>NW_025814878.1:127680000-132480000 GCF_022079265.1 Lynx rufus
CCTGTAACTTTTTTCACAGAAACGGAAGTACAAAAAGACTTGTCTAAGTTTACTCAACTACTCAACTTAACTAGCTGTAAAGCTAATTTGCTTGAGTTTAGGTATTATGGTTCCAGAAACCGCGTTCCTAGGCATTAAGATCTATTCTTTTTCAGTAGGAATACATAGTCATGCTTTAGCCACATCGAATAAGATAAAGATATCAGTCAATAAATACCTAATTGTGTGTCGGTCATTGATAAAATACTCTCAGGAATGTATCTCCATAGAGATTTGCCCCTGATGGGCCTTTCTAGAACTGACTTAGTTAGCAACGCCTTTCTCCATGTCATTTTACCTTTACCCCACATTCACCCAACTCTGTGGGACAAGCCAATAGATTAGAACTTAAAACAGTATAACCTTCAAAACACACAAAGTGAAATCTACACATGAAACTGAGGTTACTCAGACACTTGGGTGGTTCAGTCAGTTGAGTATCCGACTTGTGCTCAGGTCATGGTCTCACAGTTCATGAGTTCAAGCCCTGCATCAGACTCACTGCTGTCAGTGTGAAGCCTGATTCGGATCCTCTGACCCCCTTTCTCTTTGCACATCCCCAGCTCACGCTTTCTCTCTCAAAAATAAACATTAAAAAAATGAACTTGTTGTTAGTTTAATAAAAAGAAACTGAGGCTAGTCAGGAAGCGCTATAGTAGAAACATGCTAGAGGCCAGGCCACAGTGGAAAGAAAAGAGAATAGGGATACAGACCAGCTAGTTAGGTGCCGGTAAATAAACCACCTGAGGTCTCTAGACTTCCATTATATAATCTGTAAAATGGGATGAATAATATTATCTCACAAGGCTGTCTTGCACACTGAATTTTAAAAAGTATGGGAATAAGATTAAGGGATTGATAAACAGTAATATTCTGCAAAATGGATGGGGTTAGCCTATAGTCGGAGGAGTGAGGACATAACATTATTTTCACTGCCTGGTGCAGAATAATCCTGATGGGATAAAAGTTGGAGACTTCTAAGAAAGCTTCCTGTCATGAAAATTTCATATGTAAAATTGATTTGACAAATAAAGAAATGATACCACTCTCCCACCACGATGAGAAATGTTTTCTTCCGGTCAAAGTACAGATACGATATTGAAATAGATGTTTGGAGTTGGTTCTTTGGGACAACTCTGCCGTTTTTTGACCTGTTAGGTCTCACAGCATGCTTAAATGGTGAAAAGAAAAATTATATCTTGAGGTTATTGTA
This sequence comes from Lynx rufus, assembly GCF_022079265.1. Lineage (NCBI taxonomy): Eukaryota > Metazoa > Chordata > Mammalia > Carnivora > Felidae > Lynx > Lynx rufus. The sequence continues at coordinate 127,681,253 of NW_025814878.1, forward strand.
ACTACCCTTTCTATTTGCTGAGATTGCATGTGTGCGATTATTTAACCCCTAGAAAAGGGGGCATGAAACACAAGGATCATGGGTGTATCATGAGAGCCTTTTCCAAAAGGCAACATTTATTTTCAAGTGTTTAGCTGAGACAAGGATTTCTCTCCAACGTACAATTCATCATCCTCCTTACTCACTGTAAAATCAATCTGTTCTGTTTGTATGACATAAACAACAAGTCATTTCTCAGGAATGAGGCAGGCCATATGTGAAGGTGTTTTGGAAAAGCACAATAGGGAATACGCCAATCAAAGTAGCATCTGCATTTTATTTCAATGTCAAATCACATGTGTGTTATAAAAAAAAGGAAAGTGGATCACTTTTATTAAAGAATAACTTTCCTGTTGTGATGTCTACAGTTAACTCAGACCTTCCCTGAGCAACACATTCAGGTCAGGCACATAAATGACTCACTGAGAACACTCTGTGTGGCCGGTAACATGTGCCTTTGACAGACACGGTGGCATCTGCCTACTCCCACCCCCATGGCGGAAGAAAACTAGCAATAATCCATTACGTGCATTTTCCCCAGAATTAGCGCCTTCTATTCAACGCGTTGATGAATATCACAGCAGCTCGCAATTGATAGAAACAGGAAACTATAAAACAACTCGCAAAGTTCTAGGGAGAATTTATTTTTTTATAATTGGGACTGGATTAAGATGGAAAGGAAGTAGGTTCTAGTCCCATTTCCATTATTTATTAGCTGTATGACCTAAGGCAAGTCACTTAACTTCTCTAGGTCTCAGCTTTATACTTGTATAAACTGACAGGGCTGAACTGAATAATCCCCAAGACCCCTTTCTGCTCTAAAAGTATGTAATTCTCTGGTCACTTACCCACCTACTCGTATCTGAATAGCAATGGAAACATTTTTAGATTGTCTCGTTCCGGAACCTTGTTCCCAGTTGGAAGTTAGATATCTCTGAACACTACGTTAATTTCTGGTTTGCCTTGGTATAAAACAGTATATGTATATGTCACCTACAAAGCATCAGTGAGGCTCCTACATCTACTGACTTCAAACAGGCTATAAATGACAAAAATTAACGAGAGGAGGTAGAGGGAAAGATGGCCATGGACACAGGGAGTGTCAAATTTAAATCATTCCAACTTAAGACCTTGAAGAAGAGAAGGAATTGCTGTTGCCAAGCAACAAAATGTAAAATCCTGGTTAACGGCTTGGGTGGCCTTGTTCAGATCACATGCCCACCCATGAACCAATCATAGTGGTCACAGGCACGTGATACACATCATAGACTGACCCCTTGGGGTATATAGTCATATATTTCGGTGGGTGGAGGGGTGACTGTTATCATAAAGGAGAGTGAGTGAAAGAATTCTTGGGGAAAAAACATGCTCATCAGGTAGAAACAACAGCCACCACAGACAAATTGGCCCAGAGCATACAAGGTCAAGTTTTGTGCCATTGGCCTTTCTGCCAGAACTTCCTTCTGGAAATGTCAATTTATTATGTCACTCTTATTTTTCATGTAATAATTCAACAGATATTTATTAAGTGCTTGCAGTTTATCAATCATGTGGCTAGACCAGAAAGAATACAACAGACTTAACATGACAGACTTACCACGACTACCCCTGTGAAATTTGTTAAACTTCTAGACTAATGGGAGAGAAAGACTATAGAACACCGACTCACCATGTGCTCAGTGGCACAAAGAAGATGCGCACGGTGTTAGGGGAGCATATAACAGAGCCAACCACTGTGCACCCCAATGAGTGACAATGAAAATAAATCATGTACAACAGAAGTACGGAGTGATATCTAAAATATGACCAAAGACAGTCATCCCATCACACGCAGCCTATATCTCAAAAATGTAAATTTCTTTCCAGCATAGACCTTGTAGTGCAGGAAAGATGGCGGAGACACAAACTCCGCCTGGAGCAGCCCAGATGACTCTCACCTATGATCACCTGACCCTGCCGACAACAGGCCCACTGGGGTTGCAGCGTGCTGAAATAACACTCCCGATTTTACACACTCAGAGACAACTCAGTTCAGTATCTTTCTGGTTGAGAAAATGCTACAGTCTCATATTTGGAAGCTTTCTAAAAAAAAATATTATAGAAGTGTGTGGGTGGCTCAGTAGGTTAAGCATCTGACTCTTGATTTCTACTCAGGTCATGATCTCACGGTTGGTGGGACTGAGCTTTGCGTCAGGCTCTGCACTGACAATGAGGAGCCTGCTTGGGATTCTCTCTCTCTCCCTCCTCACTGTCCCACCCCGCCTCGAAATAAATAAACTTGAAAAAATTATACACATCTACAAATAAGATAAACTTGCATTTGACTAGCTAAAGGTCCTATACATTTTTGAAAAATTGGCAGTGGGGAGCCTGGGTGGCTCAGCTGGTTAAGCATTGGACTTTGGCTCAGGTCATGATCTCATGGTTCATGGGTTTCAGCCCCAAGTTGGGTTCTGTGCTGACAGTGCGGAGCCTGCTTCAGATTCTGTGTCATCTTGTCTTTCCGCCTCTCCGTCACGCGTACTCTATCTCTCTCTCTTTCAAAAATAAATAAATAGGGGCGCCTGGGTGGCGCAGTCGGTTAAGTGTCCGACTTCAGCTCAGGTCACGATCTCGCGGTCCGTGAGCTCGAGCCCCGCGTCGGGCTCTGGGCTGAGGGCTCGGAGCCTGGAGCCTGCTTCCGATTCTGTGTCTCCCTCTCTCTCTGTCCCTCCCCCGTTCATGCTCTGTCTCTCTCTGTCCCAAAAATAAATAAACGTTAAAAAAAATTAAAAAAATAAATAAATATTTTTTAAAAAAAATTTTTAATTGGAAGCTGTGAGTTACTGAAGCCCTAACAATCTACCAAGTTTCCCCAAATCAGCATGTTCAAATAAGGCACAGAGGAAGGGTGGAAGGGAGCAAGATAGGCCATATAAGAAATAGAGAAAGGAAATGCATACATTTAATCTTGCTGCACTGAAGCAAATACCTCTTACACAATGTCATATGTATCTTTGAGTCTGGGTAGTACAGTACTCTGTGTTAAATGCATTTTATGGGGATTTGGAGAGGATTTAGGTAAAGGCTGCCCCAATAAATGATTTACCAGCTCTAATAAAACATCAAGGAAATTGTTCAGATTGTATCTCAGACCATTTAAAACACAAGTTTATAGAGGTCTCGGCAGCCCCCATATCCTCAATCCTGGTTTACAAAGAAATGTTTATAGTGGTTAATTATCCCATATTACTTTTTTTTTTAATGGTAGCAATTTCAAAAGAAGGGAGAGATTGAAAGTAAATAAGTAGATATTGCCAACCAAAGGAGTTGGGAGATAGAAGCTTTTTTTCACCTTTTATTCACCATTCAGTAAATATTTACTGATTGTCCGTTACAAACCAGGTATTCAAGAACCAGGGCCTGAAAACCCAGGAGTGACCAGATAAGAAGGGATCCTTCCTACCTACAGCTTCTGTTTAGTGGAAAAAAAAAAAAGTAAATAAATGAAATAACTAGAAAATATTAATTTAAACTGTGATAAGTACCTTAAAGAGGAAAAGAAAGAGGACACCTGAGGGGCTCAGTAGGCTAAGACTCTGACTCGTGGTTTCCGGTCAGGTCATGATCTCAAAGTTTGTGGGTTCGAGCCACACTGGTCTCTGTGTTGACAGCGCGGAGCCTGCTTGAGATTGTCTCTCTTTCTCTCTCCCTCTCTTTCTCTCTCTCTCTTTCTCAAAATAAATAAATACACTTAAGAAAAAAAAGAGGAAAACAAGGTTATGAGAAAGTAAATAATCAGAAGAGGGGTGGGTACCTCTTTACGTGGGGCACTAAGGAAAGGCCTCACCAGAGAGGTAAACTAGATGCTGGGGCCTGCAGCATCTACAGCTGACCATACTACTAAGAGCTGAGAGAACATTCCAGACAAAGGAAGCATCAAGTGTGAAGTCCATGATGTGATAATGAGCTTGGTATTGAAGAACAGAAAGGAAGATGGATGTGAGAAATGAGACATCATCTGTGTGATCTTGGCCTCTATGTTAACCTCTCAAAAAGACATTTTCCTAAAATTTCACTATTACTTATATTAGTAATATTAGTTGCCTTTATGAAAAATACATTTTAGATTTTTATACATTTTCTTTCAACTTTCACTATAACCATAGCCTCCTATAGTATAGGTATTATTATTCTGGTTTCATACAGGATAAAATAGTCTCTGAGGGGTGAAGTAAATTGTTTAAGGCTACAAGCAGGGGAAAAACTGGAATTCATACTCAGGTTTATCCATAAAGGCTACACTCTTTCATTTCTTTAATTCGTTTGTTTTGTTCAACAAATATTTGTTGAGCCCGACACTAGGAGCTGCCCACACAGAAATAAATGAAGCAAAATGCGGTAGGTTATGCTTCCAAAGATGGCCACACACTGTCTGCCATCCCAACAATGTCGCCTTTCTGCTCTCACATCAAGAAGTGGAATCTATTCTCCCTCTGCCTGGCCCTGTGACTTGCTTCAACCAATAGGATATGGTGGGAGTCACTGTGTAACTTTGATGGCTTGGCCTTGAGATAATCTACAGTTTCCACCTTCTCTGCTTGGAAAGATGCCACTTGAACCCCAGGCACCGTGCTGAGAAGAAGCCCAAGCATCAGTGGAGAGAGGCCAGTGTGGAAAAGTGAGGACCTCAGGTGAGAGCGGGAACCACGATCCCAGACACATGGTCCCAACTGAAGTATTCAAACCAGACCCCAGCTGTCTGAGCTGCCTCAGCTGAAGCCTTAGACATGGCGGAACAGAGACAAGTCTTCTATAATGTGACCCTGACTGAATTCTCAACCCGAAGAATTGCAAACAAATAAAATGGCTGTTAATGCAAGGCACTAAACCTTCAGAGATTCATCATGCAGCAATAGAAAACCAAAACACCAAAGACCCCCGGCCTGGTGAAAATGTAAACATAAAAATATCTTTAAAATAGTGTAAGTGTCATGAGAGAACAACAGAGAAATAATTTACACCAGTGTAGAGCAAGGGCGAAAAAACTTTTGGTAAAGAGCTAGATAGTAAATACTCTAGACTTTATGGGTCACAGTGATTTTGCCTCAACTACTCAGTTCTGCCAATGTAGAGAAAAAGAGTCAAAGACCATATGTAACCAAACTGATGTTTCTTGGTTCCAGGTAGACTTTTGTTTGTTTGTTTGTTTTTGTTTTTAACAAAAAACAGATGGAGAACAGAATTTGGCCTTGGAGCTGTACTGGCAAATCCCTAGCCTAGACTTACAGTGTTTCTTATATATTATTTTTCTTTCTAGAAGAAGTATTCATATTTCCCATCTTCTGGACTCCTTGGCTCCTGTTCCTGTTTCTAAAGCAGAGCCTTGCATCTCTTGATTCAGAGAATACTCACAAGCCTGGAGACCACACTTCAGCTGCTTCAGGAAAGCACTGGTGAAAGTATTTAAACTTTTTGTTTTCTAAATCCATTTAAGTAATCTCTACACCCAACGTGAGGCTCAAACTCACAACCTTGAGATCAAGAGTCACATGTTCCTTTGACTGAGCCAAGCCAGGTACCCCAACTTTTAAATTCAACTAAAGCCAGTGGAACTTATTAAAAATGTGACTGGATAAGCGAAATCTGAGCTGATACTATGTTTTCCTGATGGTGGTTCCGGGATGGGAGAGTAAGGGAACACTCGTTGAGAACTCAGTCATATGGTAGATAATTGCCCATTGGGAAAACCATTCAGGGCATGGATCTTGAGGTGGGCAAGGAAGCAGTAGTTTGGAATGGATGACTTTGAACTCTGTCTCTTCTTGTTTCCTAGGTTACTCTATGTATCATGCTGTCACTTACTGCTGTTCATTCCCCCACCCTTGATGAATCCTGCCAATGCAAAGGTCTATCATCATTACCACTAAGAAGTTCCATTACTCTTTCTTATACGTACTTTTTAAAATATGTATTCTATATATGCTTGCATAGACAGATATACCTGTATATGCACCACCAGGTAAAGAGGGCAATAACTATCTGCTTGAATCTTAAGTAAACTAAGGTTAAAGCACGTATCCTTCCTGGCCACCCTCTCAGTTCTGTCTACTGATGCAACCCACAACTAACTGTCACCATTTCTCCACGTATTCCTCTCCGCAAGATTTGGCTCAAACTTTTTCTAAGAACGCTTCTCTATTATCAAGCAAACTTAGCCATCAGCTTCTCCATGTGTGTATGTGGCACTTTGTGCCTTTTTTTTTTTTAACAGCACTATCACATTACATTGATATTTTTAAGCATCCATATATTTTATTGGACTATGAACTTTCCCAAGTCAGGGCACATATCATATAGTCTGTAATAGGCCTGCAATCAATATTTGTTGAATAAATGAATAATAAAGAATGGAATGAATAAAGACATGTTTAATTCAATGAATTTCAATTTGAAAAAAGAAAGACAGGGTAAGTTACTCACCAAACTGAAAATCTGTGTTTCTCCAGTTCCTCCAAGTAAGATACATCCTCTGAATAATCCTCAAGTTCTCCAGTTCTCCAAGCAGCTGATTTTTCTTTCACTGAGTGATTTATCAGGCTTTCTCTCTTATCCATGAAATTAAAGAAATAAAAAAATAAAGTATTTTAGTAGATATCAGATAGAAAGCTCACCTGGTTCAGTGACATTTTCCTCAGAATGATTTGTAGAATCATTGATCATATAGAAGCATAATCAGTCATGGTTTTTGCATTGAAATTATTATTGTGCATTCCACATTCTCTCACTAAATCATCATGTTTCTACTGGAAGACTGTCATGTTCATTTTTTTGCATTATTTACCCTGGAGCAGCCTCTACAAATGTTGCTGGAATTAAATAAATAAATAAATAAATAAATAAATAAATAAATAAATACAACAACCATGGTCACGGTATTTGTAATAAATCAGGACTATTGGTGGCAAGTAAAGAAAATGCAGTTTAAGCTAGCTTTCAGCAAAAAAGAATTTGAAGGAAAGTTGGAACAATCAGCTCATGGAGAAGAAGGAAGGAAACAGTTGGATTTTAGGAATATGGTAGCAAATGAATCAAAGGCCACCAGGACCCTTTCTCCTTGTCTGCACTCTGCTTCAGCAGGCTACTTCCTTCTAGCCTTGCCACCAACAGCTTCTTAGTTCCGTAGCTAATGACTCTCAACAACATATTTAAATTCAGGACCATACTGTGTCTGTGCAATTAATTTAGTACAACTTCAGAGAATTGTGTGACCCATGATGATGGATCCAGCAAACAGACTGTCCCTTTGGAGAAACTGAGTCCTGTAGTTCAACCAAGCATTCTTAGGAGCCCCATCATGATGGGGAGTGGCAGCTAATCTGTGCGCCCCTCCTCCCTTAGTCACTATTCAAAATAGTTTGATTTGCATTGGTTTATATATTGCAGTCTTTTGTAAGATTTTATTGCAAAGTTCTGCAAATAAGAATTCATTTGAAAACTACTGGTCTATGGGAAAATGAAAGTAGGCATGACTGCATTCATAAGATAGTTCCATTAAAAGTCTTTTTTTTTTGCTTTAGACTCTTTTCAACCATGTTCAGTTGTCATTTGTAAGAGGCCAGCTACCTGCAATTCCCTGAAATCAGTTTATACAAGTTTTTGCACAACTCTGTAGTTAAAATATTTTTGCAATTTCACAATGTTGCTTTGAATTCTCAGGTTGCAGTAACCAGGACAAACAGAATGAAACTGAGGTGAAGAAGATGCATCAGCAAATCTCTAGTGAGCTCAACAAAGCTACTTATTTTAATATGAAATTGGGTGGTTTGATTGCGTTAAGAACAAAATCCAGTAATGACAGCCATCAATGTAAAGTAATGGCTATTCCTGCCATGTCACCATCCCTAGGGCACTGAAACACAGAGGGCTGAAACACAACCCAGATCTTCCTGTGAAAAGAGTCCAATTTGCTTAGCCTGGAGCTTCAGCTTGAGGGATAAGCTTCCGGTTTCCCACCTATCAAGCAAGGCTAAGGAGGCACTCCCAGGGAAAATAAGCATGGAGACCATTCTTGCCCACCTCACTACATCTTGATAAGATGGCCTCACTACATCTTGATAAGAATTCCCAAAAACTAGTTATACGGTTGTCTGGGGCCCTGATTTTTTGCAACTGTTGCCCAGGACACACCTCCAGATCTCCTGGTCTGGTCTGGAGGTCAGCAGAGATTATAGTTGTGGCCCCAAAGGACTGTACATACTTGCATATTTTAAAAGCAGCTGTCTAGAGACAACCACAAGCTAGGGCAAGGTTTAACGAGAAAGACAATCACCTACATCAAGGCACTCCTTCAAGACTGAGAGAAGTAGCTGTTTTACTTAATACGTAGATACAAACAGAGAATCAAGCAAAAAAAGAAAACAGAGAAATGAGTTCCAAACAAAAGAACAAGAAAAAAACCTCAGAAAAAGACCTTAATAACACAGAGAGAAGTAATTCACCTGATAGAGAATTTAAGGTAATAGTCATAAAGATGCTCACTGAATTCTGGAGAAGAAAGGATGAACACAGTACTTCAATGATGAGAGGAAACAATAAAGTACTAAACAAAACTCACAGAGATAAAGAATATTGAACTGAACTGAAAAATATATTTAACAGCAGACTGGATAAAGTAAAAGAATGGTTCAAAGAGCTGGAAGAGAAAGCAATGGAAGTCACCTGGATGGAGCAGCAAAAATAAAATAAAATAATTTTATAATGGGGATAATTAAGGGATCTCTGAGACAACCTGAAGCAGAATATTCACAATATAGGGGTCCCAGAAGGAGGGGAGAGAAAGAAGAGGGGTAGAAAACTTAAGTAAAGAAACAATAGCTGAAAACTTGCCTAACCTAGGGAGGGCAACAGATCCAAGTATCCCAAAATTTCCAAATAAAATGAATCCAAAGAGAACCACACCAAGACACGTTATAATTAAAATGTCCAGAGTTAAAGATAAAAAGAGAATCTTACAAGCAGCAAAAGAAAACCAGATTGTTGTTTACAAGGGTAACTCCACAAAGCTATAAGAATATTTCTCAGCAAAAATTTTGCAAGCTTAGAAGGGAGGGCATGACATATTCAAAGAACTCAAAAAAAAAAAAAAAAGAAACAAACAAACAAAAAAATTTTCAACCAAGTATATGCTACCCAGCAAGGTTATCATTCAGGTTTGAAGAAGAGATCAAGAGTTTTTCAGATAAGCAAAAGCTAAAGTACTTTATCTCCACTAAATTGACCTTGCAGGAAGTGTTAAAGGGATTTCTTTAAGCTGAAAAGACACAGCACTACTTAAGAATAAGAAAGCATATGACAGTAAAAATGTCACTGGAAAAGGTAAATATATAATAAAGGTAAGAGATTAATCACTTATAAAGCTACTAAGATTAAAAGTCAAAAGTAGTAAAATTAACTAAAACTACAATAAATTAGTTCAGAAATATATAAAATAAAAATATATTAAAAGTGACAACAAAAATATAAAATGTTGAGGAGCAACCAGTAAAAATGTAGAGTTTGGGAATGTGTTCAAATTTAAGCTGCTATCAACAAAATTGACTGTCACATACTTAAGGTAATAATGTGAATGTCATGGTAACAACAAAGTAAAAACTTACAGTAAAAACACAAAAGAGAAGAACAAAGGAATCTGAACATAACACTAAAGAAAATTATCAAACAACAAGGAAACTGAGAAAAAGAAGAAAAGAACACAGAGTAACTACAAAGACATCCAGAAAATAATGAACAGAATAGCAATAAATACATACATGTCAATAATTACTTTAAATGTAAATGGACTAATGGGGTGAAAAGACAGAGAGAGAGATCAATGTACTGCTCATACAGTATAAACTATAAGTCATTGATGAAAAAAATTGAAAATGACCCAAATGGAAAGATATTCCATGCGCGTGGATTGGAAGATTTAATATTGTTAAAATGCCCATACTACCCAAAACAATTTTTAGATTCAGTGCAAATTCCATTAAAATTCCAATGACATTTTTCACACAACTAGAACAAATAATTCTAAAATTTGAAAAACCCCAGACAGCCAAAACAATCTGGAGAAAGAACAAAACCAGAGGTATCATTCTCCCTGATTTCAAACTATACTACAAAGCTATAGTAATTAAAGCAGTATGGTATTGCCATAACAACAGACATATAGATCAATAGAACAAAATAACCCAGAAATAAACCCACACATATGTGGTCAGTTAATTTACAACAAAAGAGACAAGAATATGCAATGAGGAAAGAATGATCTCTTTAATAAATGGTGTTGTGAAAACTGAAGAGCTACCTGCAAAAGATTGAAACTGGACCACTTTCTTACACCATGCAAAAATTAACTCAAAGTGGAGTAAAAACTTGAATGCTAGACCAGAAAGCATAAAATTTCTAGAAGAAAATATAGGTGATAGGTGCCTTGACAGTGTTCTTAGCAATTTTTTCTCTTTTTGGATCTGACTCCAAAGGCAAGGGAAACAGAAGCAAAATAAGCAAATGACTCCACATCAAACTAAAAATGTTTTTGCACAGAGAAGGAAACGATCAACAAAATGAAAAAGCAACCTACTCAGTGGGAGAAGATATCTGTAAATTACATATGTGGTAAGGGATTAATATCCAAAGTATAAAAACAATTTGTATAACTCAATAACAAGGACAAAAATTCAATTAAAAGATGGGCAGCAGATCTGAATAGATGTTTTCACAAAGAAAACATACAGATGGATAACAAATAATGGAAAGATGCTCAACGTCACTCATCTCATAATCAGGGAAATTCATCACAAGAAGATACTACCACACAGCTGTCAGAACAACTTTATTAAAAAAATCAAGAAACAAAAAGTATTGGCAGGATGTGAAGAAGGAAACTCCTCATTCGTTGCTGGTGGGAACGTAAACTGGTGCAGCCACTATACAAAACAATATAAAGCTCCCTCAAAGAATAAAAGAAATGGAGCCATCTTGGGGTGTCTGGGTGGCTCAGTCAGTTGCATGACTGATTGTTGATTTTGGCTCAGGTCATGATCTTGCAGTTCGTGGGTTCAAATCTCTGTGCTGCCAGCACAGAACCTACTTGGGATTCGTTCTCTCTCCCTCTCTCTGCCCCTCCTCTGTTCTCTCTCTCTGTCTCTCTCTCTCAAAAATAAATAAACTTAAAAAAATAAAAATAGAGCTATCATATAATCCACCAATTGCACTACTGGGTCTCTATCTGAAGAAAACAAAAACACCAATTTGAAAAGATATTTACCCCTATGTTTGTTGTAGCATTATTTACATTAGCAAAAATATGGAAACAACCTAAGTGTCCAACAATGGGTGAATGAGTAAAGAAGATGCAGTGTACATATGTATACAATGGAATATTACTCAGCCATAAAAAGAATGAAATCATCGTCACTGACAACGACATAGATGGATCCTGATGGTATTATGTTTAGTAAAATAAATCAGACAGAGAAAGACAGATATTGCATTGGTTTCACTTATATGTTGAATCCAATAAAACAAAGCAAACAATGGGGCGCCTGGGTGGCGCAGTCGGTTAAGCGTCCGACTTCAGCCAGGTCACGATCTCGCGGTCCGTGAGTTCGAGCCCCGCGTCGGGCTCCGGGCTGATGGCTCAGAGCCTGGAGCCTGTTTCCGATTCTGTGTCTCCCTCTCTCTCTGCCCCTCCCCCTGTTCATGCTCTGTCTCTCTCTGTCCCAAAAATAAATAAAAATGTTGAAAAAAAAAATTTAAAAAAAACAAAGCAAACAAAACAAAACCCAGACTCATAGATACAGAAAACAGATTGTTGGTTGCCAGTGGTAGGGGTGGAAGAGTGAAATAACTGAAGGGATTAAAAAGTACAAACTTCAGGTATAAAATAAATAAGTCGTAGGGATTTAATGTACAGCAGTTGTAATATAGTCAATACTGTATCAATTTTGTATGGTGACAGATGGGGACTAGACTTGTTGTGGTAGCCATTTTGTAACATACATGGATTTCAAATCACTATGTTGTGAAACTTATTATAATATGCTATGTCAATTATACCTCAACAAATTTTTTTTAAAGAAGAAATAAAGCCGCTGAAAATCAGTCAATCACTGTGGTCCTCTTCACCTTTCTCAGTCTCTGTAATGCCTGTGTCAGTAACAGTATTTTTTAATGTGCAATTTATTTATTTTGAGAGATGGAGAGGCAGAGAGAGAGGGAGAGAGAGAATCCCAAGCAGGCTCCATGCTGTCAGCACAGAGCCTGATGCAGGGCTCAGTTTCAGAACCCCAAGATCATGACCTGACCCAAAATCAAGAGTCAGATGCTGAACTGACTGAGCCACCCAGGAGCCCTTGGATTTCTTTTAAAGGATAACTAAGTTGGTGAGGGGGCTGGATGGCTCGGTCAATTAAGCTTCCCACTCTTGATCTGAGCTCAGGTCTTGATCTCAGGGTCGTGAGTTCAAGCCCAGAATTGGGCTCCACCCTGGGCATGGATCCTACTTAAAACAAACAAAGAAATCTAAGTTAATGTGCTAAAAATTCCTTCAAATCAGTATTTTAGAAGATATAAAGTTGTGGAAATTAGTTTATGTCCAAAGAAATGAAGCGCAAAAGGAACAAAAACACAAATAAATAAGAGTTTTGAATCCAAAAAGTAGGTAAGTGTGTGCAGGGAAGTCCCCAGGTAAGTACCAGGATGTGTGAGCCTACTTATACAGAGGAATCAAAACAATCCACCAACCACAGATTTATATATTGAATCTATTCCGGAGAAATAATGCTTTAATTAGCATGTCATCAACATTGAAAAGACAGAAAATAGATCCTGTATATACCCTGAAACCAAAGAACATCATCACTAAAAAAAAAAAAAAAAAAAAAAAAAAATTATTCCAACAGCAATGTCTTTAGGAAGATGAATATGTATACTGTAAGACATCATAAGACATCACTGATGCAAATTTGTTCTGAAACATCACATATTATGTATTTTGTGTATGGCTACCCACACCCTAATCCATCACAAATCAACAGCAAATATTAAAACATAAATTACTGAAATTCAGAATATGATTTTCAAGTTCAAGAACTAAATATTTGGTTTGTGGGGATTGTCACTCAAATGCAACATTGTTTAGGAAGCAGCGAATGAACATTCTTTCAAACACAACACAAAATGACAGCCAAGAGTGTTTTAAAGAATTTTGAAAAATTCAAGTGCGTAGCGTAGTGCAAAGGGTCGGTGAGTGATGGTCGAGGAGACCCACATTCAAGTCTTCTCACTTGTTTGGAAACTTAGATTATCTAGAGTTCGCGAGTTTAAGATTTTTAATCTGAGAAACAGAGATAATATTTGTCCTACATAGAGCACCGGATTCTTGAGATAATATCCATAAAATTCCTCTGGGCGTGGGGAGGATAGCACTTAAAATGCTTTCGATTATTCAGGACATAAGTAGCATCTGGCACAATGCACTACATAGCACAGGTGATCAATGGGACACTTCACATCCTTTCTTTGGCATTTATTATAGCATCTCTATGAAGCAGTTAACTCGAAAATGTTACGGGAAGATTTATACTAAATCTCAAAGTTGGCCAGTTCATGACATGATAAGCTCATTAAGTTGTTAGACGATAGGAAGCAAAGCCCAGGGTCACTATCTTGTGGTTCAGAGGTTTTGCCCCTTAGCCATCATTCCGTCCATGGCCTGATCAGCTGGTGGAGAAGGTGGCCGTGATGGAGCCCGAGAGGTGGTTAAGCCTGTGTGTGGAGAAAGGGAGCTTGCAGCTCACAGGCCAGCAACACCGGTGCTTGGAAAGGCATTACGGTTCTAGCACAATTAAGCTCCACTTAGCGGCAGCTTTTTCTCCCCCAAACTCTTTCCGGGGTCTTTGTGCGCGACTCCAGGGAGCACTCCCATCTGGCCAGATGAAGAGCGAGGGGATTGTTTCATCAAAAGACAGAGTCTTAGAAAGGGGAAGTGGTGAACAAAAGGCTGAATCCTGAGGATTACAAGTGCTTTTGAACTGCCCTGGGAAGATCAGAAGTGAGCACTGGTGGACGCTTTAATGCCTGCCCCATGAGGTGGATCATTTTTTTTCAGAAGGCAGTGGAGGAAGATTTGGGGTGCAGGTACTCTGCTAAGAGGCTTGTGTTAATAAGATCACAGAATTGCAGGTCAGAGATAACAACAACAAACACCAGGTGCATCTGAAATATCAAAGCAAATAAACGTGACATCATGTTCAACTCCGTCTTTGCTGTTATTATCATCCAAAAGGAAAAATCATAGCTCCAAATTAAACCAGCCTAAATCCTGAGGCCATCCATCAAGAATACTCTTTCCTCTTTCTTTAATTCATACCTGCCGTGTGTACCAGAAAATTTTTCAAGACAGGCTTTCCATTAGCAATGCCCAGGGAGAAATAAGGTATCCTTGGGTGGGTAGAATTTACCTAGAGAAAACTCTAAATTGAGTAACCAACCCCCTAGGTTCTGCCCCCCGCCCCTGGAGGACAACTAACATTTCTGGCCACTTGAGACCACAAATTCTGATTGTTTTCTGGGCACGTGGTATTTGGGAAACCGACGCTTCCCACGTGAAGTTGCACATGAACCTCATTGGCCCACAGCCGCCCTGTAAATTGCCTAGGTTGGATCTTTAATGTCAGTTGAAGATCTAAATTAATCCTTAATAACCATGCCAAGATGAGAAAAAAAGGAAAACAGTTAAGTTCGAGTAGGGAGTTTTAGATTTAGGTTTAGTAGGCGGTATAATCGCCCTTGTCCACAGCACTCGATCACTTGTTTCTGGGTGGCCCGTGTGTATCTGGCTCTGTCATTTCACAGCACTGACTTCACTTAGACATATTCCCGACAAGAACAAACTCCTTCCTAAAGCAATTCAGTTAAGACAACTTCTCAAAGTGCCTGACCCCAGGGAAGAGCATAATATCCCAAGCAATTGACTCACAAATTTTGGAATATAATACTAAAAATAAGATGAAAAAAAATTCCTTAATTGAACATGCAAACTCAGAAAATATACAGACGAGCTTCAGGTTTTCTGGATGACTGTAATCTTTCTCACCTTATCTATTTCAGCCTTTCTTCTAATCCCAAGGTTTGAATTCAGTAAGTAGTATGAAAATTCACAAAAATACTTAAGAGACTAATATTTGATCCACAATATCCTAGAAGCCTCATGGGCATATCCTTTTTCGATCTTTCCAAAAAGTGTACATACAAGTGTGTAATAGTACCTAATATGTAATATGTGTAAAAGGACATGAGCTTTTTTCCTTCCTAGGAAATTGTCCTTTGTTTCCTTATTCCAGGCTTTCAATTAAGGTATAAGACCCCAGAAGTAGAACATGTATACCTGGCTGAAAGGATAAAAAAAAATTCACAACTTTTCTGAAGTATTACTTCATGATGGATACAAATATGGATGCCAGAAACAGACCGTCTGGATTCAAAGCTGTGCACTTATTGGCAATGTTATTTTGGCTAATTCACTCCATCTCCTTATTTGCCTCACCTATAAAACAGGGAAAATGATGATAATGGTAGCATCTATCCCATTAGTTTGTTGTGAGAACAAGGTGAGCCCTTCCATCCAGAGGACTGAGAACATTTCCTGGAACCTAGTAATTTTCAAGCACTCAGTAAATACTTCAGTTCACATGTCATCGTTACAAATTTTTTATTCCTAAGCTTCCTTTTAAACTATAGACTTGTGATAGAAACAATAGTGATTGTTGGGGCGCCTGGGTGGTTCAGTCAGTTGAGTGTCTGACTCTTGACTTCCGCTTAGGGTCGTGGGATCAAGCCCCCATCTGGCTCATCGGGCCCTGCACTGTGTGGAGCCTGCTTAAAATTCTCTCTCTCTCCCTTTGCCCCTCTCCCCAGCTTGTGCTCTCTCTCTCTCTTCTGTCTCCAAAATAAAATTTAGGGGTGCCTGGGTGGCTCAGTCATTTAAGCCTCCAACTCTTGATTTCGGTTCAGGTCATGATCTCACAGTTCATGAGTTTGAGCCCCGCATCAGGCTCTGCACTGACAGTGCTAACTAAGCCTTCTTGGGATTCTATCTTTCTGCCCCTTCCTCTCTCTCTCTCTCTCTCTCTCTCTCTTTCTCAAATAAACTTTAAAAAATAAGTAAGTAAAAAGTAAAATAAAATTTTAAAAAAACAATAGCAGTTGTGAATGTTGTGGTATTCATCTAAACATTAAAAACTTAGCCATTCATTTGGTCAGATGGTGGTCCAGTATTTAGAAATGAAAACTGACTTTAAAGTCAGTCTTGAGAGTAAGGCAGGAAGTTGATTCTATAGACCTATATCTATTTAGTCAGGAAAGTGGAAAATTAAGACGATGCAAGTAATTCATATGGGAAAAGGCAGGGTTGGAGGACAATCTTTTCATTTCCATTTCCTAGCCGGGGCCAAATTGTCTGAATACTTAAAACCCAAAGTCACTTGCTGTATGCAGATATGGACTTTGAAAACGGCTGATTATCTAAAAATTGGATTCAGTGACGCTGGTAAAATTCATTTCATCAACATTAGAAAACCCAGGCTACGTAATTTATATAAATGCATCAAGACAGTTTCTGAACAGACTTCATGGCAGCCTTGATCAGGCCAAATAAAACGCAGTACAATCAGCACGTTTTCTAATCACCCTGCCAGAGCTGGAAAGAGTCTTGTAGACTGATTAACTAAAGTCTTCAACAGCTTAAAGAAGTCTGATTCGGATGTAATAAAAATTTATTGGCATTACTGATTTCACAAACGTCAGCTGCTTTAGCATGTCCCACACTTCAAACCCTGCTTTGAAGACCAAATTACTTTCTACCTGTAAATATATTTTAAGAAATCATAGTTAATAATCAGGGGCTGCTGTTTTCATGGTCTTTCCAAAGCCAACTCTACGGCTTTCATCTTACCTTCTTGTGTAATTCACGGTCTTCTTTTAAGAGATTGAGATCACAGTCCATAGGGCAGGGACCAAATTTATTAGAAATGCTTCCTAGGGTTAAAAACAAAAGGTGGGAAAATGTATCACAGATTTTCACTTCAGAGGCCATGTAAGCTTATACTACTGTAATCTAAGAATGTATATAAAGCCCGACAAATGGGGATAAATTCAAGAACTGTAAGGAGGCTCTAAGATGTTCTATCCTCCCAATTTTAATGCAGTCGATGTATGAACCTCAAGTAGAACTCTACCAGTGGTCACCCCACGGGGGATGCAATTTACGAGCAGCAGTCTGATCCGCTTTCCTACCCACATCCGGGTAGGATTCTCCATTATCAGCTAGTTTTTCTGGGATCGAGTTTTCAAAGACACTCCTCTGCACCTCATACCAGTGTTCCAATATAAAACCTTGAGGCTAAAAAGTTCTGTTCCCATCTGTACCCAGGATTTGCCACCTGAGCTAACTTTTTCATATGATGCGTGACTTCTCCTGGAGTTTCTCAACCTCAGCACTGTTGACATTTTGGATTGGATCATTCTGCGTTATGGGGGCTGCCCCGTGTTTTCTAAACTGTTTAGCAGCATTTTTGGCCTCTACCCACGGGATGCCCGCAGTACCTTCCACCCTTCCATCCCTCCCCCACTTGTTGCAACCAAAAATGTCTCCGGGCGTTGCCGAATGCCTCCTGGGGAGCAAGACATCACCAGTTGAGAACTACTGCTCCAGAACCATAACTCTTCGCAAACAAAGTAACAACAACGACAACAACAATAAAACTCTCTGCAGACAATGTGCCTTGTTCATCTTGTTTCTTCTGCAGTGTTTAACACAGGATCTGAAAGAGTGTGAGTTGGAGACTATTTCTTAAATTACCGATCATTCCCATAAGGTTGACCCAACAACTTTTTTTTTTTTTTGAGTATACACGCATCATACACCACAAGCAGCCAAAGGATTACTGCTTGTCCTCCTCTCCCATTCCAGGAACTAAATATTTTCATCCTGGCCTTTGGAATTGCCCTTGTGGACGTTTTTTTAAGGAGGTTTCCACAGTGCAAATATTTTTGGACATCATCTCCGTGTCTACAAGCTTTAAAAAAAATTTCTTCTCCCTAGAGATGACCCAGCCGGCCTCTTCTCCCCAGTCAAGGTCTTTGTGGCTCATGCATTTTTGAGCAGCAAGGTTTTATTGTATTTTCTGACTCTGCTCCCAGTACACGATGCTAAACTGAAGGCAGATACCAAAAAACGTCCTTCTTCAGGGAGAGTCAAATGGTTAAGTGCCCCTTGTGTCAGAAGCCTGGCACTTTAGTCTATTGGGATGAGGGTCATGTAAACCTTTAAAAGAGCTTCCTTATTTTGAGTCTAAACAGAATTCATTGATAGTGTGTTTGGTGTGGTCAAAATCGAGATAAGAAAGAAAGCAAGGAAATGGTTTCACACTTTAAATATATTATTATTTTATTTTTTAATTATATTTTTTATTTGAGGGGGAAGGGCAGAGGGAGAGAGAGAGAGAGAGAGAGAGAGAGAGTCTTAAGCAGGCTCCAAACTCAGTGTGGAGCCCGATACCAGGCTCAATCCCACCACCTTGAGATCATGATATGAGCTGCCACTGAGGATCAGACCCTCAAATGACTGAGCCAGCCACATGTCCCAAATACATCATTACTTTCAAAGGCTTATAATCTAAATTCTCAGTGCACAGTTGGTGGGTGGAATATAAAAATATGAAATAATAGAATAAACTTTTAGCGTTTTTGAAGAGCTTCATATATATTATGATGTTTACCACACACACCACACACACACACACACACTCACACAAAAGTGTTACAGACTTGGAAACTGAGACTCAGATCAAAGAACTTGCACAAATCAGACAGCTAACCAGTAAAAAGTCTGAAATCTAGGTCCAATTCTATTTGTTCTCAAAGCCCACGCATTTACCCCTTGTTTCACACCTTGTGGGAGAACCGTACCCCATTTTCTACCTCTACACTTTTTTAAACATTGAACAATACATGCATTTTTTATTGCTGCTGGAACACATTTCCACAACTTAGCGACTTACTATTCATATATTCGCTTACATCTTTTGCAGGTCAGAAATCCGAGCATAGCACGGCCCAGCTGGTTCTGCTTCTTCAAATCTTACCAGGTCAAAATCAATGTTATCAGGCAGGGCTGCAGTTCTCATCTGGGTCTTGGGATCCTGTTGTGAGCTTGCTGGTTGCTGGTAGAGTTTTTTTTCCTTCTCACACATTCCTCGCAGTTTCCTCTGAGCCAACAACCGCAGGATGCATCCTGACGCTTTGAGCGTCTCCAGCTTCTCCTTCGGCTTCCTCTTCTGCTTACCCACCTGAGAAAGTTCTGTCCTTTAAAGGTTCGTGTAATTGGATTCGGTTCACCCAGGTCGTCTCCCTCCTGATGATCAGCTTCTGGGGATGAGTCCTTGGACATTTTTGGGACTTAAAAGCCATCTTAAAAATTCTGCCAACCAGGAGCAATTTCTGATGCAACGGAATTTGTATTGCTGTATGTTAAAACGTAGTAATACTGTGTGTGTCCAGGTGATAAAGTCCCTACCAAAGAGACAGTCTTCTAAAAGTCTTAATTAAACAATTTCTTTGTTTTTATGTAAAATGTTTTTTGCTCTATAACCTACCTTCCTATTTGTAAAGACGTATATAGTAAATACGTATACGTTAATAATCATTAATGTTCACTTCATGTAATTGTATACCTTATGTAACAAATGTTATTCATTTTATAAATATGTACATAATATAATTTTTACAAGATTATGATCATAGTGCATATACCATTCTCATCCTTTTTTATACTTACATTGTTTCTTGTTATTAAATATTCTTTCAAGCCTGATTTTTAATCGCTCTGCAGCAGTATTTCTTTTTTTTTTTTTCACTTAAACCAACCACCCCTTGGTTGTATATTCACATCATATTGAACAAATTTCACAAAAAATTTTTACACTTCTCTGTGTTTATTTTCACAGGTGAGTATCTAAGATCAGGAATACTAAATCAAACACAGGATTCACGGTAAGAACTATCAATATTCTAACTGCAGCCAGCAATGTATGAGAGTGTCCAATTCACTCACATGCTTGCCAAAACGGACTCCCACCATATTTTTCAGTTTTGCCTACTTGGTAGACAAAATAATAACATTTCATTGTTATTTTATTTTATTTTTTATAGTTTTTTAATATTTATTTATTTTTGAGAGAAATAGACACAGAGCACAAGCAGGGGAGGAGGCAGACAAAGAGGGAGACACATAATCGGAAGCAGGCTCCAGGCTCTGAGCTGTCAGCACAGAGCCCCACGCGGGGATTGAACTCACAAACTGTGAGATCATGACCTGAACCAAAGTCGGATGCTTAACTGACAGAGCCACCCAGGCACCCCTCATTGTTATTTTAATTTGCAATCTCTAATTCTAAAAAAAATGTGAATTATTTTATGCTTGTTGAGCATGTATGTCTTTTGTGTTGTAACTTACTATTCCTTCATTTTTTTTCAGCTGGAGTATTTAACATTTTCTTTAGAATTTTTATCTTTCCATGTCGTATTTATCTTTGCCTGGCACACTGGTTCAAATATTTTTTCTGTTCGTAGTTTGCCTGCTAATTTCTTTGACAGTTGTGTCTGTGTGTGTGTGTGTGTGTCCGCGTATGAGGTGGTTTTCAATCTTATATAATCATGAGTATCAATGTTTTGCTTTATTGCTTCTCTTTTTGCTTATAAGCTTACAAATTTTTTCCACACTATATAGTCAAATGAAGTGCATAGAAACAAACTGTAAGGAAATAAGGAACTCGTGAGGTTCTGGCATGATTGTCTTTCATACTCCCCCACTGCCATTCAGGTAAACAATGGTGACACTAGGGAGTCCTCCTTCCACCCCAGGGTTAGACATACAAACAAAACCAAAAATCATTTCTCTCGAAGGACTCCTTCCCTTTGTTTCCTATTTCTTTTCACCACTTCGCTAAGCCACCCAGACTCAAAATCTCCTCCATGACTTTTCCTTCCCTACTGTGACTCACAGCTAATCATTTGCCACTGTCTTCTACCTTGTTAAGAAGATTTTATAGCCATTCCTTCCTTTTTTCAGCCATATGTTTCATCACTTTCTCAAATGCAAATGTATAAGCAAATCGATAGACGGACAGATACACAGATAAGTGGTGAGTTTTAACTGAAACAGAATCATGCCATATACTTTTGTCCACAAGTGTTCTTTTTTTCATATAATAAGAAATCATGGTCATCTCTATGAGTCATAAAATACACGTCTAACAGTATGTTACTTAAAATGAATTTTTCCCGGGGTGCCTGGGTGGCTCAATAGGTTAAGCGTCTGACTTCAGCTCAGGTCATGATCTCACAGTTTGTGACTTCAAGCCCCCCGTCGGGCTCTGTGCTGACAGCTCGGAGCCTGGAGCCTGCTTCCGATTCTGTGTCTTCCTCTCTCTCTCTCTCTCTCTCTCTGCCCCCTGCCCTGCTCACACTCTGTCTCTGTCTCTCAAAAAGTGAATAAACGTTAAAAATTTTTTTTTTTAATGAAATTTTCCCCTTGATCCTCCTTCATATCTTCCATCCACAGTCCCCTAACACCTTTCCATCCCACCCGCTCGCTCCACATAACACGTTTTATCCTCTCTGTGCTCATTTAACCAGATCTATACATACACACACATATGTGAACACAGGGACAACACATTGATAGAGGTGATATTCATTGTTACACAAAAAGCATTTTATATATTGTATATACCTGCCTATACCTTTTCTCAACAGTATCTGATGGAATTCTCTTCAAGTCAATTATTAGAGCTCTAATGTATTATATTCGATGGCTGCATAATATATTAGCACTGCAGATGTCGCTTGATTTATTTAACCATTCCCTATTGATGACATTCATTTTTCTTCATTTTTATATTTTATTTATTATTTATTTAAGAGAGAAAGAGTGTGTGTGTGAATGGGGGAGGGGCAGAAAGAGAGAGAGAATTGAAAGCAGGCTCTACACTCAATGTAGAGCCTGAAGCAGGACTCAGACCCATGACCCTAAGATCATGACCTGAGCCGAAATCAAGAGTTGGACGCTCAGCTGTCTGAGCCACCCAGGTGCCTTTATTTTTATATTCTTACCAAAAAGAATGTGACAGTAAAATCCATTACTCGTGCTTTTATTCCTGTGGATGGGTTTCCAAGGTGAGATTGCTGGGTCAATGAGTGCTCATGTTTTAAATGCTAATCGATGTTGTCAGATTGCTTTCCAAAAGCTTGCATATGTATTTACATATGTAAATATATAAGCATATATATGTATATATATACATATACGTATATATTTCCATAGCAATTTATAAGAAAATCTATTTTTCTAAATCCTTGCCACCAGTAGATCACCTTTGAATTATTAATTCATAACATTATTCTGTGATGATAAGAGACAGTGGCCTCTATTATTTTATTTCACATATGTCTGTCATAGATACAAAACCTAACAAGATTAGGTTACATTTTATACTCAGCTGTTGTGTTATTTGATGCATATAGATTGTGTCATATTATATCTTTTTCATAAATGATACCTTTTATCATTATAAAATGTTCTTTTACTGTTTAGACCTGTTTAAACCTCAAATTTCAACTTTCCTGATATGGAGATTGTTTCCTGGGACAGCTTTATTTTTGTTTGAATTTTCTGGTATCAGTTCATCCATAGGTGTTCAACATTTCTTTAACTATGTTATGCTTGTTTACTGTAAGTACTGTATAGTTGGGGCTTTCTTTCTAATTCACTTAGACAGGATCTTTTAATGGGGAAATTATCACACTATTAAAATATTATATGTTTTATTTTATTTCTCTTTTATTCATTTTACTTTTCTACTCCCTCCTTTCCTTTTCTTTGTGTCGCTGATTAGCGTAGGATGATATTCGTTTATCTTGGTATTTCCTTCCTTACTGTATGTGCTACCCTATTCAGTTATGATTACTTTCTCCAGAGTGTAGGCATAGGCAAAAAGGACAAAGTTAGAAGTGCACCACACAGTGTCTGGTCTAATAAGGGAGCGGTAAAAAAAAAAAAGCACAAAGTGAGAGACCCCTGGCAAAGGGAAAGATATGGAAGTGTATGTCTAAAGAAAGCATAAAAGTGTCCCATGAGAGAATAGGACATGTTTTAAAAACCCAACAATTTCTGCCATTTGACAACACCAGAGAAATAAGCCCTTCTCTGCCTTCAGCTCTGTCCTGTTCCTGGTTAGATCACAAAGGACTCAATAACCACAATTCACAAGATGGAGAGAAGGGGTAGAAGCATAATACTCAAAACTAGAAAAAGATATACCCAACTTCTGCCTGCACTTCTCAATATTTAGGGCCAGTCTGAAGTAAACTGTAGGCTGGGTAAAGCCTTTAAAAGATGTTGAAAACTTTTTTTGTTACTGGCCCAACTAGGCATATGAACCAGTGATTTCAGACTGGAGGCAGGAGTGGTAACAAGATCAAAGGAGGAATATTGGATCACCACAGACTCCCTTCATACAGTTACCCACCTCATACTCTAACTCCACCTGCTACGTTTGTGGTAGAAGGAGAGGGCCCCCTTATTCCCTGCACCTGTTAACACTTGAATCAGATGATGATGTTACTGGCAACTTTATGACCACACACTCTGTATTTTCCCTGGCTAAATCCACAAGCGCTGAATCCAGTCTTGTTACTTTTAAAATCAAAGTGCCGGGTGATAATTTATATCCAATAAAATATACATATTCAATTGACAAACATATGCACCCATTTATTCCCACCACAAGTAAAATATAACACATTTAGCATCACCTCCCCAAATCCCCCCATGTCCTTTGCAGTCAATCCTTCCATCGCCAACACACACGCACACACACACACACACACACACTCACACTCACTCGCTCACTCCTGGTGACCACTTATCTGATTTCTACCATTATAGATTAGAATTATGTTTAACATTCATATATATGCAATGATACAGTATCTACTCTTTTGTCTCAGACTTCTTTCTACCCAGAACAATATTTTGATACTCATCACTTTTTTATTATGAGTAACCATCCTTCTTATGATTGTACTGCAATTTATTTATTAATTCATCTATTAATAGATATTTGGATGTTACAAAGTTTTGACTGTTGTGACCAGGTTTCTATGAACATTCATGTTGAAATCTCTTTGTGGACATCTTTTCATTTTTCTTTGGTAATAGCAGTGGAATCACTGGGTCTTTTGTAGGTGTTTATTTCATTTAACAAAAAACTGTCAGTTTTCCAAAGTGGTTGTACCACACCAGCAAAGTATGAAAGTTTCCTCCAAGTCACCATTAACGCTTGGTAGTTTCTTTTTTATATATTTTAGCATATTAGTAATCGTGAAGTGGTAACACATGGTTTTAACTTGCATTTCCTGATGACTAAAGATTCTTAGGTGATATTTATAACTAACTGGATATTTCATCTATTCTTTTGTGAAACTTCTAAGTATAATTTTTTAAAAGTACGTTATTTTCTTCTTATTAGTGAATGTAAAAGTTCTCTATATCGTCTGGATACAAACCATTTTTTAGATACATGTACTGCAATTGGTTTCCCTCAGTTTGTAAAACTTGCCTTTTTATTTTTCCCAATGGCAACTTGCTTAGAAAACGTATAATTTTGTTGAAATCCAATGGATCATTTATTTTTCTTTTAAAGTAAGTCATTTCTGTCTCCTGTCTAAGAAAACTGCCAAGATTATGAAGATTTCTCCTATGTTTTCTTCTAAAAGTTTTGTTGCCCTGGCTATGACTTCTAGGATATAAAGTGATGAGACTAGACATCCTTGCCTCGTTCCTGATTTATAAAAGGAAACATTGAACATCTCTCCATTAAGCCAGAGAAATGTATGCTGTACTATTCAAGTCTTTAAAATATATTATGATCTAATTTATTACCCAATATATGATCTATCGTGCCTTCTGTTTCCTCGAAAAGAAGGTGTATTTTGCTGTTTTTAGGTAAAGTGTTTTGTAAAATCAATTCAATCAGGCTGGTTGGTAGTGTCATTCAGACCTTGTATATCCTTCCTGATTTCTTTTTCATCTCTTTGCATTTCTCTGATGATGAGTGATATTGAGCACCTTTGCATCTTACCTCCTGGTCATCCATATATCTTCCTTGGAAAATGTCTATTCAGATCCTCTGCCCATTTCTTAATCAGCTTCCATGATTTTTTTTTTTGTTATCGACTTGTATAAGTTATTTATATATTTTGGATATATTCCTCTATCAAATATATGATTTGCAAACACGTTCTCGCATTTGGTAGATTATCTTCATTTCATTTCATTGGTGGTTACCTTTGTTGTGTAGAAGCTTTTAGTTCAATGTAATCCCACTTGTTTGTTTCTGTTTTGTTTACTTGTTTTGCTCATTTCCTTTGCTTTTGGTACCAAATCCAAAAACAGTCATCAAGACTAACATCAAACAATTCACCTCCTATATATTCTTTGAGAAGTTTTATGGTTTCAGGATGTTCCAAGGCTGTTTAATCTCTGTCATTCGGCACACATTTAGGATTGTTCTATCTCCCTGGTAAATTGTCCCTTTTATATGCGTCTCCAAGTCTACTCTTAGATTTCTCATATGAGATATTAATGGGGCCACATCAGCTTTCTTTTGTGTAGCATTTCCATGGTTTCTGTTTTTCTGTCCTTTCATCTTCAAGTTAAACTTCTTTTTAAATTTTTTTAATGTTTATTTATTTTTGAAGGAGAGAGAGAGAGAGAGACAAAACACGTACAGAGGAGGGGCAAAGAGAGAGGGAGACACAGAATCCGAAGCAGGCTCCAGGCTCTGAGCTGGCAGCACGGAGCCTGATGTGGGGCTCAAACCAAAGTCGGACACTTAACCGACTGAGCCACCCAGGCTGTCCCAAGTTAAACTTTTGTCTTCAGATTTACAGGGCACGTCTCATAGACTGCGTATAGTGGAGTCTTGCCTTTTCATTTAGATTGACAGTCCCAGCTTTTTAATTTAATTATTTAGTCGACATTTTATGCCATTATTCATATGGTTGAGTTTGTCTACCATCTTGCTGTTGTGTTTTTTGCTTCTTTTTTCTTCACGTTGAACTTCTCCTGCCTTCTTCTTGGTGTCTTACATGTGTTCTTAGTATTATATCTTATTTTCTCTATTGTTTCTACACTTTCCTCTATTACTTTCTATTATTTCTACATCTTTGAGGCGGTTCTACTATTCAACCCAAGACTAATAGCATGGATTTGAATTTTTAAATTCAAATTTTTAAATCCACGTCTGGTTATCATCAATGTTGTATAATTTCACACTTCACACCTGACAGTTCACACTGTCTGCTTCGTGCTTCTCATTTCACAAATGTAATAAGCTCACAATTTGATTCTATTTCCTACCCCCCACCCATGATAACAATCATGTCTTTTAACAGTACATGGTTTACATCTCCACCACAGAATGCCATTTTATTTTTTTAAATAGTAAGTTACATTTTAAGAAAAGTATCAGAAAAATTAGTCTTTAGTATTTACCTCTGTGTGTGCCATTTTTGGTTCTTCTCCATTCTCCTGTGTCAATCATCTTGTAGCATTTTCCCTCCAGCCTGAAGAACATTCTCTAGTTCTGATGGTTTGTTTGTAGTGCTGGTCTGCTGTAGAAATATTTGTTCAGCTTTCCTTCATCTGAAAATGTCCTCATACCAACCTCAATTTTTGAAGGATGTTTTTTGCCAGATACGAATTCTGGAATGACATTTCCTCAGCACTTAGAATATGTCATTACATTGATTTCTGGTCTCCACCGTTTCTAACGATAATGTTAGCCATTTTTCATACCATTATTCACTTCCATATAAAGGCTTTTTTCTCCTTCTGCCTCTTATCAGAATTTTCACTTTAACTTTGGTGTTCTACAGTTTGACTCTGATATTATTTTTTTAAGATTTTATTTGTTTTAATTTTTTAATGTTTATTTTTGAGAGAGAGAGAGAGACAGAACTCAAAATGGAATCCAGGTTCCACACTGTCAGCATACAGCCCAACACAGGGCTTGAACTCACAAACTGTGAGATCATTACCTGAGCCAAAGTCGGACACTTAACCTACTGAGCCACCCAGATGCCCCTAAAATTTTATTTAAGTAAACTTTACACCCAACATGGGGCTCAAACCTACAACCCTGAGATTAAGAGTTGCAGGCTCCACTGACTGAGCCAGCCAGGCGTCCCAGCTACAATATTCCTAATACAGGTGTCCCTTTTATACATTCTTGTGGGGTTCACTGATGATATTCAACTTATAATTCAATATATTCCATCAAATTTGGGAAATTTCAGTCATTACTCTTTTAATACATATTTCTTCCATTTTATGACCCTCCTTTCCTTCTAAGATTTGCATTACATGTATGTAAAACTATATGATATTTCCCCATGGGTCTCTTGAGTCTTTCTTCATTTCTGTCTTGGCTTTTTCTTTTCTGTACTTCAGATTGGTTAATTGATTTTAATTCTTGGACTTTAAGTTCCATAACTTCCATTTGGTTTGTTGATTATAGTTTCCAGATCTCTGCTGGGATGATGTAACCATTCATTAAGACCCTATTTTCCTTTACTTATCAGAAATTAATTTCCTTAAATTCATGAACATACTTACAATGAAATGTTTTAATGGCTTTTCCTGCTAAGTTTAATATTTGAATCATCTTGGAGTTATTTTATTCACTATTTTCTTTTGTCTAAGATTTATATTCCCTTGATCTTTGCATACATCATAATTGCAGATCATATAATGTACTCCAGAGAAGACTCTGGATTCTGTTATCTGCCTGGAGAAAGTGTTGATTTTTTTTTTTAGTTAACAGTTCGATTACTGGCAAATCCCATTAAACTTCTGTAGGCTTGAATGTACATTTAGTTACAACCTATCTGTGAAAAACAGATAGGGTTTTCAAGCCACATGAACTTACCAGAACTCAACCTCAAAACCATAAATCCTCTGATGATCTTGCTGAAGCATGGTGGCAGGTTTTCCTCAGGGCAGTCTCAGAGTATGCCACTTAGAGCATATGATTTTTTTAATATATATAGGACCTTAAAAATTCAAGTATAGTTGACACACAATGCTCCATTAGTTTCAGGTGTACAACATAGCGATTCAACTTCTCTATATGTTGTATTACAGTCACACCAAGTGTAGCTACCATCTGTCACCATGTTAGGGTATTACAATATCATTGACAATATTTTCTATGCTGTACCTCTTATTCCCATGACCTATTCATTCCTTAACTGGAAGCCTGTATCTCCCACTCCCTTTCACCCATTTTATCCATCCCCCTATCTCCCTTCCCTCTGGGAATCACCAGTTCTCTATATTTATAGGTCAGATTCTGCTGTTTGTTAGTTCATTTGTTTTGTTTTTTAGATTCCACATAATGCACGAAATCATATGGTATTTGTCTTTCTCAGTCTGACCAGTTTCACTTAGCATAATACCCTCTCGATCCATCCATTTTGTCACAAATAGCAAGATCTCATCCTTTTTTATGGCTTTGTGTGTGTGTGTGTGTGTGTGTCCATTCATCTGTCAATGGACACTTGGGTTGCTTTCATATCTTGGCTATTGTAAATAATGCTGCAAAACATAAGAGTTTATATACATTTTAGAAATAGAGTTTTTTAGGGGCGCCTGGGTGGCGCAGTCGGTTAAGCGTCCGACTTGAGCCAGGTCACGATCTCGTGGTCCGTGAGTTCGAGCCCCCCGTCAGGCTCTGGGCTGATGGCTCAGAGCCTGGAGCCTGTTTCCGATTCTGTGTCTCCCTCTCTCTCTGCCCCTCCCCCGTTCATGCTCTGTCTCTCTCTGTCCCAAAAATAAATAAACGTTGAAAAAAAAATTTAAAAAAAAAAAAAAAGAAATAGAGTTTTCATTTCCATTGGGTAAATACCCAGTACTAGAATTTTTGGATCATATGATATTCCTATTTTTCATTTTTAAAGGAACCTCCATACTGTTTTCCACAGTAGTTGTACCAATTTGAATTCCTACCAACTATGCATGTGGGTTTCTTTTTCTCCACATCCCTGTCAACATTTGTTGTTTATTGACTTCTTGATTTTAGCCACCCTAACTGGTGTAAGGAGATGCTTAATTTGTGGTTTTGATTTGCCTTTCTCTGATAGTTGGTGATATTCAACATCTCTTCATGTGTCTGTTATCCATCTGTATCTCTGCCCTGGAAAAATGTCTATTCAGTTCCTCTGTCCATTTTTTAACTGGATTGTTTGTGGTTCTGGTGTTGAGTTGTATGAGTTCTTTATATATTTTAGACATTTACTCCTTATCAGATAATATCATTTGCAAATATCTTTTCCCATTCAGTAGGTTATCTTTTTTTGATGTTGATGGTTTCCTTTGCTGTGCAAAAGTTTTTTTTTCTTTTTTTGATGTAGTTCTAATAGTTTATTTTTCATATTTTTCCTTTGCCTGAGGAGACATATTTAGAGAACTGTTAGCCATGGCTGATGTCAGAAAAAATTACTGCCTGTGCTCTCTTCTAGGATTTTTATGGTTTTAGGTCTCACATTTAGGTCTTTAATCCATTTCGAGTTTATTTTTGTATATGGTGTAAGAAAGTGGTCCAGTTTCATTATTTTACATGTAGCTGTCCAGTTTTCCCAGTGCCATTTATTGAAAAGAATCTTTTCCCCATTGCATATTCTTATCTCCTTTGTCATAGATTAATTTACCTTTTAAATGTGGGTTTATATCTAGGGTATCTACCCTTGTCCATTAATCTATGTTTCTATTTTTTCTTTATACCATACTGTTTTGATGACTACAGCTTTGTAGTCTATCTTGCTGGCATTGTGATACCTCCAGTTTTGTTCTTCTTAGGATTGTTTCAGCTATTCGGGGTCTTCTGTGGTTCCATACAAATTTCAGTATCGTTTGTTCTAGTTTTGTGAAAAATGCCTTTGGTATTTTAATGATTGCGTTGAATCTGTAGATTGGGGTAATATGAACATTTTGACAGCACGAATTCATCCAATCCATGAGCATGGAACATGTGTTCATTTGTCTGGATCATCTCCAATCTCTTTCATCAGTGTTGGATAGTGTTCCGAGTACAGGTCTTTCACCTCTCTGGTTAAGTTTATTCCTAGGTATTTTACTCTTGTGTGTGTGTGTGTGTGTGTGTGTGTGTGCAATTGTAAACGTTCCCACTGCATAGACTTTGAGCATCTCCATTTGCTGTCAAATCGATAATGAGGTATTAACATGCCTCTCCTGGTTTGAATTCCATCTCTGTTCCAGCTCTAGTATCTCTGTTCCGTTTTCAGGCTCACCTAGAAAAGCCCTAGTTAGTCTCCCTGAAACAAGGATTCATGGTGGATTTCCTACACTGAATTCTTAGTTCCCTTCTGCAAATCTCTCTGTTCTGCGTTCTGCTTTGCAGACCCCAGCTGCTTCTGCTGTCCTGCATGCCAAGCTCTGTCTCCTCAGCTCAGGGAGACTCTGCTGGGATTCCACCTCCCTGCTGTACTGTCAGGACACTGAGCCCAGGTAGAAATCCAGAGTTTGCCTTAAAATGTTCTCTTCTCTCAAGGATCAGGAAGTCTGGCGCTTCCTGATGGCCAATGCCCAGAACAGCTGTTTCATACATTCTCTCCAGTTTAATAATTGATTCTAACAGAAGAGCTAGTCTGATACCAGCTACTCTGTCAGAGCCAAAATTGGAAGTTTCACTATTGTTTAAGTTTTTAATTAAAAAGTATAATTGGATATATTTATCGTCATGGGCAAGCTAGCACCCACGCTTATGTTTTCGTAATACAAATACAGGTTAATTATTTAAAAAGTTCACTTTATTTTATGGAACTACTACTCAACTTAATTATCAGATCCTCTTACATTGAGAAAAAAGACAAAATATTTACAAGTAATAGTAACCTGCTGATGCCTTTGGAATGTGTCAGCTGGGATCACCTAGAAAAAAATAAATGGAACAGGCATATTTTTTAATAATGTATGAGGTGCACAAGGGGGAAAAAAAACACTTGTCAAAACTGTATGTTACAGTACCCTATCTATATATAAATGCATATGTTTATAAAAGTGTGTTTTCCCTGTTGCGCTAATCTTTTTTACTTGGCATATTTTTAATGGTTTTTCCAAATGACCTTTGTAAAATTAATCAAGGATCTGACACTATCCTTTGGAGAAATACAAAGAAAGAATGCTGCTTATAATAACTTTTGCATGAAAAACAGCCAGAAAATGACAAAACAGAGAAAACATTAATACTAAAAAAATTAAAGCTTGAAAGTGGAACTAACTGAAAAATGTTGCCTTTTTGTCAGTAATATTTTTGTGTGTCTCTGAAATTCCAATCCCTTTTATTTTCTAGACCATTGTCTTAATTACTTGAGATCAGATAGATTTCTCAAAACAATTTACTAAGTAAAATACACCCCAATTTTCCAAGAGCTCTAACAGTGAGAAGCATCTCAAATTAAACATTAATAAAATGTACAGGAAATATGGGTAAAAAAATATAAATGCAAAGAAACTAGAAAGATGTCTGCAATTAGACCGGATGGAAATCTAAAAAGAAATTAAATTTAGTTATAATACATTTTCTATTCTTTTCTTTGAGAAAATTACTACTGAAGTGAGGAATATTTTCCCCCTGTAATTTAAATGGTAAGCTGCCAGATGTGTGTCTCATGCTTGAAGAGTCGAAGCTTTGCATTATTTAGCATATTAAGAATCACAGAATTTTTAAAAGGGCTCCTTTATTGCCTCGAGGTTCTAATTAAGTAAACCTTAGCCTGGTACATTTAAAACTTGCAATACAAGAGATTTTTGCTTTTTTTTCCCCCATAGTCAAGTCACATCTATGTAATAAGTATAGAAAATCTTTAAGATGATATAATTTTTCTTTGGCTTGAAGAATTAAAGCTATCTATTATTTTAAGAAGTTTTTAATAGAGGCCAGCAATCTAGAAGACAACTAAGGATTCGAAATACTTTTTAATCATTGCAAGTTGCTTTCCTTATTTATACCAAAGCATATGTGTTTCATAAAGGCAGTTCTATAGCTATCAATCTCCCCCTCTCTCTCCTTTCCTTCTTCTGTCTCTGCTGTGGCCTCAATCATTCTCTTGTTAGACAAAGGCGATTACAAGAAGCAACAAGATCATAGGTTTGGGACTGATATCATGTTTTTATGTGTTTCTGTACGTGTGTCTGTCTGTGTTCAATATCTGATCACACGGCATTAATTAGTTGTCTTTCAGCAGTTTGTAGAAAGAGTCCCAGAAGCTTACGTGAAAACCATAATCAGGTGGAAGTTCTGTAGGCACACGACATTCATAAATCATACCCTTAAATACAGTTATTTTTGCCATTTTAGAAAATGTCAAAGGTGTCAACTCTGTCCAAATATACCGCTTAACAGTGACCATTTTAGTAAATGGACTTGAAATGCATTCAGAGAACTGACAGTTAAAAGCACATAATCTAGTTCATAGTACCAACGAACAGTCTAAAGGCCAAAATAAGCCCCAAAGTATGAATTCTCGATGACGTGTTGCAGTGACCCTGGCTGCAGCCACAGACCATGGCCTTGGCATTGTGTTTCTACATTAGAAATTGATGCCCCCAATTTTTGAAACGTGATTTTTTTAATATCTAGGTTCCAGTTAGGAAACAGAAATGTTTCAACCACTTTTAGAGTGATAGTCCAATATCTATTGGAGGATACAACGAACAAACCAGGAATGACATAAGTTCAGGGAATGAGTTGATAACGTTCTCTGCCAGCAGCATGGTTTAAACCTAGAAGCAGTGACTTCTTGGGTGCCGCAGACATGAATAAACCAATGTTTGTCATAATGTCAAGACACAGGAAATTCTCTTATCTTTTCTTCACAGGAAGAACTAACGGACACATGGATCTTTAAATCTGAGCGCTGACAAAGGGCAAGTATCAAAAAATTGGAGCTCAGGTTTGGCCGGGATTATTCCCTCCAAAGTCCAAAGTGCTTGGTAACAGGTGACGGGTACCTAATATGTTATGAATTGGTTTCTTACAAGTGTTAAGAAGCTTAATGGTTTCATATTTGGGGATGTTTTGACATTATTGGCAGCAGAAATGCAACAAAACCATCTTTACTTTCACTTCTGTCCAAACCATTAAACCACAATCTGTCCACAGGGAACCACATGACACTTGGGTACTCCTTCTGAAACTCAGCAATTAGTTGACTGGCAATAATACGTTATGCTTTATCCAGTATTTTGCAGTTTATAAAAACAGATTTGCATATGCTACTTATTTAATTCAAGCTATTTAACTTTATTGCTGGCACAGAACTGCAAATATTTCTGCCACAGTATCCATCCAGCAGAAATCTCTGAGTGTTTTGCCCTTGCAGGATAAAAATAGATTGAGGCACGCAGGCCTTGCCTAATAAAATATTATCGTAATGTAAGAGCAGGAAGACATTTGGCTATTCTTTCTAAGAATAATGTTTAAGCATCACCCATTTCTGCCATGCTTAAGAAGATTTTACCTTTTGGGGCGCCTGGGTGGCTCAGTCGGTTGAGCGTCTGACTTCGGCTCAGGTCATGATCTCGCGGCTTGTGGGTTCGAGCCCCACATCAGGCTCTGTGCTGACAGCTCGGAGCCTGGAGCCTGCTTCTGCTTCTGTGTCTCCCTCTCTCTCTGCCCCTAACCCACTCGCATTCTGTCCCTGTCTCTCTCAAAAATAAATAAACATTAAACAAAGAGAAGATTTTACCTTTTTCATGGAAGCATCTTTTTTTCATTATTCTTAAAAATATGAAACTCTCCATCTTAAGCACAGTGAAAGAACTCAAACATTTTAATATGTTTCTCATGAGTGTTCTTTGGTTATCATCAATGAACACTTTCGTTGAACTTAGAACATCCAAATCTATTTAGAAGAGTAAATTATTTTGCCCATTAGTAAGTCTCTAGTGCTGAATGAAAATTACAGGTGAGAATAAAGTCATTGCCCAATACCACAATTAAGCAGGATATAGATGTACTCAAGGATGTATCTAATATTATGATAATCAACTCAACAAAACAGGGGTGATTTTGTGAGCACCTATTATATGTATATAACTCTTACCATGAATTTTCACTAATCTCCAAATAGGGCCTGTTACCTCCCCTTTAAAGGTGAAGATACAAAGATTCAAAATTTAAGGAATTTGACAAAGGACATTAAATGTCAGAGTCAAGGTATGAATTTAAGCCTCTCTGACTCCCATATTGAAGGTCTATCCCCGCCCCCCCCCCCCAAATCTGCACTGATCTGAATTCTACTGATTCCTTCATTGGTGCATTTCTGGTAATAGACAGGGATTATGGCTAGTTGTCTCAAAAAAGAACAAAAACAGAGCTTTGACTCAACACCCTAACTGCTGACTTTTAGTTATTCATGCTAAGGAGGAAAGGAACAACAAAATACTGAACAAAATAATAGTGATAGCCACGCTGTTGAGTTCATACTACATCTCAGACTTTACAGGTTTCAAGGTCCCAAGTTAGCTACGAATTTAAAACTTTCCTCCTCAATGTTTTAAAACATTTCAATGACTAATACATTTTGCCAACTCAAATTTTACCACTTTTTATGAGGGCGTTATGCTAGGTGTATTTAACGAGTCACAAAAGAACAAATACTTTACAATTCTACTTATGTTAGAGACCTAGTAGTCAAATTCGTAGGCACAGAAATTAGTATGGTGCTTGTCCAGGGCTGGGAGAGGGAAGAAAAGGGGAGTTAGTATTTAATGGGGACAGAGCTGCAGTTTGGGAAGATGACAAATTTCTAGAGATGGATGGTGGTGGTGGTTGTGGGACACTGTCCGTGTACTAAATGTCATTGACGTCTACACTTCCTAAGCGGTTAAAAGGGTAAATTTCCAGCGATCTCTATTTTTACCACAATTAAAAACATTTTTCTACTTCCATATTTTTCAAACCCTAAATGAAATGCTAAGAGACTTTTTAAATGCTGTGGGACCTTAAACAATAAGAAGAGACTTCCGTTTAGGACCAGAGGACTTAGACTCATCTCTCCCTTCTCCTTCCTTCTAAATGTAACTGTAGATTCCGGAAATAATGTAAGAGGCAGCCAAGGGAGAATTCTGAAAGTATACTGAGGAAGGAGAAGTGATTACAGACCCTGGAATCGGAGCACCAATGTAGGACAAGGCAACTTAATCCCATCCACCAACCATCCAACAGAAGACCCAGACCCAGCATCTTCAAACCCGTCCCAACAGCAGATAGCGGTGAAGGTGGACTCATTTACCTACCTTTCAGAAAGAAGTCCCTCCAACACCACCAAGTGGGTCCGGTAGCATTGGAGAGGAGGGTAACCCAGAAGCCAGACTAGAATGAGCATCCAGGGGATACGTTCTCCTCCCCTGCAGCTTGAGACAGCCCTCCCGACCAAGACACGACAGGTGGCAGTGGCAGTAGCAGGTGGATCCTGTTGCTACTAGTGACTTGGCGAGGAAGCCTCTTAACATCCTGAGGCAGGAGACTCCCTTCCCCACCCAGAGCACTGGGTGGCCAGGCCTGGGGAAGCTCCTTCTGTCCTCTCCGAGGTTGCTGGCGGGGTCCGGTGGGAGCCCCAGACACACAAACTGAATAGTGCACACCAAAACAACACAGCATTTTTCAAGGGGTGATAGAGAAATACATACTACCAACCACAAATTCTATATTTGTGGTTGAAAGGAATGAAAGGAAATACACTTTCAGATGCAGGAAGGAAAGGAATGAAAGGAAATACACTTTCAGATGCAGGAAGGAAAGCTAAAAGAATCGGTCACCAGAAGACATATCCTTAAAGAATGGCTAAAGGAAGTTCTGCAAACGTGAAATGATAAAGGACACGATAAAAGAAGGAATCTTGAAGCATCTGGAAGGAACAAAAGGAAAATGGAGTGATCACCAAATGTGAGTATACACTCTTCTTTCCCTTGTGAGTGTTATAAATCATATTTAGTGATAAGACAATACTTATAACACCATGTGTTATTCAAGACGATTATATTTAAAAGTGTGGAAGGTAAAGGGACTTAAATGTGAGTAAGGTGTCTGCACTTGACTCAAACAGGTAAAATACCGATACCAGGAAACTGTGATAAGTCACATATTTACATGGCTACCTATAGAGAAACTACTTTGAAAACTACACAAAGAAATATGTTCAAAAACTATAAATAAATCAAGGCAGAATCCCAAAAAGCATTCGAGTAATACACAAGAAGAAGTAAAAAGGAACAGAAAAATAAGAAACAAAGATAATGTGAAAATACATGTTAAAGTGGCAGACTTAAGCCTTACCATATCAACAATTACCTTAAATATAAATGGTCTAACTATATCAATAAAAAGGCAGATATTGAGAAACTAAATTTAAAAACATGGCAAATTATATGCTCTTTACAAAAAAAAGTACTTCAAATTCAATGATGTAGATTAAAAGCAAAAAGAAAAATGAAAAAAACATATCATGCAGACATTAATTTTTAAAAAATGAGATATATATGATATATCTTAAATGATAAAAATGATATCTTAAATGATCTTAAATGATATATATTTTTTTATATATTTTAAAAAATAAGATATATATGATATATCTTAATATCATATAAAATAGATGATTAATATCGGAGAAAATATCAGAGAAAACAGAGCTCACAGCAAAGACAATTGCCAGAGAGGAGGATTATATAATAATTAAATGATCAATCTACTTATAAAATATAACACTTAAATACACGTGCACCAAACAGCAAAGATGCAAAATACATGAAGTGAAAACTGATAGAGCTGAAAAAGAAATAGAAAACTTCCCAATTATAGTCAAGGATTTCAACACTCCCCTCTCATCAAATGATAGCACCGCTAGACATAAACTCAACAAGGATATAGAAAATCGGACCCACACAATCAACACACAATATCAACTGAAACATGTACGCTATACCCAACAACAGCTCAATATACATTTTTTTCGGGTGCCTATGGGTCATTCACAAATATATCCTGGGCCATAAAAGAAACTTCATCAAACTGAAAATAACTGCAATCATGTAGAATAATTTTTCTGATCATCATGAAATCAGACCAGTGATCAATAACAGAAAGACAAGAGGAAACCTTTAAGCCCTTGGAAATTGAACACACTTCTAAATTGTCTGTGGGTCAAAGAAGAAACCTCAGAGGCAATAAAAAATAGAACTGAATAAAAATGAAGATCAACATTTGTGAGATTCAGCTAAAGTAATACTGAGAGGGAAATCTATAACACTAAATGCTTACATCAGGAAAGGGAAAAGTCAATAATCTAAGATCTTATCTCAAGAACCTAGAAAAAACAAGAACAAAATAAAATCAAAACAAGCTGATGGAAGAAAATAATAATGATTAGAATAGAAAGCAGTGAAACTGAATTGAATTTCCAAAAAAAAAAATTGATTAAATTAATACACCTCTAGCAAACCTGGCAAAGACAGAAAGAGAGAAGAAACAACTCACTAATATTAGAAATTAAGCAGAATACTATTACAGATCCTGCAGTCACAAAAAAGAAAAAGAAATGCTTTGAATAACTAATGTTCATACGTCCAACGACTTAGAAGAAATAGATCAACTCCTCAAATACTAAAAGTAACCAAAATTCATTCCAGGTGAAAGAGATCATCTGAATAGTCCTGTAACCATTAAATTAACTGAATTCACAATTTTGAAACTCTAGGCCCAGAAGTTTCCCTGCACAATCCTACAAAAATATACAAGAGAATTAACACAAATTTTATTTAATCTCCTAGAAAATAGAGGAGCGAACACTTTCTAATCATGTAATGAGGCCATTTTAACCCTGACACCAAAACAAGACAAAGTGCATAAGAACAAAAGTACAGACCAATATCTCTCAGGAGCTTAAAAACTCCTCAACAAACTATTAGTAGATTGAATCCAACAGTGTGTGAAAACAATTCCATAGCTTTTCTATATGGCTACAGTATTCATTTCTGTGCGGCCTTGAGATAAGCACATAAATCAATGGACTAGAATAGAGAAGGAAGAAAAAGTTCAAGAAATATGCTCAATGGCTGATTTTTTAAAATATTTATTTATTTTTGACAGAGAAGGAGGAACAGAAAGAGAGGGAGACACAGTATCCAAAGCAGGGCTCCAGGGTCTGAACTATCAACACAGAACCTGACTCAGGGCTCAAACCCATGGACTGTGAGATCATGACCTGAGCCAAAGTGGGAGCTTAACCAACTGAGCCATCCAGGTGCCTCTCCATGGCTGATTTTTAAGAAAGGTGCAAAACCAACTCATTGGAGGAAAGATATCCTTTTTGACAAATGGTGTTGAAGAAATTAAACATCAATTCCAAAAATAATAATAATAATTATAAAATAAAATAAAATAAAAATTGACCTAAACCCCATTCCTTATATTAAAAATAACTTAAAATGGATCATCTTTTTGAAAAAAAAGTGGAGAAAATATTTAGGGTCTTAAGCTAGACACGGAGTTCTTAGACTTGACACTAAAAGGCTGAACCATAAAAGGAGATTGATAAATTGAACTTCATTAAGATTCAAAGTCTCTACTTAATGAAAGACCCTGTTGAGAGGATGAAAAGGCAAGGTGCAGACTGAGAGGATATGTTTGCAAACCACATATTCAAGAACTATTGGTTTTAGCCAGCATGACATGTGTTACGGG
This sequence comes from Lynx rufus, assembly GCF_022079265.1. Classification (NCBI taxonomy): domain Eukaryota; kingdom Metazoa; phylum Chordata; class Mammalia; order Carnivora; family Felidae; genus Lynx; species Lynx rufus. The sequence goes on from NW_025814878.1 coordinate 127,720,207, forward strand.
GGGAAAACGACGAACTCCTCGTCTCTCCAACGACTAACTCACTACACTTCGTTAAAACTTTATTTTATGGTAATTATTCACACACATGATGCTTAATTTCTGCAAGTCTGAAAAGGTGAAAAAAAAAGATGTCTTAGTATAAGTCTGTGTGAGGTAAAGGAAATGCTATTAATTATGGTTTAAAAAATGCTATAGTGTTTTTAAAAAAAAATGATGACACTTTTTAAATACTTGACCTTAGGAAGTTTTATGTGAATTTACGCATGCATGTGTATGTGCACGTGTGATTGATAACATCTTAACGCCGGAGAAGACATGCTTGCTGATAAAAACAATACACCGGCCTAACCATAAGGAAACTAACTAAAGAGAATTCGTTTGAAAAGACAGGGTGGATAAAATGGGCAAAAATATTTGTGGTTTGGGCTCTGCATTGCTTTTCACTAAATCATGTTTTCACAACCTATGTCTCTTCACTGCACTCCAGGAACCATCAGTGCCTTTAAAACTAGCATCGTGCCTTCTCTATGTTCGTGTCTATGCACGTCAAAACCATTGCAGGATTTTTTTTTCACCAGAGCTTCAAACCTACCAACTTCTAAATGCTCAAGGCCCTACCGAAGTAGTTAAGGTCTAGTGGTCATTTAACAAGTTATGGCAAATAATCTTAACCAAAAAAAGGTTTTGCAAATAAAAGTGGGTCAAACTCGCTGGCTTCTAGTCATGCAAAATACTCAAAGACCACGTGTTAAGTTTGGTGTTACAAAGGGCCAAGTTCTTCTATCACTCATCGCCAAGGCGTCCGCATTCAAGAACAGACTGATTTCTCTAAGAAATAAGGAGACTTCCAAAAGAGTGGCTGAGGGAAATATTGTTTCACTCAAAATCCTATTTTCTAATTTTTATTTCCTGTTTCTTATTCCATATGGATCATCTAATTAGACTGAGTGGAACATTCTGGATAAAGTTAATTACTTCCCCTTTCTGGCCTTTTTTATTCTAACTTATTTCCACTTGGAACGAAGTCAACTGTATGTTCATAAGAAGTTAGACACTGGAACAAGGTGCACTAAATGAGTCAGACCATTAAAGTGTTCAAAGCCAGACTCACGCTTAGAAAGAGTTAATGAACTCATTTATTCCTGGGATGACTCACAATAGTGTTTACTTTTCATTTTCATATGTGGTCTTACCAGTTTGAAAAGCACAGTGCTAGACCAAAGGCAGTGCTCCCTGCGGAGTACTTATAGAAAGAGCCTATAGTACGTCTTCTTTGGAAAAATGTCTACTCATGATTGCACTCCCAGGAAGAGTTGCAAGTTGTCAAACTCAGGGAATCAGAGTAGGCTGGTAGACGCCAGGGGCTGGGGAGGGAAGGGAAAATAGGGGGGGCCCTTCATCAATGGGCAGAAAGTTTCAATTATGCAAGATTAGTACATTCTAGAAGTTGGCTGTAGTACATCAGCCACATGATTAACAACACCGTATTGCACACTCAAACATTGGTTAAGAGGGTGCATCTCATGTTATATTGTGACCACAATAAAACAATACTGAAAAAAAGAAAAATGAAAGAGGCTGTAGTTAAAATCAGTCCTATCAAGTAGAGCAGTTGTAAAGTCATGTCGGGAAGCCCGCTGCTTTGTCATGTCTGAGGTGCAAATTCTCCTCGGCCATGGTTTCTTTGATAATTCATTTAGTACATGTTATTGCCACAGGTCCTTATTTCCAACTTGTCCAAACTGTGCATTGAGCGTTGGGTACTTCTGGAATGCTCAGTTGAAGAGTGGGGCCAAAGACAAGTTTGTTTTATCCCAGGTCTACAGCGACCCTTCCTTCCTTAAAAAATGCTCCCAAGCCTTTCTGGAAAGGTTCAAAATTTCCCCAACTGCTAGGTCGATGGTGGTGGTTCATATTTAGTCCAGAACTATGACAGTATTTGTCATCAACATGCACTCCTGCGATATCATTTTGCAAGGGTATTTGTCTAATACTGAGGCACTGAGTATCCACAGATTAAATAAGAGAGATTTCATCAAGGAAAAATCAGATTATTTTCATGGATAGTTCATTTGTTTGAGCAGTTGTTGAACAGACAAGGCATGCTTGCATTTGTCAACCCCTAGACTACAAAACACACACGCGCACACACACACATACACACACACACACATCCACAAAACAGTGTGTGTGTGGAGGGAGGAGTCAGTACTTATTACCTCTGCATGAACGACCACATTCAGGAAAGTAAGTATCCTTTCAATTATTTCAAAAAGTGTTTCCAAAAATGACTTTATTAGTGATTCTTAAAATATCAATAACTTGAAGAGTTTTGAAATGGCCCAAGTCAACTGAGTGGGAAGAATGACAAATCCGTTTGAATGATAACACAAGTGAATTGCCTTTTTTTTATGTTTCCTCGCCAAGCTATTTAACAGCCCAGGTACAGAGGAAAAACCGAGCGTGATGAATATATGAGAGCAAATAAAACGTTGAGGGTGTAAAATGTCCCGAAAGCACAAATTGTAATCTGCGGTTGTCAGTCTAATACACACACACTCTGTAATTAGAAACATATTGGAATAGGGCAGCAAGCACGTATTTGTACTTTTCCCTCAAACCTTTATTCCGATCATTCACACGTGACACATTCATTTTTATTGCCATTTCCACTCAAAACAAGAATTTTAAAGAGGCAGCCTGAAACCCTCCAGAATTTCTTGAACTCTTCCAAATAATGTTTCATCCTTCCCTCATGAAAGGAAGCAACACAGCCAGGATTCTAACCTGCTGGAAACGTTTTAAGCCCATCTCCTCTCTCTGCTCCCCAGATCCCTTTGACACACCCTTCTCCCTCCCTCCTTGGCGTTAAAGTGCGTCTCTACTTCCTTTACATCAGTGGGAACACTTCCCTTATGGGTGTCGGGATCTCTCAGAGGGGTCAGGGGCTGCCCTGCGGAGGAAATGACAAGCTGTGAAATGTAAAAGAACAATTCCTTCCACATGTTCCTTTGCTCCTGGAGCAGTGAGAGGTTGTCAGCTAGCATCGCTCTGGAACCAGGCAAGACTCTGCGTCGGAGTTCTGTCAAAACTAATTTACAATTAAAGACCTGCATGACTGTTTAAAGCTTTTTCGATTCCGGCAGTTTTCTGAAATGACTTTGACATTGCAGTGGATCAGACCAGAAACCACTGCTGTAATTAACTGCAGTGGATGGTGAAAAAACTCACGCAATAAGGCAAAGCTTAAAACAAATGTATACATAAATATATATAATATATATATTTATAAAAATATATTTATAAAAATATATTTATAAAAATATATATTTATAAAACTATATATTTATAAAATGTATACATAAATATATATAATATATATATTTATAAAAATATATTTATAAAACTATATATTTAAAAAATATATATTTATAAAATATATATTTATAAAATATAAATAAATATACTTTATAATATATTTTATAAATATTTATATTTATAAATATATATTATATATTATATAATATATTTATATTTTATAAATATTTATACTTATAATATTTTATAAATATTTATACTTATAAAATTTTTATATTTATAAAAATGTAAATACATATTTTATAAATATATAAATATTTCAAAATATTTTATAAATATATGTTTTATAAATATATAAATATATATATATATATATGAGGGAGAGAAAGAGCGAGAGAGGGAGAGAGAGAGAGGGAGAGAAAGAAATCCTTACTACACCTCCAATTAACACATCTGTGGAAATTTCCTAGCTGAGCCCAATTTAGGGAGTTTAGTGTTGCACCTATTGGAAATTGTATTTAGTTTATAAATAAAATTACAAAATGACAATTTCATTGATCTGAAGGAAGGACCAAAGGAAGGATGGATGGAAGGAAGGAAGGAAGGAAGGAAGGAAGGAAGGAAGGAAAGAAGGAGGAAGGAAGGAAGGAAGGAAGGAAGGAAGGAAGGAAGGAAGGAAGGAAGGAAAAGGAGGGTGGAAGGGAGGAAGGGGAAAGAGAAAGAAAGATTGACTGATCTTGACCACTTGACACTTTAACAGTTTTTAATTACTTAAAATACTTCAAAAGATTTTTCTGATTTAAAATAATTTGATGAATTTCCCTGATATATTAAGTAAAAGCATCTTCAAATTGCAGGTAATTAGTTTTTGTGCCGATTAATCACTTGGAAACATACTGTGGTGGTTCCCTGAGGTTCAATTTTGCATGCATTATAATCAACTTGTACTCACTTATGCTATTTGAAAATCAAGAAACTTGGGGCGCCTGGATGGCTCAGTCAGTTAAGCGGCCAACTTCGACTCAGGTCATGATCTCACGGTCTGTGAGTTCGAGCCCCATGCCGGGCTCTGTGCTGACAGCTCAGAGCCTGGAGCCTGCTTCAGATTCTGTGTCTCCTTCTCTCTCTCTCTGCCCCTCCCCCACCTGTGCTCTGTCTCTCAAAAATAAATAAACGTAAAAAAAATTTTTTTTGAAAATCAAGAAGCCCAAAAGAACAAATGTTGTATCCAAAAAGTGCCTCAACATCTCACCAAGTGGTGATTCTGAAGTGACCATTCCAAGTTCTTGAAATCCAGGATGCATTTTATAGATGCACTCATTCCTTAAAAGCTAGCTGAGTGAGTAGAGATACACCTAACAGGAAATTGTTGGGGGCCAGTGTCTCCACAAACCCAACTCCAACTGTCAAAAGCGAAGAAGTCATATATATACCATTTTCAAATATCAGATTCATAACTCTTCCATAGAAACAAGGTAACAATGGACTTTCAAATTACTAACTGAAAGTATATGCCACTATGGTCTGGGATAATTAACAGTGCCTGAAAACTGCTTTCCTTTTCTTACACATGAGAGAAAGGTGGCCTAAGGACTTTGGGGAACATGTGGAGAATTGTCTAAAACTGGCCACGCGTACTGGAGCTCTGACATCCACACGGAAGTCCTCTTATATAATAATATGTAAAATATTATATAATGATATATACTAATGAATATACTAACTGAGCTCTAGTGACCAGCTTGTCTCTCCCTGTTCTGAGTTCCAGTATTACGGGCCTTCAGCTACTTTCTATCTATGTTTCTGTTCCCACTGTGCCTAATTAATTTTCCCTCCATTATGCCTCTACTTCGTGGCTTAGATTGAACACAATGGTACACGCTGGGCAGAGGCCTCCCACCAAGCCACCTAATATGTCACTAAAATAGAAAGACATATGCATGGCCAACTGAGTTTTGACAAAGGGCTAAAGGCAACTCAGTGGCGAAAAAATAGTCTTTTCAACAAATGCTGTTGGAACAGCTAGACATTCACATGTCTGAAAAGAAAAAATAGTAATAAAAAAAAAACTTCAATGTTCACCTCACACTTTATTCAAAAACTAACTCCAAATTGGATCATCAATCTAAACATAAAATGTAAACTCTACAACTTTCCAAAGGAAAAACATAAGAGAAAATCTTATGCCCTAGGATTAGGTGAAGAGAGTTCATAGATACGATTTCAAAAGTGCAATCCATTAAAAAAATGATAAATCAAAGTTCAAAACTTTTGTGCTGAGAAAGACATTTTAAGAAAATAAAGTCAGGGGGCGCCTGGGTGGCGCAGTCGGTTAAGCGTCCGACTTCAGCCAGGTCACGATCTCGCGGTCCGTGAGTTCGAGCCCCGCGTCAGGCTCTGGGCTGATGGCTCAGAGCCTGGAGCCTGTTTCCGATTCTGTGTCTCCCTCTCTTTCTGCCCCTCCCCCGTTCATGCTCTGTCTCTCTCTGTCCCAAAAATAAATAAACGTTGAAAAAATAAATAAATAAATAAATAAGAAAATAAAGTCAGGAGGACCTGGGTGGCTCAGTCGGTTAGGCATCTGCCTTCAACCCAGGTCATCATCTCATTGTTCATGAGTTTGATCCCCACATCAGGCTCTCTGCTGTCCATGTAGAGCCCACTTCAGATCCTCTGTCCCCCTCTTTCTCTGCCCCTCCCCCACTTGTTCTCACTCTCTCTCTCTCTCTCTCTTTCAAAAATAAACAAATAAATACAAAGAAGGAAAGAAAACAAGAAAGCAAGAAAGAAATAAAGGCAAGCTACAGACACGGAAAAGGCATTTGCAAACCACGTATCCAACAAAGGATTTGTATCCAGAATGTATAAAGAACTCTCAAAATTCAACAACAGAAAAACCAACAACCCAATTCAAAATAGGCACAATAGTTGAACAGATACTTTAGCAGATATTAATATAAATGGCCAGTAAGCATATATGAAGATGGCTAATAAAATTAGCCACTAAAAGAACACAAATCGAAATTATGATTTCAAATTTAATCTGAATGTGAATTAGAAAAACTTTTGGAAAAAACCGACAATACTAAGTGCAGACAAGGGTGCAGAGCAACTAAAAGTCTCATGTGCTCCTTGCAGAAATACAAAATTGTACAGCCACTCTGTACAAGGGGAAGTTCCTTATAAAGTTAAGAATATACATAGCCTCCAACCCAGCAATTCTACTCTTAGGTATATCTCTTAGAAAAATAAATACTATACTCACACAAAAATTTGTATGTGAATATTTATAGCAACTCTATTCATAATCGCCAAAATATGGAAACAATCACTGTGTGCTTTAATAAGTGAACAGTTAAAGGATGCGACATCCATTCACAGGCATGTTATCCCTCCAGGAGTAGGAATGAGCTGTTGATACATATAATTCAGATGAGTCTCGAAGGCACTATGTTGGCTAAAAGGAGGCATTGTCAACAAAAAATTACTGTACTCCACAACAATTTTGAAAGTACAAAACTTTAGTGATGGTAAAGAGATCAGTGAGTATCAATGCTTACTGGCGGGGGTGGGAGCGATGGAGTAAGGGGTGGGGGGGCCCACAGCAGTTAGCAGAAAGAAAAAGGAAAGTGTTTGGGTAATAGAATGGTTCTTTATCCTGATTGCAGTGCTAATCACACAAATCTGGATAGGTGCTAAATTACATTAGCACTCCAAAAAAAGTAAATTTTATTGTATGTTGATTTTAAAAATAAAATAAATAACCTGTTTGCTTGACTTATTTCCATAGAAAGGAACCGTAAGGTCAGATAGCATTCAGAACCTATGCTCTTACTCATTCAACAAATATTTACTGCGAATCTGTGATGTGCTAAATATTGCTGTAAGCAATGGGTACACGAATCAACAAAACGAAGATCCCAGCCCTCCTCACAGAGTCTGCAGTCCAGCAACACCTCCTTACGTTGACTTTTCTAAGATGTAGTCAAGTAAATAGGGGCTTGAAGATGAAATGGAGCCAGTGCTTTCAGAAGGAGCTCAAGGCTTCATCTCGAAAGATGAGGGAGGCCTTATATCTAAGAGTATGTCTGTTTCAGGCCACTTGGGTGGCTCAGTGGGTTGAGCGTCCAACTCTTGGTTTCTGCTCCGGTCATGATCACACGATTCTTGGGTTTGAGGCCTCAGGGCTGACAGTGCAGAGCCTACTTGGGATTCTCTCCCTCCCTCTCTCTCGCTCACTGCTCCTCCCCCACTCCCATTTTCTCTCTCTCTCTCTCTTAAATAAATAAACTTAAAAAAAAAAGAGTACATCTGTTTCAAAGTCCCTTCTCAGAGTGTATCATCCCCAGCACGGCTGCAACGCCTACCATACTTAGGCCACCTCCCGCCCTTGTTCTCATCTTCAGGAACCAAAACGAGAGAGGACTCAAGAATTTCTGCTCTGTCACAGAGAGCAGTTTCAGGTAACACAATATAATCAAACCAAATTAAAAGATTAATGAATTACCAGAATGTTTACTATTTTATTTGATTCTCTCCACAAACTTGAAAATCAAAAATTCAGCCACTACTATCCTTATTTCATGTACATAAGGAAACGATCTCACAAAGCTTTCATGAATACGGAGCAGTAAACTTGTGATTCACACTGGTTTTCAGACTCTGGGTCCATATTACTTTCCCCTGTACCACAGCGTCACGGCCAAGTGAAAATCATTCCTTCGTACCTCTCGGCTTTGGTAATCCAGAATTACCTAAGAAGTGCATTAATTCACTCATTTATTTAACAAATCTGGATTGAGCAATTGTTGACGGCCAAGTACAGCGATGGAAAATGTAGACCTAGGGCCTATCCTCAAGAGGCTTGTAGTCTAGATCAGGAGACATACAGATGAAGGCACAATTGTCACGAAGGGAAAGAATCCTGGGGTAACTCAGTGGAGGCACTGAATAGGGCCTCTTTGGGAAGGAAGTCTTAAACTAGATTATGAAGGATGAAAAAAGAGTGGCAGTTAAAGGCTCTTCCTGATACAGGAAATAGCATGAAAGAATACCCTCAGGTGGAAATCACGTTGCTTTATTTGTAGGAATTGAAGAAAACCAGAGCAATCAACAGCTGCACATCAGTGCTTCTCAACTCTGGCTGCACATTCGGATCACCAGAAGGAGTTTTGTAAGGATAGCGATGTCCAGGTCCTGCCCCCTGAGAATTTGATACATTTGTTCTGGGGCAGAGCCCAGACAAGAGTATTTGTTTAAAGCCCCACAGAAGATTCGATGTATAGGCAAAGTTTAGAAAGCACTGTTTTTATTAGGTTTGTTGAACCACAGATTCCAGGCAAATTTATGTTTAAGTGTGAATAGACTTCTTTCGGAATTCATCCACATTTTGGTTAATTTCAAGTGGGTCTTAATTGTTTTATCTTTAGTCAAGTTCGAGTGGTCTGCTTCGTACTAACAAACTCACATCATATTAATTGATTTCAATATATGCGGCACATGACGCAAGACTAAATAGGGGCTCTTTGATTCCTCTTATATATGACAGTACTTAAGTTATGGTCATTGATGAGAGAGATCTAGTAAGAAGGAGACCATGGACTCCCCAAGAAATATACTTCCAAAGATGGACGAAATGCCTATTTGCAAAGGAACATGGCATTCATGTAGCACCCACACGGGATCACAGGCTGAAGCAAAAAATAATTAGGGAATCAGGATAGAGCTATATTATTTTTTCAAAGGTTCTTTGAGATGAACTTCCTGCCCCCCCACCCACGGAGGGCATATTTCTGACCCCTATATCCTTGACCCATCTCACAGTATAACATAGTCCCAATATATCTTAATAATGCTGGATAAAAGTGAGTGCCATAGTAATCTCATGTTCTCTAAGAAAGTACTTCTCTACACTTGTGTGGCTCAGCCTTTCCAGAAGGTATCAGAGCCCTGTTCATCCTTATTTTGTCCTCAGGCCAAAACCTACAGCAATTTTGAAAACAGTAGCTTATCTTGAGAGGGCCCAGAAGGGAAAGTACTTAATAAGATTAAGACACTTAAAAATTAGAATTCCAAGTAACATTATTGTTCCTTGGTGATTTATTACATTTCCTAAATTTCACAAGCAAAAAAATTTTTTTTCTTTATGCTGCTGTTAGCTTTTTTTTTATTTTTTCTTAATAGAAAGTATCAAAGAATTGTTTTTTAAGCTACTCTGCTTTTTTTTTTTTTTCCTTTACTCCTTTACCTCAGAGGAAGAATTATCCTTTCTGCTTTCCAGGACTAACCTCTCCCATCTATCTTGCTTATGATGGGAATTCTCCCCAACAGACCCTTACACTCTTGATTTTTCCTCCTCCGGATATTTTCCCATCGTTTATTAAGAGAGGGGTAAGTATTCATCCATTAAAAAAAAAAAAAACACACACAAGTACAATCTTCTCTCAACCCTTCACTCCATTAAGCTGCTCTTGAAACTCCTTCACCTCATTTTTGAGAGAGTCTTCTATATTCACTGCCTTCATTTCTTCTTTTTTGTTCCCTCCTCTGGTCATTGCAGTCTGGTTTGTGCCTCATTTCTTACCTATCCTTTAAAAAGGCATCAAAAGGTACTTGATTTGCAAAGCAAACTATGTTTTCGTCATTCCTCAAGGATGAGGAATGTATCATGTATCACGTAGGAGCTGCAAAGTCTAAAGCCCGACTCAGACCTACCGGATCAGAACTTGCATTTTAACTAGATCCTTGAGGGATTTGTATGCATTTAAAATTTGAGTAGTGCTTCAACAGAGTAATTTACTGAGGTGACCCACCCCCTGCTCCTTTCTTGAGATGCTTAAAATTCCATAGCCTCCATGATACCACACATTCTGGTCCTTCTACTTCATTTAAAAAAAAAAAATGTTTATTTATTTTTGAGAAAAAGAGAGAGGGAGGGGCAGACAGAGAAGAAGACAGAGGATTTGAAGCGGGTTCTGCCCTCTGCACTGAGAGTGGAGAGCTCAGACAGCCCAAGGCGGGGCTCAAACCCATGAACTGCGAGATCATGACCTGAGCCGAAGTCAAACAACTGAGCCACGAGGCGCCCCTCTACTCTTCAGATTGCTCCTTTTCAGTTGACTCTACCCTTTTCTTTCTTCTGTCCCTTAAATTAAGGTTTTCCTATAGTTTTCCCACTGTCCTTTTTGTGATTTAGGCCCCATCTCTATTAGGATGACACCCATATGTCCCTCCTGAATTTAAATCCATTTTTTTTTCAACTCCAAGCTGGTCACAGTCTTACTAATTTCCCCAATACCTTAAACTCAATTTGATCAAGGGGCGCCTGGGTGGTTCAGTCCATTCAGCGTCCGCCTCTTGATTTTGGCTCGGGTCATGTTCTCACAGTTTGCGAGTTGAGCCCCGCATCCAGCTCAGGGCTGACAGTGCAGAGCCTGCTTGAGATTTTCTCTCTCCCTCTCTCTCTTGGTCCTTCTCCCTTCCTCCCTCTATAAATAAATAAACAAATAACACACAAACAAACTTCAAAAAATTTATACTCAGTTTGATCAAAACCAATTGGTCAACTTTTATCTGAAATCAGCCCCTTTAGGTACCTCACCTCTTATAAAAGCAAGACTATCTTCCTAGATATCCGAGCTACAATTTTCTCATTTCTCTTTATGGCACAACTTTTCATCTGCCAAATCCGGTTGACTCGACTTTAACATTTCTCTTGAGGAAACCCTGTTGATTGCATCTCGCTGCCACTATCCTATGCCGAGCCCTTACCATCTCTTCTTCTTTGGGCTGATGCGATGGCCTTCTTACTGGATTTCTCACCTTCAGTTACTCCTTTGCCCAAATCTATCCCCATACGTGTGCTGGAATCCTACAGTTCGTTATAGTTCTTCAAATATACTCTGTACCATTCTGACTTCTTAACTTCTCTTGTGGCTCTTCTTTTATCCAAAAGCATTTCCACCAGTGAATTCCAAACTACCGTTTTCACCCCAGGACAAAATTGTGAAGTTAACACACATTTTCCAGGTCACACCGATGTAGGATTTAAAACGGGATTGCATTAAAAAGAGTTCATGAGAACTCTCATTCATGAGAATGTCACCTGCCTCCAAAAGCTCACTTGTTTGTTTCTGAGAGTCCATCCGAGGGTTTCACATGAACTCACAATCTGCTTACTTATCTTGTCCCACAGCAGGCTCTGTGACACCTTGGATTACAGAATTATAGTATAGGGAACACAGTATATGCATGTAACACAACCCAATGCGTCACAAGGTAGCATGTACTATACTGTATTGTAAACTCCCATGTCTCCCATAATTCCATTGAGGAGTTTCTCTCTTTCAGCAGGTTGCTCTTTCCGTGTGGTCCCCCTCTCCCTGGGAATCCCACTATGAGATGACTGAACCAGAGAACACATCTGATTAACAGGGTACATTTCCCACCTAACTCCTCTAACTACGTCTTTCTTATTCAGCCAATTGCATCTGCTTCACTCCTCCAAGTTTGAAGTTTATTCCAGAAAGCTTGATGGTCCTGAATTGTGAATAGAGTGCTGGTAGACCTTCCCATCATGTATCCAATGCGCGCGCGCGCGTGCGTGCGTGCGTGTGTGTGTGTGTGTGTGTGTATTTCTCAGCGGAGGAGTATGCTTGGGCTCAAGTAAGCCCCTGCAGGGCGAGGATTGCATGCTATTTTGGTTTGCATTCCCAGAGAATTTGGCGGCCTTCTTTGACGCTGGTTACACAATAAAACTTGCCCGAATTGAATGTTGCATCAAAAAACATATATAGATGTTGCCAGAGACCATTGTGTATGCCATGTAGGTACACACAAAACAAAATTATCAAGCATAACAAATATTTCCTTAGTCTGCCCCCTAAAAAGTAAAACAGCCTAAAAGATGGTAATAATGCAAGAATTATCATGGCTCTTTTCTTCTAGCCTTTCATAAATACGTTCTGGCCTCAGGCATCCACCTATTTGCAAGGCTGATCACTGCTCAAAATACTGGCCGTGGGGTTAAATTCAGAATCCTCTCAAGAGTGCCTGTGTGTGTGTGTGTGTGTGTGTGTTTGCAAGTGAATCTTAAAGTCACTCTTTCATGATTTGCAAGTGAATTTTAAAGTGTTTGCAAGTGAATCTTAACGTCACTTTTTCATGATTTGGGGGGTAGAGTGGATTCAGCAGATTCTGTCTGGAGCCTGTCAATGTGAGACAGCTTGTGAGAGATCATAAACATATTTTTCAGATAGAAACGTTGCAGCCATGAACACGTCACGTGGCCACCCTTCCCTAAGGTTTGCTCCTTTAATTGTAAATAGCCAGAAAGCCATCAAGCCAGAGTTTAATAAACTTTTAATTTGAAATGAATTACCACATGTTGTGTTTGTTTACCCATTATTAAATCTCTTAGCAACATATCAGTGGCAGAAACAGCATACTGTAGCACAGCCCTGATATATTAGAAAACAAACCCATGGGGGATATTAACTGCTAATAATATGTTTAGGAAGCCTCTAAGAAAAATAAATAAATATAACCAATGTAGCAGAGACACGTATTTGAAGAGGTTGTTATGTTCCGTTTTTGTATCAATCTATTCTGAATGGGAGCAAAACATCCCCGTGCAGTCTTGGACTATACAACTCAAATCTGTCTCTGAGCTGAGAGCAGAGCAGATGCAAATCAGCCTTTTCCAAGCATTTTCTTCAAGCATAAAACATTCTTCCTCTCACGGTACACAGTGTTCTATTGATCATGTCAGTATTTATGTTTCTTGGAATACCACCTGTCTTCCTTTTAGGGGAACTGAGGGCAGCGTTCTAAAAGCTAAGTTCCGAGCATGGTGCAGAAGGTGTGGAAAATATAGCCACAGTCCCCCGAGGAAAAACTAGAAAGCGAAAATGATCTGGTGACGAAGAGTCTGAGAGTAATTGCTTTGCGTCTTCAGCTCAGTATCCTAAAACTAGGTTAAAATGTCAGTATCACTGAAATATTATTACTGTTAAGGCAGAACCTATTTTCCCAAAAGTTAAAAATTATAAAATAAGATTTTTGGTTCCATGCTTAATCCTAAAATGTTGGGAGGAAAAAAACAAGGAAGAAAGAAAAAGAAAGAAACAGAAAGAAGGAGGGAAAAAAGAAAGAAAGGCAAAAAGAAAGAAAGAAAAAGAAAGAAGGAAAGAAAGAAAAAAAGAAAGAAGGAAAGAAAGAAAGAAAGAAAGAAAGAAAGAAAGAAAAGAAAAGAAAGAAAGAAAAAAGAAAAAGAAAGAAGGAAGGAAGGAAGGAAGGGGAAGGGGGAGGGGAAGGAAGGGGAAGGGGGAGGGGAAGGAAGGAAGGGGGAGGGGAAGGGGAGGGGAAGGGGAGGGGAAGGAAGGGGAAGGGGGAGGGGAGGGGAAGGAAGGGGAAGGGGGAGGGGAAGGAAGGGGAAGGGGGAGGGGAAGGAAGGAAGGGGAAGGGGGAGGGGAAGGAAGGGGAAGGGGGAGGGGGAGGGGAAGGAAGGGGAAGGGGGAGGGGGAAGGGAAGGAAGGGGAAGGGGGAGGGGGAAGGGAAGGAAGGAAGGAAGGAAGGAAGGAAGGAAGGAAGGAAGGAAATCTACATTACACATACACATTTTTTAGTACCCCACAGTGGCTTGAATTGACTGGACATTTGAACTTGGAATTTAAACAAAAAATCAACAGCAATGTTTTCTTTTTATCTAATGAAATTATAATCATTTCTTCTACATTTCTTGATTTGTTAATTCTTGATGATCTTCAACCATCAGAAAAGATTTAGACATTTATTTCCTTTTCTATATCTAAGACTCCCAAATTAAACAGGTAATATTCGAATGTTGAAGTAATTTGTTTTCACAGAATAAAGGCATCCCAGACCCTCCTGTTGGAAGGCCTGACCATCTGATTCAGTATAAAGAAGAGACATTGGGCTGAAGTCATTCTCCTATAGACACACAGTAAGTCTCAACCACAGTGGCCACCCATGTCCTCAATAGAACTGCCCCACCAATTTGGAAAGATTCTAAGTCTGGCATTGGCTGGCTTTTTATGGCACTGTTTTTTCTTACACTGCCAGTGCCTTAGGCCCATTCTATGTACCCCACCATTCCATCCTCCCCTTGTCACACCAAGCATATTGACAATAGCATTGTTATCCACCTAAAATAAAAAAAATTAAAGTCTTAAACTTATTAAGCTCCAACACAGAATGCTTAAACTCAACTTAAACCTGTGCATTTTGAGGACAATCAGCTCTACTCATTATCCTGCAAAACTAGACCATGATGTCAGTCACCCATCTTCTCTGGCTACAAGCAGAACAAATCCAAGTTCTCAAATGTGGGAAGCAATACACCTTCATCAACTTGCTTGATAGTGTTGGCATTGACAACCTAGGTTCAGTATATACAGTAGTCTCCCTATCTGGGGTTTTGTTTTTCATGGTTTCAGTTACCCGCGGTCAACTGCATGGCAGAAACCAAATGATCTTCCTTCTGACATATCGTCAGATCAGCAGTAGCCTGACGCTACGTCACAGTGCCTGTCGTTCACCTCACTGCATCTCATCACAGAAGCATTTTATGATGTCACATCTACAATAAGATACTATGAGAGAGAAAAAGAGAGACTACATCCACATAACTCTAAGTACGGTACTTTGTTATAATTGTCCTACTTTATGATCAGTTAGTGCTGTTAATCTCTTACTGTGTCTAATTTATAACTTAAACTTCATCATAGCTATGTATGTATAGGAAAAAACATAGTAAAATATATCTAGGGTTCACTACTATCTGCAATTTCAGACATCCATTGGGGGTCTTGGAACGTATTCCCTGCTGATCAGGGAGGACTACAGTATCTCATATCTAATTTATTTTCACAAATATTTGTTGAAAGCCAAGTGACGTCATCAGATATATATAAATTATGTATATAAAATTTCAACATAACCTTCCCAGTTACATGTAACTCTGTAAAGGGACATTTGTTTGTCTGGAGGTGGTTGGTAATTTAGTAATCACCAGCTGATGATAATGGTTTCCTCACAAGCAAACAGGTCAGGTATGGCTATGGAAGCCGAGGGCTTGTACTGGACCCACCTCTTAGTGAAGAAAGCAGTAGGTTCTAGAAATTGAGTCCAGCAATCAGTGGAGTCTTACTCGGCTCAGCAAAGCATAATCTCCAAGGGCTTTGGGAAACTCCAGACACAAGAAACATTTATCAGAAGTTGAGTATGAAGCTCTGTGTTGCCCAGCTGATAGGCAGAACAAGCCAAGAAGGCAGATGCTATCAGGAAATCAAATACTGCAGGCTTTAGATCTGGCCATTATGGCAGAGATCCAATATCACTTCCCAGGAGACAATGCTGTTTCCCTGACCTATGCTCTCAACCCAACGCCACCTTACTCTACTCACTCTCCGTGGTGGAACTCAACCACTTAGCAGTTTCAGGTAGGGTCTTTGTGTTCATGCCTCTCTAATGGACACATTCTTCTCCCTTACTTTCCATCTCTCTCCTGAGCTTCATGTGCATTTTCCCAAAGATCTCCTAAACATTTCTACTTGGATACAACATGGGGATCTCAAACTCAGTTGCTCCAAAATCAAGCTCCTGTTTTTTTTTTTCCCTCTAATCTTGTCCCTTTTCCTTTATTTAATACTATCTGCTGGTTAATATTCATGTCTACCCGTGCTAAAATATGAGGAATTATCCTTAATTATTCCTTACCATCAATATTTAATCAATCAACAGGGACATTCTTTTCTTAGTCCTATAGTTATTCTCTTGCACTTTTTTAATACTTGATACATTTATACTCTCTTCTCCAACTTACTATTGCTGCCTTAATTCAGGCCCTCTTCTGTGGCTGGCATTATTCTAAATTTTTGTTAACTCATCTGATTTTAGACATGCCCTCTTCAAATAAACCCTCCTAAAAATTACCAGAGGGAACTGTCTAAAATGGAAATTGAAATACATCACTTCCCTTCTTCAGATCCTTCAGTTGCTACCCACTTAATACCAACTTCTCATCAGCTTCAACAGACACAAAAAGACACAGGAGAAAATGGTGAGGGAAAGTTATTACTATTCTAGAATGAATACATGGATAAATGGTGAAAAAGAGGAAAAGTAAGAAAGAATAAAGACTTTTTTCAGATATACAATGGCTAAGAGAGTTTGCTACTTATAGACCCAAACTCTAAATGAATTACAACAGATTTTTTCAACAAGAAGAAAAATGGAACCAGAGTGAAGACAAGCTATATAAAAAGACTATGAAGCACAAATATTGATGAAATGTGTCAGTAAATTAATTTTCTCTTGAGAGTAAAAAAAAAAAAAATAACTGAGTTTTCTGTTTAAGGAAAGAGTGAACTGAAAGCATAGCCAAGAATAATATGAGAGTACATGGAGGTGTTTAATAGGTAGGCAAAATATACCAAAAGTCCTTGTCATGTTCAGGAAGAGAAGAGAAAAACCAGGTGGAGTTAGATTTTGTAAAACAATTTTTAGGGGTGCCTGGGTGGCTCAGTCAGTTAAGCATCCAACTCTTGATTTGGACTCTAGTCATGATCTTACACTTTGTGAGTTCAGTCCCCTACTGGCAGTGCAGGGCCTGCTTGAGATTCTCTCTCTCCCTCTTTCTCTGCTCGTCCCCCATTCATGCTCGCTCACTCTCAAAATTAATAAACTTAAAAAAACCCAACTTTTAGTTAAAAATGTAGATAAGAAAATTCAGGATGACATCTGAAATAATTAATAAAATCTATAGATGATAAACAGCAGAGGATAAACAAAATAAAATTATTTTTGGTGAAAGAGAAATGCAGGAAATAAAGTATTTTTTAAAAGCAAACAAATAAGGTGGCAAAACTAAATTGCAAAAAAAAAATGTTATCAGCAAGTACAAATGTAACAGCAATAACAATAATTACAAAAAATTAAACTCATCTATTAAAAGACGCATATTAACTACTTGTCTTGAATACAAAACTAAAATCTAGATTCATGCTGCTAAGCCATACTCAAAAGAACACCACAGATGAATTTTAATTTTTAATTTTAATTTATTTTTTTAAAGATGGGCTGTATTTTTTTTTAATTTTTATTAATGTTTATTTATTTTTGAAAGGAAGAGAGAGAGAGAGAGAGTGCAAGTGAGGGAGGGGCGGAGAGACAGGGAGACGCAGAATCCGAAGCAGGCTCCAGGCTCTGAGCTGTCAGCACAGATCCCAATGCAGGGCTCGAACTCACCAACCACAAGATCATGACCCAAGTCAAAGTCAGATGCTTAACTGACTGAGCCACCCAGTTATCTCAAATTTTATTTTTTTTAAATAAATATTAGAAAAACAACATATGCCATAAAACATTTATCAAAAAAAAATTAGGTGGTAGTATTAATAGCAGAAGAAATAGAATAAAAATTGAAGCATTAATAGGCACATAGAGAGAGACTACATCTGTATGAGAGAAATAATTACATATAAACTAATAATCATAAAATTGCATGCATTTAACAACACATCTAAAATACATAACACAATATTGATAGCACTATAAGGACAAATGCACAGATCTAGGACAGAATTGGTGATTTCACCCATATCTACCATATAAATAAAACTGAAGATAAATACTCAAGCTTTCAAATCAGGACTGAAAAGTAACTCTTCCCCAAACCTGAAGAAAATAGGAGTACAGAAATAATAAAGCTAAGTATAAATACATGGAAAACAAAAGATCAGTGGAGAGGGAGTCTTGGTGGAGATAGATAAGCAGTTGTAAATGTTTAAAAAAATGAATAAAAAGATAAAACCCAACCAAAACTGATAAAGAAAAGCGAAGAAGGCATATATTAACCAATATGAATAATGAAAAGAAGACTGTAATAGTGGTATTGAAAAATTACAATAGTATTTTTATGTATTTTCCTATAGAAACATAAAATATCTATAGAGTAATACTCAGAAAACATTGGTTTCCTTCAAGGAGAAGAACTAGTTTCCAGTGGGACGCAGATTTTATTTTGAGCAATCTGAGTGTATTCCCTAGTCAAGAAAACTGGAACAAAAGGAAATAAACTTTAAAGATAATAAACTATGAATACAAACGTAATATACATATATCATGGGTATAATGTATAACATATATTATAGACTTAATACACGTATATATCATAACATATATTGTATTATGTACATATGTATATAATATAATCTAAATTAAATACGTATATTATACATTATATATAATCATATATAGTCATAGTATTACTATAGATTATATGCACAATAATACTATGACTAAGTTAATTCAATTGATTTTTTAAATGAATTAAATAGAATGAGTGAATAATCAGTAACAATCAAAGATTGAATTAGAAATCAAGTGCTTCCCATGACTCATTTCACATTAAAAAAAAAAAAAGTCCAGAACTCTTACAGATTAGTAAGAAAAAGTTTTAGGGGCACCTGGGTGGCTCAGTCAGTTAAGTGTCCGACTTCAGCCGAGGTCATAATCTCACAGCTTGTGGGTTCAAGCCCCACTTCGGGCTCTGTGCTGACAGCTCAGAGCCTGGACCCTGCTTCAGATTCTGTGTCTCCCTCTCTCTCTGCCCCTCTCCCACTCATGTTCTCTCTCTCTCAAAAATAAATGAACATTAAAACAATTTTTTAAAAAAGAAAAGAAAAAAAGGACCCAGAGGAAAACCGAACAAAATATAGGTATAGACAGTTCACAGAAGATAAAAACGAAATGGTCAAAGAAACATTTGGAAAAAATGGTCAGACTTAGTCATATTCAGGAATATTCTAATTCAAGCAAAGAGATATTTCATTGCAACTGAACTGGCAAAACTGACTGTAACAAAGATTGATAGGATGTGAGCCAAACAAGATCCTAGACATCTGTTAGAAGGGCAAATTGATACAACAATTTTGATGGCAGTTAAGTGTGTGCCCTGTGATTCAGTGATTCCTCTCCTAGGTAGATAGATGCTAGTGAAATTCGCACCTATGTGCTTAAGGAGAACATGTCCAAGAATAAACACTGTAATCTTGTTTACAATTGAGCCAAACTTGAAACAACATATAAAATAAAAATAAACACATTTTGTTAAAATCATGCACATTGCTATGTATGCAATTTTACGGCAAAGGAATCAATAAACCAAAATATATATAAGTGTGTGTGTAGGAGCTGTGTAAATCTCAAGGATAATGCTGAGAGAAAATAAAGTTGCAGACATAGGTATAAAGCATGGTTACTTACGTAACCTTTAAAAACATAGAAAAGACATTATACATTGCTGATAATTACATACATCTGTAGGAAATGTATTGAAACATACACGGAAACTATCAATAGGAAGTCTAAGAGGGTTGGAACACAAGTAGCAAGCAGTTCACAGGTGACCTGAATCACATGTAAAATGTTCCTTTAAAAAAAATGTTTATTTATTTTGAGAGAGAGAGAGAATGCACTCTTATGCATGCTCATGCAACAGGGGGAGGGACAGAGAGAGAAGGAGAGAGAATCCTAAGCAGGCTCCGTGCCACCAGCTCAGAGCCCAATGCGGGCATCAAATTCATGAACCCCAAGATCATGACCTGAGGCAAAATCAAGAGTCTGGCGCCCAACAGACAGCCACCCAGGTTCCCCCAAAATGTTACTTTTTAAAAGAAAAGGCGTAGAGCAAAGATGGCAAAGTAGCAAGAATGGACACAGCTGGTTACTATTACTGGTATATGTTATTTGCTGAACCATATGTTTGAAATATTTGCTAATTTCCGAACTAAAAAATAAAGTCCTTCCTATAGTGCCTGGCACAGGAAAAACATGTATCTCATGTAATTATTATTACTGGTAAGTCTTCTAATATTAGTTGCACTACCAGTTCAGCCCCATACTCTTGCTCCTGATACTATTATTACTGCTAGAAGATACAACCTGTTAAAGAACCTTCAACGTTTTTTTTTGTTTTGTTTTATTTTTTTTATTTTTGGGACAGAGAGAGACAGAGCATGAACGGGGGAGGGGCAGAGAGAGAGGGAGACACAGAATCGGAAACAGGCTCCAGGCTCTGAGCCATCAGCCCAGAGCCTGACGCGGGGCTCGAACTCACGGACCGCGAGATCGTGACCTGGCTGAAGTCGGACGCTTAACCGACTGCGCCACCCAGGCGCCCCAAGAATCTTGTACATCTTTTGGTAAAGGAAATAACTCTCTCGCAAAAAATAATAGTAATCGCTAATATATCCCTTCTGTAAGCTGTACATTAACTAGTTCAGAGAATGTTATTTGCTTATTTAGTGCTTGATTAAGCCAGGCTTTGAAAACAGCTTTATGAAATAAACTATATTAGTTGAAGACTGCTTTATGAGAGTATGTTCTCTTTCATAGCCATTTGTTGGTTACCACTCTTGTGAGCAAGCAAGAAAGTTCTAGAGCTTTACTTTAAGCCACAAGTCCGTGGAGAAAGACCTGTGTTTCAATGAAGTAATTCTACAGTTGATTATAATTAGTAAATAATTATGCAGTATGGAAACTAATATTCTTGTCAATGATTACATTCTCTTTAAGCAGCATGGCATAGAAATAACTACATTAATAATTAAAATTTCTTTCTCAGTTTTCTACAATATAACACAACTTGAAATACTAGTAATAGAATGCTGAAGACGGTCAACTAACCCTGAGAAGAGCGTAGGGAGGATTTTAGCCTTACCATCCAGGGATGAACAAATGTTTTCTTCTGTTTGTTTCTCTGAAAGGCCAGCCGTATTCTCCACGCCTGATTCTGCTGTCTCTGCTCCAGCCATTAAAGAAACTGGAAATTCGGGAGGAAGCTGAGTCTGCCTTTCATAGGTTGTTTGATCATCCAAACACAGAGGAAGTCTAATAACCTATTAAGAGATAAATCTCTTATCTAAACTGTTGAAAATATTTCACACACAGTGAATTTTACCCTAGAACAATGATACAATTTGCAAACTCCAAAAGGTCAATGGCGAATCAATTTTCCGAACCTTATAATTGCTTTTGTTTGGCGGCTTTACAAAGTATGCTTTTTTTGTAGCAACGATTTACATAATTGCTTTAGATATTTTCATTGCTCTATTTAGTTCTTAGTTTTTCCTTTGTTTTACCTTATAATTTTCCTTAATATCTTCTTGCAAATAACACTATCTGATACTTACACTGGGATCAAGTTAGCAAATATTCATTCTGTATTTACTATCTCCAAGAAACAACGTTTTTAGTCCAAAAACAAAAGACAAAATTGTAGACTCTAGGGGTGACTGTATGGGTTTCACTGTGCAATTTTTTTAACATCTCTCTATGTTTACAAATTTAATAATAAAGTGCTTGGTGGAAAAACTCCATGACATTGGAAGTGAAATATTTAAGAAAGTGAGGAACTTTTGCCAGGGAAAAGTTAAAGGTTATTTTGCTTGCGTAATTTCTCCCCTTGTATTTTTTCACATACCCTAGGGGGACGAATCAGACCTGTTCCCCAGTCTCCACACTCGGACTGTGAGCCTGAATTCTATCCCTAAAAGCAACATGGTAGAACATGTGAGGTCATGGATTAGCTACGTGCTCTGGGTTGGCCACAATCTCTTTGAGTGTGATTTTTTTTTCCACTCACAGACACAGGAGGGAAATGATCATAATTTATCTGACTTATTTCCTTTAATATCTCCTAAGGCTGCATTACAGAAATGACTTTCCTGTTCTAGTATCCCATTTACCTATCTTTTCTCTTCTCTAATCCAAGTTACTTTTTTTTCCTGAGAAACTCCAAAAGGAGTACTCAAAAATTACATTTACTTGTTCAAAAATTGCATTTGAGAAGACTCACATTGGAAAATTCCTAATATTTAAGAATTTCACATAAGAGGAAAATCGGATTTCAAGATAAAAATATTTCATTTTTATCCTCATGAAAAAGAAGCAAATGCATTCCTACTTATGCTGCTGACAATCAGAAAATCCTATCTTAAATAATGACACTGTTCTCCTTGATAAGACTCACGGCCCCCCCATGAAATATACAGAGAGAAAACATTTATTAACAAATAAGAAAGTCAGAGGACAATTACAATCATCTGTAATGAATAATGACCAGTGGGCTCTACACATAAGCCATAATACTACATTTCACCATTTTTTAAGGGAGTCAGAAAAGAAAAAGGAAAATTTTAGTAATGTGTTCAAATCAAGTAAATTTTAGTGAAATCAAGCTTTCTAATGTTGTTTTGCAAATAGCTAGTTTTCTTGACCTTATAAATTTTAAACATCACTTCTTGATTTATCTTAAATATAACATACTTATGTCTTTATAATCAATACCAGCACTACCGAAATGACCTTGCCATAGTTAACACAACACTGAATTTTAGGGAACAAATAGTAAAAACATCATAGATGCCTTTCACATTCACTAGTAAACCTATATCAAAATTTATTTGCTTTTATAACTGTATTTTATTTCATTTTGATTTTTTAATGCGGTATTCAAATCATCCACTTATAAAATATTTTGTTTGGGTTAGCTCACTTCAAAATTTGAGGGATTTTTCAATAACTCCTTTGAATTCATTTCTAATGGTCTCCCTTTTCAAATGTATTTATATCAGCCTTTCTAAACCATAGAAGATTTTATAAACTTCGGATCCTGATACCCCACCTCAAAACAATTGAATCAAAATCTCTGAGAACAAGATTTGGACTATTTCTAAAGTTTCCTACATAATTCCAATATACAGTCAGATTTATCCCAGAATGGTGACTATTTTTAAAATGAGTAGAAAGGTACATATTTATATTTATATTTGTTTTCTTAACAGCAACCCATAATATCTCAAAAAGATATTTCAGCAAAACATTATAATGGTATTCACTAAGAGGGGGAAACATGCCGGTTGATTCAACATAAAATACACAGGAAATGGGAAGACCATCACATAAGAAGGATATATAGCTGTTGATTTTTAAGCCAAAACTACATGTGTTTCCTGGAAATGTCCGTATTTAATAGTTCAATCACTTAGGTGGGTAGATGACAGTGATAGATGATACATACATACACATATAATACATATATATGTACATGTACATACATACATACATTAGATTAGATTGATAGCAACCTAGCTAGTTAGCTAGATAGACAGACAGACAGACAGACAGGGAAATGTCAAACACTCAGGTAAGGAAGAAAAAAAAATCATAGCATTTTCTGATAGGGGCGCTGTGGAAAACCATCATAATCAGAAAGAATAAATTTGCACATAGAGGACTGAAATAAACTAAAATTCTGTTGGAATGCTTTACACTTAAGGTATTCTGTCATTTTTTTTTTTTTGATCCTCCGCAGTTTCTGCCTAGAATGAATTTCTGCAATGACATTTCTGCTAAAAGACTTGGTTAGAAAATAAATTTCCAAATATGTACAAATAAATGGTGTTCACCCAAGGGTTTTTTGGGAGTGTGTTTCGTTTTTAATTCTTGAGGTAATTAAGACAGCATGCTTTGAAGTGATATGTACGGCAAAGGGAGTTTGGTGAAGACCATTTTCATCCCGTGGAAATGTGGGTCATTAATTATCTTATGTATGAACACATGCTTGTCTCATCAAATAAGTGGCGAGCATCAGGAAGGCACAGACTATCTCATTTCTTTTGTATTTCTAGAACAAGCAATGCCCAACACAAAGTAGTAGCTCAATTAGTACATTGGATAAGGAAACACCATCGCCTTATACCCAAGTTGATGATACAGATCAGATCCAACAGCAGCAGATTATAAACAGAGAATTGAAGGATTTGGGTGCCCTTCTCAGCCTGCTCGAGACATAGAAGTTTGGGTTAAATTATCTTTAAATTTCCTGCTAATTCTGGAATTTCGTTCCTTATTTGTAGACATCAATTTAATCAGCATTAATAAAGCATTAAGATGTAAATGCTTTCACAGATTTATGATACATACTGAAATTTTCAATAGCGCGAAAGTCAGCTAAACGCTAGAAATAAGCAGTTTTAGAAAAAATAATAATGTTTATTTTTGAGAGAGAGAGAGACAGAGACAGAGACAGAGAGAGACAGAGTGCAAGCAGGGAAGGTGCAGAGAGAGAGGGAGGCACAGAATTCAAAGCAGGCTCCAGGCTCTGAGCTGTCAGCACAGAGCCGGATATGGGACTCAAACTCACAGACCACGAGATCATGACCTGAGCTAAAGTCGGACGCTTAAATGACTGAGTCACCCAGGCGCCCCGGTTTCAGAAAAAATTGAAGTTCTTTACTTACAAAATCATATCACAGGCACATCTGTGTGGCTCAGTCGGTTGAGTGTCCATCCGACTTCGGCTCAGGTCATGATCTCACAGTTCGTGAGTTCAAGCCCCACATGGGGCTCGCTGCTGTCAGCCTGCTTCAGATCCTCTGCCCCTCTCTCTCTGCCCCTCCCCCACTTTTGCTCTCTCAAAAATAAATAAAACATTTGAAAAAAAATCATATTACAAACCTGAAAGTAGAGATTGCACAGCCAGTGGTCCAAGTCCCGGCACATCAAATCTTCCATTTTCCTGAAGCTGTCAAATTTCTGGTCATAATGACCTCGGAGAAGGGGACACTTGAATTTCCCGTCCACTACATCGAAGTTGTTGTCACACACAGGGAAGGCTGCCCAGCCCACAACCCAGTCAAAAGAAGCATATTTCCCACGAAGGAGACAGAGTTCAAACAAGAACGCCATGCCAGGTTTCACATCTTTCTTCGGAGGGAGTGCCTAGGGAAGGATACCAAGGCAAGGGGAGATCGGGATGCTTATACACAGAAATGTGCTACATTCAATGGCACCTATGTATAATTTAGAATTAAGGACAGAGTTGGGTTTTACTTCCATTGGTTGCCCTTAAAAATTCACTATTGTCAATAATGTTGCAATAAACGTAGGGGTGCACATATCCTACCAAATTAGTGTTTTTGTTTCTTTGATTAATAGCCAGTGGTGGAATTATGAGATCCCATGGTATTTCTACTTTTTTGAGGAAAATCCATACTGTTTTGCACAGCATCATTATTTATTATAGCCAACATGTGGAAGCAACCTAAGAGCCCATTGACGGACAAATGGATAAGGGGGATTTGGGGTGTGTGTGTGTGTGTGTGTGTGTGTGTGTGTGTGTGTGTAGGAATATCACATAGGCATTAAAAAGGATGGGATCATACTATTTGCAACAGTACGGATGAACCTAGACTAAAGAGTAAGTCAGACTGACAAAGACAAATACTATATGAGTTCACATGTACATGGACTCTGAAAAAAAAAACAAAGAAATAAACAAACAAACAAAAAGCAGAATCAGATGAGGAAACACAGAGAACAAACTGATGGTTGCCAGAGGGGAGGAGGCTGGTGGGGATGAACAAAATGCGTGAAGGAGAGGGTGAGATACAGACTTCCAGTTACAGACTGCATGAGTCATTGGAATAAAAGACACAGCATAAGGAATGTAGTCAGTGATACTATAATAGGGGCATATGGGGACAAATGGTACCTACATGTGTGGGGAGCATAGCGTCAGGTGTAAACTTGGTTCACTACGTTATACACGTGAAACGGATGAAACATTGTGTGTCAATTACACCCAAATCAAAAAAAAAATTGAAGAAAAATTCACTATTGGATGTATTTGCATGCATAACCTTTCCAGCCCAAATTAATCGAGCAACATGCCAGCATGAAAATGTGACCCAAGCAACAAACTTGATGCTGCCCATTCAAGATTCTGCACTTCGTAAGTTACCTAACACGGTATACTGAACTTCCGGTTCCTTTTGCTTGAGCTGCTGCTTCTATAGTATAACTATTTCTATCAGTTGTCACCATCATCGTTTTACTTGCCTGCCACTCATCTTTGTAGTCTTCTCGTACCCCAAACGAGTCCTTTACACAGAAGAAATGCTTTAAAAAAAATGGTTGAACTTGGGTGCCTGGGCGGCTTAGCTGGTTAAGCGTCCAACTCTTGATTTCTGCTCAGGTCATGATTTCATGGTTCATGGAATCGAGCCCCATGTTGGGGTCTGCACTGATAGCGAAGAGCCTGCTTGGGATTCTCTGTCTCTCTGTCTCTCTCTCTCTATCCCTCCCTCGCTCTCCCCTCTCCAAATAAATAAATAAACATTTAAAAAAATAAAATAGATACAAAATGGTTGAGCTATCGCACTCCAGAGAAACTAATCCTAGGTATAATGATAGCTTAAATTACTATTACAACGTCTACCTCTTCAAGGAAAAATAGTGTCCCATTTAATTATGTGACTCTCCTGTTTATTTCAGTTGAAACTGTACTGCACGTCACTGTATAAGCAATTTGTCCATGCTAAATAAATAGTGTTAGGCATAAAGATGGTTGAAATGATCCGATTGACCAAATCATTGTTCAGGTCCCCAGATGTAGAGATGGAGCTTGCCCTTTGGCCTTTTAAAAAAGAATTTCAGGAAAGTGAATAATCTTTTTTTTTTTAATAGAGCATAGGCTTGGGTTTCTTTTTCAAATTCTATGTGAATAATTGTAAATGGACAAAGATAGGGACTTGCCTAAGACTATTTTATAACAATATATTTAGCCAAAAGTGTGTAGGCATATTTTATATGATTTATGTAAATATTCCAAGACTCAGTTTATGTTTAAAATGAAACAGAAGCATCTGTTGAAAAATACCATAACCCTGTGGCAGCTGCTATTAAACCATTAACAGGATCAGGTTTCATTTAAACCAGATTTACCATTTTCTACAACAGCCCATGGGAAAGCTAAAAACATTAGACACAAATTACTGACAAAAGAGATTCTTAATCAAGCCATACTTTTCATTTGGCTAGTTGGCTGTGAGTAACCTTTGTGATAAGAGAATCAAAGCTAACTGAGAAGGAGGAGGAGGAGAAATGAAGTCAGAAACCTGTTTTGAATCATCATTTAGAAATAAAGCTGAACCGATGCCATTATAATAATTTCTTCTACTCTTATCGGTGCCTTTAAAAATGCCCCTCTACTACTAACCTGATCTTACTCAGCTATACATCCAAAATAGATAAAGTAAGAATTTGACCAGTACTGACCCAATTCTATCATTAAGTTTCTGTGGTCTTGGGCTAGTCACTTTTTTTTTTTTTAAATCAAGGTTTCCATGCACTCAAGTTTCCTCCTCAATAAAAGACAAGGGTATAAGCATCTTCCTCAGTAAATTGATACAACCATTGGGTTGGACAATAAATACAAAAAAAAAAAAGGTCATAAAAACATGAAATGCACATAACTAGTATTATTATTATTTTAAGCTTTTATTTCAATTATCTCTAAGACGAATCAGATTACAGTGTATTTAATAAAGAAGAAAAGAACCTATCGAGGTTAAAATTCATCTGTAACCTTGTAAAACACCAGTATCATTCTGCGTGAGGAACGACAGTTCAAGGCCGCTAAACAAAACCTAATAACGCCAGGCAGCATGTGTCCGTGAGAAGCCAGTCCTCATGCATGAAAGGAAATTCCATGGCAGCCTATTTTACAAGATAGAAGAGTCACATGCAGCTACCTTGACAGCCCAAAAAAAATAAATATATGAACAAAAATCTAGTCACTGATATTGATTGAAAAGGAGGAAAAGAGCTATATGTTATCAAATAAAGGAATTTATCTGACAACAGTTGTCTTATCTTATTTATTCTTGTAGTCTCTTTCCCTCACCCTGTATCACAGGAGAGATCTGTTGCTCTGTAATGTGTAGCTTGGGACTCATTCTTTTCCTCTTCAGCAAGAAAGGATCACCGAGTTTCATTGTATCTCTCAGAGGATCCTCTCCACCAACCTGGATATTTCCACAGCTATCTTATGGTGTGATAGTTCCATGAGTATTTTACAATAGCTTCGTAAGTGAGTACTATAAAATGAGGGAAATAAATGCATGGGTCTCTGCCATCCACCAATGCCATCTCATCAGTCCCGGTGGTTGGGGGTCATAATGTCCTTGGAATAATACCTTTATTTTCTGAGTACCAAGAAGGGCCTACTTTTGGAAGGAAAATACACTACAGACCTAGAGTTCACTGTATAGCATAAAGGTGATGCATTTCACGTTCCGTGTGATAGAAGGTACATATGAAAGGAGAGTAGAGAACAAGCAAAATCCAAGAAGAAAACAAGAATTTTGAAGGCTGAAGCCTACATGGAAAATTGGAAGAGAAAGTAAAATTCTTAGATACCAGATACCTGGAGATTGAAGCAACTCAGAGAGGATTAGGGTAAGCCTTACAAAATGATGAAAATGCATATCGGTGAAGTATTCTTCAATTTTCTGGACTTTCTGAAATTTTGAAAAGGATTGTTATTTTTACGATCAGAAAAAAAATTAACAAAGTAATTTCACCAACAGAAGACCTTCAAAGTGCTGCTTCTGCTTTATGAGGAGGGTGGTCAGAAATGACAATAATTCTCACTATAACACAGAAAAGACACCGGCTAAATTACAAAATTATGCATATTATTGAACCCACTGGGGAACTAGGGCACAAAGAAATTTAGGGAAAACTAAACCTCAGAGAGGGGTAAGCCCTTCATATATGACCTTGGACTACAGGTGGCTTTTAATCTTAGGAAATAGATGAAGAAGCAGACTTGTCACTGGGTAGGAGGCTTCGCAAGTAAATGGAGAATCTAGCTGAATGTTTAGCCATCTTGGCCTAACATGGAATACCAAACACATAGGAGCCCCAGACACAGAACGAGTCCTCATCATCGACCAATTCTCAACCTTAGCACTTGTATCCAGCGCTCGGCCACATGTGAGTAATTGGACCCAGGGTGAGAGCCAAAGGGAGATATCCAGTGCAGCGAGGGAGCAGGGCAGAAGCCTACAGTTACACGGTGCTTGGATACCAAACCCGGCTAGAAGGAGGGATTTTTTTACACCTCAAAACTTTTGAAAACCAAGAATGAATTAACACTAACCAAAGCTACAACTTAACCCCAACTTAGCTTAATTCTAACCAGAGACATCCTCCCCTCACCACAGCTGCCTGACAGAGACAGCTTTTTAGTGGGGGATAAATATCTTCTACTTCAGTCTTTACAGTTCATTTACGCACCATGTTTGGCACAAGATGCAGCCACAGAAACAGAAACATGTGATGTCTACATAAAAGATAACAGCCAATGGAGACCGACCCACAGCTGACCTGGCTGGTAAAATTAACAGACAAAGACATTAAACAATCATAATTAGGATAAAGAAATAAAGGAAAAGATAGAAGTAAACCATGAGGAGGAAGAAACTCCAAGAGGGAACTTTTTAAAAGTTCTCTAAAATAATAGTTAATAATAATAATAATTACTTTTTTAATAATAATTTTCTTTAAAAACAATAAAGTACTTTGAAATGAAAAGTTTATTGAGTGGACTTCACAGTAGAAATGGACATAGCAGGAAAAGGATGGATGAATTCTAAGAGAGATCAAAAAAATATCCCAACTGAAGCGCGAAGAAAAAAAGAATGAAAAAAGAAAAAAAGAAATTACCAGATCAGGGCATGTAAGACCCGTGGGAAAATAATGAACACACGGAATTGGAGTCCTGAAAGAAAAAGAGAAAGACAATGGTGCAGAGAATAATTTTGAAGAGACGGTGGCTGAGGATTTTTGAAAATTGATGAAAGACATCAACCCACAAAACCAAAAAGCTCAGAAAACCCCAAGAAGACAAAATAAAAGAAGGAAATAATACCTAGCTTATCAGAGTCAAGCTGATGAAAATCAGAGATAAAAGTCTTAAAAATGTAGGGCCATCTATGATATGTAACAGAAAAGTTTATTATTGGCTGTCAAAGGGCCAAGTATGGTCAAGTATCCTTATTCCCTCATTGTGAACTCCTGGATGTCATATAAAAATATTTATATCATATGGAAAATTCTACTTTCATTTTGTTGTTGTTGTTCTGTAGTCTGGTCATGTAAAGTTACTTCGGTCTCTGGAACTAAACAAAAAATTTGCAGAAACTTCTGTTAAGAATAAGCTCCACTTTTTGCTTCTTGGGTAGGCTGGTTCTTACCTAACTGACATCTTTTTATCAACTTATATTTATCGTATAACTTGTAGTTCCTTAGCATCATATTAAAGGCCCTAATGCACCCTCACCACAATCTAACTTTCTAGCATTATTTCACAATAAACGTATATTATTTTAATTAAATATAAGTAAATAATAATATAATTAAAATATCAAATATATACAAATATAGTCAAAATTATTTTCTCAGATGTCTGCCCATCACACACACACAAACACACACACACACACAGTCTGTTATCTTCTCACAACACCCTTTTGTCAGGCAATCCTTCTTCCTCTCCCAAGTTTTGCTCATTATAACCAAAGTATCTTGAACAATACCTTTGAGGTAACAATTTCTAATCTACAGGTTCTCAAGCAGAAGTACAGGCAGAGATGGCCCGGACATGGGCTAGGAGGCTTACACATTTTCATAACAATTACTAAGATGTTCTCAGAATTTTAAAGCCCCTAAATGTAAAGGAAATAATAACAATAATAAGAAAAGAGGGACAAATACACAATGACTTCAGAAAAGGGCATTTTTAGAAATTTTGTTGTGGAATACAGGTAATCTAATAAAGGCACAGGTGGCAGATACAACACAAAAATTGAGAAACCGTGTTATATTCGACCCCTTGCTCCGTTAGAAATGTTGTATAACATGCAAGACAGTTGCTCATTCTCCATCTAAACCCTACACTGGCTGATGGGAAGGTTTGCCAATTCATGAGGTAAATTAATGCCCGCGGGAACAGTTCTAACCGTTAGGAAGCTCCGATCACTCCTAAGAAGCCATATTGTCATTAATGCTGTTTGTCAAATATTTCTAATATTTTCTGTTCATCAAATATTTCTAAACATATGGTAGGGTTGCGCTTCCTAGCTCCTTTGTCGGTGGGTGGGCCCTTGAACTAGTTCTGTCCAATGATCTGTGAGTGAACATAACAAGTATCACTTCTAGGCCAGAGCGTTTATTGTTGGTTCTAGACCCTCCAGAGTTCTCTTGTTCTGTCCTTTGTCACAGTGACAAATGATGTTCCAGACAGCGATCTTTCGATCAGTCTTTTTTTTTTAATTTTTTTTTTTTAACGTTTATTTATTTTTGGGACAGAGAGAGACAGAGCATGAACGGGGGAGGGGCAGAGAGAGAGGGAGACACAGGATCGGAAGCAGGCTCCAGGCTCTGAGCCATCAGCCCAGAGCCTGACGCGGGGCTCGAACTCACGGACCGCGAGATCGTGACCTGGCTGAAGTCGGACGCTTAACCGACTGCGCCACCCAGGCGCCCCATCGATCAGTCTTTGACTCAGAAAGAGAATGGCTAAAACAGAACCCCCAGCTTTCCTAAAGTGGACATGGAGTTTAGGTGAAAAATAAGTTCTATTGTATTAAGCCACTGAGATGTTTTGAGGGTTTTTTGTTTGTTTCTGTAGAATAACCAAGCTGAGGTACACTGATTCATTGGCCTGCTTTGTATTGACTCAAGTTCAGTCTTCGCTGTTCTATCAAGATGATTATTATGACCAAAGAGCTTCGGGCCACCAGTCTCAGTCACCAGAGATAAAGTCAGGGATGTAGTGGTTTTTGTCAGGTTCATGACCAAGTCAATAGCTGAGGAACATGCAAATACTCATATAATGTGTACCTCCATAGAGAAGCAGAATACTCAATAATGCTTATGTTGTTCAAGGTAGGTCGACAATGGGGCTATCTGCACATTTCTTTGCTTCCAATTCTTCTAAATGCACCTTAAATGGTTCATTTAGGTGCATTGACTTTAACTTGACCTTAAACATGGATTACTTCAGTCCTCATTGTTCAAACCCATTCCGTTTAAGTGCTTTCCAACTTTAAAAGGGAAGCTATATATCTTAGTGGTTAAAATCATGGGCTTTGGCCTCAAACAAACATGAGATCAAATACCAACTGATCACTTACATAGGTAACCTACCATCTCAGGATCTTGATTTTGCCATTTATTAAATGCTGGCCGTAGTAGCATTTAGTAGTGGAAGAGGAGGGAGGACAGTGGTGATAAAGGGAAGGCGGCAGCTACACAGACTGGGAAGTGAACTAAACAGCGTCTTCTAGGACTAACATTCAAAGAATAAGGGGAGTCCAGGAGGTAAAGAAATACACTTAATTTGCAGTAGAAATAGCAACATGTTCTTTCTGAGGCAGACAACTCTGGACAGATGATTGGGAACTGATGCCACAGCCCAGGGTAACCTAGGTGATCCAGTGAAAGTTTTATAGTATCATTGTTTTCCTTTCCAGTCCCTCAGCCAAGATAAATAAATAGGCACATTAGTTCTAATCCCCGGTCTTTCCGCTGTGGGATAAAATAAAGTAATGACTCTTGGAAACTTTTGTTGGACTAGGGATCAAGGACGGAGGGTGGTAACAGCTACCATAGTTTCCGAGAGAAAATCTTCCTTCCCACACCACTGGAAAACCACGCGCTCTCAGGTGCAACTGTAGTATTTCTAGTTCCCTGTTTTAGAAAATTGATTTCCTTTGGTTTTCCTTAATCCTAAAAGGTAGTATGTCAATAGTCGACATTTATCGGAAGTTGATGAAATGCAAGGAACCCTTTAAATCGCTTTACCCTTGCCAACTCCATCACCACAATAATTCTAAGAAGAGGATTTTATTATTAGCTCCATTTTGTGAAGGACACAAATGAGACAAAGAGATTGAGTTCAAGGTCGCACAGACAATAGACGTCGACGGTAGGGCTAGTGTCTGACTCTTGGCAGTCTACAGCAGGGCCATTCAGGATATGTTTCCTGATGTAGGAGGTGATACAGCAAAAAGCCTGCCTTGGATTCACAGAGAAAAGCCTCAAGGGGATTCTTCTCTGTCCTATTTACTTCTCTTTGTGATTCCTACAAACTGAGGAGCTAGGGCTCTTTCTCCACGTGTTTCGGCCTGTTCTCTCTTAAATGGTTCACTTTGAGGTCAGGCATTGAAAGTACACATGGGACTGACCGAGAAAAAACATTTTTTATTTCAATAAAACCCCATTGTCCAGGATCCTTAATTAAAGAATGAGTTCTTTCTGAAGGGCTAGATTCACCAGATAACTTACAAAATAGTAATTCTGAACAAAAATCTTCCTGAAATGGGGTCACAACTCTATGATCTCTCAAAACCTCGAGTCCCGGATCTAATTTTTTGACTTCTCAACAACAAACTGTAATCATCTGAGAAACATCAGCAATCATACAATGACATCCTCAAGGCTCTAGATTAGCAGTCCCCCAAATTTAATTTGTCTAAGAATTACCCAAGGGTGCTGATGAAAAATGAAGATTTCCAGGCCTCGTTCTCATCTTGAATCACTAAGGTTGGGGTGAGTCTCAGGAATGTGAATTTTAACAAGCATGCCAAGGTAAGGTGATTCAGGTGGTCCTTCAGACCACACTTTGAGTATCACCATCTAATATGGACACAAAGATAAGACAGATTTGTGTGTCCTTGATCACGTGACTTACACAGCGTAGGGCAACCACCTTTCTCTTGAAAATCAAACTGAATCAGACCTGAATAATTACAGGCTGAAAAATATGACCTTTCCTCCATTTCCCATCACACGTGACTGAAACCAAAAAGAAATATATGGCATGCCATCTCATTATATCGAAATTCCATTACCTGACCTCAACCTCAATGTGTCATAACTCATCTCTACATGCTACTCAAATGTTCAACTAAGAATATTTCACTCCAGGGAGATGGCAAAATCTAATTGAATATTTTAATTTAGGAAATTCAGTTCTGGGATTTCCACACCCCCCCCCTTTTTTGACTGTGAAAACAAAAAGTCGAATTTTCTTTTCAGTTTCTCCTTGTTAGGCAAAAGATAAATTTCCCCCTCATTGTCCCTGAGAGTTGAACACATTGGGGAAAAATTGGGCACAGCCCATTACTTTTACAAACCCCAGTGACTGAGCCTCAATGCACAAAAAGATGGCATTTCTGAACATCTGCAGCATATTAGATCAAAGACCAACAAATTAACCACAAATGGTTTTACAAAGGAGCAGACAAATGCATCATTTGGAAAGGAGAAAACTTTTGGCAATAATTGCTTATCAACATTTTTCCTTTGGGCAACCATTTTGTACCAAAGACATCTAGTAATAATAGTCATACCTATGCCACATTTTCTATGTTACAAAGTTCTTAAAGGCATATTATCACATCTGATCACGTCAATCCTTTTATATAATTGATATTAGCCCATTTCACAGGTGATGGGGAAAAAAAGATTTAGGAAAGTAATGATTGGCTCATGTTTTCTCAGGTACTAAATTGTTGATTTGACTATATCAAAAATGATAATCCAACTTCACTATTTCTTTCCATTCATCCATTCATTCATTCACTCACACACATTTTGTTAAATGTTCATACTGCACTTAAGCACCATTTTTGGCACTGAGAATAAAAATAATTGAATAAAGACAAAGAAGCTTCTAGTTCTCGTTAATCTATAATCTGATGCGGGAAGGGATAATCAATAACACATCAGACCATTTTAATAGCAATAAATGCTCTAATTACCACTACTGATATTGAAATAACAAAGATAAAATTGTGATGCACTAGAAAATGAGCAGAGAAGGAATAAATCTGTTAAGAAAATCTAGTCTAAGACAGTGATACTTAACCTGAAACCAGCCATGTCACAGTTGAAGGAGGAACCCTAGTAGGTAGGAAGCCACCACTAATTCGGTGGCCCTATGACAAGAATGAGCTGGTTGTGTTCAGAGAATGGAAAATGAGGCTGGAGTGAAACCCACAAGGAATTTGGATTTTATTCTAAATGTAATGGAGAGCCACTGGGAGATCTTTTTTTTTTTAACATTTATTTATTGTTTTTGAGACAGAGAGAGAGCATGAACAGGGGAGGGTCAGAGAAAGAAGGAGACACAGAATCTGAAACAGGCTCCAGGCTCTGAGCTGTCAGCACAGAACCCGACGCGGGCTCAAACCCACGGACCGCGAGATCATGACCTGAGCCGAAGTCGGACGCTTAACCGACTGAGCCACCCAGGCGCCCCCGGGAGATCTTAAACAAAAGCTTGACATGATCTCATTTGCAGTTTACTAAATAGACCCTTACTGGCCCTTGAGTTCCAATGATGATTTTGTTTGACCAGAAATCATTTCCCTGCTCCCACCATGAGCTTTCAGAGACCCCTCAGTTGAAAAGTCACTGACTACTGCTTGGTAGGAAAAGATCACTGGCCCTTTTCTTCACACTTAACAGGACATGCGACCTTGGAGAAATTCCTTAACTTTTCTCAGCCCTTTGTGGCTCCACTCAGTGTTCATATGAGAATTAGGGCCTTAAAAGTAATTGTAAAGCATTTTGTGTAGATGTTGAAACATTAAAACATATCCCCTCTGAATGTGAGTGAGTTCAAATATAGAAGCAAGTTTCTCCTCTTTAGAGAATTCAGAATGATTTGATTGTTGAATGGCATGCAACGCGGAGAAGAACTACTATTTTGTAACTAGGGCATTCTTAACTCTGAATACAGCAAATGTGAACAGATGTAGAGAACAGACACAAAGGGCAAGGATGGATTTATGGCACGTCAGAATCATTTCCAATAAAATAAAGAATGTGAATCTGCATAAAACACCAAAAACAGTTTTAAAGTTAAAAACGTTTCAACTAAAAGGCAGGCAATAGCTGACTATTTAAAGTCTGCACTGAGACTCTGGACTTTTTAGATTTGCTCGTTTTAGAAATATTTGAGGGTCACCTGGGTGGCTCAGTCAGTTAAGTGTCCCACTTCGGCTCAGGTCATGATCTCACAGTCCGTGAGTTCGAGCCCCTCGTCGGGCTCTGTGCCGACAGCTCAGAGCCTGGAGCCTGCTTCGGATTCTGTGTCTCCCTCTCTCTCTGCCCCTCCCCTGCTCATGCTCTGTCTCTCTCTGTCTCAAAAATAAATAAAAACATTAAAAAATGTTTAAAAAAAGAAATATTTGAGACAGCCACATTTCTAGGTGCTAGATACAGCAGTGAACAAAATAGACCCAACTCCTACTCCCAAAAGGTTTCCATTCCAGTGTTATCAAATATTCATAAGATCTTAGCATGTACTGTAACAGCCTCATTCCTAAATGTTAGTTTACTACCTGATACAAGATCTGTCCTCCAAAAGTACACGGAAGAGAGAGAGAGTTTTGGCATTAGAAATAGAAATAAGTCTGGTAAAAATAAAAAAGAAATATAATGGGCATTGATGAGTAATTTAGAGAGAGAGAAAAACCAATATATCAGTTCTTGCTGCTTCCTTTAGGGTGGATTGTGAACCTTGGTGTTTACTCTGTGGGGTTATTCACACCTGGGTTTCAATCTCAGCTTCAAACGTATGGGCAAATCCTCGTGTCCAAAACCTCAGTTTCTCTTACCTGCAAAATGGGTTTAACAACAGATTGGGTGATGTGAAGTTTGCATTGATAGTGTATATTAAGCATACGGTGAAGAAACTGACACACTGTAGGTACTCAGTTATACTTACTCTTCCTCTCTGCGAGAGGATATGAGGCACAGTGATAAAGTGACCTTCTACACTGATGGCCTTGAACCCCTCACACTACTTAGTAGCAAGGAGCAGAGGCAAAAGAGCATCAAATAAATGTAACGAAAATTGAGTTGTCTTAAATAAATCAAGGATGGATTAACTAATACTTCTTGAAGGGAAGAGCCGCAGAAACCTAACTCAGCGGGAAACAGAGAACGTTCTACATGGCAGATTATTATCATAATGATAAAAATAATTAGAGCAACCAATTATTTCCTACATGTAACCCACTACACTAAGCGATTTGTGCACCATATTATTTAATGCTCACAAAGCCCCTATGAATTAGGTATTAGATTCCCATTGTACACATGAGGGAACTGAGGCCAGCGAGATTAAGTGTTTTCCTAAAGTGCTGAGCACTAGTAAGTACAAGAGCCAGACCTTGGACAAGAGCAGGATGCCCCACGACCAACCACGCCATATGGGAAAAACCATCTGCAATTCCGTTCCCACAAGTCTGGGGGCCCTCTTGACCAACAGAAGTGACCTGTCCAAGAATTGACGAGAAAAAAGCTTTCCTCCAACTGATATAATGGAAAACTTTCTAAAGCTGCATGCTGTACTCCAGGATTGTTTGTTACTAATGGTAATAATCAATAATCAATAAAAGCAATGATGCTCAGGCTCTAAGTGTCCTAAGACTGCCCCATCTTATGAGTTACTAAAATCATTTTATTTTTTTGGTATTAAATGTCACACAGAAAATAACCTCTTGCAAAATGTTGGGTTCATCATATTTTAAGAATTAATACTTTAGGTCATTTTAATCAGTTTCTGATATATGCAGTTTTCAGAAAGCACTTCAGGGAAGAACACTGTGGCCGTGACTAATAATGACAAGAATATGAACTATATTCTTCATATACATACTGGAATCAGAACGTTACTGAAGTACTTTACCATCTTAAGTATTTAGGAAGCTTTAAATAAAAAATAAATTTGCCTAGTTCACTGAAATTGAGCATCCTCTTTTCAGGCATAAAACATCAAACTTATTAATTTCATGGCTATATTTTAAAATGAGTGCCAGTATCGGTTAGCTGACTACATGATAAGTGTCTTAAAATTTCAAGAAGAGGCACTAAATTTTTCACAGTATTTGTGTTTCATTCTCAATGTAATAAAAATATGCCACCCTTTTAATAATGAATAATAGATTCTCAGTTTGATTTACATGCATGGATTAAATGTCATGTTTGAAAAGTTGCTATTTTATTCATATTGGATTTCCCTCCAGTAAAACAAAAATGGTGCCCATCTACTACTATAATAATGATACCTTGCCACACTGATATATAAATATTAACTGGTTGATAGACTTCTTAAAATTCTATAGATACATGAAATAGTCTGATAGTATAGTGAATCTAAGTCAGGTTTTCTGTGGAATTTCTGAGGTAACTATTTGTGCCCTACAATTAGCCAAAACTTACCTACATATAATGTGGCTACGCCAAAGGAATAGGAGAGCCAGACCCCATTTCAATGATGCCGGATTTACACATAGAATTCTAAAAGGTTAAAATCTATCATTACTTCTTCTTTCCAACTGGGAAAAAAAAAAAAAGGATAATTCACTGTCACCGGTTGTTCATGAGCTCCTGTATTCATTTTCTTGGGCTGTCATAGCAAAGTACCATAGGCTGAGTGACTTAAACAGCAGCAATTTATTTTCTGGCAGTTCTGGAGACTAGAAGCTCAAGGTCGAGGTGTTGACAGGGTTAATTTTAGTTAGTCTCCCTCACATGGTCTTCCAGGGTGTGTGTCTGCGTCTTAAACTCCTCTTCCTATAAGGACAGCAGCCATATTGGATTAGGGCTCACACTAAAGACCTCGTCTTAACTTAATTACCACTTTAAAGACCCTTTCTCCAAATACAGCCACAATTCAGGAGATATAATTCAGTCCATAACGGCCCCCTCTCTACCCACTTTCATCTTCTACACCTACCTTTTTACGTGTAGATAGCATAACTAAAGGACTAGCCAAGATCCAAATGCCTTTTGGGGGATCCAAAGCTGAACTTAGAAATAAAATGATTTTTTCCCCTTAAGCACACAAGTTTCAGTGTGTAATAGCCACCTACACAATTTACAGAGAACGTCCTGACTTTATTCCTCCAGCTCTTGATATACTTGGTCATATATACTTGGTCATATAAGGGGCTAAAGAAATAAGTTCTTCAGTTACAAAAATTAATGCAAACATTAGTGGCTTGAAACAACATTTTCCCATATCTGCCAATTCTGTGGATCAAGAAAAGAGGCACGATTCGGCAAAGTGATTCATCTGCTCCACACAGCATCAGCTGGGGCCACTGGGTGGTATTTATCTGGTGGCTGACCTGAACCGGAGGGTCCAAGATGGCTTCTCTCACAAGCCAAGCACATTGGCAAAGACAAAGGGAAAGCTAGACCCAGTTCAGGGGCTCTCTCTCTCTCTCCTGTTGTTAACAAGGCCTCTCCTTCCTCTCTAGCAAGGTAGCCTCTTAGGAATTTTTTTATGTAGCACCTCAGGGCTCTACGAGCATGGTTTCCAGTAAGACAGGAAGTGAAGCTACCTGTCCTTTCAAGTCTTTTAAAACCAGAACTTACACCTAGAAAATGAGAGCATCTCTTCCATAATTTTCTATCTATTAAGCAGTCACAGACTTCTCCCCCCACCTCTCAGACTGAAGGGGAGAAAAGATGGAGCTCACTTTTCAGCGGGGGGAACAGCAAAAAAGTTACAGCCACCTTTAATCTACCACAACAGGTTATTGGTAATTGAATGAACGACAATATGCAAAATATATTATGCAATACAAATAAAATTAATCTATTTGGCCATGTACATTGCAGTGACCTTTGACTAACCTAGCAACTTCCATCTGAATTAACAGCAAACATGAAAGATTTCCAGTAACTCAAGTAAGCTAATGTGAATTCAAGAATACTACTTGCCAGGTTTTCAAATTTTTTTAACTCTTTTATTATGTATATTTTCTCCTAAGTTTGAAGTGCTGATCTATTTATTTACTAAATCTATTTTTCATTTCTACAGTGAATGAATAATTTAAGCAACTTAGGTTAGATGGCAATGATTAATAAAAGGAAGGTGAGTGTGTATGCATTTAATATGGCTGCAGGATAGACACACATGCTTTCTGAGAACTAGACTTTTACATATAGTTTTTAAATTCTATGATTTTCTTAATAAAGAGCTTATAGTGGCATTCTATAATTAGAAAGGCCGATATAGCTATTTTCACTTAGAAGTATCAAAAATAATCTGGAGAACCGTGTACTTGGTCTTTAAAATAACCAAGTTTGCAGTTACTATAACAGAAAACAGATGTATTTGTGGAGGTCCCCATGCACGCGTGTGTACCCTGGGAATTCTTAGAAGGCATTCTACTTGAGAATGAGCTTTGTCCAATTTGGCCATGCTTCAAGGAAGGGAGTTTCTGAGCTCACTTCTCTCTTTAGAAAAGTTTTACCTAATGGGGCGCCAGGGTGGCTCAGTCAGTTAAGTGTCTGACCTTGGCTCAGGTCATGATGTTGCTGTGGGTGAGTTCAAGCCCCGCCTAGGGCCCTGCACTGACAGCTCAGAGCCTGGACCCTGCTTCAGATTCTGTCTCCCTCTCTCTCTGCCCCTCCCCACTCACATTCTGTCTCTCTCTATATATATCTCAAAAGTAAATAAATATTAATTTTTTTAAAAAAAAAGAAAAGGTTTGCGTAAAATACTGCTTTTGAATATTAAAGAAGGGAGAAAATAAAAAATAAACATAAAATTGTAAAATCATAAAACATTGATATGTATTTTCTTATTCATTACCAGCGATGGGCTCCCCATTTATAGGTAATGTGAAAACAGTATCTCTTTCTCTGAATTGATGGGTTTTCTCAGCCAGGTCTATTTCAAATTTTAGAAGCTACTATTACCAAGATTTGACTCTTAAGATTATCTTGACATTTCCTTGTACTCATTTTTGGTAAACCGAGTTTACAATAAACCTTGTTGCATCTCTATAACCAGAGTTTCACATTTCATTTTATTTTGTATTTTAGAAGTATCTATTGATACTACGGGGGCGCCGGGGTGGCTCAGTCAGTTGAGCATCCGACTTCAGCTCAGGTCGTGATCTCATGTTCCATGGGTTCGAGCACCGCGTCAGGCTCTGTGGTGACCGCTCAGAGCCTGGAGCCTGCTTTGGATTCTGTGTCTCCCTCTCTCTCTGCCCCTCCCCCCGTTCATGTTCTGTCTCTCACTGTCTCAAAAATAAATAAACATTAATTTTTTTCTAAAAAAAGAATACCTACTATGTACAAATACTGTATGCTTCAAAAGACACAAGAATATGATACGCCCACTGCCCTCAAACACCTGAAATCTTGTTGGAGCTCATTCATGCGTATAAATGATAACAAAAGTGATTGAGTCTGGGATTTGAAGGATATGTAGGAGTTACCATTGGGGACAAATGCCCAATGGCACACCAAACTTGTAGGATATATAGAACTTGAGTATAGCCCGCGCTAAGAGTGTGCCTGGGCTCATAATGGGAAGTTGGCTCTGATTAATGAGGGTAATCAGACTGTGGACAGAAGCTGAGGCCATATTACCAGTCTCTTTAAATCCATGGCAAAGACTTTGATTTATCTTAAGAGTAACGGGAAGTCAACCTATGTGTTAAAAGGAAAGTGCTAGAGTGAGGTGATGGAAAGACCGCTTCCCCTAATGACGACCAAAGGAACATTGATCATGCCCCTGGGGTTAGTGGAAAGCCCTTTTTAGAGGCAGAAGGTAGTTGAGTAGCCAGAGGTACAGAGCAAGGGTTTCATTGCCAACATTTCCTTACTAAGCTATAAGATCTTGGGTAACTAGCATCATTTCTCCAAAATGCAGTTTCTCATTTATGAAATAGAAATATTAATGTTTATCTCACTTATCACTTATTTCTTTTGAGGTTACACGCCATAATATTAGTGAAAACAGAAAATTCTATCTTGGTCTAAAACACCTTACTGGGGGCACCTGGGTGGCTCAGTAGGTTGAGGGTCCGATTCCTGACTTCAGAGCAGGTCATGGTCTCATGGTTTGTGACAGCAACAAAGCTTGCTTGGCATTTTCTCTCTCCCTCCCTCTCTGCCCCTCCCCCACTCACACTCTCTCTGTCTCTCTCAAAAATAAATAAATAAACATTTTTAAAATAATAAAAAAATCAACACTTTACTGGTTTTAGAAAGAATGGACTTAAGATGCAAATATTGTACACAACTGTTTATCCTTTTAAGTTTTCTAAAAATGTTCATTTATTTTTGAGACAGAGACAGAGTGTGAGCGGGGGAGGAGGAAAGAGAGAGAGGGAGATACAGAATCTGAAGCAGGCTTCAGGCTCTGAGCTGTCAGCACAGAGACCGACACGGGGCTCAAACTCGGGACTGACAAGATCATGACCCAGGCCGAAGTTGGACGCTTAACCAACTGAGATTGGGCACCTGCTCTAAGTCTCATCGCTAAGTAGATTTTGGAAACCAAAATTCAATTCCAGGTAAAGAGCGCACACTTATCCACCAGCCTACCATGTTCTGGTTCCCTTTATTTATTCTTCCCATTGGAATATACAAGAAAATTTTCTATGGAAGTATTTCCAAAAGATTCTTTTTGAGGAATTAAGAGGTATTGTCCTTACCTTCATCCATAGAAAAAGCCTCATTCTGTCACAAATTAGTACAGGGCGGATCCTCTTGAAAGTAAGAGACTAATAATCGCCTGCTCACTGCGATTCTGTCAGGTGGAAGCCTGTGTGGTCGTCACATTCTGTTCTAGATATTTCTTTTCCTGTAGCTTCTTTGCTGTGGTGTGCTTTTAAATACTATCCAAAGGATGGCGTGTGTCTGGCTTCTTTCTTAAATCCTCCGATTGCCAGAACTTACCGTAAGGCACATTACTTTTTTGCCTTTAAACTAGCATTCATAGAATTTCATCATGCACACGCTGACATGTGATTCAAACAACAGATGTGCTTATCAAATAAAATGGGGTTAAGTACCGTCAAAATTGAGTGATTTCTTTCCCCCCTTGGTGACACAGACACTCTCTCCAAGACCCGGTTTTATTT
Source organism: Lynx rufus (assembly GCF_022079265.1). Lineage (NCBI taxonomy): Eukaryota > Metazoa > Chordata > Mammalia > Carnivora > Felidae > Lynx > Lynx rufus. The sequence goes on from NW_025814878.1 coordinate 127,763,370, forward strand.
TCTTTGTGGTGTCGGGTAATGTGAAAAATGAAATATGGAAGCCCAAATTGAAGGAAACCATGGTCTTAATGGAATCATTAGAGAAATTGTTCCAGAATGCTACATCCTTCCAGAAATAATAACCCTGTAATGTCAGCAAATTCGGAGTCAGCATGGGTTACCTGCTCCATACAGACAGCCTGGTCACGTTTGTTAGAGTTGCCTGAAGGCTTAGCCCAACTTGAGAACATGACCTTTCAGAATTGTTTTTTAATTCATTAATCAATGTTCTTTGCCTCAATTCTGTTGGTTTTGTTTCTTTAACCTACCATCTGTATCATTTTTTTACATTTTATTTTGGAGAGAGAGAGAGAGAGTGCTTGAGTGGGGGAGGCACAAAGGGACAGAGAGAGAAAGAGAGAATCACAAGCAGGTCCCACACTCGGAGCAGAGCCCAGTGCCAGCGGGACTCAATCCCACAACCCTGGGATCATGATCTGAACCAAAATGAAGAGTCAGAAGTTCAACGGACTGGGTCACTTGGGCGCCCCTGTATCATTTGTTTAAGTTGGCCAATGCCTGTACCCAATGAAGATGAGAATTATAAGCATAGCAGTTTTATCGAATAATTAACAAAATGTTCTTTCAGCTCAGATACTGTTGCTAAAGTGCAACAGTAATGTTTTTGTCATATTTAAATATATTTAAATAGTGATAATACTTTAAGTGATAATGCAAAATGCTTCTCATAGTCATTACAATTCTTAATTTATGACTTTAGATTTTTACAAAGTACTTTGATTTCTCTTCTCTTTCCATTTTCCCTACAGCGCTGAAGATTCCATGTTTATTTACCCACATAGATTAGAATATTAGAAACCAAGTACGAGGGAAGACAGTAAAATCTTTCACCAAGTTTTCAAAGGATCAGTCCAATTTTCTTAGAATAAGATTTTCCTTACGTAGTGGTTTTCTATAGTACCATTTCCTATAGCTTCTCATCTTTGTAGCTGTAAACAAAATGAATGTCCATGCATATATGAGTGGTCGAAATCAGTGCTTTCCAAATTTGGTGTACGTATTGTGCAAGTAGAGATGTCTTAGCCACAATTCTTGATTTAACTTTGAGTTCATTAGTTGGAGAAATAATCATGTAACTATACAAATGATACAATCATTTATTCCTTCCTCTGCTATTCAAAAGCTCTTAATTGCCTAATAGTTTATCAAAACTGAATAGTAAAGGCATACTGTTTATTTAGTATTCCTTTGGAAAGTTACAAAACGTTTCAAATATAGAGGATTCAAAAGAATAGTACAAGATGACATCAGTTCTTTCGTTCTTCCTTTTCTTGAGAGATATTCCTTGTTAGTTATTTTAGCAAGGTTCTATGAAGGATACATGGGTTCTGGATTGAACGGAGTCCCCCCCCCCCCCCCGCAAAGAAGCTATATTGAAATCCTAACCCGCAGAATCTCAGAATGTGATCTGATTTGGGAATAGGATCTTTGCAAGTTTAACCAAGTTAAGATGAGGTCTTTAGGGTGGGTCCTAACTTATTACGACTGGTGTCATTATAAAAAGGGGAAATTTGGACACAAAGACAAATGCACACAGAGGGAAGATGATGTAAAGACACACGGGGAGAGGGTCATGTGAAGACAGACGATTGGGGTGGTCCATCCACAGGCCAAGGAGCACCTGGGGCTACCAGCAGCGAGAAGAGAACCATAGGACAATTCTTCTCTAGCACAGACTGAGAGAGCAGGGCCCTGCTGACATCCTGCCTTCAAACTTCTCGCCTCCAGCACTGTAAGACAGTAAAATTCTTTTTTTTTTTTTTTTTTAAGCCACTAAGGCTACAGCCTTTTGTTAAGGCAGCTTTAGGATGCTAATACAGTATTCTTAGGCAAAAGTGTTTCTCTTCATTTGGACCATTCCCTACCCTAACTCTTGAAGGGTAAGTTAGGTAACCATCTTCTTAAATTTTCTCCCACGGCACTGAATACCTTGTTCAATTGTCCTCAGACTTCTATAATTGCCGTCTGCTGGTTCATCACAATGCGTCCACCTGTGGATTGATTGTATTTTCTCCTGCTCACAGACTTTTGCTCCTTGAATCTGAGAGCTTGGGTTTTCCAGCAAGTCCGGGAAATTAATACCTCGCTGAGAAATTAACTCATGTAATGTTTATTCCCTCTTTCTCTCTATTTTCTGCTCCCGGAAATATTGTAAGAGGCACGTGAGACCTTCTCCCAAATCACTTCACTTTTTCCATCTCTTTATCCCTTAGTGGTGCAGTCCAAGCAAGGTCTTAGCTCGCCATTAGCTCTCTCCTCAGAAGGTCTAATCTATATTATATACCTTTTGAGTTTTTCATTTCAACTACTATATTTTTTCCATCATAGGAATTCTATTTCTAGATTAACAGGAAAAATATTTTTTTTTAAGTTTATTCATTCTGAGAGAGAGAGAGAGTGGGAGAGAGAGGGAATCCTAAGCAGGCTTCATGCTGTCAGCACTGAGCCCGACACAGGGCTCGAACTCATGAACCATCTCATCATGATGAGACTCAGCCAAAACTAAGCACTGGATGCTTAACCCACCGAGCCACTCAGGCACCAGGCACCCGGCACCCCTGGAGAAATAAAATTGTCAGCAGAGCCTAGAGAAAGAGGAGTTTCTTATTTCCCTATTGAGAGCAGATTTTTTTCTTGGTCTAGTCCTTTTCAGACTAGTCTTGAACATCCGTGATTTATGCAGGAGACTTTCAACACTCCATAGCTAATGGGCCCAAGGCTTTACCTCCTGAATGGTCACTGAAACCTAAAACTTTAGATACCCAAGACTGATACTCTCTTCTCCCCGCCATCCAAGGCAGCCATAACCTCGGATTACTCACTTCCCTCTCTGATTTTCAATTTCCTCTTCATTTCTGATAACCAAGGAAATCATTTTTCTCCCTTAGGTGTTTATCTGTGCATCTCAGAGCTGTTTGCTCTTATCACATCTAGAATTTCCAGGTGTTCATAGAACCTGATCTGAAAACAAAACATGCCTTTGAGTCCTGATTCTGGCAGAATGGTAGACTAAGATAATCTGCATATTTAACTTAGTTTATCACCCTGCCAAAACTGATAGACAAAAGGCATATTTTTTTTTTTGGCATATATCTTCTCAAAGACCCTAGCTTGTTTGTCGTCAATGACCACGATCCACAAAGAAGGCGATGTTTTCTATACGAAAGATTTCCAGGATAAGTGTCAAAGGACAAGCAGGTTCCAAATGTCTCTACCATGGAATTATTCAAACTCTTCAAAGAAAACGAACCCACATTTAAAATCCATAATTTAGAGTATTCAAACATTTTACACGAGGGGACTGGAGCTCAGACTTGTCAGTTAACTCATCATTTTTGACCACCTCCGCTCTGCAAAAGGAGAAAATCAATGTTAAGATGTAAATTTATTTAAACAAAATCCGAGTGACGGTATCTGGAAGTCCTATTTTGGGAGCTTGGGGGTGATACTACCTTTGGGCTCGCCCATGTGTCCACTACCTCCCTCAGGAGACTTCTCCAACCCTATGGGCAACCTTTTCACCTTAACCTGCAAATATTTGCCTCCTGGCACAGCCTGACGCCAAAAGGGAAGCCAGCTGTGATGTGTAACATTGTACCCTCATTCCAACATCCATTAACCGTGTAACCTTACAAGAGGGTAATGCAGGCATTTCCTCAGCAGACTAGGTGCTTCTGTAATTTACCCTCCTTCTGGGCAATACCTTCTCAGTCCCTCCTTACTGCATGGGAATAAGGGACCACTCCCCCCCCCACTCCCAGTTAGCATTTGTAAGGTACCCTGCCCTCCCAAATGACCTTGTGAAGCCAATTTCTCCTGTTCGTGGAGTTACAATAGAGATGACCCTGTCTTAGACTTCCATTTTATTGTATTGCTTTTTTGAAGACTATTGATTTATTTTGAGAGACAGAGAGAGTGACTAGGAGAAGGGGCAGAGAGCGAGGGAGAGACAGAGAATCCCAAGCAGGCTCCGCACCGTCAGTGCGGAGCCTGATGCGGAGCTCTAACTCAAGAACCGTGAGATCACGACCTGAGCCGAAAGCGAGAGTTGGACGCTTCACCGACTGAGCCACCCAGGAGCCCCTTAGACTTGCATTTTAAAAGTAGGGACAAAAATGTCTTAAGTGTCCCTATATCAATTACATACACAATGCACATTTATGCATTCTCGTATGTGTATTCCTATTATTAAAAGTATTATATTTCTGGAAAACTTGCTGTTTTAACTGTCAGTCTCCCACACACTGCTAACAGAGCGACTGGCAGGCAGAATTGTGTGGTTAGTGAAAAATTTGCTGTTATTGGGTAGAGCCCAGTGGAATGAACAGGACTTTGAGCAGCAGAATTTTTATTCTGAAATCAAACAGCCTCCGATGACTTCTCTTTCCTGTCAAGTGTTGGAGGTTTTGGTGCTTTTCTTGTGTTGGTTTTGTCCTGAACTGTGTACTTTTCTTATATACACTGAATGTGAAATAGCCTGGTGTATTTCTTTGGGGATCCAGGATTTTGTTAGGTGATACCAAGGGATGGATGTAATTCCGTGACATTTTGTCAGGCTGTTAAAGAGTAAATTTTCCTTGGCTGTGGCAGGAGGTAATTATTTTTGTTTGTTTGCTTCTGACACAGGGGAAGAAAATTTGGGGTTGTTACTTCGACGATTCCAAGATACTTTTTGTTCTTTTTGGCAGGAAGGGAAAAATGCATTTTACTATTGAAAGAAGGACCAGGCTCTGATTTCCCCTGCAGACTTGATGTACTTTTTAGCCCTGTGAATATTTTTTAAGTTTGTTTATTTATTTGGGGGAAGGAGGCGGAGGGAGAGGCAGAGAGAGAGAGAGAGAAAGAGAATCTCAGGCAGGCTCCGGAGTTGTCAGCACAGAGCCCGACACAGGGCTCGATCTCCCAACCCCCTGAGCCGAAACCAAGAGTCGAACACTTAACTGACTGAGCCACCCAGACACCCCAACACTGTGAATGATCTTGCAACATGAATCACATAGTGGTTTTGCCCTTCTCCCTGAAGGCGTCCTTGGGGCACCTCTTCATCTTCTAGTCCCTCCTGGCATTTGAACTGTAGCACACTCTGTTAGGAACCTCCAACAGCGTGCATGGAATATTCCCAAAGCAAACACAGCAATATATGTGGCTTCTGCACTCAGAGTTCATGCTTTGATGGTGGCAGACGGGGATGGGCATCTAAACCAATAATAACAATGATAAAAACGCTCGTATCTCCTTTTACCATAAAACAGTTCTTTTTATTACTTTAAAAAAATTTTTTTAAATGTCTATTTATTTTTGAGAGAGAGAGACAGAGCATGAGCAGGAGAGGGGCAGAGAGAGAGGGAGACACAGAATCTGAAACAGGCTCCAGGATCTGAGCTGTCAGCACAGAGCCAGACGTGGGGCTTGAACCCAAGAACTGTGAGATCATGACCTGAGCCGAAGTCAGACGCTTAACCGACTGAGCCACCCGGGCGCCTCATAAAACAGTTCTTAATGAAGATGGCTCTAGAAAGCAAACTGAATAATATGTTTTGTAACCTATCTCCATGCTTTACATTTTCAGATACTTAATTAAAAGGCACAAAAAGAATGTACCTGCCTGTTAGGTGTTGATTGAACTCTTTTTAAAAAAAATAGCTAAATTTTGGGGCTCTGCGTGGCCCATTCGGTTAAACATCTGACTTCGGCTCAAGTCATGATCTCACAGTTCAAGGGTTCAAGTTCCATGTCGGGCTCTGTGCTGACAGCTCTGAGCCCGGAGCCTGCTTCAGATTCTGTGTTTCTCTCTCTCTCTAGCCCTCCCCCCACTCATGCTCTGTCTTTTAGGGACCCCTAGGTGGTTCAGTCAGTTGAGGGTCGGTCATGAGCTCAGGTCATGATCCCAGGGTCATAGGATCGAGCCCCACATCAGGCTCCTCGCTGATCGTGGACCCGCTTAAGATCCTCTAAATAAATATTAATATTAATTGTATAATATACTGAAATTTTGGGTAACACCACATTTCTGAAATTCCTCTGAGGTGATAGGTAGGAACCAAGACCTCAGCTCAGGGGTTAAATTATGCTTGCTGCTTTCTTAGAACACGTCCTCAAAGTCTGGTTCCACAGAGACAGTGGGTTCCCCCAGGGAAAATGTCCTCTCCCTACCCACCCTAGACTAACTCCTCTCACGAGTATCCCACGTTTCTTCACAAAGCCTTTGGGATCAGTCATTAGAGGAAAAAACCATTAACCGACATTGTTCTCAAGCAGAGGTTAGTTTGAAAGTTACTTGAAATATGAACATGTCATAGATATTCAAATGAAAGTCCACTGGGGAAACATTTATGGGCTCCACTATCAAAGAAACAGAATAATGATAGCAATAACAAAAGAAGCCTCTGAATTCTGTGTATTTCCCCAAGTATTATCTCCATCATTTCTCACGATGCATCTGAGAGGCACATATTTTTAACCTCATCTCACAGATGAGCCTACTGAGAGTTGACTCCCCAGTGAATGTTTTTCAGCGGGGATTCCTTTGCTCTCAGGAAGAATTCTTTCCCAGGAAGAGTTCCAGTCTCTTGTTTGAAAGAGACCTCTGGTGTTCTCACCACCATCAACACGGCCAATTCTCCAAATCCTATCTGAAGTGGACTGTGGATACACCTTGGGATGAAGCTGTGACTTTTACCAAATGTCTATTTAGTCTATTAGGCTCCCAGCAATAAGCAGGCTTCGTTTTCTTTGTTTTTGAAGCCCCATCAACTTCTTTTTTTTTTTTTAACGTTTATTTATTTTTGAGACAGAGAGAGACAGAGCATGAACGGGGGAGGGGCAGAGAGAGGGAGACACAGAATCTGAAACAGGCTCCAAGCTCTGAGCTGTCAGCACAGAGCCCAACGCGGGGCTCGAACTCACGGACCGCGAGATCACGACCTGAGCCGAAGTCGGCCACTTAACCGACTGAGCCACCCAGGCGCCCCAAAGCCCCATCAACTTCTAAACACAGAGGTCACCTGAGACTTTGCACACATTATTCAACGGCGTGGCTTCTATGGATGCTATAGGTTTTCTATTCTTTTTTTTTTTTAATTAACATTTATTTATTTTTAAGAGACAGAGACAGAGCGCAAATGGGGAAGGGGCAGAGAGAGAAGGAGACACAGAATCCGAAGCAGGCTCCAGGCTCTGGGCTGTCAGCACAGAGCCCGACGTGGGACTCGAACCCACCAGCCGTGAGATCATGACCTGAGCCAAAGTCAGACACTCAACCGACTGAGCCACCCAGGCGCCCCATATGTTTTCTATTCTTAAACTTCACTACAGAGTTGTTGACCATTAAAAAGAAAAAAACAAAAGACAAAAACCAACCAACCAACCAACCAACAACAAAAAGAACACTATCCTCAAGGGTCTTAGATATCTAGAAAGTAAAGGTGGCAAAAAAATGAAGGTTGATAATTCTCTTCTCAGAACAAGTAAATAATGACAGCCTACGTGTGTAGTTTATAGACCTACCATACAGAATGGCTCATTTTTTACAGTCTCGCCTCTTATTTTAATTTTTTCAGTTGGTCAGAAAAAATACAAGACATTATCTGCAGAGTATATTCATGTGAATAATGGATTACAACCCTTAATGAAATACCACATGCTAAAATTAATTAAAAGGATACCTTTTAGCACAAAACCTAAGGGGAAATGGAGAAAGAGAACACACTCCATTTTAGAGAGAAATTAGCTTTTCTCTTAAATATCACTCTGCGATACCTATATGGACCCTCAAGATGTGTGTTTTACTCTTTCAAATTAATAGTGTAAAAGGCAATTCTGTATTTGTGGACAGTCTGTGCTCATGCTCAACGTCCAATGCACCAGCATGTGGTAAGTGTCCCAGGACTAACCCACCCTCCTTTATTATTATTATTATTATTATTATTTTATTTTGTTAACATTTATCCACCTTTGAGAGACAGAGAGAGACAGAGCGCAAGCACGGGAGGGGCAGAGAGAGAGGGAGACACGGAATCCGAAGCAGACTCCAGGCTCCCAGCTGTCAGCACAGAGCCCGACAAGGGGCTCAAACCCACGAACCATGAGATCATGACCTGAGCCGAAGTCAGACACAACCTACTGAGTCCCCTAGATGCCCTTCCCCACCCTCCTTTCTTTTTTGTGTGTGGGCGGGGGGGAGGGCTAGAGTTTCATGGAACATGCCCCAGACGAAGCTGAGCCTTCTCTCTGCTTCCAGAGGGAACTTGATGGTCTCCAGCCTGTTTCTCATCCCTACATCCAGGGTCACCGGTTAACCTTACCCACCTTCTTCCTCCTTTACTCAGCACTGTCTCCTCTAGAACCCCTCCCTATATCCATAATATATTTTCTGAACAATCCTTCCAACTTCTCTTCTGGCCTCGAGCTTGGTTCTCACCTAAAACCAGCATCCCTGGCTGCTTACACACTTATCCATGTACTACACGCCCAACAATGTACATCATTAATCACTCAGCATGTAAATCCTAAAAAGGAGGAGAACTAGACCAAGCATCCACCATATATGTGGTTGCTAAATAAAGACAGCATTTCCATTTTACACGGGACTTAGGGTGTCCCTTTATGGTCCACAACACATGCTCGGTGCATAGTGGGGGCTCATTGGGTATTGGCCGAAGGAACGAATGAATGAATGCAGCCCTTTCTGTTCACTCCGCAAAGTTGAATATCTCAAGCCACATGAGTAGAGACGGAAAGATGGATAGATAGGAAGAGTGAGGAAGCTACATAAAAAGGGACAATGTGTGCAAAAAGGCCAGCTTACCACATAGAGGCTTTCGTGGAAATAGAGCCCCAGATCATAAAAATTTCCATCATGCCTCACTGGGTGTGTTCTAGTCTTCAGCTGCTCCATTTGCTGCCACTGGAAGACACAGCCACCTGGTCGACCAAGCAGGGACACCCTGAGGCGGTAGGAGCCTCGGGGAGCCTTGTTCTTGAGGCCTCTTGCACATTTCATCCGTACTTGAAGATGCTGAGGTGCCTGGCCGCGCTCAACCTAAAGACAAGGCAGGTCTCCTGAAATACGCAGGAACTGGATGAAACCACACAATTAGCCACAATGCACTTCTTGGGGGTGGGGGGAAATAGACAATTATTTTCGCTCAACCTGTAATTGTCAGGTATTAGCAATGATAACAGAGGAGGACACACGATATATAATTAGGAGGTCAAAAGGCAAGCCTGCCAATTACGCCAGGGGAAAGGTTAGCCAATTTTTAAGCATGGTATGTTAATGATCTGTGACATCAGAAACCATTCATCTATTATAATAAGATAGAATTAACAGGATACCAACACTTCTGAAAACCACACATCGTGCCTCTTCGAGGTATCTGGGAGGGTGAGTATGGGCCGTGAGTTTCAAACTCAAGAGTTTGGAAGGCAAAAACCCTTACCTCTGACACTAATCACAGACCACAGGATGCCGTAGGAGAGGAAACTGCTTTTTTCTCTACCCCTCCAGGTCTTTGCTGGACTGAAAATTAAGTTTACGTGAACAGATGAACTGGAGAAAGAAGCCAACGCTTTTTGACACGCACAAGGAGGCCCAATAATGAAAACGAGACATGAAGAAATGACCAAGGAAAGCAGTTTTTAGACATGTTAGGAAGAAACAAAATAATGTTGCGAGAAAGAGATTAGGAAGAAACAAAATAATGTTGCGAGAAAGAGACAGGATAAAGAAAACGGGTGTTTAAGAGTTTTAATTAGGAAGTAATTCCAAGCAAAATCTGGGCTGAGATTGTAGATCAGTAAAAAAATAAAATAAAATAACAAGCTTTCTACAGCGTTCTTCGCTTGAAAGTTCCAATCTCTGGTGATAAGGATGTCTTTTCACTTCTTAGTAAAGGGAGGGTACCTTTCATATGGGAGATTTATTTCCTATTTTCAGGGGGACGGAGGAGGATCTGAGTGGTCTTGCACTGGCTATCTCTCACGTAGCTTCAATTCAAAATAGTCTGTGTGCCCTTGTGGTACATTTGGGGCAGCCTGCCCTTGGTCCCTATACCACCTTGATGAGTCAAGTCCAAAGTAGGTCAGACAAACCCTTCACCTGATAGATACTTTTATTCAGTTTAAGCATGAGGTCAACTTACCCCATGGGCTTCCAAGGAGAGAAAAAAAAACAACCTAAAGGACGGAGTAGCATTTGTGTGTGCTTTAACCTAAAACTTAGCATACATTGTATGTAACTAAAGAACAGGAGTCAAGAATATTTTATGGGGCATTTGAACTTCATTGCTTACCTTCCACTCACAGGAATAGGCCATTTTCATTTTTAGGAATAGGCCATTTTCATTTTTAGCAAGTGCTGGAAAGTTTATCCAAACGGATAAGATTTTTTTAATGGACTTGTTTCAGATTAAACAAAAATTAAACTGGGATTATTAATAACTCAAATGTCATTAAGTCATGTTTTCTATACTCACAAGTCCCAAATAGTCTTTGGAATCATTTGACCTCAAAGAATTCTCTATTACATTGTGCTTTAAGCAAAAAATAATGCCGTTCTTCGAAGCAGTTTACTGTACTCTCTTGGCTCCTGGAGTTAGTAGCTACCCATTAATCTGCAGCCAACGGTGAAGTACCTTTTAATCCTGCCTAGACTTTATTTTGTGAGCGATAATATATATTTCCATATAGATAGTATGCTTCTGGAATCAAATCACAGCTAAATAAACAGTGGAAGTTGCTAAACTTCTTTTGTTTTCTCACAGAAGTCATACTTAAAAACCAATCAGAATAACAATTATTTTTGGCCTAATTAGAAAATCTTAATTAACAATAAAGACTTAACCTTAATATGTTGGCTTCCAAAAATATTTTTTTAAAAAAAATTAACGCCATGTGAATAAATAAGACAAGCTCTTTAAACCTCAAGGCAGGATTACTGATGCAGGCAGACCGAGTTATTAAACACATTCTAAATTAAACGCCTCTATGAATTTTATACTGAAATATATTGTGATAGTTTTGCATGCCAAATGTGACATTTTGTATTTTAGATCCATCTTCTGTAGTAATTTTGGAAATGTCATACAAACAAAGATTTTGTCATTTACCAATGGAATTACTATGCATGGCCGCTTAGTCATTTCTTTGCTGGCTCTTGTGGTTGTTTCAAGTCAGCAAGCCATAAAAAATCTTTATCTCTCTGAAACACAGCAATTTGGAAGATAATCGAATGGTGACTAGGGGGCAGAAATGCCAGTCTGAGGAATTATACCACAATCTCTCTTGCATTTACAACCTTCCTCAAAGCGAGTGTCAGATGAGTAGGGACAGAAGACAGAAGATTCATCAAATCTCAAACCTGTCTCATTTGCATGGAGACAGTCCTGCCTCATTGTCTAGTGGGAACCCAGCCTGGCACTGTGCACACCGTTCTTGAGGAATTCCCAATGCTTTACAGTCGAGAATTTTAGCCCTTCTATTTGAGCGTAGAATTCTCCTCAAAGATATTTACCAAGACCTGTTGAAACTCTGTTTCTCTAGAGGGTCCCAGCAGGAGGAAAAGCCAACCAGGACAGCGAGCCAAGAACCGTGGATCTCATCATTTCACATTTTTGCATCCGAGAAAGGGTCAGTCATGAGAGTCTCACCTTCCAGCAAGGTCCTGCTGCTGCTGCCTTTGATTCGTGAGTTACGTCTGTGAGAGTACAGAGCTCGGCCGGCCTGTTTTCTTTCCAGACATCTCGATGTGCAATTAATGGTTGACTTGGCACTCTGCAGCGGGTACAAGAGGAGGGGAGATAAAAGGAAGAGAAATTGACAATGGGGATAATGAAAAGGTTTGCCTTTGGAACCACAACACAATTTGATGTTTTCCTCAAACATTGTGTCAGATTAACTGAGAATTAGATAAATACCACACAACTACCGTTGATTAAAGTTGGGGAGAGGAGTAGCTTTTGAAATGTGATCTCTATAAAATTCAAGACTCCCTGTAGTCAATACTGATCTCCCAGTAATTAAAATGTGGCTCGTTTCAGAAATTACCGAAGATCAAATATTTGGTAAGACATTTTGCCACTTCATTTTCAGCCCCCCTCTCCTTCAATCTTATAAACTGATGAAGAAACTTGGAAATAGAGGAATCGTTCAAATAGCTGAATAGCTGATATGACATAAACTTTTTATTTTTGTAATGCAATGGCCAGAAATCAAGATCTATTTCTACCTTCAAAAATGTCCCCCAGGCTTTTTTTTTTCCTCCTGTTAACATTTACTGCCTTTATTTGAGGTTCTTTTTTATGACTCACTTATTTATTTATTCATTTATTTATTTATTTATTTATTTATTTATTTAATTTTGAGCTTCTAACATTTGCCTGCGTTCCCAAATTCATTTGAATTAAGAAGGATCTTGTATTTCATTTCTCCTAACTTAAGCTTAATTCCATCAGCAGAGCCATCTGTGACAATGACTGTACCCCCACCAGAGGAATGGCCTTTTTGGATCTCACAGCTGATTTAGTTTCTTGTGATAGAAATGATTTCCCTTAATTTGGTTAGAGCTCCATTGACACAAGGGTTCATTAGGACACCATTTGCTGGCAATTCAATTTCAAATTAAATACACTTTGTTGTAAATTTTATTACTTTTAAACTACTGTATCTATTGTCTTTAATGGCCCTATTATACAGTTATGAAGGTAAACAGATTTCATTAGTAAACATCAAACATGATGTGTTAACCACAGTGAGATGGTTTCCTCAGTTTCTTTCTTTGTTCTTTTGATAAGCATTGTAAGGCACTCATGAAATATCTTAAAAACTTAATCTAAATAATTAGATGTTGAATTCATGATTATCATCCTAAAGGTGGGGGGAAGGTCCTTAGTTACAATCCTAGTTCTTTGTAATTAAAGGTTTCCTAAGAATACCTCCCTTAGTTAAAAAGAAACACAATGCACATCAAAAGGTTAATACACAGTTTTAACTCCTTATCAGGTACAGAGAGGTAAGTCTAGAGATTGGTGTCCCCTTGGAGTGAGTAGTCAGACCCTAGACCAGGAACCAGACCAGACATGAGCTCATTTTGAATTCGGTCCTGTGGCATATTATTACTCTCTGTTTCCCCTCATATACAATACTTATTACTTTTGTGATTATAGAAATATATGCTTATGTTTGCACATTATGCAAAATTTAATTGTATAAAAAGCCCCACAATAGTCATCCATTAGTCCACGACCCTGATATAAACACTGATGAAATATTGAGGTCCGTTCCTCATAGCCAGGTAGCAAAATATACCTTTTTATTCTTTACAAAATAAGACTGATGATGTCAATACTATTTTGTAACCCATATTTACCACTTTGTACATTATAGGCATTTTCCATGTGACTCGATTTTTTTCCCCATGGCATAATCTCTTATTGTTGGATATTTAGGTTTGTTCCAACTCTCACTACTGTAAATGAGTCTGTAATTAACTCCCTTGCATATAATGTCCTGCAGACATCCCTGGCCATTTTCCTGGTCTGAAGTCCTAACACAGAAAAGTTGGGCGCTGGGAACATGCTACCCTATACCTCCGTGATACCACCTTGAGCACTGAATGACATCTCAGCAAAATACAATCTTGCCTGCTTGGCATGTTCCCTGAGGCACTGAATTGTCTTCACAGAGAGACAGGCCCCACTCCAGCTGATACCTTATTTTCTCTGCTAGTCAGATTAGAAATTAAGTAAAATTACAATGAGCAAACAGCATTGATATATGCAACAGGATTTCTCAACCTCTGCACTATTGACATTTTGAACCCCATAATCCTTTGTTGTAGAGGCTGGCTTGTGCGTTGTAGAATGTTTAGCAAGATCCCTGGCCCCCGACCACCAGATGCCATTAACAGACCCTTCCCTAGTCCCAGTCATGATAATAATAATAAAAAAAATGTCTCCAGGGACGCCTGGGTGGCTCAGTCGGTTGAGCATCCAACTTCAGCTCAGGTCATGATCTCGCGGTCCGGGAGTTCGAGCCCGGCGTCGGGCTCTGTGCTGACAGCTCAGAGCCTGGAGCCTGCTTCCGATGCTGTGTCTCCCTCTCTCTCTGCCCCTCCCCTGCTCATGCTCTGTCTCTCTCTGTCTCAAAAATAAATAAAAACATTTTTTTTAAAAAGTCTCCAGACATTGCCAAATGTCTCTTGAGGCCAAAACTGATCCCTGTTGAGAACCCCTGATATGCAGTATTAACTAACACTTATGGGATGTCTAGCATGTTCGAGGTACTCTTTTGAAAACGTTATATCTATTGTTTCATTTAACCCTTCAGATAATCCAATGAGGTGTTATTATTTCTACTTCACTGATGAACCGGTGCTGGGGAATGTTGACCATCTTATTTGAGGTCACATGGTCATAAGGCATAAAAGCCTGAGATTCAAAGGGAGACCATCTACCTTGAGAGCCCCTCTGAACCCACACCCACCACTACTGCACTTCCTCTCCTGGCACAGAGAAACAGCAGGTGCCGCGGCCTGATCTTGGAAGCTCCTACACTGGACGAAGAATTTCGATACTTCCTGAGAGGTAAGTAAGGCGTGGTTCCAAGCTATACTTCCATTACTATGACGGCCCCATCCCCAACAGTCGTATAGGAATGGAAGGGCACAGATAAATCTCAAGAGGAAGGGAGGTCATGTCTCCCACAAACCTGATCCTTAAGGTGAATCAAACTCGGGCTGCTTGGTACCTATAATTGCCCCATATTTAACCTAGAGTGAAACAAACAAAATAAAATAAAATGCATTCAATCCACCATGGAGGAACGTACTTGTCAAATGTTTTGTCAGTGTTTAAACACGACATAGGAATGTACTGACTGAGTCCTTCCCCTCCACATTTCAGGTCCTGCATGGAAGAAAAAAGAAATGAAATAAAATTGGTCAAAAAAACACTTGAAGCATTGTATGTAGAAGTTGGTTTTTCTAAGACCTGGATATGCTACTATAAGGGTTGAGGTTCCAGGAGACAAATGAGAACACCTTTTGCAGCCACTTTTACAGACTATGACTTTCCTAACTCTGCTTAGTTACTTTTGGCCAGGAAGGTGGAGAGAATTATAAAAACATTTTAGAAGGAGGAGAAATAATTGAGAGATGCAAAGCCAGCTTCTTTTAATGTTTATTTATTTTTGAGAGAGACAGTGCAAACGGGAGAAGGGCAGAGAGAGAGGGAGACACAGAATGTGAAGCAGGCTCCAGGTTCTGAGCCATCAGAACAGAGCCCGATGCAGGGAATGAACTCACGAACTGCAAGATCGTGAACTGAGCTGAAGTCAGACGCTTAACCAACTGAGCCACCCACGCACCCTGCAAACCCAGCTTTCTTTGTCTCTGCTTCTCTCTCTCTCTCTCACACGCACACACACACACACACACACGTGCCTGCATACACACCACACAATGGTACGGTTTAACAAAATGTAAATGGACATATGGCTGAATGTGTAGGATGCTAGAGATGTTAATAATAATTGTTATGGTGTAATTTATCATCCAATCCAGAACACTTGGGTAGTCAATGAGGAAACAATTATTCTAGGACAAACAGGCATAACTCAGGATTGCGCCATGCAAAATATAACACGCAGCAACCCTTCTAAAAATACTGATCCAGATGTTCTGAAAGGGTATCATATGGACAAATATCAACATATTTAGTGAAAGTGAATGATGAGGAAATGAAAGAGAGAGAAAGATCTCAGAATGGAAGCTGCTGTCCTTTGTAACCTAACCTTGGAAATGACAGAGCAGCACTTCTGCTGCAGCCTATTGGCCACACAGATGAACCCTGATACAGTGCGGGATGGAACTATGAAAAGGTGCTAAGGGGAGGCCAGGATCCTGAGTCCACGACAATGATGAAATCCAAACAAGCAAATGTTGGCAGTTCCTTGATTAAGTCTCAAGGTTGGAATGCTTCTCTATGGCTCTCAGCTCTGTCCTCTAGATGCCTGGTTCCACTCTTTGGATCTTCCCTGCTTTTTTTTTTTAATGAAAGGTAACCCACGTTTGCAGCTACATAGTGTTCTCAACCTGTTTTCTGCCAATAGAATTTGGGAGTCCAAAGACATCTTTATTTTGTTCTCTCTCAGTCTCTTTCTTTTTTTAAAATGTTTATTTATTTTTGAGGGGGGGGGTGGCACACAAGCTGGAGAGGGGCACAGAGAAAGGAACAGAAGATCCAAAGCGGGCTCTGTACTGACAGCAGAGAGCCCGACGCAGGGCTCGAACTCACAAACCATGAGATCATGACCTGAGCTGAAGTCAGACACTTAACTGACTGAGCCACCCAGGTGCCCCTCTCTCGGTCTCTTTCAATCCAAGCAGGTGCTTTGTCTGCTTATCTAATTCCATTTAAAACTGTGTAGGTCTTCAGTGAATCTTAGCGGAGTCCACTTGGTTAGACAAAAACCAAACCCACAAATCTCTTCAAGAAGACCTTCCCTACCACACGTTTCCACTGAAAGGATGCCATGTCATATATTGTGATTCTAGTAAGTAAATCTTCTAGTAAGTAAATCTTCTCAAGTTTATCACATAGTAATTAGAAGGAGTTTCATAATAGCAATGCTAATGTGCATTTATTGAGCATTGATACTCATTGTACTAGGCCCTGTGCTTTGTTCAGCCTCTTATTCTACAGATATTTATTATGGTTTTGCTTTATGCCAGACACTGTGCTAGAAGCCAGAAATACAGTGGTATACAAATATATACATTATACTTGACATTATAAAACCATCTTTCTACTGGACATGATAAATAAAACAAACTTGAGAAATGAATAAAACAATGGCAAGTATGATAAGAATGGAAAATGCAGAGAAGAACCCAAAGAATAGTATAGAGAAGAATTTTAAGGGACAAGTTTGTGGGGGAAGGTTAGGAAAGATGGAAATTTTTTTTAATGAGACTAGTAAAAAAATTGTTTAGCCATGCAAAGAACAAAAGAAATTAATTGTTCCAGGCAGAAAGAACAGCATGTACAAAGGTCCTGAGGTAGGACATAGTTTTATAGAAAGGAAAGGAAAGGAAAGGAAAGGAAAGGAAAGGAAAGGAAAGGAAAGGAAACGAAATGAAACGAAAGGAAGGAAAGAAGTTTGGCTGTGACCTAAGTATAGCCCCAGAGGAGAATACTGGGAACTTGGGTTAGAAATATAAATAGGAGCCAGACCTTGCTGAACATGCAGGTGATGTTAACCAATCTACATATTATATGCAACTAGGAAGCCATTAGAAGGTTTAAGTAAATATCTGACCTATGTATAACCAGTGATGAAATTTTGAAACTATTAAATGCGTGTCTATTTATTCCTCCCTCCAATAGATCACAATTCTCAGCAAAGTTCAGCTATGGTAACATTCAGCTTCAGATAATTGGAGAGGGGAAATGTCTTCTCAAGATGGAGAACATCAAAAAGAAGTCACAACCAGAAAGCAAGAGGCAGTGGGGACTCTTCCCCCCTTTTGCTCCACGTGGAGTGGGAACTGAAGAAGGAGGTAAAAATAAGGAAATCAAGCAGCCAAACGTGTACGTATGGTGGCTTCCTCCCAACTCATCCCCTCCTCTCCGAGGCAGAAATCCTGCAGGAACTGCAGATGTGTGTGACAATTTGAGGAGAAACCAAGGAACCGAAGGGTCATGCCAGACTTTCAGTTAAAATTCTGAGAGACATGAACCCCATGTTCCAACACGGCGGGCGTAAGGCTAGTTAACCAGTTAACCACATTACGCAAAATGGGAATTTTGTTGTGGTTAATCACCAAGAAAGCCCAAGTTCAGGGTCTGTATCAGAAAAAGTCCCAGTAGAAATGCAGGCATTCTCAAAATGAGATGATGACAAATGTTTGATCACAGAGCTATGGATTTAGGAGGAGGCTGATTCTACCATCAGGCGTGAAGGGATGAGGACACACAGCCATCACCAGACACTGGAAGGAGAGTCATATAAAGTCATCTCTCTTGAGTAGAACAGTGACCCTGGGTGGAGGGACAGAGCCAGCTCAATGCAGCCTTGACCTCACAAGGAGGAGGGAGGAACTATTATATGACTTCTCTCTTCTCTCCTTCTTAACCCTTAACAAGACTCCCCATTGATGGAAAGCAACCAGAAGCATAGGGTACAGGAGAAGAATTGATGGAAAGCATTGATGGAAAGCAACCAGAAGCATAGGGTACAGGAGCCCTACAGGTGTGGCCTCACACTTTAGTCTTGTGTGACAGAAAACGTGGCAGATTTAGACTCGCAAGTTTACCAAGGAGCAAACGGTGTATGTAGAGCAACCTACAGGGCGAACCACTGGACTCAGCTATGAAGCCTTGCTGATGAACTGAATGAGGAAGATGAGGGGAAATGAAAAACGAAAAACCAATTTGAGATTTCTGGCCTAAGTAAATCAATGGTCTGTGATGCCATTTACTGAGAAAGGAAAGGTGGGGCAGGCAATGCAAACACAGTTTTGAGGAACGAAATACAAGCTTCCAGGTTGCACCTGTTAAATGTGCAGTGTTTTTGTGATACCCGCATGGCAACGGTAAGTAGGAGTGAACTACGTGAGTCTGACAGTAACAGAAGAGATCAGAGCTTCTGGTTCTCACCAGCAAGACGATGGAATTTAGGTGACGGGAATTAATGAAGCCACCTTGCGAGGCACTTCTAAGCACTTTTGTAGGCATTACGTCGTTTGATTCTTGCAACAGCCCTATAATGCATGCACTCTGAGCATCATACTTATTTTGCAGATGGGTAAACTGAGGCTCAGAGACCTTGAGGTTCGGGTACCCGGTGGAGACTGGAGACAGCTCTCTGTGGTTCCAGAGCTCAGTCTTTTTTTCTTTTTTAAATGTTTATTTATTTTTGAGAGAGAGTGCGAGTGGGGGAGGGGCAGAGAGAGAGGGAGACACAGAGTCCAAAGCAGGCTCCAGGCTGCACACTGGCAGCACAGAGCCCCACACGGGCTCCAACCCGGGAACCGTGAGATCATGACCTGAGCCCGAGTCAGTCGCTTAACTGACAGAGCCACCCAGGCGCCCCAACAAAGACCCATCTTAATCCACGTAATTGGCCCTGCACAGAGTCACATTGCCTTTTTAGACGCTACATGTACAGGGTGACAGTTTTTTCACTCACTTCACTCCATATAGTTTCTATTATTAGCCCATGATCAAATCAACATCCTTGTGCCAACAATTAAGGCTTGCATCGATGGATGTGTATGGTCCTTTGGAAAGGCGTGCAGAGAGCTAAACAGTAAAACTTTATTAAAACTTAGGAAATTTTCCTTTGCACCAACCATGTTCCAAAAAAGACCAAACAGGGCAAGCATGGTTTGCAAAGATGATGAATTCCCTCACGGAGCCAACTATTTTCAAATCCTCTCAAGGACTCCGGAAGCACGGACGATTTATTAACGGTGAGCTAATTAAAAGGTATCACTTCATTAAGGAAGACTTTACCCCCAACTTTATTATGTAACAATTATTTCTTGCCGCTTTAGTCATATACCTGCTTTTAGAGAAAAATAATTCTTGTGTGTGTGTGTGTGTGTGTGTGTGTGTGTGTAGAATTTGTTTCAAAATATTTTGCCACCCAGACTGTCCACCATATCCTATTAGTCTGAACAAGGGATGGTTTGTTATAATTGGGGATTACACAGGGAACAGTTTGGCAAGAATTACTAAAGAATAATAGGCAATAATGCCTTGGAAAACTTGGGGTGCCTGGGTGGCTCAGTCAAGTAAGCGTCCGACTTCGGCTCAGGTCATGATCTCACAGTTTGTGAGTTCCAGCCCCGCGTCAGGCCCTGCGCTGACAGCTCAGAGCTTGGAGCCTCCTTCGGATTCTGTGTCTCCCTCCCTCTCTGCCCCTCCCCCGTTCATGCTCTGTCTCTCTCTGTCTCAAAAATAAATAAAACATTTTTAAAAATTTAAGAAAAATAATACCTTAGAAAACTTAAATAGCTTAATCTTGCCAGATGAAACTCATAATAACATTTAAGTACTTTAAACTCTGCATTATGTTTCTCAAATATCAGAGTGAAGAGTGAGGATACACTATGGTTAACAAAACAAACAAACAAACAAAAAACTCCCGGAAGCCTTTCTCCAAATACAGAGTATCCTTGAGGAGCTTGACACACTGTGATATGGACTATCTGCTCCATATTGGCTACAAGAATTACGCCTTTTTAACTTTTACATCTGCTACTTAAAAAGACAGAAAACATAAAAATCTCCAAAAAGAAACAAAATAAGAAAAAAAGTCTGTGGTCATGTACAACATGTACAAATATAGAAGTGAAGGTCATGTACAACATTTGATCAAGAAACAATGAAAGTTGTCTTTGTCTTCCCATTCTTCACATCTTCTACTTAAAGCTCTTGGGAGTCAGATCCCAGACCCTTATAAGAATGGATTTTCTAGGGGCGCCTGGGTGGCTCAGTCCGTTAAGCATCCGACTTCGGCTCAGGTCATGATCTCACGGTTTGCGAGTTCGAGCCCCGAGTCGGGCTCTGCGCTGACAGCTCGGAGCCTGGGGCCTGTTTCGGATTCTGTGTCTCCCTCTCTCTCTGCCCCTCCCCTGCTCACGCTCTGTCTCCATCTGTCTCAAAAATAAATAAAACATTTTAAAAAATATAAAAAAGAATGGGTTTTCTATTAATATGTAGGGGAATATAACAATTTTGGAGACATGAGTTGAGAAAGAAAGAACATTTAAATTTAAATTTCTAAGAAACATAGAATCAAATATGCAGGAAGTATTTGGTATGATCCAGAGTAAGGAAGATACTGAGAAGTAGCTGAGGAATAATGCATCACTTTACAAACTCGTGAAAACTTTCCTAACATACCAATTTCCTAAATTTATTTAATTTTCAAAGTATTTGTAATAACTGCCTTATTGAGATGTATTTTAGAGTCGTGAGGGAAAAATGGTTCTGATGTTAAATATAAAATCATGCCTTTGAAAACTAAAATAATAAATAAAATCATGCCTTTGCCTTTTCAAGTAGAGGAAAGTGTCTACCAATGACCTAATACCGTGAAAACTGTTTCTACATGTACCCTGTCATTTAGAAGAAGCTATTTAAGATAACAAAATAATTGCTGTTGGTCAAAGCAAGTTCTATTTATGGAAGAATTATGGCTAACAAATTTAGACAAAATGGTAGAATATAAAGCCATCATCTTGCAATTCTTAATGAATTATTTCTGGCAAGGATTATCAATTGACATAAAGCCGTCAAAAGTGACTAGTTGGTGAGGAAGTGAATACTGTTTGATACCCAAGTAATCACACAGACTTTTTAATTTCAAAGGGAAGGGGCGCCTGGGTGGCGCAGTCGGTTAAGCGTCCGACTTCAGCCAGGTCACGATCTCGCGGTCCGTGAGTTCGAGCCCCGCGTCGGGCTCTGGGCTGATGGCTCAGAGCCTGGAGCCTTCTTCCGATTCTGTGTCTCCCTCTCTCTCTGCGCCTCCCCCGTTCATGCTCTGTCTCTCTCTGTCCCAAAAATAAATAAACGTTGAAAAAAAAAAATAATTTCAAAGGGAAAATCACAGATGAGTCACGATACCATCACCATAAACCAACAACCAATTTTAGCATCAAAAATGAAGCAATCAATGACCAGATATTATTCATCTCTAGATATATCAAAATACGGACTTCACCGTATTGTCTCTGATGTACTCCAGTCAAAGATATTCATCTTGCACTCGACCAGCACTTTTAGAACAACTTCCATAATATTGGAATATCTGTCAGCTCAGAGCCTGGAGCCTGCTTCCGATTCTGTGTCTCCCTCTCTCTCCGCCCCTCCCCTGCTTGCACTCTGTCTCTCTCTCTCTCTCAGAAATAAACATAAATGTTAAATATATATATATATTTAAAATATATATAAATATATATAATATATATAAAAATATATAAAAATATATATGTGTGTGTATATATGTATATATATACACATATATATATACATATATACACACACATATATATACGTATATACACATATATATAAATATATGTGTATTTAAAGCATCATCCCCCAAATAATCCCATCATCTGCATAAATCTCCAAAATTTTGTTGGAAATTGTGGCAGTACAGTAAGAATTGGGACTCGACAAAAACTTGTCATTAAAAAATCACATCTTTTTAAAAAATTTTTTAATGTTTATTCATTTTTGAGGGAGAGACAGAGTGCGAGTGGGGAGGGGCAGAGAGAGAGGGAGACACAGAATCTGAAGCAGGCTCCGGGCTCTGAGCTGTCGGCACAGAGCCTGACCCGGGGCTTGAACCAGTGGACCACGAGATCATGACCTGAGCCGAAGTGGGACACTTAACTGACTGAGCGACCCCAAATCACATCATTAATAGTTAAAATAATTTGTTTTTATCCGAGTACAGTTGACACACAATGTGACATTACTTTCGGGTGCACAGGTTTCGACTCCACAAGTTTATATGCTCTGCTATGCTCATCACCATATGTCACCATACAATGCTATTCCTTCATATTCACAGAATCTCAAAGCCGATGATGTAAATTTCAGCCCACTAATTACCTTAGGGACACTGGAGTTAGAAAGTAGCAGCAATAGGAAAAAAAAAAGTGACAAAAAAATCTCCAGGTGGTTTTTCCACTATAAAAAATTATATTTTCTAAAATGAAGCCACTTAATATAAATGGGGGAAAGAAAGCATTCTGAGGAGCTTTCTTTAACAGTTATACAATTTTTCCACCAGTATTAAATTTATGTGGGCATTTTCAAACGTACGGATTATTTGGGGCACTCTATCTGTCTCCCCTTTTGCACGGATGCCATTCACCTTCTTAAGGCCTTCTTAATATTTTACATTACTTTCATCAACAGTTATCGAATGCTTGATGTTTCCTGGGAATGAGCAGGCCGACAGTCCAACACGGGGGGTCTTATCACAGAACAAGGAGGATCACTGAGAAGCTTCATGTACGGAGAGTTTTCAATGAAGTAATAGAACTAAACTATGGAGCAAGGTGAACACAAGAATAAAAGACAGATTCCTCAAAAGCATACACGGAGATAATTTACAAGTTATCTTATAGAACCAGGTAAAATCTTTATGTTTTTCAATTTAGTTATTTAAATTCAGGTTAGTTAACATACAATGAATTACTAGTGTCAGGAGTAGAGCCCAGTGATTCATCACTTACATACAACACCCAGTCGTCATCCTGAAAAGTGGCCTCCGTAGGGCCCATCCCCCATTTAGCCCATCCCCCCTCACCTACCCTCCAGCAACCATCTGTTTGTTCTCTGACTGACTTATTTCGCTGTGACATAATACACTCCATCCACGTTGTTGCAAATGGTGAGATTTCATTATTTTTGATTGCCAAATAGTATTCCATTGTGATTGGCTATTGTTTTTATTTTATTTTGATGTTTATTCATTTTGAGAGAGACAGAGACCGAGTGCGAATAAGGGAGGGACAGAGAGAGAAAGGGAGACACAGAATCCGAAGCAGCCTCCAGGTTCTGAGCTGTCAGCACAGAGCCGGACGCGGGGCTTGAACTCACGAACTGCGAGATCATGACCTGAGATGAAGTCCGTCACTCAACCGACTGAGCCACCCAGGCGCCCTGGATTGGCTATTGTTGATAGTGCTGCTATAAACATTGGGATGCATGTGCTCCTTCAAATCAGCATTTTTGTATCCTTTGGATAAATACCTTGTAGTGCAATTGCTGGGTCATAGGGTAGATCTATTTTTAGCTTTTTTAGGAATCTCCATACTGTTTTCCAGAGTGGCTGCACCAGTTTGCATTCCCACCAACAGTGCAGGATTTCTCATCCTCGCCAACATCTGTTGTTTCCTCAATTGTTAATTTTCGGCATGTTGACAGGTCTGAGGTGGCATCTCATTATCGTTTTGATTTGTATTTCTCTGATGATGAGTGAGCACCTTTCCACGTACCTGTCGGTCATCTGGATGTCTTCTTTCGAAAACATCTATTCATGTCTTCTGCCCATTTCTTCACTGGATTATTTGTCTCTTGGGTGTTGAGTTTGTTAAGTTCTTTATAGATTTTGGATACCAACCTTTTATCCGATATGTCATTTGCAAATATCTTCTCCCATTCCACAGGTTATCTTTTAGTTTTCTTGATTTTTTTTTCCTTCACTATGCAGAAGCTTTTTATCTTGATGAGGTCTCAATAGTTCATTTTTTGTTTTTACTTCCCTTGCTTCTGAAGACATATCTAGAAAGAAGTTGCTGTAGCTGAGGTCAAAGAGGTTGTGCCCTGTTTTCTCCTCTAGGACTTTGATGGTCTCCTGTCTCACATTTAGGTCTCTCATCCATTTTGAATTTATTTTTGTGTGTGGTGTAAGAAAGTGGTCAGGTTCATTCTTTTGCAGGTTTTTTATAGAAACAGATAAAATCTTTACTTTTTTTAAGCTTATTTATTTATTTTGAGAGAGAGAGCACAAACAAGGGAGGGGCAGAGAGAAAGGGAGAGAGAGAGAGAATCCCAAGCAGGCTCTGCACTGTCAGCACAGAGTCTGACACAGGGCTCAAGGACACAAACCGTGAGATCATGACCTGAGCCAAAACCAAGAGTCAGATAGTTAACTGACTGAGCCACCCAGGTGCCCAAGCCAGGTTAAATCTTAATAGGACCCTCTGGTATCTGTACCAAATAAACAAGACTCACTTGAAATAATGGTGAGACATTTTACACATACACAGACACACACACACACACACACACACACACGTATGTTCTGCTCTTTCAATGCCTTAATTTCGCATAAAATGACATTTACATTTTAGAAGCTAAACAAGTATTCTTTAATTTTAAGTTAGGGTGCCTAAATGGCACAACCAGTTAAACATCAGGCTCTTGACTTTGGCTTAGCTCAAGATCTCACAGTCATGGGATCAAGCCCTACAACAAACCCCACATCGTGCCCGGGTCTCCACACTGAGCACGGAGACTGCTTGGGATTTTCTCTCTCTCTTCCTCTCTCTTTGCCCCTCCACCACTGTGCACACACACTCTCTCTTTTTCTCGCTCTCTCAAAATAAGATTTTTTTCAAAAAATATTAAGTTAACATATATTTCTAAGTTCCTATCAAGTAGAGGCTATAAGAAAAAGCCCTTGTCCATAAGAAAATTGCGATTAAGTTTGCAATAAAATACATTTGAATAATGGTACAACGTACTGTAAGATCAAAAACAGATAAAATGGGAAATTCCTAATGAATAAAGATACTGAATGATTTATATACGATTTCACAGCTAATATTTTTGTTACACATAATAGTTGTGACAACATGGTATGATGTGAATTACTGACACTGATACCCTGAGAGTTTCAATGACTTGTCTAAGACCACATATGACGTAAGACTTGGAGGCTATTTGAACCCATTACTCTTTGACTCCAAAACACAAGTTTGTCCGCCATCCCATGATGCCTCCCTCAAAATATAATTAACTGGACAGGGACACCTGTGAGAAACTAGTTAAAGGCTTTTGACCAAGGAAGTAAAATGATCAGTTATACCTTAAGCACTAATTCTGGAATGGATAGGAGCAAAGAGAGAAGAGAAGCCAGGAGAACAGCTAAGCTTTTGTTAAAGTGCCTTATGTACTTTAGTAAGAAGCCTTTTGCTAACATTTGCACAACTGTTCAGCAAGGAATGAAAGTGTTATATTTAAAAAAATGTATTTATGCCGAATTGTGATGTTTTCTTTTAATCGCTTGGGGAGGGGAAGTAACTGGAAAAAAACAGATATTTACATATCTCTATCTTAGTTAAGAGTTTTAGGAAAACAGTATCTTCTGCAATTTCAGTAACTTCGGTAATTTCAGGCGAGTCCAAACAGCATGGGTCTTAGAACAGAATTCACATTTTTTTTCCTTCCTCCACAGCCTGTCCCACCCTTTCTCATTCTTGACAATCTTGCATTTCTAGTCCCCACCCTTCATCAAACAGTCCTTCAAAAATTATATATTCATGCAAAAATTATGGTATCTCAAATCATTCAAAATTTTTACGAGTAGCTATGATCACAATACATGCTAAAAGAAGAGGTAAAATGACAGTTTTAGGGAGAAGGGAGAAAAAGAACGTAAGGAATAAAACCATTCCACACAAGAAGGGGCGCTCCAGGTGGCTCAGTTGCTTAAGTGTCCCACTTCGGCTCAGGTCATGATCTCACGGCTGGTGGGTTCAAGCCCCACATCGGGCTCTGTGCTAACAGCTCGGAGCCTGGAGCCTGTTTCAGATTCTGTGTCTCCCTCTCTCTCTGCCCCTCCCCTCTCGTGCTCTGTCTCTATCTTTCTCAAAAATAAACATTAAAATAATAATAATACAAAAAAATCACACAAATCAAAAAAACCATTCCCCACAAGGAAAGCTGAAAAACTATTTTAGTCCATAGATTGGACCATAGATTGGAAATAAATATCTCTAAAAAATTACAAGAGGTGGATTAGTGTTCTTAAAATATGAATATTTCCCAGCTGCCCACAGGAGGCTTTAGGTTCAGGAAGCTGAGGCCAACCCCGCCCACTCCTAGGCTGGGACATCTGATCCAGGACTGAGCCAATCAACATGATCTCAGATCGGAGCCCACTGAGGGTTCAGAGATCGAACACAAGGCCTACAATGTCCAATCAGACGGAAGTACAGGGCATTTGAAACATTGAGTAAAGAAAAGAAAGAAAAAAAAACCTCGCATACGAATGTTAGCAGACTAAAGGCAATCTTTTTATTTCTTCATTCAATGACAATGGCAGTGTCTGTCCATTGTTTGACAATGAGTGCTAAATTATGTTGGAATATGACCTGGAGGCAAATAAACAGATTCAAACAGGCTCGGAGAATTATAAAAGGTCCTGGGGGGCTCAACTCTTTGATTTCTCTTGACCCAACTGCAGTGAGGTGATTACTAGAGAGGACATCCACCCTGTAAGGAGAGAGACCCATGCTCTGTGCAACCAGAATGCCTCAGTTCTATAGCCCTGGCCATATTTGATTTCTCCTTTATTTTTTGCTCCACCTTGGATTCCATAATACTTAATTTTAAGGTTTTACCCTTCATTTCAGAAAAATAAAATATATTCCAAGATTTGCTATGTATTTTGGATTACACACACACACACACACACACGCACACACACACATGCATACACAAAATGGACAAACTACCTTTAGTTTCTGCTCCTTAATATATTTCTCCAGGCCATGAAGTGAGGTCTTCTTCAAGTGGATGAGATTATGGATAACCCCACATAAACTTACATCACGATGTTGTTTCTTTATCAATTCTCATATTTCTCTATTTTTTTAATGTTTATTTACTTTTGAGAGAGACAGAGAGGCAGACTGCGAGTGGGGAAGGGGAAGAGAGAGAGGGAGACACAGAATCCGAAGCAGGCTCCAGGCTCTGAGCTGTCAGCACAGAGCCTAATGCGGGGCTCAAACCCACAAACCGAGAGATCATGGCCTGAGCCGAAGTCAGACGCTGAACCGACTGAGCCACCCAGGCATCCCAATTCTCACATTTCTTTAAACTCTACATGCCTGAGTATGTATATTTGAATAATCTAAACTGAAAGCATTAAACAAATTAACATGAGGGGCACCTGGGTGGCTCAGTGGGTTCAGCGTCTGACTTCGGCTCAGGCCATGATCTCACGGTTTGTGGGTTTGAGCCCTGCATTGGGTTCTGTGCTGTCAGCTTGGATACTTAAGCCCGCTTCAGATTCTGTGTGTGTGTATCTCTCTCTGCCTCTCCCATGCTCATGCTCTGTCTCTCTCTCTCAGAAAATAAACAGAAATAAATAAGTAAATAAATAAATAAACAAATTAACATGCAAAATGCACAATGTATTCCTTTGATTCCAATTCTCTATGTGATAATTCCATTTGATCTAGAGCAATAGAGTTACAGAAAATGGGATGTCTATATTTGTTTTTCCAGGAATAATTAATTCAACTTTATTAATCATCCACTGGGGACACTGAGTACATTAACATTTAAAACAAAAATTCACATTCTCCTCCCATTAATCTTGGTTTGTTAAGCTGTCAGAGATCTCACTTGATAGAGATTTGGGTTGAGCAGATGTTCTATTCTTCTCCGTCTCAATACGAATTTGTTGCATCACTTACTTTTCGCTAACAACTAGCTATTAGTTCTATTTCTTCATAGAGTGGGCACCATACCTAGGTCAACTAGGTTCAAATTCCAGTCCACTCTTATGATTTATGTGACCAAGTTCCTGAATATCTCTGAGCCTTAGTTTCCTCACCTGTAAAGTGTGAATGGTAACATTTATCTGCCTTATAATATGAGCAATAAATCAGTTAAGATATATAAAATACTCAGAATAGGTCGTAACACTTTGTAAATAAAAAAAATCTATGTCTAATTTAATTATTCATCATTACTATATTGTCTGTAACACTTGGTAATATTGGGTGCTCTGTAAATGTATATTTACATATATAAATACACATGAATACATATATACTTATATTTAAAAGATTACGTATATGTATGAGATATATATGTGGGTATATGTGTATGTATAGGTATATATATATTATATGTAATATACATATATATATTTGTGTGTGTGTGTGTGTGTGTGTGTGTGTAGGCTCTTCTGTTGTTGTTACTTGATTTATTTTCCTTGTTTTCACATGGTAAGATGAGTAGAGGGTTATGAATGAATGAATAAAGTCTTTCCCACTAATCACAATGCCTACTGAACATAATATCATGTTATCCACTTGTGCTTTCTGGGCTAATCCTAACTAAGGAACAATTACGTTCAGAATCTGGCAGGGTCTTCAGTTTGGAAAATAAACCATTGAAAGAAAAGATCTTAATAAAGGCTTTTGATGGATCTCCAGTTTTAAAAAAGAAGAAGAAGAAGAAGAAGAAGAAGAAGAAGAAGAAGAAGAAGAAGAAGAATTTGCCTGGCTTTATAAAATTTATATTCACCAATGCAACAATTCTTTCCAGAGCTCATTGCCAAGGTCCCAGCCATTTATCCAGAGTAGCTGAGATATCTTCCTTCCTGAAGCTAATCTTTATCACATGCCTACAATGACCCAGGCACTCTATTAAGAGTTCATCCAAATTATCTCACGTATTATTTTATGTTTTAATATAAGCCTCACACCAACTTATGAGGTGGGTTCTATTATTATTTCCATTTTACAGAATAAAAACAAAAAACTGAGGCACAGAAAAGCCAGTTGGCCAACGTCACCCAATATGAAACCGTATACTTGGAGTTCAAACTCGCCTGTCCCCGACTCTGACCTCAAGCTTGTGATCTCATCTACATGGCATGCTTCCAATTTCCTATTCCATGTCTTGCAACTAGAGAACTCCACCTAAGAAAGTTGGGTGAGACCAGAATCTAGACCATAAATAAAGTAAAAATATAATATAATATAATATAATATAATATAATATAATATAACACAGGAATAATAACTTACTTTCATGTAACACTTTAAATTATTCAAAAATACTTTCAGATACTGTATCAAATTTACCTTTCACAACATTATGAAGTAAGAAGGGCAAGTGTCATTCCTATTGTTTTACAGACAAGAACACTGGGCTACGGAGAGGTCAAGCAAGACCTTAAGACTCACATAGTGAGTGCTCATGTGCTTAAGTCTTATGTGCTTAAGACTCACTTAAGACTCACATAGTGGAGCACAATGGAATCCCTGCTACATTGTTGTTACATTTTGTAACTTGATAAAAATTTTTTTCTCTTGTTTTTATCACATGGTGGAGAGCCCGTTGGGGCTGGTTTCTCGTTTTGAAAACAACAGGCAAAATGTCTTCAGTTGTTTTACCTAAAGATATTATGACTGATTCCCACATGCTTTCTTATTTTTCTGGTTAATCCACATCTTTCTTTAATCCAGAAATACGAGGGCAGCCTCCCAAAGACATGCCATTCCCTTCCAGGAGCCAAGCCTGGGATACCTCCCATCATTGCCTCAGGTATGACACGGCAGATGGATAAAAACAGAACAACAATATCATCCGAGAAAACAGACCACACAAGAACTGAGGTCCACAATGCATCTGTAAACGTGTTTCATAAAAAAAAAACCTTAACTCCTCATTAAAACCACAAAGTCAATCATTAAGGTGTTCTGATTACTCTGTTTCACAAACGCATCAAGTTATAAAACGAAGCAAAATTTAAAGAGCCATGAAAAGTACCTTATCTCATCAAGTCAGCTGCGACTGTGTTATTGCTGACATATCCTTGACTTTTCTCTCTACTCTGACAATTCCCTGCACTTTCTTTACCTACGTTGCCCCCAGCTGTTGATCTGACCTAGACCGTCCAAACCCTCTGGCAAACTCTAAAATCAGCAAAACTTCCTCCTGCTGCCTAAACTACATTAATGATGGACCTGTGAGATTTTCTCCTGTCTGCTCAACCCTCACCATATAACTATTCTGGAAAAAAAAAAAGTCTCAAAACTATTTTTCTCCAATGCTTTCTTTATTCATTACCTCTTCTGCAAAGGAAACACAAAATAAAAATAGAAAACAATTATTATGTCCCTATCATCTTCGCCCCTCATCACTGCTTTCCTAAATATTTTTCCAGTCTTAAATGATTTCCTTCCGATCAAAGAAAAGTATCCTTAATAAATAATAAATAAGCCAACGGCAGGCTCTGGCATGTCACAGCCTGTTCCTGGTTTAGTATGTCATAACCTCGGTTGAACTGACACCCTATCTTGCTACTTTTTTGAGCTTTGATCATGTGCCAGACAATTTACTAGATGCTGAGATACTAAATAGGAAAGGCAAAGTTCCCCTTTTAGGAGCATATCATTTATGGGAATCTAATCTATAAGCAAACCAATAAGGAATTGCTAGGGTGGGGATTTCACCAAAGCTCATTAGAACTGAAGGAAAACACCACCTGGTTTTCCTGGGGACAGTCAACAAGGCAAGTATCAGGAAAAAAAAGAACAACATGTCAACGGCAAAGAAGCTTAATCCTGAAACTATAAAAGATTTGATCATTGCCAGAGTACGGAGGGCTAAGGGCAGAAAAATAGAAGGGCAAGTTAGAAAAATGGACAAGAATCAGAGAGCAAGACATTGAATACACTTCAGTATAATTTTTGAGTTTTACCTTTCATTCTTTCAAAACTATTGAAGGTCTCTTATGTGCTAAGCATTATAGATGAACAAGAAACAATCACAGGTTTCAAAGAGGGGAAATCTAATCAGATTGTCATTTCAGAAAGTATCTCTGGCAGCAGAGTGGAGGGCTGATCACAACACAGGGAGACCAGGAAAGAAGGTATAGCCACAGCGAGGGGTCAGGTGCCGTAGCTTTAGGGATGTGGCAATGGGGCCAGAGAAGAGGAACGAGGTTAGAGAAATGCTTGGGCGGTGAACGAACAGGACCAGGTGGTTGATTTGATTAACGAAAAGGTAAGAACTGAGGATGATTTCCAGTTTCCTAGTTGGGAAAACCACATAGAGGACAGTGTGGTTTTCAATACGACAGCAGGAGCATCTGATGATTGAAAGCAGTTTAATATACAACACTGGAGGGCGGGATGGAGATCTGAGTTGGAGATACAAGTTGAGTCTTCACTGAAAAGCTGAAGCTGATGGGCACAGATGAGATGACCCACAGGAAACGTGTAGTGCGTGAAAGGAACTCGTTGGAAGAATTCTAGAAAAACAGCATGCTGAAGATACACTGAGAAGGAGGACTTTTCTGAGGTGTAAAACCAGGCAATAATGCAGTTTCAAAAAAAACCAGTTCAAATGTTTTGAGTGCAGATAGGTCAAAATAAAATACAAATTGAAAAGTGGTTGCCTTGGTAATTGGAAGTCACAGAAACAGTCATCGGAAATTAAATATCAGTAAGTTGAGAAAAGACTAGAAGGCAAAAGAAATGGAGAAAGCAAGGGGAAGTTATTTCTAGTTTGGGGGAGAAGAGAATAAATATTGATGGCCCTAGGGGGAAAAAAGGATGAATGGTCAAGGAAGAGTCGTGGAGGCCAGTGCCTTATCCATTAGCTTACTGGGACTTTCCTGTTTGTTTTTAAACTGAGGAGGATTTGAACTAATAGTATGATAAAGAGAAAAATCAAAGGAAAAGAAGAGTTGAAAGATACAAGAGAGACTTTGCTTCCATTTGAGACATAAAAAGTCTCAGGAGAATGTCTCTCCCTTCCTAAAAAAATAAAAAATTAAAAAAAAAGCAGCACAATCTACAAAACAATAGGTTTTTTTTTTTTCTGAGCCTATTTGAGAGCTGAAGTCACAAAGAAACATAATCCAGTGAAATCCAGAAAAATTATGATTCTCTCCTGGAAGAAAAGAGTCCCATATCTGCTTTTATCCTCACAGAGCAGGGATAGGAGGAGGAAGCTACCATCGACATGGGAAGGAAAACAACTATCTCCCTAATTTTACAAAGCCAGGAGTGAGCTGGCATGAAGATTTAGAAGACCTTGGAGCTTCAAAGAAACAAACAAAATCTACATCCACTCACCAACTCTTTTCCATGAGTCCCCACTGAGTAGTCACAAGAGAGATAAGCAGCAGGACAGGAAAGCTGAGACACCCTATGCCCCAAACATAAGACACAAAAGCTACCGAATACCCAGAATGAGAGGAGTCAACAACTATTCGAGAACCTTCATTGAGTGGTCCGAGAAGGGACGGACATGCTTAGAGAGACCACCTCCCCCACGTTGCAAGTACAGAGGCTCTTGACAGACAGGTGAGGGCAGGAAAACCGAGACAAAAACTCCAGCATTCAGATCCGAAGCCCCACTTAAAGGAAGGCTCTGGTTTTATTATCAGATAATTTGAGCACTGTGGTGAGCTAAATCTACCAAATGTTGAAATTATCAGATGGGGACCTGTATAATAAGGATAAAAGAAATAAGTTAATGGGTCCTGTTAAAAAAAAGATGAACAGCGTTCATGAGCAGATGATGAAAACTACAAAGAATTTAAATGTCAAGTGGACACTTAAAAAAATAAATAAGATAGCAATGATCAAAAACCCTTTCAGTGGACTCAGCAGTCTGAATGGGGCTGAGGGGGAAAATCAGTAAAACTAAAGACAAGTTAATATAAATGCAAACTAAAATGCAAGGAGGAAAAAAAGTTAAAGTAAGTCAACTCCAAGATCTATGAAATAGTTATCTTATGGCCTAACACACAAAGAGTCCCAGAAAAACAAGAGAGAAAGAATGGAGCAGAAGAAATATTTGAAGAGGTAATGGCTGAGACTTTTACATAATTAATAAAAGACCAAAACCACAGAGCCAAGAAATTCAGCAAACTTCATTCAGTAAATATACAAAAAAAACAAAAAACAAATCTAAAAACCATCAGAATCAAAACAATAGAAATCAAATAAAGAGAAAAATCTTGAACATACCCAGGTGAAAAGACATGTAGTTAATTCTTGATACTTAGGGTCATTATGTTCAAGAAAGTCACTGCAAACACTGAATTAGTAAATACTGAACTATTGTTCCTAGGGGACATGCAGGGTTGGGTGCCTACGAACCTCTGGCCACATTTCATCAATAGAGACACAACCTGTTTCATATATTCATTGCCAACATTCATATAAAACAAGCCTGTCTCATTATGCAACCCTCCTTCACCACATAACCTTTCCTCATGTGAAATGTCGCTGGTATTTCTAAAATTCTTCCACAGCCTCCTGATGTATAGAGCCTGCCTTGTCTGCTAGTTTAACATTTTTCATACTGTATCACCTTTTGAAACGCAAGAGTAGGGGAGCACTTCCTGAGATAGGTTTAACATTTTCTTGAACCTCGGAAACATGACCACAAATGCATCTGGCTTTCAGTCGCAGAAAAATACTGCCCATTATGCTTTTAAAATTAGTGGTCGCCCACGAATCCACAAATTTAGTCACTTTTCCATCTTTTCCATAGCTTCACTACATAGTAGATGAGTCACTTTAGCACTCTCTGGAGCAGACTCATGCAGCGTAGGTGAATTTCGTCTTCCTTTTTCTGGATGTACTGTATTTCTGATTCATTAATATTCAACTCACAGCCAATGGCGCACAACTCACACCTGAATGAAGCTTATCTAATATATGTATTTTTTCCATAAGGCACATCCTTGTGCTTAGGAACACTGGACAGACTTAACTACATGTGGGGACCACTTGAAACAGTGAAATCACCAAAAGTAAGGGAAAGAAATACAAAAAAAATGAGGCTTTAAATAGACCCCAAAAGAACCCATGTTTAAATATGAGAGCTAAAGAAGGAAGTAGCGTGTTGCCTCATTCAATCACACCTCCAACTTGCACATTAGACAGCTCAAACATTTTTACCACGCTGCACGTGTTCATGAATCGCAGCAAAAGTGCCACAATGATTGATTTGGAAGTCACCAACAAATTTTAGCAAGCAAGTGAATTTGCAAATCAGGAATCTATGAATAATGACAATCAACTGGATCTCATGTAAGGAAACAACAGTAAGAATGAAAGCCAATTTCACAAATGAGACAACAGAGGCCAGAAGACTATGGAATAGTATATGTTAGCGCGTCAAGAAAAAACCGTCAATCGAGAAGTCTGTATTCAACAAAAATATCCTTCAAAGTAAAGGCAAAATAGAGATATTTGCAACCAGATGAAAACAGAAAGAATTCACTTACAGCACTAAAAGAGTTACTAACTGAAGTTCCTTAGTCTGACTAGAAATCTCAGAAGAAAATCCAGTTTTGCAGGAAAGAATAAAAAACACCAGAAATAAAATATGATAGTAAATTAAAAAAAGGCCTTTACAATATATTACCATTCATATTTTTAAATATCCATTGAAGAGCCTATTAACTTTCTGAGGCAAAATTATAATAAGAATGCTTTGGAGTTTATAGCATTTATTTATAGAAATGGAATATGTATGACCAGGAGCACAAAGCATGGGAGGTTCACAATTGGAAATAGGCTATTGGAAAGTTCCTAAATGTTTTGTGAAACAGCAAAATATTTTTTTAAGTAGGCTCCATGCCTAGCGTGGAGCCCAACACAGAGCTTGAACTCATGACCCTTAGATCAAGACCTGAGCTGAGATCAAGAGTCTGACATTTATTTAACCGACTGAGTCAACCAGGTGCCTCTGCAGTAAAATATTTTTTGAAGGCAGACTGTGATAAGTTAAAGATGCATTTAGTAACCTCGAAAACACCATTAAAGAAAAAAATACTTCAAGGAGGCATGATAAAACATCAATAGAATAGATCAAATGGATCCATCACACACACACACACACACACACACACACACACCCTCCAAAAAGGCAAGAAAAAAGAAACAGAGGAACAAAGATCAGACAAGATAAATAGATATCAAATAACGAGATGATGTATTTAAACTCGTACATATTAGTGATTGCATTAACTGTGAATAGTCTAAATATGCTTTATACAAAGGCAGAGATTGTTGTACTAAATAGAACTCCAAAACCAGAGTATATGCTGTTAACATGAAACATGCATTTAACATAAAATTTTGAAAGTAAAGGAACAAAAAAATGTAAACCATGCAAATGCTATGCACGAGGAATCAGATGTGGCTATATTAACATCAGACAAAGCAGACCTCCAGATGAAGAGTATGACCAGAAGTAAAGAGGAGTATTTCATAATGATAAAAGGAAAAATAATAAACTTAAAGGTACAGACATGTAATAATAAAGCTTCCAAACGTATGAAACAGCACTTGACAGGACTAAAGGGAGAGATCGACCAATCCATAATCATACTTGGAGAATGTAATACCTTTCAATAACTCATGGAAAAAGACATACACACACAAAATCAATAAAAATGTAGAAAATTTAACAACACCATCAAACAATTTGACCTATTTGACATTTATAGAACACTACACAGAACAGCACAATATACACTCTTCCCAAGTGCAGGTGGAACATTTAACAAGATAAGCCATACACTGGGTCTTAAAATAAGTTGCAATAAATTTGAAAAGATTAACGTAATACAGTTTCTCTAATCACACTGTGTTAAATTAGCAATCAATACCAAGATGTCTAGAAAAATTTCCAAATATTTGGAAATTAAACAGGATGCTTCTAAAAGAACCCAGAAGACAAAAGAGAAATTTTAAAATATGATGAACTAGGGGCGCCTGGGTGGCTCAGTCGGTTAAGCGTCCAACTTTGGCTCAAGTCATGATCTCGTGGTTCACGGGTTCAAGCCCCGC
The DNA here is from genome assembly GCF_022079265.1 of Lynx rufus. Classification (NCBI taxonomy): domain Eukaryota; kingdom Metazoa; phylum Chordata; class Mammalia; order Carnivora; family Felidae; genus Lynx; species Lynx rufus. The sequence goes on from NW_025814878.1 coordinate 127,799,806, forward strand.
GTCAGGCTCTGTGCCTGGGGCCTGCTTCATGGATTCTGTGTCTCCCTCTCCCTCTGCCCCTCCCCTGCTCGTATTCAGTCTCCCTCTCTCTCTCTCTCTCTCAAAAATAAATAAACATTTTAAAAAAGACGAGTAATAAATCTTTTCATGCCCTCTTGGTTGTGTGTATGTGAAACCATCAATCTCAATATCTGACAGATTTGGGGGTGGGGGCCCATTGCACATCTGTGGGTAATACAATAAGGAATAATGAAGATAAGGGAAGAAATCAACTACATAGAAAATGAATAACAGACAAAACCCAAAAGGTAAAAAATTAGTTTTTGAGATCATGAAGATGAGGAAAAGGGAATAACCACTGGTTTAGAATGGAATATGGGGGAAGTTGGGGATTTGCAGAGCTGGGGATTTGGAGAGCTATGGCCCACAGTAAAGAAAAATGAATTAGGATCAGGGATTCTTCTTCCAGAAAAAACTTCTTTGATTTGCCTTTATCTCTATGAATGCTTTACAGTATAATATACACATTCAGTCAAATATATAAATTTTTTAAGTAGGCTTCACACCCAGCATGGAGCCCAACACGGGGCTTGAACTCATGACCCTGAGATCAACACCTGACCTGAGATCAAGAGTCCGATGTTTAACCAACTGAGCCATCCAGGGGCCCCAAGTCAAAATATTTTTAAGCAAGTTATACAGTGCTTCATATATGTACTCATGTTATTTCAATCAGTGTCCTTAACTGCCAAGGTTGTGGACAGAGTCAAGTTTTCTGCCACCACCATGCCAGCCCTGTCAAAGCAATATTTGAGAATCACCTAGAAGGCTATTCAAACCATGCTTCCCTGCTTTTATATTTATCACTCTGCCACATCCTCACCGGCAAAGCCCTCTCCCTGGGTAAGAATCAGTTCAGAAGGGAGCTTCTATTAACAGTCAGGAAATCAGTTTCCATACGATCGTTAGACAGAAAAGTTTGAGCACCGTCCCCAAGCACAACTTCTAGTGCACAGTTACCCAAATACCACCTGAGCACAATGTGCAGCAGAATCATTTCGAGGAGTTATTGAAAATGTCTTTTCCTGGTCGTACTCCAAAACCAGCAAAGAACCCACACCTCAGCATGCACCTCAGGTGGCCTTAATGCTCACAAAAATTTTAGAAGTATTAATGTGAAGTTTAATCGACCCAGAAAGACGAAAATACTCAACATTTCATGAATTTGGGATTACATGCTATCTTTTTAATGACTATTGTATTTAAACGTAAGGTAGCACCATTAATATTTTACAACTGAAAAAGAAACTTACAAGTGATCAAATGCCGTTGGATTATGCAAATATGAAAACCAAGATCCAGATTTTTTTTGACCGTTTCACCCAAGTGAGGCAGAGCTAGTCCGAGCTCTGGGACCCAGAACTCACACCTCCGACACATAAAAGGTTAATTCCCATCAACTACAATTATAATGTTTTATTTGTGATCTTATGCTACCACAAATAATGGAATGGAAACCAAATAAAAAATTAATTAATTAAAGAAACTGAAAAACAAAAGTCTTTCTCCATGGAATTTTAGACCACCAAGCACTGCTGGAAATCACATGGTCTGTCAGAAGAGAGGTTTTGACAGCCCAAAGAAAAGACTTCTCAATTCTCTTCCCTTTCTGAACTCCTGAAAAGATAATCCTACATATTCACATTCAAAACTGTTATTTAATAGAACACATGGGGGTTCTTCACCCTTTGGGCTGTCACATTTTTATCTTCATTTTCAGTCTTTCCACCAAAACAATGTGTAGGAGATCGCCATTAGAGTCATTTGCTCTGCCTGGGGGTTATTTGCTCTATTTGGTTCACTTTTAAAAATACTGTTAAATCCAAAGGCAAAAAAAAAAAAAATGATGGAGGCTTGTTTCAGGTTTGCTTATGTAATTTTGTACAGATCAAATTAGTTAATCAGAAATTATGCTGGCTAAAGAAGATCTCTTGGTCTCTAAATCAACAGTAGAAAATTGCTTTTTTAAGAAAAATAATTTGAATGACATGCTGCTTAAATATACTTTAGTCAATCCCATCAAACGTGAGGCTTGAGTTTTAATGACCCTAAGGGAAAGGCATGAGGAATGTAAGAATCCACAGATACAAAGATGGGAAAGAATATTTACATGACCTCCTACAACAAAAGGCTACAGTATCCACTTCACAGAACGGAATGGAAGAAACTCTGAGAAGTCAAGAGCAAAGGGGCATCTGGGAATTCCAGATGAAAAATCGGGAGAGGATAAGAAGATCTCAGCTGCAATTTCTGCACCTGAAACATGGCGATCATCACACATCTCTCTGTGGTTGTGTGCAGAAAAACTAATGAGGTAACAAAAATTCCTGCCCCGATGGATGGCACATTAGTCAAACAAATCAACATGAACCAACCTAACATTTTTAAAAATTAACATATGTTAATTGGATATAGTGTTTATTTTTACTTTTAATTATGAATGTTGAATATATATAAAAGTGGTAGAAATAATTACATAATGAATTTAACATATCCCCATTATCTAGATTTACTAATGATTAATTCTTGCCATATTTGCTTTACACACACACACACACAAATTGAAAACCTTTAAAGTAAATCAAAAAAAAATTTTGACATTTCGCCATTAAATATTTTAGTATCCATCTGAAAAGGTGCATTTTCTTCATAACCATATCATTATGACACCATACGAAATTAACACTATTTTTTAAATAGACTATTTTTAGAGTAGTTTTAGGTTTGCAGTAAAAATGAGCAGAAAATACAGAGCGTTCCCAAACTCCCCTTGCCCCGACAGATTCACACCCCCCCCACACACACACACATGGTCAACATCTCACACCTGAGTGGTATATTCGTTAAAACCAACGAATCCACATTGCCGTATCTTTATCACCCAAAGTCCCTAGTCTACATTGTGGTTCACTCTTGCTGTTGTACATTCTATGGATTTTGACAAATGTATAGTCACATGTATCTACCATTACAGTATCATACCAAATAGCTTCATTGCCCAAAAAATTCTCTCTCCTCTGCCTAATCATCCTTCCCTCCCACCAAATCCCTGATGTTTTTATTGCCTCCCTATCTTACCTTTTCCAGAATATCATGTAGTGAGAATCATTATGTAACCTCTTCAGATTGGCTTCTTTAACTTAGTAATATTCATGTAAGGTTTCTCCATATCTTTTCACGAAAAGGCTTGATAGCTCATTTCTTTCTAGTACTAAATGATATTCTGTTGTCAGAATGTTCCACAGTTTACTTATCCATTTACCTATTGAAGGACACCTTGGTTGTTTCCAAATTTTGGCAATTATGAACAAAATTGCTATAAACATCCATATGCAAATTTTTGAGAAAACATAAGTTTCCAACTCATCTGGGTTAATATCGAGGAGAGTGATTGCTGGATCGTGCAGTAAGAGTATGTTTAGTTTAGTAAGAAATTGTTAAACTGTCTTGCAAAGTGGCTGTGCCATTTTGCATTCCAGCCAGCAAGGAATGAGAGTTCTTATTGTTCCAATTCCTCACCAGCATTTGATGTTGTCACTGTTTTGAGTTTCGGCCATTCTAATAGGCTTGTCGTCGTACCTCACTGTTGTTTTAATTTGCATGCCCCTAGTGACATAGGACATTCAGCATCTCTTAACAGGCCCAACATGTCATTCATTTTCTTCTTGTTGAGTTTTAAGAGGTCTTTGTATAGTATGAATAGCAGTCCTTTTTCAGATGTGTCTGGAAATACTTTCTCCCAGTCTCTGGCTTGTCTCTTTATTCTCTTAATACTGTCTTTCACAGACCAGAAATCTTTAATCAAGTTCAGCTCATAAATTATTTCTTGCCTGGATCATGCCTTTGGTGTTGTATCTAAAAAGTTATCAACGTTCCTGAAGTCATCTAAAATGTCTCTTATGCTGTCTTCTAGAAATTTTATAGTTTTGTATTTTACATTTAAGTCTATGATCAATTTTGGGTCAACTTTTGCAAAGGGTATAAGGTTTGTGTCTAGGTTCTGTTCTTATTTTTATTTTTTTTTATTTTTTGGCATGTGGATGTCCACATGTTCCAGCACTGTTCATAGAAAAGACTTTCTTTCTCCATCAAATTTTTTGCTTTTCTATCAAAACTCAGTTGACTATATTTGTGTGAGCCTATTTCTGGGCTTCTTTTTATTTACATTGATCCATTTGTCCATTCTCTCACCAGTTCCACACTGTCATGAGTACTGTGGCAGCTAATTTTTTTCATATCCTCTAATATCCTTTCTATAGCCAAACTTCCTCAGTTGCCCCAAAAATATTCCTGAAAAAAAATGGTTTCTTGGAGATAGTTTATTTGTGAGAAAAACTTAAGAACCTAAGAACAAAAACTGACAATGATAGGATGATGATAAAGTCCAAAACTTTCCTGAAAATGTCTCATTATCTATGACTGAGACCTAAAGATAGAATAAAACCACTCTACCATAGAAAAAGAAGACCCTGATGAAATCAAATTACCACTCCAAAGATAATTTTTTTTCAATATATGAAGTTTATTGTCAAATTGGTTTCCATACAACACCCAGTGCTCATCCCAAAAGGTGCCCTCCTCAATACCCATCACCCACCCTCCCCTCCCTCCCACCCCCCATCAACCCTCAGTTTGTTCTCAGTTTTTAAGAGTCTCTTATGCTTTGGCTCTCTCCCACTCTAACCTCCTTTCCATGGGGGAGGGGAAGGAAAAAAAAAACAAAGATAATTTTTTAAAAAGCAACTCAATTTGAATGAAGGGCAGTCAAGACTTTTCTATACTAATTTTATGACTTTTTGCCAATTAAATCTGAAATTCTACCTCGTATCTTAAAAGTCTTGTCATCTCACATGTGATTGGTACATTACAAATTTATATGGAGAGTAGGAATTTATGTTCTTAGCAAGATACTTTTTTTTAAAATCATAACACCGCAAAATGCTTGATACAGAGTGAGTGCTATGGAAGAATTATCTATGATTATAAGATAGGACAAGATCTTTCATTTAATGTGTATAGAATCTTCTAGAAGGTCTGCATTAAACTTGACAATCTAAGGGTCCTGTCACAGAGATTTTGAGACAGTAAGTCTGTATTGGTTCTCAAGAATATGCATTCTAGTTAGCACCTCAGGTATCCTGAGAGAGGTCGGTAGACCACATTTAAACAAACAGTAATACTGAGTTTCCTCTGAAGACCAGAAGAGATAATAATAAGAGAGACTTGGTGTGTCATAAAAACAAAATGGATAATATGAAAAAAGTAAACCCTCAGCCAAATGACAAGGAAATCAATGGACAATCTTGAAGGTCTACTATGTATAAAACTGTGATATACTTAGGAATCTGGGAGTGGGGACAAAAACATAAAATACAAAATCCCGTGTGTGTGTGTGTGTGTGTGTGTACAAACAAGATAATACCTGTTCTTATAGACTCTGCCACTCCACAAGCATCCTTAGGCACAAGTCTTTGAAAGCTCAAATTACCATAGCAGAGCAAAGGAGCAATGAAAAAACAATCATGTAAAAGACAAATTTTTATTCTTCCAATAAACCACACAAGGAGGGGGTTTTGAGACAAGTTTTAAAGAAAATATGATCTGCCATCCTTTGAGTGTCATTTCCAATTGAAACTGAGAAGTGAGTTTTTGAAAAATAATAATGATAATGCATCTTAAAACTCCACCCAGATGAGAATTACAACGGAGAGCGCAATGTATTTTTTAATGTTTTTCAAAATCAATGGATCAAATAGATTAACATTTGAATAAGCATATATAGGTGTGTGTATATATATAGTTATTTTCTTCTTTTTTCCTACTAGTAATTAATTTGAATGGTTTTGAAGAAAATGTACACTCTTTCTTCAAATAGAAGAAATAAAAATACAGAAAAGCCCCAAGGAAATATCCCCAAACTAACTGATCTAAATGTGAAACTGTGGAGAGCTCTCCATTATTAACAGAAGACGTGATTCAAATAAAAGCTAAATAAAAAAAATATGTTTCTAAAAGCAGTATTATTTCCAAGTGTTACATAAAGTTTCTCCGCAATCTCTCAGAAGCTGCCAGTTTCTGTTGAGCACTGTTGGTATTTGCTCTAATTATCTCTGGCTTATAGATTATATCCCTGCTACTGTCACCAAATCATTGAATGACCTTGGGACAGTTTCTAGCAAAAGTCGGTTTTCTCTGTTTATGAAACGAAGGTAGTAATCCTTGACACCCTCATACTTCACGGAGGTATTTCAAAAATTAATGAGTCACGAAGGCTTTGAGCTGTTCTGATCAAAGGCACTGTATAACTACAAAGAATTGTTATTATTTACCACTAGGTCCTTTTTATTGTGCCACTAATGAGCATTGTGGTCAGCAATAACTTATTAGGGGGAAAAAAGGAGGTAAAAGTTAAGAAGGCTGTTTCTCTCCATATTCAGATATAATTCTTGTTAATATTAATTGCTGTTACGCAGACATATTGGAAATGGGCTTCCTGTAGTCTCACAGTTCAGGTTGGGAAGTCTTTGCAAATATACTTACTCTGGGTTTAGAGGGTTTCACATATTGGAAGTTTTTCTTGGATGTGTGCAAATTCTACAGAGAACTCACATTTCAACCGATTTGGTACAAAAGGCTCAGCATCAAAAGTTCTCATTAAGATTAAAAACAGAGAGGGAGGCAAACCATAAGAGACTCTTAAGTACAGAGAACAAACTGGAGGTTGCTGGGGGGCGGGGGAAGGTAAGTGGGGGGATGGGTTAAATGGGTGATGGGCAATAAGGAGGGCACTTGTTGGGATGAGCACTGGGTGTCATATGTAAGAGATGAATCACTGGGTTCTACTCCTGAAGCCAAGAATACACTGTATATTAACTAATCTGAATTTAAATTAAAAAAAATTTAAGGTTATTTTCTTCTATACCCCCTTTTTTTCATTTTAATGATCCTTAATCAATTCTTCTCTCTCTCTCTCTCTCTCTCTCTCTCTCTCTCTCTCTCTCTCTCGTACACACACACACACGCACATGCACACTCACACACGCATGCACACACACACTCACTTCAGTTTTCTTTGGAAATTAGGTAATCCAATTTTTCATTTAAAGAAACTAAGAGTCTTTGCTTGCTTTCTCCTCGAGGATTTTGATGGCTTCCTGTCTTACATTTAGATGTTTCATCCATTTTGAGTTTATTTTTGTGTATGGTGTAAGAACGTGGTCCAGTCAGAGAAAGACAAATATCCTATGACCTCACTTATATGAGGACTTTAAGACACAGAATGGATGCACATGAGGGAAGGGAAGCAAAAATAATATAAAAACAGGGAGGGGGAACAAAATATAAGAGACTCTGAAATATGGAGAACAAACTGAGGGCTACTGGAGGGGTTGTGGGAGGGGATATGGGCTAAATGGGTAAGGGGCATTAAGGAATCTACTCCTGAAATCATTGTTGCACTATATGCTAATTTGGATGTAAATTAAAAAAATAAAATTAAAAAAAAAAGAACCTAAGAGTCAAATCGTTGGTTTTGCTGGAAATTTTCAATCACAGGAATATAAATGTGTTTTCTGCTTCTTCTCAAACCATGTTTCACTGTCTATATTCTAAACCATTAAACACTCAAAGTGAGCAATTGGAATAGCAAAAAAAATAAAGGTACATATTCAGCACCTGTTTGAAAAGATTTCACCCTTTCAAAATGGATAGATGGCACAGAGTCATTATGGTACAAATCAGACTTCAAAAGATTGAAGAAACGGTTATAAATATTAGTGAGAAGGTAGGCAATTTTATTTTACTTTGTCCCTCCTAAAAGCGCATGTCAAAAATCTTCTTCCAGGAATATTTAGAAGCACTTTGGGTCTCTGATGGGCAAGAAGGAGTACAACTTCTTGGAGCCTGGGCAATCCACCTGTCTCCCAGCAGCCTTCTTTCTCAGCCTGAGGCCTCTCTCCCATGCATAGCTCTATTCTAAAATAAACAAAGCACTCAGCCACTAGAAGCACTTCAGCTGAAACAAGTCCATTCTTCAGCACTCAGGGTAAATGAATTTTTCATGAGCTAAGATCTATGCAGAAGAGTTTTCATGAAAATCTCCTATTTTTTAAGGAAGAGTCCTATGGACTGAATTGTGTTCCAGCAAAATCCATCTGTTTAAACCTTAATCCCAATGTGACTCTAGTTGAGATGGTGCCTTTGGGAGATCATTAGATTTAGATGAGGTGGTGAGGGTAGAACCTTCGTGATGGGGTAACTGCCCTCATAAAGAGAGCCGAAGATTTGCTCTCTCGCCCTCTCTCTCACTCTTTCCCCACCATGTGAGGATACGGGGGAAGGCAGCCACCTACAATCAAGAGAGAGGAATCTCTCCAGAAACCAACCATTTTGGCACCCTGATCTCAGACTTGCAGCCTCCAGAACAGTGGGACAACAAAACACCTGTTGTTTAAGCCACCCAGTCTGTGGTATTTTGTTATGGCAGCTAGAATTGAAGAATACAAAGAACAGTAGCAACAGGCAGTAATGACTTTGTTTAGTCTTAACATATAAAAATTCTAATTGGATTCATGACCTTATAAAGATATAAGTTAGGAGGTGAATGGTTCAGATGTGTCTGCAATAATTCCTTTATCCAATATGCTATGCATCAAATGCCCATTCAACAAATATCTAATGAGTAAAGACTGAACTCCAGGATGGGTGTTGGATAGAAAGACACACAAAAGGATAAAGCTCCTAACTTCAAGGTGAGGAGAACATGATAGAGATATGGCACTTACTCAGAGAATACAAGGTAAAATGTAAAGAAAAGGGAGAGACTGGGTTCCCTAAAGATAATGGCAGTAGAATGTAACTGGCTACACGGTGGAGAAGAATTTTATTTTTAGTGCAGTATATATTTGGGGAATGAAAGTCCTTTTTTAAGGTGAAAGAAAGTGTATAAGGTATGAATTCAATGGTAGGTAGGGTAAAGATGTGAGCCATTTTTAATGCTCTGTATTTTCAAAAATAATGGAATGATTATTTTGTAATTCATTCTTTATTGGACATTATTTTACCAGTTTCACCGCAAAGAATGTCACTGAGCCTTTAAGCTATTCTAAACACGTCTCAACTTTGTTTTTCTTGGTTTTACCAAGTACAAGATGAAAGTGTTATCACTCACTTCACAAAATATATCGGTGTATACTCCCTACAGAATAATGTAAAGGATATGAAAAGCAGTTAATTGGTCTAGAATGTCCCTTCCTCCAAAAATACCAGATAAATGACAGAACATTTTATGTTAAAGAGCCATATTCTTTGAATACTGTGAACTGCCACTAAAAGCATAATGTAATGGTTAAAATTGTTGAAGTTTGAATCCTGACTCAGCAACTTAGCTGCAAAACTTTAACTTGAGAAACGTGTTAGCCTCTCTGTGCCTCACGTTGGTCTTCTATAAAATGACAATGATAATTTGTTCTTAAGGCAGTTACAAGGTTAAATTATGCAGTGTTTAGAATAGAATCGGTAGGTATGCAATGAATGTTCACTATTGTATTATTTAAGAACTTTTTTCTGATTTGGATGCCTTTTATTTCTTTTTCTTATCTAATTGCTCTGGCTAGGACTTCCAGTACTATGTTGCATAGAAGTGGCATTTGTGTCTTGTTTCTAATCTTACAGGATAAGCTTTCAGGTTTTCACCATGGAGTGTGATGATAGCTGTGGGCTTGTCACAGATGGTTTTTGTTCTGTTGATTTCTTTATACCTAATTTGTTCAGATTTTTATGATAAGTGAAATATGCCAGAGAGAAAAGGACAAATAGTGTATGGTATCCCTTATATGTGGAATCTAAAAAAACAAAAATAAAAAAAATTGTCAAATTCATAGAAACAGAATAGAATGGTAATTGCCAGGGGTGGGGAATATGAGAAGTGGGGAAATGTTGCTCAAAGGCACAAATTTCCAGGTGTACGTTGAGTAAGTTCTAAAGGTCTAATGTACATCATCGTGACTATCGTTAATAGTATATTGTACATTTGAAGTTTGCTAAGACAGTAGATCTTAAGCACTCTCATGAAAACAACCAAAAAGTATACCAAATCATTACAGTACACACTTTAAATATAGTACAATTTCATTTTTCAATTATACCTCAATAAGCCCATAAGACATAAAAACTATTTTTCTTTATCCTACGACACAAATATTTTTCAATATAATTGAGATGATATGCACAAAAGTACCGAATCCTAACACTCCACATAATGACATTAGACTGTATTAGAGAAAATTAATATCAGAGAACATCTCTATGCTAATGATATCCATGATAATTTTGCCCTATTAGTTATCGACAGCACTCACTCATTTATTCATTCATTCATTTAAAAATAAGAGTATACTGGGGCCCCTGGGTGGCTCTCTTGGTTACCTTCTGACTTTGGCTCAGGTCATGATCTCATGGTTTGTGAGTTCGAGCCCTGCATCAGGCTCTAAGCTGACAGCTCTCTTTCTCTCGCACACACACACTCAAATAAATAAAACATTTAAAAAAATTTAACAAGAGTATACTTTATGTTTTCTGCCAGGCTCTGTACTTGGTTTTGAAGATTAGAAAAAAATGACCCTCTCTGTACAGGAGATCATGGAATAAAGCGTATCTTGACATATTTGTTGAAGTACTATTTTGAGTGTTAAATATCATGTATGGGGTTCCTTTCCTTTGAACATAATGTACTAGTCTCATTTCTGTCTCATTCAGCACAAATTTTCATTTGCTGATATATAATTGAAGCCTGACTTTCTGAAGGAAATTTGGTTAGACAAGGAACTTTACATGAGAATGGGGAGAGTTGGGCAAAGAAAAGAATAGAATTATTAAATAATGTGTCAAACTGACCCTATTTTGTTTTAAAAATAGACATTAAAAAATCATGTTTTGTGATTGATTTGCATCAATAACTTTGTTTCAGAAATGTTGATCTGTTTTACTACAGGTAAAAGGATATCTGGTCAAAATGCTAATACAGCCACTTGGAACTTGCCTTGAACTCTGAGGAAGCCTGATTGTTATTGGTGGTGGACTATATATTAATAAAAGACAAAGGGGAATGAATGGCTAGAGATGTCAGGAACCACTTTACTACAATTTTAAATATGCGAATGTAGAAAAGGATCTAGAAGTTTCATAGAACGTGACAACCTACCAAAGATTATTCAGCTATCCTACTTTGTCTTTTCCTATGTACATATAGTTGTATCAGCACATATAAACCTGTCCTCCAAATCACGGCACTTTCTCCTTCCTTGACTCAATTCCATACAGAAGTGGAGTGGCTTCCTGTTCTGGAACATGTCCTAGTAGGCGCCTGGATTTTCATAGGAGCACATAAACCATACCCTATGACTTACTTGAATACCAAAAGAAATGCATCTGAAATAAAGAATTTTGCACTTTAGATCTGTATACCATAACAGAACCTCAAACTTTCTGGGAGTTTAGAGATGCTAAATTTTCATTTCTAAGAAATTATGTTAATGGGGTTTTTTTTGAAGAATGACCAGCCTACTCAGTCTCTAGATATCTAAAACGCTATCCTTAGACCATGTCCAACACCTGAGATAGATGCTCGGATCGTCCAATTTTGCCTGATTGCAGAATTAGTTGTCTTTGTCACTCTCAGGTTGCTGTTCCGCTACGTATCCACACATTTTTTAATGACATAAATTTCTCCAGTGACCCCACTTGCCTAATAGATCCTACTATTGGAAAGGAGGAAAGAAAAGATGGAAACAATTTTATCTTTTAGTAGGAACTAAAACTAAAATACTATCAATCACAGCAAAAAAAAAAAAAAGGTAATATATGAAATAAATCTCTATGAAAAAAAAGTAACAACTAATAACATGTTTTCATTTTGCAAATCTCTTTTCACTTGGAGGTGCTGATGGAATGTGAACTGACAGTAAGTAAATCAACAATTGATTGTGACCGCATTAGATAAAGATTTTTCAGAGCAAAGATGACATCAGTGGAATGTGTTTACTCATTCTACATGGTAACCTGTTTCTCCTTCAATGCCAGTCAGCTTTGACAAGAATGCCCCCATCTGAAACCTTTTGTTTCCTGGGATGTTCAAAAACGTATGCCAGGTAACTAATGAGGAAGAAAACTAAATACCTACAATGGAGGCTAAAGAAGGAAACATGTGAGTGCCATAAATTGGACAGTAAATTTTTCTTATGTAGATTTAACCAATCCCTTGAATTACCATGTGGAAAGTCACCACTGCTTTTTTTTTTCTCACCATGATATGATGTTTGTGCTCTTGTCCTGTTTATCTTTATAATTTTATTCATGATATCTTAATTTATATTTAATATAATATTTAAGGAGTGATGCATAAGCGACTGTATTGGTTCAGTAATCATGTAGAAGTTGAGCTCATGTAAATGTCCTTAGCGATTTATAAAAATCCATTTCAGGGGCGCCTGGGTGGCTCAGTCGGTTGAGAGGCCGACTTTGGCTCAGGTCATGATCTCACGGTTCATGAGTTCGAGCCCCACATTGAGCTCTGTGCTGACAGCTCAGAGCCTGGAGCCTGCTTCAGAGTCTGTGTCCCCCCACCCCAATCTCTGCCCCACCCCTGCTTGTGCTCTATTTCTCTCTGTCTTTCAAAAATGAATAAACACCTAAAAAAATTTTTTTAATAAATAAAAATAAAAATCCATTCCATCTCCAAAACTTTTTCCATATTAACTACAGAGGTAAATACAGTCCGGCCTACAGAAAATATACTGGTTAATCTGTTAAAGTGTCTTATGAAATCCGTCTTTTATTTATGGAGATTTCATTATGGATTTTACACTTCTACATTTTTGCTGGTATTTGGAGAATGAGGGTTCAGACGTGACTTTCACTCATGCAGAATACTAGATTTGATTCAGTCCCGTTGCCAAATGCCAGTCAGTTGTAAAGAATTTAGAAAAGGGGGTGGCTCAGTGGGTTGAGCATCCCACTCTTGATTTCAGCTCAGGTCCTGATCTCACACTTTTGTGATTTCTGGCCCAGTGTCAGGCTGCGTGCTGAGAGGGAAGAGGCTGCTTGAGAGTCTCCCTCTCTCTCGGCCTCTCTCCCCTCTCTCAAAATAAGTCAATAAACTTAAAAAAAAAGTATTTAAAAAAGTAAGGGTAGCTAAGACACCTGATAAGCTTTTTTTAATGTTTATTTATTTTGAGAGAAAGAAAGAGAGCACCCTAGTAGGGGAATGACAGAGAGAGAGGGAGGAAAAGTCATAAGCAGTCTCTACACTGTCATTGGAGAGTCTGACACAGGGTTCGATCCCAGGGACCTGAGATCATGACCTGAGCCGAAATCAAGAAGTCAGATTCTTAACCAACTGAGCCACCCAGGCACCTTACACACTGGTAAGCTTTTTAGAATGTGCCCCTGGAAGATGCTTGGTTCAAGCTAGCATGTTATTCCTCCACTACCCCAAATCCAATATTTTATTTGTAAAATCAAGACAAAAACTTAAAATAATTTTCCTTATTATGGCATATTACACATAAATCGTGTCTTCAAACCTCCCGAAAGCCTGGTGACTTAATTGAATAAACTAACCCTACGAATTTTTATGAAGACATTTTCTATCTCCTAGACATTAGAAAGCTTGTAGGAAAGGCATGAAATGACTTAGGTCTGAGAATGACCCAGCCAGAAACAAAACCAATCAATTAGGTGCATAGCTTTAACAAACTTGATCACAGAAGAAATTCAGGGGCACAACAATACCTTGTTTTTCCAATAAGTATTGAATGAAAAATAAAATAATTTTATTTTTAAACTCTCTTCCTGGACATTTCCTATCATTTATTGTATATGATGTACCTGTTCTTAATCAGTTGCAGATAACTAGGTTTTCCCCTGGGAAGAACGCCATTGTTTCTTTCCTGCCATTTAAGGAGTACCTCCTTTGTGTTGGATATTTTATGTATGAGTCATCTCCTTCTGGCTATATAACTTGTCCCTGGTGATATTTTTTTCCTTTTTGGCCTGAATCAGCTTACCTTTCACAAACAACAACAACACACACACACACACACACACACACACACACACCCCTCTGGAACTACCCATGTGTAACACTTCTCTCTTTGGTGGATCTGAGCACATAATGTTACATCATGGGTCAACAGAAACACATACAGAAAACAGGAAAGTGTTTCCAAAGTCAACACAATCCATGGGCTACAGACGGCCTTGTGGGGCATGAGTCACAACAGTTAAAATGTCCAAGTTCCCTTTTAAACGGTGACTTCACAAATACCGGATTATTCACGTGTCATGCAAAACAGATCCAAGTACTTTCTTAATTGTATCCAAGTATGTTGATGCTGTTTTCAGATTTCATTACAGACCGTTCATAATATGCTACCTGTGAGCAAGCTTAGCATGAAGTAAAACCGGATGAAGTAAAACTAAATTGTGTGAGGGCTGGGATTGATATTGAGAAACAGCATGAGTTCTGCGTGATACAACATGTACGAAAAATGAGGGAAAAGATTTGGGTGAGTCATGAATCATGCGTTCTAGACAGGCATGGGTTGGGAAAATCAAGAGACAATGGGCAGGACCGACATTTCAACTGTTACCTTAGAAAAAGATTATCTTTGGGCACCTGGGTGGCTTAGTCAATTGAGTGTGGGACTTTGGCCCAGGTCATGATCTCGGGGCTCGTGAGTTCGAGCCCCACATGGGGTTCTCTGCTGTCAGCCCACCAGCACGGAGCCCACTTCAGATTCTCTGTCCCCCTGTCTCTGCCCCTCCCCCACTTGTGCTTTCCCCAAAATAAATAAATATTTTTAAAAAAGGAGAGCGATTATTTTAACATTTATCGATGTATATTTGAATGCTGACCTGTTCCAAAGAAGAACTTCCAAGCAGAATTGTATTTTTCTGAACATATCCTTCAGATGCCTCGCTGCCCTCTTTGTGGGATTCCGGTCTCTTTCTGGAATTCACTGTCTCTTCAGAATCCAAAATCTCCTCCTGGCGGCTCCCATCTATTCACCCCAAAAGGATCACACGAAATTTGACTTTCTCTATGTCAATTTAACGTTGGCTTAACACACAGTAATCTAACCACTTTTTTTTTCTTATAGGGGATAAAGCTTGGTTTTCCGTAATCTACAGTTTAAGCAAATTATTTTCTGTCTAATGTACCAGGAAATCGCTAAAGCCCGGAGCAAGTTTTAAGATTAAAACACAACCACAACGCCAACAACTTTTGTTCCTCTTCCTATGATGCTCACAAAGTGGGTAAAGTATAGGTTCTGCATTCCAGCCTTTTTTCCCACTTACCAAATAGATCCTAAAGTGTAGAAACCCTGTGTTTCAGTGCCTTAATATTACATGTTGTTTACCACAACATCTAGCAGTTCTTGTTGTTTTGCTAAAACCAACTCAGGAGATGAAGAGTTTCAGAAGAGGCCAGTGCACTTGGGTTCATTTTTCTTTTCTTTTCTTTTAATGTTTCTTTATTTTTGAGAGAGAGACAGAGACAGAGCATGAGTGGGGGGAGGGGCAGAGAGAGAGGGAGACACAGAATCTGAAGCAAGCTCCAGGCTCTGAGCTGTCAGCACCGAGCCCTATGTGGGGCTTGAACTCACGAACCTGAGCCAAAGTCAGACACTTAACCAACCGAGCCACCCAGGCGCCCCGGGTTCATTTTTCAAGTGGGGAACACTGAGAACAGTTCCCAAGCTATGCAAACACAGAGGGACTTTATTTGGGTTGCCCTGTTTATTTGCATAGAAATGCCTGCATGTCTATAAACGCTGCCTGTACGTTATTTCTCTCTCGATCATCTGAAAACGGTAGCATCTACAAAGTGCATTTCTTCATCTAGCTGGATGGACACTGTAAATATAAAACAAACGTCTCTCTTCCAGGCTCGGAAACAAAAACGCCGGAAGATAAAATACGGGATTTTCCACGCCTTCCAAAGTTAGAATTTTAACAAAAATCTAGGCACTTTTAACCAAAGGAAGAGAGCTTGGTTTCCAGCAGGATGTGAGACGGGGAACTGAAGAGAGAGAGCACTGGACTACAGTGTCCAGAGTCCTGTTGGCCTTTCTTCTTTGTTCACGGATACACTGTCTTGCCTTGCACGAGTCTTTAAACCTTCTAGAGCTCAATTATATCCTCGTGTATAATATAGCTGATAAGGAGCCTTACTATTCACTCTGCAAGTTCCATAAGACTTTTGTAAGCTCACAAATGATTTCAAAAGGCTGTTAGGTGCTACCTGTAAACGTGTACCTGGGTGGCTTCCAGGATCCAAGTTGCAAAGACGTGTCAGAATCGAAGGGACGTGATAGATAGAAAAGTGCATTGCTCAATGTTTAGCACACACACACAAAAAGGTATTCAATATCTATTTGCTGACTCAGATATTAGACTAAAAATATAGAAGCCTCACTTACTCAAACATAACCATTTATGATGTTTAATTTTATGTGTCCGCTTGGCTGGGCTGTGGCGTCCAGTTCTTTGTTCACATCCGGGTCTAGATGTTGCCATCCAATGTGATTTTTAGATGTGATTAACATTTAAAAGGTCAGTAGACTTTGAGCAACATAGATCACCCTTCATGATGTGGGTGGGCCTCACCCAGTCATCGGAAAGCCCTAAGACTAAAAGATCGGGTGTTCCAAAAAGGAAGGAGGGTCTCAAGACTGCAAGCTAGGAAATATGGCCTGAGTTCTTGGCCTGCTGGTCTGCTCTGTGGATTTCCATCTCACGACTATACCTCTATCTTACTTGAATCTCCAGCCAGCTGTCCTGTGAGATTATGACTCAAGCCTTCAACTCCTGCCTGAATTTCATATCAACTCTTACCTGAATCCCCACCCTACCAGTATGTCCTAAGGATTTCAGACTTGCCAGCCCCCATAACTCTCTCTTTCTATTGGTTCTACTGCATTCTGCTTTCCGGGGGAGTCCTAATTGATTATTCAAGTTAGGATTTCTCAAAACGAGGGATCAAGCTGGCTTGAAAAATGAGTTTGTTTGGTTTATAAAGACAAAATGAAATAAAAAGTCACACAATCTGATCATTAAAACGCAAACGGGAGATGTATCTAGGCAGGAATAAAATTTTTAGGGGATGCTATTCTGTAAATGGGGATTTAAAAACGGGGCCTAACCTTTAGGATTGTTATGACATTTAAATAAATTAATATTTACACTATTTAGAATAGAATGGTCTTAAGACAGTGCCAGGCACGTAGTAAGAACTCAGTAAATGTTTAGCTGGTGTTAATATTTTCATTATCATCAATTATCTTCACCATCATTTCATCAATTATCAGTTATCATCAGTTATCTTCATTATTCTCTGTATGTGCTTATGATGTCTGCCCACATAATAATTAATAATTTAATCCCCGTAGCTACCCCGTTGTGGCAAGTATGATATGTCCGTTTCACAGAAGTGGCAAAGAAACGTTAAGAAATTGGCCCAAGGTCACACAGTAAATGGTGAAGATTAAACATAAAGTCAATAGAAAACTACCATAAAATATAGAGGGCTTAACCATGAGTCCTGCCTCCTCACATGAATTTTAAAGAATTATTTAAATTAGAAAGACAAAATGATCATTTGAGGAGAACTAAGCAAACACTAAAGAAAAAAAAAAAAGAATTTTTCCCCATGAATTTGAATTCATGTGTATACAACTGACACTTAATGCTTTGGTAAAAACTCCAGTGTGGTTCTGGCATGAATTTGTATGTGTTAACCTAAGAATTTAGATTTTAGTTTTTAAGGGATTACCTTTAAATTCCTAGATTAATACACATGAGAATTACTTACTTAAAGAGGCTAACATTCATAAATATGAACTCCCATGCTAAGATTGAAGACAATATACTACTTGTCTTCTATCACCCAAAGCACTTATTTAAAAGCTAAAACACACTCTTTAAAAAGAATGGCTTCATATTAGAGAATCCAAATATGCCATATGCCATTGTAAGATCCCGCAATAGTAAGTAAATCATTTTTGCCATTTAGGGTTATGAATTCTATGTACTTACAGAAAATTGGGCCATGTTTAGCTTTCCCCCCAACTTTAGCTATATTTAGGGATTTGCAGCCATCAGAAGCACACATAGGTCACCAATCAATGGTTATATTTAGAAAATACAGATTAGCTTTTGCAAGAAACCGTCTTAATGAATTTGCAACTAATGTTAATACAAAAGGTTGAAAATAATTAGTCTCCTACCTTGGGCTTCTCCTTGTCCTCTCTCCTCAAACAGCTTCATTAATCGATCATTGAGAATTCTAGTATCAACTTGCAGGGGTGCTAAAAGAACATATTTATGGTAACTTTCTCATCAGTTAATTTAATTACAAAAAGAAATTATCAACCATTATGGCTATTTGGTTATTTATAGGTCATAGACACAAATTCCATCCAATATGCTGCCTTGTTCTGAAATTTAAAAAAAAAACCTTTAGTAAATCAATGATAACTGGAACAAGGACTTTTAAATGTATATCACAGGCTATTCATAATAGGATACTTCTTCTCCATTAAAAGTGATCTGATATTCAATGGAATATGGTATATACTACACAAGAGTCATTTCAGAACAAGCCATTATGGTTTGTCAAATCATAGAAAAGAATATTTAAGCAAAATGAATATTTTCTACTAATACTCGCTGTATATCTTATTTTTTACTGAATATATATAGGAAAAAACAAACTTGGGTGGTGTTAGGTGGTCTTAGATTCCCATATATATGCTAATGCAATATAATAGCAAATACAAATGCTACTTAGTTCTTTTGTGAACCTAAAGTAACAAGGTTATGTCAGTACAAAAAACACAAACAACCAAAGAATCAAAGAAAAAACACATAATCATAAAAACACGACACTGGAAGAGGGTTTAAAGAATCATCCAGGTAGATTTGCTACTGGAAAGAACCAAACATAAACGATGCCAATGTGGATGACCACCCCAGTCTTAGAATTCGAATATACATACATACATCAAATATGTTCCCCTTCCCATAGAAGGCAAGTGAACCAGCTAAACTGTGGTTGCACTTTTACAGTAGTAGTTTTAATCCAGCCCAAGTATTCCTACTACTTATCTCTCTCTTTGCACTCCATGGGTGAGCCAATGCTGAAGATGGTCATTAAACTCTGCAACTCACACCTGAAACTCTACCACCAAGTGGTCTAGAAGAGCCTTGAGGGGTCTTCACTGAGCCAGTTAGAAGCTCCTGAAAATTCCAGGTCTCCCCTTTCTATCCATGCCTATGATCTTTTGAACATTAGTGTTGGGGAAAAAATCCAGCGTAGCCTATACTCATAGGCTTAGGTTGCTGGAGCCAGATAGAATGGTTGAAAGGGCAACCTAAAAAGGTCTTTAAAGTTAGTAGCTTCTGCTTATTGATTCCTGCAGATGGCTTTCCCAAGTAGCAGTTGACCTGCAAGCGTTCTTTTCCTGACAAGGGCCAGCACAAACCTCCTACCACCCCAACACTTTGGGAAAATGGAGAGGGGCCATTTCTGGAAGCCATTTTGCAAATTTTGCATCAGGGAAGCATGAACTTGCATTCCAGCATTGCCTGGATCTTTATAACTCTTAGTGGAACAGTTACAAAACTTACAAAGCTGATATATGGCTCATAAAAGAATCTTATTTGGAAGTTAACAATGAGCAATAGCAAAGGCATAGATGGGGAAATACCTACAGATGTAATAAAAGCTTCAATATAAGGACTTGGTGGTCCTGACACACCGATGGGGGTCACAGACAAAAATAAATGAACATGCATTTGGATGTTAAAACAAATGGATAGCCAAAAGGTAAATGGGATCAATACAGAGATGACATCTTTAGAGAGAGGCAAACCTACGTCCAGATCCCAACTCTGCCACTTACTCGCTCTGTAACCTGAGGCAGATTCTTAGAGCCTCTGAACTCGAATCTCCTTGCCCCAAAGATGAAATAGTTGTGAGGGTTAAGAAGATAACACACATAAAGCACCTCACTTCATTCCTGGCATAGAGTAGGTACCCAGTAAAGGGCAGCCACCCCCCCCCCTTTACTTGTTTGTTAACCATTTAGCAAGTGTATGAAGTACATACTTTTTCAATAGTTTAGATTCTGTGATTCTGAATTAGTGTTTGTGTTTTCACTATGAAGTAATGAATTCTAGACCACTTTTGGGGTGTTGTATGAGAGAAACCTGAATAAGAGACCCCTAACCAATAATTGTTATAGATAGAGGTTCTGGTTTCTTTACTTACCAGGCAGACCCGGTAGGGAAACCCCCTCAATGATGCCCCAATAAAACCCTGGAGAGTCAAACGGGTTACATAAGACAGAAACCGAAAACAAGAGAATGTCCCCTTCAAACTCAAATTCAACAATTTGGATGAATCTGCTTATTTTCCGCTCCAGAAATTTTCCCAAAGGGAAAGGTAGAGAAAGCCAACAGCACAAATGTAACTCCCGAGGGGAAAGAGAACAGAGAAAGCCAAAGATGGGGGTCCCCTCCATGCTTGCCAGATCTCTGTGATCTTAAGAAAAATACTAAATCTCTCTAAGCTTGTTTCTTCATCTTAAAAGTGGAAATAGTAACAACTACTTTGGGTGATTTTGCATTGGTTGGTCAGAGCTACTATACCCACCTGAAGACATCCCTTGAGCACTCAGTAAGTCATAATAACCAATGTTTACAGAAGACTTGCCAGGTTTTGGATACTATGCTTAGCACTTCACGTTCGTTTAGTCATTTATACATGAACTCAACAAATATTCCTCAAGTCGACTCATGTTCTATGCCATCTGCTGTGGTAAGATTTAAAAATTCATCAGCATGGGGCACCTGGGTGGCTCAGTCGGTTAAGTGTCCGACTCTTGGTTTCAGCTCAGGTCGCGATCTCACAGTTTTGTGAGTTCAAGCCCCTTGTCTAACTCTGTGCTGGCAGGGCAGAGCCTGCTTGGGATTCTCTGTCTCCCTCTCTCTCTCTCTGCCCCTCCCCTCACGCTGACTCTGTCTCTCTCAAAATAAAAAAAAATAAACTTAAAAAAGTTCATCAGTGAGCAAGGTAAGCAATATCTCTGCCCTCTGTGTTCAGAATATGGGGAGAAATACATATCATGGATAACCTCACTAATAAAGAGATTAGTGATCATTCGGTATGAGTGTGATAAAGAAGGTATACAGGGAAACATCACCTTGGTTAGTCAAGGGAGTTGAAAATTGACATTTAAGCCAAAACTTCGGGAAGAGAGTCCAATGGCCAGTAAGGAGGCTGCCCCAGCACCTGTGAGTATCTGGTGTCCAGAAAGAGCTCCATGAATATAAAGAACAAAAAGAAGTCCCGCGTGGCCAGAGCGCAGTGAGCACGTGGCAGGAACCTGAGATGAAGGACAGTATATTGGTCTTTACCTTGAAAGCAATAGGCAACAATAAGAAAGCATCAATGAGGAAGTGGCAAGATGCTGTGTGGACAACAGATTAAAGGAGAGAAGGCACGGATGTGGACAAAAGCGGTCCAAAATATTCCAGATAGGAGCTGGTGTTCACTCGAGACTGGGTAGGAACAGCAGAGATGCTGAGAGGCAACAAAGAACGAGATCTCATGTATCTTGTGATTCCCGTGTCAGCAAATAAACATTAGGTGCTATATATGAGCCAAACATTACGCTGGAATCTAAGGACCTTTAAGGTTTAGTGGAAAAGAAAGCTGCTAAAGAAATAAGTATGGCGATAAATATGTAAATAATAACTAGGATGCATGTCAAAGGAAAAAGAGTGATGAGAGAAAGAGAAGCATAATTAAAGTCTGGTGATCAGGGAAAACACATTTCGTGTGTCAAATCCATGGGCCTCAACACTCTGTAAGGTATTATTATGAATTAGTTATTATTAAATAAATTCAACATGTGATGGTTAACTTGATGTGTCAACTGGGGGTAAGCTGTGGGGCCCAGTGGTTTGATCAAACGTCAGTCTTGATACTGCTGTGACAGTATTTCTTAGATGTGATTGACATTTACGTTGGTACACTTTGAGTAAAGCGAATTACTCTACAGAATGTGGGTGGGCCTCATCCGATCAGTTGAAGACATACGGGAAAATGCAGGTTTCCCAAAGAAGTCATTCTCCTCAACACTGCAAGATAGAAACTATGCCTCCATTCCAGTCTGTTGCCCTGATGAATTCAGTCTCAAGCCTGCATATCAATGCTTGCCTGAATTTCACATCAACTTTTACCCGAATCTCCATCCTACCAGCCTGCCCTATTGCCCTGCAGATCGACTTGCCCGCCCCCACAGTCACATGAACCAATTTCGGAAAATAAAAATAAATCTCCCTTTCTTTTTGTCACTCTTTCTCTCTCCCTGTGTGTGTGTGTGTGTGTGTGTGTGTGTATGCACACACATATATATACATAAAATATAGGTATTATATACATGTATATTATATGCATTATGTAATACATACAAACAAAAAGAGAGCCTATTTATTGGTTCTGTGCTCTGTTTCTTTGGAGAACCCTGATACGTAAGCTAATATTACCTACATCAGATCATATACACATGTAAAATAATAAAACGCTGTGCAGCTTTGGAGTGGATGGTATATAGAAGCACTGAGATCTGAAGTCCATATTAAGTAAAGTGTATTTACCAAGAGCCAAGAACCAATTGTCCATTGTTTCTACAATCTTTGTTACATAAAAATTAACATACTATCCTGCCAGGACTTCTTGCTAAAAAGAGAAAATGGTGGTGTTGGTAGATTGTTGACACTGAAAAAGAGTCATAAATTCTACGAAACATTGAACGTTGTCTAACATCTGTCCCTTTATATTTAGATTCCAGGAAGCACAAAGTAAGATAAGTGCTTGAGTATAGGTATAATACCGTCCTCTATTTCTCATACATTTACTTCTCCCTTTTTTGGTTCCCCCAAAATCCCTCTTTCATCTATATTTGAACTCTGCTTTCACCATATACATTTACATTTCTATTATACTCTGCCTCAAACTGTTTTGGAAGTAAGTAGAGAACAAATTATAAATAGCTTTGCCACACCTACTGTAAGAATCAAGACGATTCTCGGCAATGAGACTGACAACCTTCCAAAAAATGTCGGCATCACTCTGAAGGGAAGCACTGATCTCATGAAGGGCCCCGGAGGAATCCTGTGAAGGGACTTAAATCATGTCAATACAGGGGCGCCTGGGTGGCGCAGTCGGTTAAGCGTCCGACTTCAGCCAGGTCACGATCTCGCGGTCCGTGAGTTCGAGCCCCGCGTCAGGCTCTGGGCTGATGGCTCAGAGCCTGGAGCCTGTTTCCGATTCTGTGTCTCCCTCTCTCTCTGCCCCTCCCCCATTCATGCTCTCTCTCTGTCCCAAAAATAAATAAACGTTGAAAAAAAAAATCATGTCAATACAGAACTCAGTCTCTTTGGAAAGAAAAGGAAGAGGTTCTGACTTGACAAATGGTGGGAAACAGAAAAGAACTGGCAGGGCACCTGGGTGGCTCAGTCGGTTGGGCGTCCAACTTCGGCTCAGGTCATGATCTCACAGTTCGTGGGTTCGAGCCCCGTGTAGAGCTCTGTGCTGACAGCTCAGAGCTTGGAGCCTGTTTTGGATTCCGTGTTTCCCTCTCTCTCTGCTCCTTCCCTGCTCACACCCTGTCTCTCTCTCTCTCTCAAAAATAAAATAAATATTTTTTAAAAATTTTTAAAAAAGAAAAAACTGGCTACTCTTTGCAGCATCCGTAGTCACATACAGACCACGGTCAAGGGCGTTACACTGGGCTTCCGTTACAAGACCAGGTCTATGGATGCTCACTTCCCCATCAACATTGCTATTCAGGAGAATGGTTCTCCTGTTGGAATCCGGAATTTCTTGGGTGAGAAATACATCTGCTGGGTTTAGATGAGGCCCGACATTGTTTGTTCAATCTCTCAAGCCCAGAAAGATGAGTGAATTCTTGAAGGAAACGACATTGAACTTGGATTGAACTCAGTTGCTTTGACTAGGTAAGCTACAACAGTTAAAAACAAGGATGTCAGAAAATTTGGGAATGTTATCTATGTTTCTGAGAAAGGAACAGTTCACCAGGGCTGATGAGTAAGATCTAAGTCATCCAGCTACAGAAACAGCAAGATGCCGGTGATTTTTCAGACTTATCTGTAATATTTTCAAGATGCGATAAAAGCTGTATTGACTCGGGGGGAAAAAAGCAAATGATAAACAAATGAATATGAGAACAAAGCTGAACCAGGGTGAAGATAGACGGCAAACGATGTAAAGATGGCCACCTGCTTGAAAATGTAGGACCCAGAGGGAAGTACAGGCATTGGACAATCACTGCGGACTAAGGAAGAGTGACCCACAATATTTTATTCTATTACACTTACTTGTCCATGGTTAGAGCCATTCATATCTTATCGAACATCTTATTAAGTCAACTTTCGTCCTTACATTACAAAAATTCCCCCAATGCAACTATATATTGTGATCTCCGAGGAATTAAAACAGACTTCAGGAAGAATCCAACCAATAACTCCTCTCCAGAATTCACTGGGATTACCTTTCATCCCCCAAGTGTATTTGGCAAATAAAAGGCTGGGATTTTTTTTTTCAGTTTTCAGTTCACCTTACTTGGGCTACTGCTAAAAACTATCCTGAGAGTAAGTCCTCGCCTTCTCTTGTACATGTCTCTTTTGATGATATCCGTGGATTCTGTATAGTCTAAAATTAGGCATAGTTACTGAAAACTGTCTTTTCAAAAAATGTTTGCACTGTGTTTGATCCCTTTTATCGGAGGATTTACCCCCTCTCTTTCACTAAAAAGTGCAGATTCAGTGACTGGTGCCCAACGGTGAAATACGGTTTTTGTTATTTTACAACTGCAACCAGACTCGAGGTTACAGAAGAAGAAATCAGAAGAAGTCATATCACTGCACCTTGTGGTTCAAAACTTAAGTGGTGGTTCCATGCGTTCCAATGAAAGGAATTCAGTAGTCACTAGGCAAGGAAGCTCCACATGCTAGATGAATTTTGCACTGCATCCAAGAATGCTCATTTTAAGCTCAAAGAGCAGAGGCGGCATTTGTAAAGGAATGATGCGCCTCATATACATAACACAGGCCTTATAATGACACCAAACTGCTTAAGGCCCCGTGTCAAATGAAAGCAAATTCTTGCTGCTTCTATCTGACCAGCTGGCTGTCCTTGATCAAAAATTACCTTCTCTGCCCATCACGTTGTTAGTGGTTAAAACTTACCATTTAAATTGTAAGCTGCAAAATCTAAACGGAACTGCATGTGTGATCTTTGTCACCTCATTTTCATGAATGGAAAAGAATATTCTGACACAAAAATTACATACTTAATTCTAGCTCACCCTCTCTGCTGACCTCCATCCCACACTGCCTTGGGTTTATTTCCTCATCCATCAGTGGGTCAAAGTAATTTCTGCTGTATTCATTTCCTGTGGAAAGTACACGAAGTAAGGGTCAGTGATTATTAGAAGCACATGAACCAAAATGTTAATTTTGAAATCGACACCAGCACAGAAGGGCCATTTTAGCTACTTTATAAGCTTAATTTTTGTACAAGTCCTTCCAGGCCTCCTTTTTTGTAATTATCATCTTGCAAAAGGTCAGAAAAGGTAATTCAAGAAACAAGTTCATGCTATCTTTCGGTTGCTAAAAAATTAATGAGAAAATTATCAAATGTAGACTTTAGAATAATAATATAAAAAACTTAAGCAAAATTATGTTTAGGATAGACTCAAAAAATGGACACTGTTGGATTACAGTGATGTTTCAAGTTCACCAATCGTTGTGTTTGCCTGCTTGTGTATCATTCCCAAAGTAAACTGTGTTGTTGTTTCCGGAATTCTATCATTGACTTACTAGTACCTTCATTATGAGAAACTGTAGAAAATTTCCATGTTGACAGTTGAACAAAAAGAGAGAGAGAGAAAATAGAGAGAGAGAGAGAGGAGGAGGGAGGGAAGGAAGGAAGGAAGGAAGGAAGGAAGGAAAGAAAAGAAGGAAGGAAGGAGGAAAAGAAGGAAGGAATGAAGGAAGGGAAGGAAGGAAGGAAGGGAGGAGGAAAGAAAGGAAGGAAGGAAAGGAGGAAGGAAGGAGGAAAGGAGGGAAGAAAGGAATGGAAGGAAGGAAGGAAGGGAGGGAGGGAGGAAGGAGGAAAGGAGGGAAGGAAAGGAAGGAAGGAAGGAAGGAAGGAAGGGAGGAGGGAAGGAGAAAAGGAGGGAAGGAAGGAAAGGAAGGAAGGAAGGAAGGAAGGAAGGAAGGAAGGAAGGAAGGGGGAGAGAGACAGAGAAAAAGAAAAGAAAGTGAGAGATGGTATTGCTTATAGGTCTTTTTTGTTCTGTCAAGTTAAGTTACATGAAGGGAAGTTACCAATGATGCAGTCAGAAATTTGGTCAAAACACATCAACGCTCTCAACAAACGAACCAAAAACTCTCACTTTATGTTTCCCACTTACCTTTGTCCTTATCCCGATAATCAACCTGCAGCATCGAATATGACTTTGTAAGAGAGAAAAGGGCCTGTTATCAATTTTCCAAATCTAGTTTCATACTTCCTGCAGACCGAAATGTACATGTCCGTTGCTAGTAATTTGAATTCAGTAAAATATAACCTACTCTGACGATAATTCAAGTTGCCTCCAACACTGTCCAAGAAATAAAGCATCGTAGTCTGAAAACAATAGTACTTTTGAAAGTATTATTCACAGGAAAGGGTTAACATATACTAGGCACACGGTGATACTCCACGGTATATTTGATTTAGGATCAAAAATAATCCAACCAGCGTTTCCTTTTCCAAGACTAAATGGAATTTTGATATGAACCGAGGTTTAATTTATATTTCTGGACTGGCACATTTTTGCTGTCAGTCTCTGTTCCATCAACGTAGTAAGTACAAGAACTGAAAATCTGCTTTTCCTTGAGGTCTCAATAAAGGAAAAAAATAAATAAATGAGTTTCATTTTTGTTACTTTATCTGTCAACAACTACTAGGCTGGTATGAATCTTGGCAGTATGTAATCAAAGTCTTGTGTACTGCAATAACACAGCCGTTCTCCCTCATTCACTGTGATTGTTTTTGGTTTTTTTCCCCCTCTACCACAAAGCACTGTGGTACCCTAAGCTCAGTCTTCCATATGCTCGCAAAATAACTCGCCTATATGAGAGCGCAAGGGGTGGTCTATTTCTTACTATTAATGGAAGCGACAGCCGTCAACAATCGGTGCCCAGATCCTGCAATCCCCCCCACCCCATCAAGCACAAAACTCAATTCTTTGTCTCCTGAAACGACTTAGTAAATAACACCGAGGGAATCAAGACCTTGGAGAAAGAAACAGAGGGAAGTCATTTTTAACCAAAAGTCTGGAGAAGTTGATTTGCTTTGTAACCAAATGTATTAGCCAAATTTATTTGGTTCGTAACCATTTTCAATCCCTGCTGTCAGTGGAGAGATGAGGGTCCCGCCCAGCTGTGCAAGGGGGCCTGCCCCCTGGGATTGCTGGGAGACTCCAGCCCCCACTCCCCGAGTGTCCCCTCAGGGCTGGGTGCTTCCGCAAGCCGCTGGGAGGTGGGCCCCTCAAAGGTCCACGTATGGTTTTGACATCTATGCAAATCGTTCCTCCCACATTCATTCTGGGCAGAGGCACACATGTAAGTTATAAATGCCATGCCTGGAGTGATTTATGTTGTGCTCCGCATTCTGGGAGAGGACAGGTAAACGCTAATAAGGAATCTTTACAAAGTAAGACAGGCAATCCACAGGTTCCCTTTTAGCATCCCCAAATTTTAGCTTATCTTATCTTTCTTATCTTATGTTATCTTGTTATATTAATGTTATGTAACTCATATAGTTTATATAATTCATATCTTTATATAATTCATGTATTTTATATAATTTATATATCATTATGTAGTTCATATAATTTATGTAATTTGTACATTTTTGTATATTTCATAACTTCATATATTTTTATATAATTCATATACCTTCATATAATCCACATATTTTATGTAATTCATATATTTTTTGTATTTCATATATTTTATATAATTCACATATTTTTTCATATATTTTATATAATTCATATATTTTATGAATATATATTTCATGTATTTTATATATTTTATAGAATTCATTATTTCTATTTCATATATTTATATAATTCATTTTTTATATAATTCATATATCTTAATTCATATGTCTTTATAAAATTCATATATGTTGTATAATTCATATATTTTTACAATTTGTGTATTTTCCACTATATTTTACATCATGTTGTACATTGTGTTACATATACAATATAATATATAACATATATTATACTTGATCTATAATATTATGCTTGTTTATTGTCTGTCTCCCCTACTAAAAAAAAAAAATCAAAACCTAAAAAACATGTTTTCAGACTAACCTAAAATAAAATTGTTCCATGGGGACAATGACATTATCTCTTTGTTTACTGCAGCCCCCTCGGGGTCTAAAAGTGTGCCTGGCACACAGAGGTACTCATAACATCTGAATTCATTTGTTAAATCAACCCTTCTCAGAAACCTACTGCAAATTCTTCCCTGTCTGAGATGATTTGTCTTGATTAACTGAACGACTTTTTTCCCACTCTTTATTCATCTCTTCCTTTCTATTCCCCACCCCCTCTATCCTTTCCTCCAAGATCCCTCTTCCCTTTGCTCTTTAAGTGCTTTCTAGGAACAAAATATTATGTTTGTGGATTTTAACAAGGAACAAACAAAGCACCATGGCCTCTGCCTTCAGAGCACAATGAGCTCAGAGAACAAGGAAGGGAAACTATGCAGTCTGGTAAGATTTAATACTGTGGTGGGGCGCCTGGGTGGCTCAGTCGGTTGAGCGGCCGACTTCGGCTCAGGTCATGATCTCGCGGTCCGTGAGTTCGAGCGCCGCATCGGGCTCTGTGCTGACCGCTCAGAGCCTGGAGCCTGTTTCAGACTCTGTGTCTCCCTCTCTCTGACCCTCCCCGTTCATGCTCTGTCTCTCTCTGTCTCAAAAATAAATAAACGCTAAAAAAAAAAAAAAATTAAAAAAAAAAAAAAGATTTAATACTGTGGTAAAGGAGTTCTGTTCTAGCACACAGCAGGAACATCTAACCCGTAACACTGGGGACTTAGAGAAGACTCCCGGAGAAATTGCTACCTGACGTTAAGTTTCAAAATGTGATCGGGAATTAGCCAAATCTAAAACTACAGGGGAAAGGAATTTTTCATGGAAGGGGAAGCATGGGCAAAGGCGAAAAGATACAAAGAGCCTTAAGACATGAGAAGCGTGTTTCGTTAGCAGATGCTGTTCGATTTTGCTCAGTCCCCTGAAGTTCCAATATCGTAAAGTAAGTAATGGCGTCCAGACTTCCTCGCTAGTCCCAGAATGGAGTTTAACTCATGTTTTTGTTCAAATGATTATTACGTTTTTGCACTTTCTGCTGGTATGATGTTTCCTATCTATTCATTCGACCAGTATTTACTGAGTGCTTTTTATGTGAATATGTCAGTAAAGTAAAATGCTCAAATATCCTTCCCCTCCCAGAGCTTACATTCTGGGAGTGGAAGAATAAAGGCAAACAAATATGTATATTTTATAGGTTTTGTGGAGGTTTTTTTGATGGTGATAAGTGTTGTGGGAAAAAATGAGAGCCAGATAAGGATGATGATGCAACTCAAGGACGAGTAAGGGTCACGTGTTTTGCATATGCCTTTGTTTCACACTAAGAATTACACTCAAGATCAAATCACTGTATTCTCAAGACTATAGAGATAGTGACGCCATACTGCAATACTTAAAACCTATTATTTATAACGTCTTATGATTTTGCCAAGTTCTTGCTATACAATAAATCAGCCTATGAGTCAGATAAGAACCTACACTTAAATGGCAGAACAATTCCTCCTCTTTACGGTTATGTCTTGCCCTGATAAACCACTAACCTGAATACAGTAGGCTAAATCCAGTAGTCTAAGACAGTAAAGCACAGCAAACCTATGATACATTCGGAAACAACAGACTTCATCCTAACACTACTAGCTCCTTTGCTCAAGTTTCATTGGATAGTGTGAGGATATAATAAAGTGGGATGGCTTTTGAATAGGGCGTAAATTACCAGAAGGTAGGTTGCTAATAGGATAAATTTCTGAAAGCGCCCTAGTCATTCAGAATATGCATTTGGATATATCTAAAATCATCTCACAGGAAAATTAATAGACCCACTGAGAAATTCAAAGTAGGGCATCTAGCAACATACATACAACAGATTCTAATTTCGCTGGCATTTAACTGTTTGTTATATTCAGATGAATAATCTGACAGCCCCTCGTGTAAATATATATCTTACAGGATGCATTGAAGCAATTGGAGGTGATACATAAATTAATAAAGCAGGACACTGGTCTTACAGGCACTCTTGGTACTCTATTTTTGTTTCCAACTTCCTAGAATTAGCCGTTCAATGTTTAGAATCAGCCTCAGTTGATTCATTTCTTGTGCTATTTTTTTACTGAACGGGGGGTGGAGAACACATGTACTTGCCTCTGCCCTTCCACACATATCAGGTTTTCCTATCATTTAACTCAGAGCAGCACAGAATGTAATCAGGGCTTTTACTTAAATTACAGTGTACATGAACTTTGGTCAGGAAATACTCCAGTGTGCACCCATGCAGTTCCTTGGGGGCTGTAAGAGCGAGAACGAAATTGCCCACCAGAGGAAGGTTAGCGTGAATCATGGCAGTGTCTTGGCTCAACGAGGCAATCACTTCCTTTCAAATCAGCTCCATTAGCTCCCGAGGAAGAAAATCTGAAGGCATCTATCTGTTCCTTGGGAGGTTTTTATCGACTCCATTCTTGTCCTTTTCCTGTGAATCCACCTGTTTCAGCTCAGCCTTTTATCACCAACCATCATGTTTTCTGTGATATACTGTCAGTGAAATAAAAATAGGAGAACTGCATGCAAACTAAATCACTAACTAAACGGTTTACATTCTATGATGCTAGCCATGCACCAAAATTTTACAAACTAGGATATTCTCCCGAACACTATTCCTTTTAAAGGCATGAAGGCTACGTAAGTATAATGAAACTGAATTGCTATGCACTTTATGAATACATTTGGGAAACCTTCCTAGTTTCCCCTCTTTGAAAATCCAGTATGAAGAACTCAGGTTTAAATGTCCACAATGCTAGTTTACATATACATATGTGGAAATCAGGGGCTGTAGTAGAATATAGAAAGTGAAAACTATGTCAAACTTATACATGCCTTACCATACTAAATCAATCCAAATACTGTTTTATAAGGTTGATTTACAAACATTTTATATATATATACATATATATGTGTGTGTGTATATATACACACACACATATATATTATGTTTGTAATATATATAATATAAATAATAAATATAAGTAAATATATAATATCTAATATTGTAATATATAAATACAATATTATAATATATATTATGTATATAATAAATAATATAATAAAATATAAAATATATGTGTGTGTGTGTATATATATATATATATATATATATTTTAAATAGGCTTCATGCCCAGCACAGAGCCCAACGTGGGGCTGAGATCAATGCCTGGGCTGAGATCAATGCCTGAGCTGAGATCAAGAGTCAGATGCTTGGGGCGCCTGGGTGGCTCAGTCCGTTGAGTGTCCGACTTCGGCTCAGGTCAGGATCTCGCGGTTCGTTACTTCGAGCCCCCCCATCGGGCCCTGTGCTGACAGCTCAGAGCCTGGAGCCTGCTTTGGATTCTGTGTCTCCCCCTCTCGCTCCCTGCTCACACTCTGTCTCTCTCTCTCTCTCTCTCTCTCTCTCTGAAAAATAAATAAACTTAAAAAAAAATTTAAAATAAAAAAAAGAGTCAGATGCTTAATCAACAGTCACACAGGCACCCCCAAACATATTTTACATTTAACTTAAAGGCAACTAAACATACAAGAATACGTCTTACTGTGATAAAGCATAGTATTATACTAAATATTTAAACAGAACAACACAACCCAAATAAACATCCAAAAATAAAAGTTAATGACAAGAACTCAAAGTGTGATTCAGATGTTCACTATCAATACTATTATTCAGCACTCTCTTAAAATCTTGGCCAAAGCAGTTAGAACAAACATAAAGGGGTAGATGAGCTCAAACTATTGAAAATCATTATATCTTATGCAATTATTACTTGAAGATGATATGCTTCCCTACCATGAAAACATAAGAGATGTAACCAAAAAACTTTTAGAACAAAGGAGGTATTATTGGCACAATAGCTTGAAAATAACCAGATAATCGTTAAGAATCATTAACTTTTCTAAATACCAACAATAGCCACTTAGAAGACAAAATGAGTATAGAAAAGCAACACCCAGGGGCACCTGGGTGGCTCAGTGGGTTAAGCATCCAACTTCAGCTCAGGTCATGACTTCATGGTTTGTGGGTTCGAGCCCCACATCGAGCTCTGTGCTGATAGCACCGAGCCTGGACCGTGCTTCAGATTCTGGGTCTCCCTTTCTGTCCCTCCCCCCCCACACACTTTGTCTCTTTGTCACTCTCAACGAATAAACATTAAAACAAAAAGTTTTTTAAGAAAAGGAACACCCAGAAAAGCTCCAGAGCGCTCTCAAAAATTAAATTATTTATATTAGATTTTGCATAGGAGTCCGTTGGTCGTCATCAAGAGTATTCGTCTTACCCAGAAATTCAAACTGAAAGGCATGAATTTCTTTAACAGCCGGGTTAAAAACAGCAAACGGATAATAGTTCTTTTTTCATCTTTACAGAAAAGCTAGCCTGTGCCAATTACTTGACCACTAACCCTGTATTCCAGAACGGGTGCCCTGTTGGGCAAATTCACCTTCTCAACTGCTTATTCTTACTTCCTTTCCACATCTTGTGGGTATTTGAGATATCAGTGATTTGGAAATCTAAATAGGGTAACAGTAGAAGTTTGCTAACAAGTACTAATTAATTGAGCCATATTCTTTCTTCCCCGAAGGCCCTCCCTCGTGGTAGATTATGAGGCATCTTAACTTTCAAACCACCATAGTGCCGTTGAGTGCATAATTCCTGCAGGGCATTATCCCACCGCACCTCGAGGCATTAATGCATCCTGTGCTCCCCTGGACCTCAAATCCGCAGCGGTAGAGTGTGTCTCTAAGTAGCTAGCTCCTAAACTGGAAGATCTTTCCATTACTTAAGTAATGGCGATAATTCAAAGGTGAAGTATAAATATACTATTTTTTTTACACATGTTTCAAAGTCCTTCCAAAAATATCAAGGTGGATTTCCTTTTTTTTTTTTTTCTAGCTTGAGGCCTGGCAGCATGATTCTACATGTAAATAAATTGATGTATGTAGCGTGCAATATTGCCTTTCAAATTAGGACCTACCTGAAATTAAACATCAATCACCCTCTAATCGTTTTTTTTTTTTGTTTTTTTTTTTTTTTTTTTTTGAGAGAGAGATAGGGAGAGAGAAAGTGAGCAGGGGAGAGGGGAGGGGGGCAGAGGCAGAGAAAGAATGCCAGGCAGGCTTGCATTGTCAGTGCAGAGCCTAACACGAAGCTCGTTCCCACGACCCAGGGATCATGACTTGTGCCGAAATCAAGAGTGGGACGCTCAACTCACTGAGCCACCCAAGAGCCCCACCCTAACCTTTTTTATTGCGCCATCATTCATTTAATAATACGTCTTCCTCATGGATCTAAGGTTACTTGTATTTATGCACTATGTTTAAGACTTCATTTAGGTAGTAATGTTTTCTTAATTTTTTTTTTAATGTTTATTTATTTTTGAGAGAGAGACAGACAGAGTGTGAGCAGGCAAGAGGTAGAGAGAGAGGGAGACACAGAATCCAAAGCAGGCTCCAGGCTGTCAGCACAGAGCCCCATGCGGGGCTCGAGCTCACAAACTATGAGATCATAACCTAAGCTGAAGTCGGAACCTTAAGTGACTGAGCCACCCAGTCTGCCCAGGTAGTAATGTTTTCATCACAGTGCAGCACATTTCAATATGGAAGCAATCAATACCATGGATTATTAGATTTAGTTTAAATAATCTTAATTAAGAATACTTTCTCTGAAAACTCTGGAAATTTATAGATGACTACACTTTATCTCCTAAAGCAAAGGTGAACCCTTTGGAAAGTCCTGAAAGGACTTCCCCTGGGTTGTTTTTGAAATAAGGTTTTTGGTCAATTTGCTGTTAAATTTTCTCTAATAGAAAACAAAAGTGATCTGAAAGAAACTCTAAATGGAGTTATTTGGAGATGAAGGACTAATTTATATTTAAGAGCATAAAATACTAAGGTCACGAAAAACTTTTCTAACAAAATTGTTCTTAAAATGGAAATGCAACCATTGACTCTAGTCAACATCATGGCTTGCAAAGTTTGAATGTATATGAAACTGCATTGGTATGGTGTAACTTCTTATTCTGATAGGAAGTTATGTCTTTTAAAATTTCACCAACTATTTCAGAGGATGTGGGTAAACAATCCAGTGACACGTCCAGCTGCTAAGACGATGATCGCATCGCTAATGTGGCAGAAAACATTGTTCTGTAACATTTTGTTCTGTCCTTTTACTGTGCAGCTGTTTATATTAGGAAAAGACTTGGACTTCTGCAATACCAGCTTTGTGATTTCCAGTCTAGCATTTCCACGATTCTAAGATTCTTAACCATCCTTTCCACCCTCGTATACATTCTTATGCTCACATTTTTTAAAATTTTTTTTAACGTTTATTTATTTTTGAGACAGAGAGAGACATAGCATGAACGGGGGAGGGTCAGAGAGAGGGAGACACAGAATGTGAAACAGGCTCCAGGCTCTGAGCAGTCAGCACAGAGCCCGACGCGGGGCTCGAACTCACGGACCGCAAGATCGTGACCTGAGCCGAAGTCGGACGCTTAACAGACTGAGCCACCCAGGCGCCCCCTTATGCTCACATTTTTATGTTAAAGCTATATAAACTTCACCGGCGTATAAATAGATCCAGTGGTTGTAATGTGTGAACGCATTTCTCATCCATGAACCAGAGTAACAACGCAACATCTCTCAATGTTAAAATCATTCTTAAAAGAATTCTTATCCCAACCAACGATGTACGAACGATTTTATAAAATATTATCTTACGAACACAGTTATCCATTAGGGGTTTTGCTAACATCGACTTGAAGACAACACAGAAAATAATTGTGCTGAATGGTTGGTAAAAAGTGTTACCAATGGTTTCAATTTTAGCATTAACAGAAACAGGAAAAGATAACACAAATAGACGTTCTCCTAATTTCCTGGGCAAATCTGTCTGATTAACTCTAAGCAGGCGGTTCTTTCTGAGAGGAAATTAAATGAAATTTTTCTTATTCTATTGAAATTCTCAAAACTCAAATATCTGATTAAAATGCTCTTTCCCAAACTGAATGTTGTTCTAGAACTCTTACTCCACTAAAAAAAAAAAAAAAAAAAAAAAACAGGAAAGTAAACTTAAATTGACGTGTGTTGATTTGTATAAACTGACCAAATATTTTATCTTCCATGTGTCTCCATAAAATATTAATTCATTTCAGAAAGAAGGATACATTCCTGAGTGTTTATTTTTAGCCTTTGAGGTCAATGAAGGAGATTCAACTCACTTAGGAGCCAAATGGGGTCTACAGACACAAATCCAGGTCAGTTCAATAAACCTAAAGCAAATGATTTGCCTATTTCCTTCATCTTAATAACAGTTGAAATGTCTTAAAGCAAAAAGAATATATATTTTTCAATGTTCTATAAATTCAGGGGTGCCTGGGTAGCTCAGTCGGTTGAGCGTCCGGCTTCAGCTCAGGTCGTGATCTCACAGTTTGTGAGTTCGAGCCCCGAGTCGGGCTCTGTGCTGACAGCTTGGAGCCTGGAACCTGCTTCGGATTCTGTGTCTCCCTCTCTCTCTGCCCCAACCCCACTCACACTCTGTCTCTCTCTCTCTCAAAAATAAATAAACATTAAAAAATTTTAAATGTTCTATAAATTTCATATAACACTTGTTTCCCATCTTAAGGGGAAAATAGCCACAAGTGAGTGATGTAAACGATTTTATACAACATGACTTCTAAAATAACCTAGGCTATGTGCACTATGGGGAGAAACAATTCTCATCACATATTTGCTCAGACAATTTGAATTATGCACTTTACATGTGCACTACAAGTTATTTTTATTACAAATTTTTGTGCAGGTGTAACTTTAATGGCTACACCAATCTGAAATTAGATTTAGAGTCACATTTGTAACCGTAATCCATGATTTCTTTGGCTCAGGCACAACTATTATGGATCTCTTACCCTTATTTCAAATTACCCCTCACCTCTGCTGGAAGGATCTAAGGCCTTAGGTCATATATGCCCAAACTAATTTCTCTCAGTGTCTTTAGAACATTTGCCATTTTCTTTCTCTACTGCTCCACCTTCTGCTTTGCTGCTGCCTATGTAAAGGTTTTTCTACCAACAGAGGAGTTTTTCAAACCATTCTTATCATGGAATCAATGGTGGTGCCTCCATTCTATGAAGCCACAGGAAAACCACTTGTTGTCAATTCCAGAGCTGCCATTGGGGCCACCTCCAGTGACCACTGTTGCCTCCAATACTAATATTTGTTGGTACCCATTCTAGGCTATGGCACATTCTCTCCGACATCTTCTCTTGTTCTGATCAGACCTTAGACTCGTGCCTCCATCCATCCCATGTGCCATTGGCAATGTCAAGTGAAGGGATATACATAGTCTTTGCCCACAAGGTACTCCTCCACATTACACAAGTTAGCAGGTAGAACCATTGTGGTTCTTCAACAACTGACAGAGATCTCAGTTCTTATTCCAAGACCCTCTCCCAAAAAACCAGGAAGAAATGCCTGGGGATTAGATCATGGGACAAGATGATTGGCAAACACTACTGTAATCAAAATTTCCACACCCCACTCACAGCAATGGACAGACCATCTAATCCAAAAATCAACAAGGAAACAATGGCTTTGAATGACACATTGGACCAGATGGACTTAACAGATATATTCAGAACATTTCATCCTAAAGCAGCAGAATATGTATTATTCCCCAGTGCACATGGAACGTTCTCCATAATAGACCATATACTGGGACACAAATCATTCCTAAGTAAGTACAAAAAGATCAAGATCATACCGTGTATATTTTCAGACCACAATGCTATGAAACTCGAAATCAACCACAAGAAAGAATTTGGAAAGGCAACAAATACGTGGAAACT
The DNA here is from genome assembly GCF_022079265.1 of Lynx rufus. Lineage (NCBI taxonomy): Eukaryota > Metazoa > Chordata > Mammalia > Carnivora > Felidae > Lynx > Lynx rufus. Next base: position 127,837,273 of record NW_025814878.1, read on the forward strand.
GAAGAACATCCTACTAAAGAATGAAGGAGCTAACCAAGCTGTTAAAGAAGAAATTAAAAAGTATATGGAAGTCAATGAAAATGATAGCACCACAACCCAAAACCTCTGGGACACAGCAAAGGCAATCATAAGAGGAAAGTATCTAGCAATCCAGGCCTTCCTAAAGAAGGAAGAAATATCTCAGATACACAACCTAACCTTATGCCTTAAGGAGCTGGAAAAAGAACAGCAAATAAAACCCCAAACCAGCAGAAGACAGGAAATAATAAAGATTAAAGCAGAAATTAATGCTATCGAAACCACAAAAACAGTAGAACAGATCAATGAACCCAGAAGCTGGTTCTTTGAAAGAATTAACAAAATTGATAAACCACTAGCCAGTTTGATCAAGAAGAAAAAGGAAAGGACACAAAGAAGTAAAATCAAGAATGAAAGAGGAGAAATCACAACCAACACAACAGAAATAAAAACAATAATAAGAGAATATTATGAGCAATTATATGCCAACAAAATGGGCAGTCTGGAAGAAATGGACAAATTCATAGAAACATATTCACTACCAAAACTGAAAAAGGAAGAAATAGAAAATTTGAACAGACCCATAACCAGTAAGGAAATCGAATTAGTAATCGAAAATCTGCCAAAAAACAAGAGTCCAGGGCCAGATGGCTTTCCAGGGGAATTCTACCAAACATTTAAGGAAGAGTTGAAACTGTTCCAAAAAATAGAAATGGAAGGAAAACTTCCAAGCTCTTTCTATGAAGCCAGCATTACCCTGATTGCAAAACCAGACAGAGATCCCACTAAAAAGGAAAACTATAGACCAATTTCCCTGATGAACATGGATGCAAAAATCCTCAACAAGATATTAGCCAACCGGATCCAACAATACATTAAAAAAATTATTCACCACAACCAAGTGGGGTTTATACCTGGGATGCAGGGCTACTTCAATATCCGCAAAACAGTTAACGTGATTCATCACATCAATAAAAGAAAGGACAAGAACCATATGATCCTCTCAATAGATGCAGAGAAAGCATTTGACAAAATACAGCATCCTTTCTTAATAAAAACCCTCAAGAAAGTAGGGATAGAAGGATCATGCCTCAAGATGATAAAAGCCATATACGAGCAACCCAACGCTAATATCACCCTCAATGGGGAAAAACTGAGAGCTTTCCTCCTAAAGTCAAGAACAAGACAGGGATTTCCACTCTCGCCACTGTTATTCAACATAGTATTGGAAGTCTTAGCCTCTGCAATCAGACAACACAAAGAAATAAAAGGCATCCAAATCGGCCAGGAGAAGGTCAAACTTTCACTCTTCGCAGATGACATGATACTCTGTATGGAAAACCCAAAAGATGCCACCACAAAACTGCTAGAACTGATTCATGAATTCAGCAAAGTTGCAGGATATAAAATCAATGCACAGAAATTGGTTGCATTCCTGTACACCAACAATGAAGCGACAGAAAGAGAAATCAAGGAATCGATCCCATTTACAGTTGCACCAAAAACCATAAAACACCTAAGAATAAATCTAACCAAAGAGGTGAAAAATCTATACACCGAAAACTATAGAAAGCTGGTGAAATAAATTGAAGAAGACACAAAGAAATGGAAAAAGATTCCATGTTCCTGGATAGAAAGAACAAATATTTTTAAAATGTTGATACTACCCAAAGCAATCTACATATTCAATACGATCCCTATCAAAGTAACACCAGCATTCTTCACAGAGCTAGAACAAATAATCCTAAAATTTGTATGGAACCAGAAAAGACCCCAAATAGCCAAAGCAATCTTGAAAAAGAAAACCAAAGCAGGAGGCATCACAATCCCAGACTTATACTACAAAGCTGTAACCATCAAGACATTATGGTACTGGCAGAAGAACAGACACTCAGATCAATGGAATAGAATAGAGAACCCAGAAATGGACCCACAAACATATGGGCAACTAACCTTTGACAAAGCAGGAAAGGATATCCAATGGAATAAGGACAGTCTCTTCAGCAAGTGGTGCTGGGAAAACTGGACAGCAACATGCAGAAGAATTAACCTGGACCAGTTTCTTATACCATACACAAAAATAAACTAAAAGTAGATGAAAGACCTCAATGTAAGACAGGAAGCCATCAAAATCCTCAAGGAGAAAGCAGGCAAAACCTCTTGGATCTTGCCCGCGGCAATTTCTTACTCAACATCTCTCTGGAGGCAAGGGAAACAAAAGCAAAAATGAACTACTGGGACCTTATCAAAATAAAAAGCTTCTACACAGCAAAGGAAACAATCAGCAAAACTAAAAAGCAACTGACAGAATGGGAGAAGATATTTGCAAATGACATATCAGATAAAGAGTATCCAAAATGTACAAAGAACTTATCAAACTCCACACCCAAAAAACAAATAATCCAGTGAAGAAATGGGCAAAAGACATGTATAGACACATCTCCAAAGAAGATGTCCAGATGGCCAACTGACACATGAAAAAATGCTCAACATCACTCATCATCAGGGAAACACAAATCAAAACCACAATGAGACACTTGCCGGAATGGCAACATTAACAACTCAGGCAACAACAGATGTTGGCGAGGATGCGGAGAAAGAGAATCTCTTTTGCATCGTTGGTGGGAATGCAAGCTGGTGCAGCCACTCTGGAAAACAGTATGGAGGTTCCTCAAAAAACTAAAAATAGAACTACCCTAGGACCCAGCAATTGCACTACTAGGCATTTATCCAAGGGATACAGGTGTGCTGTTTTGAAGGGACACATGCACCCCCATGTTTATAGCAGCACTATCAACAATAAACAAAGTATGGAAAGAATCCAAATGTCCATAGATGGATGAATGGATAAAGAAGATGTGGTTTATATATACAATGGAGTATTACTCAGCAATCAAAAAGAATGAAATCTTGCCATTTGCAACTACGTGGATAGAACTGGAGGGTATTATGCTAAGTGAAATTAGTCAGTCAGAGAAAGACAAAAATCATATGACTTCACTCATATGAGGACTTTAAGAGACAAAACAGATGAACATAAGGGAAGGGAAACAAAAATAATATAAAAAACAGGGAGGGGGACAAAACAGAAGAGACTCATAAATATGGAGAACAAACTGAGGGTGGCTGGAGGGGTTGTGGGAGGGGGGATGGGCTAAATGGGGAAGGGGCATTAAGGAATCTACTGAAATCATTGCTTCACTATATACTAACTAATTTGGATATAAATTTTAAAAAATAAAAGATAAAGTCAAATCAAAAAAAAAAATTTCCCTTCCTCTCTGGTCCTGAGCTGTTGGCATGACATCAAGCTTGTGTGTCTGACTGTCTCTTACTTGGAATTAACCCTTTCCTAGGAGTCATCTTACTTTTTTCTTAAATGGAAATGCAATAAATGAGCCGGCCAAATGGCAGCTAAGAAAAGCTTAGCAATGTTTGAATTTAATATGGAATTTCATTGATAGAGTGTAACTCCTTAATCTGATGGCCAGAAAGTATTTTTTAAATTTCCACCCAATATTTAAAGGAAACTAGGTTTTTAAAAAATGGCATTTCTGTCCAACTGCTAAGATATTGACCAAATCACTGACATATCAGAAAACCTAAACTTCTGTATCAGTTTTGTCACTAAAAGCTATGTTCATTTTGGGCTCCTTTAAACCACAAATCCTCAGACATGCACTGAGTCCTAGACTGAACATACTTGAATCAGCTAAACTGGGATTCCACATACACATACACACACACACACACACACACACACACACACACACACTGAGTGGTTCTCTGCCACTCTCCCTCTTCAATGACTATTTGGGGGGGGGTGGTCAAGGGGCAGAGAGGGAGGGAGAGAAAGAATCCCAAGCAGGCTCCACAATGTCAGCACAGAGCCCAATGTGGGGCTCGATCCCATTACCTGAGATCATGACCTGAGTTGAAATCAAGGGTTGGACACTAAACCAACTGCGCCACCCAGGTGCCCCCTTTGCGAGTACTATAATTCTGAATTTCCATGGGCTCGTCATCATCAGATCAGTGCATAGCTGGCAATGAGCAGAGAGGATGAGCTGGGATTGGAAAAGCAGTCCACACACACAAAGCACAAGTTCTGGGCATGATGGAACAGAGGACATGCGGCCAAAAATAATACCATAATTCTTACTAATGTTTTTTTGTTAAGCATCTAAAAGGTGGAAATACACTGATATTTACTTATAGGATGATAATTTATGCTCATTGTAATAATACCGTGGGAGAAATATCTAATTACCCTTTTGCCTAAGTAATCGCATGGGTAGACGATATAAAATTTTCTTTTTTTTAATATTAACAAGAAACACTGTGTTCTATAATATCTCAAGTTTCTAAAATCACATATTTCTTCTTCATTCACTGACCGTAAAATTGTACATTTCATTCGCAACTGAATCCCTTTTTGGAGGGTCTCTCAAAGGCAGGCAAACAGGGTGGGTTTGAATAGAGATGTAGCAAATAATTTGTTTCTTTCTTTTTTTTGATTTTTAAAATTACTTATTTATTTATTTATTTTTGAGAGAGCCAGAGACAGCATGAGCAAGGGAGGGGCAGAGAGAAAGGAGAAAGAGAATCCCAAGCAGGCTCCCTGCTGTCAGAGCAGAGCCTGACACAGAGCTTGAACTCATGAAACTGTGAGATCGTGATCTGAGCCGAAGCTCAGAGTCAGACGCTTACCAGACTGAGCCACCCAAGCACCCTGCAAATAATTTTTTTTCTAGATGTTGACCATGTTCCAGAAGACAGATGGTATAACCCCTACCTATGTAATGTCTGGCTGATTGTGTCAGGATGATAATAAATCATTTCTGGATTTTCCATCTAAAGTTTCTTCTTTTTGTTCCTTCTACTCTGCTCTCTCTACCTTTGAGTCACAAAATTTTCTCTCTCCTTCCATCTTCCAGAACCAGGTCAACTAACTGTCACTCATGACAATTACTATCTTCTATCTCCCAGATATGGGAAGAGGCCCATAGTGGCAGGTCTCAACCCACGCTGTCCATCAAAATGCCTTGTAGAAAACTTGGAATGTAGACCTACCCAACAACCATCCTGAAGGTTATGACTGCCAAAGAGTCTCTCACTTCTAGATAATTCTCATATATAGCCAGGGTTGGTAAACACTAACAGAGGAACATAAATTCTATTTTTAGGCATATGTAAAAGTGATAAAGCAATATATGTTTACCTAAGCAATTATACTCTTCTCGTGGAAACTCCTACATACAAAACCAGCATCAAGGAAGTTGGCCTTTGGTATAGGCCTTCTTTAAAATCATGGAGAAGCTACTATTTCCTGGCACGCAGAACTCACTCAGCCTATGTCCAGGAATACCCTTTGTGTTCAGACTTCTTTAATATCATAGAACTGATATTAGAAACAACAAGTACAATTGAGACCATGTTGGGAATATTATATTGTGGGTCAATATTGGTTAAGCGGCATTTGGGGTGTTGGGATGTTATAGCTCTCTAAGAGTTCTTGAAAATCTACCATGCAGATTTGCACAGCTAAACTTCCAGAAGTAGTTAGCTACAATCAAAATGCTTAGTACGAGACACCAGCCACGTACACCTATGGAGTACTTGAAATAAGGCTAGCCCACGTTAGGATTTGTTGTCAACGTAAAACACAGATTTCAAAGACTTCATACCCCCCCCCAAAAGTGAAGTATCTTTAAATATTTACATTGATTATAACTTGAAATAATAATATTTGTAGATATTTGTAGCTATTGTTTTAAATAAAATGTATTATTAAAATTAGTTCACTAGTTTCTTTTTATTAATGTGAACTATTAGAAAATGTAAGGTTGTGTGTGTGGCTCGCATTATATTTCTACTTTATAACACTTACCCATAATTACTTCCGCCCCAACACTTATCACAAATGTCATCCTTTTCATAGACCTCATCCTATCCTCTCTCACCAACACTTACTGTACCATAAATGTAATTATTCTCCATGACTGGCTTTATTCAGCTTCTATCAGCCAAGCCATCAAGTTGGTACTCCACTTCTGAATATTCATCAAAAAACTTAAAATTCAAGGTTTCCACATAGGCTTCTAGTCTTCTGGGATCACGGAGAATAAGAATTCCTACTGAAAAAACCTGAACACCTCTGTTGAATATAAATTTGTAAAAAAAAACAAAAAAAAAAAAAGCCTGCTCCAGCCTTCATTTGTGCTAAGGGACACACTTCTCTCTTGCGGTGAAACACCCTAGCTCCATAAGAAAGACTAATTTTCCACCACAGGAACCAAAGACCTAAAAAAAAATCTTTGCACTGAAGGTACCAGAAGTTTTCCTTCAGAGTCCGGGGTTGAACAAGAAGAAGCCAGACGAATGCCATGGGTCCCTAAGTCTCCTTCATGCTGCTGAACATCTGTCACTCTGCCAGAATTTTCTTTGCCAGCTTGGGAGGTCGCTGATCTTGAATGTCTGACCCAGCTCTAGAGTCTCCCTTCTGAATATGTCAGCAACCTCTCAAGATGTTGTCTTGATCTTCCCGCACAATGCCCTGTGGCATGTCCCATAAAAAAAAGAGGGAAGGTATATGGCAGTGGGGTGAGATGTGGAGATCACGGAGTCAAACGAGACTTGGCTTAAATCCCTTATTCCACCATTTATTCTCTTTCTTACTTCAGTCAAGTTAAAACCTAGATTTCCTCGTCTATAAAATGAGGAGAGTAATAAAATATACTGGATGTAGACTCTACCAGTTGGATACAATATACATTCACGAACCCCCCCAAATGCAGCTGGAAACTTGACTCCCAGGTAACATTTTCCGGTCTCTGTGACTAGACTTGTCAGGTGACCGGTTTCCAGCAAGAGGGTTATAAACAGAGACAATACATGTAATTCTGGGTCTGTGACTTTCAGCTTCCTTCCCAGAGCTTGGAACATGGAGCTGATATCAAGCCATGTTGGATCATGCAGATGGGAACGAGCTTAAGGAATCCAAAGGAACAAAACAGAAGGTACTAGAGCAAGCCTAAGCCTCTGTTATTGAGGCTTCTATTGCATTAGCTGATATGTATCCTAATATGCCCAAGGAGGTACAAAATGAGAGAAGAGAGTGCACATAAAATGCTTAGCATAGTGACTAACTGATACTAAGCACTTGCAAACGGAGGCGTTTATTTTCACAAGCGATAGCCCTACATCTAGCCACTTTTCACAGACTTCCAGAAAAATACACACAGACACATGCAAGGAGAATAAGCCAAGCCAAATTCACTGATGAGAACACGCATGATACGACATAGAATGCAGAAATCTAGAGGCTGGTAGAATTTCCCCCGAGCCTTAGGAATGAAAATTGGTACAATAAATGCCCTGTACACCGTGCTAACCCATGGGGATCTGGATTGCCTGCTCTGTACAGGTGGAAATCACGATGAGGCTGCTAAGTGCGACCAGCAGAGAAACACACCTGTGCCAGCTCATGCTTCATTACTTCAGACAGCTCCCTTTCAAAAAGCTATCTGGTCATTCAATTCTGATGTCTTTTGTCCTGTTCGATGGATGAAGACGAGAGCAAAGACAGCAAGTTTTAATGACTTCCTTCTCGATAGGTACAGAATAAACAATCTTTCCCTCTTGGCAGCAAAGAGGGAAGCTTTGAAGAAGAGCTGTCTCTCTTCCTCTCTCTAGGAGTCCGCCATCTTGTATCAGCCCGATGCTGGGTATGTACGCATTCCCCTTGCTTGGGTAGAATCTTTTAAATAGTTAACTATTGGAAATAGCCCTATGCCAGAAAACGGAGGAAACTGTGGGTGAATGTGGATTCCTGCAGATAAATCCTAACTACTAAGGCATGCTTTCTGCATTTAGCAGGTGTTAAGTGAAGCTCCTAGCACAGATGTCCCAACCTATAGAGAAACTGTCCTTTTCCAAAGGAAGGGGCCATTGAGGTCTTAAGGCCCCAGAGTGACAGGCCCGCATCGTTTACGAACATACTGGCACAATGGCATCCTATAAATGGGAGTGTCAGCATTTCATCCCCTATCTGCCCCAGAGTGTGATGTCCTGAGATTGAACCCGTTCCATCTCAGCACCCCGAGACAAGACTGGATTCACTGCTCAGCAACCTTCACATATGAGATTATGGCCTGCATACCAATGGCAAAACAGATCCTACGGGTGCCCTCCGCGTGGCATCCAGAGCCTCTCAGGAAGCCTGTGCAGACACGCTGGGATGGAATGCCTGATGCCGGCTCCAGGATGCCCAGGTTAGATCAGAAGCACGGCAACTGTCAGCGAGTATGAAGATAATCAGGACTGAAGTCACACCTTTTGGTTCAGCAGAGGCCAGCAGCCTGAATTTTTGTTGGTGAGCTGCAAGGGTACGATCCAGCGTGTCACGTCTAATAACCTTCCTGTCTGAAGTCTGATGTGCTAAGAGATCCGGGCTGCTCACGTTAAAAGCTGGGTTCCCAATGCCTTCCGTAGCCTCTCTATCTTCTTTAACTAGAGCAAAACAAGGAGGTCAGAAGATCATTCTAAAGCAAAATGTATTCCAATGACAAGCAGAAAATTCCTCCCAGTAATTCTTGTGCGGAAAGACTCAAGTGTATCATCCTCAAATGTCACCAAAACAGAATTAGGTTAAAATTAACTCTTAAAAAAAAAAAAGAATAAATGATTAAAATAATTACAAATTGCACCCTGACAAGCAAGAGCAAAATTTCGCCCACAGCCATTTGTCTGTAATTAGTTAATTAATCCTTACACAAATTATGAGCAATAACTCATCAAGCAAGGCTCACCCATCAGAAATTCAGCCGACTTGGATTTCTTCTGCTTAGTTTGCTTCAGAGCCTTCTGCCGAAACTTCTGGAGGGAAATTGTTAAATGAATAAATTAGCTAAAGAATGAAGATCATCATTTATGATCCACAACTAACACAGGATTTTAAATATGGGATGGCATTGAAATGTCATTTAATTTACATCTCTCCTAAAGGGGTCAAACACTAATTGAACAACAGAAGTGGAAGAATTAAATAAAAGAGGATAAGAAAAGTTAATACAAATGCCAAATGAAGGTCACGTTCAAATACTTTGTTTTTATCATTTTTAATTAATGCAAAGGGCCCTCAACAAATTAAGGACACTAGCCAATTTGCACAGAGAAGCTTGCACTGCAGGATTGACAGGAATTCGGACAGTGCTATGATGCCATTTCATTTCGGCGAGATAGAATGATCTTGTAGAAAACGTGCTCAGTGTTGGTGCTTGCTTGTGTCCATATTTGTTTTAAACCGCTAAGTTCCAGCGTGTGAATTAATTCCTTCTTGAAATGTAACCAGGGATAAATATGATCCAAAATTTCAGCAAAAGTCAAAATGATGTGAAATGCCAAGAGTTTCATAGTCTCCTGGGACTTACACAAATTTCATAAAATGCCACCTCACTGAAAACCAGAATTCATTACGTGACTGGGAAAGCCATTAATATGAGAATGCATAATAAATGTTCAAAAATGAAAATGAATAGCCAGAAATATTATTAGAGTCCTCAGACTCCTACAAGTTCCAAATGAATCCTTGATAACTGTCAGACTAAATTTTAAAAATATCCGTGGTGGAAATGCTCAAGTTTCAGATTAAATTATAAAATTTAGGTTAGCCATAAGCCAAAGAGCCAGAAAGATAAAGCATGTAGAAATGAGCAAGCCACGGTTACATGTAAAGATGGCGTATCAGACAACGCATTAAATCAAGTTTCTGACGACTGGATTCAGAATAACAAAATGTCGTGTCCATTTTACAACCCTGTGTCATTGCTTTTACTAGATCTCCTGGAGCTTCTAACATTGCCATTTTGCGTTACAGTGTTTGGAAAAAACCCGACTTCTTTTTAAAAACCTCTTTCCTTATTCTTATAAATATCACAAAGCAATTAAATCGTAATACAACAGGTTGCATAAATAGCCTGGTATCATAAAAGCGTGTTAAAGATTTAGGAGCAAACAGTCCACGTAGCCAACCCAAATGCAGGACCTGTTTTTCTGAGAATCTCCTCTTTGAAACATAAGGCAAATAGTGTGCAATAGGTTTAAAACAAAATGTATTTAATGTGACTGTAAACGAAATCAAGGAAAAACATGTACTCCAGAGATCTTTTTTCTAAAAAGGTGGTGAAGAGAGCCCCGCAGGGGTAAAAATCACAATCCACCCCCCCAAAAAAAAATTTCTAGTATTTCGAGATTTTCTTTTAAAGGAAATGCATAATGACTCTTATTTAGAGAAAAGTCCCATAATTGTAAAGACTTTTTTCTTGCTTTCAGGAATTCTGATATTTCTTTTTAACATCCACTGTCAAAGTAGCGTGATGTATTCTGTGCAATTGCTCTATTTAAAAGATAAAAATAGCATCGCAACCTGATAGAAATCCTAAGATGTGTAGTATTAGGGTCGTGTATGAAAATGTACGCTGAAATCACAAGAGAGAATACATTTCACTAATTTACATCCCTTCTCAACTTTTAAATTAAACGCAGAAGACGAAAGGCACTAAAAACTCGGTAAACTTTTACAAACAGTAGTTCAGAACTGCAAGAATGTTCCCACATTTAGGAAGACAGGGGGTGAAGTATGATTTTTTTTTTCACAGCCTCCATCTAAAGTGGCAGCAGATAGGAGTCTTCTTGACGTGGTTCAGTAATCCTGCGACTTCAACTCCTTTCAGATCCAGTTAAACACGCTTTTAAGTAGATGGATGTGGCCTATTAATAGACCTCATTTCCTTACTAAGGGCTTCAAATGAAATTATGTGCTTTCTCTCGAATGTTTAAAAAGGTCGCAAAGATATTTTTTTCACGAGTTCACGTATTTAAAAGGAAGGCCAAGTCTGATTGTACACACCAGAGATAAATTCTTGGAGGGGATTAGCAAGTGAGGGATTGTATTTTGTGACCTCTTTACTACTAACACATGTTTGAGAGGAAACGGGCAGTGATTTCCCAGTGCTCTCCTTGGCCAATTCCTTTCCGCTTTCCTCTCTACACGTGGGCACCTTTAAAGGGGGTGAATTGCACCTTCAACCACCCCACCTCAATTCAGATGCCCTCCTTCCTGATGAGATTTTCTCTCCCCAGCTCCTGCAAACGAACCTTTGCTTCTATTTCACATTAATGCCTTCATTCTTTGCCACTGGTTAAGTTAGCTTATTTATGGAATTTGTTATTATTCTTAATAAGCTCACATCAACCTATTAAATATGTATATGGCATTTCAAAAATCAAATCGAGAAACAAAATTTGATCATCAGTACCTTCCTGCTTCTCACTGATACCTACTTAGTCCTGAAGAGAAGCAGAATGTTTAGAAATCTTGACCAAACCAACACAGATAGGCCTGATGTCTTTTATTTTTCCGCCCTTTACGTTGCTATTTCATTGCTATAACCTAACTCTACATCAAATCAAAGCAAGCAGTTTCTGGGAACACGTTTGTTTTGCGTGTGTGCTTAAATAGTGCTGCTTAAATAGTGCTGAATCCGGTCTTTCAAACATGTTTTGTTAAGGTTATCCCCCTAAATAGGGAATACGTAGTGTGGAAGAAAGCAAGAAATACTTTGTGATTTGAACAGAGGGGAAAAGAAAAAAAGAAGGAAAAAAAAAAAAAAAAACCTGCCTGGAATTGGTAAGACCTGACAGTGTTTTGGACAATACACATCCTCTTCGTCCAAAAGAACAACAAATGCCTTTTCATGCAACATGGTCAGCTTGAAAAAATAATAATTGTAATAATACCGCGACACAGTCGAGAACACGAACAACAACAAACTCATTTATAACCAGTGGCGAGCCACACGTAGGAAGTTTTTAAAAGAATGTGATTGTCGTCGGGAGGAACGGGGTCCCCCCCAGCGCAGCGCTCAGCTCGGCTTGCAGTCAAAGCCACGGCCGAGGGGCGCGGCCAGCCTGGTGGGCACAGACCAGCAAGAAAGTGAATACTGCATACTGCACAGATCATCGTTCGGTTCAGGGCAGTCAGATTGCATCTGGGATCAACCGATCGTGCGTGATGAAACCGTCAGCCCTCATTTGTGTCTAGCTGTTTTCCTCTGTCCGGCTGTAAACAAGGCCGGCTGGGGGTTGTCGGCCTCCCCTCGCGTGCGCGGGGAGACCTCACAGTCAGACCTCGCCAGGGGCCTCTGCGCGCACCAAACAGTTCCATCTTCCGGACAGCGGTTCCAGAGCACGACCGGCAAGTCACAATGTGAGGCCACTTAGGAATGACAGAGTCAGGGCCTCCTTTCAGAAACATGCCTTAGATTCCTACACATTCTGGCAGGGCACGTCTCTTCCATGAAATTAATTTAGGTGTTCCTGATATGAACAACTGTGTTTTTTCATTGTTGTTGTTGTGTTGTTTTGTTTTTTGTGTTTTCCAGCAGACTAGCTCAGCAGATTCATCTTGTTGGGGAGGAGGGAGTGGTGGAGATTGTTTTAGTTGTTTCACTGCTGTGGGGCTTTGCTTGGATCACCCAGAAAACAAAACCAAAAAAAAAAAAAAAAAGGAGACATGGATAGAAATACTGTGGATCTGGTCCACCTCCAGGAACCTAATCATGCCTGAATTGCTGGGAGGAGTGTAATGATGGTAAACAGGAACAGGTATGTTGGCTTCTGTTCTCATCCACTTGGGCCACATTGTTGCCTTTACAATAAAGCAAAAGACTGTTTTGAAGGAATGGCATCTCAATCATAAAAGGCAGGGGCTGTCATTGAAGCCATTTTCCTGGGCAAGGGGCATAAAGGTAACATTTAGTATTCACTACACTGAGTTCTCCTAGCCAGCTGGTCGGTCCCTGTTAAGACTTTCATTTATGCAGCTTGAGCTGGAACCTTTTTTGTTCTCCCGGTCTATTACTTTGTCTATTTAAGGGATAACAGCCAAAGTGAAACAGCTTGCAATTTGCACCTGTCTGCTCTGAACATTCCATGTTGGATTATATAGAGAGCAAACTCTTCATTGCTAATGAGAACAAGACTGGGTAAGGCTGAATGCAGTTTTGTTGGGGGACCTAGAGGATATTTTAGTGGGCTTTCTCCCCTTTTCTAAATAATTTGATAGGGACCACCATATTCTTGCATTTTAGAATTCCTAGAGTAAAAAAAAAATGCAACTCAGAAAAAATGCAGTGAAGTTGTGTATTCTTTAAAGGAAAATTTAAATGTCATGTAACTAAGAATTAAATCAGCATTCAATTGTCTCAGATGAGAGAGAAAAACTTTAAACGCTAGGTTATTTCCAAATTGTTTAAGCACAAAATACCTAGAGAGACCCTTAATTTATAAAATTGGCCATGAAAAAAAAGTTGATAAAAAAATTGGGGGATGTTACAGGAGAAGGACTGATTTGGGAAATAATATATAGTGTCTGAAAGTGAACCAATGCTCTCTGCTTGTATTATCTTTGAACTTTTAATTGACTGGATGGAAAATAAAATTCAAGTGACTGAGTTCCAAATCATACCTAGATAGATGTATATGTGATATCATCATGCAAATCACAGAGCACATTCTCCACAAATGCAAAAGTGCCAGCCCATGATTCTCTCCAACCTTTTCTGGAAGTCCTCTGCAGCCCCCTTAGCTCTGAGGAGTTATATCAGTGAGCCACCATCTATTTTTAAAGAATGCAAATTAAGTGAAAGAACTTGAAGTAAGGCTTATGACATTTTCCCAAACCTTGTGGATATTTTTTTTAAGAAATCATAATAATAATGTTCAGATAATTTTCCAAAATATCCTTGAAGACTATCCAAAATTTAGTAAAATCTATGTATGTATAAATTAAATATATACATGCACATATATACACATACACAGAATATATACTGAATATATATGAGAACAATGTAATATGCTGAATATATATAAACTATATATATATATCCACACACACAGACATATACATATATATAGAGAGAGAGAATATATATTGAAAATATATTGAAACAGAATAACAGGATATATATATACATTATATATATATACATATACATAATATGTATATATATATATATATATATATATATATATACATATATATATTTGTGTGACATTTGGATTCCAGAAATCCCTCACATTGGCACCTTCTGTTACAGTGCTAACTGCTACGGCAACAAGCTTAATGAAGCCAAGGTGGTCACAAATATTGTCTCACTCGTAACTTCTATAGCTCGCTGTGGCTGCTGGCCCACATCTTGCCTGACAGATAACGTCCCAGCTCGTCAGCGATGGACCCTCTCATGCGACTTTAGGAGTTCTGTCAGCCACGGCCGAGTCTGGTCAGGTCAAAGGGTTGAGCCATGTGTAATTCAGAACAGAGGAGGTCCCACGGTCTCGCCACAAAAACAATTACACTACTTATTTCGCTCTAGCCCTTGCCCCAAACTCACAAGCCTCACATTTTCAGGGCAGTCAACCTAATTCTGCCCCTGGGCGATAAGCCACATGAAAATATGTGCTGCTGTGTTTATAAATCTAATCAAAAATAGAAACAGTGGACGGGCTCAGTGAGGTCCTATTATGGATCATGGGAATCCCTGGAAATTCTGAAGGCACTTTTGTTTGACTTCCGTAGACTCTCTTTTGCTATTACATTGTCTGCTACACTTCGTTAATCATCCTCTTTACTCGTGAGTGCTACCAAGGAGGCTAAATTTCTGCTCACTCCTCCTGTACTTTTCAAGTCCATGGATGATATTATGAAAAATAAAGCTCGAAAGGCTGCTTTTAAAGGAAAAAATCAGAAGAGGTAACTACGGTTATAGCCATCTTACCTCTCTATCCATGTTCTCGGCCCCTTGCCCTTGGCGATGCACAGATTTAAATCAAGTCCCCCTAAAAAAGACAAATAATATTTAAAAAGTAGAATAGGGGCGCCTGGGTGGCTCAGTCAGTTGGGCGTCCGACTTCAGCTCAGGTCCTGATCTCTTGGTCCATGAGCCCGAGCCCCGTGTCGGGCTCTGTGCTGACAGCTCAGAGCCTGGAGCCTGCTTCCGATTCTGTGTCTCCCTCTCTCTGGCCCTCCCCCGCTCACACTCTGTCTCACTCTCTCTCTCGAAAATAAGTAAACATTAAAAAGAAAACATATTTTTTTAAGTAAAATAAATTGGTCTGACCAGGAGGGATATGAAGCAATTTGGGGCTGGAGAGCTAGGATGTTACTTAATGGTCCCTTAAACACTCCGTGTCGAGCCAACAGATTTTGATTTGGGGTCCTGTTTTTACTGTTGTTCCAGACTTCTACTAAACTGAGAGTCAGTGAATATTCACAAAACGGTTTACGAAGGTAATGCGTGGGAAAAATTCAGACTTGATTAAGACAGTCCAACCTTCCTGTTGTATGCCAAGAGGTGACTAACTCAGACTGCCCTGAAATTATGCTAAAAATGTGCTGTTGAGGCTTTCGTTAGCTGTACTACATTATCTCTTTAAAAAATAGGATCCAGGGTTGCAACTGTCATAAATAGATAACGTCTGATAAAGTCCATGATAAGTATGTGCACTTAAGGACCAGGCAGATTAAATTCTGAGAACTTCATCCACCAAAGATGGGTACACAACTTTTCGTGAAAGGCAGTGTGGGATAAATTATCAGGTTTAATCTGCCAGAGATTACATTTGATATTGTTTCCGTTGAGAAAAATACTGCCCTAGAACACAGTCTGGGACCAGATGATTATAAAAATACGTGGAAATAATAATAAGTGAGAATTTTTTTAACGAGCAATGTAGTCCCAGCATTTGTTAGATTACCATAAGCATTTGCCGAGAGAGCCTTTTAAACTTGGAATTTGCCCTTTCAAAATGGTGATCAGTATTTGGCAGTAAAACAAAGTACATCATGTATGAATGATACAGGGGACACATTTTGTTTTTTTTTAATTTGGAGAGCTCTCAATGGTAGTTTTAAAAAGTCACTTCACAATGTGCGTATGAGCTCTTATATGGCTAACAATGTTGAAAAATGAAAGATCTCAGTCCTTCCAGTGTTAATTGTAAAACGTACTCGTTTATGTCTGAGTAACATAAAAGATTCAAAGATTATATTGACTACGTCCTAAAATGAGGGAAGTGCGTATAAAAGTTTTTAAAGGAAAAGAGTCCGCATCAAAATGAGGAAATTTTAGCCAAATAGCAGAAGTTGGAGTTTGATTTGCTTATTTTTGCCACCGCACAGGGACCGAAGTGTATTCAAAAGCACATATTTCCGAGCACTGTTACTCTAAGGGTTAAGATTTGTCTTTAAGATACCTGTGATTTGTAAATTGTCTCATGTTATTGTCATCATAAATGTATCTCGCAGGCATACAATCCAAACTGTATGAGCCAAAAAAACACAAGGTGCCTCTACTCACGTCAAGATAGTGCTCAGGAAACTTTCAAGTAAGGCAAACCACTTCTCTCCCTTCACGGCAGGCTACACTTTAGACATCTTTATGCACAGATACTTAGAATACGATAGAATACAGTACGAGTCAGTAACATCATGAAATGAGGTCAGAATCTTTACATTGTCTCATGTACAATTATGACATTAAACCCGGAAAGTGGTTTGATAGGACCAAGTCGTGTGTCATATAAAAAGCAGCTCTCTCTGGAGAAGTAAAACTGTATATTCCCCTGTCTCATGAGAAAAGGGTGTGGCCTGGCATTCCTCTCTGCTTGGGAATCTCTGGGAGCTTAGATCAAGCATGATTTGCAATAAAGAGTCTCAGTCTCTGTGTATCCACGAGCTGGAATGTGGGAGTCAGATCCCTCACAGCTGGGTCAGATCCCTTACAACCTGCAGAATAGAGGCATTGAAGAACAATCGTCACCCCCTCCCCACCCCCCATCCCCCCCGCCCCCCCCCCCGCCCCGCACCAGAGACCTATCAGTGAACATGTGACCAGGCTGTAGGACATAACAATGATGTGGGCAAGGTGTCATTGCTAGTCTAAATACTGACACACAAATGCATGTTCCCAGTGCAATTTCTAGGAATTTAACTCGCAGGCCTCCAAGATGGGAAGGAATTGTCCAAAGGTCGGTTCCTAAGTGCTGTGGCAAAGGCGGGGGGGGGGGGGGGGCTGGTGAATGGAGAACTAAGCGTGAGGCAAGTTCTAGGGGCCCCAGATGCTGAATCAATGAGAAAGACGCTCAGGCAGCAATAATGGACTCTGAGGAACAGGCAGGATTAGGAGTTAAATAGAAAGAGAGAGTTGGAAAAACACTATGAGCACAGAATGGCAAACGAAAGTGAGAATAAGTTCGTAGAACAGCGAGTAGAATCTGTCAGCAAATAATCATTTCAACAAGTTAGTAATTCATGAGTCGCCACCACACCCTCTAAAAAATTGATCACTCGTGTAAGTGGCAAAAAATGGAGCCAATCCAAGAACTGACGTATTTGCTGAACTGTCTGTATATCTACATTTTCAGGAACAGCCCAAAACAGCTTCCTTCTTAAGAGGAAAGGAGAATAAATAACAGTTATAAATACTAGGCATTTACCAAAAACCTTGGTTTAGGCCTTTCAGGGGCGTTGGGTTTAATGAACTAATGGACGCCATTACAAACTTCTCACTGTGACTACAAATCTGGACCACGGTGTAGCATGTCAGTTGCAACACAAGTGAACGACCGTGGCAATCGATTTAAAAGCCAGTCTCAAAGTTGCAAGCAGGTTTATAACTGCACTATCACCTGCTTGTAAGGAACCTGTTGGCCACCTTCTGTTGAGCCTGGGTTAATAACCACCTGCTAATTCGTATAGTCACTGGTGTTTTTTTTGTTGTTCGTTTAAGTGCTGATTTTAAAATGGCTTTCCCTGAAATTGTTGACCTTGTATTGCAAATTAAATCCTGGAATTGCCAAATCTCTGACAACTGGTTCATTGCTTCCAGAGAAGGGAATTAACATGGCTACAGCTGTCATTCCATTGCATTTTTCTTCTCAAGCAGACCAGCAAGGGCAAAGATGGTGTTAGACAGAGGTCGCAAGCCAGATTCTGTCTGCAAACGTGTTTTGTTTGACCTCCACAGTGATTTAAAACATATTGAGCCTCTATTTAAAAAGAAGAAAACTGCCGTAAAAATCTGACTCCTGGCTTCTCTTGGAAAATTAAAAAATTTGGCAAGCGAGGGTCAACATCCATGGTGAGCCATGGAAGCATGCTCTCTAGGCAGTGCTCTCCTGGTCTACAGTCCACGTTCTCCCTATTGCAACCCACAAACCAACATGTAAGTTCCATAAGGTCAGAATGTACTTAATTCATTGTTACATCCTCAGAACCTAGAACAGAGCCTGGCGAGTAGTGCGTGCTCGAGAAATATTTAATGTCGGATCAAATGATCTCTGGACACACAGGTAACTTGAATGGGTGGCATTAAAACGATAGGAATAGGGGCGCCTGGGTGGCGCAGTCGGTTAAGCGTCCGACTTCAGCCAGGCCACGATCTCGCAGTCCGTGAGTTCGAGCCCCACGTCAGGCTCTGGGCTGATGGCTCAGAGCCTGGAACCTGTTTCCGATTCTGTGTCTCCCTCTCTCTCTGCCCCTCCCCCGTTCATGCTCTGTCTTTCTCTGTCCCAAAAATAAATAAACGTTGAAAAAAAAATTAAAAAAAAAAACACGATAGGAATGTTCCTACGGGCACCTGGGTGGCTCAGTTAGTTAAGTGTCCTGCTCTTGATTTCGGCTCAGGTCATGATCCCAGGGTCGGGGCAGTGAGTCCTGCATCAGGCTCCTCACTGAGCATGGAACCTGCTTGAGATTCTCTCTCTCTCTCTCTCTCTCTCTCCCTCTCTCTCCCTGTGTCCCTCTCCCCTGCTCACACTCTCTTTCTAAACAACAAAAAATAATAATAGTTAATTAATTTTTAAAAAAACAATGGGCACATCCAGGAATTGTCACAATGCATGTCTCAGTTAAAAACAAAAATCTGCGGGGACACCTGGGTGACTCAGTCGGTTAAGCATCTGCCTTTGTCTTGATCTCACAGTTCGTGAGTTCGAGCCCCGCGTCAGGCTCTGTGCTGACAGCTCGGAGTCCGGAGCCTCTTTCGGGTTCCTTGTCTCCCTCTCTCTCTGCCCCTCCCCTGCTCATACTCTGTCTCTCTTTCTCTCTCTCTAACAAATAAACACTAAAAAAATTATCTAAAAAATATATGCAGGTCATTGGGGCGCCTGGGTGGCTCAGTTGGTTGAGCGTCCAACTTCATGATCTCACAGCTTGTGGGCTCAAGCCCCACATCAGGCTCTGTGCTGGCGGCTCAGAGCCCGGAAGCTGCTTCAGATTCTGTGTCTCCCCCTCTCTCTGCCCTTCCCCCACTCATGCTCTGTCTCTCTCTGTCTCAAAAATAAATAAATATTAAAAAGATTTTTTTTTTAATCTGTGCAGGTCAAATAAATTCTGCCAGTGCTCGGGCAGAAAGAGACAAACTACCTGCCTATCATTCTGCTCGCCCTGCTGTTTTTCTTATAAAGAAATATTTCTCTGTATCCCTGCTACTATCAAAAAAGTAGGGCCACAAGCATCAGGGCAAATGAGAGTGAACACAGACCCAACACATTTCACTCATTTATATTTCTTGGTCTGGCACCTGCAGGCATCTGGATTTGAAACTTCTGGAACAGAGATAGGAGTAGGTCTCCCACCCATGATACCAAGCTGCTCTTACCACATTCTCCCCTCATCCTGCTCAGTAGGTTCTGCACTACAGCCTACATCTACGTTAGAGAATAAATCAAAAGTGGAATACAAAACCTTCCTTGGAAAGTCACGAAACCTAAAACACACTATTGCTTTAAATAGCATAACGGTGTGGCACGGACTTGTGTTTACAGCTCGAAAG
The DNA here is from genome assembly GCF_022079265.1 of Lynx rufus. Lineage (NCBI taxonomy): Eukaryota > Metazoa > Chordata > Mammalia > Carnivora > Felidae > Lynx > Lynx rufus. The sequence continues at coordinate 127,857,189 of NW_025814878.1, forward strand.
GCATTGGTTCAGCTTTCTTGCTCGTGGGGAAGGTGCTTAACCTCGAAAAGTCTCCAATTACTCTGCATAATGGTTGAGAAAATTTAAAAACTATGCATGTCAGACTTCTGGCTGCCACGTAGGGTATAGAAAGCTGGAAAAGTGTTGCTCCCAAACATAAAGCAGGATATATCCTGAATAGCTACAAATTGACAACTTTTCTGAAACCCGCCAGAGAGCTGAAGTCATGGCATATTCTCCTAACCCCAAATCTAGGCAAAGGCAGGTGCTCCGAAGGAGTAACAGGATGCGGGTATGTGCTTACTGAGGCACATGCAAGGCCCCCACAGAAGCCGGTAAAAATTCGGCTTGCAATGGCAAACAAGTCTCTAAAGTCTGAATGTGACCTAGGGTGAGAATATAGAACTCAAGGGATTGAGGGATCATCAAACACAAGGGGCGTTCACACCCATTCACAGACACTTCTCCATGGACCTCCTGGGTTCTCAGAAGAAAGACTGGGAACAAGGCAAGAGTTCAGAGCAGTGGTGCTAAACGGGGAATAATTATACCTCCAAGAGGAAATTATGCAACATCTGGAGACATTTTTTAAAGTTCATTTTTTTTGAGAGAAAGAAAGAGAGAGTCCAAGTGGGAAAGGAGTAGAGAGCAAGAGGGAGACACAGAATCCCAAGCAGGCTCCAGGCCTGAGCTGTCAGCACAGAGCCTGACGTGGGGCTCAAACCCACAAACCATGAGATCATGACCTGAGCCAAAGTCTGATGCTTAACCGACTGAGCCACCCAGGCGCCCCAACATTTTTAACTGACATATCTGGGAGGGGGGGGTGCTCTTTGTACCCTGTGGTTAGAGGCCAGGAATGTTGCTAACCATTGGCTGTGCATAGACTAGCACCCTATTACAAAGAACTACCCAGTCCAAAACTGCAGTTGAGAACCACTGGTCCCAAGAAATTCTCCTTTGTTATGGAAAGAAGCCACTGCAGAAAAGCACTAAGCCCCACCTGGATACTCCACCTTTTTCTCCTCTCAGACACAAAAGCCTTACTTTCTGGGAAACAGCAGCAAACGCTTTTGCCCCCCATTCCCAACAAGGTTATGACCCATTGCAGCTGGGAGAAGAGAACACAAAAATACCCTCTTGCCCTGGGATGGGGGCAAGAAAACATCCTGGCCCAAACTACTAGAAGTGTCCTATCGCAGAAAGAGGGACAGGATCTGAGATGGCCCCAGCCTTGGGACCCAGAGACACAGCAGCTTCCAGGGGGGACTACTCACCACCCCCCCCCCCGACCATCAGGCGACCGGGCGTTGAGCCGCAGGTAACATCAAAGCACAGTGGGGAGACCAAAAAGGATATGAATAGAGATGCTCCCTTCGACTTGAAGGTGGAGGAGACACTGAGCAAATTTCAAAAACCACCAACCATTCTAAGCATAAGTTAAGGCCAGAGGAATCCCAAGCCTGTGGGGCGCTGATGATATAACCATAACGACAAAAAAAATGCAAACCCAGTTCAAGTGCTGGCTAGACCGACCAAGCCTCCCACATGGAAAGACCAGCAAAATAAAAGACAGGCCGTGGCCGGCTGCGAATAACATCTGCCTCACTCTCTACCGTCCCGCCCAGGATGACCTACTTTCAAGTAACGTTAGGTGGCAAACAGAGAAGCGAGGGAAAATAAGATAAAACACTTCCGTCCAAAAGATAAAATGATCAATAAAAAAATGGACTCAGACACAACCAAGATGTGGGATCTGTCAGATAGAGAATTTAAAATAATTGGATCGAGGCGCCTGGGTGGCTCAGTCGGTTAAGCGTCTGACTTCGGCTCAGGTCATGATCTCACAGCTCGTGAGTTGGAGCCCCGCATCGGGCTCTGTACTGACAGCTCAGAGCCTGGGGTCTGCTTCAGATTCTGTGTCTCCCTCTCTCTCTGCCCCTTCCCTGCTCATGCTCTCTCTCTGTCTCAAAAATAAATAAACATTAAAAAAAATTTAAAATAATTGGATAAAGTGACGTCACTGAGATGGCAACATGGGTCATCCCTGACTTCAGTCCCCCTCAGGAAAAGAACAACCAGCAACCTCTGTAGGCAAGACACCATTGTGAAAATTTAAAACCCAGGGGGTGAGGCCAAAGTACACCCCAGACAACAGATGCCATTAGAAAAGTAAGAGGGGCGCCTGGGTGGCTCAGATGGTTAAGCGTCCGACTTTGGCTTAGGTCGTAATCCCACAGTTCATGAGTTCAAGCCCCACGTGGGGCTCGTTGCTGTCAGCGCAGAGCCTGCTTTGGATCCTCTGTTCCCCCCTCTCTCTGCCCCCCCCCGTGCTCTCTCTCTCTCTCTCTCTCAAAACTAAATAAGTATTTAAAAAAAAATAAGAGGAGTAATTTCACTGACTTCATCAACCCTCCCCCAGGTCAGCCTAACGTCTAACAGACAGGGATTTCCTGGGCCTGCAGTTTCTCCAGTGGGAAAAAGAGAACCACGGTGGACATCAACTTTTCAAGCATTGAGGGATGCTTCCCGGGAGGCTCACTTAGGTCTCACCTAAAGAGCATCCCTGGGGGAATCTGTGGAGCTCAAAAACTGGGGAAATCAGACGGAGATGGAGAAGGGGGTGGGGCTTATCGTCACCGTTGCTCAGGTATCAGTGGACTGTGTCAGTTGTTGTATGTTGTGGACCCCGGTGGCTCCACCTTCCCAGGGATCTCAGTTGGCAGGTCCGCCTGATTTGAATCCGCAGCCAAAGGGCTGTGCTGCCATGGGGCATATCCTCTGGCCCAACCGGGCAAGGGTGCAAACTTGCAGGCCCCCCCAACTGCTGAGCAAAGCCTCCAGTTCTGCCCCACAGGGAAGCATGGCCACAGATGCCTAGAAGGAGCAAATCACATTCTAGGACCTGCCTGGGCACGAAGCCAAGCCAGCAGCCTTGCCCAATTTTTATTTTTTTAATATGAAATTTATTGTCAAATTGGTTTCCATACAACACCCGGAGCTCATCCCCACAGGTGCCCTGCTCAATGCCCATCACCACCCCCGCCCCATCAACCCTCAGTTTATTCTCAGTTTTTAACAGTCTCTTATGGTTTGGCTCCCTCCCTCTCTAACTTTTTTTTTCTTTCCCCTCTTCCATGGTCTTCTGTTAAGTTTCTCAGGATCCACATAAGAGTGAAACCATATGGTATCTGTCTTTCTCCGTATGGCTTATTTCACTTAGCATCACACTCTCCAGTTCCATCCACGTTGCTACAAAGGGCCATATTTCATTCTTTCTCATTGCCAAGTAGTATTCCACTGTGTATATAAACCACAATTTCTTTATCAGTTGATGGACATTTAGGCTCTATCCATAATTTGGCTATTGTTGAAAGTGCTGCTATAAACATTGGGGTGAGCATAGCTTCTGGCCCTGCATAATCAAGGAGCCTGAACAGTACCCCCAAGAAGTCGAGAGCCCAACCTACAGTAATACCCGGCCACAGAACCCAGCCTACAATCTCACCCAACAGTGAAGCCCAGCGTATGGTCCCACTTGATTGTTGAATATGAACTGTGACCTTAGCCAGGCAGAGTCCAGGCAATGACCCTGGCCAATCACGGAGAAACACCTGTGGGCCTACCCAACCAGGCATCGCAGACAGTGACCTTGCCCAACTGTAGAGTACAGTCTCCAGCCCCACATAATTGGAGGTTCCATCTGACCGGAGAAACTGACCAGCAACCATGCCCAACTGCAAAGTACAGCCAGGGGCCTGCTTGATCACAAAGCCCAGCTTGTAGCCACGCCTAACTCCAGAGTACAGTGGGTGGCCCCAGCTGATCACAGAACACTGCCTGAGGCACCACCCAACCGTAAAGCCTGACCTATGACCCTGTCTGAACAGAGTACCCGTGGTCCCATTCAGTAGAAAAGCATAGCCTGAGGCTCTACACAACCAAGATGTTGGAGCACAACCCACAGCCTTGCCTAGTCTTGGATTCCAACCGGTTGCACTACCCTCTAAGGGATTAGAGCCTGTAACCAACCCAATCAGAGGTAATGCAGAGCCAGGTAGGGGCCCCACCTTACTATAGAAATAGCTAGCAGCTACATCCAACCAGTGACCCACCAAGTAGCCTGGCTTGAATACAGAGCTCAACCATGAAACCCAGCCAGCGGCACCCCTCCTCCACCCCCCACCTCAGACTACGGACAGTAGGCTTGCCGAACTAAAAACCCAAATGGTAAGGCTTGCATGCCCATGTATGCTAGCCGCTGACCAGCCTAGTACCCCAAGCTGAGGTAACAGGTGAAGATCTTTCCCTACTAAAATAAACCTGTAAAGTCTGGAAGAAGAGACTCGTTTATCAAATATGCAGATACTAATGCAAAAATAAAAAGATCTTGGAGAATCAGGTAAACGTCGTGCCACCAAAGGAAACTTAAAAAACTTCAATAACTGACCCTAAAGAAATAGAGATGTATGAACTGTTAAAGAATTCAGAATGTTCTTCTAAAAGAAGTTTAGGGAGACTATAATAGTACACAGACAACTAACTGAAATTAGGAAAACAGTGCATGAATAAAATGAGAACTACAACAAAGAAGTAGAAACCACCAAAACCAACCAAACAGAAATCCTAGAGCTCAAAAATATGACTGCACTGAAGAGTTCAATAGAAAGCTTCAACAGCAAACTCTACCAAGCGGAATAAGGAACTGGTGAACTCCAAGACTGATCATTTGAAATTATCCAGTTAAAGGAGCAAAAAGAAAAAAGAATGAAAGAGTGAAGAAAGCCTGTAGGGCCAATGAGAAACCAGCACAAGGAGCCATGGACTCATTATGGAAATCATGAAGGAGAAAAGAAAAGGACAGTTTATTTAAAGAAATAATGGAGAAACACTTAAACATGGGGAAGTAAATCGACATCCAGATTCATGGGGCTCAAAAGATCCCAAATAAGTTGAAAGGGCTACACTGTGACACATTATTATTAAATTGTCAAAAGACTGTGACAGTTTTGAAACAACAAGGAAAAAAAAATAAGACATCATCTGAGAGGGAACCCCCATAAAACTACTGCACAATTTCTCAGCAAAAACTTTGCAGGCCAGCAGAGAGCAGGATGAAATACTCAAAATATTTAAATGAAAGTAAAGCCTGTCAGCCAAGAATACTATACCTGGAGGAGCTATCCTTTAGATATGAAGGAGAGATAAAAACATTTCTCAAAAAACAAAAACTGGAGAGTTCATTACTACTAGATCTCCAATCAAGGAAATGTTAAAGGGTATTCTAGAAACTGAAATGGAAATATGTTAATTACATCATACAACATGAATATGTAAAGCTCATAATAAGGTTATAGCTGAAATCAGGTTTTCTAATATTGCAATGGGGATACATAGGTCACAGCTCTAGTTTAAAAGTTAAAAATTGGGGCGCCTGGGTGGCTCGGTTGGTTAAGCGTCCGACTTCGGCTCAGGTCATGATCTCACAGTCTGTGAGTTCGAGCCCCGCGTCGGGCTCTGTGCTGACAGCTCAGAGCCTGGAGCCTGTTTCCGATTCTGTGTCTCCCTCTCTCTCTGCCCCTCCCCTGTTCACGCTCTGTGTCTCTCTCTGTCTCAAAAATAAATAAACGTTAAAAAAAAATTATTAAAAAAAATTTTAAAAAAAGTTAAAAATTGACATATTAATAATCACCAAAGCTATAATAATTTATTATTGGATACCACAATGATAAAAAATTACATAAATTGGAACACCAAAACCCTAAAATGTGAGAGGGAAAATAAAAATGTAAAGTTTCTGTATTCTATCAAACTTAAGTTGTTTCTAGCTTAAAATAAGATACTATAACTGTGATATATTTTATATGAGCCTCATGCTAATTGCAAAAGAAAAATCTGTAGTAGACACATAAAAAATTATAATGAAGGAGTCAAAGAATACCACCATAAAAAGTCATCAATCACAAAGGAAGTCAGCTAGGGAGGAAGGAAGAAACAACGGATCTACAAAACTGTTCAAAAATAACAATGAACAAAATGGCAATAGTAAGTCCTTACCCCTCAAAAATAAAATTTAACATAAATGGGTTAAATTCCATAATCCACAGATATAGACTGGGTAAGTGGATTTAAAAAAATAAGATCCCACATCCTGCTACCCACAAGAAACTCAATTTAGTTTGAAGGACATACATTGATTTGAAAGTAAAGGGATGGAAAAAGATATTCCAAGAAATTGGTAAACAGGGTGCCTGGGTGGGTCAGTTGGTTAAGTATCGACTCTTGGTTTTGACTCAGGTCATGATCTTGCAGTTAGGTAAGTTCAAGCCCCACATGGGGCTCTGCACTGGCAGTGTGGGGCCTACTTGGTATTGTCTCTCTCTCTGCTCCTCCTCTATTCACGCTGTCTCTGTCTCCCTCAAAATAAATAAATAAAACCAAAAATTAAAAGAAGGAAAAAGAAAATGGTACCAATAGAAAGTCAGAGTAGCTATACTTACATCAGACCAAAAAAAAAGTAGCCATTAAGCTAAAAATCGCCACAAAAGACAAAGAGATCAGACAATCAATTCATCAAGAAGATATAAAAAATATATTTATGCAGCCAACATCAGGGCACCTAAATATGAAGCAAATACTAACTGAACTGAAAGGAAAAATAAACATCAATACAATAATAGTTGAGGACTTTAATACTCCCTCTCAATGCTGGCTAAATCGTTCAGACAGAATATGAGAACAGTGGATTGAGCACCACTGTGGGCCAAATGAACCTAACAGACATGTATATAGCATTTTATTTAACAAAAGCAGAATACACATTCTTCCCAAACATACATAAAATACATTTCAGGATAGATCATAGGTTAAGCTATTGATTGTAGTTATAGTTAAATATATTCATTTGTCAAAACTCACAAAACTTTACACTTTCTAGAAAGGGTGAATTTTATTACATATCAATTATATTTTAATTTAAACGAGAAACACCAGGGCACCTGGGTGGCTCAGTCAGTTAAGTGACTGACGCTTGATCTCATTTATAATTGATAGTATATTTATATATTATATGAATTTTAAAGAGTAATAAGGTATTGAAATTAATTATATGTTTCTTCATGTTGTTTTTATTTTATTTTTTGACATTTATTCATTTGTGAGAGACTGAGACAGAGCACGACTAGGGGAGGAGCGGAGACAGAGGGAGACACAGAATCCAAAGCAGGCTCCAGGCTCTGAGCTGTCAGCACAGAGCCCGATGCGGGGCTCGAACTCACAAACCATGAGATCATGACCTGATCCAAAGTCTGATGCTTAAACAACTGAGCCACCCAGGTACCCCTCTTTATGTTGTTTTCTTAATCTTGCCATGTGTTATGGGTTGAAATGTATCCCCTCAAAAAATGTTAACATTCTGGGCGTCTGGGTGGCTCAGTCGGTTGAACAACCGACTCTTGATCTCGGCTCAGGTCATAATCTAACAGTTCCTGGGATCGAGCTCCACATCAGGCTCTGAGCTGATGGACAGTGGATAGCCTGCTTGGAATTCTCTCTCTCCTTCTCCATCCCTCCCCCCCCCACTCTCTCTCTCTCAAAATAAATAAACTTAAGATAAAAAGGTTAACATTCCAATTCCCCGTAACTATTAACGTGGGCTTATCTGGAAATAGGACCTTGATCCAATATGACTGGCAAATTCATCTAAAAGGGAAATTTGGACACAAAGAGAGATACACTCAGAGTCAGGAGGATGTTCCAAGGAACACCCAAAGCTACCGGAAGCTAGAAGAAAAGGAAGAACATATTCTCCCTCCACACCCCACCCCCAGCCCTTAGAACGTACCAACCTTGTTGACACTTGTATCTTGGACTTTTAGCCTCTACAAGTTTGAGAGAATAAATTTCTCTTGTGTAACTCACCCAATATATGGTGCTTTGTTATGACAATCCTAGCAAACCATACACGGCACATGATTAATCTCATTTATTCTACTCCCCTTTTTCCCTTCTCTCTTCATCGCCTCCAACTGGAACTTTAATTGGATATCACCCTTGTCATATATTCTAATGGTTGTATTAAATAATATTGAACATCTATTATTTCATAGCCTACAGAAAGAATCTTCTCACTTCCTACTTTTTTTAAAGATGAACATTTTAGGGTCCACACTCTTCCCACATCTTTCTTCCCATCTTCTGTCTCCAAATCTCTATCAACCGTACCCCTACTCTTCTTTTAATTTTCAAGCTTAAAAATATACATCTTGTTATAATAATTATAAACATTTTGTGCCTTGTCTGTAAACTGATTCTAACAACGAAAGCCTGAGAACAGCTTTATAGTTATGACATATTAATAAAACTTATGGCAAGAACACGCATGTAGTTTGCTAAGTTCTTTTTCTCCTTATTTCAGTGCCATGGCCGTTGTGGTATTTAAATGAGAATGAACCAAGCTTCATTGAATGAACCTTGAGTGAACATCAAGGTTGAATGGCCCTTTCATCAATTTTCTTTCTTCTCTCTCAACGGAAAGTCAGTTCATCAAATGTTTGATTCCCTGGGTCAAATCTCTACTTCATTTAACTCTCTTTCCTGTATCTTCTGAACCTTTGACATTTTTTTCCTACATTCTGGAACATTTCTTTAACTTTGTCTTCTAACTCTTTCATTGACTTAAAAAACGTTTTTGCAGTTAGACTTTTAATTTCTTTTTTTTAATTTTTTTTTAACATTTATTTATTTTTGAGACAGAGAGAGAGCATGAACAGGGGAGGGTCAGAGAAAGAGGGAGACACAGAATCTGAAACAGGCTCCAGGCTCTGAGCCGTCAGCACAGAGCCCGACGCGGGGCTCGAACCCACGGACCGCAAGATCATGACCTGAGCCGAAGTCGGCCGCTTAACCGACTGAGCCACCCAGGAGCCCTCAGACTTTTAATTTCTAAGAGTTCTTTTTTGCCATCTGATGTTTCCTTTTTTGGCACCCTATTATTGCTTTAGGGATGTAATACATTCTTTAATTTCTCCAAGAGGAGTTTGAGTTTTTATTTGTTTTGTTATAATTTCCCTGCTATCTTAAATACCTCCATTTCCCCAGAGTCCGTTTTTCAGTTTGCTTACCACGGTCTTTCTATTTCACGTTTCTGTTTTTCCTCAAATATTTGATGATCCTCCACTGACCATTCGTATTTAACCATAAGAGTATCGAAAGGCTAGCGAACTCTTGTGTATATGAGGGAGTCTTCTTTTTAGGGTGGAAAGGTCTCATTCCAGGTTGAGAAGAAGAGAAATCACCTGCTAACCTGTCCTCCTCCCTGTGAGAAGAAAGCACTGGAATCCATAATACGTGCCTAAATGGTCTCAGACAGTTGTTTCAAAATTTTTAAATAAGAATCTCCTCAGTTTTTGCCTTTTGGTAAACACCTGGCTCTTGGTCATTCTAAGATTTTTAATTATTTTTTGTTCACATATCCCCCCAAAAAGAAATTTGAAAAATAATCTATCTTTAAATGACTTTGAGTTGACATGCAAAATGTTCTATTATACTGCAAGCATGATTTGTAAATACTTTAATTTTAGTTAATCCTTTTACATCACTGTTCCTCTTGCAAATATATCTAGTGGAAGTTAAATGCAATAGTATTTGATACTTCTATTTTCCATTTTCAAAATATATGCCCTAGCTCTTCATTACTGTTGATCATTTCTAACAGTCTTTTTTTATTTTTTATTTATTTTTTAATTTTTTCTATGTTTATTTATTTTGGAGAGAGAGAGGGATGCAGAGCATGAGCAGGGGAGGGGCAGAGAGAGAGGGAGACACAGAATCCGAAGCAGGCTCTGGGCTCCAAGCTGTCAGCACAGAGCCTGACACGGGGCTCGAACTCATGAACTGTGAGATCATGACCTGAGCCGAAATCAGACGCTGAACTGACTGTGCCGCCCAGGCACCCCTCTATTGCATATGTCTTATTTCAATCTAATATTCATGAAAAAATGTCCCAGGTTTTAAATGTTGGCAACAAATTCAACCAGTTAAAATTCGTAAGTAGAGCCAATAATGTGGGTCAAACAAAACCCCTAACATGCAGCCGCTGTTCTCCCCCAACCCTCCTTTCATTCTGCTACCCTTATTCATTTTTTACCCACCGATACTTTTCCCTGTTAAATGAGTGGGGAGCCTTGGATATTTTCCTATGTCTGGAAAGGGTTTATACACAAGAATTATCTTTCTTTGAAGGACTGGAAGAACTCACTTATAAACCAATCTGAATTTGATGCACTTTTTTTTAACTTCTTTTTTTTTATTTGTCATTGAGAGACAGAGAGAGACAGAGCGTGAGCAGGGGAGGGGCAGAGAGACAGGGAGACACAGAATCCGAAGCAGGCTCCAGGCTCTGAGCTGTCAGCACAGAGCCTGACGCGGGGCTCGAACCCACAGACCGTGAGATCATAACCTGAGCCGAAGTCAGACGCTTAAATGGGGAGCCACCCGGGCGCCCCAGAATCATCAAATTACTTTAACAACCTACGCGTGGCCCCTCAGAATCGTTGCTGCTGCTGGCCTTCCTGATGATATTTAGCACCAGGACAAGTGGCTACGGTAAGGATGGGGACGGGAGAGGGAGACCTGGCTTCTGAGAAGCGGCTGTGAACGCAGAGATGGAAAGGACACCCAGTGGGTTCTAAGACAGATCAGCCTTAGAAAAACAGTACACATCGAAGAGGAGGATCTGGAAATTAATTACTTTAAAGCCATCTGTGCCTGAAAACCTCCCTTCTCCTTTATCTGTAAGAATGATGTCGTCGTGCGTGTGGTGGCCGCGGTGGGAGGGACGTCTGGTTTTGTTCTCACCTTTGAAATAAGCCTTGTATCTGCACCACCCTGTTCTACTGGCCAGCTCTCCAGGGTTGTGCTGGGTCTCCGGGCGCCCTTTCCCCTGCCCGTGCCTCCCGAGCTATCGCTTTAGTTATCCTCCTTCATCGACCAGTCTTAGTTCAACTATCTTTTATTTTCCAAACATTTGTGGTCAGCTTTTAGCAGTGGACACCTTCCCTCTCATCCTACGTGTTTGTTTGTTTGTTTGTTTTAACTTTGTTTATTTTGAGAGACAGAGAGAGTGTGAGCACAGGAGGGGCAGAGATAGAAAGAGAACATCTCAAGCAGGCTCCGCGCGGACAGCCTCCATGCGGACATGGGGCTTGAACTCACACACCGTGAGATCATGACCTGAGCTGAAACCAACTTAACCGATTTAACCGACTGGGCCACACAGGCCCCTCATCCTACATGGCTTTATTGGTCTTTTACTAGCCTTTTAATAAAAACTCAAGAGAAATATGGAAAAAATATATAGCCTGAACTGAAAACTCGTAGAATGATCTTAATCAATGGCTGTCTAATTCACCAGCTAATGTAAATGGAGCATTAAAATCTGTTCTACCCAGAGCAGGGAAGTTCCCGTCAAGTGCCTCTTCGGGGGCAATCAGCTGCTCTCACCAGTGCTCAGCTTTGCCATTTTGATCCTTAAAATGAACTTTGTCTAACTCAAGCTACGGAGCGTTACGCTGATGGTCTGGTTTGTGACTGAAGCATAGTGTTAGGGTCACTGAATAGAATCCTGTTCCCTGCTTTATCCAAGCAAGAATGCAACTTGCAATTTTCCTAGCACCGGACAGAAGGGCACTTCCAAACTGCGTTTATGAGGTAGCACCAATAGGGGGGAAATAATTGCCTTTAGCAAGCACAGGACTTGAGAAAACACACCTGTTACTTTGTTATTGATAGCGTGATTAATCGATCCCTAGAATCTGATTGAGAACATTGGGGTATAAATCATGCCATATGCACGGTTTCAGAAACATCACAGCCAGTAATTCAAAGCATATTTCAACTGCCCGTGGCATGCATTTCTGGATTAGTGTCACATATGGGTTCGCAAGAAACAACAGGGGCTATTTGTTTATATGGTCACATTTCTATCCTTCATTTTACTTCACATTCAACTTGACACTGGCTATACATATCAATACACACATCAGTGTGGGTTTACATTTCTTTGTCAGGTGTCTGGGAACAAAACATAGGTTGATTCACAAGTAAAGGGAAGTTAACGTCATGAACGGATATTTTTGTTACCAAAAGAAACAAACATTATGACTTATTCAGTGTGCCCCCTACCTGAACTGTTGCTCTAAGCACAAATGTTCTCAGCCAGCAAGTTCATTGCTGGGATATGCTGTATTTATTTCCAAGGTCCACACTGACCTGTCTAGTCTCTCAATCATTCAACACATGTTTATTGAGCACCTACCATATGAAAGACACAGTTTTAAGTGCAGTGGGTGATGAGGATCCTTCCCTAAGGCAATTACAGACTAAGATAAGGAAATGACTGGTACACAAAAGACAGGAATATCAAATAGAAAAGTATAACTGATGAGATAAAATTGGCACAGTTCATCACCAAGAGACTACTGAGAAATTGACCAAAGCCTAAAATTTGACCGAGGCAGGGGAAAAAAAAAAAAAAAGGAAACTCATTGGAAGGGTATGTATCAACATCATGGTGAGTAACTAGGGACTGAGGTTTTGCATATATGATATCATTTCATCCTTACCACAACCCATGAGCAGAGCTATATTATAGCCCCATTTTACAGATGACGAAATTGGAGCTCCAAGAGGTTAGGTAACATGTCCAAAGCCACCCAGTAAGCAGAGAGCCAATTGCCTAGACTAAACTCTTAGCTGAGTGGCTCTCCCATCACTTCTGGTCTTCGACTGGCATCCAAGCCTATCGTTGCTCCAAATGAGGTGGGTAAGAAAAAAAAAACAATGAAAAGCTTGTTAGGACTGCAAAACCTATTGTCATCCTTCTATATAACTGACAGAGATCTAAAACCTCTTACCTTGATTCCCGAGTGAATTTTGACTAATATGCATGTTTCTAAGTTCCCCAGTAAAAGTTCTGAACTGGCCCCAAACATTGTATGTATTCACTAAAATTAGCCGCTGAGAATTCCATGGATTGTAAGGAACTTAAGGAAGTTTCCAGATCTTCCTGGCTCACATAACTTTGTATTCCAGCAGCCAACTGGGAAAACAGGAAAGGCAGTTCACAGCTATTAAAACTGTCTCTTTCTAGTTCTCCAACTATAAAATATTCAGTTTGATTAAACTGTCTCTTTGGTTGCTATTTTGTTATTCCCAAGATTATAACTATACACACACAAATGGATTTTCACGTATATAGATTTTTCACACATATGTGTAGTTTTTTGGTGGCTTGCTGTTAACAATCATGGTGAGGGAAAAGTAGCATTTTTCTATCCTCTGAATACTATCTAAAGGGATATTATTGTCTGAATATATCTAAAGGGATATTTTTGTTTTTTGCTGTATTATCTACTTATATCAATGGATACAACCAAGATCTTAGAATTGTATATATTTTATACTGCATATATTGTATATATAATTGTATATATGTATATATATATTGTATATATATCTTAAATACTTTTTTGAATCAATGAAAATCATAAGAATAATGTAACAATGTAACCTTCTCCAACTCTGCTTAATATTTTACACCCACTTTCTATTGTGTTGGTGTCTCCTGCGTCACAGATATTGGCTGTTTATTCTAAGCCAGTGGTTTTCAAATGTTAGTATGCATCCAAATCGCCCAGAGAGCCATTGGGCCAGCCCACAGAATTGACATTACTAACAAGTTTGAAGATGATATTAGTGCTGCAAGTTCAAGGACTAGCATATGAGAACCAGTTGTAAACCAATCTGAATGAGAAAGAGTGTTGGGCTAAGAGTCAAGAGACACAGCCTCTGATTCTCGACCTGCCACCATTGGCTTGCTGTGTGACCCTAGAAAATTCATTTGACTTCTCTGAGACTCCATTCCCTCATTAAATGACATACTGAAATAATTATAAAAATCTCATAGCATTTTATAATTCTGCACCTGACCCAGAAGTTAGAGTCTACTCTACTGGGCATACAAAACAATTTGAGAGTTCAGATCTTAACAGCTAATACAGTCATCTGTTTCAAGACAAAAAAAAAAAAATGCTATTACCCCACACTGTCAGCTCTGCAATAATGCCATATATGTGTTCCTAAAAATCATCACACTATGCTAAATTGTGAGAAAAAAAACAAAACAAAATATGACTTATGGGGAAAGTGGGATTAGGAATGCAACACTCAAAAATGTCATCAGGGACTCAGAGGGGGGGAAAAAAGATAGGAACATAATAAAAACAGTGGCAGAGTTTCATACCTGTTCACTGGTTAAGAAACACATAAATACGTACAAATGATGTGGCACGTTACCTTGAAAAAGACTGGAATTTTGCTGTGGAAATGGGCTGGGAAGAGTCGCAGCTTGTGAGTTATTGCAAAGCAAAGGAAAAAAAAGTGATTTGAAAATAAGCAGGAAGCTGTAACAGCAGATGTGGGTACATGTGGGTCCTCGTTCTCCATTGAGTGTCAGCATGAACATCACAATTCAGTTCAGCAGCCTTAAACCCTGGGACATGTTTTCCTGAATTTGAGATGTTGGTCCTTCAAGACATGCAATTATAACAGAAACCTGTTCATCAAAATTGAAAATCGGATCCAATGTGTAGGCTCCTTCCTCAATCAACCTCTATATCACTGCTGGAAATTCTTGGGTGGCTTTGTCGTCTGCACTCACAACTTTGCCTAACTGCTGAGGGCTTTGGAAATTGTAATGACATTTAAAACCACTATACCAAGCCACCACTGGCACCTAAAGGGATCACTTCTGCAGAATTAGACAATTTCTGCTTAAGGTCTTTGAATACAAATCACGTTTTCCTGTTGTGTACACTGCTTGGCAATTTGAACCAGAACATTTAGATTTTTCTGGGATGTTGAATGAGGTGGGCTTTTCTTTTTCTTTAATGTAGAAGAATGTTACAAATGTGAAAGAGTAGGAAAAGATAACTAACTTTCAAGGATAATGCTAGCTGGAAGATATTTGAGGTGGGTGCACCTGTGTGTTCTGTGTATTTCTAGGTGACTTGGTCGCAGAAGAAATGTGCATGAGCAAACTCAAAATTCACTCTGTATTCAAATCATCCCCTGACTTACTCACATTCAATTCCCTAATTTATCATTCATTCCAAAACAAGTGTTTAGCAAGACAATTGTACTCTTTTCTTCTTTTAGGTTTATTTATTTATTTTGAGAGAGAGTAACAGAGCGCTTGTGCGCGCACTCAAGCAGAGGAAAGGCAGAGAGAAGGAGAGAGAGAATCCCAAGCAGGTTCAGTGACATCAGCAGGGAGCCCAATGTGGGGCTCGAACTCATGAACCGCGCGATCATGACCCGAGCCAAAATCAAGAGTCTGACGCTTAACCCACTAAGCCACCCAGGCACCCCAAGACGATTGTACTCTTGAGGGCAAGTATTAAAGCTTCGATGTTAGAGTTACTAGAGTTGTAGTTAGTAACTACGAAGTTACTAAACTTTGATGTTAGAGTTACTACCAGATGTAGAATATTGGAAATCTCCCATAGTTTCTCACAGATGGGATTGGATACATTTAGAAGTGACGTCAATTAGATGGGAAACGATCCAAGAGAGTCATGATTTTAGTACAATTAGTCAACAGCCTAGATGAGAATGGAAGGGATACCCTGGACTGTCTTCAAAGGAAGGTGCCAACCCAAGTATTTATCAAGGCTGTGACAATGTTGCCTGAGATAGTTTCTGATGATGTTCAGTGATACAGAACCATGTCCATGAAATCTCCAGTTTTCAACAAAGTCTCCCCCTTTTCTTCTCCTCAGTTACCTATCAGAGAACACGGTGCTTATCT
This sequence comes from Lynx rufus, assembly GCF_022079265.1. NCBI lineage: Eukaryota > Metazoa > Chordata > Mammalia > Carnivora > Felidae > Lynx > Lynx rufus. The sequence goes on from NW_025814878.1 coordinate 127,873,057, forward strand.
CTTTCCAAACTTTCAAACATGGAAAGCAGTTTCCCACGGATTACCCTCGGGTAAGACCTTTATCAGATTTGTGTCCCTACACTTACTGTGAACATTTTAATAGAATGTTAGAAAAAAAAAGAAGAAAAATATGAAGATTTTCAGGAAACAGCCATAGGAAATATGAAAGACATGGAAACATTTTTCTACAGGTGTAGGAAGAATTTGCTGGGGTAATTGCAGGCACCCAGAAGAAAAGCCAAAAAAAAAATTTTTTTTTAATTACACTAGAATTTTTCTCAATTCCTCTCCTGCACTTACACCTCCCACTCTGTCCATCAGAAAATCCTTGTTGGCTCTATCTTCAAAATACATCAACATCCCAAAACCTCTCACCACTTCCACTGTCAATACTCTGGTCCAACCCACTGCCATCTCCCCCTGGGAGTAATAAAACTAAACGGTCTCCCTGCTTCTCTCTTGACCCCTCTCCAGGCTATTCTTGAACAAGCAGCCACTGTTGTCCTTTTCAGCTATCCAATGGCAGCCCATTTGATTCCAGATAAAAGACCATCTATCTCTCCTGCTCCCATGTCACATTGGCCGGTCATGTTCCTGGAACACGCCAGGAACGTCCCACCTCTGCCACAAGGCTGTTGCTCAGATGTCACCACCTCAATGAGACCCACCCTAACCAACCTATTTAAAAATTGTAAGGTGTTCTTCAACACACACACACACACACACACACACACACACTTACATTAGTAATTCCATTTATATTGCTTTTTTGTCCCCCACAGCATTTATTTCCTTCGACCGTGCCAGATAATTTACTTTTAACCATGATTATCCCTGCCTGTCATCTGTCTTCCCCCTCAAAGGACTCGCGCACCATGAAAGCAGGCATCTTTGTTGTCTCACTAATGTATCAAGAACAGTACCTGACATATTACAAGGTCTCAATAAATACTGAAGGGACGAACCATTTTTAAGTCAACGGAAGTTAATATGAGAACGAAGTTGGCTGGCTATCCTCCATGAGAGAGAAAACAAGAAATAAAAGGAATGTATAAAAAGAAAATAAAAAATTAAGGAAAAGCTTTTTAGATAGTAAGGGAGAACAAAACTATTAAAATAAGCTACTTGAAGGAAGCTTCTTTGGATTATCCAGGTGCTTTTTGAGAGACAATAGGGCTTCATTGGTTAGGAATCAGCTGGAAAGAAAAAAATAACAAGCAACATGGAGTAAAATCCTCACTTCTATTTTTTTTAAAAATGTTTATTCATTTATTTGGAGAGATAGAGAGTGAGCAGGAGAGGGGCAGAGAGAGAGGGAGAGACAGAATTAGTGCTGTGAGCACAGAGCCTGACGTGGGCCTTGATCTCACGAACCGTGATCATGACCTCAGCCAACATCAAAAGTCGGAAGCTTCCCCAACTGAGCCACCCAGAAGTCCCCTTAACCTCTGTTTGTAATGAAAACTAGACATTGGGCACATATTTCTACGAGACCTCTGCTACTTACCTACCTCTCTTTTCCAAAAGGATGTCACTGACTCAGTGGGGTTACAACTTCACGATTCAAGGATTTTCATCAGTCCTTTCAGGGTGGGGCTTAACAGTATTTATGGCATTGTATTTTAAGCCTGAATTCTTGAAAACAGCCTGTCCCAAAAAAACTAAATGGCCAGTTCAAATGCACTGATTATTCACCTATTTTTAGGATGAGGGGGAGATCACTTTTCTAATTACATAGAAATCAAATAACAACTACAAAATTCCTTACCTTAATGTACTTAGGAAGTCCCCAGTTGAGATTCCAGAGACACATACAAAGATTCTCCCTGCAAATATTCTAAATGCTCAAAAAGAACAAAAATATCAACAGAAATGCTTTGATTTTAGCAGCCATTTTCTAGGCTAAAAAGGAGAAATTCTGCATCAACTATTATCAGGCTGGTGATGAATAGACCTCATACGACAGAAAGATAAATTAATAACATCAATTATCATCTAAATTGCCATTTTAAAGAATTATAAATAATCAAATGAAAAATTAAGAAAACCAAAATGAATTTCCAAGATTATATATGGCCTTCTTTTTTGAGTGAAATTAATGTGGAAAGTCAGATTTAGATAAGTAAATAAGCATAAATAGGCAATCTGAATAATTCTGCCAAACCAACGTTTCTCTCATAAGAAAATAGCTTTTAATCGGTAAGGTACAGTTATGTCTTTAGGTTTCAAATAATCTTGGTTGGTATAAAGCCATCCTAAGTGTCTTCAGAAATCAAAGTATATCTAAGGGAAGTAAATTATATTCTACAAAATTTATACAAATGATAGCAATGTGAATTTTATTATTTTAGCACTTATTCAAAGCAACAACTGTCAATTGAATTAAATAATTCAGGGAGCCTGTGTGGCTCAGTTGGTTAAGCCTCCAGCTCTTGATTTCCACGCAGGTCATGATCTCACTGTTCGGTTCATGGGATGGAGCCCCCCATGTTGGGCTCTGTGCTGACAGCTCGGAGCCTGCTTGGGATTCTCACTCTTCCTCTCTCTCTGCACCCCCCCCCACCATGCTCCCACGTGAGGTCTCTCTCAAAATAAATAAATAAACTCAAAAAAAAATAACTCAAAACCTATTTCAAATGTCTTTTTTCATAATTTTTACATTTTAAATATTCAAATCTAGAGAGCAGGGGAAGCCATATTACAATAAACTACCTGATTCCATTTGCCCAGACTAAGCAACTGTTAATATTTTGCCATATTTGCTTTATCTCTGAGTGCATCTGTATGTATGGATATTTTTATGTGTAGATTTCAGTTCCAGGTGTGAGTGCCACAAACAAGATGTTTTCCTGCACTTAAAAGGCTTATGATCTGCTGAGTGAAGAAAAACACAAAACTAAATGAAACAAAACTTGACGTCAGGAGGTTCTACGATAGATTTGTGTACTGGAAACATCTATATCTATATACATAAGGGTACAAGTAAGGGGTCAATTTAACCTTGGTGAGATAAGGAGACTGTATCACGGAAGAGGCCTAGGAAAACCCAGCGGAATGCCAGCTGACTGGTTTTGCATGTTCGGCTTGGCAATGCGCATGTTCGAGTGAAGGAAGTGGGATGGATATGGTTCTGTCATTCCCTGCATCATCTTCCCTGCTTCTGCCGTCTCTTCACCTCCCAACTGGATATACTAATGTCCACTATGGGTGTCCTGATGTCCACGATGTGCAGCTCCAAGGCCTTCCTATTTCCTGAGTCATGGCAACCCAAGCCAAGAAAAGTAATAAGCTTGAGTATACTGTTGCAAGTTAAATTCTAGATCAGTGGTTATCAGAGTCTTCTGCATACTGGATTCATCCAGGGAACTCTTCAAAAATACGAGGAGTAGTACTAATATTTAAAATTACTGAAAATAACTAGTACTAGTACTAACAATGGGTTCCACTCCTAGAGAATCTGATTTTATGACGATGATGTGAGACACCATGGAAAACTGTAATACGAAACCAAGACTAAGAACCATGAGTATGATTCTCCAACTTTAGAATTCATGTAAATAATCTGAAGATCTTATTACAAAAAAAAGTTTTGGCTCTAGAGTGAGGCCTGAGATTCTATGTTTTTTTTTAAGTTTATTTTATGTATTTATTTGTAGAAAGAGAGACAGAGAGTGTGAGCATGGGAGAGACAGAGAAAGGGGTAGAGAGAATAGTGCAAACAGGCTTCGTGCCATCAGTGCAGAGCCTGACATGGGCCTCGAACCCATGAACCGTGAGATCATGGCCTGAGCTGAAATCAAGAGTTAGACGTTTAACCAACTGAGCCACCCGGGTACCCCTTAGAGTCTACATTTCTAACAAGCATTCAGGTGACTCTGTGTTGTTTGCCTGAGGACTCCAGTTTGACTAGCAAGATTCTAGATCATAGCACTGACCACAACGGCTATTCCCCAAGCTGTCACATCATTTGAACCTAAGGTCTAACTAGTGAGCCAATTATGCCTGTACTACCCCCAATTGTAAATCCACCTTCCTCTTCTATGGTGTACCTAGTCTAGTGGTACTTAAAATGTGGTCCTTGCTGGGGCGCCTGGGTGGCTCAGTCGGTTAAGAGTCCAACTCTTGGTTTTGGCTCAGGTCATGATCTCACAGTGTGTGAGTTCGAGCCCCGCGTCGGGCTCCGTGCTGACAGCACAGATCCTGCTTGGGATTCTCTCTCTCTCCCTCTCTCTGCCCCTCCCCCACTCACTCTCTCTGTCTCTCAAAAATAAATAAATAAAACTTAAAAAATTAAAAAAAAATAAATAAAATAAAATAAAATAAATAAAATAAAATAAAATGTGGTCCTTGGACCAAGAACATCAGTATCACCTGGAAACGAGTGAGGAATCAAATTCTCAGAACTTACACCCCAGATCTAATAAATCAGAAATTCTGAAGGTAGGGAGAGCAACCCTGCATTATAATATCCAAATTATGTTGACGTATGCTTGAATTTGAAAAATACTGACCTAGACTGTATGTTGGGGGATCTTCCTTGCTCCCCTTTTTATACTTCTGACCAACTACTCTAGATCAGCGATTTTATCTGATTGCACACTGGAGTCACTTATAATATGCTTATGCCCCTCCCTTGAATCTCTAGAAGTTTCTGTTATGAAAATAGTCTCATAACATCTCCCCAGGTGACTCTAAAATATACAACTGGGGCTGAGAATCATTATTCTGAATAATCTCCAGGGAGTTTCTCATATGAAATCTTATCTTTTGGCCAATCTCAATCTCTGAAATCTAAATACTCATGATCAAATTTCCCAGATTATCAAATTCGCCCGATTATCCTCCAATATTGTTGGCTGATATCTGAATCCCATTTTATGGTATTCCCAGTGAATATTACTAGGACATGACTCAGAAACACTCAGAGTCCCTTCTGCCTTATTTGCTTAAGATTAGTGTCTAATAAGTAGAGTTTTTGTATACAAACCTTTTGGCTGGTTTCCTGAAGGCTACATCCCATTAGATTTCCCTTTGTATTGTCTATGAATCCTTTTCTTCCCTCTCTTAATGCTTACTTCTTCCCAAGATATCTTCCTTCAGTTGTCTTAACACCGCATGGCTCCATATTCTTCGTTTGTTTTCCTCCCCTTCAAGGATGTAAACCATTTGAGTGAAGGTAGATGTCTTTTCTAGACCTAGTCTTACACCATACCTGGAACATAAAAGTTGTATGGAATAGAAAATAAATATTCCAGTGCTAAATCTTCCACACAATCTTCATGAAATGGTTAGCCTTCAGGCTCTGTGCCTGATTCATCCACTGCTCTTCTTGAGTTGGTTTCAACCGGTATGTTTCTCTATCCCCACTCCCTTGGCCCAAAGTATGAGATCAATTTTGGCCTTATTTCCTTTATAAATGCACTGATTCTTTCAGGGCATCCAACAGATATCCACCTTCTTAAAACATTTGACCTTGCATGCGTACTGTTTTCAAGCGATTAGATACATGACCAAGTCGGTTTTCAAGAAAAGAAATAGGATTACTATATTTTCTTTCTTCTCCCCCCAAAGAATCAGTTTATATTCTGCAGTTACGATGATTGATATGCTCATCAAGACCACTGGATTTGCTAACTTAGGGCAGACTTTCCACTTGTTTTGGTATATACAAATTCTGTTCAATCCGATCCAGAAAATTCTGCAAATGCATGCCTATTCATTTGACTTATCATTTGTGTCTCAAAATACTGTATGTATTTTGGATGCGAGCTGTCCGATTAGGGGCTGTCTTTCTCGTTGTCAGTGTGGGAACTGTCAGCTGGAAACAAGTTTCATTTGTTTGTTGCTCTGAGTAGGTTGGTCTTCACACAGACTAGTAATCCATGGGAAAAACAGCCAACACGTGAGGTCACCTCCTGGCTTGGCCTCCCTGGGGTGCCTGCAGATCCGAAGGAGATGGGTTCTACCTTGAACAGCCAGAGGATGCGTGCTGGGTCTTGACAAGTACGATTGTGGCCGCACAAGCCTCTCTGAGATAGGTAAGTGTGGTCTTGATCCACATCGAGGGTGACCAGGCTTTCGGGAACTGGACTGACCAGGCGTGTGCACACATGCGCGCTCGCGTGCACACACACCCAGAGCTCAAATAAGAACTAAGAGTCAATCTTCTCCTTTCATTTCAAACATAACATTGTATACACTCAAAATGCTCTGCTACATCATGTTATATCAACCAGCTCTGCGGTGAAGGCCTGTAGCCTTTAATCACTTTTAAGGGGAAACGCTGGTGTCCAAAGAAAGTCTCATTACACACCGGCATTTGCTTGATCTGGGTGTAAGTCCCAGGAATGAGGCTGTCTTGGGGATCCTTTCCCAAACCAAATATCTCTTCATCCTGCAGAGTGACGACACTGGTGACCTACATAATTCATATAAGCTCACGTAGAAGTAAACACGACATGATTAAACAGGAAGCCTTTAACCAGGCACCGTCAGGGAGGGAGGTAGAGAGAAGGAATTAAACGGTAACAGGGTCTTAGAAACAGGGAAGAGTAGTACACGTCATTCGTAAACTAATTTTTGTTTCTTGTCTAAAACCAAATGGGTTTAAAAAACAGAATAAAAATAAAGAACACTCAATGGGTTTAAAGCTTCCCTCTCCACCACAGCCCAGACAAGGTGGTTTGGAGCAAGTGTTATACACAGAATATTTATTCGGTGGCCGCGGTGGCATAGTCAGCCATATGGGAAGTAGCAAAGTGAAAAAAGAAGGATTCCATAAAGACAACAGGGAAAAACAGCAGATAGAAAGCTTGAGAACCCACTACTAGTGGTATTTAAACAGCAGCTCTGTTGTGGTGGGAAGAGGTAGTGAGGCTAGGGGTCTTTATTTACATTTATTAAGTCTACTCAGGACCAGGCACCATGCTAAATGTTGTTAATCTCACTTAACACTAACCACACCCTTTTATATCCTCATGCAAAACACGCAGGGCTAGTACAAGGGAGAACCCTTAAGCAAAGCGAAGCAAGATACGCATGTCCCATGACCAAACTAATCACCTGCGGCAAGGTTCGAGAAAAACGTGCATCCTTGCAGTATCTCTGGCTTTAGCCTCCTTGTCCAGAAATTGTGAAATTTTACTTTCCTACTTTGTCATGGGTCAATTAAGGAATTAAAAGGAAAAGCCAACCTTTGCCCTGCAGTTTTCTGCATCAGGAGAGCTAGCTGTGTTTGGATGTCAGCTCTGATCCTGAAGTTAGTTAGATGTCACCAAGGGTTCGCACTCTGGGCTTCATTCCCAGGAAGAGCAAATCTTCTAAATCCTGGACTTCACCATAGAGCGTGCCTGTGTGCTGCAGACAAACTCCCCGGGGGCCACCATGGCCACCCAGTGGGCCCTTGTAGGTGTCTTTTCCTGCCCAAGACAGGAAGAATCACATTTTGCCAAAGGACTGAGGGCAGAGTGAGTAATACTGTATTTCACAGGCACTTTGAAACAAACACCCCCAATCCTTTGACTGTTGTCTGTCTCATTGCGTCTTAGAACGTTCATTGTCATATTTTTTTTGTTTGTTTTTAAGTTAAGCAAGACCGAGCACATAGGGAGGAGGCAGCTGATAACTTTGCTGTTGTCCTAAAACACAGGCCTTGGAGGAAGGCGCTAAATGGCAGGTATCCCCATGTGCTCAGGTAAAGAATCACAAATCAGAAGAGGCTGACATCCTTCTCTATCGCCACAGGGAGTGAATAGAGAATCAGAGGGTGAACGCAGGCTGTTCACTCCGTGTGTAAGCTCTTTGCACTTCCCGGAGCCCCTGGCATGGGGGTAGTGCCCATCAAATAAATATTGATGAGTGTAAACAGTCTTTGGTCAGGAGTTCAGAAACATACCCCAGGCCAATGGAAAATCAGAAAGATGGAAAAAGAGAGGGACTCAGGACAGTCATTCCTAACAATATTGTAACAAATAATCAGAGGGGAAGGGACTGTTTTTCCAAACAGAACCTGGCTGGAGGGATGCAGAGTTTGGAAATCATTCCTTTCTCAAATGCCAATCATTACCAGGTATGCAATTTTATTATGAAGTATTAACAAACACCGGAACAACTGGCATCTTCCTTCAAAATCCTAGCGCACATCCTGGAAATATCAGCAAGCAACACTTGAGAACTGGGGCGGGACCACAGCATGAACTCTTTAGGCTTAGTGCTGATGGACAGTCTCCCCTGCCTTCCCCTGCTCCCGAGAAGTAATACTAACCACAGAAAGAGCCTAAGGAGAAGGCTCATATTATTTGAATTTCATTTTCATGAAGACTTCTGTCTGACAAGGGATTCTGGGACTCCTTTCCACAGACAAGTGCTTGTATTTTCTCATTCTGTGATAAGGGAACGGTGTAAAAAAAAGACACGGAAGATAAGTATAATACCATGAGGAAAACGTGGTGTAAATTTTGAAACCTGGAGGGGATCGCGCAGGAACATCCTGCATTTTGAAAGCTCACGGTCTTAGCTGCAAAATTAGGAAAGCATGTCTTGTTTTCTGAAATAAACACAATCCGTTTGTGTAACTACAAAACATTTTCTAAAGTCCTTTCAAAGGCTGGACAAGTTTCGCCAAACTTCCTAAAAACCATTCTGTCACCCAAGGGCAGTGCAACAGAACAGAGAAACAAAATGTGCATAAAACGTTTCATTAAATGAGCTCAATTGGCAAGACCCTTTAACCACCACCTCACGGCACCAGGCACGCCCTCCAAACCAGGCAGAGAATAAATAGGAACAACATGGTGAGGCTTTGCTCCTATAACACATCTGCTCACTTAGTTGGATCGTGTTTTCTATTCGGGCATAACAAGTTTGGATTGTCTTTATGTACAGTGACAGCAGTGTAATGAATGTTGTTTGAACTCTGAATTGTATAAATACAGAGACATGTTGATTTGAGAAGAGAAAACAAGGCATGTGAAAATTGGCAAAATACCCATTTTAGGCATTATAGATACTCTGCTTAAAAAGAAAAAAAAATCAAGAAGAAACTCAATTGGCAGACCACCCACGAAGTACCCTTAAGATCTAAACAACATGAAAAAAAAAAAGGCGTTCTCTAGCCAGTACAATTGTTGAAAGCATTAACTTTAAAAAGGCTTTAGTTTAATCCAGCGAACTCAAAATATTTCCTAAAATTACAGACTTCTTTTGTGTGTTCAGCAGAAGCCCCCTCGCATATATGAAATGAATTGGGATAACCAGAAAAGGAAAACAATAACGATAGTTGCTATTGTATATAGGACACCCTATACGAATCAAACAGAAGTATCGTATGTATCATCCTCTGTGATCCTATAAAACAAATATTCAATGAGATGTGCCCTCATTCATCAGATAAAGAAACTGAGGCTAAGAGACTAAATAAATTGAATAAATACTAGGGTGAGCAGAAGTTGGATACAAACTTTGGCCCATCTGTTTCTAAGACGTGGGGTCCTGTCACCACCAATGCCCTGACATTCAATAACTCCCGTAGGTATAATTAGTTTACAATGAATCAAACTCATTATTAACAGTAAAAAAGAACACATAACCCCAAATAAGGACTCCATTCTTAGAAGAAATTTCATTGACCTAACCTTCCAAGGAAACAAGTAAGCAATTAAATCCGCAAACGTGCACTCAATTTAAAAGAAACAAAAGAGGAAGACATCCAACAATAATTCAAAATAAATCTGTCTCAAGCAATGAACAAGTAAAGAATAGAGGAATCTAGTGTTTTCTCTGTATAGGGTGAACTATCTGCAGAAATAATAAGCCTACCTGACTTTACAGAGTCTAATTTAGTATGGAGAAATGGCCCTCGCCTCTATGTTTCTCTGATGATCCCAGCCACCAATCATCATTCTTTTTTTCTGCTTTCCTACTGCACTTAATACCTGGATGATTCACTGGCCACTCGTGTTATAAATATCCCTTTATATACATAAATCTCTACTAAGAGATTTAAGTTCCTCAAAAGAGGCAACTGTATCTTGCACCTCCTGTATGTCCCATAATGCCTTGCACAAAATAAGTACTCAACTCATTGTTGGTTTAATTCGTGGCAAGACTTCTGCCACTAAGATTATCTAGACTCACCAAATTTGACCGAGTAAGAACTAGAAAGTGGTTCTAGTTACCTGGGCAACCAGGTAACATTTTGGTAATATTTTGGCAATGCAGCTCACATTTTCACCTAAAAGTATTCATTACTTTTGAAGTTACCTTGTAGGTCGATCACTGTGTTTGAGAGCAACAGGTACAGGTGAGGCTCACTTTTATATAAATTATGGTTTCCAAAGGTTGTATTTTTTTTTTGTATTTTGTTTTAATTTCTGCCATCTGAGAATTCATCAAGGAACCTCTAAGGAGCACAGCAGCTTCCAGAATCCACCACAAAACAGAAAAGATCACGGATGGATTGGTGTAAAGGGAGTGGTTCGGAGCTTGAAAAACACTGCCATAAAGAATAAATGCCTGCGTAGCTCAGTCGGTTAAGCATCTGACTCTTGATTTTAGCTCAGGTCATGATCTCATGATCATGGAATGGAGCCCTGTGTCAGGCTCCGAGCTGACTGTGGAGCCTGCTTGGGATTCTCGCTCCCCCTCTCTTTCTGCTTCTCTCTGTCTCTCTCTCTTTCTCTCTCTCAGAATAAGTAAATAAACTTACCCCCCCTCCAAAAAAAGAATAAACCCAGGAAGCATAGGCCCTTCAACCCATAAATCAGAGCCACTAGAAAAGAAAGGACAAAAAAAAAAAAAAAAGATGAGGCAAAGGAAACCAAAACTTGAAAATCTGTGAGTGAGAGTCAAGGTTTAAGACATTCTATAAACTGTTATTGAGTGACTGAAGGAATGGATGCATAATACCAGAGTCCCTGCACGTCGTTGCACTTGAGAGAGCAGAAGCATAATGATAGAAGGTGAGAAGGGATTGAAGGTCAGAGTCAAGAGGCACTTAAGAGATACAATTAAGCTGAAACAAGCAAGAGTGCTTTGGGAGCTGTACTGAAACACTGAGCATGTTGTATTGCTTTTGAAAACTCCCAAGAAGTTTGGCCAATGCATTAAAGAGTGATGGTCACATTGTGCCTCTCAGAATCATCCAGGTGGCTAGACGAAAGGGGGGCGCACCACTTAGCAAACTATTTCACCAGCTGTCTCTATGTGTGAGTTTCAACGCTGCCAAACTGCACATGAATGGCACGTTGGCCCCTACAGTGGCACCAAGCGCAGTGAGCCACCGACGACAGCAGATGTGCTGGGTCTGACAATATCCACAGTGGCTAGAGGGCAGCTCACTTCCTCAGAGGACGCTGGGTGCACCAGCTGCTGGTGACAGCAATCGAATCAGATAGGTTCTGCCCTGTAGTTTTTAAGTGCTGCCTGCTTTTAAAAGGCAGAGCCTCCAAATAATGCAGGAGCTAACAAGTTTGCAAAGGAAATGCACTTGCAATATGAAAACAAGAGCAGCTGGTTATCCAACTGTGTAAAGAAATACACAGGGCTCTTCTTTTCCCTCAAACCGATATTACTCACCCGGGTTTTATAGAGTCGAAAGCATATGCTTAAGTATAATTACTCAACAACTCAGACCAATTTCCACATCGCAGTCATATAAATAAGATATCAATTCCACCTAGGCAGTGATTATGTGACTCTTTTGCCTAGGTATTCCAGATGAGAGTATTATAAACCCGTTGGCTCTGGAGGTAACATTTAAAATTAATTTGTAAAATGAAATGTTTCGTATGGGCAAATATGTGTAACGCGATACATAAAGTATATAAAACAAATGATGAGTACTCATCACCCAGATTGAGAAAGAACATGACCAGTACAACTCAAGTGTTCCTGGGCAACCCCTTACATTGCTACCCTTAGGACTGGCTACATGGTTTGAGGAACCCAATGGAAACTGAAAATGCAAGGTCTCTCCAAATTTATCAAGAATTTCAAGACGGTGAGATCAAGCATAAGGCCTTCTAAACGTGGGTACCGGCACAGCAACACTGGTCACAGGTCCACAAAACTGGCCCTGAAAACTCATCTATCACCACCCACACAGAGAAATCACTGCACTAAATTTTCCAGATATGAATTCCATAGTTTCCGGAGGCTTTACTACACAGGCATTAAGTATGTTCTGGTTTTGTATGTTTGAAATTTATAAACATGCCTTATGTCCAACATCGTGTTTTTTAAGATTCGTTCACGTTGATCTGTGTTGTTGTCGTTTCTTTCCATTACCTACGTTGTGCCAACTAATTCATTTGTATTTGAAATGAATTTATACATTTTCCTATTGAAGGGTATCTGGGTTGTGGGCAGTTTTCTTGTTTTTCATTTCGTTTCGTTTCATTTCATTTATTTTATTTTATTTTATTTTATTTTATTTTATTTTATTTTATTTTTTATTTTTTGCTTTGTTTCTAGAAGAAACAATGCTTCCGGGAACATTTTTGCAGCTGTCTCCCAGTGAACATGTACAAGTTCCATATGGTTTAGATGTATTTCTTGTAAAAAGCAAGAACCACGTCTTATATTTATCCAGTCTGACAATCCATCTTGTTGCTGACGAAATTGGTCCATTTACATTTACTGTGTGGTATATTTTCATTCATTGATGTTCTGCTCTTCTGTACATTCTATTTGTCCCTTCTTTTTTCTTCCCTCTATCTTACAGTAATTTTTAGTTCCAATTTTCTCTACTGCTCTAACAGAATTCGTACCTATTCTGACCTTGGAATTTTAGCATACCATATCAAAGTCACAAGTCTTAACACATTGTCTTAACTGTCCAACTAAACAAGGCAGGAACCATAGAATGTTTTCACTCTTGTCACCCATCCCCCCAGACTTAGAAGCCATTGTCACTCAGTATTTTAGTTCTGTCTTGTTTTTCCCCACAAAGTACACATCGTTAGTATTTTTTTTATTTTGCTGTCAGTGATTAGGCTTAGCTATATGTTTATTAATTTCTTTGTGCATCTTTCTTCTTGTAGCTCAACCTGCCTTCTGGAGTCATTTTTATTCTTGCATGGGAGTATAGTTTTTAGAAGTTTGGGTAGAGCCTTATGATGGTAAACTCTCAGTTTTTGTTTATCTAAAAGTATGTCTTGATTTTGGTGTTTGAAATACAGTTTCACATGCTGAACAATTTAGGATTGACAACTAAATCTCAACACGGCATCCATGGTTGCTATCAGTCTAACTATTGGTCCTCTCTTTTCCCCCTGAATCATTTGAAGATCTTCTCTGTCTTTGGTGCTACAATGTGCATAGGGGTATAGGTTTCTTTGTTATTTTTCTTGCTCGGAATCATGTGTGCTTCTAGTTTCTGATGACTCAAGTGTATAATCAACATCAAAAATATATCAGTCACTACCTATCTACATATTTCCTCTCCTCATTCTCTTTATTATCTTTTTCCAGAACTCCAATTTGAAATGCTACATCTTCCCATGATATGTTCCATGTCTCTTAGCCTCAATTTATATTGTCAATCTCCTTGCTCTACCGGAGTTCATTTCTTCATGTTTTTTTCAAATATAATTTATTGTCAAGTTGGCTTACATACAACGCCCAGTGCTCATCCCAATATTTCTTCGTGTTTATCTTCATGGTTACTAATTGTCTCTTTGGCTCTGTTTAGTTACTGCTAAAGTATTCATGAAACTTCTTATTGCAGCAACCATATTTTTCACGTTTGAGTTTTATTGTCACTTCAAGAAGCAATATCACCAAAGCTAAAAACTAAGAGAGATACGTGTTTATTTCCCCTGAGTTCAGCAGCTAACCCCAGTCCAAAAGGAAGCTTCCTGAAGCCTGGATTGCTGAGGAATGAGGCCAAGTGGCCCCCTTATGTGTCCTCCGCTCACCCAATTAGTGAAAACAGCGTTCATCACCTTGTGCTGATGACAGTTCTATCGTCTCTGTGTCACAGAGGGACGGGATGCCCTTTGTGCGGTGTGAGCATGATCCATGGTTCTTCTGCATCTGCTTTTGCTTCAGGAATCCCTGAAAACCGGCCAGTGCAGAAAGGACAAGGAAGCAGACCATTGGTGAGGTCTGGGCAGATACAGATAGGTGCTTGTAGATGTCGATATGGATTAGAAAAAGATATGGACTTCATATAGCCAGGCAACGCGGAGGAGGAAGAAGAGAATTGAGGTGGGACAAAGTGGTAGGCCATTGACTCAAACAACCCAATGGCTTTTCCCAATGGTCAGGAAATGAGTCATGGAGTCATTAAACTTAAAACCACCAGGCACGGACTTTTTCGGAGACCTCTCTGTCCTCTTTTTTTTTTTTAATTTTTTTTAATGTTTACTTATTTTTGAGAGAAAGACAGAGAGCAAGTGGGAGAGGAGCAGAGAAAGGGCGAGACACAGAATCGGAAGCAGGCTCCAGGCTCCGAGCTGTCAGCACAGAGCCTGATGTGGGGCTTGAACTCACAGGCTGTGAGATGATGACCCGAGCCAAAGTCAGATGCTCAACCGGCTGAGCCACCCAGGGGTCCCTCTGTCCTCTTAGATTGTGTGTGTGTGTGTGTGTGTGTGTGTGTGTGTGTGTTTTATAACCCATTTTATACACATAGCACACATATTTTAAACCTAACCTGTAGGATATACCTCAGTACCACATTTGATATATAATAATACTATATGCTGTGAATACAGTGGAGACAAAACTTGCCAATTATATTTTTCGCAGTCATACGAAGAGTGAATATTTCATGAGAAGCATAAAAGGATTACTGTTCCACTTTCTTCACTGGGGAAAAAGCCTATTGTCCGAAAGAAGCACCTCAAAAGGGCTGTCTGTATATTGTAAAGAGCGATCGAGTTTCTGATTCATGACATCAATGGAAACTTTTTCAAGTGGATAATGTCCTGACATAAAGGGTTCCTGTTAAGACACCAGACTGCAAGGCAAAAACACAAAACAGCTGCTGCAGCTTTGAGTCTGTACTTACTGCTCAGTTATTCACAAGAATGTGGAGATCCACCTCACGACCTTCAAACTTGCTGGAGACAAGTGGCTCGGATGAATACGGGCCTAGGGAAGGGGGTCAGAAACAGTCAAGGGCTGACAGCGAAGGCAGAAAGTGTCCAGGGGACACAAGCCTCCCCTTTATGACCAAGTGAAGCGTTGACCCCACAGACCAGGATATCACTGAGGAAAACACGAGCAGCCAACCTACGGAATAAAATGAAAACTTCAACCATAATGCAATCAGCACTCGCGTTGCAGCACAAAGCAGTCCCTGGTGAATCAATAAACGACTCGGTTTCCAGAGAATATGACTCCGACTTGCCAAAGAGAATCAGAGGGACACGTGTTCTTCTCTCTACCCAGCTTCCTGCTTATGTGTGGTCTAGCCATCCGTCAACATCTAGATCAGCTTCTACTCATCCAGAAAAATCTTACCTCGTTAGCTCCTTTCACATTGCCACCGCACCTCGAGTGTATCTTTGTTTGCGGTTGCGCCTTTCAATTAGGTGGCACATAATTGCCTCGCTAGTCAAACTTGTCATATAATTAAGTCCGTTAGAGAACTTCCTAGAGATTGCAAGTCTCACGAACATACCACGTCCCCTTTATCATTTTAACCATTCAGTGATGCCAGTGGCAAAACATCGTTGCTGTTACCTCATTGCACGCTCGATACACAGAAAACAATCAGTAAATGCGAGTTCAATGTATTTCCACTTCTTGGACGAAGAAATGAAAGTCCACGGATACTTTCAAGGCTGCACAGTTCAACCGTAAGACCAAGTCCTGGCGTATACCTAGATTTTCTGGCTCCAAATCCAGAATTCTTTCCATTCGCAGGGCCGCCTCTGAGTGCCCGCCTCATTTTTACACACTCACACACACAAGCACATTGCACACACACACACGGAGTTTACCTATGGGATTGAGACCTCTTACCTACAACACTGAAACCGAGCTACGTGTGAAAGACTAATGAGAACCAGTTCCTCGCCTTCCCACAGCGAGGCTCACAAGCGAATTGTTTACTGAATTGAAATAAAAGAAATACCAATTCAACGACAATAAACATGCCGCATGTTTCTTATCCAGTGCGGTAATTTCGGCAAACTATACTAAAGGAAAGTCTCTCTTTCCCTTCTTAACGCTCCGTGGTGTCCTGATGAAGAAACGAACAACAAAATAATCAGAGGCAACCAGAAAGGAGGGTATAAGGCAGAAGAAAGAAACCTTTGGGAATGTTCAGCGCACTGCCCTCTGTGCTTATTTGGGAGAATTTTCACTTCCTTCTATGCCAAGTCTTCACAGCTGCAGTCTAAACAGTTGGGGACCACTAAGGGGGGTGACCTTACTCTGAAAAGGATCAGATAAGTTGAGGAGGCAGTGGGGACCTAATGGCATTAGAATGATCTTTCCAACCTCTCAAATCTCCAATCTCTGAATCCATACCACACCCCTGCATCGGGGAATATTCCACCGCCATGGGGGGGTGTCACTGCCCACTACACTACCCTAGGAGGTAGCAGGGAATTTTTTTTCCTGTCCCCAGACAATAGCACCTTAAAAAATTAACATTTAAGCGTTTGTTGGTGACGCATAGCGTATTGACATCAAAACGCTCAAAATGCACTCACGGTACCAAATCCTGCTGTTTTCTCCCTGAATTTCTCTAGCTCTTTTGACCCTGGGTGATGAGTATTTTCACAAATATTATTTTTGAGTTGCCAGTTAAATCAACTACTTTGAGGTATCCCAGTCCTCGGACTAGCTGACTGGAGGGCGAGGACAGGTAATGACCGGTTAGGAGAAAAAGGGCAACAAAAGAAACGTCGCCAGCTGCCAAGTCTGGGATCAGAACGTTTATGAGGTTCCCCAGGGGTGCACTGACTTCTCCCAAGTGCAGTAACATTTTCCACAACAAAATAAATTAATTAGAAGTGTCCACAGAGCGAGCAAGCGTTACAATTGTTTGTAGGTTTGTTTGCTTTTTTTTCTAAGGGTTACTTCATCACAGACTTGCGTTAATGAGCTTGGAAATACATAAATAAAACAATTCCAAGTTATGAAAGCCCTAAGTTTTTATTCTAACATGTAGCAAATGAATGCCACCCCTTTTTATTTTCGACATCAGAAGCCCCTCACGAGTGGCGTTTATTAAATCAAACTGTGATCCTTCAGAACCACGGGAAGAACCGAAGAGTTTGCAAGATTCACGCCCAGTGGCACCCAGGGTTTGCACATGAACATGGTTGAGTACTAATCACAAATATCACATCATAAAAGCACTATGACGAGGGATTTATCTCAGTTGGTCCACACGGCAGCGCATGAGGTTATTCCCACTTTAAAGCTCAGTTTTAAATTATTTGTCAATATTTAAATCATTTAAATATTCTTTATTTTATTTTATTTTATTTTATTTTTTTAACGTTTATTTTTATTTTTGAGACAGAGAAATCATAAGGCCATCTCATGTCTAGTCACTTAAGTGTTAGAGGCAGTGGAGGGATAGGAATACTTTCTGGGCCAGATTTGGATCTAAGTATCGGATGCTTAGAGCAGGGTTTCTCAACAGCAGCACTGTTAAAATTTGAGCTAAGATAGCTCCTTGATGTGGGGGAGGGAAGGAGGGGAACTCTCACATGCTCGGATATATTGCAGCATCCTGGCCTATACCCACTAGATGCCATTGGTGATGACCGATTATGTCCCCTGCACTGCCTCCCTGGGCGTCTAAATCAGCCTTTCTCCCCACTGAGAACCACAGACTTAAAGGAAGTAGGCTTTTTTTTTTTCTGTGCCTCCAAGTTCTATTTTTTCTTAATTACTCAGTGTGCTGAGAAATGTTCCAAACTTCCTTCCGTCATAGAAGAAACTCAAGAGCAGATTGTTCTCCCACTGAGTGTGAAAGAATTGCCTCAATAAATATTACCAATAACGTCTCTCGTGTAGCTGATCGTGGCGTCGTGCCCTTTGAGTTCCACCACCGATAAGTCATTCGCCACAGAGCATGTCCTGATGACACAAAAGCATGCTGGGAGCAGTGACACACTTGAAAGATGTTGAATATTAAGGGAAACCTTTGTCCCTCAAATATTTGTAGGTAGAATGTGGAAAAACATACGAGATGCGGTGCTACGGTCACCAGGAAATAGCACTACACATGCGTTAGATTGCCTGAAATTTTGAAAATTGACCATCCAAAGTGTTGGCAAGGATGTAGAGGAACTGCAACTGTCAGATAGTGCTAATAGGAGAATGGGACAAGCACTTTGGAAAACAACGTGGTCGTTTCCTAAAATGTCAAGCTTGGGCAAGTCTACCATGTGACAGAGCCATTCCAATCCTAGCCACCGACCCATGAGAAACAAACAACAAGCAGACAAACAAACAAAAAGTCTTCATGTCCAAAGACTTTTACGTTTCTGGGTATAGCAGCTTTATTTCCAAACACCAGAAACTGGAAACAGCCCCAAATTACAACCTCTCCATAGAGGGTAACGCCCAGCGACAAAAAGGAAGAAACTGTCAATATACTCAATACCATGGATACATCTCAAAATCATTACATTAAGTGAAAAGGGACAGTCAAGAAAGATTACGTGCTGTATGATTCCATTCGTTTGAAATGCTAGAACACGCAGACTACTGTGTAGTGCTGGGAAGCGAGTCAGCGTTTCCTGAGGTTGGTGGGAACAGCAAAATGGAGAGGAAACTTGTGCTACCCTAATCGTGACGATGACTTCAAGGGTGTGTGCCTGTGTCAAAAGTGCTGATACTGAAAACTTCAATTAGGTGTAGTTTATGGGACTTCAATTATAGATGAATAAAATAGGGGGGGAAGAAACACATTGTAGGAAAACACAAAGTTTTATCTACCTAGCAGAACCTGCGACGGATGATAAAATTCAACCCCCAGCTAATGACCTTAGCAGTGTAGTGACTACTAAAGACAATTTTGGTAAAGTTATATGTTGCATAAACAGCAAATCCATGACATGATAGTACTTAGGAACCAGTCTAACTAGTATATCTTGCCTTTCGGGACAGAATTTAAAATAACACATGCATACACACACGCACACAGGCACACTTACTCACCACACAACCATGTTACAAAGCAGAGTTGCTGCATTACAATTATTTCATTCCGTCATCCTTTCTTTATTCGAGGCTATCATCTTGCTGTCATTCTTTGGCTCAAAAAAAAATAGCTAACCTTATTTAAATACGCGATACCATCTGTACATTATCAACTATTTGTGTTGGTATTTGTATTGATGCTTCAACAAATACCAAAGGCTACAAAAGTGTAAAATTCTTGGAAATGCATAAGTGAGGCAAATTCTGTGTTTTTATGTTTTACGAAAGGAAAACCCCAAACCGATACAAAGTGGTATTAACTTGGTTAGGTGTACGTTAGGTGAAGTATCACATCTTTAAGCAAAGTCAAAGAATACATGCATAGAATATTATCTGAGTCACACAAAAAAGACTAATTAATAACCAAGAGATCACATGTATGTCTCTCTCTGATATTTGGTCACTTTGAGCATCTTTCCTTTTCCTGAAGAAAAACCCATCTGTAGGACTTGAATGTACAGGTTAGATGAATTGCATCTTTGAGCTCAGAAAATATTTGACTATAATTCTGTGGTTCACAATCGCATTTTGTGCATCCCTTCGCTTCTCTCTAAGAATGGTAAGTTATATATTATTATGTCACAAATTAGACGTCACACGGATTTAGGGTGAGCTGCCTGATTCTGATACGATCTTAGGCTCTTTCTTCAGAAGCTGAGTTATATTACACCTGGCCATATATATTCAAAACAATATATATTATTGTTGTCATTGTTGTTGTAATTATTGTTGTAATATATATTCAAAGACATTTTGCCATTTTTATTTTTCACTCCAAGACCAGTGAATGCCTTGACGCAAATAATGTTATAATTCGGAATGGGAGTTAGCATCTAGGAAGCAAAATGAAGCAAGAGAAAAAAGACAGGTCAAAATGAGGGGAAAAGAAACATAATACACAAGCAAATAAGAACCAAGATAAAGTTAATGAAAAACTAAATTTAAAACGCTTGCTCATGGATTGCAAAAACAAACACTGTTAAAGTGTCTATATCACCCAATGCAATCTGCACATTTAATGCAATCCTCATCAACATACCACCAGAATTTTTCACAGAACTAGAACAAACAAATCCTAAAATGTGTATGGAACCACAAAAGACCCTGAATAGCCAAAGCAATCCTGAAAAAGAAAAACAAAACTGGAGGCATCATGAATCCGGATTTCAAGCTACATTACAGAGGTATAGCCATTAAGACCGCATGAAACTGGCACAAAAACACATAGATCAATCGAACAGAATAGAAAACCCAGAAACGAACCCACAACTATATGGGCAACTCATCTTTGACAAAGCAGGAAAGAATATCCCATGGGAAAAAGACAGTCTCTTCAACAAATGGTGTTGGGAAAACTGGATGGGAACCAGAAGAATGAAATTGGACCACTTTCTTACGCCATACACAAATATAAGTTCAAAATGGATGAATGACCTAAATGTGAGATAGGAAACCACCAAAATCCTAGAGGAGAACACACGCAGCAACCTCTTTTTTTTTTTTTTAATTTTTTTTTCAACGTTTTTTATTTATTTTTGGGACAGAGAGAGACAGAGCATGAATGGGGGAGGGGCAGAGAGAGAGGGAGACACAGAATCGGAAACAGGCTCCAGGCTCCGAGCCATCAGCCCAGAGCCCAACGCGGGGCTCGAACTCACGGACCGCGAGATCGTGACCTGGCTGATGTCGGACGCTTAGCCAACTGCGCCACCCAGGCGCCCTCGCAGCAACCTCTTTGACCTCGGCTGCAGCAACTTCTTACTAGACACGTCGCCAAAGGCAAGGGAAACAAAAGCAAACACAAACTATTGGGACTTCATCAAGATAAAAAGCTTCTGCACAGTGAAAGAAACACTGAACAAAACTAAAAGGCAGCCTACAGAATGGGAGAAGATGTTTGCAAATGGCATATCTGATAAAAGGTTAGTATCCAAAATCTGTAAAGGACTTATCAAATTCAACACCCAGAAAACAACCCGGTTAAGAAATGAGCAGAAGACATGAATAGGCACTTTGCCAAAGAAGACATCCAGATGGCCAACACACATGAAAAATTGCTCAACATCAGTCATCATCAGGGAAACACAAATCAAAACCATAATGAGATACCACCTCACACCTGTCAGAATGTCTAAAATTAACCACACAAGTAACAACAGGTGTTGGCGAGGACGTGGAGGAAGGGGAACCCTCTTGCACTGCTGGTGGGGATGCCAACGGGTGCAGCCATTCTGGAGAACAGTATGGAGGTTCCTCAAAAAAACTAAAAATAGACCCTACAATCTATCAATATCACTATTAGGTATTCACCCAAAGGATACAAAAATGCTTATTCGAAAGGGCACATGCGCCTCAACGTTTATAGCAGCATTATCAACAATAGCCCAACTATGGAGATAGCCCAAATGTCCATCAACTAATAGACAGGTAAAGAAGATATTGCCTGCATGTGTGTGTGTGTGTGTGTGTATATGAATATTACTCATTCGTCAAAAAGAACAAAATCTTGCCATTTGTGATGACATGGGTGGAGCCAGAATGTATTATGATAAATAAAATAAGTCAATCATAGAAAGACAAATACCATATGATTTTACTCATATGTGGAATTTAAGAAACAAAACAGATGGCAAAAGGGGAAATGTGGTGGGGGGAAGAAAAGAAAGAAGCAAACCACAAGAGACCCCAAATGATAAAGAACAAACAGAGGGTTGGAGGAGGGAGGTGGGCGGGACATGGGCTAGAGGGGTGATGGGCGTTAAGGAGGGTATTTGTTGCGATGAGCACTGGGTGTTGTATGTAAATGATGAATCACTGAATTCTACTCCTAAAAGCAATATTGCACTATATGTTAACAAAGCAATTTTTTTCTAAATAAATAAATAAAAATTTAAAAAGCAAGCGGTCCAGATGCAAGTAGACTAAATAAAGATAGAAGTACAAATACCAAGAGTCTGAACAAATACAAATAAATTCACTCTATTTTTTAAATTGTAGTAATGATAGCCAAAGTAAGGAACATACTGTATTTTAAATACACATACACACACACGTGGGCACATCCACACATCATGAAGCAGTAGAGAGATACTTGTTTTATAACTTTCTAGCTCTGTGATCTTGGCCAAGTCCTTGACCTCTGCTCTGTTTCCATTTCCCCTGTTAAGTGGAAAAAACACAACACGGCAAAAGGACTATTACCGTATGAATTAAGTGAGATAATGCTGATTAAGCCCTTCACATAGAGCAAGAAACATTGTAAATACAATAATTTTTAGATGTTATCATAAACTTAATTCAGAGCTATCATGGGGAAAAAATAACACAACGGAGTAACCTATTAGTTATGCTAAAGACAGTTAAAGCACCACATCCCTACATCACAAGTATTTGCAAAAGTGGTAGTAATCATGCAAGGGAAACTGAGAAAATGATTCTAAATAACCCACAATGATTTATTTGATTAAAGTGATTCCTAATAGACACATTACATGAAATGGAAGGGACCTGAAATAAAATTAAAACCTATTTTTCCAAATTGAAAGACAGTTGCAATACTTTAAGAGATGGTCCAGAAATCCACCCAAGAACAATTCCAACAGGAAGGCATCACCTTTTTGCCAATTTTTTAACCTAAAGGATAAAAATCTTATCAGTCACGAATAAGAGGGAAAGCCTTAAGAATTCAAACATAAAAGTAACGTGGAATTTATTCGCTGAGAGCTATGAAAAGAAAGCCAAGAGAACTGAAGCTAAGGCCCCAAGAACAGTGACTGAGGAAGGACATCTCTGTAAGCACAGGGGCAACTCTTTCCTTCTAAGCCCAATGCGAAACAATGGAAAACAATAGCAAACCCGCAGCAGCAAAGATGAATGGACATCTGAGGATACTTGAAAATTCTTTAAGACAAATAAGAGATGTTTAGGACATTAACAAAAGGAAAGTTAATGATATAACTTTAATTTTTTAATGTTTATTTATTTTTGAGAGAGAGAGAAAGAGAGAGCAAGTGAGTGGGGGAGGGCCAGAGAGAGAGGGAGACACAGAATCCGAAGCAGGGTCCAGGCTCTGAGCTGTCATCACAGAGCTCGGCGCGAGGCTTGAACCCGCAAACTGTGAGATCATGACCTGAGCCAAAGTCAGACACTTTACCAACTGAGCCATCCAGGCGCCCTTAATGGTATAACTTTAAATGCTTATGTCAATCAGAGATTAACATAAATTGACAAAAACTGTGTGCTACATGCAACAGAGGACCAGAGCATTCCATAAATCACCTCGTGTCACATGCATTTTGCCCTACTCGTTTTTCATTCCATCCCATGACTCTTTTCCTTTGCCCTTTTCCCAGTTTTCTTCTTGTCTTGACCACGGTAAGCTCTCTTCCCACTCAAAGCCTTGAACTTGTTGATTCTTCCACTCTTCTCTCAGACCTTCCCATGCTTGACCCCTCTTTATCCAGACCTCAACTCAAGTTCACCTCTTATCAAGGTTGGTTTTGGTTACCCAAACTGAAGTGCCCTCGTCTCTTTTCTTTGGTTCATAGCACTTATTTGAAATTTCTTGCTATTGTATTAATTTATTTATTTCTTTATCATTTTTACTTTATTATTATTTTTAAAGGCTTCTTTAGTGCAGTATCAGGTTCACAGCAAAAGTTAAGAGGAGAGTATAGAAAGTTCCCATAGACTCCCTGCCCCCACACATATACCGCCTCCCTCATTATCAGCACCCTCCACCAGAATGGGACATTTGTTCCCATTGATAAACCTACATTGATACCCTGTGGCATAACATCTTGATTCTACCGGTGCTTTCAATTAATGAGATAAACATTTGTTAAGAATCTATTATAGGTTAGGCACTCTGTTAAAGATACAGGGGTGAATAATAATTTGTCTCTGTCTTCAGAGTTTTTAAGCAAACACATTATTGCTAAAATCATGCTTTCAAAATAAGGAACCCAGTAGTGGAACCAAAGTGAAATTTACCAACTTTGGAGAGTGCTTCAGAGAGGCTTTATAGAGAAGGAGATCTTTCAATCCAGATACTAGATTTCACATGTGAATATAGATGTGTGATTTTGTGTGGAATTTCAAGTTCACTTACTTGCTAATATTTTTTGCAAATATATATATATATATATATACACACAACAGGTGTATTAAAATACACAAACATTTTTAAATGTTTTTAAAAATAAAATTAATTTTTGACCTAAGGGGAAATGAAGAACTTAATATCCCCTATAAAAATGACATAAGTAAAACATTTAGTAAAAGAGAACAATAAAAAAAAATTTAAGTGAAAAAATTTAAATAAATTTAAATAAAATAAATTTAAATTTAAATGAAGGATAATAAACTTAAATGTAAACAGATTGAAATCCCCCAAAAAGATGGGTAGAGATGATTGAGCTCAGTTAGAATCTGACTATATTAGAAATTTGAAGAAAGAATTTTGGACAAGAAATCCTAGGAAAAGGAAAAAATAGAGAATATTCAATATTAAAATATTTGTTTCTATTATAAACTCCAATGGCATTTGGAAGTTTAAAACACCTAACACACACAGAAACTAAATTATTCTATCTTTGGTAAGCAGAATCCAAAAATAGCACCAAAAATTCCCCACTCTCTTGTGCGAGAGACCTGTGACCCTAATGAGTCCTCACTTTTACAGATAGGTTAAGTTATATGGCAAGGGATAAGGGATCTGTAGGTAATTACAGTCCCTAACCAGCTGAGTTAATGAAAATCCAAAAGGAGATTATCCTGGGTTGGACGAACATAATCATGTCGGCTTTAAAAGACAGTCTAGAGGTGTTACAGGAGAAATCAGAAAGAGCTGAGCAGCAGAAGATATTCTCCCATTGGCCTTGATGAAGCAAACTTCCATGTTGTAGAGAGGGCCCTGTGGCAGGGAACAGCCAATGACCTCCAGGAGCCGAGTGCCTCAATGTAACAACCACAAGGAATCGCTGGTCTGCCCACGACCAGTGAACTTGGAAGAGGATACTGAGCCTCTGATGAGATCGCAGCCCCAGTGAACACCTTGAGTGCATTCTTTTGGGATGTTGAGTAGAGAATCCAGGTACCCGTGCCCAGACTCCTGACCCACAGAAACAATGAGATATTAAGTGTGAGTTGCCTTACTGCACTCTACCTGTGGTAATTTGTTACACAAGAATAGAAAACTAAAGCACTATCTTTAACACAAGGAGGCTTATTTCTGTTTCCTGATTTTATCTGCTTACAACGACGCTTCCTCTTATGTGTTCTTAGCATAAATGATCATTATTTTCTGACTTTAATTGATTAGTATAGAGATTAATATCACGTGAACTAGAGAGATAACATTATTAAGTCACATGAAGCATGCTCAAAGGTAGCCCCCCAAAAACTCCCACTGCAGAGCTCAGGCAACTTGCTTTTAGCTGGGACTCACTCTGAGTCCACCAGTCAATAAAGGCCTTTGCTCCTCACAAAATCCCTTACAAAGACCCCTTGAATTACGAAGGTGGAAGTTATGAAAGAAAGAGAAATATATATGGCTAAACCTTACAGACATTCCATTAGCCTAAAAAATCAAAACTATGAACTTGGTAGCTTCCTCTGAACTTTTAGAGTCTTAAAGCCAGCTACCCACAGGATCGACACACCTGACCAAAAGACTACTTGGTTCAACTACTTGGTTCTCCAGATACAGTACTTTGTACTGTGAGTCAAAGCTTCTTAAGGATTTCACTGACACATTCTCCATCTTTTGATTTTACACGTGTCACTTGGGCTCAGTGGGTAACTGGATAATCTGTTTCTCATTTTTAAAAGAAGTATAACATTTGTCAAAGCATCTAAAATATTTACGAGGCAGAAAAGAACTCAAGAGATCTTTTCTAGTCTCTGGTCTTCAGAGGACCGCAGGTAAACCATCACAGAGTGTAGATACTCATCGTCTTTCAAGAAATTTCCACTAGAGAAGACAAAACACAGCTCCATAGGAACCCTGTGTCACAGAATTTACCATCTAACACTCAATTCTGTATAAACTAGTTTCTCAACATTGGCACTACTGATATTGAAAGCTGAATAATTCAGGGGCACCTGGGTGGTTCAATCGGTTAAGTGCCCAACTTCTGCTCAGGTCATGATCTCACAGTTCATGAGTTCGAGCCCCATGTTGGACTCTGGGATGACAGCTAGGAGCCTGGAACCCTTCGGTTTCTGTGTTTCCCTCTCTCTCTCTCTGCCCCTCCCCTGCTTTCTCTCTCTCTCTCTCTCTCTCTCTCTCTCTCTCTCTCTCTCAAAAATAAATAAACATTTTTTTAATTTAAAAAAAAAAGGAAAAGAAAGCTAAATAATTCTTTGTTAGGGGAGCAACCTGTGCATTATAGGGTGTTTTGCTACATCCTTGACCTCTAGATGACAGTAGTAACCCCCTTCCCCAGTGATGACAACCAAAAATATCCCAGACATTGCCAAGTGTCCTCTTGGAAAGTAGCCTCCGTCGAGAACTATTGGTAAAAACTCACCAATTTGGTGGCCGAGTCCCCGCATGTACTTGAAGTCATGAGTGACAACCATTTCTATATCTATAGCAATACCCACCTGCTTTCTAGGATCGTGCTTCTCAATACGGTAGCCACTAGCCCCGTGTGGCTATCGGCACTTGACACATGGCTAATCTGAACTGAGATGTGTTGGGAGTGTGAAACAAATACGAAACTCCAAAGACTCTGATAAAACAAAAATTGTTAGGCATCTCACTAAAAATTTTACGTTGATTACATGTTGACATGAACATATTTTGGATATATTAGGTTAAATAAAATATATCATTATAATCCAGTCCAATTTTCTTTCCACTTTTTTAACGTGGCTCGGAGGGAATTCGAAGTTACAGCTATGGCTTGCATTATATTTCTGTTGGTCTGTGCTGTTCCAGGAAGCCAAAGCGCTTGGCGTGTGAAGTACTTTTGTTCCTCATCAAGCCACCAGTATTTAAAGAATGTCCACTGTGTGTGCCTAGGATTGCATTAGTTGCTTTTGGCTACATCTATCTGAGTTAAGTTCATTTACGTGAAATGGTGTCATTTCGTCTTACAGATAGAAAAGGAGGAGCTCCGGAGATAAATCACCTAAAACCACTCTTCCAATTGCAATGCCAGAACCGATTAAGTACAACCTATCGCTCCTGATCCCCAAATAGTTTTTAGTCACAAGATCTATATGTCCCTAACAGGACAGTGTGTTTCTTCTATAATTATTGTAGAGATAAAAATCAGATTCCAAAGAAAACACTTTCCAGACACCTTTTAAGACAATAAAGCCAGCGTTTGTTTGAAGGGAAAACAGAAACAAATGGGGGCCTCAAAAGGCATTACTTTGTATAATAATTTAATTAATAACATGTTGAGAAAAGAAAAACATTTTCCTTTACGTTCTCCGTCACTTTCGATTTCCTTTTGTGGACACTCCTGCAATCTGTTGGGTTTGACGCGAGTCCCTGGCTTTTCTCTGCGTGTTTGATTTGCATAATGGGCCAGGATGCCTCATGGGCACTCGCTTAAGATCAACTGAGTTAATTTGCTTTCTTAACTCAGGTTTAAGTGTTTCATGGGCACTAAAGTCGAGATCAACTGAGTTAATTTGCCGGCTTAACTCAGAAAATTAGAATCACCGTTGCCTCAATTTCTTTTAAGCATAATTGTAATCACGGTCACTTGGCAAAGGAAGAGGTCCAAAATGTGTGCCTACTCTTTCCCGGCTAGACGCAGAACCAAGCACACAGGACAGGAAAGCCCCACAAATGTTTTACCTGTGAACAAGAGTGATAAAACTAGTAAATTATGTTGGAGCAGTCATGGTCCAACATTTTCCTAATCAAATGAGCATAATCTGCGAAAAGACTTACCATTTTTTATAGGAGGTCACTATTACAGCCCTTCACAGCACACAGGGCCTCTGAGAAATGCTGCGTGCCTTTGAGAAATTGAAGACAATTCCCCGAGACAAGAAAAACGCAACTGAGATCAGCGGGAAGCAAGACAGCATGGGAGGGCTCATTTTACAAGAAGGGAGGAGTTTGGGAGAAGCCTCCTAGGACACTTGAATGTGGCATCTCTAAGAGAGACATTGTGCCATCGTCCAGAGCATGCAATTTAAGTAGAAAACAAGACTGCCGGGGCGCCTGGGTGGCGCAGTCGGTTAAGCGTCCGACTTCAGCCAGGTCACGATCTCGCGGTCCGTGAGTTCGAGCCCCGCATTAGGCTCTGGGCTGATGGCTCAGAGCCTGGAGCCTGTTTCCAATTCTGTGTCTCCCTCTCTCTCTGCCCCTCCCTCGTTCATGCTCTGTCTCTCTCTGTCCCAAAAATAAATAAACGTTGAAAAAAAAATTAAAAAAAAGAAAACAAGACTGCCAGCATGGGTATATATTTACTTATTTATGCTTATTTATTTATCCATTTGTTCTCTCTCTCTCTATATATATATATATATGTGTGTGTGTGTGTGTGTGTGTGTGTGTATCAGGCACTGTGTTAAATGCCCTGGATTTCCCGGTAAAAGGAAGAGGCAAGTGGGCAGCAACTGGCAACCGTCAACACCAATTATTCTCTTAAAAAATTATTTTTCAACTTGAATTTGAGCATCTACAAATGGAAATGCTGAGCTATCTATCAGGGCATTATGGTGCAAGTTTTTCCAAATGTCCCTTCACGCTAAAAGAATTATTATGTCCAGCTCCTTGCACTCCAAGTACCAATGATCTAATTCCTATGCCATTCATGTATTCATTCATTCAATAATTCTTTAATTCAATTTGTTTTCCTGAAGATGGTTAAGGCAGTCAGTGTGTCTTCCTCTTTGGTTTTTATACAAAATTCATTAGTAGGAGGCCATCTGTAGGAATTAATAAAAACTCCTTCTTGCTTTTAATATATCAATTGGATGAATCACATTAATTCATAAATTTGATCTTTTTCACAGTACATTTATGAAAACATATGAGAACTTGATGAATTGTGCCTACTTGAAATTGAATGGTTTATATCAACTCATAAACTTAATTGTTTTTAACATCACACACTCATAGAAACATATGAGAACTTGATGGCATATTTCTAGTTGAAATTCCTAGGGTGTGTATCAGCTTATGTTATGTGTTTTCCGTCAGGAAAGCATCTGACCAAAGTCAGATGATAAGTCAGTGAGTCCATTCCTATCCATCAGATATCTCAGCTTTGCAAACTCGAACAAAAGAGTTTCTTCCACACTTCCTCACAGTGCTGACTTCTCTTTATTCCAATATCCGCCAAACCATTTAAAATTCCATAAATGTTCAAAGAAGCATGTACCCCAAATTAGAAACACTATTCCAGTTTCATTTCTCTAGCAGGCATTTATGGAAGCCAGACTTTACTGTTGTGGTGTTTGTAATTGAGAGTTAGTAATAAGCAATGAAACAACACCAAGTCAAATAAGTCCAAGGTAAGATTTGATCTGTAGGCACGGTGCTTCTTAGAAGTGGGTTCTAGTGAGAAATGTGACTCATGCCAATAAAATTAACTCCAGAATTCAGTGCTCAAGGCTCTACTGCGCTAAAATTCCATTTATTGCAAATTGTGCTATTTCCAATTTCTTTTAGTAATAAAATGCATGAATAGCCCAAAAAAAAAGGCTATAAAGAGTCAACAATGCCAAGAGCTTTTCATCAGAAGCTCTTGTAGAACGCAGGGACTAGAGCTCTCTGATCCTGTTCTCTCTTCCCTTGGGCGATACTCCACAATAACTCGCTAATCATTAATAATTCCTTTGCCCATTTATTTCAATGAACACATAAATCAACTATTTACTCTAGGATGAGACATGGGAAACTATTTGAAGCCAAAATTCGTTTGGGCATCAACAGTATGTAAATTACATCGTCTTCTGTTTGAACTCTAAGTAAGTGAAGGCAAGGAGGGAGGAAAGAATAAGACTGAATGGTAGGTAATTGGCTCTGTGTCTTTGCTTGTCTAACGCCATCCTTCTAGGTGGGTTCCATACTGTGCTGATAACGCAAAAGAAAGTGATACCTACTGATTTTGATGAGGTTGAGTGGCATGGCATGCCATGCGAGAGCAGTTTCTGTGTTTGCCTTTCTTCATTACGCTCTCCCTTTACTTAGGCTGTTCAGTAATTCATAGATTATTTAGATTATTTAGTAGACAGAGACAGTAGATGCTGTTTTACTTCCTCAACACTACACTGAACCAACCTAAAAGCATGACATTTGGTAAACAAAAGAATATAACGATTACTTAAGCTTCAGAGTCTCACGATCACCATGGCTTTCTCAAAAAAAAAAAAAAAGTTATTAGAAAGAAGGCAAGATGCCACTGATAATAAAACAGGCGACATAACACCATATAATCTAAAATATTTAAGGAGAATGACTACTTGTCCCTTCATAACAAACCTAATGATTAAATGACTGGTTTCCTGCATACAGAATTGCAAAATCGAGATTTTTTTCAACTTCAATGCAGTGTTAGTGCTACTTGCTGATCTCGGTGGCTTGTAAAATGCCATCTTCAACAAGATCTAACATAGTATAATCCTTTCTGAAAACCCCAGGGGAATTAGGTAATATAAGCAATTCAGAAAAGTGTCAAAGTTTAATTTCTTCTACCCCTAGGCAGGTTCAAAAACGATTCTTAAAAATTCCTCACCGTCACCAAAGTTTAATTTATGACTGAAGAGTTGTAGAAAAATCCTACCTGTCTCCCAGTTCCAGGCAGAGTTTTCGTTTTGAAACTGTATCCCTATCTTTACTGTGGTTTCCATAGTGACAATTGGGTTTGAGTTTCATCGTGAGATGGTGTTTTCAATAGAAGCGGAAGTAGCTTCACTGTGGCAATGCACTTCAAGCCTGATAGGGTCCTGTGACATGAAAGAAATAGATGATCTTTGAAAATTATGTCCCTAATTATACCTTGCTGGAAGTGAAAACAGGTATGACTTAGGGAAAAAAAGTTTAGAATACATTTGAATATAAGTTATGTTTCTCTTGAAGGAATAAACCCTCCTTTCCGCCCAAATTATATGTATATGTCTATAGACATTATATATGTATATGTATATGTATATACATACGTATACGTATATATATATACATATGTATACATATATGTATATGTATATACATATATACATATGTATACATATATGTATATGTATATACGTATATGTATATGCATATACGTATATGTATATGTATATACATATATGTCTATAGACATAATATATGTATATACATATACATATATAAATTATATATATAAATATATATATATATGCATACACATGAGGTAGTATTTTAGAAACAAAAGGTTGAGAGATGTCTTCAAGATTATCTAATCTGCTGTTGACAAATACACAGTTAAGCAAAGAGAATGTTAAAGAAAAAAAAAGAACACTTCTTGCTTCCTGGGAATATGCACTACAGAAACATCAACACTACCTACATGAGAAATAAGCAGAGACAGGCATCAAGGAGGAGAATTTTTTTTTCTCAGTTCCAACACATTGGAGATAAAAATTAATAGGCAAAGTGTATCAAAAAAACAGATGCTCTGCTGAAAAGCCCTTCAGGCAGAATTGCGTCAGCTGGCTTTCTCCGGTGAGGCAGGACTTTACCGACTCACAGAATAATTGCTACATACTCCAGTCAAAGCATTTTACTGTACCTGGCTTTATGCTCAAGCAACCGTCCATTGATGGGGATAGGGAGTCCGTGGGGGCTGGAGTGACAGCCAGAAGATGCATGTGATTTTAGATTATGTTGCTTTTCATTTGAAAAGTGCTATCTCTCGACTTCCTAAATGATTAGAAGGCTCAGTAATTGTTTACCTCGTTTTTTAATCCAAGCAAAGCGGTAACAAGCATTATTTGTGCATCTTAGGACTCAAAGAAAAGGTTCACACCTTCACACTTTTAAATATATAATAGGTGGATATGTCAGTAAAACATACATACACACACACACACACACACACACACACACACACACATGCACGCAGAAGCGACCAGAACGTTGTAGGTAAAAAGAAAATAGATATGATTAAAATTATCTGCATGTAAAGAGAACGTACAATGAAATTAACAAGGCAAAAGAATGCAAGGATGTTATGGAAATTATTTTAACCTAAAAATGACATATTCTTCGTGCCTATCACCTTATAGCAGCATTGCCTGGCACAGTGTTTCTCAAAGTGTGGCCCT
This sequence comes from Lynx rufus, assembly GCF_022079265.1. NCBI lineage: Eukaryota > Metazoa > Chordata > Mammalia > Carnivora > Felidae > Lynx > Lynx rufus. Next base: position 127,905,496 of record NW_025814878.1, read on the forward strand.
TGGACTAGCAAAGCCAACATCACATGAGACCCTGTTGTAAGTGTGAATTCTCAGTCTCCACCCAAGACTCCCTGGATGAGAAACTCTGGGACCAGCGATCTGTGTCATAACAGATCCTATAGGTGAGGCCCTTGCCTGCTAAATTTGAGAAACTTTGGCCCTAGTACAGTTCTCAAATCCTGGGTGTGCCATAAAGATCACTAGATGCACATTAATAACTCTGATTCAATGAGACGTGCTCCCCAGAAATTTTAACTCAAGAGATATTTTTAATTCTACTCTTGATGATTTTGATGCAGCTGGACATCTGACTACAATTTGCAAATACTGGGTTAATGCTTCGGAGTGTGGTAGTTCCCGTTAAAAGCACAGTATGACCATTTCTTGTCTTTAGGCAAGTCACCCTGGGTCCATTTTCTCATCCATAAATAATATTGCCTATCTCAAATGATGGTAGTGAGGTTTAAGTGAAATAAAGTATAAAATTTGCACAGCAGAGTGCCCAACACAAGTTAAGTGCTTAAGAAGTGATCATCTAAGATGGCTTATCACTTTCCATATTGCTGGGAATTTATTTAAAATTTTTTTTTAATGTTTATTTATTTTTGAGACAGAGAGAGACAGAGCATGAACGGGGGAGGGTCAGAGAGAGAGGGAAACACAGAATCGGAAACAGGCTCCAGGCTCTGAGCTGTCAGCACAGAGCCCGACGCGGGGCTCAAACTCACGGACCGCGAGATCATGACCTGAGCCGAAGTCGGACGCTTACCCGACTGAGCCACCTGGGAATTTATTTTAAATGTCTAATATCATCAGTAGTGTCTAACTTAATCCAACATTAAAACACGCCAGCTTATGTAGACATCTTTGGTCTTCCATGAAATTCAAAAACAAAACCGATTCAATAGACATCTACCAAGGAACAAGAACTTGACTCCGTCTCAGAAAAACATACAGGTTTCTATTTTTGTGTGACTATTATAAAATATTTATTTCAAATAAAACAAAACAGGGTAGTAGGTAATAGCAGAAACTCTGGTTCCAGACTTCCTAAATTCAGACCCTGGTTCTGTTACTCTTTGGCAGTATGGCCTTGATTTAATCCCAGGGACCTCAGTTTTGTCATGAGTAAAATGAGGATAATAAAAATTTCCTACCTCATAACATTGTGGGGAGGATCAGATGAGTTAATATATGCAGTGGATTCTGAATAGCACTAACTATAAACCTTCCACAAATGCTCTTATTATTTAACTAGAAAACCACTGAAATGAGTTCTCTATGTATTGAGTATGATACATTTGAAACCAAATTTAAATGTTTTATTTATTTATTTATTTTTGAGACAGAGAGAGAGCATGAGCAGGGGAGGGGCGGAGAGAGGGGGGAGACACAGAATCCGAGGCCGGCTGCGGGCTCCAAGCTGTCAGCACAGAGCCTGATGCGGGGCTCGAACTCATGGAGCGTTAGGTCATGCCCTGAGCCGAAGTCGGACGCTCAACCGACTGAGCCACCCGGGCGCCCCTTTTTGGAACCAAATTTAAACCTGAACTTTTGTCTCAATGATTAAATAGAAATTAGCAATGCTGTAATTCTGAATAAAAGTAGATTTTTAAATTTACATTATTAATACTGACTACAGAGGTTCAAAATGAGAGCAGCTTCTTGTTTGCCTTGAGAATGAAGATTTGAGTAAAGCCTCGGGTCAAGGGAACTATAATGTTATTGCTTTATCTACTGTTGGGTACTCAAGAGTGATTGGAGTCCCGTTAGCAGATCTGAATAAAGTGTAAAAGCAATTCCTCTCTAAATATATGAGAAACCATCCTGATGACCTAGTTTTTAATTAAAATTTTATTAGATATGTAAACTCTGGGAGAATCAAAGGCACAGTTTAACAACTGAAATAAGTCTCTATTTGATATATTTAAGATAGCTGAAATTTACTGAAATATTCTGACAGTATGCCAACATTAGTGGAAAACAATTTGTAAGAAAAGCAGATAAAGAGAATTGGCCATTATCATGCACTTGCTGAAAACACTATATAAGAACCCACACAACTTAGAAAAAGTTAACCTCACTGTAGTCCAGAAACCCACACATTTTTGAAGGCCTGGCTTGCCTTCAAATACTTCAGACTGCAAAGTCAGCATGGTAAATTCTTTCCACGTTTAATTCATTAAAAAAAAAGATCCATATTATTCTTGAATTTGTTTCTGATCTTAAAGAAGATATATGCTTAACCTTAAGAAGCTTAGTTCTTTGGGGTTCTTTCTAGAATCAAACAGAACTCTTGCATCATATGCTTTCGGATACACACGAAGCAATGCTATCCCAACACCCACTTCCCCCAAAACTCAAGTCACATTTCATTTCTTTTTGCAATTGATAGCCTTAGAAAAGATAAGATACAAGCAAAGCCTTTCTCTCACCTTTTGCTGAGAACATTGCAGTCATATCGTTACTTAGGTCTTAATTACTCCGGTCTTAAAATAGGTATGTTATGGCCTTTATTGCACGATACAGATTTAGAAAATGCAGGCCATCAACGCTAGATAGCCCACATCCTACAGCAGATTCAAAATGAAAGTTAAAAAAAAAAAAAAATGCAAGGAGGCACCAGGAGGTTTTTATCGACCGATGAAGTTAAAAAGTTAAAAATAAATATTTGCCTAAGGTCATTTTTCGCTTTTATGGAAGGGTTAGGATAGAACAGGTTAGGATTGGGGACAATAAGAGTATAGATGGAGTCTAGGATAATCCTAGGCAAAATTTCAAAATAATTTAAATATCCAATTCCCTTCTTTGGGTTGAACGATAAGAGACTGACATTTTTGTGGGTCAAAAAGAGCGAATACGGCAATTTTATAGGATTCAACCTTGATCTTTCTGATGCTCTTTCTCTCCCGGCCCCAGGTGCCAACCGCCTTTCTACAGTCCAGACCCCGAGAGCCCAGCTGCATGAAATCACACTGGTTTGCTCCCCTTCAAATCCTTCATGCTCCAAAATCAGCTTTCACCCACTCCAAGTGAAATCTTATGTAGAGGAGTTCAGATAAAGTAAAGGAATTTAGTCCATGAGGGAAATACTTAGGGATAGATGGGCCTTCCACGACTACTTACGCCAAAACTGTACACACAGCCAAACTCTCTACCCCACATACCTATAAAAAGAAAAGAATAAAATGAAATAAAATAAAATAAAATAAAATAAAATAAAATAAAATAAAAAACTTCGCCACAAATACTAAGAAGCCTATACAGTAACGTCATTCAGACACATAGCTCTAGAGATCACTTCTTTTTCACCTGAAATCCAGAATGATTGTTGGCCGTTAAAGTACTTAACTCAAGTGTTCTCTGAGTGGTCTTTGTTCCTTTAAGACCTATTTTTCCAAGTGAGCCCAATTCAAACTTATGAACGTGTCATGGATGTAATGTTTTTGACGTCATTCCAAGTCTCTATTTCCTTATCAGTAATCCGGTTCCTCTCTGCCCAACCCCATCTGCCATGATTTTACGTGAGAGTCAATGTAGCATGGCGCCTGGAAGCCTGGACGCTGGACCTGCCAAGGTTTAAAGTCTTGGCTCTAACACATAGCAGCTGTGTGGTTTTGGGCAAGTTGCTTAACTTCCTGTTCCTCAGTTTCCTCTTCTACAGAGGAAGGGTGATACTACTTATCTCACAGAGATGTTAGAAGGATTATGTGAATTCAACAAAAGGAGCTCATATTTGTAAGTGCCCAGAAGACTGGCCTACCCGTCAACATTTGTTAAATAAACTGTAGCCACAGGGAAACAGGGAGAGGACAAGGAAGCTATGGTGTAGGCAAGTGGTCCACCCCAGCCAAAACATGAAGGGTAAAGTTCACCCTTTCTAGAGGAAAGAGGCCAGACACGTAGGAAAACCCTGTATTATACTGGATCCAAAATCTCGGAAAGGAGAGGAATTTCATATAGGGTGAGAGAACAGAGAAAAGCAGAAAGCTGTTTACTCCACTTCTCGTTTGGAGCTCTAGAGGACAATAATCCACCTGCCTAGTGTTACCTCAACAACTTAGAGAAGCCATCATTAGGCATAGAGAAAGCTTAATTTAGCCTTCCTGGGTCAGACTCGGTTCTCAGGAGGTATGCACACACCCTGAAATTTCTGATTGTACCTTTCTGGGGGTGGAGTGCCTTGGTAATGGGGTAAAGGGGCCCTGTGGACATGGGTGATCAATCAGCAATAAATGGGGGACAGGGTATGGCACAGTAAGACAGCACAGTCACAGGGGAGTTGACCCGGAGCCACATCAACCAAGCACCCTAGTCTTGACCAAGTCGGGAAGAGAGGCCACGAGCCACAATAGACAGCGGGAGGCAACTTGAAGAAGACTCAGGAATGCAACCAGACAAACTACACCGCAGTGGATACCAGCTCTCAGACCCCTAGAGACCCTGAGATCACTCCATCTCTCCAAAAACCCTAAACCCAGATTCAAGACGAACAAGAGGAAGGGAAGAGCATGCGAAAAACTAAGTTATCCCAAAGCGACTGGGCTATCCAAGAGGTCGTTTCAAGTGTTGCTAAGTTTACCAAATGGAATTTAATTTCATTTTCTCCACTACTTATAGGGTGGGGCTTGTAAGGAATATTATAATAGCTATGAAAAATAATGAAACTGGATCTTCTTGGTACTTTGGAGTGTACCAAAAGTAAATCAGTCATCCTGCTAAAAATGCAATGGAAGAGGGGCACCTGGGTGGCTCAGTCGGTTAAGCATCCGACTTCGGCTCAGGTCATGATCTCACGGTCCGTGAGTTCGAGCCCCGTGTCGGGCTCTGTGCTGACAGCTCAGAGCCTGGAGCCTGTTTCCGATTCTGTGTCTTCCTCTTTCTCTCTCCTCCCCCGCTCATGCTCTGTCTCTCTCTTCTCAAAAATAAATAAACGTTAAAAAATAATAATAATAAATAAATAAATTTTAAAAATTGAAATGCAATGGAAGAATAGCACATTTGAGTCAAAGAGACTAATTTTGACCTTTTAAAGACTCTTTGGTTTTATGAAACAATCTATAAAGGGGATGATTGTATAAAAAGATGTCCAGAGCAAAAGCACAGGCTTTGGAATCTGGTTGCCTTGGTTCAAATTCTAATTCCATCCCTCTCTTAAGTGGGCGCCCCAGGGCAAGTTATTTAATTTCTTGATGTCTCATTTTCTGTAAAAAGAGTACATTAACCATTCCTACCTCAGATGGTCGTTATGAGATCCCATTCACACATCATGGTATTTTCCATTACTGGATCAATTTCCGATGATACCGTAAAGGCAAAAACTCAAAACAGTGCCTGATAACATAGTACGTGCTCAGCTAAATTTTGCAGTAAATACACCACTCAGTAGAAGTCCATATTCAACCAGTCGAACCCATTAAAAAAAACAAAACAAAACATTATTCCAAACTGTCATAAACAATACAGATAGATCTCTAGCCTTACTTCCAGTGGCATGCCTGTGGTTAAACTCATATTCTAAAATGATCTTTTCATTACCATGCCCAGTGTGTGCATCTAGTCTATATGATTTTTAACATTGAATTTATCCTGTGATTTTGTAGAAGTGAGCAAGTAGGGAGATTCTTTAAACCAATTATCAAAATTAAACTACCTCATGGAACCAAACGACTCAGGGAATAATTCGCTGTGGACTTAGCAGTGTAGGAAAATGGGATTTTCATTAATTATTTACCTTTGATCTCTCTAACAATTAGCCCAATGGTATATGCATAGTCTGCTGAGGGTAATGGAAACAAACAGGTTTAAATGACAGGTAGCTGGAAGAATTTTATAGACTATTAGCTTTTTTAAATTTTAGTTGCCATTTGATAATTTGTTTGCTAATTTAACCACTTGGTAAGCATTTATTGATTTCTTATTTATTGATTTATGGCTGACAAGAGATGAAGTGCATTGAGATGGTGACGGGGACAAGGAGATTAAGGAGTCATAAAGAAGCAGAAGATGTATTCTCTACTCTCCAAGACCTCATAGCTTAGTTCTAGACGTCTTCTACACATCCATGAGTCACAAAGAATAATCATAAAACAGTATATGCAAAATAATATTGTAAAAAATAGGTATCTCAATGCTGAGGGGATATGACCTACAGAAATAAAGGGGCAGAAATTAATATCGAGTCAAGATGTTTATCAAGTATATATTTTCTTTTTTAATTTTTTAATATATATTCATTTTTTGAGATACAGAGAGAGCACGAGCAGGGGAGGGGCAGAGAGAGAGGGAGATACAGAATCCAAAGTAGGCTCCAGGCTCTGAGCTGTCAGCACAGAGCCTGACGTGGGGCTCGAACTCATGAACTACAAGATCATGACCTGAGCCAAAGTCAGACACTTAACTTACTGAGCCACCCAGGCACCCCTAAAGGGTATATTTTTTTAAACTTTACACCAATTTTAGTGAAAAGTGGAAAGATTTATATTTTATATATGACATTATACATATATATACATATATACACAAATATATACACACACATGTTTATATATCATGACAATAAATTGGGCTTTTATTTTTTAATGTTTGCTCATTTATTTTGAGAGAGAGAGTGCTACGAGCATAGAGTCCAATACGGGGCCCAATCTCACGAACTGTGAGATCATGACCTGAGCCGAAATCAAGAGCTGGACGCTTAACCAACGCTGAGCCACCCAGGTACCCCTAAGTTGAGCCTTTCTGTTTTAAAATGTATCATCTGAAGCAACCTCCAGAAGTATGAGCCTCATTCAGGAAAACTAACTGAAACCAGTGCTGTGTAACTTAACTTCAGTAATACAAATACAAATCTAATTTCCGCCTTATTTTTCTTAACCACAGTTTCTCTCTTTAACCTAAATTTGCACCTTGATGTTATTTGACTCCTATGTCAATATATAAAACACACTACTTAGGCCAAAGAAGCAATGAACAAAGAGGAAAATTGAGTCCCATACATGAATATTTCTAAATTATGGCATTAACAGAGAATATTGAGAAGCATAATAAAATCACACTATCAATAACCACTTACTTAGCAAATAATTATTGCATTTTGTTGGTTTAAGATCTTGTTTCATAGAGCATCACGGCTCAAACTCTTCCTGAACACGTTCAATCACCATGTCCACTATCTTGAGGGGTGACTCGTTTCGTTATTTGCTAGCTCTCATTGTAAGAAAATATGTTTTTATACCAAACTCACATCCCACCCACCCCCCAATATCTATTCATCAATTCTCTTTAGCCAAACATCATAAGTTGAACTGTCCTAAAATAGCAGCCAACACAATGGACAAGAAACAATAAGAAAATTTCACATTATTGAATGCTTACTTATACCAAGTACAGTACTATTTTACCTATATCTGATTACTTAATTCTCAGACAACTGCATCAAGGAACTGCGACTATCATTCCCATTTTGCCTTTGAGAAAACTCAGGGGGCACCTGGGGGGCTCAGTTGCTCAAGCATCTGACTCTTGATTTCGGCTCAGGCGATGATCTCATGATGCGTGAGTTCGAGCCCTACATCGAGCTCCATGCTGGCAGTGTGGAACCTGCTTGGGATTCTCTCTCTCTCTGTCTCTCTCTCTCTCTCTCTGTCTCTCTCTCTCTCTCTCTCTGTCTCTCTCTCTCTCTCAAAATAAATAAAATAAACTTTAAAAAAGAGAGAGAGAGAAAACTCAGGAATAGAGATTAAATAAATACTTGTGGCCAGTTTATAGCACACCATGCTCTAACCTCAGACAGTCTGGTTTCAGAATTCATGCTTCCACTCGTTATCACTGGGCTGCCTTGCCAAACTGGTGGGGCAATAAGATCCACAGCATATTTAATAGTAGTGCGCAGGAAGTGTTACCAAACGCATTCCTCTCCCTGCGGAGGAGCATTTTGAAGGTCAGCCCAAATCTGGACTCTGCCCTATCTGGCAAAATAAATCAAGATCCTAAACCAAAATTTTTACCAGCACGTGGGGCAGAGCAGGAGAAGCTGAAGCAGAGACACCACACAATCCAAAGGAAACAAAGCTGCTTTCCAAAGGCGATAACTGACAGCAGTTAACGCGAAAACTGCAGCCTTTTTTACGGAGGGTTGATGAGGGCATCTTAATTGAAAACTGGGCTTTGAGCAATTGCAGCTGCAGAGTGTAACAATGCCCCATAAACACTGACAGGAGGCTGAAGAGAAGGAAGTGGCCATCTCAGCACAGACCAAAGAGACACAGGAAACGTCGGCTGGGACAAATTTGATAAAGTGTCAGCGGAAAGAACTTAGAGGCTGAAAGGATGGAAACCTGAAGCAAGACAATCCCTTTAAGCTACATTAGTTAAAAATCTTCAAGTTTCTGGTGAAACGAAATGGAATCGGGTCCCACAATACAGTTTTTGTAATTGGTTGCATATGTATTTACGGTAAAGATAAATGCAACACCGCCCTTAGATTCAGGCACCCAGTGCCCTACACCTAACTCTTCAGAGGTCCCAATTCTGGAAGTTTCTGGCTGTAATTCCCTTTAGGCAGCGTTCTGGAATGAAGGTGTAATGGAAATCTACAGCCCACCTGCGATAGCCATATGGGAGCAAAAATAAACCTTGTGTTTGCAAGCCACCGAGAGACAGGGATTGTCTGTTACACAGCATTACTTAGCTGACTGATACAAACAAAAACCTCACATACAAATGGTGTGTGGATCTAGATGTGAAGGAGGAGAGAAGTAGGAAAACGTTCCTTTCCCCCTTTTTACTTTTTCAAACTACCTGAAAATGTTTATTGTTATTATTTTTATGGTTTTTTATTTTTCTATCAAAATGCTAGTTTTTAAAATGTGGTGTAGATTTGGATATACCCAGTCAATCCTTTGCTTTCTTTACACCCTGCACTAAACAACCATTTTAGATACTATTAGTTTGCTAGCCATCTAAAACAAGAAGAATCTACTCGAGTGAAAAAAATAATAATTCTTCCTTGTTAAAAAATAATCCTGGTCATAAGGAAAAAGTAGAAAATGCAAATTAAGTTACCTAAGCATCATTAATGCCACCTTCTGGAGATAATGACAGTTTTGGTAAATTATTGTATATATGTTCCTTCTCATATAGTATATATATGTATATATATATATGGTGTATATATATACTCATATAGCATAATAGTCATATAGTATATATATATAGAGAGAGAGAGAGAGACCTGGAGATAATGTCAATTTTGGTAAATTACTATATATATGTTCCTTCTCATATAGTATATATATGTGTGTGTGCATATATATATATATATATATATATATATATATATATATAAAGATGCCATATAGTGTATATATATATATATATGTACATATATATTTGTTATATATATACACATATATACAACATATATATACTATATGGCATCTTTCTATAATTCAATTTTGCATTCTGCTTTTTTACCTAACATTATACTGTATTTTCCAAAATCATACAATCATACAATATTCTTTGAAAAACATTCTTCTAACATATGCACACACCACTATTCAATGCACATGTGATTGTTTAGTCAACCATTTTCCTATTATTAAATGGGAAAATAATGTGACAGGACCCTTAGGCAAGTCATAAATGATGATATGAACACAGATAAAGAAGCACCTAATTCTATCTGGGAGAGTAAAAGGCAGCTTTAACAAGGCGGTGGCTTGTTAGACAAAAATTTCATGTGTAGACCAGGCAGGCAAGGGCATTGCAAGCAAAGGAAACAGGTTGAACAAAATTACAGACACGTTAAAGTACATGAACATTTTAGTAAAGTCAATGAACAAGTACACCTAGGGCATGGAGTGAGCAATGGTGAGGAAGAGAAGTCCTGAAGGAACCATGAAGGCAGGTTGTAAAACTCTTGCAAAGCATTCTGAGGAATCGAGTGCGTCGTACAGGCAAGAGGGAGGCACCAACACTTGTAAACAGGCGCGGATTACATCCGTGTTGTGGATGTTTTAGAAATACGTCGTAAAGACGAAAAAACACTGCTTTTGGAATCAAGGGACCAGCTTCCCCTGCGGCCCATTTCCCCACATGTGAAATCAGAATCACGAAGAGGCTTTGAGGATTAAATTATATAAATTAGTAGGTGCCCAGCAAATGACACTTCAATGTGAGTTGGCTACAAGAGGGGGGCTTGTTCTCAAGGAGAGGGAAGGTAAAGCAAAGTGTCCTGGAAACAGTCATCATCGAGGCCAGAGGTGGGGAGCGACTAAACCAGGAAAATGGCAGTAAAAGGGTAGCAAATCACCAAGGGCTTCAGAAACATCTCAGAGATCTAGAGGAAGGGCCTTGACAACCAACTGGATGTGGGTTGTTGCAACAATGAAAAAATAGAAACAAAATCATGGAGTGTCACTAGAATGACCATGGGGCAAGTTGAAACAAGAATAGAAACAGAAGGTAGTTCAACAAAGGGAAAAACAAAAAACAAATGCGTGTTGAAACCTGGCGCAAAAGTAAAGAATTGACCATGCCCCCATGGAGGATATGAGATGGGAAGTAAAATGTTGCAACTGGGCGAATTTCATCAACATCAGTAACATGCATAATTTGGATACTAAGCCATTTGCTGTCCACTATTTCTGGGATTATAGAGTGGGCAAGGGCAGTAATTTATCTGAAAAATTTTGTATGTGGCTTCTGGATTTTGAGGTGAGGTAAAAAAAAAATGAAGACCCAACATCCCCACCATGTTTTACAAGAGTTCAGTATTCTTCACTTTGATCCTCCCTTCATTTACCTCTTGTGGAAGGTATTTAATGTATTTGTATGAGTACCACAATAATACACACACACACACACACACTCACACACACACACCTACTGTATAGACCAACAGCGACACTATATATATTTTTATGGTGTGCATATATTGTCTAAAATATATATGTATATTCATGAGTTGCCTTTGAGTTTCTTGAGTACAACAGTAAAGCAGTAACAACCATGAATAGATATATACATAGATATATACATACATACAAATATACATATGTACACATGTACACAGTATGTAAGCTAATATGTATATTTATATGGTACATACATTAGTTTAAGATATATATGTACATATATGTGCTTCTATGTATTATTATAACTAACTTAATTATCTTAAACTAATGTATATACCATATTAATATACATGTTAAAAATTGCATAGACTCAAGGCCAAGGAGTAAAGAATTGATTTCCTTACTTCTGTCTGTGCCTGCAGAAAGGGGTAAGGAAGCCAGATTTAGGAGACTGTTCTGAACATCTTGAAGCTGCTATTCTAGAGCAGCTGTGTCCTTTACACAAGGGAAGCTTTCCCCTTGTATCCTAATTGGGCATGAAATCTGACTCACCAGCACAAGTTATATTGGAGCCGGCCAACAGAGCAGCTGCCTGTGAACCCCTTGAATAACCCACATCCAGTGACTGAAATTGACGTGGGATGAAACATGGGCCCACGTTAACCTAGCAGATGCTCCACAGAACTCGAGTCACCTCGGCTCTCGCCACACACTGCAATGAATTGTCCTAATTTGTGTGTCCTCGTAGTTTCTCAAAGTGAAACGAGAGCCCAGGTATTTTTCTCCCGATAGTAGATTTAGTGACATCCTCTTGGCACAGTGAGTTATTCTTTTTATACACTAACTCATTGTGTTAGCGATGAGAGAGAATGTTCCTTAGTGAAGTCTGGTGATCCACTGAAAATCTGAAGATTGCCACCTTCCTAAACTACCTGTGGTTAGTGCCTACTTCTGCAGGATTCCCTTCCAGGTCTGGGCAACCATTATAGACTGAAGACAGAATACCACAGTGCTTAAAATCACAGGCCTTGGAATCAGTCTAGGATAGACACGGGTCTAACAATTATCTCTGGGTGATCCTGGGTAAGTTACTTAACCTCTCTGATCTACGGTTGCGTATTTTTTTATTCTCATTTTTTAGAGAGAGAGCAGGGGAGAGTGAGGGGCGCAGAGGGAGAATTTCTTTCTTAAAATTTTTTTTATTTTGAGAGAGAGTGTGGGGGGGGGGCGTGCGCATGCGCGCAAGTGGGGGAGGGGCAGGGAAAGAGGGAGACAGAAAATCCCAAGCAGCCATTGCACTGTCAGCACTGAGCTCAATGCGAGAACTCATGAACCACGAGATCATGACCTGAGCTGAAGTCGGACGCTCAACCTACTGAGCCACCCAAGTGGATATTATTTTTAACACATGGCATTGCTGTGTGAGTTGATTAACCTAGTGGATAAAAAGTGCCTGCTATGTTCAAAGAGCTCAATAATGTAAGGTATTAGATAGATAGCATTTTCACATTTAAACAGTCACACAGTCAAGACTGGTCTTAGGAATACAGTGGGACAAAATCAAGGGTGTCTCTTGCATAAAACGATCTCAACCTGCTGACACTAAGTTCTAAACTTAGCCGCTCCCTTTTTTCATTTTTTGAAAATATGTAAGTCCTTAAGAATTCATTCACACAAGATAAACCTCTCTTCTGTGGACCTCAAATTAAAAAATCAGCTCATTTGCATTGCAGAGACCTTACAAAAAGAAATTTCATTCCCAAACACATTACTTTGTTCCAGAGGAAAAGCTTGGACTTTAAGGAATGGGCTTCGACATATCTCATGATGTCTAATGAAAATTATTGATTTATATTCCCTTCTGATCACTAATTAGAGTTAATGCAACTTAATGACCCAGCTTCTCTCAAAACTACTTATCATGGTAGGGACACCCTAAGGAGCCACATATGCTCATTCTGGACACCATGGTAAGAAAGGGCACACTATTCAAGAGACTAAATATCCATGCCCCGAACACTAGACTCACTGAGGAAATAGGGAACTCTGGTGAGTTGATTACAGGAGGGCTATTTTATTTTTTTCAATTGTTGTTATACTGAAAATAACTTCTACCTTATTAAACACAGAGGATATGCACATATATCTTAGTGATGCTCCCTAAATCGTAGCGCTCCAAGGAACTTCAAAGAATACCCAGTCCAGGGGCTCCTGGGCGGCTCAGTCAGTTAAGCATCCGACTTCGACTCAGGTCATGATCCCATCGTTTGTGAGTTCGAGCCCCGTGTGGGCCTCTGTGCTGACAGCTTGGAGCCTGGAGCCTGCTTTGGATTCTGTGTCTCCCCCTCTCCTTCTGCCCCTTGGCTGCTTGTGCGCTCTCTCTCTCTCTCTCTCTCTCTCTCTCTCTCAAAAATAAATAAACATTAATAAAAAAAAAAAGAATACCTACTCCAATCGCTCATTTATGGCCAAGAAGGCTGAAGCCCAACAACTGTGGGAGCTCACACAGCTGTGTCATAGCCGAGGAAACAGTCTGAATTCGAGTTTCCTCGTGCTACCTATATCGTGTTCCTGCTTTGGTTTTTCTTTAAAGATCCCTAATTGTTGAAAAGCCTTTGGTTTCCGGTTAGGCATCTGGATTATGAACATGTGTTCAGGAGTTCAGGACAGATGTGACCAGGGACTGCGTTCAGTCTGAAATGCCCAGGTTATATACTAATTCTCTGACAGCCATTTGTTTACATTCTTGTTTGTCTCTTCCTCCTAAAAGTGAAGAGAACGGGAGAGGGAGGGGGGAATCCGGTCCCATGGAGAGGCCAGGTAATAAACTTCTCCTTCTTTCTGGCTTTACTCTATGGTAATGCCCTGACGACCCGTACCAGTTAATACACTCCCAACGCCTTTCTTCCTTGCGCTTTCTGGGGACTATGTGTTGAGAAAACATTTTCTGCAAGCAGGTGTCTCCTACTCTTAACCACTTCCTGCTCAGAGGGGGTCCTTCCTACACCAGGGCTCCTGGGGGTGGGGGTGGGGAGGGTGCCATGAGAGTCTCAGGGGCAGAAGCCGTGGTTTCCACGGCGTGCAGGGGTGCGGGCACCCCCTCGTTAGCAGAGCCCTTCTCTTCTCACCCACCGGCAGGGTTCTTTGCTTTCCTCAACATGCATTGCGTGCTCACCTTTGCCATTAGCACTTGGATCCCCACCTCCTCAACCGTATCGCCACTTCTTGGTCACGGGCTAGGATGAAAACTAAATTGTAACTGCTCTAGTCTTCACAACAGCGTGAAGGTCCTGCCTGGTTTGAAAGCTACCCGCCTCGAAAGAGAGCCCAGAAAAAAGCAAGTGTCCACAGGTAAGAAAAGGAGAACACTGTCAGCCTGCGTTACAGATGGGGACCATCAACGATGATCCCAAGGGGCAGAGAAAGTAATTACTGGCCAACGGTTTGCACAGGAAGCACTCACACAGGCACAGACACCAGATCACATACTCTGACATGCGATCGGGGTTGCTTGAAACCGGTTGCTTTTTACTCCATTACATAATCTTCCATGGCAGAGAACCCAGGGATTCCTTGTTATGAACGACATGATTTCCCAGGGATAAACAGTAAAGGCTTACTTCCAAAATGTAAGACAAGCGTCTTGCCATTAAAACGCTATACTCGCAGACAAGGGCGAGGACAAAACTTTCTTCCTGCAAAGCAGCTAACAAAAGCATTCAAGCCCGGGGCCATCAGTACGCATATTCCACTTTTCAAATGCCTGCCCTTGGGAAATTCTCCTGGTCCTTTTGAGTAACTTATCCATAAAATTCTTTTCCCTTTTCTAGTCATTCGTTAACACCGCTTCAGAAACGGACTGACAGCCCTCCTAAATTAAGCACTGTATACTTCAGGCTAATTTTCTGTGTTTTTTTTTATCACGATAGCAGGGGCCGTATCAGCCCCTATTATTTTGTCAGCTTTCTCATTTAGCCAAGCAGCTTCAATTTATTAGCAGTGAGGAGTGTGCATGAATCAATATGTTTCATTGGGCAATGTGTCATTTGTTAATCGGATATTGATGAGATTATTGACGCACAGCTAATTAATCTCAAACCCAGTGCTAGCCTTCATATGTTTCCTTAATTATGTCCTTCCTCCTGGCTTTAGCACCCAGACGCGGGACTGGAGACAGTGAGTGAGGTAAGCTGTCAGGGGCTCTTTTCACACATTTACAATCCCGTGGCAGTGAAATTATTTTCTTCGTTGTAAATAGGTATCAGAGAGATATTTAATAACATTTGTCAGCAGATTGATATTGATTGGTGCGGACTCGCTTCAAATCCAGCAGCCACAGAATTTTGCCTCAGAAGGAGGCTATTAAAACGAGAAAATGCTTAATTAGTATACAACAATTTCATGAGTCAGTTGTCATCTGCCCTCTGGAATTTCAAAATTGCTCTTCTCTGGACATTGTTTCTATACCCTTGGTTCAATATTTCAGGGAATTTTGTTTTCTTTTTGTTTCCACGTTAACTCTTTGTGGCCACCTTTCTTAGCCACGGACAACATTCGCGTGAATAGAAAACTTGAGGGGGACTTGGGGCGCCCGGGTGGCTCCGTGGGTTAACTGTCCGACTCTTCGTTTCCGCTCAGGTCATCACCTCACGGTTTGTGAGTTCAAGCCCCGAATCGGGCTCTGTGCTGAGAGTGCAAAGCGTCCTTGGGATTCTCTCTCCCTCTCCCTCTCTCACTGCCCCTCCCTGCCTCTGTCCCTCCCTCTCTCTCTCTCTCTCTCTCTCTCTCTCAAAATAAATAGGTAACCTTAAAAAGAATTTTTTCAAAAAAAGAAAATTCAGAGGGACTCAAAACCCTTGTAGTTTTTTAAAATTAATTCAGCCATAATTAAGTAACACAGTTACAATTCTACCACCTGCACGTGCCTGCACTTGTCTGTGAATCCCACTTTCTTATCTGATTTAAGTCTTCCCACACTTCTGAGTCACAGTGGAAAGTACAAGCTCTAATCCTGTTCATTGGCTCTCTCACTCTTTTACGTGTGACAACCAGTCTCCGCCTTAATTTACCCATCTGCAAAATGGGGACCATAAACCTGACGAGTAATTCACAAGATTGTTGTCACGACACATAAAGTAAATACGTGTGAGAACACTTAGGATTTCGACGCTGCCATCCAATTACTTGGCATTACTCGTTTTGGTACAGGTATGTGTTTGCAACTCCCGTAAGAGTTCAAACCTGTTTGATTTCAAACCTGTTTGAGACATGCAATAGATATGTGATAATAATAAGGTCTCTTCGTTGCAACCAAGATAGCAAGTTGGTATCAGGTGTCAGGGGTGGGACACGGGCCCCCTCTCCACCCATGGCTTTCTCATGTCTAACACAAGAGAAGGAATAGCTCACCGCAAAGCTCCTTTAACAAATCAAACACGAGACATCCTTTCCTAGAAATGTGAATCTTAATAAAGAACTCCTATTGAAAGCAACTTTTTTTAATAATTTCACTATCCTTGTAAATAAAAGGGTCTTTAAACAATCAGTTTTGAATCCAGAGCTGGTACTCAACACAACGCATAGATTGTCTACTTAGTGCTCCCTCCTTGTGAACATTAGATCAACAGTTTCCTCTTAACTGAAAGAAGGTTGTTGAGTCTAATGGGGAGTAATTTCAATATTATGTGATTTGACAAAAAAAAAACTTTCATTTTCTCCACAGTGTAAGTATGTATGAGAACCCTGAGATGATTGTTTTAAAAAAGGGCAAAAGATGAAGATTAAGAAATAGAAAAAAGAAAACAAGGGAGATGTGACCCAATGAGAACTAATTAGGAAGTTCCCCTTCTTTTTTAAAATTTTTTTTCAAAGTTTATTTATTTTTGGGACAGAGAGAGACAGAGCATGAACGGGGGAGGGGCAGAGAGAGAGGGAGACACAGAATCAGAAACAGGCTCCGGGCTCTGAGCCATCAGCCCAGAGCCCGACGCGGGGCTCGAACTCACGGACCGCGAGATCGTGACCTGGCTGAAGTCGGACGCTTAACCGACTGCGCCACCCAGGCGCCCCAGGAAGTTCCCCTTCTTATAGAATTACATGAAGCAGATCTTCCAAAATGTTAATGGTCACACTGATGGCACCAAATTTTATGAACAGCACAATAGACTTTATAGTGTAACGTTGGTTCAGAGTGCAGCTCTAGAGTCTGTACGTGGAACTAAATGGCTACCGAAACTTGACTTATGTGCTCTCTCCAACACAGAGCTCAGCATATAGTAGGTGTTCAATTAAGGTTTTTAAAAATCGATCATGCCTATCTGAACATATAGGGAAATATTATTGTTGATAAGAATGTAATGGTCAGCATATTAAAAGCAATTCCAGGACCTTCTTGTACTGTTGGTGGGAATGCAAGCTGCTGCAGCCACTGTGGAAAACAGTGTGGAGGTTCCTCAAAGAACTAAAAATAGAACTACCCTACAACCCAGGAAAAGCACTACTAGGAATTTATCCAAAGGATACAGGAGTGCTGGTTCGTAGGGGCACATGTACCCCAATGTTTATAGCAGCACTTTCAACGATAGCCAAATTACGGAAGGAGCCCAAATGTCCATCAACTGATGAATGGACAAAGAAGATGTGCATATATATATATATATATATATGCACACACACAATGGAATATATATATATATATGCACATAATGGAATACACACACACACACACACACACACACACACACACACACACTGGACCACTACTCAGTGATGAAAAAGAATGAAATCTTGCCATTTGCAACTACGTGTATGGAATTTGGAGGGTATTATGCTAAATGAAATAAGTCAGCCAGAAAATACAGATATCATATGGTTTGAAGTCATAAATGTAATTTGAGAAACTTAACAGAAGACCACAGGGGAAAGGAAGTAAAAATAAGTTATAGAGAGGGAGGCAAACCAATAGAGACTCTCTTCAATACAGAGAACAAACTGGGCATTGAGGAGGGCACTTGTTGGGACGAGCACCGGGTGTTGCGTGTAAATGATGAATCATGGGAACCTACTCCTGAAGCCAAGACGACACCGCACACACTGTATGTTAGCTAAGTTGACAATAAATTTTTTAAAAAATGAGAATAAATTTTAAAATGTTTTTCAAACAATAAAAAAAAAAACAAAAGCAACTCAGGGATGACTTCAGGCAATTATTGTACTTTATCCCATTCATACAGATCAGGGTGAAGAGAGAGAAATCAGCAATGAAGTGTCCTGAATAGATGTTTAATATCATTGTATTCACTTGGTCTTCCCTGGCACAACACCAATCAGATGGTCTGCCTTTAAATGCTAGTGTTTCCTAAGCTTTTCAAATTTCCTCCCATGGTCTGTTTGGTTTTTTTTCCCACCACACACTCCCCAAGAAGGACTTTACCCATAATTCTGGCGTCAAACACCATTCCTGTGGACACTCAAACCTGTATGTCTACACATAACTTGTCTGTGGAACTCCTGACCCATGGTTTCATCTTCCCCTAGAAAAATGTCTGCACAGATATTCTATACAGAAGCACCCCGAAAGTGAGAAGGCTCACTCATCTTTAACTCCAGTTTCCAATACCTGTCACTTCCACATGTTATCTGTCTCTCAAATCTTCGTACTTTCCTCTCTCCTTGGTCAGTTGCCTGCATTATCCCCCATTACCTCCTGCCTACGCTACTGGCCACCCCCCTACACTCTCCACTAATCATGCCTCAACCCCCTGCCCAGTGTGGTCTCCCCAGGATGGGCCAAATGTTACTCCTGCACTTAAAACACCCACATGGCTGCCTATTACCCTTAGGATAAAATCCAAATGTCTTAGCTCCTACGCCCTACATGATACTGTGATCAAGCTCATTTCTCATCTTTGAGCTCCAAATGCTTGATCCCTTGAAATCTAATCCACAGTTATGCCAAATGTCTTTCATTTTCTTCAGTTCCCTTAGCCTCCAACCATGCTGTTCTGCCCAGAATGCTCATCACCTTGACTCAGATACACCTCCTTGTCTTTGCTCTTGAGATCGTTTACTGTGTGTTCAGTGATACCGTGTCCATAGCTTCAAATAGACTACGGTGAGAACATTTGCACCATAGAAATTAACAAATGCTACAAGTCAGAGCTTTTTCTTCTCTTGTGGACAGAAGGTGTTGCCCATTTAGTGCAGTGTACCACTGCTTTCACGGATAGTGATACCCAGCCAGACCAAATGGCCCCTGTTTACAGTCTACCCAAGCCCCTTGCCTGCCCCTCCAATTAACTCTCCATAGCTTCTCCAAGCTATGATCTCCTCTGCTTAAAATCTTACACTGTCGCTCCCCACCTATATATACAAGACCCCACTCCTTGGCATGGTTCATAAGGCCCTTCAATGACCCAGGCCTGCCTTTCAAGCTTCCTCTCCCACCCTTCCCTGCCACATATCTCAGGTTCTGGCTACTCTCTATCTCTTGCAATTGTGATTTTTTAAACCTCTCCCCCTGTTATTCCTTCATCCTAGATTGTGCTCACCTACCTTGTATGCTTGGCAGACTCCTGGCCATCATTTTAGACTCTTCAGACATCAAGTCCTTATTGATGTGGCACTTGTCTTCTTCAGGCAG
This sequence comes from Lynx rufus, assembly GCF_022079265.1. Classification (NCBI taxonomy): domain Eukaryota; kingdom Metazoa; phylum Chordata; class Mammalia; order Carnivora; family Felidae; genus Lynx; species Lynx rufus. The sequence continues at coordinate 127,924,996 of NW_025814878.1, forward strand.
AATGACCATTTCTTTTCACATGTGCCCACCATCATTTCGTGAACACAGTACTCATAACACCTGTAGTATTACTGTATTTGTGGGTTTTCATGTGTCTTCTCCATTTCACTAAGTCCCTCGAGGGCAGAGACAATGTAGCTATCACCAAGACTAGTGAGTTGTCAAAGCAGACATCATCCAAGAACATCCCCATAAATTTAGAGGTGTATAGGTCTTGCCCTCTCCCCACAGCACATCTTTGTGGAGATTAAGTCAGGTTTAAATTACCCACAGGAATCTCAAGGAGAAAATGAAGTCCTAAAATGCAACCTCCATCCTGAGACATGCACACAAAAAGAAAAGTGTACTCCTACTTGCATTGGTTATTCACAATCAAAAATTTATAGACAATTGTATAAGAGCTGCAGGTCGTTTGCTACAATTGTTATCTTTTTCTCTTGTGACACTGTGGTCTTCAACCCCAGTCAACAGCAGGGTGACCTCTAAACAAATGCAGATCCTTTCACAAAGACCCAATTCACTGTACAGAGGTACTCTATGGCATCGCGTTAAGTTTCATTTTCTCCCTCTGCTGATCCTGCCCACTTTATGATTGGCAGATTCTGGTACTCTGAGCTCACTGTCATTCCTAGTGCTTCCATTTTAATCTTTTTTTTACATGTATTTATTTTGAGAGAGAGTGTGGGAGAGGGGCAGAGAGAGAGAGAGAGAGAGAGAGAGAATCCCAAGCAGGCTCCATGGTTACAGGACAGAGCCTGACACAGGGCTCAATCCCATGAACCACAAGATCATGACCTGAACCAAAATCAAGAGTTGGCCTCTTAACCAACTAAACCACCCAAGTACCCCATTAATCAAGATGTATAATCAGTCTACTAATTCCTTCCACTAAAAAGAAAAAGAAAAAAGACTATCCCAAGTTTTCCGTCTGTAGTTTCATTGGTCAGTTGGCAGCGAACATAAAACATTAAGAAAACATGTGTTCAAGGAATGTCATCTATTCATTGGGGTTCATCCTAACTTTAGCAAGGACAATAAAGGTTGTCTACCCACAATCTAAACAGAGTGAGAGACTGAACTCAGAGACAAACCAAGCATAGATCTCTTATTTCCAAGACTTTCCCAAACCCCAGTGCAATAATCTCTACAAATGATCTACAAACTCCCCTTCAGACTGTTGATCATAGACCTAGAAGCAAGCCCTGTCAACCATTCTCGGCTAACACTACGCAGAAGACACACGGAAAACTGAATAGTTGAGAATTTATGGTAAATCGAGAAATGATAGGTGGTCAAGGTGAATCTATTACAAATCACAAATGACCTTTCCATTTACTGTGATAGAGATGAAATTATGGTCGTTTTCATATACTTACATTCAAACACTCAACTAAGTAGAGAGGGATAGAGTTTAAATAACACAGTCTAGATATACTCATCAAAGACAAAACTCACCAGTGATGCTTACGCATCTACGTCATTTTGGTGTTCAAACACGACCATGATATTAAAAAAGTTTTACAGGTTTGGTATTTACCTAAAAGCACTAATATGGTATAAAAAAAAAAAGAGCAAGAACAGATGTTATGGGTATATTAGTAATCTCGTTGGCACCTGTAATACATGGGTTAAGCTGATTAAGAATGGATTAGGTAATTTTTGCAGCCTGAATACCGTGTGAAAGACCCCTGGGATGTCTTCTTCATTGAAAAAGGAGGGATGATTTTTTCATGAAACCAACCCTAGACATCAATGTGAGTAAAGGCGAATGAAGAACGGTAAGATGTACTTAGATCAGTACTGTCTACCAGAAGCGAGATGTAAATCACAAATACAACTTTAAATTTTCTAGTGGCCACATTAAATAAAAGTATAAGGAAATAGGTCAAGTAATTTTAGTAAGACATTTCATCTCCCCAATATTTCCAAAGTATTACCATTGCAGCACGGAATAAATACTTAAAAATAACAAGCTATTTAACATCCTTGTTTCGTACAAAAATCTTCAAAATCAGATATGTGGTTTACACTTCTATCGCATCTTACTTTTCATAGATAATACTTGAACTGTATTTAGATTTCATAAAATTTACAATTGGGGTAGAGTCACATAATCCCTTTGTTCCAAACATACTTAACAATTTCCCAATAACTGAATCGACTACCAAAAAAAGATCATTTTCCTGTAGCACTCGAGTCTACGTTAACAAATGTGGTCTGGTTCAGCTCTTTTGGAAGGGCTTATCTAACTGAAATCAAAAGCACATTAATTTAAAATTATATCTGTCAAGTGAAGTAAACCCACCAGTTCCTGTGTCAACTTAGTATTATTAACATTGAATTCAAAAAGATACAAACTGAAAAGCAACTTTAGTCAATATCAACAAAGCATTCCTCAATTTTTTGTAGTTGCTTCAGCCAATTCATACAATGCTGTTGATTACAGCTAAGGTATTCTGCATATTGATTCTTTTGGAAGAAATGTATAAAATCATTATAATTGATCATAAAATAATTATTACTGATTTCAACATAAATTCTTGTACTTGCCTACCAAAGTCACAAATAAGCTTTCTTTTCTTTGGAAAAGAATCAAATTTGGCTCATTTTTAAAAATTATTTATTTATTTTAAGAGAGAGAGAGAGAGCACAAGTGCACACACATGAGCAAGGGAGGGACAGAGAGAGAGAGGGAGAGAGGGAGAATCCCAAGCAGGCTCTGTGCTGGCAGTACAGAGCCCAACGCAGGGCTCTGTCCCATGAATTGTGAGATCACGACCTGCGCCGAAACCAAGAGTCAGACACTCAGCCAAATGAGCCACCCGGGCACCCCAAATTTGGCTCATTTTTATGCTGTGCATTTTGGGTGAGAAAATGTACACTGCATTGCTATTTTTGTTATTTTTGTTGAGTATTGAATACACCGAGTGTTCTTGACGTTGGAGCTAACAATGCAGGAAACATTTGTAGAACTCTTCTATGACTCTACCAGTAAGCATTGGAAGAACATAAAAATCATTAAATTTACTGTCTTCCACTTCTTTCAGCATTTCTACAAACTAGAGTTAATTCATGACATTTGCATATCTACAGGGAATGATTTTAATAACGATATCCATGCAATTTTTTCATAGAATCTGTTTTGGAAAATCCTGCACAAATATTTTCTTTTTTTTAATTTTTTTTACATTTATTTATTTTTGATAGAGACAGAGCACAAGTGGGGCAGGGGCAGAGAGAGAAGGAGACACAGAATCCGAAGCAGGCACCGGGCTCCGAGCTGTCAGCACAGAGCCCGACGCGGGGCTCAAACTCACAAACGACAAGCATGACCTGAGCCGAAGTGGGACGCTTAACCGATTGAGCCACCCAGGTGCCCCTGCACAAATATTTTCTATGTGTTATACAATGAAACAAAGAAATAAGAGAAACATCAGTCTCTTGTTTTAAAATTCCAACAACACTTGTTTTTTGGTCTAACATTGCTAGAACACTCTCCATCATTATAAAAACGAAACTTTTTATATCTAAGTGAAAGTCTTTGACAGATGGAGCATTCAAAACTATCTGTATCATCAGTTGGATTTTCTTCAAGCCATGAATTGACAACATTTCTTCAGAAATTTGGAAGTCTTTGAGACAAATTACTCCCAAAGTATTGAAAGGGCAGCATCTCCTTCCTCACATCTCATTGAAAGCTTAAAAATAGTACTTACAGGTTTTTGTTTAAATTTTGAACAAATTGATCTCTAATATTGTTAACAAGGTCTTATACTTTACAGGCATTTATTTGATAGCTTAACTAAAGATCTTTTACTTTGTATAAGATATTGTTTAGCCTTACCCTCATCATTTTCTAACAAAATTTTTGTAACTAAAATAACACATTCTTTTATCATCTCTCCAGCTAAAAATGGAGAGTTTTCTCTGTGTGTGTGAGAATCCAAGCTGTTTTATAGCTTGCCAATTTTCCAAGCTCAAAGGGTGTTAGAAAACTAAAAATAGTTTTCTGGACATTTAATTTTGCTTTCAGCACCTAATTTCATCAATTCTTTTTGACCATTGAGCAATTCATCGTGTATTTCACCATGTATGTCATTAGCAATTCACCATGTATTTCAGAAAACGGCCCTTTTACGTTGCCAACTTCATCATCTTAAAAATTTGTTTGCGCAGCAAACAAACCAGCATCTCCAATTTGCTCTGCTGCGGTAAACCGTATTTGCTGTTCCTGGTGAAATTCATGACATCTTCTTCTGACCTCTTTTTTCATCTGCTATTTCAATCTTCTCACATCTCCACTCAATTCTGCATCAGTGGTAGGCCATTGCTTTGAATCTCAAAACGCGCCCATACTTCAATTTTTAATGGTAATATACTTTGTTATGAGATAATTAAATAATAAGTATATCCATATGATTACCAGTTATGATTTACATCATTATCACTGTAATTGGTGCTGTCTTCATAAAATATTCAAATAAATACAATGCAACATTACTTAGGTGACTAGGGGGAAAAAAATCAAATTGAATCCATCCATTGACATTGACCAGATTGATCACGTGGTTCTGAGTGATAGTGAAACAACACCTGTGCCCCAAATACTCATTACAGGGCAATACTGAGATCTCACGCAGTTCAGCAGTTGAAGAGAAACCGAGTCCTGCCAAACAATAGCACTGTGTTTAGCAGAAAGTATTCTAATCCGCTTCACTTTTTCAAAAATTAAGATTGGGGCGCCTGGGTGGCTCAGTCGGTTAAGCGTCTAACTTCGGCTCAGGTCATGATCTCGAGGTTTGTGAGTTCGAGCCCCGCGTCGGGCTCCGTGCTGACAGCTCAGAGCCCGGAGCCTGCTTCAGATTCTGTGTCTCCCTCTCTCTCTGCCCCTCCTCTACTTGCACTCTGTCTCTATCTCTCAAAAATAAACAAATAAATAAATAAATAAATATTAAGCTTGGATGAATTAAAACTAAATACAATTTAAAATTTAGTTTCTCAGTCTCACTAGTTACATTTTAGGTGCAGGATACTCAAAGGTGGCCAGTGGTTGCCATCTTAGCGAGGGCATAGATGATTCACTGTGAGAAGGGGGGGCCGGGGGGGAAGAAAGGAGGGAAGGGAAGTTCTTGCTTTAAACACTAGAAGAATTAGGCTAACACAAATTCCTTCACTCATATAATCATTTAGTGCAGATCTGGTGAAAGTTTAGAATATATGTGAATATCCTATTTCAAGCAACCACAATTTTTCCTTTATCATCAAGTTAAACATAATTGTCAACTGTTTTTGAATTACCTACATAACAGCAGGAGTCAACTAACATTGTAAATTCACATACTGAACACTGTCAATTTTTTCCACAATTGCATAGAAAGTATAAATTCTAAACTCATACGAAAGGCACTAGATCTTAACATATTATCAGTCAAGGATCATTCTGAACGCCACCAATTGACCCAACGCTTCTGGAAGTTCCCCAGAAAGTCAAAGTACTATGTCCAAAGTGCAAATCATTATCTCTCCCTCCTCCCAAATCACCCTGTTCCTCCTTGTGGTTCTTTATAAGCAGTGTCCCGCCCACCAACAGATACATATAGGATTCTCAATAAATATTGAATGATTAAATACATGGATTAAATGAATGTAATTGCATTTGTAAGCTGAAGTTCTTAAGCATTTCTACAAATTGGTAAACTCGAATTTTATACAAAGTTTTAAGTATAAATTTTTTTTAATGTGTATTTTTGAGAGAGAGAGAGAGAGAGAGAGAGCACAAGTGGGGGAGGGGCAGAGAGGGAGACACAGAATCCAAAGCAGGCTCCAGGCTCTGAGCTGCCGGCACAGAGCCCAACACGGGGCTCGAACTCACGAACCGCGAGATCATGACCTGAGCCGAAGTCGGACGCTTAACCGACTGAGTCACCCAGGCACCCCCAAAGTTTTAAGTATATACAAAAGCTAAGCTGTCATTTTTAATTAATAATGGAGGGGAAGGGAAAAGACTACAAAAATAGATTCCATAGTAAGCCAAGAAATCTGATATCAACAATTGCTTAGCACACTGTAATGGCCAGCCAATCAGATAGGGTTCTCAAACACCATTATCTTCGAATATATTGCTATGAAAATCAGATCCTCGCTTAGTTTGTACACATAATATTTTACAGCTTTGTTAAAGAATAAGTGAGAAGGCATCCTGATCTCTGTTTTTCAGATAATTTGCAGTGCTTGTTTAAATTTAGCTTAGGGGCGCCTGGGTGGCGCAGTCGGTTAAGCGTCCGACTTCAGCCAGGTCACGATCTCGCGGTCCGTGAGTTCGAGCCCCGCGTCGGGCTCTGGGCTGATGGCTCAGAGCCTGGAGCCTGTTTCCGATTCTGTGTCTCCCTCTCTCTCTGCCCCTCCCCCGTTCATGCTCTGTCTCTCTCTGTCCCAAAAATAAATAAACGTTGAAAAAAAAAAAATAAATAAATAAAAAAAAATAAATAAATTTAGCTTAAAGTTCATAAAAAAAGAACTTGATATTATTTTATGGAATTGGTCACTTGATTCATACTGAGAACCTCTTCAATGGGATGCATATAAGATACAAGAAAAAGAAGAAAAGAAGATAGTTTCTTTTGGAAGTAGTGAAATGCCGCCCCCCTTCTTATCTCCTTTCAAGGTAATTAATCAATGCAATCAGTGAAATCAGTATGGGTCAACCTCCATGAAGTGAACCCCAAGCTGCATTTTTTTGGACACATTCAAGTTTCAGTGTGCCTTTATTAGATGCTCTCAAAACTTGCGAGGATAGGACAGAGTTAACCCCAACTGTCTAGGGAAAAATAAAGGCACGAGATTTCAGCTGACTGGCTTAAGATAGACAAGGATTTATAGAACCCTGGTCTCTCCCCAAACCTAGTACTCTTTCCCCGTGGGGGCTCCCTTTATGGCAGAGTCTGCTATTGATAGATTTCACGGCGACAAAAGGAGAACTTCTTTCCCAAAGTAAAGAACCTTGATAACAAAATGTAGACCTAGGGTGGGGGCGGGGGGTGGGGACTGGAGTTTTTGAGTTGTCTAGAAAGAGAGTGTTAGAAGAGGGTGAAGAGCAGTTCTCAGAGAGAGAAAATCCAAAATTCTATCGCTGGTAGCACCTTAGAACCTTTAAGCATTTAACAAAGTCGTGAGGGGAAGAAAAACACAACGTGACCCAAATGAAACCGGTCTCACTTAATGAATTTGGACAAGGCATATTTCCTCAAAGCATTCCATTAACCATGTTTCGTCCCTTCGCTTATGTAAAAATATCATATTATATAAGCGCCTGCGTTTGGACATGTAGATAATTAAAATAGAGGTTTAGTGTCCGTTTGGCTTTACAAAGTTATGACATTTCCTATACAAAGTCAGGGGCTTATTTCCTCCCTAATTCATCTGATAACTTGCATTGATGGTAATGTGAGTTGTGTGTTTTAAGATATTATTTGTTTAGCCTAGGGGTAATGTAAATTCTGAAATTTAAAAGCTACAACTCGGGGCGCCTGGGTGGCGCAGTCGGTTAAGCGTCCGACTTCAGCCAGGTCACGATCTCGCGGTCCGTGAGTTCGAGCCCCGCGTCGGGCTCTGGGCTGATGGCTCAGAGCCTGGAGCCTGTTTCCGATTCTGTGTCTCCCTCTCTCTCTGCCCCTCCCCCGTTCATGCTGTGTCTCTCTCTGTCCCAAAAATAAATAAACGTTGAAAAAAAAAAAAAATTTTAAAAGCTACAACTCTAACGATCTGAATAATAACACGCTATCTTTATACGTGGCCAAGTTAATGCCCTGTATACTTTGTTTTCTCTATACTTTTGACTGGAGCATTAACAACAACAACAACAACAACAACAAATTCCAAGGAAGAGACCTCCAGTGAACAATTTTCTACATGCAATGTCTGCAACGGGCACCCCGCGAGCTGTCTCCCCTGCGTCTCCCTGAACCCATCCTGTATACCCACCATTGGAAAGTAGTTTTCTATTTTACATTTTCTTAATTCTAATTAAACAAATCTTAATCTTGACTTTAATGGTTGCAATTATGATACTTCATTATGTTAAATGTTAGTTGCAACATAAGAATAAATTGTAGAAACAGTTTAGCCGCAATGGCATGGAGTCTCACTGTACATTACTCATTAACAAGATGTGGGTAGCAGCAATTAGAACATTTCCTCCTAATGTCCCCATTTATTGAGTCACAGCGGCAAGCCCCCTTTTCACAACACACACTGATTGACGAGAGCAGCTTTTATACTCATGGAAAACAGGCACTACAACCCGCTGTGTGTCTCCAACTCACATCGATGAAAGTGCACATTAGCTCTTAGCCTCACAGGCCGGAGTTCTTGAAGGTCAAAATAGCCATCAGCATCACTGTAGGGTATAAAAATCATTTCACAAACTGTGAACAAAAACAACACAACTTGCTTTGCAGTTTGATTATTGTTTATAGATACAGCAAGCCAGAATTAAAGCATAGCCTTGGGGCAGCATAATTATTTACAGCTGAAGACTCATATCATTATTAGCGTTCTCCTAATTGCTTGAAGTTATATCAATGTTAGTTGATTTAACACATTTTTTATAACATGCATGGAAATTGTTTCCTCTGCATATGGAGTGTCAGTTTAACTGGTAGATGGTTTCTTAATTTATCAAGGTTTTTTTTCTTCTTCTTCTTCTTCTTCTAATTGTTCATTTTTCTTTGAGGGAAGATTTCCCCTTACCCGTAACAGGGAAATAAGTCGAAGCTGAGTTTCAATTTATCTACTGTATCTTCATGCTACCAACACTACAATGGTTTTATTTCATTTTCATTAAAAATTGAATCCATAGGGGCACCTGGATGGCGCAGTCGGTTAAGCGTCCGACTTCAGCCAGGTCACGATCTCGCGGTCCGTGAGTTCGAGCCCCGCGTCAGGCTCTGGGCTGATGGCTCAGAGCCTGGAGCCTGCTTCCGATTCTGTGTCTCCCTCTCTCTCTGCCCCTCCCCCGTTCATGCCCTGTCTCTCTCTGTCCCAAAAATAAATAAACGTTGAAAAAAAAAATTGTTTAAAAAAAATTAAAAAAAAAAAATTGAATCCATAAAGCCACAACAGCATCTTCAATTACGAAGTGACTCAAACTTTCCTCCAGGTGGTTTGTACTCGTCCTTTTTTCCCCTGGGTACCTAACCTGAAATTTGGTTCAACATGAAGAGTGAAGCCATGTGGTTAATAGAAGTCTTTAATAATACTGAAGTCATGAAATTTTTCATACATGGTAAAATCTCAAAATCTAGATCCATCGGTCAAGCTTTTACAGCATGCGGAAGGAAACTAAAGCTAACTGTGTAGTGATAACATAGATTGAAACCTGCAGTTATATTAGAAGGAGAAAAAGAAAAGAGAAACATTTAGGAATATGGTGGTAGGTGGAGTTGGGCATTTGTAGGGATTAAAATGAATTCCTATTCTTTTCTTAGGGTGTTCTTGACCAGGATATGGTCCTTCTCTTTCGCTATTGTAAGTATATTTTCCACCTATAGGTGGCGACACTTGTACTGTCTCCTATCGAAGTGTCCCCTGATTGTGTCTAGGAACAAATGGACTACTACAAGATACAGACCACGGTGTCAAAGGCTCTCAAGGCTAGAAAAGATCTTAGCAACCAAGTGGTCAATTACTCCAACATCAAGCCAAGATTTGGCTAAATACCCCAAATCACATGGCCTGTTAGTGACAGAGCTGGGAAGATAAAGAAGAAACTAGGCCCAGAAATAATAAACTGGGACACAGTATAAATATAAAATGATAAATCCTTAAGAACGACGTTTGCCCAGTATCATATAGAGCCTTATTTTCAGCAACCAGAATAGTCCCATTAAATGATATATGTTAAAGCCCAAATTCCAGCTTTCATTTTGTTTTTTGTTTTTTTCTGGCTTCACAATTAATGGCCCTCCACAATATTATGATAAAAGAGCTCAGGTCTTTTATTTGAGAAAATGTAAATGTTTATGAAAATGGTTCCCAAAGGGAAATATCAATTTAATGGCTAATGTATGTTTTTACAACATTGATCACCACTTGCAAATATGAAACTACTTGAGACTATCCGAGAAGATTGCTAATGGAGCTTACTGTTTGAAAGTATGTGAAAGCAAATACCAAAGACTTTGATTCTGGGTCATGACAGTTACCCAGAGATCTTATGACACTGAAGCTGTGATTGTTAACCTGCTAAAAGTTACCACATTACTTAACACTTGTGATCTTATCTAAGAGACATATGGTAGAAATAGTTCCAAAGATTTCTCAGGACGATTTGGTTTTAGCCAAGGGAATATTATTTAACAATTCGCTGTATTTTATGGGCCTTTAGCAAAACTGTCGCAGTTGCCTGGACGGAACAGAAAAGTCTAAAATGGTATTTTAGATTAATCCAATTTAGATTTTCTCTAGAGCGACCCTAGTGGATTGCTTCTGGAGTCTGAAGTTGCCTCAGTCCCAAATGCCCCATAAACACGATACAGTGGACGTGGGAAGAAGGTGAGACGTGGCCAATGGTTTATAAAACCCATCATTGCTGATATGTGATGGTGGAACCATCTGAGATGTAGCAAAGATTTTCCTCCTACAGACAAAATTGAGCTCGAACGGGGAAGATCAGGTCAGGCATGGACAGGCCATTTTATATGGATTTTTAAAAAGTATATCTTGATACCTAATTTTACTTTTTTACATTCTCTTGGTTTATTTTGTCTATATTTAGGAAAATGTAAAATAATCAAAATTAATTCAACAAAGCAATAAATACAAGCACGAAGGCAAATGAAACGGCTTTTCAATTAGTACTCTCACTAGAATGCCACATTATTCTCTTCTCAGAGATGTCTCATTTTATAAAACACGAGTGCACTTGGCATGGGGGGGGAAGAAAAGTGTCTTTCAGTCCATTGCCTGGAATCAAATTCCTTAAGACTCATAAGATAACTATTTACTTTTTCAACTGTGTCGCAACAGCTCTCATCAAATAGGGGTAGCCATAAAGCACAGTCTGTACCTCACGCTAAAGTAAGAGATCTACCTCTTTTTCCTTCCCTTTTGCCTGTCGGTCCGTCTCTCCTGGTCTCAAGGGCTCCCTTTGGAAGGACCAGGGCCCCAGCACAGAGGGGTGAGGGAGGGGGAGCGCAGCAGGGTGGGAACAAGTCCCAGAATCTCATAGGTTACAACATATGCTGGGCAGATAACATCTGCAGATAATGACAGGGCAGGGGTGAAGGGTAGAAAGGCCAAGCCATGCAAGAGTGATGAAGCACGGGGGAGAAAAGGGGAAGCTGTTGCAAGAGTTCTGCAGCATGCGCTATTTCCCATTGAATCATTAATTTGCAGCCCCCTCATTTAACCTGTTCAGCGCAGAGCGGCATTGTGTCTCCAACAAGTGGAGATTGTTGAACTTTTTTTTTTTTTTAACTTGCCGGGTTGAGGGGGGAAGGCGGGGGGGGACACTGATCGCAACAACATCGGATGTTTGAGCAATTTGATATGCGATGACTAACACGTCTACTACTTTTAACAGTTTTTGCTTTCCTCTCCCTAACTGGAGCTGCGTGGCACTGAAGTGAGAGAGCTAATACAGTAAATGGAAACTGCTGTCAGTAGGAACCAGATTAGTCAATCCTTATAGCAAAAGTGAATTTCAGATCACAGCTCAAGCATGACGACTCTGATCACAGCCTAGTGTTTATGTATACAGAGGAACAATGAAGTGGCCTGGCAATTACTGGAAATACATTCCTCAAGCTTTCAGACGATGCCAAGCTTAAAATTGTGGTCAACTCATGTGGGAGAAGCAAGATCAACTCGGAATTCATCGCGGCAATTGTAATTAAATCGCATATTTTGTCTCTCTCTCTCTCTCTCTCTCCGTGCTAAGTGCACAGCTATTTAAACCACTGTGAACATGTCAGACCATATGACTGGAATTCTCTTAGGTAGAATCTTTTCATTTCGTGCCGTAGAATCAAGCCACGAAGCGGAAACAATGGCATACCGTCCTGACTTTGCGTAAACCCACGACAATCTGTCCAGAGATGTTATTTGTTGCTTACAACGTTTGTAAACCTACAGTTTATACAAGTAAGAGAGCAGGACTCATAAACAAAAAAGGAAAAAAGTTAACTTCGTTAGTAACAATTGCCAGATGCGATTGTAAGATGCAAACAGCTACCTTTTCACCTAATAACTTTAAAACACTTAATGATTATGCCCGGTGCCCACACTGTTGTGAAAAATCACCACATGGCATTTTAATAACAATAACAAGCCTTAGGATGATCTGATCTGCCTGATTTCACATCCTACCAGTTGAGTAACCTTGGCCAGGTCACTTAACCTCACTGCACCAGTTCCCTCAATGGAAAATGAGAGCAACGATTCCGTCAGCTTCACTGGGCCTTTGTGAGGATGAAATTTTAAAATGCAGGCAAAGAATTTAGGGGTGCCTGGGTGGCTCAGTCGGTTAAGCGTCTGACTTCGGCTCAGGTAATGATCTCACAGTTGGTTAGTTCGAGCCCCAAATCGGCCTCTGTGCTGATAGCTCGAAGCCTGGAGCCTGCTTCGAATTCTGTGCCTCCCTCTCTCCCTGCTCTTCCCCAGCTCATGTTCTCTCTCTCCTTCAAAAATAAATAAAAACATTAAAAAAGATTAAAAAAAATACTGTGGCTGCATCTTACAGGCATCACCTCACTGAATTCTCCAACAGAGCTCATCCTATGTTAAGACTGCAGCCATGTCAAAATGCGTCTCTGGCTATAAACAAAGAATGGAAGAAAAGTCACGTGATTAAAATGAGTCAAGGTTAAATCATGAGACAATGATATTTTTCTCTTTTAAAAAATTACATTATTATATTGTTGACAAAGGGGAATAAAGTTGTATATGCAATTCTTATTGCTAAACAGGGTTTACTATATGACTTTTATTCCCTGACAGACTTTTTAAAGAAGGGAAATAAATAGGTTTAGAGGTAAGAGCATAAGACAACAAATAGCATGGGCAGCACCTTAAGCAACCTCCCTGACAATAAAAAACAAAAACAAAAACCTCAAAACATTCCACCTGTTAAGACTTGATCTGGTTAAAAATATGCACATTTTCAGGAGCAAATACCCATTGGTGGATATTTCCTATTAGTCATTCACAGCGAGCTGAAATCAAAGGTAATCTGTTGATACCATTTTTGATCAAAGAATAAAAAAGGAATTTGTAAGAGATCCCCAGGACTTGAAAGATAGTAAGCTTGTTTTAAAAAATTAAAAGTTGGGGCGCCTGAGTGGCTAAAGTGTCCAACTTCAGCTCAGGTCACGATCTCACGGTTTGTGAGTTCAAGCCCCGTGACAGGCTCTGTGCTGACAGCTCGGAGCCTGGAGCCTGCTTTGGATTTAGTGTCTGCCCCTCCCCTCCACTCGCACTCTCTCTCTCTCTCTCTCTCTCAAAAAAAAATGAACTTTCTTTTTTTTTTTTAAGTGACAGGGGCGTCAGTTAAGCATCCAGTTCTTGATTTCAGCTCAGGTCATGATCTTACTCAGGACTTCGAGTCCCGCATCGGTCTCTGGGCTGACAGTGCAGACCCTGCTTGAGATTCTGTGTCTCCTCTCTCTCTGCCCTTCCCCTGCTTGCACTCTCTCTCTCAAAATAAATAAATAAACGTCTTTTTATAAAGTAAGGAATTTTGGACAGTCAGCAGTTTCTGTGAGTGCCATGCTGTTTGAATGCATCATTACATACACGTGTACCTCTTACCACAAAAAAATAGAAATAAACAAATGCTTCTATTCTTATGTGACCCTGCAATAGTCATCGTCCAATTATTAACACTTCTTCATATCACACGCTTTTCGTGGATTTCCCTAAAAATATTTCCTCAAGAGTGTTGAGGATCTCCTTTATCAGGGAGTATTAAGGGGGATGAGAAAGACAATCAGTAACATGGTCCCTGACCCCAGGGTCAGACATACTTAGGTGTTCCAGAAGTTCTGCAGATGAATCATAGTAAAGTCTAACGTAACACGTTCTAATCTCTTATCCTGCCATATAACGTTGAATATGCAGTATTCCTGTTTTGTGTTATCATCAAACTCAGTCAAGGCTAATTAATCTTTTTCCACTTGTTACACTTTAAAGCTTCCTGAGTTATCGGTGGCTGATCTTTCTAAACTGGTGTCCACATTTAAAGAAAAGCAAAAGAATTTTACAAGAGCTATGGAGATTTCCGATTATGGAAAATCTCCGTAAGTAATGTTCCCGAAGTAATGAACTCTACCCCTGAGAAATATGAATAGATTCTTATTAACAAATACACACCAGTGGAAATTAACACTGGAGAGGGACACTCACAAACCCGGCCCAAAGGAGGCTGCTTATGTTCAATCGTGAGAGTGAAAGATAAAGGTCACCTCTCTGAACCGACGTGTATTTTTTTTTTACTTAGGCATTTCCTGTCAGTGCATTTGATTTCCAAAAGTTTCCTCCCCCTCCCCTCTGATATACATAGAGATTTAGCTGTCTGCGGTAATAAATATCATCTCTGTCATCCACGGCTATCAATAGTCATAGAAATTTCTGTTTTCATCTCATGTGGTTGTGATGAGCTTTCATATTTAGCTCCAAGCACACACTTCTCTTTTAAGCTAGATTCAAATGCTGTAAGACAATAATAACCATTCACTATTACTTTAACAGTATCTGAGACATAGCGATTAGCCCTCTAGCTTACTAGCGATCAGAAAGTGCATCATCCAAGACAATGCTTTTCATCTTCCTTCCATATCCCACCACTGTGCTCCGCTCCGCCGAATGTATAGATCGTGTCACCCGGGTGCCACCTGTCCAGCCACAAAACTGCGATGTTTGGGGTTCACCACCGTCTCGTACGGGGACAGCCATGTACCTCGTGCATGATTTTTTTAAATTCTCAGCCCTTTTATATCCATCGGTCCTTTGCTGTTGTCTGTACTTTGTAGCGAACTGGCACTCATCCCAGGAGGAGCGGCTGAATTTCCACCTGCCACTTTCTCTGGGCGTCTCTTCTGGGTCTGCTGACTACCCCCCGGGGGTGGGAGGGTGGGTACCTCTGTGCCCGGAGCCCACTGCCAGCAGAGTTAAGGGGACAGGACCTCGCTCCATCTGGTCCCATATCTCTAGCACAGTAACTGCCTCTCGGTAAATGTGAATTTTTCATTGAGTTACTCAATGACTCCATGAAAGGGAAAAAAAACCTCGACCTGCGAACTAGATCTCCGGCATCCCCCCAAAATCACGGCGGAAGCGGCTTTCAGGGCCAGCCGGTGTGCGTGATTGCAGTACTGGAAGCATGGGCTAAGTACTTGTGCCCGAAGGAGGCGGTGTGCCCGAAAACTGGATTTGGGGTAGAGCGGAGTCTCGTGCGGGTGACAAGCAGCACGCGTCACGTGGTGCCACTTGCAGAACACGCTCAGCAACGTGGTGTGCGTTCTCTGCGTCTCTTATTCCGTCGAAGCGTTTGATCACATCGCCATATCCCCTTGCGAGCTTTTCCCAAGCTGCACTTAGCACCTGGCGCCGTCCACAGGCCCCACTTAGTCCTAAATTCTCTTGCTGCCATCATTCAAACAGCTTCTGAAGCCTGATTTCCTCCACGAAGCTTCTGACTAATTGGAAAAGAGGTAGCAATTTCCCCTGAGGAACAGCCCCCCCACCACCCCCTGCACAGGACTTTCTGCCAAAGGCCTGATTTCCTCTGGACTCTGACTCACTGAAAACTTGTGCTGCACACAGAGCTTTCTGTCTGAAAAGCTAGGTTCAGAGAATACAGAGGACTTTGAACAATCCCTTCCCCCCGCACCCCCACCCCAGCCCCCAGACCGCTAGGGCCTTCAGAGCTGCTTGCTTTAAGTGAAAACGACACGCTAAACATTTCAAACTGCAAATTCTTCCTTTGGTTTAGGTTCACCTAGAGTCAATGGTTCGATAACAGAGACAGTTTTTAAACTTTTTTCAACGTTTATTTGCTTTTGAGAAACAGAGTGAGACAGAGCACGAGCGGGGGAGGGGCAGAGAGAGAGAGAGAGAGAGAGAGAGAGAGAGAGAGAAAGACACTGAATCCGAAATCCGAAGCAGGCTCCGGGCTCTGAGCTGTCAGCGCAGAGCCCAATTCGGGGCTCGAACCCACAAACCGTGAGATCATGACCTGAGCCGAAGTTGGACGCTTAACTGGCCGAGCCACCCAGGCGCCCCAAAAGACAGTTTTTAAAATGAAATACTTTTGGGGCGCCTGGTGGCGCAGTCGGTTAAGCGTCCGACTTCAGCCAGGTCACGATCTCATGGTCCGTGAGTTCGAGCCCCGCGTCGGGCTCTTGGCTGATGTCTCAGAGCCTGGAGCCTGTTTCTGATTCTGTGTCTCCCTCTCTCTCTGCCCCTCCCCCGTTCATGCTCTGTCTCTCTCTGTCCCAAAAATAAATAAACGTTGAAAAAAAAAAAAAGAAAACTTACATAACTGAAAATTGAATAATAAAGATAAATAAATTAGATCCCTTACTAAAAAATTCCACAAAAAGGATCAAATGTTGTAACAAAAGCAAGCAGCAGGAAATACTATAGATATAGGTGTATTTAATGAGACATAAAACAGAGAAATGTAAATAAATCAAAATGATTGTTTCCTGATTTTATTTATTTATTTATTTATTTATTTATTTATTTATTTATTTATTTATAATTTGAGACAGGGAGAGATAATCTTTTTTTAAATTCTTTTTTTGATGTTTATTTATTTTTGAGAGAGAGAGAGAGTGAAGAGGGGAGGAGCAGAGAGAGAGAGAGACAGAATCCGAAGCAGGCTCCAGGCTCTAGGCTCTGAGCTGTCAGCACTGAGGCTGACATGGGGCTCGAACCCACAAACCGTGAGATCATGACCTGAGCCGAAGTTGGACGCTTAACCGGCCGAGCCACCCAGGCGCCCCAACAGACAGTTTTTAAAATGAAATACTTTTGGGGCGCCTGGGTGGCTCAGTCGGTTAAGCGTCCGACTTCAGCCAGGTCACGATCTCGCGGTCCGTGAGTTCGAGCCCCGCGTCGGGCTCTGGGCTGATGGCTCAGAGCCTGGAGCCTGCTTCCGATTCTGTGTCTCCCTCTCTCTCTGCCCCTCCCCCGTTCATGCTCTGTCTCTCTCTGTCCCAAAAAAATAAATAAACGTTGAAAAAAAAAATTTTTTTTTTAAATAAAAATAAAATGAAATACTTTTGGAGCATCTGGGTGACTCCGTCAGTTAAGTGTCTGACTCTTGATTTTGGCTCCAGTCATGATCTCACCTTTCGTGAGTTCGAGCCTGAGGTGGGGCTCTTCTCTGATGGTGCAGAGCCCTCTTAGGATTCTCCTACTCTCTCCCTCTCTCGGCCCCTTCCCTGCTCATGCTGTCTCTCTCTGTCTCTCAAAATAAATAAACTTTAAAAAAAAATGAAGTACTTTTGATGATCTCGCCTGATATTACTTCGATAAGGCACGATTGATAGCTGACACTCTTCTTGGCCCCATCGTCTAATGCTGTTGGTTCATAAGAAACGAGAAGGTCTAGGACATGAGACGTCAGTCTTACACTAAAATGTGAAGTTCCGTTGTCTCGTGAATGTGCACTTCTGACTCCCATTGTACAAGCGAGGAGACTATGACAGCTAATCCAGATCAAAAATGTCCCATTTGATTGCACGGTAGATCCCAGACAGAAAGGCGATAGCTCTCTCCAGCTTTTAGACTTTCAACTTGGGCGCCACGTCTCACCTCAAAGAAGAATATTAGGAGTAAATGTGTGAGGAAGAATTTGCATAGGTCGTGTAATGTTTCCTTCGTTTCCTTTGATTTGTGAAGCTGGAATCACTCAGCATCAAAACAGCCGTCAAGACGCTAAAGTTGGAGGGCATTTTGTCTGTTCAAAATACTACTGGATCCATAAAAAGACCGACATCGTGGATTTCAATGTCTTTTCAACACCTTTCCCGAGGACACACCTTTTTTTTTTTTAACAAGATGCCATTATTCTGCACATCTACAAATCCAAGCCACTGACATGCATTGATACTCTGTGTGAACGCTTCTTTGATCCTCTGCAAAATGTTATAGTAACCGAAAAGCAAAAGCAAAAATGAACGGAGGGAAGCCCTGAGGAGCACTGTTTTATAAATCAGGATTTCCATGCAATTTATAGACGAGCCCCACTGAATACCATGTTAGAATATGAATGCGTATCAACAGAAGTACCATAACTCATGATGTTTATGTATAAAACGTGCCACAGAAATCATTTATCTACCTGTAACATATTGATATCTCCTACCTACTTGGACGCATTGAGGCACAGACTCCTTTCGTTTAAGGTACCCCTTGATCATACGCTGCATGCCATTTGTACTGTTGTATTTCAGGCCACCAGATGAGTACAATGAAGTCTATTAGTACACGGAAAACAAGTTCTACAACTTCTAGAAGAATCAAAGCATCAGGCAACGAGCAGTTACTGGCATTTGACATCATTCGATTCTAAAAATTAAGTGTCTATCCTTCATTAAATGCTTGGTTAGATTTAGTGGGTTTTCTCTGTGTCTTGTGTCAGCCATGGTAACTTTGAAAACATATATCTGCTTTATTGAGATATATTTCACATACGGTACAAATCGCCCATGTTAAACTGTACTATTCAGTAGATTTTAGAATATCCACAGACTTGCACACATCCAGGATGGCATTTCATTTGGCTATTTTTAGAGATTGGTAAAGTCGGTGTCGGGATAAATTGAAATTTTAGGGAATTCATTTAAACCATGTTAAGGTTTAACTATATGTGGCAACCTTTTTGCTCCTCCTTTCCTGGTTGACAAAAACCATATTATGAAGTGAAGAAGAATTAGCACATCCGGTTATATGAATAATTGCTAACATTTAAAGAGCATAGACTCTTTGGCACGAGCAATGTTAAGTGTTTTGCATGCATTATCTCATTGCATCATCGGGACAACCCTATGAGGTAAATACTATTATTATCCCCATTTTAGAGATAAGACAACCAAGACTTAGGGTGGTCACGTTGTTTGTCCAAGGTGAGCTAGAAGGAGGTGGAAACCGAACTCCTCACGTTTGTATTATCTTAACCTACCGAGCCCATACCTCTTTCTCCACATTCTGCTGCCTTTACTGTTGCCAATTAAGAATCTCCACAAAGCACAATGATAAGCTTGCTCATCCAATGCACCACAGAATTATTTAATACATCAGAAGCAAAGACGTGCATTGTGGTGTTTATAAGTACAAGCCCTGGTATCTGGCTTCAAAAAGTATGGTTTTACCAGTTACTAGCTTTGTGAGTTTCAGACAAGTTACCAACTACTAAGTTACTCCGTGTCTTCGTTTCCTCGTTTGTAAAATGGAATATTAGTATTGATATTAGACTAATATAGAGATCAGCACATCAGAGGTGCTCCATACATCATTTACCTTTTACCTAGTTGACAAAAGCCTACCTTGTTCGCAGAAGAAAGGATAACATGTCCAGATGAAATCATATCATCTGGTTTTGCCAAAGAATGTGATAACTTCTGGGAACCAGGACCCAGCTACTCTTTCTCTATTTGAAATGTGACGAAAGCTGGGGTGCCTGGGTGGCTCAGTCGGTTAAGCGTCCAACTTGGGCTCAGGTCACGATCACACGGTTCGCAAGTTCGAGCTCTGCATCGGGCTCTTCCCTGTCAGCACAAAACTTGCTTCAGATGCCCTGTCCCTCTCTCTCTCTCTCTCTCTCTCTCTTTGCCCCTCCCCCACCTTCTCTCTTTCTCTCTCTCTCTCCCTCTCTCTCTCTCTCTCAAAAATATATAAAAACACTAAAAATTTTTTAAAAATTAAAAATTAAAAATATACGATGCAAGCTGTAGAAACATTAAAATTATTCTAGCAATGTTCCAAGGGCAGTTGTAATGAGTAATATTTTGAATTCTAAAGCAGTGGCTCCTCTTATCCTTCTGGAGGTTAAGGCTCCGTTAAGGCTCTGATGAAAGCTGTTATGAACTTCTTTCAGAAAAATTCAAATGTGCACATACAGGCAAGTGTTTGCATATAATTGCAGGGGTCGAGAGATCCCAGAGGCTCATGCCCCACAAAAGAGCCCCTGCCTCTGAGGGAAATGATTGAAATCCACGTTCTGTGCCTTTGCCAACCAAGGGGAAGATCTTGAAAAAGCTTTACAGCATCTCCAAATCAAATATTCTTCCTTTCCCCTTAAAATAAAAGGATTCGAGCAACTGATCTCTAAAATTCCTTTTAAGTCTAATTCCGTAATTCTAACTTCTGAATGACATAACAACTTCAGTTAACCAACCAATTTCGGTAATTTATTATTCTTCTCCCTGGGTTTCTTAATTAATATTGATCTCGCTTTACTTAGTGCTGCCAATTCTGGAGGAAATGGAAAATTACCTTAATCTTTATAGGCATCTTCGAGATTTTGAATTTCTAATTTGCTGCCCAATTTCATCCAAGTTTGTATAAGTGAAACTAACATATTTATGTACTCTATCAGTTATTTGGTTATTGATACACAAATCATGATCTGAGCCGTCTACAAGTAGATTATATGGATAGTAATTCAATTCTTCCTGAGAAATCCTCATTACTTTGAGGGTGCTGGTCATCTAGAACCCCAAACATCAGTTATCAGCCCAGTACTTGACTATTAATATATTTTGTGGATACTAAGCGTTAAATGTAGTTATTCTAATAATAATAATACTCTCCACATTTTTAGAATCCTGTGTGTCCACAAATTCCCGTCATGTACATCAGCTCAATTATCATGACCACTGTTTTCTTTTTCTTTTTCTTTTGGAATAAATTTGGATTTTCAGAAAAGTCACCGAGATAGCACAGAGAGTCCCCATAGACCCTTCACCTGGCTCCCTGTAGAGGTTAATATCTTTTGAAGAGTATGGATTAGGCAGTTTATAGAATGACCCTAAATTTGTGTTCAATGTCAAGACTAGGGTTATGGTTTGGTGGGGAAGAACACCAGAGCGAAGTGCCCGACTCATGACATAATCTCACTGGGTATATACTATTGACGTTACTTATCACTGGTAATGTTGGCCTTGATCACTTGGTTAAGCTCATATTTGCCGCTTTTCTGCACAATACGGGTACGAATTTCCCTTTTCCTTACGCTTCACTGGAAGCAAGTCATTAAATACAATCCATCTCCAAAGGGAGAAAAATTAAGCTCTAACTCCTGGAGAAGGGGTGTATCTTCATTCGGTATTTGGAACTTTCGCAGACAACCACTTTTCAAAGCACATACGAGGGGTACGTGGGTGGCTCAGGTGGTTGAGTGAGCAACTCTTGATATCGGCTCGGGTCACGATCTCACGGTTCATGAGACTGAGCACCACATCAGGCTCTGTGCTGTCAGTGCAGAATGGGCTTCTCTCTCTCTCTCTCTCTCTCTCTCTGTCTCTGCCCTTCTCTCTCTCTAAATAAATAAGTAAAACTTTAAAGTTAATTAACGAATTAATTAATTAAAATATAAATGGCATACAACGGTTTCCCTTTGTTTAGCTGAGGACTGGGCTCACACTGACCAATCACACAGCTAGCAGAGCTAGCTTGCAGAACCAGCTTTTCTAATTCCAAGCCCGTCCATTTTTCCATGACACCATAGCATCTCTATGTAAGCAAAGGTTTGTCCCGTGTTTTAGTGGGAGTCCAGCAATACGCACTTAAGCTCTATTTTGTTTTGTTTTGCAACTTACATACCTCTTAGTTGATATCACTTGAGTGCAGCCAAAAGAGTCAATGTGGTTTCCAAAATCTGCTGCCGTGTGAATGGTGTGATCCGGGAGATCCTGGTTTCGTCTGGATCCACTCTCTTTTCGTTCTAAGTACTAGTCAGTCTGCTGTGTTCGCAAATAGATCTTTTTCCACTCCACGGCTATTCAATTAATCAAAATAGGCACTTCCTCTTCCTATAACGTTAATAAAAGGCAAAGTCAACAATTCTAGACCCTGCCTCAGATTAAATCAAGATTTGTTGTCCTCAGACTCAGTTGGCAACCTACTAAAATAAATATCCATCGAAACGGACTTCCAGAACTCCGCAGAGTGATCTGGATTATCTAAGCAATCCAGACAAACGTATGGATCAAGGTCCTTACCTGCCCGGCGTCAGCAACATTCTACACGTCGCTTTGGTTGCAGACATCAGGCTTCACAGAGCTGTCAGCTGGTAATGATTTTCAGTCCCAGCAAAGGGAAGCCAAATTGTAACAGGTGACACAAAGGGGAAAGATTCTGTATCGGATTACTAATTCCCAAGAGCTACCCCAGGTCACTGGACTTCCCACGTGTGAAGTTCAGGAATTTAGAGACATTTTAAAATTAGCATTTCTTCTGGCGCAATTACTTGTCTTATCAGTCATTCAAGTTTAATAAGCACACCTCGGCTTGCAGTGATTCACTAAACCCGTGGGAGAGTTAATCCAGAGTGACAGGGTCCCCGCCCACCGGGCACTCACATTCTAACACAAAGACAACAGACCCACACCGAAATGGGAGACATTCCATCCGAACACGAAAGGGAGGGTTTGTTTTATGTCGGTTGTGTTTGGGGGTTCTTAGCTTTTGTTGTCTACTTTCGAGGTGTGTGTGTGTGTGTGTGTGAAGAATGAGAAGCAAATCACAAACACTAAGGGTTTAAGGAACCAGGGGAAGGAAAGCAGAGTTTGCTGGTTATTAATTTAAGGTTCCGATATTACATGTAATACACTCTCTCAGGTGTTGCTGTGCCTCACAGCAGAAATACGGAGATTTGCAAAAATGGAAGCATCAAATACCCAAATTGCTATGGACTGACCCTGTACACAGCTCCTCACAATCCCCACCCTCTGTCTTTTCTGCCCTTCCGTTCCCTGACCCCTTGTCCTGCAAATGTCTTTAGTCTGCCTTCATGTGAGGAGTCACATTCCCTAAAGAGGTGGCAATTCGGGTGTGGTGCTTCTACTGGTAAAGTTTCCTTACGGGAGCTATTAGCATGGAGTCGGTGACTTATCTCTACGGGATATTTTCTCTCCACCTTAATTCTCTAATCTGTCAAATGTGGATAATGCTTATAAGTGTGTCCTGAGAATTAAAAAAGAAATAAATTTATACCTAAAAGCATTTTGTAAACTGTGCAACCCCACTCACATGTAAGAAAAACCAAGGGATCTTTTATTTAAGAATATATGTAGTTTCCGGGGCGCCTGGGTGGCTCAGTCGGTTGGGCTGCCGACTTCGGCTCAGGTCACGATCTCGCGGTCCGTGAGTTCGAGCCCCGAGTCGGGCTCTGTGCTGACGGTTCGGAGCCTGGATCCTGCTTCGGATTCTGTGTCTCGCTCTCTCTCTGGCCCTCCCCCGTTTGCGCTCTGTCTCTGTCTTTCAAAAATAAATAAATGTTAAAAAAAAAAAAGTTTAAAAAAATAATATATATAGTTTCCAATCAAATGGCAATCATCATTTTCAGGAATCACCTCTGTTCAGGAATTATCTCAATTTCGGGCCATTCTCATGAATTAAACTACTGGCGTATTGTCAGAGATCTTTAAAATTGACTACGTTAAAATAAAAATTAACGATGTATTATCTGTAATAAATAAAATGATTGGAAAACACATGGGTTTATTTCCCCTTTTTTTAAATTGTGACTAAATATATATAATATAAAATTCGCCACTTTAACCATGTTTTAAGCATACAGTTCCGTGGTTTTAAACATAGTCACACTGTGGTGCAACCACCATCACCATCCATCTCCAGCACGTTTTCATCTTCCTCAACCAAAACTCTGCATCCATTAAAAAATAACTCCCCGGGGCGCCTGGGTGGCGCAGTCGGTTAAGCGTCCGACTTCAGCCAGGTCACGATCTCGCGGTCCGTGAGTTCGAGCCCTGCGTCGGGCTCTGGGCTGACGGCGCAGAGCCTGGAGCCTGTTTCCGATTCTGTGTCTCCCTCTCTCTCTGCCCCTCTCCCCCGTTCATGCTCTGTCTCTCTCTGTCCCAAAAATAAATAAACGTTGAAAAAAAAAAAAATAACTCCCCATTCCTTGGGGCACCTGAGTGGCTCAGTCGATTAAGCGTCAGACTTCAGCTCAGGTCATGATTTCACAGCTCAGGAGTTCAAGCCCCGCATCGGGCTCTGTGTTGACGGCTCAGACCCTGGAGCCTGCCTTGGATTCTGTGTCTCCCACAGATATTAAAAAATAACTCCCCATTTCTCAAACCCCCGGCCTCTGGAAGCCCCTCTTCCACTTTCTATCTCCGTGAATTTGACTCTTCTAGGGATTTTGCATGAGTGAAATCATACAGTACTCGTCATTTTGTGCCTGGCTTCTTTGACTTACCATATGTCCTCAAGGCTTATCCATGTTGTAGCATGAAACATGGAGGGTTTTCAGTGAGAGATTCCAAAGGTTGAGTTCCATCTCTGCCACTTGCTAGCTAAGTGAAAAAATCATAGGTGATTTAAGCAAAAATAAAATTGTCAAGGAAATAATTTGGTCAAAACAATGAAATGAATCAGTAAGAATACATGAACACACACACACACACACACACACACATATACACTTACCAGCAAAGCTGACTTCATGTAAACAAAGTGTTTCACTCTGGAGAAGCAACAAAAAATTTTCTATCTGGTACCATTCACTGTTTAGAATGTTTTTATGCTTTTTTTTGTTTGTCAAACATGTATGTATCTATATAGGAATGTATGTACACATACATATAACAACGTCAAACTCAAAGGCCAGAAATAAATTTGTATCCTAATTCTAGCTTTTTACATGCGTAGCTCAACTTTGATCGAGTTCCTTTTATAAATTGTAAAACGGTTACAAGTTCTTAGCAATCGGGGAGAATCCAAAAATGAATAGAGAATCAGGGACAAGAGATAAATTACACTTGTTAAAAATTAATTGGGAAAAGGGCATAAAAATTCATGAAAGAAAACACCTCAACGAGAAGAACCCCTTCTGAGTCCTCCACTGTGTATATTTGGGATTTAACATTCTTTGGGAAATAGCATAAAACATTTAACAAAAAAAAAATTAAGGATGGAATGAATACATCCAGGGAAGCCAATAGCGAAATGCATACTTAAAAGTGTATTCATTAAAAGCGAAAACACTAGGGGGGCCTGAGTGGCTCAGTCGCTAATTAAGCGTCAGAGTTCGGCTCAGGCCATGATCTCATGGTTCGTGAGATCGAGCCCTGCGTCAGGCTCTGTACGGACAGCTCGGAGCCTAGAGCCCGACTCCAATTCTGTGTCTCCCTCTCTCTCTCTCTCCCCCTTCCCCACTCGCATTCTGTCTCTCTCTCAAAAATAAATAAACATTTTTAAAAATTAAAGAGAAAAAAGCAAATGCACTAAGGACAAGTACTCACCACAGATACACTTACAAATTCTTGTTGCTGTTGAGTGGCAGACTGTTTCTTCCCAGAAGTCGGGAAGGAGCTAAAGTCCACGCAGATTAATACACGAGCGTGACCGGCTGCTTTCTGCCTAACAGGGTTTGGCTCCCATTTCCGGCCATTATGAGATCACCCCATTTGCGACAAGCAGACTTTCCACTTCAGGTTCAGCCAACAGTGATTCCGGTACTTTGAAGGTAGAACAAAACTGTCCTTTCCCTTCATCTGCTGGGAGGAAACACTCGAAGATAATTGTGTGAGAATCATCTTTTTTGTTTTTGTTACTTAAACCAATCATTTATACTAAAGCTGAGGTCTCAATCCTGTCTGTATGGGAGGCTCCTGGGTGTGGAGTTTCTTAAAAACACTGATGTCCGGGTCCCAGCCCCGGAGATTCTAGTTGATGGCCTGGGTGATGCTAACACATCAGTACTTTTAAAAGCTTCCTCAGTGATTTTAAATGCACCCGGGTATGGGGCGTCTGGGTGACTCAGTTGGTTAAGCATCCAACTTCAGCTCAGGTCGTGATCTCGTAGTTTGTGAGTCCAAGCCCTTGTATGGGGCTTTCTGGTCTCAGCATGGAGCCTCCTTGACATCTTCTGCCTCCCTCTCCCTTTGCCCCTTGCCTGTTCTCTCTCTCTCTCAAAAATAAACAAAAACATTTGAAAAAATTTTAAATGTATCCAGGTTTGGGAATCACGGCACTGAAGCTCCCCATACCCATATCTTTTCGTTTTGTTTTTTTCTTTCACGTTACTGCTTGTCTCCTTGTGTCTCTCACCAAGTACCCCAATATCCCAATCAATTATAACTGGTGCTTTCTGTGTGGCGGCTGTCCCCAAGAATGTTATACCAATTCCCCTCACTGATCTTCAAACTAGACCCTCCAGATACCCCCGGACCCTCTCTAGTCACCAACATGGCTTTGATCCCACCAGGTCAATGGTTGGCTCCTCAAGAGTCCTCAAATCTGCTCCTGTCACTTGTGCTATACTTACCATGAGACGATCGGATTTACGTATTTATTGAACTAAATATGAGTGCAAAAAGAGAAAGTGCTTTCAAAAAGAACTGAGATGAGTACTTTGTTCAAATCAAGGCAAGTCATTAGGGGGAAGAAAACCTGTCAAAATAGATACGGATGAAGAGATTGTGAAGATGGAGAAAACAACAAAAATCAGAAAAAAATAAATAAAATCTAGATAATTTCTGTACTTAGCACGTTCCACTTTAAAGAAATATAAGCTGGAAATCATAAGTGAAGCATTAAGGGGGTAATTCATTAAAAAGAGAGAAAGAGAGGGGCGCCTGGGTGGCACAGTCTGTTGAGCGTCCGACTTTGGCTCAGATCCTGATCTCACGGTTCATAAGTTCGAGCCCCACACAGGGCTCTCTGCGGTCAGCACAGAGCCCACTTCAGATCTTCTGTCCCCCTTCTCTCTGCCCCTCCCCCATTTGTACTCTCCCCCAAATAAATGTTTTTTAAAAAGAGAGAGAGAAAGAGGAAGACAAAGGAAAAGAAGGAACCGCAATCATGATCAATAAAGAAATTAGCATCTCTACCTCAGCTGACTCGCTGAAAGGAACACATTCAGATGCTATTGTCTATCTCCAGAAAAACAAAAAACAAAGAACAAAAAAACAAAACAGACTTGGCGTGTGCGATAATGATGTTGAATAAATCAGGAACAGCAACAAAACCCACTCTGTCTCTTCCTCCACTTCCTTTTCCTCCTCCTGTGCCATAAATGATGCTCTGAAAACTGAAAGAAGTAAGAAACGTGACACATGAGTGAACTTAACCTGTCAGGTACGACTGCTGAATAATAAAGGCGTGAAAATCCGCTTTCGAAAACACTTTCAGTCAACGCTGTTCCAAGGCTTACCGGTGACAGGAGGAAAAAACATCAGTGCCAAACTCTGCATTTTCTGACTTTTAGTCAAGTAGTTGGGAAAAAAAGACATTTCCAAGGAAGTGAGTGGGGTGGGAGAACATCGAGGGGAAGAAGAACATTTGAAGGGGCAGATGAGAGAAGTCTCTGTGCCAAGCGAGTTTGCCCTTTGTGGGTTTTGCTTAAAACAAAGCAGCACGCGCTAGGGTGCTCCCAGGGCACAGGTCCTGCAATTCGCTAACTAAAAGGGCACCTCTTGCGGCGCCTGGATGGGTCAGTCGGTGAAGCCTCCGACTTTGGCTCAGGTCATGACCTCACAGCTCATGAGTTCGAGCCCCAGATCAGGCTGTCTGCTGCCCGCCCCTCCCCGACTCACTCGCACACATGCACGCGCACACGCTCGCGCTCTCTCTCTCTCCGAAAAATAAAAATGAACGTTAAAAACTTTTTAAAAAGAAACTAAAAGGGTACCTCTTGGAGGTGCTGGTGAATTCCATAAACAAAAGTCCTGAACTTAACACAGACAGCATGCACTGCCCAGAGCTGGGGCAACAAACATGAAATAATAGCCCAGTAGAAAAGAAGAAGACAAATGTTGGGCGTGTGGGACAAAGGTTTCATTCTGTGTTCATCTTAGCAGGTGGAGGTATGTGGCCCTTACAGTGATTTCTTTCAATCAGATTTTAATGCAAAGCCGGATATTTATTTGACAGAGTAAAGTCCTTAAAAAGCCCTCATTTGATGCTTCAGATTGATTTGTCATTATATCCTAAGTCATTGCCTTTGTATTAGACTTAACAACATGTTAACATTGTATGGAGAGAAGGCCTGTTTCTACAAGCAAATTCTTCATGGAACTCAGAGTAGCAGGCAGGAACTCTTACCCACACTCAACCGCACACACACACACTCTCAAACACACACACACACACACACACACACACTCAAACACACATGCACACACACAAAACTTTTACATCCTTAAAACTTGTGGAAGCTTTACAAGAAAAGTCAACAGGGCTAGTCCTTTGGATATTTTTTTCCCCTCTGCCTGGAATTTCACCATGGGCTCTGAAAAGTCTTGTGAATTGTAACCTATTCATACCTCCCTCCGTACATCATCGCAACATAATGTTGCCAACCTGATTCTGCACTCTGAAAAGGTCACCGGTCTTTGGAAAATAGGAAAACCACGAGAATGTATCCCGAATAGTGTTTTTCGCCTTTCACTTGTATAGCAAAGCTCCTCAATACTAAGCACGATGAAATGTATTAGCCTTTATTAAGGACGTACCGTTTTCAGTAGAATAACAAAACATAGGTTCACTGGCACCTCCGTTTTGTGAGTACCCTTCCCCTCACACTAAGTGCAAAGCCCCGGGTCAAGGGAGGTGAAGCATAGAAAGATGTGCAGTGATCTCTAATTTCCGGCAGGCCTTTGCTTGTCTCCTTTCCCCCACCCACCCCCTCAATTTCAAAGCATCACGAATCCATTTTGTAATTCAAGGTCCCCCCCATGTGGAACAGGGGGACAGAGTAAGGAAGACAGAATGCACTAATGCTGAACCCTCGCAGAAGGACAGGTAAGCACTTAGCTTAAATCTTTCCAGCCCTAACTCTCGTCCTTCCCTTGCCCCTGCCTTTAAGGGGATCTGTGGATTCACGCTCACTTGCTCAATGTACTTCCTGTCGTCCGCAGCAGGCCCGGGGGATGTGTTAACTTTGCCGATATTAAAGGCTAAAGATATTTAGGGTGTCCCATTTTGTCTGAGAATGGCAAAAGGCGTGGCACATATTGTCAAGCATCCCATCTGAAATATGAAGCAAACATCGCCAGCCGTGTCTTCTTGAAGAGTACATGGAGGGAAGGAGTGTCGAAACAACATGTTCAACATCCGCTGGCAAACCATTGGAAGGGTTTGAAACAGCAATCACATCTCCCCATGCCTAGTCATGCCACTTACTTATTTTTCCACCTTTGGAAATTGTCCTTTACCAACCTGCTTCAGGGGACACATTCAGTTAAAATTACAATAAAATGAAACACTCTCGAAACAGCAATAAAAACTCACTAATTTATTTAAAGCAGTACTCCTTAAATACTTGGTGTTGGTTTGCTACAGAAGACAACAGGTGGTTTTTGTTTGTTTGTTGTTTTTGTTTTTGTTTTTGTTTTTGTTTTTGTTTTATGGCTCCCCCTGGAAGTGTGCAGTGCACATCCTGAGCAGCTGTATGAAGCAGCCTGGTTGATGATACTTCATGCATTGGCTAGTCTTTTTTTTTTTTTTTTGAGAGAGAGAAAGAGAGTGTGTGGGGGGGGGAGAGGGGCAGAGAGAGAGGGTGAGAGGGCGAATCTCAAGCAGGCTCCACACTGTCAGCGCAGAGCCCAACAGGGGGCTCTAATTCACAAACTATGAGATCATGACCTGAGTCAAAACCAAGAGTTGGACAGTGAACCCATCTGAGCTACCCAGGCGCCCCGATGCATTGACTCGTCTCAACTAGAGTATCGTGTCTCAAAACCTGAACTGTCGGAATGACAATTAGTGTTTCATGCCGTTGACTCTGTGAGTCCCTGCTTGTGGTATCGATCACTGTGTTCTGTTGGTTGAAAGCTTCCTGCTGAAATTTTTAAGTGCTGTGGGGGAAGGGGTCTGGGTGACAGGTAGTGACAATGGATTCGTATTTCACAAAATATTTCTTCAGTTTTAGGCATGTTGAAATCTCTAGTCGTTCAACTGGTCCTTAAAAATGGATTTTGATTTCTTTCCTGAGGGAAAAAATAATATTTGTGATCAAGGTTTGTCTACTGTTGAGAAAATGTAAACTTTATGGAAATATCGTATTTGGAGAAGTGGATTATTGATTTAGTCACTATAAATAGTTATATTTCAACTTCATTACATGCCGAAGACAAACAAAAGGAAGACTTTCCTAGCTGCTTCCAATTATGACAATAAAAGAATTGAGGTTTAGAACAAATGTTTGTGTAGCTTATTATTATAATTTCAACTTAAATATTTTGGTTTCTCTCTTCTGTATTCCCCCAAATGCCTGACATAGCACTCTAATTACCAGTCATAGAAAATTAAAGACTAAAATTAGATGGGAAAATTATACATTTCAGTAACAAATCAAAGCCCAATAAAAATATCTTAAATCTCAAAGGATTATTTACTTTTACAATATATTTGAAAAGAATGTCCAGCTTCAAAAATTACTTATTTTTAGAGAGAGACAGAGAACACAGGAGCCAGGGAGAGGGGCAGAGGGAAAGAGAGAGAATCTTCAGTAAGTTCCACATTCAGTGAGGAGCCTGATGCGAGGCTCAGTCCCACGACCCTGGGATCATGACCTGAGCCGAGATCAAGAGTCGGATGCTCAACGGACTGAGCCACCCAGGTGTCTCAAAGATTAAAAATTTTTGTAGAGCATTCTTTAACCATCCCAAAGTTCAAGCAGATATTTGAAAATAGCATTCAGTTCAGTTCTAGAAATGATACAGAACAAATAGACTTCTCCAAAGTGAGTTTTCATGTTAGCTGGGCAAACTTAAGGTAAAAACGAAGGCCTATGAACAAGGGGAAAGAAAGTTTTTGTCATTCTGATTGGTTTTGTTTTTTTGTTTTTTTTTTTTTTTTTGAGAACCAAGGGTAATGGAAAAAACATCACTCTAGAACTTGGTTCTATATCTGCTTCTACCTGGCTATTAATGTTCCCAAACTCCAGTTTCTTTCATAGTAAACCGAAGGGTTTGCACTCACTTAAGGTCTCTCAAGTTGCTACTGGAGGATGAAATGCGGAGAGAAGGTCGTAATTTGTTTGCATAGGGATAGTAGGATTATTTCCAACTGTAGCCTCCTGAGATCCTAAAATTCTTCCCTGTCCAAACAGTATTTTCTGCTGTCCCCATTTAAGCCTCACTTTATCTCTGCCAATATGCCTGGCAGGCTGGCACCTAAAAGAGCAGACATCTCCTGACTTGTGCTACTGTAAAAAAAAAAAAAAAATTAGTAAACGCACCGACAGAGTTAAAATATTCCTAATACAATGCGAAGTGAAAGAGTTCCAGGTAACACCTAACTGGTATGAGTGGAGGGGAAAAAATGAAATGTTAATGTCATTTATAGGTTTTTTACATGTTTCTTTATGCTTTCCTGTCTAATTTTCTGGGTAAAATGTGTTAATTTATGATAAAACACATAATAACTTTGATGGAGTAGATTTTTATCACTGGATCAAGTAAGAAACAAATTAGATGCACGTTCTTCCAAGCTTCAATTTTGAAAGATAAAACTAACATAAAAGTTAAAACCTAACATGATTAACAAGGGCTTTCATGAATTAGTTCTGTGATGTCCAGTATACATCTTACCATACAACGCGCGCGCACACACACACACACACACAGACCTATCCACTGTCCCACATCCGCTAAGAAGCCACCTAAGCTTCTTGGGGCACCTGGATGGCTCAGTCGGTTCAGTGTCTGACTCTTGATTTCGGCTCCTGTCATGATCTCACAGTTCATGGGTTCAAGCCCCACATCGGGCAGTGTGCTGACAGTGCAAAGCCTGCTTTGTATTCTCTCTCTCTCTCTCTCTCTCTCTGCCCCTCCCTTGCTTGCGCTCTCTCTTTCTCTCAAAAGAAATATTTTAAAAATATGTTTTTTTATTTTTTTAATGTTTATTTATTTATGACAGAGAGAGAGAGACAGAGACAGAGCATGAGCAGGGGAGGGGCAGAGAGAGAGGGAGACATAGAATCCGAAGCAGGGTCCAGGCTCTGAGCTGTCAGCACAGAGCCCGACGTGGGGCTCAAACCCACAAACAGAGAGATCGTGGCTGGAGCTGAAGTCAGACACTCAACCAACTGAGCCACCCAGGCGCCCCTAAAAATATTTTTAAAAAAAGAAGCCACCTAAGCTTCTAGACATGATCTCCAGGAATTTTCTGCCTCTCTGTTCTTAAAATGTTCTCATTCACCTTGCTTTGATGTCTAGCCATGCTTATTCTCAACCTAGGCATGATTTCCTCCAGCAGCCTTTGCTGTCACCCACCCCGTCATAGTGAGTTATAAGTTCTCCTCTGTATCCCAATAATTCACCATACTTATTCCTGATGTAGCAATCCCCACACTATCTCATACAATTCGGTCCTCTACACCGTATGCTGAGGCCCTTGAAGGCAGGTATCTCGTTCAGAGTCGTACCCAAAGGAAATAGCAAATGCCTGGCCCATAGTTGGTACTCCGTAAGTACTTGTAGAAAGAATGAGTTCATGCAAACTCTCTTCACAAGTGACTGTTTAAGTCAGTTGGAACCCATCTATTCCCTCACATCCTGAAATTCTTCCGTCTACAGGGTCACTATCGTCGGTAATGGGGTTTTGATTCTCCAAAGGAAGAAACCATATTCATTCCTTTGGGGTGGCATCTTGTGTCATTACCAGCTTTTCTAAGGGGGGTGGGGGGCAGAGAAAGAGAAAGAACAGCAAACCGAAAAACCTAGAAAGGAAGAAATTGAGCACGCCTCCTTGATTTATGTATTGTGTGTGCATTCATTTGCTTATTCATTTCTCATGTGTTTATTTATCCTCCCCAAGCTTCAAGCAGGCAGGAGCCATATCTGTTTCCTTCACCTGGACCAAGTACAGTGCCTGGGGAAAACATAATGGTCAGATAATATTTGTGATTGACAATGGCTTCTTTGTCATTGATGCTAACTCGGCCACTAAAGAACAACATTAGAAGGGGCCTGCGAATAAAGCAACCAATTTTCTACGTTTGATAAGCTCATAAAGAAACACAAAAATATGATTCCAAATATCGTTCATTCTGCTCAATGAAATTTTTGTAGTTGAAGCTACACTTGTTTTTTAGAAAAATAAGTGATTTTTAATGTTATGTTACAAAATCTAACTCCCTAACTTGGATGGAAAGAAAGTCAAATTGGCAAAACAGCAAATCTTTTTTATTAAATTTTTTTTTACATTTATTTATTTTTGAGAGACAGAGCACAAGTGAGGGAGGGGCAGAGATAGAAGGAGACAAAGAGTCCGAAGCAGGCTCCAGGCTCTGAGCTGTCAGCACGGAGCCCGACACAGGGTTCGAACTCACACTGTGAGATCATGACCTGAGCCAAAGTCGGACACTTCACCAACTGAGCCACCCAGGTGCCTCAAAACAGCAAATCTTAAATCTTGGAATATCAACTCATGAGATACCAAGTAAACTATTGGCAGTATATGCATATGTGTGTATACAAGCCTGCATGTTGACATAAACATGATTCTTTTATGTCTTTATTTTCTTAGTTCTTCATTGTATGGATGGCATATTTTATTGACTGCTCCCTATTTCAAATTTGAAAGATTCCTAATTGATTGTCATTGCATAATTAAAATGAGAGCGTATAAGTACAGATTTCAAAATGTATGTTTTCCTAAATATTACAGCGCCCTAGGTATTCTTTCTAAATATCTGGATCACATTTCAAAACTATGGGTATTTCTTAAATATTGCCTGAGACTGTCCTCCATATTCACACGATCCTGCGGGAACTCTGGTATTTCAGCACTAACAAAAATACGTTTTATGTAATGCAATTTCCAATCTGAAACACAACTTATGGGATAGTTTCTGGAAAGAAAATTACCACTTTGGTTCCTGTTGTGACTTTTGAAGCCAGCTCTTAAGACACCTGCAAGGCAGAAGAAAATCTTAAAGCTGGCCACAGGTGCAGAAATAACCATTTGTAGAATGTGGACCATGAGCTTCTGAAGTACAAAGCCTCAAACCCAGCCGTCGTGAGATAAACAAGTCCAGATCTATGAAACGGCCACAAAAATTTGACCATAAGCACAGCTGCTGTTAAGAATTAGGCTCAGCACTTAACATTTGTTTTAACTCATGTTTTCCCTCCAAAAAAGAAGATGTAGGTGAGTGAGAATCCAGATCCTCTGAAATTCTAATTCACATTGGATTCATGAAGGATTCCTTTTGTTATTATACACAAAAAAGGCAGAAACCATATTCATCCCCTTGGAGTGGAGTCTTGTTTCATTATCAGCTTTTTGAAGCGGGGGTGGGGGGAAGAGAAAGAATAACAGCAAACTGAAAAACCTAGAAAGGAAGAAATTGAGCACACCCCCTTGATTTATGTAATGTGTGTGCATTCATTTGGCTCTTGTTTTATTCCAGAGTCATGTGAATGATGACTTCACCAAATATTACATAGAAAATTTCTGTACTTATCAATCAGCTGATGTCTCACCCTCATTTAAAAATAAAAGGACAATTTGGGAAAGATGACAAAAGAGGAATCACCAGGAATCTATCTACCCAAGTAACTCACAATTAGTGGCACAATCTGTCTGATGTAAGCATTTGGGAACTCTCAAGTCTATTCAAAGACTTGCAATTTCCAAGAAAGGCTTCAGTAGTAAATTGTGCTTCTTTTTGGTCAATGCAAGCTCTTAGCACAGTAGCAGCTTCCCACATCCTGCCCTCTAGCCCAGGCAGGCAGCCCTGCATGTGTTCCTAGAGCAGCTTCTATTTGACCTAGTGCTGGAAGTTCCAGACAAAGCAATTAGACAAGAAAAAGAAATAAAAAGCTTATAAATTGGAACAGAAGAAATAAAAGTATCTCTGCAGATGATATGATCTTATATGAGCAAATCCTAAAGATTCCACACACAAATAGAAGAAATTCAGCAAAGCAGCAGGATATTAAATGAACACACAAAAGTGAGTGGCATTTTTATACACTAATCATAAGTATCTGAAAAGGAAATTTAAAATGCATTTCCACTTACAATAGCATCAAAGATAATAAAATACTTAAGAATTAACCAAGGAAGTGAAAAACTTGTACAATGGAAACTACAAAACACTGCTGAAAAAATGAAAGAAGACTTAAGTAAATGGAAATATATTTCCTATTCATGGCCTGGGACGGCTTAATGTTATTACGATGTCAATACAAGTCAAAGGATCTGCAAAGTCAATGCAATCCCTGTCAAAATCCCAACTTTTATTGCAGAAATTGAAACATCTATCTTAAATTCATATGGAATCTCGAGAAGTTCCAATTAGCCAAAACAATCTTGAGATAAAAAAAAATTGGACAACTCACACTTCCTGATTTCCAAACTAACTACAAAGCTACGGTAATCAAAACGACTTAGTACTTACATAGACCAATAGAATAGAGATCCCAGAAATAAATTCTCACATATATGGTCAAAAATTTTTGACAGGGGTGCCAAGACCATTCAGTGGCAGAAAGACAATCTTTTCAATAAATGGTACTGGGAAAACTGGATATCCACATGGAAAAGAATGAAGTTGGACCCTTACTTAACTCCCTTTACAAAAACAAACACAAAACAGATCAAAGATCTAAATGCGAGAGGTAAATACACAAAACCCTTGAAGAAAACTCAGAGTAAAATTTTTTTACAACATTGGATTTATCAATAATTTAGCAAATATGAAATTAAGAAGCCATTGACGGGTGAATGAATAAACAAATGAAATGTTGTTTAAGCATACTATGGAATATTATCCAGCTTTTAAAAGGAAGGAAATTCTGTTACGTGCCACAATGTGATTGAACCTTAAGACATTTTGCTAAGTGAAATAAGACATTCACAAAATTACAGTACTGTATAATTCCACTTATGTGAGGTACCCAGAGTAGTCAAATTCATAGACACAGAAGGCAGAATGGTTGCTCCAGGGACCAGGGGGAAGGAGGAATGAGGAACTCTTATAAAGTTCCAGTTTTGCAAGATGAAGAGTTCTGGAAATGGACGGTGATGATGGTGGCACAATATGAATGCACTTAACAACACCGAGCTGTATATTTTCAAATGGTTGCAATGGTAAATTTTATGTGACGTGTTTTCTACCATAGTTTTTTTTTTTTCAATTTCAAAACAAAAGGTGAAAGTAAACAGATTTCATCTCACAGAAAGCTCAACCCTTCTATCAGATGACAATTGCCCACCCCAAGGACTTTGTAAATTGGAAAACACTTTATAGGTACAGATTTTTATTGGTAGCGGTGGTGGTGGTGTTACTACCGTCACTGTTATTAATATTGTCATTAATCTAGGAGAACATGCCCTTTCAGAGTGGTAGAATAAAAAAAGGCTAAGGAACTCGACAGATCTGTGTTGGAACTCTGATTCGCACACTTACGAAACGTGCGACTCGAACACTGTAC
Source organism: Lynx rufus (assembly GCF_022079265.1). Taxonomy (NCBI): domain Eukaryota; kingdom Metazoa; phylum Chordata; class Mammalia; order Carnivora; family Felidae; genus Lynx; species Lynx rufus. The sequence goes on from NW_025814878.1 coordinate 127,961,637, forward strand.
TTTTGTTATCTGAGCTTCAATTTCCTCTCATGAGAAACAATTACTATCATACTTCTCTTACAAGGATTAGATTAGGGAGGATTAGATTAGGAGGGATTAGAAATAGGTTCCGTGAAGTGCCTGGCACAACGTCCAAACATTGATGTGTGACAGATGTTCGATAAATTGTAATTGTCATTATTTTACTCTCACTAGTGTAGGTAAATTATTGCAAGTAGAAAATAATATAATCCACATTAACCCACTGCATGGTATCCAGTCTGCACTCAAAAACAACCTCAGTGCATCATCTCCATCATTATCACCACCATCACCATCATAATACTAAGATGCACCTTTTTTTTCCTTCCATCTTTCTGTCCTTTCACTCTCTTTTCTTCCAGTCTAGGAGCAACTACAACCGATGATCCTCAACAATCTGTTTTTGAGGAAAGTTTATCATTTATCTTTTTTCCAGAGAAACTTATTTTCCACTTTAGCAGAAAGTGTTTCGTCTCAAATCAATAAGCCAAAATATAGAGCTTGAAGTATTCACTTTCAATGCATTATGGCTTAATTCTCTTCAAATATTTGAGAATCCATGAAAAAGAAAAATTTAAATTCTCTTGTGTTTTGAGATCAGAAAATATGGGTTTTCTGTAGTTTGTCTTAAATAATCAATATTTGTCAACATTTCTGTTCTCTCCAGAGGGTAGTAATTAGAACTGAGTAGTAAATTATCATTAATGTACATAAATGTAAGTGTCATATGTATCTTGTAAAACAAACATCTGGTGAAATTCCTGAGTGAATCTATACATTATACAAGGGAAAGCATTTTTCAATGTTTCCTAAAAGCCTAAATAACTTTTATTTCCTCCCTAAAATTGGGGACTTTCTAAGCAACATTATTCTTAGTTTATAATCTTCATATTTTTCCATGGCTCCACATTGTCCCATCCTTCCTTCCCTCCATATGTCTGAAACAGAGTCATTTAAAACAGCAAGCTTATGTTAATTACCAGAGACAAGTGTTAATGGATTTGAATTTTGCTTTATTAGAATTTATGCAAATTTCACTGTGTTTGGGATTCCAAATAACATCCTTACAGTCACAACTTTTCTTTTTTTCTGCTGTTGACGTTACTTTGTAGACGGGGACGGGGGGAAGTTTTAATTAATATTTGGTGGCAGGAACTGTTGTTAGCAGTATTCTTATAACAAGAAATAGGTGTCACAAAATTATCCTTAACACTGTGTGAGTTTCATAATTTGTTAATTAGTACTGATGTCTGTCTTCCCTCTAAAGAGTCAAACATTCAACTATACAAGCTGGCTCATTTTTTGTTGTCTTAATGACTCTGTTTATTTGTTTTTATCTTGATCAAAATGTGTGCATTGTTATACACTCAATAATATTCTTTTTCTTCCATCCAGTGGAGCTCATGCCATGAGTTTATTATAAAGCTAACTTTAAGTGTTTTGCTAACTTCACAAATGCTCTGCAAAATGAAGAAGAATGGGAGAATTTTAGATATATTCCTGGCTCCAAAATTACAATTTCCATATTATCCAGGAGGTATAAACACAATGTTGAGGGGCGCCTGGGTGGCTCAGTCAGTTAAGCATCCGACTCTTGATTCTATTCAGACCATGATCTCATGGTTCATAGGTTCAAGCCCCAAGTTGGGCTCTGGGCTGACAGCCCAGAGCCTGCTTGAGATTGTCTCTCCCTCTCAGCCCCTCCCCCATTTGTGTTCCCTCTCTCTCTGTCTCTTTCTCCCTCATTCTCTCAAAATTAATAAACATTAAAAAACAAACACAATGTTGAGCTTTCTAATATTCAAAATTATTCAAAAATTCTTTCTATTTGCATAGTTTTTTCCATAGCCCTTTCACAGAAATCCTAAGTTTTAAATTCTCATAATAACACAAATATGAAGTAAGGACTATTATCTCCACTCTTCAGGTTTGGAAACTGAGGTACTAGCTAGCACCCAAGCTCCTACACCTCGTACCCTATCAGGCTCGGATTGGAATAATCTGACATGGCTGAGAGCAGAAGATTCTTTGTTTTGTACCACAGGTGCCTTAAACAATGAAGTTCGGGACTGCAGTAAATAGGACTTTGCATGAAGTAACTTCTCAAGTACCTGCATGTGATGGTTGTAAAAATATTTCCATAAATTCTATGATACTTCTTCCCTTGAGAGGTGGGGTTGGAGTCCCCTCTCCTGGAGAGTGGGCGGGGTTTCGTTAGTTGTCTCTAACAAATAGGACACACAGAAATGAAAACCTATCACTTCTGAAATTAGGTTATGAAAAGACTGTGGCTCTTTCTTTGGTCACTCACTCTGGGAGAAACTAACTGCCTTTCCCTAAGGACACCCAGGAAAACTTGTGGAGAGACTCGAGAGGAACTGAGGCCAAGAGCTGGGTGAGTGAACGTTTTCAGGAGATGTAGTCAAACATCAGATTGCACAGCCTCGGTTTATATCCTGCCTACACCTCATGAGAGACCCTGAGCCAGGAGGACCCGACTAAGCTACTCCTGAATTCTTGAGCCTCTGAAACTATGAGATAATAAATGATTGCTGCAAGCCGCTAAATTTTGGGGTAATTCATTGTACAGGAATAGACAACTAATCTATGTGCTTGTCAGAGCCTTTGATTCTTAGAAATAGGGTAAATAAATTAAGGTCCCATAATTGGGGCCTTGCTCAACACACGGAGAAGCAGGACATTTTTCAAGCTCAGAAGGCGAAGAGAACACTGGATTATGGCTTCCCGGGGCGCCCCATGGCTGGCGGTACTTGTGGTGATGAGCCAAGCCTCGGAATCAGGACCTCCTGGGTTAAACCTCCAGCTCTGATGTTTGCTGTGTAACATCTGCAGATGATTTTGCATGTTTGTGCCTCAGTTTCCTCATGTGTAAAATGCAAATATTAAAGAATTTCACAACATTCTTGTGAGGATTAAAAATGATACCATATACCAAAGGCTCAACAAATGCCAGTGCCTACAATTAGCAGGGGTAGCAGTAGAGCCGTAGGAGAACACGGACAGAATAGAACGAGGATTTGTGAGAATAACACTTGGAGTGCTGTTGGGTTCTGGAACCCACCATATGTTAAAGTTGCAGGACCCGGAGGAGCCTGGAGAGTCACAGAAGTTTCCGAGACTCCATGGACCCTACGATCTGTAGGACCCGGAGATAACCTAGTGGCCTCTGGAGTTGCTCATCCCATAAAGCATGAGTTCAGAGTTCAGTAGTGATTCCAATGGTATCCTGAGAAGGATGGAAATTAGGATTGTGTGGGGTTTGCACAAAAGCATGTGAGATCCACCAGGTGGTAAGAAATCAGGGATATGTTGGGTCAATGACCGAGTATAAGAGCTGGCTGAGGTCCGTTCGCAGTGTGGCAACATTTGGAATGGTGGCTTATTTCTTGAGACAGAGGGCAAAGTCCCTAGGATACAGAAAAAACAGAGCCTCTCACGCAACTTTCAGGAATGGGTTTTCCAAGGAGGGGACATGGTACGTCATTTCCCCTTGCCCATGCCATCTGTCTCAGACGTCTACCATTTGTGCTCCATTAAGGACTCCCTTCCTCCCCAGACTCCTCTCTAAACTGACAGTGCACGATCTTAAAAAGCAGGATTTGGAACCGGCCACAGTGACCACCATTATAATTAATGCCAGACGTCTTCAAAGACCCTCTTTCACCTACAAATGAAACTAATTACTCGTCTTTGTCGCTGGGAGTCCCTTACCGTGTTATGCAGGAGCAGCAAAGGCTGGGTCATCCCTCGCAGTTTATTCTCCAAAGACTTTGCAATAAATCTGTTTTGAATTCTACAGCCCGCCCTTCCCCCACTACCTAAAAGAAATATTCAGGAAATAGGACCTAGTAAAATGATTTATAGCAGCCCACAGTCTGGTGGGGCACATGCGGGTACTGAGGCAATGAATTCCAGCCCCTCTTTTGGCCATATCCAGGTGGGAGCAGAGTTAAAAGCACCAGGTATGAACCGTGGCACTCCATCAAAACTCTTAAGGCAAAGAACTGGAAAGAGAAGGAACAGCGCTAACCTTTAAAATTTTTATTTATAGAACACCTAAGGAAATGAAAGGATTTAAAAGAATTTGAGGGCTGGAAGAGACCTTTGAGACCAGGTTCGCTCAGCATCATTGTGCAATGGTCTCCTTGCCGCCCGCCATCCTTCACTCCAAACAGCAACAGCGGAGGCTCCAAGGTCTTACCGGGTCTCTCCCTGCCAGACAGACCAGAGGCCAGTCCTTTTTCACTTCTACTCTCCTTCTCCTCCAACGACCTTAAATGTGACGAAATGCCGTTGGACGAGGCGAGTAACCCAAACCAGAATCGTCCTTCCTCAGACACAGTTCTACGGATCCTGCTACTCAGGCTTTTCAGTTCTGAGGATCAAAATCAGGACCATCCATGTCACTTGGACCTTTACCTTTCCCTTTACCTGATGCCTGAAGGGTTCGTTTGATGTGAAAATCTGTAAAGACAAAAAAAAAAAAAAAAGGCATGTTGAGGAAAACCACGGACTCTTCCTTGACAGGCTGTGTGTGGCTGTGACTCTAACCAGTTTCTTCCATCCCAGCCAAGGTACGGATGAAGCCCTTAAAAAGGAATGTCAGGGAAATATCTCTGATTGGTTCTAATTCCTCCTCCTCTCTCATCAATTTCCTGTTTGTCTCCTGACTCACTTCTATTTCCAAACTCTCCTTGGGCGTTTCTGAAATCTCCCTTGCGTCAGAAGTGAAACACTATTCTCAAATAAGTTTCTTAGGTTGCAGTTGTTCACACGCCCATTTTTTTAAGGTTTATTTATTTGTTTTGAGAGAGAGCATGCGTGCAGGAGTGGGGGAGAAGCAGAGGGAGGCGGAGGGAGAGAGAATCCCAAGCAGGCTCCACACTGTCAGTGCAGAGCCCAACATGGGGCTCTATCCCAAGAACTGAGAGATCGTGACCTGAGCTGAAATCAAGAGTCAGACGCGCCCAACCAACGGCCACTCAGGCACCCCAACGCTTTCATTTTTTAAAAGACACAGACCCAGGTACCTACCTGAAATTCTGCTACCTCCGGTCTTATTTCCTAGCTGCATAATGAACACCGTTGTTTGTGAATGTGTCTGCAAGTGCCTGCAGGCTAATGTCTTCTGGGTTGCTTGCACTAAGACGGGTCTTTAAACACTTCCCTTGCTTTCAGGGAGAGAAAAGAAAAACATCTGAGTTGAATACTGCCCACTCAAAAGTCACTCTCTCTCCCGCAGAAAGCGTTTTTGTTTGCGCCCTTTTGTTCACAGTTAAAACTCTACCGGCCGCCTGCAACCAGGCGATATCAGCTTTCTCGTTGATATCATCGTCTGACCAGTCTTTGCCGTGTTCTCTGTGTTCGTTCATAAAAGGACGGCAAAGATTGGCTTTGAACGCCATACTCCTCCAGAACCCCTAAGAGCAAAAATAGAACCGAACAGAAATGGAGCAAAACGAGGAGCAAGCAAAAGTGAAAAGAAGAAAAATGGGAACCTACCTAAGGATGGGGCTCCTTCCTGACTTGCTGGATAGCCATCTGTCCCCATCTGCTGGAGCCAAGGCCATGGTCAGCAGGATACAGAATAAGACATAGACCAAATGAGTGCGGGGTGCGAGAGAGAGGCAAATGGTTTACTGGAAAGACGTCAGCATTTATTTTTACAGGGATCAGGAATTGCAGAGGAATAGGGCTAATCGCTAAGATTATGTTACCTTTCATCCTAGTTTTTTAGCATCTTCTACCACAGTGGTTCTAAAGTTTAAGGGTGTATAAGAATCACCTGGGGAGCTAGTTAAATATTGGATTTCAAAGTCTCCCCCAGAAATGCCGATGGAACACATCTTCAGTGAAGCTCAGGGATCTGGATTTTTTTTTTTTTAGGTGATGATTCTGATCCAGGTAATCTTATGACTATAGCTTGAAAAGTATGTTCTACAGTAAAACGACCCATTACTGGAAAGGAAGAGAGGAAATGAGAAGGGGAGTACGGAATGATAGAAAAAGTACTTATTTCTCTCTCTCCACCCCCTGTTCCCGGCACAGAGCTTCTAACATCCTGGTAATTTCCTAACTGATAAGAACAGTAGGAACCTCTTCTGTTCTAATTTCTAATACTTGGTCTTTGACCCCACCCCTGATACAGGGTTCCTAAATCCCTTGGAATTCTCTAGGTAATGGGAGTGTCTTTTGTTCTAATGAGGCAGCTCTTGCTGGGGTCTTGGTCAGGATGGGGAACCAGTCACTAGAAAGATCAAGCCATGATTAGAAGCTTGGAAATTTCCACCCCTCCCCTCATCCTCCGGAAGGAGAGAGGGACTGGAGACTGAGTTAATGATCGATCAAGCCTACCTGATGAAGGCTCCATAAAAATTCCAAAAGTATGGGGTTCAGAAAGCTTCCGGGTTGGTACAGGTGCTGAGAGAGATATGCCTGGAGAGAACATGGAAGCCATGAGACCCTTCCCTTAGTCCTTTGTCCTATGTGTCTCTTTAGCTGTTCTTCTGACTCCTTCATTATATCCTTTCTAATAAACCAGTAAACGTATTTCCCTGAGTTCTGTGAGAAACTCCTACAAATTATTGAGCCCAAAGAGGGGATTCTGGGAACACTGATTGACAGCCAGTGAGTCAGAAATACAGGTGACAGCCTGGGACCTGGGATGGGCATCCGAGGCGGGGACAGTCTTGTGGGACTGAACCCTTCACCACCTGCGGGATCTGACACTATCTCCAGGCAGATAGTGTCATAACTGAATGGAATTATGGGACACCCAGCTGGTGTCACGGAGAATTGCTTGATGTATGGAGAACCCAAACAGCTGACATCAAAAGTACTAAAAGAGTAAGAGAAACACATAGGACGGGTACGTTTTTCCCAGACACAGAGAAAGAGAGAGATGAAAGTAAAATGTTACATATTAAGAGATTTTTTTTCTCTTCCCTCCCCCCCAATCTGAACTCCTTAAAACTATACGTAAGAACCAAAAATGTGACAAAAACTCAGGTAAACGTAATCTGCCTCTCGTGTACATTAAAAATCAGTTTTCATAGAATCTGTGCAGATCATTTCACTTCCAAAGAATGAAAAAGATCAAGCAGTGCATGTTTTATGAAGTATTCCTTTCTTACGCTGTGCACAATTCTAGTTTTAAAAGAGGGCAAATACATTTCCCCACTCCCCCAAATAAAAACAAATGCCACGCCATCAAGTACTTCCTTTTACCTTTTTCAAGAAACAATTCACAGCCCCATACATTTAGCACATTCAGGCTTTGATCTCCAATTTCAACTAACCAGTAGGGTAATAGTTACATTTGAGGTCACAGTGAGGTCTTGACCTCCCTTATAGCTTTTTTCTTCAAGGAAACTTCCATTCTCGTCATCAGCTTTCAAATAAGCCACTAGTTGCCCGGGTTTTAATACCGAACATCAGAGCAAATAAATGTGAGCCTGAGTGAGTGCTAGCAGAATTCACTAAAATATTATTTTCCCACTTGGCTTCTCATCAGAATGTGCATAATGTCAACATGGCTAAATTCTTGAGCAGCAACAGTAAGCCTTTGTATGCAAGTTTTTTATGTGTCCACAAGTCAATTGGTCATCTGGCATTGTATTGCAAATCTTTATTTCTTTAAAAGTGCCATTATTTCCCTTCTAGAAAGAGCAGAGCACCCGTTTGTTCTGAGGTGAAAACTAACGTTACAATCAAAGCCTGCAGTATGATATCGAAAGATGGAACTCTACATTGGAACATTGGAAAAACTCTCATTCAAAAATGTTTTCTACATTCAAATGCTCTTTTTTTTTTTTTTTCCAAAAGCTAGGGTGAGAATTGGCACATGCAAATTTTGCTGCCTGACTTCCCCATGTCTGATTACAGCTGGTGGAGAGTTCATAAAAGAGCAAAGCTAACTGTCAAAGCCCATTAGCAGCTGCAAAGGGGGAGACAAAAGAATAATACCACCATTATTATTTATAGTTGTTCATTGGGGTGAATTGAGTCCTACTTTTTTCCTACCTGAGCAGGGGAGAGAATGTGTCATCTCCAAACAGTGCATTTATATCCCAATGCTGTGTTTTTGTCCATCTTGGCATCCGGTAGGGTTTTAAGACATTATCTTCAGCAAAAATGAGCAAAATGAATGCCAAGTTAAAAATTTTTTGAAGCTGTTCGTTGCCGATAGCATTCCAAGACTAAATCCACCTCAGTTAAATAACTGAAATAAAAACTATCATTCTTAAAATCAGACTTGCGTTTGAGTATGAGTTGAGTATGCTGACCTGAATAATATTGAGGGAATAAAATTACGAGGGAAAAATATAAGGGCCTCAACTTCACAGTCAAGTCTGGGAGACAGATGTTACTCCAAATGTGTATCTGTTAATGGTACAGGGTCAAGTGAGAATAGTGTAGGAGACTGCAATGCACCGTAAACTAGGTTACAGGGTCAGGGAAGACTTAGCTAAGGAAGTGATATTGAGTTGGGCTTCAAAGGGGGAGTAGGAGTCAGCCAACAAAGGGTTAACTGGGGAGCATGACAGTGGAAGCAATGGGGACAGTACGGTTGAGGGCAAAGTATCTGTGATGGCAAAAGCCAGGAGGAGTATGACGTGTCCGAGAGAAAGTTCATGAGGCTGGAACACACACAGCTGAGGGGAAATGACCCAAAGTGAGTCCAGGTCAGGCCAGCAGGGAAGTCAGGGAGTGTCACTGAAAGTTTTAGGTTAGTGTCTGTGTGTGTATGCCCATGTGGACACTCTCCCATTGTACTTAGGACATGATTATATTTGCGCTTCAATTCAATCACGCTGACTGGGACGTGGAGAAAGAACAGAGGACACGTGTGGCCTGAATAAAAAGGCAATGACTTGGTCCACATCAGAGGTAATGGAAAATGTCCCTGAGATAAAAAGGACTCGACAATGACACTCCGGCACAGAACGGCATGGATGGCCCACAGGGACAGTGGACAAGGACCGGGCTGTCAGGAGAGAAGATAGGCTACGTCTTTGGTTTTGAACCTGTTGCGTTCGAGCTGCCTTTGAGACAACCATGTAGAGATAAGAACGGATGGGTGACTAATACAGATTAAGAGCCCTCAGGGTAGACCAAGGCTAAAGTTATTTGAGCAGTGAGATGAGTTCTAAAGCATATATAAGATTGTAATATACAGAGACTGAGGGACATTCCAGAAAGAAATGTGTAATCACACAAAAGCAGGAACATATAGAGCTGCTCTTTCATTAACCACTAATGTAAAGTATTTTTTATAACATAATTTAATCAAGACTTTAAAAACATTAGGCCCTAAAAGCCATTAATCCATTATTCTCTTTCCATAGTCCAGTGGAATGTTAATTTTAGAGTAGACTCACATAATAGATGAAATAACAGCCTTATAAAGGCTGAGTTCCTACGTTCTATGAAATTTACAACCTTTCTTTTCCTATAATCACAATTTATCCAAAAATTTCTAGCATTTCCTTCAGAATTACGCTTCTCTTTTAAAGGCAAAAATGCCTTTTAAGCTTCTCAACTATTTCCATAATTTGTTAAACTATCGGGTAGATTTTTGGCTTTCCCGCCCCCCACTCCCATTCAGTGTACAGAACACATTTGATTGGATATAACCCACTATTGATAATAGTTTACAAATGAGTTCATTCTTTATTCAAGCTCTTAATTAAGGTCTGTCTCATTGATTGTCTGTGAATATGCTTTCTTGAGAGGAAAAGAAATGTTGAGCGACAGTAAGCTCGCAGGGACTCGCAGGGGGAAACACGGAAGCTAATCTTATCTGCATCAGAGACCACGTGTATCAGATAAGTGTCATTTCTCCTAGGTGTGGTCATGGAAAAAACTGAGAAAACTACTCCTCTAAAAAACACCAAAGCTTTGAACTCCCACATAGGGTGTATGAACGATAATACACACATTTCCCTTTCTATGCAGGTCAGAAAAAAAATATTGTACATGTCTTATTTCCTAAGTCCTTACAAGAGGAGATTGATCTATAATTTTTCGGATACAGAAAAAGCATAAACTTTGAAAGCGGCACTTTGTGTTTCTTCTTTTTTTACTGAGGACAAACTCAAAGTACAAGTAGAATTGCCTGCTGCAAACTCCTTGCAGAACAATTCAAATATCTAATTTAATTGCTTAATCTAATGTGACATGAAAGGGAATGCCATCAACACAGATTCATTTAACTGAGCACACAGTGAAATTATACTCAAGAAACTGGCTAGTGGTTTCAGAACCTAGTACGCTGATAATGCCCTTAACATATTTACCGTCATGAGGTTATCAAACACAGTAAGTACTGCCATGGATTATTAAAAAAAAGACATTTTTTTTAACATGTTAAAAAGATTTTTCAGGGTTTCCAGAGGGTTTCCTTGTTGACATAAAGTTATGTTGGAAAAATAGACTCTTCAAAGATGGCATATATTTGAATACAGCTGGTAAACTATAACATTTCTCATACAAGACCAGGAATGCTATTTCTTTATTTCAATATGTATATAATTCTAAAGTGATTAGTTAGTATTATAAACTTACTGTTTGATAAATTTTCTCATGATCAGAAACATGAAAGTGTGCCAATATTCTAGAACAGGTTCCATACCATCATCAAAATTCGTGAATTTTTTTTGAGCTCCTTTCATGTTCGGGTTCTACTCTAGATCCAGGGAATCAGGAGATTTTAAAAAATAAACAGTCCCGGTTACCAAGGGCCAAAAAGCTAATGGAAGAGAAAGATATATAAACAAAAGGAGTAATTACAGTATAGGAGCAGAGTGGTCGGACTGGAAAAGTGATCAGGGGTGACTTTATAGTGATGTAAATTTTGTATATAAATTTAAAAACCAAATAATAATTTGGCAGATAAACAATTTGAGGAAAGGCAGTGCAGGGAAAGGACACAGTATTTCCCCAATAAGGACAGAGGGACCTAAAAGACCTCATATCTTTATGGAGTGGTAGGTAATTATGGACACTGCAATTCAGGAAGAAGCTAATGGGCATTTTACCAGAAAAGTGGATTTACAAGTCAATTGCAAGAACATGTACTAAAAGATAAGGCGCCCGGGTGGTTTAGTCGGTTAAGCGTCTGACTCGTGGTTTTGTCTCAGGTTGTGATCTCACAGTTCATGGGTTTGAATCCCGTTCTGCACAGACAGTGCAGAGCCTGCTTGGGATTCTCTCTCTCTCCCTCTCTCTGCACCTCCCCTGTTTGCTCGCACTCTCTCTCAAAAAATAACTAAATAAACATTTTAAAGGACCATGATTTTAGTCACATCTGCAAAGCCCCTTTAAGAAAAAAAAAAAAAGAAGAAGAAGACCTTATACTAAAAGATGGCAAGCCAGTGAAGAATTTGCATGGAGAAGTGACAGCATTTTATTTGGGTTTTATTTTTTTAATCTTTTAAAAGTTTGTTTATTTATTTATTATAAGAGAGAGGGAGAGAACATGAGCAGGGGAGGAGCAGAGAGAGAGAGGGAGAGAAGGAGAGAGAGAGAGAGAGAGAGAGAGAGAGAGAGAGAGAGAGAGAGAATCCCAAGCAGGCTTCAAGGGGCTGGAACTCATGAACTGTGAGATCATGACCTGAGCTGAAATCAAGAGTCAGATACTTAACCAACTAAGCCCCCCAGGAGCCTATCATCTGGGTTTTAAAAGATGACCACAGTGCAAGAAGAATGAAGTCTATGAATTAATAAAAATGTCAATTCTTCCTAATAATTTGGTTTTTAATGAAATTGAGTTCAAATGCCAATAAGGTTGTTGTTTTGTTTTGGTGGAGGAAACACGACAGTCGTCTTCAAATTCATCTTACATCGTTAAGCTAATTGTTTTACATCAAATATCTCATTTGATCCTGCAATCTTAAGAAGTAAATATTGGGGTGCCTGGGTGGCTCAGTCAATTGAGCATTCCACTCTTGATTTTGGCTCAGGTCATGATTAATGGCTCATGGGATTGAGCCTCGCGTCAGGCTCCATACTGACAGCACGGGGCCTGCTTGGGATTCTCTCTTTCCTCTCTCTCTGCTCCTCCTTCACTCATGCTCTCTCTTTCTTTACATAATAAATATTTTTTAAAACAGAAGTAAATATAATTATGCCTATTTATGACATAAGAATTCTGAAAGTGGAAAAGTTAAATAACCAAAATCACTCTGATCTCATAGCTTATGTTCTAAAAAATATGACATATGACTTTTTTTGTGGCAATATTTATATTAGAAACTTTTAAATAATCTAAATGTGAAGCTATAGGAGAAGCAATACATAATTATGATATGGAGAATCTACAAATGATATTATATAATCATAAAAATATATTTGGAAGCATATCAAGGACATAGAGACTTGCTTATAATATAATGATAAATGGACTAGAAAAGCATGGGGAAGTTAGAGTTATATTATTATCTAATTAAAAGGAAAAGGAGGAAGGAGAAAGAAAAGGGTGATGATGAGACAGTATGAAGAAAAAGGAGTAGGGGTTGGGGCATACAAAGAGGGAAAGACACAGGAAATATTTTAAAATTTATCAGTAGTGTTTATTTTGAAGTTGTGTAGTCACAGGTCATTTTTATTTTATTCTTTCCACTCATTTAGTTTTTATATTTTCTGTAAGATGTATGTACCTCTATCATTAAAAGACAAAGGAATGCATTCTTTCTAAATAATCGATTCTAATGGTTTCAATGGAATTAGGTAGCTGAACTCAGATATTATTGGAGACAAAGGATTAACATTTGCCAGTTACCTATCCTGTAAGGTAGGTACTTTTATTCAGAAAATGAATCCGAGTTTCAGAGAAGTGAAGTAACTCATCCAAGGTCAATCAACAAGTGAATGGAAGAGCTAGGATCAGAACCAGGGTCAATGCGTCTCCAGCACATTCTTTAATTCTTGTTTCTTTTATTGAGGTGAAATTCATAGAACATAAAAGTAACTATTTTATGGGAATGCAAGCTGGTGCAGCCACTCTGGAAAACAGTATGGAAGTTCCTCAAAAAACTAAAAGTAGAACTACCCTACAACCCAGCCATTGCACTACTAGGCATTTATCCAAGGGATACAGGTGTGCTGTTTCGAAGGGACACATGCACCCCCATGTTTATAACAGCACTATCGACAATAGCCAAAGTACGGAAAGAGCCCAAATGTCCATTGATGGATGAATGGATAAAGAAGATGTGGTTTATATATACAATGGAGTATTACGCGGCAATCAAAAAGAATGAAATCTTGCCATTTGCAACCACGTGGATGGAACTGGAGGGTATTATGCTGAGTGAAATTAGTCAATCAGAGAAAGACAAAAATCATATGACTTCACTCATAGGAGGACTTTAAGAGACAAAACAGATGAACATAAGGGAAGGGAAACAAAAATAATATAAAAACAGGGAGGGGGACAAAACAGAAGAGACTCATAAATATGGAGAACAAAATGAGGGTTGCCAGAGGGGTTGTGGGAGGGAGGATGGTCTAAATGGGTCAGAGGCACTAAGGAATCTACTCCTGAAATCATTGTTGCACTAGATGCTAACTAATTTGGATGTAAATTGAAAAAAATAAAAAATAAACCAAGTTACTATTTTAAAGTGAAGAATCTATTTAGTGAAGTAAAGTGAAAACTATTTTAGTAGCATAGTATATTTACGATATTGAACTACCACTACCTAGTTCTAAAACATTTTCATCACTCCAAAAAGACCTATATGTATTTAACAGCTGCTTTCTTTTTCTGCCCCCTGCTAACCTCTGGCAACCACCAATCTACATTCCGTCTCTATGGACTTGCCTATTCTGGATGTTTCATATAAATAGAATCATACAATAGGTGGCCTTTTATATCTGGTTTCTTTTCTTTTGAGATTCATCTATGTTGTAGCATGTATCAGTACTTTATTCCCTTTTATGGCTGAATAATATTCCATTGTATAGATATACCACAATTTGTTTATCCATTCATCCTTTGATGAACTGTTTCCAGCTACTGGGAATAATGCTGCTATGAATGACCATTCTTTTAAAGACCTCTAAGAGCTCTTGATTGCTCAAAGCCTTCTTTATGCATGGAATTTTGTATGTAGAAGTACAAGAACCAAATATCAAAATAGAGTAAAATCACAAGTTATTGGCCCCCAAATAATCTGAGCTATCAAATAAGTTAATTTCTTTAAGGTAAAAGTCACTGAGCAGGTGAAAAGATCTGGGTATCTAAATTTTAAACAAATATCTATAAAATGCCCAGAAATTGTATGATTGATCATTTTTTATGGGGTAAATTTGAAAAGACTTGACTTTGAGTGCTGAGCAGGTAACTGTAGAATTCTGTGAATTTGGATGTGACCAAGAGGGCCACGACCTTTTCCTTCACCCCCAGCCCCTTCTCCCACATGAGCGGACTCTATTTTGCTTCACATATTCCTAGGCACAAAATTCTTCCCAGTTTAATTCTTCTTCTGTTTAATTTCACACAAAGTATTAAGTGAATGTTAATAAAATGTTCTCAAATTATAAGGAGGGGTCACAATAAATAACCAGCATCCTTTTCTCTACCAGAATTCTGCCTCCTCCCCCACTCCCAAATCCGGACCAGCTCCCACATCTCCTATTCTAATAAATAAGTGTTACCACTACCAGCATCCTTTTTTTCTCAGAAACGTAGGTGACAGACACACTCAAGACTGGTCTCGGTTTTTAACCCAAATGTCTGACTACACAGTCATTACAGTAACTAAAGTGATTGTCCCTAAGAGGAATTCTGATGAATCAGATTTCTTTGCCTTACACTGAAACACAGGGTACAATAGAGGATGACTTCTCACTCACAGCGTAAACCAGGGAGGAGATAGATGATAAAAAGCAATAAAGACAATTGAAAAGAACCAGAGTGGGAACCAATGAGCACCAGAGGCAAGAATTGGACTAGCACAGAAGAGTTCCTATAATGAGCAGACCTAACAAGGAAGAAGAAAGAAGAGGGGGGAATCAGGACTGACAGTAACTGAGCCTTTTTGTTTACCCAGGAAGGCATGAATTTTTGCATTATGGGAAGATAAGAGGAAGAACATAATTGTTTTTGCATTATGAGAAGATAAGAGGAAGAACATAATTGTTATGCTGGATTTATTAAACCAGAACTCACTTTCTGATAGAGACAACATGGAAAACTTAGTGTAGGGTCAAAATCTTCTTCCTTGG
This sequence comes from Lynx rufus, assembly GCF_022079265.1. Lineage (NCBI taxonomy): Eukaryota > Metazoa > Chordata > Mammalia > Carnivora > Felidae > Lynx > Lynx rufus. Next base: position 127,976,910 of record NW_025814878.1, read on the forward strand.
AATAATCCCAATGGTGAGCAATGAAACCCACAATACCTTTATTTCTCTCATGTTGAAATTTAGTAAAGACTTCTGGATAACAAAATGGGTGAATAACTGACATAAAAAGAGAAACTGGAGATTAAATGTTTTTGTTATAATTAGTTAACACCGAAGCACCTAAAGAGCACATACAAGTTTGTAAAAGAAATATTAAGACCACAATAGGAAATTACCAAACACCTTAACTACTTGAAGGACAATTTACAAATAAAGAAACATAAAAAGAAAGGCCTAACCTGAGAGTTTAATAAAAACAAACTAGGGGCGCCTGGGCGGCTCAGTGGGATGAGCATCCAACTCTTGTTTTCAACCCAGGTCATGATCCCAGGGTCTTGGGATCGAGCCCTATGTTGGGCTCCATACTGAGCATAGACCTTGCTTAAGATTCTCTCTGTCTCCCTCTGCCCCTCTCACCCCCTCTTTCACTCAAAATAAAATAAAATAAAGTAAAATATGAAATGAAATGAAATACAAATTAAGCCAACACCAAAATATGTTATATCAAACAAATAAGCAAAATTTTATTTTGTTTTCCTGTTCATCACTAGAGTAGACTAGAATAGAAATTGTAATATTTATGCATCATTGATAACAGTGCAACCCAGCATGGATTGGGAATTCAATATGGAAATATGGCTCAAGAACTGGAAAAGTGTTTCTGCTCTTGGATATAGTAATTCCACAGCTGAAAATGTTGCCTAAACCAACACATGGGGAAAAACTACATACAAAAAAATGTTTATTCCAGAATTATTTCCAAATACTTGGAAATAATTCAGTAGATGAGTAGTTCAATAAATCAGAGTACACTTATGAAATATAAGACATTAAAAAGATAATTTTGAAGGCTTGTAGTAAGACAATACTTGTTCTGAGTTTAACAAAATATATATATAATATATATATGTATATGTATTATGTATGTATTATGTATACATATATATGTATATGTATATGTATATATATGTATATGTATAATATATATGTATTATATATAATATATTAATATATTAATATATATTAATATACTATATATATGTATAATAAATAATTATAAATATATATATACACATATATAATATATGTAGAAATTATGTACACTTAAGGATATGCCTGGGGAGAAAAACCTCAGACTCCTACTGACTAAACTTGTTTGGGCATTAAGGTTAAGATTTTTTTTTGTCTTTTCTTTGTGTAGAAATCCATTTATGTGGCTATGATATTTGTGTAACAAATGTGACTACATAAATTCCATTTTAATAATAATACACATTTGTAAGTATAAAGTTAAATTTACACGTATAAAGTTGTTGTTTTCAGCCACACAAAACTTGTGCTATCTATTGCTGTGGATGGGGCATTGCTTTGCTCAGTATTATTCCATGGTCCTCAAACACTTGAAGATTCTACCATGTAATTTAAAAAGAGATTTGGGGGGGCACCGAGGTGTCTCAGTCAGTTAAGCATCCGACTTCAGCTAACGTCATGATCTCGTGGTTCAAGTTCATGAGTTCGAGCCCTGCATTGGGTCCTGCACTGACAGTGCAGAGCCTGCTTAGGATTCTCTCTCCCTCTCTCTTACTCTCCCGCACTTGCACACATGCTCGCGTGCTCTCTCTCTCTCTCTCAAAAGTAAAGAAATAAACTTAAAAAATAAATCAAAAAGGATTTTGTGAAAATCATTCTCAAAACTGATGCTGGAGATCACTTTGTTTTCTATTTTCTAGAAAAGTAGCCATGATTCTTAAATGCCCTTATTAGTTTCTTATTCTCAAGAATATTTATTTTTATTTTTTCCCCTTTTTTAATGTAAATTTTTGTTAGTTAACATACAGTGCAATATTGGTTTTAGGAGTAGAATTCAGTGGTTCATCACTCACACACAACGCCCAGTGCTCATCACAAGTGCCCTCCTTCGTACCCAAAGGTACCCAAATGCTCAGTTTGTTTTCTATCATTAGGAGTCTCTTGTGGTTTGTTTCCTCTCTCTTCTCTTCCCACCCTCTTCCCATATGTTAATCTCTTTTGTTTCTTAAATTCCACATATGAGTGAAATCATATGGTATTTGTCTTTCTCTAATTGACTTATTTTGCTTATCATAATACATTCTAGCTATAACCACATCATTGCAAAGGGCAAGATTTCATTCTTTTTGATGGCTAAATAATATTCCATTTTATATATATATACCACCTCGTCTTTATCCATTCACCAGTTGAAGGATACTTGGGCTCACTCCATAGTTTTGCTGTTGTAGATAATGCTGCTATCAACATTGGGGTGAACGTAGTCCTTCAAATCTGTATTTTTGTATCCTTTGGGTAAATACCTAATAGTACAATTGCTGGATCATAGGGTAGTTATACTTGTAGTTTTTTGAAGATCCTCCATTTTATTCTCCATAGTGGCTGCACCAGTTTGCATTCCCACCAACAGTGCAAGAGGTTTTCCCTTTCTCTGCGTCCTACCGATACTTAGTTTCTTGTGTTGTAAATTTTAGCCATTCTAACAGGTATGGGGTGGTATCTCATCATGGTTTTGATTTGTATTTCTCTGATGATGAGTGCTGTTGAGCAATTTTTCATGTGTCTGTTAGCCATCTGGAGGTCTTCTTTGGAAAAGTGTCTATTCATGTCTTCTGCCCATTTCTTAACTGGGTTATTTGTTTTTTGGGTATTGAGTTTGATAAGTTCTTTACAGATTTTGGACACTAACTCTTTATCAGATATGTTGTTTACAAATATCTTCTCCCATTCTGTAAGCTGCCTTTTAGTTTTACTGATTGTTTCCTTCTCTGTACAGATGATTTTTATCTTGATGAAATCCCAATAGTTCTTGTTTGCTTTTGTTTCCCTTCCCTTCGGCAATGTGTCTAGTCAGAAGTTGCTCGGGTCAAGGTCAAAGAGGTTGCTGCCTGTGTTCCCCTCTAGGATTTTGATGGTTTCCCATCTCAAATTTAGGTCTTTCATCCTTTTTTTAAATCTTTCATCCATTTTGAATTTATTTTTGTGTATAAGAAAGTGGTCCAGTTTCATTTTTCTGCATGTCGTTGTCCAGTTTTTCCAACACCATTAGTTGAAGACTGTCTTTTTCTCGGTTGGATATTCTTTCCTGCCGTTTTGACGATTAGTTGACCATATAGTTGTGGGTCCATTTCTAGGTTTTCTATTCTGTTCCATTGATCTTTGTGTGTGTGTGCGTATGTGTGTGCGTGCGCACCAGTACCATACTGTCTCAATGATTACAACTTTGCAATATAGCTCGAAATCTGGAATCGTGATACCTCCAGTTTTGCTTTTCCGTTTCAGGATTGCTTTGGCTATTCTTTTGCAGCTCCATACAAATTTTAGGATTGTTTGTTCTAGCTCTGTGAAAAAATGCTGGTGGTATTTTGATAGAGATAAGCATTTTCATTTTTAAATCTATCGAAATAGATGCTAAACTTTTACTAGAAAAAGAAAGTGTAGTTGAGAAAAGAAACTAATATCAAGAATTGAATGCACTCTAAAAAATTTTAGTAATTGGATGTGTGAATTAATAGATAAATGGGAAAGAAAACAATTAGAATATGACATCTTTGATATTAAATACTTTAAAAATACAAAGTTCCGGCAGTGTAGGTTAGTTTTATTGGTATGCTACTGGGCACCCAGGAAACTAAATGAGTCCATGCACACTTCCAAAGGATAGAAGTAGACCGAAACTATCACATAAGTCCATGCAAAGAATGAGGCAATGATCTAATAATCGTGGGGCTCTTTAGTTCAATTTTCATATTTCTCAAACACTGATCAGTGGAATACTAATGATCCTCACTGTGTACATGAACATCCTTAAAAAGTGATGTGGTTAGAAGCTAAATACAATGAAAAATATTTCATGTTACAACACTCTTCACCATAGATTTATTTTAACTCAACAATTTCTGAGACTATCAGAAATTCTTACTGATTTCTGACCAATCTCTTACTGTCTATGGGACACTAGGAATATCAATCTGTTAATATCTCCTGGGACACTAGGAACACAATTTGGGAAAGGATTCCTTCAATACAACTGGCATATCCTTGTTTGATTGTAGGAGTCTTTGCGTGAACCACAACTATTGGAAGAATTTGTTTCCTTCACCCAAAAGAAAAGTACCTATTTTTTCTATTAACTTCAAATACCCACATCCCTATGAAAGCCAATACATAACATTTTTTAAAAAAATAATTGAATCACATAACTCCAGATAAATTTGGGAAAGACATAATAGATCCACCGTCACATATGTTGTGTGTTACATGAAAAACATATTTTGCATCGGTGGTTATTGTTCCCTATGAGAAAAATGTGTGTAAGAAGTCCCATGATGACTGAAGAAAATGATGGTAGGATTGTACATTACTCTGTTCTTGGCCAGGGTTTGCTACTCTCTCTTGGAGGTTTAAGGGTTTGTTTTGAGGAGAAGGAAGGTAGCAAGTGAAGTTGTGTTTCTTCCAAAACAAAGTGTTTAAAAACAGCAACAATAACTAGCTGTTGTCCAGCCTACAAGGATAAGAGTTATTATGTTGGTTCTAAGTGGCCGTGTTAGCCATGGGTAGGAAGAATTTGGATCCGCATCAGTGACCTCTGCAGTCAATGACGGAGCTAGATAGACCAAGGAGGACAATGGTGGAAGAACAATAAGCAAGATCATCTGTTTATCAACCCCCACTGGGGTATCCACATATCTTGCCATTGCTTTGAGCATCCTGGGGACTCACTGGAGCTCTCTTTCTCATATGCAGTTATCCTTAAAGGTGACAACCACGCTAACATAATAGCCAATGCATAACCAGAACAAGAATGCTTTTTCTCTCTACACCGCTAGATTCAGAACAGTTTTTCAAAACCATTAGACCCCAAGTCCATAGGCTTGTGCAATGGAGAGTGGCTTCCAAGGAAATTACCTTTATGGCAAAACTACCATTTATTTAGGGTTTGCAATGTGCCAGGCTGTGTTGATTGTTTTGCATGGATGGTTTCATTTTATATTCACAGCAACCCTATGACATAGACAATTTTATTCTCGACATCTTAAAGATGAGAAAACTACAAAACAGAGAGGGTTAGTAACTTGCCCCAGAGCACATAGCTTGGACTCATGGCTGGTCTAGACTAAAACAGAAGTTGTAATATTTATGCATCACTGATGACAACACGTGATTTTGGAAAGCAATATGGAAACATGTCTCACGGACTCTATCTACTCTTTAGTAATTCCTCTGCTAAAAATGTTGACATCTGGGCTTCGCTGACCCTAGAGGGACTGCTCCTCGCAAGATGAGCCAATTCCTAGAAAGAGTAAACTAGCCAATGAGTGCACCTCTCAAGTACAATCCAACCAATCCAGAGACCATATCCCCAGCCACCTCTTTTGTCATGCTCTCACTTGCCCGATCACTATCCACCTGCCCGGGGATCCATAGGGTAAAGTACCAGTTAGGGAGGACCCTTATGCCCCCAGAGCCTGCTGAAATTATTCAGATGAAACAATCCTAAACTTGCTTATTCCGCCTTTTCTGTTCCTTCCCATTGAAACCGCAATAAAACCTCTTCCACAAATTTCTCCCTCTCCCTCTGCCACCTCAAACTCCTGGTGCTTCCTTGTGTGGCCCTCCAAGCTATGGTGTGTCCCTTCTCTTGCGATCTAAGAGTGTAACAAGCAATGTCTTCAAATGGCAGTTGTCTCCTGATCTATTGGTCTCACCATATTCGAATAGTAATGAAACCTATGTTTTAAAACATGCTGTGATGTCAATATCTGTAGTCTTTCCGTCGATCATAGAGATTCCTATTGTCATCATGTGTATACAAAGCCTTCTCTGGCCAGGGAGGTAAAACCCTCCTATATCTGTCAAGAACTTTTAAACATAGGAATAAAAATGTCACCAATGCCTTCAATAACCCTACATCAGCCTCACATGTCATTGTATTGATCTGTTAAAATGCAAAGGAATTTAAAGTTCTAGAAATAGTTACCCCAATTTCTATAGCCAGATCTGATTAATAAGGAAATTAATACTGTTAAGATAAGAAGCCTATTGGTATACTTTTAACGCATAATGACTAGCTTTATGGCTTAAGAAATCGCTTGTCTTGGTAAATTGCTACATCAGTCTGCATTAGACATTTGAAGTGTACATCTGAAGGGTATGATTTCGAGACTTACTTCTTGTTAGAAGTAGCATGAATGTAATTACCGCCAATCCCAACATCTGGAATTAACAGGATAAAAACCCAACATTTTTGAAATTACCATGTTTTTAGATTATTTATTTTAAATGGCTAAATTGATTTCTTCTTTTCAAAAAAATGGTAGGGGAAAAAATTTCTCCCAGGCTAAGACCCGATGAGCGGAGTTTTCGCCTAGAGCAAATTTTTACAGCTCAGTTATAAACCCCTGAAATAGGAGTTCATAATGGAAACAGCTGCTCAACCTTAACTATTGCGGGTGCCACTATAATAAAAACGGCAGGAGTTCACATTAACGTTGGCTTCCCTTTACACTCTTTCCTGTTACCCATCCATTAACCAAACTACACTACCTAATGGAGGTAAAGGCTACAGCTTTTACTCCCAACAAAAATAACAAGATAGGCAACTTACAGGTGGTAAATAACATATTCCCCCAAACATGAAAGTGTACAAATATCCCCTGGAGGCTAATCTCCAATCTAAGGAATAGCATCCCACTCCAATGATTTCAAATTAGGAATAATATCCCAGCCCACAAAACACTAAACAATGACACCTATTCCCTGTTTATTTTTTTTTGAAATGTATTACATTTCAATACTTATAAAGACAATATAATTTCTAAAAAAAAAAAATCTCTCCTTTATAATAGTGCTATCTTTTTAATCCATGCGTAATACACTGACAGGTAGATGATTTCCTGAAATGAGAAACAATATTTGAATTAAAGTCACTAAATATTTCATCCATCGATACTACCACAGTGTGATTCAGACTAAAACGTAAAGGAGTTTCACTTGAGTGCCATTTTTGAAATCCTTGAGAAAGAAAAAGAAACCGGTTGAGGCTTAGATTAGGTCACTGTCTTTTTCTTTTCAAGGAGCTACGAAGTGGAGGGTAGGATAAGCCACCATCTTTGTGTGATGTAACTGCACTGTTGCCTTACAAAGGAGAAAGCAGAGAGAAGGCATCACATTCATTAATTTTTTTCTATCAGAAGACAGTTGCCTTAGAGAGCTTTAAAGTTTGAAGACTTTATTCTGAAGTTTGGAAGTCACATAAGGCGAATCTACTATGGTTGCGTAGAATTCCCAGGCAGCACCTTGTGCTGACGGAAAGGAGTGACCCTTTCAGAGTTCTGGTAGATTCTAAAAGCCAGGCCAACTCACCATCCAGTGAGTGAATGCCCACCTCCCTGGGTGAATGCGATGCTGTGGAACTTGCCTGATAAATATTTATTTTATAATAATATCCTTTTAGAATCTTTAGTCCCCATCACTTGGTCTTGAGTTCCATTCAGTACATGACAATGTGACAATAGCAAAGTCCCACCACATAAGACCCAGTCTGTTTCCGCATGAAGGTAAGTTTGTTGTGACCCCACTTAAAGCCTATGGCCGAACTACTTTCTATTTGAAAAATCAATCAAAGACGTCACTGCATAAAATGTAAACATTTAAATGACTGTTATTCTTTTTTTTTAAGTGGGCGCTGGGCGTGGAGCCCAACACCAGGCTTGAACTCACGACCCTGAGATCAAGACCTGAGCTGAGATCAAGAGTCAGACACTTAACTGACTGAGCCACCCAGATGCCCTTAAGTGTGTGTTATTTAACATAATCACCCTCTGAACCATTTTCAAGACTAAGCTGAGATCTCGGTCATGAAACAGGTAGGAGGAATGAAGAAGACTGAAATCCCACAATCTCCATGAAGCCGTCTTGACAAACTGGAAATGGCGTATTGATTTCTACCCAACATAACTCTGTCTGAGCACGCAACATGCCTGCCTCTTCCCTCACTGCAAAAAAAAAAAAAAAAAAAAAAAAAATACAGTGGTGCCATTGTCTCTAATGCAAATGTCTTAGATATTGGCATGGTTTCTGAACTGGGCCATTGTTTATAGTGTCAACCATATATCCTATGATCTTTTATTTTTTTCCACATTGATTTTGAAAAGTAAGTTAGCAAACTACCACTCTTTGATTCATTTGGGAGATACAGTCCAGAATATGTCCAGGTGAATAGTTTAAATAAATAATTTTAATAAATATTGTGATTTTAAAGATAGCCAGAATTAGCAAGTAAAGATTTCTTGTATATTATAGGTATATATTTTCTTTCTAATACATATATATGTATATATATACACATATATATATACACATATATGTATGTATATATATAATACATATATGTGTATATATATATGTGTATATATAATCTGTATAGCTTTGGGAAGCTCTTAGAAGTAATGTACAAAATATTTTCTGGAAAATGTACAATTCACATGTATATGATATTGCATGTACAATTTCAGAAAAGTTAAAAGACCTCTTTGCCTACCATGAAGTTCCTAGATACACAAAAACCCTAAGTTAAGACCCTTGATTTCAGGGACTACAGTAAGTATAATTATTTTTCCCAAGATTCTTCTGGAATACATATGAAAAATGAGATTCATAATAAGAAATTTAGATTCCATTCTTAGATCTCCTTCTGTATGACTTTAAAAAACACCTTATTTATTCTTCTTGACCCGTCTTCTACTTTGGACCATGATGAGACCAGGGTCACTGGGGGCTCATCCTTGAACATTTTTTCAACAAATAAGTTTACAAAGCAGGGAAACTAGTGGAAAGGCATCCAACTTCCTAGATACACAAACATACCTGCAAACACATATGTTTTTGTAAAGCAAAGGATACTTGCTTTGGAAAGCTTTAAAATTTGAGAGGCTTGTCCTAAGACCTTATAAATTGTACTTAGGCATATTTTGTGTGATCTCTTAGAGGGCATTATGGTGACCAGGCTTCTTGTGCTTACCAAAGGACTGTCCATTACAGGGTTTTACTTGACCTTGGAAAATATAGAGGACCCCACTTATACATTTTATTAAATTGTATTACACAGCACCATAGGAGTGGTTCTAAAGGTGTCACTCCCAGACCAGCAGCCAGCAGCGATACGAGGAACTTGTCAGCCAGGCAAATCCTCAGCCCTACCCCACGACCTGTAGAAACTCTGGGGATGCGGCCCCCCCAGGCAAGCCCTCCATGGGACTCTGGTTGGGAATCACTGTACTACCGAAACTCCCCTTCCACAGGAAGCTGTATTTTAACAGTAACCTGAGCCCACACGGACACCCGAGTCCCAGAAGTGATACACAAGTCTCCTCAGCTCTCCAAGGCTGACAAATCATTTCCCTTAACTACACCCCACCTTCCACATCAACACTTGCTCAGAACTCTCTGTTCACCTCATGATATAAAAGACTAAGTTTCAAAAGATCAAACAGACTAAAATCTGGGCATCTGAGGGAGATGTGGATTTCTTGCCGGCATAAGCCCCCCTCAAAGTGTGTCTTTCTATTGCTTGGATGAGAAAAGAAAATCCAGTTTAAGTAAATAAGCAAATGTGCCTGTTTTCTTTTAAAAATAGATTCGCATGTGTTTGCTTAATTTGGGGCTTAGGCTCTTCAGATCATAAAAGTCCAAATGAATTTCACTAGCAATTTCCCTGGAGAACCACTGATGATAATTATTATTGAGAAAAAAAAAATCAACACTTTAAATTACAGTTACAAATCATATATATATATATATTTTTACTTTTAATTTTCACCATATTGTACAAATACATCTAATTATTCTCACGCCACATAGTATGCTATAAAGTGCCTTAGGGGACTGATTGGTTTATCAATTCAATTAGAAAGTTGGTTGTTTTGATTAACGTCAACTATTATCTATTATAATGAGTATCATAATGCCATCTAATTAAGACAAAGAAAGTGCTTAAAAATTTCTAAACCTATTGCTGGCATGGGTAAAAATAAAAACAACAAAAGGCTGTCTGGTTTCATTCACTATAGAAACAGCCCAACAAATCTCTCTCTCTGGAACCACTACGGTTCTAGAACTCTGCAACAATGAGTACACCTGCTGATCTTCAGGAGGCATCAGGAAAGGGTGCTTCATGTCTGTGGGCTCTGTCCGAGGAGGCAGGGAAACAGAGCTAGTCAGGGGATACGGTAGTATTTAGTATTTACCCCTGGCTTTCAAGCTGGAAGAAAATGAAGGGCAACCTTCCTTTTCCGTGACAAGCTCCCTAAAACTAATACTTCCAGGGATACCTCAACGCTTCTCAAAGGCCTTTTCTGCCTAAAGGACATGGCAGATCTCACTTGCCAGCAGTGGGTGACTTGGGTTGGGACACTGTAGGACGGGGCAGGACAGCAGGGTCATCTGCCCAGCCCCCACGACCGGTGTGGTCCCCCGGAAGCCCCAGAATGCTGGGTACTCTGAAAGAACATCCAGATGTCTGGGCTATGCCTTTGAGCAATCATTTAATTAACAGCTATGTACCTCTGTTGTCTCAATATGGGGACAGTCTCAGAATTATTATAAAAGGAAACTGATGATCTTTTTGGAGGCCTATCGAAGAGTAAAAAGATCTTAGCCTGCTCAGGCTACCGTAACACAACACCACAGATGGGGTAGCCAAAAAACAGCAGACATTTATTTCTCACGGTTCTGAAAAGCCAAAAATTCCAAGATCAAGGTGTCGGCTGATTCGGTTCCCGGTGAGGGCTCTCTGCCTGGCTAGCATTCAGCTGCCTTCTCACTGTGACCTCACAAATAGGGAAGAGAAGAGAGTTCTGGTGTCTCTTCCTCTTCCTGTGAGGGCACCAACCTTACAGGATCAGGACCCCACCCTTAGGACTTCACTTAACCTTAATTACCTCCTTATTCCAAAAATGGCCACATTAGGGGTCAGGGGTTTAACATATGAATTTGGGGGCGGGGGGAAACGATTCAGTTCACAGCAAGAATTACACTGATGGCGATTTTTTTTTTAATTCTATAGGACCAATTCAGAGATAGCACCCAGTTCATATTGTTTCTTTTTTCTTTTTTTCAGCTATAGCAAAATTAGATTCTTTCAAGTGTCTTACCTGGGAGGAGGAGAAGGGGCAGAAAAATAAGTTAAATTTTATGAGAATTTACTGCTTATGGAGTACCAGGTATTCTGAATTTGGACACGGCAAACATTTGTGTTTAATTATTTTATTTTTGAGAGAAAGAGACAGGGTGTGAGCAGGAGAGGGACAGAGAGAGAGGGAGACACAGAATCTGAAGCAGGCTCTAGGCTCTGAGCCATCAGCACAGGGCCCAAAGCAGGGCTAGAACCCATGAAACTCGAGCTCAGGACCTGAGCTGAAGTGGGAGGCTTAACCAACTGAGCCAGCCACCCAAGCGCCATGGACAAGGCAAATTTGCATGGGGGATAGCACTGAATACTTATATAATTGAGACATTTCTTTGGGTTGTGCCTGAGTGTCCTGAATTCTCCCTGCAATTCTCGGTGTGTTTCTGCTTCACTGACTTCCCTTCTGGCCTGTGAATGTTAAGATTATCATTTTATGATGTGTCCAAACAAAGGGAGATACTTGGGTCAAAATATTAGATTCTCCACATTCTCTTAATCCATTTGCAAAGAATTGTTATCTGTAAGTCAGATATTTTCAGTAACTTGTATCATTAGTCCTGTGTACTTTTGCATTTTTTAATTCAGTTTTTTGTTTTTAATCATGGTAAGTGTACTCTTCAATTTCCATCACTTGTTTCACCTCCCCTCTGGTAATGACCAGTTTGTTCTCTATATTTTTTTTTACTTTTTTTTTTAACATTTACTTATTTTTTTGAGAGAGACAGAGCATGAATGGGGGAGGGGTAGAGAGAGAGGGAGACACAGAATCCAAAGCAGGCTCCAGGCTCCGAGCTGTCAGCACAGAGCCAGACGCGGGGCTCGAACCCACAAACTGTGAGATCATGACCTGAGCCAAAGTCAGACGCTTAACCAACTGAGCCACCCAGGTGCCCCGTGTGTTCTCTATATTTAAAAATCTGTTTCTTGGCCTCTCTCTCTCTCTGTCTCTCTGTCTCTCTGTCTCTCTGTCTTTTTTCTTTGCTTGTTTGTTTTGTTTCTTAAATTCCACATGGTGTTTGTCGTTCTCTGAGTGACTTATTTTGCTTAGCATTATACTCTCCAGCTCCATCCATGTTGTCGGGAATGGCAAGATTTCATTCTTTTTTAAGCCTCCCATTCATCTATCAGTGAGCGCTTGGATTGCTTTCATAGTTGCTTTCATAGTTGGATTGCTTTCCAACTATGAAATAAATAAAGCTGCAATAAACATAGGAGTGTGCGTATCTCTTTGAATTAGGGTTTTTGTACCCTTTGGGTAAAGACCCAGTAGTGCTATTGCTGGGTCATAGGGTATATCTATTTTTAAGTTTTTGAGGAACCTCCACACTGTTTTCCAGAGTGGCTGCCCCGGTTTGCATTCCCACCAACAGTGCAAGAGGGTTCCCATTTCTCCACATCCTCGCCAACACTTGTTTCTTCCTTTCTGCATTTTCAATGGATTTATTTTTGTCGATGATGCCAATCTCACACACACACACACTTGCTTGTATCTGGAACTGTGGCAGCATCTCTGAACTCGAGCGTGACCAAGTTTTAAAAGATTGAGAGATTTTATTTCATTTTAGGATGAATACTTCTGTGGGGAAGTGGTTTTGATGACGAAACTTAGGTTGAACGAAAAGCCATTTTCGCCAAGTTCCTAAGCTGAGACTGTATTTTTTGCTTTTGGTTTGTTTGTGGTCCCGGGTCGGTCTTGAAACCACAATCATTGGGAGGTAACAACTGTGATGTGTGCATGTATGTGCACATGTATACCTAGGCATGTAGGTATGCATATATAGATATATGTATATATCCACATATGTGTGTGCATATATGTATATGTATATATACATATATATGTGTATAGTCTCACTGATAGTGTAATATAATCTCTCTTGCCAATTGCCATGATCTATTTGAAAACAACAGTTGGTTTTCGTTCCATGAAGGAACCAATTGATTCTTCAGGTGCAGACACTGGCTTCTTAATGGCAAAATGGGACTGCTCTAGCAAGCTGATTCAGCGAAATGAACTCTGAATTGGTCCATTCGTCACAGTGAGGGGAAGCTTCAAACCAGAATGGCTCGCTTGTGTATAATAAAGATGGAAAGTGGTCTTTCAGAGAGTGGTTCTTCTCTCCACCTTTGAGCACATTGCCTCTCGTGACTGATAGGGATCAGCTGTCAGGCAGCCCCAGGTACCCGACAAAAATGTACTGAGCCTCAGCTCAAGCTTCTGACGTCACGTGTTTTAGACAGAAGTTACAGAGATGCTGCAGGAGCAAACTTACTCTCTCCTGTTTTTCCCTTCCCTCTCTCACAAGGTTGCGAGGTTCCTAAACGTTTCCAAACCACATCCCTGTTGCATCCCGGGCAGAGCAAGCCCCTCATTTTGTCCTGATCGGGCGCCTATGAAGCTGCTTACACAGACCTATGATTCTTGTCCTGCATCTTTCCTGTGCTCCTTACAAGTTGAACCATTTGAAAGGAATGAATGGTAAGGAATTAGAGGCATTTTGAACAAGAAATTCATTTGCCTCACATAGAAATATCATGATCAAGAAAGGTGAGTGATGGGGCACCTGGGTGGCTCAGTGGGTTAAGCGTCCAACTTCACCTCAGGTCATGATCTCACGATTCCTAGGTTCGAGCCCTGCATCGGTCTCTGTACTGACAGCTCGGAGGCTGGAGCCTGCCTCAGATTTTCTCCCTCTCTCTCTTCCCTTCCACTTGCATTCTGTCTCAAAATAAAGAAATAAACATTAAAAAAATTTTTTTAGAGGCGTCTAGGTGGCTCGGTTGGTTGAGCGTCCAACTTCGGCTCAGATCATGATCTCACGGTCTCTAAGTTCGAGCCCTGTGTCGGGCTCTGTGCTAACAGCTCAGAGCTTGGAACCTGCTTCTGATTCTGTGTCTCCCTCTCTCTCGCACCTCCCCCACTCACACTCTCTCTCTCTTTTTCTGTCTCTCTCTCTCTCGAAAATAAATAAACATTAAAAAAACTTTTTAATTAAAAAAATTTTTAAGTGTGTGTATGTGTGTATGACTATGGAAAAAAACATATAAAAAAGGAAAAATGAAAAGTTTGATCTACATGAATAAAACAGCACCTTTTCTTGATGCTTTGATGCTCTCTTTTTATTTTAAAACCTTCTGCATGAAACAGAGAAATGTCTAAATTCATATTCCATGAAATCTGTGAGCTCAGCTACTGCTCTTTCTTTAATGTGATGTCTTTAGGACATGAACCCATTACTATAATGATCTGATTGGTAAAGAGAGGCCATTAGATAGTTTTCTCCAAAGAGATAGCTGTCAGAAAGAAATAGTGATTACAGGGAGAAAAGCTTTTTTTCCTAAAACTTCCATTGTGCCATTTTATCTACAGTAAAAAAAATTTATTCTTCCGTGCCCAATAAATTCCCAAGAGTTTGGAGTTCTGATAATAGTAGATTCCTTTACATGCACAGTAATTGTTGAATACTCATTACAAATGGGTTTCCAAAGTGCATTTTTGATGCATGCATATTGTTTCAATGAATGAAAACGTGCTTGCACTGAGGGAAAAAAGACACTGGAATGCCTGATAACTGATTACCTTGCATTAATCTATGAAACACAGAAGAAAAAAAATCAAGCTGCTCAAATAACCTCTTCTTACCAATAGTGTAAAGTTTACCATGTTCACTTAACTATTATCCAATGTATATGTCTTCCTTTCCAGATTTAGGGCATATGTCTGAATATTTCCAGTTCCTTTCTGATTTTATAAATTGGAAATGCTCACTTAGAACACATGGGCTCTTGGATCAGAGGTGATCAATTATTATGACTGCACAGGAAGGTGTTTCTGTATTTTAAAACCACAGCAGTGGGTTTCCGGAGGGTTCGTTTGCAAAAAAAAAAAAAAAAAAAATTTTTTTTTGAATGTGTCACCTAGAAAAACCCAGAGAAGTAAGACTGGATGCTTCAATCAAGGCATGGTTGTTGGTGGGCAGATCAGTAAGGAGTTCAGACTTTGAAACTAGGAGATAAGTAAATCTTCAGGAAACTGCAGCAGAGAGCTAAGGTGGACAAAACGAGTTTCCGTGAATCATTGATCAAATATTTATTTAGTGTCTACTATGGGCCAGACAAAAATCCTGGCCAGGAGGAAGCCCACATTCTTGTGGCATTCATATCCTAGTGAGACTTATTATAGTCTAGTGAATTTTGGCATCTCTCTAAAGGGATTAGACTCATCCCTAGTTTAATACAATTGTGGTCAAGTTCATAATAAATGAAGTTTTATTTAAAAAAAAACCCCAAGTTAGTGAACATACTTCAGGAGAAATAAGCAGTATAAGGAAAAAAAGGAAAAAAGTGTGATTAGAGTTGAAGTTTAAGTGAGATTTACCAACTTTCTTGTTTTTTATTGGGAAGAAGGCAACTTCTGATCTTTATTCCTTCTTAATGTTTCCTGCATGTTGGAATTTTTTTTTCACACCCAGCACGAAGCCCAAGGTGTGGTGAACTCAAGACCCTGAGATCAAGACCTGAGCTGAGATCGAGAGTCGGACGCTTAACCAACTGAGCCACCTAGGCACCCTGTGTTATATTTGTTTTCTATTGCTGGGCAACAAATCACTATAAAATTAGGGGCTTAAAACACCAAAGATGTATTATCTCACAATCTTTATGGATATGGGCTCTAGGTCTCACCAGGTTGAAATCAAATTGTTGGTGGGGGCTTGACCTCATCTGGGGCTCATTGTCCTCTTCCAAGTTCACTGGTTGGTTGCAACCAGAATTGATTGCCTTGCAGATGTGGGACTGAGGTCACCATTTCCTTGCTGACTGCTGGCTGTGGGTGGCTCTCAGTCCCTAGATTCTCCCAGCTTATAGGCCATCTCACAGCAGAATATTTACATCACAGAATCTCTACTCTTGGGGACTCAACTGATGGAGTGAGTGTCACCCAGAATCGTATCCCTTTGAAATAACTCAAAGAAAACTCATCTACAAAATCCCTTCACCTTTGCCATGCATCCATCATATAATGTAACCTAATCACAAGGGTGGACATCTCATTGTAGTCACAGATTCTGTGCTCGTTCAAGTGGAGGGAACCACACAGCGTATACCCACCAGGGGAATCTTGGGAGCCATCTTGGAGTTCTGCCCAAGACGTAGTCTCCATCATCTGCTCTTTCGTGGTTACCTCCAGGGTCACGCTACCTCTCTTCTGCTTACCGAGTGGCAAGAGCCAGAGATCTGGAGTAGAATAAGGTGAAAGTAACGCCATGTAGTGTTTAAAATAAGTGAGTTTGGCCTCAGATAGACTGTCCAGCTTGACTCGTAACTCTACCACTTGGCTTCAGTGTTCTCCCTCATAAAATGGGCAGATTTCTTTTGTAAAGTTGATACAAGAAGGGAGTGTGTACCGAAGCATTTAGCACAGCGCCTGGCACACAGCTCCGTGCCGATGAGAACCATACCCGCCTTGTTCCTCCTTCAGTGCTTCAGTGTGTCTGACACAAGGCTGGTCTTTGCGAAAGGATTAAATAATAAGTATGACATGGTAGCTCGTATTTTCTCAAATGTGTTATAGCCACCAAAACAGAATATATGCGGAGCTCCATGTGCAACTCACCAAATGTTAATAATAATAAAAAAAAAAGTGGGTAAATGAAAAAGAGGAGTGCTGGCTTTTGAAATGAAGTCTGGAGGAGATAAAAGAAGATGGGGGGGGAAAGACTGTGGTTTTGAGCATCTCTCCTTTCGTTCAGTCAGAAACGAGGGAGCTGAGAGACGTATAGAGGGATAAATGGCTCAGGTGTCGGTGGGAGATTTTCGTGGGCAGCCGAAAGGCTGGACATCACAAGGCTTCAGTTGGACCCTAAAAGAGACTCAGAGGAAAGATGCACAAAGCCAGGAAGGCACGAGACACTGGGGTGGCGGGGCAGACTAGGCTCAGCACCATACCGACTTGAACAAAGCGATTCACTCAGCCGGGATTCGCTAGAAATTCAGTGAAGGGGGCTGCTGAGCAGTTTCTCAGTAAGCAAAGGATGGCAAGTGAAATGCACAATACCACATCCTGTATTGCAGAGTATCACTGCTTTGGGCTTTATGTCGCGTTGGTGTTTATTTATATTAATGACCTCCATAGCATTTTAAAAGTCACTTTTGACTTCAGTCCCTCAACCATATATTTTTCCTATGGTCTCGAGGACTTCGGGTTTGGGAAGGAACCGCTCTGTGTGTGCGTCTTTGGATGCATGCATGTGCATCGCATTGGTTTAAAACATAGGCGTTTGTATATGTATGTCTATGTCCATATATATGAGAAATATATGTGGATGTACAAATACCATATATACTCAACATAAGGACGCATACACACATGCAATGAGTCCCTTGCTCTCTTTCAGGATATCAAAACCTCTAGCAGAGTCTCTGTATCATATGGTTCTCATATAGTCCAACATTTATAGCACCGGTTAAGTGCTGAGCACAACATGAACACTTAACAGATACTAAAAATGTTTTTCAACTTTAAGAGAGAAGACGTTTAAAAATCCAGTCCCTTTTAAAGGGTTTTAAGTGGCATAAAAATTCAAAGAAATGGAGGCACTGTTTGGTTAATTAGAGCATCTTCTAGTAAAAGCTGGATATGGCTGACTGAACATTAAGTGGCAAAATGGCAGCTTTTACAAGATAATCCTGAACACAAAAATTCCTGAGACAGAGGAAACTACTTGGAAATATTTCTCTCTAAAGTAATTCAAAATTGTGCAGCATTTTCTGAATTTTATTATGCTCCTTAAAGAATGGAAGATTGAAAGAGAAACCACCAGGATTTATTTGAATGACTGAGAAAATATTTTCTCAAATAGTTTGCAAGTAGAAAAGGGTGAGTGATTGTGGTAGCACAGGAAGGAAGGAAGGAAGGAAGGAAGGAAGGAAGGATGGAAGGAAGGAAGGAAAAGAGGGAGGAAGAGAGGGAGCAAAGAAACAAAAAGGAAGAAAAGAAACCTTATATCTATGAATTAACTCCAGACCAAAGTATATGCTTCCTTCATTCTTAGGTCGTCTTAACTCATTCATGAAACTTCCAGAAGCATTTCCGTAATTGAATGGACTACAATAGTCAAAGAAGTTCTGTAGTATTCTTGTCCAAAGGCCAAACACCTTCAAGGAGATTTAAGATTTGCCCTTAGGAGGTGCCTGGATGGCTCTGTTGGTTAAGCACCCAACTCTTGGTTTCAGCTCAGGTCATGATCTCAGGGTTTGTGGGTTTGAGCCCCACATGGACACTATCCCTTTTTACTTATTTTTTTAATGTTTTAAATATTTATTTTTGAAAGAGAGAGAGAGAGAGAAAGAGAGAGTGGGTAAGTAGGGGCGGGGCAGAAAGAGAGGGAGACAGATTCTGAAGCAAGCTCCAGGCTCTGAGCTGTCAGCACAGAGCCCAAAGCCGGGCTCGAACCGGGAGATCATGAGCTGAGACGACTTCGGACGATTAAATGAGCCACCCAGGTGCCCTGACACTATCCCTTTTTAAAGTCTTAATCTGCCTCCCATTTGCCGAACACTCAACAGGGAGAAACTAGGTAGCTCTTATGGTTTGCAGAAATTATAGAAAATGCCTAAACAGAGGTATCATGAGGCCCAGGGCCATGCCAGCAGTGGAAGTAAAATTTCTCGTCAGGCCCTCCCTTAGCAGAGAGGCCCCTGCTACAGACCCCTGTAGTGAGGACCTTCAATAACCAAACAGACTCCCAGGGAGAAATGCCAACTCTGAAGGTAAAGAAGGTCATCTCAACCCTGCCCAGCGGGGAGCTAGAGGTGGGGTGGCAGAGGGAAAGAAAGGTGGCAGTATTTAACCACTTCACCCCTGGAAACTCGAACCCATCCTTCCCCACCCCTACCACCACCGTCACCACCTCTTGCTCAACGGAAGGGCTTCAAAGGAGATGGGTGGAAAGGGCAGCTCATGGGCAGGGAGACTGCACACAGTTCTCCAGGCCACCTGGACAGCCAACTCAGCCAACTCGCTTGTCAACCGGTCCCCTCTGGTGGGGCTTCTGCGTCGCCCAAAAGAAAACCCAGTTGGTGGTTAACCAAGGCCTTTGATCCTCCGGTGTTTCCACTATCAGTGCTTTTCCCCTCTTTTCCTGTCTTGCCCCAAACTTTGAAGATAATGACTCTTAAACATTTGCAAGTAATTAGAAGGTGTGGCTGCCAAGAAAAAGTGAGTATTTTTCTTCTAAATGGGAAGAGTGGATGCTTTGGCCCTTCACACATCTCTAATTATATCCCATGTGCTTATTTGGTCTCTGATAAACTGATCTGGCCCCGGTTGGAAAACCACACCTAGGAACTAATGAGCCCATCCTGCAACAATAATAGCCATTAGGAGAGGCGAAGCCAAGTGTCATCATGAGTCAATTACTTGTCATTTACTGACAACTTGCTTTTCAGTTTTAATGCATTAGCGACTGAGGGGAGGGGACTGTAGATTCCCCTACAAAAAAAAAAAAAAACATTTAAAAATTTATCATATGCTGTTCCCTTTTTATTGTGCATGTAAGCAACATGGCTGAAAAGCACTCTATCTACCTTCATTCTTAGAATTGTTCATAGTGTATGTGTTTCATGTGCGTGTGCAATAAAAGGACACATACATATGAAATGTGAGATATTCTTTATTCTCTACTGCTAGTGGTAAAGGGATCCGAAGGGTTAGAAGAAGAAAATATATCAATAAACCAATCAGTGGGATAAACCACCTCACCCATAAGAACCATCCAACAGCTGCCCTCAAGGATAAATATATAAGTGATGGCTTGGCTCATTCAATCATTCTCCCACTTGACTGGTCCATCTCTCAGAGTCGGGAATAATAGATGACAAAATGGTCAAAACCCATGAAAAACAAGCAAAAGAGAAATCTTGGGGGAGGCACACAATTATCTCACTCTGTAGGTAGGTTTTGGCCAACGTCTATGAAGGAAACCTTGCCTCTTATATTTCTATCTCGGATGCAGAAAAGACATTTAAGTTCATTTAGCGCAATTCTTTCGGTTAACAAGGAGTAAACAGAGGCAGGGAGAGGCTGTTTGGATGGCCCGATTTCACACGATCGGTTGATTACACGTTCTGGTCCTCTGGTCCCACCGCAATGATTGCTATCCTGGTCTGGCTGGTCGTGTCTATGTCCCCCAGCCACCGGGCAGGACGCTATGCCTGCCGAGATGACTTGGAGGCTTCACTGCCTGTGGAACAGCACCCGGGAAGCTGGGTTGTTAGATGAAGGCACTTGGAGAGTTTCATGGTGATTTTGTAAAAGAAAACAAAAAAAAACGTACGTGGAGACAATTGTTAAAGCAGCCAATTGGGGCGCCTGGGTGACTCAGTCGGTTAAGCGTCCAACTTCGGCTCAGGTCATGATCTCACAGTTTGCGAGTTTGAGCCCCGCGTCGGGCTCGTTGCCGACAGCTCAGAGCCTGGAACCTGCGTCGGATTCTGTGTCTCCCTCTCTGTCTCTCTCTCTCTCTGCTCCTGCCCTGCTCACACGCTGTCTCCCTCTCAAAAATAAAGGAAGATTAAAAAAAAATTAAAAATTAAATAAATAAATAAAGTAGCCAAATGTGCTTCTTCCTCTTCTCAAATATGTGACCATCTGGTGACTCGCCTATTCTTGGAAATTTTTTTAAGGTTTTATTTATTTTATTTTTTTATTTTTGAGAGAAAGAGAGAGAGCGCTCACATGGGGGGGGGGAGGGACAGAGACAGAGAGGGAGGGAGAGAATCCCAAGCAGGCTCCACACTGTCAGCACAGAGCCCATCTCGGAGCTCGAGCCCGTGAACCGTGAGATCCTAACCTGAGCCGAAATCAAGAGTCGGACACTTAACCCACAGAGCCAGCCAGGCGCCCTTGGAATTTTGTTTTCTTTTGTCTTATAACTGTCTCATTGTCTTCACTACTCTAATGTGTGTATGCGTGTGCACACGTATACATGTATGCATGTGTGTAAATGCACACGTTTTCCTCCTGGCTAAACTACTCAGTCCAGAAAGGCACGTGAAAAAAATACTTATCTCACCTTTTTGACCTTAAAAACTGACCACAGCAGAGATATTTACCTCATGTGCTACCGCTATAGGGTTTCTCAGTTTTTTGCCTGAAGGCAGGTCTCTAAGACAAAATAAGGTCTCGGAATAGAGGGGTTGTTTGTTTGTTTGTTTGTTTGTTTTTGCGGGGGGGTACTATTTGTTTTAGTTTTTTGGTAGGAATTCAAAGTAGACAGGTGAGAGACTTTAGGGGCCTTAGGTCATCAAGAACAGAGGTATCCACAGGCACCATCACGAAAAGCAACGTTATTGTTTTGTTTCTTCCTGTTCACCTCATGACCGGTCAGTATCTGTGTCCTTAAGGAACATGGGAGTATGAGTCATTTGCAGCATTAGATTAACCTCTTGGAGTGGAAGGAAAAGTCAAAAAACTTTGAAAGCAAAGAAGCCACACAGTAATAAAACTAATAAATACTAAACGCAGCTAGATTAAAAATCCAGGCTTTCTAGATGTCAGAGATATCAGTCATTGTTGTCAATGTTGTACGTGTGTTAAGTCATTTAATGCTCGTGACAGCTGTGTGAGAGGGATGCTATGAGTACACCCGCGTAGCAGAGGAGGAAACTGAGGCACAGAGAGGTTAAACAGCAAGGTTACAAGGTTGGCACTGGACCTGGGATCTGAGCCTGTTCTCTTGCACCATATTCCACACTGGCTCCTGATTAAAAGGTAGGCTTGGTTCAAGATACCAGGAAACATCAAGCTGACCTTCTAGGAATGGAAAGTTTCTGGAAGCCTCAGGGGCCTCTTCGTTTGAACACTCAACCTACTCACAACCTGATATAAATGAGGTTTGAGAAACCCAGGCAAGACCGGGATGCCTACGGCGATAGAATTTGTGCAGGAACCGTCTGTGGAATGGGCTATGGCCTCATCCTGACGCCCATTTGTCCCGAACTAAAGCAGAAATCTCTCTCCCAGGGGTTTCCTCTCTTACTCTCTGTTCCCAAGCCCGTTGGCCCAAGAATTCTCTGAGAAATGTTAATGATGGGATGAGTTTCGGCCAGCTTTTAGGCAGTGACCCTGGACAAGGAAAGCAGTGGTTCCAGAGAAGTCGGGAGCCTGTGATGTTCATAAACACAGGAGCATCCATAGAAAAAGAGAGAAACTTAGAAGATCCAGCCAGGGCTGCTTATCAGAGTTCAACCAAACTCTTCCGAGTGAAGAAACAGACACATAAATGACACAAGACAGGCAGTGATAGGGACGCCTGGGTGGCTCATTCTGTTAAGCATCCGACTCTTGAGTTCGGCTCAGGTCATGATCTCGTGGTTTCTGAGATCGAGCCCCGAGTCTAGGAGCACGCTTGGGACTCTATCTCTCCTCTCTCTCTGCCCCTCTCCCCCACCGCCTCAAAATAAATAAATTAACTTAAAAAAAAAAAGACAAGCAATGATCAATGTGGTTACAGAGGAACAAGCCGGTAGTTGGAATATAGGAAGACAGTTCATGAAGAAATCATGGTTCTTTCTTCCCACCCACCCCTTCCGTTCCTCCTCCCCAGAAAGAGAGGCATTCGGCACGCGTAGTGAACACCAAATGGAATTAGGTCATTTCAAAAAGAAAGCGAATATTTAAATAAAGAGAGGCTTGATGAAGGAAGCCAACAACGTGCCTTCCTGGGTGGGGACCATATAAAACACGCAACGCTGACAAGTATCAGTTCATCAAAAGGTAATACATGTGTATTGCAAGCTGTTTCCATGATTTGTCTGAATTTACAAACATGTGTGAGTATGTCACAGAGGTCTGCTTCAGAGTGTCTCAGCTTATTTCTCAGAGAAGTTTATCAAATTTTATACCACTTACTATCTTTAATTTAGGAAAGAATATATTCACCCAAGTATTAAAATGAAGAAAAGAGAGCAAATATACCCCTTTCAAAGGTGTCTTTTAAAGGAATAATAAGCATACAAAGTATTTCCTTATTAAAGTATAGAAGCACTTTCGAGGCACCTGGGTGGAGCGTCTGACTTCTGCTCAGGTCGTGATCTCATGGTTCGTGTGTTCAAGCCCCGCATCGGGCTCTGTGCTGACAGCTCAGAACCTGGAGCCCGCTTTGGATTCTGTGTCTCCCTTTCCCTCTCGCTCTGCCCCTCCCCCCACTCATGCTCTGTCTTTCTCTCTGTAGTTCCTGGGTTCAAGCCCCGCGTTGGGCTCTGCACTGACAGCTCAGAGCCTGGAGCCTGCTTCGGATTCTGTGTCTCCCTCTCTCTCTGCCCCTCCCCTGCTCATGCTGTGTCTGTCTCTCTCTCTCTCAAAAATAAACAGTAAACATTAAAAAAATTTTTCAATAAAGTATAGAAGCACTTTAATAAATACTCACATTATAAAGGATGAAGCTACTACCAAATAGAAATTAGCCAACATAATAATACACCTTTGTATCTCTTAAAGGTTTTATGGATTTTTAAGGTTTTCCAAAAAAACTTACAATTTAAGCTTTCACAGTGGCCCCTAAATATGAAATTCATGAACTAGACGCCACTATCTGAAGCTGAGGGCAGATAAAAAACAGTAAGTCAAATTTTTACCTATACATTTAAACGTTTTATTTTATTGTATAGACTGAGCCTTTATCCCACACCTGTGGACTTTACCTGTTTCAAAAATCTGTATCTATGAATTCAGTAGGGAAGTTGCAGTAATTTTCACAAGATTTTTTTTTTAGGCCTCATATAACAAATGTTTCCATTTGATTCTGACAACACCGTGAGGCATTTTCCAGCTTGACTCTTAGCGAGTCAGTTGTTCAAACTGATAGGGGGAATCTTATCTCTCTCCAAGCTTTTTTTCCCTCAACCAAAGACAATCTTTGACCTACCACAAAGAAACCGAATTGCAAAAAATGCAAATTTTAGCACCTAGCTCAGTAAAATTGCAATGACTTGATTTTCAGGTTTGGTGAGAATTTAGGCCATCATTTGGGCCATTCTTACCACGTTAGAAAAGGGAATTCCCGAGATTCTCAATAAAATGTTGCCTTAGGTTTACATTCATATATATTAGATAAGTGTATGTAATATATGTTCAGCTGTTAATCTGATAGACACAAAGAAATAAAATATTAAATTAAGGTATGTGTAGATAATAGGTCTTCACTGTTCAAATGGATGTTTTCCTTTTCCATGTTCAAACAGATCATGTTCCATATTTATCTATAATAGCCCCTGTCAGAGAGGCAGCTTTATAATAAAACGTCAGCCAGCACCTCTTCTGTGCCCAACCTTGGCCCTTATCTTTATGTCCTGCTGTTATAGTTAAGACTCTCACTGCCTTGTTGGAGGCAAGAGAATAGAGATGGTTACTGAAAAGTACATGGGCAGTCCATTGTGCATCGAAAAGCGAGAGCTGACTTGCGTATAAAGTAGCTGGGAAGATAAAAGGGTGGGGGGGGGGGGAGGAAGGAAGGAAGAAGAGAAATTATGCTTTGCGAGTAGGAAATTATAAAAATAATTCCATATAGTGTATTTTTTTGACCTGCGTATTGTGATAGAAATAAGAACTACTTACTTTGAGACCTCTACTACTGAAAAATTATTTGCTGATCATTAATTTTCATCATCTAAGTCCAGAAAGGCTAGATTAGGAACTAGAAATCTTTACGGTTCCCTCCAATTTTATCTCCCATTGTTACCGAAGTAATTAAAGAGTAACCATGCTGGGCGCCTGGGCAGCTTAGTGGGTTAAGTGTCGGCTCAGGTCATCATCTCACCGTTCGTGAGTTCGAGACCCGTGTCAGGCTCTGTGCTGACAGTCTGCTTTGGATTCTGGGTCTCCCTCTCTCTCTGCCCCCTCCCCCACACACTCTATCTCTCTCTCAAAAATAAATAAACATGAAAATTTTTTTTAAAAATAAACCCACTGGTTCGAAGTTAAACGCTATAACCCCCTGTTAACTAGATTTACTATAGTGATCGTTTTGCAATAGATACAAATATCAAACCATTGTGGGGTACATCCAAAACGAGTATAGGGTTATGTGTGAATCATGCCATAAAATTCATACATACGTACGTAAAAACTATAGGGTCTTCTAGAAAAACATTTTTATGTTTGCCTTCAGGTCAATACACACGTGAATAAGAGAACTTACCATATTGGTTGAGTTGCAAAACGTTCAAAACCAGCCGCGTCTTTGAACTCTATTACTTGAAGGTATTTGTCTTGAAATTGACAACTTGGGCACTTCTGACACTGTTTGTCCTCAGACCCATCCTGGAACTCTGTATTTCTACTTCTAAGAGTCATAGTGTTTGCTTTCAGGTGCAGTTCGTAAGACGCATTCCGTCCTCAGCAAAGTCAAACAAGTTTGGTTATTAAACCCTTCGATCCTTGAAACTTGCGTTTTGTTGAAAGCCGGCCTATCAAATGGCTCTCTAGCCCAGCTTTTCTATATCAGTTAGAACTTACTTCTCTTCTGCTGTCTTTCGTGGCAACCTCCTTCCTTTGAAGCCTCCTTGCTACTCACCCTGACAAAACTGTGAGAGGCTTGTTTAGAGAACCAAGTTCACCAAGATCAGCTCACCCCATCTGATCCTGACAGTGGTGGGAAACGAGCCTAGGATGTTTTCACAGTACAGCGCAGCCCAGACCACTTTCTATTTTATATGCTGTAGTTTCAGCCTCCCTCAGTCAAGGTGTAAAGCAACTATCCTCCAAAATCAGTCTCAAAAATCTGATGATTTTTAAATTCTATCAGTGATCCTTCAAAGTTGCGATTTCTGGCATTAAGTCTAGAGCACAAAACTCATCATTTAAAAGTTGCAATTGTTTTTACCTCCTCATTTACGCTTCTCAAACACATCATTTTGCTTATGGCTCAGCTACTATAGTGATATTGATGAGTAATAGGAAAAAAAATTGCAGAGGAGAAACAATTCTGGCAAACTGATAGGATGATTAGGAGTAAATAATAATTACACAATAGTGTGACTTGTGCTGATAAAACGTATTGTGCCTTCTGAGCCTACAATTAGCACCGACGTTTTTAATACCAGCCAAATTAATTTCATAGTTGACATTTCCAGCACAAAGTATTAGTAATTTGCAGTCTTGTGGTTGCTAATCTCAGCACCACCTACTGATACTTAGAAGGAGAATGTTCAGGGGGCGCCTGGGTGGCTCAGTCGGTTAAGCGTCTGACTTCGGCTCAGATCATGATCTCCTGGTTTGTGGGTTTGAGACCCCCATCGAACTCTGTGCTGCCAGCTCAGAGCCTGGAGCCTGCTTCAGATTCTGTGTCTCTCCCTCTCTCCACCCATCACCTCCCTGCTCACACTCTCTCTCTCTCTCTCTCTTAAAAATAAACATTTTAAAAAATTAAAAGAAAAGGAGAATGTTCAGAAGTACTAACAACATTGAACTACAATTTTGGGATTCTAATTTTTATAAAATTACTTAATGGTTTCCTCTTTTTATATTCTTATAAAACACCAACAGTTCTTTGTTTCTTGGAGTCCTCCGAAGTATAATAAATAAATAGATGAAAAGTAAATAAATAAAAAATATCTTAAACACTCTGAACGGAATCAGACAACTGATTGCCCAGAATGGACTATTGCTCAAGGCGGCAGAAGGAGAGACTCAACCTTTTCACTCTTACAAGTCTTGGATTTGCTTAAGCGGAGTGCATTTACAATAGGTTGTCTTTAAGAAAACGCAACGGTCCTGGAATAAGACAGGTGTCCCCTAGAGACTGGAATGTGGGAATGAAGCCCTCCAAGCCCCCAGCCAGGTGGATAGCACAGGGAACTGACCATACCCGCGGCCTCTTTAGAACAGGGAAGAGTGAATGTTGTTATTGTCATTACGGAACAAGCCCTGGATGAAAAAGGGAGGGTACCGTATTTATTATCGGATTCCTGGAGGTGAAAAGTGCTGTGGTGAGTCTCTAGGCGGGAGGGGCCCCTGTGAAAATTAGAATAGATTTTGCTGATATTAGGATGTGTTTCCTGCTCGATCAGAATAGAGAGCAAGGCTGCAAGTATGCAAAGCAGGAATTTCCAAACATGTCCCAGGATGAAAGCATTTGTTTCATTTCCCGAAGCCACATCATACCTGGAAAAGGATGGGCAAGGGTGTAGCAGTTGGAGCTGATGAACAGTGGGAAGGAACGGCACAAAATCTGCAAAGCAAACTGGTAAAACTTGGAGGTTCGCCAACAGACTATGCAAGGAGCTGCATTATCTGGAGAGTAGAGCATGTGCTGACCTCTTCCCCCATCCCCGGCCAGTTTCCTTCTCTCTTGGGGCAACAGAACTGTATCCAGACTAGCAGGGGCTGTGGAAAGAGCCCAGGATCTGTAAGCTAAGATTCAGCTCCAAGACTGGCCCTTCCTAGCTGTTTGACTTTGAGAAAGTGATATATTCGGCCTCAGTTTCCCCACTATCTGGGCACTTGGGTCACTGACTGTTCACTTCTTTCATTGTTGTGGCTTCTGTTTTCCTTTCCCCTATGTTGGAAGACATTGCTCTGAAGTCAACTGGTATCTTGTGTAGGACAGATGTGGAAAGTCCCCTGTAAAGATGTGATTCCCTTTCAAAATCGTGGTATTTCAACCACTCCAGCCTGTTTGCTTAAGTTATTGAGATGCTTTTTTTAAATTTTTTTTTTTCAACGTTTATTTATTCCTGGGACAGAGAGAGACAGAGCATGAACGGGGTAGGGGCAGAGAGAGAGGGAGACACAGAATCGGAAACAGGCTCCAGGCTCTGAGCCATCAGCCCAGAGCCTGACGCGGGGCTCAAACTCACGGACCGCGAGATCGTGACCCGGCTGAAGTCGGACGCTTAACCGACTGCGCCACCCAGGCGCCCCTGAGATGCTTTTTAATAATATTGTCACATAAATAAAAACATTGAAATGAATCTGATGAAAGGTGGATTTTATTTATTTTATTTCTGGCTGTATTTCAATCAGTGTACTGGCTTTCTATTTATCTGAAACAAGGGAAAACAATCATGTCCTACTGATTGGAAGTCTGTTCATGGAACTTTTAAAAATCAGGGGCTGACTCGGATACATTGTTTTTATTGAGTTTAGAATTCTAAAGGTATTATGCTCTGGAAAACATAGGACAACTAAAGGAAATTTGGTGTGTTTTGGAAGCAAATCACTGCAACATCAGGTGCCCCACAGGACTGAAACTTAGGTAAAATTTTTGTATAATACGTATAATATTTATATATAATTCAATGTAATAATTATATACACTATATAATGTGCAATATGTAATATATATAATTCCGTATAATAATCATATATACACTATATAATGTACAATATGTAAAATACATAATTCCGTATAATAATCATATGTACACTATATAATGTACAATATGTAATATATATAATTCCATATAATAATCATATATACACTATATAATGTACAATATGTAATATATATAATTCCGTTAATAATCATATATACTATATATAATGTATAATATGTAATATATATAATTTAGTATAATAATCATATAAACTATATATAATGTACACTACGTAATATATAATTCAGTATACTAATCATATATACTATATATAATGTACAATATTATAGTTATAGATACTATATATAATATACAACATATAATTCAGTATACTAATCATATACACTATATATAATGTACAATATTATATTTATATATACTATATATACAATATATACAATATACACACAATATGTACAATCTACAATACTATATACTATATATAATACAATATAATAATTTTATATACTATATATTATATATGTATATACTATATACTATACTATATATGTATATACTATATATTATATATGTATATTTATATACTATATATTATATGTATATTTATATACTATATATTATATGTGTATAATTATTATATTGTATTTCTCAAAAAATAAGGTTTTTTTTTAAATATAGGAAATTGCATATTTTTTTCATAGCACCCAGGCAAATTAGGTAAGGGTTGTCCTCTGCTTCATATTTTAAAGTGGAAAATGAAATACAGGCAGAAAGCAAGGCAGAAGCACACTGCAGGTCTCCTAACCTCCTACTCCAGGGCTCTTCGTACTAGTTTTAGGATTATCCATACATTTTTCTGGTGATCTTGGCCATCTGTCGATTGAACACAAATGACTTCCTGGTAGAAAGTTGCTTATTTAGAATCACAGGCCATCAGACCTAAGAAGTTTCACTGCAGGAAAGTGCCGTTCACCTACAGAGGAAGTAACCAAAGTAAACTAGTACAAACGAGTACAGCACTTTATCAATGTCAGATAGTTATTAACAACAGCACCGAGCCAGAGCCTAGGTCTTCTCATTCCAAGGCTTCGTCTTAGAAGGTTGTCCCCCCAGGATGCCAATTTTTTTATATACAGGAAGAATTCAGTGCATTTCCCTAAGTGCCTAAACTTCCCCAGTGAGATTTCCGTAGGGAAAATAAAATTCAAAATTCATTAGTAGTGAACTTGGTTCATAACAAATTCAGGATATCCCACTTTAAAAATCTGGTTACAATAAAATTTAAAAAGAAATAAATAATAATTTGGTTAGAACCAGTCCTCATGTCTTATTTTATTTACTACATTTCAATTCTTTAATTCAGTCTACTACTTTTGACCCCTGAATTATTCAGGTTTTTTTGGAGGTGCCTGTTTAATCTACCTTAACATAGGACCCCGTCAGCCTTTTCTCTTGGTTCTTTGTGATAATGGGTCGGTATTGAGTGGTAAACCTTGGGTGAGAAAAGTCTACCAAATATACTCAACTTGTCTTTAGCAGGCTAAAGACACTATAATATCTCTTGTGCATTTTGCCTGGCATTTCATGCCTTGCCATTTCTGTTCAATGTTTTGTAGAATGGAAAATTTGTGTCGCGTGCTAGCCAGACGTTACTATCCTTAACTTTTAATGAGTGTTAACAGTGCTCTAGGCACTACACAAAACACCGAAAGGAGCATCACCTCTACTTAGTCTATCTAAATAATAGATTGAAGAACAGGTTGCACGTGTGGATATATTTTAATCAATATGCGTTTACTGCTGCTGTAAATTACATGAAAACACAGCTACTTCCCAGGTGTCATTACCACCCACAATAACCCAATGGGCATTCTCCCACTTTATGTTGTTAACTGTTCCTGAAAAGTTGCACGTAAATCAAATAACGTTAAATGCTGTCAAGGAACCCATTATCCTATATGAAGAACCCTTTTACGAAGCAATAGGTAGCTTATTATTAACTTACTGAAATTTGGTATAAAATTCTGCAGTTTTCTTCTGTAGTCACTTATTTTGAATTCCGGGAATATATACAATTCATTTTTTTTTTCATTCAACGTTGTTAAATCCCCACTATCGGCAAGGCAATATAACAGAGTGCCTCTTTTCAAAATAGGAGTAAAAAGCCATAGATACCTATCATGCAAGGGAAAAGGGATATACTCCAAAAATAATAACTATTCTAGGGATACTAGAAAAATTCACAGTGGGAAAAAAAAAACTGACAGCAAATGAATAATGCATTTTTACAGAAATTCGAACATACTTTTTACATCCAAATAAAGGTGACTGATACTAAAAATTTGTGTAAGCTTTTAGGTTTATTTTCTCTCCCCCCCCCCTTTGGTTTAGCTTTCTGGCAACTATGTCTGGATGAAATATTTAAATCCCCAAATAAACTCACTGTACCTGACTGGAGAGCACATGACTCATTCATTCATTCATTCACCAGATATATGGCATCGCTGGGCTGTGCCATGACATACGTAAACCAGCTATTTGGGTCAGCTGGTAAAAGTGTCTGTTAATTTAAAATGACCTGTTTGTTAATTGCTTTCCACCCAAGTCGTTCTGTTCCTGCACTTTGAACCCTAAAGGTAGTTTGGAGTAAATGTGTCTGGGAACCAGAGGTAATTAATTAACGCAAGCAGGCAGTCGTGGCTGCAGAAGCCCGGATGGAGCGGGCAAAGCCCGGACCCGGTGTCTGTGCCCCAAAGAAATGATCCTGCTGGTCTCTTGTTGGAATTCCCTCCTCCCCTTTTCCTTCTGCCGCCCGGTTGCAGGCTACAACTGGAACCCTCTGCCAAAGCGGGCTCTCCCATCAACCCTCTGGCACACCGTGTTGATCAGTAGATAAAACCTTCCCAGCGGTCACAGCAGCCGCTGCCGTCGACTGAGCCACAGCAGCGAGCGAGCAGCTTGGCGGGGCTCACTAACTGCCTTTCCACCTGCCGTCACCTCCCTGGGTCCCCCCAGGTTCCTCTCGTGGCCGATAGTCATGCTCATTGCTTGACCTTGGGCCTTTCAGCTGGCTGGCTTCCAGAAAGTTCCTCCTATGACAAGGTGTGCTGAAGGTCGTGTTCACGGCCTTCGGGCACAGAGCAGGGGATGGGAGAGAAAAATCTGCCGCAGTTACCTACCTAGCTGCCCCGGTTACTCCCTCCTGGGCGGCCTGTCTCCCCGCCCGGTACCCTGGGTCTGGTGACAGACCAGACTGGGACCACCTCCAGGATAAATGAAAGCAGCAAAAAATTAAAACAAAACAAAACAAAACGAACAGAGGAAACGAATTGTATTTCTCCAGTGTATCAAAGCTTATGTTGCTGCATACTCAAAAAAAAAAAAAAGAAAGAAAAGAAAAGAAAGAAAAAGAATTTTTTTTAAAAAAGACTGACCTGCCAGCTATTTAAACATGACTGTAACATTTTAAAACATAGGTGACACACACAGGTTTTATCTGATTGATGCTTCTCTAACTCTCTGAAGTCCTCGGGCCATCTAGAAAGTTATGTCAATTTATAATTTTCCAGTGACTCTGAGAATGAGTGTGTGTGTGTGTGTGTGTGTGTGTGTGTGTTTTCCCAAATGAGGAACTGGCATCACGACAACGGTTGCTCCAATATTCCTTGCTATGGCTGACAGCAAAAATTGCACTCAAAGATTGAGCGGAGGTAGAACCAGCCAGACTAGTTTTCCCACAACATGTGCTACGCCCTCTGAGAAAAGCTGCTTTTTCTTGGCAAACTCATTTTTGCTTTAATGTAGCAGGAAAGCATGTGTCATAATGGAGCGATTATGCCCAGTTTCACCACGGCTGGGAATGGGGGGGGGGGGGCGGGGGGGGGGGCAGGGCGGGGGGTGGGGGTGCTTCAAAAAAAAAACCAGAGGAGCCTTTCCAGAATTCAACCCAACATTTTGCCAAAATAATAGATTTTTGATGAAATACTTGTATTGATACCACACCTTTTTTTTTTTTTTCCCAAGATCCCTCTTTCAAAGGATTTCTAATTATGTCTCGTTTTTGGACCTTAAATACAGAGCCTTTGGCTCTGTATCTTAACTCAAAACAAGGATAATATTGGCCTACACTTCCAGTCACTAAGTCAAGCAAAAATTTGTGTTTTGTTTCTGTTTAAAAAAAAAAAAAGGGTTCCATTTTCACTTTTTTTTTAATTTTAGACAGAGAGAGAATACGTATGCAAGTGGGGGAGAGGGGCAGAGGGAGAGAAAGAGAATTTCAAGCAGGCTACACGCTCAGCCCAGAGCCCAACACCGGGCTTGATCCCATGACCCCGGGATCATGACCTGAGCTGAAGTCGAGTCAGACGCTCAACCAACTGAGCCACCCAGGGGCCCTTCAAACCTACTTTTCTGTTTCATCTTTACAATAACCCTGGTGAGAAACTGTCTACCTTTTGCAGGTGCGGTAAGTGAGGCTTGGATTTTAAAAATGACACTCACCCTGGCTAATAAAATGGTGGCACCAGATGTAAACACAGCTCTTCTGCTTTGAGATGGCAAGTTCCATTTTGCGCTCAAAATTCTCCACTTTTCCTTAGCCTCTCTGGCCTGGTGATGGTGCAGGGCCAGCCTGAGCCCCTGCTCGGGAGAGACCTCCACCTTCGGGCCCAAGGAATTTAACCAAACTGGCCTGAGAGCTGGCGGCGGGGGGGGGGGGGGGGGGGGGGTGCTCTGCCAGGGAATTCGTGTTAGTGACAAAGTTGGCTCTTTGTCACACTCTGTTAATCCATCATTGTCTTCTTTCTTTCATCCCTTAGATTCAGGACCGGCCTTAAGGCAGAGCAAAATGCCCATTCCACTTTGTAGGTTTTGTTGTCTTTAATTTTTTATAACCGTTTTCACCAAACAAGGTCACAAGCAGCCTCTGTGTCACACAGTTACTTACGTACTCGTTTGATTAACCAAAAACGTATGAAAGGTTAGATATGTTCAGGACTGTAGAGGTCTGGGTTGCAGTTTTTATTTTAGGGTGATTCACTTCCCATAAGTCGTAACTGATAATCATCCTCCAAGTTAAAAACAAAACTGTCTGGAATATGTTATAAACTTGCCACAACACCTGCCTGTAGTTGTAAATTGGGGTTTTCCTTCTCAGAATCACTCAAAGGAGTAATGACCATTTTCACAGTTCTGAGGTTAGAAGAAGCCTCCCTCCCAGATCAGATTCCTGGAAGGATGTTAAAATTCGTCTTCCTAAGTGAATACAATTCACTTTCATTCCTTTAATACACAGTGATCCCCATTTCTTCTGTCCCCGCTTTTAGAATCCCGCCTGATATTCGCAAAGCGTCCCTTCCATCCTGCATTCACTGCACACCTTTCTTCCTCTCATCTTTAAAAGGCTTCCTAGGGGCTCCTGGGGGGTTCAGTCGGTTGGGCGGCCAACTACGGCTCAGGTCATGATCTCGCAGTCTGTGAGTTCGAGCCCTGCATCAGGCTCTGTGCTGACAGCTCAGATCCTGGAGCCTGCTTCCGATTCTGTGTCTCCCTCTCTCTCTGCCCCTTCCCTGCTTGCTCTCTGTCTCTCTCTCCCAGAAATAATAAACATTGAAAAAAAATTATAAATAAATAAATAAGTAAATAAATAAAAGGCTTCCTAAAAATCCCTCCTCTATGAGGACTTCCATGACTAAGTCATGAGGAGGCTGTACATGAAGGCACACCCTTTCGCACAACACCACGCACACACCATCTGGAATATGCAATCCAGAAACTGTCTTTCACTGTCCTGCCAAGCACTCTGGCCCTAGATGGAGAGATAAAATTATATGTGAGGACTGAGCAGTGCTCAGAGACTGGTTCCAAGCTAAGGCTCCCTTGTATTTACATTGTGCGTCTTTTCCAAGACGCCCAGAGTGCTCTGTAAGTACCCTGCACATTTTTTTCACAACTTCTCTTTGACATAGGTTGTCAACAAACACCATTATTCACAGACAGGAGCTGAAGGCGACAGAACTTTGGGGAAGTCGGGTGACTACCGGAGACAGAGAAGGACACAGATTGTGCAACAGACCGACCACATGCTCAGAGCAAACCATGCACATAAGCAGGGACTCCAATAAAATACAGTCACTCAAAGGACAGAGCAAAGTAGAAGAAAGAAAGAAAGAAAGAAAGAAAGAAAGAAAGAAAGAAAGAAAGAAAGAAAGAGGAAGGAAAAAGAAAGAAGGAAAGAAAGAAAGAGAAAGAAAGAAAGAAAGAAAGAGGAAGAAAGAAAGAAAGAAAGAAAGAAAGAAAGAAAGAAAGAAAGAAAGAGGAGGGAAGGGGGGGAAGGGAGAGGAGGGAAGGGAGGGAAGGAGGAAGGAAGGAAGAGAGAACAAAGAGAAGAAAAGAAAGCCAGAACAAACTCTTTTCTGCACCACTAATAATTTTGGTGGACAACTCCTATGTAGATTCAAAATGATGTTAATCAAATAAAATTGACTTCAATATAAGACACTCTGACACTGAGACAGAAAGGACAACACAGAGAGAGAAAAGGCACAGTCCGGCCACCATCATAAACCGTTTCCCTTCCCAGGCCTTCTTGGGAAGACATCACTTAACTTACCTGAAACTTCTAGACCCGGGTCACTCAGTTTTGCCAGGGGCATGAACATATCTTTGGCACTTTTCTGGACAAAAGAGGAGGAATGTTGCCTTCATGACCTTCCCATGTGAGACCGGACTAAAAATCAGGGCTGCAAGACACATAACCCTAAGCTGCTTCCTTCCACCTTTTCTTAGACACGGAGTGGATTTATCTTTCTCGCATTTATTCTGGTTTTGTTTGGTCTATTTAGGGATAATATAAATAATGATACATTTCCTACAGCAGAAACCTCTCTAGTACATCTGTTGATTACGACAGATGCTCCATTACAATGGAAAACCTGCCCCCATATTCAAGTCAGGGCGTCCTTGCGGGATGTGTTCCAGAAGGTGGCTGCTCCTTCGTCTCACGAAGCTGGGTGCCCCTCACGGTGACTGTATGTGGAACACTGATTTCAGCGGAAGCCCGTGATAAGAGGTGATCTCATCTCAGGCTTCTTAAGTATACCATCAGAAGCAGAAGGCATTGGGCCCTACCTGTCTTCTCTCTGCTTGTATGCCTTTTCTTTAAAAATATGCCCTTCTTTGAATGGATGTCTTTTGTGGTAAGGAAATTCATTCAAAAGTCATAAAGTCTATGACTTTAGCCGCTTCCAAAGACAGGGGTGAAGGGAAAGCAACATATTCCTTTCTCTTCAGTGAATAAGGATTAAGAGCTATTTTACTCATTTCATTATTGCTGACATTTCTATTCTTCCCCCCGATTTTAAGCGAGCGATTCAGATTTACTTCATTTCTTGAGAAAACCTCATTTTTTTCAATCATCCTTTCAGAAATTTAGAAGGAGTCCACATCCATATATTTTGCACAAAGAGGAACTTCCTCGCCAAATACGTTGTGGTTCTTTTTTGTTAGTTTCACAAAGCATTTTTGTATGAGTTACTTTTTTTTCTGGAGTCTTTGAAAAGAAACTAAAACCTGTTCTCTAGGTAAATATTTCTGTTCGATAAAGAAGGAAAAGATTTTCTCATCCTTCCCTTTCAATTTTATTGTTGCTTAAAAAAATTGTGGTTGTTTTTTTCGTTTGGGGCGTTTTGTTTTTTGTTTTTTGTTTTTGTTTATTTTTTTTTTTTTTTGGTCCAGATACTTTCTTAACATCTACCGTGTGCTGTGTGGGTTTGACCTAAGAGAGTGCCAGTGTCTTCCTCGCAGGCCTGGGGGAGACCTCCAGTCATAGGCCCACAGGGACCTCAAGAGCTTGGAGATCTCCAAGGGGGGAGAGGACAGATGAACCCTTGGTCCCTACTTTCCCCCACCCTATCTCCCCAGAGTGTCTTTGCTTCGGTTTATCACCAGCCCTGCAGGAGCCTTGTTCATTCCCTACCCTTTCTTCCACATCCACGTCCCTTTCAGCTCCAGGGCTCTGTTGGCAGGGATGGGGCTGGAAAAAGAGAGAGAGAAAAGGAGAGATTACGGTGCTCATCACCTCTAAGTGGGTTCCTACTCAAGGCTAAGGTCAGCATCAACTTCCAAGCAGCCTCCAAAGGACCCTCGAGGGAAACTCCTCTTCCCAGGCGGTGTAAGAGCCTCAGGGTTCCTGACCGACCCCCCCTCCTGGCAGATCCCATTCTTCCTTTAAGAGACTCTGCTCCACTCCCTTTTTTTCCTCTCCTCTTCTCTGGTCTCTGCCTTCAACACGAACACCAAGACGTTCTGTGGACATCTTTCAGATGTCCAGCGAAGGGACTGGAAGGGGCTGGCAGACAAGGATCAACACAGAAGCAATATCAGAACAGCCAAACACACTTCCCATTTTCTAGGACTTGATGGGAGGCTCACTTCTTCCCCTTTGACACTGTTCATAGAAGCCCACGGGCTGAGGCTTATCTGAGAGGACATGACATTAAAAACCCCAAAGTAGGGGGGGCGCCTGGGTGGCTCAGTTGGTTAAGCATCCGACTTGGACTCAAGTCATGATCTCATGGTTTGTGAGTTTGAGCCCCGCATCGGGCTCTGAGCTGACAGCTCGGAGCCTGGAGCCTGCTTCAGATTCTATGTCTCCCTCTCTGTCTCTGCCCCTCCCTGCTGGCACACTGTCCCTCTCTCTCAAAAATAAGTAAACATTAAAAAAAAATTACAAAATAAAAAAAAAAAACCAAAGTAAAGCAGAGTAAATGCATCTAAAGATTGGGGCCATCTTAGAAGTGCTAAATTGAGTTAGAGAATGATCTTACTATTTTTCACTGAATAAGAAGCTTATATGTGGAATCTAAAAAAACAAATGACAGGTGCCTGGGTGGCTTAATCGGTTAAGCCTCCGACTTCGGCTCAGGTCATGATCTCACGGTCCGTGGGTTCAAGCCCCCCATTGGGCTCTATGCTGACAGCTCGGAGCCTGGAGCCTGCTTCAGATTCTGGGTCTCCCTCTCTCTCTGCCCCTCCCCCCGGCCCCCGTCTCTCTCAAAAATAAATAAGCGTTAAACTTTTTTTTAATAAAAAAATAAAAGAGGGGCTCCTGGGTGGCTCTGTTGGTTAAGTGTCTGACTTTTGATTTGGGCTCAGGTCATGATCTCATGGCTCTCGTGGTTCGTGGGATCGAGCCCCGCATTAGGCTCTGCACTATCAGTGGGATTCTCTCTCTCCCTCTCTCTCTGCCCCTTCCCCGCTCACACTCTCTGTCTCTCTCTAAATAAATAAACATTTTCCAAAAATTTTTTAAAAGAAAACAGTGATGTTAGACTCCCAAGTAGTCTTGGTCTTGGAGAGCCAAGGGGCTGTCTTGTGACCCACCCCGCTCCCTCGGTTGAGTCAATACTCCCATCCTGGTGGCGGGGGGACTTGAGACCGCCAAAAGCCCTGATAAGAAGCCTGAAAAGACGGAAAGAATCCAAGTGAATCGCCTTCATTTATTTTACCAACAAAACTTCATTGTCAGATGCATCGGGAGAGAGAAAAGGCCGAAGTCATGGGAATGAAAACCAGGGTTCCAAGGTCCAAGTCATTTCAAGGTACAAGGTGAATTTTTAAAACAGTTTTCAAAAAGCTTCAATCTTTCCCTAAGCTCTGCCTGTGTGCATATTTATGTACCGTCAGCTGCCGCCGTATAGTTCAACTGCAAGTAGTTAAATGCTAATTAGAGCTAGGTCGCACCAATCAGCTTTGTAAAACGTAAAAAGGTGCCAGGTAGGGTGTCCCCTGGCCTGGCCAACTGACAGGCCTTTCCCATCAGTAGTCCATAATTTAGGATGTGGCCTCAGGTGGTTCTTGATCATCTCATTAGAGCTACAGTGAGAAGCTCACTAGAGATTTAAATTCTCAGGCAGGAGGCCCCTCAGGCTAAGGTGAAAAAGCCCAAGAACTCAATGCCATTACCCCATTAAATGTGGGATGAAAAGTAAGCTGGAAATTGAGCTGGTTTGAAAACCTGGCAGAAAAAAAAGAACTGAGAACCACCCAGAACCGGCCCCTCCCAGAAGGATCTGACATTTGGAACGCAAAGCTATAGCACGGCTCAACCCAGAGGTATTCTGGAAATGAGTAAGAAGAAAAGGCAAAGAAGCCCAGCACCCAGAATATCAGAGCCTGTAAGACCAAACTATCTAAGAAAACAGAGAAAATTAAGCATCTAAGCCTATGTTCTATCTAAGATTAATGTTTGAGGCTTTGTTTGTTACATCATTCTACTCTGAGTTCATGTACAGTCTACTAATTGGCTTGAGACCCACCCCCCACCAAGCCTTCTCATTTCTTCTTTTCCAAGACTTTCTTCCCAACCTAAAGAACAGCCAAGGTATCTCTACGGTCCCAAAAAGCACGTAGTTGGAACATGTAGGAGGTAATTACCACCATACTTGAGTAGGTCAAGCAGTGGCCCCGATAACTCAAAAGAAAATGCTTATCTAATTTTATTTTTTTAATGTTTTCATTATGTTCATTTATTTTGAGAGTGTGTGTGTGTGTGAGTGGGGAGGGGCAGAGAGAGAGGGAGACAATCTGAAGCAGTTTCCAGGCTCTGAGCTATCAGCTCGGAGTCGGATGCAGGGCTCGACCCATGAATGTGAGATCATGACCTGAGTCGAAGTCAGATGTTCAACTGACTGAGCCACTCAGGCACCCCTAATTTTAGAGTAAAACAAACAAATTTTAAAAAGTCATAAGCCCAACGGCAAGACAAGGAGATGAAAACGAATCAATCTATTTAAAATCGAATCCTTGGTACAGTGCCAGCATTAAAGATAGGCTTAAAAAAAAAAACCAAAACCCTCCATCTTTGAAGGAAACGATGAAATCAACAAAATCTAGGACCTATCAGATAGGGATTTGGACGGGGCTGTTTTCTCCTACACACTAAAAATCCCATGTCTGAGGCACTCCAATTCCTAAAGGACAGCTTCCCCAGCACCCACAAGAAATGTCCCATTGAGCTCTGTGCTGGCAGCATGGAGCCTACTTGGGATTCTCTCTCTCCTTCTCTCTCTGCCCCTCCCCCACTCACGCTATCTCTGTCTCGCTGAAAATAAATAAATAAACTTAAAAAAATTTTTTTTGAGAAAAATTTTAAAAATATGTTCCATTCAGGAGACTCCAGAATAGAGCAGCATTACGCAATTTCACTTATTGGAAGGTTAGTGCCCCTAGAGATGACCCCTCAAAGTGAAACAGGTTAAAGATCAACTCTAGCCAATGCCGAAACATCAACTCTAGCCAATGCTGGATTAATCTAATGTTACACAATATGAAAAAAACCTTGAACATGATCTCATCATGGACATGCCCAAGGTTTATTTAAGTAAATAGATCTCCACCTATATTACTTGGGCTGTGTGCCACCGCTAAAGCAATGGAAATTCTACCTCTCGGAGCATCAGTACTGGTCCTGCTGTAGGGTGACGTGGTGGTGGTTTAGATGGGAGATTTCCAGAGGGGCATCAAGGAAAAAAAAGAAAAAAAGAAAGGAAAAAAAAAATATATATATATATATATATGTATATGTACACACACATAAACACCATATCCTAGAAAGAGCACTGGACAGTTGACTATTGCCCTAAATATTTTCTGTGGAGCACAAGTAGACCGGAAGATGGAAATAGGTCCTTGCCTAATCCCAAACCCACATTGCCCATTGGTGATGTAGACAATAAGCCTGGAGAAGACTGTCCCCTAGAAGGGGGGGACCTACTAACATCAGTGGATATTTTTCAATGATCTTTGTCACAGAATTGGACCCTTGATATCTCAGAAGGATTTTTTAAGTTCACAAGGCTCTCCATAAAGATCAGTCTGCGTACCTTAGAAGACCTCTCATTTATGCCTCATGTAAGCGTTAATGTTAGGGCCTCTTGGACATCCACTTTTTAAATGTTTAAGTAAATCCGTTACCTGGTAAAAAGTGAGTAATAAAAATAGTCATCATTTATTGAACACTTATTATGTGCTGGCCATGACTCTAAGTCCTTTATCTATTAGGTCATATAGTCATCACATAATTCTATCTATGAGGAAAAAACTGTATCTCAAGATGAGGGAATTGAGGCATTAAAAGACCAGGTCCTTTCAAAAGGCTACACAGCTAATAAATAATGAAACTAGGGCTCGGATCCGGATAAGGCATTCCAAAGTCGTGCGTTTCTCGCTCTGAGAGGTCCAGAAAACAAAAATAGCTACACAAGGTATTGAAAAACTGGCCCCTTTTCATGTATAATAACTTTAATTCTGTTTCCTCTCAACAGAGACCGTGAAGTACAGGGATTAACTGCAAATTCTAGCAGCAGACTGCCCATAAATTCCCGGCTGCCACTTACCGGTTCCTCGACCTGCTTACGATAAACTCTGTGACGTAAGTCACCAAATTGTTCTGTGCCTCAGTTTCCTCAGGTGTGAAATCGGGATAATGATGATAATGGTTCCTACCTTATAGGGTCGTTGTGGGGCTCAAATAAGTAAATACACAGGAAGCACGTAGAAGAGTGTCAGACACATAGTAAGGGCTATATAAGCATAAACTATTGTCACTAAGAATTTCAGTGACAAAGCGTTCGTCCAAAATGCTTTCAAGAACCATCACTGAATACATAATAAGCATTCCTTTCAGTGACGTATTCCTACATTTCCAAAAGTCACCACTATAATACAGGACCTACCCCAGAACACTAAATCCCCCCTTTCCATGAAACCCAGATTCTTTCCCCAGTGATGGCAGAGGTCATGGGCACTGTTGCTGAGGAAGGGGTGAGTGAGCAGAGGGAGGACAGGCCTCTGCAGGAGAGCAAGAGGCTGACCATCGCCATGGCAGAGACAGTGTCAGGAATTGATTTCAAATCAGGTTCTTAAGGATAATGTTGAGGATAATTATAATCATTATTGTTATTGTCATTATACCTTGCAATTACCTTGGCTTAATTAATTCAAGCTTGTGAAGTGCTTTGAGATCCTCAGATGAAAGGTGCCAAGAAGAAGGGTCATTATTTTTCTACTCCTTTCATCCAAGGTGATTATAGCTCTTCATAAGCATTAATTCATCCTCATAACAGCCCTAGAACGTAGATAAGTGTAGGAGTCATCCACACTGGGTCCAAGAGAGACATTTACCCAAGGGGTTTAGTGGGAGCCATTCAGTAGTCAGTCTGGCTGGTGGGAGGCCCCCAAATCACAGGGCTTTGTGACTTGAGCACCTGAAATCTGGGCAAGCCTGTTTTCTGAAGGCTTGAACCAAATGTGAAGGCTTTGTTCAAATTTGTTACATGGAATTTGCAACAGTTCAATGAGGGACAATACTGACATGGCCCAATTTTTTAAAATGATTAAGCAGTTTATAGCCAGAGAGATATAGCCTCAACTTCTTTGTCATGAGGTGAGGAGCAGAGAAAAATAAAACCCTTATCTATTATTTGTCAATGACCAGGCAACTTGAGCATCATTTTCTCAGATTCTGTAGTAAAGGATTTTCCCGAGGTCACAAAACTATGGAGCCTAAACTTCGTTCAAAACCATAGACTGAGTCTGATTTTCACTAAGATCTGTTAATTGTGGTCTTTTTCCCTGCCGTGAATGCCCCCACTCTAGGATGAAGGGTACGTGTGAATAAAACACTGTGAAACAGGAATTGTAGAGACGGAAGTAAATACTCTTTTCAATAGAACTTTTGGAGAGATTTCTCTGACTTCAAATCCATTTTTAGCACAAATATCCAATGCGCAAAAGATTTGTTACAAGTAGGTTGTGTTTCCTACTGACTCCCAAGGAAAGAGAGAGCATTTTTTTTTCAACGTTTTTTTATTTTATTTTATTTTATTTTATTTTTGGGACAGAGAGAGACAGAGCATGAACGGGGGAGGGGCAGAGAGAGAGGGAGACACAGAATCGGAAACAGGCTCCAGGCTCTGAGCCATCAGCCCAGAGCCCGACGCGGGGCTCGAACTCACGCACCGCGAGATCGTGACCTGGCTGAAGTCGGACGCTTAACCGACTGCGCCACCCAGGCGCCCCAAGAGAGAGCATTTGAGAAAGGATTTAGAGGGATGTTGAATCCACTTGTGTTCCTTTATTATTGAAGCGTTGGGAGTTTTGTTCCTTTTGTTGAGAAATGTATACGAATGTGTGATATCCTGGTGTACGTCAGGCTGTGTCTTAAGACCACAGCAGGAAATAAGGCAGTCCCTGTCCCTGCTGTCACAGAGTGTCCTCTGTGTCTCTGTGTCACATCTCTGTCCTCTTTACAAGAGGTGGCTGCATCCTGGGAGCAGTACTGGTAAGGATGAGATAGACAAGCTACCTAATCTGTTTGGAGCTAGACCACACTGAACAGGCACAAGAAACATTATTACTACACGGTCACAAATACTGATGCCTATTATTTTTATTATTATTACCATTACTATTGCTGCTATCATCAAATATAATAAACATAATTACCATTGGCCATTCATCAAGAATGACAAAGCACAACCTCAAAACAGGCTCCACCAAAGGTTTATGACTTAGATAGGCAACAAATGAAACCCCATCTAAGAACCACAGTTTCAATGGCCAGAATCTGTTGGGTTTTTTTTTTTTACCACAGATTGCTTTTCAGAGAATGGACAGAATTGCTCACTAAATGTGTTTGCAAGCCAAGGGTCTGCTTTCTCTGTCAGTAGAAGGAAATCCTTCAAGACACCGCTCTACTGCCTTTCCCAGAACTTCTTGGCATATAGTAAGTGTTCAGTAAAATGTGTTGCCCTCAAACAGGACTACATCAACACATGTGTTCTAGGTAGAATAATTTATTTAGGGCTAAAGGGTCACTAAGACAGGGGCGCCTGGGTGGCTCGGTCGGTTCAGCATCTGGCTCTTGATTTCAACTCAGGTCATGATCTCATGGCTCGGGAGCTCCAGCCCCACACTCGGGGTTCTCTCTCTGTCCTTCTGTCTCTGCCCCTCCCTTGCTCTCTCTCCCCCACTCAAAAAACAAATAAACTACAAACATTTTTAATAAAAAAATACAATAAATAAAAATAAAATGTCACGAAGACAAAGACTCATTTTTGAAATGCACGTCAAGAAAAAGTAAACAAATAAATAAAATGTACTTCAGTAGTTACATTCATGCTCTATGCTTTAGATTGTATCGGGCCCTTTCCAATGGTCCACGGATTACCAGTTGTCATAATTCTAAGTATCATGAATTGTCAAAATCCTAAGACTCGAATGTCATCTCACCAAAGGGCTGATGTCCCATTAGCCACTATGCTAATCCCGACGTGTGCAGACATCCTAAAATGAGTGGATGAATGATACCCTAAAAGAACCAGTTTGCCATGCCAGCCCAGCACATGACAAGGCCTCTTTTCCAATCTCAGTTCATTAAAGACTGAAAACATTCCCCCACGGCACATGTGAAACGCCCTCTCAAGAGACGTGTTTATGGCAAGTGTTCGAATACACGCTAC
This sequence comes from Lynx rufus, assembly GCF_022079265.1. NCBI lineage: Eukaryota > Metazoa > Chordata > Mammalia > Carnivora > Felidae > Lynx > Lynx rufus. The sequence continues at coordinate 128,021,025 of NW_025814878.1, forward strand.
CAAGGGTGACAGTGTGGGAGAACCCAGCTAACATTAAATGACACTAAACTCACCAAGTAACAAGCAAAATTACTAATGCTCACCTAATGTTCATCTCTAAAGGGTTCCACTGCTTTACTTAATAATTTAAGAAGTAGTCCATCAAAGTTGCTTAGATCTAATTAGTATGAAAGAACCAGGCCTATCTACTTTTTGATACTCTAAGTACCATCTTCCCATCAAGAACAACTTTAATTTGTTCGGTCAATTAGCTTAGGAACGTACAGATAGATTGACCTGCCTCCTGTTCACCTGTGAACACATTGTGGCCATCATGCTGCATCTGCCCCCCCAGATCCATACTTCACCCCTCTTTACCCTGTTCTGTAGGCTGGGCGGCTTACCTCTTGTAGACCACGACTCGTGATTTCCCTTGGCCTCTGACTTCTGGGTGGGTTTGGTCAACGTGAGGGACCTGAGAAATCATGAAAGGAAGAAGGAGAGAGAGATTAGGATATGGGGAGCGTGGTCTTTCTTCTTCCCGCAAGGTGACAATTCTAACAGCAGTGACTTCCTCTGGCCACAGGCCACCCCCTTCCATGCCTCCTGCTCTCATAAGGTTCCAGTAACCCTGTCCTCTCCCCATGCCACTCTAAAGCAGATGTGGTAATGGCTTTCTCTGCTTCTAGACCCTGGATGCCTCATCATTTCTTATAAGTTCTCTTAACTGTACCCCCCACTTTTCTAAACAGTCCCTTTACTAAATTCACTTCCGTTATCCCTTTGAGTGTTCCATACGTGTTTCCTGCCAGCATTCCAACAGATATAAATCTCCCTGAGTTCTTCACAGGATGACCCCATTTTTCTCACTATGGCCCTCGAATCGTGCATGATAGAATGCATTAGTTGTAATAATGAGTGAAAGTGTAGATATATAACAAGAACGTGCCAGATGTTAATATAAGTGTCTGCAGAGTTGTAATGAGGCATGAGTATATGGTCACTTTAACTCCAACAATCTATTTGCTAAACTATTCTATAATGGCCTAAGTTAACATTAATAGATGTTTTCTGTCCTGGATATCAACTTGACTAGCCACTGTTATCTCGTCCTGAACAGGAAGGTTCTATTCCAATATGGACAGAAGGGTAAGGATTCATCTGCCCAGTTCTATGTCTTTCTAGGCCAATACCCAGACTCACAGTTTTTGTTGGGTTTTTCGTTTGTCTTTTTGTTTGTTTGTTTTTAATTTTTATTTTAGAGGGAGAGAGAAAGCGAGCAGAGGAGAGGGGCAGAGGGAGAGAGAATCATAAGCAGGCTTAGTTCAGAACCCAATGTAGGGCTCGATCCCACGACCCTGGGATCGTGACTTAAGCTGAAATCAAGAGTCAGATGCTCACTTGACTGAGCCATCCAGGTGGCCCAGGCTCACCATTTTTGAGGCAAACATTCCTTAAATAGCTTTTTCCCACACAGACAGACATGTGTACACACACACACACACACACACACACACACACACACACGTTGCATCCAAGTTGGTTAGCATACAGTGCAACAATGATTTCATGAGTAGATTTCTTAGTGCCCCTTAGCTGTTCAGCTCTTCCTCCCCCACAACCCCTCCAGCAACCCTCTGTTTGTTCTCTATATTTAAAGAGTCTCTTATGTTTTGTCCCCCTCCCCGTTTTTATACTATTTTTGCTTCCCTTCCCTTGTGTTCATCTGTTCTGTGTCTTAAAGTCCTCACATGAGTGAAGTCATATATTTGTCTTTCTCTGACTAATTTCGCTTAGCATAAAACCCTCCAGTTCCATCCACATAGTTGCAAATGGCAAGATTTCATTCTTTTTGATTGCCAAGTAATACTCCATCGTGTATATATGCCACATCTTCTTTATCCATTCATCCGTCGATGGACATTTGGGCTCTTTCCATACTTTGGCTATTGTTGATCTTGCTGCTATAAACATGGGGGTTCATGTACCCTCCTCGAAAGAGCACACCTGTGTCCCTTGGATAGATACGTAGTAGTGCAATTGCTGGGTCATAGGATAGTTCTACTTTTAATTTGCTGAGGAACCTCCATACTGTTTTCCAGAGCGGCCACACCAGTTTGCATTCCCACCAGCAGTGCAAAAGAGATCCTCTTTCTCCACATCCTCGCCAACATCTGTCGTTGCCTCAGCTGTAAACGTTTGCCATTCTGACAGGTGTGATGTGGTATCTCATTGAACACACACACACACACACACACTTCTTAAATCAGAGTGTTTGGTACAATGGTTTTCTTCCTATCAAGCTAACTTGGAATGTGCTCCTCCAGACCATGTCTGAACTCCAATGCCACCTCCACACCCCACCCAGTCAAGCACACACTATGGTAACAGGGCACCCCTGTGAGGCTTCCTGAGCCCATATCCTTCCTTTCTCCTGGGTGTCTATTCTAATGGACCTTGGCTATTGCTTTTGGTCCCTAATCCAAGTTCAGTCTCCACTGACCTAGAAGGTGCCTTGTGCCGTACCTATGATCACTTCAGATCTCCTAAATGCCTCCAGCTCCCCGATTTCTGAGTCTCCTCCATCTAGGTGCCCCACTGTCACAGTCTTCTCGGCCCTTGGGCCACCACATTACTACATCTTGGTTGTCTGGTGCTGCTTTTCTGATCCATGACTAGATGTGATACTTGGAGATGGAGTTCTAAGTACCGCCTGCCTACTTAATCTCTGTCATCCAGACCCTACCCATCCCACAGACTTCCTTCCATTCCCCACCCTCCAAACGGTGCCTGACCTGTCTGAGTAGATGGGCGCCATGTTGCTTTCCCAAACCGATACTCCTTGAACTAGTGTTCTCAAAGGGGTTGTAGAGCAAAGAGTAAAGTTCTGGAAATGCCACAAGAGGATACGACATGGACTCATTCAAACCATCCTCCAAGGCAGCCAGTTGCTGCTTTGCTGTGACAGAAAAGCTGGTTTGAGGCTATCCTGTGGAATCTCCTCACAAAGCATTTTATCTCACTGAATCTAATTTTTTTTTCCATACGCAAAGGTGAAGGTTAGAAGCCAGACTCTGTCGAAACTAGTTCATTACAAATATGAGCAGACTATTATTTGGTGACGAGAAGTATATAAAGCGAAATGAATTACACAGAAGCTTATGTAAAGTACGGAGGATACATTCTGAAGGCAAGTCCCATCACCCCTTAAAGTTGCCACCAGATGAATCATTTTCCTGAATGCGCTTGAGTGGCATAAGAAACTTCACAAAATGAAGACTTGCATTCAAAGGTAATATATGTCAATTGTTAACTGTGTAATAATTCAATAGACCAAAGCGATATGTAGAATATGTAACAATCACATAGCCCAGCACCCAATAAACAAGAGTATATTTCATACATGAGTAAATGCCAAATTCAACATTCATTTACACCTGGTGGAATAATCATCAGAATGTCTGCTAACTCATCCCAAAGGATACCTCCTGCCTATGGCCACCACTGGTCTACATTCTGCCCCATGTAACCGTACCCACCTTTGGCTGGTGTTAAGTGGGTGAGGAATAAGCACCTGACCCAGAGGGACCCAAACCATAGTCTTTCTGTACAAAACCCGTGTCCTGGGGCCTCATAATGAACTGGTATAATCCAGTTCCCTCTTGGGGATTGAAAATAAGGGCACTGGGCTATAGAGGCCATCTGGGCCTAGCGAGAGCCAAAATTACGAGAGAGCAGAAATTCTGGATGAACAGACATATGAGGCATAGCTGAGTCACTTTAATCACAGAGCACTCAAGTGATGAATCATAATCCCGTGCTGCTCAGATCCAGAATCACTGTCTCACTGAAGTCCATGTAAGGCTCAGCCATATTAGAGTTCTGGAGCTTAGAGTCCATAACAATCATTTCCTTGCACTGGCTCCCTCCTTACACTGCTCCTTGAGCTAGCTTGAGTGGGTCTCCATTCCTCTTCACCAAAACATGATCTCAAGCCCTGATTAAAAAAAAAAGCATATAAGCTTTTTTTTTCTAAGTATCACATATAAGCATAGCTGATACTCTAAAGTTTTAAAAATCAAAGTGAATATTTTATCTCCTCCTGGTTTTTTTTTTTTTTTCATAGCCAGAGAAGCCAACAGAACTATCCTATGCTCAGAGCCACAAAATACCTGCATACCCCTGAATTTCAAGGATGATAAGAGTATGGGTTGGTCCTTACACGTGGATTATTCAGGTAACTGCCTAACCTATGTGATGTTTGGGGGGAGATGAAGGGTCTTCAGCCACACGCACACAAATCTCTGCCGGAAAGCATTATATTTCAAAACTTTTAGTTTCATCTCTTGTGTTTGATCATTTGATTCATTTAATAAAAATAGTCCAAGGGTGAGAGAGGCTTAATTCTTTAAGTACTGGTAGTCATTTACACTTCAGTTAGATTAAAGAAGAGTTTTTGCTGAGGGCAAAGGAAAGATCCTGAGGGACCCTGAAGAAAGGTAACATGAAGACAGCACAAAGTAAGAAAAAAGATTAGGAAGCTGACCTCACACCTTGCGGTGTTTCCTAAAACCAGACCTTGTAGCTTGGGGTAAAGACTATTACCAGAAACTTTCACTTTGCTGCTGCTTATTAAGCATACACTCACGGCCCGATTGGCCTTATAAATCAAGTTCACGTTTGGTAGCACTACTTCCCTTTCCCTCATCAACTTACTTACTCTTCCCACCAAAGCTCATCTGTCACATTTGTTTCTGACTGTCTAGGGAGCCCCCCCCCCTTTTTTTTTCTGAGTATGAAGGACAGGAAGTCCCACAGGACTGTTATGACTCACGCTTGGAAACCAGGATGAGTGCCGTGTCTATTTTTAAAAGATAATTACAATACGTACGGCACTAAAGTCAGCCATCCAGTATTTTATTTATTGTCTTTGTAAGCAGATGGCCCTCAGCGTGTTTAAGCACATTTGAACACGCAAGATCCATTATTTATGGCACGAGGCAGCAAACAGAGGCCGGACTTCATGTGGGCCATTAGCAGGTACCGAAGGACGAGGACACCAGAAGGCAGCCGGCTTCCATGCAGCCAGAGACAAAGACGTCCTCTGGACACATTAGTTCTCTAGTCACCGCGCTGTTGGACGAAAGCACACCGCCATTTGCACCAGAAACACTGTATAGATTTCTGTATGTGTGAACCTGTCTCTTCCTGCTTGGCCAGAATTCATTGGCAAACATGCAAGTTGAAAGAAGAAAGAAAGAAAGAAAGAAAGAAAGAAAGAAAGAAAGAAAGAAAGAAAGAAGTAAAAGAAAAAGAAAGAAAGAAAGAAAGAAAGAAGTAAAAGAAAAAGAAAGAAAGAAAGAAAGAAAGAAGAAGAAAGAAAGAAAGAAAGAAAGAAAAAGGAAGGAAGGAAGGAAGGAAGGAAGGAATAGAAAGAAAGAAAGAAAGAAAGAGGAAGGAAGGAAGGAAGGAAGAAAAAGAAAGAAAGAAAGAAAGAAAGAAGAAAGAGAAAGAAAGAAAGAGGAAGGAAGGAAGAAAAAGAAAAAGAAAGAAAGAAAGAAAGAGAAAGAAAGAAGAAAGAAAGAAAGAAAGAAAGAAAGAAAGAGGAAGGAAGAGAAAGAAAGAAAGAAAGAAAGAAAGAAGAAAGAAGGAAAGAAAGAAAGAAAGAAAGAAAGAAAGAAAGAAAGAAAGAAAGAAAACAAACCCACCAGACTTTGGGTGTCTGTTACCAAAAGAATGTAAAGGCCCAGGGAGCGGGAAGGGGGACTGAACTCGGAGACGGAATGAGAAAAAAAATAAAAACTAATAACTTTCTTAAAAACAAGCGATGGCCTGACCCCCCTCCCACCCCCACCCTCCCTCCTTCTCTCCGGGTCTCCTCTCCTTCTTTATTATTGATACCTCTCTGCTTTTTGATCCACGCACGCCTTTGTTTTGGCTTCCCAGGTGCCAAGGGAAAATGGCTAGCAGTGAGTTCGTTCGTTTCCCGGCCTCCCTCGGCAGCCAGCCCCTCTGGCTCAGCCAGCTGGATCACACCGAATTAGTCAAGTACTTCATTACCGACCCTCTCTGCACATTTTGCTCCAGGTAATGAATGCCCAAACGGGAGCGCCCGTGCCTTCTGCGGCACTGCCTGTGAAGGTCCAGGGACCGGGCCAGATCTGCAGAGCAGCTCGGTGCCCCGCGAGGGAGGGCGCCGCTTTGCACCCTCGCCCGGCCGGGCGGTGCGTCCCCATCTCCGTCCAGGCCCGCGTCCCCCGGGCAGAGCGGCTGATGACGCGCGCGCAGCCGGGGAGCCCTCGGGGATCGCTCGGTGCTCCGAGTGGCCCCCGCGCGGCCCAGCCCGGCCGAGGGGGAGTGGGGGTGGGGGGGGCAGCCCGATTACCACGCTGGGCTAGATGTCGCGCTCCGTGGACTTTAACAGGCAGCCGGGCCTGGGGACCAGAGGCGAGGCCGTTTTGACAATGGGATGACAAACAGCAGATCCCGGGCTTGGTGGGTAAAGCCACAGGGTGGAATTTAAAAAATAATAATAATAATAAAGTGGCCACCCTTCAAGAGTCATGTCAGAATAAATCATGATGTTAATTGTCTGGCCCCTTCCCCCTTTGTTAGCGTAGGTCCCGGAATAAGGCTGCTTAACCTTCGGGGGAAATTGGATCCAGGTTGAGATCTCCAAGGCCAGGCAAATTTTCTCCGCAGAACTTTCCTGGGGCTGCATGGGTCCCCCTCGCCACCCCCCCCCCCCCACCGCCTTTCCCGGGAAGACTTGCCGTTGAGTTTACTGCTGTAGGGAGGCAACGCTTCCAGGGTTGTTGTTTTTTTTCTGGCTGGCGGTTGGCACGGTACCTAAACCCTGGCCAGCAGAAGCAACAGGGTTGAGCTCTGCTCTGGTCCTTTAAGGACATTAATTAATTTAATGCACATTAAGGAGCCTTTTAGGGTGACCACGATGACAACGTTAGAGAATTCTAAATGCATTTAAGACAGTCGTCTAAAGACTAGCATTTCAAAGACAACACTGGCTCAGTGTAAATTAATGGGGGGAAATGACGTCTAGGCAAGGTGAGAATTCAAGGGAGGCGTGCGAGCCCTTTTTAAATCAAGGTGTTTTGTTTTGTTGTTTTGTTTTGTTTACATCCTGGCGTATTGCAGAAAGGTCCATGGAGGCAGAGAGGATGTGCAGATCAAATAAGAAAGGAGAAGGAGGTCTGAGGTAAGAGAAGGGGCCCCCTCCTCCCCCACCTCCATACCCCCCCCAGTACCCCAGGTAGGTAAGGAGCAAAAGAAGAGAAACCAGGCTCCCTGGCCACCAGGTTCCACACTGCAGCATTTAGATAAAAACATCAGCGGCAAAATACTGCTAAATTAATCCAACTTCTTTTGATTATTGATGTCCTACTGTTTTGTGCCGGAAACAACATACAAGATGCATCAGTCATTTATAAATTATTCATTCAGTTATTTTGGCAGCGGTGTCTTTCCATTTATCAACTGATAAATGTTCAGAAGATAAGAAGGGTAATTTTATAGCCCCTTGACATTTACCTTTGACATGATTTTCATATTTAATAAGGGAAAAACACTAATGAAATACATGTGAGGACACCGAAGGCATCACAGATTAACACCAGCGAAATGAGCCACGGGCACCTGATCTCCCAGCTTTGGCCAGAACCTCCTAGAAACTCACCAGCTCTCTCTCTACTGTTCCTTGCTTGGCAGTCTCTCTCAGCTGTACCTGCATAACAGAAGGAGACACAACTGGGGATTTTGCTTTTGTTTTGTAGTTTGCTTGTTGTTTATTTGTTTGCTCTGAGTAGTTTTACTCTGGTCTGAACGGGGAGAAGGCACTCTGTGTATTTTTGGTTTTCGGCAGGGCGCTGGTCTAAACAGTTTGTTTTCTAAAATATATCTATCTGCCAATTATCATATGTTTTCACTGATATGTGGATCTTGAGAAACTCAACAGAAGACCACGGGGGAAGGGAAGGGGGAAAAAATAGTTACAAACAGAGAGGGAGGGAGGCAAACCAGAAGAGACTCTTAAATACGGAGAACCAACTGAGGGTTGGTGGGGAGAGAGGGGAAAATGGGTGATGGGCACTTGGGATGAGCACTAGACTTATGTGAAGTATAAATACCTATCAAGAGAATAGTCTAACTGGATTCCAGAAGGAAAGTGGGGAAGACAGACATTTTTATCTGGCTGTCCTCTGGATATAAAACGTCCTCGAATCCTACAGCAACTGGGATGCCAGGCAGAAAACCAAAGCAGGAATTCAGGAATAATACCTCACAGGTGAGTTTATCAGGATCGGAACAGCAAAGTGCATGATAGTGTTTGTAAACAATAATGTCACACAACTATTAGTCCCATTTCACTCGCAAGACTATGATTTCCTTGAGAAAAAGGAACCAAATTGTACACATATTAGTATGCTCATGACCTAGTACAACCTCAGGCAATCAGTAGGCATTTAATAAATATATGTTTTACATAGTTAGCATTTATTGAGGGCTTACCATCTGTCAGGCACTGTATTAACACTTGGCATGAATTATTTCATTTCATCAGACTTACAATACTACCAAGATTAGTTCTCAAGGCTATAAAGCATTGAGAGATTAGGGAAATGACGGCACCTGGGTGGCTCAGTCAGTTCAGCGTCCAACTCTTGACTTCGGGTCAGGTCATGATCTCATAGCTTGTGATTTCAAGCCCTGCGTCAGTCTCTGTGCCGACAGCACAGAAAATCTGACACCACAACCACACAGGCCACCTCTTGGGTTAAACATATAAGATGAGAATGGAGAAAGAAGGTGCTGGTTCCAAGGAGAACTAGGACAAAGCTGGCTTGATTCTGCCACTGGCTAGCGTCCATTAAGTTCTTCACATATTACTGTACCAAGGGCCTCAAGCAGCAGCTTTCTGGAAGTATTTAGAAAATGAAATGCACAATTCAGAATTTGTACTTTGGTTTTTATAAGAGGGACAAAAAAAAAAGTCACCCAAAAGCAATAAACAGAATGAAAAGTATAAAGGCAACAACTCTAAATTCTTTCTTTGATAAACCTTTACCGTAACTCTAAACAACTTCTTTAAATAATAAACGCCAACCTGCAGCATATTAAAAAGAGATACCAAATGCTGTGAAGGTCAAGCTATTGAGAGAGAAGACCCTCGACCACAGATCTCAAGCAAAGCCAACAGGGCACACTTCTCCAAAGTAAATGGCACAGTCTGAAAAACCAACAATCCGTGTGTGTTACTTAGCAATTGCCGAGTAACATATTACCTCAAAACTCGGTGGCTTTAACCTTCATCATTTATTGCCTCACAGTTTCTGCGGGTCAGAATTTGGGCAAGGTCTTTGCTGATTTCTCTACTTAAAGATGCTTCGTAAGCTGAAAGTGAGGTATCAGCCAGGGCTGCAGTTATCTGGAGTCTCGACTGGGATAGAATCCACTTCCGAGTTCATTTATGTGGTTGAGGGCTTTAGACTGAGGCCTCAGTTCCTTGCTGGATGTTGGCTGGAGGCCGCTCTCAGTTCCTCGCCATGTGGTCCTCTCCAAAAGCAGCTCACAACATGGCAGTTTTCTTCATCGAAACAAGCAAAAAAGAAGAACCAGAGAAAGAGAAAGCGTGTGAGCAGGATAGAAGACACCGTTTTTAAAACCTACTCTTAGAATAGCATTCACTAATCTTTCCTTAGAAGGAAGTCAGTAGGTCCAGCCCACACTCGGTGGAGGGGATTATACAAGGGTGTGAACACCAGGAGGTGAGGACAGACGGGGCCATCCTTCAAATCCACGGGTCTCACCTCGTTTGAAAGTAAAGGAACGGGTATAGGTACCAGCAATGGGAAATTCCTTGGAACCAGATAACGCAAAGTCACGAAAAGCAAGGAACATGGGGGGATGAGCAGAGAATTAAACAAATAAGTTATATTTGCACAAAGTATTCTGTATTTAGCAAATGTGACAAATTGTGTCAATGGCCCCAATTCTGCAGCACTGTATCCACACTCGTCTTCATGTGACCTTTCAGTCCCTGTCACTAAAGAGGTAGGAACTATTTCCCCATCCTTTACATCTTGACTCAGCTATGTTGATTTGTTTTGACCGATAGGATAAGACAAATGTGATGTCTCCATTCCAAGACAAGTTCTCAAGAATCCTGTGTATTTCCTCTTGCCCTCTTATACCTCTGCTATTGCTACAAGAAGGACAAACACAGACTAGCATGCTGGTCTCAGAAAGTGGGTAAAATAGAGCACAACACCATCCACAGCCCAGCCTGACTTAGCCAACCTCCAGCCAATCACAGATTTATGAATAAGCCTGGGTCCACAACACTCATGATAACTAATAAATGGCATTTTAATCCGCTAGTTTTGGATTAACCTATTATACTGGAGTAAGGAAGTCACACAGCATGAAAAAGGAGGGAATATCTATATAAGCAGCAGTCCTTTGCTAACAATCTCAGCAGGCCTGGGTGAAGTAAATGAAAAACTCCAAAGGAAAAACCTACAAGAATAAGTAGAATTCCTGCAAGAGTGAATCATGGTTTTGTCTTCTCTACAGCTGGTCCCCCAAAAAATGTGCTTTCTTTAAGAAGAAGAAGAAGAAAAAGAAGAAGAAGGAGGAGGAGGGGAGGGAAGAAGAAGAAGAAGAAGAAGAAGAAGAAGAAGAAGAAGAAAAAGAAGAAGGAGGAGGAGGAGGAGGGGAGGGAAGAAGAAGAAGAAGAAGAAGAAGAAGAAGAAGAAGAAGAAGGAAGAGAAGGGGAAGGGGAAGGGGGGAGGGGAAGGGGAGGAGAAGGGAAGAAAATCTTTCTAAAAAAACGAACTGGCACAGAATACCAAAAAATATGGCATAAGAGAAAAGAGGAGAAATGTCAAGTGAAATAACATACCCTCAGAAACTATTGCCATAAAGCAGATGAAAACGGTAAGACAACACATTGTCATAAATTTTGAAAGGGGAATGAATCAATTGGCCCTGCAAGAGCTCAAGCAAGATGCAAGAGATCGGGGAAGATACAGGGAATTAACATAAATTGACACATAAGCTTGAAGACCTAAGGAAAAAAGCAGGACAAAGAAGCAGTAGAGAAATGGAATTCAAATTAGAAGTAATATAAAAGGAAATCAACACTATTGAAATCATAAAAGAGAAAAGTCAAACAAATTAAGATAGAATGAAACAGATTCAAAATATTACAGAGGAAATAGTTTTCAAGTAAAACATCAGATTTGCATTGTTTGTCTCTGTGGAAAAGAAATAAAGTAATAAAAAAGAAAGAAAAGAAAAAAGAAAAAAAGAAAGACATAATTCAAGAAAAGTTTCCAAAGATATAAGGACTTGGACCTATAGAATATAAATGCATAATGCATCAAAGGAAAACTTATGGAAATATCAACATATTATCTTTGAGACATATCCCAGAAAAGTTCCTAAGCTTCCAAGACAGAGAGAGAATAATTTAGGGATCCAGAAAAAGCATCAAGATATTTATCACACACACACACACACACACACACAGAAATGCTAGCCTCAGAGTACAGAAAGATCCAATGCTAGAAGATAAAAGAACAACACCCAGAAGAGCTTTAAGGAAAGAAAATGTGACTGAAGAGTCTTATACCCAGATAAACTGTCATTCAAGTATAAAGGCAACAAACACTTTTCCACCCACAAGAAGATACAGACTTTAGATCCCAGTAGCTCTTCTTAAGAAACTACTAGAGGGAGCACCTGGGTGGCGCAGTTGTTTGAGCATCCAACTCTAGATTTCGACTCAGGTCATAATCTTATGGTCTGTGAGATCAAGCCCTGTATCAGGCTCTATGCTGACAGCATGGAGCCTGCTTGGGATTCTTTCTTTCTCCCTCTCCCTCTGTCTCTCCTGTGCTTTCCCACCCCCTGCCCTCAAAATAAGTAAAATAAACTTTTAAAGAAAATTGCGTGAAAGGAGGGAGGGATACACACACACACACACACACACACACACGTGCACACGCACAGTGGAACATTATTCAACCATGAAAAAGAAGGAAATCCTGCCATTTGCAACAATGTAGATGAAACTGGAGGACATTATGCTAAGTGAAATAAACCAGACACAGAAAGACAAAAACTACATGATCTCACTTACACGTGGAAGCTCCAAAACAAAAACAAAAACACATAGAAGCAGAGAGGAATATTGATTACTGGGGCAAAGGGAAGGGGGGGGTGGAATGGAAAGATGCTGGTCAAAGGGTACAAAGTTACATTTATGTAGGATAAGTAAGTCTACAGATCTAATATACAGGAATGATTACTTAAGAATGGAGTATTGAACTCTGGAAGGATGCTAACAGGATAGATTTCAGGGGCACTTATCACACACAAAGATAAGGTAACTATATGAGGAGATATGTTAATTAATTATCTGGACTGTAGTAATCACTTTACTACATATATGTATATCAAATCATTGTGTTGTATACCTTAAATATATACCATTTTTATTTTAAGAAATTAATTTCAGTTGTTCATACTAAGGAGTTGATAGATACTCTCTTAATGTTATTGTTATGAAGACAATTGTTAGAACACAATTTAAAACTTTTAAACTTATAAGAAACAAAGAAAATAGAGAACAAAATGAAAAAAGAAGAGGAACTAAGAACAAAGGACAAGGCATAATGTAAGAGAACCGAGAGAGAAAATTCATCCTAAAACAAAACAAAGTAAAAACCCCAATCATCTGGAAATTTGTAACTCTCTATGAAACGAATTGAGTCAAGAATAAGATCAAAACTGAAATTATAGAATATCTGAGAAATTATGGAAGTCAAAATATTAAATATCACCTAAGAGATATTGTCAAAGAAATGTATCAATCATGCCTCATGTAGAAACACTAAAGCAGTGACATTAAAGTCAGGAACAAAATAAGAACGTCCTCATCATCACCATTTTTTAACATTGCTCTGGAAGCACCGACCACTGAATTTACTATTTATAGATGATATTTACCTAAAAAACATAAGAGAAACTATTGGAGAACTACACTTATGAAAAATGCTAACCTTCGCATGAAAAAAAACAACTATATTTCCTAGGTCTTGCTTAGCTATAAAACTCACTCATACAGGAAAATCAAGAAATAAGAATTACTGGGCCACCTGGGTGGCTCAGTTGGTTGAGCGGCCGACTTCGGTTCAGGTCGTTATCTCACAGTTTGTGAGTTCAAGCCCTGCGTCAGTCTCTGTGCTGACAGCTCAGAGCCTGGAGCCGGCTTCAGATTCTGTGGGTGTGTGTGCGCGTGCGTGCATGTGTGTGTCTCTCTCTGTCCCTCCCTGCTCGCACTCTCTCTGTCTCTCTCTCAAAAACAAATAAACATTAAAAGTTGCTTAAAAGAGAGAGAGAGAGAGAGAGAGAAATAACAATTACACATGGGGTAGAACTACTCTCCAATATCAACAGTTGTGCAATTTTCTCCAATGAAAATGTGATATTTCGCTTTTCTTCCTTTTCATTGATATCACCAGCTGTTTTCTGCTCCAAGGTTTTATTTGTCTTGGAATGTTATATAATGATAAATTTTTCAGAAAGCAAAGTTTTCTTCTTCAGAAACGTGACATTTTTGCAATTTATGTTAAGACTTCTGCAGATGAATCTTGGGACAAAGTTTATGCTCCTACAATGAAATCATGATTTAAGGTTGCATTTGCTTATGAAACTGTTTTAAATAAAGATAGAAAGGTGATTCTTCTCTTTCTACCTTCCAGTCTCTTAATTCCATGGTCTTGAGAAAACCCTTCAGCCCCCAACTTTGGTATCTGTCACATACTGCCCAGAGGGTAGATGGCGTGATGGCTTGTCATTTCTATGGCCAAGTTCAAGACCAAATAAATATAAATCAAATCCACCCCAAAACAGTTCCCCTAAAACATGGAAAGCAACAAGGTAACCATTCTGTGAATCTAATTAGGGGATATGTTTTCAACCTATGCTTGTAAAAAGAATATGTACTGTCTTCAGAAACTGAGAGAGAACGGAATTTATGCTACTGTGGTTAACATTGGCGGGGGATGACGGGCAGTTATTGTTGTTACTTTATATTTGAGCAATGAGGAGTGTTTGAATCTAATTTAGGGCTATTTATCTACTCCCTTGTTAACGGGAGCTATCTCTACCACAAGAATATTTACAGTTGTTTGATTGGTAATCATTTCTTTTTTTTTTTTTTTTTTTAATTTTTTTTTTTTTTAACGTTTATTTATTTTTGGGACAGAGAGAGACAGAGCATGAACGGGGAGGGGCAGAGAGAGAGGGAGACACAGACTCGGAAACAGGCTCCAGGCTCTGAGCCATCAGCCCAGAGCCTGACGCGGGGCTCGAACTCACGGACCGCGAGATCGTGACCTGGCCGAAGTCGGACGCTTAACCGACTGCGCCACCCAGGCGCCCCGATTGGTAATCATTTCAAACAGGAAAAAAACAACAACAAAAAGTCCACGAACAGTGGAACGGATACCGCCATATTTCTTGAATGCACTACACGAATGTATTTTATAGGTGAGCTAGATGGTTGAAAGTAGTTAAATGTCATCCTGTGGAGGAAAGGGGTAGAGGGAGAAGATTATAAATAATCCAAGCGCCTAGAAATGGCTCCGGGGACAAGAAAAAAGACACTGCAGTCATCTGAGCTGAGGGAAACCCAGAGGGCCATTTGGATGGACAAAGCCCCAACATGATATAGAAAAAGCCTTTGAATCCAAGATAAAGAATTCAGATGAGCAAAATAAAGCAACTTTCTAATCAAGCTCAGGTATCGAACCGGGACTACCTGACAATGGCCACGGTTAAGGTTTCCTGGAAAAGGCACCAAGCTATGTTTATGTCTTCGAAATTTTCCTCCATAGATGTCACTTCAAACCATGCTTGGTGACACTGATTGTTTAGCGACTTTATTAAAAGCACCTGGTGTCGTGGCAAGAACGAGACAGAACCGTCCACCTTACCTAACTAAAAGTCAACTTTCCAGCTGGAGGCTGGTTATGAAGTTCCTGAGCTTTAGTCTATTAATGTGTAAAATGAGAAGAGGAATAAATGGGGTTGTACTGCAGATTAAAAAATGGAGCGTGTAAAGGGCACTACTTAGCAGGTGAGTGCTTCCTTCTTTCATTTAATAAAGTTATCTTGTTGATCTCTAAAATGTAGAATGAGAAGGAAGGCATTCTCCGGAGGTCTCTCTGTTTCTTTCTCTCCCCTCCGAACCCCCTTCCCTCTTCCCTAGTCAGTCGGAGCATCCAAGAATCCAAGTGTGTTTAATGACAGTTACTTTCATCGTAAGTCTGTATTCCGTGAATGGAAAACAAACACGAAGGTTGACTCTGTGAGGCAAAACCTGAAAAGTTACACATGGGAACACAAATTGCTGTAGTGCTCCCCGGTGAGTACATACTCACGAATGAACAAAAGCACGTGCATTAAATCTGGGCTACGCTAAAGGCTCAGCAGAGAAGGGTACATCTCCTTTCCTGTTACCCTTCCCCAGCCAAGGTCAAGTATGTAAAATCATATCACTCTCCCTCGATGAGAAAAGCTAACATGTGTCCATCTCACTTAGGGTAGCCACTGAGTTTAAAAATTAAGACCTACACCTTAAATTATAAGCTTCCAGCTTTTTAAAAACTACCTCTGCCTACTTGAATGAACTATAATATATAGTCAGAATTCTCCAACCTGAAAGGTATGGAAATGATCCAATTTTTACCAATCCCAGTTTAAATGCATTATTCTTTTCCTTAGGCAGCCAAATGAAAGAAAATATCCGACCTAATTATTACCACCCATGCTTAATAAGATGACCCTGAATTTGTGTTTCAATGCTTTAAGCGTCTCTTGGCACCCATTGGTGAAGTATCTCTAGGTGCATCAAGGGACTACCTTACTCTTCAAACAGGTGCGTTTTCAAAGGGCCTTTTTGTTTGGTTTGGTTTTTTTTACCCCAAACCAAATGTATCATCTCCTCCCCATTACCTGCACCTTCTTAAAACTTCTGTATTTCTCACCCTGATGCCACTCGCCTTTCGGCTCCTTGGGCTACTTCTTGACTCGTCCCTTTTTGCTGTGTTACGGGAGCAACGAGCCATCAGGTCCAGCTGATTCTACCAATGAAAAAGCATACATCCAACTCTGACCTTTCCCTTCCCGCTGCCAAAGGGCCATCTTAGACTTTCCCCACCTCCTGACTTGTACCTTTCACAAGAGTCGTTTCTCTAAGAATTCTGCTTAGAATTTGAGTCGTTTTGTACCTCGGATTCATGCCACTACCTCCAGATTACAATTGCCACAGCACAGTACTGAATAAATTCGTCCTTGCTCCCTCATTCACTCAAGGCACTTTAAGGACAGCAGTTTTAGCTCCCCGAAACAGCTTACTGGCACCTACGTAGACATGTAAGGCCCACGATTAGCCAACCTGATTTTACACTTCCAGACTTTTCGCCATACTGCTTTCTCTCACCCTACAGTTGCATCCAGTGAAACTGCCCAACATGGCTTCCCTTCTCTGTACCTCTGCTCTTCCTGATGCGTCTATATATTCTTCCTTTCTTTTCTACCTTCCCTCCGTAGCTAAAATCTCAGAAATGCTTTAAATTCCAACATAAATTCTGTGATGGAATGTCTAATCTGTAGAGTTAGGAATACTTTTGCCTTCCTTTGAGCTGCCGTACCACACTGAATTTCCCTTTTCAGACTTGATGCATGAGGGTTATTGATATACGTGGTTATATTTTTCTTTTGTACCTAGATATGCTCCTCAGAGTCAAGATCTGCCCACAGAAAGATAATGCTCCATGTATGTATGTGTCTGCACATCTTGCAAGCAGACAGCTGTTTTAGACTCTCTTTGCCAGGATGTTTGCAGAGTGAACAGTCTTGGAAGATAGTGGTGGTGTCTCCCTTCAGGGCCCAGGTCAGGCATGCTTATTTCCTTTAATAAAAGATCCAGGCTTCCAAAGCTCCAAGTTTCTTTCCTATAACACACTCCACTGCATGTACAGATATTACCTAGCCCTCTTTACATTGTCCTTGGGGAACTGACACTCAGAGGACGAGCACAAATGTTGATTCTTGGGCTACTATTCTTGCTGTGAAAAGAGAAGTCCTTTGTCTCTCCCCCAAGAGTCTCGTGTCTTCTGCCAGCATTCGTGAATCTACAGTGGACTCTGGCAGATAGAGTGGTCCCCAAAGTCCCCATCTGCTCATATGAATGCCCTGTGATGTCCTCTCCCCTTGAGTGTGGGTAGGAGTGTGATTTGCTTTTAACCAGTAGCATACAACAATGTGACAAGAAGGTAGGTGATTATGTGTACATAATTATATTACATATATTTGTAATGTCTGTTTTACAAGGAGACTCTCCTGCTTGGTGGCCTTGAGGAAGCAAATGGCCATGTTGTGAACCCACATAGTAAACAACTGAAGACAGCCTCCAGCTGAACTAGCAAGAATGGGGGCCCTTGGTCCACAGCCTATAGGAAACTGAATGCTGCAAACCACTCTGTGGGCTTGGAAGCAGATGGTTTCTAGTCAAGCTTCAGAGAAGAACACAGTCCTTGCAGAGGACCCAGTGAGGCCATGCCTAAACTGCGACCTACAGAATCTGTGAAATAGTAGATGTGCCTTGTTTTAAGCCTCTAATTCTATGGTACTGAGCCATTGATAATCAATACACAGGCTAAGGTGACAGCTTGAAAATTGGGAGAAATCTCAGACCCCTCACAGTTCTTGACTGTTTTGTCAACAAGGATTGGAGGCTGACAGGCATATGACTTTCTGGAAGGGGGCCACGTGGGAAAATTGATAGGAATTGAGGAAAGTCCATGGAAATCAGTAAACGAGGTACCGTGTCGCTTCCCTCGCTGTAAAGCAATTGGATCAACTTTTGGCAAAAGTCCGAAGTCTGGCATGCAGTGACAACTTTGCCTCAAAGAACATGAGGTTCTTTCTTTTTTGCCCAGTGTAAGATAGTGGATGTATTGACCAAACATGTGGCTTATCGTACAATAAGTAGTCCTCTACCTTATTGCCTGTTAACAAGGAAGAAATGTTTCTAACCTCCCAACCCTATAGTTAGCCAAGTCTCAAGAAGCAGATGCAAAGACGATCAGCTGAACAGCGCCCTAGGTATTGGTAATTCTTCCCTGGAAAGGGGGACTTCCTCACCAATCTGGCTGTCAGCCTCAAGTCTGCCCCATCGTAACAACTAATACTAAGTTTCGTTCTGGTGAGGACAGAAGGTGTTGGCTTCTCTCAGGCAACAATTACAGAGACACCCACTTACACTGGGTACAGAAGGAAGGAAATTTGCAACTACCATGGGCAGAAATTCATAGCATTGTGGTCATAACTGAACAATGGCAGTTATGTTATTGAGGGAAAGTTTATTCTTCGTCTCATTGCCTGAAGCAACGTTGACGGCCAATGGAATCCTTGGGCATGGGCCCGGTTCACAGATAGATGAGCTACGTTGAAGCCCCCTTGTGCCCACTGAGCTGCGATAGCTGTCCAGCCTCAACGACAGCGAGGCAAAACCAAAAATGCTCACACACTTGCTCAGTCAGTGGGCATAACAACTCAAGTCCATTCTCACAATTCTGGTCACTATTCCCCTTGATAAACTATGTTTTATTTTTCCAGACTCTTAAATGGGAGCCAACGGCCTAATTCTTTGGTCTGTTGCTTGGAAACTACAAGACAGATTAAAGCTACTCTTATTTAGAGCCATGAAATGTGAAAACAAATCGTGCCGCTCAGGGAACCATCTGGGTCACTCATGTAGATGCCCTGTAAGGGCCTATTCTCTGATGAAACCAACTGAAATCAAGCCCCTGACTAAGTCTGCATCATGCGGTTTGTCACCACTGTCGCCTGGATTCGTCATCATACTGGACATGGCAGTATATCCACCATCTTATACCGGGGGGGAAAAAAGAAAAGTCATATTCTTTGAGGCAGAATCATCACTGCACAACAGACTTCTGCCTTTAGCCAAAAGTTGACCCAATTGTCTTACAGTGAGGGAAGCAACATTGCACAGGTTAGGGCCCCCATTCATTCCTGGGAGATCCCTTAACCAACTCTCAGGGCTTAGGTGAAACCTCACTGCTGTTGACACTTTTTGGTTTATGGTGTTACTTTTCAGGCCAAGCAGCAGGATCGGGCCACAGCATTTTGGTCTTTAAAACTAAACTGAGTCATGCTTTTAGTTCTCTGGATCATTTACATGTTGATACTGTTGTGCCTTTATCTCCAAAGCCACTCAATAATGGGCTAGTAGTCAAGATATATGAGGCATTGCTAAAAATAATAAAGCAATCATCCAGCAACTTAACAAATGCCAGCCCAGAGTGACCGTGGGCACATCCCAGGTTGCAATATCAGAGGGATAATACAGCAGGAGAAATAAACTCCACAAAAGTATTTCAGCCAATCACTAAAACATAGCACACAAATAACAATAACAAGTCCCGAGGTCAGGAGGGGGTCATCAGTACTAAGAGGTGCTACAGGTTATTACCCAAAATTCCCAGTTTCCAACAAAAAGTTACAAGATTTGCAAAGAAACACTAGAGTATGACCCATACACCAAGGAAAAGGCAGACAACACAAACTGTGAGAATAACCAGATACCAAATTTAACAAAAAAAAAAAAAAAAATCTCTAATGGAGTCACTATAAACATGTTCAATAATCTAAAAGAAAACAATATGAAAGAAATAAAAGAGCGTGTAATGATAATGGACAATGTCACATCAGATAGACAATATCAATAAAAAGATAGAAATTATTTAAAAAATCAAATGGAAATGCTGGAGTTGAAAAAGTACAATTACAGAAATTGAAAGTTCATAAAGGAGCTCAAGAGACTATTTGATTGGCAAAATAAGTAGCAGACTTAGAGACAGCTCAATAGAGGATATGCAGTCCAAAAAATGAGTAAAATAAGAATAAAGAAAAAGAAAAACAGAGCAATGTAAGGTCTTATGAAGTGTACCTACATGTGCATAATGGAAGTACTAGAAGGAAAAGAGATAGAAAAAAAGTGGCAGAAAAATATTTGAGGAAATAATAGCTGAAAACGTCTCAAACATACTGAAAAACACTATTCTACACATGCAGGAAGCTCCACAAACTCCAAGTAGGATAGGAGATCGATAGACAACACAAGGAGATCGATAGACAAACTCATCAAAGTAAAAACACCGAAAGTCAAAGACCAGGATAAACTCTTGAAAGCAGTAAGAAAAAAACAACCCATTTTTACAAGGAACCCCAGTAAGATTACTCATGAATTTATCAGCAAAAACAATGGAGACCAAAGGGTAGTAGGATATCGTATTCAAAGTGTCCAAAGAAAAAAACTGTCAACCAAAAATCTTATATCCAACAAAGCGATCTTTTTTTTTAATGTTTTTATTTATTTTTGAGAGAGAGAGCACAAGTGGGGGAAGCGCAGAGAGAAAGGGGGACAGAGGATCCAAAGCGGGTTCTGTGTTGACAGCAGCGATCCCGATGCGGGGCTCAAACTCACAAACCATGAGATCATGACCTGAGCTGAAGTCAGTCACTCAACTAACTGAGCCACCCAGGCATTCCCCACCAAAGCTATCTTTAAAAAGTGAAAGCAGGGCACCTACATGGTTCATTCGGTTAAGCATCTGACTCTTGGATTTTGGCTCAGGTCATGATTTCACAGTTCGTGAGTTCCAGTCCCCTTTGGGCTCTGCACTGTTAATGGTGCAGAGCCCGCTTGGGATTCTCTCTCCTTCTCTCTCTGCACCTACCCCACTCATGCACACACTCTCTCTCTCTCTCTCTATCTCTCTCTCTCTCTCTCAAAATAAATAAACAAAAACTTAAAAAAAGAAAAAGTAAAAGCAAAATAAAGACATTTCCAGACAAACAATAACTGAGAGAATTTGTTGCAAGCAGATCAGCCTTATATGAAATACTAAAGGAAGTTATTCAGGCTGAAGTGACCTCAAACAGAAATTAGCATTCATACCAAAAAAATCAACAAGTACTGGTTAAGGTATTTATGTAATAACAAAAGGCTATATAAATACACATTCTCCTTTCTTCTCTTATTTAAAAATCAATTTGAAGGGGGGTAGGGAAGAGGGGAAAGTGGGTGATGGGCATTGAGGAGGGCACCTGTTGGGATGAGCACTGGATGTTGTATGGAAACCAATTTGATGATAAATTATATATTAAATAAATAAATAAATAAATAAATAAATAATACTTCTTGAAACATAAAACAAGATTATCCTTTGGCCAGTTTAGGAAAATGTTATGACTGGAGGCTCCCAGAAACCTCTCTTTATTTTACTTTTATTTTACCAAGAGCCGATTCAATGTTTGCAGTGACTCTATAGAACCGTAACTACAGCTAATAATGACAATTGGCTATAAATTTCTTAAAGCAAAGTCCATACTAGGAGACTACTGTGGTATTTAAAATAAGAAACAATTTAATTTCTGGGATAGATTCCTAAAGTATGCTCTTGAAGAAAGTAAGTTTTGAGCCTGATCTTGGAACTGTTGGATAGGTAGAGTGAAGGCTATTGGGAGAGCAGAGAATAGCAAAGGAAAAAACAAAGAAGTGAGATTGGTCGAGAGGTGTTGGATGTTGTTGGGTGGCCTGCATCAGGATTCCAGGCAAATGGGTGGATAGGTGGAAGCTGTAGGATCTAATGATGAAAGGCATTGAGTACTGAGCTGAGAACCTTGCGTTTACTTTAACAGACAAATGTTATGAGATCTAGGGTGAGAAAAGATTTGTTTAGGATTCAGATATATGTATATTATGTAAAATGCTATCAATGGAATAATATGTCTATGGCATCCATAACAAATAAATTAGTTTGATATTTATTGCCAAAAAATAAAAATCAATTGTATAAAACGATATGTATATATTATCCTATTGGGCCCATAACATATAGACATGTAATATAATTGCTACTAACACAAAAGAGGTGGATTAAGAGCAAAACTGTATTGGGCTAAGGAAATAACTCCAGATGGTAAATCTGGAAGAACAAGTAAAGAGAATCAGGAATGATAAATACAAAGATTAATATAATGAAAGCTATAAATACAGATTCTCTGTTTTCTCTTAGCTTCTTTGAAAGACAAAATTATAGAAAGTAATAATTACAATATTGTCTTTTTTGTAATATTTATAGATTTGATATGTTAAAAGGGGGAGAGGAAAATAGATTTTATATATAGCAATAATATCACAAAAAGGGGTAAAAGCAATAACCTTTCTATATCTCACTTGAAAGGTTAGTATAAATCTGAAGCTGATTCTGATCATGAAGATGTATATGGTTAACTCTAGAGAAAATGCTAAGAAAATAACTCAAAAATATATAGTGAAGAAAATCATTAAATAAAATGCTGCATGAGACAATATTCACCTAATGTGAAATAAAGCATAAAAGAGAAATAGAGGAACAAAAAAGACATGAATCACATAAAAAATGAAAAGTAAAAGTGTCAGACATGAATTCAGCTGTTATTGAAAATAATATTAAATCTGAATAGATTAAACAATCCAATCAAAAGGCAGAGACTGCCAGATTGGATTAAAACCTGTGATCCAAATACATGCTGTCTTCAGCAGACATACTTTAATTTCAAATACAGAGATATTGAAAGCAAAAGGATATTAAATAATGCCCCATGCAAACAGCAACCACAAGAAAGATGATGTCGCTATATTACTGTAAGACAAAATAGACTTTAAAGAAAAATAAAAGTTATTAGAGATAAAGAAGGACATTTTATAATGATAAAAGGGCAATTTATAAATTTATAAATTATATATTTATAATTTATAAAAGGGCACGTGCATCAGGAAGATATAATAATTATAAACATATATGCATCCAATAACACAGCACCAAAATATATAATACAAAACTGACAGAAATAAAGGGAGAAACAGACAATTCAACTGGATAGCCACATGCAAAAGAATAAAGATGTTTCTTTTTTTTTAATTTTTTTGTTTATTTATTTTTTAGAGAGAGAGAGAGAGCACGTGCACAAGGAGGGAAAGGGCAGAAAGAAGGAGAGACAGAATCCCAAGAAGGCTCCGCCCCATTAGCACAGAGTCCAGTGAAGGGCTCGAATCCACGAACAGTGAGATTGTGACCCGAGCTGAGATCAAGAGTCATCTTAACCATCAAGATGCTTAACCACTGTGCCACCCAGTCTCCCTAAGACATTTCTTTAAGGGAAGATATACAAAAGGTCAATAAGCACATGAAAAGATGCTCAACATTATTTATTGCATCAAAACTACAATGGAGACACCACTTCATCAAAAAGAATCAAAAAGTTAGTAACAAGAGTTGGTAAAAGTGTGGAGAAATAATAACCCTCATCTACTGATGACAGAAATATAGAATCATGCCATCACTTTGGAAAACATTTTGGCAGTTCCACAAAAGATTAATCGTAGAGTTACCATATGACCAACAATTCCACTCTTGTATATATACCCATGAAAATGAAAACCAATGTCCACACACAAAAACTTGTACATGAGTGTCTATAGTGGCATTATTCATAGGAGTCAAAGATGGAAACAGCCCAATTATCCATCAACTAACGAAGGGGTAAACAAAATGTGGTATGTCCATATAATGGGTTGTTTGGCCATAAAAAAGAATAAAATACTAATACGTGCTACAGCATGGTTGAATCTGTAAATCTATAGAGACAAAAAGTATACTAATGGTTGTTTAGGGCTGGAAGTTGAGATGGTTGGGGCTGGGTTTGAGGGTTGGGGATGGCTAGGGGATATAGGATTTATTTTTTAAGGTGACGAAAATGTTCTAAAATTGACTATGGTGATGGTTGCACATATCTGTGAACATACTAAAAACCAGTGAATTGTACATCCTAAATGGGTGAATTGTATGGTATGTGAATTATGGTCTCAATAAAACTAATTTTATAAATTTATAAATAAATAATATATCTGACTCAACATTCACATACCTTAGTGAGACAGTCTGGTCACTGAATGTGGCTGGCCCCATGAAGGCTCATCTTCTCTTAGATGTTTCCTGAGCAATGAGCAGGATGGGAAGTATAGAATATTATTTAGATCTCTTTTGAAAATTCGGGATTTCAGCCCAACAGTTCCTGGACAGGATATTTCTTTTTCTTTCCCTTAATGGCAATCTCAGTCTTATCTGCTTGGTACAATCTCTAGGAAGCAGCCCAGCCAAAATGAAGGATAAGGAATTCAAACATAATTCTGGCCCAGCCACCTGGATTGTCTCAGTGGAATGATACAGCTTTAGACTATAAATGAAAGTATGATGACCACCTGTTTGCAAGTCTCTCTAAAGTCGTCCACAGAGGTCAAAGTGGGATCCCTAATATGTCCCTGTGTGGTTTTCTAATATGTATTTATTTAAGTACACCCAACATGGAGCTAGAACTCACAAACCCCAAGATCAAGAGTCACACGTTCCTCCCACTGAGCCAGCCAGGTGCCCCAAGGTCTCCATACATTTTATAAAAATGCTCCTGCCTGTTGCATACTTCACTTTTCCAGAAAAAAAAAATGTAAGGGGTGCATGAAATAAAGGTGAAGTTACATTTCATGGAATGGGATGCACCAATTTTGTGGAGGCGTAAGTTGACCAACGACCTCGATACCTGGTGGGGAACCACTTATATACCTTGGGAGGTAAGGAGAAGAGGATTATTAATGATTTTTGTCTTTCAGAAACGCCCTGGAACCTTCTTTTCTAAAGACCACCTGGTATAAGTCTCCCAAACTGTTGCTGGTTCCCTAAATTTCAATGACTGCTGGGCCTGGTCATGTCTCTGCTGGCTCTGGTCCATCTCCAACATTTGATCACCATTTCTCTTGGCTTTTCTTATACTTTCTCTCAGCAGCAGCAAGGCATGGCTACAGCTTCCTGTATCACCCACACAAAATACTAGACCCTGTTTCTAGATGTCTTTCCAGTTCCTATTACCATAGCCATTGATCCATCAATCTAAATGACAAATGACATGTGGCTGGCGACAGGGACCAACAGGACAAGTTGGATTTACTGCCATCAGCCAGTTGCTCCAAGAATAATACTAAACTCAATTATTTGAACCAAACTGGGAAACTAAGGCCAACCAGTCAGCTAGGGGACAGTCCACCTGTACCCCAAACTGATAGAAATCCAACCGGGAGTCCCCCAAATTGTAAACAACACTTTATTTCCAGGAATACCATCTGTGGAAGCCATCATTAACTTGCCTCCCTACTGAAAACCTGATGACTTGAATCATAGCTGTGTGAGTTTGAAAGGAGGTCCTCCGAAACCTCCAGGTAGAAGGTCTACGGCCATACCACCCTGAACGCTCCCGATCTTGTCTGATCTCGGAAGCTAAGCAGGATCAGGCCTGGTTAGTACTCGGATGGGAGAAACCTCCAAGTAGAAGGAAAAGAAAAAAGAAAAGAAAAGAAACCTCCAGGTGTTTAAGGAAATGCCACCAGCAAATTGTGAAGCTTTCCTTTTAGACGAATGTAGAGATGTCTTCTAATGAGTCTACCAGGGGATTATTCAGAAGAACCTTCCAGGGGATTATTCAGAAGAACCTTCCAGCAGAGGAAAAACTGACCTGTTCTTTGTGCTTACCCTTCAGGCAGTATCCCCTATGACAAGATCATCCAATTAGAAAAGGTGATACAAATTTTGACCCTGACTTTAACCGAAGTGTTCACCATTATCACCTTAGCCCTAGAAGCCACTCAAGTCAGCACAACTCACTGACTAATGTTGTTATGGATGACAGAATTGCTGTAGGCTTTGTCCCTGCAGGCAAGGGGAAGTCTGTGCGATCACTGATACATCCTGCGGTACCTGGATTAATGCCTTGGGCTGAGGAGAAAAGCCAGTATGGAAAGTTAAGGAGAAAGCTATCTGGCTTTCCAGGGTAGATCTTGATGATTTCCTGGGGTTTTGTTCAACGACTTGAGCCTCGGACCCTTGAGGTCACGATTGGTCGATATGGTAGGCTGGCCCGATCCTGCTGCCCGGAAGTCCTGCTGACAGAGTGGAGTCCTGTTGAAAATAGTGTCAATTAAATGCCGTATGAGACAAATTAAATGGATTTGGTCCCAGCCACTGTTGGTCAGATTTATCGGTGTGGCAGATGGAGTGGATAAATTTACCAGAAGCCAGGATGGCATAGAAACCAGGAGTGGATATTGTTAAAAAACCATTTTCTAGGGGTCCCTCTGATTTCTGCACGTAACTGTTCTTGTTGCGATGTCTGTGTAGTGAACAATTTTGGAAGACAGGTATGGTGTCTCCCTTTGGAGCAAGGGGCAGGTTTGCTTACCATCCAGAAGGATATCTTCTTCCAGGACAAAGGGAGGTAATGCTTATTTCTCATTAAAAAAGATTCTAGGGGCGCCTGGGTGGCTCAGTTGGTTAAGCGGCCGACTTCAGCCCAGGTCACGATCTCGCGGTCCGTGAGTTCGAGCCCCGCGTCGGGCTCTGGGCTGACGGCTCAGAGCCTGGAGCCTGTTTCCGATTCTGTCTCCCTCTCTCTCTGCCCCTCCCTCGTTCATGCTCTGTCTCTCTCTGTCTCAAAAATAAATAAAAGTTAAAAAAGAAATTAAAAAAAAAAAAGAATAAAAAAGATTCTAGTTCCCTAGGCTCAGTGTTCTAGAATGCAACCTACTATACGTGCAGGGTCACTTGGCCCTCTTCATGTGGCCCTGTGAGAATTGGGATTCAGGGAATAAATGCAAATTCTGTTTGCTGCTCTCACTATGACTAATAAAATCATTTGTTTCTGACTGAAGAATCTCACGTTTTCTGCCAACATCTATGAAATTCCGGCAGGCTAAACTTTAGAGTTAAGAGTTTGTTTATAGACCCTTTATAGTTTTTGACTGTGCCCGTGGCTCTTTGATCTTTAAGTACTCCGTTCCATCTATACTTGACGGGTAAATATAAGAATCTGTATTCGAACATATACGAACACCCCCAGATAGACATCCTATCCACAGGTCCAATCCATGCCTCTTCTGAGCTCTACACTATAGGTGCGATACAAGGTATTGAATTTATGATCGGATATGGTCTATGGGAGAACAAAAGATCACTTCCAAAAGACATTTCCCCAGACAAAATCCTCCACATTGCAAGTGTATTCATTTCAGCTATCATAAAATCCCCAGAGTCAAAACGTTGATAGCTTGATCCTTAGCAGTCTCTGCTACTGCTAAAATTAACACATTGAGGCGCCTGAGTGGCTCCGTCGGTTAAGCATCTGACTTCTGCTCAGGTCGTGATCTCACAGTTTGTGGGTTCAAGCCCCGCGTCGGGCTCTGTGCTGACAGCTCGGAGCCTGGAGCCTGCTTCAGATTCTGTGTTGTGTCTTCCTCTCTCTGTCCCTCCCAACCTCTCTCTCTGTCTCTGTCTCAAAAATGAATAAACATAAATAAATAAATAAATAAATAAATAAATAAATAAATAAATAAAATTAACCCATTAATGCCCGAGACAGCTCCTCTTCTGCACATCAAAGATTCTCATTCTCTCTCTCTCTCTCTCTCCCCCCTCCTCCCTCTGTATTCTTACAATTCTTTGTGTACTGAGAAAAAAAGAACAATGGTGACGTTTGAACCCTGAGTTAAGGGTTTGCCAGGGTAGCTCCAACCATAACTTCATCGAACATCTATACAAAACCAGTCCTGTTCAGGGTAAAAACAGATTTCTTTATCCCATACAAATATTTGCCTCCTAAGATTAAGTGCTGGCTGCCTTCCACACCTTCCAAAAGAATTACTACTCTTTTTTAAGCACTCATTTAAAAACAACAACAACAGCAACAACAACTAACAGTGGATCACAATAGGTTTAGAAAAGTGATTCAGCTCAGCTCAGCATGGGTCAGATGAGCAACCTCCCTCCGTGGTCCGTGGTCCGGGAAGCTCTGCTCCAGCGCTAAATGGCTTGAGACAGACAGCATGAGGCTGGGCCACCGTCAACTGGGAGATCGAAAAAGAGTGTGGACAGCACACAGGAAGCCACCTTGTGTGGGCAACGTATGTTCCTTCTTCTCCTTTCTCCTAC
Organism: Lynx rufus; assembly: GCF_022079265.1. NCBI lineage: Eukaryota > Metazoa > Chordata > Mammalia > Carnivora > Felidae > Lynx > Lynx rufus. The sequence continues at coordinate 128,049,197 of NW_025814878.1, forward strand.
ACCGTGGGTCAGCCTCATTCTGGGCACCAGCCTACGACTAGTTGCTGTACGAGTTTCCCGTCTGTTCAGAATAAAATAAAATAGAACCAACATCCTCCCCTCTGCTCATCGATAACCCTCTCGGCCTTGGAGTGAGAGTAGAGATGTCACCACACTCAAATCACATCGTTTCTAGGGATGAAGCTAGCCTTCCTCTGGAGATTCAAGAGAGGTGAATCTCCCCCTCCTTGTCTTCATGCTCTTCCCCCCTACTCCCTGCCTGTCTGTGTCAAGCACTTGAGAGCTGTTGAGAGAGACAAGGAGAGGGAGAAACTCATGTATGCCATTCTAGAAGTGGGGCACTGTGAGGCTTCCTTCACCAATGTTCCTCACACAGAAATCTTCCAGTGAAAGGTGCTGGGCAAGTAACAGGTGGTGATTCCTGGGGTTTATCTCACTCTCTTTGGCTTGCAAATCAGCTTCGATTTTTTCACAGGGTCAAAGTTCCTCATGAGATTTGGGGCACCCAGCAGTTGTCCTTGAGAATGTCTACGCCCCCTTCAGTTCTTTCCAGTTCGAGGGCCCACCAGAAGTACGCACAACAAGAAGTATAAAGAGAAAGTGTACGGGTATTCAAACTTTGCAAGAGTGGCATCATCTGCAAAATGCAAAACCAAATTCTCAAGTCAGGGCCTCCAAATCCTCCTCACCTTTGCCACTGTTACTTGGTTTCTATTTGAACCATTTCCACTTCCAAGGGCGTTAATGGCACAGAAGTAAACCATGCACTAGGATTCTACTTTTTAATTACGCCTTTAAGACAGGTGTGTAAGTATCTTTATTCTTACTGTTAACGTTACCAGCGACGGTACTTCTCTTGCACTTGTGGATTTTACTGGTGTGGTTTAGGGCACCTGTGAAATCCTCATTTGGCCACGATTTGCTGCCAGAAAACTGATAATCGAATCAGCAAGTGGATCACTGAGCCCCAGCACCTTTTCCCCTCGGTTGCGATAAGGATCGCATCTCGCTTTTCTTTTTCCAAACTCAGCGACAACAAGCAAGGATTCAGAAGGGGCCGGGTCCTAATGGTCACCCTGAACAACTCTGAGAGCCAAGCCTGCCTGCCAATATGTGGCTGTTCCCTCTGCGAGGGGAGAAAGGATGACAGCTTCAGACTCTCCGGATTTGGCAGGTGTTGGTGTAAACCAAGCTAAGGGAGCTAGCCGAGAAAAGAAAAAGCTTTTCGAGTCCTCTGACCTCTGCCTGGAAGTTTTCAGATGCCGTAGTTAAGACCAAAGGATAGTCTCGGGCCCATGGAACCCTGACCGACATGGATTTGCTGTCCAATGCAGCTAGAGTCCTAGGTGAGCTCGTAGGGTCTTGGCGTGCCTTCGTTAGGCACGGAATCCTAAGCCACGAGGGACCCTTGTTACAAGTTGCCCAGGAGTGACTTCTTATTCCCTCCCCATCTTCCCCGGAGTTTTCTTTTGTTTGAAACTGCGACCTCATTTTCAAAAACCCCTTGAATGAAAAACCATGAACATCAATTTTAGAAAACATTCGGCTTATGGAAGTGGCCACATTTGTTGATTTCTTAAATAAAGCTGGAGCTCTCTCCCCGTTACTGTATGGTAAGCCCTAGGGCTCAATTCAGATAAGTGTGCTGTGTTTCACTGCCAAAAAAAACATCCGTTTTTGTTTTTTTTTTTTTTCCTACACTCACCATAAACCAACCACCCTAGAAAAACCTGCTTTGTTGTCCTGAAGGAGCTATTATTGTTCAGAATATTTTCCGTGTAAGTGAAACCTGAGAGTTGTTCTTCCTTGGGTTTATAATTTGTCATCGGGAACTTCCGTTTTTATTTATTCTTCCACTTTTAGCACCTGAGCACTTACGGGTTCTGCAAAAGTACACACTGAAATATGCAAATAGTATATGGCATGTGAGTGTCAGATGCATGGAAATTAAATCAAATACGGGGCGGGGGGGGGGGGGGTGCGGAGAAAAGAATCCGAGTGCATTAAAGCTAACTTTATGGCCCCAAGCTGTAGATAAATTGTGGTCTGTGGTAGTTAAACAACAGCTGTTCAGATTTAAAATAAAATTATGATAAGGATCCCCAGAAGATAACACTTCTTGAGTTTACCTCAATGCATCTGTTAGCAACCGGCAGTGACAAGAGTGTTTATGTGAAGGTTTATTCTCATTTGTCTGCCTGTGTTCGATCATTCCCGTTCGCAGGGGAGAGCGATTCTTACCCGGTGGAATCTAGGTTTGGGCCCTAACGCAACCTTTTCTTCCAGGTCGAGGCAGGGACGTTTCTGCCTCAGCTGCCTGTGGTCCATCCTAGCAAGGGAATGTCGTCAGGACGACCCGGGGCTGCGGTGCAGGCAGGAAACCAGCAGGGAGAAGGCTTCTTTAGCAGGGGTCCCTTCATTCAAACCCAGTCATCCCTAGACTCGTGGTGAGCAGCAGTTTCTTAAGAGCTTTACACCCAATAAAATTTAAACTTTTATATATTTTCTTCATTTACTGTGCAAGAGTTTTATGGCAGACACGTAGGAAACCACCCAGATGGGGATTTCTAGGGGCGACAACTGCCAGTTCCCCGCAGCACTTCAAACCTGTCCGTGTTCAACTTCAGGCCGGTTCCCTTGCTCACGCGTCTCTCTGTCTCTCTGTCCCTCTGTCTCTCTCTCCGGACTTGCTTCATCTTTGGCTCTCTCCAGACCTGAGTCTCTGTCCTCTCCCCTCTCCTTCCACACCATCGCAGCCCCCAAAGGGTGTGTCCAAGGCTGTGTGCCTAAAAATAAACCTCCCTTCCAGTATGTTCTTCAGGAAATAAAACTCGCCCAAGCCACAAGAATGCATAAAGTCTTTGAACAATTGCTACTGTATTTACAACATGATATCAATTCATATACCTTAAGCTCTTCGACACATTAATTTTGAACGGGAAACTTTCCCACAAAGCTGTGTGTATAGACAGAAAATCTAAATGTAGAAGCATCCTCTCCGCACGCCCGGGTGCCGAGAAAAACCCTGATGGAGGGTTTTCGAATACAAATGACTTTTGAAACGCTGCATTTTTAAATGAACTTTATAATTTTTTAATAAGGACGAATTTTTGTTATTAAAATACTAGTGCGCTTTTAAAAATGAAATTAACTTTGTAAAATCTGTCCGCACATTGAAATGTTACCGTGTGCGTTATTTTAGGATTTTAACTTTTTTAACAATTAAGAGATGTTTGTTAATCATCGTGGTGGTGGCTCGTTAAGGTGAGAATAACATTTCTTCTGAGCCAGGGCGAAGCCCATCTGACAATTGCAGATTGGGACTTAAGTGAAAATGTATTCTGCAAGGAGGCTTAATAATAGGAAAATACGCACCTCTTTATATTTAGCCAAATGACTAAAGAAACAAGGTGCATTAAATAAGCAACTGGATTAATGGGAGGTAGATAAGAAATGTTATGAATTCACATGTATTTATTAATTATTAACCTATCTCAAATACCTGAATCCTCGACATTACTGACACGTAAGCCAAACAAATGAATGAGTAAATATTGACATCATGTAGAAAAATCAAGTGAACCCGGTCACTGCTAGAAAACATAAAGTATGTAATTCACAAAAGAAATGCAATTGTCCTGAAAGACAGTAGGACTATTGGGGCGACTATTGGTGGCTCTGTTGGTGAAACATCCAACTCTTTTTTTTTTTAATTTTTTTTAATGTTTATTTATTTTTGAGACAGAGCATGAGCGGGGAGTAACGGAGAGGGGGGTGGGGGGGGGGTACAGAATCCGAAGCAGGTTCCAGGCTCTGAGCTGTCAGCACAGAGCCCAATGCATGGCTCGAACTCACAGACTGTAAGATCACGACCTGAGCCGAATGCTAAATCGACTGAGCCACCCAGGCACCCCAAGCATCCAACTCTTGATCTCAGCTCAGGTCTTGGTCTCAGAGTTGTGAGTTCAAGCCCCACATCGGGCTCCACGCTGGGTGTTGGGCCTACTTTTCAAAAAGAAAAGACAATAAGGGGCTCCTGGGTGGCTTAGTTGGTTAAGCGTCCACTTCAGCTCAGGTCATGATCTCACAGTTGTGAGTTCGAGCCCCGCGTCAGGCTCTGTGCAGACAGCTCAGAGCCTGGAGCCTGCTTCAGATTCTGTGTCTCCCTCTCTCTGCCCCACACCCCCCCCAAAAATAAAATAAAAACATTAAAAAAATTTTAAAGACAGTAAGACTATTAACAAAAAATATTACAACTTATATCAAACAGATAAATGCAAGCCATATAAACTAAATTATGCTTTCCCAGTTGTTAGCCACAGTTTACAATGATCTAAATATGAAGACAACCAAGACAAAAACTAGTCTGTTTTAAAGGCACCTGCCAAGGCGTATATTAGAAAATAAAAACTGTCCAAGTGAAGAAAATGGCTTTGCTCGGAGTTGAAAGCACCCTACTGGATAGCCTGTTAAATACCACCAGGAACGCAGAAGTTCTCTGCATCAAAAGACAAGTAAAAAGAGACACCACAAACCAGGATAAGGGTACATATAACCCAATGGTTCCATATCTCGAATATATAAAGGACCCCTGTGCTATCGAGCAAATGTTTGTGTCCTCCCCAAATTCGTATGTTGTGATCCTAATGCCCCAAGTGATGATCTTAGAAGGTGGAGCCTTCGGGAGGTGAGTAGATTCATGGGGATGGGACCCTCATGAATAGGATCGGCGTCTTTATATAAGAGACCCCACAGAGCAACCTTGGCCTTTCTGCCGTTTTAAAGGTACATGAGTATGGCTGTCCATGAACAAGGGAGAGAGGACTCACCAGACACCAAGCATGCCAGTACCAGGATCCTGGACTTCCTAACCTCCAGAACGATGAGAAATAAATTTCTCTCGTTTACAAGCCCCGTAGTCTATGGTATTCTGCTATAGCTGCCCAAACGGACAAAGACACGCTAGAAATCACCTTTAAAAAGACAAACAGCCCAACAGAAAAATGGACAAAGTGTAAATACATTGTACCACTTTGATTTCCAAGACCCATGATACAAAGGTGAAAAAAAGAATGTAAACAGAGAATTCACGGGAGCGAAAAATCACGGAGTCAAAAACATTGTAAAAACTTCAATTTCAGGAATTATTACAGGTATGAAAACTAATACCATGAGATTTCATACTCATCAGAGTGATAACAATTTTCCAATTCTGGCAACACATTGTGTTGGCAAATATAGGAGAGGACAGGGGCTCTCACCCCCAGCTGGTGGGCATACAAATGGATACATGCAATTCAAAGAAAATTCTGGGCTACATGTAGCAAATTTGAAACTACTAACAACCTGTGACTGGGCAACTCCAAACTCCAAGAAACTCTTGTCTGCGTGCACTAGGAGACATCTTCCCGAATTTCCATAGCAACATTGCTAAATAACAAAAAAATAAAAATATTCCAAAGTTCCATTAAGGTTATAATGTAGAAGAAAAGCTGAAGTATTCATGAAAATTTTAAAATAGCAGATACAGCATAATGTATACTTTCATCTTTCGATGAGAGAGAGACATAGCAGCATGAATAAATCGCAGAACAGGAAGTTGAGAATAAACCCCCAGAACAGGAAATTGAGAGTAAAAAGAAGTTGGAAAGACAAGTACAATTCAATAATATTTATATGAAGCTTACAAATTCATGATGGGGCGCCTGTGTGGCTCAGTGGGTTAAGCGTCCGACTTGGGCTCAGGTCATGATCTTGTGGTTCGTGGGTTCCAGACCGCATCAGGCTCTGTGCTGATGGCTCAGAGCCTGGATCCTGCTTTGGATTCTGTGTCTCCCTCTCTCTCTGCCCCTCCCCCTGCTCACGCTCAGTCTCTCTTTCTCTCTCTTTGAAAAATAAACGCACAAAAAAAAATGTTTTTAATCCATGATGAATTGCTTATTAATACAAATATATTATAAAAATACAACTATATGTATGGAGGTGGAGATGATAGATACCAAATTCAGGAGCAAATGGTATCCATTGGGGAAGGAGGAGAACAGAGCAGAGGGATAGGGGCTTTGATGGATCTTTAGTGGTTTATTTTTTAAGCTAGGTGATGAGTACCTTGGTGTTCACGATATTATTCCTTATGAATTTTGTTTACTGAAAACACTTTATAATTTAAAAATAAAACTGCCGTCTCTCAGCCCCTAACATGGCCTTTCTGGCTTCCCTCTGAAATGCATCAATGAAGGCAAATAAAAAGACAATATTCAAAATAACATTTGTATTAGCTTGCTGGAGCTGCTATAACAAAATACCATAGACAGAGTGGCTTACACAATAGAAATTTGTTTTTAAACAGTTCTGGAGACTGGAAGTTCAAGATAAAGTATGGATAGAGCTGATTAATTTTGAGGTCTCTCTCCTTGACTTGCTGCGTCCTCACATAGTTTTTCCTGTGTGGGCTCACATCCCCGGTGTCTCTTTGTGTGTCCAAATCTCCTCTTCCAAAAAGGACACTAGTCATATTGGGTGAGGGACCCACCCCAACGACCTAATTTAACCTTAATTACCTCTCTAAAGACCCTATCTCCAAATACGGCCACATTCTGAGCTCTTGGGGGTGAGAATTTCATCATAGGAATTTGGGACACATGTGATCCCATTACAGTATTGGCATCTAAGATCAATAGACAATTCATTCTTGGAATCTGGAAGGAAATAACAGTTATTATAAGGACAATGGAGGAGGTTGAGAATAAATGATGAAAAGCAGGGATCAGAGAAGCACTACTATACGTCCAACCCCCAAAGGTAGTAGGAAGATGGTTCACCTCCCATTGGGTGTTCTTACCTGAGAACCAACGTCCAACCACAGTCGTCTGTATCTATTGAGATGCCAGCCCATTTCATTTTTATTGAATTTTTTAAGTTTATTTATGTAATTTGAGATTGAGAGAGGAGAGAGAGCAGGGGAGGGGCAGAGAGAGGGAGTGAGAGAATCTGAAGCAGGCTCCACACTGTCAGTGCAGAGCCCGATGAGGGGCTGGAACTCACAAACAGTGAGATCACGACCTGAGCCAAAACTGAGTCAGACGTTTCACCAACCGAGCCACCCAGGTGCCCTGAGAATGCTAAGTCATTTTCTAAAATGTTCTCTGGTTGCCTGAAATAGGTAATATTTCGTATTTCTCTGAGACCCAACAGGGTGATCTTCTCCCCTCATTCTGCAGTATTTTTCCATAAGTTACCTACTGGCATTTTTCTGTTTTCTCATTTTCATAAAAAGACAAATCTTGGGGCGCCTGGGTGGCTCAGTCGGTTAAGCGTCCGACTTTAGCCAGGTCACGATCTCGCGGTCCGTGAGTTCGAGCCCCGCGTCGGGCTCTGGGCTGATGGCTCAGAGCCTGGAGCCTGCTTCGGATTCTGTGTCTCCCTCTCTCTCTGCCCCTCCCCCGTTCATGCTCTGTCTCTCTCTGTCTCAAAAATAAATAAACGTTAAAAAAAAAAAAAAAAAGACAAATCTTGTCAGACAGGATCTTATTTGACCCCCCCACTTGCTCTCCTCCCCCAAAGCATACTACAAGCATGCTGGGAATACTACACCATCCTGAGCAGGGGAAGTAGAGGAAAAACCACACCTCCCAGAGTGCACTGTGCCTGGTAAGGACCATACCTCCCAGGATACAACATACCTCTGCCGGTCTTCCCAAATGTCTGCATCATTGTTGTTCCGTTTCATTGTTTAGTTGCAGTCTCTAAATGGATATACAAAGTGAAAAGGCAGAAATAGCGTCGGCAGTGGAATAAAAATCAGACTGTCTTCAGAAAATTTTTCCCTTCAGCCCTAAATGCCAGAATACAGTGGAACATTGTTTATAGTATTTTGAGACAGAGCGGGGGAAAAACCCTATGACCCTTGAGTTTATATCCAGCCAAGTTTTATTTGACGGGCAGAAGGCAACAGAAAGAACCTCTATCATAGGGCGGTTTATTGGTCTTTACTAATTAAACAAAACCATAACTTTGCTTTTTCAGTATACATTTTAAAGATGCAGGAAAAATCATCACCCAAGGATGTTGTTTTCAAATTGATTCTGCAGCCGAGGAACAGAGTTTTTCCCTGCAATGTGCCACCCAATTTTTCCCTTGCTGCTTCTGATGCTGTTAATTTCCCAGAATTACCCACTGTTCTAAATTCTTGGCTTCTTTGATGACTACTTAAAAAAAGAAATAATGCTGTACTGTGCCAGCATTTACTAACAATGACCAAACTTTTCACATGGCTGATACAAAAAGTGCTCTTTTTTGCCCTGCACGACAGCAGAACTGCTGAGGCCAGCATAAAGGCCTTGGCCATTGCCAAGTTTCTTGGATATTGATTTCTTCTTCCGCGTCTTTCAAAGCACATTGAGAAACCTAAGTGTGGCTTTATATACAATTGGGAAAGACCAATAAACTGGCCTATGATATATCTTAACTGACACAAATCCCTCTCTCTTATCAACTTTCTTTTGAGACTTGAGAATATTTCTATTTAACTGATTTTAAAACAGTCGATTCAACGGTATCGTCAGGTTTCGGTCGCGATGAACAAAATCCACGCTGTCTAGTTTAGCAGAAGCGGCCTTATTACAAGTTTTAAATGGGTTACTGGATTGTTGAAAAGGCTAAGGAAAGAGCCTCTAGGTTAGGTAGGCTTCAGGAATGACTCCCAAAGTTACATAACTCATCCTCAAAGGAGCCTCCTCTGGGATGAGAAAGCCTCTTGACAAACAAGGGAGCAACCACCTCCTGAACTTGACCACCGCGGCCCCAACCAAGAAGCCTGCTGTCATCCCTACCAGCAAAATGGGTCCCCTCTCCAGTCACGCCCAACCCTCAAGTCCAACAACTGTCACGACTCCTACTGATGCTGAGAAAAGCCAGCTTCCCGTGCTTCCATGCTGGCTGAGGAAATCAAGGAACAGGGGCACCAGGGTGGCTCCGGTTAAGTGTCTGACTCTTGATCTCGGCTCAGGTCACGATCTCACAATCTGTGAGATGACGCCCCAGGTCTGGCTCTGTGCTGATGCCGCTGATCCCGTGCACGCTCACGCTCTCTCTCTCTCTCAGTATAAAATAAACTTAAAAAAAAAAAAAGGAAAAAGAAAAAGAAAGAAAATCAAGCAGCGGAACCACAGCCTCTGTCCACCTGCCAGATCTTAGACGGAGATCTAATTCACTCACTTACCGAAACCTAAATATACTCAGAGCCTCAGATACAAAGGATTCTGAGAAACGTGCAAGCTGGCACACTAGGAAAAGGTTGGAAGGGATATTGAGCACTATTCTACCATAGTCACAATAATACAACCCTAATCTTATTCTTTTTAGAAAAAAATGTTTGTTTATTTTGAGAGAGAGAGAGAGAGCTCACGCACGAGCTGGGGAGGGGCAGAGAGAGAAAATCCCAAGCTGGCTCTGCACAGTGCAGAGTCAGACGCAGGGCTCCATATCACAAACCAGGAGATCATGACCTTAGCCGAAATCAAGAGTTGACCGACTGAGCCACGCCCCTTAATCGCATTCTTAAATAGATAGGGAAAAAGTCTAAGGCCACGATTCTAATGGCTCACTAAAATCTGTAACTGCAGATAAGGGTTACAATAATATTAATAAGAATAATATTAACTGCTGGGGCACCTGGGTGGCTCAGTCGGTTGGGCATCCAACTTCGGCTCAGGTCATGATCTCGAGGTTCGTGGGTTCAAGCCCCGTGTCGGGCTCTGTGCTGACAGCTCAGAGCCCGGAGCCTGCTTCGGATTCTGGGTCTCCCTCTCTCTGCGCCCCTTCCCCGCTCATGCTCTCTCTCTCGCTCTCTCTCTCTCAAAAATAAACAAACATTGAAAAAATTAAAAATAATAATAATAATGTTAACTGCTGACATTAGGTTTTGTGCTATGTGCTAATCAATATTCTCTGTGCTTTATGGGCATGACGCCATTTAATTTGTATATCAGCCCTGAGGTATGTACTTGTGGTTTTTTTTCCTGTAATTTACAAATAACAGAACTAAAATAATATGCTCAAGGCCACATACTGTTGAGTGATGGGAACAAGATTCTAACCTGGTCAGCCCTGCCCCAGAGACTGCCCGTCTGCTGGATATTTATTCAGCTGTTCTGAGGTGGGATCCAGGACACTATGCTTTTAATAAGCTCTCCAGGGTGATTCTCACGGACACCAAAGTTTTAATAATCTCCAGTATCTCCCAATTTTTGAAGATCGTCATGTGTTAGTTTTGTAACCGGGCAAATGCTCTCAAAATTATAATATATATAATTCTGCATATGCCTTAAAATCTTTGCCATGTAAATAATCTACTTCTTGAAAACAAATGCAGCAAAGTGTTACCAGGGGTTATCTTTCTAAGGTAGAGCAGTGTACGATATTTTGCTGTTTTCCACCTTTTTGAATTTTCCAAGAGTTCTACCGTAACATTATTTTTATTTCGTGTCTGCATTGGTCAAGTTCCATCTATCTATCGGTGCTCAGATGGCTCCCATTGGCATCCGGGTGCTGAAGACGTCATCTCTTTTTTGCTTGTTTTTTTACTTCTTTTTTCTTTCCCTTCCCAATGCAATTTCATAATATACCATTTAACACTGGAATGGTAACTTCACATCTCCCAGTCTTCGGATCAGACTAAGATAAGAAAAAAAGCAAAAACATTTACCATATACCTCAAGTATTTGATTTTTATTTTATACCGTAGTGACTGTAAAAAAAAAAAAAAAAAAAAGCTTTGCAATCATGCCAATTCTGAACAGGTACATCAGTACCTGTTGATCATCGTTTATCTCTCTGCGTTTCCTCCTTCTCCTGTCTACTTCATCATCCCCTCTTGTCTCTAAGTCTCAAGAAAGGCCACCAGGCGGTGAGCCCGGCGATCTTCTGGGGGCCCAGCTCACCAGAGAGCAAGTCAACACCGTCCGCTGGGCCAGTCCAGCCACTGCACGGGCACGAGCACACCTCACACGTGGCATCCAGTGGTTCAGTGAGCCTGGCTCAGCAACCCTCATACATCATCCAAGCCAACATTAATATTTTACCTCAGTGATCAAGTGTGCCCGTTCAAACTTTTATCTAAAACATTCTTTATCATCTTTTCATTAAGTTCTCAAGAGCTAATGGTTTCTGAGTTCCCCGGGTAAGGATGATGTTCTGAATAATGAAAGCTCATTATTTCTCCACAGAATGCTTGTTAATTCAAATGATGATATTAAAACTATAGTAGCCTTTAGCGCTGGGGTGATTTCTAGCATACTTTATCATGTATCAATATATACTCTGTTTGTCAAAACTGCCCAGGGCTGGGGCTGACATTCTCTCTGGAGGAGCCTAGTGCTTCAAAAGGCACTGAATACACCAAGGTGACAACTCACAGAGTGTGCGCCTCTAGGAAATGGAAAGATGAAACTTGAAATGCCACTGTCTCCCTTGATTTCCTTATTAGTATTCATAAAGAGACAGTGCCCTCCTCTTTCTACTCCGCACGGGTCTCCCTTTTGAATGGAATAAAAGGAAATCAATATTTTGAAAAGGAAGCCCACATAGGAGGTTCTGCACATGACAAGTTATTTATTTCCATTTAACGGATCCCCAAGTAATCTGCACACGAGAAAAGGCTGGTTTGGCTGCCGCTCAGATTCACACACACACACACGCACGCAGACTGCATTCAACTCAGCGCTTAAGGTGGTTGATGATATTCTTGGGCAGAAAGTGTTGGTTCTCTGGGTTATGTTTTACAGGGCACTATTTTGTTCTTTGGGTTTGGGGTCTCTTTAAGTACCTCCTACTTTTATCTCCTCCCGGTTTTTATGGCCAAGCGGATTCCCGCAATTGCCATATTGCTGTAAGTTTCTCGAATGGGTCCCTTCTTGTCCACTTCGGACAGCAGGATACATCTGATGTTGCCAAAGCCGCACTGCTCTCCTTCTTAATCTTTCGATTAAAAGGTTACAGATGACAGAGAAGCAATCCACCAAGAAGGCCACACCGAAAGAGTCAGCCAAGCCCATTATTACCTTCGTGAGCTCCACTGGTCCCAGTCAGTGGACTTCCTACCTCCGCAAGCTCTCCGCCTTCCCGTTATCGTAAAGCTTTGCACAAAATAGAACAGCTCTGCTTCCTTCTGGCAGCTTTTCAGATTCTTCTGTATGCCCCGCATTTTCGAAGCACCTGATATTCCAGTACCCTCTCGGGTCTGCGAGGAGAGGGCGGCTTTCCCCAAACTGAGTATTTTACCTCCTTGCAATGGCATCAGATCTGAAGAATCCTATCTGTGCCTCCCTCCAGAACCTGAGAGGAATTGTAATTTTCAAAACCAAGCCGTTCTGTAAGTCGCTCGGAGCTGCAAGGTCAACGCACAGGAGCCCCGTGTGTGCTACAACACGCATTTCTGTACCACTGTCTCTTAATTATCTCTCCTGTGGAAGGACTAGCTGGGCGTCTGCCCACAGGCACTAGCACACCAACATGGTGAACTTCTGCAACAACATAGTTGCACTTTGAGAACAGTAGCTATCCAAAAGAAAAGGATCTGGGTGCATTACTCTCATTATATTAATTATACCGCTCAATATGTTTTGCATTGTCCATTAATCATGGTAGGCAACAGAATGATGCTTGTTTAAAAGGAATAAAAGTCACTCTGTTAATCCAATACATTAAGGGTAAGGTGCATCTGAGCTAATTTATGATAGAAGAGCAAAGGTATCCCTGGAATATTCCGGTCATGGGGTCAATTTAAGAAAAATGTGGTCTAAGAACTATATGTAGGTCATTTCCCGTTGCATATCTGACTTTAAATATTCCGATATCGGATGCTAGTGCCAAAACATCTTTAGGGTACACTTAGATTCCAATCTGGGGGGCAGAAAATATGGTCAGCATACATGCGGGGAATTGCCTGAGCCTCCTCCCCACGTACAAAAGGAGCCTCAGTCCGAATGCAGATAAAAATGAAGTAGACTTACATGAAATTGATATATAGTTGACTGATCATTCCATTTGGTCTAGAAGCCTGGTAAGCATCTTGTTCCATATCACACCCTGTAAGCAGGCCCGGTTGAGGTTTCATTAGGCTTTCCTGCTCCTCTGAAGATCTTTGCTGATCTCCATCTAATAAAAATACCTTTCCTCGGAATCGGTAGATTCTTTCTAAGGAGGAAACGGATTCCCCTTCTCACACTTTTTAGCTGTACACGTTGCCCTCTAGACTGTAGAGCAGGGATCGGCAAACTTATTCTAGAGGGGGTCAGAGAGTAAATATTTTAGGATTTGGGGACCACACGGTCACTGTTGCAGCTACTGAACTCTGCCACTCTACTGCAAAAGGAGCCACAGATTATACAATAAATGAATCAGCATGGCTGTGTTCCAACTAAACTTTATTCATAATAACAGGCAACATGGGTGGCTCGGTCGGTTAAGGGTCTAACTTCAGCTCAGGTCATGATCTCACGATTTGCGGGTTCAAGCCCCACGTCGGGCTCTGTGCTGACAGCTCAGAGCCTGGAGCCTGCTTCGGATTCTCTCTCTCTCTCTCTCTCTCTCTCTCTCAAAAATAAATAAACATTAAAAAAATTTTTAATAAATAAATAAAAACAACAACAGTCCAGGTGAAATCCATAAAACATAACTTATTGACTCTCTGAAGGAAAATATGTCCGAGATATGTCAGAGTCCTAACCCTGTGAATGCGACTCTCTAAGGGGACAAAATCTTGGAAGGTGTAATTAAGTTAAAGATCATCCTGGATTCAGGGTGAGCCTTAAATCCAATGGCTGATGTCTTCTCTGTCCCTCCCCCCACCTGTCCTCTCTCTCTCTCTCTCACTCTCTCTCTCTCAAAAAATAAATAAACATTAAAAATGTTTTTAAAAAGGAATTACGTGGCCACACGCTAAGGATCACCTGGAACTACCAGAAGCTGGAAGAGGTAAGGACAGATTCTCTCTTACAACCTTGAGAGGGAGCACACCCCTTCCGTATGGATTTCAGACTTCTGGCCTCCCAAATTATGAGACAATACATTTCCATGGTTTTAAGTCACCTAGTTTGTGATAATTTATTATGACAACCCTAGGAAATAATATACCCCTCAAAAAGCTAAGGCCCAAAGTCACTCCAAAGGCCCATCAAGTGTTACAGCAGTATCCTAAGATAATTCAGCAGCTCAAAGATGGTACAATGGCCTAGAAATCAGGTCTCTTTTCTCCAAGTGCTTCTTCCCTTGGTACACCGTAATACCACGCACTCACTTCTGGGGTAGACTGCGCGCAAAAGCAAAACAGTCTAGGTCTCGTCACTGCCCTCGGAGATCTTGCAATCTAGTCATGGATAAAATACACAAATTGGTTCATTATCCGACAATAAGTGTAGCAACTACCAGCACAGACTCTGAACTCAGACTGTATGGGTTCGAACACCAGCGCCGTCCCTTACATGCTGTGAAAACTCGGGTGAGTTACTTAACCTTTCTGTGCTTCCGTTGCCTCATCTGCAGCTTTGGGTTAATGATGGTACCTAGCTCATAAATTTGCTGCAAACACGAAGGGTGCCGATACACGGAAAGACCTGATGACAGTAACTAGCCCAGAGTGTTGTTACTACCTGCAAGGCTGTACGTTCCATGCGGATACTACGGCAATAAAGATACAGTCTTTGACTTCAAAGAACTTACAATCTTATGCTCAAGGAAACTGTCATTATTCCAGCAAGTAATGGATGTGCTGCAACGATCAGGCGATTTCAATGTAATATATGAGAAGTAATGTAATAGGTCCAATCTTGGGAGCATATACTCGTGGGGTCAGTGTGGGTTTCCTAGAGGAGTGGTTACTACACCCAAAATAAGAGTAGTAGTTAGCAAAAAAAAACAAAAACAAAAACAAAACAACAACAACAAAGCTATTAGTAAAGAATACAAAATAGTATACAATCCAATCGAAATTGTAAATAATTGTAAGTACTTATGGGACCTGAGAGATAAACAGATTGGAACAAGCTTGGAATCATGTAATCAGAGTTTCAGAAGGGTTCTGAGAAGTTTTCTGGCCAAACTTCCATCCTGTGCTTGAATTATTTCTAGATCTCTTAAATGATCACATAGCTTAGCTTAAATCTTTCCGTTGACAGAGATCTCACTACCTTACGAAGCAGTCCATTCCACCTTTAAGTAACCCTGATTATTAGAAAGTTCTTCTTTATGTTGAATTGAAATGCACCTGCCTTTGGTTTTTACCCATTGGTTACTCATTTACCCATTAGTTGACTCAGTATTAGTCAACACCATGGAGCAAACAGAACACATCTATTTCTTTCTCTTATATGACAGCTTTCAACTGTCATCTAAGGGACTAGCAAACCTGTTCTGTAAAGGATCAGAGTAAATATTTTAGGGTTTTCAAGCCATATTGTCTCTATTACAGCCACTCAACTCTACCATTGTAACATAGAGCAGGCACAGACAATATGTGAATGAGTAGGGTAACTGTGTTCCCATAAAACTTTATTTACAACTCTGAATTTTCAATGTATGAATCTTCCGATTTTTTTTCAACAATTTATTTTTTTTTATTTTTTTATTTTTTTTTTATTTTTTTTTTCAACGTTTATTTATTTTTGGGACAGAGAGAGACAGAGCATGAACGGGGGAGGGGCAGAGAGAGAGAGGGAGACACAGAATCGGAAACAGGCTCCAGGCTCTGAGCCATCAGCCCAGAGCCCGACGCGGGGCTCGAACTCCCGGACCGCGAGATCGTGACCTGGCTGAAGTCGGACGCTTAACCGACTGCGCCACCCAGGCGCCCCACAACAATTTAAACATGGGAAGAATATTTAACTCATAGACCATACAAAAACAGGTAGTGAACCAGATTCAGCCTAGAGGCTGTCCCTTTCCAAACACCTAAACTATTTGATAGCAGATTCGGTGCTGTTCCCACCTTGGTTTTTCCCTTCTCCAAACAGAATATTCCTAGTATCTACATATTTTCTTGTAAGACACAGTAATATCTTCTCATTATCCCAGGCTAAAAATGAATTTTTTGTTTGTTTGTTTTTGTCTTTTTCTGTGTGCATGTGGCCATTACCTACATACATTGTATTATTGGTCTGATGGTATTCTAATCCATAAGATTCATTATCTCTTTAAATCCTCAAACCAATCCTTAGGATACAGGAGTGCTGACTCATAGGGGCACTTGTATCCCAATGTTTATAGCAGCGCTTTCAATAATAGCCAAATCATGGAGAGAGCCCAAATGTCCGTCAACTGATGAATGGGTAAAGAAGATGTGGTTTATATATACAATGGAATACTACTTGGCAATGAGAAAGAATGAAATCTGGCCATTTGCAACAATGTGGATGGAACTGGATGGTATTATGCTGAGTGAAATAAATCAGTCAGAGAAGGACAGATATCATGTTTTCACTCATATGTGGAACTTGAGGAACTTAACAGAAGACCATGGGGGAAGAGAAGAGGAGAAAATAGTTTCAAACAGAGCGGGAGGCAAACCCATAAGAGACTCTTAAATATAGAGAAAAAACTGAGGCTTGATGAGGTGGGAGGCAGGGGAGAGGGGAAAATGGGTGGTGAGCATTGAGGAGGGCACTTGTTGGGACAAGCACTGGGTATCGTATGTAAGCGATGAATCATGGGAATCTACCCCCGAGACCAAAAGCACACCGTATACAATGTACGTTAACTAACTTGACAATAAATTATATTTAAAAAAAAAACAACAATCCTTGCAAAGAAGGTGTTATTAATTCATCTCTTACCTTGTTCCAGAAGCTAATATTATCCCTACTCTATAGATGAGGCAACTAAGGCTCACAGAAGACAAGTGATTTGTCCCAAATCGTGCACTTAGAATGTGACAAGAAGAAGGAGATCTCCTAACACCTAGTCCGGGCTACTTCCATCACATCACGTCCTCTGTATCTAGAGGGCTTGCAACCCTTGTAGAAAGGAACGGGGTTGATCCAACGTGGCGTGTTTGGGGAGCCCAGGAGGCTTCCAAAGATCATCACTTCTCTTTCTACACTTCTGAACCACGGTTTCAGCAGGCAGATCTGGCATCGTATTCAGAATTAGAACAAAGTCAACAGTTGATAAGTTGTAGAATCATCCTCCTGCCTCTTTTTTTAAAAATTTTTTTTTCAACGTTTTATTTATTTTTGGGACAGAGAGAGACAGAGCATGAACAGGGGAGGGGCAGAGAGAGAGGGAGACACAGAATCTGAAACAGGCTCCAGGCTCCGAGCCATCAGCCCAGAGCCCGACGCGGGGCTCGAACTCACGGACCGCGAGATCGTGACCTGGCTGAAGTCGGACGCTTAACCGACTGCACCACCCAGGCGCCCCCTTCCTGCCTCTTTTGAGAGGTATCAAAATCTTAAAGAAAGGGGATTCTGAACTAACTTAGAATTTGGGGGGGGGGGGGAAACAAGGACACCGGGAGAAAGCAGATGAGATTAACAAAGCCAAGTTGTCTGCAGCAACCCTAGACATCAAAACTAGCTGTTGATTGATTTCAAGCAGTGAATCAGGCCTCATCATTTTAATGAAAAAAAGAGATGAATCCATTCAGTCAGCATACTCAACCTTGTTCCTCCAGCTCAAATCCAGACACAGAAATTGATTTCCCACGTATTCCAATAGTAAGACGAGACAGGTAGGAAAGGAACGGTAGTAAGCCCTAATTTCCAGCAGTTGTGAAGACAGCACGCTGGCTCTCACTTATTGGCATCATCTTGGTACAACTAAAGTAGAATTCTAAACTTTGGGAGGCGGATCATTTTTCCTTTTTGTTAAATGTGTGTTTATGTAGTTTGAGAGAGAGCGTGTGCACACACGCGCCTGCGAGTGGGGGAGGGGCAGGGAAAAAGGGAGAGAATCCCAGGCAGGCTCCGCACTATCAGCACAGAACCCCGACGCGGGCCTCGATCCCATGAACTGTCAGATCATGACCTGAGCCTAAATCAAGAGTCGGACGCTTAACCAGCTGAGCCATCCAGGTGCCCCACGATTATTTTTCTTATATGACTGAGAAACTGTCTTTGGAGACAATTACAAGACAGACGTTTCAGACATGTCTTGCACAATTCCACTTTGGAAGGAGTAAGAGTATGCCCTCTCCCTCACAAAGTGATCACTGGGTAGAAGTGAGGGACTTGTATTAAAATCAGTGTTGCCACTTTACAGTCTTGTCAAGAGTTCTTTTCTTCCCCCTTTTGAACCAGATTTCAATTTTGATCAGAAATGTTACGGTGAGCTAGCGTCTTGATGACCACATCAATTTTGAAACGTTAGCTTGGCTCTTTCCTGTTTTAATATTGTTCTAACATCACTGACATTTCCTTTGTGGAGTTAAATACCACCTTTCAATGTGAGGTTCAAGTACTAATCAAAAATACTCGGGTTTAATAAAGCCGACCAACAACTCTGCTTTTCCTAGACTGTGCAGACGATGGGCAAAGGACACACTTCATGAGTTAAGAATTCGCTGGTGTTCACCACGTTCCAACCAGGCTGTCTGCAAGGAGACCTACTCAAGGAGCATTAGTTTATATCCACTGGCCTGGTTTGTGTAAATGCCAATCCACTGTTTTCAGAGCCTGGTGTCAGACTGGCTCTAGCTCCCTTTCATAAACACCAAAGCCTGAGCACCCAAACCCCAGAAAATCATGTTTTGGCTCCCGGCTATCATGACTTGATTTATAATAGTACAGCCTAGTCAACACAGTTGTTGAAAAGAAAGAAAAAGAAAAAAGAAAACTTTGATGGTCTTAATTTACTTCTTGTTGTAGAAAGAATCAATATGTTCTATTTATAAGGCTTTATCAGATCATGAAATGTTACAAATTTTAAATGTTACAGTCAGGACCTAAAATTTTGAATCTCTTGGGTTGGTCTTAGTTATAATTGCCCCTCCTGTTATAATACATGTTGTATTGTATCATAATCACCTTTTTAGTACTTGTGCTATGTATTACTGGTTTCCCTCAGCTAGAGTGAAAGCTCCATCAGGGCAGGAATTCTTGTCCTTTTGTTCACTTATCCATACTAGGCACCTGGAACAGTGCCGGGCACATACCAAGCACTTAATATGTCTGTAATTAATAGATAGATGGATGAATGAATGGATAGAAGGAAGGATGGATGGATGGATGGATGGAGTAATATCTGCTACTAGATTGTGAACATCTAGTAATATAACGATGAAAAGATAATACATTCCCACTGTTAAACCTACAAAAAAACTTGTAAAACCAACCTGTAGAAAAAGATTATGATACTAAATTAGGGATATTTGGACAGTGGATGTTTTATATTAATAAATTATTGTTTATTTGTCTAGGTATGGAATGTATTCTAGTTATGGTTTCCATATTGAAATATGTAAAAATACGGTGATGGCTGGGATTTGTTTCAAAATAATCTTGGGCAAAGAGCCCCAACAAGACCAGATGAAACAATATTGGCCATGAGCTGATCATTATTTTAGGGTGACAGTTGCATGGAAGTTTATTGTTTTCTTTGCATTTACACATATTTAATTTTTTCATAGTAAAAAGTTAAATATTAAAGCCATACAAAATGGCAAGCAGCTAAAAGTAAGATTCCCTCCCATCTCTGAATTCTAAGCTCATTCACTTAAGAGGACAAACAGAAGATATTAAGCATCTAAATTACGTGCCAATGGTGCGCCTGGGTGGCTCAGTTGGTTGAGCATCTGACTTCGGCTCAGGTCATGATCTCATGGCTGGGTGATTTCAGGCCCTACGTCAGGCTCTGTGCTGACAGCTCAGAGCCTGGAGCCTGCTTCAGATTCTGCGTCTCCCTCTCTCTCTGCCCCTCCTCCACTCATGCTCTGTCTCTCTGGCTCTCTGTCTCTCAAAACTAAATAAACATTCAAAAAATCAAATAAATAAAATAAAATAAAATATGTGCCAAGCATTATTCTAGTCACTGGAGATACCGCGAGCCGTAAGGGAGCATTGCATGTAGTGGGAGAAAGGGACAACAAATAAGTTCACAAATAAGTTCACAAATAAACACATAAGACAATTTTGGAGAGTGACAGGTGCTTATGAAAACAACCCGTTCTTCTCCCCAAAGGCAACCACTGTCACCCGATATTCTAGGCATTTGCCAGCACGTGTGCATGTGCGTGCATGTGTGTGCATCACACACTCTTATCATACACACCCTTTTTTATTCAGGAACGTCCACGCTGTTCTGTATTTTGTTTCTTTCCCTGAACAGTGCATCATACGGATCCGTCTCATTTATTTTGCATCCGCAGAACTTAGCACGGTGCCTGGCACCCGTCAGACCCTCAGCAGATGTTCGATGAATTCGGTACCTAATCAAAAGGAGTTGAAGACCGGGAACACCAGCTTCTCAACCCTCTTGAACCTCTGCTCCTTTCTGCAAGGTTGGCATCTAAGGGAGCTTTGCAGAGAAGCATGGTGCCTGGCCCAAGGAAGGTCTCCAACAAATGTTCACTGGAGGAACTCAGAACGGCCCGAGGACCGTGACAAGGCAGAGTGTCAGATGAACTTCTTATTAATGTCAACTGGGTAACGGCTGTCCTGTGCCAGGAAGTGAATGATCGTCAAGTCCCACTGTGGACAGGTGTTCCCTCACACCGGGAAACAGAGCTCACGCTTATGTTCACTGCACATGCCCCAACGCCTGGCTTCGTTTTGGGTTGTGGGGTTTTGTTGGTTTGGTTTCGGGTCTTTAACCTCCTCGAGCTCCTTCGAACTCTAGAGTCTCTTAATAATATGTTTGCCCCAAGAATAGCTTTTCATTCTCAACAGACCTCATAGACCTGTTCATGAAATCACTGGGCAATCGTGTACATCACTACGTCCTTCCGGAAGGCCGTGGATATTGCAGAATCCAATATGTTGCGTTAATTTTGAGCACTGTATCGGTAGCCGTCCTATTGATTCTGCTGTTATTTTGCTGGCCAGCGGCAACGACGGAAAAGCTACCTGAGTGCAGTGGCCACCAGGTAATTTGGGCCCCGAACTTGCTTCAGTTTGAGTAGCTTGAGAGAGGTTACAGGTATTTGAATATTCCTTTTTAGAAAAAAACAACTGAGTTACTTAACGAATGAAAAAAAAAAAAAAACGCAGTGAAAGGGAAGAACAAGCTACTGTCAATTGGAATTTATTTACATACCTGGTAGCAGGACTCATATTTGAGATAATGCCCCATTTGTGTACACAGAGTTGAGGAATGTGAAAATACTCTTACCACTGACGCATCAACGTCAGTATGTTCTGCTTCCTTTGTAGGTCACATTATTTGAAAGATGGAAAGATTGTGCCAACACGTGGACCTGGATACGCCTTCTTCAAAAGCCCAGAATCTCATTGAACTCTCTCTCACTCTCTTTTTTTGATGTTTATTGATTTATTTTTTTTAACTTTTTTTTTTCAACATTTATTTATTTTTGGGACAGAGAGAGACAGATCATGAACGGGGGAGGGGCAGAGAGAGAGAGGGAGACACAGAGTCGAAACAGGCTCCAGGCTCCGAGCCATCAGCCCAGAGCCTGACACGGGGCTCGAACTCACGGACCGCGAGATCGTGACCTGGCTGAAGTCGGACGCTTAACCGACTGCGCCACCCAGGCGCCCCTATTGATTTATTTTTTTGAGAGAGAGAGAGAGTAAGTGGGGAGGTGCAGAGAGAGAGAGGGAGACAGAGAATTCTAAACAGCCTCCACTTTATCAGTGCGGAGACTGATGCGGGGCTCGAACTCACGAACCGAGAGATCATGACCTGGATGAAACCAAGAGTCAGATGTTTAACCCACTGAGCCACCCAGGCACCCTGACTTTCTCTCTCTCTTTTTTTTTAATTGAAGTGTGGCTGACACACTGTGTTACATTGGTTTCTGAACTCTCTCTTCAAAATGTCACTAAATGGACTCTTTTTGAAATAACATTGGGGTTTAGATGGGCTGGGCGCTCAGATCTCTCCATGAATGTTGTGTGTGCTGAGTGAGTTGTAGGTGTTTGTGTGAAGACGGAAGAGTGAACATAAACATGCAAGAATGGAATAAGCAAAGGAGGCCAGAGAATGTAGGTGAGTTTGAAAGCCGAAGGGAAGATACCAAATAAATGTCCTCTTAAGTTAGCCACCAAAACGGTCCTAGAAACAAGGACTGGCCAAAATACTTAAAGCCTGGTCAGGCAGCACACCTCTGTCTGTAACAAAATACAGACTGGTGGCCTAAATAACAGACGTGGATTTCCCACTGCTCTGGAGGCTGCAAGTACAAGATCAAGGTGTCAGTCAGCATGGTTGGATTCCGGCAAGAGCCCTTCCCCTGGCTTGCCACCCTCTCACTGTGTTCTCACATGGCCTTCGCTGTGTGTGTGTGTGTGTGTGTGTGTGTGTGTGTGTGTTGGGGTAGGGAGAAGGAGGGAGAAAGAGTAAGAGAGACGAAGAGAGAGATCACTCTTCCTCTTCTTTTAAGGACACAAATCCCATCATGGGAGCTTCACCCTCACAACCTCATCCAATCCTATTAAATCTCCCCCAAGGTTTCACCTTCAAATATAATCACATTGGGAGTTAGGGTTTCAACATGTGAATTTTGGGGAGATACAAACATTCAGTCTACAATAAAGTAGACTGATAAAGTAATATCATAAAGTAATGGTATTTCATATGGTTGTTATGAGCATCTAAGTACTATTTTTTAAAGAAATACTTATTTTTGAGAGAGAGAGAGAGAGAGACCACAGCGGAAGGGCAGAGAGAAAGAGGGAGAGAGAAAATCCCAAGCAGGCTCCACACTCTCAGTGCAGAGCTGGACTTCGGACGTGAACTCATGAACCATGAGATCATGACCTGAGCCAAAATCTGAAATCAAGAATTCGTCCTTAACCTACTAAGCCACCCAGGTGCCCCAAGCATCTAAGTATTTAAAGAAGCCCTTTCCCATGCTTGCTTTGGAACGATCATTCATTTGGCAGGCAAGAAATATTTATTATCACTTACTCTGTGCAGTCATGGGCCTTGGGAGATACAGAAGGAATAAAAACAGATGTGATCCCTTGTCCTCAAGGGACACACTCTTTATTGAGAGAAGGGGAAAGACAATGAACAAGTAAACAAATAAGTAAATAAAATTAAATTATTCATCACTTGCAATTCTGTTTTGAAGGACAAAAACAAGGTTCAGTTCTCCAGAAAAGAAGAGGGGGATAAAGGGAATTCACTTTAGATGGAATACTTATAGAAAGGCTCTTTGAGAAGGTAACATTTAAGCTGACACTTGAAAGATAAGGAAGAAAATTCCAGCAGATGTGAGACCTCCAGGCAGAAGAGAGTTTGACTTGTTCTAGGAGTCCAACAAGGCCCACGTGTCTGGGACACAGTGAGTGAGGAGAAGAGTGTCACAGCATGAGGTTGGAGAGGTGGGCAGGACAAGACTGGGGCCTTGCAGGTCAAAGAAAGGCATTATTTTCTCCCAAGGCCAATGGAAACCATCAAAGAGCTTTAAGTCAGAAAAGATATAGTTTGCTTTGTGTGGCTTCTACTCTCTTCATTTATGGGAAGCACTGAGTAGATGGAAATAAAGAAGGCAGGAATAGACAGAGACGAGAGTCTTAGATGATGGAGACAGAAGTAGTGGAGATATTTTGAGTCCGTGAGAATTCTTCAGCCGTAACAATCTCAGAAAATTATTTGCCGACCAAGTAGTGTTTGAACACTATTTATCAGGTGATGAAGGGACAGTGCATTCAGCAAACACTTGTTGGATGTCTACCCAGGCAGGCCATGGGGTGGTAGTACAAAGATGAAGAAGACCAAACCTCTGCCCACCAGAGTCCTCAGCTAGTCAAGAACATTGACAAGTGCACAGACGATTTTCAGGGAACCTGTTAAAAGCTCCGGGAGGGGTCATTAGGGGACTAGGAGCAGGACCCAGAAGATTGAACCCAGCGGAGGAGGGCAGGTAGCAAGGGAAAGTTGTGTTCTCAAAAGAGATGACAGACAACTGAGCAGACTTTGGGAGGAATGAGGAGGATGGGTGGAGTTGGGTGTGGAGGGAAGATGTGTGACCCAGGGCACGTGCAGGCCACCATGTTGGTGAGTAGGGCCGGAGCCCTGAGTGCCCAAACGGAGCGGCAATAAAGAACCTACGTACCAATGGGGAGCCTGGGTGGCTCAGCCAGTTGGGCCTCCAACTCTTGGTTTCATCTCAGGTCACGGTCTCTCGGTTCATGCGTTTGAGCCCCACATCGGGCTCTGAGCTGGCAGTGCGGAGCCTGGTTGGGATTCTTTCTCTCTCCCTCTCTCTCTGCCCCTCCCTGCCTTCCTTTCCCAAAATAAATAAATAAACTTAAATTTTTTTTCGAAAAAAGAACCTATGTGCCAACAAGAAGAGGATAAGAAGGCTCGGACAGATGTCTCCAGAAAGAAGTATAAAGAGCAGTTAGCAAAGGGAATGAAGACAGAAGCAATAGCCCAGGCAACAATAGACAAATCAAATCTAAAGCAAGATTATGAGATACATAAAGGCCAAGACTCCATTAGAGTCTTTTCTTGTACTCCCGAGGGCACCAGGTACAGCACTGAACACAGGGGATTAAAAAAAGTATTGTTCAATTGGATGGAGTACGTATAATTGTCCACTCTAATATGCAGACTGTCCAGTTCCAGATTCAGCACAAAATATTATTCTCCCACAGAGAGGCAAAGAGCTAGGTGCTAGTTTTACATATTTATAAGGCCCCAAACAGGTTAATGTATATTCTTGACATCACAGATTTATTTCTATGTTAATTTACTTTCAGGAAGCATGTATAACCATAATATACATGGCGAGGAAGTAATTTTATTCATATGTTTGGACATAAAAAATATCATTATGCAGTCCAATAATCCCAGTTGACAGTCAGAATCATTTTTAAAAAAAAAAAGAAAGAAGGAAAACAGATATATTAAGAAAGAATTCAAGGAAAGCAACAACTGAGCTCTGATGTGGCTCCTCTGTTTTGCTGGGTGGCACTGACTTATACCAGAACACGCAGCCATTTGCAACTCCGTTTCATGATCAATGCCCAGCCAAGCTTGCCTTTCTACAGCATTATGAAGAGTTGCCTCAACATTCGTCTCTGTGCAAGCAGGCCTACTGAAGAACTCTTGACTGCCTACACTTTGCAAGCCACTGAGAAAGCTGCTAATCTTTCATTGTTTTTTCCTGTTTTACTTCTGTCTAGTTTTTACCCTATAGTGAAGGCACAGATATCGGTCCCCGAAGAGTCCCTGAAGGGACCACTCTACGCCACTTACAAACCCAGGTGAGTTTGTTTTAGATGTTGATTCAGGTCTTTTCCAAAACAGGAAAGGGCATTTGGATTCCTCTGGATAACTTTGAGATCTCTCTGAAGATATTTAACCTAGAAGGTGTGAATGTCAATCAGGGAGAGCGGGGCTCCATTATCTTGGCCAAGGGCGCCCCGGTCCCGAGCCCAGGCCAGCCTCGGTCTAGCCAGCGAGCTGTGGGTGAACCCCGCTGCCTCTTGGCATAACCGAGTCCCCACGTTTCCCTCCAACCCCTGGAGCCCAGAAAGAAAATGGTTCCACTATTTGGAACCACAGATAACTGAGAGAGCTTTGTAAACTTTTTTTTTTTTTAGTTCTTTTCCCATCCTTGCTTCTCTTCACATCTGAAATTTAAACGAGTGATAGATCTCTGGCTGTCCCTGCAGCTCCCCCTCACCAGCCCCTCCTCTGGGATAAGCCTCAGCTTCAGGGCCTGGCTTGCCGGAGAAGCTGCTTCTTACACACCCAGGGGAAAAATGACAGCTTTTCACTGCAAGCTCCTGGGATCATAAATGGCAAGGGGAAGCGTCCACACACGCCCCAACCTGCCTCTTTCAAAACGTCAGCCTCGCCAGCAGGGTAGGGAAATCTTCAGGGAGCATTAGCAACTCTTTACATAACTTTCTGGAAAGTAGTTTAATGGTGTTTACACCCCCGGCCGATCGCAGGTGACCACTCTGCCATTCTAACGCCTACAAGGTGAATGACCAGCCCACCCTGTGGCCAAAACCTGGGCTCCTTCTTTTTGAGCGGCCCTGGAAGGCAGGGAGAGGGACGGAAGGACAGAGCTAAATGGGAGGGAAGTTACCTTAGTAAAGAAGGAGGTGTCCAAAAACCTGGCAAAAGACCCATCTTTTTAAGCCTTGAGGTGAGAAAGCCAACTGCTTTTCCTGGAACTTGCTCTAAATTTCACACCCCTTTTTGCACAATATCTGCTATCCGGTGAGTTGTGTGAGGTCCTGCATAAAAGCAACAGAATAAGTAGTCGGTGGGTATAATTTATTCATAAGTGCGTGAGCACCGAAAGAAGTGAAATTCATGCAGGGTTTATTTAGCTGCTGCATTGCACACAGCAAAGTGCGTGGCACACCAGCAAAACACCCCCAAATGCTCATTTAAATTCTCTTAAGGCCGTACCTAAACCTGGAGGACACAGTGAGTTTCCAGCCTCATCACATCATACTCGGGGCTTTCAGAACTAATATATCATCCTGTCCATGTGAGATCATGAGAGAAATATTGACTATGGAAATTAAAGGTTTGCTGTTACCCTTTTAGATTGAAGACTATAGGGGAAAATGAAAGGCACTTGGTTTGGATAGGTTTGGAGAAGGAAAGAAAAAGGTGGCAAAAATAGATTGTAGTTCGCAGGTTACAATTTCATCTCAGTTTAATAAGATTTTAAGTTTGGCGTGTTTTGCAAGTCCCTAGAGCGATAGGGACTCAAGATCTTTGGGCTTGGCATTGCACGAAAGGCTAGACCTGTTTTATGTATCTTTTTTTTTAATGTTTATTATTTATTTTCGAGACAGAGAGCATGAGCACGGGAGGGGCAGAGAGAGAGAGAGAGAGGGAGACACAGAATTCAAAACAGGCTCCCAGGCTCCGAGCTGTCAGCACAGAGCCCAACGCGGGGCTCGAACCCACAAACCATGAGATCATGACCTGAGCCGAAGCAGGACGCTCAACGGACTGAGCCACCCAGGCTCCACTTATGTATTGTTTTTAATACACTTTTCACCATATTTACTGCAGAAGTCACTTTGGGAAAATTAGACATGGCACAATTTCCATACTGAAGAACCGCAAACTCCCATAGACAGTGCATTAACCTATTGTGTAACTAGAATACCAGGTACGAGGAAGAAAATTTTATTAAAACAGCATTTTTGTGCCTTTTAATTTTCCCCTATTCCACTCAGTAGACAGTCTTGGAAAATCTGCCACAGCCTTAACTTTATCCTTAAGACAGAAAGTGACTACGTGCTTCCGATATATCTGATGTTTTTCTTTTTGTTTATAAATAACTTTCCTTTAAGGAACAATCAATGGCAGTCAGAAATGAGACAATTATGAGCAAATTATATTTTACTCTCTTCATACAAAAATACAAACATGAATATGAAGATATCTAAAAACGCAGAAATATTAAGTGATAGCTTCCATACATCAAGACAAAAACATAGCTAGAAGGCAAAGGTTTTCAAAATGAAGACGCGCTTTCTTGTCTATTGGGTTAAAATCCCCAAATCCTTCAGCAAATGCATTATTCCACATTTGGAACAATGTTAATATTTTGTTATCACACAAACTATGGACATAGCTGGTCATATTATTACGTTGATTTGCCTGTACAGTGGGAGTCCTGTGGGAAAGAAAATATCATTCTTGCTTATACAGCAGTGAGAAATACCAGAATAAATCTGGAACTAAAGTAGACCTTTGAAGCAATTTAAATGCGAAGTTAAAGCATTTCTTCAAGTTAAAGCATTTCTTCATCTACGGTGTGTGTATCTATATGCTGCATAATGTCTAACGCTTGTACAAGTTGAGCTTTTTGCATAGATTAATACCTAACTCCTACTTTCTGGACGCCCTTTTACCCCAGGGTTGTCCTTAAAAACCCTCTCCCCCGTGGATAAGTATTCTTGAGACGTGTGGAAAAGAATATCCGGCCTCCTCCAGCAAATAGATAAAGCTAAACCAGAAATACGAAAGAAATAAACCCGACGAGGCAATAGGGAAAGTATAGAAACTGTCCTAGTCAAAACGCTTTGGCTTCAAATGAAAAGATAAGCAAATTAAAACCTCATGGGTAAAAATCCATGCCACTCCTTACACCAAACCCAAACTACTACCAGGACTTTGAGTTCGCTCGGTGTAGACATCCCGCCAGACATAATGTATGTGATAAAGCTTCTGGCTTTTTATCTTCAGACCGGTTTGCTATATTAATTCAAGAGTCTCAGGAATATGAGAAACAATGGCAATCATTCAAAATTTTTCATTATCTGCTCTTGGATGTGTCTTCATTTGTCAGAGCTGTTGGACTCTAATAAAGGAGCTGCTTCTGTCTTTTTATATAAATTTGGGTTTATTCCTTCTCAGTCCGAGTTTCAGTCCTGGGCTACCCTGGCCCAGGGGGGAGGGCCTGGGCTCCTTCTTCCCCACATAGCCTCAGGTTGGTGATATCAATCTCTCCACCAAGACTGCCTTTCTCTCTGATCTTTCAGGCCTTAGAACCATCTTTAGCTACAATCACGCCATTAGTGAATGGGTCAGGGAGGGCCAGACTTTTCCAAATTGAACTGATCACAACTTCATGAATATCTAAGGGCCAGGAGTATTACAGCGAAATTTTAGGAATGAAAGCTGTCCTCCTAGAAGGACCAATTAACCTGTAGTTAGTCAACAATAGAACTCCCTAGAAATATTTATTTCCAGAAGTGTGCATCTGGAGAGGGGTTCTTTGTCCCTTACCCTTTTTCATAGGCAGTAACCCATCCTCTCCCTAAAGGCAGAGGGGGTGGAGGTGATGTACCAGTGAGGTGAAAAAAGGTCACAACCTTAGAAGTTGTGCTAAGACTCTGTTAGCATAATAATATCCCAGAGTTTGAGTATAAGGACTGGGCGATATTAGCAAGAGAAAGGATGGTTTTGTCTTGTAGAAATTTCACTCCAAGGGACGTGAATAGTCACCCCCCCCAACTCCCCTACCCCTTAAGGGGAAACCAAAATGGAATGATTGGTGATAAGTGTGAACCCTGGAATAGAAGGCCCACAGTAAAAAGACTAAATGGGTCTGGGGAAATACCAGAGACAGATCAGAGGGGAGACCCTATAACGCCCTTGGCAGGTAGTATGTGAGGGCACAGGTATGTTGGTGGACGAAATTCTCTTAGGCTTTTGCATTGACGGGTTCCTTTTCTTGGAACCCTCATCTCCCTGACACGCATATGCCTATCTCACCTCCAGATACCCACAGGGAGAAGTCTCACCTCTTTCAAGTCTTTCGTGAAATGTCACCATTTCAGTGAGACCTACCCCACCCACGCTACTTAAAATTGCAGACTACCCTCTACCCATCTACCCTAGATCCTATTTCTTTCTTCTATCTACTTATCATCTCCGAACTATATACTGTATTACATGAGATTATTTACTTTTTTTTTTTAATCATCCTTTATGGCCAGCTTCCCCTCACCCATGGGAGGGGAGGCGGTTTGGGGCTGTTTTGTTCACTCATGTTCCCTAATTCTCTCAAGCACCTGGAACACAGTCTGTGTATAGTCAGTTCCTCTCTGCCCTTGGACTCCACACCACCGGCCACCCCCAATATTACCCAGTACGGTGAATTACATTATTGTCACCTCAAAAATCGTCACTATGACCACAGCATGCACAGCTCAGACCACCATCTCCAAGTCCTCTGACCCAGAATTCTCTTGCTTTAATTCTTTTATGTTCATTTGTTTTTGAGAGAGAGAGAAACAAGGCGCAAGCAGGGGAAGGGCAGAAATAAAAGGGAGACAGAATCCGAAGCAGGCTCTGGGCTCCGAGCTGTCAGCACAGAGCCTGATGCAGGGCTTGAACTCACAAACTCTGAGATGCTGACGTGAGCTGAAGTCGGACACTTAACCCACTGAACCTCCCAGGCACCCCTGAATTTTCTATCAGAGTTTGCATCCAATCCCCACACGGCTTCCAAGAACTGAGGTCTCCTTGTTCAGCTTGGAGTAGAATTGGTAATAAGTCATCACTGATAAACTATGCTTGGCCAAGAGACAAACTTTATAGAAAGGAGAGAGCCTTCAAAAGGCAAAAAAGTAACAGAAAAACAAACGTTCATCTCCCATGAGTTACTACCACCACACCATCAAACTTCTAACAGTGAGGAACAAAAAGGGAAGGGAAAAATAAGAAGACAGAAGGAGAGAAAAGATGTTAATACATTAACTAGTTACATTGGAAAAAGAGTTATCAGTTTATGTACCATCACTCTAAACTGTCAAATCCCGAATTTTTGAATTCCAAAGAAAAATGTCAAAGAGAGAAAGAAAGAAAGAAAGAAAGAAAGAAAGAAGAAAGAAAGAAAACACATTGTAAAATAGGGTGAAATTTGAGGCCCCCAACCAGCATCAGAATGGTCATTTTAGGCCTTAACAATTTTAATAACTTTTTTACTTTGGCCTGGAGAGACCAGAGAAAGTTTTTTAATTAGGCCTCTAAAAGCTAGAAGACTTAATTATAGGAATTGTCTATCATTAATTCTCGCCCCTAAAAGGTTAGCTCTGGAGACTCTGTTGTTTCTATATTTGCCTTTCAATACAACTGCTGCTATTTTGTTAGGCACGGGTTCATTTTGTTGGGTTTACTATCAGGACTCACAAGGTTCAGACAGACTTTGGCGACTCTTGGGTTCTCAAATGAGACTTTGAAATTCATAAAGCAACCGCATTTCCCATTTTCTGTTGCACATCAAGTGAGCTCTGAAGAGCAGAGTTCCAAGCTGTCCTTCCTGTGAAAAGAGCCCCTGACACTGGATAAACCAGGTGAACTTCAGTTTGGTTTCCATAATTCTCTTTGTTTCTAAATATAACCGCAAAATAATCCACCTCTTCAGCAGGCACAGGTGAAGGAGAGGGGTTAGGACGCTTCCTCCTTAGGGAACCAGAGCAAAGGATGATGGGCCAGAGCCAATGTCAAGAAGATGACGAAGGGGGAAATGTCATTTGCTCCTTCAGCACCTGTTTAATTATTAGTCGGTATCACTTTTGTCACTGCAAGGGGGTAGACAACAGGGCTAAAGAGAGGATACAAAAAACATCTGGATGCTTTGAACAAGAGTCAAGTGATGAATGAATGAATATACCCTGAAGAGACACACATATGTGTACAGAAAATCAAATAACCAAATAAGGATGTCTTTAAGTGAATGTAAATTTAGGAAGCACTTTATTTATCTGTTTGTTTCATTTGAGAGAGAGAGAGAGAGAGAGAGCTGAGGAGGGGAAGAGGCAGAGGGAGAATCTTAAGCAGGCTCCAAGCCCAGTGTGGAGCCTGAGGCAAGACTCGATTCCACAACCGTGAGATCATGACCTGAGCTGAAGTCAAGAGTTGGATGCTTAACCAAATGAGCTACCCAAGCGCCCCTCAAATATGAAGCAGTTTAAATCTTGGATTTTTAAATCTTCCCTATAAACTAAAGGGGCAGGGAGTGTGACTTAGAGGGAGTGAGACTTACGTGGATATTTAAAGGATCAATATGTATTTACTGTAGCAATTTGTATCGTAGCAAAATATAAAGGAAACCGCAAAAGGAGACCAGTTAATCAAACTGTGGGACTTCATACAGTAGGATACGATGCATCTCCAAAGATAATACAGAGGAATTTTTTACAGAATGAAAAAATCTTTTCAATATATCATTAAGTGGAGGGAAAAAGGTTTACAAATGAGTGAATGTAATGAAGCCATTTCTGTAAATAAGAAAATATGCAAATGCATGAATGAATATAGTTGTCACTTATGATGTCTCCATTAATGAATTAATGAATTATTAATTCACTCATATATATTAGAATGAATATGCATTATAATTATTTTGATAAGGAAATACATATATATGTATATATATTTAAGTGTGTATATTTATTTTGAGAGAGAGAAAGAGAGAGCAAGAGAGGGGCAGAGAGAGAGGGAGAGAATCCCAAGCAGACTCTGCACTGTCAGGACTGTGCTGGACACGGGACTCAAACCCACGAACTGTGAGATCCTGAGCTGAAATCACGAGCTGGACACTTAACCGACTGAGCCACCCGGTGCCCCAAATATACGTATTTTTTAATTTGGTGTGGTAGTGGGTAGGATAATGGTCTCCCGAAGGTGTCTGTGTCTTGATCCCTGGAACCTACGAATGTGTTGTATCACGTGGCAAGAGGGATTAATGCTGTGGATAAGGTGGGGGGCGGTGGTCAGCTGACCTGAAATTAGACAGATTATCCTGGATGGCCTCGGTGGATCCCGCAAGACCCAATTTGGACTTGTCACCTACGGAACTGTGAGACAGTAACTGCACATTGTCTGAAACTACTTAGTTGGTGGCAACTTGTGGCAGCAGCAATGGACAACTGGCCTCTTGGGGAGGAATTTGGAAACGCACAGAGGACAAGGGGGATGCATTTCATTCATGCACAGGAGAATGTCTGGGAGACCAAACAGGAGCAGAGGTTAATAGATGAGACAGCGAGACAAAGTTGGAAAGGTCCAGTTTCGAGAAGGCTCAGGTCAGTGTCCTCTGTCTCCATGAGGTGGCACCAGGAAGAGGCTGCCTTCGGAACATGAAACAGAAGGCTACAGGGGAGGAGGGAGGAGAGGACTTTCCCGGGACTAAGTACCTAAAGAAAATGAAGGAAAATTTTTTTTTATTTTTTTCTTTTTTTTTTCTTTTTTTTTTCTTTTTTTTTTTAATTTTTTTTTCAACGTGTATTTATTTTTGGGACAGAGAGAGACAAAGCATGAACGGGGGAGGGGCAGAGAGAGAGGGAGACACAGAATCGGAAACAGGCTCCAGGCTCTGAGCCATCAGCCCAGAGCCCGACCCGGGGCTCGAACTCACGGACCGCGAGATTGTGACCTGGTTGAAGTCGGATGCTTAACCGACTGCGCCACCCAGGCGCCCCTTTATTTTTTTTCTTAATCTTTATTTATTTCTGAGACAGAGAGAGACAGAGCATGAGCAGGGGAGGGGCAGAGAGAGAGGGAGACACAGAATCCGAAGCAGGCTGCAGGTTCCGAGCCGTCAGCACAGAGCCCAACACGGGGCTCGAACTCAAGGACCATGAGATCATGACCGGAGCTGAAGTCAGTCGCTCAACCAACTGAGCCACCCAGGCGCCCCAATGAAGGAAATTTTTTAAAGGGTTGAAAAAAGCCTTTTGTGGAGATTGGTGGTCTAGGGGAGCAAAGAACACTGAAAAGGTGACCAGCCAAAAATAAAGCCCCTGCCAGGGGCACCCGGGTGGCTCAGTCAGTTAAGCGTCCAACTCTTGATCTTGGCTCAGGTCGTGATCTCACGATGCGTGGGATCGAGCCCCATGTTGGGCTCTTTGCTGACAGCGCAGGGCCTGCTTGCGATTCTTTCTCTCCCTCTCTCTGCCCCTCCCCCACTTGCACTCTTTCTCAAAACAAATAAACTTTTAAAAATAAATAAATTCCCAGCCAAAGTGATCTTTGCTGGGCTGGGCCAGCAACACTGATTGGCCTGGGAGGCAATTTTTCTCTAATATAATTTATTGTCAAATTGACTTACATACAACACCCAGTGCTCATCCCAACAGGTGCCCTCCTCAATGCCCATCACCTACTTTCCCCTCTCCCCACCCCCCATCAACCCTCAGTTTGTTCTCTGTATTTAAGAGTTTCTTGGGGCGCCTGGGTGGCGCAGTCGGTTAAGCGTCCGACTTCAGCCAGGTCACGATCTCGCCGTCCGTGAGTTCGAGCCCCGCGTCGGGCTCTGGGCTGATGGCTCAGAGCCTGGAGCCTGTTTCCGATTCTGTGTCTCCCTCTCTCTCTGCCCCTCCCCCGTTCATGCTCTGTCTCTCTCTGTCCCAAAAATAAATAAACGTTGAAAAAAAATAAATAAATAAATAAATAAATAAATAAAGAGTTTCTTACGGTTTGCCTCCCTCCCTTTCTCTTTTTTTTCCCCTTCCCCTCCCCCATGGTCTTCTATTAAGTTTCTCAAGATCCACATATGAATGAAAACATGTATCTGTCTTTCTCTGACTGACTTATTTCACTCAGCATAATACCCTCCAGTTCCATCCAAGTTGCTGCAAATGGCATGATTTCACTCTTTCTTGGGTAGTATTCCATTGTATATATAAACCACATCTTCTTTATCCATTCATCCATTGATGGACAGCTAGGCACTTTCCATAATTTGGCTATTGTTGAAAGTGCTGCTATAACCATTGGGGTACGAGTGCCCCTGTGCATCAGCACTCCTGTATCCCTTGGGTAAATTCCTAGCAGTGCTCTTGCTGGGTCATGGGGTAGATCTATTTTTAATTTTTTGAGGAACCTCCACACTGTTTTCCAGAGTGGCTGCAGGCCTGGGAGCCAACTGATGGAGAGTGCCTCATCTATTCATGAGGACTGGCAAAAGGCCATGGTAAAAGCTGCATTGAGTCATGACCCCAGGAACAAAAGGATATGCTCAAGCTAAAACTCACCCAAACTTAGCCCTCCTGTTGCTCCTGGTTAAGATTAAGCAACAAGGGGTGGCTAACATGGTTTCATCGTTTCTTCAGAAGGAGAGGCTGTGTTCTTCAGGTCTGCTCAGATGTACACAGGCAGTTGTTTGTGGAAACAGATTATCAGACTTCCATCTCACCAGATCTAGGGGAAGTGAATGCCCTTATTCAATTCTATTTTTTTCCCCTTGTTTGTTGCCATATTACATGGAGTTTGGATCAAAGCCTACGTTTAATATAAATAGAAGTTGATCGGCTGAAATATTATGAAAAAGATCATTAAATCCCAGAAAAGTAGGCATTCCTAAAACTTGAAATTTTATGGGTTTTTTGATAACTGCCAGCAACACTTTGTTTGGATTAGAATTAAGTGTCTGCCAAATTGGAAACTATAAAAATCTCAGAAAAGTTTTTTTAATAAATTTAACATAAGATTTTAAGCAGTGTCTCTAAATACTCACTCTAGCAAAACACATATTTTCTACATTTAAAAAAGTGAATTTATAAGCCAGTTGCTTCCCACAAAGTTGGAAAGGAGGAGGAAAGAGAGACAGGCCCACTATAACCTTATTTTCCTGATGCAACTCCACAGATTCACAGACTTCTAGAATAAAGCACCTTATATGGAGGAATAAAAGTAGAGGTGACCAAGTTTTCACCAGGCTCTAGTCTAGAGTATGACAATGAGCCCAGCACACCTCAACATACTTTAAAAATCAGAATGGAGCTGGACGGACCAGCACAGCCCTCCCCCAGAAGGCGTCTAATGGACGGGTGGAGACCAAGATGGTCTTCAGTATCCTGACTTTCATTTCTTGAGAGCTGGCCATGTGCCAGGCCTTAGCTAAACACTTTCTAAGATATTAACTAATTCTCAAGAGCCATACAAGACACGGGTAATACCATCCCCTTTTTACAGAACAGGAAACCAGAATAGAGGGGATAAGGGCTTATTTCTCCACAACCACCAAGTGTAAAAAGTAGACCTCCCCCGGTCATTCTTGGTTCCACTGCCTTGTTTTATTATTTCCTTGAGTACATATGTCTCTATCTGGAATTATTAAGTATATTTGTTTGTTTCTGGGCTCACAGATGATGCTTAATAAATACATATCAAGTGAATAAATGAACTCATCTGAGGCCCTATGGCTGTTGGCGCCAGGGTCAGAATTTGAAGTCTGTTCTATCCAAACCCAAAGATAACTACATCTTTAAAGACTTTTTTTTTAATAGATACTTACTAATGAAATGATATGATGATGTCTGGGATATGATTCAAAATAATGCAAGGCATTAGGGGTTGCATGTAAGTGAAACAAAACTGACCCCATGTTGGTAATTGTTGAATTTGGGTGATGGACAGGTGCGAGTTTAATCTGGGTGATGGACAGGTGCCAGTTTATTGCAACAGTTCTCCCTACTTTTGCATATGCTTGAAGCTTTCCGTAAGAAAGAGTTTAATTTAAAAAAACAAAGAGAACTTCATCGCTCGTGTTTTATTTCTGTTCTTTCTTCTCCTGTTGCAACCTCTAAATTGCCAGTCTAAATTTCCTTCTCCTTCTTACACTATGCTCGCTAAATAACTTCTATTTCCCTTACTGCCTTTCTTCCCCATTTCTCTGACTTATGTGCAGTAGTCAAAAATTCTTATTTTTCCATGAACACTTCTACATGTAAAATATTGCCCTATTCTCAATACCCCCAATAACATAAAAGCAGGAATTTCACTCCAAAACTGTGTATGTGCCAATTAGTGAGTTCACCTACAACTTTAACACATTTAATGGTTTTAAGTAAAATTGAAAATTCATGTATGTGGGAAAAAAATTAACCCAAGACACATCTGACTCATTGTTATTTAAACTATTAAAGATAACTTATATCATTATTCACTCACTGTTCTCCTGAGGTAAGCAAGCAATAACACCTACTCAAGGCAAATTATAGGAAATAGGACTAGCTTTAACACCAAATGAAAGAGAAATTTATTGGTTTTGCTTTCATTCTTCTGATACCCATCATTTTCTATCACTGTGACAGGGGCAGATATTATTGGTTTCTCAACCCACTTCCATTTTCTGATGCACCTGAACCCAAGTGTTGGAACAGCAACGTGCCCAGCCCCAGGTAAGGTGTTCACTCTGTCACCTTCTCTCACACCTAAGGACAGCTTCCTAAAACCATCTGGCCAGCTAGATCTATGTCACTTGTACTCTTTAGTGTTTGTTTATGAAACAGGACAGAAGCAATCGTCATGTACTTCTGCTCTCCCCCACCACACACACACACACACTTCTTCCAACTTTGAGTATAGATGTGATGAATGGAGCTACAGCAACCACCTTGCAACAATGAGGATGGAATCCAACAAACGTATGATGCTAGGGTGGAAAGAGGTGAGAAAACCGAGCATCAAATGGCATCACAGAGCCCCTGAGCCAACGCCAGCAAACATCTACTTCCAGAGATCTGTTTGTATGTTTTCAAGCTGGGTCTTCCAGTAGTCATAGCCAAATACCTTTCATTTTTGTTTTTGCTGAAATTCTTCAATTGCAAATTACTGTTGATAAATTTCATACAGGACATGAGATTTGAAAATGAGAAAGATGCTAAAATAGATGGGGCCTTACAGACATACACAAGCATAGTTTCACTTGGATCGTAGGGTTTATTCAGTGGCTTCAGATAACACCTCAGCCTTGAGGTTCTGTGAGTGTTTAAAGATACACAAGCTCTGGGGCGCCTGGGTGGTTCACTCGGTTCAGCGTCCGACTTCAGCTCAGGTCATGATCTCACGGTTTGTGGTTTCGAGCCCCATGTTACATTCTGCGCTGACAGCTTGGCACTTGGAGCCTGCTTCAGATTCTGCTGTCCCTCCCCTGCACATGCTCTCTCTTTCTCTCTTTCTCTCTTTCTCTGTGTGTGTGTGTGTGTGTGTGTGTGTGTCTGTCTTTCAAAAATAAATAAATATTAAAAAAAAATACACAAGCTACCATTCCCTCCGAGGACTGTTTCATTCAGTACCCAGTTGAGGGTACTAATTGAAACAGTGGATGAGTCAAGGCAGTAAGTACTTGGCCATAAATCAAATTACATATTGTGAAATAAAATAACGTGCGATGCTTTCATCTCTGCTCTTGTCTCATCATATCCCTTATCAGTTCCATGGCTGTCACAAACAATGCCAGGTTGATGACCTCGTGCCCCTGTCCTAGTCATGATTCCTCTTCCATCTTTTTACCCTGATTCCCACCCACGAGCACTGCATCTCCAACTTGTAGTTCCTTTCCCCCCGAAATAATTAAATAATTGCTGGACTTCAGGTCCATCCTATTATCAGCGATGAGACCCTTTCCTCACTCAGCAGACATGATTGAGCATATACTACATGCCAAGTGCAGTGTGAGTGCTGAGGGTAGATGAGTAAGTACGCTTGGCTGATGAGTCTAGTGTTCTAGAGAACCACAGATTCTCTCTCTCTCTCTCTCTCTCTCAAGTTTATTTTTATTTATTTTGAGAGAGAGACACTGTGTGAGTTTGAGTGGGGGAGGGGCAGAGAGAAAGGGAGAGAGAGAACCCCAAGCAGACTCCTGGCCAGCCCAGAGCCCGATGTGGGGCTCGATCTCACAAACTGTGAGATCGTGACCTGAGCTGAAATCAAGAGTCGGACGCTGAACCTACTGAGCCACCCAGGCGCCCCCCACAGATTCTCTCTTAAATGTCATCTCCGTGTTGCTTCTTATTCTTATGGGGCTGGAACTCATGCATGTGAAGAAAGCACAGTTTTTAAAAATGTTTAAAGTTTGATATTCCAGACTTGCTACGGCAAGTGAGCAATTTGCCACTGACCTTTAGATGCTTTAATAGGGTGACAAACCCACCTGTGCAAGAATAAAAAATGGTTCTGTATATTTTAATATGTACCAAAAAGAAAAAGGTATGCTTGAGCATGTGGGTTTCCTTCAGAGGATATC
This sequence comes from Lynx rufus, assembly GCF_022079265.1. NCBI lineage: Eukaryota > Metazoa > Chordata > Mammalia > Carnivora > Felidae > Lynx > Lynx rufus. The sequence continues at coordinate 128,087,838 of NW_025814878.1, forward strand.
AGCAACACAGAAAAATTATCAATACACACACACACACACACACACACACACACATACAAATGTTAAAAAAATATGTAGGGGGGCCTGCATGGCTCAGTCGGTTGAGCATCTGTCTTTGGCTCAGGTCATGATCCCACAGTTCATGGGTTCAAGCCCTGTGTCAGGCTCTGTGCTGACAGCTCAGAGCCTGGAGCCTGCTTCGGATTCTCTCTCTCTCTCTCTCTCTCTCTCTCTCTCTCTCTCTGCCCCTCCCCCACTTGTGCTCTGTCTCTCTCAAAAATAAACATTAAAAAAAATTTTTTAATATATAGAATGTTAGATTTAAAGCAACCTTAGAGATTACAGTCCAAACCTCTCTTCTGACACACTGAAAAACTGGATTCCCAAGAGGGTCAGTGATTTGGTTAAAATGACAAAGCTAGGAGATACTTAAGATCCAATTATTTACAGCAGAAGTTCATTAAATTAGATAGTAGAATGAGAGTCATCAAATCATGGCTGAAAACCTGCCTATGGTCCCCTGTTGAAAAGAAACAATTAGGGGCACCTGGGTGGCTCAGTCGGTTAAGCATCCGCGCTCAGGTCATGATCTCACAGTTCATGAGTTCGAGCCCCACGCTGGGCTCTCCGCTGACAGCTTGGAGCCTGAAGCCTGCTTCAGTTCTGTGTCTCCCTCTCTGCCCCTTGTCCACTCATACTCTGTCCCTCTCTCTCTCTCAAAAGTGAATAAACATTATTTTTTTTTATTTAAAAGCCTGCTTAGGAGGACGGAGATGGAATTCTACCATGAATATGGCTGAATGGTCTTCAAATCGAGAAAGCAAATCCAACTGATTTGCAACTTTATCAGAAGAATTGATGGGAAAAGTGAATTACAAGAGTTGCAGCTAAAGAGAGGTTACCAGTTTGTCCCCAGGTGCCATTTCTTTGGCTCGCCCCCCATGTAACTGGCACTTCTTTGCAACGTAGGCATGAGGTCCATGAGGAGCCACCCGTACAGGCTCACCATGGAGGTTCTCACGATGGCATTCCTGCATCTTTAGGGACTTTATGGATGTAACGTATTCCAATGTGTATTTTGAGGAGAGAGGGTCCGACATCTCACCAGATTCTCAAAGAAGTTCCTGACTTTAAAAAGGCTAAGGATTCGGGGTACCTGGGCGGCTCAGTCAGTTGGGCATCCAACTCTTGATTTCGGTTCATGTCATGATCTTACGGTTCATGGGTTCAACCCCACACGGAGCTCTGTGCTGAAAGTGTGGTGCCTCCTTGAGATCCTCTCTCTCCCTCTCTCTCCCTCTCTCTCTGCCCCTCCCCCTCTACCCCACCTCTCACAAATAAACAAATAGTTTTTAAGGAGGCTGAGGATTCTATCAATAAACTTTGTGCCTCCAAACTTACTTCGTGGATAGGAACATGGTCAAGGCATTTGCGCACCTCTCCCAATGTCTATCTCAAGATGACCAATAGTCTATACCAAACAAGCAGAAAAAGAATGCAAATTTCACTGATATATTACCTTTTCCCAAGGGGAGGGCAAAAGGATGAAAAAAGTTATCAACAGGTACAAGTTTGTACTTACTTGTAAGAAAGCTAACGTGTAGACAAAATATAGTGTAGATAGTCTAGATAAAAGTCACTATTTTATCCATTACCAGCAGCTTCCTATCATTTCTAGGCCGGGCCACAGTTGCCTGGGGTAATGTGAGAAAACGTGGGAAAACCATGATTAATGGTTTTTACTCATCTGCTATTAAAATGCCTAGTGGCCTTTGAATACAGGTGCCTGAACATTTTAAATTTATTAATTTATTTGTATTAGATCAGTGTATCCTAACACTAAATTGCTTTAGCACTCTGCAAAACTTCCATAAAACTGACTTAGGGAGTGAATTGGCTGTGCATGGCCTGGACATTTCTCTATAAAAGATTCAGCTTTCTTTTTTAAAACTCCAAGCTTTTGTTTTTCCACGTATATGACCCACTTCCCCAAACTGGCCGTTTTCTTCTACCTCCCGCATTTAAATATCGTGCTTTTTAACTGTGCCAGGGGGGCTGCTTAGCATTACGCTGTCAGCCATTCACGGGAAAAGAGTATATTTGTTTTTAAACGGCACAAAACTGACATCTTTAATACTTCTGTTGCGCTTGTGAGGAGGCGAACACATAAATACAAAGAACGCCAAATAAAATGGATTAACGCGATGCGTGTGTATCGTGTACCTACACAGTACCAGGGACCGTGGATAAGGACAGGGAGAAGCCAAGTGTTTATCCGTGGGCGCTCAGTGCCGGCCTCCGCAACGTGCACCTTACAGCGATTCTCTGCCTCCGTCCTCACCACAACCCTCTGTGGGAGATCTTATTTTTAAGGCCCATTTTACAGGTGGGCAAACAGGGAGAAAAGGTGAACTTCATTGCTCTGTGGCTTGCCGCTCATAGATCACGGAGCTGAGACTTGCGCTCAGACCGAGACCTGGCACAAGACCACTTCAGCCTGGGTCTGAACGTCTAAACACCCCGATCTTCACTTTCTTATTCTGGGGATAGTGCTGAAAACAGACGAAGCTACGAAAACAGAAAACTCATTCTCTACTTTTTGTTCCCTAGAGAGCAGCCTAGCATTACGAAGAGAATGGCAACGCCACTTCAGGGCACCTCGGTGGCTCAGTTAAGCGTCCGGCTCTCGGTTTGGGCTCAGGTCTCGATCTCACCATCCGTGGGCTCGAACCCCACGTCGGGCTCTGCGCTGACAGCGCTGAGCCTGCTCAGGAGCCTCTCTCCCCCTCTCTCTGTCCCTCACCTGCCTCCACACACACACTCTCTCTCACTCTCAAAATAAATAAATAAATAAATAAATAAATAAATAAATGCATTTAAAAGATTAAATTAAAAAATCGTATTATCACTTCATGTCTCATATTTTAAAAAATAATAATATGACATTGAAGCAAAGCAAATGATGGGCTTTGAAACTTTGTTTCTGTATATTACACGTCATTCGACGCTCAACTCCATTATGTATTAAATAACGCTTCAGACTAATATCTGGAATCTTGTCCAGATGATCACATACAGAAATCCTGTGCTGAGGCGTCCATATTCCGGTACACCCTTTCTTGCCAGTGAGGCAAGGACCGTGGGTCACGCATCTTTTGTCAAATCACCATTGAGGCCAGAACGGAATTGCGAATATGAAAAGCCATGCAGTAGATCTTTAAGAAAGGAAGCGCAGGCACTAGAGGGGAAAATACCTGCTTTCCCTTCTCATGCCCAGTCGCCCTGTTTCTCACATGAGGGGTGGACGGTGGTGGCAGGGAAGGTGACCGCAGCAGACACACACATCTCTCAGCGGCCCGTGCACAGCAGTGACAGTGGTGGCTCTGCCTTCTCCACTTCTGAACTTTGGCCTGGCGCCACGGGGGAGAGCCAGGACGCCTCGCCCAGGGGCCGTGTTTGCCAGACCAATAAGAGGAGAGTAAACACCATCCATTTCAAAAGGAAGCTTGTCGTGACAAGGTTTTTGGACCGCGTTCGCTAAACGATGGTGTTTGAAGAGCCAAAAAATTTGTTGCATGAATTTTCATTTGTCTTGGAGTTTCCAAATGTGCCCCGTGAGGTTCATCGACCGCACGTGCCGACAGGAACCGACCACGTGCCCAGCAGGAGGAAGTGAATGCCCAGGCGGAATCGGGGGCCTTGGGTTTGCAGAAACCTTCCTTTCTGCCACCATCCACAGAGTCACATTCTAGAGACTCCTGCCTGTGCTTTAAAGCTTCGTATCTTTCCCTGTCTTCCACCTACGTTCAAATATCCCCAAAGCATAATGAGCCCCAGAATATAGTCATAAAGATCGTTTACCCAAGGGGCGCCTGGGTGGCTCAGTTGGTTAAGCACCCAACTCTTGATTTCAGCTCAGGTCATAATCTTACGGTTCATGAGTTCAAACCCTGCCTCGGGCTCTGCACTGACATGTGGAGCCTTTTGGGATTCTCTCTCTCTCCTCTCTTTGTGCCCTTCCCCTCACTCGTGTGCTCTCTCTCTCACGATAAATAACCTTAAAAAAAAAAAAAAAAAAAAGATTGCTTATCCAAGAGTCTGAAAACGAGAAGGAACCACAAAGTTGTTTAAAAAGGATTTTTAAGAAAAAAAAATAGAAAAAAATAAAATAAAAAGGATTTTTGTTCATGATGACTCAATTTCTTTGTCACAACACCACAATAATCTTTAAAACTTTTGCTGTAATGTGAGGTCATGAAGTCACCTGCCTGGCTGCAAATTATGGTTGGTGATGTCATTACAGAGTCACCCGGACCCACGTAGACACAATAGCATGGATAATAACAGATACATCACAAGAGGACCCAGCATGGGTTTGTCTGGTAAAACTCTCATACATTTCATGGAACAACCACTGTTATTTCTGAGGAGATTCTACGCCAGAGGAACTGGTGAACAAGACCTTAAAAAAGTGCTGTGCAGCGAGAGGGAGAAGGTAACATTGATGGACATTTTCTCAAAAGCTACTATGTCACTTTGACCTACCATCTGGGATCCTTTGACAACCCAAACCCTCTTAAGGCAGAAAAAGAAAAAGAAAAGAAAGAGAAGGCGGCGGCAGGGGGTGGGGGGAGGGGGGAGGTGGAGCTGGGTGGCTTAGTTGGTTAAGTGACCGACTCTTGCTCTCTGCTCAGGTCGTGATCTCATGGTTCTTGGGATGGAGCCCCGGGTCAGGCTCTGCACTGACAGCACGGAGCCCGCTTGGGATTCTCTCTGTCCTTCTCTCTCTGTCCCTCCCCCACTCTCTCCCTCTCTCAAAATAAAGAAATAAACTTTTTTTTAAAAAGCTGGAGTGGGGGGTGGGGGAGAATGCATTGGCATGCATGACTAAAAAGTCCAGGAGTATGAAACTCCTGGCAACACTAGATCTAGGCTCTCAGATGAGACTGTCAGGAACCTGACTCTCTCCACTACTCTTACCCCCTTTACGCTCTGGCTCTTTTCTCAGGCAGGCTCTCTCCGGAAGGACGGTAAAGACAGCTTCCAGCTAGCCTCCTACCAGCTTACCAACAACTGTGGGAAAGAACGCACCCCTCCCGATGGTGCAAGAAAACAGGGGCAGGAGTCCACTGGCCTATTTTCGGTCACGTGACCAGCTCAAAGCCAATCACCGGGGCCGTTATACACGTTGCTCTCATTGACGGCGTCTGGGCACCTGAAGAGCCAGGCGGTGGGGACAGCCTCCCTGCAACACCTGTGAATCAGTCTGCTGGGGTGACCGTAATCAAGTACCACAGGCTGAGTGGCTTCAACAGAAATATCGTTCTCACAGTGATGGAGGCTGAGAAGTCCAAGGTCAAGGTGCCAGCAGGATTGCTCTCTTCCGAGACCTCGTTCGGAGGCTTGGCGTGAGATAGCCTTCTCCTTCCGTTGTCTTTATATGGACTTCCCTCTATGCGTGTCTACGTCCTAATTTCCTCCTCCGTCATGGAAGGGCCCACTCGTATGATCTCATTTTATCTTAATCACTACTTCAAAGGCCCTATCTCCATGCATAGTCACATTCCGGGGTGATAAAAGAATTAGGATTTCAACATATGGATTTGGGAAGACAAAAAGTGACACACTTCATTCATATATATATATATATATATTTTTTTTTTTTTTTTTTTTTTAATTTTGAGGTTGGTAAGGGGAAATCAATGCTGAGCAGGCAAAACAAGCCCTGGTAAACCCCAGCTTCTGCAGACACGGTCCCAGCAAATCCTGCCATGAGTTGGCTACAGCCTGATTTCAGACAGCAATATGGCCTCTGAGAACGCCCCACTTGGACAGTTAGCACCTTTAGACAACAGCACTGAGAAGCGATGTTAATGTTTTTGAACCATAGTCCCTCGGCGTGTTCCCTTAAACATTAGTTCACTTGGCATTTAAATAGATGTTATTGAGAAAGAAAGATTATGCGGTAAAAGAGAGATTTTTGTTTTGTGGGGTTTTTTTTTTTGGAAATGCTTAACTCAAATTAGACCAGTTTCTACACCACAGGACGTTCCGGAGCATTTTAATAGGTTAACAATGGCTGTGCAGTCTGGAACACTTACCATTCCTCCAAACACACATCAGTGAATGCTTCCTTGTAAGATTGCCGTCCTCGTGACGAGGTGTAAAAACTAAGTTTAGGTTGGGGAGTGGAGGCAGGGCAAGACGGTGGCTGGACCTCGGGACTACTGAGAACTGGTTTTTGCCAATTCTGGAGAGATTTGGCCTAGTCTGGCATATGGCATGCTGACCAGCTTACCTTCCACTGGCAAGGAGTGGACAGCTCAAACCTGAAAGAAGCCCAACGGAGGCCAGCTGCAGCGAAGGCTGAGGAAACATAACCAGGGGAGCAGGAAAAAGAAAGAGAAGCCATAGTCCAAATCACCAAATTCAAAAGCCATAGCGAAATCCAGCACGAGCTGGGGTGGCACAGTCTGGGGGGGGGTCTTTCTATCTGATCACGGTGGGGCAGGTCTGGGGGCTACCGTGAGGTTCCCTTAACATGAGTTGAATGTCAGGACCGAGAACCAGGGAGACCCATCTGAGTTGATAAGATGGGATTAGTCCAGAGAGAAGCAACCCACTCATCTAGACAAGGGATGCGGGATCCAAGTTCTAACTCCAGCACTAGAACAGGAGCTGGAATCCAGGGATGTGGGTAGAAAGCAGTAAGACACCCGCCCCCAACGATGCTCAGCTGAAGTGTCACTTGGGGTGACGGGGACTGATATTCACATAGCTTTCAAGATTCCATATACAAGTCCAGATGCAACAGGTGGGAGCAACAGATTTTAGGCACATTTCCTGGTGGGGAAAGAACGGCCAACATATACCAGGCCGACTGCTCCTCCTTGCCTTCTCAGCTTTAACTGCTACAACTCATCGTTGCCCTTCGAGCTCCAACCGGAAGGCCTGTTGTTATCCCACACTGCACTGCTGCAAGACTTCTGCTTTTTCTCTTAAGTTCCCCTTTACACATTTTACCCGGGGTACTCGAGCTGATCATTTAAAGACCCTGGCCGGACAAGACGTCCCTCCCTGGGAAAGACGTCCCTCCGTCCATCCACTTTCTCTCCCCACTCCCAGGCAGGGTCAGGTGCATTCCCTTCATACTTCCATGGAACCTTAGTATAACACTCCCGTGCTGGACCAAGAAATATGGCGCCTGGAATATGGTAGAAGGTGCAATAAATGTTTGTAGCACTTCACTGACCCACGGCAGCAAGGCACACACAGAGTTAATGAGCGACCCCGCAGAGTCAGGACTGAGCTTCGCAGTGTACGTTTCCTTTCTACTTGCCACGGTGGAAAGGATACCCTTTCACATATAATGCTCCTGCCATTTGACCCCTGGACTAAAACTGAGCACCCACTGTCAAGGGAGCGAAGGCATCTTTCTGACACATGGTAATTACCCTTAAAAGTGTACCTCCCAACAAATCCCCTAAAAAGCACCCCAGCGCAGATTCTGACAGTGTTCATAAATCACCAGCTCTGGCCCCTCGGAAGTTTAGGAAGTCAGCGAGGACACTTGACAGAGTTACCGCCTTTATTAATGCCGTGGGCTTGGATTATTTATTTAAGATTACTAGGATCTGAAAACATGCGCTCCAATCAAGGCTTCACCTAAATCACAAGGAATGGCACAAGGTCCCGTCCAGACAGCAGCTTCTTGCTATTGTGTGCTGTTGGGAAGACGCTCTCCAAAGGGATATAATGAGCCGAGTAAACTCCAGGAAACAGGATGATTAAAAGTATCTTTTCCATTCCGAGCACTATAAATGTTAAACACATGTTTCGCAGTTCAATTGTTTTAAACCATTTTCCAACATGACCTTTATAAATATTTGTACGTCCCTCCCACTCCAAGGAGTAAATGACTGCTCGGTGGGGGCCTCCCGGGAGGTCCACTGAGGAAACGCTGCCAGTGCGTGAGCTGTGCCCCGAGAGTAAGGCAGACCCCGTGAGGAAGCGTGTTACCTCTTCCGGGTCACAAGGCTTCCAATTAGACTCTAATTACTAGGACACTAAATTATTCAATGTGACCCAAAAACAAAATAAAGCTTCCCAAAGTGGGAGAGGCACAAGGAACCTCAGAGTCAGAATAGGCTAAGGAAATCATGGAGTTCAAAACCCTCCTTTCGTGGATGAAAGGAATGGGGCAGAGAGCTGAAGGGAACACCCACGGAACACCTCCATCTTGAATCTCTTGGGTGGCTATGAGCATGTCTTTCAGAACACACGTGGGGTGGGTTTTCCATTTGTGTCCGCCTTCCTGTCACCTGACGCTGTTCTCTTCCTTTCTCAGACTGAAGTGGGATATTCTGCAGCGCCCATTTCCTTTCTCTTTCCCAGCACCACTCTGTGCCCAGCCAATCAAACTCCCAGCACTCCCCAAGCCCAGAGCACACCTTCAGTCTGTTCCTTGGAGTGCGCTTTGCCTGCACGTCCACTGTCTGCCATGGACTCCCTTCCCTGGGAAGCCTGACTGACTTCTGCTCAGACCTTAATGCCCACCTGCCCTGCGCCTGGCTCTCCCCGGTCGAGCACCTCTGATCTCTTGTGTCACCATCGTCCTCACCCATATTCGTTGTAGTACAGCACTGACGGCATTGACGTCTAATTATCAGTTTTCTTATCTGTCTCCTTGACTAAACAGTGGCCCGTACACAATGCCTCCTCGGTTACTGGACAATCTCTTCCACTCCTTCTGTTTCTACTTCAACTGTACTCTGATAAAGCCAAATCTGTATCTCCCAGGCCACTCTTAGTGCATATTCCAAATCTCTGTTGAATGCCCCTTCGGCATCTCCAACCCAACTTTTCCAAAACAGAAGCGAGAGTTTCTTGTGCCCCTCCATCCACCACCCCAAAATCTACTGCTAGTCCTCCTGCGGCCGTCTCTGTTCACGCCATTTTGATCCCGTCCCTGACTCAGATTAAAAACCCAAGGTTGGCACTGACAACTCCTTCCAACCTTCCTCTGGGTACTCTCCAACCCCTTCCTGTTCCACCCTGACCATGTCTCTAGGGGCATTCCCCACCCCTCTCCTGTACTGGGGCCGCAGCCTGAATCCAAGCCCTCACTCCTTCCTGTCTGATCATTTTCAGGACTTTCCACTCTGTTCTCCCAACCCTCCAAGCCACCCAACAGGCTGCTGCCAGGGGACTTATCCCCAAAGGCAGCTTGGCCAGAGCGTTCTCTCGCTCACACGTTTTCAGTGACTTTTCTTTGTCCACAGTCCAGACTCTTTCGCGTTTCATTCAAGATCCTTTGCAATTCAGCTCCAACTTCATTTCCATTCTTACCTCCCAGCTCTTCCGACTGCCCATTTTAATTCCAACCACAACTTTTCCTGTGTTGCCTTCTGTGAAAATACAAAGACAGTAAAAATTAGAAACAGATCAGTAAAATAGCATCTAGTAAAAGTTTACTGTGCAGATAAGAACAGTTCACGAGCTAGGAGCTGTCAAATTCAAACCTGGTAGGACGTTCAGAGGAGCGACATGGCAGGACCGCTTATAAAGTGAAAATGAGGATGTCATTTATCCTTTCCAATGCCTGGTTCTTACAGCGAGAGTTTGCAGACAGCAGTGGGTGGGATAAAAGTGATGAACACACAGCATTTTAGGAAGATGACTTAAGTTTCTCTTATGATTTAGGAGGAATCATTTAAATTCAGTTTGCTTATGCGGCTTCAATGGCTTTGACTGCTTGGGGAATTTTCAAATTTTGTCTCCGTTTTGTATCTTACTTCTTAATGCTTCTCCTTTAATTATCAGCTAAAATTCAGCTCAATATGTCACATCTTTGGGGAAGTAATTGCCAAATCCTATAAAGCACCTTGTTTCTAACAACTATGTCTTAATAGGATCCTATTTTCTCCTGTATTTGGGGGGGAGGGTGGAGGCTACACGATCAGAACAGAAATCCTGCATTCCCCACAGTGCCCACCATAGCATTTAGCACACAGTCGACACTTAATACATGCACACTGCACTGACTTTATAGGAAACAGAAGCGTATATAGCTACCAAATTCACAGAGTCGAAGACTCACAGTTTTGCACATCCACCGTTCCTGAAATCAGAATGCGTCCTGCAATCGATGATATCTCAGTAATTAATTAGCAGGCTTTTTCTTAACTGACTGAGCCACCCAGGTGCCCCAGCAGTCTTTTTCGTAGCTACACACAAAATAGCAATATCTCTTAGGATTGATAATGTATTAACATCCAAGGAAACAGGGTTTTACAGAGTAGCTCGACGTTAGGCTGTCTTCGTAAAAATACCCCTCAGAGGAAGCAACTGCCAAATGTATGGAACACACAATCCCTGCTTCCACAACATAGAACAAATTGACCCATTACTTCGTAATCAGCCAAAGAAATCTGTCCTGCCCTCTCAAGTCTACTGTACAATTTTCTTCATGATCTAACTGCAACCAAACCTCAGCAGATATAAGAGGCTTGAGGGACAAAATCATATCCAACTCTTCAGATGTGATCGTTGTAGCACTTTATATACAGTAGATATTCAATTAATATTTATTTATTAATTCATCTTTAATGCAAATCTGTTAAAATAACCAGACAACTAGAGGACATATACAGCTGGCCCAAAGCACAATCAGAATTAAGTTTGAGGCACCAAGCAAAGAGATTACAAAACTTTTCAATGCAAACCCTTTCTTCTTCATCCACATAGCCGGTGTTAGTTATGACCTTGTCAGTATCACGAGCAGCATTACTGTTATTAACACATATTGAGCGAGACCACCTGGGTGACTCATTCGGTTAAGCATCCGGCTCTTAGTTTCAGCTCAGGTCATGATCTCACGGTTCATGAGTTCGAGCCCTGGGTCGGGCTCTGTGTTGATAGTGCGGAGCCTGCCTGGGATTCTGTCTCCCTCTCTCTCTGCCCCTCCCCCACTTGCTCTCTCCCTCAAAATAAATAAATGAGCTTTAAAAATAAGTTTAAAAAAAAAAAGGAAAAGAGTAGGTAATTTTCCTTTTTCTCTCAGCTCCTCTTTGCTGCACAGATCACACTGGCCCAAACTTCTTTTCTAGCCTGAACTCCAGATCTCCACAGATGCCCAAGAAATCTGTCCTATGCTGTATAGTTTCACAGACTCTTCTCCATATACTGCATTATAATAATTATTGGCTATAATGTAATTATTTGTTCCTAAACCATCTCCCCAGCTAAACTGTTCTTCTGGTACCGTGCCTAACACAGAGAGAGAAATAATGTCTAATGAATCAAAGAAGGCAATGTAATAGTGTTATAAGAACCTGATGGAAATACAGTTTTGTTCCAAAAATCTCAGTAGCGACACTTACCCAAGACCATTGCATTGCAGTTTGCCCAATTTGCTCACAAAGTAATATTTTATATATTTCTGTTAAATTTACATAATGCTTTTCCTCCCAGAAATTCTTTCTTCCCCAAATTCTTTCTTCCCCAAATTCTTTCTTGAATTTTGAAATTATAATAACCTTCTGACTAGTCTCTTTGCCTTCAACTCCTCCTCTTTCCAATACAAGCTATGAATTTTCACATAAAGGAAATCACTGTCTCTCATCACTTACATGTTATCCATTTGGAGACAGAAGATACTGGGTATTGCCCTCGCCTCCCTCATGCCCTCATTTAAGTCAGTAAATTCATTCCCCCAACAAACTACCAAATGAGGTGGTTCCTATATAAGTGACACAAGAAACTGACAGATGATGACATCCCCATTATGAATCTAATAACCTAACCAGTTTTCCAGAAAGTGAAAAGATGACCCTTCCATGAATATTATGGACATCATTATCCCACATATGCTTTCAGCTCTGCTACTCTCACAGAGTATTGGATAAAGAAGAAATCAAGTGGTTTGAAAGGGTCCAAACTCTCTTTCTTGGAAATGGAAGGCCTAATCCAGGAATCCCCAGTCAGGAGATGTGAACCATCTTATTGCTTTACAAGCCTTTCCAGATTAGTTTTCAATGAATTGTAGATGGCCCCATTTCCCTTCTAAGTTGCTATATTTTTCAGCAGGAAGAGAGAAAGACACAATCCATGGTCTTCAGCCCTCCTCTCAGAAGGTACACTCATCAGTCTCCCCCCACTGAACTAAAAGCTTCAATATGTGAGAAATACTACATCCAACACCAACATTTTCCCCAAAGGAGTTTAAGAGACTTGGCTTAGCCCACTGACAAATACTGTAGCTATTTTTTTCTAAAATTACTAAACTCATATTACTGGCCAAACTGACTAGACAACTCAATCATATAACCATTTAAGCCCATCAAATACCCGATTTAAACCACTAAATCCATTTGTCTAATTGGCTGATTGTTTTAGTGTTATTTGGAGAGATACCATATCACTCAATGCCAAAGACAACAGACTAATGATGATAAAAAATAGACACAGTTTTGTTCCCTAGGATCTATGAATGTGTGAAATCAAGGATTTGTCTTAAATGGTAAACCTCTCAGTTTACGGATAATAAATCTATTACCAGAGGTCAGCGTCTTTCATGTACAGTCATGAAGTTGTACTTTTGCAAACTGGTATAATCAGTTCCCTGTTCCATTGTCTGTACAGGTAATTCAACGTTAAAAAAAAAAAAAAAAAACCTCCCTTTATGGATCCTCATTGTGAGTCTAAAATGTTGCATTGAGCTCTGACTCATAAATTCATCTGAATAAGGATGGTATGAATTCTGCCCTCAAAGGACTTCCAGTTAAACAATCTGGTGACTTGGAATGGAATGAGCACTGGGGGTCAGAGTCTGCTGTAAGCAAGACTCAAAAATCTATATACACAAAGCAATTCAAGTAGGAAATTGGGATGGTGCTAAACTTCATTGGCTAAGTCAGACACAAAGAGCTAGGCTCTTTAAAAGTGTTGTTTTGGGCATAAATGTGGTGCTTTCCCATGGACCTAGAACCAGCAAGGCATGCAAATTCTCCATTTGTGGGTTGGCAGGTATTACTTAATTTGCACAAGCAAATGTGGGTCTGGGAGTGTGTAGAAACAAACAACAAAAAGTGACTGGGAGCGCTGATGTTAAAACTTCTTCCTTAACATCCACCTACTTTGGGTTTCTAATTGGATAAATGAAAATCATATTGCCCAATCACACCGAGGAAGAAATACGTGAGAAATTGGTGTGTGAAAGTAAGAAACGTAGGTATGGTGCAAAATTCGGAAAGTTTATCATCTGATGTCAGGCCAAAGAAAAGCCTAAGAATCCTGTTCTTAAGGCAAATAAAATTAACAGAAAGGATGAAAATGATTTCTGGAAGGTGAGATTTTTAGACGTGATCCTTGTAAGTCTTAAGTAATCTTCCGACTCATAGAGTGTTTCTGTACCCATGGTGTGTATTCGGCTTGTTTTCTTATTTAAAATTGAAACTTAAAGGCAATGCTCCCCAAAGGTATACCAGATTAAAAATCATTTTAAGTACACCTAAAGTGCACCCCTATGTTTATTGCAGTTTGGGTTAGGGTTAGGGGTTAGGGTTAGGGTTAGGGTTAGGGATTGGCTTTGGGTTAGGGTTAGGGTTAGGGTTTGTCTTTGGGTTAAGGTTAGAGTTAGGTTTAGGGTTGGGGTAGGGATAGGGGTAGGGGTAGGGTTGGCAGTAAAAATGAACTTGTTAAATCTGAATCCTTGCTCACGCATTTTTTTAATTATTCTGTTTGACGAAATAAGAGGTGCGCACTTGCTGATCTGCCTCAGCCTGACGAACGCCGCTTTCTTGACGATAGGCATTTCAGTGATCCACTGTGCAAGCGGCTGTCCTCGTGGAACACCATTTTTACTTGGAAGATTTAATGACAGTCTACCTTGGGCTACTCGAATTTGGTTATTTGGCACACATTTTTCAAAAATCAATGAAAGAGTCAGATTAAGTTCAAAACCAACTTTATGTGTTGCCAAAGTTAAAAAGGCCAAAAAAGCAAGTGCTTACACTAAGCGGGGTATAGTTCAGAACAAATGCCATGTCTTAACCAGGACATTTTTCGCTCTGCTCCGCTGTGGACAAGACGTTTCCCTCTCTCCAGGTAACGAGAGCTACAAGTCCCAAATTTCCTTTGCCTATTTGTTTACCCATTCCGTTTTACCAATGATACATCCCACATAGCTTGGCAGAAACTTCCTTTCTTGTAGCCAGAGAGGCCCCGGATGTGTTGCCTTCTCTACACTTAGGCAGAAAGGAGTCTGGCCCACCAAAAAGGAAACAGGAGAGCCTCTGACTCATTTTCATTAATTACATAGTTACACAATTTTAACCATGAACACCAGAATGAGAAATGAGCTGAATTAATCCATTTGTTTCCTGCAAGTCTATGTTTGGTAAGGAAGCTTCTGGAAGCAAATTTTGTAACTGGAATTCATGGGCTTCACTGACTGATGCATCACTGTTTGGGTTTTTATATATGCTTCATTTTCTTTGTTTTGTTTTAACGTTCTCAGTATATAAGGTAAGGAGAGGTTTAGAGATGCCTCTTGAACAGGACAGGAAGTGAGCAATAATTGATGGCAAAATTTAAGCCCATTTAATAATAACCTAATGTCTAGGTGACTACTGTTTATAGAAATATCATGCAAGACATATATGTAATTTTAAATTTTTTAGTCGACACTTTTTAAAAAGTAAAATGACATAGGTAAAATTAATTTTAAAAATTTTTCTTAAAGTGTATTCATTTATTTTGAGAGAGAGACAGAGACAGAGAGAGAAGGCATGAGAGAATCCCAAGCAGGCTCTGCATTGTCAGGACAGAGTCCAACGTGGGTCTCGAAATCACAAACCTTGAGATCATGACCTGAGCCAAAATCAGAAGTCTGACGCTTAACCAATTGATCCACTCAGGCGCCCCAATAATATTTTCTATTTTCTCCCATACATTCTAAATATTCTCATTCTAATATGTAATCAATATAAAAATATTAACTAGATAATTTACATTATTTTCCGATACTTTGTACTAGTCTGCTCGGGCTGCCGTAACACAGACTGGGTGGCTTATACAACAGAAATTTATTTTTTCACAGTTCTGCAGGCTGAAAGTCCAAGGTCACAGTACCAGCAGGTGGGGTTCTGCCGAGAGCCTCTTCTTGATTTGCCAACAGCCACCTTCTTGCTGTGTCCTCACATGGCAGAGAAAGAGAGCAAGCTTCCTGTCATCAGTATCCCACCGCTATGACCTGATTTAACCCTTATCGTTTCTTTGCTCCAAATTCAGTCACATTTGAAGTTAGGACTTCAACATGAATTTGAGTGGGAGTGGGGGCCAGGGACCAATTCAGTCCATGGTGTATTAAGTCCTCAAAATCTGTGGATACTGGCTCCTGATTAGACAGTATAGATCTCAATGAATGGCATTGACTTTAGAAGTCAGAGAAACTCTAAAATTGAGAGTTGTGCCCCAAAACTGAGGGCCTGATCTTTAGGCGAAAGGCATTTATCCCGGGAAGAAGCCAATCCAGTGTCCACAACTACAGTCAGAAACTAAGGTTCACCCGAGGGTGGCCAGGGAAACTGACCATACACATCTTAGGAGCAATTGTTAGTCTTGGGACCCCCAACTGTCAGTGTCTAGAGTTTAGTGATGAAATTGAAGGTTTCCTATCCAGTCAAAGCCTAATGGGACATTCCTTCAGCTGGGAAACGAGTGGCAGGGTTCCTGGAGGTGGCTCTCATACAAGGTGTGCCTGCCCAGCCCACAGCGGGCTCCCTGAGGACTCCGCGCACATGGGGGGGAGAGGGGGCAGGGGTAGGGGGGGTTCTCTGGTGACATGTCTCTGCGGAGGAACAGCTACACTTGGCATTCCTCACTGGCAGGCATGGACAATACAGCAAGTGCAGCCATGTTATGTTCCGTCTACCAAAACTGCCCACGAACTAAAGCCAAGCAAACAAACAAGCAAAGATGCTGAAACAGGAAACCAATTCCTTCAGATACAAAGTTCCCTTGATTTCCACAGGGAAACCGCAAACAATGAAGTACTAAATCAATCAATCAATCAATCAATCAGCCAATCATCTTGAAGAGTATAAATTGATTTTTTTTTAAATATGAAGGAAAACGGCAGCAAGAATGCCATGATTGTACAGAGAACTCACCGATGCCATAAATTCAAAAATAATCAGGAAAAAAAGTTTTCATTAGTTAAGAATATTGTTGTGGCTCATTGAGCAGCAGATACATTCCGTGGAGCATTTTCCATTAGCTTAGTAGTTAATTCTACTGTGGACTTTTATGGGCATTCTTTTCCCAAGGTTATAGTAATGCTCAGGGACTCACCAGGGCCTGAACTAGCCTGAGGCGAAATCGTGTGTGTACCTTTGGCAGCCCAGCCTCTCCAACCTGTGACTCCAGCACCCCTCCCTCGCTTCCATACCAGGTCCCACTATTCTCCAGGCTTCTGACCCCCACCAGCATAGAAGACCAATCAAGTGGGCACATTTCCCCTCCAACACTAGTAGCCGCAGTGGAATCTGTTGTTTTGCTGTCTTGCACCTCTTCTCCTTTCTTCCAGTGACAGCGACAGCCTTGCTTTTCTCCAGGAAACCATCTCTTTCTCACCCTCTGCCTGTGGTTGAGAAGGAATTGACCTCACCCCCCCAGAGTCCAGGACTGACAGATGACTTAGCGCTCCGAAACAGCATATTCAAGTCATGGACCACAGTGATTGGCTAAGGAATGGGCACGTGGCCAAGTCAGCCAGATCAGCATGTCCCTGCAGGGCATCATCAAGAGCCACAAGGAAGGCACTGCTGAGACCACTACCTTGCCACCATTTGGGGATGAGACTGCCTAAACGAAAGGAGCCAAGAGAAAACAGATTCAGGAGATGGGGGGATATGTCTCTTGACATCTTTTCTGTAGCTGGATGTAATGGTCTAGATTTTTTAGTAAGCTGGCTTAAACCAGGTCTTCTGTCACTGGCATCCGAGAGTCTTAACAAATAGTGTGTTGTACTAACTTGACCTTTTAGGAATAGACCCACCACCACCACCACCACCACCACCACCACCAAAAGGGCAGAAGGAAAAGAACACCAGTGAATAAATTTCAGGTACCTAATGGCAAATTAGTGTAGCTGATACTTACAGGTACGAAGTATTTCCAGCATCCATTCAGCTTTTTTAAGTATCATGTAAATAACAGCTTACATGCACTCTGGACAAAGCCAGTTTTGCTGTTTTGCCCTCTCAGTCTACTGTTTTCATTTAGTTATTTGAGCCTAGTGTAGAAACTATCTCAATATGCCAAATACTTTTCATTAGAACAAGGGTTGGGGCACCTGGGTGGCTCAGTCGGTTGAGCATCCGACTTCGGCTCAGGTCATGATCTCATGCTCTGTGAGTTCGAGCCCCACATCAGGCTCTGTGCTGACAGCTCGGAGCCTGGAGCCTGCTTCAGATTCTGTGTCTCCCTCTCTCTCTCTGTCCCTTCCCCACCCATGCCCTCTCTCTCTCTCTCTCTCTCTCTGTCAAAAATAAATAAACATTAAAAAAAAAAAAAAAAAAAAGAACAAGGCCAGGGCTGGATTCTCACAACTATGAGATGAAACAGCCATGCCTTATTTGACTAAGGAGAGAGGAAATAACAGTTTTTTAGAAAGAGACTTGCATTTTACATTGAATGTCTACCCATGAGTCATAGGAGTCGCCAGTAAAGGAGACAAAGAATGTAATTGCCCATCTACCCTTACTATTACCACCATCCATAAGTAAGACTGTGACTCACTATTACCACCACTAACACCATCACCAAAGATAATATTATTCACTGCTTTCCCTGGTTCCTCTTTGTTCTCCAAAAATTCTCTCTATACTCTCATCTCTTAGATCTCTAAGATAATGGGAATGGGATTTTTCTAGAGGAATTTGAAGGGGGCTGGAGTTGACTTCTCCTTTACTCTTTATGGAAGAGCATAAACTCAGAGGTAGACAATAGTTTTAAGATTTATACTGTGTTTTCATTGAAAGTGGGTATATCTTTCACTCAACAGACATTATTTAGGAACCTGCTATACATATTAAAATGAAATAAGGGCCCTTGGGTGGCTCAGTTGGTTAAGCATCCAAGTTTGGCTCAGGTCATGACCTCACAGCTCATGAGTTTGAGCCCCGCGTCAGGCTCTATGCTGACAGCCTGGAGCCTGGAGCCTGCTTCAAATTCTGAGTCTCCTTCTTTCTCTGCCCCTCCCCTGCTCACGCTCTCTCTTTCTCTCTCTCTCTCAAAAATAAACATTAAAAATAAATACAAATAAAAATAAAATAAAAAATAAGTAAATAAATAAAATGAAATAAATCTCTCAAGTTCTACCTCTGGCCATAGCATCTTTTAGGAATCCCACCCCTACCAACCCACCATCACATGCATCCAACTGTCTTTCTCTGGGAGTTTCAAAGAAGAGACACCTAAAAGGACTTCCAGAGACATGTGAGAGCTTGGAGTTCTTCTAGCGATATTTATGAAGTAACCACCAAAGGCAAGGTATTTTGTGCCCTAATTGTGGGTAAATTTCAGTTCCTTAGTAATTCCTACATACTCTCAGAGTTCCAACACTGGAAAATACTATCTCTAAATGTAAGGAGG
Organism: Lynx rufus; assembly: GCF_022079265.1. Taxonomy (NCBI): domain Eukaryota; kingdom Metazoa; phylum Chordata; class Mammalia; order Carnivora; family Felidae; genus Lynx; species Lynx rufus. The sequence goes on from NW_025814878.1 coordinate 128,106,495, forward strand.
ACCCTGGATTCCTTACACTTAGTTTCCTCTCTTCTCCCTCTCACAATAAGTAGAGGGAAACCTGTTACTCTGGTGTTGAGTGGGGGTGAAGGACAGCAGTTATCAATAATAAAGAAGTCCTATGGTCTCTTGGCTAATTTTAAAAGGCTTAGCATGACATGGATTCTTGATGGATAAAGGCAAGATAATGTGTTTTTAAAACCTGTCATAAACCTGTTGTGAGTGCCCAAAGATAACATGAGTCAATCTGCCTCACATTTAGCAGATTTCTCCCCCCGTGTTATTATTTTCAAAGTATTAATGAGTCACAAAATGGGAGGAGGGCATTTCATTACATTTTAATAAAAACATACAGTAATTCAAGTAAACATGTCAATACCTGAGTGTGTGAGCAGTTAGTGATCAAGTTGGTAATCTTCCATTGAAGACACCTGCCCTCTCCTTTGCTATTTTTGTATGGGGTCCCTTCCTCCCCCACCCTTTCTGTCCTACCTCTCCATAATGACCTTTCAATCTTCCAAACACCAGTCCTACATTTTCAGGTGCCTGCTGGCCAGCTCTACTGAGTTGTCTTGCCTATACCTGAAACCTGCCATATCAAAAAGGGAAGTTATTATCTTCCCACATAAATCTGATCCTCCCCTTGTACCTCCCTGTTCGATTAACGTCATCCACATATGTAACAGCGCCTGAGCTGGAAGTCACTTTAACCCCCTACCTCCAGCATTCACTCATTGACTCTGCCATCGAGTTGAGTTGATTCTATCTCTCAAGTCAGTTTTGGGTCTATTCCCTCTGTCATTTGTCCTATTTCAAGACCTCCCCCACCCCTGTTTTGAAAACTGAATTACCCTGCCAACTATTGAAACTAATTTCCTTGATTAAAACCTCCCTTTGTCCAATTTTCCTTAAGCCAAATTCATCTTTCTTCTTGTTGTTGTTGTTGTTTATTTATTTTGAGATAGAGAGAGCATGCATGCAGTAAGGACAGAAAGAGAGAGAGAGAGAGAGAGAGAGAGAGAGAGAGAGAATCCCAAGCAGGCTCCACACTGTCAGCGCAGAGCCCAATGCGGGGCTCGAACTCACGAACTACAAGATTATGACCTGAGCTGAAACCAAGAGACGGACGCTTAACTGACTGATCCACCCAGGCGCCCCCAAATTCATCTTTCTATAACATAAATATACTCATTTTATTTTCCTCCTCAAAACCTTCTCACGGAATCAGAACATTTAAAGTACGTGGCATTGGCATCTCCTCTGGGAAGATTTTCTAGACAGCCCCTCCCTCCCAGCACGGGATTAACACATCATTGGCGGATCTGGCATTTAATACATTCATTTTCAGGGATAACTATTATGTGTCTATGTTCTCTTCACCTGAAAACTGAGGACTTTGTCTTTTACACATCTTACGCATGAATTCATCTTACGCGTGAGTCCAAAACGCCTGGCAGAGAAACAGAGAAATGCTGTAAAAGAGCTGGATAGAATCCCTTGACCTCCACAAAGTACCACCAACCTGACTTTCCACTACTGTGCATGCCCTTCACGTTCCTCTGTTCCAACTACATAAGATGCTTACATTAGGCCGGGGGACTTACTCAGACCAACACACATAATTGGGTTTTAGGGTATGACTGTGTGATTGGACAAGAAAGGAAAATATCCTATGGAAACCAAAGAAAAGGAACCATGGTCCCATGAAGTCATGCAGACAATGGAGCTAGAATGTGGCTATTTTATTTTATTTTATTTTGCACAGAGACATAAGCAGGGAAGAGGAGAAGGGGAAAGAGAGAGTCTTCTTTCCTTCTTAATGTTTATTTATTTTTGAGAGAGACAGAGCACAAGCAGGGAAGGGGCAGGGAGACAGGAAGACACAGAATCCAAAGCAGGTTCTAAGCTCTGAGCGGTCAGTACAGAGCCCTATGCGAGGCCCGAACTCACGAACCCTGAGATCAGGACCTGAGCCAAAGTCAGATGCTGACCCAACTGAGCCACCCAGGAGCCCCTAGCAAGTGGCTCTAGACCCAAGGCAGCTCCAGGCCTCAACATTAGTCAAGGGGAAGGTTAACACTAGTGTTCCGCAAATGAATGCTTTGTACTGGGCTTCCATAGCGTGTACATTCTGGTTTCCTCTCTCCCTCCATCACCGCCACTCTTTCCTGCTCCACGGTTTCTGGTGCTTTGTGACTTTAACTTCTCCGTAGCATTGCTTACTCATAATGCTCTCCTCTACCTCATTTTTCCCCTGATTGTTCACATTCTCTCAGCCTCACTTCCCAAACCTAGCTGTCAGCTTCTATCTTTATTTCAAATGTAATTTCCCAAGATCTAGACCCTAATCAACCCAGCTCAGCCAGCCTGTCCAGTAGGGGCAGGGTCACATGACACAACGCACATCTGTCTAGGGTCGACAATCATCAGGAACGAGGAGGTCACCCTTAACCGAGGTGATGACGGTCAGCCCCTACTTGTCCAAAATGCCCAACGACATCATGCATCCCAAACACTATACGCGGCCGCTGACCCTGTTAAATCATTCGGTCAGAAATTCCCTTCTACCCGTCTTCTCCAAGTGAAATCCCATTCTTGATAAAATCCAATTCAAATACTAGCCCCCCACCATGAAAACTTTCCTGAATCTCCTAGTTGGTATCGAACTCTCCTCTTTCTGTAATCCCGAAATGCTTCGTAGTTTGTTTTAGTATTTGTTTATTATACCCTGTCCTAGATGGTAAATATTCACATATGTTTTGCTCCTGTTGGATTGTAGATTTTTAAAAAAGGGCGGGGGGGGGCACCTGGGTGGCTCAGTCGATTGGTTGGACGTCCGACTTCGGCTCAGGTCATGATCTCACAGCTTTTGGGTTCGAGCCCCGCGTCAGGCTCTGTGCTGACAGTTCAGAGCCTGAAGGCTGCTTCAGATTTTCGGTCTCTCTGCCCCTCCCCTGCTCACGCTCTGTCTCTCTTCCCCTCAAAAATAAATAAACATTAAGAAAAAAATTTTTAATAAATAAATACGCCCAGAGCATTTCTATTTTGTTTCCCACACTACACCTAGGACAGAGTTTTGAAAACTGTAGTATTCAATAAAATGTGCTGAATTGAATTTAAAGTGAGTCTTCAATTCTAAGAACACTTTAAAGATGCCAGCTGCCCTGTAATATAATCAGCCACTGTCCCTGAATTCTTTTCACTGAGGACAAATTGTCCCTAAAATATATCCTATGTCTATGACAATGTGTCAATGACTCTTATGGATTTCAAGACACTCAGCTTTCTTCAGGCCTCAGTAAATTCCCTTCCAAGTCTCTCCAGCTACCTGTGACCTAGCATGAAGGTCCCACTCTCTGAGGCCCGCTTTCAATTGTGACAACCCTCCGTCTAGATCCCCAGAGCCTGGAGGTCAGCTCGTAGCGGCAAACTCCCCTAAAAGCGTCTTTCACAAGCAGACTCCGAGACGCTGCGTCCCCAGTTTGAAGTTTGGACTCCCTACCCGGAATGCCAAAAACTTGCGAGTGCGATTTGCCGCAGGCGCAGACTTGAAAATCAAATGGACTTTCGCCTTTTCACGAACAACGTGCAAGGGGCTCCGTTTAGCTGGAAGCTAAGAAGCAGTTCCACTTTATTGTAGGATGAGTTACATCCAGCACTTTGCATGACTAATTAAACAATCTGGAATTTGCTTTGAAGGCTAATCCATTCTTAATAATTTTAAATTACGAACTGTCTAAGCTGAAAATAATACCCCCGATTGTTAGGAAACTTTAAGAGAGCTTTGGCCATTTGATAGCGCTTTCATAAAACAGCGTAAGCATCTGCCAGTTTTCTCCATCTACAAATACCCACAATTCTTGGTTATTCAGGAAACTATTATCTAATTTGTGGATTGCCTGGTCTTTAGCTTCCTATTCTTTCTTGGGACTTGCTTTGACTCTCTGTGACCCTCTCGGGCCAAGCAAAGGGAATAGAGAGTAAAGGTGAAAAGTCGACCTAAAGTCTACAACACCCTGTGCTAGAGTCATCTGTTTCATGGTGGGTGTCAGCTCTACCTGGGCCTCTTCTCACTGGAAAAGTACACAGTCGACCCTTGAACAACATGGGTTTGGCCCGTGGGGGTCCACCTACATGTGGATATTTTTGATAAATATGGTACAGTACTGTAAATGTATTTTCTCTTCCTTATGAGTTTCGTCTTTCTTTCTTTCTTTTTGAGAGAGAGAGAGAGAAGTGAGCAAGGGGCAGAAAGAGAGAGAGAATCCCAGGAGGGGCAGAGGGAGAGAAAGAAAGAGAGAGGGGGAGTGAGAGAGAGAGAAAGGGAGAGAAGAGGGGCTCACGGAAGCAGGACTTGTGTTTACCCAGCATGGAGCTCACGTTCACCTGAAGTGGGGCTCGAACTCACAAACCATGAGATCGTGACCTGAGCTGACGTCAGATGCTTAACCGACCGAGCCACCCAGGCCCCCTTCCTTCTGGTTTTCTTAACAACGTTTTCTTTTCTCCAGCCTAGTTTATTGTAAGGCTTTGGTATCTGATACCTATAACATACAAAATACGTGTTCATCAACTGCTTATTATCAGTAATGTATCCAGTCGGCAGTGGGTTATTAGTAGTTAAGTTTGAGGGACTCAAAAGTTATATGTGGATTTCCAGCTGTGCAGGGGAGTTGATGCTCCCAACGCCCACGTTGTTCAAAGGTCAACTGGAGATCCCGCTGTGATCCTACCGCTGCCTTGGGCACATGATGTTCTCGACCTACGTGGCTGAGTCCTGTGTCAGTTATTCCGTTTCCAAAACACAGATCAAGCACCGTGTCTTTCTTAAAAATAAACTTGGGTAGGAAAGTGCTTGGAACCCAGTGGCTAATCAAAGGCTATCAAGAACTCAGGCTCCAATCTGAAAGTTGCTAACAGAGTAAATCTTACAAGTTCTCATCACAAGAAAAGAAGTATGACTATGGATGGTGGTGGATGTCAACTGGAATTTTTGTGGTGCTCATCTCACAATATATACAAACGTTGAATCATTACTAGCATGACATATTTTATGGTGTATAATATCATATGTCAATTATACCTCCATTGAAAAAAAAAGGGTTATTGTTACCTCGGAATATAGACCCATCTAGTTTTACGAGACAAAGTCCAATTGTTTTCAAAGCAGCGTTGCTGTGGGAGGTCTCGAGGGCAGGTCAAACATCTGGAGACTTCTGCTGAGGATTGCTTTCTGAGACCTAGTAGCTATAAATGTGGCAGTTCTCAACTTTTGGGTCTCAGTGTCTCTTCACACTCTAAAGATTTACTGAGACTCCCAAACGGCTTTTGTTTACAGAGCTTATACCTATCGATATTTACCATATTAGAAATTAAAGAGTATTTTTAAATTTTTTAACTTAGTAAATCACTTAAAATAACTATAATGGGGCGCCTGGGTGGCTCAGTCGGTTGAGCATTCGACTCTTGATTTCAGCTCAGGTCATGATCCCAGGGTCATGAGATCAAGCCCCACTGCAGCCTCCACACTGGGCATGGAGTCTGCTTGAGATTCTCTGAATTAATTAATTAATTAATTAATTAGAAATTAAAAAATAATTACAATAAGCCCATCATATGTTAATATATGCAACATAAATTTTGTGGGGGAAAAATGACTGTATTTTCCAAAACCCAAGAAAATTTTCTGAGAAGAGAATCATAGTTTTACTTTTTTTTTTTTTTTTTTTTTTTTTTGCAGATCTATTTGATATCTGGCCTAACAGGAGACAGCTGGATTCTCAGGTCTGCTCCGCATTTAATCTGTTGTGGTGTGCTGTTGTGGTCGAAGTCGCTGGAAAAACATGACTTTCAGCGGGAACAGAGAAGACCTCGCAGACGCCCTGAGAGCTGCCGGCCTGATGGTAAATATGTACGTAGCGTACGTCATTCGTTGTGTAATTCAAATCCAGAGTTTCATGCTCTTACATCAGCAAAGCATTACTGACGGGCTTGGAGATCGGCTTCCTTGCCTTAGAATGCGGTCGCCGTCAACTCTGGCCATGTGTTCTTGGGTAGGATGCGTCATCTCTTCAGCCACTAGGGTTGTTGGGCGGATTTCAAAATGTTTGACCCTTGGGGCGCCTGAGTGGTTCAGTCGGTTGAGCGTCCGGCTTCGGCTCAGGTCATGATCTCGCGGTCCGTGAGTTCGAGACCCGCGTCGGGCTCTGTGCTGACAGCTCAGAGCCTGGAGCCTGTTCGGATTCTGTGTCTCCCTCTCTCTCTGACCCTCCCCCGTTTATGCTCTGTCTCTCCCTGTCTCAGAAATAAATAAAACGTTAAAAAAAAAAAAAATGTTTGACCCTCAGTTAATATAGTAGGCACTCGTAGGCACTCGATTATAAATGCTCATTTTTGTCTTTCGTCCCGTCCCCTCTGTGACAGTTTATTTTTTATGCATTAACTTGACTGGGCCATGGGATGCCGAGAAATCTGGTTAAACAATATTTCTGGATGTGTCCGTGAGGTTGTTTCAAGAGGTCAGCACTGAGTTGAATCAGTGAACCAAGTAAATTAGATGGCCCTCCCCGGTGTGGGTGGGCCTCCTCCAACCCGCTGAGGGTGCAAACAGAACAAAAAAAGTGAAAGAAGTTTGAATTCTCTCTCTGTGCTTGACTACTTGAGCTGAGACATCAGTCTACTTTCTCTTGCCCTTGGATGGGAACTTACACTATCAGCTTGCTCTCCTGTGTCTCAGGCCTTCCAACCTGCACTGCAATTTATGCCATCAGATTTCCTGAGCCTCCAGCTCAGACGGTAGAGCGTGGGACTTCTCATCCTCTATAACCAGGTAAGCCAATTCCTTATAATAAATCTCATTCCAGAAGGTATACGTATGTATGTAGCCTCTATTGATTGTTTCTCTGGGGAATCCTCACTAAATACATCTTATCTTTGCCTTTTTTTTTTTCTCTGCTAATGCCTGGTCGCTAACAAAACATAGCCCTTGTCATGGACATCTGCTTACTCGCAGGCATCTGTTGTTTGCTGCCCGATATCCACGCCTTCTCCCGGTTACAGAGCCCCATTTTCAATTGGGTGGGTTGGGTGGCATTATCTCCAGGGGTGGGCTCAGTTCCAGGGACAGATTATGATAGGCTTACTCCAGTCACAGTAGACCATCAGCCCGGTAAAATGATGTGTTCAAGGATAATAGGAGCCCAGCAGAAGAAAAGTTTTCACTCTTTCTCTAGAACTCTAGAGTTTTCTAGAACTTTCTCTAGACTTGATCATGTGAAGATGTGGAGCGTTGGTTGCTGCAACCGTCTTACTCTATGAAAGGAGCTTCATTGTGGAGGCAGCTGACAGTTCCAGAAAACAACGCCAAAGAGGAAACCCTCTAGACACTGAGCTCTAAAGCAAGCTGCACCCCCAGTCAAACCCTCCATGGGGCTCCCAGTTATGTGAGCCAATACATTCTCTTTCTTTTTTTTTTTTTAATTTTTTTTTAACGTTTATTTATTTTTGAGACAGAGAGAGACACAGCATGAACGGGGGAGGGGCAGAGAGAGAGGGAGACACAGAATCGGAAGCAGGCTCCAGGCTCTGAGCCATCAGCCCAGAGCCCGACGGGGGCTCGAACTCACGGACCGCGAGATCATGACCTGAGCTGAAGTCGGACGCTTAACGGACTGAGCCACCCAGGCGCCCCCAATACATTCTTTTTCTGCTGAGGCTAATTTGACTTGGGTTTTCTATGACTTCCATCATGTAGAGTCCTGATACATTTTTCAATGCAAAATCTTTTCTGAACTGTTTCCACAGCATCTCCTAAACTTGGTACCTCAGGGAATCAACTTGGGCTACGGCTGCCATAGCCATCCAGTCACCTCCATTCACACCCACACGTGGAGAAAGGTGGGAAAATCCCATCCTAATTGCATTGTTCGAGCTGCTAGAAACCCATCTTGCCTCAGTTCTGTGAGCCAATAAATTACCTTCATGCATGAGCTGATTTGGCTTCCGGGTTCTCACACCCATAACCAAAAGATTCTTCACCAAGACACTGGCAATGGCAGGCCCTCACATATGGTCACGAATGATTTGCATAACCATCAATTTCCCAAGCACTATGTAAAAATATCCCTGAAACATTGTCTTAAAATCTTAATATTTGACCTTAGTTTGGGTAGTTCAGTTGAGGAAAAGCAGAAATACAAACTCTGTTCGGCATGGCTTTATACAAAACCTACCACCTTTAGTTTCCTATTTATCTTGGTTATCATGATCCTACTTGCCAGGCACGAAGCCTGATGGTTTTGCACACTCTTAATACATATTTCAATATACTTTGCCCCCTTTCCAATTTTCTAGCAAACCTCCTAAGAATTTCTTTTTCAAATGAGCAGAAATTCTGGAGTGAAATTCATTCTCTCAGCCTCGCTTGTAAGCAGAGATGCATTTAGAAAATTCTCATGCATGGGAGGTATTTTTCAAACTTGTATTCTACCAAGAGAAAACATCCTACCGCATTTCAGCTAAGCTACTCCCGTGGGGCCAGGAACAACTAAATGCAGAGAACTTCCACTTTGCATTTCCGACTTAAAAAGTTCTGGTTGGTCCTCAGCTTTCAGCACTTTCCCCCCCCAAATAAAGAAGACAGAAGTTCCTGGAGGACGCCTCCCAGCTTTGCCCTGGTGAGGGCAGCCTATTGGCATCTACATAAACCTGGTGTCCTGAAAAGGAAGTTGAGTTAGTCATCACAGTAGAGAACTGATCCACAAAGATCAATCAAGACTGAAGTGAACATGGCGTCTGAATTATCTGACTTGGCTATCACCACAAATCACACTCCCCAGATAATTGTCAGTTTCCTGTTTCCTTCTGGGCTATGCTTTATCAGGCCACCACACCACAGGGAAGCTGATACTCTCTCCCTACCCCTGCCACGCCACCCTCCTGCTAACAGTGGGAAGATGCAGGTTTTACAGGCCCTGAAGTTTATACCATTTGAGGTCCCTCTTTCAGAATACAAATGTAAAAATAAAATTTTGGAAGTGGCGTGTGCAGGTGAAGAGCCCAGAAGCCTAAGTCTCATTCGCTTCTCAGGAAATCCACCACTGCCCCCCACTGAAGAAGAGGTGGGATCCCAAGGCATACCGTACCTCGCACGTGCAGGTGCTTCATAAACGCCTTTTGATTACCAAGAATTCGTGCTTTTTCTACGTTTGTAGAGGTTTCTTTCTGTTTCATCTTGACTTTTTTGTGTGGGAAAAAAAGAGATGATTCTGTTTCCTTTGAGAATGAACAATTAGAAAATTCTCAAAAGCTGCAACAAAACTCAAGAGAGTTCTAGAATGTTCTATGTAAAAGAAGTAGTACCAACTGGATTGTCAAACCCTCTTATTTCTAGATACAGAAACAGGCCAAAGGCCATGTAGATAGCAAAAAGGTCAGGATGAAACTCCTACATTTTTGATTGTAGAGCCCACCCACACATTTTCCCATCTTCTATCTCTCTCGAGGCCCAGCCGTCTTCCAATATCCTGTGAAAGAGTAACTCTCTCTTATATGTGTCGAGAAAATGGTTTCTTCACATCTCCCCTTTAGTAAGAAATAAGATCTCATTTTAATCACTTGCCAACTATGTGACCTTAAGATCAGTTACATAATCATAGTGACCCAATGTGTCTTCATGAAATAAAAATGACACACCTGCCTGACAAGGCTGCAGTTTGGGGTGGAAAATACTTCCTGTAGTACAACCAGTCCCAAGTGCAGACCGCACAAATGGATTTGCCCTGGTCCTTCCCAAGAGACCCCAAAGAAAAGTACAGAGGGGCAAAAATGAATCGGCTGTAAAAAGAAATAGAACAGTCACCAAACAAAGGAGAGATTTCAACCAATGTCGACAAATTTCTGAAACATAGAAAGTGGATAATAGCAGGCAGATGAAAGAAAGAAATATAAGAAGCCACGTCTTCTAAGGGAGGAGAAAAGGATTAGCATCAAGTCGGCCCCACAGAATGCCAAGCCCCGAAGAGGGCTCTTGGCTCAGATTCGGCAGATTCTACCCAGGTGAGATTGAGAAGGCGGAGATTAACACGATATCTGCAAACTGCGCACACACCCCAGCCCAAATTTTCATCCTCCTCTTCTCTCCGCACCCTCATGTTCAGGCAGCAGATTATCCTTCGGGCAAAATATCCTTAACACCTTCACAAAACCACTGAACAAACTACCTGAGGAAAATTCCATCAGGGGGACTGGTTAGTACTCCTGAGTAAGACCTTTCCCATGAAGTGAAGTATACCAATTTCCCAGTGGGAAAACCTGGCATATTTATACACACAACAGTGGGGGAAATTTAAACCAACCACCCAAGACTTCTTTCTTAGATGCAAACACACAACCAAGGACCAGGTCTGGAAAGAGTACACAGCAACCCCAAGGAAAATGACCAAGAGAGCTAAGCAAAATAATCTAGAGGAAACAGAACATTCCCAAAGCAGAAGAGACACTTTTTTCAAAATCTAATTATTCTAAAGAGGGATCTAAGAAAATAACAATAAGAAGCTATGAAGAAAGAAACAGAAAACAAGAAATATGATTTGAGAGGATTAACAGTCTAAATTCTTAGATTAAAAGTACATTTCAGGTTTCCAAAATTCTTGCAGAATGTACATATAATAGGATGGAATAAGGCAAGAAACTAGAAAAGGAGGGACGCCTGTGGGGCTCAGTCGGTTGAGCATCGACTTCAGCTCAGGTCATGATCTTGTGGTTCACGAGTTCAGGCCCTGTGTCCAGCTCTATGCTGACAGCTCAAAGCCTGGAGCCTGCTTTGCAGATTCTGTGTCTCCCTCTGTCTCTGCCCCTCCCTCACTTGTTCTCTCTCTCTCTCTCTCAACATAAATAAAACATTAAAAAAATTTTTTTTAAAGAAACTGGAAAAGTCATCCAGGAGATCGAATATCGAAGAGAAATCTCAAAACGCTGCCAGTAGAAGGAAAAAAACCCAGAAACATTGCAACAGATCATAATAGGGGAGAAGAGTAAAGAAAACAAACAGAGGAGCCTCTACACTGAGCAGCTTAGTGTTACCCAGCTCTTAGATACCACTTGGACTGTTAGCATATATGCATATGGTTCAGTGTCTTCCTGGTAAGTGAAAGGTCTTCTGTTCTTTGTACATTTCCATTCTAAGTGCGCGTTAGGACCGTGGTATCTTCAGGGAGCTTTAAGATTACCATAATCTTCATCAGTTTTCCAAGCCTCCCATGAAGAAGCATGCATGATTTCCATGTGAAAGCAAGTTCAAGACAAGCCCTCAACGTCACGGCCCCTTTTATAATTAAATTGCCATCATATGCCCCTCTGATAGAAATCTGGAGTCACCTATGCTATGGTCTCCCCTTGACCTAGTTTTTTAAGGGATACATATTAGCCTGTCTCACTTACCCCTCAAACTCAACCATCTAAAATAGGTTATCTAACCTCTGCTCAATTTCCTTGCATTCATAGAAAGCCAGTAGACAAATCTTCCTTCATAACAAGCCAGCTACGTCTGGCAAGGGCTGAATCATAACAATACTTACCTTTGTGTTAAGGACTTGTTTTATGCGAGGCACAGGCACTTTCTATGTTTTTGCTCTAATTACTGAAGCCCTGCAGGTAGATATTATTATCCCCAATTTGAAAAATGATAAAATTGAAGAGGGTTAAATAATTTGCCCAAGGGCAAGAAGTTAGTAAATCGAGGAGCAAGAATCTTTGCTCAAGGTTATCTGACTTCAAAGTCTCGGCTGCTTACATTCCTCACAGCACTGCCCTAATAACTTACATTTGCATTATGTTTTATAAGTACATTTATATTTTATCCCAGTTTTATTGTCTTAGTGACCCTATTATATAGGTCATTATTCCTATTTTACAGGTGGGAATACTGAGGCCCATAGAACTTAATGATTTGCCCTTGGTTACATGATGCATTCCGTGTCCACTGACTCTTATTACCCGCAAGTGCCGGGTTTTTATTTCACTTTTCTGCTCAGTTTTCATCATTCAACAAACACCGTACCCTTATGAAATGTCAGGTGTCACTACCAGTCTGACTTTTTTATTTCTGTTGCTGATGGCCTCAGGGTCAAACCCTTCGCTCAACGTCACCCTTAATCTGGCCTCAACACACACGTCACCCCTGCCAGGTGGGTCTCCCAACCATGCACTCATGCTTTACAGTGCTTGTCCTCATCTTTAAGATTTTGCCCAGCATCTACTCCTTCCTGAAACACCCTGTTTCTTCCCTCCATCTGCCCAACTTGTCCCCATTATTTCAATGCCCGTCTCTGATTCACCATGAGGATCTATCTTCCCTATCCCATAATATTTATGTTTATTCTCTTATATTTGGGGCATTATCATTCTTATATCATACCATATCACATCATTATATTCATCATATTCAACTCTTCTTATGTTTTCTTAACCCCTGTGAAGGTTTTGCGTTTTCAGACCTTTACAAGCTCTTTGAACTCAAGGACAGAATCACGTTATTTTTTTTTTTTTTTCAACGTTTATTTATTTTTGGGACAGAGAGAGACAGAGCATGAACGGGGGAGGGGCAGAGAGAGAGGGAGACACAGAATCGGAAACAGGCTCCAGGCTCTGAGCCATCAGCCCAGAGCCTGACGCGGGGCTCGAACTCCCGGACCTCGAGATCGTGACCTGGCTGAAGTCGGACGCTTAACCGACTGCGCCACCCAGGCGCCCCTCACGTTATTCTTTATACCTTCCCCACAGCCAGCACTTTGGACCTAGAAGATGCGCACTTCCTAGTAAATGCTCAACAAACACCCGAGGAACTGAATGTACCGCTTTGGAGCTGTTTGTCCCCGAAGCCGGCATCTCTCTTCCCCGATGGTTGAGCTTCTCTTGAAAGCTTGCCAGGTCCTCGTGACTTTCCTTTGAGTCATTTGCTCCTCTCCCCCACATTTTCCAGGCTTATTTTTTCCACTGACCTGATGTTCTGATGTGCCCCATGCCTATTCCTCATTTGTCTTTACTTTCTGCTCTGTCACAAAAGCAAAATGTGAAATGATCCATGCTTTCATTGGCACGGCTCGGTCTTGGGGTTTCGTTCCCCCCTCGCGAAACCATTCATGTGGAGGAAGCTTTTGATCTAGGATTCAGAAACTCAGTCACATTTTACATAACCAGAAACCGTGCTAGGTGGTTATGTAAACTCTGGTTTTGACTTGAATAGCCAGAGAAGAGTCTTTACAATTTAGGTTAAAGCGTATTGTCAGCTTCCATTCATTGCTGATGGTCTGAATGTCAAAGTTATCCCACATGGTGCCATCAAAGAGATGCATGAGTGTGTCAGGGGAGAATATGGAAAGACGAAAAAACGTTTGCTAGACCCTTTGTGTGTGTGTGTAATGTGTTGTTATTATCGTATAAGATGACTTAAGAAGAGATCGAGTTGGCTCATCTAGTTTAGTGAACAACTGCTAGAAAAGAGAGAAAATAAATAAAGCATCCCGTTACAAAGCCAGGCACAGGGTCGACATTCAGGGAAAGTGTGTTCATTTGTATTAAAACGTCCAGGTGAGTGTGCACTTCTTTAGACACTGATGAAGTAAGAAATGTTTTTGCTGTTGTAGATGACCTTGTATTTTGGCAAGGACTGCTTTCTGTACCAACTTTTTTTTTAGTTTATTTATTTATTTTGCAAGAGAGAGCACAAGCACAGAGAGAGAGAGAGAGAGAGACAGAGGAAGAGAGAGAGAATTCCAAGGAGGCTCCAAGCTGTCAGTGCGGAGCCTGATGTGGGGCTCTAACCTGCAAACCACCAGATCATGACCTGAGCCAAAATCGGACGCTTAACTGACTGAGCCACCCACGCGCCCCAAGGACTGCTTTCTATACACACATTCACTATCACTTAACAGAGAAAATTCTGAACATTTCTAGAAGGAAAAGGCAACTAGAGAGAGAACATAAAGAAATGACAACTAGAGGCAGCAAATAAAGAAACCAAGGAACCAAAACACAAGCTGACCTAAGTCCACACAAAAGTATCAGTGAGCTACCTTCAAACCCAAATTTCCTGTCTTTGGTTTCTGTCCCACTTGTAATGGCTTTAGGACTTTGCTCTTCAACACTATATATTTGGCTTCCCTAGAAAACTCCGTGCATGTGTAGGCTGACTCGAACTCTTGTCAATAAGCTTCCATTTAAGGGCCACCTGGGTGGCTCAGTCAGTTAAGCATCTGACTTCAGCTCAGGTCACAGTTCATGGGTTCGAGTCCCGCATCAGGCTCTGTGGAGGCTGCTTCGGATTCTGTGTCTCCTTCTGTCTCTGTTCCTCCCCTGCTCGCACTCTGTCTCTCTCTCTCTCTCTCTCTCAAAATTAAATAAAGATTTTTAAAAAAATTTTTTAAATAAGCTTCCACTTAAAACAGTTGGCCCATTCATTTTTCATAGGACCATATAAGTGTCATATGTGATAGTTTTGTGCCATGGGGATTGATATTTTGTCAAGGCACCGTGAAGGAGGTAATCTACATGCTTTCTCTCTTTATCTGACAATGCATAGGTCAATATGACCCCAGTTAGAGCTTGCCAATCCTGGGGACAAAACTTGCACCATGATTAGTAAGAGGGGTCTGTGCTTTTTGTATTTTGAAGGAGGCAAGGAAGGCTGCCTACCATCCCAGAGATTCTACCTGGTAATCTGGAATTTCAAGAAATTTTTCAGCCTGATTAGTAGAGTGACCTCACTAGTGCCTCCTGGTCAATCACCTTGGTCAGTAGGAGTTATCTTTCAAAAAAGGAAACCTCCAGTCCCTACAGAAATCACTGAAAAACTTTTTTAGAGCTAATAATATGGGGGTGTTATGCTAAGTGAAATAAGTCACACAGACATACAAATACCACACGATTTCGCTTATACGTGGAATCAAAAAACAAAACAAATGAACAAACAAACAAAAAAAACATACAGACTCTTAAATACAGACAACAGCGTGGTGGTTGCTGGGGGTGGGGCAGTGAAGGTGGGGGTGAGAATTGTTAAGATCAATCCATTGTTCGCCTGAAGCCAATATAATATTGTATGTCAATTACACTTCAATAATAGAACAAAGGGTTAAAAAAAAACTTCCCATCTGAAGTTGTTCAATTTCAAAGCAACCACAAAATTTGCAAAGCAAAAGATGGATAGATTTGACAATACGATATTTAAACTTCCTTGTATCAAACGGAAAAAATAGTAATAAATCCACAGATGGAAAAAATATTCAGAATTACTATGTCAAAGAGATGGTTAACATTTCTACTATATGAAGACCTTACATAATTCACTAAGAAAAAGACTAAGATACCAATAAGTAAGTAGATTGAAGATACAAATAATTTTACAGAAGAGGAAGCTTAGCAACTATAAGCATAAGAAGTATCAACCTCACAAATTATGAAAGAAATTTGGAGGCGCTTGAGTGGCTCAGTCGGTGAAGCGTCTGACTTCAGCTCAGGTCATGATCTTGCGATTTGTAGTTTCCAGCCCCGCGTCGGGCTCTGTGCTGACAGCTCAGAGCCTGGAGCCTGCTTCAGATTCTGTGTCTCCCTCTCTCTCTGCCCCCTCCCCCACTTGTGCTCTGCCTCTCTCTCTCTCAAAAATAAACACACACTGAAAAAAAAGAAATTTAAATAAAAAATATAAACCATTTTTTCTCATCGCACAGCTATTTTTTGAATAGCAATACTCAGTAAGAGTTTGCTTAAAAAACACCAATGCCATGTGTTTCTGGCACGAAAATGTCTTATTACAGCTTTGGAAAGAATGTCAACAGAAATTATTAAGGATCTAGTATAACAATTTTATTTCTTTTTAAAAATTTTTTTTTCAACGTTTATTTATTTTTTTTGGGACAGAGAGAGACAGAGCATGAACGGGGGAGGGGCAGAGAGAGAGGGAGACACAGAATCGGAAACAGGCTCCAGGCTCTGAGCCATCAGCCCAGAGCTTGACGCGGGGCTCGAACTCACGGACCGCGAGATCGTGACCTGGCTGAAGTCGGACGCTTAACCGACTGCGCCACCCAGGTGCCCCTAACAATTTTATTTCTGATCCATACCAAGGAAATAATTTAGAGTCAGAGGGAGAGCAACGTGCAGATATGGTTACCACAGTGTTCTCTAAGGCAGGGATAGATGGTATAATTTAAAATATTTTTCAGCTTACAAAAAAAAAAAATCGAGAATAGTTAACACGCGCCCAAAATTATCCTAACGGTCGATATGATTACATCACTGGTCCACATAAAAACCCTACTAGGTTGATGTCCTGTGATTGTCTCATTTTATAAATGAAGGAACCAAGACGCAGAGAGGTTCAGTAATTTGCTCAAGGTCAAATAGTGCGTGGTAGTGCTCAAGGTCAAACAGTGCTGGGAAAGCCATTACTGAACTAGTAACCCATATACCCTCTTTCATTATGTAACAATGTCATCGTGAAGAACTTGGAAAACCACAGGTAAACCTCACAAAATGTATGACTACCCACAATAATCAGAAATAACCGGTATGTCCTTGCAGTAATTTTGATACACATGTATAAAATCCTAATTATACAATTCTGTCTCACGCTGCATTTATCTGACATTATGGACTTTTTTCCGTTTTTCCCCACAAATTATGCTCTGCGTGATATCGTAGCATGTAATGTATGCGGCCACTTAGTTTGCTTCCACTTTTAATTACTCTATTTACTGACACAACAAACGTCTTCATCCCTCAATTTTTGTCTGAGCTGCTGTTTTCTAGGAACAGAACTTGCTGGTTTGGGAGACATACGCCTAACAAAAGTATATGGTTTTAAGTCTTTGACACAGATTTTCAAACCGCTTTCCAGAAAACGTGGTAATCAATTTATTTTTTTTCTTAAGACTATCTGATAATTCCCATAGTACTACAGCCTACCAATATCACTTTTTGAAATCTTCAGTAGAGTTAATCTAACGGGTTAAAACATAATATCTGTGGCCGTTCTACTTTTCAGTTCTTGGTCATGAACATTTATCATATATCTAATGGCCACTTCTATTTCTTCCTCTGTGCAATTGCTTATTCATATTCTTTGCCCATTTTTTACTTATTTGGAAGGTCACTTTCAATCATATGACTCTTTATGTATTAAGAATAGTATTCCACTTACGCTGCCTTTTTATTACCTATATTTTTAAAGCTTTTGCTTACTTTCTCTCTTATTTATAAACACAAAAACTTTCAATCATATGAGCTCTTTATGTATTAAGAATAGTATTCCACTTACGCTGCCTTTTTATTACCTATATTTTTAAAGCTTTTGCTTACTTTCTCTCTTATTTATAAACATAAAAACTTTGAAACATACTATACTAAGCATACATTACATACATTATGCTACGTTTATCTGATGAGATATCATTCACTGAAGAAAATATTTTGAAAAACTTTAAATACTATGGCAAAATGTTAGTTTCTGGTGTCACAGGAAAAGAAATAATGAGTTAGATGTTCGGCATCATGAAAACTGAAAGCAGTAATATGCCTAAAGAGACTGGAAGAAAATAAACTGTCAACAGCAATGATTGTTTTTAGCATGGAGATTTTTTGTGTTTTGTTTTTTGGTACGGGGCTAGTATTTTCCAAGTTTTCAATGGTTAGAAACCATTTTTGCAAGAAAAGAAGCAATGAACTTGAAGAAAAGGGTAGAGAAGAAAGAGGACATACACAAAAAGGAAAAGAACGAATCTTCCCCACACCCCCCCCCCCCCAGCACCGTCCATTGCTAAGAGCTCTAGAAGAGCTTCTCCAGGGAAGGTCAAGCTTCTCAAACTTGAATGTCTTGCTCTGCACAACAGCTTGGCTCCAGGACAGGTAAGCACCGTGCAAGGCCGGAACACAAGACGATTGTCCCTCCCCGGCCTTTTCTAGTCCTGACCGAGGACGAGCAGGACCCCATCTCCTCGCAGACCAGAGGGGCTGCCTTGACCCCAGAGCACAGTAGGGCTGGGGTTGCGTTCCAGGACTCTGGGATGCCCAACCGATTCCCAGCTGAGGGAAGTCGTACCCGAAGCCACAGATCAAAGCAGGGCACCTGCCTCCTGGGCCTGGAGGCTGCAGGTGAGCAGCTGACTCACACGGGGCCACACCTTCGCCAGCTGTTAATCATCAAGTTGCAACAAGGAGAGAAAGATCAAGCAGCTGGGATTTATACCCCTTCGAATTAGTTTTCCAATTCTCTTTTGACCAAATTCCGTTTTACCGTATCAGGGTAGAACAGCCCTTTGTGACAGGACTCACAAAGACCTTCTTAGTTTAGGACTACAACCATCCTCTTTCTTTTTTTAAGTTTATTTATTTTTTGAGGGAGAGAGAGAGAGTGAGACAGAGAGAGGGGGAGACAGAGAATTCCAAGCAGGCCGAGAGGTGTCAGGGCAGAGCCCGACGTGGGGCTCGAACTCCCGAATCATGAAATCATGACCTGAGCCAAAATCAAGAGTCAGATGCTTAACCAACTGTGTCACCCAAGAGCCCCTCTTTCTTTCTTTCATCCTTCCTTTCTTTCTTTCTTTCAATTTACTGTTGAACTCAAAGCATTTCGCCAAAAATCATGATGTTCCTCACAGAGAAGAAAGGTAGTTAAGGATAGGAATTTTATTTTTCTTTTTAATGTTTATTTATTGTTTTTTTCGGAGAGAGAGAGCACAAGCAGGGGAGGGGCAGAGAGAAAGGGAGACCCAGAGTCTGAAGCAGGCTCCCGGCTCTAAGCTGTCAGCACAGAGCCTGACATAGGGCTGGAAATCATGAACCGTGAGATCATGACCTGAGCTGAAGTCGGACGCCTCACTGACTGAGCCACCCAGGCGCCCCAAGGGTAGGAATTTTGATCTCTGCGCTGCTGGTAATGGCATTTTCGACCCAGGCTGCACATTAGAAACACCTGAGGAACTTTACAAATGACTGATGCATCAAAGGTTTAAAAGCAACCCAGAGTTGGGGAGCCTGGATGGCTCAGTCAGTTAAGCGTCCAACTCTTGATTTCTGCTCAGATCATGACCACCCGGTTCATGGGATCGAGCCTGACATACGAGCTCTGAGCTGACAACGTGCAGAGCCCGCTTAGGATTCTCTCTCTCCTTTTCTCTCTGCCCCTCCTGGGCTCACATGTGCTCTTGCACTCTCCCTCTCTCTCTCAAAATAAATAAACTTTTTTTTTTTTTTTTTTTTTTTTATAAAAGCACCACAGGGTTATTCTAGTTGCAGCCACGGTTGAGAATCTCTAGGAAAACGTGATGCATTAAAGCAATTTGGGTGAAGAGAGCTAAATCCACACGGAGGGTTTGAGGAACAGATCTGGTACCTCTCAGAGCTGGAAGGAACATTTATGAATGTATAATTCTGTTCATTTATTTAACAGATGAGGAAGCAGGGGTAAGAGTGTAACATGTGGGCAGAGGCCGTGCAACAGGCAGCAAATACCAAAGCTGGGTCTCAGATACCAGCTCTCCGGGGCTGGTCCGTTCCCCTTTCCACCACTCCAAGCTACATCCCTATTTGAAATCATCTTCAGGGCGGCCGAGTGGCCCCGTCATTTAAGCGTCCAACTTCCGCTCAGGTCACAATCTGGCGGTTCATGGGTTCGAGCCCCGCATCGGGCCCTGCACTGCCTGTGCGGACCCAGCTTGGGATTCTCTCTTTCCGTCTCTCTCTGCCCTTCCCCCACGTGCACTTTCCCACTCTCTCAGCTATAAACTTTTTAGAAACATAAAGAAAGAATAAAATCGTCTTCCCCATTTTCAAAGACAGCCTAGAGAGAGTTAAATCATCTTACCCCAACGTTCCGTCACTCATACCGGATGAGGCACAGCTAGGTTGAATAATATAATGGCAGCCTAAGGCCCTAAGCCACAGCCCTAACATCCTTGCTATTAATAGAACACTGTTTACAGTGGACTGGAAGAGCTTTTTAATGGAACTGGTACATTGTGCAGAATAATGTTCAATCAGTGGAAGATTGAGAAAATATGAGGGGGAAATTTGCCGCAACTCTCATTATTAATTTGTAATGGGTCTTTAATACAGCAACAAAGGGAAACGTCTTTGACTACCTGTGAAGCCACTAGAAATAATGAGAGAAAATCAGTGCGCTAAACAGCATTTTCAAGACAACCACTGGAGTTGGATTTAGTGGTGACAATTCTATCAGAAAGAAACCGAAAACGAAAATGCTATCTTTCACAAAGCGCATGGCCTAATGCTAAAAGTATTAGTAGAAACCCAAAGGAAAGTTCTGATGATATAAAGTCACTGTGTGATAAGCCATACAGAGAAAGACAGATACCATATGGTTTCACTCTTATGTGGATCCTGAGAAACTTAATAGGAACCCATGGGGGAGGGGAAGGAAAAAAAAAAAAGAGGTTACAGTGGGAGAGAGCCAAAGCATAAGAGACTCTTAAAAACTGAGAACAAACTGAGGGCTGATGGGGGGTGGGAAGGAGGGGAGGGTGAGTGATGGGTATTGAGGAGGGCACCTGTTGGGATGAGAGCTGGGTGTTGTATGGAAACCAGTTTGACAATAAATTTCATATATTTAAATAAATAAATAAATAAAGTCACTGTGTGAGAAGTTTATCAGTAAATGAAGAGACCACGATCGATTCAATGACGTAAAGTTTAATTGGTAATTGATTACAACTTTATAGAATGGAAATAAAGGAATCGGTAAAAAAAAAAAAAGAAAAAAGAAAAAAGAAAAAAACACTGCATGGGAAAAACAAGAATGGATAATTTGGTGATTTAGATGCGTATTTACACGGGAAAATGTCTCAGATCCTCTGGGATGATAAAATGTCTGTTGAAAGAAACATAAAAGGAAGATGATGGGAAATTTAATAAACCCAAATTATGGAATGTGTTTTTTTTCCAGAGCACAATTTGGTTGTGGTTACGTACAATAGATAAAGAAAGATCAAGAAACGCGATAGAAAAAAAAAAGAGAGCAAGTTTAATCTTCTTGCTGAAAAATATCCAGTAAACAGGCAGTAACATTTACTTTTAAATGGGTGTTCTCCTTTGCATGCATTCACATCTTATTAACATGAAAGACCAGAGAGATAAAGCGAAGGAGTGAAGCATATTTAATGCACATGGGAACTAGCATTGGGGGTGGGAGGGCAAGACTGTGGGGTGTGGGCGAGTTCGATTTATGTCCCGCAAACCTGTCGTTAAGTGATAGGCACAGAGAACAAAACTGCTCTGCAGCTGGAGACAAGTTCAGCAGGTTTCTGGACCAAAGAGGCAACTCACGGAAATGCCAATCTATCCACAGTCAACTCTTAGTCAAATAGTGTAGATGACAGATCTGGAAGGACCCACTGAAAGCCCAGTTGAAATATTTAGTTGCAAAAGAACACCAACAGAAAAATCCAGCTCAGGGGGCCACGGACTCAGAGATGGTCCTGAGCCAACTCAAGGGCACGTGCTGACGGGCCGGTGGGTTCTGCCTCCCCACCATGGTTGCCGCAAAATGGAGCCTTCCCACAGCTGTTTGGACCAGCTTGTGGCACATTGTTGTGTCTGTTAAATATAATTAAGAACTGCTTGCTCTAGGGGAAATGAAGGATTTGATTAAGGGGGAGTGTTTCTTCTTCCTTTCTTCTTTCTTGCTTTTGTTCAGCCTTATCCAAATTTTTTTAACTGTTTCTTAAAACATGTCACGTTCTGGGGCAATTTTCGCGTTTTGTTATAGACAACCAAATGCCAAAGGCACATATTTATGGCGTGTGAGGAGTGTGTGTGTGTGTGTGTGTGTGTGTGTGTGTGTGCGCGCGTGTGTGTGTTGATGTGTGGAGATGAAATAAAAGAGACTTAGAAAGGGGAACTCATCCCCAAGTGGTTTGTTTTGGGCCCCCCCCAAAAAAAAAAACAACAAAAAAAGAAAAGAAACTCATAAAACCAAAACTGACTGCAGGAGATTACGAAGAACTGTGAGCAAATGCCAAGCAGAGTATTCCCCAGGCTCTGAATGGCATTAGCACTCCGCAGCTATAATTTCTTTGTTAACAAGTCAACCCCCCCAGTCGTGTCTGTGGCTTCTGGTGTGTCACAATCATCTACCACTACGAACGACCGCGGAGGGTGGGCTGGGGAAGGAGGATACATGACACCAGCCATCAATCTTTTACAAACCACAAGTTCTAAAAGAGCACCGGATTTACGAGCAAACAAGTCTGGGGAGCCCCCAGCCAAGGAGTGCAAGATCGAGGGTTTGGGATGACTGTGAACATGTCTGAGCCAAAGAATAAGAAGGGGGAGATGACGTGACAAAATAGGTCTTCCTTCTGGACTAATCATTCCGATCGGTGTCCAACCTGATTTCAAGAGTATTTCTCAGCTCCTTTCTCCTTTAAAGTAAAAATCAAATAAATATGACATGCCCGTAAAAGTGACCAATACTTGGAGTGTGCTTATAGTTAACTAATATCCCAGGAAGGACACTGGTATTGACTCGATTCTTGGTGGGGGTTCAGTTGCGTATTTGATGGATCCACTCTGTGGCTTGGGCAGGACCTTGAACACAGTCTCGTTCAGTAAATACCAGGGCATTGAATTGGTGGCATTCTCCACGGTGGTTTTTCTTTAACCATCCCTTTCCTTCTCCTCTATTGTCCCCTCAATTATCAGATGCTCTTGGTACATGCCCCCAAATATTTTTAAATCAGCCTTTCCTTTCCCATGGCCAGAACTGCACCCGCCCCTCAAATATGTGATGGCTCAAATATCGCAATACCTACCTAGCCAGTCTCCCAGCTTCTGGCTTATCCGAGGACTCTTCCTAAGCATTCTCAAGCTCAAAAAGCTCTCAATCACTTTCCAGTGCCCTTGGGACAAAGCTCAAATCCCTTTGCTGATGTTCTGGACCTGTCACAAGTCCATCTCATCGTGTTCCTCCAAGTGTTCAACACACCTCAAAAGGAACACTCTGCTTGCATCAGGCCGACGTCCTCACTGGTCTTTGTAGCAATCTGAGTATGTCTACCAATGTAAATTTGCTTTGTGCTATTCACCCACTCGGCCCCACCTGGCATGGGCTCCATTCTCCCCCCTGTTTATCCTTCTACCCTCCTTGGCTTTGGCATCATATCCCACCTTTTCCATTGAACCTGACCTCCTCCCTTCCTCTGGAGGGAGACTCTCAGAAGACTAGTAGGTCTTTACTATCTGTTTCATGATCACCACCCAGTCCAGGCCAATAGTATGATCTCCTCTCTGGAGGGCCGCCACGCCTTCTTGAGCTCTCTCCATTGAAATCCTTGCTTTCATTCAACAATCGTTGATTGAAGACCTATTTTGTGTCGGGCACCATGAAAGATTACATGCATGGTAAGATACATTGGAAAGAGTCTGTCTTAAAGGCTCTCTTAGTCAAAAGGAAGGAGGTTATAATGCATTATGCTTCATTTGGTACAGCATATTGACAAACATATGCATATGATCTTTCTTACTGTTAGGCTCATCAATTCCTGAGGCCAGGGACTATACCATGGACTTCTTTTGTGATCACTATTAGCCTTATTGAGCATATATCTAGCCTTTGAAACACACCTTTTGCATGTTGTTGAACGTTTCAGTAACAGATTAGGACTCAACATTATCTAGATAATTGTCTCAACATCCCTCCATTCTGCAGAAAAAAAATCAGGTCTAGAATGAGACTCATATGGGCATAATATCTCTGAAAAGATCCACAAGTAACTAGTTGCTTCAGGAAAGAAGTAGTTGGCCAGAAAAATGGGATAAGAAGAACGTTTGTCTATGAACACATTTTTGTACTTTGGAATTTTGTACCATGTGAGTGAGTTATTTACCACAAGTGAAATTAAGTGATGCATTCTACTCAACACAGTTTCAATGAATCAACGGGGACAAAACTCCTAAGACGCCAATTTTTTTCCGTTTCTATTGTCCTTTTGAGGACGGTTGGTAAAGGATAACTTAGAAAATCTTTACAATAGACACAGATGAAAAAAATCATAGGAAGAATGCAGGTGAATCCACGATGCACAATGACGTTTCAAAAATAATTCTTAACTCTCTTTTTTCTGATGGATTTGCTTCTCTTTCTTCCTGCGTCTATTTCCAGCCCGGATGTAAGTTTGACCGCAGAGACAAAAGGAAGAAAACCCCTCAGGCTTGGCATTAGCCACCTCTGTTTTGCTGGCCCTGATGCTTTCTGACCCACTTTGAAAATGACCAAGAGCAGAGTCTCTAGAGTGTCCATCCCATGAAGAAAGCACTGCTTTTAGGGTGCTGACCATGACGTTAACACGGTCAGCGGACAAGAATTTAGTTACACGACATAATACTGATTATATCCTTTTCTACACATCCACCCAACAGTTGGTAACCTTACTTTGTCAAGAAACAACAACATTTTTATATGGGTATTCTTTGTGAAAGCAACAGGAGGTGATTTTTTAGCAGGACATCCCTTTTAACAAAGCACCAGGTGCCCAGATTAGAGGGAGCTCACCATCATACCCTCAGAGTTGTTAATGAAAATTAAGAAATGTCCAAACTCTACCGAATATCTATTAGCTATGCGTTTCTCTTTTTTAATTTTCTTTTGTGAAAATCACAGTCAACCCACTTGTGATCATGTTCCCCCTGGCATGCCTGGAAACTATTAAAAACAGATGTCCAGACCCAGCTGCAGACATCTGCGGGTGGAATAATCCTGGTTACATCATAAACATGTCTCTGTGCACAGAGGATACGGTCCCTTCAGGTGTCTTTTTTCGGTTTTCTTATAATACCGAATATATAACCTCCAAATCATAAACTCAAGGCGACTTCTTTTTGTATTTGCTTTGTCATTGTTTTTTCTGTCATTTGCTTTAACTGGTCCTGAAGTACGAGCTCTTACCTTGCACTGTTGAGTCCTTCCTAAAGATTGCAGTCAGACCACACATTTATACACTGAAACTAGAGATTTGTCTTGTGTACATTACCCCCCCTGGAAACATCAGATCCTACTTTGTTGCATCCAATAAATATTCTATTATTAAGGAAAGGAAGGGGGGGAGGATAACTATATTTAAAGCAAGTTTTACTTGCCTTCACCGTCATTGTGAATCTGGTATCTGGTTACTGGTTTTTGTTGTTTTTTCGTTTTTAATTTGGTTACTGCCCCTCTGGTATTTGCAGTTTCTGAAATTATATGAGCCAAAGCAACATTGGTCCTAATTTTTTTTTTTTTTTCATAATAGGGAAGGTATGTCTGATTTTCTTCATGCTATCAGAACACAAGAGTAGGCTTTGGGCATGGGTAAAGGGTAATGATTGGAGAATCCCAAAGTATTGAATTGTCTGAAGAACTATTTAAAACTGAGTGATACACGGTGCTACTTACTCCTACGTCATGGAAGTTTGAGAACTTCCATGCTGACCCCTTGTTTCCCAACTGCCTTGTGGGAAAGGATTCTAACTCATCCCATTTTGGAAGGAATGGGTTTTAACCAGCAAGTGCTGAGATCTCCAGAGCAAGATATCAACGAAAGATGAAATGAATGGTTTTCTCTTCTCCTTCCCCCTTCCCCCATCTGCCTCCACCCAGTGTTTCGCTCCCAGGAACCCACGCGCGTTGAAGGCCTCTGTGTTCTTCTCCGGCAGCAGATCCGGGAAGGAGCAAGCTAGAGGAAGATCGCAGTGCTGAGGGATTTGGAGCCTCCTGAGTGTGTGTGGCAGGCTTACCGGGAACCACAGCTTTGCCCAGGGCTCATGTGTGCGCCCAAGCCGTGCTGAAGTGCTGAGCCAACGGATGGCCTAATGTAACCAGAAGGCCTCACCTATGCCTGCTTTCGTGGGTTAACGTCACGGTAACTCTCCAGGCCGCCCCTAGGGGCGCAGAGCACAGTAGAGAAGAGGCCTTCATCTTCTTTTCTCCAGGCCCAGGGAGTTACCTAGTTAGTAGGTTTGTGGCAATTAAGCAAAAAAAGAAAGAAAGAATGATCAAATCATCAGCTCTAAAAGAGATAGGAACGGATATAGATGATGTTTACTTCCACATTATTTTTCTGTTTTCAGGAGATCCATTAAAATTTAGGGAAAATACCTTCATTCATTTTTTTAAGTACACAGATAATTACTGATTATGGTGTTAATATCCTTATGATCTTTCCAGATTTTGCTTTACTTAAGATCCAGACCACCTCCACACACCCTTTGGTATAAAGGATCACAGATGAGTAAGGACAAACGTTTTGGTTATTTCACAAGCTGAATAAGTAAACAAAGAATAATAATTATAAGTCATCAAAAATTTATTTTGAGACCATGCAAAGAGAGACAGCAGCTAAAGAAGAAATACACTGTGGGGGTGCCTGGGTGGCACAGTCGGCCAAGCGTCCGACTGTTGATCTCAGCTCAGGTCATGATCTCACAGTTCGTGAGTTCGAGCCCTGCATCAGGCTCTGCATGGATGATGCAAAGCCTGCTTGGGATTCTGTCTCTCTTTCTCTTTGCCTTTCCCCCACTTGTGTGAGTGCGCTCTCTCTCCATCTCTCTCTCTCTCTCTCTCTCAAATAAATAAACTTAAAAAAATTAAAAAAGAAATAAATTGCCTCGGACAACAGGATGAGGATGAAAATATTTTTATGAGATTTTTTTTAATATGTTGTTTGAAGTCTTCCAGATCAATATTTTCCAGCCTCTATGATTCCCAGTTTGGTCCCCTCTCTTCCTTTTCCCCATTGCCCTTTGTGCTTTGGTACACACACTCCCAAACACTCTTAAATCAGAAACATCTACTGGCTCCTGGTCTCATAGGATTATACCAAAATGCAAAGAGAAAGAACCCAATCACACCGAGTTTGTCAAAATTGACCTATGAAACTCATAACCTAAGTGATAGTCAGGCACACCAAAGGTTTTTATTTTAAGAGCTGGGTTTTTGAGTTTCAATAGACTAAGCCTATTGGAGCACATAAAGTTTATGACATAAACAACAAATTGGAAAGAGTATAGCTGAAAACTGAATTACAGCTCCACTGACAGAGGTAGGAAATTAGGAAAGGAGAACAGTAAGGTCAGATGCTGATGGGGACCTGCAAGAAACTTCTCTATACCCTGCGCTATGCCCACCCTGAAGCTAGACGCTGGGGGGAAGGGAACTGATAGATGCTCCACATAGATATATGAGCAAAGAAGAGACTGGGATTCCTGAAAGAAGCCAAGAAAGTTGAGAAACCCCAAGCAGAAGTCACCTTTACCAGCATAGTGTGGCAGCCAAAGAGGGAAAATGGCAGCCCGCCTCCCCTCGCCCCGCCCCTCCCACCATGTCTCAGCCCGGGAAAAGTGTGAGAGAGCATCCAAGAGTTTTCCTTGCCCTCTTACTTCCCAAAGAAGCAAAGGGCTGAGAAGGCCAGGAAGCCAGAAGGGGAACTTCTAAATCAATTTGAGTTTAACTTGCCAGTGTGGACCAACAACCAAACACAATGGTGGGGCTATACACAGCTCAAAGAACGCTTCAATGAATAGACAACGAACACAGAGGACCAGATGCCCCTCCCCTCCAATTCACTGACAATACACAGCCCTCCCCTACATTTCCAGATACAGCCCCAGGGAGAATTTACCCCTGGTTGACTAAATTTTAGTGCCTATCATTAGGTGGAATAAAGATTCAATTGAGAAATTAAGTGGAGGTTGTTGTTTTTTTTAAATTATATTTTTGCACACTTAAGTTTGTGGATAGTGAAAATTATATCCTTGCTATGCTATAGTAACAAGAAAATAATAATATATAATGGCCACGTAATAGAGAATATTTTAAAAATCTTAATACCCTGCTGAGCCTGACTAGGTTATCCCTGGTAGGTCACTCTCGTGGTTGTGTAAGAAATAAGATTGATAAAATTTAAGTAAGAATATAGACATCTAGGAATTTTTATCTTATTATTCTTTTATTCTAATTATCAGGTCTTTCTTAATTATTGAATATGAAATGTAAATATGAAATTATTCTGGGCTGAGCACCAAAAAAAAAACAAAAAAAAAAACAGAAAGTAGAAGAAATGAAAAGCAACTAGGGTCGCAGGGAAAGAAAAAAGTAAGAGCTACATCTCCATAGCTCAGAGTAACATAAAGAATGAATACCTCTGGGGCACTGGGTGGCCCCGTCAGTTAAGCATCTGACTCTTGGTTTTGGCTCAAGTCACGATCTCACAGTTCATGAGTACGAGCCCCGCGTTAGGCTCTGCGCTAACAGGGTGGAGTGTGCTTCAGATTCTCTGGCTCCCTCTCTCTCTGCCCCTTCCTCGCTTGCGCACATTCTCTCCCTCTCTCTCCGTCTCTCAAAAATGAATAAATAAACATTAAAAAAAAGAAGAAGAAGAACGAATACCTCCACAGTGATCTTGAGGACTTCATAATAGTCAACACTGAATAAATGTTTTTGAATAAATAGCTATGTTTCTATGGTGTATCCAAAATCACTCATAATTTTGCTCCTTCTTCTTCCTCTCCTTCCGTGAAAAGAAAACAATAGTTGAGCCCCTTAAATTCTCACTTCACGTTCTACATTCTCAATATTTCTACATGGGCTAATTATTTCTATTTATTTATCCATCCATTTAACAACGATGCGCTGAATGCCTGGTAAGTGCCCGGCACTCTAGGGTAGGGAGAAGTTGGAGGGAGAAGCAGTCATCCTAAATGAAAGTGTCTCACTGAGGTGGGGACATTGAGGAGACACCTGAAGGAGGTGAGGAGGTAATTTCGGGAAGAGCGCTCCTGGTGGAGTAAACATTAGGTGCAAAGGCCTTGAAGAGGAAGCATGCCCGGTGTGTTCATAGGGCAAGGCCACCAGTGTGGCCGAGGCAGACAGTACATTGGAGAGAGAAGTAGGAAATGAGGTCACAGAAGTAATGGGAACCAGATTGCAAGGCCTGCAGACCACTGTGAACACGTTGGCTTTTACTCTGGAGGACGGTATGCAGAGGGGTGACATGATCTGAATTACATCTTAACAGGACCACCCTGGCTGCTGGCTTGAGAACAGATCGAAGGGCGCAAGGACAGAGACGAGACAGAACATTAGATCTGCTGAAATAATTCAGAGAGATTCTGGTAGCATGGATGACACCAATAGTCATGGAGGTAATAAGAAATGATCAGATTCCAGATGCATTTTAAAGATAAAACTAGTATCATTTATGTATGGATTAAACGTGGTGAGAAAAAAAGGAAGTCAAAGATGATTCTGAATTAGAAGAACCAAAAGTTTGGGGCACCTGGGTGGCTCAGTCGGTTAAGCATCCGACTTTGGCTCAGGTCATGATCTCGCGGTTTGTGAGTTCGAGCCCCACATCAGGCATTGTGCTGACAGCTTGGAGCCTGAAGCCTGCTTCAGATTCTGTGTCTCACTCTCTCTCTGCCCCTGCTCATGCTCTGTCTCCTCTCTCTCTCTCTCTCTCTCTCTCTCAAAAATAAACATTAAAAAAAATTTTTTAGGGGCATCTGGGTGGCTCAGTGGGTTAGGCAACTGACTTCAGCTCAGGTAATGATCTCACAGTTCTGTGGGTTCAAGCCTCACATCAGGCTCTGTGAGGACAGCTCAGAGCCTGGAGCCTGCTTCAGGTTCTGTGTCTCCCTCTCTCTCTGCCCCTCCCCCACTCACACTCTGTCTCTCTCAAAAATAAATAAATATTAAAATATACATATATATATATATTGGGGCGCCTGGGTGGCTCAGTCGGTTAAGCATCCGACTTCAGCTCAGGTCACGATCTCGCGGTCCGTGAGTTCGAGCCCCGCGTCGGGCTCTGGGCTGACGGCTCGGAGCCTGGAGCCTGTTTCCGATTCTGTGTCTCCCTCTCTCTCTGCCCCTCCCCCGTTCATGCTCTGTCTCAAAAATAAACGTTAAAAAAAATTAAAAAAAAAAAATATATATATATATATAAATTTTTTTTTCAAAAGAAGAAGCCGAAGTTTGCAGTTACTATTAACTATTAACTGAAGAAGAAATCTGAGGGCAAAGATCAGACACTTAGACACCCGAGGGGAAGAGTCAAGTAGGCAGTTGGCTATGGATCCAGGCTGGAGATATAAATGGAGGCTGATGGGTATATTAATGGATTGAGACCCATAAGCCTAGGGGAGATCATCAAGAAAGTGAGTTTAGAGAGAAAAGGATGTGAAGATCTGAGCCTCAGGGAACTTCAAATACCAAAGTTCGAGAAGATGAGAAAGAACAAGCCCTGTGGCTTCATTTGAGGTTAAGAGTAAAACCAGAAGAGGGGATAATCCTGGAAACATCAGAAGGAAACCAATCACTTAGGAGATGACATTGATACTGGCTGCTGGTTACCCTTTGAGAATCTGCTGCTCTTGAGTGACCTTGAGTTTTCATCCGAATTGTCATAAAAGGTGTGAGGGAGCAACGGGTAAAACCCAGGACCTGACTAAGCAGGTAAGGTGGATAGGAGATCTCTGCATAAAAATGGGGGTCTGAAAACTCCGCAAGCCAAGAATTTATTTGTCACAGAACTAAATAAACAAACAAACAAAACTCATAGATAGAACAGACTGATGGCTGCCAATAGAGAGGGGGTTCGGAAGGTAGGCAAAATGGGTGAAAGGGATGAAGAGTTAGAAACTTCCAGTTATAAATAAGTCATAGGGATGAAAAGAACAGCACGGAAAACACAGTCAATAAAATTCTATGAACTTCGTATGGTGACAGACGGTAACTAGACTTACTATGGTGATCACTTTGTAACATACATAAGAGTTGAATCACTATATTGTACACCTGAAGCTAATATGATGTTGTATTTCAATTATATTTCAATAAAAATGAAAATTAAAAAGTCACAGATTGATAGTGACCCCAGGTTCCTCATAGAAGCAAATTCTTTTCTGGAAGAAAAGGTTACTTCATCCAGGTTGCAAAGAACTTCCATAGATAAAATTCCATTGAATGTGATTCTAGATTCAAAAATCATGGAGTGCATAACAAAATAAGGACCCCTGAGCAAAAGTCAGAAATGACAGACCTGGAAAGCCTTAAGGTGTTGACATATCTTGAAAATATATACATTCAAAAAAATGTATTTGGGGTTTCTGGGTGGCTCAGTCGGTTAAGCATCTGACTCTTGATTTCAGCGCACATCACGATCTCACGGTACATGAGTTCAAGCACCGCATCAGGCTCTGTGCTGACAGCGCGGAGCTTATTTGGGATTCTCTCTCTCCCTCTCTCTTTGCCCCTCCCCAGCTCTCTCTCTCTCTCTCTCAAAAAATAAACTAAAAAAAATTTTTGTTTCAATTAACTATGTGTGGGACTATTTCCGTATTCTGTTCATTCAAAAAAAAATGGCTTTTTTTTTATGGTTTAGAAATGTTTCATTATATGTTCAAAGAAATTAAAGAGAGCATCGAAATCGTGATTAGGAGGAAAAAAGACTCTAAAAATGACCAAGCAGTTCTGGAAAAGCACCAAATAGAAAATGAACACAATCGTAATTTTAAAAATACAATACATTAAATAGAAAATTAAATACATTTTAAAAGCAGAATCAAAAGAGAGTTAAAATTATCACCCAGATGGGGCGCCTGGGTGGCGCAGTCGGTTAAGCGTCCGACTTCAGCCAGGTCACGATCTCGCGGTCCGTGAGTTCGAGCCCCGCGTCAGGCTCTGGGCTGATGGTTCAGAGCCTGGAGCCTGTTTCTGATTCTGTGTCTCCCTCTCTCTCTGCCCCTCCCCCGTTCATGCTCTGTCTCTCTCTGTCCCAAAAATAAATAAAAAAACGTTGAAAAAAATATTTTAAATAAAAAAAAAATTATCACCCAGATGCAACATAGAAAGACAACTAGCTGGAGTGGGAAGAAATGACAAGAGGTAGGTGGCTGGAGGACATCTGTACCTTTAATCGGAGTTCCAGGAAAGTATAAGAGAATGAGACAGAAGCAAAATTTGGAGACAAAATGGCAGAAAATTTCCAGATTCAA
Source organism: Lynx rufus (assembly GCF_022079265.1). Lineage (NCBI taxonomy): Eukaryota > Metazoa > Chordata > Mammalia > Carnivora > Felidae > Lynx > Lynx rufus. The sequence goes on from NW_025814878.1 coordinate 128,138,535, forward strand.
TGAACAACAAGACTCAGATTCAGGAAGTAAAATGAATCCTAAGTAGGATAAATAAAAAGAAATCTGCACCGGGGCTCCTGGGTGGCTCCATTGGTTAAGTGTCTGACTTCAGCTCAGGTCATGATCTTGAGGTTCATGAGTTCAAGCCCCAGGTCAGGCTCTGTGCTGACAGGTCAGAACCTGGAGCCTGCTTTGGATTTTGTGTTTCCCTCTCCCTCTGTCTCTCCCCCGCTTTTGCTCTGTCTCTCCCTTTCTCAAAATTAAATAAACATTAAAAAAAAGAAAGAAAAAGAAATCTGCACATATGCCATTATAGCAAAACCACAGAATAACAAGGCAAATGACAAGATCTCAGAAGAAGCCAGAGAGAGAAAAGAATGTGTACATTACAAAGAACAGTTGTGGGCACCTGGGTGGCTCAGTCGGTTAAGCGTCCAATTTTAGCTCAGGTCATGATCTCAAGGTGTGTGAGTTCAAGCCCCACATTAGGCTCTCTGCTGTCAGCACAGAGCCCACTGCGGATCCTCTGTTCCTCTCTCTCTCTCTGCCCCTCCCCTGTTCACGCCTGCTCTCTCACTCTCAAAAATAAATAAACATTAAAAAAAAAAAAAAGGAGGGGCGCCTGGGTGGCGCAGTCGGTTAAGCGTCGGACTTCAGCCAGGTCACGATCTCGCGGTCCGTGAGTTCGAGCCCCGCGTCGGGCTCTGGGCTGATGGCTCAGAGCCTGGAGCCTGTTTCCGATTCTGTGTCTCCCTCTCTCTCTGCCCCTCCCCCGTTCATGCTCTGTCTCTCTCTGTCCCAAAAATGAATAAATGTTGAAAAAAAAATTTTTTTTTAAAATAAAAAAAAAATAAAAAAAAAAGGAAAAAGAGGGGAGATGTACCAGGAAAATATTAGCCAAAAGAAAGATAGGGTAGCTAGCTATATTAGTATAGTACTACAACAATAAACATACTTTAAAGTAAAAGTATTCCTAAAGATAACAGGTGACTGTAGATAAACACCTCAACTCACACAAGAAAAAAGATATAATAATTGTAAACTTTTACATACCTAATAACAGATCCTAAAAATATAGTTAGCATTAACAGAGAAAAAGTATTGACAAAACTATAAGGGACAAATTCACAAATCAACTATCCTTGCAGAATATTTTAACACAACTGTATCAGTAATTGTTAGATGAAGCACACATACATAAGAAGTGAAGTTATAAGACTTTTTAACACCTCAATTAACTAGTTGGGATTTACATATGTATTGCCCCCAAATTGAAGAATATATATTCACTCTACATGCCTAGAATACGTTTTGAATGGGCTATGTGCTAGACCATAAAGCAAGTCTTAACATATTTCAAAGAATTAGTATCATAAGGATACATTCTTTCACAACAGTGAAATTAGGTTAAAAATCAATAACGCAAAGAAAACTAAACAAAAAATTCATTTGTAAATGTAACTCATGCTTCCAAATAACTTATGAGTATGTATATATATATATATATATATATATATATATATATAATGCAAATTGGAAGATAAAATGGAAAGATACAGAAAAAAAACACATATTAAAATATAGAACACAACTGAAAGATAGAGAAATATTTGTAGCTTTAAGTTCTTATATGTAAAAAAAGGCTGAAAATACATAAGACATCCATCTTAAGGAGTTGGGTAAAAAACAAGAGAAGCAAACTGAAGTAAGCAGATGGAACTCAAAAAGAAGAGAACAAAAATCAAGAAGATAGAAAACATCATACAGTTGACATGAGTAAAGTCAAAAGCTGGTTCTTGGAAAAGACTAGTTAAATTGACAAACTCTTGGGGTGCCTGGTTGACTCAGGTAGAGCATATGACCCTTGATCTCAGGGTTGTGAGTTTGAGTCCCATGTTGGGTGTAGAGATCACTTAAAAATAAAATCTTTAAAATAAATAAATAAGTTGACAAACTCTTGTAAGGTTAATCAAAAGAAAAGCGAGAACATATAACAAAACATTAGTAGGAGTGAATATAGGGGCATACCTACAGATACTAAAAGGATCTAAAAAGACAAAATGAACAACAGGCTAATAAATTTCCACAAATTCGATGAACTGGAGAAATTCACAGGAAGAAATTTAACTTATGAAAAGTAACTTGGAAAGAACCAGAAAGCCAAATTAGTTTTCTGACCCTAAAAGTAATCAAAATCTTCTCACAAGGACTTGTTTTTATGGCAAGTTCAGCAAACTTTTAAGAAACGTATTCCAACCTGATCCAAACTACCAGAAAAGAGAAAAAGTAGGAACACTGTATAGTTCATTTTATGATGCTTGATTGATATCAGTACCAGACAGGAAACATATGAGAAGGGATATTGTGACAAATCTCAAATATGAACATAGATGCAAAATCTTAACAAGATATTAGCAAAACAAATCTGATTATGTATTTAAAAGACCAAATTAGGTTTCGTCCTGGAATGCGAGATTGGTTTATTATTGGACAATTTATATATTTAATTCACCAAATGAAAATATTAAAAGAGAAAACCACTTGATTTGATTTTCTCAATACTTTCAGGGGAAAAGAACATTTTTAAAAGTTAGCAAACTAAAACTTGACAGGAACATCATTAAACTCATAAGGAGAATGTAAATAAACTAATACAAACATCCTATTTTATAGTGGAATGTTAAAAGCATTGGCTTTGAAATCAGAAAGAAAAAAGATACAGCCTCTTTTATTCACCATTGTACCGGAGGGCTCACCCAGGACAGTAAAAGCATCCACAAGATTCAAAAGGAATACGGGTTAGAAAAAATATCGCTCATTTTCTTCATGGTACATCTCAGAGAATCCACGTATAAATTATCGGCATTAAGGTTTAGCAAAGTTGCTGGATACAAAATAACCAAAAAGGTGAATTGCATTTCCGTATACCGGCAGCAGATAAGTAGGATATATAACTTCCAAATAGTATTTACAATAGCAAAATGATGGAAGTGGGGAATAAGTACAGTGTGCGAGGCACCAAAGGTCTCAAAGAAAAGAGATTCAAGAGACAGTTGACTGTTTAAGGCCACTCAATTTGTGGTGGCAGCCTGGGGAAATCAATATACCCTGTTTGGCGACGGGACCAACCAGCCACCCAGAAGTGGGGACTGGGCTTCGTTCCGAGTTCAAGATGGGACCGGCACGCGGTAACCCACCAAGTGAATCTAGCTGTTTCTCATATACCATTAGCGACTCTGGTCTTCGCACAGTGGCCTCCATGCAGGCTCACCTCTTAGGGGGAAGTAATGGGCACCCCAACAGCCTTGATAGGTTCCAGGAGACAAAGGGTGGCCGTGAGGGTCTCTGTGCGTGGGACCTTGTTGAGAAATAGGACCCTTAAAGAGAAAGAGAGAGAGAGAGAGAGAGAGACAATTGACCTCAGAGAGAAAGACATAATTGACTTCATCATAATGAGCAAAGGCTGTGGTCAAAGAAGATGATTGGACTTACGATTTCAGACTCGAAGCCACTCCAGGTGCTGACAAGGGGTGGGGTGCGTCCCCAAGAAAGCCAGTGGCAGAAGGAAGAGGAAACACCAGCCACTAATCGTTTCCTTCTAAGATCCGGGGGGACTTGCCCAGAGACGTTTTGCATATTTCGACTGAGGTCAATAAATATTACAAGACACTTTTCTTCCCATTTCACTGTAACAAATGAAAACATGTCGAATCTGTATTTATTAAAGTAATTACAGTGTGGCTCAGGAGCGTGGCAGGTGGGGGCGTGTGGGGAAGGTTTAACCACCACCTCCCACAGGCAACTCCTAAACGTAACCACTGAGGCAACGTCAAGTAGGAGCAAAACGGGAAACATTTACTTTCCAAATCCACATGTTTTATAACAAATAAGTGCATCAGCCACAAACTTGTGCGTGCTTGAGTTTGTGTGTGCACGTTTTGGTGAAACGCTCCGGGTCAGGCTCTACGAAATTGCCTTTTTTGTGGTCAAACGCGGCAATGTCAGCAATTTCTTGAGATAGAATCTAATATTTCCTGGGTTGGCCAAATGAAAAAGCACTGACCACCCCGAGAAGTTTGGTTTTGAAGATAAAGGGGATGGAATGTTACAGATTACTTCACGCTTTCCCAGAGAAAACAAAAAGCAAGCAGAGCTCTCTAAGAGCCAATTATATTTTGCTATTATTGCCAAGACGATTCTATTAACTATGCTAAGAAGCTATAAAGTAAAATATTTTGCAGGTTACTTCTTTAGTCGACTGGGGGAGATATTATCTCATGACTAATGAGTAAGGGTTCATTTGATTATAAAATGCGGGCGTGTATTAGCGTGGCTTAAATGCCCATCGTATGCGGCACAATATCTAACTGGCATAGATTCTAATTCCGATGTTGTTATGGAGGCCTTGCTTCTCTATTAAAATTGAAAGTGTTAATTTGCCAGTAATCATTCCACTTCCTCCTATTGTCTCACTCAAAGGACAGGCCCTTACTGCATGGATAAAATGTAGTAATGCATTTAGCGCTAGGCCATGATTTTAGACCTCCAGCTGTTTTACTGGTTGTGTAACTAAAAATAAGATAATGTTATGCTGGGTAACCACGGCTTTTGTAGGCATTCACATTTTACAAATCACTGCACACTATGCAAACCGTTATTTTTTTTTTTTTTTTTTTTAATGCTTAGATCCCAGCCTAGGAGTGGAACACTTCCATTACGAAGGGAGAGGCCGGTCTAGTCTGCTAGACTGTGAAGTGCTTTGGGGCCGGGACAGGCAAGCTGCTGGGCGGAGGTGACACCCTCAGAGCAATTCCTTGCTGATCTCCATCCCTGCCGCTCTGCTGGGAACGAGCGTTCCTCGCCATCAGTGATGTAGAGCAGGATCTTGAAAGGTTGGTGGGCTATTTTTGTTTTTAAACTTTTATGTGATCCCTAAACCTACTGCTGATTCAAATAACGCAAACCAGAGGACAGCACGTTGAGCAAGAACAGGGTGGAGACATAGCACGCTTCTCTAAACAGGCTTATATTAAAAATAAAGGGTCAGGGGCGCCTGGGGGGCTCAGTCGGTGAAGCGTCCAACTTCGGCTCAGGTCAGGATCTCGCGGTTCGTGAGTCCGAGCCCCGCGTCCGGCTCTGTGCTGACAGCTCGGAGCCTGGAGCCTATTTGGGATTCTGTGTCTCCCTCTCTCTCTCTCTGTCTCTGCCCCTCCCCTGCTCATGCTCTGTCTCTCTCTCTCTCTGTCAAAAATGAATAAACATTAAAAAAAAAATTTTTTTTAGTAAGTGCATAAATTTCCTAGCAGTACGTCCAAGCAGTATGGATGTTTAGATCCAGATTTTAACTAACTCACTTACAACGACCAAATGAGTGGAGGGGAGACTGCCTGTAGAGGCGGGCCAGAGGAAATATACATAAGTCTGCAATGTCTACGCAAGCATTAATCGAGCGCTGGAGAAGGAGAAAAGGGACTTGGGAGAGTGGATTGGAAAAATGAAACTTGACAGATAGGAAATGGAATTAAGAACTCTCCATCTGTGAGTTTGTAAGACTGGATTTCTACATGGGGTCGATAGAAGAAGGCTCTAACTACTGATTCGGTAAGAAAACAAATAAAGCTTCCAAAAAGACCAGGCAAAACCTAGCGTTCCAGAGAACTCAGGAGAATCAAAATGTGTAAAACCCATTTTCTCTCCCTAACAAACCTCTCATCCTCACCAAACATAACCACTGGAACACCTCTCTTTTTGTACCCCCCCCCCCGCTTTCCAGGAAACGCTGGAAACTCTTTTTTTAATGTTTATTAATTTACTTTGAGAGAGAGAGAAAGAGAACAAGGGAGGGAGGGGCAGAGGGAGAGAGAAAGCGAGAATCCCAAGCAGGCCCCATGCTCAGCAAGGAGCCCATCACGGGGCTCGATCCCGCAAACCACAAGATCATGGCCCCAGCCAAAAATCGGGAGGTAGACACTTAACCAGCTGAGCCATCCAGGTGCAGACCCCTCTCTTCTCGCCCTCCTCCCCATCTATCCCTCTCACACACAAGCCAAAGTGGGTCTTTCACTGAAGCAGGGCTAGGCAGACCTGTGTCAGGCTAACACGTGTCTCCCGCAGGACTGGGGTCAGGATCTTCCGAGCTGGTGGGGAATTCTGAATCCACCCGACGCCAAACCTCTAACTGCACTCTGTGACGCAGAGAAGTTAAGTGACTTGCCTAAGGTCACAAAGCCAACAGGCCGTGCACTGAGCCAAGTCTTTGTGAGCCCAAGAGCCGTGTCCGAACTGCTACGTTCTATTCTCACCGCTTCTAAAGGGCAGTTAAGAATGAATGAAACTCAGTCTTTAAGATTGCTCGTCTCCTTCTCACCACGGACAAAATGAAAGGACAAAACGGACAATTATATCCGCCATGCTGCGGCTAGGGCAGCAAGCACGCGGTAGAGCCTGAGAGGACAGGAGGCCGGAGAGGCGCGGGGTGTGGCAAGGATGAGCAGGTAGCCTGCAGAGGCCTTGGCTCAGGGGCCAGACAGTCAAGTGCAACCTCGTCTGCCTGACTCCCTGAATCACGGAGTCATACCTCTCTTTTCTAGCTGACGCAAACTTAATCCGAAGGGTGTGGTGAATACTCCCAGCCCTCGGCTGACATTTAGCCATATTTTTCCCTAGGGAGAGTGAAAGACCCAAGGATGTTTAGTTTGGTGTTTGGTTGTTCTTCCAGACCTTTAGGAAACCTACATCTTGGGACAAACTTACAATACCTTCTTACATATCGTGACATTAGTATTTGATTTTGGTTTTGTTTTTTAATTGCCTAAGGAAGCCATAGGGCCTTCACAAGCGTTTTCAAATAATGCCAAGTTCTTAAGGTTTCTCTCTTTCTTTCTTTCTTTCTTTCTTTCTTTCTTTTCCCTTCCTTCCTTCCTCCTTCCTTCTTCCTTCCTTCCTTCCTTTTTTCCTTCCTTCCTCCTTCTTTTCTTCTTTCCTTCTTTCCCTCCTTCCTTCCTTCCTTTCTGAGAGAGAGAGAGAGCATATGAGGGAGGGAGGGACAGAGAGACAGGGAGAAAGGGTGCGGAGCCCAATGTGGGGCTCAAACTCGTGAACCTCGAGATCATGACCTGAGCCGAGGTCGGATGTCTAACCAACTGAGCCACCCAGGCACCCTTTAAGATTATTTTCTAAACTCTGGGTAATTAATTCTGTTCTACCTAATTTTGTCCCTACTGTCTTCATATTTAAGAACTTGACTTTTACCTTGCAAAAATGAGACAACAGACATACGATATGAAGTCATCCAGGTGTGTTGATGCAATGTCTTCACGTCTCTACCAGCCCCCAGATATAGCCCCTTCACGAATGTTCCTGGGACGCAATGTTCTGAAATGAGAGTTCTGTTCCCTGGCTCAGTGGAGGCATGTCATGTCTGCTCTGTGCCCCACCCCAGGTTCCTGGCTGTCCCAGGTCTCTGCCTAATAACAACATATTGATGTATTTATTCTGTCAGTTCTGTCGCTGGAAAAATATCACACAGAGTCGATAACTTACTGAGGAAGGCCCAAAGCACCTCCTTTTCTCCAGCGTGGTGACAATGACAAGCCACTCGGCCCGTCTGCAATCAGTTTCTCCTCTCTGGAAGATGCCCAGATGCCCTGGTATCCTTCCTCATACCGGGCATTCTGGAAACAAATGCCAGAATGACTTCCTCCTCTTCCACTTCCCCCCAAACTTCTTTCCCTTGGGGAAAGAAGCCTTGCACAAGGAAAGTCTTAAATAAATAAAGCAGGCTCTCCTTTTTTATTTTTTTAAACTTCAAGTCATTAAGAAGTGGATATCACATTGAAAAGGTAATGAGAATTAGGATTTTTTTTTTCTCCAGTCACTCTACCAAAAGCCATTAGTAGTTGTAAATCGATTAGGTTAAATTGTCTCATCGCATTTTCTGTACCACACACAATCTAGGAAATGTAAAGTTGCAGGGGTAGAGGGTGAGGACAGATGTGCCTTGGGAGAAGATTCAGTCCTCGTTGGCTGGAGGGATTTTTCTGCTGAAAAAGGAGCACTTTGGGTGTTTTAACAACTCAGGCAATAATAACATGTTGGCGAGGATACAGAGAAAGAGGAACCCTTTTGCACGGCTGGTGGGAATGCAAACTGGTGCAGCCACTCTGGAAAACAGTATGGAGGTTCCTCAAAAAATTAAAAAGAAGACTATCCTACAACCCAGCAATAGCACTACTAGGAATTTATCCAAAGGATACAGGCATGCTGATTCGAAAGGGCACATGCACCCCAATGTTTATAGCAGCACTATCGACAATAGCCAAATTATGGAAAGAGCCCAAATGTCCATCGACTAATGAATGGATAAAGAAGAAGTGGTAGATATATACAATGGAATACTACCCAGCGATCAAAAAGAATGAAATCTTGCCATTTACGACCACATGGATGGAATTAGAGTGTATTATGCTAAGCGAAGTAAGTCAGAGAAAGACAAATACCATACGATTTCACTCATATGTGGAATTTAAGAAACACAACAGATTAACATAGGAGAAGGGAAGGAAAAATAAGATTAAAAACAAAGAGAGAGGCAAACCATAAGAGACTCTTAAATACAGAGAACAAACCAAGGGCTGCTGGAGGGGAGGCGGGGGGGGGGGGGATGGGCTAAAATGGGTGGTGGGCATTAAGGAGGGCCCTTGTTAGGATGAACCCCGAGTGTTACATGGAAGTGATGAATCACTGGGTTCTACTCCTGAAACCAACACTACACTGTATGTTAGCTAACTTGAATTTAAATAAATTAATTTTTAAAAATCTTTTTCAACTGAAAAAAAAAACCTTATGTGTATAACTAACCCTCCCACTTTTGCCAATTACATAAACCTGTTAGCTCCTATTATCTCTTGACAATTTCTTTAGCTAGCGTTTCCCACTTCCTAAGTTAAAAACAAACAAATAAGTAAATGGAGTTGTGTTCAAACCCTCCTGTGGTTGTGTTGTTTTTTGTGTCCACTTTCTCTGAAGACCCTATGGATCCATTAGCTATGCCTTGTATAGCTGGAGAGAAACTCTCTCTAGTCTCCAGACTTTGACTCTTAAAAGCATTTCTACTGCTTCAACATTTTACTATTTTATTATTATTTATACAAACATTCCTTAAATTGGAAATACAACTCATTGTTTGCGGAACCCGCAGAAACTGATGTTTTCTCTGATTTCTGCTTCAAAGACAAGGAAATAAGAGACTAGGCAAGCAGGAGTCATATTCTTTCTGAGTCCTGTTTCACAGCTTCCTAAGAGACAACACAGATTGAAAGAACATGGGCTTCTCTGTCCTGGAAGCAGGTGCACCCGGGTTCCAGCCCAGTCTTGCCCAAGCTTTCACTAGCTGTGTGACCTTGGGCAAGTGACTTAACACCTCTGAGCTTCCATTATTTCCTCGAGGTATCTACCTTTTTAAAGTCAATAGGATAATTTGTGGGAAATAATTAGCATAACATTAATAGATAGTAACCATTATTATTATTGGGCCCATAAGAATAAAGGAGGCAGAGTCTCTAAACACAACTTGTGTTGTGTTGGAATTGGCTGGCCTTCCGTGCTGTGTGGCATAAAAAGCTGCCGTCTTAACCAACTATTTTTAGTGAAAGAATTTAGACAGATCATTTTGACCCCCTTCAAAGACACTTCTCCACATCAAAACAACAAACAACCTAACTAAAAAACAGGCAGAGGATCTGAATAGACATTGTTTCAAAGAAGACGTACAGATGGCCAACAGACACATGCAGAGATGCTCAACATCACTCATCATCAGGGAAATGCAAATCAAGACCACAGTGAGATATCACCTTACACCTGTCAGGATGGCCAAAATCAAACAGGCAAGAAGCAACAAGTGTTGGCGAGGATGTGGAGAAAACGGAACCCTTGCGCACAGTTGGTGGGAATGTAAATTGGTGCAGCCACTATAGAAAATGGTATGGGAGTTCCTCAAAAAGTTAAAAGTAGAAATATCACATAATCCAATATGCACTTCTATGTTTATTGCGGCATTATTTACAACAGCCAAGATATGGAAGCAACCCAAGTGTCCATCGATAGATGAATGGATAAAGAAGATGTGATATACATATATATGGAATATATATATATATATTCCATATATATGGAATCTTTATATAAATATATATATATTTATACACATACATATATGTGTATATATATATAAAATATATTACATATTATACATATATTATATATATGTGTATATTACACAGCCATTAAAAAGAAAAAGGATGAGATCTTGCCATTTGTGACAACATGGATGGACATTGTATAATACAGGGCATTATACTAAGTGAAACAAGTCAGACCGAGAAAGATGAATACCATATGATTTCACTCATTTGTGGAATCTAAAAAACAAAACAAATGAGTAAACAACCAGCAGAATCAGACCTATAAATACAGAGAACAAACCAATGGTTACCAGAGAGAAGGGGGGTGGGGGAAGATTCAAGCAAAATGGGTGAAGGGGAGTGGGAGACACAGGCTTCCAATTATGGAATGAATAAGTCATGGCAGTAAAAAAGTACAGCACAGGGAATGGAGTCAGTGACACGGTGATAGCGTTGCATGGCGACAGATGGCAGCGACTCTTGCGACGAGCCTGGCACGATGCACAGAGAAGTGCAATCACTACGTTGTCCGCCTGAAACTAATGTAGCATTGTGGGTCAACTGTACTCAAATTTAACTTTTTTAGTAAGGCATCCCCCCCATCATCCTCTGTTAAAGTAGGAAAAATAGAGAGCCACGTATCTGGAATACAGTGTCTTGTCATAGAATAAAACAGACTGCTTCTGGAATGGACATTGTTGGTTTTTCTCAAAGCAGCCATTCCACCTCATCCCAGCGGCACTCATGAAAATTGGGTGTCACCCTGCCCCATCGCCAGGGTGGATCCTGGTGGTTCTGTGCCAGTCAGTTTAATTATTAGTTCAGGTAAGAGTGCGTAACCCAAGCTAACTTAATCATAGACGTGTCCTGGATTTTGTTTAGTGGTTAGAGCAAGAGGAATTCTCTCTTTCTCTGGAAAGGTGTGGCTTGCACACAGACAGCTGGGAGCTGCTAAAGCCATTCCCTACTCTGGGAGAATCCAAAATGAGAAGGAAGCCGACCAACAGAGAAGGCCAAAGTGAAAGTAATCTCAGAGGAATGAACCTGAGCTTATCAAAGCGCTAGTAACACTTACTAGAATGTTGGACTTCTCAATTCCTTCAGTCAAGAAATGCCTTTCGGGGCGCCCGGGTGGCTCAGTCGGTTAAGCGTCTGACTTCGGCTCAGGTCATGATCTCACGGTCTGTGAGTTCGAGCCCCATGTTGGGCTCTGTGCTCATAGCTCAGAGCCCGGAGCCTGTTTCAGATTCTGTGTCTCCCTCTCTCTGACCCTCCCCCCTTCATGTTCTGTCTCTCTCTGTCTCACAAACAAACAAACATTAAAAAAAATTAAAAAAAAAAAGAAAGAAATGCCTTTCAGTCCATTTAGAATTGGGTTTTAGGGTATGTGTGGTCTAACCTATCTTAGCTGTGTAGACTTTACTGAGTTTCACTCTTATACCACCACCCTGTATCAAGGGTTGATGTATAAAACCTCAATATAGACGTTTCTGCAGCTTTGGAAAAACCAAACTTAAAGACATGTTACTATTATCTTTTAAGCCTGAATCCATGTGGCGAATATACCCTTTGAATGTGACGTTAGACCTGCCTCACAAAAGCAAGAAAAGTCCCAAAAGTCCTAACTTTACACCTAAAAGAGCTAGAAAAGGAACCGCAAATAAAGCCTAAAACCAGCAGAAGGAGGGAAATCATAAAGTTAGAACAGAACTAAGTGATACAGAAACAAACAAACAAAAACAATAGAACGGATCAACGAAACCAGGAGCTGGGTCTTTGAAAGAATGAATAAAAGTGGTAAACCCCCAGCCAGACTTATCAACAAGAAAAGAGAAAGGACCCAAATAAATGAATGTGATGTGAGAGAGGCGCAATGCTCACTTCTAGAAAATCTACATGCTATCATTTTTCAAACTATGAAATCTACAAGCCAACATCATACCCATTTTACCTCAACTGTCTAGAAGAACAAAGATAGATAATGTTGGCAGGTTTGGTCATGAGAACTTCAGGGACCTTGGCAATGTGTGAAAATAAGAAGACAAAAGATGCCAAGAACATCAACAGACAACCAGACATCGAGGAGCAGCATGGGTCCTGGTCATGCTTGAGAGGACAGAAGGCCAAGGGGGAGAGCGAGTGCATTCAAAGTTTTAAAACAGCTTGGACTTGAGGTCCCTGGGTGGCTCAGTCAGTTAAGCGTCCAACTTTGGCTCAGGTCATGATCTCACGGTTCGTGGGTTGGAGCCCCGCGTCGGACTCTGTGCTGACAGCTGGGAGCCTGGAGCCTGCTTCGGATTCTGTGTCTCCCTCTCTCTCCGCCCCTCTCCCACTCGCGCTCTGTCTCTGTCCCTCAAAAATAAATAAACGTTAAAAAAATTAGAAATAAAACAGCTTGGACTGGATCAGGCACAGAGTAGACCCTTAATAAATATCATTTCTCTCCTGGGGCAGCATATCTAAAACCGCACAAGAGATTCACCCACATCAGATCTACCTGAGGAATACAGGAGAGTGTTGAGAATGCAGATTCCTGGGCCTCCGTGTAGGCCTACTGAATCTGATGTTAGGTGGCCTTGGGAAATCTACACATCCAATAAGCTCTGCGATGGCATCTCATGTGTTCCAAATTTCCTACATTTGTCTGCCCCGAAGGGTCCTTTAAAATATACAGACCACAGTGCCCCATCCCAGAACTCGTGAATCTGAATCTCAAGGGGAATGGTCTAGGAATATTCATATTTAGCAAGCATCCCAGGAAATTCTTATGATCAAGTTCATTTGGGACAAGCTTCCCTAGAGGATACTAGAAATCCATTGGTACTGGCGTCTGGGCTTTTCCATCGCAGGTCTACGGAGCAATAGAGAAGTCCAGGGGAATCACGTGACATGGAAGATGCGGCTAAGTCATCAGGTCTTAAAATCCCTTAAAATGGTGAATATCTGTTTACTTCCCACCCCTGCCAGCTACAGTCAGCCCCAGGACTGTGATGGTGCCCAACATCAGGGCCAGCTGCCCAAAGCTCGCAAGCCCAAGCCAGGCGATATGAGGCACTTGTCTGTAGTGACTCTTGGGTCCCCATCTCCTCTCCCTCACGTTTCACTGGGTCTCAACCCTGTCCGCTTTAAGTCACCTGAGGATCTTTAAATGAAGTCAATGCAGGGCTCCAATTCAAACTGATTAAGTCAGAATGGCAGGAGCTGGGGTGATTGCTATTGTTTATTGCACCTCCTTCCCCCTTCTAGCTGATTCTCCTATGCAAGTTGGGAAATACTGCAGAGTTGCGACCACCCTCTCTCCCTAATCTTCACTATCCACTGTCCTGCCTCAGCATTTTTATTTACATAAAAAACCTCCTTAACTGTTGTTACAAATGGGTGTGGGAATACATTACAATGGCTTCATTGACTCGTTAACTCAGTCCAACAACCAGTGAATTCATTTTTAAAATATCCAACATATAGGTGAGTAGGCTTGTTTTAAATCCTTCTCCAATGGTGGAATATAAATCATACAGATTTCTAGCTCCAGAATTATTCATGTGCTTACCTCTTTAGCAGTCGGTAGTTAGTATTCAGTATTTATCACTCCTACAGGGTGGGAAAACAAATCTCCACAAACACTAACGGTGTAGACCTTGGCCTTGCACCTGACGGAAGTCCTCGCCCTCTGCAGACTTTGGTCACATACATGACAAGCCACGCTTGCCCTGGAAGTGCTCCAGACACCGTGGACTGTACAAGAGAGGGTTTGGACTCACCTTTCCCTCCCCACAAGGAAATATCCTTTTTAATTGGAAACACTGCGAAGAACCCTAAAGGCCAAAGCTTTACATCGCAATGTGCATCATTAGGAGAAAAACTCTAGATCAGTAGCTTTGAAATTACTGCGAAGGGAAATTCAGTGTTTCCAAAAGCATCTTTCTAAGGCCCTTAATTATGGGACACACTCAACCTAAGCCTACTCCCTCACCAAGTGGCCACTCAGCCTCAGCACACAGCGGTCAAAGTCCTGAAGGATCAGTGAGTCAAGGGGAAGGGTTTGGTGGAAGGAAATTAATAAAAGCAACCCAACTACAGTGGAAAAAACAAGCTCTCGGGAAGTAGAGCAGAAAACTCTTCAGATGACCATGTACTTTACAAATTGTTTATAAGCGTAAGTCTGGATGTGGTGGAAAGAACACTGGCATTTAGAGACCAGATTCCCTAGACTCCGTGCCAGCCATAACATGTCCTGTCTCTGTGACGTCAGGCAAGTCTCTGAGTCCTTCTAATCTCAGTTTCCTCGTCTGAGAAAGGAGGACGGTTGTACCCAGCTCACTGGATTGTAATGGAGATCACAGGAAATAACACGTAAGAGTCCTTTGAAAACTACCTTGCTTGTACAAATGTAGGATGTTATTATGAGCCCATGGCACAGCAGCAAATTTTAAAAGAAGGCAGGCCTGTGTGCACAGGTACGGTAGGGCATCTAGAAATGGCATAGCCCTACTCCATGTTGTGAAAACTTTTAGCTGAGAACTTTGAGCAATTAGGCACTCCAGAGTAAATTGAAGGACATGGTGAACTTGGAGAAGGTTCAGAAAAGAGCCACAGAGATGATTAAAGAGATGGAAAATCAAAACCATGCTCAGGAGAGGTTAAAAGAACCAAGTTCATTCTGCTTAGAGAAGACAAGTCTACAGGGTAATTTAATAATTGTTTACAAGCACACGCAGCCTGGTGTCCAGCTGTTCTTTCCAACGGGCAGAGAAGAAAGTATCGTAGACCCTCAGCTCTGGCAGATTTGACATGTGAGGCTTCAAATCCTTATGCATGACTCTGATGGTTCCTGACATATAATAATTTATCATTTTTCTAAGCCATAAATTTTCTAACCATGGGTGTGTAAATGAAACCCATTAGCTCACCAGTGACTGAGTCTATCCAGCCACCCAACATCGAAATTGCAATGGAAATGTGTTGTTCTCCACTAATTGTCTCCCACATGGTAACCCTCAGAACTAGCAATAACAACAGCTACCTGGGAGTGCTTACTGTGTACCAAACAATTTGTGCTAAGAGTTTTCTGGGAAGCCTTCCATCTAATGGGCAGATAAGTTAAGAAGTCTGCTCGAGGCCACCCAGTTAGTTAAGTTAGAGTCAGGATTTTAACCCAGGTCCAAGCCAGAACTCCAATTCTTTATCAAGGTAGCAAATTTCACTGGTGAAAAAGGATCCCAAAATAAAGTCACCAGTCAGTGCTGATGGGAGCAATAAAGGCAACAAGAAGAAGTCAAATAAAGTGATGGTTCTTACAAAAAACCACAAGTGTCCGAATATTTCTGCAAAAAAAAAAAAAAAATAGCCAAGGAACTCACAAAAAAAGGATATGAAACAGAATAACATACACTTAAAATATGGGAAGGAGAGGACTACAGAATGGGTTCAAGCTTAAGCAACTGTCCATCTAATACAGATTGCTATATGCAGAAGAGGTTATATACAAACCTAATATAACCATATGTCAAAAACCACCACTAAATATGCAAAGAATAAAGAGAAAGAAATCCAAACATATCACTAAAGAGAATCAGCAACACATGAAAGAAAGACAAGAAAGGGTCAGAGAAAATCTTCAGAAACAACCAGAAACCAAAAGTTTCACTGAATGTGGATTTGGCTGATATTTGTGACGGAGACGAGACTGCCGGAGATTTGGACGTGCCACTCCCTATTTCCTTTATTTCCGATATAGATTTCCTGTATCTGCAGCCTTTATCCAGCCTTCCAAGACCAATCAAGTTGGACTTTGATCATCTTCCTGCCAGTGCTTGTCTAGGATGCTCTCTCCCTTCTTTTTGCAGCAGCCTGTCTTGCTGTCTGCACAACACAATTACATCAACACCACACACGATCCTGCTTTTTGTCTATTTCACACCTTCCCATATTCTCATTGTTTTTCCATAATCTGATTACAGCACATGTGCTTTCTGGGTAAATCCTTCAGTTCTTTTTCACAGAGTCTGAGATGAACCAGACCTGATTGTTAGTCTGTGGGCTGTACTAAGAGCCAAGGGAATTAATTCTGTACTAGGTTGAGCTGTGACCCAGGCGGACTGGGTGTAAATTCATTGGAAGTGGACATTAGAAATCAGACCCGAGGGAAAGACAAGTCCAGGACCAGAAGCTCAATATCCAGGTTCAGTTGGTGAGAAGGCATCATCAGGAAACGAGGGAAGAAGCCAGAAGAGAAGGAGAAAAAGAATGGAAGTTTGGCAAAAAAGTGATAGGATTTGCTGCATAGACCTCAACAAACCAATGATAACAAGGCTCGCTCACTCATACTGGGACACATGGCATGGAGGAATTTTGCCAACTGGAAATACAAGACTGGGCCAGACTTATGTTCCTACGTTCTGTTTGTCTGGAAGGGAAGACAATGACATAGGCAATCTCAATGCAATATGGTCTTCTACTACAGTGGTAAACACGGTGTGCGATGGGGTCACAGAAAAAGAGCCTTCAGAGGGCTCATTGGAAGAAACAATGAAGCTTAGACTCAGTTTTAAAGGAAAGCTAAGTGAGAGACAGAAGGAAAAGTATTCTAGGAAGAGGAACAGCATACACAAAGACCACTACCATTGGTCCTGATGGGCGTCAAAGAAGCCAAAGGTCAGTATGATGGAAGTTTGGGGGGAAGTAAACTTTGAGATATGACTGAGATTTAGAACATCTGGGCCAAGAGCCCAGGCACAAAAACAGAGGCAGGAGTAAGTTGAGCTTGACTAACCAATACTCAAAGTCAGCGTGGCATCAGGGGAAGATTTTGAATGGTAATATGGGAAGTCTGACCATCATCAAGAAGGAGCCACTGAATGGAGGAATTTCACAGCTGCAGGAAAACTATGCTCACTATCAGGTGGGCATATACACTGTGGAGAAGTTGTCAGCTAAGAGGCCAACTAGGAAGTCAGTCATCCAGTCACTGGGCAGAACGGGGACTGTAAAAACGAAAAAACATCACAGGTGATTTGTCAAAACAACTACAGGACCTGGAAAGAGTTTGCAAAGAGTAAGAGAAGTAAGGGTTTAGTGCTAGCTCCCACCTTTTGAATCCACAGACCCAGGCCCAAGTCCTAGCCTTGGAAGTACTAGCCCTGTGACTTGATCATGTATCAGTCTCTTCATGATCGAATAAAGATAAGACCACCACATGGGCTTGCTGTGAAGAGGGACCAACATTAAGAGTTTCAGGCAACAATGTTAAGGTCAAGTTGTTGTGGTGGCTGGCCCCCACCCTCGAGAGCACCTGGATGGAAATTCTGGGCAGGAATAAGGCCAAGCAACCAGAAACACGAGAAACACGAGACCAGCGAGGAAATGCAGTCCCAGCAGGTAGCCAGAGTCCTCCTTGGCTATCAGGGGAAGCTCACATGTGATGAGTGTTTCGGGCACAAGTAAAGTTTCGGGCAGGAATAATATTTGATAAAGGTGATCTACAAACAGCAGGAAAGTTCTACAAAAAACGTGAAGGACATGGGGAGTGCTTCAGAAAAATCTTACAGGCCACAATTAGGCTGGATGGATTTTGTTTGCTTTTCCTGGCAGAAAATACTTTAAAATCAAACAAGTGTGACAGACACATGGAAAGACTTATTTTATAGATGACTTAAAGTCTGATTAGGATTCCTTACTTAGAACGTGTCTATTTTGTGTCCTAATCATGAAAACAGTATTTGTCTTACGCTGAGTGAATTCCTTCGAATATCGATGGGCTGTGAAATCATTCCTGAGCCTAAGAAGAAGAATTTAAGAGTATGTCTCCTACCCTATGACCCAGCAATAGCACTGCTAGGAATTTACCCAAGGGATACAGGAGTGCTGATGCATCAGGGCACTTGTACCCCAATGTTTATAGCAGCACTTTCAACAATAGCCAAATTATGGAAAGAGCCTAAGTGTCCATCAACTGATGAATGGATAAAGAAGTTGTGGTTTATATACACAATGGAATACTACGTGACAATGAGAAAGAATGAAATATGACCTTTTGTAGCAACATGGATGGAACTGGAGAGTGTGATGCTAAGTGAAATAAGCCATACAGAGAAAGACAGATACCATATGTTTTCACTCTTATGTGGATTCTGAGAAACTTAACAGAAGACCATGGGGGAGGGGAAGGGGAAAAAAAAGTTAGAGAGGGAGGGAGGCAAACCATAATTGACTCTTAAAGACTGAGAATAAACTTAGGGTTGGTGAGGGGGTGGGAGGAGGGGAAAGTGGGTGATGGGCATTGAGGAGGGCACCCGTTGTGATGAGCACTGGGTGTTGTATGGAAACCAATTTGACAATAAATTTCATTTAAAAAAAAGAGTATATCTCCTATGAATGACATGAAAATTCTGGGAAAAAAGCCTAAGCAAATCCCCACTGCTACTACAGACACCTTTCATTTCTCCACTTACAGATTATCTACTGTAAGATTCCTTCCAAGTCCTGTCCCAAACATCTGGGTTATGTCCTACCACCATTGAGAAATATTAACATATTTAACACATTTAACAAAACGTAATTAAGAAGTTTTTCCTTTAAAATTAAGTGCTATTGGGGCACCTGGGTGGCTCAGTAGGTGAAGTGTCCAACTTCAGCTCAGGTCGTGATCTCACAGTCCATGAGTTCGAGCCCCGGGTCGGGCTCTGTGCTGACAGCTCAGAGCCTGGAGCCCGCTTCAGATTCTGTGTCTCCCTCTCTCTCTGCCCCTCCCCTGCTCATGCTCTGTCTCTCTCTGTCTCAAAAATAAATACAAATATTAAAAAAAATTTTTTTTAATAAATAAAATTAAGTGCTATCTGTGACGCCTGTGTTGGGACTCAATCAGTTGAGTATCCAACTTCAGCTCAGGTCATCATCTCATGGTTCGTGGGTTTGAACCCCGAGTCAGGTTCTGTGCTGACCGCTAGGACCCTGTGCTGGCTTCAGATGCTGTTTCCTGCTCTCTCTGTTCTTCCCCCACTCATGCTCACTCTCTTTCTCTCTCTCTCTCTCTCCCTTTATCCCTCTCAAAAATAAACATTAAAAAATAATTAGGTGCTATCTTCCAAATCCAAATCGAAACCATTGCTTCATGACTACTTTTCGGATGATTTTGTCGCACCAGTGTGTTTGCTTTAGAGCCTACCAGAAATTCTCCTGCATTTCCAACATCTTTTCTTAGATTTCCATCATGTCTACCCAGCAGGACCCAAACACTGCCCTTCTCCCTTAACTGGTTCACACTTTCAAACACCTTCAAACAAGCACAAACCCTCTTGCACACAGGGCCTTGCAAGTACTTGAGGCCCCATAAATGATCCTTGAGTAGCTGGTGAGAGAGGGATACCTGGAACCCCTCCACCTCTCTTTTCTCTTCTTTCCTCCTTTCTTCCTCTGACTCACTCCCTTCCCCACACACTGGCCTCCTGCTTCTCAAACACACCAAGTCGCATTCCTGGCCCAGAAGTCCCTTTGGCTCAAATGCCCTTCCCCACAATATCCATATGGCTCCTTCCTTAAGCTCCCTCAGGGCTCTTGGCATCTCACAGTTTAACAGAGAGCTCTTTTCCATCCACTGAATTCATTAAAGCTTCCCCGAAACCAGTCCATTCCTCTGCAGCTACCAAATTTCCTTGCCTGCTTTATTTTTCTCCGTGGCACTGGTCAACATCTGATTACCTAGCTCACTCATTTATTTGCTGAATTGTCAGATTTTTTTCGTATAAGCTCCGTGAGGGCAAACATTATACATGTTTTATTGACTAGGGTACCCATAGTCCCTAAGGTAATGCTTGATACATAGGGAACACTCAACAAAAATGGAGTGAATGAATGAATGAGTGAACGAAAAGAAAATTCAGTGTTAGGGTGAAATAAGCAAGAAATTACTAATGTGCCTTGGTTAGAGTTTCCTGGAGAAATTCTTTTCTTCCTGGGACCTGCGATGTGTCTGCACACACGGCCAAGTAAACGCCATTGTGAAAGGAGACTTTCTTTGGTAGGTCATCAGGCTTTCCCATAAGGTATTTAAAACCCTAGGCCTTTAGCGATAAAGCCTGATGATGCAACTTGATTATAATATGGCAGTTTGATTCAGGCACCCGTGATATGCTTGAAATGTATCTACGTGGTTGGGTTTGTAAAGGATTCGTTGATGATAGGTGAAATCACTGGCTGCCCAGATGTGATAAGGCCACCAGCCCCTGTGATCTAGCCTTCTTGATAAGAATGAGGATTATATGCAGCTGGTTCCATTAGGGAGCCCTCTGGGTGTCTTCTTACCAGAGCCTAAGGCAACAGTACAGGTCGCCATAGTTGCACCTGTGAGGACTGGCTTCTAGAAGTGCTGTCTCTCCTTCCATTGGGCAATAAAGGACTTTGCTTTCTCCAGGGCCAATGAGCTGTTCATGTGCTCTCCAGCCAGCACCCAACTCTTATCTAGAATGGAAAGAAACGGTGACCCTTAACTCCCATAGAAATCCGCAACACCTCCTGACCATTTCCCCTATGAGTCTCAAGAAAACAGATGCGTTTTATTCTGGGAGTCTATGTCTCGATGCAAAGGCCTGTTCTCCCCAGAGGAAAAGAACTTGCTTCAGTTCTGCTTCTGGAACTAGAAAATCAGTCTTTTGTGGAACTAATATACAAAGGGATAGAGTCACAGTGGCTTCTTCCTTGAAATAACATCGACAAATATTGACTGAGTATAAGACACTGGGCTAGCTGCCATGAAGGAAGAAGGCTGGAATAGGAGCACTTCTTCTATAGATCTTAAAAGTTATAGACTTGCGGCACCTGGGTGGCTCAGTCAGCTGAGCGTCAGACTTTGACTCAGGTCATGATCTCACAGTTCGCAAGTTCGAGCCCCACATCGCACCTGCTGCTGTTAGCACAGAGCCCACTTTGGATCCTCTGTCCCCCTCTCTCTGCCTCTGCCCCATTGTACTCTCTCTCTCTCTCTCTCTCTCTCTCAAAAATAAGCAATCATTAAAATACATAATATACTTTAAAAATACAAATAAAAATTACAAATAAATAAAAAATATAGACTTGTTACCTGTAGCAAAGCCTCATCTAGCCCGTTCGTTGTGCCCACCCGATAAATTTTGAAACCCAAGACAAGTTTGTGACGGGACTTGGGTGTTCTTGGCTGAAATGGAAATAAGACTTTAAAACTGACAGGCAGAGGCGCCTAGGTGGCGTTAAGCGTCTGACTTCGGCTAAAGGCATGGTTCGTCAGTTCGAGCCCCACAGCTGGCTCTCTGCTGTCACCACAGAGCCCACTTCAGGTCTTCTGTCCCCCTCCTTCTCTGCCTCTCCCCCGCTCTCTCTTTCTCTCTCTCTTTCCCTCACACACAAAAATAAATAAACATTAAAAAAAATTAACATTGACAGGCAGATAAATCCTAAGAAATCAGAATAAAACTTTATAACCAAAGATTGAGAGAAGAACCCAGCCCCAGGGAACGTGGAGACAAGAAGAGGCTGGATTATGTGAAGGAAAGCTGGGGACTCACCCTCAAGTCGATGAAAGTCTGGAGACATGGGCCTCTCCCTGTGTGAGGGCACAGCGTGTGTTCCGTTGAGAATATTTTGAGTGGGGTGTCAGGTAATGTCTTCTGAATTAAGCTTCATCTTCTGGAACTTTCTGAACCTCTCACCCTCTTCATTTTCCATTCTCTAACCCTGATGGGGAGAGTGTCTTTTAATGGAATAAGATATTTAAGTTATGCAAAGTCATCCATGTAATCAAGAAGCTTTGTCTTGTATGAGCTCCCCTCCGAAAATGTGGGAGGACTGGGCCTGTGCACAAATACTGCCTCGTGCTCCTGAACGAGCGTGGCTGACCTCTTGGGTCACTACTGGGATGCACCTAGAACTTGGGTAGAAAATGCGTGGAGTGAAAGGAGAAAGGGATATCAAAGGGGAAAAAGAGGTCATCAGAGGCAAAACAACAAATGCTTTATGTCACTTTCAGGTGTGCTCTAGACCAGGGGTTAGCAAACTATGGCTCCCAACCAGCTTTTGTAAATAAAGTTTTATGAGAACACAGCCATCGTCAGTTTTCATGTATTATTTATGGCCACTTTTGTGCTACAGGAATAGAGTTGAGTGGTTGTGATAGAGACCATATGGCCGACACAGCCAAATATATTTACTAACTTGTCCTTAACAGAGAACGTGTGTTGACTTCTAGTGTCAATCACGAAAGAAAACTCTGCCAACCCATTTTGTACCTTTGCTCAAAAAAGTAAGATTACTCCAGCGTTCTCCAGCTTTTTCCTTACTGCTTTTTTCCCCTTTTTGAAATTGCTCGTGTTTCCCCGGCTTCTCTCCTCGTTTCCATCAGGCTTAGGGATGGGCCGACTGTGGGTGACATGAAGGAGAGTTTCAACACTTTCTTTATAAATGAAACACGGGGTCACCTGGGTGGCTCAGTTAGTTGAGAGTTGGACTTCAGCTCAGGTCATGGTCTCGTGGTCCGTGCGTTCAAGCCCTGCATTGGGCTCTGTGCTGACAGCTCGGAGCCTGGAGCCTGCTTCCAATTCCATGTCTCCCTCTCTCTCTGCCCCTCCCTTGCTCACGCCCTGTCTCTCTCTCAAAAATAAATATAAAAAACAAATTAAAAAAAAGAAATGAAACACGATACAAACATATTTTAAGAAAAGCAGCCCCCTATGCTCTTCTATGAATACTGAGAGTTTCTCTCTTTATCCAGTAATCATACCTTGTGTGTCTCTAAATGATAGGTCTTGTATATTGAACAAAAATAATGAACATCTATTGAGCTCTTACTGGATGCCCGTAGCCACTCTCACAGCTTTACGTGAACTACCCCATTGGGCCCTAATGCAGGCTCTAAGGTCTCCTAGCATCACCATTTCACAGATGAGCAAACTGAGCAATTTGCCCAAGGTCAGAAATGCTGACCACTTCTGAGCTGCACCCTTGACCGCCATAGTCTACCTCGAGAACATGTGGAAATGAACTTAATTAAAAACCTAAGCAAACAATAAATTTTCATCTGACATTCAACGTTTAAGCATCTATAAAATGTTCATAATATTAACGACAATATTAATATTTTTTATCTGCATCAATCTATGCCTTTTCAGATAAATATCTTCTATGAGACTTTTTAAAAAGCATAACTTTGAGTCATTTTTATTCACTTTGGGGCCTTTATTGGACTTTGACTCCTTTACTGGACTGGGAAGCATTTTGGAGTCATTCCTACCAAACTCAATGCATGTAAGACTCTCATAAACTAATGATTTTTTTTCGTTATATCTGCAATACAGACAGTGAAAGAAAGCAATGCAACCATAATTTCTTTCCCAGCTTTTACTTAATTGTAGTTAAGATACTTGCAGAAACTTGGGAGCTCACAAGCATGGCATCTCAGCATCAGTACACTTTCCATTCTTGCACTTTCCATTTGTTGTTGTTTGTTTGCTTGCCTTAATTTTTATTTAAGTAATCTCTACACCCAACGTGGGGCTCGAACTCACGACTTGGAGATCAAGAGTCACGTGCTCTCCCTACTGAACCAGCCAGGTGCCCCCTATTCTTGCACTTTAAGTTCTGCTGATTCATCAGGGGCCCTCGAGCAGCAAGTCCTTCTTTGTTTATGGACACAAAAAATCCGCTGAAAGTGTAACTCATTCATGATCGTTAGATTAATGACTTTGGAAGGAACATTTTTTCAGTTAGAACCAGAATCACCTCTGCTTCTGCCCCAAGCTCTCCTCCAGAGAATCCGACGCAAAAGATCCCAGCAATTCCACCAGAAAGTCTTCCTTCAATTTTAGCCCATAACGGAGGGTGTAGGTACCCTATGGCGGACTCTTTAGTATCTATGTTTGGTTTTATAACAAATAGAGTTGGAAAAAGATTTTTACAGAGACATGAACTTGTGGTTTCTGGTCCAGCGTGTAAGAAACGTGGAAGTCCTTCACGCTGTCCTGACCATGGATAAAAAGCTACACACACAGAAAAATCAACAACTGTGCTTTGATCTGCCGGTGGAGTGAGGGCACAGGGCAAGCTGCTACGCTCCAAACTGGAGAGACAGACAGGCGAATACAGAAAACTTCCACTTGCCAAAGCAGAAACTGCCATGGGCATCAGCGCTAGAGTGGGAAAATCGGAACCGTAACTGAGGACTTTCTGGAGGTTCAGTGTGGGCAATCCTGAGAGATAAAATTCCACAAGGACTCAGTCTTTGGGGTCCCACACTTTTGTGAGTTTCCTCCAGGAGCTCTACCAAGTCCTCACAGTAATATTAGAGAAAAATGTTCTCTTGCAAGGGAAGAAGAAAAGGAATCATTCTGAGATATGTCATAGAGTTCTGTTCTTCTTAACAAGACCTGCCCTGGAAAGAGGCTACTTTATCAGAGTCTAACGTGCTGGGTTTTATCAGAGCCTAACCTATTTAGAGGAAGGGAAATACTCAACTCCAACCAGTTCTAGCTTTTTTTGTTGGGGAAGCAAAATACACAAGTCCAGCCCCTTCTGACCATCCTGTCCCACCTAAAAGACAGAAGCACCAGTGACATTCACAGTCCAGGGACACAGGGTCACCAAAAGACTAAGACCTAATCATAGGACTGTAAAGTGCTTCTTCTCGCTGTGCATCTTAACTCCATATCACTAAAAGCCTATTTACCACAGTTCCATTTACACAGTACATCATATATACCATTCAACAAAAACTTACAAAGCATACTAAAAGGCAAAAAATGCCCCTTGGGGAGACTAAACAAGTATCAGAACCCGAGTCAGATATGGCAAGAATATTGGAATTATCAGACCAGGAATTTTTAAAACCTGTGATTAACATGCTAAGAGCTTTAATGGGAAAGGTAGGCAGCATATAAGAACAAATGTAAGCAGAGAGATGGAAATTCTAAGAAAGAACCCAAAAGAAATGCTAGAAATCAAAAACACCATAACAGAAATGAAGAACATCTTTGAAGGGCTCGCTGGGAAAGAAAGGATCTCTGAGCTCATGAGTATGACAGAAGAAACTTACAAACTGAAAATCAAAGAAAAAAAAGACTAGAAAAAAATAGAACAAAGTATCAAAGCACAATGGGATAAAAGACGCAATATATGTATAATGGGAATATCAGAAGGAGAAGAGAGACAGAAAGGAACAGCAGCAATATTTGAAGTGATAACAACTGAGAATTGTCCCAGATTAATGTCAGACACCAAACCACAGATACAGGGAGCTCAGAGAACACCAAGCAGGATAAGCGCGCGCGCGCACACACACACACACAAATAGAAAAATACACACACACACACACACATACACAAATAGAAAAATACACACACACATACAAATAGAAAAATACACACACACACACACACAAATAGAAAAATACACACACACACACACATACACAAATAGAAAAATACACACACACATACAAATAGAAAAATACACACACACGCACACACACACAAACTACGCCCAAGCATGGCATATTCAAACTACAGAAAAATCAGATATAAAGAAAACATCCTGAAAGAAACCAGATGAGAAGAAAACCAAAAACCTTACCTCACCTATAGAAGAGCAAAAATAATAATTACATCTGACTTCCCCTTCGGAGCATGCAGGCAAGAAGAGAGTAGGGTATTTAAAGTGCTAAATGAAGGGGCGCCTGGCTGGCTCAGTTGGTTGAGTGTCCAACTCCTGATTTTGGCTCAGGTCATGATCTCATGGTTCCTGGGTTCAAGCCTTGCATCAGGCTCTACACTGACAGTGTGAAGCCTGCTTGGGATTCTCTCTCCCCACCCCCATCTCTCAAAATAAATAAACGTTTAAAAAAAATTGTTTAATTAAGTGGTAAAAGGAAAAGGCAAAAACCAAAAATCCCCCAATCTAGAATTCTGTAATCTGTAAAATTACTCTTCAGAAGAAACAGGGAAGTAAAGATTTTCTCAAACAAAAATTGAAGGAATTCATTGCCAGTAGATATGTCTGGCAAGAAATGTGAAAAGAAGTTCTTCAGAGAGAAGGAAAATCATCTAGGTCGGAAACTCAGATCTGCATGAAGAATGGAAAAGTGTCAGAGAAGGAAGAAGTGAAAGTCAAATAAAAACTTTTATTTTTATTCTTTTTTTTTTCAACGTTTATTTATTTTTGGGACAGAGAGAGACAGAGCATGAACGGGGGAGGGGCAGAGAGAGAGGGAGACACAGAATCGGAAACAGGCTCCAGGCTCCGAGCCATCAGCCCAGAGCCTGACGCGGGGCTCGAACTCCCGGACCGCGAGATCGTGACCTGGCTGAAGTCAGACGCTTAACCGACTGCGCCACCCAGGCACCCCTTTTATTCTTAATTCATCTGAACTTATAGTAGTTTGCTCAAAATACTAACCATGTATTCAATTATGTTTTCTTGCAGTTCCTTAGCAGTATTCCACACATATTCCACTGGGGACAAACGGCCAGTATTTCTCTGAGTGCTCTATACCTTTCTAATCCATGAACTCAGATGCCTATTAGAACAAGCAGTTCTCTTGAGACAAAATAGAACTGACTCATTTGTCATCAACAGGGAATGAGTGTCTTATCCTGCCCACACTTGGAGTGGTTTTCCGGGAAGTGTGGGTGTGTCCCCATACACCTGCTCAGACAACAAATGAATCCAACCTCCCACAATTCCTCTTCTCAACAGTCAGGGGTAACATGGGGTTCAGCATGCCGGGGGCTCAGTCGGTTAAGCGTCTGATTGTTCGTTTTGGCTGAGGCCATGGTCTCACCGTTGTGAGTTTGGGCTCTGTGCTGGGCATATAGCCTGCTTAAGATTCTCTCTCTCTCCCTACCTCTCTCTCTGTCTCTCTCTCTTTCCCTCTGCCTCTCCCCTGCTTGCAACACACGCATGTGTGCTTTCTCTCTCTCTCTCTCTCTCTCTCAAAAAGAAAAAAAAACTGAGAGAAGGATTTGGGGGTTTAGCATTTGCATAAAACGCTAAAAGAAATTTTTAACTAAAAGAAAGAAAGAAAGAAAGAAAGAAAGAAAGAAAGGGAGGGAGGAAGGAAGGGAAGGGAGAGGAGGGGAAGGGAAGGGAAAGGAAGGGAAGGGAAGGGAAGGGAAGGGAAGGGAAGGGAAGGGAAGGGAGAGGAGGGGAGGGGAGGGGAGAGGAGGGGAAGGGAAGGGAAGGAAAGGAAGAAGAAGGGAAAGAAGAGGAAGGGAAGGGAGAGGAAGGGAGGGGAGAAGAGGGGAGGGGAAAGTAGGGGAAGGGAAAGAAAGAAAAGGCGAGGTGAGGCGAGGCAAAACAAAAAAGAGAAAAGAGAGAAAAAGGGAAAAGAAAGCCTGATCATTGCTGAAGCAGCCGAGTCTTGAAATTTCCATCGCAATGGGGCTGGTGTTGCTAAGCCCCCATTCGGCCTGGAGTCCCTGCACTGAGGCCCGTGGGAGCCCCTCAGGGGCTGACCCGAGAATGGCAGCAGAAGGGGCAGCTGAGCTGGTGGCCGGGAGAAGGGGGATGGGAAGAGAAGGGGGATGAGGAGGAAAAGAAACAAAAGAACGAGTCCAGGAAAAGTGGACTCGGGGAAAAGCAATATTAGCTGAAAAATCAGACAGGTTAGCGATTCCCTGTGACGATCAAAGCTTTAAAGAGCAAAGTTACCAAAAGACTGAAGCCAAATTCTACTAATACCTGCTCAGCTCACAGAATCCTGGACACGCTGGTCTCCCCCAAAATGTTTTCCCCAACATATTAAACTCCAATACTGTTGGATCAATTGTGTTACTTTCAGGACAACCGGCTTTAGTTTGCACACATTTATAAGTCTTCTATCTCCTCAAATCATTTTCCCCCCACAGGACAAATAAACGTCTAGAATAAAGCATGGAGGTTACGATCCTCCAACTCTCTTTCCCATATGGACTAGATACCTTGGAATACTTACACTGGGATACCACCCGTCTAGTTACCCACTTTGATGATCTAAAACACAAAATAAAGAAAAGTTACAAAACAAACTGGATTACAAGCTTGTTGAGAAGGGTCGCGTTTGCCAATGAAAGTAATCAAACCCATCAGTCACAAGCAGAGGAAAAGAAAAGCCAGCCAATAGTTCATTAGAGTAGAAAAGGTTTTTTCTTAATCGCAAAGACATCATGGGGGCGCCTGGGTAGCTCAGTGGGTTAAGCGTCTGACAGGTCGTGATCTCACAGCTCGTGAGTTCGAGCCCTGTGCCCTGCTCGGTGCTGAGAGCACACGGCCTGCTTGGGCTTCTCTCTCTCTCTCTCTCTCTCTCTCCCCTGCTCACACCCTCTCTGTCTCTCTCTCTCAGAAATAAATAAACATCAAAAAAAAAAAAAGAAAAAAAGAAAGATATCATGAAACTAATAGTTAGAAATGGAATGAACTCTTATATAATAAGAGACAACACTCTTGCTAAGGGAGCACCTGTAGGGAAGTTATTTTCAAACCCGTGGGTCATGTGGCCCTGTACAGCATCTCGAACATGTTTAGTAAATTATTTTATTTGATCCCACTTAGTTTGTACATTTCTTCCTCATGCAGAACCCCCGGGAGGTATCCGTAAGCCACGGTAACACGGGGACAACTTTTTTTCCTGTGGACTGATAAAAAGTTTACCAAACGTACTGGAGACGCATTTCCCCAGGCTTAGAAACTACATCTGAAGGCCGGCTTCGAGGAATTCCTGGTCCTTTGAGAATCGGCTTTGCCCCCTCGCCCTGCTTGGGCCCGGGGTGGGCCGCTGAGCGCCCAACAACAGTTGCCAGGCACTCTCCCCCAGTCTGCCTGATTCCTTTCCTTTGTTCACACCGCTCTCCTAAAACCGGCAGCCCAGGATCCTTGCAGGAAAAAAAAAAAAAAAAACTGCCAAGTTACGCGAGTTGGACTCGTAAAAAGTTGGATGCTTGACCTTTCTGGTTTTATAGCTGTGTACAGGCGGCACGAAAGACCATTTAGCTGCGTGATGCTTCTCTGCAAACCCCACCCCCCCCCCCCACCAGCACCAGGTAGGGACCACCCCCCACCCCCCACCCCCGCCCCCAGATTGTCCAGTTCTCCTCTCCAGGACCCGGTTTGTTCTCCCAGGCGCTTCCGAGTCCGGAGGCCCGGAGAGGAAGAGACGGGGCGAGCCCGCGCGTGCACCGGCACACAAGGCACAAAACCGGGCTTCTGCTGAGGACTGCACGGCGGGAACCGAGAGGCCCAAGGCTGCCCGTGGAACAGATGCAAGTTCGCCGTGCTCCGGTTCAGCTGGGAATGCAGGCTGGAACGCAGAAATAAATCACATGGAACTTGCTGTCATCTCTGCCTACCTTCCTGCTAAAGCCTCCAACACCGCCCGCGTGACTGGCTGCAGTCGCTGTAGTTTTTAAATGAAGGCTGGAGACGCGTTGGCAGCGCTGTCTCATTTTTAGCTAATACCTTTGTGGGCTCTGCGTTCGCATCTGGCCAGTGCCATCATGCTGGGTATGATTATAATAGGCTGCTGCTCTTTCCCAAGCAGGAAGCTGGAGTCCTGTCACTGACAGCCTAAACAGAGGCTTGTTCCAAGCACAGCAGCACATCGCAGCCAGGGAAGGGTCTGCTGCGCGGGACTTCTCCCAAGGCATAAAAAAAAAAAGAGAGAGAGAGAGAGAGAGAGAGGGAGAGAGAGAGAGAAATGTGTTAACTGTGCTAACAGTGCCAAGTAATATGCTTCGTTAAAAATTTAATCACCTACAAGTGCAAAACAAGTGCAAAGCAATCATGTTGTAATTAGCACAGCAATTAACACCTCCCTTTTCGATAGCACATGCATCCTAGGAAGTGCAGGATTGCAAGTGTTTATGCCGCTGACAGGCTCGGTTCCTATAGCGAGGGGGAAAAATGGCTTAAATAGAATTTTGGGGGGTTTGGGCGTTTGGGCTGCTATGCGTTCATGAAATCTCAGAACCAGCTGCCATTTTGGTTTTGTGCGCAAGTCGTTCTGCCGTGTGGTGTGACTCAGGGACTTGCCCACTCCGTGTCCTCTGAAGTTTCCGAGTGGGCATTGCTTCCTCTTTTCTAACGTTCACATGTGAATGCATCAGCAGAGGGGCCGAATTTGCACGCACAATGGGGCTTCCTACCAAAAATCCATCCATAAATCATTGTCTTCCTCAGACCGTTATCAGAAAGAAAATACCCAATGGCGAGGTGAATGCCTATTGGGGGGGAAAAATGGTGCTGGAAGTATTCGCTCTGTCACTTGAGAAAATTTAGGTCTTGTCGATGCCCCCAAACCCAGTCACTGAAGCCAAGATCTTCTTAAGGACTAACAGCCAGTTCTCGAAGGAGGTGGGGTAGGGAAAGGAGTTAGACCCTCTCCCTATGCACTCCCCCAAACCAAGCACAAGCCTAGAAAAAAGCAGAGAACGTGACACGGGAGCTGTCTGACATTGAGGGGGAAGCCCTTATTCTGGCGTATACTGGCCTACCAAGCTGATTCATAGGGACCCCTGCACCCATACGTGGAGATTTGTGGGTGAGAGAGCTAGAAAGACAGAGCAAGAAGTCTTCGATACCCCACCGGACAAAGAGAATTTTACCTTTAAAGAGAGATATCTTTAACTGCTCAATCTGTTTCAGGTCCCCAGACAGACAAAAGTGTGACAGAGTGCGCAGTCTACTGGAAATTCTTCCGAGGCCCCAAAGTTCACGGCATGGTTTAGAAATGACTATGGAAATGAAACCCAGCCAGCGACTCTCAAACTCTAAATGTGTTTGAAAGGAGTTTTACAAGGAATTAAAGAACAACGCAACTAATGAAACATTCAGGGATTTAAGGATTTCCCGAGCAGCATGAAGGCAAAGCAAATTAAACCTTTAGGATGAATTTGTTTTATTCTTGTTGGCCACTGACAATGGAATGCGTGCGATTCGAGGAGCAGAGGAAATATTTCCAGGGTGAGATCTGGGGAGCAGAAAAGCAGTGGCCCAGCCTCACATTTCGACCGTTGACTTTGTGACAACGCTGCTAAGATAGGAGGAGTGAAAACCAAGAGGCCGTTCCGGCATTCTGCATTCTTTGCAAAGCGCAGGCGCTCTTAGAGGCCGTTCGCTTTCTTGGTTTTGCTCTTCCATTTTCCCAGCAAATCTTTGTGTTCAAGCTCAGACGCCGGTCCCGGAGAGCTGTGAGGAAGGACTCGGGGAGACAGAACACACAGGACACGCAGGACAAACCGCAACAGAAAATTTCGCCCCGGAAAGCTCAGTAGGAAGTAAAATGAAACCCCTGTCTCAAATACAAAGAGGACAAATGTCTTATTATGCTACGAAACCTCCAATTAAGGATGGAGAGCCAGTTGGAGTAGACAGCTCCCATAGTCGTGGTTTTATTCATTCTTACAAAAATACGTCTTTTGAGACCGATGTTCTTTAAATATTGCTATCATTTGTAAAACTGGTTGAAATGTCTGCTAGATCATAGCCTTACTCCAAAGACCCAGATGATATATTCCTGCATTTGCATTTATTTCTAAGGACTATTTTGTCTCTGCTGCTCAACTTTTATTTTCTCTTTCACCAATGAGGCTTAAATGAGGGGAAGTTTAAAAACAAAGTCACCGTGCATCTTTGGTAATCTTATTACTTTATTTAGTAGGAAGTATCTACTTAATACACCGAGCACTGACCTATGACCATGCCAGGCATTGACTGGGAACTCTTCCAGGCACTGACCTAGGACTAAGCATTCTTTACAAGATAAAAACAAACTAACAATAACTAAGAATAGGGGCACCTGGGTGGTTCAGTCGGTGAACCACCCAACTCTTGATCTCTGCTCAGGTCATGTTCTCGTGGTTCGTGGGATCGAGTCCCAAGTCGGGCTCTGAGCTGACAATGTGGACCCTGCTTGGGATTCTCTCTCTTCCTCTCTCTCTGCCCCTCCCCTGCTCACACGCACATGTGGGCACTCTTTCTGTCTCTCAAAATAAATAAACTTTAAGACAACAACAACAACTAAGAATAAAGACCCAAGGCTATAAGCAATATAAGGAGGTTTTTTTACTGTCATATCCCCACTGCCTTGCTCAGAACCTAAGATGCCTTGGAAGTCCATTGAATGAGTTAATCAATGAATCATCAGATGACCATCCCACCTGATTCTAAGTTGACACCCTAGTAGAAGTAAGATCAGTATATATCTCTAACACAACTTCTATATTAGTAAGTACTCTAAGAAAGAGACCTATTAAGTGCTAGGAGAGGATGGAAAGAATACCTCCATTTTAACTGCTGGAGGGGGAGGGGAGAGTTAGGATGACAGAACAATAGATATTTCAGTTTTGCGGGAGCATGCTGTCCCTCGGCGGGAATAGTGTTGGAATAACGCTGGAAAGGTAGGTGGAGGCCAGATCACGGAAGTGTTGAATGCCTGCCAAACAAAATTAAGTTCGGGAAGAGAAGCCATTAAAGGGAGATTAATCTGGCCACAATGTATAAAACTGATTACACTGGAAATTGACTGGCAGCAGGAACACCAACTAGGGAACTACTAGAATAATCTAAGCAAAAGTTGAAGTTTACCCAACTGGGTAAGCTGTGGATGAGGTGGTGATTTTCTACTGGAAGCTGTCATGTGAGAGCCGGGCCACGTCAAGCATCACACTGAAGTCTCAACACTTGGTGACAGAAAAGGTACTGGTTCTATTCACAGAAACTGGAAACACAGAAACATGAGGATGTGGTGGAGATAAGAGGAAGATTTGGATTTTACGCATACTTTTTTTTTTTTTTTGACCGATTGGCTGGACATCTGGTGGCAAATGAGAGGCCCTTGGAAATGTCAAATGAAAGCCCACAGAAAGAAGTCGGAAGTGGAGGTAAAAATTTCGCATCCTCAGCATGTTATTTTAGAATCATCCATGGGCTGAAGGTTTGGAACTGAATGACAGAGAAAAGCAAAGTGAGAATAAAACTTTGAAGGCAAGTCAAGTGTTGGAGGAAGAAGGGAAGTGGAGGAGGGAAGAGGGTCATTCAGAACCATGAAGCCCAAGGAGAAAGGAATTTCCAAATGCTTGTGGGGCCGAACGCCACAGAGAAGTGAACGTGATGCGAATGAGGAAGGGCCATTGGATCTGACTTCCAGGAACCGATCAGTGACCTTTGAGAATACAGTTTCAATAGACTGGTGAGGTCAGTAGAAAGATCGCAAAGGATCAAGGGTGGAAATGGCAGCAAATCAGTGGAAGCAGAGAGTACAGATATGGCTTTCAAGAAGACTGACATTTAAGCGAAGGGAAAAAATAGAGGTCTATCTTAGGAAAGAACATGTCAAAGGTCAGTTTCTTTAAGACAAGTGTGCCTCGAACTGAAGGAGGGTATTTATCTAGTAAGACTCAAGATACAAGCAGAAAGGGATAATTGGTGGAGCAAATTTTCAAAGCAGACAAAAGGAAATGGGATGGTTGGAGAGACCCCAGACAGCCAAATAGAATTTCTCCCTCTGAGGCAGTAAGAAATGAGGAAAATTTTAATGAAAAGAAATACTGAAGTGAAAAACTGAGAGATTTTGATGGACTCAACAGATGAAAAAGTAGATTACTTTTCTCTATTCCTTCTGCCAAATAAAACTAAAGACCCTGGGCGTTGTATATAAAACAAACATAAGAAGAGAGAAGAAAGTGGACCAGCTAGGGAATCTCAGCACCCAAAAAAGGATCTAGTGATTTCTGCGAGTTTTCTTTTTGCCTCATATATCCAAGATTTGGAGCTAAGAAGTCAGCCTGGAAACCCCAAGAAGCACAGACAAAAACAAACAGAAATGGGAAAGGGGCAGCCTGGCAAGGCAGAAAAAGTTTCAGATAATAATTGTTCTACTATAACAAAAAACAAAAACAAAACAAAAAAACACTACAAAGCCCCATGGCCTCACCCACACCAACACCAGCAAAAGCCCAGTGGGGAGTCTAGACTCCTACCTTCTTGAGGCTGTAACACGGTGCCCAAACACACCCACAGAGCTGGCAGGCCTCGAAGAAGGCCAAACAGGGAGCTGAAACTTTCACCCCCACTAGGAGATGGTGTCAGTGGAGGCCATAAGAGGAGTAGAAATAAGGCACTCTTACACCCCGATCCACATAGCTCAGTGGAGAGCTCAAACGCCCAGCCCTTGTTAGCACTGAGGAGCCCTCTAGACTTGTACCCCTACTTGACAGGAATAAGGGTTTACCATCTCCCCTTCTACTGCCATAGAGCATCAAAAGAAGCCAGCAAAGCAGAAGGTTTAAATTAGATTCAGAATCTCATAAAATAACACTACAAAGGTCCAGGTTTCAAACTCACTAATCAGACCAAGAACCAAGAAGATCTCAAACTGAATGAAGATAAGAAATATTTTTCCAAAATAGAAAACTCATTGCACAGGTTCAGTAACAGAAGGAAAGGGACGAAGGCAAGGACCAGTCAACTGAGATAGAACAAGGGAAATTAGCCAATCTAAACAACAGAGAGAAAATTAACTGGAAAAATTAAATAAATAAATAAACAGAGTCTCAGAGACCTGTGGAACTATAACCAAAGTTTAACATTTTGTCACTACAGTCCCAGAAAGAGAGGACAAAGAGGACAGAGCTGCAAGAAGAAAAAGAGGAAGAAGGAGAAGGAGAAGAAGGAGAAGGAGAAGAAGGAGAAGGAGAAGGAGAAGGAGAAGGAGAAAGAGAAAGAGAAGAGGAAGAAGGAGAAGGAGAAGAAGGAGAAGGAGAAGAAGGAGAAGGAGGAGAAGGAGAAGAAGAAGGAGAAAGATGAGAAGGAGGAGAAATATGACAAGAAGGAAAAGGAGAAGAAGGAGAAGGAACAATGCCTGAAACATTTTCCAACTTTGGAAAACATACAGGTCTAAGAAGTACAGTAAATCCCAAAATAGGATAAACTCAAAGAAACTCACACCAAGGCACATCAAAGTCTAACTTCAGAAAACTAAAGGTAAACAGATTTGAACAGAATTGAAATCATACAGCATGCATTCATAAACAATATACATCTAAATAACCCATGAGTCAAAGAGGATGTCTCAAGTAAAATCAAAAGAACATTGAACTGAATGAAAATGAAAATAAAATATATCAAAATTTGTGGAACACAGTTAAAGTAGTGCGAAGAAGGAAATTATAGCGCTAAATACATACGTTAGAAAAGAAGAAAGTCTAAGTCAATTTTCTAAGCTCCTACATCCAGAATCTACAAAAGGAACAAAATAAACCCAAACAAGAAGGAAATTCTAAAGATAAGAACAGAAATTGGTGAAACTGAAGACAAAAATAGAGAAAAGGCAGCTGATTCTTTGAAAACAATAATAAATTTGACAAATTCTAGCTAGACTGACAAAGAAAAAGGAAAGAAGATACAAACTACCAGTGCTAGGAATGAAACAAGGGATACCACTATGAACCCCACAGACATCAAAAGTATAAGAAGAGAATACCACCACCAACTTTAAACATATAAATTTGATAACTTAGGTGAAATGGACCAATTTTTTAAAAGTACAAACTGCTACCACTCACCTAATATGAAACAGATCACTCAAATTTTCTTATAACTATTAGGGAAATTGAATTTGTAATTTAAAGTTTCCCAGGGATACCTGGGTGGTTCAGTCAGTTGAGCATCCGACTCTTGATTTCTGCTCAGGTCATGATCTCATGGTTAGTGAGTTTGAGTCCTGGGTGGGGCTCCACACTGACAGCACAAAGCCTGCTTAACATTCTCTCTCTCTCCTCTCTCTCTGCCCCTCCTCCACTCCTACACATGCACGTGCTCTCCTGCCCACCCACCCCCTGCCAAAAGTGAATAAATAACCTTCAAAAAAACCCCACAGAACAGTAGTCCTCATTAATATAAACACAAATCTTATTGACAATACATTAGCAAATAGAATTCAGGAATATTTAAAAGGTTTATATGCCATGACCAACTAGATTTCATTGCAGAGATACAAGCCTGGTTCAATACTGAAAATCAATCAATGCAATCCAACATGTTAACAGGGTAAAGAAGAAAAACTGCATTAACACATAAAATGATATAGAAAAATGGGTGCCTGGCTGGCTCAGTCAGGGTAGCATGAGACTCTTGATCTTGGGATTGTGGGTTCAAGCCCTCTATTAGGTGTAAAGATTACTTACATAAATAAAACTTTTTTAAAAATTGATATAGAAAAGGCCTTCACAAAATTAAACACTTACTCATGATTTCGAAAAAATACTCTCAGAAAAGTAGGAATAGAGTGGAACTTCCCCAAACTGACAAAAAATGTATACAAGAAATCTACAACTAACGTTATACTTCATGGTGAAAGACCATGCTTTCCTCCTAAGAGCTGCAACAAAGCAAGGATGTTCACTCTCATCATTCTTATTCAGCATAATGCTAGAAATCCCAACCAATGCAACAAGGCAAGAAAAGGAAATTAAAAAATATATATCAAAAGGAAGAAATGAAACCAGAGTAAAACTTGTGGAAGACATGACTGTCTATATAGAAAATCCTCAGAGGGGCACCTGAGTGGCTCAATTGGTTGAACATCTGACTTTGGCTCAGGTCATGATCTGACAGTTTGTGAGTTCAAGCCCCGCATCGGGCTCTGTGCTGACAGCTCGGAGCCTGGAGCCTGCTTTGGATTATTTGTCTTCCTCTCTCTCTGCCCCTCCCCTACTCATGCTCGCTCATTCCCTCTCTCCCTCTCTCTCTCAAAAATAAGTAAACATTAAGAAAATTTTTAATTAAAAAAAAAAAGAAAAAGAAAATCCTAAGAAATCTTGGGGTGCTTGGGTAGCTCAGTTGGTTAAGCGTCCAACTCTTGATTTTGGCTCAGGTCACAATCTCACAGTTCATGAGATCAAACCCTCCATCAGGCTCCGCACTGATACCACTGAGCCTCTTGGGATTCTCTCTCTCCCTCTCTATGCCCCTCCTCACTCATGTGCATGTGCATATGCTCTCTGTCTCTCAAAAAAAAAAAATAATAAACTTAAGAAAAAAGAATATCCTAAGAAATCTACAAAGATCTTAGACAGTTAATAAAAGTTCAGCAAGGTCAAACAATGTAGGATAATTATACAAAAGTCCATTGCATTTCTATATTCTGGCAGCAAACACATGCACATCAAAATTAAAAATTATAAAACATTTATAATTGCTAAAAAATAAAATAAAACACTTAGGGGCAAATCTAACACAACATGTAGAGTACTTGTATGCTGGAAACTACAAAATTCTCATGAAAGAAATCAAAGAAGACATAAACAAATGGAAAGATATATGCTGTTCATTGATTGGAAATATCAACATAATAAAGATGTCAATTCCCACCAAATTAAATATACAATTTTCCTAAGGCTGCCGTAACAAGTTACCACAAACTAAGTGGTTTAAAATGAGATTTATTTTTCTCTCACAGTTCTGAAGGCCAGAGTCTGAAATAAAGGGGATGGCAGAATTGATTTCTTCTAACATCCTTGAGAGAGATTGGTTATGTGGCTCTCTTACCCTCTAGTAGTTCCCAGCAATCCTTGGCATTCCTTGGCTTATGACAACATAGTTTCAGTCTCTTCCTCCACCTTCACATGGGTGTCCTCCCTATGTGTCTCTATGTCTCTGTATGTTCTGTCCTCTTCCTATAAAAACACCAATCACTGAATTTAGTATGACTGCATCCTAAGCCAGTATGACATCATCTTAATTAACTACATCTACAAAGATCCTAATTTCCAAATAACATCACATGCTGATGTTCCAAGCAAACATGTTTCAGGGGGAGGGAAAGGGGACACTCTTCAGTCCCCTACAAAGTTTAACTCAATTCCTATCAAAACCCTGGCAA
Organism: Lynx rufus; assembly: GCF_022079265.1. Taxonomy (NCBI): domain Eukaryota; kingdom Metazoa; phylum Chordata; class Mammalia; order Carnivora; family Felidae; genus Lynx; species Lynx rufus. The sequence continues at coordinate 128,176,588 of NW_025814878.1, forward strand.
GATTTTTTTTTAGTAGATATAGACACGATTATGCTGAAATTTTTATGGAAAGGCGAGAGAAGTAGAAAAATTAAAATGAATTTGAAAAAGAACAATGAAGTTAGAAGAATCATTCTACCCAACTTCAAGATTTTTTAATAGCTATAGTAATCAACACTATTTAGTATTGGTGGACAATGGAATGGAATAGAGAATCCAGAAATAGCTCATACACATATGCCCAAGTGATTTTTTTTTTTCAACGTTTATTCATTTTTGGGACAGAGAGAGACAGAGCATGAACGGGGGAGGGGCAGAGAGAGAGGGAGACACAGAATCGGAAACAGGCTCCAGGCTCCGAGCCATCAGCCCAGAGCCTGACGCGGGGCTCGAACTCACAGACCGCGAGATCGTGACCTGGCTGAAGTCGGCCGCTTAACCGACTGCGCCACCCAGGTGCCCCTGCCCAAGTGATTTTTGACATGGGTGTAAAAGTAGGTCTATGGAGGAAAGATAGCCTTTCAACAAATAGTGCTAAAGCAGGTGAATATTCATCCATAAGGGGAAAAAAAATAAACCTCAATTGAAACCTCGCATCTTCTATCAAAATTAATTCAAAATGAATCATAGGCTTAAATGTAAAATGTCAAACTATAACTCTCTTAGAAGAAAATATTCACCAGCTAGAGTTAGGAAAAGAGTTCTTAGATTTAACACAAAGAACACAACCCATAGCAAGAAAAAAATAATAAATTGGACTTCATCAAAATTTACAACTTTTGCTCCATAGAAGACCCTGTCAAGATGATTTAAAAAGAAAGAAAGAAAGAAAGAAAGAAAGAAAGAAAGAAAGAAAGAAAGAAAAGAAAAGAAAAAAAGGTGCAGACTGAAAGAAAATATTTGTAAACCACATATCTAACAAAAGTCTAGTATCTAGAGGGGCGCCTGGGTGGCCCAGTTGGTTGAGCATCCAACTTCGGCTCAGGTCATGATCCCACAGCTTGTGAGTTCAAGCCCCACATCGGGCTCTGTGCTGGCAGTTCGGAGCCTGGAGCCCGCTTCAGATTCCGTGTCTCCCTCTCTCCCTGACCCTCCCCTGTTCACACTGTCTCTCTCTTGCTCCGAAAATAAATAAACATTAAAAAAATGTTAATAAAATAAATTTAAAAAGCATAAAAAAAGAGAAGGCACCGGCAGGAGATGGGAGTAGAAAGACTTGAATGGATGCTGTCTTTCTTTTGGATAGGAAATCAGAGATTAATTAGAATGGATTCTTACCCCCTCTTTTTCCACATCAGCCATAGAAATGCATTAAGATATCAAAAATGTACCTACACACATATACACAAATATCTTTATGTCCCAAAAGAAAAACAGAATGCTGAAAAATCAAAACCATGGGGCACTTGGGTGGTTCAGTCGGTTGAGCGTCTGACTTCAGCTCATGTCATGATCTCGCTGTCCGTGAGTTCGAGCCCCACGTCAGGCTCTGTGCTGATGCCTCGGAGCCTGGAGCCTGCTTCCGATTCTGTGTCTCCCTCGCTCTCTCTGCCCCTCCCTGCTCGCGCTCTGTCTCTCTCTGTCTCTCAAAAATAAATAAACGTTTTTAAAAAAATTTTTAAATAAAAAATGAAACAAAAAAGAAAAATGTGAGAAAGGAAAGGAAATACACACTTCGGTGAGATGTGGTATTAGTAGAAGGAGTACTAGGAATCGTAGCAGCACTGACCATTTGCTGAGCACACAATAACAGCCACCTATGAAGACCTTCCCCTGCGTTCCCTCATCTGGTCATTTTCAAGTAAATTCCACCAACGCGCCAATTTTACAGATGAAGAAATCAAGGACTGCAGAAGTGAAGCCACACAGCTGGGAGACAGCCAAGCAGGGTAGTACAGCCTGACTTGAAAGCTGGCGGTCATCCCTGAGGCGCTGTCCACCTGTTCCCAAGAACAGAAAATGACCTCATGACAGACCGTGTGGCGTTGACCTTGAGGTGCCCCCTACCTGGAAAACCGGAAGAGACAGTAACCCAGGGACACCAGGGCTGGAGCCCAGGAGCTCAGCCTTCCAAATTTAAACATCCACAGAGTGTGGAAAAACTCAGGCCCCAATTCTGACAACCTCGATTCCCAGCGTTTTTCATCACGTGACCTCCAAACATCCATTTGAAGTCTGGTGCTGTCTATGTAAGGATGGAATTAAAATGAGAACACCCTTAAAGTGTTAATTTGTTGGGCTTTGTTATGACTGTTCGTGATGGCAATTATTTAAATGATACTGGTTAATTTGTTTTATTGTTTCACATAGTTTGATTTATTTGCTATTTATCGGTTCACTTATATAATGAGTAGGGTTAGATTAATAGATTTTAGAATGTAAATTCATTTCCACTAATGTTTATGAGCTACGTTTGTAGATGGGTTTAAATAAAAACACAACCAGGAATCAGGCTTACAGTACATTTTTGAAGTGATAAAGTAAAGATTCAAATATGTTCCAGGAAGAGATAAGAGACTCAGATTCACAAAGAAAACGACCCCACCAGAGACGGAAGCCACGGTCAAATTCAGTCACATGGTAAATCGGCCTCCTTTTCTCCTGGTCCACCTCCAGCCCCCGCCAAAATTAAAAATTATAAAATAATAATCCCAGGGTCATGAATACGTAATGTGGGAGGCGTCGCTGAGAAAGGTTTCTACCCTGTACTGCTCAGAGCTGGTTTTGTGGTATCGTGACAGAGCGTTATCCGAGACCCGAGCTCTGGGGACCCCTTCTAGATCTTGCTGCTGCCCTACTGAACGGGATGCCTGAGGAGGAGTGGAGGGCACATAGGAGATGTTGGAGTTCGCTGTGAAACCCGTGCCTGCCCAGAACTGAGCAAGCTATTCACGCTGATCTTACAGAAGTAAACTGGGAATAAATCATTCCCGCCCTTGCAAAGAACGAACCTTTTCTAAGCACCTGGGCAGTGCTCAGCACATGAAAAGAATCTGTTGGTAAAGCGGGTTGTGGTGCCCAGGATGAACGGATTCATCTCACTAGAAACAGCCAAAAGAGTCACGGGGTACCCGCCCTGGCCTGAACCCCCCAGCCCACTTCTTAAGAAGTCCGGATGCCCTGCACAAGCCAGTTAACTCTGCATAAAGCAACGGTGTTGTTATGGGGCCGGCTGAAAATGGAAAGTTTGAATAGATGGCTTAATTTCTCCAGGCATTAGTGATTGTGTTTTCTTTGTGTGTTTGTTTTTAAGATTTTATGTTTTTTAAGTAATCCCTACGCCCAGTGTGGGCTCTAACTCACAACCCTGAGATCAAGAGTTGCAGACTCCAGCAACTAGAAGCCTGGGTGGCTCAGCGGGTTAAGCGTCTGCCTTCAGCTCAGGTCATGATCTCACGGCTTGCGGGCTCGAGCCTCGAGTAGGGCTCTGTACTGAGGGCTCAGAGCCTGGAGCCTGCTTCAGATTCTGTGTCTCCTCCTCTCTCAGCTGCTCTCCCACTCATGCTCTGTCTCTTTCTCTCTCTCTAGCTCTCAAAGATAAATAAACATTTAAAAAAATGTACATAAAAAGGAAGAGTCACAGACTCCACCAACTGAGGCAGCCAGTCGCCCCTGTTTTCTTTAAAATTTATTTAAAATTTTACATATCTTTTAGATGTCTTCCATAGGTAAATGTTTCATAAGAAAATGTCTAGGAAAGGGGCGCCTGGGTGGCTCAGTCGGTTGGGCGTCCAACTTCAACTCAGGTCCAATGTCACTGTTCGTGGGTTCAAGCCCCGCATCGGGCTCTGTGCTGACAGCTCAGAGCCTGGAGCCTCCTTGCAACTCTGCGTCTCCCTCTCTCTCTGCCCCTCCCCCACTCACGCTCTGTCTCTCTCAAAAATAAATCAACATTAAACAAAATTTTTTTCAGAAAACGTCTAGGCGACACAAAGAAACTGCTCTAGACATGAAAAATTGAGAGTCGTCAGAATCCGTGTTTGCCTAGGAGAGACACACGTGTGCACGTTCACTTATAAAAACTACTTACGGGTTTTGAACTACATCATGTTAAGCCTCCAAGTAAATTACTGTTTGGAATGTGGGAGGAGGCTGAAGAGTGGATAAGTGAATGTATAATTCTAGCTTTACATTAAGGACCTAAAATCTTAAGACTTGGTATTCACGACCGTTAGAAGCATAAGCTACAGAGGCAACAATAGGCCTCCCCTGTCCCCCAGGCCGCACTCTGGATGTGCAGCTCCCCTATTCTGTTCGTTCATCCTTAAACTGAGAAGTGACACTTCAAGGGGCGCCTGGGTGGCTCAGTTGGTTGAGCATCTGACTCTTGATTTTGGCTCAGGTCACGATCTCATGGTTCGTGGGATTGAGCCTTACGCTGGGCTCTGTGCTGACAGCACAGAGCCTGCTTGGGATTCTCTCCCTCTCTCTCTGCTCCTCCCCTTCTCATTCTCTCTCTCTCTCTCTCTCTCTCTCTCAATAGGTAAACATTTTTTGAAAAAGGGTAATACTTCAAGATGTTCGCTTCCGGTCACGATGGAATGACAGGAACTGGATTTACCCACTTGCCTTAAGCAACTAAGAAACAGGACAAAACACATGAAAAATATACGAACTGCAGATCGCAAACAGTGGATCCCTAGGTGAAGGGAGAGCCCTAGAGTTGTTCCCACACTCCCCTGGGGGGGGGGGTGGGGGCGGGGGAGGTCCCAGGCCACGGTGGAGGCAGGGAGTCCAGGCGAAGCCCAGCAGTCTCCCTGAGTTAAGAGCTGGGACTTCAGGAAGGCCAACAAGTCTAGATGTCACAGAGAGAGTTCTGGAAATCCGCAGCGAGTCTGCCTGGAGTCTTCAGCCAAGTACTCATCAGACCATGTCCCTGAGGAAACTACTAGAGATCAGGAGAGAGCTACTCCAACGGAGCAGGCAGAACCATCCTTAGAGCTCAGACAGTTTCTGGAATATTCAAGTTCCCTCCTGCCAGAGTGGAAAAACCTCACAATACACAGGGCGTTGAGCAGCAGTACTCAGAAGGGCACTGTTTCAGTGGTGGGGAAGAAGTAGTCCCAGACTAAAGGCTGTTCTGGTCTCACCTGCAAAGTTTAAAAGTCAGCCTTGGGGCGCCTGGGTGGCTCAGTCGGTTAAGCGCCCAACTTCGGCTCACGTCATGATCTCACGGTTCATGAGTTCGAGCCCCACGTCGGGCTCTGTGCCGACAGCTTGGAGCCTGGAGCCTGCTTCCCTTTCTGTGTCTCCCTCTCTCTCTGCCCCTCCCCCGCTGCTTGTGTTCTCTCTCTCTCTCTCTCACTCTCAGAAATAAACATTTAAAAAATGAAAAATAAAAATAAATAAAACTTCAAAAATCAATCAAAGTAAGCCTCAAAAGGATCAAACTGCTTCTGAGAATCTGAACTGCACCTCCACACACAGCTCAAAAATATTTAAAAGAATAAAAGAATATTCAGCTCCCAACAAGATAGAATTCACAATGTCGGCGGTCCAATCAAAAACCACCAGCCATGCGAAGAAGCAGGAAAGAAAAATCAATCAAAACTGACACAGAAATAATAGAGAGTACAAAATTAGTAGACAAGGATATTAAAACAATTGTTAAAACTAGCTTCTAGGGGCGCCTGGGTGGCTCAGTCGGTTAAGCGGCCGACTTCGCTCAGGTCATAATCTCACAGTCCGTGAGTTTGAGCCCCATGTCGGGCTCTGTGCTGACGGCTCAGAGCCTGGAGCCTGTTTCAGATTCTGTGTCTCCCTCTCTCTGACCCTCCCCCGTTCATGCTCTGTCTCTCTCTGTCTCAAAAATAAATAAACGTTAAAAAAAATTAAAAAAAAAAAAACTAGCTTCTACACATTCGAGAAAGTAGGGAAAGCAAAAGCATGCCAAAGAGAAATATGTACACTATTTAAAAGGCCCAAATAAAACTTCTGGAGGTTAAAAAAAAAAAGTCTGAAATAAAAATATATCGGATAGTATTAAAAATGAGACCTCCTATTATCCTTGTTAGGATTAAGGTAAAAAATTTAAAATGCTTAAGCACCATACTGGGTATTTCATTTGTGTTGATAATTGATTTAATAAAATGATAAGGATTTGGTTTTAAATTCAGATTGGCAGACGGGCACCTGGGTGGCTCAGTCCGTTGAGCGTCGGACTCTTGATTTTGGCTCAGGTCGTGATCCCAGGGTCATGGGATCAAGCTCTGTGTCAGGCTCCCTGCTGAACGTGGAGGCTGCTTAAGATTCTCTCTCTCTTTGTCTCCCTCTCCCCCACTCCCCCACTCTCTCTCTCTAAAATATTTATTAATTAATTAATTAATTAATTAGTTAATTAATTAATGAAATCCAGATTGGCATAATAATAGCTAACATTTACTTAGTATCTACTTGCGTTCTGTACTGTGCTAAGGACTGTAATTTCAATATTTCTAAGTCATACAAGTAAATTTTAGATACCAATAAATATGAGGATTTGGTTTTGTTGTTATTACTAGGGTTCGATCTCCAAACTTAGTTTTGGCATTCTGATCTTTTTCTTTTTTTTTTTTAATTTTTTTTTTTAACGTTGATTTATTTTTGAGTCAGAGCATGAACGGGGGAGGGGCAGAGAGAGAGGGAGACACAGAATCGGAAGCAGGCTCCAGGCTCTGAGCCATCAGCCCAGAACTCACGGACCGTGAGATTGTGACCTGAGCTAAAGTCGGACGCTCAACCAACTGAGCCACCCACGCGCCCCTTCTGATCTTTTTCTATCTCTCTTTTTACACGGTGGTTAAAAACATGGGGCGCCTGGGTGGCGCAGTCGGTTGGGCGTCCGACTTCAGCCAGGTCACGATCTCGCGGTCCGTGAGTTCGAGCCCCGCGTCAGGCTCTGGGCTGATGGCTCAGAGCCTGGAGCCTGTTTCCGATTCTGTGTCTCCCTCTCTCTCTGCCCCTCCCCCGTTCATGCTCTGTCTCTCTCTGTCCCAAAAATAAATAAATGTTGAAAAAAAAATTAAAAAAAAAAAACAGCATCAAACTGGGGCACCTGGGTGGCTCAGGCTGTTAAGTATCTGACTCTTGGTTTCAGCTCAGGTGACCATCTCACCGTTTGTGAGTTCGAGTCCCAGATTGGGCTGTGCACCGACAGTGTGGGGCTTGCTTGGGATTATCTGTCTCTCCATCTGTCTCTGCCCCTCCCCTGCTCATACTCTCTTTCTCTCTCTCTCTCTCTCTCTCTCTCAAAATACATAAATAAACTTAAGAAAAAAATCATCCATTAAAAAAAAAGCCAACATCAAACTACGTGACAAGCTAAAAGCCTTGTTGCCATGGCAACGTAACAACGATGTCCGAAAGAGCATTCCACTGCAGGACGTTTAAATTTCTTAATTCAACTTAAAAAAAAAAAAAAAGGTCACATAGAGAAATGGATATTTTACATAATTCTACCTCTATCCTGGTATTTTTAAAGTTTATTTATTTTGAGAGAGTGAGAGAGACATAGAGCATAAGCAGGGGAGGGGCAGAGAGAGAGGGAGAAAGAGAATCCCAGGCAGGCTCCACGGTCCTCGCTGACCCCGACTTGGGGCTCGATCTCACAGACAGCAAGATCATGACCTGACCTGAAACCAAGAGTCGAGCGTTCAAGGGACTGAGCCACCCCGGCACCCCTACCTCTATCTTAATATTAACAACACTTATATAGCACTTTCTAGTCTACGTGTTTATTATAAACATCCCCTCATTTTGACTCATGAGGTCATCATTATCCACATTAAACAGAAAGGAAACCGAGGCACAGAAAGATGCATTCGTTAGCCCAAGTTTATATAGCTGATCGGTATAGATCCGGAATCCAACTCTGGGCCCCCTGCCAACTGGGAGATAACCGACTGTACTGTCTCACCTTGTAAATCCCCCAGGCCAGCAAGCCCAGTGCACTGGCCATTTTCCCCTAGCGACAGGAAACACACACACACACATACACACACACAGACCTTCTAGGAATCTCTCAGCATTTTGGCACCTTCGTTCTGAAACTTAGACGTGAATTTGTCAACATTTGTCCAGTTCCTTTGGCACATTGCTAGGCTTCAAGTCCCAGCTGTTCTCCTTAACAGCTGTGTGACCAAAGGCAGGGCACTTAACTTCTACACTCCTGAGTTTCCCAACTTATAAAGTGAAACTCCTAACAACTGAGCCTGTCTCAGAAATGTATTTTAAAGATTTTATGAGTCAACATCTTTGTAGGGTTTGCAACTGTACCTGACTTACGGTAAGTGCCCTAAGGGTTTACTATTATTATTGTTATTCCTGCATAGAGATTCTGGGCTAAGGCATGTCCAGATAGCTGGTATAACGTTATTTCTGGACATGTCTGTAAGAGTGTCTCTACAAAAGAATAGTACTTCAACCAGTAGATTGAGTGAAGACTATCCTCACCAAGGCAGGCAGGGATCATCCCATCTGTTGAGGGCCTCGATAGAACAAAATGGTGGAGGAAGGAAGATTTCACTGTCTGATGGAACTGGGACAATCATTCTATCTTCTGCCCTCAGATATCAGTGCTCCTGGTTTCTGGGCCTTTGGATTCAGACTGGGATTTCTACCATTGATTCCCCAGATTCTGGGGCCTTTGGGCTCCAACTGAGCAATGCCACCTGCTTTCTCACTTCTCCAGATTGTAGACAGCAGACCATAGTGCTTCTTGGCCTTCATAATTATGTGAGACAATTCTTCCAATAAATATATGTACCTCCTATTGGTTCTCTTCCTCGGGCACACCCTGACAAACACACAGGTCCTCTCCATTTTCAACCCATTTCTTAGATATATGGAAACTGGTCCTGGGCTGAATCACTGGATTTGGCTGTTCTGATGAATATTCCACTCATAACAGAAATTCTCAGTTAGGGATATGCCAACAAAGGGATTTCCATGTGTTTTGTGTCAAAAGCTAACCACTCAGCTTGGGAACACAAATGGAAATTTGAGTGCCATGACTCTGCTGTGCGTGCATACCCATGCAGACACACACCCAAATACACCCCAAGTTTCTGCCAGGCTAGACTGGTCGCTCCCTGAAAATGCAGTGGAATCGGTTCTGGCCCAGCCACAGTGCTGAGTTTTTCAGTCCTAGGCAAGCTGTCCCGGGAGGAGATAAAGAATACAGGGTGAGTGAGAATTCTCGTCAGGACCTATCAGCATTATTGCCACGGTGAAATGTTGTAACTAATGTGATTTCCCCTCATTCCTACTTTGTTGACTTTCTCAACAGGTACGATGAAGGCAGTAGTAAGAGGAAAGAATTTAGGAGCCCTTCATTCCGTGACGCTTTAAGAAGGATGGCTTTGGAGACTTTTGACCCCCAAAGATCACTCAGAGCCATTTCACAGATAAATAATCTGCACTTGGGCTCTCCCCCCAGCAGTGAATAAGGATCTTGTCACCCCAGGGTCTAGCCGCATGCCCCTCGAGAAATTAATACGGGGGATCCCCAAGTCGGAGAGAGGTAGCGAACACACATTCTTTCATGGCACGCCGCGGCAGTGACTTCGCTTTGGATTTCTTCAAGTCTCTTTTTCAAGTAGAAAACGCAATTATTCTGAACAGCACCATATCGGGGTCCGCCACAACGGGACTCTACGTGTAATTTGTGGATGGTGAGTGCAGCAAGACCAAGCCTATACCACCCAAGCCCTGGACTGTCACTTAGGTAGAAGTATACGTGTCTCCTTACTCACTGCTTGCTCTTTGCTGCCTAGTATTTCCACCATGCCACGTGTGACAAAGCATCCATTTCCAGGCAATCCTCCATTGCATATTCTTGATGGGAGGTGGCAGGCAGCACCATACTGCAGACCGAAAACGCTTTCCGCAGACACACATCCTGCCACGTTACTGCCACCTCGTTGATTTAGGATCGGCATTCGCTAGACCCCTTCTTCAAGATACTGCGAACTGGGCGCACTGTTTGCCTCAACCGTTGTCTTAACCAGGGCTGGTCATTTCCAACGATCATTCTCCCCATTGGGTTGGCACGGGAAGCATAATCCAAGCGGGAAGCGGGGCTGTCTGTCGTTTTGCTTTTATTGTCTTCTGCATATACAGAGGGGTCCCGGGTGTCCCTTTCCATAGCTAAGTTCAATATTTTGGGCGCAGAACTCAAATTCAGTAGCATGCAGTTATGGAATAAACAAGGAAATGAATCACAACAGCTTGGATGAGGACAAGGCTCTGAAGCCAAGTAACCCACAGAGTGCCCACATTTATAGGCATGGTCGATGTTGCTGCTGATTTTATTTAAAGCTGGGGAATGCGGGACTCGGGCTGCAACAGGGAAAGGCCATTTCAAGGCAAATGCAGGTTCTGCAACTTGCACTCGTGCTGATTGTAAGCCTGGGGTTGGCGAGCCTTGTGCAAAAACCCGTACTTTCCAACCAGGCCCCATAATTCCTGACAAGATTAGATCCACCAGCCGGGCACACTTGCAAGAATTTTATGGCAGCCCAGTTTATCAGCATTGCAGCAGATCTCTGGAATGCCAGAGCGTGAAACTGAGCTGATGGAGACAAGGGAAGGCAGCCTGGGAGGAATTATTTCTCACCTCCGCCCAGCTCTGCCTAATGTTTCTCTTCATTTTGGAGGCACAGAAACTCTCCTGCCCTGGTTCGTATTGTCGGGACACCAGCGTGCTTCTTTTCCGTACCAGTGAAATATCCTAGACAGCCACGAGCTCCGTACTGTCACAATATGGCATCTGCCATTTAAAACACCAGTTCATCATGGCCCCTCCCTCGTTCTGTCATTTCATTGGCAGAAGCGTCATTAACTTTGCAGTGACAATTATTAGAGGACCAAGTAAACTGTGGAAATTTGTAAACTCTTGCATGGCTAAATTAAATGCTATTTTAACTAACAGTTAATAGTGTTTACTGCTGTGTAATAGTAATTTTCATTTTTTACTGTATCTAATGACATTCTGATGACTGGAATTCTCTGTAGGGATACCAAATCATTACATTAAGGATGAGTGATTTTAGTATGCAATGACTGATCAGTATAATAATATGTAGACTAATGCTTGAGCTAGTAAATTAAATCATTTGCACCACAGTGTTTGTGAACTAGAATAGGGATTCCATTACGCCATTAAATTATAATGTAGAGCCTGCTTAAAGTAAAATAACAAATGAGCGTCTTAAATTGGTGATGCCTTGGTAGAACACTTTCTTAAGAGGTAGGGAAAAGACAGAAACATTCCTAGTCAGCCCAAACAGCTCATCACTTCCTTAGTAGGTGGCAGGGCCATTGAACTGAATTATAGAGAAAACTCTATAGACACTTTAAAATGTGAGCGTAAGAGAGGATTTGCCTGTTGGAGGGAGAAAAAGGAAATAGGACCTCAGGGAAGATTTGGATAATCAACCATGTGAAGAATTGGGTTTTTGTTAGCATGTGACATACAATGAAAAAACACAAATGAAAGGAGACGGAAAGAATTCTCTTTCAATCTCGTGATTGGCCATACCTGGGAGCATGACAGCCCCCCGGGTGAGACCCCTGCTTCCAGGCCACAACCAAGGACTCACCTCCCTGGACTGAAAGTCATCAAGGCTTCCCTAGCTCTCAGAAAAACTAGACCGCACTTCACAAGCATGAGTTTCTTATTAAGTCAGCCTCTCCAAAAGCTAAAGCACGTTCAATGTCTAAGATATGAGATCAAACTCAAGAGACTGAAACACTCAAAGGAAAAAGCCATCCAAGTTTTTAGACTTCCTTTAATCTCAGTGATGCTCAGTCATCAGATCAGGTTTTGGAATCAATAGTAAGGAGACGTCTGAAGTATAGAATCGATAGAGTAAAATACAGGAAGAAGAGAAGCAGTACTAGGACCCTCTTCTTCCTCAAGTAGAGGTTTGAGAGTGGAGTGAGAAGGGGGGTAAACTTTATGATAAAACCTCCGGGTCTTTTGGAAAGGAACATTTAAGAACAAGGTCTACTCCGATCAATTCCATTTAAAATTATTTGGGGGCAGCCATTATGAGTGAGGCATGATGAGAATTCCTGTGTTAATAGAGATGAGTACTACGAGTCTCTGTCTTGAGGAAGCCTGCAAGAGTACTGAGACGAGCATGGAATCAAAAGTTACCATGCAGTGGTATTGGCACAAAAACAGACACACAGACCAATGGAATAGAATAGAAACCCCAGAACTAGACCCACAAACGTATGGCCAACTCATCTTTGACAAAGCAGGAAAGAACATCCAATGGAAAAAAGACAGCCTCTTTAACAAATGGTGCTGGGAGAACTGGACAGCAACATGCAGAAGGTTGAAACTAGACCACTTTCTCACACCATTTACAAAAATAAACTCAAAATGGATAAAGGACCTAAATGTGAGACAGGAAACCATCAGAACCTTAGAGGAGAAAGCAGGAAAAGACCTCTCTGACCTCAGCCGTAGCAATCTCTTACTCGACACATCCCCAAAGGCAAGGGAATTAAAAGCAAACGTGAATTACTGGGACCTTATGAAGATAAAAAGCTTCTGCACAGCAAAGGAAACAACCAACAAAACTAAAAGGCAACCAACGGAATGGGAAAAGATATTTGCAAATGACATATCGGACAAAGGGCTAGTATCTAAAATCTATAAAGAGCTCACCAAACTCCACACCCGAAAAACAAATAACCCAGTGAAGAAATGGGCAGAAAACATGAATAGACACTTCTCTAAAGAAGACATCCAGATGGCCAACAGGCACATGAAAAGATGTTCAGTGTCGCTCCTTATCAGGGAAATACAAATCAAAACCACACTCAGGTATCACCTCACGCCAGTCAGAGTGGCCAAAATGAACAAATCAGGAGACTATAGATGCTGGAGAGGATGTGGAGAAACGGGAACCCTCTTGCACTGTTGGTGGGAATGCAAATTGGTGCAGCCGCTCTGGAAAGCAGTGTGGAGGTTCCACAGAAAATTAAAAATAGACCTACCCTATGACCCAGCAATAGCACTGCTAGGAATTTATCCAAGGGATACAGGAGTACTGATGCATAGGGGCACTTGTACCCCAATGTTCATAGCAGCACTCTCAACAATAGCCAAATTATGGAAAGAGCCTAAATGTCCATCAACTGATGAATGGATAAAGAAATTGTGGTATATATACACAATGGAATACTACGTGGCAATGAGAAAAAATGAAATATGGCCTTTTGTAGCAACGTGGATGGAACTGGAGAGTGTGATGCTAAGTGAAATAAGCCATACAGAGAAAGACAGATACCATATGGTTTCACTCTTATGTGGATCCTGAGGAACTTAACAGGAACCCATGGGGGAGGGGAAGGAAAAAAAAGAAAAGAGGTTAGAGTGGGAGAGAGCCAAAGCATAAGAGACTGTTAAAAACTGAGAACAAACTGAGGGTTGATGGGGGGTGGGAGGGAGGGGAGGGTGGGTGATGGGTATTGAGGAGGACACCTTTTGGGATGAGCACTGGGTGTTGTATGGAAACCAATTTGTCAATAAATTTCATATATATAAAAAAAAAAAAAAAGTTACCATGCAGGACCCTACAAGCACCCAAAGAGAGGCCCTACCTCTGAACATGAAGTAAGAATGGCTTCCCCCTTTCTGTCAAGTAGGAGTTGGCCAAACGAAGGAAAGCAGAAAAGGCTTGCCATCATATCAAAAGTCCTGGAGGTTTGGGGCGCCTGGGTGGCTCAGTCGATTAAGCATCCGACTTCGGCTCAGGTCATGATCTCGTGGTCCGTGAGTTCGAGCCCCGTGTGGGGCTCTGTGATGACCGCTCAGAGCCTGGAGCCTGTTTCGGATTCTGTGTCTCCCTCTCTCTCTGCCCCTCCCCTGTTCATGCTCGGTCTCTCTCTGTCTCAAAAATAAATAAACGTTAAAATTAAAAAAAAAAGTCCTAGAGGTTTAAGAAAATGTGTGGTATTAACCAAGCTTCAAGAGTGTAGAAAGGATAACTCTTTTTTTTTTTTTAACATTTATTTATTTTTGAGAGAGACAGAGACAGAGTGTGAGCGGGGGAGGGGCAAAGAGAGAGGGAGACACAGAATCTGAAGCGGGCTCCAGGCTCCCAGCTGTCAGCACAGAGCCCTATGTGGGGCTCGAACCCACCAACCATGAGATCCTGACCTGAGCCAAAGTCGGACACTCAACAGACTGAGCCACCGGAGGGATAACTCTTGAATGTCAATAAGAGATTAGATCCTGAAGAGTTTATTGCATAGCACACTATAGGGCTTAGGTTCCATTTTGAAGGTCATGGTGTCACTAAAGAATTTAAGTCAGAGTGATATAACCAGTGATCAGATTTGTATTCTGGAAAGGTCATTCTGATGGTAATGGGGAGATGCTTTAAAGAAAGGGGGAGGGGGGCGCCTGGGTGGCGCAGTCGGTTAAGCGTCCGACTTCAGCCAGGTCATGATCTCGCGGTCCGGGAGTTCGAGCCCCGCGTCAGGCTCTGGGCTGATGGCTCAGAGCCTGGAGCCTGTTTCCGATTCTGTGTCTCCCTCTCTCTCTGCCCCTCCCTCGTTCATGCTCTGTCTCTCTCTGTCCCAAAAATAAATAAACATTGAAAAAAAAAATTAAAAAAAAAAAAGAAAGGGGGAGGTACCGATGGAGATATCAGTAAGAAAGTCATGGTGGTAACTATAACAACAGATGATAAAGTCATGTGAGTGACAGCAAGAAAAGAAAAGCCAAAACATGTATTTAGAAAGTAAGATGATAAGACTATTAACTAGCATAGGGGACTGACCTAGAATAAGTACTCAATGAATTAGTACTAGGTATGATACAAGGCACCCATTCATTGGTTGCCTTTATTCACTACCAAACTTTACCCTTCAGTGGCCTCTCTCTGAGAAATACAAACACCATTAATATTAGATTATTATACATTTCAGTTTCTTTCCCAGGGTATTCAAAAAGAAAAGTTTCATATAACATTATTAGGTGTTTTCTTATAAATTAAGTCACTCTACCCAAGATGTAATCCAGAGCAAAACATTAGTCTTGAAGATTACATTATTCATGACCGTATTCACTGGGCAAATCCTCTACCAGGGTTGGTGACATCCGTGCCCTGGACAGTACTGATTGGTTTAGGAATGGCCTCCTGGCTCCTACGAGCTAACGAGCCACCTTGGACACTATCCCTACCAACAGGCGACTTGCCAAAACCACCAAGTTCTCCTTCAGGGAGTCTCAAGTAAAGACAGCGAGATTTACTAAGTCTATAAAGATAGGAGTGAAAAAAGGAGAGACAGAGAAAGCAGTGAAGTCACCAAAGCGGAAGGTCACCCAAGCAAGGAGGAACACATACCTGCTGTGTACAAGGAAACAAACTTTGCGGTTTTGCTAGAGCTTTATTGCGTCCTAAACGATGGGATGTGCAGGTTGTACGCTGCACAAGACCCTCTGGCTGAGGGGATAAGCAGGAACAGCAACACAGCTTGCCCCCCACCCACCAGGCCAAGCACATTGGCTTGGCACAGCAACTACCCCAAAGGGGTTGTCTTTTCTACATGTTACAAAGATCCAACAGTAGACAGTCTAGCCTTCTGTGAGATGTGGCGGGTGGAGCCGAAACATTCTTGTGCCCTGCTTTTTTCCTCAGGCATCCTTATGGTAAACTGCCATTAAACAGTCTTCAGGAACACATAGCTTTACCCTGCCCAGCCGCAGATGTGTCTCAGTTTAAACTCTATCACCTATTTTTCTGAACTTCCAGCGCACAGGCTTTCAGGCAAAGCGTGCGTCCCCCTGTGGCACAGCCCACGGTCCCCCGTCACACCCAAGTGATTTGCTCATTAGTGTGACTGCTTTGACTGAAGGCAGTTGAGTCTTCATCCTCAAGGTAACTACGTGCCACTCTTTCTCTTGCCACCTAGAAGACCCTAGGAATCCCAAGGGAGAAGATACGAATAAGGGAAGAAAATACAAAGACAACATAACTGCCAATACCAAATAAACTACCCAATTCGTTAAGTATGTCTGCACTCCCTATGCCCGGAGAGCCATTGTGCAGGGTTTGGGGGCTGCAACTATAAGCAATAATTAGCCTTAGCCTGGTCTCCAGGCTGAAGCCAGAGGAATCTTTTAAAAATCTAAGTTAGATCCTGGAATTCTTCGGGCCAGAGCCTGCAGAGCGAACGTCAAAGTCTTTTCGATGCTTTAGGAAGCCCTGTGTGATCTGACGTTTGTGACTTGGTCCCCTAGAGCTCTCCCCCTTGCGTACTGAATTCTAACGGTGGGGTTGGGATCAGAATGTGGATTGACCCAAAAGGTGATAAAGTGACTTGCTGTTCCCCAAATGTCTGGCATTAGGTACTTTGCACTAGCTGCCACACCAGTCTAGAACATTCTCTTCTCTGCCATGCCTTTGTCCAAACATCACCTCCCCTAAAAAACCTTCCACCACCGTCCTATTTAAAAATTGTGCAGCTCATATCCACACATTCTGACCCCCTCCATCCCCCTTATTCTGCTCTGCATTTTGTCCCCACCAGTCCCTTCAACTGCTGACATTCTCCATCTTATGTTCATGGCTCATGGTCTGTTCCCCTTCCCCCACCCCCCACTGGAATGTCAGCAGCACAAGAGCAGAACTCTCGGTCTCTGTCACTCACTGATGGGTCCCAAGCGCCCTGAAACATCACCTGGCACCTAGTGGGCCCTTAATAAATATTTGTTGAATGGAGAAATCAATGTGCTGAAATTTGATCCTTACCTAAAGCTTCACATATGTTAGCAGAATTACTACACTTAACAATCCTAACAAGCCATCACTATGCCCAGTTTTCAGATGAAAAAAACTGAGACACAGAGAAATTCAGAACAAGGCTGTGACCACACAGCCCATAAAGTGGCAGAACCCAGGGTCAAAGTCAGATGCTCTTATTCCAGAGTCCGTAACTTACCTATGAGACACTGCCTGGACCTCAACAGTTTCATAGTTCAGAGGAGGCAAAATTAATACAGGCAATCTTTCAGTTACTAGTTTATCTGCAAGTTCCTCCGTGGAATCCAGCCTTCTGGACTCTTTCGCTCTAATCAAAGACTGAAGGAATTATGAGGGAAAAACAAGGTGGAGAGGAAAGGGAGCTGATAAACGTATGGATTGGGAAGAAGGGCAGACAATATGGAGTACAGTTTGCCCCCAGTGAAGAATGTCCATAAAGAAAAACAACCGAGAAACATTTTAAGCACTTTGTGAATAAGTGCACACAATTTTTAACTCATGGCTCAGATGTGCTTTCAGGTAAAATTAGAATGACTTTGAATGTCATTCACTATATATAACTTCCGTAGGAAAGTCAGTTCATGAAAGAGGCGACCATGATTTGGTTGTACTTTTTGTTCTCACAAGAGGTTATAGATGATGGTAATCCATGCTCATTGAATTAAATATTAAATGATACGCTTTTTGAATACTACCTGGGAAAAACGTATGAAAAAAAGAAAGATGGTTTTGTTGCTTTTTTTTTTTTTTTCCTATTCTATGCACTGAGTATCTTTCTTTCTTTCTCTTTTTAAAGACTTTATTAAGGGGCGCCTGGGTGGCTCAGTTGGTTAAGTGTCCAACTCCGGCTGAGGTCATGATCTCACTGCTCATGAGTTCGAGCCCCGTGTCGGGCTCTGTGCTGACAGCTCAGAGCCTGAAGTCTGCTTATGTGTCTCCCTCTCTCTCTGCCCCTCCCCCCACTCACACTGTCTCTCTCTGTCTCTCAAAGAATGAATAAATGTTAAAAAAAAAAAAAACATTTTTTTTTTTAAGATTTTATTTTTAAGTACTTTCTACACCCGACATGGGGCTCAAACTCACAACCCTGAGATCAAGAGTCACATGCTCTACCAACTGAGCCAGCCAGGCACCCCTGGATGTCTTTTAAGATGTCAAGAGCAGATTGTTCTTTTAAAGATCGAGGTATGCTTTTAGCATAAAAATATATATTACGGTTTAAAAATCTCTTTTATAAATCCAAAACTGCCAAACTCAAAATAGTTTCTCAATACGTTTCAATTTATTTTGATTTCATAGTAGTTTAGGCTTCAGGTTCAATTAGTACTGTGATTTTCAAAATATAAACCCAGTGTTCTCAAAACTGATCCAAAACATTTCCTTTACATCCTCCGAGTCTACTGGCTTCAATGTTAGAAGCATCTCTCTAGATTTGTTGTGCTCTTTAAAGTAGTTTCATAACCACACTTTCTTAGCTGTGAACTATTTCCTGCTGGTGACATCACAGCCGTAATATAACTGCCGATGAGGACTTGACCAGATTACCTTAAGTAAATAAGTATGTATAAACAGATTATCTAGCATTGTGCTTTATTTTAGTCCTGATTTCATGGACCCATTGTTTTGAAAGGATCAACAATCTCATCAGTTGCCTGAAATAAAAGCCCTTTCCCACATGCCACCTTGCATAATGGGTCAAAGATGATCAGATTTGATTTTGGAAAGGAAGTTAAGTGACATTATGGAAAGAATTTTTAAAATTTGAGCGGAGGCATTTTAAACATTCTGGGTATTTTCGGGGATATCTGATCACCTGAAACAGGTTATTAAAATACACAATGTTCTGAAATTGAATTTAAAAGTTCTGCGATAATCCAGGAGCTGTGGATTTGAAATAGGGACGGTCTTGGCGTTTAGTATGAAAAAAGCAGACAAGGGGAGCCTGGGTGGTTCGGTGGGTTTAGGCGTCCAACTCTTGATTTCAGCTCAGATCAGGTCTTGCGCTTTGTGGGATCCAGCCCTGAGTCACGGAACCTGCTTGGGATTCTCTCTCTCCCTCTCTCTCTGACCCTCCCCTGCTCACTCTGGCTCTCTCTCTCTCTCTCAAAATAAATAAATAAACAGAAGAAAGAAAGAAAGAAAGAAAGAAAGAAAGAAAGAAAGAAAGAAAGAAAGAAAGGAAGAAAGCAGATGAGATGAGGAGAGCATTTCCTTTCCGTGCTATTTTTACTAATTTGTGTTATTGGGTGATCAGAAATCCTTACTTAAGGGATTAGCCACTGTTGTACTGTTTTATTCCGGTGTTCCAAGAATTCCTTTGGAGATTAAAAACAAATCCTTGGAAAAAGGATCCAATTTTTTTTTTTTTTTAGTCCAAAATTACTTCTCGGGACACCAGTGCAAAACATCAGAAACGAGCTAATCCCTTAAGAAAGGGATATTTGATAACTCAATAGCACAAATTAATTGTGAGAATACTCAGGGAATCCAAATGCATTATGATTAATTTAATTCTTAAGAAATACATTGAATAATGTAGTTAATCCCCATAAATGTAACCTAGTGGAGGGAAGGTGGGAGTTGGTGTTCTTGCCCTCCTTTGATTTTATAAGCCAATAATCAGCCTGTAGTTCTAGAAGCACATTTTGCCTCCGCAGTGCTACAGTCGACAGGCATCCATAAAAGGTTGTGTAAGTGTATAAATGTATTGCAAAGGCACACGTCATTTTCAGTGTGGAAATAGACGGAAACAGGTAGGCACTGATGACTCCTACGACCCAGTCTAATAACCTCTCCTGTAGGAGGACGACGATGTTCTTCTGATAAAGGAAAAGCCTTGTGTCCCAGAGAAAAGAGCTTGTCTGCGGAGCACATTTAAAGCTGAATGCGTATATTGCCTTTCACGGACCTAATGACTCATTTTATTTTTTTTTCCCCAAGAGGTCCAGAGTTACAAAAGCATTATGTTGTAAGTTGCAGATTCCTCATTACAGAAGTGTTTTATGTTCTGCAGCATTCGGATTAAGCTTCTCCAGTGATATATATTTTTAAAAAAATCAGTTACCAGGTCTAGTTTATGGCCTACTTGGCATGCTTCAGCGAAAGACACTTAGCAAATAAGATCGGTAGTTTGTCACCTATCTTAAATAATATCTTAGCTCCTTATACCACGCAGCTTCTTTTCAAACAAAGACTGTCAATGGTTTCAAGCCCTTTTCAGTAAAAGCTTTAGCCGACCGAAGTTAAGTGTAAAGCAGTCTGGAAAGGCACTGTAGGCGAGATGCTGTTCCCCTACTGAAATTAAATACAGACAACCAAACCGTAAAACCAAATTTTCATCAGGTCAACAGCTAGCTGAGTGTTCCGGATAAGTGACTTCGGAGGATATGGGCAATTCTGATGGCTTGTCCACGGAATGGTAACCTCAGAAGGAGCACGGACCATAGGGTATCTCGCAAGCTGCGTGCAGCTCAGACACGAGTTTTTTCTGGGGCAGTCACAACCGAGTGCTGACTGGGAAAAGTACAGCCCGACTTTCCTGTCTTACTACCACCTCTGTCTGTGTGACCTCATGGGACTAAGTCAAAGTCATTGTCCCTCCGTCTGTCCTCTGAAAAACAGCCATTGTCCGTTTCATTCAGATGTCCTGAATGGCCACCCTGTGCTAAGTTCCACAAATATGTAATTCGCGGTCCCGTCCCAATTCCAGAGGAAGTGGCCATCGAGTTGAGGGGGGCCATAGTGAATCACAGGAGGCGAAAAAATAATACACATTGACATACCACAAAAGGCAACCGCAAATGACTACCGAGCAAGCAGATAGCTAAATGACAGATGAGTGGATCAGACAAGAAGCCTTTATGTAGGAAGTGACTTGGAGGTGGGCAGGACTGAGACAGGCAGAAAGGAGAAAAAGCTATTATTACACTTCCGTATTGGTGTGCCCACATACCACGCATGTGCATAAAGAAGGAGCCATATCAAACACACTTGCTGCTCTCCCTAATCTTCTATCCTCGTTCCCCTTTTGTGCGCTCCCAAAAGGCAGAGTGAAGATACAAATGGTCTGGTCAGAGCCTGGAACAGAAAGGAGACAAACAGGGCCACAGCCCAGAACGGAAACTGTGTAAAAGGGTCAAGCCCGAGGCCCGTTCCCAAAGGCGGCAGCAAGGGAACTAGAGCAAGGGTGAGTGCAGGTTCTGAGCCCTCCCTTTCCTCACCCCGGCCTCCCCTGAAGCACTGGCAGGGGGTAGACCAGCAGTCTGGCACACCACACCTGTCTGGGGGGAAAGGGGAGGCAGAGTCCGGCTGGCTGGCTGGCCGAAGGAACAGAACGGGCTCGGAGGGAGACGCGAACACTCCCCAACGGTCTCTGCCTCTGTCACGGGTTTCAGGCTCATCGTTGTTGATTTTCCTCCAACAAAGAGGAAGAGCCTACCATGTGACAGGCGTGGGGCCTTCTTCATTCTCTTCGCTCCGACAAAAGAGACCCTGGCTCGGAGTAGAACACCACTTAAGATGGCAGCCGTAGGGGCGCCTGGGTGGCCCAGTCGGTTAAGCGGCCGACTTCCCCTCAGGTCATAATCTCGCGGTCCGTGAGTTCGAGCCCCGTGTGGGGCTCTGTGCTGACGGCTCAGAGCCTGGAGCCTGCTTCAGATTCTGTGTCTCCCTCTCTCTGCCCCTCCCCCGTTCATGCTCTGTCTCTTTCTGTCTCAAAAATAAATAAATGTTAAAATTTTTTTTTTTTTTTTTTTTTAAAGACGGCAGCTGTAGCAACTGAAGGGCCCAAAAAGGGTCCTGGGCCATGGCTTGCTTTGTGTTTTTTTAGGTATCGGTTGATTTTGCGCCACCTATTCCTTCTTTATCATCAATGGGAAAAGCAACTGGTGCTTCACAAGCTTTCCGAGGTATTTTGAAGACGAAATAGCTAATTCCGACAGGACTGGGGATTCTTGAGAGAAACATGCGTTAGATTATGAGTATGATCCTATAATATCATGGGCACTTGGAGCCTCGGGTCACCTCTCTTCTGCATCCCCAGAAAGCACCCCATTAAGTATTACAAAAACGTCTCATCTTAGATGCATCTAGTTAATCATACAGGGGAGCCAAAGCGTATGCAAGACTCCACAAAAAAACCACATTTACTATCCCGTGCTCGTGATTTTAAGCTGCTACAGGCACAGCGCTCACTGATATCCTTCCCGCTGTGACCCATGGCTTTGGCAGGAGAGAAAAAGGCCCTCTACTGGAATCGGTTCGTTAATACCCTTCCAAATAAGCAAGTCAAAAGCAAACAATGACACCCATTAGCGAGCAGATAGCTAAACCAGGAAGTTAAACATTTTCTTAGTACTTTCTTACCAAATGAACAAAGAGGCTATACCAGGATGCACAGCCTTGAAAAGCAAGAAAATTCTCACACGTGCTACAGCACGGATGAACGTTGATGACATTATGCTGAGGAAAGTAAGCCATTCACAAAGGACAAACGTTGTGCGCTCCCCTCATGTGGGATACGCAGAATCGTCAAATAAATTCATAGAGACAGAAAGTAGCATGGCAGTTGCCAGGGGCCGGGGAAGGAGAAATGGGGAGTTAGTGTGTTACAGGTACAGAGTTTCCGTTTGGGAAGGTGAAAAGGTTTGGGGGGTGGACAGGGCTGATGGTTGCACGCAACGTGAGTGTATTAATGCCAATGAACCGTACACTTGAAAATGGTTAAAAAGCGGGTCGGCTCAGTCAGTTGAGCGTCTGGCTTCAGCTCAGGTCATGATCTCACCATTCGGTTCGTGAGTTCGAGCCCCGTGTTGGGCTGACAGCTGGGATCGAGCCTGCTTCAGATTCTGTGTCTCCCCCTCTCTCTTTGCCCCTCCCCTGCTCGCACTCTGTCTCTCTCTCAAAAAAAAAAATAAATAAACGTTAAAAAAAAATGTTTTTAATGGTTAAGACAATCCATTTTAGGGGTGCCTGCCTGGCTCAGTCCATGGCCATACATTTCCTGATCTCAGGGTCGTGAGTTTGAGCCCCATGCTGGGTGAGAAACCACTTAATTTTTTTTTAATCTTTAAAAGAAATGATACATTTTAGAGTATGTATATTGTACCACAATTTTATAAAAGAGAATGCAATGGAAATGTACAGAATGAGATGATAGGAAGTCTGGTATTTGTCTCCAAATAAGAAAGTGAGAAGGGGCGTAAGTTAAGTAAGGGCAAACTAAAATTTCTGTCAATTCTAATTGTTAGAGCTGAGTGATGAGTACGTGGAGGGTGTATACTGTTTGTGTTCTTTTGTTTATGCTTGAAATGTTCCAATAGGAAAAAAAAAAAAAAGCTTAAAAAAAAAAAGAAAAGAGAAAAGCCAGAATGTAGAGCATGATCACAATTTTGTTTTCTTTGAAGGATTACCTGCATAGAAATGCATAGAGCTGTACTGCATAAGCATGCATTGGTTTGGGGGAAAAAATGTAATATATTTGAAAGAAAAAGAGTTGTACAAGTAATGGAATAACACCTGACTGCACAGAATTCTAGTACCTTCAGAAGGGGCAGCATGGAGTCCGTCTCTAGCCCAAAGCTGAAGTGTGGAGATGTGGTTGTGGGGTTCTGGGGGGGGGGGGGGGAGGCGGGTTTCTAAACCCTGGAACTCACCATGCTGTTGTCCCTGGTTCCTGCCCTCCTGCACTTCCAGAAACACACACACACACACACACACACACACACACACACACGCACATTTCTTCTGTTAGCTCCCCTTCCCCAGGTTAGATTGATGAGTAGAAACTACTAAGCCCTGGGTCGACCCCTGGGAGCAAGGCCAGTGACGGCAATCAGCGGGGCTCTGCCCCAGGCCATCTCTCAGCAAAGAGCCCAGACACTTAGGCTGGAGAGAGTCTCCTCCACCCACCCCCGGGCCAGGCCCCTTTAAAAGGAGCTCCAGAAGAGGCTTCAGTTGTGGCTCTTTACATTATAATCAGCCCAAGGCAATGAAATGGTCTTGATGTGCAAATTTCACGTTGAACAATGAATATTGCACCAACATTTTACATGTACACATACACACACACACACGTAATGTTAAGTCTTCTGCCCTACCACTTATTGATTTCACGGTCTCCACGAAATAACAATGTGCTGGTCATCCAAGAAGAATCCTATGTTTATAAAACCGTACATCCACCACACCTAGGAAGCGCCGCTCACAGCATGTGGCTGTGAAGTGGAATAGAATGGTAGGGGTGACGCACAGCCATTATTTAATGAAGAAGGGCAAAATCGCAGGACATTTCCCCTGACAAGGAGAAAAATAAGACCATACGGTAAACTGATTGGGAAGCTCCAAATAAGATCATCTCCAGGACAATAAACCCCAACTGGAAATTGACCAGAGCACCCCGCCCCCCCCCCCCGGGAGACATGCGGAGTCATCCTGAGGGTCGTGAGTGATCCGAGTCTTTGGTGTCCCGATTCCAGTAGGTGATCCTGCCTGTGTGGACAGGGACAAAACCACCAGAGAGAGATGTCGCTATGTGGGGGGATATTTTCCCAAAATACATGTCATTCATTTTCCATGCAGACTCACTTTTTGCTCTTCAAGGAAGAAGGGCATGATGGGCTTGTCCCCTGAGTGCCCTTTTACAGTGGGTCCTGATCCGGGACAAGAATGCCAAACCTCCCACATCTTTATCAGCTGAGGAAATGAGCTTAGGTGCACCTAAAGGCTCTGGAAGAAGGTTCCTAGTGCCTGTGATAGCTTCTGCATCTGCTGTCCTCGGAAGTGTCCAAGATTGGATATTTCTCAGATTGACTTGATGGGTGGATGAGATGGACCGTTGACCTCCAAGAAACTCTAGAGAAAATAGTGCTGGGGAGCAAATTCTTGTGTCCCTGAATCTGGCCTATTACCAAAGAGCTTAAATGATCCTAAACATCTTAGGAAAGCTTTTCAAATAGAAAGGAAGAGGCAGTAACAACTATCACAGATCCCGCCCCTCCCCCGCATTCTGGTCATATTTGAACAATATTATTGAGTTAAATACCTGCCTTAAATACCCCCCAGGGCAATGACCGTCATCATTGTCCCCTATTCCGTGTATGAGGCTGAGAGTAAATTTCCCAATCACTGACCACATTTCTATGATTCTGAGATCATTCCAAGGGCTGCTGCCTTCTGGCACCGTAATGAGCTGGTTTGGGTCCCACGTTCGTTCAGACCTCCACACACCTGACAGAAGTAGTTAGGCAAATCACCCAGCCTTTCCAGGCTGAAAATTTCTCATCCGTAAAATGAAGGATGCTGGTAACTTCCAAGTCCTTCCCACACTCCCTTCCCCCTTCTACGATTCCAAAAATAAATATTAGATGCAACTTGGAATTTCTGAGAAGGAGAAATCTGAAGCAACAGTTTAGCCTACAGAGCCCACGACCTGAGCCAGAGTCAGTCTTTGAAATGAGAAGTATGCAAAACCACAGGGCAAGACAGAACAAAAGCCCCTCGACAGCATGGAGCTGACCCAAGCCTTTCTTTCCTTCCACCCTTCACCCTGTCCCCAGCCTTCTAGATTCCCTGAGACCTTCCCTTTTCCTCTCCCAGCTGGTAGGTCCGCTTTCCCCATACCCAGAAACCAAACACATGTTATTCATGGGACTACACGCCATGTGTCATTTGGCCGGGTTTTCATTTTTTTGTTTGTGTGTGTGTTTTTTTTAATAAGCTCCCTTATCATTAAACCTCTTTCATTTCAACTTCTCTGCATCCTTCCAACAACTGTATAATGAGGATGCACATAATAAGAGCAAATGACTCCTTTTAAAACGCTGACCTAAAGTTCTAGTGCACTAAAACCAAAATGACTGAAGTCGGGCATATTAGCCCTTTACCCTTTCTATTTCGTATATACGTGGAAACAATTAAAGCCGGGTGGGTTGTTTTTTGTTTTTTGGTTTTTTTTCCCAGTGTATTATCATTTTGTCTTCCCCCTGGCCTTTTCCATCGCATTTCAAAGAGTATACATAATATCAACTGCAGAGTCTCTCCGGTTTCCATTCTCTTCCCTCCTTTCCTCTTAACAACTGTCATCCTTTTAAGATTAGCCAACCATGGGCTACCATTATACCCCAGCAATGCAGTGAGGTCGGGACAACGGCCACAAACGAGAAGAAAAAAAGACAGAAAAAAAGGGGGGAAAAGTTGGGGGGGGGCCAAGGGAGGCGTTTAAAGCTCCTCATAAAATTAAATCTTAGATTTCAATTCTCCCTCATATTTTATTGTCTTTTCTTTTCTTTTTCCTGTGGTAAATGGTAATTAGAGTCAATAATCTTTTGCTGAGAGAGCACCTTGTCCTCACAGTGTTTATATCATCATCATCAAAGATCTGCCTTAAGGCCCTGGCGTGTTAATAATTTAAGGTGTGCACAGCCTAGTTATAGCAGGAAGCCTAGTTATTGAGTTTGTAAACCAGCCGATGATTTATGGGAACACCTTGCATGAGTCATGCTCATTAAATAAAATACTTCAGTTTAATAAGGAACATGGGGTAAACAGTTCTTCCCGTTACCGGGTGAGTGTGCAATTGGAGATTGTTGAGTTTTGTCACCGAGTTCACCAATGTCATTTTGTCTTAATTGTGTTAGCAGGGGGGAGGGAGGGAGGGTTGCGCGTCCGCGTGCATCTGTACGCGCACACGGTGTTAACGCTGTCCCTCCTAGAACTTTCCCCTGAGAAGCTGTATCATGGAAGCCAGGTCCTCTGATGGAGAGAGAATGTTAAATCTCTCTCTAAAAGGCTACTAATTAAGAAACCAGAAATGCTCATGGAAATAAAATTACAGGAAAAAATCAATATACGGTTGTTAAATGTAGCCTGCATTCAAGAACCATAACCATATTTTACTGTTAAACACTACGGCTCACTCATTAGGAATTCCTAAGCAGACTGAGACAGCAAAAGCCAAACCTGGCATCCTGCTCTGTTAAAAGGAAGTGTGCACACAGGGTGTGCTTTTTCTCTTTAATGTCCCATGTCTGAAGCTTTGCAAAAAAAAAAAAAAAAAAAAAAAAAAGGAGCAAAGTTGTTGGATGTCGGTGTGGACCGTTTCCTGACCAACACCGGTCCCGTGACCACTGGTGTTTCTTTCACACCGAATTGGAGCCTGACATTGGCGCTGACACCCCCAAGTCCGCGCGTCCGGTTTCGCGGATTTCTATATAAAGTGAACTTGGATGTTCGGCGTGTCAGGTGCTTTCCAAGAGGGAAAAAACGAAAGTGAGGGAAAGCGTCCTGAACCTGTGTCTCCTTCACGTTGCTCGCAAAACTCCCTGCACCTCCGCATCCAGTCTGGTAAACTCTGGGGCATTCCCAAACGATACTCGAAAATGTTTCGTGTTTTTTGAAATCACGAAAAGAGCCTCGGTTGCACTCGTTTAATACCCCAAACAAAGTCGGTGGTTTTTCCCAGCTTTCCTTAGAAAATAGACCTACCCCGAGAAAGAGATGCCACCCCGAGCTGGTTTGATGAGTGAGTAGGTGGACTTTGTGGTTTCTACCACCGAGGAAACGGCTAATCTGAGCCTCAAATTACAGTGTTTCCGTCCCAGGAGCCCTACCTGGTTTGGGTTTGATGTACAGTTCACAGGGCTGTGGACACCGTCGGGGGAACGCGGCTTTCCTGTTCATAAACAGGGCGATGCTATCCTTAGCTTCCTCAAGGAGGAGAGCACCTACGAGCCTGCCTCGATTTAAATCAAGTTTCACTTTTTGCTTTTAGAGCGTGTAACATGATATTCCCTTTCTGATCCGAGAGAAATTATGGGATAATGCAAAAGAATGCACAAGGAACACTTCCACGGGGGGCATTTCTGCAGAGTGGCCTCACCACCGTAGTAGACATGTGGCAGCGGATCTGTAGTTGACCCTGTGCACCAGAAATGACCCTGTTTCAGGGCACCTGCGTGGCTCAGTCAGTTAAGCCTCTGACGTCGGCTCAGGTCATCATCTCACTGTTTGTGGGTTCAAGCCCCGCGTCGGACTCGGTGCTGACAGCTCAGAGCCTGCAGCCTGCTTCCGATTCTGTGTCTCCCCCTCTCTCTGCCCCTTCCCTGCTGGTGGTCTCTCTCTCTCTCTCTCAAAAAATAAACATTTAAAAACATTTTAAATAAATAAACAAATGACCCTGTTTCCCAAGTATACTCAATTTTATTCAACCGCAACAAATGAACAAGTCTCGCCTTACACACCTCTCGTCTAAGACCTATTTTATACCTTTCCTCTCTGTGCACAGAAATCTTCTATAGAAAAGTAGTTTCCAGCAGAAACACGTTATTCAAAACATTTTAAATTCCAAGTAGCCTCGTGGGCATTTTAATAAGTCACGTTTATAATACAAATCAGACTGTAAGCTTCCAGCAGGCCAAAAATAGGTATTTGTATTATTTTCCATATTATATTTAGCAGTGTCGTGTAATTAAGTTCTTACTAACTAATGATTGCGTTAACAGGACCCACGCTATTATCTCATGCCCCCAGGTTCGGTACAGTTTCCCTTTCCTCTAATGGCATACAGCTCTGGTTTACGCATAAGTTTTACAAATTCTGCTTTGATTTCAGAAATGTTTTTTTTTTTTTTGTAAGAAAAATTAAATAGCTGTGGGTCCATTAAAAAATCGCCCTGTGTCTGGGCGCACGCGCGCGTGTGTGTACGTGTGAAATCTAATAATCTCACTTTAAGGCAAGGAGACGGAGGCCACTGAGATGTTAATAAATATATCCAGGGTCATATAATTATTGATTAGTTTGGTTCTCTTGAGAGTGAAAACATAACTGTCATCCTTGGTGTTCTTACAATACTTTTTTCCCTTCCTTCAGAACCTCAAAGCTCTGGGGTCATTTTGCTTCTCACCTGCTTAACCTCAGCCTCCCTGGAGAGGTAGATCCCTCAAAGGGGCGGGCACAGTCACCTCCATGGTGCCTGTGACAGCTCACAAAGGGGGCAAGGTTTCCACAAGGGGCTTGGGGAACAAAGCCACCTCCCGTGTAACTAGCCCACCTGGTAGACAGAATCCAAGGTCAGTCTCTGTTACCTTCCACTTCATCATAAGGTGAATTCCGTTTTGCTCCCTAGAAAGGTCTAAGTTTCTGCTCTTACGGTTCCACGGATAAGCATCCTCAAATAAGAGCAAATCATGAGCATTCTGGAAAACGCTTGTTTCTCCAGCTGACGCTGAGTGTTTCGGTAGAAATCATTTGACATGAGTCCTGAGCCCACACACTCCCACAGGCCACCTGCCTTTGACGTCACTGGGAGCTGGGCCTTCTTGGAGATGAAGGCAAAGATAACATTGGCAGAGGCTGCTTTGCAAAAGTCAGCTTTTCTCTCTGAGAAGCCAGAGACCCACGGAGCCAATGCTCTCCCAGGGCATCCTTCTTGCTGGGCTTTTCTACCAAATCCACCTAAATCAGTCTTTAAGAAAACCAGGGGAGCTGCTCATTATGGTCCCGTTCACCACACCTGTCTGATAGCATCTCAGCTACTCCCTTCAAAGACAACACGGGACAGTCATTTTTTTTTTTCTAATGCCTCTGTTCCCATACAGTGTGTTTTACTCACAGTGCCAAAATGTAAGCACAAATTGAAAACAGATTGCTTACCCGTGCCCAAAGATAAATATTTACTAGCCAGCAAATGCAAACCCGGTGAGAGTCGACTGGTCCAAAACGCAATCCTCTAAGAGAGAGACCCGTTTCTGAAGGGTGCGCCTTCAGTGTTTTCTGACCTCATTCGCTCTGCAAGGGGACACTTGGGGACACCGTGGCTGAAAAGGGACCACGGTTGCACATGATTGCCCGGTTGCCGAAAAGCAGCAGCTACCACGCGGGGAATCTTTTCCATCGTTCCGGAAGCTGAAAGCAGAGCTTTTCTCTCTCTAGAAATAAAATCAGAGAGAGTCCAGCGGGGGTGGGGGGAAACAGTGGTGAGGAGATAAAATCTTGAGAACGCTGGAATGAGGAGTTCTCTTTTCCTCTCTCTACTTTGTTGTGTGTGGATGGCGGCTGCTGGGAGCTCTCTCAGCCACCCTGAATGTATAGCTGCCTTTCGTGCCCCAGGGCCACAGGAGATATTTTACTAGAGATGCAATCAGCTCTAACCAATCAGTAAGAAGGGTTAATCAGCTGATCGATTGGTCCCTGAGCAGCCAGGACCTGGCTCCTCTCTGACTGGCTCTAGCCTGGCCTTGGGGCAAGAGGTTGGGAACTTTTAATTATCCGCAGCAGCTCCCACACTGATTGAATGGTCAATGGGTTTACCACTGAGGCAGCACCACTTGAATAATAATAGAAAACCCTGTGAATGCTGGCGAGCGCAAACAGAGGGCCAGAAAAGGCACTTGGATCTGCAGAATGCACGTTAAGACGGGTTAATTGCCTGGCAGCAACCAAAATTCAAAGGTCTGGAAGATGTTTTCTCCCGGTGTGGTAGGTGCCGGGGAGAGATCAGTGAGATGGCATTTTCTTGTGGGACTCTTCAGCCGGTGACCATTACTGGCTACACATTGTTGCCCCAGGACAAAGGAGAACTCGCTTACCCTGGTGGTTAAAAAATGATCACTGGAGGACATTTGTATTTTGACATTTGCAGGCAACTGTCAGGGCTTAATTATTTTTCATTGTGAACTTCCTCTAAAAGGAATAATCTTCCCCACTTCCACTCTACAGGATGTGCTGATTGGGGGCGGGGGGGGGGGGGGAAGGGGGAGGAGGGAGGTTTGGCGGGGGAAGCAAGATTACATCATGCCAAAAAATATAATGCTCACACCCAGGGTTGTTTTGTTTTTGTTTTTTTTGTTCTTAAGCCTTCCTCAACTTTCTGGTGTGAAAATCCTTTACGTTGCCCAAACAGAATAAATCACTAATCCAATAACTCACTGTGGTAGTAGTCTCATCTCTCCTTTCCTGAGAAAACAGTTCATTCATGATGGTTCCTTTTTCCCTCAAGATAAAACCAACAAGTGCCTCCGAATAAAAACGCTATCTGTGTTCAAATCCTCTGAGGGTGAGGCAGTGGAAGCGAATGCCCCAGAAAGGGCAAAATAACCAGCCAGTAACTCTATGCACTGGCAGGGAAGCTAGCAAAAGATGCGAGCAGTTGCACGGAGCTGCTGACAAGGATACGCGTGGGGTCAAATTTAAAAAAAAAAAAGAAGAGAAAAGAAAGAAGAGAAAAGAAAAGAAAGGAAAAGAAAAAGAAAAGAACAATTTGCGAGGGTGTCAAATAAAAGTCAACAAGAATCCCTTTCGGAGATGTCAACCAGAATTTTAATTGTTCGAGACCCGAAATCGCCCTATTTAAGCAGATTCCATGCTAAAAAAAATTTTGCCTTTCTCCAGTGATCTCACATAAACACGGAGCGTTCATCAGACTCCACCAGAGTCATTACTATTTATATTACCCTACCCTGGCCGTGTGCAGTCAATTCATAATTGTCCAGTTTTTCTAATTAATCACAAAAGATTTTTGTTTTGCCTGCAGCTAGTTCTGGGGTGACTCACGATGGCAAGCCAAAGCTCATACATCAAACACAGGCCCTTTCTCACTCTGGCCTTCTGCTGGGGAATGCGGCTCAGGGCTTCTCGACCAAAGAGGCGCGCACCGGGCATGCGCGGCCCCAGGCAGGGGAGAAGCCGGAGATCTGTCCTCTACTGTGTGACTTGTTATTTTTATCTGATGCTTGCATTCTCGGGCCAAATCAGATCCAGATAGCAAAGCAAGGTTTCTAAATTCAGAGCGCTGGCCGCTCCGGGTTCTTTCTCTCCGCTCTTGTGCCTTCCTCCTCTTCCCCGTTTATCAAATTGTTCGAGACTGCAGCCTTTCCAAAAGAGAGATCCAGACGCCAGAGTTCATATCCTTCGGTCCTTCCAAGGGCGCCCTTGCACGGAGGCCGCCACGACAAAAGAATGTCACCAGGAAAAGAAAGAAGCGCAGTCTCTGTATTTTATCCTACCCAATCCATGTAATCACAGGGCAGCCGGCAGGAGGTTTAATGCGCGGTTTATCTTATTGAAAGGTACCTGGGGGTGTTTCAGCAGGTGACCGGGCGGAAAAGGTGTCTGATGCAAATAACCTCTAGGATTGCCAGGAAGGGGGCCATTGCCACAGCTTGTGTGAGTCAGGACGGCGAGCACACTCCGTACAGATGACCAGGCGGCCCACTGGGCAGGAGGCAGGCAGAGACGGTCCTGTGTGACCCGCGTTGCACGCAAGGAATTTCAGGGTGAGATCAATCACTTTAGAAGATCTCCTCTGACTGCACTGGCGTGGGGGCAGCCCAACGGGAGGAGAAAAACATGCTGCCCGGCAGCCCTAAGGAACCTTCAGGACTCCATCAGAGGCTTCGGGGATGCTAGACAAGTCTTGGCCACTGGTTTTATTTAGTGATTCATTTGGCTGGTATTCTCTACGCACAAATTGACGTAGTGTTATGATAGCCAGATCCCAGGCAGCACCGGATACGCACATGTCCTCATGGAAGACGCCGGCCACGAGGCCACAATGCTCCCACCTGCCCGCCTCGGTGAACCAGGCGAACGCTTCTTCCCCTTGGGGACTAACTAGACGGCACCTCCTCCGAGAAGTCTCCCTGGCCATTTGCCTCCGCATCCTGCCGCCTATGCCCACCAGGCTTAGAAGCATCTTTTCTGCACCCTGTAAAAGCTTGAATTGCCTCTATCTCAGCATACACCACGATTGCCCGGCGACGTGCCCGCTTGCCCACATTGTTAGGGGCACCACGAGAGTGGGGACCACCGTGTTCATTCTCAGCTCCAGCTCACGTGTCCATGTAGCTCCAGAAGAGAAATCCCTCGGAACAGAAGTGGCCTACCACCAGGTGGAAAGATCATGGTAACTGTGAAGGGTGATGAGGACTAAATGTAACTTCCTACACGTATTTTCCAAGTTCTTTAACTTTCCAGGGTTCCACGAGCTACATACTCCCTCACTGGTGCCCTACTTTGCCGGGTTCAGGTCCGCCCTGAATTCTTCACACGCTGGAATCAGGCTGAGGGTTAGTTCATCTTAAATCACAATAACAATACAAATAAAGAACGCTGTTATTGGGGCGCCTGGGTGGCTCAGTGGGTTAAGCGTCCGACTTCGGCTCAGGTCATGATCTCACCGTTCGTGAGTCCGAGCCCCGCGTCCGGCTGTGTGCCGACAGCTCGGAGCCTGGAGCCTGCTTCGGATTCTGGGTCTCCCCCTCTCTCTCTGCCCCTCCCCTACGTGCTCTCTGTCTCTCTCTCAAATATAAAAAATAAAACATAAAAAAAAAAAAAAAAAGAAGAAGAACTCTGTTATTAGCTCCTGATAGGGAAGGCCAAACAAACCTGGGTCTGTGTTTTTGCCTTTTGGCTTCTTCCCTTTCCGAAACCTAGTTTGCATACGTGGGGTGGGGGTTGGGCGTCAAAGGGACAGCTGCTTGTTTGATAATTAGTCTGATTCTCAGTCTTTGCTATGAAAACACAGGGGAAGGGGGATTCCAGATCATCCCTGGACCTCTGTGAGGTAAAATCTTCCTTCACACTCGGAGGACTGGACCTCCTTTAACATAACAGATGCCAAATTTCTAAAGAACCTGGGGTCACTGGGCCTTTAAATGTCATATTCTTTCGCACATTTGTATTCAGCGCGTGCTGAATTCAGCAAGGGCACACCCAGCTACTTGCAAAAGACAGAAGAGGAAGGGCCCCTGCCCTCATTCACAAGCAACCAACACCTAGGTTGCTGGTCTTCTGGGCCCACAAACTTACACAGACTATGACACGCCTGATGGGAATCATAGAAGGACGGGGTGGGGTGGGGGGGCCGGCGGAGGGACATGGAAACTTGCACTTGAAGGTGGGGCCTGAGGTGGGGGTATCCCGCAAGGCTCGCGCGCAGAAGTCCCTTCAAGCAGAGTCATAAAGGACCACTACTAGGCCAGCAGCGCTCCCGGCAGGTGGACAAGAGTGAGCCGGACTCCTTTCTCAAGGTGGCGGAAGGATATTCAGACCTGGACCCTGGGAGCGAATGGAAGATCTGTCCCCAGAGGCTGGAGAGTCACCGGGCCACCAAATGGGGTGCCTTATACACCACAGTCAAGGCTTTCCATTTTTGTCCTAAAGACGATGAGGAAATAGCAAAGAAGGGTTTCAAACAGGTGCGTCAAAGACTCTGGTGTGTAGTCCCGGGGCGCTCTGGTTGGGGCTGTGGAGCAGGAAAGAGGGGCAAGGTGGAAATGGGGGAGTCCACGGGCAGCCCCCGAAGAGGGGCAGGTGAGAAGTGATGGCAGCCAGGACTGGAGCCATGCCCGTGGACATGGAGGGAAGGATGGGTTATGGAGATTCTGAGTGGTTAAGATGAAGGGTGAATGAAGAGTGGAATTTCCCAGGGAACAACCAGGATTAGTGTCTTCGGCATTTCCAGCTCTCAGCTCTGCTTTACCTAGTCCCCCAAACCAACAGATCTGACCCTTGTATCACTGAGTTCAGGAAAAATAAGTTAGTGAGGCCAACTAAACCCCCTGCTGCTCCCTGAAACCCAAGACCCAGCCAAGAACATTTTCTCATCTACCCAACATCCCTCCTTGCACTCTCTCTCCACACGTATCTAGAACCAAAAGGGACTTCGCGCAGCAATCCGAGTCCCTCCTGAGTCCTACCTGTGCCCACTGCAATCCAAATGCAGGACATCTCCACCACTGTGCCCTCTTTCCTGGGGTGCAGCAGGTATCAGGGTGGCCTGGCAAAAGACCATTCTCTTCTCCAGACTTAAAGTTGCTCCCTTGTCACAATGGGGAAAAGTGCAAATGCTACCTGTTCGGTCCCCCACAATGTGCACAGAAAAACTGCAGGTCAAGAGGATAAGCCAGAGGCGCCTGGGTGGCTCAGCGGGTTAAGCATCCAACTCTTGGTTTGCGCTCAGGGGTTCGAGAACAGAGCCAGAGTCAGGCTCCCTGTGGGCGGGGTGGAGCCTGCTGGGGAGTATCTCTCTCTCTCTCCCTCTCTTTCTGCCCCTCCCCCAAGCATGCACTCACTCTCTCAAAATAAATATTAAAAAAAAAAAAAAGAGGGGGGCACCTGGGTGGCACAGTCGGCTGAGCGTCGGACTTCCGCTCAGGTCATGATCTCACAGCTCGTGAGTTCGAGCCCTGTGTCCGGCTCTGCGCTGACACCTCGCAGTCTGGAGCCTGCTTCGCTTTCTGTGTCTCCCCCACTCTCTCTCCCTCCCCCACTTGTGCCATGTTTCTGTCTCTCAAAAATAAATACACATTAAAAAAAAGAGGATAATCCAAACTGAACTTCTCAGAAGCCCAATGCCCTCTAACCGCAGAGAATTCTTACCAGAGAGCGTGTCTGTAGTTCTGTATTTTCCACCCCCACCCTGAGAGACCTGCAACAACAGACATTTGAAGCCAGGAAACTAGTGACAGCAGAGAATTACTGATTACGGATGGTCCTCGGAGTATAGTCACCCAGAAAGGGAATTTTGAATCTATTTGACAATTCTAGGGACGCCTGGCTGGCTCAGTCAGTAGAGCATGTGATTCTTGATCTCAGGGTGGTGACTTGGAGCCCCACATTGGGTGTAGACATCGCTTAAAAATAAAATCTTTAAGGGGCGCCTGGGTGGCTCAGTTGGTTAAGCATCCGACTTCGGCTCAGGTCACAATCTCGCGATATGTGAGTTCGAGCCCCACGTCGGGCTCTGTGCTGACTGCTCAGAGCCTGGAGCCCGTTTCAGATTCTGTGTCTCCCTCTCTCTCTGACCCTCCCCCGTTCATGCTCCGTCTCTCTCTGTCTCAAAAATAAATAAATATTAAAAAAAAATTTTTTTAAATAAAAAATAAAATAAAATCCTTAAATAAAAAAGAAAAGAAGACTCTAAAACCAAAAATTGTCGTATCTCTGGCTGAAAGCTAGAAATCAAAAATGTCAACAGCAAGACCATTTCATGTCAATAACCAAAATAATGCTTTTTTTTTTTTTTTAAGGACCAAAAAAGAATTCTAAGTACGGCCGGGTATGGTAGCAGGTTTCTGATTGCATTATTTCGCTTGTTTATAATATGCTAGACAGCCAATTTCTCCTTCCCCTGGAAAGGATTCTGAATTCTCAACATGAGTCTTCTTTTTTTTTTCCTAATAAAGAATAGCTATGCAAGTGGCTATTTTTCTCTAATGCTCATATAATAGGGGGCTCGATGCTAATAACAGGCACTCTCTCAGGTAGCTGGATAAAAGAGCTAAGCCCCTGCATACCCGTCTGAAGGAGTTTTCGAAAATAAAAGAATAGCCTCCTTTAAAAAAATGAAGTACCATTTGCAATGGGGGGGGGGAAGAAGTCTGTAAATAAAAGATTCCTAAACACAACCCATTTCTTCCTTTATGTAACTGAAGCGGTGTGATGTGGAATAACAAAATTACAAATCCACAGAAGCGTTTGCAAGGGGGTCTTAAAGCCTATTGAAGAAAAGATTTAAACTCTAAGGAGGATATAAGTGCCCACTCATGCCTGGGACAGGACGATAATAAAGGAAGATCTCCCTGGCTTCACTGTTGGGCATCGGACCAAGAACTGAGTAAGAAGGAAGGATAGGAAAACATTCAGGATTGAACTGGAGAGAAGTTTTGGTAGGAGCAAAGGGGTGCCTCCTTTCCAGTCACTGAAAGGTTGCCTTATTTTCCTGCTGTCTCCGATCTGAGTTCCACCTCTTCCATAGCATCAGCTTTCAGCTCCACTCCCACCAGTGGGAATCTGATCTGGGAAGTGACCATCTCCTCAGGAAATGTCACATGCCCTGGATGCGGAAAGCCCCGGAAAGCCTCCAACACAGTTGCTGGTCTGACCTGAAGAGCTGAACACATGCCGATGGGGCTCCACAAGTACGGGGCTCTGGGTTCTAGTTCTAGAGCCAGGGCTAAAAGGAGGGTTCCAGAATTAGCCGGCCATTCTTTCTCGAGCTTCCCTCAATTAACTAGAACCTAAGCCTCTTTCCCGCAGGCTGATGGACCAGGACCGCAGGGTGGGAGCCGTGAGAGTCCTCTCGCTGACTTCGCTGCCCCCTTCGGGGTGTCCAGGGACACGAGATCCATTCTGGATCCAAAGTCGTCATGGGCACTGTGGGCACATTTGTCTCTGTGGCTTTCACTGAGGATTAGCACGGTTTCTACAAGGGTTGTGCTAATGAAGCCACACCATTAAGTTGAAGGAAAGAAGTGACATCTTTCTATCTTCCCTCCTCTCTCCCCTTTGTGGCCATTTCTGTTTTCATTTTTTTAAGTTTATTTATGTATTTTGAGAGAGAGAGAGAGAGAGAGAGCACAAGCAGGGGAGGGACAGAAAGAGATGGAGAGAGAGAATCCCAAGAAGGCTCCGCCTGATGTGGGGCTCAAACCCACAGACCAAGAGATCATGACCGGAGCTGAGATTAAGAGTCAGAGGCTTAAACTACTGAGCCACCCAGGCTCAGTTTCATTTTTTTTTTTTTGTCATTTTTTTCCATTTTTTTTTTTTACTTCCAGATTCGTAGTCAAAGGTAAGATACTTTCATGGGGCACCTGGGTGGCTCAGTCGGTTAAGCGTCTGACTCGATTTTTGGCTCAGGTCATTATCTCATGAGATCATGTCAGCTCTTTGCCGACAGCCGGGGACCTGCTTAGGATTCTCTCTCTCCCTCTCTCTCTCTGCCCCTCCCCTGCTCATGTGCTCGCTCGCTCTCTCTCTCTCAAAATAAATAAACATTTTTTTAAAAAAAGCATTAAATCAGATGAGGATAATGGCAAATATGCCTCTCTTTCTTATAACACCATACGAACAAGTGCTCATTCTCCAATACCTGAAGGAGTATCTCACAACACGCAGGTAATATAAGCAGCAGGAAAGGAGGTTGAAAGTGACTTTCTGTCATCCCCGCATTAGTGCAATGGTAAGATGAATGTTGCATCTTGAAACGCCGAGCATTTTTTCGCCTCCTATTATTAACCTTGCATGCTTCTAAGCAGCACGGGGTCCTGGAGAAAAAGGTTATAACAAGTGGATATTTGAGAGCAGAGATTGCTATCCAGGGTAGGCTGAATTGGATGTGCTTCCGTTAACCTTCCTTTGTGCTTGAAATCCACTCTTTTAATGCAGCTGTTCCTTCCCATTTATAAAAACTTCACAAACGCAGCCGCTAAATGTAGTTGGGTTCGGCACAATATTAGATTCAAATAAAGGGCCTTAAATGATTAAACGGACATTCCTCCGAGGCGGCCGGGAAGATTCCACCCAGAGATCGCTGACTGGCTTGTCCCCTGTGCCAACGCCAAATACCATAAGGGGCTTTGTGTTTTATAGCATCTTTTCTCTCTCGGCATGCGTCCTATACCCCAGTTTGCGTTTTTATCAGGCTAAAGAGGACATATTTTATCATAATGGCTTTATATCCGATGCGTACAGGCCCACACAAATGGGGTATTACCAGCTAAAGAACTGTACCTCAGGCACCATTTTATTAGAACCAGTGTTCACATCAAACAATACATCATAAGTATTTTATATTAAGCGTGGACAAATCATTTGCCTGAGGATTAGGTGTGAGGCCATTGAAATGCAATCCTTCTGTTGATTTTTTTCTTAACTGCCAAACCAAACATGGTCAAAGAAGTAACTGTAAAGGCTACCGCAGGAGCACTCTTCTCCCACATTTCAAGCGTAACATAAAAAAACGAAGCGAAAACGCGTGTGATACAGCCACATACGGGGAAACGTTTCTTCGACGCCAACGCTCATCTCGGAGGTGTGTGTCTGATCTGTCCCTAAGTTTGCTTTCGCTACTGGAGTGTCCCAATGAAAAAAGAAAGCCGTGCCCAGGAGAAGCCAACCAAAACCTCCCACATTACCGTCAACCTGGCAGGCTCCAGAGTAATTCACTTGACTCTTCTCCTCAACGGATCCCATCCCTCAAGGGCTCACGGCCAGGGAGAAGTCCTGGCGTGTAAGACCACTGTGGCAGCTGATTTTAGACTCTCAGACCAGTGTCATCGTCTTTAGGATACTGTTAGTAAGAATTAATAAATAGGCATCAGGGATATTTTTTTAATGTTCAATTATTTTTGAGCGAGACGGAGACAGCGCATGAGTCCGGGAGGGGCAGAGAGAGAGAGAGGGAGACACAGAATCCAAAGCAGGCTCCAGGCTCCGAGCTGTCAGCACAGAGCCCCAGGTGGGGCTTGAACCCACAAGCTGTGAGGTCATGATCTGAGCCGAAGTCGGTAGCTCGACCGACTGAGCCACCCAGGCGCCCGGGCCTTGGGGATATTCTTAAACTAGACATCTGTTGGGCAGTCTCTAAGATACTCTATTGTGGGTTTTTTTTCTTACAGAGGAGGACACCTTATTTAATTAAAAAAAAAAAAGTTCACATGATGCATCGTCTTCCAGTAAATATTTGCCTTAATCCAAATTCTGCGAATGAAGATTTGCCAAGTGAAGGGAACACAAATTAACACAACGTGGCGGTTAATACGGGTTAAGAAT
The DNA here is from genome assembly GCF_022079265.1 of Lynx rufus. Classification (NCBI taxonomy): domain Eukaryota; kingdom Metazoa; phylum Chordata; class Mammalia; order Carnivora; family Felidae; genus Lynx; species Lynx rufus. The sequence goes on from NW_025814878.1 coordinate 128,215,884, forward strand.
GGAGTCAGACTTCCCGAGCTAGAATCTTTGTTCTGTCCCCTGCCAGCTGTTCGGTCTTGGCAATTTACTTGACATCTCTGGGCCCCGGTTTCCTGTGAAATGGGTATAGTGGCAATGCCTGCCTCATAGGTTGCCATGAACATCAAATGAGATGGGCAGGAGGAAATACTCTTCCGCTTCTCCCCCTCCCTTAGCATTAGCCGTTGGGCTGCATTTAGGAGCCCTGCTTCCTGTCTGCAGCTCTCTCTCTGCTCGTCAGCCCTTTTTTCCATCGGAGCAGGGATAGGCTGTGTGAAGGAGAACTCTGCGTGATCGAGGAGGCAATACTTGGGCTCTTTCTTGTTGGCCGGTTACCTTCAAGTCCCAACGCACTAACTTCTCTTCTAGCCCGATTGTAACCACGCACGTTTCTCTCTGGATTCACCTGCTGAAACCACCTCCGTTAAGTGCGCCAAGCAGAAACCTGGGACATACGACGTTGCCGTCAGCGGACCCTGTGAGCATGACAAGTGTTACCTGAAAAATAATAAATAAGGAATCATTTTAAAAAGTATTATTTGAGCAAATAATTGAGCAAAGGTAACAATCCTAACAGGCAATTGTTAAGGGTTACAGATAATCAAATGGAGGGGCGCCTGGGCGGCTCAGTCGGTTAAGCGTCTGACTTCGGCTCAGGTCGCGATCTCACGGTTCGTGAGTTCGAGCTCCGCATCAGGCTCTGTGCTGACAGCTCAGAGCCTGGACCCTGCAATGGATTCTGTGTCTCCCTCTCTCTCTGCCCCTCCCCTGCTCATGCTCTGTCTCTCTCTGCCTCAAAAATAAATAAAACATTAAAAAAAAATTTTTTTTCAAGAAAAGTGCTGGTTAAATGAATGAATGTGTGAATGAATGAGTGAATGAATGATGGGGTGGGTTTAGTCGCTTAACCGACTGAGCCACCCAGGCGCCCCCATTTAACCAGCCCTTATATGCCAAGCACAGTGCCAGACACAGGGGGAACAGATAAAGTTGCTGCTTGCAAATCCTTGGTTCTGTGGGTTTCGGAAAATGCCCAACGCTCTGGAAACACTCATTCAGATACTCGGTGTTTGGGAAATTAACGAGGGAAGCCTCCTTAGCAGCAATGTTCAGATCCTGTTTTTATTGTGGGACTTTAACCAAACCCCAGTAATGAAACATGTTCAGAACAGGACCCCCTTCACAATCTGCTCGTGACAGACTCATCATATCCATTCTGCAATATCTGATTAAAAACATATAGGGGAGGGGATCTTCATTTTAGATATTCTGGAAGCACTCAAAAAGATCAGCAAAGAAACTGGACAGCTTCCATGGGCCCGGTCTTCTTGAGTGTAGCTCTCATCACCGCAAAGAAAAAGAAGTATGTGAAAACTGAACAACTGGTTATTCTTTCCCACAGAATTGCCTAGAAACATGAAAAGTCAACTTCCATTATCTATATACTTTCCTAAACAAAGCACAGGAAAATCAGATGGTCTGAGTGGCATAAAGGGTGTGGCGTGAGGGATCTTCCTTCTAAAGGCACTATGGGGAAAGTTCTAGACCACCCAGCCCTTCCTGCTTCAATAATCAATCACCTAGTTTCTGATCCTACAGGAGTCACTTCCTCTCTTGTGCCCCATTTCAACCTAGAATGAATTAAAGGGAATACTTCTCACCAGCTTCGTGGCGTTCGGAACAGAAGAACGTGCACATATTTTCATTGACCACAATGTGTGCTAGTCTCCCAGAAGCCTTTGTTCTGTAAGGATTTAAGGTCTCTAAGCTAAGACAGACAGCAGCACTCATGTTTTTACTTTTCCCTCAGATTTATGCATTTTTTTCTTTTTTTTTTTTTAATGTTTATTTTAGAGACAAAGACAGACTGTGAGCGGGCGAGGAGGGGCAGAGAGAGAGGGAGACACGGAATCCGAAGCAGGCTCCAGGCTCCGAGCCATCGGCACAGAGCCCGACGTGGGGCTCGAACTTACGAACTGTGAGACCATGACCTGAGCCAAAGTTGAACCCTTAACCGACTGAGCTACCCAGACGCCCCCACTGCTGCTCTCTATGCTATTTTATGATTCTTCGCAACTGTATTTTTATCGGCTCGTGTCTCACGACACATGGGATACATGGTGACCTGATTGCTCACCGCCAGAGGTAAGGAAAAAAAAAAAAGGTGGAGATCCCACCTAAGATCGGGGAAAGAACATCCTGGTGCTGATATGCCCAGGGCCCTGTTGGAGGAGGGTGTTTTGGAAGAACTTAATCTATTAGCCCTCATCACCTCTTTAGATAAACCCAGAACTGTATCTTGAGGCAGAACATTCTCTGCATTGAAGACTAGCCTACGTGTCGCTAGCCCCATAGAGACAAGTCTAGCACTTTCCTCCCTAACCTCTGACTCACCCCTAAGGCTGAGCCGCTCTCCGGCCAGCCACGTCCTCTATTTCTTCATCTGTAAATGAAAACCCCCCAAAGGGAACAATGGTAATAGCCTCCACCAACATTGTTCCCTGAAAATTGGACAAGATTTAAGGCAATTGTGTTAAGTATTTTGTGCCACAAAGAAAAATGCTTTCCTTCTCCCCAGAGAAGACTTCAGGAGAAGTCTTTTAAGGCTCCATTCTCTAAATTCCCTTTTGAGAACAGTCCCTTTTGAGAACCCCAAAGAACATTCAGGAGTGCAGTCATCCCCACTCCGTGAAAGGGCACCACAGAATGACAGCTGGAGAAAGATGGAGTTCTAATCCAAAGCCTTGATTTTACATATGAATCAACTTGAGAGCGATAAACGTTGTTGGTTTACCAAAAGGCACATGACTAATTAGTGATGAGCCGGGAGGAACGATACCATTCTTCTTAAATTATTTACAGGAACCTTTCCCACACTTCCGCTGGGACAGCACACTGAGATAACCTTTCTGGAAAGTAATTTAGGCAACCTCTTTCAGTAGGGTTAAATACATGCATATAAGAATTTCCATTTCTAGGAATTTGCCCTAAGAGAGTACATGGAAAACCGCGCTATGACTTAGCCACAAAGATGTTCGCATTAGGGCAGTTGATAGCAAGAAAAATTGGGAAGCAAGATCAATGTACAATAACAAAGCATTGGTTAAATTAAATTTTTTTTTTCAACGTTTATTTATTTTTGGGACAGAGAGAGACAGAGCATGAACGGGGGAGGGGCAGAGAGAGAGGGAGACACAGAATCGGAAACAGGTTCCAAGCTCCGAGCCATCAGCCCAGAGCCTGACGCAGGGCTCGAATTCACGGACCGCGAGATCGTGACCTGGCTGAAGTCGGACACTTAACCGACTGCGCCACCCAGGCGCCCCAAAGCATTGGTTAAATTAAAATGGTACGGGGCGCCTGGGTGGCTCAGTTGGTTAAGCGACCGACTTCGGCTCAGGTCATGATCTCACGGTTGGTGAGTTCAAGCCCGGCGTCGGGCTCTGTGCTGACAGCTCAGAGCCTGGAGCCTGCTTCGGATTCTGTGTCTCCCCCCCTCTCTCTACCCCCTCCCCTGCTCATGCTCTGTGTCTCTCTCTCTCTCAGTAATAAATAAAAACATTAAAAAAAATTTTTTTAATGGTACACGTACAAGAAAACCTATACAGGTACTAACAGCTACATTGTAATAGATTGTGTTATTAGGTGAAAAGGGGAGGTGACGATACCACGTGTGCCTAAGACCCGAATTCCACAAAGAATCTGAAAGGGGGTGAAGAATTGCCCGGGTGATATCGAGACAGGTCAAGGAAGCTAAAGTAGATGGTGTCGTAAATATCTTTTGTTTCAGTCTGCATGGTCTATGTTTTTAGGGACTTTGAGAAGCTCTCACTTGACACGCTCTGGGTTTTTTTTTGGATGCTTAAGCTGAGTCCCCACCTGGAAGGACATGTTGTAACAATGAATGGAAAAGGGGAAAAAGCAGAGGTCAGGAATGAGGCCTGGTGGAAAGAGGGAGTGGGGGGAGGGTATAACTGAAAAGGAGAAGCCAGGTAGAGATAAGAGTAGAATCGGGTGGAGCTCAAAAGATGAATAACAGATGTCTGATAAACTCTGACCAGGCCATCCTCATGATGAGTCACCTAAGCAGGAGCAGGGACGGGTGGGATGCGGAGCTCAAAATGGGGGTTAAAAGTTCCAGGATGTTCAAGTACTTTCAGATTTACAAGGTGGGGGGGGGGCGAAAGTTAACAGGGTACCAAGACACAGTAATTAAAAAATTTGGTTGATTAGAAAAAGGCATCCTTTGGGGCGCCGGGGGACCCCAGGCTCAGCCGGTTAAGCGACCCACTTCAGCTCAGGTCATGATCTCATGGTTCGTGGGTTCAAGTCCCTCGTCGGGCTCTATGCTGATGGCTCAGAGCCTGGAGCCTGCTTCGGATTCTGTGTCTACCTCCCTCTCTGCCCCTCACATGCTTATGTTCTCTCTCTCTCTCTCTCAAAATTAAATAAACATTTTAAAAAATAGGAAGAAAAGAAAGAAAGAAAAGAAAAGAAGGAAGAAAGAAAGAAAGAAAGAAAGAAAGAAAAGAAAAAAGAAAAGAAAGAAGGAAAGAAAGAGGGAAAAAAAGAAAGAAAAGAAGGAAAGAAAGAGAAAGAAAGAAAGAAGGAAAAGAAAGAAAGGAGGGAAGAAAAAAGAAAAGAAAGAAGGAAAGAAAGAAAGAAAGAAAGAAAGAAAGAAAGAAAGAAAGAAAGAAAAAGGCATTTTTCTGACCAGGATTCTGAATGTCACAGCGTGGAAGGACCACCACAGCAATTTTTTTATCTCTGGGGCAATACAATTAATAAAACGATTAATAATACTTAACCATTATTAACCGTTATTAACAATTGGTTGTTAATAACAATGGTTAATAATACTTAACCATTATTAACAATTAATAACACTTAACCCACAGGTAGAGTATGAACACCTGCTCTCATCTTCTCTCTCCTTTCCTTACTCAGCACGTGTCACGAAAAATACAGGCTAACGGAACCAGATCCAGATGTAGATCCCAACTAGTCCTCCTGAGACCGTTTCCTCATCTGCCCACCACGGAAGATGATCGTAAGAACTAAGAGAGTTAGGATGTATAGAGTGCCTAGCACGTAACAGGCTTTCAGTAAATATTTGCTTTTCCTTACCCACCTCTCTGTGCCACCGGCTGGCAGTGGTGGGGAAAGAAAGTTGAATCTAGCAAAGACAGAGAATCAGGCCATCCAGTATATGCTATCTCCCCCCTGGGTTTTACGGTCATCCTGGTTTCATCCAGATATACTTTGACCTTGACTGATTTCTTCCCTCCCGGCAAAGACTATCTAACCCCGTGTACTTGTACACGACTTGTTTCACTGCTCCGAATGGACCTGTTGATGTTACTTAAGGTCTTGCCTTTCAGAGAGGAGCCAGGGGATTAGCTGTGTCTAAAGGTAATATTTATGATTTCCTGATACTCCCATTTTCTGATTCTAGAAAATATGCATTTCGTATCAGTGACTACGACCCAGTGATCACCCACTGCCAATGTCTCACCATTCTGTGTACCCACTACTCACTCACCCCACAATATCCCAGAGCAGCTTCAAAGGTTAACCAAACACTGGTTCGAGGCCAGCCACGCCAAGCACTGCTTACAGTTTTAGCATGGATGTCTGGTAAGACCGTTTCAGGCCGTGTTCCCAATTATCTTCTTTGAAACACTAGCCAGTATTAGAAGCAGAGGTTGAGAGATTTCCAGCTTAGAAGAAGACTTCATCAAAAGAGTCTGCTAGGAAAGCATCCCAATTTTCTGTATTCTGACTTCTAGAAAGTTCTTTCTTCTCATGAATTGAGATCTGTTCACCCATATCGTGCATCTACTGATCTTAGTTCCACTCTGGAGTCAAGTAAAACAAGCTTAAAATTCCTTCTTTTCTTTCATATGCTCCGTAGTTAATAACAGATGCGCAGTGAGATTATTACTCATTTTCATAGACCGTACCTCTAACAGAAGTCTATTCTACAAGCAAAAAAAAAAAAAAATCAATAATAAAATGGCTATTACCAGCTTAGAAAATTTCTCTATCCAAAATATCCCCAAGATAATATCTAGAAAGCAAGTCAACGTGGAAAAAGAAATAATGGCCAATATCAAAAGCAAAATGAAAACAAAAATAGGGAACTTCATTGCCTGGGCTTCCCTTTTTTTTATATTTGGACATATTTTCACTCAAAAAATCTTATCATACAGATAAATGGTAGGCTAGGCTGCCATTATTCAAAAGCGAGGGTTCGAGCCCCGTCTTGGCTTCTGTGCAGACATCTGACAGCTCAGAGCCTGGAGCCGGCTTTGGATTCTGTGTTGCCACCTCCCTCTGCCCCTCCCCCACCAGCACTCTGTGTGTGTGTGTGTGTGTGTGTGTGTGTGTGTGTGTGTCTCTCTCTCAAAAAATAAACATTAAATTTTTTTTAATTATTAAAAAAAGAGTGAATACTGATTCTTTATGTAGAAAACAGACAGTGATACTTCAATTAAACAAAGAAAAAGAAAAGAAAAAAAGAAAGAGACAGCCATCAGATACCTGTCCAAGTAGTAGGGTAATCTTGGCAGAAGGAGCTTTAACCCACAGAATGTACCCCCGAGATATGTATTGTATAATTTTATTACTGTTATTACCAACATTAATATTTTTATATGTACAGTAATTTATATTTTCCAATCCCTTTCATCGCCAACACCTCATCAGATGGATCATCAGAAAAAGAAATTAAAGCAAGTATTATTAACACCATATTTCAGATTAGACCCCGGAGGCCTAGCAAAATTGGGTAACACACCTAAAATAAGAGCTTAGAAAATTCATTGTTACTCTCCATGGAATTGTGTTTCTTGCACTTTTATTGAGATGTAACTGACACACTGCCTAAGTTTAAGGCGACTTGACTTGTATGTATCATGTAATGATCACCACACTAAATTTAGTTAATACCCATCCTCTCATGTCGACAGAAAACAGAAAGACTATATATTTTTTCCTTGTGATGACTACTCAGGGTTTACTGTCTTAAGAACTTTCCTGTTGGGGCACCTGGGTGGCTCAGTTGGTTAAGCTTCTGACTCCTGATTTCAGCTCAGGTCATGATCTCACGGGATTTAAGCCCTGTGTCTCACTGTCCGTGCGGAGCCTGTTTGGAATTCTCTCTCTGTCTCCCTCTCTCCCTGCCTCTCCCGTGCTCTCTCTCTCAAAATAAATAAATAAACTTAAAAAAAAAAAAACAACTTTCCTGTATATTATGCAACAGTGTTAGCTGTAGGCATCATGTTGGACGTTATTTCCCTAGTGCTTATGTATCTTATAACTGGAAGCTTGTACTTTTTGATCACCCTCCTCCAATTCCCCTGTCCCTCTACCCCCTACCTCTGGTAACCAAGACTCTGATCTCTTCTTCTGTGAGTTTGGGTCTTGTTTTTGTTTTCGTTTTAGATTCAATATATAAGTAAGATGATACGGTATTTGTCTTTCTCTGACTTATTTCACTTGGCATAACACCCTCAAGGCCCATCCATGTTGTCAAAAAATGTCAAGATTTCTTTTTTTTCATGGCTGAATACCATCGTGTGTGTGTGTGTGTGTGTGTGTGTGTGTGTGTGTGTATACATTCATCCATCAATGGACACTTAGGTTGTTTCCATGTCTTGGCTATTGTTAATTATGCTTCTATGGACATGGGGTGCGGAGATCTCTTTGACATAGTGTTTTCATTTCCTTCAGATATATTCCTAGAAGTAGAATTGCTGAATCTCAATGTGGTTTTATTTTAAAACCTAAATTAGTAGATCCCATGGAGAAGTGCACCCCATTTCAAAATTCTCCAGGTGTTATGGACTAAATTGTGCCCACCCAGCCAAATTCTTTTTTTGTATACAAATGTTTTTATTTCTTTTTTGAGACAGAGACAGAGCGAAGGGGAGAGGGGCAGAGGGAGAGAGAGAGGGAGACACAATCTGAAGCAGGCTCCAGGCTCTGGAGCAGAGTCCGATGCGGGGCTCGAACTCACGAGCTGTGAGATCATGACCTGAGATGAAGTCAGACGCTCAACCGACTGCACCACACAGGCGCCCCTTGCCCAGCCAAATTCTCATGCTGAGATCCTAACCGATACCTCAGAATGTGGCTTTATTTGGAGGTAATGTCTTTGAAGAGGTAACTGAGGTTAAGTTAGGTCATTGGAATATGGACCCTAAACCAATCTGACTGGTATCCATATGGGAGGAGGAGACTAGGACACAGACAAACACAGACGGAAGACCACGTGAAGACATGGGGCGAAGGTGGCCATCGACAAGCCAAGAAGCACCTTGATTCCAAGTTCTGTGTTGTGAAGATTCTCCCTGGCAGGTTCTATCAGTTACAGCATCACCAGCCAGTGCTCTGAAGTCCTGTGAATTTTTTGATTATGGATATGGAGGTCACAGAAAGATAGAAAGTCAGTGACACTTGTCTGTCTCCCACACTCCCCACAGCAGTCTGTGCAACGGGGTGTGGGCACACCCATGATTTCTAACTTCACCCCATGTCCCTGAACGTGTGCTTCGCCTACTGGTCTCATTGAGACAGCAGGACGATTTCTTGCAAGAAAGTGTAAGCTCTAAAACGAGTCTGTCTGTCAGCACAACTCCACATGATGGACAGAGTGACAGACACGTGGAACATCTCAATTCTATCATTTTTCAAGTATAGCGATCACACACCACACTGGGATACGTGGCGGCAGAATCAGCTTTAAGATCTCTCCAGTCACATCATTTAAGACGGCCCTTCAGTATCCTAGCATTCAGAAGGCTATCCTTTTAGGGATCATTTCTGTAGTTCGTATCCTAGCGTTCGAGCACATCACCAACGTCTGAACGGATCGTTCACTTCCAAAACCCAACGGCAGACAGAAATGCTTCGTTTGGACAGGCAAGGATACTAGATATCGCTGACCAGGTAGACCTAGTGCCAAGGAATAAAAGAACTTTGAGCCCTTCTACATGGCATCCGTCATATCTCTACTTCATAACTGCTCATAACTAAAAAGCTGGGCTCACATTCAAACCTGCTACATTGAATTCTGTCCCGAAATGCATTTAATCATTGATAGAATTATGTAACGTTATGCAAGACAATTATGACATTATGTAAAACAATGAATCCATCTGGCTGGCTTATCTGTAAATAATTATAAATGTGTACTGTAAATAACGGGCCTTCCTTGAAGAGGGCGCACATGCTATTCTAGGACCTCTTTGCATAATTAGCACAAAGTCCCCAACAAATGTGCACATCTGGTAAGGACCAAGCTGTGTTGGATTCAAACACATGGTCACTACCTGGTAACTGTCCTTTAAGCACCAAATCTTAAACAATCCTGGGTAACCACAATTGTGACATCTGCGTATTTCCTTCTACTTAGATCTAACCGTCACACTTACAGGTTAGCCTTTCAAGATAATTAACTTAAATATATAAAGAAACACGCAAGACACAGATCATGGGTTACCTGGGATGTATGGTCCTAACAAACCATGGGACGAACACAAGGGATTATTATTACATCCAGCCTGGATGCTTCCTCGACATTATCCTTCCATAATTATTCCAGGTTTCCCCAGATGTGGTGAATACAACACATTCAAACTCATGTCCTCCAAGAAAACTTTTTCTAGGGCCTTCCCCACTCCCCAACTATTTTTCCTGGAGACCTTTGAAAGGAACATCTTCAAGGACTCAACAAGTATTTACTGAACCCCTGCTGTTGCTATGGCAAAATGTTCTGCTTTTTAGGGGCTTGCAATCTAAGTGTAAAGAAATATTCATCACGTTTGAAATTTGGGGGAATATTTAAGTCTCATGGGATACAATTTCTCTGTAATATGTAAGCATGTGTCTCCATACCTCTGTGATGGTCCAGGTGCACATCTGCATTTGCTCAGGTTCATGTTCCCAGTGCTTCCAACAATGGTGAGTCCTCGACAGTTATTCATAAATACATTTGAATAAAATATAGAATAAGACATAACAGGAGTTGAGGGAAAGGGGACATCAGTTAAGAGCAGAATTACAGGGATTATTTCATGGAGCAAATGACCTGAGTGCTAGAAACTCAGAAGTCTTTTCACGTGCAAAGGAAAAGACGAACGCAACACAAGAGCAAAAGTCCACGAGTCTTAGACCCACATGAGCCCAAGTCTATTTACGTCACCAAATTTTTTCACTGTCCATCAACCCCGTAACGTGTTCATTCTCCTCCTCGTGAGGAGGATTAGAGTCCGTGATCCATCCAGATTTTCTCCCCCTTGCACACACCGTCAACCCCCTTCTCTCTCTCTCCCTCCTATGTAGAATGCACTTGGCAAAACTCCCAAATCTGGTTACAACCAAGCCTGCATCTGCTCTGCATCTGTCCTCCAGCTGAACGTGACTGAAAGGAAGCACACAACTGCACAAACAGGTTTCATGTCAAAGGTAGGTTTTGTTTTAAATTTATGAACAAACATCTCAAGTTGCTTTTCAAATCTTCCTAACAACACTGGGGCGCCTGGGTGGCTCCGTCGGCTGAGCGTCCGACTTCGGCTCAGATCATGATCTCGCGGTTCATGAGTTCGTGCCCCGCGTCGGGCTCTGTGCTGATGGCTCAGAGCCCGGAGCCTGCTTCAGATTCTGTGTCTCCCTCTCTCTCTGCTCCTCCCCCGCTCACGCTCTGCCTCTCTCTCTCCTTCAAAACTAAATTAAAAACGTTTTTTAAAAATTAAAAAAAAAAAAAAACTTCCTAACAGTAGATGTCCCATGGAATCAGTTTCTGATCCTCCCAAATGACTATTTCACACCTAAGATTCTCAGTGACCTCCACCCACTCTTTGATGACACTGCTTTATTTATTGGAGAAAATAGCAACAGTAAGAATAGATGAACTTGCTTTCCCACAGCCCAGTTCTGCCAACCTGCCAGTAACTGTCTCTTTTTCTTACTTCCTACTTTTTAAGGTCAACTGTTCTCTGACTCTCTTCAACCCACTCCTCTTGCCTACTTAAGAGATTAGCCACCCCTATTATCTCCTTTTTCTTCTGATTCATTGATTTTTCCCTCTTCCCCACCACTTCCATCTATCTACAAAAATACTCTATTTTTTTAAATATATTTAAGTGGGCCCTTACATCCAGCACAGAGCCCAGCATGGGGCTTGAACTCACAATCCTGACATCAAGACCTGAGCTGAGATCACACTTTAATAGCTTCCTCTTTGGAAATCCACCCTTGACCCCACATTCTCATAGTTTCTTCCCTTTCACGGCAGAATTTGAATCATCTGTACTTGGTGTCCCCATTTCTTTGCATCTTTTATTTAACCATTTCATTCAGAATGTCATCCCTACAATTTAACTATAACTGCTCTTGTTAAGATCATGATGTCCGATCCAGCAGTGGGTTTTCTGTCTTCATTTTACCAGACCACTCGACAGGATTTGGTACCATTGACCACCTGTTCTTCCTTGAAACACTATAGTTTGGGAGACACCATATCCTTCTGGGTTTCCTCTTGTTTCGTTGACTGTCCCTTCTCAGTCTTCCTGGCCGGGTCCTCATCCTCATACTGCCCTCTAAATACTGGTGTGTCCCTGGGGCATCTGGGTGGCTCAGTCAGTTGGGCGGCTGACTTCGGCTCAGGTCATGATCTCCACAGCTCGTGAGTTCGAGCCCCTCGTCGGGCTCTGTGCTGACAGCTAGGAGCTTGCGTCAGATTCTGTGTATCCCTCTCTCTCTCTACCCCTCCCACACTCACACTCTGTCTCTCTCTCTCTCTCTTTCAAAAATAAATAAACATGAAAAAAAATTTTAATAAATAAGTAAACAAATACTGGTGTGTCCCACCCTCAAGGTGAGCACCTCTGTCTCCAGGTGACCTCTTCTCCATCCATGACTTTAAATACCATCTACTAATTGGTGATTCCCAAAGTGTATCTCCAGCTCTGATCATTCTCTTAAATTCCAGACTGCTGTATGTATCTGATACTCAACGTCTTCACTTAAAATTATCAAAACAGAGCTATTAATTTCCCAATCTAAAGCACCTCATCTCTTAACTTCCCTATCTCAGAAAATGGCCCCACCAATCACCCAGTGGCACAGATCACAAATCTAGGAGTCATTCGGGACACCTCTCTTTCCTTCCCACTGCACACCTGATCCATTATCAAGTCCTTCGCCAATCCCTTAGACCAAGTACCAAACCCTACCACCTTTCATTACTGCCACTGCCATACTTAAGGCCACCGTCGGCTGTCGCTTCTACTCTACGATAGCCAAGTCGTTGGTGTTCCTGTATCCCTCTTTCTCGTCAACAGAGAAGGTTCTGTAGAAAAGACAGGGTAATTTTTTTAAACTATAGTTCAAGTCACCGTGCTCGCCTGCTGGGCTCCTTCCCATGGCTTCCCGCTACACTCAGAATTCAAGGTCCTCATTCTAGCTTCCAGGTCCATAGCAACGTACTGGCTTCTTCCCCTCATTCCATTCATCTTCCCCTCGATCACTCCTCTCCGGCCACGCTGGCCTTCGTGCTGTTCCTGGCCAAGCCTCACTCTCTTCCATTTCTTCCCGCAGTGCTCTCCACCCCGATCATTACTCGAATGTCCTACACCCCAATGTAGGTCTCTGCTTCGATGTTACCCCTCAGAGTGATCTTCTGGTCCACCCCATCACCCTGCAAGGCCTTCCCTGCCTCCTTTGCTTCCCAGCATTCATCACGGTATAAAACTATACACACACACACACACACACACACATATATATATATTATTTTATATATTATTACATGTAATAGATATGAATTTCTTTACTTATAAGTTATCTACCTTCCTTTCTAGAATATACACTTTTTAAATTTATTTAATGTTTATTTATTTTTGAAAGAGAGTGGGAGGGAAGGAGGAGCACAGAGAGAGGGGGACAGAGGATCCGAAGCTGAACAGCTGCAAGCCCGATGTGGGGCTCAAACTCACAAACAGTGAGATCGTGACCGAAGTCAAAGTCGGACGCTTACCTGCCCCGGCGCCCCCGGAATATACTTTTAATAGAGGAAGGAAACCGTCCTTGATTTCTTGACCTCTGTGATACCAGACCCAAGGTGAGGCATTTAAAAAAAATTTTTTTTTTCAACGTTTTTTTATTTATTTTTGGGACAGAGAGAGACAGAGCATGAACGGGGGAGGGGCAGAGAGAGAGGGAGACACAGAGTCGGAAACAGGCTCCAGGCTCTGAGCCATCAGCCCAGAGCCCGACGCGGGGCTCGAACTCCCGGACCGCGAGATCGTGACCTGGCTGAAGTCGGACGCTTAACCGACTGCGCCACCCAGGCGCCCCATCAAGGTGAGGCATTTAAAACAACACCGCTAAGGTAGGGAAGGGAAGAAGAGGGGACAGGGGAGGGAGTATGCTCTCTAGCACCCGGTCCCTTCCGCGAACGCGTCAAACTAAAAACATCCAGACGAATAGAAACACCTTCAAGTCACTAACTTTGCAAAGCAGCTGTCAAGAGCCTCACATCGAGAGATTTCCTGTTGTGTCCCATAGTTCGGCCTACAACCTGACTCGCCTGACTTGGAATTGGATTATATGGTTGCCAGATCCAGATTCACATCTAACAGGTGCATTCTTGGCATGGAGGCCGGCTACCTGCTGCGAAAGTATCGGTCTCCGAGAACAGATACGCCAATGGGACTGCTTGGACTACCCCGGAGCAGGTGAGAGTATGCGCTTCTGGAGGTCAGGATGCGCGAGCCACTACGACCTGCAAAATGAACTTCAAATGTAGGTGAAGTAAGGTCCCTCTTTTCGTGAGACGCCCTGCACAGCAGGTAGGTAACCGTGTTGCCCCCCAGGACCACGCTCATGGAGACGTGAAAAGCATGGAGAACGTGGGGGAGGAAGAGATTGCATTCACCGAAACGCTTCGGTTCCTGGTTCAAAGCTCAGTAGTGTCCCCCTTTCTCAGACTGACGCTCAACCTTTTCTGTCCCTTCACTACAAAGATCCTTCCTACGCCCAGCCCCACCCACCCCTCAGACCATTTGCCCTTTTCATGGATCTCTGCAGAAAATATGCTTGGTCTTGCCTTAAACTACTGACCGTACTAAGCATTTTTTTAAAGGGGGTGGGGCGCACCTGGGTGGCTCAGTCCGTTAAGTGTCCAACTCTTGGTTTCGGCTCAGGTCACGATCTCACAACTCATGGGTTGCGCGTTGACAGTGAGGAGCCTACTTGGGATCCTCAGTCTCTCTCTCTCTCTCTCTCTGCCCCTCCCCCTGCTCACACACTCTCTCTCTCCCTGTCTCAAAAATAAATAAATAAACATTTTCAGTAAGTAGATAAACCGTTGACCATCCTTAACTTTCCCCTGATTCCTCTTCTCCTTTTTTGCCCCAGTTCAAAAACCTACCCGTTGTGAAGGTTTTTAATTTTTTTCGTAAATTTCTCTAGTTATTATCAATAGTTTGTCTTCACAAAGCTGGCCCTCCCGTGGGTCCGCCCTCCCTTCCTTTTGCTCAAGTTGACTCACCCAGCTCTTGCCTCCCACATGCCTGTTGTCTGCACTGGTCATTATGTGTCACCACAGCCAGCTGTGGATTATTGCCGACACTGTTCCCAGTGTCTGATGATCTTCTAGTGCATCTGGGGGACGATCACTGCGTCTCTCAGGTCTTCAGATGAGGTGTCCCCACAAGAACCACACTTGGAATAGATTTTCCATGAATCTTTTAATCAATTCATTTACTTTATAAAGCAGAAATTTGAAGCACCATTGCAACGAGCGTCAGAGTCTTTGTTATTGATAAAAATTTCACCTAGGGGCGCCTGGGTGGTTCAGTCGGTTGAAGGTCAAACTCTAGATTTGACCTGATCTCACAGTTCGTGAGTTCGAGCCCGGCAGCGGGCTCTGCACTGACAGTACAGAGACCGCTTTGGATTCTCTCTCCCTCTCTCTGCCCCTCCCCTGCTCACTCACTCTCTCTCAAAATAAAGATAAAGTGAAAAAGGGGCGCCTGGGTAGCTCAGTCAGTTAAGCGTCCGCTCTTGGTTTCGGCTCAGGTCATGATCTCACGGTTCGTGAGTTCAAGCCCCACATCGGGCTCCGCGCTGACAGCACGGAGCCTGCCTGGGATTCTCTCTCTCCCTCTCTCTCTGCCCCTCCCCGACTTGTGCCTCTCAAAAATAAATAAACATTAAAAAAATCTTAAAAGAAAAAGAAATTGACCTGAGTGAGAGAAATCAGCTTCCATACAGCAACATATTTCTGCAGACACATACATCGAACATTCACTCTACGCTCATCCATATCGCCTATAAGTTTATTATATCTTCCACCTGCACCTACCCCCACTGTCAACAAACTGTGCAGAGTGTCTCCAGAGTGCTGGAATAGACGGTGAAGCACCAGCTGGTGAGGACAGAGAGGTAAATAAACAGCCTAGGGGAATTGAAAGAAGCTGCACGGTAGGGAGAATTCTTTTTCTTTTTCTTTTTAACTTTTTAGTGTTTCTTTTTTGAGGAAAAGAGAGCGGGAGAGGGGCAGAGTGAGAGGAAGACAGAGAACCCGAAATAAGCTGTGTGCTGTCGGGCAAAGGCCCACGTGGGGCTTGGAACCCACGAACCACGAGATCGTGACCTGAGCCAAAGATGGGCGCTCAAGTGACTGAGCCACCCAGGCGCCCCAGTAGGCAGAATTCTTGGGTTTAGTCTTGACGAGTGATAAAGAATCTGTCAGGAAGAGAGTTGAGTGAAAAGAGACTTTGGCAGAGATTAAAAGACTGGATAAAGTAGACAGGGTGGATATACACAGTAGAGAATTTTTTTAGCGTTTATTTATTTTTGAGAGACAGAGTGTGGGCGGGCGAGGGGCAGAGAGAGAGGGAGACACAGAATCTTAGTCAGGCTCCAGGATCCGAGCGGTCACCACAGAACCCGATGCGGGGCTCGATCGCATGAACCGTGAGGTCCTGACCTGAACCGAAGTCGGACGCTTTACCGACTGAGGCACCCAGGCTCCCCTGTACATGGCAGAATATTACACAGCAGTAAAAAAACAATGAGATCTTGCCACTTGCAAAAACACGGGCAGATCTAGAGGGTATAATGCTAAGTGAAGTAAGTCAGACAGAGAAACCAATTCCGTATGATTTCACTCATGTGTGGAATTTAAGAAACAAAACAAATGAACAGAGGCAAAAAAAAGAGAGACTAACCAAGAAACAGACTCTTAACTATAGAGAACAAACCTGTGGCTCCCAGAAGGGAGGGGTGTCAGGAAGATGGGTGAAACAGGCGAAGGAGATTAAGGAGCACCCTTATCATGATGAGCACCGAGTCATGTATAGAATCGTTGAATCACTTTATTGTACACCTGAAACTAATATAACACTGTATGTCAATTATACTTGAATAAAAAAAAAAGACTGGAATTGTGAGGGTGATCATGTAGAAAAGGTTAGAAACATAACTTGCTTGGCGCGTGGGCACCTGTTCCAGAAATCTCACACGCAGAGCTACACAATTCTGCCAAGGTGAGACTTGGGGGTTGTGGGGAGGTGGATGGTGAATTATAATAATTCCATGGACCATATTAAGGATTTAAAGAGTTTGGACTTTCCTCTGTAGGACGCAAAAGAATCCACGGAGGTTCCAAGGATTTCAATTTTAAATAAGTTACATTGACAACAGATTGGAGAATGAACTGCGAGACTCAAGGCTGGTGGGAGGGAGAGACTGTCTGGGTGGGAGCCGTAGTTCAGACCAACGGTGAAGCGCTTTGAGAGCGAACATTGACGGGAGGGGAAGTCAGATTTGAAAAACACGTCCGAGAAGATGCAGCAAGCGTGTGCTGTGAATTATCTTCCAGTAAAATCTTTTTGTGACTCATGAGATGCGGAGGCTGAGGGAGGGCAGTGAATAAGGATGACGATGAGGGTTTTCTGGTGACAGAGACTGCCTAGGTGGTGACGACGTTGTCCACGCTGGAAGAGAGGGCAGGAAGAAGACAGGTCGGTTGGGGGAGGAACAATGCGCTTCGTCTGAGACACATTGAATTGGAGGCGAGTAGAATCTCAGGAGTAGAGAACAGGGAGAAGTCCCAACTGGAGACGGATGTTGGGCAAAGCCATGGAAACTGATGAGGTCACCCAAGCAAAGCACACAGAACAGGGAGAGGGAAAATGTCCTCCTTCACAAAATTTAGCAACGGAGAAAGAAGGGAGACAGCGGAGTGTCTGGAGAGAGGACCGTAGAGGGGGTGGAAGATGATTTTAGACCTGAAGAGACATAGATGCTTTGTTGGCTAAGTGGAAGGAGCTAACGCAGAAGGGGCAAGAGAATACCCAAAAATGAGGGCTGGAACTGTAAGCAGAAGGAGGGAGTGAAGGGAGCAGAGACGAAAGGGACGGAGATGCAGTAACCCAGAGCAGAGGTGTTTAGCCTCGGAGAGGAGGGGACACGCCATTTCTCTCCCACAAAAGGGAGATAGATTAACAAGTCGTGTCATGGGAAAGCCATTGGCTGCTTCTCTAGATGGTCTCCATGTTCCCGCACATGAGGTGGGGGTAGTGACAGAATCTGTGAAGAGTGAAGGCAGGGTGAGTGAGGGTAACACGTTTTAAGGAATTGGAGAGATTTTGGAACAGCAGCCCTGGAACAGGTGTAAGAAAGGCAGCTGGGAAGTCAAGACGGGGCGGCATCGGCACACGGGGAGGGACCAGCATTTATTAAGCACCTACTCCATGCGGGCAGAATCCTAACTGGTATGCAAGAGTTGGTGCGCCCGGGAAAGGTCGGAGATCTTCATGAGCTTGAACTTCTCGGTATCGTATGGTTTCATCACTAATAATCTTTGAGCTCTTTGGCAAAGGACCATGAGACGTTGATACAAGGACAGTGATGACTGACGGTGGCCCTGCCCATTCGCCGTCTCCTTGCTTCTCCCGCATTGGCCGCTGCCACCCAGAAAGCTGATTGCAGCTGGGTCTTGCCCCGTGTAGGAGGCTAATTCTTTCACACCTTCCGGCTACCACACTCAATCTTTGCTCCTCCTTCCTCTTCCCTGCTGCCCCACCCAGTTCCCATCCAAGCAGGACAACGCGATTATCAAGACAAAAGGCTGGAAGTGCCCTTATCTGGAGGAAGAGAAGGGCTCAGAGCTCCCCCCGCCCCCGCCCCACCCAGTTTTGAACAGCTACTAACAATAGCTAATAAATTATGGGCCAGGTATTGTTGTACAGACCCTTAAGGTTTTGACTCATTCGTTTCTTATAATAGCCCCACGAGAGGAGCCAACCTAGCTCGGAGGAAATAGATAGTGCTGTTATCGCACCTATTTCACGGATGAGAAAACTGAGGCCCAAAGTTCCACCTAAGGTTACACAGCACAGGTTGTGAGTAACAGATTTCGAATCCGGCCACCCTGGCTTCAACGAGGGATACTGCCTTCCTGTGAAAGAGCTAAATGGTCATTTTTGAAACGACCCCGGAAATAATCGGTCCCGGTCTCCCACATCAAGCAGCTATCCACATCTGCAGCTTGGATAGTTCCAGACTCGACAGTCTGCCTTACTCCTGCACAGCTCTGCCTGGAACAAAACCTGCCCAAATCCTGTCACTGGCTCCCCTTCTCTTGGGAAGCCCAGAGAAAATACAGCCCAGGCTGTAATGCACCTGACCCCTAAGACCAGCAAGAGAAGGGCCATTTCCTAAGCTGAATAGGAAAAGAAAAGAGACCAACAGGCAGACACATTTATGGTGCTTTCTATGTAGCCTCGGTGGTGAATCAGGCCAGGGGAGTGCTGAGTCCCTGAGGTCAAAGAGCATTTGCTTGTCCTAAGCCACCCACCGGAAGGAGGACCCTCATCCCTGACCCTTGGAGCATTTTAATGTCCCATCAGAAAATGTCTGTGGGCCAACGGGCAAAAAATAGGCTTTACCCTCTCCAGCCCAGCTCTTTAGCTGATAATTCATCATCTGCTTCCGCAAGTGAGGAGCATCTTGGTAATGGCTTCCTTGTCCCCTATTAATTAAGAGTAGGTCTCTAATCCCTGGTTTTCCTTTGGACAAGGAGATTGACTCACTGTGCCCTTCCACGCTTGGCCTTTTGTCAACTTCCTCTGGGCCCCTTTGGAAGCTCAGTGGGTCTGTCCCCAATTCCTTCTCCTACCATACGGGCTGCACTCACCTGAGCAGAGAGAGGGCATTTGGTCAGACCAACAGCGACGGAGTGTCTCAGGAGTGAAGCAGTCAGCCTCCGCCAGCCTGGGGACAGCAGCCTCGGAGGACTTTCCAGAAACGACAGCTATTCTTCCGAGAACCTATGCGTGGAGGCTGCACCCATCCGCACGTTGCCGCTTCACACTCCTGGGCATGTGTGTCTGGCGAAGAGAACAAGCAAGCAGAGACAGGCCTGAAAACTCAGGAAACTATAAATAAAAACGGAAGTGCGAGCCAAATCTTTTCACACTAAGGGAAATAAACATATGGAATAAGTTATTGGAACAAACAGCTAAAGCAAAGGGTGTAAATGAGTTCAGCAGGCATCTGCTTTGTCTGCCTGAAGAGGGAAGAACCAAGGAGAAAGCGGTAAGAGAACAGAGTAAATAGGAGGGTTTCCTCTTTCCGTACTTCACAAACGCAAAAAATTTTGTTGAGCACCTACTCAATACCAGACACTGTGCCAGGTCCCAAGGATAAAAAGATGAATAAAGTGTGGTCCCTGCTCTTAAATTTTTCACAGACTAGTGTTTTCATTACCTCAAGGTTTCACGGTTTTAGGGTCCTATTAAAATTTTATCAGAGGGGCGCCTGGGGAGCTCAGTCGGTTAAGCGTCTGACTTCAGCTCAGGGCGTGATCTCGCAGTCTGGGAGTTGGAGCCCCGCGTCGGGCCCTGTGCCGGCAGCTCGGAGCCTGGAGCCTGCTTTGGATTCTGTGTCTCCCTCTCTCTCTGCCCCTCCCCGCCCCCACCAAAGTAAACATTAAAAAAAATTTTTTTTTTAATTTTATCAGAATAAGTGTTTTAGGCACCTGAACACATGTAGGACTTTGGTACTAAAATGAACTTCATTGTCTTTCATGCTTTGATGCATCCTTTGCAAACCAAGACCGCTTCCGCTTTAGAATAAAGACACCCAAGAAGCTCATGGTAGTGGGGGCTCTTTAGTTAGCACACGTAATAGGACTTGGATTTTCAGCCTGAAGTGGAAATAGCCCAGGCTTTGCAGTCAGGAGGAATCCAGACTCGGCCACTTATTGGCCATGAAAACCTAGTCAAGGCATAGTTTTCAAAATCTCAAAATGTGGCGATTGGAAGACAATTCTCCATGGATCTCTGGAGTTTCTGTACAATTTACAAAGCACTAACTGTCCTTTGTCCCAGAACATAGTCGCAAGGCTATTTCCGTAGCAAATGGCCTTGGAAGATAGTAATAGTGTCTCCCTCTGGAGAAAAGAAAAGGCAGGCTTACTAGACATTATAAAATGTTTGGGGGGCACCTGGGTGGCTCAGTCGGTTAAGTGTCCTACTTCAGCTCAGGTCATGATCTCACAGTCCGGGAATTTGAGCCCCACATCTGTGCTGACAGCTCAGAGCCTGGAGTCTGCTTCAGATTCTGTGTCTCCCTCTCTCTCTGCCCCTCCCTGACTCACATTCTCTCTCTTCTCTCTCTCTTCTCTCTCTCTCTCTCTCTCTCAAAAATAAATAAATGTTAAAAGGATTGGGTTCCTCATGCTTAGTATAATGCTTGTCACCCTTGTGTGACTTGAAGGCAGGGGTAACCGTCACAAATATACTACTGCTTGCTGCTTGCTAAATTATAATCATTAAGTCCTTTGTTTCTGACCCAGGAATCTCGTGTCTTCTGCCAGCATCCATGAAATCATGGCAGGCCAACTTGCGGCTCGCATGTAGGGGAACATCTTTTTTTTTTTTTTTTTTAATTTTTTTTGTTTTCAACGTTTATTTATTTTTTGGGGGACAGAGAGAGACAGAGCATGAATGGGGGAGGGGCAGAGAGAGAGGGAGACACAGAATCGGAAACAGGCTCCAGGCTCTGAGCTATCAGCCCAGAGCCCGACGTCGGGCTCGAATTCACGGACCGCGAGATCGTGACCTGGCTGAAGTCGGACGCTTAACCGACTGCGCCACCCAGGCGCCCCAACATGTAGGGGGACATCTTAAGCCTTTGGCAGTTTTACATGGACTGTCCTATAAACATAGAGTGAGCATATACCAGAGAATTATTTAACTCATTAATGAGTTAATGAAGAACCAATAAGATGGCAAAGGTAGTTTTAGGAGTACTTGCAAACAGACATGTATTTACCCTTTCAGGAAATAAATGATGTGAAAATTAGTTAAATTGGATACAAAACTGGGTAGTGTCCTACTGGCCCATGAAACTACAACCATTGGGAATATCTCTTACAATAGAAAGAATTCATTTGCATCTATACTGGACAAAAGTACCCTGTAATTTAGCAACCTACAAATTAACAAATTGGGGGTGCCTGGGTAGCTCAGTCAGTTGAGTGCCCGACTTGATTTCGGCTTGAGTCATGATCTCTCTCTCTCTCTCCTTCTCTGCCCCTCCCCCATTTTCTCTCTCTCTCTCTCTCTCTCTCTCAAAAATTAAAAAAAAAAAATAACAAATTGGATTATAATTTCACAGTCTGGGCCTTAATCCTAAAAAACAGTCAATCCAAGTCAGTTAAATGTACCTGCCCCTAGAGAATGAAATAATCTGAAGAGGGAGAGCTGTGCTTCTGATGGTACAGAACATCATTTTTTTGCCTATTTCTGAGTTTCGGATTATTCTTTCTTACCACCTGGAGCAAGTTGCCTACATTCTCTGGAGTTCAAGGTCTTCCTCTGTAAAATAGGGATCATAACACACATCTTTACAGGCCGTTGTAGGGAGGAGAAACAGCACATACAAAGTGTATGCTACGGAGTAGGTGCTAAATTAAAAGCAGCTAGTAGGAACAGTTGGATTTTGCTAACTCTTTCTTCCCCCGGCCTGCCACAATTCCTTATTTGTGCTCTGAAGCGAAAAAGAACTTGTGTTTGTCAAAACTTTGAAAAGTTGGTTGGGAGTCACGGGGTGGTGAGAAGCGGTAAATTCATTAATTTTTTTTTTTTTTACTGTTTTATTTTATTTTTGAGACAGAGAGAGAGAGAGACAGAGACAGAGAGATAGAGCATGAGCAGGCCCGGGGCAGAGAGAGAGGGAGACACACAATCCGAAACAGGCCTCAGGCTTGAGTTGTTGGCACAAAGCCCAACGTGGGGCTCAAACCCACGAACCGCGAGATCATGACCTGAGCTGAAGTGAGATGCTTAACCGACTGAGCCACCCAGGCGCCCCGAGGCAAATTCATTTATATAAAGATATAGTCTGGCTTGAAAAGGAAGGTCATACCCACCCAGGGCTTAGAACACTGTTTTAAAGGGTTCCAAAGTATTTGCAGACGGATAGTTATTGCTAGACAAGTTGAGCTAAAAGGCAAGAGGCCTGAGTCCCAGCGTATTGTGGCATAACCAACATTTGCTATGCCTGGAAATCTTGCCCCACAGCTGGGTAACAGAAAGTTGTCCAAACTCAGTCAAACGAGAACATCTGAACCAGCCATTCTGGACTAAAAGGGCAGCATTCTGTCTGTCCTTCCTTTAATGCCTTTCCATTAGGGGGACCATCGGTCAGAGGTGAGCTCTAAAAATAATAGTATTTAACTCCTGGGTTTCCCTTTCCCCACCTCTCCTGCCCAACAGCCTGCCATGATCTAAGCTCACAGCACAACAAGTCATTGTAGCACTGTCAGTCCTCAGCAGAAAGTCCCCACCCACACTGGGAAAGCCAACCCCTGCTAGTAACCTAGTATTTATTATTCCTCGCCTGATGAGAAATGTTTATTTTTCCATTACAGTAACACGCATAGTTCCCATGGGTGCTAATGGGACTACCCCACAGACATAAAAGAGAATAACACCTTGAATTTAAACAGATAGAACCTTCTACTGAACTCAGACATTATCTCATTAATTGCCTTTTCATCCCTACGAAGTGACTAGGGGCAAAGGATTTAAGATGTCTAGTACCCAAATAAAGAACTTGAAAAATATGTCATCCTGCGTGACGTAAAAATAGACATTTTACAAAGGGAACCAAGTTGAAATCTTGGTTGAAAGACGGGCTGAAAAAGATCGGTTGAAACCAGAAGATTGGTTGAAAACTTGGATTGAAACCAAGTTGAAAGCTGTGTTTTCCATATGGTAGTCTCTGGCCACGTGTGGCTAATAAGCCCTTGAAATGTGGCTAATCCGAATGAGATGTGCTGTAAGGGTAAAATACACATCAGGTTGTGAGCACAGTACAAAAGCATGAAACATCTCATTAATAATTTTTATAGTGATTACATGCTGAAATCTAATGTTGTCATTTACCCACTGGTTTAAATAAAATAGATGATTAAAATTAATGCCCTCCCTTTCTTTTTACATTTTCATGTGGTTACTAAAAACTGGCACGTCTGTAACTTGCATTATATTTCCGTTGGAGGGCTGACTTAGAACTCAGTGGACTGCAGGACGCCTGGGTGGCCTTGGCCGGTTATGCGTCTGACTTCGGCTCACTTCCTGATCTTGCGGTTTGTGAGTTTGAGCCCCGAGTTGGGCTCTGTGGTGACAGCTCAGAGCCGAGGAGCCTGCTTCAGATTCTCTGTCTCCCACTCTCTCTGCCCTTCCCCAGCTCACGCTCTCTCTCTCTCTCTCTCTCTCTTTCTCTCTCAAAAATAAATAAACATTAAAAAAAAAACCTTATTTTTAATTAAGAAAAAAAAAAGAACCCAGTGGACTACTTTTTGACCTTCACAAATAGTCCTGGATTAAACAGGAAAAAATGTAACCAAGAGACTTAAATTTTAGTCCTGGCTTTATCACTAACAAACTAGCAAGCTATATGACCTTGATTAAATCACTGCCCTCCTTTCTATGAGCTTTGATTTCCTTCTTGGTAAAATTCAAGTTTGGGATGATTGGTTCCAAGGATCCCTTCCAGCCCTGATAACTACTAACTTTAAAATTCCTCTACCTTTTCATTTCCAGAGCCAGGCCAAATTCCAGATGAGTCCTCAGCCAACCAATTCTAGAACAAGATAAAAGAGGTCTGCCCTTGTTTAGGGATTTGCATCTGTTCTCCTCTGAGTAGGCTCCAGATGAGAGAACTGCTGGACATTCGGGGAAGGGATGTTAGATTAACAAGAAACGTTAGTCACGTGACATTCTACGATTCAATGATCAAGCTTCCAGAGCAGTCAGAACAGATTTGGTTATGCTGCATAACAAACAACCCCCAAATCTCTACGGATGGCTCAAAACCAGATTTATTCCCTGATCGTGCTATATGTCCGGTCATCAGGAGGGCCCTTTTTATTGTAATTACTCAGAAGCTCAGGCGAGTGGAAAAGGCACCATCTCAAATATTTCCAGTGGTTATTCCAAAGGAAAAGGAAACACGAGAGGGTCTCAGGTAGATAATCACATGGTCTAGCTCAAAAATGACTCATGTCAATTTCATGCCAGTCCTTAGCCAGAATTGGTCACGTGGCCCCACCCAAGTACAAGAGGGCCAGGAAGGGCATTCCACCATGTGCCCAGAGGGTGAAGAAGCAGAACTGTTCGATGCCCAGACCTGTGATCACCACTCGCCCCAGGACTGATCTCGAACTTACCCGGTCTCTCTAAGTATGACCCAGGATGACATGTGGCCACTAAGTCCATACAGACTGGAGGGAACCCCGGTCAGATCCTTGAGCAGTACGAAGCCAAGCTCTAAGGAGAGGGAGATGGGGAGTTGGAATATAAAGCCAGGACCTGGTAATACCATGACTTCACGTTGAAAAAGAATTCCCCGCGAATCATCACTCAGTCTTTTGTTTACCGGGCATTAAGCTTTTGAAGCATCTGGGAAAGAGGGCAAGGGATTTGTGCCCATGCTTCCCATTTTTTTGCCAAGTGACTTCTTACTATATGAAACCATCCCTCCCAAACTAAAAACTTGGTTTTTCACTGGTTCCTTTCCTAGGGATCAACAGCTTCCCTGTATCTGAGCAACAACTCTCACCACCATCAAAAACAACCAGCAAGCCTTTCCAGGGTTGTGCTAATCATTCAGAACGTTTTCAGGGGCAGCACTGAGCTGCGTCCTTAGAGGTCCCCTCTGAGGAAGGCTCCGTTCCCACTAAATCACTGTACTCTGCACAAAGGCACACCCGGAGCCCGCCTCGAGGGGCACAGATCTTTCCGATGGCTTCCACCGGGAGCGGCACAGCAATGGCTATTATGGGCTGGACACTGGGCTTTTTCATTCAGCTGATTTACCCCCATACAGACCCTTCTGTACACTCTAGGTGTATACACAAACAAATGCAGTAAGGTTACCAACAGAAGCTGCTGAATGGCTCAACACAGCACATAATATTAGACGGGTACCTCTGTTAAGCAGCCTCTTTTAGAAAAGCGATGGCCAACGGTGAGTAACCTTAACGTATTCTGAGCCTGATGCCTTTTGGCGTGCCTTATCTTGATTCCCGGGGTCTATAGCATTTGGGCTCCAACAGAGCTCCAAGGTGTATCTCGAGCTGAGATACTCAGAGATCTCAACTGAGTCACTACGATGATCTGTCGGTGGTTGCTGCTTGCCAGTGACCAGTTCCCACACCCAGACTGCTTCCCAGAACCACTTTCTCGGCCCGTTTGGGGGTGACCCACTTTGCTGGTTCTGTAGCAGCTGCAGAACGGTCCTGTGGCTGTTTGCACGGCTGGTGGAAAGAGCTAGATCGAAGGCGCTTGTAAACACAAACAGGATGATTTACACCCAGGGAAACTCAGGCTATCACGGTGCACAATTTCTTACCTTGCTGCCTTAAGTAAGTTGGACTGAGGTTAAAAAAAAAAAAAAAAAACAAGAAACTTGTCTGGGGACGCCCGGGTGGCTCAGTCGGTTAAGCGTCCAACTTCGGCTCAGGTCATGATCTCGCGGCTCATGAGTTCGAGCCCCGCACCGGGCCCCGTGCTCACAGCTCGGAGCCTGGAGCCTGCTTTGGATTCTGTGTCTCCCTCTCTCTCTCTCTCTCTGCTCCTCCCCTGCTTGCACTCTGTCTCTGTCTCTGTCTCAAAAATAAACAAACATTAAAAAAAAAACTTGTGTAAAGTCATACACTTATAAAGTATGGGAATCAGTATTCAGAGCTCAGATTCAAATATAGGCCTCACCCTCGGTACGCCAGCCAATAAGATATACATAGGTAGATATCGATAAAGATAGATCAATCAATAGATGATAGAGATAGATAAAGAGATTTCTTTTTAAAAATCGCGGGGGCTGACAAGTCTGAAACCTGCAGAGCAGGAGAGCAGCCTAGAAACTCAGCCAGAGGCTGATGCTATAATCTCGAGGCACAATTTCTTTTTTCCCTGGGAAACCTCAGTGTTTGCGCTTAAGGTGGTCACGTGATTTGGGTGAGCCCACCCACATTACCAAGGGTCACCTCCTTTACTTAAAGTACCAGAGTCGACTGACTGTAGATGTCAACCACACCTGTGAAACACCTTCACCGAAACATCCAGACGTTTGATTCCCTAAGTGGGTCCGAGGGCCTAGGCAAGCTGATGTATGAAACAAACCATCACAGGGGCACCTGGGTGGCTCAGTCGGTTAAGCCTCCGACTTCAGCTCAGGTCATGATCTCGCAGTTCATGAGTTCGAGCCCCGTGTCGGGCTCTGTGCTGACAGCTCAGAGCCTGGAGTCTGCTTCGGATTCTGTGTCTCCCTTTCTCTCTGTGTCTCTCTCTCCATCCCTCTCTCTCTCTCTCTCTCAAAAGTAAATAAACATTTAAAAAAAATTAACCATCACACCTGCTCATTTGATTACCAAGCAGTATTTTTAACCCCTGTGCTATGCTGCCTAGCAGTGCTGAGATTTATTATCATCTCTGCATTGGATAAAAATGCAAAGCATCGGTCTCTTCACACAAGTCCGATACTTTTTTTTTTTTAATTTTTTTTTTCAACGTTTATTTATTTTTGGGACAGAGAGAGACAGAGCATGAACAGGGGAGGGGCAGAGAGAGAGGGAGACACAGAATCGGAAACAGGCTCCAGGCTCTGAGCCATCAGCCCAGAGCCCGACGCGGGGCTCGAACTCACGGACCGCGAGATCGCGACCTGGCTGAAGTCGGACGCTTAACCGACTGCGCCACCCAGGCGCCCCACAAGTCCGATACTTTAATCCGTCTTCTATCGGGGGAAAGTGCCTCCCAACCCCGGTCCGCATGTCATCTCCTTCTTTGCCAGCCCCAGCAACGAAATAGGTTCAAAAAGAGAACCCAGAGGTTGAATTAAGGAAGGATTAATTTCAAGTTCTTCCTTGAGCCATGGCAATACTTTACTGATGCTCCTACTTGAAGCGTTGCAATTAACCATCTCCCAACCCACAAGGATAGTTCCTCAAGGGAAAGGACTCCAACGGTTCTTCTCTCTCCAGGGTCCAGCTTGAAGTTGCAGGTGACCAATACATGTGTGCCAAGTCGCTGAAAGGATGAGTAAAAGCTTTAAAAGCAGCAGAATTTCTGGCATAAACAAAATGACAGAATCTCCGAATCGGATTTTTAGCTTTAGCTCCCTCCCTGCAATCGAACTGAGTTCTTGGATTGGCTTCAGAGGGTCTCCATGAAACCCCCAAACTTATATGCACAACTTTGTAAGCATAGGCCTACGTGAGTTATGACTTAGAGCAGGTTCAGAACTTGCAAATTTCATACGTGCCGGGACATTCCCAGTTTGCTCCGACTGTAGTTCAGTTACTTTTTTTTTTAATTGTTTTCGGTATCTCCTTTCAATCTCAGAAAGGATTCTGGTTTGCCAAGACTGAAAACCATTGCATAAAGCTTTGTCTGTCTACCTTCACGGCCAGGTGAACTTAAGACTTCTGAAGCAAGGAGAAAAGCTTCCCTGCTTGGTTTTATACAGCCAGCACCTCTGCTTTGCAAAGAGGCTGGTACAAATTAGGGCAAAGTTACAGCTGGGTAGCAGGGATGCTTAGCTTCTCATCTAAAGCTTCAGACCCCAGACTCTGGCTGCACCCTTGACACCCATGGGCCATGGATGAGACGTGAAACCGTATCAGCCAAAGAACCAACAACATTTCTGGGAACAACTGAAAACACATGCCCTGCTGACAGGGCACCAGTAAAAGCCAATGCAGTAGCACATTCTTTTAAGGGAAGTGACCTCAGGCTTTTCTTGATGGAAATTTACCTTGATAGATGAGGATGGGAAGACTATTTAGCAGCAAGGAGAAAAGGGACCAGTGTGGACCATGGTCCCTGCTTCTCCCGTGGGAGGAGGGCACTGGCTGTCCCAACCAACTCGGAAATTGTTCAGTGATCAACCCTTGATGAAGATTGATATGTTGGAGAAACTACTATCATGAGGTGCCATGAGCCTATTTTCTGTTTCAAAAACCGGGAGTCATATAAAAAAAAAACAAAAAATGGGGATTCATGTGCTAAGAAGTATTCATGGAAGAAAGTTGGGACTGTCTCAGATCATCAAGAACCTAGAATTCTCAAGGATGATGTGTAGACCAGTCAAGCATGTATTAATTCTGTCATTTGTTCACTCACACCAGGTGGAAGGCACTAAAAGGAAAACGGGGGCGCCTGGGTGGCTCAGTCATTTGAGCATCCGACTGCAGCTCAGGTCATGATCTTGCAGTTTGTGAGTTCGAGCCCCATGTGGGCTCTGTGCTCAGATGGAGACTGCAGCCTGCTTGGGATTCTGTGTCTCCCTCTCTCTCTGCTCCTCCCCTGCTCAGGCTCTCTCTCTCTCTCTGTCTGTCTCTCAAAAGATGAATAAACATTAACAATAATGATAATAATAATTAAATAAAATGAAAGTACAACAAGCAAAACTCAAATTAAAATAGAGTCCCTACCACTGGATACTGCTGGTGAATGGGCTGAGGAAGGTGAAGCAGAGAGAGATAATAAAATCGATAAATACCCAAAGCTAGGGGTACCACGACAATTAATTCTAAAGATCAAACTAGGGGAAGATCGATGGATATTGAAATATTCAAGGAAGAGATTGTAGAATTGAGGGTATCTTTAAAATGAGCACAGTTTGGGGGCGCCTGGGTGGCTCAGTCGATTATACATCCGACTTTGGCTCAGGTCATGATCTCATGGTTCGTGGGTTCGAGCCCCATATTGGGCTCTGTGCGGGTGGTGCAGAGCCCGCTTGGGATTCTCTCTCTTCCACTCGCTCTCTCCTTCCCCACTTATGCTCTCTCTCTCACTCTCTGTCTCTCAAAATAAGGAAACTTAAAATAAAAGATATTAAAAGGAGCACAGTTGGCACAAGCAAAGCAAAAAGGGAAAGGCACACCAAGCAGAGAGCACTCTGGAGCCCCCACCTTGGCGTGCTTCGTTTATAACAGCATCCATGTTATACAGCAGTTAAGGGGGCTATAGGTGCACGCCAGAGCCAGAGAAATCAGGAGGGGAGATATTTCCCCATTTTCAGCACAAGCTAAACAGCCCAATCGCCCTCTGCCCAGGGCGGGGAAGTTGGGCTCATTGTCTCTCTCTGTTTCCCAAGGCTCTGAGTAGTTCATCCATCAAGGTCCTGAACTCCTCCAACAGGTCTTGGGGCATGTGATTCACGTCATTTCTGATTCACCCAGGGATGAGGTGTCTCATTTCATTTTCTCCTGTGGTATTTAGCCCCATAAGAACACACTTTAAAAGCTTTCTTCTCCAGAGCCTAGAGGAGAGTGATACATTCCACCTGTGAAGGTTCAAGTGCAAAATAAATGTCTCTGTTGATTGCTGTGGCCTGTCATTTCAGGCAGGAGGCTGTTCAAGGCTTACTGTTCAGGGGTTCCGTGTTTTATTTTACCCTTCTGCATGTTAAAGACTTTGTATCTTCTACAACATAAAGACACAGGGCCAGAAATGTCCGATATTTCAGTAGCTCATAGCCACACTAAGAGAATTCTTAGTCCATTCTACTGGTTCCTTGATCCAATCTTTCTAGAGATTTTTAGGTCAAGGCTGTTGACCCTAAACATAATGATTTATTGGAACATCTCAAAACCTTCTTATCTGATGGTTTTCTGTTGTCATGCGCTAGAAAGTGACATTTCTGGGGCGCCTGGGTGGCGCAGTCGGTTAAGCGTCCGACTTCAGCCAGGTCACGATCTCGCGGTCCGTGAGTTCGAGCCCCGCGTCAGGCTCTGGGCTGATGGCTCGGAGCCTGGAGCCTGTTTCCGATTCTGTGTCTCCCTCTCTCTCTGCCCCTCCCCCGTTCATGCTCTGTCTCTCTCTGTCCCAAAAATAAATAAAAACGTTGAAAAAAAAATTAAAAAAAAAAAAAGAAAGTGACATTTGTGATCAAAAGTATTCTTTATAAGGAAAACATTGAGCAAACCAGTTTTGTGGTATAAAGCAAAGAAATTCAACCTCAAGAATTGAAACAGTAAGGCAACAAATTTTCACCGGAAAGTCGGATGGTAGTCTTTGAGGAGTACTGGAAATCAGATGAGATTCTGGAAAATCAGATCAAAATAAGGTATGGGGTCTTATGAAAGGCGATGCTCTGCAAATTTAGATCAGTGAATCTGACATTTTTTCATTGCCAAAATTCTAGAAAAGTAAACACAGGGGTGAGGGGAAACCTTGTGAACACAAGAAAAAGAAGATAAGATCACAGCAAATCAGTAAGGGTTCACTAAGAACACCCCAGAGAGTTCATTTCCTTTTCATGCAAGATTACCAGCCTAAAGAATATTTTCAACAGGAATACCTCAAGCTTTTTAAAGTCTTGATAAAATCTCTTTTACCCTCGTGGTGTTGATAGAGAAATGTAAGTTGGATGATAATATGGTTCTAGGTGAATCAAATTTAGTCAAACAGCTTTATGTGGGAATCCTTGCTTCCTGTGGGGGGGCGGGGGCCAGATCATACTTGGATGTGCACGAGGTGAGATGCTGTTACCTCGCCTTAATTTCTTCCAGGCTTAGTGTTATTTTCCAAGCGGAGGATTCTTGGTTCAGCTCCTATCCAGGTTCTCTCTGCTACACCGGTCATAGAGGCTTTCCCCTCATGAGATAAACTTGACAGAAAAATGTCTCCGTTACAGGGGCACGCGGGCTGGCTCAGTCTGTAGAGCATGTGACTCTTGATCTCAGGATACTTGAGGTTGAGCCCCACGTTGGACGTAGTTTACTTTATTTTTTTTAAAAGAATGGTGGTCTTTTTTTTTTTTTACATTTATTCATTTTTAAGAAAGAAAGAGAGAGAGAGAGACAGAGCATGAGCGGGGGAGGGGCAGAGAGAGAGGGAGACACAGAACCTGAAGCAGGCTCCAGGCTCTGAACTGTCAGCACAGAGCCCAACGCGGGGCTTGAACTCACGAACCATGAGATCGTGACCTGAGCCAAAGTCAGACACGGAACCAACTGAGCCAACCGGGCGCCCCTAGAGTTTACTTTAAAAAAATAAATGAAGGGACGCCTGGGTGGCTCAGTCTGTTAAGCATCTGACTCGATCTCAGCTCAGGTCTTGATCTCAGGGTCATGAGTTCAAGCCCCACACGGGGCTCTGCACAGGGCATGCAGCCTACTTAAAAAAATTAATTAATTAAAATAAAAATAAGAAATAAAAACATAAATGAAACAAATAAAAAAGAATTTTTAAAAAAGTCTCCAGTAAACCTTAGGACCTAAGACATTGGTAACTATGACCCTGTAATGGGACAGAAGCATATTACACTGGTAACATGAAATGCCAATTAATAGAAAAGGATGTTTGTTTTAACAAGATACAGTAAAACCTTGTTTTGCGAGCATAACACATTCCAAAAACATGCTTGTAATCCAAAGCACTTGTAGATCAAAGCAGATTTCCCCATAAGAAACGATGGAAACTCAGATGATTCATCCCACAACCCAAAAATATTCATACAAAAATGATTACAATACTGTAATATGATCAAAATAATAAAGGGAATACAAAATATAAAGAAACATAAACAAACTAACCCGTATTTACCTTTGAAAACCATCATGGCTGGTGTGAGGGAGACGAGAGAGAGGAGGGTTATTGCGTAGGACGACTTTCACTATCACTAACGGAATCACTGTTACCTATTGTCTCTATGGAATCTTTCTGCAGGGGGAGCATTGTATACGCTCGCTGGATGTTGACTACAGTACAGTATTAATAAATTCTTCTCATCTGTATTTAATGTCACTGCCAATAAGGCAGCAGAGGAAAGGGTCTCAATCTGCCGGCAGCCTGACCTAGAATGAAGCAAAGCGTTCCTAAGCTTCCTCTTGTCGGGAACAGCAAAGGACTGTCCAGAGGTGCTTTGAAGTGACAAAAATACACTAGTGGGCACCTTCCAACATTCTGAAAAATCCCCCATTTCTGCCAAATACTGTGGCCTGAGACCGAGCGTCCGAGCATGGGAGACGATCACCCACAATCCCACAGCAAGAGAGAGAACCATTTGTTCAGTTGTGATCATGTGACGTTCAGTGTCATGGACCACATCGCTCGTTTGTCAAGTTAAAATTTATTAGAAACGTTCGCTCGTCTTGCGGGATCCTCGCAGAACAAGTTACTCACAATCCGGGGTTTTACTGTATTGTATTTCTCAAAGATGCCAGTAGCTTTTCCCTCATCTAAATAGCCATCATTCTTTTGTAATGTTTGTTTATTTTTGACAGAGAGAGAGAGAGAGAGAGAGCATGAGTGGGGGAGGGACAGAGAGAGGGGGAGAGAGAGAATCCCAAGCAGTCTCCGTGCCATGCTGAGAACAGAGAGCCCAATGCGGGAACCGAACCCATGAGCCATGAGATCATGACCTGAGCTGAAGTCGGACACTTAACCGACTGAGCCACCCAGGTGCCACTAGATAGCTCTCATTCTTAAGGAGCCTGGCATCTATGAACTACTCAATGAACGGGTGTTGAATGCACAGACGAATGGTGTTGCCTGGACTATCATAGTTTTTTCCTTGAATGGATTTTTCGAAATATGTGAATTCAGAGAACGCTTGGGGCGCCTGGGTGGCTCTGTTGATTAAGTGTCTGATTTTGGCTCAGGTCATGATCTCGCAGTCTGTGAGTTCGAGCCCCACATGGGGCTCTGTGTGGACAATGTGGAGCCTGCTTGGGATTCCCTCTCTCTCTCTCTCTCTCTCTCTCCCCCCTCCCCTGCTTGTGCTCATACACACTCTCTCTCTCTCTCTCAAAATAAATTAATTAATTAAAAAGAGAGAGAGAGAGAGAGAGAGAACTCCTACCCTAAAAGAGATCTAAGGACCCTTGCTGTACAAGGATTTCTGAGGGTTTGAACTCCACTTACATTGATCTTTAACAGAAATTGTGCATTGAACCCCCAAAAGATGCTTTGAAAACCTCTACGGGGACACAATGTGAATTTGCTACCTCCCCAGTCATTCCCGCTGGTGATGTTCAAAGGCAACATTTTTATGACCTTATGAGTGCTTGCCAAATTACCAATTCGAGGCAATAAGGAAGTATAAAGGGCAGTCCGAATCTGAACAAAGAATAAATATGAAAATAGTCCCCGCAGTTGGCTAAGACGTCAGCGGAAGGTGGGTACAGCTGGGTTCCAGGAGATGGCCCAGTGTGGGACATCACAGATCGAGCATCACAGACCCAGCATAATGCAGATGTCAAGACTGCAAACCGACCCACCAACCGTCATCATCGGAAACTAATTGGCACTAATTTGCATAAGGTGTCTTATATAAGTTAATTGAAGTCAAAATAAACGCAAACTCCCCTGAGCCTGTGGATTTTCATTATATGCATCCCCAGTCCCCTCTAGCCTCTCCCGAGGCTAACCGATTCAGAAAAAAATGTTTAACTTAAATTAAAGAAAAAAAAAAACCAAACCCTTGCCTTGGCCCGACCTAAGCCAGTGGCTTTCAGTTTTTAGCCCCCAGCATTGCTAACTGTCATGTCCTGGTCTCCATCTTGACACTAAAGCGTAGGGCAGAGTATTAACCCTCGAACCAAAGATTTCCTTTACTTCTCATAACAATTGTCATTTTGCAATCTAGAGAGTAACTAGGCCAAGTCACCAGCTGGTAATAGGAATTCAAACCCAAGCATCTGATTCCAAAGTCAATGCTTTTCACTGATCCCCATTCTCCATTGTCCCCTTCCTCCTCAAATCAGAAAACTGGATGCCCACCAAAATGGAATGGCAGAGGTCTAGAAGCCTTGAAGCATTCCTCCTGCCATGAAGACCCCCAAGAGACACGAGAGACAACGGCCAGCTCATCCACGCTGTCCCGAATTCACTGCCACCAATGCCAGATGTCTACTTGGGCCCGGAAGATCGAGTCTCAGCCTCCCCTGATTTCCCTGCATCTACAGCTTCTGGTGTGAGGAGTCGTGTTCTAGACATTTCAGCCTTGATGGATATAACCTTTCCTACAACTTAGGAGCCCATAAGCGCAGACACTAGAGAGTCAGCCCTTTTTTTTTTTTTTTTTTTTTTTTTTTTTTTTAGGTAGGCTTCATGCCCAATGTGGAGCCCAACGCAGGGCTTGAACTCCCGACTCTGAGATCGAGACCTGAGCTAAGACCAAGAGCCAGATGTTTAACTGACTAAGCCACACAGGCGCCCCAAGAGTCAGCCCAATTCTGATGCTGAGATGGAAGGGGACCTTAACTAAGTCCACGCTTTCTTCTCCTTTACCCTGTCACAGTAACTGTATTCATCAGTGTCTAGGCCATGGAACTTTCGATCGGAAAAGGACTGGAGAATACTTTTTATAAGAAAAAAAAAGGCAAGGTGAAGGACAATGATGTAATAGATTCCTAGTAAAGGGGAGATAAAAATCTACAATATCTATGTGTATAAATTAACTAACAAGATGAGTGAGTATGATAGAGAGACAGAGGCAAGATGGGCAGATGAGGGGCGCCTGGGTGGCTCAGTTGGTTGGGCGTCCGACTTCGGCTCCGGTCATGATCTCGCTGTTCCGAGTTCAAACCCTGCATTGGGCTCTGTGCTGACAGCTCAGAGCCTGGAGCCTGCTTTGGATTCTGTGTCTCCCTCTCTTTCTGCCCCTCCCCCATTCACACTCTGTCTCTCTCTCTCTCTCTCAAAAATAAATAAACGTTAAAAAAAAAAAGATGGGCAGATGAGGGGTGGATTAACAGGGAGATTTTTTTCACCGTGTAAGTTTTTCTGTATTTTTTTGGACCCATGTGAATGTACCATCTATTCAAAAATCAAACACATTGATTTTTAAATTAAAATAAAGTATTACCATCAAAAGTGTTAACATGATTTGCCTCTAGACAGAAAAACCAAAGGGATGGGGGGGAAGATAGGATGTGAGTTTCCGAGCTCCATAACAAATAATCACAAACTGGACGACTTACAACAATAGAAATTTATTCTCTTACAGTTCTGGAAGCTTCAAGTCCAAAACCAAGGTGTCAGCAGCGCCTTGCTTCCTCTAAAACTCTGGATAGACCCTTTCTTGCCTCTTCCTAACTTCTAGAGGTGGCTGGCAATCCTGAACGCTCCTTGGTTTACAGTTGCACTGCTCTAATCTCTGCCTCTGTCACCACATGACCTTCTCCCTCTGTGACTCTGTCCAAATTTCCCCCCTCCTGTAAGGACACCAATCCTATTGCATTAAGGACACACCCAACTCCAGTATGACCTCAACTTAACTAATCACATCTGCAGTGATGTGATTTCCAACCAAGGTTACAGGCTGGGGTTAGGACTCACACATATCTTGGGTGGGAGGGACACTACAGAACCCATAACAGATGGGTTGGGGAGAAGTTTTCATAGTGTCTCTTTTCACACGGTCTTATTTTTTCATGTCAAGTGCAAAAGAGAAATGCATAACATTTGGAAATACAAAAGACCACCATCACAAACCAACCAGTGCCCTGTTGGAAAAGAGGACTCTCCATACAAACTGCATTCTGAAACCACACTGTATGTGAATTCTGCCTGTGCTTGTGTTTGCAGGGAGTGGGGGGGGGGGTGTTAGGGTTCCCCTCACCGAGGATGCTAAAAGAAAAGTAAAGACTACAGGCTAAGGAAGTGTATGCATATTTACACAAGCTGTCAGGAGCC
The DNA here is from genome assembly GCF_022079265.1 of Lynx rufus. Lineage (NCBI taxonomy): Eukaryota > Metazoa > Chordata > Mammalia > Carnivora > Felidae > Lynx > Lynx rufus. Next base: position 128,252,138 of record NW_025814878.1, read on the forward strand.
CCGGTCTTTTCATGACCTTGGCACAGTCATAATGAGACCCAACTGGTCCAGAGTCACTTTAGTAGAAGTGGCCCAAAGTAGCCTTCATTTTTGGTTTATGTTTCTCTCCTGTAAATACAGGAAGAAGCAAATATGTATCATCCAAGATCCTCCTTCCCCAGCATTTATTAATTACCCAATAAAATGGAATGGCTTTATCATTAATTCAGATGGCACCCATCCACGTAGAAAGCCATAGGAAATCACACCAGAAGGCCATGGGCCACGCAGCAGCTGATATTTCAACCGTGATATCCTGGAGGAGTTCGTTTGTCAAAATGAAAAAGGAGTTAAATTGTTTGCTGGCCACAATTCAGAGTTGTGGGGCTTTCAGGGAGACGAGATAAGAATTCTCTGCTCACCGAGAACCCAACACGGAAACCTAGCACCGTCTTCACATACAAAAGAAGTCAACATGGGGGAGGTGGGGTTCTTTTAAAAAGATCCTCTTTTAAATTGAAACCTCAGGGGCGCCTGGGTGGCTCAGTCAGCTAGGTGTCCGACTTCGGCTCAGGTCATGATCTCACAGTTTGTGGGTTCAAGCCCCGCATCGGGCTCTGTGCTGACAGCTCAGAGCCTGGAGCCTGCTTCGGATTCCGTGTCTCCTTCTCTCTCTCTGTTCCTCCCCTGCTCATGCTCTGTCTCTCTCTCTCTCTCAAAATAAATAAAGATTAAAAATTTTTTAAAAATAAAATAAAATAAAATAAATTGAAACCTCAGCAGGTTGATGGGCGGTGGGAGTGAGGGGAGGGTGGGTGATGGGTATTGAGGAGGGCACCTTTTGGGATGAGCACTGGGTGTTGTATGGAAATCAGTTTGACAATAAACTTCATATATTGAAAAAAAATAAAATAAATTGAAACCTCAGAGCCCATTTTCACATGCAAAAAAAAAATATCCAACTTAGTCATTTCTTTTCAGGAACACATCCTCTCTCCAACTATACCCATTTCCAAATCACATTTGATTATTGCTCTCTGTTTAACATTTTTCCCACTGAAAGATCTAAACCTTTATAATATGTATCTTATTAACGTAACATTTTGTTGTTGCTTTTGTTACCAATGCATCCAAGGCTCTTTGCCAATCACTGGAGAGAACAGGGACCTAAATAAATCATAGGCCTTGCCCCTGATATACTTGCCATCTGGTGAAGAAATAAACAGGTAACCAAACACAAAGTAGAATGTGAGTATCCCTCGTGTTTTATTTAACAGGCCTTATTGTACCTGAAGCACACACCCAGTGTTACATTTATTAACTTTATTACAAAGATATAGGATGTTCAGTAAATAGTGATGGTAACCGTAGGTTCACAGCAAATGGGTTTAAATAGAATTAAAACAGGGTTAAATAAAGTTACAAAAACTATGCTCTGAGGAGTCGGGAGAAGAGACAATTGCTTCTGATTAGGGTAAGATGAATTTGTAATTTGGGATTTAAATGATAATTTTTTTTTCCTGAGTGGGAGGAATGGCGTCCCAAGCTGAGCAAAGGTCAGAAGGAGTCTTGTAAGTTCCTGGTATATTCCAGGCAAGGCAAAAGTTGGGAGCAGCCAACGCATCGGGGTATTTGGAAGCACATCGCCAGCAGCAGTCTGCAAAAGCAGTTTGGGGTTGGGTCAAGGAGGACCTGCCAGGCAAAGAGTTTTAGAAGCTAATCTTTACGAAAGGGAAACTGTCACCGTTTTGTCGGAGAGGAGATTGATATCATGAGACCTACGTTCAGGACTAGAACTCCAGGCTACGTACAATGCTCAGCGTGGATCCAATGTGGCAGTTGAACTGGAGTCGAGAAGAGCTGTGTCTGAAGATCTCAGAGGGGACGCGGAAGTGCTGGCTCATTGCAGCCTAATTATAAAGCCACTTACAGCTTCCAAACACTCTGCAGTTTTCCGGTATCCGTTATTCTATCGAATTCCTGTAAAACAGATAGCAGCACGCCCATTTTACAGATGAGGATATGAAAGCTCACCCATGTTAACTGGTTTGCCCACGGCTAAAAGCCAGCCCCTCCTCTGCTTCTGAATCCACTCCTCTCTCCACCAAACCACAGCCAACTCCAAATATGTCCATCTTTAGTTGACAATGAGAGTCACTGACTCAAACATACCTAGCGCTGTGGATAAAAAGATGGAAATATCTGGGCTTTGGGGAAACCGTTTGCTTTACACAAAAATGCCTCTCTGGTCATCCTTGCGTGTGAAACGCACACGCGCACGCGCCCACACACACACACACACACACCCCCAAAAAACTTTCACACCAAGATTTAAAGTGAAGCAAATGTTAGCAGTCAACTTTTAAACTTTGGAAAATGGTGTCATGAAAGGAGTAACAGCCACAATAACAAGGCTCCAATAAAACAGTCAATACTAATATGGTGTGAATGAGAAGAATTGTGTGTGACGTTCCCTAGGAATGCGGGTCAACCTTCTCATGACTCCCCTTCAGCCTTGTCTGAAGCGTTCACAAACGGCTTTTGTGTCCCTGTCTGTGTGACTATGGTATGTGACTGCACAAGCGGCTACTTCACACAAGAAGGGCTTATATGTAAAGGTTTATATCTACAGTAGCCCCTTCTGACCCAGAGGGATTGAAATGCTATTCAAGAAGCACCGTGGTGGTCCCACCCCCCTCCCCACTGGGCCCTGTTTCGGGAAGCCACGGCTCCAGCTGGCTGGCTCTGTCTTTTGTTGGCAATGAGTCCTAAGCCAGGTTTTCTGCTCACACTCCCTAGCGCATTCGACGACTCCTCACGCCTACCCAAGACATCTTTGTGGGTGGTAGGGCCTTTTACTGTTTAAACTTTGGTGGAAGGGGGAAGAGGGAGTTCTGCTATTCTTTTTCCACAAAGTCATTTCAGGTAAAGCAACTTTGGTGACCATTTTCATGCTTCCATCCCCCCGAGGCCACCTGTTTCCTCCTCCTTCGCTCGAGTTGCTCAGTAAGTATCATCGTTGCTTTCTTGGTTGCTAGAATCCAACACCTGCTACATTTTCCAACTTGCCTTATGTTCTCCTGCTTCAATGTCTTTATATAGTTAAAAAAAAAAAGTCCTTTCAAAGCTGGCTCCAAAAATCTCAGATATTGGGCTCAGCAATTTCTTAAGTTACGCTTTGGGCAAGATACAGAAGTGGTAATTACAGTTAGCCCAAAGGATAAAAACTGCAAACGAAAAGAAGAAAATACTTACAACCTTGCGATGGGATTTTATTGCTTTCTCTGTGTATTAAAATGTGATATCTTAACCTCTGCATGAGTGGAAGGAAACATGTTTGCAAATTCAACCATTATCTGTTCGCAATTAATAATATGGAATATCATCTATCCCAAACCTCTCCTTTCTACGTGTGTCAACATTTGATCTAGGAGTTTTGTTTTGCAGCAGAGAGAGTGAGGTCAAAAGTTGGTTTTCCATGCTTCTCCAGAGGTAACTAATGTCTGAGGGAACTAGAGGAATGGTTGAGAATTCACTATCCTATTTTATGAGACTGGAGGAGGGGGTCGCTCTATATCAGGCCACGAATCAGGAGAATTTTAATACAGTACAATAAGGATAAATTTTTGCACACGTCAGCCAAATCCATTGTGGCTTTTAAACTAACTAGAGGACATTGGGCACCTGGGTGGCTCTGTCGGTTAAGTATCCAACTTCAGTCTGGGTCACTATCTCATGGTCTGTGGGTTCAAACCCCATCTTGGGCTCTGTGCTAACAGCTTAGAGCCTGGAGCCTTCTTCAGATTCTGTGTCTCCTTCTCTCTGCCCCTCCCCCACTTGCACCCTGTCTCTCTCTCTCTCAAAAATAAATAAACATTAAACTAACCGGAAGACAGCCACAAAAACCAACTTGGTAGTCTTAGACAGACAGCCTGAGTTACTGAGGCAAATTCATCTACCTAGTCCCCATGGTTATAGCCTTTATTATTATTACTACTATCTCATCCTCTAAGGAGAAAAAATAAATTTAACTTAAAGTCTATCTGACAAGAAAAATTAAATAGAAAGGAATAAGATTTTGTCACATCGGGTTGAGCTTGGAGGGCCACAAGCCACTATAATCTCTAAGATTTTTTGCCCCCAAAGAACCAATTTTTGCCCCTTTAAGGGCAATATCACCCCAACTGAGAATGCATGTTTTTACCTAATTCCATATATCATAATGATTTATCAGTCCACCCCCACTCTATGCATAAATCCCTGTTACAACTCACTTCAGTGTCTGTAATTATATTTTTATTCATCTGCCTCCCCACCAGCCCGGAAGCTTCTCAGTGGAATTTGTTCCTAGCAAACAGCTCAAAAATGTTGAATAAGTCAACGAACAGATGAAAACATGAGATATAAAGGCTGAATACTACAAAAAGTAAGGGGCCAGTATGTCCTTAATCGCTCTGCCTCTTTCTTCCTTGACCAGCCAACCCAAGCTTCAAACATTAAAGACCATCTCCAGGTATTGCCCCAGCCCAGGGACTAGCGTGAAAAAGCGCTAAAGGTTTTCCAAACAGCCGCGAGGTCTTGCCCACGTTTTGGAGGATGACAGGTGGTGTAACAGGCGGTGACAGAGACCTGATGCTTGTTTGATGTCTTTGTGACCATTTCTCTACCAGACGCAATAAGGCGTGGGAAGTAGCAATTATGTTGTCTCGAAGCAGCATGGCAAATTTACTCACCAAAATGAACACCTCACCTTTCTCACTGTTGTGCTTGGCCTAGCTGCTAAGAGTGATGGCCAACAGTAGGGCTAATGGCCTGGGCAAAGCGGAACAGAGCACCCTGCAATTAGGAGGGAGGAGATTCCTAAGAATACTACGCTGGGTGGCCAGGGGGCCTCAGACACCCACACCCCCCAGACCCCGAGGTGCCACAGGATGTAGGGAGATTTGTCAAGAAGAGTCAAATCCCTGCCAGTGGTGTTTCTCCCATTCAACCAGCACCATCTGTCTACCTCCTTTCCCACCCGACCCATCGCCACCCACATCTCCAATTTGCTCAACCAAAGTTCAATCAATTTCACTAATGGCTGTTGCAGAGTAGGTTACCGGAGGTACTAGCTATTATGGATAAGAAACAGCACATAATAATAATAATAACAACAACAACAACTATAGCAGCAACAAAAGTACCAAGGCACCTGCCTGGCTAAGTCAGTAGAGCATGAGACTCTTGATCTCTGGGTTGTATGTTCGATCCTCATGTTGGGTGCAGAGGTTACTTTAAAATTGAATCTTTAGGGGCGCCTGGGTGGCTCGGTCAGTTAAGCATCCGACTTCGGCTCAAGTCAGTGAGTTCGAGCCCCACGTCAGGCTCTGTGCTGACAGCTCAGAGCGTGGAGCCTGTTTCAGATTCTGTATCTCCCTGTCTCTCTGACCCTCCCGCATTCATGCTCTGTCTCTCTCTGTCTCAAAAATAAATAAGCGTTAAAAAAATTAAAAAAAAAAAAGAAAGCGTGATCTTTAAAAAATTAAAATTAAAATAAATAAAATCTTTAAAATTAAATTAAATTTGATTTGATTTGATTAATTAAAATAATAAAGTACCATATATTCATGCAGCATTTTACGTTTACAGAGCAATTTCATAAGGATCAAATTTTATCTTTTTTTAATGTTTATTTATTTTTGAGAGAGAGAGAGAGAGAGAGAGACAGAATCCAAAGCAGGCTCCAGGCTCCGAGCTGTCAGCACAGAGCCTGATGCGGGGCTGGAACTCGTGAACCATGAGATCACGACCTGAGCTGAAGTCGGATGCTCGACCGACGGAGCCCCCCAGGTGCCCCAGGTCAAATTTTATCTTCACCACACTGTGTACACAACATAGACTAGACCGACATTCATTGCCTTTTATGGACAAGAAAGCTGATGGCAAATGACTGAAAGTCCTGTGGGGGTGCACTCTCCATTCTAGTGTCCTGGATGGATTCCAGACTGCGAATCAGCAGTTACTCACTGGTGGCCTAAGACAGGTCACTTAGGCTCTTTCAGCTTCGTTCCCTCACTTTTATTTTATTTTATTTTATTTTATTTTATTTTATTTTATTTTATTTTATGTACTGTTTATTTATACTTGAGAGAGACAGAGTGCATGAACAGGCCCGCAGGGAGGGGCAGTGAGACAGGGGGACAGAGAATCCGAAGCAGGCTCTTCGCCGAGAGCAGGGAGGCTGAGGGGGGCTCAGACTCACAAACCGGGAGATCGCAACCTGAGCTGAAGTCAGATGCTTAACCAACCGAGCCACCCAGGCTCCCTGGTTCCCTCATTTAAAAAATAAAGATACCGGAGTGCCTGGGTGGCCCCATCGGTTGAGCATCTGACTCTTGATTTCCGCTCAGGTGATGATCCCAGGGTCGTGGGATAGAGCTTTGAGTCAGGCTCTGTGCTGAGTATAAAGCCTACTTAAGGTTCTCTCTCTCTCCCTCTGCCCCTCCCCACCACTCGCTCGCTCGCTCTCTCAAATAAAAAAAATAGGGGTGCCTGGGTGGCTCAGTCAGATAAGCATCTGACTCTGGCTCAGGTCATGATCTCAGGGTTCCTGAGTTCAATCCTTGCATCGGGCTCTGTGCTGACAAGTCAGAGCCTGGCACCTGCTTCGGATTCTGTGTCTCCCTCTCTCTCTGCCCCTCCCTGCTCACGCTCTGCCTCTCTCTCTCTCAAAAACAAATAAACATTAAAAAAATAATAATAAAATAAAATAATACCAACAATAGCATCTATCTAAAAAAGTTGTTGAGAGTTTGAATGAGGTAAAACCTATAAGGCACTGAGCGACTGGCAAAAGATACAAGTTAAAAAAATGATAGTTATTAGTATTAGTATTCATATTTGGAAGACATGAAATATTAAGCAATGTATGCAAAGCTAAAATGACTTGATTTCAGCAGCTCTCAAAGGAAACAGGAAAATATTCAAATTGTCCTAGATATTTACAAAAAATAAACCTGTTTTTCTCCTTCAGAAGAAATAAAGCCTTAAGACAAAATGACCCCATTAAAGAAATATAAAACATCTTCCTTCAAAACATATTCTTTAAAATGTGGTACACACACACACATACACACACACACACACACACACACACACACGAGTGTTAGTCAGCCTTAAAAAACAAGGAAATCTTGCCATTTGTGACAGTATGCATGAACCTGGAGGACATTATGCTAAATGACATAAGCCAGACACAGAAAGACAAATATTGCATGAGTTCACTTATATGTGGAATCTAAAATAGTTGAACTTAACAGAAGCAGAGAATACAATGGTTGTTGCCAGGGGCTGGGGGTAGAGGGAAATGATGAGATGTTAGTTACAGGGTACAAAGTTTCAGTTACAAAAGATGAACGAACCTAATGTACAGCACGGTGATCACAGTTAATAATACTTTTTATATACCTGAAGTTTGCTAAGAGGGTAGATCTTGAATATCGTCACACACACACACACACAAAGTGAGGTCATGGGTATGTTAGTTTGAGTGTGGTGGTCATTTCACAATTTGTATGTATATCAAAATACCAAGTTGTATTCTTATTTGTCAATTCTTTTTTTTTTTTTTAATTCGAGTGAGAGATAGAGAGGGAGTGGGGGAGGGGCAGAGGGAGAAAGTCAGGGAGGGTAGAGACAATCTCAAGCAGGCTCCACCATCAGCTCAGAGCTGGCAAGAGGCTCGATCCCACAACCCTGGGGCCATGACCTGAGCCAAAATCAAGAGTCGGCCGCTCAACCAACTAAGCCCCCAGGCATCCCCGTATTTGTCAATTCTTTATCGATAAAGCTGGAAGAAAACAAAAACATATGCTTTCTATAATGACTTTCACCCGCAGACCTCAAATGTCTTCTCCTGAACTCCAGGTAGTAAAGAGGGATCTGGAAGGTGGGAATTAAAGCATTTTCCCGAAGTTAGATAAGGAGCCATATGTCTAGCCTTGTAAAGCAATACATCTACCGAAACAGCCAAAGCAAACTGTAAACTTCATGAGGGAAGGGATTTTTGCCTGTTTTGTTGGCTGCAGTATCCCCAGTGGCAAGAACTATCCCTGTATATAGTAAGTCATTAAAAAGAAATATTTGTTGAATATTGCAAACATTGACTGCTCGAGCACCTTGGTCCATCTTCAGATGCTATCAAGTGGATCATCCATTGACTTACTTAACTTTCTGTTACGGGTCCATTTAATCATTTCCTTATTCGGCACACACCTATTCACCACCTTCTGCGTGCCGAATGCGGCGCTGGATGCTGAGGATAGAAATACCAGAATCAGATCTCCCCCTCTGGGAGCTTACAGTCCCATGGCAGAGAGGAAGGAAGGAGCAATGGCGTCCTGCAGGTCGTAGAAGACAATGAACTTGCCACCTGTCCTCCTCTCCCAGGCGTTTCCTTCGAGCTCCTCTTGTGCGTGAATGTTGAGTACGTTCGTGTCAATAACAGGCATTCTGTTGCCAAAGAAAAGAAACAGAAGGGCATTTCGTGTCCCCGCTCACTCCCATCCAGCAGCTCCCACACCCCTACATGTTTGGTTGTGGCGCTGCAGCGGTTACATGGTAGCTGATCCTGTCCCGTGAGACGCCAGCGTCCGACCCAGGTCGGATGCAATGGTGCATCGCCGGACTAGGGCTCCAACCACATTAGCCATAGGCCGCATTGTTGCTGCCGCTGCTGTTATTTTAATTATGATTGTACGTTAACTACCACCTTCCTTCCTCTGCCTTCCTTCAGCGGCAATGATGTATGTTACTTTTTGGTAACTGGATTTCATTAACATTTATGAACTCTCATAAAGTAGTAGAAAAAGCAATTTGTGTGGAAGAATTTTCCACCTCATTAAACAGTGTTCTTTTGGGGGTCAAGCTGATATTTTTTTGTTGTTGTTGGATTTTTTTTTTTTATAGGTCCTTTGTCCTTCCCTGAGCCCTGGGGGATGAAAGGAAAACGTCCACAGTCGGCGGGGCTCATGAGCCCTATAGAGGGCGCTAGACCGAGCGCGGGCTTCCCGCTCGCTTCCGCCTGGCGTTACCCACCGGCTTCTCAAACTCCACCGGTCCCACGTACCCGCTCTGGGTCCCTACGCCCTTCTGCCTCCTGGGCCACGTCTGACTCCTTTCCCGCCTGCGGATGAGGTCGCCTGGCTGAGGGCGGGGTGGGGTGGAGGGTGGCAGGGGGTGGTCCGCCGGCCTGAATGCAGCTCATACCTGGGGCCTAAAAGGGTGCCCCCGGGCTTTGTCCCCGGCCGACTGTGCAAGGCATTCCCACGCCGGCGAGGACTGTCCCCAGCTCGGCTCTCGCCCTAGGACACCACCCTCGGCAAAGGCGCACTGGCGCCCCCCACCCAAGCCCCCTTGCCTTGGAGGCAGGCTCCAGCCCCGGAAGAAAGGCCCGGGGGGGAAGTGGGAGGAGAGATCCGAATAGAGTCTTTTAAAAGCCCTTCCCCACATTTCTAGCTTAGCTGCATCGTCCAGCCACGGCCTCCTGGCCCGAAAAGACTGTGTTTCTTTTCACACCCGGAATGCGAGCGGAGCCGGCCTCGGTGGGCAGCGGGCGGCCGGGAGTCGGTCCGGCTGCGGGCGACGCCTGCACTCGCCAGCCCCCTGCCCCCAGCCCCCCAATCCCGCATCCAGCCTCCGGGCCTGGGCCCCGGGACCCACCGGAGGACGTGCCGGAGCCACCGAAGAAGGCATGGGAGAGCGATGCCGGAAAGAAGAACCTCCCCGACGGCTGATCCAAGGGAACTGGGGGGTGTCGCAGCGATTGCTGATGGGCTTTGGTGAGGGACACACTCTGTCCCAGCAACCTGCCTCTGGGTGCCGGGGAAGAGGTGAAAAGGGCATGGTGGCCCTAACGCTTGGGGGAATAAAGCGGGAACCCGAAGAAGCCGAGGCCTGAGGGCGCTGTAAAGTAACCAAGGAGCCAGGTGACAGGTGCTGGGGGAAACTAACATGTAAGAACGACCTTTCTCTCTTCTCGGCGTAAAAATGTAAAACAGTGGCTCAAACTCCGCAATCTGTGTGCCCACCTAGGTTAAAAAACAAAAAACAAGACTCAGCTCTCCAAGCAACCGCTGATTTGGTGCTTGTGACATGGTTTTCTGCCAGACGGCTCCCAAACCAGATCTTATGACCTCTAAGACCTTTCAGCAGGTGACTGGGGCAGAGGCTGGAGCGCGTCTGCTGTTCAGCCTCCGGACAGATTCTCCGCATCAGCCGGTGTGGACGCGGGTCCCGGGGCTTTTCCGATTTGCTGAGTCAGCCGCCGGCGCCGCGGGCTTTGCTGTTTCAAACCCAGGCGACTGTGCTTCGCTGACTGATGTGTCGACTTGGTAGTGTAATTATTGTTTTGTTTTCTAATATGTAATTACTCTTTGTCGTCGCTATTATGAATCCGCCGAGCCTGACTTGAACAGCAAAATGGATTCAAGTTTGGGGTTAGGACTCGATGCGTGGGAAATACTGACTGCTCCCCACGCTGAGGGCCCTGGGCCCACGCATCTATCTCTCGCCGCCCCCACCAGCCCAGCAAGAAAAGAGCGCGCCTGGGGTTCCCTGGCTGACAAGAGGCCGTTAAACCTGAGCCCCACACCGCTGTGGATCCACTCTCTGAGAGCAGGAATCGCTGAGGCTCTTTTTTCTCCTATGCATATTTATAAAGAGGGACGACGAGGGAGGGAGGGAGGGAGAAAAGGAAGATTCAGAAACAGAGAGACGGGCTAGAGAGTTGAGGACAGGGTAAAAAAGAGAGAGACATTGATTTGGAGAGAGTTCAGAGACAAAGAACGAAGAGACAAGGAGGGGAGCTTGCTTATTTTCAGGTGTTCCCGTCCTACATTTAAAATGAGATATTGGAAAGTTCCCACCATTTCCCATTTGTTTTACCACGCCCTGCATTATTAAACACCCCCCCACACCCCCACCCCGCGCGCGCGCGCGCGCGCACACACACACACACACACACACAAAGTGGCTGCTGGGTTCCAACACTACTCCCGCAACCGTGCCTCCGGCTCTGAGCCAGGCCTGCCTGGTCGGGTCTCCCCACCCGACGGGGCGACTTTCAGGAGGCCCTGAAAGTGCCAGAACAAAGAACCGACGCCGCAAGCGCCTCCAGTACCGAAGGAGCCCCGTGGGCCCCGGCCTCAGAGTCGGACCTCTAGGCTGAGCCGGGTTGAAAAGGCCCCCAAGCACTTGGCGGGCGGAAGTTCACGGCTGGGCTGGGCACCGCGGGACCGCCCCACCGCGGCGCCGCCCGGGCCCTGCCCGCCGCCCTCTGCGGCCTGCAGGGCTCGCGGAGCGGAGCGGGCAGCTTTGCAGAGCCGCCCGCAGGCCCGGGAAGTGAGGTCCCCGGCCCAGGAAAGCGATCCATTTTCTCTAACCATTTGCCCGAGAGCTGTCAGGTTAGCGCTGCCTCCTCGGCCACCCAGAGAAGAATGTGTTAAAAATTGCACGGGAGGCCTTCCCCAGACCCAAATGTACCACACCAGGGCACTTGCGGCCCCAACCGCCGGTCCCTAACCTCGGCCACCTTTTCCCGTTGAAATATGCACATCGCTCTTCAATAATTTAGACACCTGGGAGACTGGACAAGTATAATTTTTTTCCCAAACACACGAGCATCCGGGTTGCCATCAATCATGCTTTTGTTTTATGTGAGATGGGCTTTGTGTGTTTAGCTGCCCGGCTTCATCCTATTTGCATGCGGCTATTTAATGGGCATTTATTTTAGCTTTGAAGATCTGCTTAAAAATCTAAACCCAGAAAAGAGGTGGGGGTGGGGCGCCCCCTTCCCCCCCTTCCCCGACCCCCCGCTTGTGGTTCGGGTGAATTTGCCTCTGGGGCCCCTTCCTTTCTGGAGACGGGTCCTGCGGGTCTCGATTACAGATGAATTTTGATTCCGAGGTGGGACACGTAATGAAACGGAAAAGATGCGTTCTTTCCCCCTATATGTCAGTGTTTCTTTCTAGCAAACAATGCTCCAGTCAGTATTTGTGTATGAGACAAGTAATTGTGCTCCAAATGCTTAAATAAATCATTGATGGGTGAAATTACACATGCTCACTTAAAGTGTAATGTGATTAAGAGATTATGAGATTGAAGCTAATATCTTGTCTCCCAGCTCCTGGCCCCCAATCTTGACACCAGAAATTTATCAACTACAACTGTCCTGAAATTTACAGATACAATAGGTTTCTATTGACAGCGGATCAAAAACAACCTCTAAAGATAAATAAATAAGTAAAAATACGTATGCGCGTATCTGTATCATACAGGTCGTGGTTTTATTGTGAAAGGACATTAGAAGGGAAGAGGAAAAGACAAGCGATGAGAGCGAGAGGGTGTTCGCCTGTTTTATCTCTCATTTTTAAAAAGTAAATGGCCGTGGGGGGGGAGGGGAGGGGAGGGAGGGGGACCGTGGCGGGCTCTACGTCTGCGAGCTGATTACTCCCCGTCTGAAAGCGGCTCCATTTCCCGCACGGTGGGTAAGTCCTTTATCGGGGGAAGCCCCGGCCTCGCCCGCAGCCATCCTTCGCCTCGAGGCGCGCGCTGGGCCGGGGCGCGGGAGCCGCTCGGCGACTCCGTAATGACCCGGGTTCGCCGCAGCTGCGCCCTGACCCTTTGTGATGGCGCAGATAGCGCTCGGATGAAATTATGTCCTTCTCCGGGTGTGAAATTACCATGTTTATTAATTGAGCCAGACATTAGCTTTACCTTTTCTTTTTAAGCCGTGAAAATTTGTGATTCAGGGCAAATGATTCTCTGGCAGACGCTGCGCTCCGCACCCTACCCCTCCCGGCCCGCGCCTCCCCTCCCCGCCCCTCCCGGCGCGCCCCTTCCCCCCTCGTCCCGGGCAGCTCTGGACAGCTTGCTGGCTTTCCAAGCTGGAGAGCCCGGGGAGAAAAAGCAAGCGGGCCTGAGTGTGAGAGCGCGCGTGTGCGTCAGTGCGCACGCGGGTTTTTTTTTTTTTTTTCCTCCTCGGGAAGTGTTCTCAAACAATAATAATAACCCCCCGACTCGGAGTTACAGCATTTCCCCCAGAATTCTTGATCAGTGAAACCCAAATCGTTTTCGAGACAAAGAAGCATCGATCAGCGACAAAGACAGATTTAACGTATTAAATCTTTATTAAAGTGAAGTCATTCTTATTGAAATGATGTATTGGGTGTTCAAAAAGATTGGATTTTTTTTTTTTTTTTTTTTTTTTTTTTTGCATTGCTAAAGATGGAGTTGGTGGCGGAGGGCAAGAGTTGTGTCTTTTGCCCTTACTGTTCTGGGCTGGGGTAGGGTTACCGGGGCTCTGCCCAAGGTCCCGCGCCCCGGAGAACACTGCCTTGGACTAGGAGAAAGGCTGATCCCTTTCCTTGTGCCTGCCCCTACTTTGATTTCCCGCAGAACAAGTGCCCCCAGTCCCCTCAAACTTCCTGCGTTTGTCGCCACATTTAGGGGAAACTGAGGTACGGCAAGCATGGATGGTTGTCTGAAGTTCGAGAAGTTAGCGACTCCGGCGCGGGGGAGGGGGGTGGGGGGGGGCTAGACTTTCTCCTCTAGGGTGTTCCTAGGTTTGGGGGAACAAGCCCAAGTTCTCCTGAGAGCCGCAAGAAGGTCCCTGCGCCCCAAGTCGGAAGGGTAAGGAGAGCATGTGTTCTCGGACCAGAGCGTTCTCAGGCGGTCTCCACATCCTTCCTTCCTCTAGGCCAGGACTGGAGGCAGGAGCTGACCTCTTTCCCCTCTTGAGATAGACCTTCAATTCAAATGGCCCTCCGGACCTCTTGCCCAGCCAAAGGCAGGGAAACCAGGACCAGAAGGAGTTCAGAGAGGGGCCCTCTCACCCCCGCCCCCCCAAGGGACAGCTGCCCCAAATTTTCGGTCTTGCCTGTTAAAGGGCTCAAATTCTTAGCTCCCTAGAAGAGGTGGAAGGGGCGGGGTATCTAAAACCGTAGGCTGCTTCTCAGAAGGGCAGCCACAATTTTAACAAGATGTATTTGTGTCTCCACCTCAGACACACAGACATCCACCCCACTGCAAACGAACTGTTGGAATCAATTTCCTTGGAATACTCCACTTTTTTTTTCTATCATATTTCAGCAATGGCATGAATGCTATAGTCAGTTGATTCAATTTAGTATTTGCATAAGGAGGAGAAGAAGGTGCCTTTGCAGACTTCAATGAATAGGTCTCTTGTTTGTTGTATGTGTTGTCGGATTGGACTTTTAAATACAGGTAGGGGAGGAGGGCAGTGGGAGGCCACATCCAGGACTGTGTTGCTGCCCATGAGTCAGAAGCAGAGAAGTCACTGCTGGGATGGTAACAGACTATTGTCCCTTGCCTCTCCACATGTCCTCACTCCTCGGGCGCGTCCACCCATTGGAATCCCCTACTTTTCGGGTATTTGCGAATTGGAGCTTTCGTGGCCCGTTCCAGGCAGTCCTGCTTTCAAAGACATATCACTTTGGCAAACTGAAATAGTTCAGTAGCAAAGAGAGATGGCAAGAAGAGAGTTTTATATACTCTGCACAGAGGAAAGGAGCAAACAGATTTTCAGGACAGTCTTCAGAAATAGAGCCAGTTTTAAGAGGATCCCAACCCGGGCACTAATTAAATATTTCACAGCTTCCAAATTTAATGTGTTAACATTGGGATTTTCTTCCCCCACCAAGTCATACAAATTGGCCTTCTGTAACACCATCCCCCACCCCAAGGATCCCCTCCCATACCCACCCACACACATACACACTCCCTGCCACAAAAGTCCTACCCACCCGTTTTCTGAATGGCATTACAAAGAATTTTGTTAAAGAAAAGTCAGACTAATTGTTGCCAGAAGACCCGTCTCTTAGAGAAGTCTGGTTTTCATAAGCCAGATTCTGTAAGGGTTGTGGTTAAATCTAAGCCTAGTAGAAGGTTCTTAAGGTTTTCTCAGCAAAAGAGGGAAATACAAAGAAACACTAAGTTCAGCCAAAATGCTCAGTGGGGAGAGAGGATGAAGAAGATGGGGTGGGAGGGAAATTCAAGAGGATTCCCTCAACTTTTGTTTCTTTCTAGATTCCTCTCCTTGGAAGAGCTTTCTCCAAGCTAATACCCATTGAGACAGTTTTCCCAAGTAGCTCTAGCATTGCATGGTCACCGACCAGTGACTTGATTCTCTTGATGTGGCTGGGAGTTATACTAGAGAGGACAGCAAGGGACTTTCCAGCCCCAAGATTCTCTGAAGCACCCCCCTGCTCTCTCAGCTCCAGGCTTGCTCTGGGGAGCCAAAGGTTCCTTCGGCAACATGCAGGTAAGCCATGTTGCTGTAGGGGCCGGGCCGGTGCAGACATCCGTGCCAGCCCTCCCCCTGGCTTCCCAGCAAGCTGCTGCTCAACCTTGTAGCAGAGTTAGACGGCGGTGCAGGCGGGGGTTGGGGAGAATATCTCTTTGAGTGTTTGACAAAGAAAAACCATAGAGAATCTTAAATACTGAGAACAAACTGAGGGTTGATGGGGGTGGGAGGGAGGGGAAAGTGGGTGATGGGCGTTGAGGAGGGTACCTGTTGGGATGAGCACTGGCTGTTGTATGGAAACCAATGTGACAATAAATGTCATGTAAAAAAAAAAAGAAAGAAAAAGAAGAAGAAAAACCTCTTTAAGACTGGTCTATCAACAGGCTGATTGAATTTTAGATTTTCCTCCTCCAAACTTTCCTCTATTCTGTTGTTCCTGAAGCTTTGATAGGCACAGTCCCAGGGGTGGTTAGAAGGCCCCTGGAGTTCACCATCAGAATGGCCTTCCCCACTGCCACCTCGTTTCAGCCAACCCTGGAAGCTGGAGCCACCACTTGATGTCTCATGATGCAAGAGATGTCTCATGATGCAACTCCCAGCCTCCAAACTGCATGGGGGATTCCCAAGACCCTTTTGGCTTGCAGAAATATCCTCCGAGGTAGGACTCATCACTCCCATGTTCCCTGATATTCCAGAAAACAGTTCCCTTCCTTGAACTTAGGTCCTTCTGTTCAACTGGCTATTGAGAGTGTGCGTGTGAGAAATCGAATATGCAACAATAATGCTTGCTGAGCACCATGAGAGGGTTCTCCCAGTCCTTGACATCCTGGTCTCTAGTATTTAACTTCTTTCTCCTCCCCAAGATTCCTTCTGAATTCCCTTCCCATCCTCCAATCTTACTGCAGGGGTGACAAGAGGGTCCGAGAAGGTCTTGATGTTACTGTCTTCGTTTGTTGTATAATTACAAAAAGATCATAATAGAAGCAAATGAATAAGAACTTAAAAATGCCTTATTGTCTCTCTCTCTACCCCCCACCCCCCCCAATCCTCATGGTTTAGGTTCTGAAGGATTCTAACCATACTTTAGTGTTTGATATAACCATACAGAGTAATTTCTTGCATTCAAGATACAAAGCTACTTAGCTAAAAGATGTATTTCGCTTTCCACTTTCCAGGATGAGTAGAGCAGCCTTCTCCCCCAAATCCTATCACTTCCCTTCCCAACAGCCTGAACTTTTTAGGGGAGTTAAGGCAGGAACATTTCCAGTCACCTATTAAAACTGTGGTCACGGAGGTCTGACAACGTAAACACCTGGACCTTGACATCAACAGCAAATCCGGCTCATCCAGGAGACCTCAAGGGTTTCATTTGACTCCAGATGTGGATCAGGGCTAGTGGGACCAGCGTTGACGCGTCCCTATGAGTGGAAAGAACACATCCCTTTTCGAGCACTTCATAGCCTGGGCTTGTGCAGAGTAAAGGGAAAGACCAGAGAGCCCCATGGTGTATCATGCCCTGAAGCCCACTGCATTTGAAGACCATAAAATATGCAGCAAGCCCATTTGTGTTGCCTTTCTCCTCCTTGATCATCATGAAATAAATTGTTGCAGAAGGAAAATACCTAAGTCCCTGAAATCCCTCTCAATGTAGGGTGAGTGAGATTTGAAGAAAAGTGTTCAATTACTCTGACGTTCTCATTTTAGAAACAAGCCACAAAGCTGTGTTCCTATAATAGAACTACAGTGTCTACTGTTGGTGTATATTTGCATAATAATTGCTACACAAAATCAAACCTCAAGCTTCCTCTTTTGCATTTGGCTTCATTAACCCCCCCCCCCACAGCATCAAAAATATTTTGTATCTCTGCTTCTAAGGTCTTCTCTAGAGTTCATCTTTCCACTCTGTCATTCTCTCTTTTTCTCCTAATCAATGAAAGCTTTTTCTCCTGAAGCTAGAAATCCAGTCAAACTATTAAATCCGGAGCGTGTAGGGCTTCCCTTATTTACCAAGAGGGTATTATCATAAGGCAGAGATCTTCAGATTCAACTTTAGCTGTGCCTGTCACCGGCAACAAAAGAGATATGGGGTATGTACAAGGGAATCAGCATCAGGGATCTTTTTTGTCGGAGTTTTTTGATAAAGGGACTACCCGTAATGTCCTTCAGACAGGGTCCTTCCCTGTTATCTGCCCATTTTTGCTGTCTTTTTCTCCCATTACACTGCCCCAGCACTCCACAGAGCCAGTCAATTTCTGTAATTCCAAAGGAAAAAAAAAAAAAAACTGAGATGAAACATGTTTTCTCTTTGAGGGTGACCTCTGACCCTTTCCTTTCCAATACACCTGACACCAGGGTTTTAGAATAAAACCCGTTTAGGTCTGGGATGCTGACGTTGCTTTCTCTCTGTCTGTCCGTCTCTCTCTCTCTTCGCCTCTCCCTCTCCTCTCTGTCTTCTCTGAGGCCGAACTCAATGAAAAGTTGTTGCAATAATCGCAGCTCCCTGCTCCGCCAGGGCCCAGGGAGAAGGGCGGAACACGCAGGGTGTTTTGTTAAATGCTCCCGTCGTTCGCAGGGGCTGGGACTTGATAAAAGGAGACAGTTTTCTGAAAAGATTTGATTGAAATGGCGTGTGCCAGGGCTGATGGGAGCCAGCGAGGGACAAAGCGCCGCGAATCCATGGACACTCGAGCAATTATGCCTCCACGCTGAAGGTGGATTAGCGCGCTGGAAAGAAGCATATGTTTGGCCCGGGGCGACACTTCCCCCCGGCTGAGCTTAGAGAATGGGAGCGCGGAGAGCTGCTGGACCCGGAATATCAACTATCTGCGAAGCCCCCCTCCCCAGCCCAGCCCAGCCAGTCTCCCCGCCCCCGCCCAGAAAAGTCAGAGCGCATTTTTACAAAGAGAGGAGGAGGAGGAGGAGGAGGAGGAGGAGGAGGAGGAGGAGGGAGGGAGGGGAAGGGATGCCCAGAAGTGCAAATGGGCCTGGGATTGGCGAGAAGCGCCACCCAAGGCTTTCATCTCGGGTCGTCCTAATGGGAGATCCATGCTTGGGCGTTGAGATTCAGAGGGGGTCGGCTAAACGCTCCCCCAGTAGCCTTTCCTACCCACTGCTTAAGTAGTTCGGCCCAGGATGTTCGCCCAAACGGGTATTGGAAGGTCAACCAAAATTGTTGCAATAAAACAAGATCTTCATGCCTTTTTAAAGATTCAAGTGCCTAATGGACAGTGTCGCGGGAGGCGCTGAGCGGGCGACGCGGGTTCCTGGCCTCTGGGTGGGTCTAGGTGAAGGAAAGGCCCCGGGAGGGCGGTCAGAGAGTGAGGTTTTGGGCGAGATGCGTGGCGAGTGAAAACAGCTCGGGGAGGCCTGGACGGAAAGAAAGGGTGGGGGTGCCGGGGTCGAGTCCCACGCCGCTCGAGTTGCTTAGAGACCCGGGCCAGGGTTGCTAAAACTGCGCGCCGCCTCGGGAGTCGTGGAGCCAGAAAGTTTCCCAGATCCTGCCTCCAACCATTAATTAAAGCACCGCTCCTGCGGAAAAGGCCCTTAAAACTCTGACCTGAGCCTCCCGGCTCTCGCTCACTGCACCGGCGAGCGCGCGAAGGGAGGCGGGGGGCGCACGCCAAGTCCCAAACCTCTCTCTCAGGGTTCGACTGCAGCTTAATTGGGTCTCACCCGGTCGCGAGCGCCGGGGGCCGCCGCCCAGGCCGCCCGCGCCCCTTGCCGGGGCTGTCGTCTTGGCCCCCTACGGTCCCCACCCTCCCTAACAGTCCCCACCCCCGCCTCCATCCAACCCCGAGCTGGGCGCGAACCGTCAGTCCTCTTTTCCACCGTCACCGCCCCCGCCTCCCACCTCCAAGGCCAGACCTTCAAAATCAAGTTGCGCGTTGCTTCTGATCCAAAGTGGCGCGCGACGGGATTTGGGGGGCGAATGTAGCTAGGACTGCGCGGGGGCCGGCGGGCGGGGGCGGGGGTGGATCCGGCGGCGGGGCGCACGGAGGGGGTGCGGACCGTGCCGCCTCCTCCAGCGCGGGGGTCCTGGCGCCCGGAGCTGAGATCAGGCATTGGGGACCGCCTCCTTGCTGTGGACAAAGGCGCAGCCCAGACTTGGGGGCTCCAAAAAAAGACAGGGGGGGATCCTGAAATAGGATTTGGTAGCTGACAAAGCAGACGGAAATTTGATCCTAGCATTAACTCAGCGCCTTAGGAAAAAAAAAAAATCTTTTAAGCTATATTAGCTAAATTTAGTTTGACCAAACCGTTCAAATAAAAATATAAATAAATCTGTATACATAGATGTGTATATTTCCCCAGGGTAGGTTGGATTCTAAAAGGGTGATGAGCGAGAACAATTCAAAAGAGAGCTCAGGGAGATGTGTGCCCTGACAGAAATAGGGGTCCTGGCTTCTTTACTTGCAAAAGTTTAGAGTTGGGGGTGGACAGCTGAACAGCAGGGCATGGTCATACAGAGGCTGGACCACCAAACTCCACTTCAGTTTGAAGTTTCGGGTTTAAGACTGTTGCTGGAATTTCGTGATTTCCATAGAAAAATCATGTTCAGAGAAAGCATAGCCTGGAATTGGGCCACTTAAAAGAAGAAGAAGAAAAGAAAGAAGGAAAATGCCCGTCCTCCTGCTGTTGAAAATATTCCCATCTCCAAATGGAAGTTAATATGGAAAGTCAAGCTAATTCCACGAAGTTTCCCCAAAGATGGTCAGACTCCTCATTAAAAACAGAGAGACAGAGAGAAAAGGAAGGAAGGAGGGAGGAAAATGGGGGGGGGGAGTGAGAAGGAGGGAGGGAGAGAGAGAGAAGGAAAGAAGAAGGAAGTTAAGGAGGAAGGAAGGAAGGAAGTTAGGAAGGAAGGAAGGAAGGAAGGAAGGAAAGAAGAAGGAAGGAAGGAAAGAAAGAAGGAAGGAAGGAAGGAAGGAAGGAAGGAAGGAAGGAAGGAAGGAGGAAGGAAGTTAGGAAGGAAGGAAGGAAGGGAATCTCTGTTATAAATACCTTAAGTATCTACTATGGAAAGTTCATCTCCTCTGCATTTCCTTCTCCTCCAACATAGATTTCTCTAGCAATATCCTAAGTGTTGCTTTTTTTCTTGAGAAATAAATCTCCCTGTGAAAGCAAAGTTGGCTTTGTGCTGTCCTTTTCAGACGCCAAAGATGACAAAGATACACAGTTTTACGTGGGAATAACAGTTAAAGTTTAGTCATAGGGCCCTCAGGTTCAGCCTAAAATCTCCTTCACTCTCTCCTTTCCTGTTTCAATCATGACCCTAAAGAGCAGAATGTTATTTTTCAAACACAAGAACCTCCTGTGTACATGAATTGCATAGGTTTCCATCCCAATCTTCTCTTTCTACTCTCATGGCCACCCTGCTGCCCTCAATGGGAAACAGTTACTTCTTGGAGGAAGACTTAACTTGTGTTGGCAATTTGATTGAGAATGTTTCTCATCTATGTCCATGTGGGCAAAGATGAGTTTGGGCTACTGGTTTCGTAGAAAGAAATCAATGTCACGTTCAATCATACAACTGCTCTCTGTTTATAAATACTCCACCTCGGACTAATTCATCCCTGCCTTCAGAAACACAGTTGAGTAAACTCTGATCATTAATGGGGTTTTCGGTTCTAACTCGGGGTTAACTTGGCAAATAAAACTTCTAAGAGGAACCCATAACAAGGTCAAACTTTGTCAGTTTCTCTCCCATGGTGCGTTCCAAGGAGGACAGTATCCTTAAGAGTAGTGTAACACTTGGAAACTGACATGCCATACCTGTGCAGCAATCAAGTTTAATATAAGAAAGGAATTGTTCATTGAAATTCGCAAGGAAAAATATCCCTGAGCACCCCAAGAGGCGATGCAGAGGTGTGAGAACTGTTATTACCTGGCGTGTTGTGTGGTTTCATTCTTCTGGGGTGGATGCTGGGGTGATGTGAGGAGTTGGCTTGGGTTTGTCTGTGGTATGTGGGGTATTTTCTTCTTCTCTCCTTGCATTTTAGGTATTTCTCTTTACCACATAGCACTAAGCGATGGGGAAACGTGGCTGTGTTTCTTCAAATGCCCAACTTGGATAATCAAGCAAATTAAAGGACAAATTTCACTACTCTCGCCTCAGGATCATTGCCATCGCTGCACCTGTAACTCAAAGAATGAAAACCCTGGTTATTTATGTTGTACTTTCTGCCTCTTGGATCTCTAGCGACTTGACCCGATTTTTATAGCCCTTTTACCCAAGCAATGAGGATTCTTCCCCTCACTTCACCTCCCCCCACGCCCAACCAACCCCATAACTGAGTGGCTTAGGAGGAGATCTGTAACTGGGATGAAGCAGCTGTTGGCTTCATGCCGCCCTCTAACTTGATTATTCTTTGGACACGTTAGGCAAGCATTAGTGATTGATAATGACGCTAATTAACCCCTTTCCTTTCCAAACAGTAAACGGCTGCCAGCAGGATGCTACAAACAATAAATATAAAACACTGCATACATCAATATCTGTTTAAAGCACAACTTCATTTGGGCACATTTAACCATACTGCTTTCAGTTAACAATTTCACTATTTACTCAAGCACTCCTCCAAAAGCCGGAGGAGGGAGGAGGCAGAGGAAGAGAGAGGGTTAAGAAAAGGAGCCTGCAGCTTTAAGACCACAAAAACAAAAACAAAACAAAACAAAAAAAAAAACCCAACAACAACAAAACGCTTGTCATACCTGTCAGCTGCAGCAAAGTTAAGCTCTAATGAAAATCATGCATAATTTTTTTTTTTAATTTCAGGTCAATACTTTTTTAAAACTTAATTAATCCAGCTCTGTTCTTAACCTATTTAAACTTAACACAAGGTTGATGACCACATGTGATTTTTTTCTTTGTGGGGGGGGAAGCAGCTCTCCTACCTGACATGGAATTATTATGAATTTACTTTTGATTGAGAAAGAAGTGGGGAGACTGTTTCATAAAGGCTGGTGAAATTCAGATTTTTAGAGGATTTGAGGAAACCAGGGCAAATTTGATCTGATTGCGCAGTCTCACGTAACCTGAGTTGTAAAGAAATGTACATTAAATTTGGAATTTTGATAAATGAATATTCCTAGCAAGTGAATAAAATGTATTCAATTAACTAAAACCCTGTGCACTTCTGAACTGAAGTGGAATCGACTGTAATTGATTTATTTGAAACCAGAGGTTAAGGACTGAATTAGCTAAGTACAACTGGGTATTTCAAGCCACTGACTTCTCAAATGTCAAATCCCTTCTATTTTAAATATTATTTCAGCTGCAGGGCATTGCAGTCCTGATGGTAGTTCCATCAAGAACTCAAATTATATTAATATTCGATTTTGGGGAGGAATGGATTGGATTGTGATTTTTAAAGGGTGTTGGAGAACAGAAGGGGTAATAAAGGAGCATTGTGTTTTCATAAAAATTGGGCGTGGTAATTAGCATAGCCTAGCAAGCATCCTTATAACTCAAGTATGTATCCTAATTTGAGTTAATCTACAGAGAATCATGGTTGTTAGTATATAAACATGTGACCTGTCAAGCAATCACCATGTGCTTTAAAAAATACACATTGGTCACAACAGATAAAGTCAAAATCCATATAATCTTCAGTTAGACCCATAGAAATTATTTTTAATAATAACTGCTCTAATCCTCCCACCCCTTAGAAATAGATATAACTTCTTTTAAATATTAAAAAAAGAAAAAGAAAAAGGAAAGGAAAGTCACAATATCCTGATCCTCAAAATGTCTAACTACGGAATAAAAATACCTAATTCTGTGCATTTGGAAACCATTGTTTATTATGACCTTGTAATGTTCTAACCCACTATTTCCTTTCTATCTTTCTCAGGATGCAAGGATTATATTGGGTTCAGGTTTTCCAACATAACAAGCATCTGTAAATCCAGATATGAATGAATGGTATTTAATAAGATTGTTTTCGTTTTAAAATGAGTATTTATGTGTCGTTGGAGAAAGCAGCAATGTATGGCTGTTTATGAATGCTATTGTGCCTGAGGTTAGGATCCCCCACACAATCTGAGATGCAGCCAAGAAAAACAGCCCTGATAGACAATGCTTCACTTCACCTGCTACGATGCTGTGTGCGTTTCATTTCTGTCAAGAGTATGTACAGTTAGGGTTCATTCGCCTCATTATTTTGTTACATCTACGTTACAGTTAACCAGTCTCTCTAGGAAATAATAAATAACCGCTTTAAAAAACAATTGCTGCGTTGCGTTCGGAGAATACACTTTCCATTCGAAATTAAAAAAAAAAAACCCACCATTGTTATGAATTCTCTGGCTTTGGAAAATAGAATTTAGACTCCACCAACTCTCGTTCGTCTGTCGAGATTGATTTTACACAGCCTTCCATAAGGAGATTAGAAAGCAAAAGGCTGCAAAATGGACACTGTCTAATGCTTTGCTTCCTTAGTCCTTCGGAATGTCAAACCGGATGAACAATTGTTAAATCTCCTCCAGTACGTATAGCTAGACACATTTCCTATGACCTTTCCTATAAACCTTCCAGTTAACTACCTCCATTTTCTTCTTAAAAACCATTAAAAAATCCCCTTCACTTCCAAAGCAAAGACTTTCCAAATCAGACTTTCCCAAAGCTCTGAATTCACCATTTTTAGGTACAGGAAGTCCTTCCTGCTTTAAGAGCTAAGCATATAGTCCTGTTACTGTAGAAGACAGATAGGATAGTCTGTAGGGGCAGGATTCACAGCCCTCCCCCACCCTCTCCACCCCACCTCAGGGCACAGTTTCTATTTCTGAAAGGTCCTAGGAGGAGCCCCGAGGTGATAGAAAAGGGCGGGTCGGCATTTAGGGGGCAGGCAGAAAAGACCCTGGGAATGAACCTCATTGCCACTCACCTCTGCTACCTCAGGAGATCCTAAGAACAGCAGAGTAGTGAACTCAGCCCTAAATAAAATACTAAAATAAATGGGAGGCAGTGTACCCTCTCTTTCCCTGCTCCACATGAGTTTAACCATTCCTTTTCCCTTCCCAGAAAACCAGAGCTGGGTCTTGCTCATTGACGTGTCTTAGCCACTGAGAAGCTTGAGCCAGTCAAGTGAAGGTTTACGTGGTATTTCCTTTGTGCTAATGAACTAACAATTCAAATTTCAGTTATCCTCTGAGACAGGTTCCAGAGCAGTTATGGGGCAGGAGGGGGGGGGGGGTGTCTTCTGTTCTGTTCTCCATCTTCCCGGTCATCCTTAACAGTTTGGTTCTGAAGGTTTTATATTGCGGTTTCCAAAACACAAACGAAAACCTAAAGGGTCACCATAAATAAAATAAAACTTTATTTTTAATAATAAAATTAATGTTTCTAGTCAGGAAAAGAGAGTATGTCATTCCTTTAGCAGTACAAACAATCTTTTATCCAAAAGAATACATTGGGTTTTATTGTGTCATTTGTCTGAATACAGACTCGGTGGAATATCTAAATGATACCCTGCTCTGAACTCCAAGTTGAAAGTAAGTTTTTATTATACTTGAGGGAAACAATGGGTTCAGCTGCTTATTGCACGGAACAATTGCCAAGGGAGAGTTAAACTCAATTACTGTAACCATACTGAATAAAAAATACTGCCAAGAACAAAAATACGCCTGGGTAAAGACAGCCCCTGAATAAAAAAAAATCGACATAAAGCGTATCAAATATTTATTTATCTGGGCAACAAAGGACTATGATACATTGACAGGCATGAAAACTACTGCCAGCACAAGTCAATACAATACAACTAGAACTGCTTCCAAAATGGCCAGTGAAAATACAGAATACCAGGTGGTCCCAAATGTTTGAAGTTCTTTCAACAAAAAGAGAGAGAAAGAGAGAGGGAGGTGGGGGGGGGGGGGGAATCCCTTACCCTTGGTTTAAAGACAATGCTCATTTATTGCTGGAATGATCCTTTCAAGGGAGGATAGTGGAATAAGATAAACTTTTTTTTTTTCTCCCCACAATACATAGAAGGGTCATCAAACCACTCAAGTTTAAAACTCTTTCCAGGGTCCGATATCACTTTTTTTCTTTCAGTTCGATGGAAAGCTAAAATGTAATACTAATTATATATAAAATTTTAGTTGGCTTTTTTTTTTTTTCTTCGTTCAGCTGTCTCCTTGTCGTCTTTAACATGCTACAACAGGGCTAAATTCATGAATCCCAGAGGGGGAAAAAAAAAATCCCCCAAACCTTGAATTTCTAAATAAGTACCATGAACCACATGAAGAACTAATAGGGAAGATTCAAAACCCACTAAACAAGAGGTAAACGAGATCACCAGATAAATTAAAAAAAAAAAAAAAAAGAGGCTTAAAACAGACTCACCATATTTACAATTCCCATTAAATTACACATAAATAAATATATACAGAGACGTGAACACTGATTCCCTTATATAACTGTGAATCGTGTTGCCAGAGAAAGTTCAAGTTGGTCGCTTTACCTTGAAGAGGAAAAACTTCTACAACTGAAGACATGACATGGAAATTCCTGTGTTTGTGTTCAAGTTTATTCACAATACTGATAAAAATGTCATTATCCTTTTGGCCTTTTTTTTTTTTTTTTTTTTTTTTTTTTTAGTATGGCTACAATCTGAACCGAAGTATGTAAGGGAAGGTGGTGACTCAGTCCCATGAAGCTCGTATCTTTTTTTTTTTTCATTTTTATGTTCTTTTTTTTAGAAAAAAAAAAATGTTTTTCTTTTTTTTTTTTTGTGGTGGTTGTCACTGTTGGGTTCCTGTTGGTTTTTCTGTTTTGTGTTTTTGTTTTTTAAAAAAGGTTCACACACTTGGACAGAACTTTTCTTTGCTGGCTTCGAGGCCTGTTCTGTTCTCTTAGGCTCCACAGGAGGGCAAAGGGCGGGGGAGTTGGTGCTGGTGGGGGGGGGGGAGGGGAAGTCGAGGCAGGGGGGGCGGAGTCAGCAGGGGCGGTCCCGCTGCCGGAAGAGAGAGGGCCCCCGGACTCTGGAGGGCTGTGGGGGGCGGGCGGCGGCAGCAGCAACAGCAGTAGCAGCAGTGGGGTTCGCTGATTCCGAAGCTGTCACCTGCCTGCGGTGGTAGGTGGGGGGAGACGACCGAGTGGGGGGGCTCGCTGGGCGGGGAGACGCAGGGCGGGAGGACAGCCTCACTTTCTGTGTTTCTCCTCTTTGTCACTGCTTTTGGCGCTGTTGTCCGTGTGGCTGTTGGGGTTGTTGCTGAGGTACATTTTGTCCATGGCCTTGAGGGCCTCGGTGAGATAGTTCTGCAGGGCCGTGACCGCGGCGCACACCGCTGGGCTGCCGAAGCCGTGGGAGATGAGGTTGAAGTGGGTCAAACAGCTCTGGATGCCGGGCTCCAGGATGGGGTTGGGCCGTGAGTTCCCCAGGGGAGATCGGTCCTGAGCCAGCAGGTCAGTGAACTCTTTGCATATCTGTCTGCAGCACAAGTGAAGCAGAGAAAGAGAGAGAGACAGAGAGACAGACAGAGAGAGTGGTGGGGGAGGGAGAAAGAGAGAGAGAGAGATGAGGCTCCCCTGTGGGCAGTACCAGCAGCAAAGAGAAAACCCTTCTCCCTGCAGTCACCCCCAGGGGATTCCGGGGAACCCCGACCTGACCCAAGGCCCCAGAGACAGACTTGGGGAAAGACCGAGTCACCCCTCAGTGTCCACTGAAACATGGCTCCTTCCGTCAATGCATGCCTTTCCTGCCTTCACAAATGTCTCTCGCTCTCTCTCTCTCTCCTCTCGCTCTCACCCCTCAGCTACCCTTAACTGCTAACCGCCTCTTTTCTCACTCATACCAAACGCCCCAGACACAGAAACACATTTCACACGTTAGAAGAGAAACAAAAGAGAATAAGACGGGCAGGAGTCAGGAACACAGGCATCTCGCCAATGGCCAATAGCACACAGCCATCAGCTGTCCTGTTCAAAATACTAGACAGACCCTCTCCCTGCTCTAGAGGTCTAGAGAGACCTCAGTTGGTGGGATGGTCTCCACTCATTCACCTGCAAATCAGGTTGGATGCAGACAGGAAGGCAAAACTTTTCTTGGGATTATTTTGCCTTAAAAAAAAAAAAAAGGTCACAGAAAACCTGTTACCTGGGGACAACTCAGACTGATTTTTGAGAAGAAATCGACCCTTCAATTTCAATTTCTCCTTCCACCTCTTTTCCCACCCCCCAACCCTCAGCCCCCGAAAAATCTCTAGGGAAACTGTGAATACGGGTGGGCTTAGGAAGCTAAGGGAAGAGAAAAAGTTGGCATTTCAAAAAGGGTCTCGAAAAGTCAGAAATACAGGCAGATGAGGCCTGTATGCTGGAAGCTGTCTCTGAATCTGGGAAGGAAGGACTTGCTGGGGCCTCCCTGAGGCATCAGCAGCCTGGAGGGGGTGCGGGGGGGGGGGGGGAGGGAGAATGGGGAGCACTGCTAGGCCGCCTTCTCCAAGTCCAGCTGATGCCCTCAGGTCAGAAACTATCCCGCCTGAGGCCCCAGCCTCTGCCCTCTGGTTCCATGCCCTCCTGTGACACAGACTTTGATAATTAAGGGCTTCCGAACAGGCCTTTTAATTTCCAGAAAACATATCAAAACAGTAATTTTCTTTTCACACACCACCTGGAGGGGCCTATTCAGCCCAAGCACTGATGGGAATATAACTTGGGCCATTTTGAAACCTATTTGACATCTCGCCTGTAGGCTAAGACTTGTGGGTGTGTGGGTGTGTGTGTGTGTGTGTGTGTGTGTGTCACTTTTGAGGAGGGAGAAAGGCAAGAAATGGGATAAGGGATTAAGGTTGAAACTAGGACTCCTGGCTTGCACATTTTGCAGACCATTGCTTAATCCTTGCCCTCAGAGACCATACTGATAGGAGACAAAAACTGATACAGGCAAGCCTGGTCCCCATTTAAGGACTTGATGCTGGGCTTTCTGAAAAGACAGAGTCACCAATTCACACTGAGCTTCTATCAAATCCCTACATTACCCCCCTCCCCCCCCACACACACTCATTTTTTAAAAAATGAGGTGGAGCAGAAGAGAGGATTAAGATGGAAACACAGGACAATCCCGCCTACACTTCCCCTTTAAAACGGTATGGTTTAATAAGAGCGTGTTGTTAATTTCAGTTATTTACAACAACAAAGCTGATTAACACAAAAGAAGCTGGGGGGGGGAAAGCCGGGGAGACCAGAAACAATTTCGATTTTTGTTTCTCTGGACAACAGACACAGAGAGACCCCGGAAGAGGTAAGGTAAATGCCTTACTTTGTAGCCAGGAGCATGTTTTTTCTTGTCACTTGCTCATTGGGATCGGAATGTTGTCGGTTGAGAAATTCAGCTACTGCTTTGGCAGGAAATTCGGTTTCGCACACGTACCCAAAGTCCCTGGCTAGGTGGACGGCTTCTCCTGGCAAGAGGGGAGAGAGGAGAGGCAGTGCGACAAAAGGTTGAAAAGAGCCGAGATCAAAATTTCCTCCCAACTCCCTTATTTTCTTAATCCAGATGTTGAAGAAAACACAAACTACTTGTTTTCTCATTTCAGGAATTTTATTTCCTTCTCTGTAGTATCTGGCAGATGAATTTATCAGGAAAAAAAAAAATGGCCACTTGGCCTAGAAGGCCAAGAGGGATTGAAAATGATGTAAGTCCCCTCCCCCACCCGCGAGTCCCCTCCCCCACCCTGATGACATTTTCCCAACTTCTCTTTTTAAATGTTTCTTGTACTCCAACCTCACACCTATCAACACATTCATAAATGATATTCATAATTACTCGCTGAGCTTTTCTTCGAGGGAACAACTAAAGGTTTACATTTTAACTTGATCGCATATAATTATCTGTTCATCCAAACCGATTAACCAAGAGGATTTGAGGGTCACTCCACTGAGTCTGTCTGTGTTGTTGATTTTCGAATCTTTGGTTTTAATTTCCTGAACCAGTTGGTTTTTACTGCAGGGCTTCCTGCCATTAGCTCCAGCTCCGGAAGAACGCATGCGCCAATTAGAGCATCAAAGCCCTCTCTGCAGAGCTCGTTTCCATAAAATGGAGCGGATCGCAAACAATAACAGTTCTCCAGAAACTGCCTCCCTGCTACAGGACTCAACCCCCAAGCCCATACACTCGCTCACACTGCTCACACTATACCCGAATCCACTACTGCCACTGCTATCATTTCCTTTGCATGTAATTCTCGGGGGGCGGGGGGGGGGGGTATGGATAGTGGGTTCTCTTATGTACTAATGTTATTTTTAACGTAATGCTACTGTAGTTGAGTTTCTGGCACTGAACACTCGCTTATTATTTAACAATTATAGTATCGTCCTCAACGCCATTAACAAATGCTTCATAGGATTCTTTCTCAAATTTACGGGTTTAAACTTTTTTTTTAGTTATTTATAAGCTGGAGCTCAAGTCCAATTGTAATCTATCTCCTCAAGTGCAAGATGTAAATAAGACAAAATGCCTTCTTGAAATAGAAATGGCAGTTTTGAAATCTACCTGGTAATGTGTCTTTTTTTTTCCCTATGGGCATAAAACATCTTCAACCTAACGCATAGGAAAACACAAGAAAGCTTACACATTCATTCCCAGCACATCTAAACTTAAGCCAATTCAGTATCAGAAAAAGTTAACAGGAATCTAGAGGAAGCAGGAATGTAAGTGGGTTCTGGTGACAGGGTATCTATAGCATGGAGTGAGAACAGGAGTAGCTTTTGTTTTGAAGGGTTTGGAAGTGTGTGTGTGTGTGTGTGTGTGTGTGTGTGTGTGTGTGTGTGTTAAAAACTGCCATGAGAAACTTTCTGCATGCTTCCATTTCTTTTTTCTTTCCTAGCCAAACAATTCAAAATCTAAAATTGCTCACTTTTCTTCCCCTCCACTAGAGAAGCACAATTAAATAAGAGATAAGGGAGCATATGTTTGGAAAACAAAAACCTGAAAGGGCATATAACCCTGAGCTTTCAGGACGGTCTTAAATCAGGATGCAGGTCAAAGATTCCCAAATTAATTCAGGAAGTAATGGTCACGCATTTCTCAAACGCAGATGTCAGAATAGCTTAAGTGATTTACTGCTGAGCTCTCTGAAGGAGACAGGAACTTGGGATATATGCAGTTCTTAAATTTTCACATTGTTTAGGTCCATATTGAGCTACGGAGGTGGAATTTTGTGGCAGAGGGAAAGAAAAAA
The DNA here is from genome assembly GCF_022079265.1 of Lynx rufus. Lineage (NCBI taxonomy): Eukaryota > Metazoa > Chordata > Mammalia > Carnivora > Felidae > Lynx > Lynx rufus. The sequence continues at coordinate 128,282,598 of NW_025814878.1, forward strand.
GGAGGACAGGAGTATATGCAAATAGTTTTTCAACATGCAAGGATTCCGTTCACTTCCATTACAGCCTCTGGAAAAAACGAAACTGCCCAGTTGACACAAAACACAACCAAATGGCCACTAAGTATTATCCATTTTCCCACAAGACAGTTCCCTTCTTGTTAGCAAGTGGACTCGCTTACCCTCCACTAGTGACGTGAGCAGAGTGACATTGGCAGCTTTACGTCTCCCTGCTGGCAGATTTAATCCTATTTTGTCCAGTTTTTCTCTTAAAGATCTTCCTCCATTTTTAGACTTCGCCCTGTTTCACAAATATATGCAAGAAAGGGATTGAGAAAACACTGGGTTGCTCTACATCACATTATTTTCATTTTGAAAACTTCCTAAAATGTGCTTTTCACAGTCAAGAATCGTGGCCCCGAGATACTTACTTAAGGGAGGGAAATCTAGGAAGGAATGGTACAGAAAGATCATAGAAGACAAATGCTTGACTGTGAAGCACCCCCGCGTGCAGTTATGATTGCGGCAACCGTGGCAGGTTAGAAGGGTTTGATTTCCCAAATCTCTAAAGAAGAACCACAAACAACCAAACACAACTCTCATCTCTAGGGTTTGAGGTATTCTTGAGTTCAACTGATTGCTGTATATTTTCCCTGTTGTTACAATCACACAAATCCCAGTGGGGTCTTTAAATTGTCTTTGCAAGGACTGCTGTTAGGTTGTTCAGAGTAACCAAAGTTATCATCACTCTCACGTTTCTTGCTCTGGCTTTAGCCCCGGTGGGAAATTCATTTCACCAACTGTTTACATGCCATGTCACCAGCCTAACTGGAAATGTCAAAAGCTGAGATCAGCCTTTAAAAATTTCACTGATTTCAGCGACAATGGGGGTGGTTCTAAATAGATGTCTAAATAGACTCCCATAATCAGAAAGTGGTTAAGATAAATTGTTTAAATAAAACAGCAAATTAATTAATTTCAGATTTTATTCCCTACTCAAGTGCTCTTTAATTGTGTGGATTAGATTATACTCCCCTAGGTAAACAGTCTCCAATATTGGGGATGGGGGAAGGGGAGGAAAAAGCAGAGGGCGGATTCAGATCTCTGTCAGTGAAAGATTACAAAGGGAAGCAAAATGACTGGAGGAGAAAGAGAAGATTAGAAAAACTGATGTTAAAACCTTCCAAAAACGGCTTCGTAAGGTTTTGCATGGGATATACCCATCAGAGTGGGCCTGTGGGTCCACAGATACACAAATGAATAAATGGCAAAACAGTGAAGTTCTTGGTCTACTTTCTTATTTAAAAAAAAAAAAAAAAAAAGGAAAAGATCATGTGGGAAACTTCCACCCAACACCCACCACTCACAAAGTTGGGTGGAACCCTAGGAGGATGCAGCTCAAGGGAGGGAGAAATCTGCCCTAAGGGAAGGTGCTTCACCTTGCAGACCCTTATAAAATCTTATCTACGAAACGAATCATTCCGGCCTCACAGGGGTGAGATGTGTATCCCTAGGCACGTATGTAACACGCACTCGTGGGCAACGACTACACAGAATGATGCACGTAACCGTATCTTGCACACTGCCTGGAGCACATCGCGGCCGCAGTACACGGGAACCACTAATGCGTGTGCCTTAGGCACGGGGAGTCGCCGTCTGGCCAGAGGTGACAGTGACAGAGGGGGGGAGCGGAGGGGGCAGGAAGGGCGGCGGACTCAAGAGAAAGCCACCGTCTTCCACTTAAAAACCCTATCTATTCAAGGGGCGGTGGATTTCCGTCGGAGACCCTACACGGAGGTAAGGCAAAGTAAGGCGCCTGAGAGGAAGTTTTTCAGGGTTTGCAAGGTGTTCGCGGGAGTAAAAAGGTGGCTGCACGGCGCCCCGCCGCTGCAGCAGCCGGGACTGAACGCGCGGTGCAAAGAGCTGCGCGTGCGCGCGGGGAGTTGGGTTGGGGGCGGAGGGCGCGGGGAGCGCGCTGCGGCGGCGGACCCGGGCGCGCGCCAGAACGCCGAGCGCGCGGGAAGCCTGCGAAGGGCGCAAGCGCGCGCCGCCTCGTCCCGCCCCCAGCTCCCACCCACCGGGTTTGGCGCTCTTCTCCCCGCCCCTTTCTTTTCCCGCGAAGGGAGGGCCGTGGCGCGAGGCCCGTTTGCGTCGTCGCCCCCGCGCAGGCGCAGTGTTTCCCGCGGCCGCGAGGCGGGGCGGGCTGGGCGGAGCCGGGCCTCACCTCCGCAGCACTCCGCCCAGCAGCGAAGCGTTGAGACACTCGGGCGGTGAGAGGCGCCGCTGTACTTCCGCCACCGTGACCTTGTACTTCGAGGTGGAGCTGAGGAGCGAGAGGCGACCCGGAACTGAACAGAAGACTTCGTTGGGGTTCACGACGCCGCCGAAGAGGTTGTCCTTGTTTATGGGGATGGCGGAGACGGCGTTGCTGTTGGATTTGGACAGGGACACGGGGCCTGCGGAGATAGACGGGGAAGCTGCGTGTGGGCGTCGAGGGTCACTCCCAAGTCCTTCCCGACCCCGGCGCTCGCCCGGGCTTGCGCTGCAACCCCCCCGTTTCCTGCCAGCCCAGAAAATCCCCTCTTCTCTCCTATTCCCTGGTGTTCGCCAGTCCTGGGGATCGAGCCTCTGGCCCTCGGCGCACCTCACCCGGCGGCCGGCAGGCGCCCCCACCTCGCGCCACCAGCCAGGCCCGAGCTTCCGGCTGAACCCTTTCCTGTTAGCCGCAAGGGTGCTGTCTACAAATGGTAGTGACATTGTGACCCCCTGGGCTCTCATCCGAGGACAGTGGCCCCAGTTGAGGTGCTGGAGCATAGGGTCAGGGTGCAGGGGAGGGGATTACGTTTGCACACCCGAGAGCAAGCTGTGTGTACTTTGGAGTTTTGGGGGGGTGGGGGGGTGGGGGGCTTAGTGTTGGGAAGAGATTGCCTCAGAGACCTATAATTAAAATCAGCAGAGAGTTTAGGTGGCTGAAGCGGCCTGTAAGTGAGCATTGCAGTTAAGGCACCAAGCTGGGAGGCGGTCGATTCGCTTGTCACACACCACACGTGCCCCACCCATCCTTTTGAGGAATAAGCCCTTTCCTAGGTTTAGTTGTGAAAAAGACCCGAGTTGTGGAAATCCATCCCAAAGCCCCATTTTGAACTGGGAGGAAAAAAAGGATAAATAGGCCTACCATAGGATATTAGCAGTATGCCCTGTTGTCCAGCAAATCGTTAATACCCTTGTCTGCTTAAGAGTACTCATTGGGAAGGGGAGAGGATATATTCTTGCTGGTTCAAATCATAAGCTCTTCATGGTCGGCCCCACCATAGTTAGAGAAAAAAGCCAAGGCCAGCAGAAAGTGTACTACCATGTTACATTTCTCAACACCAATAGAGTTCAGATGCATTCACAACCATTTAAGTACAGTATGCATTTGTATTTTATAAATTCCACAAGGAGACATATATAATAATATGCACACATTCTATTCACAGTACTCCTCCCTCTTTAATGGGGATATTCTAGACGTATGGGGAGGTAGGGGGCTCTAGGTTTTGGATAGATCACTTGTGACATTAATAGCTCTGGGGAGGCTAATAGAGACAATAGGAGTTAAACGAACTCTTGAGAGATTACTAATAAAAGAGCCAATTATCATGTCGACTTGGAAAGAGCATCTCTTAAGATTTATCCCTTGCACATCTAATTTGACGTGACAAAGACTTCACAGATGCAAAAAATGAAACTTTAAACTGGCTAACAATATACTGATTGGGGTTAGAAATGAGAACAGTTTTATATAGCATCATCCTCTGGTGGTGCCTAGAATCCTGAAATGTAACATTGCCACCATAACAACAACAAAAAAAGCTGCTGTGAATAGCATTTAATCCAGTAAACTTTATTTCTACTCACTAAACACAATACAAATTACAAATCCATCCAAGTCACTTGACACTTTTTAAAAACAATTTCTGCTCTGAACAATTATGCTAATAATCCCGACATTTTCAAGATGCTAATTTTAACCAAAAGCCAAATTTTTGTTAACCTAATTCACAAAGTTTAAAACCCCTTAAACAGCTAATGAGAAATTAAATTGAAGAACATGAAAGTTTCTTCTTCCTCTGCTAAGGAGTGTTACCAAAGACACAGCTGCCCTTCTGTTAACATTGAGTTATTTGCACCGTTTTAGCATTATACCCCTTCTTAACACTCATAGCCACGCACACAACAGATGAACTAAACTATTAAACCATTTGAAAACTGAAATGCCACTTCCAAATCAGTTCGACTCTTACACGTTTCGTGTGTTTGTCCATGTATCATTAAACTAAATTAAATGGTCAAATCATGAACAAGGCTAGCCTGTTGCCATTACTAACATACTGAGAGCCGATCACTTAAGCATTGCTGTTCCAAGCCCATCTATTTGCTAATTCTGAGCCTTTAGGAAATCCTATTTGAAAAAAATAAATACAGCTCTGCAAGTTCTTTTAAATAGCACTATGCCTGTAAGGACATGCCTGGAATGTAGAAGGAAATGGCTTACCTTTCTTAATTACAGTTTGATCTGGGATGTTAATACCCGGGTCTTCTACATGCTGCAACAAAAGGATACACATGGATGTAAGTGTATAATCAAAACAAAAGGAAATGAATATTCCATGCAACATGGGGGGAGGGGAAGGGTTAGAATCAAAATTTCCCCCTCCCAAATAGTGACATTTATATATAAACATCTCATCTTGGCTTATTGGAATTTGAGGCTTTGCAACTCAAGAGGTTTCACTGCACACCCACGGCCCATTTCTCCTCCCCCAGCAAATAATCCATGTTTGAAGGAGGTGGGGGTGGGGAATAAAACTTTCTTTGGAAATGAAACCAAGTTTTGGAGCACCTAATCTTTCTCACAAAGTCAGTTCAACCTTTAAAAATACACCTGGCTTTATTTTGGCGCCTCAGCGGCTTCGGACCTTAGCGATTCGAGTGTTCGGGCAGCAAAAGCCAGAGAAACACAATAGAAATGACAGAGGCGGGAGTAACAAGGGAGCATTTTAAACGTTTTAGGTAGTGTGATAAAAAGCAAATGCATATACACACCTTCACTTATGGAACACTAAAAATAATTTTTTAAAGAAGACTACTGCCTAAACCGGGTATCAGAAAGGAATATGAAAATGGTTTTTAAAAAAAATACAAAAAACAAAACCTTTGCGGTTTTATCCCCCCTGTTGTCCAACAGCAGATTTGTTGGGTTTTTTTCTTATTTTTTTCTTCTCTCTCTCTCTCTTTTTTTTTTTTTTTTTTTACAGATGGATGGGTATACGTGTGTGCTAGAGTCAAAACGTGATTAGAAAGTAAAATGAAATCATGTTTTCTAATGCAGAAACTGACAGGCAATATAATGTCTGGCTGTGTTTACAAATTAGCACCAGGGCTGCTGAGATACAAGATTTCGCAATCGTTACCAAACACAGGCATTACCATTTAAAAAACTATTACTTCCTTCTCTAGTCTTTGTCCAACAATAATACTGATTCGAACATTTTCCATTCTGTCTTGGATTTATGCTCCTGTTAATTGTGCCTGATCGCAATGATTCCGGGTGGATGGTACTAAGTTGCTTTATTACAGGTTTTATTATACTCAATGCTCTCATTTGTAACTTGCCTAAAGTGCTTCTGGATTTAAGTATAATTAAATTGAGAAATGTTCAGAAATGACTACTGCTGCAGTTCTTGTGTTTTAACTATATGGGGAAATATGATCCCTTTATGCATGCACCCTCAACCCATAAAGTAAATGTAGTGTGGCATAATACTTTTATTTGTGTTATTTCTAGACCTTGTCCATACAGGGAAGACTGTTAAGTTTAAAACCCCACTGAGATATTAATGATTAAATAATTTTCACCATCAATTTGATTTTCTTAAATATTTAGCAGTCATTCTTATTAAAGGTTAACTGTTGCAGCAATGGGAAAATTGAAAACAACCCTTTTCCTGACCCAAATTCCTTTGAAAGAATTTTTTTCTTAATAGGTGGGGGAGGGTGGGGGGAAGAGCTGCAACTGAGTTTCCTTGCTTTTATATGATCTTTTGGTTAATTTCTCCTACTGACTAATTTCACCACAAAGAGTGACTATACAGGTGCTAAGAATTCACACCAGCCACTTTGGAATTTCTGCAAAGGAGAGCAATCCTAATTCACAGTAATTCCAAAAGGTTGCAATGCATTTTGCAATTCAAATATTTCCACAGAGCAGGCTAGGAAAAGGATTCAGAGGCTCTTTGGGAAGGGGAACTAAAATGATCACAACTTCCAGGTTGGTTTTTTAATTGCGCTTTTCTCAACTATTGCTTCTCTCATTTTACTTCCCAAGAAATGTACCGTTTAGTATCAGTCTCCAAAAACATTTATGAGCGCAGACAAACGCACACCATGCTTACTAAATCCCACAGTGGATCAAGTGCCTACTTTGTTGCTTTCCATGCAAGGCTGCTCAACATAACCAACAAATTTCAGTGATTAACTGGGCCAACTGAGAGCTGTAATAAATTTTCTATTTTCCTATGTAACTTAAATAATGTTTTAAATTCACCAAGCAAGCAGGTAAGTTCATCTGACCATTTTCTTTGCAATCTAATGCAGTAATCATTAAACTGTCAACGGACATATTGCTGCAATATTTGATGCACTAATTTGAAATAGCATTTTAGTAAAAATCACATCCAGATACATTTCCTCTCCAAAGAAAAGTAGCATTAACAGAGCCTTTACAGCTTTAATAAAATTATTGGCTCATTCTAATTCCATTTCAGGAAGGTTGTGAGGAAACCATAAATACGTAGAATTGAAACAGAGATGCTGGTTTAAATTTAATTTCAGAAAGTACTTTCAAATTATCAATAGGTTTACATTGTAAATAGTAAGTGTGCTAATACCATGCTTATTCAGAAATCATTTTAAACTGCATTTATCGATAACTGAATCAGAACTCAAATAATGTATTGCCCAATAGTCTCAAAACATTTAATTTAATATGGGGTGTAGCAGGTTCTGATAGGCGTTGGGAACCCAGCTAATGATTTATGAGGTCAGCACTTAGCACCCCTAGGAGGAGAAGGAGGTTGCATTTTAATGTCCCCTGCTCCGATTTGCTACTTACTATTCTTTAATCAGGGTAGGGTACACACATAACTTTTAGTTATCACCAGTGCTTATAAAACCCGGCAAAAATGATTTTCTTAGGGTGTCGTTTACACTTTATGTTAAACTGCCGGGGCATTTAATGAGCTCTTCTGGTCGGATTTAACGTCTTTTTCAGGACAGACAGAAATCCCCACGCCAGACGCAGCGGTGGAATTAGATCCTCTCCCAATCGAAACAGTTTACTGTGGTGGAGAGGGGCAGATATTGTTAATGGTGACATTCGTCTGATTTATTTCTGCGTTGGTGGAAATGGTAACGCAGGCATTGTTTGCAGGAGCTCCAGGAACCTTTGTTCTAGGCTATAGAACTCTCAACTACTTTTTTTTTTTTTTTTTTAATCCGGTCGTTGCCGTGGGTTCTCAAAGCGTCCGCCCCCAAAAAATAATATGAAATTTTGGAAAAGTAAACGCCATCGCGGGAACCTCAGGCCCACCCGCCGCACGTCCCGATTATCTTCTCTGGGGGTGGGTGAGCAGGGGCTGCGGTCCCCTCTCGCGCCCCCCGCGCGGCCTCTTACCGGGACGTCCTCGATGGCGTGAGGTAAGGAGTGGATCGGGAGGTCTCCGAGTCCTGAGCTAAGCCCGTGTGGGCCGTGCAGGAGGTCTTCGTGCCGCCGGTAGTCCCTGCGAGGATCCAGGCCCGAAAGCTGGTGGGGCAGCCCCCGGTGCGTGTGCAGGAGCCCAGACTCCTGGCTCTGCCTCTGGCCGGGCCAGCCCGGGTGCTGCGGCTGCGGCTGGGCGTGCAGGGGGTTCAGGCTGTAGGGGTCGTTGACGTGGGAGTAAGGATCTTGCGACTGGGGGTAGATAGGCTGGTAGGGCGGGGGGAAGTAGGGGGGCTGGAAGTCGGCATTGGGGGTGTGGGACAGCGGCGGGGCGCTCGTGTAGGGAGATTGACCTACAGTGCCCAGCTGGGGCAACCGTGCCGTCCCGTTGCTGGTGCCGTCGTGACGGTCCTACAAGAGGGAGAGAGAGGGGAAGGGGAAAGAACGAGAAATCAGGCGTCGAGTTACAGCTGTCCACTCTAAATCCACTCCGCAAGACTGCGTGGGGAACCGCTCACTCCCACGGGCAGGCCGACGAGAGAAATGGGCTCCAACTTGTTCATTTCGGAAAATACCCCAGAAGTGAGGCGGGCTCTTTCCAAAACGCAGGGAATTAGATGGTGCAAATGTGGGGGCATAAGAGGCTCTGCTTAGGCGTTTCTTTGAAAGTGGGGGGGGGGAGACAGAAAAAGGCCTCCCAGAATACACTCCGTTTAGCTGCAGCATGAAACCTCCCTTAAGCAAAATGAAAATTCCTGCTAAATATTAAACAGCAGAAGCGGCCTTTCCTTTTTCCCCCGGATTTGAACCTGCCTGCCACTGCGTTATTGTTTACACCCTGTTCATTTATTTGGAGGAAAAAAAAAATCACACACGTTCAAAGACCATTACCATTTCATGACTATTTAAATAGAAACATCTCATAGAGGGGCTGCAACGAAAGCACACGTTTAAATTACCAGCTTAAAGAAGGTTTTAACTGCAGGATGGGGGTCTGTCTTTTCCGCTTCCTCAGTTGGGAGCCTTTTTCTCGACAGGGTCGATTTTAGGATACGGATGGGGGAAACGGGGACGTCAAGTCAAGGTTTAAAATAGAAAGATTCAGCCTTGTTGGGCTTAAAAGAGAGAGGTGTACCCCGGGGCGGAGGCTCCCGCCCCTTGCACCCCAGCCCCAAAGGGCAGAAGACACGCCTGACTTTATGTCCCTGTATTGCAATTCGCTTGCAAAACAGGCGAACAGAGTTGATTCCAGGGAGTGCGAACCCTCGGAGGTTGAGCCCCGGGCTCCGAGGGTTGGGGGCACACCGGGCCGCGTTCTTCCTGCAGATGGATTAAGCACCAAAGGTTGAGAACACCTCGGGAACAAGTGAATACGCGAGGAAATAACGATGAACGTGGTGAGGAACACGCCTGGGGAAGTAGCGGCGAGGTAGGACTGCGCGCCGGGAGAGGTCGAGCAGGGGGGAGGGGGTAATGCATTCGATTTAAGAATGAAAAAAGCGAGAGAAAGGAGGAAAGAGAGAAATGCAAATGGAAAGGTGGGGGGGGGGTGCCCTGAAGGAAACCTGGGCGCGAAACCAGAGGTTGCGGGCAGCCCCGCCGCACCCGGTTTCCAGAACAGAATTCCTAAGGAAAACAGGGATGGGGGTGGGGATGGGACTCACCATAGCTGAAAAACTGTGAACTAACATCTGCGAAGAGTCTGGGGTAACGAGTCAGGGTGGAAAAAAACAAGCAAGCCTGGAGAGCCCGGCTGCCCCGCCGCCCGAGCGCGCCCCACACAAAAGGCGCCGAGAGCCCCGCGCCACCCAGGACTCCGGTCACGGCGCAGACGCTCCCGCGAGCGCTGGAGCCCCGCTCTGGTCCATCCGAACTTGAACCACCGATTGGAGCGGCGCCTTCAGCTGGTCGAGCCCACGGTCTCTATCCTGCCGCGAGCGGTTAGGATTCAAAGTTCCTTAAAAAATGAAAAAAACCCCAAAAGAGGAAAAAGAAAAAAAAAAAAGTGTGTGTGTGTCTGTGTGTATGTGCGTGTTCCTTAATCCGTGTCTCCCCTCTTTTCTTAGCGGCGGCTTCGCTTGAGCTTCTAATAACCGCGCTGGGCAGCGTTCCTGGAGCCTCCTAATAGCAGATATTCATGACTATTAATATTACACGAATACTTAATAAGGGAAGAATGCCTGGAAATCGAGCGTGAAGCGGAGAGGCAACTCGCGCCGGAGCCGGCTCTCAATGCAGTCCATTGACGGGAGCCTCAGTGTAGCAAATCGGAGGTGGGGAGAGGGAGCGCGAGAGACAAAAAGCGGGCGAGAGAGGGAGCGGGCGAGCGCGCGGGGGGCCGCGGCGCGGCGTCTGGCGAATCACAGGGAAGGGGCAACATTTTAAAAGGTTGCAGGGCATGCAAAAGTGAAAGAGAAAGAGGGAGAGAGGGAAACCGAGGGAGAGAGCGCAGAGAGGGAGAATGTGTCTGCGTGCGTGTGTGAGAAAGAAAGTGTGGGTGAGAGAGGGGAGCCCGGAGTGGGGAGAGGGGAGGGAGGAAAGGAGGGAGAGCCCGGGAGGAGGAAGGGAGGGAAAGAGGGAGGGAGGGAAGGAGGGGGAGGGGGCCGAGCCGGAGCGCACGGAGGGGGAGGCCGCGGGGGAGGGGGAGGGAGCGAGGGGGGGGAGAGGAAGCGAGCGAGGACAATCAGACCTAAAAGGCTGGGGCAGACCTCGGGATACCGTGGGGGCCGCGCGTCGCGGGCCGGAGCTGCCGGGGACCGCGTCCGGGCATTCATCGGGCTCTCGGCACGGGAGGTGCTGCCCGGCCCTCTCCGGCCGCGGGCTCCTCCGCTCCGCAGCCGGGCCTGGGACTCGGGGTTCGGCCGCCCGCCGCCGCGCCGCTGCTCCATGGCCCGGCGCCTCGCCCGGGACCGGCCCGCCCGCTCCACCACCGGCCCTCGCCTCGGCCGCCGCTCGAGCTCCCCTCGGACGGCCCGGGCCGCTCCGCTCTGCGGCAGCTGCCGCCCCGCCCTCGGCTCTCCGGGGCAGGGGCTCGGGGCGGGGGAGCCGGGACGCGGCCCGGGGCGCGCAGAGACGCTAGGCGGCCCAGCCCGGGCGCCGCTGGCACCGGCTCCCGGCTCCCGGCGCAAACCCGTCCGACTGGCTGGGCCACTCCCGCCCGACGCCCCCCCCCACCCCCCACCCCCGCCCGGATGACACGGCTCGCTCTCTCCCAGCGCGGCCCGGCTGCCGCCGCTGCCCGTCCGCCCGCTGGGTTGTCAGAACAAGCGGCACCTCGCCTCCTGCGTGTCCCTGCAGAGCCCCGACATAATTAGACAGCCCCGAGCCGGCTCGGAAACCCGAAATCCCTGCTCCGGCGCTCGCCCACCGCAAAGTTGTTGAAACAGCCCTCACTCTGTTCTCCTCTCTCTCTTTTTGGCCTCGCTTACACACATTCACACGCGCCCCCACAGGATCTCTCTCAGAGGGAGCAAGTTCTTCGCCTCCCACCTGAGTGTCGCAGGCGCCCAGCGCCGCGCAGAGGTTCGGACCCCGCCCGCCTAGGGCTCGGCCTCCGCGAGGGTGAAATGCCCGAACCTCGGGCTCGCAGCCCTGGCGGGGACAACTCGGTCTCGACTGAGGGGCTCAGTTGCACTCGGACCAGTTCGCAGAGCCACCCCCACCCCCCACCCCAGGCCTGGAAACAAAGCGGCTGGTCTGCCCTGGGGTCGCTGAGCCCGGCGCCGCGCACGGCAGGAGCCCCCAGAGAAGCGCCGGTCCCCGTGGGATGTCACCTCGTGCCCCGTGGGGTGAAGGGAGGGCCCGGGAAAGGAGAAAGATTTAAAATAGCCGACGGAAAGGAGAGGGGGAAGGGAACGGGTGACACATCGTTCACCTCAACCCGGGTTCTGATTTCAAGTGAAGACAAGACCCACGCTGCTGCGCCCGCACAGACCTCTGCGCCAGACATTTCCAGCTCCAAATGTCAAAGAGAAAGAAAAGAGCAGAAAAGAAAAGAGAATACAAAACAACACAGCAAAGGCAGGGACTACCACCTATTTAGGTAATCATCGGCCGCGGCCCCCCTCCCCCTCCCGTGACCCCTCCGCGTATTTCAGCGGGGGTTGCGAAGGAGTTCACGGCCGCCGCAGCCGGGCGGGTTCCCAGCGCCTCCCGCGGGCGGAGCGGCGGTGCTGGGGCTTCCCCGGCTGCCGCAAGAAGCCGAGCTCCGGAGACCCTGGCTTGTAAAACGGGCTCCAATGAGGCGCGCTCTATCGGCCCCGCGGGCTCCGCGCACCAGAGGCCCCGTGCAGCCCCGCCAGGATTCCCACGGTCACGCAGCCGAGCGCCGGGCGGCTGCAGGGGCCGAAGCTGGAGGACCCCGCGGCCGGCCGGCTCCGCACCGCGCAGCCTCCCCACCCCCACCCCAGGGATGCTCTCCGAGTGTCCCACAGAGGGAGAAGCTGCTTACAACTTCTTCAGTAACAGAGATACCTGGAGCGAGCCCCGAAGCAACGTGGGAGAGGAGTGATTCCAAACTGAACCCCATAACCGGGAGGTGCAACCCAGCTCAGGGAGAAGTGTGCGGGCCCCTTCTCCAAACAGAAAGGAGCCTTTTTAGAAAGGGGGGGAGGGGGAAGATAGGGAGGAAGTAAAAAAATGAATCAATAAAAGAAGGAATATTAAAGATCGGAGAGGAAGTTAAAGAGGAAAAGGGGTTTTCTCTTCCCTTTCTCTTCCTGGTGACTCGAGCCCCCAGGATCTCGCTGGAGACACACGCCGGGTGCACAGACGCGTGCCTAATTGCCAGCAACTGCTTCAAAAACCCAAGCTCGTGTCTTCGTTCCACTCTTAGGCAGACCCAAAACTGGTCAGAAAAAAAAAGGGGGGGGGGGTAAAGTGGGACACGAGCTTCGAAGGAGGGAAATGAAAGAAGGCAGCGTCCACATCCTTCCTCTCCAGCTTCTCCCTTGCGTTCTTCGGGCGAATCGGAGAGGCGGGCGCCGCGCTGGGGAAAGTTTGTCCCACCCGCATTTCGCAGCTGGCTGCGAGGAGAGGAGGAGGAGCGGGAAGGTAGCGCTCCGAGCCTGCGGCCGCAAAGATACCCGGCGCCGCGCTTACCTCGCAGTCCTCGTACTTGATATTATCCGTCAGTTTCCAAAGCATTTTCATGGATCGGCGTGAACGGATTTGCCCCCTTCTCCGCCTCGCACCCAAGTGGAGCTACTCTCTGGGTAAGCGCAAAGTGCCGGCTGCCGGCGGTGAGCGCAGGAGGAGGAGGAGGAGGGAGAGGAGGAGGAGGAGGAGGAGGAGGAGGAGGGCGAGGAGGAGGAGGAGGGCGAGGAGGAGGAGGAGGAGGAGGGCAAAAAGGAGGAGGAGGAGGGCGAGGAGGAGGAGGGTGAGGAGGAGGAGGCGAGAAGGGAAAGAGCTCCCGTGTGCGCTCGGAGATCTCCCTCTAATGGTAGAAACTTTTCCCTTTTCCAGCTCTTTACCAACAGCCTAATCGCCTCATTAGCATATCAACAATAGTCCAATTGCTCGCCAGCACCGCAATCTGCGGCCGGCCGCTCCGACCCAGGTATAAAGGCCTCTCCAAGCCGCGAACTTGCTCCTAGAGCGCACGCCTGCCTGTGAGCGGACGGAATCTCCCCGGAGACCAGCCGCGCGCCCCTGCCCCAGTCACCCCCCAGCCCCCGCCGCTGCCCCATTCCACCCCACTCCCCTTCCTCTCCGTCTCCTCCTCCAGGGAGATGCCCTCCGCAACAACAACAACAACAAAAAACCTGCACTGTGCAGGGTCCGAGCGGCTGCGCCTGGGGCCCAGCTTTCAGCACCTCTCCCTCACCCCTACCACCGCTAACCGCGCGGTCCTTTCGGCCCCGTCCAATTTTATTAGAAATTATTATCCCTTTCGCAATTAAATATAATCACCAAACCAAGACCGGCAAAGTCACTCCAGGATTTTTGCCCAACAAGAGATCGCCTCCGCTCGCGGCAGCCTCCACCTCGGGCCCCAGCGCCTTGGGAGTTTTATTGGCTTTGCGCTCCCCCCCCCCCCACACCCCCAAGTTGAAGATTTTGCCAAACGGCTCCAGTGGCTCGGCTGGGGTTTGCGATCCTTTAATTGCCGCGTGTAAAATAAAAATTGTACCCTGAAGAGGTTAGTTGACAGCTCCAGGGGTTAAATGATTTTCCTCTCGTTTGTATGAAGCTAGAGCAGACTGATAATTCAACGTGGTGTTTGGGCTAAGGGTTTCCTAGGTGCGATGTGGACAAAATACAGAACTCCTATGGAGTCTCACAGTCGCTTCTGGAGTTGAGCCGATATACCGACATGTGTGCGCCGTGTCATTCATGCATCAAAATAAATCGCTGGGAACCAACTCTTCGCTGTGCTAATCTGCTCCAGTTTTCCCAAGATCCCCCTTTTTAATTAAAGCAGGGAGAGTTCCTTCATGATTTGGTGATGTTACTAAAGCGGGCGCGCTCGCGGCGCAGTGCCCGGCTGACGCGGAACCCGGAGGCCCCGGGGCCACCCCCGAGTCCAGGTTGACCAGTCTGGGCTCTCCCGCTCCACACAGGGACCTGCTCGCCCCACCGGGGCTTATTATTATTATTATTATTATTATTATTATTATTATTATCATTATCATTATTATTTTCTCTCTGCTGTTTTAGTAAATTATTTTAAGGGAGAAACTAACAAGAAAGACGTGATGTAATCCTTCGAAATACAGAGTAATTAATTTCTCTGGCTGAGCTCCTCATCTGTCCTCCATGAAAAAGTTTTTGTGTGTCTTTCTCGCTCTTGAATACTGCAAACTCACTAAGCAGTAGTAGGTCTGCCTCCGAATTGCTCTAGTAATGACTTCTGGTTCCATCTAGGCCTGTTTCTTGCAAACTTCCAGGCCTCCCGGGTTTCCACGGGGTGTCCTTACAGAAGGGCGGAGGCTGTTAACAATTCGAGCATTTCTTAACAGGTGGAAGGAAGACGAGAAGAGGGAACCCCCTTCCCCCCAAATCTGTAAAAGGGCAATTCTCCTTCTGGGTGACCCCCGCAAATTCCTCAAGCTAGGCAGAGTAGGCCAGAGGCCCCTCCCAAAACTTGGGAAGAAGACTTGAGCTTGAAGGGGGATTTAGAGCTCGGGACATTTCCCGGACAGCCGGGGCGCTCCCCACGCTCCTTTCCGCCACCTAGCACGGCTCTGTGGCTGTACACAGTCCTCTCCACCGGGGGAAACGGTGACCGTCCAGGGCTGGCACCACGCACCCTAAGGGGCTGCCCCGGGGCCCTCCGCGCAACGCGGGGCCTAGAAGTCCCTAGAAGTCGGGCGATGGGCCGCCGCGAGCATTTCCACCTTCCTAACGGCAGCCGCAGCCGCCGAGCGTGATCTGTAGGCCAAATCCTAGGCCTGGGAGCATGGGATTTTTACACCCTCAGCCGTCGCCACAGTGTGCTTAAGGGAACTTCAAGTTTCGCTTTTTCAGTTTGTTGGCTGGGGAAGGCATTCAAGGCCCCTTATCTTCTCCACTGCCCCCCACCCCCCACCCCGGCTGACCCGTGCCCCGCAGATCTCTGGCTCCGCACCCGCGGGGGCTGCTACACTGTTGTTGTATTCCCGCCGAGGGTGCCTTTGAGGTGCAGATTGGGGCCTGCGGGCTCAGCGCCACCGCCCGAGTTACGGGCGTTGAAGAAAGGCCCAGGCCCGCGCCCCAGGAGCCCCTGGAGCCAGCCGAGCCGCGTTTGTGTGAACGTCATTACCACGACAAGTCGCTTCATTGCATGTCAATGCTCCGTCCTCACCAGCGCCCCGGGATAGTAGCGCCAGGCCTGGGGATAGAGGTCGGGGGTCCAGGCCTGGAGTGGGGGCGTGGAGAGGGCCTTGGAGGGAAAAATGAGTACCAGTGTGAGACGGAGACACCCAAGGAACAAAGAGACAGCAAGGGGCCTGAATGGCTATTTTCTCTGGTTGTCACCACCCAGTGGGACCCAAGAGCCCGACAGGCCAAGCCTGAAGGATCCAACCCCTCCAGGCCCCAAATCCATGGGCCCCACCCTAGAGGCAGGCTTCCCACCTCTTGCCAAACTGTGAGCCCGCAGGAGCTAGGCCCAGGGTTCATTCTCTTCTCCTTGAGGCCAGGATCTCACCGCTTCGGAACCTGAGGCCCTTTGGAAGCTCGGACCTCCACCGAGGCTGTGCTACTGGCACTTTCTCAGACCCGAGGCGTTCTGCTGTGAAGTCCACTCGGCTTGCTTGCGGAGAAACCTGCAAAGCCCTCAGCCAAAGACTTCCCGGAGTCTACACCCTCCAGAGAAGAGAACGAAGTAGGGTCCTGAGGCCCACGGGGGCAAGGGAGAAAAAGGTGTGGATTTCTAACGTTTGTGTTTGGTGTGGGTATTTGCACCCTTAAGCCCCAAAGGCAGTCTAACGTTGGGGCTGAAATTGCATTTCAGTGAGGTTTAACTTGAGGGGAGAGGCAGAAAAAAGCTCAGTGTTAATAAAAATTATAAATACAAGGAAAGAAATAAAAATTGCAAGACGAATTCCTTTCCCCAACTCCAGGGAATGTATTAAAGGTGGGACTTCTCTGACCTTTACTTCTCATGGCACAAATCTGAAACAAGAAAAGGAACTCGCCCCAGAAAGAGCAGGACCTCGACTTTTCTCTGGAAGTTCAGGGCGTTCTGTTCGAATTGCCCTACAGGCTTCTAGGCACCCAGAATCTCGCCCTAACCAGGCCTCTCTGGGCCCCGGGTTGGGGGTTGGGGGTTGGGGGGGAGAGGGCCCCTCAGCTCCCATTATGAAATTGGCCACAGAGAAGAGAGGCTGCTACCCTCACCAACCTGGCCAGAGCTGCCCGGGGTTTCCATAGGGGAAATGTCTGGAAGTTAGAAGCCGAGAGCTACAAGAATGCTCCTGTGGCCTAGGTCGGGTCCGGAGCTCAGGGACCCCAAGGTCCAGGGCCCAGTTGGCCTTGTAATACGGGCGGCCTAGTAGGGCCGAGTTTGGCAGGCGTTCGTTTGGAAGAATTTTGGACCTGCCTTATCCCCCACCATCCACTCCTCCTCCAGTCACCCCAATCCGTAGCCCAAGCGGCGCAAACGGGCTTCACGACTCCGACTGAGAGGCTAAACTTTGTGCAAACTCTTAAGTATTTCCCCAAAGAACATTCTCGCCGGCGCGACCCGTCCATCCGGACCCCTCTGCATTCTCCACCCCCCACTAGGTCCCCCAAACTTGGGAGGCAGGAAGACAGGTGCACCAGAACCCCACCACATGCGTAGCCCTGGGGTCTAGGGCAAGAACGGAGGGCGGACCGAGCCGGGAACCTTCCTTACCACTCACTGCAACCCCCGCCCGGCGCCCTTCCCCCTCCCGAATTAGTCATCCACCCTTATTTCTGCTGTGGGGGAGGGGGGGGCATGAAAAGCTCTAGCGCAAACCACAAGTGACCCCCCGGGGCCACCTGTGGAGCGTGCGCCGGACTTTCCCCAGCTCCGGGCCGCCGGCAGCGCGTGTTTTTTTCTGCCCTCTTTCTCTCCTGGGAACACTCCTGGGCGCTGCCAGGCGCGCCTCACTTACGACTCTCCCTGCCCTGGGCCAAGGCTCTTCCTCTCCGCCTCCCCCCCTGCCGGCCCCCTCCCCCGCTCCACCCCCGCCCACTGCAACCCCAGCCAAGGCAAACCCCCGTACCTGCCAGTCCCCCATTTTGGCAAGTATGGACATCGCGGCTCGGCGCTCCTGGCGACGGGTCCCCGCCGGGCATGGGCTGGAGGGCTCGGCCGGGCCCGCTCCCTGGAATCGCTTAGGCAAATCCTCCTTTTTTACCTGCTCACCAACATCTCACCTGGTCATAAAGAGCTGGGTTGCTACCTGCCGACGCATGCGCGCTAGCCCAGGAATTCACTCCGCCAGCTCTAGTCCCAGCGCCTCGCAGAGCTGACCTGGGAAGTGATGGATTTATAGCCGCGGCAATCTCGCCATCAGCTCCTGCTTTTCCCAACAGCCCCAACCCGCTTTCCCCGGTCAGTGCCTGACCGGGGAACCGAGGCAGACTGCCTGCTGGGGTGTGCAGGGCGCGATGCGAGCGTGAGTGGGTGTGTTTTCACACTCAAGCAATGGGGGCATCTACGCGCTCTTCCGTCGACTCTCCTCCCCCCTCGGAACTTTGGGGCTAGGAGAGTCTCCACCCCGAGGGGGGAAGGATCCGGGAAGGGGGGGGGGGTGGGGGTGGGGTGGAAGAAGAGAGCAAGGCCCGGAGATTGGGCCCGACCGGATAGGTCCCGCGCACCTGGCGGCAAGCTGTAGGGCCAGACCCCGGTCCGGGCCTCCTCACCGGCCCACGAGGTTCAGGACACCCCCGGCCCTCGCGGATCCGAATCTGCGAGCCCCAGGGCTGCTTCAAGCGTCCGATCCCAGATCAAAGTGTTTCTCAGTAGGTGAAAACGTTCGCGATTGTTTCATTTCTGGCTTCTAGGTCTAGTCTCCTCCCACCGCAGACACACGCACACACACACTTGCACACTCATACACTTACACTTCTATTTAAGGTGAGCCCCTCCCCCACTCCTCTATGGCTTCCCAGCTCTTTATCTTTTCCACTAATAACTTTTTAAAGGGAGAACGGGGGCGTTGGTGGTTCTGGGATGGGCAGCTGAGGTTTGGGCTTGGGGTTTGCTTTCCCATGACAGATAAAATCACTCAAGTGATTCCACCGCTGCTTCTAATTAGAAGGGAGATTTAAAAGAAGCCACAGGATTTGGGGCTCCCGAGGAGCTCACCACTCCGTCAGGAACCACACCTGGTCGGGAGGGAGGCCCGGGTGAGGAGCTTAGCCTCGGGCCGCGCACTCCTCCGCGACCGTGCCGGCCCCACTCCGGCAGCCGCGAGGTCTGAGGTCTGAGGATCCAGGGCTGGGGCCTGGAACTCCCGGGACAGGCTCGGTTATCCCCTCCTGCTGTCGTCGCGGGGACTAAGATGAACAAAGAAAGAACCGGCTTCACATCGTCTAGGACACGTCAGGCCAAAGTGTGTAAAGGGTCAGCTCCGCGCTGGGGAGTGAAGACTTGTCCCGGTACCAAGGCTCCCTCTATCCCTGGCGGACGGCCTCAGTGGCCCTGCACCCACCCAGCCTGGGCGGTAGTGGTGTGGTTGGTGTCTCTCAAGGAGTCCCCGTGTCGCCTAGGCATTTGGGGCGTCCCTGGACTGCGGGACTCCCATCCCGGCGCCGACTGTGGATTTAAAACTTTCTCGGACCTGCCTTAGAACCTTGCTCAACACGTTTGTGGGTGCTTTTTTGTTTTTCCTTGCGAGAATTTCAAAGAATTTAAATTACGGCGTGTTGTTTTTTTTTTTTTTTAACTCCTAGTGTTTCCACTTCACTTTCCCGGCTTTTTCCACACCGTCGAAATAGGTTGGTGAAAACCGAATTCTTTCATCAAGTCCAAGAGAGAAGGGGAAGACGCGCCTGTAGCTCTTCGAGATTCCGGCGGGGGGCGCTGTAGTCTCTTAGAAATGAGCACGGTTTCTGGCCCCTGCAGCCTCGCTACTCGCGCGCCTCCGTGGAACCAGAGCTGGAGGGACGTGGGACCCGGCTGGCTGGGCCAGGCCGAGCTGGGACGGGAGGACGTGTGCTAGGGCTGGGGTGGGGCGCCTCTAGTCTCTAACTTTGGTACCTTTGGCGGGGGGGAGGGGACGTGGCAGGGCTTGTGCGGGAAAGAGAAGGCAACAGTGCACTTGAGCGCGAAGGCAAGCCGCCGCTCTGGGTTGGATGGGAGCGGACAGAAAGATTTGGAAGCGAAGCGGCCCAGGCCTTGGGCATGAAGGTGTCCGTTCAGATGACCTGGGCTGTGGCTGGGATCGGGGTGGGGGAGAGGGGAGAGAAGGGGCAATCCGGAAGTGGCCGCGGGCTAGAAGTTAGCTTTGGAGTACGACCACTTGGGGTCCGAACTCAGCTCGGTCATTTACAGTCAACAGGCTGAGTGCTCTAAGGCAAGTTGCTGAGTTTGTCTGAACCTCAGTTTTACTCATTTGTAGAATGGGTAATTTGTTGTGAGAGCTCACTAGAGGAGTGTGTGCGCCAAGCGCTCAGCACAGCGCTAGCCCAAGATGCGCTCTCAGGGAAGGCTGCTGAGCCTCGTCAGGGACGGTCTACTCCGCCCCACCCCCCACCCTGATAGTTACCCGAGCCTGGTTCCTTCTAGGTGGGGTCAACTCCTTTGTTCCTTCTTTAGGCGCCCCGCAGTCAGACCTCGTGGTCAACTGCACCTCCTGGGACTCCCTCCGCGGAATCTTCCTCTTCCCCAGGAGCGCGCCCTCCCCGTGGCTCCCGATTCTCCCCTCAGGGCCTTTCCCCACCTCGACCTCCTCCCTAGCCCCGCATCATCCTGACTTTGCCACCTGCAGGAGGGAGCCATGGGGTGGGGGGTGGGGCGCGGGCAGGGGCGACACCTCCCAACTTCACCCCAAACTTAGGCTCCAGTCAGCCACCCTAGTGATCCATCTGCACCCAGTGCCAGGGCTGTCCCAAGGCCACTGACTGCTCTTGGCGACCCACCTCAAGCACCTTAGCGGCCTGCAGCCTCCAGAACTGTGGCCCCCGGCCTCCGGGGAACCAGAGAAAAGTGGGACTTTTTTTTTTTTTTTTTTTTACTGGGTCGAGGTCGAGGGAAGGGAGATCAGCAGGAATTATCCTCCCCTCTCCCTGCTCAGCCGCCACCACCGAAAAGCAGGTTCCACAGCTGACAGGTCCTGGGATTCTCCGCCCAATGGCAAACTTTTCAGTGCGTGGCTCAGTGAGGCGTTGGGAGCTGCGGGAAGGGGCTGGAAGATTTGGTGTCAGATTGTGCCAACCTCCTAGCTTCAGGTAATGCTGAGCTCAGGCTCTCTGAGGCCCCTGGTGTCCGGGGATATCCGGGTGGAGTCTATTCCTACCTTGTAAGTTGCCACCCAACTTCATGAGTTCCCAAGTTGCAGCGGGAAGGATCTTTCCCTTAGGGTCAAGCTTTGCTTGAACTGCATTCCTCCCCACCCCAAAACCTTGAGGATGCTTACTCACCGTTTTTTCCACTCACCATCAAGTGCCACCCCCCTCCCCCCGCAGCGCTCCCCTCCCCGCATTGGACGCTTCTTAAGGCACTTAGAAAATGAAACTTAAATCTGAGCAATGGGTTGACTCAGAATTTCAACCTTGTGGTTTCTCAGCTTGCTTCTCCCTTAGAGGGGTCAGGGATTATTGGGGACAGATTGAGTGACCGCTCATCGTGCCTGGTGCCTCTTCCTCTGCAGAGGCTTTTCTTTCTGGCCCTTGGGCCTGACAGAGCCTGTCAACTCTGGGCCATTCTTGGGCCCCTCTCTGCAGTAAACTGGCCCCCAGGATCGGAGCAGGGACGGGAGAAGGTTTGACTACTCAGAGGAGGAAGCGAGGGGAGTTGAGCAGTGACGTGGCACGCCAGGACCCTCCAGGGATTCCTCCAGCACCCCAAAGCCCTCTCAACTCTCCCACTGGATTAGGGCAAAGGAATCGGGTTACCGGTCACTACAGAAGAAAGAAGCCAAACCTCTTACCAAAGGCGCCCAAGGAGAGTGCAGAAGAGAGGAACTGTGACCCTGAGGTGTGCTCACCTAAGCGCCTCCAAGGCTTGCACTTGGAACTGGGAGTTTTTGGAGCTGTGGATACAGAAGGCCCCAAGGGGGCAGTAAGACAGGTGGCCCAGAGGCCAAAACCCTAGACATGCCCTGGAGGCCATAGGCCCGTGACCCCTCCACGCGTGGCCCCGGTTCCTCCAGGCCCCAGGCGACAGGTGCAGTGGCAGCCTCCGCCGCCCGCTGTGCCAGGGCGGCCGCCGCTCAGCGGTGCGGAACCACTATCGGAACGAGTTTGCGCTTCTGTTTACAAAGCAATCCTGCCATCAAAAGAGGAACAAAATCACCACTTATCACACCCTGTCATAAAGTAATCTGCCCTGGAGGGAAACCCTAGCGAAGAACCGCGAGGTGTGGTGTGTGTGTGTGTGTGTGTGTGTACGCGCGCGCCCGCGTAGGTATGCGCGCTTGGGGGTGGGGGGAGCAGGGAGAGCAAAGGGAAGGGGGAACTCTCCCAACTCTTCCAGAGTAAATCGCTAGGACAGGCAGGGTCTCTCCAGGCCGAGAGAGACAGACGGTAGCCCCAGTGCTGGCCCCCGAGTGTGACAGGGGAGCCCTGCCCAGGACTGGGTTCCACAGAGCGTCAAATCTCTCTTTGCTCTTTGGAATCCACTCATTTGCAGTCTCCGACCGGATGCCTTCTTTTCTGGGGTCTCTGAAGATGCCGTATCCCCCAACCCCCACAGATGGGCAGAAAGGGAAAACAGTGAGTTCTTGGAAACTAGGAGGTCCATCTTGATTTCCCTCCCTGTTGGGGCACGGAAGGGCCCACAAGATAGTCTTCAGTAATTCCTAACCAGTGGGGGAGGGTTTTGCTCCCTCTAATCCCCATGGTGTCCCCCCCCACAATTCGTCGCTGAAGAGGGTGTCCTTAAGGATTCTCTGGCAATATTGACCAAATGGTCTGGAAAGTGGCCACGGCTGGGAGGGAGGGGGGCGGGGGGGGGGAAGTGTTGGGAAGTTATAAGCAATCCCTGTGGGCATCCAGTCCTTTTGGATTATCTCCATTCCTGGCTTGTCTAGAGGGAGATGGGAAACCCTTCAGGCAACCAAACCCATCTGTGTCCAGCGGAGTACCTCTGGGGGCTTCCTCTGGGGTGGAGGTGTCCCTGCCTCTTGTGTCACCCTCGGAAGGGCAAAAAGAGCAACCTTTCCCACTGTCACCCCACCCTCCCCATTTCCCTTCCGACGCGAAGACTTTTCCAGTCTTCTATCAGTAATTCACGACTTATTAATACAATGCAGAGTTTGGGCTTGTGCGAAGGTGACCCTCAAGTCCAATACCACTCCTCCCACTCCCACTCTCCTAGTCAAGGGAGTGATTTCCCCTGCAACCCACATTAATGTAGCAGGGCACCATTTGGTGAATTTGTGTCCACAGGCACTTGGATTTGGGACTCTTGGTCTCCACGATGTTAGTCTGAAAAGCTAGCAATCACTAACCCTGAGAGATCACTTTGGCTCCTAATGGGATATCCCTGAGCCCCGGCAGGCAGAATGATCAATGTTAAAGTATCCTATGCCTTTTTAAGGCCTTGGGGGAATTGTTCCATCCTTTATAATTCCTGTATGGTTGATGAAAACAGTCCACATGGGAAGGGGAGGGACTTTTCTTTCCCAGGACTGGGAAGTTAGATCCAATGCTGGCAGAATCTCCAAGAGCAGGGTAAGAAAAGGTCCTTGTCCTCTCCACCCCGCACCCCCCAAAACAAGCTGTCTTGGGGCAATAAATGACTTAGGGGAGCGGTATTCAAACTTCGCTCTATATTGGAATCACCTAAAGAGACTGAAAATCCTAATGCACCTGATCAATGGAGTTAGAATTTGGGGGGGGGGGGGTTAGGTCCCAAGCAGAAATATTTTTTAAAATATCCCAAGTGATTGCACTGTTCAGCCAAATTTGAGAACAAATGGCTTAGGGCAGTGTGGTCCCAACACCATCTGGGAACTTATTAGTAGAAATGCGAATTCTTAGGCACCCCTTTTGTTCTGCGGAAAATTCTGAGGGCCCTGAAATCGGTATTGTAACCAGCCCTCCCAGCGGATGCTAGTGCACGTTCAAAGCCCCTTTGGGAACCACTGACTGGGGAATTGTGTGCCTGTATTTGAGGCAGGGTTTGGAGGCTGACTTTCCAATCCGCAATTATTCATCTTTGTCTTTATGAAAAACTGAGAGCCCCAGCGTTTACCTGCCTGTCCATCCTTCGGGAACGCAGGGCGTATCTCGGTCTTAGGTATGGAGAGGTGTAAATCTCTCAAGCAGCTTGCCTTGCGTTAGAATTATTAACCAACTTAAGAACAAGTTCAACATCAGTGCTACAAGAGCCTACAAACTCAGCGTTTCCCCGCCTCTGTCGGTGGCGTCGGCCAGGATACAGTTTAAAACCACACCTGGGTTTCTGGGTTTTACTTGGGGCCAGATACAACTTTTACCCAACCTCTGAGCTCTGGGATTCTTTTTCCTTCCGAGTCTAACCTCCTCTACACTTTCTCTCCCCGCTCCCCAACCCCCAGCTCCTTGAACCCTATTAGGCAGCTTTGTCCCACTCGCTCAGACCATGTGTCTGGGACCCGTCCTGGGAATTTAAGGTCCGACCATTCGCCATTCGCCAACTTCTTCCAGCACCGGGGGAGTGAAATCTCCCTCCGATCCATCTTGCTCCCAGACCCGTCGGGTTAAGTTTGCTGATGCGGTGCGCACCCAGCCGCCGCGCCCTCTCGGACACCCCCGACGCGGTCCCTAGGGCAAGCTTGCCCCAGCTGTGCCTAAAAGGCGCTAGGTTGGCTGGGTGGAGCTGCTCGGCGCCTCTCCCGGCTGCAGGCGGCCTGCGCGGCCGGGTCCCGGTTGCAGCCGGCACCGCCCCGAGCGCGCCCTGCCTTCGGGGCTTCCCAGGCAGCTGCCCCTCCGGCCACGCAATCTAGAGCAGGGTGCGCGCCCGGGTGCCCGGCGGCGCCACGGCTGGGGCCTGGTCACCTTTCGGGCTACAAAGGTCTTTCCTTGGAAAGGGCGGTATCTGGGCAGACAGGTGGGCGTCGCTCGCAGGCGGCGCGGAGGGGCGCGCGGGGGAGCCCCCGGCGAGCAGCGGTCCCAGGCTCCCGCCGCCGCCACTTTGTGCCGCCGACAGGATCAGCTGCGGGGTGGCGAGGCCGCGGGGTACGGGGGGATGGGGTGGGGGGGGGCCCGAGGCCGGACCTTGCGGCCGCAGCGGGAGGCGAGGGCGCCACGCCCGGAGTTGGGCGCCCCCGCCGGGCGGATTGAACCCGCTGCGCTTGGGCCTCCGGCGGAGGTGGGGAGGGGTGGAGGGGGGTGGAGGGGGTGGAGGGGGGGTGGGAGGGGGCGCTCTGGCGCCAAAGCCCGGCGGGCCGGGGGGCGGGGAGCCGCCAGGGCTCCCTCCCATTCAGAATTCAGAGGCTGCTGGAGCCAGAGAGTCTCCAAAATTGCTGCAAGTCTCCCGAAAGTCTGGGAAGGGCGCCTCAAAACTTTTCTGCCACGCAGAGCGGGGGCTGTCGGGGGGCGCGGTCCCGGTGCCCTTCGTGCGAGCCCTTGAACGTTCACCCGGTTCCGCTGCTGCCGGGAGGGGCCCGCGGTCGTGGCCGGACTCCGACGCGGCTCCGTTTCCTTTCAGTTTGTCCTAGGTGCCTGATGTCAGGACAGGCTGCTCTGCGCGCGCTGAGATTTTCTCAAGGAGTTGTCACTTTAATTTAGAAATAGGAGGTAAGGCCTTCTTTTTAGAAGGTGGCGATCACTAGCTGCGTCTTTCCGCGCATCTGCTGTGCCCAGCAGTTGATTCCTTAATGCCCCTTAGCCATTTAGCCCCTCCCCCCCTCCCAGAACCCCTCCAGCAACCCTGTTTGTTCTCCATAGTTAAGAGCCTGTTAGGTTTTGTCCCCCTCCCTGTTTTTATATTGTTTTTTCTTCCCTTCCCTTATGTGCCTCTGTTTTGGCTCTTAAAGTCCTCATATGAGTGAAGTCATATGATATTTGTCTCTGACTAATTTCGCTCAGCATAATACCCTCGAGTTCCATCCACATTGCTGCAAATGGCAAGATTTCATTCTTTTTGATCGCTGAGTAATACTCCAGTGTGTGTGTGTATGTGTGTACACACACATACACACACACACACACACACACACACACATCCCACATCTTCTTTATCCGTTCTGCCATCGGTGGACATTTGGGCTCTTTCCATACTTTGGCTATTGTCGATAGCGCTGCTATAAACATGGGGGTGCATGTGTCCCTTCAAAACAGCACACCTGTATTCCATGGATAAATGCCTAGTAGTGCAATTGCTGGGTCGTAGGGTAGTTCTATTTTTAGTTTTTTGAGCAACCTCCATACTGTTTTCCGGAGTGGCTGCACCAGCTTGCATTGCCACCAACAATGCAAAAGAGATCATCTTTCTCCGCACCCTCGCCAGCATCTGTTGTTGCTTGAGTTGTTAATATTAGCCATTCTGACAGGTGTAAGGTGGTATCTCATTGTGGTTTTGATTTCTATTTCCCCGATGATGAGTGATGTGGAGCATTTTTTCATGTGTCAGTTGGCCATCTGGATGTCTTCTTTGGAGAAGTGTCTATTCATGTCTTTTGCCCATTTCTTCATTGGATGGGTGTTGAGTTTATAAGTTCTGTATAGATTTTGTATACTAACCCTTTATCTCATATGTCGTTTGCAAATATCTTCTCCCATTCCGTCGTTTGCCTTTTAGTTTTGCTGATTGTTTCCTTCGCCGTGCAGAAGCTTTTTATTTTGATGAGGTCCCAATAATTCATTTTTGCTTTTGTTTCTCTTGCCTCCGGAGACCTGTCGAATAAGAAGTTGCTGTGGCCGAGGTCAAAGAGGTTGCTGCCTGCTTTCTCCTCGAGGATTTTGATGGCTTCCTGTCTTACGTTTAGGTCTTTCATCCATTTTGAGTTTATTTTTATGTATGGTGTAAGAAAGTGGTCCAGGTTCATTCTTCTGCATGTCGCTGTCCAGTTTTCCCAGCATCATTTGCTGAAGAGACTGTATTTATCCCATTGGATGTTCTTTCCTGC
Source organism: Lynx rufus (assembly GCF_022079265.1). Taxonomy (NCBI): domain Eukaryota; kingdom Metazoa; phylum Chordata; class Mammalia; order Carnivora; family Felidae; genus Lynx; species Lynx rufus. The sequence continues at coordinate 128,309,007 of NW_025814878.1, forward strand.
TTTGTCAAGGATTAGTTGGCCATATGTTTGTGGGCCCGTTTCTGGGTTCTCTATTCTGTCCCATTGATCTGCGTGTCTGTTTTCGGGCCAGCGGCCACAGACCTTAAAAGAGCACACTTTAAAGTTGCCATTAAAACCTGTCAAGAGTTCCATGTTTTCGTCTCTTGTAATTTCCTAATGATGGAGACTTCCTGCTTTTCACGTGCTGCTGGAAAGCTTGCTCCACAGGGAAGGTGCTTTGCTGGGTGTGTTTTGAAGCTGTGCAAGACTGTTTGTCAGGGATCTCAGAATAACAGGCCAGCTACCTCTGGATTTCCAATGACAGATTCCAAAATCAAAAATGCATGTATCTTGCTTCTCGAGTCTAGAAAAAAAAATAATTTTTTGAAGGCATCATCCTCATCATTATCATCATCATCATCATTTTCACAATAAAACGATACTGAACATGTCTCTGGAAACTTGGGCGGAGGCATTGCTCCACTGGCATTGTGTTTTTCTGTACGTCTTTCTACGTGGCAAGTTGCACTGGAAATTTAAGTTGACGATTTAACAAGGCCAGATCAAGTACGTGAGGCTTTGAAAAAAATGGGCATGGCATACGTCTCTTCATCTGTTTCCAAATTCAAAATGTATTTTCCCCCCTAAATCTTACAATGTAAATTACACAGCCTTTCTAATTGGATAATTTCAGCCCTTGTGTTGTGTATATGAGAATTAAACAATTTCCCTTTGAAGTGTGGTGCTGAGAAAAAGGAAGAGGAAGTTTTTTCTTGGGAAGTGAGTGCAAACACACACCAGAACCTGACAATTTCATACGCACAGGTCCCTTTCTGACTTGACTCTCCTCTTTGACAGTTATTATTTAAAATACCAAAGTTATGGGATACTAACTTAACTGGGGTCTGCAGCTTAAATAGTTTATTCCTCATTTTTGAAAAACTCGATTTCATTTGCTTCAGGAACGTTTAAAGGCAAAATCACTAAGATGATTTTTAAGAAATGTTTATTTATTTTTGAGAGAGAGAGAGGAAGAGAGAGCAGGGAGGGGCAGAGAGAGAGAGGAAGAGAGAATCCCAAGCAGACTAGGTGCTGTCAGCAGAGAGCCCTGCGTGTGGCTCGATCCCACAAACCGTGAGATCATTACCTGAGCTGAATTCAAGAGTCTGACACTTAACCGACTGGGCCACCCAGGCGCCCCAAGACACTTTTCTGAACAGAGACTCAGACAATAGCAGTTGGCTGATTTAAATCTCCAGTTATCAAGGGGCGCCTGGGTGGCGCAGTCGGTTAAGCGTCCGACTTCAGCCAGGTCACGATCTCGCGGTCCGTGAGTTCGAGCCCCGCGTCAGGCTCTGGGCTGATGGCTCAGAGCCTGGAGCCTGTTTCCGATTCTGTGTCTCCTTCTCTCTCTGCCCCTCCCCCGTTCATGCTCTGTCTCTCTCTGTCCCAAAAATAAATAAACGTTGAAAAAAAAAATTAAATCTCCAGTTATCTTAAAACTACAGCTGGAGGAGCCCTCAAGTGTACAAAGAAAGGATAAAACCTAAAAACTGTTTAATTACATATTTTCTCCCTTCGTTGTTGGAGCACTCAAGCAATTTCGTATGCAATTCAGGTTAAGTAAAACTCATTAAAAAAAAAATACGTAGCCAGTTTGCATATTCTTATTGCATTCAAATATTTACACGACAACCCCCCGGGATATTGACAGGATTTTTAACATTTTTTTTTCTTTTACTGCTCGAAAGAGAAGCTAACAAAGCAAAACTTCACAGAGTTTTAGAGCCTACGACGATGCTCTGATCATGATGCCCTTCACCACAGGTGTGTGTCTCCTGAGCCCAGGACTCAGGAGAGTTCTGAGTGTTCTGAGCCCAACACCATTCAGCTTGTTGGTAGCCAGGGGAGTCTGGATGACGTGTCCCGGCTGATGGCTGATGGCCTTTCCCCTCACCACACCTGTTCCCTGACACCGTATCCTAGATTGTGTTCCGGATGAAAGGCCTGATTAATTACAGACCTTTTTGACGAAATGTTTGTTAACCTAGGTATCCAACCCGCTTTGCAGAGCTTGGGATTAAAGATGCCCTGTTGTTAATTGCAGACAGGGAATGGCCAGTGTGGATAGAAGTGACCTCTCGAAAACCTTGATGCTGGATGGTGCTAGAGAGATGGCTCTTGGTTCTAATGTGGATGCTTCATTCGCAACTGCTTCCTACGAATGAGCTCAGTCTCTGCTGGAGGCTACAAGAAAGCCAGAAACTATGGGTGGCTCGGTCAGTTAAACGTCCAACTTCGGCTCAGGTCATGATCTCACAGTCCATGAGTTCGAGCCCCGTGTCGGGCTCTGTGCTGACAGCTCAGAGCCTGGAGCCTGTTTCGGATTCTGTGTCTCCCTCTCTCTCTCCCCCTCCCCTGTTCATGCTCTCCCTCTGTCTCAAAAATAAATAAACGTTAAAAAAAAATTAAAAAAAAAAGAAAGCCAGAAACTGTACAAAATTTCTAGTCTGACTAAGCCTGCAGCTACCTGTCTCATTCATGTGTCTTGAACATTGTCTAGACGCCTGCTTGATATTTTACACGACACGATTCCAGTATTAGAACCCCACTTTATGTAACCAGGGATGGCAGGAAGGCAGGACTAATCCCCGGAATCACTATTTGGGAATTATTAGAGAGTGATAAGAAACGAGTGGAAATAAGAAAGAGAACGTTAAATGGGTGGGGAAGTGAAAACTAGAAGTAAGTACCAACAGAGGGTGTTTGATTCATCAGTAATCGTAACGATGAAAATGGGTTATGATAACAGCTGAAGGAAATCTTCACCAGTAAGTTCAATTGATGAGTTCACGTGACATGAAATTTCATGAACTTCTGTAAGGAAGGTGTGGCTCAATATTACCGAACATTCTGGAGAAGACACGTTCCATTTATAAGGAATGCGTTTGATAATGTCAGCAGTGGCATATTTGGAAGCCAAAATGAGTCACGGTGACTACCACTTTCTCTGAAATCTCCGGTCCCGTGTTGAAGCACACGGATTGAAGAGCAATCTCAATGCCATCAAATAAACAAACCAACCCCCTCCTAGGAAAATCTCTTTTTTTAAAACACTTTCCAAATCTAGAAGGTAGATCTGGAAGTTTTTCCTAAACATTTACTGCCCCCGTGTGTTTCTTTAGAGAACTGAGTGTTAACATGACATCGCATTTATTTAGCGCCTCCTGCACAGCATTTGGTTTAGATACACGGAACTACAATCAGAGAAGCACCGAAACCATTGTAAGAAAGAGCACCAAAGACAGGGCTGGAGAAAGGTGCAGAAAAGATCTTTCTTTGGCCTCAGGGTCCTGATGTAATCTCTAGTAATTACATAACCTGTCCATGCCTCTGCCTTTTAAAAAGTGTGTGGCCGGTTGATGGGATGGGATGGGATGGGATGGGAGCCACGGTTTTCTCTGAGGTTCCATCTGGTCCTTTATTTGGTCATTCCCACTGAGGATAATGACACAGAAGTAGGAAAATCTGGTCATTCCATTTCTGGCTCAGTAGTCAACTTGGAGGTGTGCCCAATCCTCATGAATGAATTTCCTGTTTCATCTCTGGAATCCATTACCTTGGTCCTCTGTCATCTCGACAAACCTGCTTCTCCGTGTCTGAGTAGCTCTGAGCCTAAGGAGACAAGGAAGGATTCCTTTTCTTTAACGGCCAACAACTATGCAGTAGACCGCTTGTGACTTCAAAACTGAAAATCATCTTCAGTGTTTATAAGTAAGCGCCAGTGACAGGTGCTTCTTCAGCGCCAACTAGTTCTTAAATCTGCGCAATGCCATGGTCAACTTAACAAAACTGTTCTCTCCCTACTTCCTTGATAGCAGAACCCTGATTGTTCTTAGTTACCAGGCATGGTTTCGAGAAAGGCTGGGTCCCTCCCTTACCCGAGGGGATGAATCTTGGTTCAGCTAAGAATTAGACTAGTCACTGATTTCACTGCTTTCTTTTTTATTCAGAAGTTTGGTTTTATTATTATTTTCATTATTATTGAGGTATAATTGACATACAGCATTATATTAGTTTCAGGTGTACAACATAATGATTTGATATGTATATTATTATGAAGTGATGATCACAAGTGTAAGTCTTGAGAGAGAGAGAGACAGAGTGCGAACAAGGGAGAGGGCAGAGGGAGAGAGAGAGAATCCCAAGCAGGCTCCAAGCTCAGCGCGGGGCCTGATGTGGGGCTCAATCCCGCGATCTTGGAATCATGACCCGAACTGAAATCAAGAGTCCAATGCTCAACTGACTGAGCCACGAAGGCGACCCAGAAAGTTTTTTTTCTTAGGGCGATAACTCTTAAGATCTACACTCTTAGCAATTTTCAAATATGCAATACAATATGACCTAACTATAGTCACCATGTTGTACATTATATTACCATGACTTATTTCTTTTATAACTGGAATCGTATGCCTTTTGACCCCTCGATCCATTTTCCTAACCCCCAACACCACCTCTGGTAACCACCAATCTGTTCTCAGTGTTTCGTCTGTTTGTTTTTCAGATTCCGCATATAAGTGGGATTCTATGGTATTTGTCTTTCTCTGTCTGATTTATTTCACTTAGCATCATGTCCCCAAGCCTAATCCATGTTGTCATAAATTACAAGATTCCCTCTTTTTATGGCTGAATAATATTCCTCTCTGTGTGTATACATATACACATACCACAATTTCTTTATCCATTCATCAATTGATAAACACCAGGCTGTTTTCATATCTTGGGCATTGTAAAAAATGCTATAATTAATATAAGGGTGCATTAGTTTAGGAATGAACACATGACACTATTTTTAGCCTTATAAGGAGAAATCTGATTGGGGTGGAACATCCAGGATAGTTTGCCTCACTCTTAGAAAGAAAGAGAAGATGAGGTTATGTCTTTATTTTCTCTTGTAGGTTTTGGGTTTTACCCTCTGAAGACATAAGGAATGTGATGTCTGGAGCTGTGGCAGCCACCTTGTGACCATGAAGGAAGCTCCCATATGCAAGGTACAGCTGAGTGGAATGACAGAAAGAATTCCGGTCTTTGATGATCTTGTTAAGCTGCTGAATTAACTGACCATGTAGCTGTCCTACCTCAGGACTTAATATTAATATGAATGTAAGTAAAAGTCGTGTCATTTAGTTGGAGCTGTAATCATCCTGATACACCAGTAGTTCTAAAAACAAGTAGGCACACATATTTTTTTTAATTTTTTAAATTTATTTATTTATTTTTTTTGAGACAGAGAGAGACAGAACATGAGCAGGGGAGGGGCAGAGAGAGAGGGAGACACAGAATCTGAAGCAGGCTCCAGGCTCCGAGCTGTCAGCACAGGGCCTGACGCAGGGCTCGAACTCACCGCGAGATCATGACCCGAGCTGAAGTCGGACGCCTAACCAACTGAGCCACCCAGGCGCCCCTAGGCACACATATTTTAAATATTTTAAATGGGGTTCCTTGAACCCACAATGGATCGTCCTGGGATCCCAAGGAATCCTGCTAGTATTCTATAGGGATGTTTTATAAATAGGATTCTATAATGGGCATGTATGTGTTTTTATAGTAAAAAGTGTGAAGATATAATTTCAGAATGTTATTCCTTTCACCTGTCCAAACTAAAGCCGTGCATTCATTTGCAAATATAAAACAAAGACTGGGGCAGACTTAACCTACAAGTGGAAAATTTATTTGGCCTGGGTAAGATTGAGCCTACAACTAAAGATATTTTTGTTACAATTCATACAAAATCCTGAAGCTGTCGTAATATGTACAATTGTAATATTTTACTACTCTTGTCTTCCGAGTGATTATTAGTGCTATGAACTTTGTTATCACTTGCCTTGAATGTGCAAATCATTAAAATGTTACCGTCATGTCAAGGTTTGCCGATTGTCTCTCAAGAATTGTTCAGCGTTAGTGGCCAAAGTGTTCGAAAGTTCTTGTACTCGAATCTGTTTTTCTCTGAAAGAATCTGGCTCTCTTTTTTACTTGTAGCTGTGGTTTTCATTTTTTTGGTATCATTTTCATCATTAATACACATATCACCACTTGATGTACTATGAAACCTTTTAACTCTTTTTAAAAATTTTTTTTTTCAACGTTTATTTATTTTTGAGACAGAGAGAGAGCATGAACGGGGGAGGGTCAGAGAGAGGGAGACACAGAATCTGAAACAGGCTCCAGGCTCTGAGCTGTCAGCACAGAGCCCGACACGGGGCATGAACCCACGGACTGCGAGATCATGACCTGAGCCGAAGTCAGCTGCTCAACCGACTGAGCCACCCAGGCGCCCCCTTTTAACTCTTTTTTGCGTGTCTCATTTGTACACATGAAACTTTTAACCCGATAGCTAGGAGTCTAGTGCACAGGATGCTAAGTCATATTCAGATTTATGAACCCTGCCTTGAATATCATATTTTAATGCTAGAATATTCGTGTTCTAGCATACTATGCCTGACAAAACAAGGTGATAAGTGATTGCACTCTTAGTTGCTTGGAGGAACTCATTTCTGGTCTAGCATTCTTGTGTTTCCCAGGCATTACAGGCATATTAGTAAAGCATGTGTCTTGCTGTGTGAATTATATGTGTGTGTTTCCTGACTTCAACATGTGCCTATATATAAGAGAGGTATTACTTTCAGCCTGATTGCCATTTGTTGCAACGTGAAATTTAAAAATCCAAAGCCCCAAAGGCATTCAGTGTAACATTTCAGGTTAACTTAGGCGGATTTTCAAACATTCTCTCCATTACCAGATGGTTTAACATAGAACTGAATAGAAAACAGACTTATGGTGTAGGAAATATTCGTGTGTTCTCATCTTAATAATGATTCTGTTATTCAGCTGCTTCTTCTGTACCCAGAAACCAATGGGATTTACCGACATTATTACCAACCATAACCAGAAGTGTCTTGTGAGAGCCACAGATGTGACATGCGTCCTCAGAGCAAAGCGCAGAGGGACAGGCGTGAAGTAACCACCTTTAGAGCCACAGTTCACTTTGGCGAAGGAGCAACGTGCCAGGTCTAATTGCAGTTCACTCTTCATCGCAAGGGTTTAGTCATTTCTCTTTCTTTCACTTATTTTTTAATTTTTTAAATGTTTATTTATTGTTGAGAGAGAGAGCATGAACAGGGAAGGGGAGGAGAGAGAGGGAGACACAGAATCTGAAGCAGGCTCCAGGCTCAGAGCTGGATGCGGGGCTCGAACTCACGAACGGCGAGATCGTGACCTGGGATGAAGTCGGAGGCTTAACCCACTGAGCCACCCAGCCACCCCAGGTTTTGTCATTTTTGCAATGCTTCCCGAATTCCGGTCCCCATTCCCACGCTGTGACTGTTGGTTTCCAAAGCTGTTTCAATACAGTATACAGCCTTCTAAAGACCGCCGCTGTCGCAGGTGGGGCCGTGCTCAATTTGCAGTGGGGGTGGAAGGCAGATGGCTTTTCCGAGCAGCGTGGGATGAAGGAAAGAGGCTCAGACCGGCATTGAAGGAGTGGGATGCTAGGGTCAGCCTTGCCACAAGCCACCTGCTCCGTCTCCTCTCCTGACCTGAAAGCAAGAGTGTCTCCTCGGTGCTCTCTGAGTCCCCTTCCAGGTCTCTAAGCTCCTTGCGTCAGATTCATGTATCCGTCAGCTGAATTCCCAAATGGCAGCCTGGAGACCGTGGTTCTGGAAGGGAGACATAGAACCAAGAAACCACTAACATCCTTTAATGCATTAAGTCACTTTCACGGGAAGCTTACGTCAATAGCTTGGGACACGTGACGGTCAATCTCATTTTAGATTCACCAGTTATTAGGCAAGCCATTTTCATCCCCTGGTATCTCACTCTGTACCCTAACTTACAAAATCCAGTTAAGTTCTCCTGACACGGAGATAATATACAACTCCTTTCCATTATCAGCACCACTGAAGAGAGCTATACAAACACGTGCCAATAATATTCAGGACGTAATAAAAATATGACATTTCCTCAAGGGAACTGATTCATGCAAGCCTATGAATGTATTATGTATAATAATCATCATAGGTAACTCTGCTGTTGTATTTTTTATAAAAAGCAGAAACAGTCGGGGCACACGGCTGGCTCAGCCGATAGAGATATGACTCTTGATCTCGGGGTCATGAGTCCGAGCCCCACACTGGGTGTAGAGATTGCTTATTCTAAAGTTTATTTATTTATTTTGAGAGAGAAAGAATGCATGAGTGGGGGAGGGACAGAGAGAGAGAGAGAGAGAGAGAATGGGAGATTCCCAAGAAGGTTCCACACTGTCAGCCCTGAGCCCGATGCAGGGCTTGAACTCACAAATCGTTGAGATCATGACCTGAGGCTGAAACCGTGACTCTGACGCTTCACCGACAGAACCACCCAGGCGTCCCTTAATTAAACTTAAAAAAAAAAAAAAATCTTTAATAAAAACATAAAAAGAGAATTAGTGTTACAAAGCTCTTTGTTGTCTACAGAATCTTTTGTGCATGTAAGAATGCTGCATTTTTTAAAAATTTTTTTTAATGTTTATTTATTTTTGAGAGAGACAGAGACAGAATGTGAGTGGGTTAGGGGCAGAGAGAGAGGGAGACACAGAAGCAGAAGCAGGCTCCAGGCTCTGAGCTGTCAGCACAGAGCCCGACGCGGGGCTCGAACTCACGAGCTGTGAGATCATGACCTGAGCCGAAGTCGGACGCTCAACCGACTGAGCCACCCAGGCGCCCCAAGAATGCTGCATTTGAATATTTAAATGCACAGAGGTCAAATAAAGGATACATTTATTTCAGTTGTAGGTACGAGGGCCTGGAAGTCGAGGAGAAAGCCAATTCTTCCTCTTGCCTCTGCACACAGCAATGGTGAATGTCATCAGCAAATTTAGAAACTATTGTATTTTCTAATGTCTTCAGAGATTTGATTGGTTTTCTCTCTTTCTTTTTTTTTTTTTTTAGTTTTTATTTATTTTTGAGACAGAGAGAGACAGAGCATGAGCAGGGGAGGGGCAGAGAGATAGGGAGACACGGAATCGGAAGCAGGCTCCAGGCTCTGAGCCATCAGCCCAGAGCCCGACGCGGGGCTCGAACTCACGAATCGCAAGATCGTGACCTGAGCTGAAGTCGGACGCTTAACCGACTGAACCACCCAGGCGCCCCTCTTTTTCTTTTTTTAATTCTCTTTTTTTAAATTTACACCCAAATTAGTGAGCATATAGTTTTTCTTTAGAGCTTATTACAAGAGTTAAGAACCTTCAATATCTGGTCTTTTTTTTTTTTTTTTTTTTTTATTGAGAGACAGAGAGAGACAGACCATGAACAGGGGAGAGGCCGAGAGACGGGGAGACACAGAATGTGAAGCAGGCTCCAGGCTCTGAGCTGTCAGCACAGAGCCCAACGTGGGGCTCAAACCCACAAACCTGAGCCGAAGTCGGACGCTCAACCGACTGAGCCACCCAGGTGCCCCTGGTCTTTTTTTTTTTTTTTTTTAATTCCATATAATTCTTTATGTTAGTGGTTTACATCAATTTTTGCTTGTTTTCTCTGTGTAAGGTGCAGACAGCTGTTGGAGGTTCTTTGTACGATAACACTTCTCATGCTTAGTAATTATCTCTGGGTGAGGCAGCGTGGTGTGGTTCTTTCAATGATTCAGCATATACTCATGGGGTGTCTATTCTAGATTTTGGGGGGGTAGACCAGTGAAAATAAAGGACAGAAACCCCTGCCCTTGTGGAGTTTACATTTCTAAAGGGAGGAAACAGACAATAAACAAGATATATAGGTAAAATATACAGTATGTTAGGCAATGGTGTGGACTGAAGGAAATCTAAATGAACAAAGAGAGTTAGGAAGTACTGGGAGAGTGCATGATTTGCAGTTTAGATAAGGATGCCCCCAAGGATAAGGTAACATCTGCATCACCAAGGAAATCAGCAAATGCAAAGGCCCTGAGGCAGCAATGTGACTGGCTTAGGCGATCTGAGTTAAGTGGGCAAAGGAAAGAGTAGTAACCTATGAGGCCAGAGAGAAATTGAGAAATGGTGGAGGCCTACGGGCTAGAGGTACTCGTGGCGAAGGGCCTCCTGAACCACTATAAAGACCTTCGCTTTTCCTGGAAGGGGTTTGTGCCAAAGAATGACGCGATCTGACTCGTATTTTAACAGGGATGCCTTGGCTGCTGTGTCACCCTAGCGGGGCAAGTGTGGAAGCAGGAAAACCAGTTTGGAAGCTGTGGCAATTCCCAGGAGCCTGGTGGAGACCACCCGGGGAGTGCTTTCAGATAAACAAGGAAGGAGCCCTGGGGTTCTCCCGGGTGTGGCCTCAGGGAGGTGCAGAGACCCCGACCAGGCCCAGCCGGGAGAGGAACCACCAAGGAAGTGAGAGGACGACCCTTGAGCACGGACTCTGGAAGCCAAATTTCCAGAAGAGGGAGTGAACACCTGTATCGAATGCGGCCGATAGTTGGTGCAAGATGAAGACAACGCGGACCCCTGGCTGTCGTCACAGAGACATCGCTCTCTGTGGCGGAACCAGAAGGGACATCGCAAGCAGAGAGCCCCACAGTTCCAGCCAGATTTCGCCACACGAAGCCTGGATACCTTTAAGCTGTTTACTTATCCCTCAGTGTCCTCACTGGGAAGGAGGTGTAATACTTCCTGCCTCAGAGTGGCGAGAACCTAAGAAGATAATGTAAAGAAAGCTCCTATCCAGTGCTCCGGCCGCCTTACAAAATGCCGCAGATGAGGGGGCGGGACAGAGCGTGGAGAAGAAAACATGCCACAGACTGTGTGGCTTAAATCGCCTCCTAATTCTGGAGGCTGCAAGTTCAAGATCAAGGTGCGGCCACGGCTGATCTCTGGTGAGAACTCTTTTCCCGGCTGCCTTCACGCTGTATCCTCAAATGGTGCCTTCCCCTGCGTTCCTGCAAAGAGAGATCTCTGGTGTCTCTTCCCCTTCTTTTCTTCTTCTTCTTCTTTAAGTTTATTTTTATTTATTTTGAGAGAGAGAGAGAGAGAGAGAGAGCAAGCAGGGGACGGGCAGAGACAGGGGGAGAGACAGAATCCCAAGCAGGCTCCGCCCTGTCAGCGCAGAACTGGACGTGAGGCTTGAACTCACAAACTGGGAGATCATGACCTGAGCTGAAATCAAGATTTGGACGCCCAACCGCCTGAGCCACCCAGGTGCCCCATCTTCCTCTTCTTATAGGGACATCAGTCCTGGTGGATTATGACCTCATTTAACCCTAATGAACTCCCTATAGTAGGGAGTTTTCAAATGCAATCATACGGGGGTCAGAACTTCAACATATGAACCAGGGGGAAGGAGGAGGCACATCTCAGTCCATTAAAAAAGCCCTTAAGACTTGTCAGTACTCAAAAAAGGTTAATTCATATCTTACTCATTTATTGTTGCTTATATTATTAACACTTAAAACTTTTTCTTATAGTTACAGTTTAGAGCAAATTATATAACAAAGCACACATTCAGTTCTTACTCAGAAATTAGAAACATAATCTATCTTGCCCAAACAAGGCTTAATTAGTGGTTAAAAACATCCAAACGAAAAACAAAACAAAAAACTGTAAGAAAAAAGTTGGCCAATACTGCCATCTACTGGAATTTTGTCCAAAGCTCATTTGTGGGACTTAATTTATGATATCTTATGAGTATACAGTTGGATGATTTTGTTCTCAGGTTAATCCCACTAAAATATTGCAAGACATACATACAAGTTTCTAACATGACAAATTTGGTCTTTTCCTACTTCCAGGGTCCATTCTGAACATGACAAAGGTAGGGTATGGACAAGAAGGTATAGATAGACATGTCTTTGCTTTTGGAGACACCTAGAAATCTCATTAGCATTAGTTTTAGTTTTATTTCTAGATTATAACGTGTTTGGTGCTCTGGCCCCCTTAATCCACGAACAAAGAAGACTAGTCTCAGGAGCCTGGTGGTGGACCATGAGGTTTCAGATTCGGGGATGACAATTGGTCGTCTGCTGATTCTGAGGACCAAGTTCCAACGCTGCAGAGTTGATTTAGAAAGGACGCGTGGCTGGGGCACCTGGGCGGCTCAGTCGGTTGAGTGTCCAACTTCGGCTCAGGTCACGATCTCACGGTCCGTGAGTTCGAGCCCCGCGTCGGGCTCTGTGCTGACGGCTCAGAGCCTGGAGCCTGTTTCAGATTCTGTGTCTCCCTCTCTCTGTCCCTCCCCCGCTCATGCTCTGTCTCTCTCTCTCTAAAATAAATAAACTTAAAAAAAATTAAAGAAAGGACATGTGGCAAGGGGAGGGTGTAACTGACAAGGAGCACAGTACCTTGGTACTATCACCGTTGAGGGTGAGAGTAAATTGGCATTCTCTGCCTTTGCTAGGAAGATAGTAAGACGGTGTGGCTCCCATGTGCAATTTATCCAAACAGATATGTGCCTACCCTTTAACTCAGTGATTCCACTGGTAGGAATTTATCCTACAGATGTAGTTCCAAGCATGTGAAATGATGGGTAGATAATAGTGTATCATTTTTTCTTCTTACAGCAAAGATCGGAAACAATCTCAATGCTATCAGTACGACACCTTAAGTAAATTATGGTATAGTCGTATAAAGGAATCCCGTTATGGTATCAGGACGACGCAGTTCTCTGCGCTGAAATGGATGAAACTCCAAGATAATATTGTTAAAGAAAAAAAAATAAAGTATGGAGCTCGGTGTAGGTTATCCACATCTTAAGAGTTCTGTTTTGCTGCGAATAATCGTAACCTCCTGACAGTGGCTTAAGCCGCTTCTCTTGCTGATAAAACAAAATCCAGACATAGGCAGGTTGTGGCTTGTAAGACTGCATGAGCCTCAGGACCCAGCTTTCTTTATTGAGTTGATCTGTCATTCCGAGTGGGTGGTTTCATGGTCCAAGAAGGCTGCTCAAACTCTAGTCATCCAACAGGCAATCCAACTGGCAGAAAGAAAACTCTTGAGAAGTCTAACATGCACTTGGATTTACATTCCAGCATCTAGAACTCAGTTACACAGCCAACATAATTAGCTAAAAGAAAGGATGTTAAGGGCACCTGGGTGGCTCAGTCGGTGAAGCATCTGACTCTTGATTTCAGCTCAGGTGGTGATGTCACCGTTTGTGGGTTCGAGCCCTGCACTGGGCTCCAAGCTGACAGGGCAGAGCCTGCTTGGGATTCTCTCTCTCTCTGCTCCTTCCCCGCTTGCACACATGCACGTTCTCTCTGTCTCTCTCAAAATAAATCAATACAGTTAAAAAAAAAAAAAAAGAAAGAAAGGCTGTTAGGTGTAGTGTTTTAGATGGACAGCAATGAGCAGCCGTAAATAAATTTAGGGTGCTATTGTATGACTGCTGGGACAGGCACATGCAGTCTGTCGTGCTGTGCTAACATTTATGCGGTGGGGAGGGGACGTAAATAATACGTACACGTATTTGCTTGGCAAGAGTCAGAATATCTAGAAATACACAAGTCCCTAGAAGCAATATTGTCTTTGCAAAGACCTAAATCGACTGAGAGAAAAGCCAGGAACAGAGATAATTTTTGCAACTTACCGTTTTGTGTCTTTTGAATTTTCTGCTATGTCCATTTTTCCTATAAGAAAAATCTGAATGTAAAAAGATGTCAGCTAACGCTTTGTAGTAATAGTAATGGTATGGCCATGTACAAATGTATCAAACCAACACATTGCACACCTCAAACTTACACAGTGTCAGGTCAATTATATGTGAGATATATGTCAGTTGTATCTCAGTAAACAAAGAACACATTTGACTTTGAGATTTTGTATCGGACAGTCTGGTTTCAAGTTGACTCACACCACACTTCACATGACTCTCTGGCTGGCGCACCCGTTTCTCTGCTCAGATGAGGTTTGATTAGAGTTTGCAAGAAGGGACAGAAACGAAAACTCCGTGGGGGGAAGTGAAATCATTGTTTTTTAGCACCACAAACTTTTCCTTTATGATATACCTCCACCCTGACACATATACCGATACATTTACACGTGAAAAATACACATTCGAACTTTGGAATCAGGTAACCAACCTGCCCAGAATGCTCAGATCAATTGAATGCATTAGCATGCTGATTTTTTTTTTTTTTTTTTTTCCTCCCAGAAGAAGATTTCAGGAGCTCGAGGACTTTGCCCAATGCGTCAGCTCGCTGCCTGGACTGGCCCCTTACCCCACTTGCTTGCTGATGCTTGAAATTCTTTGACACGAGATAAAGCCTCTCATTCTGCAATTTGGAGATAAATCTTCAAATCTGAGGGTAAGGTAAGGCACGTGAAAATGGGGCTGACATGGCAAGCCATAGAATACCAGAGAGGCTGACAAGGGACAGCCAGCAGGTTGCTGTCCCCACTGAGACAGAGGGGGAGTGTGGTATATGGAGAGTGCAACAGTGTTATCACACAACAGGGTTATCTCTGGGCTCATGAGGAAGACAGCCAGCCTAAGGCTCCGTGATAGAAAGAAGCACACTCTCTTAAGGGAAACCTCTATGACCAGAGCCAAGAGGCATATGGGAAGAGAGGGAGCAGGGCTAAGGGAAAACAGAACTGCATTCCATTCCTGAAGGAATATCCATTGCCCCTGGGGAATAGGTTTAACAATTTATGTAGTCGAAACATACAGACTTCCAGTTATAAAATAAATAATCCCGGGGATGTAACGTACAGCGTGGTAGTTATAGTTAAACTATAGTTAACTATAGTTACAGTATTGTACATTTGAAAGCTGCCGAAAGAGTAGAACTTCAAAGTTCTCATCACACACACAAAAATTGTAACTCTGTATGGTGATAGATACTAATTAACTGGATTTATCGCGGATTTAACTAATTAAATGGATTTATCATTTTCTAATATACTGAGTAATTATGCTGTGCACTTGAACCTAATGTTATGTCAATGATATCTCAAAAACAATGATATAGGTTTAGTAATGAAAGCATTTCTTAGCAGTGGACAGTGGCTGAGAGCTCCCATTAATCAACTGAACTTTTTTCTCTCCACTGTGTCACGTAGATAAGTATTCCCCAACGAGTAGAGGTTGTTGAGATATTGAGCATTGATAGATCTATACATGAATATTTCTCTTAATTTAAATATGTCATGATTTACTGTTTTGTCAGTTTCGAAATGGATCTTGAAAAAGATTGGCTGTATCTTACAAAGCTGAATGTGTATCTATGTTATGACCCAGTGATTCTACTCTTAGGTATTTACCCAAGAGAGATGAAAGTGTATGTCTTCAAAAAGAATTCCTGAAAATGTTTCATGGCTTTATGCAAAATAGCCCCAAACTGAAAACACCCCAGCTGTCTATCAATAGAAGAATAGATAAACCAATAGTGGTAAACTCATAAATGGAATATTGCTTAGCTAAAAAAAAGGGACGGACTGCTGATAAATACGGCAACATGGATGACTTTCCAAAATACTACGCTGGATGCAAGAAACTTCATACGAAACAAGACGTGCTGTCTTCTTGTGGGACAAGCAAAACTAATCTATAGTGGGAGCAAGGGAATCCATACAATGGCTGCCTCTGGGAGGCTGGAGGTGGGGGTAAGCGTTGACTGTAAGGGGGTCTGCAGAACCTTTAAGTGACCTTACTCTATTGTACCCTGACAGAGGTTTGCACAGATGCATGGCATTGCTTGTAACTCACTGCACGGCACACTTGGAAATTGTGCATTTCATTGTGTGCAAATGTTATCTCAACGGAAAAAGACAGTAAACCAAAACTGTCTCATAGATGATACGTGTGTTGGGGTATATGGGGAGAAGCGTATTGCTTCTTGAGTCTTATTTTGAAAGGCATCAGAAAAAATAAATGAATTGGTGAGTAGATAAAGGGATGGATAGATGGATAAATATGTAATAAAGGAAGTATTAGTAGAATGTAATTGTCGAATCTCGTTGGAGAACATATGAGTGTTCATTGTAAAATTCCTTCATTTTGGGGTGTGTTTAAAAGCTTTTATAACAAAATGTTGACAGGGGTACCTGGGTGGCTCAGTCGGTTAAGCTTCAGACTCTTGAACTTGGCTCAGGTCACGATCTCAGGTTTGTGGGTTCGAGCCCGACATTGGCTCCATATTGACAGTGCGGAGCCTGCTTGGGGTTCTCTCCCTCTTACTCACCCCGGCTCTCTCTCTCTCAAAATAAATAGACTAAAAAAAATGTTGACAAATTGATCTTGAATTTGGAGTTCTAGTAAAGAGCTTGAGCTCTGACCTTACATTATTTATGTGGGAGGTATTTTTGTGAGATTGGGGGTGGGGTGCAAGGAGATCTCTTGGCAACTGTGAGCCCTTCCATTGTGCTCTGTTTTTGTTCTTTCAAAGCTGGCACATAATAGAGCCTCAGAAAGCTTGTGAATGGATGAAATGAATGAATGGGTGAAACGAATGAATGAGACATTCCTAAACCAGTGGCTGTGGAAATTCTAAGGGAAGGATGATTCTGGCATAAATATTAGAAAACCCCATGAGGGAAAACACACTTACACCAAAGAATAAGCAAACATCTGAAATTATTGGGTCTCAATAAGCATTCCAACAATTGTCTTGAAGGAGGAAAGGGACCAGGAAGGGAAATTTGAAGTGATACCAAAGACTACTTTTTTCCCTAACAATTTAGATCTTTCTTCAATGGTGAGACACACAGTAAAGAATCTGGAGAAAACATGTATTACTTCTTTTGAGAAAGTACATCGCATCTGAGGGTTTTGGGCATGGTTACGATGGTTCTGCTATAAACTGGTATATTCTGCTTCAAGGGAAAGGGTTGGGAGAGAGGAGTGATCCTTTGTGGGCTCTGCTAAGAGACCTGTCATTCTAGAATTTTCTTCAGGCTCAGGTGGTTCTGGGGATTTGAAACTCCTGGTGGGGAACTGGGTGTGTTCCTACAGAGTTCACACTTCTTTCCGTGAGGTCAGGGCACAGGAGAAGTGCCTAATCTGGGGATTCCAAATCCTGGCTGCACATGGAAATCATTAGGAGAGTTTTAGATGGTATTGATGGGGGGGGGGAGTATTAAAGGTGAATCCCCCCACCCAACCAATGCAATCGGAATTGCTGGGATCAGGACTGTGGTAAAACACTACTGTGCAGCCAGGATTGAGAGCCAATAGGCCAAGACACTCAAAACCTGTGGAAAAATGGCCCACCTGGAGTCCTTGAAGCATGTGCTGGCCTGAACAGGAGCGGAGCCCCTGTCTTCGTGTCATCAAAGGCAAGGGGAAGGGGCTCATTCTAAAATATGGAAGTTGGGGTGCATATAGGCTGGCTCAGTAGGAAGACCATGCGACTCTTGATCTTGGGGTCATGAGTTCGAGACCCACTCTGGGTGTAGAGATCACTGAAAACAACATAAAATGCAGAAGTTTGGCCGGGTAACAGATAGATGAAATGGTGGGGCTGATGTCTTGGAAAATAGAAAATAAAAGTAACAATGCTTTATCTATCTTTTTTTAAACATTTTTTTACATTTACTCATTTTTGAGAGACAGAGCACAAGCAGGGGAGGCGCAGAGAAAGAGGGACAGAGAATCCGAAGCAAGCTCCAGGCTCTGAGCTGTCAGCACAGAGCCCGACGTGGGCCTCGAACCGCAAGATCATGACCCGAGCTGAAGTCGGATGCCCAACTGACTGAGCCATCCAGGCGCCCTGTTTTATCTGTCTTTTAAAAAATATATATGTGTTTTCCTCCCAATTTACCAAGGTGTTCTTGTGTCAGTCCTTCAAATGAATTACTTCCTTGGGGTTAGGATGGTCTCTGGTCTCAGGCTTCACCGACAGGCGTTTGAGCTAAAATCGTTCCACTTCTTGGGTCTTTTGTCCTCAGATATCTTTGCCACAATCATTTGGTGGAAAAGGGAACAATGCCACGTTTGTATCACCACCAAAGTCTGAATTAACACTGGGAACGTATCCGGGAAAGAAAAACTCTGTGTTACCCCCAGAGGTTGGAGTAAACAGGCATTATTCTTCCCCCAAATGCATTACTTCTGAAAAACTTGAAGGTCTATTATCTTTGATAGGTTTCTATGTAAGTAGCGTGAAGATTGCCAAGCAGTTAAAGCTCTTTTATTGTTCAATATCTTGGGCATTTAAGGTTGTGTTTTCTTGGTTTTGCAATAGCTTAGGATTGGTTCTTTAATAATAGAGTGGAATTCTATTGTACAAGGGGTCTTGGGAGACAAAGGTGTACCTATGGACAATGGGCTGGGGTGACTCAGATAATCAAGGAGAGATTTTTTTCCTCCTGGAAGTCTCTAATTTTTCTTTATTTTCTTTATTTTAACTGACTTCTGGTTCAAATATGACACCCCACTGTTAAGAACACTTCCTTCCTTCCCTCCCTCCATATCACCTTCCTTCTCTCTCTCTCTCTCTCTCTCTCTCTCTCTCCAATTAAAGGAGCTTCTTAAAGTTAAAAATTATTTATTAACACTGACCATGTGTCAAGCGTTTGTGACACATGAATTAGGAAGTAAGACAGGGGCACCTGGGTAGCTCAGTGAGTCAAGTGTCCGACTTTGGCCCAGGTCATGATCTCACGGTTCACGAGTTTGAGCCCCGTGCTGGGCTCTGTGCTGAGAGCTCAGAGCCTGGAGCCTGCTTCAAATTCTGTGTCTCCCTCTGTCTCTGCCCCTCTCTCATTTGCTGTCACTCTCACTCTCTCTCTCTCAAAATGAACAACAAAAAAAATTTTTTTAAGAAGGAAATAAGACAGACTTCAGACATAGCATTTTCTTCTCTGACCTCACACCCAATCAAGGCAATGTTTTCCCCCCCAAATTTTGAAAAAGTAAACTCGAATCATCAGAAACACTGGAAAGTAGTATACAAACACCAAGTACTCCTCATTTGAACTTAACTCCTGCTATTACTTTACCACTTTTTCTCCTTTCTCAGATGATAGGTCGATACATGATAGAGATAGATAGATAGATGATAGATAGATAGATAAATAGATAGATAATGATAGGTAGATAATGATAGATAGATGACAGATAGATAGATAATGATAGATAAATGATAGATAATGATAGATAGATGATAGATAATGATAGATAGATAATTATAGATAGATGATAGATAATGAGAGATGATAGATAGATAGACAGATGACATAAGATAGATACATAGAAAATGCATAGATGATAGATGATGTGTGCGTGTGAGTGTATGTGTGTGCGTATGTGAAAGAGAGAGATTTATACTTTTTCTAAGCCATTTGAAAGTAAATTGTAGAAGCCATGATACACAACCCTGATATTTTTCAGAGGGCATCTCAAAGTAGTTCATCAAGGCTAGATCTTGAGAAGAGAAAATATTATGCCTTTTTTTTTTTTTTTTTTAGCTAGACTGTATCATTGAGGGAGACTGTGATCTGAGCAGAGAGTTGCAAGGAGCGTGCAGGCTGGAGTTCAGGTAGCCATTGGAACCTGCAATTTTGACCTGGATCGGATTTTGTAAGTGGCCCAACAAAATGGCGGCCCTGTTCCAGAAGCCCAGGAGTAATGGCTCATTTCTGGGTGAAGCATGTTCAGGCTTAAGGTTTCTTGTCAGGCTGGATTTGATGAATGAAATAAATACATCTAACTAGCTCTATCCATATAGCATGTACTCCAACCTCCCTTTAAGTTCTCACATTGAATCAAGAATAATTTTGCACACCAGACAACTGGTGGAGCATCTGCTATATTTTGGACCCACTTGAGTATCTAAAATACTGCATTGGGACATTGTCACAACATAAGGAAACCTTCTTTTCTTCTTTCCCTCTTTCCACCATTACATCATTGGGTAGCAACAGGGATGTTTAGCAATATGTTTATGAGTACTTTGATGTCGGTTCATTTCCAGGCATCAATTTGATACAAATTATAATTCTGTCCTCGGTTCAGTACGTTGGTTTCCAGTGAATTTATATCATACGTTGATCAAGTACCGCCAATATTTCTGTTTAATGTATAGTATTATGACCTCAAAACCAGTTCTGGATTTAGTCCAACATTTTAAAATGTATTTTTTGGGGCACCTGGGTGGCTCAGTTGGTTAAGCCTCAGACTTTGGCTCAGGTCATGATCTCACAGTTCATGAGTTCAAGCCCTGCGTCGGGCTCTGTGCTGACAGCTCAGAGCCCGGAGCCTGCTTTGGATTCTGTGTCTCCCTCTCTCTCTGTCCCTAACCCACTCACATTCTGTCTCTGTCTCTCTCAAAAATAAACATTAAAAAATAAGTAAATACATAAGCAAATAAATAAATGTATTTTCTTATATAGCATTTTGGGGAGAAAATAATATTTTGAGACAAAAAACATCTTTTAGTTACGCAGACATAGATTTTCGTCACATTTATATTCCGTAACGTTCAATGTATAGATCTACTACATTAGGAACTCAAGGCACAAATACAGTTGTTCCATTTACTGCCACAATGAGCAATATGGAACATGAAAAATAATATGTATTCATAAAGAAGAGCCAAGATGGTATGGCACTATAAAATTAAGAAGGACATTACCCCTGGACTGTATGGGAAGGGCCTGGCTGATTTCTTCCTAGCCATGCATTTTCATCAAAACTCATACATATTCAGCGAGACAAATAGCATGCCAATGAATTCAATGAGCCACCCCCGAACCCAAAACATCTATTTCCTAGCATCTGTTCGTGGGAATTATGTAAAATATTTAATGCGATGTGTTTTCACTGCAGTCCTGTTTTTGTTTCCCAACCAGTGAATTTTCATTTAAATCAACATGTTTACCTGAGCCCCCTGTGCGTGCGTTTATTGGAACTGAAGTGCAGTTACAGATACAGGCAACATGGCGGCCAAACCAATGCATGTTGTTGCAACTGAGCCAATTTTCCAGGACATGTGTTCTGTTTCTCTAGCTGTAGAGATCCCCCCGATGATGATAAATGCTCCTGATCATGAGGGAGGGCACGAGAAACTGGAGTCCTGGACTGCAGGGAAATACCACAAGAGAAACAGCTCTCTTAAAACCCTGTTACCCAAAGTGTTTTCTGTGGATCAGCAGGACTGATATCTCCGGGAGCTTGTTAGAAAGGCTGAATCTCGGGCCCCAGCCCAGACCTACTGATTGGGAATCTGCATCTTAACGAGATCTCCAGAGAATTTGCTTGAACAGTAAAATTTGAGAAGCCTGGTTTTAAAATGAACTCTTAGGGGTGCCCGGGGGGCTCAGTCAGTTAAGCGTCTGACTTTGGCTCAGGCCATGATCTCACGGTTCACGGGTTCCAGCCCCATGTCAGGCTCTCTGCTGTCAGCATAGAGCCTGCTTCGGATCCTCTGTCTCTCTGTCCCTCTCTCTCTCTCTGCCCCTCCCCTGCTTGTGCTCCCGCTGTCTCTCAAAAGTAAATAAGCTCTTGGGGCGCCTGGGTGGCTCAGTCGGTTAAGCGTCCGACTTCAGCTCAGGTCATGATCTCACGGTCTGTGAGTTCGAGCCCCGCGTCGGGCTCTGGGCTGATGGCTCAGAACCTGGAGCCTGTTTCAGATTCTGTGTCTCCCTCTCTCTCTGACCCTCCCCCGTTGATGCTCTGTCTCTCTCTGTCTCAAAAATAAACATTAAAAAAAATTTAAAAAAGTAAATAAACTCTTAAATGCACACAGTTATTTTTAGGGTGATGCTCAAAGTTCTAAGACAAGCCCTTCGTCCGGTGGACAGACAGCTTGGTGAAACCAGCTCCCTTTACATGCAGAGGCCACCCCAGCCCCTTTTTCTTTTTATTGCACATGCCACACACGCGTGTATTTTCTTTGTCCAGACTCAGGCAACTCAGGAGTCCGCAGAGCGATCCTCTTTTGCCAGAATTAACCACCGTCACTAGTTTCTCTTCCTTTCACTTTCTCTCCTGTGAGGTTATGGGCATGTGTACGTGTCAACACATTCTAAAACCATACACGAGATTTGCGTCTGTGACACGGCATGCACGCTGTTTTCATTCATCCACGTGTTTCTGCCATCTTTCCTTGTCCCTGTATGTTGGACGGCCTCAGTCTTTGGAAGGCACATAGTCCTCCCTGGTGTGGATACACCGGAATCTGTACAGCCAGTTCCCTAGTGATGGACATTTGGATTGTTTCGATTTTTGTCTCCACCAGAAACAATGCCCCACGAACATCCTTGAACATCTATTTTGGTGGCCACGTTTGAGAAGTTTAGATCAGATTCCTAGAAACCTCTAGGGTCCAGAAAAAGAGACAGAATAGCCTAAAAGCATATGGCACTATGCTGGCTCTCAGTAGCGATCAGATGAATCCGAGCTGAACAGCAATACAGCAATAGGGTCCTTCCCCTTTGCAGGCTGGCGAAAAGGTTCAAGCCCGATACATTTTTGGTAGGAGTACAAATTGGGGAAGCCTTTGAGAAAAGCAGTTTCACAACCTCCAGTCAACAGTTTTGATGATGAGGATCATGTATAGGCTATGTCCAAGGCTGGGGGCTGGGGGTGAACTTCAGACGCCCTGGGAGACCCAAGTCCCATGTCTTATGACTCTTAAATCTCTTTCGTTCCCTGCATGGGTCACTTCCTCTCTTGTAGGCAAATCCCAGGAAGGATCAGAAGAATGTGCTTGGTGTCAGTGACCCCACTGAACCCACACTTCTATGGCTTCTTCTAGGGCTAGCCTATGGTCCCATTTTTCTTGCCCATCAGGGTAACTTTATTTTGGTTGCCTTTCCCAGAACCTGGGCTGGGCCTTCCTTAGAACTGCTTGGGGTCCTCTTCCCAGGGATCCTGGGTAAGATCTTAGGGAACAGGGGTTGAGTGACTGGGTCTTATCCTCTCAAAAGGACCTCATCTCCTTATGGGCATGGCTCATCTTCCCTCCAGAACACTGGCCCCTATGTCATTTGTGCAAGTAACAGAAAAGTTCACTCAATAACCTCTCACTGGGCAAAACAGATCAGCCTTAAAAAAACTACTATACCTTAATGTGCTAAGACTCACAGAAAAGGCCAGAAGGAGTCACGTATAGCCCCTCACCGGTGTCCTCCAGCACCAATGGGGCTCATTCGAGCAAGGACGCCCTTGATGGAAGGGCCTGCCACGTCCAAGGAACACTGTCTCCCAGAGCCAGAGTAAGTGCTTGCTCTCCAGCACAAGTCAAGCGTGCAATGTCTCTCTCGCCTGTTGTCTCACATCTCTGGGAGGATATACCCTTTGCTGTTACTCCCTCTCTTCCCACTTTTTCACAGGGCACTTGCTCTACGTGGCAGAGACGGGCACTCCTGAACTGGGAGAGCAGTTTCTGCCATAGTTTCTGCCATGCCATGGGCAGCTCCTTCTAGGCCCTCACATCTGGGACATTCGGAATCACCTGTTACAGGAATGGCACCCTGGCTGGGTCCCTGGGGAGGAGGGACAGGCAAGAGCAGACACGATCCCTTTCTGGGTCGATGACTGTATGAAGCCAGACAGGAGAGCAGCTTGAGAAAGTTGTTGAGCCGATAAAATGTTCGGTGAGCCTTGTCTGTGTCATTAATGGCATGTTATTGTGAAATAGACTCACGAGCCTCAGAAATGCCCCGGTGCCCTGCTAACCCCGTCGATGATCTCCTGACTTACTTGGCAGCTGGGAATTCTAAACAGAGTCCAAAATTCCAAGCCACAGCAAGGATGGCTTGGCTCCAAGCCAAGCCAGGAGCAAGAGCGCCGATTGTCACACAAGAGGTAGGATAAAATGTCTCTGCTTTGGGTGCTGGAAAGAGGCAGAGAATGGACCACCGGCAGGGGCGGCGTGAAGGGCGGAGCTCAAGACGTGGTCAGTCAGCTTCTTTCCTCCAGGATTTTGGCCCAGCTGACATTGGCTGAAAATGAGTAACTACTAAGGACCATCCTCAAAGCCAAAGAAACCTCCAGCGGACAGGTATGTGCTTTCGTATTAATGGCAGTGGTGTGTGTGTGTGTGTGTGTGTGTGCACGCGCGCATGTGTCATGTATATTTAATGGCAGGTTATCGTTGCTGCTAATCAATCCAATTGTGGCTCTGAGTTGTCATACGCTTTCAGTTGAATGTATGACTTGGGCCTGTTTAATGGTAACCAATGCGATGAACGATGAAGTATTATTAACCTTCGTATTGATAGATTAAAATTAATTTCCTGAGGCTTCTGAATCAGTAGTCTAGCAAGAAGTCTTGATTGTAGCTTGGCGGTTCGACTATGCACATTTGCACAGCAGATACTTTGAATTCCAGCCGTGGGAAAGGATACTTTTTAGCTAGTGACTGGCCACAGTTATCCTGAATTCTGGGGTGGGGGGGGCAGTGAGTGCTGTTTTGGTTGTTCAAATTTTGGTCAGAAGAGCTTATTAAGGGGAGCCCAGTTTGGGATTTATCGGTTTATTCCAGCTGACCAGGCAATATCGTGTTAAACACAATACGATACATGTAAGCCTGTGATTTTTTTTTAATTACGTGAGGTAAAAGCCTCGTATTAACACTTTATCTTGATTTATGAATGTAATTTATCCTTGAAACTAATGTCTCTTCGAATGGAAAGGGTTTTTTTTTTATCCTTTATGGGAATTTTAAGTAATATTGAATGCCTGAGAATGTTCTCTATAAAACACGAAACAGAACACAGAACAATAATGGCTCAAATGAAAATAGTCATCTTAAGATAGAATTTGATTTGCAATTCTAAATGTCCTATAACTGACGTATCAAAATGTGTTAAAACATTTGGCAGATATAACTTTTTAGGTGCCTTGTATATAGAAAAAGTCAAAGTGTTTATATTCACTATGTATTTCATTAATGATATCTACCCATATTCATATTATTTAAATGCTTAAATTTTTTTTAATGTTTATTTATTTTTGAGGGAGAGAGAGAGAGAGAGACAGAATGTGAGTGGGGGAGGGGCAGAGAGAGAGAGGGAGGCACAGAATCCAAAGCAGGTTCCGGGCTCCAAGCTGTCAACACAGAGCCCCACAAGGGGTTTGAACCCACAGATCGTGAGGTCATAATCTGAACTGAGGTCAGATGCTCAACCAACTGAGCCACCCAGGTGCCCCTAAGTGAATACTTTTTTAATGTTTATTTATTTATTAGAAAGAGTGTGGGGGGAGGTGGAGAGACAGAGAAAGAGGGGACAGAGGGTGAGCGGCCGTCCCCTCGCTGATAGGAGACAGCTGCCCCTTGTGGGGCTTGAACTCACAAACCATGAGATCATGACCTGAGCTGAAGTTGGACATTTAACCAACTTAGCCACACCGGTGCCCTCAAGTTAATATTTTTAAAAAAGTTCTTTTAGTTTTATTAAAAAGGAACACTTCTGGGAAACAAATAGGAATGATTTCGCAGGAACTGTAAGTAGCCGAGAAGTGTCACGGAAGCGATGGATTGTCAAATCAAGTGCTTTCTACGTTTTTCGAGCGGCGATTTGTAGGCTACCCGCTGCTGCCTGCCACCTTCTCTCCGACCCTTGCAGAGCCAAGAACTTAAAAGCAAAAACGTCTGTTGATAGTACTTTATAAAAATGTCTTCCGTATATAACTGCATGTGTTTTAGACAATTGATTTTACCACGGCCAAATCTGAATCGCTATGTATCTGAATGTGTTTTCTAAAAGTTCTTCTGGCCTTTCTCCTTAAGCTGTAGGCAGTACCTGGGTACTACCAAGACGACTGACGGTTCTTAACTCCTTCTGTGGAATGAGATGGCTTTCGAGCCCTGGCTGGATCTTGGGTGCCACGTGGGGATAGGATCCCCGAGGGGCCCGTGGTTCCCCACCCCCCTTGAAGAGAATTTTGAGGCCTTAGGCTGTTGTTCATCTTGGTAAATGAGCAGATGTCAGGGCAGGAGTAAGGCCCAGGAAACCTGATCTCTCCTCCTTCCCCCTCTTTGCCTTTGCCCTCACAGGAGAGAGAATCCAGAAATGGCGCTAGCTTGCCTAAAATAGGACATTCGGTCACTTGTGTGCATGACCGCCTTCAGCCAATTCGTGTCCACATCTAGTGCCCAGGGTGACATTGTTCTAGGTTGGTCGTGATTTTTTTAAATTATACAGCGTTACTGGTTTTCTTTAACGACTGAATTTGTAGCATGCCGTTTGGTTAGCCCCACCATGTGTAGCAAAGCACCTTTCTGTATTTCTGATTTACACTTTCTAGCAGCTAGACTAGAAGATAAGTTGTAGGCATCACTGCTTTTGTAGACATAACCCGCGCCCCTATGGCTAAAACAGGTATATGATCAATTTTTCAAATTGTGGTAAGACACAGACACTTCGTGGCCGACGTGCTGCTTATCCACACGTGCGGTTCGTTTTCAACACCATATAAAGTTCCTTTTAAAGTTTCTGTGCATTGTTTTTTTTTTTTTTTTAATTTTTTTTTTCAACGTTTATTTATTTTTGGGACAGAGAGAGACAGAGCATGAATGGGGGAGGGGCAGAGAGAGAGGGAGACACAGAATCGGAAACAGGCTCCAGGCTCTGAGCCATCAGCCCAGAGCCCGACGTGGGGCTCGAACTCACGGACCGCGAGATCGTGACCTGGCTGAAGTCGGACGCTCAACCGACTGCGCCACCCAGGCGCCCCTCTGTGCATTGTTTTATACTGGCATATAAGCAGAACTTTATAGGTTCGCTATGTTCTGCTGTATTTGTCGAAATACTTTGTCAGAAGGCGAGGTGGGTAGGCTCAGCGGGCTGAGGAGTATTTGGCTGGTTAAGTGAATCGTCGTACAAAGGCTGGAGAGCCATTTCATGATGGAATGTTCTTGTTGGGTCAGCCCTCAGGCCAGATCACCTCCTAGGCAGCTGAGGTGCAGATTGGTGGTTTTTGCATAAGTGCGGGAGATGGGGCCACGATAGAAGAGTCACCTGACAAACGGCACGTGGACAGCCGGCCCCTGCGGGATGACAGACACCCAGACCGCAAACTAACCTGCATCCGCACTGCAATAATGCTACCTGCCCAACAAGCAGGCATTTCTGGAGCATTGGTGGGCACTGTTTTATCACACTTATCCATTGTTTTTATAAATAAGTTTCTTCTCAGGGGCACCTGGGTGGCTCAGTCGGTTAAGCGTCTGACTTCAGCTCAGGTCATGATCTCGCGGTTCGTGAGTTCGAGCCCCACATCGGGCTCTGTGCTGACAGCTCAGAGCCCAGAGTCTGCTTCGGATTCTGTGGCTCCCTCTCTCGGGTCCTCTCCCGCTTACGCTGTCTCTGTTTCTCTCTCAAAAGTAAATAAACATTAAAAAAAATTACAGGGGCGCCTGGGTGGCGCAGTCGGTTAAGCGTCCGACTTCAGCCAGGTCACGATCTCGCGGTCCGGGAGTTCGAGCCCCGCGTCGGGCTCTGGGCTGATGGCTCAGAGCCTGGAGCCTGTTTCCCTCTGTGTCTCCCTCTCTCTCTCTGCCCCTCCCCCGTTCATGCTCTGTCTCTCTCTGTCCCAAAAATAAATAAATGTTGAAAAAAAAAATTAAAAAAAAAAAAGATAAAAAAATTACAAAAAAAAATGTGCTTTCTCTTCTAAGGTAATTAATAAGCAGTGCACTAAGGTGAAGGGGGTTAAGGGTCCCCTTATCACGGGGAGCACTGAATTATGTGCAGAACAGTTGAGTCATTATATTGTACCCCTGAAACACATGTAACACTGTATATGAAATCTACTGGAATTACAATTTAAAAACAGTAAACGGTTCACCATAGTCTACCCCAAATCTCTGTTATTATAGAGAGAGGCCATCCCTACCACCGAGAAGCTCGTAATCTATGAGGACGGCAGGCTTATTATAAGCGTTCCACTTAGTAAGGATATATGTTAGCAAAAACAATCACAAAGATGCACTAGAGGGGCAGGTTAAAAGCAGGAAGTCTGGAGCCAGGCCACCTGCCTCCAAATCTTGGTGCTGACACTTTCTAACTTACCAGCTGTGTGACCTTGGGCAAGCTGCCTAACCCTCCTGTGCCATTTTCTCATCTATAGAACAAGGATTTTATAAGAGTTGGTATTTATGAAGTGCTTAGAAAAGCACGTGTGTTTATTAGTTGTAAAATACTGTTTCCTAAATAGAGTTCACGTTAAAAAGGCTGCGTGGGACAAAGACCAACAAAGGGTTAGGATTCTCATATGTGGATCTGAAGAGTGTACTTCTCCCCTTCCTTAGCCATGGAGTTTGCGGAGGATAAAGCCCTTCCCGTAGCTCCAGGAATGGGCCCTGATTGGCTCAGCTCTCTCAGCAAATAATGCCATTCTTATTGCAGTGATTGGTTAAGGAATGGACAAATGACCTGTGTTGGACCAATGAGAGAAAGGCTGCCAGGAGTTGTAAGAGACACACGAGGACAGAGTCTTTTTTCTTCTTGGGATGTTGTAGAGTGAAAATGAGAAGTCTGGATCCCCTGCAGCCATTTTGCTACCACAAAGGGCAAGCCGGGAGTGTAGGGGGGTGGAGAGCACCCCTGTCCCTGGGCGTAGCCTGATAATGAAGCTGACACCATGAGAGGGAGAGCGAGGAACATGGAGAATTTGTGTCTTTGATTATATTGCTTGAACTTCTGGATCGAACCTTACTTGAAGGCAGAACCATCTGTAGATTTCTGAATTTTAGGAATCCATAAACTCCCCCTATTGCTTAAGCAAGTTTGAGTTCTAGTTCTGTCACCTGCAACTGAATGAATCCTCACTGCTTAAAAATACTGACTTTGCGGAGTCAGGAAAAGTCATGATTCAACTAAGTTCTAGAAGTTTATCTACCTCTGAAGCTACGGAATTTCCTGAGTCCACCTCAAAGTGTGGTCTTCAGATCGCTAGCTCTGACAGAGGGGCCGTGCAAAAGTTCTCCTGCCAGGCAAATTTTGGAAAAGCTGCCTGTTGTAAACTCCTTCTGTAATGTTCCGTGACATTATCGTATTAAAAGAGAGGTCCCCATAGAACAGTAACTGAAGAGTTTCATGTTGTTTTTCCAGAACTTACTTGATCGAGGAATTCTTTTCTTCACAAAATTGTCAGTGGTGCTCCAGGAAAGGTGGAATCAAAGACCGTATATGGAAAGAATGTACTGCTTTAGACAGAAAGACAGCCCCTTGACTACAATGGCCCGGTTGTTAAAGGTTTGCGATGAGCCTGAGGCACGTACTGGTCTTGTGTGAAGGACTACCCTGTGAGGAAACCATACGGGGATGTTACAGTCACTCCATGTTCCGTGTAAGGACTGACGAGCTGGGGCAGATTTCTACTTTAATTTTTTTTTTAATGTTGATTTATTTTGGGGAGATAGAGAGACAGAATGCGGGAGGGGCAGAGAGAGAGGGAGACAGAGAATCCCAAGCAGGCTCCAGGCTCCGAGCTGTCAGCACAGAGCCTGACGCGGGGCTCGAACCCATGAAGCATGGGATCATGACCTGGGCCACCCAGGTGCCCCAGATTCCCAGATTTCTACTTTAATAGCAGCGGCGTGGAGGAACTGAACGAGCCTGATCCCTGGAGTCTGATCCCTGGTCCTGGAAGTTGTTAGAGATAAACAGACATAATTAAAACTTTCTGAGCCTGGTGCCTCGTTTAGGTAATGGGGCTGGTTTTATCCTTACGTTAAGCATTGTTGTGAGAACACAACGAAATAAAGTGTTCAATCAATAGATGACAGTTGTTATTAATATCATAAGAATGTTTTACGACAAGGAGGCTATGGGGTATTTTGCAAATGTATCCAGAGCCTTAATTAGAACCAGTTAATTCTTTTTGTCTTGTTTTTGTTCTTTTTTTTTTTTTTTTCAACGTTTATTTATTTTTGGGACAGAGAGAGACAGAGCATGAACGGGGGAGGGGCAGAGAGAGAGGGAGACACAGAATCGGAAACAGGCTCCAGGCTCCGAGCCATCAGCCCAGAGCCTGACGCGGGGCTCGAACTCCCGGACCGCGAGATCGTGACCTGGCTGAAGTCGGACGCTTAACCGACTGCGCCACCCAGGCGCCCCTTGTTTTTGTTCTTTATAGCATTTGCCACTATCTAGCATGCTGTATAGGCTTATTGTTTGTTTGTTTATTATTTATTAGCTCATTGCCTTTCTCCCCTATTAGAATATAAGCTCCTTAAAGGCGGCAGGATTGTGCAGAATAGCCACTCAATATATATCTGTTGAAATAAATAATAAGTCCTGGAAGCTGTGGTGTATTGAGTGCCTACTATGTGCCAAGACTCTGACTGTTTGCAACAGATGTTTTTATGGTGTCATTTAATATTCTTTTTTTAAAAAATTTTTTTTTCAAGGTTTTTTATTTATTTTTTTTGGGACAGAGAGAAACAGAGCATGAACGGGGGAGGGGCAGAGAGAGAGGGAGACACAGAATCGGAAACAGGCTCCAGGCTCCGAGCCATCAGCCCAGAGCCCGACGCGGGGCTCAAACTCACGGACCGCGAGATCGTGACCTGGCTGAAGTCGGACGCTTAACCGACTGCGCCACCCAGGCGCCCCTCATTTAATATTCTTATTAGCCCTAAGAGCTGGCTATTATTACCCCTATTTTGCAAAAGCAAGAGTCGAGAATAAAATCAGGTAACCGGATCCAGATTACACTGTTAGCAAGTGACCACCGAAATTCAATCCTGAGAGCCCCTGGGCGGTGTTGGTGGGAATGCCAACTGGTGCAGCCACTCTGGAAAAGAGTATGGCGGGTCCTCCAAAGCTAAAAACAGAACTATCCCAGGATTCAGCAGCTGCACCGCTGTGTATTTACCCAAAGGACACAAAAGTACTGATTCCAAGGGGCACGTGCTCCCTGATGTTTATAGCACCATTGTCCGCAAGAGCCAAGTTACGGAAACAGCCCAAGTGTCCACCCACTGATGAGTGGATGAAGAAGTGGTATCTGGGCACAACGGGATATTCCTCAGCCATAAGAAAGGAAGTCCTGCCCTTTGCAATGCCATGCATGGAGCTAGAGAGTATTAGGCTAAACGATAAGTCAGTCAGAGACAGATACCATATGATGTCACTCATATGTGGAATTTAAGAAACAAAACAAATGAGCAAAGGGGGAAAGAGAGAGAGGCAAACCGAGAAACAGACTCGTAACTACAGAGAACAAACTGATGGTTACCAGAGGGGGGTGGGGGTGGGGGGGGGGATGAGTGAAAGAGGTGATGGGGATTAAGGAGGGCGTTTGTTGTGAGAAGCACCGGGCGTCGGACGCAAGTGTTGAGTCACTGTGTTGTCCGTCTGAAACTAACATAACCCTGTATGTTACTGACCGTATTCGTGTCCTCTGGCCGCTGTGACAGATGATCACAAACCTGCTATCTTGAACCGATAATTTACTCTCTCACAGTGTTGGAGACCAGTGAACCAGTTTCACGGGACCCCAAACCAGGTGTTGGCAGGGCCCCCCCCCCAGAAGCTCTGGGGGAGAATTATTCCTTAACTCATCAAGCTTCTGGTGGCTGCCCGGCTTCCTTGGCTTGTGGCTGCCTCACTTCAATCTCTGTCTCTGTGGTCACTTTGCCTCTTCCTCTTCTGTGTAAAATCTCCCTCCTATAAGGACACTGTGATTGCCTTTTAAGATCCATCTGGAGGGTTGCCTGGGTGGCTCAGTCGATTAAGCATCCGACTCTTGATTTTGGCTCGGGTCATGATCTCACAGTTCATGAGTTCAAGCCCCATGAACTCATGGGGAGAGCAGTGCAGAGCCCGCTTGGGATTCTCTCTCTCTCTCTCTCTCTCTCCCTCTTTCTCTCAAAATAAACAAATAAAAAAAAAAAAGAGATACATCTGGATGGTTCAGGACAATCCGTCCATCTCAAAGTCCTTAATCACATCTGCAAAATCCTATTTTGCTACATAAGGTCACAGGTTCCAGGAATTAGGATGTGGATATCTTTTGAGGGGGCCACTGTTAATCTGCTTACCTCTTAAGAAAAGAATCCTGACTCGGGTCCCCGGGACCAAGACAAAGACCGCTCCCCAGGACAGTAATGCCAGTCACAGCACTCAGGCAACATCTGGATGTTGGGGTAACACCTGCAGCAAAGAGACCAAGGGGTGAGGGGAAACTTTATTAGATGCAACACTTTTTCTTCCTGGGTCTGGGGGATTTAGGCTGGGCTCAGTCCAGGAAAAACCGGATGGGTCAGATGCCAGGAGGGTGAAAAAGATAAATGCTCATCTATCAGATAGGCAGTGATTTGTATCTGTGGAGTCTCTGAAAATAGAAGAAAGAGGGGAAGGAAACAGATACTTCATTAATATGAAAAGAACCTGAGTATTCACGTTAGCCAAATGATCAAGCTTAGAATCACCGATTGTAGGAAAACCTGATATTATGTGCCTTCTGATGGGATGTAGGAGATACTGGGCATTGTCCATGCAATATTCTTAACAAAGGGACAAAAAGTTAAACATACAGAAACAAGCAGACAAATACAGAATGTGGGACATTTTATAAAAAGACAAAAAAAAAAAACGGTCCTGGACTCTTCAAAATATTTCCATGCATGAAAAAAAAAATCTGAGACCATTCTAGATTATAAGACACTAAAGAGACATAACAGACAAATGTAACATTTGATCCTTAATTGGATCCTGAATTATTTTAACAAACAGCTATTGGGGCACCTGGGTGGCTTAGTGGGTTAAGCGTCTGACTTCGGCTCAGGTCATGATCTCACGGTTTATGAGTTCGAGCCCCGCGTCAGGCTCTGTGCTGACAGCTCGGAGCCTGGAGCCTGCTTCGGATTCTGTGTCTGCCTCTCTCTCTCTGCCCCTCCCCCACTCACACTCTGTGTGTGTGTGTGTGTGTGTGTGTGTGTGTGTGTCTCAAAAACAAGTAAATGTTTTTAAAAAATTAAAAAAAAACTTTTCTAGTAATTTTAGAACCCAGTATTTCTAGGGCGCCTGGGTTGCTCTGTTGGTTGAGTGACCGACTTCGGCTCAGGTCATGATCTCATGGTTTGTGAATTTGAGCCTGGAGTCGGGCTCTGTGCTGATAGCTCGGAGCCTGGAGCCTGCTTCAGATTCTGTCTCTCTCTCTCTCTCTGCCCCTCCCCTGCTCACTCTCTCTCTCTCTCTCTCAAAAATAAACATTCAAAAAAAATTAAAAAATAGCTATTAAAGCTATTTTTAGAACTATCAGGAACATATGGATATAGGCCAGCTTATTATATGATATTGAATTAACATGAATTTTCTTAGATGTGGTATTGCTTTTTTATATATGTCAGAAAATATTTTTAATCCTAGAGGACAACATGCTAAATAAAGTATTTAAAGAAGTATCCTGGTGTTTGCAATATTTGATAAATTCAAGCAAAGGGTATGCACGTGTTTATTACACGATTTCTCCAACTTTTCTGTAGATTTTGAATTTTTTGGCCAAATCAAAAGCAAAAAATTAGAAAACAAAGAATTGTTTGGTTACGTGGTGAATCAGTAGTGCTCATCACCAACGGTCACAGAAGGTCAAATAAACTTGGAATTGCTGCCACTCTGTTTGGGGATTATTCTCTTTTCAGTAGCAATTAGGAGATTCCCTAGGGGCTCATACGGCCTGCCACTGTTACTATACCATGTTTCAAAATTGTAGTCATGATGTTGACTAACACAACTGGATTATTTGTGAGGTTTTCTTTAAAGATTTTATTTTTGAAATAATCTCTACACCCAACAAGGGCCTCGAACTCATAATTCCAAGATCAAGAGTCACATGCTCCATCGACTGAACCGGTCCAGGCTCCCCATTTGTGGTTTTCCCTCCATCTGGATGGTCTGTAATTCTGTTCTCTGTATATCTGTAATTCTTTTCTCTACTGGAATGGATAATAAAGCACCGATTGTTGACTTAACTATTCTTTGAGCATTTGATTCTGAGCATTTATTCATTCACTAAGTCTGCATTGAGCACCTACCAATGGCCTGTGGTAGGCACAGAGGATTCAGTGGACAAGATACAGTGCCTGCCATCATGGAGATCATATTCTAAACAGGTCCATTAGAAATATTTAAATCTAGAAAGAGTTATTCTGCTTATTCTCACATCTACCAAGGCATAAACTGAACATGATCATAGCACCATAGAGGGCTGACTTCAAGATGGCCCTGAGGTCCACCATTTGATCCTTGCTTCCTGGTATCTTTACCCTTGAATAGTCCTCCCCACTAACAGGGTGCTCAATAATTGCCAGGGAGGGGAGAGGCCAAGGTGTTGGAAGGATCATCTCACAGGAAGTTGAAACCACCCAGAATTGAGACAGGTAAGGCATTAGATAGGGTGGCAACGTGCCTCTACAAGGAATGCGGGTGTGACCTGAGGGTCAGCAGGTGACTGCCCACAAAGAGGAATAATGAGTAGAATAGTCTGATAATGGTGTGAGATTTCTATCTGGATGTATCCACGATGAAGAAGAAGGAGAAGGAGAAGAAGAAGGGGGAGAAGGAGAAGGAGAAGAAGAAGAATGAGTAGAATAGTCTGATAATGGTGTGAGATTTCTAGCTGGATGTATCCACGAAGAAGAATGAAGAAAGAGAAGGAGAAGGAGAAGGAGAAGGAGAAGGAGAAGGAGGAGAAGAATAATGAGTAGAATAGTCTGATAATGGAGTGAGATTTCCAGCTGGATACATCCATGAAGAAGAACGAGAACACAGCTTGGAAGTTGCAATGAAGAGCCAGGAGACTTACTCCATCCCTAGACTCAGTGGCACAAAAGTTACAGAAGAGAAAGCAGGCATTGGAGAAACTCAGGCAAAGTGGGGTCTTGGGAGGTGGGGGAAGCCAGGTTAGAGTTTGAGAAGGAAGCTGGTCGCAGATGAGTTTGAGGGAAGGCTCTGGGCATCCTAGCCAAATGACAGCCTGCAGGGGGTTATTCTTACCTAACATTTCAGCTGATTTAGCAAACACAATTATTTAACCAATAGTGAGGATAGTTTTTTTGTTTTTTTGGGTTTTTTTGCAAGCTTCTTTCTGTGTTGCTATTGGATACAGAAAAAGCAGATTGCTGTTATCAGGGAATGTGCAAGCAGGTGGTAACTGGAAAGCCTAATATTGTGAAGGTTTATTGTTTGACAAAGGCACAGCCCTCTACCTCTGAGAAACACTGTCTCACTTGTTGGCTTTTGATTGTGATTCTAGAATTTGTTATCCCTGCACAAGATCTCCCTGACCAGCCAGTCTTTCTCGGATCCCCAATTTACAACACTTGGGCTCCACCCTTCTCACCCCCTTCTCTGCCTACTTCTTTTCACAGTACTTATCACTACATGACGTGTACGTTATTTTGTGGTTACGTTCCTCATTCCACATTTGAAAGCAACAACATTATTTGTTCGCTGCTTTATCTCGGTGGAGCCCAGATGAGCATACAACCCACTACATTATTGAATGAA
This sequence comes from Lynx rufus, assembly GCF_022079265.1. Taxonomy (NCBI): domain Eukaryota; kingdom Metazoa; phylum Chordata; class Mammalia; order Carnivora; family Felidae; genus Lynx; species Lynx rufus. Next base: position 128,344,417 of record NW_025814878.1, read on the forward strand.
TGGATAGATTAACGCAAATGTGGCCATTCAACGACAGGTCATGAGATATGGTTCAGAGCAGGGGGAAAGAGCACGGGTTTGGGGGCAAAACTCCTTGAGCATAAAACCTAAGCCTTGTCTCTGAGCCTCAGTTTTCTCATTTCTTTAAAAATTTTTTTTTAACGTTTATTTATTTTTGAGACAGAGAGAGACAGAGCATGAACAGGGGAGGGGCAGAGAGAGAGGGAGGCACAGAATCGGAAGCAGGCTCCAGGCTCTGAGCCATCAGCCCAGAGCCCGACGCGGGGCTTGAACTCACGGACCGTGAGATCGTGACCTGAGCCGAAGTCGGATGCTTAACCGACTGAGCCACCCAGGCGCCCCAGTTTTCTCATTTCTAAAATGGAGGTGATCATAAAATCTCTCACAAGTTTCTGGAAGACTAATGAGCAAAACCCCATGTATGGTGAACATTTTATGTGGTGTCTTCCCGGCTCATCAGGGAAGAACCTATAATTGGGTTCGGTTGCTTGGACCAGGGGTGATACTTAAATCCAAATAAGGCAAGGCCAATCAGGAACTCTCTCCTGGAAACTGGATTACGAGACTCCAGTTCTATCTGGAGCACTTCCCCATAAACCTAAGAACTCTAGAGCTCCGGACTGCTTTTTAGACCCTTGTTCTAGTACCTTGTGGTAACTTCACTGGAGGCAGTTACCTTACAAGAAGATACCTGTCCTTCCCAACGCCTGCCTCTTTGTTCCTTACTGCTTTAGTAACCCTAACTGGAGTCAGAACCCAGGTTGTTTCAGGGAGAACAGCATAAAGTATGTCTTAGGAGGAGATGACTTAAATACAAAAAAAATTGCAAGATTGAGGGTGCCTGGTTGGCATAGTCTATAGAACATACAACTCTTGAAGTCAGGGTCATGAGTTTGAGCCCCACGTTGGGCGTAGAGGTTACTTTTAAAAAATTGCAAGGTTTTGCCAGTATACGTTGGCAGAAATCTGGAAAATATGTACGGGACTGGATTCTAAGGCTGTTAGAACAGGCTATAACGTTGCCTTAGGTGAGTTTACGATATGAGTGCACTTGCTGGGGATTCTGAATTCAATGTGTTTGCTTCCACAGCTGGGATATGACTTTCATAATTGCATTGGTGAGTTGGGTAAATTTTGGAGTCAGTGGTAGTCTATATTCAATAAAATTAAGATGTAAAACCTTCCTGGGGTAATAGAGAGAAAGGGGTCTGAAGGACAAAGGAGAAAGGAACATCCACACTGATCAGGTACCACCACTACCCCACCCCCAACACACACCCGGAGAGGGTCCCAGAGGCCCCCGTGTTTTATTCTGAACTGTAAAGGATCTCAGATGTTACCCACTTGTGCAGTAATGTATTTTGTGTATTTGAAGACAACAGAAACATAAGGCACCCGGGTTGAGGAAGGCAGCTATTTATCGATAGGATCAGATCAGCCGCCCGAGTAACACTGCAGAATCATCCCCCCGCACCTTAATCCTCCAGGTCGTGCAACAGAGCTGATGCAAGCTTTCTATGTGGGTGATGGGTTGCACTGCATAGACAAAGTATGGAGACTGATTTTCTTACAGGAGAGATAGCCATTCCCTACCCTCCTAACAGCAGAAAAAAAAAATGATTCTTTTCACTCCTCTGAGACTGGACAGAAAGGGCCTTAGGTTCTCGTTCTGACCTTTTGGAATGTAAATGTGTTTTTCCAAGGACCAGATGTACCTCGCCAGGTGAACCTTGCTGTTACAACACAGAGATGGTTCTAAATTCTAGGCCTCATCCCTTCTGACTTGGAAATTCCTAGGCAGGTCGTGCTTTAGTTTTCCTAGGACCTTAGGGCATAGCCAAGGGACAGAGTCTGGGCTGTAACTATTTGGCCTCCTTGGAGAGATAAGAGAAGTTTTATTATCTTTTCAGATCAGAGCACTTAACTGAGAATGGCTACAGGCCCGATGCTTATGGTATGTGAAGAGTAAAACATTTCTGATGGAAGTGAAAAAAAACCTCACGTTGTACAGTTTTCTGTTTCTAAACACGCTAGGGCTTTTGCAGAAGCACAGAGAAATCCAAGGACGTTTTCTTTTTCTTTTTTTCTCTCTGTTTATTTATTTTAAGAAAGGGGGAGAGAGAGCATCCCAAGCTGACTCCCCACTGTCAGTACGGAGCCCCATGTGGGGGCTCGATCCCATGAACCATGAGATCGTGACCTGAGCAGAAATCAGGAGTCGGACTTAACCAACTGAGCCACCCGGGGGAGCCCCAGACATGGGCTTTCTGATGTCAGGGGGATACATGTATGAGAGCCCGTTTTCCTATCAGAATCAAAGTAGCTACAAACGATATAATAAGCAACAGGGATCAAGTGTTAAACACAATGTTTTGACCCACAGAGATCTTTGGTGTTGACAAATTGTTCACATTGTCCTTAGGATAAAAAAAAAAAAAAGATGATGGCTTACTGAAGCATTGCTTCATCTATATCACAAACAAAACTCTAGGTCTGGTGACCAGAAACCTGACTTGAGTTGCCACAGCGGAGCACCATAACCTCTCACTCAGTTTCCAGATCCAAGCCACTTATGAGACCCGGGGCCCTTGCTGACGAGGAGGCCCTTTCTCACCTTGAGAAAGACTCAGAAACACTGTCGTTAAGTAAATGCTGTGTTTCTGCCCCAAATACATCTGTGATCATTTCTAGGGGCACTATGCACACAGAAGGAGAAATACCCAGTTTTATTATCCTGATCTTTTGTAGATTCTTACATACTAACTTTGACTTGTTGCTAATTCCAGGAAATCTAAGGTACCATTATGATCCACAGTTCGAAGTGGGGGCTTATAGTGGTAAATGGAGTTTTTGACCAACCATCTCAAAGTTGGTGGGCACCAACTTTGTCATTATTACTCTATTTCTTGAAGGTATAACTCAGGGGTTGGCAATTATGCACATGCTCGTATAGTCAGGTATGTAAATATTTTAGGCTGTGCGGACCAAGTGGTTGAAACTACTCAAATCTGTCGCCACGGCGTGAAAGTAGCCGTAAATAGTATGTACGTGAGTGAGTGTGTCTATATTCCAGCCATATTTAATCTACAGAAACAGACGGCTGGCCTAATTTGAGCCACGGGCCAGAGTTTGCAAGGACCCGTAAGAAGCAGCAGGTACAATAGTGTATTTTCACGTTTTGCTATACCACGTTTGCATCAATTGTCTTACATGCCATAATCTCACATCTAATAAAATGGTAGACTGGCCTACTGAAGACCCAGTCATGATACCAATTTGGAGACGACGCACCAAAAAGATAAGGCTCGTGCTCGCAGGATAGTTTGTGCTTTAAATCAGTAACCAGTTTATGATACTGTTTTTTGGGTAGGACATACAGGTTCAATAATCAAGAGGTGGACAAGAGGCTTTCTCTGTGATGCTTCGTAACCCCCTCACAGAATTTTTGCTTCCCATCCTCGCAGCTTTAGACTCTGCTGATTTGGAGGTCTTAGCTCCCAAGGCTGAGGAATAAATGTTTAGGCCACCCCCCTAAGTAAGTAACCTCAACCAGTTGAGGTGCTGACTGAAAACAAAGATTTTGAATGCCAGCGGAAAAAGAAAATTGAAACTGTCAACTACAGTCTCGTTATTAGTTACAAAGATGGGGGCTACAGTTATGTCTCTGGAAGTAGACACTGGATTTGACAAACAGGATATTGATTAGGATATGTATTTATTACCTCTGGGGGGAAACGGGGAGAAAGAAGGATTGAAAGACGGAGAAGTCAAATTGTGTTGCGGATCCGAAAAAGCCTTGGTCAGCCCCATGGGGAAATCTGGTTCTTCAACAACCTTTGGCATCGGGCCCAAGTGGTTGGGCCTTTACACCCATATAGCGATCAGTCATGGGAAGTGAGCTGCCCCAGGAAGGACATGACCTTGATCAAGGCAGCTCTTTGTAAACAACCCTGAAGGATCTGGTGGTTGTAGGCTGTCCGCTCACAGCATTCCCCAAAGCTGGAACAAGTCTCTCCTTGAATGGGAATCTCTAAGTCCACCTCTACTTGGTCCCCCACCAGGGAACCAGGGCTCAAATCCACTTCTTCGTTCACATTTGGGGAGTGGCCCCTCCAGCATTCTCATGAGCCTGTCTTCTGGGGAGAGACTCAAACAGGAGGGTGTAGGAGACTGAGCTACACCCCCTGCTTCTGCGGCTGGTTTCGAGACCATTACTGATGTTCATCCCTTCCTTCCTCCACTATCCGTTCTAGATTCTCCCTTCACCTCTGCAGGTCTCTGTGGCGTCCCTACTGGTGTGATCGTCATCTTCATCCCTTAGGGTCTCAACTCTGGTCAGCACATCCTTCTCAAAAGGGCTGCTGCTCTTGAGCATTTGTCAGCACAATTGGGCACGGGAGCATCACGAACTGACCAAGGGGATCACGGGCGCACATCTTTCCTGCTCTCACAGCATAGCCAGAGTCTTTCTTCCTCCTGATCATCAAGGTCAATTACCTTTACAAGATGATGACTCCTTTTTGATTGCTGGTCCCTGGTTCTAAGAAGCCTGAAGTGCCCAGGCAGCAGACAGATGTGTAATTCAGTAGGACTCCAGACAAATGTGGGCCCCCTTTAGGGACCAGGATCTCAAACACTGCAGAAACTAGAGTTTCAGAGACAGAAGCGCAAAATCCTCCAGTGGGTCACTGGTAATGATGGTAAGAAGGGACGTTCCTGCTCCATTCCTTGGTTCATAGACCAATATGTTCTTCCGATACCATGATACCATTGTCATGGGGCCTGCTGGTCTGACCCAGTGCTATGTGGGATCCCGTGCCAGTGAATTGAACATCCCTTTACTCCTCGTACGGTGGCCCTGGAGGAAAGTGTATGGGCAGGGGACACAATATCATACCTGAAAACTGCGTTTATTCCTGTTGGAACAAATTCCTGTCCTTTCACAATGGAAGCCAAAGGGGTCCACTTTCCACCAAGTCAGCAGCTGGCCTTCCCAAAGAATGATGCCACATCTGCAAATCTGCATTGGTCGCCGCTGCTGGAAGTTTTAACAATCTGTAGCCGCTAAATTAGCCTTGAAAGTGGTTTTTCTGCTCGCTCGTGTGGCTGCCTTCAGCTGGGAGCTCAGCTGGGGAAACTTGGTTCTCCTCCACACGCTCTCTCTCCACACAGTGCCTGTCGTCTTTACGTGTACTTCTTCTCCAAGAGGATGGCCTCAGAGCATGGAAGGTGGGTTTGAAAAGAACGAGCCCAGGGTCGCCTGGGTGGCTCAGTCAGTTAAGCATCCAACTCTTGGTTTTGGCTCAATTCATGATCTCACGGTCTGTGAGTTCGAGCCCTGCATTGGGCTCTGTGCTGACAGCATGGAGTCTGCTTGGGATCCTCTCTCTCTCCCTCTCTCTCTCTCTTCCCCTTCCCCCTCCCATTCTCTCTCTCTCAAAATAAATTAAAAAAAAAAAGAAAAAACCTAACAAGCCCAACACACAAGCACTAATCAAGCCACTGCTTTCATGATGTGTCCAGTGCCCTGTTAGCCAAAGCGAGTCACATCCATGAGAACGAGCTTTTCCTCAAAGTATGAGATACTGGGCCAATGCAAACAACAGAAGTATATTAGACACGCACCCATAAGCATACTCTCTCTCTTTCTCTCTTCTTTGGCTCCCTTATCAACTAAACCATCAAAACAAAACATTTTTCTTTCTGTTTTGTGATTTTAGTATACTTCAGTTTATTACAAAAGTGCAGATAAAACTCATTGTACTCATTCAAGGCCACTTGGAGCAACGGTGGCAGGGGGATGGTTCAGAAAAATTAAGAAAACAATTCCATTCACAATGGAATTGGAAAGAATAAAATACTCAGGAATAAATTTAACCAAGGAGGCAAATGACTCATACCCTGAGAACTATAAATGTTGCTGAAAGAAATTAAAGAAACTAAAAATAACTGGAAAGACACCTCATGTTCATAAACCGGAAGACTTAATATAGTTAAGATGTCACTAGTACCCAAAGCAATCTGCAGATTTCATTCAATCCCTATTAAAATCCCAATAGTGTTTTTGGCAGACATAGAAAAAGATGTCTTAAAATTCATATGTAATCTCGAGGGACCTCGAATAGCCAAAACAAGCCTGAAAAAGAACAAAGGTGGAGGCCTCACCCTTTCTGATTTCAAAACTTCTTACAAAGCTGTAGTAACCAAAACAGTATTGTGCTGGCATATAGACCAATGGAATAGAATAGAGAACTCAGAAACAAACCCTTGTATATACAGTCAAACGATTTTCAACAAGGGTTCCCAGACCATTCGATGGGGAAAAGACAGCCTTTTAAAAATTTTTAATGTGTATTTGTTTTTGAGAGAGAGAGAGAGAGAGAGAAAGTGTGGGCAAGGGACCGTGTGCGAGCGTGCGCATGTGGGGGAGAGGCAGAGAGAGAGAGAGAGAGAGAGAGAGACAGAAGCAGTTCTGTGCTGAGAGCAGAGAGCTGGATGCGGGGCTCAAACCCACAAACCGTGAGATCGTGACCTGAGCTGAAGTTGGACCCTTAACCAACTGAGCCACCCCGGCGCCCCGAAAAGGGCAGCCTTTTTAATAAATATTGTTGTGAACACTGAACACTCTTATCTTGCAGCATATATAAAAATTAACATAAGGATCAAAGGCCTAAACGGAAGAGCTAAACTATCAAACTACCAAAAGAAAGCACAGCGGAAAAGCTTCATGACATTGCATTTGGCAACGATTTCATGGACATGACAGCAAAAGCACAGGTGACAAAACAAAAACAGATAAATCGGACTACTTCCACATTTAAAGCTTCTATGTCCCCAAACCCAAAATCAATACAGTGAAAAGCAACCCATGCAATGGGAGAAAATATTTGCAGATCTTATATTTGGTAAGAGGTTAATATCTAGAATATATAAAGAACTGTTGCAACTCAACAATAACAGCAGACAATTTAAGAATAGGTAAAGGACTGAGGTGCCTGGGTGACTCACTCAGTTAAGTGTCCAACTCTTTAATGTTTTGTTTTATTTTGGAGAGAGAGACAGAGCGTGAGAGGCGGAGGGGCAGAGAGAGAGGGAGGCACAGAATCGGAAGCAGGTCCCAGGCTCTGAGCCATCAGCACAGAGCCCGACGCGGGGCTTGAACTCACGGACTGTGAGATCATGACCTGAGCCGAAGTCAGACGCTTAACTGACTGAGTCACCTAGGCACCCCTAAGTGTCCAGCTCTTGATTTCAGCTCAGCTCATGCTCTCACTGGCTTTGTAAGATTGAGCCCTGTGTTGCGTTCTGCCCAGAGGGTAGGGCCGGCTTGGGATTTTCTCTCTCCCTCTCTCTCTGCTCCAGTCTCTCTGCCCCTCTCTCAAATTAAATAAGTAAACATTTAAAGAAAACAAAAAAGAATGGGTAAGGATCAGGGCAGCTGGCTGGCTCAGTAAGTACAGCATGCAATTCTTGATCTCCGGGTCGTGAGTTCGAGTCCCCCTTTGGGTGTAGATATTACTTAAAAATAACATGTTTTTTTCTTTTTTTAAAAGAATACATAAAGGACCTGAATAGACCTTTCTCCAAAGAAGACATACAAATGACCAATGAACACATGAAAAGGTGTTCAACGTCACTAATCATTAGGTAAGTGATAAGCAGCATCACAATGAGTTATATACTTCATCCCAATTAGGATGATTACTATAAAAAAAAAAAAGAACAGGAAATAAAAAGTGTGGATGAAAATGTGCAGAAATTGGAACCCTTGAGCACTGTTGGTGGGAATGCAAAATGGTGCAGCCACTTTGGCAAACAGTATGGTAGGTTCCTTAAAAAATTAAAAATAGGGGCGCTTGGGTGGCTCAGTCAGTTAAGCAACCGACTCCCGTTTCAGCTGAGGTCATGATCTCATGGCTTGTGGGTTAGAGCCCTGCGTCAGGCTCTATGCTGACAGTGCAGAGCCTTCTTGGGATTCTTTCTCTGTCCCTCCCCTGCTCACTCTCTATCCCCCCTCTCTCAAAATAAGTAAATAAACATTAAAAAAAATTATAAGGATGATCAATTATTTTCACCCTATTCCTTTCTTCCAGAAGAAAACAACAAAACATACCCCAATCGGGTTAGTGGGGAAACATGCAAAATAAAAATCAACAGAGGCCACTTCAGATCTTATTAAACTTAAAACCTAATGTGAGCATTATACCCTATTAAACAAGTTTAGTTTTGGGCGCCTGGGTGGCTCCGTTAGTTAAATGTCTGACTTCGGCTCAGGTCCCGATCTCACTATTTGTAGGTTTCAGCCCCGGGGCGGGCTCTGTGCTGACAACTCAGAGCCTGGAGCCTGCTTCGGATTCTGTGTCTCCTCCTCTGTCCCTCCTCCACTCAGGCTCTCTGTCTCTCTCTCAAAATAAATAAATAAACATTAAAAAAAAATAAAAATTAACAGGTTTAGTTTTAGTAAATAGTGGAAGGTGCGCATTTGGCCTTTAGGGCCAAGTAGATCTGAAAACATAGTTACCCAAAGTATGCATCTGAGAAGAAAGTTTATGGGGCGTCTAGATGGCTCAGTTGGTTAAAAGGCTGATTTTGGCTCAGGTCATGATCTCATGGTTCAGGGGCTTGAGGAGGTGTTGGGCTCCCTGCTAACTGTGCAGAGCCTGCTTGGGATTCTCTCTCTCTCTCTCTCTCTCTCTCTCTCTCCCCTCTCTGATCCTTCCCTACTTTCGATTTCTCTCTAGGAAGGAAGGAAGGAAGGAAGGAAGGAAGGAAGGAAAGGAGGGAGGGAAGGGGGGAGGAAGGGGGAGAGAGAGAGAGAGAAAGAAGGAAGAAAGAAAGAAAGAAAGAAAGAAAGAAAGAAAGAAAAGGAAAGAAAATTTAGGCAAGCTCAGATTCTTGTTCATGTCTGGGAAACACACGTTCCCCAACCATACTAAACAAAAAAAATCTTCTAAACTTTAAAGATGCCTTCTTTCTCTCTTTTCTCGCGTGCTTTTTTCTTTTCTTTTGTCTCTCTTTTCTTTTTCTCCTTAGCCTGCATTTTCACTGGGTCCTCATAATCATCCTTTCCAATGCACAGCTACTTTAATGTTCAAAGTCTAGAAAGGGACACAAGTAGCTGGAAAAGTTTTAAGCATTTGGTACTCATGAGGTAATTGGAACTGTGAGCACAGGAACAGAAGATTCCGATAGCCTGCGTCATGTCCCTGGGCCAAACCCTGATTTCAGCGGCCGCTCCAGCGGACAGTTTTGTGAGAGTTCGCACCCCTGCTCACGGTGGCCGTGCCTCAAGCTTGGACCCTACATCTCTGAGTTTTTGCCTCCTGGAAAGTGTGGGAGTCTTCGTGCAGCTCTTGAAAGCACAGCCCAGAAGTGCATGGAAATTAATGCATTTGGTGGCCCCCCTCCAGGAAGCAAGCACAGGGGCCGAGGACAAATGCCTCGGTCTCAATGCTGGGAAGGAGTTTGTGTGCCGCTTTAGAGGTACTGTTGTCTACAGCAACAGCCTTGACAATGCCCCCTTACTTTGTTTTTTCCTCCGTCCCTCCCTTAGTTTCCTGCTCACTCACTCCTGCAGCAGGTGCTATGAGTGCCCTGTCACTGCCTCTCTCGCTTGGAAGGTGCTGTGTGTTATGCTCCCAGCCCCCTGCTCTGCGGAGCAGGGAGCGCGGTCAACAGGCAGCCTTCGGCATCCAGCCCCTTCCGAGCTGTGCTGAGGCCATCTCACCCGGGCATGGTCCTCCCCGGGCAGCCCCCATCCGGTGAGTGATGGACACATGATAAAAAGATCTAGTGGGGCGGCTGGGTGTCTCAGTGGGTTAAGCGTCCGACTTCGGCTCAGGTCACCATCTCCAGGTCTGTGAGTTCGAGCCCCGCGTCGGGCTCTGTGCTGACAGCTCGGAGCCTGGAGCCTGCTTCGGATTCCGTGTCTCCCTCTCTCTCTGCCCCTCCCCTGCTCATGCTCTGTCTCTCTCTGTCTCTCAAAAATAAATAAACATCAACAAAATTAAAAAAAAAAGAAAACCTGGTTATTCTGACACAATGTGGGATGAAACCGACAGGCCATTTTAGCTCCAGAACTCTCCATGGGTTGGCTCGGGTTGCTGGGCGGCTTGATCTCTTCCTGTGCCCTCACCTGCTCCTGCCTCCTCCCTCCACAAGTAATGGATCCTGACAACGCTCTGGAAGGAACACCCTGCACAGCGAGCTCTGTCTCACAGATGCTCGTGGGAAGACGCAACCTTCCGCAGAAGGTCTGAGAAAGGCTGTGCTCAGATGTTTTATTTTATCTTTTTTTTTTTTTTTGCCTTTTTACTAAAAACATTTTTTGGAACTTAATTATCCCTTTATTATTATTTTTTTTAATTTAAATCCAGGTTAGTTAACATATAGTGTAATAACGATTTCAGGAATGGAATTTAGTGATTCATCACTTATTTTAACAACACCCAGGGCTCAGCCCAGCAAGTGCCTTCCTTCGAGCCCCTCACCCATTCAGCCCATCCCCCCCTCCCAACACCCCGCCAGCAACCCTTAGTTTGTTCTCTGCATTTAAGAGTCTCTTATGGTTTGTCCCCCTTCCCTGTTTTTATATTATTTTTGCTTCCCTTCCCTTGTGTTCATCTGTTTTGTATCTTAACGTCCTCATGTGAGTGAGGTCATACGATATTTGCCTTTCTCTGACCGATTTATTTCGCTTGGCATAATACCCTCTAGTTCCATCTGGGTTGTTGCAAATGTTGAAATCTGGGATTTCATTCTTTTTGAACGCCAAGTAATATTCCACCGTATATAGAGATGTGGTTTAGAACTGGATCATTCACCACCCTGTGGGCATGGAGGATCCCATCACAGGTGGTGGGTGGAACACAGACAGCCCTGCCACAAGGTGATGGCCTCCTTGTGAAATATTTACCAGGGAGGAATTGAGATGGTGTACTGGTGGGACTGGTGGGAAGGAACACAACTGCAGGGGCCATGCATCGGGTATTAAAAAAGCACGAGAGAGACCTTACGCCCATTAAGATGACTAAATCAAAAACAACAATGACAAGAGCAGAAAATAGCAAGTGTTGGCTAGAAAGTGGAGAAATTGGAAATGCAAAATGGCACAATTGCTGTGGAAAGCAATGTGACGGTCCCTCCAAAAAAACTGAGAATAGAATTGCCGTATCACCCAGAGATTCCAGTTTTGAGTTTGTATCCCAAAGAATTGAAAGCGGAATCCTGAAGAGATATCTGTATACCTCTGTTCCTGGCAGTATTGTTCACAATGGCGACCCAAGTATCCATCAATGGATGAGTCAATGAACACAATGGACGATGGAATGTGATTCTGCCTGAAAAGGGAAGGAACTTCTGACACAGGTTACAACATGGATGAACCTTGAGGACGTTATGCTCAGTGCAATGAGTCAGTCACAGAAAGCCCATATACAGGAGGTACCTGGAGTGTCAAGTTCACAGAGACAAAAAGATTGGTGGTTGCCAGGGGCTGGGGGAAGGTGGGAACAGGTAGTTGATGCTTAATGGGTATAGAGTTTCAGTTTGGCATGATGAAAAAGTTTTGGATATCTGCTGGACAACCTTTTAAATGTATTCAATACAGGGGCGCCTGGGTGGCTCCGTTGGTTAAGCGTCCGACTTCGGCTCACGTCATGATCTCGTGGTTTGTGGGTTTGAGCCCCGCGTCGGGCTCTGTGCTGACAGCTCGGAGCCTGGAGCCTGCTTCGGATTCTGTGTCTCCCCGTCTCTCGCCCCCTCCCCTGCTCATGCTCTGTGTCTCTCTGTCTCTCAATGATAAATAAACACTTAAAAAAAAAAAATCAAATGTATTCAATACCACCGAATGGCACACTTCCAAGTGGTTAAGATGATACATTTTATGGTATGTGTATTTTACCATGTTTTTTTTAAAGTGTGGGAGTAATCATAACTGTAAAGACAATGGGAGAGAATGGCTATAATAAGCTCTTTTTGCTCTAGGAAAAGATAACGGAAGGCCGAAAGCAATTACCAGGCCATTGAAATCTAAGTGTGAAAGCCAGAGCATTGCAGAGAAACGCTCCTGGGCATGGGCGGCCAGAGAATGCTGAGGTGTAGGCCCAAGAATTGGTCACGTGAACCCAAAAAACTCTAAACTCCCAAGTGAGGCAGACTGGCTCTGCCGAAGTCAAGGCCTTGGCTGGGAGAGTAGGGAACACTGACGTATGGCAAAGGATACCTGCATCGATGACCCCCTCCCATCTTGAGTTTCTAGCTTCCTCCAAGCCCACAAGACACGGCCCATTCCTCCATATTAACAGCTAGCACCTCTGCCCGTCTCCCTGCCGTCCGTGGCTCAAAGAGAATGTAGAAGCCTCTTCGTTTGGACACAGCACATGTCCCCACCCCGAGGATGTGCCCCACCTCCCCCCCACCGGCCACGAGGCTGCTAACTAGATTTAAGCTGAAGCATGACCCAGCTAAAGTCATGCTGGGCCGTGGGAGGGAAGAAAGGGCTTGAACTCCCTCAGAGCCATACTCCCCAGCCAGCACATGTAAGCCAATGGCAGGGGAGCAAGCGTAGGACTGGGCTCCAAGGAGGTTAGATCTAGGGAGCCGGAACAATAACGTGGGTTGACGTTTCTTGACTTGAGAACCTCCTCAGAGATACAGGATTCAACCTGCCGGCAAGGCCCCAGGAGATGGTGTTTGTCCCCCTTCCCTGTTTTTCTGTTATTTTTGCTTCCCTTCCCTTTTTGTTCATCTGAGAATGGACCACCCTGACCACCATGGGTCAATATCCATTTGGTTATCCGCTACTGGAGTGGTGCGGTGGGTCAAATGGCACTCCCTCCACAAAGATACATCTGCATCCAAATCCCCAGAACCTGTGAATGTGACCGTAGTTGTAAAAAGCGTCTTTGTAGAAGTGATTAAGTTACAGATCTGAAGATGGGGTCATCCAGGATCACCCCCCAAAAAATGGCAGGGTGGTATTTCCCCGTTGTGTCCCTGTTGAATTAACCTTGCCTGTCTCCTAAAGAAGCCAGGCACGTCCTGGGGGTGGGGGTGGGGGTGGGGGGTGGGGGGGTCAGTAAACACTGCAGCTCAAACAAGTGGCCCCAGATTGGGCCAGATGTGGTATCCTGGCTAGAGCGGCTTCACACACCCTCGGGTACATGGAATGCACCCACTGGTGTGACAAATGTGTCCTTTGAATCTGTGTCCGAAAAAAAAGGCCAGAAACAGTTTGCATTTGCATGATACGTTTCTTTGCCGTTCACAACACACATTTTTGCCCCAGGGCTGTATTAACTATGCCCGAAGACATGTGAGCCCTTGGGACATCATGCAGAACATCACAGCCATTCGCTGTATCATAACCTTTCTTAGGGCTCACTGAGTGTCTGACTTTCTGTCCTGGGATCAGAACCACAGCACCCTGGACCGGGGGACCTACTCAGTAATGAACGAAGTGAGCACACAACCATGGGATCCGCTGGTCTATTTACCACGTCCCCCAAGTCTGCTGACCTGACAGAGGTTGGAACCAATTCCTGGGATGCAGGCGGGATGCCAGCCTGGGGTGACCTGCTGCAGGCAGGGGGGGGGGCTTCAACACATGGAATGTACTGTGGCCTTTGTATGGTTCCAAAGTGTTTCACTGATACTGAAGTGGAAACAGGAGGCTGGAGTCTCCCTCTAATATTTCCAGTTTGTTAGTTTGTAGTGGTGATCTGAAAAGACGTCCCAGCAGAAACGTCAAAGTAGAGAACAAGTCCGTGAATTTAAAACATTATTGTCATTCACAGATTCACCTGCAGATGGTGCCATGTTACAGCTTTTTCCTTTCTCCCCCTTGCTTTTCTTCATGGTTGTAAAGCTTCACCCTGACCACTGTGGGTCGGCGAACAACGGCTTCAGTCACTGAGTCTCACAAAGTTTGGAATTGATTTCATACTAACACTGTGTGATGTGCAACCTTCCTTCAAAAATAAAATAGATGCCATCACTAATAAAACAGATCATAGAATGGTGGACTGTATGAATTTAAGGATCGTCCTGTCTGACTCTATCATTTCTAGATAAAGAACTTATTGCCCCAAAATATTGTAGCCGGCAACTGTCAGAGCCTAGATTGTGCTTCTAACCTTCAGTCCAAAGCTACACCTAGTCTGGTTACTCCACTATTGCCTTCTCGTGGGGTAGGATAAATAGTATTTCTAGAATTTGAGAACATCCTTGTTGGAGACACTTTTTAAGGCCAGGTTGGCAGTCACATGGAAAAATCAGTGTCACCTGGGGGTGCCTGGCTGGCTCAGTCCGTGGAGCGTGTGTCTCTTGATCTTGGGGCCATTGGTTCGAGCCCTGCAATGGGTGTAGAGATTACTTAAAAAAACAGCAAACAAACAACAACAATAAAAAAAAAAAAAAAACCCGTGTCCCCTAAGACCGCACGGAGGGGGGCAGAATAAAACTCTTCTGGATTGGAGGAAACTGGGCAATCAAATGTAATGTTTGAGCCTTGATTGAATCCTGGGGTGCTGGGATGTAGCCCTGCCCCACGCACCCCAAAGAACCTAAAAGGACTTTTGAAGACAATCGGAAACATCTAACATGTTTCGCATATTAGGTGATATTACTGTATCAATGGTAAGTTTCTTGTGATAATGGCCATATGGTTAGTAGGAGAATGTCTCTGCTTCAGGAGGCATGGCAAAGTATTTGAAGGTCATGATGTCTGCAACTTACTTTCGAATCATTCAGAGGGAAAAAAAAGCTGTGGATAGATACAGACATAGCTACATGGATACTCACATGTATCTATAGAGACAGAGAAAGAGCAAAGCAGCAGGACGAGTTGTTAAACGGTGAACTCGGGTAGAGGGCCAATGGTTGATGTCACCATTCTTTCAACTTTTCTCCCCAGTTGAAACTTTTTCCAGGGGCGCCTGGGTGGCGCAGTTGGTTAAGCGTCCGACTTCAGCCAGGTCACGATCTCGCGGTCTGTGAGTTCGAGCCCCGCGTCAGGCTCTGGGCTGATGGCTCAGAGCCTGGAGCCTGTTTCCGATTCTGTGTCTCCTTCTCTCTCTGCCCCTCCCCCGTTCATGCTCTGTCTCTCTCTGTCCCAAAAATAAATAAACGTTGAAAAAAAAAAAAGAAACTTTTTCCAGAAAGAAGACTGGGAAACAAACATATGACAGTCAAATGTTAACAACAGATGGGGGGAAATATTTGCAATTCGTATTCCAGGAAAAACTGATGATTCTCCCAACGTATAAAGAGCTTCTAAAATTTTTTTAAATAAAAAAAAAATTTGTTATGTTTATTTGAGATAGAGACCATGTGAGCAGGGGAGGGGCAGAGAGAGAGGGAGAGAAAGAAACCCAAGCAGGCTCCGTGCTGCCAGCACAGAGCCTGACCCGGGGTCCAAACCTGTGAAACCGTGAGACCATGACCTGCGCCGAAACCAAGAATCGGATGCTCAACCGACTGGGCCACCCAGGTGCCCCAAGAGCTTCTAAAATTAATAGCAGAAAGATGAACTCAGTAGAAATATGGGGAAGAAAGCGACAGGCTCGGTCAAAAGAAAAGAATATAAGGGTCCCTTAAGCATCTGGAAAAGATGTTCAGGACCACTCATCATAAGGGAAATGCCCGTTAAAACTTCACCAAGCTCATATTTCTTCTCTATCACGTTGGCAAAAATCCAAAAGTCTGGTAACTAACTGTGTGTTCGGGGGGGCCATGAGGAAATTGACAATTTTAAACCGTGTTGGGGAAATACTTATTGGTACAATTCCTAAGGAGGCAAGAAGGCAGTCACTGTCAAAATTACAAGGGCAGGCACTCTCAAAATATGCCTGTCTATGTGTAAAATGATACATGTATAAGGCTAGTTATGTCAGCATTATGAGAAGTAGCTAAAGATTAGAAATAACCCAAATGTCCCTCAACAGGATAACACATTGGTAATATAATTGTCTACTACATCCAGTGGTATATTTTTATTACTGAAATCGGAATAAGGCGGCTCCCTTTTTACGGATATAAAAATACCTCTAAAAGATATTGTTAGAGAATAAGGCAAGCTACAATTCTGCGTGTAATATGCCTTTACACAAAAGAGGCAATACAAAAATATATTTACTAATATATATACTAAAGTATACACTAAACATATATATTAATATTTGTTTACATCTCATTTCGGAAGGACACCTATGTTTACGGTGGGGGAAGTTAAACAGATGAGAAGGAAGGAATTGTTTTTATTGCATATCTCTTCAGTCTTTAAAAAACATGTGACTGTATTACGTGCACAAAGTCAAACATAAAATCATTTTTAAAGTAATACATATTCACCAAAAAGTCATTTCAAATATCAACATATATAATGTCATAGAGAACTGCTATGAATAGTCTGTGTGGATATAATTCCAGACTAATGATACAGATACCAACCCCCCGTCCCCACCACCATACACACTCACCACAGGGGGAAAAGAGAAAAGGGATTTTTATACACACACACACAGACACACACACACACACCCCATATAAATACAGATACAGATGTATAGATACAGATATATATTTCCTTCTATGTCAGTATATAAAAATCTACCTCATTTTTTAAATAATTTTTTAATGTTTATTTATTTATGAGAGACAGAGAGAGAGAGAGAGAGACAGAGAGAGAGAGAGAGAGGGTGGGGGAGGGGCAGAGAGAGAGGGAGACACAGAATCTGAAGCAAAGCAGGCTCCAGGCTCTGAGCTGTCAGCACAGAGCCCGACGAGGGGCTTGAATTCATGAGCTGTGAGGTCATGACTGGAGCTGAAGTCAGATGCTTAATTGACTGAGTCACCCAGGAGCCCCCACCTCATTTTTTTTTTCATTTGGCTGCTTGGAATTCTACAGAATAGATATGCCATAACTTATTTCATCTTTGCCCTGTTAATGAATACTTGGGGATGGGGCTTTTGTTTGATTTTACTCTTACAAATGATTGTCCGAGCACTGTAATGGTTAACCTTGCAGCATCTGAAGTCAGACTGCTTGGCTTTATTTTTATTTACTTTTTTTTTTTTTGATTTATGTATTTATTTATTTATTTATTTTTAAATATAATTTATTGTCAAGTTGGCAAACATATAGCATACACAGTGTGCTCTTGGTTTGGGGAGTAGATTCCCGTGATTCATCGCTTGCATACAACACCCAGTGCTCATCCCAACAAGTGCCCTCCTCAATACCCGTCACCCACTTTCCTCTCTTCCCCGTCCCCAGCCATCAACCCTCAGTTTGTTCTCTGTATTTAAGAGTCTCTTATGGTTTGCCTCCCTCCCTCTCTCTTTGTAGCTATTTTTTCCCCTTCTCTGCCCCATGGTCTTCTGATAAGTTTCTCAAGATCCACATATGAGGGAAAACATACGATATCTGTCTTTCTCTGACTACCTATTTCACTTAGCATAATACCCTCCAGTTCCATCCATGTTGCGGCACATGGCATGATTTCATTCTTTCTCATTGCCAAGTAGTATTCCATTGTATATATAAGCCACATCTTCTTTATCCATTCATCAGTTGATGGACATTTAGGCTCTTTCCATAATTTGGCAATTGTTGAAAGTGCTGCTATAAATATTGGGGTACAAGTGCCCCTATGCATCAGCACTCCTATGTCCCTTGGGTAAATTCCTAGCAATGCTATTGCTGGGTCATAGGGTAGATCTATTTTTACTTTTTTGAGGAACCTCCACACTGTTTTCCAGAGTGGCTGCACCAGTTTGCATTCCCACCAACAGTGCAAGAGGGTTCCCGTTTCTCCACATCCTCACCAGCATCTATAGTCTCCTGATTTGTTCATTTTAGCCACTCTGACAGGCGTGAGGTTGTATCGCAGTGTGGTTTTGATTTGTATCTCCCTGATGAGGAGTGACGTTGAGCATCTTCTCATGTGTCTGTTGGCCATCTGGATGTCTTCTTTGGAAAAGTGTCTATTCGTGTCTCCTGCCCATTTCTTCACTGGATTATTTGTTTTTCAGGTGTTGAGTTTGGAAAGTTCTTTATAGATTTTGGATACTAATCCTTTATCCAATATGTCATTTACAAATATCTTCTCCCATTCCATTGGTTGCCTTTTAGTTTTGTTGACTGTTTCCTTTGCAGTGCAGAAACTTTTTACCTTGATGAGGTCCCCATAGCTCATTTTTGCTTTTATTTCCCTTGTCTTTGGAGATGTGTTAAGCAAGAAATTGCTGCGGCTGAGGTCAAAGAGGTTGTTGCCTGCTTTCTCCTCTAGGGTTTTGATGGTACCTGTCTCACATTTAAGTCTTTCATCCATTTTGAGTTTATTTATGTGTATAGTGTAAGAAAGTGGTCCCGTTTCATTCTTCTGCATGTTGCTGTCCAGTTCTCCCAGCACCATTTGCTAAAGAGACTGTCTTTTTTCCATTGGATGCTCTTTCCTGCTTTGTCAAAGATCAGTTGGCCATACATTTGTGGGTCCAATTCTGGGTTCTCTATTCTATTCCATTGGTCTATGTGTCTCTTTTTGTGCCAATACCATACTGTCTTGATTACAGCTTTGTAGTAAAGGCTAAAGTCTGGGATTGTGATGCTTTCTGCTTTGGTTTTCTTTCTTAACATTACTTTGGCTCTTCAGGGTCTTTTGTGGTTCCATATAAATTTTAGGATTGTTTGTTCTAGCTTCGAGAAGAATGCCGGTGCAATTTTGACTGGGATTGCGTTGAATGTGTAGATTGTTTTGGGGAGTGTTGACATTTTATCAATATTTATTCTTCCAATCCATGAATGTGGAATGTTTTTCCATTTCTTTATATCTTCTTCAATTTCCTTTGTAAGTGTTCTATGGTTTTCAGCACACAGATCTTTTACATCTTTGGTTAGGTATATTCCGAGGTATTTTATGGTTCTTGGTGTAATTGTAAAGGGGATCGATTTCTTGATTTCTCTTTCTGTTGCTTCATTATTGGTGTATAGAAATGCAACCTATTTCTGTACATTGATTTTGTATCCTGCGACTTTACTGAATTCATGTATCAGTTCTAGCAGCTTTTTGGTGGAGTCTTTCGGGTTTTCCATGTGGAGTATCATGTCATCTGTGAAAAGTGAAATTTGACTTCTTCTTTGCCAATTTGGAGGGCTTTTACTTCATTTTGTTGTCTGATTGCTGAGGCTAGGACTTGCAACCCTGTATTAAACAACAGTGGTGAGAGTGGACATCCCTGTCGTGTTCCTGGTCTCAGGGGAAAGCTCTCAGTTTTTCCCACTGAGGATGATATTAGCTGTGGGGTTATCACAGATGGCTTTCATGATGTTAAGGTATAGTCCTTCTATCCCGACTTACTTGACGGTTTTTATTAAGAAAGGATACTGTATTTTGTCAAATGCTTTTTCTGCATTTATTGACAGGATCATATGCTTCTTACCCTTTGTTTTATTAATGGGATGTGAGACATCAGACTGCTTGGCTTTAAATCCTGACACCATTATCTATTAGCTATGCAATGTTGGCCAAGTCAACTCTCTTGAGTTTCCTCATCTGCATAACGGGTAAAATAAAAAACATTTTTCCTCATTGAGTTGTGAGGATGGATGAAGAAAATCAGCCCACCTGTATGCAAAATACTTTCCTGTACGTATTGATGAGCTCATACATGCTTCTCAGTCATCTCTCCACGAGGGGAAAGCCCTGACGTACTATATGCTGATTTCTGTGGTATAAATTCTCCAACCAGGACCAATTTCAAGCGACCAGTATACAGTCACTGAATGCAGAGTTGGAAAGAGATCGGCATAATCAGCTGTCCAGAGGCAGTGAAGACCTCCTGCATGCCATTTCAGGTGTTTTTTTTTTTTTTTTTTTTTTTTTTACTATTTTTAAAGTTTATTTATTTTGAGAGAGAAAGGGAGAGAGCACAAGCAGGGGAGGGGCAGAGAGAGGGTGCGAGAGAATCCCCAGCAGGCTCCATGCAGAGCCCCAACACGGGGCTAGAACTCACGAACTGTGAGATCGTGACCTGAGCCGAAACCAAGTCAGGTGCTTAACTGAGCCCCCCAGGTGCCCCTCGGGATGTATTTTTAAAGTTAGCAACCCTGAATGATTATCGTGACCCCCTTTGTTTTCAGGTATGTATCTGAATCTCCTTTGCAGGGTTTATTTGACCACGTTTATATATAACTACTTCCCGTCCCCTCGTTTCAAAATGTATCCTTATAAATTTGTTTTCCTATGACTACAAGGGCTCCTTACTCTAAGGATCCCAAACCAATACCTGCAAGGTGGGACTAAGGACCCACTCTTGCATTAATTCATATAAAAATGAAGAGAATATGAAAATTTTATGTGTTGAGAACTGAGATGAAATGATATTACGTGCCTCCTTTCTTCCCGCTGACAGCCTTTTAGCAAACAGCAAAAGCCAAATTTCAAACAATTTCAAAGTCTATGGTCTTATTTCCACAACAGGATTCAGTAAGTTAATAAATGTAATATACCTGGAAAAATGTTTAGATCATAATTAGGGCTTGATAAAATAGAGATGTAATAAAAATTACATCTTTGTGCATCTGAGAATATTTCTGTAGGAAAGATTTTTAGAAGTGGATTTACCGGACAAAGAGTATAAGCATGTAATATTTTGATAAATATTGCATTACTACTCCAAGAAGGTATAATAATTTGTATTATCATCAACAATATATGAGTACACTTCCTCTCAAATCCCAGTCAACCTGGATAGCATCCAACTTTTTTTTTAATGTTTATTTATTTTTGAGAGAGAGAGAGAGACAAAACGTGAGTGGTGGAGGGGCAGAGAGAGAGAGAGGGAGACACAGAATCCGAAACAGGCTCCAGGCTCCAAGCTGTCAGCACAGAGCCCGATGCGGGGCTTGAGCTCACAGACCACGAGATCATGACCTCAAAGTTGGACGCTTAATCAACTGAGCCACTCAGGTGTCTCCCAACTTTCTAATCTTAATTGTATTTGCAAGATATTTAACTTACTATCATTTCATTTTGCATTTTCCTAGCTCTAGTAAATTTGAGGATATTTCCACATATTTATTAATATTTATATTTCTTCAATGAATCTCCTATCTATATTTTTCTGTTGGGTTGTCTTTTTCTTATTGATTTATATGAGTATTTTTATATTATGGATATTAATATTGTATTTGTCTTGTATGTTACAAATATTTTATCTCATTTCTCCCTCATCCCCGAAAACTGTCGTATCTCTCACTTGACTTTTATGTGAGTCAAGTCAATCTTATCTCTTACGGCTGTTGTGAGTCATAAAGAAGAAAGACTTATCCCCTGAGGAAAGTGGAAAATCTTAGCCAAGCCAAGGTTATAAAAATATTCTTGCATATATTTTCCAACACTTCTGCAGTGTTTTGAAAAGACGTTTAGCTACTGTACTGGAGGAAGAGTTTTCCTTGACCCTCTTAGGATCGGTGGCTGGGTCTGTAAATTAAACTAACAAAGACAGATTAACAGCAGAAAAGCATACAAACTTGTGTAAGTTTTACATGACACGGAAACCCTCATAGGGCAATGAAAACTCAAAGAAATGGTGGAGACTGCTTGCTTTTACATCAGGTTGAATAAAGAGAAGCAACTGTGGAAAAGTGCCTAATGTATATGGAGAGGCACAGAGAAGATAAGAACTACTTTAACAAAGTCTGTCTGTGTAGAATTCTCTCTGCTCCAGCTTCTCGTCCTTGATAACTCTGTGACTTTCTTTCAGGTACAAGGAGAGGATATTTCATGTAGGAGTTTCATCTCCTGCTTTTAAGAAAACAAGGAAAATCAGAGTGTTGTTCTAGTATTTGCTGCATTTTCTTGTATTTTCCAAGTACCTTTTGCTCAAAATAGTCGCTGTGCCAAAGCGGCATATTTGGGGGGTGAATGCTCTGAACTCCTTCACAACCTAGAACTTACTTTTTTTTTTTTTTTTTAATGTGAGGTAGTGGTTCGTATCAGTGTTCTTATCCTTTTTAACTTGATCAGTAAAGAAAAGGATACTGGAAGGCTAGGGAGGTGTTTATATAATTGAAAAGAAAGCTGAAGAAATGAGCTTATAAAATGCATGAATAAGAAGGAGGCTACGTCGTGGTTAAATCAGTGCCTTGCTCAAAACCCCAATCCCGGCGAAGGGGCATCCCATTGTCCAGCTTTGGGCTGAAGGAGGATTAGGGAAAGGTAGGGACCCATGATGTCCCACCCCTTTTAGTACTAAAAGCCAGAGAGAAAGGAGAAAGCGAGGGGTGCTTTGGTGGCTCAGTTCGTTAAGTGTCCAACTCTTGCTTTTGGCTCAGGTCACGATCTCCTGGTTTGTGGGTTCGGACCCCTGCGTGGGGCTTTGCACCAACAGCACGGGGCCTGCTTGGGGTTCTCTCTCTCCCTCTTTCTGCCCCTCCCCAACTTGTGCGCATGGGCTCATGCACACGCATGTGTTCATGTGTGTGCATGCTTTCTGTCTCTCAAAATAAATAAATAAACATAAAAAAAAAAGACAGAAGAAAGTGGATGCTGGGTAAGACCCACAATTGTCTTGTACTTTTCCCCCCCGAAATCAATCAACGAATGTTTTACTCTCTTTCCTTAACCAGCTCATTCTTTCTCATATTGCCTCACATAGATGGGGGTCTGTTCTTAGGCTCTGTGATCTCTTATGTTCCTGAGCAAATACCACTTATTTTGAATTGCTGTAGATTTATAGCATGTTTTGACATCCGGTAGGGAAAGTCTTTATCCCGTTTTGAATATTTCTTGTCCTTTTGTATGCACTTACTCTTTAAAACAAACTTTGTAATTAACTTGCCGTGTTCTTTAAAAATCTTGATGGGATTTTAAAAATTCAGTATCACATTGAATGCATAGTTTAATTCAGAAGGATTTCTGAATCTTCTCACGGTGAAGCATAGTATGTCTCCACATTTGTTCAGAGCTTTAAAAAAAAACCTTAAAAAATGAAATAAAATTAATAAAAAAAAAAACCCACTGGCTTGAATAACTTGATTCTTGTTAATAGGGGCTGACAGAGGAGACAGTACTTTCGGGGATTATCACCCATTTGTGCATAGACATCAGTGAACTTGTCAGATTTTTTGGGGGGGGTTAAATAGTTTTGATAAAAGAATGATCACACCTAGGATGATACAAAGAAATGAAAAATGGATGGTAAGAGTTGAATGAGGGAGCTCATAATAAGATCTATACATCTCATAATTTTTCTAGTTCGTAATTTTTGCCGAAAAGAAATTGCCATTTAAAAAAATGTTTATTTATTTATTTTGAGAGAGGGAGAGAGCAGGGGAGGGGCAGAGAAGAGAGAGAGAGAGAGAGAGAGAGCACGCGCGCGTGAGAGGATTCCAAGCAGGCTCCGAGCTATCAGCACAGAGTCCGACTCAAGACTCGAACTCACAAACCGTAAGATCATAACCTGATTGATATCAAGAGTCAGACACTCAACCGACTGAGCCACCCAGGCGCCCCTCAAGTGCTCTACACTGATCTCCCTTGGTCTATTCCTGATGCAATGTTTTCTCTGCTTGTCTTGATTTTATTCTTGGTCTGAAAGGATAAACTGAGGCACGTTAAAAATTTTAAGAGTTTGCGCAAAAATCCGTTGGAAGCAGGCAACACCAAAATGGAAGTAGTTAGGACTGCTCCATGGACAGGAGCTAGGGAAAAAAGCTTTATGGAGAAGAGACAGATGCAAAGCACGGATAGGACTTGGCTGCCTATAGCCTAAGCAGTTACATTATTTGAGAAAGCCCAGTGGGCAGGTTAGTGATTGGTTGGTTGTCCTTGAGTTTCAATTTCTTAACCTTGAGGCCTTTCGGGCTTAGGTTTGGATTTGCCCCTGGAGGTTACTAAAGCCTTAAAGCCACTTGGGTCTAATGGCCTCCTTGCTCAATTTATTTAACATTAGGGTGCTTGAAAATGGTGGCCTGCTCTCAGGAGGGATTTGGGATGGCCCTGGTCCTTCATATCCCTTTTCAAAGGGCTTACTTAGTTCACCTTTCTGCTTTGCATTTCGAAGCGTGTCAGCAACACAGTTTTAAAAATATTTTATTTTTGAGAGAGAGGGAGCGACAGAGCACGAGCCGGGGGAGGGGCAGAGAGAGAAGGACACAGACTCTGAAGCAGGCTCCCAGCTCTGAGGTGTCAGCACAGACCCCGACGCGGGGCTTGAACCCGTGAACCGAGCGACGCATTTCTTTATCATCTCTGTCCTCACTATCACCCTTAGCATCCGCAAGCATTTCTCGAGGATGAATGCAATGGAAACTATTCCCCTGAACAATGGAGAAGGAAGGTGAAGAGGTATAAATTATGGTTGCCTCACTTGAGAGCTTCAGATCGTAAAGATGTACTAACAGAGAAGGAAAACCATGAAGACGTCCCCCACAGGATAGAGTCACCAGGTGCCAGAGGAGGACACCGCCATTTTGGGGGTGGTATTGATGGGAAGACTGTAACGGTGGAGGTCCATCTTGAGATGGACGGGAAGGAAGGAGGGGATTGAGTTCCAGGCAGAAAGTAGGTGACAAGGCAGGGGAGGTGCTATGGATGTGACAGGGAGATGTTGACAACAGATGCTTCCAATTCACAGAGGCAGAGAATAGAATTGTGGACGCCAGGAACTGGGGAGAGAAGCCGGTGGGGAGTTACTGTCTAATGAGCACAGAATTTCTGTTTGGGATGATGAAGAAATCCTGGAGGTGGACGGTAGGGATGAACGTGTGATGTACACAACCGTGGGAATGTATTTAATGCCACTGGACTGTTCCCCTTAAAATGATTAAAATGGTAAATTTTATGCGGTGCATTTTTTTACCACAATAAAAAATTGGATCATTAAAAAAAAAAAGTCTTAACGAACGGGAATACTAAAGGCTAACAGCCACAACAAAGGGAAAACAAGTTACATCTTGCTGGGATTTTGAGGAGGTCCAGTAACTCTTTTCCCCATCGGCATTGTGATCTACTTGGATAATTAGACAAGAGTCTAATTAAAATCCATCTCCATTTGCTGATAAAATCCCGTCCTAGTTATTTGATTTGGATTTTATGGGCGCTATTTAACAACCCTATTAAGCTGCAGATGACTGACCGCAAAGCAAAAGAATTCTTTTCCACAGACAAC
The DNA here is from genome assembly GCF_022079265.1 of Lynx rufus. NCBI lineage: Eukaryota > Metazoa > Chordata > Mammalia > Carnivora > Felidae > Lynx > Lynx rufus. The sequence continues at coordinate 128,369,611 of NW_025814878.1, forward strand.
ATAATATAATAATTATTATTGTTTTTGCCTATGGACATGAAAACAAATTCTGTCCAGTGCTACTGTTGAAAAAACAAGTTTTACCTCCACGTGCACATTTATTTAAATAACCCTGGTCTATAAATGTTTCTCTGTTTTCCTTTTCCTTTGATTTTGTTGTAACACTTTACTAACTTTTTCATTAATGAGCCAAGTGAAATCTTTAGCTCAGGTTCATTTTCATATCTCTATGAGAATTGTGATTTTATCCTTTTTTGTGGGGGGAGGGGAGATTATCCGTTTCCAGTATCCAGTGTACTGTGAGAACCAAGTGGGCCTGCTAATTGAATTCACAAATTAAGTGAACAAGAAGTTGTCCAACCTGGACGAAGGGTTAGCTCAAGGCAGACAGAAGGCATAGAGCAGAGAAGAACTCACACCCTCCAAGAGCAGATTTGCTTCCGACAGGGTAAAGAGAAGGGTTGAGTCAGGTACACCCAGTTGATTATATCTAAATTTACTAATTGGAGGGGCGCCTGGGTGGCTCAGTTTGTTGAGTGTCCAACTTCAGCTCAGGTCACGATCTTGCGGTCTATGGGTTCGAGCCCCGCGTCAGGCTCTGTGCTGACAGCTTGGAGCCTGGAGCCTGCTTTGGATTCTGTGTCTCCTTCTCTCTGCCCTTCCCCTGCTCTCTCTGTCTGTCTGTCTCTCAAAAATAAATAAACATTAAAAAAATGTAAAAAAATAGCTTTACTAATTGGATACATCGCTTGTCTCCCGGTACAGATGAGGAAATGAACTGTAAAAACCGAGTTCCCGTCTCATGAAAGGAAATGCAAGGTTCTGGAAATATATTCCCTCCAATAAATCTGTTTTGACCCATGCAATTTTCCCCCAAATATAGGACACATTAACATGTGCCACAACTTTGGGTGGTATGGGTACATGGACTTAAATAACACAGAATTTCAAAAGAAAAAAGAAAAAGAGGTATTTCTAACAAGAAACAAACCTTAGGTTTGCGGAAATGCTTTTTTTTTTAAGTTTCTTTATTTTGAGAGGGAGAGAAACCACAAGCAGGAGAGGGACATAGAGAGAGGGAGAGAGAGAATCCCAAGCAGGCTCCATGTTGTCAGCCCAGAGCCTGATGTGGGACTCGATCTTATGAACCATGAGATTATGACCTGAGCCAAAATCAAGAGTTAGCCTCTTTTTTTATTTATTTTTGAGAGACACAGAGAGACAGAGCATGAGCAGGGGAGGGGTAGAGAGAGAGGGAGACACAGAATGGGAAGCAGGCTCCAGGCTCTGAGCTATCAGCACAGAGCCCGACAGGGGGCTCGGACTCATGAACCAAGAGATCATGACCTGAACCGAAGTCGGCGCTTAAACGACTGAGTCACCACGGCGCCCCTCGAGAGTTGGACTCTTAATCGACTTAGCCACCCAGGTACCCTGAAGTGTCGCCTTTTTGACGAGGCCCATGTTGACCGCCTTGTAAAATGGTAGCCTGCTCCTTCTACCAGGACCTCTCCCAGCCGCCCTTACCCTGCTCCAACTTGCCTTCTTCTCCATGGCGCTTAGCGTCTTCTAATGTACTCTGACTTACCTCCCTTATTGTGTGTGCCACTTACTTTTTGTCTTCCTTCTCCTCAAAAGTAAACTCCACGACATCGAGTCCTCAAAAGTAAACTCCACAAGATCGAGGCTCTACAAATGTGTCTGGCGCAGAGTAGGTGTTCAGTAAATGTTTGCTGTATGGATGAGGAGACATATACCCTGAGGACAGGAGGAAGGTGAGAAGGATCCTGCTCTGGGACGTGGCAGCAGAAAAGGGAGAGCAAGGGATAAAAGTGAGGAGCAGTGGGGGGAAGGATGCCCAGCTCTTTGCGATTAACTGGAAAGGGAAGCGGGTGGGACCATGGATGCATGGTAAGGGCTAGACCTCCAACAGCTCGTGTAAGACCGTGATGGAGGGCACCAGGCAAGTGTGAGGGGTGCCGACCAGAAGGATGTTGTGATTTTCTTCCTGTGAAGCTTGAAGAGGTAGCCAGAAACCCCAGGGACGGTATTCTCTTCTGGGGATGTCATTACACTACAAAATCTTCTCCCAACTCAGAAAACCTCTCCACAAAGGTAGGAGGGAAAGAAAACGCTTTCAGTTTTGAAGAAGTCTGCACATGATGTGTATCACCAGCAACCTGTGGAGAGATCACGAAGACAGAAAGAAACCTCACCTTTTTTTTTTCGGTTTATTTATTTTGAGAGAGAGAGAGAATGAAGGGGAGGGGCAGAGAGAGAGAGAGGGAGACACGGAATCCGAAGCAGGCTCCAGGTTCCGAGCTGTCAGCACAGAGCCAGACACGGGGCTCGAACTCATAACCGTGAGACCTTGACCTGAGCAGAAGTCAGACACTTAACCAACTGAGCCACCCAGGTGCCCCACAAACTCCTCCTATCTTTAGGACTGGAGGTGGTTTTGCAACTGGGAGCCAGGAGCCCACTGAAGTAAGGCTCCAACCTTCCCATAGATGCTTTTTAACGTAGAAACAGAGACAGAGAGAGTCAAGGAAGTGGCAGTCCAGCATCTCTCTGCTTAGCTGTGCTTCGAAGCTAAGTTAGTTATGATGTGACCCTTGTCATGAGAATTGGAGACCACCGGCCTCAACCTTTCAGTTGAATCTCTGCCATCTACTGTTAATCTGAATGGAGGAAGAAAAATTGGGAGAAGCACGTGAGCGACAGGGGATCCAGTCTCCAGCCTTCTCAGTTTCTTGATGGTACAAACATTCTTTTATTCCGCTTTACGCAGCTCTAGCTTGGTAACTTCAATGGGCTCTTAGGATTGTAGGATAACTGTCTTTGGGGGGCTCGGGGGAGAGCTCTTTTCCCCAGAAGTTCCTTCTCTGTCTCTTCGGGCAGGAGTTTGTTATGACGCAGGAAAGCTGTGTGTGTGTGTGTGTGTGTGTGTGTGTGTGTGTGTGGAGGTGAAGGGATGTTTTGGCGGAGGGGGGTATTTTCGTGACATGAGTGGGGATGGAGAGTATCTGGTGACCCAGCGTATCAGGCTGTGCAGCAGAGACAGGCTGTGGGGAGAGAGGTTAGGAAGCAGGCTTTTATTTTTTTATTTTATTTTATTTTTTTAATATATGAAATTTATTGACATATTGGTTTCCATACAACACCCAGTGCTCATCCCAAAAGGTGCCCTCCTCAATACCCATCACCCACCCTCCCCTCCCTCCCACCCCCCATCAACCCTCAGTTTGTTCTCAGTTTTTTTAACAGTCTCTTATGCTTTGGCTCTCTCCCACTCTAACCTCTTTTTTTTTTTTTCCTTCCCCTCCCCCATGGGCTCCTGTTAAGTTTCTCAGGATCCACATAAGAGTGAAACCATATGGTATCTGTCTTTCTCTGTATGGCTTATTTCACTTAGCATCACACTCTCCAGTTCCATCCACGTTGCTACAAAAGGCCATATTTCATTTTTTCTCATTGCCACGTAGTATTCCATTGTGTATATAAACCACAATTTCTTTATCCATTCATCAGTTGATGGACATTTAGGCTCTTTCCATAATTTGGCTGTTGTTGAGAGTGCTGCTATGAACATTGGGGTACAAGTGCCCCTACGCATCAGTACTCCTGTATCCCTTGGGTAAATTCCTAGCAGTGCTATTGCTGGGTCATAGGGTAGGTCTATTTTTAATTTTCTGAGGAACCTCCACACTGCTTTCCAGAGCGGCTGCACCAATTTGCATTCCCACCAACAGTGCAAGAGGGTTCCCGTTTCTCCACATCCTCACCAGCATCTATAGTCTCCTGATTTGTTCATTTTGGCCACTCTGACTGGCATGAGGTGATACCTGAGTGTGGTTTTGATTTGTATTTCCCCGATAAGGAGCGACGCTGAACATCTTTTCATGTGCCTGTTGGCCATCCGGATGTCTTCTTTAGAGAAGTGTCTATTCATGTTTTCTGTCCATTTCTTCACTGGGTTATTTGTTTTTCGGGTGTGGAGTTTGGTGAGCTCTTTATAGATTTTGGATACTAGCCCTTTGTCCGATATGTCATTTGCAAATATCTTTTCCCATTCCGTTGGTTGCCTTTTAGTTTTGTTGGTTGTTTCCTTTGCTGTGCAGAAGCTTTTTATCTTCATAAGATCCCAGTAATTCACTTTTGCTTTTAATTCCCTTGCCTTTGGGGATGTGTCGAGTAAGAGATTGCTACGGCTGAGGTCAGAGAGGTCTTTTCCTGCTTTCTCCTCTAGGGTTTTGATGGTTTCCTGTCTCACATTCAGGTCCTTTATCCATTTTGAGTTTATTTTGGTGAATGGTGTAAGAAAGTGGTCTAGTTTCAACCTTCTGCATGTTGCTGTCTAGTTCTCCCAGCACCATTTGTTAAAGAGGCTGTCTTTTTTCCATTGGATGTTCTTTCCTGCTTTGTCAAAGATGAGTTGGCCAAACGTTTGTGGGTCTAGTTCTGGGGTTTCTATTCTATTCCATTGGTCTATGTGTCTGTTTTTGTGCCAATACCATGCTGTCTTGATGGTCACAGCTTTGTAGTAGAGGCTAAAGTCTGGGATTGTGATGCCTCCTGCTTTGGTCTTCTTCTTCAAAATTCCTTTGGCTATTCGGGGCCTTTTGTGGTTCCATATGAATTTTAGGATTGCTTGTTCTAATTTCGAGAAGAATGCTGGTGCAATTTTGATTGGGATTGCATTGAATGTGTAGATAGCTTTGGGTAGTATTGACATTTTGACAATATTTATTTTTCCAATCCATGAGCAGGGAATGTCTTTCCATTTCTTTAAATCTTCTTCAATTACCTTCATAAGCTTTCTATAGTTTTCAGCATACAGATCCTTTACATCTTTGGTTAGATTTATTCCTAGGTATTTTATGAGGAAGCAGGCTTTTAAATGGGATTAGGGGCAAGAGTGCCTTTGACCTTTGGTATTACTCGTACTTAACTGCATTAGTCAGAGCGCCTACCATACCCCCTACTCTCTGGGCAAGGCCAGCGATGCGGAGTCTGGGACGCCAGCCTATCTGATTTGCTCCCCACCTTCTCTCTCTTTTTCATTTCCTCCCATCCAGGAGCCAGAGGGCATGCTTCCGCCTGCACGAGGTTTACCTCCTCCCAGACTCCAGTGTCATCGCAGTTTTCTCTGCACGTTGAGTCGGTTCTATTAAAATGGGGATGAGAGGAGAAGTCTCTCACGTAAAACCTGGCTTTCCCGTCTGTTGTTTTTTTTTTTTTTTTTGCGGTATGTCAGAAACGGGAAAATGCTCACTATCTCGTTCTCCATCCCCCCCGTTAAGAGAGGCTGGTCTGACACCAGGAAACGAGCGCCTTGGGTTGACAAAAGGAAACTCAATCATCTACAGTGGAATGATTCAAAAGGAAAACTAGCACAATTATAATCTTTTTAGACATTATCCTCCTTGTAAGGATACAAGGGATTATTAAATCATGTGGCTTTTCGGGGAATTGTTTCCATTGTTTTATTATTTATTTGTTGGTTGGTTGGTTGGTTGGTTGATTGATTGATTGAAAGAGTGAGAGCCGGAACAGAGGAGGGGCAGAGAGGGAGAGAGAGAAGCCCATGCAGGCGCACGGCAGTGAAGGCTGGTGAGAGGGGTCAGGCTGGGGACTTTCACATGCTTGGCTGGAAGGGCTCACTGCATATAAGCACGCGGAGCCAGAAGACAGGACCCGATCGATCGGGGTCCACAAGAGGCAGTGGGAGTCCTGGCTACTGGGTGTGGTCTCCCCTGAGGCAAGGACCAGCGATGGAGCTGGTGAGGTATCCTGTCGGCCGGATCTTGGCCTTCAACCGCGGTGGGAGGAGGGGGGACCATGGGGAGGGACTCAGGTGGCTGGTGTCAGCTGGTGAGATCTGCAGAGGGGGTCCACGGGCAGCTGTGCTGGCCATCGGTAGTCACTGCTTTTCTCCCTTGTTCCCAACCATCTCGGCATGTCTCTGCTTTGCCGCTCTGGCTGAAATCAGAAGGGGACTTTCACGCGGTGCCCTAAAAGATTGGGGAAGCTGGTCGCTCATCCTGCTCTCCCTTTCCTGGTGAGGGGCTTTCTAACTGGGGGGGGGGGTTCCCTCTTGGCACTGAACAATGCCAGCGTGGGGGATAGATGGATTGATGTTAGCTAAAAAGAAGCTTTTCTTCTTTCTTTCTTTCTTTCTTTCTTTCTTTCTTTCTTTCTTTCTTTCTTTTTTCATGTGGTTATTCTCAAATATTTTTTTTTTGTCCTATAATCTTGCTGAGGTTCTCTAAGGAGACCTAAATGGACTCCAGAGCGCTCTGTCTTTGTGTATGGATAGCTGTCTAATTGTTGATCATTGGGGTTGGATGGTGATGGGCTTCTCCTAAGCTGCCATCTCGATGACATTACTCTAAGGGACGCATTATGACAGGACATGTGGGTGCCCACCAGAAGAACCCCGGCCCAGGTTCAGAAGGTGACTGACACCATCAAGAGGCCCTATTTCTGTACCCCCTCAGGGTGGGCACCCCGGTCCATAAAATGAGCAGACATATGGTGTGATGCGGCAATACAGAGATGCCCTGAAGCTAGATATATTCCTCGTGCATTCACAGAGGCACAAAATAACAACAACTGTTGGGGAAGATTCCCTCCAACAACTATGGGGAAGAGTCCCAGTAGGAAAGCCCCACACAGAGTTGACAAAGTGGGTTACACTCGGCTGATGCCAGTAACCCCCGGGGGCTGCAAATGGGTCCTAACAGGAATAGATACTTACTCTGGACTAGCTTTGCATACCCAAAGCTAGATGCAAATGCTCAAAGCAGTTCTAAAAACTTGGAACAGACAATCCTGTATCAATTTGGGCCGCCAAATTACATTTGGGAGGTCCTTAATGGCTCATAATGTCCAACAGTGTCCATTATCAAATGGAGAAATCCGGTTGCATATCCTCGTTAGAGTAATAGTTTAATAGAGGATGGGAACAGGCAGTTGAAACATGTGCTCTGCAAAACAGTGTTGGGGAGGGGGGAGGAGGGGAGTGAAGGCAGGATGCTGGAGACTTACATAATTCTTTCCCTCACCAGCTCAACTTTATTTTTCCTACCTGATGCCGTGGTCCCAGGACTAGGGATGTGACTGAGGGCACCAGAACCAGGGATGATTCTTAAGCAAGAAACTGTAACTACAGTTTTAAATCTTATGCCAGAATTCCTAAAGGCCTGGTAGGGTGGATTGTGCTTTCATCCCATCTGGTAAACTTGGGGTTGGCCGCCATGTTGCCCAGTGGTCAAGACAGCCAGCTGGTTCTGTGCCTGGATCACCGTCCCCTATATGAATGGAAGTGAACCGAGGGGAGGCATTTCCTAGACTAGCTTTGCTGCCAGAGATCTGGACCGGCACCGCGGCTGAACCTGATGTCCTTTCCAAAGGTGGAAAAGTCTGGGTAAAAATAAATGGTAAAGGGAGAGAAAAAGAAATAATAGCTGAGAGTAACGAAAGGAATAAGTGGGTTATGCGATGAGGGAAACCCAACATGATGTGAATGCTTCAAGGGAGGCTCAGAGCAAAAGAATAATATCTTTTAGCATGATTATACCAGATGGCCGGAAGAGTGAAGCTATGTTTGCCACGACCCATCCTACTTTTGGAACCTGGAGAGGTCGAATAGCAGCCTGTAAACCTGAGTGACATCACTCAGGGAGACATTCTGGTCCAAAGAGATGATGAACTGGACTGATGATTAATGACTAAATGCAACTCTACCAATGTGCTAGTGTCTTTTGACTCCTACTTTTTAGACTACATCTACTACGAGGAATATGGTTTGAAAAGGAATTTCCAAGAATTGCTTCTTTCTTGGACTTTAAACTGTGTGATGCATGACTCTCAGGAGACTGATCACCACATAACTATGAACTTTGGTGATCAAACACTTAGGAAGGTCTTTGATGGTCAAGAACAAGTATAATGGCAGCATGCCCAACGTGCCACAGTGTGCTAAGCACAAATGCATGCCACCCTTGTTCTTGTGGATGGGAAATCTTTAAGCAGAATCAGGATAAACAGTGGGTCTCTGATGGTATTAAAGCAGAGATTCATCCGAGTTGCCCTGGGGAAGAGCCCCACTCCGAAACCAGGAAGGATGTGGGAAGGCGTATGGCATACTCAAACTAACTCACATCTAGGCATGACCACCACTCATCTGTCGCTATTACAGGAACCCTATGTGGATTTTTTTTTGGTGCAAATCCTTTGACATTTTAAAAAATGTATTAGCTAACATGCAGTGTGTACAGTGTGCTCTTGATTTTGGGGGTGGAGTCCCATGACTCATTTCTTACACACAACACCCGGTGCTCATCCCAATAAGTGCCCTCCTCAATGCCCATCACCCATTTCCTCCCTCCCCCACCCCTGCCCCCCCATCAACGCTCAGTTTGTTCTCTGCATTCACGACTCTCTTATGGTTTGCCTCCTTCTCTGTTTGAAGTTATTTTTTCTCCTTCCCTTCCCCCATGGTCTTCTGTTAAATTTCTCAAGTTCCACATATGACTGAAACATGATATCTGTCTTTCTCTGACTGAGAACTTACCCTCCAGTTCCATCCATGTTGTTGCAAATGGCAGGATTTCATTCTTTCTCATTGCCAGGTAGTATTCCATTGTATATATAAACCACATCTTCTTTATCCATTCATCAGTTGATGGACATTTGGGCTCTTTCCGTAATTTGGCTATTGTTGAAAGCACTACTATAAACATTGGGGTACATGTGCCCCTATGATTCAGCACTCCTTGTATCCTTTGGATAAATTCCTAGTAGCACTATTGCTACTTTCCTGCTTTGTCAAAGATCAGTTGGCCATACATCTGTGGGTCCAATTCTGGGTTCTCTATTCTATTCCATTGGTCTATGTGTCTCTTTTTGTGCCAATACCATACTGTCTTGATATTTCAGCTTTGTAGTAGAGGCTAAAGTCCAGGATTGTGATGCTTTCTGCTTTGGTTTTCTTTCTTAACATTACTTTGGCTCTTCAGGGTCTTTTGTGGTTCCATACAAATTTTAAGATTGTTTGTTCTAGCTTTGAGAAGAATGCTGGTACGATTTTGATTGAGATTGCATTGAATGTGTAGATTGTTTTGGGAAGTGTTGACATTTTGACAATATTTATTCTTCCAATCCATGAGCATGGAATGTTTTTCCATTTCTTTGTATCTTCTTCGATTTCCTTCATAAGCTTTCTATAGTTTTCAGCATACAGATCTTTTATATCTTTGGTTAGGTATATTCTGAGGTATTTCATGGTTCTTGGTGCAAGGAACCTTATGTTTTGGGTGTAAAACACATACCCTAATGGCACTACCCAAGCTTAGTATACAATGGCAACAACATGCATGGTGGATTAAACAACACCAGCCCACAAGACAGAAAAGAGCCTTAGTGGAGATAGGTGCCAATCTAGACACTCTGAAAAAGTGGTTTGTTTGTTTTTTTTAATGTTTGTTTTTGAGAGAGAATGAGAAAGAGGGAGAGACAGAACACAAGTAGGGGAGGGGCAGAGAGAGGGAGACACAGAATCGGAAGCAGCCTCCAGATTCTGAGCTACCAGCACAGAGCCCGATGCAGGGCTCGGACTCACCAACTGCAAGATTGTGACTCGAGCCGAAGTTGGACGCTTAGCCAACTGAGCCACCCAGGGCCCCGGTTTGTTTTGAGGGAAGATGATGGGGCTTTGGTGAAGCGGGTCAGGCAGACTCAGCAGGCCATCCTGGATGATGCTTGAACCCAGCATTGGAAAGGACCTGCACCCTGACCCAACAGGGCCTCTTGGCCATTTAATACAAATGGAGACTGAAGCCACCATGGAGGGGTTTTAGGACGTCCTTCCCTTTAGCAATGCAGTGTTTTCGTACAGTTTTGTCTCTTATTTAGACTCTTGGTGAAGTCTGAGTTAAGCAGTTTTATGCCCGTTTTCTGATGGCATCTTTGACCATTTCTGGTCTTTTGTATTTTTAAAAATTCTAACTGATGTTTTATTGTTATGCCTGTTGTGCCCATTTGGGCAATGCCTCCATAAATTTTTATCTAAAATCTTCCCTATTTCTTTTTTTTTTTTTTAATTTTTTTTTTCTTCAACGTTTTTATTTATTTTTGGGACCGAAAGAGACAGAGCATGAACGGGGGAGGGGCAGAGAGAGAGGGAGACACAGAATCCGAAACAGGCTCCAGGCTCCGAGCCATCAGCCCAGAGCCCGACGCGGGGCTCGAACTCACGGACCGCGAGATCGTGACCTGGCTGAAGTCGGACGCTTAACCGACTGCGCCACCCAGGCGCCCCTAAAATCTTCCCTATTTCTAAATGACTACTCTGGAACCTAGTCATTGGTAGTTTGAGCATCTTTCAGGAAGATTTTGTAAGTGTTTAAGCATTTCACACAATTTCAAATGCTCTCTCTTTTTTCAAGTTTATGTATTTATTTGAGAGAGAGAGAGAGAGAATTAGTGGAGGAGGGGCAGAAAGAGGAGGAGGAGGAGGGAGAGGAGAGAGACAGAATCCCAAGCAGGCTCCACGCTGCCATCACAGAGCCCAGTGCGGGGCTCAAACTCACGAACCATGAGATCATGACCTGAGCTGAAACCAAGAGTCGGACACTCGACTGACTGAACCACCGAAGCACCCCTCAAATGCTTGCTAAATAGTCTTCCTTTTTAAAAATCTTTCAGTAAAGGGAAAGATTTAGTAAATCTTACAAGTAAAATGTAAGCCACCAGAATAGGGTTATGTAGTGGACCATGTGTTGTGGGCTTAGGGGGAAAGGTACAACAATGCCTGGCTTCCAGAATGCTGCATGATGTGAAATATTCTAAATAAGTACTTCTTTTTTTTTTTTTTAAACAAAATTTTTTTTTAACGTTTATTTTTGAGACAGAGAGAGACAGAGCATGAACGGGGGAGGGGCAGAGAGAGAGGGAGACACAGAATCGGAAACAGGCTCCAGGCTCCGAGCGGTCAGCACAGAGCCCGACGCGGGGCTCGAACTCACGGACCGCGAGATCGTGACCTGGCTGAAGTCGGACGCCCAACCGACTGAGCCACCCAGGCACCCCTCTAAATAAGTACTTCTTATGTCTTTATTCTAATGTCAGCATAGCAGTTTAAATGTAAAACTTTTCCGGCAATGTCTGCTTCAAAATGCCGATTCTTTCGTTTTTGTGACTTCATTTTTAATTTGAATTTTAATAAAATTTAACCCAATTTACCCAAGCTACCTATTCCATAAAGTTGACAGATGAATAAACAGCCTGAAGTGGCTTAAAATCTGAAGTAGCATAGGAACATCAGAGAAAGACCTGAGATCTCTTCACATGACCATGGTCTTGCTCAGCCCCCTCAGCTCTTAGAAGTTTGATTGATGCGTAAAGCTGAATTTTGCTACAACTTGAATGGGTTTGGGGGGAATCCTGGGCTGAGTGAGTACTGTGATGTGTGACAAGGGCAAATGCTGCAGAGATCATGTAAAAAGTGAGCCTCAGTGTAAGGCCCAGCAGGGGCCAAAAAATATGGCGGCCGGGAGAGTCTGGGAAGGTCACACAGCTAACAATTGTGGGAGGTAGAGGTTGAACCTTGAACTTGTGACTCCAGTTCTGGTTCTCCTTCTCCTGTATCATATTCTTCTCAGGTGGCTTCCCAGAATAAGAGGCCAAAGGCATAGACCCTGAGAGAACTCAGAGAGAAGGTCAGAGGGAAGATAAAGACATAATAGGATTCCTGGTCATGAAACCCAAAGGGACACTGACTGCATTAATAGCATTAGGAGTTGATGGGATAAACCTTTCCCATTAGAAGCCAGAGGGGAGTTGGACATTTCCAAACACACGGAGCAAGCGTGCACAGGAATAGGGTGATATTGAGTGGAAATAGAGTAAAACGAATCTTATGACCCAAGGACTGAGGATGAAGGCCTAGATGGCCAGTTTGATGGAAACTCTTGAAGGGATTTCTCGATGATCTCAGTTAAGGGAGTAACGTGAGACCTTGCCTACAGCTTCCCTGTTTGGGTAGCATCCTCCTGTCATTGGCCTAGCACAGTGCCTGACAAACACAAACACAGGGCCTGACAGCTTGGGGGCCACCCATGAAATTGTCAGAGGGCGTGTTTCCCGGGAAAGGGTCTGAGTCTCAGGTTTGCACGCAGGAGGACGATGGGAGTGGGGTGAGGGGCCAGGAGTGGGCAGAGGAAGAAGCCAACTTCAATATTGCAATAGCGTTGCAGGTGCCACAGGGAACTCAGCCCCGCTGAGACAGGGGCACCGAGTACCCTCAAGTAGGCTAGTCTCTGGATGCAGGAGACCCCAGGAGAAGGGTGTAACCTTAGGGGATGCAGCCTCCCCCACCTGAGGGAGGTCCCTGGAGAGAGCTCACATATGAGCAGCCCCCCACACAGCAGCTAGGGGTGGGGGCGAGCACCTGGGTCCCATGGGGACCATCCACTATTTGCCAGTGCTATTCTAACTTTATCCTTTTAAAACAAATGCTTTTCATAAGAATTAATTTGGATAGGAGGAGAGGTGGATACTTTTTTAAATGACTTTGTTAAGAGCAACTTTACATTTTTTTTTTAACGTTTATTTATTTTTTTTAGAGACAGAGAGAGACAGAGCATGAACGGGGGAGGGGCAGAGAGAGAGGGAGACGCAGAATCAGAATCAGGCTCCAGGCTCCCAGCCGTCAGCCCAGAGCCCGACACGGGGCTCGAACTCAGAGACCGAGAGATCGTGACCTGAGCCGAAGTCGGACGCTTAACCGACTGAGCCACCCAGGCGCCCCCGTTAAGAGCAACTTTAGAGTTACAATGCGTTTGAGAGGAAGGAACAGAGACTTCCCACCCACCCCCTGTGCACATACCTCGTGGCCTCCTCCGTCACCGCCATCACTCATCGGCGTGCTACACTTTTCACCAAGGATAAGCCTATATTAACCCATCATGATCACCTAACGTCCGTAGTTACGTCTTGGTGTTGTACATTCTTTGGGTTTGGACAAATGTACAGTGACATATATCCATCCTTAGAGTATCATACACAGTATCTTCACGGCCCTAAAAAGGATACGTGTTCTTAGCCAGCCATTTCCTTCCAGACGTACGCATCTCCTAACGCTGACCTACCGTTGGAACATAGATAATAGTATTTTCTTTCTCCAAGATGCATTTTTTCTGTTTTCTCTTTTATTTTTTATGTTTACAGTTTTATTTATTAATTTTGAGAGAGTGGGAGTGCAGAGAGGGGAGGGGCAGAGAGAGAAAGGGAGAGGGAGAAAAATCCCAAGCAGCCTCTGCACTGTCAGTGCTGAGCCCGATGTGGGGCTCGAAGCCACGAACCGCGAGATCATGACCTGAGCCAAAACCAAGAGTTAGACAGTTCCCTGACCGAGCCATACAGGCACCCTTCCGTGATGCGGTTTTTAAATGAGTGGGTTTTATTTGGTAATATGTTGAAATAACATTTCTCTTATGTCTATATTCTTTATAAAAGTCCTAGAAATCTTACATGCAACCAACCTTTTTTAGCTCTCTAAGTGAAACATACGTATTCATTAAAGAAGCTTTTTATTAAACAATTATGTGCTTGGCATGTTGCTAGAGATATAGCCCCAAGGAGGTCACTCAATGATCCTGGTTGTTAGCACAAATAATGTAACATGTGGCGTGTGTAATAATGGAAGAATAAAGTGATTTTGGAACAGAGTCTGGAGCAACTGGGAGCGAGGGAGTCAGGAAAAGACTTTACGGAGGAGAAAACGTGAATGTGCAGGAATCAAGATGGTGGGAAGGAAGGGTGGCATGGGAGGAACCCAGAACAGGAGTTTGTGTTTGGCAGGTTTGGGGAGCAGTAAGACATTTCACTGTGTCTGGAATTGGTGTTTTAAGTGCATCTGGGGAAGGGGGCTGGGAGGTGATGTTTAGTTCCTAGCTGCTACCCCCAAAACTTCTCTAACAGTTTTCTCATATTTTGTAGAATTCCAGTGGAGAAGAGAATTTCAACCCACTTAAACGATTCTCTAGCGTGTTCAGTGGCGGCCCGGGAGACACGTTGGCTCCAGGCTTTGTCCTCATCCTACAGGGCTTCCAGCCCCTCAGAAGGGCGCTTTTGTGTTCCTAGGTGGGACTCTGGCGTCACGTGACTACCACCTCTTGTATCTCCCGGTAGTTGCTCAAACTGGTTTCTCAGCGAGGAAAGGGATTTTTTTTTTGCAGGCCTGGGAAGCATGTGAGTCAGCCCCTGGTGTTGTGTGACTGTGGACTGAAGGGAAAGCCCCAGCTGGGTGGTTTCGGCCAGACCGACTCCCCTTGGCTTCCTGTAGCACGCGAGCTATAATAATGACAGCTGCCTTCCATGGAGCACCTTTAAGTGGGCGCTTTACACACGCCATCTTGCTTTGTCCTCAACATGGGTAGTGCGAGGCGATGGTCTCATCCTCATTTGGATGATGACGCAATGGAACCTCAGATGTTAAGTAGTCTATTCGGTGCCTAAGAGCCAGAAAATGGTACTGCATTATGCATTTGTGTCTTTCCGTGAGTAAGAATTGGAAGGGCTGCTTTAGTAGACATCTAACGAGACAGTTCAGCGGCCCTTTACCAGTTGATAGCTCCAAAGGAGGAGAAGTTCTGGCCCCTGTTCGATACTCCATAGAGAACACGTTTATCCGTAGCCCTGGTGGTAAAGGGGAGTCCCTCAGGTAGGTGGGAAATGGAGATTAATCACCTATGGAGAGATGCTTCCTCACAAAAACTCTGTGAAGTAGTCCCTTATCCCCATCTTGCAGATAGAAAGACCAAGGACACACAGCCAGTAGGCGCTAGAGTTGGAATTCTAACCCAGGACTGGGGGACTCCAACGTCTGGTGCGCATAACCACTCCGCTAGAAGGCCAGCAGGGAAACTTGGTGTTCCTGCTACCAGCTGGCTGAGCAGAGCCACTGACGAATCACGGAGGGAGCAAAACGTGTTTTATTCACCCTCCCGCCTTCTAGCAGGCTCCACACCCCTGTTTCCACCTCCTGTGCCTGAGCACCCAATAGTGTCGCGTTACTCTTTGGCCGGCCAGAGGGGAACGCTGTGCCCCAACTGAGTATATCAGACAGGTTGGCCTGTATTTTGAAAGGAATCTCTACTTAAAATTGACAACCCCCACAACCTATCCACCAGAAAATTCCTCTTGTCTCTATTTTCTTTTTTTTTATTTAAAAAAAATTTTTTTTAACGTTTATTTTTGAGACAGAGAGAGACAGAGCATGAACGGGGAAGGGTCAGAGAGAGGGAGACACAGAATCCGAAACAGGCTCCAGGCTCTGAGCTGTCAGCACAGAGCCCGACGCGAGGCTCCAACTCACGGACTGCGAGATCGTGACCTGAGCCGAAGTCGGCCGCCCAACCGACTGAGCCACCCAGGCGCCCCTCTTTTTTTTTTTATTTTTAACATTATTTTTTGTTTTGAGAGACGGAAAGAGAGAGTGAGAAAGAGAGAGCAGGGGAGGGGCAGAGAGAGAGGGAGACACAGAATGGGAAGCAGGCTCCAGGCTCCGAGCTGTCAGCACAGAGCCCGACGCGGGGCTCAAACCCACGAGCCGTGGGATCATGACCTGAGTGGACGTTGGGCGCCCAACCAGCCGAGTCACCCAGGTGCCCCTCTTGTCCCCATTTTCAAAATGTATCCAGAAATTGACAACCCCTTACTGCCTCGGTCACTGCCAGTTTGGTCCATCATCTCACACCTGGATTAATACGATGGTCTCCTCGCCGGTCTCCCACTTCACTTCCGCCTTTGCTCCTGCACGGAAAATGTCTGCAGTCCCTCTGGCTGCATTTCAGAGGCTCGACAGCCACGTGTGACAAATGGCTTTCCTATCGTCTTTTATCATTACAGCGGACAGAGTGATCCTTTTAAAATCAGAATCAGGTCGCGTCTGCTCCAGGCTTCTCGTGGCTCGTTTCAGAGTAAAAGTGAAATTTACAACGGCGTGCACGTGCCTGCTGATGTGGCCCCAGTTACCTCTCCTTGTTGCCCTTCTCTTCTCCTCATCCCCTCCCTTTCTCTCCTTCACTCATGTGTCTCCACACTGCCACGTGCTGTTATTTGATAGTGCCGAGCATAATCCCACCTCAGGACCTTTGCACGTGCTATGGTCTCTGTTGAAGAGCTTTTTCTCCAGAGATGCTTAGGGCTTCCTTATTCACCTCATTCAATTCTCTGTTCAATTCTCTGTTGCACCTTAATGAAGAAGCCCCTCTGACCGCTCGATTTAAATAGTCCATAGTCCCCATTGCTGCCTCACACTCTCTATTCCTCTTCCCTACTTTGACTATCTCCATAGCAACTGAAGGGTTATATATAAGTTTGCTTATGTGTATATTTAGCTTTATGAATGTAGGAAATCTGTGTTAGTTTCTGAAGCATTTCCTGAATAACAACAACAACAACAAAAACTAGGCCACATCTCCCGCATGTGGCTACACGTTGGATGCTCAACAAATATTTGCTGAAAGAATAGTGAAGTCGCAGATGAAATAAGGTGTCGATGGCTATATCGTATTGCTGAGATATTTGCGTTCTATTTAAAGTTTACACAGGGGCGCCTGGGTGGCGCAGTCGGTTAAGCGTCCGACTTCAGCCAGGTCACGATCTCGCGGTCCGGGAGTTCGAGCCCCGCGTCGGGCTCTGGGCTGATGGCTCGGAGCCTGGAGCCTGTTTCCGATTCTGTGTCTCCCTCTCTCCCTGCCCCTCCCCCGTTCATGCTCTGTCTCTCTCTGTCCCAAAAATAAATAAACGTTGAAAAAAAAAATTAAAAAAAAAAAATAAAGTTTACACAGAGGCACTTTCATCTGAAGAAATGGATGATGAACACTCAGATACTTTCTTTTGTAAGTCAAGAAAATATTTTTGGTGGGGAGGCCTCTCAAATTACAGCGTGCCAGAGAAGTTCTCTTCTTGTTACCTGCCAGCTGGACTCAGCGTGTGAATCCGCGATGGAATCTTAGATCTAATGGTGCTGTCCGATGGAACTTCCTGTGACAAGAGAGAGATTTTTTACTTGCACTTTTTTTTTTTTAACCTTTATTTATTTTTGAGACAGAGAGAGACAGAGCATGAACGGGGGAGGGTCAGAGAGAGGGAGACACAGAATCCGAAACGGGCTCCAGGCTCCGAGCGGTCAGCACAGAGCCCGACGCGGGGCTTGAACTCATGAGCCTCGAGATCGTGACCTGAGCCGAAGTCGGCCGCTTAACCGACCGAGCCACCCAGGCGCCCCTTTACTTGCACTTTTTAACAGGGTAGCCACAAGCCACATGTAACTGTTGAGCACTTGAAATACGGCTAGTGTGACCAAGAAACTGAATTTTCTATTTTATTTTTTAACAACTCGGGGAGCTGAGTCTAGATGATGGCCAGAAGTGGGCTCTGAAGAGAAGAACCAGGGGGCTCCCTGCAGGCTTTGTGAGAAACCTCAGCCCCAGCTTCCCTGATGGTATACACCAGGACAGTAACATTGACCTTGCAGCTTCCACCAAGGTCTAAGAGGAACTGAGACGACAGGATTCCTTTTTCTTTTTTTTTTTTTTTTAATTTTTTTAAATGTTCATTTATTTTTGAGAGAGAGAGACAGGGAGTGAGCAGGGGAGGGGCAGAGACAGAGGGAGACACAGAATCCAAAGCGGGCTCCAGGCTCCGAGCCATCAGCGCAGAGCCCGACGCGGGGCTCGAACCGTGAGATCGTGACCTGAGCTGAAGTCGGGTGCTTAACCGACTGAGCCACCCAGGCGCCCCATTTTCTTTAACTGACTAGTCGTCTCATATCAAGTTCTGGAAGCTCAGTATATACTCTCCAAGAGTCTCACGACCCCATTAGATAGCATCTTCTCTCTGTTGTCAAGAATAGGAAACTGATTCACAGCATGACTGTCATGAGCAGAAGCTTCAAAATGATTCATAGAAGATGTAAGGCTAGACTTAGCAAGATACCAACCCTTGCTCCCTTAGCAGGTGAGTGGGTCAGTGACTCAAGTTCAAACCTACAAGAACCTGGGGGTAATAATTAGAGCATTGATGGTTGGGTGGGGGTGGAGCCTCGGTGGCTCAGTCAGTTAAGCATCCAACTCTTGATTTTGGATCGGGTCACGATCTCACGGTTCGTGGGATTGAACTCCACATCGGTCTCTGTGCTGATAGCTCTGAGCCTGCTTGGGATTCTCTCTCCCCTCCCCCTTCTCTGCCCCTCCCCTTCCCCCTCTCTCTCAAAATAAATCAATAAACTTAAAAAAAAATTAAAAAGAGCACTGATGATGTGCTATAGAGTGTTCCAAGTGGTTTACATCGTGAAGTACATCCCGGCATTTCCTCTTTCACAAGTTAAGAGATTGAGATACAGAGAAGTCAGGTTTGCCAAAGATGACACGCACTGTGGAAAAATAATAAATGTTGTTGTTTTAAAAGCTGCTACATTCCGGACAGCTTTGTTAGGCAGCACTAGCTAACTGATATCGGAGCTTTCGGGACTCCGGCCGTGGCAGGATCTTTCACCAAAGATGACCCAGCAGGTAAAGGCTGAGTGAGGACTTAAACCCAGCAGTAGGATGGCCGAGCCAGTGAGCCTGCCCAGGGCGCTCCGTTACGTCTCATGTGGCACCATCTGGGAGGGCACACGTGGCCTCTATTCCCCCTCCTGTCATCCACCTTGCGCAGCTTCGACCACGCGCTCGTTCCCACTCACAGCCTCGCAGTGTGTCATACACCCAGAGCAAGTCTTTCTTCTTTTTCTGCCATCAATACCTGCCCTTCTTCCTGCCAGTAAGTGGCTCAAAGAAGAATCACAGAATGTCGAAATGTGCCAAGGCCATTAGGGTACAAGAAAGAGTTGTGGTTTTCTCAGTGGGAAGATCACCACCAGACTGGGCTGATGGCGACTGAGGGGCAGTTGGAAGACGTGTAGTCTAAAGATGGCCATTAGATCATGAGATAGCAGATCTTATCGAGACTGGGACCCTGACCTTGGAGCCAAAGGATTGGATGAGAAGCAGGATGCTACAGGGTCCCCCCAGAAGGACAGAACACCCAAAAGCTCAGCAGCTTTGTTATTTTGCACAGTTCTGAGGGTTGACTGGGTGGCTCTTGTCTGGGCTTGCCCAGGCTAGGGTGGTCTCACTCATACGTCTGGGGCCTCGGCTGGAAGAGTTGAGATGATGGAGGCCTTTCTCCACACGGTTTCTCATTCTCAAGGAAGCAAGCCAAGACTTGCTAACAGACAAGCTGCTGACAGCAGCAAGAGAAGGTGAATCTCGATGTACAAGCACTTTTCAAACCTCTGCTTGGATCACGTGTGCTAATGTCCAATTGGCTAATGCAAGTCACCAGGCCAAGTCCAGATTCCAGGGATGGAGACACAGTCTCTTGATGGGAGGGAGGACCTGCAAAGCCACACTGCAAAAAAAAAAAAGGGGGGGGGCCCACAGTGTCCCCGGGGGAAAGAATGTGCAGGCAGCTTGCAATCTACCGCGGTTTCTGAGCTCAATGGTCATATACGAGTACTACCCAGGACATGTTGGAGATGTTGTCACCTTCTGATTTCTTTACCGTGGAACCATTTTCGCCTAAAGGGGAAAATAGAAATCACACCTCGAATCTGAAATACAGCAACTCTGGAATGATAGCTCAGCTTGATGGGAGAAGGTTTTGGTGGAGGTATAGAGAAAGGCGCTGCGTCGTGGTAGTCTTAGAGAAAATTCCAAAGAATCCCAAATTCGGTAAACTTGGCAAGACCAGTTCCTAGTAGTATCTTTTATTTCGAATGTTTATTTATTTTTGAGACACTGAGAGAGAGACAGAGTGCCAGCAGGGGAGAGGCAGAGAGAGAGACACAGAATCCGAAGCAGGCTCCAGGCTCCGAGCTGTCAGCACAGAGCCTGACGTGGGGCTCGAACCCACGAGCTGCGAGATCATGACCTGAGCCGAAGGCAGACGCCTACCCGTCGGAGCCACCCAGGCGCCCCTAATTGCTAGTAGCAACTCTAAGAATTGCGATAGTTTAGGGGTACCTGACTGGTTCAGTTGATATAGCCTGTAGGTCTTGTTCTGTGGGTCATGAGTTTGAGCCCCATGTTGGGTGTATAGATTGCTTAAATAAATAAATGTAAAAAAAATACAACAGTTCAGTCCTCTGGGTTGAAAGAGAATGAAATCCCTGAGTGAGCCTGCTGATTGGGTTATGATGAACATTTCAGTTAACTTATCTGTGAGGCCAAACCCCCTCTTCTTACCTAACTTCTCCTGACCCTATAACCCCTGTAGCGCTCTAGGGACTATGTGACCCCATCTCCCCATCCGTAGCTGACTGAGTGTCAGAGGTAGATGCCTGATACACAGCCTGGTCCATATGCGGCTGAGCAACGAAGAAACTGAACCAAGAAACACAGAAGTTTGGGCATATAAGAGGGACATTTGAATGACAGTGGTGGAGAGCTCCGTCGGGACCATGGCAAGAAAAGTGTAGGCAAACTCAAATGATATGAAGGCAGAAACCACACACAAGCACGACGAGAGTATTCAGAGGGGAAAATGCACTGTCTGTGCAGAAATGAGCATGTCCGGATGTTTTCTTATGTCCTGTCTCCCGACCAGCTCCTCTTAGCTTTACCTTGAACATGGCTATAACGATTTATTTGTTTTTAGGTTTATTTATTTTGGGAGAGACAGAGAGACAGTGGCGGAGGGACAGAGGGAGAGAGAGAGAGAGAGAGAGAGAGAGAGAGAGAGAGAGAGAATCCCAAGCAGGCTCCTTGCTGTCAGCGGGGAGCCCAGTGCGGGGCTCAAGTTCTCGAACCTCGAGATCATGACCTGAGCGGAAATCAACAGTCAGACGCTTCACCAGCTAAGCCACCTGGGCACCCCGGCTATAATGATTTGATTCTAGATTCATTAGCTTTTCCGACTCTAGCACTTATGACATTGATCTGCTGTCTCAATACCCCTGTTCCAATGTTTCAAAAGACCTTGACTGGTCCAGCTCACCTTTCAAGCCAAGCCGCACAACAACATAGCTATCGGAAAGCCAGTCGTGGCTCCTGTCGGCCCACACGAGCGAAGCACGGTCCCTCCTCAAAGATGCTGCTGCTGAACAGGTGAAGGCAGCCATGTCTGGTATATAACCCGGCTCACAATTTTATGCTCATGTATGCATTCACCCATACATGCATGTCTGCAAGAAGCATTTATTGAGCACCCCCTCCGCCCCAGATCCTTCTCTGAATTTCCAAACACCCACAACATCATGATGGACTGGTAACTTCTGTCACTGGGCATGATTCCTTTCGTACAAGCAGAGCCAAGGAGAAGCATTTGTGTGCCCCCAAACTCCCGGCTCTCTCTGATGTAGCTCCCCTCTATAGGCAGAAAGTACATTTTATAAACTGGCTGGTTGCCTCATCCTCCAACTCATGGTATCTCAGCCTGTGTCCCGGGCCGTCACGTTAACAGCCAACTGGCGCCCATGCCCATGAGGTGGGGTTCTGGAGCCCCTTCACTGTGGCAGGCAGCTCATGGGAGCTTCCGTGGAGCCTGGAAAGAGGAACCAGAGATTCTAGCCGCTGTGCCAAGTCTGTGTTACTCCTCCTTGCCGTGGCCTGCCTCAGTGCTGCTGTCGTCATTTCTTCTGTGTCTGCTCTCTCTTGCTCATTGGTGTGAGTGACGGCTTCTCGAACAACTTCATCGGCGAAAAGAAGTCAGGAAGGGAGTGAGCTCAGTCGGGCTGGGGTCGGAGTGCTACACAGCACTCTGGGTTGCACTTAGTGCCATCCGTTCTAAACCTGCCCAGGGAGTACATTCTGGAGCCGAAGCTTCCCTAGTGTGCTGTGATGGGCAGACTAATGGTCCCCCTTAAAATGTCCACGTCCTAATTCCTGAAACCTTTGAATAGCTTACCTTACGTGGCAAAAGGGCCCTTGCGACTATGCCGAAGTTAAGGAACTTCAGGTAGGGAAGATTATCCTGGATTGTCCGGGTGGCCAATGTCATCACGTGGGTCCTTACGAGAGGGAAACAGGAGGGTCAGAGTCAGGAAAGAGGTGCAATAAGGTTGGAGTGATGCTCTTTGAAGATGGAGAAGGGGTCCAGGACCCAAGGAATACAGGTGGAAAAGGCAAGGGAACAGTCTTTTCTAGAACCTATAGGAGGAACTGACACCTTGATTTTAGCCTGTAAGGCCCATTTCAGACATCTGACCTCAAGACGGTCAGATAATAAGTTGGTGCTGTTTGAAGTCATTAACGTTTGTGGGGATTTGTTACAGCAGCAACGGGAAACTAATGTGTCAGCAAAGGTGGCCGGCTGGGCACGAACACAGACATCTTTCCTCTGGTTGTGTGAGCTGAGATCTTGGCGGCCAGCAACAGAAAGCAATGCTTGCGAACACACACAGAGAAAGAACTGGTTGATAGACTACCAGGGAGTTCACGGAATGGATGGGAAATCTGCGGATCCAGGCTTAAAACTAGACAGGACCCGAGGGAGGCCAGCCAACAGGGGTCACGGCCAAGGCTACACGACAGAGACGATTGGGTAAGCGCATTGGCCCAGGACATCACTGCTGTTGCCGTGAATGACTTCTGAATTGTCTTGGAGTCATTGCGTCACTTCCTTAGAATCCAAGCACTTGGCCGCAGCATCTAGATGGCAGAGCTTGGATCACTTGCTTGGGCTCTGGCTGATGGAGTGGGAGTCCGATCTCCCCACTTTCGTTTCCACAGCGGGAGGCAGGGCACTGAATCCTGATAGCGCCAGACAGTTTGCAGAGGCAGAGGGAAGTTTGCCCAAACATCTGATCAATTCTGAATACAGCAGCCTTCCTGAGCTGCTCTCCTATCTTCAACGCACCCCAAAGAGGTGCATTGAATTCTGAGGGTGGAAACGTAACCAGGTTCTGATGTCCAAGGGACTGAGAGCCCAGGCAGAGGGCAGATCTAAGTGGGAGACAGTGGGGGAGTGAGGTGGACGCCAACGGCGGATAGGGGGACAGGCACATTATAAAAGTCCCTTGTGGGGTGCCTGGGTGGCTCAGTCGGTTGAGCATCCGACTCCTGATCTCGGTTCAGGTCATGATCTCATGGTTTGTGGGATCGGGCCCTAAGTCAGGCTCTGTGCTGACAGCGTGGAGCCTGCTTGGGATTCTCTCTCTCCCTCTTTCTCTGCCCCTCTCCCACTCATGCTCATTCTCGCTCTCACTCGCTCTCACTCTGTCTCTCTCTCTCTCTCTCAAAAATAAATAAATTTCATTTCCCTTCCATTGGTTCTTAATATAGCCCCTGATGATTCAATCGGACCCTGCTGAAACCACAGTAAGAGCTCTTGCCCACATCCTGCCCACTCCCTCCACTCCCTCTTCCTCCTGAGGAACCTTGGTGATTCCCTGTGCGCCCACTACCCCGTGCGTGACGTGTCCCCTCCACTTGTGAACCCTGAGTAATAAACCATCTTTCCAATGGCCATTGTCTGAGCTGTTGGCCTCACCACACTCGAATGATCATAAAATTCATACTTCAGGACGTTGAGTCACATTTCTGTGGGCGTTGGATGAGTAAAATTTTGGTGCTGATTGAATGGTGTGCAGGTATCAGTTTTATCTGTGGCTCTGCCGATCTTGGGAAATCACAGGACAAGGGGTCCGTCTAACTAGCTCCAAAGAGGTTTGCCGTCAGGCATTCCAAGTTACCGTGGGGTTTATTTCTGAGGAAGCACCAGCCTTCCAGGGAGAACCAGCACCCCTACGGAGGTAACTTCTGGTAGCAGTCTCCACCAACCAGTGGCATGGGCATCACCTGGGCACTTCTCCTGAATCAGAATGTACATGCTACCTCTGCCCCCAACAGGTGATTCTTCTCCATTCAATAGTGATCTATTAATCTGTGTTCCATGAATCCGTGATCACGTCTACAGCGTCCAGAGCAAGATGCTTGTGCATCTGACCACCCTCCTCACCAGCAAGGTTTGTTCTTTCTCCTGTGCTACTCTCTGAGCTCCAAATCTATGTCCCTGAACTCCACATCACTGCCCCATTTTGCTACGAAGGATAACAGTTACACGGTTCAGGATTTAGCGGGGTGACCCCGGTGTGTGGTCTAAGATGTTTCCTCCGGGGCAGAAGCCCCACCCATTCCCTTGTGACTTTCTTTGTCTTCTCCTTTTTATTGTGGTAGAGTATACACAACACAAAATTTTTCATTTTAACCATTTGTAAATACAAAGTTCAGTGGCACTTACGTATGGTCACATTGTGGTGCAAATATCCCCGCCGTCTATCTCCAGATCCCATGTTCTTTACCCTTCTAGCTAGAACATGACAGAGATGAATATCTCCATAGGTGGTAACGCCACAGAGGGGTTCCTGCTTTCTCTGTGACTTCTAAGATCCTTGCAGAAATCTCTAATGGGCATGGGAAGCCTAGCCTAGGCCACGCCAAGAAGGTATTTCCCGAGAGATTTAACAGGAGGGTCTTCTCCTCCGATCCAGAATCTGTTCTTCAGCCGTGCCAATGCAGAATCAAATTTGTCAGAAAGTCGAGAGCAAATCTGTCTGTCGGGAATAGACATTTATCAAACCCTCGAGACTGATGGGAGATCAGAACACCGCATACCTACCCTGTGCATGAGAACTGCAAATTCTTCCCGGCCGGGGCAGGTAGACTGAAATACCACATGGAAAATGAAACGTAACCAGGAGGTGATTTGATGAGCCCATCATCAAATCAAGAGGCATTGCTAGATCTGAACATCTAATGTCCCAGCCTGCTGCTCTGTCTCCTCACGCTGACCCCGTCCTTGACCAAGCACTGGTTCCCCAGGACAATTCTCAGATGTCTTTTCCAAGACTTTGCCACCCTCTCTTCTCTCCTTGGGAACATTAATATCAGCAGTTAGGGTCAAGTTCTGTCTCTTGCCGCCTAGGCTGGTTTCACAGTCTCTCTCTCTCTCTCTCAGGGAAATATTTTATTTCCCAGTTCTTGGGAGAAGCTCATGGAAACTGATACCAGCCCTATTATTCAATGGCTTCTTTCTTTCCTTTCTGTGGTTTTATTTTTCACTTCCTGGGCTCCATTAGTGCCTCTACTGAGGCTTTCATTATTAATGTACTTTTGCTATGAATTGGGTTTGCTGGGGGAAGGGCATGTTCAGCATTGCTCAACCTTTGGCCTTTTGACATCAAGGCTATTTTTCAGAGCTCTGTGAAAGTCTCTGCCTCCCACAATACCGTTCCACACCATCTGTGTCATCACCACTCCTTCCCTTATGCGCATGCTCATTATTTCACATCTAGTGATTTTCAACCAGAGCTCCGCTTTCCACGTTTGGGTTCTGTTTCCTGTTTTCTTCGACACCGTCCTGCTCCTCCTGCCCTGTAGACGTTGCTCCTGTCCCTCGCCTGATCCTTGGAACCTTTTCTCCTAATACCTTAGATCTCAGCTCTGGCTGCACTGTTCACAACCACCCGGGGGGAGTTCTGACAGTCCCAGATGCCCGGGCTGCATCTAGACCAATCTGTTCAGACATTCCAGGGTGGGGCCCCAGCTTGGGTACTTTTCCAGCCCCCCCAGACGTTAGTCTCCAGATGATTCCAGTGGGTGGCCCAGGTGGAGTCATACGGTGACCCAAGGGACTGTCTCCACCAGCTGCCTCCAAGCTCCCTCTCAAATAGGGTTTGTGTGTGCGTGTGTGTGTGTGTGTGTGTTTTAATTGAAGTATGTTTGATGTATACTGTTGTGTCTGTTTAAGGTGCACAACACGTTGATGAGATACATTCATATATTGCAATATGATTGCTCAGAGAATTACTTTTTTCATTTTTCTGCTTTTTTTTTTTTTTTTTTTGAATTTAAATCCAAGGCAGTTAACGTGGAGTGTGATAATGGTTTCGGGAATAGAATTTAGTGATTCATCACTTACGTATAACATCCAGTGCTCAGCCCAACGAGTGCCCTCCTTAATGCCCACCACCCATTTAGCCCATCCCCCCACCCAACACCCCTCCAGCAACCCTCAGTTTATGCTCTGTATTTAAGAGTCTCTTATGATTTGCCTCCCTCTCTGTTTTTATCTTACTTTTGCTTCCCTTCCCTCGTGGTCATCTGTTTTGTCTCTTAAATTCCACATAGGAGTGAAATCATAGATTTGTCTTTCTCTGACCTATTTCGCTTAGCATAACACCTTCTAGTTCTGAGAAGGAACTAGATTGTTGCAAATGGCAAGATTTCACTCTTTTTGATTGCTGAGTAATAGTCCAATATATATATATATATATACACACACACATCTTCTTTATCTTTTTTTTAATATATGAAATTTATTGTCAAATTGGTTTCCATACAACACATATTCTTTATCCATTCATCTGTCAAAGGACATTTAGGCTGTTTCCATACTTTGGCTATTGTCGATAGTGTTGCTATAAACATGGGGGTGCATGTGCCCCTTTGAAATAGCACTCTTGTATCCTTTGGATAAATGCCTAGTAGTGCAATTGCTGGGTCGTAGGGTAGGTCTATTTTTAATTTTTTGAGCAACCTCCGTACTGTTTTCCAGAGTGGCTGCACCAGCTTGCATTCCCACCAGCCGTGCAAGAGGGATCCTCTTTCTCTGCATCCTCGCCAACACCTGTTGTTGCCTGAGTTGTGAATTTTGGCCAGAACTGTTTCTTTCTTATGGTGGGAATAAGGGATCCTTTGCTTGGCTCTCCAGAGATAAACTTTGAGAAGTCCATGAACCCCTAAACATGTTTGGTTTTAAAGGGAGGGCTCACAGCTTTCAACCAATTCTGAAAGGGAGCTGTGTCTCAAAAAAAAAAAAAAAAAAGGAAATTGCCTCGAATACCCTTTATTCCCAGATGAGATCTTAGCCCAGGAGCTTTCCAGCTTTTCTGGCACAGAAGCCCTTGCTTCTCTCCTATAAGCGCGGTGGACAGCAGGTGGCAAGGCCGGTCACAGCAGGTGCTTTGCCTCCGTGATCCCTCGATGCTCACAATTCTTCCGAAGTCCTTGTTGGTAATTCGTTGCTCTCATGTTTGCTGCTGAATCTCCTGCACTGCGGGTCTGTATATCTGCTGGCCCAAACTTTCCCCGTGGTGTCATAATGCTTTCTTAATTCAACCTGTATGGGCAGGGATTTTTCATTCTAGACTTCTTATTAGGTATAAATGAATGTTTCTGGGTTTGGCCCTTGTCATTGTTTCTGATATTTGTATTGTACGGGGTGGATTTCTACAAGAGGCCATACCTTGAACTTTCTCACGGAAGAGAAAATCCTTCTGTGCCCTTTCTCTCTGTCGTCTCCCCAGAGGTAGGGGACAGGAGGGTCAGTGATGTTTATTGAGTGCTTAGGCGTAACTGGGGGCTGGGCTTCAGCTACTTGCTCAGGTTTGATGACCCTCTGAGGAAGCCAACAGTATTTGCTAATGTGGAAGTTCCCCTTAATTTTTTTTTTTAATTCATGCTGATAAGTCATTTTCAAGGGAGGATGAGCTCCATTCTGTCCCATCCCCCGACACACCAATCCCATATACACCATCTCACCTGCTTCCCTATTCAGGAGTGAAGCTCTCTGCACTAAGGCTCCTGTTCCTTGGTACGTTGTTAAACTCTACCCTTGTCCTGATTCTGCCTTATCCCTGTGGGGCCCAGCAAAGTACCTATATGGGGTAGGTGCTCAGTCAGTACTTGTGGAATGATTGTTAATCTCCAAGTACCGCCTCTTTAAGAACAGAAAAGGTACACTCGTGGGACATGGGCTCTGGACTTTCTTCTTCTTTTTGTTAATGTTTATTTATTTATTTATTTATTTATTTTTCAACACTTATTTATTTTTGGGACAGAGAGAGACAGAGCATGAACGGGGGAGGGGCAGAGAGAGAGGGAGACACAGAATCGGAAACAGGCTCCAGGCTCTGAGCCATCAGCCCAGAGCCCGACACGGGGCTCGAACTCACGGACCGCGAGATCGTGACCTGGCTGAAGTCAGACGCTTAACTGACTGCGCCACCCAGGCGCCCCTGTTTATTTATTTTTGAGAGAGAGAGAGATCGAGAAAGTGAGCAGGGGAGGGGCAGAGAGAAGAGGCGACAAAAGATCCAAAGCGGGCTCCTTGCTAAGGCAGCGAGCTGATGTGGGGCTCGAACTCATGGACCGTGAGATCATGACCTGAGCCAAAGTCAGCCGTTCAACTGACCGAGCCACCCAGGTATCCCGGGCCCTGGGCTTTCCAAACAGTCCCTGGAAACCAGTGCTTGGCTAATACTGTTGGTACAGCCTCCTCATTTCCATACCTTTTCCTTTTCTCCACCCGGTTTCAAATGGCTTTAAGATTCTGGATCTTTCTTTCACCCGTCCTCAGACTTGGTGACCCCTTTGGCTGATCCCCGGTGCTTGATCTCAGGAAAAAAAAAAAACCCTCGAGATTCTCATGCACTCTGCTCATGCCTGATGTGGGTGTTCCATCTCCGTTCCTGCTATGTGACAGCTTCCTGAGCCGATTTCCAATCTGTGGTCTCATGGTTGCTTCTGCCACTCTGAAAGGGCTCTGTGTGAAGCCTTTTCCGTTTGATGTGCTAATGAGGTAGCGAGTGTGCTCCTTGCTAAGCCGGAAGAATTCATAAAGGAGATTCCCCCCCACCAGTGGCCAGAGTACGGAAAGGTCAGTAAACGACAGCCGCGATCGCAGGGCTCCAGGCTCCAAAGGAGTGCAGTGTTGGAAGAGTTTTGTGACTGATGTTTGTCCAGTGATGAAAATGCCGGAAGATGTGTGAGACGGGATACGACTTAATGAGGAGCACCCATGTTCTGGGAGAAATCAGCACTGTCTCCCGGGATATATGACATTCGATGAGGATAAGGGATATAAGCATTTATCAAGTGCTTTCTACTTGCCAGGCACTGTGCTAAGTGCATGATCTTATGAACTCTCACGGTAATCCAGGAAGGTAGGCACTCTTTTGGTCCCTATATTAGTGTGGTTTTAAAAGTTTTCTTTGTCACATTTATTTATTTTTGAGAGACAGAGTGAGACAGAGCGCAAGCGGGGGAGGGGCAGAGAGAGAAGGAGACACAGAATCCGAAGCGGGCTCCAGGCTCTGGGCGGTCAGCACAGAGCCGGACGTGGGGCTCGAACCCACGAACCGTGAGATCGTGACCTGAGCTGAAGTCGGACACTTAACCGACTGAGCCACCCAGGCGCCCCTGGTCCCTATATTCGTGTTTTCAGGCTGCCATAGCAAAATGCCACAGACCAACTCGCTTAAACAATGGAAATTTACTTTCTCACAGCTCCGGACGCTGAGAAGTCCAAGGTCAAGGTGCCAGCAAGGTTGGTTTCTGGTGAAACCTCTCTTCCTGGCTCACAGATGGCCGCCTTCTCACTGTGTCCTCACATGGCTTTTTCTCTTTGCACGCGCGCACACACACACACTCATACACACACACACACACACACACACACACTCATTCTTGGTGTCTCTTCCTCTTCTCATAAGGACACTGGTCATACAGGATTAGGGCCATACCCTTATGACCTCTTTAACCTTAATTATCTCTTGAAAGGCTCTGTCTCCAAATATCATTATATTGGGAGTGAAGTTCTTCAACATGAATTTTGGGGGGCCCAGTATAATCCATGACAGTCCCTCTCCTGGGGATAGTGAAAGTGAGATGGAGAGAGGATAAACCCCTTCCTTGCCCAAGGTCACAGCGAAGATGAGAAAAACAGAGATTTGAAACCACATCTGTTTGTCCTCAAAACCCACACTCCTGGCCACCCCACCACACTGCCACAGGTGTCAGAACAGAGGTGGCCTCACCGACCGCCTGAGGGTAGCACACACTGCCTGCTGCCGTGCTGTCTTCTGGGCCTGCGTCATTTTGTGCGGGGCCGAGGCACTCTCTCTCTGTGTTCTGACCGGCTTAGTGAAGCAGGTTCTAAGCATGACGACTGTCCACCCGTGGACATGCGTCAGGAAGAGAAGCCTTTCCATGCCTGGAAGAGAAGCCTGGTTGCAGCGGGCACAGAGGCCAAGGTTCCCCGGGTTCATCTCGTCCTCCAGGTGTTCATCATCAAGTGTCTCCATATATCGGCGGAGGGGGACACGCTTGTGCGTGAGTTAGTATTTCTAGCCACAACTTCCTAGACCCACAGTGACATCGGTGTGGCCTATTGTTGCCGGTGGGGACTTCCACCAGGATTTCCAGTTACTCTGAGTTCTTTGAAAGGCCCTTCTGGGCGCCCGGGTGGCTCAGTCGGTTGGGTGTCCGGCTTTGGCTCAGGTCATGATCTCACGGTCCGTGAGTTCGAGCCCCGCGTCAGGCTCTGGGCTGACGGCTCAGAGCCTGGAGCCTGCTTCGGATTCTGTGTCTCCCTCTCTCTCTGCCCCTTCCCCGCTCATGCTCTGCCTCTCTCTGTTTCTCAAAAATGAATAGACATTAAAAAAAGTGTGTAAAGGCCCTTCTGTCAACACCTGCCCTTCGGATGTTGATCACCCAATGTCTTACACTTTGCTTGTTCACAGGGGTTCTATTGGAGACATTTCTTCTTCTTCTTATTTATTCATTTATTTATTTTGAGAGAGAGAGCAAGAACAAGCTGGCGGGGGGGGTGGTGGTAGAGAGAGAGGGGGACAGAGGATCCGAAGCAGGCTCTGTGCTGACAGCAGCCAGTCTGAAGGGGGGCTCGAACTCACGAACTGTGAGATCATGACCTGAGCCGAAGTTGGATGCTCAACCGACTGAGCCACCCAGGATCCCTAAATGTTTCTTTTTTTTTTTTTTTTAACATTTTTATTATTTTATTTTCGAGAGAGACAGAGTGTGAGCAGAGGAGGGGCAGAGAGAGAGGAAGACACAGAATCCGAAGCAGGCTCCAGGCTCTGAGCCGTCAGCACAGAGCCCGATGTGGGCTCAAACTCACGAACCGTGAAATCATGACCTGAGGCAAAGTTGGATGCTTAAACCGCTGAGTCATCCAGGCGCCCCTAAATGTTTTTTTTTTTTTAATTATTTTTATTTTGAGAGAGAGACAGAGAGAGAGTGCGAGGGGAAGGAACAGAGAGAGCGAGAGAGAGAGAATCCCAACCAGGCTCTGCACTGTCGGCATGGAACCTGACGTGGGGCTCAAATTCCGGAAGCGTGAGATCACAACCTGAGCCAAAATCGAGAATCGGATTCTTAACCCACTGAGCCAGCCAGGTGCCCCTTCCTAATGTTTTCATTGTCCATAATTCCACCAAACAAACAAACGAAAAATCTGAGAATTTACTTTGTGAAACAACTTCTTGGTAAATTACCTTTTAATTACATGATCTTGTAAATCTGTGTTTTCACAGACGATGGCTACTTAAAACAGCACACACTGGTTAGGGTGATCCGTCAGCTGGACTGCACGAGCCAGAGGGCGTATTAGAAAGGTAAAGCTTTTCACCAAGACCGCACAGAGGAAGGAGGTTGAGGAAACACTGGCGAAGGTGACCTTTAGCCAGGACTTGAAGAATGCGTCCTAGCTCACCAGGCAGGGAGGTGAGGAGAGCAAGATAGTTGCAGGAAGGAGGGATTCCTTCATAGGTCTCCATTCTCCTTTCTTCTTTTTGCCCTTGGACTTTCCACTTTGCTTAATACGCCTTCAGGATTTCTTGGTCATTGGTAGAAACTCTCAGAGCTGAAGATCTGGGTAACTCTGTACATAATAGATGAATAAGGGCGCTTGCTCCGGTCTTCTTGGGAAAGGGGTGAGAATCCAATAAATACAACTAGTGTCTGTAGGGTGACCCTAGTCCTGTTACTTCCACAGTTGAATGAAAACGGAGGCTTTGACAAGGTACCGTGGTGGGGTCTCAGTGTCTGTTTTTACATACTATTGAAGTACATGATAAAAATATGTGCATTATAATAGCAAGGTTAGGGGCGCCTGGATGGCTCTGTTGGTGGAACCGGCCACTCTTGATCTCTTGATCTTGGGGTTGTAAATTCAAGCCCCACACTGGGTACAAAGATAACTTAAAATTTTTTTAAAAATCAGGATTAAGGGGTGCCTGGGTGGCTCAGTCGGTTGGGTGTCCGGCTTTGGCTCAGGTCATGATCTCACGGTCTGTGAGTTCGAGCCCCGCATCGGGCTCTGTGCTGACAGCTCAGAGCCCGGAGCCTGTTTCAGATTCTGTATCTTCCTCTCTCTCTGCCCCTCCCCCACTTGCACTCTGTCTCTCTCTGTCTCAAAAATAAATAAACATTAAAAAATTTTTTTTAAAAATCAGGATTAAAAGTGAGATAAAGGCAAAAAAAAAAAAGTTTCTAAGGTGTAAGTAGACAATTTCTTTAATGATGTTTCCAACACAGGGACAGGCTATTGGGGTAAAAAAAGAAAAGTTATTCATGAAAGCAGAGGCGAGCTGGTCTGGGGTGGCCCCACAGCCCCAGTCCTGATCAGGCTTAGTCTAGAATGCAATGGCTAATCCTAATGGGGAATTCCAATTAATTAGCCAGCTAAATGGATTCTGAGGCAGTCTGGTGCGGCTAATAGGTTAACATGTTCACATCGATCTCAGGAGCACTAGGACCTTGGTTCCCTATCACTGTATGGTTGGATGGGACCTCTACTTGCCTCTGGGATCTCTGGAGGCACCTGGAAAGGAAGGTACATTCCTCAAGTGTGTTCTCACCACACCCACCTCCCAGGGTGGGTTCTCTAGAACCAACCTCAACTGCCTTCCTGGAATGCAAACAAAGTTGAAGGGCAGAATGGTCAGACAAGTTTGATCTTGCCCCAACTTGAACTTTGGCTTGAGAAAATTGTGGTCATTTACATTCCCTCCTTTCAAAATGGCCGAGAGATTGTCTCCTGTCTCTTAGGGTTGGGCAGCCGTTGTGGAATCCTGGCTCTCCCCGTCTACCGGCGACGGGAGGAAGGAGTGTCACAAAGGACTCTCAAAGCTTCACCAGTCCTATTCTCCGTTGCCATTAGTTCTGGAAGCATTGATCTTACTTCTCACAAATGCCAAGTGAAAAAGGGGCCCTCCTGACACCTGCATCGATAAAGGGAAAAGACTGAGCCTGACTGGATCCACTCAGGGCTTTTGCTGCCCCAGCGGCTCAGTTGAGCCTCCCAAGGGCTGGAAAGCTCCAGGGCTGCTGCATTGACTTCTTCGCTGGAAAAACGTGCAGAGGCCCGTGCCCAATCCTTCAAGAAAAGCAAGAAAGTGGCATCGAGAGTCACAGCCTTCCTCGCTGCCCAGTGAGCACCTGACAGGAAAGGCAGAAAGGGCATCATAGTGCTCTGAATCACGGTGGGTCACTAGAGAAGCCTGCTCTGAACCATTTGTATGGATTCTGAACATTTTATGCTGCCTAGGTCTTGCTTTAAGATTTACGTATATACAAATAAAAAAAAAAGATTTACGTATATACATATGTATACACACACACACATATATGTATATATATAGGTATGACTCTTAGGGTTGGGTGCCATATATATATATATATATATACGTATATGTGTGTGTGTATACGTGTATATATGTATATATACATCAGGTGTTTATTTGGCTCTCCACATGAAAGCGTCAGTCGTGGAATAGGAAGTTTAATTGAATGAAATGAAATGGTAACTCAGTTTACAGTAGCTTCTCCTAGGAGCGTCTTGATTATCATTAAGGTCTCTGGCCAGCCTTAGAAAGTGCCCACGGAGCAGCAGTCACCTATTTGTGAAGTCACGTCCTGGCAGCTGAAAGCCAGGCGGCTCCTCACATTTGTTCATTACTTGGCTGCTTTCGGATCACCATACACATGGCTCGAGTCCTGTGATCTCATCGCCGGGGCTAGTTGGCTCCATCAGGCTGGTACCAAACGTGTTAGGCTAGCGCTAATGAATTCTCGCAGGCGACGTTCGCCAGTAGCAATCACTTGCGCTTTCTGGCAATGAAAGCAAGAAATATCTGGAATCCTTAGACTATGAAAAAGCCATGTTTTCTCCAGAGCATGCATACATACATATTTCTCTGTCTCTGTGTGTGCTATGAGGTGCATATGATCTGCTCCAGAGCCTGGTCTGAAGTGGGTTGTTTTTGTCATTGTATTGCACGCTTTTGAGATGAATTACATCTCCACGGCATCGGACAGGGAGCCCACCCCCAAGCACACACAGCCCTCATTGACCTACTCACCCAAACTTACGTTTATTTGGAGCTCTACAACCTGTCTCCTGTTCTGAGAAGGACAACTGTTATTAGCATAGAATAATGCCGCTTACATTTTTTTTTTAAGTTTATTCATTCATTTTGAGAGAGAGAGAGAAAGAGAGCATGAGTAGGGGAGAGGCAGAAAGAGAGGGAGGGAGAGAGAA
Organism: Lynx rufus; assembly: GCF_022079265.1. NCBI lineage: Eukaryota > Metazoa > Chordata > Mammalia > Carnivora > Felidae > Lynx > Lynx rufus. Next base: position 128,404,009 of record NW_025814878.1, read on the forward strand.
TCCCAAGCAGGCTCCACACTGTCAGCGCGGAGCCTTCGCAGGGCTTGAACCCACAAATGTGAGATCTTGATCTGAGCCAAAAATCAAGAGTCAGACGCTTCATCTACTGAGTTACCCAGGCACCCCAGAACTCTGCCCTTCTTACGAGAGCAGCAACCCCATAAAGCCGAGACAGTTTTTTTGTACTTTATTCCAAACTTTTCTAGAATGTTATCAAATCAGATTATCAATGGATTCCACGATTAATGAAAGAACACCCACCCTTATTCTCTTTATGGACTCAAAAGACCTCACGACAATTTTCTACTTAGAAGCTGTCAATGTTTAAGCTGCCCCAACAGAATGTTAAATGTCAGCCAATTGGCATTCTCTGGACTTGGGGCTTGACCTTGGAGACCTGAGTGCGGGACCAGAGGATCTGTCAGCGGTGCTGGATTGTGTCTGAAAGCCAGGCTGCATCCACAGTGCCCCTAAATATCTCACTGTGCAACAAGGGTCCGAGCTCTGCTTTTGCCTGAATAAGAGCTACTAATCCAATTTTTTAAAAAAATAAATTCTATTTTGGAATGACCTTAAATTTACAGAATAGTTATAAAGAAAGTACAGAGAGTTCCTATATACCGGTCACCTGGTTTTAGTTTTCCACTAATGTTACAATCGCACGTTACTTTGGTAGTACCTTTGTCAAAACTAAGAAATTAACACTGATACATTGCTACCGAACTCCAGACTTTATTTGATTCCACCCAGAGTCCCACCCATCATACCTTCATCGCATTGAGTTGTCCGTGTCTCCTTGGTCCCCTCTGGTCTCAGAGTTACTGTTCTGCCATGTTTTCGTGACCTTGATAATTTTGAGGAATACTGGCCGGGTATTTTCTAGAATGTCCCTCAATTTGGATTTGTCTGATGTATCGTCTCTAAATTATCCCGCAATTCTGAGTTTTGGGGGGAAGGTTCAAGTGAAACGCCCTTCTCATCACAGCTTATCAGGGAGTCCCCGACATCCATACAATGACACTGAGGTGTTAATTTTGATCACTTGGCCAAGGTAATGTTTGCCAGATTTCTCCACAGTAATGATTTTTCTCTTTCCATACTCCGTAATTTGGAAATGAGTTACTCAATCCAGCTTACCCTCGGGAATGGGGTTTTGAACTTAAGCTCCTGAGGTGGGAATAATTAGATTGGGTTTTTTTTCGAGAAGTGGGGATCACTCTCCTCAATCCTACTCTCCGTATAATTTGCCACTTATCTGTATTACGTGACAGAGGATGTGTCTAATATAACACAGCTGATTTAGGGAAGAAATTGGGCCTGTAGGACATGAAGGAGAACAGGAAATAGACTAGTGAGCATTCGTATTATATCCACTTTTTTTTTGCTGTTACAACTAAAGATGCCCTGCTCAGCCATACCCTGAACAGACTATGCATGAAGATATGCTTTGATTTCTCTTCATTATTTTTTTTTAATGTTCATTTATTTTTGAGAGAGAGAGAGAGAGAGAGAAAGAGAGAGAGAGACAGCACAAGTAGGGGAAGGGCAGAGGGAGAAGGAGACACAGAGTCCGAAGCAGGTTCCGGGCTCCAAGCTGTCAGCACAGAGGCCGACACGGGGCTCGAACCCATGAACCGTGAGATCATGACCCGAGCCAAAGTCGGACGCTTAACTGACTGAGCCACTCAGGCGCCCCTGATTTCTCTTCCTTATTAATGGGTTTGATACTTGCAAATTCACCTACTCACTAACATTTGTAACCCCAAATCAGTACCCGTGGTCATCTGCCCACATGTGCAGAGCAAAAAAAAAAACGAGTTTCCAGACTTGCATATTCCCAGCCAGAGTCAAACAAGACAACACTCTGTCTGATGCTCTGCCTTCTTGTTTCTTCTGTCAGAGATGACCAGACCGTTCAGAGGTGTACGTAAAGCTCCAGACCCTGGGGTCAGTTGAATAGGGATTGAATCCCCACTCGGGCACCTGTTAGGGGGGTAGCCTCAGTCCGTTCACTTAACATTTCTGAACTTCGTTTTCTTTTTTGTAAAATAAAATAGAACCTACTGGGATGAGTTGTCTTTAAGATTTAAGACAATAATCTATGTGACATATATATATACACATATGATATGTATCTCTTTATATCTTTTATGTATGATATATGTATCTCTTCGAGGAGCAGTGATTCACTGTTAGCTAATTCAGACTTGGTTGTGCCTTTATAGAAATAACTCCCTCCAATAATTAGAATCTGCTGTATGGTACTACTGGAATGGGTGGGTCTTACAGATGTTATATATTTAACATTTGAAGAAACTCCCAGGGCGCCTGACGGGCTCAGTGTGATCAGTTTTGTTTTGTTTTTTTTTTTTTTTAACAAAACGAGACTCTGACGTCAATGATTTTTTTTTTTTTCTATTTTCCCATAGACCTCCTCTGTTTTCGTTTTCTGTTTCTACTTTAGTGGTTTCTGCAGGTATTGTTGACAATAGGCAAAAGTTTGAAACAACCCAAGTGTCTATCAACAGATGAATGAAGAGACAAAACATGTAACATACATACAACGCAATACTATTGTGCCAAAATAGAGTGAGATTCTGACACATGCCTCAACATGGATGAGCTTTGAAAACATTATGCAGAGTGAAAGAAGCCAACCCCCAAAGGACAAAGATCATTTGGTTGCACTCATATGAGGTATCTAGAATGGGCAAATTCATAAAGACAGAAAGCAGAATAGAGGTTAGCAGGGGCTTGGATGGAGATGGGGAGATATTGTTTAAGAGTACAGAATTTCTGTTCGGGATGATCAGAAAGTTCTGGAAATGGTGGTGATGGTTGAACAACATTTTGAGTGTATTTAATGCCATCGGATTATACATTTTAATCTTATGTATATTTTACACAATAAAATAAAAACTAGATTGGTAAAAAAAAATGAGGTTGGACAACACTGAATCGAATACCACATGGCATCTCAGAATCTTTTTTTATTTTATTTTCTCTTTATTTAGAGAGACAAAGTGTGAGCAGGGGAAGGGCAGAGACAGAGAGGGAGACACAGAATCAGAAGCAGGCTCCAGGCTCTGAGCTGTGGGCACAGAGCCGGATACAGGGCTTGAACTCACAAACCACGAGGCCATGACCTGAGGACGTTTAATCAACTGAGCCACGCAGGACCCCTGGCATCTCAGAATTCGTTAGAATTGTCAGTCTTGGAGAAGGGGAGTTAGCACGTCTCAAATCACCTGTTTTTGCAGAAGTAATCCACAATAAAAGTTGATAAATAACTTTTAGGCATTTAAATTTGAAATATAAGACAGCAGAACAAAATAGAACAAGCATTGATCTTGAGCACTGTTTTCATTAATCAGTCCAGGGTTCCACTCTATAAGCATTTGGCCAGGAAGGATATAACAGGCGGCCTGCGTGCCGCACTCTGTGGCCCAGAGGTCAAAGTCAAGGAGAGGGCAGATGGAAGAACTAAAGGAAATGAATGCTTCTACCCACCCTCCCCCACCCCAGCAATCTTTCTCGGCTCTGGAAAGACTATGTAGAAAGAAAGACAGTGTTTTATTTCTTCCTGACTAATCTCTTAATTTCATTAAACTGAATCAAATTATCCAGGACACAGAAAAGAGCTTAATAAAAAAATCAGATACTATTTCTTTTTCTTCTCATTGATATATGCCACCAGAAGTCTCTGGGCAGTTCTCTTAGGAATTTCAGATCCACAGTCATTTTGAAACAGGAGGCCCACACTTAGTGCTCCGCGAAACTCACCTCCACTTTGATATTTCTGGATTCCAGTATTTACCTCTTAAAGACGAGACGAAACAAAATGCTCCCCCCCCTGAATAAAAGCAACGCATACTCTGGAATAGAGTGAAAGTAACAAAAATAATCCATAATCCTGGCCTGGCTGGGCCAGAGCAGTCCAAAATGGCCGACTTCGAGGATCAGACGTTGGATGTGGAGAAGGTACTCATAGCTGCTAAATTCATCACTCATGCACCACCAGGGGAATTTAATGAAGTGTTCAACGATATCCGGCTACTACCTAATAATGACAATCTCCTCAGGGAAGGGGCAGCGCATGCATTTGCTCGGTATAACATGGATCAGTTCACAAATGTGAAGATAGAAGGGTATGAAGATCAGGTCTTAATTACAGAACATGGTGAGCTGGGTAATAGCAGATTTTTAGACCCGAGAACCAAAATTTCCTTTAAGCTCGATCATTTACAGAAAGAAGCAAGTGACCTCCCAGCCAGAGGACACGGACGGAGGTCTGCAGTCTTGGAGAGAACCCTCTGACGGTGCTTTCAGGGCCTAAGTGAAAGATCGTTACCCCAACGGCTTCCGTACTGCTTGTGCTAAAACTATAGATGGGCAACAGACCATTATTGCCTGTATTGAAAGCCACCAGTTGCAGCCTAAAAACTTCCGGAATGGTCGTTGGAGATCAGAGCGGAAGTTCACCACCACACCACCTACAGCCCAGGTGGTCGGAGTACTTAAGATTCAGGTTCACTGTGACCAAGATGGCAATGTTCAGTCGGTTAGTCAGGAAGATGTACAGGATGCAGGAACTGTTTCGAATGCAGTCCGAACTGCCAAGGGGTTTCTTCACATCACAGAGCATGCAGAAAATGAACGTCAGACAGCAATTAGTGAAAACTATCAAAACAACATCAGACGCCGCATTCAAGGCCTTGAGCCGGCTACCCGCACCGAAATCGACTGGAACGAGATCCTTAGCTACAGGACTGGCAAAGAAATGCAGAATGCTTAAAGGCTGAATGTAGGATTCTTCAGTCTGTGGAAAGAAAGGATTCAACATGCAGTCCTAGGATAATAAGTGATTTATAAAAGAGAATGATATTTTGCTAGGGTTTTCAAAGTTAACAGGTTTTCTAGCTTCCTGGAATACTGTTGAACGTTATAGCATCATCTTGATTCTTTTGTGTTCTCTGCCTTGTAATTTTCAGTTTTCACTATACCCACTTGTACTTGTTTTTTTTTTAATTCTGTCACGTTTAACAATGGAGAGAGAGAGAGCTATACTGGAGTCATTTTACTGTTTAGAAAATTTTCCTAGCCATGAAGCCCTGTTATTGAAGTCGACAGTTAACAAGCTCGCTACTTTTCTACCCCTATCCTTCAAAGCAATTCCGGTACTTTAGTGCTTTCTCCTGATCCACCAACAGCTAAAGAGGTTATGCTACAGGGGCTCCTGAGTGGCTCAGTCGGTTGAGAGTCCGACTTCAGCTCAGGTCACGATCTCGCAGTTTGTGAGTTCAAGCCCCGAGTGCTCTGTGCTGATGGCTCACAGCCTGGAGCCTGCTTTGGATTCTGTGTCTCCCTGTCTCTCTGCCCCTCCCACGCTCATTCTCTGTCTCTCTCTGTCTCTCAACAATAAACATTAAAAAAAAAATTTTTTTTAAAGGCTATGCTACAATGGAAGACACATTCATCCTTCTCCCTCTGACTGCTTTGATCATCATTTACAGCATCTCATAACTACTTTTCAATAGTTTGGATTGGGCTTTTCAGGTCCTTTTGTGGGGGCAGAGGAAGTTTTCTGGAAATTCCATTATAGCCAGCTTCTCTGGAGAAGTTGTTTTAAATCCAAGGACTTGAACCACATTCCCTGCGCGTGAACGTGTTTGCTTTTTTCTCTTCCCTCATTGTCTCCTTCCCACCTGGTACCATCATAGTTATAGACATCTGCATTTTTAGAAGAGTTTTACCCATTTATTATTATTATTATTATTATTTTATTATTCAAGAGCTGCTGACATACTAGGGATGTAGTACAGTATAAAACTTGAAAAATGCAGATGTTGAAGCGCTGACAGTATCTTGTGCTTTAATACTTTGTGGCGGGATTGTACTACAGGCAGATGCTTCAAACAACTACGTAAATCACAAAAACCAAAAACAAAGCCAAGTGAAAAGGATACGCTCCAGGCTTTCTCTTGTAACCTGTTATTTAAGGGAATACAAGTGATTTGTTCTAAAGAGGATGTAAAACTTGTTCCAAGTTACTCTTCCTCCTTCCTGCCCTGCCAAGAACTTAAATGTAACTGTGATACAGCAACCCTTCCCGGGTATATTGGCAGGTGTATGTGTGATCTCAGAATACACAGGTGACATAGATATGCTATGACAGCTGGTCATGGTGGATTCATTTACATTGTTTACACTTCTATGACCCGGCCTTAAGGGAAGCTGAGTTTTTTAAAAAAACAAGCAGTGGCTTACCTACTTATCCAAATACATGTCAAAAAAGAAGGGTGTTTGTGTTTCAGCTTTGTTTTTGCTCAGTAATACAGTCAAACAAGTTTGTTTCCAAGGGACCTGGTGAGCTGTGTAAGCATTTTTGTTTATTTCAAATAAACTATGTTTGTATATTGAAAAAAACCTGTAATCCTATAACTTAGAGATGACCACTATTCACAAACCAATGTACATGTGTGTGTGTGTGTGTGTGTCTAGAAAGAATCTATCACTCACCCCTGTCTCCCAAGCACTGAGAACCTATTGAGCTCAATCCCTGTTGTGCAGAAGTTATCCAATAAATCGAACTAAATATTCCTGCAGAAATGATCGTAAAATTATACACGTTCAATTTTATATCATACTCCCTTTGTATGACACCTTGAGAATAAGCAAATCTATAGAATCAGGAAGTAGATTAGTGGTTGCTGGGCTCTGAGTTGGGGGAAGGTTAGAGCAGTGACTGTTAACAGGCATATGATTTCTCTGGGAGATAATAAAAATGTTATCGAATCAGATAGCGGTGATGGTTGTACACTTCAAATGGGGGGATTCTATGGTGTGCGCACAACATCGCCTTAAAAACATTACAAAAAACACATCGTAATGGCAATGACCTGTATTTGTAGTAAGTTTAAACTTTCAAAGTCCCTTCCTTTTCGTATATAATTTTAATCTCATTATAATCTTATGAAGGACACGGGGCAAGTTTATCTAATCTCCTTAACAGGAGGTGGGATTGAGACCCAGAGGGACTGACTCAGTGATTTTGCCAACATCACACAGCAAATTAGAAATAGAGCCCAATTAGATGTAGAATAAAAATATGGCAGTTCCCGTCCAGTGAACTTCTATTGTCCAATGTCATAGTAATGAGTCATAATCAATATCCGGCTAATCATTTTTATCTCTTTTATATAACATTGTTATTAAATGATGACTCATTTCTTAGGTGTTTGCTGCTGGCCAGGTGGCTTCATTCAGTATTGACTAGTCATTATACGAATCTCGTGAAGTAGGTAACAGCTCCATTTCATGGCTTTTAGAAATTAGCTTACTGGGGGTGCCTGGGTGGCTCGGTCGGTTGAGCGTCCAACTTCGGCTCAGGTCATAATTTCACAGCTGGTGAGTTCGAGCCCCAGGTTGGGCTCTGTGCTGATGGCTCGGAGCCTGGAGCCTGCTTCGGATTCTGTGTCTCCCTCTCTCTCTGCCCCTCCCCGACTTGCACTCTCTCTCTCTCCCTCTCTCCCCCTCTCAAAAATGAATAAATATTACAAAAAAAAAAAAAAGAAAGAAATTAGCATACTTGTCCAAGGTGCCTCACAGAGGACATTTGACAATGTCCGGGAATATCTTTGGTTATCACAGCTGGGGGTGTGCTACTTGTATCTAGTGGATGGGCCAGAATTAAAAAAAAAAAAAAATGTTTTTTAAATGTTTATTTATTTTTGAGAGACAGAGAGAGACAGAGAATGAGCAGGGGAGGAACAGAGAGAGAGATACAGAATCTGAAGCAGGGCTCCAGGCTCTGAGCCGTCAGCACAGAGCCCGACGTGGGGCTTAACCCACGAACCATGAGATCGTGACCTGAGCCAAAGTCGTTTGCTTAACCGACTGAGCCACCTGGGTGGCTCTTCTTTTTTCTTTTTTCTTTTTTTCCTAATGTTTATTTATTTTTGAGAGACAGAGACAGAGAATGAGCAGGGGAGGCACAGAGAGAGAGGGAGATACAGAATGGATGGGCCGGAATTTTTATGCTAAACTTCCTGCAGTGTATAGGACAGCCCCCCACAACATAGAATTATCCAGCCCCAAACATCAACAGAGCTGAGACCGAGATACCCTGCTTGAAATGATACAATGGCATAATATATGTGAAAACACTGTATAAATACAAACTACTCTGTTTGTTGTTTTACTCTCTAGTATGATAGTAATTCCCGGGAACATTCGCCAACACCAGGCCCTCACCTGGTGATTGCTGGATAGAGCGGTGCCTGCTAAAACGTTTTGGCGAACATTACCTGATCAAAAAAAGTCAGTCACAAGAAGACAGAGACTGCGAGATATCACTTAAATGCGGTATCTAAAGTAGTCACATTCATAGAAACAAAAAGCAGAATGTGGTTACCAGAGGCGGTGGGGGGGGGGGGCGATTTGGAAAGTGTTCCGTGGGTACAGAGTTTCAGTTACGTAAGATGAAAGTTCTAGACCTTTGTTGCACAATAGATGTATGGTTCACGCTCTGTACTGTGCGCTTAAAGGTGGTGAAGAAAGGAAGTTTTATGTTGTGTGTTTTTATATCGCAAAGGAAAATGATTTGGCGAGTCGTCAACGTCAGTGACTAGGGACAGAATTTGAATCTTACAGGTTTCGGACCTCAGTACTAGGGGTTAGAAAACGATTCTGTGTCAGATTTTCCCGGGGCAGTAGGCACACCTGTTCCAGCCAATCAGACAGAAATGCAAGCATTTGTCAGCCGTGGAAGGACGGAGTGCTGGTGACGGAGGGAAGAGGGGTGAAAAGATCCGCAGTGGGACCTCATGGTGGAGACATCAAACGTATGCTTGGAAGTGGGCTCGTGTGCTGGGTTCGTTCTTGTTTTTACCAGAAATATTCTACTGACAAGATTGGGCACCTGGGTGGCTCGGTCGGTTGAGTGCCGGACTTCGGCTCGGGTCATGATCTCGCAGTTCGTTGATTCAAGCCCCATGTCGGGCTCTGTGCTGACAGCTCGGAGCCTGGAGCCTGTTTCAGATTCCGTGTCTCCCTCTCTCTGACCCTCCCCTGTCCATGCTCTGTCTCTCTCTGTCTCAAAAATAAATAAACGTTAAAAAAAAAAATTAAAAAAAAAAATAAAAGCACAAATGTTACCTTTGGCTTGGGTTCTGAAGATAGAAACTGAATATAAGAACAAATCTTATGAAGATCATCTCAGCCCTTGTTCAATTGTCTTTCCGTTGGGGGGTGAGCTGGGATAGGCAAGCGCTTGTGAAATGTTGTTTTCTGAAGTCTTCTCTGTCGGACAGAGGAAGGAAACACTTTGGAAAGTGGCTGACTGCATTGGCCAGCTGGTACTCTTGGGGCCGGCATTCGATAGCCCTGTGAATTGAGGCAGGTCCCTTTCTTTCTCAGGACGGCACCTTGCTTTCCCGTGTAAAGCGGCAGCATGGGATAAGATGACCCTGCCTTCCTTCTTATTCTCTTCTGTAGCCGTTTAACTTTCCTAGAAAGGACTAGAATTGAAAATGTAATAGTCAAACGACACGAAAATAATTACGACCAAACTTGAATTTCGAGGCGAGCGGGCCTAGGACGTTAGGGGAAGACTGCATGTTTAAGGCATCTCTAATTCCGAACATGATAACATAAGTGATGGTGCATGACCCCAGACTTCATCTTCCTGCTTTCGTATTCCCTCCTGACTTCCCTTCCTGCCAGCACACTATGAAGGATGCCCGATAGCACCCCACACCCCAGAGCTCGCTTGCTTTTCTTCCAGCTAAGCCAAACTGCCACTCGTCCCATTTTCTCAGACCCTCTGTTGAGTGGCATTGGTTGCTAATGGCTTAATGAGATGGAGAAAGGGAAGCTGTGTCACCCTTCTTGGCGAAATCACTTAAATCATGGGCTTCCTAATGAGACCTCTTCAATAGCATTCTGGACCCCTTGGCTGGCTGGTGGGACTGAGACCTTGAGGGAGACACGCTTTCCAGAGCCCCGCTGATGCCCCATTGAGCACTGTTCCTATGTCTTTGAAGACATGTTCTTTCCTCCAAGTTATGCCCACTCTAAGGGGGAACGCAATGCTATAATGGCCTGAATATTCTTTTGTCCTCTCATTCACGAGATTTTCAACAACGGAGAGGAAAGGAAAGACATGTCAAGCTACATGGTACAGGGCCATTGTGTGGCAACACCACATCTTGTCGATGTCTGTGAACGACAGAGTCAGGCAGAGTGCTGTCCTATGAATTTCCCATTCCCTAGGGGTGCTGGGAGACTTTAAAAGTGACCATATGCAGATAATAATAACCAGTAGTTGGAGAATATTTTCCATGTGTCAGAGTCTGCACAAAGTGCATGCCACTTATGAACTCATTAACTCACAAAAAACCCCTACTGGTATCGTCTTTATTTTACAGAGGCTAAAACTGAAACAGAAAGGTAAAGCAGCTTGCTCAAGGTCACCCAGCGAGGAACCAGCACAGCCACATAAGCCTCTCTTGAAAACCCGTGCCCTGCTATTAAATATGATGTTATTCTAGCATTCACAAGGAAAAAGAGTAAAGCAAGGGAAGTAATCCAAAAGTTGTAAAATTGTACGAAGTCCACAACAATCATCTTGACGTGAAAAAAATACGACTTCTAGAGACGTCAGTAATTAACAGGGGAGGGATCAGCAAACTTTTTCTGGTCAAAAGCCAGAGAGTAAGTGTCTTAGGCATTGGTGGTCAGATGGCTTGTGTTACAACCAGTCAACTCTGCGCTTGCAACGGGAAGGCAGCCAGAGCCGATTTGTGAACAAACGAGTATGTATGAGTTCCAATAAAACTCTGCTGATGGACCCTAAAAGGTGAACTTCCCATCATGTCCATCCATCACAAAGCAGTTTTTTCTTCAGATTTTCTTGCAACAGCTTAAGAATGTAAAACCATTCTTAGCTCACGGGCTGTAAAAAAGCACATGGAAGCCTGCATTGAGGCCCCGTCCCCACCCCCTGCCATAGTCTGTGTAGAGGGAAAAGGAGACACCAGACTTAATTCAATGATGAGTGTCTACTATAAGGTAGGTGCTGAAAATACAGTGATCGGTAGACAGAAGGACCTTCCATGGGCTAATGGTGGAGCAAACAAGCAATTAGAAGGATACAAAGTCCTATACGGAAGGTGGAAGTTCTTCTAACCCAGACTGGGGAGAATAGGGAAGGGACACCAGGGAAGTAGAGCCCCACGGGGACCTGATGGGTGGGTAGGACTCAACAGGAAAAGGTAGGGGAAGAGAATATTCCTGGAAGAAGACCCATGTAGTCAGAAGAGTTAGACTTGAGAATCGATGCTACCATTAACTCATTATTGGCTACCAGGCAAGTCAATGTACATGTGGGCTTCCATTGGTGCCTACTGGTGTGCCAAATGGGTATAATGTCGATGCTTACCTCACCAGTTGTCAGTGAGAAAATGGAGACCAGAGTGTGAAAGAATATTAGCTACAGTTCATTGTCAGTGTTCCCCGTGAATTGAATGAGTTGGTCTGAATAATCTGCAACACTCCCTCCAGTCCGGAAGTTCTATGAATTCCTGATTTTTATTTCTTATTTTTATTTATTTTTTTAGTGTTTATTTATTTGAGAGAGAGAGAGCGCGCGAGAGAGAGCGCATGAGTGGGGGAGGGGCCGAGAAAGAGGGAAACAGAATCTGAAGCGGGCTCCAGGCTCTGAACTGACAACACAGAGCCCGTTGTGGGGCTCAGACTCACGAACCGTGAGATCATGACCTGAGCTGAAGTCGGATGCATCCAGGTAACCCCTTGATGTTTATTTATTTATTTAAAAAAAAATTTTTTTTAATGTTTATTCATTTTTGAGAGAGAGACAGAGCAGAGACAGAGCATGAGCGGGGGAAGGGCAGAGAGAGAGGGAGACACAGAATGTGAAGCAGGCTCCAGGCTCCAAACTGTCAGCACAGAGCCTGAGGTGGGGCTCGAACTCACGGACCACGAGATCATGACCTGAGCCGAAGTAAGACCGACTGAGCCACCCAGGCACCCCCTCCTTGATATTTATTTTTAAATAAAGATAAACGCTGCTATTGAGCAATTCTGGATGCCGTCAATGTTAATGTCAATAGTGACCTGCCTTACCACAGCTGAAACTGCCCAAAGTTGAAGAAATATACTGTCCCTTGTATTCAGAGATGACATCAGTGATTGTGATGGTGGCCCTCTCTGGAGTAAAAGGGCTGCAAGATGGAGAAACGACCCCCCACATGGGAAGACCCCCTGGAATGGGCAGCTGTGACAGATTCGTCAGGGTCTTCACTGGAGGTTGACCTGGACGAAGGTAGTCAACACTGCCCCGCTCTTGCTCTGTCGGCCCCAGTGGCTCATGTTCTCAGATCTGCTCCCCACCTTCCTTGTAAGAGAGGAGCTGCAGACTTGCGGTTGATCCCCTTCAGTGAGTGGCACCATTTCTCCTCTTGCTCAAAATCACAAGTGGGAGTAGATTTCCCAACAATCTCAGGATAAACGTGAAGACTGACGTCAGCAGCGGTATGAAGTCCAGCAAGGGAAAAATAAAAAGAGATGATGGGGAAAATGAAGGTGAAGGTGTTTGGGTTTGTTGAAGGGCTTCTAGCCATTTCTGTAACTGTTGTGTTCCTGTATGCCAATTTAGTTTCACAAAAATACCCGCGAATGAGGAAAACCTCAAACTTCAAAATTTCTCTAGTGTTTGCAGAAGTCCATGACAGGATGGTGACAGGAAAGGAAAACTTCTGGGATGAAACTATACCAGCGACACTGCAGGGGAGAGGAAAACTTTCCCCTCTTCCCTTCTAGGTGCTTTGGCTGGTCTAATAATTAAATTGACGTAAGAGAGATGAACAAGGAGAAAAACAAATTTAATTTCAGAGGTGCGGGAGCTCATAGAAATTTGATACTCAAAGAAGTGACCCACGGAGGCAGCTTTTATATCTTTTAGACAAAGAAATAATGAATGCGTGAAGAATTCAGAAGATGACGTTTGGGCTGGGGTAGTAAATTAGTGACAAAGATACAAGGTTTGCTTATATGGCCTTCCTTCTTGGCCCTCAATTCCTTATCTCTGGTGATAAGAATGTCTCCCCTTCTCCTGGTACAAGGAGGGTAACTTTCGCATGAGAGATTTATCTTCTGCTTTCAGGGGAAAAAGGAGAGCCAGTGCATTCCTCTTGAACTACCTTTTTTCAATCTTAATTCAAAATAATCAATATGCCCAAGAGGCATATTTGGGGCAGGCTGTTCTGAATCCCATCAACACCACTGAGAAACGTAACTTGTCAACAATACTGGATCCCAAATCACTACCTACTGAAGCCTCTGCCTGAAGGTGAAGCTGAGTTCTCTTTGGTATAGGTCGTGGTTATCCCCAAAGGCTTGAATATATTTGAAAGGCTCTTTGAGAGTATTTGCACACCTCAAAATTTCTACTATGTTCATGCAGATGAGAAAGTCATCTCCACTTTCAAAGATGCAGTGGGAAGGCTATCGAGCTCTGCTAACCGTGGATATTCCTGTGTGTTTCTTTTTAAAAGCTATTTGAATTAGGGGCGCCTGGGTGGCTCAGTCATTTAAGCGTCCGACTTCGGCTCAGGTCGTGATCTCACTGTCCGTGAGTTCAAGCCCCACATCGGGCTCTGTGCTGACAGCTCAGAGCCTGGAGCCTGCTTCCCATTCTGTGTCTCCCTCTCTCTCTGCCCCTCCCCTGCTCGCACACTGTCTCCCTCTCTCTCTCTCTCTCAAAAATAAACAAACATTAAAACAAAAATTTTTTAAGCTATTTGAATTAAAGACCAAAGGAGTTGCATTATTGTTTTTCTTTGCAATTCAGCGGAGGTGAATTTTTAATGCATATTAGCCATTTTTCTGTGTCTGTCAGTTACCAGTTTTCTCCATGGTGGGCGTGGAATTTAAATGTTGTCTTGCTAATTATGGAGAAAAGTAGGTTAGGTGGGTCCCTAGAAGAAATGATAAGGGTATTTAGAGGAGAGAATGCAGCTCCTAACGAGCAGGGAAGGCCTGAAGTTATTTGAATGGGCGGGACCTGTTAAGGAGTATGGTGAAGTAATTAGGTCATCGCCAAGGAATGGAAAATCCATTTGGCTGACATCATTTGGCTTGACTGGCTCTTTAAAATGAGAGGACCCAATCCTTAGCCCTCAGAAGAGCGACTTCTTCCCCTCTTCCATCTTCATAGGCTGGAAGGGTCTGAAAAACTCCGATGTATACAAATACAGATATCTGGTGACTTTAATCCTTTGTTGGTAAAAGATGTAGACTCCCATAAAGCATTTTATTTACCTCTGGAGCAAGAGTCCTACGGAGTGGGCTCTGTTTTTTATACTTTTGCAAGTGGTACAGAATGCCAGGCTGTGAAGAAGTTAATGAGGAAGTTGAATACAAATAAGGAAGTTGAACTGTAGATCTGTGTCTACACAGAGCACAGTGTAGGATGAGGGAAAAGATAACCAGCCAAAGCAGTTACAATTTTTCTCTTCAGATTAGAAAAATAATCCATGACTATAAACATGGAAAACAGGAATAAGTATATAAGGACAATAATTTCTCATTATCCTTACACTCAAGAGAAAATTCTATTAAAACAGTTGGGCTTCTTGGGGCATCTGGGAGGCTCAGTCGGTTCAGCATCTGACTTCGGCTCAGGCCATGATCTCCCAGTTCCTGGATTCGAGTCTCATGTCAGGCTTTGTGCTGACAGCTCAGAGCCTGGAGCCTGCTTCCCATTCTGTGTCCCCCTCTCTCTCTGCCCCTCCCCCTCTCATTCTCCCTCCCTCTTTCTCTCTCTCTCTCTCTTTCTCTTTCTCTCTCTCTCTCTCTCTGTCAAAAATAAATAAACATTAAACACACACACACATACACACACAGTTGGGCTGCTTTTAGTCTTTTCAGGAGAAAGTTGTTTTAAGAATTGCTGGGGCCCCTGGGTGACTCAGTGGGTCAAGCATCTGACCCTTGATTTCAGCTCAGGTCATGATCTCACAGTTTGAGATTGAGCCCCGAGTCAGGCACGGAGCCTGCTTGGGATTCTCACTCTCCCTCGCTCTCTGCCCCTCCCCCAACTCCCCCTCTCAAAATAAATAAATACACTTAAAAAAAAGAAAGAATTGCTGATTTGCTATTCCTTTAGCTTCTGTTGACTCTACTACAAATTTTGAGTTTGAAAACCTATTGGATTTTATAAGTTGCTTCTACCCATTAATGGGAAAAGAGGAACTTGGGTAAAAGCGTAATAGCACCTAGCCTGTTCCCTGGAACGTGAATCATAATTCATTCCTGGAAGAGTACCTTAAGAGCACTTAGGCCCTCCTGTTTGCCTGGCCTGAGGCTCGGAGTGAAGAAGTAACTTGTTCAGGTACAATTTGCATTGTGGATGGTAGAATCTTCCCTCCTAATTCCTAATCTGGGGCATTTCCTATGAATTGCCTCCTTGTGATTCCCCTTCCTTCAGTGGGCTGATGTGTGTGAGGAGAACGGATCTAAATTCCTTAGAACTCACTCTGGATCTGAGACTATAGGATTTCCCAACGGAACTAAATTTAAGGGGGAATCTTCAGCACAAATGATCTGTGAAGAGAACCCCAAAATCCCTTCTCTGGCAAAAGCGAACTTTGAGTGGGGGAAATGGAGGGTAGTCTCTGAAAAATACCAGAGAATAATGCTTATGCATCCTACCTCAGGGAGCCCTCGTGGGAGCTCCGGTTATATCAAGGACGACTATTTCCGTATGCAACTTCTTATAACCTCTCTCGGGTTGGAAGCCTTAGATTCAAAGCCCTTCGGGATTCTGTAGGGAAGGGATCAGCTGGTAGTAACCCGATTACAGTAACTTGAGACATCAAAACTCCAGCCACAGTTCCTTCTTGTGTTCCCAGGCCAGCCCTTTGAGGGTGGGACTAAAGGCGAGCAAAACTTTGTGCAGCCACGTTCCAGCTTTTATTATTCTACTTCTAAACACCAAGGGTAATTTGGTTAGGCTGCCTTTACCTTAAAGAGAACAGGTATTTTCTGTAGGGTGTTTCTGGGCAACTTTATCCTCCTGGGAAGGAGTGAGAGAGAGAGAGAGAGATTAATTTGGGGAAAATGACCAGAGAGAGGAGATTGAAGGAAGAGGCACACTGCACTACCTCTATTTAAATTTTTTCAAATATTTTTTTAATTATTTATTTCTGGGAGAGAGAGCATGAGTGGGGGCGGGGGATAGGGACAGAGGCAGGGGCAGGGGGAAGAGAAGGTCCAAAGCAACTCTACGCTGAGCAGCAAGCCCGACAAAGGGCTCGAACTCACAACCCACGAGGTCGTGATCTGAGCCGAAGTCTAAGCGCAACCGACCGAGCCACCCAGGAGCCCCGAGTTACCTCGATTTAATCCTGAGAGCCGTGTACGATCCCATACGATTGTACTCGTGTGGGCTGCCTTTACGTTGTAAATTTCCAGAACCTAGCATCCTGCCTGGCCTAAAGGAAATCCACAAAACATGTTGAACAAGTGAATGAGCCCTTTGATAGTGGTACATGGGATTTCCATGCCTCAGGGTTTCTCAAAGAACAGCTCGGGTTAGCGTGGTGTTTCATTATGTGATGTTCTTCCTGGGGACTGTGATTTTTCATTTGTCTTGGTAAATCGTTGGTGTCCATATATGTTTAATTACAACTTTAAAGTTTTTATTAAAGGACAACATTCATTTCTAATTTAATGGTTTACATTATGTTCCCCGGTTTCCTTGAGGCAAGGGGAAAGTGTTTCCAGAATTTAATAAAATGCTTGGCACCGTCTGGTGGTTAAAACGTACTTTACTTAATCAGTCCCCACAACATTCCTGTGAGGTATGAACTTCAGCTGAGAATAAGGATCACTGAAATGGAACGCTGGACCAGCTAGAAAAAGAACGTAGTTTTGCAAGTGATTTCTACGACAATCCATCTCGCAGAACTACAGACGGATCCACTCAGTAAGTTGGGGTTTTGCCAAACGGGGAGCTACTGTTCTATTTTTCTTATTTTTGCAAGCTGGGCCCGTGGCGAGCGCGTTAGGAAGGCGCGTCCTGAGGTTGTCGTCTTTCTACAACGTTGGCTTTATTCAATCCTGAGTCGAGGTGAACATACTTGTAAAGCAGGTTGGGGATTCTAAACTCCCGGACGTTTCACCGCGCATTTGACTTGGCTTCCACCCCAGCACACGAAACAAAGCACAGTACAAAGTCACGCAACAAACAGGATGCAATACGGAATACGACGCGAACGAACCACACGCGAAGTCAATCCGCGGGCGCGCCGTTGGGGTGACCCCTTGGTCTGGTCTGGGTCAGCTCTCGGTGTGTACCACAGCGGAGGATCTCTGTCGTGTTCAGAGATCGACCAGGCACATAGCCTGTGGTGGCAGTTGCCTTTCAAACGCGGTCAGACGTGTAAGAGCCGACGTGTGGAGCATTGGGCAATTTGCCGCGAGAGTCCTTCCTTTTTAAGAGTTTAATCAGGCCTTTGCAGGCCTCTTCTGATCCTATTGATGATCAGCTCTGGTTCTTCCAGGTTCGTGTAGCCTTACAAATTAACCGTCCTTCGTCCTGTCAGTCTGTGCTGCACGGGGGGGGGGGGGGGGTATCTGGTCTTAGCTGCAGCACCCTTGGCTGCTTTCCTGATCGCCTCACTACTTGACATGAGTGACTCCATCTTGCTCTCTACAAAGCCTTTGACCTCTTGTAAAGAAGGTTTTTGTTTTTCGAGCGAGAGCACGCACACGAGCGGGGGAGAGGGGCAAAGAGAGAGAGGGAGAGAATCATAAGCAGGTTCCACGCTCAGCGCGGAGCCCGACGCAGGGCTCAATCCCCCGACCTGGAATCATGACCCGAGCGGAAATCAGGAGTCAGATGCTCAACCGACTGAGCCACTCAGATGCCCCAAGAAGGTTTTTCCCATCCAGTGGGGTATTGGCCAAAGAGGGAATAGGCATTAAGAGTTTCTTGTAGACTGTGGGCTTTGGGAATTAAAAATGGGGACCCTGTAACTCCAGTGTCCGGGCGTCCTACAGATGAGGGGCTCACTTCTTTGCACTCTGTTCTGATCGAACAGCATATTGCAGTCGGAAGAAGGGAGGCTATGCTCTTTCAGCCTGTTATTCTCAGTGATCAGAAGCACAGGGTCTCCCCTGTCGTAGGATCACTTGCTGCAGCAGAGGCCTTACGTTCCTCTAACTTCAAAATCAAATTGACGACTTTCTGAGGAATAGAGCAGAAAAGAGAAAGCAGAGAAATCTAGAAAGGCACCAGGATTGGACGGAGCCCTGTTCTATTTTCTCTCCTGACACCCAACCTCTAAAATCCAACCAGAACCCAAACCTGAGGATTTTCTGAACTGGGGGGAGGTCCGCTGTTCAAACATCCGAAGTCCGTGGGCTCAGACTCCTCCGTTGGCCCTTGGCATTGAAACTGAGGGTTGCCCATTATCTCTTCGTGTGTAAATGAGCTGGAAAGTGTTTGGGCTCAGAGACTCAACTTGACACTATTGAAGTGCTGTTCACTTTTCAACATGTTTCCTCAGCTCTGCATCGTCCCAGTGATGTTTAATTTTTTTTTTCAACGTTTTTATTTATTTTTGGGACAGAGACAGAGCATGAACGGGGGAGGGGCAGAGAGAGAGGGAGACACAGAATCGGAAACAGGCTCCAGGCTCCGAGCCATCAGCCCAGAGCCTGATGCGGGGCTCGAACTCACAGACTGTGAGATCGTGACCTGGCCGAAGTCGGACGCTTAACCGACTGCGCCACCCAGGCGCCCCTCGTCCCAGTGATGTTTAATTGAGTGCTTGAAAAGAACCAGCTTTTCCGTGCCTTTCCACACTATCCTATGTCCAGTTATTCTGTGTTAAACTACCACAGCCTTCCTCATTTCCTCTCTGCACCCTGCTTTTCCAAGCCTTTCCCTCAAGGTCTGACTCCTCCGGCCAGCCCCGAGCTCGGTGCTGTATTCCTTCTAGAATCCTCTCAGCTCCACCAGGAGGTTGATGTTGCCTAGATTTGGGATATGAAAAACCAAGACTCGGAGGTGCGGGTGACATGGCTAGGAAGGAAACAGCCGTTGGGAGTTAGAACAGCTACAAGGGTGTTTTCTCAAATTTACCCACAAGGAAGCTGTGAAGTGTGAGACTAAATGTGTCGTTCAGGGGCTCCAAGCTGTCCACGTTGGCGTTGGTCCAACTGGAGACTTTCTGACACGCGAACCCGGGCTCTTTTTGTCTATTTAAAGCCCTGTTGCTTCAGGCTATTTCCTGTGGTTAGAAAAAAGCACCGATGAGGATTAAACAGGGTCCTGAATTTAACGATAGTAAATACAGAAATAAATAGAGGAAGACAGAAGAGGAAGAGAGGAGAGCCAAGGCAGGGCAAGAGCTGGAAGAGTGAAAAAGGGCAAAATGTCAACTGCATGTAAAACCAACTTAATCCAAGACGCTTGTTTCCTGCGACCTCACCCAGGCTTTCGTAGATTCCGAGCAAGTCTCCATGTGGCTTCCCTGGTTTTGCTCACTTGGGCGCAGAGGTGATGTCACGACGATACTACGCAGAAAGCGCTTTGGGCATCATGTGGCCCCCAAAACAAGTAAGGTGAAGATCACGACAGCTTATCCACCTCCGTAGAAACGAAGCCCTTCTGCTCCCTTCTACAGACAGTTGTTGAGATTAC
This sequence comes from Lynx rufus, assembly GCF_022079265.1. Classification (NCBI taxonomy): domain Eukaryota; kingdom Metazoa; phylum Chordata; class Mammalia; order Carnivora; family Felidae; genus Lynx; species Lynx rufus. Next base: position 128,423,741 of record NW_025814878.1, read on the forward strand.
ACTCTAAGTGCAGTTTTCTTAGAGGAACAGAAATTCATTGATGTCCAGGGGTGAGAATTTATAGTATGTGTAATACTAACAAAGCAAGCATAGGTTGAACTGTGGGACATAAATATGCACCCTGCAATTTATTGAGTGACCAAGCCACAGGTCTGTACTGGTTCCCATGTTTTTCAGAACTCCATCCCACCCAGTCGCTGCCTCCAACTTAGAATTTGGGACACGAACGTCGATCTAATGCTCAAGCTGGGATGGAGAATCATCTGTTCTTTTTGGTCACCCATTACCACTCCCTTCTATTATTTCGCACAAACGCAAATGCATCAGAGCTCAGGACTTAAGAGAATGAATGGTGCACAAGAGAGAGTATGTGAACGAGAGGGGAAGGGGCAGAGAGCGGGAGAGAGCGAATCCCGAGCAGGCTCTGTGCTGGAAGCACAGAGTCCCACACGGGGCCCAAACTCACAAACCATGAGATCATGACCTGAGCCGAAATCAAGAGGCGGATGCTTCGCCAACTGAGCCACCCAGGAGCCCTGATACTAGTCTTTAAAAATGTTGGGGCGCCTGGGTGGCGCAGTCGGTTAAGTATCCGACTTCAGCCAGGTCACGATCTCGCGGTTCGTGAGTTCGAGCCCCGCGTCAGGCTCTGGGCTGATGGCTCAGAGCCTGGAGCCTGTTTCTGATTCTGTGTCTCCCTCTCTCTCTGCCCCTCCCCCGTTCATGCTCTGTCTCTCTCTGTCCCAAAAAAAAAAAAAAAAAAAAATGTTTAGCGTTGTTGAAGATTCTATTTGACATAACTGTGAATGCTTCTCTGGCGTCAGCGGGCTTTGTAACAGTGCCAAAAAGTTCAGGTGAGGTGCAATTAAGGATTCAACTGCAGCAAAGCACTAAATTATAAATGGTCTTCGCTCTGCAACTATAAATTCAGGGAGCTGTAGATTCAGAGAAAAGTCAGCCAGCCGTTAGAGATGCATTTCCGTACAAATCCAAACCACAATGAGATACCACCTCACCCCTGTCAGAATGGCTAACATTAACAACTCCGGCAACAACAGATGTCAGTGAGAATGCAGAGGAAGGGTCTCTTTTGCACTGCTGGTGGGAATGCAAGCTGGTGCAGCCACTCCGGAAAACAGTATGGAGGTTGCTCAAAAAATTAAAAATAGAACTACCCTACGACCCAGCAATTGCACTGCTAGGCATTTATCCACGGGATACAGGTGTGCTGTTTCGAAGGGACACCTGCACCCCCATGTTTATAGCAGCACTATCAACAATAGCCAAAGTATGGAAAGAGCCCAAATGTCTATCAATGGATGAATGGATAAAGAAAATGTGGTATATATATATATACCATGGAGTATTACTCAGCAATCAAAAAGAATGAAATCTTGCCATTTGCAACTATGTGGATAGACCTGGAGGGTATTATGTTAAGTGAAATTAGTCAGAGAAAGACAAAAATCATATGACTTCACTCATAGGAGGACTTTAAGAGACAAAACAGGTGAACACAAGGGAAGGGAAACAAAAATAATATAAAAACAGGGAGGGGGACACAACAGAAGAGACTCATAAATATGGAGAACAAACAGAGGGTTGCTGGAGGGGTTGTGGGCTAAACAGATAAGGGGTATTCTCGAATCTACTCCTGAAATCATTGTTGCACTGTATGCTAACTAACTTGGATGTAAATTAAACAATAAAGTAATTAATAAAAAAAAACCATTTTTTCATACAAGTTTTCAGTGAATAAAACTTAAAAGGGCACATCGAAGGAAACACAAGCCAATAAAATTTTTGAAGAACAGAAAAGAAAAAACAAAAGGAAAGAAAAGACATGCATTTCCCGGGGCGGTGCCTGGGTGGCTTAGGCCATTAAGCACACAAGAAATATTATGTAAACAGGTATTTGGGTTGATCCAATTCTATTTTGGGTCCTATTGACAAGACTGTATGCATCTGAATCATGCTCTAGAACTGGATTTAGAAAACAAGTAAGACTTGACTCACCTAGTTCTGGAGAATTTCCACAAGAATGGCCCTATCATCGTTTCCTGCTCCTGAGGCTTACAAAATAAAATTGACAATCACCTCACCAACGCGTCAGCTTTCAACTGGGGTGGGAAAAACTACACGAGATACTAACTCCAGTCTTGTGTTCTAAGGTGATGATTGGGAAGACAATGCCCGATGAGGACCCGGTGGCCCCGTGGCAATGATAATAAACGCAAGACACGGGCTGCACACGGGCATCGCCCTGGTGTTCTCGGGAAAAGTCAGAACGTGTCTGTCTATGGGCAAGAGGTAAATAGATTTCCCAACATGAAAACACTGTGTTTACAAAGTAGTCTAAAATATTATGTTGTCTTTTAGAAAAAAAAATTTTTTTTAATGTTTATTTATTTTTAAGAGACAGAGAGGGAGATACAGAACCCAAAGCAGGCTCCAGGCTCTGAGCTGTCAGCACAGAGCCCGATGCGGGGCTTGAACCCACCGGCAGTGCGATCGTGACCCGAGCCGAAGTTGGGCGCTTAACCGACTGAGCCACCCAGGCGCCCCTATTATGTGGTATTTATAACGAAGATGCATTGAGAAAATAGAGACGTCGGCTGTACCCACGTGTACATACACAAAGATGAGAAATCCTTAATACTTGGAATCTCACACTAATGTGATCAGGGAAACAAGGGAAATGAAAACTAGAGCTCTCTCGATCAATAAATATTTGATCGTCTAGCCCGGGCAGACAATGGTGGGAGCCAGAAACAGACAAGAGAGATGTGAGTGCAGCGCTAACTTCTGTGAGTGGGCGCAGCATGCTCTCACCGCCACATGCATCAAGCTACCAAATAAAGTAAAAGTGATCCATGCTGTCTTTGACAGATCATCTAGCTGGCATAGACTCACGGAGCAAAGAATAAGGGAAGTGTAAAAAAGGTTGCAAAGGAGAAGTGATGATTGTGTCATTTTCTTGACTCATGACGGGGGAGGGGGCTTTTGTTCCCTCTCCTCTCTGCAGCCCTGGGTGTCGCTGGGCGTGGCCATGAACTCTTTATATGTTATCTCATGACTGATCTATGAAGGCGGTAAAATTCATTTTTTTTACGCAGGGATATTCCTTTGGAAGCGCTCGTACGTTTGTAAAGCCTCTCTCCTTGAGTTCTGGAACCTCCCAGACCGAGACAACCTTTCTCTCCTACCTCTCGGGGTCAGTCTACTCCAAGGGTACCCAACTTGGGCCGGGTGTGAAATCAACCTGACATTTCACTAACTTCAGTTTTAGCCTTTACACAATTTCTGGGTGACCACAGCTGTTCCTTTTGGGGGTGGCTTTTTTTTTCTTAATTAACCTTTATTCACCAAGTCCCCCCAGTCGCTTTGTGTAGTAAGTTAGGCGGTGACGTAAGTTTGCTAATGTACCTTTTAAAGGACCTCACCTCGCCGCAGAGAAAATTAAGCCCTGGAAAGAATTTGGCTCAGCAGCCGGCCAATATAGGGAGGAGGGTGTGTGTGTGGAAAAAGACAGGGTTAAGCAATTAATTTTTAAGCACTAAATATTTATTGACAGAGCGTCTCTCCAGGCAGTGTTCACATGCTTAGAGCTGAAGCTTTTAACTTGGCAGTGCTGTTTAAGCAAACAAAGTCAGTCAGTTGAACGCAATGATTAACAGGAAGTTGGGGAGCTGACATAGTGGGCAACCTTTGGCCGGGAGAAGAAGCTACGGTAGAAATCTTAGAGGGATCACTTGCAGAATGGTGACCTCACCCTTCGGTGATTTTAATGTGGGGACGGGGGGACACATCAGAATCAGAATCTTCCCGAGGCGGCTGGTTTTCGTGTGGTAACAGGTGGCAGGTTCACCGGAGAGAGAGCAGAGCAGATGTCCCCAGGAGCTACTTCAGAAATGTGTCATAGAGAGGTTGAAATGAAACACAGCCGCGAATGAGCCGGAAAGGAAGAAAGAAAAAGGACAAAACCGTCGCCTGGAAGGGCCCAGAGCAGTCGATCAGAATTGCGAGTCCCCAGAGGATGATTTATGGATTCCGGAGGCAATGTAAGTTAAATATATCTACACTCTGATCCGATCTCAAGAGGCGTTTACTCACTTTCTGGCTTTGAATGATGGTCTCTTCGAAGCATTGTCTTTTTAGTGTGTCTCTTATCATGGCCCTGATCTTTGTATTTGTTTATAAGAACGAGTTAAGGGAGGATAAGCGTTTTCTGAGGGCATCTCTGTCCAATGCCTCGCTGTTAGCAGAAGTCTGTCATCAGATTTTTAAGGGGAAGGTTTTTTACCCAACAGAGAATGCCCTGAAAACTACCCTCCGTGAATCTACCTGCTATGACTACGTGGCTCAAAGTCACTATATAACAGAAACGCTCTCTAAGGAAGAAGCGGGGTTCCCTTTGGCTTACACAGTGACCATCCACAAAGACTTTGGCACTTTTGAGAGACTCTTTAGGGCGATTTACATGCCCCAAAACGTCTACTGTGTTCACGTGGATGAAAAGGCGACGGACACATTTAAAAATGCGGTGAAGCAATTACTAAACTGCTTCCCAAATGCTTTTCTGGCTTCTAAAATGGAGCCAGTGGTCTATGGGGGGATTTCCAGGCTCCAGGCCGATCTGAACTGCATCAAAGATCTTGCGGCCTCCGAGGTGCCATGGAGGTACGCCATCAACATGTGTGGGCAAGATTTCCCCCTGAAAACCAACAAGGAGATAGTTCAGTATCTGAAAGGATTTAAAGGGAAAAACATTACCCCGGGGGTGCTGCCCCCCAGTCATGCTATCGGACGGACTAAATATGTCCACCAAGAGCTATTACACCAAAAAAACTCCTACGTGATTAAAACGACAAAATTAAAACCTCCACCTCCCCACAACATGACCATTTACTTCGGCACTGCCTATGTGGCCCTCACGAGGGAATTCGCCAACTTTGTCCTCCAAGATCAGCACGCACTCGACTTGCTTTCCTGGTCCAAGGACACCTATAGCCCCGATGAACATTTCTGGGTGACGCTCAATAGGATTCCAGGTACGTATGTGTCTCTTAACTTTTGTTCTTGTGAGTAAACGTTGCACGATCCGTACTGAATAAACCGCTTTCAAAAATAGTAAAAAAAAAAAAACCAAAAATGTTGAATGGGGAAGACCGTTACCGTTTTAAATGTTAATCAAAAAATCTTTCCAGCAGTTCTGCTCCCAGATGTAACTCATGATCCGACTCATCTCCATGCCACAGTTGAGGAAACTGAGACACAGTGATGAGCAGGGCAGAGCTAGAGCTCAACCGTCTGACTTGATTTTGCTGCTATGCCTCGCTGCCTTTTTGGATCCGTAGACTCACTTCAAATGTGTGTGGCAGTCTCGAGACAGGGCAAAGGGTTGAGGGGAAAGCTGGCTGTGCCTATAAAAGATCAAACCCAATTCTCCTTTAAGGGTGATGTTATTTACAATCGGGAGTAAAGCTCATAAAGTAAATTTGAATGGCAGTTCGGACACTTTTTTTTTTTTTTTAATTTTTAACGTGTATTTATTATTGACAGACAGACACGGAGTGTGAGCAGGGGAGGGGGCAGAGAGAGGGGGAGACACAGAATCCGAAGCAGGCTCCAGGCTCTGAGCTGTCGGCACAGAGCCCGACGCGGGGCTGGAACTCACAAACTGTGAGATCGTGACCTGAGCCGAAGTCAGTCGCCTAACCAACTGAGCCACCCAGGCGCCCTCGGACATTTTAATAATACTTTTGCTCCTGTTGCAAATTCCCATCCTTTCAACATGGGAGCAGGGGACGACTTCAAAAATTTTTATTTGCAAGTTCTTTCCTGGAATCAAACCAGACATTTAGAGGGCCTTAAAGGAATGTGATTGCATGAATGTGCTCAAGGTACCCAGCTAGCACGCGATCCTGCCAATTGTATAAACCAGGTCTCGTAAGCCTGGTATTCCTTTAACTTGATTTCAATTAGCTCTCCGTGGTTACTAAATTAACGGTACCTTCCCTTTGGTCCACGTTCTAAATGAGTTGAATGATCTTAAGTTGTTTACACTGAACTGATTCAGTCCTGCTAGTTCAAATCAAAATAGGAATTCAGATTCACAGCCAAGGGAAAAGCAACTGGAATCAATATGATGATCAGATTCACGGTTTCTTGAGCTTGTTGCTTCATTAAGGCCAAGTACCATTTCCCAAAGGGCCTGACCACCTGGGTGGACCTTGCCTTAAGTGTTCATTCATTCCGTGTCCAGGTAATTCTCAGAGATGCCCAGGGCTGCGAACCAGGTGCCTGTTTTAGATGTTGTTATACAAAACTTCATAGACCTAGAAACCTGTTTTTTCTCCCCAACCACTTGAAAACAACCTCTTTATTTATTTTTAAGATTTTTTAAAATTTTTATTTAAAAGAAAAATTTTTTTCAATGTTTATTTAGTTTTGAGAGACAGAGACAGAGTGTGAGCGGGGGAGGGGCAGAGAGAGAAGGAGACACAGAGTCCGAAGCAGGCTCCAGGCTCTGAGCTGTCGGCACAGAGCCTGATGTGGGGTTTGAACTCACGAACCGTGAGATCACGACCTGAGCCGAAGTCAGACACTTAACCAACTGAGCCACCCAGGTGCCCCTAAGATTTATTTTTAATTGAGGTATAATTGATATATAACCTATTAGTTTCGGCTGTAAAGCATGGCTTACTGTTTGTAGATATTGCAAAATGGTTACCACTATAAATTTTATTTTTCCCATGATGAGAACTTGTTTGTATGTGTGATGAGAACTTTTAAGAGCTTTCTGAATAGCAATTTTCAAATATATTGTCAGAGAGGAAAAAATTTACCTCTTCTCTTCGAAGTTCTTCTGGCTGGTCTAAAAATTCATTTGACATGAGAGGAATTAATGGGAAGGGGGGAAAAAAAACCCAAAATTTAATTACGGCATGAAGAGACCCAGTAATGAAAGTGAGACCCAGAGAAATGACGAGGGCATCCAGCTTTTATCCATTTTAGACAAAGAGACAATAAATCTGTGAGGAATTGACAGGACAAATAAAACTTATTTTGGGGAGCTTCAATCAGTAAGAAATTCTAAACAGGATTTGGGCTGAGGTAGTGAATTAATAGAAGTACCAAGGTTTGTTTATGTATTCTTCTCAGCTCTGAATTTCCTACCTCTGTTGATAAGGATGTGTCTTCATCTCCTGATACAGGGAAAGTAGCTTTCACATGGGAGATTTACTTCCTGCTTTCTGGACACAAAGGGGAGAGGGGAGGGTCAGGATGTTGTTTTTGCACTGACTCTTTCTTAAGTAACTTTTATTCAAAATAATCAAAATGCCAAAATGGCACATTTTGAAGTGGACTGTCCTTGGCCCCCACAATACAAAATGCTGTCATTAACCACAGTCACCATGCTGAACACGCTCCAAACTTATTTATTTTAAAACTGGAAGTTTGCAACTTTTGACCACCTTTACCCATTTTGCCTACCCGCCCCCCCGCCCCCATCTCTGGAAACCATAAATCTGGTCTCTGTATCTGTGACTGTTGTCTTGGTGGGGGTGGTGTTGTTTTTTCCAGATTCCACATATAAGTAAGATTATATGGTATTTGTCTTTCTTTGTCTGACTTACTTCATTTAGCATAATGTCTTCAAGGTCCATCCATGTTGTCAAGAATGGCAAGATTTCTTTCTTTTCTATTTTTTTTATGGCTGAGTAACATTTATATATAAAAAAATACTAATATATATAAAAATTTAAATATATATTTAAAAATATGTTATTTATATTTTTATATAATATATAAATATATATAAGTAATAACTATATTGTTTATATATTATTCATATATTTACATAAAAATATAACGTATATTTAAATATATTAATATATAAATATAATCTATGTATTATAAATATATTTTATATACATTAAATATATATTTAAATATATATTTTTATATGTAAATGTTACTCAGCCATAAAAAAATAGAAAAGAATGACATCTTGCCATTCGTGACAACATGGATGGACCTCGACGACATTTATTTATTTGTCCATGCACCCACTTACGGATACTTAGGTTGTTTCCATGTCTTGGCTATCGTAAATAATGCTGCAGTGAACATGGACTGCCATATCTTTTTCATTTAGTGTTTTTGTTTTTTTCAGATAAATATCTAGAAGTGGATTGCTGGATCATAGGATAGTTTTATTTTTAATTTTTGGAGGAACCTCCATATTGTTTTCCCTGGTGGCTGCACCAACTTACAGTCTTACCGACAGTACAAGAAGGTTCCCTTTTCTCCACATCCTCGTCAAGACTTGGTATTTCTTGTCCTTTGATAAACAGCCATTCTAGCAGGTGTGAGGTGATATCACATAGAATGCTTTTTAAAATGTGGTTTTCCAAAAGCTGGAAGACGTGACGTTGTAGAGATAAAAGAAATCAGGACTCAAGAAAGTGTGGTGGGGGAGTCATGACCATATAGTTGTCTATGTGGAATTCAGTGTCCAGAATGAAGGAGGTAAAAGCCCCACTTCTCTCTTACATGTTGCTAGGATCAAGTATGATGCAGACTGTTCAGGTGTAATCACCATGCTTTAAGGGAGGCATTGACAAAGCAGCTTCCAAAGATAGCTTTGGAAAGAGGCCAAACCCCATTTTTTCTCTACAGAGGACCGAGACAAACAAAAAGCATATTCGATCTGAAAAAGATTTGAAGAAGAATCGCTATCCTCACATAATGAAAAGATTTGTGCATTTGGGAGAAGAATCCAGGGTTAGTGGTGGGAGATATAAAAACCCATTGGTCTGGGATTAGAATAGGTAGTTTCCTCAGTGGTGCACAAGCCCAAGGGACATGGAGACACAGAGAAGGAGAAATGCTGTAAAGGCGCCTCATTTATCAAGTGTTAGACAAGATGGCTTGTCTTTTCCACTCCGAGGGTCTGCGATTCTAAAGGAGGATTCTAATCAGACGCCCCAGCTTCTCAACCTGATTTATCTGTTGGAAATGGACTTTTACGCCTCTGGTTAGCAGTTACAGATCAGTGAAACAATGGAAAACAAATGTGCTGCTCCATGCTTTTCAAAAATGTAGAGGAGTGAGCCCTTGAAGTCGTTTCTGTCTTATGTGTATGTCGGATCCTTTCTGGAAGCCAGTGTCCCTTCCCTGGGGCGGGCCTGAGTATAGTGCTTGGTCATGAGGAGGGAAGGGAACCAAAAACTTAAGTGGCTGTCTTGTTTAACTACTGCTCTTGCTGTGTGGAAATCTGAGTCCGTTCTATTTTGAGGGCACTTCTAGTTGACATACGAATTGGTGGTTGGTTGTTTGGGACATTTTAAGATTATTGTAGTTGACTGTAGCGATTGGGGGCTTATTAGGCTTCTCAAAGGAGTCATAGGTCAGGGGAAAGAAATCTCACAGACAAAATGGCCTCATGGGGAACTAGAGCAACGCCACCCAGTAGAAATATACTGTGAGCCATAAATGTAATTTTATTTTATTTTTATTTTTTAATGTTTATTTTTAAGAGAGAGAGAGAGAGAGCGAGGAGGGGAGAGGCAGAGAGAGACGGGAGATGTAGAATCCGAAGCAGGCTCCAGGCTCCGAGCTGTCAGCACAGAGCCCGATGGGAGGGGTGGCTCGAACCCACGAACCGTGAGATCATGACCTGAGCCGAAGTCGGACGCCTAACTGACTGAGCCAGCTAGGTGCCCCCATAAATGTAGTTTTAGATTTTCCAGCAGCCACATTAGAGAGCAAGAAAAATCAACAGGTGCCATTAATTTAAGTAATATATTCTATTTAACCCCGTATACCCCAAATATCATTTGGACACGTGGCTGGGAGCTACGGTAACGGGTGTACATGTACCAGGCGCCCTCCCCACTCTGGGTAAAATGGTCGGATGATAGCAACGCCATCGCAGCAACGTTGAGAAGTCAGCCATGCTTGTGTCCCAGCGTCTTCATCCCTGTTCCCTTCCTTTGCTTTGCCTGCTTCTTTTTCCTTATCTGAAATTCCTACCCCTGCCTCAGAGCTTCCACTCGTCTCTGGTGCCCCCTGCCCCATGGCTTATACTTTCTGCGTCTTTCCACTCTGCTGCCAGAGTCTGTGCCGTTCTGTTTACACCAATTTCTCGCTGTGTCCCCTTCAGATACACCCAGAGTCTCGCTTTGCGTCACGTGGGAACGGCACGGGTGAGCATCTTTGTTCTCATTTCGCGTCACTTCGTAGGGTGCCCCGGCCTTCTCTATAGATGACTGACCTTCATCTGGGTCCCAAGTTGCTGCAGTCATCGTGACCAGGGTGGCCGGGTCATGTGGCTTAAAGCACAAAACGAGACGTGGCCCCCCCCCTGTCCATATAGTAAGTTTCCTCTGGAAAGCCTCAGAAGGGAAGAACTTGTGCCTCGTCCAGAGGAGAAGGTGCTCAGGAGGACAAAAGGGGCACAGAAAGGGGGTTCGCGTGTGGTCTTGAAGTGATTGCTCCCCACCCGCCACCCCCAATAAATAGAAATTTAAAAAAATAAAGAAGTTGCCTAATAAATTTCACAAGCTGTTGTGAAGTCAGGGCTTCCTGCCCTTCCTGCTTCCTCTCTCTACCTCCATCTCCCGCCCCCCTCTAAACTCTCTCCTCCCCCACCTCTTCTCTTTATTCCAGTCCGCAACAAGATGGCACCCTCTTAATCCTCTGACATAGCTGGGCATGGTTTCCAGTTGCGGAAAAGATCCATCTGTAGACACCTCCACTTTCCTTCTGAATTACTTCTGAGTTGCTCACCTGGGTTGCGTGGTTTTGCCTGGGTTAGGGACTTTCAGGGGGTGTTGCGCTGGTCGAACGTTCCCTGGATTTAAAGATTTAAAAACTGACCAATGATTTCTGCCTCACTTGCTACAAAGGAGCATTCGTAATATGATTCCGTGGGAGTTTCTTTGGAATTCACATTAAAATCTGAATGAGTGAAAAAAAGAAACCTGACAGCAGGTTTTGTTGGAGATGGGGTGGGGGGTGGGGGTAGGAAAGGAATGTCATGGTGCCTGGGGGGATGAAACAGAGAAAGGAAGAAAACTGGAGATCATGGACCTGGAAGGCAGACTCCCTGCTTCTCATTTTTCTCTCCCCCTGGAGCCAGCCTATGGACCAGAGCTGATGGTTTTCTGTGCCATCCATGTACCCCAATGCCCTTGGTAGGGGAGGTCTGTTGCTGTAGATTCCATACTAGCTTGACTCTACCATTATCTGAGATTGACTGATCTCTTTAGTTCCAGTCTTGATAGAAATGCGATGTTGAGATGCCAAGCTCTTGAGTCAGGGAAGAGCGGATCTGAGTCACAATGGTCCTGGGAACTCATGCTTGTGGCCCCAGTGACTGGGCTGATATCTTCTAGACCCAGACCGAATTCATGTTCCTCAAACGCATTATGTTCACGGAGCTTCCAAGATCCACTGGGCGTAAGGGGTGGGCTTTCAGGGGGAGGAAAGTTTGGGGAGGTAAGCCTTACAGGTAGCTTGAACAATCTCTTCATGTATCTGTTAGAAAATACCAATTTTTGTCAGCTTCCAGGAAAGGGAATCGGTGAATGGGGAATCGGTTCTTTTCAAGGAAATGTGGTCTCTTGAGAAGAGGATAAATGGTGTGACAGACTTCACCTTTATGTAGATAATCAAGGAAATGCTAGTATTAGGGTTTTTTTTTCTCCAGAAGAGATGGGGGCACGTCAGGGGGAAGTAGTTTGTAACCTGTGAGTGGTCCCATCTGTGCTGCATTTTTGTCTGCCCTCCTTCCCTGATCAATGGATTTGTTCTTGGGGTGTTCTGTGGTTCATATTCTCTCCTGAATTTTCTATTTATCCTTCCTCATGAAGTTAGGCTATTTTTTCCCGGTTCTTTTCTCTGAAAAGGATAATTCAGACCTGTGTCATCTTGCCAATTTCACCCTGATAGGAACAGGGCACCTAGAAATACAGTGTCTTCTATGTTATAAGTTATGGAATAACAAGCTTACTTGCTTCTGATGACCCAACGGAACCAAGGACCGCTGGAGATTTTGACTGGCTTTTTTTTTTTTTGAGTTTTTAAAAAGATTATAATTTCTGCAAATCAGAAATTGCCCTACGATGTAGTTTAGTTGATTAATGTGCATTTTACATAGCCCCAAGTATTACTCTCAAAAATGGTTGGCCTAATAATGATGATGTACATGAACAAGTTTGCTTTGTTAATTATGCCATCTTCTGGGATTTCTGAGGAAGAACCAGAGACATGACCCTAACTTCATTAAATTAAGATACTAATATTTGGACTTAATCAATGTAATGAAAATATTATGGATACTTAATGTTCAGAAATGACATCTCTTTCTTCGGCGACTCATCTCAATTTTATACCGAGGAAGATCAAAGTCGATTGAAGAGAAAGAAAAAGTAAGGGCCATCAGGCCTCACGGAACTGGAGTCAGGGGTCAATTAGAATGCATTCCAGACTGAAGAGGTCTGTGAAGTGCGTTGAATAAATGATCTAAAGATCTGTTTACCCCGGGGAGTCAGAGGTGGCTGCTATTTGCTGGTGGGATTTAAAGCAGACATCTTGGCTCCTTGTCAGCCTGTTGGAAGGATCTGGCACATTGTAGGAACTCGGTGTTCAAAAAGAGGGGACACAGACTAACTTCTTAGATACTGATTTTTTGAAGGTTGAGTGTTACTATTCCAAAACTTCTGTGTGTGACAACAAACAAAGAAGCAAATTAAAAAAAAAAAAAAAACAAAAACCATGAACGTTTGGTTTGGAAGGTGCAGGGATATTTTGCTAGAAATGGGGTCTGTGGCCCACGCGGTGACCCTCCCGCTCCCCCAGCTGTAGCTTTTCTTAGCCATGTCAAATGTGTAGAGCCTTAAGAAGTTGGTCTCTCTTTCCTCTTATTAGGAAGGAGGGTTCCGTGACTGGTTGAAAGCCTCCCACTCTGCTAGGCTTCTGTCATCCAGATTGGTCCAAAGACAAATGGTCTCTCCACCCTTGCTGGGTACCATCCGCTTGTTCTAGAATGTTCTTCACTCTCCCTGTTCGTGCTCGGCACTTCTTAAGATTCAGCTGATATGTCACTTCCTCAGAGAAGTTTCCCTTCTCCTTTCCTCCCCCACCGAGGCAGTCACCCTCCCCACCAACTCTACTCCTGGGTGGATTCTAATGTCTCCTCCCTGCATTTTAACTAAATGTGTGGATCTCAGGCTCCCACCTACCACACGTGCCCCAGATGCGAGAACGTGAACTCAATGATCGGCACCAGGACTGAGACATGTGCCTAGCCTTATCATTCTGCGGAGTTCCCGTATAATGTTGACTGAGGAGCGGATGAGTCGGACAGAGGAGCCCTGTTGAGCTTGTCTAATACAAGATTTTCTACAGATGAGGACAATCCTTTTTTTTTTTCACATTTTTTTTCCGTTTCTTAATTTAATTTTATTTTTTAAATTTACATCCAAATTAGTTAGCATCTAGTGCAACAATGATTTCAGGAGTAGATTCCTTAGTGCCCCTTAGTGTCCCCTTTAGCCCATCCCCTTTCCCACTCCCCCCACCCGCCGCCAGTAACCCTCTGTTTGTTCTCCATATTTACGAGTCTCTTCTGTTTTGTCCCCCTCCCTGTTTTTGTATTATTTTTGCTTCCCTTCCCTTATGTTCATCTGTTTAGTCTCTTAAAGTCCTCATATGAGTGAAGCCGTAGGATACTTGTCTTTCTCTGACTTAATTTCACTGAGCATAATACCCTCCAGTTCCATCCACGTAGTTGCAAATGGCAAGATTTCATTCTTTTTGCTTGCCGAGTAATACTCCATTGTACATATGTACCACACCTTTATCCATTCATCCACCGATGGACATCTGGGCTCTTTCCATACTTTGGCTATTGTCGATAGTGCTGCTATAAATATGGGGTGCATGTGTCCCTTCGAAACAGCACACCTGTGTCCCGTGGACAAATGCTTAGTAGTGCAATTGCTGGGTCGTAGGGTAGTTCTATTTTTAGTTTTTTGAGGAACCTCCACACTGTTTCCCAGAGTGGCTGCCCCAGCTTGCATCACCACCAACAACGCAAAAGAGATCCTCTTTCTCTGCATCCACACCAACATCTGTTGTTGCCTGAGTTGTTAATGGTAGCCATAAAAGGTATAATGTGGTATCAGATGACGACAATTCTTAAGCTTTGCAGAAAGTTTATTTTCTTTTCACTTCTGGTTCAGCTGTTAAGCGGTCCACAAGGCAAGGGTCCTGTCCCCCAACTTCCCATCTCCTTTTCCAAAGGACAAGCCTATGCTGAATCCGCTGGAAAACACTCTTGGGAGTGCAGTTGGCCTGTGGGAGTTCTCAGCCATTGGATTGCTAAGGTCAGCATAATTTACCCTCTTTATGCATTTTGGAGATGGAAGTTGTACCTTTCAGTTTGGGTCTGGAAAAGTGAAATCAACAATGAAGGGAATTCGCCAGACTCATTTTGGCCTTGAGAGGCTTTGTTTTAAAATATCCAGAAAATAAGGGCGCCTGGGTGGCTTAGCCGGTTAAGCTTCTGACTTCGGCTCAGGCCGTAATCTCCGGGTTTGTGAGTTCGAGTCCTGCATTGTGCTCTGTGCTGTCAGTGTGGAGCCCACTTGGGATCCTCTCTCCTCCTCTCTCTCTGCCCCTCCTGTGCTCTCTCTCTTAAAAATAAACTTTATATAAAAAATAAATAAAATATCCAGAAAATATAGTCAAAGATATTTGACTACAACTTGAATTCTCTGTGTAATTGTAAGGCCCCAAACAGGCCCCTTGGCCTTTATGCCAGATCTTCCCCTGGGCCCTTCTTTGCCTGGAAAAATCCTGATTTTCTTTGAAGGGTGGAGCTGAGTTGTACGGTCGCTGTGAACCTTTGACAAGCCCCAGCCCCAGGCCGAATCCACCTTTGTCCTCTGTGCCCCGGCTGCTCTGTTTTTGCCAAATAGATAGCCCTTATCTTTGGTTTTGTCATTTTAGCAGCTGCCTGGCCTCATGGAATGCAGGCGTGGAGGGTCCTGAGGGCTTTACCTTTTTGCCAGCCTCAACCCACACAAAGCTGGGTGTCAGATTGAATTTAATTCACCTTATGTTGTCACTACGAAATAAATAGGGTGTTGCTTTCAGGCAAATCCAGAAGTTTCCTACTGTCCATGTCTGGACAGCCTACAAGAGGCTGATGGAAATTGCCAGCTGCTTTGTCAACCCTGGGTTTAGGTGCTGTAAAGCCTTTCCAGAAGCCATGAGTCCTGACAATGTCAGGCACTGGACAGATAACCTTTTCTCTTCCCCTAAATTCACAGCTTCTTTGAGGCAGTGTTTACATATCGCAAAATTGAGGTATGCAATTCAGCCATCGGGTTCACGCACCTCGAAGCACCAAATTCCCCCATTTCAAGTCTTCAACTCAATGAGTTTTAGGATATTTATAGAGAAGTGCAACCATGACCCCAGCCTAATTTAAATCATTTTCGTCACCTCGTGTGCATTTACGGCCACTTTCTATTTCCACACCCAAACCCCACTTTTCTGTCTGCCTGGGTGTGCCTTTTTTGGACATTAAATATAAATCAAATGATATGTGTTTTGTCATGTCTGGCCCTTTCTACTTTGTGTGCTATTTTGAATCAGTACTTTACTCCTTTATATGGACGACCTACTATTCCATAATATGGTTATAACACATTCTGTGTATTCATCCGTTGATAGAACATTTGGGTTGTGTCCACCCTTTGGCCCCTAGGAATGATGCTACTGTGAACATTCCCGAACGAGTCTTTGTATAGACACGTGCTTTCTTTTCTCCTGGATAGATTCCAAGAGTGAGATTGCTGATCCATATGGTAACTCTCTGGCACTTTGAGGAGCTGTCAAGCTGGTTTCCAAAGCAGGTGCAACCTCTCACGTTCCCAAGGGCGGTCGGTGAGGGTTCCAATTACTCCAAAGCGTCACCAGCCCTTGTTACCGCCTGTCTTTTTTATTTACACCATTCTAGAGGGTGTGAAATTATATCTGCGGTGTAGGTTTGCCCCACTCAAACGAACAACAACGTTGAACGCCTTTACACGTGCTTGGTGGCCTTTGGTGTATCTTCTTCGGAGAGGATGAACTCCCTTTTGGACATTATTTCTTTGAATCTTGGTATTATTGCAATCCTATTTTATAGACAGAGAAACAGAGGTATGGAGAATTTGCAGTACTTGCCCAAGGACACCTGGCGTGGAAGTACCAGAGCCAAGATGGTTAAATTCATTTTGAAGATGGTGTGGATTAAGAGATGAATTTGTCCAACACTGAGTTAAGGACACATTGCATGGCCAGAGAGTTAGGGTTTCTGCCTCTTGAATCCTCTGACTAAGCAATCGGCTAAGACTCTTTTAAAAAATAAATATGGCGGGGGACCTGGCTGGCTCCACTGGTGGAGTCATGTTGATCCCCTGGTCGTGAGTTCGAGCCCCATGTTGGGTGTAGAGACTGCTTAAATAAATACGCTTAAAAAAAAGAAAATCTTTAAAAAGTAAGTAAAGCAACCCTTGTAATTGAGACGCTCTTCGAATACGTGGTTGCGGTGATATGACCCTTTTTCTCTGGGTTTATGCATACCATAATTCCTCCTCTTTTTAAGAACTGAATGGCTGCAATTCCTTCCTTTCTAATAAAACCCTGTTGGCTATTTCAGTCCATGTCCTTATCTTTGCTCTTCTCTAGAAATGAGAAGAAGGGTTTTTGCGGGAGTCCTGGTTAGAGTTTCTACAGCTTTGAGTCTTTGTTCCTTTCATTTCTCAAGAGTCACCCGATGGCTGTGGTCTCCATTTTGGGGTGTGTTCACTGTCATTCGAACACCAAGAAAAGCAGGAGGGGGGTTTGTTTAAAGCCACATCGGTCTACTGCTTCCAATACTAATTCTTGTGTTACTGAGCTTGACAAATTTAGGGCAGTGTCTGACAGGGTTTCGTAACCATTTTTTACCTCCGAGGATTTGTAAATGTGTCTCTGTGTGTAGTTTTCTCCTTATTAGGAACGAAGTGAACTTCAGATTCCTGCAATGCATACAATCCTGCCTCACCCCCTTCTTGCCTTGGTGAAAGATCGTAACAATTTTTATGGAAGGTAAAGCCACCCTTGTAGAATTTTCCATTCACATGCTGAGCCGTGTGCAGCTGTTTTTAGCAGCTCTTGGGACTTTACAGGGCTCAGTCCTGTTTTGTCTGACTCCAGTGTCTTCGGTCTCATGAATCAGGCAAAAGCCAGGCGAGGGATGAGGCTTGAGGCTCTGGTTGTTTACTCTCTCTGAAGCCATAAAAGGGAAGGTTGAGACAGGAGGGGAAAGGAAATCAATGACAAAGCAGCACTGGGGATGAAAGAACTCGCAATGATAGGTCGCTATTGACAAAATGAGAGAGTAGAGACCTTGACTTGTTCTGAAGGTCATAGTACCCAGCACAGCCGAATGCACAGTGCAGCTGGAAACAGCTGGGCCTTTTTCCAAAGTGTGAGCGTGCTTTAGCTTCTTCCCGAACTGTCTCCTGTAACAGCAACCTCGTTCCTGGTTATGGTTTGTGCTCGCAGCTGTGCCTGTGTGTGCCAGTGGGCTGGCGGTTGTCACAGACAAGCTGCATGTTGATATATATATATATATATATATATATATATGTGTGTGTGTGTGTGTGTATATACACATATATTTTTAAACTGGTGCCAGACAAATCATTGTTTTCAATATATGTCATGGGGTAAAAACTGCGGAAAAGTATTCCCTTAATAAAGAGTCCCGCAGTAGATCCTACATTTCAGAATCTCAGAGGGGCAACATTTCCAGTTGCTCGTAAAATGTAGGGAAGAACTGAATCCAGTAACGGAGCGTCGATCTTCAGGTAGCATCATTATCCTCTGTTAATTCCACAAAATGGGGATATTTCCACATTCTGGACAGCCCCAACATTGGCAGTTTTGTTGGCGTCAGTAATGCACATTGTATCAAAGAAGAAATTCTGTAGACCAAATGCTTTCTCAAGGAGAAAGCAGAAAGACTTGACATTGAGGCTTCATTGAGGGAGTCATTTAAGTGCCACAAAAATCCTCTGAGGGAGGTAGATATCATTACTTGCAACTTGCAGATGTGGAAACTGAGGCCTCGGAAGGTAAAGTGATTTAATCTAGGTTTGTTTGACTTTTAATTCAGGATCGGTCTAATCCGCCATGCTGCCCTGTAAGAGCTCCCACAGCTGAAGCAGGGTATTTAAAATTTGTTTTTTTAACGTTTATGTATTATTGAGAGAGACAGAGCGTGAGCAGGGGAGGGGCAGAGGGAGAGGGAGACACTGAATCCGAAGCAGGCTCCAGGCTCTGAGCTGTCAGCACAGAGCCCGACGCGGGGCTCGAACTCACAAACCGCGAGATCATGACCTGAGCTGAAGTCGGATGCTTAACCGACTGAGCCACCCAGGCGCCCCTGAAGCAGGGTATTTAATGGAAACATGACTGGGGGAAAAAAAGAGAGAGAGAGAGAGAGAGAGAGAGAGAGAGAGAGGAACCAAAAACCAAACTCTTAATTAAAGAGAACTGATGGTCACCAGAGGGAAGGTGGATGGGAGAATGGGTGAAACGGGTGATGGGGATTAAGGAGTGCACCTGCGATGAGCACTGGGTAAAACCGTTGAATCGTTGAATCGCTCTATTGTGCACCTGAAACTAATACAACACTGTATGTGAACTCTACTGGAATTAAAACCTTTTTTAAAAAAAAAACAAAACCTAACCAAAAGATACTCTCCTACGTGCTCTAGCACAATGATCCAATGACACATCACCACTCTTTCAACCAACCACAGACCCTATTCCAGTCTTACTGGTTATCCTAAAAATGTCCTTCATAAACCTGGCATCTGATCAACACTCTCAAGCTGCCCTAGCGGTCCTACCTCTTTAGTCTCCTCAAATTTGAAACAATTTCTCCGTCTGTCGGTGTCCTCTCACATCTTTCATTTTCCAAGAGTGCAGTCCTGATGTTTCCTCATGATTAGATTCAAGTTATGCCTCTTGGGTAGAGATACCAAAGAAACGATGCTGTGGAAACACGTTAGTTGACATTCATCTATAAGGTAGAGCCTTCTCTTCTTCCCGTGTGTTTGTTTGTTCATATCCCTGTAAACATGGATTCCCATTTCACTCACTGGGTTCCAATCCATTACAACTTGTAGTTATCTTTCTGCTGAAATTATCCCAGGCTTAGCCAACGGGGGCTCCTTCAAGCTGGCTGTTGTGTCCCTTCAACACCGTGATTCTTTGAGAACTTCCTTCCTTGCATTTAACCTGTCTTGGAACCAGTCATTTTCTTCAAGGAACCCAGTTCCATTTCACAGAGAACGATATTTAGAAGCCACGGTCTGGGCCCTCAAGCGCATGATTACTTCTACGTCCTTTCAGGGCTCTGAGCTAGAAAAAAATACACATGTGTGTGTAGGCATAACATCTGTCTCCGCACATGACACACACTCATGCGTGTGCATTCTCGAACAGGTACTCCAAGTCATTCACATATTCACACACACATGCCCGTCTGTAGTTTAGGTTTCCAAATACATATTACAACCATAAGTTCACACTGAGATCTCCAGTTCCAATCCAACAACACGGGGTTTCTTCCCTCCACTTCCTTCCCTGGCAGTGAGGAACCCAGCCCTGGTTCGCCTCAGTGCCTTCACGGATTTCCTTGCTCCCGCCCTGTGAGATCAGTCCTCCTCAGGGTGCTTAGCTGAAATGCCCACCCCACAACGTGCTCCCAGGATCCTCCTCCCCCTGGCTGTAGCTTTAGCCCCTGGGAGAGACCGGGAGCTCGGAATGAGTTTTGATACTTTCATAAACTTAGTTGTGTTGGGAGGCCGTTCAGTACGTCGACATGTAAAATACAAAGTTTGGCTCCAACTCTACCTGACATCATGAGCTTTGGTAATATGTTGGGCCTCTCTGAGTCTCACTTGCTCATCTGTAAAATGGGGCTAATAACGGTGCTTACTTTGCAGAGTTGCTGTGAGCCTTGAATGATGCTCTCTGTGAAATGCTGACTGACGACTTGGCACCTGCCGAGTATCATCTCAAGAGTTATCTTTATCAGTGTTGTATGGGTCAGAGACCCAGCAGGAAACCCACAGCGTACTTAGAAATTAGGCTAAGCAAGAAAGACTTACCACAGGGACTATTTCTGAAGGTGTGGGCAGAGTGGAGGGAAACTCTAAGGGGTATTACAAAACCGAGGGCCAGTAATAGTGGAACTATTACCATTTCTCGACCTGAAAGGAGTGGTTGGAAAAAAGTGCTGTGGCCAGGGGCCCTTTGAGAAGAACTTCAGTCAAAGGAGGCAGCTCTCCTGATGAGGATGGCAAGAAAAGAGCTGGGGAGCCAGCCACTTGAGCCTGTCTTGTGCCCTCATTGGCAAACCCAATGGGAGCCAGAGCTGCTTGATCCACTCCCTATATGTCAGCCCTCTTACAGGGTGGAGAACAGAGGGAGGCATCTGCAAGGGCCAAATGGAGGGGTGTCTGGCTGGCTCAGTCCGGAGAGCATGTGACTCTTGATCTCAGGGCTGGGAATTCGAGCCCCACATTGGGTGTAGAGGTTACTTACGAATAAAATCTTTAAAAATATATCAATGGGGGTGCCTGGGTGGCTCAGTCAGTTGACCGTCCAACTTCGGTTCAGGTCATGATCTCGCGGTTCATGAGTTCAAGCCCCACATCGGGTTCCCTGCTGTCAGCCTGTCCGTGCGGAGCCCACTTCAGATCCTCTGTCCCTCTCTCTCTGCCCCCTCCCCTGCTTGTGTTCTCCTCCCCCCCACTAAATAAATAAATAAATAAATATATATATATATATATATATATATATATATATATATATAAAGGGGCGCCTGGGTGGCTCAGTGGGTTAAGCATCTGACTCTTGATTTTGGCCTAGGTCATGATCTCATGGTTCATGAGATCAAGCCCCATGTCAGGCTTTGCACTGTCAGCACAGAGCCTGCTTGGGATTCTCTCTCTCCCCCCTCTCTCTGCCCCTCCCCTGTGCTCTCTGTCTCTCAAAATAAAAAAGAAAAAATTAAAAAAAAAATATATATGGGCCAATAACAATAAAAGGGCCAAATGAAAGCTGTTCAACTCCATTATTCAAGTTGTGGAGCAGGGGCATGTTTTGCAAACTGGTGACTGATTCTGGCAGAATTCTTGCAATAGTGTATCAAACCCCTGTCAATATACCAATCATGTGGATGGCCTCAGACTTAGTCTTCCTGTGAAAGGAAAGCTTAAATAAAAAAAAAAAAAAAAAAGAAAGAAACTTGGCAAAAGTCTCCGGGACAGCAGGTGTCTGAGAACTGCGAAGGGCTGGGGATCCAGGAAGCCTGAGACAAGATCTGAGCACCTGGTGTCCCCAAGTCAGAACGGAGGAGGAAGAAGCGATTGGGCACATCCGGGTACTGATGCCATTCCGGGGCCTGCGTGCAGAGGCGCAGGATGGCACAATGACTCACATTCCAGCCCTGGGTCACCCCTCCTCACCGAGTGACCCCAGACCGGGAGGTTCTTGAGTGTCAATTCCACGTCGGGCAGGTGGGCTGGTGTCAGGAGCCAGAGGGGGAACCCCCTTAACAGGTTGCTTAAGGAACAAGTAAGGGGGCTCCAGTACGTGCTACTGGAGAGTATTTGGCCGCAGGCGATGATAACTCGTGAGCGTTCGTTATTCCAGGACTCCTGATCCCCAGTCACCTGGAAGGTTCGCCTGGCAGAGTTTTTCTGGCAGAAGGACCAAGACTCATTTCATTCGTTCATTCATTCATTCTTGGTGAAGAATTTTATAACATAGGAAAGCGCACAGGTCAGTAAGGAGTGTTGGGCTCAGCGCGGTGTCACTGACAAAACACACCCAAGTAACAACCATCTAAACACAGAACGTGACCAGTATCCCAGTCACTACCCTGATGTCTAACACCATAGATTACTTTCACCTTTGTTTGTCCTTCATTAACATGGAAATAACGACATGTACTCTTTTTCTGTCTGGCTTTTTTTGCTCGGTGTTGTGTCTGTGAGATTCACGTTTTGTGTGGCAGGCAGTTATATATATATATATTTTTTTTTTTTTTTTCAGGCAGTTATATTTTTTCATTCTCATTGCTGTGTAGACAAAAGGAGGTGCATGAGGTGAGGAGGGATGATTTTGCCCCCCAGGGACCATTTGGCGATACCTGGAACTATTTTTGGTTGTCACCACTTGCGGTGGGGTGGGAGGGGGGCAAGGAGGCTACCGGCACTTAGTGCGTAGAGGCCAGAGATACCGCTAAACATCCTACAATGCAAGGGACAGCCCCCACAACAAGGCACGTTCAACCTAAAGTGCCAGTAGTCCCAAGGCTGAGAAACCCTGATGGCATTTGGGTTGGTGGGCCTTAGGGTCTACTGTGAATATGGCTGCAGCGAATATTGACTTGCACTTCCTTTGATAAACGTGTATGCACTTCTATTGACGAAATCCCCGGGAAAGGCATCACTGGGTCGTAGGACCTGCCTGTGCTCAACTTAGGTAGATTTTTTGCATTTTCCAGAGTTGTGTTCATTCCCACTTTGACCAGCAGTACATGAGGTTCGGGGTGTTTCACACCTGCACCAAGATTTGGTATTTTCTGCCTTTTTTTCTCTCTTTCTCTCTCTCTTTTTTTTTTTTCCTCTTGGTTGTATTTTCTTTTTCTTTTTTTTTTTTAGTTTATTTATTTATTTAGAGAGAGAGAGAGAGAGCATGTGTGAGCAGGAGAGAGGCAGAGAGAGAGAGGGAGAGAGAGAATCCCGATCAAGCTCAGAATAGAACCCAACGCAGAGTTCGAGCCCACGAACCATGAGATCGTGACTTGAGCCGAAATCAAGAGTCGGATGCTGAGCCACCCAGGCGCCCCTCGTTCTTGTTTTTTAATCTCTCTCCTACACCCCTCCTCTAATTCAACTTATGGCATATTAGATGCCCAAAACATCAGCTTTTGTCAGTAAATAATCCTGTTCCATATTTTGTGGGAGACTGGGATTATGCACAGGTGTGCTTGCTGTATATGTTGGTCCCAAGAGCCTGCTAGAAATGCAGATTGTTAAATTCCACCTGGAAGTTACTACCTCTTGCCTGCAACCTGTATTTTAACAACCCCTCCAGGTGATGGGATGCTTGACAGAAGTTTGCATACTTTTGATCTGGATGATTCTTATCCCCAAGCCACGAGAACACCTAGTTTGGGCTGAACACTTTTATTTATTTATTTTTTTTTTAATTTTTTTTTCAACGTTTTTTATTTATTTTTGGGACAGAGAGAGACAGAGCATGAACGGGGGAGGGGCAGAGAGAGAGGGAGACACAGAATCGGAAGCGGGCTCCGGGCTCCGAGCCGTCAGCCCAGAGCCCGACGCGGGGCTCGAACTCCCGGACCGCGAGATCGCGACCTGGCTGAAGTCGGACGCTTAACCGACTGCGCCCCCCAGGCGTCCATGGGCTGAACACTTTTAGAAACAGATGTTTTAGTTCTTCCAGGGTTAAAGAATTCACTTCCACATGTACATTCAGTGGTAAGTTTCATCAGTGGTAATTGGCCGTGACTTCTTTGGGGTCATTTGTTTTTCATTTTCTAAGCCTCCAGCTACGGGGAGATTGCCTCCTATCTGCACATGCTTGGACATTTGCCTATTTGAATGTGTGTAGACTGTGTTTTGCAAGTATTTGCTTAGCACTCTTTAGCATCCAGGAAGTGTTTCCATGATCCCTTCACTCCATCAAAATCGGAGGCAGATCACTTCACCTCACACTGCTGTGATGTGACCCATCTAGCTGGACCATGCTCTGGACCTGCTCTCTAGGTTTTAAGATTCTGCACGTTAAACTTCTTCCTGCCTCCAAAATGAGAGTTTTAATAATGCTTTGGGTTCCACCATCTAGAAAACAGCTTCTTCTGTTGCTAATTAGATGAAGGGTATAGAAAGCAAAATGATTGTGTCTCAGGAGAAGGTGGATTTTCCCCAGTGAACCCCAGGACTCCCCAGTTATGGGAGAATTGTTGTTTTAAAGATGTGCTTTGGAAATGTCTCCTTTCTTCTCTTTAACATCATGATCATTATCATGAAAAACACAAACAAAAACCTCCATTGACAAACTATCTGGTCTCCCAGAACAGAGTTATGTAGTTGGCCATCCAAAGGGAATTAGATTGTCTGCATTCTCTACTTGCCTGTGAATTCCTGTGAATTCCTGTGAATTTCCTGTGAATTGCATTCAAGGGAAAAACATAAATCCCTATGTTTTATTTTTTTAAGTTTAGTTATTTATTTTGAGAGACGGGGGTGGGGGGTGGTGCAGAGAGAGAGGAAAAGAGAATCCCATGAATCATGAGATCATGACCTGAGCCGAAATGGACGCTTAACTGCTTAACCTGAGCCAAGTTGGATGCTTAACGGACTGAGCCCCCCGGGTGCCCCCCACCTACATTTTATAATTAAAAATGAATCCCTGAGTCATTTGGCCTGCTTCAATAACAAAGGAAACTACACAAAAATGACCTTCCAAAGGACAGCCATCAGCAAACCCAAGAAATGATATAATCTCACCTCATTCACCCAACCATTTCTGCCAGCGTGTGACTTATGCTCTCAATGCTCCTTCAACAAACTTCATTCTGCTGTTATTTAACATTTTAAATGTAGTATGCCTGCTGAAGCCTGTATCCCCTCAATGTCTCTCCCAACTAAAGGACAACAGTTAATTGGGAGTGGAAAAACAAGTCCCAGAACAATGATGAAAGTGTAATGAAGTTTACATGAGTACACGCGATTAAACAAAGAAAAGGTACAGGAGGAAATGCAAACGCAGTTCAGTGCTGATGTGGGACATTCATAGTTAGGTCTCTCTAGGTGTATGCTGAAACAGGAGAGTGAAAAAAGGACTATCGGGACAGTAAAATCACACATCTAGAACTAGACGTTAACTAGAACATCCACTTAAGAGAAAAAATCATGAAGGGCTCTCCTCGCATAGCTCTCCTATGCTATTCCAATATGTAAAATAAAACGGTGGGTATAAATTAAAATAGAAACAGAAATAGAAATTTATATTATAGGTTTTAACACTCCTTCCCCATCGCTAAATTCTGGACCTCTTAAACAAGCATCGAACGCAGTGTGTGCCCAATGGCCCGCCGGCTGTAACACAAGGGAAGACTCTTGGAGTTGCTGGACCACGGTAGGAACAGGGGGGAGATGTCCCTGCCGTCCTACAGGTCACCTTCTAGCTAGGCCTGGTACTCTGAGGTCACGGCTCACTGATAGGAAGGTTTTATGTGCTGCTCAGCCCGTGAGGTTCTAGATTCACAACTCTGCCTGGGAAATTTCTCCACATTGGGCTTTCTTGTTTTTGCGTTCTTGCTCCCTCCCGTAACGTCTCCAACTGGAATGAATGCCTTCTCCAGATTCTGAGTGTAGGAACACACACGTTGGAGGTGCTTTCTCACCATCCCAGCTTCTAGGGAGCTTTTTCTCCTCTGAGCACCCCCTACGTTTAGTGGCTACCCTCTTGTTTGGAACGGATCCATAGTCTTCTATGTTTCATTGGTTATGCATTTTCAGCTAAATGTATTTTGAAGCCTAGGGAGGAGACGATCTCCTGCGGGACGGTGGCCATACTTCACATTTCCTGGATTCGTCAGTGCTGCTTTGTGGACTCACCTTTCACATTCTGAATTACAGCTCAAAGGGCCATAATTTTAGCCAAAAGGGACCATAGAGAACATCTTTTTTTTTAAGTTTATTTATTTTGAGAGAGAGAGAGAGAGAACGCACACAAGCACAAGAGTAGGGGAGGGGCAGACAGAGAAAAAGGGAGAGAGACACAGGCTCTGTGCTGTCAGTGCTGAGCCCCATGGGGGGCTTGATCTCACGAACCATGAGATCGTGACTTGAGCCAAAACCAGGAGGCAGACGCTTAACTGACTGGGCCACCCAGGCACCCCAGGAGCATCTTTTTTTAAAGATGAAGCAAGTGGGGGCCCAAGATCACATAATCAGTTAAAGGTGGAACAGTAACTAGAACCCAGGTGTCCTGAGTTTTGCACCATGACCTGTTAGCAATATTGTGGGGGTGAGTGGGCACCCCTTCTTGATATTCAAATGAAAACACATCTTGCATGGTTTCCCACAGAAATTTGATTGAAAGTTGTGGGTTTTTAAATATCGTTTCATCTATCTGGTCAATCAATCTGGTCAGTTTTTGTGTGTCAAAATAAAAGACACCAGTTGTTCTGTTCCCAGTTCCAGCTAAGAGCGCATTTACCCATGAGCACCTGGAACCATTGGGGGGGGGGGTGTGTGGTCTTTCATTCATTCATTCAGCACATACAAACAGGTAAATAGTATAAATAAGGTAACATACAAATTTCTACATTACAACGTTGAGGGAGTGAAAAAGCAAGTCTAGACTTTCCACTAATTTCTTAGCGACCCTGGGACTTTAAATCCTTCTATCTGCATTTCTTTATCTAAGGAAAAACTCAAAAGATGCCATATCTGATGTTCTGGTTCATTAAAGCCTTGGACTTGTTTCTAGAAGACACGTAATTAGGGTGTAGTCAGCACCTTTATCTTATACTTTCAGAGGCTTTATTTACATTTATTATTTTTTAAACACTTTATTTTTTTAATGTTTTATTTATTTCTTTTAAGACAGAGAGAGCACGTGTGCATGCGCACAAGCAGGGGAGGGGCAGAGAGAGGGGGGAGAGAGAGAATCCCAAGCAGGCCCCACACCTTCGGCACACAGCCAGACGCAGGGTTCGAACCCACGAGCCCTGAGATCGTGACCTGAGCCGAAATCAAGAGTCAGACACTTAACCCACTGAGCCACCCAGGTGCTCTGATTATTATCGTTATTAACGTGATTATATTATCATTATAAACGTAAGCGTTTATGGGCTGACGTAAACTTCTCACCGTGGATTATTTTGCTCTCGCCCTTCCTCCTGTTCTCCTATTGGCACGTGTTGCCTGGGAATGCTCCTCCACCTAAAAATGTCTTTGGTGGTGTTCCTTTGCAGCAAGATGAAGGCCAAGTGCTTCATGCAAGGTCTTTTACGACTGCCTGGTTAGCCACAATTTCGGTTGTGCCACTGCCTTCAGCTCAGCCCTCTTTAGGTCTCCCCCTTCACATGGGAAGCCGATCAGTGCTGGGATGTCAGAGGATACTCTTTCTCCTCTTTGATTATTTAAAAAAATTTTTTTAAAAATATTTATATTTATTTTTGAGACAGAGAGAGAGAGAGAGAGCATGAGCAGGGGAGGGGCAGAGAGAGAGGGAGACACAGAGCAGGCTCTGAAGGTGGCCCCAGGGGAGAGTCAACACGTCTAGCCTGATTAATTGGCTGGTTCGGGAATAACTGCTTCCAAAGGAGCCCCGAGGTTTGGTTGCTAGGACTGCAGGTGCCAAACCGGTCCCTGCCTGTAGTCAAAGGCGTGTAGGGAAGGAAGGCTGAGCTGTTCAGTCTCAGTAGTGAAAACACACGCCGTGGTGTGTGTTCTGAGCAAGCAGGTCTTCTGGCCTATTAGGAGGGAAAGGTAACAGGTACAGCCTTTCTCTATTGCAACATGAAGTTTCTTAAAAGGTTCTCCTGTGAGCTTTTTTTTTTTTTTTTTCTAAATACCAGAATCTGGGGGGAGGGGGGCAAATTGGCCCAAGGACAGCCGAAAGGGCAGAGAGGAAAAACAGCTATATGTTTAACACGCAAACAATGCCATTCGAGGTAATAGATTGAATATAGAAACATTAGGATCGCTCCTAATTGGGCTGGTGTGTGTTTATTTCTTAATATAATGGCATTATAATGTCTGTCCCCTAAGCCTGTGTAGATCTGAAACCCTGTGTTGTCGGCCAGTTGGAAACAGCAATGTAAACAGACTCGGTTGGCCTGATTAAGTTATGCGTCTGTACCCTGAACACTTTGTCAGACTGCAGATGCATTAATATTCACTCTAAGCCAAAAGGCTTTGCCAAACGAGATGCTGAAGTTAGTCTCTGTTGTTTTGAAATAAAATATACAATAAGCTAATCTTTAAAGGTATTATTTGGAAGAAGAGAAGCTCGGCGCTGAGCTTTCCATTAGCACGCGCTCTCCATCATTTTCTTTGCTCTATTCCGTGGAAGACACTGAGAATTAGACTCATCTGCTTTACCCGCATAAGGGTTACCTTTTCTCTTTTCCACTTGGCCTAAAAATCTGAAGGTGGGTTCTACATGGAGTTTATCTGTGGCGGGTCTTAAAGAACGGGGAGGATTTAGTAAAGGAGAGAGGAAAATAAGGTATAAGTTGGAAGAATAAAAAATGGGAACAATGGACACTGGCAGAAAGAAAAACTACAGGGCTCGGTTGATGGAGCGTGTAACTCTTGGGCTCTGGGGTTGTGAGTTTGAGCCCGGCGTTGGGCATCGAGTTGACTTGAAAACAAAAACAAAAACAAAAAAACCACTGTGTTCAGGAAATGATGTGGCATTTACTTGGAGCAGGGTGGTTTCGGATCGCGGGGGCTCACATTTGTTTTCCTATCCGGGCCAAAGCAAGGAATCAGCATATTGTCCTATTAGTTTCATTAATAGCAGTGCAGAGGCTTTTCCAAAGGAAGGAGAGAAAGCACCTTGGAGGGCATCATTTCTTCACGGGGAGGGGGCTCAATCTGCATTGTGAGTTAATGCCACAGGGTGGAGGGACTGGGGTTCTGAATTCAGAGAGCGAGGAGAGATGGGAAGGCATTCAGTGGTTGAACTGGCATTTTCGAAGTCATTTTAAATAAAATATATTCATCTATATTAAAAAAAAAAAAAAACAGCTGGTGGGAAAGTGAAGGGTTGAAGACAAGAAACTTCTAAGTCGAAGAGCTTGATATTCTTTACCCAAAACACTGCTATTTACAGGTTGGGGGAAATCGCGTCCATCCTAGGTGGTCAGTATCCGACTGAGCCGATATAAAGGATGTATCTGAGTATTAGACGATGTTCTCTGGGTGTTTAAAACCCGAGTGACCCCTCCCCCCGCCCCGGGGTCCCCGAATCTGAACGTCACTTGTGGCCAGGATTCAAGTTCTTTCCGGTGGAGCTCTAGGGCCTTAAGGAAATCAGGGGGTGCAGCTGGGGACTTGTTCTGTGACCCCAACATTCTGTGACAAGCCCGCAGTGGATGCGTAAGCCGGTGGGGGCGGGGGTGGGGGGTGGGGTGAGGGGGTGCGGCTGGCACCTCATGGCACCTCACCTATGAGTCACAAGACCAGGAGCCTGCGCTGTCTGATTCCCCCCAGGACTGGAAGTCCTGTGATCTCTGGTTTTAGAAAAGGGTAGGGCGGGGCCGGAAAGCCAGGATGGATGATGTTGTTTTTTTTTTCATTTTAGATCTCTGTCACCTCAGTCACTTTTGTCATTAAAGCATTGGTTGTATTCCTTAAAGCATTTGAGCATGGAGGCCGCGTCACCTGGAAGAGTGGGGGGACCCCTGGAAGGGGGGATTGCCACGAGCCACAGGAGGGGATAACCCCGCAGCCCGTGGATGGCCAGCAGGAAACGGCACGCCTGCCAGAACACATTTCAGCTTTGCCTTTCACTGTGCTAATTCCCTGAATGGCAATAACAAGCGGGGGAGGGGGGAGGGGGAGGGGGGAGGCTGGGGGGGGGCGTGGTGCGGGAAACACATGGGAACTGAAAGAAAAGAGATCTGAGAAACGAAATCCGCAGGGGAAAGGAGTTGCCGGTGTTTTAGGGCCACAGCCAGCAGATGCGGGCAGGGAAGCGGAGGGAGGGGGAAGGCCGGGCTTCTGGAACCTGCTGCTGGGCTTTAGACAAAGGCGGTTTGAGAAGCCGAGACCGCGAGGCGGGACCGGTTGCTCGTATCAGCACGGGGGGCCGGAGCCAGCAGCGGGACTCCCGGGCCTGAAAGGGGATCGATTCCCAGCGCGTCCTTCAGGCCAGGAGTTCCCGGAGGATGTGTCAGAACAAGAACGCACAGGGAGAAGTAAGCTTGGGGGAGGCCTGGCAGATTTTGCCCGTCGTGGACAACCTGCTCCTCCGGGAGGCATGCTGCCTTCATCCATGCGTTACCTCTTCGTAGTTTCTGTTTCCTGCGTCGTCCTTCTTATCGTGCTCTACGTGTTTGGGTTCGGGGGAGCGCCGGGCTTCCAGAGGCTAAATAATTCAGACACTTGGATGCTGACTCAGGTTTGCACATCCTTTATCAAAGGCAGAACGCCTTTCCTGTGGAGAAACAAACTGAGGATTCAAGACAAGTCTTCTTGCCGGGAATACCTGACCCAAAGCCACTACATCACAGCCCCTCTGTCTAAAGAAGAAGCCGAATTTCCTTTGGCGTATATAATGGTCATCCATCACCATTTCGATACCTTCGCAAGGCTCTTTAGAGCGATTTACATGCCTCAGAACGTCTACTGTGTTCACGTGGATGAAAAGGCGACGGTGGAATTTAAAGGCGCGGTGGAACAATTACTGAGCTGCTTCCCAAATGCTTTTCTGGCTTCTAGAATGGAGCCAGTGGTCTATGGGGGGATTTCCAGGCTCCAGGCCGACCTGAACTGCGTCAAAGATCTCGCGGCCTCCAAGGTCCCATGGAGGTACGCCATCAACACGTGTGGGCAAGATTTCCCCCTGAAAACCAACAAGGAGATAGTCCGGTATCTGAAAGGATTTAAAGGGAAAAACATTACCCCCGGGGTGCTGCCCCCAGCCCACGCCATTGGACGGACTAAATACGTCCACCGGGAGCACCTGGGCAAAGAGCTTTCCTATGTGATCAGAACCACAGCGTTGAAATCACCTCCTCCCCATAACCTCACCATTTACTTCGGCTCTGCCTACGTGGCTCTATCAAGAGAGTTTACCGACTTTGTCCTCCGTGACCCGCGGGCGGTCGACTTGCTCCGGTGGTCCAAAGATACTTTCAGTCCTGATGAGCATTTCTGGGTGACGCTCAACAGGATCCCAGGTATGTGCGACGCCGTGTTTCAGGGGACAGCAGCGTGCCGTTACTTGGAAAGGCCGTTCGAGAGCCTGCTCCCTTTTAGTAGACGTGCAAGATGAAAGGGAACATCTGTAGTTCTCTCTGATCCTTTCTGGATGCAGAATCAGGTTCTAGCACGGCCAAGGAATACCTTTCAGAGGTATGGCTTTACAACTGATCGTGTTCTTTTGCGTTCAGCTTACTAAATCTTTACCACAATGGGTATTACTGTTGTCAGTCCATAGTGGTCTTTCTTTCCCCCAAATTTGCCAGACCCTCTCTTGCCAGCGCTTCTCCTTCCTACCCCATCCATCAGCCAGATATCTACAGCTCAGCGGAGCTGAGCTGACCCCTCCCCTTATTCTTCCTTCAAAGGGTGTATCACCCCTTGGGATAATCACATTGACGTCTTTGTATGAGGTTGTTCTTGGCCTCCTCTGCATTATTAGCTGTGCGAAGTTGGGGTCATTTTCCTATCTTGTTAACTGCTAAGCATCCTCAGTGCTTAGAACAGATAGTAAATGGTCAATAAATATATATTAGATAAGTGAGTGAGTGAATGAACGAATGGCCAAGCATGAAGCTTTCCACCAGAGTTGTTTCCCTCAGACCCGGCGAGTTGAGAAATGGTTGGACTCGTGTGTATACCGTATCACACGGGTAGGGTTTTTTTTTTTTTTTTTTTTTTGGAAAAGAAAATACATTTTGCTTTAGCTCAAGAATGAGATTCTAGGAACAGCTCCTTCTTTTCTCATCAGAACATTTCCACCTTTACTAATGGACCAGATGGATTCTTTTTAAAACTACATGAAACATGAGAGAATCTCTTCTGCAGGAAATCTCAAGCTTTGGTCTCCATGAAAAATACAAAATGGACCTCTGATGAACTCAACAGCATTATTATAGCAGGAGAAAAACAATCATTGTTCTGGTTTTGGGGGCCTGCCAAGTTGGAAACACTGGTAGTTCCTCTCAGGCTGCAGGGCAGGGCCTGCTGGGCAATAAACATGCCAGCATTCTCTGGAAAATACCACGTTTGGGCTCTGAATCTCAGGGCGACTGGCTTGGGGAACAGGGTTTGCTCTTGTACTGTGCCCTCTGCCTTTCCTGGCCTCCCTCTCCGTATGGCCGCCATCTTCCCACCTTCTGTCTGTGGTTTCCATCATTGTCATATAATTTGGGAGGGACTCAGTACTTAGAGGCTGGTTTTCACATTTCAATATTTATCCCTTCCTTTTTTCACTATTCCCTTTTGATTTATAACATTTGGTACCCGCCATGCGGTTCCTTACATCTGGTCTGAGATGAAGGCATTTCTTAGCAAAAGCCTGAATCGTCACATCTTGAAAGAAGAAAAACACATATTTAGGCTGGGGTTAAATGTCTGGTTACTGTGACAGATGGATGATCAGTCTTCTCAATGTCAAATCAATATAAGAAAACCAAGGAGGGTCGCCTGAGTGGCTCAGTCAGTTGAGTGCCCGTCTCTTGGTTTCAGCTCAGGTCATGATCTCACAGTTCCTGGGATTGAGCCACGAGTGAGACCCCGCATTGAGTTGGGCTCCTCGCTGTCAGAGCAGGGCCTGCTTGGAATTCTCTCTGTCTGTCTGTCTGTCTCTCTCTCTGCCCCTCCTGCACTCTCTCTCTCCCTCCCTCTCAAAGTAAATAAATAAAGAGAAAACCAAAGGAAAAAAGAATCTTCCACCCCCCCCCCCATTTTCCAGCCCTAGAAAAATAGACAAGATAGGAGACCAAGACTGATATGTAGACAGGCAGAGGAAAGGAAACCATTTTTGCTATAGGCTGTGGTATGGTATGCTGGCTTCTGCCTTCTCAGAGAGACAGTATGGCTCCATGTAAATCACATAATCTCTTGGAGCCTCAAATCTCCCCAACTACCAAACGAGAGCCCAGGTAAGAAGACCCCCTTCGTCTCTGCCTTTGCCTCTCCTTGCGGAAGACTCAATGCCCAGAACGACATGAACACTTCACATACAGCTATGAGGAATTTGTAGGAAGGTGGAAATGCTGGCGAGTCTAGATTCCCGGTTGCCCATTAGCCTTGGCAAATGCATTCCATCTCCTTCGGAGGTGAGAGCTCCACCAAGAGCATCCTCCAGGGAGAAAAGCAAGCATGGTCCAGGGTCAGTGGTCTGTCAGATCTGATTCTACAAGGGATGCTTTTCAGGATAATGTGACGTCTCCTGTGGCTTTGCTTCCTTCCTTTCTTTCACGCGGGATGGCATTCTGGTTTAGGGAGAAAGCAGAAGGATATCCTGCTTGTACGTGGGGCCTTCATGAATTGCAAGGTATTAAAAAAAAAAAAATCATCGGGTGCCTGGGTGGCTCAGTTGGTTAAGCATCTGACTCTTGGTTTCAGCCCAGGTCATGATCTCATGGGTCCATGAGTTCGAGCTCCAGGTAGGGCTCCTTGCTGACAGTGCAGAGCCTGCTTGGGACTCTCTCTCTTTCCTTTTCTCTCTGCCCCTCCCTTGCTCATGCTCTCTCTTTCTCTCTCTAAATAAATAAATTAAATAAAATAAGTATCATCAAATGCTCTAGCCCGTGTTGGATATCTCCATCTTCAAAGGCAATGTAAAATCCAATCACACCCTCAAGTAACTCCAGGATTTTATGCTTGAGTCTCCTTTGGGACTTAAGATTTGGGATGTGAGTCTGGTCCTTCATTACCAGATAGCTTTTAACCATATCAGCTCTTTTTTTTTTTTTTTTTTTGAGAGAGAGAGAAAGAGTGCATGTGAGCAGGGGAGGGACGGAGGGAGAGAGAGACTCTTAAGCAGTCTCCACGAGAACGGAGCCCCACGCAGGGCTCAGTCTCACAACCCTGGGATCATGACCTGAGCCAAAATCAAGAGTCGGACTCTTAACCAAATGAGCCACCCAGATGCCCCAGCTCTTCTATGTTCGATGTCATGTTATAAGAGGAAAAGTCCTTCAGTAAGTATAGCGTCAACATCGTTTTTGCAAAACGTGCAAGTACAAACAGTGTTGTTCCTTTCCTGTCTCAAAAGTTCCTTCTCTCTTCTGCCTAACACCCTAACTTAAAGTGGTTGTGTTAGAAATACCATGCACAGGTACATCAGCTTCCCCAAATCACCCACAGTTGTCATAGGACCAAGGAAATGACTAGTACCCTACAGTTACATGACATCAGAAAACCAAGTGAAAATAGTTTATGAGACTCAATAGAAAGAATATTCGCAGAGGTAGCACTGAATTACGTAGCTTCACCTGGCATTTTTTTTTTTCAAGTTGTGTTTCTATTGAGAAAATGATTTCTTTCTTGGTCTTCAACCCTTAGGCTTGTTCCAATCTGCATTAGAATTAGAAATGGTGCTATGGGCGCCTGGGTGGCTCAGTGGGTTGAGCGTCCCACTTCGGCTCAGGTCATGATCTCACAGTTCGTGATTTCGAGCCCCGCGTCGGGCTCTGTGCTGACAGCTCAGAGCCTGGAACCTGCTTTGCATTCTTCCTCTCTGTCTGTCTCTCTCTCTGCTCCTTCCCTGCTCACACACTGTCTCTCAAAAAGAATAAAGATTAAAAAAAAAAAAAAGAAGTGGTGCTAAAACAGGCCAAAAAGAGTCTCTCGGGGTAAGAGGGCCAGTCTCACATCCTTCTTCACGGGAGGCCAGGCGGAGTGGTTACCAGCCCATTCCATGTGGCTCTTGGAGAGACAGATGGTCTAGACCTCTCCCTTCTGGCCATATTCTCAAAGGAAACCCTCCAGGAGCACAAACAGAGAGCCAATAGTCCACCTTGAATTCTGGTGCATGGTTAGATTTTCTAACTCATCAGATCTTTGTAATCATTTGTGTCACCTCAAGAAACCACCATTTTCTCTAGCTTTTCTGGTTATTCCTATAGCATTGTCTTTGGCCTCCCCGCCCCATGGTGGAATGTTAGAGGCCATTTTGATTTTTGCTTTAAATCTTGCGGAATTGCTCAGTACCCACAGAAACAGCCGCTAGGCTTGTTTCTTACAGTCCATTCCCATGGCTAAATTGTCTTCTGGTCGCACTTCAGGGCCAGTCCATCCCTAATGGAAAAGGCAAAACTTACTTTTTTTTCAGCTATACTTTCCCCCCCTTCTCACTGTGTAAGTTTATTCTTTTGACTTTTTGCTCGTGCATTCATCACTCTGACCTTTCTCATGCCGTGAGGTTTTTCCTCCATAAGAATGTTTTCGTTTGCCTCTCTTCCTTTTTCCATCTGTATACATTTTTTTTTTCAGAGCCCCTTCTTCAAATAAATTATCTCAACCTCAGCAGTGACCACATGATCGCATTTCCTCATTTTTCAAACCTAAAAATAGCGTGTTTCCTACTTCGATTTATTTTGCTTTTTTAACGCTGAGTTTTATTTATATGTGCACATTCTTTGGGAATGTGCTATGACTCTTTAAGTGGCAAGCGACAGAAACACAACTCAAAGTTGCTTAAATAGACGCAAGAGCCTACCGGGTCACAGAATTGAGATGCCCAAGAAAGGACTCCAAAAAATCTGGATCAAGAGTGGAAACAACATATTCAGGAATTCAGGACTCTGTCTGCCAGATGGTCTCTCTGTGGTGTGAAAAACTGTCTCTTTGTCCAGAGCTAAAGGTGGGGAGGCGGGGTCCCAGGTATGGGACTCCCAGTGCTACAACCAGGAAAGCCCCAGGTGAATTGGGCCAAGTTGGTCACTCTCCCTGCCTGTGGTGGCCCCATTCAGACAGACTCCCCCCACCTGCTGTCAGAGATGGCCACAAGTAGCTGTCGTTTCTTGGTTCTGACAGTTGGCACTCTTAGGGGACAAGAGAGTCTTTTTCCTGAGAGTTCTAGCAACAAGTTTAGGGGAGACCTCGTATTTGTCCTGCTTGGTGCAAATCACTATCCCTAACCAAATCAAGGGGGTGAAGGATACTGACGAACCTTTGTTGGGTCACTTTCCCAAGGGGCAGCCTACAGTTGAAGATGGTTCCTTAGGGTGACGCTGGTCAGACTAAAGGACGCTCCCCACTGCAAAATCGTTCCTTGTCTTGTAGGTAGAGTGTTAATGAACATCTCCATCTGGTATTAGAAGGGCAAGATTCAGGTTAAGACCTAAAGCTTTAAGCCCTTGAACAATCGTAACTTGGAGAATACTAATTAAATTACTTCTGTGGAAGTGGTGTCATCTCAATAAACATACCCCTTCTGTCTCATAAAAACATTTTTAATAATGTTTCTTTGTTATGTTTGGATAGTACTTATTTTGCAAAAGCACTTACATATGATCTCGTCTAATCCTTACAAGACCCCTGTAAAAGGAAGGCTACCATCCCCATTTTGCAGAAGAGAAACTAAGATGAAAATATGTGACTTACCCAAAGACAAGTATTTCATATAACTTAGCAAGAAATTCAAAAAAAAAAAAAAGAAAAAGAAATTTCTAGAGGAAGGAGAGATAAGATCTGTATTACACATTTAGATTAAATTATACCTGGTTTTATGAATCCTTCATTAATTATTATAAAAACTGCAAGTGTCCAGAAGATGAACCTTAGGGGATTCGGAGTCTTGTCGAGCTTGAGGAATGATGTATAATGGGACCCACCCAAAAATATTCTCTCTTGTTCCCTAAGTCATCTGGAT
The DNA here is from genome assembly GCF_022079265.1 of Lynx rufus. NCBI lineage: Eukaryota > Metazoa > Chordata > Mammalia > Carnivora > Felidae > Lynx > Lynx rufus. Next base: position 128,460,473 of record NW_025814878.1, read on the forward strand.
GGTTAGCCCCTCTTTCTGGAACTCGGGGCTTTTTTGTGTGAGCAGGAGGTCCAGGAAAGAGGAGGGGACTGCCCATCTGCCCCATCTGGGTCCGCATTATCTCAGCTTAATCTTCTCAAGAATCTCGTCTAGTCAGTATTGAAACGCACATTTTGCCATTTTACCGAGAGGTGAAGAGGGAATCGGAAGGGTTGAGGAACGTGCTCTGCTCCAAAAGCAGGAGGCACAGTGAAGGATAGAGTGGATACAAGGAGCACCGCAAATCCAACGCACTCAGAACACAACTTACACAGTCGCCTTTGTGTGTCCTCTTCTAGCTCTTCCCTGCAGGCTGGGTTCTCTCTCTCCGTCGTTCTCACTGACCCATCCTGGGGGATCTGGCTTTCCCTGGAGCTTGGGTTCCAAGAGTTGGGGAGAGCCAGGCTGGAATCCTAGCTGCCCCATCCCAGCCACATGACCCGGTGTTTATACAAAAGCCCAGTCTTCAAGTAGCAAGGCCAAGGTGGTGAAAGCGTGGAGCCTGGGGCCAAACTGCCTGCATTTGAATCCCTGCTTTGCCGTTTACAAGCTGTGTGACCTCGGACCAGTGACCTGAATTTGGGGACCTCAGTTTCCCATCTGTAACGCGGAAAATAATAATTTTGTATCAAATACGTGAGGCTTCAATGAGTCGGACTATTGCCCAGCCCATATTTTAAGCGTTACTTTTTATCGTTGTTATTGTTGTGATTCTGGCCTTCGCCTCTAAAAGGTCGTCTGGGGGCGCCTGGGTGGCGCAGTCGGTTAAGCGTCCGACTTCAGCCAGGTCGCGATCTCACGGTCCGTGAGTTCGAGCCCCGCGTCGGGCTCTGGGCTGATGGCTCAGAGCCTGGAGCCTGTTTCCGATTCTGTGTCTCCCTCTCTCTGCCCCTCCCTCGTTCATGCTCTGTCTCTCTCTGTCCCAAAAATAAATAAACGTTGAAAAAAAAAATTAAAAGGTCGTCTGTAATAAATATCTATAAAATGTCATCATTTAATAAATGTTGAGCACCTAGATACCGTGCTAAGTACTGGGATACAGTAGTGCATGAAACAAATAAGACCCCTGCTCTCGTGGAGTGTATGTTCTAGACGTGGGACACGGATAAAAAAAAGCAGACAGATGAGATAATTAGAGATTCTGTTCAGTGCTCTGCAGAGAACACAGGCTGATACGGAAAAGGACCTGCTTTGAATGGGGTGAGTCGGGGAAGCCTTCTTAGTGGACGTGGTACATGAACTGAGGTGGGCACCTCGTATGACGGCCACGGGGACGATGTGACCTGGCCACCCCACCTTCATAGGTGTTACTGGCAGAAGAAGCAAGGCGATGGGTGTAAGTTTTTGGCATAGCGCTGACTACAGACTGAACAGTCAATAAACTGAACCTGGCTGTCAGCCTCCTCTCTGTTTCTGGTGCCGCCATCTGTCTTCTCTTGTCTCCTACAATAGTCTTGTCTCTTTCTTTCTTTCTTTCTTTCTTTCTGTCTTTCTGTCTTTCTGTCTTTCTGTCTTTCTGTCTTTCTGTCTTTCTTCTTTTTTAAAGTTTATCGGTTTATTTTGAGAGAGGGAGAGAGAGCACACACAAGCAGGGGAGGGGCAGAGAGGGAGGGAGACACGGAATCCCAAGCGGGCTCTACACCGTCAGCGCAGAGCCCAACGCGGGGCTTGAACTCGCGAACCGCAGGATCATGACCTGAGTCGAGATCAAGAGTCGGATGCCTAACCGACTACACCCTCCGCCAGGTGCCCTTCGTCTCGTTTCTAATTACATCAAACCCGTGAACCACACGGGTTTGAACTGCGTGGGTCCAGTTACAGGTGTGTGTTTTTTTTTTTTTTTTACAATAGAGCCCTATAAATGTATTTTCTCTTCTTTATGATTTTCTTCCTAACATTTTCTTTTGTCTAGCTTACTTCATTGTCACAACACAGTCCATGATACATATGATATACAACATATGTGTTCATTGGCTGTTTGCCATTGGTAAGGCTTCCAGTCAACAGTAGGCTACTGGTACTTATGTTCTGGGGGAGTCAAGGGTTATGTGGGGCGCGCCTGGGTGACTCAGTCAGTTAAGCGTCCGACTTCAGCTCAGGTCATGATCTCGCGGTTCGTGAGTTGGAGCCCCGTGTCGGGTTCTGTGCTGACAGCTCAGAGCCTGGAGCCTGCTTTGGATTCTGTGTCTCCCTCTCTCTCTGCCTGTCCCCCACTCATCCTCTCTCTCTCTCTCTCTCTCTGTCTCAAAAAATAAATAAACATTAAAAAAAGTGTTATGTGTGGATTTTCTCCTGCACAGGGGGTTGGCACCTCTAACACCTGCCATTATTCAAGGGTCAACATATTTTTCCCGACTGTATTCTCAGCCTGCTTTCATTCATCTCCATAGTGACAAGGATGACATTTATAAAAATTGATCATGTGATCATCTCTCTCCTTGAAGACCTTCAAGCAGATCCTCATCACCTCCAGCATGATGTCCTAGCCCCTTCACTGGGCGCAGGGCACTCATTGCCGTCTGGTCTCTTAGGCTTTCCATCACCTTCTCTCGCTATGTGCCCCATCCCATGCTGTACTCCAGCTCTACCTGGGTGACTTGTGAGTCCCAAATGTGCCACTTCCACCGTCCCTGCCTCGACTCATGCCAGTTGTCCTGCCACGACCTTCTGGGCTTTTTCTCCTTCTCCCTCACTTGACTGACATGGGCCTTTCTTGTAAGAGTCAACTTACGGTCACTCTCTGAAAAGACTTTCCTAATTCTCACTGCCACGGACTCACTCCTCCCGTATCACACTGTACTATTATTAGTCTTGCAGTGCTGTGTTTGTGTTCCCAGCAGACTTCGAGACTGAGCTTCAAAGGTAGAAGCTACACCTGTTAATTTTTGTTTCCTTTACGCCTAACACAACCCCTGATACGTGAGCAATGCTCAACACAACGGAGTCTCAACTTTTATTCATTCAACTTGCACAAACTCAACTGTATGCACGCACACATGCGCACACACAGGCCCACAAGTTGTGTAAATTTAAATGGTTTGGGCCATCCCACCCTGCCTTCCATTCCATGCAATTTGTCTGGGGTTTCGAGTGAGCCCGAGGTGGATTCTGTTTATTCCCATGACGGGTCTTCGTTCCCATGGCTCTCTAATGTTAATGATACCGTGTACATCTCATAACACATAGTTCCTCAGTTCCAGCCAACTTCTTCGTCTGGGGCTCGTTAGAAGAAACTACCATCTAGGTCAAGATTAGAGGGAAAATCGGCCATGTTGGAATTAGGGAGACTCTGTGTCGTCTTAATGTGGCACATCCCCAAGGGATTTCTCCAGAGGAGTTTTGACTGTATGTCGTCTCCTCTTTACACCCTGACTTTGCAACCTAGACTCCCTATAAGATGTGTACAGTTCTTTGAATTGAATTTATTGTACGTTTATTGTATAAATATGTACATTTATTGTATATGTGTACATTTATACAATACATTTAGGTAAATGCATCGTATACGTTCATTGTATAAATGTATATATTTCTCTCTCCCAACACTTCCCTACAGCAGCTGGTGCTTGTCACAACAAATGCCCTCCTTAATCCCTATCACCTATTTCACCCATCCCCCCACCACCTCCCCTCTGGTAACCACCAATTTGTTCTCTATGGGTAAGAGTCTGTTTCTTGCTTTCCCTCTCTCTCTCTCTTTCTTTTCCCCCTTTGCTCATTTGTTTTGTTTCTTAAATTCCACATATGAGTGAAATCATACGGTATTTATCTTTCTTTGACTGACTTATTTTGTTTAGCATAATACTCTCTAGCTCCACCCATGTCATTGCAAACGGCGAGAGTTCATTCTTGTTTATAGCTGATTCATATTCCGTTGTATCTAGACACAACTTCTTCTCTACCCATTCATCTGTTGATGGATGCTTGGGCTGTTTTCATAATTTGGCTATTGTAGATACTGCTGCTATAAACATCACGGCGGGTGCATGTATCCCTTTGAATTAGTATTTTTGTATTCTTTGGGTAAATACCTAGCAGTGCAATTTGGGGATCAGAGGGTGGTTCTGTTTTTAACTTTTCTGAGCTACGATTTCAACACTATGTAAAGGTTGTCATGTTGCCAAATGTGTGAAAGGGCATTGCTTTTACAATCCCTCTTTGAGGAACTTGGATAACGGATATTATCCATCCAACTATGGATAATACTGTTCTTTTCAGATGCTTGGTCGCCGACTATTGAGCCTTGGTTAATAGTTGATTTTAGAGTCACTACTCTCAGAGAAATTCAGAATGACGGGGAAATTTTAATTTGCAGTGACTGTCCCCCTTGAATCTTTCCTCAGCTTGCTTTTTGGCTCTTAATGTTCTTTGTTACTTGGTGATTCAAATCACTGTTTGGGTTCTGATGAATCATAACACTGTATCATGCCCCCCACATTTCCCTCTTTTTTGGATATCTCTTCCTGAGGCTCCCACTGGCAACTGCTGATATGTTCCCCCTCCCACCTCCCTACTCCCCACAAATCCACTTCTCCAGAGTCTCCGTGACTGGCGCTGCCATTCTTTCCTGGGAGCCGACTGCTTTGTGCCCCATATCTAATCAGCACATTCTGTACATTCTGTCTGGGATGGTTTCTAGCGAGTATTACCCAACTTGTTCCTATCACGGCCACTCTAACTCCAGCCCGTCATGCCTCTCAAATGGTTTGTTAGACCCGTCCAAGTGCCCTCTCTAGCCCGGGTCTCTCTCTCTTCAAACCATTCTAACACTCGACATATTTTTCTAATTAAGGCATGGCTCTAAGAATAACTTCTCAATCTCACATGCTGCAGGGAGTTCCCACAGCTTATTGATTTGCTCACTATAAACATCTCATGGGATGTCGGATATCAACATACTCCTAATAGATACCACCTCATTATCACCAATACCACCTCACTGTCAATTCTCACTGCTGCTTTCTCTGAAAAGAATATTCCCGAAAAACCACCTTCCTTGTGTTCCTGCCTTTGGCACTTTTCTTCAGCTCATTCTCTCTCTACCGGGGCCACTCTTCTCCATCTCTCCCATTTAAATAATGGCCTTAATATGTCTGCTTTTAATAGCCTGTCATTTGGGAAGCTTTTCCTGATCTTTTTTTTTTTTATGGCGAAAAATTTTAGATTTAGATGTAGCCAGCTGGACTCAGTTTAGACGGTCCCAATTTTGTTGCCAATATCCAAAAGCATCATAATTAGGAGCCAGTCAAACATATGCCTTCTTCTTTCCATCAGGCCTGATCTGGGTGTTGACCTTGGCCACGTCAAGGTAATAGGGTTTCTTCACAGTGTCTTTAATCTGGTACTTGTTGGCCTTGACATCCACAGTGAACACAAGTGTGTTGTCCTCTATGCTCTTCATGGCCGACTGGGTAGTAAGGGAGAACTTGATGATGCACAGTGGTCCAGCTTGTGTCTTCTGGGGGCATTCTTTCAAGGATATTTGGGCTGCCTTCAGAGGCATTTGGGTCATCAGAAGGTAGATGACCTGCAGATCTTCCTTTTGTGTGTGTGTGTGTGTGTGTGTGACTGTGAACATCTTTCAGCACCATTTTCTTGGACTTCAAAGCCTTTGCTTTGCCTTTGCCTTTGGGAAGGACAGGAACTTCCTTCTTCACCTTCAGCACCATCTTTGTGAAAGGCAGAAATAAATTTTTTTATTCAAGTGTAATTAACATGCAATGTTATATTAGTTTCGGGTGTACAATGTAATGATTCAACAATTCTGTACGTGACCCAGTGCTTGTCAAAGTGTGCTCTCAGGCGCCTGGGTGGCTCAGCCGGTTGGGCATCTGCTCAGGTCGTGATCTCACGGTTCGTGAGCTCGAGTTCCCCATCAGGCTCTGTGCTGAGTGTGGCGCCTGCTTGAGATTCTTTCTCTGCCCCTCCACCGTGTGTGCACGTGCTGTCTCTCTCTCTCAAAAGAAATACATTAATTAATTAAAAAAAATAAGTAGATTCTTGATTCCTTTTATCTATGTCACCCGCCCCACTCACCCACTTTCCCCCGGCAACCCCTAGTTTGTCCTGTGCATTGAAGAGTCTGGGTTTTTGGCTTTTCTTCTTTCTTTCTTTCTTTCTTTGTTTTTTTTTTTTCTTTCTTAAATCCCATATATGAATGAAATCATTTGGTATTTGTCTTTCTCTGGATGACTTATTTTACAAAGCATTATAACCTGTAGGTCTGTCCATGTTTTCACAAATGCAAGATTTCATTCTTTTTTATGGCTGAGTAATATCGCATTATATATGTATACCATATCCTCTTTATCGATCCGTCTAGAGATGCACACTTGGGCTGCATCTGTATCTTGGTTCTTGTAAATAATGCTGCAGTAAACATAGGGGTGCATATGTCTTTTCAGATTAGTGTTTTCTTTTTTAGGAAACTCCATACTGTTTCCCACAGTGGCTGCACTAATTTGTGTTCCCATCAACAGTGTACATGGGTTCTTTTTTTCTACATATCCTCGCCAACATTTGTTATTTCTTGTGTTTTTGATTTTGGCCATTCTGACAGATGTGAGGTGATACCTCATTGTGGTTTTCCCTTTATTTTTTAATTTTTTCATTTCATTTTTTTTTTTTTTTAATTTGGGAGAGAGAGAGAGGGCGGTGGGGGAGAAGGGCAGTAGAAGAGGGAGAGAGAATCCCAAGCCCAGTGGGATCTATGCCCTGTGCAGAGCCCAGTGTGGGGCTTGATCCCACGATCCTGAGACCATGACCCGGGCCAAAATCAAGAGTCGGACCCTCAACCGACTGAGCCACCCAGGTGCCCTCATTGTGGTTTTGATTTGTATTTTCCTGATGATTAGTGATGTTGAGCATCTTTTCATGTGTTTATTGACCATCTGTATATCTTCTTTGAAAAAAAGTATATCTCTTTAGGTCCTCTGCCCATTTTCTGATCAGATTGCTTGGGGTTTCTTTTTCTTTTTGTTTCTTTCTTTTGTTTTGTTTTGTTTTGTTTTGTTTTGTTTTGGTGTTGAATTGTATGTGTTCTTTATATATTTTGGATATTAACTCTTATCAGATATATCATTTGCAAATATCTCCTCCCATTCAATATGTTGTCTTTTGTTTTGTTGGTTTCCTGCACCATACAAAAGCTTTTCATTTTGGTGCAGTTCTAATAGTGTAATTTTGTTTTTGTTTCCCTTGTTTAAGGAGGCATAGCTAGAATTGATGTTTCTACAGCTGACGTCAAAGAAATTACTGCCTATGTTTCATTCTAGGAATGCTACTGTTTCAGGTCTAACATGTAGGTATTTAATCCATTTTGAGTTTATTTTTGTATATGGTGTAAGAAAGTTGTCCAGTTTCATTCTCTTACACGTAACTGTCCAGTTTTCCCAACACCACTTGTTGAACAGGCTGTCTTTTCCGCACTGTACATTATTGCCTCCTTTGTCATGAATTAACCGACCATATGAGGGTGGGTTTATTTCTGGACTCTCTGCTCTGGTCCATTGATCTGTGTGTCTATTTTTGTGCCAGTACCTGCTGTCTTGATTACTACAGATTTGTGGTATATCTTGAAATCTGGAATTGTGATACCTTCAGCACTGTTTTTCCTAAATGGAAATAGTTTTTAATATGCCCCTCAGCCTGCTGCCCAGTCAGTTGCAAATCATCACCCCTTCCACCTCCACCCCCATCATACACACACACACACACACACACACACACACACGCTAGATTACTTTGCCGTGTCCTGAGGGATCAGTTTCAGACAGCATTTTCTAGCCATGTTCAGTCCTTCTGGGACATTTCGGACATTTCCTTTCTACTCCTGGTCAATATCAATGGTACTGTTCTCTCTCCTTGTGTTTCCAAAGCATCTTGCTCACCTTGGGAATACTTCACAGTGCCAACCTTATTTGGGGAGCAGTGCTGGCCCTAGCCAGACTATGCTTCAATCCGAGGTCGACCATCCCTGATCTTACCAAACTGGTGCCTTACTCCACACCATAGAAGTAAAAAAAGAACAGCCCAACAGCAGAAGCCCCTGCTTTAAAGGACGTATCTGGGTTTTCATAAGGCTACTTATTTGATGAAATTAACTCATCAGTTGGTGAACAACCTTAGAAAGTTATATCCAGGGGCACCTGGGTGGCTCAGTCAGTTGAGCGTCTGACTCTTGATTTCAACTCAGGTCATGATCTCACGGTTCGTGAGTTTGAGCCTGTGGTGAGCTTGGAGCTTGGAGCGTGGAGCCTGCTTGCGATTCTCTCTCTCTCCCTCTCTCTCCACCCCTCCCCTGCTCTCTCTTTCTCTCTCTCTCAAAATAAATAAACTTAAAAAATTTTTAAAGAAAAAAAGAAAGTTACGTCCAAAGCAGTAAATGTATTAGTCACTTTCTGAACTAACCTTGTGTTAATGTGGTTTCTCATTGCCACAGCTGCTTACAAGCCCATCTTTTGAAATCTCATCTCCTGACCTGCAGAGTATATCGTATTCTTTCTTGAGCTGCTTTTGGTCAAAGCCATGAGCATCAGAAGGTTTTCCCCAAAGTATATTTACCCCATATCCACGTCAGTGCCATGTTTTCTGAGAATAGGTGGATGATATTCCTTCCCCATAATTTTTCTTTTCAAGCCAGGTTTAAAGATCAGAACTTAACTGTGAACATATTGAAGGCTGATGCTACCATTTTTTTTTTTTTTTTTTTTTACTAAGCAAACCAAAGATATTCAGATCATCCTAACGTAATTAGCTTCCCGCCATCATTAGTCTCTTCTCTTGAGCCATCCCCTTCCTTAGCCCCACTCCTCACAGGATTCCTCCTTCATGAAAATCTAGGATTCTGTCCTCAATTCAAATCAGAGCTCCTTGGGGGTCTACAGAAGGAAAGCCCTCCTGCCCGGGACCCCAAACACTCTCCTACATCCCACGTGAAAACTGCCCAGTTTAGACCCTGAAGTCCTGCTGGGGTGTTCAGTGGGGGGGCCTCCCGGAAAGGCTGCTTACCCCTCCCCCCATGTGGTTTCTCCTCTCCAAGGACTTTGGTCTGTCTGAGCCAAGCGCCCTCCACCCCACCTCCAAGTCTTCTTGGATTTTATCTCTGGTCAGTTACCCTACCACGTTTTGGACTTTCCCCTGCACTTTAAGTGAATTTAAACAAAACTCCCCAGTGCAGTTTTCCTGTAAAAACAGCCTCCTCTTTATTCTGGGAAGAATCTAGAATAATCACAGCATTTAGAGCTGAAAGAAGCCTGAGGGAGCATCTAGTTCCAATTTGTGCTAAGCTTGCACAAATCTGGAAATTGAGAGTCGGAGAGATCAAACGGCTGGTTGACTCTGCTGCTGTTAAATGAGTTAACGTTTCCTGGCTTTACTGGCCATTTCTTACACATGTTAAAATAAGTGCTTCCATTCATAAGACCTTCGTACTTTTCTATTCGTCTCCCCTTAACAGAAAGAAGACCACTCGAGTCACATGTGATGTGGAGGGGAGGGGACTTCAGACACAGTCAACACTGCGATAGCTGCTATCTTCCTTTTAGGTTCTCCCTGCATTATATAGGTTGTTCCTAAGACATTCTCCAACCCCCTGGGGAACATCTGTGTAGTTAGAATAATGTATGTGGGTTCTTTTCAGCTCACTGTAAAGCTGTCCAACAAACGCTGATCATTTGGTGATTTGGGATAGGTAAGGAAGGGCTATGTGGGTTTTACGCACTACAGTTTGCAGACTTTTGATGATCTGCATCTCTACTCTGCATTCCCTCTACTCCCTCCACCCGGATCAATGGTTTAAACATTTCTTTTCCTTCCACACTCATCCAGTTATTGAATACTCTTTTTTTTTTAATTTTGCTTAACATTTTTATTTGTTTTTGAGATGAGAGATAGAGACAGAGCATGAATGGGGGAGGGGAAGAGAGAGAGGGAGACACAGAATCTGAAGCAGGCTCCAGGCTCTGAGCTGTCAGCACAGAGCCCGACGTGGGGCTCGAACTCACGAACTGTGAGATCATGACCTGAGCCGAAGTTGGACGCTCAACCAACTGAGCCACCCAGGCGCCCCGAATACTCTTTTGTCAACTATCTTGCAGCTGTGAGTGGGTAGGACAGCTGGTGTCTAGGGTGATTAATTCATCCTGGTATGCCCAGGACTTTCCTAGTTTTAGCACTGGTAATCCCACATCCCGAGAAATCCCTCAGTCCTGGGCAAACTGGGATAGACGGTCACCCTAAGTGCTGCCCCAACACATTCCTGCTTGCTTCCCAATGCCCAGGTCATCTTGGGATCAAGAATTAATGCCTTAGATATTTGTGTTCCACAGAACAGCACCGATCAGTAAATTGGAAAACTGTTATCATCAAAAGCACTCAGTTCTGCAGATTCCAAAACACTGAAGACACATCGAAGGGTAGTGATTGAAACTACACTATCATTCACGAGGGCCCTAACCAAAGCAGACTGGGGCCACACCTCCTCTATTTATAAGAAATTTTCCTTTTCTTTTCTTTTTTCCTTTTCTCTTTCTTTTTTTTTTTTTTTTTTTTTGAGGAGAAAGGATAGAGTTTAAGGAAATCATTTCAAAGGATAAATTGGTAAACATAAAATCTGAATCGAAAACCACTTTAACCAGTGGGAGAATCAAATACAAAGATCTTCTTCAGTTACGCGCAAACACAGGACATATCCTGGAGACAAATTTGTTTGGCTTTAACGTCTAGGAAAGAAGAAATGTCTGCTTCTTTGGGATTGATCCAAGCCCTCTGCCCTAATACACTGTCTAAGCTCAAGTTAATGACAGGTTCTGTGGGAAAGAAGCTAGTAGGAGAGTGGATTAAATAAACTGAACTCAAGTCAAGAATTTAATAGGGCTATTAAAAGTAGAAGTTGGAGGAAGCCACACCCTATTTCTATTTTAAAACTGTTTTGTTTCCACTTATTTGAAAATGTTCAAAAGATAAAGAGTATCTTCAAGATACAGATCTCCCGCAGCTGCTGAATGGTAAAACACTGGGTCTTAGTAGAAATACCAACCCCTTGCAACATCAGTTCAACTTTCAAAAATATGCAGGTGGAGGAGTTTGGAGGCAGTTGGTACGAGAAGGGTAGCAGAAGCATATCCCAGATTTGGACAGACCTTGAACGTGCAAATTCACTTCATGAATCTGCCATCTTTTTTCTCAAAGGAGACATTTGGAAACCGACACGTTGCATAGAAAGACAACCGTCACTATTCTGTTCCTTGAAGTTGAGCAGAATATAACCAAAGATAACATTTTTGTTTGTGTTTCTTGTCTGGTTTTCGCTTTTGTTTTTGTTTGGGCAATTGACCCCGGAAGGGAAAGAGCTTTGCTACCCCAAGAAGGCCTCTAGGGAAGTAGAAAATGGAGTGCGACCCCAGAAGAGTGAGGTAAGCTAGGGTGACCGTCTGTGGAAGATCAGGAGAAGATTCAGAAGAAGGCTTCATAGCCAGATTGACTTTCCACCACTTAGAAAGACTATTCCTTTTTAACAATTGGGAAACTAAGGGACAGTGATCCCCAAAGACTTTTCCAAGGTCACGTAGGAGGCAGTAGAGCTTTGTTTAAACCCTGCTCCAGGGGCACCTGGGTGGCTCCGTCCATTAAGTGTCCCACTCTTGACTTGGGCTCAGGTCATAATCTCATGGTTTGTGAGTTTAAGCCCCACATTGGGCCCTACGCTGACAGCGTGGAGCCTGCTTGGGATTCTCTCTCTCTCTCTCTCTCTCTCTCTCTCTCTCTCCCCCTCTCCCTCACTGGTGCACGTGCTCTCTCTCTCTCAATATAAATAGTGTTAAAAAACAATAAAATAAAGTCTTAAAAAATATATAACGCTGCTCCAAAGCCTTGGTCTTCCCCCACTATGCTGTGTATTTGTCTCTGTGGTAACCTTTTTGTGGGGTGACCCAGCAGGCTGGCTCTCTGAAGAGGTAACCATTTGGAAATGGTTTGGAAATACAGGCTGAAGAAACCTGAAGTGTAGTTGCCCCACTTTGGGGCGGGGGCACAGGGCAGAAGAGGCCAATGCCACCCATGATAACAGTGACCTTGAGGGCTCCCACCTATCCTTTGGGATCTTTCAGGCGGCAGAATGACCCCTCAAACACAGGTGTTCTGCTTCACTGTTTAGTATCTAGGAAGTAGACGGGGCAGGTATGTTCCTGGGTGAGCCAAGATTGGCAACAGAGAGATGCCTTAAGACTTGTTGAGTAATTCTTACGTGCAAGGCATTGTTCTAAGCTCTTTTTATATCTTGAACCTATTTAAATCTCCTTAAAGCCCCATAAGGTCAGTCCTCTTAATACCTCCATTTTATAGAAGAAGGAAGGAAACTGAGGCATACAGTCCAGTGCTGTGCACTATAACCCAGATGATGGATGTAAAGGGGCTTCAGGCAGGTGTAATTGGCCCCATTTCACATTTCTTTGTCTGGAAAGATACAGAATCTATAGGTGATTGCAAAGATTCCAGTATTGCAAAATATAGGCCTGGAGGAACCCGATTGCAGTCTAGAACAGGGATCGCCAAATGACACACAGCCCATGGGCTAAGTCTCACCCGTTTCTGTACTCTCCACAAGCTGAGAATGACTTTACATTTTTAAGTGGTTGGAAAAAACCAAACAAAGACTATTTAGTGACATAGGTGTTATATGAACTTGAGATATCGGTGTCCACAAATAAAGACTTCACAGGACACAGGCACATATTACGGCTACTTTCGAGCTGCGGTAGCAGACGTGAGTGGTTATTACATCAGAAACCAAATGTCTCACAAACCTAAAATATTTACTATGGGGCCCTTTATAGAAAAAAAAAATGCTGACGTAGAATCATGTGGTCAACATAATTGCCTAATACTTTCAGGGAAAAATTTTTGTCGTAATTGTGATTGCTAAATAATTAAAAGCCTCCCCTTTTGTGCAGAAACTGGTTACTTAAAAAGAAATTCTGAATAAACATCCTTCACAAATGACTTTTTAAATAGAATGTGCAGCAGGTATGCATAAGATAGATAAATACGTTTATATATCTTCTCACTAAATGTTAGCGCTCTGCTTGTTTTCAGAGACGGTCTGCTTGGCCCAATGTTTGCACTGATCTTTATGATTGTCAAACCCTTTCATAGACATTAACTTATTTGATAATTTACAAGTGCTGGGGGTACTGATCGGCAGTAATAAAATGGTCCCTGAGCTGAACGGATGGCAGCCATCCTTGAACTGAATGGTCTTGCAAGTGCTCTGCTTCTGGATTTTTTCTTGAACCTTCTCACCCGCAGCCCATCACCTTGCTGACAACAGGGTGCCTGGGTGTCCCCGTGCCACATCCCTCTGTTAATTTGTGACTTTTTAAAACGGTAAAATTCAGATTTCTCACTTCTGAAAATATTTGAAGAGTGGGGCGCCGGGGTGGCTCAGTCAGTTCATGATCTCACGGTTCATGGATTCGATCCCTGCGTCGGGCTCTGTGCTGATGTCTCAGGGCCTGGAGCCTGCTTCAGATTCCGTGTCTCCCTCTCTCTCTGCCCCTCCCCCACGCATGCTCCTTTTCTGTCGCTCAATAATAAACATTAAAAAAAATTACAGGCCCCGTGGCCAGCGTGGCATTATTGGCCAGCGTTGAGAGGGAGCTGCTTGCTTTAGGTGGGACATAGGCTCTTCGCTGCGGTCGCCACCCTCCCTCTGTGTCCATGACACCTCGCCCAATGTGAGCTGCCACTTGTGAACTTACCAGCCCTGTCTTTCCCTTCCTCCTCCAGCTTCACCTACTATTTTCATTTCTCTTCCCCGACACATTCACGTGTGTGAATCCAGCCCACAAATTTGTGATCGTTGGTTGCTGGGAGATGCTTTCTTGTTTATTTTCTGTGTCTCCCGCGTAGCCAAAGCATTTGGGGTTGCCAGACTGACACAGCATGGTATACATTTGGCGGAAATGAGGGGACCCGTCAAAAAGCGTTGTCGTGAGCCAGCAGCAATAATTAAGCTGAGAGGAGTGATCTGTGGTAGAGAGGTATGAGCACTTGGAAAGGAGTCAGGCCCGGATTCCAAGCCTGCCCCTGCCGAGAACCAAACCAGCTTCCACGTTTACCCCTCATGGCTCAGCTGGGGCAGACACATGGCTCCTAAGTTACTAAGAACCCAGTGACTGTAAGGGAGAAAAGATCCGCCGTGTTCTCAGAAACCTTTAGGTAGCCTCGCCTCGTGTGTTCATGCAGAGCTGAGCTGATGATGTGTTGTTAGCTGCCTCCTGTGCTATCTCCTCGTTTGTGATGTTAAAGATTATCCTGGGGTACGGAGAGGCAGGGGAAGGTCATACAAAATGCCCGCTTGATGACAGTTTGCAGTAGGTTAAGCCAACTGCAGTGACCAGAGCAGAAATAATGTACTGGTTGGAAGTTAACAGCTTAGCCCGCCCCAATTATTTGCTAGAAGAAAATGCCTGAGCAGTTGCCACAGATACCAAGCAAAACAAACCTACCCGCTGGGCTAACTGCTTAGCAGGGCATCACCTCGCAATCTCACGTTGTTCATCTAAACCATTGTACATAAGGCAGGACAGACCAGAGAGGCATCTCCCGGGTCGTGCTGTTTGGAGCTGTAAATCACATCGCGCCTCTCTCGCAGCCCCGCTTGCAATCTGCGTTGAATAAATCCTGATGAAAGATTTGTTGAGTTTGCTTTGTATTGGCATTCCATTGGGGCTCTACTGTAGGGTCAAGGCTCAAGGCAAAAAGAGGGGAAAACCACCCCGAACCTACAATGAGAGCCCAGAATTCCCTCCCCCCCCCCCCCCAGCCCTCCCCTACTCCTGCTCTCCTCGAAAGTTCTGCCAAGGACGTATTTTACAGAAAAGGGCGTGGCTCTACTAAGAGTGAAGGGAAGTGAAGGCATCCACATGGGCTATTCAATTCTTCCCTTCCTATAGCATATTACTATTTTGTGTCTGGGGCGAAGGGGGAGAGTGATGGGGAAGGATAAGAGTGGAATTTAACCTCCTGTCTGTTTCAGTAGAAATAAAGCAACCCACTGGAAAGCCTTAAGAGGGTAAAAATTTCTCTTTGCCATTACTAAGAACAGAAGTCAAAATATCAGTTCATTAACAAGGTCAGGAGATGTTGGATATTTTTCTAAAGAGAAACAATAACAATAGTTGGTAATGCTTATTGAACATGTATGATCATAAACATAAACCCTCAACAAGAGTCATCTCTATTTTTTTCTTAATTTTTTTTAATGTTCATTTATTTCTGAGACAGAGAGAGACAGAGCATGAGTGGGGGAGGGGCAGAGAGAGAGGGAGACACAGAATCAGAAGCAGGCTCCAGGCTCCGAGCTGTCAGCACAGAGCCCGACACGGGGCTTGAACTCATGGACTGTGAGATCATGACCTGAGCCGAAGTCGGTCGCAGGTCCGACTGAGCCATCCAGGTGCCCCCAGAGTCATCTCTTTTTATGTTCTTCCCAGCCATGTGAAACGGAAACCACTGTGACTGTCCATCTCACAGATGAAGAAGCTGGGGCTCAGAGAGGTTCAGTAACTTTACCCTGGTCTCACAGCTGGTCAGCGACCAGCAGGGATTTGAGGCTCAAATGGACTGGCTCCGGCATCTGGACTAGGGAGCTGCAGAGTGAAGCTTGCTGGCTTCTCTCCAGCTGAATGACTTGGGAAAAGAATGTTCTTCTTGGCCTCGGTTTTCTCATCTGTGAGATAAAGGGTTGTATTAATTAGATATCTTTAAGGTCCCTGCCAACTCTTCGGGTCTGTGTCCAAATCCGTATCCATCACATCCGTGACACTGTTGTCATTCATTAGCTCAGCCCATTACAGTAAGCTGGGGAGTCAGGGGGGAAGGGGAGAGGGGTGGGACAGGAAGGGGGCAAGGAGATCGCTGCATTATACCCCAAACACTTTCCTTTTTTTTTTTTTAATTTTTTTTCAACATTTATTTATTTTTGGGACAGAGACAGAGCATGAACGGGGGAGGGGCAGAGAGAGAGGGAGACACAGAATCGGAAACAGGCTCCAGGCTCCGAGCCATCAGCCCAGAGCCTGACGCGGGGCTCGAACTCACGGACCGCGAGATCGTGACCTGGCTGAAGTCGGACGCTTAACCGACTGCGCCACCCAGGCGCCCCCACCAAACACTTTCCTAACAGAGGCAGCTGATCCTGCCCAGACAGGTGGGACGGGAGATGGGCGCAGGCATTTTTAGCATACCACTGGGACTGTCACAATGGATTTTGTAGTTGGACCGGTCCCTTTTCCCCACAAGCGTCCTTACCGCCCTCATAGGTCTACAAGGCACTCCACATTTGCTGAGTGCTCCAGGCACCTGGCACAGGTGAGCTGTGACAACCCCTGTGTAATGTGACCGGACCTGCTGGGCTTCTCTTTCTTCCTGCCTCCCTTGAATTACACTGAGTGATACTTCCAGGAATTTTGCAGCGGCCCCGAAGCCTTTGTTCTTTCTTCAGAATAAGGAAGTGGGAGAGGTGGCTTGGTGGGAAGGAGACTTCTTTGAGTTCTGTGAAATGAACTCAAATCTGAAGCTGTCAGACTTTTCAAAAGACCCAGTGGCTAGTCACTCCACATTTCGTAGATAAATACCGTGTTGACAGCTCAAGTTATCTGAAGCTCTGTGTGAAAGGGGAACCAACTTTTCTCTCTGGGAACGAGGACTCTCACGTTTCGGTCTGGTGTGCAAACTAACGTGTGTTTGTTTCATTTACGATTTGTGTCATCCACACGGACCCTTCAATGTTACAAGTCAGTCACCGCTAGGTTCCTTCTGCCATACCCCAAGAGGGTGATGCTTTTTTCCCTCTTCCCATAGCCTCCACAGACTCGGTGGCATATAACACCATGGGAAACTGGCTGATTTAATCCGGGGAACACGTACCTCACCAGTCTTTTTTCTTTTTCTTTCTTTTTTTTTCTTTCCTTTTTTTTTTTTTTTTTTGCAGCTGATAATCTGCTGAACACGTGTTACAAGTGCATTTTTTTCTTATCTGTGTCTGCATGTCCAGAGGTAGAAACAACACTGACAAGCAAAAAAGAGGGGCAGAGAAGCAAATAAACCCGAGGGGCAGAGGTCCTCAACCTTGTGGTTTCCCCGGGGCGGCTAGCAGGTCGCGGGGCTCCCTGGGGGGGCAAAGTGGGAGCATTTACTCTGCCAGGCGAGGAGGGGGGGGAGCCTGGGAAGAGAAGGGAGATGGTATCGGAATAGATTGGATGGGAGGGGGGCGGGGTGAAGCCGGGGAGACTCAGCCCCGGCGAAAAGGACCCGTCCTTCCAATGCAATGCAGTAGGTAATTTGCAAGGATCCGCCACTCGCATTCCGTATGCAAATGAGGAGGGCCTCTGGGCGGGGCGGAGCGCGGCCGGGATTCAGCACCGAGGGTCGGAAGAGCACGCCGAGCCCGGGGAGCATCGCTTCTTCTCCGGCCGGCGCCCCGGAGGAGGGACGCCGCGCTCCGGGAGACAGTAGACGAGGCTTGAAGCGCTCACGGCCCGCTGCGAAGCTGTCGAAATCCCAGACTGCGAAGAGCCGTCAGTTCAGCCTCTTCGCGCCCGAGGTTTCAGGGGCCGGTCATTTCTCCATCCCTGGAGAGAGATCCCTTCCCCGAGGAAGTGAAAATAATGAACTTTTGGAGGTATTGGTGTTTTGCTTTCATCCTGCTCTGTGTGGTTATTTTGGTGATCCTTTACAGCAGCCAGTTAAACGTGCCAAAGAGTTTCGGGAAGGTGAACGGTTCCAGTCCCAGGTATTCTCCAGTGCAAGCCTGTGATGACGCCTTAGGAGCTAAGTCAGCCTTTCTGTGGGGGCAGACCTTACCATCCCCTTTGGGAAGCGTCCCTTGTAAGGACTACCTGATCCAGAATCACTACATCACAAGCCCCCTGTCGGAAGAAGAAGTCGCTTTCCCTTTGGCTTATGTCATGGTCATCCATAAGGACTTTGACACTTTTGAAAGGCTCTTCAGGGCTATCTATATGCCCCAGAACGTCTACTGTGTTCATGTGGATGAGAAAGCCCCGGCTGAGTTTAAGGAATCTGTATGGCGGTTACTGAGTTGCTTCCAAAACGCTTTTGTCGCGTCAAAGAGAGAACCTGTGGTCTACGCAGGCATTTCCAGGCTCCAGGCTGACCTGAATTGCCTAAAAGACCTTGCGGCCTCCAAGGTCCCATGGAGGTACGCCATCAACACGTGTGGGCAAGATTTTCCCCTGAAAACCAACAAGGAGATAGTCCGGTATCTGAAAGGATTTAAAGGGAAAAACATTACCCCGGGGGTACTGCCTCCGGATCACGCAATTAAACGGACTAAGTATGTCCACCAGGAGCACATAGGCAAGGATGGCTCTTTTGTGAAAAATACTAATATTTTGAAAACCTCGCCTCCACATCAGCTGACCATCTACTTTGGCACCGCCTATGTGGCCCTTACGAGAGAGTTTGTCAACTTTGTCTTCCATGACAAAAGGGCCATTGATCTACTACACTGGTCAAAAGATACTTACAGCCCCGACGAACATTTCTGGGTGACACTTAACAGGATTCCAGGTAGGTGCCGGTTGCCGTTCCAACGTTTTCTTATTCATAGATTGAGTCCACTAACGTGGAACGCTCCTAAGAGAACAGACCCATTTGAAATTATTTGGGAAAAAATGTTAGCCCTTAGAAAACTCTTAGTCTGGTTGATTTTTAGTGACAGTTTAGTGCCAGCTCTGTCGTCTTGTAACTATGTGCAATATGGTGATCTAAGAAGTATGCAGACTATGGGAGGTCTGGTCTGTTTTGATCATGTATCACATAGTAACTGACTTGTAGCTCAGTGTTTTGTTGTTGCTTTTGTTTTAACTGAGGTATAATCGACATGTGCTAGCTCAGTCTTGTGAATGAATGCTTTTCATGCTTTTCTGGATAAGCACAGCTACAACGTGTTGGAATTGATTTTTCATAAGCAGTCTAGAATGTATGAGTTCTAATAGGTAGTGTTTCTTTCAGAGCGTGTTACGGGGTGTTAACACTGATCCTCAAAGTCAATGCTCCAAGTCGATGGGCTGTTTTTCGAATCTTAGAATCTTTGGATGTTGATAAATGATCTCTTCAGTGAAATGTCTCTAGTCTGAGATCTGATCAAGTGCCCAGGTCTCGACTGACTGGGTTCAACACGAGCGGTCTGGTACGGTGTTGCCTAGAAGAACCGGGTAAAATGAGTTGGAATAGACAGAGTTGATCAACAGCGGGGGTCGATCCAAAGTAAATTCTCAATTTCGAAGCCACAGATTATTAGAAATTCCAGTTTGCAGCCGCTTGGCTTTATATACTGTTAAGTCTTTTCCATTGTTTATGATAATCTGGAAAGGGGTCCAAGGGGTGCCAGGCGACTGAAGGCAGAAGACAGAACACAATTCCCTCTTTGATTCAGGACTGAGTATCTTTTCGAAGTTCTGTTCTCCGTATGCTGCCTGAGAACACCTGTGTGGCCTGCACCACCTGTTCCTGGTGATGCCTCCATCGACTAGTTTCCACTGTTGTGCCAGCCTGGCTATGGGTACCAGCCCTGTGCGAGGGTGGCCCGGTGCCTGCTGTGTGTGAAATCACTCCCTGCGCTTACATGTAGGACTGCCGGTGACACATTGGAACGTGGTTGGAAGCCACCTTCATCTCTGAAGTAGATTGATATGGTTGCTCCTTTCTCAATCACTCCGCATTCCTCAGAGCCGGACTGGAGTCATGGTCTCAAAAGTCTACTCAGGGCAGAAAGAGGACTGGCAAGGGGACTGGGAACAGAGACATATGCTATCCAATGAGCTGCTAAATTGTCAGATCACACAGACTTGTAGGAGCAGGAGTAAACCAACAGTATCATAGTGTAGTGAGTGTTCATCCTGATTATTTACAAACGACTGTCTTAAACACACGTAAACAGGGACGCCTGGGTGGCTCGGTGGGTGAAGCGTCCGGCTCCGGCTCGGGTCATGATCTCGCGGTTCATGAGTTCGAGCCCCGCGTTGGGCTGTGTGCTGACAGCTCAGAGCCTGGAGCCTGCTTCCGATTCTGTGTCTCTCCCCGTCCCCTGCTCATGCTCTGTCTCTATCTCTCAAGAGTAAATAAACTTAAAAAATTAAAAAAAAATGTGTAAATATATGATACGTGGTGTCTAATATTGTTTTCTGTTGGTATAGTCTGCTGCAGAGGTATGTATTTCATCATTTCTTTCTTTTTAATTTTTAAATATTTATTTTTTGGAGACAGGGGTTGATTTAACCCTAAATAAATAGGGTTATTTATTTTTTGCAAGCAGGGGAGGGGCATAGAGAGAGAGAGAGAGAGAGAGAGATACAGAATCTGAAGCAGGTTCCAAGCTCTGAGCTGTCAGCAGGGCTCGAACCCACGAAGCGCGGGGTCATGAGCTGGACTGAAGTCGGTTGCTTAACCTACTGAGCCACCCAGGTGCCCCCATCATTTCTTTTAATTAGGAGAAATGATCATTGTAATCCTCACGAGCAGAGGAAGAAAAGGAGGTTTAGAGAGACTGAAGTAATATGCTCATCTTTACACGGCTTGTCCAAGCAAAGCTGGGATCTAATCCTGGATTTGTGTGACCTGAAGTTTGAACTTGCACCAGCAAAGGAGGGAATAGTCATTTCATCTTTCCTGTATATCTGAAGCAAATTCCCTGCAGAATCCCAGAAGGGAGACAGGACAGGGGAAGGGTGGGGAAAAAAATGAGGGGCCATGGAGGTAAGTTCCAGCTGACCACTTTAAGCTGGAAATAAGGTTAACAGGAATAGAGAGAGAGAGAGAGAGTCTGTGTGTGTGTGTGTGCGCGCGCGTGTTGGAACACGGTGAACACGCTGAGGCTTAGCAGGGCCGCTGTGCTAACTGGAGTCATGGGAAGGTGTCCTTGTTGGAACTGATGGCCAACCCCACACAGGCTTCTGTGACAGCTTCCCCAGTCCCCATCTGGAACAGGCTTTGGTCTGGCTCTTCCTTCTGTGAGCCAGTGGAAATGGCCAGTGTTCTTACAAAAGGCTGGGGTGGGGGGGGGGGGTGGGGGAGGAACAAGCAGGCTGAGACTTTGAACCTAGTCCCTGTGAAGTGTATCGAGACTTTGTCTTCACAGTGAATAGAAGTCTTCAAAAATTAGTAGAACATTTTGACATTTATATTTTTAGCAGTCAACAAATATTTATTTAGCCCTTAGTTGTACCAACTACTGTTCCATGGACCAAGAGTGCCTTTTGTAAGAAGACAGACATGACCTCAAGGAGTTTGTTTCCGGATTTAGAATTTTAGTATATTGGACTCATTTCCCCCCACTCCACCACTCAAAAAATGTGTTGTTGTTGTAGTTGTTTTTTTTCTTTTTCTGAATATCTGCCCCTGTTTTTAAAACATTTTTTTTTAAGTTAGCTTTCTAAAAAACAGGAAATATATTCAAAAGGTGCCAGATCTCTTTATTTTGCACTCCGTCAGTTCCTGATAGATTGCTTCCTTCTGTATCCTTCCAGAGATATTTTACTACGTTTACAGACAATAAAATTAATGAAACATCATGCGTGGAGAACGGTACACATCCTTTTTCTCTTTAATTGAGGTAAAATTGGCATAGGATTAGTTGCAGGTGTACAACATAATCATTTGATTTATGGTCACACTACGAGGTGACCACCATAAGAAGTCTGGTTACCACCTGTCGTTATGCAATGAACCCCCTTCACCCGTTTTACCCACCCCCAGACCCCTTCCCTTCTGATAACCACCCATCTCTGTATTCTATGAGTTTTGTTTTGTCTGTTCATTTTTTTAAAATAGTATTTTGTCCATTTATTTATTTATTTATGTATTTACAAGAAATCCCTACACCCAATGTGGGGCTCGAACTTACAAGCCCGAGATCAAGTCACATGCTCTACCGACTGAACCACCCCAGGCGCCCCCACATATACTCTTTTTCTCCCACAAATACACAGATGAAGGAAAATGATCTTTATAGCAGGTCCCCTACTGTCTGTAAGCGAGAAACAAAGGACGACACAATGCGTTCTTTATTTGCACAGATCATCGGCCGACATTTAGGAAGCTGCTTTTGACTTAAACGCTTTAGTTTTCCTTATTTTTTTTCAACGTTTTTATTTATTTTTGGGACAGAGAGAGACAGAGCATGAACGGGGGAGGGGCAGAGAGAGAGGGAGACACAGAATCGGAAGCAGGCTCCAGGCTCTGAGCCATCGGCCCAGAGCCCGACGCGGGGCTCGAACTCCCGGACCGCGAGATCGTGACCTGGCTGAAGTCGGACGCTTAACCGACTGCGCCACCCAGGCGCCCCAAGTTTCCTTATTTTGAAGCGATTTGTCACCTGGATCCAAACAAGGGGTGGCGTAATTTTTGATAGTAAGGGTTAGAGAAATGGCAGGTAAGATACCGCATGGAGGTATAATTCCACAAGAGCTAGGCCAACACGTGGTATCAGTGAAGAAGATAAAAGTATCAGAAAGACCTTGTAGAACTGGCAAGCCTCGGAGTTCCAGTCAGAATGTCATAGGGCAAAGTTCCTCCGTAAGAAATCTGGTTTCCGGGTAGCCACCCCGGGCCCATCATGCAGTCGCATCTGATTCCAAGAGAAAGCACCTGCTCCCTACCTGGACGCCCGCAGTTCGTTTCCATCTTACGTGCGCCTGCTTGGAGTTTCTCCCCCAACTTGGCGCCCCTCCAGCCCCGCTGTTAGTATTGCTGTTAGATTCCTGGCCTGCTCCCCTTTCGTGCAGTGGGCTTCTCCTGTCTTCATTTGATCTGGGCTGCTCCTTCGCTACTGGATTAGGGGGAAAGAAACACGGGTATAAGGAAATGAAAGGTTAAGAAAAGACAACAGTAGAAAGAACTTGAAGCATTTCTCCAGGTGTCGCTCCCAGCAGATGTAAACACTGAGCTATTTAGAAGGTAGGTGTTCTCTACCCGAAAGGTTACCTACCGGGCCCTTAAATCTGGGCGTGGCTGGATCAGTCCCAGTGTTTTTCAAAGTGTGCATTGTGTTCTCTGTACATCAGCCTAAGTTTAGAAATCAGTTTCTAGAGCCACAAAGGATGCATTCAGTCATGCCGGTGACCGACCGAGAATTATAAATATTGATGGACTGTTAGGATCATGTCTTAAAAATGTCATTAGAACAGTCAGCTCTACCATACAGCTATTTGTGTGTGTCTGCGGCCAGATGAAAATCCACACTGACACTTATTTGATCAATATGGAGGTAAATTCTGGTTGAAGGAAAAATTGTATAAATCAGAAACTTCCATGGGTTCCTATCCATATAACAGAATTTTAAAACGATACTACGTTTGTATAGCCAGATCATAATATTAAATACGCGTAATAAATTTGGACATGATTTTTAAAATATTGTGTTGGTGGTTTGGGCCTTCTGGCTTGTGTTTCCTCATGGAGGAAACCTAGACCCTTTGGGGACCAGAAATTTGGGGGAAGATTGAAAATTTACAATTCACTCTGGCTCTTGAGTACCTAGACTGATGGATGAGTCTGCATCACAACGTGCTGAGTTCCTAGTAGAGAAACTTTAGACAGGTTGCATACAATCTACATAGTTGAGCTATGCCGAAGCTGTAGGCAGTTGAAGGATCATTTATGATGCTTCCGGTCATTGGTGATGCTATAATATTTGGATCATCTTTACTGGGGAATCTGTGCCCAAACATACTTTGCTCCCCACCCCCGTGAAGGAAAGAATGCAGAAACACTGCTCTCGGTTAGCTTTTAATTCCTAATCTCTAGAACAACATTCTGCAAGACAAAAGCAATTGGATTAAAGTATATATGAAGATTTAATTAAGTACAAATACCGTTATGATTGGTAAACATTCACTAAGCTGAACTTAATGTGACTTTATTCGAGCACAAAGGATTAATACAGCATCCATTTTAGAAGTGGCAAGACCATTTTTTCCAATTTTCAACCTGGCATCATCTCGACCAAGACAAATATTTTCTAGAAGCAGCAGTTGCCTTTTTTTTTTTTTAAAAAACAAAAACATAGTATTGCATTTCAATGACCCTTTAAGCAATAAAATAAGCTATTTTGTGTATCAAAGCCATAATAGATGTATAATCAATGTCAAAATTATCTTCTTAACCTAAATGTCTCAACTCCATTTCTCTGAACCACTACAACGGCATCTCCTTCCATCCCCCTTTGAGTCGAGGTGATACTCTGAAAAGCCTTTGGAGCCAGACAAACAGAGTTTAAGCCCTGGCTGCCCTTATTTGCTAACTATGTGCTGCTGGTTTTAGTGTCTGCTGACCCTCAGTTTACCCATCTGCGATGACGGGAATGACGTATAGCACTTAGTTCCCAGAGCAGTTATGAGTATTAAATAAGATAATGTATACAGTGCAGTGGTTCTCAGACGGACTCCCAGGATCTGCCTGTTGGAACACAGATAGCGGAGCCCTACGCATAGACTTTCTGATTCAGGAGGCCTGGGGCAAGCCCCAGAATCTGTATTTCCAACAAACTCCCAGGTGACTTGTTGCTTCTTGTCTAGGAAGCGCACTTTGAGAACCACTGGTGGAGGCCATCTTTTACAGACACTGG
This sequence comes from Lynx rufus, assembly GCF_022079265.1. NCBI lineage: Eukaryota > Metazoa > Chordata > Mammalia > Carnivora > Felidae > Lynx > Lynx rufus. The sequence continues at coordinate 128,485,140 of NW_025814878.1, forward strand.
CCCCTTTTTAGATTGGCAGCAAATGTTGGTTCTGTTCATTTCCGTCAGAGGTTCTCCTTGACTGTGAAAAAAAGGCAGTCACCAGGGAAAAGGAAAGCGAGCCTATGTAAGGAAAAGCGTGATGCCGGTTGCATTATAGTGGCTGTTATAAAAGTGATGTGCAAATAACTGACGTTTGGGAAGTATTCGTATTGAGCAAATATCCCCTGGGCTCGGGACGAGGCAAAACTGCTGATGAATTTTAGCTTTGCCCTTGTTAGCTTGGTGATCATGGGTAACCCTAACCTCAAACTTCTCATCTCTACAGTCATGGTAACAGCAGCTACTTCTTAGCCGTTCTGAGAAGGAAATGAAAAACTTGAGTGTAAAGTGAGAGGTTAAGAATTTGTCCACTGAGGGACGCCTGGGTGGCTCAGTGAATTGGGTATTCGACCCTGGATTTCGGCTCAGGTCACGATCCCGGGGTCGTGGGATCCAGCCCCATGTTGGGCTGTGCACTGAGTGAGGAGCCTGCTTGGGATTCCCTCTCTCTCCCTCTCCCTCTGCCCCTCTTCCTCACTCCCATGCTCTCTCTCCAAAATAAAAAAATTATAACAATAAAAAAAAAAGTTTGTCTACGTAGGAACAAGAGGATCCTCAATAAGATAAAATTTAAATATATTCTTACCAGGGTCTACACTACAGTTCCACCACCATGTACCAGCTTAATTTGCTGGGATGGGTACTCATTCTTTCTAACTTTGATTTCCCTTAATGTTACTGGGTGTAATTTTTGAAACTAACACCGCTTACTTCATCCTCCCACCAACACTGTGAAGTATCCTCCGTGAGAAGCATTTCCTCGAAAATTCAAAGGATGTCGATAGTGTCTTCAGGACTTTATTTTTGCAATCACATCATGGGAAAGAAACGGGGATTGGGATTCATAGGTTGTTTTGTTTTCTTAAGCCATACCGTGAACCCGAAGGGACTTAAGGCAGTATTTATGTGGAACATAATATAATTTCTCAGGAAAGGAAATCAGCATGGCAAGGACCTGAAAGAAATGAGAGCTTTTTCACAATCACTCTGTGCAGGTTTTTGCTGGCCCAGCCACATCCTTCCCATTTTGGGCGTTCAACTTCCTCAAAGTTAAAACAGACGTCGTCCCTCCTAGCTGCTTACACCGGGATAATTTATAAACTCTAACATGAAATTCACCAACACACACCACCATAACCCTCTCGTGCCCACTGACCAGCTTTGACAACTACCACACAAACTCAAAGCAAGAAAACACGATTTATAGAAAATCATGGAGTAGACTCCAGTTTTCAGAAATGAGTAAGCTGCTTCTTTTCAAAGGAAATATAACATTCCAGTAGTCCAGGCTAAGGCTTTCTATGTATCCCATAATAATGATTTGCTGAGAAGTGAAACTCTTTGTATCCAACTTAAACTTTTAGGATATGTTACATCAACCAGACTACGTTTTCTTCCTCCTCCTCCTCCTCCTCCTCTTTTCCTTCATCTTCTTCTGTTTCTTCTCCTTCTTCTTTTGTTTCTTCTTCTTCTTCTTCTTCTTCTTCTTCTTCTGTTTCTTTTTCTTCTGTTTCTTCTTCTTCTTTAATTTTTTTTAATGGACAAAGCTGAATCTACAAATTCTGTAAGCATTAGAAGCAAGAGTCAGAATAATGATTGCTAACAATGTCCATTCTCTTGGCCTCCCTCTTTCTGTAGGGAAGATGGGTAGAGAATGTTACTAAGAGTAGTAAGCTGATTGGTGACATAGACTGTTCATGGGCAGTGTTTAGAGATGCTTTTTTTCATCTCTTGTTGCTACTGTATACTGCTTCCTCTATTTAGGAAAAAAAAAAAAAAGGCCAAGTTGACCGTCTTTCTATTTTATGAGTCCCTGTATGTTTGACTTTGGAAATGACAGAAGGAAAAATTTTGCCTTCAGCTAAATCTTAATGTATTTTCCATCACAAGTCCTCGTAGAGCCTTCTCTGTTGGGTTTAATTATCTTGTTAATTTTTCACATATATCATTTAATCTGAGATTCCCCAGGTTTCAAGCTTCTGAGCTTTGTGCGAGGTTTCTCTCATCTTGCAGGACAGTGTGGAGGGGAGAATACAGACTTAGGCATCCCAGCCTTGTCAGCTTGTAGGACACTAGCCGAATGACTTAACCAAACTGAGCCTCAGTTAATTTTGGTTTTAGGACATTGGAGACAGTTGGGAAGGTGTTTGGGAATTTATTAAAAAGTAAGAATTGTATATTGGGCAGTTCTGATTCAATTTCCCTCCCCCAAATACATAATACATATATATACGTATGTATGTATTCTCCAGATATATACATCTGTGTGTGTATATATATATGTATATATACATACGTATGTATATATATGTATATACACATACAGATGTATATATCTGGAGAATAATGCATTTCACAGCATTGGCTGTGACTTGCTAGTATTTCTCTTCAAAGATGTTTGTAGAAGAGCTGGAAGAATCTCTGATGGCCTCTAAGGATGAGGTCTTGGATGACCCCAAAAGACACTCAAGGATTAGAACACATAGGTTCTTCAGACTCCAGCCACTGAACCATCTAAGAAAGGCCAGTGACCTACATATGCACATTACAAAATTATCTTCTAGGTTCTAGCCTCTTGTCCTTGATTAGCTGTTTGACCCTAGACAAGTCACTTCATCTCTTAGAGCCTCGGTTTCCTTCTCTATAAAATGAGGAAATTGAACTGGGTGATCTCAAAAAAGTTTTCCTGCATTATTTTGCTTTAACTCTGGAGCATGCAATGGAAGGAGCAAACATTTTAGAGGCAGACAGGCTTAGGTTTCAGGTACCTGGTGTATGACCTTGAGCAGTTACGTTATCCTATGTGGGCTTCAATTTACTCATATGTAAAATGGAGACAATGCCGATGATTTACAAGATAATGGAGAATGTAGCTCCCAGCTTGGCCATTGGTGATTCTATGACCAATTCCATCCCTCCCCGCCCCCTTCCAGTGGGATTACTGGAACAATGGCCTCTGGGCAGTGAATTTCTCTCCTTGTCACAGTCACTGTGTTCTTGTCTAGATGCCAGCTACCACTCCTGCCATGACTTAATGAAACTCAGGCCAATCGCCTTAGGCAGTGGGGAGAAGTGATTTTTGTACCATAAAATTCTGACCACATGAGGATATTGGGTACTGAGTACTAACACAATATCCCCATTTGCCTGGCTGTTTTAGTATAGCACATTTCTCCTTGTTTCTGGAGGGTATTTGGGGGGCGTGCCTATAAATGCTGAGCGAGACAGAGGCTGGATCGTGTATGAACTGTGGGGGAGGGGAAGAGGCTCTCTGGAACCAGACTGCTTGGCTTCGAGTGCAGCTTTGCAGATTCCTAGTGTATACAATGTGAGGCAAATTATGTAATCACTCTGAATTTCAGTTTCTGTATTTGTAAAATGGGGACGCTAATAGTACTACTGTTATAAGTAAATTACGTGTCATAATATCAGTTGCTGAAAATGCCGCATGGTGCCTAGTAAGTATTAAAAACTGTCATGGTTTTTTTGTTTTGTTTTGTTTTTTGATTCCACCCAATTGTCCGCATTAAGAGACAACAGGCTCTGGGAGAAGGCAGTTTCCCAAGATGCAGAGGCTTCTGAGATTACTACCAAAGATCTGGAAGATTTTCTAGAACTCAGACAAAGTGCGAGCAGGGGAGAGGCAGAGAGAGAGGGAGACACAGAATCTGAAGCAGGCTCCAGGCTCCAGGCTCCAAGCTGTCAGCACAGAGCCCGATGTGGGGCTGGAACTCACCAGCCGTGAGATCGTGAGCTGAGCTGAAGTTGGACGCTCAACCGACTGAGCCACCCAGGTGCCCCACAACCATTCTGTTTTTCACTTTCCATACAGTACTCGATCAATTACATGAGAGAGTCGACACTGTATTACGAATAAGTTTTGTGTTAGATGATCTTGCCCAACCGTAGGCAATATGAGCATTCTAAGCATATTTAAGGTAGTCTAGGGTAGGCTTTGAAGTCCCATAGGTTAGGTGTATTAAATGTATTTTCAACTGGATATTTTCAATTTACAGTGAGTTTATTGGGACTTAACCCCATTGTAAGTCAAGGATGATCTTTAAATAGCGGGAATGTCACAAACTTAATTGGAAGAATAACCAAAACTGAATTCCACTTTTATTCCAGAAACACATATGACCGACTCACAAAACTTCCATTGTGAGTCCTTTCAGTCAGTCATACAAAAGCAGCCTAATGAGCACGTCACAACATCCCAATATGATCTCTTATCAGAACTCATTCAGGGGGCACCTGGCTGGCTCAGTCAGTGGAGGATGGGATCCTTAATCCAGGTTATGAGTTCAAGCCCCACATTGGGCGTGGAGCCTACTGAAAGTCAAACAAAAAAACTCATACAGAAGAGGATTTGTCTGGATTTGTAAATGACTTTAGAGTTTATCTTTTACTGGGCTCCTGGGTGGCTCAGTCGGTTGAGAGTCTGACTTTGGCTCACGGTTTGTGGGTTCGAGCCCAACACTGGGCTCTATGCTGACAGCAGAGAGGCCGCCTTGGATGCTCTGCCTCCCTCTCTCTCTGCCCCTCCCCCACTCACTCACACACACTCTCTATCTCTCAAAAATAAATAAACATTAAAACAAAGAGTTTGGGGCAGCTGGGTGGCTCAGTCGGTTAAGCATCCGGCTTCGGGTCAGATCGTGATCTCACGGTTCGTGAATTTGAGTCCTGAGTCAGGTTCTGTGCTGACAGCTCCGAGCCTCGAGCCTGCTTCGGATTCTGTCCCCCTCTCTCTCTGCCCCTCCCCCGCTCATGCTCTGTCTCTCTCTGTCTCTCAAAAAATAAATAAACATTAAAAAAAAAAAGAGTGTATCTCTTACTATGAATTAAGGATATTAGTTATTGGTCTTGATCTAAATATGTCCATAATTCAGAGTTTCTAAAATACTGAAAATAACGACCGCACAAATGAAAACACCAGTATCGAGTCCTTAAGAATAGAGGCCTCAAAACCTCACAGCTGGATAACTCAAAACTGGCACTTCCATTCCTAAAACGACTCTGGGCGGAGGACGAGAGTCAAGGGCAAGGAACTGAAGGGGCCAACGTTTCTTTGGCTCACGTTTTATTTTATCACCTTCGTACACATTCTATAACTTTCTTAAACTGAAAAAAACTTGTTTAATGTTTTATTTATTTTTGAGAGGGAGAGACAGAGCACAAGCAGGGGTGGGGCAGAGAGAGAGGGAGACACAGAATCCGAAGCAGGTTCCAGGCTCCGAGCTGTCAGGACAGAGCCCGACGCGGGGCTCAAACCCACAAATCGCGAGATCATGACCTGAGCCTAAGTCAGACGCTTAACCAACTGAGTCACCCAGGCGCCCCACTTTCTTAAACTTTTTATTGAACTTTTGCATATAGACAAAACTGCACTTATTAGAATTGACCACTGAACTCTCAAACTGATCCTTACCTGAGTAACCATCACAAGAACCCATGTTAGGCTAGTACTCCAAAAAACCCCGGTCACTTCCAAAAGTGACAACCATCCCCACCCCCATAAATTACTTCTGCCTTTCTTTGGGTTGCTGTGTAACTTCTAATTGCAGCCCAGTGCTTTTTAGCCAAATGTTCAGCTTCAGGAGATGTTTCCAGAAGAAATGCTAGGCCTACTCTGTGGCTTTCTGTATTTCTAAAAACAGCTGTAAACTCCATGGGGTGAGGGGGTGGCAGGGTAGGGGTGGGGGGGGAGGTCCTCCCCCATGTATCCGGGGCACATCCCAAGACTCTTCCTCCCGTGTTCGTTCTCTTTTGAAAGTTTGTTTAGATGTTTCTCATTTTTGCAGAAGAATACTGTAAACAGAAGAACTACTTGTCCCGTTCTGTATAAAAGATTAGGCTTGCTATAGATAGGCACTTAATTCCCAGAATTGGCAACCTGTATATACACCCCAGTACGTGCAGCAACAAATGCAACTTATCAGGGACCTTCAGCTCCTCTGGACCTGTCTTGGGTTGAAAATAGGGATTAAAATCAGACAAGAGTCCTAAACAGGCATGGTTTTTATCTGGCTGCTTTTACAAGGAATTGGAGGAAACGTTCTACCACTTGCAAATGAATTCTTGATGTACATCCAACTGGGTGTAGCCTGGTGCCTTGTTTTGAAGGTGAAGAAGGCCCTGTGTCCTGGGCAAGACGAAAATTCGTCTAATGGATTTGCCGAGAACCTCTTCCCAGACAACACAGCAATACAGGGCATGCTATACTCAGTTGATTCCAATAGCAAATGGCCCTGACGAGAAATCTTTATCATGTAAGGGAACGGAGCTCTAAACAAACACATCTAAACAAATAGATCACAGAGAAAATTACTGTACTTAATGTTCACATGCTGCAAATAACAGAATCTCTCAAGTTTCTAGAATCTAATAAAACTTCAGTCCTAAGGTAACCATTTTTTGAATTGATAAACCTTAGAAAGCAGTAAACACGTGCGTAGGGAATGCCTAGACTCATTTAAGGAAACCCAACCCATATATCTCAATGGTAAAAGCCACTTGTGTGGGGTTATTTGCAATCATTATCCAATATAGGTTAGTCAACTAGTTAATAGGTATGTTGAAGTCTTTTTTTTTTTTTTAATGTTTTTACTTATTTTTGAGAGAGAGACTGAGCACGAGCAGGGGAGGGGCAGAGAGAGAGGGAGACACCATCTGGAGCAGGCTCCAGGTTCTGAGCTGTCAGCACAGAGTCCGATGTGGGGCTCGAACTCATGAACCACGAGATCATGACCTGAGCCACCCAGGTGCCCCGCTATGTTGAAATCTTAAGGTGACATGGAAATATTTATTTGTATAAGAAGATGCTTTACGAAATAATGTTTTCTTTTTCTTTTAAAAAAAAAATCCCATGGTTAACATACATTGCTACATTAGTCTCAGGTGTACAACATAGTGATTCAACACTTCCATACATCATCTGATGCTCATCCCAAGTGCCCTCCTTAATCCCCATCCCCTATTTAATTCAACCCCCCCAAGCCCTGCTCCTCTGGTGACCATCACTTTGTTCTCAATAGTGAAGAGTCTGCTTCTTGATTTCTCTCTCTCTCTCTCTCTCTTTTTTTCCCTTGGCGCATTTGTTCTGTTTCTTAAATTCCCCATGAGTGAAATCATTCAGTATTGGTCTTCCTCTGATTGACTTATTTCACTCAGTATTTCACCCTCCAGTTCCACCTTTGTCATGGCATATGGTAAGATTTCATTCTTTTTTATGACTGAGTAATAATCCTTCATATGTAGATATACCCGTTCATCAACTGATGGACGTTTGGACTGCTTCTGTAATTTGGCTTTATAAATAATGCTGCTATAAACACTGGGGTGCATAAATTAACGTGTTTGCATTTGGGGGGTAAATACCCGGTAGCAGAATTGCCAGATCATAAGGTAGTTCCATTTTTAAACCTTTGAGGACACTGTGCCAGTGTGCTTTCCCACCAACAGTGCAAGGGGGTTCCTTTTTCTCCATATCCTCACCAACGCTTGTTGTTTCTTGTGAAATAATGTTTTCGTAATGGTTGTTACCAGTAGGTGTAGGATGGTGTGGTGTTGGGTTTTGTGTTAACTTTTCAGTTTTGTTCTTTGTGCTTTTACGCATTATATGGATCCATTCCCATAACCAGGGTTCAATTTTTCACCAACGATAGGATAATATTTTTAAGAGGACAAGAAGGAAATATTCACAAGGCAAAGGTGCCACGATGACTAATTTTGGGCAGGTGGAACATAACTGGTCCCTTTGCAGTGTTCTGTACTTTTAGAGCCTCTAAAACTTTAACTTGCGGGGCGCCTGGGTGGCGCAGTCGGTTAAGCGTCCGACTTCAGCCAGGTCACGATCTCGCGGTCCGGGAGTTCGAGCCCCGCGTCGGGCTCTGGGCTGATGGCTCAGAGCCTGGAGCCTGTTTCCGATTCTGCGTCTCCCTCTCTCTCTGCCCCTCCCCCGTTCATGCTCTGTCTCTCTCTGTCCCAAAAATAAATAAATGTTGAAAAAAAAAAATTAAAAAAAATAAATAAATAAATAAAACTTTAACTTGCTTTCTCTGGTGAAAAAGAAAATCTCTCCTTACTGAGGCACAACGCGTGGCGTTTTAGAAGCTAAAAAGTCTGACCCCTATGAAGGGATGTTCAATAAAACATTCTGTGAAAAACAGGTGCTCTCAACCCTGGCTACACCTTAAGATTAGGGGGACGTGTTGAAAAACATTAATGTCTGAGCCTTACCCCTGACCGCTGAAAATGGGAGACCAATTTAGGAATTCCCCCGAGGGTGGCGGGACCGCCAGGTGTGCGTGGACAGCGATGCATGATGAGGTGGGCAATGTGAAAGACGAGGTCTGGGAACCCACTTTTACAAACTACGCGTTGACAGGGCCAGCTAGACAATATGAGTGAGTGAAGCATGGTGGGGAACAGGGCAGTAGGAGAATCCCTGGCTTCTCAAAGCCCCAGTGAATTGTTGTCGAGGGACACTGGCAATCTAAACTTCCGTGGGGAATTTTTTTTTTCTTTTTCAGTGTTCAACCCACACTTCTGTGAGGGTCGAACCAAACAGGCCTACGATCGATCGCATGTGGCCTGTGAGCGGCCAGTTTGCTGTTAGTAGTCTGGGGACAAGATGGCAACAGTCCTTCCGCGTCATGGTCAGTATTCTGGCATCGCCCTGGCCTGAATGTGACCTATAATGTGGTCCGAGTGGCCTGAATGTGATCTATAATTTCGGTTCTGGGGAGCTCGCTGGGGCGAGCTGCTTGATTAGCGACCATCCAAAGCAGGAAATTAAAAATGCTAGTTGAGAGTCAAGCTTTTGGGAGAGGAGATAAATGTTAAACTGGGTCCAGGGGGAGCAGAAGCAGCGGTAAAATGAGAAACGGAGCAAGGAGACAGAATTCTAGTAAGGGGTAGAATGGGCACCCACAGGAGAGGTTTGGGATGATGGCCAAGTGTGAATTTGCTTTCGTTTGTCGGGGATGAGTGGTTGGTGGGTTTAGCATCTCCAAGTGGCTTGAAAAAACAGACACAGGGCAGACAGTTCAAAGTAATCCGACACCTCCCCTCTTGAGGGGAGGGTTTGGGCTACTCAGAAAAATATTAATAAATATATAATTTCTGAATACTCTAGGCCAACAGCTCCAAGGACATCTCGTTCATAGCTCTACCCTCAGCATCTATTCTAGAGCATAGGAAGCATTCGGGAAAACTGAATAATTGGGTGAATTATCTTGAAACAAAATCAACAAGGTATTTAGCACATCCACACTCCTGGGCAATTCACTTAAATTTCCTAGGCTCTAGTTTACACGGCATGCCAATGAGAAGGAATATATTAAAATATTGAAACATACTAAAATTTCTAAAAGCCTTTTGAGTCTAAGATTCCGGTTTTTTTAAGGGCACCTGGGTGGCTCAGTCGGTTGAGCATCTGACTCTTGATTTTGGCTGAGGTCATGATCCCAGGGTCCTGGGATCGAGTCCAGTGTAGGGCTGTGATAGCACAGAGCCTGCTTGGGATTCTCTTTCTCTCTCTCTCTCTCTCTCTCTCTCTATCTCTCTCTCTCTCCCTCCCTCTCCCCCTCCCCCTCTCTCTCTCTCTGCCCTTCCCTCCGGTTTTTTCTCTCTCTCAGGATGGATAAATAAACATTAAAAAAAAATAAAATACAATTCTGGGTTTTTTTTTTCCTTTACTCATTTCATCTTTTCCTTTTACAACCAAAGATGAGTCAGTTTGTTGGCAATTATCTGAGCTGAATGCGGTGATGTTGTTTTAAGGATACTATGCCATTGTCTCAGACTGCAGAGCTCTAGAAAACATCCACCTGAAACAAAGCAGGATCTCTTTTAGTAAGTTTGTGTGTTACAGATCCTAAGTGATTAATGAACAACAACCAAAATTGTATCTTTTTATGGCTAAATATGACCGTAATTAACAATGAGACAAAAAGGCTACAAGTTACTTAACGGTACATTTCCTGCTTCCTAGATAATTTTCCATTTTGTTGTTGTTGTTGTTGTGAAAGCGAATCACCACTGAACACTGTGCATCTTTTTCTTTTGTTGCTTTATTCTTAAAATATTCACAAGTACAATTCCTAGGTCAGCAAAGCAGTTAAGTCTCAGAGGTATGTAAATAAACTCATTAAAAATATAAAAGCAGTACCATCGAAGAAAGTTTTATAAACTAAAAACTATATGGTCATTTTACATGTAAATATTTGTTCGTGATTTTATTAATAGTGGACAATTTTGTGCTCTCAGTCAGGGGCAGTTTTGCCCTCTGGGGGACATTTGGCAACATCTGGAGACGTTTTGGGTCGTCACGGGGGTGGGGGGTGAGGAGTGGGGAGTAGGAGGCACAGGGATGGGGACTGCTTTGTAGCACCCAGTGGGTAAAGGCCAGGGATGCTGGTATATATACATCCTCCAGTGCTCAGGAAAGTCCCCAGAGCCCAAATTATCCAGCCCAAATGTCAGTAGCGCCGAAGTTGGTAAACTTGCTTCCGGTTATAGTAAAGAAGCCATCTCTGCCACAGCTACCCTGTCCCCATGATTTTAATAGGTTATGTTTTCAACCATTTATTTCGTTAAGTATGCCAGGCACTGTGCTAAGCACAACACATACATTATTTTATTTAACATTAACAAAACCCCGTGAGGTTTTGAAGATTAGTGTGTGATGTCTTATAGAGATTGCCCAACTGTTCAAGGTCACCCGGCCAGTAATAGCAGAGATAAGGATTTGAAATGTTGACTCTGACCTGAGAGCCTGTGATGTTAATCGTTATGTATAAATAATGTCAAAATAAACACCTTCATATATAAACACTTAAAAAATGATTTCCTTAGCTTATTGTGAAGCTATTGGTTTAAAGGGCCAAAGGGAATTGAGGGCGATGGTGACTTTCCCCACGTATTTCCAAAGTGATTTTCCAGAGTCATGCCGATTTACAGCACTACCATTAACTTGTGAGAAAACCCTTGTCTGTACATTGGCATTAGCATTGACTTTTGACACGTAAAAACAAAATTTGGTAAGTTGAAAAGTACATATCTGAGCTTAAGGAGTAAGCAGTTGCTGGAATTGTTACCACATGGAGGTCTCGCAAAATGAGGCCCGCACTGCCTAAGAACAATAAGGAGAAAGTCAAGTCAATATAAATAAAGTTTGCATTTCAAAGAACCATGTTCATTTATTCAACAAAGGCACTTATTTGACTAATAATGGCTAAGCTCCAAGAAAAACAGTCTTGGTTACTCTATAAACTTATCTCAAATCTTTTGTTTACATTAGCCTATGAAGAGCAAATCAGAGAATTGGATTTTATAGTTTAAGATGGTTCCTCTGATAATATCGGTGTATTCTGTTTGCCCCTTCCTAGAAATAATGCAAAATAGACCCTTCCTTGGACGCTTAGGAATGGAGGGTAGACTTTATCCATAATACCTCATAACTACCCTCCCAGAATCCTGCACAATAATAATCATAATCATAACAGCAGTAATAATGACACAGTCATCAAGTAAAGTATTTTTATTTATGTTTTTTTTTTTAAATTTAAGGTTTATTATTTATTTTGAGAGAGACAGAGACAGCAAGAATGGGGGAGGGACAGAGAGAAAGCGAGACAGAAAATCCCAAGCAGCTTCCGCACTGTCATTATGGAGCCTGATGTGGGGCCCAGACTCATGAAACTGTGAGAAAGTGACGTGAGCTGAAACCAAGAGTTGGATGCTTAACCGACTGAGCCACCCAGGTTCCCCCAGTACAGTATTTTTAAAACAGCACTATTTCCCATTTAGTGGTTCCAGAAATCACTTGAGTCGGTTTTGACCAGAATTTTATTATGAAAAAATAACATAAAATAAACAAGTGCCTTACTTACATGTCATAAGCCTGAGTAATTTGCGAAACTTTCATTTACTTTACATATGTGTCTGTGCATATGATGATATATGATTGTTTTGGGGTGCCTGGGTGGCTTAGTCGATTAAGCATTTGACTCCTGATTTCTGCTCGTCACGATCTCACAGTTGTGAGTTCGAGCCCCACTTTGAGTTCTGCGCTGACATCTTGGAGTGTGCTTGGGATTCTCTCTCCTCCCCCCCACCCCCCGGCTTGTGCTCTCTCTTTCTCTGAAAATAAAATAAAATAAATTGTTTTTCTGTAGATTGCAATCTAAAAGGTTGAAAAATCAGAGCGCCTGGGTGGCTCAGTGGGCTAAGTGTCCCACCTCTTGATTTTGGCTCAGGTCATGATCTCATGGTTGTGAGATCAAGCCTGGAGTCAGGCTCCGCACTGAGCCTGCTTGGGATTCTCTCTCTCCTTCTCCCTCTGTCCCTCCTGTGCTTGCATGTGTGTGTTCTCTCTCTCTCTCAAAAAAATTAAATAGGGGCGCCTGGGTGGCGCAGTCGGTTAAGCGTCCAACTTCAGCCAGGTCACGATCTCGCGGTCCGTGAGTTCGAGCCCCGCGTCGGGCTCTGGGCTGATGGCTCAGAGCCTGGAGCCTGTTTCCGATTCTGTGTCTCCCTCTCTCTCTGCCCCTCCCCCGTTCATGCTCTGTCTCTCTCTGTCCCAAAAATAAATAAACGTTGAAAAAAAAAAATTAAAAAAAAAAAATTAAATAAAATAAAATTTTAAAAAATGTGTGTAAAAGGTTGAACAACCACTGATGTGATCTATGCTTCATCTGAAAGAGAGACTGTGTGATGTTAAATGGTGTTCCAGCATACATAGCTGGTTAGCAACAAAGCTGGGATAATAATTAAGTTCCCCAATCCCAGCGGGAAGGCCAGTGTGTTCCATGGGGAGGGGGGTGGTAGATGATTCTGCCTTGGGTCAATCTCTGGGAGAAAAACAGGAAATAGTTATGCTTAGTGGACACTTTTAGAAGAGAAGGAGCATCTGGACGTTGGCCCAAGTGATGGGATCAGTAGCTTTGGGGTCTCCAGGTATGTTTTAACCCAAGGCACCTTCAGTTACTGAATAGTGGTCACATGGCACATTTAGACCATTCAATCTCTTGCTTGCCATTATCTCCTCAAAATAATAATCAAGCGATGCCTGCAAAGTATTCACATTGAGCTGATATTCGAGCTGTGACCAGAAGTCTTGTTGAGGGTCTTATCACTTCCCGACGCTAGTTGCACCAGTAGGACGGATGTGGAGAATAAGTGATTGGTGGCCACTTAAACAATTGCTGGAAGGCAAACTGAAGCTGGTTGGCCTTGGCTGAGAGAATTGAATAAGTACTTTTTGATATCAAGAGGTAGAACATGATTACACCTTAAAGTACAGTGGCCTGTTGGAAAACCAAGGCGGCAAGCAGGCCTGTCCTGTCGACACCCAAGCTAAGCGGTCCTACCGCCATCCCTGAAGACCGAGTTGAGGGGCAACCCTTGACCATGGGCACTCATTGACCCCTTTAACATTGACTGAAAATCCCCGGTGGGCCAAATGCTGTGAGGTCAAGGCACAGTGCAGACTGGTCTTCTGTTCAACATGGCTTCTCCTCACACGGAGGAGGCTGATAGTCTCCAAGGAAGTGACTTGAGAGGTCTTCTCAAACACACGTATCCCTGGCAACGGGGACGAGTTTGTTAAATTAACCAAAGGATGGAAGGTACACAGTATGGGATTCCTTCCCAAGGGCAAAGTGTGAGGAAAGGGGAGAGAGAAGCTAACTGGAAACCTGCTGAAGGCTGAGGGAGGGACTTCAAGGCGAGGAGACACAGGAGCTCTGTCCTCTTTGCAATGTCGGTGATAGCCCAGGGCTTCTCAGACTTCCTTGTGTGCCAGGCTCCTCTGGGGATCTTGTGAAGATGCCGATTCTGGTGCAGGATGTCTGGGTGGGGCCTGGTAGTCTGCGTTTCTAACAAGCACCAAGGGGGCGCCCAGTCCGACAACCACCACACTTGCAACGCTAGGGGCTCTGCCCACTCCTGCCAGTTATTCCTGTGCCTCAGGAAGGATTCTTTGCAAGAAAAGACAAAATAGAATTTGACTTTGTCCGTCTCCTTGGTTCTACTTTTTTCCTTTCAATTTTTTTTTTCATTTTATGTATTTGAGGGAGAGAGCGCGTGCGCGTGAGCAGGGGAGGGGCAGAAAGAGAGAGTGAAAGAGAGAAGCCCAAGCAGGCTCCACACTCAGTGCAGTGCCTGACTCGGGGCTCGATCCCACAACCCTGGGATGATGACCTGAGCCGAAATCAAGAGTCTGACACTCAACCAGCCGAAGCACTCAGGCGCCCCTCTCCGATTCTGTTTTTCAAACTGTAATTTTTGTAGGCACGAATATGAGTAGTATTTAAACAGGCATGTTGGAGATTTGTCATTAAACAGAAAGTATAGAAGTTGAGGTTTATAATTTCATGAGCAGGAGGTTCACACGTGCCATGTGTTTAAAGACATTAAAGCAGCCATTATGGGGCGCCCGGTGGCTCGGTTGGTTAAGCATCTGACTTCAGCTCAGGTCATGATTTCACAGCTTGTGGGTTTGAGCCCCGTGTCGGGCTCTGTGCTGACAGCTCAGAGCCTGGAGCCTGCTTCCCATTCTGTGTCTCCCATTCTCTCAGCCCCTGCCCTGCTCACCCTCTGTCTCTCTCTCAAAAATAAATAAACATTAAGAAAAAAAAAAAAAAAGACAGCAGTCATTAATTGTAAATGTCACCACCTTATCTCTAGAATAAGGAATGTGTTTCTGAGGAAGAGTCAGTTTTTGGTGAACAGTATTAACGAAAAGGAGAGGGAAAAAAATATCTTGTTTTGTAAAAAAAAAATGTAATGTAAAGGAGGGTAGGGACTTTTTCTCATGGCAATGCGTTCTTCACCCTCTTCTGCTGTAGTTATTTAATCAAAATAGACTCATAAAAATCACATCCATGTAGGGGCACCTGGGTGGCTCAGTCGGTTGAACATTCAACTTTGGCTTGGGTCATGATCTTGTGTTTCGTGAGTTCAAGCCCAGGTCAGGCTGTGGGCTGACAGCTCGGAGCCTGGAGCCTGCTTCAGTTTCTGTCTCCCTCTCTCTCTGCCCCTCCCCCCCTAAAAAAAAAGTTAATAAAAACAAATAAACAAACAAATAATCATAAAAAAAATCACGTCCAGGTCAGCTAATCTTGCTGACACAATTAAATATACCAAATTATCTCTTTGTTTTCTGGACGGCCCTCCCCCCAACCCCCAACTCAACCAAGGCAAGTTTTATTCTGAATTCTTTTAAAATGTGTACTAAGAACAAAATAAAGAAGTTTCTTTTGGGAAAGGCAAATGCTAAAGTAGTTTTTAAAGTAATAAATGCAAATCAAAGCAATAGGAAAAATTATTGCTTAATAAATACTGTTTTTCTTCACTACTCAAGATTTATAAGCAAACTTTTCAAGTTTGGCAACAAGAAAAAAAGAATCAGTCTTAGAGTGAGCCCTTGGGGGTAAGGATTCATGCTATTTACAGGAAAGGCTTGCATAATTTAATTTTGGTTGGGAGACCTTGGTACAATTCTTGATTCAGAGCATCATATAATTATCATGTGACATCAGGGCAGAAGAACAGAGCTTTTTTCTTCTGAAAATGCACATTTTTATTAATGTTTTTAAAGAGGAAACATGTTTATGTGCCCATCCACTTAAACTTCTTGAAAATTATTGGTTTTGCCCAGTTTCGTTTTTCTTATGAAAAAATACTTATCATCTTGAGTAAGTTTTTGCCTAGTTAGTATGTGTATTAGTTTTCTATTTGCCATTGTAACAATCTACCACGGACTTAGCAGCTTAAATAACATAAATGTATTATGATACAGTTCTGTAGGACAGAATTCTGACACGGTCTCACCAGACTAAAACCAAAACGTTGGCTGGTCTCTGTTCCTTTCTGTAGGGTCTGGGCCTTTTTCAGCTTCTAATGACCGTGGTCCTTACCCCATTCCTCTACGTTTAAATAGTAAAAAAAAGACTAACTCTTTACCTCCCTCTTCCACTGTTAAAGACCCTTGTGATTGCATTGCACTGACCTTGATAATTCAAAATAATCTCCCTATTTTAAGGTCAGCTGATCAGCAAACTGAATTCTCTTTCACCTGTAACATAACATATTATCAGGTTCCAGAGATTAGGATTCGGACTTCTTTGAGCGTATGTCGAGGGGAGTGGTATTATTCAGCCTACCAGATCTTGTAGGAAGGGACTGTTACCGTTTGGGTACACATGTCATACCTGTGTCCATACATTAGAATCACATTCAGATTGCATTGCGCACTGGTGAAAATTGCCGGAGCTCTTATGAAGCAAAATATTTCTTCTTTTGTTGTATTTGCATTTGATTCCCACGTACTTATTTTCCAATGATGGGAACCTTGGGGTAAAACTATTCGATAGGAGTAGGCAAAAGTTACTGAGATAGAGAGGGTTATTTAAAATAGTTTAGCACAGTGTTTCTCAAATGGGGCAGTTCTGCCCCCCACCCCCGACCCCGGGGACATTTGGCAACACCGGAAGATGTTTTTAATGGTCACAACTGGGGGGCGTGTACTACTGGCATCTGGTGGGTGGAATCCAGGGATGTTGCTATATTACAATACCCGGGAGAGGCCCTACAACAATGAATTATCCAGCCTAAAGTGTCAATAATGCCAAGGAGGAAAAGCCCTGCTTAGCAAGATGGAGACCTCTAGAGCTGTCCTCTCCTCTTTTCAAGGCTTCCTACTTTTCAAAGGTGAATCCGGTAACTAATTGGGTACTGGGTCGGCAACTAAACGTCTGGCCAAAAGAACACCTGAAAGAAATAGAGAAGTTGGGGAGGTCAGGGCACACCAGTCTTCCTAGGAAAAGCTCAAAGCTCACAACTTCCTGCTTGGGGTCAACTGTTCATCTTCTTTGGGTGACCGGCAATCACGTCTTGTCTCCTCTCTCTCTGTTCCCAGGGCCTCACACAATGCTCGGCAACACCAAATGCTCAAGAAGCACTTTAACAAATAAAGAAGGATCGTGTGTTAAGGGATTTGTTTGAGTTTATATGTAGTAAGCAAGATATTTCCCTTCTGTATGCCTCGTACTGCAAGTTCACTTAATTAGTGCTTAGCACCTAGGGTAGCCTGTTTCCTGAGCTTTCATTTTAAGATCGAGGTCACATGGAAAATCCGAAACAGCTGTAATATTAGGATTGAAAGTGAATTCAGCTCAAGGCCATTGAGAGATGACCCAAAACTCCTCAACTTGTCCATCTGCATTACGGTTTCCTGCTACGGTATTTCTTAACCTCTCTTTTGCAGGCTTGGGCACACATTATGAAAAACCAACTATATGTGCGTATGTATTTTTACTGGTAGCAAGGCAGAGCTCATAACCATCGGCTACTCACACCACGAGCTTTCCACCAGTGATGGAAAATCTAACGCGAAAGATAACGTAGTGAAAAAGTGAACATGACGTGGAGGCTTCACTGATGCAATCGACACCCTTCTGTCTTGGTTCTCATGTCTGCTTTTCTCCCTTATCAATGTTGCAGGTGTCCCGGGCTCCATGCCAAATGCATCGTGGACCGGTAATCTCAGGGCTATAAAGTGGATCGACATGGAAGATAAACACGGCGGCTGCCATGGTGAGGCACTCACTTCACTCTTTGAGGCCTCACTGCTTGTTGGTGTTGGCATGGACGTAGCTGTGGAATACAGGGGTTCTCGCAGACAGAACTGCTTGTGTATTTAAAACAATCCGAGTTCCCGGAGTAGCTAGAGGCTCTAAGACATGGGCCTTGAAAAGGAGACTTCGGGGTCTCGCCGACATGCTCCAGCTCATGATTCCTGAGGGGGTTGAGAGGTGGGCTCGACTTATAATGGTATTTTCTTGCTAGTTTCTGCTGTCTTCACATGATTTATTTCTCTTTCTTTTGGGAGTGCGGTGGTTAGGAGGGGAAGTGGTCAGGATGAGAAGTGACGTCATGGTCTCACCACAGACCCAAGCAGGCTCCACACTGCCAACGCAGGGCTCCAACCCGAGAACCGTGAGATCGCGACCTGGGCCAAAACGCAGAGTCGGGCGCTTAACCGACCGTGCCACCCAGGCGACCCTGCGATAGAACTTTCTAAAGAAGGGTTTTTATCAGCCCTGGCATACGTTCCATTCACCCTGTCTGGTACCTACCCAGCATGGTATTCATTCACTAGGATGAATGACCGGATGGCTTAAATAACAGGAACTTATTCCCTCCCAGTTCTGCAGGCTCGAAGTTCGAGATCAAGGTGGCTGTAAATTTGGTTTCTTCTGAGAGGCTTAGAGATACCGCCTTCTTCCCGAGTCCTCACGTGGTCTTCTTTCTGTGTGCGTCTCTGTCCCAATCTCTTTTTATACTGACACCACCCATATTGAATCAGGTCCCATCCTGTGTGACCTCATTTTCACCTGATTTCCTCTTTAAAGGCTCTGTCTCAGATTTACACCGCACCCCCTTCTCGTGTCTTCCTGAGGTCCCCATCCACTGAAGATGGCAACACCCTCACGTCCCATACACCCTGCTCTCCAACATCTTCGTCTTAATCAGCCAACATTTTCCCCACAGGACATCTCCCGCCCCCTGCCTGCATTCTCATCACAGCCTGCCCTCCTTGGAGCAGGAAGAGAGTGGAGAGAAGGTTGCTTTGCTCTTTCATCTCTGGGGGACTTCTTTAGAAAAGAGACCATCGCCATTAGTCGAGGTCCCAATACTTGAGATGTCTTGCCTTTTCCACAGTCCTCCTGTAACCCTGTCATCCTCCCTGTGGGACTGCTGTGGTCACCTGATCTGCTTCTCCACCTCCTCTCCAGCTGTAACACTGGAAGACTTCAGCCGCCATGGCAGGGACCCCTGTGACGTCATTACTTTGCGCCTCTGGCCTCTACCACGGAAGCTTCTGTTCTGTGTGTCAGCACCAAGCCCTGCCCCTCCCTAGAACCTTACTCTCATTCTCCTTGTCCTCACCTGTATCCAGGCCCTACCCCATAGACAAGGTACAAGCTAGTCAGGTTTCCATTTTTATAGGGACCTTTACTTATCACACGACAGGTGGGCCCATGAGAGTAGCTCCAAGCCAGGAACCTGCAGAGGGTACACAGCTTGGGTAGCCCAAGCCTCTGAGACAAATGTCTCATTTTCTTCTCTTAGTGCCTGTGATGCCGGTGAACATCTGAAAGCCTGATATGGTTCCGGACCTAAAAATAGTTTGTCCCCCAAACCACTAGATGGGGAAAAGAAAAGACATAACCCAGAGGAGGCAGAACAGTGCCTGCGAGTCTGGAGTACAATCCGGACCTTTCCCCCTTGGTCGTGAGTGGTGGATTTGTTCCAAACCCGTGGATGCGCACCTACTTCATAGGCCCTTAGAATCACAGAGACTACTCTAGCTCTACGGTCTTGAACTTGGAGTTCCCATCTCTGGTTACAATTTCTTGTTACTCGGCTGGTTTTCTTCACTGACTTACAGACTTTATATCTTTACTGTCTTTCTCCCCAGAAGTGAAGCCCCAAGAGGGTTAGGATTTTTGACCAGTTTGTTTATTGCTATATCCCACACCTAAAATGCGTTGTTGTTTGAAATGCGTTTGCTTTATTGTTATTATTATTATATTTTAAGTTTACATATTTATTTTGAGAGGAGGGGGAAAGAGCAGAGGGAGAGGGAGAGAGAGAATCCCAAGCAGTGTGGGGCCGGACGCGGGGCTCAACCCACGAACCTTGAGGTCATGACCTGAGTCGAAATCAAGAGTCGGTTGCTTAACCGACAGAGCCACCTAAGTCCCCCATGTGTTTGCTTTTTTAAAATTGGGATTGGGGCGCCTGGGTGGCTCAGTCGGTTAAGCGGCCGACTTCGGCTCAGGTCATGATCTTGCGGTCTGTGAGTTCGAGCCCCGCGTCGGGCTCTGTGCTGACAGCTCAGAGCCTGGAGCCTGTTTTGGATTCTGTGTCTCCCTCTCTCTGACCCTCCCCCATTCATGCTCTGTTTCTCTCTGTCTCAAAAATAAATAAACGTTAAAAAAAATAATAATAGGGGCGCCTGGGTGGCGCAGTCGGTTAAGCGTCCGACTTCAGCCAGGTCACGATCTCGCGGTCCGTGAGTTCGAGCCCCGCGTCGGGCTCTGGGCTGATGGCTCGGAGCCTGGAGCCTGTTTCAGATTCTGTCTCCCTCTCTCTCTGCCCCTCCCCCGTTCATGCTCTGTCTCTCTCTGTCCCAAAAATAAATAAACGTTAAAAAAAAAAAATTAAAAAAATAATAATAATAATAAAATAAAATAAAATTGGGATTGCCAGAGTTTCAACGGTCCCAGCTTCCTCCTTCTGCCAGCATCCTTCTGAGGACTCCTTATCCGGCCTGTATACTGGATCATCCGTCCCCTGCTGTTCTCACGAACAAACCAGGCTCCCCTGCCATTTGACCCTACAAGGCCAACTCACACATGGAATCACTTCCACCATCTGCTTTTGGCCATTTGTGTTTCCCTGACCAGAGCATTGCTGGGGACTGTTCCAGAACTGTCCCGGTGCCCTTCCCGACGCACTTCTTTTCATCTTTCCTGCTTGCTTTGAACTCTCAATCCTATGCCCAAACGGCCTTTCGGACCCCAAAAGGTAACAGTTTCAACCTGAGGAAGAACTTTCAAGACACGTGACCCAAATCCCCTTACCGGATTGTCACGCCGTCCCCTTCCGCCATCTCAGGGTATTTTGGACACACGCTTCTCATTGTTCCTTCCTGTCCCGAGAAGGAGAAGTCACCCGTCCCCACAACCAGGGTCCCCATCCGGGGTCTCGGTTATGTGCGGGTTTCCCTTAAGGGATCCCCTTGTTTTCTTGCGTCCCAGTGGTGCCCTCGTGCTGGCCCTTTTCCTTCTCCTTCAGTGTCATGATCGCCTGTAGCCTGAAGACCCCGTTGTCTGTGAGCCTCTAGTTCACGTGCCCTGAAATGGTCTCTCCACTTTGTTTTCTTATGCATGGGTGTGCTTATGCACCTGCATTCCGTTCTCACTCCCCGGTTATCTCCGACTGTCCACAACTCTGGCTTCTGTCCCCCATCCATTTCCCCTCTCTATTGTGCTTCCTGCCAGCCGTGTTAAATGAATCACGATTAATGACATTAATCCTGTCAGCCTCTCTCTGTTCTGTTTCGAATACCCTTCCTTTTCCGCTCATGGCAACGCCATGAACTTGGAACCAGCTCTCTGGTTTACATTAAGTTATTACTGCGGCCTTGTGGTGGATTTCTAACTGTACCCTGCAAAGCTCTGTAAAATTAATGCTGCTAAAGCCCAATTTACCCTCTGATTCTTCCATTCAAAACTCTTCAAAGACTCTCCCTATTTATGGGATTACAAAAGGCCCAGCCCTTGAGTTTAAGTCAGTCAACCGTAGTCTTTCCAGTGCACGCCAAGAAACCTCTAGAAAAGGGGTTCAACTTCCTCCCATTCCTTTTCTAACCCCCTTGCCAACCAAATTCTCTCTTGTAGAGAAAATCCCCCCCCTGCACATTTTCCCCAAATGAAGCCACCATCCATGTCCCTGATGCCACCCCCCCCAACCCGGCCAAGTTCTGTCCTTCCACTAACTCTCCACTCATTCGTCTCCATCCTTTCATTCAACAGCTATTAATTCAACACCTAATACTTCCCAGGAACTGTCCCGGATGCAGGTTGGGACAGAGAGGACAGCAAAAGGGCCTCCGGTTCCAGCTCTTCGGACCTTCCATCCCAGGCCAGGGAGAAATTCAATAAGCCAAATATTTGCGTTCGTGGCCCTGACACACCAATCTATCCGTTGGTAGCGAGAGCCAAGAGAAAAATGAATTGGGGAAGGCGGAAGGGGGTCAGAGGAGGCCTCCCTGAGAACTCGGCCTTGAGGCAGATACCTGGGGTGGTGAGAGAGGGAGCCTGCAGGAGGTCTGGTGGAAGCTGGCGGAAGGGGGCTGCCTGGGGAGGAAGAACTATGTGGATTCTCAGGTAGAACATGCCTGGTGTGCGGTGGGGGGGGTTGGGGGGCGGCCAGCAAGGAGGCCACTGCAGCCAGAGTGAATGAGCAGTGTTGGGAAGCATTGTAATCAGGTGAGCAAGGGGCCGGAGGTCAAAGGCCAGACTCAGGAGCTTTCGATGCCATTGCTGGGATTTTGGCTGTGCGTGCACGTGAGATGAGGAGACATCATGGTGTGCTTGCAAGCAGAACAATCCCCGTGGCCGTGGTGCTGAGAACATACCAACAGGCGGAGGTGGGGACAGTAGAACCCAGCTGTTATTGTGACAGTTCTGGCGGGAAGGTAGAGGTGGCACGGGCCGGGATGGGAGTAGCGGACGTGGTGCGAAGCGATCAGATTCTGTGACGATCTTGAAGGTGCAGCTGTCAGAGTTGCTACCGGAGGTGGGGGCTGTGAGAGAAAGGGGGAGAAATGCCCAGGGCGCTGAAAAAATAGGAGTGGTGTGGGTGTCACGGGAAAGACGCGGCGGGGATTGGGAGGGGAGTCAAGCTGGCGTGTGGAGACATGTCACATCAGTGGGGTTGATTCTCCTCTAAGAGGAGACGAACGTAGGCACTTGGAGAGACTGAGACTAAGCCCGGGCTCAAAGAAGAGGTCTGACCGGTGCCTCCCAGCAAGACCTCTCCCACCCGTCCGCTTCTGGAACTTCCTACCCATAACCCTCAGGCCAGAACACATGAATCGTCTCACGATGCCTGTGGCCGCTCTTGCCTCATATCATTGAACCCTCCTGTTGTTCAAGCACGGATGTGTCCCCCTTAGCTTTCCAGAAGGGGTTTCACTTCCTTGTGGGCCGGGCCGACACGACCCTGTGTCATACGGAGTCCCAGAGCACCGGGCACAGCGTTAGCTACTCAGTAGACAGGCCCCACTCTCCCGCTGCGCCCCTTCACCACCCCCAGCTTTCCAGACCAGACATGTTCTGACGGTTTCTTCTCCCCTCTGCAGGCCGCTACGTACATGGCATTTGTATCTATGGAAACGGGGACTTGAAGTGGTTGATCAATTCGCCCAGCCTCTTTGCTAACAAGTTTGAGCTGACTACGTACCCCCTCACTGTGGAATGCCTGGAACTGAGGCTTCGAGAAAGAACCCTGAATCAGAGCGAAACCGTGATCCAACCCAGCTGGTACTTCTGAGCCACCGTAACCCGCGATCGGAGGGCAGCCGCGGCCTTTTCTTCATGAGAGAACCCGGCCTCGCTTATGGTAACGGTTGTAGCCGCGAGGTCACGGCTGCAGGACCTGGCCGGGTTATTATGTGTTACAAACCCGCCGGGCACTGGGAACTGTGCAATCAGGAGCACTGGGACGATGCTGGCACGTTCGGCATCCTGGCCTTCTCTTGACGGTCGTTCCACGTCGGGCTCGTGATCGGATCCGTGGCCAGTGGAACTGGCGTCAGACCTTTGCACCAGATACTCATCAGAGCGAGATGCTCTCACGGAAAGGAGAGCTATAGATAATACTGTTTAGGAAAATAGGAACTGTGTTTCTCCGGAGAAGGAATCTCTTATGCCAGACCCGTAGCCTCGCGTTCATGGATACCCCTCCTCTTTGCTCAGCGGACCCCCGGGCATAGAAACAGCTTCCTGGGCACCTCAGCAATCTCCTTTAAAACCTGAGCTGCTAGAATGGAGAACTAGATCGTGTTTCCTGAGTTTCAACACGAGCACGGTGAGCTTACCGTGTCTGAAGGTCTGTACAGAATGTAAAGTCGTTAACAAGAGGCGGGATATGCTATCAGACAGCAGTCACTGGCGGCTGCTTCAGCAAAGGGACCCCAGGGAAACGGGACCTTTCTTGTGGGTCAGAACGTACTCTCGTCCCTCTTCCATTGTTTTCCGTGGCGAATGCTAAAAAGTTCCCACAGAATGAAGATATTTCTAGAACTGAGGTGCTGTTGCATGGCTCTCATCCCAAGTCTCTAACCCTCAGGAATGAATCACTCGCCTCTTGGATCACCACCCTCCACCTCCCACCAAAGTGATCTTACCTGCAAAATGGAATCCAGACTCTATGCCACGACACTTTAAGGACTCCAGAGTATTTTCTGAGTAGCTTTACAATGCTTGGTGCTGATAAGAGTGCCTAGATTTTTAAGAGCTTTCAGCTGTGAGTGAGCTTCTCTGTCGCTTATCCCTTGTCCCGTCCTCTTACCCAATTCGTTCCCTCAGCACACAGTAAATATTTCTTGAGCGTCTGTTATACACCAGATATGTGCTTGAGACAAGGAGAAAAGTAAGACAGAAGCTACTTGCGTCTGAAATTCTTGATAATAGCATCTATGTGGGGAAGGCTGCTCTAGAGAATCTCACAGACTGCTTGTATTTCAACGCATTCACATCCAGGGTCGTAGTTTGGGCTGTCCGCCCAGGGATCTGAGTAGTCAGAAATGAGGGTCTAAATCAGAGACCATTCCAAAGAAAGAAGGGAAGGAATAGACCGAAGCTGAGGCCTGTTAGCGGGCTCATTGCGTTAAAACCTTACAAACACTCTTGGGAGGCTCACACGATTACCCCCATTTTGCAGATAAATTAAGCAAGGCTTAGAGAGGTTGTTGATAAGCATTAGGAAACAAGTTCTCTGAGGATTAGGATGTTCTTACTGGTCTCCTTAGTTCAGTTTCCCGAGAAGGTGAAATAAAGCCGTAGTTAGTATACCAGAGAGGGTAGGTTTTAAGAGCAGTGTCAGTGTTAATATGAGAAAATGTCCTGTCACGTCAGAAAAATGTGAAGTCTACTTTTGTATTCCTACATCCACTGAGTTCCTTAATATTTATTTATTCTCACCAAAAAAAAGTTAACTACAGCTAATGATACCCTTAACACGGTTTTGCCCTTTTTCCTCTCACTGTGTCTGTTGAATGTTCGTTGTATTTAAGGGAATGCCTTTGAAGTAAAGCCTTATTTTTGTCCAGCTACCGAAAAAGACGGAACTGTGCAAAGTGGTAAAGGGTTGAAGCATAAGGAACCCATCTGGAGCTAATGAGTCTAAAAATCATCTTTTCTTTCAACTCCTTTAAATGACCCCACCTGAGAAGAAGACACGTTTTACACTGGATCGTTCTCCTCTAGAACGAGAAGACTTTGGGAATAGAAGATGTTTACATGTCTGTTGTTGGTCCATCTCTGTGTCTTAAAAACCTTAATATTGGAAGATTGTAGTGTTTGGGCAAGTGGATTTCCACTAGCCTCCAGGGATGGCTGAAACTTCTAAACCCATCCTTGTTTTTCATGATGTTCCATGTTGTTGTCTTGGAAATAAATTAATATATTGTTTTCCACCTTTGGGGCTATGGTGTATCTTTATTCGATAGTTGGGTAATATGCACTAAAGACCAAGCTTCACAAGATAATTCTTCTAGCATTTTTTTTTAATTAAAAAAAAATTTTTTTTTCAACGTTTATTTATTTTTTTTGGGACAGAGAGAGACAGAGCATGAACGGGGGAGGGGCAGAGAGAGAGGGAGACACAGAATCGGAAACAGGCTCCAGGCTCCGAGCCATCAGCCCAGAGCCCGACGCGGGGCTCGAACTCACGGACCGCGAGATCGTGACCTGGCTGAAGTCGGACGCTTAACCGACTGCGCCACCCAGGCGCCCCTAGATATTCATTTTAAACTTCAGGTTATAATCCAATACTCCTCCCTTCTTTTTTTTTTTTTTTCCTCCAATTGTTTCAGCTTTGGCCAGAGGTAATTCTTTTCACGTCGTTCCCACCTCTCTTCGACACACTCCCATCACTGTTGGGCTTTTTCCTTGAACGCTTTCTTATTTTCTGGCACTGCAGAATGTGCAAGCATCTATGTCCCTTATTCGGTTTTGAGGACAAATGAATACAATAGCCATGGCATGAAAAGTCATAGTGATCAGGGGCACCTGGGCGGCTCAGTCGGTTAAGCGTCCGACTTCGGCTCAGGTCACGATCTCGCAGTTCGTGAGTTCGAGCCCCGCGTCGGGCACTGTGCTGGCAGCTCTGAGCCTGGAGCCTGCTTCCGATTCTGTGTTTCCCTCTCCCTCTGCTCCTCCCCCACTTGTGCTCTGTCTCGAAAATAAATAAACGTTAAAAAAATTTTTTTTAATTAAAAAAAAGAAGTGCATAGTGATCAGAGGCTCGGACCCTCAGATGAGGGTCTGGCTCACCTCACCAAGTAAGCCATCCAGACTCGCTGGGGTTCTAGTGAAGGACACAGGGAATCTGGACTGGGAAAGAGAAGAAGGAGACACTGAGTATCAGTTATGGCTTCAAGACCAGCGGCAGCGGAAGCTGTAAGTCATTCTACTAATCTTCCCTTTGTAAGTTTTCCCTAAGAAAAGATACTTGTGGGATCTTGGAGGAGCTGCTGCCTAAATGTACAAGAAGAAATTGATCCACGCTGTTCAAGTGTGGATTGTGCACTGCACAAACGAGATCTCCTCGGGACTGAAGCTGGCAGCCCTCTCTGAAGGTCACTCTCAGCCTAAGAGAGCGACCCCGCATCCCCGGTCACCTCCCCCATGGGGGTCAGCCTGCACCCAGTGCCTGGATGAGGCTTCATTGTAATTGTATCTCAGCCCGGCTTCTTTACCTAATCCTGATCCCTTCTCTTCCCCCACAAGTACTGAATCTGAAGAGCTCCCTTGCACACAAATTTCCATTTCAGAGCCTGGTTTTGGGAGAACCTCACCTATAACATGTTCCCCACACAAAAGATACGAAAATTTTCCTGTATTTTTTTTTCTTTCGTAGTTATTTTTCCCTCTATGTTTAACTCTTCAGGATTTCAGCCATCTGTAATTTATTTTGTGGCACCTAAGTGTGTGTGTGTGTGTGTGTGTGTGTGTGTACATCTAATATCTATAACTTATTTCAGGTAGGCACCTAAGTTTTTACTCTGCTAAGGAAAGCCAGTTATCCCAATACCATCTTTTCCCCCATTGCTTTGAAATGCCAATATGATTATGTACTAAATTCTCAATATTTGGGGGTCTTTTTCTTGAATCTACTCTGTTCTATTGATGTTTGGGGCTATTCATGTGCCAAAACCGTATTTCAAAAATTACAGTAGATCTCTGCTCTGCACAGGACAAAGAATCCCTTACAACATTTTCATGGCAATCTTTGCTCATTCACTTTCAGGCAAATGCTAGAAACAGTTTATCAGATCCCTTGAAACATCCTGTTAGGATTTTGATGGAATTTGCACAGAATTCATATTGATTAATTTGGGGGTAATTATACCTTGACAACATCAATCTGTAATACATCTATTTATTCAGGTCCTCATTTATGTATTTCACTAGTATTTTTTAAATTTTTTTAAATGTTTATTTTTGAGAGACAGAGAGAGACAGAGCGTGAGTGGGGGAGGGGCAGAGAGCGAGGGAGACCCAGAATCCGAAGCAGGCTCCAGGCTCTAAGCCATCACCACAGAGCCTGACGCAAGGCTGGAACTCATCGACTGCAAAATCATGACCTGAGCCAAAGTCGGACGCTCAACTGACTGAGCCACCCAGGCGCCCCTATTTCACTAATATATTTTTCTTAAGGTTTATTTATTTTTGAGAGAGAGAGAGAGAGAGCACAAGAGGGGAAGGGACAGAGACAGGGAGAGGATTCAAAGCGGGGCTCCTGCTGACAGCAGCAAGCTGGATGTGGGGCTCCAACTTACGAACCATGGGATCAGTTGGACGGTCAACCAACTAAGCCACCCAAGTGTCCCTATTTCACTAATACAGGTGTTTCTTAAGTAAGTCTTGCACATATCATGTTATGTTTATTGTCCTGTATTTTAAAGAGTTCTTTGTGCTTACTGGGAATGGGATTTTTTTTTTCCTTTCCTTTATGATTTTTATTTGGCTGGGGAAACAAACTGGTAAACAAATATAGAAATAAGATAATTTTTACAAGTTACATGAGCTACAAAAGAAACAACTCAAGGCAATGTGATTCAGTGTGTAGTTGTTGGGAGTAGAGTTACTTTATTGTTTTTAATTTTATTTTTTATTTTTTAAAAATTTACATCCAAGTTAGTTAGCATATAGTGCAGCAATGACTTCAGGAGTAGATTCCTTAGCGCTCCTTACCCATTTAGCCCATCCCCCCTCCCAGAACCCCTCCAGTAACCCTCAGTTTGTTCTCCATATTTATGAGTCTCTTCTGTTTTGTCCCCCTCCCTGTTTTTATATTATTTTTGTTTCCCTTCCCTTATGTTCATCTGTTTTGTCTCTTAAAGGCCTCCTAGGAGTGAAGTCATATGATATTTGTCTTTCTCTGACTAATTTCACTTAGCATAATACCCTCCAGTTCCATCCACTTGGTTGCAAATGGCAGGGATTTTTAAAGTGTATTTCTGTGTTGTTGTTGATAGTATAAAAGAAAACAATGATTTTGATCATGTATATGGATTTTCTTAAACTTTTTCATTATTCCTAGTAGTTTTGCAGTGTATTATACCTCGCATTTTGTGGTAATTATCTATAAATAACAGTTTTGTCTTTTCCTTCCCAGTATTAAGTCTATCTGTTTCTTCTTCTTCTTCTTCTTCTTCTTCTTCTTCTTTGTCTTCTTACATTGGCAGACATTTGTGATGCAATTTTAAATGGTAGCAGTGATAGCAATATCCTTGAGTTGTTCCCAACATTAGAGAGCACGTTAACTACTGTGCACGATGTTGGAGGTCTGATGTAGGTCTTTCTGGTAGATACTCTTTATTGAGTTAAGAATCAAAATGCCAGAAAACAAATATACATTGAAATATATGATGATTCTAATTAAATACACACACACACACACACACACACACACCTCGGTTGCCATATATATATATATATATATATGGCGGTTGCTATCCCAGTTGCTATCTCTTTTTCGTTGCTTGATGCAATTAAGAGACGCTTTGGTCTTTAAAATTTTTTTCTTTGCACATATTGTTTCAAAAAATGAGAGGAAAAGGTCCTAATCTTTTTAAACAGTAAGAATTTAGTACAGCAGTCTACGCCAAGTGAGAAACAGGAGCAGGGATCCTTTTGAACAGACTAGTAGGCAAACAATTGGAGTTGGGAAAACTAATGACTAAGCTGGAAGGTTCCTTATTGTAACTACTCCCTCTTCTGGTCAGGGTGGCTTAGGGCTTAAGCGCCAATGGGAAACATACCAGAGGTCAACCTCTCAGAGCCAAGTTCTGACTGGTGAAGGAGGACTGTCAGCAACGTCTCTGAGAGGAGGGTGAGAGGCGAGGCTGTCCATGTTCATTCTTCCGTGAGGGACACCTAGAAACTTAAAAGTGATGGGCACCCACGGTAGCTATCTGGAAGACGAGAGTCCTGTTGTGAGCCCCGGGAAGCCTGATCTACATCTTGGGAAGGATCCCAGGAGCTATATCAGATAAGTGGGCTCCAAAAGTAAAGGGTGCTTGGGAAAAGAAGACAAAATTCGGAAAGTGATGGCCAGCATCTAGTGTCAAACTGTAGAGGTGAATCTCGGGCATAATGTGATCAGGAGCTGAGACTATTAAGAGAAACAGGTGAGAAAGTGCAAGATTAAAGTGATTTTTTTTATGAACTTCGGGCCATTTATTTCAGTTAAAGTGAATTCTTAGCGAACTTCAGGTCGGGTGCGCAAAGCAAAAAGGTAGGGTTTTCGAGGGCTTTCTTAAAAATTTCTATTTTGAAATAACTTTAAATCTGGAAAAAAGTTACAAAAATTACAAAGAGTTTTTGTATATCCTTCAGCTCACTACTTCCAATGTTAACATCTTACAGAACCAAAGCTGAATTATCGAAACCAGTTTGTTTGGTTTTTAATTCCGCGTTGGCTGTGTATTGAGAGCTGTGGCCAGCTGCCTCTTACCTTTGCCCAGGACAGAGCAGACAGTATGTGAGTCCCAAGAACATGTAGTGCCATCACATTAGACCAAATGAAAGCAAGGGCCCGGTCTCAAGTGATTTTTTTTTTCCTGATGAAAATTTTACTACAAAAAAGAAAACTCTGTAGTTCTCTATTCCAGACTATGGAAGTGAGATAAAAGATGAAGACAAAAGAGCAGATCCATAGTTATATCACTAAGAAAACGCGGAGGAGAAAACGGGTGCATGGTGGTTAAAGTGCATCTTGCATCTCATGGATCACTGGCTGGAAAACTATCATTTAGATTCATTTTCTCAGGATTTCACTAAGCAGATTTCCTGGGTCATGAAGAGCTCGGAGGAAAAGCACTGATTACTGCCACGTCTACACGTTTAAACTCTGGTGCTCAACACCTTTGGTGATCCCTTTCCGCATACCTCGGAGTGGTCCAGGCATGGAGACTCCACAATTAGCATTCATGTGGTGGCCTTTACAGAGGAGTTCACAGGAAGTGTTTAAATTAGACTTTCCACTTGCATGGCTGCGTATCAGAGATGACCCAGTGGAAGAAGAATGGTTTAAAGAGTAACCACAGTAATAGCATGAGATTGATGGGGGATACGGTTACAAAAAGCAACAGTGTGACTTGACTACATTGTAGACTGGTAGGCAAAGATATGAAAAATGTAGGAAATTTACTAAAACCCTAACGGGGTAGTCATTACCGTGCATCCAAATTTTCCTATCTGGATATGTAGTTGAGAAACTTTTCTAAGCAATGGTGGGACTCTGGGCAAATGCCTTTGGAAAAACAGTCATAAATGTAAAATAAGGGTAAAGAAATAGGTTGTGTTTTCATGGGATTTTTAAGCAAGAAGGTTCCACTTATTCACTTATATATTTCACAAAGAAATTGTGCCAGTTTCACGCGCTGGCAATATTCCTGTGTATTTAAACAGATAGATCTTTTATAGTCACGGTGAAGAGATAGAAAAATTATAAGAATATATCAGCAAGCAAGACAATTTTAGACTGTGATTCAGTTCTGGGAAGAGAATAAAACAAAGTGAGGTGACAGAGATCAACAGACAAAGAGGAAGACAGGGTCCTTTAGATTAGGCCGTTCATCCTAAAAGAAAACACAGGCCATGAACTCTTACACATGGGTCTTAGCAATATATATATATATATTTTTTATCATCTCCTCAGGCAAGGGCATCAAAAGCAAAAGTAAACAGTTGGGACTACATCAAAGTCAAAAACGTTTGCACAGCTAAGGAAACCTTCGGTAAAACGTGCAACCTACTGAACGGGAGAAGATATTTGCAAATGACATATCCAATAAGGAGTTAACATCCAAAATACATAAAGAACACCAGCACCAGAAACAAACAAACAACCCTCCCCCACTCTAACTTGAAAATGGGCAGAGGACCTGAATAGACATTTTTCCAAAGAAGACATCCAGATGGCCAACAGATACACGAAAAGATGCCCATCGTCGCTAATCACCAGGGAAATGCAAACCAAAACCACGTGAGATACCACCTCACGCCAGTCAGAATGACTAGTATCAAAAAGACAAGAAATCACAAATATTGGTGAGGATGTGGAGAGGAGGGAACCCTTGGGCACTGTCGGTGGGAATGTAAGTTGGGTCAGACTCCATAGGAAACAGTATGGAGTTTCCTCAAAACACTAAAAATAGAACCATTACTGTCAGCATGGAGCCTCGAGATTCCCCCCCTCTCTCTGACTCTCTCTCTCTCTCTCTCTCTCTCTCTCTCTCTCTCAAATAAACATTTGAAAAAGAGATACAAACTTCCAGTTATAAAATAAATGAGTCACAGGGATATAAAGTATAAAGTATACCATAGGGAATATAGGCAAAATATTGTAACAACTTTGTATGCTGACAGGAGGTAAGTGGACTTATCACGGTGATCATGGTGCTTTATATGTTCAAAGATTAGGCTGTCAAGGGGACGCCTGGGTGGCTCAGTTGGGTGAGCGTCCGGCTTCGGATCAGGTCATGATCTCGCGGTTTCGGGCTCTGTGCTGACAGCTCGGAGCCTGGAGCCTGCCTCGGATTCTGTATCTCTCTCTCTGCCCCTCCCCTGCTCATGCTCTGTCTCTCTCTGTCTCAAAAATAAATATCAACATTAAAAAAATTAAAAAAAAAAAGATGAGGCTGTCAGGCAAGGCTTATTTTGAGATTAGAGTCTTGCTATCTGCAATTGAGCACAAAGACTGTAGCTGGATGTTAAGACTTGCTTGTACCAATGTGTTCCTGGGCTTTGCTAACATTTCAGCTAATCTAGAGCTCCTTGGAGGAAAGACCAGTTCCAGAGCTTGGGCAGGGAAAGTGTAAGATGAGTCTGCAAAACGAGGTGGCACGGAAAGTTGGGTAGTGCTCCAAGAAGGATGAGAACCTTTCAAAGGCACCAGAGTCACCTTGAAGGGCCTCTACTGGCTAACATGGGACGCTCTGAGCATCAAAATAAAAATTTAGAGGGGCTCCTGTGTGACTCAGTGGGTTAAGCATCCAACTTCAGCTCAGGTCATGACCTCACAGTTCATGGGTTCGAGCCCCACATCGGGCTCTGTGCCGACAGCTCAGAGCCTGGAGCCTGCTTCGGATTCTGTGCCTCCCTCTCTTTCTGCCCCTCCCCTACTCGCGCTCTGTCTCTGCCTCTCTCTCTCAAAGATTATGAATAAACATTAAAAAAAAAATTCCCAGAAACTGATTCCGGTTGATTTAAAGGGAAAAAGAATTTATTAAAAGCTGCTAGAGCTGACTTGTACTTTTTTAATGGACTGTGCAATTCAGACCAGCCCTTCTACTGAAAACAACCAAGAAGCTGGATGAAATATAAATGCATCCTTTCTAACAGCATGAAAGACACAGCAAGATGTTGAGGCATTAGTAAGCCAAGATACCAGAGAAATGGACATCCAGAGATTTGTGATTTGAGAAAAACAGCTGAGAGGCTTACTGGCCTAAGACCAGGGGTCTGGAAACTTTTCTTAAGGGGCCAGATATTAAGGGGTGCCTGGGTGGCTCAGTCAGTTAAGCGTCTGACTTCGGCTCAGGTCACGATCTCAGGGTTTGTGAGTTCGAGCCCCGCGTCGGGCTCTGTGCTGACAGCTCAGAGCCTGGAGCCTGCTTCGGATTCTGTGTCTCCCTCTCTCTCTGCCCCTCCCCCACTCACACTCTGTCTGTCTCTCTCTCAAAATAAACATTAAAACATTAAAAAAAAAAGAAGTCCAGATGTTAAATATTTTAGGGTTGCAGACCATATAGTCTCTGGTTCTCTGTCATAATTATTCAATTCCACCATTGCAGTACAAAAGCAGTTTATGGTTAGAGATGCTTGCACCCCCATGTTAATACTAGCACTACTCCTAATAGCGAAGACATGAAAGAAACTCAAATGCCCAGTGACAGATAAGTGGATGAGAAAATTCGGCCTTGAAAAGGAAGGAAAGTCATAGACATAGAAGGTGACTCTGTGGGGCTGGGGAAGGGGGGAAAAGGTAAATTGCTATTTAATGAATATAGAATTTCAGGCTAATAAGGTGAAAAAGGTCTGGTGATCTATTTTACAACCATGTGAACATATTTCACACTATTGAATTATACACTAAAAATAGTCAAGAGGGTAAATTTTATGTCATTATTTTTTTTTTAACCGCAATAAAGAATGTATGCAGGGGCGCGCGGTGGCTCAGTCAGTTGAGCATCCGCCAGTTGATTTCAGCTCAGGTCATGATCACAGTGTTGTGGGATTGAGCCCTGAGTCTTGCTCCGCACTGACTATGGCACTTAAGATTCTCTCTCTCCCTCTGCCCTTCTCTCCTGTTTGCACTCCTTCTATCTATCAAGAAAGAAAGAAAGAAAGAAAGAAAGAAAGGATGGAAGGAAGGAAGGAAGGAAGGAAGGAAGGAAAGCAGTAATAACAGAAAAGAATATCAATGAGGTTGTTAATGTAGCTCAAAATATTCAAAAAAAAGGTTTTTAAAGAAGTGGTCATAGACTCTCAAAAAACTGAGAATAAACTGAGGGATGATGGGGGGTAGGAGGGAGGGGAGGGTGGGTGGTGGGCATTGAGGAGGGCACCTGTTGGGATGAGCCCTGGGTGTTGTATGGAAACCAATTTGACAATAAATTTCATATTAAAAAAAAAAAGAAGTGGTCATAAAAAATATGTAAACAAATAAGCGTGGCTGTGTTCCAATAAAATTTTACAACGTTTTTTACAGTTTGCTTGTACAAAAACAGGTCCAATAAAACTTTACAGTGTTTTGTACAGTTTGCCTACAAAAATAGGCAGCCAGCCTGTGAACCACAGTTTGCTGAAGCCTGGGCTGGGGGACAAAAGTCAAAGTCCAAAGAGATTGGTTATGGAAGCCCTGAAGTCATCCAAGCTTAACCCATGCTTGCCCATGTGGCAATGACAATCATACCATGATGGCTGTCTGACCAGCAGCTTATTGTAAAAGGCCTTTAGTTGTAAGATGCATCCTGATTTCAGAAATATTAAAACATGAAAGAAAAAAGTGAACTTTAAAGTTCACTTAAAATTTGCCAAATTAAAATTTGGCAAATAGTATTCTACACCCAGAGACACCATAGCTAAGCTGCAGAAAACCCCAAACAAAACCAAAATAAAAAATCTTAAATAGGAACTGCATGAGGGTCCTGGACTCATCCTTAAAAGCAAGAGTTCAGGGGCGCCTGGGTGGCTCAGTTGGTTAAGCTCTCTGCTCTTGATTTTGGCTCAGGTCATGATCTCACGGTTCATGAATCCAAGCCCTGTATAGGGTTCTGTGTTGACAATACAGAGCCTACTTGGGATTCTCTTTCTCTGTCTGCCTCTCTCTCTCTCTCTCAAAATAAATAAATAGAACTAAAAAAAAAAAAAAAAAAAGGAAGTAGACAATGAACACCGAATAAACCCAAGAAAGTAGAAAAACAAATTACAAAGGTAGCAGAAATTAATTAAATAGGAAACACTATACTGTAAAGAAAATCAACAAAGTCAGGGGCTAGCTAATTCTTTGTTATTCAGAGATCTCAAACATAAGTTTCTTGAGGGATAGAGTAAGAAATAATTCTATTTCTCTCTGTCTCTGAAAGTCACATTGAACCTTGGCTATAAATAATTCAACTAGGGGAGCCTGGCTGGCTCTGTTGGTAGAGCATGTGACTCTTGATCTCAGGGTTGTGAGTTTGAGTCCACAATGGGTGCAGAGATTACTTAAAAATTAAATCTTAAAAAAAATTCAAGTAATATTATTTGGTGACTTTAAGTCTATGTTCCAAAGACTAAAGTATCAAGCAAAGAGTCAAACTTCAAATGGGGAATGTGTGTTTGTGTGTGTACGTGTGTGTGTCTAAGCAATTGTAACAAAATATTAAATAGGATTAGGCTCTTGTCCATGGAATGGAGAGAGGTCAAAGGGGTGTTAAGTTTCATACAATTAGGGTCATAAATCTCCATAGGAGATTCTTAAGAGATGGCAAAAACAGTCTTTTTCTTTTTTTTAGTGTTCATTTTTCTTAAAAAAAATTTTTTTTTTAATGTTATTTTTGAGAGAGAGACAGAGAGACAGAGCGTGAGCTGGGGAGGGGCAGAGAGAGAGGTAGATAGAATCAGAAGCAGGCTCCAGGCTCTGAGTCATCAGCACAGAGCCTGATGTGGGGCTCAAACTCACGAACTGTGAAATCATGACCTGAGCCCAAGTGGGACACTTAACTGACTCAGCCACCCAGACGCTCCTAACATGTTTATTTCTTTTTCTAAAACGTTTATTTTTATTTTATTTTATTTTTTTGAGAGAGAGCTCCAGTGCGCATGAGAGCGGGGGAGGGGCAGAGAGAGAGAGAGAGAGAGAGAGAGGGAAAGAGAGAATCCCAAGCAGGCTCCACATTCAGCTTGGAGCCTGATGCGGGGCTCAATCTCACAACTGAGAGATCACGACCTGAGCCGAAATCAAGAGTTCGGATGCTTAGCCGACTGAGCCACCCAGGTGCCCAGCGAAATTAGTCTTACTACAATCAACCGTGATTCTCTAACCCAGAGGTCAGTAATCTTTTTCTGTGAAGAGCAAGAGAGTTAATAGTTTAGGCTTTGTGGGTATGGTTTCTGTAAAAAATACTCAACTCTGCCTTGTAGTGCAGAAGCAACCATAGACAATAGATGAATGTGGCTGTGTTCCAATAAAACTTTATTTACAGAAAAAGGCGGTGGGCCTGATTTGTCCCATGGGCTGTAATTTGTGGACTCCGGATATACACATTCCCTCCACCCTAGTATCAGGCTAAGACTGATGAGGGAGAAAGAGTAGCATCATAAATGTGAATTATCAGCCCGACGGGACTGCTGTGGTTGCCCCCCACCTCCTACTCCCACGCAAAATGAGGAAGAGAAGAGAATCACTTGAAAATACAAGGTGTGCACAAAGGGAAGACTGGCATCTCCTACTCTAGTTAGATCTTTGCCCAAGGAGTGAACTTATGGCTCTGCACTTCAGGAATGAAAGGAAAAGAAGGAAGAGAAGGAAACGAGGAAAAGAACGGGAGAGAATTGGCAGGGCAGCAAGAGATAGTGAAACCGAGGAATGAGCAACCATCTGGTGACAAAGACATGTAAAATTCCCTTAGTTCCAGGGGTCGTTATGGAACGAAACTGAGCTTGATTGGTTTTGCCCTAATTTTATCTAAGAGGATTTGCATCTTTGCCCAAAGACTCCTTTTGAGGAGGGACCAGACCTCTCAGATCAGAGAACCCGGTCAATAGGCAGGCTTGTAGGCTTTCCCAAGAATACACACGATGCTGCAGAGATAGAGTGTCTGGTGACCCGCCATGAAGTAGGGTATCCATAACCAGTTAGAATGAAAAACAGAGAGAGCCGCAGCCAACAAAAGGCCGCATCAGCAGGAAGATCAGTACAAGACGCTCATCTGTTCCCAAGAGACAGGCAAGATGACGTGTCCTCTCATCCCCATCAAACCACACACTCAGAGGTGACGAAGAGTGAAGGGGGCTCAAAGAACAAGACCTTACCTCCCACCATGCTTCAGCCTCCCTCGATCCAAGAGTTTGGTCAGTGACAAGGTAAGGAAAGCTTTAGATTGGAATGAGGTTACAGCTTTAAAGGGAATGGAGTTTTCTTTTTCTTTCTTTCTTTTTTTTTTAAGTTTTATTTTATTTTATTTATTTTTTAATTAATTAATTTTTAAATTTATGTCCAAGTTAGTTAGCATATAGTGCAACAGTGACTTCGGGAGTAGATTCCAGTGATTCATCCCCTATGTATAACACCCAGAGCTCATCCCAAACAAGTGCCTTCCTCAACGCCCCTTACCCATGTAGCCCAACCCCCTCCCATAACCCCTCCAGCAACCCTCTGTTTGTTCTCTATATTTTTTTTATTTTTATTTAAAAAAAATTTTTTTTTAACGTTTACTTTTTTGAGATAGAGAGAGACAGAGCATGAACGGGGGAGGGTCAGAGAGAGGGAGACACAGAATCCGAAACAGGCTCCAGGCTCTGAGCTGTCAGCACAGAGCCCGACGCGGGGCTCGAACTCACGGACCGCGAGATCATGACCTGAGCCGAAGTCCGCCACTTAACCGACTGAGCCACCCAGGTGCCCCTGTTTGTTCTCTATATTTAAAAGTCTCTTCTGTTTTGTCCCCCTCCTAGTTTTTATATTATTTTTACTTCCCTTCCCTTATGTTCACATGTTTTGTCTCTTAAAGTCCTCATATGACTGAAGTCATAGGATATTTGTCTTTCTCTGACTAACTTCGCTTAGCACAATACCTAGTTTTTTGAGAAACCTCCGTACTGTTTTCCAGAGTGGCTGCACCAGTTTTCATGGAATGGATTTTTCAATAACCGAAGGTGACCTGGAAGTTCTGGAATCTGCTCAAGGTGCTATTTATTAAGGAATCTGCTACGGAGAAGAAAGGGAGGTTTATTTTATTTTATTTTATTTTATTTTATTTTATTTTATTTTATAGTTTATTTAAGTAATCTCTACATCTAATGTGGGGCTCGAACTCATGACTACGTGATCAAAAGTTGCATGCTCTCCCAACTGAGCCAGCCAGGTGCCCCAGAAAGGGAAATTTAAAGTGGTACATTATGCGATTTCACTCGTGTAGAATCTGAGAAACACAATAGATGAACATAGTGGAAGAGAAGGAAAAAATAAGATAAAAACAGAGAGGGAGGCAAACCATAAGAGACTCTTAAATGCGGAGAACAAACTGGGGGTTGCTGGAGGGGAGGCGGGTGGGGGGATGGGCTGAAAGGGTGATTGGCATTGAGGAGGGCACTTTTCAGGGTGAGCCTTGGGTGTCAATGTAAGAGATGAATCACTTGGTTCTACTCCTGAAGCCAGGGCTACACGGCGTGTCAACTAACTTGATTTTAAATTAAAAAAAAAAAAAAAGAATATTTCCAACTATAGCTTGTTAGTTCTCAATCACGTGATTAAAATGGCCGGTGTACATTCCTTGATAGCTTGTATAAAGATGTATACACTAAGTTGTGATTATTTTCCTTTGTTAACAATATCCTGGGGCACCTGGTGACTCAGTCCGTTGAGCAACCGACTTCAGCTCAGGTCACGATCTCGAGTCGTGTGAGTTCGAGCCCCACTTCAGGCTCACTGCTGTCAGCGCAGAGCATGTTTTGGATCCTCTGTCCCTCTCTCCCTCTGCCCCTCTCCTGCTTGTGCTCTGTCAAAAATAAATAAAAAGACATTAAAAATATCCTGTTTAGTTCTGCAGGTATTTTTTGTATGTATTCAAGGGATGATTTGTGTATTGTTAATAAATGTAAACAACAATACTTAAAATGAAGCAGTGCATTTAGGGGCCATGACTGCTGGGAGGAGAAGCTTTAGTGTCTATATCACTGGGTGGAGACCGAAAACTCACTGTCGATGTATAGTAACACTTCACTCATCCGGAGCCCATCTGTTTAGTCTTTCTGGCTATACGTGCCAGTGTTAACGGATTGGAACACACCCTCATACACACACACACACACACACACATCTATGAAGGAAAACGTCCTTTATACTCTTATGTGAATCACTCAAGTCTTCACTTATTGCTGAATTAGCTAAATGATAAGAGAAAATGAGGTTCCAGTTCCAGCATCAAAAAGGATACATTTGGAGCTTAGAGGTAATTTTTTTCTACACACGTTTGAACTTCTCCATGCAACAAAACAACTCTATGTTTTCACCCAACAAGATCTGGCTACCCTTTGGGTAAGTAAGAGGACCTCACGCTTCTCCAAAATTGGGAGACGCAAAGTCAAAACAGCTATTGTATCCATCAGTGGCTCCATTCACATTGCACTGAATATTCCACTGCCTAAGGAAAACATTGTGAAGTTGACCTTCAATGACTTGTATGTATAAAAATATATACCTAATAGGGGCGCCTGGGTGGCTCAGTCGGTTGAGCATCCGACTTCGGCTCAGGTCACAATCTCACACTCCATGAGTTTGAGCCCCGCGTCGGGCTCTGTGCTGACAGCTCGGAGCCTGGAGCCTGTTTCAGATTCTGTGTCTCCCTCTCTCTGACCCTCCCCCGTTCATGCTCTGTCTCTCTCTGTCTCAAAAATAAATAAACATTAAAAAAATTTAAATATATATATATACATAATAATAATAATGGGAAGAATGAGGAAAAAATGGTTAATATATACAGATCAACATAAGCAATGGGAAAACATGCAAAGCTACCATAGTCCTCAATGTTTCTATCATTTATTTAAATTACGTTTAAAAACACATAACATAAAATTTACCATCCTAACCATTTTTAAGCGTACAGTTCGATTGTGTTAAGTATATTCACAGTATTGTGAAACCGAGCTCTAGAACTTTTTCACCCCGTAAAACTGAAACTCTATACCCATTGAACAACAACTCTCCGTTTTCCCTCCTGCTAGCTCCTGGCAACCAACATTCTATTTTCTGTTTCTATGAGTTGACTATTTGGAGATACCTCATCTAAGTAGAATAATACAGTGTTTGCCCTTTTGTGACTGGCTTATTTCACTTAGCATAATGCCCTCATGTTCCATCCATGTTGTAGCGTGTGACAGGATCTGCTTTTCAAAGACCATATAATATTCCACTGTATGTATAGACCACGTTCTCTTTATCCATTCCTCCATTGATGGAAATGCGAATTGCCTCCACCTTTTGGCTAGTAAGAATAATAATGCTGAAAAAACAACGGTATGGAAATACATCTTTAAGGTCCTACTTTTAATTATTTTGAATGTGTACCCACAGTTGGGATTGCTGGATTATACAATAATTCTGTTTTTAACATTTTTGAGGAAACTCCATATTCTTTTCCATAGTGACTATACCATTTTACATTCATCCTCAACTACAATCCTCACTTTTTAATCAGTCACCAGTTTACACATTATAGCTATGACTTTCTCCTTCCACTACCGATTCTATATCTCTCGTGCTTTCAGCTAGAACTTCAGGTGCTCAGGGTTCTTTACCTGGTGGAGTGATCCAAATCTTCCATCCTGAAATTTTATCATCTTGTTTTTTTTTTTTTTTTTGGTTGCTGTAGTTTTCCATTAACATTTATTATTGGGCATGGAAACGTTAAGAGGTGATCCCCAGAGAACTGCCTTGGTTCCCAGAAGTGTCCACCTTGCCCACACTGCATAGTGCAATGCAATTACCTTTGAAAATGGTAATCATCCCCCCCCCCAGTAGAGTGATGCTTTTTTTTTTCTTTTAGAGTGATTTTTTTCTTCCTATTGGTTCAGTGGCATAAGGAGTTCGGAAAGACCAAGTTGAAATCTCCTCTCTGAATTCAATGGAACCATTGTTGTGTCCCTTAGAGGGAGCATTCTGCCTTAGAAACCAAGACTTCCAAATCACAGAAGTCAAAGTTGTCAGGATAAGAAGTGAAAATACTGTGGGATTCAGTCCTCGATTTCCCAAACCCACGTATTCCGGCTAAGGAGAAGACCGCCATGTAAATAGTCTCTGATTCAAAGTATATATGGCATCTTCTATGAGAGAACCCTATTCAGAGAGAAATCTTCCAGGATTTTGCGTCTCAAGAGGAGCTGGCACTGAGTTTTCAGAAAGCCGTTACAAATTTGAATTAGGCCAGCCACTTGGACTTGAGGAGGTATGTGGCAAGACCAGTTAATTCCATGGACATAAGCAAATTGCCAAACTTCCTTTGCTCCGAAATGAGTTCCTTGATCTTTGTACAAAATGACATGGTGATGGAGAAGTCATCCTATGAGTTCGGGGATTGTGGTGCTAGAAGAAGCATTATGGGCAGGGAAGGCAAATCCATATTCCATATTCAGAATGTAGGTTTATTCTGATGAGGGCATATCTCTACGCCCAGTGATGAAAGAGGTCCAGTGCAATCAACCTGACACCTGATAGCTGACTGGCCCCATAGACAATAGTACCATTTCAGGGCTCCGTGTTGGTCCCTGCCGTCAGTAGATTAGGCATTCAGGTCAGCCTTGGTAATGGAAAGTCCGTATTGTTGAGCCCATACTTAGCTCCCATCCCCACCACCAGCGCCACTCTTTTCGTGGGCCCAATGAGAAAGGATTGGGTGATGGGGGAAAGTGGCTGGCTAATGTACACAGAATATATCATTTGCTTCACCTGATAATTGAGAGCCTCCTCTGCAGTGCATGCGGTTTGGTGAGCATTCACAGAAGACACAAATGTCTTCATAGTCTTTTCCCATTCTGACAGACCCATCCATTCGTCCCCAGACTTCTTTGTCACCAATCTTCAATCCTATTTCTCCCAAGTCCCTAACATCCAGCCCAGCTATGCTGCTGCCCACGTAGTGAGTACAGATCCATACTTCCGGCCATCTCTCCTTTCAGACAAAGCAAACTACCAAATGTACTCCAAGTTCTGCCTGTTGGAGAATTTCCCATTAGCGCTACCCTTCAGAGTCGCCCCTGACTGCTACTATAACACTGTAGCTGTTCACTCTAATTGGTGTAACCCTACTCTGTATTTCTTTTTAATGTTTATCTATTTTTGAGAGACAGAGACAGACAGAGCGGGAGCGGGAGAGGGGAAGAGAGAGGGAGACACTGAATCTAAAGCAGGCTCCAGGCTCTGAGCTGTCAGCACGGAGCCCTATTCGGGCCTAGAACTCACAAACAGTGAGATCTTGACCTGAGCTGAAGTTGGACGCTTAACCGACTGAGCCACCCAGGCGCTCCCTCCCCCACACCCTGTGTTTCTATGACTAGCCCCACCTCTCCCCTCAGCTCCATATCCAGCCTTTTTTCTGGTGTAATTTATTTTTAATGTTTCAATAGGAAAGTGTCCCAATGGGGGCACCTGGTGGCTCAGTCGGTTAAGCGTCCAACTTTGGCTCAGGTCATGATCTTATGGTTCGTGAGTTCAAGCCCCATGTTGGGCTCTGTGTTGACAGCTCAGAGCCTGGAACCTGCTTCGGATTCTGTGTGTGTGTATGTGTGTGTGTGTGTGTCTGCCCCTTCCTCTCTCTCTCTCTCTCTCTCTCTCTCTCTTAAAAATTAACATTAAAAAAAAGAGAAAAGTGTCCAAACATACTTTGAATATAGAGTATGACAAACCCCAGAATCCTATCAATCAGCTTTAAGAATCATCCATATGATGCTATCTATACTTGATTCAATTACTGCCCACCACAATTTTCTTTAACTTCCATATTTGGAAGCAAATCCCAAGCTAGTATGTCTTTTGCAACCCTAAAAATTTCAGTGTGCTTCTTAAAAGAAAAAAGAGACCGTTTTCTTACTCAAGAGAACACCATTAACACATATAACAAAATTAGTACTAATTCTCTAGTGTAATTGAATACCCAATTCAAAGTCAAATTTCCTGTCTAAAAAAAATTTATACTATTAGTTTGTTTGTTGAAATAAGGATCTGAACAAGTTTCACTCTCTGAATTGAATTTATGATGTCTCAAAGCTCTTTTAAGTTACTTTTTTCTAGAACAGATCTTCAGTCATGTAGAACATCCCACATTCTAGATTTGACTGATTACTTCCTTGTTTCATTTTTAATTTGTCTATCCCATGCATTTCTTACAGACTGGAAATTAGATCTAAAATCTTGATTAAATTATGATTTGATCGGCTGGGAGGGCAAGGGGTGCCTCTTGCACGGAATCAGGATATATACAATGTCTGAATATCTCCACTTTAGGGGTGTAAAAATACACAAGTGACTTCAGGAAGATTCACTTCCTTTAACTGCCCCATAAACGTATCCCCAGGAGAATCCACCCACACTCCTCCCCCCCCAAATTGCTCTTCCTTATTTATTCATCTTCCAGACAATATGTTCTGAGATATTTCACATTCTTCCCTTTTCACTGATTCCCACATTCCAGTTGGTTTCTAAACAAGGAGCATTTCTTGTATCAGATTCTTCTCTGTGCATAGCACACTGCCCTAGCCAGAGAAGGTTCCAGAATGGAGAATGTTGAGTAGGCTTGAAACAAATGGAACTAGGAACACAGGTTCATCCCTCTGACTCTCCC
This sequence comes from Lynx rufus, assembly GCF_022079265.1. NCBI lineage: Eukaryota > Metazoa > Chordata > Mammalia > Carnivora > Felidae > Lynx > Lynx rufus. Next base: position 128,528,641 of record NW_025814878.1, read on the forward strand.
AGAGAGTCAGAATACTCATCAGCTTTTGTTATTCCTCTGCGATTGGATTTATCCCATTATATACTTATTATTTCTCTTCATATTCAGGGTGGAAATCTTTCTAGAAGAAACTAAGTTTTATTCGCTGCCCTGAATTCCTTACATCTGACTGCGTTAGATGCTCACTGTTGAATGACTGTTTCCCTTACAGACAATACTAACATGTGAATGAGGAGGATAAGAATTTGAATAAGTAGTGTATTTCTAGCTCTTCTTTATTAGTGATTGGATTATATTTAATATATTTATGTATTGAATATAGCTAATATAATAAAATGTTTAAAATCTTAAATTCAGTATGTGCTAGTAACCTTAATCTGATGTAAGACGTAGGAAAAAATTTACACGGCAATATTTCACAACTAGAACAAGGCAGACTAGAACAAGGATGCTTGGGAAGATGTGAGGCCACATTTGTAATAAGCGTGAATGCGGTGTGGGTCCCAGCCTGTTGATCATGACGTTCTTGGCTGGCAATGCCTCAGGCACTTGCTCTACTGTATTACCCACAGGGCCAATGTTATGGCTGGACTGGCCCTTGTGATTCTTCTGATTGCAGGACGCACTTCAGAAAAAAAAAAAAAAATCATTGGGGAACGTGGAGGAACAAGATTTTTCTTAAGTTTTTATTTTAATTCCAGTCAGTGACATACAGTGTTATATTAGTTTCAGGTGGACAATATAGTGAATGCATATACATCGCGTGGCATTATACTCTCTAGCTCCATCCGTGTCCCCGCAAATGGTGAAGAACAAGATTTATCACTCACAGGTTCTGGAGGGTGCCTGGTACATCTGAGCAAGGTCATGGAAAGAGAAAGAGAGACATACACACACACGCGGAGGACGCAGGTGCTGCGTTTCCTAGGGTTTTGTGGGTTCCGTCTTTATTAGCTAATTTAAAGTTATAGGAGCAGGAATTAGGGTACAGGAAGGGAGAAGCAGGGTGACTCAGGAGGTCAGTTATCTAGGTTATCCAGGGCTTTCTGAAAGAAGGAACTTCATGAACGGGGGCAGCCAGTTTCCTCATCTGGTTGTTTTGCCATTAATTGTGTCATGCAACTGGCAATATATGGCAATATCCGATATGGACGCCTTTTGAAATGGATGTCCCAGGAATAAAAGCTTAGTGTCAGCCACTTACTTCACAATCAAAAAGCTTATGTCAGGCTCTTACACTACAGTTAACTACAAGGTCCATAGGACTCCACAAAGTTCCTGATCATATTCAGAGAGACACAAGAGTTACTCTAGATCAGCCGCATATAATGGCCAGTGGGTACATGAAAAGGCACTCAACATCACTGCTCCTCAGGGCAATGCAAATCAAAACCACAATGGGATATCACCTCCCACCTGTCAGAATGGCTATTATGAGCAAGAGGAGCTTAGTGCTCGGGAGGATGTGGAGAAAAGGAAACCCATCTACACTGCTGATGGGAATGTAAATTTGTTCAACCATTATGGAAATCAATATGGAGGTTCTTCAAAAAATTAAAAATACATCTACCATATGATCCAGGAATTCCACATCTGGGTATACGTTCAGAAGCAATGAAAACGGGGCATCACAGAGATATCTGCCCTCCCATGTTTACGGTAGCATTATTCATAGTAGCTAAGATATGGAAACAACCTAAGTGTTCATTGATGGATGAATAGATAATGAAGATGTGACGTATGTAGCCTAAGAATCTGCCAAGAAAAAAAACCTTTTTGGATCCATAGGCAACATCAGTAATTTGTTGGATATAAAAGCATTACGTGTAAGTGAATGGTGTTCATATATACAAGCAAAGAATATTCAGAGCGATGATAAAACACTAAGGCATTAAGGATAAATCTAACAAAAAATGTGCAAGGCCTTAATAGATAAATTTATACATTTTATTAAAAACTTTATATTTTAAAAAGTTTATTTAGTTATCTTGAGAGGGGAGAGGGATTAGGGGAGGGCAGAGAGAGAGAGAACCCAAGCGGGGCTCAAACCCACAAGCTGCAAGATCATGACCTGAGCCAAAACCAAGAGTCGGACGCTCAACCAACTGAGCCACCCAGGTGTGCCACATTTTATTAAAAACTTTAAAATGGAGTGATACACAATTTTCATGGATTGAAAGACTCCATATTTTTTTTAAATTTTTTTTCAACGTTTTTTATTTATTTTTGGGACAGAGAGAGACAGAGCATGAACGGGGGAGGGGCAGAGAGAGAGGGAGACACAGAATCGGAAACAGGCTCCAGGCTCCGAGCCATCAGCCCAGAGCCTGACGCGGGGCTCGAACTCACGGACCGCGAGATCGTGACCTGGCTGAAGTCGGACGCTTAACCGACTGCGCCACCCAGGCGCCCCAAAAGACTCCATATTTTAAGGATGGCAACTCTCCCCGATTAATTTCTAAATTCTATGCAGTTCCAATAAAAACCACAGCAGGATTCTTTTTTAAAATTTTTTAAACATTTATTTATGGGGCGCCTGGGTGGCGCAGTCGGTTAAGCGTCCGACCTCAGCCAGGTCACGATCTCGCGGTCCGGGAGTTCGAGCCCCGCGTCAGGCTCTGGGCTGATGGCTCGGAGCCTGGAGCCTGTTTCCGATTCTGTGTCTCCCTCTCTCTCTGCCCCTCCCCCGTTCATGCTCTGTCTCTCTCTGTCCCAAAAATAAATAAACGTTGAAAAAAAAAAAAAATTAAAAAAAAAAAAAAAACATTTATTTATTATTGAAAGAGAGAGTCAGAGCGTGAGCAGGGAGGGGCAGGCACAGAATGGGAAGCAGGCTCCAGGGTCTGAGCTGTCAGCACAGAGCCAGATGCGGGGCTCGAACTCATGAACTGCGAGATCAAGACCCGAGCCGAAGTCGGACGCTTAACCCACTGAGCCACCTAGACAGACGCCCCACAGTGGCATTCTTATCAGAACTTTAAAGCTGCCCCTAGTACTAATTTGCAAGTAGAAGAACCCCAAACTGGATGTCTGTATTTTAGTTCTATTTTAGTTGTCTTTTCTTTACTAACTGCTTTTCTTAGGTGTTAGTGCTTCTGTTTATTCAATCTGGGGATTCTCCTTCGTGTGTCTGTTTTCTTTAATTTTTTTTTGATATTCGTTAGTATGTCTGCTTCTTTATTTTTAAGATTTCTTGTTCTCCTGCCTCCTACTCCCCCTAAGCACCACGGGTTATTCAAATACAGCACAACTTCCTTTTCCCGGACATTTACACCAAAGGCCAACAAACTTTTTCTGTAAAGTTGCCGGTAGTAAATATTTTAGGCTTTGCAGGCTGGATATGGTCTCTGCCATGTATTCTTTGCTTAAAAAAAAAAAAAAATGTTTTAAATATAAAAACGTAAAATGTAAAAAAAAACAAAAAACCAAAAAAACCGAAAAAACAAAACCACCATAGCGAGCGCACAGCAAATACAAGATAGCCACAGGAGGGTTTGGTCATGGACCATGGTTTGCCGACTCTTTTTCCGATTGTCCCCTCGTTCCTCTAACCTGAGGCAAATGCCCCTTTCCCGTTGCTTAGCATAGGTGGAAGGTGAAAGAGAGGACTTACTTCTCAGTTTCCTCATAGTTTTCCAGCCAGTGACACTGACATTTGCCCAGAGCCCTACCTTCTTCCTCTTGGGCACTCCTGCTGTTTCTGTGCCTGGCCGTCCCAGGACCCTTCCTACCCCGACCAGAACGCATGGCTTCTATAAGCTTTGAACACGATTTACCGCTCTCTGTCTTCCAGAGGACGCCCTGATGTTACTCCTATTGTTTTCCAGTGTTGTCAATAACTGATTAAGTCTAAAAGTACGGGTCTTTTCTAAGAAAGAGAGAGATCTTTTCTATCATGGGTAGGATTCAGGGCGGGAAGGGAGTGTCCGCAATGTTTATCCAATCTCTACTATTTTCTAGGAACATTTTCTTCCCAATTGCCCCGAGCCTCAAAGCAGTGTCCTCAACAGCGACTTAGACTTAACTGTGAGTGTAACTAATTTCTCTGCTATTTTTCCTTATATGCTATTTCTCTCTTATTTTTTCAAGTGGATTAATCTCTTTACTTTTAGTAATCTCTACGCCCAAGCTGGGGCTTGAACTCACGACCCTGAGACCAAGAATTGCACGCTCCTCTGGCTGGGCCAGCCAGGGCCCCCATTTTTGTCTTAGATTAATGTTTTATTGAATTGGAGTATATCCTTGGATAACTTTTAAATAAAAGTTCTGAAAGTGGTATAAACTGTCTGAGTTACTGGGCTGATTTCACTCTTGAATGATAGATTAGTTGCATAGATAATTCTGAATTTAAAATAAGTCCCCTTGGAGCTTTGCTTTGATCACCTTCAGCAGCAAGTGTCAATAAAGAGGAATGTGTTACCAATGAGACCTTTATCTTTATAGGTAATCTGTCCTCTCTCCTTCTCTATATAGGATCTTTTAGGATTTGGGGGCACCTGGGTGGCTGAGTCAGCTGAGCGTCCAACTTCAGCTCAAGTCATGATCTCATGGTTCGTGGGTTCGAGCCTGGTGTCGGGCTCCATGCTGACAGCTCAGAGCCTGGAGACTGCTTCCGATTCTGTGTCTCCCTCTCTCCCTGCCCCTTGCCGGCTCGTGCTCTGTCTGTTTTTTTTTTCTCTCTCTCTCTCTCAAAAATAAATAAACATTAAAAAAAAAAAAAGAATCTTTTGGATTTTGCCTTTGACCAGGAAGGTATAAAATATCGTTAGGAAATGACTTCATTTGTGTTAATGATGTGAGGCGAGAGTCTGAATTCAATTTTTTCCATGTAGATATTAGGTTATTCTAGTATCATTTGTAAAAAAAAAAAAAAAAAGATTATTACAGGGTGCCTGGGTGGCACAGTTGGTTAAGCGTCTGACTCTGGCTCAGGCCATAGTCTCGTGGTTTGTGGGTTCGAGCCCCGCGTCGGGCTCTGTGCCGACAGCTCGGAGCCCGGTGCCTGCTTCGGATTCTGTGTCTCCCCCTCTCTCTCTGCTCCTCCCCTGCTCATGCTCTGTCTCTCAATAATAAATAACTATTGAAAGAACATTTTCAAAAATTAAATAAAACAAGAATATTGCTTCCTATCAAGTTTTCACGGCAACCTCGTTGGAAATTAAATGACCACAATTATAAGGGTTGATTTCCAGACTGGTGATTCTTTTCTATTGATCTGTCTGCTCTGATATTGCCACAGAGTCTTGATTACTATCACTTTGTAGTAACTTTTGAAATAGGAAGTATAAGTCCTCTAATTTTTTTTCTTTTTCAAGATTGTGTTGGCTGTTCTGAAGTCATTGGCTTCTTAGGCTCAATCTACTCCTTTCTTTCTGTCCTTGAACTAAACATAATTAAAGACCTTTCTGGTTTTTTTTCAAATGTTTACAAGCCTTAGTTCATTCAGGATCACGATTTGTTTTCCCAGTGCGTACATGGGCTCACACAATTCATTTTTACTTGCACGTCCTTCTATAGCTATCATTTTTTTAAAATATTTGTACCCTTATTTATTCATTTTGAGATGGAGAGAACATGAGTGGGGGAGGGGCAGAGAGAGAGGGAGACAGAGAATCCCAAGCAGGCTTCGCGCTGACAGCGATGTGGGGCTCAAACTCACGAAACTGTGAGATCATGACCTGAGCCGAAATCCAGAGTCGGACACTTAACTGAGTGAGCCACCCAGGCACCCCTATATCTATCATTTTAGAACCAGGATCATCAAATGGTCTTCATATAAGTTTAATAAGCTACTTCTCACTTTTCTTCACGGGAGCGTTTCATGGCTGTGTTGTCCGATTTTTGTTCTCTACAACGTCCCCTCTCCTTTTGAATCATCTTTCCTTGGAGAGCTTCCGGTGATAAAATTAGATGCTTCTATTTTTTTTTTTCCTGAACTTTCTGAAATTTTCTATCCTAAAGTCGTGCCCCAGGGTTCTTTCCTTCATTGTCATGGGCCGCTGTTTGCTGAAAGGCCCCTGACTCTGCATGTTCCTGGTCATGCTTATGAGAATTCTCTCTCCTGTAACCCGTGGCCTAGAAAACAGACACAGGACAGTCGGTTATGAAGCCCAGATCTAGGCCCTTCCATTCTGGTAATGGTGGACACAAATGGTGACCACAAATGGAGGAGCCAATAAGAGACAAACTAATTTCATCTTCCCTAGACCTGGGGGCTGTGTAGCCTAGGGAGCTTTCAGAAAGACCAGGAATTCCTTCACCGACAGTGGTAACATGCAGGGACTAAATGCAGAAATGCTGTCAATAGCCTTCCTTCTAGTCAAACGTTAGTAAACTATCACAACACACCAGATACCATGATACAAATTCTCTCTTCTTCAAGGTCTTGGACTCCTTTACACACCATCTGCTGAATACTCATTTTTTTTTTTTTTTTCAATCAGAGCCGAGGCCGACCAAATGGTTATCTTGGAACTGATCAGAGGGCTGGGCAATCTCTGAGTTACCGGGAACCTACTGATTCCATCCCAACTTCATGTGACTTCCTAAAAAGATGGACATTAGTACATCTTACTTGGCTAAGTGAACTGCCTTCGAAATAAAAAGAGAGTTTGCAAAGTTGGCCAAATTAGCAAACAGAAACATAAGAAATTCACTTGCTTTCTTGGACTATTTCTAAGAAACATAATGGGGGACGGTCTTCCTAACCTGAAGTATCCATAAATCATCGGAACACGAAATGTTCACTATAAAAGGCAAGGTGGGAGGGGCACCTGGGTGGCTCAGTCAGTAAGCATCTGACTCTTGATTTCAGCTCAGGTCATGAGCTGAACCCACGGGTTTGTGGGATTGAGCCCCACATCGAGTTCCCTGCTGACAGTGCAGATCCCGCTTGGGATTCTCTCTCTCCCTCGCTCTCTGTTCCTCCCCCACAAAAAATAAATGAATAAACTTTAAAAAAAAAAGGCAAAGTGGGAAAAGTAGTTTCAGCATATGTGACTGACAAAGATTTAATATTCTCTGTTTATATGAAGAGGGCAGTTATGAATCAACGAGAGGACTGTCTCCATGGAAAATTGCACAAATGACATCAACAGGCAGTTTCCAAAAGAAGAGGAGGGTGTGAGGGGAGTTGAGTCCAGACCACTCCACAGATGCTGCCATGGAAATAACCAGGAGAGAGGAAGGAGACGGTCAAGTGGCAGATTTAGTATTTATGTGTGAAACTCTCTAGTTAAAAGGGAACCTGACAGGACCCAATCTCCCCAACTCCTTCTTTGTCTTCGAAAGATGATGTGTTTCCAGTTTGGGTGGGGGGAGTATTGTTGGGATCATTTCTTTTCCTCTACAGAATAAGCGTGTACAACATTTCTTTTCATGTATTTTCTTATAATACATGTGTACGACATGTATTATAAGAATTCATCGAGATGTAGGGTTTTTTGTACCTCAGCAATTCTTAGATTATGTATGGTCCCTGGAGAAGCATCGGCACCACCTGGGAACTTGCTGGAAATGCAAATTCTCAGGTTCGAGCCTAGATTTACACAATCAGAAGCCCTAAGGGGTATGAGGAAAGTCATGTGTGTTTAATTCGCTGGCCAGGTGATATTCTGATGCATGTTCACCTTCGAGAACTGCTGTCATTAAAATGCTAATGACATATTTCATTTAAAAAATGAAATCTCGGGGCACCTGGGTGACTCCGTTGGTTAAGCATCTGCCCTTTGATTTCTGCTCAGGTCATGATCTCACAGTTCATGAGTTCAAGCCCTGCATCAGGCTCCATGCCTGCTTGGGATTCTCTCTCTCCCTCTGTCTCTGCCCCACCCTCACTTGCACTCGTGCACGTACACTCTGTCTCTCTCTCAAAATAAATAAATAAGCTTTAAAAAATAATAAAAATTGAAATCTCTAATGTATTAAATTTCCATATCTCCTTAAGTAAAAGATGAACAGAGGTGGACCAGGAAGAGAGTGGTTCTGGGTTAGTTGGTTTGTCTGCTTTTTTTTTCTTTTAAAGTTTATTTTATTTTATTTTTTAAAAATTTTTCTTTAATGTTTTATTTATTTTTTTTATTTTTTTTATTTTTTTTTTAAAAATTTTTTTTTTCAACGTTTATTTATTTTTGGGACAGAGAGAGACAGAGCATGAACGGGGGAGGGGCAGAGAGAGACGGAGACACAGAATCGGAAACAGGCTCCAGGCTCCGAGCCATCAGCCCGGAGCCTGACGCGGGGCTCGAACTCACGGACCGCGAGATCGTGACCTGGCTGAAGTCGGACGCTTAACCGACTGCGCCACCCAGGCGCCCCAATATTTTATTTATTTTTAAGAGAGAGAGAGAGAGCATGAGTGGGGATGGGGCAGAGAGAGAGAGACACACAGAATCGGAAGCAGGTTCCAGGCTCCGAGCTGTCAGCACAGAGCCCAAAGCGGGGCTTGAACTCATGAACTACGAGATCACAAACTATGAGATCACGACCTGAGCCGAAGTCGGACGCTCAACCGACTGAGCCACCCAGGCGCCCCTAAGGTTTATTTCTTTATTTTGAGAGAGCACACGTGCTAGCGGGCAGAGGGGCAGAGAGGGAGGGGGAGAGAGAGAATCCCAAGCAGGTCCTGGGCTGTCGGTGCAGAGCCTGACTTCCGGGCTCGATCCCATGAACCCTGAGATCATGACCTGATCTGAAACCAAGAGTTGGACGCTTAAGCAACCGAGCCACACGGGCGCCCCACAGGGGATGTAAAGGCATTTAGAATGATAGACTCTAGCTAGAATAATTGTGTCTGGGTCACAGAGCAAGTGGTCAAGAATGAACAGCTCTGAAAACATGCCAGCAGATCCGCAGTAACTATTTCATCTTAGAGATTTATTTATGTTTTTTTAATATAATTTATTGTCAAATTGGCTAACCAACATCGAGTACAGGGGGCTCTTGGTTTGGGGGGTAGATTCTCGTGATTCATCACTTACATACAACACCCAGGGCTCATCCCAACAAGTGCCCATCCCCCATTTTCCCCTCTCTTATCTTAGAGCTTTAGAGTTTTAGGACTCTCAGGATCTTTGGAAATCCTCTAAACTTCCTCATTTTATCGATTTGGAAACCAAGAGACTAAATGACTCGCCGGTGAGAGGCGGAGCCAGGAACAGAACGTGGCCATCCTAACTTGGAGTGTAGGATTTTGTCACTATAACGTGCTTCCCCTAAAATCTAGGGTTTTTTTTGTAGTAATAACAACATAAACCCCAGAAATCCCTTGTACTAGGAGATCGGTGTAAATGCTAACATTTGACGAGCTTTCTCCACTCATGTACATGTTTGTTTGATGCAGGACCATTTATAAAATTCTTTGGTATATATAGTCTTCTCTGCTCGGGCATCCCCCTTAATGGCTATACAAATAGGAAAATGACCTCCTATTTGTGAAACACAATAGAGGTCCTCTCTGGTTTTGTTCTCAGTCACGTTCAAAGGAACAGTCTGTGGAAAGCCCTTCCTCCCTACACCCTTCCCCTTCCTCTCTGTGCCAGAACCCAATAACTCATTTTTCTCAGTCAGTGGTTTTCACAGCTGGGTGACAAAGTCTCACTGGTCCTTGGCAAAATAAGAAGAAAAACAAAGCGTATCTAGTTTTTTCTAAAGCTGGATTTCTTAGGTTTAAAGTGCTGTCCTTTCTTTGAAAGTAAGTTCTTCCTCTTTTGTTTTGACATTCAGATGCCATATTTAAAAATGAAATGATGGGAGTGGATGATGGAAATCACTGAAATAATAAAACCAAGAGTTGGCCATTATATACAGATTTCACTTAAACATTTTTGTTCTGATCCATGAAGTCAAAATGTCTGTGAGAACAACATCTCCAGCCATTGCTCCTTTAAAAGTGCTTCTTATAAAATTAAATTAAATTAAATTAAATTAAATTAAATTAAAAAATAAAATAAAATAAAATAAAATAAAATAAAATAATCTGTGATGAAAAGCCAGTTTTTTTCGCTCCAATCAGTTGCGGAGCGATGTCTTTGGAAAAGATAATGAATAAGTTATTAGAAATGCTGCAGCAATATTAGATTGCTATAAAAGTTTCTGTACCTGCTCAGTTTCTGGGTTAATCTTGCTGCAGATCGGCGAGGAGTCGGAGGACCAGCACAGGTCGGCAGAACACATTTTCAGTACACTAAATGTTTAATTTACAGCATAACACTCTTTACAACACCAGGCCCTGCAAAGGTGGGATGGGTAAAGGGGTTCTACGGTCCAATCCATTCAGGAAACGCTCAGAGCCTTTCACCTGCTGATATGCGGGGTAATATTACAGTATTTCTTGAACTTATCTGGCCACAGAACTACCGCTCCCTTCTTTGGTAGTTCATCTTTTTTTTTTTCTTTTAAGGTTTTATTTTTAAGCAGTCTACACCTAACGTGGGGCTCGACTCACAACCCTGAGACCCAGAGCCACGTACTCCACCAACTGAGCCAGCCAGATGCCTCGAGTAACTTTTTAATGTCTTTCTCTGAACTCTGGCGTTCCATAGATCACAGTTTGGGAAATAGCGCTCTGGAACATAGCATATGCCTGTCACTTGGAGGAGACAACTCATGTCACCTTCCTCATGCTAACTTTCCATTTGGGGCTCCGAAATGAGCCGTACCAGAAACGTGTGGATGTTTTGGTGTGCCCACACTTCTTCCCATGACTGCACCTCATTAAGAAGCAAAATTAACCCAGTGTTTTCCACTCCCTGTGCCAACTGATATCACTTGTGAACCTTGTTTCACTTCTATTACTACACCTGCTGTTCCAGTGAAACTCCTGAGCCTTGATAACCTTTCCCCTTTCTCTTAGCCCAACCAGTTCCTTCCTGTAGCCATTTTCCCTCATGCTTTTCTGTTGTGCCCGTGAATTCCCCACTTGGTCGTCAGGCAAAGCCATCTTTAGCCTTTAAATTCTTCCTTTACACTGTTGCCAGAGTCTTTTTAAAAGCCCCAAATCCAAGCATGGCATGCCTCTGCTTCCAATGCTTCCCTACCTTCTCGTTAGAGTCCTTTGACAAGGGACAAGAGCATCTGAGCCCCATGCCTCCCAACTCTGGACTATCTCCGCCTGCCATTGTGTGATCAGAACCTGGGAGCCCTTCAGGTGAGTTTCACCGCAGGGTAGGATGGCAGCTAAAGGAGTAAGAGAGATGAAAAAAGGCTAGAGGAGCACAGGACATTTTGAGATCAGACTTTCCAAGGGGCTAGCAGCATCACCTCTGGGATACCCTAGGTTTCTGTCAAGGTGGACAGTTGTGGGGAGGAAGAGAGCAATGTATGGCTTCTAAAGTTCTTCCAAAGTTCTACCTTGGACAGAGGAGGTACTTGACAAGAAGGGACTACAAGAAGAAGAGTAGCTTCTTTGGAAAGGATGTAATGACCTCAGATCCACTGGGAGAAGGGAAACCCTTCACTTCCGAAACTTCCAACTATACACACAGCATAACTATTGTGCCATCATAAAGCACGGTCGTAGGGGCCACAAAGCACTGATAACTTTAAGGAAGTCCCCTCACAATGAACATCGAATCACCCAAACCCTTGCTACCTGAACTATACAAAGATGGTTAGTTGAAACTAAGGTACAATCTGAGACAATAGAAAACAAAATAAGATCGACTACCTCCCATCGAGATTTATTTCTACACCTTGATCCCATTATAACTTCCACAGTACTCTGTACATCTCTGGGGCTTGCATTACATTTTATCTTATATTTTAGCCGTTTGGGAAGTTTCTTCAGCTGATGAGCCTTTCCAGGCATGATCAGATGCCTGACTCATCTTGCAAATCTAAAGTGTAATGTATAATAATACGTGCTTATTGAATAAATTAGTGCTATAAATTTCTGCGACTTCTCAATTTGAAACTTCCGTTCTCCACAGAATTCTATTTCAGATTCACCCCTGCTGCTCACGCAAACAAATGCAGTTGATAGATTCACTTGCAATGACCTGTTCATTGAAAATGAAGAAAAAGCATATCTTGTGTGATAAATTTACTCATTTTAGCGAGTCCAAAGAATCTAAAATGCCTTCTTTTTCAGAAATGTAAGATGTTTTTGTTTTGGTTATCATTTTACTGCGTGTGTCTTGATTTTGTGCTCATGCATGGTCACTGTTACCAAGATATGAGTGTCTACGGACCTGGTGACTTAAAGTGGATCTGTAAATCTTCCAGCAAGTTTGTTAACAAGTTTGGATTGGAGTCATATCCATAGGAATGCCTAGAAGTGAGGACTCAAGAGAGAGCCCTAAATCAAGTTGAAGTCCCAGTGGAGCCAGATTGGTATTTGCTCCCAAATTATGAGCTACTTTTTCAAAAATTTATTTCTTTAAATTCCAGTTAGTTAACATACAATGTAGCATTGGTTTCAGGAGTAGAACCCAGTGATTCATCGCTTATGTATAACAGCCAGTGCTCAGCCCAGCAAGTCCCTTCCTTAATGCCCACACCCATTTAGCCCATCCCCCCATGAACCTCCCCTCCAGCAACCCTCAGTTTTTTCTCTGTATTTAAGAGCCTCTTATGGTTTGCTTTCCTCTCTCTTTTTATCTTATTTTTTCCTTCCCTTTCCCTAGGTTCCTCTGTTTTTTTTCTTTTTTTAAATTTTTTAACGTTTATTTATTTTTTCAGAGACAGAGACAGAGCATTAGCAGGGGAGGGGCAGAGACAGGGAGACACAGAATCCGAAGCAGGCTCCAGGCTCCGAGCTGTCAGCATAGAGCCCGACTTGGGGCTCAAACCCACGAACCGCGAGATCATGACTTAGGCCGAAGTCGGACGCCCAACTGACTGAGCCACCCAGGTGCCCCGCATCTGTTTTGTTTCTTAAAGAATATGCTACAAATAATAATATACAGTAAAACCTTGAATTGTGAGTAACTTGTTCTATGAGCACTCTGCAAGACAAACATTTCTAACAAATTTTAACTTGATAAATGAGCGATGTCTTGCTATATGAGTAGTACATGATGCCGGGTGTCACATGATCACAATGTTTCTTGAAATTCGCTTTGATATACAAGTGCTTTAGATTACAAGCATGTTTCCCGAATGAATTATGCTCGCAAACCAAGGTTTTACTATATTGCAATTAGAAACAGTAACTCTCATTTTGGAATATGTGCTCTATTTTCATCATAGATCTTGCCTACGACGCATTGCAGACCTGTGGCCAGCCTGTGAACTTGCAGTAACAATATCCTCAAGGTCACTCCCAAGGCAGATAACATTACAACAAATTTCAATCTTCTGCACTTGGTACCTAGTCACAAGTGGCTCCTTCCTAGTGTTTAACTATAAATCTAACCCATTTAACCAAAGTCATTATGTATTTTGTGGGTTGTCCCAGTGAAGGAGATAAAATTGGGTGCCTTTTCCCATCTTCATGAGAGGAGGATCCAACTATTTCATACATGGATAGAAAGTCATTGTAAAGCAAAGCAGATCTTTCTGGTTGTGTCAAAAATCACTAGGTGACTGGATAGTCATAGAAGTACAGGCCAAGATGGGGTGCCTGGGTGGCTCAGTCGGTTGAGTGACCGACTTCGGCTCAGGTCATGATCTCACAGATTGTGAGTTCGAGCCCCACATTAGGCTCTGTGCTAACAGCTCAGAGCCTGGAGCCTGCTTCCGATTCTGTGTCTCCCTCTCTCTCTGCCCCTTCCCCACTCATGCTCTATCTCTCTCTGTCTCAGAAATAAATAAACATAAAAAAAATCTAAAGAAGAAGTATAGGCCAAGAGCCTTGTTATCCTAGGAGAAAGGTCCTAGGAGAATTTTGAGAGCTTTGTGAAAATTGGTCTTACTTCTTAGCAGAAGAATTGGTTACCAGGAAGAAAGAAGACAGTGGAACTGGCCCTTGAGGTGGTGATCCTCTGGGTCCTTCCATGGCCAGATGGCATTTGGGGAGTGTGCTAGTGAGCTGAGAACACCGATGGCCAAGAGCCCTATTACTCGGAGCTCAGACCTATTTCTCCCAAGTGTCATCATAAGAGAATGTAATTCCTAGACACTGCTTTGCCTTCAAAACCTGGGACATTCATATCAGCATTATTTGCAATGGCTGAAAGGTAGAAGCAAACCAAGAACGTCCACTGACGGATGAAGGGAGAAACAAACTGTGGTGTATACGCACAATGGAATATTGCACAGCCATAAAAAAAGGATGAGATCTTGCCATTTGCAACAACGTGGATGAACCTCGAGGGCATTATGCTAAGGAAAATAAGCCAGATACAAAAGGTCACATATTATATGATTCCATTTATATGAAATAGCCAGAAAAGGCAAATCCATAGAGACACAAAGTAGAATGGTGGTTGCCAGGAGTGGAGAAGCAAGAATTGTGGACGTAGTATTGACGTACTGAGTTTTAAGTTTTGCAGGTTGAAAAGAGTTCTGGAGACCAATGGTGGTAATGGTAGTGTGTCAAGGTGAATGTACTTAATATCACCTAATTGCACAGTTAAAAATGGGTATGGCAGTAAATTTTATGTTATGTGTATTTTACGCCCCCCCCCCCAAAAAAAAAGAAGAAAATTAAACCTGCTGCAAAAAGTGTTCTGTTCCAGCACCTGTGAGGGCAGCCACTGCAGAGAGGTCAGTTCCCACTCCCCAACCTGGGCCAGATCTTCACTAGAGTGGGTGGGAGCTTTGCCACCCCGTAACCCCAGTCTCTACCTTTCTCTAGAGCTGAAAGCCTGAAACTTACCCTCCAGTAACAGCAGTAAATTCATGAAGCCATCCATCTCCCCTCTCCCATGTCTAAATCCCTCCACGGGAAGTGCATGAGTGTAAGCACCGTTTGATTGAATGTGACGTTTCTTAACATGGGTAAAAGAACAATCCTTTACACATCTGGTCGTTTCAGCACACCTGTCGGCACACAAGGTGAGTAATCAAGTAAGCGGTAAGATGCACTTAATGTGAAGCTCAAAAGAAAGGTCTGTGCTGCAAACATATGTGTGGGCTTCTGGTACAGGAAGTGGATGAACACATCCTGAGAAAAATGTAGACAGAGCATGTGTCCTGGGAGGTTGTTAACTAGCAGAATGGAAATAGAGACCGCCACCCAAGTCTTTCTAACCTGCCCACATGGGATGACCAAATTAAGAACTTGATTAAATTCAGACACTTTGGGTTGCAATGAAGGAAGCTGAACCAACAAGGGAATTGCATCGGAAATGTAGGGATTCCTGAAAACGATAGTGTGCAAAAAAGAAAAGTGAGAGAATACACAGCACCTGACTCTCTTCTGCTAGCCCTTCTATCTGCTTCTCTCTGTAAATTCACCGTATCCCACAGTAGGATACATTGCTACAGCAGCTCCTGGGCCCTATCTCTCCTAACTTCACCACCAGAGAAGGACTGTCTTCAGAAATTCGAGGAAAGATCTGATGGATTGAACAGGGTCGTGAGATCACTCTGGCCAGTCAGCTGAGGCAGGTACTGTGGCTTAGGCTGCATTGGAGCCCGGGGATAGAACACTCATCAGTTGTGATCAAAAGGAAGGGTCACCAAGGACAGGAAAGACGTCACCAGAATCCCAGATTTGAGTCAGAAAAAGATTTCCGAGAAAAGATAAGTTGACTGACAAAACCAAGTGCCGACTGTACAACATGCAGATTATTGAGTCAGAAGCCTGTTTATAGAAGGTACAGTGGAGAAAGGAGGTAGTGAGGCCAGCCACATCCCCTCTCCCTCGGGTTCTGAAGACAGATCACATCTCGGTAACTACGGGACTCCTGCTGGGCTGTGGCTTCTGCTGCTGAAACCCTAACGGAGTTCACTCAGGGAAAGCCGAAGCATTCCATTGGGTCTCAAAGCACCCCACAACGATCAGCGTATACCGCCAGATGCCCACCCCCTAGTCAGCTCTCAGCACCTCCTCCCTCTTGCATCACAAGAAGGAGCCTAATCTTCCCAGTCCCCATCTCCATGAAGGCTACTTAATGAGAGGCAAGGGTCCGTAGGTCCACACAATCCTAACCTTGCCTCATCAGACACTGGGGGATTCCATCCCACCGGCCCCCTGGTTTTCTTGTTCTTCCTAGAGCAAAACATAGCAGCACCGGAAATTAAGACATTTTTCCAAGCAGTCATCTCTAAGAATGGAGCACAAGTTTCCATCTTTGGTTTTCTTATCTCTCTACTTGCAGCACGAAATATCGCCTACCCTTGCTCTCAGGGGCTCATCTGCTTGGACACAATAACCACGAACAGAACTGCAAAGTCCACTGTTGATTACCTATGGCCCACACTGATCCACAAAATAGGCCCAATGGGGGTTATCACAACCAGTTAGATGACTGACTGTTAACCCTCAGCAGAAGGACTGAACAGGTCTGACCACACCAACCAGTGACTGATGATCACTGTTTACCCAGATCTTTAGTAGAGGCAGCTAACTACACCAACCTCTGGTATTTACGTAAACAAAGTTGATGCTCTGTGAAGATCTTTTTGTTCCTCTTTCTCTCTTTTAGAATTAGAGCTCCTGCCCCTTTTTGAGGTTGGAATTTGTTCCAATTGGCAGCAATCGTTGCTTTTCACACTCCCTTTGCCACTGTCTGGTTACAATCACGAGAGGGGTCCTTTGCTTGCTGCTCACACTACACTTTGTCCCCGTCGTTGCTAATTTGAAAATTCGGAAGAATCTGGTCATCTCCAACGGAGGTATCAGGCCGTTCTTGCTTTCTCTGCCCCACGACCCAGCATTTGCTACCTCCCAAGTTACCCTCGTTCCACTTGGTATTAGAGAATGTAAAGACATCCTCGTGCTTGGGCTGGATGTTTATTGTTTCACAGGATTAATAGTGACCACCAGAAGGAAAGCAGCGGCAGTCCGGACTATTCCAGCCACAGGACGGGAGACCGTTCACCATATGCATTTATGCTGATGCTTTCGCTTTATCTTTCACTATCTTCCTGTAAATCCAGATCTTCGGAATCAAATGTCACCAACTTCTGCATGTCATAATATATATCGCCCCACCAAACGGAGCTTCAATTACAGAGCGGACCCCAAATTTTCAAGCATAATCATTCTCCTGCTAACTTCTGGCCATCAATTGCCATCAAGCCAGATTATGTGATTCCACACTCTTTACCCATTTACACATCTATCCACTAATGCCCCAACCAGAGGCTCACCCCTTATTAAACCTATTTTCAAATGTCATTTAAAAAAAAAAAGTTTATTTATTTTGGGAGAGAGAGAGTGAGAGAGGGAAGAGAGAATCCTAAGCAGGCTCCATACTGCCAGTGCAGAGCCCAATGTGGGACTCGAACTCATGAACTGTGAGACTGTGACCTGAGCTGAATTCAAGAGTCAGTTTCTTAACTGACTGAGCCACCCAGGGGCTCCAAACCTATTTTCAAATGTCTTACAGTGCAGCTTACTCTACCACGATAGTTACGTGACCTCTTCTGGCACTTATTCAATATAACACACTTCCAGAAATGGATATGCTGGTAAAGTTTATTTACATTACATTCTATCATGTCAGTCACATTTAAGTCCTGGAGATTTGTATTTACATACAGCATAGAGTGCATTCCTGGCAGAATTCTTTTTGTCTTAGCAAAACAAAAACAAAAGCAAACAAACACACACACACTCCACCAAAACAAGATGCAATTGATCTGACAGTTGGGTAGCTTCATGAGCTGCATGCTTCTTTGGGGGTCTCATCTGGGATTTTCGAATGAACCGTATCCAAAGGCTGCCAGTGGCAACTCATGAGGGAGTCATAGAGTTCCTCGCTTTTCACCATAAACTCCTTGTTCAGTTCTTCAATATTCAAACGAAGATCTGGATCTGCAGAAGCCAATAACGCATATGGAAAAAAAAAAAAAGTGTTACAGGACACATATTAGAAATGGCTTGAAATGAGAGTTTCATAAAAACATCAGCAGGAAAATATTGCAGACGTTTCACGTTAGAGTTTTTAAACTGCACGTTTCCTTTCAAGAAGATTTGAAAATACAAATGGGAGCTGGGAAAGTAGCATGACCGGGCTCAACCAGCATCCCTGTGGTGGAAGAGATGGAGAAAATGGACGGATAAAGAGATGTTTTGGAGATGGATGGACAGTATTTGGAAATGGGTTCAATTTGGGGCAAAAGAGAAAGGGAGGGTCAAGGATGAGCCCTAAGTTTCCAGCACGAGCACCTGGGTGGACAGGACACCAGCCAGCCAGGACTAAATCCCCAGAACGGGGCTTTGAAACAATAAACACGTTGCTTTATTTGCTTAATTAGCAGATTGACGTAAGTGAATAAATTGTTTATAGCAGCCCATTCAGAAAC
This sequence comes from Lynx rufus, assembly GCF_022079265.1. Taxonomy (NCBI): domain Eukaryota; kingdom Metazoa; phylum Chordata; class Mammalia; order Carnivora; family Felidae; genus Lynx; species Lynx rufus. The sequence continues at coordinate 128,546,977 of NW_025814878.1, forward strand.
AGAGGGGGGCACAGGCTTCCTTCTCTGAAACCTGGAACCCTATGGTGAGGTGGTGTTAAGTTACCATGAAAGCGTCAGACCTAGATATTCATTCCAAGTTGTCAGGTTTCCAAGGTGCTGAATGCCATCCGTTTTTTTCTCTCCTTGTACTGAATGTAATTGAAGCAGCCCTTGCTGTGTTCCTCTGTAATGTTTGCAAGCCTTAGCTCATTCAGGACCATAATTTTTACTTCCTAATACTCATAAGAGACCACACTATTCATTTGTATTTGTATGCCTGTCCTGGACTAAATATTTGTGCCCCCTAAAATTCTTTGAGACACTTACTTCCAATGCGATGGTATTTTGGAGACGAGGCCTTTGGGAGACAATCAGGGCTGGATGAGGTCATAAGGGTCGGGCCCTAGTCTGATGGGATTAGTGCCCTTATAAGAAAGGACACCAGTGATGGTGTTCTATGTTTCCCCCACCATATGAGGACATAATGAGAAGGAAGGTGGCCTTCTGCAAGCCAGGAAGAGAGCCCTCACCAGGCACTGAAGCAGCTAGTACCTTGATATTGGACTTCTCAGTGTCCAGAACTATGAAAAATAAATTTGTTATTCAAGCCACCCCATCTGTGGTATTTTGTTACAGCAGCCTGAGCTGACTAACATCCTTCTGTGCTTATTTTAGAACCAAGATTATCAACCGTCATCATAGGCCTAAAGCATCATATAAGTTTCATGAGCTACTTCCCACTTTGCTTCCCTGGGGTCATTCGTGACTGTGTTGTCTGATTCTTATTGTTTAGAGCTTCCCCTCCCTTTTTATCTTTCCCTTGAGACCATCTGGTCATAAAATTAGATTTTTTTTTTTTTTCTGAGCTTTCTGAAATTCTCTTTCTTAAGGTCATGCCCCAGGGTTCTTTCCTTCACCGTTATGGGCAGGTGTTTGTGAAAAGGCTCCTGACTTAGGTTCCTGGTCACAGGAAAGGTGTCAGGACCACATCCATATAAGTACTGCCTGTCCTCTAACCTGTGGCCTAGAAACAGACACAGTATGGTCAGCTATGAACCCCAGATTAATGATTTAGGCCCTTCCAGTGACATTGACCCTAGTGGTAGAAGACGCCCATAAAAGACAAACGAATACATCTTCCCTAAGCCTGGTAGACCTCTAGACCAAGCTAATCCAGCAGCCCCTATCCACATGTGGTTATTGAGCATTGGAAATGAGGTTAGTCCTTATCAGAGAGGTGATGTAAATATGCACTGCATTGCAAAAACTTGGTATTAAGCTTTTTAAATTCCTGGGGTGCCTGGGTGGCTCAGTCGGTTGAGCATCCGACTTTGGCTCAGGTCATAATCTCACAGTCCGTGAATTCGAGCCCTGCATCAGGCTCTGTGCCGACAGCTCAGAGCCTGGAGCCTCCTTTGGATTCTGTGTCTCCTTCTCTTTCTGCCCCTCCCCCACTTGTGCTCTGTCTCCCTCTGTCTCTCAAAAATAAACAAATGTAAAAAAATAAATTAAAAAAAAGATTTTTTAAATTCCACTTATTTTTATATTAATTACATGTTTAAATGTAACCTAATATACCTGAAATATTTCAAGCATTGAAATTAATTTCATGTTCCTTTTTAGTTGTTTTTTTTTTAATTTGTCTACTAGAAAATTTAAAACTCTCTATGTGGTTGGATTTGTGTTTAAATCACATTTGCCCTGGACAGAACTCCCCCCGCTCTACGAAGAGCTTATACTAACCACCAAAATTGCTATTATCTGCCAGATGAAGTTAAGACACTTCAGGTTAGAGCTACTGTCACACTTTGTAGGAGGTTCGTTTTCACATCCCATTCCACAGATGGGGCACTGATGTCCTAGAGGGGAATTTGCCTGGAATTACAGAGCTTGTCAGGGAGATTTGAACCCAGGCGGTCTGCATCCAGAAAGCACACTTATTGTGGGTCTTTCTCTGTAATTTTTATACCGTCCGCAGGACTGGAGAAGGCAGGGAGAATGGATTCAGGCTTTAACCAGAATGAAATTCCCCTGAGAGATAGAATGCGTACCTTTTATTCACATTTCAATCAAATGTATTTGGATAAAACTAGAACTCCCCCATAGCATTTAAAGATTTCTTTTAAACATCAGTTTCATTTCATTTGAACACTGAGCACCTGTTGACTTGCTGACTTTGTATTAGTCACTGGGACTACAAAGACAGCTGTTCTCACCTTTGATGCAGTCACGAGGCAGTGGGGGGGACTGGTCTTGTGGGGGTCCCCTGGGGGTGGAGGAAACCACCAGATGGCCATGTGATAACACAGGCAGGTGGTAAGAAACTGGCAAAGGTGTTCTCTCTGAGAGTCTCTTCTATTTTTCTTGCCTGTAACTTAAGTAAAACAAGCCACACATTTTCTCCCCTTCCTCGATTAATAATAGGGTCCTGCTCTGGGCATTTCGTACCCATGCACTTTCTTTCTTTCAAAATAGATCAGGAACTACAAGGAGCACTGCCTAACCCTACAGACTGGGCCCGTGAGGTCCCCCAGGAACCAATAACCCTGAGGGAAGTTAGGAAGCCAAAGTCACAGTGATCACCTCCTACTTCTCCCCTTAAAAATCAAAATTAAAGCATTACTAATCCCAAAGTTTAAATTTATGGAGGAAACTGATCTTAAAAACAATTTATTGTCTTTTTATTGTTTGGAAATGTCCCCATTTCCTAGTCCTTCAGAAAGACCCAAACAGGTGGTTTAGCTCAAGCTTCCCACAGAAACAATTTCCAAAAACCAGATGAACTGCTGAAAAAAATGGCTTACACAACCTACGTAGGAATTTTCCAGTAGAATCTCTCGGTTTCGAGCCAGTTGAGTAATGAGTAACCTTGGGAATGGATTAGTTTTGTTTTCAACCATGGCAACACAGGGTTTACGTTACCTTCCAGTGGGTTTTCATCTTGCTTTTCTGCCAGAGCCGTGCTTTCCTACAAGGAAATCAGTATGTTAAGAAAAAAAATAAAGATTTACTATCAACACACGCTTTTAAAGAAAACACTCACTGTCAAAAATAATATCTAAGACACTGAACTCCCTTTAGATCAAATTTGTTTTGAACTTTGATTTGAAGAATCTTTAAGTAATAATGACCACAGTTATGAAATAGGTAATCTGAGTCAACAGATGAAAAGTCACAAAGGAGGAGCATTCCCTGAAGCTTCTGGAACTAACTGGCATCCTAAGGCCTGGGCTAGGAACTAGACACCAGGGACCCTGGCATCCAGACTCCACGGTCCCTGCACTAAATGCCCAACTCTCTGTCTGGACCTCTGCCCCTATTTCCAGATGATGACTTGTAAAATCTTCACGAGCACATTCTCCCTAGAGCCTTCTAATCACACCCGGACCCCACAGCTCAGCTAAGGGCCAGGACAATAGGTGCTTAAGCAGATAACAGAGACTATAGAAGAGCTAACCAGTCAATGAGAGAAGTAAATTCAAGAAGCACTCCCCAAATAAAACTTGTTTGGTTAACCCAGACCCTATTGGCTCTCCTGGGACAGGGTAAGTTTCTATGACTCCTCTCCATAGGCGCCTGTTGGGAAGTGTTTCTGTTAAAGATGTACAGCTGTTCCGAGGAACCAAGCCATCCAGGAATAGCCCAGGTAGCTCCTGGGACCCAATGAACTTCATGAAGCCTCCCTTGCTAAGAAGAACAAGTTTATACTGAAAACCAAAGAGCCACTGTCTCTTATTTTCAACCTGTCAGAAAGCATCCCTCCCTTTCACTCTGAAATAGGTCCTGGTTTGGAAAATAAATTATGTAGTTACCATAAGTTTAATCTCACCATTGGTGTATTTTTTCCTATTTAGAAACAGCTAAGACAGCCAGAATCTGGGTTTAAAGGAGGCCTTTCTCATAACACAATGCCCGAGTAACCTCACATTTCCTCCTTTGCAACGTGTGCTCAGGTAACTGTGGATCTCACCTGACCAGGATGCAGGGAGCAGGTGCTCCATGGAGACAGAGCATTCTCTCTGGTGTGAGGGTCACCTGGGCAGTAAGTACCTGCTGTTCTTGAAGAAGGGCACATCTAGTAACTTTTGCTAGTGGTTTTGCTAGTGTTCTGCTAGCAGAGTGCTAACTCTGCTGGTGGGAGTGTGGGACCATTGTGCTGAAGGAGCCCAAAGACCTGAGAATCATTTTGAACACATCCACTCCCTCTGATCTAAAGACAGAATGTCAAAACGCACCGGGCTCTTGGGAGGCTAACCTCTTACCCTGGAGACACAAGCGTTAAGAACACCAGCGTGCCCCAGAGGGGGAAATGGACAATAGAGCTGGGACATCTGGCAGAGGTCATCCTTTCTTAGGCAAGAATAAAGCGAGGGCGCTCGGGAGTAAAAGAGGCCCACGGCAAAGCCTCACCTTTGTGAATACTGCTGAACAGCTTCATAACTGGGGACTCCCGCCAGGAAAGCAGGCAGGTGGCACAAGTGTGCTAACCACAGCCACGAAAGTGGGTAGATTTCTAATTCTTGACACTGCGTGTTAAGAAAGGAAGGAGGGAAGAAAGAAAGAAAGAAAGAAAGAAAGAAAGAAAGAAAGAAAGAAAGAAAGAAAGAAAGAAAGAAAGGAGGGAGGGAGGAAGGAAAGAGAAAGAAAGAAAAAGAAAGAAAGAAAAAGAAAGAAAGAAAGAAAGAAAAAGAAAGAAAGAAAAAGAAAGAAAGAAAGAAAGAAAGGAGGGAGGGAGGAAGGAAAGAGAAAGAAAGAAAAAGAAAGAAAGAAAAAGAAAGAAAGAAAGAAAAAGAAAGAAAGAAAAAGAAAGAAAGAAAAAGAAAGAAAGAAAGAAAGAAAGAAAGAAAGAAAGGAGGGAGGAAGGAAAGAGAAAGAAAGAGAAAGAAAGAAAAAGAAAGAAAGAAAGAAAGAAAGAAAGAAAGGAGGGAGGGAGGAAGGAAAGAGAAAGAAAGAAAAAGAAAGAAAGAAAAAGAAAGAAAGAAAGAAAGAAAGGAGGGAGGGAGGAAGGAAAGAGAAAGAAAGAAAAAGAAAGAAAGAAAAAGAAAGAAAGAAAGAAAGAAAGAAAGAAAGAAAGAAAGAAAGAAAGAAAGAAAAACTGCATGTTACGGTAATAATTTGACAGGAGACTGGGATGAAAATCCCAGCAGGTGTCAACAAAAACGAGAAGAAAGAGGCAGGGGACAAGGAGACAAAAAATGGTTAATTTCTTTTAAAAATTTTATTTATTTATGGGGCACCTGGGTGGCTCAGTGGGTTAAGCATCTGACTCTTGATTTCAGCTTGGGTCATGATCTCAGGGTTCGGGGATTTGAGCCCCGAGTCGAGCTCTGTGTTAACGGCACAGCGCCTGCCTGGGATTCTCTCTGTCCCTCTCTCTCTGCCCCTCTTCTGCTCGCCTGATTTCTGTCTCTCAAAATAAATAAATAAACATTAAAAACATTTTATTTGTTTCTTTGTTCCTTTGGTGGTGTTGTTTCTTACCGTCTTTTCTTTCTTTGGTGTTAATTTTGTTTTCTCATGAGTGGGCAGAAATCAAGAAATACTTTCATTTTTGAAGTTGATAATGCAGTCAAAACCTATACTTCTCTATTTAAAGATAAGGGTAACCACAGGAAGACACAGAGACTATCTCCCAAACTAGCGAAAAAGAGAAGGGGTAGAAGAAAAAAATGTGCTAAAACCTCAGGTAATATAGCAAAATTTTCTTTAAGTGATGCAACATCAAACATCTGCTAACAGGGTAAAACCCGATCTGGGTTTAAAAAGAAAAAAAAAAAACAAGAAATATAACAAGATATTTTATATGGAAGAAGGCACGCCTAAAACAGACTTGAAAAATTGAAAATGAAAGTTTGGGCAAAAAAAAAAAAAGATACCAAGCAAATGTAAGTTCTAAAAACTGAGGGTTGAAATAGTAAATCCAACTCTGGGTTTAAGGTACAGGCCATCCCATGAGGAACACTAGGAAGCAAACTGGAGAGAACACTAACACTTTGACTGCTCAGTGCTAATTTCCATAATAGGCAAGCATCTGCACAGTCAGATAAAAGGGGGTATAACTAACAGAAAGAGAGGTAGCCAAAGAACATCGATGAGGTCACAGAACGCAGGTATCATCAGGCAACAGCTTAAAAGGTATTTGCCCTCAATGGAAGGCAAACGCCTTCCACACCTGTCACGTTGGTAAATTGCACACGGAGAGGCAAGCACACTCACAACAGCAATGAGAAGTGTAAACGTAGGCAGGCTTTTTGGTGAGTAATTCGCGATCTGAAATTTTCAATGTTACATTCTTTAATCCCGACCTTCTACTTCCGGCAATCTATCCTTAGGCAAAGAACACTCTGACAAATGCTTGGAGATCGGTAAAGGTTTGTTGAAGTGCTAACAACATTTAAAATGTTAGCCCCCAAGGGATGAGCTAATATCACAGCTCGTCCAAAATGGCAACTTTTAAAGAAAGCTCTTTCAAAGGGGGGACATCTCGGGGAGGCTGGGAGGCTCAGTTGGTTAAATGTCTGAGTCTTGACTTCCACTCACGTCACAATCTCATGGTTCTTGAGTTCGAGACCCTCACCGGGCTCTGTGCTGTCAGTGCGCCTCTGTCCCTCTTTGTTCCTCCCCTGCTTGCGCGCATTTGTGCACTTGTGCGTGCGCGCTCTTTCTCTCTCAAAAATAAACATTCAAAAAAAAAATTAAAGGGGAACATCTGCTAATGCCACCTGCCAGCAGAAGCAAGGAGTAAACCAGTATGTACTACACAAGTTCATTCTTGTTCAGTTCTCCGCAAACAGAAATAAAGCCCAATCACCCTGATTTAGCAAGAGTAGAAGGGAAAAATCTAGAGGACATGGGTGTCCTTGAACAGGGGTTTCTTCTAACTGGGGAGGAAATGGGGAAGAGGAAAGGGACAAAGACGGGGGAAGCTTTCTCTTATTCTAACACAGAAATCTGTGCCATTTCAGAAATAGCTCGCATTAGTAACCAAAACATTAGAACAGTTCTTTTTAATTTTTTTAAAATGCTTATTTAATCTTGAGAGAGAGGCAGAGTATGAGTGGGGAAAGGGCAGAGAGAGAGAGAGAGAGAGAGAGAGAGAGAGAGAGAGAGAGAGAATCTGAAGCAGGCCCCAGGCACGGAGCTGTCAGCACAGAGCCCCTAATTCGCGAGCTGTGAGACCATGACCTGAACCGAAGTCAGGCGTTTAACCGACTGAGCCACACAGATGCCCCTGGAACAGCTCTCAAAAGGATGTTCATGTTTTCTGCTATTACAAAACAAAAAACTACCTCTAGTCCTATTTTAAGTGTTTAAGAGTAAAATCAAGGGGCACCTGGGTGGCTCGGTGGGTTAAGCCTCTGACTTTGGCTCAGCTCATGGTCTCACAGTTCATGAGTTCGAGCCCCACGTCCGGCTCTGTGCCCACAGCTCAGAGCCTGGAGCCTGCTTCGGATGCTGTGTCTCCCTCTCTCTCTGCCCCTCCCCCAACTCACACTCTGTTTCTCTTCTCTTTCTCTCAAAAATAAACATTTTTTTTTTCTAAAAAGAGTAAAATCAAATGAGTGGTAATCTAAAATTTAGCAGTAAGAATTTAAGCACGGACTTCATCAGCCTATAATTTTGTTTTTGGAAGACAGCGATGACTTAAATTGTGGGCAAATCATCAGCTTTTCCTCTCTGGCATTAAAATAGGCTGTGGGAATTTGAATGAGAGCATCCGGAGGTGTGAAGGTAGGAAAAAGATACTTCCATGCTGGGCTCACGGACCACACAGGATTCATTTCAGGGAGGGGTACCTTAGGTGTGACCAGACTTGCAGCTGGGCGTCCGGAGGTCTCACGCACAGAAAGGTTGTGTCCATCTCTCTCTGCTGCACAGCCGTAGTCATAGCCAGAGAGGGAGTAACCGCTGTGCTGCTGCTCAAACCAGCTGCCCGATTGGTAACCCAGGCAGGGCTGGAACACGGGCTTCCCCCTAATGAGCGGAGGGGAGACAAGAATGACATCACCAAGCAAGGCAGAATCACTCAAAACTCTTCTTTCCCAGGAGGCTCAGGTAAAGATGATTTCTGCGTTAACTGTTTAAGGACACCAATTTCCAAAGCGATGGTTTGGAAATTGCCAAAAAGCACGGAAGAAACAGAGCATGGACGCCCTTCATTTTCACTGGGAGTAGGACAGACCAGCTCACCTTTGCCAGTGCCAGTAATAAGTACTTGGTTGAGCTATGCCACAGCCTGCAAAACTCTCCTGCCCAGCCATTTATCCAGAAACTTCGCAAAAAGAGACCAGGTATCCACAGTTTTTATTCGGGAGGCAATAACTCCAGCTCTGGGGGCTAAAGCCTCTCACCCAGCAAATCTCTCTCCGGACTGCCAGAGAGAGCAATTAACATAGGAGCAGTTCCTGCTGGGTGATGAATTGCTTGACTTTTGTTACAATGGGGTTAAGGCATGGGTGGGGTAGGAGTCTATAGGGGTCACCTGGGGGGACCTTCTGCACGCTAGCAGCTGGCTCTAAGCTTGCCAGCGGCCTCTCCCAACTCCAGGCCCAGGGGAAGGCAGCCGAAAGCCAGCGGGGACACAGAGGAGTGCGTGTTGAGCAACTGTGAAACCCACTGAAGACTCCATCCCACCGTCTACAATTATTGAGTCATTTGTAACAACGAAAACCGTAAAAGAAATACCGCACGTTGATGTTTCCCTCCTCAGTTCACTTATCTGCTAACTATTGGAAGGAGCAATTAGTGGACTTTTTTTTTTAAATAGCTCCTGCAGGTTGAAATCATTACCCCGACCAACCGGTGGAAAGAAGTCCTAGAAGGAACACGTGCGCGCGCGCACGCACGCACGCACACACGCACACGCGCACGCACACACGCACACGCGCGCGCACACACACACACACACACACACACACACACACACTAACCTACCCTCTTAATGTGGGTACAGGAAAACATTTTAAAGAAATAATACCGTGGCTCAAAATTATTTAAAAACACCAAATACAGCATGCCTTTCCAAATTTCAACGTGCATATGAATCACCTCGGCATGTTGTTTAAAACGTAGGTTCTGATTCCATAGGTTTGGATTAGAGCCTCACTCAGATTCTGCCTAAGTAGCCAGCCTACACAGTGTCCAAATGTGAGAAGGTAACTTTTGAGTCCAAATAGGGGCACTTCGGGTCTGGCCATTTCCCTGCAGCTTGTTAATAAGTGCTTGATGTAGTCTATATTTGCTGGTGTTGTAAAAAATAATAATCATGAATTCAAATCATTCAGTTATTCACCCATTATTTACTGAACAGCTACTTGTGCAAAGCAGGGTGTAGAGTGGAGCCTTCTCCAGATGTCCCCATGCTTCCTGGGAGAGGTTACTGATTAGCAGCTCTGCCTCACCTTGCTGGGTGCCAGCCACTATTCAGTTTCCTTTTCTTCCTTAATAACAAATCTCAGGGGCACCTGGGGGGCTCAGTCAGTTAAGCGTCTGACTTCGGCTCAGGTCATGATCTCATGGTTCGTGGGTTCGAGCCCCACATCAAGCTCTGTGCTGACCGCCCACAGCCTAGAGCCTGCTTCGGATTCTGTGTCTCCCTGTCTCTCAAAAATGAATAAACGTTAAATAAAAATTTAGGGGGGAAAATAACAGCACCCTGATTTTTTGGGGGGGCAGAGATAGGCCTCACTAAAAGACATTTCCTAGTTCCCCAAGCGCAGGTAGATGTGGCCGAGCGGCCAAAGTCTGGCTAATAAGATGTAAATAGAACTATTATAAGAGGATTGAGGACAGCTGTGTGGGCCAAGGGTGTTTGCTTAACTGGAAGGAGGCGTGTGGTACTCCACCCTTTCTCTGGACCTAGTGCTAGGATTAGAGATATGATGGCTGGAACCCAAACGCTGCACCTATTTTGGCCTATGAGGTGACATAAAAGGGGAAGCCATACACCGGAATATAGGATCTGAAAGAGAGAACGTGTCTGGGTGCCTGATGACTGAGGACTCCTTGTACCAGCACTAGATTGTCTCCCTCCAGATTTCTTTTACTTACGAGATAAATGTCTTGTTTAAGCCACGGCTGATTTAGGTTACTGTATGAAGTTAAACGCAATTCCTAACTGCTAGAGCAGCTTAGCCTTCAAATAAAACCTATCTGTTGAGGATTCTTTTTGTAAAACTTTCATCAGTGTTTTGTTCCTTCTCTTTAGAGCTGGATTTTGTAAAAGGAAAATCAGAATGTTGCCTATAGATGGGTGAGCGATAAAGCCATCGCTGGAAAAGAAAGCAGAAGTTAGACGTTTATAATAAGGTGGTTACAGAGGCTGGGGAAGGGAGAAGTTAATGACGCGTGTCTGAATCCCCCAGCAGCGTGGCAGGAGCTGGGGACAGAGGACCAGGAGCAAAGCTCCAGAGAAGATGGACACTCAGGGGCTTTGTTGATGACAGGGACAAGGAAGGGTTCACAAATGCTGTTTCGCTCTTTAAAAGCCCCAAAGGCCAACTCCTCATATTTCACCTTATTCCCGTGAAGCAGGTGAAGCAAATTTATACCAGGATAGACAATTGGCCAGTGTCCAGGGGGAAGTAGCCCACTCTCAGCTTCTACACGCAAAGGAGACAAAAAGTCCTCTGGGAATATGCACATGTACCTCTGTAGTCCTAAAAGTTAAGACTTGCTACCTGCCACAGTGAGAAAGTGGGGGGGCGGGGAGGGGTAATTGAGCAGAAATATGAGACTCTCATATTTCTAACATGGCTGATTTTTCTTTGCTGTATCCTGCTTTTTAGCACAGCATGTCCACCTTACTACCCACCCCCCCCCACCAAAAAAACTTTTTTCTTCAGCAAACCAAACAAAGCCAGGCACTCCATAAATATTTGTTGAATGAATGAATAAATCAACACACAGCTCAAGTGTAAAAAGCTTTTTGATCAATAATTTAAAAGCAAAACTAAAAAAAAAAAAATCCTGTTGTGCTCTAGTGTTAATGAAGTCTTAACAGTTGGTTGTTTCTTGGCAACTGCAGTTTTCACAAGAAGAGGATTAAATGGTTTTTTGCATCCTGTGTTTGGAAAGAGACCAGGAGGTTTGCAGGAAGTATGCTCAGTTCGAATCTAGTTGAACAAGTATGTAATTTTGTATTGTTTTTCTTTAGACAGTGAAAAACTGCTTTTCTTTCTTCTTTGTTAAAGAGAAAGTTTGAGCCCAAGGAAATGTAAAAAGTAGCAGCATTATAGGTCTACTGTCCCTTAGCTGGGTGGTTTTGAGTTACTTTTCTAGACCTATTTCACATTTATAACCTCAGACTGGATTAGTGCATTAAGACAATTTTTTTAATGTTTATTTTTGACAGAGAGAGAGAGAGAGACAGAGCGTGAGCAGGGGAGGGGCAGAGAGAGAGCAAGACACAGGATCCAAAGCAGGCTCCAGGCTCCGAGCTGTTAGCACAGGGCCCGACGCGGGGCTCGAACCCACAGACTACGAGATCATGACCTGAGCCAGTCGGAAGCTCAACCGCTCAACTGACTGAGCCACCAAGGTGCCCCAGGATTAGTGCATTTTAACTTTAGAGGCACTAATCCTTTTGAAAATGTAATGAAATTTTATCAATGCTCTCCTTCAAAAATGTACATAAACAATTGTGCATCTAATTTCAAGGGCTGGAGAGCCCTCAGAACTTATCCATAAACTGCCCTAGAGCAGGATCACCTGGATAAATGCTTCTCTAAGGTCTTCTGAGCTCGAGAATTGGCTCCGACGATTTCTAACAGTTTTCAAGATAAAACATGAACCGTGTAGCGTTGGTGGTATAGTGGTGAGCATAGCTGCCTTCCAAGATAAAACATGAGACTTCAAAGAAATGTCCTATTCACTCATTCTTTGTCCCATGCCCAGCCAACATCCACTGCACCTATTCACACCCCCCTCACTTTGGTAGGTCTCTGGTGGACACAGGAAGGAGATGGTAAATAGGAAAATAACTTAAATAGTAAGATAACTTGACTTTTTTTTTTTTAACATAATGAAGATAACCAGCACGAAGCGAAGGAATTAGTTTAAAACAGTGAATGACTACACGTGTTTCCGAGACAGAGGGTTAGTTTGACGACAGCATTTTCAGTGCCTGGGGAGCGCTTACACGTGGAGTCGCTAAAGCCTGCAGAAGACAAAGCCTTCCCTGAGTTGCAATGACACCCAAAGCATTCAAAGAGTAATCATTTCTACACGACCCAAACCAGGGGAAATTAAAACAAACACGAGTTAGACACGTAGGGACAGTTCAGAATACCAGAGAAACACATAGTCTTGAAAACAAAAGGGTCAAAGTGCTGATCCTGTAGGATCCTGTAGGATCAGCACTAAAGCGGGGGTTGAAGAACTGACACCTGAGGATGCCATCCGAATTCCTGCTTGTCAAATCCACCTGCTGTCGCCTTTATGAGACTAATTATGACGCTTCAGGATTTACTCCGATTTGTGCAAAGCTGTCATTTCAACAGACCTCTGAATCTCCACACGTTATGAGAATTGCAAATGCTAATTAAGGCGATCTTGGCTTTCATGTATGTTTCATGTGGTCCCTATACTGCGGGGCGGGGGGTGGTCAAAATGAAATGGAAGATCTCCTTTTGGTACATTCACCTACGATGACTGCGGACTTCGTCCTCAAGCAGCCCGTGTTATCACTTCAGGTAAAGCGTCCTCCTCCCTCCCCGGGATGTGCGGCGACGTTGGCCAATGTGACCCCGAAGTCGGGCAAACCAATCAAGCTAGAAGGAAAGGTGTGCGGCCTGCTTTAGAAGCCGCTAACCATGAATGCCGACCCCTCTCTGCCCTGTCACGAGAGAACGTGACAGACAAACGCTTGCTTATGCTGCCTGCGCAAAAAGGAAACCCAATTCCTGTCCACCGTCTGACAGCCCACAGCACAGCGGGCTCGGCACTCAGCACGCGACACCGCCAGGGGCCCCGCCCAGACCGGAAGAGGTCCCGCCCTGTTCGTGACGTCACGGAAATGAGGGGCTTCCGCAGAGGATGTCCCGCCCCATTCCCCTTTAGACCTGCCTACCTCACAGCCACCTAGAATATGCCTGCTTGCCCCCAACATTTTTCTCCTCGCCGTGAGAACTTCCTCGTGTGACATCCTTTCTTTTTTTCCTTTTGGAAGTTCCGCGTGATCTTCGAGAGCTGAAACCGCTTCCACGGAGGCAGGCGCCCTAAAGGCAGCCCTGCGCCCATGACGTAATTTGAGCGCCGACGCAGGAAGGACCCCACTTGCTCTGGCATCCGCTTTCGTCACTGTCTCAGCTGAGCGGCGCCGGTTGAAGGGGCACGTGTGCTGCTGAATGGAGCTGGTCGCTGGTTGTTACGAACAGGTCCTTTTTGGGTTCGCAGTACGCCCCGAGCCAGCTGCAGGCGGCGACCACGAGGTAAGAGTGCGCGCCGGGAGGGACCGCGGGAGGAGGGGCGCGGGAAGGTCTGGTCGGGTTCCCGCACGGCCGTGGTAAGCACATCATCACAGGTAAACATACTGATCTCTTAGGGATTAATTGATGAATCAAACTCAAACGTATAATTTAGCTTTTTAAAACCTGGAGTAGGCATTCTCGTAAAACGAGATCATGTTTGTTGGGTTTAGTAGACATTCTGGCCACGGTGCAGGAAGGAAGCTGGCAAATGAGTCCGTTGACAGCCGTGTACGCGTTTAGGATTTAAAGAAAGAACAGTTCGCTCTTTTACTGAGTTTTTGTCCTTGAATTTGACACAGTGTTAGGTCTGGGTCGGGTTAAACCTCTCGTTGATAAAGTGTCTCCGGTTCATTCAGTGTTTTTGAACCCTTACCACGGAGCCGTTAATTGGTAGTGGAGGTGCAAAGAAGCCAAAGGAATGGGTACAGCGCTAGAGAGCTTGCCGACATAAGGGCAAAGGAGACAAATGCGTGGAGGCAAATTAGAACAAAATAGAAGTATTTTTACTGGATGTGTGAGCAGAAAGGTTAAGTAAATTGCCGTTAGTCAAACAGATAGGACATACCCAGGATTAGAAATAAGATCTCTTAACTTTTAATCCAGTAGTATTTTTCCCTAAGCAAACCTAAGTATCTCCTAGAAACCCATTCTTTTCAGTACTTCTTTGTGAAAAAGTCAAGGTGTCAGTCTTGAATTAACCAGAAAACTGGAGGGATATAACTTGAATAATTACTTTGTTTGTCTCCTCCTGCTTATTAATCTTTTTGGCTGGAAGGTGCCATCTCTTGAATCTTAAAGATGATGCTATTGTGTTCTCTTTGTAATAAAGTCACCACATTATTCCAGACACGTAGTGGTCTTCCCAGCAGCCTCCTGAGGCAAATACAGTTATCCCCACGTTACAGATAAGGAGCCTGAAGTTGAGATAGGTTAAGTGACCTGCGCAGTGCCACACAACTAATATTGGAAGACCTGGGACTCAAGTCCCTAGGTGTCTCTGAAACATGAAGCTCTTATACTACCCGCTGCTGCTTCTAAACCGAGACAGACCAGGGCTCAGATAATCAACATTCCTTCTGTAAAGTGCACAAGCAAAGATTGTCTTTGATTTATGGTCATAGCAGCCCCTCAGGAATATTGTGCCTTTACTCAAAAGAGGCTCCCTTGGTCCTGATTGATGGAAGGACTGTCTGATGCTGTAGTTATTTAGAAATTAACTTGCAATGACACATCTTAAGTGTGTTCAAAGAAATCTGATGGATTCTTCCTCCGTGGTTTGATTTGCTAATACTCCTTTTTTAAAAAAACTTTTAATGTTTATTTTTGAGAGAGACAGAGTGCAAGTGGGGGAGGAGCAGAGAGAGAGGGAGACAAGAATCCCAAGCAGGCGCCAGGCTCTGAGCTGTCAGCACAAAGCCCGATGTGGGACTCGAACCCACGAACCGCGAGATCATGACCTGAGCCGAAGTTGTACATTTAACTGACTGAGCCACCCAGGTGCCCCAATTTGCTAATACTTCTTGATGCGTCTCCCTCAGTTTGAGGTGTGTGTATGTATTCAGCTCTCTTATTCCTTGCACTCAATGAGTTTCACTTATTTTGTCCAAAAGTTGCATATCAATAAGCATAGAGTTCTTGAGATCTCATCATTGGTCATTTTCTAGGGCTTATTTTAGTACTAATGGAGACACAGTGTTTATCCTGCTTATTTTTCTTTATAAGACTTGTCATTTATACTCCTCTCTATGTGATACCATATTTATTTATAGTTTGTCTCTCCCACAGGGATGGCAGTTACATTAGAATTACGGCTTTCTTTTCTTTACTGTTACATATCAACTGTCCAAAATGATGCCAAGCACATAGTAGTCATTTAGTATTTGAACGAATAAATTCAAATCAAATCTGAACATTTGAATGAATGAATAGTGAAGTCTCACCTATAAGTACATATATGAAGGAGTTAAGGATTGGAATAGGTCCTTAAAGTAATCCGGTCTCCATAATTGTTTTGGAGTCTTGATTGCCTTCCTGTCTCCTTGCTGCCTGCCTTTTTTAATTCTCAGGGTCTTTGTTTTTCTTAGTCTGCTATCCTTGAATAGTTTTTTTCTCAATTTGTAAGTATCCACTGGTAGTTTTCATGGATTGTGGAACCACTTATGTGTTTCTGGAGAACTGTGATGTGATTGTGACACTGATTGCGTGTTTTACTCTTCAGCAAAAATGGACTCCTGTGGCTGACTTCACTCACCATGCCCACACTGCCTCCTTGTCAGCAGTGGCTGTAAATAGTCGTTTTGTAGTCACTGGGAGCAAAGATGAAACAATTCACATATATGACATGAAAAAGAAGGTAGACCATGGGGCTCTAGTGCATCACAACGGTAAGAAAATTATATCCTTTAAGACAATGGTGAGGCGTCATTACTTGACAATTTGACTTGAGTTGAACAATTCATTAAGTGCCTATTACATGGTAGATTCTGTGCTAGGAAATACAGAAATGAAAAAAAACATGTCTTTTGTTTTTAAGTTCTTCACGGTCCATATTGAGAGACAGAAAGGGGACACTTAACTGCATCTGGGGGGAGTGGGAGGAAGCAGAAAGTTCCCTAAAATGACATCTGACTGAATTATCTTAGAAGAGAAGTGCCAGTTGTTAGCCAGGTGAAGTTTTCAAGGTGGGAGAGAGGGCATCCCAGGCAGAGCAGGAAGTGCACGGAGCACAGTAGCAGCCTCATGCTGATGGCTGACTTCGTTGAGGGAGTACCACGTACCCAGCAGTTTGCCAGCAAGGTACAGTTGCATCTTCGGCTTCCTAGAAGAGAAAACCAAGACTCAGGATGTTTTGTGAGTTGCCCATAGTCACAAAACAGTGGAACTGGAACTCAGACCTAGGTCTGGAGCCCATGTCGTTAACCACTGGGTGCATGGGGACCTGTAAGCAAGTCAGTATTACGAGAAGGTTAGAACAGAGGTTAAGGTGCTTGGGGAATTAGGCCACGTCCTGGATGGTCCTTGAGAAGAAGAGGTTAGGGATTGAATGGTAGGGAGGGGCGGTGTGGGCTTGAGGAAAGTGCTGGCACCTGGCATACAAGAGAGATGCTGACCAAGGACAAGCAGAAGGACTAGTGAGAGTCTGCCTGATTGAAGTTGGAGGCTGTGGCCCGAGTAATATCTGTTTGCACTAAGCTCGAAGGCATTTTTGTGGGGAGCAGAAAGTTACCCGATGCTCATGCAACAGAAGGATTGATTTACAAAGGATTTTGATGAAAGATGGTTTAAGTTGTCAGTCTAGAGAAAATGGGGTGTTAAGGGCCTGCAGATCTCTGAAATAAAAAAGCAGGTGGAGTGAATGAAGGGGGCAAGAAGGGGCTGGTGAAAGGTGAGGTTGCAGGCAGGGAAGAGATTCTTCAAGAGTTGTAATGTGGAGCAGCTCTAGGTGGTAACATGTCCTGGGTGTAGGTGTGAGGGACTGAACTAGAGAGGAAGCAAAGGTCACTGGAGTGGAGGTCAGGGCCTGGTGATTCTCCAGTCATGCTTGGGTTTTCCACACTGATGGTGAAGTTGTCCAGGATAGTGGTAGGATTTAGGAATAGGAAGACTGAATAGGTGTGTGTTTTTCCAGTATTGAACATTATTCTGTTTTTATTGTATTTTCCCAAGGCACAAAGAATGAGGTTTAACACGTTCCAGGAGAAGGGAAATGGAAAGGAAGAACTCAAAATAGTAGAATGAGATATGTGCTTAGTTTGGGGAAGCTCTGCTCAGGTTGTTGATTTCCTGCTATTAAAGGGAGATAAGACAGCTACGCACTTCTAGCAGTAATTTGGAGTGTTCAGTGTCTTTCTCAGATGGTCCTTAGCTACTTTGACAAGTTTTTGCTTTTCAACAGAAGCTAGACTTTGAGTGAGTTCAACATACGTTCTTTTTCCCTTCTGCCTCCTATTCCCAGTTCCTACAAGAAAGTCCTCTCTCCCTTAGGTGTGGAAGAAATAATTTAAATCAATCTGGTCTGCCTAAAGCCATTGGTACAGGTGTTGCACAATAAGGATGGGACTTACTTAGAAGGAGTTTGGATGGGGATGAAGTACGGTTCCTAATTTCCTTTATTCTTTGTATAACTCCTGTTTATCTAACAGTTGGTAATAGATAAGATCTTTACCAAGGTAGGACATAAGTTGATAGAAAAGAAAACGGGCAAAGGTGGCTAAAGACTCCCACTTTGATAAGGTTGTATGTTACCCCATATATTTGGGGACGGGGCTGGGCGGTGTGCAAAATTATATTCATCAGAGATCTTTTACTCTTTCCATATAAAGGACAATGTAAAGGACTCACCAGGAGGTGGCGGGTGAACAACAGTGACCCAAGGGTTCATATTCTTATTTGAAAAGGACAAGATAGTAAATATTTAGGCTCTGCGGCCATATGGTCTCTGTTTTGATTGCTCAGCTCTGCTGTTGCAGTGCAGAAAACAGCCATAGACATTTGGGAACTGAACAAGCAAGTCTGTGCTCTGGAAAACTGCATTTATCAAAACAGGCCACCAGTCAGATTTAACTTAGAAACAGTAGTTTGTTGACCACTGAGCTATAGGAAGAGTAAGCTGATGGACACAAGCTTTAAAGGATAGGGAGTTTTATTTGAGGGTCAGGGTATCATACGTTGTCCATATACAGGGACTGCTTTTGGGGGTCAGAAGAATGCTGGGTTCCTCTATCATCTTAACCTCCTTCCAGCGAGGTTAATATTTGAGGGTATGAAACATGTTTGTCTCTATCTCAAGAGCTGTAGAAGAAATTCATGGGAGATTCAGGTTTTAATTTTTGGGCAGAGGGGAGTGGAGTTGTTTGTGAAGAAGTTGAAAAGCTGTAGGAAAATTTGTGAACCATGCAAAGGAGATTATAGAAGGCATAGTTGAACAGTAGAACAGTTTATAAAATTGTGTTAATAAATTCTTTGTGTTTTAAGATTTAAAAAAAGTTTTAGTTATTTTTTTAAAGATTTTATTTTTAAGTAATCCCTAAACCCATTGTGGGGGCTTAAACTTACAACCCCGAGATCAAGAGTCATCTGCTCTACCAACTGAGCCAGCCAGGCGCCCCTGTAATAAATTCTTAGGACAGTGAATGAAAACTGTAGAAATCAAATAGAAAACAGCTCTGGAGTGATAATAATTGGATTCTGGATGATTGGGTAACTGATTCGAAAGTAATAATCATTCCTCTCTTCTCTTTCAATAAAGAAAGAAAGGGAGGGAGCCAGGGTGCCTGGGTGGCCTCCAACTCTTGATTTTGGCTCAGGTCAAGATCCCAGGTCCTGGCATCCAGCTGCATTAAGCGTGGAGCCTGCTTGATGCCCCTCTCTCCCACTTGTGTTTTCTCTCTCTCTCTCTCTCTCCCCCCCCCCTTAAAAAAAAAAAAAAACCCACACAAAGCAAAAACAAAAACCAAAACAAAGAAAAGGGAAAGGAAAGGAAGAAGTCATATGGTTGTATATCTTGGTTTGTTCCCCAAATTAGCTGGTTTATTAGTTGGTTTTGTTTGACTTCTGCTCAAATAATCCTAGCCAGCCATCTCCTAAATTTATGATTCTGGACCCATAGAGCAAGTAAATGAACTGATTAGCTCTAGTCTGTATCTACAACTAGAGAAATTCTGTTGAAGGTATTTGCACAGCCTTGAAATTGTATGTTCTGATATGAGAAAATTAATTTCTTCACCTAAGACTTTAAGGTTTATTTCACTAATGCTGACGTTAGATTTTTACCTACCACAGCATAGCCTTCAAACCAGAAATGGAGTTTGCATTCAAAGTGAACATTAAGTTGGTCTATTTCGGTTTTTCCACAGGCACAATAACTTGCCTGAAATTCTATGGCAACAGGCACTTAATCAGTGGGGCAGAAGATGGAGTCATTTGTGTCTGGGATGCAAAGAAATGGGAGTGCCTGAAGTCCATTAAAGCTCACAAGTGAGTCTAGCCCTTTCCCATTGGTGGTCTCCAGGTACCAGTCAAGTTGGGGGCTAACTGTTGGTTTCCTTGTAGAGGACACGTGACCTTCCTTTCTATTCACCCATCTGGCAAGTTGGCCCTGTCTGTGGGTACGGATAAGACATTGAGGTAAGTCATTAATGCCAAGAGCATCTTTTCTCAGTTGTGGTCTTTGTTCTCCAAGTACAACAGCAGGAACTTAACCATCAGGGTATTTTTTACTACAATAATTAGATACACTTCTGTCTTGTGTCCTGGCTGTCAGCTACTTAGAGATACTGCAGTACAAGGAAAAGCTGAAAGCCAGTGAACCTTTTCATGACGGTAGAGGAAAAAAAGGACAGACTCTGTGTTCAGACATACACATTACATCCCAGTCATTCATTCGGAGTTGGGAAGCAAAGAGGATGGTCCTAAAAAGCAATGTTTTAAGAGGTGAAACCTTTTGAAAATATATTAAACATTTTAAGTAGGTGAAAGGGGTGTGGGAATGGATGCATTAATCTTGCTTAATGGTAAATATTTCCAGTGTTGTTGTAAGAAACATGACAGTTCCAAATAGCGGCATCTGTAGTAAATTGTCATTTGAGTAAGTGTTCATTACGCTTACCTTTACACCTAGTAAAAGTTACCATGCCATAAGTGAGCTTCCTGTTTTGCAGAACATGGAATCTTGTGGAAGGAAGATCAGCATTCATAAAAAACATAAAGCAAAGTGAGTACTTTTATTTGGAATGTTTTTTATAACTTGATGGAATATGAATGTAGACACACACATTCTTGTGTGCGTGCGTGCTCACCTTTGTTTCCCCTGCATGATGGTGGTTACCTCCTAGAGCAATGCTTTGGGTTACTTTTCCCATTTTCTTTTTTTTCCCATTTTAGATTGGGATTCTTGTTGTGACTGTGTCACCTACCAGCTCTCCGACCTTTGATGATTCTTTAATCCAGTTTATTTTCTAAAACTTAACTTGCAAAATATGCATCAAAAATTTCTTATGAAGGGTAAATAGGACAGTGGATGTGAAATGCATGGTATAGCTATTTGCTATTTTTGTTATTACTCTGATCATTGTTTATGAAATAAAAAAAGCTTTTTTTTTTTTTTTTAACTTGCAGATGCTCACATAGTGGAATGGTCCCCAAGAGGAGAGAAATACGTAGTTGTTATGCTGAATAAAATCGATATCTATCAACTTGACACTGCATCCGTTAGTGGCACCATCACAAATGAAAAGAGAATATCTTCTGTTACGTTTCTTTCAGTAAGTGATGAGAAATCAGTGGTGGAATCTTAGTGTATATGATGATGGTTACAATTGTTGATGACATTCCGGGTATTCTTTTTCTCTCTTCTAGGAGTCTGTCCTTGCAGTGGCTGGAGATGAAGAAGTTGTAAGGTTTTTTGACTGTGATTCACTAATGTGTCTCTGTGAATTTAAAGCTCATGATAACAGGTATTTTTTTTTTTCCTTGCCAGTCCCTATGTGTATGTGTGTATGTAAGTGTAGAGTCTCCAGTAAGTGTCACGTATGCAGTAGTTTCATAAGGTAGGGTACATTCCTACATATATATGATTTCTGGAGTCTGAGAGGATGGTAGAAATGTCTTGGCCTTAGTGCAAAAGTAGGGAAGTTGTCATCAGGACTAGTGATTTGCACAAGATGTTTTTCCAATAATATTAGGCTTGGGGCCTAAAATCAGTCATATTTGAAGAGGAACAAAAAAAAAGATCTTGAGCTTTGCCAGGATCTCTCTTGCCTTTTATTTTATTTCTCTTTTCCACTTCTCCCTGTGCACACTACTTGTTTTTCCTGCAGGAGAAATATGTGACAGCAATGACTTCTGTTTTATGCCAGTCTTTCTTACCTGTCACTGCTCACTGTATCTCTGTGGGTAGACACTGCCGTTCAGAGTAAACGGCTAAGTGACTTGGCCAAGGTTACCCCACTGTTGGGTGCTGGAGCTGGGATCCAAACCCAGTCCTGTCTGCCTCTGCTTTTTCTACTACAATTTTGGGAAGGGTGATAATGCACTGTTCTACTTTAATGTGCTTCATTTACTTGTCCTTTTATGTTTTAAGTAAGTCCTAGTTTTTACTTTCCAAATAACAGTTTTTAAGAAATCTCTTGGCAATACTCAAATACTGCAGTGTACCGGCTCTGGTTTTCCCCTGCATTAGGAAGTGTTCATTCAAGGCCATGTCAAAGGTACTTAATAACACTAGTACACTTAAGCTAATACTTAGGATATTTGGCTGTTTATTCATTTAACAAGTATTCATTGAGCATCCATTAAGAACTGCACTTAGTATTTAATGATGAATGGAAAGACAAGAAGTTGCATTTACTGGCTCTAGTCGTAGAGCAACAGACAGACGATGAACAAGTAAGCAGGTAATTAGAACAGGAATAGAAATGTGTGCTTTAAGAATAACAGACATAACTTGCACAGTTTGATCCAGAAAGGGGGAGGGGGTAGGACTTGAGAGGGGTAAAAGGGAGCCGTTTCTGAAGAGACAAGCGATGGCACGCAGTCACCTGAGGGAGGAAAGAGCTGGATGTATTTTAACAAGAGATGGAAGAACGTTATGACTAGATCAGAGTGAGCCAAATGGTACATGGCCTTGTAGACTGGTGAAGAGTTTAGATTTTAGCTAAGGGCCTTTGTAGATTTTTTGTTTCCTACTGTGGAAAAATGTAAAGGCCAATAGACCAGTTTAAGGAAGCAACCCCCATAGACCCACCACCCAGCTTCAGCAGTTGTCAGTTTATGGCCAGACATGCTTTATATATATACCCCCATACCCTTCCTCCTCTCCTGTTATTTAAAAAAAATTTTTTGGGGGGCGCCTGGGTGGCTCAGTCGGTTGAGCACTGGCTTCAGCTCAGGTCATGATCTCACGGTCTGTGAGTTCGAGCCCTGCGTCGGGCTCTGTGCTGACAGCTCAGAGCCTGGAGCCTGTTTCGGATTCTGTGTCTCCCTCTCTCTCTGACCCTCCCCCATTCATGTTCTGTCTCTCTCTGTCTCAAAAATAAATAAACTTTAAAAAAAAATTTTTTTTTTAATGTCTATTTTTGAGAGAGAGAGAGAAAGAGCCAAAGCCATGATTGGGGGAGGGGCAGAGAGAGGGAGACACAGAATCCGAAGCAGGCTCCAGGCCCTGAGCTGTCAGCATAGAGCCCGACATGGGGCTTGAAACCACGAACCGCGAGATCCACCCAGACACCCTTATCCTGTGTTATTTTTAAAAAGATCCTAGTTTTGTAGGATTTTAAGCCTGGACTAACATGATTTGATTGATAGTTTTAAAAAATTGTTAGCAAAAATGGAAGCAGAGAGACCAGTTAGGCTCCCTGGGAATCCAGAAGAACGGGGGTAGTGGCTTAGACTAGGGTGGTGGCATTGGAGGGGGGTAGAAACGGGTGCGTAGGAGGAAGCCCGTGGTTCGTTTCCGTTGTCTTACTTGGCTCTTCATACTGAACTTGGAGTATCTTGAGGTGAAGGACTTTAAGTATCTTTATGTCATTTGTGATAACCTAATTACTTACGGTTATCGTGATCATCTTTTCAACTTTTTCTTAACATATGGTTAATAATCCACTTTATCTTAGAACTTAGACCCTGAAAATGGCGCACTGACTGATGGGGATGTGAAGCACAGTTCTATTTTAGCACCGTTCCTTGAGCAGTTTGGAAGCACTTGAAACATTGAAAAATCGAGAGATTGTGTGCGTAGAAGCTCTACAATGCTATTGTACTATCTGGAAGAAAGGATCCTTTATGGTGTTAATATTTCTATTTTAGGATAAAGGACATGTTCAGTTTTGAAATTCCAGAGCATCATGTTATTGTTACAGCATCAAGTGATGGTTTCGTCAAAATGTGGAAGCTTAAGCAGAATAAGGTTGGTGTCTTAGCACAATGTGAATGCGCTTTAATGCAAGTCTTTATTATCGGTATTGTTTTGAGTGAAGTGAGGTGGAATATTTTCCAAAGGTCATAAGGCAGAGATCTTTAAAAAAACCTGGGATCTCTTCCACGCATGATTGATACTCATAGTTTTAAAGTTAGGGTTCCAAGAGCCACGGTGGGGGTTGGTGTTTTGAGTCTCAGCTGGCAGGATACGAGAACTCGTGCTTTTTCAATCAGAGAAATGCTGCTTGCTTCTCTTTTGTGTGTAGATTGGTGTTCTCTGTAAGATTTTGTTAGATAAAAATGCTGCCATTACTGGGGTGCCTGACTGGTCGGTAAAACACGTGACTCTTGATCTCAGGGTTGTGAGTTTAAGCCGCATGTTGGGTGTGGAGCCTATTTAAAAAAAAAATACTGCCATTACTAAAAACTCAAAAATTCCTGATCAGTAATCTTAGAATAGTTTTGAACCAGATAAGTGGAAAATTAAATCCCTTTAGTGGTCTCACTCTTAACAGATTTTCTTGTTTTTACTTGTTTTGCTTGGTTCTCTTATAAACCCATTCTACAAATGTGGTTTGTCGAGTGTGTGCTTTGTGCAAGATTCTTTGTTAAAACCTAGAAATGAATGAGACACGATCCTTTTCCTTGGTGAATTTACAATTTCTGAATATTCAGAAAGTGCCTTGCGAAGGGCATAGTCAGACCAAACATGGATCAAGATAATGGAATTCTTCTATTTTATTCTCAAGAAAGTATAGTAAGTTTTAAATTAAGTTCACTCAGGGGTGCCTGACTGACTCAGTCAGTAGAGAATGCGACTCTTGGTCTTGGGGTTGTAAGTTTGAGCCTCACGTTGGGTGTAGAGATTACTTAAAAATGTAAAATAAAACCTTTGAAAAAAAGGTAAGTTCACTTGATTATGGAAAAAGAAAAGTATTTAAAATTCCCCCTTGTTAAGAATTCTTTCTTCTGTTTTAGAAAGTTCCTCCATCTTTACTCTGTGAAGTAAAAACTAATGCCAGGCTGACATGCCTTGGAGTGTGGCTAGACAGAGTGACAGACACAAAAGAAAGCCTTCCTCCGGCTGCAGAGCCTTCTCCTGGTAAGTGAAAGTGATTGTTTTTTAATAATTTGTTAGCTCTTGAATTGTTGAGGTGGAGGACATTCAGATAACTTCACTTCATCATCAGGTTGTGTTTATTTCAAGAAGAAAAAAGCAGTCTTTTTTTTTTTTTTTTTTAATTTTTTTTTTCAACGTTTATTTATTTTTGGGACAGAGAGAGACAGAGCATGAACAGGGGAGGGGCAGAGAGAGAGGGAGACACAGAATCGGAAACAGGCTCCAGGCTCCGAGCCATCAGCCCAGAGCCTGACGCAGGGCTCGAACTCACAGACCGCGAGATCGTGACCTGGCTGAAGTCGGACGCTTAACCGACTGCGCCACCCAGGCACCCCGAAAAAAGCAGTCTTTAAATGCACTGTCTCGGGGCACCTGGGTGGCTCAGTCGGTTAAGCATCCGACTTCGGCTCAGGTCATGATCTCACGATTCATGAGTTCGAGCCCCATGTCAGGCTCTGTGCTGACAGCTCAGAGCCTGGAGCTTGCTTCGAGTTCTATGTCCCTCTTTCTCTGCCCCTCCCTTGCTTGTGCTCTGTTTCTGTCTCTCAAACGTAAATAAAATATTAAAAATAAAATAAATAAATAAATAAATAAATGCACTGTCTCTTGTGTTTTAGTAAGTAAAGAAGAGTCCAAAATCAAAAAGGAAGCTGGCAATATAGTGCAGGAAGAAGAAAGGCAGTCCAAAGCTAATACGAAGAAATGTGGTTTAACTGATGACAGTAATAAGCCAACGAAAGGAAATAGCCTGGTGTCAACCAAGAAGAGGAAAATGGTAGAAATGTTGGAAAAAAAGAAGAAAAAAAAGAAAACATGAGTGATACAGTCAATCCCACATTCCTTCTATGAGAAAAACTTATTAGATGGAATCATTCTTTTCAAATGTGCCTGCCTCCCCTCCACGAGTAAAAGCTAGAAATTTCTTCTTTTGGAGAAGATGTACAGCTTAAAAAAACAGACAAACACATTTAGATGTTTTCTATTTTTATTTTTTATTTTTAACAATGGTAAAACAATTTTTGGTAGGCAGTGTTCTATTATATATCGTGATATATGGTATGTTAATGTGTAATATATAATTTTTACCATTGTATAAAGCAAATAAAGATCTTAAAATATTTAGTTTAAAATATGCACAGTTTTGAACACATTCTTTACCAGAGATGGATAAAAAAGTTGTTTTTCAGATTTTTCTCCTAAATGGGGGAAGAATAAAACTTAGCCTTCCTTTGGCTTCTTCAGATGATTCTAGTACTTTTAATGCAGATTTTGATCCTTTTCGTAACCAAGGTATAAAAAGATTTTCATACCAGTAAGTATATATTAAGACCAACTCAAAACTCATGGACACGTAAAATATGTATGCATAAAGTGTATGCTTAAATTCAGGGCTATGTCCTTAAGAAGGTTCTTAGAGGGGCGCCTGGGTGGCGCAGTCGGTTAAGCGTCCGACTTCAGCCAGGTCACGATCTCGCGGTCCGTGAGTTCGAGCCCCGCGTCAGGCTCTGGGCTGATGGCTCAGAGCCTGGAGCCTGTTTCCGATTCTGTGTCTCCTTCTCTCTCTGCCCCTCCCCCGTTCATGCTCTGTCTCTCTCTGTCCCAAAAATAAATAAACGTTGAAAAAAAAAAAAATTTAAAAAAAAAAAAAAAAAAAGAAGGTTCTTAGATTGCCAAACCTCATCAGACTACTCTGCTTCCACGCTGTGGATGAGAAGATAATTGAAGGTTTGGAAAATGACATTTTCAGGGTATGTTGTTTTTTTTTCCCCCATCTGTTTCAGGCCAACAAAAACAGTCATTTAGTTAATCCAATAAAGATAATGTTAAATTCAGCCTGTTAATTATAATCTTGTCATCTCTCTTCCTTGCCCACCCCCCCCCCCATAGATTCCTGGGTATTTTGAAAAGACACATTAATAGAGGATTCATAGATGTGAATTAGCTGACCAGATGTCAAATACCTAAGGCTGACAGGGGAATCCCTCCTGTTCAGGCAAATTAAAACATCAAGCATTTGGGCACTGGAATTGCCACTCACTTCACAGGAGGAAATCATCTAGGAAGTGAGCCAGAATCCGTGTCTGACATTTCAGGCTACCTCCTCGTTAACTTCAGGCCTAAAAACAAAGATGAATATAGATTTGGGTTTTTTTGTTATGTTTTTGTTTAATATTTTTTAGAGCAGTTTGAGGTTTGTTTATAACAAAAGGGAGAAGGTGCAGAGATTTCCCATGTACCCGCTGCCTCTACCATGCACAGCCACACCTGATATCCACATCACTCATTAGAATGGTACACTTTTTACCAGGGATGAACCTACACTGACGTGTTCGATTCACCCAAAGTTCATGGCTTACCTTGGGGATCACTCTTGGTGTTGAACACTGGATGGGTTTGGAAGAATGACCTATTATAATCCACAGAGCATTTCCACTGCTCTGCAACAACTCTTGTGTTCTGCCTGTTCATGTCTCCCCTACCCAACCTTCCACGATCACTGATCTTTTTATTGCCTCCATAGTTTCGCCTTGTCCAGAATGGCACGTACTTAGAATCCTACAGTACTGTATCCTTTTCAGATTGGCTTCTTTCACTTAGGAATATGCATTTAAGTCTCTTCTGTGTCTTTTCATAGCTTAATAGCTCATTTCTTTTTAATGCTCAATAGTATTCCATTGTATGTGCCACACATTACCACTCATTCAGAGGACATCTTGGTTGCCTCCTAAGTTTTGGCAGTTAGGAACTTGCCATAAACATTTGCAGTTTTGGGGTGGATGTGTTTTCAACTCCTTTGGGTAAATACTAAGTAGTGTGACTAATGGACTGTATGGTGAGTGTATGTGTAGGTTTGTGAGAAACGGCCATCCTATCTTCCAAAGTAGCTGTACCATTTTTCAGTCCAGAACATTTGTCAGTTTTCTGGATCTTGGCCAATCTTGTGTGTAGTGGGATCTTGTTATTTTAATTTGCATTTCCCTGAGGACCCACGTGGAGCTTTTCCTATGCTTATGTGCCATCTGGATATCTTTGGTAAAGCGTCAAGCTACTTGGCCTACTTTTTAGTTAAATAGTTTCCTTACTATTGAGTTTTAAGAATTCTTTGTACTTTAGGGGTGCCTGGGTGGCTCAGTTGGTTAAGTGTCCGACTTCAGCTCAGGTCATGGTCTCACAGTTCGTGGGTTCTAGTCCCGCATCAGGCTCTGTGCTGACAGCCTAGAGCCTGCTTCAGATTCTGTGTCTCCCTCTCTCTCTGGCCCTCCTCCACTCATGCTCTGTTTCTGTCTCAAAAATAAATAAAAATTGTGCATATGTATGTACACACCCACACGCACGAGTTCTTTGTATTTTGGATAGCAGTCCTTTATCAGATGTGTCTTTGGAAATATTTTTTTCCCTGTCAGTAGCTTGTCTTCTCATTCTCTTGATAATACTAGCTTTTGCAGAAGTTTTTAATGTTAATGAAGCCTAGCTAATCAATTATTTCTTTCACGGGTCATATTTTTGATGTATCTAAAAAGGCTTCACCATCCCCGAATGTCATCTAAGTTTTCTCTTAAGTTTCTTTATGGGAGTTTTACAGTTTTGCATTTTCCATTTAGGTCTGTGATCCATCCTGAGTTAAGTTTTGTGAAAGATGTTAGGTCTGTGTCTAGATTTTTTTTTTTTTTTTATACATAGATGTTCAGTTCACCATTTGTTGAAGAGACTATTTTTGTTTTGTAGTATTACCTCTGCTCCTTTGTCAAAAATCAGTTGATTGTACAGTTGACTCTTGGACAATGTGGGTTTGAACTGTATGGGTCCATTTACCGATTTTTTTTCAATAAATACAGTATTGTAAATGCATTTTCTCTTGTGTTTTCTTAGCATGTTCTTTTCTCTAGCTTTATTGTAAGAGCACGTATATAATTCACATATAACATACAAAATATGTGTTAATCAACTGTGTTATCAGTAAGGCTTCTGGTCAGCAGTAGACTTTTAATTAACTTTGAGGAGAGACAAAAGTTAATATGCAGATTTTTTGACTGCCTGAAGGGTCAGGGCCCATAACTGAGCTGTTCAAAAGTCATCTGTATTTGTGGTGGTCTATTTCTGGGCTCTCTATTCTGTTCTGTTGATCTACTTGTCCTTCCCCTCTATGTACAGTCTGCACATAGTCTTGGCCATCTACATGTCAAATTATCCACTTTGATACTTGTGTCTGAGCAGATTCTCCTCCCAGATTCACTCTTTCCCAATTCAGAATGCACCATGTCACCTATATCTCCCCCTCCTTTGTTCACTAGCCCTGTGCCAGGCGCTACCCTAGATTCTGGGTGCTGAAAGGAAAAGTGTGATCCCAGCCTAAAGGAAAGTTGGTAAATAATTACACATTACGTGAACAGATCTGCCTGGATGACTCTCCTGTAGCCTGAAACCTTTTTGAGCACCCCTCCCTTCTTTCCTTTTGTTGAACCACACCCTTAAGTATACCCTCGGTACATAACATCCTTGATCTGCCCTGCAAATATGACTGACACATACCTATTCTTTTTTCTTTTTTTAAGTGTAAGTTTACTGATTTTAAGAGAGAGAGTGTGCGAGCAGGGGAAGGGCAGAGAGAGAGAATCCCAAGCAGGGTCAGCGCAGAGCCCAGCGTGGGGCTCGAATCCATGAACCGTGAGATTATGACCTGAGCCTAAATCAAGAGTTGGACGTTTAACTGACTGAGGTGCCCAGGCACCCAGTTACTTAAGATTTAAATCCAAGTTAGTTAACATACAGTATAATAATGGTTTTAGGAGTAGGATTTAGTGATTCATCACTTACAATAACACCCAGTGCTCATTACAAGTGCCCTCCTTGTCCATCGCCCATTTAGCTCATCTTCCCAACATCCCCAAGCAACCCTGTTTGTTCTCCGTATTTAAAAGTGTCTTACGGTTTGCCTCCGTTTTTATTTTTTTCCTTCCTTTCGCCTATGTTTGTAAGTGAAATAAGTCAGAAAGGCAAAGATATGATTTCACTCATGTGGAATTTAAGAAACATACCTAGTCTTTAACATCCTCCTCTTGAGTGGTCCCTCAGCACATACTCTGTTGCAGGATTTTTTTTTTTTTTTTTTGGCCTCAATAACCTGGGGTTTGTTGTCTCGGCGCTTTGAAGTATGAAGAAGTGGACACAAAATGAGCAGCAGGCAAAAGTTTATTCGCGTAGAAGATTAGAAAGTAAGACTAGGGGGCGCCTGGGTGGCTCAGGTCATGATCTCGCAGTTTGTGAATTTGAGCCCCGCGTCGGGCTCTTTGCTGACGGCTGGGAGCCTGGAGCCTGCTTCGGATTCTGTGTCTCCCTCTCTCTCTGCCCCTCCCCTGCTCACGCTCTGTCCCTCAAAAATAAAAGTTTAAAAAAGTTAAAAAAAAATAGTATGAAATGTCTCTTTATAGACGGGGGCATTTGGAGGTGAATACCCACAATAGGTAAGGATCTTTGTTTTATAATTCTGGTCAGCCCTCCCTTCCCTTCCCCCGGGTTCCTTCTTAGGTCCTCCCCTTATTGGCGAGAGAACTCTAGGTGCTGGGTTGTCCATTCCTGATTGGCTCGATTCCATTGTACGAGGGGTGCTATGTGGCCATATCATTCCTTGTGGGTCATACCTTTTATGGTCTGTCTTTCACAAAAGACCTACTTTTATAGGTCTTTTGTAAAATTCCTGAGGGGAACCTGAGAGGGAGGAGGTGGTGACTATTACATTCTTAAGAGGAACCGTACGCCGGAGGGAGTTTTTCTGTGGTCAGATGCTCCCAGCATTGTCCCAAAATATGTGTTTCCACACCCAGGGACCTCCGGTCCTCACCTTTCCCTCTCTGCCCACTGAATCCTATCTTTTCCTATCATACTCCCTGCCCCTGGCACTCGAAAAGCAAGTCTTCGGGCGACTGGGATCCAAGAGACCTACTTGTCTTGTGGCAGCCAAAGGAACACTCCGTCCACAAGCCCCCTACTAAGGGGCCATTTCTTGTCAAGCTAGACTTGTCGGTAAGAGAGACGTAGCTGCGAGACACAGAAAGCTCCTCTGGCTATTCTAAACAGAGGGCACGGGGCTGGAGTTTTAACAAAGACACAGGTGCGTCGGACAGAAGAGAACCAGAGCTCAGAAAGGGAGAGGGTGCAGTCAGGGCCATCCCTCCGTCTGGTCTCCAACTCCACGTGTTGTCTTCACGCTTCTCTCTGCAGACCAGCCTCTCTTACTCCACATCTGTTCTCACTCAGTCCATGCTCATTGAGCAGCCGTTGTGTGCCAAGCACCGTTCCAAGCGCCGCATAAACATCCTTCTCAAAGAACGTACGTGCTGGGTGGGAGGACGATTGTGCAGTCAGTAAGTTTTACAGCATACTGTATGTGGAGGTAAGCGTCATGGAGAAAAATAAGCCGTGGAGGGAACTGCGGAGGGATTGCAGTTTTAACCCAGATAATCCGGGAAGGCCTCACTGAGCAGGTGACCTTTGAATGAAGACAAAGGAGGTGAGGAAGTGAGCTGGGAGATGATCTGGGGAGAAGCTCTGGGCTGATGAAGCAGCACGTGCAGGTGCTCAGATCAGAGGTGGGCGCGAGAAAGGGGGCCATTGGAGGGATTTGAGCATAAGGATGACACAACTGACTCATAACAGGAGTGCTCTGGTCACTGTATTGAAAACAGACGAAAGGAGTTAGGGCAGCTCTGCCATTTATTAAGGCCAGTGGCCGTGTCCCTATTAGGTAACCTCTTTCTCCTCTTGTGTTTGAAAGCAAGAGATAATAAGAGTCTCTAGTCCAAGGGTTGGTATGAAGATTAAATGAGTTCATCTACGGAAAGCACTTCATGCAGTGTCTGGCTTACAATGAACGCGCCGCATGTTTTCTTTCTGATAAATGAGGTCCCAGAAGCATGTGGCAGGTAGGGTGGGTTGAGAACGCAGGCAATATTTTTTCATAACCTCAGTCATCAATTTCCTGGGGAAAGGTTTTACTGATGGATGATGGTCCTCTTCAAAGCTACAAAATACATCCTGAACACCTAGACACTGGTATTGTAGATCCTCAGTAGACGTTCAGGTGAAACACTGCAACCGGGAATATGTTTTTGACATTTTTGTTTTGGGATTTCTTAATGTGTGAAGTCACACATGAATGAGGTTCCAAAAAGGGTCAAATAATGCTGAAACTGAGGCACTATTCCTTCTTCTTCACAAGCTCTTCTGTTTTGGCCGACGGACTTTACTGCTCTGGTTATGTGCGTGGCTACGTTTGTCTGTCTACCAAACATGGTCTGGACCCCAGGCCTCTGTGAAAGAAACAAACAGAAACAACCTGTTAAGAAGCCCCAGTGACCAGAGGACTAAAAACTTCTCCCTCACACGATCTTGGTCACACTCCATTGACACATTTGTGGCTCAGGGGTTCCTAGCTGAGAACTGAGCTATCTACTAAAATATGTTAATGCCAATGAGAAACGTTACTGGACACAAATCGTTAATTTGGTTTACTCTGTAACTAACTGAAACAGAGCAGAGAGCCAATGTATTTGACAATAAATTTTGGGACTACACACAGAGAAATGGGGTGTGCTACGGGTTGAGGAATGACGAGGCAATACAACATAAAGGTGAGGGTGTAGGTTTTGAAAGACCTTACTTCAAATAACAGCTCTACCAAGTACTACGGTTGTAGGTAATTAACTTAATCCTCTGTGGTTCAATTTAAGTCTAAAGGACAGGGGTAAGATCATGGTGGTGATAACTAAGGTTTACGTATACACCTGTATCGGGAGGCGTGCATCCCTAAGTCCATTCCGAGGTGGTTAAGATAGGTCCCGTTGTTGGTTGTTAAGCGGAGTCTTCCAGTAATTTGGTGAGGATCTGGCATACTAGAATTATCAATGGTTCTTCTTAGTCCTTATCTGCTATGGCTGGTAAGAATCAGCGATGGTAACCACAGGGTTCAGTTTGGGTATCTGAAAGGTTAAGAGATGTTGCAAGTGAAAAGTTTTTGTTTTGGAAGATGCGGGAGCTGAGATCTCCTTTTTTTTTCACTGAAGACTGTATTTATAAGATTTATCTACATTGATCCTTACAGGGGCTGAAGGGGAGAGAGACGTCAAGGATAACACCCAAATTCTGGTTTACAGCGATTGAGTGGTCGCGCAGGAAACGCAGGGAAGAGAGGCAGCTCTGGAGAGGGAGTGGAGATGATGTTTCGTGGACACTGGCGCATACTGCGGTAGTAGGAAATTATATTTCACTTATCCTCTCCCTTCCTTTAAGTTGCTTCTCAGATAATAATAAAGCCACATTATTGTCTGGCTTGTGGCCACCAGCTCTGCAGGAAGAAAGTAGTTCTTAACCATGGCAGGCAAAAACCGTGATTCGGCAAGTGAGAATCCTCCCGGATGGCATGCCTTTGGTTTACACCAGGAAAACCTGGCCCAGCCCGCGAAACCACTTGCGAAGACCCGACTCAAATTCTGGGTTTCAGGCGGGCTGCTGGCGAGCCGAGCTTCGAAGGCCGGTCAGCACGGCCGGAGCGAGGACTGGAACACCGGCGTAGGGACTCCGGGCTCGCGCCGCGACTCTCCGCCCCACCTCCCGGACGCAGAGCGCTCGCCTCGACGCTTCCTCTCAAGCCCCGCCCCAGGCGTCTCCCCTTCCTGGAACGCATGCGCGCGCCGCGACACCTCCCCCTCAAGCCCCGCCCCATGCTCCTCCCCACCCCTCGGCCCGCCTTGCCCTCGGGACGCAGAGCGCGTCGCGACGTTTCCGGCGGGGCCCGGACTCCCACGCCTCGCCGCTGGTACCCCGCGGTCGACCGGTGCAGTCGTAGGGGAAAGAGGTTCGGTGCTTGGGAATTAATTACTATTTTATATCATTTTGACTTGTTTGGGGTTATATAAGAGGCTTTGCTGCCGCCTACTCGTTGTCCCCCAGATCCAGGCGGGGGCTTTAGGCTGCGTCACAGTTTCCTTTCTAGTCGTGCATTTTCTGCTTTCCTTAAAGTAGTCGTGAATCTTGCAGAATCCCTGAGCTCTGGAGGCCAGTGCTTACCAGTGTAGCGTAGCGGTGATTAGTTTCCTGGGGGTTTTATTGCTCTTGCTGCTTGAAAATCTCGCTGAGTGCTACTTGCAATTAATGACTGGCACAATTCCAAGTAGCTCCTGCCCGACAATTAAAAATTTAAACAAAAGGTTGTATTGCTTTCAAGTTAAACCATACCAGATGCATTTCTCTGCCAAGAGCGAAGTGTTCCACGTTAATTATGATTTGGACTTTCCTGTGTTTTACCCCTCTCGCCGTCCCCAGTCTAACAAGAGTTACGAATTGGATGCAAAATTAAATAGCTGTCTGAAAGTTTTGCACATGCTGAATTTCGAAATAATTCAGTTCTTTGGGCAGGAGTGGAAAGGGGTAACTGAAATAGTCGAATTAAGGTTACAGGAGATAGTTAGTTTCCGATTCAGTAATAATTTGGTTAGCTGATGAAAAGGTAAACTTATCACCTGGACAGAGCTGGTCCGTGAATTTTGCTGTTTCCTGTGGTCCTGTGCTATTGGAATGGAGGTTATCACCACAATGGTTGGTATCTGCTCAGCATTTACTAGCGGCTAAGCACTTTTACTAATTATTTTGTTTAATGCCCACAGCAGCTGTAGGAAATTTGTACCATTATCCTCAATGAAGGAAACTGAGGCTTAGAGAGGTTGGGAGCTTGTCCATTACTTCTTAGCTGCTAAGGAGTGGAGCTGGAACTAGGATCCACTTCTTTCTGACTGCTAGAGAGACGTGCTGTTTACCACCTCTGATCCAGTCCCTCGTTCCCAGGTGCAGCAGGTGTACTCTTCTGTCTGGTTGGAGTGAAAGAGAACAATGCAGAAGGACTCTGGCCCGCTGTAAGTACACAGTGAATGGGAGTAGAATAGCCAAGAACTTCTCAAAACCAGAGCTTCTTTCCTGATCTGAAAAGTGCACTAAGCGTAGAGTGCCGGACAGCCTGGGGAATCGGAGCATTGGTCATGTAGGCCGGGAACCTGAGTTTGAGTCCCGGCTCCGTCACTGACTCCAGGCAAGTCCTCTAACCTCTAGGATTTATTTTCATTTGTACAGTGATATGACTGTTCTGGAATGATGACGTTTTAGTCCCATCCTGTGATTGTGGTTTTTATTTTTTAGACATGGTTGGCACTGGTTTCTTACTCTTTCATTTTCAGAGTGCCTTTACACTGGATTGGCTTTGGCTATGCAGCACTGGTTGCTTCTGGTGGGATCATTGGCTATGCAAAAGCAGGTATGGTTTGTAGCTACCTGACCTCTTAAGATCTTCACGTTGTTGCTGGTAAAGAGTGAGTCCCCGGGGTCCCCAGAGTTCAGTCTTGTTTGAGTCAGGTTTGCTTGAAGCCCTGTAGCTGGAGTGCAGGCTTCTTTTCAGTCCCGTAGCTGCCCCTGCACTTGCTTTCCCATTATCTGGCTGACCTAAGTCAGGCTTCTTGTCTACTCCCTTGTTCTTGGTGTCTTTATCTAAAGATGCCGGGCAGGAGTGGTAGTAGATTGTTATTATCATCGACTACCACACATCTGCCTTGACCCCAGGGTGTTATTATCTCTGTGCTCTTTGGAGTAGGCAGAAACCTCTTTTCTCATCAGGCATAGTTCTATCAGCAAACCTGCTGTTTCTACCTCTTTCCTAGCCTGCATTCCCCACCCCAACACACACACACACACACACACACACACACACACACACACACACACCAGAATTCTTACTCTCCAGGTTTTGTTTTGTTTTAATTCACTGCCCCTATTTCCTTCTCCTTTGGGGATTTGCCTGAGGTTCTGCCTGTGGACAGTTCCAACGCTTGACAGGTTCATCAGGCCTGGTTAGGAGCCCTTCTTTGCTCCCCAGATGCAAGTGTCTGTATATTAAAAAGGAGAGGAATAATGTGACGTTACCCCGACTTCTCCGTAAAATAGCAGATGCCGCAACACATTTTCCTGCTTGAGAGCTCCTTGGTTATGAGCTGTGTTGAGAGAAATTCTCTTGGCTGTTTTCCCCTGGAGGGAAAGGAAATCTGGTGACTTCTGTTAATGAGTGTCTGACGTTATAATGCAGGACTGTTTGCTTCTCTGCAGGTAGCGTCCCGTCACTGGCTGCTGGCCTTCTTTTCGGAAGTTTAGCAGGCCTGGGTGCCTATCAGCTGTCTCAGGATCCGAGGAACATTTGGGTTTTCCTAGGTACGTCTGCTTCCCTGTCTCTCTGGTACAGTTATGTATCCAGAACATTCTACCCAAAGGCTCTGGTTCGGTGGCATGTGGCAGGATCTTCACATGAAGACAGTTTTACTACTTCTGCCCAAGTGCTGGAGAAGTTTTAAAATTGGGAGTGGGGAGAGTGGTGCTGATTTCTGTTTACTTTCTATGTACAGAATGTAGAAAGGTTTTCATGCCTCCAATTTAGGTCTAGCCAACGGAATTAGTATTAAGCTTGTACGAGGCAAGTAGACGTCTCGTAATCATTATGTCTGCCCACTGAAGAGCGTGTGCTTGACCGTTACTGGAGGATCACGTGCCTGGGTGAGGTTTGCCTCAATAGTGCGTTTGTTTGCCTTTGCAAATCACGTGTTAGCCCTTTAAAACTAAGCTGAATGTCTGGCATAGGCCTTGCCTTCGAGGAGCCTTTATGTTGACTGACGCTGTTGGGGTGACTGCGGGGCTGCTGAAGTGCCCTGTGAGCAGCGCAAACAGCAGCACCGGGGAGGAAGATCACTTCTTATCAACGTGGCCTGGGGTGCATTTTCACTGAGGTCTCCCCACACATCAGCCATTCTGCTGGGAGCGTGGACATCTCGCCGTCTCCCTAGATAAGCATAGTGGGAACACGTGCAGTGCCGGCCCTTAGAAGAGTGGTGGGGAGAACAAGTGTGTTGACCGAGTGGCTCGTACAAGTCGGCACGGGTTGGGAAGCGAGGTCGCGGCGGCTGACTTGGGGCGTGCCGGTGGAAGGAGCAGGTGCCCCGCTCTCAGCTCTGCCTCCCAGCTCCCTCGCTCAAGCTCCTGAATGACTTTCAGGCTTCCTTTATCCTCATGTCTGATTCTACTCCTGCTCTCAGCAACTGCCCTCGCTGCCTACGTAAAGGAAAACAACAGTCATCACATGGAGGCTCCAGCATGCCATCATCACCCAGGCCTTCCACTGTGCTGTTTCTCTCTCAAAGGCCAATCCCTCCACCCACGCTTTGGGTCTCTTCTTCCCACCTTCTTGGGGTGTTATGCTGCCAGAGATGTCATCTCTTATTTGTGTTCCGCCCTGCGGGTGAATCCCTCCCACTCATGTTCAAAGGTGTCCTCTCTTACCCATTAAAAAAGAAAGGACCTCTCGTGACCCCGCTTCCTTCTCCAGTTGCCTGCCCTTCTTCTTCCCCTTCAGCAACTTCCCTAAAACAATCCGTTCTACTCCCTGTTTTTACTTCTTCGCCTCTCAAATTCTCGACCCCCCTTTTTGTGTCCTTTGTCCATGGAAATAGCTTTCCCTGAGCCTGTCAGTGACCTGGATTTTCAAAATCCAGTGTATATACTTTTAATGTTTATTTATTTCTTAGAAAGAGCATGCGCCTGAGCTGGGGAAGGGCAAGAGAGAGAGAGAGCAAGAGAGCGAATCCCAAGCAAGCTCCACGCTCAGTGTGGAGCCCGACGCGGGGTTCAATCCCATGACCCTGGGATCGTGACCTGAGCTGGGATCAAGACTCAGATGTTTAACCAGCTGAGCCACCCAGGCAACCCAACTGTACATTTTTTAATCCTCATTCTAGTTGGCCTTTTAGCTTTCTCAGCATAGTAGACCAAGCCATTTTCCACTCTCCTGTTTTCCTTCTTATTTTCTCGTTCTCTTTTGTTGACCCATCTTTCTTCTTGGCCATTAAATATTTAAGTTCTTAAGACCTGGCTCTTTGTATGTTTTTTTTTTTTGTTTTTAATTTTTTTAATGTTTATTTTTAAGACAGAGATAGAGCATGAGCGGGGGAGGGGCAGAGAGAGAGGGAGACACAGGGTCCGAAGCAGGCCCCAGGCTCTGAGCTGTCAGCACAGAGCCTGATGCGGGGCTTGAACTCTGGGACCTTGAGATCATGACCTGAGCCGAAGTCAGACGCTTAACCGATTGAGCCACCCAGGCGCCCTGTATCTTCTTTATACCGTCTTGCTTGACAGTGTTATTGGGGTCTAGGCCTTAAATTACCATTGAAACGGAAAATTGATTCAGAAAGGCATCACTCCTCCAAGCTTTACTCATAAGTAAAGGTTGTGCGCTTGAAATCTTGTCTCTAGGCATCTGCCCAAACGTAACCTCATGTCCTTACAGGTGTGTTTGGTGCCGGTGTTTTCCATCCATTTGGATCTTGTCCTCCTCCCATCTTTCTGTCTCCTTCAGCAGTCAGTCCTATTTGCACTACCTCCAGCACATATCCTGAAGTGTCTCCTTCTGTGTCTCCATGGCCACCGTTCTCATCCCAGTACCCCTCATCTGACCTGCATTCTTGAGGAAATTCTTCAGTGGTATCCCGACATGCTCTGGTTTCCCTCCGGATTGTTCTCCATGGAGCAGCTCGAGTTCTGATTTTACAGTCCTCTTATGTTCATGTATCCCTCTGCTTGGTATGCTTTGATGGCTTCTCATTGCTCCTGGGCTGAAGAACATAGTCCTCCGTATGGCTGTCAGGGCTCTGTGCTCTGGCCCCTCTTCCTCACTGGCCACAGTTGAGCCTTCGGTTCCCTCTCACCACAAGGCCCCACCACTGTTATCCCCTCTCTTGGAATGTGCTTTCTTCCCCCTTTTAGCTCTTCTCTCCTTTTCAGATCTTGGCTTTTTGGTCTTCATTTCCTCAGCAAATCCTTTCCTCATTTTCCCGAATAGGCGGGACCCTCTTAGAGGCCTTTTATGATGGCATTTTTGCCCTCCAGCACCTAGTGCAGTGAGTGCATGGGAATACACGTAATAGGTCTTCACATGCTGACTAGCAGAGCATACAGTTAAGGTAAATACATCAACAGGGAATAGAAGAAGGCCTACTGCAAATGTGGAAAAAACTATGGTGGAAGAATGGTGGGTAGTGAGGCCGGAAAGGCAGGTTTGGCCCAGATGGTGAGAGCCTTATATTCCAGTCTTTGTACTTAGTCCTACAGGGCGCGGGTGGCCATGAAGCACCCCCAGCGCTCCCCCAGCATGGAGGAGATGGTATGAGAGGGGATCTGGCCCTTGAAAGGTGGGTGGGACATTGGTTCTCCCGTATAGAAGATGTAATGATATTCAATTCTTTCTGTCTTTCCCCTCAGCTACATCTGGAACCTTAGCTGGCATTATGGGGATGAGATTCTACCACTCTGGGAAATTTCTGCCTGCGGGCTTAATCGCGGGTGCCAGGTATTTTCTGTTCCCTTGCCGTTCGTCACCGGGATGGAGTTGAGTTTAGGGCCCCAGATACGCTGTACATTCCAGAATTTACTTGTGTTGGTATACCTGATGCTGGACATCAACCGGAATGATTTAATTTACACACAAATAGGAGAGGCTGCGAAAACAGTTGATTTGATGTCAAAATGAAGTAAGTAAGTTCATGGCTTTGCTGTCACGTTTGCAATCTGGTCCATCCTGGCTCCTGCCTACGTCAGAAGGAGCTTCAGGCAGAGCCCTGACAGCGGCTCTTTCTGTGACTTCCAGCGTGTGTTTCAGATTTCTTAGACGTGTGGGTGTCCTTTATCACTGACCGTTTTGTTAAAAGGGAGTTTTGATTGAATCCTGCTGGCTAACTTGAGTTACAAAACTCAGACCAGATTGTTTTTAAAAACGTTTTCCTTACGTGTGATAAAGATACTCTGAGGACAGAATTTTAAAAAATCTGTTCGAAAGAAGATCACTAACCGGACTTCAGTCATAGTTATGCTGTCAGGCATAATGCTTTATAGTCCGTGTACACCAAGGTCAAGAGCAGTAAACCGGGAGACTGGAAATCTACCATTAACTAGCTCGGTGACCCCGGAGAGACCTTGGTCTTTCAGCCTGCAGTTTGCTCATCTCTTTGAATTATTGGCTGTGAGATTAGGAACTCCCAATTCACACGTACCATTTTGAGGCGGGTGCAGGGCAAGGCTGCCCCGTGGCATGTTATTTCTTTCGTGTTTCCGAGAATGAAGGCTCCACCTCTGCCCACTCGGCCTTGGCGTCTCCTCATGTAGTTGCGAAGGGCCTGTAGTCTTAGTTTCTTAAAAAAAAAAAACAAAACAGTCGAGTACCTGTTGTGTTCTTTACCTGATGTGTTTTTGTTTATGTGTTTCTTTTGAACAGTTTGCTGATGGTCGCCAAACTTGGAATTAGTGTGTTGAATAGACCCCATCAGTAGTAGTCATGTCCCAGCTTGGACTCATGAAGATTTTAAAAACTTCTCCAATATCAGTGTATTAAGAGAAGCAAGTGCAGCATTTTCACATATTCTGACATTTTACTTAAAAAAAAAAATGACATTGAACTTTGCAGAAGAAATCATTCATTTCACTACAGCCTTAAAGAGGTGGTAGTTTGTAACCCAAGAGCTCCTTATTACAGTTTGATTCTTGTGTGTTGATGTTCTCTCTTCTTTCTGTGTCTATAGGTAAAGCCTCAAAGGGTAAAACGTTAGGTATCACCTTTGGGGACCCCCAAGCCCCATGCCCTACTCAGAACAGTGTGAAAAACATCTCTTACGAGCTTTAGGGTTTCTGTTCTTTGGCTCATCTTAGAGCACAGACCTACTTTGAAATTATGTCAAATGAAATATCAGTGAAAATAAAATTTACCATAAATAATATTTTCTATGGTGTCTTCGTTGCCAGAGTTGTCTAGAACATAGACTGGGATGTGAATCGCAGGAAGCTATGGGAACATGGAAGTGTTCTGTTAATGTTTTATTTAGTAATTATGTATTTTGAATAATTTAAGAACCAAGGAAAGCTATGTATGATTTGATTGTACATTGCATCGAAGCTTGTTTTAAAAGTGATCTTTAGTGAGGATTTCTAAGGTTAGGACTGTGTAACAACAGAATAAAAAAGAAAAAAAATGAAATTGTGGTTAATTAGCTAACCTATAAATGTGAAACAAAAAGACCTGTGGGAAACTTGAGTTATCTAATTTGGTCTCTACACACATTAACTGGGTATTGACACATTTTCACTTCACTTTCCTTTTTTCAGCATTGAGAATTAACTCCATCTGGTCCTTCTTACTTTAGCTTCCCCCTCTTTCGAAAGAAAAGGGATATTTGCGGCTTCCCTCCTCCCTAACTGCTGTTGGTTGTATTTATAGTGTAATTCAGGCACTTACTGATCAGTATCATGTGTCTCCTTAAACTCTTTGAAAGGAGTCCTGGTTTTCTCATTCTCGTTTTATGTGACATGATTTTGACATTTCTGCCTGGGCCTGCTCTTCAGTCGTAATGCCTGGAGCTCTGCACAAGTTGGGTGCGACCAAGGTACCGTGTCTGAGACTCTGCACTTCTGTTAATGCAGCTGGGATCAAAATAAGATTTTTGGACAGCCCCATCACAGCAGTGACTCATTACGCTTTTGGTCTACTGAGACTTCAGGTCCTTTTCTTGCAGGCTGCTATTAATAACTACTCCTAGATCGGAAGGGGTTGTTGCTTGATGTCACATACTTGCAAATACATTGATTAAATTACAGTGCCCCATTAATTCCTGGCATAGTCAGTAATTGCCTTTTATCCTGTAGTGCTACCAAATTCATGCTTTAAATTATAAAGACAAATCCATTTACAAATAGTTCATTGGTGTGTGATAGGATTTCATGCCCTGGTGGATCAGATTATTATGAACTGTTCTCAAACATTAGTCTTTTATGGTCTAAAGGGAAAACAGATAAAATCAGGTAGGTAGAACATTGTATTATGTTTTTGATATTTTAAGAATGGATTTTTATGGAAATGGGTTGGGGAGAAAAGAAACAACTGTTTGTAGTTAGTGTTACAAAGGTCAGACCTGGGTGTTCTCTTGAGCAGCAAAGAGCGGTGTGTGTATTGTATATGTTCAGAGAGCTAACCTTCATCTTCAGTGCTTTTTTCCCCAAAACCCTGCTATGTGAGGGCCAGGTGGACTTGTTCCCCAGGTGTTTGAATCCTATGAAGTATAAGAGCAGAAGCACAGAAAAAAGATTATTCTAAAAAAAAAAAAAAACACAAACAAAAAAACCCCCCAATACTCATTCTGTATTTATTCATCAGACATATTTTGGGTTCCAAGCTAGCCTTTCTATGATCATTTTGATAAATAGCTTCTTGAAATATGGTTAGATTCACTTAGTAATCCTCATCTATATTTTCTGTCTTCTCCATCCGAGCCCAGCCACATATACATGTATGCCAGTGACATGTGCATGGGGCACCCAAAGCTGCCATCCGTCCAGGCTTTCATAGGTAGGATTTTGAATCACCATGTTGGCCTCACTTGTTCATCTGTTGTGGAGTGTTTCCAAAGGCACCGATTTTGGTCACCTTCAGTTCTAGCATCAAACTCTGAAAACAGGGGTCCCTGGAGGTGGGAATTTATTTAGGTCTACAGTAGATCCCCGTGTAACTGTTTGATCCCAGTGGTCAGCTCCGAAAGGTTTAAGGCTGTCCACAGACTGGGGTTAGAGGGTGGGTGGGATGGTCTTCAATGCCTAGCTGCCCAGGTAGTGCCCTTGCCAAGTTTCTGTTGCCCCTTCCTTGCAGAGTTTCCCCAGTACTTCCTGTCCTAAGATTGTGCTGGGTCCTAGAAGGAAAAGAACAAGCGATGACTTGCCTTCTTGGAATCTAGTGGAGAAGACTGAAATCTAAACCACGAGAGGCAATAATAGGAATAAATGCTTAATAGAGGTAGATGGATACTGCAGCCAGAGCACAAAAAAAGGGAATGGTCAGTTCTGTTGAAGGTATCTAGAAGAGATGATGGTTGAGCCACGCCTTGAAAAATGAGGAATTCATAAACAAGGACTGACAAATGTTGCAGGAGGGAAAATATGCACAGTGCCTCAGAGGCATGACACTATCTGGCACAGTTGGGCAACAACAAGTCGTGTGGTTATGACCAGGACAGCAGGACATGAGACTGAAAGGCAGAGGTCATATCTAGATGACCTTGGTATCCTAGGCCAAATAATTTGGACTGAAACCATTTTTGTCTTCATTTTTTTTTTTTTTTTTTTTTAGTTTTCCTTCTTATTTGTGGAAGCTCTCTATTTTTGATGGGTACTAATCCTTTGTTGTGTATTGTGTTTTTCCCCCAGGCTATTGCTTATTGTTTAGCTTTGTTTATAGTATCTGTACATTTTTGCATATTCAGATCTGTTACTTTGCTTTATAAAGCCCTTTCTCCAAAATTATAAAAATTAGGTATTAGGT
Source organism: Lynx rufus (assembly GCF_022079265.1). Lineage (NCBI taxonomy): Eukaryota > Metazoa > Chordata > Mammalia > Carnivora > Felidae > Lynx > Lynx rufus. The sequence continues at coordinate 128,589,914 of NW_025814878.1, forward strand.
AGTTAACAAAGTTGTTTAAAATTGAAGCAAAATATGCTTGTGATAAAAAATGCATGTAGGGCACCTGGGTGGCTCAGTCGGTTAAGTGGCTGACTTCGGCTCAGGTCATGATCTTGCAGTTCGTGAGTTCGAGCCCAGCTCAGAGCCTGGAGCCTGCTTTGGATTCTGTGTGTGCCTCTCTCTCTGCCCCTCCCCAGCTCGCACTCTGTCTCTGTCTCTCTCAAAAATAAATAAACATTGAAAAAAAATGCATTCAAGACAGAAAGGTAAACTGTAAAATTGTCTTTTTCTCATCTCAGACCCTTAATCTCTCAGTGTAAGGGGTAACCATTGTTATGCCTTATTTATTGGCCCAGGAATTCCCTGGATAGATTATTATTTCCTATGTTATATTATCATATAAATGTATCCTTTTTTGCTTATGGTTGACGTAAATCAGCGCACAGCAGAAATACTACACTTTGCTGCACTGGACTATGTTTTTTTTTTTTGTTTTTTGTTTTTTTTTTTTTTTTCAACGTTTATTTATTTTTGGGACAGAGAGAGACAGAGCATGAACGGGGGAGGGGCAGAGAGAGAGGGAGACACAGAATCGGAAACAGGCTCCAGGCTCTGAGCCATCAGCCCAGAGCCCGACGCGGGGCTCGAACTCCCGGACTGCGAGATCGTGACCTGGCTGAAGTCGGACGCTTAACCGACTGCGCCACCCAGGCGCCCCTGCACTGGACTATGTTTAACAAAGCTTTTCCTATCTGGACATAGAGACCTACCTAGTTCACCTTTCCCCTACTGATAGAAAAGTACTTTGTTTAAAAAAGTCTTTTGCTGTTCATGCTGAGCCAAGGTACATTACCATCTAAATCACAGTGCACCGTGCAAATGAATGTATATAGGTGACATCTCTAAAAGCTGAGTCCAAGCAGATGAGCCTTTAAAATTTTAATTGTCCTCAGAAGAGTTGGAACAACAATGGTTGTAAGATTTTGTTTCCCCATATTTGCTAATGTCATGTCTTGTGAGAATTTTAAGCTTTGGCAGGTTAAATTAGGAATCTGCAAATGGCCAGTTAAGTATTTTAGGCTTTGTGGGCCATACTGTCTCTGCCCTAGCTACCCAGTTCTGCCTTTGTAGAGTAAGACCCGCCAGAAACCGTATGTAAACGAACATGGCTGTTTACTCTATAGACCCTGAAATTTGGATTTCATATGATTTTCATATATCATGAAATAGTAATCTTATTTTTTTCAGCCATGCTATTTTGATTGAAAACAAAAAATATTGTTAGCATGCTGGCTGCATAAAAATGGGCACAACGGATCAAATTTGACTCACTAGCCATAGTTTGCCAACCCCTTGATCCAAGCCAAAAATATCTAATTGTTTAAATTATTAAGTTATGAAACATTTTTTCATGTTTATTGACGAGTGATAATATATTTTTTCTGTGAGCTGCTCTTTCTGTTTTTTGTTCCTGTTTTTGTTTCTTCTTCTCTTGTCGTGTGACTCTATATAGTAAAAAAGCTTTGTTCTTGTTTTCGGAGCACCCGGGTGGCTCAGTCGGTTAAGCGTCCGACTTTGGCTCAGGTCATGATCTCATGGTTCGTTGGTTCAACCCCGCATCAGGCTCTGTGTTGACAGCTTAGAGCCAGGAGTCTGCTTCAGGTTCTCTCTCTCTCTCTCTCTCTCTCTCTCTCTCTCTCATTCTCTCTCTCTGCCCCTCCCCTGCTGAAGCTCTCTTTCTCTCAAAAATGAATAAATGTTTAAAAATTTTTGAAAAAACTTGTTCTTATTTTCATTTGTTACTTCCATAGTTTTATTTCTTAGGTTTCTATTTTTGTTGCCCTTAGAATTTACTTTTGTGTAATGTTTCAAATTAGGGATCTTTCTGAATTCTGTTCTCCAGAAAAACACATTACCCTCAATATTGTTTATTCAGGTGATATATCCTTCTCTCGTTGCTTTGAAATGCCACCTTTACCTTGTACTGAATTTCCATATTTGAGACTGATTCTGTTTCTAGTGTCTTTCATAGATTTACTTATCTCTGTCTCAGTGCCAAATTATATTCATCACTACAGATTTATACATATTTTGATACTTAGTAGTGCATGTCTGTCTTTGTTCCTCTTCAGATTTTCTTTGACATATTAATATATAATTTTTCCAGATAAATCTGGAATTAGCTTTTTTTAAAAAAGATTTCAGTTTTGAGTAATCTCTACACCCAACATGGGGTTCAAACTCACGACCTCATAATCAAGAGTCACATGCACTTCTGACTGAGCCAGCCAGGTGCCCCTAGAATTACCTCTTTATTTTTAAAATTTACTTGGGATTTTTGGTATGATTGCACTAAATTATTGGTAAATTTTGGAGGAATTGAAAGCTTTAAAATATTTATTCTTCAACCCAAGAACATTGCTTGTCCCTTCATTTAATTTTTTTCCTTGAAGTTTAATTAGTATATAATATTCTATTAATTTCAGGTGTATATCATAGTGATGTGATATTTTTTACATTATGAAATGATCCTTGTAAGTAGTTATCATCTATCACCATACAAAGTTATTACAGTATTATTGACTATATTCCCTAGCTGTACATTACATCCCATGGCTTATTTTGTAATTGGAAGTTTGTACCACTGAATCTCCTAAACTTATTTCACCTGCCCCCCCAGGACCCCACCCCTTCAGTAACTTCCAGTTTGTTTCCTGTATCTCAGTCTGTTTTTATTTTTCTTTAAGATTTTTTTTTTAAGTTTTTTATTTTGAGAAAGAGAGAATGAGTGGGAGGAGGGGCAGAGAGAGAGAGCGGGACAGAGGATTTGAAGTGGGCTCTGTACTGACAGCAAAGAGCCTGATGGCTCAAACTCATGAACCATGAGATCATGACCTGAACTGAAGTTGGATCCTTAACTGACAGCCACTCAGGTGCCCCAGTCTGGTTTGTTTGTTTGTTTGTTTTACAACTAATTAATATTTTTGAGAGAGAGTGCATGTGAGTGGGGAAGGGCAGAGGGAGAGTCAGAGAATCCCAAGCAGGCTACACACCCAGTGCAGAGCCCAAAGTGGGGCTCCATCTCACAAACTGTGAGATGATGACCTGAGCTGAAATCAAGAGTCGGGCGCTTAACCAACTGAGCCACGCAGGTGTCCCTGGTCTGTCTGTGTTTTGTTCTTTGTGGTTTTTAGGTTTCGCATACAAGTGAAATAGTGGGGTGTTTGTCTTTCTCTGACTTCCTTTACTTAGCATAATATTCTCGTGGTCCATCCATGTTGCCACAAATGTCAAGCATCTCATTGTTTTTTATGGCTTAGTAATAGTCTATTGTGTATACACACACACACACCCCCCACATCTTCTTTATTAATTTCTCAATAGACACTTAAGTTGCTCCCATTAGCTATTGTAAATAATGCTGCCATGAAAATATGGGTGCATGTATCTCTTTAGATTGGTGTTTTTGTGTCAGTGCCCAGAAGTAGAATTGCAGGATCGTATTGTAGTTCTATTTTTAATTTTTTGAGGAACCTCCGTATTCTTTTTCACAGTGGCTGCAACCAATTTACATTCCCACCAGCAGTGCTCAAGAGTTTCCTTTTCCCCACATCTTCGCCAACACTTGTTATTTTTTTGTTTTTGATACTAGCCATGTGTGTGTGAGATGGTGTGGGATATTTCATTGTGATTTTGATTTGGATTTCCTTGATGATTATTGATGTGGAGCATCTTTTCATGTGTCTGGCAGACATGTATGTATAACTTTGGAAAAATGTCAATGCAAGTTGTGCTCTTTTTTAATCGGGTTATTTGTTGTTTTGATATTAAGCTATGTAAGTTTTTTATATACTTTAGATATTAACACCTTAATCAGATACATGATTTGCAGATATCTTCCATCATTAGGTTGCCATTTCATTTTGTTGGTTTCCTTCGCTGTGCAAAAGCTTTTAAGTTTGATGTAATCCCATTTATTTGTTAGCTTTTGTTGCCCTTGCATAGGAAACTGGTCCAAAAAATATTGCTAACGCTGATGTCAAAGAGCTTACTGCCTAGGTTTTCTTCTAGGAGTTTTGTGGTTTCAAGTATTGTGTTTGTCTTTAATCTATCTTGAATTTATTTTTGTATATGGTACAAGATAGTAGTCTAGCTTTATCTTTTGCATGTGGCCGTCCAGTTTCCCCAGCACAATTTTTTGAAGAATATGTCCTTTACTCATTGCTTGTTCTTGCCTCCTTTGTCATAGATTGACCATATATGTGTGGGCTTATTTCTGGCTTTCTGTTCCGTTCCATTGATTTATGTGTTTGTTTTGTGCCAGTACCATACTGTTTAGGTTACTATAGCTTTGTAGAATAGTTTGAAATCAGGGAACATGATGCCTTCAGATTTGTTCTTCTCTCTCAAGATTGCTTTGGCTGTTGAGGGTCTTTTGTCGTTTCATATAAATATTAGGATTCTTTGTTCTAGTTCTGCGAAAATGCATTTAACATTTTGATGGGGATTGCACTGAATCTGTAAGATTGCTTTGGGTAGTAAGGACATTTTAACAATGTAATTCTTCCAACCCATGAGCCCAGTATATTTTTTCATTTATATGTGTCATTTTCAGTTTCTTTCATCAATATCATACAGTTTTCAGAGTACAGGTCTTTCATCTCTTGGGTTTTATTCCTAGGTGCTTTGTTCTTTTTGATGCAGTGGTAAAGAGGGTTGTGTTTTGTTGTTGTTTTAAAATTTTTTTTAACATTTATTTTGAGAGAGAGAGAGAGAGAGAAAGCACAAGTGGGGAAGGGCAGAGAGAGAGCGAGACACAGAATCTGAAGCAGGCTCCAGGCTCTGAGCTGTCAGCACAGACCCTGATGTGGGGCTCGAGCCCACGAACCATGAGAGCATGACCTGAGCCACAGTTGGACACTTAACCACAGGTGCCCCAGGGGTGTCGTTTTTTAAAGCTTCTTTCTGATAACTCATTATTAGCATATAAAAGTACAGTTGATTTTTGTGTGTTAATTTTGGATTCTGCAACTTTACTGAATTCATTTATTTGAATAGTTTTTTCGTGGAGTCTTTAGGGTTTTCTATATATGTTATGTCATCTGCAAATAGTGATAACTTTGCTTCTATTTTTCCAACTTGGATGCCTGTATTTCTTTTTCTTATCTAATGGCTGTGACTAGTACTTCAGTACTATGTTGAATAAAAGTGGCAAGAGTCGGCATTCTTGTCTTGTTCCTTATCTTAGAGGAAGCTTTCAGCTTTTTGCCGTTGAACATGGTGTTAGCTCTGGGTTGTCATATATGGACCTTATATGTTGAGATACATTCCTTTTGTGCCCACTTTATTGAGAATTTTTATCATGAATGGATGTTGAATTTTGTCACATGGTTTTTCTGATACCTATTGAGATGATCATATGATTTTTATCCTTTGTTTTATTAATGTGGTGTATCATGTTGATTGAAGATGTTGAACCATCCTTGCATTCCTGGCAAAACTCCCACTTGATCATGGTGTGTGATCCTTTGTATTACTGAATTTGGTTTGCTGATATTTTTTGAGGACTTATTTATCTTTGTTCATATGGGCTATTAGCCTACAAATTTCTTTTTTTGTAATGTTTTTGTCTCATTTAGGTAGTAAGTAATGCTAGCTTCATAAAATGAGTTTGGAAGTGTTCCTTCCTCTTTAGTGTTTTGGGATAATTTGATAAGGATAGTTACTAACTCCTCTTTAAATGTTTGGCAGGATTCATCTGTGAAGCTGTCTGGTCCTGGATTTTTGTTTTGGGTGGCTTTTTTAATTGTTTTGATTTCATTATTTGTAATGGATCTATTCATATTTTCTCTTTATTCATTATCAGTCTTGGAAGGTGTTTCTGGTAATTCATTTTTTTCTAGGCTTTCCAGTGTGTTGGTGTATAATTGCAGCAGTCTTTTATCATCTTTTGTATTTCTTTAGTGTCAGTTGTAATTTCTCTTCCATTTCTGATTTTATTTAGTTGGTCCCTCTCTAATATTTTCTTGATGAATCTGGCTACAGGTTTATCGATTTTATCTTTTCAGAGAACCAGCTTTTGGTTTCATTGAGCCTTTCTTTTTTATCTCTATTTCATTTATTTCCATTCTGATCTTTATCATTTCCCTCCTTTTACTAACTCTGGGCTTTATTATTGCTGATTTGTTGTTCTTTCTCTAGTTCCTTTAGATGTAAAGTTAGTTATTTGAAATGTTTATTGCTCATTGCTATAAACTTTTCTTCTAGAACTGCTTTTACTGTGTCCCATAGATTTTGGAAAGTCTTGTTTCTATTTTCATTTGTTTCAAGATATTTTTTGATTTTCTCTTTGAGTTTTTTGTTGATCTATTTGTTGCTTAGTAGCATATTATTTAGTCTCCATGTGTTGTGTGGGGTTTTTTTTTTTCAGTTTTACTTTTGTAATTGATTTCTAGTTTCATACTGTTGTACTTGGAAAAAATGCTTGATATGATTTCAGTCTTCTTAAATTTATTGAGACTTATTTTGTGGCCTAATGTGATCCTGGAGAATGTTCACTGTGCACTTGAAAAGGTGTATTCTGCATTTTGGGGATGAAATGCTCTGTATGTATCTAACAAGTCTATCTGGTTTGCTGTGTTGTTTAAGGCCAGTGTTTCCTTACTGATATTTTTGTCTCAATAATTTGTCCATTAAGGTAAGTGGGGTATTAAAGTTTCCTGTTATTACTGTATTATTGTCAGTTTTCCTCTTTATGTCTGTTAATATTTGTTTTATAAATTTAGGTACTCCTGTGTTAGGTATGCAAATATTTGCAAGTGTTTTATCTTCTTCTTGGATTGACCCTTTTATCATTTTGTAATTTCTTTCTTTGTCTTTTGTTTCAGTATTTCTTTTAGAAGTCAGGGGGTTTTTTTGTTGTTTTTTTTAATGCTTATTTATTTTGAGAGAGAGTGTGCACGTGCACACACAAGCAAGGAAGGGGCAGAGAGAGAGAGGGAGAGAGAGAGAATCCCAACCAGGCTCCAAGCCATTAGTGCAGAAACCGACACGGGGCTCAATCAATCTCACAAACCATGAGATCATGACCTGAGCTGAAATCAAGAGTTGGACACTGACTGAGCCACCCAGGCACCCCTAGAAGTCAGTTTTGTCTGATGAGTATTGCTACTCTAGCTTTTTGTTTCCATTTGCGTGGAAAATGTTTTCCATCTCTCCACTTTCAGTCTGTGTGTGTCTTTAGATCTGAAATGAGTCTCTTGTAGGCAGCATATAGGTGGGTTTTGTTTTTTACCATTCAGCCACCCTGTGTCTTTTGATTGCAGCATTTAGGCCATTTATATTTAAAGAAATTATTGATAGATGTGGACTTACTGCCATTTTGTTCATTGTTTTCTGGTTGTTAATTTCGTTTTTTTAATGTCTTCATATATTCCTTTAGTTCCTTGTATTTCTATTAAGATTATTGTTGGATACTGTAGAGTTTTGATGAATGGTAACTTTTTTAAATTAGGTAGCAATCTGAACAAAATGAATTGACACTACTATAAATGCCTCTGCTGATCCACTCAAGCATTACCTGCGTTAGGTTTTATTAGCTACCATTTATCTAGTCCTATGGCTTTATGTTAAAGTTAGAAATACTATGGGATGCCTGGGTGGCTCAGTCGGTTAAGTGTCCCAACTTCGGCTCAGGTCATGATCTCACAGTTTGTGAGTTCGAGCCCCACATCGGGGTCTGTGCTGACAGCTCAGAGCCTGGAGCCTGCTTTGGATTCTGTGTCTCCCTCTGTCTCTCTGCCCCTCCGCTGCTTGTAGTCTCTCTCTCTCTCTCTCTCTCTTTCTCTCAGAAAAAATAAACATTAAAATTTTTTTTTTTTTTAAGTTAGAAATAACATACTTGGAGTTACTGATAAGATCAACATTGTTCTGGAGACATTAGATAAAGCAGTAAAACTATGTGAAATAAATGAGGTCTAAATTAATAGTGGAAAAAGAAATTAAACATTTTAAATGGTTAATATATGTCTATCTAGAAAATCCAAGAGAAACAATTCAAAACATAATAAATTAATGAGAAAGTTCTATAAAGCAGCAAGAAAGAAGATAAACACTAAAATCCAGCAACTGTCTGTTAACAGTCATACTCTGCTCTCTCCCATACAATTGCTAATACTGAAGTCTAAGCCTCACCATCTTTTAATCTTCTAGTAGAACTCTTTGTTTTCATGATTTGGCCCAACAATTCTTTCTCTTCTGCCAGGAGGCAGAAGTATATTTCAAGTATATTTAGATTCCTAGACTTAAAACCATTTGGTTCTCTCACAACATTTAGATTTCTTCTTTAGTCTCACGAATGTCCTTTTCTTTTTCTTAACACCCATAATAATTTGCCAATATACAGTTTTATGCCTGCTTATTTAATGTGATCAGGACAAATGACCCTTCTGTCACCATCGTATATGCTACACTTTAGTACGTAATGGGCACTTAGTAAATATTTGCTGAAAATATAGACTGATCCAATCTTCTTTTTAAAAATGGACTTGATTTTTTAGGACCATTTTGAGAAGATAGTACAGAGTTCCCATATACCCCAACCCCATCCAGTTTTCCTTGTTATGTTAGCATGATACATTTGTTACAACTAATGAGTCAATGTTGGTACATTAATTAAAGTCCATATTTTGTTCAGATTTTCTAAGTTTTTAAACTAATATTGCTTGTCTATTACAGAATCTCACCTAGGACCGCATGTTACATTTAGTTATCATGTCTTCTTCTGCTCCTGTGGCCTATGATTGTTTCAGATTTGTCTTGTTTTTGATGACTGTGATAGTTTTGATCAAGTGTTTTATAGAATGCTCTTTTGTTAGAATTTGTCTAGCGTCTTCCTTACGGTTAGACTGGAGTTCTAAAATTTTAGGAGGAAGGCCACAGAGGTCAAGTGCCATTTTCATCACATCCAATTAAGGTCACATATATGGATATAGTATTATTGTTGATTTTGACTTTGATCATCTGGCTTGAGGTAGTATTGTCAGGCTTCTCCACTGTGAAGTTACTCCTTTTTTCCCCCTTCCCCTACTGTACTCTTTGAAAGGAAGTCACTATACATACTCTGTACTTAAGGATTGGGAGTTGTACTCTACCTCCTTGAGGGCAGAGTATCTACATAAATGACTTTGAATTCTGCTGTTTGGGAGATTTGTCTCTTCTCCCCTACTTAATTATTCACTTGTTTATATCAGTATGGACTCAAGGATATGTATTTCCCACTTTGGGTTATAATACAGTATTTCTTTATCAAGTTTCTTTCTCAAATTGTTGCAGTTTTGGCCGTCGGGAGCTCTTTCATTTGGCTCCTGTGTCCCTTTGACATAGCCCGTCAACATAGGCTTCTTTTGCTTGCTTGCTTTTGCTTTTGTTTTTTTAGAACTTTGTTCCTTTCTAGCACTGTAAGATCCTCCAGTATCATCTTGTGTATTTCATGCTCAGCACTAGAATCAACCATTTCTCCAGACTGGACAATGGTATCAGAAATCAAGATCTGGAGCTAGATATGCTTGTTGCTACTGGGGTGAAATCTTTTATTTGATTATAATTATATCTTTAATCTTTTTTAATTTTTCATTTGTTATTTTTTCTAATTTCTTAAGCTAAATGCTCAAATTCAGCATATTTTCAGTGTTCCTAGTTTTATTTTGTTTTTGTTTTTTTTTTTTCATAAATGGATCCATCGTATACTTTTTTTCTCTGAGATCTGTTTTGGCTGAATTTTGCAAGTTTTAGAGGCATGTTGTTCATTTCTAAAGAGTGTTTTTTACTTTTCCTTTTTGTTTTGTTTTTTTTTTTATTTTTTTTTAAATTTTTTTTTTTTCAACGTTTATTTATTTTTGGGACAGAGAGAGACACAGCATGAACGGGGGAGGGGCAGAGAGAGAGGGAGACACAGAATCAGAAATAGGCTCCAGGCTCCGAGCCATCAGCCCAGAGCCTGACGCGGGGCTCGAACTCACGGACCGCGAGATCGTGACCTGGCTGAAGTCGGACGCTTAACCGACTGCGCCACCCAGGCGCCCCTACTTTTCCTTTTTGAATCATTGTTTAGAACGATATTTTTAATACATTTTTAAGTGGATAAAATTTGGAGACATATACCCTTTTATTATTATAGTCTAGTTTTATTAAAATGTGGGAAAATGTGGCTTATGTATTTCTTTATTTGGGAGATTGTAATTTTCGTTGTGATCTAATATAAGGTCAACTTTTTGTGAATGCTATATATATTCGAGAAGTGCATGAATTTTTTCCTTATTGGTTGAAGTATCTCTATATGGTATGTATATCAGATAAACTTTGTTTACTGTATTATCCAAATACTTATTTACTTATTTTAGGCTTCTAGATCTGTTGAGAAATAAGCCTCTTACTCTGATTCGGTTGTTTTTTGTTTTTGTTTTTGTTTTGAGAGTGCACACATGCATGTGTGAGTGGGGGAGGGGCAGAGGGAGAGCGAGAGCTACAAGTTTAAGCAGGCTCCATGCCCAGCACAAGCCCAATGCAGGACTGATCTCACAATCGTGAGATCATGACCTGAGCGCAAGTCAAGAGTCAGACTCTAGACTGACTGAGCCACCCAGGCGTGCTACTCTGATTGTTTTTATATCCGTTTCTTCTTGTATTTATGATAAATCTTGCTTCGTATATTTATCTTGTTTTAAGTTTTATTTGGAAAAATTTCAAATCTACAGAAAAGTTTCATTAATATTCATAATTACTCACATAACCTCTACCTAATTTTAAATTTTTTTTTTTCAACGTTTATTTATTTTTGGGACAGAGAGAGACAGAGCGTGAACGGGGGAGGGGCAGAGAGAGAGGGAGACACAGAATCGGAAACAGGCTCCAGGCTCTGAGCCATCAGCTCGGAGCCCGACGCGGGGCTCGAACTCACGGACTGCGAGATCGTGACCTGGCTGAAGTCCGACGCTCAACCGACTGCGCCACCCAGGCGCCCCTGCCTCTACCTAATTTTAATTCACTTGTTAACATTAGGTACATTCTCTCTCACTCTATCTGTATCTATACATGTGCCTATATTTTATATATATAAACCATTCAGTTGTCTCAGCATTGAGTTTGTTTAGTCTCTATAGTGTCCTTTTATATATGTAATATAAAATATAAGCATAGATATAGTAATCCTCAACCAGATATTAGCAAATTGAATCCAACCGTGTATAAAAGGAATTACATATTATGACCAAGTGGAATTTATTCCAGATATACAGAGCTGATTCAGCATTCGAAAAGCAATTAACGTAATCCATCACATCAACAAGCTACAGAGCAAAAATCATATATATAACCAATGATGATAGCAATAGATGCAGGAAAAGCATTTGACAAAGTCTAAAACTCAGTCCTGATAAAACTCAGCAAACTAGGAGTAGAAAACTTCCTCGGTTTGATAAACAACATCTGCTAACATCGTACTTAATGGGAAGAAACTAGATGTTTTCCCACTAAGATCAGGAACAAGACAGGGATGTTCACTCTTGCCTCACCTATTCAACATTTTACTGGAAGTCCTTGTAGTACAATAAGACAAGAAAAGAAAATAAAAGATAAACTGGGAAGAAAGAAAGAAAACTTTGTTTGCAGATCACATGATTGTCTATGTAGAAAATCTCAAAGAATTAACAAAGAAACTCTTGGACTTAATAAATGGTAATAAAAGGTATTAGGTACAAAGTTAATACACAGAGTCATTTGCCTTCTTATATATGAGTAATGAACAATTTAAATTTGAAATTAAAATACAATACCATTTATATTAACGCTAAAGAAGAAATGCTTAGGAATAAATCTAACAAATATTTATAAGATCTATATTAGGAAAACTACAAAACACTGATGAAAGATGTCAAGATGACAATAAATAGAGATGGTCCATGCACTACAAGAAGAGAATATTTTCAAGGTGTCAGTTCTTTCCAACTTGGTCTAGATCCAGTCCAATACAACCAAAATCCCAGTAAATTATTCTATGGGATGTTGGCACCTGACTCTGGTTTATATGGAGAGGTAAGAGACCCAAAGTAGCCAACATAAAATTGAAGGAGAAGAACAAAGTTGGAGGACTGATGTTAACCTGACTTAAAACTTCTGTAAAGCTATAGTAATCAAGACACTGTGGGATAGGTGGAAGAATAGATACAGATCAATCGGACAGAATAGAAAGCCCAGAAATAAAGTCAACTGATCTTTGGTGAACTAGCAAAGGCAGTTCAGTGGCGAAAGGATAGTTTCTTCCAAGAAATGGTGCTGGAACAACTGGAGATAAACATGCAAAAAATGGAAAGAAAATTTAGACATAGACCTAACAAACGTGAAATGGGTCACAGATATAAATGTAAAATATAAAACTATAAAACTCCCAATGCTAACAAGAGAAAATCATAGGTAACATAGGGTTTGGTGATTTATTACATACAACACCAGAATTATAATCCGTGAAAGAAAAAAATGACAAGTTGCATTTCATTAAAATTAAAAATTTCTGCAGTACACAAGACACTGTTAAGAGAATGAAAAGATAAGCCAATGACTGGGAGGAAATATTTGCAAAAGACATAATCTGATAAAAGTCTGTTATCCAGAATATACAAAGAACTCTTAAAACTCAACAGTAAGAAGGGGCACCTGCATGGCTCAGTTGGTTAGGCACCCAGCTCTTGGTTTCAGCTCAGGTCATCATCTCGCGGTTTCATGAGTTCAAGCCCCACATCAGGCTCTGTGCTGGCAGTGATGAGCCTGCTTGGGATTCTCTCCCTCCATCTCTCTCTGCCTCTCTCTCTCTCTCTCTCTCTCTCTCTCTCTCAATAACAAAACAGAAAATAAATAATCCAGTGTTTAAATGTGTAGAAGATCTGAATACTACTTCATAAAAGGAGATATACAGCTGGAAAATAAGCATATGAAAAGCTAGCCCACATCCTATGTTGTCAGGGAACTGCAAATTAAAATGACATACTGCTGCACACTTATAAGAATGGCCCAAATCTAGAACAGACAACCTGCCAACACCAAGTGGTGGTGAGTATGTGGAGCAGTGGGAACTCTCATTCACTGCTGCTGGGAATGCAAAATGGTGCAGCCACCTTGGAAGTAGCCTGCTGCTTTTTTACAAAACTAAATATATTCCTACCAGATAATCCAGTAATTATGCCTCTTGAATTTATGCAGATGAGGTGAGAACTGATGCCCACACAAAAGTATGCAATGAATGTTTCTGGCAGCTTTATTCATAATTGCTCATCCTTGAAAACAAGATGATCTTCAGTGGGTGAATGGATAAACTGTGATGCATATATACGATGAAATATTAGCTAGCAGTAAACAGACATGAGATAAGCTAAGAACAGACATGGAGGAAACTTAAATTTTGAAAGAAGGCAGTCTGAAAAGGCCACATACTGTATGATCCCAACTACATGACAATTCTGGAAAAGGAGCACAGTGGAGACCATAAAAAGATTGGTGTTTGCCAGAGTTTGGCGGGGCGAAGAGGCAGTGGAGAAGGATGACTAGGTGGAACATGGGATTTTTTATGGCAGTGAAACTAATCTCTATGATACGGTCACGGTCGATATATGCCATTATGTATTTTGTCAAAACCCAGAGAATAGACAACACAAAGTGTGAAACCCTAGTATAAACGAAGGACTTAATGTACTCATACTGGCTCATCAGTTACAGCAAATGTCCCCCACTAATGCAAAGTGTTAATAGGGAAAATTGGGGAGGGGCCCTTAAGGAGGGGTATATGGAAACTCTCTACTTCCCAATGAATTTTTCCATAAACCTAAAACCGCTAGAAAAACAAAAGTCTATAATTAAAAGAACAAATAGGCCTCAGAGTAGAAGTATAAAGTTTAAAAGTGTAAAGAAAACACACCAGTGAACTATATTAATTTTAATGTCTATCAAGAAGTGTAAAATCTTCCAGCAACACAAAATAATTTTTTTTAGCTTTGAGACACTAATTAAAACTGTACAAATAGATATAGCCATTACCATCATCATAAATTACTCTTCAGATTTTAACAGTTTTCAACAAGGTGAGCTGAATCTTCTATACAAAAATACCGTATTACTATTATTTTATGATGTCTTTGGATAATGTCCACAAGATGATGCCAATTACATTAGCATTTGTTACAAAGTCAAAAAACACATAAAAATTACAGTTGATAACAGTATTATTCTTTAAAAAGAATATACAGTATTAACGTTCAGTCCATAAAATGGCAAATTTAAATATAGTCCCAAGTTCAAGATGTCTCTTTTAAGTACCAGTTTAGAAACAGAACTGAGAAAAAAAAATTGTACTAAGTGAATCACTGCTATAGCAACTGAATTGCATTTGCTCTTGAGAGTAAATATCAAGGTCGGAGCCAGGTCAGCGATCTGCAGCGCAGCAAGAGTTTGCTTTGGGCGAAAGCTGGCGCACCTCATCTTTGTGTCTGGTAGGAACATGGAAACAAGGTATTTTGAAAGTGTGATGAGCAAACATCACAGTTTCAAGAACTCTCTTAATGATGTAAAGATGAGAACCTTGGTTGATCTGGGAGTCATTAAGCCATTGAGGTTGATAGTCACCACGAATTCACAGGAGTTGTGTTGGTCAAAGTCAAACAATAGACTCTTTCTCCACTAACATCGGGTGTCATAATTTTGAAATCTTTATGTTAAAGATAAATTTATTCCGAAGAAAGATGCCCTGCTCAAGAATTACCACTGCTTCCATAATTTCAGAGTAGAAAACCAGATGATAAATCAGCATTCTCTGCCATTGCCAAACTGGTAATATAGAGCCTTAGCCAAATACGAGCTCTGATTGACAGACCACCGAGGTTGCCATTAAAAAAAAAACAAAAACCCAAAACCAAGCAAAACAAAAACACCTCTGAGGCCAATCAAAATATTAATTAATTTAGGCAAATAACAGATGAAAACGAAAACATTCTAAACACTTTCTGGAGGCTTTTTTAAAAAAGTGTCTTATACTTAGTAACTATTAATTGGTAGATCAAACACTTGATACTTTGGCAAATAGTTTATTCAATACTTTGTAAAGTCCTACCCGTACGCGTGTCAGCGCTGTGGGCAATTGATGCTAAGAAATTGGATTTCATTTCTAGGAAAGAAAGAAAATAGTAGGAGATGATTTTTGCTCTGCAGAGTACCCACTACTTCGTATTGCTTCCAGAACTCAGTAGAAATAGACATCTGTACACATTCCCCAGGGTCGGGGACTTGCATGGACTCTGTGGAGAATGTTGTGGGGCTTTGCACCATTCTCCTACCGGTGGCCGCCATATTTGGCCACCCAGTCTGTCCTTCCGTGCACTGAGGGAACCGGCTGCACACGGTTCGCAACGTTAAGATTCCTGGCCGTAGGATTGTAAGTAGGTCCTGAAAACTGCCCCCGACCGGGTTTTGTGTTCCAGGTGTATTCTGGAAGAAATCAGAATTGGAAGTTAGAACTTTATTCATTGGATTGTCAAATTGAAAATAAGGCAGTTTAAATCTTTTCATTTCATGGGGGAGTTTTGAATTTATCTTTAAAAGATTAGTTCTGTGGTCTCTAAGGGTTTTTTTGTTTTTTGTGTGTTTTTTTTTAATAGTAAAACGAAAAATTCTAGTGTGGTGTGATGTTCATAGAGAATTCTCAGTAGCTCAAGAGCCAGTATTTCTGGTTTACAGTTCTGACTACTGCTGCTGCTTTTATGGGTTCACTCAAATGCCTATCACATTTAGGTTGGCAACATGAATTAGGATGACCAAGAAAATTCTTGGTTCAGGTTGAACAGGCAATAACCCACAGTGTTATTAGTGACTTTGTAAAATCACACAATGGTTACATCTGAATAATACTCGAGCGTAATACCCACTACGGAAACTTTATTTGTAATTGTGAATCCTATAAAGCTTGGGCTTCATGGAGCTCCACAGATGGGATCCCATAGTAGATTTCTTTTAACCATAAAAATGTGGTTTTTAGAAGCAAGAAACTTCCTTTTTTTAATTGGGAAAATGAAGGGCGATAACAGAATTCCTTTAAAAGGTGAGCCAGTCCTAAGATCCCAAACCGTTCATCGTAGGGTCTGCTTTATTCATAAATTTGACTGATTAAATATTTGTGAAATTTTGATTTGTTAAATATTTGTTATCTGAACAGCTTACAAGCTAAAATTGCTTAAACATCTCAAATGACAGAGCAGTAAATCATTTGGCAGAGAACTTTAATGACTGGACTCTTCTCCAGTCCTTCCTTCGCCTGCCCTCACTTCATATTTACGGCTGAGCATCATAGATGTTCTATCTGAAGAGGGATGTTTGATCCTTCAATTTGGGATTTAAGTATCGTTTCACACTGTGTGGTGGCTGACACTCTTGGATTAAACTAAGTGTCAATTTTGAGACGAGTCTGACCATTTTGCACACTGAACACTACCCATACTCTATTCACTTGCATGGTTTCCCGGTTTTGTTTTTGTTTTTGTTTTTTTCTTAAACTTTCTCTGTAAAACTGGGAGTGGAGGGGAAATTATGGGAGCACGTGGGTCCAGTGTGCTGCTGACCTCAGCTTAATGGGAATAAAGCATTAAGTGAGGAACTGCCCTGGGGATAGTCACCTGGTCCTATCATCCCGCCCTGACCAGGTTTAAAATTCTCCAGGTTCAAGGCGATAGAAAGCGACCTGACAAGGTGGGTTAATAGCCAGTTAACCCTGAACTGTGAAGGAAGAACTGGTTAAACAGTTAACCAGGTTTTCCAGGAACAGCCCTTTTGTTCTATCCCACGGGAGTGTGGACACACACCAGTCTGTTAAATTTGTGAAGGCTGCAGACCTAATGGGCCTGTGGGTGGAGGAGAGAGCAGGTGAGAGGGAGGGAGTGGAGCGAGGAGGAGAGAGAGGCAGAGAGTCCCCTGGTGAGTGATTTCAGAGACGGGAGAGGGGACAGGAGAGGGGACGAAGTCTTCAGCTAACAGTTGGGCGAGCCTCTGGTGTTGCAACATGAGGGATTTGGGGAGTAACAGAACTTTTTTCCCAGCTCATGACCTAGCTACGTCAGGTCCTGAATGCATTTGAGGGAAACCATGTCCAGGAAAACATTTTTAAAACTGCTGAAGAGGAATCATTTTGCCAAGATTTCCTTTCTGAGAAATAATAATTTCAGGACTCAAGCACCCTTGGTGAAGAACTCAGCAGCTGCCACAGGAGCTGAGATCTGGGGGCAGGGCAAGAAACACTTTTGTGTCAGCCGGACCTTGCCCCGCACCTCCTTAGAGTGGGGCAGGCAGCCCTCACGCTTGCTGTGCCCTCTTTTTAAAAACAGCACGTGTCCTATCAAGGGCATTTAACTTCCTGCAGAAAATATTTGCTAAAGGAAAGATGTTTGCCTGTGATGCGTGCCCTGATTATGTAACCTTTAGCAAGAAGTAAAACCCGTGTAAAATGAAGACCGTAATAATAGTACCTTCTGGAGTAGAGTTAATGAACATAGCTCACTTAGAACAGGGCCCCCCCTGCCCTTGCAAAGGGCGGCCGGCCGTGTAGGGAAGAAGTCACCCTGATTACCACAAGGCAGGGATTCGGGGAGGAGGTGTTGGGAAGTTTGGGGTGAGAGATTACAAGGGGAAGCTGGAAGAAATTAATTCGATTTTTCTTCTCTAATCCTGGGGGCGAGGCTGGGGAAGAGCAGAGAGGAAGGCTATGAGAGAAGGGGAAATAGTCGAGGAAATACGGTAATGACCTGCTTTTATTCTTTTGTGGGAAACTCTCACACCAGTGGGAGTACTGAAAGACACATCTCTTACAGAACAGTGTTTTCCTAAGGATTGGCATTGACCACTTGAGGATGATTAATATTTACTTCTTTTTTTACCTTTCCTCCTATCACCATCTGTAGGAACATCTGATGAGCAGAGCAAATGAAGAGATGAAAAGTTATGAGAAAGCATTTACTTAAAAGAAAACAGGAACATGCATGCTAATCTGACAGAATGCTTAATATACAAAGGCCTTCAATATCTTACAAAAACCGTTTTCTAAAATGCCCACTTTCACTTTCTAAGAGCAGACACTTAGATAACAAACCAGTTTGAAACATTTTGATTTTCTCCTCTTCTAAAAATTGCTACTAAGCCATGGCTGCTGACTCATTGTCAGGCTGGCTTAAAATACCTGAGGCTTCAAAAAAAAAAAAAAAAATCACTTGCTGTGTATAAGGTGTTTACTTACATATTTTGTTTCCGCAGAGAGATAATGAATCAATGCTTTTCACAGATAAAGTAACTAAGTACTGTTTGAGCAGTGCTACTGTGGTACGAAATCATAAATTACAGAAGTCCCGTGTTTCTCGCAGTTTTAGCTCCAGCAGTGTGAACTTGAGAGGTTGGACTTCAGAGAACTTTAGAGTGTGAATTCTAACCAGGAGTTTGAAGTTCGGAGGGAATTTATACAACTCCCTATCTTCCCGAACTTCTGACTGTCTGCCTTAATGTTTATTTTAAGTGCCTTCCTGAGGACTTCTATTTTAGAGTTGTTTTGAGAGCCTTCATAGTCAGACCTGGTCAAGCTCAAGTACAGAATCACCACCACGCCACCGCAGGGCACACAGCCTACTTGGTCATAACCGGAGGGCGGGGGAATAAGCCAAGCCTCCACCATCTACTACCGGTGCAAAGCCAGAGCCAGGGTGGGAAAGTTCTGCCACGGCTCCCTTCACTCTGCACAGGAACTGCCTGTGGAGTGATACAGGAACAGCATGTCCGTGTTTATGAAGCCCCCACCCTGTGCCAGGTACCGACCGGGCGGGCAGCTCTGAAAAATGCACCTTCTTTACATCCCGTTGGGTCACACAGCATGTTCTCGAATTTCACAAACCGGCTCCTCTCCCAGCTCCACCACTTAGGAGCTGGGTGACCCTCGGTCAATTACTTGATGTCACTTTCCTCCTCTGTAAAAGGTCTACCTCATCCAGTCTTGTGCAGGTTCAATGGCATAATCCGTATGCCTTGCCAGTCACCACTTTGTTAAAGGCAGCTCTTACAAGAGACTCGCAGACCGCACCTTCAGAAGAAGGGGCATTTTGCCAAAAATCATTAGAACTGTGTTAACAAGGTGAGTGAGACTAATTTAAAAGTCTCCACTTGGGCAAAGTGTATAAACTTAGAAAAAGCTCCTTTCTGGTCAGAAATCTTAAAAACTCTAAAGTTCTTACCTGTAGTTGTTGCACCAAGAGGTGCTAAGTGTATCCTCTGGCCAGCTGACCCCACTTCTTTTTTGAGAAAGGAAGGAATGTATCCTGACTGATTGTAAGTAGCATAACTTCCAAGACTTCCTAGTGATGTATCATAAAGTTTCATAGTCAGAAGGTGAAAATTTTAAAGCACCCGAGAGTAACTTGAATACTACACGCCTACTAATTCTAGATTCTATTTTTTGAGGACTGACTCTATTTTAAGCACTGAGCTATGGCTTTAGAGACCATCCTATTCAGTCCGTATAACAACCCTTTGGGAGGTATATTTTACCCACACCTTGTGGCTCTCAGAACTTGCTTAAGTTATCACGGTAAGTGACCAGGTTAGAATGTGAACCCAAGGCTGTTTGCCCTGAACACACCAGGTTTTTTTTTATGACTCCACTCTCACCCTGAGAGTATGTCTCCTGCCAGGAAGCCCCCATCCCTGCACTGCTTTCTGTGCTTTGTCTTCGTTCTGCAAAATCACTACCATGACTGCACCTACTCTCATAGGGTTGTTGTAGGGATTGAATGAGATGTAGGCAAAGCACTTAGCATAGAATCCGGTGTTCAATAAATGTCAGCTGTCATCATCATCATCCTCATAGCTATTAGTGAATGATCAACCTGGGGGCAGTAGAGTGAGGGGCTGAAGGAGGGAAATGTAGAGGCAGAAGACAGGAGGTCATTGCTATAGCTGAAATGAGTAAGTATGAGGACCTGAATTCAGGGAGTCACAGAGGCAATGCAGAAGAGAACGGAGTGGGTATATGGGGTAGGAGGGGGAGGGAAAGAGGAATATAAACCCCTAAGTTTGTATCTTAGGTGACTAACAACAGCAGTACAGGAGAATCAGGTTTGTTGGAAAGACATGATGGCCATGGGATATTTGAGTTGTAGTGTTGAGCAGGCCTGGAGATTTGGAATTATCAAGCTATGGCAATTATGGGCTATGGGCTTGGAGGAGCCAGCTCAGAGGGACCGTGGATGTGCAAAGATCCAGAATGGAACCCCAGGGAGCACCAGCATTGAGGGAAACGACAGAAAAGGACCCCGTGGAGAAGAGGGAGTAGGGAGGGCAGGTGATGGGAGGAGCAGGGTCTGAATAGCCAAGAGGATACAGTGTGCAGAGAGAGGAGGGAGGCCAGAGAGGCAGAGGTCTGATGGATTTGCACCACCCTTGGGATCTGGCCACTAGGATAATGTCAGGACCTGGCAGGAGCTGTTTCAGTGGCCTGAAGCCATCTGAGGACAAAGGACAGTGAGCTGAAGAGCAAACTGGAAATAAGGGAAGAAATAGATGTAAGTTCTCCTTCGAGAGCCTAGCCGTGCAGGAGAGGAGACAGGTGTGTCAGCAAGGAGGTGAAACGGGGCTCAGATCATGGTGGTGGTTTCAAGAACTGCTTGCTTGGCAGCTATGACTGAAGCATTTTTCACAGTGTTACTTGTTCGCAAGTGTGGACTCTGAACTTCTCGTCCCTGAGTCTGTCACAGCGCTGTGCATAGTAGGCTCCCAGTAAGTGTCTGCTCTTGAACCAACAAACGTCAAACAGCAGCGTTGTCGCAGAAATGGGATTTTACACAGTGAGCACGTTATCAGCTTATACAGTTTTAACACTACTGAATATGAGCATGATCGCCTCCCTCGAGTGCCCATTCAGAATCGGCAGTCAGCCCTCTACTTTGAAAGATTTTTGAAAGAAAGTTCGAGGCAGTGATCACGTTCAGCAGCAGCTTCAGAACATTGCTCTTGGTCTCATCCTTCTCACCAGAGCAGACACTTACTAAATGCTTACTGTGACAAGAATCCTAGGTATGGTTATATAATAATACATTGGTAAATATTATTTCCTCCATTTTGTAGGTGGGGAAACCGACGTAGGGAGCCTAAGGAACTTGTCCACAGTCACAAGGCCTACTGAGTGATAGTATGGGGATATGTCCGATTCTAAAAGTCGTGTGCCGAAGAGTTAATAGGCTGCATCTTACTATTACAAGAAGAAGTTGCTACGGAAAAATGCACAGAAAAGGAAATTTTCTTAAATTACTTCGGCTACGTAGTTTCGAAGTGCCTTGTGAGCTGCAGATCTTTAGGCTGGAGTCAATAGCACTGTTGACACCAGCGACCTTGAACCCCTAGGAAATCTACCGCCTCTATTAACCTGGTTAGCTTTTAATGTTAAATGATTGTTAGCACTTCAAAAATGAGTTTCAGAACTTAAAAAGAAGTTTTGCAGGAACACTGATTACGAAATAAGGAAATCTTTTAATTCTTTTCAGCAGATTTGCTTCACTTATATAAATTGTCATAATTAGTTTAAGAAGATGAGCATAGAACTTCCTGAGAGCATGTTAGTCTTAGAATTCCAACTACTGAAGAATGGTGTTTCTGATGATGTGGAATGCTTCTCTTTCTCCTAGTCCTCGTCTGACTTCTCAAACAAGGTGACCTTGGCCTTCATAGTGGCCTTGTATGACAGGATTCAGAGCAAATGTGGGAAAGAAAAGTGGACAAGGAATTCAAAGAACAAGTTGCACTCATCTAGAATGCCCAGAAATTACCTTGTGGGTCCTCTAATTTTTCAGGAAAACTTTCATTACATGATAGTTTTTCGATTGGTTTAATTATGCTTTCCTCTGAAGAGAAGGCAGGTAGAAAGAAAGAATGAATAATAAGAATGTTTTAGGAAAAGCAGAGAAAAAAATGGATTGATTAGATGATTAATGAAAAGATCAGGAAGAACCCTTAGCATGAGAAAGCATTCTCATGTGTGGTCTCAGCTTTCATCTGATGCCAGCCAAGTATAGATTCCCCCGAGACTCAAAGTTGTATTTAACCATAACTCATTTGTATTGGTTCGGTGGATATTATTTTAAAATACTGGCAAAAATAAGTGAATTACAGTGCTGCAGTGTTTGACACTTAAAATGTCCACAGTGTTAAGATGAACGTCACATCAGAATATCCCAGTAGATGGGGCGCCTGGGTGGCTCAGTCGGCTGAGCGTCCGACTTCAGCTCAGGCCATGATCTCATGGTCCGTGAGTTCGAGCCCCGCGTCGGGCTCTGCTGACAGCTGGGAGCCTGGAGCCTGCTTCGGATTCTGTGTCTCCCTCTCTGCCCCTCCCCTGCTCACGCTCTGTCTCTCTCTGTCTCAAAAATAAATAAAAGCATGGGGTGCCTGGGTGGCTCAGTCGGTTGAGCATCCGACTTCGGCTCAGGTCATGATCTCACAGCTCGTGAGTTCGAGCCCCGCGTCGGGCTCTGTGCCGACAGCTCAGAGCCTGGAGCCTGCTTCGGATTCTGTGTCTCCCTCTCTCTCTGTCCCTAACCCACTCACATTGTGTCTCTGTCTCTCTCAAAAATAAATAAACATTAAAAAAAATAATAAATAAATAAAAACATTTTAAAAAAAATTAAAAAAAAAAAGAATATCCCAATAGATTACCATAGTGATCCTCAGGTGGTTTTTGGGTCCAATACCAGAAAACTATCTATCTATTTTTTAAAAAGAATGCTTTACTTCTTTACACATTTTCAAATATGTAAGATCCTTCAGCATAAGTTTTATAGTTCCAAAAGTTGTCCTTTGTGGCATATTATAATTATAGACATTTAAAAATAAAACTATTCCATCTCTCCTTTAACCGTAACCAATGGAATCTAAGTACCATGGTGATTTAAGGAAATTTTTTTTTTTTAATTTTTTTTTCAACGTTTTTTATTTATTTTTGGGACAGAGCGAGACAGAGCATGAACGGGGGAGGGGCAGAGAGAGAGGGAGACACAGAATCGGAAACAGGCTCCAGGCTCTGAGCCATCAGCCCAGAGCCCGACGCGGGGCTCGAACTCCCGGACCGTGAGATCGTGACCTGGCTGAAGTCGGACGCTTAACCGACTGCGCCACCCAGGCGCCCCAAGGAAATTTTTTTTTAATGTCTGTTTATTTTTGAGAGAGAGAGAGCATGTGCAAGTGGGGGAGGGGCAGAGAGCGAGGAAGACACAGAATCTGAAGCAGGCTCCCGGCTCTGAGCTGTCAGCATGGAGCCCAGTGTAGGGCTTCAACTCATGGATGGTGAGATCATGACCTGAGCCCAAGTCAGATGCTTCACCAGCTGAACCTCCCAGGTGCCCCAATACCGTGGTGATTTTATGCCCACCAATATTGACTTACAAAATACATGAACATATTCCTTTTTAACAGCTGGAAATTTCATATTAATCCCATTTCTCTCTAAAATTTTATTTTCATTCATGTCAAAGCCCAGATTTTATCCAAATATAATTTTAGGTTAAGAAAAACAAATATAAGTTTAGGCTTAAAAGTCTTTAAATTGACCACTCAAAAGTATGTATAAACTGAAACCTTTAAAAATTTTTTTATAACCATAAGTATGTTAAAATACTTTTTTCCTGGATTAGGTTAGTTATAATTATGACAATTCATTGTATGTAGTTAATCAAAAAAGCTGAGTAGTATAAATTTTGATTACTGAACATTAAAAGGCATTATTTTGGGGGGAAATTCATCTCATTGAGAAAGACGGCAGCTTATTCAAGCTGTCTACGTGTCCACAAATGAATGTTGCTTATTGCTAAAATCAGGTTTCAGGACCAATTCTGTTCCTTTTTTCTTATTCCTTTTTGGAAATGTAAGCACTGAGAAACCTTGTTTAACATAAACAGATAGTTGGGAATGAAAGGTGTTTTATTACAGCTTTGTCACCACATTCTGTGAATTCTATTCAGAGTTCTAGACCAAAACTCATACAGTGATTTTAAAAACGAGTTTTGACTGTCTGTCAGCTAATAATTCAATTAGGCTCTTCAGTTTTGTGAAGGTTACCACAAAATTTGGAAACCACTTGACTTCAACAGGACTTGTTCCCCAGTTATCACAATTACTCCCTCAACATTGTTCCCAACTTACGAAACTGTCTCTTGGATTGGCACCCCAGGTATAGGTGATATTTTTACACTTTGGGGAAAAAGGAAACAACCGTAGTAAACAGGCAATTTGTCTTTTGTTTTGTAAAGTAGGAGAATAGAGACACAGCTCAGGGAGATCCATTTTAGGAAAGAATCCACATGGAAGTTGAGATCTGGCACATGACTGCCTTAAAACCACCTGTGCTCAAGTACCAGTTCAAAAACCCCCAAGGTTATCTCAGTTGGAAGAAGGCAGCTGCAATATAGTTAGAAGTCAAAATCTGCAGAAGGAAAACAATGTAAATTTATACTTTAAGTGTGTTTTTACTTTACCTGCGTTACTCCTTTTGAAAGCAAGTTCTGCCCCCATGGGTCCCAATGACTTAGGAAATAACTGATTACTCCAAGTATATGGGTTTATATCCTTTCCACTGGCTACCAAGGACACATTCTTGGGATTTACACCTTAGAAGAACAAAATCAAAGTAGTCATTTGAAAAGTTAGGGTGTGGTCATTAACTTGACAGATAAATACATAATACATTCAAATGAAGACTAGAAATAAGTTGGAGGCGAATGGAAATAAATTTATGTTACAGTGTAGCAGTTCCTTCAATAATGTGGAATCCTCACAGTGTGTTTTGCAAACACAAGGTATTTTCTATAATACAAGTAATAATCATCGAACATTGGACATCTCTGGCTCAATGTCTTATAAAAATTGAGGTGGTACAAAAATTTTCTTCAAACTGACTTGTTTTAAGTACGTACTTAAAAATACATGGATATGCGCCAGACCCTTGAGGAACACTTCGTGTAGCCAGGAGAATTGAGAGCTTGCATGTGGTGCGTGTGTAAAGATCTCTGAAACTTATTGCATATTAGACAATAATAAAATCTAAACTATGATTTTCTGAAATCTGTGAAATGTGGAGGCAACTTTAGACACTGGTACTAATGGTCAAAGGGTGGTGTTTTAACTTATTCTTAAGAGATTTGAAAACTTCCTGAACTTGACTTCTTTTCACTGATAATAAATTGGATGCAACTTACGAGAAGGTAAAGACATCACACAGTCTACGTCTCTGGGTCGTACATGTGTTTTCGTTAGCAAATACAAGAGAAATCCTCACCAAGGACTACCATTAACGTAGGAAGTTAGCACCTCTTTCCGGACAGGATGAGCTCTGGCTCTTCAGAGAGTGAACTCCTCAGCAAGGTTTCACATTTATGAGACATATAATAATATCCCTTGTTTTGAAGCCATAAAAAGGCCAGGCTACTCTGTACTGAGCCTCAAAGTTACCAGTCATCAGTACTCTAATGAAACACTCCTCCATGTAAATAATTTGCCTTTCTTATCGCATAGAGCTCCTTATGGATTTCGGATTCTGATAAAAGACCTACCAGTAGAACTATATATCATAGGCACTTGCCTGACAGTAAAGAAGATGCACTTACTAAAAAGGTAGCAATAACTCATACGAAGAAGTCAATACAAGAAAATCCTTTACCCCCAAAGACAAGGCAAGGTAGGGGGGAACAACTAATCTCCTTAAATGAACAGTTTTCATAAATGTAGTTCAACAAAGAATGGGCCCTGAGCAGTTAAATTATTTTGTTAATCCAGTTAGCCTTCGGATATCCCTAGTTTTTTGTTTTTTTAAGTAAATATATCCATTAGCAAAGACAATTGCTTTAATTTTGTCTTTTTGAACATTCCAGATTTCTTGGAAATTGACACAATCTAGAATGTGAAGTCATTTACATATTAGTTTACAAGCTTTTACTGGGCACCTTCTATATACCAAACACTGATAGACAGAGGTAGAAATGAATATACCATCACCCCTTGCCTCAGAGGTAAGTAAATCAGTGAACACATATCTACTGAGCACCTATCACAAGGCAGGCATTGTGTATGGCATTGGACAAAAAGTGGTGAACAAAATAGTGTCTACCCTTTTGGGTCTTAATAATCTAAGGGAAGGGAAACATTAACAGTTACAAATAGGTAATTAATGGTATATAAATTGTTTAAAGGAATCTGGTGCCGAGAAGGCAGGCAAATAACAGAAGAAACTTTAAAAGTCCCACCAGTCTTTCTTTAAAAAAAGTAATTTTAAGCTGAAATGTGAATCTGATTAGGACTCGGGAGGGGGTGGGAGCTGTGCTCCTGGGAGAGGCCACAGTGTAGGCTGGGGACCCAAGATGGGAAGGAACCCCGAGACATTCCATGGATGGAGAAAGAAGTGGGACTGGCACAAAATAAAGCTGGAGAAGGGGGCAGGAGTCAAATCAAGTAGGGATTTGTGTGCCAGGTTAAGAAATTTAAAATGCAGTGGGAAAGGCAAGTGTAGAAATAACACAGCACGTTGAATACACAGGGTGGAAGGAAGGACAGAGGCGATAAACGGGACTTGAGAAGGAGCAGGGTTTCAAAAGTGCTGTGGAAGGAGCGGCCCTCCCCGCCTGCGAGGTGGCATCGGTTTGTGCCAGAGAGCCCAGTTCTGGGAGCAGGGAGTGAGACCAGAGGGCACCCCCAGAGATGGTTTTCACTTCCATCGCACACTCTGCGACTCCCTTATGCGATAATTAAGTACCTAAGGCTTACAGGGTGAGCGGAGAGGTGAGTGCAGTCCCACTGTAAGTAACAGAAAACAGTCTCAAAGTCTTGCTCCAGTAAACAGCCGGTCAGTAGCAGGTCAATAACTAGGACTCTTGCGTCCCTCTCCCTGCAGGCCAATGTCACAGATCTGCCAAGTCTTGTAGAATAATGCCATGCTGCCCTGAAAGTATATGGTACATTTCTAGAGCTCCCATGATCCTAAAGATTGACGCTTAAGAATCAATTGATGCTTTTATGCTTGGCTTTATGGTAAAAAAAAAAAAAGCCCCCAAACATATTCTTTTTTTTTTTTTAATTCCTAAAGATACTTAATTATAAAAATAACTATGGATTGTAAATGTCAAGCATCATTTCTTATTTCGGTTTCTATCCTCTGCAGTCATCGCTGGCTCATGACAGGAGCTCAGTAAATGTTTGTCTGAGTGACTGAATTGAGCTCAATTCTAGTTTCAAATCTCATCCGGCTCTAGAGGGGCATCTTCAAGGCAAAAAAATGCCAACAGGGGAACAGGAAGACTCAAGTTTAGATTTCAAGCAGTTCTAATTTCAAGTCTATTTAGCGTCTCAATTATAGCCATGCTTCTGACCCACAGTAATTTGCAGGATCGGATAGATCTTTCTAGTTAAAAAGGAAATGACCAGACCAGTTTCAGGTATCCTGAAATATGTCCCAGAAAACCACATTAGGGAGCAGAACTATGAAAACAGAGTGCTTTCGATCCCTTTATCCTGATAAAAACTTACAGTTGCCTTTCCCACCGCCAGAGGGCTCCCTTGTACAGATAAGAAAATATCGATTTGCTATAGGATTGATTTATGTTTAAACAGGGGAAAATATCCCCCATGAATCTGTGTTCTGGGAATTTTGTTACATCCCTGCTTTTGCAGCAGGATCGGAACTCCTCATGGTATCAACACCAAAATGTCACAGCGAAGCATCTCCAGAGTTGTCTACCTGTTCAGTCACTAACTTCTCACCTCTCATCACTTTGCAGCCCACTCCAGCCTCGTTCTCCCTCACCATTCCAGACAAACTGCTCGCCAAGTTTCAGGTCCTTCAGGGACCTCCCCACTGTTCAGTTTAATCAGGCATTTCTGTCCCTTCTCATAACCGCTAAGCAGCAAACTCTTTCAGGGAAATGGTTCCTTCTCAGCTTCTGCAAACCCCCTGTTCATGGTTTTTCCCCCTCAGCTGCCTGGCTCCTTCCTTTCCTCTCTCTCGAGTCGTCCTCCTCCTCCTCCTCTACCGCTACCATCGTTCCCACTCACAGTCTCTCTGTAGGTGATCCTGTTCAATGCATGGACTTAAATACTGTCTGGGTGTCGCCGTTCTCTGTAGCCCAGGTCCCTCCTCAGTGTTCCTGGCTCTTCCCTCCCCCCTCCTGCATGGCCTCTCCACACTGGAATGTTTCACAAGCATCTCGACTCTAACCGCCCGCATGCAAGCCTGACCACCTCTTTCCCACCCAATCCTGTTCCCCGTTGGTCTTCCCCATCTCAGAGCATAGCACCACCATCCACCTAGGATTCAAGCCACAAACTGGCTTTTGTCTTTTTCTTTTCTACAACATCCATCAGCAAGACCATTTCCAAAATCTATCAGGAGCCCTGCTCCCTCTCAGTCATCATCCTCGTTTCCCTGGGGGACCACAGTGGCTTCCAGCTGGCCTCCCTGCTTCTGGTCTTGCCCTGTGCGATCCACCCTTTACACAATCTTTTTAACACGTATGTCACATGTCACCACTCACCTCCCAAGGTTCCCCCCAAAGGCCTCCTTCGGAGCTGGAATAAACCCAAAATTCCTTCCCCTGCCCTCACGGTGCTGTCTTACCGGAATACTGCTGGCTCTCCCCACCTCACCCCTCCTCACTCTCTCCTAAGCTCTTGTAAAATCTAAATGTGCAGCCTGTTGTTTATTCAGAGAAGCCAGGGTCTTTCCCTCCACCTAAAACTTCTTTTCTCAGCTCTTCATCTTTCCCTCTTTTTGGACTAAAGATAAATCTGTATAGATATATGGTCACTTAAAAATTGATTCCCTTTTAGGCTAGGTTGAATTTAAACTTTTTAAAGTGGACTTTGAGGAGAAAATGCTACCTGCAGGTATGACATAAACTACCCACCATCTGTCTAGATCTTTCTCCTAAGCTCCGGATTCATATATTGAGTCGTCTCCTAGATAGATCAACTCAGATGTTCACTAGACATCCCGACCCCAACTCCCGAGATTCCCTAGTTACGCACATCTGTCCCCTCCTGATCTCCCCCTTTCTCGAGTAAAGTCACCACCCCCCCCCAGGGGACAACACTGATTCCTCCATTCTTTACCACCACCCGTGCCCATCTGTCAGCAAGTCCTGTCTTTCCACTACTCAAATACATGGAGATTTTACCCATTTCTGTGTCCACGTTCACCATTCTGGAACAAGCCATCACCCTCTCGTTCCAGACACGTGCAGTGGCCTCTTGAGCCCCTAATATGCTCTACCCACAATGATCTTTCAAGAACACAATCCCGATCATTTAGGAAACAGTGTAAAATGCTACATTTTATAAAACGGTGTCGCGGGGGTGCAGAATTGTTTTAATAAAACTTAGCGCTTACTAAGGCAGAGCTTTGGCGGGAGAGGGAGGTATTTTTTTTTTTTTTTTTTTGAAGCCTATTCTCATCTTTTCGGTTGCCAGGCATTTCTTGAGCAGACTTCCCCGAGGCAGGGGACCCAGAAAGTACTTGGGAACAAGCACTGACCAGGCTGAGCTGGCAGAGAGCGCTGTTTCAGTGGTGCCCTTTCTGCAAATATTCCAGGACGCTTAAGCCTGACCCCTCCCCTAGTTAGCATTAACGTTGTATGTTCTCTGCTCACCTGGAAGGTATCTGGATTGCTTCAAGTAGTACTGCTTAGCGGTGGAAGCAGTCGACAGTTCAGAATCCGATTTCTGGGAAACGGCAGCGGGTAAGCTCTTGTTTTCCCCTGCTGAGTGGTGCGAGGCTGAGGGCACCGACTCTGGAAGCCTTGAAAGTCCACAGAAGGTAGCATCACTGCTTGAAAAATGAGACGACGGCAGCTACGGCGTCCCCCACCCGCCCCCTGCGCGTCTCTTCAAACCGGGCAAGGCCACCCCACTCAACACGGTTCCCGTCAGAGTCCTTTTGCTGACGGGAGCACCGAGGGACGACTTCTCCCCCGAAAGGTATCAGGCAGCCTCTGGAATCGTTTCTGATACCAGCCATGATGTGACAGAAAGCTTTATCGCCGAGCAGCAAACTGCCTGCGTATAATGTTTCTGGCTCCCCAGCCCCGGCTGCGGTGGTGGGTTTATCCTGGGAGGCCACCGTCCCTGGATCGTGGCCACCGTCCCTGCCTACTCACGTAACGTCTGATCAGTAAGGCCGTCTGGGTCCCCCTCGGAGGCTGACGCTGGCCTGGCTGGCCCTCTGAGCTGCTGGCTGCCCCCACCCGCTCAGGGGTAGTTCTAGACACAGGCAGGGGGCCCCTTTCATTCCAAACGGCCCCACGCGTTCCTGCCTCCTTTCCCTTTGGCTCAGCCCATTGTAGTCATGCCAGCCGCTGAGATTCGCCCCACTTTCAAGACCGCTCATTCCAGAAAGCCTCCTCTCCTCGAAGTGCTCTGCTGCCCGTAAACAGGACTTTTGAGCTCTTTGCAGCTCCTTCGTTAGCAGCACTCCGTGCACGCTCTGCTCTGATGTCGTGCTGACTCGAAGGTCTTATTTCTGCCGCTATACGTTTGATGGGCTGCAGACAGACCACATCCTGTTCCTGCCGTGGCTTAATACATCTCTGTATTTAGTAAACGTCTACCGAGCGTGCGCGCAAGTATAAACATCTTGCTTTTGTTGACTTTAAAAGAGACCACCTCATCAGTAAAAGTTGCACACTTTGGCATTGGGTCTTCTGTATTCTTTATGAGGAAGCCTAGGCCGCCAGAGGAACTGAGCAGACAATAGCAGGGTCCATTCAGTGCGCCGAGTGTTTGAGCTCTTACTGCTTAAGAAATAGTGTGGTGCAAAAAAAGAGACAGAGGTCTAGTTTGGGATTAGGCCTCGTCTGACTTTAGGCAACCTGTTCCTTCAACCTATCTGACTCTCAGCAGTCTACTCTGCAGACAGTTGTACTGGAGTATGAAGATTACAAATTAAAATTTAGGTAGGCGCTTAATAAATGGAAGTATCTTAATCATTATTGTTATGTCTAAATCGTATAAAGCCATTTGAAGATACCAAAAAATAAAAAAATGGAAGAAATACATTAAAAATTGATTGTCATACAGGTTTTCGAACGAATTTCAAGAGAAAAGGAATAATTGAGGCTGAAATTTATCAATCATTTCCTTGCCAGAATTAAGTATGTGGACTACAAACTCGATCTATAGGTTTGGATTCAAATCTCTTCTACCCCTAAAAGTACGTGATAAAATTCAGCTGGAATTAGAACGTCATGGGTTAAAAAAAAAAGTTTTCAAGTCATCTACAGACTAGGCCAACGCAGACGCGAAGAATTATTTTTAAAAAAAGGAATTATATAGCTCTCTACACGTCTTTAAGATGTTGACATCTTTAAGCTGACATCTATAATTTCCCATCGTAAATTAAATCATTTTATTTCTTGTTTCTTGTTAACAATAGGTGGAAAACAGTAAATAATTTATAAAGTGAAATATTATGAGGATTGACTGTAATTGGAGTATTTCATGGTACGACTTGATAAAATAAGTCTTAACTTATTCCCTTATTCCTTACCCTTATTCCATAAACACTCTGAATCTTCAACAAATTATGTACAATGTATATAGTACATTATATATAGTACAACTGTATATAGTACAATGTATATATGTACAATGTATAGGTTTTGAAAAATCAGACAGTTTCACAGAACATTCTGGTACACTTAAAAGAATAAGCATCACTGGGTCCTGGTGCTTTAGTGGTTCTGAATCTCCGTGCTTTCCAACACGTGCTTTCCAAATAGGCTAAAATTCCCTATTTCTAATGTGGGCTTTTCCCTTGAAGAGAAATACTATAGGACAACAAAGCCTTCCAAGTGGAAGGTGTTGGTCTTCTGACTTCTCCTTTTGCTTAGCATCTCAAAAGTTGTTTGGCCTTCCTGCCACTCACATATGAAAATGCTAAGAGGTGTGACTTTCCGCAGGGGGATTAGGCAGGTTTATTCTCAAGTTCATGTATTTTAGGGAAGGGTCCCTATGGAATTTGAGAAACTAGAAACATATTGACTGAGAATTATCCAAGCATAGGTCCCCCTCACAGAATCTCCATGTACCTTCAGAGATATGTGGACCCCAAGGGAATGCCAGATAGCTATTAGATAAAATTCCCTGCCTCCTGCCAATATGTTTTTCTCCCTATTCTTTTATTCCAGAGAGAGAGAGAAAGAGGGAGAGAGAAAGACAGTATTTCCCCACACATTGGTTCACAACGTTTAACCCACCTTCACCTCAAAGGTGAATGGTGCACTTATGAATACTGGGCTTAGAGAAAGACAGGGGGCTGCTGGAGACGTTAAACTTCCAGGAAGAGTTTAGGAAGTGATCCCAAAGGTTTAGAATAGCAAACAAACAAATAAGGGAACCTGAACGCCATCGGAAGAAATCATTGCCTCTGTAGGTTGTGCTTTGCTTTCTTCAAATAGGCATGCGGATTTCAGATGGGAATCGTGGGATCGTATTTCATCAGGGTACGCTCAAAACTTAACAAGAGCCCTTCCCTCCACGCGCCTGCAGCACTTAGCCATTAATACTGAGCATCTTTACCGTGAGAAGCCAAGATTCTTACCTTCCCAGAGGTACGTGTACAGATTTGGGGTTTATGGAAGAGAACAATATTAAGCTACTTATTGCCTTTAATGTCTCCCTGCATTTGTATGTCCTGAGTGACATAAAGTTGATACATGATAAAAGTAGATTTTCCTGAGGGATGTGAAATCTTACCGGAATGGGGTATCTTTTTTCCTCTTTTCTTTGAATACACCCATGCTCGGCCGCTTGGAATAGGAGGCTCCAAGATCGTGATCCTCATACTCTTCCCAGCTGTCTCCAGACTTGAACACCATCTGACCCCAGCGCCTCCTAGCACTTTTGTGCCCCAGGGTACCATTTGGCTTCTGTGGTGGAAAATCAGTCATCATCATCTCTAATCATTTGCTGAATGCCTTTTATGCACAAGCTACTCTACCTTATACTAAGAGTACCTGATCTCGAGGGGCCTTCCATATCGTTAAGATAACACGTACACACGTTGAAAAGTGTTAACAAAGATAGGTAGCACGTGCTAAAAACAGGATAGGGGTTCCGAGGAAGGAGAGATCTCTGACATTGGGTTGGGGGAGGACTCGAATACTTAAGGATCAGAACTGCTCATCGCTGTATAATTTGGAAAACTGCCATGTGTGACTATCTCTTTGGGCAAGTGACTGAACGTTTCAAAGGCTCGGTTTCCTCCTCCTTAAATGGTGATATGCAATGTTTATC
Organism: Lynx rufus; assembly: GCF_022079265.1. Classification (NCBI taxonomy): domain Eukaryota; kingdom Metazoa; phylum Chordata; class Mammalia; order Carnivora; family Felidae; genus Lynx; species Lynx rufus. The sequence continues at coordinate 128,623,298 of NW_025814878.1, forward strand.
TAATTAGTGTTTCTGAATTTAATAGTAAAATACATCGGAAGTCCTTAGGTTAGGGCCTAACGCGTGATGAGAGTCACTGAGTTAGGTGGTACGATTGTTATTACTATTATTGTTGTTGTTCCAGAGTTTGGAAGAGGGAAAGAGGGTGACTTTCTGATAGAAAAGTGCCAGAGTGTGTTCTGGGAAGGAAGGGTGGTTGGTGCTTATCAAGGCAGATAGTTGGTGCTAGAAGTAGTGAAAGACAGGGTTGCAAGGACAGACTGATGCTGGAGTCTGAAGGCCTTCCAGCGTCTGCCTAACGAGCTGCAGCTCTCCTGTGAGCAGTGGAAAACACTGGATGTTTCTTGAGCTAAAAAGTGAGGAGATACAGGCAGCATTCCCGAAGGTCAGACTCTTCAGATAGGAGGCCTTTGCAGTTATACTGGCATGCAGTGGCAAGGGCAACAGATTCCTAGTCGTTGGAATGCTCGGGAAAGAACACGTGTGCCCTTAACAAGGAATTAAAGGCCTGGACTTTGCATCTATGTGAACAGATGTGAGAGAAGAGTGTGGCAGCACTCGTTGCAGCAGTATGCTTAAATACCTGAAGTCCTAGCTGCCTTTGCAGCTGTTTGTAGCCATGTGACACAATCTAGCCAATGAGTTGTCAGTGGAAGTCTACCAGGGATTTCTGGGACAGCTAGCATGACATGCCAGAGTTTTGTTTTGTTGTTGTTGTTGTTTTTTTAATGTCTATTTATTTTTGAGAGAGAGAGAGAGCGAGCTCAAGCGGGGAAGGGACAGAGGGAGAGAGAGAGGGAGACACAGAATCCGAAGCAGGCTCCAGGCTCTGAGCTGTCAGCACAGAGCCCGACGCGGGGCTCGAACTCACAAACTGTGAGATCATGACCCGAGCGGAAGTCGGACGCTTAACGGCCTGAGCCACCCAGGGGCCCCATCACTCTTCCCTCTTCTAGAATGCAGATGCCATCCCAAAGGGACAGCAGCCATGTTGTGGCCATAGGAAGGAAAGCCGCTTGCTAAGCATGGTAGAACAGGAAGGCAGAAGCGGTCTGGTTCCTTCTACAAGCTGCCGCAGCCCTGGTTTGGCCCACCACTGACTTCTTGTCATGTGGGAAAACAACCCATTACTGTTGGAGCCTCAGTGGTCGGGTTTCCGTCGTAAGTCACTGAGTGTAATCCTAATGGATGCAGAGAAGGAAAGGCAGGAATCATTTCAGGATGGGGGCCCTGTCAACAGAAATAAGGAACGAGGAGGAAGACTTGGCTTGGATCAGAGAGCGGTTTTATTCAAATTTATTTGGGGTGTTTTTGGGGTTTGTGAACCGAGGAATCCAAAAGGCAATTGAAAATTAGGGAATTTGGAAGCAAGGTCAGCAAATACAGTTATCTCTGGAGCACGATGTTTAAAGAATGGATATACTATTGCTTGGAGCCCGTGGTGTCACAGTGATGGCCCATGACGAAAATGGTATTTGCCGACTTCTGTTATTGTTTTCTTTGCCAGGGAGAATGAGCTCTAGACTAAGGAGAATAAAAAGCTATCAGGTCCCAGATAAGAAGAGCTGATCAAAGGTTACACTTAGCTGAGTTTAAGGCTCTGGTTTTGGTGGAATGGTTTTTTAGGGTGCTGAGTCTGTGTGCTTCTGAACAGTGTCAGTAACATCAAGTCGTATGCCTGAGAAGACGGAAAGGGGCAAATGTACGTAATTTTTGTAACGTAGAAGGTGGAGTTTTGCCAACTCCACTGTAATACGTTTATAGGATGAGGACAAAGATTCGAAAATCAGTTACTAAAGGGAAAGTTTTTGAGCATCAAGGGAAAGGAGTGGCAGACCACGTAGGCAACCATTTTTTATAAGAAGCACACAACGTATGTAGTCTGTGTGGCCTTCGACAAAATGGGTGACAGGGTCTTTGAGGCTATCAGTGAAGCGACAAAAGGACAACAAGGCAGGGTCAGTACTGCTGACCACCCCCCCCCCCCCCAATTTATAACCCACGTCTAATGTGATGGTATTTGGACAAGTGGCCTTTGGAAGGTAACTGGGATTAGTGCCCTTATGAAAGAGACTCCAGAGAGCCTGCTTTCTCTCTCTGCCATATGAGGACAAAGCAAGAAGGTGACATCCACAAACCAGGAAGAAGGCCCTCCCTAGGAATCAAATTGGCTAACGCTCTGATCTTGGACTTCCCAGCATCTAGCACTGTGATAAAATAAATTTCTGGCTTAGAGCCACCCAGTCTATGGCATTTTGTTATAGCAGACTAAGTACGTAGTTCGGTACTCTGACCAAGAGTGCTGCCAGTGGATCAATGTCCATCTAGAAGAAAGTTCTAGTGGCCTGCCCAAGGGCTCGCTGCCGTTCTGTTCATCATGAAGGTATAGGGCTAGGGTATTGGGTACTTTAACTTAGTGCATACCAGGGCTGGGCATAGTACATGGCACTTAGTAGATACTCAGTAAATAATTCTTTTTCTTTTCCTCTCAGTATGACTCAACATTTGATGCGCCTTCCAAGAAAAAAAACAAAAATGTAATCTTTGGTGGCATGAGTGGATGGACCTCTGGTTCTGGGATGTTGGAGGTGATTCACCATGGTTTATACTCCCTGCCTGCTGTTCACCTCTGGTTCTGGTAGCCTCATTCTAACGGGGAAGCAGGATGGTAAGGGGGACTCAACAGCTCCTTCCTACCCAGGAACCAAGGATTACTCAGTCATTGGTGAATGATGTCATGTGCAGAGCACATAGGGGAACCGGGGATGTTTCTCCTAGAGAAAAGGGCAGGCAGTATAAGGGCTATTTTCAAATATCTGAATGGCTGCCTTTCTCAAAGAGTGATGAACTTTTATTAAAAGCTAAAGGGGCGCCTGGGTGGCGCAGTCGGTTAAGCGTCCGACTTCAGCCAGGTCACGATCTCGCGGTCCGTGAGTTCGAGCCCCGCGTCGGGCTCTGGGCTGATGGCTCAGAGCCTGGAGCCTGTTTCCGATTCTGTGTCTCCCTCTCTCTCTGCCCCTCCCCCGTTCATGCTCTGTCTCTCTCTGTCCCAAAAATAAATAAACGTTGAAAAAAAAAATTAAAAAAATAAAAAAAAATAAATAAATAAAAGCTAAAGAAGACCAGAGTTTAGCTCAGTATAAGGAAGAACTTTCTAATAGTCAGAAATGCGCCAAAGGTGATGTGGATTCCTCAGGACCCTGGGGGTGCTGGACAGAAGTAATGTGGACAATTACTCACTCATTTGTTCAACAGATATTTGAGAATTTACCGTGTGCCAGGCACCATTCTGGGTTTGGGGCCTGTACTGATAAACAAAACAGACAACATCCCTGACCTCATGAAACTTACATTCCAGTAGGAAGAGCCAAATAATAAACAATACACATAAGATACAAATAATTAATTGTATGTTAAAATACGTCAGGGCTTTGCAAGCAGAGCTTGCTTCTATAGGGGTGGCAGGAATGAATAAGGAACTAGGCAGTTTTCTTTGAGATCTCTCAGTCCTAAAATGCCCATAACGCAGTGCATTTGGGAGTATACATCTTGAGGAGCCAGTAATATGGCACATGACGAGCTCCCTGAACCGACCAAACAACCGAAGTCGGAAGAGGAAGTTTTTATACTATGCCTGACACTTAAAAAAAAAAAAAAAAAATCTGTTCATGTTCAATAGTATTTAAAACCAGTATAAAATTACTGTTAAAATCCTTAAGATTTTAGGGTCAGCTCTCTTGAGTCCCATATTCTATTAAATGCTTTCAGTTCTTCTGTATCTAAGTAACTGTTAAAGTCTGTAACATCAAAACTTTATTACATTAGTTTTGGTAGTTTTTCTTTTCATAAACCATATTAGAATTTTAAGTTATCTCATGCTAAGCCCCGGCCAGAGGAAGCAAGGACTTTAACATAGAATCATATTTTACATCTTAAAAAAATTTTTTTTTCGGGGGCGCCTGGGTGGCTCAGTCAGGTAAGCGTCCAACTTCGGCTCAGGTCATGATCTCGCGGTCAGTGAGTTCGAGCCCCGCGTCAGGCTCTGTGCTGACAGCTCGGAGCCTGGAGCCTGCTTCGGGCTCTGTGTCTCCCTCTCTCTCTCTCTCTGTCTTTGCCTTCCCCACTTGTGTGCACTCTCTCTCTCTCTCTCTCTCTCAAAAATAAACAAACATTTCTAGGCATTTTTAGGAATGCCTAGAAAACAGAAGCCTAACCGCACCAAACTACTGCACATAAAGGATCCTCACGGGCTACTTACGGCCGGCGTGTTTTTGACGATGCTCGGAAATAGCGTCTGTGGCTGCTTCTGCTGCTTGGGCGCTTGCAGGACACTCGTGTTCTGTGGCGGCTGGATGGACCGCAGTGGCTGGTGGCTGTTCTTCGTCTGCGGCTGTCTGACAGTCTGCTCGTTTATGTCCGGCAGAGGCTCAGGTTCTAGATCAACTAAAGATGGCTTCGGCTCCGGTGGTTGCACCTGCTTCCTGTTTAAAGATTGTTTTGATTCCAGATGATGTGAGGAAGGGCCTAATACTTGACCAACTTGAAAATACGGGTGCTTCAGTGCCTACAAAAAGCAGGGAAATAAGAAATGGAAAACGGTCTCACCGACATGTATTGCACACGAACCACCGACCGGCGGCGAGCTCAGCGTATAGAACTAGACTAGATAAGCTTCAAAGACTCAGAAAGCATCCAGTTTTCCCCTTACGTGGTACCTTCAAAAAGAGGACTGGGAAGTAACGATTTAGGAAAGAAATTTCTTTTAAAAAGCAAAGTACAGGGGCGCCTGGGTGGTGCAGTCGGTTAAGCGTCCGACTTCAGCCAGGTCACGATCTCGCGGTCTGTGAGTTCGAGCCCCGCGTCAGGCTCTGGGCTGATGGCTCGGAGCCTGGAGCCTGTTTCCGATTCTGTGTCTCCCTCTCTCTCTGCCCCTCGCCCGTTCATGCTCTGTCTCTCTCTGTCCCAAAAATAAATAAACGTTGAAAAAAAAAATTAAAAAAAAAAAAAAAGCAAAGTACAACATAGTAGGAAGAATGTCAAACTCACATGTAATTTTAACATCCAGGCAACACAACCATTGTATTTAAAGATTCTGTATGAAAAAAAAAAATCTAGCTTATAAGCACTGGCCAAATTTGACGCGATTCATTCAAACTAAAATGCTAGATACTGATCATGGTCCAAAGGCATTAGGAAATGAGTTAAGAAAACCTATGTAGTTCATTTTCAACGGTTAACTATCACATTATATAAAATTCAGGCCTACACTTAGCCTAAGGATGACTACATACCTACTAGCAATAAAAAAAATTCTAAGAAAGGAGATGACAAGTGAATATGTTTTAGATACCAGATATTTATGGAAAGATACCAGATATTTATGGAAAGAAAATATAAATAATAATAAAAAATGATCACTGAGGGTTTTTTTTTTAAATTTTTAAAAATGCTTTTATTTATTTCTAAGACAGAGAGAGACAAAGTGTGAGCAGGGGAGGGTCAGAGAGAGAGAGGGAGACACAGAATCTGAAGCAGGCACCAGGCTCTGAGCTGTTGGCATAGAGCCGGACGCGAGACTCGAACCCACGGACTGTGAGATCGTGACCTGAGCCGAAGTCGGACGCCCAACCGACTGAGCCACCCAGGTGCCCCTGATCACTGAGTTTCAACTAGTTCAGTCAGCCACTCGCTGCTGCTGCATGGAGGTGGCGGGTGGAGTGGAGGACCCCTCACGACTGTCTGGGGACATGAGCTACAGTAGAGGTTCTCAGCTGGGGGCGATTTGTCCCCTCTGGAGACATTTATTTATTGTCACAATTTGGGGGTGGGAGGCGCTCCTGGCATCGAGTATAATAACAGGACAACCCTACAACAGAGGTGATCTGATCCAAATGTCGGCAGCACCAAGGTGGATGAAAATTGACCTAGAGAACGTCCGAAGTCTTCTGTGCAGCTCAGCTGTGGAGGCTGAGCCCCTTACCAGTAAGCCTGTGCCTGGATTAAGGGGGAAGGCTCCCAGTTCCGCTGTTTGTGTCTGTGTGGGGGGTGGGGGGAGGGGAGGGAAGGTGGGAGGGGTCCTTGAAGTGAGGGGGTCGCCCAGCCCTATTACCCTGCACATCCTGCCCTAAGCCGGTCCCCACCTGTGTGTGAGCACAGCCCTGACCCACAGTTGGCTGCTTCTCAGGCCTGCAAGGGCAGTTTTTGGGGGGACAGAAGTAGCTCTGTGCATGGCCCCTGTATCCTATAACTTCCATCTCTCCCTAACTAGGCCTCCCTGCTTCCACTAAAAAGCAAGGCTATGACATAGTGGACAAGAAAGAGGTTAAGGGCAGGGAGGTGGATTTCGGCGGAGGCAGAAGAGTTTTTAATTCTGCGATGTCCCCTACCACAGCTGGTGTCCGTGTTAATTACACTGACATTGCTAAGTGGAGCTCTACAAACACAATTTAAATACAGCATTGCGTGACACACAGAAGGCACTCAAATTCTGCATTAAGTCATATTAATTAGTGTGTCAATACTCCTGAATTTGAAATGGGCTACATTTTGGAACCGGAACCTTTATAAATGCGTTTCGTAATTTCACGGCTTCGTCTGTAACAATTTTTCCTCTTTAATATCAGCTACCGTCCTTCCAGAGGAGGAGAGTCTTTTAGAAATAATTTATTTTTTACTGCTCATGCAGGGAATATTTGAGCATTGCATACAATAAGGATGCATAGAGGGGTGCCTGGGTGGCTCAGTCGGTTAAGTGTCTGACTCTTGGTTTCCACTGTGGTCATGATCTCACGGCTTCTTGTGAGTTCGAGTCCTACATCAGGCTCCTGGCTGACAGCTCAGAGCCTTCTTGGGATTCTCTCTCTCTCCCACTCTCCCTGCCCCTTCCCTGCTTGCTCCCTCTCTCCCTCTCTCCCTCTCTCTCTCTCTCTCTCTCTCTCAAAATAAAAAAAAAAATGAACAAAGAATGATTTAAAAAGGATGTATAGAAATTTCTATACATTAAAATGATTTCTAATGCCAACATCAGAAGAAAACTACTGCTCACATTGTGACGGGTTGTTTTTTTCAGAACTTCCTTCTAGTCATGTAATATACGTATATTTTTTTAAAAGAAAATCATATTGTATTATAATATTCTAGCCTGCTTTTAAACTTAGCATTTGAACTTGAGAATTCTCTAAAATGGTTTCATTTTAAAAATTCCATTTTTTTTTGTTCTGTGCCCACAGATTATATAATTTATCTGAAGGTATAAAGTGTGCATTACTTCAGGAGCTCATACTGTCTGCCTTAATTCAGATTCCTTAGAAACAGAGCCTAAGAAGGAGATCTGGTGGGTACCACTGATATATTGAGGGAGTGCTTTTCATGAAAAAAAAAAAAAAATCTGAAGTGGGTGAAGGATAAGGGTGGGGAGGGGTCAACCTAGGATACCAACTCTGATCAAGTCTACCTTGGCCCGATCCACAGAGAAGGAGGGGGATTCTGAAATGAAAATCTGGCTTCAGGGTTTTGCCCTCTTAAAACAAAGGTATCTTTATGTCAGCCACGCAAAGGATCTAGACTGTCCCCAAAGCAGATGTGTGGGTACGTAACCTCTCAGTGATGCTGGTTTTTGCTGGCTGGAGCAATTGTCCAGGAAAGGGAGCAGCTGTGAGCATTAGCCACCAGCACTTTACAGAAGCTGGAGGACAGGTGCATCAACCTGGCACAGGAGATCTGGGTGAGGCATTAACAGCATCTACTATAATATCTGCTATAATATCTTGTTCAAATAGCAGTCTCCATTTTTTAATTGTAGCAAACAGTCTATTTTAATGATGTTTGAACTTGAAATGTTCCCTTGGAAACATTTAGGTTTATACTGCCAATGGAAAGTTTTTAATTAGCTTTTAACATCTGTGTGCAGAAATCTTTATCCAACTTTCTGGTTGTTTTTAAGGTTCTTGATATACTATGTTGCAAAACTATTTTCCAGTACTTAGAGAAATAGCTTTTCAAAGGTTTTGTTTTTTGTTTTTTGTTTTTTTTTTTGCATTTTACCATGGGGAACAAGGGGGGAAGCATCAAAAAAATATTTTTGGTAATTTTTATTTCTTTTTCTTTGATTTTTTTTATTAAAAAAATTTTTAATGTTTATTTTTGAGAGAGAGAGAGAGAGAAAGAGAGAGCATGAGTGGGGATGGGGCAAAGAGAGAGGGAGACACAGAATCAGAAACAGACTCCAGGCTCTGAGCTGTCAGCACAGAGCTCGACACGGGGCTCGAACTCACGAACTGCAAGATCATGACCTGAGCCAAAGTCGGACACTCAACCGACTGAGCCACCCAGGTGCCCCTCTTTTTCTGTGATTTTTAAAAAAAAATGTAATTTAGGGGCGCCTGGGTGGCTCAGTCGGTTAAGTGGCCAACTTCGGCTCAGGTCACGATCTCGCGGTCGGTGAGTTCGAGCCCCGCGTCGGGCTCTGGGCTGATGGCTCGGAGCCTGGAGCCTGTTTCCGATTCTGTGTCTCCCTCTCTCTCTGCCCCTCGCCCGTTCATGCTCTGTCTCTCTCTGTCTCAAAAATAAATAAAACGTTAAAAAAAATTTTTTTTAAAATGTAATTTATTTTGAGAGAGAGTGTGTGCATGAACAGGGGAGGGGCAGAGAGAGAGAGAGAGAGAGAGAGAGAGAGAGAGAGAATCCCAAGCAGGCTCCACGCTGCCGGCGTAGAGCCTGATGTGGAGCTCGATCTATCAAACCTTGAGATCATGACCTGAGCTGAAACCAAGAGTAGGATGCTTAACTGACTGAGTCACCCAGGCACCCCTTTCTGTGACTTTTTAACATGTCTCATGCCCATTCTTCTTTTTTAGGTAAGAGTTAAAGAGTTTTATTGCATTTTTATTACAAAAGTAGCCAATATTTAGAAACATTAGAAAATACACCGCCACATTTGTTAAAAAGATTTGTTGCTATTTGCCTTCTAATCTTAAGATTTTTATAAGAGAAAATTTTAATTTTATGTGATCAAATCTGAGCTTTCCCTACACAGAACAAACTGTTGGTCACCCGGGGGGGAGGGAGGAAATCGGGGGAAATCAGTGAAGGGGATTAAGGAGTGCATTTATCATGATGGGAAAAAAAAAATCTGAGTTTTCCCTTTGTGGCTTCTTCTATGACTTCTCCTCTATTTCTTAGCCTGAGATCAGATACTCACCTATAATTTCTCTAGTTCTTAATAGTTTCGTTTGTCCTTCTTCTTATTTAAACCTTCTGTGATTTACTTGAAAAATTGAGAAGTATGGTGAGAAATAACCTAAATTTACTTTTTTCCAAAGAATTAACTAATTGTCCCAGTGATGGTACCCCTCCCCCCCCCAATTTGTGATGCCATATGTACCCTCTGCTGACTTACAGCTTTTGCAACTCGGAGCTGTCTGCCCATCCGTATGCTAGTACCTTCACTGTTGTAATTACTATCACTTTACAGATTGTTTTAATATTTGATAGGGCAAGCTGTCTGCCCCACCACTGTCCTCCAATTACTTATTCAAACCTGTCTTGACTATTCTTTCCCATTTGTTCTTCCAGTTCACCTTTCGAGAACATTTCTCAACCTTATTTCTGAAATAATGTTTTGGTAATTCAGTTTTTTTTTTTCTTTCTTATTTTAGAGAGAGAGAGTGCGAGCCGCGAGAGGGGTAGAGAGAGAGAGAGAAGGAGAGATAGAGGATCTTAAGCAGGCTCCATGCTCATTGTGGAGCCCAAAGCGGGGCTCGATCCCACGACCCTGGGATCACGACCCGAGCCAAAATCCAGAGGTGGACGCTCAATCGACTGAGCCACCCAGGTGCCCCTGTTTTGGCAATTTTAATACTGAATTTATATTTAAATAACAATAAGTATACGCTAAAGCTTAGATTTTTTAAATCTAAGCCCTTTGCAAACACAACCATGGCATTTTCAAGACTGCGACTCGAGGGGACACCTGTAGGATGTAGAAGGGCTAGTCACAGAGGAGCCAAGCGAGGGTACCACCTGCTGCCCTCTTGTGGGGGCTGCAGAGTGAACAACATTCCAGTCCTATGGAGGAATGACACTGTTGTGTGGAGTGAACAAGGACCCACCTCTAAACCACAGGAGAGCACAGAAAATCTGTTTCCTAGCTGAAGAGATGCCTCTCTACTACCAGTGATGAGTTGCTTCCTAATTCTCTGTCACATGCCTGAATTTTTTTTAAATATATTTTTTAATGTTTATTTATTTTTAAGAGAGAGAGAGAGAGACAGACCATGAGCGGGGGAAGGGAAGAGAGAGAGAGAGACAGAATCCTGAGCAGGCTCCAGCTCTGAGCTGTCAGCACAGAGCCCGATGAGAGACTCAAACTCCCAAACAGTGAGATCATGACCTGAGCCGAAGTCGGATGCTGAACTGACTGAGCCACCCAGGCGCCCCCTGAATTTTTATCATTAGAGAAATTGATCTCTTTCAGCCTCAACCTCATTTGAACCGCCAGACACAGAACATCATTGGTGTGGCTGTCTTCTCAATTCTCCCAGGCATCTTGTAGGCCTAGAAATTAATTCATGACATATTGGATGCCTTAGGGTTTTGGGCTTACTTCTCTTGGTAAAACCCTGGTTGAGAATAGACTTGTCTTTGTAAATGAAAATATTCCTGGTATTGTAAACCCTCAAAACAAAAAGGGAAGGGAAGGGAAGGGAAGGGAAGGGAAGGGAAGGGAAGGGAAGGGAAGGGAAGGAGGGAGGGAAGGAAGGAAGGAAGGAAGGAAGGAAGGAAGGAAGGAAAGAAGGAAGGAAGGAAAGGAACAAACACTGTACCAGGGGATTCATCTTACCTGGCTTGCTGTCGGTCGCTTCTTTGGATCCCAATTTAACATTTCAGTCATTAGCTGAATAGCTTCATTACTGGCGTTGGGAATAAGAGTTTTTAAGTTTATAGGAACACACTGGGGAAAGCGGAAATTCATAGAGGATGCAAGCTGGTACCCTTCTGGCCAGTCACTCTAGGGAATATATAAGTGGGTGGGATGGGAGAGCAAAAAAAGAAAAAGAAAAGAAAAATGGTTTTTAGTAATCAATTTAAAAACACAGAAATAATATAAAATCACTGGTGTATGAAAATGTTAGTGTTGACTACCATAAATAGATGAAAGAATGAAACACCAGACCACGTATACAATTCAGTGCTACGGAGAGTATAGAAGGAATATGGAACTGTTAGGAAAAAATGAGAAGGCACTTCTATAAATTTCAGAATATCCAACTCTTGTCTGGTGTTTGGACCTTGAGGATGATATCCAGGTGACTTTGAATAAACAAGGACAACTGATATACAAAGCGGCTGATCATCCCAAAGACCCTTATTATATGTTATATACATCCCATCCAGTGTTAAAAACTGCACATAGCTGGGAAATGACAAATTGCAGTAAATCTCTGATAACTGTTTACTTGTCCGATGTTAACTACAAGGCACATGTGAATACAATTAGGATGTAATGATAATGATATATATTTATTAAGTACGTATCAGAAAGTAAGGTCTAGCTGAATGCAATAGTTAATTGAAAAGTAGTCGGTTCAAGACATCACATATCCAGGGCAGAGGTACATAGAAAGAAACAGGAAAAGCTTAAGCGAAAATGGTCCAGGACACCTGGGATTAATGAGGCGATGCCAATGAACATTCACAGAGCAAGTAGGAGAGTCTAAGCAAGGATATCTATGCAGTCAGCAATGCTAAATATAGAGTATTCCCTTAAGTTCTTAAAGGCAAGAATCTTTTCTTCTTTAGTCTGGTGGGGACTCTGGCTTCTCATCCCACCCAATTAAAAAAAAAAAGGATTATAAGAACAAATAACCATTAAAACATAAGCCTATTTGAAAATGAAAGATATCAGATAGCCAAGGTAAAAGTTATAAATAACCAAAAGTTATAACAACTTAAGGACGAGAGTACTCACTTTTTTGGGAGTCCCTAAAACTTGGCAAATCTTAAAGATTTCATCGACCTCGCTTGTCCCTGGGAAAAGTGGTCTTAATGTATACAGTTCGGCCATTATACTCCCTACAGCCCATACATCAATGGGAGAGCTATAAACTGAAGATCTTAATAAAACTTCAGGAGCACGATACCTATGAAAATGGAAAACAAAAGAAAACAGGCCAATTTGACTGTGGGTTCAAAGATGGTGTGGCAGTAAGGTTCTATTCTGTTTGGTCACGCATTTCAACCAAGGGATCGGTATGAAGTGCTTTCTGTGCATCCGGCATTTATACAATGTGTTGGGGTTACGTTGGACGTAACATATCTTCCCTGACCACAAACAGTTGGTGGAGCTGGAGAAAAATTTAAATGAAGTGTCCAAGTGGCCTAAGATAGGAACTCAAACGAATAAATATGGAAATAAATGCTATACGACACGGTTGGGGGGTGGCGGGGAGAAGGGCTCTGAAGGGAAGCAGATACATTCTGAATGAGAACAGTTGTATAATTTTACCAAGCATTGTATCCATGCTATATTTATATGAAGGACAGAAAACAAAAGATTAGCAAAGATTGTCCCTAAGTAGTGTGGGGTTTTTTTCCTTCTTTTTACTTATCAGTTTGAAAGTGCTGATTCCTTCAACTGATTCCATTCCCTTAACTAACATGTATTTTCATGGAGAAAAATACGCTATTTACGAGAGCAAAGCTACCTGGTAGGAAATATTCTCACTTCTCACTTCTTTTTTTCCATATTGAAATGTGTAGATTTTTCAGCCCAAATGTGTCACAGTGTGTGTGTGTGTTTTTTGCTTCTATCCTGAGTACCTTTCTTTGACAGGTTTATTGAGATATAATTCACATAATGTCATAACATACAACTCTCCATTTCAAAGCGTATGACTCAGGGGCTTTAAGTATATTCATGGAGTGTGTAATCCATCATCACAATCAACTTTGACCATTTTCATTGCCCCCCAAAGAAACCCCATACCTCCCCAAAAACCCTGTATTCCCAGTGCTCTAGCTTTACCAGTGGAACCACACGCTTTCTGGTCCTTGGTGACTGGCCTCTTTCACTTAGCATGTTGTCAAGGTTCGTCCATGCTGTGGCACGTATCAGTATTTCATTCTTCTTCCTGCTGAATCGTATTCCATGATATGGCCCTAGTATACCTTATTTATCCACTCACCAGTGGACGGGCACTTGGGTTGTTTCCAATTTGGGGCTATCATAAGTAGTGCGGTTGTGAACATGCATGTGTAAGTTTCTGTGTGGATGTGTGTTTCCATTTCCCTGGGCTACATACCAGAGAAATGTGTGTGGAGTTGCTGGATCACGTACTAACTGGATGTTTAACCCCTGAGGAACCACTGACTCTTTTGCACCATTTCACGCTCACACCAGTGATGTGTGAGGGATCCGGTCTCTCCGTGTCCTTGCCAATGCTTGTTACTATGCCTTGAGCTTTTTGTGAGATAAAATTCATTGTTTTTAATGTTTTGCCAAGTTTGGATGCTGAAAACAAGTCTCAATTTCATTCCGTTTCAGTATGGAACCTAAATTTACCCAGATGAAAACAGATACTCAACCTAAAACAGAACTGAGGTTCCCCCATATCAATTAGTGCTGACTCCAATCTTCCAGTTGCTCAAGAAAAAAAGAAAAAAACAACCTGAAAGTCTCTGACTCCTTTATCTGACACCCCACATCTGATTCACCAGGAAGTCACGGTTGTGCTGCTTTAAAAATACCACCTCCGTGGCCACCAGATCCAAGCCACTGTCACTTCCTGCCAGAATTACTGTAACAATTACCCTCCTGCCTGGTGTCCCTGCTTCTTCCCTAGCTCCTCGGAAACCTGTTTTTAATACAGCAGTGAGAGTGGTACTTCGAAGGCATGTCAGATCATATCACACCTCTTCTCAATACCCTCCAGGGGCTCCCCAGTTCGCCCGCCCGGATTAACAAGCCACCACAGTCCTTACAATGACCTGTAAGGACCCATGAGATCTGGCCACTCCATACACTCTCTCGCCTCATTTCCTCCTACAGTCGTCCCTGTTCATTCTGCTCTTGGCAGAATTCACGCATGGCGCTCCCGTCTCAAGGCCTTTGCGCTCAGCATTTTGTCTGCGTGAAAGCTCCTTCTTGCCCTGGCCTCTCCTTCTCAGCGAGAGCCTCTCTTTACAATAGCAACATGCCCTGTCCTTCCCCTACCCACCCAACTCCCTGTCCCTGTCCATATTTTATTTTTCTCCATAATAATGTATCACCACCTGATTTACCAATATGCTTGTTTTTCCTGGAATGTAACACACACACACACACACACACACACAGAAAAGTGCACGTATTGTAAGAGGGCAGCTTGATGGATTTCCACAAATAGAACACATCTACTGACGCAGCACCAAGTTCAAGAAAAACTGAGCGTTGTCAGCATCCCAGGAGGTCCCTCTCCCGCACTCACTGTCACTATTCACATAACTGCTACCCTGACTGCTGACAGCATACATTGGGTTTCACTTTATATAAGTGGAATCCTACCATATGTACTTTTTTCCTGTTTGGCCTCTTGCTCTCTGCATTATATCTGTGAGACTCAGTCGTACTGTTGTGTGTGGCTGTAGGCTTTTCATTCTCATTGCTGGAAAGCATTCTACTGGGTGAATATATTCCGCTGCTCCTGATGGACGTTTAGGTAGCTTGCAGTTTGGGACTATTACATGTCTTCTGATGAGGATGTGCATGTCTTCCTGTTGGTAATGCATGACGTTTCTTGGTTTTTGGGTTTTTGTTTTTTTTTTTAATTTTTTTTCAACGTTTATTTATTTATTTGGGACAGAGAGAGACAGAGCATGAACGGGGGAGGGGCAGAGAGAGAGGGAGGCACAGAATCGGAAACAGGCTCCAGGCTCTGAGCCATCAGCCCAGAGCCTGACGCGGGGCTCGAACTCACGGACCGCGAGATCGTGACCTGGCTGAAGTCGGACGCCTAACCGACTGCGCCACCCAGGCGCCCCAGGGTTTTGTTTTTTTTTTTAAGTTTATTTATTTTTGAGACAGAGAGACAGAGTGTGAGCGGGGGAGGAGCAGAGAGAGAGGGAGACATAGAATCCAAAGCGGGCTCCAGGCTCTGAGCCGTCAGCACAGAGCCCGACACAGGGCTCGAACTCACGAACTGTGAGATCGTGACCTGAGCTGAACTTGGATGGTTAACCAACTGAGCCACCCAGGCGCCCCGCCCCCCCATGATGTTTTTATTTGTTTATTGGATGTCATGTAAGCAGCATGAGACAGAGATTTTTTTTCCTGTGATGTTCACTTCCGTGTTCCCCGTGCCTGAGATAGAATCTAGCACATAGTACGTGCTCAACAAATGTTTGTCAAGTGAATGAATCAATTAATGAAATCCTTTTTCCTTCAGAATAGTCATGACCCAATCCTTCTTTCTCCACAGAATGCAAAAGTCAGTTTTATATTTTGTTTTAAATACTCGATATGGAACCTCCAGAAAGCGATGTAACGATCTTTTGTGGTAAAACTTCAACACAGACATAAACCTCTACAGAATTGCGTGAAACTACTCACCATCGGGTAGATACATAATCAGTATATGGTGGCTGTGATCTTAATTCCCTTGCAAGTCCAAAATCAGCAATTTTCACAAGTTCTGGGCCCATACAAAGCAAGTTTTCTGGTTTCATATCCCTATGAAAAAAACCTGGGGAACAGAGAGGGAAAACAATAATTGATCATCACGTTTAAACATACTTGAAACCTAAACAAAATATAAGTGAACTTCTCTGTTGTAATTAGGAATGTGAACTTAGGAAAAAAATAAACCCTAACTATTCTCTAAAAGGTGATGGTGGCAGGCACCCTGCGTTCAAAATAAATTGGCAAGAAAGTTCCCACTGTACCTAAGGTCATTAAAAATTCCCACTTAACACGTATTTCTATTTGTGAATCCGGTAAGTTCAAGCACTGAGCTAGACACTGGCCACATTACGATTATCTCCATTAATTTGCACAACCACCTTAAGGACGTATTATGGTCACTGCTGTGCCGCAGATGAGGAGGGGGAGGGCAGAAGAGAAGGAGCCTAATCAAAGCCCGAGGAAAGCTGCATATTCAGGCTGACGTCACTTATTTGAAAAGTCCATTAAACGAAAACGCAACTGCACCCACTTTAGCCAATTCTTTCATTTGCAGTTGTGTTATTTACCAGCTCAGTTCTCCCCTGGTAGCTGCTTTATTGAAAAGCCCAATAATTATAATGGTCATTTACCAGTTCAGTATGTAAAATAAATGGTGACTGAAGCTGAAAGGCAGGTCAGTGAACGCGAGGCACCCAGGAAGAAGGACATGAAAACCCTCTTTGTACATTTCTAAGGGCCATCTAAAGCACGCCGGTGACACACGGGTGGCCTGTATTCCAATGACCTTGCGAGGCGGGAGAGTCAAGAGGGGGCCTGGTCCCTTGTAGGATCCGCTGTAGGTGACCATTGTGGGAGCGGGTTTCACGTAGCTTCAGCCTGAACTTTTTAAGCCGAGTTTTAAGCCTAAGCTTTTCTAATTCCTTCTAAGCCAGTGCGGGCTCGACACTGGTGACATCACACCAGTTTTGTACCCAGTACTTCTTTGGTACTTCTTACTCAAAATAGCTGTCGAGATCCATTTCACAAACTTCCAAGGGAAATACACTGCACTTTTTTTTTTTTTTTACCGCAGAGACAAGAACAGGAACACAGGTGGTGGTGAGTCGACTGACATAATCCGTAAAATCGTAGAGAATCAAACCAATTACATATTTGTACAGTTGAGGTTTTCCCCATTCTCACTAATATAAGGGTATTGGTAACGTGGTCCTATTTTAACTAAAATATTAGTGTTATATTGGGACAGCCGCTGTGTTAAAAATGTTTGCTCAAAGTAGTACATCTGAGATGCTTGTCCACTGTAGCAAGAATAATGTAGCTTCTGTAAAAATATCTATTGTTCTTGGAGTCTGGTGTCCCCAGTCACTGTCATCGGTTGTGGAGCCAACTGCACATCATTTGTGTTCTTTACTTTTAATTCGTCAACCCCCAAGCCAACTTCTTCCTGCAATCTCTTATGCTCTGACGTGGCTGGGAGTTCCTCCTATAGACCCAAGGAATCTAAACCAATTTTATTCCTAACCTAAAAAATATCAGTAAATCACAAAAGTCTTTCCAAAAATCAAATAACTCATAATGCTTTTGATTTTTCCGCACATTGGTTTCTACTGGCATAAATTAACTCAGGCAAATATCACGAGTTTCCATGCTGGTCAGTATTACAAAATGGGCTGAAGATGGAAAGTCCATTATGAACAGTTAAAATAGCATATGTCCTCTATTTCCATGTAATTAATAAATGACTGGCTTTTACCAGTGGGTTGTAGTATGTTACCGTAGGTTTTAGATGTTTAAAGGACCAAAAAGTGGGATTCAGGAATGTTCTGACAATGCTTATGTGGAATACATAAATAGCATTTTTATCTATTGATTTAAATGTTTATTTATTTTGAGAGACAGAGAGAGAATGTGTGCTCACGTGAGTGGGAGAGGGGAAGAGAGACAGGGAGAGAGGAAATCCCAAGCAGGCTCTGCTCTATCAGCACAGATCCTGATGCGAGGCTTGATCCCACGAACCGTGAATCCATGACCCGCACCGAAATCAAGAGTCAGCTGACTCACCGACTGAGCCACCAGGTGCCCTTAAATAGCATTTTTAGACATTAGATTATCTCGTGTAACAGTTAAAGGGGAAAGTTTCTCCTTTCATATCTTCTCATATAAACTATGGGATGAAACGTGAAAGGAGACTGATGCTGGTGACTTCCAAATGCCTCCGTTCAGAACGCAGCGGTGGTCTGGCACAAACCCTTCCAATTTAATATCGGAACATCTAGTGATTCTAAACAAATGTTCGCTAAAAACTTTCATACTGATTATGTTAACTTTTTGGACTAATTATTTTGGTTTGATAGGTATATAAAAGACTATAAATGAAGATCACATAAATGAGACATTCATAAAAATAAGACCAAGCACTTTCCTTAATTTCATTCAAAGAACAGAACCGGCAACAATATGAAACACAAAGAACAGAAACAACTAAATGCAAATACTAAGGAAAACTATGAAACACCATAGCATGGGCGCTTTAAACTATTTAAACGTTAATAAGGGGTCATGTGATCAAAGCATTCCGATCTTTTCCAAAAGAAGGGCACTTTGTTTGCTTTGTTTTCATTTCCAAGGTAAAATCAGGGCAGGCGATTATAGGATGGGTTTATTGTAACTGGGACTAACAGCTGATGATCAAAGTGTTAACAAATTCTGCTCTGGAGGAAGACAGTTCGAGATTACAGAAATACCATTTTATATAGTAGGCACATACTCCAAAGTTGTAGTTACTCAATAGAATATTATTTAACAGTTTATGTACAATTCCTGTACGTGACCTCGTGACCTTGACAGTCATCTAAAGAGGCAGGGAAATGAAATTTAAACCTACCATGTTTATGGATGAATGCCAGTCCTTGTAATATTTGATACATAATATTTCTGATGACTGACTCAGGGAACAGCTTGTCTCTGTGAAGACACGAACAAATAAACAGTCAAACAGTCGTGTAACGCTGTTAACCAACCAACCAAAACAAACAAGAAAGGAGATGTTCTTCCTCCCTCGGAGCCCCTGTTAGCCTCATGATACTGGTTAAAGGTAGCTCTATAGTTGTTGAAAGGTTGTAAATTTGAAACGTGACCATTAGAATTTTTGTTTGTGTTGATGTTCGGTAAAAACTCAAACCCAGTAATGAATGTATCTGCACGAATATTCAATAGCTAAATTTTAAACTGTCCCAAGAGAAGCAAAGTAAATTGGAAAACTCCTAATAGTCAAGTAAGCCAGGTGTGCAAATCTGTGTGATAGAGGCTTTAAGAGTTTTAGGGGCATAACTGCTTCAGTTCTGTATTGCCTACTGGTACTGTCCAATGGAAAAATATATTAAGAGCCACAAATGAGAAACACTTACGTGTTTACTTTTTTTCTAGTAGCCACAGTAAAACAAATGACACAGGTGAAATTAATTTTTAACAATATTTCATTTAGTATCTATACCAGGTATCATTTCAACATGTAGTCAATATAAAAATTATTAATGAATTTACTTTTTTTTTTGGACCAAGTTTTCAAAGTCTGGTGTGTGTTTTTATTTTACCTTTAAAGAACATCTCAGTCCAGACGAGCCATGTTTCAGGAGTTCGAGAGCCACATGTGACTACTAGCTACGGTATTGGACGGTGCAGCTTTATATGGTATTTACATAAAGACCCTAATAAAGCCTAAATTAAGACTGAAACATATTAGTTGTTAACATGAATTAATTCTCTTTGACCCTGAAACCAAGCAGTGTTTTAGAAGTAATCATTTTAAGTTTTTATTTTTTTCAACGTTTATTTATTTTTTTTTGGGACAGAGAGAGACAGAGCATGAACGGGGGAGGGGCAGAGAGAGAGGGAGACACAGAATCGGAAACAGGCTCCAGGCTCTGAGCCATCAGCCCAGAGCCCGACACAGGGCTCGAACTCACGGATCGTGAGATCGTGACCTGGCTGAAGTCGGACGCTTAACCGACTGTGCCACCCAGGCACCCCTCATTTTAAGCTTTAAAAGCTCATCATAATTTCAACATTTTCTAACATCTTTATCACAGCATGATTGATTGGGTTAGAGTGGGGTTTTTTTTATGTTTATTTTTGAGAGAGAGAGAGAGAGAGAGACAGAGAGTGAGCGGGGGATGGGCTGAGAGAGAGGGAAACACAGAAGCTGAAGCAGGCTCCAGGTTCTGAGCTGTCAGCACAGAGCCCGACGTGGGGCTCAAACTCATAAACCGTGAGGTCATGACCTGGGCCCAAGTCTGACGCCTAACGTTTGACTGAGCCACCCAGGTGCCCCTGGATTCGAATGTTTATTCAAAATGCTCTCAACATATGGAAAATGGCCTATTTCTGAATATTGCATTGTTAACTATATTATATGCTTATGTAATGTTCTAAAATATCTCACCAAATGGGCTGAAAACACACAATAGAGAAAGATACACACTGATCTTATATAAAGCTTGAAAATACTATTGATCATATACTATTGAAATATTTTTTTAAGTAATTTATTTATTTATTTATGTTAGTAATCTGTACACCCAACATGGGGCTTGAACTCACGACCCTAGGATTAAGAGTCACATGTCTTTCCAACTGAGCCAGCCCCATATTATTGAAATATTTTTAAAATACATTTTAAAAGAAACAAAATATTTTTATCCTTGCCAACAATTTAAATTATATAATGAATGCTATAAATTAAAGGTACAGTTATAGCATCAGAGCAAAGGTTTATATATATTGGCCTTCAGTTAAAATAGAAAAAAAGATTACGTGAATAAAAAAGGCTTTTAAATTAATCTTGATCCTCAAAATAACGCTTCAGGAAGTTAAGCTACCAAAAACAAAGTGTAAGAAAGCCACTTAGCCTCAAATAGCTCTTTGCCATGTACAACTGTTGTTAAATTTATCCCTTTTACATTGAATAATCATCAAACAGTATCATTTTTATTTCCACTTAATTTAGAAATCATGAACTAAATCAGAACTAAATCATGAAATTCCAAACTTGACTATTTTTATTGTTCCTTTGCTATCGCATTATCCACTCAGCACAGATTTATATATTTTTAAATATATAAATGATGAAAGTATAACATTTTAAATATTTATATTTACTTAATATCTTTTTTTAAAAATATCTTTTTCGGGCGCCTGGGTGGCTCAGTAGGTTGAGTGTCCGACTTCGGCTCAGGTCATGATCGGGTGGTCTGTGAGTTTGAGCCCCGCGTGGGGCTCTGTGCTGACGGCTTAAGAGCCTGGAGCCTGCTTCGGATTCTTTGTCTCCCACTCTCTCTGCCCCTCCCCCACTCATGCTCTCTCTCCGTCTCAGAAATAAATAAACATTAAAAAAAATTTTTTTAAATATATTTTTTTCTTCCACAACTATATCTCAATATATCATTTCATACATTTTATTTTATTTTATTTTTTTTTTTAAATTTTTTTTCAACGTTTATTTATTTTTGGGACAGAGAGAGACAGAGCATGAACGGGGGAGGGGCAGAGAGAGAGGGAGACACAGAATCGGAAACAGGCTCCAGGCTCCGAGCCATCAGCCCAGAGCCTGACGCAGGGCTCGAACTCACGGACTGCGAGATCGTGACCTGGCTGAAGTCGGACGCTTAACCGACTGCGCCACCCAGGCGCCCCGATTTTAAAGAGTATGATTATTAGAAGCCAAACATTTAGGACTATCCATCATCACCTGATTAAAAAACTATTTTGATTTTTCAGTATTCTGGTCCAATACTAATCCATTTACATGTATAACTTTTATATTACGTTTCAATGTTACATAATTATAATTTTTATTTGTTTTATTATCCATTCATAGGCATTTTCATATTCATTATAATTTTCACTTTTAATGACTACAAAATAATCTCATCAGTATGATACAGTATAATTAATGTATTCTCCCCCTGATAGTTATTTCTTTTAAATAAAAGAGAGGAGTGAAGCATGGTATAGTCATTTAACAGAACATACTAACAATAGTAACTGAAGATTATGTATCAGCAAAACAAAACGCTTGTAAGTGAATCAATCAAATAAAAAAGTTATCACCACTAAAACTGAAACTAAGTAAAAAAAACCATGCATGCCTGTTTCCATGGGCCAGAAAGAGCTGGAGAAAAATAAACACTGATTTGAGGGGTTGAAATTTTCTTTACCATTATTTTAACTGCTATTAATGATAGGACATTAACAGGCATTCAATAAGTATGTTTTGAAAGAAGGAAAAATGTGATTAAAGAAAAATCCACTCACCACCCTTAAGGATTACTTTGAGTGGGTATGTATGTGTGTATGAAAGAGATACAGAGATAGCAATCAGCATGCCACTGGGAAGTGTGTTTATAAAGTATTATAGGATCTTTTGTTGAACACCTCTGGCTTTAAAAGCGGGTAAAATGGGGGCGCCTGGGTGGCTCGGTTGGTTAAGCATCTGACTCTTGATTTCCGCTCAGGTCGTGATCTCATGGTTGGTGAGATTGAGCCCCGCGTGGGCTCTCCACTGTCAGCGCAGCAAATAAATAAACTTAAAAAAAAAATCAAGATAAATATTTCATATAAACACACACACTATCTATACTTTTTGAAACAAAACCTGTCTACAGTTGAATGCTCAGTAATAAAGCTGGCCTTGGACAAAACTGAGAAAATTTTCTTGCTTCATTACTCTCTCCAGCACTTTGTGAAAGGTTCATGAAAGAAGGGAGGAAGGAAGCAGGTTTCATGAAGGGATCTAGTAAGTTCATCTATTAGAACATTTAAGTGAATGATAAGACTTGATGTGTTACCAATTCCAAAGAAATCCTCATTTTAATTTCTAAACGTGTGAAGAGAGAGAGCTTCAGTCATGTGCCACGAGCTTGGGGAGGTTAATATTTTCATGGTAGCTACTGGTCACATGTGGGAGATTAATGTCCATTTTACCTGCTTTAAAAAAAAATGTTTACTTATTTTACAGAGAGAGAGAGAGAGCACATGAGTCGGGGAGAGGCAGAGAGAGAGGGAGAGACAGAATCCCAAGCAGGCTCTATGCTGTCAGCACAGAGTCTGACATAGGGCTCGATCTCATGAACCATGAGATCCGGACCTGAGCCGAAGTCAAGAGTCAGACGCTTCACTGACTGAGTCGCCCAGGTGTCCCTACCTTGACTTTTACGAGATGACACCAGAAAAATGGTGGCTGTGTCATAGCTGGTTCTTCGAGTTCTGAGGATATCAGCTAATTAGTTTAGATTCACTGTCGGGGTGACCAACCCTTCATGCTGTAAAGTGTGACGTGTTGAAGGGATCCAAGGAACTCAGAGAGGAGGTAACAGGGAAAAAATTATGGTTTTTGTAAAATAAAGACATACCTGTCTTTCATTAATTGATAGAGGTTTTCTTTCATATATTCAAATATAAAATAGAGATGATCATTTTCTCTGATAACTTCTTTTAGTTTGATCACGTTGGCGTGGTTAAGCTTCTTCAGAGACTGCAGCACAGCAAATAGGCAATAAAATTCTTAAAGCCAAGTTATAGAAGTTGGCAAAACCTCATCAGTGCTACCTATGATAATTACCTTAAGTGATCTTCTGAACTCATTAATCAATTAAGTTTCAGTGTCTACAATATTTTACATGACTAAGTTAAAGTAAGCAGTGAGTGTTTCCAGTAATGAATGGAAGGGCAAACATAAACAGTCGATGTTACCCACCAAACGTTTCAATCTGTCACTTTTGTCTCTCCCGTCTATTCAACAGGTTTAACTTTTTTCTGACCTAACTGTGTGACATTCCATACAAATGTCTCCAAAAATGTATCCAGGTCATACAGCGTAACATAGAAAGAAATGGTTTGTAGTTGTTAAAAGTTGTCTTTCCTTTGATAGCATGAAGGAAAGTGCTCTTTTAAAAGTGAGAGTGTATACTTTCAAATATGAGGGTAGAGTTATTTTCTGTTCTCCACTGACATTTGGATGGGGAATGAGAAATTACTTTACGTAGGAAGATAAAAAAAAAAAAACGTAAGAAATACAGTTATCTTTGGACTGCTTCCTACAAAGAACAGAACAACCCCTTCAGCAGCCATCTTCAGAAATGGGACAGGGTGAGGCAGAGTTAAGGCCTCCTTGGGTTCTTTCCATCCGTAGGCTTTTTACCTTAACTTCTCTCAAGTTCATACATTCATCCCAAGAATAGAACTTTCTCTTCATCCTGAAATAAAATAAGACAAGTTTAGTGTACAGGGACAGGATTTCCAACACCAATAACACTGTTGGCTTTCTTACTCTAGTTTCCATTTTGGGCAAGCTATGATCTCTCTCTTCCTCCTCCTTAAAAGGGAGCCACCTCCCTTCTGTATATCTCAAGGCTGTTTGGTACAGGTTCACACTTATGTCGTACCTGAAATTCTGCTTTAAACACAATGGTGAAAGTATTACCATTAATCTTCCTTTCTGGGTGAATTCTCGCATGTCTCTAATCAGTTGATTGTGTTTTTCTAACAGAGCCTCTTCCAAATCTCTTTCTAGAACTCAACAGATAAATATGAAACACTGAGGTGGAGAGGGGAAGGAAGTCATAAATTTTGGGAGCAAGTGTAGTAAAATAATTTGATCTGACAAATTCTGTATCATTACCCCAGCTTTAAACAGGAAGCCCATAAAGTTAAGTAATTCAAGTCAATAAAAATTCAGAAGTAACCAAACCTTAGAAATAGCTTTCTTTTCAAAAAGATTTTGTTCTTAATTTTTATTCTTGAAGTACAGTTGACATACAATGTGGTATTGGTTTCAGGTATGTAACATAGTGATTCGAAAATTATGTACATTATGAAATGCTCACCATAAGTGTAGTCCCCATCTGTCACCATACAATGTAACTACAGTATTATTGACTATTCCCTTTGCTGTACTTTAAAAAATTTCCACATATGCGTGAAATCATATGGCATTTGTCTTTCTCTGACTTATTTCGCTTAGCATAGTACTCTCTAGCTCCATCCACATCGTTGGAAATCACAAGATTTCATTCTTTTTTAATGGCTGAGTAATATTCCTCTGTGTGTGTGTGTGTGTGTGTGTGTATAATTATCACTTTATATATATAATTTATATAAATTTATGTAAGTGTAAGTATATGTATATAAGTATATAAGTATATTTATGTATACTTATATATAAGTTATTATACAAAATATATAAATTATATATAAAATACATAAATATAATAATATATGCTTATATAAAATATAATATATATTATATAAAATACAATAACATGTAAAATTATATCTAATATATAATATTTATACATATATATAAAATATATATTATATACTATATACAAATTATATATATAAATTATATACTATATATAAATTATATATATACGTTATATATATATATCTATAATTATCACACACCCACACATACATATATACCACATCTTCTTTATCCATTCATCTATCAAGGGACACGGGTTGCTTTCATATCTTGATTATTATAAATGATCCTGTGGTAAACACAGGGGTGCACGTATCTTTTCGAATTAGTGTTTTTCATTTTTGTGGGGTAAATACCCTGTAATCGAATTCCTAAGTAGTATGGTATTTCTATTTTTAATTTTTTTTATTATTTTTTTTAACAATTTTTTTTTTTGAGACAGAGAGAGACAGAGCATGAACAGGGGAGGGGCAGAGAGAGAGGGAGACACAGAATCTGAAACAGGCTCCAGGCTCTGAGCTATCAGCACAAAGCCCGACGCGGGGCTCGAACTCACGGACCGTGAGATCACGACCTGAGCCGAAGTCGGACGCTTAACCAACCAAGCCACCCAGGCGCCCCTCTATTTTTAATATTTTGAGAAACCTCCATACTGCTCTCCACAGTGCCTGCACCAGTTTACATTCCCACCAACAGTGCACAAGGGTTCCATTTTCTCCACATCCTCACCAACACTTATTACTTCTTGTCATTTTCATTTGAACCATTCTGACAAATGTGAGGTGGTATCTCATTGTGGATTTGATTTGTATTTCCCCGATGATTAGTGACGTTGAGCATCTTTTCGTGTGTCTGTTGGCCATCTGTATTTCTTCTTTGGAAAAACGTCTATTCAGGTCCCCTGTCCATTTTTTATTTGGATTGGTTTTTTTGGTGTTGAGTTGTATAAGTTCTTTATATATTTTGGGTATTAATTCCTCATCAGATATACTATTTGCAAATATCTTCTCCCATTCAGTAGGTTGCCCAGAAATAGCTTTCTTGAATTTTGTTCTTTACTTTCCCTCTTCCATCCCAGTGTTACCATTAGGGATAAATATACCAGAAGTAATAAAGTAATAAAGGCAACAAAATAATTCCACTATATACACTGCAGGTAGAAGTTGTATTTGTATATGAACAGATTTTTAGTCACCATGCAAAATGGGACTGAGAAAGAAGAGCACGTTCTAAAAAAAAAGTTTCCTCGTGTATAGAAATTACAAGGCTGGATTATGAAAATAAAGACCCTATATGCCTTGCTGCTTTCATTTAGTAGTATAATCTCCTACTGATATGTTCTAGAAGATTCTCAGGAAGCTTAAGTCGTCTTTATTGATTAAACTAATTCCTGTAGGAATTATTCAGAGCCCTTACAAGAGTGTCATACACAAGGGTAAGGAAATGAGTAAATGAACGCAGCACGCCATGGTAGCTAAGAATGTGGCCTATGGGGTATCTGGGTGGCTAGGTCGGTTGAGCGTCAGACTCTTGATTCTGACTCAGGTCATGATCCCAGGGTTGTAGGACTGAGCCCACATCAGGCTCTGTGCTGAACGTACACCCTGCTTAAGATTCTCTCTCTCTCTCTCTCTCTCTCTCTCTCTGCCCCTCTCCCTTGCTCGTGAACTCTCTCTCTCTCTCTGTCTCTGTCTCTGTCTCTCTCTCTCTAAAATAAATAAAATGAAAAAAAAATTTTTTTAAGAATGTGGGCTGTGGCATTGCCCTGCTGGATTCAGATCCTTGCGCAGTGGCTTACGGATCGTGTGACCTTGTACAGATGGCCCATTGACGATTCTGTGCCTCAAATTCTGTAGCTGCAAAGTAGAAACCACTGCCTATGAAAAGGTTATTATAACTGCTTAGTTCAGCACTTAGTAAATACTGGATGGTCTTTTTTTTTGCCAATATCTGTGATCAGCGACAATAAGACATGAATGGCATCACTGCTATTATTTCTAAAATATCCTTAGTGAATCAGAATTTCATTTATACTCATTAAGGTGCTATGCCCATCTAATCATCTATTCCCAACTAATCATCTTTTTTTTAAAGTTTATTTATTTTGAGAGAGAGAGAGAGCACATGCAAGCAGGGGAGAGGCTGAGAGAGGGAGAGAGAAGAGAATCCCAAGCAGGCTCTGCACTGTCAGCACAGAGCCTGATGTGGGGCTTGAACTCACAAACCGTGAGATCATGACCTCAGCCAAAACCAAGAGTTGGATGCTAAACCGACTGAGCCACCCAGGTGCCCCAGCCCAACTCATCCTCTTAAGAAAAGGATGGTACTATTGTTAGGTCACTGCTCCTACTCTGCTTTTTCTCCATAGCACTTATTATCTCCTCTAACATACTGTCGAATACTTACTTATGATGTTGAGTCCTCCCCTCTCCTCAAATGTAAGCTCCTTGGGGACACCCCCACATGCCTAGAGCAGTTTTTTGGCATACAGTAAGTGCTCAATAAATATTTACTACATGAATGGATGAATTTCTGTGCTCACAGATGGACTCATGAGGAACTATCCCACAAACAGGAGACCCTCAGAAATAGAATTGCCTTTCAAGTCCTTAAAAAGTAGAGAGTTTAATAAATAGTTTACATTTAACGAGATAAGAGGATCTTACTGCTAACCACGAGAATGAATTGTGTTGCAGCTTTCTTTTTCCTTAAATGGCAGCAGATAATACAAGGTGATCCATAATACATGTGATCCATTTCTAGCCAATAAGATGTAAAATTTTTTTTTAACGTTTATTTATTTTTGAGAGAGAGAGAGGGACAGAGCATGAACAGGGGAGGGTCAGAGAGAGAGGGAGACACAGAATCTGAAGAAGGATCCAGGCTCTGAGCTGTCAGCACAAAGCCCGACACGGGGCTTGAATTCCCAGACCATGAGATAATGATCTGAGCTGAAGTCAGACGCTCAACTGACTGAGCCACCCAGGTGCCCCAGCCCAGACCTGTTTTGAATGCAAATATTCAGTTACCTATAGGCGCCTTAAAACTATTATGTCCACAAGTGAACCCAGCTTTACCGCTAAGCCTGTGATTTCCCCTGTCATGGAGAATGGCACCACCACTAGGCATTTCAGCAAGAAGCCCAGGAGTGAGCCCGGACTCTTCCACATGCTTTCCTCCTTTCCGCCATGCCCAGTCACCAGTTTCTACAGAGCCTGGCTCCTAAATGTCTCTTGAGTGCTTCCACTTCTGTCCATACCCAATGCTATCTTCCTAGATCAGGTCACCACCACCTCTAACCACGAGGACTACACCAGCCTCCTGACCGGTCCCCTCATGTCCAGCCTTGACCTCTTTGATCAAGTATCCGCTCTTTTGCCAAAGGGACCGTTCTACAGCAGTATTGGATCGTATTGACTCTCCTGCTTAAAATCCCTCATCGCCTTCTAGTCAAGCTACACGAACTCATTGCCCTGGCTTTGTGACTTCACCCTTTAGCCTCATGACCCTCCTCTGCCACACTCAGAACCTACACTCGGGCCACCTACCCTTCTTCCAGCTATGCAGCCCACACAAGCCTTCCTATTCTCTTGCCTCCCGGCCATCATACATATTATCCTTGCTGCTTAGAGCATTCTTCTCCCTCCTCTTTTTCTTGGTATTTTTTTCCCCTCACTCTTGAGATCTCATTTTCTATGGGAAGCTTCCAGCATATTTCTCCAGCATCACTTCTCTGTGCTCCCCTGGGACCCGTTATTCCCCCATCAGAGGACTTACCATATTTTATGTCATAATTTGTCCAATCTGTTGGTTTTCCTAACTTACATTGTGACTCATCTATCTCATTCCCATTTTGGCCTGAGCACCAGTGTGGTGGGAGCTTAACAATTAATGTGCTGAATGGACATTTAACTTTTTCTCAAGCCTTCCACATGACTCCTCCTCCTTCTCATTCATTTTTGCTGTGTCCTTACTTAAGTTAGGAACACGGTCTAGCACATGGTTTGACTATCGAAAAGCCGCTCTTTCCTTCCTCTTTACTAACACAGCTCAGGGTACAAAATGCTCAGCGAAGTACTCAGCCTCCCAGCCTCCCTCCCGAATAGCCGGGTGCTCTATGTGACACGCTTCCGGCCAATGAGAAGTAACCAGACGTCTTCTGGATGGAGGTGAGGCGCCTATTTCCTGAAGACAACAGAACTTAGGTCTGTGAAAACAGCATGCACAAGCTACTAGCCCTGGGCTGCCTACCTCCAGACTTTTTATTATGTGAGAGAAATAAATCTCTAAGTTACTTGTTAAGTTAAATGCCTGTTTAAGTTATTTGGTTAGGTTTTTTTTTATTTCAAACCCCAAAGCATTCCTAAATTATATGCATATGGCCTCTTCTCAGCCCTCAAATGAATTTGACTTCTTACAGTTTTAGACGCCTCAGTGCTTTCAAGGCTCTACTCAGATCTACGCAGGTGAGGCCTCATTCCCCATTTTACGAACTGGGACCGTGAGACACACACGTGATTTTGCCACCCGCAAGACACGATGAGCATTTTGTAAAATAAAACCAACACCGGTAATAATGTTGGATGATTCCACCGGACCTCATCTCCGTCCTCATTTTTTACCCACTTCCCGGAGGCCACAGCTTTCGTGAGTTGTATGTGTTGCTTTCCAGGTCTTTCAAAACATTTTATATATAAATTTACATATAATGAAGTATTTGTGTGAGTGCATACAATTATTTAATCTACAAATGGGGATGATTTCATCTCATTTTGGCTAATACTTATCCCCCCTTTTTTTTCTCTTATTGCATTAATTAGGTCACCAATGCAATCTTAATTAGTAGAAATATGGCAAGCAGTCTGGCCTTAAAACCAACTCTACTGGCAATGCTTCTGATATTTCGACATAAAGATGATGCAGCGTATAAGTCTTATCAAGTTAGGGAAGTTTCTTTTTATTCCTATTTGCTAAGAGGTTTTTTTTTTGTTTTGTTTTTTTGTTTTTTTTTTCCCAGTCACGAATGGGTATTGAATTTTACTAAGCCCATTCGGTAAATATTTCATTTCAGTTATGGTACATTGTACATTTATTTGATAATAATGGCTACTGTCAATATTTTATAAAACTATTTCCTTAAACATGTAATGTTTTAGATCATGACATTTTAGAGTTTTTAACGCTTAATGAGCATTTGTTAAAGCATTTAAATTTCAGATTGCCATCACTTGGCTGATTTGGCAATTGGTCT
This sequence comes from Lynx rufus, assembly GCF_022079265.1. Lineage (NCBI taxonomy): Eukaryota > Metazoa > Chordata > Mammalia > Carnivora > Felidae > Lynx > Lynx rufus. The sequence continues at coordinate 128,653,469 of NW_025814878.1, forward strand.
CCAAGACTCGTTCTGAAGGAAGGCGACGGCCACGTCATGAGAATATTCAAGCAACCCTCTGTGGAGGCCCATGTGAAGAGGCTACTTCTCAGCCAGTGAGTGAGTGTTCTGGGCTAAACCGTGCCCACCCCTGCACACAAACCCATATGCTGAAGTCCTAACCCCAGCACCTCAGACTGTGACTTGATTTGGAAACGGGCCTTTACAGTGGCAGTGAGGGTAAAATGAAGTTATTAGGGTGGAACTTATTCCAGTGTGACTGGTGTTCTTACAAAAGGGGGAAATCTGCACACAGAGATATGCACGGAAGGAAGATCATGTGGAAGACAGACAGGGAGAAAATGCCATCTAGAAGCCAACGAGAGGGACCGCGAACAGATCCTTCCTTCATGGCCCTCAGAAGGAGCCAAGCCTTCTGACACCTTGATTTTAGACTTCCAGCCTCCAGAACTGAAAATCTGTACACTTCTCTCATTTCAGCCGCACAGTCTGTGGCTTCCGCTTTGTTACAGCAGCCTATTTATTGGCTACATTTCCCCCCACCAAATCCACGTTGAAGTTCTAACTCCCAGGAACTGAGTGTGATTGTATTTAAAAGACAGACTTGAACGAATTAATTAAGGTTACGTGAGGTCTTTAGGGTGGGTCCTAATCTGATATTACTAGTGTCCTTATAAGGAGATTAGGACACCTTGAGAGGACACAGGGAGAACACGGCCATCTGGGAGCCGAGAAGAGAGGTGACGGAAGAAACCAACTCGGCTGACGCCTTCATCTCTGACTTCCAGCCTCCAGAGCTGTGAAGAAGGCAACCTGCTGTTTCAGACACTCGGTCTGTGCTCCTTCTTTATAGCAGCCCTAAGAATCTCATCTAGTGAGCCACCTTCGAAGTGGACGCTCCGTCCCAGTCCAGCCTTCGGATGACTGTGACTCATGAGACACCTGGAGCCAGAACCGTCCAGCTAAGCTCCCCCGAAACTCCTGACCCACACAAAGTGTGAATTAATAAAGGTTTGTTCTTGTTTTAAATCACTAAGCTTTGGAGTAATTTTTTTACGTATAATAGATACGAAATATGATAGCTTAAGAAGGTAAGTAAGTTGGGGCGCCTCGATGGCTCAGTCGGTTGAGCGTCCAACTCTTGACTTCAGTTCAGATCATGATCTCACGGTTCATGGGTTCGAGCCCCGCATCCAGCTCTGTGCTGACAGCGTAAGAGCCTGCTGGGGATCCTCTCTGTCTCTCTGACCCTGCCCCCACCCCACCAAATCAATAAATAAACTTAAAAAAAAAAAAAGAAGATGATTAAGTTAATAATAGTTAATTCTATCTCATTGGTAAGCTTAGGAAAGTACCATACGCCATTCAGAACTCGACTGGTCCTATGAATACCATCTTTCAAGGCCTATTAATTTAAAGCAATCATATGCTCTACTCTGTACTCAACTTTAAATTCTAAACACTTTCCAAACATTGCCTTCAGTTTCAGTTCATATTTCTCATGCATAAAAAGCAGAGCACTTATATTTTTCGATCATTAATGCAGCCGGACAAACCAGAAAACTGAAACAATGTGCGTGGGGAATCCCGTTTGGCAGTGTTTCTCCAGAATGGCAGTCCGCATTAGCCAAACAAGCATGGGGTCCGAGCTAGACCTCTCTCTAAAGAAAAGGCAAAGAAAGATCGGACGTTCAAAGTCGGCCGCGTCGCGCACGGTACCTTTTGATGGCCACCAGCTCCCCAGATTCGTTACTCTTGCCCATCAGAACGCTTCCATACGTGCCGTCCCCCAGCTGCCTCATGGTTGTATATCGGTTCATCTCGGAAAAATCATGCAACACAACTTGTTGACTGAGACGACTCCCTTGTTGAATATAAACGTAAGTGCTTCCTTATCCGTCTTCTTCCCTTGGACTGTTGTTGCTACACTGGTGACAGCTGTGTCATCGTTAAACACAGGCTCTTGCCCAAGATTACGTAGGTTCATGAAATACAGGAATAAGGAATCTGGCAAGGAAACGGTGCTTTCATTCTTATGAACACCCTATAGAAGAAAGAAAACAACAAGATGAATAAAAGGAATTTTCATTAAAGAATCTCTTCAAACATCTCCTGGTAACCTAAGCACGGGGAAGAATTATAATATGTATGCCAGTATGCTAACCATTTGTCAGTCAGTCCTTTGTGCTACGTGGAATGGAGTTCGCGGAAGCAGACTGCTAATACTCATTTATAAAATCTTCATTTCCATGGCACTGTGTTATTTATCCCATGAATATTCAGTAAATACTGGCTGAATTTGTATGATTCCTTTTCTACTGAATATAACCTATATTATTCCAAATCAGGCACCGGAAAATCACCATCTATTCTATATCCATTCTTTGAATCAGTTTTTGCATCACATTTACTTGGCCCATGATCCCTTATGTGAAACTCCTGGGCCAGCTGTACTCGGAATCAGGAATCTGCACATTTTAGAAAAGTCATATGGTTGGGGCGCCTGGGTGGCTCAGTCGGTTGAGCGTCTGACTTCGGCTCGGGCCACGATCTCCCAGCTCGTGGGTTCGAGCATGGCCTCGGGCTCTGTGCTGGGGTCAGCTTGGAGCCTGCTTCGGATTCTGTGTCTCCCTCTCTCTCTGCCCCTAACCCACTTGCATTCTATCTCTGTCTCTCTCAAAAGTAAAGAAACATTAGGGGCGCCTGGGTGGCGCAGTCGGTTAAGCGTCTGACTTCAGCCAGGTCACGATCTCGCGGTCCGAGAGTTCGAGCCCCGCGTCAGGCTCTGGGCTGATGGCTCAGAGCCTGGAGCCTGTTTCCGATTCTGTGTCTCCCTCTCTCTCTGCCCCTCCCCCGTTCATGCTCTGTCTCTCTCTGTCTCAAAAAAAAATAAATAAACGTTGAAAAAAAAAATTAAAAAAAAATAAAGAAACATTAAAAAAAATTTTTTTTAAGTCGTATGGTGAATATACCATATGTTATGTAACACTTCCCAAACAGCATCTTAATCTAGCTGTAGAAAAATATCTGAAAAGTACACCCACTAAAATAAATGAAGGCTATAATGGCATGACATTGTTACAAATTTATTTAAAAAGTTTTCATTTTGGGGACGCCTGAGTGGCTCAGTTGGTTAAGCATCTGACTTTTGATTTCAGCTCAAGTCCTAATCTCATGGGTTGTGGGTTCGAGCCCTGTGTAGGGCTCCTTGCTGAGAGCACAGAGCCTACTGGGGATTCTCTGTGACCCTTTGGCCTTCCCCCACTTGTGCTCTTTCTCTTTCTCTCTCAAAATAAATAAACACTTAAAAAAATCTGTCATTCTGTTATACAGCTTGTATAACAGAATATTATATGCTTAGTTGCAGATGATCATAAAATGCTGGGCACCATTAAAATAGTTGGTGTTAAAATGCCTGTTACAATTTGGTGCTTCATTCAAAGATTCCTTTTCTTTCACTGTAACACTGTTTCATTTCCACCAAATAAAATCATAGGAATCATTTCTCTATAATGTACAGAAGTTTAGGACCCACAGAGACATGTCATAGTTGGCAAAGCACCCAAGGCTTCCAAAAGAAGACTTTTGGGAAAAAGAAACAAACATGTGCAGGGAAGGACAATAAAATGGTGTTGTTTCCCAAGACAGGAATGTATTTGTCCACAGGAAATGTGGGAAGAACCCTGGGGGGCTTTTAAATAACAGGGAGTGTGTATTTGTTTACCATTTATCTTACTTCATGTAGATCATAACCCCTTCAAAGTCACGTGCGAATTAATGTAGGTCGTGCTAACTCTGAAGCCAGGATCTTAAAAAAGAGATCACGGCAGTAGTGGTAGATTCCATATCTACTTAGAGGTCCTTCCTCAGCTTAAGTCTGAGCTACTGGGCTTAATGGATGCCAACAAGTGACTCCCCATTTGCCTAAAAATGAAGTTTTTTGTAAGTGGTCTTTACATTATACTATACATGGATTCGGAATACTAAGGCATTAGGGGAGCCTGGGTGGTTCAGTCGGTTGGGTATCTGACTTTTGATTTCGGCTCTGGACATGATCCCAGGGTCATGGAATTGAGCCCCAGGTCAGGCTCTGTGCTGAGCCTAGAGCCTGCTTGAGATTCTCTCTCTCTCTCTCTCTCTCTGCCCCTCTCCCTCACTCCACTCTTTCTCTCAAATAAAAAAAAAATTATGGCATTAATGTAGAGTGAACACTCCTGCACAATTCCTGACACAAACATGTATTTGCTTTTCTTGATTTTTCCTTTATCTGTATAAGGAAATTTATATTTGAAAGATCTTTTTTTTTTTTTTTAAGATTTTATTTTTAAGCAATCTCTATTCCCAACATGGGGCTCGAACTCACAATGCCGAGATCAAGAGTCACATGCTCTTCTGACTGAGCCAGCTGGGAGCTCCAAGGTTGTTTGTTTTGTACCATGTACTATGATTGAACAAAACGTGGACTAAAATGTATTTATTCTTATCATTTAGAATGTTATTAAATCAGCATTTTGCAGTTCATTATCAACTGAACATTAGCGGTTGCAACATATCATTAGCAACATATCATTATGTTATGTTGCTTGACACCTTTTCTAGTTACCTTATTTAAGAAGACATACACTTCTCTCTATTTTAAGGAAAAGTGTTCTCTGTAAGTTGACTGATGGCTTCTGGTTGAGTAACAATGTAGAGAATATATTCATTGTATCAGTAGGATTGTAATCTATAAAATAATGTGTCTATAATCAGAGAATCCAAGATGGAGTCAGTCTAGTAACTGCATTAGGCTTGAGGCTGTTTGTTCTTTGTAGGGTGGTCCCCAACTTCTAAACAACCCGTTCTTACTGGCTTTTACAATCACTGTTGCAGCTCAAGGAACCACCCCTGCCCCTCTTTGCCTCAAAACCATGCAGACTCTGCCCCACAATGAAAGCTGCCCACCCCCACCTCTACCTGAAGATTCCTAACCCAGTTCCTTACCCTAAAACATCCAGATGCTACTGAATGGAAATTGCTAGTGGTGCTCTCTACCCTACTAGACCCCGAGCCTGCATCTGGCCCCATGCTCGGAAGGACACTGGAAAATAACAGGCCAGAAACAGTGAAGGAAAAGAAAGTAGGAGTTCAGGAGGAAGACAGTCTAAGTGGAGCTCCCTTACGAGAATGAATTCCTTACTTCAGAAATTCAATGGGATAGCAGCATCATCTTTTCTTTCATGTTAATACCTCACTGAGGACAAGCACCGAAGGTCTGATGGGCAGGAAGTAACGCAGGCAATTCTGGAAAAGGACATATTGCATGAGAAGGGAATGAAAGAGGGAGCTGCCCGGGTAGGAACAGAAAGGCAGAGGTGAGAGTGTGCAAGAAACAATAGTTAAAATTCTCCCTCGCGGTGACTTAACCCCCAAAAGTGGAATTAATCTTTCCTTTCCTTTGTCTTCCACTGTTAAGACCAACCACCACCACCATCACCGGTGTTATTAGCATTACAGATCATTCACTCATTGATGACTTTCTGCACTGGCCTGGAAACCCCAACCGTTTTTTGGAATGGAAGCTATAGAAACTGCATTCCAAGCCTAACCAACCACGTTCCAAATAAACACTAGAAACACTGTTTGTTTGTTTGTTTGTTTTGGTTCTGTGTGTGTGGGGGTTGTTGTTGTTTTTGTTTTTTTGAGAGACAGAGCACATGCACGTGGGACAAGGGGCAGAGAGGGAGAGAGAGAGAATCCCAAGCAGATAGCTTGGAGCCCGACGTGGGGCTCGATCTCACCGATGGTGACATCATGACCTGAGCACAAACCAAGAGTCGGACACTTAACCAACTGAGCCACCCTGGCGGCCCTGGGAACAGTTTATTTCAAGTGAAGGTGGCTATCCCATAGGGTCTGCTTACATTCAGGGAAGAATGAACAAGGGACTTGGCCATTTCCCAGCCATGGGGTGAGTGACGAAGATTATGGCTATCACATCGATTTTCAAAAGGTCTGATTGGTGGCTCTCAGAGCCTCTGTCCAGTTTGAGCCCTGCTTAACCTTTACATAAAATTTTAGAAAGGCCTCTTTGGGTCATTTGAATTGGAAAATAAATAGTTCTCCAGAGTCAGAGGCTGACCATTTCAACTGTCCCCTTATCTTCCCTGAAAATACAAAGACAATGGCCTGATGGAAAGAGGCACAGATATCAAGGCGAAAGGTTTTTCTTGTTTTTTAAAATAATTTCCCCCATGTATCTACTGACTGATAGCACGTAAACAACTGCTTTCATCGGTGTAGCATAGTAAGGTCCTAAACGAATTACTAGTCAAAAGCAATAGATATAACTTAAGAAACATACATTGCCTATGGTCCCCAGTTCACACACAATAATATTTCTCCGTAGGTTACATTTATTCTTCTCTGTTCATCTATAGAAGACTAATCCTGCAAGACAGAGATGTATCAACACGACATCTTATGTATGTGAATATTTCCATCTGTAGCGTTGACTCTTGAACACGTTTCAACTGCACAGGTCTACTTACATGCAGATTTGTTTCTGATCAATACCATACAGTGCTGTAAATGTATTTTCTTTATGATTTTCTTGATAATGGTTTCCTTTCTCTCATTTACTTTATTGGAAGAATACAGCACACAATACATATAACGTACAACCTATGTGTTGATTAACTCTTTATGTCACCAGTAAGGTTTCTGTCAACAGTGGACTGTTAGGTCTTGGGGGATTCAGTTATACTAGAATTTTCCACTGTTGGGGGCTCACACCCCTAATCCCTGTGTTGTTCAAGGGTTAAACTGTGTATATATTTCCATATGTATATATATATATACACAGCGAGGCAGAACACAAGTAAATGTAATACAACTATGATCCTTATTTAACAGAACTGTTAGGAACTTGGAATTTTTTACAATAAGGCTACGATATTTAGTGACTTTCTACGGCTAAGCAAACCTTATATTTTGATTTAAAGAAAAAGACTTAGAGGCTCAATTACAGACCTACATTAAGTAAATACCCTTATAATTTCTCTCCCATTATAGTTTTCATATTGTTATTTAAGTGTACAATTACTGTAAACTTAAGCTGTATTCTCAGGAGCTTCTGACAGCTAACAGGGATTTAGATAGGATTAAAGAAGATTAACATAGAGGGCAAATGGAGGGTAAAACTTGTCTGCCAATCACTGAACAGATAACCTTTGGAAGTCTGCCACTTGTCTTTGTAGAACCTACTGTAATTCTATCACTCCAAGGCTGGCATTACTTATATTTAAAAAAATAAATAAAAAAATAATAACGTCTTAAAAATCACTAACTTGTTTGAAGAGCAAAACAGGAAGGAAAAGAAAGGATCTCAAAGTAAGACACGTATTTACAGAAATTAAAAGGAGAGTTTTACAATGGGAAAACAAAGCTGCCAGGGTTAAAAAAAAAAAATCGTGCCGTGTGCTAATATTCACAAGGTATTCCCAAATTAAACTAAACAAAACAAAGAACCACCCCAACGCGGAGATCGAGCATCCTTGCCCAAGGCCAGCTTTGCTGGGGCAGTTAAGTGGCCGCCTGGGGGTGGAGGAGGAAGAGGGAGTTTCTCCCTTCCCCAGTCGCCGCGGTGAACTGGCGGATGGGGTCACAGAGGAAAACCAAAAGGCTGGAGAGTAACTCGCTCCTCCTCCGAGGCTTTGACAGAATGAGTTTTCTGAATGAAGGAAGTCCCATAACTCTGACTCTATGAGAATTTCGTTGTCCTCGGGACAGGTGTCTGCTCATTAAAAATGATCACTTGAATATAATGAATCCCTTTGAGAACGGAAACTACAAGCCCCTAAAATCAGTTTTGTTGCTCCCCCCTTCCCCGCCCCCGACTCTGTCCCTAAATTTGAAAATCGTATCTGCAGGAAGAAAGTTTTCATTAAGCCGAGTCTCGTCCTTTTTCGCTAACAGGGATTTAAAGCCTCCTGGGGCGGGGGTCCTGCGGGTGTGCGGGGAAAGGGGTCCGTCCTGGGGCCCTGCGCCGGGATCCCGCTTTTACCTGGGAGTCCCTTGGGGTGCACGAATGAGGGCGGAATTTAGACCCAGTTTCCTTCTACCTCCTTTTTAATTTTAGTCGTTCGGAACTCAATTCGGCTGCCTTCCCGAGACCCGATCCCGCTTCTCACTCGTGAAAGCAGTTTCCCCTCCAGACTGGGGGTGGAGACTGGGGGAGTTGTGGGGGGGGGGAGTAAGGGAGAGGTTTGGGGGCCGAGTCCCTCAGACCGACGGATGCCCGCCGTCATCCTCCCGCCCCGAACCTTCCCCGCCGTCGAGGAGCGCGGAAAAGTGGTCCGGGGGGCCTGGGGAGCACGGATCGCAGCAGACGCAGAAGGACCCCTCCCGCTCCACCCCCGCTCGCGGATCCTCCTCCCCGCCGTCCCTCCCCCTACCAGTGTCCAGGCCCCTTTTCTCGGCGGAGGTTGGCCCTCGTAGGACAGGGCGCGGAGGGGACATGCCGGGCAGGCCTCGCCGGACAGACTGGGGCTGGGCTCGGACGGAGGGTGGCAGCCCCGCAGCCCGCTAGGGATTACCTGCCCGCACCGGCCGCTCACCTCGTAGGCTCCCTTGTGAAGCTCTGGCGCCTTGTGTGTTTCGTCTCCTAGGAAACCGCGGGGGTGCGCGGGCTTCTGCGCGGTCTGCCTGCTTACGCCCCGCCCAGAGAGGGCGTGGTCGGTCCGGACAAATCCCGCCCCGCACTTCAGGCCCCGCCTCCCTTGGGGCGGGGCTTCCGTCCGCACCTGGGCGCCTATTGAGTGAGCTAGTGCTCTCTGCCATTTGTATTTGGGGCTTGGGAAAGTCTTGATTACCTTTTCAGTGCTTTGTAGGAGGTTGGTTTGCCCTTTATTTTGTCTTGGTTTTGTGTGGATTCATTCCAGAAAAGAATTTGATTCATTAAATCTGGTTCTCGGACTTGGAGAGGGCAGGAGAAAGATACAGGTTGCCTGTAGTTATATTGGTTTATGCATATACCACCTGGGGGAAAAGTTGCTCTTGGAGTACAGTCCTTTATATTAGTCAATGCTTCATGTATGTGTTACCTCCTAGGCCACACTGCTAAGTTTGTTTTCATTTATTCATTCAGAGAAACTTCGATGTATCAGTTACAGTGTTAGTGGTGATTCCAAGATAGACTAATGAATGTGTGAATAAAAGAGTAAATAGTAATTAGCCTACAGTTGTGCGAGGAGGGCAGACTTTTGTTATAGCAAATAAATGTCCAGATTGGCTAGGAAAAAGGGTCCATGAATCAGATGGATTGAGATGAGGCAGTGATGTACCCATTTAGTAATTATCTGTGAGGTTATCAGCCCTGGGCTTGGCACTAGCCAAAGTAAACAAGATGGTCTTGTTTATGCTCACGGTCTTCTTGCAGCTTAAAGAAAAATAGGCAGGAAAGTAAAAAGCTTTTTAAGTTAGATCATGGAGGTCTCACATGCCCGATTATGAAACCTAAGATTTACCATGCATTAATGGGAGAACCGATGAGGAATCTTCCACAGATGAGTGACACATTCATATCTGCATTTCAGAAAGATCACAAAAGCAGCATTGGGTCAGGCAAATTTCAGCAGTGAATCTGGAGGCAAGAGAAAGAAAAGGAGGCAATTGCAACTCATCAGGAAGTAACAATGAAGATCTAACTACAGCAGTGATGATAAGAACAGAAGAGAAAGAGAATTCAAGGGCTATTTAGGAGTTAAAATTAACAGGACCATCTGGCTTAGGTGAGTGGTGGATAGTGGCGTCCAAAAGTAAGTTGAGAAATGTTGGCAGAGAAGCAGCTTTGTAGGTGGAATATGAGGGAGATCATAAAGCCAGTTTTGAAAATTTTGAGTTTGAGGAAAATCCAAATGGGGGTTATGAGAGGGTAATTTGAAATATAGATGTATCATTTAGGGTTATGTCAGAGCTAAAAGTACAGCTGAAGTCCAAGCATGTAGATGAGATCAACTGAGAAGGAAAGAGAATTGGCATTCTGGAAAACCCCATACTTGAAAGAGTGGGGAAGAGAAATGGAGGTGAGGGAGTGAGAAGGACTGAAAAAGAAAACTCAGAGAAGTAGCAGATCCCCGGAAAAAAAAAAAAAAAAGATATTTCAGAATGAAAAAAGGTAGGTTAAAAAAAAAAAGAAGAAGCAAGGAGGGAAAACAAGAAGAGGGCGGGATGGTAGACTAGATCCTCTGAAGAGCCCTCTTGATTTGAAACAACTCCATCATGCCTAAGACACAACTTTTATCTCATCGTTGCAGTAGGAAGAATGGAAGATCACCAAGCACTCCCAACTCCTTCTAAGAGGTACCTGATCCTCGACTAGAAGCAGTAAATATATGTGAAGGCAAAACTGGCCCGAAGGCAGGTTCACTTTCAGCACAGCGACAAGACGACGAAGCTGTGGACCAGTGGCCATGGGGCTGAACTGAACCAGACACTAGAAAATCAACCTGAGAAACTGGGAAGGGGCCAAAATGGTCCCAGGGCAGTAGCATCATCTAAATCCCAGAAGAAATAGACATGAACCTTCTCTGGAGAAAGCATCTTCAGTTTAGGCGTCCAGGTTTTTCACAAAAATACCAGCCAATAGCCACATGAAAAACGGAGCTCCTTAAATGCACATTAGCAAAAAAAGCAATAATATATTTAGGCTTTCGAGGATTTCAGACATTGGAGATATCAGCTTGAGTATAGAATAGCTATGCAGGCAAAGCATACAAGAAAGCATACAGAATCACAAAAATGAACAAAAAGTTGAGCCGGAATATTAGGAAAAAATAGTTAAAAATAAACATAACCATTAATAACATACTTAAAAAAAAACAAACAAACAAGTGAGTTAAACAGCATATTAGAACCAAAGAAAGAATTATGGAACTGGTCCAAAATCTGCAGAAACCACTCAGAATGTAGCACAAAGAGATGAGAAAGGAGATTTTAATGACAGACTAAGAGATAGGATGGAAAGGCCAAGAAAGTCTAATATATATCTAACTAGAGTCTAAGAAGTAGAGAATAAAGAGATTAGAAGAGAGGCAACTTTTGCAAAATCATGGCTGAGTATTTTCTACAACTGATTAAAGACATGAATCCACAGGGGCACCGGGGTGGCTCAGTTGGTTGGGCGTCAGACTTCGGCTCAGGTCGTGATCTCACTGTTCCTGGGTTCATGCCCCGCGTGGGGTTCTGTGCTGACAGCTGGGAGCCTGGAGTCTGCTTCCGATTCTGTGTCTCAGCTGCAAAAAGAAAATATGAGCAAAGAAACTGACGCCTGTATAAATGTAAAAGCATTCTCCGTGTAAAATAACAGTTATTCATAATTAGTAATAATAATTTTTGGAGTTGAAAATATGACCCACAATACAGGTTTCCCCTGCTATACAAAGGTAGAGTGTTCCCCTGAAAAGTTAAGCCGAAATGGCATAAAACAAAGACACAATTACCATTAATTTATATGGAAAAAATTTTTAAGAATTCCCAGACCAAAAAAAAATAACCTTTCTTAGTTAGGCTTTTCTGATACTTTAGGATACATCTTGCTGACGGAATAAAATGTGTTCATTAGAATTGTTATTTAGAATTTGCTGGTGGCCTCAGGGATGAATATTTCAGTGGAGACGCCTGGTTTGGTTGAAGGTATGCACTTTTGTTTTAATCTCTCTACCACCTCTAACTGACAATGGTTATTATTTTTCTCTGGGCGAAGTATGTAGGATCTCTGATACTCCATGTTTTTGTTTTTGTTTTTTTTTTTTTCTGTGAAATGGGCTAATGATGCATAACTTTGAAAGTTGTTAGAGGAACTCAAATACTGCCCAGCTCCTGCTAGTCAGTCCTTAATATCTGTCATGGCCCTTACAATTAACATCATCATCATCATATCATCATCTCTCTCTCTCTCTCTTTCAAAATAAATGAATAAATATTTAAAAACTTAAAAAAAAAAATCACTTTCTCCATGAAGTGCTCCCGGACCATCCCAACTACCTCCCTGCTAATACTCCATGCACTTTGCTTTATTTTTTCTTTTTAGCATCTCTTACCATTTAATATACATTTTACTGGCTTACGTTGTTTTCTTTCTCCCTCTCCCACTGGAACAGAAGCTCCCTGAAGACAGAGATTTATGTATTTGGCCAACAATGGATTTGTCCCTTAAGCAGTCGCGGTCACACACCAGGTGTTCAATAAATATTTGTTGAGTGAGTAAACGGGTATTTCCTCTGGCTTCTCTCTGGGGAATGAATCGTAGGGGGGCAAGCGGGGAGTAGGGATGCTGGCTCGTCAGGAGGCATTTGCCCTTGAATGGCTAAGATACGATGGTAGAATGGACAAGCGCAACAGCAGTAGAGACAGGGAGACTTTGCAGTGTCCAATAACAAAGTGATCCATGGATTGATTGCTTCAGTGGATTGATTGAAACCTTGGCAACCTTAGAAATGCAAGTCTTTGAACTTCCTATGACAGAACTCAGTCTCTCCTGCAATCTCAATTTGGGATGGTTCCGATGCTTTACATTGTCCTTTTACTGAATGGCAACATGTTACTTTGTAGTTCCTGACCATACTCCGAATTTTACCCGGAATGATCTGCAGTGGATCCCTTGTTTTTGCCTGTCTAGCATTTACTCCTTCCTGTCAGGCATCCGTCAATATCCCCCTGGGGAGACACCTTGATCCTTTTGTCACTGTGGTTCAGCTTCCGGGATGTCATGTGAAGCCACTCAGTCTCAGAGATTGGCTTACGTAGATGGGCACATGATTCTGAGATACTGGGGAAAAGGTACCCTTTCTGCGATGCATCCTTAGCATAAAACGAGGGCCCAGACTGGCTGGGGGCCATCTTTGCTGCGTGTCCTTGCTGAAAATGAACACAGTCGAATGCAGAGATGAGATGGAATGAGACCATTTCCAGACAACAACATTTGAGCACCTGCAGAAAGCTCTCCCTGAATCTATTCTTGGTCTTTTCAACTGTAAGAGCCAGAAAATTCCTCATATTGCTTGCTCACTTGATTTTTCACTTCCATTTTCAGTTGAAAGCATTCCTTAATTATACAGGACCATAGAGAAGACTTACTTTGTCTCTCACATGTTGACCCTGCCAGTATTTGAAGTTAGCTGCTCCATCTTTCCATGCTTTCCCCCTGTCACCCTGGAATTCAGCGTGCGGGGACATCCAGCCCCCCTATTCGATCCCTCCCTCAATCTCAATGCCAAGTGTGTAGCCCTGAAGTTCAACGAATGACAAAGGGATCAGAACATTCCTGATTCAATACGCTTTTTACCACGCTGTCCTGTTTAGCTTTTTTCTCAGCTCCCAACTCTGATCCAGCTAACCTCAAATGATTTAGATTTAAATGAAATTATTTTCTAAAGAAACTTATCAACTATATAAGATCATGGTCAAATTTTAACGAAAGTCAAAGCAAATTCTACATGGTCATAATTTTAAGAATGACCCCACTCGCTTTATTTTTCTTCATAGCACATTACCACCTTGTAATATATGATATAATTAATTATTCACTGTGCCTATTGCTTGTTTTGCCCTCCATCCCCGCCAGATTATAATCTTCACAGGGCAGGGATTTCGTGTGATGTGTTCATTGTTGTTTCTCTAACATCTGGAAGGGTGCCTGGCACGTAGTACCTGCTCAGTAAACATTTGTTGAATGAATGAATGAATGAATGAATGAATGAAAGATGCAGATTCTGTCCTTGAGCAGTGCATGTTCTAAAAAAGGAATTTGCAGTTTTCCAGAAGAGCGTACCGTTTGGTAAGTGCTACATCTTTTAGGTTTGATTCAGTTACGTTTTTGTAGAGATATTCCTAACAAATTGTTTCTTGGATTTGTTTTCCTGAGCAACTGCTTTGCATTAGAAGCACTTAAAATTTTATCTTAAAAAAAGATAACATTTATGTTCGCTTTCTCAAATATAAACCAATTGGAAAACTCGGGGCCAGCTTAAAAGGAGAAAATAAGTATTATCTTCCTGTGTTTTGCTGTTTAATATTTTGCTGGATTTCTTTCCACTTCGTTTTTTTTTTTTAATTTTTTTTTCAACGTTTATTTATTTTGGGGACAGAGAGAGACAGAGCATGAACGGGGGAGGGGCAGAGAGAGAGGGAGACACAGAATCGGAAACAGGCTCCAGGCTCTGAGCCATCAGCCCAGAGCCCGACGCGGGGCTGGAACTCCCGGACCGCGAGATCGTGACCTGGCTGAAGTCGGACGCTTAACCGACTGCGCCACCCAGGCGCCCCTCCACTTCGTTTTTAAAGCACAAATTTTATTACACAATAAAAGCTGGTATCACTGAAGAAACCAGTCCGTCAAGCAAAGAGTTTCCACTCTAAACAAAGAAAACCGCTCTATATCACCATGTAAGCAGATTTTCCACTATAGCAAGAAGATGTGTGGATGTGTTGATTTTTCCCTGTGTTCACAGCCTGTAGCTTTTTACCAGAGCAAGGACATCGGTGTCATTCAATGATATACAACAGCATCTTGGCTAAGTGCCATCAGGTGCACTTGGCTGAGTGCACCTACCTCTGGGAGGTCCCAGGAGTGGCCAGGGAGGGCCCACATCTAGGAGATCAAAAGACATTAAGCCCCAAACACTTGATTGGAACTTTAGCCACAAAACAACCTGTGGATGACCCGAGCTGTCTCGCAGGGCCACAGGACAGGAATGGGAACCTGAGATCCGGCCTGTCAAGAAGCAGCCGCTTGACTGCATAATGTTTAGCCAGACTATTCAGTTCACTTTGTTTCTTTCACGAATAAGTCTAGAGGCTGTGGAGGAAGTAATAAATTATATCACTTCAAGTATGTTTGCTTTCTGTCAAATGGATTTGTGGAACAGATCTTTATCAATATGTTTTTAGGTCCAGCAACTTTGTTTATATGTTTTATTCACTGACTTAGAAGATTTTATCGTAAGATGATATATCATCAAGTTCCTGCCCCCAAATGAAGTTGAAAAAAACCTCTGAAATAAAAATTTAAAAATACTAGCGGGACATCATCAAGACAAGTGACTACTGACATTCCAAATTTCATTCCCAGCGTCTTTGGTTTTTTAAAAATGCATACTTCTTGATTTGGGTCACATTTAGGGGGGTAGATTATGTTAAAAAAAAAAAGAAGTCAAGAAACCAATGCAGGTTTTTTTTAGGCACAGGAAGTAAATTTAAGCTTCATATTTTAAAAACACCACACAAGTCTTTGATTGGTAAGTATAGTTTTCAATCAACTTCATAAGGAGATTTTAGAGGTATTTATTTTTATATGTGTTTATTTGTCAAGACTTGTAGTTTTGTTTTGTTTTTTAACAGAAAAGAGTTTGTTCAGTTATGAATGAAAAGTTAGACTTAACCCAACCCACTTGGTATTTTAACAACTCATGCTTATTTTTTGTTTACTTGTGAACAATCTCACAAAGCCTAAATGTTGGATGAATCAAGAAAAGTAAAGTACTTTTTCCTGAGGATAAACGTTCACCGTTCCAGGGAAAACTGTAACTTCAAAGACTGTCAAAGCAGCAGAAAGCTGATTTACACTGCCAAATTCAGATGAAGTTCAGCCATCAGATGTTTCGAGGGGCCCCAGAAAGTGGTTGGAGTGGGGCTGAAGAAAGGAGGATTGGCTGAAAATCCGTAAAAGAGGGGCACCTGGGTAGCTTAGTAGGTTAAGCATCTGGAACTTGGTTTTGGCTCTGGTCATGATCTACTAGCTCAAAAGTTAGAGCTCCACACTGGGCTGTGTGCTGACAGGGAGGAGCCTCCTTGGGATTCTCTGTCTCTCTCCTTCTCTCTCTCTTTCTCTCTCTCTCCAAATAAGTTAATAAAATTTTAAAAAATTAAAAAAAAAAAGAGAAGAAAATCTGTAAAAGACCCTTAGATCTTATTCTCTAGCTCCCAACTAGAGACCGCCCCTCCCTCGGACAGTAGAAGGCGGGACACTGCACCTGTTGACCTAGGCAGATTAAGAGAGTTATTTGGATTCTCAGGAAGGACACCTTAGGCCACTTTCTTTGCTGGGTTTCCAGAAAGATGGCCTCTGCCTTATGCCATAGGTAATAGATGAAAACATTACTCTCTGGGAAAGTGGATTGGAACAGGAAGAAATCCTGCAGATCCTGATAGTTAAATCACCTAGTTCACAAGTGCCACCCAACCAAGGCATGTGAGAAACTTGACGGAATTATCTGATTCAGGAGAAAGAAAAAGAACACAGGGAACGTTAAAAAAAAACAAAACAAAACATAAGCAAAACAAACCAAATGACTAATGTTCTCCAAGACGCAAATGGAAAGTGATGCGTCTATGAAACAAAGATGATTCTATAAAAAGTAATAATCAGAAAACAAAGAACTCTTAGAAAATGAAACTAAGATAAGCAGAAATTAATAAAATAGTGGAAGATACATTAAGAAAAACTCCTGGGAATCAGAACAAAACAACATATAGTTCAAACATAAAATACACAGGAGAGAAAGGATTAGAAAATAAAAGGATCAAGTCTCTCATCTGATTAATGAATGTGGAGAAGAAAGAAAAGAGGAAACAGGATCAAAGATCGAAGAAATAATGCAAAGTTATACAGAATTGAAGGACACTTGTTTTCACATTGGAAGAGCCCAGCAAATGCCCAGTAAAAGATTTGGGAGTAGGGACATGAAGACACATCACTGTGAAATTTCAAGAAACAAAACAAAACAAAAAACTAGTGACAAATGGAAGATTCTAAAAGCTTCTGCAAAGATAAAAAACCAAAACCAAACAAACACAAAAACAGGTCACAGGGCACCTGGGTGGCTCAGTGGGTTAAGCGTCCAACTTCAGCTCAGGTCATGATCTCATGGTTTGTGGGTTTGAGTCCCACATCCGGCTCTCTGCTTGGGATTCTCTCTCTCTCTCAATCTCTCTCTCTGCCCCTCCCCCACTTGCATGCATGCCCCACATGGGGCTTTGTGCCCAGGGCAGAGCCTGCTTGGGATTCTCTGTCTCTCTGTCTCTGTCTCTCAAAATAAACATTAAAAAACCCAAACAGGTCACACACATATGATCAGAAATCACAGTGACAGCTGATGCTGGAAACGGGGGGAATATCCAAGCAAACAAAAGACAGCAATGTCTTCAAAATCTCAGGAAAAATTGATTTCCACCTTGAAGCTGACACTCTAGTTTGAGATGTGTGCTCTTTCTCCTAAAGAACCCTCCTATGCATCCTTTCTCAGGATGCTAAAAAATGTGAGCCACTGAAAGGAGAGATAAATCAGAAAAGGAGGTATAGGATCCTGGAATAAGAGAATCTAACACAGGAGAGAGGAAAAAACTCCCAGGAAAATGGTAGAAGGAAGAAATAGCAGTATAAACCTATAGTTTAGAAATATGGTAATGCCAGAAGAAATACTTGAAAGATTTGAAAATGGTTGCTTCACGGTAGTGGGAATCAGACATAGGACAGGGTAGCTCAGGGACTGGTAAGCTTATTATATATATAAAATATTAATATATTAATATTTTATACTATTATCTATAATAAAATATAATATATAATACAATGTACACAATGTACATAGCATATATGATATATTCTCTCACTACATATATGTAAAATATATGTATTTGGTGTATATATTATATAAAGGAAAAAATACTTTTAGAAAAAAATAAAATTAGCTTTCAAAATGTAATGGCTTACGTGTAGAAGAATGAAACTAGACCACTTTCTTACACCATTCACAAAAATAAACTCAAAATGGATAAAGGACCTGAATGTGAGACAGGAAACCATCAAAACCCTAGAGGAGAAAGCAGGAAAAAAAACCTCTCTGACCTCAGCCGCAGCAATTTCTTACTCAACCCATCTCTAAAGGCAAGGGAAGTAAAAGCAAAAATGAACTATTGGGACCTCATCAACATAAAAAGCTTCTGCACTGCAAAGGAAACAATCAACAAAACTCAAAGGCAACCAACGGAATCGGAAAAGATATTTGCAAATGACATATCAGATAAAGCATTAGTATCTAAAATCTATAAAGAACTCACCAAAGTCCACACCCGAAAAACAAATAATCCAGTGAAGAAATGGGCAGAAAACACGAATAGACACTTCCCTAAAGAAGACATCCAGATGGCCAACAGGCACATGAAAAGATGCTCAACGTCGCTCCTCATCAGGGAAATACAAATCAAAACCACACTCAGATATCACCTCACGCCAATCAGAGTGGCTAAAATGAACAAATCAGGAGACTACAGATGCTGGCAAGGATGTGGAGAAATGGGAACCCTCTTGCACTGTTGGTGGGAATGCAAACTGGTGCAGCTGCTCTGGAAAACAGTGTGGAGGTTCCTCAAAAAATTAAAAATAGATCTACCCTATGACCCAGCAATAGCACTGCTAAGAATTTACCCAAGGGATACAGGAGTGCTTGATGCATAGGGGCACTTGTACCCCAATGTTTATAGCAGCACTTTCAACAATCACCAAATTATGGAAAGAGCCTAAATGTCCATCAGCTGACGGATGGATAAAGAAGATGTGGCTTATATATACAATGGAATACTACTTGGCAATGAGAAAGAATGAAATCTGGCCATTTGCAGCAATGTGGATGGAACTGGAGGGTATTATGCTAAGTGAAATAAGTCAGTCAGAGAAAGACAGATATCATACGTTTTCACTCATATGTGGATCTTGAGAAACTTAACAGAAGACCATGGGAGAGGGGAAAGGGGAAAAAAAAGTTACAGAGAGAGAGGGAGGCAAACCATAAGACTCTTGGATACTGAGAACTTACTGAGAGTTGAGGGGGTGCTGGGGAGAGGGGAAAGTGGGCGATGGGCATTGAGGAGAGCACTTGTTGGGATGAACACTGGGTGTAGTATGGAAACCAATCTGACAATGAATTATATTTAAAAAAATGAATAAGATCGGGAAAAAATAATAATGAAAAAATTTTAAATTACTAGGAAACTCTTACACTCTTACACTTTGCTCGGAAGACTTAAAATGGAAAAAGATACGTAATTTTGCCTAGGTTCTTACATGAAGCAATTTGTAAAAATCAATTATTTAAATTACAACACACTTTAGTTGTAAATTCATGTTAATATTATAATTGCATAGCTTCAAGGATTAACATAATGTAAATCTAAAGTTTCTATAAAGGCAAATACAGTACGTTTAAACAATTGCCACCAATGTGACTTTAAAATATGCCATGAACTTTCATTTTCTAATATTCTATAGCTATTCCTCGACATGGGGTTACATCCTGATCAACCCATCATAAGCTGAAAATATCTTATGTTCAAAATGCATTTAGTACACCTAGCCTACCGAACATCATAGCTTAGCCTAGACTACCTTAAACGTGAACACTTACATTAGCGTATAGCTGGAAAAAAATCATCTAACACAAAGCCCATTTTGTAATAAAATGTCGAAAAAAAAAGTAATGTCTTCTGTCACATTGCCAATTGCAGTGAGGATGTCAAAATACCGATTCTAAGGGATTCTTTATGTTGTCTGGCTTCTTAGTGAACCATCTTAGGGTAAGCTGAAGTATGTTTAGAATTTGAATCCTGGAAATATTTGCGGCTGAGCTAAGCCTACCCTGCTTCTGCTAGCTAAAGATAATTACAACATAAAGCAAAGGTGGCCCACAAACATTTACTTACAAGAAATGAGAGTTTGGAAAATGTGTTGCTTTTGTTTTTATTAGAATCGGAGACGGTAAACAATTCAACAGCTCCCCACTTCCCCACCCTGACAAACGCAGTTCCAGATTTTTAACTTTGGGGCCACCTGAATTATATCAACAATGGCTTCATTTCCACATTCACTTTGTAAATACGGATTTAATTTATGCTTGAAGTCAAATGGGAAATGTTGGAGGAGGAATATCATTGAGTATGATCAGTGGGTTTCACTTGCTTTAGAAAGGTCATTAAAATTTTTTTTATTTTTTTTAGTTTTTAGGGAGAGAAGAAGCGAAAGGGGGAAAAGGGACAGAGGGAGAGAGAGAATCTTAAGCAGGCTTCATGCTTAGAGTGGAGCCTGATGTGGGGGCTGATGTGACAACGAATACATCTTATCATGTATATACTGGCCATTCACAGGTTTTCTTTTGTGAAGCACACATTCCAGTTTCTTGGCAATTTTTTTTATTGCGCTGTCTTGTTACTGATCAGCTTGAGTTCTTTACATATTCTACATATAGGTTCTTTGTCAGATACACATTTCGCAGATATTTTCTCTCTGTGGCTTGCTTTTTCATTTCCTTAACAGTGCCCTTTTTTTTTTTTCAACTTTTTTTTTTTTTTTTTTTTGGGACAGAGAGAGACAGAGCATGAACGGGGGAGGGGCAGAGAGAGAGGGAGACACAGAATCGGAAACAGGCTCCAGGCTCCGAGCCATCAGCCCAGAGCCTGACGCGGGGCTCGAACTCACGGACCGCGAGATCGTGACCTGGCTGAAGTCGGACGCTTAACCGACTGCGCCACCCAGGCGCCCCATCAGTGCCCTTTGATGAGCAGAGGTTTCAGATTTTGATGATGCCCCATTTATCATTTTTTGCTTTAGCAGCTAGTGCTCTTTGTGTTTTCAGAAATATTTACCCACTGCAAAGTCACAAAGATATTCTCTTGTGTTTTCTTCTTGAAGCTTTATTGTTTTAGCTCTTACATTTAGGTCTCTACTACATCACTAATTAGTTTTCATGTACAGTGTGATGTGGGGGTTGTGATTCATTTTTTCCCCCAGGTGGATATCCAGCATACATCAATTTTTTCAATGTTAAATCAAACTTAAACGGGGATAATGCTTTACTTGAAAGTGATGTGTTACGCTTTTTATACATTGCTGGATTCAATTTAATAATATTTGGGGAAGGATTTTTCAATTATGGTCATAAGGGATATCGGCCTGAAATTTTTTTCTTGCAGTGTGTTGTCAAATTATCATATTGTGGCCATGCTAGGCTCATGAAAACAGCTAGGAAATGTTCCCTCCTCTTTTGTTTCCTGAAAACATTGGAATAGACTGGTTTTATTTCTTCTTTAGAAGTTTGATACTCTTCATCAGCGAAATCCCCAAGGCCTGGAGTTTTCTTTGTGAGACGGTTTCTAATTACAAGTTCATCTTCTTTAATAAACATAGAGGAATTCATAAATGTTTATTTCCCTTTGCATTAGTTTTGGTAAGTTTGTTTCCCAAGAAAATTTCTCATTTCATCCCAGTTGTATAATATCCTGGCTCTTGGTTGTTCATATTTCCTTATTATCCTTTTGGCGCCTGTAGGATGTGTGCTTTCATTTTTGAAAAACATTTGTGCTGGATGTAGAATTCTGGGATGACACATTTTTTTTTTGGCCTCTTATAATTTTGCAGACATTATTCTGTCCTTTATTATTTCTGATGAGATGTTAGAAACTACATTGATAATTTTCCTTCAATTTTTATCGGAGGATTTTAAGATCTTTTTAAAAAATTTTCAGCTATTTGACAGTCCTGGGCCCAGATATGGTTTCCTTCATATCTGTCCTTTCTGAGATTCACCGAACTTTTTGGATATGTCTCTGTGTGTTTTTCACCCGTTTTAGGAAACCTAATAGAATGTCGACTTTTGCTTTACGTAGTCAATTACATTGCCGACTAATTACCATGAACTTGTGAATGCTTGGTATTACACTTTTAAAGATGGGTTTATTTTAGTTTTGCCATTTGTTTTAGGGTAAATTCTTTAGAACTAGGATATAACCTTTACTCCCTGTGGCCCTTCTAGGGTTTTGGTGGAAAGCCTGCAGTGTTGACCAGACCCTTCTGACTGGATAGCAGAGGACTCATTCCTCTTTCCGGCTGTCATTTTATGTTGGTCTACTTGGTGTCTGGTCTAGGCAAGTACAGCTCAGGGTTCAGGCAAGAATTTAAAGTGAGTTTATATACAGATTTGGGGCATTGTCTTTGTGGCTCCTTATTTTCCAAGCCTCTGTCCCCATTTTCCAGGACTCTGTCCCCAGAGTCTTGTAAAATAAGGAAGCAGCCCCCAACTGCTTTGTCAGCCCCAGACTCCATCCTCTGAGAAGCCAAAAACATTGCAATGTTATGCTCTACCTCTAGATGTTCCTCGTCATGTGGAGTATGGTGAGCTCTCAGGAGAGGAGTTGTATAAGCATGAACCACAGCCAGTGTGGTTCCTTTCTCTCGAGGGTCAAATGCCCTCCAATATCTACCTAAATCTGTTGAGTTTCCAGGGCCTTCAAATAATGAAATTTGATATTTTCCCAGAGTTTAGACCTGTTTACCAAGAGTTAGTCCAACACAAGCCAGTCTACCATTTCTAGAACTAGAAATTCAAGAATTTACTTTGACATATTGATACTTCAAAAACTTCACAACAGGATTGTATTTTGTTGACGCCCAAATACTTCTCTTTGGACTTTTATGAACTGACGTGTAGATTATGGAAAAGCAAGTATGTATTCTGATTCTCAACATAGCATCAAGATTTCAGTGATTGAATAGAATCAGTATTCTTGGAATTCTCCCATATATTCTCATCCTCATGTTTCCCATGTGTTGTTTCATCCTCAAATCATTGTCTTTTCAGTGGTTAAAGCCCAGTAGAGGTTTCGTTCAATTCTTTTCATGGGATAGAGTGTTCTAAAGTGTGTATGTTTTTAACTACCAGCATATTTCTTATCAAAGATTGGCAGTATATCCTTCAGTACATGATTACTATCAAGACAATGGCTGATCTAGCAGCTTCATGCTCCTTTAAGACTGTCCATTTCACATTTGAGCTTCTCGGTCCCTAGGAAG
Organism: Lynx rufus; assembly: GCF_022079265.1. Classification (NCBI taxonomy): domain Eukaryota; kingdom Metazoa; phylum Chordata; class Mammalia; order Carnivora; family Felidae; genus Lynx; species Lynx rufus. Next base: position 128,676,345 of record NW_025814878.1, read on the forward strand.
ATAAGCATTCTTGAAGAGGATGCCATTACATGGCCGTCTCAGAACTTCCAGTTGATAATACTTGGCAAGCCTAAAGTGAATTAGGAAGCTCTCAACTTCTTAGCATTTAAAACCAGCAATAAAGTAGCTGGGAAGTAGAACAAGAAAAAATTACCCCTTGCATATACCCTATTTTCCAGAAAGAAAAAAAAAATTGTGTTCTTTTAAAGCAGTATCTTTTAAAAAATATCTTTGGTGATCCGAACAGAGGGGTTGGTGGGGTAATGATTGCTGTTGTGTTATATTCACGAGGAATTGCTAAGTAACAATGCTGTATATTGGAATAGCATTTTGCAGTCTATAAATGCCTTGTATCACAATATGCTGATGATTCCCAAATTTTTATATCCAGCCTGTGCCTCTATCCTGAACTCTAGGCTCATATAACCAACTGCCTACCCAATACTTCCCTTAGAAATCAAAAAGCTTGAAATTAACATGTTCAAAACTGAGCTCCTCATACTCTCTCCTTCCGCCATTTCCCCAAAGTGCTCCTCCTTCTGCCTTCCCCATCTCAGCTAATGGCAACCCCATGATTTTAGCTAGCAGATTAATTATTTGATGTGTCATGCTCAAATCTTCTCTCTCTTACTCTTCGCATTTGCAAAATTCATAGGCTTTAATTTGTGATATGTCCTGAACTCGATCATGTCTTACCACCCCTGGGACCCGTAATCGTGGTCCAAACCGCCATCATTTCTCACCCATATTATTGAAATAACCTTCTAACCTGCCTCCCTGCTTCTACACTTACCCCTCATCAATCTATTCCCAACGTATCAACCAGAGCAATTCTGTTAAAACGCGTATTACGTTAAAACCCTCCGCTCAAAACCCTCCAATGTTTTCCTATGTCACAGTTTTTATGAAGACTTACAAGGCCCTACGTTACTTGTACTATTATCCCCTAACTTATCCAGGTACAGAAAAATGGCCATTCCAAACATGCTGAACAGCCACTGTTTTCTCTGCGGGAATGCTCTTACCTCATATATCTATGTGGCCAGCTTTGCAATTTCTTCTGATTTTTAACTCAAAGAGCTCGTTCTTAATGCCCTCTCCATCTAAACGTGCATACCTCCTACCAATACATGCTTCCCAATCTCCCTCGTCGACTCTGTTTTCTTACTTAGCGCTTAGTAATATATGCCATACTAGATAATTTCTTACTGAGGTCCTGTGTATCATCAACCTCCGTAACTGGAATGCAAACTCAGTGAGGGCAAGGATTTGAGCTAGCTGTCCTCTGTTCTATCTCTAGTGTCAAGGCAATGTCTGGCACACGCTAGGAGCTCCAGACTTATTTGTTGAATGAATATACAAAGCATTGCCATAGCTGATCCTTCCAACAATGCAATTCTATCTCCAGATTCTACTGAGGCAGAAAGTACATTCAGAGTGATCATATGACTTAGTAAAAGGCAATAATTATACACAGTTGTTTTCCAGAGGTATTTCCATAACCCTAGGTTGCTCCACCCCAAGTTCAAGAACAGTGTGACTCCTGAATCATCTGAATCCAATGAGTAAACATAGACGTTGTTTTCTATAAACCAGTAAGAGAAGGATTCTTGGGCATCTCTATTTCCATATTATTATAACACTTCCTCTGAATTAGTAAAACCGATTTTTTAAAAAATTGAGTTGATATTTACAGAATATAAATTAACCATTTTAAAGTGAACAGTTCAGTGGCATTTAATATATTCGAGATGTTGTGCAATCACCACTTCTAGAAACACAAGATTTTCCTTGTATTCCTTCCTTCTTTCCTTTCTTTCTTTTCTTCTTTCTTTATTTCCTTCTTTCTTTTCTTTCTCCCTCCCTCCCTCCGTCCTTCCTTCCTCCTCTCCTCTCTGTTTTTCTCTTTTTTCAGACTGTGCTATGACAAATATAGAGAATAAAGCCAGAAGACAACTTAGAGAACCCAAAGTCTTTTCTATGGATCAGTTTCTTGCTTTCTAAATGCTAATATTTTTCTGCCATGTTCACTAGACTATTCCTAGGCTCTAGTACTTTTACGGTTTGAGAAGGAAACAATGCTATATGCATTTTTGATGTGTGGTTAGTTATTACTATTCACAGCATCTTCTTGATACTTACATTAGAATTACCCATAAACTTTAGTTCATATTATCTGGTGTTTGCTAGGGCTTTCCTTAGTCTGTAGGCTTTCCATAAAACTTTAATTTTACATTTACAAAGTCAATTTTTATAATTTCATTAATTGTATATTATATAATATATTAGTATTTTATATAAATACCATCTATTCTTGTGAATTTGTCTCAAGAACATGCCATGCTCTGTCTTGTCTTGTGGTCTCTGAGAAGCCCAGTTTTCCTAACGGCCGTCTCTGTCCTTCATCTGTCAAATTCGCTCCATACCCCAAGGCCCGGGCTTCCTTCTTCTGTGAGGCTCTTACCAGCAACTCAAAGGGCTACTTATTTTCTTACCCTCTGAATTTCTTTTATTGTTCTTATTGTCTGCACCACGTGATTGATGATCACTCAATCACATTCTGTTCCGTCTTGTTCGTTATCATTTCATCACTGCTCTGGGGCCCCACTGCCTTTTCCATCAACGGAGAGGAAGTGCCTAGATGCCCTTGAAACTTTCTTCCAACTCTGATTTTGATTATGTGAAATAGTTTTTTTCTTCTTGGATTATAAACTTCTTGAGACAGATACATACATGTGTGTATATACATATATATATATATATTTTTTTTTAATGTTTGTTTTTGAGAGAGAGAGAGAGAGAGAGCGTAAGCAGGGGAGCGGCAGAGAGAGAAGGGGGCAGAGGATCTGAAGCAGGCTCTGCACTAATAGCAGAGAGGCTGATGCAGGGTTTGAACACACGAACCACAAGATCATGACTTGAGCCAAAGTCAGACGCTTAACCGACTGAGCCACCCAGGCACCTCACAGATGCCTCACAATCTACTCTGCTCAGCACAGACAGGTGTTCAGCAAATTTCTGGTAACCATAAGGAGGCATTTTCTGTGTATATAGGAGGGTGATACGGCTCCTAGAAATGATAATTATCCATTCAATCAAATTAATAGGGTTATAACATTCGGGTCTCCAACATGGCATTTTTGGTACCTGGAATAGTGTGTTCCATTCTGGAAGGCTTGCCTTAAGATAGAGATCTTTCTGTTGGATACAGACAAATTAGGGTAGACTCTGGAAACCATAATATAGGAGGTGTTGAAGGCACGTAGCCTGGATAAGAAGCAATTAATAAGAGCCCCCCCCCCCAAAAAAAACCCAACAACAACAAACAAACCCACAACTGTATCCAAATGCTTAAAGATATAGAATGAAAAACAGTATTTGGGTGGTCTGAAAGATAAGTCTAGGACAAGTGAATGGCTTTTCATAGAATGGTGATTTCAGCTTAGCATAAGTAACAATTTTTTGTAAGTTTCTTATAAATTAGTTATTTAACAATGGAATGAGTTATGTGCCTCATTGGCTGTATTGATTAATTCTAAGATGTTCACTGAATGCCTGCTCTATGCCAGTACTGTTTTTGACACAAGCAAGTGATGAATGCGATAGTCAGAGACCTGCTGTCATAGAACTTATATTCTGATGGGACATAAGAAACAATAAGAAAAGGGGCACCTGGGTGGCTCAGTTGGTTGAGGGTCCGACTTAGGCTCAGGTCAGGATATCAGGGTTCATGGATCTGAGCCCCTGTCTGTGCTGACAGCTCAGAGCCTGGAGCCTGCTTTGGATTCTGTCTCTCTCTCTGCCCACCCCTGCTTGAGCTCCGTCTCTCTCTCCCTCTCTCTCTCTGATGAATAAACGTTAAAAAAAATCTCATTTTGGGGTGCCTGGGTGGCTCAGTCGGTTGAGTGTCCGACTTCAGCTCAGGTCACGATCTCCCGGTTCATGAGTTCGAGCCCCATGTTGGGCTCTGTGCTGACAGCTCAGAACCTGTAGCCTGCTTCCGATTCTGTGTCTCCCTCTCTCTCTGCCCCTCCCCTACTCATGCTCTGTCTCTTTCTCTCAAAAAAAAAATCAATGTAAACAAATTTTTTAAGAAAGAAACAAAAGAAAAAACAAAGAACTCCACAAAGAAAAGAAAAGAAAACAGGGCATGGTGATAGAAAGAAGGGAGGTGGGAAGGGATCCAGGCAAGAAGAGATGGGGTCATGGAAACCCCTGTGAAGATGACATATGAGATGAGACTGAAATGAACAGAAGAGCCAGCCATGTAAGTATCTCAGGGAAGGGCATTCCACGCCGTCATACAAGCGTGGATGTTGGAGGACACACAGCCAATGACCCTGTGACGGTTCAGATGTGTGTGTCCACTGGGTTAGGCTCTGGTGCCCAGCTGTTTAGCCAAACACTAATCTGGATGTGCCATGAAGGTAGTTTGTAGATGTTACTAACATTTCCAATCAGTTAGCTTTTGAAGGAGATTATTCTCCAAGATGCGGGTGAGTCTCAACGAATCAACTGAAGGCTTTAAGAGCAAAAGCAGGTTTCTCTGGGAAGAAGGAATTCTACCTCAAGACCACAGCATCGAATCCTACTGAGTTTCCAGCCTCTCAGCTGTCAGCCCACTCTACAGATTTCAGACTTGCCAGTGCTCACCATCACTCAAGGCAATTCCTTAAAATAAATGTGTGTGTGTGTGTGTGTGTACAGTATATATATATGCACACACACATACATATAGATGTATAGCCTATTGGTTCTGTGTCTCTGGAAAACTCTGACTTATATAGACCCCTTCCTGGGAGCTTCTGTATTTCCTGGCATGAAGGGTCTGTGATTCCATAGCTGATTGTGTGGGAGTGGGCAGTAGACTCTAACAGGTTATGATACCAGAATTGTTTAGGGACCAAAAAAGGTATGAATGCAACGCATAGAAAGCATTCCTACTTCACAAATATCCCTGTTGTCTGTTGAATCCTACAGTGTAGGAGGGTAGCCTGCCATTACAAATGTCCGATAAAACATGGACATTTCATTCCTTACTCTATTTCTACATTTTAGAATTGATTCCTTACTTTAGAATTTCCCTTGAAGCACAATTTAAAGAAGGGGTAATTAGGGGAGCCCAAATGAGATCTTTCCATTCTTTGCTGGATTATTTAAAGTAGACTTATTTCTGTGTTTTGGGCTATCTCTACAGCCCAAAGACTAATCAAGAAATTCAAGGTGAAGTGCATGATCTGCTCAGCCAGCAGCCATTTTTGATGTCTAATCTCTTACAAATACCTGAGAAATCACCTTGAAATTAATTTCCTGGCATTTGCACAACTGATACAGGTCACTGATAGCATTTGTTATTCTGTCACCACCTGCTACTCCCTTCAAGCTCAGCAAATGCCTCATCAAACATTTCACAGACTCGAGACAACTTTCTCACCAGAGAACCAAACCTCCAGCGTCTCTTGGCCATCGCTGACAGGTGAACCTCCAGTATTTTCCACCAGCGGTGCAGAGTGTAGAAGAATGTCATTAATTCCCAGATAGCTACTGGCAGAGTGCGAATTACAGATTACCATGGTAAACGCACCATTTTGATGAGTAGACAAGGCCTTTATTATTAACTTTGAGTATTATCAGTCCTCTTTTCTTCTCCATATAAAATGTGTTTTAGTTTTTTTAAATGCCTAATCGTATATAATCTTAAAATATGCTAATTAAATTTTGTCAACATAAATCCAAACTTCAGAGTGTGAGGAATCTAAGCTGTGTTTTATGGGTAGGCAGTTTGTAAGTTTGAACGAAATTTTTGTCCCGAATGAGTCATGAAGGAACGCAAAACAGGGGATGTGGGATGGAAATTGATATTTGGAACGTTGGAGTCTCCCCTCGTATCTTCCTTCTAAGGGTGTGCTGAGTCCCGTATTCATAGGGCTTAGCTTGATTCATGGATTCCAAGGCCCATGGAAAAGGCTCTATGATAACAAAATGCTTTGCTTAATCTGATGCATTTTTCTCCACTCTTTTCTTCTTTACTTTCGACGGGTTGCTTCTGCGGAAACTTCTAGATGCATCCTGTTTTCTGTCCCACCGTCACTATTTCAGATTATAGAACATATATTTCGTATGTTCCCATACATGTCTTCCAAGTAACTTAGGACATTTGTCCACAAGCATGGAGGAGAGATTCCAGGTACCCCCGAGGGGAGGGAGCTGTCGCCCTCAAGTCGTTCCACAAAAGGAACTGCCTACTCCATCTTCGCAGTGTACAGAAATGCTGGGTCCAAACACCAGCCCCTAAACAGCTGTGTGAGCACTGGCAGGGTCCTTTCTTTATGCTCACTCTTTGCAGTGTTGTCTGAAGATCATGCCCCCAAACTTCACATACTTAATCCCATCTCTGCGTGTAGTACTTAATCCCATCTCTGCGTGAGCTTACGTCTAAGTATCTCTAGACTTTACCATGTCCCGTCTGAGTCTTTTCTTCTAGCTAAATATTCTTGGTCCCTTGAAACTAAGTGTCCCTTTATCAAGTGTGATGATTAATTTTATGAGGTAACTTGGCTGGGCTGCTGTCCCCCGTGGTCCACCATTATTCTAGATGTTTCTGTGAAGATATCTATAGATGCAGTTAACATTAAATCAGTGGACTTTGAGTAAAGCACATTACCCTCTGTCAGGTGGATGGGCCTCATCCAGTCAGAAGAAGAACTTAAGAGAAAAGAGGAAGGTTGCCTGGAGGTGCAAGTTGGCCTCAAGACTGCAACGTAGAAACCCTGCCTGAGCTTCTAGCCTGCTGCCCCGTGGAATTTGGGCTTAAGACAACCGCAACATCAGCTCTTGCCAGAATTCCAAGCCTGTGGGCCCATTTGACAGATTTATGACTTGCCAGCCCCCACAATCATGTCTGCCAATTTCCTAAAAGCTTTCTCTCTCCCTCTCTCTTTCTCTCTCTCTCTCTCTCCTTCTCTTTCTCTCTCAATCTCTCTCTCATATATATCTAGAAATGTATCTATTGGTTCTGTTTCTCTGAAGAACCCTGACTAATACACCGAACGACAAACTATTTTCATTTTTCTCATCCTCCTCATTATTTTCTGAATATGCTCCAGGTTACTAACACCTTCCCTGATATGCACGAGGTGTGATGAGAACAAGGTTGAGCAGAATTATTTCCACCGTATCCTAGCTCCAGTATCAGTCCGTGCACACCTTAGTAGTCCCTAAGAATAGAGCCTTGGCAATAGAGAGAGCTGGATTTAACTTAACAATTTTATGACTTAAACAAGTTACTTCTTTCAGGTTCAGTTTCTTAAATCTCTGGATGACGATAGTAACTACCTCATGGTATCTTGTGGTGGGAGAATAAAAAGATAGTCTACTTTAAGGAAAGAAACAGTTGTTCTTTGGCTTTAGAAACAGGTAATCACCAGAACCAGGTTTAAACCCATCGTAATTGATCAATGACAACCTGCTACAGTAACAGAAAGCCAACCGGTGACAGAGCAACGCTTCTTAGAAACAGCCAATTAGCAACAGCCTCCCAGCAATGACCATACTTCTGAAGGTCAGCCAACCAACAACCATCTTACTTGAATAACTCCATTTCCAGGCCCAAATACCAACTCATCCCTAAGGCCCCTGCTTCCGCACACGCATGATCCCTGAACTTGACGTTTGCTCAAACCCCCGTACAAGTGCAGCTGTCTGCTTTGCTCAGAGACACTGCATTTTATAAGTACAGCGCTCCCCTGTTCAGCAACAATTTCAACATTTTGTTTCAGGCATTGAATGGTGGTCACATCTTTTGACAGAGGATAAAGTTGGAGCATATGTGAAAAGTATAGTGCCTGGCATAGAATAATCATTTGATGAATGTTAGCTGTATTCTTGAGTGTGTAATCTGTCGATGTCCTCTAACGTTGCTCTGGCTTTTTTGATAGCAAATGCTGCCAGCCCGGGAATGATATTTTGATTGTTTGGCATGCCTGCACACAAAATGGGCATGTCTGGGGCATGAAATCAACATCCACCTAGGCCTGTGACAAGGAAAAGGAATGCCCTAACAAGCAGGATGATCAGGACAATAGTGGCTCGTTGGAAATATCCGTGACCATGGCTACACCTTGTCCAGCTATACTCCCGTCTGCTTCACAAGCTGCTGTCTGAGCCTTGCTACATTACAGTGTAGACTCACAGTGTCCACTAAACTCTGGCGTTCTCTCCACAGGGGCTGCTGATGACCCATCAATTCCCAGCTGCATGTGTTTGGTTTTTTTAAGACCCCAAAAGAGCAGGGTAAGACCTTTATCACATTCAATTTCATCTTGCTAAATTTAGTCCAGTGCACCAGTCTGATCAAAATCCTAGATGGGAAAATGCCTTCGAATATACATCGAAGTGGGAAACACTAAGGTTTTAGACACATAGAAGGATATTTTTGCCTTCCTAGTGAAAGGCTCTGCTCTGTCATCACTTTGTGCATGAGATTCTGCTGTTAAAGATGGGATCCAGGAAGGAGGAATGTTTATTTTTTACTTTATATAGACATTATTTCTTTAGCGTTACAGAAAATTATTGAGAAACTAGTAAAGAGTTCATGTATGCCAGCACCCAGTTTCCTCTATTATTAACATCTTACATTCATGTGGTATCTTTGTTATAATGATTGATACATTATTGTTAACTAAAGTCATACTTTATTCAGGCTTCCTTAATTTCTACCTAGTGTCCCGTTCTCCAGGATTTCATCCGGGATACCATATTACTGTTAGTTGTCTTTTCTTTTTAGACTCTTCCAGATGGTGGACCTTTCAAACTTTCCTTGCTTTGATGACCTTGACAGTTTTGAGGGTTGGCCAGGTATTTTGTGGAATGCCCCCCAAATCTGTGTTTTTTCTCATGATTACATTGAGATTCTGGTTTTGGAGGGGAGGAAATACCCAGAGGTGAAGGGCCATTTTCATCACATCACATCAAGGGCCCGTACTATCAACATGACTTATCACTGTTGATGTTGGCCTTGATCACCTCACTGAGGGAAAGTTTGTCAGACTTTTCCCCTGTAAAGTCACTCTTTTATTCCTTTTTTCTATAGTATTCTTTGGAAGGAAATCACAATGCAGAGCCCACATTTAAAGATTGGGGAGTTATGGTCCACCTTCTTGAGGGAGGAGTGCCTAAATGAATTATTTGGAATTATTCTGTATGGGACATTTGTCTCTTCTCCCCTGTTTGTTAGTTTCTTTATTCCATCACGTATTTATATCAGGATGGCCTCATGGATTTTTAAAAACATTTTGGATTATAATTCAAAATAATATAATTCAAAAAAATGTTTTTTTTAAATTGTGCCAGCTTTGACCATTGGGCCCTCTTTCAGTTGACTCTTGTGCCCTTTTGACAGGATCCCGTTGTTAGGGGATCTCATTTGTTGTTTGGGGTTTGTTTGCTTGTTCAAGCACTTATTCTCCAGCAGCACAAAATGCCCCAGGCACCTCTTGTCCACCTGGGAGTAGAGGAGACCTGTCTTACTGAAGTTGTGTAAGACACCGGCAGGCAAGCCGTGGGCTGAGATCCCTTTCACCAAGTCTAACAGCGTGGTCTAGAGGCTCTCCTCCACTTCCAGACTGACCATGGTCAGACTTTGTGTTCTCCTGTCCTTTCTCTTCTTTTGCAAGACAAGGTCTCAAGTGTCTCAGGTTCAAATGGGGGAGGGGGTGGTCCCCAGTGGATGTCCAGTGCAAGATGGTAGGATGGACAGGAGTGAATTTCTTCAGGAAGGACATTCGCTGAAAGCCAATTTCCCCAAAGGCCAGTTCTCTGCGTTTGTTTTGTTTTTTAAACAATGTATAAAGTTTACAACAATTACTATTGATTGGGATGTGTGTGTGTGTGTGTGTGTGTGTGTAAGTTTTGAAGATTTCTGCAAAATTTTGGTGGGCTTATTTCATTTTATGTTCATAATAGCATCTTCAGGAATATTCTGTTGAATATGTCACAATTTTTTCAATCACTTTTGCAGATATATTCTCTAAGATGAACTTGATTTTTTTTTTAATCACAAAATCAAAACATAAGGTTGTACCTGTATTTTACAAGGCTCTCTTGGAGTCCCACGGCAATTGTGATATTCTTGCAATAAGGATAGTAACACCCCAAGCAGAAATGGATTGGTTCAGAAGCCCGCGAGGCCAGCAGTTGAGCCTGAAGTCAGAGACCTCAAGAGATGACTTCTATACATCCCTTTCTGGTGTCGCAGTTCTGGGTGCCCTTGAATTAAGGGGTTTTATTGCTACATCTTGACAATAGCCAGAAAAGATCTTTAAAAGCATAGTGCTTAGAGTAGCTAAGAGAAGGAATTCAGATGGCTGATGGAAACCTGGATCAGTAATATAGTCTATTAAACAAGCCATCTGAGGGCAGAAGCCTTTTTCAAGTGGGGTTTTTAAAACCTCCCCCGTAAGAAGCATTAGAAAAGAGAATGTTTATTTTCCACATGCAGAGGCCTCCATAGGCAGCCAGGTGGCATTTTTACTCAGTAGTGGCCTTTGGGCGCATCAGTCAGAGAGTCACAGGTGGCTGAAGCCACGGAGGGACTTCTTCAGCCTCTTCTCCCCACACCCACAGCCCCAGAATGCCTCATGTTTCAAAAGATTTATCAAACCATAAAACACAAAGTTATATGGGTGGCTCAGCTGTCTGAGTGTGGATCAGAAGCTCTAATGGGCTGATTCATGGAAAATCCATTACCGATGTCAGATATGAAGAATTTTGTTGTTGTTGTTGTTGCTTTAACCAAGTGGCCTGGAAATATGAATCAATATGGTGACTGTCAGCTGAAGAAGTTAGTGGTAGGACCTCTGGTTGTAAATAGAAATGTTAAAGGGTGGTTTTTTGCTTTCGAAACATTTATTAAGTTTATCTATGATATTTATGCTTTAAAGGATTATAAAAATATATCCTCTCCCATTAAGTAGACTACTTCGTTAAAATAAATATTATTTCCCCGTAGAAGTTCGGCAACCAAATCATTTTCTGTAAAGACATTTTGAATCTCCTAGTTCATCAAGTGTCATTTACCATATTTTGAACAGTGAAATTATAACATCCGAACCAAGTAGGAGTGCCAGATGAAGGATACCCAGTTAAGCTTGAATTTTAGATAAACAGTGAATATTTCTCGTAGGTCCATGCAATGTTTGGGATATATTTTTACTCAAACTTGACTTACTTATTTCAAATTTAACAGGGAATCCTGTATATTATTTGCTAGCTCTAGCAACCCTCTCACCAAGGCAAATTTCCCTGGAAGGAATTTGAAGCTATCCACGTAGTTTTTAATCAAGCACATCGGCTTTTATTTACACTGTGATATCAACTTTACACAATCCATGGAATAGACGTGTGTGTGACACCTTGCAACTCATTGGCTCTCGGCCCATTCCGATCCACCTCACAAAGCCCCATCACACCAGAGAAATGGCTTTTGTCATGGCCACCAGTGATTTCCATGTTGCCAGATCCAACAGACACTTTTTGTCCTCCACTTCTCAGCAGCTTCCAGTGATGTTGACCTCCCTCCAGCTTTTGAAAGAGCTTTGGCTTCTGTGACCCCCTTCTCTGTCCTGCTTTTCTACCTACCTGACCACTAATCCTCATGCCTCTGTCAGCTCCTCTTGTATTCTAACTACAAATGGGGAATTCCTGGGGCGCCTGGGTGGCTCAGTCGGTTGAGCGTCCGACTTTGGCTCAGGTCATGATCTCATGGTTCGTGGGTTTGAGCCCCATGTTGGGCTCTGTGCTGACAGCCCAGAGCCTGCAGCCTGCTTCGGATTCTGTGTCTCCCTCTCTCTCTCTGCCCCTCCTCTGCTCATGCTCTATCTCAAAAATAAATATAAACATTAAAAAAAAATTTTTTTTTAAAAATTGGAAATTCCTTATGGCTCCATACCAGGTTCCCCTTTCTTCTCTTTCTATACCAACACCATCCGATAGAAATTTCTGTGAGGATGAAAATATTCTATATCACTTTTCAATGCAGCAGCCACTACCTACACGTGGGTGGCTGAGGAAATGAGGCTAGTTATGACCGAGGAATTCAATTCATGACAATTCAATGATATTGTCATGGCTCTTGCCGCAGGCTTGGGCTCCTCCCGGTTCATAAGGTGAGCAGAACAAAGTGGTCAGAAACTTTGGCTGCTTTAACTTACACTCCCTATGTTTGAAAGCTAATAATAAATGAATAAGCAAAGATCTATTAATAGCTAGCATGAATAATTAATATTAATATCCATTAAGAAATTAATCAATAATGTTAATCATTTTCATGATAAATATTAATACTAATAACAATATGACAGCTAGGTCTTTGCGAGTTTCCTACTTTCATTCATTTTCCACAAAGCTTTTTTGCCTCCTAATCAATCAGTGTTTCAGAGCAGTAGATATGACCCAGAGTCTAAACCTTCCTGTGCTTTCCTCAGTTTGCCCAGTTTGCAAGAGCTGATCTGTGCTGCATAGTCACCCACCCTGTAACCCCTGGTTCTTTGGCTGGAAGCCCTGGCCAACACTTGGGGTATGTTTCTGCACCCACCTCTCCTGGGATCAACTCCCACATCCTGGCTCCTGAGTACTGCCCACCATCCAGACCCTTCGACACTGTGGTTAAACTTCCAGAAACCAAAAGTCATGTTTTCTCTGTTGGCTCCAGCTTTATACAATCTCTTTTATTGTCAGAACCATTTATCCTTTGCACCTGAGCCCCCACTGTCCCCATGCTCTAGGAAAATGTGTCTCATTATTCAGTAGTTCTCCCCATTTTGATAATCTTTCAACATTTCCTTGCAACATCTGCACTATTGGCTGCATAAATCTTCTTAAACACCCCCAAACTATCTTGCTTTGTCTCGGCAAAAATAATTTGAAATCATAGGTTTGATGCGTTACTTGTATCTTTCCCTATTACACATTAAAATAAATCCAGGGGCGCCTGGGTGGCTCAGTCGGTTAGGCGTCCGGCTTCGGCTCAGGTCATGATCTCGCAGTCTGTGAGTTCGAGCCCCGCGTCGGGCTCTGTGCTGACAGCTCAGAGCCTGGAGCCTGTTTCAGATTCTGTGTCTCCCTCTCTCTGACCCTCCCCTGTTCATGCTCTGTCTCTCTCTGTCTCAGAAATAAATAAACATTAAAAAAAATTTTTTTAAATAAAAAAAATAAAATAAATCCATAACTATTCATATAAAGTATTTGTGGACTATTTAGAATTGCTCTGTAACCAGGGCACCCTTGTACCACACTTTGGGAAGTGTTCGCCTCAGGGCTCCCACCCCGGGTGTGCTCACTCCCATCCCTGCCCTGCCCCTTTCCACCTGTCCTACGTGGATCCCTCAGGCCCCATGTTGGGACAAAAATACTTAGAAGTAGTAAAAGTCCCTGCTTGGTGGAAGGTGCACACATGTTCGGCACAAATGGAATCAAAGTGATATGCTGGTTATGAGCACAGACTCTGGAGGGGACCTGAATTCAAATCCCAGCTGCTGCTTACTGCATAAGCCACTACACCTCTCTTAGGTAGCTCAGGGAAACGCTGGGAGGGTTAAATAAATTAACGTATATTCAGAGCTTGGAACAGTGTCTGCCCCTGCAAGTGCCATATAAATGGTAGATATTACTATAAACTGTAAGTTCTGGCGACGGAAGTCTAAAGAAAGAAGTAGTCCATGAGTATACTAGGCATCCTTTCCTCTGAGAAAGAGTTGACTAGGGAATCACAGGAGTGTACTCATCTTTATTTAATCTTGAAGTTAGTACTCCATGTATTTATTGGGGTGGTAAAATACATATATAACACTCAATAATTTAAAATGGTATCTATCTGACGTACTGAGATTTAGTGATGCAAATTGAGTATTCTATGCAACGAGAATACTCCATTCTTAAAAAAAAATTTAGGTACTTTGTATTAATTTGAAAACTGAATGATTTTAGTAAGTATTGGGAGCTATGCAAAAGTGTGTGTGTGTGTGTGTGTGTGTGTGCATTCTGAATATTTTGAATTGGCTTTCTGTTATTAGCATAGCAAATAGTTCTTTCTAAAGTAAACTACTGGAATACATAGAAATAAATTTATCTGAGAAAGTGAAAGACCTGACCCGCACACTGAAAACCATAAGACATTAATGAAAGAAACTGAAGAAGACATAAATAAATAGATATCCCATGTTCATGGATTGGAAGAATTCATATTATCAAAACATTCATATTACTCAAGGCAATCTACAGATTCAATGCAAAAATTCCTATCAATATTCCAATGGCGTTTTCCACAGAAATAGAAAAAAACAATTCTAAAATTTGTCTGGAACCACAAAAGATCCCCAAACAGCCAAGGCAATCTTGAGAAAAAAGAACAAAGCTGAAGGCATTCTGATCTCTGATTTCAAACTATATTTCGAAGCTGTGGTAAACAAACAATATGCTATTGGCATAAAAACAGACACATAAATCAGTGAAATGAATAGAAAGCCCAGAAATAAATCCATATATAAAAGGTCAATTAATTTACAATGAAGGAGGCAAGAATGCACAATGGGGAAAGAACAGTCTCTCCAACAAATGATGCTGGGAAAACTGGACAACCACGTGCAAAAGAATGAAACTGGACCACTGTCTTATACCATACACAAAAATTAACTCACTTGAATTAAGAACTTAAGTATAAGACCTGAAACTGTAAAATTCCTAGAAGAAAACAAAGGCAATAAACTCCCTGACATTGATTGATCTTGGTGATGATTTTTTGGATTTGACACCAAGAGCAAAGGCAACGAAAGCAAAAATAAGCAAGTGAAATGACATCAAACTGAAAGGCTTTTGCACAGCAAAGGAAATCATCAACATGAGGCAACTTACTGAATGGGAGAGAATATTTACAAATCATATCTCTAACAAGGGGTTAATACCCGAAATACATAAAAAGTTCATACAAGTCAATAGCAAAAGAAACAATCCAATTTAAAAATGGGCAGAGGATCTGAAGAGACATTTTTAAAGAAGACACACAGATGACCAACAGGTACATGAAAAGATGCTCAGCACCACTCATCATCAGGGAAATGCAAATCAAAACCACAATGAGATATCATTTCACATCTGTTAGAATGGCTATTATTAAGAAGATGAGAAATAATAAGTGTAGGCGAGGATGTAAAGAAAAGGGAACCCTTGTGCATTGTTGGTGGGAATGTAAATTGGTGCAGCCACTGTGGGAAACAGTATGGAGGTTCCTCAAAAAATTAAAGATAGAACTACCATGTGATCCAGCAATTCCTCTGCTGGGTATCTATCCTAAGAAAAGACAAACACTAATTTGAAAAGCTATATGCACCCCCATGTTCATTGTTATAATAGCCAAGACATGGAAACAATTGAAGTACTTGTCTTCCTATGGATGAATGGATAAAGAAAATGTGGTATATAGATATGATTGAATATCATTCAACCATAAAAAGGAACGAAGTCTTGCTATTTGTGACAACATAAATGAACCTTGAGGCATTATGCTAAGTGAAAGAAGTCAGACAGGGAAAAGCAAATACCATATGCTCTCACATGCGAAATGTAAAAAATAAAAAATGGAGTTCATAGATACAGAGAACAGATTTTTGGTTGCCAACAGTGGGGGTGAGCAAAATGGGTGAAGGGAGGCAAAGGTAAAAAAAATAAAATGAAATAAACTATAAAACTGTCAAATAAAATGAATATGGTTTTATATATTATAACAACTGTTTTCCCAGGTCATAATATGAACGACACTTTTTTTTCCTATTTCTATTTCAAAATTGCACAAGCATCAGCTACATTACTTTAAAACTCCTTTATTACATTTAATTGAACATTATCAATGACATTTATGAGGAGTAACAAATGAACAGTAAATCTGTGTTTGAATAAAACATCTCAGTTCTAATTCTGAAACCAAATCAGGAAAAAAAAACATATTTTAGCACAATAATAATCCATTAACTACACATCACCGTTAGGTTGCGTCTGCAATGAAAACATTCATCAGTGTCAAGAAAAGGTATTCCGATGATACGGCAAAAGAAGATTTCTCTTAAAAACAATGGCATCTTATCACTGCAATACTGTAGATTTTTTTAATTTTTTTTTCAACGTTTATTTATTTTTGGGACAGAGAGAGACAGAGCATGAGCGGGGGAGGGGCAGAGAGAGAGGGAGACACAGAATCGGAAACAGGCTCCAGGCTCTGAGCCATCAGCCCAGAGCCCGACGCGGGGCTCGAACTCACGGACCGCGAGATCGTGACCTGGCTGAAGTCGGACGCTTAACCGACTGCGCCACCCAGGCGCCCCTGTAGATTTTTTTTTTTTTAAAGCAGTAGATATATACTTGGGATAAAATGATCAAATGTATTTCCTGAAGCTCTTTTAATAGATTATAAAATTTCTATTTAGCACTTACAAAGTGACTCAGGAGAGAAGATTGTAAATATTTCTTCCTGACGCTATTCTGACAACTTCTAAGGCCAGATAAGGATTTGTGAAACTCTCTATGGTCAACTGGGAAAGGCTTAGAAGGAGAACCAGGATTCTTGGCTTCTCCTCCAGTGAATTTAGCTCATTGATCATCATGGTATCCAGTTTGCTTGTAGGTTCATTTGGGAGAGTCACATTTCAGACCTAATTCTATGTCATGTGATAGGTTTTAAAATGCTGTGCAAAATTTCCCTATACTTTCTAAACACCCCCAACCCATAATTTTCTCAACTGATCAACATTTTTATTATTGTATGTGTCTCCTAGGTCAATCTCCCAACTCAACAAGAGATAGTTCCTAGTCCACGTTTCCTGCCTGCATGGACACCAATACTATGTCGTGCCCAGGACTGTGGTTCAAAAGTCCTCACTGCCATAGCTAAAGAATGGACTAACCCCATCCGAATAACTGATTGCCGACCCCAACCTAGGTGGACACACGTCCCAAGTCTCTGCTCCATCTGTCCCAGAGGGAGCCGACTCTTGAGGAAAAGCCAAAGTGGGTCTCATGGCTCTGCAATCACCTGGAATTTTCAAAGGCAGCGGCCCTGCTGGAGAGGCCCTGGCCGCTGTGGTCGGCAAGTCCAAACCTTCCGGGTAGATGGACACGGGGATGTTTTCAGAAGCATAGTTACACCCCGAAAGGCTCTTAACTTCCTTTATGTTGTCACAGTATTTCAGAGCAGGGGGCTGGTAGGCCTGGTAGGACACTTTGGTGGTGGTGGTGATCACAGTCTGCAGTGCTGGAGCACCTGCGGAGGGAGTCGTGAGGTACCGACAGGGAAGCTCCGTGTTACAATAAGGGTGAGTGGACACGGCCTGGAACTGTCCATGGTCCGTCCTCTCCCCAAGGCCAGGTTTTCCAAGAGCTGGTTTCCAGCCATGTTGTTTACTGGCGAAATCAAAGCTTCTCTCAAGGCTGCTGTATGAGTTGACATTATATTGCAGTGCATTTAGATGGACCCAGTCCGTGTCATTCGGGAGATTGCTGGAATTTTTACAAAGGGTGGGATGTGTGTTTGGATTCGTGTAACTAGGACCTGCCAATTCGTAGCTGCAAGGTGCCCTGGGCAAATAGATTCTTGGGTTTGGATATTTCTGAAAGGGTGGCATTATGTCCGCTTGAAAGGTGGCAAGGTCACAGGTAGCTCTGTAAGCATCTGAGCTCGGGAAGGAAAAGCAAGGCTGTGCTGGAATAGGGAAGCCGGTGTCAGTAATTATATCAAAGTCTTCTGAATCTTCCAAGGAAGATATGTTGTTGAAATGTCCACTGTTGTCTTGATTCTCCCCCACCTAAAATAAAATGATATAAATTTTTATTTGTAAATAAAAATGTAAATTACATGAGCAAGCTCATCTGTAAGAGTAGCCAACCACCGAATAAAAACAAATTCCAGGGGCACCTGGGTGGCTCAGTCGGTTAAGCATCTGACTTCAGCTCAGGTCACGATCTCATGGTTTGTGAGTTTGAGCCCCATATCGGGCTCTCTGCTATCAGCACAAAGCCTGCTTCAGAACCTCTGTCCCCTTCTCTCTCTGCCCCTCCTCTGCTCTCTCTCTCTTTCTCTCTCTCAAAAATAAAAATAAAACCATTAAAAAAACCACTTCCAGTTAGTGGGTTCTGTGCCGTGTTACAGCACTGCTCAGGTACGTGATTTGGGCACAGGGCCCAAGGGCTGTAGAACTTAAGCTTGCTCGGGCATGAATAGCCTGCTGAATGAAGAGGGTTCATGGGTAGTTGGGAAGGGTGGGTCTGAGTGGTAGACGGTTCTGTGTTTCCTCATCCTATGTTTATAATCATAGAGACACAGACCTGGGTTCAAATCCTGCCTCTGTCCCTCATGAGTTGAACAAGTTACTTAACCTCTCCGAGCTTCAGATGCCTAATTAAAATTTAAAAAAAAAAGAATTAAGACTGTTGAAGAAGAAAAAATAAAGTTAGCACAGTTGATCTGGTGTCTTTGCGCATAAATAGAAACTTTTGGCCTCCCAGAGCCTCTTACCCCTACCTTGCAAGTGCTGAGAATTGCAGGTAACTCTAACTGGACAAATAAAATTAAAAGTTAGTACGGGAAAGATAAGTTCTAACCAAAGGTAGAATCGGCAAAACCGCAAAAAAACAAACGGGGCTCAAAAATAATAACCTTCTCTTTAGGCTTTTGTGACCATTTCGTGCGTGAAAGCTCTTAGACCCTGTGTGCCTGGCACAAAGAAAGTGCTCAAACATCACTTTCTCCTACCCCCAGACTAACATGTCTGCTTGGTATGCTTTGGTTGAAAAGCCAAACTGGATCACTTTGCTCCAAGAAATTTTATCTGTTCTATGTAAATAAGGCCAAGGACCCTACACTCTCAAGGATGTGCTGTTAACTCACTGTTGGTATGCGCATGTTTCTCTCGTTATTAAAAATGGGTAACTGCCCTTGTATACGGATATCCGCACACACCCTCATTGTATCATTGACAGTAGAAATGGTTTGCTTTTTTTTTTTTTTTTTTTTAGAAAAAGAAATTAGAAACCCTGTCTGAAAAGGGGTGTCTGGGTGGCTCTGTCGGTTAAGCATCCAACTTCAGCTCTGGTCATGATCTCATGCTTTGTGTGTTCAAGCCCCGAATCGGGCTCTGCACGGACAGTGTGGAGCCTGCTTGGAATTCCCTCTCTCTCTCTCTCTCTCTCTCTCTCTCTCTCTCTCTCTCCCCCCCCCCCTTTGCTCTCGGCCCCTCCCTCCCTCTCTCTCTCCCTCTCCCAAAGTAAATAATAAGTAAACTTAAAAAAGAAAAGAAACCCTATCCAAAATGGTGACTCAATGACATTTTGTGGGAGATATAATTTTCACATAAAATCAAACCTTTCTAATTAATTTATGACATTCATATTTTACACAATCAGTGTATTTTGTGATGACAATGAACACAGACTACAGCGTAATGTCAGCTCCCCATTACCTCTGGTTCTCGAATTCTCTTTTTCTGGGGTTGGTAAAAAGAGGCCATTTGTCTCTTGATGGCACTTCTTCTAGCTTCCGTCTCTGATTTGCTCTCCGGTCTTGGGTGATCGTGGACTCCCTTGGCCTGCATCAATAAGGAAACAAATCATACGTTTGTTCCTTGGAAGGAAGCTTGCTGTGTTTGTCAAAAATTGACTGCGCCTTTCCCAAGATCGCAAGTTGTTTTTTGTTTTCTCAAAACGACAGAGGAAAAAACTATTGAGCAGCGTCAGTAACAGAAATCTTAAAAGGTTACTTAGCAATCCTTTCACCGTATTAACTCAGCTATAACTATAATTTGGCTTAGAGCCCTTAAAGAGCACACACAAGGTGAGCTCATTTCCCCAGCACTGACTTCTGGCCACGGCGCTGCATTTGGGTTAGTCCCGAGTTTCTAAGGCACATGGCAGGTGGTCGGGTCCCTAAGCAGGATGAAAAAAATCCACCGCACATTGGAACACACCCCCACTTCCCCCACCTACTTGAAAAAATATCGCGTTGCCATCAAGCCTCCAGAAGTTGGTTACAGGGTACCCGCTGTGCCCTCGACAGGGGATCAGCTCCAAAGCCGAGTGGCAGTTGGGGCACGCTTTCTCTGCAAAGCCAGAGGGAGCGAAACATTAATAGCAACTCGGACTCGGTTCGCTCTGGAAGGAGGACGGGCACAGGTGTCGGGAAAAGGGATCTCGCGGCCACAAGGCCCTCACTCTGTTGCTTAAGCCGCGCCTTGTCGCAGATGGCGGGCCGCAGCTGCAGGCGGGAGCCGTCGGGCAGGGCGCAGGCCCGGGCGCACACCACCACACCCAGGCACGACTTCTTGAGGATGTGGCCGTTGTGGTTGTTGGTGTTGCGCATGGCCCAGCCGCTCAGGTGGCGCTGGGCCTTCTTCTCGTCGCTGCGGTAGATGAAGCGCACGTAGCCGTCGGGCCACTCGCAGAAGTGGTCGAAGTGGGCCGGCTCCTGGAAAGGGGAGGGAAGGGCCGTGGAGTTGGTCCAGGCCGCACCTGACACGCCACGCTTTGCATTTGTCCTGAGCACGGTAGCATGAAGAAGGGCCCCTTTCCATTCCAGAGATGTCAGAAACCACAGAAACTGTGCTATCACACAGTGTCACCTGCCGTTCTGTCGACTGGCTGTTCATCGATTATCCTCTAAATGCTGTCCATGTACTAGTTCATCTGGCCTTTCAGAACCCACACGACAGCAGGTACTTTTATTGTCCCAATTTAAGCCAATAGTACACGGAAACCAGAGAGGTTATTTGCCGTGCCCCAGGTCACACAGCTAGTAAGACGTGGCTCTAGGATTTTAGCCCTAACAGTTTGATTACAGACCCTCTTTGCCTTACCATCGTGGTATACCACTTCCGGGTATCTTTAAATGTTAAATTAAAAATGAAGACATTTTGGGGTGCTTGGGTGGCTCAGTCAGGTAAGCATCAGACTTCCGCTCAGGTCAGGATCTCACGGTTCATGAACTTGAGCCCTGCTTTGGGGTCTGTGCTGACAGCTCAGAGCCTGGAACCTGCTTCGGAGTCTGTGACTCCCTCTCTCTCTGCCCCTCCCCCACTGTGCTCTGTCTCTCTCAAAAATAAACATTAAAAAAATTTAAATAAATACTGAGCACTAAGCAAAATCGGTCAGAGAGAGAGAAATACATGATTTCATTCATATGTGGAATTTAAGAAACAAAACAGATGAACAGAGGGGAAGGGAAGGAAAAATAAGATAAAAACAGAGAGGGAGGCAAACCATAAGAGACTCTTAAATACAGAAAGCAAACTGAAGGTTGCTGGAAGGGTGGGGGGTAGGGGGTGAGCTAAATGTGTGATGGGCATTAAGGGGGGCACTTATTGGGATGAGCGCTGGGTGTTACACGTAAGTGATGAATTGTTAAATTCTACTCCTAAAACCATAAAACAATAAAAAAATAAAATACTGAGCACTGCTTCGATATTCGTGGTTGGTGGTCTTTGCCCATGATACGTGGTATGGATACTGTAATGTCTTTCTCGCACAGAAGTTGAATATAAGATTGCCCTTTACCAAGCACTTAGTATTTACCAGGTCCTGTCTGGGGCAGGGGTCGGCACACTTGGAGCCCTTGGCCAAATCCAGCTCGTCACTTATTTTGGTACACGACTCACAAGCTAAGAAGGATTTTTATATTTTTTAATGGTTGGGGGGAAATCCAAAGAATTATATTTTGTGACACATGAAAACTATAGAAAACTCAGGGGTGCTTGGGTGGCTCAGTGGGTTAAGTGTCAGACTCTTGATTTTGGCTCTGGTCATGATCTCACATGGAGCCCTGTTGAGCTCTGTGGTTGGCATGGAGTCTGCCTGAGATTCTTTCTCTCCCCATCCCCCTCTGCCCTCCCTGGCTTGCTCCAACTCTTCCTCTCTCTCTCTCTCTCTCTTCTTCCTTCCCCTCCCAGAAAAGAAAATTATATAAAATTCAAATATCAAGATCCATAAAGAGAGTTGTATTGGGACATGGCCATGCACATATGTCTACGTATTGTCTAGGGCTATTTTTTGTATATGGCAGGATTGGGTATTTGGCACAGAGACAGTATGGCCCACAAAGCCACGTTACGAAGTATCGATGATCCTTACAACAACCTTCCATGATGGGCATCCATACTCTTATTTTGTAGATAAGGAAGCCAATGTTAGAGAGATAACCTTCTACAGTGGCATTACTCGTATTTAAACAGATCTGTGGCAGCCAGACCCGACTGGCTTCACCCGCAGGGTAGAGGCCAGAAGAGTATTATCATAGTAATAAGCCATTTGCACCTTCTGTCTCTCCCACCACCCCCAAGTAACGAGATCTAACATTTGCAGAGCAAAAACTATTCTCGGTCCGACAATTCTGACTTGGCTACATCGTTAGTATTATAACATTTCAACAGTAGTAGGTAAATGGGCAGTTTTGAGTTCCAGTGGGTTCTAAAACCACAGGGATATTGTCAAAATCATCGTTATTACAAATAGGCATCATTTATCTTTTCTCAGAAATATTGCAATTGACATAAATTAATACGCTGACTTAAGGTAAGTCACAAATGAAATATATAATGATGTACTAACAACTCTAATATCTAAATGCTAATATCTTTGTTTTTAAAGCGAATACTTCAATCTAAGGATGTTAGTAAAATAGACAATTTTCCAGAAGAGAGGATTCCATCAGCGTCCCCCCGTAGGGATAGAGAATCATGCCCCCCCCCACCGTCTCATGCCAGCTACCAAAGCGGTGACACTGAAAATGAAGCCGCAGAGACCATGTTTTAAAATCACAACAAGAACAGAGGACTCCAGGATTGAGTTGCATTTGTTCAAATGTGTCAGCACATGTGCACACACAGTTGAGCATGCACACACTGAACTTGACAGGAAATCTGGATGACAGTTTAAGATTGTTATCTAGTTCCACCACCTGATGACAGATCGTCTTAGCCTGAAACTCAGGCAAATTCAGGAACTATCTCAAGGTCATCCAGCCAATGTCACTCTTGCCCCTTCAGTTAGCCAGAGCAGGGCCAGGATCCTGTTTCTCCACTTCTACTTCCCAGTGCACCTGCCCTTTTAAGAGGTTACATGCATGCCCTGCTTAAGAACCAGTCTCCTAAAGGAAAAATAATTCACATTTGCATCGCAAGTCTAGAAAATGCTTGAAAGAGGAACCATCTTCCCATTACCTGGAAGTGGCTCTTTTCTGAAATGCAAGATTCTATTTTTTTTTTTCCTATGAAGATTTCTGGATGGAAGTCAGTGAGAATGAGGTGTCTTTGCCATGCCATGGTCCACTTTCACACAAATGGTACCAGTTGACTGTAAGGTAGCAGGCTTTACAACGAGTTACTACAGGGGAACCTGGGTGGCTCAGTCAGTTAAGCATCTGACTTCGGCTCAGGTCATGATCTCATGGTTCATGAATTCGAGCCATGCGTTGGGCTCTGGGCTGACAGCTGGGAGCCTGGAGCCTGCTTTGGATTCTGTGTCTCCCTCTCTCTCTCTGTCCTCCCCCACTTGCTCTCTCTCTCTCCCTCTCAAAAATAAACATTAAAAAAAAAACCCTGAATTACTATACATATATACATCCAAAAAAGCGCTGATCTCTTGGAGAGGCTACTTGACTTTGCTAATGAATTGCTATCCATCTGAATATCAATATGGCAGATCATAGATGTTGAATAAACACCATGTCTCTTACCCCTATGCCACAACATTGCTAGAAGTCCACCTTTGCAAATTCTTGGGAAGCTACTCCCCTTTCCTTCTACCTAAACCCAAGACTTCAAAGGCATTTCCTCAGCTTTTGCCCCAAGCCAGTAACTGCCCAGCTCGGTCCCTGGACTTGACCCTAAACTACTTTGTTCCATTAAAACAAAACAAACAAAACAAATCCACCCTAACAGAAAGTGATTTCCTTGTCATTAGAAAAGTAAGCTCAGAAGTTATGTCCAAAATCTGGATTGCAGAGTCTCTGTGTGCACCTATGGTCTGGTTAGCATGACCATGAAGGCAGCCACGGCGTCTGAATAAATCACCCAAGTCATGCTATTTGTTTAAGATTCGAGCCACCCCGATTTATAGTCGCATCTTACAGTTTTGCTGCGTGAGAAGCAATGGAATCCGCATTTGTTGAGACTCTCTGCTACCCTTCTCATGAATTTCAAAGAACGGATCAAGAAAGAATCACCTGATTTCTATCTGGGATGAAGGAAAGTGAGAGACAGGCGTCCTGCTGTCGTCAGATGACTGGGAACCCAGGGCCTGACAGTCTCAGGGCTATGGGTGTGTTTCAAATAAGCGCAAGGAAAGAGCTGGGAGAAGGCAGATCACTAAAGCCAGCTCTGCCCTTTGTGGGGTCCCTCTAACCATTGAGGACTCTCGGGAGATGTGGGGGTGGGAGGGGGAGTCTCTCCTCGGTCCCTACAAGAACTTGAACGCCACCAGCCCTTTTGTGGATGGCCAGAGCCACATGCGCGCCCACACCGGTTTCCCGCACCTGAGGCATCTGCGGATCGTTGATATCCCAACTGAGCTTCATTCCGTAGGAGCACACGGCGTCCTCCTTCTGCCCTGCCTCCGCCAGCATCTGCCCCACCTCGCCTGCGCTCTCCGCCAACGATCCTGAAAAACAGAAGAAAAATCTAGAGATGTGCAAGGTGATGTTTTCCTCTTAAAAAATGAATTGGATAGAGACAGAGAGAGACAGAGAGAAATTTATTGAGAAATCCGGAAGTGGTGACCGCGGGGTAAGAGCCCTGTTCTCAGCCGCGGTGCTGAAAAGTCTCCATTCGGACCGCGGCGTGCGCGCCTGACCGCTGTCCTCGCATTTATAAAGACACACCTCCCCCTGCTCCGCCTTTCCCAGCTCCTCGTCAGCTCCCACCCTCCCGGCACCTGCAAGGCGGGTCACCGCCTCCCGGACAGAACTAGGAACGGAGGGACAGGTGGACCCGAGCCCTCGGGAAAGGGAAGCCAAGATGTCAAGGGGCGAGGGTGCAGGTGGGAAGTTGGAATGTCTCTTTTAAGTTGAAATCTCCCCCCCCCCCCCGCCCCCCACCTCGCCTCGCCTCTGCGGTTTCGGATTGGGTTTAGATGGAAGGTTTTGAGACAGACGCTTTCCAGACAAGTCCTCTGAGAACCGATACTCAATTCCCGGGCACCTTATTTAAGACCTTTGCTGTCTGGGTAACTGCGCCCACGCCAGCTAGCCTTTGGCTCGCGCGCTCCAGGTCTCGCGCTTTGTCGTAGCTGTTGTGAGTGTCCGGGAGTCCGTGCTCGTTTTTAGGGAGTAGTGGTGTGGCGTCCGAAGGAATGCCGAAGGTCCCCGTGAGCTCGCGGGCCTAATGTGTCCTTATGCTTCGGAGGGACTGCGCAGGGACGTAGCCTGGTGGGACAAGAGTCCCGGAAAGTGAGCCCGGAGAACCTTAGGGAAAGATGAGCTAAAGGTAGCTGGACGGGGAGGGAGATGGTGGTCTCTGCGGGCCCCGGGAGCTTAAGCTCCTGCAGGACACTTAGCTCGCTCTGGCGCTCTCGGGCGCGCGCTCTCGCCTTCTGTCTCTCTCTCTCTCTCTCCTTCTCTCGTCTAGGCTCTCTCTGAGCGTAGTTTCCTTATCTGCTTAAACAGGGGATGGGGACTCTCAGTTCTTAGTCGCCATCCACCGGAAAACAACGTTTTAAAGACCGTCTTTATTGGTATTGTAGAACTACCCCCATTCCATCTGGGGACGTTTTCTGAAGAATACTGAAGCCCGGTGACGGGCCCAGGACGCTGTGGATTCCCCAGGACCGAGACACGTCGTCTTCATCTGTTCTTCCACCTTCGTAGGGTGATTCCGGTACCTGGAGGCGCCCAACAAAAGAAACCGATTGAAATGACTTACTTCGCTCTTTGGCCACGCTGGGCGGCGAGAGAAGACGGTCTCCGGAATGTACTCTCGGAGCCTTTTTCTGCAGGCGGCACACTTCGGTTCCCAGCCCTATCCAGAGAAGGGCCGTCCCCGAAGGCCAATCACTGTTAGAGGGGGATTCTCCGACCTATATCCGTCGGAACCCCGAGGCCCGAGCGCCCTAGACCCAGGCATCGCCCTGCGCGCTCGGGGCGCGCTCACTGATGCTGCGTGGGACGCGCCGGGAGCGCGCAGGCCACCACCTCTTGCCGGACCAGTGTCTTCCTCTGGCCAAAGACAGAACAAAGCCGATGCGCGCTAAGCTCACAACCTGCGCCAGATAACTGCACGCTCGCGGTCTTCTTACCTCCCGGTCAAGGGCACAGTCAGGTTTGTTCGGAAAGTCAATTCCGTGGTGACATGCTTTTCGGGGCCACCAGCCCCTGACCGCGGACAACGCCCGTGACGGAAAATGCCAGCTTTGGGCAGTTTCACGAACTTTCTTCTTTCTCTAGTTCCAAGCTGGATTGTCTCCCACAAGCAGAGGCAAGAGTCCACGCAGAAGAAAGTGACTCACTCGTCCATCCCCCAGTCTCTCCCCGCCTCTCAAGTTCTCTTTCCGATTAATATCACTCTCAGGTAGTCGCCACGAGGATTGGGGAGGAAACCAAGAGCGTGTCCACTCTTCCCCCAGGGATTTCGTCCGCAGGTTTTCATCATATTAACCTACTGCCAAAAGTCTGACCACTCTTGGCATTCAGTTGCGTTTTATGTCGTTTGTCTTCCAAACGTTAAGGTTATTCATACTTTTCTTTTACAAATAGTCCGTTAATTGTGATAGGTTAAGATATGTATACTTTAAAATATTTAAACACAGCTTCAATACTAACTTAGGGTCTCCTGGGTGGCTCAGTCGGTTAAGCCTCTGACTTCGGCTCAGGTCATGATCTCACAGCTCCTGGTTTCGAGCCCCGCGTGGGGCTCTGTGCTGATGGGTCAGAGCCTGGAGCCTGCTTCGGATTCTGTGTCCCCCTTCTCTCTCTGCCCCTCCCCAGCTCACGCTCTCTCTCTCAAAAATAAATAAACCTTAAAAAAAAACAAACTAATTTAAAATCACCTCTGAGACTACATAGAAGTTAATTCCAGGTCTTACTGTAAACATTTTTTAGAATTGTTCTTGTCTCTCTAATCTTAGAATGTTCCTGGAGAGTCTTTACCCTTTAAAAATACAAACAAATATGATTTTTAACGTTAAAGCCAAATCAACAAATCACATGCTTTTTTTCTAAATGGATTCTGGTGTCCAAAGAAATGTCATAGAGTCTCCATCATAGTTTGAGAAAAAGTAAAGCGTATATTTCAAGTTGCTCTAAAATTATGTCTCTGTAAATAAAATAGGTTAGCAAAAGAAGTTAGTCAAAGTGAAAATATAAAAATACATAATTAGTGGTGTTGTCTATTGTATTGTCTCACATTTCTCCTGAAAATTCCACAACAAGCATGTAGTTTGGAAGGATGAATATTCCCCCCCCTCAAATTCTGTAAATGATTGATTATAAAGATTTTGCCTAATGTTAAGAAAACTAATTTTATTATGTTGTTTATCATATTCTTATTTTATTCTCTAAAAGAAAATGCACTTAAACTGTATTTTGGTTACTGTTCGTTACCATCCTTGAATTTTTTTTACTGCATTCGTATTTTTATTGGTTCAGAACACTTTATTGTCACAGCTGGCTCTTCCTTGATTACAATTTTGGTAGAGTAAAAGCCCACTAATTCAAAAGCAAAGGAAGAAGGCTTTGCATCTGCTAGGCCTAGATTAAAATCGGTAAATTAGTGTAACTATATTTACATCCTGTTTGTCAGGGAACAGCTATCAAGATCTCTGAAATAAGTATCATTTTGAACGCACCGCATGGACAGACCGGGCTTTGACACAGATTCGGGTTCTATCAGGTCTTGCTTGGATGCAAAAAAGTATCTTCTGTAAATGTCGTGGCACGAAATATTCGTAGCTTGTAATTAAAACACAAATAGATTTCTACACGAGGAACGTTTGGATCTGAGGGGTCGTTTGTTCGTTTGTTTTTTGTTTTTTGTTTTTTGTGTTTGTTTGTTTTTAAGAAAACGCCAGTCCAACTTCCTTTTGCCAGGGTGTTCGCGCAAACAGGCTAGGCTACCTAGTGGCTGAAACCTGGCCGTTGGTACACACTCTTGTCGCCTTAAAGCAAGTAGATAGAAAACAAGCAGACTGGATGAAAACATTTGTTTGCCTTTTTTGGTTTTGTTTCGTTTTGTTTATGACCGACTACACCGTCGTGTTCAAAAAGGCACACCTTCTTTTGTGATATCAGGAAAATTGTCACCCTTGCAGGCGCAAATCAGCTTCCAGTGGGGAAAGGCCACCTTTAGTCCGTCCGTATCAATATCAATGGACCAAAGACAGCCCAACCAGCCGCTGAAGGTGGAGAGGAAACCCTTTCCGCAAAGGGGAAATCCAGCAGTTTAGAATTTCGCCAATAAAGAATGCGTAGAGGACGTTGTTCACATCATCTGAACGAACGCTTTAAGGTGTGCGTGCGCGCGCGCAGGTGGCCTGACGACGATTGCTAGTTACTCGCAGGTAACGATGTTAGTGAATTTCAGGTGCGGGTTCTTTGATTAGCGTTCCCGGAGAGGATCGGAATCCAAACGCGGCCGGGCTGCGCGGGTCCTCACCGCAGCGCTGCCCAGCCCGCCCTGGCTTCGGGTTGAAGAACCGCAGGAGGGGGCTGAAGGCGGCGCAGCGGCGAGGCGCGCCACGGGCCGGAAGCCTCGGGATGCTGGCGGTGAGTGACCCTGGGCGGGCCCGGGCCCCCTGTGGTCCCCGCGCCCTCTCCGCGGTTCCAGGAGGGCGCAAGGGCGCACGCTCCGTCGGGCTGGGGTTGCAGAGGCTGGCGTGGTCGCCCAGAGACGCGGCACCGGCTAACACCCCGGACGCCGCCGGGAAACGAGCTGGACGCCGGGGAGATAGCCTGGGGGTGCGGGCTGGCTTGAGCGTTTCAACCTCCTTAGGTTTGCTTGGCAGTTTATTGGGAGCTTTCAGTGAGGCGGCCGGGCAGGATAGGAACCTCTGGTCCCTTGCCCAGTGAAGGGGAGACTAGAGGATTAATGTTTGGAAGGCAATGAGATGGCTCTTCTCAATTTGCCCTGGATGTTTTCCCAGCCCATTTCCCCTCTTGCTGCGTAGACCATGCAGTGACCTTCACCCATGTGGGCCCCAGACTTATGGTCCCAAGCGCTGGGACTTCAGGCTACCTGAACTGTATATGAAGGTCCCTAAGACGCCCGCGGCCCCGGACTTGGGGGGTGGATTTGTCCCTCCAGCGTTCCTCTCAACATTCGTTTCACCGAATACACTGCTGGTGAAAAAAATAAACAAGTCTGGATTTGGGACTTTGAATTTACCCAGTTTTTCATATCTATAAATAATGACGATAATATTGCAAAGTATGCTGACCTTCAAGGAGTTTGGTCAAGTCCATATAGAAGTAGGACTGCGTGCCCAAGCTATACTTTAAATTTTTTTTTTCAACCTTTATTTATTATTTTTGGGACAGAGAGAGACAGAGCATGAACGGGGGAGGGCCAGAGAGAGAGGGAGACACAGAATCGGAAACAGGCTCCAGGCTCCGAGCCATCAGCCCAGAGCCCGACGCGGGGCTCGAACTCACGGACCGCGAGATCGTGACCTGAGCTGAAGTCGGACGCTTAACCGACTGCGCCACCCAGGCGCCCCCCAAGCTATACTTTAAAAAAAACAAAAAACAAAACCTCTTTAAGGGCGCCTGGGGCTCAGTCCGTTAAGCATTGGACTTCTGCTCAGATCATACTCTCTCTCGTGAGTTCGAGCCCCAGGTCGGGCTCTGTGCTGACAGCTCAGAGCCTGGAGCCTGCTTCGGATTCTGTCTGTCTGTGTCTCTCCCTCTCCCTCTCCCTCTCCCTCTCCCTCTCCCTCCTCGCACTCTCTCAAAAGAAAACATTAAAAAATTTAAAATAATTAAAAAACCTCTTTAGAAGACATTAAAGGATTTTTTTTGTGTGTGTATTGTACTTTTAATTAATTGTTGGGATGCGGTGAGCAGAGGAGATGCTGTTATGTAACGTAGCACAACGTTCGGTGAAAACCAAGGTGGTGGACCGGGATTGCCCTTGAAGAGAAGTGTAACAATCCTCTATGTTTGGTGAATTCTCTTGCGGTGGTGGTTGATTTTTGATCCTTGGAGTTGCGGTAAAAGTCCTAGAAGAAGACTGAAAATTCGTGCAAGTCAGAAACCTAAAGCTTAAACTCCTGATTGGGCTTGAAACCCACTTTCCAAACCTTTATTTACGAACTCCCATTCTACAAATAGTTCATTAATCCGAAGCCTTCTGTTTCATCGTTGTCACTCTAATTTGCTTATTTTGTGAGACTGCTTATTCCAACGATGCTTGTTTTGTTTCTTGTGATAGTCTGTATGTGTCATAGACGGTACTAAGGAAGGTTGGAGAGATTGTTTTTAAGTAGTTAATTTACTTTAGACCCGTCATCAATGGCATGGGGAACAAAGTTTTTGTTCGGGATGACAACAGGAAGCTTCGTTTCTTTTATTTTTTAAAGTCCTTTAAGTTAAAGTTAACATACAATGTAGTGTTGGTTTCAGGAGTAGAACCCAGTGATTCATCACTTACATACAATGCCCCGTGCTCCTCACAAGTGCCCTCCTTAAGGCCTATCACCCATTTTCCCCATCCCCCCACTCCCCTCCCACAACCCTCTCTTCTCAGTATTTAAGAGCCTCTTATAGGGGTGTGTGGGTGGGTGACTCAGTTAAGCTGCCAGCAGGGGACTTTGCCTCAGGTCATTATCTCCTAGTTCACAAGTTCAAGCCCCTGGGTCAGGTTCTGTGCTGACAGCTTGGAGCCTGCTTCAGATTCTGTGTCTCCCTCTCCCTCTTCCCCACTTAGGTTCTGTCTCTCCCGTCCCCCCCCCCCAAAGAAATAAAAACATTTAAAAATAAAAGTATTTTATGGCAACTTGAAAATGCATTTCTTTGAAACATTTTTTTAAACAATATTTTTATTGCACACAGGAAGAGGACGATCCTTTGCAGTCCCTTCAGGAAGAAGATGGGAGCAGAATTGCCCCGGATGCTTTCTACGTAAAGATCAAGCTTCTTTCCGCGGGTGGGGGAGGGTGTGCAGGCGTGCTCTTTCTAGCTCGGTGTTTGCTGGGCTGTCCCTGCAATCGGTTTCTCCAGTTGCTCTAGCCAAGCTCAAGGTCAAGAGGCAGAGAAACCTCGCTCCTTCTCCTTCCCTCATCTTCCACATTCAGTTTTATCACCATGCTTTCCACTGTCCTACCAGTATCTTAGTCTAATCTATCTTGGGCCAGGTACTAGTCTAGGTGGACGGTATTGAACAAAACAAACAATTCCTGTCCGCAGGGAGCTTACAGACTGGCAGAAAGCCAAAGAAACAGGTTACCAACCAAAGGGAAGGAGTAGGAAGAAAAGGAAGAGAGTATCATGTGGAGAGAGGCACTTGCCTTACTTGAGATAAAGTCCCGAAAGATAGGACTAAAAAAGGTGATCTGGAAAGATGAGATTAGAGGATAAGGAGCCAGCCAGGTAGAAAGTGGTGGGGGGGGGGGGGGGGAGCGGTCCAGGCTTGTGCAAAGGCCCTGAGGCAAGGCACAATTTTATTTTTTAGGACTCTTCATAGGGAAGTCAGGCAGAAGTTGACAGATTAAAAAAAAGAGAAAAGTTGACCGACCAAATCATGCAGAGCCCTAGAGACCAAGGCAAAGGGTTTGGATTTATACTGAGCACAGAGAAGCCAGGTGGAGTTTTAAGCAGGCAGAAGTCTAAGTTTCTGAGTCCGAGGATCTGACTGTAAATCTCAGCTGAGGGATCTCGTGCAAGTTCTTAAGCTCTCCCAGCCTTGCTGCTACCCCCAGATAAGGAATCTGTCCTCTCCGGGGGGTGGTAAGGATTAAATGGGAACATCTGTAGAACACCATACAGCTGGCACAAAAAGGTTCACTTGTAAATGTGCTGTTGGCACGTTTAATTTCAAATGCTAGCTTTCCATTTGTCAGTAGTGAGAATAAGTGGAATTTGGGGCCATATGCACTAAACTGCTTCCTTATTAAAATAATATTGTAGGGGCGCCTGGGTGGCTCAGTCGGTTAAGCGTCCGGCTTTGGCTCAGGTCACGATCTCACAGTTTGTGGGTTCGAGCCCCGCGTTGGGCTCTGTGCTGATGGCTCAGAGCCTGGAGCCTGCTTCAGATTCTGTGTCTCCCTCTCTCTGCTCCTCCCTGCTTACACTCTGTCTCTCTCTCAAAAATAAGTAAACATTTAAAAAAATTGATCTTGTATATTGGTAATTTAGCATGTAGGATTGGACTGAACTGAATGAAAAAATCCTATCTTTATAGTACAGACATTTAAGGAAGTGTCTCTTCAAATATATGTATTTAGAAGTATATCTTCCTAATGTTCAGGCAGAAGAAGAATTGCATTCATTATGACAATTTGCATCCTTAGTCGACTTCCATCTGTAATTGTTGAGTTCATTTTCTTGTATTCTGATCATTTATGTTGCTTTTAATAGGTTTGAATTTTTTAGTGTTTTAGAATTTCTAACATGACTGAGGATAAAGTCTCTTCTGCAGATACCTGTACTTAAGTATAATTCTCCTTAAGTCAGTGGCTCTCAGAGTTAGCATGCATGAAGGCTTCTACCCTAGAGTTTCTGATTACTAGTAAGTCCCCAGGTGAAGCCCATGCTGCTGGTGGTCCGGGAACCACATTTTGCAAACTGCTATCTTAAACCGGCAAACTCAACCATTGGCTCAATGATTTACTGTTCAAGAAATAACGATCTATATTTGCCCTCTAATTTTCACACTGAATTACTATTGATAATGCTAGAAATGTTGCTATGAAATGTTCTGGGGGGAGGAAATAATTTGCAAACTATCAACTTTCCAGCTTCAATCGCTTATTATTGATGCCTTCCATGATAAAGGATTTCAGAAAATAAAAGACTATTTTCAAGAGGGAGCAAGCCACAGTCCTCAAAAATACAATCATCTTGTATTCTACCATCTTCATAGGTCAATAACTAAGGCAAGTAAGCTGTTTTGTGGGTGGAACAACAATGTGTAGTTATTTGTAATTCTCCCCCCCCCCCCCACATTGAGCTATAATTGACGCACATTATGTAAGTCTAAGCTGTATGGTACAATGACTGGGCTTGTTGTGGTAATCATTTTATAATGCATGTAACATCCGTCATCTCCTGTAGATACAAAATAGATAAAATTTCCTTGTGATGAGGGGCACCTGGCTGGCTCAGTCAGAAAAGGGGTTGTCAGTTCTAGCCCCACGTTGGGTGGCGAGATAACTTAAGTAAAATTTAAAAATCTCCTTGTGATGAGAACGCTTAGGATCTATTCCCTTAACTTGCATTGTAAGGCTTTATCTTTGTGTGGTCTAATACCCAGGAACTGGATAAAAATGAATTTCAGCATGTTTCGCTGTTGCTGAAATGTATTCAGCGATTCTGCATTGATGGTGTCAAAGAAGATGAGCCTTTGCTAATTCAGCAGGGACTGATCCCAAAGATAAGTGTCCTGTTTTGATCTTGTGTGGCTTTGGGTAATTTAAACGGGTGTGAAATCCGTTATCGAGTTTGGTGTTTTCTGTTCCTTTGCAATCAAATTTGAGCCGAAATTGATAATGATGTGCGTACTGCCTGTATCCATCAAAAATTCTGCACAGGTTTCCTGATGTATGTGCTGGGCAGGGCACTTGGGGAGTGTGCAGGAATGAGTCGGTCATACTCTCTACTCCCCTTGACAAGCCAGTTGCTGTAATAACATGTTTAAATTGGTGAACTGAACTTGGAAATACAGGATGAGCAGGGAGTAAGCTATTCTCCATCCCCCCCCAACCCCCCACCAAAGGTTCTATAACTATTTTAATAGAATTAGTAACCACATTGGACCCGGATAAAGGATCAAATACTTCCCCTCGCCGTAGCCCACTTTTCCAACTTCAGAGATCTCAGTTGAGTCTGAAAACACAAAGAGCAAACACATTTTTTTGTTCGTTCTAAGTCCTGCAGTTGTGAAATTTTATCCTGGTTCTTAGGGGTTAACCAGGGGGTACTATTATGAGTGCCTTTATATTATTATGTTGCTGGAAGCAACACAGACTAGGAAATCTCTTGGTGCCTCTCCCTTCTTTTATGAGATGAGATTCTGCAGCTGTTAGATGTTCAATTTGTTGGTGAGGAGGTAAGGGAAGGTAGAGGGGCAAGAGGGTGATCTGGCTGGCTCTAAAATCTTTGATTTTTTTTTTCTCCCACCCCCTGGACTCCAGTACCTGAAGTTTATTAAAGCCAGATTGGTTCAGGGAGATTGCTCTGTTTTTTGTTTTTTTGTTTTTTTTTTTCTTTACTGTAAATTCCTCTCTGTGGGAAGGAATAAAGATCTCTTGGTGGAGACCAAGACCAGGCTTTTCTTAACTCCTCTCAGGGACTTTAAAAGCACTTACGGGGGGGGGGGGGTAGATCTAAGGATTATGCTTAGGCAAATTGTATATATTTCATTTTGCATGTAGTGCTACCTAATTCCCTCCTACACTTACCAGTCCAGATAACAGGAAATGGGGAAAAGGAGGTAAAACTTGAAAGGAAATGGAGCAGGATGTCCCACGGGTAACTTGGTAACTTGGAACCACGGCCGATGGGTTTTTTTTTGGGGGGGGGACGGGGGGGGGGCGGAGGCAGGGGGATGAGTTAAGATCTACCTCAACCTGAATTTCCTATTTAGATTTTAAAATACCCTTCCAAGATTTAAAGAGTCCAATCAAATAAGTCTCCACTGGAGTTTTTGAAATCCGAATTCCAGTGGAATATGGAAATTTCTAATTGGTGATGGAAATTTCTGAACCGTAACTTAGCCACATTCTAAAGCATGTTTTGTTTCATGTAGGTTTTGGTCAAGGAAAATACATTGGTATTATCAAAGGGGCTGGGATACTAGCGTTTTCCTCACATCTCTTTACCTATACTCAATGTATTTTGTGGGCTTGGGAGGGGGATACGATTTGGGTTGGTAAGTGGAATGGTGACAAAAATGCACTTAAAAGCATAAAATTCTGCCTATGAATATAGGAAGGGGGAAATATGGCATTAGCAGTGAATTTCATTGTATAGAGGGACATTTTTCAGGCTATCAGAGAAAAGTTTGCCCCAGCAGGTGGATGATTCAGTTTAATGCAAATCTTTGCTTGATGTGAGATAAAAGGAGCATCGCTGGGAGCACAGCAGCGGCCCTCCAACCTGGCTGTACATTAGAATCACCTGGAAAGCTTTAACGCGCACTGTCTGTGTCCCACCACCAGCAATTCTGATTTCCTGGGTCTGTGAGGGGTCCCAGCCATCAGGGTGTTTCAAAGCCTCCCAGGTTTTCCTAATGTGCGGTCAAGGTTGGGACCTGATTGCTATGTCCATGGTCCCCAGCTGGGGGTGCTTTGGGTTCTTGGCTGCCAAGTGGACGAAGTTTCCAAGGCCTCACTCCTGTAAGCGTTTTTCATCACAAACTCCTCTTACTCCACGTTCAGTTGAGGATTTCAAACTATGCCCACAGGATTTTGTTATTGTTCTTTTTTCTAAGCAAAAAAAAAAAGGTCCAAAGATGGCCTTCACTTTTTTGAATCAATGTTGTAGGAGTTTATCTTAAATCCTACCAATCCTAGCAGCTTAATATGAACTTGCATATACGTTCCTGTAGAGAAACAAATCTCCAATTGGCTGGACGCTTTTGACAAAAGAAAGGCTTGAGGCATAGTTACTGTATTAACGTACTTCTCTAGCACGTTCCGAATTCTGCGCCTCCTTTGATAGTACGTTTTCTACAGCTTTCAAGACAAGAATTGCTCCTGTGTGGGGAGGCTCATTTATCTCTTAATCTTTAATCACTAGCCCCCCGTCTATGACTTCCTGGCATCCCTCTTGGCCAAATCTCCAACTCTTGCTGGTATCTGAGAGCTTCTTAGTGCCACGCTGTAACAATAGGTCTTCATTCTGGAGAGTTCTAGATGGAGGTCTTAGAGCCAGGTCGAATCAAAATGTCCTAGAAAAGCCTTAAACTATTTTGCTCTAGTTTTTACTGGAATTATGAGACGGTATTGAATAAGGCCTAGAAGTTTGAGTCTTAGAAGGTTGAAACTGTGTTTCTTCTCTCGTGTACATGGTTTCCTGGTTTGAAAGAACAATAGAATTTCTGACCATGGCAGATCCAGTGTCTGACCCATCCCTGATTAATGTGATAGAAGACTTCTTTGACACAGCCTTGGTAAGGATTTGGGTGGATTCGTCACTGAACAGATACCATTGGTAATTTGCAGGAATCTTCAAGTTATTTATAAAACTTGTGTTTTCTTAGATGTGGGTTTAACTAAGACTCCTATTTTGTATTTAGAATATTATATGAAATTGGGGCACCTGGGTGGCTCAGTTGGTTAAGCATCCGACTTCAGCTCAGGTCACAATCTCACACTCCATGAGTTTGAGCCCCATGTCGGGCTCTGTGCTGACCGCTCAGAGCCTGGAGCCTGCTTCGGATTCTGTGTCTCCCTCTCTTTGACCCTCCCCCATTCATGCTCTGTCTCTCTCTGTCTCAAAAATAAATAAACATTAAAAAAATATTATATGAAATAGAAACTATGTAACCAATGCTATGGAAGAAAAATGATTTATTTTCATATATACATTATTCACCTGTTTAAAGATGATATGCTGATTTTAATAGTGCCTGAAGGTCAAATAGGATTTCTCTAAACTTAAAAAAATTTTTTTTAATGTTTTATTCATTTTCTAAGAGAGAGAGAACAGGGGAGGGGCAGAAAGAGAGAGAGAGAGAGAGAGAGAGAGAGACACACAGAATCTGAAGCAGGCTCCATGGCCCAGAGCCTGATGTGGGGCTCGAACTCAGGAACCATGAGATCATGACCTGAACTATAGTTAGACATTTAACTGACTGAGCCACCCAGGCACCCCGGATTTCTCTAAACTTTTAAGTTTGTTTATTTTGAGAGAGTGCGAGCGCACAAGTGGGGGAGGGGCAGAGGGAGAGGGAGGTGACAGAGGATCTGAAGCAGGCTCTGCACTGACAGCGGAGACCCTGATGCGGGGCTTGGGCTCGTGAACGGTGAGATCATAACCTGAGCCGAAATCAAGAGTTGGACACTTAACCCACTGAGCCATCCAGGCACCCCTAAACTTTTTTCTACTGTATTTAAAGTCAAGTCCAGGGGCGCCTGGGTGGCGCAGTCGGTTAAGCGTCCGACTTCAGCTCCGGTCACGATCTCGCGGTCCGTGAGTTCGAGCCCCGCGTCAGGCTCTGGGCTGATGGCTCAGAGCCTGGAGCCTGTTTCCGATTCTGTGTCTCTCTCTCTGCCCCTCCCCCGTTCAAGCTCTGTCTCTCTCTGTCCCAAAAATAAAATAAAACGTTGAAAAAAAATTTTTTTAAATAAAATAAAAAAAATAAAGTCAAGTCCTGCCTGTTAGAGAAATATCAGCATTAATGGATTAAAGTTATAGTTGATAATGCTTCTGAAACATAATATAAGCCTTTTCTTTTTTTACTAGGTTATTTCCAGAAGTAGTAGTAAAGGTAAGTATATTATTTGCCACTGATTGACTATCTTTCATTAGTAAAATATTCTGGCATACAGTAAGTAAATATTTGCCTAAATGACATATAAAAGTACAATAGGTTTAAGTACATGGATGTATTGACCATCTAATGGTAGCCGTATTGCAATGCAGAGATTTTGTTGTAAAGTATGTCTCTGTCTGCCTTTTATTTAGTTTTAAATATTTTAAATACCTACTTTTAATAGAAATACAGCTGACATAATTTCAGGTGTACAACATAGTGATTTGACAGTCATGTACCTTATTTGATGCTCTCTGTGATGAGTGTAGTCGCTCAGGCATCCTACACCGTTATTGTAATATTATTGAGGATCTCCTCCAGACCGAGAAGGTACTCTAAGACCAAAAAACAAAGCAAACCACTCCATCCTGTTTACATAGTTTTATTCAGAGTAACTTACCAGGGGGGACTGGGTGGACAAACGATCCCTGAGCTATGTGGCTATTAGCCGCCAAGTCCAGACCTTAATCCCCAGCTTCTATAGGGTGAGGGGCATGGTGGTGTGGTCACAGGGTGGTTATCTGAAGTGGGGCTTTCCGTGCGCCACTTCAGGGAAGGTCAGAGAAAGACTTCCTGCGTTCTGGTCACGGGGCATGTTAATCTCCTCAGGGCATGCAACACGTAGCCTTGAGCGAGGTCATGGTGTAGATGTGGACAAGATGGAGGCCAGAGATGGAATTAGCGTTGTCAGCACTCTTACAAAGCTGTGCTTGTGACTCTCTCACTTGTAACTGGGAGTTTGTAACTCTCAATCCCCTTTATTTTGTCTGCCTCCCCACTTCACCTCCCCAACTCCCCTCCCTTCTGGCAACCACCTGTTTATTCTTTGTACTTAAGAGTCTTTTTGCTTGTTTCTTCATTTGTTTGTTTTTTTAGATTCCACATAGAAGTGAAATCCTACAGTACTTGTCTTTGTCTGACTTATTTCACTTAACATAATATGCTCTAGATCCATCCATGTTGTAAATGGCAAGATCTCCTTTTTAGATGAGTAATATTCCATAGTGTATATCATACCCTTTTTATCCATTCATCTACTGTTGGACACTTGAGTTGCTTCCTGATCTTGGCTCTTATAAATAATCCTGCTATAAACATAGAGGTGTGTGTATCTTTTCAAATTAGTGTTCTAATTTTTTTTTTTTTTTTTTTTTTTTTTTTTTTTTTGAGTAAAGACCTAGTAGTGAAATTACTGGACCATACGGTATTCCTATTTTTAGGGTTTTTTTTTTTTTTTTTTTTTTTTGAGGAATCTTCATACTGTTTTCAAACAGTGGTTTCACCAATTTACATTTTCACCAATCGTACACAAGGGTTCCCTTCTCTCCACATCCCCAGGGACATCCCCATTGGATATTCTTGCCTCCTTGGGTGTAGATTGACTAGATAAGCATGGGTTTATCCTGCATTTTCTCTTCTGTTCTATTGCTCTATGTATCCGTTTCTTGGGCTTGTACCACACAGCTTTGATTACTGTAGCTTTGTGATATAGTTTGAAACCTGGAAGCATGATGCCTCCATCTTTGTTCTTCTTTCTCAAGATTGCTTTGGCTGTTTGGGGTCTTTCTTTGGTCCCATACAAATTTTAAGACTATTTTTTTCTAGTTCTGTGAAAAATACCCCTGGTATTTTGGTAGGAATTGCATTGAAGTTTTAGATCACTTTGCGTAGTATGAACATTTTAACAATATTTTTTCAATTATATCTTTCTACTTATTTGTGTCTTCAGTTTTTTTCATTTATGTCTTAGTTTTCAGAGTACAGGTCTATCACCTTAAATTAATTCCTAGGTATTTAAAAAATGGAAATTATAAATAGGATTGTTTTCTCAATTTGTGTTTTCTTCTAGTTCATTATTAGTGTATAGGAACAAATTTCTATATATTGACTTTTTTTTAGCCTGAAACTTTACAAATTCATTTTTTCTAGTATGTTTTCTGATTTCCAGTTTCTTTCTGCCTTTTATTAAAAAAGTAATTCCAGGGGCGCCTGGGTGGCTCAGTCAGTTGAGCATCCGACTTTGGCTCAGGTCATGATCTCGAGGTTTGTGAGTTGGAGCCCCACGTCGGGCTCTGTGCTGACAGCTCAGAGCCTGGAGCCTGCTTCGGATCCTGTGTCTCCCTCTCCTTCTGCCCCTCCCCTGCTCATGCTCTGACTCTGTCTTTCAATAATAAATAAACGTTAAAAAAATTTTTTTAAAAAGTAATTCCAGGATAGTTAACATATTAGTTTCAATAGATTAGTACAATATAGTGATTCAACAATTTTATACGTGACTTAATGTTCATCATGATAAGTGTGCCCCTACTCCACTTATTTCACCCATTCCCCCACCCACCTCCTCTCTGGTATCCATCTGCTTGTTCTCTACAGTTACCAGTTCATTATCTGGGTTTGTCTTTTCCCCCCTTGTTTGTTTCTTAAATTCCACATATGAGTGAGGTCATCTGGTATTTGTCTGTCTTTCTCTGACTTATTTTGCTTAGCATTAGGCTCTGTAGATACATCCATGTTGTTGCAAATGGTAAGACTTCTTTCTTATGGCTGAGTAATATTCCACTGTATATATGCCATGTCTTTATCCATTCATCTATTGATGGACACTTGGGCTATTTCTATTAAGTGGTTATTGTAAATAATGCTACTGTAAACATAGGGGTGTATATATCCTTTCAAATTAGTGGGTTTTTTGGATTCTTCGGGTAAATACCTAGCTGGATCATAGGGTAGTTCTATTTTTAATTTTTTGAGGAATCTCCATACTGTGTTCCACAGTGGCTGTACCAGTCCATATTCACCAATAGGGCAAGAGAGTTCCTTTTTCTCCACATCCTTACCAACACTTGTTTTGTGTTAAGTTTAGCCATTCTGACAGGTGTGAGGTGATAGCGTATTATGGTGCTGATTTGCATTTCCCTGATGAGTGATGTTGAGCGTCTTTTCATGTGTCGGTTGGCCATCTGTATGTTGTCTTAGGAGAAATGTCTGTTCATGTCTTCCTACTTTTTTAATTGAATTATTTCTTTGGTGTTCAAATTCTCCATATATTTTAGACACTAACCCTTGTTGGGGATAGGTCATTTACAAGTGTCTTCTCCCATTCAGTAGGTTATCTTATAGTTTCATTGGTTGTTTCCTTCACTGTGCAGAACCTTTTTATTTTGATGGAAGTCCCAGCTGTTTATTTTTGCTTTTATTTCCCTTGCCTCAGAAGATCTGTTTAGAAAAATGTTATGGCTGACATCAGAGATCTTACCACCTGTGCTCTCTTCTAGGGTTTTAATGGTTTCAGGTCTCACATTTAGGTCTTGAGGCCATTGAGTTTATTTTTGTATATGGTGAAAGTGGTCTAGTTTCATTATTTTGCATATGGCTGTCCAGTTTCCGCAATACCATTTGTTACTAGACTGTCTTTTTCCCATTGCATATTCTTATCTCCTTCATCAAAGATTAAATAACTTTATAATCATGGATTTGTTTCTATGTTTTCTGTTCTGTTGGTCTATTTTTGTGCCAGTACCATACTGATTTGTTTACTATAGCTTTGTAGTATAACTTGAAAACTGGGATTGTGATACATTCAGCTTTTCCTTTTTCAAGATTGCTTTAGCTATTTGGGGTCTTCTGTGGTTACCTACACATTTTAGGATTGTTCTAGTTCTGTGAGAAATGCTGTAGATATTTTGATAGGGATTGCATTAAATGTTTAGATAGCTTTGGATACTATGGACATTTAAAAAATGTTCTTCCAATCCATGAACATGGACTATCTTTTCATTTGTATTATCTTCAATTTTTTTCATTGGTGTTCAGAGTACAGGTCTTTTACCTCTTAGGAATAAATTTAACCAATTTTGTTTGGTACAATTGTCGACGGGATTGTTTTCTTTTTTGTCACCTCATTATGAGTATATAGAAATGCAGTGTATTTCTGTATGCTGACTTTTGTATCCTGTGACTTTACTGAATTCATTTATCCATTCTAGTTTTTTGGTGGAGTCTTTAGGGGGTTTTCCAATATATAGATAGCATCATGTCATCTGCAAATAGAGTTTTAGTTCTTCCTTACCAGTCTGGATACCTTTTATTTCTTTATGCTGTCTGATTGCTGTGGCTAGGACTTCCAATACTATGTTGAATAAAAGTGGTGAGAGTGGACTTCCTTGTCTTGTTTCTGACTTTTAGGGAAAAAGCTCTCAGTTTTCCCCATTGAGTGGGATCAGTGTATCCCAGGAATAAATCTTACTTGATCAGGGTGAATGATTTTTTTTTTTTTTTTAAGTATCCTTGGATTCTGTTTGCTAGTATTTTGAAGATTTTTGTGTCTGTTTTCATCAGTGCTACTGGCCTGTAGTTCACCTTGTTGTTTGTTTATCATTGTCTGGTTTTGGTGTCAGGGTAATGTTGACCACTGAGGATGAATTTGGAAGTTTTCCTTCCTCTTCTAATTTTTGGAATAGTTTGAGAAGAATAGGTATTAACTATCCCTTAAATGCTTGGTAGATTCCCCTGTGAGGCCATCTGGGCCTGGAATTTTGTTTGTTGGGAATTGTTTGATCACTGATTCAATTTCCTTGCTGGTAATAGTCTGTTAAGTTTTCTATTTCTTCCTGATTCCGTTTTGGAAGGTTATGTTTCTAGGAATCGATCCATTTCTTCCAGGTAGTTCAATTTGTTGGCATATTATTTTCCATAGCTTCTTATAATCATTTGTATTTTTGTGGTATTCTTTCACTTGTGATTTTATTTAGATCCTTTTCATTTATTTGGATAAGTCTAGCTAGAGATTTATCAATTTTGTTCTTTTCGAAGAACGAGATCCTGGTTTCAATCTGTTCTATTGGTTTTTTTGTTTGTTTTGGTTTGGTTTTGGTTTGTCTTTGTTTTATTTCTGCTCTGATCTTTACTATTTCCTTCCTTCTGCTGGTTCTTGGTGTTTTTATTTTCCCCTAGCTCTGTCATTTGTTTGAGACTCTTCTTGAGGTAGGCCTGTATTGCTAGAAACTTCCCTCTTAGAAGAGCTTTTGCTGCATCCCAAAGATTTTGGACCATTGTGTTCACTTTCCTTTGTCTTTTATTTCTTCTTTAATTTATTGACCCATTCATTGTTGAGTAGCATGTTATTTAACTTCCATGTATTCTCTTTCCAGATTTTTTTGTGGCTGATTTCTAGTTTCATAGTGTTGTGTTCAGAAAAGATGCATGGTATGATTTCAGTCTCTTTTGTATTTGTTGTTTTGTGGCCTAATATGTGATCTATTCTGGAGTATGTTCCATGTGTACTTGAAAAGAATGTGTATTCCGTTTTAGGACAGAATATTCTGAATATATATATCCGTTAAGTCCATCTAGTCCAGTGTGTCATTCAAAGCTACTCTTTCCTTGTTAATTTTCTGTTTTGATGATCTGTCCATTGATGTAAGTGGGGCATTAAGTCCCCTACTATTGCATTACTATTGATTCTTTTATGTTTTCTATGGATTGTTTTATGTATTTGGGTGCTTCTATGTTGAATATATAAATATTTACAATTGTTATAAAGGAGATCATCCAACAAGGAGACAAGATTATAAGGTGTCTTTCTTTGTCTCTTGTTATAGTCTTTGTTTTAAAGTCTATCTTTTCCTATACAAGTATCAGCACCCTGGCTTTCTTTTCACATCCATTTGCATTATAAATGTTTCTCCATCCCCTCACTTTCAATCTGCAGGTGTCTTTAGGTCTGAAATGAGTCTCTTGTAGACCGCATATAGATGGGTCTTGTTGTTTTTGTTTTTGTCTTTTTTCCATTCTATCACCCTGTGCCTTTTCATTGGAGTGTGTTGTCCATTTACATTCGAAGTAATTGATAGGTATGTATTTATTGCCATTTTGTTACTTTATGGTGTTTTTTGTAGTTTTCCTGTGTTCCTTTCTTCTGTTCTCACAATTAGTTGGCTTTCTTTAGTGATACACTTAGGCCAAAATAAAGAGAAAGGAATCTATTTCTAGTTTTTGACTTGTGGTTTCCATTAGTTTTGTGTATAACATCTTCGTCATATAGTGGTCTATTTTAAGTTGATGGTTGTTCAATTTTGAACCCATTCTTTATTCCTCTTCCTGCAACCCATGTTTTAGTTATGAGTCCTACTTTACATCCTTTTATTTTATAAGTCCCTTGACTGATTTTTACAGATACACTTATCTTTACTGTTTTTCTGTTTCCTCCTTTTATTACTCCTAGTCTTTGCTTTCTATTCAGAGTCCCCTTTGTCATTTCTTGTAGGGAAGATTTAGTGGTCATTAACTCCTTTAACTTTTGTTTGGGCAAACTCTTTATCTCTCTTTCTATTCTGAATGCTAGCCTTGCTGGGTAGAGTATTGTTGGCTGCAAATTTTATCCTTCAGCACTTTGAATATATCCTACCACTCTTTTCTGGCC
Organism: Lynx rufus; assembly: GCF_022079265.1. Classification (NCBI taxonomy): domain Eukaryota; kingdom Metazoa; phylum Chordata; class Mammalia; order Carnivora; family Felidae; genus Lynx; species Lynx rufus. The sequence goes on from NW_025814878.1 coordinate 128,720,472, forward strand.
TGCAAAATTTCTGCTGAAAGATCAGCTTATAGCCTTATGGGTTTTTTTTTTTTTTTAAATATGTAACTTTTCACTTGTTGCTTTTAAAATTCTCTTGATCATTACTTTTTTTTTTTTTGCCATTTTGATTATTGTAGGTCTTGGTGTAAATCTCCTCGGGTTAATTTTCTTGGGAGCTCTCTGTGCCTCCTGGATCTGGATCTGTTTCCTGCCCCAGATTGGGGAAATTTTCAGCTATTGTTTCTTCAAATAGGTTTTCTGCCCCCTTTCCTCTCTTCCCCTTCTGGGATTCCTATAATATGAAAATGTTTGATGGAGTTGCTGAGTTCCCTCAATCTGCTATTCTCATTTTGCATAACTTTCTCACCTGCTCTGCTTGACTACTCTCCATTGCTCTGTCCTCCAGCTCACTAATTCACTCCCCTCCTTTCTCTAGCCTGCTGTTTATTCCATCTAGTGTATTTTCAGTTTCATTTATTGTGTTCATCTCTGATTGGTTCTTTATCTCTTTGTTAAGGGCCTCCCTGATGTCCTCCATTCTTAAGTGCATGGAGTATCTTTATGATGGCGACTTTAAATTCTCTATCAGGCGTATTATTTATATTCATTTTGCTTATGTCTCTTGCTGTGGTTTTTCCTGTTCTTTCATTTGGAACATTCCTTGGTCCCCTCATTTTGTCCAATTCTGTGTCTGTTTCTCTGTGTTAGGAAAGTCCGCTATGTCTTCTGATCTTGAAAGTAATGGCCTTGTGAAGAAAAGGTCCTGTATTGCCTTGCAGTGCAGTGTCCCCTGTTTACCAGAACCTGATGCTTCAGGGATTGTCACTGTATGTGTTGTGTGTGGCCTGCTGTTGTGTCCTGTCTACTTTTTCCTTCGGTACAGTTATCTGCAGAGGCTCTCTTTGTCTGTTGTGGGCGGTGTTTGGTACCCTGCCAGGATGGGTCCTGCAGTTTTAACCAGGTGTGTGCCAAATTACTTATGAAATGAGACTAGTGGCTGCTGCTGGGACCTGAGTGGCCTGGGCAGATCCACAAAGTGTGCAAAGTGGGCAGGGTGTGCAATTTTAACAAGGTGTGCCTCCAGCTTCTGCCGGGCTCCCCACCACCACCACCAGGACCAAAGCCCCACAAAACATTTAGGTTGGGAGTCGTGGTGTTGGCAAGGTTTGTGCCAATCTTTTGTGGGAGGGGACCTGCAGCACTGGGACTGAGGCAAGCCTGGCAGGGGGCAGGGTGTGGTGTAAGCAAGTTAGGTAGTGAATGCTGGTGCTGTGCTGGTTCCTTCAGGTAGCTGTGTGTTTATTCTGGGGGGGGGGGCAGGAGTGGAGGAGGAAGATGGTGCCTTCCAGCTCCTTTATGCCTGGAGAGACCCTCATCAACCCCTGCCATTCCAGGACATGCTCCAAAATAAATAAACTACTCTTTCCCGTATTTCTCAGGAGTTTTTCAAACTGCTACTTCTGTGCTATAACTCCATGGACTGTTTGTACTGTCTCTTTAAGGGTGGAGACTCAGCTTTCTAGGGCCTTCCAGGCTCTCCCAGAACAGAGTCCACTGGTTTTTATAACTCCAGGCTTTAAGTCCCACTGGTCGTAAGGCTCACAAAATTTATCCCCTTTGCTCCCAAAGCCAGTTGTTATGGGGACTTGTCTTCCTGGTGTGGGATCCCTAGCGTGACAGTATGTTTCTCTCTCCTCTCTACTTCTGGCCCCCCACCCCAATGTGGATGGCTGTGATCTGTTTTGTTTCCCACTGCCTCTTTGCCCTTCCCACCCTCTTCAGTAAGGCCTCTTCTATACCTTTTACTTATGGTGTTTGTTGTGCCAGTCTTTGGGTGGTTTTCTGGATTATCTATGCTGTTGAGTATGATCAAGTTGTACTGTGGGATGAGGTCGCCTTAGGGTTCTGTTACTCTGCCATCTTCTCCATGATGGAAATAGTCCATTTACATTTAACGTAATTTGAGAGGTATGTGTTGGCATTTTGTTCGTTGTTTTCAGGTTGTTTTGGTAGCTCTGTTTCTTCTGGCTTCTTTCCTTGTGGTTTGAAGGCTTTCTCTAGAGTTACCCATACATAAAAAAGAGAAAGGAACCCAAGTGTATCTGTTAGAGGTTTTTGATTTGTGGTTACCATTAGGTTTATGTCATCTTGTATGTATGGCAGTCTTTATTAAGTTGACAGTCACTTAAGTTTGAATGTATTCTAAAAGCACTAAATTTTTACTCCCCCACCCGTTTTATGTACATGATGTCATATTTTCATCTTGCATACCCTTGACTGTTTTTTGAGATATGACAAACTTTATTACTTCTGTGTGTGAACTTCCATACTGGCTTTATAAGTGATGAATATACTACCTTAATAAAAGGTCTGTTTTTACCTGTGACTTTTTTCCTGTTGTAATTTGCTTTTAGTTCTAGCCTTTCTTTTCCACCCAGATAATTCCCTGTAATTCTTGTAAGGCTGGTTTAGGGGTGATGAACACATTTAGCTTTTGTTGGTCTAGGAAACCCCTTTTCTATTCTGAATGATAACATTGCGAGGTAGAGTATTCTTGGTTATAAATTTTTTTTCCTATCATCACTTTGAATGTATCATCCCTTTCCCTGCTGGCCCGCAAAGTTTCTGCTAAAAAAAAAAAAAATAAGCTGATAGCCTCATGCGGTTTCCCTTGTATGTAGTTGTTTTCCTTTACTGCTTTCCGAATTCTTGTTTTTGCTATTTTTAGTTATTATGTGTGTTGGTGTAGACCTCCTTGGGTTCATCTTGTTAGGAGTTCCCTGTGCTTCCTGGATCTGGATGTCGGTTTTCTTCCCCAGTTTAGGGAACTTTCCATGTATTTCTTCAAATAAGTTTTCTGCCCCTTTCTTCTCTCCTTCTGGGATCCCAATAATGTGACTGCTACTACGCTTGATGAGTTCCCTTACCTATTTTCTTTTTTTTTTTTTTTTTTTTTTTTTTTTTTTTTACTTTTTGCTGTTCAGCTTGGCTCTTTTCCATGACCTTGTTTTCCAGATCCGTGAGCTGTTCTCTTGTCTCCTCTAATATGCTGCTGATTCCTTCGAGTGGTTTTTTTAAATCTTGTTTTGTTTTTCCAGTCACTGGATCCTTCATCTCTGTTTTATATTTTCTGTCTTTTGCTGACCTTCTCCCTGAGTTCATCCACTCTTCTCGCAAGTCCAGCGAGTATCTTTGTGACCATTGCTTAGAATTCTTTAGTGCTTATCTGTTTCTTCCAGCTCGTGTGTTGTGATTTTTTGTCCTGTTCTTTCATTTGGAATACTGACTCATTTCATCTATTTCTATGTGTTAGGGAAGACCGCTACATCTCCTCCTGACGAAAGTAGTTGCTTTGTGTAGAAGAGGTTCAGTGGTTCCCTGTAGGGCTGTGTCCCTCGGTCATCAGAACCAGACAATCCAGGGGTGTCTCCTAGACAACCCTACGAGTGATGGGCTGAGTTACTATTGTGTCTAGCTGTGTTGGCTTGTAGCCCGGTCAGCGGCAACGACCCATTTTTGCCTACCGTGGGCACACTGGGCAGGGTTTGGTCCATGCCGTGATAAGGGGCCTGCGCAAGGCCGCTGGGCTCCTAGATCGGCAGGATCAGTAGTCAGGCTAGCTGTCGGCAATTAGCCTCTCTGTGTGGGTCTATCAGATGACTGGGCTTTCTCCCCATGTGGCTCACAGGGCTTTTATTGGTGGATGGGCTGGTAGTCAGACTAGGTATCTGCAATCAGCGTCCTTGCTGCAGCCACGGCTTTCTTTCTGCGTGACCAGCTGAACAGTTTAGCTGCCGGAAACGGGGGCGAACTGGTGTGCGAGATTATCTCCTCTTCTCCCCAGGGCAGTACACGCTTTGGAGTGGTGCTGGTCCCCACCGGGGCTGCCCGCCTGGTGTCGGGGCAGGACCCACTTTGTAGGGATGGCTGCTGAGGCAGGCGGGTTGGATGGAGCAGGTCTGTAAGGGAGCTTTGGGGGTGGGGCATGGGGTGCTAGCAAGATTGAGAGGGTCGCTGCTGGCTCCCGTACGTGTCCAGCTGTGTAAGCTGGGAGTGGGGAGAGAAATGGTGCCCGCCGGCATTTTTATTCTTGGAGAAATTTCCTAAAGATACCTGCCCCTCTACCACACATTCTGAGATTAGTAAGTAAGTCTCTTCAACATATAGTCCCCTCCCCCCAGGTGCTTTTCACACTGTTGTGTCTCAGGCCAGGTTATTTATTATGCTGGCTCTTGGAGGGTGGGGCCTCTCTTTCCTGCGCTTTGAAGTTTTTTGTGACAAGATGCTTCCTAAATTTTTGTTTCCTGAAGTAAGCATTTTTTTTTCAATATATGAAATTTATTGTCAAATTGGTTTCCATACAACACCCAGTGCTCATCCCAAAAGGTGCCCTCCTCAATACCCATCACCCACCCTTCCCTCCCTCCCACCCCCCATCAACCCTCAGTTTGTTCTCAGTTTTTAACAGTCTCTTATGCTTTGGCTCTCTCCCACTCTAACCTCTTTTTTTTTTTTTTTTCCTTCCCCTCCTCCGTGGGTTTCTGTTAAGTTTCTCAGGATCCACATAAGAGTGAAACCATATGGTATCTGTCTTTCTCTGTATGGCTTATGTCACTTAGCATCACACTCTCCAGTTCCATCCATGTTGCTACAAAGGGCCATATTTCGTTCTTTCTCATTGCCACGTAGTATTCCATTGTGTATATAAACCACAATTTCTTTATCCATTCATCAGTTGATGGACATTTAGGCTCTTTCCATAATTTGGCTATTGTTGAGAGTGCTGCTATGAATATTGGGGTACAAGTGCCCCTATGCATCAGCACTCCTGTATCCCTTGGGTAAATTCCTAGCAGTGCTACTGCTGGGTCATAGGGTAGGTCTATTTTTAATTTTCTGAGGAACCTCTACACTGAGTAAGCACTTTTTTGAAAGTCCCTCTTCTGCTACCTGATGGCAGTGCCCCCTCCTTCCTTTTTTGTAGCGCTGCATTTGTCAGTTTCTCTTTACTATTTAAAGGAAAAGATTGACATCTGGTATTTGCTAATTAACCTGGTACATAAAGGTCTTTAGGATCCCTGCTGTCCATCTGAAATCTCAAGTTTGAAGCTGGCAGGCAAGTTGTTGGCTCAGCCATTAGCGAAATTTCTGGTTCCCAAAGATCATCTAGCAGTACCCATCTGGCTTTTTTTTTTTTTTTTTTTTTAATTTTTGAGAGAGCACATGCCAGAGCGGGCAAGTGCGTGAGCGAGCTGGGGAAGGGCAGAGAGAGACAGAGACAGAATCTATGACAGTTTCAGGCTCTCAGCTGTCAGCATAGAGCCTGACGCAGAGCTCGAACCCACAAACTGTGAGATCACCACCTGGGCCGAGCCAAAGTCGGACGCTCAACTGCTCAACCAACTGAGTCACCCAGATGCCCCTGGTTTTTGTTTTTGTTGTTTGTTTTTTGTTTTTGTTTTTGTTTTTTTTGTTTGTTTGTTTGTTTTTTTTTTTGATGAAAGAGGAATCTCTTCTCTATTTTCTGGTTTGGGTTCCTATAGTTTCATGAATTATATGGGGGTTGAGTATATTACCTGTGATAATACATACATCAAAATTGCACATTCGAACCTAGCAAAGTAATGCTATCACCTTACCATAAGTTTTTGTACTTATCAGAAGCTTGTAAACTACCACCATCATTTTATATCTTGATGTGCATAAATGAAATCGCAAATCTAGTTTAATAAGCATGAAGGATAACCACATACTCATTTTACTATGCACTGACATAAATAGCTGTTGAAATTTCTATGATTATGCTATTTCATAGAGGCCAACATTTTATTAAAAACCTTCTGTTTGAATAAGACATTACAAATATCTATTTTTTAAAAATGCACAAACGTAAACAACAACAGAAAACTGTTGTTTTCTGTACAAGGAGCTTCCCCTTGTATATTTGTCCCTCAGTCTGGACCAAAAAAAGTAGCTTTGCTTGAGATAGGATAATCCCACGCAGTCACACTTCGTGGATGCTGCTGTTTTGCTGAATGAGAGTCTATGCAATGCCGGTGCGTTTTGTCCAGGTTTTATTGCCCAGGCTGTTTTAATTCCTAACATGTTTACTGCCCTCACGGCTTTTCCAGTGTTTACCTCTTCCTGTCATGTGGGAGTCTCCTTATTTGTCTTAGCGTCAGTTTGATTCTTTTAAAATTGTGATTTCAGGAAAAATTCAGATGCTGAGTTCCTTCATATTTACCTTAGGATTTCTGGTGACAGAAAAGACTGTGAGTCATTTGATTCAACAGGAGGTGAGTTGCGAGTAACAAATCAGTTGTTAACCGTTGCTCTAGAGACCTTAGAGAAGGTTGTGCCCAGCTCTCCATGTTTGTGTCTTCCCCGTGAATACTTTCTCCAACTCCAAACAGGCTCTGAAGACTTTGAACTCCATTTTGCATGCTGTGCCTCGGAAAGAGAGAAAACAACTCCCCTTGTTGGAAGGCCCATGTCGTCTTATGTAAGTGAGGTTGTACTTGATGATGGAATGACGGAAGGGCATTGTACAATTGTACAATCTCTGGATTGTACTACCTCAACCTTTGTTCTCCTTAGACTTGACGACTTTATTGCTTCTTTTCAGTAAATGCTTTGTGCACCTACCCTATATCAGGCACTATGCTAAGTAGTGAAGGAGGACTGGACTTTGCTAGGCTTTTCTTTTTTAGTAATATGTTTATCAGGTTTGTGAGCTGAAGTGCTTTCTTGGGTATAGACCATTTTTTCCCCACTGTGAATGTGAATTAGTGACTCACGTGTTCAGGGTACAGACTCTGGAGCCAGACTGTGGGGCTTCAAATCCTGGTTTTGCCCCCTTTGTTTGCTCACCTGCAAAGTGGAGCCTTGACTGACAGTTTTTATACAGGTCGAATCCGGCAAACCATTGGAAATGATGAGCCTATTATCTGGTAAAGAGCAAATGCTCAAAGGCTACCAACTTTGAGCTACGCCAGTAAAGCGTGGGATTTATATTGTTTTTCAACAATGAAATCAATGGATTCTTAATTGTTTTTGACTCTGTTACAATTCTGTAGTTCTTGGGACATTGACATTTGGGGGTAAGGTTGTACTGTGTGGCTGCGGAAAGGGCAAAACGAGTACCCTATTCTAAAATGTGAACCTGTATCCGTGACCGTGCTAACCGCTACTAACCAGCATCGCTGACCTCGTGCGGCACACCCTCATTCCTGTGACATGTAGCCGTGACTGGTGAGATGAAGGGCAACCAAGTTTGCCATATTGTAGGCCCAAATGAGGTTATTGGTGACCATGAGCCCACCTCTATCATGTTTGTCCGTTAACTAGTGCATGCACGTTGCAGGGTATCTACTATTTCCTAAAAAAAAAAAAAAAAAAATTCAACTACATTCGTTTAATCACTATTCTCAGCGATATATTTAGATTTGGAGAACAGCTGACCTGATCTTTTCTCCTAAGTTTTCAAACTAATCCTATGGTCCCGCCTTATTGTTTGTATGTGCTAGAAAGTCTGGAATGCTCTGGACTTCAGGTCAAATATAAAGTCTGCAAGCACAAAGCAGTGGTCCTATTTAAGGCCTCTTTTTAATATTCTTTTTAATCGATCTGTTTATGAGAAACTGAACTAAAAGATTTCTTGGCCAGTCTATTTAAAACGGGTGTTATTTCAGATAAGAAAGATCCACATCCTATTTGTTGATATTTAATTAACTGAAATTGTTAAAGGAAGATATAATATGGGGGTCTATTATAATTCAACCAGTTAACCCCATTACATCTAATAAAGGGGATACATTTGTCAGTTTTTTAATGCTTCTCTATTTTTGAGAGACAGAGAGGAGAGAGAGGCAGGGAATCACAACCAAGCTTCAGGCTGTCAACTCTGAGCCCAAGGTGGGGCTCAAACTCCCAAGCTGTGAGATTACCACCTGAGCTGAAATCAAGAGTCGGACACTTAACCGACTGAGCCACCCAGGTGCCCCTCTCCATTTGTCCGTTTTTAAAAGTAGTTCAGAAGCTCATTAGATGGGGCGCCTGGGTGGCTCAGCCGGTTGAGTGTCCGACTTTGGCTCAGGTCATAATCTTGCGGTTCGTGAGTTCAAGCCCCGCATCAGGCTCTGTGCTGATGGCTCAGAGCCTGGAGCCTGTTTCAGATTCTGTGTCTCCCTCTCTCTGACCCTCCCCCGTTCATGCTCTGTCTCTGTCTCAAAAATAAATAAATGTTTAAAAAAGAAAAAGCTCATTAGAAAGATTTAGTACTTGCTGTATCATTTTTTCCAGGTGTCAACTGTATTTTTTAAACAGATTATGTAAGAAATATATCCTCACACGTTGATGGGGTGATTATAAAATTGCAGACTCTTAGCATTTGGTAAATCTTCAGACATCATCCAATTGAATTCATTTTATAGAAGGAGGAATAGAAGCTCAGAATCTATAACAACTCTCGCTTCTTTTAAAAAGTGCATTTAAGTCAATATATAAACTGCGTTTCCATAAAAATGTATTCTTGACATTTCAGAAATTTTGATGCTGAATTTGAAATTTCAAAAATCTACATCTTGATTTTAAATGTTAATGTCAAAATAGTAAAGTTTTATGTATGTTCATTCACTTCAGTAAAATGTTAATTTATTTAAATGTTTCAGGAAAGACCTTGCAAGGACAATCTTGACTGTGGGTGGTAAGAAGTGTTCAGAATTTTAAATGTTAGAGTATTACATATTGGCCACTTGGGGCTTTATGAGCATCTTGGAACTGTGGATAATAAATTTTGGTCAAGTTGAAAATAAGAATTAGCATTTTATTTGTAATTTATTGTGAAAGGTTTTAACATGCTGAAAGCCATAAAGAATAATTCACGAATACTCATTTATTCAACCAACCAACCAATCTAAGTCAGATTTTCATTTTGCTACATTTACTTAGTCTTTTTTATGTAGAATCAGAGTTCCATGTAAAGCCCCTTGTGTACCTGTCCCTGATCCCATTCTCTCCATTGGTAGAGATAATCCTTGACTTAGATTTGGTTTTCATTCAAAAGTAGGTTTTTATACCTTTATTTTATGGATTCATAAGCAACATATATTATTTTACAAATTTTACAAGCATTCTGTAAATGTCTTTGTGTTGTGTACATCCAGCTGCGATGTGACTTTTAAAATTATTCGAAATTGAAACATATATATTTTTATCAGTTGTGAAATACCACAATTTATCTTGGGCTTTTATTTTTGTAGTAACATTTTTTAAGGCTGTTTGAGGAGCTGCTTCTTAATATTTTAATACTTCTAAAATATAAAATGCAAAGATTTTTTTAATTGTTATATGGTAGCTTATTTAGATTTCCTCCTGGTGTTTAAATATTGAATTTAAATAATGATCCAGGTTATATTATAATGCTTATAGCATACAATGTTAGTCTTCCAGGATGGAATTTCTTACAACAGTGCTAATTTGGACAACCTTTTTTTGTTTTTTCTTTTGCTTTGTGCCCATCCCGGAATGATCTAGGTCTATCATGCTTTTAATCTCTAGATTACGACCAGCAGGTTGCTCTTTCTGAAGCATTGTGTAGACTGACCTTGAAAAAATCCAGGGGGGACCTTGTCCATCAGTGGTTTGAAGATGACATCATTGCTGAAGCTTTCAAAGAAATTAAGGATCGAGAATTTGAGACGGTGCGATTCTTGGTCATCAGAATTCCATTCAATCAATGCATCCTCACACTGTTTTCCTGAGCATTGGGCTCAGGGGAGGAGTTTTTCTTCAAATGTGATTAAGTTGCCATTCTTAAGCTTCCTGTTCTCCATCTCTGTGAAATGATTTGAGGACCACGTGAACACCAGATGTGTGGGCCAAATCTGCACATACAGATAAGGCTGCTTTATAGGTAACTTGTACTGGACACAGAACAATGCCAATGGGATGGATCCAGTTAGAGAAAACATGGAGTAGGGAGCCATTTTAGCGACCCTCAGATGGTGGTCAGAGCTGTAGAAGAAAGAAATGTGCATTTCAGTCTTGCATGGAGCAGCTGGGAAGATGAGGGAAGGCTGAAATTGGCATGGGGTGCTCTACAGTTTCGAGGAATAAGAATTTTCAGTGCTTTCCACGCAGTCTGGATCACCGTGGTTATATCCTTGAGTAGCACAAAAATAGCTCATAGCTTGGCTGCATATTCACCCACATCTTAAAATAGCTAAAATATTGTCCCTCTTCTTTCAAAACACTCTTAAAATGAGGGGTAGGCCCTTGGGGAAAAAGTAAAATTCTTAATAACCATGAAAGCATTGAACCAAGCCTTTCTAGTCAACACTGCTATGTAATTAGAATTTTATTAAATCTGAACTCTTAAATATATTATTGAAAATACATTTAACTTTGAGCCTGTTGCCAGATACACGGTAGCTGTCTAGCCCGTTTTCCGTTTGATCTAGATGGAAAGCCCATAAGCCTCGGGTTCGAGTACTACCTCCCTGGCTTACAAAAATGCATACATCATGAAAGGTAGTTGACTTATGAAGGCTTAGGGTTGTTATCTGTGAAATGGGAATAAAAGCCACCTTAAAATTGTGAGCACTGAATGAGAGAAACCAAAAGTGCCGAGGATGTGGTGGGCATTCAGATGCTAGTTTCCTTTTTCCTCTGTGTCATTCTCTCCTCAGCAGGGAATTTTCATGAAAATCGGTCAAAGGTAGTGTTTCTCAAAACCTCTTCCCCACAGAGCCATGCACTTCTTAAGTGAGCTACTTTGAGGTCCAGACTTACATTACTGCTGTCTACTTAGTGCTGAATAAATGTATAAAGTGTGAGGATGTACTACAACAGCCAGTCCTTGCTAAGAAAAGGGACAAAAGCCTGGGTCAGTGTCTGTTCAGCTTTAGTATTTTGGAGGCAACAAATTTACCTTTCTACTAGCTTCGGGTCGGGAGAACTTTAAAAAATAATCCTTATTCCCTGAACTTGTATCAGGAAAGAGAAACTAGGAAGGAATAGGCTAGAGAACTCCTCGTAAGGAAAAATGGCAGCGGGTAACACACCCAGATAAACTCCAGGTTGACAAGTTTATGGATTTGTGGTTGGCTTGAGCTGGGCAGATGTTAGCAAGATGGATGCCCGGTGCGTTAGCAAAACGAATCTAGGTCACTAGTTAAGTGTATTTCTCTTTCTCTTAACCCAATGAAATGTAACCGTGCCTATAACTTTTGGAGACTTAAAGCATTCCTCTGCTGAAAATCTGCTGGCTGGGGGTTCCTTCCAGAATTTGGGTCTGAAGCTGCTTCTTTATAACACGAAGTATTTTTAATTAACCTGTAATAATGAATCTTGGTGAAACCTTGAGATGTTTACTGGGTCCTGGGAGTTTCAAAGCAAACACTAGCTTCTTCATGCTGGCAAAAATAGTATTTAAATAAGACCTCTGGTTTTTTTTTTTAATTAAAGTTTGCATTATTTCCTTTGAAGGATAGTAGACAATTTCTTAATCACCTAAACGACAGACTTGGTGATGAAAGAAGGTAAGATATTTCTCTGGGTGTTATTTTATTGACTAGTTTTCTGAAAATGTCTAATACTAAAGAAAAATCTAGGATCTGTTTTATTTCAGGAGAGAATATAGGATACATAACTTATTGATCACTAATGGGTTATCCATTGAATAGAAACATCAGAAGATTAGATCCCTTCTCCCTAGTGATTCATTTGTATGTGTTTATCTCTATCAGTATTTGAGCACATTTACTTATAACTTGGAACATTTTTTAACATGTCCAGAAGATTTTATGAAAAGTGACTTCCTGAAGGTTTGAGGCACTGGAGATAAATTTATTACAAAGTCCTTGATGAGAATTTTCTGAATTCACTCCTACCATTGGGAATCTTGCCACACAACTGGGCTGAGATCTAGTACTGATAAACCTGACTTATAGACTACCAGATGGATTGGAAACCTACTCATAGTAGTATCCATTTACAGGCTTGAGACCCTTGTCCATACTTTGTGCTAAGCGACTTAATTGCCCACCCTAGTTACAAATTCTTGTTACAGAACATCTGTAGGTTGTGTTGAGGCTCCAGCCACATTTTATTTTGCATTTTAATTGTGAAGTGTTTTGCAGGGTCTATTCCTTCCCGTGTATTGCTGCTTTTGCTGATGAGCATGAGGTAAGTTTACTTCTGGGGGCCCCGGGAGTGGTATATAATGTAACCCATAGTTCGGCCAAACTGCTCTCCCCACACAGAAGGGCTTTTTAAAGAAGGAAGTTTACGTCTAGAGGCCGCAACTCTGAAGTCTTCTTTCTCCTGTATCCTATCCTACCATAACTGGAATGCATTACTAATACGTTTAAGGACCCTACTGTTACTACTAAATGCAGGAATTTTAGGGTTGATGCTGTGTTCATGAAGTCAATCAGAGGAATCTGGCCTTATTTTACCCTGTTAATGAGTACCATTGTTCATGCCTAGATTGTAGGGAAAAGGGCAATTCCCTTTTTTCCATCCAATTGATATTCCCCATTTTATCCACAGAAATTGGGAGCACTCTGTTTTTTCTAGATCATTCTACCTTGTACTTTATAGTCTAAGGGTAAGGTCTCTTTTCACCACCTTCTTTGCTTCCTAAAGGAACAATATCCACCTATAGCACCTCCATTGGGGATAAAATCTTCAAAGATCTCTGGACCTTGACTCTGTTGATGTTTCCTGGATCTCGTCTTCAAAATATCCTAATTAACCATTTCTTTGTTTTGGGTTCAGAGCCCCTTTCTTGGCCTCTGGGAGCTAAGTCTTTAACGCATGACTATACCACAAGTTTCTCCTCCCTAGGATCTCTCTCCCTGATTTTAGTAGCTTCTTTGATTCCTTTATCTCCATTCTTTTTCTTCCTGGTTATCTGAAGGTTCCAACATCTGCTTGGTGGTTCTTCAATTTTTTTTTTTTTTTCCACTTCTAAATTTTCATCAGTTTCAATCAGGGCCCTAAACTGGCTTCCAGTAACATACATCATAGTTTAAAACTTTCATTCAACTCTATGGCTGTTAAAAAGTAAGCACCTATGATGGAAAGATGTCTAAGAAATGCCATTTTTGGAAAAGCAAGTGGTAGAGTAATAAGTCTAGTGTTTTTTCCATTGTTAAGGAAAAAAACTCTTTATATATTTCCTGATAGGTCTAGAAAACAGCTGAGAGGAAATAAAGGCATTGGTAACGTGCCTTCAGAAAGGTACCTATGTGGAAACTGAAAGCCAGAGAAGGACACATACACTGTTTCTCTAAAGGTCATACTGTTTGAAGCTTTTTAAAAAAAATGTTCTTGTAGTAATCAGTTAAAATGAAGGTAATTTGAACTTAAGTCTTAGCTCTACTTTAATGGATATTTTAAGTTGGATAGCAAATAATCACTTATATTTGATCATAATACCTCCTTCTCTAGAAGTTTCCGTGCATCTGCAGTATGGATTGTTACTGCTTCAACATATGACTATTTTCTCATGATTCTCACCAGTGGCGGGGTGGGGGGGGAAACTTGTGTGGATAGAGTCCTCAGACACATTTAAACATCTTTTAAATGTTAAGCTAAGGATAGTGGTTGTGTCGCCCGCCCCCTGAAGAAATAGCTTAGTTGTATAAAGTTGAGACCTACCTCTCATTTTGTAGAAAAGAGTAAGACCATCAAGACATACTATAATATTAGGGTAGTGTTTTTTCTATGAAGAGCAGAAGTTGTTTTTAGTGGAATGATTTTCATCTGACCCTTTAACATGGTATCTATACAATTTATCCCTTAATTATATATTATAGATGAGAAAACCAAATGATGAAAAACTAGAGAAATTTTGGATTGATTTCAACCTCGGAAGTCAGAGTGTAACTTTTTATATAGACAATACTAAGGTAACTGCATTTGAATCCTATTTAAACCTAAGTGCTTAGAAATCGTTCATATGCAGGTATATTATGTGCTCATGAATTTAACTTATTTTTTTCCAAGAGTGCTCTGTGGGACTCAGTAAGAATTTTGAAGGAAGCAGTGATTAATTTCAGCATAATAGGTAAGATGATGAATTCTACCCCACATTTAGTTCTGATTCTAGAGCAAACTATTCTTTGAGGTGGAAGGGAAATGGTATAGCGTGGTGGAAGGAACACTATGTTCAGGGCCAGGATGCAGAGGTATGGGGTTGGTGACTCTTTCACTCTGTGATTTTAGGATTCGGTTACGTGCCTGGTTTTCTCATTGTAAAAATAGTTACAGTTTTTGAAAACCTTAAAAATAGAATCACCATATGAGCCAGTGATTTCACTTCTAGGTACATATCCAGAAGAAATGAAAGCAGGACTTGAGCTATTTGCATACCGGTGTTCATTGCAGCATTATTCACAATAGCCAAGAGGTGGAAGCGACCAAAATGTCCATCTACAGATGAATAAAGAAAAGTGTGTGTGTGTGTATATATATGATGGAGTACTATTCAGCTTTTAGAAGAAGTCTGACACATGCCACAACATGGATGGACCTTCAGGACAGTATGCTAAATGAATAGGCCAGTCACTAAAAGACAAATATTGTATGATTCCACTTTATAGGGTATCTAGAATAATGAAATTGATAGAGACAGGAAGTAGAATGGTGGTTTTCAGGCGCTGTGGGAAGGAGGAAGTTCTGGAAATCTATTGTATGACAACGTGAATAAATTTAATGCTATGAACTAGCATACTAGTGCTATGAACTAGCATGGTTAACATGGTAAACGTTTTATACCACAATCAAAAAAAAAAAAAAAGGTGGTGGTACCTGCCGTCCTTCCCCCAAAGATTTATAGTAATTATTGATGAGTTCATGTAGGCATATCCACTTATATTTTCTTTCTTCTAGGTTGGTAAGTAATGTTGAGGGGCATGAAATCAGGAGTTACCCTTTTTGAGTGGGGGGCCATTTGGACATTTGGGCTACTTCAATAATTTGGCTATTGTAAATAATGCTGCAACAAACCTAAGGTGCATATATCTTTTTGAATTAATGTTTTTGTATTCTTTGGGTAAACACACAGTCGAATTACTAGATCGTATGATAATCCAATTTTTAACTTTTTGAGGAACCTCCATACTGTTTTCCATACTGGCTGCACCACTTTGCATTCCCACCAACAGTGCAAGAGAATTCCTCTTTCTCCACATCCTTGCCAATACTTGTTTCTTGTGTTGATTTTAGCCATGTTGACGGGTGTGAGGTGATACGTCATTGTGCTTTTGATTTGCATTTCCCTGATGAGTGATGTTGACCATCTTTTCATGTGTCTATTGGCCATCTGTAGGTCTTCTTTGGAGAAATGTCTGTTCACATCTTCTGCCCAGTTATTAATTGCATTATTTGTTTTGTGGGTGCCGAGCTGTATCAGTTCTTTATATATTTTGGATACTAACCCTTGATCAGATAGGTCATTTGCAAATATCTTCTCCCATTCCATAGGTTGCCTTTTAATTTTGTTGATTGTTTTCTTCTCTGTGCAAAAGTTTTGTTTTGTTGTTTCCCTTGCCATCAGAAGACCTAAAAAAAAATGTTGGGATGGCTGATGTCAGAGATCTTACTGCCTGGGCTCTTTTCTAGCATTATTATGGTTTCAGGTTTCACATTAGGCCTTGAATTCATTTTGAAAGCAGTCCAGTTTCCCCAATGCCAAGTGTTGAAGAGTGTCTTTTTCCCATTGGATATTTCCTGCTTTGTTGAAGATTAATTAACCATTCAGTTAATATAATCAATTGATCATGTAATTGACCATATAATTAACATAATTGACCATGTTGTGGGCTCATTTCTGAGTTTTCTATTCTGTTTCATTGATCTATGTGTCTTTTTTTGTGCTGGTACCATATTGTTTTGATCACTACAGCTTTGTAACACAACTTGAAGTCTGGAATTGTGATGCCTCTGGCTTTGCTTTTCTTTTTCAAGGCTGCTTTGACTGTTTGGGGTCTTCTGTGGTTCCATATAAATCTTAGCATTGTTTGTTCTAGCTCTGTGAAAAATGCTGTTGGTATTTTGATAGGGATTGTGTTAACTTCGTAGTTTGCTTTACGTAGTATGGATATTTTAACAGTATTTGTTCTTCCAATCCATGAGTATAGAAGGTCTTCCCATTTCTTTGTCATCTTCAATTTCTTTTTTTCAATTTCTTTAATCAGTGATTTTTTTTTTTTTTTGAGAGTACCGTGAAAGGATTCTTGCAGTATGTACACAGGAAACAAAAATATCTGTTTATCATTCCCATTCACATCCTTACCCCCAAAAGCTTACCAGCAATAACAGTGTTCCCTTATGGTGCTTATAAAATTGCCATTCCGCTAGGCAAAGAGCTGTCTTCCAGACTGCTAAGGTAAAGACCTCCATCTGCCTATCTTGTATGTATATACTTTTGAAGCAGTGTGATAAAGATCTTTCAACACAGTAGTCTATTCACTTAAGGTCAGATGATTAGATATGTTCTCCCATGGCTACCATCTCCATCCCGACTTTACAGATGAGGATATTGAGACCCAAACTCAAAAGGCCAGGACGAGGATCTAGATTGGAACTAGCAGTACATATCAGAATGACTGCGGATATTTTGCATGTTAAATTTGTAAGGCCCTACCCTGAGACAGAAGGTTTGGGGGTGCAGCCTGGGCATGTGTGTCTTTAAGAGCTCCTCAGATGAGTCTGTTCAGGGACCTAGGTTGCAGAGGAAATGGAGTGCTCAAATAGCATTGACAGGAGTTGGTAGCATTCCTTTCCCCCCTTTTTCATAGTTGTATAGAACCAGATATAAAAACAGATAGTCCCTTTCATTTATAATGAAATGGCCATATTTTCAAGGTCCTAATTCCTACTTTGAAACTTCATGCCGGACACTGGTGTAAACCAAGATAATACTTTGGGTCCATTATGCATTAGATCCCACACTGGGCTTCGTGAAATAAGAAAACTCACCATTTCTTATTTTTCAGATAATAAAACTCCCCATAATCCCCCTTTGCCATGAGACATAGCTGTGATCAGCTAGATATTGATAAAATAAAGGGTGGCAAATCAACAGACCAAAGTGTTAGGATAGAGATGCTTGGGAGGGGGTATCACCACACACCCATCCCAAGGGAAAACTGGCCCATCTCCACCTATAGTTAGACCAGCACGGCTAGCACGTAACCATAGGTTACAACTGAAAGCATCACTTATCTGTCCTTAGAAGTCAAAATCAGCCAGGGCTAAAAGTTGTCGTTCCTTTTTAAAAAAACAAAAGAGGTTTTTTTAAAGACTACAACTAGTCCTTCACCATAGGTAAGTTGACGACACTTGAATATCAAGGAAAAAAGATTTAAGTCAATGGTTTGGGTGCCACTGAGACTGACATAATAGCTGTTGCTGAAAATTCCCTACAACAGAAAGGGAGTTAGTGCTTCATAAAATTAAGTTAAAAGGTCTACTTTTTCTTCACAGCTCAGCCAACTCTTCCCTGAGGTGCTGTATGGAAACCTCCTCTCTTTTCAGCTCTGCTTGCTTTAGTGTTTCCTGGAAGATCTCTTTTGCTTATGCGTATCCTTCTCTGTGCATCAGAATTGCAGCTAGATTCCTGAGCAGCATGGATTCCTGAGCAGCTCAGGATGTTCTGTCTCACCGGATCTGATGCCCGTTGCACATAAACACAGGCCTATCGAAGTGGCCCTGTGCATCCAGGGTGGTAGCCATGGCACTCATCAGCATGACGGTCTATGGGTGTCTTCCTCCTAGTATCTCTTCAGAAATCTGCAAAGCTTTTTCAAACCTGTTCTATTTCATACATCTTCTGTTCTCTGCTTGGAGAATAGAAGGTAGCAAGTATAGGTGTCTAAACACATGCCAAGGAGGAGGTGGGTGTTGGCTTTCTCTTTTGCCGACAGAATGTCTTCTGCTAATTCCTTTCCTCTTTCAGTTTTTCCCTCTAGAGTTGACATGTAGAACTCATAGATGGGAATTTGCTCGTGCTGGCTATCTCGAGCAGCATAGATACCGGTCAGCTTTAGAGAGATTTGAATTATTGCGTTGTTTTCCTATTGTATGTCCCTTCCAAGCAGGTAACTCATTATTGCTTTAAAAAGCTTTTCAGCATTTTCAAGCCGACCCCATATAAATGCTGAGTTGGCCAGCAGATCGGAAGTGTAAGCGATGGCCTTTCCGTTACTGGTCTGCTAGGCAAGATGAGTGTCATGTTAAATTAGCTCAGCCCTTTCTGGCTCATCTTTGGTGATGCTCAACTTGGTTGTGTTCAGGAGCTGGATGATCTCAGCCTCCTCCACTGTGCCCTGGGAGGCAGCGCTGCCTCCTTTCTCCTTGTCTCCTTTCTCTCTGTTGCAGTAGGCCTCGAGAACTAGGTGAGCACTCCCAGAAGCCACAGCAGGCCTGGGCCAGTGGTGCAGCATGCCTCGGGATGAGGGCACCCCCACTTAAGACGCCCGGTCTCTTGCTGCCCCAGGAGCAGGGATGTGGAACAGGCCCTGTACCACCATCTCCCAGCCCACAGGAGGTCTCGATCCAGGCGCAGGAGCTGGTATATGCTCACATAGGGGGCTCAGCGTCTCATCAGGGTTTCAGAGTTTATAGGTCTTTCACCCCTTTGGTTAGGTTTATTTATAGGTGGTGAAGTTTTGGGGTGATGGTAGGGTTCGGAGCTGATGGCCAAGAAAGAATTCTTGAAAACCTCTTTGGTGCAAGAAGGTGATTTTGTTGAAGCACAAGGACAGGACCCGTATGCAGAAAGAGCAGCACTGGGGTGGTAAAGAGTGACTAGTTACATATTAAGGTGTTGGGGGAGATAAAGTCAGGAGGAAGTTTCTTAAAGGGATTTTCATATGCTAAAGACTCCCAGATTACTGAAGGTCTAGCTGTTGTCAAACTAAGGTTGTTTTCCCTCTAGTAAAGCATTAAGACAGTAGGGAGTGCCTGGATTTTAGGCCATTGATAAGATTGACCTTTTTTTGGTAATTGTACTAAGATATTTGTGAATTGATGGAGACTCTTAACAGTTTAACTGTCTGTTTTCTGTCCTTTCCTTTGGTCTTGGGTACCAGGAGCTCCTAAAATATTATACATATCCTACCTTGGGTGGGGGGAGGGTGTGTGCTAGCTTGTGCTTGGCCCTCAGCTTGCCTTATGGTCTCTCATCATAAGTATCTTATTGGTTTTGGTGCAATTATAAATGAAATTGATTTCCTAATTTCTCCTTCTGCTGTTTTATTATTCGCGTATGGAAATGCAATGTATTTCTGAAGGTTGTTTTTGTATCGTGCAACTTTACTGAATTTGTATCAGTTCTAGCAGTTTTTGGTGGTCTTTTGGATTTTCTATATAGAGTATCCTGTCACTGGTGAATAGTAAGTTTGACTTTCTTGCTAATTTGGATGCCTTTTATTTCTTTTTGTTGTCTGATTGCTGAGGCTAGGACTTCTAGTACTATGTTAAATAACAGTGGTGAGAGTGGACATCTGTGTTTTTCCTAACCATAGTGGAAAAGCTGTTTTTCCCCATTGAGTATGATGTTGTTAGCTGTGGAATTTTCGTATATGGCCTTACTGACATTGAGGTATATTCCCCCTAAACCTACTCTGCTGAGGGTTTTTATTAATGTGATGTGTGCTGTTCTTTTTCAAATGATTCTTCATCTATTGAAATAATCATATGGTTCTTATACTTTCTTTTATTGATGTGATGTATCACATTGATTTGTCAATATTGAACCACACTTGCATCCCAGGAATAAACCCCACTTGATTATGGGAATGATTTGGGATATTGGCCTGTAGTTCTCTTTTTTTTAATGGGATCTTTATCTGGTTTTGGTATCAGGTAATGTTGACTTCACAGAATGAATCCAGAAGTTTTTGTTCTATTTTTTGGAATAGTTTGAGAAGAATAAGGTTTGAATCTTCTTTCAATGATATAATTCATCTATAAAGCCATCAGTCTCTGGACTTTTGTTGGGAGTTTTGATTACTGATTCAATTTCTTTGCTAGTTATCAATCTGTTCAAGTTTTCTATTTCTTCCTGTTTTAGTTCTGGTAGCTTGTTTCTTGGAATTTATCCATTTTTTCCAGGTTGCCCAATTTATTGGCGTATGGTTTTTTATAATATTATAATTAATTTGTTTTTCTGTGGTGTTGGTTGTTATTACTCTTCTCTCATCTGATTTTATTTATTTGGGTCCTTTCTCTTGTCTTTTTGATAGAAGTCTCAATAGGGGGTTATCCCTTTTGTTAAGTTTTTCAGAGAAGCAGCTCCTGGTTTCATTGATTGGTTCTAGTGCTTTTTTAGTTTATATATCACTTATTTCTGCTCTAATCTTTATTATTTCCTTCCTTCTCCTGGCTTCAGGTTTTGTTATTCTTTCTCTAGCTCCTTTAGGTTTAAACTTAGGTTGTTTGAGCTTTTTCTTGAGGTACCCCTGTACTGCTATAAACTTCCCTCTTAATACCACTTTTGCTGTATCCCAAAGGTTTGGGACCATTGTGTTTTCATCTTCATTTGTTTCCACGCATTTTCTTATTTCTTTGTTGATTTCCTGGTTGACTACTTAGTAGGATGTTCTTTAACCTCCATGCATTTTTGGTATTTCCAAATTTCTTGTGGTTGATTTCAAGTTTCATAATGTTGTGATCAGAAAAGGTACATGGTATGATTACAGTCCTTTTATACTTGTTGAGGCCTGATTTGTGTCCTAATGTGATCTATTCTGGAGAATGTTCCATGTGCACTTGAAAAGAATGTGTATTCTGCTTTAGGATGGAATGTTCTGAATATGTGTTAAGTCCGACCCAGTGTGTCATTCAAAGCCATTGTTTCCTTATTGATTTTCTGCTTAGATGATCTGTCCTTTGCTGTAAGTGGGGTGTTAAAGTCCCCTACTGCTATTGTATTAATGATTCTTTTATGTTTGTTTTTAACAGGTTTCTGTATTTGGGTGCTTTCATGTTTGGTACATGAGTATTTACAATTGTTATATCTTTTTGGGTTGCTCCCCATTATGATTATATCGTGTCTTTCTTTATCTCTTGTCATAGTCTTTATTTTTATTTTATTGTTTTTTATTTAAAAAAATTTTTTTTTAATTTACATCCAAATTAGTTAGTATATAGTGCAACAATGATTTCAGGAGTAGATTCCCTAATGCCCCCTACCTATTTAGCCCATCCCCCCTCCCACAACCCCCCCAGTAACCGTCTGTTTGTTCTCCATATTTAGGAGTCTCTTATGTTCTGTCCCCCTCCCTGTTTTTATATTATTTTTGCTTTCCTTCCCTTATGTTCATCTGTTCTGTGTCTTAAAGCCCTCATATGAGTGAAGCCATATGATATTTATCTTTCTCTGACTAATTTTGCTTAGCATAATACCCTCTAGTTCCATCCACGTTGTTGCAAATGGCAAGATTTCATTCTTTTTGATTGCTGAGTAATACTCCATTGTTTATATGTATCACATCTTCTCTGTCCATCATCCATCGATGGACATTTGGGTTCCTTCCGTATTTTGGTTATTATTGATAGTGCTGCTATAAACATTGGGGTGCATGTGCCCCTTCGAAACAGCATACCTGTATCCCTTGGATAAATATCTAGTAGTGCAATTGCTGGGTCGCGGGGTAGTTCTATTTTTAATTTTTTGAGGAACCTCCATACTGTTTTCCAGAGTGGCTGCACCAGCTTGCATTCCCACCAACAGTGCAATAGAGATCCTCTTTCTCTGCATCCTCGCCAACATCTGTTGTTGCCTGAGTTGTTAATGTTAGCCATTGCGACAGGTGTGAGGTGGTTGTGGTTTTGATTTGTATTTCCCTGATGATGAGTGATGTTGAGCATTTTTTCATATGTTGGTTGGCCATCTGGATGTCTTCTTTGGAGAAGTGTCTATTCATGTCTTTTGCCCATTCATTCACTGGATTGTTTTTTGGATGTTGAGTTTAATAAGTTCTTTATAGATTTTTGATACTAACCCTTTATCTGATATGGCGTTTGCAAATATCTTCTCCCATTCTGTCGGTTGCCTTTTAGTTTTGCTCATTGTTTTCTTCGCTGTGCAGAGCTTTTTATTTTGATGAGGTCCCAATAGTTTATTTTTGCTTTTGTTTCCCTGGTCTCTGGAGACGTGTTGAGTAAGAAGTTGCTGTGGCCAAGATCAAAGAGGTTTTTGCCTGCTTTCTCCCTGAGGACTTTGATGGCTTCCTGTCTTACATTTAGGTCTTTCGTCCATTTTGAGTTTATTTTTGTGTATGGTGTAAGAAAGTGGTCCAGGTTCATTCTTCTGAATGTCGCCGTCCAGTTTTCCCAGCACCACTTGCTGAAGAGACTGTCTTTATTCTACTGGGTGTTCTTTCCTGCTTTGTCAAACAGTAGTTGGCCATATGTTTGTGGGTCCATTTCTGGGTTCTCTATTCTGTTCCATTGATCTGAGTGTCTGTTTTTGTGCCATCATAGCCTTTATTTTTAAGTCTTGCTACTCCAATATAACCCTTGCTACTCTGGCTTTCTTTTAACATTCATTTGTGTATCGGTGTTTCTTCACCCCCTCATTTTCAATCTGCAGGTGTCTTTAGGTCTAAAATGAGACTCATATAGGTAGCATATAGATGGGTCTTGTTTTTAATCCATTTGACACCCTGTATCTTTGGGTTGGAGGATTGATCCATTTACATTCAAAGTAATTATTGATATGTATTTATTGCCATTTTGTTGCTTGTTTTTGTCAATGTTTCCAGAGATTATCTCTGATCCTTTGTCACTTTTGGTCTCTCCTTTGCACTCGTGAGTCCCCTGTAATATTTCCAGCAGTGCTGGTTTAGTGATCATGAACTCCTTTTAGCTTTTGTTTGGGAAACTTTATCTCTCCTTCTATTCTGAATGATAGCCTTGCTGGACAGAGTATTCTTGGCTGCAGATTTTTCCCAATTAACAAATTGAATGTATCATGCCACTCCCTTCTGGCTTGTCAAGTTTCTGTTGAGAAGTCTCCAGCTAGCCTTATGGGTCTTCCCTTGTATGTTAAGGACTTTTTTCGTCTTGCTGCTTTTAAGACTTTTTATCACTATAATCTGTAAATTTATTTACAGTATATCTTAGTGTTTGCCTGCTTTTTTTGATTTTGATGAAAGTTCTCTGTGCCTCCTGAGTCTGGATGTCTGTTTCCTTCCTGAGATTAGGGAAGTTTTCTTCTATTATTTCCTCCAATAAATTTTCTGCCCCCTTTTTTTCTCTTCTGTGACTCTAATAATGTGAATGTTATTATGTTTGCTGAAGCTGTTGAGTTCCCTAAGTCTATTCTTGTGATTTATTCTTTTTCTCTTTTGTTCAGCTTCATTACTTTCCATTATTTTGTCTTCTGGGTCACTAATTCCTCACCTTCTTCCAGCCTGCTGTTAATTGCATCAAGCCTGTTTAAATCTCATTTTATTGCACTCTTCATCTCTAATTGATTCTTTAACTCTTTTATCTTTGTGGTAAGGGTCTCTCTGACGTGTTTTCTCCAACCCAGTGAGTATTATGATTGTTGCTTTAAATTCTCCAACAGGCATGTTACTTATGTGTTTTACTTAGATCTCTGGACATGGCCTTATCTTGTTCTTTCATTGGGGATAAATTTCTGTCTTTGCATTTTGTCTAAGTCTCTGCCTTCTTCTTTGTGTTAGAAAAGCCAGTAATGTGTCCTCCTGAACGTAATGGCTTTATTAAGAAGAGGTCATATAGTGCCCAGGGCCTGGTGCTACAGAGAGTGTCTCTGGTGCATGCTTCGTGCACTATGCTGTTGTGTTTTGGCTGTTCTATCCTTCAGGCCAGTCATCTGCAGAGGCTCTCCTTGTCTGCTGTGGGCAGTTGTTGTAGATTAAGTCTAAAGTTCTCTCTTGTTTAGCAAAAGAGTGCAACACAGGATTGAAAGCGAGAGATGGCTAATGTCCAGGAAAAGACAAGAGCCCTGAATAAGGGTCCTTGCCCCGTTTTTATTAAGATCAGAAGGCTTACAAACATGGCGATGGACATGCACAAAGGGACAATGAATCTGTGAATGCTAACTTGTGGACGTGAGGGAAAGGGGATCTTTGTGGTTAGGGGTTTGGGTTAATATAAAACAAAATCTGGGCAGTCGGGAGGAGGGTTGTTTACAGCGGACATGAGGCAGCACCTCTGTTTACCTTAGCTAGTGTAGGGGATAAGACAGGGGAATAACCTCAGGGTTGACAAGGCACCTTTTCTGCTTTGTTAACCATTTCTGCTCTGGGCTGCTTTGCCTGCAGCGCAGCAGTCCATAGTCCAATTCACCAATTTACCTAACCTGGCCCTATCCTCCTGTGAAAGCAGCTTTTCTGCTATAGTACTAAATTGGGAGTGCTTCCACCCTGAACATCTAATCTTATTTATTTCATATACCTATGTATTGGGCACTTTTGCACTGTTTCTGTTTCAGGCCTTTGCCTCTCCCTCTCTGTTTTGGGGGCTCTGCACCCCCTCTTTATTTTGGGGTGCCTTTGCACCTCCCTATTCCTGGCACCTTTGTGCTTCCCTATTCTTGGGGTGTCTTTGCACCTCCCTATTCTTGGAGTGCCAGTCTGTTTTACCCAAACTCAGGTGTGAGCATTTGACGACTTTGTATTTCTTTATGCCTTGTCAACCCATTGGTGTAAGCCTGGGGGGTTCCTACACTTATCCCCTACAGGCAGTGTTTGATCCCTGACCTGAGTGTGGTGACTTTTAACCAGGTGTACTCTGATCTACCTGTGAAATGATACTTGATACTGCTTACACAAAAACTGAGACCCTGCAAAACTCTGATCAGAGACGTAGTTTGGGCAGGGGTTTGTGCGGCCTGCCATGTTGTAACTGAGGCAGGCTTGACTGAGAAGGGTAGTGCCACCAGAGCACAGGAGGTGGGGCTTGGTGTAAGCAAGGTAGGAAGCCAGTGTGGGCACCATGCTGCTTCCTGCAGGTGTCTCTGTGTTTATGCTGAGAGGCAGGGGAGGGAAATGGCACTGGCCAGCTCCTCTGTCCCTGGAGAAACATCTCCATGAACCCTACCTCTCAAGGAAGTGCTCCTAGAATAGTGAATAATCACCTTCTGTGTGTCCTAGGTGTTTTTCAGATTGCTGTTTCCAAACTGCCCCTAAGTTGTTTACCTGCCTTCTTTCCAGGAGCAGTCAGTGCCCTCTATGCTCTATTCAAGCGAAGCCCATTGACTTTTAAAACTCCATGTCTTAAGCCCTGCTGATTTCAAGAACTCCCAAATTCAACCCCTTTCATTTTCCAAGTCAATGGCACTAGGGAAACATTCTCCCTGTGTGTTCCCCTGTGTGCTCCTCCTTTTCCTGCCCTTGTTTATGGCCCCCTCCCTTCTGTGGCTCCTGAGATCCATTTCTCTCCTAAATCGTGGCTCCGCACTTTCTACCTTTCTCTATATGGCCTCTTTTCTCCTTTTTAGTTGTGGAGTTTGATCTGTCCATGTTCAGGTCAATTTCTTGGGTATTTAGGATGATTTGGTATTTACCTAGTTGTGTTTGTGGGACAAGATGAGCCTTGGGCCCTCCTACTCTGCCACCATCTTTTCCCCCCACTGAGCATTCATAGCATCATTTATCAGATCCTGGAGAAAGTACCCAGTATACCCCTAGGGCCACATGGAAAGGTCAAGGCAGAATGCAGGCAGAGCCAGTCTTTCATGGCTTTTTTTTTTCCAATAGAAGTATTGTTACCCCAGCTTTCTTTTCACATCCTTTTACAGGATAAATGCTTTTCCATCCCTTCACCTTTAATCTCCACGCATCTTTAGGTCTGAAATGAATCTCTTATAGGCAACATATAAGATAAGTCTTGCTTTTTATATATTCTGTTACTGTCTGTCTTTTGTTTAGTCCATTTACATTCAAGGTAATTATTTATAGGTATGTACTTCTTGCCGTTTTATTATTTGTTTTATGGTTGTTTTTGTAGTTCTTCTCTATTCCTTTCTTCTCATGCTCTTTTCTTTGTTTTCTGGCTTTCTTTAGTCAGATGCTTGGATTCCTTTCTCCATTATTTTTACAGATCTGTTACTGATTTTTGATTTGTGATTACCATTAGGTTTGTATATAACATTTTTTGAATATAGTAGTGTATGTTAAGTTGATGGCTGCTTAAGTTTGAATCCATTCTTTACTCTTCTCCCCACCATGTTTTAGGTATATGATGTCATATTAACATCCTTTTATTATATGAATCCCTTGACTGATTTTTATAGATATGCTTCATTTTACTGTTTTGTGTTTACTACTTTTCTTACTCTTAAGGTCTTTCCTTTCCACTCAGAGAGTCCCCTTTAATGTTTCTTATAGGGTTGCTTTAGTAGTCACGGATTCCTTTAACTTTTGTTTGGAAACTCTTTATCTTTCCTTCTATTCTACATGATAGCCTTGATGGATGGAGTGTGCTTGGTTGTAGGTTTTTTTCTTTCAGCACTTTGAATATAGCATGCCACTCCCTTTTGGACTGAAAAGTTTTTGCTGAAAAATCAGTCAATAGCCTTATGGGGTTTCCCTTGTATATAACTGTTTTCTCTTGCTGCTTTTAAAATTCTTTATCACTACTTTTTGCTATTTTAATTACAGTGTGTCTTGGCCTGGACTATTTGGGTTAATTTTGTTGGGGACTCTCTGCCTCCTGGATCTGTAGTTGTTTCCTTTCCCAGATTTGGGAAGTTTTCAGCTATTATTTCTCAAATAGATTTTCTACACCCTTTTTTCTCTCTTCTCCTTCTGAGATCCCTATAATGTGAATGTTGTTACACTTGGTGGTGTTGCTGAGTTCCCTTAGTCTATTTTCATTTTTTATTTTCTCTCTCCTCTTTAGCTTGGCTGCTTTCCATTACCCTGTCCTCCAGGTCACTGATCTGTCCTTCTGCTTCCTCTAGTCTACTACTTATTCCATCTGGTATATTTTTAATTTTGGTTATTGAGCTCTTCATCTCTGATTGGTTCTTTAGGTTTCCTCTGTCTTTGTTGAGGGTCTTACTGAGATCTTCCACCCTTTTCTCCTGTCCAGGGAGTATCTTTATGACTATTACTTTAAATTCTCTATCAGGCATATTACTTAGCTCCGTTTTTATTTAGCTTTCTTGCTGTAATCTTATTTTGTTCTTTCATATAGGGCATATTCCTCTGTGTACTCATTTTGTCTGTTTCTGTGTGTTAGGAAAATCAGCTATGTCTTCAGTTCTTGAAAGTAGTGGCCTTATGAAGAAGAGGTCCTGGAGTGCCCTGAAGGGCAGTGTCCCCTGTTCACCAGAATCTGGTACTTCGTGGGTGGCTCCTTTATGTATTGCATGCACCCTACTGTTGTGGGTAACCACATTTTTGCCTTCAGTACAGTTGTCTGCATTGGCTCTCTTTGCCTGTTGGAGGCAGGGATTTTAGTTCCTCTGTTGTTAGTGGGCCAGTCTGGGGCCACATTCGCGTGAGTTGAGTCAGACCAGGGGTTTGCAAAATGCCAAAGCACCAAAATGCAGGGCATTTTTCCTGTGTTGTACCCTGAGAAGCTTTCATTGGTGAGTGGGGCCTGAATTCACACTAGATGTCTCTTCCCCTGTCCCTGCCCATGGTTGGGGCCTGCAGTGGGTCTGGTATATGTGGTTATCTTTCCCACCCCCACTCCCCAGAGCAGGAGTCCCTTTGGAGGGGTCATGGCTCCTATTGGGCCTGCTTGTGTACTTCCAGTCTTGTGGCACCTCTTTGGATGGACTGCAGCCAAGGGCATATTGGAGGGGGGTGGGTGTGGGGGTAAGGGCAGCTGGGGGAGGCGAGGGCAGCTGGGGGGGTGGTGCCATCAAAGGAGCCACATATTTAAAAATCTTATAATAGTCCATTAAAAAAGGTAAAAAGCAAATTTTAACATATTTTACCCAATATATTCCAAATATTACTATTTTAACAGGTAATCACTATAAAAAATGAGAGATTCTACCTTTTTGTGTGTGAAGTCTTCACAAACTGATGTGTATGTTATGCTTCTAGGACATGCCAGTTTGTACTATCCAGGTTTCAGGGGTTCAGTGGTCACAGATCCAGGCCCCTGTGTGTCTCACTCTTCTCTCCATTCTCCTTAATCTGTGACCCTTAGTTTTGTCTCCCTTTTCAGGGACTGTCTTGCCTGGTGCCTCTGACTCAGCTTATAGTTATTGTGGTTTACTCTTGAACTCTCCATGAATTTTGTTCTATCTTGTTTTCTGAAACCAGTTGTTGTTCATCAGTAAAGAGTTGATGTCCTGGTAGGAAGCCCTCAAGGTGACTGTTGTCTGAGACACAGGTGCCTCTAGGATGTTTTAATTTCTCTTTCTTACATGGAGTCTATTGAAATAAGATTATTTCATTTTTGCATATGGGGAACAATGAATTTTATTTCGAATTTTAGAAGTGAGATCTGAGATTAGGAAGGAGAATGAGTGTTGTGGTTTATACGTTGGGTGGTAAAATACTTACTGCAGGTAAAACTTTGTATTCACAAAATCATCTTTAAAAATCAGATTGAAGGGACACCTGGCTGGCTCAGTTGGTAGAACAAACAACTCTTGATCTTGAGGTTGTAAGTTTGAGCCCCACATTGGGTGTAGAGATCACTTAAAATTAAAAAAAAAAAAATCAGATTGGGGCTCCTGGATGGCTCAGTTGGTTCAGCTTCCGACTTTGGCTCATGTCATGATCTCACAGTTTGTAAGTTCAAGCCCTGCATCAGGCTTGCTTCTGTCAGTGTAGAGCCCACTTCAGATCTTGTGTCTGCCACCACCACAACCCCCCCCCCATCCACCACCCTTTCCTGCTTGTGCTCTGTCTCAAAGATAAATAAATCTTAAAAATTAAAAAAATCAGATCAAATTTTAGAAGCCAAAACCATCTCCACTGCTTGGCTGCTAAGACAAGTAACTTCCTGTCTTTGCAGGATTAACTACATAATCATACTGTGTGTATTTGTATGTGTAAACACACAAACGTGCTTCTAATAAAAATGAGTTCAAAGTAACTTTAACACAATTTCTTTTCAACTTCTTTTTGCGGACAAATCTGAGCAGTTGACAAATATCCCAGTGCGGTTGTTTACAATTCTAAAATCTTAAAACCTTTCAGTGTGTTGATATGCATTTGTATACTTTGTTTTTTGTTAGAAACTGGAAATGTGAAGATGCTTATCATTTACCTGAAGAAGCCTTTGAATATCAGCAACAAAGAAGTGATGAAAATAGAAATCCATTTTGATTTGCAATTCAACATCTCACAAGCTTCTATCAAAGCTTTAGGAGAAGACAAACAGGTGGCAAACTTAATTCTTTTGGATCGTTTGGAAATGTTTTAGCGTGTTTTTTTAAATTTTTTTAATGTTTTTATTTTATTTTGAGAGAGAGAGAGAGACAGAGTGTGAGTGGGGAAGGGGCAGAGAGAGAGGGAGACACAGAATCCGAAGCAGGCTTCAGGCTCTGAGCTGTCAGCACAGAGCCCGACGCGGGGCTCGAACTCACAAACTGTGAAACCATGACCTGAGCTGAAGTCGGTCGCTCAACCAACTGAGCCACCCAGGCACCCCTGTTTTAGCATGTTTTTATGTCTTTAACTTTCTTGTTGGGTTTTGATGTGAACATCTGCTCAAGCCAGATAGCTTGATCTTTGGAATATTCTGTAACAAGCACACGTAGGACACAAAACCCTTTTGTGCCTCAAAATGCTTTTACTCCACTTATTGTGAACAGTTAAAAATCTTCTAGGATAACATTACCACCTCGCCACATTCTTCTGAAGTTCTGAGGATACTTGCTGTGGGCTTCTTAGTATTTCCTTCTCTCTCCCCTCCTTGAGGACCGAGGGGAATCGCTAGAAATCGTGTCTCTTAGGGAGTTCTGAAATTTTATCTCCTGGTCTAATGCCGAAATGGTTTATACCTCTTCTAGACTGATACGGCCTCGAGATCATTGACTGTGATGTTTCCTGTTGACCCACAGCAAAGATCACAAAGATTTTCTGTATCACAGATGATAGGCAGAGCAAAGAAATTAGTGACGAGACCTACGATATTATGGTAATGGCTGATAGGAGGTTGAATTAAGAAGTCGGGGGGGGGGCGGGGAAGACTTGGGCCCATTTGCTTTTGGCACTGAGTTGCATATGAAGACCTCTCATATAGTGTTAAGTGCTCTGTGGTAGTGTTCCCAAAGACTCACCCTATGAAAAGACCATTTCATGGGTGAGGACGAGAGAAAGAGAATCATTTACTGAAAAATTACCTCCTATAACATATTACATATGAATTGGCCTAACACTGAGGCTACATAGGCTAAGGCCCCCACAGAGAGGGTGTATAGACCCTCACCAAGAGGGTTCTTGGCTTTATGGGAGGAAGAATTCAAGAGAAAACCATTTAGAGAAAGGGACAAAGATTTGTTAAACCTAGAAATAAGAAAAGAGCTACTTCACGGACAAAGTAGTGGCCCCTCCTCCAAGATGAGGAAAAGGGACCCCGCTTTGCCTCTGGAAAAGGGTTTTATGTTTTTAAAATTACCTAACTCTATAGGGAGGGGCTGTGAAGCTTTGGGTTTATTATTTACACTGGGAAGTAAGTTTTTTCCATTTTCCTAGGGTCGTGAGATTACCTATAGGGACCAATTTTAACAATGGCCTCCGCCTTTTACTGCCGGTTGGAGTGGAGTCTTACGGTCTTCTGTGAATCAGATCTTATGACTCTTCTTATGACCTGCTGACAGGTTAAGGGTCAGTCGAAAACCAAAATGACTTTGCTTTGGTGAATTAGTCTTCTGAGCCTCCCTTCCTTTCTGCCTCAACATTAGAGGTTTGCCTTTATTCGGTGAAAAACCTCAGGGGGCTCCTGGGTGGCTCAGTCTGTTAAGCATCTGACTCTTGATTTCAGCTCAGGTCATGCTGTCCCTGGTTTGTGGGTTCAAGTCCCACATCGGGCTCTGTGCTGACAGTGTAGAGCCTGCTTGGGATTCTCTCTCTTCCTTTCTCTCTGCCCCTCTCCTGTTCATTTTCTCTCTCTTAAAATAAACAAACATTAAAAAAAAAAAAAAAGAAAAACTTCAGAATTGTATGTATTTCCATGTCTCCTGAAGTGAAGAAAATGTTTCGGGGTAGAACTAAGGTTTTCCTGTGATTAAGCTGCAGTTCCTAGACCGTGAGGCCCTTGTGAGGAAGGAGTGGGGGTTGGAGAAATCCCACAGTTGGGAACTCACTGCAGGCTGTGAAGACACGAGGATGGAGTGAGTGAAAGAAGGGAAGTGGTCAGCCAGGGCTAGTCCTGGAGGGAAGGGGGTCAGAGAGGTGGAAACAGTAACATTATCCTTCAAAAGAGGACAAACCAAAGACTAACTTCGAATTTATCACTTTGCTGTGTTCTGAGCCTTAGCTTTTCCTTAAATTTTTAAGAGTTTAGTCCTTTTAAAGGTCATGTGGATTTTGGCTTGCATTTCAGATGTTGCCTGACCAGAAAAGAAGCTCCTCCGAACTTTCTGGTAAATTTGAGAAAGCAGACACTGACATTCCTAGCAGTCATGAAAGAGAGACAGGTATACTGGGAAATAAAATTTCTTACTCTGAATTCCCTATAAAGACAATAATAAAACCTTACTTGGAAGAGGTCACTGAAAACCTGTGGTCCTATAAGAGTAATAAATGTTCCATTGTACCTACAGAGAAAGAAAAGTTGCTAACATCTTATATTATTTTCCCAGTCTGATACATTCTCTTGTGGGTCAGTGGATATGGAAAAAGGAGAAAATATGATAGGGGTGGCTGGAGGCAGAATATGGGGGCACGGAAAGGCCCGGCCACCCCCAAAGCTGACCCTGCATAGATCCTGTATCTATTAGGAGTCACATCCCAAAGCTGTTTCTTTCTCAAAGTGCAGGTAGATTTCGGACTGGAGATTTGAGACAGGATGTGATTACCAGCTCTTACCAATAGATGGCGATGTACTGTCAGCATGGGGTCCCATGAAGAACGATGGGAGAATGTGGTCACCGTGGCATATGGTTATTGTTTCCACTTTTAATGCTCTTTTCTCTATGTGTATAGACCAGGCAGAAGAATCCACTAAGCTGGCAGAGTTAATGAGTGCTGGAGATGACCACTGCCCAACAGCTCTCCCCGTAAATGATCAGTCTAATGAGCCTGTCGTGAGTATGGGATGCTGGGCACAAAGTTTTGAACTGGGTCCACCAGGATGCTGACAGGTGGAAGGCATCTCTCCTGGCTTATAGTCCATTTTTTCCCTGACCAATGGATCTCCCCCTTTTGGGGGGGGGGCACTCCTCTCCTTTAGATTATTTTTGTTTGCCATGTTCATGGGTTCTCTACTTCCATGCAACTTGGCTCTCCAGAGGAACGTGTGACTTGG
The DNA here is from genome assembly GCF_022079265.1 of Lynx rufus. Taxonomy (NCBI): domain Eukaryota; kingdom Metazoa; phylum Chordata; class Mammalia; order Carnivora; family Felidae; genus Lynx; species Lynx rufus. Next base: position 128,752,905 of record NW_025814878.1, read on the forward strand.
CTGCCTCTGCCTCGTTTTCTCACGGAGACGGAGATTGTAGGGAAAAGATTATAGGGAAAAGAGTCTAATGTTTGGAGTCGGACCTGGTTTTCCCTGACTAGATACAGGAACTTGGGGAAATTAACATCACTGAGTCTGAGGCTTCTCAGCTATAAGATGGGGGTAATAGCTGGTTCATACTATAGCCCTCCTGGATGCTAGGCATACATTTTATTTTCATCCTAACACACCTCTTGGCATGTACAGGTATTCAGTCCGGTCCCCATTTTGTTTATATTTGATTACATGGAGATTATATAGAAGCGTAATGATCGTGTTTTTGCGAGTGGCAAATCTTTGCCTAAGAGTGAATATCAATTTTTTGGAGCAGTCAGCAGTCATTAGGAGCAGAGTCTAGCGAATGAAAAGCCTGGTATCTCATTATTTAGTGGAAATGCTTTTCTGTGGATGTGTAAAGTGGCTCCAAGAGCATTTCAAAAGAGGGACTTCAAAGGCACCGTAACTATTTTTTTCTACAGCAAACAAATACAGGAGATAGTTCACCTGAAAAATTGAAACCGGATGATGTGCAACAAGGTCAGATTTTTTAAATGTCTCCTAAGGCTTTTGAGTATTATTCTTAAGTGTTTACTTGAAAAGCTTAATTTTTGTTTTTAATTTTCATGATTGGAAGTTACTTCAAAATATGAATCTTCAGATTTACAAGAACCATCAGTAAAAATTCAGGATCCTAAATTAAATGACAAATCTAGGTATGTGACTTTTTTTTTAATGTTTATTTTTGAGAGCGCATGTGCACAAATGGGAGGGGCAGAGAGAGAGAGGGAGGCACAGAATCAGAAGCAGGCTCCAGGCTCTGAGCAGTCAGCACGGAGCCCGACGCAGGGCTCGAACCCACAAACCATGAGATCATGACCTGAGCCGAAGTCGGACATTTAACGGACTGAGTCCCCCCAGGTGCCCTGCGATTTTCAAAATTAATAAACCATGTTGATTGCTATTAGGGTGACTAGTTAATATATATGTCAGTGGCCTGGGCTCTCCGTCTTTTCTGCATCTGACCACACCCCACGCAAGGAGAGAGTATTGTGTGCAGTTTTCCACATAATGATTTGAGCAGTGCTGGATTATTCTCCTGACCTGTAGAGCTCTACCATTATACCCCCAGTGATATGCTTGGTGATGTCTTTTTCTGCAGCAAAACACTGAATATTCCCAGCCCAGGAAACGTGTATCCATCTGGCCATTAATTTGTCACTTTTCCATATAGGCCTATGAAAAATGGGTCATAGGACAAGTACTTTTTATAGCTTTATTGAGATCGTTGGAATTAAATAAACTGTACGTATTTAAAGTGTGGAATTTGACTTTTGACATATGTCTACACTGGGACCATCACTGCAATCAAGATAATGAACAGAGCCATCATCTCCAAGATACTCTTGCCCCTTTGAAATCCTTCTTCCCTTTCCATCCCCCTCACCTGCCCCTTGCAATCACTGATCTGCTTTTTGCCAGGATGAAAGAGATTGCGTTTTAAGAAATCTATCGATGGAATCAAAGAACAGGCACTCTTGGGTGCCTGGTGGCTCAGTGGTCGAGCGTCTGACTTTGTTTGGTTCAGGTCATGATCTTCTGGTTTGTGAGTTCGTGCCCCACATCGGGCTCTCTGCTGTCAGCACTGACCCTGCTTTGGATCCTCTGTCCCCTTCTCTCTGTGCCTCCCCCGGTGACGTTTGCTCTCTCTCAAAAATAAATATTTTAAAAAGTACGCACTCTTTTCTCCCAGCTTCTCTCACTCAGCATAATTATTTTGAGATTTATCCACATTGTGTGTATCAATAGTTCGCTTTCATGTTGCCAAGTCCTAGTTCCTTCACGGATATACCACTATGTGTTCATCCAGTCACCTGTTGATGGCCATTTGAGTTCCCAGTTTTGTGTTATAAGTAAAGCACTTGGAATCAATGATAAGTCTTTGTACGGATATATATTTTCTCTGGAGTAAATACATAGGAATGGAATGACTAGATCATGGTTGGCGTACATTTAACTTTTAAAAAGCTGCCCAAACAGTTTTTCTAAGGTGGTTAAACTATCGAACACTCCCAAAGGTCTTTGAGAGTTCTAATTGCTCACATTCTTGCTAGTACTTGGTCATGTTAGTCTTTTTTTTTTTAGTTATATATTCTGAGAGCACATGTGCAAGTGGCGGGGGTGGGGGGCAGAGAGAAAGGGAGAGAGAGAATCCCAAGCTGACAGCGTGGAGCCCAGTGCAGGGCTTGAACCCATGAACTGTGAGATCATGACCTGAGCCGAAATCAAGAGTCACATGCTTAACCTTGAGCCACCCAGGTGTCCCAGTAATGTTAATCTTTTTAATCTTAGCCATTCCAGTGGGAGTGTAATGGTATTTCATTGTGGTTCTGATTTGCATTTCTGTAATGACTAATGGTGTCGAACATCCGTTCATGGGTTTATTATCCATCTTTATCTTCTTGGGTAATAAATCTTTAAATCCTATACTATTAAAAATGGGTTATTTGCTTTCTTGACCGGAAAGTTCTCTTTATAGGGGTGCCTGGGTGGCTCATTTCAAGTGTTGGACTCAACTTTGGCTTAGGTTGTGATCTCATGGTTTGTGGGTTGGAGCCCCAGTTTGTGGCTCCAAGCCCCATGTTGAGCTCTGTATTGAGAGTGCGGAGCCTGCTTGGGATTCTCTCTCCCCTTCTCTGCACCCCTCCCCTGCTTGTTTGCGCGCGCTCTCTCTCTCTCTCTCTCAGAATGAATAAACTTAAAAAAATTTTTAAGTGTTCTTTGTATATTCTACATACAAGTCATAAGTCCTTGATCAACTATGTTTTGTGTTTATTTTCTGTATGTGGCTTTTTATTTTTATGTCTTTTTGAAATTTCCATGCATATTTATTTCAGGCCTGCTGGTACATAGCTAATACAGCTTAGATTTTAGACTAAATGCTAAATGCATTTACTAAAGGCATTCACTTCCATGGGTTAGTCTTCACCCTAAGGAATATCCCTAACGGAATGTATATTTATTTCAGGCCTGCTGGTACATAGCTAATACAGCTTAGATTTTAGACTAAATGCTAAATGCATTTACTAAAGGCATTCACTTCCATAGGTTAGTCTTCACCCTAAGGAATATCCCTAACGGAATGTATTATTTTTACCTCCCTTTGCTGAAGGAAGACACCAGAATGACTCAAGGGCGTATCCCTAGAAAGTTTTGGTTTAAATAGAACAGTGTCTTTAAAGAGAAAAAGTTCTTTTAATTTTTTTAATGTTTATTTATTTTTGAGACAGAGAGAGAGCATGAATGGGGGAAGGGCAGAGAGAGAGGGAGACACAGAATCAGAAGCAGGCTCCAGGCTCTGAGCTGTCAGCACAGAGCCCGACACGGGGCTCGAACTCACGGACTGTGAGATCATGACCTGAGCTGAAGTTGGATGCTTAACCGATGGAGCCACCCAGGCGCCCCAAGAGAAAAAGTTCTTAATTTTTATTAAGCCCAATTGATTTATTTTCTTTTATACTTCATGCTATTTTTGTGACCTGCTTAAACAATCGTAGGCAAATCATGCTCAGTCATATGTTTCCGTACATTTTCTTCTAGGAGTTTTACAGTTTTAGATCTTATTTCAGTTATGAACCACTTTCTGTTAATTTTTATATATTGTGTGAAGTAAGGGTTGAAATTTCTTTCTCCTTTTCCCTCCCTGCCTTCTCCTTTCTTTCATATGGCTGTCCAGTTATTCCAGATCATTTATTGAAACAATTACTACTTCCGTTGAATTTTCCTGGAAACTTTGAAGGAATAAAAAAAAAATATATGTGTAGCTCTTTCTAGACCGTGCACCAGCATGCGTGTTGCACGTTCAGTTCCAGATCGCCACAATAAAGTGAGTGTTGCAATAAAGCAAGTCAAATGAATTTTTGGTTTCCTGATGTATATGGAGGTTATGATTACATTAAACTATAAAGCGTGCAATAACATCATGTCTGGACAAACACTGTATATATCTTAATTTAAAACGTTATTCCTAAAAAAACTCTCTGAGCTTTCAGGGAGTTATTTTGCTGGGAAAGCCTCTTGCCTCCATGTTGATGGCTGCTGAAAGTGGGGTGGCTGTGGCAGTGTCTTCAAATAAGGCAACGGTGACGTTTCCCACGTTAATTGATACTTCGTTTTATGAGCAATTTCTCTGTAGTAGAAGATGCTCTTTCATAGCATTTTACCCACAGTGAACTTCCCTCCAAATTGGAGCCCATCTTCTCAAACCCTGCTGCTGCTTTATCAACTAAGTATATGAAATGTTCTAAATCTTTTGCTGCCACCATAACCATCGTCACGACCTCTTCACCATGAATAGATTCCATCCCAAGAAACCACTTTCTGTCCTCATCCACGAAGATCAACACTTTGTCTGTTCAAGTTTGATCATGAGGTTGCAGCAATTCAGTGCATCTCGAGGCTCCACTTCTAGTTCTCTGGCTGTTTCCACCCCACCTGCAGTTACTTCTCCACTGGAATCTTGACCCCCTTCAAAGTCATCCGTGAGGGTTGGGATCAACTTCTCCCCAAATCCTGTTCATGTTGATATTTTAACTTCTTCCTATGAATCATGAATATTCTTACTGGCATCTGGAATGGTGAATCCTTTCTAGGAGGCTTTCAACGGATTTCCCAGATCCATCAGAGAAATCCCTGTCCATGGCAGCAATAACCTTATGAAATTCATTCATTCATTCATTCATTCATTCATTCATTTATGAGAGAGGAGACAACATGTGAGCAGGGAAGGAGCAGAGAGAGAGAGACACAGAATGCAAAGCAGGCTCCAGGCTCCTAGCTGTCAGCACAGAGCCCGATGCACGGCTTGAACCCACGAACTGTGAGATCATGACCCGAGCCGAAGTGGGACGCTCAACCCACTGAGCCACCCAGGCTCCCCATATATTCTTAAATAAGGCTTGAAACTTGAATGACTACTTGATCCACGGGCTGCAGGATAGATGTCGTTAACAGGCATGAAATAACATTCATCTTGTTGTATATCTCCACCAGAGCTCTTGGGTGACCAAGTACATTGCCAGTGAGTATTAAATCTTTTGAAAGGAATCTTTTCTTCTGAGTAGCAGTTCTCAGTGGTGAGCTTAAAACTTTCAGTGAGCCATGTTGTGAACAGATGTGCTCTCATCCAGGCTTTGTTGTTCCATTTATAGAGCACATACAGAGTAGATCTAGCATAATTCTTAAGGGCTTTTGGGATTTGGGAATGGTAAATGGGCATTGCCTTTAAGTTCAAGTCAGCAGCTACATTACTCCCGAACCAGAGACCCAACCTGTCCTTTGAATCCAGGCATTGACTTCTCTAGCTATGGAAGTCCTAGATGGCATCTTCTTCCAACTGAAGTCTGTTTTGTCTGCCCTGAAGATCTGTTTAGTGTAGCCACCTTCAGCAATCACCTTAGCTAGATCTTCTGGATCTTGCTGCAGCCTCTGTATCAGCCCTTGCTGCCTGACCTTACACTTTTATGTTAGGGAGATGGTTTCTTTCCTTAAACCTCATGAACCAACTTCTGATAGATTCCAGCTTTTCTCCTGCAGCTTCCTCACCTCTTAGCCTTCAGGGAAGGCTGAAGGGAAGGTCCTGGCTGGCTTGATCTTCTCTTCAGACCACTAAAACTTTCTCTAGATAAGCAATTAGGCTGTTTTGCTTTATTTTTTTTTTTTAATTTTTATCTTTTTAAAACACTGATCACTGGAATAGCACTTCTAATTTACGACTTTTCCTTTGCATGCACAATTTGGCTGACTGCTTCCTGCAAGAGGCCTAGCGCTTTCAACATGGCTTCCTGAGAAAGTTTAATCATTTCTAGCCTTTTAAAGCTTTGAGGGAGAGAAAGTGTGCCTCTGCATATGAGTGGGAGAGGAGCCGAGAGGGAGGGGGAGAGAGAATCCCAAGCACCCTCTGCACTGTCAGTGCAGAGTCCCATGAGGGACTCAATCTCACAAACCATGAGATCATGACCTGAGCCTAAATCAAGAGTCGGACATGTAACTGACTGAGCCACCCAGGCACCCCTAATCATTTATAGCTTTTGACTTAAAGTGGAAGACATACAACTCTTTCTTTTACTTGAACACTTAGAAGCCATTGTGGCGTTATTAGTTGGCCCAATTTCAATATTGTTGTGTCTCAGGGTGGCCTGAAGAGAGATGTGGAAGCGGATGGTTGTGGCACGGGTTGTGGTGCCCGAAAACAATCATGATAGTAACCTCAAAGCTCACAGATCACCAATAACAAGTACAATGGAAAAGTTAGAAATATCGCAAGAATTACCAAAATGTTACACAAAGACCTAAAAGAGCAAATACCATTGGAAGAATGGTACTGAGAGACTTGCTTGATTACAGGGTTGCCCCAAACTTTAAATTTGTAAAAACAACAAAAGCCCAGAGTATCTGTGAAGGGAAATAAATCCAAGTGCAATGAAGCAAGTGATGCCTATATTCTGTAACATTGATCTATCGATCAGACTTTACATATCATCCGAATTACTGTAGCTTTACTATCTTAACTATATCTCATTTTGAAATGAGGTAGGGTTAGTCTTCCAACTTTTTTAAGTTGTTTTGACTATACTTAGTCCCTTTCATTTCCATATAAATTTTATCAGTTTTACAAAAACAGTCTTATAGATTTTGACTGGGATTGTATTAAATTTGTAGATCAATTTGGGGAGAATTGACATTGTAAGACTTTTCATGGTCTCAAATCTGGTGTATGTCTTCATTGATGTAGGACTTTCCATTAAAAAAAATTTTTTTTTTAACATTTACTCAATTTTGAGAGTGAGAGAGACAGAGCATGAGAGGGGCAGAGAGAGGGAGACACAGAATCCAAAGCAGACTCCAGGCTCTGAGCTGTCAGCACAGGGCCCGATGTGGGGCTCGAACTCAGGCTGCGAGATCATGACCTGAGCTGAAGTCGGACGCTTACCCGACTGAGCCACCCAGGCGCCCCTATGTAGGACTTTTTAAATTTTGCTCAGTAATGTTTTATAGTCTTAAACCTATAAATCAGGGGTAAATTTAGAAAAATATATAAGTTTTCCATACTTTTATGTTCTTTTAAAATTTCAATTTCTGGTTGCCTATCCTATAGAAGCACAGTTGATTTGTATATATCGATCTTAGATCCTGCAATCTTACTAAACCAACTTAATATTTTTCATAATCCACCTGATAGTATTTTATTTAACATCCAGCTCCTCGTAAAATTATAACTGCCTTTTCCTTGTGATGAGAACTTCTATGGTCTACCCTTAGAAACTTTCAAACATGCCATGCAGCAGCATTAACCATAGCCATCATGTACATTACAACCCCGGTATTTATCTTCTAACTGGAAGTTGTTAACTTTGGACCACTTTCCTCCACTTTTGACCACGCCCACCCTCCCAACTTCCACCTCTGGTGACCACAAAACTGGTCTTTGTTTTCTCTGGGTTTGAGTGCGTTTTTATTTACTTTTGTTTTCATTCAAGTATAATTAATACACAGGGTTAGGGTAGGTTCGGGAGTACTGTATAATGATTCAACAATTCTGTACATTTCTTAGTGCTCATCAAGATAACCATACTCTGAACCCCCTTTATCTTTTTCACTCCTCCTCCTCCCCACCTCCCCTCAGGCAACAACCAGCTCTTTATATTTAAGAGTCTGGTTTTTTGTTTCCTTTATTAAATTCAACCTACGCATTGCAATCATACAGTATTTGTCTTTCTCTGACTTCCTTCACTTAGCCGTATACCCTCTAGGTTCATCCATGATGTTGTAAATGGCAAGATTTTATTTTTTTATGGTTGAGTGATACTCTGTGTATATTTACACCACATTTTTCCTCATCTATAAATGGGCATTAGTGTTGCAATTTTAAGTTGATTTTTTTTATTCCATATATAAATAACATACTATAGTATTTGTCTTTCTTTGACTTATTTCACTTAGCATGTCTTCAAGGTCCGTCTGTGTCATTACAAATAGCAGGATTTACATTTTTATGGCTGAATAGTGTCCCACATCTTCTTTATCTGTTCATCTGTCAAAAGGCAGGTTGTTTCCATATCTTAGTTATTGTCAATAACACTATAATGCACACGAGGATGCAGATATCCCTTCCGCAGTGATTTTATTTCCTTTGGATATGTATCCAGAAGTGGAATTGTTGGATCGTATGGTAGTTCTATTTTTAATTTTTTGGGAAACCTCCATACTAGCTGTTCAATCTTCCATAGTGGCTGTATCAGTTTACATTTCCACTAATAGGGCACCAGGGTTTTCTTTCTTCTGCATCCTCACCAACGCTTGTACTCTCTTGTCTTTTTGATAGGAGTTCTAACAGGTGCGAGGTAATACCTCATTGTGGTTTTGATTTTTCTTTCCCTGAGTAGTGGTGTTGAGCACCTTTGCATATACATATTCGCCACTTGAATATCTTCTCTGGAAAAATTTCTCCTCAAATCCCCTGCCTTATTTTTAAATGAGGTTGCTTGTTTTTTTCTGTTATTGAGTTGTAGGAGTTCTTCATATATTTTGGATATCAACTCCTTACCAGAACAGGATTTGCAAATACTTCCTTCCTTTCTGTAAACCGCATTTTTTATTTTGTGTTTCTTTTGCAGTGCAGAAGCCTTTTAGTTTGATGCAGTCCCAGTTTTTAAATATTTGCTTTTGTTGCTTTTGGTGTTCCGTACAAAAAATTGTTGCAAAGACCAATGTCAAGAAGCTTTCTTCGTGTGTGTGTGTGTGTGTGTGTGTGTGTGTGTGTTTCTAGGAGACATGTGGTCTCAAGTCTTACACTTAAGTCTTTAATCCATTTGAATTAATATTTGAGTATTGGAAGAAAGGGGTCCAATTTAATTCTTTTGCATGTGGTTATCCAGTTTCCCTGCATCACTTATTGAAGAGACTGTTTCCTCATTGAGTGTTCTTGGCCCCCTTTTCAAATATTAGTTGGCCAAATATGTCAGAATTACCTCTGGCAATATTCTTTGTTCTGAGAACTATTTAGTATGATGTTAGTGTGCTTTCTTTTTATTAGTGTAAGTATGGCAAATCTTTTCCTATCGTGCTTTAAACCTCTTTGGGTCTGTATATTTAAGGCGGGTTTATTATAGGCAGGATTTGGTTGTGCTTTGCTATTTATCTCAGTATGATGGTCTGTTCTTTAATTGGGATAAACCATTTACATTTCATATGATTATATGGTTGTATTTGTTTTCTATTACCTTGCTATTTGTTTTCTATTTGTCATGTCTGTTTTTTGTTCCACTTTTCCTGATGTGTTTTAGATAAATGGAGTATGTTTAATGACTCCATTTTATCTCCTTTGTCAGTTTATTTGGTATAACTTTGGTGGTTTTTAATAGTTTATGATCTATATACACATTTAACTTACCATCCTCAATCTTCAGGGAATATTATATTGCTTTACACATTAACCCTTAAACATGACTTGAGTTTTTGCTACTTTTATCATGCAATTTACTTCTACATAGGCTATAAACTTCTAATTTTATTATTATTTCTAATTGTTATAATTTGTAAAAACTTTAAAAGTAAGAATTTATGTTTTGTCACATACTAACTAGTTCTGCTCTTCATTCCTTTGTACAGGTAGAAATTTTGATCTGTTATTATTTCCCTTTAAAGATTTTCAATATTTTTGTGCAGGTCTGTTGCTGATGAATTCTTATAATTTTTACATGTCTGATAAAGTCTGCTTCAACTTTGTTTTTGAAAGATATTTTCACTGGATATAGAATTCTAGGCTGAGTTTTTTATTCCAATAATTTAAAGATGCTGCTGCATTGTTTTCTCACTTGATTGTTTCTGATGAGAAGTCCGTTATAATTCTTATTTATTCCCTTATGTGTAAGGTGATGTTTTTCCCTGATAGTGCTTTTCAGATTTTCTCTTTATTAATAATTTTAAACAATTTCATTGTGATGTGTCTTGGTGTAGTTTTTTGTTTTTGTTTTCATGTTTCTTGAGCTTAGGGATTGTTGAGCTTCTTGGATATGTTGGCTTATAGGTTTTTTTTTTTTATTAAATGTAGGAAATTTTAGCCATTACTTCTTGAAAGATTTAGTCTTATTCGCTTTTTCCTGTCCTTCAAGGTCTCCAATTCTACGTGTTAGCCTATATCGTACAGCTTACATATGAATTTTTAATTTATTGTGATTTTTTTTACTGTTTGTTTTTTAAATTTAATTTCAAGCTAGTTAACATACAGTGTAGTCTTGGCTTCAGGAATAGAACCCAGTGATTCATCTCTTACATATGACACATAAGAGATGGTTTGCCTCTTATGGTTTGCCTCCCTCTGTTTTTTCCTTTTCCTGTTTTTTTCCCTTTATCTTATTTTTTTCCCCTTCCTCTGTGTTCATCTGTTGAGTTTCTCAAATTCCACATATGAGTGAAATCATATGATATCTCTTTCTTTGACTGGCTTATTTCACTTAGCATAATACCTTCTAGTTCCATCCATATTGTTGCAAATGGCAAGATTTCATTCTTTTTTCATCACCAAGTAGTATTCCAGTGTGTGCGTGTGTGTGTGTGTGTATACATACATACATACATACATACATACATACATACCACATCTTCTTTGTCCATTCATCAGTTAGTGGACATTTGGGCTCTTTCAATAATTTGGCTATTGCTGATGGTGTTGCTATAAACACTGGGGTGCACGTACCCTTTCAAATCAGCATTTTTGTATCCTTTGGATAAATACCTAGTAGTGCAATTCCTGGGTCATAGGGTAGTTCTATTTTTAATTTTTTGAAGAACCTCCACACTGTTTTCCAGAGTAGCTACACCAGTTTGCAGTCCCACCAACAGAGCAAAAGTGTTCCCCCCTCTCCACATCCTTGCCAACATCTGTTGTTTCCTGAGTTATTAATTTTAGCCTTTCTGACAGATGTGAGGTGGTATTTCATTGTGATTTTGATTTGTATTTCCCTGATGATGAGTGATGTTGAGCATCTTTTTGTGTGTCTGTTAGCCATCTGGAGGTCTTCTTTGGAAAAGAAGCCTTTGATGTCTTCTGCCCATTTCTTCACTGGATTATTTGTTTTTTCAGTGTTGAGTTTGGTAAGTTGTTTATAGATTTTTGGATACTAACCCTTTATCTGATATGTCATTTGCAAATATTCTTCTCCCATTCCATCATTTGCCTTTTAGTTTTGTTAATTGATTCCTTTGCTGTGCAGAGCTTTTTATCTTGAGGTCCCCATAGTTCATTTTTGCTTTTATTTTCCTTGCCTCCAGAGACCTGTCAAGTAAGAAGTTGCTGTGGCTGAGGTCAAAGATGTTGTTGACTGTTTTTTCCTGTAGGATTTTGATGGTTTCCTGTCTCACATCCATTTTGAATTTATTGTTATGTATGGAATAAGAAAGTGGGCCAGTTTCATTCTTCATGCCGTTGTCCAGTTCTCCCAGAACCATTGTTAAAGGAACTGTCGTCTTCTACATTAGATACTCATTCCTGCTTTGTCAAAGATTAGTTGGCCATATATTTGTGGGTCCATTTCCGGGTTCTCTATTTCATTGATCTATGTGTCTGTTTCAATGCCAATACCATACTATCTTGATAACGATAGCTTTGCAATACAGCTTAAAGTCTGGAATTGTGATGCCTCCAGGTTTTGGTCTTCTTTTTCAACATTACTTTGGCTATTCAGGTCTTTCCCTGAATACAAATTTTTGGATTGTTTGTTCTAGCTCTGTGGAGAATGCTGGTGTTACTTCAACAGGGATTGCACTGAATGTGTAGATTGCTTTGGGGAGTATTGACATTTTAACAATATTTGTTCTTTCAGTCCATGAGCACGGAATATTTTTCCATTTCTTTGCATCTTCTTCAGTTTCCTTCATAAGCTTTCTATAGTTTTGAGCACACAGGTCTTTTACCTCTTTGGTTAGGTTTATTCCTAGGTATCTTATGTTTTTGGTGCAATTGTAAATGGGATTGACTCCTTGATATGTCTTTCTGTTGCTTCATTATTGGTGTTTAGAAATCAACCAGTTTCTATACAGTGATTTTATATCCTGTGACTTTGTTGAATTCATGTGTCAGCTCTAGCAGTTTTTGGGTGGAGTCTTTTAGGTTTTCCATGTAGAGTATCGTCTCATTTGCAAAGAGTGAAAGTTTGACTTCTTTCTTGCCAGTGTGGATGCCTTTTATTTCTTTTTGTTGTCTGATTGCTGAGGCCAGGACTTGCAGTCCTATATTGAACAACAGTGGTAAGAGTAGACCTCCCTGTCATGTTCCTGATCTTGAGGGGAAAGCTCTCAGTTTTTCTCCATTGAGGATGATGTTAAGTGTTTTCATATTGGTGTTTATGATGTTAAGTTATATTCCTTGTATCCCTACTTTCTTGAGGGTTTTTCTCAAGAAAGGATGCTGTATTTTGTCAAATGCTTTCTCTGCATCTACAGGATCGTATGGTTCTTATCCTTCTATTAATATGGTGTATCATGTTGATTGACTTGCAAACATTGAACCAGCCCTGCAGACCAAGAATGAATCCCACTTGATTATGGTGAGTAATTCTTTTAATGTACTGTTGAATTCGATTTGCTACTATCTTGTTGAGAATTTTTGCATCCAGGTTCATCAGGGATATTGGCCTGTAATTCTTTCTAATGAGGTCTTTTCTGATTTTTGGAATCAAGGTAATGCTGGCTTCATAGAATGAGTTTGGAAACTTTCCTTCTATTTGTATTTTTTGTAACAATTTGAGAAGAATAGGTCTCTTCTTTAAATGTCTGGTAGAATTACCTTGGGAAGCCATCTGGCCCAGGACTCTTAATTGTTGGGAGACTTTTGATAACCGATTCAATTTCTTTGCTGGTTATGGTCCTGTTCAAATTTTCTAGTTCTTCCTGGTTGAGTTCTGGTAGTATGAGAGTGTCTAGGAATTCATCCATTCCAGGTTGTCCAGTTTGTTGGCATATAACTTTTCATAGTATTGTCTTATAATTGTTGGCATTTCTGTGGTTTTGGTTGTGATCTCTCTGCTTTCATTTGTGATTTGATCTATTTAGGTCCTCTCTCCTTTTGGGAAGTCTAGCTAGGGGGTTATCAATTTTGTTTATTCTCTCAAAGAACCAGCTCTTAGTTCATCTGTTCTACTGACCTTTTTTTTTTTTTATTCTGTATCATTTATTTCTACTCTAATCTTTATTTCCTTTATTCTGCTGGCTTTGGACTTTATTTGCTGCCCTTTTAGGTGTAACATTAGGTTGTATAGTTTGGGACCTTTTTGCTTCTTGAGATAGGCCTGAATTGCCATGTATTTTCCTCTTAGGACTGCCTTTGCTGCATCCTAAAGGTTTTGGACTGTCATGTTTTCATTTTCATTTGCTTCCATGTATTTTTTTAATTTCTTTAAATTCCTGGTTAACCCATTCATTCTTTAGTAGGATGTTCTTTAACCTCCATATCTTTGAGGGCTTTCCAAATTTTTTTCTTGTGGCTGATTTCAAGTTTCATAGCATTGTGGTCTGAAAACCTGCATGGTATGATCTCAGTCTTCTTGTACCTGTTGAGGGATGATTTGTGACCCATTATGTGATGTATTCTGGAGAATTTTCTCAGTGCACATGAGAAGAATATGTATTCTTGCTGCTTTAAGATGAAATGTTCTGAATATTTCAGTTAAGTCTATCTGGTTCAATGTGTCATCAGCGCCATTGTTTCCTTATTAATTTCTGCTAAGATGATCTGTCCATTGTTATGAGTACAGTATTAAAGTCTCCTACAATTATGGTATCTTTATCAATCAGTTTATGTTTGTGATTAACTGGAAGCACCCAAATATATAAACCAAGTTGGGAGTACTATTTACAATTGTTAGCTCTGCTTGATGAATAGACTTCTTAATTATGATATGATGCCCTTCTTTATCTCTTGTTACAATCTTCATTTTAAAATCTAGTTTGTCTGATGTAAGTATGGCTACTCCAGCTTTCTTTTGACATAGATTAACATGATACACGGTTCTCCATTCCCTCACTTTCAATCTGCAGGTGTCCTCAGGTCTAAAATAGTCTTTTGTAGGCAGCATGTAGATGGATCTTGTTTTTTTAATCCATTCTGCACCCTATGTCTTTTGACTGGGGCATTTAGTCCATTTGCATTCAGAGTGATTAGAAGATATGAATTTAGTGCCATTGTGTTGTCTGTAGATCTCATGTTTGTGGTGATGTTTTCTGGTCCTTTGTAGTCTTTTCTGGTTTCCACTCAGAGTCCCCCTTAGGATCTTGCAGGGCTGGTTTAGTGTTTACAAACTCCTTTAGGTTTTGTTTCTCTGGGAAAGCCTTTATTATTCTGAATGACAGTCTTGCTGGGTAAGGATTTTTGCCTGCACATTTTTCCTGTTCACACTGAATATTTCCTGCCACTCCCTTCTGACCTGTCAAGTTCCAGTGTAGAGGTCTGCTACTACCCTTGTGTGTCTACCTTTGTAGGTTAAGGATCTTTTGTCCTTAGCTGCTTTCAGAATTCTCTATCCTTAGATTTTGCAAGTTTCACTATGCCATGTTGTGGTGTTGACCTGGTCCGTTGATTTGAAGGCTGTTCTCTGTGCCTCTTGGACTTGAATGCCTGCTTCCTTCCCTAGATTAGGGAAGTTCTCAGCTATAATTTGTTCAAATAAAACTTCTACCCCTCTTTCTGGCTCTTCTTCTGGGACTCTTATGATACAGATACTGTTTCATTTCGTGGAATCCCTTGGTTCTGTAAGTCTCCCCTCATGATCTAGTAACTTCCTTTCCCTCTTTTTTTTTTCCAGCTTTATTATTTTCCATAGTTTTATCTTCTATTTCAACTATTCTCTCTTCTGCTTCTTCCATCCTCGCTGTCACTGTATCTAGTTTGTTTTACATCTCAGCCATAGCTTTTTTTTTTTTTTAATTCATCCTAACTAGTCCTTACATCTTTGATCTCTGTAGAAGAGGTTTCTCTGGTGGCTTCTATGCTCTACTCAAGCCCAGTTATTAGTCTTATGACTGTTGTTCTAACTTCTAACAGTAAGTCCCTGGCTATGATTTCTTGACCTTTCTTTGGGGGAGAATTCTTCTATCTTGGCACTTTGGCTAAGCTTATGTCTTTTGTGTTTTAAAAGCTTGTTATGTGTCCTGCACCTGAGAGTACTACTATATTAGAAAGGGGTTATACGCCGTTCAGGGCCTAGCACTCCAGGAAGTGTTTCTGGTGTATGTTTCGTGCACTCTGCTATTGGGTTTCGGCAGCTCTATCCCACTGGTCAGTCCTCTGCAGAGCTTCTCCTTGTTTGCATTGGTAGGGTGTTTGGACTTTTAATTAAGTGTACTTTTATTTATTGAAATAACCCTGGGGAAAAATGGGGGTGAGGTGGGGAGGCCTAATCCCATAAAAAGAGAGAAGGAAAGGGAACAACAACATAAAGGGAATCAAAAAACTTTAAGGCTGATTTCAAGGAAAAGAAAGGGAAAAAAAGAGATAAGAAGGAAAAAGAAAAGAATAAAAAACCCGGTCCAAGAAAAAAAAAAAAAAGATAAGATGACAAAAAGCAAATCAAACTATGAGCCTGATTGCAAAAGAAAAAAATGAGGAAAAAAGCAACAGCTGTCTGTTGGTGCCTAGGGATGCTCACTGTGCTAGTCTGAAGAAGAGGCTGATGTTGGCTCAGTGTCCATCTCGCCCCCGTAAATAAGCAGTTGCCAGACACGGAGGGGCAGGGTTTGGTGTAAGTGGATCCTGCCTCCGCTGGGGTCCACTGTGCTCCTCCCTGCAATACCACCTTTTTGGTTTTGAGAAGGAAAATGGTGCCACCCCACTCTCTCATCCCTAGACCAGGGCTCTCAACCCCCACTGTTCTGGTAGCCCTCCCAGAATAGCAAGGGCAGTCAGCTTGCCCTGCATCACAACGATCCTGTACTTCCTCTTAGGCACACATCGGGGATTCAAAACCCAAAGTTTTAAAGGACTTGGCCTGGATCCATTCCTCTCCTGAGTGGAGCCTCTCCACGCTGCTGATGAAAGGCCTTTGGCTGACACCTGCAGGGTCTTCTGTCTTTGGGGAGGCAATAAACAGTCTCCCAAAGGTACTCCAGGAAGGGGACTGTTCTCTCCCAGTGTGCCCAGAGTTCTCTATACCATGCTATGAACTCCATGGCCAGCTCCCTCCTTACAAACATGCACCATGGCGCCACTCTGGAGAGTCACGCACTTCTGAAACCTCAGAGTATGGTCTCCAAAAGATGTTTGCAAAAATGAACTAGGACATTAGCACTTCTTGTTCCCCAGTCCATGGTCCAGAGAGGTTTTCCTCCCGTGGTAACTATATGCCACACTTTCTCAATGCCTCCTTCACTTGCTCTCCCTTTTATCTCTCCATAGAAAGGATTCCCTCCCCTCCATGGCTGTGCCATTTTCTTTCCCCCAATTCACATCACATACCTCTCTCCTGCCAAGCTATCTCCCTCCAACTGTGGAGATCCTTCTGCCACTCCACAGATCTATTTCCTGGGTGTCCCAAGTAATCTGACCTCAATATAGTTGTGTTTGAGGGACAAGGATAGCCCAGGGTCCCCCTAATTCTCCACCATCTTAACTCCTCTTTGTCTCTACCCTGATTCTCTCTTGCTGCTTTAAATTTTTTCTTTTTAGCTACTTTTGGTCACTTTAATTAATATGCATCTTGTTGTGAATTTTAGGTGACTGAATTTTTGGGAGGGATCTTGGGTTGAACTTAGGATGGAATCTCTGTACCTCCTGGATCTGGATATCTGTTTCCTTTCCTTGATTAGGGAAGTTTTCAGACGTGATCTCTTCAAATTTCTGCCCCCTTTTCTCTCTTCTGGGATTGCTATAATATGAATGTTACTATGGTTGATGGAGTCAGAGTTCCCTAAGTCTATGCTCATTTTGCATAGTTGTTTTTCATTCAGCTTAGACTTTCTATTCTGTCTTTCAGGTCATTAATTCATTTTCTGCTGCATCTAGACTGTTATTTATTCCATCAAGTATATTTTTCAAATTTCATTTATTGAGTTGTTCATCTCTGTTCTTTTTAGTCTCTGTGTTAAGGGTCTTACCGATGTTCTCCACTCTCAAGTCCTGTGAGTATCTTTATGATCATTACATTAAATTCTCTATCAGGCATATTACTTCTGTCTGTTTTGCTTTGGTCTCTTGGTTTTGGTCCTATTCTTTCACTTGGGAGATGTTTCTCTTATTTTGTCTGACTCTGTGTCTATTTCTATGTGTTAGAAAAGTCAGCTACTTCTCTTGTTCTTAGGAGGTTCTGTTCTGTAGTGCCCTGTACTACAGTGTCCCTTGTTCCCCAGGGACTGGGACTTCAGGGAGTGTCTCTTATTTGTTTTGCGTATGCTCTGCTATTGAATCTTGGCCTCTTTTACCTTCAGTCCAGATCTCTGCAGATCTCTCCTGCCCTAATGTGGGCCAGCAAGGTGTTTGGTGGTCTGCTTGCAAAATGAGACCCACCCATGCCGCTACTGGAACTGAATTCCCACAAAATGTGGGAGTCAGGAGATGTGGCATTGGCGGTGTTTGTGCTGGTCTTCTGGGGAAAGGGGTCTGTCGTGATGGGGCTGAGACCAGAGTGACTCGGAAGGGCTGATGCACTGAAGTATGTGGGGTTGGAGGTATGGGATATTGTGGTTTGGTGCAAACAAGTTAAATAAGGAGTGCCAGGGCCACTTAGGTGACCATTGTTTATGCTGGGGCATGAGGGAGGGAAATAGCATCTGCCAGCTCCCTTGTTGTTGGAAGGGTACCCTCATGATCCCTGTCCCTCCAGGCTGCTCCCTGAAATGAGCAAATCACCCTCCCACCTGCCCCCAGCATTATTCATATTCCTAGTTCTAGCTGTATATACACAGGCTTTTCCTCCTGTTGTCTCTTTAATGCTGTCTCTCTCATGTCATCTGGGCTCCCCCAGATCCAAGCTTGCCAATTGTTAAAATTCCAGGCCTTAAGTCTGGCTGATTTTACAAACTTATAAATTCAGCTTCTTACTTTCAAAGGCAAATGTTACAGAGATCTGTCCTCCCTATTTGTGGGCTGCCCAGTGCCGAAGTCTGTTTTCTGCCCTTCTCTGCAACATTGGTCCTATTCCTGCTGCAGATGGCCACTGTCCGTTTTACTCCCAGAACTTGTCTTTGCCTTTCCTACCTTTGATGTGGCCTCTTCCCTACCTTTAGTTGTGTATTTTGTTCTGTCAGTCTTGGAGTTGTTTTGGGGGTTTATTCTGACATGGTTCTTGTCCCCTTGTATCCACGGGACAAGATGAACTTAAGGTCTTCCTACTCTACTATCTTCCTAGCCAACTCCCCAAACTGATGGTTACCAGAGAGGAGATGGGGGAAATAGGTGTACTCTTTAATCCCCATCCCCTATCGAAAAGTACGTTTATTCTATATGCTAACTAACTTGGATATAAATTTAAAAATAAATAAAACAAAAAATACATTTATAATGATGAAAAAATAAATGATACTAGATATAGAAAACCCTATAGTTTTCACCAAAAACTACTAGAGCTGATAAATGTAAAGTCAATATACAGAAATCTGTTGCATTCTTTTATAGTGATAATGAAGCAGGAGAAAGTGAAATTAAGAAAACAACCCCATTGACAACTACACCAAAAACACTAAAATAGGCAGGAATAAACTTAACCAAAGAGGTGAAAAACCTGTACTCTGAAAACTATAAAACACTTGTAAAAAATTTCAAGTTGATGCCAAGAAATGGAAAGACATTCCATGCACATGGGTTAGAAGGACAAATATTGTTAAAAACGTCTATACTACCCAAAGCAATCTATACACTTAATGCAATCCCAATTAAAATGCCCATGGCATTTTTAATGGAGCTAAAACAATTCTATACTTTGTATGAAACCATAAAAGATAGTGAATAGCCAAAGCAGTCTTAAAACATAACAAAACTGGAGGTATCACGATTTCAGACTTCAGGTTATATTACAAAACAGCAGTGATAAAAACAGTATGGTGCTGGCATAAAAATTGACTCAGATCAATGGAATAGAACAAAACCCAGAAATAAACCCACAATTAAGTGGTCATTCAATCTTTGACAAAAGAGAAATGGATATACAGTGGGAAGAAGACAGTCTCTTTAACAAATAGTGTTGGGAAAACTGGACAGCCACTTGCATAAGCATGAAACTGGACCACTTTCTTTCACCATACACAAAGATAAATTAAAAATAAATTCAAGACCTAAATGTGAGACCTGAAACCAAAAACATCTAGAAGAGAACACAGAGAGCAATATGACATTAGCCATAGGAAAATTTCTGTTTGTTGCCTCTAGAGGCAAGAGAACTATGGAGTAAAAATAAACCATTGGGACTACTGCAAGATAAAGTTAGTGTGTGGTGAAATGTTCAATGAAACCAAATGATGACCTACAGAATGGGAGAAGATATTTGCAAATAATGTATCCAATAAAAGGTTAGTATCCAAAATATATAAAGAACTGATAAACTTCGACACCCAAGAAACAATCCCATTTAAAAATGGGCAGGTGCCATGAACAGACATTCCTCCAAAGAAGACCTCTGGATGGCCAACAGACACATGAAAATATGCTCAACATCATTCATCAGAAAAATGCAAATCAAAACCAAAATGAGATATTACCTCATACCTGTCATAATGGCTGAAATCAAAAACACAAACAGCAGGTGTTGTTGAGGATGTGGAGAAAAAGGGAACCTCTTGCATTGTTGGTGGGAATGCTAATTGGTACAGCCGTTGTGGAAAACGGTATAAAGTTTCCTCAAAAAAATTAAAACTGAAATACTATATGATCCAGTAATCCCATTACTGGTTATTTACCTGAAGAAAACAAAAACACTAATTTGAAAAGATATATGCACCCGTATGATTATTGTACCACTATTTACAATAGCCAGGATATGGAAACCAAGTGTTCATCAACAGATGAATGGATGAATGTTAAAAATAAAACTATCCTATGATCGAGCAATCACCCACCTGGTATTTTCCAAAAACACAAAAACACTAATTCAAAGTTATATATGCACCCGTATGTTTATGGAAGTTATTTACAATAGCCAAACGATGGAAGCAGCCCAGGTGTCCTCGTGTGAACTAATAAGTTTTAACATAAAATTAAAAAAATTTTCGAATATGCAGAACAAAGAAATGGTTGAGATAATTTTTAGTGTATACTTCAGTAGCATTAAGTACATGTACTTTGTACAACCATCCCCACTAGTCAATCCATAGAACTCTTTATCTTGCAAAACAAACTCTTTACCCATTTTTTGTATAGTTGACATGCAGTATTTCAGTTGTACGTCCTAGTGATTCAACAATTATATATGTTTATGTATAAATTGGATACGTTATATAAATCACATAGTATTTCTCTTTCTCTGACTTCTTTCACTTAGCAGAATACCCTCGAGTTCCATCCATCACAAATGGGAAGATTTAATCGTTTTATGGCTGAGTAATATTCCATTGCATATTGTACCATATCTTCATTTTTTTAATCTGTCAGCGGACACTAAGGTTGCTTCCATATCTTCGCTATTGTAAATAGTGCTGCAGTAAACACAGGGCACGTGTGTCTTTCAAATTATGTCTTTGTTTTATTCAGGTAAATACCTGGAAGTTGAATTGCTGGGTTGTATGGTATTTCTATTTTTAATTTTGAGGAAACGGCATACTGTTTTCCATAATGGCTGCACCAATTTACATTCCTACCTTTTCTCTACATCCTCACCAACACTTGTTATTTCTTGTTTGATACTTGCATTTCCAACAGGTGTGAGGTGATATCTCACTGTGGTTTTGATTTGCATTTCCCTGATTAGTGGCATCTCTGCATGTGTCTGTTGGTCATCTTTATGTCATCTTTGGGAAAGGTCTATTCAGGTCCTCCACACATTTTAGAATTACTTGTCTTTTTGGTGTTGACTTATATCAGTGCTTCATATATTTTGGTTATTAACTCCTTACCCGATAAATCAGTTACATATATCTTCTTTCATTAAGTAGGTTGTCTTTTCCTTTTGTCGATGGTTTCCCTTGCTGTGCAAAAGCTTTTTATTTTGGTGTAGTCCCAATGGTTTGTTTTTGCTTTTGTTGCCCTTGCCTGAGAAGACCATGAAAAATATTGTTATAGCTGATGTCCCTGAGTTTACTGCCTATTTCCTTCTAGGAGGTTTATGGTTGCAGTTCTTCTATTTAGGCCTTTGTTCCACTTGAGTTTATTTTTTTGTATGGTGTAAGAAAGTGGTCCAGTTTCATTCTTTTGCATGTACCTGTCCATTTTTCTCAACACCACGTATTGAAGAGATTGTCTTTTCCCCATAGTGTGTTCTTTACTCCTTTGCTGTAGATTACTTGACCATATAACTGTGGGTTTATTTCTGGACTGTCTGTTCTATTGATCTGTGTGTCTGTATCTGGGCCAGTACCATACTGTTTTGATTACTAAAGCTTTGTAATATAATTTGAAATTTGGGACTGGGATACTGCCATTTTCCTTCTTTTTTTCTCAAGGTTGCTTTGGATATTGGGGGTCTTTTGTGGTTCCATACAAATTATTCCAGTTAAAAATACTCTGGTATTTTGATGGAAGTTGTATTGAATCTGTAGATTGCTTTGGATAGCATGGACATTTTAACAGTATTATTCCAACTCATGAACACAGTATATCTTTCCGTTATTTATATCATTTTCATTAGCTTTCATTAACATTCTACAGTTCTCAGAGTATAGGTCTTGCACTACTTTGGTTAAATTTATTTTTAAGGTGTTTTTTCTGGTGTAATTTTATATGGGTTGTTTTAACAACTTCCCTGGTAGTTCATTATTGGTGTATAAGAATGCAACAGATTTCTGTACACTTGTATCTGCAACTTTACTGAATTCATTTATTCCAATAGTTTTTTGGTGGAGTCTTTATGGTTTCTATACGCAGTATTATGGCATCTGTGAATAGTGACAGGTTTTTTTTTTAATGTTTTATTTATTTTTGAGAGAGACAGAGAATGTGAGTGGGTTGGGGCAGAGAGAGAGAGAGGCACAGATTCTGAAGCAGGCTCCAGGCTCTGAGCTGTCAGCACAGAGTCTGACACGGGGCTTGAACTCACGAGCTGTGAGATCATGACCTGAGCTGAAGTCGGATGCTCAACCAACTGAGCCACCCAGGTGCCCCGAATAGTGACAGTTTTCCTTCTTCCTCATGAATTTGTGTTTATTTCTTGTCTGCTGCAGCTAGGCCTTCCAGTACTATGTTGAGTAAAAGTGATGATAGTAGGCATCCTTATTGTCGCTGATCTTAGAGTAAAAGCTTTCGGCCTTTCACCGTGGAGTAGGATATTAGCTGTGGGTTTGTCATATGTGGTTTTATTACATTGAGGTATGTTCTCTTAAAACTTACGTTGAGAGTTTTTATTACAAATGGATGTAGAATTTTGTCAAATGTTTTTTTCTGCATCTTTTGAGATCATCATATTACTTTTACCCTTCATTTTGTTAATGTGTGTATCACGGTGATTGATTTGTGGCTATTGTACCATCCTTGCATTCCTGAAATAAATACCACTTGATTGTGGTGAACGATCCTTTTCATGTGTTACTGAATTCAGTTTGCTGATATTTTTTTTGAGGATTTTTGAATCTATGTTCATCAGGAATATTGGTCTTTTTTTTTCTTTTTGTAATATAACTCTGTACCATTAAACTATAGCTCCCAATTTCCCCCTCCCCGATCCCCTAGTCTGAATATGACTAGCATAGGTATACCATATAAATTTGTCCTTTTGTGTCTGGCTTATTTCACTTAGCATAATGTTTTCAAGATCCATTCGTGTTGTAACTTTTGTTAGAATTTCCTTTCTTTTGAAGATTGAATATACATACATACCACATTTTGCTTATCCATTTATCCTTCAGTGGACATTTGGGTGGCTTCCACCTTTTAGCTATTGTGAATAATGCTGCTATGAACATGGGTGTTTGAATATCTGTTTGAATTCCTACCTTCAATTCTTTTGCATGTATCCAGAAGTGGAATTTATGTAAAACAGTCTAGTTTTAATTTTTTGAGATTCTCCAGAACAACTGCATCATTTTATATTCCTACTAACAGTGCACAAGGGTGTGAATTTCTCCACCGCCTGGCCAACACCGTTGTTTTTGATAATAGTCATGCTAATGCATGTAAGACAGTATCTTTCTGGGGGTTTGAGTTGCTTTTATAATTACTGATGTTGAGATTCTTTTCATGTGCTTATTGGCCACTTGCATATGTTACTTGGAGAAATGGCCAAGTAATTAAATTTGCTTATTTATTGTTGAGTTGTAGGAGTTCTTTGCATATTTTAGATATTAACTGTATCAAATATGTGATCTGAAAATATTCCACTCTATGGGCTGTTTTTTCACTTCGTTGATTATATATCTTGGTGCACAGAAGTTTTTAATTTGATAAAGTCCAATGTATTTTTTTCTTTTGTTGCTATGTTATTGGTGTCATACTCAAGAAATCGTTGCCGGCAAGGTCCAACGTCATTTAAGTTTTTCTCTGTTAGGAGGTTTATTGTTTCAATGATTATGTTTCAGTCTTGGATCTATTTTGAGTTTCTTTTTGTATTTGTAGAAGGTCCAGCTTCATTCTTTTGAATGTGAATTTCTAGGCTTCTCAACACCATTTGTTGAGGAAATTATTCTTTCCCCCGTTGAATAGTTTTGGTATCTTTGTCAAAAAATCATTCAGCCATATGTGAGAAAGTTTTTTTTCTGTGCACTCCCTTCTATTATTGGTCTGTATGTCTGTCTTCGTGGCAGCACTGCAGTGTTGTGACTGTCATTTTGTAGTAAGTTTTGAAATCAGGGAGTGTGACGTATTCAGTTTTGTTCTTGTTTTCCAAGACTTTTTTTTTTTTTTTGCATTTCGGAGTTCTTTGGGATATCATATGACAATTAGGATGGGTTCTCTTCTTTCTGAAAAAATTAGGATTTCTATAAGGATCGTATTGAATTTGTAGAATGCTTTGTGTAGTGTTGGCATCTTAATAATATTGTATTCTAATCCATGAACATGGGATATCTTTCCATTTTTCACCTCCTTGAGTCTATGCCTAAATAATTTGTTTTTGATGCTGTTGTAAATGGAATTATTTTCTTAATTTCCTTTGCAGATTGTTCTTTATTGGTGTATAGAAACACAACTGACGTCTCTGTGTTCATTTTGTATCCTGCAACTTTGTGGAAATTATTTTTTTTATGTTGATTATTATTTTTGAGAGACAGAGACAGACATAGCACAAGTGGGGGAGGGGCAAAGAGCGAGGGAGACACGGAATCTGAAGCAGGCTCCAGGCTCGAAGCTGTGAGCACAGAGCCAGACATGGCACTCAAACTCACAAATCATGAAATCATGACCTGAACCGAAGTCAGATGCTTAACCAACTGAGCCACCCAAGGAACGAGCCCCTGGTGGAAATTAATTATTAAAGGACTAATAAGTAAATGTAACAAAATTGAAGCATACAAGATTGATATAAAAAATCAAGTTTCTTTCTGTGTGCTACCAACAATCAAATTTTTTAGCATCACCATTTACAATAGTATTAAAAATGACATAGATAAGGATTAATTTGGCAAAAGATTTGCAAGACTTTTACACTGAAGAGTACAAGGTATTGCTAAGAGCTATTAAGGAAGATCTGAATAAATGGAGAGAGATAACTCTCTCTCATCATGGGATGGCAGCCTGAATGTTGATAAGATGACAATTTTTCTCAAATTGATCTCTAATAGGTTTCATACAAACCCAGTTCAAATCCCGGCAGAGATTTGTGTTTTTGTTTTTAGAAATTGGCAAGGTATTTTTAGATTTCAGATGGCAATTTAAAGAACCTGTAACTCCCAGAACAAATTTCAAAAAGAAATACAAAGTGACATATTATGTATTTCAAGACTTTGTATAAAGCTAACAGTAATCAAGAGAGTATGTTGTTGCCATAAAGGTAGATAAGTGGAACAGAGCGAGAAGTCTTTTTATGCCTATATGGACAACTGCCATGTGACAAAAATGCAAAGACAATTTAGTGGAGAAATCACTTTTTCCAACAAATGGTGCTAGAACCATTGACTCTCTGTATATGCAACAAGATCGATGGTATTTGGTCTTTACATTCCAACACACACACACACACACACACACACACACACACACACACACACACACACCAAAATCAATCATAAATCTGAATGTAAAAACCTAACTGAAAGAAAGCATAAGAAAACATCTTTGTGACCTTCCATTAGGCAAAGATTTTTTAGATATAACACCAAAGTGCGGGCCATAAAAAAACAAATTGATAAATTGAACTTAATCAAAATTTAAAACTTTCAAAAAAAATTTAGGAGAATGAAGGGAGCGGATACACACTTGCAGAAAAAATTGGTAAAACCTGTACTTATTAAAGGACTTGTACCCAAAATATGTTAAGTACTCTCAAAATTCAATAACAAAACTACAACCCGGTAAAAATATAGGCAAAAGATTTGAACAGCCACTTCAGTAAGGAAGATCTACAGATGATAGATAAGTACTTGTTCAATGTCATTAGCTATTAGGGAAATCTAGATTAAAATTATGAGATACTAGCACACATGTAGTACAGTGATTAAAATGAGAAATACAGACTATACCAAGTGTTGGTGAAGATGAAGAACAACTGGAACTGTATACACCACTGGTAGTTTTTTAAAATGTTAAATATGTACGTGTCTTACAGTCTCGCTTCTCCACTCCTAGCCATCTACCCGAGAGAAGGAACAGCATATGTCCACACAAATGAGTGTTTAGAGCAGCTTTATTTGTAATTATCCTGAACTGGAAACAACCCAATGCCCATCAACAGATGAGTGAATAAACAGATTTTAGTATATCCATATGACAGACTACTACTCAGAAATAAAAAGAAATAAAAAGTTGATACACACAACTGAATAATCTCCAAATAATCATGCCAAATGAAAGAAGCCAGACAAAAAAGAGTACACGTTGTATGATTCCATGCATATAAGATACTAGAAAATGCAAACTAATTTATAGAGGCAGAAAGTGCGTTAGCTTTTTCGTTTGTCTTTGATTTTGGTTTTCATTATGACAAAAACACTTAGCGTGAGTTCTACCATCTTGACACATTTTTAAGTGCAGAGCACAGTATTGTTAACTGTAGGCACAGTGTGAAACAATGGATCTCTAAAACTTATCCTGCGTCTTACACAACGTTATACCTGTTGAAAAATAACTCCATATTTCTATCTCCAGCTCCTTTCAATAACCTCTCTATTGTTTCTATTGTTTGACTATTTTAGATATCAGATATCTAAAATATCAGATATGTAGATATCACGTTAGATATTCTAGAAGTAGAAGCATGCTCTATTTGTCCTTTTGCGGCTGGCTTATTTTATCAAAATGCCTTCCAAGTTTATCCATGTTGTTACACATTTCAGGATTTTCTTTTAATGCAGAATAGTATTCGTGTGTGTCTGTCTGTAAGTAACGTATATAACACCACATTTTATCCATATTGTCTCCATAACTTGACTATTGTAAGTAATACGTAAATGAATATGGGATTGCCAGTATCTCGTCAAGCTCTTGATTTTAATTCTTTTGGGTGTATACCCGGAAATACAATTGCTGGATCATACGATAGTTCTACTTTTAATTTTTTGAGGAATTTCTATATTGTTTTCCATGGTGGCTATACCATTTTACACTCCTACAAACAATTTGTAAGTGTTCCAATTTCTCCGCATTTTCACCAACACTTGTTATCTTTTGGGTGTGGTTGTTTTTTTTAAATCATAGCATATATCCAATAAGGAGTTAATTACCAAAATACCTAAGGAACTCCTACAACTCAATAGCCATAAAATCAGCCCAATTTAAAAAGCGGGCAAAGGACTTGAATAGACACTTCTCCGAAGGCCATAAATGGCCAGCAGGTATATGAGAAATTGCTCAATATTCACTAATTATTGGGAAGAGCTTTCTTGTTAAGCTTCCTTGTTGATTCTAAGGAAGAGCCAGGCAGGAAATGCCATTCTGCAGCATTGCCACACCTCCCTGCTTCCCTGCTGGTTTTAACTTGGCCTTCCCAGTTCTCTGTATGCCCGGCAGAGAAGAGTCCAACAAAGATTCCTTTGCTTTAAAGAACCAGTTGTTGTCTGGTAGAGAATCTATAGAAATGGGTTATAAGATAAGAAGTCGGTCTGCAGGATTGGGGGTGGGGGGTATCTCCCACGCACTGGGCTCACAATCAGACAAAGGGCACAGAAAGGGGGGAAAATGTCTGGGCTGGGCAGTGAAGGGAGGGAGAAGGCAGTGTTGATACAGTTCTGTTCATCTGACCTATTTTGTTTTAGGGCAGATTCTGCTGCCGAGGGGGAGAGAAAGCCAGAAACAAGGATGTCGGTAATGGAGTAATTTTACTTGTCTTAAGGCAGTTACTTTCAAAATTTCAGTTATCTGCAAGTCTTCTTCAAAATGTGTCCCCGCCCGGGTCCTTTATTATCTCTAATTAAATTGATCTGAAACTTATTATAAAAAAATTATTTCACTTTTAAAACGAAAGTCCGTTCTGGCTTTGTTAAAAAAGATTAAGTAGAAGAAAAGTGTTAAGGACCCTCTAGCACCTGTGATTTATCCTGAATTGAATCAGAAGTGTTGATGAACTGAAAAGAAATTATTTACTGTGAGTCCATAACGTGTTTTTTTCATTCCTATTTGCACCAACTTACACCCTTTCTGTGTGCCTCTCACTTCAGGAAGCACACTGCTCCAAGTCCATAGTCAGTGCATTTTGAAAACTCTATAATGAACATTAAATGAAATTTTTTTAATTGAGATCATGGGCTTTCATCAAGTTAAGTCTCCATCTGGCTTGCTTTTAGCAATGGTCCTCACTCTCTGCTGCTCAGTCTTTGAACTGGAAACACGCTAGGAAAGCTGATGAGACTGTTGGAGCCTGGGTCCCTTCCCCCAAAGATTCTGACTTAACTGATCTAGGGTGATGTTTAGGCACTGGAAATTTTTAAAGCTCTCCCACCCCCACGATTGTAACATGCAGCCAAATTTAAGAGCTACTGCTCTAGATTTTTGTTTTGTGAATAACAATACCTTTTTACATAAGCTAAAGAAACTGGCCAAGCCTTGCCGCATGGTTTTTTAATTCTGTGCACGAAATGAAGGAATGCTTGCTCTTGTTTTTTAAAAATTTTTTAATGTTTATTTATTTTTGAGACAGAGTATGAACAGGGGAGGGGCGGAGAAGGAGACACAGAATCTGAAGCAGGCTCCAGGCTCTGAGCTGTCAACACAGAGCCCGGCCCCGGGGCTTGAACTCACGGACCATGAGATCATGACCTGAGCCGAACTCACGGACCATGAGGTCATGACCTGAGCCGAAGTTCGATGCTTAACCAACTGAGCCACGCAGGCGCCCCAGGCTAGCCTTACTTTCAAAAATACTTTGAGGTTTAAATAGAAATTACTCCCTCGTTTGACTTTAGTTACTCTAAATGACATGCTTGTCATTGCAAAAAGTATTTTTATAAATTCTTCTGTCACTTGCAATAATATTTTGAAGTTAAAAGTGTTGGGATGATATTCAGGTATGTCAGCTTCTGAACAGTCACCTATGGTCTCTTCAGTTGCAACTATTTTTGATGAGAGAGGACTCCCATCCCTCACAACAGCAGTTTGGTTGAGAACTGACTGATGAAACCTGTTCTTTTTCTCCCCTCTCCTTACTTCTCTGCCTTTACACTACAGGAGAGCACAGTCTTCTAGAAGGAGTTACCGGTCTTTTGTCTGACCCTGTAGCGATACGTTTAATTGTACGTAAAGGACACTAACACCCTGTGAATAGTGCTCATTTCTCATCTGTGCTTGTGAAAGTTCAATTACAGGAAACACCTCTTCTCAGAGAGTGATCAGGATTCGAGTACTGGGACCAGCGAACGATCTTGGACCAGTAACCAAAAAAGGAAATCCCTAAGACCGTATTCCGGGAGAAAAAAGACGAGAATTAGAAGTAGTGTGAGAAGTGAGTTTGGTCCGTGTCTTCTTTCAAGTCGTTTTTCAAATAAATCAGGCATTTTTCAGTTATGTGACGGAAGGAGGGAGGGTACCAAAGACAAACTGATTACGTGCCCTCCCTTCCCTGCTACGATTACGTTGGAAAGGCCAACATGTACGTCCACGAAACCATACGAGAGAATGTAGAATTGACCGATAATTAAATATGAGCTGCAGATAAATGGAGTAGGAGTTCAGATAAGGATCATCTAACATGAGCTAGAAGAAGGAGCTAGGAGAAGCTTCGAGGAAGAGGCAGGTGGGATTTGAGCTAATCCTTGGGAAAGACCAGCACTCAGAGAGGTGTGCAGAAGAGGAAATGTTTTAAATGAGGTAAAATTACGAGGACAAATTGACGCGAGGACAGCATCAGAGGTAGGGTCTGGAGCATAAAATTCATGTCGGGGGGTGAGGTCTCAGGAACAAGGTGGATAATAGAAAGGGATCTTAAGAGCTACACATGTGAGCACGCTTCAGGATGTGGGAATCACTTCTAGTATGGGCATGTATAACTGGAAGAGAGGGAGAAATGAATTTTTGTGTGTCTCATAAGCAAACTTCCCCGTTGTACACTTCTTTTCTTTTAGTTTTGCCATTTTCCCCTCCCAGCAGCGGCAGTGACCATGAGAAGGACGAAGTAAGTAAATTTGATCTGGGCTGCCATGTGCCCCTAGGGCATTAGCATGAAACAGTTCAATCTGTTTAGGGTTAAATGTCATTTATTTCTCCAAAAAAAAAAAAATCTTCTTTCAGGAATAGGAGAATAACCAGTAGTTTGTTGGTACATAAATCGCTGTCAATAGAAATTGCAAGGTCTTATAAATGGTTATTTAGTGTGAATCTTGGGTAAACAGTTAAGGATCTTTCTTCACTGTTGCCAAATTTGTTGAAAGATGTTTATTACGAATGATGCTAAAATCTGGGCTATCCTGACTTCCTGTAAATATACGCTCTCTGAATTAACACTTTGAAATAAACTTCTTGGTTTAATTCTTCCCTTGGTTTTCAGGTGGCTGACCTGTTATTTCTAAAGCTTTTAATGACTTAAACATTTAAATCTTTGTAAGTGGTTGAAATGACTTCAGGCTTACATAAATATTGAATAAACCCTCAAAGTTTCTGAATTCACTTTGGTTATTCTTGTTTTAAAGTAACATAGTTAAGGGGGCACCCGGGTGGCTCAGTCGGTTAAGCGTCTGACTTCGGCTCAGGTCATGATCTCACAGCTTGTGAGTTCCAGCCCCGTGTCGGGCTCTATGCTGACAGCTTGGAGCCTGAAGCCTGCTTCTGATTCTGTGTCTCCCTCTCTCTGCTCCTCCCCTCCCTGCCACCCCCCTCACACTCTGTCTCTCTCTCTTTCTTTCTGTCTCTCAAAAATAAACGTTAAAAAAATAACAAAATAACATAGTTAAAAATATTGGACACTGGGGCATGTGGGTGGCTCAGTCAGTGAAGCATCTGGCTTCAGCTCAGGTCATGATCTCATGGTCCGTGAGTTCAAGCCCCGCGTCGGGCTCTGTGCTGACAGCCCAGAGCCTGGAGCCTGCCTCCGAATCTGTG
The DNA here is from genome assembly GCF_022079265.1 of Lynx rufus. Classification (NCBI taxonomy): domain Eukaryota; kingdom Metazoa; phylum Chordata; class Mammalia; order Carnivora; family Felidae; genus Lynx; species Lynx rufus. The sequence continues at coordinate 128,783,746 of NW_025814878.1, forward strand.
TCTCCCTCTTTCTCTGCCCCTCCCTCGCTCGTGCTCTGTCTCTCTAAGAATAAATAAACGTTAAAAAAAAAAAATTGGACACTAGTGTTGTCCAGAAAAATTCAAAGCCAATTTTTCCTGTTCAAGCTGAATTACTCCTCTAAATAGTTGGTTTTTGTTCTTTGTCAAATGAACTATATAGGCTACACATATAGTGCCAAGTATGTGAGTTTTCTAAGGGGGCGGCTTCTGGGATTCTCAGGGCATCAGCAGCACCCTGCCCACCCGTGCAGAAATATAATGTGCTTAGTACTCCCATCACAGCTAGTTATCTGTCCCCACCTGCCCCCTTCCATCCGCTGTCCTCTGTGAATCTAAGGGACTGTCCTGTTCTATACCGACAAAGATAGTTTATAGTTTAAACCTGTGAGCCAGAGTGAGGACCTAAATATTTGTTTGAATAGTTCAAACTAATAGGAGTTATCCGTTAGCAATAGGCCAAAAGAAAAATTTTAAGTACATACAGCTTTTGTTTGAAATAACCCCAAACACCAAGGCTTTGAGAATCCATACATTTAAGGTCTGCAACGGACAGGAAGTCTGTTTATTTTCCGGCAAGGGCGTTACTGAGTTTGTACAAATATTAGCATCCAAAATTCATTTCTCTGTGTTGGAGTATAAGAGGATAATTTAGGGCAGGAATCAGCAAACTTTTTCTGTGAAGGGTTAGATGTAAATATTGTTAACATTCTAGACACAGAAGATTGTAAATATTTTCTGTGGTGACTATACATCTCTTCCACTGTAGCATGAAAGCAGCCATGAACAATACCTAAAGCAATGGGCGTGTTGCGTTTCAATAAAACTTTATTTATAAGACGTGGTTCTCAAACTGCAGGGATCATCAGAATGACCAAGAAGGCTTGTTTAAATGCAGATTGCTAGGTTCCATCCCATTGTTGCTGACTGAGTAAATAATAGACGGGGCTCTGGAATTTGCATTTCTGTCAAGTTCTGGGGTGCTGCCGATGCTGTGTTCCCTACTTTGAGAACTTTGATTAGACATATCTTTGAGTTAGAATTATGAATTGATATATGACCATGTGCTTCCAATTCTAGGATCTTATGGTCTTAGTGTTTATTTTCAAATGGAGCAAATCCAACACTTAAAGCATTTAATTTTTTTTTTTATTTTTTAAGTTTGTTTATATATTTTGAGAGAGAGTGAGTGAGTAAGTGGGGAAACGGGTAAAGAGAGGAGGAGAGAGAGAGAATCCCAAGCAGGCTCCACATTGCCAGCACAGAGCCCAACACGGGGCTTGAACCCACAAACCATGAGATCATGACCCAGGTGCCCCCTTAAATTATGTTAAAAGTTACTAGAAATGTATTGGAATTTCTAAAAACTATTTTGAGGGGTTATGAATGTTAACACTCTTAAAAAGGTACTATATTTTAGGCTAAACTTCTAATACCGCTATGGAAAGATACCTCCAAGCAAAATAATTCCATACCTCCAAAAATTTCTGGAACAAAATTTCAGAGTAGTTCTGCCCTTTTAACTCCTGAAGATTCTGCCCAGAAAGCAGGTACCTGAGTTTCTGTTGATTTACGTAGAAAAAAACTTATATTTTAGGAAAAATACTTAGAACTAAACAAAAAATTTTTTTGAATATCTGTTAAAAGTACAAATACTATCTTTTCTTTAATTTCCTCATTAGCAAAAAACAGAGGATATTGTTTTAATTTTGCTTTAACATTTGAGATTAGCTTGTGTTCATCTTTAAAGAAGCACGAAAACTCAGGTGATGACTTATAACAGGGATTGGTAGACTTTTTCCGTAAAGAACCAGATAGTAAATTTTTTTTTTTTTTTGCTTTTTGGCCCCTATAGTTTCTGTTGCAACTATTCAACTCGGCAGTTGTAGCCCCAGATGAACCACAGACAAGATGTTAACCAACGGGCATGGCTGCGTTTCCATAAAACTTTATAAAACCAGGTGGTAGACTGGATTTGACTTGAGGGGCCAGAGTTTGCCAACCTTTGTTCCGCTAGGTGTATCTTAACCTCCACCGTATTTTATTAAAAACTATTTACATCTTTTGTAAGGCTAGGGATTTTGGTTTGTTCTGCTTGATCAATTCTGCAGCTTAGCACGTTGCCAAGCACATGATAGCAGTCCGTAAGGACGTGACTGACAACCTCTTAGCTTGGCCGCCACCGGGAGGAAAGGAGTAAGGAGAAGAGAAAAAGAAAAATATACTGTTAGAGAGTAAGAGGAAATAAGGAAGTGGAACTATGAGAGGAGGAAGAAAGGTCACAAACTTGAGGTAGTAGGAGCCTTACCTGTATATTTGGGGCCAGGTGGTGGGCAGCTATGAAAGGGGCTGATTTAGTTGAGGCTCTTGATTTTATCTACAGATCTACAAACCTAATAACCATACATGCCCTGAAAGGTGCAAGTTTTTTTTGTTTGTTTGTTTTCATTTAGTACCATTTTTTGGATGGTCATATTTAATATAGAGACTGAAGTTTATTACCTGACGTTGCTTCTAAGCTTGTTTATTCCCTTGAAACTGTTCTAACACTCAGAACTTCAAAGTTCCCACCCACTGAGCGATCTGTCTTCCTTGGAGCACTCAGAAGTTGAAGAAAATGTATCTAAGGTACTATTTAATTGTTATTCAACTGGTTTTCCAGAACTAATATTATACTTGCATAATGTACTTATTCCTTCTTAAGGGATGATGTAGCACCATTTGTTTCTTATTTTAATAGACATTTATGGCCTTTTTTCTTTTCCTTTCCTTCCTTTTCCTTTTCCTTTTCCTTTTCCTTTTCCTTTTCCCTTTCCCTTTCCCTTTCCCTTTCCTTTTCCCTTTCCTTTTCCCTTTCCTTTTCCCTTTCCTTTTCCCTTTCCTTTCCTTTCCTTTCCTTTTTTTTGAGACGGTGGACCAAGAATTGTTGACGAAAAGTACTGGGTTCAAACATAAGCTGCAAAACTTGGAAGACAGAGGTGAGAGAACACTAAAATCTTTGCAGAATAAAGCAAAATTAATTTGCTTTTGACAGGCTGGGCTGTTATTCTAATTGCAGGAGAGAAAAATCACTCTACAGAGTGTTGGAGAGAGCACTGTGATCTGCTTACCTGCTCAAAAAGTGCATGAAGGTCAAGGAGAGACGGGGGCGGGGGGTGGTTTGTTCAGGACCAAGAAGTTTCAAGAAGCATATAGCTTGGGGCCAGCTACCTCTTCTCCAGCCTCAAAGGAGGCCTCAGTGGGGGCACTTTGCTAAGGATCTGGTCCAGGGGTTCTTTCCACTCTCCAGTAAGTTGGTCACTTACAGTTTATGATAAGGTTTTCAGGCAGGCCTGTTCACAGTGCTGTGAATTAGGATAGTACCTAGCCACTCTTGATGATGTTCCTGAATAGTTTTTCTCCTTACATGTTAAATGAGGTATCCGGAAGATTCAAATGGCTATATATTATACGTAGCGTATATTATGTGCGGTATGTCAACACAACAAACATCTGTGAATCAACATCCAGGTTAAGAAAAAGAACATTACTGTCTCACAATCTTGGTAGGCGCCACCCCAAATCCATCCCTGCCCTTTCCCCCTTCATGGGAGCCCATTAGCCTTAATTTTGTGTTGGATTCCAGTGCTTTTCTTTTTTTTTTTCATTTCTACATTGTGATACATATCCTACCTTCAGAAGAGAATGTAAAATATGTGCACAGTTTAAAGAATGGTTCTAAAGCGAACGTGTGTGTAACCACAACCCAGAGCGAGAACTAGAATATTGTCGCTGACCTAGCATCCTTCCACACTGGATCATGTTCTGTTACTTCCCTCCATCCCTTGAAGAGATCATGACAGTCCTGACTTTTGTGAAAAGGTTTCTGTTGCTTTTCTTTATTATTCTTTCTTGGTATGCATCCCTAAATAATATGTAGTGTAGTTTTATCTCACGTAAAATACAAACAAGTGGGGTCATACTGTGTAAATTTCATGTGGCCTGCTTCTGGTCAATATCATTTGTAAAATCTATTCATGCTGATGGGTGTGGGTGAAAGCGTATTCGTTTTAATCACAGCATAACATTCAGTTATATGAATAGACCATATTTTATCTGTCCTAGGACGGTGGGACATTTGGATTGTTTGCGGTTTGGGTTGTTTATAAATAATGCCACCGTGCAGAATTGCACATTTCTCCTGGTACCTATGTGTAAAATGTTCTCTAGGTATAGTTTTAGGAATAGAATTGGTAGACCACAGAGTTTATATATCTTTAACTATTGAAGATGTGCCAAACCGGTTTTCCAAACTGGTTGTATCAATTTGCTTTCTCATCAGCTGTGTACAAGAGTTGTGTTGCTTCATGTTACCCAACCCTTGGGATTTTAAAATTTCTGTGTGTGTTTATGTATGTACACACGTTGAAGTTTTCATTTGAATATCCCCGAATAAGATTAAGCATCATCTTGTATGTTAGCCATTTGAATTTCCTCTTTTGTGTAGTGTCTAAAATGTCTTGCCCACTTGTCTAAAGGATGGTCTTTTTATATCTCTTCCTAGGAACTCTTTGTATGTTGAGGACTTGGTTATAGGTCTTCTAAATGTCTTCTTCCACTATGTGGTTTGCACCTTCTCTTTTTGTGATGCTCTCACTGTAGGTTTTTATGGCTGGTTTTTCGGATAAAGTTTTTAATTTTGATGAATTCTAATTTATTAATCTTTTCTCTATGGTTAGCACTTTTTAGTCTTGAGAAATTCTTCCCTACCAAAAAGTCAAAGATAGTCTCATACATGATTTCCTACGTTCTATATTTTTAATGGTGTACATTTCTTATCATTATAGGTGAGTGCCACACATTGTAACATACATTATCACTTTGAAGTATTTTCTATTTTTAAAATTTTTTTCTTTGACCCAAAGATTACCTGGAAATGTATTTCTTTTCTTTTTTTTTTTTTTTTAAGTTTATTTATTTTGAGACAGAGAGAGAAAGAATGTACGTGAGCAGGGGAGGGGCAAAGAGAGAGAGGGAGAGAGAAAATCCTAAGCAGTCTCCATGTTGTCAGTGCAGGGTCTGACTCAGGCTCTAATCATAAACTGTGGGGTCATGACCTGAATTGAAATCAGGAGTCGGATGTTTTAACTGATTGAGCCACCCAGGTGCTCTGGATGTGTATTTCCTGATTCACAATGGTAGGGGATTTTCTTTTAGCTATGATTCTGTTACTCTTTTCTGGTTTGTTTGCACTGTGGCTAGAGGACACATTGTGGCTAGAGTCTGTATAACTTAATCCTTTGAAATCTTGAGATATACTTTCTGACACAGTATATGTCAACCTTTTTAAAAAGCTAACTTGTTAAGAGAGTATATTTCACAGTTACTGTAATATCTATACAAATGTACATCCATTAAGTCACTTTTCTTAACTATGTTCTTCAAATTTTATATTCTTACTAATTTTTTTCAGTCTAATTGTTCTATCAGTTGTTGAGAGTAGTACGTCAAAACCTCTCATTATGTTTGTGGACTCACCAATTTCTCTTTCTGGTTCTGTTCAATTTTACTTTGTATAAAATATATTTAGGTTCTTATGAATATAAAATGGTGTATCCATATAATACTGAAATTTTTATTACAAAGTGACTGCCTTTATCTTCAGTAATGTTTTTGTCTTGAAGTTTCTTTCTTTTGTTAAGCATTGGCATGGTATAAGTTTTTTATCCTTTTATGCGTAACAGATATATACTCATGTTACTGATATCCTTTGTAAGCAGCCTATAATTGGACTCCCCCAGCCCTCATATAATAGTATGTATTTTTACTGGAGTATTTAGTCCATTTACATTTAATGTAATACTCCTGTATTTGGGTTGTATCTACCAATTTATTTTGTACTTTCTGTGTGACTCAAACATTTTGTTTGTTTCTCATATTATTTTGCTTGAGTGTTCTCATTTTGCTTAAGCATTTTATGTATTTTATTCTTAATTCTATTTCTTCTTCTAATCATTTATATACTCTATTTCTTTTCATTTACTGGTTGACTTAGAAATCATAACATACATAACTTTTTAAAGTCTAATCAATAACATTATTTTCCTCCTAGATTATGTGTAGGAACTTAAGACTCTTGAATCCCATTAGCCTGCCCCAACCACAACATGTGGTAGTGTCCTTTATTTTAATTTTAAACCTTAAGACTTTGTTTTATGTAGTAATGTCCATTTTTATACACCTATATATTTACCATTTTGCTTACATTTTTCCTGTGTCTTACACTTCCACATTTTTGGGGACCTCTCTCTGCCTAAAATATATCTTTTGTGAAGGTCTGCTTGTAGGAATGAATGTCTCAATTTTTGCTTGTATGAAAATGACTCTTATTCTTGAATAAATTTTCACTGGGTAGAATACACATTGATTTGATACACTTATATATTGGAAAATGATTACATCAGAGCATTTACCATTTTCTTTTTTGTGGTGAGAACAATTAAGACCTACTCTCTTAGCAACTTTCAAGTATATAACACTAAAATCTGACCTGAGATCACCATGCTGTATATTGATAACTAAAATCACCATGCTGTACATTAGATCCCCGGAATTTCTTAATCTTATCATTGGAAGTTTGTACCCTTTGACCAATATCTCCCCATTTCCCTCACCTTGTAAAATGTTTAATACTCAACTTTTGTTTATATGTGTTCTTATAAAATAGTAAAGTAAATGCATGTAATTTTATGTAAATAGTATTGTTATATCTCATTTCTTATTTTACTCAGCAGTTTTTAAGATATATATTCATTGCTCTAGTACTCCTGTTATGTATCTACTACACTTTGCCTATCCTCTCTCAGTAATGGATACCAATGACTTTTAATTCCATGTCATCACCAAAAGTAATGGACACCATTATGTGTATCTTCTTATGCACCCTAATGAGATTAATTGCTCTCCTGAATGGTATGATTATAAATTCCCACAAGAAGTGCAAAGTGTTTCTAAATTTCTGTACCCCCACTAATAGTTGGCATTGCGCAGCTTTCCAAGTTTTGTCAGTCTAATAGGGCAACCTGATATTTCATTGTTTTACATTTCCATTTCTCTGATAACTAAGCTAGATATCTCTTTATATGCTTGTGTGTCTTTGGGGTTTCTTCTTCTGTAAATTCCTTTTGATATATCTTGCACTCTTTTTCATTGAGGTTTCTGTCTTGTCTTTTTTTAAAGTAGCTGCTTGAATATTCTAGATGTCAATCTCTTTTGCTTTATCTTTTTGTATCTGTTTGTAGTATTGCAAACATCTTCCAATCTATTGTCTGCCTACTAAAATTGTGTTAAGTTTCTTTACAGGGCAGGATTGCTCAACTTTAATGTAACCCAATTATTTGGGTTTATTTGCTTTTTTCCCCCCCTTTGGTAATGCTTATCTGTTTCCCTAGATAACCAAGATACTCTTTTAATTTTCTTTTAATTTTAGACTTCTGTCCTACACACTGAAATCTCTTATCCAGGTGGATTTCTTAGTTTCATATGGCTTTAGTAATGATCCAGATGTTAAAATCATTTAGTGATTTTAAGTCTTTTGTGTCACCTCTAAATAATTTTTGTTGTTCCCCTGGTGTTAAAATGCTTTCTGTCAAATATTAAGTTCCCGTATAAATGTAGGTCAATCTCTGGGAGCTCTTTAGCATTTCATAGGTCTGTCTGGATTATCACACTGATACTATCTTTTTTTTTATTACTCTAATTTCCTAGCACATCTTGCTATCTAATAGGGAGAGTTGATCCTCTTGACTCTTCTTTAAGGTTGACATAGTTGTTCAAGGAACTTTTATGCTTCTATAATTTTATTTTCCGGCTTTATTGAGATTTAATTGACAAATAATGAATAAGGTATACAATATGATACATGTATATGTTGCAAAAGGATTACCACAATAAGGTCAATACATAGGTTACTTCAAATAGTTTTTTTGTGTGTGAGAACTTTTTTAAGATCTACTCTTTTAGCTACTTTCAAATATTCAATACAGTATTGCTAACTGTAGTCATCATGCTATACATTACATTCCCCAAACGTATTCATCTTATAACCTCATTTGACCATGAAGTATATACCATTTGACCAACTTCATCCATTTCCTCCCTACCCCCACTATTGGAAACCAACAATTCATCTTCTGAGGAGTTCGGTTTTTTAGATTATACATGCATCATCATACAGCGATAGAGATCATACAATACTTTCTCTATCTGGCTTACTTAGCATAGTGCCTTCAGGTCCAACCATATTGTCACAAATACCAGGATTTCCATCTTTTAATCACTGAATGATATCCCATAGTGTATATATGCCACATATTCCTTGTCCATTCATCTGCTGATGGACACTTTCATTATTTCCATGTCTCGGCTGTTGTTAATAATGCTGCAGTGAACATGAGAGTGAAAGTATCTCTTAAAGATAGTGATTTGTACCTTGTTGTGATACCTCCAGTTTTGTTCTTCTTTCTCATGATTGCTTTGGCTTTGCAGTCTTGCGTGGTTCCATATCAACTTTAGGATTATTTGTTCTGAGATGTGTGAACAATGCTGTTGCTGTGTGGATAGGGATTACACCGAATCTATAGATTGCTTTGGGTAGTATGGACATTTTAACAAATATTAATTCTTCCAGTCCATGAACATGGCGTATCTTGGCATTTATGTTGTCTTTAATTTCTTCCATCGATGTCTTACAGTTCTCAGTGTACAGGTCTTTCACCTTCTTGGTTACATTTGTTTTACTAGGTAAGTTCTTTGTGGTATAATTATAGATGGGATTGATTTATTAATTTCTCTTCTACTTTATGAGTATATAATAAATGCAGAAGATTTGTATATATTCCGTCTCTGGAAACTGTGCTAAATCTAGTCATTCTGAGCATATTCGGTAGAGGTTTTGTTGGGTTTTCTATATCCCTAGTATCTTTGATGCCATCTGTGAGTAGAGTTTTATTCCTTACCAGTATGGATGCTTTTATTTCTTTTCCTTGTCAGTTGCGACTGCTAGGGCTTCCAGTGCGGGGTTGAATGAAAGTGGTAGGAGTAGACATCCATGTCTTATTCCTGATCTTAGAGAAAAAGTGTTCACTTTTTCACCATTGACTGTGATGTTAACAGTGGGTTTTTCATGACCGGCCTTTGTGATGTGAAGTATGTTCCTCCAAACTAACTTTGTTGAGACTTTTTAACATGAATGGATGTTGTATTTTGTCAAATGCTTTTTCTGCACCTGTTGAGATGACCATATGGTTTTGATCCTTCCTCTTGTGAATGTTAAGTATCCTGTTGGTTCGCAGATATTGAACTGTTGCATCCCCGGAATAAATCGTGCTTGATCATGACGATCATTTTAATGAGTTGGTAAATGCGGTTTGGTAATACGATGTTAAGGAGTTTTGCATCTATGTTCATCAAGTACACTGGCCTATAATTTTCTTGTGGCCTCTTTTTCTGGTTTTGATATTATAGTAGCACTGACCTCATAAAATGAATTTGGAAATGTGCTCTCCTCTTCTGTTTTGGGGGAAGTGTTTGAGAGGAGGATTTATATTCTTTCCTTTTCCAAATGTTTGTTTATTTTGAGAGAGAGGGAGAGGCCGCAAGCAAGAGAGGAGCAGAGAGAGAGAGAGAGAGGCAGAGAGAGAATCCCAGGGAGGCTTCCTGCTCAGCTTGGAGTCCAATATGGAGCTCAGTCTCACAATAGTGAGATCATGACCGGAGCTGAAATCAAGAGTCCGGTGCTTAACCTACTGAGCCACCCAGGCACCTCAAGGATTAATATTCTTTGATAGAGTTTACCAGTAAAGTCATGTGGTCATAAAGTTTTGCTTGTTGGGAAGTTTTGGGCTACTTATTTATCTCCTTACTTGTAATCAATCTCTTCAGATTTTCTCTCTTCCTTACTCAATTTTGCTCAATTTTATATTTCTGGGCATTACCCATCTCCTGGTTTGCCCAATTTGTTTTCATAGAACCTTTTATAGTATTCCTTTATAATTTGTTTTAATCTCTGTGGTATCAGTAGGGTTTTTTTTTCATATTTTTCAAGTTTTTTGATGTGTCTTGCTCACAGTTTATCAATTTGTCTTTTCAAGGAACCAATTCTAGGTTTCAATGAGCTTTTAAATTTTGCTTGTACTTCATTTATATTTGCTCTAATCTTCCTTTTCTGTTTACTTCAGTCTTTATTTTTTCTAGTTTCTTTAGGTGTAATTTTTCACTCTTTATTTGAGATTTTTGTTGTTTTTTTAGGTAGATCTATGTCACTATAAACTTCCCCTTTAGAACTGCTTTTGCTGCAATGCAAAAATTTTAGATCCTTGTGTTTTCATTTTTATTTGTCACCAAGCATTATTTGAATTTTTCTTTGATTTCTATATGGAGCCATTGGTTGTTTAATAGCATGTTATTGGCTTCTATGTGTTTGTTTTTTCTATTTTTCCTTATTTGATGTAATTGATTTCTAGTTTTATACCATTATAGTTGGAAATGACATTTGATATGATTTTCATTTTATTTTTTAATCAAAAGTGTTTAATAGAACTTTATTTTAAATTCCTGTATAGTTAACATACAGTGTTATGTTAGTTTCACGTGTACAATATAGTGATTCAACACTTCCATACATTACCCAGTGCTCATCGTGACAAGTGCACCATCACCCATTTCATGCATCCCCATACCCACCTCCCCTCTGGCCACCGTGTTTGTTCTCTATAGTTAAGAGTAGATTTCTTCATTTGGCCTTCTGTCTCTTTTTTTTTTTTTTTTTTTTTGCATGTACCCCTTTCGAATTAGTGTTTCTGTATTTTTTTCACAAATACCCAGTAGTGTAGTTACTGGATTGTAGGGTAGCTCTATTTTTAACTATTATTATTTTATTTTAGAGAGTGTGTGCAATCAGGGGAGAGGGGCAGAGGGAAAGAGAGATAGAATCCCAAGCAGGTTTCATGCTCAGTGCAGAGCCTGATGTGGAGCTTGATCCCACGACCCTGGGAACATGACCTGAGCCAAAATCAAGAGTCGGGCACTCAACTGACTTAACCACCCAGGCCTCCCTTTTATTTATGTGTATATGTATGTATGTTTGTATGTACGTATGTATGTATTTATAACTTTTGGGGGAACCTCCATACTGTTTTCCATAGTGGCGGCACCAATTTATGTTCCCACCAACAGTGCAAGAGGGTTCCTTTTTCTCCATACCTTCGCCAACACTTGTTTCTTGTGTTATTGATTTTAGCGATTCTGACAGGTGTTAGGTGATACCTCATTGTAGTTTCGGTTTGCGTTTCTCTGATGAGTGATGTTGAGAATCTTTCATGTGTGTGTTGGCCATCTGTATTTCTTCAGAGAAATATCTGTTCATTTCTTTGGCCTATTTAAAAAAAATTTTTTTTTAGTCTTCTACATATAAGGTTTTTATTGCTACCATAACAAGTTACCGCAAACTTAAAACCACTCAGATCAAATACATGCTTGGAACCATACAGATCTATTATCTTACAGTTCTGTAGATCAGGAGGGTGGGGGCTGCTTTGGGTTCTCTGCTCTGGGTTTCCCAAGGCCGAACAAGGTGCCGGAGGATGAGGTTCTGGAGGAAAATCCACTTGAAAGCTCATTCAGGTTGTTGGCTGAATTCAGTTCCGCATAGCTGGAGGATTTGGTCTTCTGTTTCCTTGCTGGCTGAGTGCCGGGAGTCCTTCTCAGCTCATTTCTTCTGCCCATTTTTAATTGGATTATATGTTTTGGGGGGTGTTGAGTTTTATAACTTCTTTATATATTTTATTTTTTATTTTTTAATTTAAATCCAAATTAGCTAACATATAGTGTAATAATGATTTCAGGAGTAGAATTTAGCGATTCATCACTTACATATAACACCCAGTGTTCATCCCCACAAGTGCCCTCCTTAATGCCCATCACCCATTTAACCCATCCCCCGACCCCTCCAGCAACGCTCGGTTTGTTCTATTTAAGAGTCTCTTATGGTTTGTCTCCCTCTGTTTTTATCTTATCTTTGCTTCCCTTCCCCTATGTTCATCTGCTGTGTTTCTTAAGTTCCACATATAATATACACACACCTCGTACCTTCCTTATCCATTTGTCTATTGATGGACACTTAGGTTGCTTTCATTTCTTGGCTGTTGTAAATAATGCTGCAATAAACATAGGGGCACATAGATCTCTTCCAGTTTATTTTCTTTGGGTAAATGCCCCTCAGTAATGGAATTATTGGATCATGTGGTATTTCTATTTTTAATGTTTTGAGGAACCTCCATACTGGTTCCACAGTGGCTGTACCAGTTTACATTCTCACCAACAGTGCATGAGGATTCCTTTTTGTCTACCTCCTCGTTGACACTTGTTTCTTGTTTCCCTGATTTTAGCCAATCTAACAGGTGTGGTGATAGTTCATTGTGGTTTTGATTTGCATGTCCCTGATGATGACTGATGTTGAGCATCTTTTCATGTGTCTGTTGGCCATCTGGATGTCTTCTTTGGAAAAATGTGTATTCAGATCCTCTGCCCATTTTTTAAATCGGTCTATTTACATTTAGCCATTGATAGGTAAGGAATTCCTAATGTCATCTTATTGTTCTCTGGCTGCTTTGTAGTTCCTTTGTTAATTTCTTCCTCTCTTTTGTGAATTGGTGATGCTTGTATATTCCCTTTTGTGTAGGTTTTGCTTTGTCATTACTAGGAGGCTTACATATAAGGTCTTAGATATCTAATAGTCTATTTCAAGCTGGTAACAACTTAAGTTTTATTCCATACAGGTTCCCCCAAATTTTATGTTTTTGTCGTCACAATTTATCTCTGTTCCTATTGGGCACACATTACATTATGGGTATAGTTATTTCCGATATTTTCATTCTTTGTGCTAGAGTTAAGTGATTAACATACCACCATATTACAGTATTCTGATATTGACTATATACACACTTGAAAGTGTGACATATTTTCACATGTTCGCATGTTACTAATTAGTATGCTTTCATTTTTGTCTTGCTGAACTACTTTCAGCATTTCTTGTAAGGCAGATCTTGTGGTGATAAGCTCCCTTAGCTTTTAATTGTCTGGGAGCGTCTTTATCTCTCTTTCCATTTTCTGAAGGACAACTTTTCTAGGTCAAGTATTCATGGTTGGCCTTTTTTTTCTTTCGGCACTTTATACATAGCATTCCATTTTTCTTGGCCTGCAAATTATTTGATGAGAAATCTGCTGATAGATAATATAAAATGATTATACCTGTAATACCCAAACCGCTCAATATAAACAGAGGTAAACATTATGGATGTTCTTCTTTTTTTTTAAGTTTATTTATTTTGAGAGAGAGTGCATGTGAGCAGGGGAGGGGCAGAGACAGAGGGAGCGAGAGAATCCCGAGCAGGCTGTCTGTTGTGAGCACAAAGCCTCCTAATGGTGGGGCTCAATCCCATGACCCTGGGAGCATGGCCTGAGCTGAAATCAATAGCTGGATGCTTACCCAACTAAGCTACCCAGGTGCCCCAGTTTGTTCTCTATAGTTAAGAGTCTGTTTCTTAGTTTGTCTCTCTTTCTTTTTTTTTTTCTTTACACCTTTGTTTCTTAAATTCCACATATGAGTGAAATCCTATGAAATTTGTCTTTCTCTGCCTGATTTATTTTGCTTAGCATTGTATTCTCTAACTCCATCCATGTCATTGCAAAAGGCGAGATTTCATTCTTTTTTATGGCTAATATTCCATTTTGTGTGTGTGTGTGTGTGTGTGTGTGTGTGTATACACCATCTCTTCGTTAGCCATTCATCAATTGATGGGCACTTGGGTTGATTCCATAATTTGACTATAAACATAAGGGTGCATGTATCCCTTTGAATTAGTGTTTTTGTATTTTGGTGGCAAATACCCAATAGTGCTATCACGGGATCATCAGGTAGTTCTGTTTTTAACTTTTTGAAGAACTCCCGTACTGTTGTCCACAGGGGCTGCACCAGTTTGCCTCCCCACCCACAGTGCAAGAGGGTTCCTTTTTCTCTACGTCCTCAGGCGTTGTAAGTAGAGGGCCACCCCGGCAGGATAGTTGAAACCGAAGTGGGTGCAGACTGGGGTGTCCTGGGTGCCTCCACGCAGAAGGTACTCTGTTGGGGCAGCCGGAGCCGAAGCAGGCAAGGGCCCGGAGGTTTCGGGCCTCTCCGTGAGGGGGAGAAGTTGAGGGAGGTGCCCCGGCAAGTTGTCTGGAGGTGAAGTGGTTCAGGCCTGGGGTGTTCCAGGGCGTTTTGCGTCTTGGTGAGACCGCCAGAGCTGTAGTGCCTGCTGATCAGGGGTGTCTGCTGTGTGCTCCACTGGCACCCCCTTGATGGGAGGGCTGGGGCTGCGGCTGGTGTGGAGGTGGGTCAGCTTTGGCAGCCCAACCCCGCTTCCATCTGTGCTATCAAGGTAGAAGGGGAACGTAAAGCATGGCGCTCACCAGCCCCTCTGATCCAGAGTGAGTTCCAGCAGCCCCGTCCCCCCTCGTTTGGCAGGTTCCCTAAGGCTAGATCTTTTATATCCTAGTTGCCCTTTTAAACCACAGCTTTTATTCTGTGCCCCGGAGCAGACAAATCTGTTCCCCTTCCCTTAGTACTTTCCCTCCCCACTGCAGAGGGGAGTGCCTTCGTTACTGTGTCTCCCTCTCTCTCGCTGTGCAAAAGCTGTTTAGTCAGCCCACCATTCTTTAGAAGGAATTCTTCTGGAAATGTGTGTGTGTCTATGAAGGAGGGAGTTCCGGGTCTCCCTCCGTTGCCGTCTTAGGAACTCCTAAGGTATCTTACATCTTTTTTTTTTTTTTTTTGTAGGAACTTAGATATTTTTGGCATTCGCTTATTTACGCATTCAATGAACATCTCCTGAGTGTCTGCTACAGACCAGGCACTTTGCTAAGTGTTATTCTGATGGGGGAAAAAAAAAAAAAAAAAAAGACAACATGCCCGCTTTCAGTGGAGCTTACCTTCCAGTGTGTGTGTGTGTGTGTTGGGAGGAGGGGCGGGGAGGGCAGATAATATACAAGAAAAGTAAAACACGCACTGTGTTACGTTGTGATAGAGGCTAGGAAAAACATGGAAAGAGATTTCAAAGCTGGGGGGTTGTACTGAAACTTTACGTCGGTCGCCCAGAGGAAAGCTCAGGGCAGATCCGTGAGGGAAAGGATTCAAGTCCGAGGAGCAGCAAGAACCAAAGACCTTGAGATGAGAACATGCGTGGGGTGTCTGAGGCCCCCCCCCCCCCAGGGAGACCACGTATAGAAGCAGAGCACGGAAAGAGAAACTCGTGTCTTTGCTTCTCCCCTACAGCACCATATCGTACAGCTCGTTACACACAGTATTTATTGAGTAATGAATCTGGATTTTTCCACTTCCGAGGGGAAAAACAGCAGTGAGGAGAAGGGGCAAAGCCACATGACTTCACAGCTAAGCGGGGCTAAGTGCACGGTGGGGAAGAAAGCGCTTGGGGCGGGAAGAATAGAATAGAGTGGGTTTTGAGGTGGAGTGGTTGACCAAGCAGCTGGAAACACAAGTTTGCTGCTTCGTGGCGCTCAGGGAAGAGAGAGATTTGGGAGGCAATACCGTTGGAGGCATGAGACTGATGAGGTCCTCCGGGGAGGATGGCCTTGGACCAGGGTCATGGTGTGGGAATGTAGAAAGAGGGATGGGTTCGTTCTGTATGCAGGACCTCGATGATGGAGGAGACGTGGATGGTAAGGAAACACAGGAGTCGAGCCTGATTCGAGGGTTCTGTTGACAGGGGTGGTGCCACTGCTAAGACTGGGAGGGCTCAGATGGAGCAAGGACATGTGTGGGATGAAAGCGGACATCAGATAGAAAATACCGAGTAATTGCCAGATTGAAAAGAGGATCTCTATTTACATCTCAGAAGCTGAAGGTCTCAGAGTCACGGCAGCTAGTGAGCAGCCAAGATGACCTCCTCTAGGAGGCGACACTCAGCGCAGCAGTAAAGCTCCAGCGTCGCCAGCAGGTGGCGCGCTCCGCGGGGCCATCTGATGAGCTTCTGAAGGCCCATCTGCTCAGATTACCTTGCTACCTCCCCGTTCAGCCTGAGCCCTGGCAGCGTTTTTGATGCTAACCACTGCTGCTTTTCATTTGGATCAGCCTGTCCCTTGCTAAGCGGGCCGTTCCTAAATGTTACAGGGCTCGTCGAAGGGGTGCCTGTTCCCATGTGTCCTCTTTCTGGCATCAGTAGGCGTCATGCTTTGATGCTGGTGCTGTCACCGGTAAGTAATGAGTCACAGGGAACAAGTGTCGCTGGCTGCTCACCAAGGTTGGGTATTAACTGGTAAGAAGAGGACGAGATAAAATTTGGGACAGAAGGAACGGGTGTGCCATCGTTAATGTGCTGTGCTTGCTTTTAGACCTATCAGGAGGCAGTTTCGCTAAGTCCAAACAATCAAAACTGGAAGAAGGCGATGCTCCGGAATCCCCCTCCTCGGTGACGGAAGAAACGGGCTTAGCAGGTGACATTATGTGCCCGGCCAGCCATTCAAGCAAGAATGGGACAGATTTGTGAGCACTGAATGCTCCTGCACGCACTCCAAGGGGGTTACGGTTTGAAGATCACAGTGGCTTTTGCCTTTCAAAGACAAGCATTTTGTCCTTTCAAACACAAGTAAATTGTTGCACAAATTAGAGATCAAAGCAAGTACTTCTAGCATGTTCTAGTCCTTCTAGCAGGTTGATGTCTGCCTCTTTACTCTTCTTGATGGCAATTTTCAGGGCCTAAAGCTCCTAAAATTATAGGTCTCTGCTTTAGTTGGTAGCTATTAGCTCGGTTTTTGTGTTAGAGATATCCACTCTACCCCAGTGAAGGATGGCCTTCTGTGTAAGTGAGGCCACCATATTTCAAAACGAAAGGCTCCAAGAGAGCAGACTGGGAAGCCCAGAGATACTAGAGTTTGGTGGTTAAGTGCCTCTGGTCTTCCCAGTTTGCTCTCTTGGAGCCTTTTGTTTTGGGTTCCAATCCTGGCACTGTTGGTGTGAGCTTTCACAAGTTACTGGATCCCTCTGTTCAATATGGGGAACAACGGAGCCCATTTGACACGGCTTTTGTGAGGCTGAAATGAGCTACAACCTGCCAGGCCCTTAATAGTGCCGGAGCCCTCGCGAGCCCTCCTAAAACTTGGGGCGCCCAGAAGCCATCATGCCAGTGTTGCCCCATAGAAATGTCCCACCCATCACATCCTCTTTAAAACCTCTTACAACACCTCTCTCTGCCTGCTGCTTAGGCAGAGCTGCTCTGATTTAAAATTCTGGGAGAGTTTGGAGGAGGTGAGCACTTGAGTGAGGTTCGGTGGGAAGCGGCATGAAGTGCTCACGACGAGGACTCTCGGATCAAGCTGGCCTTGTCGGCCAGAGTCGGCCAGGCTGCAGTCACGGCCAGGCCCCCGTGGGACTTCTGCGGCTCGTATCTGTGCTTCTTAGCTGCCCGTCCACCTCTGAGCAGCTGATAGACTGAGCACATCTACCTCGAGCACTGTGTTCGTTTTACCCGATGTTCTCTCTTTATTGTTCAGAAGGCATTTCCACTCCGTCCCCAGCAGTTGCGCCGGAGAACTCAGACGGTTCTGCTATTATCGCAACCCTCGAAACCTTCGCTAGAGACCTGAGAAGAAAAACTGAGGTAATTTTCCACTAAAAATGAAAAGCTAGCTTGTTACGAGTTTAACAAGATCCTATTATCCATCAGTGCCGTTGATATTCTTCATGTGTGAGGGTTCTCCGCACTCTTTTGGGGAGGTACGTTTGCCTTAGCCATGGTCACTGATTTCAGTGCCTTTGTGAATTATGGCTTGTAGTTATGAGACTGCTATTACCTGTGCGTTTGCTACAGTGGGACCAGATGCACCTCTATGGAAATCAGACCCATGGTTTGGTTTCATTGGTAGTGTTCTCAGACAACTGAACTACCAGAAGCAATGATTCGGTCATAATGATAGACGGGAGGAGAGGGGAGCGGGGGACCATCTGGATGAGAGAGGCATCTGGGATAAGGGCGGAGGTGGGCTTTGGGTAGATGGTTAGCTGAGTGGTGGCGTATCTTTGAGCGATGCGCACATAGGCCATCCCGTAATCTTGTCTGCAGGATGAACTCTGGAAGAATTTCAGTTCCCTCCTTTGATGTCCTATTGTTCCTAAATCTCTAAAGAGTTATTTCTTTGCACATTTGGGAAGAATCTCTTACCCTGACATACATTCATTTAACTAACATGGGAAGCCCCCACAGTCTTATATTTTCTTCGATACCAATGTAAGCTCACTTATAATGGCAATTTGTTCATAATATTCAATATACGTTGTGACAGGGAGACTATAGGTTTTCCTATTTTAGCTTATTGTTCTTTATTGGCACTGAACCTGAGGTAATGCATAGACCGCGTGTTACACGGTGTCTCATCACAATCGTTTAGCAGTAACGTTTGCTATGCAACGTCTTTTCCACGCAACACCTGAACTGAATTTATGTAGTTATGGTTAACTCAAATGTGATCATTTTGCTGTTGTTGTTATGGTTTAGCTTAGGTACAAAGGGAGTCCGCTTGATTCAAAAAATGCAAAGCAAGCACCAGATTGCTTAATCCAACTTTTAAACCAGATACACCAATGCAGGTAAGTGTTGGGCTTCAGTACAAGTTTGTGAAAGTGGGATCGCTCACAAGCTTTTGTGTCATGACCACTGTGCTGGGGTCACGAGGAGCCGAAGCTTGAGCGGATGTGTGAGGTTTGCTCCCTCACCTAACCTTCCTAGGTTTCTCCTTCCTCCTTCATAACATGACGGGTTAAAGCCTTCTTGAAGCCTCTTCATGGTCTCCCATTGTATGATCCTAAAACACTCTTTTCAAAAAATTTATAATCCGGTTGTGAAGACAGAGGAAGCACGGACATCTATGTAAAAATGCTGGATAAGTGCTATGTGTTAAATACATGCAGTGGAATATTATTCAGCCCTAAGGGATGAAATTCTGACACGTGCTAAAATATGGATGAACCTCGAGGACATTATGCTCAGTGAAATAAGCCGGATCCAAAAGCACCAGTCTTACACAATTTCACTTGTAGGAGGTACCTAAAAGAGGCAAATTCATAGAGAAGGAAAGCAGAGTAGAGATTACCAGAGGGTGAGGGAGTGGGGAACGAATTGTTGTTAAATCAGAACGGAGTTTCTGTTGGGATGAGGGAAAAGTTCTAGAGACGGATGGTGGTGACAGTTGCACAACGTTGTGAATGCACTTACTGCCACTGAATTAGAAATGGTTAAAATGGTAAATTTTATGTTACATATATGGCCAAAATAAAAAGTGCTGTGCACTCATGCATACACACACACACACACACACACGCACACGCACACGTGTACAAACATATCTTGATGACCATAGAGCAAGAACGACAAAGGCGTAAGATTTCAGAGAGATGTGAAGGTTAGGAAAGGTGAGTGGAGATGGGATTCCGTAGTGATTAGAGTTAATCCAGAGCCATTACAACGGAAGTGCTTCTGTAGTGAGGTTTTGGAAACAAAGGTTTGAATGGTATAAGGAAAGTATGTATAGAGATCGTTCCTTGTTGAAGAGAATGACCTGTGAACGAAGGAGAGGAAGAAAACAATGGCGGGTTGGTTTGCTTAACTGAAGGACGATGTTTCTTAGGGCAGAAAATATAATGTGAGTAGACATTTATGATGTTTTTCAAACTTGCTTACATGCAATGTCATTTGGTTCTCAAAACAAGCCCATGAAGGACTTTGGACTTCTAGAACTCCCATTGTCTTTTAGGGTTATATATGCATGCATTTTTCATTCGGCAAATGCACGCTGAGTGGCACCAGGTGCCAGGTCCCGTCTAAGTGCAGGAGAGCAGTGACGACAAGCTTTGGGAGCTTCTTGCCTTCATAGAACTTCCAGCCTAATGGAGAAGACAGACCATAAACAAGGGAAAAAAGCAGTTTATGGGGTCGTTAGAAGAGCAACTGTTGGAAACTTTAGAACTAACATGTAGAGGAGAGACGAGTCTATTAGCCAATTTCAGCCTTCAGGACCAGCTTAAGGCAAGAGAAAGGGGAGAAAATGGAAGGTAAGAAGCGATGGGGAGCCATGATTGGTGTTCTAGTAGCTTCCAGGACAGCTCTGGCCTCCATGTCCTTTTCCTTGGAGTTATCTCTTCTTTGCTCTGTAATACTAGCTTTCTCCAGTCTTCTGTTGAAAGGCTAAATCAAAGTTTGCAGAACTAAGGGATGAGGATGGTCAGGCAGTGAGGGAAGAGGAGACGGGTGTTCTTTTTTTTTAAGTTTATTTATTTTGAGTGCAGGGGTGGGAGAGTGGGGGGGGGAGGGGACAGAGAGAGTGTGCACAAGTTGGGGAGAGACAGAGAGAGCATCCAAGCAGGCTCTGCTCTGTCAGCCTGGAGCCTGACATGGGGCTCGAACTCACAAATAGTGAGATCATGACCTGAGCTGAAATCAAGAGTTGGACGCTCAACCTACTGAGCCACCCGGGTGCCCTGAGTTATGTGTCCTTAAAACAAACGTCTGGAGAAGAATAAGAAGTATCCTTGCAATAAGAGGATTGTCTTTTGTCCTATTCAAGCAGTCCCAATGAAATCTGGTGCTTTTTACTTTTATCAGACTGAATAAACTAGAGAAGTTTCACAGTTTTGTCCTTCAAGAGCTGAGCAATCTTGAGAAGGATATTCAGGCTCTGAAACACCTTGAGAAGGATGCCCTGGTAAGTCCTTTTCTTGAATATCCTCTGTGACTTACGAGGATCTGTTCCAGAGTAGAGTAACGGCCAAATACTTAAAACTTTTGTTCAATTCTAGGAATTTTGGGGGAAACAGTCTGATGCCCTGAAATCATTCTGTGATCTGCAAGTGCTGAGGTATTTTTTCAAAGTATTCCTTCTAGAAGTATCTTAGTTGAAGAATGAGGGTAGTGCGCTGGCTGTAGTATGGGTGATCGATGTGGGTGAAACTGCACGGAAGCAGCTATGTAGCTGCATCCTTTCAAACCAACTACTTTTGTGGCACTCCCTGAGCAGAGAGTGTGGCTTAGGGCATTCTAGAAGTGTCAATTTTGAAAAGCATAAGCAGGATCATACAAATGTCCGTGTTTTTGATCCAATTTGTTTTCTTTTAAGCAATAATTTTAAAAAATTGAGTCCATCCTGAGAAAAACACTTAGATATATAGTGAATTGTGGTATCGTAGGATATATTCTCTCTCTATATATTCTTTGGGCAGTATGGAGATTTTAACAGTATTTGTTCTTGGGGTCCCTGGGTGGCTTAGTCGGTTAAGCATTTGACTTCAGCTCAGGTCATGATCGCAGGGCTCATGAGTTCGAGCCCCACGTCGGGCTCTGTACTGACAGCTCAGAGCCCGGAGCCTGCTTCAGATTCTGTGTCTCCTTCTCTCTCTGCCCCTCCCCCACTCACACTCTGTCTCTGCCTGTCTCTCTCTCAAAAATAAACATCAAAAAAATTTTAAAAACCAGTATTTGTTCTTCCAATCCATGAGCATTGAATATCTCTTTGTGTCTCTTCAATTTCTTTCATCAGTATTTTCTAGTTTTCAGAGTACAGATCTTTAACCTCTTTGGTTAAGCTTATTCCTAGGTACTTTATTATTTTAGGTGCAATTGTAAATGAGATTGTTTTCTTAATTTCTCTTTCTGCTGCTTCATTATTGGTGTATAGAAATGCAACAGATTTCTGAACATTGATTTCGTATCCTGCAACTTTACTGAATACGTTTACCTAATAGTTTTTTGGTGGAGTCTTTAGGGTTTTCTGTATATAGTATCATGTCATCTGCAAACAGTAAGAGTTTAACTTCTTCTTTACCAATTTGGATGCCTTTTATTACTTTCTCTTGTCTGATTGCTGTGGCTAGGACATCCAGTACCATGTTAAATAACAGTGGTGAGAGTGGACATCCTTGTTCCTGAGTTTCGTATAAACCTTGTTCCGAGGTTTTGTATAAACCTACTTTATTGAGGGGCTTTATTGTGAATGGATGTTGTACTTTGTCAAATGCTTTTTCTGCATCTATTCAAATGATAATATGGTTCTTATCCTTTCTCTTATTGATGTGATGTATCACATTGACTGGTTTGCAAATATTGAACCATCTGTGTATCCCAGGGATAAATCTCATTCAGTCATGAGGAATGCTTTTTTTTTAATGTATTGCTAGATTATGTTTGCTAATTTTGTTGAGGATTTTTGCATCTGTGCTCATCAGAGATATTAGCCTGTAGTTTTCATTTTTTTGTGGGTCTTTATCTGGTTTTGGAATTGGGGGAATGCACAATTATATGGTCAGTTAATCTTTGACAAAGCAGGAAAGAATATACAAGGGGAAAAAGACATTCTATTCGACACTTACATGCAAAATAATGAAGCTGGACCATTTTCTTACACCATACACAAAAACAAACAAAAAATGGAGTAAGGACCTAAATATGAGATCTGAAACCATAAAAATCCTAGGAGAAAGCACAAGCAGTAATTTCTGACATTGGCCATGACAACATCTGTAGAATGTCTCCTGAAACAAGGGAAACAAAAGCAGAAATAAACTATTGGGACTACAGCAAAATTAAAAGCTTCTGCACAGTGAAGGTAACAGCCAATAAAACTAAAAGACAACCTACTGAATAGTGGAAGATATTTGAAAATGACATATCTGATAAAGGGTTAGTATCCAAAAAATATAAAGAATGTATATAGCTCAACACCCAAAACTGAAGAATCCAGTTTAAAAATGTGCAGAAGACATGAACATTCTTCCAAAGAAAACATCCAGATGGCCAACAGACACATGAAAAGATGCTCAACATCACTCATCATGGATGTGCAAATCAAAACTACAATGAGATATCACCTCATACTTGTCAGAATGACTAAAATAAAAAACACAACAACAAAAATTTATGAGACTGTGGAGAAATAAGAACCCTCGTGCACTTTTGGTGGGAATGCAAACTGGTGCAGCTACTGTGGAAGACAGTAAGGAGGTTCGTCCAGAAATTAAAAATAAAACCACCTCATGATCCACTAGTTGGATTACTGGGTATTTACCCCAAAAATAAAAACATGAATTCAAAGGCATACACACACCCCTACATGTGTTGCCACATTATTTATAATAGCTACTTTATGGAAGCGACCTTAATAAAAAAATGAAATCTTGCCATTTACAATAACATGGATAGATCTAGAGTATACTGCTAAGCAAAATATGAGGCAGAGAAAAACAAATACCATATGATTTCACTCATATGTGGGATTTGAGAAACAGAACAAACAAAGGGAAAAAAATAAGAGACAAACCAAAAAACAAACATAGAACAAACAGATGGTTATGGGGGGGTGGGGGGATGGGCAAAATAGGTGAAGGGGGTTAAGAACACACTTGATGAATGCTGAGTAATATATGGAATTGTTGAATCACTACATTGTACACCTGAAATGAATATAATACTGTGTGTGAAAAGAGCCCCAACAAACATAAGTCCAGGACCATATGGATTTACAGGTGAGTTCCAACAACATTAAAAAAAAAATTAATACCATTCTTAAATTATTCCAGAAAATAGAAGAGAAAGAAAAGCTTCCAAATACATTCTACAAGGCCAGCATTATTGTGATACCAAAATTAGGCAGATATTACGAAACAAGAAAACTACAGGCCGATATTCCTGATCAACATAGATGCGAAAATCCTCAGGAAAATATTAGTTAACTGCATTCAACCATACATTAAAAGGATCATTCTCCAAGGTCAAGTGGGATTTATTCTAGGGACTCAAGGATGGTTCCATATCCACAAATTAATCCACATGATACGCTGTATTAATAAAATGAAGGATAACAATCATATCATCTCAGTAGATACAGTAAAAGCATTTGACAGAATTCTAATTCTGTTACTGATAAAAACTTCCAATGAGGTGGGTTTAGAGGAACCTACTTCAACGTAATAAAGGTCATATATGTCAAACCCACATCTAACATCATGCTCAATGGTAAAAAATGGAAAACTTTTTCTCTAAGATCAGGAACAAGATAAGGTTGTCCCCACTCACCGCTTTTATTCAGCATAGTAATGAAAGTCTTACACAGCAATAGGAGAAGAAAAAGAAGTAAAAGTCACCACATTGGGGAGGAAAAAGTAGAACTGTCACTATTTGTAGATGACATAATACTATATCTAGAAAATCCTAAAGATCCCATCAAAAAACTATTAGAACCTATAAATACAGTAAAGTCGCAGAATATAAAATTAATATACAGAAATCTGTTACATATATTTACACTAATAATGAAGCAGCAGAAAGAGAAAGTAAGAAAACAATCTCATTTACAATTACATCACCAAGAATAAGATCCCTAAGAATAAACTTAACCAAAGAAGTGGAAAAAAGACCTGTACTCTGAAAACTATAAAATCTTAATGAAAAAAATTGAAGAGGACACAAATGGAACTATATACATACTTATGGACTGGAAGAATTAGCATTGTAAAATGTCCATACTACCCCAACCTACAGATTCAATATAATCCCTAGCAAAATACCAACGGCATTTTTCACAGAACTAGAACAAATAATCCTAAAATATATCCGGAAGTACAAGAGACCCTGAATAGTCAAAGCAATCTTAAGAAAGAAGAACAAAGGTGGAGGTGTCACAATCCTAGTGTCAAACTATATTACAAAGCTATGGTATTCAAAACAGTATGGTACTGGCACAAATATAGACCCATAGATCAATCCATGCTTTTATGGTCAATTAATATATGACAAAAAAGACAAGAATATACACTAGGGAAAAGACCATCTCTTCAATAAGTGGTGCTGGAAAAACTGGACCACATTCTTACACCATGCATATGAATAAACCCAAAATGGATTAGAGACTTAATCCCTTGTGAGACCTGAAACCATACAACTCTTGAAAGAACACATAGGTGGTAATCTCTTTGACACAACCCTGTGTCTCCTCAGGTGAGGGAAACAAAAGCAAAAATAAACTATTGAGGCTACATCAAAATAGAAAGGTTTTGCACAGCAAAAGAAACCATCAACATAATGTAAGGCGACCTACTGAATGGGAGAAGATATTTGCAAATGATATATCTGTTAAGGGGTTAATATCCAAAATATATGAAGGGCGTAGATAGCTCCATACCAAAAAGCCAAATGTTCCAATTAAAAGATAGGCAGAGGACCCGAATAGAAATTTCTTCTAAGAAGACGTACAGAAGGCCAGCAGACAGATAAAAAGATACTCAACATCACTAATCATTAGAGAAATGCAATTCTAAATCACAATGAGTTATCACCTTCTACCTGTCAAAATGGCTGGTATCAAAAAAGCAAGAAATGACGGATGTTGGTGAGGATGAGAAAAAAAGGAACCCTTGTTGGTAGGAATGTAAACTGATGCAGTCACTGTGGGAAACAGTTTGGAGCTTTCTCAACAAAATTTAAAATGGAAATATATGATCCCGAAATTCTGCGACGGGGTATTTAATGAAAACAAAACCACAAGTTCAAAAGGATACATGCACCCCTATTATTTACAGTAGCCAATATCCGGAAGCAGCCTAGATGTCCATCAACAGACAGCTGGGTAAAGATGGGGGTGTATGTGTGTATATGCATATACACGCACAACGGATTGTTACTCGGCCATAAAGACAAATCTCCCGTGTATGAAAACACGGAGGGACCTAGGGGATATTCCAAGTGAGATAAGCCAGACAGAGAAAGACAAATACCATATTTCACTTGTATGTGGAATCTAAAAAACAAAACAAATCAAAGAACTCCTAAGTCCGGAGAACAAACTGGTGGCTGTCAGAGGTATGGGGGTAGGTAGGGGTATGGGGGAGCGGTCAAAATATGTGAAGGGGAGTGGGAGACACCCGCTCCCAGTTATGGAAGGAATAAGTCATGGGGATGAAAGGTACAACAGGAAATACAGTCCGTGGTATTTTAGTAGCATCGTATGGTGACAGATGGTAGCCGCACCATGGTGAGCATAGCATAACCTACAGCGTTGTTAAAGCCACTGTGTTGTATACACCTGTAACTAATGTTACATTGTGTATCAATTATACCTTAAAAATGTGAAAGAAAAACATTTAAAAAATAGAATTTGACATAAATAACTCAGGATAATACATAATTTCCAATAATATTTTTTATGTTAAATTAATATGTATATATATTTATTATATATTATGTTTGGGAGGTTTTTTTTGTTGTCGTTTTTAGTGGTTTTTGTTTTACTGGTATGGGTTTATCCTGGGTTCACTCTCCAAAAGGCTTGTCATGATATATGTAGCTCACAATTCAAATGATAATGAGTCTTTTTCACTCATGGCTGAACGTATTCAAAAGATTGGTTTGTTGGGGCGCCTGGGTGGCGCAGTCGGTTAAGCGTCCGACTTCAGCCAGGTCACGATCTCGCGGTCCGCGAGTTCGAGCCCCGCGTCGGGCTCTGGGCTGATGGCTCAGAGCCTGGAGCCTGTTTCCGATTCTGTGTCTCCCTCTCTCTCTGCCCCTCCCCTGTTCATGCTCTGTCTCTCTCTGTCCCGAAAATAAATAAACAAAAAAAAAAAAAAAAAAGACTGGTTTGTAAAAATACAATGACTGGGGCACCTGGGTGGCTCAGCTGGTTGGGCGTCCGACTTCAGCTCAGGACATGATGTCACACTCTGTGGGTTCAAGCCCCACGTCAGGCTCTGTGCTGACAGCTCAGAGCCTGGAGCCTGCTTGGGATTCTGTGTCTCCCTCTCTCTCTGACCCTCCCCCGCTCATGCTCTCAAAAATAAATAAACATTAAAAAAAATTTAAAAAAATACAATGACTAATGAAAAAAATAACAAATTTTACATATTGATATGAGTAATACATTTTTATGAAAAATAACCAGATTTTTCAAGACAAACGTGAGAAGAATAGCACTGGGTTGTGTTTGCAAATTTCTTTAATATCAGGCTTCACCGAAGATAGCTGTATTCTCATATCTGCTTCTCAGTTCAGTCTGCTGTGATAGCACATATATTGTAGCCTCTGGAAGACACTGTATATTTGTGCGAGAAAGAATGAAAAAAAGCAAATGATGTCTTACTATTACTTACCATTATTACCAAAGTAGTTTTGGACTCACGGAACCTTTGGAAGCTTAGGGGTCTCCAACTTAAGGGGTCACTTAGGGGGTCCCAAAGGTTCACACTTGAGAACTGCTGATATAAAGCAATACTAGATTAAGAAGTAGAGAAGATTATACCCCCTAGATTTCTGAAACCTGGAGAATTCACTTATTTTGACTAAACCTCAGCTTTTAGACAACTGTCTTTTCAGTTCATACAGATTACATTGTAGGAATAGTTACAATTTGCTTTCACCTCCCTTGACAATAGGCCCTTTGTATGACTTTAGAATACTCAAAAAAAAAAAAAATCCCTCCAAAATTCACATCTCCCAGGGTTTTGCCTTTGCTCTCCACTCTTCCAGTCACCTAAGGAAACCACCCCGTGGCTTATAGAGGAGAGATGATAATGATGCTCTTAGCGCATGCTGGGTGCTTACTGGGCACCAGGCTGGACTTGGTCAAGATCCAATATCTGGATCTGATGGGTACCCAGTGGCTGCCCTCTTGGCATGTTTGTGCATCAGTGATGGTTTTTACATATTTTGCTAGGGAAAGGAGAAGGCCGTTCCTCAGACTAGATTATTTCAGCCCCTAGCGCAGTGCTACAAGGAAGTAGGGATTAATACTTTGAATGGTTGTCATGAGATCCCTCTACCTATGTTTTGGGCTAGTGGTGTTGACAGATGCAGTGCATGAAATAGGATCAAGTGAAAATATCAATTACTTAGAATGGTATTCTGGATTGGCCATTGATTCTCCTCAGCTGACATCCAGGAATGTAACGATCTATGAAATAACCTTATGATGTATGTACGTACATTTGTGTATAGTCTTAAATTGGCCAAATATAATGAGATGGATCCGTTTTTTCCAGGCTCAATCCAGATCAGTCTTCATGAGGAAAGCCAAAGTCCTGTGTGACGACTGCATTCCTGGGGTAGGTGCAAAGGATTGCTTCGATGGAATTGGAATGGGGGAAAGTAAGCAGTGAAAGATGTTCTAACGCTCTGGGCTCCAAGAAGCTTTCTCCTCTTTCATAATATTCTCCATGCTAGAAATTATTCTTTTGGATCTGGTCTTTCATTGAACAAATATTTATAATTGAGTGCTTGCTCTGCATCGGGCAACAGGCTAAACATGGAGCTACAATTGGTAACACACAGATATGTTCCTGCCCCCGTTACAAATAAATTCCTTGAAGAAAGACAGAAAGAGACAAGTGAGCAAATAAACTAAGCACAAGTTTACAAAGTGCTTTTGAGGGATACAGTGCTGTGGCCGAGAGCAAGGGTGTGCAGTTCAGATAGGATGGTCATCAAAGGTCTCTGTGGGGAAGTGACATTTAAGATAGGGTTTCAAGAATAGGAAGGAACCAGGGGAGCCTGGGTGGCTCAGTCGGTTAAGCATCCCACTTCAGCTCAGCTCATGTTCTCACGGTTTGTGGGTTCGAGCCTCGTGTCAGGCTCTGTGCTGACAGCTCAGAACCTGGAGCCTGCTTCAGGTTCTGTGTCTCCCTCTTTCTCTGACCCTTCCCCATTCACGCTCTGTCTCTCCCTCAAAACTAACATTAAAAAAGAAAAAAAAAAAAGAATAGGAAGGAACCAGACTTAGGAACAGTTTAAGGCAACAGGATTGGGTAGGGGAGAACATGACATATTTGAAAAACTGAAAGTTCTTAGCTCAGTGGTGTCTGAGGGGACAGTTACTTGAAAGGAAGCTGGGAGCCTGACTGAGTCGCATTGAGGTCAGGGCCTCACTGAACAGGCTGAGGAGCTTGAATTTCGTACTCAGGTGAAGGGAAATATGGGTGGGTTCGAGCAAAGGCATTGGGGGTGAGGGTACTGTGATCTGATTTATATTTTAAGAATCCCATCCTACCTGCCTTGTTAAGAATTGACTGGGGAAGTGAGAATAGAGGAGAGGAGCTGAACTGGATGGGGGGGCTTTGGAGATGGTGAGAAATGGGGAGACACCAGGTACCTTTTGGGGCCAGGGTTTGTAAATCATTGATAGATGGAAGTGATGCATAAAGTAAGGATGACTCCTGGGATTCTGTTTTCTAGCAGTTGGATGGATGGCGTTGCCAGTTAGGGAGATGGGGGAGACCTGGGGTGGAAGGAATGTGTGGGTCAAGCAGGGACTAGAGTTTATTTGTTCATGTGTTAACTGGTTTTGATGAGGACTTGGAATCATGGGCAATTTTCCAGGAAACTACAATTTAACAAAATGGACTCCTGCAGGGATGGGAAATATTCACAGAAGTGGAGAGTCAGAAAGAACTACCATGGAGATGTGTATGGTTCAGATTGTGCACGAAGTTCTTCTATCCTTCAGGAAAGGATAACTTCGGTGCTGTTGACTAAATGGTACTAAAGGGTAACGTTAGTACTGTTCCAGCACACAGAAGAATAAAAATTACCCAATTTTTAAATGAACCTTGTGTGACAATGCTAAAACCCAACAAGAATTACACAGAGAACCATAGAACAAATCTCCCTCAAAATAATTAAGGCAAAATTCTAAGCAAAATATCGGCAAACACCATTTAGCACCTTATGAAAGGAATAATGTGTCACGATCAAGGGAGATTTATTCCAGCAATACAAAGATGGTGTGATATTAGGGAATCTATCAATACATTGATTGCTGATAGACCTAGGGAGAAAAATCATTGTGACTCTCTTTCATAGATTTCAAAAGGTGTTTGAAAAAAGTCTACATCTGTGTCTGAATTTGTATAAGCCCACATAAAATAGTAGTAATGAGATACTCTGTAGTATGATACATCAGTCCAGAAGCCAGTATCATGCTTAATGGAGAACTCCAAATGCATTATTACTAATTTCAGGACCAATAGATGGGGAGACTCAGTAACATAAAGATGTCCGTTCTCACAAGGTGGAGAGCAGAGAATGCAAACTCTGTCCTGATTCTTCTAAGAGCACTAATCCACTTGTGAGGGCTCATCTCCTGACCTCATTTCATCCTGATTACCTCCCCGAGGCTCTGCTTCCTAACACCATCACCTGGTGGGGATGGGGGGAGTTTCAGCAATTGAATGGAGTGGGGGTGATACAGACATAAATCGTGTCAATGGATTGACAGTTTCAGTGGGATCAAAAGTTAGGACAGTGAGGGAAGGAGCGCAGGTGGCTGGGAAAGGCCCGAAAAATGCAGTTAGAAAACGGGATGTTATGAATCAAGATTTCTGTAATGACAACATCCGAGAGAGTGTAGCTATGGTGAAATGGAAGAAAATCCTATACGAGGTGAGGAAGTGAAAGAACTGAGAAGCCAGCGAGTGAAGGTGGGTCCCTCATGACGGAGTTTCAGTAACTACTAAGGCTTGACAGGAAGCAGGGCCAAGTGAACAGAGGGGCCAAGACGATGGGTGACGGATGATAATTCAGATGGTTGGCATAAGTAGCAGAGAAGTGTCTGCAGGAGAGCAATTCCTATATTTGGCATTTTGGAGCAAGGAGAATACCTGTTTCTCTGCCTGGCCAGGAAGTAATGGGATAACAGAGTTAAAAAGAACAACGGCAATGACAAAAACTTTTAATTGAGAGAGGGTGTTGGGGAAGGTGGCACCCTCAGAAGTCAACCACATTTTAGTGAAAAGGAGAAGGGAGGGAGACATTTTCTTTCAAGAAGAGGCCGAGGATATTGGGAAGGCCGAGGATTGGAGACAGGATGGGATGGATTTGGAGAGATTTTTCAAGGAAGAAGTTTATAGAAGTATTACTATGAGCCCTAATGCTTCTCTAGATGGCCCAGCAGCTCGTGGGGCTACCACCCTGTGAGCTTTCTGGAAGTACTGTGAGGCCCACGGAGTAAACAAATACGGAATGTGTTGAACAACTACGAACTATCCTGTTCTTGGATGCAGTCGCTTTAAAGATAGCAACCCTCTCACCCGGTTGGGTTCTTTGAATACTATTTGCTTCTTTCCCACAGCATTTAATAATGGGGCTTTTTATACAGTTATCGACTTGAAAATTTCAATTTAGAGGTCTAAGGTAGATTCCCTAAGTAGACCATATCCAAATATATTGTCGTTAAGAATGTAATTCCATATATCTTAGAGTATAGTAGTTATCAAAAAAAAAAAAAAAGTGGTTGATTTTTAAGAACTCCTTCGGGATCCAAAGTTGTGCTTTGTGATGTTTGACCCGGCAATCCCGCTTCTAGAGAACTCTCTTAAAGATTAAATTGGACTATGCAAGGATATGTAGAGTAGTATGTATAACAGTTCTGATAAGGAGCTGTTGGAAAGTGCCTGAATGCCTAGCTGGAGCTTGGTTAAATAGATCGATACACTTACATGATATGTCGCGTTGCCATTGAAAAGAATTAGATTAGATTAATTGATTCGGGAAGACACTTGATCGTGAGTAAAAAGTTAAAAGCCTCTTGAAAAGCATTGTATATCATGTGATCCCATTTGGTTTTTTAGTTTTATTTTTTTAAAGTTTATTTATTTATTCTGAAATAGAGAGGGAGAGAAAAAAAATCCCAAGCAGGCTCTGTGCTGTCAGCACAAAGCCCCATGTGGGCTCCACCTCCTGAACTGTGAGATCATGACCTGAGCCAAAATCAAGAGTCGGATGCTCAACCGACTGAGCCACCCACGCGCCCCAGATCCCACTTGTTTTAAATGTTCGATGAGGGTGTATTATGTTCATTCACTCCACAAACTGCTGCATCTATTAGGTGCCAAGTATTGTCTTCAATGCTGGGGTTAGAATGATACCCAAGAGGTCCTTGACCGTCTAGAGGGTACATTTTAGTAGGATAGACAGAGAGTGAAGAGTAAATAGATAAAAATTCGTGATAGTGGTAAGAAGAAAAAAAGTGTGATGAAAGAGACTGATTCGGTGTGGAAAGAATCCAGTCAAACTTCCCTAAGGAAGTGACATTTGAGCTAACTTGGAAGGTGGGA
The DNA here is from genome assembly GCF_022079265.1 of Lynx rufus. NCBI lineage: Eukaryota > Metazoa > Chordata > Mammalia > Carnivora > Felidae > Lynx > Lynx rufus. The sequence goes on from NW_025814878.1 coordinate 128,815,934, forward strand.
GGGAGCCAGCCGTGGGGAGAGCAGGGGAAGGGCATTTCAGAGGGAATGGCCGAGATGGATGTCTGAGGCCATATGCAGCTTGGTATGTTCCGGTGGGGGCCAAACAACAGGAGTGAGGCAGAGTAGTATGCGGTTGTGTGATGGCAGTGGTCACGTTATGGGCTATGGAAGGGGAACAGGATTTTAATCCAGTGAAAAGGGTAATAGTAAAGGACTCCTCTTAATGCCCTCTGTGTGTTGGGATGGGGGATTGGATGACGCAGGCAGCAGAGAGGGAGCTGGAAGGCTGGCTGATGAGTTAGATGTGGTGGGAGGGGTAAAGGACCACATCCAGAGTTGGGGTTTGAGCAGCCTGGTAAAGATTGGTGTCGTTTAATGAGACAGAGAAGACTGGGAAAGGTCTGGTTTTGCTGGGAGGGCAAAGGGGAGGTTGTGGATAGATATTAACAGTTTAATTGGGAACATATATTCAGTGTGTGATTTCAGCATCTGAATGGAGTTGTCTAGTGGGTGATTGGATATTTGAGACTGAAACTCATGGCCGAAGGCTGAGCATAAGACTGGCTGAATTGACTTAGGGACTGAGCATAGAGAGAAGGGCCAGGACCAAGCTCTTGGGCTGCTCCAGGGAGATGAAGCGAGAAGAGAAGAACCAGTTGACCCATGAGATAACAAGGAGGATGGTGTGACAAGAGAGTTTGCGCATATGTACGTGCATGTATACACAGTGAGAGGTCTAGATTCTAGAAGAGATGCACCAAAACTGGGGTATTTCTGTGTAGTGACATTTTAGGTGAATCTTCTTATATTAGATTACTTCTGTATTTTTCGAATTTAGTCCCGGATACGAATTACTTTTGTGGAATAAACTCAAACAGCATAACATTTATAAAGAGTTATTTTTCCCCCTTTCCTTAATCCTCCTTCTTACCTGTGATCTAGAAGTAACCACCTCTTTATAGTTTGGTATATGTTCTTTCAGACACTTTGTCAATACTTATAGAAGAATGTATACAAATGTCTGTATAAGTATACATGTGTATGTCTTTAAGTAACATAAATGTTATACTAAATATTATGTGTATTTTTGTTCTCTGAGCAATAAAAGGATCCTTTTCCAAGTCCAGAATTATTTTTTAATAACTATAAAATATTCTAGGTTGTGGACCTGCTACAACTTATACATTTGATTCCCTATTGATGCACATCCAGGTTATTTTAAATTATTATTACAAATAATTTTGTAGTGATCATCCTTTTACTTATATCTTGAATCACTTGACCTATATCTTGAATCACTTGAATTATCAGGAAAAAATTTGGGAAGGCCCCCCAAAATTTAGAGAAACAAAAATAACAAATCTTCACATCAAAACAGCACTAAAAGAGGATATAGGAAAAAGACAAATCTGGGCTGGCTAAGAATATTAGCCTAATTGCCAGCTCTACTGGAGAATTGGATCAAATGTGAATTAAATGTACGTGTTACAGTTGGTCACATGTAACAGGAATCAGGCTCCAGCAGCTACACCAAATAGGGGTTTTATTTTTTTCCCTGTAAGCGGCAGCCCAGAGGGAGGGAGGTTATCCAGGGCCGGTGATGCGGTAACAGTAAGCAGCCATCAGAGACCCAGGTCCCTTTAGTTTCCTGCTCAGCCATCCTTCATATGGCTTTGGGCTCGATAGAGTGTCCACTCTACTTCTGGGTATCTCTTCTACACTCCAGGTAGGAAGGACGAGAATAGGTGAAATGTGAAAGGTCAAAGACGTGTGCCAGGAAAATCTACCTTCCCCTTGCGTTTTTTTCTAAATTAAGAAAACTGTTTTCGTGGAAGCCCAAACCAACAGAAGTTTGTCTCCATCTTACTGACTGGGTCAGTAGCCCACCCTGGTTGAAAGGGAGTTGGGGGAGAATTTAACTGTTACTGTCTTCCTAACAAGTGGGGTTCTGTAAATAAGAAAGGGAGAACAGATGTTGGGTAGGTATCTAGTACTGTCTATCATGCCCAAGTCAAATTACCCGAGCTGAACACAGAAAAAAGAGAAATAACTTAAATCACACAGGTGATTCTGTCTGCCATTCTTTGCAGATGAGCCTGCGCCTAGGACGCTTTAGGACGGGAAAATCAGTTCCATTGTTGATATCGGCTCTTACCTACATCTTGTTTTATGAGCATCACGTTGGGCTCAGTCCCAATCTGTGTATTAACAAACATGCATTTTGCACACAGCACGGCCCCGAAAGCCAGCCCAGCCACTGCCTTTGGTATTCCACCCAAGAAATACTGGTCTTTTCTTCAACACGGGAGGAAAAAAATAACTTGCTGTGCTGGACTGTTGAGAGATGGCGGGCACATCCTCCAAGCATCACACGTTCGAGACATTTTTGCAGGGTGATTTTTGACTCCGGCCAGTTCTCCCGCAATGAACTGACTTTAGCTTCCAGTGGCCATGGAAGACAGAACTTCGCTGGATATCTGAGTTAGGGACGTAGCTGATAAAACAGAGTGACATTCATGTTGGCTCACCGAGTTCTGAGGGACCAAGAGCTGGGTAGTTCAGGCTCAACTAATTGCTGTTCTTTTTTTTTTTTTTTTCCCCCCACCAGTCTGAGCCACCTGAAGACGACAAAGCTGGCTTGGGTCACACAGCGGCGGCCCTGGCTTCTTCATTTTGCTCTGCTCCAAATGGCATCCCTGAGAACTGCAGAGTTGGAAATAGGACAGGATACGTTGGTAGTTTGTAGTTGTGTTATTGTCCAGTTGTCATAAATGTTAACGTTCTGTATCAAAATTTGGTCAGAAAATAGGAAGCTCAGGATGTTTACTAACTTGGAGTGTTGCTTTTTTTTTTTTTAATGATTTTAAAGTAAAATCAGTCTTTTATTTGAGGTGTCCTCGAGTTTTGTGGGGGAAAAAATCTTAGCATCTGTATACCTGCTGTTTGGTCTGTCTCGTAGAAGGAAAATTTAATTTGTGATGCAAACAGCTCAGATGAAAACAGTGTTGTATTTTGAAATACTTATTATTTCATTGGATCTGCAAATATTCTAGTTTCTTCAGCACTTTAACAAAACGGCCAGCTTTAGCAGAGGAGAGATGCCTATGTGACAATTCCTAAGTGCTCTAATAAAGTCTGAATGCATGAAGTTTGCATGCACAGTTGAGTGAATTTATTTTGGAAAAATAAAACCTATGTAATTTGAGGCCATCTACAAATGAACTCTGTTCATAATTGGATGAGTGCAGTTAAAGACTACAGACTGAATGAAAACAGTTAACTTATATAATCGTGACATAATATCTTCTGTGTTGTGTAAATTTAGTCTGCCAAAACAAATGTTTACAGCCTCAATTTAATGGTCATCTTTTTTCTTTAGAATTTTTTAATGAGCTATGGTTTAGTATATTATTGTAAGCTTTATAAAAGAGTATAAGAACACTTTTTAGTTAAGTCCATAGGATCTAATTCACTTCATCTCATGTGGGTATATCCAGTTTAGGGCTTACAGTTCCTGGTGACCTGGAGTTTTGTGGATTTCAGTGCCATTACATTGACCATCTTCAGTGAACAACATCTAAAGAATGTATATGACTTCTGGTAACTGGTAAACATATATCTGAGAGCTGTTCCCTCCAAAGCCTTCGGTCAGCTCCCAGGGTAGGATGGGTAAGGCATGATCTTAGCTAGTAAGAAGTTAGTCTTAAGACACCAGGTAACTGAAAAATCTCAAGGTTGTGTGTGACAAGGGTCCTAAGTGAAGTGTAAACTGGGCACAAGCAGGGTTGTGAGGAGGGAGAGGTCATTTTTGTTGGGGTGATCAGGGACAGCTTTTCCTGGAGGAAAAGTGCCATTATGAGATCTTGAAGGATAGGGTGGGTTTCTCTAGGGTTAGCACAGAGGGACTAACGTGAATCCTGGAACAGAGGCAGAGAAATGCAGGAATGGTCCGAGGCTGTAATACTATGGAATATTAGTGGAAATTAAGTTTGTCTAGGCCCGGGGGCACCTGGGTGGCTCAGTCGGTTGAGAGTTCAACTTCAGCTCAGGTCACGATCTCCCGGTTCGTGAGTTCGAGCCCCGTGTCGGGCTCTGTGCTGACAGTTGGGAGCCTGGAGCCTGCTTCGTATTCTGTGTCTCCTCTCTCTGCCCCTCCTCTGTTCATGCTCTGTCTCTCGATAATAAACGTTAAAAATTTTTGAAAAAAAGTTTGTCCAGACCCAAATGGAAGCACCTTTACTGGCTTGATTAGAAGGAATTTATGAGAATGACAAATGAACATGGTAGCTAAGGAAGAGGTTTTTTTTTTTTTTTAACGTTTATTTATTACCGAGAGACGGAGAGACACAGAGAGTGAGCAGGGGAGGGGCAGAGAGAGGGGGAGACACGGAATCCGAAGCACGCTCCAGGCTCTGAGCTGTCAGCACAGAGTCCGACGCGGGGCTCGAACTCCCGAACTGTGAGATCATGACCTGAGCTGAAGTCAGTCCCCAGCCAACTGAGCCACCCAGGTGCCCCTGGTTCCATACAGATTTTAATATTATTTGTGCTCGTTCTGTGAAAAATGCTGTGGTATCTTGATAAAGATTGCATTGAATCTGTAGATTGCTTTGGGTAACGTGGATATTTTGACAATATTAATTCTTCTATGAGTATGGAATATCTTTCCATTTGTGTCATCTTCAATTTCTTTCATCAGTGTTTTATAGTTTTCAGAATATAGGTCTTTCACCTCTTTGGCTAAGTTTATTTCTGGGTGTTCTTTGTGGTCCAATTGTAAATGGTATTTAAAAGAATTTCAACTTTGTTGTTAATTTCTAGAAATGCTACAAATTTCTGGGTATAAATGTTGTATCCTACCATTTCACTGAATTCATTTCTATGTATGGTATCATGTCATCTGCAAATAGTTATAATTTAACTTCTTCTTTACCAATATGGATGCCTTTTATTTCTTTGTTTTGGCTGATCCTTTGGCTAGGACTTCCAGTATTATGTTAACTAAAAAGTGGGAGTGTACATCCTTGTTTTGTTCCTGACGTTAGAGGGAAAGCTCTCAATTTTTCACCACTGAAGATGATGTTAGCTGTGGGTTTGTCATTTATAGCCCTTATTATGTTGATGTATGTTCCCTCTAACCTCATTTTGTTGAGTTTTTATCATGAATGAATGTTAAATCTTGTCAAATGCTTTTCTGCATCTACTGAGAGGATTATCGATTTTTTTATTCTTTGCTTTGTTGATATGGTGTATGATGTTGACTAATTGGGGAATGTTGTACCATACTTGCATCCCAGAACTAAATTCCACCTGATTGCGATGAATAATTTTTTTGTTGTATGTGGCTTGCTCATATTTTGTTGAGGATTTTTGCATCTGTGTTCATTAGAGATATTGGCTTGTAGTTTTTTTTGCGGTGTCTTTGGTTTTGGTATCACAGTAATACTGGTCTTACAGAATATATTTGGAAGTTTTCCTTCCTCTTCTATTTTTTTGGAGTTGTTTGAGGCAAATAGGTATTAAATCTTCTTTAAATATTTGATAGAATTTGATTGTGAATCCATCTGATCCTGGACTTTTTTTTTTTTTTGGTAGTTTTTAAATAACTGATTTAATTTCATTACCTGTAATCAGTCTATTCGGATTTTATATTTCTTCCTGGCTCAGTTTTGGAAGATTACATATTTCTAAGAATTTATCCATTTCTTTTAGGTTGTCCAGTTTGTTGGAATATATCTTATCACAGTAATCTCTTATAATTTTTTTGTATTTATGTGATGTGAGTTGTTACTTTTCCTCTTTCATTTCTGATTTTATTTGGGTCCTTTATCTTTTTTTTTTCTTGATTTGTTTGGCTAAGAATTTGTGAATTTTGTTGATCTTTTGAAAGGACCAGCTGTTTGTTTTACTGATTTTCTTTTTTAAGTGTCTATGTCATTTATTTCTGCTCTGATCTTTATTATTTCCTTTCTTCTGCTTACCCCAGACTTTGTTGTTCTTTTTCTAATTTCTTAGGCTTAAGGTCAGATTATTTGAAATTTTTCTTGTTTCTTGGGGTAGGCCTGTACTGCCATATACTTTGCTCTTTGAACTGCTTTTGCTGTGCCCCAGAGATTTTGGACTATTATGTTTCCATTTTCATTTGTTTCCATGTGTTTTTTTTTTTTTTAAATTTCTTCTTTGTTTCATTGGCTCATTGGTTGTTTAGTATCATGTTGTTTCGTCTCCATGTGTTTGTGTTTTTTCCAGTTTTTTTTCTTGTGAATTATTACTAGATTCACACTGTGGTGGTCAGGATAGATACATGGTTTGATTTAAGTCTTCTTAAATTTATTGAGGCTCGTTTTACGGCCTAACATGTGATCTGTTTTTCAGAATGTTTCATGTGCACGTGAAAAGAATGTGGATTCTACTGTTTTGGGGTTGAATGTTCTGTATATATCTGTTGTATCTATCTGGCCCAATGTGTCATTCAAAGACATTGTTTCTTCATTGATTTTCTGTCTAGATTATCTATCCATTGATGTGAGCAGAGTATTAAAGTCCCCTACTTTTGTATTATCATCAATTTATCTCTTTATGTCCATTAACATTTGCTTCATGTATTTAGATGCTCCAGTGGTAGGTGCATAGATATTTACAGTTGTTATATTCTCCTGTTGGACTGATCCCTTTATCATTGTGTAATGGCTTTCTTTGTCTCTTGTTAAAATCTTTGTTTTAAAGCCTATTTTGTCTAACGTAAGTATTGCTACCCTGGCTTTTTGATCAGTTCCATTTGCATATGGAATGTTTTTCCATCCCTTCACTTTCAGTTTGTATGTGTCTTTACATCTGAGCTGAACCTCTTGTAGGCAGTGTATAGATGGGTCTTGTGTGTTTTTTGTTTTTTTATTTCTATTCCACCACTCTGTCTTTTGATTGGAGCATTTAGGCCATTTACATTTAAAGTAATTATTGATAGGTATGTACCTATTGCCATTTAAAAATTGTTTTCTGGTTGTTTTTGTAGTTCTTCTTTCTTCTTTTACTCTCTTTCTTTGTGATCGAGGAATATCTATAGTGTTTTATTTGGCTTTCTTTCTATTTTTTGTGTGTCTATCATATGTTTTGGGTTTATGGTAACCATGAGGTTACCATTTACATCCTAACTAAATGGCATTCCAGGTTAATTTGATGGTCATTTGAGTTCAAACACATTCTTAAAAACAAAAAGATTCCCCCTTCTCTTTTTACTCGTTTCTCCATATTTTAAGTATATGTTGTCATATTTTACATCTTTTTATTCCTCTTTTACGCATGTCTAATTATGGCCACTTCTTTTCCACTTAAAGAAGTCCTTTTAACATTTCTTGTAAAGCTGATTTAATGGTGAGAAACTACTTTATCTTTTGTTTGTCTGGGAAACTTTGTCTCTCCTTCAAATCAGAATGATGACCTTGCTGGGTATTCTTAGTTGTAGGTTTTTTGCTTTCAGCACTTTGAATATACTATGCTACTCTCTTCTGGCTTGCACAGTTTCTGCTGAAAAATCAGCTGATAGCTTTATAAATTTTCCCTTGTAAGTAACTGTTTGCTTCTTGCTGCTTCTGAGATCCTCTCTTTATCTTTAACCTTTGACATTTTAATTATTATGTGCCTTGGTGTGGACCGCCTTGGGTTCATCTTCTTTGGAACTCTCTTTGCTTCTTGGACTTGGGATATCTATTTCCCTCAAGTTAGGGAAGTTTTCAGTTATTTCTCTTTTTAAAGTTTACTTATTTTTAATTTTTAAAAAAAACATTTAGTTTTGCAAGACAGAGCATGAGCAGGAGAGGGGCAGAGAGAGAAGGAGATACAGAGTCTTCAGCAGGCTCCAAGCTGTCAGCACAGAGCCCCACATTGGGCTCAAACACATGAACCGTGTGATCATGACCTGAGCGAAGTTGGATGCTTAATGGACTGAGCCACCCAGGCGCCCCAGTTTATTTATTTATTTTGAGAGAGTGGGGGAGAGAGACAGAATCCCAAGTAGGCTCCACGCTCCATGCTGAGCCTGATGCGAGGCACGATCCCACCACTGTGAAATCGTGACCTGAGCTGAAATCAAGAGTCAGACACTTAACCGACTGAGCCACCCAGGTACTCCTGCAGTTTTTATTTCTTTAAGTCTTCTAGACCTTTCTCTCTCCTTCTGGGACCCATATAATGCAAGTGTTTTTTCACCTGATGTTGCTTAAGAGCTCTCTTAATCTAACCTCATTAATTTTGTTTTCTTTTTGTTTAGTTTGTTGCATTAACTCTTCCATATCGCTGATATGTTCCTCTGCATCCTCTAATCTGTTCATTCCCTTTAGTGTTTTCTTATTTCAGTTATTGTATTCTTCAGCTCTCCTTGGTTCTTTTAAGTTTATTTATTTTTGAGAGCGAGAGAGAGGACCGGTGAGACAGGCAGAGAGAGGGAGACAGAGCATCTGAAGTGGTCTTTGCTGACAGTGGAGAGCCTGATGCGGGGCTTGAACTCACACACTGCAAGACCATGACCTGAGCTGAAGTTGGATACTTAACCGAATGAGCCTCCCAGGTGCCCTCCTGCTTAGTTCTTTTTAATATATTTTTTTTTTTTGTCTCACTTCTTGGAATGAGTACTTCCATTCTTTTCTCCAGCCCAGTAATACCTTTACAATCATTACTTCAGTTCTTTATCAGACATATTGCTGATTTGTTTCATTTGGTCCTTTTTCTGAGTTTTTTTTTTTTTTTTTTAAGTATATTTCTCTGTTTCCCCATTTTGCTTGACTTTTTGTGCTTTTTACTGTGGACTAAGCAAAACGGCTACTTGTCCTACAGTTGAAGGAGTGGTCCCCTGTATGGTGTTCCCTACGTAGACTGTGTGTGCTTTGTGACTTCTGCTGGATGGTTGGAGCTGTGGCTGCATACACCAGCTACTCTCTTAAACCATGGCTTTTTACAGAAAGAATAAAGGGAAAAAACAATGAAATTTTAAAAAGAGTAAACTAAAAGAAAAAAGAAAAAGAATACGACCAAAAAGAAAAAAATACGAACAAGACCTGACAAATTTTTAAAAGGAAAAGAAAGAAAAATCCCACAAAACGATAGCTTGTGTCTTCTGTGCCCCAGCACCACAGGGGAGCTGGTGTGGGCTTGTGAACACTGGGCTTACTGAGGTGGCACACTCACCATGAGCCGGACCCTGTTCTCATCTGGACTTTGAAGGTGGAGGGGAAGAGAACCTTCCCACAGTTCCTCAGCCCTTGTAAACCTTGGCTTTTTATTTTCTGTGCACCATCATGGCCAGGGCTCCTGTGGGCTTCAGTTATGGTACCAGGGCCCTCCAATACGGCATCTTGAACCCACACCTTGTGGGCAGCCAGACCTGCTCCAGTCTGGGCCCTTCAGATGGAAGGGAGAGGGTTCCCATAGTTCCTCTGCCCTTTTAAACCATGGTTCTTGGGGCGCCTGGGTGGCGCAGTCGGTTAAGCGTCCGACTTCAACCAGGTCACGATCTCGCGGTCCGTGAGTTCGAGCCCTGCATCAGGCTCTGGGCTGATGGCTCAGAGCCTGGAGCCTGTTTCCGATTCTGTGTCTCCCTCTCTCCCTGCCCCTCCCCCGTTCATGCTCCGTCTCTCTCTGTCCCAAAAATAAATAAACGTTGAAAAGAAAAAAAAAAAAAAAAAAAAAAAAAAACCATGGTTCTTTTTCTGTGTTCCAGCGTGTCTAGGGCTGGCGTGGGCTTGTGGACCCTGGGTTCGCTGAGGTCACAAGCCCACCGAAACAATCAGACCTGCTCGCCATGGTGGCTGGACTCTGTTCCAGTCCAAGCTCCCAAGGTAGGGTGGCAACGTAAACTGTGTCATTCTCTGGTCCCTCTGACCTGGAGAGCGTTCTTGCGGTGACCCTGCTGCTTGGCAGAGGTCTAGTGTTGCTGTCTTAAGCCTTGGGTTTTTTTCTGTGCCGAAGGACAGAGAGGGATCTGTTCCTGATTTCTCAGTACTGTCCCTCCCCACTGCTGGTCACAGAGTTGGGAGTGGGGGTTCCCTTTGTTACCACGTCTCCGTCTCTCTTGCTGGTTTCTTTGCCTGGGGTTGTTTAGTAGCCGTTCGGTCAGCCCTCGATCGTTCTTCAGGAGGAACTGTTGAATTAATAGATGTGATTTGGTGTGTTCTGTGGGAGAGGCGAGTTCAGACTCTTCCTACGTTGCCATCTTGAACTGGACTTTGCAGTTTGAGACACAAGTTGGGCTCTGTGGGTGCCCCTCCCGTCTTCGTATCTCTCCCACCCCTTGGCTCCTTCTCCACCCTTCCTGTGGCAAAGAGAGTGAGGCCAAGCCTTGCCCAAGGGCAGGATGCCCCTGGGCTGCTTTGTTTGTAGGGTCCGTTCAAGGCCATCGATGGCTCTCAGGTGATGCAGCAGTGGACTCTGAGTAGTTTTCCTGTGGGAACAAAGGGAGGGGCCCGACTGCCCAATCCTTCCCCTCAAGCTGCGAGGTCATCAGACTTGCCCTCTAACTGCAACTCACTCAGCTTCACTCTCTTTTAGCAGCTAGAGCTCTCCCTTCCTGTTTCCAACTCTTAGACATTATTTTTATGTGGTTTGATTGGCGGGGGGTGGGAGGGGAGGGCTTCTCGTTCACTCTAAAGCCCCTGAAATCTGCTAATTGCCTCCCATTGACCAAACCTAATGCCCTTTTTCTTTCCCAGCATTTGCCCACCTGATAACCTTGCAGCATCTGAGTCTGTTTAAATATTCTCTTGGCCTCTGGGACACTACTTCCTCCTCTTTCTCTCAGTGCTTCTTAGGACTTCGTTTCTGGCTAAGTCTCTGGCGGGGCCAGCTTTCTCCTCTCCCTTTTTTAGGCACAAAGGCTTCTTGACCCCAGTGCATGTTTGTTAATGTGAATAGCACATCTTACAGAGCGTGGTAACTGCTTGTTTTCCCTTTAGAAGGTGCCCACTAGGCATGAGCTCCTTAAGAGCAGACCACTCGTCTGTTCTTTTTACCATTTTATTCCAAATGCTGGGACAATGCTTGGCACATAGGAGGCATTCAAATACTTGTTCAAGTAATGGAATCCATTGGAATCTTAGGTGTTTAACTTCTGGAATTTTTTTGAACAAGGTCCCTTCCTTGTCTATATGGACAATTTCCCATCCATCAAAAACTAAGCTCAGGCATTATTGCCTCCTTTAGGAAAGTTTTCTTGGTAAGCTGTTGTTTTTATTATTTTGGAGAGAGTGTGTGGGAAGGGCAGAGAGGGAGGGAGAGAATCCCAAACAGGCTCCTCACGGTCAGCGCAGAGCCTGATGTGGGGCTCGGACACACGAACTGCGAGATCGTGACCTGAGCAGAAACCAAGAGTTGGACACTTAACCGACTGAGCCACCCAGGCGCCCCCACTATTTTTAACGCGCCCATTATTTTCTAACTAAACATTTCTCCATCTACTTAACCAGACTATGAAGGCTACGGGCAGGATTTCACCTGGGGCGTCTCTGTACCTCTAGTGTAATACGCAGCACTGGGCGAGGTAGATTTGACAAATATTTAAGTGAACATTCCTATTTCCAGAGTTTATCAGATCCTGTAGGACTAAACTAGCATTAAAAACTTAAGGGCCAGTTTTACATGGACTAGCCCAGGCAGAGTGCTTAAATCTTTCAGAGAAATGTGCGACTTCTATTCGTTACTAGCAGGTGTGAAGTTCATTTCCCTCTTCATACGTGACATTATCCCAGGCAAAGCCGCAAAACCTTGCCTTTTGTTGTTCAATGCTCGGGAGTCACAGACCCACGTGCCTTTCGGGGGGCGGCTAGGTTTGTTGACCGAAGGCAGATGGTAACTGTGGCAAAAACAAGTTCACGGGCCCATCTCCGGGCTACAGACGGCGGTGCCTGCAAACGGCACAGGTCGGTGCCACGAGCTTCGAGTACACGGAGGGAGCAGAGGTCTGCCTCACCCGGGCTGCCGAATGTGACCTGGCCGCAGACACCTTCCTCGAGGGCTCCCCGTGAGCTGCTCCGCAGATCCACGATGACCTGTGCTGACAAGCCGCCTGATGAGGGTACGAATTTCAGATTTGCGCCCTCCTGCTCTTATTCCAGTGTCCCCTCTACACGCTTTAACGGGGCAAAATGACCTACACATTGATCGCGTTTCCTCTTCTCCATGACTGAAGGTGAAGGGATATCTTAGGTGACCGTAGTCTTGTACGAGTGCTTACTTCTTTGCCTGGGAAGTCAGCTGTCCTCTAAGTATGTGAACGTAGCTGATTTTGAAGAAAGCCTGCTGTAATAAAAACACACGGCAATCTTCTTTGTATACAGAAACTAGGAAATGTGTTTAGGTGAATGCTTCCCACGTGTCAGGCAGCTCTTTCACTCTGCAACGAATTATTAGGCCTTGCCACAGAGACAAAAAGGATTTCTTTTTACACGTGAATTGGTTCCACCCACTGTTTAAATGAAACCTCAGTAGGTTACGAGGAAACTTTTTAAAATGTCCTCTCCCTCCCTCCCCCCCTGCCCTGAAAACTCGGGTCCCCGTTCAGATAGCGAAACTGAACCTTCTCCCCTTCTGTGCCACCTCCCGTACCCTTTCTCCCACCCCTGCCCCATCCCCGTTACCATCCAGGAATTTAAGCCATTTCGTAAACAGACTTTGAGCACGTCCTTTGGGCCTGTCTTGTTCTCTTTAATGTAACCGTTCAAAACTCTCCATTGATGCACCACCCATCGGTGATCCTGCCCCATGACCTTGACTGACGTGTCTTTCTTGGGCTTCCCCATGGTCAAAGCTCACATCCCACTCCTGAGCAGAAGCAGCACCCTCTCTGCTGGTCTGGGCACTCTACAGAGCGATGGTCGGAGACTCCAGAGCACTGTATGGTGTTTCTGCCTCACATCGTCCCTTCAACCAAGCTGGTGCTCCCACACAGTAAATTTAATATAGCCATTATATTAAACCATTAAATTTATAATAGCCATTATAGCCTCTACTCCTCTAATTGGTCGTAAGTTTTTCTTGCAATGACCATTTTCTGAAATAGTTTTACATAGTATTTATATACTAATAATGCTACATAAAAGGCCGTGCACTTTTTATTGAAATGAAGAATTAAATGTCTAAAATTACCTAAATATCCCTTTATTAAAAAAAAATTCCTGAGTAAAATTGGTCATTTGGAATACCACGCAGGCACACGTTTTAACTTCTTGCAACCAAGTAAGAATAATCTCAACATGCTTTGCTTTAGTGTAAAAATCAATTTATTATACAACAATCATACAGAATGCTTTTTATCTGTCTACAAAGAAAAATGGCTTCTCCTGCTTCCCTGTCCACCCCAATCATGATATTATGTTCTCAAGTACTTTCAAAAGAAAAAAAAGTGATATCCTTATTTTCCAAATAAGGAAGACTCTAGAAACATCATAAAATGATACGGAAGTATCAGAATGGTCTCTTACAAAGTGCGGTTCTGCCCATCACAGTAAATATCATTTTTCCTTACCAATAAAAATAGATACCTCTGACGGGGATAGGGAGGACCTTATCTTTCAATAAGCCTAACTGGTTCAATGTATAATTTTGATGGGTTGAAAATGTCTCTTCATTTCCATTTAACATTCCATTTTGTTTAAAAAAATTGAATTTGTAACATGTGCTTATAGTATTAAATATTTTCATTCTTATGAGTAAAAGGAAATTCGGGCACAAAAGTTTTTAACAGATTAGAGAGTTTTTTTCCTGGTTCTAGGAAAATCACATTAAATGTAGACTTTTTTTTTTTTTTTTTTTAAATTCCAACGCTTAAAGACAGGTTAAAGTATTTACCTGATTCAGTTTTTGTGGCTAAGACTTCATAGCTCTTGTATCAGCCCTTGAATGGTTTAAGGCTAGAAGTGTTTGGTCGGCTTCACAAGAATGAAAGCCCCAGTAGGAAAATAGCATCCTAACGCCTCTAGTTGAGCTTGGAAGTACCAACTACCCACGTTTTTCCCTTCGATCTAAGAGGTTTCCAACTGCCTCGTACTTACAGCTGTCTGGCTTTGCCATTCTGCCGAAGGCTGGCTTCCCTCCTTGCTCTGCCAGTATGGGGTCCGTGAGGTCACCAAAACTGCAGGTGTGATGCAGAGTCTGAGACTTTAGGGCCTCACTGACATTTGAGAATAAGCTGCTTACAATGAACAACCAGTGAGGTCTGGCTTCCCTCTGTGTCTCATTTTTACCTGGAATGCACTTTGGTCACCGATTTCAGCCCTTGTTTGGGACCCCAAACTGCACTGGAGTCCAGCTCGCGTTTTGTTACAGAGGAGAAATAACAGAACTCCTGGAAGCTAGCCCTTGTTTTGAAACAGGTTTCTGGGAGAGGACAATACTCGTGACAACACTGTTAGGATGGGATGGGAGGAAGTGGGGGTTAGGCACCCTAGAAAAATCAGCTTTACAAAACTTAGAAAAATAAATCCAAGAGTAAGTGGGTGTCTGTTCGATAAAAATGGACCAAGTGCCCACATGAGACATGCACGCATCTGCACAGCACGTTTCCCATGAAGACCAGCTAAGGTCAGTCACCTTCTGCAAAGCAGTCTGGGCCTGAGAGGGTAGCGGCCACGAGCGGGAAGTGGGAGACCTGGATTGGTGTCCGTGGTGCAATGCCGTCCCCAAGTCCGTGCTCTTTTTTAAACGGGGGAAATAATTTTCAGACTAGAAAACAAGGGGGGGGGGGAAAGGACAGAGAGGCACTCCCAGATTGAACACTGGGTAATGGCGAGCATGCCTTTCTGGCACTTCCGTGTTTGACCTTAACATTATGACCTCAAAGTTATTTTAAAGGGAAGAGCGGAAAGAAAAAGCGTCAAAGTTGGCAAGTCTTTTAGTTTCATAGGGTATAAATCTTCCTCACATCTTCAAAACATACTGTTTCCATGCTTGATGCAATTTAGTAGTAAAAGTCCAATATTTAGGGAGGAAAAAATATGTTTTCCTCCACTTTTGTGCTTGTTCTCAGGAGAACTCGTGTTACCTGGGCAGGGGTAGGATATACCGGGTTTGCCAAATTGGCACTTTTCACTGTGGCTCATTACCAGCCCAAGGCTCAATGTTGGGATCTTTCCATAGTCCTCTTTTTCTTCCTGTTTTCAAAAACTTAACCTGAAAAGAGTGACAGCAGGTATTTGGGGATAATACAAGAGTGGACAAATTCAATGTCTATTTTGCCCCAACTGCTCTGATTCATAAATATTCCAGTGGCTTAGTCTTCCAAGGAGAAGGGAAGATTCCTTGATCAGAAAGCGGGCAGCCAGATTCAGATGCTGCTTTTAAAACCGATCATGGTGTCCATTTACGACCTAAACTAGGGTAATTTAACATGGGAGGTTGACAGGACTACGTGAATAGTTAAGGAAACCAAATTAAAAAGTGAGAAACTACTCCTATCCGAAGCCCCTGAGCTATGAGGATTTGGCAGAAGAGTTTTTCTTCTTAGGAAAAGTAACTGTCAAAATCAAATACAAATTTCATTACCATATCACTAAGTTGAGACTTAGTGTAGGAATTTGACAGACTCTACCTTAAGAGAGAAAAGTTGTGCTAGATTCTCCTGTCTTCCGTTTAAAATCCATTTTCATATTTTCTGGGGTCAGGTCCTAATGGAACAAATGGACTGATTACACACTGGCGAGCAGTGCTTAATATAGATTAAGACACCCTGTAGTTAGAAAGGTAATTAACATTTTGTTTTAAACACTTCAATCTGAATAAAACTTTTTATTTGAAGACTGGCTTCGGAAAACAAGGCTCCGTGTTTCCTGGCTTTGTACATGTATAAGGCGTTATACCGACGGTTCTGGTGAGGGGGTCAGTCTGTGGGGAGGAGACAGAGCCGCACCAGTTCTGAGGTCTACAGAGTTCGGTGTCTGAGGTGACACGTATGTTGACGGAAGCATTCAGTTAACAGATTAACCTAATAGCAATATATTAATACATTCCGGGTACAAATGATTTATAAACTCAAAAGAAATTAGTTTATGCTAAAACATATATAACTTTCAATTCAGTCTTTGCTTTAAAACAAGCGAATCTGTGAGGCTATTATATATGCTTTGTCTGTTACTGGGCATTTACTGTGCTTTCTTGTTTATTACCCCATTAGTTGCAGCGAAGCAGGCTTTGGAGAAACCGTTCTTAACTTCTTTCCCTGCAGGTGGCTCTTGCGTATTTTTCTTCATTGGCTTTTTTCGGTACGTCTGTTGGATGCATATATTTTGAAGAGAGGGAGAAAAGGATTCTTGAATAAGACTTCGACATGGCATATAATCTAAAACAGTTCATGATTTTATTGGGTATTGGACAGGTAAGAATTTGTTTTAGTTTATTTTGAGAGAGGGAGAACAAGTGGGGGGGGGCAGAGAGGGAGGGAAAGAGAGAGAATCCCAGGGCTTGAACTCATGACCTGTGACCTGAGCCGAAATCAAGAGTCGGATGCTTAACCGGCTGAGCCACCCAGGCCCCCCACCAAAGAAGAATTTTTGTCTGACAATTTTTAAGCTAATGGTTAAAACTAAAAATAGGGTAAAAACCGAGACAAATATGAATGAATTCCAATGAAAGGTTGTTTCTGTCACCTTCTCTACACTGGTTAGGATTTATGTATTACAGGACTGGCATTCAAATTATTCTGCATTAGTTGCTTACTTGCATTTCCTAAAAATTAGATCCTTTCCAATTCAAGTTGGAAAAAATGCTGTTATCTTAAAAGTACCAGTATCCAGGATTCTGGCTTGATTTGGTTTTTGGCATATCCTTCTTATTCTGTCCAAATACCTGATTTGTCTCATTTTTACTTTTTTTTTTTTTTTTAAAGCACCTATATTAACAAGGGTCAAGCCTGAAATTATATACTCAAGTCTAAAGGAGTAAGACTCTGTGTGAACCAACAAGTAGGGTCAACGTTTTGAATGCCCACTGCCCACCCTGCCGGCTACCTGCTCATCCTCAAGGTTCAACACCAAGTGCCACGTTGACTCACTTAGCTTTCCTGTTAACAGTCAGTTTTGCTGTGTGAGTTGTTTTTGTTTTTTTGTTTTTTTGGGGGTTTTTTTGGGTGGCTTTGTTTGGTTCCATCAATGGTTATTTCTTCAGAAATTCTCAAAGGAAACTTCTATCTGTTATAAAAGACAAAGCCTAGCCAGTCCAATGGCGCTGAAAAGACTGTCAGCAGTTCACTTTCCCACAGTTGTACTTTGTGAGAAGCCACCACAGGTTAACCTTTAGCAAATGCCAACTAAAAAAAAAACGAAGCATTTATTGTCTAAAGAAAGAAATACAGTTGATTTCAATTTGGAAAGTACTGTTTGGAATAGAAATGTATGTTCTCATCTTTTTTTCATGAAGCTTACTTTCTATTTCCCCAGCCCACAAAGGAGAGCAATTTAAACTCTACCACTACCTGAGGCCTGCACTCTGCTCCCCCCTTCATCAGTTTTTGTATTAATGGAGGTGCTTTGATGTCGTGTTTTGGAGCCCTGTTCCATTTAAATTGTTGATTAAAAAGAAAATGACATTTAGTAAAGAAAAAGCCAATGTGACCTTTCCACGGTGGCTTGCCTTAAAAGAATTTTTTCCAGATAGTGAGGTTACAACATCACCGTGCTGATATAGAAATGATTTTTTAATATTCAATTCATTCAGCCTAAGTTCTTCTCCATTTGTATAGAGGCCCTGGATTCAGATGTAAGACCCTTGTTTCATGTTTTTGTCCCATGTTACCAATGTGTGACTTCATTCAACTTTTTATGCATGCACTGAAAAATGTTTAATAAAATGCCCACTAAGGCTATTCATGGTGGTTTTCCTTCAAGGGGAGGGCTTGGGGGCGAGGGGAGAGTTAGTTTTCACTCTCTACTTTGTGAGCCTCCATCACCGACCAGCACGTGCTAGTGGATTTCCTCGGGCAAATTAAACACCAATGTAAGGCGAGAGCGCGGTCTGCTATGTTCCGCCACCGGAGGTGTACATTTCACTTACCTGAACGTAAAAATTTAAGAACAGGATGACTAAGGTGAGCATGTAGGACGACTGGAAGATGAGACAGCCGAAGGGGAAGCCGCAGGGTTTCACCACCGCGCTCAGCGTGTGCGTGATGGTCAGCACGAACTGCACCTGCGGGGGGGTGGGGGGTGGGGGGCGTCACTGGGGGGGCGGCCAGGCCGAGCCACGCAATACACCATTTGGAAATACGAAACATTTAGAAGTCGACTCCTGTTACTCCCTAGGTTTTGCAGGAAGAAAGCAAAACTGCGGAAGCAGCCCACTATCCTACCCAGAAATTTCGCTTGAAACGATGCTAGTCAGTATATTTAATTGCCCGCTCGTTTTCTCATGGAAGAGCAGCAGTTGCACTTATTTAGATAAAAATGAATCTTAAAATTAACGTCTGTGTTAAATCACTGTCACTTCGAAGCAAGGAATAAGGTAGCTTATTTCGACACACTAGATTTTAATCCTTAGAAGGTTCTCTTTAGAGGAAAACAGGCAGCCTCCTCACACACAGCAAAGCCTCTGCCTACGGGGACAGATTTCTTTCCTCCATGAGGATATTCGATGCTTCACAGGGAGAGGAGCTGAACGAAGGGATAACATACCAGCTGAGCCTGCGTGAGGTATTTCTTCCACCAGAGATACTTGTGCATAGATGGAAATACAGAAAGGCCATAGTAGGAGTACATGAGAATGTGGATAAAACTGTTCAGTGTGGGTCCAAAGAAACCTGTAAAAGTATGGGATAAAAATTACTGCTCATTCTTCATCAAATGAGACGGATTCTTCCTGTGCAGCACGGCTGAAGATGAGTCACCCCTGTGGCACTATCATCTGCCGCAATCCACACGGTGAATTCACCCTCGTTTCCGCGCTCTTGCTCCAGGATTCCGCAAAAGTCACCGAGATGGGACAAGACTGGATGGTTTTTCAGTCAGAGTGCCAACCAAACAGGTAATTCCTGATTTGCAAAGGCTTTACTGTCCCTTAAGCTGTTGTTACTATCGAGTGATCAGGGAGAAAATGAAATGTTAGCTTCAAACTGGTGGCAGAATTCCTTTGAAAGAGAAGTGTCTCTGCTTCCACTACGCCTCTGATGAGCCATTCCGACTGTGGAAAGGGGGCCTTCGGTCTAGGGCTTAACAAGGTGCTAAAGAGTCCAGGAGATCAGGCTGCTCTTTACATTTAATAAATTCTACCTGAAAGGGACCTAGAACCAGGAGAGCTAGAGCAAGGCGAGAGAAGGTGCAGCAGGAGAGAAGGCTGGGACGGGATGGAGCGGTGGTGGTGGGGGGGGGGGGGTGGACGGACTGGCCAGTGAGGCTTCCCAGCGGCTGGACCATCTCATGGACTTCTAGGACAAGGAATATCTAAAATCCAATTGCAGGACATTTCTGTGCTAACTTGTGCCGTCATCACTCCCCTGCCCCTGCCGCCACCTTCGTGAAGTCCCTGTAGCTTCCGTCAACGTGGGCAAATGGTGTTTCAGGAAACCAAAGGAAAAAGAGAGAAGTTCTATGTTGCTCAGCTAAGAAGCAAAAGGATTTAGTTTGAAGGGGTGAGATGTCAGAGACGGGTCTATTTGTTGGAAACCGGGAACCCACTGTCGTGAGGATTAGACCAATCGATACACACAAAGTGCTTACGACAGTGCCTGGCAAAGCAAACACTACCTCTGTTACTTTGGGATCCAGATGGCTGGGCTGTGAGCTCTCAGTCCTGCGGTGGAAGGAGCTGTGGGGCTAGAGGACCCCTATCAGCTATGTCCCCTTAGATACATTAGTTTTACTTTGTAAATTTTGATTCTGTCACCTGGGAAATGGGCAGGACAGTAACTGGCTCTCTGGGCGGTGCTGGGATTGAGTGCATAATGCTACGGAAACTGAAAAGTGCAGTACCTATGCTGGCTAATGAATTTAAACTCTGTAGCCTGGTTTTCCCAGTCTAAATCAAGGTCTGGTTAGATCCATGCAAATCAATGAATGAGAAACAGGGGTGTCTGGGTGGCTCAGACACCACTGCCAGAATCTAGTAAGTACTCAGCAAACACTGGCTGGAATAACCGGTTACAGCAGTATTTCTTTACCGCATGAGCTTTCATTACCATGAATTAATGGGGTATGATTAAAAAAAATTTTTTTTAATGTTTATTTATTTTTGAGAGAGAGAGAGCATGAGTAGGGAGGGGCAGAGAGAGAGAGACACACACAGAATCCCAAGCAGGCTCCAGGCTCCGAGCTGTCAGCACAGAGCCCGACACAGGGCTCGAACTCACGGACCGTGAGATCATGACCTGAGCCTGAAGTCGGATGCTCAGCCGACTGAGCCACCCAGGAGCCCCTGGGACATGATTTTTATAATATTTTAGGTTGACTGTGAATTGTCACACAGCATTTCATCTACAAGAATCCCAGGTCTTTACATGGGGATTACGTGAGAAGGAGGTTTAGATGTTGAGTGATTTGTAATGAAATTGTTGACAATCACAAAAAATACTTAACCTTGACAATTGCTTGATATTGATTACGGTCTGTATATTGATGACAGCATTAAGTCTATCATAGTTTTAATCACTAAACTCAAGAAGCCAGATTTGGTCCAGGAGAGAGTTAAAATAAAAACATCTTTCTGACCACTTCATCTCCAGCACTTTCCTGCTTCACACTCTGGTTTTAATTTGCATCTTCATAGTCACAGATATGTTCCAAATATCCTTGACATTTTATTTATTTTTTTAAGTTTATTTTGAGAGAGAGGGAGGGAGAGAGAATCCCAAGCAGGCTCCACACTGTCAGCACAGAGCCCGACGTGGGGCTCGGTTCCACGAACCGTGAGACCGTGATCAGACGCTGAACCGACTGAGCCACGCAGGTGCCCCTCTCCTTGACATTTAAAAAATATCTCTAAGATCCCCAAATCATTTTGACTTAAGTTTTACCTGTTCTGAGTTTTCACAGAAGATTTTTAAAGCTGGGGATATAAGACAATCACATAGAAAGTACCACTGTCTGCACTGCAGGTCAGAAGGGACCCATTAATGCCTATGAAATCAATGCAGTGAGAGCGGTCATCAGCTTTTTGAAAAAGTGCAACAGAATTAATGAAATGACAACAACAAAAACCCAAAGTGCATCACAGAGCTAGGGTAAATATCTCCTGAAATTTCTGTTCCACACAAAGTGCACACACGTAAAGAGGCTGTGATATAAGGCGCATTGTAGCTCTCAGTTAAAACAAACGTTGGAAGCCACACAGAGATGTGCCTTTAACTTTTCAGAATGGAAAAAAAAGTCCAATCTATAGGACAGCCGAGTGATGACCTCCACCAAGTGGAAGGTGCTGGATTTGTTTCGACAGGAGTCCTTCAGCCCCTGGTGCTGGAGTAAAATTACTCCAGCTGGGGTGCGTGCTTCTGGCCCGCGGACATTTGGCGCAGAGGGAAAACAAAATGTATTTTCACAAATTAAGGTAACGCTCCCATTCTGCAGGAACGAAAGACGCGAAACTGGCCACACGGGCAGCCGCGTGCTGCGCCGTGTGCCTCCCTCTTCCGTCTCCAGGGCCACATCAGTACAACAATATTCAACCCCAGGCACCCACTAGAGGCCTCGCGAGACCCATGACACGGAACTGAAAAGGCAACAACAGAACTTACTTTGCCCGCAAGGTATCCAGTTCAAAACACACCACCAGATGTTAAACATGGAGGCATGATGGTATACGTGAAGAAAAGTAATCTGACTGGTTTTTTTCCGCAAAACAAAGAAAATTGTGTCCAGGAACTCTATGGACTTGGAGAAGTAGTACCACCACAACACCTTGGCTACCTGTAAGGATGTTAAAACAGGAAAAAGAAAAGGTGAGTGAATGAAAACGCTCCCCCTGGCTGCCCCCCCCCCCCCCCCAGCAACCTGCGTGATGCCGCATTCCACCAGCAGGCGTTTCTGTCTCAGGCCATCACCAAAGCACCTTCCTGGCATCTCTGCCCCCAGCTTCTCCTCATTCCCAGCAATCCACCCCACTCTGGTGAAAAGGAGTTGCCCCTCCGACACATGTGATCTGATCAGGTGACTCCCCTGCACCCGCCGAACACGGGCTCCTTCTCCAGCCTGCGCCGGCAGGGATTTCCAGCACCCTCTCTGAGCACAGCACCGGGCGCCATCAAGGCCGTCTGCTCCCTCTTCCGGCACTCGCCGCCAACGGGGCCACTGGGCCTCCTGGCACCCTTCTCCCCGCGTCCACCCTCCTTTCCTACCGCACGCCTGGCATCCTTGAGGAACACCCTTAAATGCCTCCTCCTAACCCTCTCCTCGCCTTTTCTCAGGCCTCATCAGCCACGTCTTCCTTTGCATTTGAAAACTGCTTTATGACTCTGTTTTCAGTAACCATGGCTGTGGAGTGAGGGTTAATGCCACCGAGGGCAAATCACACAAGGCAGGGGCCGTCTCATCTCTGCTCAGGGCTCAGCACTCAACAGATCGCTACTGCTCGTTACACTAGGTCTTAATTTTTTCTCTAGTTCCCTACTGTGCGCGTGTTTGGTCTCTTAGCTGTGCTGGAGCCCAGGAGCCGTCTGTAAGTGGACGACTACTGCTTTCGTGTCTCCTCCTCCTCGGAAGATTTAAAATCCAGGTGCTTCCAGGTGTCATATGGAGTGTTGAATCACTACCTTGTACACCTGAAACTAGTATTACACTGTATGTTGGCCAACTGGAACTTAAGCAAAAGCTTAAAAAAAAAAATCACGATGCTCCCCCCTCCTCACTGACGTGGTTGGTGGGTCGGGATTCCTACTTTCCCTCCTGAGCCCCTTCCAAGTCTCAGCCACAGGGAAATACTTTAACGGCAGTGTTTTTAGCACTAACATTTAAACGTATGAGGAGAGTGTGTGTAAAAGGAACTCTGAAGTCAGAATATCATGCTCTATTGTCTGCCTGCCAAGAAGACAAGGAGGTGTGCTGCTTTCCATCTTAATGTTTGAGAGTGTGATTCAACTTCACAGATATTAAGTCAGATACAAATGTAAAACGACAATGACCTTTAGAGAATTGTATGGTAGCCCAAAGTGCGCTGCTCTGTGATAATACATTAGAAATAAAATGGGTGCAGAGAAACCTCTATATATACTTTTTTCATACTACGGCTTTGAAGATGTTTTTTAAAATGCATTCTGAAATGTACGTCTTACTATGAAAGATTTTCATTAAAAGGTTTCTGCTAATAAGCATGTTTTTCATTATAGAAAATCTCAATCAAGGAGAGGAAGTATAAGGAACCTGTGTTACCTATCACTAAACTTCAAAACTTTCAATATGATTCCAATTTGTTGGATCAATTCTATTTCTCAACATTTTTAGGGGCTGTACAGCATATTCTAAGCAAAGGCAAGGTATCATTTCATCTATAAAAACTACCAACAGAGAGGAAGGAAACTTTTACTTCACCATAACCACGATGTCATTAGCTAATAAAATCAGGGACTCCTTAATATCTACCAATAGCCTCATCCATGGTCAAAGTGTCTAAAAAACGGCCTTTTAGAACTGATTTAAATCTGGATGCAACCAAGGTCCAGCTTGCACTGATTTGATAAAGTTTGTTAGTCTTTTCTAATCAGTAACAGTCCCCTTTCCTTGCTTCCCCTCTTCCTGTCTTTTCTTCACGAAAACTAGATCAGTTGTTGCATGGAATTTCTAATATTGTGAATTCCTAATGTTATTTAACTTCTCTATCCCCCACATTTTCTGAAGCAAAGCAATGAGATTTAGAGGCTTGATGGACTGAGACTTAGGGAATTTGGCAGGAACTCTGAGTCCGTGGTTCTGTGTACTTCCTGGCACATCACGCTGGGAGGGCACATCATTTCTGGTCGTCCCGCTGGCATTCGTGATAGAGTTCAGGTGTTAACAGCTAATCCAATTATTATGACGTTCCATTCAGTGTTCACCCAACAGTTTTAACCCTTATGGATGACGGCCGAACAGATCCATGATTTCACTAGGAGTTGCAAAAGGGTGATTTTCTAGTTCTCTCGTTACTTATGCACTTTTCTACAGAGAAGAGCTCTCTCTCTTCCTCTATTTGGAAATTCACACGTGAAAAGCAAAGATCAATGTTTGATTCTTTCCCTTTAACATTTTTCCCCTAGAAAGAGCTGGTGTTCTAGCAACCTTCAGAAGGCAACAATGTGTTTTTTAGTATCATTTTAAACTCATGGTTTTTTACTAAACTTGGTATGCTTCAACCCATTCCAGTCAGTATTCTTTTTGAATTGTCCCATCTTGCACGCTGGGAGTCCCTTCAAGATGGCTCCTCGGTCTTTCTGTCATGACCTGGATAGTCTGGACGGCTTACGTGCTTTCTGTCACAAGATGTCCTCGATTTTGCTTATACACATTTCCCACCCCAACCCAGGAATTGGCCAATTCTCTAAGAATCCTAATCCCTTCTGGTGGAAAATTATATTTAGAAAGCACAATCTGGGTATTCACTCCTCACTGCACTGGGCTGTCAGAGACTAACTAGGCCTTTTCTGTAGATAGAGCTAAATAACACATTTGTTTTTAGAAAGAATAAAGCTAATTCTGATATTTCCAATTTGAATCTATGATCAGTGTTCGCTTGACTTTTTAATTGGTATCTCTTTTCTAGGTCTCAAATACTAGTTGTAATGATATTAAGATTATTAAATACTTAACTTCATCCTACAGTGTACCTTTAACAGCCTCAGAGAAGCAACACCAGTATTTTCATTAATAGCAATCAAAAAAATTACTGAATACTGTTAAGATACATCCCCGAGGGATGGTCAGTCAAAACACCATGTTTTAAAGTCACTTAATACACGGGTATATCCGTTTCTTTGAGTTTCCAAGTTTTGGGAGGAAGGCTGCCTTGCTTTCTTTTTAAAATTAATTTTGTTTCAAATAATGTAAAACACTTAATGGTTCCAAAATCAAGTATTCCATCCCTACCACCTCTGCCCAGTTCCTTCACCCAAAAGGAAACACTTTGTTGGGTTTTGGTTTATTCTACCATGGTTTGTTTTAAAAGCAA
Organism: Lynx rufus; assembly: GCF_022079265.1. Taxonomy (NCBI): domain Eukaryota; kingdom Metazoa; phylum Chordata; class Mammalia; order Carnivora; family Felidae; genus Lynx; species Lynx rufus. The sequence goes on from NW_025814878.1 coordinate 128,841,029, forward strand.
ACACACACACACATATATTCATATCACTTCTTACACAGAAGGTACTATATTATAAACACGGTCTGCAAGTTGTTTTGTTTTGTTTTTTAACTGAGATCACGTCCCAGAGATTACTCTGTAACAGTATAGAGATCTTCGTCATTTCGTTTTGCAAAAGGAACCATTCCTGGACAAGCCATGGTTTATTCAATCAGCTCCCCCATGGTTGGACATTTGAAAAACATTTTTGTTACCAAGTATTTCTATCAGAACATGACTCCCTTTCTTATGTAATCCCAGCCCCATCCTCATATCTGGAAGGATAAGGCCTCCTCTCCTTTTCTAGGAGAAACAGTTACAGATGGTCTATTAGCTTCTCAAGACTTACCCGGACATCGGCTTCCCCTGCACTGGTGAGATCTTGACACTGTAAATTGTAGCCTCCTTCCCAACTGGAGAGAATAAGCTGCCAAAGAAACAGAGGGGGAAAAATTAACACGAACATTTGAAAGAGGACTAGATTTCCCATTCATGTTCCTGACTGGCGTCTGTCTGTTCAAGGTCTGAGTAGAAACTTCCCAGCATCTGACTTTCTCAATCCTGTCCCCAAACATGTTATCAAAGGAATTAATTCTTGCTGTTGAATAGATACCAATAGTTGGTATGCTTTAATGGGTATAATTTACTTCTGAACTTTACATTGGCCCAAAGTAACAGAGTTTAGCTATCATTTGAGTAACAAAATATTTTATGTAAGGAATCATCTAGTCGTATGTTTCCACAGGTAAAACACAGAATTAAATATAAACAAATGCAAAAACTACACTAAAATTTTAATAATACTCTATATTGGTTTATATTTACCTTAGCTGATCATCTCCATAATTTTATTACGTACATATTTATTACCATTTTACAAATGGGAAAACAGGGCTCAAAGGTTCTTAAATCATTTTCTTCACTGTATTTATGCTACTTGGTACTCAATCATGTGTGTGATTATAAATGATTAATATTTATATCCCTCATTATGTTCAAAAACCAAAAGTCTCCATAAAGATCTGTGTGTTTTTTGCTCATCTTTGAATTCACCATTCCTTGCCCAATGCCCAACACATAGAAAACACCCAATAAATTATGAGAAAATAAGCTTTTTATACTTTGTGGAAAATTCTGCCAAAGAAGTTCTCTCTTCTTTCCGGCTATTACTGTAAAAACTTAAGATTCTAGAATACAAAGCAGGTACAGACGGTATTTTTCCCCTTCATCAAAATTTTATTTATAGGAAAATGTTTAACCTTTCCAACTTCAGGAATAGTAGGCAGTCGTTTACAACTGCTGAATAAAAACTATCTCTGGATATAAAAAGAAACCTATGCTCCTGACAAGTTTGCCAAGGACTTCTGCATATTTGATATTTGTGTATATTGTTAAATGATCACCACGAGGAGTCTAGTTAACGTGTTACATAAGGTATGCAAAGGCCTACTATTTGTGACTGCTCATCAGAGACGTGTAAAGATACACCCTGCAGAGAAATACACAGGGGGAGTGATAGGATGTTAAAATTGAACACTGAAAGCCGTCAAACTACTAAAAAAACCCATTTAGATTGTTTAAAACTGTCTGACAATTTAAAACCTAAATAGAATTAAGCAGCCGCTCTATGAAAGACTCTATGTGCCTTGCACAGGTCCATTGCTTATCCCCTGGTGGGCTTGGCAGACGGGAGCCATCCATCCTGGGTGTTGAAGGAAAGGAAACCAGGCTGTTGGACAGGGTTAGCCTTAGGAGGTGGAGCCTAGCTTGCTCCAAAAGAGGTCTAGGATCCCTCAGCTTCTCCCCATTTCCAACTCCTCAGTCCAGGCCACCGGCATCTGTGACGACAGCGCTCCAACCGTCTCCTGGACTCTGCTTCCGCTCTTGCCCCCAGCTCACTGTCCCAGTTCATTTTCCGTGTAGCGGACGCAACCATGTATCCGAGATGGAAGATCGATCACTCCCCTCATTAAAATCCCCCAGTGGCCTGCCACGATACTCAGAATAGAAGCCAAACTCTTTACAAGGCCCTCTATGTTCTGCCACCGCTCTGCCTTGTCATGAACCATCCCCTCCTCTGACCACGGTGGTCTAGCTGCACTGTTTCTTCTTTGTGGTCTTTGAACATCCCAAGCTTGTTCCTGCCCCAAGGCCTTTACATTTGCTGCTTGTTCTGCACGAACGCAGTTCCTTCAGATCTTCATATGCTTGATTTCTGCTCAAATATCAGAGGCCTTCCTGCCCCCCCACCAGCCCACCACTGGTCAGTGTTGCAAGGGGAAAGGCGGGGTTGTAGAGCCTAGAATAGAATCTGATACACTGTAGAAACTCCATACGTATTTGTTGAAAGACTCTAAGTAATTTTAGCAGTACCTTCCTGGCCCAAGCAAACATCTGAACTGGGCTTAACAAGTTAGCAAGGTTCAATCAACCCATCATCAACTAGTGGTTGTTACACGTACCCCAAAAGTGTCTAAGACCGTATGCCTGCCCTGGGAGAGGCTACAATCAGAGGACAGCAGGAGGCAATCAACAGCGGTAACTTTGAATCAAGAGCTATAGGAGTGTGAGAAGAGCACAGTGGACAAGCAATGGATAACATTCTTGTAGGGAAGGGACTAAGTACTGACGTTCTCCCTAAAAATGGGTTGAAGCCATTTACTTGTCCAAACACTACTGTTCTTATTCCTGTTAATGGTGAATAATATTCACCTTAATATTTACACAGTTTTTCATATTCATGAACTCCTGCTGTATACTGGTCTATGAGCTTTTCAAGTACAAAAATCACATGTTACCCATCTTAACATCTCCTTGGCTGAGTATACAATTCACAGCACCTAGTGGATGCTCACAGAATGTTGACGGAACAGAACTGACTAATCCTTCTAGCAGACTCATGAGTTAAGTAGAACGAGGACCAAATCTCCATTTGACCTCTATTTTTTTAATGTTTATTTATTTTTGAGACAGGGAACATGAGTGCAAGTGCGGTAGGAGCAGAGAGAGGGAGACACAGAATCCGAAGCAGGCTCCAGGCTCTGAGCTGTCAGCACAGAACCCGATGCAGAGCTTGAACTCACAAACTGCGAGATTATGACTGGACACTTAACTGACTGAGCCACTGAGGCGCCCCCCATATTTCCATTTTAAAGACAAGTCGTGTAATTAGAGCCTGATTAACTGCCCCAGAATTACAGTGACACCTGCATTCGCATCTGCTGACTCCACTACTCCGAAGTCTCCAGCTGGTATTCGGACTTCCGGTGTGGTCAGACATTCGGCTGCCCTTCTGACGCAGGTGCTGCTTCTGAAAACAATCTAAGGAAGAATATCTTTCCCTTTGTTTCTTCCCCAAGAAACTAACCCTGTCAATCACTGTCTCGCAAGCTCCTCTAGTGAACTAAGATTTACCTCGTTGAAAACCTACATAAAAATTCCCCTTCCAGAGTCAGGTAAATTAGGACCACTGATGGGACAGGACTGTAGGGGGGGCTTTCTAGACCCTGAATTCCATCTGCACTCCGATCACGGAACTGTGGGCATCGGTGTTGTAAGTCATGTTAAGTAATGGTTATTAAGCGTCTTCAGAATGGTGCACAGCAGAGCAATGCACAGATTGAACTCTGTGGCCGAGAGGATCTATATTTTACGTGAGGATTTATCTTCTTTTAGAATTCAAGGACCAGGAAGGCAACTATACTTGTGCCATTGTCAGCCATTTGTAACTGACATGAATGATTTTATCCTGTTCCCTAAGAAAGGTTTTGTCTTGTTTTTGTTTTCCCTCTGCTTGCTGGAGCAGGTTTATTTGGCACTTGTTGATTTTCCTTTGTGGCAGGCAGAGTGAAGCAGGCTTTGGGTTGTACAGAAAGCACAATTGTTACTTGTTCCTTTTCTTGTAAAATGACTTGGGTTTGGCACGTTACAAAGGAACGGGCGATGCATGATGTAATGAGGGCAGCAGGAATCTCAGCCTGGGACTCCGCAGTCAGTCCTCAGAAACCGCGATGCCCCCGTCACGGGGGACCAAAGATGGAGGGAGTAGTCTTTAAGGGACTGTGTATCTGTATTTCCGACTAACTGCATTTGATTTTTAACTTAAAAACTGCTCTGTCCTCAAGAGCCGTCTATTCTCAGGCAAGTCATGTAACTTTTCCAAGCCTCAGTATCATCATCTGTAAAAGGAGAAAACTAGCACATATGAGCTTTAAAGGCCCACTCAGATCTAAATTGTGACTTTGAATTATAGTGAAAGACTAAGGATTCAAGAAATAGGCCTAGGGGCGCCTTGGTGGCTCAGTTGGTCGAGTGACTTTGGCTCAGGTCACCATCTCACGGTATGTGGGTTTGAGCCCCGCGATGGGCTCTGTGCTGACAGCTAGGATCCTGGAGCCTGCTTCGGATTCTGTGTCTCCCTCTCTCTATGCCTCCCTCCTGCTTACGCTCTCTCTCTTAAAAATAAATAAACATTAAAAAAAATTATTTTTTAAAGAAAGAAACAGGCCTAAATTGGGATGAGAAAAATTCTCAGAAACAAAGATTTCCCCAAGATTTTCTGACGAAACAGTATCAGACGCTGGAACAGCTCCTGAGGTCTTGAGGAACGGTACTGAGAGCAGCGCTGGATAGTTCTGGAAGGCCAGATTTACTTCTCAGAGACGCTCACTTACCAGACTCCAGCGTTCCTACATAGACACTTACCTCTGCCAGCATATATACGGAGAGAAGTGTGATTCCGAGATTATACAAGGTGAGGATACCCCTGAGGGAGAGAGCATGTCTGTTCTTCATGTATTTGTTACCCAGCCATATTGAAAGCAGATACAGGACAGTAAGAAAAAAGGTAGGAAGGTAAGAGTCCAACATGAACCATCCTCTGACTCGAGAATCTGAAAGGAAACACATACAGTGAGAATCCTAAAGGGGGGGTGCTTCTGTTTAGTTTTAAAATATTATCACATGTATTTAAAAAGTTTTGGGTTTTTTTTTTTTTTTGTTTGGCCTTTTGTTTTTTACTGAGGTAGAACATGAGTTTCAGGAGCACAACACGATTCAATACTTGCACACCCTACAAGATCATCACCGCAATAAGTGTACTTAATATCCATCACCTTACATAGTTACAAAAATTTTTCTTGTCATGAGAACTTTTAAGACCTCCTGTCACATATATTGTATGTTCCACACTGGATAAAACAAATAACAATACGACAAGAACCCACAAGAACCCAGGTAATAAGCCGCGATAAGCAGGACGGGAGTTACAGTTCTGAAGAAGAAACCCCTGGGGTGGGAGGAGTTAAGGAAGATCTCATGGAGCAAACAGGGCTTAGGCTGAACCCTGAGTGACGGGGACAGGTGATCAAGGCGGGCGGTAAGAGTTCTAGCGTCTTCTCCGGAACAGTTACTATGTTTATTTATTCTAACTCTGTAAACAGGACGTGCCATCATGCTGTTCTGTGGATGAAAAACAGCTCAGAAAGCTACAGTAACCTGCCGAGGCCACACAGCAGGGGGCAGCAGCGTCAGGATCCGAATTCACCTCTGCTGCCCAGCACGTTCCACCCGGTGCTGCCTTCCTCGGTGGAGTCTGGAGTAGGCAGGAGAGAAGGGGTATCGACAGCATATACTGGTTCACACACCCCACACCCCGCAGCTCTGTGAGGACCACCGTGCGGTAAACCAGGCAGAGTTTAGAGCTCAGCTGAGCCAGAGCCGTGGGACTGAACCCAACAACCACGGGAAGCTGAAGAAGGCAAAGCCTTGGGGGCTGATGATTCAGAGGTGAGGGCAGAAAATATAACCGAGGACTGAAACCTGACCATGGACTAGAAGTATCAATAGCTAGGAGGCAAGAACCGAGATACAGCAAGTGTTCCTTGCTCTGGAGGGTGAAAACGTAAAAATCTACATAAAACACACATAATAGATCTGTAAGATAATTAGTTTAGAACGGTAGGCACAAAGTGATTTTAGTTCTCTGTTCTGCTCTTTTTTGTTGTCTCAATAAAGCAAATAATTTGGCCCACAATGATAAAAACTGGCACGTTGTTTTTAATCTCTGTAAATGCGGTTGGAAGGAGCTGGTTTCTCCAGCCGATCATGCCCTTTCCTCCCTCTCTCTGCTCTCGCCAGGCCTCCGCCCCTCTTTCTGCTCCACTCTACCCCTCGCACGCCAGCCCCCCTTACTCCACCCCACCTGACGGACAGCACAGAGGAAACTGCCTTCTCAGGCTCTGTCCCATCGCCTGTTCTGTAAACTCCTCCAGTTGTGATGGAGAGAACACGGCAGGCAAGAGGCCCACCTCAGCATTCGTGTGACTAGCAGAGACCTACCTTCACACAACCTGCGGGAAATCACTGGTCGGAAAAGTCTGTCCCATGTGCCACTTCCTAATGTTCACCTCTGAATCCAAATCCTATGCACCCATGGGGCGCCTGGGTGGCTCAGTAAGTTGAACCGACTCTTGATTTTGGTTCAGGTCATGATCCCAGGGTTGTGGGATCGAGCCCCGTGTTGGGCTCAGTGCTGAGCCTGCTGAAGATTCTCTCTCTCCCCCTCTGCCCCTCTCCCCCACTCGTACTCTCTCTCTAAAATAAAAAAAAAAAAAGATAATAATAAAATAAAATACATCCTACGCATCTTCTAAAAACCAGATAAATGTCCTGCCGTTGGAAGGGAGCTGCTTCTTCTTACCCTTTCCTACTACAGCTCTCTACCTGCGTAACAATGTAATTATAATTTTATAATTAATGTGTTATTATGGCTGGAACACTGTTATCACAATTTATATTTACTGAACACTTATTCTGTACCAGGCACTGTCCTAATAAAGCTTTTTACATGTATTGACTTAATTCCCAAAGTAATCTAATTATATAGTTGACATCTCAAATAGTTTTGAGGTATAACTGATAAACCTGTACATATTTAATGTGTATATAATTTGATGGGTTTGGACTTATGCAAACTCCCACGATGCCATCACCACAGTGCAGGTAACAGATGCATCCACCATATAGGTGATGTAATTATTGCCAGTTTATGTTTGAGAAAAATTGAGCCACAGAGAGTGAAACAGTTAAAAATTTGCACTAAACTGCTACCCCACCTCCTGTTAAGGTGTTATGGATTGAACGGTGTCCCCCAAAAGATATGGTTAAGTCTGAACTCCTGATACCCGTGTGACTGTGACCTTACTTGGACATAAGGTCTTCACAGGTCTGACCCAGTTAAAAGATGTCGTACTGGACTAGGTGGGCCCTCACTGTGACCGGTGTCCTATATTACAAGGGGAGATGTGGACACAGGGACGCGAAGAGGAGAAGCCACGTGCAAATGGAGGCAGAGAACAGGGAGATACATCTCCGAGCCAAGCAATGCCAGAGATTGCCGGCAACGCCAGAAGCTGGGAGAAAGGCAGGGAGCACTCTTCCCTAGAAACTCAGAGGGAGCACTGCCCTGCCAGCTCCTTGATGTCAGACCTGTAGCCTCCGGACCGTGAGAGAATCAACCACTGTTGCTTTAAGCCACGTGGTTTGTGGCACGTGGTTACTACAGCCCCGGGAAACCAACACACGTGGTCTGCTTTACTGCTTTGCAACTACCGCCGAGGTGGCAGTCTGACCTCCCGCTTAGAGACAGACCCCAGGTCTTACGCTCCCACTGTGTCTCACCCATACCTCCACTGAGTTCTGAGTCACACAATCTAGGCCAATCGGCAGGATGAGCCCAGTACAAAATACAGCACCTCCAGTGGTTCGTTTTCTTTTGTCATGGTCCTGCAAATGCTTGCCGCTTTTGTCAAGGAGGAGAGTTAACTGTCCCAGCCCAGAGAGAGGAACAAATACTTGCAGTAAGATTTATCCTACCTTTGGGACGTTAATGGTTAACTGCATCTGCGTCGGGTATCTGCCCAGGACAAGATCCCCTGATGCCAACATGGAAAAGGTGACTACAGAAGAGACTTGGGGACACCCGGGAAGTCTGCTAGGTGGCCTGCCAGTCAACTGAAGCTTGTGCCACTTTTGGGAAAGGGAAAGGGAAAGGGATGCTGGACGGCCCAGAGGCTAGATTCCCTGTCACCGTGGAGGTCACCCGACCCGGTTGTCAACTGTCAATCTTCCCATCTCCTCGCCACAAAGAACCTTCCATAAACATGACCAGAGCTGAGTAAACAAACTGCAATCCTCTCCGTACGTGGACCCCTATCCACATAGTTCCAGATCACAGCAATCTTAGCAAAGGCATAGCTCGGTGTGAACAGAGACACTGTTGTTCCACGCTCTGGTGCAAGTGTCCAATAGAAGCCACAGTTGCCAAGAAACCCTGCGTGCCCTCTACGTGAACCGTCCTCCTCTGCACCCACAAGAACTGTGAGGCAGAGAACATATTCAATAAGGGAGCTTATGCGATACAGAGATCCTGCCTTGCCTACCCCACGGGGTCACCACGAGGACAAATGGTGGTGGGTGGGGGGCCGGAGGGGAGGCGACTGAAAATATTTTTAAAGCTCTAATAATCACACAGCACCATTATATTAAAATCATACAAACAGTCGTTCATCAGACGTTTATAAAGCCTAGGCAGAGACTGGAGTGGTCCAAGTAGTCTCTAAACGATGCTGTTTGGAGGTTTTTGAGAGACAGGAAAACCTCATTTCCCTCCATTTCCCTAGCCCAACAGCGCTGAGGAAATAACCCGGAGAGAGGCACAGATTCGCCTCGGTTTGTGAACCAGCGAGGCCTAAGTGAAACGAAACACGTTGTTTGGAAAACATCCACTTGTTTGCGAGCTACGCAGGGTGACTAAGATGCCCAGGGAAGCGTAAGAAGCGCTGCAGGGGACGGCGCGCCGCAGTGAGTCTAAGTGACGGGTGACACACAAAAGAGGGGGCGTAAAGGGGCTCCAGCCCACAGCACGGGCGGAGCGAGCTCACGCTCCTAGACACACGAGGGCAGAAAGACGAGAGGTGACTGCGCGGGTGAGGAAGGTGGAAGGTGTGTGGGCGGTGGCGCCAGGTGAGAAAGTAGTCCCGGTTAGCAGGTGGCTGCGGCCTGCTCTGGTGGCCCCAGAGACACCACGGGAAGGGCTTCGCTGCATTCTGTCCCTGCTTGTGGCTCCTGGAACTTTAATCCCAGGAAGGTTGAGCAGGTGCACTGAGGCTTTCTAGATGTTCTGGAGAAGGATATCAAAGGGGAGGGAAGTTAGATCTCTAAATGTTAAGTACCATACTGTCGTCAAGGTACCAGAGGGGTGCCTGGGTGGCTTAGTCGGTTAAGTGCCCGACTTTGGTTCAGGTCATGATCTCCCAGTCTGTGAGTTCGAGCCCTGCATCAGGCTTTTTGCTGACAGCTCGGAGCCTGGAGCCCGCTTTGGATTCTGTATGTATGTCTCTCTCTCAAAAATAAAGAAACATTAAAAAAAAAAAAAACAAAACACCAGAAATGACAAAACCCTCTTCTGCAACTAAATAGTTTCCTTCCACATGAAATTCTCAAGTAGCTTACTCACCTCGAGGTCCAAACATATTGTCCAAAAAAGCATTGATTTCATCATCAAAAGCCTTTAGATGCTCCTGAAAAAGATAAAAGAAAACATTATTTAACTCGGCTTTTTGGGAAATTCAAAACAGACATGTAGTTGCCAGAATCTCCAAGTCCTAGCTTCAAGGACTTTCGGCTGCAAACACTTACGGGAAGGGGACCAGTTAAACGCAGTCCCATCCTTCACAAGCTTGTGTGGATTTAGAAGGAAAAAATTCTGTTGCCTAAGGAAAGGAAAGAGGCAGTCCTGAAAAACAGGCTTGGTACATTTTTAAACACTGAAGGATTATTGACCTTAATTCCATTTCCCTCTAAAATGCTTAGAGGTAGAAGCGTTTCCATAAGCAACTTCTATTGTTGCAATTAACAGGAGTCACGTGCATGCAACAGGGAGGGTCTACACCTGCAGGATATAATGTAATTGTTAAATAAAAATTCAGCTGAACTGCATTTCACAAAGCTCAATCTAAAGCTTTAAAGGGGACTTATTTTTCAAATAAGGCAATGAAGCACTATAGCTATTTTTTCCATAATCTAAAAACCTTTATATTTTGTTTTCAAAACCTTTCTTATACATGAATATATACTTAATATTACAATAAACAGCATCTCTAGGGTACATCAGGTGATTACTGCCACTTTAACTGGATTCAGGATAGGAGAATTTCTGCTAAGAACCTTATGGTTGCTAAACTGGCTACAGGCTCTGGATTTAGCTCCTGTTCATTCTGGTGTGCTATTATGTTGCTCAAAATACCTGTGACAGTGTTCCCTAACCTTGCCTACAAGGGTCTAGTGCACCTCCTCAGGCAAAGGGAAGAAAAGACAAATTTGCCCAGTGCTCCTGGGAAAGGGATCTTTGATGATGATTTGGGGCTGGTGGATTGGTGAGCTGAGCGTCAGCTCTCAGGATGTTCATCTAGAACATTCTCTATAATCAGCCACTGGAGTGCAGTCAAAGCATCTCATTTACAAAGAAAGCGTAAGTGCCAAAGAAGAGAATTAAGTCGCTGGCATTTGAAAAGAAGATCTGCAGGTTTGGTGATCAGCCTCTACCATTTAGACCTACTTCTTACTTGTGACTTTGATCCTGAGAAAATTTCAAGGAAACTTAGGTATTTGCGGACTTTAGGAAGCTCGAGAGAGTGGAAGATTTAATGACGACATCTGTTAGCACCTACACCTGCTGGTCATGTATTAGAACCTTTATTATATCATAGTATCTCTATAAAAGGTATCTGGGCTAAACCAAGATTGGAAATTTTTACAGAGTGTTTTGGTTTCCATGAAGGATATCTCAGGAGACCTCTAGTCTTGAAAAGGTCACTAACCTCACATTTCAGTGTGACAGAGTTAAGATTTGTGTTGCCATTAGAACAGAGAAGATCTGTCCTGAGGCCTCTCATTCTTGAGCAAAGAATGTTAATCTCACTGATATGTCCACCTTCATAACAAATACCAGTGAAATCTTCCTCTCATTGCCACATCCACCCACACATGTTTAAAGGTTTTCGGTCTGTTTGCTACAGTCCAAACTCCATTTTCCAACATCTGGAGGTCTAAGAAAACTCTAAAGGTCACAAAGCTTGTATTCGTTCTACAATGTTGCAGAAACTAAGTCACAGTAGAAGACCAGAAATAAAAGAAAGCAGAGGGGAAGATAATGAAGAAAGAGCAGAGAGTGAAAAAATGAATAAGAAAGGGCATTCTACACCAATACCCTGATAATAAAACCAGACAAAGGCACTACAAAAACATGACAAAACAAACAAAAACTACAGGCCAATAGCTCTGATGAACATAGATGCAAAAATCCAACCAAATATTAGCAAACCAAATTCAACAAGACATTAAACGGATTATTCACTACAATCGTGTGGGGTTTATCCCAGAGATGCAAAGGTGGTTCAATATTTGCAAAGCAATTGATATATCACATTAATAAGTAGAAAAGTAAAAACCATATGATCATCTCAATAGATGCCAAAAAAGCATTTGGCAAAATACAACATACATTCATGATGAAAAAAACTCTCAACAACATGGGTTTAGAGGGCCCATACCTCAACATAATAAGGGCCATATTTGAAAAACCCACCAGGAGCTAACATCATACTTGACAGTGAAAAACCGAAAGTTTTTGCTCTAAGATCAGGAACGAGACAAGGATGTGCACTCTTACATTTATTCAACATGGTATTGGGAGGTCATAGATGCAGGAATAAGACAAGAAAAGGAAGTAAAAGGAATCCAAGTTGGTAAGGAAGAAGTGAAAGTGTCACTATTTGCAGATAACTGAAATAGAAAACCCTAAAAGACTCCCATCAAAAATCATTAAAACAAATAAATCCAATAAATTTGTAAGATACAAATTAATGTACAGGAATCTGTTGCATTTCTATACACTACTAATGAAGTAGAAGAATAAATTTAAAAAACAATCCCATTTACTTACAACTGCATCAAAAAGGATAAAATATCTAGAAATAAATTTAACCGAGGATGTTAAAGACCTGTACTCTGAAAACTAGAAGACACTGATGAAAAAAACTGAAGATAACAGAAACAAATGGAAAGATATACCATGCTCATGGATTAGGAATTAATATTGTTAAAATGTCCATACTACCAGAACAATCTACAGATTCAATGCAGTCATTATCAAAATACCAACAGTGTTTTTCATGGAAATAGAATAATTAAGTATTAAAATTTGAATGGAACCACAGAAGACCTCAAATGGCCAAAGCAATCCTGAGAACGAACAAAGCTAGAGGTATCACAGGTCCAAATTTCAAGATATACCACAAAGCTGTAGTAATCAAAACAGTATGGTACTGGCATGCAAACAGACACACAGATCAATGGAAAAGAAAAGAACCCAGAAATAGGCCCAAACCTATATGGTCAATTAATCTATGACAATGAAAGCAAGAATACACACAATGGGAAGACAGTCTTTTCAATAAATGCTGCTGGGAAAAATGGAGAGCTACAGGCAAGAGAGTAAAAGTGAACCACATTCTTACCACCATACACAAAATTAAAATGGGTTAAAGACCTAAATGTGAGACCTGAAGCCATAAAACTTCTAAAAGAAAACATAGGAGGTAATTTCCTGGACACTGCCATTAGCAATATATTCATGGATGTCTCCTCAGGCAAGGGAAACAAAAGTGAAAGTAAACTACTAGGACTACACCAAAATAAAAAGCTTTCGTACAGCAAAAGAAACCATCAACAAAACGAAAAGACAACTTACTGAATGGGAGAAGATATTTTCAAAAGATATATCTAATAAGGGATTAATATCCAAAATAGATAAAGAACATGGACAACTCCACACCAAGAAACAAATATTCCAATTAAAAAATAGGCAGAGGACATGAACAGACATTATTCCAAACAAGACACACAGATGGCCAAAAGACACGTGAAAAGATGCTCAACATCACTCATTGTCAGGGAAATGCAATTGAAAAATGCAATGAGATACCACCTCGCACCTGTCAGAATGGCTAGTATCAAAAAGACAAGAAACAATAAGTGTTGTTGGTAGGATGTGGAGAAAAGGGATCCCTCATGCACTGTTGGTGGAAAAACATATTGGTGCAACCACTGTGAAAAACAGCATGGAGGTTCCTCAAAAGACTAAAACTGAACAATCATATAATCCAGTAATACTACTATTGGGCACTTACCCAAAGGAAATAAAAACACTAATTTGAAAAGACATAAGCACCCCTATGTCTATCGTACCACTATTTACAACGGCCAAGACATGGAAGCAACCCAAGTGTTCATCAACAGATGAGTGGATCAAGAAGATGTGATGTATATACACACTGGAATATTAGCCAGCCATAAAAAAAAGTGAGATCCTGTCATCTGTGACAACATGGATGGACCTAGGGGGTATTAGGCTAAGTGAAAGAAGTCTGACAAAGAAAGACAAATACCACATGATTTCACTTATATGTGGAATCTAAAACACCAAAGAAAAAAATATACTTAAATACCGAGAACAAACTGGTGGTTGCCAGAGGGGAGGTGGGTGAGGGGACAGGCAAAATACATGGGATTAAGAGGTACAAACTTCCAGTTATAAAACAGATAAGTCATGGGGATGAAAAATACAGTCAATAATACTGTAATAACATTGTCTGGTGACACACGGTGACTATTTATCATGGTGAGCACTGAGTAATGTATAGAACTGAAGCAATATGTTGTGTACCTGAAACTAATAGAACACGGTATCTAAATCATGCTTCAGTAAATAAAAATAAATAGGTCAGTTTTTGTGGAATCTAAAAAAACAAAAACAAAAACAAAAATCCCAAACTCACAGATACAAAGAACAGATTGGTGGCTGCCAGAGGCAGCAGTGTGGGGGGTGGGCAAAATGGGTACACACTTCTGTGTAAAATGAACAAATCATGGGGACATAATCTATAGCATGATGACTACAATTAACACTGTACTGTATATTTGAAAATTGCTAAGGCAGTAAATAGATCTTCAAAGTTCTCATCACACACAAAAAATTTGAACTGTGTATGTGAATCAGACTTAGCGTGACAATCATTTTGCAATATATACAAATATTGAATTATTATGTTGTACTCCCGAAACAAACAAAAGAACATAGAGGTAGGAAATTTAATATAGGTCTCTTAAAAACAGAAGCCTTCCAGAAGGAGATGCTACTGCTGTTGAGTTCTGAAAGACTCTTAGGACATCGTCTAGATGGAGAAGGGAAGAAAGAGCATTTCAGGAAGAAGAATCATCATATACAAATAGACTGAGATGGGATTCACTCAGGAAATGTTTATAGCCAGGGTCTCTGCTGACTCACATGATAGGTGGAAATAAAGTCAATACTGAGAAAATCAGAAACTGGAATAAAAATGACCTCTTTATTTCTGGACTATTTAATACAGTTAGCAGGGATACAATGTTAAGAGACAATGAGGAGATAAGAACAAATGAAAATTTACCCTAGATCAGTAAACCTAAGTGTAGTAAGTACAGAGTCGGGGTAGCATTAGTCAACTAAGGATGAAGGCTTAGCACAGCAGGGTAGAGCACCGCTTGGGTGATGCGTTAATAGCTGCTGTAAACGTCAAAGCATGTTTTACTGTAAACGTAAAAGCATGCTGGCTGATGTCCCAACACTAACACAATAACCTAGGAGCTAAGACAAATCAGCAAACTACAGTACATGCAGCACGTCAGTCATTCAGCCAACATTTTGAATGGCCATTATGTACTAACACTTCGTCAAGACATATGAGGACAAAAAAGGCATAGTGGTCAACTCAAAAGCCTACAGGCAAACTGGAAAGTGAGACCTACAGAGAAAGGCAAACAGCAAACAACTAAGAAGAAGGTACACAGAACTGCCACACTGATGGAAGACACTGCAGGAGTGAGGACTTAAGGTGGTTAGAGTTTGGACAGACTGGAAGAGAAGGGAACAGCACTGTCATTAGACCCATGCAAGGGGCATGCTGTCCTGAACTCATACTGCAGAGGGCCCCATGCTGGCCGTCCCAAGGCCATGTCCCTCGACACAGGAAATCCTATGAGCCAAGGGAGATGCCCACCCCTGGTCACAGCTTCCCCTTCAGACTATGTTCCAAGTCCCCCAGGCCACAGAATTCCCCGCCAAACATTCTCCAATCCCACTTCTAGAACAACCTCAGGGATTTCCCCTTGCCCACACAGTAATAAAGTCCACATTCTATGACTTTATTTTATTGAAGTACACTTGTTACATCAGTTACAGGTGAACAACGCAGTGATATGACAAGACAACTCCATAGGCTACGTTGTGCTTACCACAAGTGCGGCTCCCATATCACCATCCAACACTATTACACTATCACTGGCTACATTCCCTAAGTGGCATTTTTCATCCCCATGACTTACCCATTCCATAACTGGAAGCCTGTGTCTCCTACTCCTCTTGAAGCATTTTGTCCATCCCCTCACCCACCCTCCCTCTGGCAACCATCAGCTTGTTCTCTGTATTTGTGGGTCTGTTTCTGCTTTTGTCTGGTTGGTTTTTCAGATTCCACACATAAGTGAAATTATATGGTATTTGTCTCTCTCTCTCAGACTCCTTCCACTTTCACTCTAGGTCCATCCATGTTGTCACAAATGGCAAGATCCTGTTTTTTAAGGCTGACTAGTATTGCACTGTTGATCTAGATCACATCCTCTTTATCCATTCTTATACTGATGGACGCTTGTGTTGTTTCCATAGCTTGGCCATTGTTAACAGTGGTGTGCTAAACATAGGGGTGCATATATCTCTTCGAATTAGTGTTTTTGTTTTCTTTGGGTAAATACCCAGTGGGATGTTCCATGACTTTCAATTTAACTTATGGCTGTGTGTAACAATATCTGGAGGATGGAAAGATTGGAAGTACAGCCTTCTTTAATTGTGTATTCCTGCGTGCTTACCACAGCTGCTGAGAATGTAAAATGGTGCAATCACATTGAAAATTTAGCAGTTTGGTAAAAACACATGATCTGGCATGCTACTTCTACGTATATTTACTCAAGGAAAAATAAAGCATATATCCTTGCAAAGACCTGTACACAAATATTTATGGCAGCTTTATTTTTAATAGCTAAAAATGGAAACTGCCCAAATGTCCATCAACAGGTGAATGGGTAAGCTCTGGGGTATCCATACAATGAAATATAACTGGGCAAAAATAAAGAACTATCGATGCACAGACAACATGGACAGATCTCAAAATTATGATGCTGCATGAAAGCTAGACTGAGAGAAAGAGAACATACCGTGTGTTTCCATTTACACAAAACGTGAGGAAATATGAACTTACATATGTGACAGAAAGCAAATCAGTGGTTGCTCGGGGACCACAGGCTAGGAGGACAGAATATCCTCCAAAAATGAAAGTGAAATGAGGACGTTTTCCTATTACGCGTAAGTGAGAGGCTCTGTAGCCGGCAGAACCGCACTGCAACGTGTGCTGGCGATGCGCCTCGTGCCAAAGGGAGAGAATTCCATATGGGAAGGATTTACAGAAGAGGATCAAGAACACCAGAAATGGAGTTATCTCATGGAAGAGCCAGAACTCAGAGCAAGCCAGCCTCCACCACCTCATTCCCAGCACCGTACCTGCCATCACCGCCCCTCACACCATGCTCATCCCTGCCAGCGGGAGCAGCGCTGCAGAACACCCGCGTGATGTCCTGCACCTGCTCCTTGCTCTACTCCCAGCAGGAAGACCCGCACTTGGAGGTAGCGGCGACCCACCTAAGGCAAACCCACTGGACTGACTCCTTACGCGAAGCTGAGGTGGTCTTCCTAGCTATGTGCCGTGCAACTCCCAGTGCCGGTGGACACGCTCACCATGCGCTCCTGCCTCGGCTGCCATTTTCTGAGAGAACCTGGCAGCAGGAGAGCCATGAAGAGCACACCTACTTTTTTGCCACCACAATGCTGATTGGGACTCCCACCCAGTCCTGTGTCCGTGGAACTCCACTCCTTCCTCCCTCTCCTTCCTCTTCCTGTCTTCCTTCCCCCCCTTCCCTCATTCCTTCTCCGTGTTCCTTCCTTTATTTGTGTTTCCGGCATTTTGTGGGTTTTAGCATTATCATCATGGGTATTATATCGTATAACACAATGACTCAAGATCTTGGTGTTGATACAGTTTTGTCGATACGGCTTCATGGAACCTTTAAAGACCCTTAATTCGATCAGAATAGTCATTTCCCACCACCAACTCCTTCCTCATTTCTTTTTAAAATGAGCAAAAGTCATTAAGGTCATGAGACAGACTATTAAGTTTGTAAGAAGACACAGTCTCCAAATCCTTACCTTTAAAAAAAAAAAAAAGTTTCAGAGAAGATGAAATCGGAAGCATTTGATGACGGCAGGCTAGGATATGGGATCCAACCAGCTCAGGAATGTGTCATTCTCACACTAACCAGACACAATCTGAAACATTCCTGGAACCTTCAAGGTCAAGGCTGAGTTGTACAGAACTGAGAGACAGGGAGCTGGCATCTCCTTCCACAGACAAGGGGCACAAACCGGATTACTGTCACGCAACGAGGTCTCTGTGTTGTTCCCAGGGCTCAGGATGGCTGTCTAATGTTGCCAGTTCTTTTGACGGACCCTGAGGGATGGTTGCCAGCCAGTCTCTCGTGTGTTTGAAGAATCAGAATGTGTTTACATTTGTGAATAAAACCAGAAGGTTTAGAGAATGGCTAGAAGCGAACACATGGAATTCTTTGGCTTTCATGCAGCTGACGTCATATCATGTAGATTTACGTGTATTTTACGCTGAAACACCAGCCGGCTCAGCACCTACCTCCCAGCACCATGCTCCGGAGGAAGCAACTAAGTGAGACTGAGGATATGAACTAGGTAGGGAACTCTTACTCATTGGTAGGAACTCTGAATTGTTATTATTTGTCTTACGAAGTAATCTTTGTGAGGCTGAAACCATCTAAGCCAGGTATTGAGGCATCTGGGGGAACGTATTTGGTTACCACGGCTGGAATATAAATGAACTGACCATAATGGTGAAGAATAGCAGTAGCACCTGCCAATCAAACACTCATGCACCGGCACTGGATATATATTATCTAGGACTTTCCCGGTAGCCATACAAGGCGGGTAGTCTTCCCAGTTTACAGATGTGGAAATGGACACCATGAGCTCAAGACTGGCACTGTTGTGTGAAATGTGAACAGAGTGCAGTAACAATCGGCAGCTTTGATCCCTTCGGAGTGGGAGGTTTCAGAGCTGGGGTGGCAGAGGAAGGACTCTTTGTGGAGCTCCTGCTTACGTTTCCTGCGCTGCCCTACATCCCAGGACAATAAGCTGACCAAAAAAAAAAAAAAAAAAGGTCGATTTTATCTGCATCCTGGGGACCCCTGAGGCCTCACAACAGTTTCGCTCAATTAAGGAGATGAAAGGTCTATTTAGATCAAGATGTGTGAGTGCAGTTTTGTTTGCTGCGTTCCATTTCCCCCACGCGGCTCTTTGTCTCATTTCGTTCAGTGTCTGGTCAAATGGCAACTCCTGAGGCGCTTCCCACAGCCATCTCTCTCGGGCCTAATTGCAACGGAAGGAGGAAAGCGTCTGCCTTGTGGTGTCCTGGTCTGTGATGCAGAACCAGTCTCCATCTCTTTGCTCTATTTTTTTCTTGACAGCACCTCTACAAACTTTCACTGGCGAGTTTGTTTATTGTCTGGGTCCTCCAATGGGCCTCCAACAGGCCACTTTATCCCCAATTCTAAGAACAATGCCTGGCACATAATGAGCACTGAATACGTAGTGAATGAATGAACGCAACTCTCATTGTTCTAAACCTTTACGGTATTCATTTGATACTTACATTCATATTACTTTGCATTCCTGCCTATATTTTCCTATGTGCAATCTCGTTTCCAGTACATTGGGAAAGATCCCCAACGCTCTTTTAACACCTGCTGTATCATCGGGGTATACTGGACTCAATTTTATTTTTTGAGTTTTTCAGAAGATTCTTTCTTTCTTCCAAAAAACAACGGAAAAAAATGTGTATATTTTTAAAATAGAATGAAACTTATTCTATTTTGCAATTAACAGGAGTCCAATGGACCCTATTATAAACCTGAATATCTTGTGGGATCTTAGTAATCTTATACTTTCTATATTTTCAAAACATTTTGCTATTTAATCATCCCAGAAATTAGCTCATTAATCAATCATCTAAATTTGTGCCAAAAAAAAAAAAAAACGATGAAAATGTAAGAATGACAGAAAGGCCTAGAAGGACAATGAAATAATCACATAAGCCATCACTACTGCACTGTTCTGCATTTTCCTTGTTCTCTACCCAAGAAATGGCACCACTCTTTAAGATAGGAGACACTTAGAGACATCTTCATAGATTTTTAAAGCTTTCAGTGAACACACCTGAAAGTTCACAATTTTTCCTGCTCTTAAACTTTAATTATCTGGGAGGGGGCCTGCATTTCTACCAAACTCCCAGGTGATGTCGATGCTAGTGGTCTACAGACCACACTTTGAGTAGCAAGGATTCAGACTAGGGTCTCTTGAAATGTGTTTGGAGTATAATCAAGGTATTAATGATTTATGTGCTTTTGTTATAAAAATACCCACTGAGTATTTTATTACATATTCTGCTCGATGAAATTTACACTTGCTATGCATTATTATACCAACATTCACTTCACAGGCATTTTAGTAACTAACTCTACAAACTCAGACAGTATCCACGTTATTCCAAACAGAAATAAAACCACTGGTTCAGTTGTATTCTCCTTATGCTTGCTGTACCTGCATAGTGTATTCTGAAAGCGGCTTACTCAGGAAGAGTGCAGACAGATCATGGCCTCTTCTGAGGCTGTTTCTACTGAGGCATCAGGAGATTGCATTCACACACAGTGCATCAGTCAGTACTTGTCAACAAGCATCACCAGGAGCTTTAGATGTTAACTGCTGTCCTTATACATCCCATACTTATACAACTCATTTTGTTGTTGTTGTTGTTTACTTAAGTGGGATTTTAAACTGTGGTTCTTTTTGATTTTATCTTCTTTGTTTCAGCTCTACCTTTGCGCTCTGATAAGATTATGCAAATTCTGGACTTCCAGGGAAAATGGTGGGAGTACAAGGACCCAAAACCCACCTAGTCCCAGGGATACAATTAGATAACACCCGCATCAGTGTAACAAACCGGAAAATGACCCAAAGACTGGCAGACCTGACTCTTCACAGACAGAAGAGGCCACATCAAAAAGGGTAGGAGGAGCAGAAACGCAGTCAGGAGCAAAACTGACTCACGAGACTGTCCCTGGGAGGAAGGGACACCACAGGTATAGAGAAGGGAAAGGAGCAGAACCCACATCAGGCACCCCAGGCACAGGGGACCCACACTGGGAAGACAAATCCTCAAAACACTTGGCTCTGAAAACCAGAGGGACTTAACTTCATGAGTTCTTACAGTCAGTGGGGCTTAACACCTGAAACTTTAAAAGTCAGCAGGCTGGCTCTGGGAGAGCCAGGGGGTGAGAGGAAATGGAGTTTGCGTCCTTAAAAAGCACAACCAATAGCCCGCAGAGATATAGTATAGAAGCAGCAGTTTGAAAAAACCCCTGGGACATACTGGAGGGAACCTTTTTTTTCTTTTTTTTTAATGTTCACTTATTTTTTAAGAGAAAGAGAGATAGAATGCCAGCGGGAGGGAGGGGGAGGGGTGCAGAGAGAGAGGGAGACACAGAATCGGAAGCAGGCTCCAGGCTCTGAGCTGTCAGCACAGAGCCCAACATGGGGCTTGAACTCACGGACCACAAGATCATGACCTAAGCTGAAGTCGGATGCTTAACTGACTGAGCCACCCAGGCGCCCCTGGGGGGAAACTTTGCACTAATCTCAGAGCATGTGCTGGTGGGGCAGGGATCTTTGGGAGACTTCTCCAAGAACAAAAGAGTTGGCAGGTGCATTCCCTCCCCCACCCCCTCATTCTCCTGTGGACTTGACCCCTCCAATATGCCCTGGGTCAGAACACATCCAAAGTGGTACCACAAGCTTGGCAGTGTGCAAACAGCCTCAACAGGGGCCAGCAGCACTCCAGAGTGACTCCTACACTGGGGTGGGGGGGAAGATAACCACACACACCAGCCCTACTAGAGCCCCAGCCATGGGCTGGGGGCAGACATCTGGTTTGACTGCAGATCCTGTACACATACAAAAGCTTTTCAGGGGACAACACAGGGAGAGCACCTGCAATTTGGTGCTAGTGAATCCTAGACATATGCCTGGTCTGACTCAACTCAAGCCCAGTGTGGTCGCAGACTGGCCCACTAACAACACAGGGACCAAATCCTGCCTATGGCAGGCAAGGAGAGTCACTGACGACAGCTGAAGGCAAATGAGGCTCAGCCACGAGAGCAGAAGGCACGCAACACACAGAGGAGACACCCCTGAAGTTCCAGGCTCTGATGAACAGGGGACACTGCACTGCAGGGCACTACAGGACTTCTTCATGAGGCCACTACTTTCAAGAGCAGGAGACACAGCTGACTTTGCTAACATATAGAAACAGACACAGGGAATTAGACAAAATGAGGAGATAGAGGACTATGCTCCAAATGTAAAAGCAGGTCAAAACCACAGCAAAAGAGCTAAACAAAATGGAGGTCAGTAGTATGCCTGATAGAACACTTAAGGTAATGATCATAAAGGGGCACTTAGGTGGCTCAGTTGGTTAAGCGTTTGCCTCTCCATTTTGGCTCAGGTCATGATCTTGAAGTTTGTGAGTTTGAGCCCCACATCAGGCTCTGTGCTAGCAGGGTGGAGCCTGCTTGAGATTCTTTCTCTCCCTCTATCTCTCTCTGTCCTTCCCCTACTCATTCTCTCTCAAAATAAATAAATAAACTTAAGAAAAAATTATAAAATAATGATTATAAAGATACTCTCTGGGCTTGAGAAAAGAGTGGAGGAACTCAGCGAGACCCTCAACAAAGAGATAGAAAACATGAAAAAGAACCAATCAGAGATGAATAACTCAGTAACTGAAATTAAAAATAGACTAGATGGAAGAAATAATAGACTAGAGGAAGCAGGAGGATCAGTGGCCGGAAGGACAGAGTAATGGAAAGCAATCAAGCTGAAAAAGAGATAAAAAAGAATAACGAATGAGAATAGATGAAGGGAAATTAGTGATACCATCAAGCATAATAACATTCCCATTACAGGGATCCCAGAAGGAGAAGAGAGGGAAAAGGGGACAGAAAATGCATTGGAAGAAATAATAGCTGAAAACTGCCTGAATCTGGGGAAGGAAACAAACATCCAGATCCAGGAGGCAGAGAGAGCACCCCCGCCCAAACCAATCCAAGGAGGTCCACACCAAGACATATTAGTAATTAAAATGGCAAAAAGCAGTGATCAAGAGAGAATATTATTTATATTATCTTTCTAACAGGAAGTTAAATTTTCTGCAAGAGTAAAATGATATAGCTTTATATTTGGGGCCAAAGAACATTGTAAAAGATCTATATATTTCACCCCATCCACCTGCCTACCTCCCTTTTGGCAACTATTAGTTTATTCTCTATAGTTAAGAGTCTGTTTCTTATTTCTCGTTTTTTTCCTTTTGCTTGTTTTGTTTTTTCAATTCCACATATGAGTGAAATCATATGGTATTTGTCTTTCTCTCTGACTTATTTCATTTAGCATTGTACCCTCTAGCTCTATCCATGTTGTTGCAAATAGAAAAATTTCATTCTTTTTATGGTTGAATTATATGTATGTGTGTGTGTATATATTAATTTATCTATCAATAAATCAATGGATAAAGAACATGTGTATATGTGTATATATATATATATATACACATATATAGGTATATATATAGACACACACACACATACATATACACATGTTCTTTATTCATTGATTTATCAATAGACACTTGGGCTACTTCCATATCAGGGCTATAAATAACACTGCTATACATATAGGGGTGCATGCATCCCTTTGAATCAGTATTTTTGTACCCTTTGGGTAAATACTCAGAAGTGCAATTGCGGGATCTTAGGGTAGTTCTATTTTAACTTTCTGAGGAACCTCTGTACTGTTTTCCACCATGGCTGCACCAGTTTGCATTCCCACCAATAATGCAAAGTGTGGTTAAGAGAGAATTTTAAACACAGCAAGAGAACAGAGTCACACACAAGGGAAACCACAACTTTCCAAAACCTTTGAGAAGAGCAAAAGCTCTTTTTTAGAGGCAAGTTTATAACAATACAGGTCTATCTCAAGAAGCAAGAAAAGTCTCAAATAAGCAACATGACTTGACACCAAAAAAAGCTATAAAAAGAAGAAGGAGAGCAACAACAGCAAAAACCCCAAGCCAGTAGAAGGAAGGCAATAATAAAGATTAGAGCAGAAATAAAGTGAAACTGAAAGCAACAGAACAATGAAACCAGAAGTTGGTTCCTTGAAGAGATCAATGAACGTGATAAACCTTTAGCCAGACTCAACAAAAAAAATAAAGGGGGAGGAGGGTGGAGTGCTCAAATAAAATCAGAAATTAATAAGGAGAAATAACAAGTGACACCACAGAAATACAAAGATTATTAGAGAATACTATGAAAAATTATATGGCGACATATTGGATGACCTAGAAGAAATGGAAAAATTCTTAGAAACATATTACCTCCCACAAGTGAAGCAGGAAGAAACAGAAAATTTGAACAGACTGATTACCAGCAATAAAACTTAAGGAGTAATCCAGGGGTGCCTGGGTGGCTCAGTCGGCTGAATGTCCAACTTCGGTTCAGGGCATGATCTTGCAGTTCATGAGTTCGAGCCCCACATCAGGCTCTGTGCTGACAGCTCAGAGCCTGGAGCCTACTTCAGATTCTGTGTCTCCCTCTCTCTCTGCCCCTCTCCCACTCACACTCTATCTCTCTCTCAGAAATGAATAAATGTTATAAAAAAAAATTAAGTAGTAATCCAAAAACTCCCAACAAACAAAAGTCCAGGACCAAAAGGCTTCCCAGGGGAATTCTACCAGACATTTTAAAGAAGAGTTAATACCTATTCTTCTCAAGCTGTTCCAAAATAGAAGAGAAATGAAGACCTCCAAATTCATTCTATAAGGCAAGCATTACCCTGGTACCAAAACCAGATAAAGACACCACAAAAAGAGAGAACTAGCCAATATCCCTCATGAACATGGATGCAAAAATCCTCAACAAAATACTAGCAAATCAATTCCAACCATGCATTAAAAAAATCATTTACCACAGTCAAGTGGGATTTATTCTTGTGTTGCGAGGGTGGTTCAATATCCACAAATCAATCAATCTGACACATCACATCCACAAGAGAAAGTATAAATACCATTTGATCATTTTAATAGATGTGGAATAAGCATTTGACAAAGTACAATACCCATTCATGATGAAACCCTTAACAAAATACGTTTAAAGGGAACATACCTCAACATAATAAAGGCCATATATGACAAACCCACAACTAACATCATACTCAATGGTGAAAAACTGAGAGCTCTTCTCCTAAGATCAAGAGCAAGACCAGATGTCTATTCTCACCATTTTCATTCAACATAGACTGGAAGCCCTACCCACAGCAATCGGAGAAGAAATAAAAGGCATCCAAACTGGTAAGGCAGAAGTAAAACTTTCACTGTTTGCAGATGTCACCATACTATAGATAGAAAACCCTAAAGACTCCACCAAACTATTAGAACCGATAAATGAATTCAATAAAGTTACGGGATACAAAAATCAATATACAGAAACCTGTTGCATTTCTATACACTGATAACGAATGAGCAGAGAGATAAATTAAGAAAACAATCTCGGGGTGCCTGGGTGGCTCAGTCGGTTGAGCGTCCGACTTTGGCTCAGGTCATGATCTCACAGTTCGTGGGTTCGAGTCCCGCATCGGGCTCTGTGCTGACAGCTCAGAGGCTGGAGCCTGTTTCAGATTCTGTGTCTCCCTTTCTCTCTGCCCTTCCCCTGTTCACGCTCTGTCTCTGTCTCAAGAATAAATAAACATTAGAAAAATTAAAAAAAAAAACTTAAAAAAAAAAAAAAGAAAACAATCTCACTTACAATTGCACTAAAAATAATAAAATATCTTGGGATAAACTTAACTAAGGAGATGAAGGACCTGTACTGTGAAATCCATAGAACACTGACTGAAGAAAATGACGATGACACAACAAATGGAAAACTATCCCACGCTCATAGATTATAAGAACAAATACTGTTAAGATGTCTGCACTACCCAGAGTAATCTACAGACTTAATGGAATTTCTATCAAAATACCAATAGTATTTTTCACAGAACTAGAACAAATAATTCTAAACTTCGTATAGGAAGTATAGAACCAGAGGAAGACCCCAAAGAGTCAAAGCAATCCTGAAAAAAAGAAGAACAAGGCTGGAGGTATCACAATCCCAGATTTCTAGATATACTACAAAGCTACAGTAATGAAAAAAATATGGTCCTGGAACGGAAACAGACATATAATTTAGATCAATGGAACAGAACAGAGAGTCCAGAAATAAACTTATATGGTCAGTTAATCTGTGACAAAGAAAAAATATGCAATAGGAAAAAGACAGTCTCCTTAACAAATTGTGCTGGGAAAATAGAATAGGTCCATGCAAAAGAATGAAAAGTAGACCACTTTCTTACACCATAAGGAAAAATAAACCCAAAATGGATTAAAGACCTTACTGGGAGACTTGAAACCATAGAAATCATAGAAGAGATCAACATCAGCCACAGCAATATTTTTCTAAATATGTCTTCTAAAGCAAGCAAAACAAAGGCAAAAATAAACTACTGGAATACACCAAAATAAAAAGCTTCTGCACTGCAAAGAAAACAATAAACAAAACAAAAAGAAAGCCTACTGAATGGGAGAAGATATTTGCAAATGATGTCTTTGATAAGGGTTTAGTATCCAAAATATACAAGAAACTTCTACAACTCCACGCCAAAAAAAAGAAAGAAAGAATCCAGCTGAAAAACGGGTGGAAGACATGCACAGACATTTTACAAAGACAACATACAGATTACCAACAGACCCATAAAAAGATGCTCAACATCAGTCATCATTAGGAAAATGCAAATCAAAACCACGATGAGATATCACCTCACACCCATCAGAATGGCTAAAATCAAAAGCACAAGAAACAACACGTGTTGGTGAGGATGTGCAGAAAAAGGAACCCATGTGCACTGTTGGTGATAATACAAACTGGTGCAGTCACTGTGAACAGTATGGAGGTTCCTCGAAGAAAGTAAAAATGGAATTATCGTTTGGATGTAAATTAAAAAAAATATGGAATTATCGTAAGATCCAGTAATTCTGCTACTGGGTATTTACCCAAAGAATACAAAGGCACTAATTCAAAAAGATATATGCACCCCTGTGT
This sequence comes from Lynx rufus, assembly GCF_022079265.1. Classification (NCBI taxonomy): domain Eukaryota; kingdom Metazoa; phylum Chordata; class Mammalia; order Carnivora; family Felidae; genus Lynx; species Lynx rufus. The sequence continues at coordinate 128,867,579 of NW_025814878.1, forward strand.
TTATTGCAGCATTATTGATAACAGCCAAATTATGGAAGCAACCCAAGTGTCCATGAACAAATGAATGGATAAAGAAGATGTGGTACATACATACAATGGAATATTACTCAGCCATAAAAAAGAATGAAATCTTGCTATTTGCAACAACATGGATGGATCTAGAGGGTGCGATGCTAAGTAAGGTGGTCAGGGAAAGATAAACACCATATTTCACTCACATGTGGAGTTTAAGGAAGAAAAACAATCAAAGAAAAAACAGAGATAAACCAAAAAACAAGCTCTGTTTAACCAACAGGTGTTAACTAACACCTTGCTGGTTACCAGATGGGAGGTGGGTAGAAATATGGGTGGAATAGGTGATGGGAATTAAGGACAGTTTGCTCTTATTTGCTCTCTCCCCAGCCATGTGAGGGCACAGCAAGAAGGCTGCTGTCTCCAAGCCAGGAAGAGCACCTTTGCCAGAACTCGACCATGCTAGCACCAGATCTCTGACTTTAGGCTCCGGAACTGTGAGAAAATAAATTTCTATAGTTTAGCCACCCAGTCTATGCTATTTTATGACTGCTTGAGTTGGCTAAGACACTGAGTAAAGGAAAAAGAAATAGCCTCAGAGAATGCCCTTCTTTTTTTTTTTTTTTGTTTTCATATTTATTTATTTTTGAGAGAGAGAGCGAGCGAGCGAGCAGGGAAGGGGCAGAGAGAGAGGGAGACACAGAATCTGAAGCAGGCTCCAGGCTCTGAGCTGTCAGCACAGAGCTCGACATGGGGCTTGAACCCACGAGCGGTGAGATCATGACCTGAGCCGAAGTTGGACACTTAATCAACTGAGCCACGCAGGCACCCAAAGAATGGCCTTCTATAAGCCTTACAGAATGACTTTGTGTAAGAAATCATGGCTTGAACTCATCTAATGTAAAGTACAATAGAAGCTTCACATGATCAGGTTTCATTTAAATAAACAGTTTAACAAATGTCAATCTATCGGTCTCTGCAGGTATATGATCAAGTATATATATGCATAGGAAAAATTTTGGAAAGGGACACATCAAATTGTTAACCGCAATTATCTCTGAGGGGGAAAGGAGAATGACAGGGGCAGGGAGATTGGAAAGAGAGAGATTAATTCTGGATATGGCTAATGTCTTAGAAATCACTAACAATATATTAATTATGTAATTAAAATATAAAACTATAAGGGAAATATTGTTAATGAAACGGCTATCAAGAAAGTTGTACAATTTCCTCAAGTCTTAACCAAAACACCAATCACAGTTTTGGATAGGTTGGTTTCTTCCTATTCATTTGAAATAAAAGATGAGATGAATAGGTATTATGATATAAAATGATTAAAAAATATAACCTTATATGAAATTCTTTTTTTTTTTTTTTAATTTTTTTTTTCAATGTTTTTTATTTTATTTTTGGGACAGAGAGAGACAGAGCATGAACGGGGGGAGGGGCAGAGAGAGAGGGAGACACAGAATCGGAAACAGGCTCCAGGCTCCAAGCCATCAGCCCGACGCGGGGCTCGAACTCACGGACCGCGAGATCGTGACCTGGCTGAAGTCGGACGCTTAACCGACTGCGCCACCCAGGCGCCCCAACCTTATATGAAATTCTTGACTAAGTATATGACAGGTCTAAGTTTTCATCAAATATATATTTTAATATTTTGTAGTGATACAAAAAGATTAGTGATTACAGTAATCAGCCCAAAGCTATGTTTTCAAAAGGTAAACAAAATTAACAAACTTTAGCTAGACTGACTCAGAAAAAAAAAAAAAAAGAGAACTCAAAATCAAATCATAAGTGAAAGAGGAGACATCACAACTCCTACCACAGAAATACAAGGATCATGAGAGACTACTCTGAACAATTATACACTAACAAACTGGATAACCTAGAAGAAATGGATGCATTCCTAGAAATACAACCTACCAAGACTAAGACACGCAGAAATGGATAGCTTAACAAACTAACATGAGTAAGCAGACTGAATCAGTAATCAAAACCCCTCCATCACAGAAAAGTCTAGGACCAGATGGTATCACTGATGAATTCTAGCAAGCATTTAAAGAAAAATGAATGCCAAGCCCTCTCAAAATTTTCCAAAAAATGACAACAGGGCACTCACAAACTCATTTTTACAAGGCCAGTATTATCCTGATACCAAAGCCAGATAAAGAAACTACAAAAGAAGGGGTGCCTGGGTGGCTCAGTCAGTTAAGCATCCAACTTTGGCTCAGGTAATCTCATGGTTTGTGAGTTCGAGCCTCGCGTCGGGCTCTGTGCTGACAGCTCAGAGCCTGGAACCTGCTTCGGATTCTGTCTGTCTGTCTGTCTGTCTGTCTGTCTCTCTCTCCCCTCCCCACTCAGGCTCTGTCTCTGTCTCTCAAAACTAAACAAACATTAAAAATATTTTAAAAAAAGAAACTACAAAAGAAGATTACAGACCAATATCCCTGTAGAATATAGATGTGAAATTCTCAAAACAAAATATTAGCAAACTGAATTCCACAGCACAGTAAAAGAATCATACATGATCAAGTGGGATTTATCTCCAGGTTGCAAGGATGGTTCAATACACACAAATCGATAAATGTGACACACAACACTGACAGAAGTTAAGACAAAAATCGTATCTCAACAGGTACAGAGAAAGCCTCTGACAAAATACAACGTCCTTTTATGATAAAAATGCTCACAGTATTGGATATAGAAGAAGCACATCTCACCACAATAAAGGCCATTTATGACAAGTCCACAGCCAACATTAAACTCAATGGTGAAAGGTTGAAAGCTTTTCCTCTAAAATCAGGAGCAAGACAAGGGCGTCTACTCTCACCACTCTTATTGTATTTAGTACTGGATCCTAGCCAAAGCAATCAGGCAAGGAAAATAAATAAAAGGCATCCAAATTGGAAAGGAAGAGGTCTTTGCCTACGGATGATGTGATTTGATATGCAGAAAATCCTAAAGACCCCACCAAAAAACTGCTAGGGCTAATCAACAAGTTGAGTAAAGTTGCAGGATATAAAATCAACAGACAGTTGCATTTCTACACACTGACAACAAAACAACTGAAAAAGAAAATAATCCCATTCCCAATAGCATCAATTATAATAAAATACTTAGGAATAAATTTAACCAATAAATATCTGTACACTGAAATCTATGAGATTTTGATGAACTGAAGAAGTGGCGAATAAATAGACACTCCAAGTTCATGGATCAGAGGAATTAATACCGGGGCGCCTGCGTGGCTCAGTAGGTTAAGCATCCAACTTCAGCTCAGGTCCCGATCTCATGGCTCATGAGTTCGAGCCCCACGTCAGGCTCTGTGCTGACAGCCTAGAGCCTGGAGCCTGCATCAGATTCTATGTCTCCCTCTCTCTCTGCTCCTCACCTGCTCATGTTCTGTCTCTCAGAAATAAATAAATGTTAAAAAAAAAGAAGAAGAATTAATACCATTAAAATGTCAACACTCTCCGAAGTCATCTATAGATTCAATGCAATCTCTGTCAAAATTCCTATGACATTTTTCACAGAAATAGGAAAAAAAATCTTAAAATTTGTATGGAACCACAAAGATCCCAAATAGCCAAATTAATCCTGAGAAAGAACACCAAAGCTGCAGGCATCAGACATCTTGAACTATATACTACAAGCTATACTACAAGGCCATAGTAACCAAAACAGTATGATAGAAGCATAAAAACAGACGCACAGCCAAATGGAACAGAATCAAAAGCCTAAAAATAAACCCTCACATATACAGTCAACCAACATTTGACAGGGGAGCCAAGAATACTCAATAGAGAAAGGACAGTCTCTTCAATAAATGGTGTTGTAAAAACTGGATAACTACATGCAGAAGAATGAAATGGGACCTCTCTCTTACACTCACAAAAATTAACTCAAAATGGGCTAAAAACTTAAGTTTTATGTTTTATGGCTAAAACAAAATGGCCATAAAACTCCTAAAAGAAAACACACGCAGAAAAGCTCCTTGGCCCTGGCAACATTTTTTTGGATGACACCAAAAGCACAAGCAACAAAAGCAAAAATAAGTAAGTGGGACCACATCAAACTACAAAGCTTCTGCAAAACAGAAGAAATAATAACAAAACGAAAAGGGAACCTACAGAAAGGGAGAAAATATTTGCAAATCATGGATCTGGTAAAGGGTTAAGAGCCAAAAATACATCGAGAACTCGCACAACTCAGAAAAACATCACCATCAACAACAACAAAACACCCCATTGAAAAATGGGGAGAGGAACTGGACATTTTTTCCAGAGACACAAACATGGCCAAAATGCACCCCAAAACACCACTAATCATCAGAGAAACGCAAAACCATAATGAGGTATCGCTGTACCCCTGTTAGAGCCGCTCTCCTCAAAAAGAGTTAACAAGTGTTAGCGAGGACGCGGAGAAAGGAAACCCTCATGCGCTGTTGGTGGGAATGTAAACTGACACAGCCACTACAGAAAGCAGTACAGAGATCCCTCAAAAAATTACAAATAGAACTACCATATGAGCCCGCAGTCTCACTTCTGGGTAGGTATCCACAGAGATCTCTCTGCCTTCATGCTCACTGCAGCATTATTCACAAGAGCCAACATATGGAAACAATCTAAGTGTCCTGGCAACAGATGAGTGGATACCGATGACACGGCTATATATATTCAATGGAATATTATTCAGCTTCTATTAAATACACTAAGCTACCAGAATTCAGCTATCTTCAAAAGATCAGTAACACCCGCAGCTGTCTACTCTAACATTTCTCTACAGGTTTTTCAGAAATGTCTGGAGAAGAAGGGTACAAGAGGGCCTTTGAAATCTTTAGTCAGTCTACTCTGCTTTGTCCACTAACACGCACCACAGGAAAAGACGTCTCGCTGAAGAATGACCTACTCCCACAGTAGAAGGACTTTCCTTCCATCGGAGCAAAGAAAACCAATAGGACGTCCCTCACTGAAGGTTTGCAGCAGTCTGTCCTCAGAGTACTGCGTCGGATTACAATTTAGTTAACAGTAAAAATAGGACTCTTTTTCCTCCAGGAGATTGTAATTATACAGAAGTGAAAGCCCCAAAGCAAATCTAGTGACAGCCTCATTATTTTCATCGTTGTAAGTGTTGTTACTGTTATTACCAACATTTCAATACAGTGCAAATAGAGAGCTCAGAGGAAGGCAAGTCCATTGTATCAGAGGACTGCACGAAGGGAGTCGAGACACACGTACTATGCATTTTGACCTTGATCCTTGGCATCGACCTGAATGTTGCCGAAGGATTTACAACTTGTTTGGTATAAAATCTGAAGAATTTCAAAAAATCAAAATAATTGTTATTAAATTCTTTGGCTGACTGGGCCACAGTCCAATCACCTCCACCCACTTTGCTAAGCCTCCTCTCCTTCCAGATGTCTATGTGCAGGTGTGCCCTTTGCTCTAGGCACATCCAAGTACCTGAAGTTCCCCCAATGCCCCATTCTCGATCTGTGTCATTGAAGATGTTCCTCCTTCTGTCTGGATGACTCCTGATAGTTTTTTTCGTTTTCCCTGACCACTCTCCTCCCAAACTGGTCAAGATCCTCTGTGCCCGGCACACACGAGGTGCTCAATAAGCGTCTGTGGAATGCACGTAGTAAGAAATGAATGAGTTTGTCAAAATCATACCAGGAACAGGGTTAGCAGACATCAGGGGTCTACTTTTGACCTCTTCTTTCTTTCACAACACTCTTCTTTGACAAGTTTAGAGAGTTCTCAGAATTATGAATATATGAATATACAATGGCGAGGAAAGAGTGTTGGGGAGTAGGAAGAGAGAACGGAAACACTGAAAGATCTGATAAAGTATCACTGTATTATCGAGCAGAGGGATATTCAGGCAGAAATAATTCCAGAATTGTAAAGCGAACCAGGATCCAGCGGAAATCAGCTAGCTAGACTCTAAAATAAAGTATTTTTGTTCCAGATTTTTAAAATTTATTTTGAGAGAGACAGAGAGAGAGATCACAAGCAGGGGAAGGGCAGAGAGAGAGAGAGAGAGAGAGAGAGAGAGAGAGAATATGAATCGCAAGCAGGCTCCACACTGTCAGTGCAGAGTCCAACATGGGGCTCGAACTCACACTGTGAGATCATGACCTGAGCGGAAACCAAGGGTCGGATGCTCAACCGACTGAGCCACCCAGGTGTCCCTGATCTAGATTTTTAAGCGATGGAGATCAGTGTTTAAAAGTTACAAATTTCAATGATGTATTTTAATGGTTTTCCAGAATGCTGTCAGGGGAATAGGTATGCAGTCACCTGCTATGTCTATCCACTGTGGGTGGTGCTTCCGGCTCACCTCCTGGCTTCAGAATCCTCTGCAAACTGCTGGGGCAGTCCACTTGGCGCAAGAGCCTGAGCAGCATCTTGGGAGGAAACGCATCCTACGGAGGGTCACGGGTCAGACACTGACAAGGCTGTCTCGGTAACGAAGCTTTGCACACAAGAGGGGTAATGTTAAGGGTTGTCACTTGGGACTCTTCATGGTTCAGTCCCCTGTGGGTCCCAGGGAGAAAGAATGTACTCATGAAAAAAGAGGATGTGCTTAAACCTACCTAAGACATCGGGGTTGTGGGAGAGGAGTGCTCTGCAACCTCCCCAACACAGAGCAGAAGGCACCAGACAGGCCTGCTCAACTTTTCCAAGGACTGCTGTGTGGAATCTGGGCCCTGCGAGGCTCCGTCTGGAAACCCGACGTAAGCACCAGCCATCTCTGGCAAGCAGTGGCGCTGGCCATCAGCATCCTGCAGATTTAGCGGCGGATGTCTGGTAGCTGTGGTGGCGCCGGCCCTCCCCAACAAAGGGGGATCTGCTCGAGAGGAGTATGCCCCCAGATGTCCTGAAACAACTGGCCAGAATTATCCATGAACGTGAACTACTGGAGCTCCTGAAAGAACTGCCCAGGTATGGCTGTATGTCAAAGGTAGACGACACCGCAGGGCATGTGTGAGGAGCTGGGGAAGGAACCGGCAAGATGTAAAAACTAGTACAAAGTACCGCGAGCGAGGGTTCACGTGTGGATCTCTGGAGCACAGAATGGTCCCTGGTTAACAAAGATAGGAGACGAGTACATCCAAATTGGTAAGTCTCAAAAATAGATTTGAAACACCTTAAAAATGATTTGTGAATTAATTCACTGGTCCCATGGATATTCGCCAAGTTTAAGGAAACTCACATTTTACTCAACAAACGTATTCATAATGGTGAATATAATAATATTAGTTTATTTCCAGTTACTTTGCAAATTATGGCCTTCTCTCCAAGAGCGTGGAAATAAAATCCAAAAACCCATTGCTTTCATAACATTCTGGGCTCATTAAAGGACACTGAATAACTTGCCAGTTTTGAGTGACTAAATGAAATCTGCACAAGAAAACAAAGAGTGTCAATTTCATAATTAGAAAAGAGAGTCTTTCAGTGATTCGATACTGAATATGGAAGGAACAGAAAAGGCCAGTAACAATGCCATTAAGGTTGCCATTCAAGATACTTGTAATGATTATTACAACTTCTACTTCCACAGGAAGTAGTGAGTGAATATAAAACTCCTTGGAGATTTAATCCAAAGCCAGACAGTTGTATCCAGGACACCCTGGAACTGGACCAGTTTCTGAATTTGGGGACATGGGGAAGAATAAACTCTTTCACAATTAACAACAGCAATGAAAGGAGATTCTGTTCGTATGTGCCCTGGTTATCAAGTACGGACCAGAGGGGAAGCAGGTTGGTTATTCTGCATGTGTAAGTGGTATCCTTTTGAATGTGAGAACAGAGGAAAGCTTTTAATGATTTCTTGGAAAAAAAATGAGCCAGATTTTATTTCTAATTGTTTAAGCAATAATCATACCTACCTATATCTGTATGTTCTATTTTCTCCCTATATATTTTCTATAATATATTTCTATAATATATTGATTTCGGCTCAGGTCATGGTCTCTTGGTCATGAGTTCAAGCCCCGCATAGGGCTCTGTGTTGAGCATGGAGCCTGCTCGGGATTCTCTCTCTCTGCCCCTCTCCCCCACTCACACATGCTCTTTCTCTCTCTCTCAAAAAAAAAAAAAAACCAACAAATAAATATTGTCTCTATTACAATAAGATTGTATAATAAAAATTATAATAGAGAAAATACAATATTTTATTTTTATTTTTTAAAGTTTATTTTTATTTATTTTGAGACAGAGACAGAGAGCAAGCAGGGGGAGGAGCAGAGAGAGGAGAGACAGAATCCCAGGCATGCTCCGTGCTGTCAGTGTAGAGCCCGATGCGGGACTCGATCTCATCAATGGTGAGATCATGACCTGAGCCGAAATCAAGAATCAGACACTTAACCAACTGAGCCACTCAAGCATCCCCAATTTTTCTTTTTAAATATAGCTTTTTAGAGCTGTATCATTCTAGAAATGTTAACTGCTATAGTGTTTTCCCTCCCAGCCTCTAAAAGGCAAGGATAAAGCCAGTAACATTAAGAAACAATGATTCTGGGCAAGAGAAGCAGTGGAGGAGAAACATTCCTGGGTTTTCTTCAAGAAGATTCTGGATGCAGACTTGTTTTTGGGAAGATACGGCGGAAGCAGCAACTGCAACAGTTACAAGAGCCTGGCTTCCATTTCTGCCACCTGACAAATGCTTCTACCTGTGTCTCAAATAGTAGCCCAAATTAGCCTCTGGAGAAGTAAAGACTTAAGGAAAGTTCCCTAGTCTTACTGAATGAAAATAAATGTGTGTTGCATTTGAACATATTAGGAAAGTTAAAGAAGATGTCAGGCTACGAGGTTTTTGTTTTTTAAAGGAGAGAAGTCTGGCCAACTCATCTACATAGCTTTAAAACAGCCCTAGGACTGAAACTGGAAGTGACTCCCACATAGGCTTGAAGGTCAGATAATGCTGTGCTGGGCTACACAGAGGCCGGGCAGCATGTGGCAGGAAACGCTTTGTGATTCTCCTTGGCTGTCACAGGAGGAACAAGCCAACTCCCACATGAATCCCAGACTCAGGGATGAAGCGTTATATTGCAGATCTCTGGGACAGCCACCAGGAACCTGATTCTTAAGTAGACAGCCTCCTTTGTTTCACTAGACAAACTAGGAATTGTGGGAAAATGGGAGCTGTTTATTAGTATTTTCTTCATGCCCATTGTCTCATTAATATAGGACTCTTAAGTCCAAGAGACTTAGAAGGTAGCAGCTGGTGACAATCAGAAGGAAAAAACCTTACAGTGCTTCCTTACAACTGCAAGGAAAACCTTATAATACTGATTTGCCACTTTTTCTAGCTCTTCCCTCTGAAGGACTGGAGTGAGTTGTTGGATTTTCACCTAACTGTTCATTCTAGCTTACTACTCCTTCAGTGTCTAGAATTCTCTAACATAGGAGTCACCCGAATAGGATTCCCTTGAATGTATTGACACAGAGGGCTATTTAACTCCATGACAACAATGGTCACTTTGGCTTGCGTCTTTGAGAATAAAACACATTGATGTCAAACCTGTAAGGACAAGCTTGCATGCACTTAGCAGGATGTCAGAATGTAGGATACACTCAATGTTATATATGTATACATACAGATATGTACATATGTACATATATGTATATATGTATAGATATGTACATATATACACATGTACATATACGTATACATATATACATATATACACATATACATATATATACATATGTATATACATATATACGTATATACATACATATATGTATATATGTATACGTATATGTACATATATATGTATGTATATACATACATGCGTTAATTAAAAACCCTATTGATCAAAAATGAGCTTTCCCAATTCCATGGGATCTCTTAAAGAGAATGCCCATACATTTAGCCACTTAGAAAACATAATTGCTTCATTATGTCGTCAGTAACTGTCATAATGAAGCAGAATGTGAATTAAGAATGTGAACTAAGAAACCCAGGTTCTTGTCTTAACTCTGGCACCAACAAGTTCTGTCATCTTGAACCTCATTTACATAATACAGGGGAAAAAAACACCCTCCCTTCTTAAGATGACTGAATTAGCTGCTGTTAAGTGCCATTTGCTTAGAAACAAAGATCTTATGACAAGTATTCGTGAAACACTGATATGCCTTAAGATGTCCTACTGTACTTTAGAATCAGTACAATAAGTACACCTTTATCCATGTGTAATTCTAACATGATCAGTGGATTAATGAAATGAAATTTTTATCTTTAGCCACACTCTTAACTCATACAAAATCGCCTCTAGCTTTGGACAACATATCAAAATTGAAGAAATAACAGGATTTACTGCCTGTTTATTAACTGTAGCCTGGTTTCTTCATATGAATTTTAACAAAGCTATATGGAGTATTAATACTATATCTAACAGAGTAACTATCCCTCTAAAGAGGAACTGTCTTTCCTTACACAGAGATGTAATATCTTTAGGTAGAACAATTACATCTCCATTTCGCAAACTTAACATTTCTGTGTTTTGTGAAAAATAACTTTTAAAATATTAGAGTAAACATTAACATATTGGGGTTCCTTTCCCATCACAAAGCACTACAAAGTCATAAAAATTAGCCCTGCATAGTCCAGAATTTTTGTTATGAATAGCCACATAGAAAGGAGAAACACAGATTGATGTTTTAAACCTCAGATGAATCAAGGGGCAGTGTACTGGCTCTCATAATATCAGAGAATCACAGACCCCTAACTCAACTTTCCACCCAAAGCTGGAAATAACTGCTTTCTACAATAATTCCAATAGAAATTCACCCATCGTACTGGAAAAACTCCAAAGAAAGACTTCTCACTACTTTGCAAGGTAGCACATTCAGTTTTTAAAATGTTTTTTGTTTTGGGGGAACTCTTATTTTGAGCTAAAAAATCTTTCTGTATTCAAGTGTTACCCATCAATCCTGCTTCTTTCCTCTGACATCACACACAGCTAGTATTCTTTTTCACCTGAGAGCCCTTCAGACATTGATGACAGGCATTTCACACCATGCTTCAGCTTTCCTGGCTAACCAGCCTCTGTAAACCCACCTGCCCCCACCCTCCCTTCCTCCCCTCCCTCCTCCCTACTGTGTCCTCTGACCTTCCCTTTCTCCTTCCAGCCACAAGCATCAGTTGAATGCGTTAGGTAGTAGACATATGTCCATATATAGCACAAGAGCTCTAGACCCTTACACTCTTCCGCATTCCTTTCTGGATTTATTCTAGTTGGTCAACGTCTTAAAAAAGTGAGCCCTCAGAAGTGAACATTTCCAGAATGTGACAGAACTATTACCTCTTACTTTGAAAGCCATATTTCTATGGAAATAACCGTTTCCTTTTGCTTGTAACTAGATAAAAACTTCCCCTCTGATACCATTTCTCCAAATGGACCTAATTTGGACTTTTTTTGAGGGGTGGGGAGAATCTACAGACACTTGGATTTCTCTTCTCTTCCATCCACCAAATGAGGGCTGTGAGTTTCTTTATAGCAATGTATAAATTGCTTTGGTTGCTTTGAGGATTTGGTTTTGCTTTAGATTTGGATGTAGTATTTTAACTCCATGATAGATTAAAACAGGTCCGTGTCGTGGCTGCCCTGAAAAGCTACTACTTGACTGAACTATTTACTGACTCCTCAGTCTGGCCACTTTCTGTTTTTCGTTTTTTTTGTTTTTGTTTTTTAACATGAAATTTATTGTCAAACTGGTTTCCATACAACACCCAGCGCTCATCCCAACAGGTGCCCTCCTCAATACCCATCACCCACCCTCCCCTCCCTCCCACCCCCCATCCACCCTCAGTTTGTTCTCAGTTTTTAAGAGTCTCTTATGCTTTGTCTGGCCACTTTTTGTAAAGAGATTTTATCGTCAGTGAGAAGCAGGTATAGACAAATGGGCTGATTGTCAGAGGACTTCAGTCCAAAGTATCTCCCTCAGAAGACTAAACTGCCTCCAAGTTATAATAATGGTCATAGGCTTTTTCTCTTACTTTGTTTTCTTATTCATTGGTTTATGAAAAAAAGGATTAAATTCTCCCTCATGAGTTATCTACAGTTGCTATGAAGCTTGCTTTTTTAGGGTATTTTTTTCTTTTTTTTTAACGTTTTATTTATTTTTGAGACAGAGAGAGACAGAGCATGAACAGGGGAGGGTCAGTGAGAGGGAGACACAGAATCTGAAACAGGCTCCAGGCTCTGAGCGGTCAGCACAGAGCCTGACGCGGGGCTCGAACTCACGGACCGTGAGATCATGACCTGAGCCGAAGTCGGCTGCTTAATCGACTGAGCCACCCGGGCGCCCCATAGGGTATTTTTTTCTTAAAACAATACATCTAGGAGTTCCTAATTTCAGAAACAGCCTGCAATTTCTTCATTACAGGCTGATTGATTTCTTCATTACACTGATTTCTTCATTACAGAAACTACTGGTGACAATAATAAATGAAAATTGTTAGAAAGTGCTTAGTGGGTACTAACTGTTGTATTTACTGGGCATATTAATATTACATCCTACCATCTCACTTAATTCTCTCAACTACTCTGCAAGATAGGCATTTTATCTCCCTTGACGGATGAGTAAAGTGGGGTTTAAAGAGGTAAAGCAAGGTGCCTAACTTCAGAGAGGTAGTAAATCATGATCCACCACTGTTTACAGGAATGCTCTGCCTTCCTGCCACTCACTCACACAGGTGTCTGGGGCTGGTGGGGGGGGGGGTGTCACTTAAAGCTATGGTTCGAAGAGGTAGCCTGGTACCGTGTGGTCCGTTGCAAAGAATGAGAGTTCACAAGGGTTCTAGTCTTGATTCTGACACTCAGTGGCATTGTCTCCGAGCAGTATCTTTGCTCTCTATAAAATGAGAAGAGTAACCCTAGTTTCAGAGGATTGCAAAGACATCTACGATAGGCTGGACACTAAGAAGAAGCTAAACAGACAATCATTCATTCAGTGTCCTGCGTTTTCAAATCCTAATTCAGGGGCATACCTTATTATCTCCCACTGCCATCATACTTGGATAACCTAAAGGGAGTGACTACACACACACACACACACACACACACACACACACACACACACACACACAAAATATCCCTTCTTTAATTCGTGCTTGTCTCAACAGTGAAAGAGTTCTGTACCTTGAAAAAGTGCTCTCCAAGCATGTGCTATTATGATGATCACCATCTGGGATGCTGCCAGAAGTTCCTCTGAAGGTGCTCAAAAATTGAAAGTGTAATTATTCTATTTTATTTGAAAATGAACTGATAAGGAGTCAAGCCATGCAAGACACTAGAAGTCTCCCAGATAGGAAAGAATTTTATGTTGGAGGGCATCAGGGACTTTGACCAGAAACCCAGAGACTTCATTGTGTTTGGTCCAAAGCAGTCCTCCAGCCTTGCTGGGACCAGTCCTCGATGCAACAACTTCACACCAGCCAGGCTGGCCTATTCGCGGCCCTCAACATGTCTGATGGCTCTTCTACTTTTCCCACCCACCTCATCTTAGTCTCTTCTAACACTGTCTCCTCCTAGATCGGGCAAAAAGTCCTATATTGTCCACTTATTTCGTTTTTACCCATACACTTAAGTTTATAATCAATTTTCACTACTTCTAAACTGACAGAGGAAAGGTGGGAAGAAAAAAGTAGGGAAACAAACATGCATTCTCTTTCCTCATTATTTCCAATACACTCTACAAATCCAATTTGTATGGATTTAGATTATTATCCACTCTACATAAGGTTTTAGTAACTGAAATAATGACAATCCAGTGGGAAAGGCAGAGAGAAGATATGTTTTCTTATAGGGTAAATTTTTAAGGATTAAGGCATTAGATTAAGCACCATTAAGAAGCTCAAGACATAGGCAATTTGATGTAGGCAGCTGGGCAAACAGCTAAGGTTTAATCTGATTATGTGCAGCTCCCAGGATTTTCTCAAGTTATGATTCAAATCCATGCAACAATTTTCAAACTACATTCCGTTCCATAACATGAGTGCATCTATAGGTAAGAACTATTCAGCAGGAAAAACGGTTTTGAAACTAGCAAGGAGCTTGGTTTTTCATTTTTCGCTAATTAACAGGCCCCATGCAGCCGGAAGAGAAAAGGAAATAAATATCAGAGAATGAAATTTTTATTACTCTTTCATTCTCTCCAGAAAAAGTCCTGAATGTTAAACTAAAATCCATTGTCACAGGAATATAAAGATTTTAAAAATGTACGTAAATGTAATCTAGTTTAACAATAACAACAACAAAATCTCTATTCCAGGCGCAGAGAAAAAAAAAGTTAGGATTGTAAAGATGAATCTGATTAAGTTTCTGTGGGTAACAGCCCCAGTTTTGAGTATTCACTATCAGCTAGCTTAGCTTGCATATTATGAGGAACTTTGTATGTAGGTTATCTCATGTGACCCAATCTCCACCATGTGTCATTATACACATTTTATAGATGAGGTAATTGAAGTAGAGAATTGAACCCACGAGTGTGTGGTTCAAGAAAGAAGTTTTTCAAATGTTGACAACATGAAAACAAGGGAATACTGACATATTAGTTCGACCCCTTTATGACCTCCTTATCCAGGCTCTCCCAGCGCAGGTATTATGGAAATCAGGTTAATCTTCCTAAATGACGCTTTCATCATTTGACTCTCCACTCCAAACACTTCATTTACAAAATCTAGAAGGAACTTCTTAGATTCAAGACTCCTCAAAAATCTGACTTGACCCATCTCATAATCCTGTTGGTCCACAGCCTTCACGATTCAAAAGACATTTATTGAACATCTAATGTAAGCTAGGCTCTGCGAGGATATAAGGCCCTGTCTGTAAATTGCTCACAGTACAGCATTTCTCAAATATATCTGTTATTGCTCTGTGGATCCTTACCCAGTCATCTCCCCTAAATGGAATGTTCTGCTTGATTCTACATTCACCCTTTTTCTTATGTATCAAAATGTAACCTAGTCAAGATCCAGTGTCGATCTCAATCCCTTCATGAAACATATGCTAAATATGTTTGTTAGTTCATTCCTCTGATCCCCTAGAATACCAGATTCCAGATTTACATGGACTTGATTCCTGGAATGCAGATTCCAAAGCCCCTCGCTCAGAGATTCTGATTCAGTGGGTATGGCTTCATCCAGTATGGCAATGTGCATTTAAACACCTGTCTAAATTCCCAAGTTCTGGCCCCCATCTACCCATGTCACTTCCCAGACAACTGGTTTAATTTTTTCTCCTCTCACTGAATTGACTCATCTGAGTTCTCTGGTGTCACAGACAAAACCTTGGCTTCAGCCTTATCAATCCCGATGATTTTGGTCCTCAATTACCAACCACCTCCTGGTCCTGATCACATTCTTGGCTCAATAAAGAAGCTAGCCCTGATGTAGGCCGAGACTATTTTTATTCTTTTTTAACTAGTATGGCTGCTTTGCACTGGTGAGCTTGAAACAGACTTCAGGCAGTTAAATCTCAAAAAAAGTTGCAGCTCATGCCATTTCTTTTTAGGAGTCTGAGTACAGAAAAGACCAAGGGGAAGGGGGGAATGCTTACCCTGAAACATTCAAAGAGGTAACAATTCCCTAGCCCATGGAGAAAGGGATGTGAATTGGCTTCTAAGGACAATCTTGACTGGGATGTCCTAGAAGTGGAACCGAGTATTTTCTGATAGCCCAGCGCACCCTCCTTAAGCATAACTGCACCGCTGACATTAAAACAGTCACAAAATATGCAATTCCCCAAATCAAGGAAGCTGCTGACTCCAAGAGAATGAATCTTCCCTGTAACAATTTAAGGAAAGCCCCTGGAATGAGAGCAGAAAAGGTCAAAGTATAGGCTCCTTCTTTGTCCTGCCATGTCTTGGGGAATACTGCACAGACCTCTCATAGGCAAAGAAAATAAGCTGATCAGAACTTTTTCCGGAAAAATGAAAATGACCTAATTTTATTTTCGCATTATGGACAACTTCTGTTTTCTTCTTTAAAGGGTTGAGTTAATTTTTAATCTGACTCTAACTAACTCTATCTAACTTCAGTGTAACTTAACAGTCAATAAACCTTGGACCCTACTAAAAGACTCAGGGTCCCCAAGTGGCCTTAAAAGCTGTTAAACTCAAAGATTCTATTAACCAAATTCTGCTCAGCAATATGGAAAAATCAATAACTTAAGTCTTTAAGTATTGCAAGTCAACTCAAATGATAAACTGTCATTATGAAACAAAACTTCTGTGCAAAGCTACCACTCGTCTCTCTGATCTATGTCTTAATACTGAAGTCATTCTATTTAAAAACAGCAACCACTTTATTTACATGAATATTTATTACTTAATTGTCTACTATATGAGTGTCCTATTTATTATGCTAAAAGACTACACTTGTAGAGTATGTATATGTACATACGTTGTCCAAAATCACTTCCATTTACAAAAACACTTTCCCTTGCTGGCTCCACTTTCCACATATTTGAAATGGATCTTTAGGTTTTACATATTTGTGTATATATGTGTGTATACATGTAAGTACATACCTATGATCTATGTAATATGTAAATACAAATATTATGTACATAAATACAAACATATGTTTACCTATCTATCTATCCATCCATCTATTCTTATAATTAATGGGGAAGAAACTACATGGGGAAGTCATTCCGATTTTCCTATTGTCACCTATGATAATGGTAAAAAGTACTATTGCTTTCATCAGATTTATATGAGAAAAGTACATTTACACTGGCTCATGGATAAATCTATATGGAATACAATAGGTTATATTTTTGGAATCAGAAGGTTTATACGTGGTTTTGCTACCTCTAGTATGTGACTTTGAATAAATCACTTATCTTTTTTTGAAACTCAATTTCTTCACCTATAAAGTAGGTATACTGATACAGGACTTGCCTCTCTCAAAAGTTGTTTATAAGACTTCAAAAAAGATAAATGTTTTTTAATGCAGTTATACACACATTAACTGATTAATAAATATAAAATAATATTACCATGCTTATAGTGTATTTAAGCGACTAAAGCCAGAAAAGACAACATATATGTAACAACCAAAATAATTACTCAGTAAATTCACAAATCATAGGTTTGTTTATACTACTATTAGGATATTCATTTTTTTTAAATTTCGGTAAGAATTTAACACTGTTCTAGATTTCATTATGTAAAGATAACAACATAATCTAGCCTCATCGACAAATTATATTATAACAAGCAAATGTAACTATAGAAATGGATACACATTTTAATTTCAATAAGTATTTATAATAAAATTATACATTTCATTACTTAAAAAGGACATAACCTGACCCCTTCCACAAATACAATGATTGTGAAGTATAAATATAGTTGTAGGAATACAGATGCCTTATTCACTGAAAGGCTACCCAAACATATGTGCATGGATAAAACAGCTACATTACTGAAACATGCCTAAGCTAAAATGTGATAAAAAATTGTGAGTGCATTAAGAGATACTAGTCTTTAAAAGAACTGTACTGTGGGTATGTTTGCAAAGCAGACTGATGAGAAAAGAGCACTGCACTGGGAACCAGCACAACCGGCCTTCACTTTATCAGCAAACAACTGTTTAGCATTCACTATAGGTCAGGCATTAGCCTAGATGCTTGAGATGCTTTACTGAGCAAGGCAAACAAAAATCTGCCTTCATGAAGCTTGTAAACAAAGGGAGACATGAAGGGACAAAAATCATCTCACATAATAAGTAAACTAGTAAGATGTACAATCTAATGAGTAGTCATTAGATTGTAAGTACTATGAAAAAATACAGCAGTGTAAGGGGATCAGGCAGGTGTGAATATGGCAGGGCAGGTTTTAGTTTTAAATAGAGTGGTTAGGGTAGGTCTAATTAAGAAGGTTATTAAGCAATAACTGAAATGAAAAATACACTAAAGGGAATCAACAATAGATTAGAGGATGCAGAAGAACAGATCAGCAATCTGGAAGACAAGGTAACGGAAAGAAAGCACCCAAGCTGAACAGCAAAAATCAAAAAGAATAATAAAAGGAGGATAGGTTAAAGGATTTCTTGGACAACACCAAGGAAAGGAACATTTTCATTATATGTGTCCCAGAAGGAAAAGAGAGAAAGTGGCAGAAATCATATTTAAAGCAGTAATAGCTGAACACTTCACTAACCTAGTGAAAGAAACAGACTTCTAGGCTCAAGAAGCACAGAAAGTTTCAAAGAAGATGAACAAAGGAGGCCCACGCCATGGTACATAATAACTAAAATGTTAAAGATTACAAAGAGAGAATTTTGAAAGCAGCAAGAAAGGAGAAACTAATTACATATGTTCATGGTAAATCTCAGGAGGCTGTCAGCTGATTTTTCAACAGAAGCTTTGCAGGCCAGAAGGGAGTGGAATGATATATTTAAGGTGCTTAAAAGGAAAATGCTTGATGCCCTACCCAGCATCAAGATTATCATCCAGAATAGAAGGAACGACAGACAGTTTCCCAAACAAACAAAAGTGAAAGGAGTCATCGCCGCTAAACTGGCCTTACAGGAAATGTTACAGGGACTTCATTAAGTGAAGAAGAAACAGTCATAATTAAGAAAATTAGGAACTTTTCAAAATTAGAAAATTATGAAAAGACAAAATTTCATGAGGAAAGGCAAACACACAGTAAAGAAAATAAACAAGCACTTATAGAGCTACTATGCATATAACAGAACAAAAGCAGCAAAGTCAATTATATATGAAAAATTAGTTAAGGGAACTCGTAAAATAGAAAGATGTAAAATATGACAACAAATATGTAAAACGTGATGCAGGAGTAAAAATAGTTTCCTTATAATGTGTGTGAATTGAAGTGACCATCAACTTAATATAGACTGCCATATATTTAAAATGTTATTATGAACCTCATGGAAAGCACAAACCAAAAACCTATATAAATGCGTTTAAAAAAAGAGAGAAAGAGAGCCAAACATAACACTAAAGAAAGTCCTCAAGCACAAGGAAAGAGAGCAGGAAAAAAAAAAAAAAAAGAAAGAAAGAAAAGAACAGAGAACTATAAAAGAAAAAAAATCCCAGATAACAATTAACAAATGGGAGGAAGTATATATCTATCAATAATTACTTTACTTTTATTTATTTTTTTAATGTTTACTTATTTTTGAGGGAGAGTGAGAGAGACAGAGTGCGAGCAGGAGAGGAGCAGAGAGAGGGAGACAGAATCGGAAGCAGGCTCTAGGCTCTGAGCCGTTAGCACAGAGCCCAATGCAGCGCTCGAACCCCCAGACCTTGAGATCATGACCTGAGCTGAAGTCGGACCCTTCACCGACTGAGCCACCCAAGCGCCCCTATCAATAATTATTTTAAATGTAAATGGTCTAAATGCTATAATCAAAAGATGTAGGATGGTAGGGCCGGGGGGGGGGGGGGCTGGGTGGCTCAGTCAGTTATGCGTCCTATTTTGGCTCAGGTCATGATCTCACAGTCCATGAGTTCGAGCCCTGCATCAGGCTCTGTGCTGACAGCTCAGAGTCTGGAACCTCCTTTGGATTCTGTGTCTCCCTCTCTCTCTGCCTCTCCCCACTCACTTGCTCTCTCTCTCTCTCTCTCTCTCTCTCTCTAGCAAAAATAAACATTAAAAAAAAAAGATGTGGGATGATTGAAAAAAAATGATTCATATATGCTGCCCACTTCAGATCTAAAGACACATACAGATTGAAAGTGAAGGGATAGGAAAAGATATTTCATGCAAAGGAAGGAAAAAAAAAAGCCAAACTAGCAATACTTATATCAGACAAAACAGACTTTAAAACAGAGATGGTAACAAACAAAGACTGGCATTACATAATGATAAAGGGATCAATATAACAAGAGGGGTGGCAGAAGAGGGGGAAAGAAAAGATCAATGAAACCAAAAATTGGGTCTTTAAAAAGATAAACAAAATTGATAAACCTTTCACCAAACTCATCAAGAAACAAAGAGAGGACCCAGATAAATAACATCAGAAGTGAAAGAGATGTAACAGCCAACACCACAGAAATGCAGAAGATTATGAAAGATTACTATGAAAAATTATACGCCAACAAACTGGACAACCTAGAAGAAATGGGTAAATTCTTAGAAATGTACAATCTTCCGAAAGTGAGTCAGGGAAAAATGGAAAATCTGAACAGACCAATTACTAGTAACAAAATTCAATCAGTAATCAAAAAACTTCCAGTAAACAAAAGTCTAGGACCAGAGGGATTCACAAGTGAATTCTACCATACATTTAAGGAAGAGTTATCATCAATTCTCAAACTATTCCAAAAACAGAAGAGGAAGGAAGCTTCCAAATACATTCTATGAGGTCAGCATTACTGTGATACCAAAACCACACACTACCAAAAAAAAAAAAAAAAAAAAAAAAAGGAAAAAAGAAAGAAAGAAATAGGCCAATATACCTAATGAACATAGATGCAAAAATCCCCAATAAAATATTAGCAAACCAATTCCAACATCACGTTAAAAGGATCACCATGATCAAGTGGGATTTATTACAGGGAGCAAGGATGGTCAACATCTGCAAATCAGTCAACAGGATATACCACGTTAACAAAACTAAGGATAATAATCATATGATCACGTCGATAGATGCAAAAAAGCATCTGACAAAATTTAACATCCAGTTGTGATAAAAATGTTCGACAAAGTGTGCTTAGAGGGAATATACCTTAACATCATAAAGGCCATATATGACAAACCAGAGCTAATATCATACTCATTGGTGGAAAAACAGAAAGCTTTTCCTCTAAGATCAGGATTAAGACAAGAATGTCCACTCTCACCACTTTTCTTCAACATAATACTGGAAGTCACAGCCACAGCAACCACACAACGACCCAAAATAAATGGTATCCAAATTGGTACGGAAGAAGGAAAACTAGTTGTAGATAACAGGATACTATCTATAGATAACCCTGAATACTTCACCACAACACAATTAGAATAAGTGAATTCTGTAAGATTGCAAGACATAAAATTAACATGCAGAAATCTGTTGCATTTCTATATCCTAATAACAAAGCAGAAAGAGAAACTGTGAACACAATTCTATTTGTAACTGCACCAAAAAGAATACTTAGGAATAAACTTTACCAAGGAAGTGAAAGACCTATGCTCTGTAAAGTATAAAACACTGATAAAAGAAATTGAAGACACCACAAACAAATGAAAAGATATACCATTCTCATGGACTGGAGGAATAATATTGTGAAAATGTCCATACTACCCAAAGTAATCTACAGATTCAATGCAACCAACCTTGAAAATGAAATACAACAGCATTTTCACACATCTCAGGACAAATAATCCTAAAGTTGCTATGGAACTGCAGAAGACCTTCAACAGCCAAAGCAATCTCGAGAAAGAACAAAGCTGGAGGTATCACAATCCAATTTCAAAATATACTACAAAGCTACAGGAATCAAAAGAGTATGGTACTGGCACAAAAATAGACACAGACCAATGGAACAGAGCAGAAACCCCAGAAATGAATTCATGCTTATGTTGGTTAATTAGCCTATGACAAAAGAGGCAAGAATATACAGTGGGGAAAGACCATCTTTTCAATTAATGGTGCTAGGAAAACTGAACAGCTACATGCAAAAGAATGAGGCCGGACCACTTTCTCACACCATACACAAAAAGAAACTCAAAATGGATTAAAGACCTGAATGGGAGACCCCAAACCATCAAATTCCTAAAAGAAAATATAGGCAGTAATTTCTTTGACATCGGCCTTAGTAATATTCTTCTAGATCTGTCTCCTCAGGCAAGGGAAACAAAGGCAAAAAAAACACTAAATAAAAAGCTTCTGCACAGTGAAGGAAACTATCCACACAACAAAAAGGCAACCTGCTGAATAGCAGATATTTGCAAATGATACATAAATAACATAAAATTCAACACCAAGAACCCCCCCCCACAAAGAATCCAATTAGAAAATGGGCAGAGGACCTACCTGAAAAGAAATTTTTCCAAAGAAGACAGACAGCTGGCCAGGACACATGAAAATATGCTCAACATCACTAATCAAATCGAGACCACGATGAGCTATCATCTTACGCCTGCCAGAATGGCTAGGATCAAAGAGACAAGAAATGACAAGTGTTGGAGAGCAAGTGGAGGAAGAGGAACCCTCTTGCACTGCTGCTGGGAACGCAAGCTGGTGTAGCCACTGTGGAAAACAGTATGGAGGTTCCTCAAACAATAAAAAATAGAACTACCACATGATCCACTAACTTCACTACTGGGTACATGCCCAAAGGAAACGAAAACACTAATTCGAAAAGATATATGCGCCTTTTTTCTTTTTTTAACTACAACGTTATTTATAATAGCCAAATATGGGAGCAACTCAAGTGTCCAGCAGTAGATATGCAGATAAAGAAGATAATGCGTATAAATACACAACAGAATATTACTCAGTCATAAAAAAAACCCAATGAGATTTTGTCATTCGTGACAACACTGTAGGACCTAGAATGTTATGCTAAGTGAAATAAGCGTGACAGAGAAATACAAATACCACATGATTTCATGTGTATGTGGAATAAAAAAAAAAAACACAAAGCAAATGAACAAAGAAAAGCAGAAACTGACCCATAAATACAGAGAACTGGCGATAGCCAGAGGGATGGGGCATAGGGGATGGGCAAAATGGGTAAAAGCGAGTGGGAGACATAGGCCTCCAATTATGGGATAAATAAGTCACAGGGATGAAAGGTACAGCATGCTGAATATATATGGTCAATGAGAGTGTGCTACTGTTGCACGATGATAGATGGTAACTATGCTTATGGTGAGCACAGCATAACGTACAGGTTTGTTGAATCACTACGTCGTACACCTGAAATTAATATAGCCTTGTATATCAGCTATACTTCAAAAAAAAAAAAAAACACAGCAAGAGAGAGAGAAAACTTCTCTACTGTTCCCCAAGACTATTTTGATCCTAAGATCTGTTTTCTCTCAACGGTTAAGAAAAAAAAAAATTATATAAAAAAAAAAAAAAAAAAGAAGAAGAAGAAGGTATTCAGAAGACAGCCACACAGCTCTCTGGCAGAAAGATCCAGCCAGCCAGCCAGCGGGAAGAGCCAGTGTAGAGGCTCCACTGATTCTGCCAAAACGATCTCGTGAAAAAAAGAATACCCCATTTTGCAGGTGAGTAAACAGTGTCTCAGAGTGGTGCGATTAAGGGAACAGAGCTAGTCAATAACAAAGCCAGGACTAGAAAGAAACCAGGTTTCTTGACTCTTGGTCCAGTGCCCTTCTTCTGTCTCGTACCTTTGTTCACCAGGCTCGAGGAGAGTGTTCTGTTTCCTGCAAAGCCCCGAATAAATGTAAGGTGTCACCACTGCTGCGGTTGTTGTTGCTATTATTATCATTCATCGGGTCCACTGATATTTCTTGAAAGGTAGCTAAAGCTCAAAGAATAATTTCACTGTCCCTTCCCATGGTTGATTTTTCTCCTTCCTTTATCTGTGCATCTTTCTGTAGGTGGGTCATTTCAATAACAGATTTTCAGGTAAAGGAATTATGTATCTTTGGATATTTGATAATGGTGCGAAACCCAGGAATAAGGTATAAAATAGAAAGTGTAACAACGCACAGAAGAGCCATGAGAGAATGGAAGAATGTGAAGCCCAGCGCCTGGGCGGTCCTGGGCAGTAGAGAACTTACCTCTCTCCAGAGGCAGGAAGGAGGCACAAGGAATGGGAGCACAGCACAGGAAGGCAAGAGGGAAGCCTTGGAAATATATTAGGGCTAGAGCCCCCCACCTTTTGTTTTACTTTAATGTTTATTCATTTTTGAGAGATGGGGAGAGACAGAGCATGAGTGGGGGAGGGGCAGAGAGAGACGGAGACATAGAATCCGAAGCAGGCTCCAAGCTGTCAGCACAGAGCCCGACACAGGGCTCGAACCCACGGACCGCGAGATCATGACCTGAGTCAAAGTCGGACGCTTAACCGACTGAGCCACCCGGGAGTCCCTAGAGCCCCCCCTACTTTTA
This sequence comes from Lynx rufus, assembly GCF_022079265.1. Lineage (NCBI taxonomy): Eukaryota > Metazoa > Chordata > Mammalia > Carnivora > Felidae > Lynx > Lynx rufus. Next base: position 128,891,654 of record NW_025814878.1, read on the forward strand.
AGCTACTAACTGAAAATGAGGCCTCTGGCCTTGAAATAATGGACCTCAAGGAAAAAGGTTAAAAACTAAGGGACCACAAAGGAGGAAACCTGTTAAAAAAAAAAAAAAAAAAGGCAAGACTAGTGGATAGGGGGTTGGAGAACAGAGGAGACATAAAGACATTTTCAAGTAAAAATGTGAGATTCTACACGAAACAATAGAAGAAGGAGAGTGAGAATCAGATTTCAGACACAGTAGACTTGAGAGCTGGTGGAATTACTAACAGCTGAAGGGAACAGAGAGGACAGGGTGAAAGGCGAGTAGCTGACTTTTAGTAACACGAGGTTTAAGGTGGCAGTGCGATTCTCAGGAGCGGGGAGGGTCCGGCAGGTTAAGAGGGAAATTTGGAAGATGAGTATCATTTGGGGCTGTTTTGTCTGCACAGTAGCTTCTAACCACACGCGGCAAACCAGCACTTGAAATTGTGGCTAGCCTGAACTGAACGTGCTGTCGGCATAAAACACACAACCAGATTCTGAAGATTCCATGTGGAAAAAAAAAAAAAAAAAAAGAATGTAAAGTATCCAATTTTTTTTTACATGATTACATGTTGAAATAATATTTGCATGAATTAGGTTAACAAAATATGTATTTTTTAAGTTTACTCATTTATTCTGAGAGAGAGAGAACCAGTGGGGAAGGGGCAGAGAGAGAGAGAGAGAGAGAGAGAGAGAGACAGAGGGTCCAAAGCAGGCTCTGTGCTGACAGCAGAGTCTCTGATGCAGGGCTCAAACTCATGAACCGTGAGATTATGACTTGAGCTGAAGTAAGACGCTTAACCAACTGAGACATCCAGGCACCCCATAAATAAAATATATTACTAAAATTAATTTCACAGTTTTACTTTTTAGTGTGACTACGAGAAAATTTAAAATTGCATATGCAGCTTGCATATTTCTACTGGACAGTGCTGATATAGAGCAATACTAGATATGTTTCAGAATCACGTAAAGGGACAAGAACCCTGAGGTGAATCACAGACATTATTCTGAGGTCTTTCAACCAGAAACAGTCAGATGGGGGGAAAGAACACATGTCATTATAAAAGATAATATTGTCTGAACACTCGAAGAACTACACTAGCCACATTTAATGCGTTATCTCATTTGTTCCTCCCAACAACCTTATGAAATGATATCATTCTTCTTTTTTTTTTTTTTTTTACAAAAAAACAAAAACAAAACAAAAGAAAAAAACACTAAGTTCTAAAGAAGCTAATCTGCCTAAGGTCACACCGTGAAATCTTAGTGTTGGGAGTTCAAATCCTTGACTGACCCCAGATCTCAAGGTCTAAATTGCCACACGAATTCCAGAACAATTTATACTTTGCAATTCTTAAATTGTTAGATTTTAAATGGTCATGTTGAAACTAACAATTTATTAGAATAGTCCATTGTCAGGAGTCAGCGACATACCAGTGATGTCCCAATTCGATAAAGGAAAAATACAAATGTGTAAAAATTTTTAACTTCAGAATTTTGCCGAGCTACTCATGTTGGCATATTTTCACCCCGTTTAGCTGCAGTAAGAGATTACTGGTGCAAACTCTTGCCTCTTATCAACATCTACTCCTAAAAATCCAAAACTTTCAAGTTAGATGGTACATTGTCCAAGGGGCTGGGCACGACCCTCAAAAGAAGGGCCCTGTTTTCTGAATATAACTAAATATAGGATATGGAGCCACTTATATTTTAAACACCCTGTGGAGTATCTGACCCTCCCCAACGGTGATTACAATGTTTTGAAGGGATGAGTTACACAATTTAAAAAAATTTTTTTTAAGGGAGCTGGATTAAATTTCAACCGTTTGTTGAAGGAACAAAAATTTAGCTTACCCAACAGGATAATTTCTACGCCTTGAAAATGCCATCCTTTGAGGAATAGAAAGAAAAAAAAACGGTTTGATTTTTTGACTGGAATCATTGCATAAAATCTCCTAGAAATATAAACTGGGATCAAAAGAATGAGGGGTCTTTCATGTATGTTTGGTGGTTGGATTTCATTTCAAAGACAGACTTATTCCTTCCTTTACATCTTTACTTTTTACTACCTATCTGGCCAAGACAGCAATTATAGAACCGCTAAACTTGAACAGTGATGGCTATAATAATCACATCATTTTCAGGAACTTGCCCATGTAAATTTTACTACGCAGTTTGGCTCAGATTATAAAAACACATGTATCCAGGCTTAAAACAAAGGATTGCTATCCATTTACATTATAGAAATGGGAAAACAAAAGGAATTTGAAGGAAAAATATTTGCTTTGGAATAAGATTAATTAGCAGACCTCGTGATAGGCTGTTCATGTTGGACTTAGATCCAAAACAGTATCCTTCTGAACGGACCTACTAGTTTAATTTTTAATTTAACCCCCCCCCCGAAACCTTCCCACTCACAGCATCATTTTTTTTTTTGAAGTGTGAGGACTTGTACGTGGACATATATAAAAAGATCTCCTCTGAAAACCCAAAGTTTCTGAAAAACACTTTCCTAGAAAGGTAGTATCACAGTAGTATAGGGTAGTGTTTGTAACAGCTAGCCCTTTATTTCGGTTCTTTTAGATTAATTCCCATGACTCTTCCATCCAATTAAGGCGATATCCTTGGACTTGTGTCCTTACTCATTACAATTCATAATAATTTGTAACAAAGGCTCAGGCCCCCAAGGAGAGAGCCTGCTAGCACTAAAAGTGCTTTGTCCTTCCCCGTGCAAAGGTGTTAAGAGCATGAAGTGATAGACCCAGGTATTGAGACGGCCAGCTATATTTTCATCATTGAGGGTCACCACGCTGAGTCCCTCCTTTCCAAGAGTATCCCTCCTCTCAAACTTCCCTTGAGATTCTCATCATTACAAGCGTCAACTGGATAATCCTTGTAACTGCCTTGCCGCTTCCCTTTTGTACATCATCATTAGCATACTGTTTTATTGGGTTAATTTCCTCTTCGATGTACCGAACACACACTATGGGCCAGGCACCGTTTAGGTACTAGAAATACAGCAGTGAACAAAAGGACAAAAATCTCTGCGCTGACACATTCTAGTGGGGAACACGTTCAGTAAACAAGGTAAACAAAAGAGTCTGTTAAATAATACATGACGAAAAGAAAAAAAAAATGAAGCAAAAAGGGTAATATGAACTGTGATGGCTGGGGTAGGAAAGACCGAAATTTTAGACAGAGTGGCCAGAGAAGGCTTCACGTATAATAAATAGTAGATGGTATGCGCCTGAGAGGATAGAGAGAGCAAAATCTAGGACTGATCAGTGTCAGCTGAAGTGGGGAAAAGAAAGGAGATTAGCATATTTTAACATGCCCGGTAGTGGAGAAGAAACCATATGGAAACCACATCACTTTCTCTTTTTGTAGTCCCAGAAACAGGTTCTTCTGCCAAAACTCTCAGGCAGTTCACGGGATACGGAGGCACGGGGACACACACGGACACACGCACCCCTCTCTGTCCAGGAACAGAGCTTAATGGCCAGCAGAAAGTGTTAAGAATTCAGAGTCAAGTACTGGCCTGGGAAACCGGGAACGAGAGTAGTTGTCGGAAAGGACACACCAGGACCCCCCGCCACCCCCCCCCCCCATCCCCGTTTACAAAAGGAAACCTCCCCGACTCCGCGATGCAACCCCAGAGAGGTCGGGTCAAGCACGCAGACACACCCCCGGGATTGCAGGCACGGTGCAGGGAGGAGAGGAGGCACGGATTCAACCGTTAGAGACAAAACCCCAGAATTTCCCGAGGCAGGGTCGGCACCACGCGAGGGAAAGGCCGTCCCCCACTCCAGGGGTCGAAGGCCGGGGGAAAGCAGGGTCCGGGGGACGAGCGGGAATGGCCGCCGCGGGAGCGGGGGGCGGTTTCGTCGGGCATCCCCGGCGCCCGGCCGGCCGCGTGCTTGCAACAGGGGGCTGGACGCGAGCGGGCGCCTCGAGGTGCCGGGGCGGGACCGCGGCCCCGGACAAAGATCCCGAGACCGCGGCCTCGACCCGGCCCGCGCGCCCCCAACCCAAACGTTCACCGCCCCCTCCCCAGGCCCGCCCGGCGCGACGGGTTCCAGCGGTCGAACCCGCAGCTCCCGCGCCGCCGCCCGCCCGGCCCCTTCCCGCCCAGTGCGTTGGTCGAGGAGAGAAAGGAGAAGGGCGCCGGCGGCGCGAGGCGCCCACTCACCATGATCCGCGGCGGCTGCGGCGCGGCGACCCCGGCGGGCGGCGATGCGCTGTCCAGGGTAGCCGGCGTCCCTCTGCCCCGCGCTGCCGCCGCGCCCGCTCTACTTACCCACGCCCACACCCACGCCCGGCGCGCGCACGCCCGCCCGCCTCCCCGCCCCCTCGGGCTCGCGCTGCTCCCGCGCGGCGCTCCGAGCTCCAGGGCCGTTTCGGGCGCCCGCCGCTCCCCGCCCCTCCCCTCGCCGGGGCCTCGCGCGCCGAGGCGCGAGGAGGGCGGCGGGAGCGGGGCGGGGGCAAGCGAGACGGAGACCCGGGCGGCCTCGCGCGCCCCCTCCCGGGCGCCCGGCTCCGCCCTCGCCGCCGCGGCGCCCCCTGCCGGGCGGGCGGCGATTTGCAGGCCCAGCCGGCGCCCGCCTCGTGGGATGGCCCAACGTTCACAGAGACTCGGCGCGGACCCGCCGCCCGCCTCTGGCCGCTGCCCCCCCCACCCTCCCACTCCCCACCCCCCACCCCCCCGGCAGCTGCGGCGGCTGCGGGGACCAGGGAGGCTGTAGAGGGCCAGGGCGCTGCTGGTCCTCTTAGTTGGACTCCGCGGTTTCAGGCACGCGTGCAGGTTTGCGGGATGTGGGTGTTTTAGATCCAGGTCTATCGGTCGGGTTCTGTTTGGCATGAGGTCCGGAGTGGATCAGTCTGAGCCGGAGCCTCCTTGTCCCCCATGATGCTGTCTCCAGAGGGTCTTATTCCAAGGTCTTCTTAGCTAATGCCACCGATGGTTAGTTTAACCCTTAATTGTGAATAGAAAGTATGGGATCTTAGATCCTGGGCTTCTAATTTTTTAAAGTTTTTGTTGCCCGAGTGAACGATGCTGAGAAAGGTAGACTTGTGATTAGCGTTAAGAATGTGTGCTTGCTTTTTTTTATGTGGCTGATCCGGTAAACTGAAACGCAAGCAAAGGTGAATGTGTTTGTTGACAGTCAGGAACACCATACCTGCATGTGCACAGAGGTACCTGCAAATATACGCCTAGCATCCATACCTGAAGTGTTGCAGATGTATTTGCAATTTGGTAAAGCAGCAAAGTGAATAACCAAAGATGTCAGAGCTAACTCTTGTCGTATAATCACCTAGTATTTAGAGTTTCCTGTAGTTGGAGTGTTAAACATCAGGTACATACGTGCTTATAAGAGGTGGGTGACTTTAGACCATGAACAGATAGGTATTTATTAACCAAGGCTTCTAAAATCTCACCATTGGTGGGCTCAGGAGTCAGCCCTGCCTCATACTGAGTGATACTGGTTTAGTTGCCAAACATCTCTGTGCTTCAGTTTCTTGATCTATAAAATGGAGGATAAAAATGGCACATTATATATTGTTGGGATTGAATTAATATGAAAAGGCACCGGAAAAATGCCTGGTGCAAAAGTATTAATTATTGATTTTGTTATTGATCTGACACCTGTGAAAATCAGAAAGTGATATTCCTTTTAATGCTGGAATGTTTTTATAAAAAAATGTCTGTAGGGCTGAACCCAAATATACAATTTGATGCCGGTTCGATTCATTCATTCTCTTAATTCATTCAACACAATTGCATTTACAATTGCACCAAAAAGAATAAAATGCTTAGGAATATTGTACCCTGGAAAGGTAAAAGACTTGTACCCTGAAAACTACAAAACTGATGAAAGAAATTGAAAACAACAGAAGCCAATGGAAAGATATCCATGCTCCTGGATTGGAAGAATTAATACTGTGAAAATGTCTGTATTATCCAAAGCAGTCTACAGATTGAATGCAATCCTCACCAAGCTATCAAGAGCATTTTTCACAGAACTAAAACAAACAATGCTAAAATTTATGTGGAACCACAAAAGCCCCCAAATAGCCAAAGCAATCTTAAAGAAGAATGAAGCGTGAGGTATTACAATCCCAAATTCCAAGACGTACAACAGAGGTGTAGTAACCAAAACGGTATGGTACTTGCACAAAAATAAACACAAGGGCCCCTGGGTGACTTGGTTAAGTGTCCAACTCTTGATTTAGGCTCAGGTCATGATCTTGCAGCTGGTGAGATCGAGCCCTGCATCAGGTCCCTGCATCAGGCTTTGCACTGATAGTACAAAGCCTGCTTGGGATTCTCTCTCTCTCTCCCTCTCTCTCTCTCTCTCTCAAAAGAAAATAACTTAAAGAAAATCGACACCTATATCAGTGGAACAGAATAGGAAGCCCAGAAATAAGCCCATTCAATAAATATTTGAGTACCTTTTATGCCAGGCTTTGTGGTATGAGCTGGGGATACAATAATGAACAAACAAACACAGCCCCTAACATTAGTTTTCAGAATCTTGTGATGATCCATATTATGATATCCAGGGACTAGAAGGAAATTCACTGAAATATTCACCAATACTCAGAGTTCCCTCCCGCCCCCGATAACAGCAGTATGGGATAGTGTTTTTGGTATTTTTTATTTCTCAGCCTTTTTTTTTACATGTATTATTTTATATTTTTAAAGCCATAAAAAATAGCTTCTACATTCTTTGGGTATTGAACTGTAAAAATGCCAGATCTGTATTTCACTGTATCATGAATCTGATGTGGTAGAATGGGAATTCTTTTTTTTAAGCTTATTTATTTATTTTTGAAAGAGAGAGAGAAGCAGAGAGAGAGAGAGAGAGAGAGAGGGAAAGAGAGAATCCCAAGCAGGCTCTTCGCCGACAGTGCAGACCCTGATGCGGGGCTCGATCTCCCAAACTGTGAGATCGTGACCTGAGCTGAAATCAAGAGTCAGACACTTAATCATCTGAGCCACCCAGGTGTCTGGAATGGGAATTCTTAACCTCGTGATTCTCAGACATTATTGTGTGTAAATTGCACCTGAGGCTTTAATCAACTTCAGGGACCTGGGACCCACGCAGGGTCTCCGGTGAAGACCAGGAATACAAATTTTAAAAAGCATCACAAATGATACTGATGCAGGCAGGTGACCCTTGGACCACATTTTGAGAACACGAGTCCATCAGATGCTCCGGGAAAGCTTTAGTCTGTTTTTCTAACAGCTCTAAGGGAAAAAGACATGTGATAGCCAGTGTCTAAGCTCTGCTGTTTGCTGGCAGGAATTGTGCCATGGATGTCGTCTATACCTTGCAAAGCATGCCAGGTTAACACAGAAGGAACTCTAACACTTTATCTGCTGCTTCCCATTACCATTTAGCCAGGTAACTGTTATTTTACATTTGTTGTCTAAAAACGTAGCTAGAACCAGAAGGAGATCTAAAAAGTTACCTATGTCTGGGGCACCTGGGTAGCTCAGTTGGTTAAGCATCCAACTCTTGATTTTGGCTCAGGTCATGATCTCACCATTCATGGGTTTGAGCCCTGTGACAGGTTTTGCGCTGAGCAGGGAGCCTGCTTGGGATTCTCTCTCACTCTCTCCCTGCCCCTCCCCTACTCACGCTCTAAATAAATAAATAAACATTTTTTAAAAGTTCCCTATATCGTATCTATTTCTTAAAATACTATTTTATGGCTTTCCTTGTCACTAAAACAAAGGAGACATCGTCATATGCAAGAGGGTATTTTTTTTTCCCACCCATATCTCATTAAATAGAAAAGGAAGTGGTTCTACCTCTATAAACACAAAACTGGGAGGGTACCTTAACATATTAATCAGAGGAAACACGAGAGTCCCCTCATTTATCTATCAATAAAAATATTTTAATATGCCATCAACATTCTTTTATAGGATTTTCTTCCTTTTATTTTTGCTCTCTTATATAGATTACACAAAAACTGGAATATACTTATGTTTCTTTAGCTGTAGGGCACGCCTACATGGAGCGTGTGCATCAGCTAAGGCACAACAATAACAGAATTGGAGCCTAATTATGCGTTAGGCACTGACATGAACACAGTGCTATAGGAAATGATCATTAGCATAATCTAAGAATCTTAAACCTAGGAATAGAGATCAGACTCCATATATATATGTGTGTGTGTGTGTCTATGTATACATATATACATATATATGCATATATATATGTATGTGTGTATACATACATATATGTATATGTGTGTATATATATACATGTATTTTGCAGGTGAAGAAAGTCTATCTCAGAGAAGACCAACAAGTAATAAGTCATAGTCCTAAAGCCTGATCTGCCCCCTGGTTCAATGTCCTCATTGTAACTACTGCCTCTCCAGCTCTAGCTTTCTAGTTCTCATCAAAATTATGAAGTGGGAAAAACTTTGTTTTCCATGAGTCTAATATTTTTGTGTGGTTTCATCTGAAGCATTCCTCCTTTGACACTCGGCACCGCTGTATTTTATCCTAAGAAAAATACTCACTTATAATGTGCCTTTAACTTAATATAACACCTTTCTCCAGGGTTTTTGTATTTGTTACGTCGGATCAATCCTGGTAAGAAGCGTTTTATGTTGATTTAGTTAGACATATTGACTGAGTACCATGCTTCAGTACAATGTTCTAGAGCGGGGATCGGCACACTATAGCCACGGGCCAAATTTGACCAACTGCCTCTGTTTGTAAATAAAGTTTTATTAGAACACAGCCTTCCCCATATATTTACATATTGTCTATGGTGACTTTTGCACTAAAATGGCAGAGTTGAGTGATCGTGACAGAAACTGCATGGCCTGCGTTAACCTTAAAAACAAAACAGTTATTTTACCAGCAAAAAAGGGATTTATTCGGGAAGAGCAGACAATTGCAATTTCAGACATGCAAGCTACAGCCAAATCACAGGTAAGTCCATCACAGGAGAGGAATGTTACTTTTATGGAGAAGAAGGAGGAAGTTGGGAACGGTGTTTTGGTTTTTGTTTTTTTAATGTTTATTTTTGAGACAGAGACAGAATATGAGCGGGGGAGGGGCAGAGAGCGAGGGAGACACAGAATCCGAAGCAGGCTCCAGCCTCTGAGCTGTCAGCACAGAGCCCGATGTGGGCTCAAACTCACAAATGGTGAGATCATGACCTGAGCCAGAGACGGATGCTCAAACCCAACTGAGACACCCAGGCGACCCTGAAAGCTGCAAATCCTCACATATCTACGTGGCTCTTTACAAAAACATGTGGTGATCCCTGTAGGAGCAAGATATAATAAATAAGACCTTGAACAATATAGGTAGATCCTTTTCTCTTACGAAGCCTGTATTTTATAGGAATAATACAATAAACAAAATAATTTTAGAAAAATGTCATAAAGAAATGATACTATGGTAGAGAGTTGACTTGGTGGGAGGGATGCTTGAGATAAGATGGCTAGGAAAGTCCTCTCTAAGCAGATAGTATCTCAATGGCAGAACAAGCCTGCTATGGAGCCACAAGTAAATCTAGAGGAAGTCCCTCTAGGTGGAGAAAACAGCAAATGAAAATACCCTGAGAGAAAAACTGGGCTTGTCTGAGGAACAGGAAGGTGGCCAGAATGTCCAGAAGTGTGACTCAGGTGTTAGAGTTGGATGCAAGCCCATCATCACCTTCACCCACTCTTGTAGGTGGAGATCCATATATTTGTTGACACCGTGGCCATTAACCTCTGCCCTGCGGCCCTACCGTTGAGGATCTCAGCCCTAGGGAACCTGGTCCTGGAAGGACATTCTCAGATGATGTCTTCTGGTCAGCTGCAGACATCCCAGTTCAGGAAACCATAGTGGAGCCATTACTTTGTACTCGTACAGCCACTTAACTTTTATCTTTTGTCTTTTTGTTATGCTCATTTAATTGATCTTATTTACTTGAGGCATTCATTCACATTTTGTCTTTACCATTGTCTTTAAAATATGCTGGTTCTGTTAAACTGCATTTATTTCCTTTGAATATTCTTTTAAAAAGCTCTTTTATGAATGTCAAGTAGCACAGGCATAAGGTGAGAGTGCCTATTTCACAAGGAAGGGGAGTTGTCCCAAGGCAATAGCCTTTCCAACACACATCATAGAGTGGCTGTTTCTACCTCGGGTGTACCTTCCATGATTAACCCCAGACAGTAGTCCCCCAGCCTCTTTTTGTTGCAAACCTACCCCATACTTAACATGAAGCCTAGAAATCAATTGAGGAAAGAGAGAAATTGCTGATTAAAACCCAACCATTCAGGGCCTCAACCTGGGTGGCTCAGTCGGTTGAGTGTCCAACTCTTGATTTCGGCTCACGGTCCCACGACTATGGCATCAGGCCCCAAGTTGGCTCTGTGCTGAGTGTGGAACTTGCTTGAGATTCTCTCTCTTTCTCTCTCTGCCTCTCTCCCCTGTTTTTGTGCTCTCTCTCCCTCAAAATAAATAAATAAGCTTAAAAGATAGCTGATCTATAAGAAATCATTTTTACATTATTGTAAATGATTGAGATGTTAACAATGTGAATGTCAAAATGGTAAAATTTGCACGAACAGATAAAATGCGTTAGACTCCTCCCCTGACTTTGCTTTATCTTAGACTGATTTGCCCTGCACATTCTTTCTCTTCTCTTCCTGAAAAAAAAGATTTTCAATACTAAAACCATATACGCCAACAAAAAACTCTACCCAAAAATATTGATTCCGCCTAAATGAAAGCAGAAGTTGAATGGTTTGAGATGACAGGGGAATAAAAAATAGCTAGAGGAGTAGAGTTTTATTAGAAATTAGCTAGTATATTATATTATATTATATTATATTATATTATATTATATTATATTATATTATATTATATCTGTTCTAGTTGGTATTCAGTGAGGATACAGGATAGTAATCCCCAAATAGTGAACATTTTATTTGACCAGTGTATTGGTGAATGGGTCTTCTAGACGGGATAGAAATGAAGAATCTAAATGAGGTGCAGATGCTTGAAGAGCCTCTTACCTGACCCGGATGTCAACCACATGCATCACTGCAACCCAAGCAACTTCTTCAACATCTGGGAAACAGACCAAAGGGATCCTAAGATTCATCCGGAAGCTATCGCAGGCAGCCTCAGCTTATGACCTCATCATTCTTTTAGCTCAAGTGTGGTATTTGCAGGTAACTATCGGGTATCTAATATAAACCATGCCAAATGACTGACAACAGGAGATGAGGAAACTGGGGTCTAAAGAACGGAATTAGTGTACCGGGGTCACATAGGCAGTCGGGAAGTGGGGAAGCCAGCATGCAGTCTGAAGCCTGTTGGATTCTTTCTCTGACACCATGCTGTGTTGAATAACCCTATCTTTGAGAATCCTAATAAATTTGGCAAAGAAACTCACTTTCTATGGTTCAGAAGAGGAGACGAAGTGTAAACTTTATGGCAATTTGATTTTTTTTAATTATGAAAAATTTCGAACATCTACAAAAGGAGACAGAATAATAATGAATGTCGATGCATCCCTCACTCATCTTTAAAAATTATTTATGCGTGGCCAGTCTTGTTTCATCTATGCCCCTACCTATTTCTCCCCGTTCTATAATTTTGGTTTTTTTTTTCTATTATTTTCAAGCAAATCCAAGATATAATCATTTGTCTGTAAATATTGCTTTTTTTTAAAGTTTATTTATTTTTGAGAGAGAAGGGGGGAGGGGCAGAAAGAGGGAGAGAGAAAATCCCATGCAGGCTCCATGCTGTCAGTGCAAAGCCTGACCAGGGACGCAATCTCACAAACCATGAAATCAAGACCTGAGAGGAAATCAAGAGTGGGACGCTTGACCGACTGAGAGCCCCCAGGTGCCCCTGTCTGTAAATATTTCAGTATGTATCACTGGAGACAAGAAATCTTTTAAAAACCACGCACAATCACAAACCCATCGTGATATGTTAAACATTAACCATAATTTCTTAGTAGCATTAATTACAGACACTGAATATGCAAATTTCCCAAATTTGTCTTCACATTGCAATTGGTTGATGTATCTTTAAGTCTCTTTAATCTCCGCTCTCCCCCTCTATCTCTTTTCATTTTCTGGCAATTTGTTTGTACAGTAGAATTTCCCACAGTGTGGATTTTTTTTTTTTTTTTTGACAGCATCCCCAGGGTACAGTTTAGCATGTGCTTCTGACCTCTGTGTTTTTGTAAAATGATAACCGTAGCCAGCTCTGGAGGCTTGTTCAGACTCAAGTTAGAAATTTTTGGCAAGACTGCTTCAGAGATAATAGCGTGTGTTTCCATCAGGAGGCGCATGATATCCAATCTTGGCTCCTTTTGTGACGCTTTGGCACCCGTGGTTGATGCCAAGTGTTTACATCCAGTCATTCATTAGGGTTTGCGAAATTGTGATAATCTAGTTCTGTCATTCGTTCTTCGTTTATTAGCTAGAATACTTCCAGAAGTTTGCCCATATATGCTCTTTGATTACCTATGGTTGCATTTGCATGGGAAAGACGAAATAAACCCCAATGTTTCTAGCAGCACTTTCAGCCATAGCCAAATTATGGAAAGCACCTAAATGTCCATCAACTGACAAATGACTAAAGAAGATGTGGTTTATGTACACAATGGAATACTACTTGGCAATGAGAAAGAGTGAAATCTGGCCATTTGTAGCAATGTCGATGGAACTGGAGGGTATTATGCTAAGTGAAATAAGTCAGGCAGAGAAAGATGGATACCATATGTTTTCACTCATATGTGGATCCTGAGAAACTTAACGGAAGACTGGGGGAGGGGAAGGGAGAAAAAGAAAGTTACAGAGAGGAAGGGAGGCAAACTATAAGAGGCTGTTAAATACTGAGAACAAACTGAGGGTTGGTGGGGGGTGGTGGGGAAGAGGGAAACATGGGTGACGGGCATTGAGGAGGGCACCTGTTGGCATGAGCATCGGGTGCTGTATGCAAACCAATTTGACAATAAATTATATTTAATATAAAATAAAATAATAAAGTAAGGAAAAGTCAAAAAATAAAAAAATTAAAAAAATAAAATTTTACAGTGAAGAGCTGGTTCCCTAGCAATGTAAAAATTCAGAGAGAGTTCAAAATTTAGACATGGAGATAAGTTAAGAATGCATAGCATTTGGAAATACTCATGCTAGCCAGTGTCAACAAGGCCACCTTAACTATTGTTGCCCAACTTGCTTTTTTAAATATATACCATGTTCTATCTTAACTAGAGTGGCTTTCAAGGATTTCTTTATTTATATAAGCTCTGGAAAGGAAAAAAATTAACAGGAGACTTTAACGGGATTGATCCTTTCCAAGGGAAGAGGTCAGAATGCAAGAGAATGAGTCACGGGAGAATTTTTAAAATAGTATTTGGTTCTACCATTAAACTAGTTGGATAGAAAAGTATATAAGGCAATAATCTTGATTCTAATTGGTCCCCACTCTAACTAGTTCTGTTACAGATAATTAGCAATTACTTTTGTTCTACAAATACTTCAGCTTATATCAGAATTTGCCTTAAAATGTGAGTTTCAACTGTCTTTTTAGCTTCTGTCACATAGCAAACATTCAATTAATATTTAATATACACTTCCCTTCCCCGCTTTTTTCATGACTATATGCCGCCTAGGGTTTCTGTGACATTCTAATAAGAATCTGATTAGATTCAAAGGCCTTTGAAAAATATAGTTTTATTATTGGCTAATAGAAATGCAGTTTCTGAGCATACAATATCATTTATATAAGCAATATCATGAAAAAAATGCGACATTACTTTGTTGAGGCCTGCACCAGGCCAGCGCTGAAGTGTTTACCAAAACAATGGAATACATATTTCTAGCTATCCTATATTAAGCATGATGGCTGCGTTGGGAGTCAGGGTTTTGCACGTTCTAGCATTATCTCCCCATTTCTGATGGAGGACCTTAACATTGTACTAGCAGCAAGAAACCCTGCCTGAGCCAGTGCCCATGGGATCTGTTGAGTTCTTTTTTTTTTTTTTTTTCAACGTTTATTTATTTTTGGGACAGAGAGAGACAGAGCATGAACGGGCGAGGGGCAGAGAGAGAGGGAAACACAGAATCGGAAACAGGCTCCAGGCTCTGAGCCATCAGCCCAGAGCCCGACGTGGGGCTCGAACTCCCGGACCGCGAGATCGTGACCTGGCTGAAGTCGGACGCTTAACCGACTGCGCCACCCAGGCGCCCCTGTTGAGTTCTAATATTAGCTGCAATTCACTGAACTAGGAAAACTTACATATGTGACAGCATGAGATAAGTCTAGCCAGCAAGTGTGTGGCCCAGAAATTTTACCAATGAAGTAGATAAAATTTAGCTCTTTTGCATTTCTATTTTTTGTTCTTAAAAATACACATACTTCAATTCATGTGTACCTGTGCTGATCGTCCTTCCCATAGTGCAACTGAATGAAGCATGGCTATGTGTCCAATAGAACTTGTGCTCACCTGCTTTTTATGTGAAGGTCTACAGCTTTAAAAGGCAATACACCAATAGCTAAAATTCCTGGTGCATCGATTTATATCGTTTCTAATAAACCAAAGTCACTGCATTCTTAACTTTGATACATAGTAGTCATTAAGGACCCTATATGTGGAGGATGGCCCCTTTTACCATATGGAGGACTCATTCTGCTCCCCACCAACCCTCACTCTCACTTCCAAACTATCTAGCAGGTACTGAACTTGTAAAATGAACTTCTGCCAACGACTATACATAATTTCATCATCCAGACTAAGCTGTATTCAGTAACCAGACCACCTCCCAGAACAGAAGCATGCCCTTTCATAAGACTACTCAGAGCATAAGAATAAACACAAAGGCCTGACCACCTTTTGGATTCCTTAAACAAATAGTTTCAAGCAAACTGATATCCTTTGGAACAGGCTGAGTTAACAGGTCAATAGCCTTTACTTCAGGAAAAAGAAAAAAACAAGTAGAAAAAAAAAAACACGTTTTAATGAGATGACTCAAGATCCTTGATTCTGCCAGAACATAGGTTGCAAACCAATATTTAAAATATGAAATAGTAGAGACCAAGGGAGACGTACATAGTCTCAGAGACCTCTAAAGGACATCTAAGAAAGTCTTCATGAAAAGAAGGTAATAGCAACTTTTAATTCTTAGCTTAAATGAGGAGAGCCGAGGAAATAAACTGTTAGCTTTGAAAGAAGACAGAAATGCTTACTATGTGGCTTCTGGGACACGTTGTAAGGGTCATTAGTGGATGTCCATCTACACTCTGTCTAGTAGCATTATCTTGACCCACTGATACCAATCAAAAGCCTAATTGAGAGAGAGATTTTTTTAATGGAAATTTGTCATTTTTGTAGTCTTATTCAAATAGTCTCTATCCATTCCTGTATTAAGCCAGATCTTTAGAAAGCTGAAGACATGGACCAAATCAAATTGGCCCGCTAAATTGTTTGACTCAAATGAAGTTGGTATGATAGCATCATTTTGTATCAAGAAATGCCACAGGAAA
Organism: Lynx rufus; assembly: GCF_022079265.1. Classification (NCBI taxonomy): domain Eukaryota; kingdom Metazoa; phylum Chordata; class Mammalia; order Carnivora; family Felidae; genus Lynx; species Lynx rufus. The sequence goes on from NW_025814878.1 coordinate 128,907,206, forward strand.
CAGCCCTATGAAATACTTTATTGCGTTTATCGTAAAGTAGCTGACTTTTTTTGATTGATTGATTGATTGATTGATCTAGAGCATGTGAGCAGGGGAGAGGGACAGAGGGACAGAGAGAGGGATAATTGCTAGCAGGCTCCACCCTGAGTGTGGAGCCTGACCCAGGGCTCGATCCTGTGACCTTGGGATTATGAACTGAGCTGAAATCAAGAGTCGGATACTCAACCAACTGAGCTACCCAGGCACCCCAAAGTAGCTAACTTTTCAAGTTTATTTTGAGAGATAGAGACAGAGAGAGTGAGTTGGGGAGGGACAGAGGGACGGGGGAGAGAGAATTGCAGGCAGGCTCCGTACTGTCAGCACAGAGCCTGACGCAGGGTTTGAACTAATGAACTGTGAGATCACGACCTGAGCCAAAACCAAGAGTCCGAGGCTTACCTGACTGAGTCACCCAGGAGCCCCCAAAGTAATTGACTTTTAAAAACTATTTTTTCTGCTAGAAGGGTCCAGAGATAAAGATACTTACAACATACTTTTCTCTGGCTTTAGTGTATATGTTGGTACTAGAATAATCTTCACTTAATCTAGTTACCATAATAATCATCAACATGAATTTTAAGGAGTTAATCAGCAAATGCATTCAGGAAAGCCAAGCCTCATTCATTCATTCATTCCTTCATCCATCCATTCAATGCGTTTCCTGAGCCATTTCATGGTTTATTTGCCACATTCATGCCTTCTTTAGTAAAGAATCTCTTCAAATCTTTTGCCCATTTTTTACTGCATTGTTTGTTTTGTTATTGATGAGTTTTGACAGTTTTCCATATATTCTGGATATAAATCCTTTATCATATATGTACAGTACAATATTTTATTCTATCTATCCTATGGCTTCTTTTTTCTGTTTTCAACAATGCTTTTCAAAGAGAAGAAATCTCAGTTTTGATGAAGTCCAAGTTATTCTTTTATGAACTGTGCTTTCGGTATTGTATATAAGAAATATTTGCCTTCCCAGAGTCACAGAGATTTTCCCCTTTATTTTCTTCTGGGAATTTTGTAGTGTTATATAGTGTTACAGTTTACATTTAGGTTGATGTGGTTCATTTTTAGTAAGTTTTTATATTTGGTGCAAGAGATAAGTCAAAGTTCTTTTTTCTTTTCTTTTCCCTTTTTTTTTTTTTTTTTTTTTTGGTATGTGGATGTCTAATAGTTCCAGCACCATTTGTTGAAAAGATCATCCTTTTTTTTCTTTTGAGTCGCCCTTGCTCCTGTGTCAAAAATCAATTGACCATATATGTGTGGGTAAACATCTGGACTTTCCCTTCTGTTCTGTTGATTGTGTGTTTACCTTTTCACCAATACCAGACTGTCTTGATTACTGTTTCTTTAGAGTAAGTTTTGAAATCAAGTTTTGAAAGTTTTCCACTCTCTTTCTCAAAATTGTTTCGGCTATTTCAGCTCCTTTTCTTTCCCATATAAATTTTTAGAATAAGCTTATTAATGTTACACCAAAATTCTGGCAGAGTGTTTGACTGGGACTCTGTTGAATTTGTAGATCAGTCTGGGGAGAATTGACACCTTAATAATATTAAGTTTTTCTATCATGACGTAGTATTTCGTTTCATTTATTTAGATCTTCTTTGGCTTTATTCATCAATGCTTTGTAGTTTCAAGCATATCTTGCATGTATTTCATTAGATTTATAACTCAGTATTTAATGTTTTTTTGTTCTATCATAAATGATTTTTTAAAATTTCAATTTATGGGGGTGCCTGGGTGGCTCAGTCGGTTGAGCGTCCGACTTCAGCTCAGGTCATGATCTCGCAGTTCGTGAGTTCCAGCCGCACGTCAGGCTCTATGCTGACAGCTCAGAGCCTGGAGCCTGCTTCAGATCCTGTGTCTCCCTCTCTCTCTGCCCCTTCCCAGCTCATGCTCTGTCTCTCTCTGTCTCCCAAAAATGAATAAACGTTAAACAAAATTTTTTAAATAAAAAAAATAAAAAATAAAATTTCAATTTATGGTTGTTTGTTGCTAGTATATAGAATTACCATTGATTTTTGTGCATTGACATTGTATCTTGTAACCTTACTAAACTTATTAGTTCTAGAAGCTTTTTTTGTAGATTCCTTGAGATTTTCTACATATATGATCATGTCACCTGTGAATAGAGGCAGCTGTATTTCTTCCTTTTTATCCATATTCCTTTTATTTCCCTTTCTTGATTTATTATACTGACTAGGACCTCCAATATAATGTTGAATAGGAGTATGACAGCGGAAGTCCATTCCTTGTTCCTGATATCAGGGGTAAAGCTTTCAGTCTTTTGCTATTAAGTACAATGATGGTTGTTGGGGTTTTTGTAGATGTTCCCTATTAAGCTGAGGAAATTCTCTCTTTTCTTAGTTTGCTGAGAATTGTTTTCTATTATTATTATAAGTGGATGTCAAATTTGATAGTTTTGGCATGTTTATTGACATAATAACATAATTTTTCCTTCTTTAAATCTGTTGATATGGTACATTTTATTGATTAATTTTTGAATGTTGAATTAACTTCAATTTCCTGGATAAAGTTTGTTCGGTCTTATATTGCTAATATTTTGTTGAGGATTTTTTTTTTATATCTCTGTTCTTGAGAGTTATTATTCTATTGTTTTCTTCTAATGTCTTAGTCTGGTTTTGGTATCAGAATCAAGTTGGCTCAATAAATAAGTTGGGATGTCCTCCCTTCTTTTCTTTAAATTTTTTAAAAATATTTATTTATTTCCAAAGGAGAGAGAGTCGGAGCATGAGTGGAGGAGGGGCAGAAAGAGAGAGAGAGAGAATCTGAAGCAGGCTCCAGGCTCTGAGATGTCAGCACAGAGCTCAACGCGGGGCTTGACCTCACAAACTGCAAGATCATGACCTGAGCCATAGTTGGACGCTCAACCAACTGAGCCACCCAGGCGCCCCCCTCCCATCTTTTCTATTTTCTGGAGAAATTTGTGATTTTAGAACTGATACTATTGTTCTTTAAAATGTTTTGTAGTGTATAACATTGAACTCATCTGTGCCAAAGTTTTCCTTCTTAGAAAAATTTCCAATGTGAATTCAATTTCTTTAAGAACTAGGACCATTCAGATTATTTATTTTTATTTGAGTGAGCTTTGATAATTTGTGTCATTCAAAAAATTTGTCCATTTTATCTAAATTGTCAAGTCTGTGGGCATAATTTTATACATGATCATATTTCCTTATTGTTCCTTAAATGTTTGTAGGATCTGTAGTGATGTTCTTTCTTTCATTCCTAATATTGGTAATCTGAGTCCTCTCATATCCATGATTAGTTTGGCTAGAAATTTATCAGTTTTATTGAACTTTTCAAAGAATCAGCTTTTGGTTTCACTATTTCACTGCTGTTTTTTCTGTTTTCAATTTCACTGATTTCTGCTCTTCTTTCATTATTTCCCTCCTTCTCTTGTTTTGAGTTAATTTACTTTTCTTTCCCAATTCCTTACGGTAGAAACTTAGATTATTGACTTAAGTTTTCTTCTTTTCTGATATCAGCATATACGGCATAGTTTTTCCTCTAAGCATTGCTTTAGCTATATCCCATACATTTTAATATGTTGTTATTTCATTATTATTTGATTCAAAATACTTTCTACTTTCCCTGTGATTTCCTCTTTCACCCATATATTGTTTAGTAATATTCCATTTCCAAAGATTTGGAGGTTTTCCAGATTTCTCTTTGTTATGGAGTGTAGTTTAATTCTGCTATGGCTAGAAATAAACATACTACATATGTTTTTTTAATTCTTTTAAATTTGTGGAAACATTTCAGAATATGAATCTATTCAGTTAGCCTGGCATCTGGCCTATCTTGGTGAAAATGTTCCACATGTACTTGAAAACAATGTGCATTCTGTCATTTTGGGTGGAATATTGGCTTTACCCAATGTCAGGTAAGCAAACTGGTTCACAGTATTCTGTATTCTATATAATTAGGTTGCCCTAATCTTTTATTTATCACAGGCTACCTTCAAATGATACTCTACTGCTTCTCACATAGTATAAGAATGTTATGACTATATGCTTCCAACTCCCCATTTCTATCCTTCGTGCTGTGATTGGCATACATTTTTCTTTTATATGCCACAATTCTACAGTCCACTGATACTATTTTTCTTTAAGTAATCAATTATCTTTCAGCACAATTAAAAACAAAATGTCAAGAAGAGAGTTAAAGTGGTGGAGAAGTAGGGGATCTACATTTTCCTCATCCTTCAAACACAGCTGTACTAAGGTCAGATCACTTGGAACACCCAGGAAATAGATCTTCAGAGAAGCAGAAGGATCTCCACAGTTGGAGGGAGAAAGCTTGGCAGAATGGAGGCGCATGTATGTGAGCTGGGGGAGATAAAACAGTGGGGCTAAGGAAGAAAGGGAACCCTTTCTGTGGAAAGACAACAGGGAGAGAAAGAGAGAGAGTTGTGAAAGTATGGCATCATCACAAGAGGAAATCTCTCTGGACCATGGAATAGAGAGGGAGAAGTTCTGAGTGTATATATTCTTTTCTGCAAACAGCCTTTGGAGCTGAAACTCTGAGGCTTTGGAAACACTATTTTCTTCCAAGCGGAGCTGCGATGCACACTCCTGGGGAGGAAGAAGCTATCCTGAGTGCATAGCATGGTGTAGTAATCTCCAGGGTACGGTGAAAGAGAACAGTCCTCTTCCTAGAGTACTTTGGGAGAGGGTTTATTACCTCCCCAAGGCAAAACTCCCTGCAGTTGCCAAAGGCCTTTCATCAGCAGGGTGGAGGGGGTCTACTCCAGAGGAGAGGAGTGGATCTGCACCTTGCCAGGTCCTTTAAGACTTCAGGTTTTGAATCCCAGCCAATCACCAAAGGGAAGGTGCAGGGAATTGTGGTGCAGGGCAAGCTGATTGCCCTTGCTATTCTGTGAGGGCTGCCTGAATAGAAAGAGTTGAGATCCTCAGTCCGGGGAGGAGAGATGGGGGGGCGCCATTTTTCCCTCAACACCAATGTGATTGGACTTCAGAGAGCAGCAAAGTGGCCCCTGGTGGAGGAGGGACACACTTATACCAAACCCCAACCCCGCGTGCCCGGCAACTGCTTATCTACTGGAGCAAGACTAACTGTCCCAACACACCCAGCGTCTCTTCCAGGTCAGCACAGCCACCACCCCAGGAGCCAATAGACAACTCTTTATTTTTCTTTTTCTCCTCCCTCTTCTTTTTTTTTCTTTTGGAATCATGCTCATGGTTTATGACTTTTTTTTTGTCATTTCTTATTATATAGTTTTAACTTTTTGATCAGACTTTTTTTATTCTATTCTTCTTCTTTTCTCTTTGCTTCTATTCTTTTCTCCTTCTTTCTTTTCCTCTCTCCTTCCTTGGAGTCAGCCTTATAGTTTTTTGATATTCTGTTTGTTTGTTTTTTTCTCCCCTTTCCATTTTCTCTTTTTAGGGGCTAGCCCTCTTTCTTCCCCACCCCCCCCCAAGGTTACTTCAACAAACAAATAAAAGCACACCTAGTTAAAGATCCAAACACTCAACCACTACAAGCAAGGAGGAGCCCGGCAGAGGACTGACCAGTGGGATAGAGCAGCCAAAACACAACAGCAGAGTGTATACCACATACACTAGAAACACTTCCTGAGGTGCCAGGCCCTTGACAGTGTATGACCCCTTTTTAATATGGTAGTACTGTCAGGTGCAGGACACATAACACACTTACAAAACGTGCAAAAGACAGAAACCTAGCCAAAATGATCAGACAGAGGAATTCTCCTCAAAAGAAAGGTCAAGAAGAAATCACAGGCAGAGACTTGCTCAAAACAGATATAAACAGTATATCTGAACAAGAATTTAGAACAAAAGTCATAAGACTAGTAGCTGCGCTTGAATAAAGCATGGAAGACACCTGAGAAACCCTTGCTGCAGAGATCAAAGACCTAAGAACTAGTCAGGATGAAGTCAGAAATGCTAGAGCTGAGATGCAAAATAAACTAGTACAGTGAGAGCAAGGATGGAAGAAGCAGATGAGAGAACAGGTGAAATAGAAGATAAAATTATGGAAAATAATGAAGCTGAAAAAAATAGGGAAAGGAGATTACTAGGTCATGAGGAGAGAATTAGAGAACTAAGTGATTCCATGAAACAAAACAATATCCATACCATAGGAGTTACAGAAGAAGAGTGAGAAAAAGGAGCAGAAGTTTTATTTGAACATATAGCTGAGAACTTCCCTAATCTGAGGAAGGAAACAGGCATCCATGTCCTAGAGGCACAGAGAACTCCCTTCAAAATCAACAAAAACAGGTCAACACCATGACATATCATAGTGAAACTGGAAAAATACAAAGATAAAGAGAAAATTCTGAAAGCAGCTAGGGACAAAAGGTTCTTAACCTACAAGGTTAGACACATGAGGTTAGTAGGAGACCTGTCCACTGGAACTTGGCAGGCCAGAAGGGAGGTGGCAGGAAATATTCAGTGTGCTTAATAGGAAAAATGTGCAGCCAAACATCCTTTATCCAGCAAGGCTGTCATTCAGAATAGAAGGAGAGATAAAGACCTTTCCAGACAAAGAAAAACTAGAGGAGTTCATGACCACTAAACCAGCCCTACAAGAGATTCTAAGGAAGACTCTGTGAGTAGAAAGCAGCAAAGACTACAAAGGACCAGAGAATATCACCACAAACATGAAATCTACAGATAACACAATGGCCCTAAATTCATAGCTTTCAATAATCACTCTGAATGTAAATGGACTAAATGCCCCAATCAAAAGATATAGCATATCAGAATGGATAACAATAACAAGATCCATCTATATGCTGCCTACAAGAGACTCATTTTAGATTTGAGGACACCTTCAGATTGAAAGTGAGGGGATGGAGAACCATCTCTCAAGCTAATGGAGGTCAAAAGAAAGCTGGAGTAGCCATACTTACATCAGACAAATTAGATTTCAAAGACTGTAACAAGAGATGAAGAAGGGAATTGTGTCATAATTAAGGGGTCTATCCATCAAGAAGAGCTAACACTTGTAAATATTTATGCCCTCAACTTGATAACCCCAAATATAAAATCAATTAATCACAGACATAAGCAAGCTCATTGATAATAATAGCATTCTTGTAGGAGACTTTAACACTCCCCTTACAACAATGGACAGATCATCTAAACAGAAAATAAACAAGGAAACAATGGCTTTGAATGACACACTGGACCGGATGGACTTAACAGATGTATTCAGAACATTTCATCCTAAAGCAGAAGAATACACATTCTTCTCACGTGCACATGGGACATCCTCTAGAATAGATCACATACTGGGTCACGAATTAGCCCTCAACATCTACAAAAAGATTGAAATCATACCATGAATATTTTCAGACCACAACACTATGAAACTTGAAATCAACCACAAGAAAAAAAATTGGAAAGCTCCCAAATACATGGAGGTCAAAGAACATCCTACCAAGAATGAATGGGTTAACCAGAAAATTAAAGAAGAAATTTAAAAAAATACATGGAAGCAAATGAAAATGAAAACACGACAGTCCAAACCCTTTGGGATGCAGCAAAGGCAGTCCTAAGAGGAAAATATTACGATTCAGGCCAGCTCAAGAAGCAACCTAACCCAAACCCTACACCTAAAGGAGCTAGAAAGGCAGCAGCTAAGAAAGCCCAAAGCCAGCAAAAGAAGGGAAATAATAAAGATTAGAGCAGAAATAAATGATATAGAATACAAAAAAAAAAAAATAGATCAACGAAACTAAGAACTGTTTTTTTGAAAGAATAAACAAAATTGACAACCCCCTTGCCAGACTTCTCAACAAGAAAAGAGGACCCAAATACATAAAATCACAAATGAAAGAGGACAGATCGTAATGAACACCACAGAAATACAAATAATTATTATAGAACACTATGGAAAATTACATGCCAACAAACTAGACAATCTGGAAGAAATGGACAAATTCCTAGACACTCACACACTACCAAAACTCAAACAGGAAGAAACAGAGTATTTGAACAGGTTCATAACCAGCAAAAAATTTAAATAAGTTATCAAAATTCTCCCAACAAATAAGAGTCCTGGGTCAGAGAGCTTCCCAGGGAAATTCTACCAAACATTTAACGAAGAGTTAATACCTATTCTCCTCAAAGTGTTCCAAAAGGTAGAAATGGAAGGAAAACTTCCAAACTCATTCTGTGAACCCAGAATTACCTTGATCCCAAATTCTCCCACTAAAAAGGACAATTACAGGCCAATATCCCTGAAGAATCTGGATGCAAAAATTCTCAACAAGATTCTAGCAAATTTAATTCAACAGTACATTGAAAGAATTATTCACCATAATCAATTGGGACTTATTCCTGGGTTTTAAGTCTGGTTCGATATTTGCAAATCCATCAACGTGATACGCCACATTAATAAGAGGAAGGATAAGAACCATATGATCCTTTCAAGAGATACAAACAAAACCTGGTATCCTTTCTTGGTAAAAACCCTCAAGAAAGTGGGGATAGAAGGAACATAACATGATAAAGGCCATATATGAAAGGCCCACTGCTAATATCATCCTCAATGCAGAAAAACAGAGCTTTCCACCTAAGGGAATACGACAGGAATGTCCACTCTCACCACTGTTGCCCAAATAGTACTAGGAGTCCTAGCCTCAGAAATCAGACAACAAAAATAAATAAAAGGCATCCAAACCAGCAAGGAAGAAGTCAAACTTTCACTCTTTGCAGATGACATGATACTGCACATGAACAACCCAAAAGATTCCACCAAAAAATTGCTACAGCTGATACCTGAATTCAGCAAAGTCACAGGATATAAAATCAACATACAGAAATAGATTGTACTTCTAGACACCAGTAATGAGGCAGCATAAAGAGAAATCAAGGATTCGATCCCATTTACAATTGCTGCAAAAACCATAAGATACTTAGGAATAAACCTAACCAAAGAGGTAAAAGATCTGTATGCTGAAAACTATAGAAAGCTTATGAAAGAAATAGAAGAAGGCACAAAGAAATGGAAAAACATTCCATGTTCATGGATTGGAAGAACATACGTTGTTAAATGTTGATATTACCTGGGGCACATGGGTGGCTCAGTTGGTTAAGTGACAGACTTTGGCTTGGGTCATGATCTCACAGTTTGTGGGTTCAAGCCCCATGTCGGGCTCTGTGCTCACAGCTGGAGCCTGGAGACTACTTCGGATTCTGTGTCTCCTGTCTGCACCTTCCCTGTTTGTGCTCACTCTCTCTCTCTCTCTCTCTCTCAAACATAAATAAACAATAAAATTTTTTTAAAAATGTTGATACTGCCCAAAGCAATCTACATATTCAATGCCCTCCCTATCAAGATAACACCACCATTCTTCACAGAGCTAGAACAAGGAATCCTAAAATTTGTATGGAACCAGAAAAGACCCTGAATAGCCAAAGTAATGTTGAAAAAGAAAACCAAACCTGGAGGCGTCACAATTCTGGACTTCAAGCTGTATTACGAAGCTGTAGTCATCAAGATAGTATTGTATTGGCACAAAAACAGACACATAGATCAATGGGTTAGAATAGAGAACCCAGAGGGGCGCCTGGGTGGCGCAGTCGGTTAAGCGTCCGACTTCAGCCAGGTCACGATCTCGCGGTCCGGGAGTTCGAGCCCCGCGTCAGGCTCTGGGCTGATGGCTCAGAGCCTGGAGCCTGTTTCTGATTCTGTGTCTCCCTCTCTCTCTGCCCCTCCCCCGTTCATGCTCTGTCTCTCTCTGTCCCAAAAATAAATAAACGTTGAAAAAAAAAATTTTTAAAAAAAGAATAGAGAACCCAGAAATGGACCCCACAAATATATGGCCAACTAACCTTTGACAAAGCAGGAAAGAGTATCCAATGGGAAAAAGACAGCCTCTTCAGCAAATGGTGCTGGAGAAACTGGACAGCAACATGCAGAAGAATGAAAATGGCCCATTTTCTTATTCCATGTGTAAAAATAAATTCAAAATGGATGTGAGACAGGAAACCATCAAAATCCCACAGGAGAAAACAGGAAGTAACCTCTTTGACCTTGGCCACAGCAACTCCTTATTTGATACATCTCTAAAGGCAAGGGAAATAAAAGCAAAGATGAACTATTGGGACCTCATCAAGATAAAAAGCTTCTGCACTGCAAAGGAAGCAATCAACAAAACTAAGGCAACCAAGTGAATGGGAGAAGATATTTGCAAATGACATATTGGATAAGAGTTAGTATCCAAAATCTATAAAGAACTGACCAAACTCAACACCCAAAAAACAAATAATCCAGTGAAGAAATGGGCAGGAGACATGAATAGACGCTTTTCCAAAGAAGACATCCAGTTGGCTAACAGACACGTGAAAAGATGTTCAACATCACTCAACATCAGGGAAATAGAAATCAAAACCACAATGAGATACCACCTCACACCTGTCAGAATGGCAAACATTAACAACTCAGGAAACAGCAGATGTTGGTGAGGATGCAGAGAAAGCGGAACCCTTTCACACTGTTGGTGGGAATGCAAACTGGTGTAGCCATTCCAGAAAAGAGTATGGATGTTCCTCAAATAATTAAAAATAGAATTACCCTACAACCTAGTAATTGCACTACTCGGTATTTACCCAAAGGATACAAAAATGCTGATTTGAAGGGGCACATGCCCCCCAATGTTCATAGCAGTGTTCTCAACAATAGCCAAGTTATGGAAAGAGCCCAAATGTCTATCAACTGATGAGTGGATAAAGAAGATGTAGTATATATCTACAATGGAATATTACTCAGCAATGAAAAAGAATGAAATCTTGCCATTTGCGACAACATGGATGGAACTAGGGGGTATTATGCTAAGTGAAATAAGTCAGTCAGAGAAAGACAGGCATCATATGACTGTACTCATATATGGAGTTGGAGAAACACAACAGATAAACATAGGGGAAGAGAAGGAAAAATAAGAGAAAAACAGAGAGGGAGGCAAGCCATAAGAGACTCTTAGGTACAGAGAACAAATTGAGGGTTGCTGGTGGGGAGGTGGGTGGGAGGATGGGTTAAATGGGTGATGGGTGTTAGGAGGGCACTTTTTGGGCTGAGCACTGGGTGTCATATGTACGAGATGAATCACCGGGTTCTACTCCTGAAGCCAAGACTACACTGTATGTCAACTAACTTGCATTTAAATAAAATAAAAAAATTAAAAGAAATGAATGAATAAATAACAAAAAAAAAAACCCAAAATGTCTTTTTTTTTTTCAGTGACCTTGGCACCCAGTGCAGAGCCAACATGGGGCTTAAAATTTTTTTTTTTTCAACGTTTATTTATTTTTGGGACAGAGAGAGACAGAGCATGAACGGGGGAGGGGCAGAGAGAGAGGGAGACACAGAATCGGAAGCAGGCTCCAGGCTCTGAGCCATCAGCCCAGAGCCCGACGCGGGGCTCGAACTCACCGACCGCGAGATCGTGACCTGGCTGAAGTCGGACGCTTAACCGACTGCGCCACCCAGGCGCCCCAACATGGGGCTTAAACTCACGCCTATGAGATCAAGAGTTGGACGCTCATCCAACTGAGCCACCCAGGTGCCCCAAAACAAAATGTCTTTTATATTTTACTTTCAGTTTAATCACTTCTGGAGATTTTCATTTCTTTTCATAGATCCAACTTTCTGTTCCTTTGCCTGTGGAATTTCCTTGGCCTTTCCTTTTGGGGAAGGTCTTCTGGTAGTTACTTCTCTCTTTCCATTTGTCCCATATTTATGTGACATTTTAAAATATTCTCCTGTCAGCACAGCAAGAGGTAAAAATCTAGTTTCTGTCCCCTTGAACCTGGGCTGATCTTGTGACTTACGGTGACCAATGAATACGGCAGAAGTAATCGTGTGCCAGCTCTGAGCCTTGCCTATAAAAGGATTGGCAACTTCCGTATTTCTTGAGGAATCCAGCCACCCGGATGCAAAGAAGCTCAAGCACACACTGTATTATGGGACACCAAGTAAAGAGAAAAAAGTCACATGGAGGAACACCAGGCACCAGACGTGGAACTGAAACCATCTTGGACCTTCCATCCCAGCCCAGCTACCTGCTGAATTGAGCTGAGAAAGTGACTTCTGCTGATTCAACACACAGCCAGAGAGCCACCCATCTTATCCCTGCCCGGCTCTCAACCCCTTCACATTGTGATGATAAAAGTCAGACAGATGTTTTAGTTCATTTGAAACATGTTATTACATTCTTGTCAGACTATACACCCCCTTGTGGCTTGCACCCAGATAGAACTGCTCCCCCATTCCGCTGACAGACCATTGAATAAGAGTGAAAAACCTAGGAGCGCCTGGGTGGCTCAGTCAGTTGAGAGCCCGGCTTCAGCTCAAGTCATGATCTCACGATTTGTGAGTTCAAGCCCCGCATGGGGCTCTGTGCTGATAGGTCGGAGCCTGGAGCCTGCTTCAGATTCTGCGTCTCCTTCTCTCCCTCTGCCCCTCCCCTGCTTGCGCTCTGTCTGTCTCCCCCCCAGAAAATAAACATTTAAAAAATTTTTTTAAAAATATTGCAGCAGAAGAGAGGAAGGATTGCTTTATCCTTCATTGAAACTGAATCACTGCTCTCTGGCTGCAAGTTTTAGCTGGTTATGCACACAGAAGGGCTGGTTACACACACACTTGCCCAGGCTTCAGCGAGAGAAGAGTCCCTAGTGAGATAAACCAGACATCTGCCACGCAGCCTTTGTGGAACACAAAACTGGCTGCAATAACGTGTTAACGAATGTGGCTCTCTAGGAGTTTTCTGTATTTTTATTTACCTTCTCTAGCTGCCTCTCGAAGGTGTCTGGAGGAAGCTACTCATCAGCCGGGAAGAAGTGTGTAAGTATCTCTTCTGTGGAAGGACAGAAAGGTCTTCCTCGAGCTGTAACTGGTAGACAGCGATGAAGAGAAAAATGACTTCCTGAAATATATACAGAAATAAAACGCCTGCTTTGAGGCAGTCTTTGTTGAGGATACGAAAGATGGAGATAATGTACTTGAAATGGAATAAAAAGGGGTCGGTTGGTTGGTTTGTCGCTACTGACCAATATTTATCCTTGTCCACGTTCACTTACTCTCCCAGTTGCTGTGAGTGTTGGCTTCAGATAGTCAAGCATGTTTCTGGACTTAGTCTAGGCCGGAGAACCTTGCTGCTTGGCTCAAAGTTGTAGCCTCTCTTTTGCCCAGGTCATGGATACATCTAAGGGACCGGTCACGTGAGGATGTAAGGGCTAGTTCCAATGATGTGCCATCCCGGCCTGAGCACCCATAGGATCAAGTGAATCCTCCTTCCACTGCCTGGGCTTCCTGCCTTCACTCCCTCACAGGTGCTGAGCCCGAGCACATTCCCCAGAGAATTTTCTCCATCTCTGAGACTGCTTCCCAGGGGAATCCCAACCCGTGACAAATATATTCAAGTAGCTGAGTATTTGTGGAAAACTTCAAAATTTCCAATGAATGGATTGCATGTACCCATCACCCAGCTTCAACAAGTATCAACCAACAGCCAATTTAATCTCATCTGAGCCTTTACTTGGTTCCCTTAATCCCACCCTAGCTATTTGTGAAGCAGATCCCAAATACTGTAAATTTTAACCTGTAAATGTATCACGCTAGGTCTCTAAAGGGTAAGGATTCTTCTTTTTAAAGATCATAAGTACGATACTGTTGTCACGTCGTAAAAAATTAACAATAATTCCTTAATACCAATGAAGTCAGTGTTCAGTCAGATTCAGTTAGGATCTATAGAATAGACCCCCTACATTATACCTGATTGATGTATCTTTTAATTCTCTTTTGGTCTATAGGTTCTCTTTTTCCCTCTTATCAGTTTTTATTATTTATTTATTTATTTACTACTGATGGGTTGAAAAAATTTTTTTGTTTTTAGTTTTTTAAAAAATTTAATTCCAGTGTAGATAACATACAGTGTTCTATTAGCTTCAGGTGTACAATATAACGATTCTTATCAGTTTATAAACAATATACTTTTTTTTGAAGCTTATTTATTTTGAGAGAGACAGAGACAGCATGAGCAGGGGAGGGGCAGAGAGAGAGAGGGAGAGAATCCCAAGCAGGCTCCGGGCTTCTGGTGCAGAGCCAGATGCGGGACTTGAACTCATGAACCATGAGATCATGACCTGAGCCAAAACCGGGAGTTGGATGCTTAACTGACTGAGCCACCCAGGCATGATGTTTGATCACTGCCTTCCAAATGCTCACAATCCAGAAGCTGGGGTAGAAGGCGACAGACACAAGCAGATGCAACGACAAGGGGACTGTGGTGCACGGTATCACAGAGCTACGGGTGAAAAGTGATACAGAACAGAGAGAGAGAGAATTCTGCTTTGGGGGATTAGAAAAAGCTTTTGGAGAACCTGGGAGCTTCAGGGCCCCTGAATGATGACTAGGACATCAGCAAAGTTCAGGTGACTGGAGAGTGAAGATGATGAATATTGAAACATAATACTGCATTCTTGCGAAGTTTACTTGGGGCGTCTGTTCCCCACTGTTGATTTTGCAGAAATGCACAAAGCATTCCTTGCAGCTTTCCCCACAACTCAGCAACTTGCACCTTAGGTAGGTGGGGGCTAACTCCTCACCTGCCTCCACCCCCTTTCCAGGCAGGATCTAGGTCAGGGTGGTGAGAGTAAGGGCATATTGATCATCCATATCCACTGCTAATCGTCTCTTTGCTGGTCCCTTTAAAAAAGCCCAGGATCGTGTTTGGATTGCCAGTGGCCGTGGTCCTCGTGGCCTGCTTCTGACCTAAAACTTCCTTCCACTTTGTTGAGGTCAGGCAACTTGCCAGCTCCATCTTGGCGGGAGAGCCTTGTTCCCCAGATAACGAGTTTTGTGCCTCTCTGATTACAACCTGATTACAACCCTGGATTGTTCCTGGTGAGCAGTGACAGCTGTCACTGCAGAAGGCGGTCAAACTCCCTGCTTACTGGCACAGCCACCTGAGATTCCTTTAGGTTTATTACATTAAGCAATGAAACTTGCGGCACCTGGGTGGCTCAGTCGGTTAAGTGCCCGGCTCTTGATTTGGGCTTAGGTCATGATCACATGGTTCGTGGGTTTGAGGCCTGCGGCGAGTTCTCTGCTGTCAGCTCAGAGCCTGCTTGGGATTCTGTCTCTCTCCCCCTCTCTCTGCACCATCCCCAGACTCCACATGTGCTCTCTCTCTCTCTCTCTGTCTCAAAAATAAATAAGTAAAAACTTAAAAAAAATAAATAAAAGGAAATGAAAACTCCTCTTTTCAGTACTTGGAAGGACTACTTCATTTTACAACTTTTTTTTTTTTTTTTTGAGAGAGAGAGGGTGCAAGTGAGTGAGGGGCAGAGAGAGACAGAGAGGGAAGTGGGGCTCATCTGGGGCAGGTGTTTTTCCTGAAGCAGGGCTCGTGCTCACTTGATGCGGCGCTTGAGCTCACCCGATGTAGGACTCGAACTCACGAACTGTGAGATTATGCCCTGAGCCAAAGTCAGATGCTTAAAGACTGAGCCACCCAGGCACCTCCATTTTACATCTTTATTAAAGAAACCTGTTTCTCTGACTTCATGAGGTTAAGCGAAAAGGGAATGCTGGTTAGCAAATTTTCGTTTCTATTTTGTCACCCATCAGCAGCAAAAGGTTAGCTTCCAGCTGCTTGACCCTTTCTCCCCATCCTGGTTGTATCTCTTCCATCCTCTCACACCCACAGCAGCTATTGTGTGCTCAGAAAAGACAAGTCGGTTTTAACATTAATCAAAGCAAATCCTAAGTAAAGAAGTAAATCTACACTCCACCCCTCCCCTCCAAATCATACGTGGCAATGAATTTAAAAGCCAAAAGGAGAATAGCTTAATTATCCGTGCTAACAGTTCCTATCGTTAAGGAAGAAAGTTAGCGATATAGCCTACAATCCCTTACTTGGAAGATAAAATAACTTCAAAGTCAATGCTGCTGTATTATTTCTGATGACTTTTAATTATTATCGCATTTGTAGCATGTGGTAGTGACAAAGGCTATCAGCCAGATATTTCTGGCTTTCTTCCCATATGCATGTGTTGTATTTCCTAAACTCTACATGTTAGGTGACACGGCCACGTGATTTGCTTTAGTGAAGACAGTGTGAGCAAAGATAATGGATGCCACCTCCGGACAAGCCTTGAGAGCCAATGCCTAGTTGCCCGTGCTGTTCTTTCCCTCTGCCATGGTGACTGGTGACTTTCAAGATGGGGGCTACTCCGTCAACCTGAGTCCCCTTGTAAGGACAACACGGGGCATTGCCCCTGGACAACGACGTGATGGACACGAAGCATGAGCTAGAAAGAAATCTTTGTTGTTGAAATCACTGAAACTGAGATTGTTATGGCGGCGTTACCCAGTCTTGCTTGACTGATTCTAGGGTTTCTTAAAAAGCTTCTGAGGAGTAAACAAATAGGCCTCCAGATAACCTTGAAGATAACCTCCACAAAGCTTTTGGATTGAGGAGTGTGATAACACGCCCTCTACAAAGTTGAGGGACTGATGATAATTTTGCCAACCTTTCCAAAAAGGCTCATCTTCCAATCTTCTGGTAACTTACCTGAGGTATACTATACATATAATATACATTGTATTATTTGTATGGCACCCTACAACAAGTTTTACCCCCTTGAACGTTAAGTATTTTACAAAGTGACAAGATAGCACAGAGGAAATTACCTTTGTATTTCATTCAATATTGAAAAAACCTTATAAAACTTTTATGAGCTCTTATATCCATATTCTACTAGACTAGTCCTTTTTAGATATATTTGCTGTGTCTGACCATTAGAACGGAATAGGCAAATCTATTATGCAACTAAACAAACTTATGTTGAGCATGCTTCACTGTGCCAAAGTTACATTTTAGCACCCTCTGCTGAAGAAATTATGTGGCCCTCTTGATAAATATAGGTGATTCCTGCCTGTGTGAGATTTTTGACTTGTGCTTTTCAAATATAGGCCCTGGAGCATATATTTATACTCCATACTAAAAGAAGTTTCTCCTTTAAACAAATACCTTCTGATAAACTATTCATCGACCAATGGTATGTGTCTTCTATAGATGCTGTAGAAAAAAGAAATACGGATGCATATGTCATTAAAGTGTTTATAATTTACACATTTACAATGCAAATATATACCTGGTGAAAATTAGACATTTGTGATACTATACGTCTCTCTCTAGCAACACCCTTGCCTCCCATGCTCACACAGGGCTCTCGAGCCTCCAAACTCTCCTTATTGTCTTCTGAGTTTTTTTGCCAAAACCCAGTACAAATTATGACATTAGCAACTACTCATTCAACAGACTATGTGATAGGCATAGTGCTGAGGGCAGGAACTTCACGTTGAGCTCAACAGATGTGAGATCTGTCCTCTGGGAGTTGACAATCTTATTGTGGCACTTTCGCCAAATGAGGAGATCAGCAAGCGTTTAATTATGAACTGTAACATGTGATTTGAAAGGATACAACTCTGTGAATATGTAGCAGGGAGACCTAACTTACGTCCACTAAGTCAGAAAGCAGTGATTGAGTTGAGATGAACGGAAGTCGATGGACAGGTGCCGACCAGCTACAGAGCAGGGTGGGCAGGAGGAGGAAAAGCATTCCAGGCACAGAAAGTAACGGTGTGGCACTCTGGAGCCTGGATGATTGCAGAAGCGAAAGGCAAACAAGATTCCTGTAAAGAGATCAAGGGGGAGAGGGGAGGGAGGGGAGGCAGGGTCAGATCAAGGGCCTGTGGGTCATGGGTGGGAGATTTGCTCTTGGACTCAAGAATGCTGGGAGCTGGTGAAAGGGGTGGGGGTTAGAGTAGATGCTGCAGACAGGGCACCATCAGCTCTGTGTCTGAAAACAAAATTACTCCTGTTGGGTTTTGGAGAAAGAATAACATTTGCTATAACAAGAGTGTTTTCCCTTAGACTCTAGAATTGAACCTAGTGCCTGAGCATGACATTAGAGTTCTCCATGACTAGGCACTGTCTATTTTTCCTGTCCCACCCATTCGTAGGTGCTATGGTTGTTTATTGTTCCCTGAGAACGCCCACCATGCTCATTTGACATGCTCGTTCTTCTTCTCTCTGCCTTCTCCACTTATAAAAATGCCAATCATTCTATTTTTTTTCAAGTTTATTTGTTTATTTATTTTTTAACGTTTATTTATTTTTGGGACAGAGAGAGACAGAGCACGAACGGGGGAGGGGCAGAGAGAGAGGGAGACACAGAATCAGAAACAGGCTCCAGGCTCTGAGCCATCAGCCCAGAGCCTGACGCGGGGCTCGAACTCACGGACCGCGAGATCGTGACCTGGCTGAAGTCGGACGATTAACCGACTGCGCCACCCAGGCGCCCCACAAGTTTATATATTTAAGTAATCTCTACTCCTGACACTGGGCTCAAACTTACGACCCCAAGATCAAGAGCCACATGCTCTGCTGAAGGAGCCAGCTAGGAGCCCTGAAATGTCAATCACTCTTAAAAGACCAATGCAAGGGCACCTGGGCGGCTCAATTGGTTAAGCCTCTGACTCTTGATCTCAGTTCAGGTCTTGATCTCAGGGTCACGAGTTCAAGCCCTGTGTTGGGTTCTGCACTGCGTGTGAAGCGAAGGAAGGAAGGGAGGGAGGGAGGAAGGAAGGAAGGAAGGAAGAGGGAGGGAGGAAGGAAGGAAGGAAGGAAGGAAGGAAGGAAGGAAGGAAGGAAGGAAGGAGGAAGGAAAAAGGCCAATGCAAAACTACCTCTTGGGGAATGTTTCTCTGAGTGTCTCAAAATGAATTCTGCTTCCGTAACATAGGATCTGCATTTCTATACAACACAT
This sequence comes from Lynx rufus, assembly GCF_022079265.1. Classification (NCBI taxonomy): domain Eukaryota; kingdom Metazoa; phylum Chordata; class Mammalia; order Carnivora; family Felidae; genus Lynx; species Lynx rufus. The sequence continues at coordinate 128,926,090 of NW_025814878.1, forward strand.
TTCACACTTCTCTCTTCACAAGATTGTAAAAAATATGATAGGAACAATATCCCCTTCATCTTTGTACCTCTTCCCCATATTTCCCAGATCATAAACTCAGTAAAAGCAATTTAAAACGGAAATTTCTTTATGCATTTCCTTAGACCCCCTAATAAATTTTATTAAACCTACCATAGATATAAACTAATAAGGCTATACCTACGTACATAAAAACATTTAGATGTGCAATCCTAAGAGCAAAGTGGACAAAATGTTAATGTTGTTCTTGGGTTGAGAGAGAACATAGTAGAAAGTAGCTAGAGAAAAGGAGAGGAGGTGGGAACGAATAGGGAGGTGAGTTAGAGCAGGTGGGCAAGCAGAGGAGATGGTGAGTAGTAAGTGAGGTGACCAGAGAATGAATGAGGACATAAATAACCATGCCTATCTGTAAAGCTATATATATATATATATATATATATATATATATATATATACACGTGTGTGTGTGTGTATTTATGGCAAGATGTAACTTCTAAAATTATAAATATGTGGCGAGAGGCAAGATATAACTTGTGCCTACTATTCTCTCTTGCTGTTTTCTAATTTTGGGAAAAGCTCTATTAGATCTAAATCGATGAACATTCTCCCTGCTAGTATCTAAAAGTCCCGATTTATAGAGAGGCAAAGGATGAGATTAGTGCCTACCCATCAGCTGGGGGTCTTCCAGCTTCTGACTGAGGAGGCCTGAGGTTGGGCATGAGATTCTTCTTCAGGTGATGCTAGTTCCAGGGGTCTATGGACCACACTTTGAATAGCAAAGAACTGGAAGTTCTTGGGCAATTATTTTGTTGGAAAAACTCTCCACTTTTTGGAGGCATTTACCTATAAATCTCTTCTAGCTTAATCTATATAGTTTTAGGTAAAAACAAAATAGAACATTGCAAGGTTCAATTGCAAGATTCAAAGGTTAAACAACAGTCTTAAATATAAATCTAGAGTTATTCTTTTTTTTTAAGTTTATTTATTTACTTTGAGAGAGAGAACACAAGCAGGGAGTGGGTGGGCAGAGAGAGAGAGAGGGACAGACGGAGAATCCCAAGCAAGTTCCATGCTGTCAGCACAGCACGAACCCTGAGATCATGACCTGAGCGGAAATCAAGAGTCGGACACTTAACCGATTAAGCCACCTAGGTGCTTGTAAATCTAGAGTTATTCTGAAGGCAATAAAAACTGCCCAAGTAAGTGGTAAGTGCTAGGCCTGAATTTTTAAGCGTGCGCTTCAGTTCAGATGGACAGCTGCTGCTGAGTGAAGATTTGCTTCTAGTCTCTCGGGAAAGGGAATATGTCGACTACTGGATCAGCAGATATCAAAGTTTTTTTGTTTGCAACCCACAGTAAGAGAGATCTATTTAGGCTGTGATTCTGTACAAAAATAAGTTTCATAAGTAAAATGATACCTTTACTCTATGAAACATACTCCGACATTATTATTCTATTGCAATCCATTAAAAAAAAAAAAATGCTTCTCCCAACTTGTGAATGACTGGTGACCTGAAAGTTTGAACTGGAGGACACTTTCAGCTTTCTTTTTGGTTTTGATTACGATTCACCAACAAAATGTCAGAAGACTGTATTGCCTTTAGATTCCTAACATGTGTACTTTTTTTTTTCTTTCTTATTGTGTGAGATGGAAAGTTGGAAGGTGGGACCGCAGCATAGCCTGAATGGCAGACAGGACCTGCCCCGTCTTTCAGGAGCAATTTTATATGATAGGTCCCAGTTTGATTTTCTTCCCCATCTACAACATGACTACATGTCTGATTCTTGGAATTTTACGGAGGCAAGCTGGAGTGTTCTTTCCGCCCATAACCAGACACCCCTCCCTTACACAGGCAGGGTAGTAGAGTGGTTAAGAGCTCGGACTTGGAGCTCACTGTCTGGCCTGCACCTTGGCTCTCCCATTTATTGGCTATGCGACTTTGGTCTAGCTAGACATTTAACCTTCCCTGCCTCAGCTTCCTCATCTATAAAATGGGAATCATAGTAGTTTTTGCCTAGCAGAATAGAGGTGAAGATTAAATCTTAAACATCGTAAACAAGTACAATAGGAATGTTATCAGCTACTGTTAGTCAGACTTCAGTTAAGTTACAGTGTAAAGAGTTTGAGCCTAATTTTACATTTTCATGATAGGGTAAAAAAGTACTGTACTGACAAGTGCTTTTTGAACAATGGCTTGAAAATTGTGACGTGAGCTATAACAAGTCCAATAAAAGGGTCTTCAGTCATCACCAAAGGCGATTCTCCCCAGTCTTGATTCAAATGGACCTTCAAAAACTTCATCAACTGATTGACAAACTATCCTGGGGAAAAAATATTCTACTAGAAATGGAAGTTTTTGTACTAGAAAAGAGAGATCCAGTAAAATGTCACATTTCTCTGGCAATGCAAGTGTTGGGGCTTTATTGTTCAAATTGAAGGATGCAAACTCCATTCTGTGTATCACCAAGGAAAACTGCATGTGATTTAGGAATTCATTTCTTTTGTATTAGTGCCTCTCTCTGTTGTTGCCCATTTTTCTGATAGGCAGAAATAGCTGGGGTATTTATAAATAAGATAGGCTGAGCTGTTACAGGAAAGAAGTGTGATATGTTATGAACTGAATGCTTATGTCCTCCCAAAATTCATACCTTACAATCCTGCCCCCAGGGCACCCGGGTAGCTCAGTCGTTGAGCATCTGACTCTTGACTTCAGCTCAGGTCATGATCTCACGGTTCATGAGTTCCAGCCCCGTGTTGGGTTCTGTGCTGACAGTGCGGAGCCTGCTTGGGATTCTCTCTCTCTTCCTCTCTCTCTGCGCCTTCCCTGCTTGCTCTCTCCCTCTCTTTCTCCCTCTCTCTCAAAATAAATAAATAAACTTAAAAAAAATCCTAGCCCCCCCCCAAATGATGGTATTAGGAGATGGGGCTTTTTGAAGGTGATTATATATATATATATATATATATATATATATATATATATATATATTAGTGCCCTTGTGCAAGGAACCCCAGAGATCTCTCTCTCTCTCTTTTTTGGACATATGAGGACACAGTGAAAAGACAGGCTTCTATAAACCAGAAAGTGGTCCATCACCAGACACTGAATGTCCTGATCCCTTGATCTTGGACTTCCCAGCCTCCAGAACCGTGAGAAATAGATGTCTGTTATTTAAGCCAGCCGGTCTGTGGTATTTTTGTTACGGCAGCCCAAACAGATTAAGACAGCATCCATTACAAATGTTCAATCTATTACCTTGTGAAAGTAAGAGTATCTATCTTTAAATTTTTTTTTAACGTTTATTTATTTTTGAGAGAGAGACAGAGAGCAGGTAAGGGAGGGGCAGAGAGAGAGGGAGACAGAGACTCCAAAGCAGGTTCCGGGTTCTGAGCTGTCAGCACTGAGCCCACCGCGGGGCTGGAACTCACCAACCCTGACATCGTGACCTGAGCCGAAGTCAGACGCTCAACTGACTGAGCCACTCAGACGCCCCCCTCTCTATCTTTTAAAGTTCTAAATTGTTTAGCCTATCCTTAAAAAAACCTAACAAATTGACCTAAACAGCTACAATATCATCTTTTCATCTGTACAACTGAATATTCTATTTGTCGTGGGAATGAGAAGACCAAGAAAGCGAGGATCAGCCACACGTACCCTCTTGCTAGTGACCAGCTGCTACAATCTGTATAGATAAAAATCTATTACTATAGTTAGCTAAGTTACCATAGAGAAGCTGGTGTGTGTTCCATGCCTAACTATAACTTAAACCACTTCTAAAAATGGAAGCATGCTTATGTGGATTTCCATGAGGTCAGAATGAGAGGAGGAGACAGCGTATTCGAAATGAAGATATTTTTCCAAGGAAGGTCTACAGGGAAAATTTGAACTCTTACCTCTCCCTGGTTCCCCAACATTCACAGAGCTTGCCCTTCTTAGTGATAGCTCTTGATCCCATCCTCTCCGTTCCCTCCCTGCCTCCTCCCCATGCCCTCGCTTTGGACTTCATTAACCCAAAGCTGCACCTCTTTGGCCTCCTTGATGTCACCTTGAGGCTTGCAGGTGAGGTAAGATTCCTCCTCCACTCTCTTAGGGTCTCCAGATCGGCCTAAGAATTAAGCTGACAAAAGGCAAATTAACAGGAGAAAAGCATACAAGTCGTATTTAGAGATTTTACACGTACATGGGAGCCTTCGCAAGAAAAATGAGGATCTCAAGAAGCAGTCAGGGTCCATGCTTCTAGTTTGGACAAAGGGCAGTCAATTGTGAAAACGGGACAAGACAAAGGCGCTGGTCCAGGGAAGTTGATGGTGGAGAAGTGGCCAGGAAGATAAGGGTTAGTTTAACCAGGTTTGTTTATACAGATCTCTCTTGACCTCAACTCTCCGCTCTGGTGGTAAGAATGCCTTCCTTCCTCCTGGTGCAGGGAGGGCATCTTTCCCATGGGAATTTTATCTTCTGCTTTCATGAAGAAAAGGAAGATCAGTGTGTCTTTCCTGTATATGCTGTCTCTCCTGCACCTTTAATTCAAAATACCAATATGATATGCTGGGGCGCCTGGGTGGCTCAGTTAAGTGTTGGACTCTTGATTTCGGCTCAGGTCAGGATCTCACAGTTCATGGAATCAAGTCTTGCATGAGGCTGGGTGCTGACAGCACGGAGCCTGCTTGGAGTTCTCTTCCTCTCTCCCTCTCTCTCTGCCCCTTCTCTGCTCGCACTCTCTCCTTCTCAAAATAAATAAATAAACATTAAAAAAATATATATTAATATGCCAAAGTGGGACTGCTGGGCCTAATCTCCCCCCGCCCAAGATTACCGGGTATAATCTTTTATTGTTTTAAAAATGTTTATTTATTTTTGAGAGAGACAGAGTGCAAGTGGGGGAGGGGCAGACAGAGAGCGAGAGGGAGACCCAGAATCTGAAGCAGGCTTCAGGCTCTGAGCTGTCAGCACAGAGCCCAACACAGGACTCAAACTCACAAACAGTGAGATCATGACCTGAGCCGAAGGCAGATGCTTAACCAACTAAGCCACCTAGGCGCCCCTCTAGGTGTAATCTTAAAAACACTACTTTGATCCTGTCACCTTCTTTTCTTATACTTTCATCCCTTCCTTCGCTTTCACATTCCCAAAGTGGCCTGACTGCTCTCGTGAGCAAACTCCACACACTGCACCACCCCCACCCCCCCACCAGCCGGCCCTGGAGCTCCTCCTCTGAATGTCTTTATCTAGATGTCCTGCCATCACGATCCAAATCCAGCATGGCAAATGTCACCTTGTTCCCCAAGTCAAAGATTTCTGTTCAAGGTGCTTTCATTAAGTCACTTGGGGTCACAATCTGGAAGTTATCATCAGCTCTTTGTGTGCCCTGAGCAGCACAGACAACTCATGGGTCCTGTCTCCATAGTGTTGGGCCCTTCTGCCCTTCCTTTCCTATATCCTCTGTTCAGTTCTTGTGGCTTTTTGTCCAGAGGAGTGGAATGTGAAATATAATACACTGAGAACGTAAAAGGAAAATATAAGAAAGTAAATATTTTTATTTGAAAAAGAGAGTAACCTTTCCTAATATTTACTACTATAAGGACGCTGAGGCCCTCACTTGTCCTTATGCTATATGATCACTTGTCAACTAGAGAAACAGGCAGTAACCTGAGGGCATAGTAGGGGCTCCACTTTTGGCGATCACTGTGTGCTACGGTTTCTTTGCTACGAGTTGTTTCCGAGGGGCTTCATTTTACGTAAAAACAAGAATTAAAAAGAATATGTCCTCATCAGAATGGCCGGCAAATATTTTGTACCACACAGGAGTTTTCTGATTTTCTCTTAGCAAAGAATTATGCATTATTTTCTCTTAGATGTTGGCATCCAGGTTGGGTTCCTATGAAGGACATTCTGAGACACAGCCCGCAAGATGGTAATGAAGGGCATGCCCTCGGTTTGCAACATGAGTAGAAGGCAGAATAAGAAGGAAGCAGGACTGATCAGAAAGAGAAGTCAAGTTGCACCGCAGGCCAATGACTCTTGGGGCTAACCCCACAGGACCTCTGGAGCTAGAACGGGCTCTTTCAAGTTGTCTTGAGTTGTGCTCAGATGGCCAGATGTTTGTATTCGTGTGTGGATCAGTCGCTGGTTGTGGACAGCCTAGGAAGGGGTGGGCAAGCCAATCCCTGAAGTGCTCCTTACAGCTGGAGCTACAGTGTGGCACCGTGAAGGGGGTACACACGGGTGGCAGGTCGGTGTCATCCCAGAAGCCAACAATACAAAGTTTGCTGGTCTTTTCTGCAACGAAATGATAGAGTGGCTGTCTATAGTATAGTAGGTAGCTGACAGTTTGGAAAAACAGCCACATCTCATCTGTTTCCTCAAGATAAAGAGGATGTCTTAATAAAGAAGAAAGTAGTTACTTTGAAAAGAAGTGCACATGATGGACAGAATATTTTGAAAACACGTCCACTGTTCTATGACTTACTTGTCAAAAACTACACAGTTGCATCACTCACAAACTTGAAACCAGAACTTTTTTCACTTGTCTCCAATTTTCCAAAGAGTCCTCATGGATTGTTAAGTTATTTATAAAAATAATAAAAATGCACCATCTCCCAATGAGTGCTCAAGAACAACTAACACGGGAAGGATGGAAATTTACTAACTGAATATTTACGGAACTCTTTGTATAATAAATGGATGGGGTTGACAAATGTGTATCCCCATTCAGAAAGTCAGTCAGAGATGCTCTGCTTTCATTTGGATCTCCGGATCTTTCTGAGGCCATCTTTTACAACTATGAAAAAACATTAGAATGAACTATAAGGTGAACTGAACTTAGATCATTGAGCTGCTGGATCTAAAACATTAACCCTTTCAAAAGATCTTCTTTATTGTAATGAGGACTGGTGATTGTTAGCGGGTAGAATTGTGGCCCACAAAGAGATGAGTTGAAATCCTCACCCCCGGTATCTCAAAATGATTTTATTTGGAAATTGGGTTGTTGAAGATAAACTTCAGTTAAATTAATGACTGGGTCCTTACAAGAGAAGACAGAAGCACAGAGGGAAAACAGCCTTGTAAAGAGGAGGCAGAGATTAGGTTTACGCTGCCTTAAACCAATGCATGCCTGGGGCTGGAAGAGACATGGAAGGATTCTCCTCTAAAGGCGTCTGAAGGGGCATGGCCCAACCAACTCCCTGATTGGGCACTTCTAGCTTCCAGAACTGTGAGAGACTATATTTCTGTCATTTTAAGCTACCCAGTTTGTGGTACTTGGTTATGGTACTTGGTTACTAAACAGTGGTGTTAAAATGTTTTCTTACCATTAGGCATAACATTTTGAAAATTTTAATATTTTTTTGGTCTCTATCATATTGTAAGCAAATAAATATGTGTTAAAGGTGTGCTAATTTTTTTTTTTTTTAAATTAAGAATGGCAAACAACAATTAAAAAAAAGCTTGAGTATGTGCTGGGAATTGTGTTTGAAGATTTATTTGTAAAAATAACTTGAGTCCGAGAATGGTCAGCTTCTTAATTTGTTTCTGCCAGGCCTTGGGGCTGTAGTAATCCAGGATTTCCTTAATCCAATTTCAGGATTTGAACTTTTCTGGGTCAGCCAGATCAGGCAAAGCTGACCCAGGCTGCCCGTTTATTTTTGCTTCCCTCTCACTCCTGTGGTGTGGCTTTCTGATTTCTCAGCCCCACGGGCCTGGTAGTCTTCTAGAATCCTGAGCCCGGGACTCCAACTTTGCTCTTGTCCCCAGAGCTCTGGGAAGAACTGCTCAGCATTCTCTTCAGGACCTCCCCGTTGCATCTCTGGGTAAAAGAGCCCTTAAACGCCAGCTCTTGGTTCTGGATTTCCATTTCTGTCTCCTCTCTGATCTTGGACTGGTTATTCTTCATTATGTTATTAGTGTTTTTGACATTTCAGTTCAGATTTTTAAGTTGCGTTCTGCCAGACGGTCGGCCCTATTGATCTTGTTGGAGAAATGGATAAAATACTGCACCAAAGATGGCCGATGGGACTAAAACAAACTCTGGTCTCTAGCTTAGACACCCTTCCTCCAGTTCTTCCTTTGTTTGCTGTGCACCTGAAAACCCCCACAGATATGGAAGCTAACAACTATAAATTACCCTCCCCACTTGCATTCGGTGCTCAGATCGTAGGAGAAACGGTCTCCTATGAGCCCACCAGTGTTAAATAAATCTCTGATCCACCAAGATCTCTGAGTGCCCCTTGGTTTTTCCACCAGTGTTCCAGCCTGGTTCCGTAACATGCTGTCTACCATTACCAAAAGGACAATCAAAAAGAGTTTAGAGACCACTCTCCTAGACTATGCCCATGATGTCTTAACATCTTCAATCCCCTTCACCCCCAGTCTCTCCTCCACTCGGCTGCCAGATCAAAGTTTTTAAGACATTTCCATCAGGTTATTTCCCTGTTCCAGAAAAAAAAATCCTCAATGACTTACTGTACTGTGGTTTAGCTAAGCTGGAATTTCCTAGAATTCCCTTTCCTGTACGGTTCTGGATCAGTGTTGGCCAACAGAGACATTTTTTTGTCCTTTTGTCAAATTGTATTTAAGTTCTAGTCATTTAGCATACAGTGCAGTATCGGTTTCTGGAGTAGAATTCAGTGATTCATCACTTACATACAACACCCAGTGCTCATCACCACAGTACCCCCCTTAATGCCCATCACCCATTTAGCCCATCCCCCACCCACATCCCTCCATCAACCCTTAGTTTGTTCTCTATCTTTAAGAGTCTCTTATGGTTTGGGGTGTCTGGGTGGCTCAGCTGGTTGAGCGACCGACTTTAGCTCAGGTCATGATCTCACAGCTCATGGGTTCGAGCCCCGTGTCGGGCTCTGTGCTGACAGCTTGGAGCCTGGAGCCTGCTTCGGATTCTGCGTCTCCCTCTATCTCTGCCCCTGACCCACTCGCATTCTGTCTCTGTCGCTCTCAAAAATAAACATTAAAAAAAAAAAAAAAGAGTCTCTTATGGTTTGTTTCCTTTTCTCACCAGAGACATTTTGAATGCTGTTTGGGAGGAAGAAATGAAGCAGCTGCCACATTATTTTTTTAATGCTCTGATGGCTAGTGGTAGGTGCCAGGCACACTGTCTCTGACCTGCAGCTAACCCACCTATTGTCATGGGGAAACAACCAGCTGCAGTTCCTCCACCTGCACAGTTTAATGGTGTTGTCCCCTCTCCTCTCCCCAAATTCATGTCCACCTGGAATCTCAGAATGTGGCCTTATTTGGAAAGAGGGTCTTTGCAAATATCATCATTTATACTAAGATGAGGCCCTTCCAGATCAGGCCCTACATCTGATGACTAGTGTCCTTTTAAGAAAGCCACCTGAAGACCCAGAGAGACAGACACCTAGGGAAGAATGCCTCGTCCAACCCCTAGATGGCTTCTCTTACCATCATGGGTGGCCCTGAGGATGGAGGTAGGGAGAGGAGGATGTGGGTTCTCGTTAGTCCTTCTGGGTAATAGATGTCGGTCCCAGTTTGCCCTTGCCCTCATTCACATCCAATTTTCCTTCTCAACTGCTGGGCTAGCAACTGTAGGATCAACACTGGACACGGAGGCAACTGCCTGCATAGATGGTCTACCACTCACACAACTGCCTTTAATTCTTATAGTAGTTGCCTTATTCCATATCGCCACACATGGTGGTTCTGCTTCTCTGATCAAACCCTCTTCCAAATTAAGTAAAAATGAATTGGATGAAACCAACTGGGCTGCTCTGTTCCTTCTATTATATTAGAATACGTTAGGTTATTCATTAAAATTAATAGCTAACATTGACTGAAAACCTCCTAAGTGTAGGGCACTATGCTAAGTAAGCTCTTTGTAGCAACACATTCAATTCTCAAAACAACCCTATGAAGAAGGCACTGTTAATATGCCTATTTTACAAATGTTCACAAATATTACAATGTTTACCAACGTGGAAGTGGTTTAAACTTTTAGAGAGATGAACTAATCCAACCAAGTCAGATTTCATACCCAGAGTCTAATTACAGAACAGGAGTTCTCAGCCACCATATTATACCTCTACTCCCAGCTCATTAGAACTGAAAGGAAATGTATATTTTCCGTGGAATCTTAAGGACCCTGACCCTCCCCTGTATATACTCACAAAATGCACTTGAGTGACTTCAAGACTTTGCTCATGTCTTTTCCATCTTCCCCTTTTCCTGAGAACCTGCCTGATGTCATCTCAGTCTTGTGGTCCAATGGAAACAAAATTATCTTTTAAATCAGACCGACCTGAGTTTGGATGTCAGCTCTACCATTTACCTACTCCTACATTTTTGGATTCCCTGAGCCTTGATCTGATCTGTAAAATTCCTGTTACAGGTACAATAATATTTCATACAGTCACAAATATATATGTCTGGCTTCCTCTGCTAGACTGTAGGTCTTCAACTTTTTAAAAACTATAACCCACAGTAAGAATGTATTTTGCATTGTAATTCAGTTCACACACACACCCACATACATAGTTAACTAAAACAAGTTTCGTGAGTAGTGCTTGCCCTTAGTACTTGTGATGCACAGTGGTATCTTCTATTTTATTCTATTTTTTAAGGTACCTATCATGATTCATTAAACTGATTTCATGACGCACGGAAGGGTCAGTGTTGAAAAAGGCTGAGCCAGTTTGAGTTCTTTTATGTAAGGGAGCATATTTTATCTATTTTTTAAAGTTTATTTATTTTGAGAGAGAGAGAAAAGGAGCAGGGGAGGAGCAAGGGTGGGGGGGAGAGGGAATCCCAAGCAGGCTCCACACTGTCAGCACATAGCCTGATGTTGGGCTCGATCTTATGAACCGTTAGACCATGACTTGAGCTGAAATCAAGAGTTGGAAGCTTAACCAACTGAGCCACCCAGGTGCCCCATACATTCTATTTTTGTATGGCTACTGGCAAGCACAGTACCGGGCACAAGGAAGTCTTTGGTAAACACTTAATTTAGAACTAGGTTTTCCTTGAGGGCAGGAATCTTAGTTTGTATCCATTGCACATTTAGCATAATCCTTTCCACAATACTTAAAATCAAATGACTAAAATTCAGGCTTACTGCCATGCTTTAGAGATAAAAAATTTGGACCAATCAATATCTGACAAGCACCTACTAAGTGGTTATACATACATGCTGAATTCGTGACTCCTTTTCTTAGTTATCTTAAAAACAGCATGGGATTGCTGCGACAGAACAATGAACAATGTGGTTCAACTGAGAAATTAGAAAACAAAAACAAAAACAACAGTAAGACATGTGGAGGCCAAACGTCACCTTTACTAATAATAAAGACTAGGTCAGAGAACACATAATAATGTGAGAGCCGGTCAGGCCTGCTAATTAAACCCTAAGTTGAGGCAGTGCTGAACTAGTGTGGCCCTCCCTATGCTGAAAACCTACACAGTTATGAGGCTTAAGGCAGCTCACACCCTAGAGGAATGTGGGAGGAGCCAAGCTCAGCAAACCCACTTTATGTCTCCTAAATGCACCAATTAGATAAGTCACTTCTCCCTGGACCCGGGACACAGGGAATAAAAGAGCACAGAGAGACTGGACCTATTATTACCAATTGAGCTTCCTCCCGTATGGAAGGAAATGGCAGGGGAGGAGTAAGTGTTCTTTTCTAAGCATCAGAATGTATATATGCATATGTGAAATATTAAATACTATATATGTATACTTTAAATGCTAAATATATAACAATATAAACAATCCAAGGAATATCATAAGGTAAGTAATTTCTGAATATAGTTTATGCCAGTGTTTCTCAATGCTGACTGTGCATCAAAACCTAGAGAATGTTACACAGTTCCAGACCCTCTGTATCTCCCTCCCCACCTTTCATATGCCTGACGTGAAACCAGAGAATCTGTTCTTAAAACTTCCTGCATAACTCCAACGTGTAAGTAAGGCTGAGAACCACTGGCTTAGAGGAGCTAGACGGACAAGTGACTGGAATAGGAAACCAGGAGGTCTTACTGCATAGACCTCCTCTTACTGAGGAGGAAATTGGACCGACATCTAAGGATAAGTAGGTCAGAAAGGAAGGGGCGGAGCATTTTATACAGGGATGAGAACAGGAAGTAGGAGGGCTCCAGAAATGACTGTGGCTCAAGAGTAACCTCAAGACCCTATACCTGAAAATCCTTACAGAATTAATCCTTGAAAATACGAATCAATGCTAATATAGCAAATGAGGGACCCATGGCAGCATGATTTAGTGGAAAAGCCCTTGGACTTTTGAGAGTTAAGAGACTGGTTCTTGGTTGTGTGATTTTACCCAGTCACCAACTACAGCCTTTGCCCAGGCAGTTAAGGATTTTTGTAAAGACAAGAGTCCGTAAAGCATTCTGGGGAGATGGCTGCATTATCTGACCTTTCAAGAAAGGGCACATTCACCTAGAAGCCCAGGCTACAAACCCAGAAATCATGTTTGATTTCTTTTCCTCACCTGTTTTCACATCTAATTAATGTATCAGCCAATCCCGATGCAGTTCTCCTTCTATATATATATATATATATGTTTATTTTTTTTTTCCTGGGATTACCCCAGAGTTTTGGGTTAATAGGTCTGGCTGAAGTAGGTCCTGAGAACTTGGATTTCCAACAAGTTCCCAGGTGATGCTAATGCCGCTCTCATTCTTTGAGAGCTTTAGAGCAATGGTTAACCATGGGTGCACATTAGAGTCACTGGGGAGCTTTTAAAAAGTACTATGCTTGGCACTGACCTCTAGAGATTCTGAGTCATTTGGTCTGGCCATTTGTAAATTTTAAATCTCCCTAGGTCATTCAGAATGTGCACCTGGGGTTGAGAAATACTACCAAGGTCTAGAGGAATGGCTGTTTGTTTGCTCCTTGTGGTTTCTGTACTAGTTGCTCCTGTTACCTAGTACACTCTAGGTATTTCCATAGCTGGATCTTTCTTGTCATTCAGGTCTCAGATTAAATGTCACTTACTCAGATAGGGCTTCTCTGATGCCCCCCAATCTAAAATAACACCCTTATCTTTACCCCACTGTCCTGCTTGTTTTCATTATAAGAATTAGCGGTTTGAGATTTCCCTATTTATGCTTATTGTCTGTACCTTCCAATATAAGCATCTTGAGTATAAACACCTTGTCTCGTTCACTGCTATGTTGCCAGCATTTACAAGAGTGTCTGGCATCTATTACATACGTATTCAATACACGGGAATGGAAAATAAAAAGCTTTAAATTCTTCCAGTTCTTGTGTTATTTCAACTATTTAATTGGATTTTAACACATAAAATGTTTTATTTATGCAATAGAATTAGACCATCTATTTTAAAAAAAAAGCATGATTTTTTTTTTTTTTTTTGGCAAATGCATCATAATTGCACTGGATTCATTTTCTTCATAGGAACCTTGTATTAAATCTTCCGCAAAGTCATTATCCCATAACGTATTTTCATATGCAGTATTTGTTCATAATACTGCTGCTTAGGGCATAGTTTACAGAGTGAGACAGCTAGGTTATGGCCAGGATATATATTTTTTTTATTTTTTTGGCCAGGATATATTTATTAAATCAAGAGATTTCTGCTCAGATTTTGTCGACTTGTCTTTGGAGACAGAGAACAACAGGAAAGGAATTCGTGGAATGGAAAGGTACTGCGGGAAGCAAGAGTGGCAGGAAAACGGGAAGGCTATTTACGGTACCCTCTAAAAGAGGGCTACGTATTTATCCTCTCCTCTTCGGGGGGCACCTCTTTAACGAGTGAATATAATGGGGCGGAATTGAGGAGTTTTGATTGCAGGTAGAGACAGAGTACTTGAGATGATTAAAAACTGTCTTGTTTCCCAGTGATTTGTTCAAGCCATTGCGGCAAAATCTTCAGCTCTGGGTCCTACGTCGCTTGGTTTCAAGGAAGCCCCTGAATTAAATTTACAACTCAGGTGAATTAAGGGCTAAGCAGATGTACTGAAGTCCCTCGCGGACCATTTTTGAATACATTACTCATGAAAACATAGACCAACATCTGTTACAGGAGGAAAAGGGAGATTCCGTTCTCTGGCTCGCCTGTCTGGCACTGACGCGGGTATTTCCTCAAAAGCCCAAGTATCCAACGTTTCCTCCCAGCACTAGGGCTAGGTCCACCTGCAACCAGTTTTCCAGACAGCTGCCACCGCTTTCTTCCCTTCTTCGTGCTTCGTCGATCATGGCTTTAAGGAAAAACGATTTCACGTGTGGAGTAATGGTTGCGATCACCCTGGCGCTGCGCAGGAGAGGCAGCCAACTACTCGCATTCCGAGAACACCAACCCGCAGTCGGTGGACGGAGGCGGCGGCTCGAGAAAAACCGAAGGCAGAGGGGGCGGTAGGGGGGGGTGAAGCAAAGCTGCCAAATGGGCGGTGCATTCTGGGAGTTGTAGTGTCCGCGGGGCGGCCTCCTTTAGCCTCCACCCGGCTCTGCACTCCATCTCCCAGCCGGCCCCGCGCCGCGGAGGAGACGAACGGTGGGCGTGCTCGCTGCTGGGCTGCTGCTGGGGGAGGGGACTGGGGTCGAGAAGCTGCAGCGGCCGCCTTCGGGAGACGTTAGCCGCCGTCCGCGCCGGCTGAGGGACCCCCTCCCCCCACTCCTCTCGTACCACTCCCCGGGCGGGTGACGACGAGGGTCGTGTGGCCGCCGCGCGTCCCCGTGCTCACCCTCTCTCCTGTCCCTGGGCGCGCGGCGTCCGCCATGGAAGCACATCCGGCGGTCGCCGGAGTCTCCGGGCGCCGCGTCCTCGGCTCCGCCGAGCGATGAGAGGCTAGAGGCGCCTCTCCGCGCGCTCCGCGGGCCGGGGAGCGAAGGAGGGTCCGCCGGGCGGGCCGGCCGCTGTGCCCGCCCCCGCGCCGCCCCGCCCCGCCCCCTGGGGGCGCTGCCGAGGGGCGTCCGCCGCCCATGCCGCCCCGGCGCTCCGCCGCCCCCGGCGCCCGCCGCTGAAGCCCAGCACGCGCCGCCGGCCCGCCCGCGCCCGCCGCCCCGCAGCCCGCCTCCGACCGCCGTCCTCTCCCCAAGATGTGGCACAACGTCGGGCTGACCCTGCTGGTGTTCGTGGTCACGCTGCTGATCGTCCTGCTGCTGATGGTGTGCGGTGAGTGGGGCATCCGCCGCGGGGCAGTTCCACACGGCGCTACACACGCCCGCGCGACTCGGGGTGCTCGCTTGTTTTCTCCGTCCCTGTCTCTGTCTCTCTTTTTTTGGCTTTAAATGTCGTGGATGGACAAGTGTCTTAAAATCATCCGCTGCCCACGTCGCTCGGGGGAGATGTGCCCCTGACCCAGGACAGGCCCTCTGGCATCCTGGAGAGGGAAAGAACAGGTTCCAGGGCTGGGCATCCTGACTCGGGGTTAAACCAGATACTGCTTGCTTCTCGGGCAGCGTCTGCTCCTGATTGCCGTTCTTACCACTGTCTGCCCAGATTTTAACCTTGGCCTGCATTCGAAGGTGAAGTGATTGGTTATTCCTTGTCCTTTTTTTTTAGAGGTTCGGGCCCTGATGATAATGAGAACTTTCCGTTCCTTCATTGAATCAGGGGGTGGGGACAGAGTTGGGTATGAAACCCTCCGTGAAATTGTTTACTTCGAGTTCAGGCTCAAACTAGATTCCCGACAGAAATGTCTAGGCTAGGCAGAACTTAAAAAAAACCCCGGCTATATTAAACTTCCAGGGTCAGGTAACCTAACTCTCAGTTTTGTAATAATGGTGCTGTTTTGTTTGCTGTGATTTTTTGACTTTCTTGGGTTGAGACGACATAAAACTTTCTTCTCAGGGTAATATTAGCGTCATTTTAGATCTTCTTGACTTCTGTATGTACAGTAACTGATAACCACAGGTCTCTGAGCAAAGTGGCTGAGCAGTTGTGAAAATTTGGGAAGTAATTGAGAACCAGATGTCAGTGAGCTTAATTTTCCATAATTCCAATATATTGAAGAATGGGTTCAGGTTGATGCAATAACTAAGCAGAAATAAAAATAAATACATTCATTACATGATGTACTAAATGCTCAGTATCAACTGTGTTCGGAGAAGATATGTGTGCACTTATGCAAATGCCTATATATGTATTTGTTTTTATATATGTGTGTGTTTATTTTTAATATTCTTGCTTTAGGAAGGAACCGGAGTTAATAGCCTTTCTTTTCTGATGATAAAACAATTGAAAAGCCTTTCTCGGTTTCCTGCTTGTGACGTCAGGATTTGGGGCTAATTGTAGATATGTGAGATTCTGGAAGTAAAGAAAAGCAGATCTGTGTGGTTTGTTTGCATGTGGGGAAGGAGGAAAGCATGTAAGCATATGCTTTCTTTTCCAGTCTGAAGATGCGAGCTGCCTGGAAGTGGGGATGTGACACATAGACTGTACAAAACCTTGGGTAGAATGTTTGCCCAACTGGGGGCATCAAAATTCCCGATTGTTACTACATCATACTTGCTCTCTCAGCTCCGGAGAGCTATTGAACTTTGATTTTACTCATTTTTCCGAAAATATCTTGCCTTTGGTTTCAGAAAATATTGTGGAATGAGAGGTGAGGTGTGGTAAGTAAAAAAGAACATCTTATTTTGATTGGAATGGTCCAGAACTAATAATAGCTTTATGAAGAAGTAATTCAAGCACTTTTTTGTTGTTGTTGTTGAGAGAGCTAATGATGCTCTAGCTTCATGGTTTGACTAGGATGGACCTGGGGGGCTTGGGGAGGGATGAGAGGTTGGGGGGAAGGATCTGACCAGACTTGAGGCTCGAGAATCTCAGGCCTTGTATTAGTTTGCAGGGATGCCATAGCAAAATACCACATACACTAAACAACAGAAATTTATGTTCTTACAGTTCTAGAGGCTAGAAGTCTGAGATCAAGGTGTCAGCAGGGTTGATTTCTTCTGAGGCCTCTGTCCTTGGCTTGTAGACGGCTGTCTTTTCCCGGTGTTCTCGCGTGGTCTTTTCTCTGTGTGTGTCTGTGCCCTAATCTTTTCTACTAAGAAAGCCAGTCATATTGGATTAGGGCCTCACCCTTATGAATTCTTTTAACCTTAATTAAGTCTCTAGAGGCCCTATCTCCAAATACAGTCAACATTGGAGATTAGAAACCTGTGACTGTCCCAAGAAACTGGTAGCCTACTTTATTTTAAAACTCTGACTGGCTCTTTCACATAGTGAATTCTGATGTTCAAATTCCAGGTTCCTGGGGAGGTTTTCTTTCTCTTGTCTGTATTGGCTGTATGTACTTTTTTGCCTCTCATCCACGCTAAAGTGTTTTCCACTACCACTGTTCACTGAAGTGGCCCTTGTCAAGGTCAGCAACAAATGGTCTCCATATTACCAAGCCCATGGTCACTGGTCACTTAGTCTTAATTGTATTTAACCTCTCATACTCATTCCATATAGGTGAGCATTTCTTCTACGAAGTATTTCTCTTGGCTTTTGTACACTATACTTTCATAGTATTCTTCCGACCACAGCGCCTAATTGTTTACCTTTTTCCTGGCTTCTCATCCCCTAGAATTTCTTAAATATTTTGGATCACAGTCTCTGATAGGAAATACATTTTACATTATTCCCAGTACATTTATAAGTATACAAATTACATCTACCAATCTGTTTATTTATATACATTTATCTGTCTCACTATCATCTTTCTGTCTCTGAAATAAAAATTTTATGGACTAGTACTTGCCCTTACTCTGTGAAATAATGCATGCTATTTTCTATTATATTTCTGTATTATAATACAAGTATGTATTTCTATTCCTTTTTCCTTCTGGTCTTTCCCTATGATAACCTTATCTAGTCCTGGAGATTTAAATATTAACTGTAGCTAATGATGAAAATTGATTATCTCCAGCTCTCACTTTTTTCCTGCACCCAAGGCTCATGCATCAAATAGTTTTTCTTAAAAAAAATTTTTTTTTTTTAATTTTAGAGAGAGAGTGAGCTGGGGAAAAGGAAAGAGAGAGAGAGACTGAGAATCACAAGCAGGCTCTATGCTTAGCGCTGAGCCTGATGCGGGGCCCCATCCCACGACCCGTCATGACCTGAGATGAAATCAAGAATCAGATGCTCAACCAACAGAGCCACTCAGGCACCTCAAGTATTTTTTCTTTTTCTTTTTCTTTTTCTTTTTCTTTTTCTTTTTCTTTTTCTTTTTCTTTTTCTTTTTCTTTTCTCTCTTCTTTCTTTCTTTCTTTCTTTCTTTCTTTCTTTCTTTTTATTTTTGAAAGAGAGAGAGCAAGCATGAGCTGGGTAGGGGCAGAGAGAGAGAGAGAGAGAGAGAGAGGGAGACAGGATCCAAAGTCAGTCATGACCTGAGCCCAAGTCAGACTACGTGTAACCAATTGAGCCACCCAGGCGTCCTCCCCCCGCCCAAATGTCTTTTCTTAATAGCACACTTGGATGTCTAAAAAGAATCTCAAACTTAATACATCTAAAACAGAACCCCCCCCCTTTTTTTTAAGTTTACTTTTGAGAGAGAGGGAGGGAGAGCATGCCAGGGAGAGAAGGAGAAAGGATTCAAAGCAGGCTCTGCGCTGTCAGCACAGAGCCCGATGTGGGGCTGGAATCCGCAAACCATGAGATCATGACCTGAGCCGAAATCGAGAGTCAGCTGCTTAACTGATTGAGCCACCCAGGCACCCCTTCTCAAGTGTTTTTAACAAAAGAAGCAGTCAAAAATAGCACTAAAGGCATAAAGTAGTTCCCTTCAGTCCTCTGTTTCACTGTTTTGCCTATTTACTTTCATATTCGTAAATAATTTATTCATAGCTAGTTCTTGATTTTGCAACGTAGGCATTATTTATTAACCATGGTAGAGTCCCCACTTCTTTCCTTGCATGCCATTGGTAACGACAGCCTTTGGCTCATTTGAGAGTCAAGATTTATATTTTAACTGTGTAAATAGTCCCTGCTGGTCAAATGATGTAATATGACTTCACTTCCTTTCTTGTATGGTTCTTCATTTTTCCTGAAGTTAACAGTTGCCTTTTCAGTTTACCTCCTAGTCTTACTTTTTTCCTGGGTGCACACTGTTTTTGCCCCTTGGTCTCGCTCTGCCATCCAACCCCAGAGCTCTCCTTCCATCTCGCCTCCCCTTGACTTTCTCTGCCGGCACCCTTGTTTTCTGGATCTCATGTCATCATCATTCTCAATTTATAATCTTGTTTTGCAGGAGCACATTTTCTGGTCGCTTTCTGAGAAGAAAAATGCATGGAAAATAACCTTTTTGAGCTACTAATGCCTGCCTGAACATATCTTTCATTGATGTCAAAATGTCTTTCATTGATGTCAAAATGTCTAGAAAAACTTTCCACCTTTATACGTGATTGATAATTTGAATAATTGTCAGGTGGTAGATAATTTTCATCCACATTTTAAAAATGATTACTTTATTGATTTCTAGCTTCTTAGGCCTGATTTTAAGAAATCAAATGCCCTCTGTGTCTTTGTCCTTATAAGTAACTTGGTTTCTGTCTCTAGATACTTTCTGGTAGTTTTTTCTATCATTGTTATTCTGAAATGTCATAATTATATGCCTTGGTATATTCTCTTCCTTCCATTTTTCTGGGTCCTTTCAGTTAAAAACACTTCTGTTAGTTGGATGTTGGACCTCATGGGCTGGTTCTGTAGTGTTACCTCTTTATATCCTATTTTTTTTTTTTTATCATTTCTCCTTTCCCTTCTGGGATATGTTTTGGGTTTTATCTTCTATCTCTTATGTTTTTATTTCAGTTACCCAGTTTTTAATTTCTGAACTTGTTCTCTGATTGCTTCTCCAGAACCTCTTTTTGCTTTATGCTTTTATATTTTCTCTTTATAAGCATGTTAGTAATACAGTTGACTCTTGAACACGAACCCCCACACAGTTGAAAATCCACAGGTAACTCTTGACTCCTCAAAAACTTAACTAATAGTTCCCTGTCGACAGAAGCCTTATTGAGAACATAGTCAATTAGCACATATTTTGTGTATGCATTACAACTGTATTCTTTCAGTAAAGCAGAAAAGAAAATGTCATTAAGAAAATCATAAGGGAAATACATTTATAGTACCGTATTTATTGAAAAAATTCTGTGTGTAAATGGACCCGCACAGCTCAAACCTGTATCGCTCAAGGGTCAACTGTAGTTTTTAATGAAGTGTTTTTCTTCTCCCTGCATTGTCTTTGTTTCTTCCATATCTTTTCTTTTGGTTTGTTTGCTTTGGATTCTTTCTGCGATTGGAGATTTTTACAAATGTCTACTGCTCTGTTCTGTATTCATGTTTAAGGGTGAGGAAGTAAAAGTTGGTAATCAAGTCTTAGTGTCAGTTCTGGCAGCAAGTCCTTCTTCTCTAGGAGAGTCCCCAATTGTTGGTGGCTGGAGGTCTCTTCTCCATGGGTATTTCGTGTTTTCCGAGGAGCATCCTCTCATTTTCTGCTTGGGTGCTTTACACTTGGCTGCCTGCGTGTCAGCTTTGCAAATAGCCTTTCCGCCAGTCCTTTTTTCTTTCCTCCTCAACCCTCCCGTCTTCCCATCCCAAGTCCTGATCTTTTCCATAGTTCTTGAGTAAATTTTGGCTCCGTTTGATATTCGTCTTTCCAGCCGTCCAGACTTCTGTTTCCTTTGCTCTGCCAGATCATTTTACCACCCTTTAGAAAATGTCACTCCTTGCTTAAAACCTATCCTCCTGTGGCTTCCCGTTTCCCTTGGAATACAACCCAGATCCCTTACTGTGGCTGCAAGGATCTGCCTGATGTGGCCCCTCCTGCTTCTCCACTCACCTCTGTTCTCCTCCCCGCCGCTCTCACCTTTCCACCAACAGGCCAGCCTTGTACTCTCCCCAGGGCCTTTGCCCTCAATCTTCCTCTGTCTCTTCACGTGGCTGGTTCTGCATCCACGTTTCACATCCGCTGCTGTCTCAGAAGAGACCTGCCCCGTCCGCTTAGGGTAACTCACCCAGTTACTTTTTATCTCGGTGATCCTTGGTTTTCTGAGCTCTTCGCCCTTTCTGAGGTGAGCTGTTTTATGAGTTTGTTTTCCCCAGTTAGGGTGTAAGCTCCATGAAGACAGGGACCTTGTTTGGCTGGTTCACGGCTCTGTCCTTGGATTTGAGAGTAGTGCTTGGCCTGTAGTAGACCCTCCTGTATTTGAAGAAAGAACAAAGAAAGATGCCCCAGTATAAATTATTAAAACTGTTAGCAACAAGTCTTCAGGGTAGTACAAACCAAGGTGGTCTCAAGATGGACAGCCCTCCTGTTGCTCAAGATGCACTGAAGGAACTCATTCATGTTCAGGTGCTGTGGCAGTGCTTATGGGTATCCACAAATTAATGAAGCATAATCCATGCTCTTGAGGGCCTTTTACTCCAACGGGGAAGACACTCAAAGAAGGTAACCATATTAGGGAAAGATAGGGTAAAATAGGCAGAGAGGGAAAGGTCAGGTAGGACCTGAGGTCTCTGGCTGGGGAAAAACACAAATTTTGGAACAGTTATGGGAGGGTCTGACCACAGCAAACTCCTTCGGGCATAAGGTTCCTCTGAAGAATGTAACAGACCACATACTCCCCCTACCAGGAATTTGACAAAAGACCTAACTAAAAATAAGTAGTAGACCTTAAAACCTTATGACCCACAGGGAACAGGATGGCCACAGACCGCCCCTCATACAATAGAAAACAGCCAATCAAAAAGGAGTGAGTAGGCTTTTAGAGTTACCCAGGCAATAAAGGTGGCACCTGAGAAGAAACTCGGGGAAGTAGAGAGGCCTGAACAAAACCCTGTAAAACAAAGTCCCCTGCTATCGTCACAGGCATTCACTTTCAAATGCTCCTTCTCTTAGAGAGCTTTCATACTATTCTTACTTTCTTGCACCCTAATAAACTTTTCCCTGCTGTTCATTTTGTGTCCACCTCTTTATTCTTCGAAGTGGCAAGACAGTGAATCCCAGGTATTGAAGTTGCAAAAAAATCCTGCAATGTAACTTGAGTAAGATCTAGGCTTCTGAGCTCCAAGTTCACATACATGACTCTGCTCCTTTTTCTTGTTATTTAATAGAGCCCAGAATCTTTACCCAAAACAACTCCTTATTTTCAGTTTATGCACAAAACGTTAGGCATTGTTTTTACCTTTCTCATTTATTCCCATTTATGGTCAGATGTCATATGCCCTTTCTTCCCTCAAATATTTGAACCTCTCTTATAAGCATGGTTCTGAGATACAAAGATAACTACCGAAAACCTGGTTCTACCACTAAATCACAAATTCTGGAAGAGGATACAAATTAGTTGTTACTTTCAGCAACAAATTTGTAAGAATCTAAGAAAAGGTCTAAGGTAGGCACACTGTATTTTACATGAAATTCATCAAGTTGGGTGTGTGTACTTATTCCCTGTTGTTACCTGATTTTCAAAGAGAAACAAATGTTTTCTTTGTCCTGTGGCTTGAAGAGTAGTCATCAACTAAGGAGTTCAACTCCATGGGATAATAATATATTTGGTCTTTGTCCTTGGTCTCTGGCAAAAAGTTCCCCAAACCCTTAGAATTTTTTGGGGATAGGAGCATCTTTCCTTATTCATAGCATCTTTGGACCATTGCAGGGAGGTGGCTCGGGGTGGGGCCTCTAGGTGGTTTGAGGGGCTGGTCATTAAGAAGAACAAATGGGATTAGAGGGTGGCATGTTTCAGCTCCACCCCCTGACCTCCCCACCTCGAGGAGGGAGGGGGCCTGGAAATGGGGTCATAAAAACTCTCGAACAACGAGTATAACAAGCATATCTAAAAGCGCATTCTTGATCTGGGAGCCTTCTCCGTCTCAGTAAATGGCAACTTTGTCACTGTCCTTCTAGTTGTCTGCGAGGCCTCCCTAGCCTCTCTCTGTAAGATACCCGCCTTTCACACACCTGCCCCTTTCCCTCACAATACTTTATTTTTGCCTAGATTTCCTTATTGGGCCAATATGTTTCAGTAAAGATGGTATTTGGACATGGCAGGTGTTTCACGAATATTCGAATGAATGAGTAAACGAATGAACGCTTAGTCCTTGAAGTACTGGCTAAGATGAGGTTGTAGATGGAGGCAGGAAGCACCCAGATTGTGGCATTTTATATGCATCGCCTGCAGAATTTATGCTTTCTGATAGACACTGGGGAGCTGAGGGTTTTTTAGCAGGAACTCAGAATTTTATAGGCTGTTCTAGCTACAGGGTGTGGACTGGGGAGGCTAGAAGCAAGGAAGGCAGGTAGGTCAGTATTTAGGGTTGATGAGAGTTTGAAATCAGGAGGCCACGGTGTAGGGGCTGGGAGTGGTCGTGGCCTGACTGTGGCACGGCCTAACAACAGTGATGCCACTTCGTCTGCTCTGTCTGCCCGTGTCTGAAGAGCGTTTGAGATTTGAAGCCGTTAGGTCACGGGAGAGCCTCAGCGGGGGCCTGCAGGAGCAGAGAGAAGCAGCTGTCTGTCTCCGTGGGCACATTCTCCCTTCCCTAGGGGTTGGCTTCCTTGTGCTTCGTGGTTGAACCTGGCTCAGCAGACCCCAGACGGACAAATCTGCAGGCCTGTCTAGTGCCCAGTCCCGGGTTCCTGCTGTGCTGTTCTCCCTCGTCAGGGAGCTAGTGAGCAGAGTTGGACTCTGGCTGATCCAGCTTTAAAGGCAACCAACACTGCCACTTACTTGCTCGCTGTGACTTGAGCAGTGCACACAACCTCCACTTTTAGCCGAGTGCAAGTAATAGAATCTGGGAATACGGAGGATCGTATTCGTGAAGAAGTTTGAATTAACTGATGCGTGGAAAATAGATTTTCAAAGGTTAAGTCTGGTCTTAGACACATAAACTGTCCTTGGATTGAGATGGATGATAATACACATTTCCAGGACAGTGAGCGAATAAGGTAGAACATGTCTGTTGGTCACAGAAAAGGAAGGACAAAATTTGTTGAGTTTACAACAACAACATGTATACAGTAGTGTGACCACCACCGCAACCAAGATACAGAACTTTTTGATCACTCCAGAAGGTTCCCTCATGTCTTTTTGTAGTCAGTGCCTCAAGCCCCTGGGAACACTTGCACTGCTTTCCATAACCATAATTTTGCCTTTTCTAGAATTTAATGTAAATGGAATCATACAGCATGTCTTTTGTGTTTGACTTCTTTTCCCTTAGCACAATGCTTTTGAATCCATCTGTGGTTTTGTATATATCAGTGATTCAGGTTTTCAATTGGTGGATAATATTCCATTGTATGGGTATACCACGATTTGTTTATCCTTTTGCTGATTGATGGATGTTAGGATTTCCAGTTTTGGTTGATACAAGTATTACTATTATTATTAACATTCATTTACAAGTTTTGGTGGGGTATATGTTTTCATTTCTCTGTGAGAAACTGCCAAACATTTTCCATTGCCAACAGCTATCTTGTCAAGTGTCCGTTTACATTTTTTGCCCATTTAAGAAGTTGCATTATCTTTTTATTATCAAGTTGTAACAATTTAGGGGGACAGTCTTTTATCAGATACATGTTTTATAAATATTTTGATGTGTCTTGCCTTTTAATTTTTTTTTTTAACATTTATTTATTTTTGAGACAGAGAGAGACAGAGCATGAACGGGGGGAGGGCCAGAGAGAGAGGGAGACACAGAATCTGAAGCAGGCTCCAGGTTCTGAGCTGTCAGCACAGAGCCGGACGTGGGGCTCGAACTCACGGAGCGCGAGATCATGACCTGAGCCGAAGTGGGATGCTCAACCGACTGAGCCCCCCAGGCACCCCGCCTTTTCATTTTTAAGTATCATTAGAAGAGCAAATGTTTTGTATTTTAAGTTCCATTGATCAGTTTCTTTTATATTTCATGCTTTTTGAATCCTAAGAAGTCATTGCTTACCCCGGGGTCACAAATACTTTTTCCTATGAGTTTTATAGTTTAGGTTTTACCTGTAGGACTGTGATCTTTGAGGTGATTTTTTTTGTGTATGGTTTTTGAGTTAAGGATCAGGGCTCTTTTTTACATAAGGGTGTTTTAGCATCATTTGTTGAAAATGATGTTTTAGCATCATTTATTGAAAAGGCAGTTGTTGACAATCAGTTGACCCTATATATGAGTTTATTTCTGGACTCTTCTGTTTCAGTGACATATATGTATCCTTATACCAATTGTGTAGGTTATGCAGTGTTACTCTTTTCAAAATGTTTGCTATTCTAGATCTTTTGCATTTCCTTAAGCTTCAGAATCAGCTTGCCAGAATAGACCTATTGAATCTGTAGGTGAAGGTAGAGAGATTTGACATCTTAAGGTTGAGATCCGTGACCATATTGTATCTCTCCGTCCTCCTCCTCCTCCTCCTTCTCCTCCTCCTCCTCCTCCTCCTCCTCCTCCTCCTCCTCCTCCTTCTCTTCCTCCTCCTCCTCCTCCTCCTCCTCCTCCTCCTCCTCCTTCTCCTCCTCCTCCTCCTCCCCCCCCCTTCTTCTTCGGACTTCAATTTCTCTCAGCAACATTTTACGTATTTCAATATATAATACAATTCTTGCATTACTTTTGTCAAATTTAACTGTGAAGGTTTCATATTTTTGGTGCTGTTGTGTGTGGTACTCATTTAATATTTGCTCCTGATATGTAGAAATATAAATGATTTTCATATATTGACAGTGTATTCTGCAATGCTGCTAAATTCATTTAGTTTTTGTATATTCCATAGGATTTTCTACCCAGAGATTCGTATTAAGTGCACATGAAGATTATTTTACCTATTCTTTCCAGTGTCTGTGTCTTTTTTAGTTTTTGCTTCATCGTGCCTCTCTAGTATAGCATTGAAAGAGCTGAGAGCAGATCTTTCTCCCTGATCTTTTGGAGATAAACATGTAGTCTTTCACTGTACAGTGTAATGTTAGCTGTAGGTTGTTTGTAGATATTCTTAACATTTTTTTTTTAACATTTATTCAGTTTTGAGAGACAGAGACAGAGTGTGAGTGGGGGAGGGGCAGAGAGAGAGGGAGACACAGAATCCGAAGCAGGCGCCAGGCTCCGAGCTGTCAGCACGGAGCCTGACATGGGGCTCAAACTTCCCAGACCGTGAGATCGTGACCTGAGATGAAGTCAGCCACTTAACCAACTGAGCCACCCCGGTGCCCTGTTTGTAGATATTCTTTATCAGGTCGAAGAAGAAAACTTTCCTTCTTTTCCTAACCTGATGAAATGTTTTAGAAATCAGAAATGGATGGTGGATGTTTTTTTCAGATGCTTTTTCTGTGTTGAGATGATCATGTTCTTTAGTGTTTAAGTCTTAAGTCTTTAAGTGTTTAAGTCTTTAAGTGTTTACATGGTGTCTTACACTGAGTTTTGAATGTTAAAGCAACCCAAGGTTCCTCAGATAGACTCTTTTTATATGTTGATGGTTATCCTTTTCATATGTATCTTTTTGTGTATTGCAGAATTTGTTTCATGAGGAATATTTGTAGCTTTATTAAATGCTTTTATCTGATTTTGTCCTGAGGGTCCTGGGAGACCTCATCAAAAGTGAGTGGGGAGGTGTTTCTCTTTTATTTCTTGGAAGGAAGAATTTACTTAGAATTAGGGTATTAGTTCTCTCTTGCTGCATAACACATTACCACAAACTTAACAGCTCACAAAAACATAATTATTTGTTCACAGTGTCTGCAGGTCAGGAGTGTGGGGATGGCTTAGCTGGGTCTTCTACTGTCCATCTCACAAATGCAGTCAGGGTGTTAGCTTGCCTCTTACGGCTGTTGGCAGAGTTCATTTCCTTGTGACTGTAGGACTTGTGGTGGCTTGCTTCTTTAAGCCAGTGGGCGAATCTCTCTGATACCAAGGAAAGGCTCAGTGTCTCTTTTAAAGACTTAACACTTAATTCAGTTGGGTCCTCCTAAGATAATTTCCCTTTTCCGTAACTCAGAATCAGTTCATGGGGACCTTAATTGTACCTGCAGAATCCTTTTACATGTGTCTTAAAACCTCATAAAAGGAGTAACTATCCCATCACCTTTGCTGTATTCCATTGGAAGTAGGACACACGTTGTGGCCACACTCATGGGGACAGGTCACACAAGAGTTA
The DNA here is from genome assembly GCF_022079265.1 of Lynx rufus. NCBI lineage: Eukaryota > Metazoa > Chordata > Mammalia > Carnivora > Felidae > Lynx > Lynx rufus. The sequence continues at coordinate 128,953,164 of NW_025814878.1, forward strand.
CATGGTGGCTTGACTTCTTTGAGGTTACTAAGCTGTGTCTGCCACAGTTCATACTTTCTTAAATGTTCCGTAGAATTAATCTGGGCCAGAACTTTTCTTTTGGGGAAGGTTTTAACTACAAATTCAATTTTTTAAATAGACATTGGGCTACTCTCGTTGTCTGTTTCTTCTCAAGTGAGCCTTTATGTCCACAAAGTGGACATTCATAGAATGAGTATTCTCTCATTCTTTTAGTATCTGTAGCATCTGTGATGATGTCTTCTCTTTCATTCCTGATATTGGTTATTTGTGTCCTTTCTCTCTTTTTTCACATGATTAGTTTGGCTAGAAGTTTATAAATGTTATTGATCTTTGCAGTGAATCAACTTTGGTTTCATTTTTTCTCCCCGCTATTAGTTGTCCATATTCTATTTCACTGCTTTATGCCGATATCTTTATTTTCTTCTACTTATCTTTTTTAAAAAGTCAATCAGCCTTTTTTAAAAAAGTTTTTTATATTTATTAACTTTGAGAGAGAGTGAGAGAGTGTGTGTGGCATGAGTGGGGGAGGAGCAGAGAGAGAATCCCAACCGGGCTCTGCTCTGTCAGTGTAGAGCTCTACGTGGGGCTTGATCCCACAAACAATGAGATCTTGACCTGAGCTGAAATCGAGGTGGGTGCTCAAAACTGAGCTACCCAGGCGCCTCTCTTCTACTTACTTTGAGTTTAATGTGTACTTCTTTTCCTAGTTTCTCATGGTGGAAGCTTAGATGATTGATTTTAGGCCTTCCTTTTTTTTTTTTTTTTAATGATGAAATAAATTTATTTTCGGGTATTGCTTTTGATTAAAAAAAATTATTCAGTTCAAACTAATTTTAGTTTCGCCTGTGAATTCTGGTTTGAATGGATTATTTAGGAGTATGTTGCTTAAATTTTGAATATTTGATTTTTTTCCATATATCATTTCGTCATCTATTTCTACTTTAATTTTTGTTATGGTCAGAAAATACATTTTGTATAATAAAATTTAAGAGAGTTTTCTCTTGGGTGTCTGGGTGGCTCAGCCGGTTCAGGGTCTGACTTCTGCTCAGGTCATGGTCTCGCGGTTCGTGGGTTCAAGCCCCACGTCATACTCTGTGCTGACAGCTCAGAGCCTGGAGCCTGCTTCAGATTCTGTATCTCCCTCTCTCTCTACTCCCTGCTCTGATCTGTCTGTCTCTGTCTCTCAAAAATAAATAAATGTTAAACAAAAATTTTTTTAAGAGAGTTTACTCTTAAATTTATTGAGACTGATTAATGGTGTATTTCAGTGAATGTTCTATATACACTTGAAAAGAATGATTATTCTACAGTTATTGAATAGAATGTTCTGTACGTGTTAGGTCAACTTGTTTGATAAGGTTGTTCAGTATCTTTAAGCAGTTCTGTCCACTTGTAACTACATTATGTAGTAGGCATCTTCAGAGCCGTGAAATGGCTTAATTGGTGAAGGTCATTAAACCCTTAAACTCATGGGTGGTTTTGTCTGTGTGTTGGGTGCTGAGAGGATGGAGGCTGGTTGATTTGATTTGTGTATCTACTCTTTGCCAGACATGCTCAAGACATAGGGAATAGAGTGAAAGACACTGATAAACCATACCATTTCCTTGTCTTAAGAAACTTGTGTCTTGGGGGGGAATGAGAGACAGTCAGTTATTAATGCAATGAGGACGGAAGTGAGCACCCAGTGTTAAAGCCATCACTCAAGATAGCACCACACTGAAGAGACAGTGCAGTAGGAAGGTTTAAAAGTTATGTATCAATGATGCTTAAAACCCTTAATAACAGTGGTAGTAGCCCTGCATCTATAGAGTTTGCCCTAGAGAGGAAGAGACTGGAGCCTAGGCAATAGTAACAATGGTAGTAACAATTCATATACGTTTGTTATGTGCCAGGCATCTTTTTAGCCTATTATATATATTCTTTTTATTATCAGTGTCACTCTCTGAGAGGAGGTACTGTTATCTCCACTTCACAGAAGAGGAAACTGAGGCACGTAGAGGTGAACTGGCCCAAGTTGCAAGTAAGTTGTTGAGTTAGGATTCATGGCCAAGCAGTGCGGCTCCAACATGCATATGAGCTATAGGAGGTTATGCTGATAATCCAGTTGGCAGATAATAAGGTTTTGATCTGGGATAGAAAATGGCACTGGGAATGTAGAGAAGGAAACAGATGGAAGAGGGTTTATTGAGGTAGAATATTATATAGCACTGAGGTAAAGTAGAGGAGGGACAATGTGCTGAAAAGGAACTACTTCTCACCAGAGAGATGGGGAGAGGATATAATACCCATTACGGAAAGAAGAAAATCAGAAGGAGCTGTTGTTCAATCCAACCATTCCTCCTTCGGGTTCAAGAAAGGTGGAAGGCATGGAGGGAAAATTTGGTTATCATTTGTAATAGAGGTAATATTTGGATCTGTGAGAGTGTTGTGGTCACCAACGAAGAAAATAGGAAAGAGGAGAGGTTTTAAAAGGCAACTTTAAAAATGTTGTGTTTATTGGGTAAAAGAATTTTGAATGTGGAGGTATTGGTGGTTCAACCTTGTGTTGACTCAGTAGTGGTATTTCCAGGGGCTTGTAACTTAGTGTTGCCCAGTGGGTCATTACCAAAGGGGCGGGCGGTAGAGGGAGTATTGTGGTAAGAGGTGGAAGAGCATGGCTCTATTTTTACTTAGCCTGTGTCCATGGCCTTGAATATATTATCTTAGAAGTGAGCCTTAGCTACCTTCAGATTAAACTAAAAATCAGTCATAGGGTTGAAAGTGGAAAAAAGCTTTGTACAAATGGAGACTGGTATTGAGCCAGGTAGTTAACCACTTCGATACCATCACGAAGGTGAGATTATGTAACTCCATTGGACTGATTCCACCAAGACAAGAATTTGTGATTATACTGTAGCTGGGCTTTTGACCTGAAAAGATCTTGGGTGGTGATATCAAATTCTCATTCTCTAATTGAGGTTTTGTGTTTAAATCTGAACTGGTGATTCTGTCCTTCAGCCATACTTTCACCACAAAAATCTGTGATATTTGATACACTTTTAAAATTCATTGCTCTCTTTTGCCTAGCTGGCTTTCTTCAGTGGTTGAGTCACTTTCTCTTATTTTCTTATCTAGAAAATAGGGATAATGATTCCTAGTCTCATTAATTCAGAGTGTCATTGGGAGGATTAGAGGAGACGTTGAATAGAAAAGCACTTTGTAAAGGGAGAACTCTATAATTACAACCGTCCCTTGGGTTTGTGGTGTGTTGATGGTGTTGGTTCATCACTCAGGTTCATCTGCTATCACCACCCTTCTGCTGCCAGCACGTTTATCTTGCACAGGAAAACAACGTACGATGTGTTTCATGAAATTCATCCTTTGAGCTAATAACGCTTAATTGTTGGCACACGCAAGAGAGTGCTCATTTGCTTGTCCCAGAATATACGCCCTGTGTTGCCAGCCAGTGTTTCTGACATACAGTGCTTACCAGTGTGAGACCAGCGAGGTGCAGACTTGCCTTTGAAACTGTGAAAAACTGCCCCACTCGTTTTAACACGTGCACATCTAATTGTGGACAATTCTCCTCCGCCACTTCTTTTCTCCCTTCCTCCTTCCCATTTCTCTCTTACTAAATCCCAGGACAAGGCACAAGACACGCATCCCATAGAGTAAGGTTAGGTAGGGAGTTTGTGGTACCTGCATATCAGGTCTCAGTGGGAGGGATTATATGAGCTGTACTCCCGGGAGAGTTCCTGAGAGTTCCTGTCGGCTGTAGGTGTGCAGGGTACAAGGGTAAGTCCTTTTCAGTAAAGATAGCCTTCGTAGTGTTTATTCTTCCTTTTATCCCACTCCTCCACAAAGATACATACACGTATCTGGTAGAAGTTAGTCACTAGGGCCCAGAGTCCAAATTGAGCTGGTCTATTAATATGGAAAGTCACAGTCGTAAATCTGAACTGTTGATTTCTGTCCTTTGTGTCTGTGATGCCTTTCCACCTCCCGGCACACACTCCCCTCTCCTATTCGATACTGTCTTACGTCAGTAACACGTAGATAGAGTGTGATGCTTCATTTTATGTTACGCAACTTCCCATTTGTTTTCTCTTATGTTCATAGTATACAACAGAATGAACTTCAGATTCATAAGTGTTTCATTAAGTCATTCTGTTAACCGGGTCGTAACCGAATTCTACTTGGAGCAAAGGTATGATTGTTCTTTACGTCCAACTTCTGACCATCCGTTACATCCTTCATTACACATCCATCGCCCCCCTGCAGCATCGCCCCCCTTACCAGCGATGCCTGGGACAGTTTCTTTGTAGCTCCCCCTCATACACTTACTTTGTCCTATTAACGGTTAATGTGGCTCTTGTGGCCTTTTCTCAAGTGGGATCTTCTCTGTTAGATGGCCTGGTCAGCTGGTTTCTTGCCTCCTCCCCAACTGCTGATCCACTGCTCATCTTTTTTTTCCTTTTCCTTGGCTCATCTCCATATTTGAGCTGCAACAGCACTCATGTGTCTTCTTCATTTCTTTTTTCCAAACCTGCATGTGCATCAGAATCATTTAGGGAGCTTTAAAAAAAATGAGTAAGCGCAGTCCTTGGAGTATGATTTATCTGGCATGAGTCTTTGGGAAGCTGTAATTTCTCAAAGCTTCCTAGCAGAGTGTGATGAGTGGCCAGTTTGAGTGATTTTGTTGTGAATGGCTGTAATGTGGTAGTCACCGATCGTTAACGAGGGTCATTCCATTGTATAATGAATGCTTTTGAACTTGCCTTGCATTTACATGTGTTCTTTTCTGTAAAAGGGAGAATATGACTCCCAGCCTTCTCTGATCTCACTCACCCCTCCTTAGGTAAGTAGTTTCTCATTTCAAGAGGTTGAGGACTTCTTGCAGTGTGGACATTCATTAAAGGTTGCACTGTGTTTCAGTTTTGAAGGAATCAGGGTGAGGAGATTGAAGGTTTTGAAGGAATCAAGGCAAGACTATTGAAGGTTTTGGTTAGACTTTATCCATCAGAAGAATTGTCTGCCTAGCTCTGGGATGTTTTGTTTTGGAGTGACTCAGTGGAGACTGTCCTCCAGGACTCTGTTGCTAATGGAAGTAGAAGAGACAGCTTTACTGGCTTCTTTCTCCAGGCTATCCCATCACCCCCCCGCTGTCGCTAAGATCACACAAATTCTACGTGGTAGGCCCGACAGCCACATTCACAATACCCAACAGAGGAAATGCACACTGGCCCTGGGGCTGACCTGTGACCCAAGTTGGGATAGAGATTCCAGGGTTTTATTTTATTTTCTTATTTTATTATTTATTTATTTTTTTTTTTTTTTGAGTGTATGAACTGAGAAGTCTTTCATAGAACTGGGAAGAAGCAGCTATGTGCAAGATAAGCTGAGAAGAAAGTGAAGCAAGTGTGTAGAGGGAAACAGATAATGCTGTGAGAACTACCTCAGTTCACAAGAGTCTTCTTGTTCTGTCCCCAGTAAGGGTGCTTCTTCCCATGCATTCTGAGGCTCTCCTGTAAGCTAACAATAAATTCCCTCTTTTTGGTTAAAATAAGCCAAGGTTTCTGTTACTTGAAGGAAAAGCTGCTTTATTAACCTAAGAGGAGAGGAATGTGTATATGCCTTTCTACTTTGTATTTGTCGTAAGATCAGTACAAGTAAGGTGCTATAGATGAATAGATCAGGGCCCCGTTAATCAGCTACCAGGAATACGTGAAGAAACAGTTTAGTTAAACTGAGTGACAGTTTGGCCATTAAATATGTGCAAAGCGTTTCCTTGTAGTACCTGTCCCCAAGTCGGACAAAAAAAAGTTAGCTAATATGATATCCATGTCTAATTAACACAGTCAGTGACTATCTTATTAGTTTTATCTGGCACTGTGATAGTACCTCTCTTAGTTTTTTGTTTGCTAAGTCATGCTTTTCCTGGTATATACCCACTGGGGTTTTAATAATGGTTCTTTTTCTAAAATTAATTACAGCCTGTGTGATTGTTTTTTTGTTTTTGATCAAATTGCCTGGAATTTTCGGTGTCATCCTTTGTTCAGACTACTAATACTCTTTGTAGAAGCATGAGATGTTACTATTCGTAAGTACTGTGATATGGAAACTCCTTTCCCCCACATCTGTCTTCAACAAATTCTATCTCTGTAAGAACGTACTCATTTTACTTGGAGAACAGCTTGTTGAACTTCCCTCACTTTAGTGAATACCACTGCAGTTCTTATCAACACTGCAATTTCTCTCTTAGCTTTGCATTCCTACCCTGTCATTATAGTAGCCCCTGAAAAACAGGCACGGTGAGTATTTGTTCTTTGTGGCCGGCCAGCAGAGGAACTCCGTATCTGGAATTCTCTACCTCACGATTTTTTGTGGGAAGCAGTGTCACTACCCACATGCTCCCCCCCCCCCCCCACTGCCAGCCCTTGCATATCTTCCACCCAGACCAGAGTGGGGAGTTTTCTTTTCTCCAGGTTGGGGGATAAACATTAGAGGTGTGAAGTTGGATGGCTTAGCTGGTGTGGGTGAGGAGGGGGTGCTGAGCCGTAACTTACTGCTCTGAACTCAAGCGTCTCGCTGGCAGCCACATTCTGAATTTTGACTCGAGATTGGATCCCTTACATAGGTTGTTGGCAGAGATTGAAAACATTTTTTTGTTTTCTTAAAGTTGAGTTTGTGATCTCGCTGAATGCTTTTGTAGCTTCCCGAACTGACTGTGACAGCTGTCTTCAATTCCTTATTTTGTAGATTTCTGTGCTAGGAGACTTCGCTTTGTCTTAACCATCGCAAGGGCACTGTAGTGTTTCATGGTGGAGCTCCAGTCATGCCAGCCCTTCACTGTAGTCTCTTTTTAATAAAAAAACTTAAACCTCCCTTACGTTTCTTTATGGTCGTTTTACACCTTGCAGCCACTGTTGGAATCTTTGTGTTTTATGAGGCCAAGACTGTCATCTTTGATAGTCACAACTAATCCAAGAGTTAGGGGTTTTCCTTAGTATTTATTGAAATGAACTGGCTCTGTGATGGGCATTGAGGAGGGCACTTGTTGGGATGAGCACTGGGTGTTGTATGTAAGCGATGAATCACGGGAATCTACTCCCCAAACCAAGAGAACACCGTATACACTGTATGTTAGCCAACTTGACAATAAATTAAATTAAAAAAACAGTTTAAAAAATATTGAAAATAAAAGAAATCAACTGGCTTTAATAATTTAGGCCAATTAATGGCATTGGCGTGTTTAAACCTACACATCTATAGAGTGTTCATGATTTACTTATAGTTTCTGACTTGTTTTCCCCCTGATTTTCCTGTTTATCAAAACCCATGTGTGTCTGTTGTAGAAAAATTACGTTCAGTACAGGGAAGTATTAAAAAACTGTGTAGGGCCCCCATGTCAGTCTACAGATTCACTGTAACCCCTATTAAAATTCTCATGGCCTTTTTTGCAGAAATCAACAGTGCAATTCTAAATTCACATGGAAATGCAGAGGACTCAGAACAGCCAAAACAACCTTGAAAAGAACAAAGATGGTAGACTTTCACTCTCAATTTCAAAACTTAATACAAAGCTACGGTAATCAAGATGGTGTAGTACTAGCATAAAGATATCGTACATCAATCTGTGGTCATTTGACTTTTTTTTTTTTTTTTACCACCCCACCTCCTTATGGTCATTTGATTTTTAACAAAGGTGCCAAACAATTTAATGGGGAAAAGAACAGCCTTTTCAACAAATGGTTCTGGAACAACTTGGTATCCATATGAAGAATGAATGAATTTGAATCTCTCATACCAAAATTAACTAATAAAATGGATCAGACCTAAAACTAAAACTTTTAGAAGAACACAGGTGTAAATCTTTATGACCTTGGGTTAGCCATTGGTTCCTTAGATAGGATACCAAAAATAGAAGCAAGCAAAGAAAAAATAAATAAGTTGGATTTCATCAAAGAAAAAAAATGATAAATTAGGCTTCATCATAATTGAAAACATTTGTACTTCAAATGACATTGTCAAGACAGTGAAAAGACAACCCACAGAGTCTAGTATCAAGAATATATAAAGAACTCTTACAAGCTAAAAAGACAAACAACCTGTTTTAAAAAGTAGGCAAAGGAATTGAATAGATATTTCTCCAAAGAAGATATGCAGATGGCCAGTAAACACGAAAAGATGCTCAACGTCTTAGTCACCAGGGAAATGCAAGTAAAAGCCACAGTGCTACACCCACTAGGATGACCGTAATGGAAAAGGTGGACAATAAAAAGTCTTGGTGAGGATGTAGAGAAAGTGGCACCTCATGCGTTGCTGGTGGGGATATAAGGTGGCACAGCCACTTTTTGGAAGACGGCTTAGCAATTTCACAAACGGTTAAGCACAAAGTTACCATATGACCCAGTAGTTGTACTCCTAGTTGGACTGTTGGGTGTCCAAGAAAAATGAAAACACGTCTCTTCAAAAACTTGTACACAAATGGTCCTTGCACCCAAAAGCAGAAACGCTTTTTTGTACCAGCCCCAAAGGAGAAGCTACCCAGATGTCCGTTCACTGTTGAATGGTTAAACCTAGTGTGATGTGTCCATGCACTGCAATACTATTCAGCAATAAAAAGGAATGGAATGATGATGCCTGTAACCACGTGGATGATGAACCTTGAAAGTATACGCGGACTAGAGGAAGCCAGACAGAAGACTACATATTGTGATTCCATTTATATGAAATGCTCAGAATAGACAAATCTGTAGAGACAGGAAAAAGGAGACGAGTGGTTGCTAGGGGCTGGAGGGAGAAGGACATGGGGAGTGACTGCTGATGGATACGGGGTTTCTTTTGGGATCGACGAAAATGTTCTGGGCAGACACTGACCACGGTGATGGTCGCACAACCTTGTGAATATACTATAAACCACTGAATTGTATACTTTAGAAGAGGGAATTTTATGCTATGTGAAACATATCTCAATTAAAAAAAAAGATAATTGACAAAATAGAAGGCACCTCAGATCCCACTGCCCAGGGCTTAGGTGCTACCACAGCTTAGGTGCACGAAGCATTTTACAAAATGCTTACTCAGTGCTGGACTCCTGAGCCCTGTATGTACCTTCTCATTTAGTTCTTACAGCAGCTTTGTGAGTCTTCTGTCAGAACTGGGACTCCTGACTCCAGAGTTTTTTCTGCTAATTCTCTGTGCCTGTGTTTACAAAGAATTTTGGGTAAAGACAAGAGCATGCTACTTTGGAATTTTATTAAAATACTGTTTTACAGAGTTCAATGCTTAACTCACAGTTGGCCAAAATATATTTGTGGTGTGGTTTGGTTGGTTAGCATTCAGCAGTTTAGGAAAGCAAATACTTGGGAAATAGGGTTAAATCCCTGAAGTTATTAGTCTTTTAATACCAAGGAGCTTAGGTTGATCTTTTTTCTTTCTTTCTTTCTTTTTTTTTTTTCCTTCAGAGATTGCAAGAAAGTAACAAGTAGAATTAGAAATTTCCTTCACTGGCCATTCATCCTGGTCTGGTGTAATGCTGGGGGTAGAAGAGGTGCTTGGATTTTGTTTTCATATAATGCTCCTCATCAGGATATGCTGTGATCAATTGCTTTTCTGCTAGAAGTGTATAAAGTGGAAGGCACAGTGAAAGGCCCTTGCATGGAAAGCTTTGTTACAGTGGTTACTTTTGTTTGTCTTCATATACTCTTAACATTTCAGACCAACTATCATGGGTTCACAGGTTTTATCCTGTGCACTCATTTATTGATTGATCCTTATTCGTGGGCACCTAAAACGTAGTGAACTTCAAACTTCTCGTAAAACAAACAAAACTTGGTTAGTGATTTTTTTTTTATTTGTAAGTAGAGTTGTTCAGACTTTTTAATGACTCTGACATGAAAATGCCATGTTTTTAAAAACCTTGAGCCTCGGTAGTGGTGCTCTGGCTTTATTCTTTTGTCGTGTAATGAAAGAAAATGTATTAATTTTCTTTGAAAGTTTATTATTTCTAGAAACTTATGAATAGCTTGAGTCTGACGGAAGTTCATTTTTGTTTTATTTATTGATTTTGAGAGAGAGAGAGAGCAAGAGAATGGGCAGGGAGGGGCAGAGAGAGAGAATCCCAAGCACACTCCCCGCTGTTTGTGCAGAGCCCGATGCGGGGCTGGAACTCATGAACTGTGAGATCGTGACCTGAGCCGGAACCCAGAGTCGGACGCTTAACCTACTGCTGAAGCCCCCAGCGCCCCTGACCAAAGTTCCTACTGAAGTGCGGGTGCCCCTGCCATGGCATGGCCTTCACCTTGCAGTTGAAGGAGACTTGGTTTTAGTATATTAGCACTGAGATGTGAATGTCCAAGGAAACGCAGAGTGTATTCTTTTTTCCCCAGAAAAGTGCTCTCAGAAATTTGACTCTAATAAAATAAACACTTGGACGTAGATATCATAATCTCATCATAATTTTAATGTAGATGGACCAAGCTTGGATTCTAAATTCCACGAAGGCAGACACTTTTTACCACCCTTGTATAATGTAAGAGTTTATTGTTACTCCTTGTCTATAGTAAATGCTTAATAAATGTTTGTTATATAAAAATATATTTGTAATCACATATATATTGGTATTTAACATACCGTTTGGTGAAATACCCCCATGCCTATACAATTAACTAGAATGTTCTCAATTGATAAAATTGCTTGTAATAATTTTTCTTAATGTTTCTGTCTCTTTTTAGGTTGGTATTTTGTATGGCATCTTTTTCTATCGAAATTCAAGTTTCTGCGGGAACTGGTGGGAGACACAGGATCTCAGGAGGGAGATCATGAGCCATCAGGCTCTGAAACAGAAGAAGACACTTCGTCATCCTCACACAGGATCAGATCTGCTCGCCAAAGGAGGGCACCTGCTGATGAAGGCCACTGACCCCCAGCCCTCGTCTTGTACTAGTGAATGATGAAAGGCAGTGAGGAGCCTCTGTCTTTAATGACTTGGCTTTGCATTTTTTTTTACTTGGATTTTAAGTCCAGTTGGAAAAAAAAAAAAAGATTTATATGTAAGCCATATGAAAATAAAGGGAATTAAAACCAAATCAGACCATTGCAAATTCCATCTTAAAGAATAATCTTTTGCTTCACTAGCTTTCCACTTACATACTTACTACTCTTTGCCTCCTGGGCTTATTTTCTTGCACTGGTGTGAATCTGGTAAACATTACAGGCTTGAAAAACCATATTTTATTAGTTCTATAATGTATGTTGTGTTTTTGTTTTTGTTACCACGTGTTAACCTTGTCTGAAAGTGGGATGTAGCTCATGATTACCGTCAGCCAGGAGATGGTTATGATGGAGTTACCCAACCCGTGCATGTGTGCACGTACTAATAGCTTGTCCTAGACAGCGTCATCACTGTGTTATTGGTGTCAAATGCGTCAGGTTTAAGAGGCATTTAAAAATGTCTTCAAAAAGATTGCACTATGATTCAGCATTGAAACGAAAAGTTATCGTGTACGCAGAAAAGCATGGAAACAGGGCAGCCGGGCGCACGTTCGGTATCAGCGAAGCCAACATCCGTCGCTGGAGGAACGACCGTGCTTCCATATTTACTTGTAAAGCGACAACAAAATGCTTCACGGGGCCTAAGAAAGGAAGATACCCACAAGTGGACGAAGCTGTACTATGTTTTGTTGGTGAGATGCGTGCAAAAGGATTGCCTGTCACGCGCCAGGCAATGCGGTCGAAGGCGGGAGAAATTGCCAAAACCCTGGGAATAGACGAAACAAAATTCAAAGCAACGAGAGGCTGGTGTGATCGATTCATGCGCCGAGCAGGACTGTCTTTAAGGCGTCAAACATCGTTTTGCTCCAAGCTGTCTGCTGACGTGAAACAGAAGGCCACGGTGGAACACCCTTTCAAGAAACGCTGCCTCCCCAGTGCTCTGGGTGACACCAAGGGTGCTGTTCTGTGGAAGCGAGCAGACCTCCGCGGCTGTGGTTGGAGAAGTGATTCAGAAGAGTTGGACTCAGAATATGAAGTTATAGTTATAACTTAACCAGTTAATTCATACACTTTCTTCAGGTATGTGCAAGATTGGTGTGATAAAAACCCGTTTAACTCTAGAACAACGTTTCACTAAATACCAACATTCTACATGCTAGGAAGGCATTGTGTCGGTTTAATTGCCTGTTTTTTCTTAGTGGTACACATGGTGCCTCCTACAGTTGATGGTATCTTAGGTTAAAAATAGTTTGTAAATTTATTTTTCTTTGTTGGATAGCGGTTATTTATTGGGGAACTTCGTCCTGACTCTTAGGCTGTTACAATGGTCCTCTAGGAGATACAGTTTTTTTTGCAACCTATTCAAGGTTTTAGAGTAGTAATTTAGGCATCTAAGAACTGTCTTCTACTTCAGGAAGAGGATTAGTTTCTCCCTTTTGTGTGGGAGGACTTCATGCTCAAGGCATGCGTTGTGGAGAAAGTACTTCTTCACAAACGATTCAGTGACAAGACCTCAGAGGTCCTGGGTATTGAGGATAAAATAGAGCGGTGACCATGCCCGCCTCACTGGAAAATAATCTGCCGGGTGCCCGTGTTTGTCTTCACTGGACTTTGGACTGGGTGTTCACCAGGGAAGAGAGATAGGAATTCAAAGACCCTTCCCGTTCAGTGTTACCTGCTCTGTACAAGAATGAACTGCAAAGCCGGTGTCTTGTATTAATCCAAGTTCTTGTTAGGTTTTTCCCCTTTTTTTTCCTCAAGAACTAGTCATCATAGACGCTCCCCTCTGTTTTACAACCGTGTGGAACCACGTCTGATACCTCGTCTTTCACGCCCATAGTTGGTTTGTTAACAGGCGCACTTGCTGCGCCCCAGCTTGTGTTCCTGAGGTTTGCCTCTGCCGTCATTGTAGCCCTTTGGATAAACTGAAAGGGAATCTACAGACCATAAGTTTAGTTTTCAGTATTTGCTAGGGGAAGATCCCCAGCAACTGAGAAGAGGCACATACTCTTTCTGTCATTTCCTTATTGGATGCAGTTTTCTGTTTGTGACTGTGGCGATGAACGGAACCGTGACACAAGTTGCAAGCATTAATTTTTGTGCTTCATTCTAGCTGCATTATCATGTTAAAACGGTCATCAGCTAGAAAAGAATTAATGCCTAAAAGCTTCTTGGTTACTGGGAGGATATTTTAAATAGGTCTTTCATAGTCTAATATTTTGAGCTGTGGATTCTGCTTTCTGGTGTGTACCTTAGGTTTAGATACTAATCATAGTTGCTGACAAACATTAAGTAGCCAGTGAGCTTCTGTACTGTTTCAGTATTAAAGAACGATGGCTGGTGTAACTTCATAAAATCTGCAGGGGTCATCCACAGGTGACTACAAATGAATCCATGTGAAGGTGTACATGTTGGTATTATTTACATTTATGCTTCAGGGATATCTTTTTTAGTAGGATTTAGGGAAACGGTCTGTTGAACTTACTTAGGAAATACATCCAAAAGCATATTAAGTAGCTTACACCCTACCACCTTTTAACTCTTCGGAGTGCAAAAAGAAATCACTGATGCCAGTATGAATGTTTTGCAAACCAATTCCTTTGTTTAAAGCTTTTATCTTTTCTTGCATTCCTTTTGCCCTCGATACACTCACCGTAGTACGTATTTCTAAGGCCGCCGCTAAGATAGGCGAGAGGAGTGTTAACACACAATTATTTGTGTGGGATAATGTTTCTGTTCCCATTTCTCTGTTAGTGCTTTTGTAGCTGTGCTTAACCATAACTTCATAAGTGCATTTTCATTTTCTCAGTGGGAGACTGACTAGCCTGTGGCTAATTTTGAAGCTTAGAAGGTTCCGAGCATTAAGAGTGCATTCAAGTATCCATCTGGTCTGAATACTCACAGAGATGGTGACCAACTATGCCATCTTTTGAGGATTAATTCTAAAATTGAGGACTCTGATAGGTTGTTTCGTTTCCTTTCCAATCAACCATTCCCACATCTCTTTTGCCTCTGACACTTTTGTGAAAATTGCCTGTATCAAGCGTACTGGTTTTCATTGCTCTGATTCCAATGCCAAAAAACACTAGATATTTGTGTGGCACTGTTCAGTGAGGTTTTTAATATTTACATCAAGCTAAAAATAGAATTCATCCAATGGATTTTGTAGTATTGTTTTCATGGTGGAAACATTAAATACCTAGTTTTTGGGTGAATAGCTAATTCACCTATGTGCTGACCCATTTCTTTAGATGATGCTAGGCTTAAAAACAAGTTCAACTGTTATTTTGCTAAAAGGTGGGAATATATTTTGCTGGAAGATGGGTGAACCATATTAATGGCTTCACAAAATGTTACTTTAAACCAAAATGTGTTGAAAGATTTGAAAGTAGTGCTCTTTTATTTTTAGGAGCAACGTAGTTTGAAATTACTTTAAGTCAACAATGCAGTATTTTTTAAAGTCCGTTTTTCTTAAAAGTTGTGTTTTAGTGTAACATGTAACCAATGTAACATTAGATTTTTGACTGGTAAACTTCAGGTGCTTTTATATTTGAAGTGGACTTTTAAAAGCTAATGAGCAGTACTCAAAGGTTGTAGACGTTGGAGCAACTAATAGAGTCTAGAATTCGAGCACCTAGTATCGTCTGCTTTTAAAGTATCCTATAGCTTTTAACTTAAAGCATAAAGAATAGCATTTTATCTTATATTACTAAAACTTCCATTTTCCATTTCTTAATGTACATGGGCTGCCTGCCTTATGACCAGTGTTTAACAGTAAGTACCCTTCCAAGTCAGTTCTGTGCATAACCATCCACCAAATATGGCTTCTCTGGTTTCTTAAAGGAAACATTTTGTGCTGTGCTATGATGCATTGCCATCTTGCTGCTTGACAAATAGGTCTGTGTATAAGGAATTAGAAACGTGTGCATCAATAGTACCATTATATAACGAGATGTAAAATTAGAGTTAAGGAATGTGTGTAAATGATCATTCACTGTTTTTGTTTCAAAACTGGTCACTACTATATACCTAAAGCTTCTGTGGTTTGTTTGATGTTTTAACTTTCACTTTAAACTGCAAAGAATAAATTAAACTGAAAACAAAAGTTTGGTATGTGTCATTGATAAAGTATAGTAAGTATGAAGGGTACCTGGGGCATGAAGGGAGTTGAAAGCAGTCATTTTTCCCAGTGGTCCACGCTTCACCACATTTTTCACACTCTAAGAGTCTGTAAGAATTAAAGTAACCACGGTCCTAGTGCCATGAAAGTAATTGACGTAGAACCCAAAGGACATAGGGATTTGAGCTAAATTGCTTTGCCCATCCATGTATAGCCTTTGGCTCTCTTCTCATATTTTATCCAACACCCTCAAGATTGTTTTGATACTCTGTTTACCGTAGGTCATGTCTCACATTTTTGTTGGTATTAACCACCCAGAGGACTGAGTGAGGACACAGACCAAAGCCCAGTAAAAAGATTGAGGAATGCCTTTGAAAACTAGATTGAGATGGGAAATCATTAATTGTAGAGGCTAGGAGTCAGGTTTTTAAATTTTTCCTCAGTGATGCTTAGCTGCCAAGAAGGTAGAGTGTGGAAAAAGTGGATTTTGCCAGGGTCAGGCTTCATAAGGTAGGAGTGTCTGAAGGGCAGGGCCATTAGAGATTACTGTAGATTGGCTGTGGATTTGGGCTGGGTTGTAAGAGAAGTCTGATCAGTAAGACACTGATAAATTGGGTGAATGGGAAGGGGTAGAGATTGAAGGTAAAATGAGTGTGACATTTGTGTATAATGGATAGAAGGAAGTTAGGGGTGGAGATCAGAATTTTAGAGGTGAAGCAGTTCTGAGCAGTGTCAATACAGCCATCGAAAGGGAATCAGAACTGGGACTCATTCTAGGGGTTCTGTGGACTGTCACCACGGTCACTGTTACGTGCTGGCTGGAGTTGGGATCGAGAAGAGGGCCATGAATTGGGGATTAGTTCAGAGACTCGGGGGACTGATCTCAAGGTCTAGGATGTTAGATGGCTCTCAAAATGTTTTTGGAGAGCTCTCAGAATGATTTCTCTTCACTCTGGCCCCCCTGGCAGCTCCACAGGCCAGTATATGATTGTTGCCTGCAAGTTCAAGTGAGTACTTCAGTTATAAAAAATGATGCTGTTTATGGAGAATGTTAGAGGGTGGGGGGAGGAGCATGGAGGAAAGGACAGCAAAGGCTTCTCTAAAGATCTTGGAGGAGTGGGAATTTTCTGGGTAGAGGAGGAGACGAGGAATTCTAGACAGAAGAAAGCATGTGCAAAGTCAGAGTTGGGGAAAGCTGCTTTGTTTGGAGAACTGGAGATGGTTGGTTATTCCTGGACTAGAGAGTGGTTAATAGGGCACAGTGGTTTTTCCCACAGAAGTGGGAAAGGTCCAAGTCACAAAGGACCTTGTATGCAAGGGCAGGGGCTTTGAAGTGCATGCATTTGTGATGGACAACATTGAAATACTTGGAATTGAGCGAGAGCATAGATTCACTTGTTTAACGTGTATTGAGTGGCTATTCTTTTTTTTTTTTTAATTTTTTTAATTAAAAAAAATTTTTTTAATGTTTATTTTTGAGAGAGAGACAGAGTGTGAACAGGGGAGGAGCAGAGAGACAGGGAGACACAATCAGAAGCAGGCTCCAAGCACAGAGCCTGATGTGGGGCTCGAACTCACAAACCACAAGATCGTGACCTGGGATGAAGTCGGACGCTCAACCGGCTGAGCCCCCGCTTTTTTTTTTTAATATGAAATTTATTGTCAAATTGGTTTCCGTACAACACCCGGTGCTCATCCCAACAGGTGCCCTCCTCCATACCCCTCACCCACCCTCCCTCCCTCCCACCCCCCATCAACCCTCAGTTTATTCTCAGTTTTTAAGTCTTTTATGGTTTGGCTCCCTCCCTCTCTCTTTTTTCCTTCCCCTCCCCCATGGTCTTCTGTTAAGTTTCTCAGGATCTATCTAAGAGTGAAAACATATGGTATCTGTCTTTCTCTGTATGACTTATTTCACTTAGCATAACAGTCTCCAGTTCCATCCACGTTGCTACAAAAGGCCAGATTTCATTCTTTCTCATTGCCACGTAGTACTCCATTTTTTGGAGTGTGTATATAAACCACAATTTCTTTATCCATTCATCAGTTGATGGACATTTAGGCTCTTTCCATAATTTGGCTATTGTTGAGAGTGCTGCTATAAACATTGGGGTACAAGTGCCCCTATGCATCAGTACTCCTGTATCCCTTGGGTAAATTCCTAGCAGTGCTACTGTTGGGTCATAGGGTAGGTCTATTTTTAATTTTCTGAGGAACCTCCACACTGCTTTCCAGAGCGGCTGCACCAGTTTGCATTCCCACCAACAGTGCAAGAGGGTTCCCGTTTCTCCACATCCTCGCCGGCATCTATAGTCTCCTGATTTGTTCATTTTAGCCATTGAGTGGCAATTTTTCCAGGCACCTGGACTAAGTACAGATGACTCAGGAAGTTCATGCTAACTGTCAAGGAGGGCTACTTTGGAGGCGCAGTGGAAACGGCATATCTTACTGTAGTCCAAGTACGAAAATAGGAAGCTAGTGGAAAGAAGTGACAACCATGGGAGTCAACAGGACTTGAGACTGGACTGTGAAGACAGGTGAAGAAGAAAGGTAAGTAAAGGATGGTTTCAACGTTTGAGTTAGTTTGAGCCTGGTGACATTGAGGGATGCACATGGAAGGAGTAGGTCTGTGGTCGGCCACGGGGAGATCGAAGACGAGAGTCCTGTTTTGGGTGTCCGCATTTGAGTTTGATGTGCTTATGGGCCATTAGGTGGACAGCAATACTGAGCAGTTGTAAAAATGGTCTGAGGGGCTGGGTTGAAAACATAGGCTGTGATCATCAGTGTGAATGCAGTGAAAGCTGTAGGCAAAAATCGTATCTACTGGGGGAGGAGGCTAGCGTAAGCAGAGACCAAGAAGCGGCCCTTGAAGAGCACCGATATTTAAGAGTCTGGCAGAAGAAAAAGAGATCATTACGACATTGAGAAGGACTGGGGAGAAAACCAGGAAGCTAGCTGGAGGAAAGTAATGTGCTGGAAGCAAACCAAAGAAAGAACTGGAAAGCAGTGCAAGCGTTCAACTGATACATATATGTAGAATGATATTGCTCAGATCTGCCTATTAAGAAATTGTGGCAATAGGAAACTTGCAGTAATCCACGCAAAGGATGGTGTGAATCTGTGCAAGGCTGCTGGTAGTGGAGACAACTTGAACAAATACCCATGGGAATTGATTTGACTGGGGTTGGTATGTGAGTAGATATGGGAGGTGAAGGATAAGGATGAGCCAGTGATGGGTGGCTGATGGGGGATGTGGATGGGGCCCGTTTGGGGAAGAGTCCAGGTACATGTAAGACCAGTGGCAATGGCCCATCTGGAACTTAGGATACAGTCAGGAGAACTGACTTCCTACCCCAATGCTTTATCTTCATAGTTGGTAGTTTATTTAACCTATTTCCTTATCTGCTGAATAGGAATGATAACATCTAGGATTATTGTAAGGAGTACATTTTTAAAAAATCTGACTCTCTCTCTCAAAAGTAAATAAACATTAAAAAAATATATATATTTGGGGCACCTGGGTGGTTCATCGGTTAAATGTCCGACTTCAGCTCAGGTCATGGTCCCACGGTTCGTGGGTTCTAGCCCCGCGTCGGGCTCTGTGTTGACAGCTCAGAGCCTGAAGCCTGCTTCGGATTCTGTGTCTCCCTCTCTCTCTGCCCCTCTCCCACTTCTTCTCTGTCTCTCAAAAATAAATAAATGCTAAAAAATTAAAAAAAATAAAAAATCCAAGCGAAGCATATTTGTTAATGTATAGTAAGCAACCCATAACTTAACCTCCCTCTCTTCTTCCTTCTTACTCATTTTGTAACCATAGAAACCTTCTGAATGTCAGCTTGGTCTAAGAGTTGGTCAGTCCATTGAAAAAGTGAGTTGAAACGGGAAATCATGAAAACATATACATTCATCCTACAGTATATAGGGTAAGACTAAGGCGCTTTTTGTTTTGTTTTTGTTTTTGTTTTTTAGTGATTATTGATCCATTAGAGTTTCAATCTCATTTTCTTTCTTTTTTTAATGTTTGTTTTTGAGAGAGAGAGAGAGAGAGAGCGCGCACAAGTGAGGGAGGGGCAGAGAGAGGGAGACAAGAATCTGAAGCAGGCTCCAGGCTCCGAGCTGTCAGCACAGAGCCCGATGTGGGCTTGAACCCACGAACTGTGAGATCGTAACCTGAGCTGAAGTGGGATGCTCAACTGACTGTGCCACCCAGGCCCCCCAACCTCATTTTCTTTGTAAAAGCTTAGCCTTAATAATTCTATGATTTCTCGTTTTGTTCTCTTAAAATTGGAACAAGAACAGAACCTTGCAGAACAAAGATTTTTACTATATTTTCCCATCTTTTATAATTGCCTCTCTTGTTCTAGATGGACAGGATTTTTAGCATCTTGGCTTTATCAAATTTTCGTAAAACATTCAACCAAGCTTACACAGAAATAGCAATCCTTCTTTTACACTTCTATTTCGTTGCAGCATTTAATTATAGAATTACAATATCAGAGACAACTGAAATAAGCAGGTAGACCCCTCTACCTACCTGGAATAATCCCTCCTCCTGTGCTTTGGATCCTATTCTCCCCTTTTCAGCAAATTGACACTGTAAATTACAGTTGACTCTGGAGCAATGTGGGAATATCCCCCCCCATGCAGTCAGAAATCTGCTTATAACTTTTGACTCCCCCAAAACTTAGTAGCCAACTGTTGACAGGGAGCCTTACCAATAACAGAAATAGTTGATTAATATATATTTTGTTAATATGTTATATGTATGCTATATTCTTATGATAAAGTAAGCTAAGGAAAAGAAAAGGTTGTTAAAATCATAAGGAAGGGCCACCCTCGGTGGCTCAGTCTCTTAAGCACCTGACTTCAGCTCAGGCCATGATCTCACGGTTCCTGAGTTTGAGCCCCACATGGGGCTCTCTGCCGTTAGGACAGAGCCCACTTAGGATCCTCTGTCCCCTCTCCCTCCCTCCCCTTCCCCCGCTTGCACTCTCTCTGTCAAAAAAATAAAACATTAAAAAAATTAAAATCATAAGGAAGAGGAAGTATATTTACAGGATGGTACTGTATGTATTAAAAAAAATCCATGTGTAGGGGCGCCTGGGTGGCTCAGTCGGTTGAGCGTCCGACTTCGGCTCAGGTCATGATCTCGCGGTCCGTGGGTTCGAGCCCCGCATCAGGTTCTGTGCTGACAGCTCAGAGCCTGGAGCCTGCTTCAGATTCTATGTCTCCGTCCCTCTCTGCCCCTCCCCCACTCATGCTCTGTCTCTCTCTCTCTCTCTGTCAAGAATAAATTAAAAAAAAAAAAATCCATGTGTAAGTTGACCCACGTAGTTCAAATTCATGTTGTTCAAGGGAAAACTATTTCTTCTGTATATTCAGTCACTTTGTCAACTGGATCATTCCCTTCAACATTTAAACTTACTCATTAAGCATATTATGTCTCGGGAGAAGAAAACGTCTATTCTTTCTTCCCTCAGCTGCCAGCCACCCTTCCCTCTCAGCAACAGACTTCTCTGGGCAGTTACCTCTAGGACCCCTGACCCAAGATCTGAAGGGCATTTTCCAGTCCTCAACTTTGCCTGACCTCCCAGCAGCATTTGCTGTGGCTGCTTATCCCTTCCTTGAAACATTCTTCTGGTTTCCATGGTACTAAATTCTCCTGGCTTTACAGGTTTTAATACTGTCTGTCTGCCCCCACCCCTTTACCTCGTTTGCAGTCATTCTGCAGTTAAATGTCCGAGTTCCCCAGGGCTAGGTTGTAGCCCTCTTTCCTTACCTGTGCTATTTCTTTACTTGTCACTTCAGTTATTATCTCTTCCACCAGTGGGACCACATTCCTGTCTCTTGAGCCAACTGCCTTCTCAGTATCTCCTCTTGATGGTCTTAAACACTGGTCAAACTCAACACCTGCAAGGTCACATCTGTAGTCCCTTCCGAGCCTGTGTTTTTCCAGTGTCCCTCTACAGTTGCCCAAGTCTACAGCCTAGGTACGCTGGAGCTCCCTTTCCGGCCCCCTATTTAGCACATCATGTCCTGTTGGTTTTACTTCTGAAATAGTCCTGAAACCATCTGTTTTTCTCCATTTTCTTTTTACCATCTGTAGGCATCGTAGTGTATTGATCATCAGGATGGCTTCTGGAATTAGACTTCTCTGTGCCCCATTTTTTAAAAATCTGTAAAATGGGTGTAGTCATAGTAACTATCTCATAGGGTCTTTGATAGGAACGAGTGAATCCACACAAAGCATTTAGAAAAGTGCCCAGCGTATACTGCGTGTCCCCTAACATTGTAATGGTCACATGGATCACTGCATAGTGGTTGTCTTAAATCCATTATAACTCTTCACAAGTCTTTCCCCCTTGTCACCAGAATGATCTTTCTGAAACTCAAATATGACCCTGTAGTCTCCTTGCTTATAACGTGTAAATGGTTTCCCATGGCTCCTTCTAGAAAATGGGTTAAGAATCCTTAACACTCCCAGTGATATGTTGCAAGATCTCATTTACCAGCCTCGTCTCATACCACAGCCCCCTCACTCTCTATCCCTGTGGCAGTGTAGGCCAACCCCCAGTTGCACAAATACCCACCTCCACCCCCACCATCACTGGACCCTTGTCAGGGCTCTTTGCCTTGACTTGAACACTTGCCTCACTTCCCCTTGTCCCCTGATCATTCACCAGATTTCAGCTCACAGGTCACTTTCACAAGGAAGCTTCTCTGAACACCACCCTTCCCCTTTCCAGGCAGGTCATTTGATACATAGACAATCTTCCTCTCCTTCGGTGGCCCCACAGAGAATTAAACATTCACTGGTGGATTGATTTGAGTAAGCAGCAGCATCCTCACTGAGTTGAATTAGTCAGTATTTCAATATAAGGCAGAACCTCCATCGAAATACCATTCTAACCCACAGGCTGCATATCCCATCATTCAGTTATAATCTGAGTCTAAAATCAGAGGCCTAATTCCTGCCTTATCTACATCTCCTGAAAATGGTTACTGTTTTCTTTCAGGGAGAGCACCAAAGTGTATGTTAATGAGATGCTTATTTTGCAAGCCCCTAATTCTTTCCCGGATTCTGTGTGGGTTTGCTCCACAGTCCCTTCTGAAAAGGTCAAAAGATCTTGTGGGTGGAATGGCTTTTGACCACAAGATGGCGACAGATTTCAAGCATTCGGTGAGTGTTTTCTGTTCCCGTTAGGGGTGTGCTCCTTTAGACTAGTGTCCATGGGCTTGGTAATTATGTGACATCCTGTTTTACAGCACAGGTATTTTACTTAATCCTCTTTACCTAAAGCAGCCAGGGCATGAACATAAATTAATCAAACTGGAACACTTTAGAGAGTGAAGGGGAGAGGGCAGCTTATTCATCATTGGGCCAGGACCACAGATACAAACCAGGGCTGTTCTGGCCACACAGGGACATCTTTTCTCTCCATCTAAAGCTGAGGAAACAATATTTATAGTCCCTCTGATTCCTACTGATAAGGACTTGAAGTCAGAGAAAAAAAAGCGCTCACAAATTTGAACTTCACTTCCCAGTGTCTGACCCCAGAAATAGGACCATTTTAGAAAACCAGTGATGGATTGGTGAGATGTTATGGAAACACTAAGCCTTTGTGTTCATGGTGCCTTCGATGCACACAATCCTTTTTTTATATTTTTGCTTTCCTCGAACCCCACAGCTTTGTGGGGCATGAGGAAGGCAGGGAAAATATTCCCTTCACTTCACAGGTAAAGAAATTGAGGTTCAAAGTAGCTTGGCCATGGGCATGGTGAACACCACACCCCAGGCTTCTGCCTTGTTGCTTAGAGAAAGGAAACACAATTTCTTTGTTACATAAAGCACCGAAACAAAACAAAAACCGAACAAACAAACCCCAATCGCCTTAGGTCATTTAGCACAAAGGGAAATGGATACATGTTTGAATGCAAACACTAGGTGAAGCCCTAATTTATGTGAGCGTACATGGCGGGATAAATTGAGAAAGTCATGGTGTCTGTTTTCTCTGGTTACCTCCCCAACCCCCAGTAGAGCAACGGGCCCCTGTGTCCTATAGTGCTGGGTTTCCCTCGCTGTAGGAGGGACTCAACAGGTGTTGGCCCATGGGGGTTCCAAACCTGGATGGTCTGCTAGGGAGCAGCACTTTGCACAGGGTTGGTAGGGAAAAAGACATTTAGGGAAAGTGACCCAGGGGCCGGTGGAGAATGCAGTTGGATTGCCAAGGATTGGGAAGTAGAAATTTCACCCTCTTCTTCCAGGGCCCTGGGAGGTGGTTTGCAGCTACTTGGGATTTGATGGGGATGGCTTGCAGCTACTTGGGATCTGAGCTCTAAGCTCTGGCTTTGAAAAGTGCAGCCAGGTTTTCTGTGGTCCAGAGAGTGATGCCGGTGTGGCTCTCACAGGGGCTGAGTGATAAGCATCTCAGAGGCAGCCCTGTTAGACTGAAGGGCAAAGTCTTTTGCTAGCTTTTCTGGATTGCGTAGGACCCTTTGGGCTCCCAGGGAGGGAGATGTGTTTGCCAATAATGACTAATACTCACCAACCCTGGCGAACAGATCCAGAGGCACAGTTCATTTGATTTAGGCACAATACAATTCAAAACAAAAATACACAACAAGTCTTGCACCGAGTGTTGTCGCGTTAATGCGTCCTCATTCATGATGGCATGTGAAAACAGGCTTCTTAGCGCTCCTTGGCAGACCCAGAAGGGGAGCACAGAAAGAAAGTCAAGGCCCTGGCCTCTCTGACCTTCCTCTTTATCCCAGACCATGGATTCTTCGGCCCTGTGCTCTGTGCTGCTGCAAACACCTGTCACCTTGTCTGGAGACCTCTGTCCTTCTTCTCCCCCCTCCAAAGCCACCTCTTCTGTCACCCTTCCCTGCACCCTGTGCTCCTGTGTCGTTTCCTCTACTGGAGCACTTCCCATTTGTGTGTCCTGTTCCACCGCTATTGTTGACAGGGACAGTCACGTGGATGCTTGCTAAATGCAGATTCTTGGCCCTTCCTCATTTCAGTCCACTGAATCAGAATCTTGGGAAGTTTGGAACTAAGAATCTACATTTTTAAACATTTTTTTATTAAAAAAAATTGTTTTTAAATTTATTTTTGAGAAAGAGGGCACAGGCAAGGGAGGGGCAGAGAGAGAGGGACAGAAGATCTGAAGCCGGCTCTGCGCTGACAGGAACCAGCCTGATGTGGGGCTCAAACTCACCAACTGTGAGATCAGGACCTGAGCCGAAATCGAGAGCCGGACTCTCAACTGACTGAGCCAACCAGGCACCCCAAGAATCTACATTAAAACAAACATTTTTTTTTTTTTTTAACATTTCTTTTTGAGAGCGAGTGAGCGAGCAGGGGAGGGGCAGAGCGAGAGGGAGACACAGAATCCAAAGCAGGCTCCAGGCTCCGAGCTGTCAGCACAGAGCCTGACGTGGGGCTGGAGCCCATGAACTGTGAGATCATGACCTGAGCTGAAGTTAGTTAAGTGTCTGACTTAACAGGCGCCCCAAGGATCTACATTTTTGATGGATTTTCCCTTTACGGTTTTTTTAAACCCCCCTGTACGGGGTCAAATATTTCTTTCCAAAATTCCTGTCCACCTGGAGCGTGCACATGAGACCTTTTTTGGAAGTGGAGTGTTTGCAGATGTAATCGTGCCAAGATGAGGTCATACTAGATGAGGTTTGGGCCCTGGTTCAATGACTAGTGTCCATGTAAGAAGAGGGACATTCACACACGCAAAGGTGCAGAGGCAACACCATGGGAAGGTGGAGGCAGAGATTGGAGTGATGCATCTACAAGCTGAAGAACGCCCGGGATTGCCAGCAACCTCCAGAAGCTAGCAGAGAGGGAGGCATGGAACAGCTTCTCCCTCCGAGCCAACAAAATAAGAAATCAGGCCTGCTAACCACTTCCTTTCGGACTTGTAGCCTCCAGAACCTTGAGAGAATGCATTCCTGTTGTTTTGAGCCCTAGGAAATGAATAGCACCCTCCCCTTTCCTACCTTCAATTGTCTTGATGAAGTGGCCTCGCTTCCCCTTCCCCACCGCGGGAAGTTACACTTCTCACGCAAATGATTTTTGTGTTACGGTGCGCTTATGTGAGGTTGTTCACTGGGCCCATGGGGGCATCTCTTGGGGGATCTCAAGAGCCCAAGTCTCTCTGTAAAAGTGAAAGAGCTCCCTGCCCCCTGTGCAGCTTTCCTGTGTAGCATCCTCACCACCGGGTGGGAGCTCGTGGCCCCATGGAGCCCCAGGAAGCCCTCGCTCTGGGTCAGCGGTGTGATTCCCCCAGGAGCACCGGCAGGGGCTCCGGGGTGATGGAGGTGATGCCACAGTGAGGGCAGCAGTGTTCTCACCCGGCCGGCTCTGCCTGAGATCAATCTCTTTCCTGCTCTAGTCAGCCCCAGTTGGTTTATGTGGGCATCTGTATTCTTCTTTCTTTTTCCTTTTTTTCAAAACAAGGATGTTTGTTCAACAGATTCTAAAGATAGACAGTAACATTCCCTCCCCAGGGGCACGACCTTGGTAAGTGTTCCGTCCCATCCGTCTTTCGTGTTATTGTGGTTGAGTAAATTACTATTAGCCACTCATTAATCATCATCGTTATCATTTTAGCTCGCAGCGTTTATGTGACTTTGGTTATACCGACATATTTACCGATTTCTTTAGTCTTTCTTGTTCCTTGCAATCTATTCTTCTTTCTGGCTTCAGTCTTTTCACCCGAGACCTTACCTCCCTCAGAAGCTTCCTCGGTGAAGGTCTTTGCGTGGTGCACGCTCAGTCTTTGTCCGAATGTATCTTTATCTTGCCTTCTTTCATGACGTGAACTGGATATAGAATTTTAGATTGGAGGTATTTTCCCTGAGCACTTTCAAGTTATGATTCCATTGTCTTCTGGCCTGTATTGTTGCAGGTGAGAAATTAGGAAAGTTATCAGTGATCATCCCTTTATAAGCTATGTGTCCCCACCTCCCTCAAACACACACCAGTTACTCTGCTGTTTTAGAGTTTTACTGCCACGTTCCTAGGGGTAGATGTGTTTGATTCATGTTGCTTGGGAGTTATGGAGCTGCTTAGGGCTTTCTTATTTCTGGAAAATTCTCATCCACTGCCTTGAAATCATTTCTTCTCCATTCTCTCTCGTCTTTCCTGGGCCTCTAAGTAGACCGATGCTGGATCCTTCAAATTTTTCAACTCTTTATCTATGTGCTCCTTTTTACTGGATTTCTTCATAGTTCCCCGTGAGTTTATTAATTCTCTCTTCAGCTGTGTCCAGTTGGTTTAACCTGTCAGTTGAGTTCCATTTAAGTTGGACTTCACTGTCTGTTTATATGCATACACAAAATTATATTTTATATAAATACATAAATGTGGCCTTGTCAAATGTGTGTGTGTGTGTGTGTGTGTAATCTTTTTTCTTTCTCTCTTTTCTTTGGCTCTTTCTTCCAGCCTTCCACTTTCTTTATCCTCTCCCTATTCTATGTAACTCAGGTTAACAACGCAGTGTATATTCTCTCATGTTTTTGCCTTGGTTAAATCATCTTTTAAAAAAATTTTTTTTTAAATGTATATTTTTGAGAGAGAAAGAGAGAGAGAGACAGAGTGAGCAGGGGAGGGTCAGAGAGAGAGAGAGGGAGATACAGAATCTGAAGCAGGCTTTAGGCTCTGAGCTGTCAACACAGAGCCTGACATGGGGCTCAAACCATGAGCTGTGAGATAATGACCTGAGCCAAAGTCGGATGCTCAACCGACTGAGCCACCCAGGCACCCGTCATCTTTTTTTTGTTTGTTTTTAGGGAGACAGAAGTTTATAGTTACATTATCTTAAACTAAGCCTTTATATACAAATATATATGACATATAGATTGGTTATTGTTTATTTCATGAAAGTAGAATTGTACATATGCTTCTTGATATATTATTCAAAGATACCTCCTGGAAATCCTTACAAATCTACTGGTAAAATGTTAATTCATGGTTTTATTTTTTTAAATATTCATACTGTTATCTAATAGGTTTTTAAAAATATTTATTTATTTATTTTCAGAGAGAGCAAAAGAGAGAGAGCACATGCACACAAGCAGGGAAGGGGGAGAGAGAGAGAGAGAGAGAGAGAGAGAGAGAGAGAGAGAGAGAATCCCAAGCAGGCTACGTGCTGTCAGCGTAGACGCGGGACTCCGTCTCATGAGCCATGAGATTGTGATATGATCTGAAATCAAGAGTCAGTTGTTTAACCGACTGAGCCACCCAGGCACCCCCAACTCCTTGCTTTTAAGACTTACTATTCCATGGTATGGACATATTACAATTTATGCAGACACGTTCTAACAACGGTCTTTCATTTTGCTTGTCCTTACAAGCGGTGTTCCAATATGCAATGCTGTACAAACAGCTCTATAGACTTGTGCTTTTATTTCCATGGGATGGAGCAAGGGTCAGCAAACTTGCCCTGAAAAAAGCCAGATAATAAATATTTTAGGCTTGATTGGTCACGCCATCTTCTCCGACCCCTGCTTTTGCCCTGAAGCAGCCATAGACAATATGTAAACAAACAAGTGGCTGTGTTTCGATAAAACTTAATTTGTAAAACCTGGTAGTTGTTTGTATTTGGCCCACAGCCATAGTTTGCTGGCCCCAGGGATGGATTATCAGAAGTGAGATATGAAGGATAGTTTTAAAAATTGTAATAGTAACTGCCAGATTACTTTCCAATAAAGCTGTAATAATTCACATGTTCCTGAAATCATCTCTTTTCCTGAATCCCAACAACAAATAGGTATTATGAATATTTAAAACTTTTGCCAGTCTGATGGATATGGAGTAAACAGCTCACCGTAAATTTAGTGGGCATTTCCAATGGTATTAGTAAGTTTGCCCATTTTTTCATACGTTTGTTGGCCATTTGAATTTTTGTCACCTGTCAGTTATCTCCATATTATGTGTCCTTTTTCTAGTTTTTGTTCCGTTCTTGTTACTCAATAAGGAATGTTTGTATACTGCAGTTACTAACCTTTTCTTCTCTGTATTGACAGAGTCTATTTTTGTTTATTAATTTTGTTTATGCTACCTTTTGTCATAAAGCATTTTAAAAGACTAGAGAGCCAAATGTATATCAGTCTTTATTAAGTAACTTGTGGGTTTCCAGTATTGGTTAAGAAGATCTCTGCCATCCTTACTCTAAATGCATAGTTGCCTAGGATTTTTCTTTAATTTTTATATTTAAGCCTTTAATCCATTTTGAACTTATTTTTATATGGTTGAAGATAGTGCTATGGATTATGTTCTTTCATACCCACATATGGAAGAGGCCTGAGGTTTTTGATTCCTCAGGGTAGTATTTTCCCCTACCCAAGATGCATAAATGACCAAATTTCTTGTCTCGTTCCTGGGCCAATGTGCAAAAACTTCTAGTCCCCCTTTCAGAGGTGAAGCTTAGTGATTCATGCCTCTCTGCTTGTTTCCACTGCCTCTGCCCCCTGCCGTTTGGAGCCCACGTCTGCTGCCCACATTGTCAGGGTCCCAGGGTCGTTGTCAGGACCCTGTTGCTGGTGGGCCTCCATACCCCAGTGCTGCCTCAGCTCCCTCTCACTTCTCCAGTTTTGATTTCTGTCTTGGTTCCTGGCTCCTAGTTATCTCCCCTTCTTTCTTTGTAGCTGCATTATGAAATCCCGCAATTAAAAACAACTATTACATCTGACTGTTCTATGTGTTTGCAGTGAAAAGGAAGGCTGGCCTGCATCACCTAGGTAGTCTTTTGTGTTTCCAGAAGAGATCCCTGGTGATGGATGTATATTTTGAACCTTGGAAACCAAATGTGTAGCACCTCTGGGCCCTGCCTGAAATGGGTCCATCTCTCCTTCCCTCCCTAGGTTCCCTACGGTTGCTGCCTTCAAGGGCTGTTTTCTGCATTGCCAATTCTCATTCAGTGTCAGATCCTATGCCAACGATATTAGCCAACCTGCCCAAGAGACTCGTAATCTTCTGGATAGTTGCTTTTTAAACTGTTACAAGAGTATTTGGTTCAAATTCTTAAGTATGGTTGTTAAACCAATGAGTCATGCTTTTGAGCGCCTGAAAGAAATGAGATCGAGGAACTTGGGGATAGAGTCCCACCGAAGTACGTGATCCAATCGAGAGATCTCACGTCACGTTATGTTTGGCGCAGTGGTAAAGGAGCAAAGAATTAGAAATGCCTTATGCTTTTTCTGTCGTTGTTTTTTTGTTTGCTTATTTTTTTGCTTGTGCATGGGAAGAGAGTGATTTCCATGGAAGAATTTGCTTAGGCAACAGATAAGAATCAAAGAAGAGCTCAGCATTTTCTTTCTTTCTTTTTTTAATGTTTATTTTTATTTTTGAGACAGAGAAAGAGCATGAACGAGGGAGGGTCAGAGAGAGAGGGAGACACAGAATCTGAAGCAGGCTCCAGGCTCTGAGCTGTCAGCACAGAGCCCAACACGGGGCTCGAACTCACGGAGTGTGAGATCATGACCTGAGATGAAGTCAGATGCTTAACCGACTGAGCCACCCAGGTGCCTCGAGCCCAGCATTTTCTGAGCATTAAGTGTTTTATAACATCTCATGTGCCTTAAGATAAGCCTAGGAGAGCTAAGAGGATGTGTAAATTACATAAAATGTAAGGTATGACTATGAGGTTATGCTACTTTGGGGGGCATGTTGTGGACATAAATTTTGTTGTTTTATTACTTCTTAGTCATAAAAGGATATCACAACCGTGAGATCGTGGCCTGAGCCGAAATCAAGAGTCAGGTGCTTAACCACCTCAGCCACCCAGGTGCCCCTAAGTTAATTTTTAAAAATCTTTTAATGTTTATTTATGTCTGAGAGAGAGACAGATCGCAAGTGGGAGAGGGGCAGAGAGAGGAAGACACAGAATCTGAAGCAGGCTCCAGGCTCTGAGCTGTCAACACAGAGCCCGACATGGGACTCGAACCCATGAATCATGAGATCATGACCTGAGCTAAAGTTGGACGCTTAACCCACTGAGCCACCCAGGGTCCCCTAATTTTTAATTTGTTGTCATCAACTAGGTGCGCTGCTTTTGCTAACAGAGAATGAGGTGATTCAGACCAGCCCTCTTGCTAAAGATAAAACTAAAGCTAGATAAAATATAAATTCAGTTTTAAAATCATCTAAGAATTAAGGTAGTGAAAAATTACTGGTTAGGATCTGGGAGAAGACAGAAATCAAGAGTGAGCTTAGTGTTGGGGCTACTCTTGTCTGGGGAACATTTGCAGATCTTGAACAGGGAACTGAAATATTGAGCTACACTTTTAAAAACTTCTTGAGGCTATGAGAAAGAGTTCTGGGTCCAGAGCTTGCCAAGGTTGGAGGCCTTGGGACATACCCTGTACTTTGGATCAGAGTCATGAAGAGCTGCCCCCTAAAGGTAGGGTGGACTAGAATTAAATAGGCCCCCTTATGGAACACAGCCTCTTTTCAAGTCATTTGAAAGGGCTAGAAAATCTAAAACCTAAAATTAGAATAGGATTAGTCTGGATTATTAATAGTGCCCCAAATTATGGCATAAGCAACAAAAATTCTCTCTGGAGCAAACTATATCATCCTAGGCCTCATTTCTACAAATAATTTTTCAAATGCAAATGTCCAGTGTATAATGAAAAAAATAGCATGGCAATACTATTTTTAACCTAATAAAACTGTGTGTGTGTGTGTGTGTGTGTGTGTGTGTGTGTGTGTGTGTGTGCGTGTGCATATCAGTCCAAAATCCAGCTTCCTATTTGATTGTCAAATGTCAAACACTTTAGGGAGGCATCTCCTCAAAGTCAGGAAGAAGAGGAGGATACCCACTACTTCTCCAGTTGTTTAACATTGCATTGGAATGTTAGTTACTCCCATTAAATAAGAGAAAACAATTAGATTCCTGAGAACTGGAAAGGAAGAGGCAAACCCTTTGTTGGTAATGTCTGGAAAAAACCAAGGATACGAATCAATGGACAAGTGCTACCAACCATAAGATAATAAACTAGTACGATATAAAATGAGCATACTGGAATCAATAGCCTTCAAATATATGAATGATAAGCAGTTTGAAGATACAATGGAAGAGAAGACCCTGTATACAACAACAAAAATTTAAACACCTACACAGAAACCTAAGAAGAAATATGCAAAAATAGTAAAACTGTAAAACATCCTTGAAAGATATTAAAATAGCTTTGAACAAATTGAAAAAAATACCTATCCTTCAAAGGGAAACTTAAGATCCTAAAGATGCTATTGTCTCCCTAAATTAGTTATTTAATTAATGCAACCTCAATAAAAATTTCCTCAGACTTTTTTTTTTCCCAGAACTAGGTAAGTCGATTATGAAGTTTATGTGGAAGAATAAACAACTGAGAATAGCCAGGAAATAGTTGGAAAGAATATCTAATGCGTAGCTAATCCTCTTAGAATATGCCGAGACACTTAAAATCTTTTAAATTAAAGCAGTAAGGTACTGGCTCAGGGAAAGACTTAAAAACTAACACATTGCCCAGAAATGTAATTAAGAAAAATTTAGTGTATTACAAAAGAGGCTCTGAATCAGAGGGGAAAATTAACTTTAAATTGTGGTGGAGCAAAGAGGTAACAGCAAGGAAAAAGAAAAATATTAGATCTTTTTCTCATAAAGTAGTCCAGGATAAATTACAACTGTGTTAAAGATCTAAGTGAAAACAAAACAAAAATGGGAAAAAAAAAAAACACCCAAGTACTGGAAGAAAACTATGGGTGAATCTTATAACCTGAATGGAAATTTCTAACTGAAAAAAACCCAAAATAGATTCAATAAGAGAAGAAATTTGACAACAGTGCAAACAAAACAAAATAAGTGGAATCACAAGATAATTACAAATTGGGAAAAATTTTGTAACTTACACTAATATGCTCAATGTAATAAGGATTTCCTAAAAATTGAGAAGAGAAAGATACACAACCTGATTTTAAAAATAAGCAAATGTATGAATAGAGAGTTCACAGAAAAAGTACACTAATAGCCTTCATTCTCAATAAGAGAAATGCGTGTCAGAACTACTGGGAAACTGTCTCTTATCTATCAGGTTGAAACAAAATCTCCAAAGTTTGACAATGTAAATTTTGGCAAGGCTATGTGAAAACAGGTGCTTTCACACAGCGTCGGTAGGGACACAAGACAGTACAACTTCTGTGAGTGAAATTGGGAACAGCTAGCAAAATTTTATATGCATTTGTCAGATACTCAACTGCATATATATGGAGATATATGCAGAAGGCTATTCACTGTGAATATTTTGCTTATTTGTTATAGCAAAAGGCTGGGACAACGGAAGTGTTTTTCAACAGAGAACTGGTTCAATAAACTACAGCATATCTACAAAGTGAAGTACCACACAGTTGTCAAAGGAAACGGAGGGGCAACTCCCATTTCCAGATATGATGGAGTAGGTAGCGGAAAACTGCTGACTTCCACTGAGAACAACTGACAAAGATGGACACAATTGAAATGGATCTTTTTGAGTTTTTCAGGGAGCCACTGGGACAGCCTGGAGTGGAAGGGTCAAAGAATCAGAGAGAGGGAACCACACTGAAGTAAGCCCAACATCCTGAAAGCTGCTTTTCTCCTCTTGGCATCGATGATCCTTGGCATTGAGAATGAAGCTGAGAGATTTGGTCGAGGGGGGCCGCTAAGAGGCACAGAAGAGGCAGAGCCCTTGGCAGTCTCACTGGTCTGAGGAGCTAATGCTTGGAGTGGGTTCCCAAATCAACCAAGACTCT
Organism: Lynx rufus; assembly: GCF_022079265.1. NCBI lineage: Eukaryota > Metazoa > Chordata > Mammalia > Carnivora > Felidae > Lynx > Lynx rufus. The sequence goes on from NW_025814878.1 coordinate 128,986,058, forward strand.
ACAAGCCCAGGTTCCAGAAAAAAGGGGAGGTGCAGAGAAGTGAGCCTGATATTTGGTGGTGTTCTCTTTGAAGGACTTGGGGATTCTTAGTCCATAAAGTGAAAGGCTATGAAGGCAAGAAAAGCAGCTGGAGTGCAGAGTGGAATTTTTAGGTTGTTGTGGAGATACAAACTGGAAATCAGGATCTAAGAGGCAGCAAGCATCTAGTAAATGCCCTAGACTTTCAGTTGAGACCCTTATGAGGGGGCACATTAGGGTAGAGCAAACCTTGTTGCAACTCAGTCCCCCATCGCGTTGAGATAAACTGTCCGTACTCTAGCTGCCTGCCAGACCATAGATTGAATTCTTCCTGTAGGAAAATCACTTCATCTGGAGCCTCTACACTCTTTCAGGCACAGTGATTAGCGTTCAATCTAAAATTAGTAGGATCTAAGAAGTGGGGCCAAGAGGAAAACATAATAGAAATATACTCAGAGGTGTTCCAGATGATTACAGTTATCAGACACAGATTTAAAATAGTTCTAATTAATGTGATCAAGAAAATAAATGGAAAAGGGAAGAATTTTGTTAAAGGACAAGAATCTAGACATTTAATAATAATATAGAAATTTTAGAACTGAAAAATACAGTAATCAAAATTAGCATGTTGGTTTAACATGCATGTTGGACACAGCTGAAGAGAGAGCTGGCAAGCTGGAGAGAGGGTAGTAGAAAAATCTTGACCGAAGTACTAAAAGGATAGAAAATACAGAAAGGAGTATAAGAGACATGATCTATCATATGAAACATTCTAACACATGTAATTGGAATTCAAGAAGGGAAGAAGAGAATGTGGCAGAAGTAATATTTGAAGGGACAATAACCAAGACTTTCCCAAAAATGGTAAAAGATTTTGAGTCACAGAATCAAAAGTTACTAAGAACCTTAAGCAGGATAAAGGCAAAGAAACTACACACTTGGCACATCATAATCAAATTGTTAAAAATCAAAGGCAAAAAGGAAATGATAAAGGCAAGTAGAGAAAACAAGATGCATTATTTTCAAAGAAGCAACAAGACCGAAAGTTAACATCTCAACAGAAATTATGAAAACCAAATGATGGAATGACACCTTTAAAAGGCTGACAGGAAGTAATAGCCAGTCTAGAATTCTATATCTGGTGATAATAACCTTCTAAAGTAAATAAAGGTATTTCCAGAAAAACAAAAGCTGAGGGTATATATTACATATGTCACTGGTAGACTTAGAAGAAGTATTAAATGGAGTTTTCATGTACTGCATCACAATTGTGGTGGTGCATACACGAATCTATGTGTGCATTAAGACTCAGGGGCTCCTCAAGTGGCTCAGTCGGTTAAGTGTCTGACTTCGGCTCAGATCATGATCTTGTGGTTCGTGGGTTTGAGCCCTGTGTTGGGCTCTGTGCTGACAGCTCGGAGCCTGGAGCCTGCTTTGGATTCTGCGTCTCCCTCTATCTCTTGCCCTCCCCCGCTTGTTCTGTCTCTTTCTCTCTCTGTGTCTCTCAAAAATAAGTAAACATTAAACATTTTTTTAAAAGATTAATAGAAATATACATCAAAAAAATCAATAATTATTTTGTAAAAAGAGTGCCTTCAGCACAAGGAGAAGAGTCCCAGATGGAAATGAAGATATGTGAAGGATTAAAGAGCAATAGAAAAGATATATAGGTAAATGTAAGTGACTATTGACTATACAGCAATAATAACATGACTTTAAAAATTTACATTGAATCAAAACATAATAAAACATAAAGAAGGATGGGGGTAAATAGAGAAAAGTGTTCTAAGGAATGAATATTTTGGGGGAGTGTAAATACTAATTTACATGTTGCAGTCTCTAAGATACTCAGTATAACTATAACCTGAGAAATACATTATGTAAGAATAGTAGAAGAAATGCTTAGTTTAAGAATAGTAAAAGAATGTATAACTGAAAAGCTAATGGAGAGGTAAAAGTAAATGATTCTTTAAAAGAAGGGAAGAAGGGAAAGAAAAAGAAACATAAAACAGGTAAACTACATAAACAACAAATAATTAGTGATTACAGTAAATATAAATGTACTAAACACTCCAGTTAAAAGACAAAGATTGTCAGAATAGGTTTAAGAACAAAACATAACTCTATGCTGTTTTGTTTGGGTTTACTCCACGAACTATGCTTGGTTATTATTTTTAAAATAATTAGTTTAATTCACCACATAAAAGGAATGAACAAAGAAGAAACACTCATGAACTCTTTTTATGAAGCCAGCATAATTTGGCAAGAAAATTGCAAGAAAGGAAAATTAACAAGTCAGTCTGTCTTATGGATATGGATGCAAAAATTCTAAACAAAATTTTGGTAATTTGAACCTAGTGGTGTAGGAAAATGGTAATATAATACAACCAGTCTATTGGGTTTAGACAAGAATGCAAGGTTGTTAACTATTGCCTTTTCTATACTGTGTGGGGATAATTTTCAAAGGAAAAAAAGTTACTTACAGGGGAGTGAGGGAGTAGGATAGAGGGGAGATGGATGGAAGCAAACCTTCTGTGAAAATATCTTCTTCAGTAGTTTTGATGTTGGAGAACTATAAATGTTCTATGTAATTAAAATACAAAAATTAAAAAGGAGTGAAAGCAAGCAATAAAAATAGTAAATGAGTGGAAACAAATAAACCTAAGTGTATATCAAGTTGGTACCATAATCACAAAGAGAAAAGAATCTCTAAGTGACTTTACATTATACTAATTTGTCTGTACATCTCTCATGGGATATATTCTAGCGACAAAAATAACTACCAAAAAACCTCAAAAACCTTGAATGGTATTCAGTATTTAATTTTCAGTAATACTATTGATGTTATTACTTGGAAGCTGCTATATTAATATTATAAGGTAAAACAAATATCTAATTATATCACCCTTAAAAGGGATCAAGATTTTCAGTGTAAGTGAAATGAGATAAAAGTGTACAAAGAATTTAAGTAAAACCTTGGAATTTTATATTTAAATTAAAAATATAAATGTGAATTTGTGACTTTTTCCTTTATTACATAAAAAAATCTTATTTCCTAGTTCTGTCAACTATAGGGACTAGAAGAAATGATGACTCATAGGAATAGTTACCCCTTATGCCCAGATTGTGGTCTCTAAATATCATTTCCCACTTAAAGGAGAGCATTTTTAGAAAACTGGATGATTCCAGGACCAGGGAAACACTAGTTGGATCCGGGACATCTTCTTATATCAGAAAGTGAGAAAGCAATCAAAGGCTAAAGCAATCGTATTAAAAGTTCACAGGAATTAAGTAGAAATAGACTCCCACTGACCAAAAATGGGAAAATTTTAGCTCAATAAGAGAATAATGGCTACAATTGATAGAAACACATCATATAAAAATGTGTAAGTTCAGAATAAGACAAGTTTGTCCACTCTTGCCTCTTCAGTATTGTACTAGAGATTCTGGCCAGGGCAAATGGTGGGGAAAAAAGAAAGAAGGAAGGAAGGGAGGAAGGGAGAGAGGGAGAGAGAGAGGAATGAATGAAGGAAGAGAAAGAAAAAGAAAAGGAAGGAAGGAAGGAAAGAGGGAGGGAGAGAGGGAAGGAGGGAAGAAAAAAAGGAAGGAAGGAGAAAAGCATTCCTGTTGGAGAGAAAGAAGTAAAACTATTTTTATTCACTGCTAAAAAATGTTAGAACTAATAATCAGGTTCCATATAAAAATGCATTTTTATATAGTAGCAATAAACAATCTGAAAATGAAATGAAGAAGATAATTTCCTTTACATCAGCTACAAAAACAACAAAATACTTAGGAATAAATGTAACAAAATGATGCAAGAATTGCACACACACTGAAAATTACAAAACAATGTTGGAAGAAATTAAAGAAGATTTAAATAAATGGGAAGACATCCTATGTTAACAGATTGGAAAAGTTAATATTGTTGAGATATCAATATACCCATTTTATCTATAGATTTGACACAATCCCTGTCAAAATTCCAGGTGGCTTTTTTTTTCCAGCAATTGATAAGCTGATCCTAAATTTGTATGGCTATGCAAGAGAATCAGAACAACGTGAACAATCTTGAAAAAGAACAAAACTTGTGCACCTACATTCCCAAATATTCTCAAATCATATATCTGATTAGGGACTTGTATTCAGAATGTATAAGGAATTCTTTTTTTTTTTTTTAATTTTTTTTTTAATTTTTCTTTTTCAACGTTTATTTATTTTTGGGACAGAGAGAGACAGAGCATGAACGGGCGAGGGGCAGAGAGAGAGGGAGACACAGAATTGGAAACAGGCTCCAGGCTCCGAGCCATCAGCCCAGAGCCCGACGCGGGGCTCGAACTCACTGACCGCGAGATCGTGACCTGGCTGAAGTCGGACGCTTAACCGACTGCGCCACCCAGGCGCCCCTGTATAAGGAATTCTTACAGCTCCATAATAATAGCCCAATTAAAAAATGGGTGAAGATTTTGAGTAGACATTTCTCCAAAAGAGATAATGAATGGCTAAAAAACATGTAAGACAATGCTCAATATCATTAGTTATTAGGAAGATGTAAATAAAATTCATAATGATATATCACTTCATACCCACTAGAATGGCTATAACAAAAAGGACAATGATAAGTTGATGAAAGTGGGGAATCTGGAAACTCATATGCTGCTAGTGTAAGTGTACAAAGTACTGTCACTTTGGAAAAGAGTTTGACAGTTCCTCAAAATGTTAAACACAAAGTTACTGTATAACCCAGCAATTCCCTTAGGCAGTTATCTGCCCAAGAAAATTAAAACATACGTCCACATAAAATCTTGTATGCAAATGCTCATACTAGCATTGTTCATAGAGCTAAAAGTGAATACAACCCAATGTCCATCAGCTGATGAATGGATCAGCAAAACGTGGTATATCCTTACAATAGAGTATTATTCAGCAATAAAAGGACTGAAATACTGATACAGTATTGGATACAGTACATGGATGAAACTCAAAAATATGTTGCTAAGTGGAAGAAGCCAGTCACAAAAGACCACATATTGTATGATACCATTATATGAAATACCCTAAGTAGGCAAATCTACTGAGAAGAAAATATGTTAGTGGTTGCCTAAGGCTTGGTTGGCAGAGACCCAGCAGAATGTGAATGATTACTAATAGGTACAAGGTTTCTTTGGGTGATGATGAGAATATTCTACAATTAGATTATGGTGATGGTTGCACAACTCTGTAAATATACTAAACACCCTTGAATGTTGTAGTATAAATTGTGAACATTATGGCATATGAATCTGTCTCAAGCTGTTTCAAAATTTCGTGAGTGTATATAATGCTATACATTTAAAAACAATGATTAGCGTTGGAGATTGCTAGGGTATCAACTCTTACTCTAGGAAGAATAAAGCATTTTTCCTGTTTTTCCTTTCAAACTGAGTTTTTAGGTAACAAAATAGTTGGTGAAGGGAAAGTATTCATTATGGGAGAATTACAACTAATAAAGGCAGAAAGATACAGAAATAGAAAATCACCATATTGAAACTCTCATCAGCAATTTCAAGAACTGAGGGGCGCCTGGATGGGTCAGTTGGTTAAGTGTCCCACTCTTGATTTTGACTCTGGTTCTGATCTCATGGTTCATGAGTTTGAGCCTGTCCTCAGGCTCTGTGCTTATAGTGCAGAGCTTGCTTGGGATCCTCTCTTTCTCCCTCTCTCTCTGCCCCTCCCCCACTCACATTCTCTCTCTCCCTCCCTCTCTCTCTGTCTCTCTTTCTCTCTCTCTCCTAAAAATAAACTTAAAAAAAATAAAGAAGGAACTGAAAAAAATAACCATATTTTAAATTCACAAGAAAAATTAATGGAAATTACAGAACTGAAAAATAACTAAAATTAAGAACTCAGAATAGTATAGATACAGCTGAAGAGAGAATTAGCAAACTGAACAGCAAGGCAGAATGATGCATAGAAAGACAAAAAAAAAAAAAAAAAAAGAGAGAAGTACCTCCCAGAGGGTAAGAGACATATATGATCAAATGAGAAAGTCTAACAATTTAAATGGTGTTGCAGTAGGAGGGGAGAGAGAGAATGGTGCATAGCAATATTTTAAAAGATAATGGTTGAAAGGTCATATAGTTTTTAGTGCTGAGGCTGCCATTTTGAATAAGCATTGTGGATCATATAGAAGTAGATGAGATAGTAGATTTTCTGAGGATGAAGAATGAATAAAATCTGGGATCATGCTGCTTCTAGAGAGACAGGCAGATATTTAAAGACAACAGTTCGGTACAGGGATTTTTTCAAGTCTTACTTTTAGTCCCTTGTGACGTCCATCTGTATTTCCTATTCTTTGGTTTCCTTAATCTTTATAATAAATCGCCTTTCACTTAAGCTTTTCTTGTTTAAAGTAAATTTTTAAACTCAAAACGAGTATCTTCTTACTGCTTTATTGCACTGGTTAGACATCCTTCTCTTGTTTTGTACCTTTGTGGAAATGACACTATTGTTTTATTAACATGTATGCTCTTTGCTTTTGGTTTCAGATTATGGAAGCATGTTTCTAGTCCAATATACAAAGGGCTTTTGTATGTTAGGAATGGATGTGGGATTTTATTGGATATCTTTTTTGTCTTTATAGAAATGGTCATATGGATCTTTTTTTTTTTAACTTCAACTTATTTTTGTGATGGTTTACACCAACAGATTCTCTACTGTTATAGTAGCTTTATCTAACTGGACTAAACCTTAGTTACGGCACATGATTCTTTTAATGCACTAAGGTATGCATGTCTTTCAATTTATGAATATCCTTTTAGAATCTGTGTCTGTTTCATTCGTTTGGACACTGGTCCTTATTTCTCTTTTTTTTTCTCTTGTTTTGGAATCAAGATTATGCAAACCTTGTAAGATGAATTAGAAACTCTTCATCTTTTTCTCTATTCAGCAATAGTTTTAATTCGCATCAGGATTATATACGTCCTCCTCTGGACTTTGATAGGACTTTCTTCAAAATCTATCTGAATGCAGTGTCTTATTTTGGAAATAGTGCTTTGAAACTTTTTCATTTTTTTTCTCCGAAGGGTTATTTTTCATGAAGTTTTCTATCTCTTCCTGGTTTTGCTCTGATGATTAAAATTTCCAGGCACTGTCCTATTTCATCCAGATTTTCAAGCCCACTCACATAGAATTGTATTTAGTAGTTTCTCCTCTATGCTATGATTATATATCTCTTTTCACTTCTAATGTTATAGACTCATGGTTCTTTTTTTTTTCTTTTTTTCCTGCACACAGGCACTGGGAATTTGTGTTTTTTGCTGGACATTTGAAAGCCAAAAATCTTGATTTTACTTATCAATCCTACATTTTGTTTGTTGTTTAATTTTCATTGCTTTTTGCTTTTATCTCTATAGAGAGATGAAATCCTCTTTCTCTACTTCATTTTGGTTTATTTTGTTCTTTTCTTCTTATTTTTGAACGCAAATTTTAGTTTAGTTACTTAATTTCTAATTGCTTTATTTTGATGTTGTTCTTTATTTAAACATAAGTATGAAGACAGACACCTTCTCCAGAGAACTGAAAATTCTAGCAGTGGCTAACATAACTGTAGTATGTTATCTTATTCGAGGAATCAATCTGAGAGAATTCATAGGAAAATATGCAGTTAGGGGGCGCCTGGGTGGCTCAGTTGGTCAAGTGTCCGACTTCAGCTCAGGTCATGATCTTGCAGTCTGTGAATTCAAGCCGTGCATCAGGCTCTGTGCTGACACCTCAGAGCCTGGAGCCTGCTTTGGATTCTGTCTCCCTCTGTCTCTCTCTAACAACCATCCCCCCACTTGCACTCGGTCTGTCTGTCTCTTTCAAATATAAATAACATTTAAAAAAATAAAACAAAATATGCGGTTAGATCTGCAAGAGAGAAAAGATCGTTGTTAGTCTCGTAAATTAAAAAGATGTCTTTCTATGAAAACATAAAGAAATTTGATGACCATGTTTCTCCTTCGTTTTTGCCACTTGAGCTTAGGATTATCCAAATTCCCATTTCCTAAAACTGCTAATTCAAAAAAGGTATGTTCCCCCAAGGAGCATCTTTCTTTTAAAAACCTCACCCTGCTTAACCAAAATCTTTATTATTAATATTATTTGACAGCTCTCATTCCTTTCTGACCAACCAGTTCTCCAAGTTCAACCAACTTTCTGCATAAACATTTAAAATTTTTCATAATGTGGAAAAGTGATTCATTTTAATTGAAGAGAGATTGTTCGGAATTTCCAAAATGAAATTTGAGCTTACACAAAGAAAGCCTCAGACTGAAAGGCTAATTTTTCATAAACTACTGAAAAGCGGACACAGAATGGATGTCTGTCTGTGACCTTAGCATTTGTGGTTTCTGCTGCTGAGCTGAACAGCCATTCTTTATTGTTCTGTGACTCAGCCCTTGTGCATGAATACTTACATAAAACAGAGGCACACAGCAGGGGAGTTCTTCACTAGTTTAAATTGTTTATGGTTTCTTTTGTACCTATAATTCACAATTTAAGTATTCTAAAGTGCATTTGTTTATATGTTACTCAGGCTCAACAGTGAGGCTTTTGAGAAATTCCTATGCACTATTACCCTATGAAATGTCTACTTAGCATGGAAAAGAAGGCAGTGGGGGGATGGAGAATGTGACTTTATGCCCCCGGAACATGTTCAAGAAACTCAGACTGTTGATGGGAATCTGAGGAAAGAAACGATTCCTGGAAAAACTGAAAGAGAAGTGTGAAACAGGTGCTCCAGTAGTAGAGAAGACGTGCAGGAGGAAAGAGCCTGGGCTTAGGAATTGGGCGGAGGCACGAGCAACTCCCGAGTAACGAAGAATTAGGCCAGTGAAGAAACGTGGCAGTTGTGTGCTTGGTGGAGAACTGGAGTGAGCAAAGTTAAGAAGGTGTAAAATGGCGTGAAGAAGGGCATGGCTGAGGCAAGTGTGGGCAGGACAGGGTGCAGGAGACGAGGCTCCGGTCAAGGAGGACCTTGTATGCCACACCAGGAGGACACTGGGGTGTCCCCGAGAGATGACATAATCACACTGGAGTTGGAAGAAAGTTACCCTGAATGCAGGACGGAACGTGGATAGGGACGGGCAGGGTGCACGCAGGCAGACCATTTAGGGGGCCCTTACCGTAGTCTAGCTCACGAAGGTGGTACCTGGCAATGGAGGACTCGTCATAGGAGTGGCAATGAAAAGCAGACAGGTTCTACGATGCTAGAGGCCAAATCACCGTTGGATCTGGAGCTTGAAAGAATGGAATGGCTTTTGGCTTCTGGCTTCACCAACAGGGTAGGCGGTAGGTGATGCCATCACTGAACAGACCGTGTCTACAGAGGCTGTCTGCAAAATGCAAGCTACGTAGTTACGCGTCATGGAAGGCGTGAGGAAAGTGGAGAAGGCCTGAGCTAGCCACCTGCACAGTGAGTGAGGAGGTGGCCAGAGGCTTGTTAAGCAGTATTTGTGTCCACCTGCAGGTGGGAACCACGAAGGGAACTGTGTACGTGGTTGTATGATTTTTTTTTTCCCTGACCTTGTGAAAGAAACAAATGCTGACCAGTGCCCTGACGTGGTCAGATGTCCCTTAGACCAAAGCAGGGAACACGTGGGTGCAGAAGTGTCCCATCTGACAATAAGCAAGGGACGGAAGAAGCCCAATTGGCTTTACCAACGGATGAACAGATAAACAAAACATGGCACATACATACAATGGAATAAGATGCATGCTACAGCATGGTGGACCTTGGGGACACGATGCTGAGTGAAATGAGCCGGCCACAAAAAAAGAGAAATACTGCGCACTTCCATCGATATGAGTTTCCTAGGGTAGACAGATTCATGGACAAAAAGCAGAAAGGTGGTTGCCGGAGGTTGGGAAAGCTTCAGTGTGGGAAGATAAAAAGGTTCTGCACAATGTGACTATACTTAGCACCAGTGAACTGTGCACTGAAAAATGGTTAAGTTGGTAAATTTTGTGTTATATGGTGTGTTTTGATGTGTGTGTGTGTGTGTGCGCGCTTGCCACAATTAAAAAAAAAAGACATACCATAAGCAATAAAAAAAAAAAAAAGGTTGCCTCATCTGATGAGGCTGAGCAGGGTCAACCCACCCGTTCCTGTCACCTCGTTCGCCTTCGCTGGTCCTGGGGCCAGCTCAGCCTGGTGTCTGCTCCCTTAACACCTGGTAACTGACATCGGCCATGACCTGAGGATTCACACTGGCTTTCTGCAGCGCACTTTATTTTTCTCATGGCCTCCCCAGCACTGACTCAGTCAGGGAGGGTGTTGGGTTTTGTTCTCAGCAGCTTGTGGTTGGTGAATGACACAGGTGACTGATTCTTCTTGTTAACCACACAAACCTATCTTGTAACATTTAGCAGAAGTCCACCTCCACGGTTCATTTGCACACCACCACATTTTATTAGGGGTTGAGGGAAGCTTAGTGGCGCATGCAAGCCCTTGACACCTACTGTTTAAGATGAGCAAATTGGTGCCAGAGGAAAATGAGGAGAGAAGCATGAAGAAACTTCAGAGTTAAGGATGTTTCCCCGAAGCGCATGCCGGAAGGTCTGGTGCGGGTGGGAGTGCGCTTCGCCTTTGACTCTGAAAGTACTGGGGATCCCAGCTGTGAGAAAAACGCGTGGTTGCAAAGTCTACCGCGTTCCTAAGACTCTTTCAATAAATACTTATTGGCAATTATCGTGCTGCAGCTGCCATTTGGCTCTGAGAACACAGCAGTGGACAAGATAGGAGGGGTTTTTTCTCCCAGGGGATCCCATTTTAGGTGGAATTAGAGAAAAAAAAAGGCAAGAAATAGAAAAGCTAGTAATAAGGGTTCTGAGAGGGTTAAGAGAAGTGAATGTGCTAGAAGGTGGCTGGGAGGGGACATTCGTTTGGAAGGTTAAAGCCGCTGAGCTCTGGGCAACCACAAAAAGCCTGATCTCGACCGTCCGGCAGGGAGCCTCAGGGCAGCAGGACCGATGGTACCAAGGAGTGACTTTAGCTTATTTGAGGAACAGAAAGGAGGCTCCTGTGGTTGGAACGTGGGAGGCGAGGGTGAGTGCGGTCTGAGCTGAGGTCAGAGGTCAGCACTGGTCATGAAGGGCTTTATAAGTCAAGGTTTGAATCAAAGGGCAAAGAGGAGGACTGCAGGGCACTGAGCGGGGGGCGGGGGGGGGGGTAACAGGATGTGATTTATGTTTCTAAGAGGCCGTCCTGGCTGCTGTGTGATAATTGCATTGTAAAAGGCGAGTATGAGAACAGGGAGGCGCATTCAGGGGGCATTTGCTACCATCTAAGAGAGAGATGACTCTCGCCTGGATTAAGTTGATGGGGCTGGGTCAAATCCCTTAGGGAGAAGGGTAGGGCATGGGACCAAACCCTGGGCCCTCCAACAACCAATCCCTTATTCAGGAGGCCTTAACCATTTCTAGGTCTGAGACCCAAGAGAGCAATTTCTCAGGGAGGCCTTATGAAAGGGACACTTGGGAACAGCAGAATTCTTCCCAAAAGCATCACTGCGTTCTCCCTTCTTCCCCCGGCCACCCCCCTCTGCCCCTCCTGGAGCCTCTCTTGTGCCACAGCGACTGGAGAGTGTCCAGCACCTGCCATGGCCGATGCAAAACCCAAGGCAGGGTCGAGACAGGGAGCAGGGAGGCAATTAATTTAAGGAGGTGGGGCAGGTCGTTCTGTTGGGGATTACGAGGAGTGAGCACTAGCCAATGCATAAAAACCTGTGAATGACAGGGTTTGTCACTGAGGAAGATCAAATTCCAATTTGATGGGCAATCCGCGAAACCAATGCACCTGTGCAGTGGAGACGAAGGATGACAATATTAAGTGATGTGCTACTTCCCTCCAGAACTCAGATGAGAAGCTGTTCTCAGTTGGAAAAGGGCAGTTCGATTCCACCACACCCTGACTTGTACTCGGTCCTTTTCCCATCTCCTTTCTTTTGTCGTACGTCAAGTAACTGGCTTTTGTGACCAGGTTTATTGTGCTATTATTATTTTTTTTACTAAAGGGTCATTGATGTATTCTGTTGACATCCAAAGGAAATGGAGGGGAGAAAAAGCTTTCTGTAAAAAGGCCCATTGGCAGTGTGCTCATTCAACTTTTATTTATTTTTTATTTATTTATTTATTTATTTATTTATTTATTTATTTAGTATTTATTTGTATTTATTTGGAGAGAGAGAGCGAGCAGGGCAGGGGCAGAGAGAGAGAGGGAGAGAGAGAATCCCAAGCAAGTTTCATGCCCGGCTTGGCACCTGACGCGGGCTTGATCCCATGATCTCAAGATCATGACCTGAGCCAAAATCAAGAGTCAGATGCTTAACCAACTGAACCAGCAAGGAGCCCCACAACTTTTATTTTTATATGCCATTAAATTATTTTGCTTTCATTGTTTGACAAGCAACAACAACAACAAAATCCTTTGCATACTTTATCTGCTGAATTCCGATGGATTTCATTTATCATTGTAAAACCAAGGACAACTTAAACATTTTACAGTCTTTTGTACATAGCTGTTACATGCGGGGAATCTGTTTTTAAGTTGGAACACATTTCTCGGAAGGAAATGAATCCTAAGTGGCTTTTCTTTTAACTCAAGTGTCTTATTTAAATAAACTTTTTGTTGAAAATAATATCAAAAAGCCCATCATTGCAGCAGGAGAACGGTGAGGCTGTTTTATCCTGGCTTGGCCAGGATAAAGTTTGGCAAAGTGGGAAGTGTGAATAAGCTGGTTATCTCTGGGGTAGCCCAAGCAAATATTCATCACCGTCTCCACGCTGCAATCACCTTGACCTGCTGGGTTGGAGGCACGCCATCCCTTGGTTGCTGTAGGTGATCATTGTTTTGGAACCCGGAGGATGAACCAGGTGGCCTTTTGAGGCACCCTGGAGCCCAGGGATGGTTGGAGAGAGAGCTCACTCGGGCCCTGCCGACAAGAGGGTTTCCTGACAAGAGTCTTGAGGAACTTTGCAAAAAAGTCTCCTAGTTGCCCTAACTCTGCTGTCTTCCAGGAGAAACAACAGTAGAGGCTGAAAAGAGGAGATTTTTACCTTTCTTTCATTGGGTTTTTGGTGTAATAGGGCATTCTCCTATGAAGTTTGAAACAAGTCATAGCTGTGAGGAGACCATTTCTGACTTGCTGCTTACTTTGTGGCCCCGAACAAGGCTGGACCATCTAAATTCTTTTCTTTTCTTTTCTTTTTTTTTTTTTTTACATTTACTTATTTTTGAGAGACAGAGAAACAGCACACGTGGGGAGGGGCAGAGAGAGAAGAAGACAGAATCCAAAGCAGGCTCTGAGCTGTCAGCAGAGAGCCCGACGCAGGGCTTGAACTCACAAACCGTGAGATCATGACCTGAACCGAAGTCAGACGCTTAACCAACTGAACCACCCAGGCGCCCCAAGGTTGGACCATCTAGGATGTTATTGTATTTCCTCTCCCCCTTTATGTATTGGAAACTCAATATAATAAATGTGTTCAGTTCAGTTCAGTGAGTACTTATTTTCTCTATTTTATTTTATTGTATTCTATTTTATTTTATTTTTTTTCACTCTTTTAAATGTTTATTTTTGAGAGAGAGAGTGCAAGTGGAGGAGGGGCAGAGAGAGAGGGACAGAGGATCTGAAGCTGGCTGTGCACTGACAGCAGAGAGCCCGATATGGGGCTCGAACTCGCAAGCCGTGAGATCCTGACCGGAGCGGAAGTCAGACGCTCAACTGACTGAGCCACCCAGGTGCCCCTCGCTGTGTTTATTTTAACTGAATATCTGATTTGTAATATATTTCACTGTTCTTATAAAAGCAAAGTTACACAAACAGCTTAGGCTCCCCCCCACCTTTCTTTATTTTTTTTATTTTTTTATTTTTTTATTTAAAAAAAATTTTTTTTTCAACATTTATTTATTTTTTTTGGGACAGAGAGAGACACACAGCATGAACGGGGGAGGGGCAGAGAGAGAGGGAGACACAGAATCGGAAACAGGCTCCAGGCTCCGAGCCATCAGCCCAGAGCCCGACGCGGGGCTCGAACTCACGGACCGCGAGATCGTGACCTGGCTGAAGTCGGACGCTTAACCGACTGCGCCACCCAGGCGCCCCTCCCCCCCACCTTTCTGACCTTCCTCGATGAACCATATCTGTCTGATTGGCCACCTAGCGATTAACACACAGTTCAGGCTAAGTCGTTGAAAACACTGATGTATTAATTTAGTCAGTCAATGGATCCTAAGAGGGGATTTTTAGGTTTGGAGAAAGCTGTTTTGTGTGTTTGTTTTGTTTTTAACTTCAGAATTGTGGTGACACATTTTTCAACCAATCGCATGATGCTGACTGTATGCCAGAACCTGTTCTAAATGCTTCATAAACATTAAGTTTTAATTTCAGCTTTGAAACAAGCCTCCTACACAGCAACTATTATTATGCCCATTTTACTGACGAGGAGATCAAGCTTTGCAGAGAGTAAGATCACTGAAGATCCCACAGCTAAGAGGCAGAGATAAGATTTAAACCCAGGTTCTTCTGCTGAGGCCAAGATTGAGGTATTGTTGTTGTTTTTAAAGTGTTTTACTTGGAAGTAATCCCAAATTTACAGAAAGGTTGTAAAGGAAGGTGCAACAAGGAATATCACACTTCCTGAGATTCTTTGTTGTTAGCGTGTGTAACGTTCTTCTTCTGAGACGCAAATACCCACACGGTGGCCCTTTACCCTAGAATACGTCAGTGCGTATTTGCTAGGAATGGGGCCGTTCTTTTACGCAATCAGCGCATGTCTATCTTTAGTAAATGTAGCACTGATGAGAGACTTCTATTCATTTGCTGTCTATATTTCAGTGTTGACAGTTAACCCAGTAATAAGGTCTTTTCACATTTCCGCCAGGATGGGATCCAGACGAGTTCTAGGTATTCTTGTTGTCAAATCTCTCTTGCCTCCTTCATCTGGACACATTTCATCCCCTTCCCGTGTCTTGTGTGACCTTGATATTTTTTTTGCTGAGTATGTTTCCCCTCCTGCCTTTAACAAAATAGAACAAGCATTCTTCATCTTGCGTTTGATGCCTTGTCGCGATTAGGTAAGGAGATTCAGTCCTACATGGGAGACGCGGTGACCGGCTCAGGATCTTATCTCTGGAGACACACGATATCTGCCTGCCCCTCGCTGGTGGTGGTGGCTCGGATCACCATGCTCCATCAAGCGGTTGTCTGATTTCTCAGACAAAACAATTACTATTTTTCCCTTGCCGCTAATAAGCCGTCTGGGGGGAGGCTGAAGGATGTTTCTCTGCCACTTGGAGGCACCAGTCATAGGGAGACGCCTATGTGTGTGAGGGTGGAAGCAAGTTCTTCCCTTCCCTTCCGCGGGAATGTTACAAGCGGGGAATACGTGCTCCTTCCACCTGCAGCTGGAAAGTCCGCACATCTTTTGTTGTGATTTCCAGTCGTCACAGGGCATTTTGTTAGGGCTGAGTTACTGCTCGCAGGTAGAGCTTTGGGGCTTTGATGTTTCTGGGCCCTGATGAGTCAAGCTTGCATCTGTGAAATGATAAAGCGGCTGAGATGCCTCCCGAGAGAACAAGGAATGGGATCCTCGCCCGTAATGTCTGAGACCACATTTCAGGAAAGGGTACCGGTTCCTTGAGGGAAGGCAGACAGCAACAGAAATGGAAGTCTGGACTGGCTTCACATCCAAACCTGGGAGACGTTGCAACGAAGGATTGATTTAGGGTGTCGGAAATCGCCAGTGGAACTGGTCCCAGCCCAGAACCCTGGGCAGTAGGCAGAATGGCTGTGAGCCCAGTAGGACTGACCCAGCCCATCCTCCTAGAGAACATCTTGACTCTGCGGAAGGAGAAGCAGAGCCCTGGTTCTTTACACACCCATGAGCATCTGAGCTCTTACACAGCCAAAATATTTTCCACGAATACATGTGATATTAAAGATAGTATGCTAAAAAGAGAGGACAGCGAATAATCTAGGTAGAGAAGATTAGACGAAAAGTTAGAACCCATATACTCAAGCCGTAGGTTACTAAATAGTTACTAACACTGGCATCGAATTTGTCTCAGAACTTCTCTATTGGAAAGGCAAAAAGGAAAACGTGATCAATTAGTTACAAAAATCTCACTTCCATGACAAAAAACTGATCAGTTACTCAGAAGAGACAAAACATTCCCGATGCTTAAACGTGAATATGTCTGTCTTTGCTTTGCTTTGCTTATTGGTAATAGAGCTTCTCTTGAACACTTAGCCTCTTGTCAATTTTCTCTGTAATTGATTTTTACTTCCAGGTCCCGTGGTTGAAAGGTCTGTAAATGCTGTGATGTCTAAAGATCTGAGTATCAGGATGGGGAAGAAACAGAAGTGGCGAGTCCCATCGAGAGAGCACATAAGGTAACGTAACAACACAGTTAATCCAAAGCCACGGATTCTAAATCCAGGGACAGAGGGTTTGGCCTCATTACACCAACTTGCAAGGGAGTGCCCTGGAGCTGTGCCCGCAGGGAGCTAGGAAACAGGAAATCCCACCTCAGGAGATTGCTGGCAGCGAAATGGCAGTCACCCAGCAACAACAACCACCACAACAAGAAGGCACTAAAAGGAATGATGGAAAATCACTTACATGAAGGGAAACAATGCAACCGGAACTTATGAGTACTCTAAATCCTGCCCTTTGGAGGGATTTCAGATTTTATTTGTTATCTTTAAGGATCCTGCAAAGTCCTTTTGGTTCAAAGGGCTTCTCCAATGTGGGATTGGTAGGAGACGTTCGGGGAATAGATTCATTCATGTGGTCAGTTAGCCAGTCAGCAAACATGACTTGAACTCCAGGCCATGAGATGGAGAAGAAGAACTCCAGATGCCCTATGTCTGAAATATACAATAGAATAGGGACAGGTGCAGGCAGAGAAATAATGGCCGTGCTATGTGTTTCTAGAGCACTGCAGAATTCTTTTAAAAGCTTTATATTTGTAGGGCGCCTGGGTGGCTCAGTCGGTTAAGCGTCCAACTTCAGCTCAGGGCATGATCTCCCGGTTTGTGCGTTCAAGCCCCGCATCGGGCTCTGTGCTGACGGCTCGGAGCCTGGAGCCTGCTTTGGATTCTGTGTCTCCTTCTCTCTCTGCCCCTTCCCTGCTTGCACTCTCTCTCTCTCTCAAAAATAAATAATAAAAACATTAAAAAAAAAAAGCTTATATGTGTAACATCGAGCGAGGTCTGCGTTAGCATCTCCTGCAAAAGCAGGGTGGTGGCAGAATCTGTCAGAAAAGCCAAATTGCCCTTCCGGACTTTTTGTTTCCCCAACTCACCACAGGGGGGCGCTGTGTGAGGCTACCCTGAGGGCTCCCGAGTGAACTCTGCTTTAGATCAGCAAAATGGTAGGCACTAAATGAAAAGCTTCAGAACCATCCTAGGTGGTGTCCAGATAAAGCCATTGTTACCTGGAGTGAATGAGCGAAGGCCATTTGCAGTGGCAGGGACATAAAGGACTCTTGGAGGGCCCTTTCCAATAAGGGCGGCTGCCTGGGAAGTGTAAACACGCAAGTCTGGTCCCCTTTGCAAGCGACAGGACATGCTAACTTTTCTCCAGAACGCTTTCCTCCACACAACAGGCCCCCACAGGCCCTCTTCTGAAGGTTCTTTGCAGACCTTTTGTTTTCTTGCTTGTTGATTTTCCTTTTGCAAACAAGACCGGGGGACCCATTATTCAACTAAAACCTTCTTTTGTCAACTCTTAGGTTTTCTCCCTAGTGTTGATTGGATGTCTAGACAGATAGGTGGAAATAATTGCCCAGGGGGAAGGACAACCTTAACTCAAGCGGTCCATTTACATTTTTACATCCTCCTAAAAATACACCACACCAACCCCTTTGTCTTGGTAGTTCAACGTTGTGCAAGACTCTGGAATATGTTCCTTCTTTTTGCAGTGTTTAAAATGTCCCGTTCAGAACCATTGTTCTTCGAGACTTCAACTTCTTTGATAGGGATTTAAATCACAAAGGGTTCAGGCAGTTCTGAAAAAAACCCTCTGTTATGCTCCCTGGGTCATAAAGGAGACTCATAAACTGCTTTTGCGTGGTAACTGCTGTGGGGGAAGGGTAGATAGTGTCTGATGTCTGATGGTATCCTAACTGCCAGGCGGGCCGGAGAAAATTAAGGGTATGTTTTCATTTAACATCATTCCTTGCTGACTCTTGTCTCCCTGGAAAATTGTCCACGAGGAGACAAACGAGGGTGCCCTTTCTGTTAACTCAGTTTTCTTAATTATAGTTGGTAGGAGATGGGCTTAAATCGTGTTGTGAGGTATGGGCTCCGTCTTCCCTCCAGGCGGTGGAGGAATTTGTGTCAGAGACTGGTAACAGTAAACCCTGAGATAAAAGTCAGCCTGCCCAACTTTTTCCGTTGCCCCTTTTAAAGGTTTCTCTCCGGTGTTCTGGCCTCTACTCATTAAAACCCTTTCAAGGTTGTTTTTTTCTTTTCTTTTCTTGCTTTCAAGCACAAAATAAGCGTGTGCCTACACGTTCAGGACCTGGGAGGAAAGAAGGGTGGGCTGAACGGAGTCTTCCCGTGGTACTGTTTGGGGTTTCTATGGCCTTGTTTGTTCCCTCTTTTGCCTAGCCTCGGGGTTCAGTGCCAGGCTGGGATAGTGTTCACCCCAGGCTGCTTTCGTGGAGACGTCCAGAACTGTGGTGCTTCCTAGTTCAGAATGGGTCCACATCCGTCCCGATGCCCAAACCAGAAACCCTCAGCATAGCTACCCCTGCATCAGGCGCCATGTGCAATTCATCAATCGTGTTGATTCCCTCTCCTATACGCCTGGAGTCTGTCTGCTTCTCTCTCCTTTTTGGCCCAGGCTCCCTTCGCCCTTTCTCCTACAACGGACACGAGGGCTTCCTAACTGAGCTCTCAGGATCCTCGAGGCCCGTCCTCACCGCCTTCCACCCTACCAAGTGCTGTGTTCAGAACACGGCATCTGTTATCATGACGGCCGCCTTTTCGAGAAGACTTCCAGAGTGTTAAGCAAATGGGAATCCTTAGAGCAAATCCCCGGACAGGCCAGGCAATCTTTGACTGTTCTTTCTCTTTCTCTCTGGATGGATTTCATTGTCCTCTCACTTTCTTGGGTCCCGTCTAAAAAGTACTTGTATTTTATTTATTTATTTTTTTTTAATTTTTTTTTTAAAAAGTACTTGTATTTTAAAGCTCTTCATACAAGATTGACCTTCACTTGGGCTTTTGTCTGTAATCTGTCTTAAATTGTTTCCAAAGCATGTTTACTTTTGGCTTCAAACAAAGCAAAGCACAGAGCAGGACTTCCATTTCCTTCCTGCCCCCTCTGGGGCACCACACATTTGCTGAGCAGGTAGAGACCCTGGCTGGGAGGCTGGACGACTCCTCGGGCTGGGGCCGCCCTTGCCTTGATGGGCACAGCCGATCCGTGCTGTGGCGGCCAGGCAAGAAACGTTCAATGAATGCATGAATCCTTGTTTTTCATGTCCTCTGGTGAATGGCAATTTCTTTTGTCATCCTTCCTCAAAAACTGTGAAGAATGTGGATGTGGTATGTGGGGAAACATCTAAAGCCCAGACAGACTTTTAACTGACTAGGGGAGCAGGAAACTGTCTTTGTCTTCCGGGCTAGTCTTGAACTAGCCCGGGGTTGTCACTAAAAAGCTGAACTTTCTGATTTGCCCTTTTTTTTTATTTGGGGGGGGGGCTGCCAGCGTTTCTGGTGAATTCATTGGCAGTATCGGTTTGACAAAAAAATGGAACATTAGAATCAGTTGGGAAATGCCTTACCTCTTTTGAAAATGAACTTTATTGAGCTAGACGTACCTGTGATGACATGCAGCCGTTTTGAGTAGATATTATAATTTTGACAAATTTCTGCACTTGCGTAATTACCCTAAGGCTCAAGATGTAGACACAGTACTGTCCAATACCATAGCCACTAACCACATATGGCTACTTAAAATGAACTAAAACGAACTGAAACTTAAAACGGTCCCTCGGTTGTGCTAGTTACCTCTCAGATGCTCCGTAGCTGCAGGTGACTGTTGCCTACTATATTGGACAGCGCAAGTGATAAAACATCTCCATCGTACAGTGCAGATATAACACGTATGTATGGCCCTGAAATAAAACGTGTCCGTCACACCAAAAAGTTCCCTCGTCCTCTTTTCCGAATTATTCCCAACTCCCACCCTTGCAGGAAATCACTGATTTGATGTCTGTTAACTGCCAAGTAGATCTGTGTTTTCTAGAACTTCGTATATATGTACTCTTTATTTGGGTGGCTTTTTCTCAGCAAAATGTTTCTAAGGTGGATCCATTCATGCTGTTACGTATGTCGTTAATTCACTCCTTTTTGTTTATTTATTTTTGTTTGGGTTGCTTTCTTTTTTTAGAGTTAACATCGCACTATGTTAGTTTCAGGTGTACAATATGATGCGGCAATTCTGTACGTTACGCAGCGCTCATCATGATAAGTGTGCTCTTAATGTCCTTTGTCTGTGTCGCCCGTCCCCACACTCACCTCCCCTCTGGTAACCATCAGTTTTTTTTGGTTCGTCTCGTTTTTGATTTGTTCATTTGTTTTGTTTCTTAACTTCCACATATGAGTGAAATCGTACGGTATTTGTCCTTCTTTGACTTATTTTGCTTCCCATCATGCTCTCTAGCTCCATCCGTGTTGTTGCAAATGGCAAGATGCCATTCTTTTTTATGGCTCAGTGATATTCCTTGTATGTATACCACCTTCTTTATCCATTCATCTATTGATGGACATTTGGGCTGCTTCCATAATTTGACTATTGTAAATAATGCTGCAATAAACATAGGGGTGTATATATCCTTTTGAATTAGTGTTTTTGTATTCTTTGGGTAAATACCCAGCAGTGTGATTACTGGATAATATGGTAATTCTATTTTTAATTTTTTGAGGAACCTCCATACTGTTTTCCACAGTGGCTGTACCAGTTTGCATTCCCACCAACAGTGCACGAGGGTCCCTTTCTCTCCACATCCTCACCAACACTTGTTCCTTGTGTTTCTTATTTTAGCCATTCTGACAGATGTGCGGTGGTATCTCATTGTGGTTTGACTTGCATTTCCCTGATGAGAAGTGGTGTTGAGCATCTTTTCATGTATCAATTTGTCATCTGTATCTCTTCTTCAGGGAGATGTCTGTTCATGGCTTCTGCCCACTTTTTATTTGTTTTTAGAGAGAGAGAGAGGGAACAGGGGAGAGGGACTGAGGGAGAGAGAGAATCTTAAGCAGGCTCCATACTCAGTGCAGAGCCTGACACAGGGCTCAATCCCACAACACTGGGATCATGACCTGAGATGAAATCAACAGTCGGGCTCTCAGCCAGCTAAGCCACCCAGGCGCCCCTTGTGCCCATTTTTTAATTGGATTATTTGGTTTCTGGTATTGAGTTGTATAAGTTCTTTATACATTTTGGATACTAACCCTTATTGGATATTCCATTTGCAAATATCTTCTCCCCTTCTATAGGTTGCCTTTTTGTTTTGTTGATTATTTCCTTCACTGTGCAGAGGCTTTATATTTTGATGTAATCCCAATAGTTTATGTTTGCTTTTGTTTTCCTTGCCTCAGGAGACATAGCTAGAAAAATGTTGCTATGGCTGTTGTCAGAGAAATTACTGGTGTTCACTCCTTTTTATTAATGAATAGTGTTCCATTGTATGAATAGACCACAATTTATTTATCCACTCACCTGTGGATGCCATTGGATTGTTTTCCTTTGGGACTATGATGAATAAAGCAAGTTAGTTTTTTGTGTGGACATACATATTTTAATTTCTCTTGGGTAAATACCTATGATTGGAATTGCTGGGTTATATGGTAAGTGTATATTTAACTTTGTAAGAGATTGCCAAACCATTTTCCAAAATGGTGGCACCATTTTACATTCCTACCAGCAGTGTAGGGAGTTCCAGATGCTCCCTGGAATAATCTTTAGCAGTTATTGGTAATTGTTTACTTGTTCTATTAATTACTGAGGCAGAAGTATCTAAATCTCCACCTTTAATTACAGATTTCCCATTTTTCCTTTCAGTTATATCAGTTTTTGCTTCATAAATTTTGAAACTTTGTGATTAGGTACATACAAAATAAATAATTTTTTTTTATGAGTTGACCCTTTTATCTTGCAGTGTCCTCCTTTGTCCTTGTTCTCAATTCTTTGTCTGCTAATGTAGCTGCTCCAGCTTTCTTTTTAAATCAGAATGTGCACAGTACATCTCTTTCCATCCCTTTGCTTTTAAACTTATATGTATATTTTCACTTAGTGCAGGTGTCTTTTAAATAGTATATAGCTTAGTCTTGCTTTTAAAAAAAAATCCAGTTTGAGAATCTGACTTTTAATTGGTGCGTTTAGATCATTTAGTTTTAAAAAAGTCATAACTAACAAAAGAATAAGTCGTATGTATTTCAGGTGTACAAACTGATGATTTGACAGGTGTATACCTGTGAAGCTATCACCATGGTCAATAAAATAGCCATTTTCATCATTTCCCCAAAGTTTCCCTGAGCTCCTTTGGAATCCCTGCCACCCCTCCTCTTTCTAGGACACCACTGAGCTGCTTCCTGTCACTATAATTTGCATTTTTAGAATTTTGTGTAAATGGAAACATACCGTATGTAGTCTGTTTTGTCTGTCTTCTTTTATATGTCGCAATGGTTTTGAAATTCAATCATATTGTTTTTGTTTCAATTTTGTTGTTCCTTTTTATTTCTGTGTAGTATTCCACTGTGTAGATACACAATAGTGGTTTTATTCATTCACACAGATGGAGATTTGGGTTGTTTCTAGATTTTGGCTATTACAAATAGAGCTGCTATAAGCACTCTTCTTCAAGTCTTTGTATGGACATATGCTTTTATTTCTCTTGAGTAAATACGTACAAGAGGGTTTCCTAAGTGATACATTAGGCATAAATTTAATTTTTTAAGGAACTGCCTATGTATTTTCCCAAGTGTTTGTAGCATTTTACACTCTCACCAATAGTGTATGAGGGTTCCATTTGCTCCCGGCTTGTCAACAGTTGGGATGGCTTGCCTGCTTAATTTTATTGACTCTATTTGGTGTGTTTACATTTCATTTACTTATTGCCCATTCATATGTCTTCCTTTGTGAGGTTTCTGTTCACATTTTTTGCCCATTAAAAAAAATTTCATCATCTCTTCATTGATTAATGTCCCTGGTGGATTTATGTGATGCAAATATTTTCTCCTGCTTCGCGGGCTGCCTTTTTGTATTTTTAATGGTCTCCTTAGAAGAGCAGAGTTTTTAATTTTGGTAAAGTCCAAATTATCGATTTTTTTCTTTTATGATTTATTCATTTATTTAGTTATTTCATTACTTATTAATTTTTTTAACATTTATTTTTGAGAGAGAGACAGAGACAGAGAGACAGAGCATGAGTGGGGGACGGGCAGAGAGAGAGGGAGACACAGAATCTGAAGCAGGCTACAGGCTCTGAGCTGTCAGCACAGAACCCAAAGTGGGGCTCAAACTCATGAACCGGGAGATCATAACCTGAGCCGAAGTCGGACACTTAACCCACTCAGCCACCCAGGCACCCGTTATTTACTTACTTATTTATTTTTCTATCTAAGGAACTTTTATCTACCTGAAATCACAAAGATTTTCTCCTATGTTTTCTTCTAGAAGTATTACATGTAAGTCTGTGCTCCATTTCAGTGTTGTGTAGGCTGTAAGTCTTTGTTTTTTTCCATGGAGAGATGCAGTTGTTCCTGTACGATGTTTTCAAAAGACTTCATTCCCCACTGAAGTGTCTTGACACTTTTCTTAAAACTCAGCTCATGTTTATAGATGTGGACAAAATGATACAAAATACATACAAATAACTTCATCTGTTCATCTCACAGTTAGGATACCTGTGTGAAAGAGGGGGCTAAACATTAAAAATAATTTATGTGTATATGAATGTCTAATTTTCATCAAATCTAGTTTTCTTTTAACTGTTTCTTTATGTCTCTTCCAAAATGAATTAAGCAACTCTCTTTGATTCTAAAACCTCACAAATGGTATCATCCGTATTATGATGGTAGAAATCATCGTACCCATGATTTAAATGGACAGGCTTTCTGGGGAAGCCAAGCCTTGTTCCAGATATTTGGCTTTGGCAATGTCCACAGATCACAGAATTTTCTTCATATGTAAATATACTCTGAAGTGACACCAAGTGAAAAAATACAAAACTCTCAATTCTCCTAAAAAAATCCAGATCTCTAGTATTGCTCTGTGACAAAGAGAAATATGGAAAAGAAAGCCCAGTGCTTTTGGAAATCGAGATCTAAAAATTTAATGTTTAAAAAATAACCTTTACATACAAGATGGGAAAGAGTAATACAGACTGAATGTTTTGGTTTCGAAAACGTGAAATGTCACCACGTAGCTTAGAACAAGTCTGCCATCTCCTAAGAAATACACATTATTATACAATGGAATCTATAGGGACACTTTTGAACTCCTGCTTAGTTGATTTTCAGCAGTCTCCTTCCTCCCTACAAACTTACTTGTCATATAACCATACAATTTGTAATCATCTTTTGACAGAGAACTTGGAGAGCTACAATCACGGCTGTTTTCAAAAGCACCTTCTATGATGTTTCACTGATTTTTTTTTTCCATCACACTTAGATCGCACATTCTTCTCTCTTAAATCCCTTCCTGTTCCAATGATTTGGTCTTTAAAACAAGCAAGCTTAATTAAGTCAAGGCATATATTGCAAAATAAAAACGTTTTCCAATAGGCTAGACTAGAACCATTAAATAAGAACGGGACCAAAAGCCCATAGATAACATGCTTCCTGACTTGGTAATGTGAGAATACCTTTACCCATTGGGTAGGAAAGGTCTCATCTGCCCCAAGATGAATCTGATGGCTTGTGTTGTGTCTGTACTGTGCCAACACCAACAGGTTTAAGGGGGAAGACTATGGAACGGACTTTGCTGAGCTGTGAGATGGCAATGGGCTGTTTACACAGGGCCGTGGGCCAGACAGAATTGTAAAGACTGGATGGGCTCAGTGTTGGGTCAGCAGCTGGATGTTTGAAGAAGGGTGCGAGATCAAGCAATGGATTCTCATAGAATAGGATGTGGCCTGGAGGCTCTTAACCTTTAAGTGACTAAAAAACTGGTCAGTTTTCCTCAGGTACTGATGGTGGTAGCACCCAAGTGAATGTTGAGAGTCCAAAAAGGCCTCTACTTAAACCTGACAGAACGGAACCATCCCTTCTTTTTGTGGACAATCGTAGTCTGATATGTCTTTATGAATTCCTGCTGCAAATAATCTGGTCTTTGCAAATTTAAAACACCCTCTGGAAAGCCTCATGGCCAAATCACTCATAAACGCAGATGATCAAAAAGCCCCGGGGAAACATGTGCTCTCCTTTTATTGTGATGTCCTCTCTGTTTTGAAACAACCCAGCCCGAACTGGGGATACGGCCTTGAAATACTTCTAAAATATCGGTGCTTGAATCAACATACACTTCCTGAAACTTCTAACAGGGCTTCCTCCATCAGAAGTGCGGCATTTTGCCACAATGTGCCCGAGAAGGTCGACTTTGAAAGGGGCCCCAAAACAAGAACAAGTCACATCATGCCTCATTATTGGAAGGTGAACATTTGCATGTATACGTGCTTCCCAGACTTGGAAGTGACAGGCTCAGGATAATTGCTAGTATACATATAGCAATATTACAACTAGCTGGTATGTTTTCTAAAAAAAAAAAAAAAAAAACAGAAAAAAAAAGGAAAAAAAATGCAGCATTAGGAGGTGGTTACTAAGGTGCTTCTTAATTCATGTTTTCTAATGGAATGTCTCGGACAGACGTCTACAAACGAACGTGCCTACACAGGCATACGCACGCACATGGACACGTTTCTGTACAGCTGATGCCTTAGATGCTTACGTGTTTACATAAGAACCACACGGGAAAAAAAAAAAAATTCCCCCTCGAGCTCCCTGAATTTCTGAATGTCATCTAACCCCATCAAATGTTAAAATATTTCATTTTCATATAAAATTATCTACAAAAATAGATAACATTTACAAAAACCAGATAGCATTTCCAGTTTTCCTTGGTGGCGCGCTCAGCTCCCCCTTCTTCCTGTCCTTCTCAGAAGGTTGCCATCTCCAGCAAAGAGCGCTTGAAGAGCTGGGCGTTCCTGGACAGGTCTGTCACATGGTGCACCATCTCCTGCAGGGCCGTGGTGCTGGGGTAATGGAGGGCGGCCATCTTGGTCGCCATCACTATAGTCTTGAGCTGTTCGCAGAGCTGGTTGCTGGAGTTCATCACTTTGTGGCGAATGTCCTGGGTGGCCACCTGCCTCGTCAGCGTGTCCCCGATGAACACCAGTTTGTGTGCGCTCAGGATGACAAACTTGCTGTGGGCCACGAAGATGCGCGGGGGCTGCGCGGAGCTGACACAGCTGAAGAGGGCGTCGATGGCATTGAGGAGGGAGATGTAATGGGTCTCACACTGGTCATAGTAGAAGTAGAGCAGCTGCCTATCCTGAGAGCCCACGCTGCTGTTTGCGGTCGGGAGGCTCTGAGAGGGCTTCCACTTGGAGATGTCGTTCTCCACGGGCTTGGTAATTTCCTGTTCCAGCAGCTGGAACTGACTTAGCTGCAAGGAAGCAAAAAGCAGATTTCCTGAAGGGCAAGGCAAGTGCGCTGTGCCGGAAATGAACCCCGGGGCTTGGAGTTCAAGGACAGGGATTTTAATCCCCAACAAGAGTCAAGTGCTCATTAGATGGGAGGCCTTGGTCAGGTTGTCTGACTTTCCTAAAGTGTGAAACGTAGAGGATCCCTAAGGAATCGGCCAGCTCAGGCCCCTGTGACTGCGTTTTGGTCCCTTCTGCCCTAAGGCTGGAAGGCAGCTCGCGCTTAGACTCAGCTCTGTTACCTGCACCTTTATGAAGGTGAAATGAGTTAAGGTTTACAGAGTGCTTAGAATGGTGTTTGGTTTATTGTAGCCTCTGTGTAAATGTTTATTGAGTGTTGAGTGGTGGCGAGGGAAACCGAGAGTTGGTTCCTTCTCTGGGAAAGCCTTGACTCTGTCCCTTCCAGACTCTTAGATAAATGACAGTCTGTGACCCCTTTCCATTTCTCCTACTCTTTCAGTCAAGATCCGTGAATATTATTATCCAGCACTGCAGGAGAGACTAATGCACGTAAATGCATGTACATTGTGGAGAAGAGCGTCTCTAAGGGAATCTGAATAATTGTGCATCATACCATTTAGCTGCTCAGAGCTGTTGAAAGAAAAGCTCCTCACACACAGACTCAATGAGCGTTAGCTTTCTTCTTCCCTTCCTGTGTCCAGCTGGTGTATTATTTAAGCTGCAGTGATAATAATTTCATGCTATTCCACCAAATCTCAGGAAAGACCCTTCTTTTGCAGGTGAGGACTATTTGTGACCTTAGCTTAGGACTCAGTGATCTGCTCCAAGGTGGGACTCAGTCAGAGTAGGGATAGCCTCGTCCAGCTTCCCCCACAAGAAATGCACAATGAGCTTTACTTTTCAACCGACTCTGCTTTCCTCTTAGGAATTGCTATGGTTTCAACAAGTTCCCCAAAGCCTTGCTGTCCTACTTGGCCAAATGCCAAAGCGGATATAACCACGTACAACGTGATGTTTGAAGTTAGCTCGTTTATGCTGTTGCAAATATGTTCATAAATGTATCATCTTATTAGATGGAGAGCTGGGGGTATCTTCTCATTTTATACATAAGTAACTGAAGTTCATGGAGGTTAAGTGACTTGCCTGAGGTCACATAGTTGGCTGGTCCGAAAGCAAGGACATGTCTCTGCATGCCATTTCGTTTCAATTTAAAAGGCTTATAAGTCCTCAATCCATTGCTTTTTTTTTTTTTTTTTGTGCCCAGTTACTAGCAATACCCATCATTATCAGCCCCACTCATGCCCAACTGTTGAGTGAACCTGCCCTGCCCAAATCCCTTGTTTAAGAGCTTGCATGTAATTTGAAAACATTTGATCCTGCCCTCATTCTCTTCGATTGGACCAAGAACAAACAGCCAAGCCATAGGCTTGAGTTGTAGGAGAGAGAGAGATAGAGATGACCCAATTAGGCTCTTTTTTTTTTTTTTTTCGAGGAATTTGATGAACCACAGTAGGAAACCATCAGCTGAGGAAGCTGAGACGAAAAGCCATCTGTAGAAAGGACTTTGAGTGGCCATTTATGGGTTCTGTAAAGTTAGAGGGGCGACAAATGAATAGATAAGCAAAGGAAACTGCTAGAAAATAGAGAAGGAAGCAGATTTAGAGAAAAGCAAAGGAAGTACAGAAGGAGAGAGAATTTATAGTCCTAGCTCTCATCAGACCTGGCTATATCTGCATTTTCTGTTCTTGCATTCCCCTACTATAAAACCTGTTTGCTTGGGCTAGCTTGAGTGGGTCCCGCTCCTTGAGACCAACAGCTTTAACCCAAAGAGTCCTAATATGTTAGATATACAGCATTAGCCCAGAAAAAAATGGCTGTTTGGACATAATCCAGGAACACCAGCTGGATTACCAACACTATAAACTTTCTCTTTGTTCTTATACCCTATTATGTGCCTTAGAGCCTATTTATGCCAAAGTATGCTGGAAGGATCAAAACCATAATCTTTTGAAGTAACACCTTCCTCATTAAGTGGGAAATCTTTTCAATTCCCAGTAGGTTTTGTTCTGAGTGAACTTACCTGATGATGTTCCAGCTGCATCTTGCTCTGTTTGATGATATTTTCCTTTTCCAGCAGCTCTTTCTGTTGCCTCTCAAACTCCTCCTTGCCCTATTATTTTTCAACACAAAGAAAACATTACATCACCCCTGTGATTCACTTATGCTAACAATTTCATTGACAAACGTGTAAATACCCTTTCATTTTCCAGTGCCTTGGCGATTTCTCACAGGCCCAGTTAGGCCCTGTGAACCCCAGGCCCTGGTGTGCTTCTTTGCCAGACTTCCAAAGTCACCATGGAGGTCAAGGCTGAAAAGTAAAGTCCGTGTCCATGTGAGAGGCCACCACCTCTGCTCCACTTCACCATTCTTGGAGATCCACAATCCCCTTCAAACCTCCTTAAGCAACACTGCTTCTCAGCGTTCTAATGGGATCCACGCTGCGCTCCCGGTTTCGTCGAATCACCTATGACTCTACACCAAGTCGGTATTTCCAACAGACAGAGCTGGACAACCCGCCATATGAATGGTGAATGCCCCCATCTACTCTCTCTCCACACCTTTCCTTAGCACTGGGAGACGGGGGAGGGAGGGCGGGCTCAGCTCTCTCCCTTCCCCACTCTCTTGCACCCAAGGGAATCGTAGTAGTTCGTCAGTTCTCAGGATAATCCATGCCTCTCAGTCAAGTGAAATAAGACAGCACACCAAATTCTAAGTAATGGACCCTGGTAGAATGTCTGAATTCCCCAAAGTGAAAGGGATCCCAGGTCAGCTTGGTAGAATTTCCCACTTGTAGGAGGCCAACTGTGCCTGTCCAGCTTCCCATGTGCTGGTTAAGTTCTACGTCAATTGACAAATGCCCAGTGTTCCTTAAGGTAAGCCTGAGGTCGGGTTAAGTTTTTCTGTAGGTAATTAAACACACACACACATTATAGAGCTGAAGGGACCTTAGACATGCTTTAGTATAGAGGTTTGCGTTTTTTTTCCCTTAACGGTGCCTCTCTCCTTTTTCAAATAAAATACCACGCAGAACTATATGACAGAATGCCAACAGAAGTGGAGAGGATGTGATTATCTGGGGGCCCACTCTCCTACTTGGGGAGTCTCTTTCTGCTTGCCTGAGGCATATCAATGGATCACTCCAACTCTGTGCTTCACTCATGTTGCAAATGAAGAAATTACAACCCTGGCAGGTTTGAGAAGTCAATCACACTTAGTGTCGGGGAAAGGTCTAGAGCCGGGGACTCAGGACTCTCTGGCCAGTGTTCTCCCAACAGTACGATATCGCCTCCATCTGTGAACTACTGATTTTGTTTGTGAACCAGTAATCATGTTCTCCCCTCCGTGTCCCAGGCTCTCCGGACACGAGTATAGGTGCTTTTATGGGTCTGGTTTCCTTACCTGTAGGTGGACATAATCATAATCATCCATCCAGCTCCTTTCAGACCCATCGCTGCTGCTACAGTCAGGAGGCTGGTCCTTGCCTAGGCTCGGGGGCAATGGCTTGGTGAGGGCTTGGGCCTTGTGGTCCCCGGGATGCAGCAGCTGCATCTGGGACGCGGCGTGTGGGTACTCAGCGGAGTTCATGATGTTCCCAGACCCACTCTTCACGTGTGAGCTGCCCGCGCCTGGTCTAAAGAGCGCCTCCGCGTTGGTGTTGATGGTTGTGGTGAGCTGCTTGGCATCGTCGGGCACTGTCTTCGCCACCATCACAAACCGGTCCAGATCATCGCACTTGTTCTGGGGCTTGTTGATGGCCAGAATGTTCAGGGACCAGCTGTGCTCGTTTAAGTCATGGCTGGTCTGGCTCAGAATCTGGTGGGAGTCTTCCACTCTTTGGAGCTCCCGCTTCATTTTGTTATGGAGGACGAGTTCGGGGAGGCAGGAAGCGTTTGCTACAGCTCCCTTGGCAAAATGGAGGTAGTCCCTCACGAACAGCTCCACCTTGTCCACCGCGGTGCGGATCTCGTTGACGTGTCGTTCCATGTATCCGTAACACCGCCAGTCTGTGGTGACCAGCGCCATGAGGCTGGCGACGCCCGTCTCCAGGGTCTGCTGGAGCCGGTGAAGTCTCTCGATGGCTGTGTCTGGATCCAGTAGGAGCCTTTTGTCCTGAGACGGGGAGGCTGACAGCGAGGAGTCCTTGGAGGTGGTCGAAGACGTGGACATGTTACTCCTGGTGCTGCCCGTGCTGGAGAAAGATAACCGGTTGATACTGTCCACCACGTCCTGAGAGGCTTTGACATCTGGTGGGTTGTGCAGAGGGACGTCGTACACGCCGTCTCTTTCTTCGGGGTTTGCTTTCTCACCGCTTTCTGCCGCTGGCTCCAGAAACTGAACCCCTCGGGGGACATCATATGCATCGTTCTGGGCGCCCAGTGACTGTCCCAGCTGTGGGTGGTTCACCGAAACGCTTTGGTGTCTTCGTGTGGCCAGTTCAGCGGCTCCCGGAGCATCACAGTTATATTTTATGCGAAGGTCCTTCCCCATTGGCTTGGTGCTGGCTGGGGGGATGTCATAAACGCCCTCTGGTCTGACGTCCAGCCTTCCAGATTGCCTCACCGGAGGGGGGAAATCATACTCTTTTTCCCTCAGCCCTGCCTCGTCTCGGCAAGTAGAGGGTGAAATGGCATATACCTGAAAAGTAAAGGAAGCAGGAGCTGGTATTTGTTCGCTTGGCGCATACGAACATGCAGAAATGGAAAAGGACATTAAAATGAGGCTAGAATTCTCAGGCCGCCTCTCTGGCTCCTTGTTTTTCACCTTCCACCCACTTGATGGCCAGCGTTTCCCAAGGCTCTGCTCGGCTCTGTTCGTCCCTCATCCTTTGACAGGATCGTCCTGCCCCGTGGCCTCTGTGCCGCCTGTGTGTGAGTTGTGAGCCTGGCTGAGTTGCCCTCCCTGGGTCCCAGTCCCTCCCTGGGTCCCAGTCCCACGTTTCTGACCACCTCCCGGGCCTCCTTCCTCGGCTGAGCCGGGCTGGGCAGCAGACTACGTGTTAACACACAGGACTGGGTGTCGGGAGACCCAAGGTCTCTCCCTGGACCTGTCGGCCGTGAAATGCTGCGTAAGTTGCTTAAATGTTCTGACACACAATTCCCTTATCTGTACTTCCTGTGCAGGCATACCCCAGCAGATAACAGAGTGCATCAAACGCACTGACCCCTGTCTATGGGCCGAGGAAGCTGTAACACTTTCCATAAATATGAGATGTGTTAGTTGCTTGCCAAACTGAATTATCGTACCTTCTTACTGGCTCTCCTTTACAGACTACCTCGTTTTTTGCACAGTCCCCTAAATATGGAATCCTTAGACTTATCTTTGAGGTGTTTTTTTCCTTTCACTTTTTTTTTTTTTTTTTTTTTAAATAATCTCTATGTCCAGCACGGGGCTCGAACTCACGAGATCAAGAGTCAAGTGTTCTACCAACTAAGCCAGCCACGTGCCCCTGGAATCCTTAGACTTATCTTTAACTATCGCCTTTCCTTCCTCTCGTTCACTCTCTCAGAAAGACTAGTTTTTCCCCTTTGGTTCGCCCTTCTTGTTTTATTCCAATAAACACACACACACCCCTTTTGGGCTGCTCTGTCACTTACCCCTTTTGTAGGAGGGATGTCATAGACGCCTTGAGGTTTTATTTCTCCCACTGGAACTGAAAACACAGGGACTTTGACTGATGATGGAGGGATGTCATATACCTGAAGAGAAACACTTGAGTTACCCAGAACAGAAATGTCGCATACTTGTCATTTTTTACACTACTGAGCCTTTCCTTATGGATTTATTTGCCAGGTTATGTATACCCTGGCTCTTTAACTGCATTCTACGTGATAAGAGCTTGATGGAATTTTGCTTTTTATATTTCATAATTTTCGACCCAGACTACATATAAAAATGACATTACGTGAAATATCGACACTGTACTTTCAACTGTGGTTTCAAGTTTACACTTCCTGAAACAAAATGATAAGCAATACAAGCTTTGTCAAGTAAAAGCCTATCAGGATTTCCTGATAAAGCAAATCCAGAAAGCATAATTTATTAAAAAAAAATTTTTAATGTTTATTTTTGAGAAAGAGAGAGAGAGAGAGACAAGAATGTGAGCGGGGGAGGGACAGAGAGGAAGGGAGACATAGAATCCCAAAGCAGGCTCCAGGCTCTGAGCTGTCCGCACAGAACCCAACGTGGGGCTTGAACTCACGAACTGTGAGATCATGACCTGAGTGGAAGTCAGATGCTTAAATGACTGAGCCACCCCGGTGCCCCCAGAAAACATAATTTACATAACATTGGCTAAAATGGCTTCTGGATGGGTGAACTTAATAATTCTTCACGTGAAACACACCTAATCTGTGAACTTCCCTTTGCTCTGTAGCTTTGAAGGAATACCACCCTGAAGTGGTCCCCTCTGCTGGTGACCATGGCCCTGGTACATACCCCTTGAGTGGTGTGGGAAGGAGGGATGTCGTAGATATCCTTTTGGTATCTGGACGGGTACTCATACACGTAGCCTTGGCCTGTTCTCACGGGGGTTATCACCTGTGGGCAAGAAGACACAGAGGTGTAAACTTCCAAGCCCCCGTCCTAGTATATCTCTTAGCCTCCTAACCAGGCACTCCTCCCTCACCTCTCCCCCATAAACAAAGAACGGAAGACAGAAAAGGAAGGAGACAAGGAGACATCAAGTCAGAACACTTTTAAATCCCCTCTTGAATCCCAGCAAAGAACAAATCCCTGAAATAGCTCCAACCCTCTTCCTCATGGTGACAAATCATCTCAAAGTAGGTCAAAGTCTCAATTCCCAGGATGCAACTTAAGGGAGAATCATTTTTAAATTATGAAGGTCCTAGATCATCCCTTTGGAGCACCAAAACCACAGATAATGGAAAAAAAAGGTGCACTTTTTTTTTTAAAGGCTCTGAAACTATTTGTAAAGTGAATAATGCAAATAGAGAGTTCAGCTACTTAAAATTCCTCTCATACCTTCCCCAGGATGCCTCTTCATGTGACATTATTATTATTATAACTAAAATTCCATAGGTCACTAGAGGACTTTTATGAAAGTAACGCTCAGACAGTGGTGCTCTCAGAAGCCTCCAGGAACTTTCAATCTAACCTTTGAAACAAATGACAGATGGTCCTGTGAGCCACTCGGAACAGAGGTCATGTCTCTAATCATTTTCTTGTTTCCACCAGGGAAGCAGCCATCCCAGACAGTACCTATGTCCAAGGGATGTGGGAAGTCAAACACACTCATCACAACTGTGGCATCTGGAACCAATGCCAGTGAAAGGAATCTCACCCGACAGGCTGGGATTTTCGTATCTACAGCCTTCCTTGTGTCCTAAGCAAGGGTAGAGAAATTATTTTTGAACTTCAACCCATTTGGAAGCCTATTTAGTCCCCCAGGGTCTTCTAAATTACCAGGGTCTTGTTTCTGCCTAACCGCGCCCCCCCCAACCCCGAATGACTAATAGCGCCCATCTTAGCATCACCCATGATGGTTTTTTTAGAACACTTTGTAAATTAGGATGAGTTGGTTCTTCCCTAAGAAACCATCATCTTTTATCCTTTCTCTAATGTGAACATTTCTGGCGTCAGGCTGCCTACAAAACTATGTGAAAAATGCTCGCGTTCATCTTATGCTGAAGTGGGTGGAACTCAGCCAAATGCATCAATACCCTTCTCCCCGGGGAGCTCTAAGACGCTTAAATCCTGGTGTTTGCAGTTGATTACTGCTCTCGATGAAGGTAAAGGGGATTAGTACACAGTCACCGTCCCATCAAATCTCTCCGCCGCCTTGGGTTTTAAAAAAGGAATCTATTGCTTTAAGGCTTGTTGGCATGGAGCATACAGAACCATTTATAGAGTGGCCACTGTATTGTGCATAGCAAATCTTCCTTTTAAAAGCGGCATGCCCTTTGCTCAAGAAAAACACACTGTGTTCCTAGTGCCCTTATATAATTTTTTTCCCCCACTCACTATTGTCCAGGAGAGAAATGAAGTATCTTCTTGGAGTCTATCTCATCAGCCTCTCTATTTATAGCTCTCTATTTTGGCTTTGTAATAGAACCTGTGCAACAACACAGCTTTTGTTCAGTCTGAAAGTTTCTCAGAGTGGATTCTGCCCAAGGTTGCCAAGATAGTAATAATGCTAATGGAAAACCAAGGCTGGTTATGCTGAAGGCCAGCTGAGTGGTTCCATCTTTAGTTTAAAGATGGGAAGGGGGGGGCGCCTGGGTGGCGCAGTCGGTTAAGCGTCCGACTTCAGCCAGGTCATGATCTCACGGTCCGTGAGTTCAAGCCCCGCGTCGGGCTCTGGGCTGATGGCTCGGAGCCTGGAGCCTGTTTCCGATTCTGTGTCTCCCTCTCTCTCTGCCCCTCCCCCGTTCATGCTCTGTCTCTCTCTGTCCCAAAAATAAATAAACGTTGAAAAAAAAAAAAAAAAGATGGGAAGGGGGAGCTGGGAGATAGAGGGGGTGGTGGTGCCGGTGTCTGAAAATAGTCCTGGGTGAAATGTAAACGTATGGCAAGACGTCGGAAAGGCAGGGTCATAGACAAAGCTTTTCCTTGCCTCTGTGGATTTTCCCTGGCAGTGAGCATTAGTGCTTCCCGGTATTTAACATCTCACTTCCTGACAAATGTCACAGAACCTCAACTCGCTCTCTCTTTCTCATTTAGAGGATGCCTGTGGTCATCTGGTTTTTAAAAACTTTGCATTCCAAACCAGTCATTTGCCTTGTTTATGCATTAAAAGAAACAGATGGTGAAAACCACAGGGGGAAGAAGCCAACAAAATACAGTCTCTCCCCCCATTCCAGCATTCCCCATGGTACCATCTAATTCACACCGGTCCACAAATAGCCTTTAAATGGGACCCGCGTTCTGCATCTGGTCGGACACATCCATGGCATACCGCGACCCCACTCTGTGACGTCTGCAGGAACGAGGAGCTGGAAGTCTTCTACTTTTGGACACTGTCCTCCTCAACCCATTGCTTGGGCGACTTTGATGCCAATTGTGTGTTCTCTCTTCAGAGGAAAGTGCTGACTGTTCTGTACCTTACAAAGTATCCAGTTTTGTGGTCATAAGACCTTTTCTTCCCGCTTGACACAGTACAAAAAAAAAAAAAAAAAAAAACAACAAAAAAACAACCTTTCTAGGGCCCCAGAATTACTGAACCTCAGCCTAGGAGGAACACCAAGGTCTAGCTAAGAGGATGTGAATTTCGGAGGCACACTCCTGGGCATTTGCACGGCAAGGCTTTGATGGACAATGGGCACAAAGGGCACATCAAAACTATTTTCCTCAATGAAATTAAGTCAGGCTTTTCGTTTCCTTTTTTTCCTCCGTCAGTTTTTCTTTTGTGCATTCCTTTTATTCTGCGCATTTATCTCTAGTTACAAGGGCTTAGCCTCAGGAGCTACCCAATCGACCCCTTAGTTCCTTAGAGTTGGTGCAAACGGGGCTAAAAAGGGGAATCCTGGGGCTCTCTGACAATGGCTACCGCCACCCCTTTTCCGATGATCTTGGCAGAGGATTTGCATTTCCCAACTACGAATTTTCTGCCCCATGAGGAATCTGACAGCTTCTCAGCTGTTAGTACTCCGTTCTTGTCAACTAACTGAAGAGTCTGAAGGTGGACGCTTTGAGAAGAGTTCTGAGGCAGAGAAGAAGGGGCAGATGTAGACAGTTAGGAAAGGAATAGCCCGTTTAATAAATCTCCCAGGCCGGCGCCTAGCAGGGTGGTATCCAAAGTCCAGGGACTGGGGTTAGGGTAACTCTCCAATGAATGTGCTTTGCATAAAAACAAGCAAACACACAGGGCACACCCCACCCCACACTTTGACCCGTTGGATTCACACCGTTTTCAGCATCAGATCCTGGGCGCCAAGAGCTGCTTTCAGAGATGCTGTAAATACCTCCAGGTCTCATAATCTTGAGAGCCACGCATGCTGACGTTTTAGAGCAGAGGAGCCTGTGTTTGGGGTGGCAGCAAGGGCCAGGGATCACTAACAACCAGCACGTGTGAGTCAGAGAGCTGGAAGAGGGGTCCTTGGGCAGCGCCACTCACACCTGACAGCCTTTGGCGTGGGCTTATTACTACCCCTGTAGCCAACGAGGGCCTCACACTTAGATACCTGCGGGGCTGAGCAGGTGCGGTGAAGGAAGAAACAGGCTGGGATTCTGTGCTGGGGAGACAGAACTCACGCCCTCCGGATGGAAAGCGGCCATTGCTTGGCTCCCGCCAACCGCCACCCTGAAAAAATGCACCCCAGGTTGCCGAGTCTCTCGAATTTTCAGGAGAAGCCGGAAATCTGGATTTTTTTTTTTTTTTTAACGTGAAATCTGATTTCCAGAATTGGCTCAAATATTTCAAGCGGCGTCTTGGCCAAGCTAAACATATCTCTGGCCCCCAGGGGGCCGCTCTTGCCTTCATCTGTGTATTTCTGCCATCCTCCCTTTAATATCTTGAAAGCCTCCAAGCGCAGGGCCCAAAAAGCTCCTCACGGACTCCATGCCTCGGCAAGACGGAACCACGCGTGCCCTGCGTGTCGAACCTCTGTGCCTTCACCCACGCTGTA
The DNA here is from genome assembly GCF_022079265.1 of Lynx rufus. Taxonomy (NCBI): domain Eukaryota; kingdom Metazoa; phylum Chordata; class Mammalia; order Carnivora; family Felidae; genus Lynx; species Lynx rufus. The sequence continues at coordinate 129,023,420 of NW_025814878.1, forward strand.
TCTTCGTGCCAGGTGTTCTCCTTCCTTTCCTCATGTTCAAATTTCATTCAACTTTCAAGGCTAAGCTGAGTGCCTCTCCCATCAGGGCTTTCCAGACGGACATAATACCTCCCTCCTGAGAACTCCCCAAGCATGTTATCCATGCCTCTGCTAATGGTACTTATCACTCGTGGTCTGTTTCATGGCACCTCATTTCCTCTCTCAGCACGGTGGAGACTGCAGGGCCTAGTACAGGGCCTTGACTACAGCAGGCCTTGGATAAATGCATTGGCTGAAGATATTAACAAACGACAGGAAAACTCAAGGCTTTTCTTAAGCAAGATGGTGTGGTACTGGCCGGGGCAGAAAACAAGGTCTGCCTGTATGGGATAAGGTTGGTGTTCAGGTGAGTCAGCTGGAGGATGAGTGGGACTCATGGGATAAGGGGCAGAGGTGGCCGGATCAGCCATGCAGTAACGTCAGGCAAGTGAAGAAGCCAAAAAGGCTGAGTGAGTCTTAGATCCAATCGAGAAATCAGAAACCATGGAAGAACGATCGCCTACACCACTGCTTGGTACAAACCACAGCTGGAGGCCAACAAGGACTGCTAGCTGGTTTCCTTTTCCCCGGTCTAGAGCCCGTGTGTGACATGAATATCTGCGTTCTTCTCAGCCACATGCTAGAAACATATGGCGGGTGGGGGCGGGGGGAGGTCTGGCAAAAAGAAATCAAAACAAACTCTGCATTGTACCTTAATATTGGAAGGAAAATACAATGGAAAGGAACAGGACTTCTGACATGTGTCACGAGAAGCTGAGTGTCAAAGGCCATGGCCACGCTAGGTCTTTAGCTCCTTGGAAGAAGGATTAGATCTGATGGGGGGAGTGACTGAGAATATAATCTGGACTCAGGCAGGCTGACTCTAGCACACGTGAGAGCATGACCAAGGCATCTGTCCATTTGAAGCCGGTTTCCTTATTAGTAGAATGGAAATAATAATACTTATAGCCTATTAGTGTATTAAATGCGATCAAGGACATAAGGTACCCGGCATAGAGTAAACCCCTTAAGCCTTAGTTGTTTTTATTATAATTGTCACCTGGATTAGACAGATTCCACTTTTGGACTTAAATTGTGGACCAGGGAATTCAGATCAATCATCCTACTGAAGACAGCTTTTAAAAAAATGAGGAAAAGATACTAAAGATCTTCTTAATAGCATTAAAGCACTACAACATAGTAAAGAGTTATGAGGTCCAAATTTGGGAGTAGAGAAGGAACTCATAGAGGTAAGCCCCAATTTTTTTTTTAAGTTTATTTATTTTTGAAAGAGGGAGAGAGTGCACGCATGTGTGCATGCACAAACCAGGGGAGGGCAGAGAGAGGGAGAGAGAGAATTCCAAGCAGGTTCTACGCTGTCCGTGAGGAGCCTGACGCAGGGCTCTATCTCACCAACAGTGAGATCGTGACCTGAGCCAACATCAACCGTTGGATGCTGAAGTGGCCCCAGAGGTAAGCCCAAATTTTGAGGCTGCTTTTTTTTCCTGGTGGCATTTGTTGATCTGGAACAGGCGTCGGAGAGGCCACAGTGTGTCTTTTCACTGCTTCTTTGGGTGAGGGGGGTATCAGACTCTAGGGCTCACCAAGGATGAGACTCTGATACCCATCCCCACTTTGGGTTGGGATCCTGAGGGCTGCATGTAAAAGTCAGAGTTAACCCAGAAGGGAACCCACCCTTGCACCAGCTAAAGCCAGGTTTTCACTCACTGGGGTTGGTAAGAACATTTCAAAGCCTGAAATTAGATTTATGTGTGGCTGTGAGGCTGGCAGAAGGAAAGAAAATCCTGTCTGGAATTAGAGAACATCTTTATGGGCTTTAAATTATTTCTTACAAATATTCAAAAATACAATGTCCACTATGCAAAGATAACCAGGAATACAGGAGACAAGACAATGGAAGAAGAGAAACAACAGAGGATTCTTGCTTTCTTCCTTATATGATGAGGATGTGGTCTGTGTCTTAGTGATCACAGACTTCGAGGCTGTTTGCTTTCACAGTGTTTTATGATTAAACCACGGGAGCAAACAAGATTTAATCATTTAGATATAAGTCAAATAGAAATAAATTAATCTTTACAAAGCATAGAGTGTTCCTAGTGAGGTCTATGAGGCAATGGGAATTTCAAATCAAAGCAGTAAGTGACAAGAGACTTTGGTTCTTGATGACCATCAGTAGATTTACTTGGGTGACCATTTTACTGTGGTCATATCAGTATTGTCATTGTCACAGTTATCACCATAACAGCCCAAGACACTTCAGTGGAGAACCCCAAGAGAAAACACGCTTTATGAGACTTCGAAATAAACCTACTATCCAAGAGAAACATGGAGGTCCCAAACCCAGGACACCTTGTTGAATTTTTCTTCACACAAGGTCTTTTCAGTGGAAGATCACAAGCGGGGTTTATCAAGAGGATCTCGCCAAGAAGTAGGGCACATTCCCAACTGGAATGTCTAGAAGAAAACACTTTCTCTCAGAACAACTCCTGCTCACATGATATCAACGGGGCCAAGGTCTCAGCAAGTCTCCTTGGGCATCCACTCTACCCCCTGAAAGGGGAGCCAGCTGGCAGGTGCCTGGGAGTGGGGCGTAGCTGCTGTGGAGGCGCTGGGTGAGGGAGATGTTAGCTTCTCAGCTGCAGGTCACCAGTTCATTGGCACGCCATGGGAGGCGGGAGGGAACAAGCTGTGCCAATCATGAAGGCAGACCCTCCTCTCCCTGAGAATCCTGTGGGAGCCGATTAATAGGGTCTCAGTTCCTGCCATGTTCTGCCATGCTTCCTTCTGACGCCAGCCCTACCGCTCACCACTTATGACAACTTCTCATCTCTCTCCTCCAACACTCAACCCTGTTTTGTTTCCTTCCCTCCTGCCATGCTACCGGCAACTATAAGGAAGAACAGAAACAGTGCAAAGGAAGCGGAAAAATCCTACTGTTTGACAGAAAGAATTGGGTGGAACAGATGAGGGACTGAGATAGGATGGGGAGGAGCACAGGTGAACTGTTCTGGAGCATTATCACCAATATTATTGCTCATACTTCTACATTTGAGAGATGCCTGTTACAAAAGTTACAAAAATCACAAAAATGTAATTTTTGTATAGCTTTAACAGAATTTTCTTTTTCTTTTTCACCTTTTCTTTTTGAAATGTTTATTTATTTGAGACAGAGAGTGAGCATGGGAGGGCAGAGAGAGAGGGAGAGACAGAATGAGGAAGCAGGCTCCAGGCTCTGCGCCATCCGCACAGTCCAACGCGGGGCTCGAACTCACGGACCGTGAGATCATGACCTGAGCTGAAGTCGGATGCCTAACTGACTGAGCCACCCAGGTTCCCCAACTTTAATAGAATTTTTAAAGAATAACAGGAAATCCCACGTGGAAGGGGAGGGAGGCATCTTTTGTAACTGTCCTAGTTGCTGTGTCCCGTGATTTAATTCTCTGGGTCTAAGTCTCTACATTCCAAAGCAACATCAGCAATGGCCAGAATGACACAATCCTTTCTCCTGATATCCAGATAATGCCTTGAAAATTGACCAGTGGAGTTTTCCCATCAATCTAGCAGAGCAGGAACGTGTGGAACGGGCTCCTGGTGTTCCGCCCCAGGGCCTAGTCAAGAACTAGGCAACCCAGGTGGTGCTCAGGAAATATAATGAGTAATCGAGGAGAAGTTAAAAAGTACCGCTGTGCCATAATAATTACACTACAGATTTATAACTTCACCGTTAACAGTACCTGAGATTGTCTGAATTCAAAAGTAGGCCTCACCAATTAGCAGTCATCCATTTGCATTTTTTCTCTTTGTTTTGGCTTATGTGGAAAGTAAAATTAGATTGCTTCCTTTCGAGCTCTAATCTCCCCAGCCCCCTGTTTTATTTATACTATCTCTGGGTTTCATGCATTAACGAGAGTATTTAGATTTCTAAGACTGCTTGCTGGAAAGGACTTCTTTCACGTAAATGCCCTTAAAAAGCATGAACAGAACCACCACAGTATTTATGAGATCTTATAACAACCTCTTTGTCTTAAAGCCCATGAACTGTGTGACCCTTTCCCTTTAAAGAAAACCCTTAGGAAGAGAAACATCACTATTATCACTGCCTGCCCATTAGAAGTTGGATCCAGGTTTCCGAAAGTGCAAAGTTATAGAGGTCTGTCCGTTTAAAATCCAAGATTACTAGTTTCTTTTCTATGACGGGAGGAAAGACCACATGTTGCCTACACTGGATTTATTAATTCTCTATAAATTCTCTCTGCCCAGCTTGGGTGTAGCAGTGAGCTCATTTATTATTCGCACAGCAACAATATAATGAAAACGCAGTCTGGCCTTAAAACTACACCCTCATGGGCCAAGTGCACAGTTTACCCTTCCTAATGCTTCTCTTGTGCTCACGGAGGTTTCTCCCCCTCTGTATTTGGGCGGTGATTTACTTTCCTTTAAAGGCATCTCGACATCTGATTTTATGCGAGAACCAAGCCTTTTGCGAGCCGGTCTCCATCACGGCCAGTGTCTTTTTCCAAATGAGGAGAAAGTCACAACCGAAGGCTCAGAAGTGGAACGGGGCTCTTGGGTCACTTTCATTGGACACAGCATTTAGGAGGCAAAACACTCAATGGAAACAGTGCCCCGATTGTCAAGCCTCTAGCATGCCTCCCCTGCTGCTTTCTGGAAGCTCTTTGTGCAGCAAGTGCTAAAGCAATATTTAGTTATGGAGTGACCAAGCGCCAAAGAGCAGCTAGAAGCATTTAACGTGAAAGGACATGGTGGGAAGTGACGTCGGGGCTCCTCAGGGGCTGAGGTCTTCCTCTGGACAAAGCCGAACGTGACCCGTGACAGAGCTGGGTGCCACAGTCATTTTTTATATGCCGCGGACCGAAATGCTCTTTGAGAACTGTAACGGCATGGGCATTCTGGTTCTTTTGACGTCCAAATAAATGCAACAGGCCACTGAGCACTAAATCTACATTTTGAAATGCATTTTATTTATTTTATTTTTTTTTTTAATTTTTTTATATTTATTTATTTATTTTTGAGAGACAGAGTGAGACAAAGTGAGACTGGGGGAGGGGCAGAGAGAGAGGGAGACACAGGATTGGAAACAGACTCCAGGCTCTGAGCTGTCAGCACAGAGCCTGACGCGGGGCTCGAACCCACAGACTGTGAGATCATGACCTGAGCCGAAGTCGGACGCTCAACTGACTGAGCCACCCAGGCGCCCCTGAAATGCATTCTAGAGAGATGCTCATAGACCGCCCTGAAGAGGATGTGATTATGGAAAGGGATCAAGGCATGAGAATTTCTACACCCAAATGCCTAGCGCTCTCAGTTCCTCCCACGGCTTCACTGGGAGACAAGATGCAATGGCTGATGGAACAAACCACGCACGTGGCAGAGCTTGGTTCTGCGGCAGGGATGTCGCTTCGAGAGACACCTGACCCACCAAGGGCCTCTGCCTTATTCAAGAAGATTAAACACAGGAAAATGGGAAGAAAATGACAAGGTTTAGGATGAAACACTCTCTTAGCTTTTGGTAGCAAAGCAGGGAAGAGAGTTCTCCTTAACAAGACGCTCTCTGGAAATGTTCCCACGTAGGGGGACAGGGTGAGAACTCTGATTCTCCCTGGCTCAGCATACCCCGACCCTCCCTCTTGTGTTCCACCTGTTCCCTGCCTTCTATCGCCACAGCTCAATCTTCTAGAGGTGACTGAGATTTCTAGATGGGAAGGTGGACTGCCTCCTACAGGAAGAGTAAAAAGATTGGCCAAAACGTGGGGAGTCAGCTCGAAATTTATATCAGTGCCTGCGTGTCTTGTTTTTGTTGTTGTTGTTTTGCGTTGTGTTTTAAAGAATCTTGAGGTCAAGTCATTTTATTAAACTTTTCAAGTGACTCTGGGAAAGAATCAGATAAGGATATCTGGATCATAAAATTTTAGCAAAGACCATTAGAGACAATTCAACCCTACTCCCCATTTCACAGTTCAGGGAACTGAAGTTCAGAGAGGTTATTCAGACGGTTAATGACAGCAAAGTAAATGAGAACCTGGTTGGCTGGGCACATACTACTTTTCTCAGTGTTCCTGTTGCTTACGTTAGCAAGACAGATTAGAAATTTACTAGGAATTTAGTACTTTCCCAATTTCACAAAGAAACTCACTTCCTTGCTTGAGAAGCAAAACTTGAAATCTGGGTGTCTTAAATTTCGGGGGGGTCCCCTTTCCCTGGCAAGACCATTCTGGGAGATTTAACTATACAGCAGTCTCCCCTCATCCCTTGTGAATGTGTTCCAAGACCTCCCCCACCCCCACTACCAGTGGGTGCCTGAAACCATGGTTAGTACCGAGCCCTATATATATACTATGTTTTTCCTGTACATACATATCTATGATAAAGTTTAATTTATCAATTTGGCATAGTCAGAGATTAACAACAACAATAATAAAATAGAACAATTATAATGATATGCTATAATAAAAGTTATGTGAGTGTGGTCTCCTTCTCTCAGAATATTCCTATTGTACTGTACGCACCCTTCTGAGAATGACGTGAGATGATAAAATGCCTACGTGAAGAGACGTCAGGTGAGGGGAATGTCAGTACGTGACAAGGAGGATCATTTACTTCTGGACTGTGATTGACCATGGGTAACAGAAATCGTGAGAGCAAAACAGTGGATAAATGGGGACAATTGTGTCTGGTTACATGAAGTCCTCCATTTGGACCAATTTGAAGTCATGTGACAAGGTGGTATTTCCAAGGAGAGAGAAAGCCAACACAGCAATGTTCTTGGTGGTACCACGGTCTTTACATCCCCTTAATCATCTGCTCAGCACTTCTGGATCAGCCTGCCATGAAACTGACCACTATACCTGGGTGGCGGGAATTTCCCACCTTCCTAAACCCACATTCCCTCAGCACGGAGGCTACTCTCCAGATCTGGGATGGGAGCCTTCCGAAGTGCCTTTCATTCTTCCTGGCCCAATGGATGCTGTTTAGCACCCAGGATTCTGATGAGGTGGAACTGCTGATAAAGTGTCCTAAACATGCCTTCCTATTTTAGGGCTGGGCAACATCAACCATTAGCTGGACAGATGTGAGTTCAAATATCAATGCTGCCTCTTACTAGAGGGATGTCCTTCAACAAGTTAACTAACCTCTCAGACTTCAGATTCCTCCCCTGTAAAATGAGGTCGTAATGAACATCTTATGAGGCTATTGAGAAGATCAGATGAGATTATGGATATAAGGTCCCTAACATGGAGCGAGGGCTCCAGGGCACTTTTGGGTTACCCGCACTTTAGTTCTACAACTATCTTGAAAAATGAGCCACTTGATAGCATGCTAAAGGCCATGCAGTCAGTTGGTGGTGCATTTGAAAATAAATAGCTATTCTGATAAATAATTGGTTTAAGCACACTCTGCTTTTTTTTTTTTTATTTAAAAAATTTTTTTTTCAACGTTTATTTGTTTTTGGGACAGAGAGAGACAGAGCATGAACGGGGGAGGGGCAGAGAGAGAGGGAGACACAGAATCGGAAACAGCTTCCAGGCTCTGAGCCATCAGCCCAGAGCCTGACGCGGGGCTCGAACTCACGGACCGCGAGATCGTGACCTGGCTGAAGTCGGACGCTTAACCGACTGCGCCACCCAGGCGCCCCAAGCACACTCTGCTTTAAGAAAACCAAATAAAATTTACTCCGATAAATCAGATGTGATTATGGCATTGCCGAAGATTCTTTGCTTCAAGAATGGACCTTCTCTGGAGTCCCTTTAAACAGAGGATTCCTTGGTACTCTACGGATATTACTGGAGTTACATAGAACTTTTAGAGGAGACACATTGTCCTAAGTGAGTCACACCCTGACTCCTTCAACAGGAGCAGCATACCTCTCTAGAAGTGTCCCTTGACAACTGGGTGGGTGGCACTCTTGAGAAGCAAGTGTACTTCTGATGGCATCTAGCTTTTTCCACAAGGCACCCACACAAGGATGTTATTTTTTAAGTTTATTTATTTATTTTGAGAGAGAGAGAGAGAGAGAGAGAGCAGGGAAGGGGCAGAGAGAGAGGGAGAGAGAGAGAGAGAGAGAGAATCCCAAGCAAGTTCCTATCTGTACAGAGACTGACACGGGGCTTGATCTTGCGAACCATGAGATCATGACCTGAGCTGAAACCAAGAGTGGGACGCTTAACCGACTGAGCCACCGAGGCACCCCAACATAAGCCTGCTTTTAAAGATGCGTTCAACCAATATTAAGTCTCGGTTTTATCATCAAATCAAATAAACAAATGCATTCTTTCCTCTCCCTCACAAATACAGCATTATCCACTCAGCCAGACATCATACCACACACAATATCTGACCTATTCACTGTGATAAGCACATTCACATAGCATGAAATCATTGAAAAAGGAAGGAAAATTACCTTTGTTTGCTTTGGTGTGGGTTCATAAGAAGTTGCTAATGCATTCATAGAAATATATACTATCTCTAAGCTTTGTGACAAGCTGCAACTGAGTTAGAAGGCCTTGGCATTGACCAAACAAACAAACAAAAAGACCTTTGTACATTTTTAGGGAGGTGTTACAGTTTGCTCATTCCCCCGGCGTGGGTGGCTCGGCTGGGAGGAGAGACTTCTCATTTTCAAAGTAAGCTCATGAAGTCCTGCCCCTAAGTGCTCAAGGACCTCCAGTTCTGTGTAAGATTTAAAATTCATCTTGACCCTTGTGGGTAGGGATTTTAGATGAACGTTCACTCCTCCACACAGCCCCCGGAGCCATGTATTGAGGGGGAAAATCGTTTAAATTTGGATTATCTTTATATAGCGATGCACAATTCTGAAACATAGTCATACTTCATTGAGTTTATAAATGAAGAAACCAGATGTACCTAGTGCCCTGTCAAACTCTGATTCTCCCTGCTGTTTTTCAGGGTGTGTGTGTGTGTGTGTGTGTGTGTATAAGAAGGCAACAAAGGAAAGTGAGGTGAAGTCAGAGTTTATCTTCCTGGGGAGATTTCATTTCCTCTAAATCTATTTTTACTTGCTGGTAGACAAATCATACTGCTAATATATAGGAGTTAGTTGGCTGGTAACGGAGTGTTGCCGTGAGCAACCAGATTTCACAATGCTTCAAATCCCAATATGGGAAATCCTCGGTTCCCTAACCAATGGCTTTGGGTTAGAGAGTGTGTGTGTGTGTGTGTGTGTGTGTGTGTGTGTGTAATTCATGATGACTCAGTGTCTAAGAAGGTACAAATACTGTAGTGAATCTATTTCTGGTTCTTATGTTACCTTTCAGGAATGGACCCGGAAGACCTGGCTAAAATCTTTTCATCATCTCCTGCCAACATTCAGCCATGTCCCATTTTGGAAGGTAAGAAATGGTTTTTAGAGATGATGTAATGGGGTCTAGATAAACCTTAATGTTACTTGAGTTTTCTTTAGGTTTTTTAATGTTTATTTATTTTTGAGAGAGAGAGACAGAGACAGAGACAGAGACAGAGTGTGTGAGCAGGGGAGGGACAGAAGAGAGAGGGAGACACAAAATCCGAAGCAGGCTCCAGGCTCTGAGCTGTCAGCACAGAGCCGGATGTGGGGCTCAAACCCACGAACTGCGAGATCATGACCTGAGCCTAAGTCGGACATTTAACCGACTGAGTCACCCAGGCGCCCTGTTACTTGAGTTTTCTGAGTGCTACCACCAATGCATCACTAGCTCCAGCCTAACCCGTCATACACATTGTGATGGCAGGCCATTAGTGTTTTGATGAACCCATGAGCTCCCTTGAGATTAAGTGAAAAGTACAACATATTCTGGGGACCACAGAGGAGGGAGAAAACTGCTGGGGTGCAGAGAGGACGCTCCGTAAGAGGAGATGAACATTGAAATGGGCTTTAAAGGATGAACAGGAGTTTACAGATAGAATAGAGGAGGGAAGGCATTCTCAGTAAGTAACAGAATTATGCAAAGGCAGCTCTACTCCTCAGTGAAAAAAAAGTGTAGTTCTCCTCTTTAGGTGAGGACAGAAGCGTTAACTAATCTTGTCTCCGCTGGGCAAAATGTGTAAAAGCTAGGCTCTCAGACAAGCTGAACTTCACATCATTCATGCTTTGAATGCTCACTTGTTGTGTATAGATGGTTATAATTCCAGAAAAGAGACGGTGGCATTCTCCAAGACACTTCTAGGGGGAAAACTACCATATGGAATCTGACACGTAATCACCACAGATGGTAATGAGCTGGGTGATAAGACTTGAACAGTGCGTGATAGTCCGATGGGTGATAAGATCGGAACCGCTTTTCAGTTTACTTAAAAGTCAACTCAAATTAGACACTTAGTTTCTTGCTTCCGCCTTGTTCATTCGTTCAGTGGCTGTTAGCTGTGTGCTGACACTTGGCTATGAGCTCAGCCTATAGCAGTAAATGCTGTATATGTAAATGACATAGGTAAATGGCAGCCTTGAACCCTGCCTGCCTTTATGGAGCTTATAATTTAGCTCAAAACTGATCTTCAGAAGGATGCAAAACAGACCTAATTCCATCAGTTGGGAATAAAAGCGACATGCCCAGAAAGTAATCAGAAACACGCATAGTTCTCGATTCCGATCAAGGCACAGAATGGACCAACTCAGATGGCAGTTTAACTGATCTGTGAAGCAGAAAAAACGAGGCTATTTTAGAGGCTTTTAGACATGTGGGGGCTCCACTCCCAACCGTAGTCCCTTATTAAGTAGAACTGTCACTTGTAAAAAATTGAGAACATTAAAAAATACACACAGTTTAGCTTTCCAAATGATTGGACTATGAGTAACTCATTTAATTTAAAATTGCCTGTGAGTTCTTGGCAATCACGGGGCATATTTAGAAACCTTCGCAAAGCAAGAAGAATCTAACCTACAAATTGTTTTCAAATATACTAAAATAGCTATGAGCCGTAAATGTAACAATTAATGAGGTTGACCTTAAGTGGCTTTCTGCACATTTGTGTAAATGTTTATCGATTTACACTTTGCAGTCTTTGTGTGTCATACTTGGGAGTCAATTTTTTTTTTTTTTTTTTTTAATCTGGGCTCTCAAACATTCTTGCAGGCCCTGGGCATTCTGCCCGTAATGCCTCATGGATAAAACGGCACTGCACACAAACGCAGAGTGAAAAAGGCCAATGAAATTAAGAAAGGTGTCAGTGTATATGGTTTCCAGATAACTTTAAGCGTTCTTTTCTACTCTGTGCAAAATTCTTGTAGAACCAAAGAGAGAGCCACACGCTCAAAGGAACAGCAGATGTGCTAGCAATAAAGTACGTGCCTATCTGATGTACGTTCAGAACCACAAACAGGGCTGAGGCCCTTCGAAACAAAGTCTGAGAAAAGGAAAGACAAACAAGGAAGAGGAACTGATTTTTTTAAGCCCCCTGCTATGTTCAGCTCCGGGCCAGATCCTTTCTGTAGACTGTTGTATTCAATTCTCACAAGAACTCTGTGAGGCAGTTGTGATTGTTCCCATTTCACAGATGGAGAAACGAAAGCCTGGGGAAGTTGAGTAACTTGCCAAGGGATGGACAGCTATGAAGGAAGAGAGCCAGGGGTCAGTCTAACGCCAAAGACCACGCTCTTGGCACAACACGGATGCTGTCTTGTTTCGTAAAAGGGTGGGGATTATATCATTATCCTTCTTTTTCTAACCCCTGGTGTAGTAAGTGGTGCATGTCGCGTAACGTCGTTGGGATGGGTAGGGGTTTCTTAGGTGGGTGGAGGCTGCAGGTTGCCAAAGAGCAAAGTTGAAGTGATAGAAGGCAGAATTTTGTCTTTCCTCTCAAATGATTCATTAGTGGATAAAACTCCTGAAGCCCATATTCTGTAGCAACATCAAGGGAATCTTTAACTATGGAAAGTCCCGCATCACAATCGGATGGGAACACAGCCAACCGCCCTCATGGTCACTTCACAGAGTTTCTCAAAATGCAGTCCTGGATCCCCTCTCTCAGAACTAGTGGAGGAGCTTGCCCCAGGGCAGATCCCAGGCCCCAGGAATAGAATCTCTGGTGAGGACAGCCTGGAAATCTGCACTTCAACTCACCTTCCCTACCTCTCCAGATGATTCTTATGTTCCCCAAAAGCTCTCTTTAGTGGTTTAGAATAAGCTCCACTGCCCTCCTCTTTTTCTTCTGGAACAGCTTTTAGGGACCATAGCTTAAACTACCAGAAACGTCTAGTGCTAGGCTCACCACCCTTTAAAAGATGGGAAAGTAAAGAGAAAACTTGTAGCGAGTCAGCTACAAGGAGAACTCAAAACAAAGACAAAACAAAAACAAAACCCAAGAAGCCTTCCTGATTCTTGCTGTACTCAGATTAACTCCTGGGGCCTTGGCTTAAGTCAGTATTGTGATTCTCACCCACTGATAAGATTCCTACAGAGAGGTGGATGTTGACAGAGGTTTTTCAAGCAGCTATTATTGCCTAGAAGGTTAAAATTATCTTTTTAGAGCAGCCAAGCCATCTCCACCAGGAGGGAAGAAGGAAGGATGGAAGGATGGGAGGATGGAAAGAAGGAAGGAAGGAAGGAAGGGAAAGAAAGGGAGAGAGAGAAACAGCAGCAGCGAGAGCGAGCAAGAGAGAGAAGGAAGGGGGAGGGAGGGAGAGAGGAGAGGAAGGAAGGAAGAGAAGGAGAGGAAAGGAAGGAAGAGGTTCTTCCTCCTCAAGCCCATGGGGGTTCACGCCAGTGGCCCAGTGGGCAGGATGGAGGCAGGCAGTGTAGGGAACCAGAGGCACTAAAATGACTTTCAAGGTGAGGCCAGGATATTCTGTAGAACACTTGGTGTTTGGCAGGGAGAAGCCAGGACCAGTCCATCTGCGTGGCCACGTTACGACTTCAGACCCCCACTGCTCGAAGCTTAGCACTGCAGTCATTGTCCACTCCCCAGTTCTGGTAAGGTCTCCCCACCCCCCGTCTGGTTGCACCCCCTATATGAACTGGCAGAGGTCCAATTTAGAAGCTGGCTTCCTCCTACCGGAATCGCCTACTTCTTGCTAAACATAAAATGTCCCACGGATTTTGGAATTAAGCAAACAAAACTCTGAGCTCAAGTGCACACCCCAGCATCAATCCAAGGGAAGGCGTGGTCAAAGGGTCTCCCCTTTAAAAGGATGCAGGGCCAGGGAGCAGGTCAGCAGTGCAGTTACAGCAAATAAAATGGGAAGAAGTCTGAAGGACTTTTCAGACTTGGAGCTAAAAAAGGTTGAGTCTAAAAAAGGAAAACATGTCACCTTCCTGCCAAAATAAACTGTGATGAAAGTTTAGACCCCACCACCTTTCAGCCAAGCATTTCCTGTTTCGGCCTCCCTTGTCCGCCTCAAGCCAGCTCAGATGAGGGAGAGCTATTTTTAAGGTGCAAACAACCAGGAATAAGAATGAGAGAAGCTATTTATTTAGAGTTACACCTTTCAACTGTTCTGTTTTTCCCTCTGGAGCTAGAGGCTTGGTTTGGCTTTCCCTTTGAATCTAAAGCTCCTGGGGTAAGAAGGATTTTGAAAGGTCATGGTGAAGTCGCCATGCCTCCAGACAGCGATCATTGTCTTGGAAAAGACAAGTGCCCACTTCTTGAGGAATTTCTCCTAATATACAGCTACTCGGCTTATGCAACACAGGTGCTCTTGAGCAGTGTTTTTGTTTTAATTTTTTTTTTACTGTTTATTCATTTTTTTGAGAGAGACAGAGAGAGAGAGAGAGAGAGACAGAGCACGAGTGGGGGGAGGGGCAGAGAGAGAGAGAGACAGAGAATCTGAAGCAGGCTCCAGGCTCCGAGCCATCAGCAGCGTCTGACACGGGGTTCAAACTCATGAACTGTGAGATCATGACCTGAGCCCCGCCACTTAACTGACTGAGCCACCCAGGCGCCCTTAGTGAGCAGTGTTTTGTAATACATTTCTTTTGTATAAAAGGTGATTTGGAAATACACTCTTGGCTTTGTTATTTATGGAATCCAACAGTGATTCTCCCCCCTTTTTTTGTCCAACAGAGCATTCCATTATCATGCAAATAGACATTCCATAATTTACATGGGTTTTAAAATTCTTTGTATTAGATTTTCTTGAGGCAGGGGACAAGTATACGTAGTGTTCTTGGAGCCAGCAAGCTCGTTCTGCTATCTAACTGCGTCTTCCCTTATTTCTTATTCCATTAAATCAGTCCATTCTTAATACCAAACCTCAAAGGACCCATTGTAGACCCTTGGAATTTGCCAGTAAAAGAAAGAGAAAAGCCTCCATTGTACTGTTTACATAAGCGTGGCCTTGGTATTGGCTATCACCCCCATAGTTCACCAACATTATTTTCTTTCCCATGTGTATTTCCACCTGACATTACAGTTTTTTTGTTTGTTTGTGTGTTTTGTTTTTTAATTTGGGCTCTACAATGTAAGCATCGTGAAGGCTTTGTTCACTTTTTAATTCACCAATGTATCACAAGCATCAAAAATATACTAAATGAAAGGAGCATGTGACTCTTGATCTCGGGGTTGTGAGTTCAAGACCCACATTGGGTATAAAGATTACTTAAAAAAATAAAATCTTAAATACACACACACACACACACACACACACACACATATGCTAAATACTTAAAATTAATTCGGTTAACAAATTTCTATTTATCTCAAATTATTGTGGCATTTTGAATTATATAGAGTGCTGAAGAGGTCCTTCCTTCCTTCCTTCCTTTTTTTTTTTTAACATGATGCTTTCCTAAAAATTCTAGCTCTCCTGTTTTTACCCACTGGCTCAAGCATTATCATAGGAATTACTTGAAGGACAAGAGGATGTCTCCTTTCTAAATTCACTAGCATTTCTGTGTTTTAAATGGGTCAATCTGGAAGTTAACAACTCTGTGGGACAAGTAGGTGGGTATGATCTACTTCCAGCTCCTTTGCTCCCTTTACTTCTGGTGGGTTCTTTGTGCAGCCAAGCCAACAGGGTCATGATTCAGCTTTTGGTGAAAGGAGAGTCCTTTCTGCATCGTTGTACTTGTACAAAATTTGGTGCCTTGTACCACTCAAGGAAGAAACAGAAAAGACTGGAAACAATTTGAGTGCAGAGCTTAAGTATAAAAGCAGATCTATCAGAAAGAGAGAAACAACTGAATGATCCAGTATGATCTGGAATGACACATGAACTTATCACGACACAGGAACAAAGTTTAGCTGACCAATGAATGGAAAATGGTGCAAAGCTGATGCCCGAGATCAGGCATTTAGGTCTACTTACTCTTTGGAAGACATACTTACTTCTTGGCAGTTTCAAGTTCTTGTTTTGGGAACATTTCAATTTCTCTGAGTGCAACGGAAACATAAATAAATAGGAAGAAAAATCCAGTTGGTCGCTCACTCACCTTTTTGCTTAAGTGGGGGCCGTTAGCCCCCCCAATGCTTCTCTGCACGGATGACGGTAATTGATACACATCCTGTTCCTGGGTACCATGGCTAGTGGGGACTTGGTAAATCCCCTGATGTTGGTAGGAAGGTGGCACTTGGTAGATTGTGTCTCGAGGGCCGCCATGTGGGTTTGGCGCTTGATAGAGCTTCTGTTGGCCAAAGGTCTGGTGCGTGAGTCCAGAAGTAGGCTGGTCCTGACTGGAGGAGGTCTCCTGAATGGGGCCAATCAGAAGCTTCACCCGGTTGCCGGGGACAATGCCTTGTCGACCATGTAAGGAGCAGAGCCACCACCCTTCCAGTCCTCCTGTGTTCTGTTCTATGACAGTCAGGATATCTCCCTTGCGGAAGGCCAGCTCCTCGGCACACTCCGGGACGTTGTCATATAAGGCCCTTGCCATGAGATTCTAGAAGAAGAGAACAGATGGACATCGTGTTAGAATTCTAGCTCGGTCCTTTTTCACACCTAAATCCCACGCTTTTATGGAGAGGCACACTTCCTGGAAAGGAGAGAAGAATGAACGTGAACAATAGTCTGTAAGGAGAAGAACAGATGGTGCAGACAAAAGACAGATACATACGTACTGCGTCTGCCACCAATGACATCAGACTGCCTCCTCGGAAAAGCCCAGAACACCACAAGAGTTCTTTCCTCTAGCGGTAGCTGCTGTGCCAAGGAATTATGGGCAGCACCGTTAAAGAGTTCACTACACAAAACATTTTTCTTCCTTTCTTAAAGCCAGCTTGCAGAATAAAATATTCCAAGTGCTACAGTGGACGCTTCTCATTTTTTTCCCTTCATATATTGGAGGCAGAAAGAGTCAAAGAAAAGCCCAAATAACAAGCAGTACGAGTGGCATTTCTATTTGGTGTGAAAATGGAAACAAACGTACAGTTATATATGCCTTGCCAGCGCTTAAAAATTCTTACTCTCAGTTGATCAAGAAGTCCTTGGATACAGGGAGAATCTACAAGCAAGCGTTTTTGGGGTTTCTTTCCCCCCCATGGAAATCGAGCCTGGTGCATGGCGTGACAGTAGTCTCCATCTCTATATTTGATGGCAGGGAGCGATGGCAGAATTTGCCACACATAGGTGGATGCCATCCCTTTTCTTTTTTGGTCTTTTATTTGTACCTTTCCTGAAGGCCTCTCCTCACGCTGCCACTTTTTCCCCTACTTCTTGAATCTCGCCATTCACAACAGAAACGCTGTGCCTTCCCCTTTCATGGGCCCAAAACACTCTCTCCCTTTGTAAGAAGGCCTGTCTGGCACATTCAGTACTAAGCAGACAGCCAAAGTAGGCATTCAGCAGAGAGCGGGCAGGCAGTACGTGCTGACATTCTTGGAAGCCTTTCAAAGGCTCCGAAGATTTCATTTCTTGGCGTCAGTAATGTTTCGCAGTACGATGGCAGCCATCGCCACATGCCTGCTCCTTCCCAGCACAGAGAGGAGTCGGGATGCTATCAATTCATCACGAGCACTTGGAAAACTAAAAGTGATCTCTCTGGTGCTTCCCTAAAGTGTCTGGATGCACTTGAGTCACGGCAGTGGTGATCCTTTGTGGGAGGAGGGACAGCCTATTGGGCGGATCATGTTTGGGACTTTACATATTCGTGGAATTTTTGGCAGTTGTTGTTTGGATTTCTGCCCCCTGTTTGCTTCTCTAGAAACATGGACTTGATCTTTCAGCCTCGTGCTTTTCATTCCTTTAGAACTGACATACATTAATCATCTCCCCCTGTACTATGCCTCATAACCACAGGCTTGTGCTGTATGCTGGTCCTCTCCTCTGGGGGGCAGGGGGGCTGCGTTATGTAAGGCACCTCCCCTCTGGTCAGTACCTGGGAAGGGGTCCTACTCTTGCTGTTAATCCTCTTAGTGCAACTATTTAACCTAAGAAAAGGAGATCAAGCCATACCCAGGAAGCTTGATGATGCTTTTTAAGAATAAGGTTGCAGGGGCGCCTGGGTGGCTCAGTTGGCTAAGCGTCCGACTTCGGCTCAGGTCATGATCTCATGGTTTGTGGGTTTGAGCCCCACATTGCGCTTGCTGCTGTCAGCACAGAGCTTCTGTCCCCCCTCTCTCTCTGGCCCTCTCCCACTCTCAAAAATAAATAAACATTAAAAAGAAAAAAGAAGAAGGTTGAAGTTCTTGTTCTTGGATCAGTTTTGAGATCCAAGAAGTCTGTGGTGTGGACAGGTGAGCGGTCAGGGAAGCTCAAGGGAAACTGGGGGGGGGGGGTTTGTGTTCTAGGTGAAGGTTTTACTTAGAATTTATACGCTAGGAAACTTTGGGATTTTTTCTAACAATTAGAAGTCCACATACATAGAGATAGAATCATGCAGCATTTTATCCTGGCTTGAGGAACCATTTAAGGATGTGTCATAATCCCCAAATCTCTGTTTCTCTTCTTCCATCTTTGGGTATTCTGTAACTTAGAAGAAAAGTCATAGAGTTACGGATGATAAGATTCTGGTCCTTTGTACCAAAATAATCTGAAGGAGATCACTCTACCAGAGTTATATGGTGATTATAGGGTAGGGAGAGAGCCCAGCGCTCTCGTCTCTGTCCCTTGCTCTGGGGACCATGCAATGATTGGGGATGGCTGGTACGAAAGCCCCAAGATGAAATCAGAAGTGATAGAGGTAGGACCAGTTCTGTGGGAGCCGAGGGTAGATAGCTGTATGATTCTAGCGGCTACAAAGAAGGGAAAGAAGAGAAACAGAAAACTGTCTCTACTGTATTCTGTAGAAAGGCAAAGGACTACACAGACATAATCAGCATAAATAAGCTCAAGGCATGTGGAGCTGGGTCACTGCCATGGGACTCCATGAAGCACTGAAGTGGAGCATTGGACCGTGCTTGATTAGAAGCAGATAGAAATCCCCGTGTGAGAGCCGTTCTGGATGTTCTTTGTCTCCTATCCCAGTGACTTTCCCACCACCTGGTAAGCACCATGCTAATGTTTCAGATGTGCCTCAAGAACAGTTTCTCTGGGGCAACTTTCAGAGACTGTTGTCTTTGCCAACGGAGGCACCATGGGTGAGTTCTCCTGACTCTTCGTCCGTGATTCCCCAGCAGGCCTCCTGCTGCCCACACAGATGAGGATTTAGGAAGAAAGCTTGGCATGACCATTGATGGCATGCACCCCAGTGCTAGCCTGACATCTCACACACAGATATTCTCAGCCTTGGCTGAACAGGAGTGAGTTGCTTAATCTCTATACAAGCTATAGAGAGAGAATCAGTGTCTACACCCATCACTCTCCCATACAGAAGGTTACATACAGTACCAGAGACCTTTAGCAATGACCTGAACCCAGTGTCCCTGTTTTATAGATAAAAAAACAGGTCTGGGAGGCCAGTTTATCATTTGCCCAAAGCCACAATATTGGTGTCAGAGATGGGAATGGAACTATGGTCTCTTGGCTCAATTCTCTTTCCAGAACTCTTAAGCCGCCTTAGCTCAACTACACGCTGTCCTCCGAACTGGGCTCAATTCCATCGTATAGTGAGTTCTGAAGATGACAATTCTTGTCATGTCTATAGAATAAATAGATCATTTCCCTTTGTGCCCTAACTTCCTCATCTATAAAATGAGAGTGAGGGTAACACTACCCATCTCACCGGTTTGCTATGAGGATTAGAGAAGTGAATCCAAGTCAAATACCTTAACACCACTGGAGACTTAGGAAGCCGTTATGACAACTTATTTAATTTGCTGGGTGGCACTTTGGTCTTGGCCTCTCTCCCCACTTGGCCTCCTGTCATCAAGGGTTGAGGTCTGCTCTATTGATGCTATTATATATATATTTATACATAGCCGATCTTTCTCTTGTTCAGTTATATATCAGGAGAACTGTATCTGTCAGTATTTCTCTGAATTAATAATGAATTGTGGACACTTGCAGCCTCTTGTGGAACATTTGCCTGTAAATAGCAATAATGAAACTATTGGTTGCCCTCAAGAGACCGAGACAAAATGTTATTATTATTACTACTACCCTGATTATTATTACTGAATGAATTATGGCTACATCTCTTTAGATTCCAACAGGGTAAAATCCATCAGAGAGTGGGGGGGAAATGGGTGAGGAGCTTGGCTTTTGAAAATACTTGGCATTTTGGGGTCAAGAGTTCATTCGAGAAGATAACAGCAAAATGAACGTCATCCAGAACACAAACCATCTCATGCAAAAGTGCACGGAGTTGGTGGCAGATCAAGAGTTAATCCCTCTGCCTAGGAGAAGGTGGACAGACCGCCTCCTTCCGTGTGGGAGGTGTGATTCCTTAAGGCCACAAAGTCAGGAGAGTGATTATCTGAATATCTTAGAAAAACCCAGAAGAAGCAGTTTGTCTATTGAAGATCTCCTCTTTCTCCCACCCGCCCCGGGATATTTATCTCCCAGGCAGGAAAGGTCAACACAGAAACAAACCCAGGAGAGATAAGGGAGCTATGTCATTCTATAGCCCGTTGGATGGTTAGCCTCCGCAGGGTGGCAGGTAGAAATGCAGCTAGGGCTTGGCAAAGTGCCAGAGCTGTTGGGGCACTGAAGTTGAAAGCCAGAGGAACTTCAAAAGATTACACTCCAGCTCCTTCACCTTACAAATGAGAGAAATGAGGTTTGAGGAGTTAATGACTTGCCAAGACACCTGGCAAGAAGGTCATAGAGGTGGGGCAAGAATTTAGGTCTCTTGTCTCCAGCTCCAGAATTGGGACAGTATTTAACAAAGTCATATGCGCATGCTACCAAAACCGTGGTTCTCATTAGGATTAGAAATCAGCATCGAGAGTTATAAATCCCATTTGAGGGAACCCTAATTGTAACA
Organism: Lynx rufus; assembly: GCF_022079265.1. Taxonomy (NCBI): domain Eukaryota; kingdom Metazoa; phylum Chordata; class Mammalia; order Carnivora; family Felidae; genus Lynx; species Lynx rufus. The sequence continues at coordinate 129,043,705 of NW_025814878.1, forward strand.
GCCTCTAGCACTGACCCCCCACCCCAATCCTTCTTGAAACTCTCTTTTGGCTTCCATGCTTTCATGATTTCCATGAACTTCACTTCCTGGTTTCTTCTCCACTGTTGTTCTCATGACCACTCATCTTCCTTGTTCTTCACAGGCTAATCATGTTGCAAAGGGATCCCCCCTGTGTTCTTTGCTCTTCTTTACATGCTCGCTCTCTACGGAGAATCTCATCCAGACCAAAGGCATCTGAACACACAGATAACAGATCCATAGCTCCAGCCTAGATAGTTCTTCTGCACTCCATTTCCGTATTTCCAAACGGCTAATGGGTATCTTCACCTCTAACGCAACAGGTGCAAAAACCCCTTTCTCCTGCTTTATCTCTCTTAGTTAACAGCACAGACACAGCTGCCCAAGGTAGGAAGAAGCCTCAGAGGTTTGCTGAGTCTCTTCACAATCTGGAACCCAATCAGCTTCGACCCCGCCTTTCGACTCACTGCCTCTCCTAGTTCAGGCCCCTCAACAACCTTTTATTGGGAGTACACAACTGCTTCCCAATTGGTTCTCCTCCATTCACCCTCTTCCCCCTCAAAATCCATCCTCCATGTACCCAGAGGAGTTGTCTTTCCAAACCTATCCAGTTGTTTCCCTTTCCAGTTCTCCGTAATAGTATTTCTTACAGTACGACTTGTATTATCTCATTCACGATTGTCAACTCCTTAAGTTCAGAGAGGCTGCCCTATTTTTTTTTTTTTTTTAGCATTTCCAGAACTTCATTCCAGTGTCTGAAGCAAAATGCACATCATTAAATGTTCGCTAACCTAAAATGGGCTCCAGACTCTGTATTCCTGGTTCTCCTGGGTGAAATTGTTTTCTAGAGAACTGAGGAGGATATTTGGTTAAAATTTTATACGGACTTGGGAAGATGAACTAACGAAGCCTGAAAGATAAATAGCATGTCCAGACGTCACAGCCAGAGAACGTGGGAGATGGCAAGAAGGATAGTGCCTGCCCCTCCCTATTAAACAGGATAATGACGTAGACAGAGAGCTTGAATCTAGTGTCCACAACCACTGAGCAAACAGGAAGGCCAGGAGGAACTGACCATTAAATGATTAAATACAGTCATCTCTGGAAGAGCCTTTTCTTCCTTCAGTGCAGCGACCTCCATCTGGCAGCAGGTGACTGAACACCATTCATACTTTGCCAGGACGTTGGGTTCTGCTGTTCCTGGTTCCCAAACTATGTCTAAGGAGTGGGAATAAAATACTGGGCAACTAGCTAGTCACTGGGCACAGGGAGCTCTAGGTCATGTGACAGCTTCTACACCATCCCCCACTCTCCCCTGCCTTTTTTTTTTTTTTTCCATTGCTATCAAAATGTCAAGAAAGCTTATTACTCCTACTGCCAGGGAAATGATCTGCTATTCCAAATACAGAGAGGTGTGACTTATAATTTCCATGACCATTCATGCTGTTCTTTGAAGAGAAATGCGACACAATGGCTGATGTGTCACCCCACTAGGACTGATAGCATCATCAATGGCCCAACTTCCTCTTATTATTTTTACTTCATTCTATATTTATCATGTAGGAGTTCCTGCCAAAGACCTTGGGGCTGCCACATGCTCAACAACATGCCTTTCCTGTGCCCAAGTTCCCAAGCTTTAGCCCTGGACTCTGGTAGGGTGCATGCGTGCTCGTGTGCGTGCATGAACACACACACACACACACACACACACACACACACTGGACAGATTCTGAAAAACAGACACAGTAAAGAAGGAAATGGTCATTGTCAAGGAAATCAGTCCTAAAGGAAGTAGCTAAGGAATGACTATCATCACGGTCAGTCTCAGGACACACTGGGGAAGAGAAAGAAAGGCTCATGTGCTTTTGTGCCTGCTGACAAAAATCAGCTGAGGGCGATCAAACTGCTTCGGTTTTCCCCCATCGTCACGTTTGGGATATAGGGAAATGTGGGATTTCCTCAAAGCAGGTAATAGTCAGCCAACGTGGATATCTACCTACAAGTGTCTGGATTTCAATTCTTGGAATACTTGGTTTACACCTGGGTTTTTTTCATTGGATGATCTGGACTGTTGAATGTTTGGAGTTGAATTCTCTGAAGGCTGTTAATTAACGTAGCAGACATAAGACTTTCAAGTTGAGGCATTAGAAGATATGATACATATCACTTCTGGGGTTTATTTCTCAGCAATATGTGTCGACTGCAGTCTGACATGGTGTTTATTATGGGATTTGAGCCACCCACGGCAACGCAGCAGCAGAATTTCCCTAGTTATGCTTCTGATACCTGGTGTGGGGTGATGAACATATGCCACAAAGATCCCTCTGGCACCAAGACCACATTTCATCCAATGATATTCATTTTCTGGAAAGTGCTTCTAAACCCCTATGGTGGTCACAAAGCTTCCATGAGTGTCTTGAGCTTTCTGAACATTCATGTCATTTACTCGCCCCAAGTCCTCACATTTTCTTGGATTTTCTAGCCTTGTGAACTCTACACATAGCATTCTCTTTTAAGCATTTCTGAATGGAAGATGCTTGAAGAAATCTGACATTAGATGCCTGTCTCCCAAAGGTACTCTTTGACATACAGCAGCCCTGATAGGCACCTTGGGGCTGCATCCTATGCGTGGTCACCCCAAGGCACCCAGATGTGGGAATCTTAACGTCTCTTCCTTCCATTATTGGCCTATTCCCATTTGATGAGGCATCATTTAGAACCCGTATTATTTTGGTGGTTCACGTACCAGAGTGATACCAATTGATGATTGGTGAGAGAAAATGTGAGCTTCTTTGGCAATTTGGATATTTGGATCTCAGAAAGAACTTTCCATCTGACCAGATTTGGTCACATCATATGGACAGCATAGCTGTGATTTTAAATCAGTGTTCCTTCAGGTGCTAGTTTCTCTTCCTTCCCTGCACTAGAATGAATGCTACCTATTTTCCCTTGATTTAAGGTTGATATAGGAGAGAAATATCCATTGGACAGGATTTGTTTATCATGAAGCCAGCAAAAGCCTGGAGCAAATCCTTTGTTTCATCTAAGAAAAATTACAAATGGGTTGTTAGGGAGGCATGCGTGTGTGTGTGTGTGTGTGTGTGTGTGTGTGAGACAGAGAGCAAGAGAGAGAGCGAGAGAAACTTCATAGTCAACTTCTATTATTTCTTGGCCAACTGTGGAGGATGAATTTGAATCCTGACAGTTATTTGAGAAAAATAGTGAGAAAGGAGCATTTCCTCACAACTCTGATGATCATAAATAATACATGTGTCTTCAGGAGCTCAATTTTCCATCCTCTGTGGTCTTTGAGATTTTCTTAAAGCAACTCCAGAGGGTCTTAAAGAAGGTGGAAGGGAACCTTCTATGTCTTAGAACCAGAAGTCACCCATAGCTTGACCAGAACCAATTAGACTAGAATTTTAGACTAATAAGATTCTAGAGATCATTCTAGAATCTTGTTTTACAGCCCCGGGGGTCACCTATGATATTAGCAGCAGAGCCAGAACTAGCATCTGGTTCCCCTCTTAATCTAGGATTTTTTCCACTGGACCAGGATGTGCTTCCCGAGAACCTTCTCCATCTTAGAATTTAGTACTGTTGCTATTAAGCCTTGGAATTTATAAGCATTTGTCCCAGGTTGCCTGGTTTTGATAGATTTAAGTATAGTATATTGGCAAAGGATCAAAACATGGGGCAGGCGCAAACTCTTTTCAGGGTTCTGTCCCTAGATAAATCTGACAGGCGCCATATAATGATGAAGGCCTGACACCCACTCACCCAAAACATAGGTTTTATTAACAATAAAACAACCATCTGGATTTCAGCCAACATTACAGTGTTGGCACGAGATCACATCTATCTGCCTGTCTAGACAAATCCGTTCAACATCCAGGTACTTGGGGGGAAGTGAAATGAGAATTAAGTTATAAAGGAGTAGGAGACGCCAGTCCACTATATTACCACTATTATAATACCACTATTATATTAGTTGTTTATTTCCCCAAACAGGATCATTTCTTAAAAGTCAAAGCGCAAAAGCTATCACATCTAATAAATTATTTGAAAGAAGGGAAAGGTCTTACCATTTTTTACATTCCCACGTATCTTCCGGCACCAAGGGATGCAGCTCTCAAGGTATGATATCTAAACCCACCAATACAAATATGTACACATTATGGCAACTCTGGTCTGTCTCCCAGCTAGAGCCCAGCTGACACCTCGGATGCCCCTCTCAAATCTTTTAGATGTCACCTCACCTAGGTCAGCTGCCTGAATGCTATTATCCCACTTCACGTGTGAGGTCCTCAAAGAGTTTTTAAAAATGGATCAGTATACTTGGCTGAAAGGGTATCTACAACCATATACTGTCAGCATTGCACCTGCAGAGAGGCCTCCAGAAAGAACCTTCAGATGCTGTAGCTTCTCAGCTAGAACAGAGAGGAAAGATGGCAGGAGCAAATGGAACAGAAGAAAACCTCTAAATGAAATTATTCAGCGGCTAGGTATATAGACAAACACCTACATGTATGTATTATTTACCAGTTTATTAGAATAAGAGAGCTTTCTTCAAGGTTCAGTGCTAAATGCATGTTTATTATTATATATATGTCAACATAAAATTATACATATGCATTGTATACACATGCGTGTGTGTGTGCGCGTGCACACACACACACACACACACACACAGCAGAGGAAGGCTTCAGAGAACTAAAGTTGTCTTAGAGACAGTCTGATGGCTTTATATATGGCCCGAGTGAGACCCCGTGCTTCTTAGTATTTGATGGTATTCTCATGAACAGATTGGGGCTACGAATTTAAGAGGAAGCTCCCTCTTGCTTAGGACCTCTTACATGAAGCGCAACCCCAATCATGGTAAAATTACGGCAAACAGTTCTAGGGCTGTCTTTTTGTGCTTCTGTCGCATAAAACCAGTAGGGCAATTATTTTTAAGCAGAAGGGAGTAGGGGAGATTAGACTGGTGATTCCTAACTAGGGGGATTTGGGGATCTGGCAATGTTTGGCGACATTTTTGGTTGTCACAATGTGTGTGTGTGGCTGGTAACCGGTGGGTAGAGGCCAGATGCTGTTAGACATCCTGCAATGCACAGGGCAGTCTCCCATAACAAAAAATGATTGAGCTGTAAAAGTCAACCGTGCTGAACGGAGAGCCCTGGATAGAGGAAGGGACACTCACTGAACTGAAGGAATCTAGTCTCAGGCCTCGTACTGTAAGATCAATGGCAAGGAAATCACACCTTTTGTGCTTCTGTCTCCCCACCTGCAAAATGGGGATAATGAACATATTCTTGATATTATGAGAAGTGATGGGAGTCATATATGCCAAGCGCTCTGATTTCTTCAGAAGAAAGGCTCTGTCTAAAATCAAAGCACAGTTATTATCACTGCATTATTATGAGCTCATGAAATTCTGTCTCAAGAACTGTAGTCCTCCCTCCCAGAAAAAAAAAAAAAAAAAAAAAAAGATTCCTCCGGGAAAAGAAAACAAACCAGAAATGATCTCATCATGATTACACCTGCCACACCAAAAAACAGACATAGTTCAGAGAAACTAAATTCTTTCCCTGCAGCCATGAAATAAGCTGCGTCTGTAATTAAGATCTTAATAAGGGAGGCAGGAGGATTGATGCAGACACTGCAGGCTATAAGGCACAGAGCTACCCTGCCAGGTTTAAAGCAAGAACAATTGAAATACAACACCCCTCACTGCTTAACGCTCCCAGGTGTTCTCAGTACAAGTCCATATTTCAAAAAGGGTTTTCCTTCATTTCTAGAGATGCCTGTTTCTGCAAGGAAAGAGAAAAGAACCAACCAATTATTTATAAGTAAATATTATTGATGACTCTCTGTGAAAAAATGTGTCTGAATTCACTCTAAAAAAAAAAAGCACCTCTTAGATAATTTCCTGTCAAAGGGCTGACATAAGGGAAGAGGGATAATGCCTTCAACAGTTGATTGATCTCTGGAACAGCCCATGTTGACTGTCTCGAGTGACCATGTGTTCCTGAACTTTCTAAGACAGTCCCAGTTTCAAATATCTTTCCCATTGTCAGACCATATGTCCCACGGTTGGGTGTGTGAAACATGGATGCATATCCACAGAAATTATATATATTTTAAACTAAAAATAAAAGATAGGCGTGCAAGTATATACCTTGCTAATGGGTCTGCCTTGGTTGAGTTTAGGATTTGGGAGGAAAAAAAAGGTGCCGATAAGAGGCTTTGATTCAGTCAATGGACATCTTCTGTAATTGACAAGCTGATCTTTATAAGGAAATGAGATATATTCCGAGGCCATCTGGACCTCTGTGAGGTTGTCTAGAAATCTGGCTTCCCAGCGAGTAGGGTTAAGAGAAGGAATGCCGTTGGGCTGACTGTATTCTTTTTGCTCCTTCCCCTGACTCCCATTTAAAGTCACGCTCGGGGCGCCTGGGTGGCTCAGTCGGTTGAGCGTCCGACTTCGGTTCAGGTCATGATCTTGCGGTTTGTGAGTTTGAGCCCCGCGTCGGGCTCTGTGCTGACAGCTCAGAGCTTGGAACCTGCTTCAGATTCTGTGTCTCCCTCTCTCTCTGCCCCTCCCCTGCTCACGCTCTGTCTCTCTGTCTCAAAAATAAATAAAAAACATTAAAAAAAATAAAGTCACGCTCAACACACTTAGCTGTGAGTGCAGAAGGCTGGAGAATCGGAGAAGAGCACGTAAGTTCTATCCCAGAGGGGCACTCAAGGAAAGAGGACTTCAAAATTTTGCTGTGCCAATGCCATTGTCATTGGTAATGCAGTACTGATGGTCCACTATAGCCCATTTCTTGCCAAGCTTGGACCCATAACACAAACAAGTAGTAACCAAAAAACAAAAACAAAAAATCATCACTGACCTGTCCTGATAGACACTAAAGATTCTGAACTCCAAGAAGGCTGGAGTGTTTAGAAGTCTACTACACTGGCTTCCCAGTGTGCTGGTCTCGCTTGTTATGGTGATTTGGGGGTCAGGTGGGGGGTTGAATTCCAGCTCATTCTTTTGGTAGAGTGCACGGCCAGGCAACAGAGAAGCCTAGATGAGCCCTGAGTTAGCCACATCCCGTGTGGGAGTGAGGTGCTAAGTTAAGAATAATGGACTGACTACCACAAATCAATGAGAATAAGGCTAATTCATATAAGAGCATAAGGTTTCCACGTAACTAAAAAAAAAAAAATCAGAAAAAATATTAAGGGCACATCATTGTGTCTAAATACATATTGCTTTAATAAATAGAAAGATCTGGTTTAAATCTTAACCTTATACGCTTTTTGGTTGCCGCACCTTTCTGTCTAGCTTCACAAATAATCCCCCTTCAAACACACACACACACACACACACACACACGAGTAAAGAAAGGAATTAAACTCAAATTCAGAAGATCGTATCAAACATTTTTGTGCAATGCTTGCGCTTTTACGTATTCACAGTTGCTCAATCCTTATTTCTGGTAAGCATAGGCATCAACATGTCATTAAGGAACATTTCTGGTAACGTAACTATTACCTTGACATGTTAGAAATATCAGGAGGAATTTTCATTTTGCAACACACACACCATGATTTACGAAGAGATACGACATCTCCAAAGCAAGGCTGAGTCTTTGGAATGAGGGTCCTGAACTGTCTATTTAAACACCATTTAGCACCATTAATGGTTAGGGAGGAGGTTGGGAGGAAAGAGATGAGCTCTTCTTTAAGAATAAACTGGTATTTAGTAGCCCATGACAGGGTCCAGGCGGATGTGTTGGAATGCACGTTACTGGCGATTTTAGTATCTCCACGGTCAGCTGCCCCAGTGCCAACTTCAGGTATGAAAAATCACTGTCACACATTATCGCAACTCACGCCTCTTCCATTTCCCTTGGAGTATATGTCTCAGTTCACCTCAATCTCATTGTCTACTAAAACTACCTTCTAAAAGAATCACTCTTCCCAGTGGATGGTAGACAAAGTTCACCACCAAGGCCATTTATCTTAAAACGAAGATTCTTCAGGAAGATAGTCTTACAGCCAGGCCATAATGTTCCCCAGGCGTGCCTCGTCCTCATTAACCAGTAAGAATGACCGCGGGGAGATGACTGGAATGCTCTAAGTAAATACGACGGAGGGGATGCCATTGATGGAGTATGAACAGAGGGTTTTTTTGGGGGAGGGGAGGGGAGTCCCCTTCCATGCCCATATTCTTTGCAATCATCCATCACCTAGGAAACCAGCAGCTATTCTCCTGCACTTTAAGTGGGAAATACAGTACTTCTTCCCAGTGGCCCTTCTTTATCTTGGCAAAGAGGCTTGGTAATTAAGTCTATATGTTCCTGCGGGGTAATGCCAGGGGCCCAGTGGTTGGCATTTCAAACCAATTTGTTTACGTTTCTTTCTAACCCTAAAATGATCCCAAAACAGATCACCAAGGCCTCTTACTTTACATCTATATCAGTAAGTGGCTGCAGTGGGATGAAGGATATAGTTTCCCCTGAACTTCTATGTCCCTCCAATCACCTCCTTCACATTCTACTGTTGGTTTTGTACACTGATAACTTTCTCTTGTCCTGTGATATTTTTGGTATGGATAAGCAATTCTAGTAAATGCTTCCTCTTAAAATTTATCTATATAATGTTTCTATACCTATATATTACATATGTCTTATAGTGCATATTATAATAGCTGCCATTTTCAAGTGCCTATGGGCTAAAAACTAATGATTTCCATATATCATATCCTTACCGCTATCTGGTAAGATGTGTATTATTACTCCCATTTTATAAACAAGGAAACAGAGGCCTAAAGTAGCAAAAGTGGGATTTGCAGCAAAACCTGGGTTCTTTCCACTATGCCATACGGCATTAAGCCTTTTTTTTTTTTTTAATGTTTATTTTTGAGACAGCACAAGCATGGGAGGGTCAGGGAGAGGGAGACAGAGCATCTGAAGCAGACTCTGTGCTGACAGCAGTGAGCCTGACGTGGGGCTTGAACTTGTGATCTCATGACCCGAACCAAAGTCAGACGCTCAACCGACTGAGCCACTCAGGTGCCCTACATGAAGACTCTTTTTAATGGCTCTTTGTATAAGTTTGTTAGGTCACTCAACATTCAGTTCGGTGTTTCTAGAGTATTGACTATGAGCAAGGTCCTGTGATCTCAGGAATATCAATCTTATGAATAACAATGACGATACCAAGTCATTAATTAATTAATGTGCAAGCAGGCACATAAGTATGCTGGTAAATCCCTGTGGCTGGCATCTGTATTTCATGTAACATCTCCAGGCCCATGGAGCACTAAACAATGCTCAACCACCTTTACCTAGTAACTGGGGTTTTGACATAGTCTTGTCACCGAGTCTTGAGTCCACACTATCCTTTCAACATCCATCAGTGCAAAGAGAGCTGAGGCTGTCTACTTACTACATGCCAGGAGCCATGGTAGGTCCTTTACATCCATGTATTATCTTACTTAGGCCTTAGAACAATAGTATGAGACAGTTACTCTCCCTGTTTTACAGATAAGAAAGCTGAGGCTCAGAGAGGTTAATTTGCCAGAGGCTATATCGAGCAATGAGTCACAAGAAACAGAAATGCCTTTCTCCAAAGCCCACATTCTATCTTGTATCTACCACAAGAACATATAAGATCAAGGCTGTGCCCCCTCCAGGCTGTAAGAGATCCTAGATCACACTTTTTATTCAAGGACTTACTTGTCTAACAGTCTCTCTCTACCCACAAATAAAGGGTGGGTCTCTCATTTTCAGTGGGGCTTACCGAAAACTAGACAGCCCCGGCGGGCAATCTATGGGAGTTAACAGCTATCGTTTAGATAGCGATTTGATTAAAAGGGGTTAGTAAGTAAGGACGTGCTAACAGAGCAGGGCAGAGGTGGAAAACATAAAGCCTGTTGTAGGGATTATAGGACAGTCAAGGAGACGAAGGTGTAGGCTTTTGGTGGTTTTACAGAGTGGATGGATGAGGAGACCCGGCTTGTGGGAAGTGACAGACTAACCAAGTCAGGTAGGCGCAAAGAGACAGGGACAAAGGAATGGGAGCAGCAAGAGACCAAGATTTGCCACGGCAGAGTCAAAAGAGAGGAGAGAGGTAGGGGGTACAGGGTGTGCTTAAGAGCATCATGTCTACGTGGGTTGGGGAGGCGAGCCATACACAAGTCTGGTGTTAGAGCAGCATAAAGACTGCCTAAATGAGAAAATGAAAGAAGATGAGGTCATGAGGGCACAAAAGGGGGAGGGAATTTGTAAAGGGGAAAGAGTGGAGAGGAAGTTTTTTCAGAAGTCTGGTGGGACGAGTAGGGGCAGCAGACCGGAAGCCACTGATGAACTCTGAGAAAAGGGCTGACGTATGTTACAGTAAGGGAAGGGTGCCACACAAATCCTTGGCATGTCCCACACTGTGCTAAATTTGGTATCATCGGAACACCCCCAGTTCTCCAAAGACCTTCAGCTCTGTGCAGATTGCCATTCAGCCCCCAAAATGGGTTTGCCCAATAAGTACATGCATCCATAAACAATTAACATCTTTTGGTGTTTTTTAAATTCGTAGATCTCACCTAAGATTTAAAAAGGAGATACCGTATGTTTTCACTCTTATGTGGATCCTGAGAAACTTGACAGAAGACCATGGGGGAGGGGAAGGGAAAAAAAAAGTTAGAGAGGGAGGGAAGCAAACCATAAGAGACTCTTAAAAACTGAGAATAAGCTGAGGGTTGATGGGCGGATGGGAGAGAGGGAAAGTGGGTGATGGGCATGGAGGAGGGCACCCGTTGGGATGAGCACTGGTTGTTGTATGGAAACCAATTGGACAATAAATTTCATATTAGGAAAAAAAAAAAAAAAAAAAGGAGCATGAGGCAGGGCACCTGGGTGGCTCAGTCAATTGGGTGCCTGACTCTTGATTTTGGCTCAGGTCCCGATCCCAGGATCATGGGATCAAGCTCCATGTCAGGTTCCACGCTGAGTATGAAGCCTGCTTAAGGTTTTCTCCCTCTGCCCCTCTCCCATGCTCTCTCTTAAAAAAAAAAAAAAAAAAAAGGATCATGGGAGACAGGAGTCTCTGGTTTGGATTGAGCACAGCAAATCATATCCAAGGGAACAAATAACCTAAAACCAAAATGTCAAAGCAAGGCAAGAATTGGTAATTATACGTCACAAATGACCACGTTGATTTAACTGAAGTCCCTTGATCATCTCTTCTCACACTAGCTTGGGAAAATAAAAGTATTTTCAAAGTCCCCCCAAAAGCTCTTCATAGGACCCACTTTGTTTGCCCGCATCCCGCCAGAACACAGGGATCCAAATTTCAGCATGTAGGCTTCTTATTTGTATCACAGGTTTTACCTATTCTTTTATCTTCACTCAAAACGTTTAAGAATGAATTTGTTGTCAACCGTGCTTCAATTAAAAAAAGAATTGGTTGAATGGGAGGCTAGATTCGTCATTTAGAATTTTCGTGTAGGCACACGGGGTTCAGAAATTTGGCAAAGCCACAAAAGCTGCTCAGCTATTAGAGATCAGAGGCAGTGCCTGCTGAGCTCTGACCAGGCCTGGGCCTGCACAAAGTGGGCGGGGTCTCAGGCTTCTGCTCAAACACAGCTGTGCACGGATCCTTCCATCACGCTCCTGGCAGACAGCAGCAACAATCTGCCTCCAGACCCCTCGGAAGGGGAGCCTTCACTGAGCAAGCCACGGCCATCGAGGCACAAGCTCCTTCAACGACCCCCCCCCACCCCCCAATTCAGGACATGCTTTTTGTATATTCCGAAGAGCTCGTGGAAAACTCTTAGTAAGTGAAGGGCCTGTAATTTACTATCACAGAACCTCAAACTGAATGAAGCCTTTTAGGAGAAACAGAGCATTAAGTGCATAGGAGACAGCAGCCTTCCCATGAACAACAACCACAAAACATAAAACGAAATAAAGCTAGACTAGTTGTTGCTCACCAAAAAGTTTGTAAGGCATAGCTTGCGCTCCCGGGTTCTCAAGATTATTATAAATGCATTAACTGGCTGGCCTGGAGCTATGTGTCTAAGTGCAAATGAGTGGAGGTTAGCCTGTCCTCTGGTTACGATTCCTGAAGTAGCCAAACCAGATAATCTGGTTAAAAAAATCTTATAGTGGCTGAATTATAAATCTCTCGGTGAACAGAAGTCTGACTGTGCTAGGTTTATAGTGTGTAGAGCAGCACAGTGTTTCAAAGATCATTCCCGACTCCAGGATTTTACAATCTAATAACTATCTGGTTTTATGCCCTAAGTGGCTCAGATTAAACAAATAACTGCCAAACGTGCAATTCACTTTGCTTTGTAGAGTTTCTATGTTAAAAAAAAAAAAAATCAATCCTGCAGGAATACTTGAGATGGAATTGTTTTAAACTTCCTGGGGGACAAAACCACCAGTCACACAGAGCATTTTAGGGAGGTCACGGATGATTCTTTCTTTAAGAGTGGCTTAAAGTCACGAGTTCTGGAGCCTGATCCCCTTGGGTCAATTAACAGCTCCACCATTTTTTTAGCTGTGTGGCTTTGGATAAATTACTTAGCCTCTCTGGGCCATAATTTCTACATTTGAAAAATGAGCATATGATAAAACCCACCCCAGAGTTTTTGGAAGAGTGAAATGTGACGATCTTGTATTATCATGGTAATTCTTAATTAATATTATTTACCACTCTTCTACCTTTGCATCATTTCCTCTACTTAAAATGACAAAATGGTCTCCTGAAATAGAGCTGTGCATTATTTTTTCAAAATTTTTTTAACATTCATTTTTTTTTAAAATTTTTTTTAACGTTTATTTATTTTTGGGACAGAGAGAGACAGAGCATGAACAGGGGAGGGGCAGAGAGAGAGGGAGACACAGAATCAGAAGCAGGCTCCATTCTCCGAGCCATCAGCCCAGAGCCTGACGTGGGGCTCGAACTCACGGACCGTGAGATCGTGACCTGAGCTGAAGTCGGATGCTTAACTGACTGAGCCACCCAGGCGCCCCTAACATTCATTTATTTTTGAGAGACAGAGAGAGACAGAGGGGGAGCGGGGAAGTGGCAGACAGAGAGGGAGACATAGAATACAAAGCAAGCTCTAGGCTCTGAGCTGTCAGCACAGAGCCGGATGCAGGGCTCGAACTCACAAACCATGAGATCATGACCCGAGCTGAAGTTGGGCGCTTAACCAACTGAGCCACCCAGGCGCCCCGAGCTGTGCATTATTAACTAGAGAGAACCCAGGCTTTCTAAGAAAGGGACAGCAGATTGCTTCAGCTACTGGTTTATTTTATAGTCACCACAAAGTGTCAATCTGACATTTGGTCGGTCAGAGAAGTCAGTATTTTTTCTGGTGAGCTAATAAAGACCCTATATTTACATCACTTGGTAAGGGTGTTCAACACTGGTAGGACCCAGCAAAACAGGAGGGTGAGGGTTTTTCCGTGAATGCCAATCGCAGTTTATTTCGTCCGTTGCCACACTTTGTTTCCATAAGAGTAAAATCAAAACATAATGAGGTCACTGAATAAAAGTGACTTTAGACTTTGTCACTTCTGTCACTTGCTAGATTGCAGCGCTCAATATTGATTTCAGCCATTTATACTTTCCAATAATGAACGTATGAACCTATTTTCTCTTTTATTTTTTCCCTGCAAGCTGGTTATTATGAAACTAAAGGCATTCAGTAATAGGGACAGGAGGGACCAAAGAACTACTGCGGGTTAAGTAACCACTATTCTAAACAAGGGACCGTGCAAATACAGGGTGAGCCACTTCAAGAATGGGAACTTTGCTGCCAGGTAGAAGGATTTGTTTCTGGTGGCATCCTAAAGTCAAAAGCATTAGGAATCGTTAGGATTATTCATGCCTCTGATCTTCCCTCTTGAGGCAGATAATGGAAAGCTAACAGTACAGTGATCACGAATACCTGTCTCTTCAGACAGTTGTAACCTTTCCGAGGAGAACCAGAACTCATGCATTATAATAAAGACTTTCAGCATTTAGATTTAGAGCTTTTGAACAAGATTTATAGCTTTCGAATAAAAGATTTATCACTGAGGTTAGCCAGTGGCTATTAGCTGGAACCGAGTATTTACAACCTCACGTTAAAAAAGGATGGGCCAGAAGCTAGATAATTCAGAAAGGAAGCAAAATAACTCCCAGCTAGCACAATCCCAAAGGTCAGACAGGTAATACAAATTGTCAGTCCAAAGCATAGCCACCTTGCCAACATTCATTTTAATAATAGCACCGTTGTTTCAAATCATTAGGTCTCACGTCTCTTCTAGAAGTCACGCCCAACTCACTGCAATGTGCTTCTAAGTACAGTGTCTCTGGAAGCTCCTTGCCTGATTCGATGGGGGTCCCTTAAACAAATGGGATATGCCGAGCAAATTATGATCCTTTAGCCAAGAATACGTAAAAACAATGGTGCATAATGCATGAGAAAATAATGTATCCTGAGCCTCTGTACGCTTCGGGGACAATAAGCTGACTGGACAATTCAGACTCTCAGCCCATTCAAATGCCTAGAAGTGTTTTAAAGAAGTGGCAAATGCTCATTCGTTCGTACATCCAGGATTCATTTAAGGACGTCAGTATGCTCCATCATGGGCTGCATAAGAGTACCTCGGGCTTTTAATTTCTGCCACCAAAAGTGCATAAGGCAACCCGCTTCTCTTACCAAATGCTTAGAGCAAAGGCTGAAAACTGCTTTAGGAGCCAGTCTGAGGGGACTCGGCAGTTCTGATTCCTCTCCCATTACGGCCCTCGGCCCGTGGAGGCCAGGCCTAGGGGAGCCGCAGAGTCTTCAACTCCGCTCCGAGTTAGACACCCTCTGAATGCCAGTGGCTCCAGTGGCGGCTCCGATCAGATTGATTCTCAGTCTTTCAGGGGAGATGGGCCCGGGTATGCTGTGCCCTCCCGGAGTGGGTCTCAGAGGCTGGGTCTCTGCCTGCCTGCTTGTATGCCAACCTCGGTGACTGAGACCCCCTCTCCCTGGGGCACAGAAGGGGTCCCTGCAGAGGAGTTGTCACGGTGGGCGACACACACACACACACACGCGCGCGCGCGCGGAAACCTGACGGAAGAGGCACCCTCTTACCTTATACTTCATCTCGGCGGCGGTGGGTTGAGCCGTTTTCCTCCCCTAGTCAGCCTGCATCAAGCGCTGGCGTGTCCGCGCCTCCATGGAGTGCAGTGCTAAATGAAAGTGAGAGCGGCCGGGCCCCGGGCGGCTTTGCCAGTCGCAGCGCGCCAGCTCCCGCACAGCCTCTGAGCTCACTGTTTTGATGGAGCCCGGCCGAGCCCCGACCGTATTTGCATCTCGCCAGCCATTGGCTGGCCGGCGAAGGTAATGTGGGGCCCCGCCCACCTCTTAACTTCGGAGAGCTGACAAAGAACTTGTAATGTGGGCATTTCTTTTTTACAGGAGCCCAAAGGGTGGAAAATAAAACGAAGTGGGGAACCGTCTCGAACGTTACTCCCCATCCCCTCAGCCCCCCCCCCCCGACACCCCCCCCCCAAAAAAAAAGCCCCGGGCAAAGGAGATTCTTTTTTAAGATTAACCTAAGTTTTAAAGAAATTGAATTCACAAAGCAGTCTGACAGTCGTGCTTCCTGTGACCTAGCAACTCCTTCATAAACCCATTTCATTTCAAAGCCATTCACCTCGCAATCTCTACATGAAACGAATTCGGGGAACAAAAGGTTTTCTGTCTCCAGGCCCCTTTTTACTAACTACCCCTGCTGATATCTCTCTCTCTCTCTTTCTCTCCTCCCTCCCCTCCCCTTTTTTGTGGCTGTTTGCTTTTTTTGTTCTTTTCAATGTTCAAAGTACTTGCAACGTCAGTCTGCGAGGAGCCAGAATACAATTCTCTCTGTGAAAAGGGACTCCGCTAGCACAGGCACCAGGGCTTTCCTAGCCGGCTTCTCCCCAGGGCCTCGGAGAGTTGAGTGTCAGCCACATTCAGTGATCTCCTCTGGCTTTGCTGAGGATAAAGGTTAGATGTGACCCCTTAGATGAGGCTGGCCGGTGCATGCCCTATACATCATGGCTGTCCACTGAGCAGTGTGTTCTTTGATGGCTGGCGTTGCCAGCTCCAGCTTTGAACACTGCAGTGTTTTCCTTCTGACCTCTCTCCTGAAGATGACCCATTAACCCACCAACACTTATTATCGGGGAAACAAAAAAAAAAAATGCCCACTGTTTGAGGAGCCTGGTTTAAAAGACCAGTCTCTCCACTGAAGCACAGAACATTCGGTTCAGCCTCATGATTTCTATTGAGAAAGACATCACCCAGGAGAAGACAGAAAGGGTCACCTTTAGCGACTCTTCTAAAGGGTGAAGCGGAGAGAGGGGAAAATTCCTTTGCACTGGGTCTCAGGATTGAGACTCGGTGATTTCAGACAATAGCTGTCCCTGAGTGGGATGGACTCCAAGCAGACTACACGACCTGGATGGAAAAATCATCTCTCTCTTTTTTTTTTTTTTCCTGACCTAGTTGGATCAGAATCAGTTTGATTCCCCTGCCCCCAAAATTCCCAGTGAATTAAACTTTTACTTTTATGATCCAAACAAATAGAACAGGCGAGCAGCTACCCTGCAAAAGTGGTTTCCAGATACAAGGCTCCAGATCACCGTTTAATAAGGCACCGGTTCCTTGGACGTGACCCCCTCCCCCCGCCCCGCTGGTCATAATGAGGTTGATACACCCATTCAGGCCTCAGACTTGGACTTTGCTTTTCCTCCTTTGGCCTTGGAGTGAAAATAAGCCCGAGTGATTTTGCAAGGTCTTTCTGAACACAAATTAAGCATGCAGCATATTGTACTACAAGGATCTTCCTGACAGTCCCACCGGCTTATGGGAGAGTCATTAGTTTGCAGGAAATTGTTTTTGGTGTCTGCCTGGATCAGTCAAAGTCCTTCCCATCTGTAAGATGAGTCTTGTGGCCTCCAGAAGATCTAGATAACATTCCTTTGGCTTCCTAAGCAGCAGGGCTGAAACTGCTTTCTGTTCTGTTTGATGAGTACCACTGAATAGGCCAACACTATCTCACCCCAAATGCTTTCAGTTTCCAAAGCATTTGCTAGGGCTTTTTTGTCATTTCATTCTCTAGCTAGAAAGTTTAAATCGTACTAGGTGGCCCCCTTGCTTTCCTGCTTCTCTCCTCTTCAGTAGACACTTGGAATCTACCTCAAGTTCATTTCAGGGGAGTTTGGATCAGCGTTAGTCACACCGCAGTCGGGTATACTGTGATAGTCTCAACAAATGTCTTAACTTCTCGATTTTGGTGCCCTGAAGTATGACATGGAGAAAATAATAATGCCTACCTGCTAGGTTATAATGAGTATTAAATGAGATAGTGTGGATAGAAGTTAATACTACCCAGCACATAGTAAGATCTTAATAAATGTTCACTTATTAATGTTCCATTATTAATTATTGTTTTAATATTTAAATGCATCATATATTATTTTATTACTATAGTATATGACATTATTATGGTATGTTATGTAAGCATTAATATTCACTTAATTATTAATTGTAGCTGTTATTACTATTAGACTCTGGTCAATATCTTAAGTGTGGCAGGCATTGAGAAAAAGGCAGACGGGTGCCCTCATCCGTGTGTCATTCTTTCGCAGGACACTTTGTAATTTAACAAATATCGATTGAGCACCTACCACGTGCTGGGTACCGTTCCAGGTGGGGAAGAGACAGGAGCCGCCCACACAAAGCTCCTACCTTCATGGAGCTTACGGCTTACTGGGAGTGGAGGGCAATAATTAAATGAATATGGAATACAGTTTGGAGTGATAAATGCCACGAATTAAAGTTAAGCAGGGAAAATTGCTAGAGGGAAACAGAGAAGGGTTAGCAGGTGCGTGTGGGGGGGGTGTCTTGGTTTAGAGCGTGGTCACGTAAGCCCCTCTAAGGAGGTAATATTGAAGCAGAAATCTGAAGGACATGAGGGATTCATTCAAACATCTGGGGAAAGAACATTCCAGATAGAGGAAAGCGCCTGGAGTAGGAATGAGCTGGGTGTGTTCAAGAACAGCACAAAAGCCAGGGCGCTGGAGTTGGGCTCCTTGGGGGGATTGGGAAACGGGTGGCTGAGACTCAGACAGGTAGGCGGTAGCACTTGGATTTTCTCCTGACGGCCACAGCAAGGCACTGGAGCGATTTGAGCAGAGAATGATGTGATCTGTTTCTCTGTTTTTACCCTTTGTTTAAACACTCAAGGGCAGCAGGCTATTAGTTAAAATATTGAGCTCTGGTCTTAACACAGCTTACATAATGCAGATAGTTGTCATGACTTTATTGTATTTAGCTGCTTTATTAGTACTTAGTTATTTAATATGTTTCCTTCAAAGCCCTCTGGGGAAACACAAATTCTCTCACTGAATAGAAAAACAGCCCCATCCCCGCCTATTACCTGAGATTTTTGGGTGCCCAAATCACTGTTTAACCTATGCTGTGTAAACATCGCCGATTGGTTTATGGGACCGCCCTCATACCCCCGTGGGTAGCCTCCTAAAATGGGCCGGGATGCTGGGGCTCGGGTCCTACCCTGTGCTCACCAATACTGTGTCCGCCCGTCAGCCTTGCCACCCGCCTGCTTGTCGGTCAAGGGCTCTATCTCCCCAGACACTGATACAGGCAGGAGCGAGGGGGAAGTGGCACCAGATGCTGTCCAAATGATTTTCCAGCCGCCATGGCCATGGGCATGGATATAGCAAAAAATCGTGCGGATGCCAGAGAGAAGAGATTCTCCCATGCACAACTTGGGAGGAACCCATGTGGCTGCTCTCTAAAAGTAAGGGCAAAGTCAGAACAAGTGAGGGCAGGAAGTGACCTCGGGAATCTAGCACAGTCACCTCTAAAGCAGACGAAACTGCTGCTCTGAGGGCTGGGTGCCCCACACAGGGTGCCTCCGGGTTGGCTGGCTCGTAACAGCGATCAGCGTTTCAGGTCCATTCTCTGTCTCTCTTGTCTGATCTATTCCAGTCATTCCTTTGTAGTTTCCCGGGCCCGCCATCTCTCCCTGCTGGAATCTATCTTCCACGTTGCTACCTGTTTACTTTCTAGAGTACAGAGCAGGACATGTTGCTACTATGATTAAAAACCGCTGGGGGTACCTCAGTGCCTTTACAAACAAAATCTGCAGACTTTTTGGCCTGGACTGTGATTTGGGCCCACCCTTCCTTTCTGGCCTCGTCTTCTCCCATCCCCCCTACCCCACATCCCACACTGCAGCCAAACAGGGGGGACTCACCAATTCCAAGACACCCTTGTACTCTCCTGAGTTTGCACAGATGGGTTCCTCTGCCTGGCATGTCCTCTCTTCTCACGTCAGCTGTCAGGCCGAGCCCCCACATGAACCCTTTTGTGCTTCCTTGCCAACCGCCCCCACTCTGCCCACGTCCTCCTTTCAGAACTAACTCCTCCCTCCCTTCGCTCTGCCCCCATTGTACTTGGAACACAGTCCTCTTATAAGGCTTTTCCACATTGTGCCATAATACTGGTTGATCTCTGTTGTCCCAGCTTCAAGGCGAACCCCCCAGGGACAGGGTGGTATCTTGCACATCTCTGTGTCCCCTGCAGGCTTCTACTTTGCAGGTACTTACATGCCTGCTGAGCGAATGAATGAATGAATGAATGAGAGGACAGAAGTAACATCAAAGGATGTATGTTATCTTGAGGTTCTGTGTGATGCTCAGGAAAGGAATGGAGAAAACTCGAGTTTTGAGGGCAGTCGTGGGGTTTGCATTTGTAAGAAGTGGAGCTAAGATGCAACTTTCCAGAACCAATTCCAGGCCTATTGCCAGTTCTGGCTCCCGGACATGTTTTGGTCTGAAAACTATAGCTTGTAGGCCTCCTGTCTTGGTACAACCAATGAGCTAAGAATAGTTTTTACATTTTTCTATGGTTGGAAAAAAAAAATAAAGAGAAGAATGTTTCATGAGATGGGCAAATCATGTGAAATTCAAATTTCAGTGTCTATAAATAAAGTTTTATTGGAACGTGGGCACCCATTCCTTTACATGGTATCTTTTGAGCTCTAATGGCAGACTTGGGTGGTTGTAATAGAAGTGGTAAAGGCTTCAAAACCAAAAAAACCCAAAAAACAAAAAAAAAACCCCACTATTATTTGGCTTTCCACAGGAAACGCTTATTGACTCATGCCCTAGAAAAGTGCAACATATATCTATCCTCGGGTTCAGACTAGAGTAGAGGTCCTTGTATATCCACAGAGAAACAATCTAGAAATACCCATTCTAGGGCCATGTTTCACCATTTCTAGTTTGCTATCGGTTAAAAAAAATTCTACAAAAAACAAAGTTATTTCAAAAAATAATTGGAGGCAGCAACTTTTCAATCCTGTAAATCTCCAGAAACCTTCCCAAACAAAGATGAGCCACGGAGAGTTTTCCAGCTGACCCCTGCCACATTCAACCTTGATTGTTGAAACCCCCCACAGGTGCCGGGCCCTATGCTACATATCACAAACGTGATTTCATTCCGTATTTATCTAATAGGGCAACCCTGCGAGGTAGGTTGGAGCGTCCTAATTTTACACATAACGAAACTTGAGACCCAGAGAGGTCATACAACTTGCACAAAGTTACAGGCAGATGAGTGCAGGTCCTGTACATGGAGACAGGCTCTCGGGCTCCCAAGTCTGCGACCTGAACCACTGTGCATACTTCTCCCCAGCATCCTCTAACCCCATTTGTCAGTCAAGTCAATAAGGTAGCTTCTCCACCAGAGCGGGACTGAACCCAACCGAGGAACGATCTGTGCATTCGAGCCCCACTTGTGTGGACTGTCCCCCTTTATCATTGTGTTTCTTTAGATCCCATCTTTACCCCGGCTTGTACCCTGTCTCCTTCATGAGACCTTTCCTCTCCAGTGTTGATCTCTTCCTCACCCCACTCTCTCTTCCCTCACCTGTGCCCTAGGTTGGTACTTCCCTAACCTGACCTCCCTGAAAAAGCAATTATGAAGGCTTATAGATTCAGTGGACCTGGGGTGGGGACTTGGAATCTATCCATTTGAAAAGATCCCCAGATGATTCTGTACATAGCTATAGGGGTACCGCTTGTCATTTAGTGCTTAGGTACTGCCTTTACTGTTTCTCCTGCGAGGAGGCACTTCTTCTCCACAGTGAGATTTCAAGCGACTTGTAAAAGGGGATCCTGTCTTGTTTTTGCTGTCTCCCCTTCTGCATTTATGCAGGTAACTGAGTCTCATCGTACGTCTTCTCAAAGCCCTGAATCATTTCCATGCTCACAGCCTTGACTGACGTCAACGTGGAAAAAATAAGTCACTTTTCAGCAGGCAGAAGAAAGAACATCTCTCACTCCAGGCAATCGCCCTTTTTTTTATCTGTTGAGCTGGTCAAGCTCTTGGAATGAATGAAAGTCTATTATTAGAGAGATGTTCCAGATACAGTTTCTAACACTTGCTTCTTCGTGGGCTGGGGAAAGGAGATCTCATTCACTTTCTCTCCACTAATAGTCGGTAAAAGAGACTCACGAAGGCCATCCCATCCTAACCCTTCCCCCCCACTCCCCTTTTAACAATTATTAATATTATTGTTATTATTATTTGAAGTTTCTCTTCCTACCCCCCCCTTTTAACAATAGTGTCTAAGAGATAAACTCTGATTTCTGCAAGAGTTGTTCAAAACATTATTTTACAATATTTGTAACGGAGGGTGGCGTTTCTTAAAAAGCCTTGTTGCCTCAAGATCCCCAAACTACTTCTGACTTGGTGCCTTCCTGACTTATTTCTTCTTCTCACTCAGTGACGAGCCACCTGGGATGGGGTGGGGCTCTAAACAACAGAGAATAGGAACGATTCCTCTAGATTTTCTCTTTATTGCATGACACGGTGGATTCCCACACTGTGACAGCTTTACGAGGTCTCACTGCCCCCTTTTATTCAGCCAAGTTTATAAGTGTGTCATTGTTATTGTCCTTTTAAAAATATACCATCCTCTCCCTCCCCCCGCACCCCGCTTTTCCCACTGCCTTCTGCCCTCCATCACAGATTCTTTGAGGTGGCTTTTAATTTTCCCAAGGGGGAAGTGCTAAAATGGAGAGTGTCTTACACCCCAATCAGTCCTTGATAAAGCATGACAAAAAATACATGTAATACTGTGTCACTCACATGCTACTAAAAACCTACAGAGACCCCTGTATATTGCCCCTGGCGACTAGACTTTTGAAAAACTGTGTAACTGTGACGCTTTTGGTGTTTTATACATATAGACATAATAGTGTTATTATAACTTTGGAATCCTTAATTACTAACCCCCCCCCCCCCCGCAAAGAACTGAAAAACAAAACAGATTAAATTACATGTCAAGTCAACTTGCTCCACTGTAGTAAAATACGATGAGCAATGATGAGGCCCCACTTGAGCATTCAGCATTTTCTTTACTCGAAGGATTTGGGGGGTTAACTCGGGGGCGAAATTATGAGAAAACCAAGTGGGCAAAGGTTTACATTTCTACTATTTATATGTATCCCGCTGGGCACAGGAATGATGTTTGGCGGAGCAAAAGGACTTTATTAGTTAAGATTGTGCAGACTGCCTGGCACGGCGTTCTCCTGTTTTCTCTAGCTGCGAGGTATCCCCTTATCGCAGGCTTTGGTTCGTCCGAATAAACAATTTGTTGTCCGAAACTGTCCCGCAAGTCTCTTCCGCTGGTAGAAACTGCAGACCGTGGATCTTTACAAAGGTCAAGGTGATCGGCCACGACCAAATAGACAGAAATCCCCTGCCCGGGGGGGAGGATGGCCTGTTCTTCCTGAAGGCACCGCCAGACACAGTAACATTGCTCTGTAGTTCGTATTCAGTAAGGCGGGACAAACGCACCAGGCTTCCTTCTTGCTCGCGTCTGTTCTCTCTTTGTTCTTAAGTTTGAAGTCTTCCTGTCCTCTCCTTGCATCTGTATCTAAGATGTGACGCGATGTGCTGGCGCTTTGCTGTCCCCTCTCCCCTCTCCACTTTCTGCTCCTGTCCAGGTGTGGTAAACAGAGGGGCTTATGGACCACGCGCCTGGATGAGGCCGGATGCTCTGTTTCCAGTCTACTCCTCCAGGCACACGGGCCATTAAGGTTCACCTTCCACATGCGGCATCCAGTGTGGTTCCAGGTGGAGGTGGGGGGTGGAGATGGAAGCCGAGGTGGTGGTGGTGGGGGGGGGGAAGAATCAGGGAGCATGGCGGGAAGGAAGGTGTTTTAAAGACCAGGTACCTGGTATTGAGGAGGGCACCCTTTTTTTTTTTTTTTCAACGTTTATTTATTTTTGGGACAGAGAGAGACAGAGCATGAATGGGGGAGGGGCAGAGAGAGAGGGAGACACAGAATCGGAAACGGGCTCCAGGCTCCGAGCCATCGGCCCAGAGCCCGACGCGGGGCTCGAACTCACGGACTGCGAGATCGTGACCTGGCTGAAGTCGGACGCTTAACCGACTGCGCCACCCAGGCGCCCCGAGGAGGGCACCTTTTGGGATGAGCACTGGGTGTTGTATGGAAGCCAATTTGACAATAAACTTCATACATTGAAAAAATAAATAAATAAATAAATAAATAAAAAATAATTAAAGACCAGATACCCACTTTCCTGGAGGCACAGGCGAAACTATTTCTTCAGGGTTTGGAGATGCATTCCCCCCCCAACCCCGCACTGGCCCCCTTAAAAGGGGCCAGCTGACCCAGCCGGCCTCCTGTCCCTTGCTGCCCTCACCAGCTGAGGCCAGCGAGTGGCCAGTGGGCCCCGTCCCAGGGCATCGGGCCTGTCTGGCCAGCCCAGGCGGCCGCCAGCTGGCGCTGATGAGCGAGGGGAAGGAATCTGAGTAATGCAGGGCCTTGGGGGGTGGAGGGGGGAAGACAGGATAAGAGGAATGTGGTGTGGGGACACGGCTCACCCGGCACTGTTCAAGCCAAGCTTTTGAAGAGCTTGATTCATTTTAGAAAGCAAACAAACTCCTTCAGCTCTCAGCAATCTTTTATTTTGTCTGCAGGACGAATGCCTCTCCAGCGTGGGCGGGGCACCGGGTCGCGGTGGCGGAGACGAAGGCGTCCACCCTTGCGTGTGGACAGCGCGTTCCTTTCTGCCCACTGGGGCTAAGAAATGCAGAGCGGCTCTCTTCCTCCTACGAAAAGCCGAGGGGGAGCCCTGCGAATCAATGAACGTGTCCAAGACCTTAAGGCTCACTCGCTCGCACCACTGGGGTTTACAGATGTTGAGTGTAAGTTCCCTTAATTTGCTTGTGTCCTGGCACCCTGTGACTTCCAACTAGGGAGTGGAGAAGAGGGGGTGTTGCAAAGGTTTTCTCGAACGCCGGTGCCTGCGGTTCTCACGATTCATGCTCTAACCAGCCTTAGGAGCTGCTGGTCTTCCGAAGGGTGGAGAGCCGGGGGACGAAGCAAGGCTTCTTCTGCTCTTTCTGCAGAACCGTTTCCCCCGCTTTAGATTTTGTAGTCTCAGAACCCCTCTGCATCTTCAAAAGCCATCTCCCGTGCAGTTTTGGTCTCTGGGAAGACAAGTATCTTTGCTCCTTACTCAGACAGCGCTGGGCATTTTCTTCTCTTCCAAGCCCACTCTGGGACTCCTCCAAGCCCTTCTCTCATTTTTACCCCCAGTCTTTCACATCCTGCTCTCTACACACACGTTCAGGTCTTCCTCATCCCAAAGACAGATCCACAGTTCCTTGTTCAAAACCCTGGAGGTCAGATGAGTTTGTGGAATTCTGAATATTTCAGGTTTTAGAACCAGACTTACCTATCCCCCATACTACGCAACTCCCGGTGAGACCTGGGCCAGCATCCAGTCTGCAAACTCGTTCATGTTCCAGCAGGAAGACGTACATATATTCATGCCAACTGGGGTAAATGAAGAACATGCACTGCCTCGGGCTGATCCAGGTCGGGTATTGCCACCAAATGAGTTATGAAAGAACTGTAGACCTTTATACCTGATAACGGTGGATAGGCGAGTGTGGATACAATCCAGTGTCTCCAGATCTTCCCTTTGGCACCTCTCCCTCCCCCAACACCAAGCCGGGCGCTCTCTCTCTTCCACCTGCCACGACCAGAGGGCCAGAGTGAGCAGTCTGAGGCCTGGCCTCCCGCCGGACCTCCTCTCCTCGGCCTCTGCCTTCCATCCCACGGACCACCCTTCAAGCCGGCGCCTCTCAGGCCGTCCACAGAGAACCACCCGTGCCTCCCATGTCCCAGTCCATCACGGGTCAGTTGGACTGTAAAATACGTAACGCGTCATCAGAAAAACGGAGTACAAGAGACATACGACGTACAAGCCTTGTCCGTTGTCTTTATAATTAAATCTAACGATATAAATGGCCCCCGTCTAAAAGCTGTCGGGGCTGTGAAGTACTCGGTGGCCGCCTCACCCTCGCTGTGGACCTGTGCAGTGTGCGGCCTGGCGGCTGGGGGTCTGCAGGTCACATTTGGAGGGCCCGTGCGGGGGGCCCTCCTGGGCCCTTGGCCTCCCCTGGCTCCTGACATTTCCCGCCCCCTCCCTCTCCCCACCTCTCTTGAAGCAGCCTCCTCTCCTGGCCTCCATGGCAGCCAGCACTTCTTCCTCTTCTCCTTCCCTCACCAATACTTCAGGCCCCTTTCCAGGTAGGCTCTCCCCCCAGGTTGTGTCCTCACCCTGTATTTTCCCATTTTCTATCTCTCATTCCTACGTAGATGACAATCACGTCTCCTGACCTGTGTTCTGAGTCCCAGACTCTCACCTCTTACCGCACCCAAATAGTCCAGAGGTACCCCACTCACTCCTCCGAGTCACAGATTGCGAGGGTTGCTTTTATATGTCAACTTGGGTGGGCCACAGAGCCTAGATGCTTGGTCAGATAGTAGTGTAGACATTGCTGCGAAGCTATGTTGTAGACGAGAATGACATTTAAGTCAGTAGACTTTGAGTAAAGCAGATTACTCTCCATCCTGTGGGTGGGCCTCATCTAATCAGGTGAAGTCCCTAAGAGACAAAGTCCCCCTGGGAGGAGGGAATTCTGCTCCAGCCTGCCTTTGAACCTGAGCTACAGCATCAACTCTTTAACTCTTCACTGGGTCTATAGCCTGCCGGCTTGCCCTGTAGATTTTGGACCTGTCAGCCTCCACAATCATGTGCCTATTCCCTAAAATCCATCTCTCTCTCTCTTTCTCTGTCTACACACACACACACACACACACACACACACACACCCTATTGGTTTATTGGTTCTGTTTCTGTGGAGAACTCTGGCTAATATTCATATGAACTTGCTATTGAAACAATGTCCGTTTCTAACTAATCTGCCTGTATTTATGATGCTGCTTTTGTCTAAGGTGCCTAGAATTGAAAGTTCAGACTGATCTTTTGATTTTTTTCCCCACCGTCTTCCCACATCCAATCAGCCCTGTCAATTTTACATCCTCAATATTTATGGCACAAATACCCTCCTTTCCATTTGTCTGCTAATGAAGATTCCCCAACAACCACCCAGACCTGGTCTGTCATAGAAGATATCCTCCTTTCCACAATGACAAGCCCAAGAAATTGGCATGTGACTCACAGAGTCAATCTGAGATCTTCTTTGAGATTTTGTAAATGAAGCTTGGGAGATAGGAGACCTCTCTTTCTTTGGATCATAGTCTGTAAACCTAGGTTTGGTAGTGAACTTCTTTTCCTCATTGTGCAGAGTGCCTATAGTAAAAGAGTGAGTCCACATGAAAAAAGAAGCAAAGATATTTGCAGTAGTGGAATAGAGAGAACCCTGATGCTGTTGTCTCTGCCTCTGGATCAAGCCATACCTGATGTCCATTCTTAGACAACCCAATTCATAAGGCAATAAACACATTTTCTCCCTAACCTAGTTGGAATTGAGCTTCTTTCATTTTCAGTGACAGTGTCCCGATGAACCCTTTTGCCAGAAAGTATCCTCCTAAAGGGCAACGACTATACCTTATTCATGTGTATCCCCTAAATGTGGCACCACATTTAGGAACATCTTGGTCTCTGTGTTGCACTGAATTCCCAGCTTGTCCTTCTTAAGGTACCAGCTACGTTGTGAAATTGTGTGTGAGAGGAGAAATGACAGAAAGGAACATTTTCTGTGGCTCCTATGATGGCAGAAATAGAACAGAGACTTATAGATGAGGAACTTCCCAGGGGGATGGTAGCTGGGGGCGTGGTGGCCCAAATGAGAAGCAGATCCACCTTTTGATTTTAAATTCATTGATTGAGATGCACACATTTCACTATGAAAGGAGAAGCAAGACATATTTTTACTGTGAGGTGTGGGGTATCGGTGTTTTGTCTACCTACGGATCCGTATAAATATTTATGTTATATTGCCTTTCCAATTAACTTGTACTTGCTAATCACTGCTGAGATTTCACTCATCCGTCCACCAGTGCTTACTAATTGCTCAACAGAATGCTAGGCATCATGGGAATTACAAAGATGAATAATACCCAGACGCTGCCCTTCCTTCTTAAATACCTATTACGGTAGCGGCCAAGGGAACTTCTTGAAGATAAACTTGTGTAGAAAAAAAAAAAATCACACCGTAAAGTTATGTAAGTTTCTATTTTAAAATCATCTGGTTCTAATTTACTAAATTTAATGCTTTAGAGTCAATGCCAAAGTGCTACATTTGATTTATGGAAATACTTTAGCACATTTTTCCATCGCGCTCTTGTACAATACATTTACCGCTCTTTTGTTATGGTTAGAAAGATTATGGATCTTAAAAAAAAAGCCCTCTTTATGAGCTTGCTGATATTTTATTATAAAATACCATAAGATGGAATAAGGAGTCTAGTAAATAATAATACTGACTTAGGAGCATTTCACATGGTTTAGCTTTATTTGTGTGTGTGTGTGTGTGTGTGTGTGTGTGTGTGAGTGTGTGTATATATATATATATATATATATATATATAAATTTAACAGAGAGGTCTGGAAAATGGATGTTTAATAACTTTGACTTTATGCTAAACCACTTCTTTTCAGGGTAAACAAGTACTTGGAGGGGGGGGTAATATAAATGGCAGTCATACTCTTACTACACCACTAACAAAATAATAATGTTAATACCGAAGGATACAGAATGTCATAGACTCAGACTTCTATCACCCCAGAGAAGGAGCTTACCAGATATCCCAGCCAAATGGAATTTAAGAATATGGACATAAACACCATTGGTGTCATTGACCCAGGGTCCCACACCTGCCAGCAGGGCAGTGGCGTGAGGTTTCAGGAGATGCCAGCTTTCTCTGTTTCGTCCGCCCTCTCTGACATGTTCCCCCCCTGAAGATGCAAAGATAGATCTGCCCCAGGTTCCGGAAATGAACCACCTCTATGTGGTCTTCTGGGCTCTGGGCTCGACCAGCTCGTACGGCATGGCAGTTTGGTGACTCCCCTGTGACATTTTGCTGAAAAACCAAGACTTCGTGTGTCAGCCTTTTCTCTGAAGCCTCCCAGACATGCCAGCGAAGGCTGCCCTGGGTCTTCAAGGTGGTATTTAAAGCCCGGGTATATTCATTTTGTTCTCCCTTTACCCTGGCTTCTCTCGGCTTGCAAAAAATGAAGGTTTTTACACTTCACACCCACATAAAATAAGATGCCTGCCTAGGAATTCCCCCTGCGCCCTGCAGCTTTGTATTTCTTTAAAACAAAGAAACCTCACTTCTCTCAGAGTTTAGTCACCTCTCGTAATGAAGACTTGCAAAGGCCAGGCCAGTCAAAACGTTTCCTTTCCAACAGGCGATCTTTACGTCGTTATATGATGTGGGCCACACGGGTTCCAATGAGTTGGAATGAATGACGGGTGAATGTCCAGCACAGCTCAAGGGCCTCGAGCTCTGTCCTGCATCCTCCCGCGTCCAGACAGAGCTCGACTAGCAAGAAACGATCGAATGTGGCACTTCCCTGTCTGGCCAAGACCCGTTCTCCCCTGTCCTCTGCCCTGGAGTCAGTCTTCCCATCTCTCCTTGAAAACACTATAATAAGAAATGAAATGAAAAAGACAACAACGAAGCAAAGAGAACAGCGCGACCTCTGACTCCTTCTGGAGGCTTCTCTGGAGTGTGTCTTACTCCACCTCTTCAAGCCTATCGATTGCTCCCTGACACTAAGCTCAAGCCTCACCTTCTCCTTGAAATGTACTCCAGCCTCTATGGATGAGCCCTTTTCCAGGATCTGTGCTATGTTCACAGGCGGGTGTGACGCATCCTGGCATCACTGGGTATCACTTGGGAATCCCTAGCGGTGCCTTGCTTGGTGGCAGGTGCCTCACGTCTGCATGACAGTTGACCTTGGAGGTAGGCAATCCCCTCTGTCACTTAGCCAATAGTCACAGGTTTTTACTGACACACAATTCACATACATACAATTCGCCATTTTGAAGTGTACCCTTCAGTGATCTGGGGTATATTCACGGAGTTGCAGCACCATGGTCACTGATTCCAGAACATTTTTTATCACCTCGAAGAGAAACCCTCTCCCCACCAGCAGTCACTCCCCATTTCTCTCTCGTCCAAATCCTGGCGACCACGACCAGCCATCTAATTTCCGTCTGGCAAGAGCAAGTGATAACTGACTTCACGCATTTTTTTTTTCCAGCACAATTCGGAAAGCTGGCACAAACACGAGATTGCTCATTAAAGTCTCTGTATGCATTTAAAAGGATTGCTTCGGTTGCGTGAACACATACATATTTAATACTTGCAAGGGAATGTGGAGAGTGATAACAACCAAAAAATGGTAATTAAATACAGAAAGGGAAAGCAGAAGTTGGGAGGGGGTGTTGGTGAGTCGAAGAGAGTTGGGGAGTGAAAGCTTTGGAGAGAGGAGAGAAATAGGTCTTGCAGAGACAGGGAGATTATTCTCTTTGTATTTACAACGTAGGGTCTGATCATGTGCCAGATGGAGCTAAGAACATTATCTAATCTCTGCAACGATCAGGCAGGAGTTCAGAATCCTAGGCTATCGATGAGGAAGGATCCTGATGTTCAGAGAGGTGAATGCTTTGCCCAGCACCACCCAGCAAGGGGTTCATCAAAGCTTGCTGGCTTCAACTCTCATGCTCTTAATACTTTGTTATTTCCTTTGAACACTGTGGGTCTACGGATCTTCCAACTGGTCCTAAAAAAGTACCCTGATGAGAAAATTGCTATGCTATGGAAAACAGCCAGGAAACAGGGACAGGTATGCAAACATTTTCCCAGCCTGCACAGGAAAGGGCATCAGCTGTTCTCTTAGGCTGCCCAGGTCCTCAGGCTCTGTGGCCTCTGCAGAAAAGCCATCAGAGCTTCTGGCTATCCCTGAGGCCGCTCTCATCCGGAAGCAGCTTCTTCTGGGCCCCAAGACCAGCTCTCCGGTTGGCACTAAGCCTCCTGAGTGCCAGAGTTACTTGGATTTGCTCCAACTCTGCTAACTTACTTGATGGGACACAGAGGTCCCAGCCTGCCCCTTGGGTGGCCCAGCTACCTGCACGTGGCTCTGCGATGGGTTGGTCTCTGAGGACTTGGTCAAGTGACATGGCGGTCTCTCCTGCCAGCTACCTGCTGTCACCTACACCTGGCCATTAAATAGTGATGCTCCTCAGGGCCCTGCCTTTCTCCCTTTGTTTTCTCTCCCTGGACAAATGCCACCCACTCACCATGCTTCCGTAGTCACCTAACCACGCTCCAGTGACTCCCCAGTTCTTATCTCTGCGATGGGTCATTTTGTATGTGAACTTGGCCGGGCCACCTTGTCCAGATATTTGGTCAAACATTATTCTAGGTGTTTCTGTGAGAGTGTTTACAGTTGTGGGTGGGGTTCACGTAATCATTTGAAGGCCTGAGTTGAACAGAAGGCCTCCGTTCCCTGAGCAAGAGGGATTTCTAAGACTGCCTTTGACTGCACTGGCTTTTCCTGGTTCTCAGCAGCTTGTCTTTGAACTTGAACTACAACTCATTTTCCTAAGTGTCTCCCATCAGATTGTGGCCTAGCCACCCTCCACAAACACGTAAACCAAGTCCTTCAAATAAGTCTCTTTCTGTGCATACACACATCCTATTGGTTCTGTTTCTCTGGAGAGCCCTGAGTAGTACAATCCCCTCGCACGTATCTTTCAAACTATTCACATCCCTTTGCACTGTCTGTCCCCAGCCATACATCCCAGGCCACCGTTGTCACTCCCTGACAGCTTCCTTGAGCCTCTGTGCATCCATTTAGGCCTTCTATGCGTTCTCTTCACTGGGGCCACCGAGACGTTTTGAAATGGCAAATCCCACTATGCTTTTATGCTTAAAAGGGTCACATCCCAATTTTCTCAAGGAAAAGTAACAACACAAAAACAAAACAGAACCTAAATCTCTAAGCTGGCCTGTAATAGTGCTTCTCAAAGTCTCTCAAGCACGCCTGTGTCCCGCAGCTCTTGTTTTAATGTTTATTTATTTTTGAGACAGAGAGAGACAGAGCATGAATGGGGGAGGGTCAGAGAGAGAGGGAGACACAGAATCCAAAACGGGCTCCAGGCTCTGAGCTGTCAGCACAGAGCCCGACGCGGGGCTCGAACTCACGGACCGCGAGATTGTGACCTGAGCCGAAGTCGGACGCCCAACCAACTGAACCACCCAGGCGCCCCCGCAGCTCTTGTTAAAATGCAGCTCTGATTCCACAGTCTGGGGGAGGCCCAGGAATCTGCATCCCCCGCAAGCTCCCGGGGGATGATGGAACTGTTGGTCCATAGACCACTCTTAGAGTGTCAAGGGCTCAGAAGACACAACATGGTCGGGCCCCTGCCTGCCTCTTTGGTTCCCTCCCTGTGCCTCTCCTTGAAGGCAGGGCTGCGGACATTGGCCGTTTTCAGTTCCTCCGGTGCCACACGCTGTCTCTCATTGCAAGGCTTGAAGCATTCCGTCTCCTGACCCTTGCTCAGAGTTCCGGATCCATCTGAAGTACCACTCTGCACATTGTGTTGGAGCTTCCTGGTTATACGCCACCATTGCACACCACGCTTCTCACGTTCATCACACATATTTCTTGTTCAAAGTCAAGCTTTCTTGCAAGGTTATAGGCACATGAGGGCTGGAGCTATGGCTGTGTTATTAT
The DNA here is from genome assembly GCF_022079265.1 of Lynx rufus. Taxonomy (NCBI): domain Eukaryota; kingdom Metazoa; phylum Chordata; class Mammalia; order Carnivora; family Felidae; genus Lynx; species Lynx rufus. The sequence continues at coordinate 129,075,874 of NW_025814878.1, forward strand.
GGGGTGGGGCTTAGCATAAAGAGCTAGGCACCAAGAACTGCATTCATTCACATATATATATTTTACTTAATCACCCAGTAGGTCAGTTGGTCACTCAGTGAGTATTTATTGAGTCCTATAGCACTAGGTTTGACTGTGAGTGACGGAAAACCCTAGAAGGATAGGCTTAAACAAAGTAGAAGTTACTTTTCTTCTCATTTATTAAAAGTCTGGGGGCGCCCAGGCAGCTCAGTTGGTTAAGTGTCTGACTCTTGATATCAGCTCAGGTCATGATCTCACGATTGTGAGAGTGAGCCTCGTGTTGGGCTCTGTGCTGAGTGTGGAGCCTGCTTGGGATTCTCTCTCCCTCCCTCTCTCTCTGCCCCTCCTCTGCTGGTTCTCTCTCAAAATAAATAAATAAACTTAAAAAAAAAAAAAAAAGATCTGAAAGAAAGCAGCCCAGGGCTGGTTGAGGGCTTAAAGACTGCAGGGACTCAGGCTCTTCCTGTTTTGTGCTTTGCTGTCCTCAATAGAAGGTCCAAGCTTGCTCAGCTTCTAGCCACAGATCTGCACTCCAGTCAGCAGGAAGGGAGAAGGAGGTGAAGAAAATGTGCCTCTACTCTGGAAGATGCAAAGGGACCCTCAGCTCATATCCCATTAGCCAGACCCTGATCACGTGATAACAACTACCTGCAAGGGAAGCTGGGAAATGTAGTTTTCATATTGGGTGGTCATTTCATGACAAAGGAAGAGGAGAATGAGTATTAGAGAAAGACTGTTAGTGTCAGCCACAAGTACCTACTGTATAATTATGTATAGTAGGTGTTTAATAACTATTTGCTAAATGTGTGTGCGTCAGGCTTTGTCTGCCTGTCAGGATAGCCCTCTGCTCATGACAGGTAGTCATACTGGGTCAGTAGGTTGTATGTTGCATTTCTTTCCCCCTGCCCAGAGGTTGTGTTCTTTCTGCTGGCGTGGGCTTCCTCTCAGCTCCTACCACTGGGTGTGCCCTCCTCGTGCACAATGTGGTGAGTGTAGGCATCATGGTGAAGGGCCTGTCTGAGGCTCCAGCCAGGACTGGGTCTTTCCCAGCTTTTTTTCAACCTACAGTGGTGCCTGTGCCATGGCCGGCTGGGTCCTGATGCGGGCCACGAGCCCTTCCTCTTCCCCTCCTTCCACATGAAGAGAAGTACAAGTGGATTTGGTGTGACCAAAGAGTAGCCAAACATCCCACCCGTATGTGTTTCAGAGATAGGAAGGGAGGGAAAAGCCGGGACTTCAAGAGGAAAGGGCCCCTGCTGGTCTTTTCCCCAAATGGCCATTATTCTTGGAGGTCAAAGACGGTGTCAAGTTGTAAAATTTTGCAAAATGTTGGTTCTGGATGACAGGTAAAGCCCCGTGACAAGCATAGTACCCAAATCCTAAATTCAGTTTGACACACCATGAAAAGAAAGACATTTGTGTGCTGTTCCTTGTTGGAATCTCCACCTGCCACCCACCATGAGTCTCCTTCTCATGGTGGGCTCCATCAGGTCCCCTTTTCCTTAGCACATCATGTGCGTCCTTAACACACTGAGGAGGAGGGAGGCTGCTAGTGCCTAGAATCATTCGGAATCTACCAGAGGGTTTTGCTGCCAGGCTTAGGCCCACAAGTGCTCAGAAGCCTCCTCCCCAGCATGCTGACATTCACCCAGTGGGCGGCCCTCCTCCCCAGGTCCCCAAGAGAGATCTGCTGTTGAGTCCAGCCACAGTTCGTAAGTTTGACAATGATTATTCCCTGGGGGTAAGTGCGTTGAGTAATTCATTGTGACTTTAGCTCCGAGATTCTAGAAGGTTCATTCCCACCTCTGCTCTCCCAATCCTCTGAGCACTGAAGCCTTTCTTTCTTTCTTTCTTTCTTTCTTTCTTTCTTTCTTTCTTTCTTTCTTTCTTAATTTTTTAATATGAAATTTATTGTCAAATTGGTTTCCATACAACACCCAGTGCTCATCCCAACAGGTGCCCTCCTCAATGCCCATCACCCACGCTCCCCTCCCTCCCACCCCCCATCAACTCTCAGTTTGTTCTCTGTTTTTAAGAGTGTCTTATGCTTTGGCTCTCTCCCTCTCTAACCTCTTTTTTTTTTATCTTCCCCTCCCCTATAGACTTTTGTTAAGTTTCTCAGGATCCACATAAGAGTGAAAACATGGGGTATCTGTCTTTCTCTGTATGACTTATTTCACTTAACATAACACTCTCCAGTTCCATCCACCTTACTACAAAGGGCCATATTTCATTCTTTCTTATTGCCATGTAGTATTCCATTGTGTATATAAACCACAATTTCTTTATCCATTTGTCAGTTGATGGACATTTAGGCTCTTTCCATAATTTGGCTGTTGTTGAGAGTGCTGCTAGAAACATTGGGGTACAAGTGCCCCTATGCATCAGCACTCCTATATCCCTTGGGTAAATTCCTAGCAGTGCTATTGCTGGGTCATAGGGTAGGTCTATTTTTAATTTTTTGAGGAACCTCCACACTGTTTCCCAGAGCAGCTGCACCAGTTTGCATTCCCACCAACAGTGCAAGAGGGTTCCCGTTTCTCCACATGCTCACCAGCATCTATAGTCTCCTGATTTGTTCATTTTAGCCACTCTGACTGGCGTGAGGTGATATCGAGGTGTGGTTTTGATTTGCATTTCCCTGATGAGGAGTGACATTGAACATCTTTTCATGTGCCTGTTGGCCATCTGGATGTCTTCTTTAGAGAAGTGTCTATTCATGTTTTCTGCCCATTTCTTCACTGGATTATCTGTTTTTCGGGGTGGAGTTTGGTGAGCTCTTTATAGATTTTGGATACTAGCCCTTTGTCCGATATGTCATTTGCAAATACCTTTTCCCATTCCATTGGTTGCCTTTTAGAGTTTACCATCCCTCCGCGTTTGAAAGTTCTCATTTGCAGATCAGTTTAATAAGGCCTTTGGCTCAGCCGCCTGGTTAACGACATTGAAATGGCCCTTCTTACTAGATTGAGGAATAAAACCACACACCTGCAAAACCACACACAAACTTTAACTCTGACTATAACTGTGAGTCCACGTGCTGTATTCTAATTCTCTAGGTACTGTGCCCAGATCTTCCACCTGCGCAAATGTCTCCAGAAATTTCCCGCTCTAAGGACATTTAAGGAGATGATGGGTTATATGATAAGTGTCTCTTTAACTTGGATTTTAAAGGAATATAACCTATGATGGGAAGAATAAATGAAATCCTGTAAAAAAATAAAGCCCTACAAGAATTGTCCGGCTATTATTCCATTCTTTCGATCTGAATTCTGCCAATATGAAAAAGTTAATTGAAACTTAATTAATTCAACCCGATTCGAATGTTTCGGGGAGGGGGGAAGGTTTTCAAGTCCAATAAAGGAGTTTTGCTGTTACGGTTGTTGTTTTGTTTAAATCACCTCTCTTGGTCTGTTGCCTTCTCTTAATGGGACACCTATGATGGGGACTGATACTGACATCGGGGTCCAGGGTAGTTAAATGAGGAGCTCAAGTCCATGCTGGAGAGGAAATAGCTTCCTTCCTTGTGAACAAGTTACGTCCGGAAGCACCTTCAGCTCTCCAGCTTCTGTCCTCCCTCCAACGTGGGCCAGACCCGTATCAGGAGCCCAATTTTGGAGGGTCAAACAGCTGAAGGCTGCTCGTCCTCTGTAGCATTGATTTCCGCAGGCAGCAGGGCCGGCTGGACCCTCACTCCACGCTTCCCGATTTGGGTCCAGTTCCCTCCTACTCAGTAGATTTCAGTGCCCCGTGAAAGTACCTAGCCTCAGAGACAGGCATTCACCTCTGCACGGATTCAGAAGCAGAGCTGCAAGGGGAAAACAAGGCAGAACTGGGAATAGGTCTGGTCTCATGGAAGAATATGGTCCTTTTCTCAGGCGTTTCCACAAAGGAATGACCCTTTGTATATTCTAGACGTCCCAGAGTCCCCCACTAATTTCTGTGACTCAATTCCAGGGGTATGTTTGCCGTGGGCCCCGCGATGCTTCCTGCCTCAACACCAGCATGCCGCGTGCGTGTGCGCATGCACAGGTTCATGCATCTGTTTGTGCAAATGTGCATGTGTGTGTGTGTATGGGGGAGTGAGATGAGGGGCACAATTCTCTCCTTATCTCCTGCTCTCATTTCACACAAATGCCTTTCCCATATTGTGTGCTTCCGCTCTGCCCCTTGGTTTGAGGCTGTGTTATTTGATTCCGGTCAATCACAGGTTGCATTTCAATCTCCTGCCCTGAATTAGAGCCTCATCCGCTATCCTGGCCGTGGTAGGACCACCTCTGCCAGATCTTCATTTCAGGTCTGGCCTGGGAGCCTTGGCAGTGGCCGTCAAGGCCTCTCCAGAGACAACTGGTATTCTCATTTTCTACCAGCCCAAGCATGTCGTGAACTTTCCGGCCTGGTTGCAGCTGAGAATACAGATGAACACAAAAATCAAAAAAGGTCCTCGGAGGCTCTAAGAGGGTGCCAATCAAGTAAAGGGGCAGTTGGTTCCTTTTGAAATATCTGAGCCAGCTCTCTGGTCCCTACCTCATAGTAACTCATTTATCTCTGTTTATTTGGAATGCCTCAGCAAACCTGTGCTAATACAATTCTTTGAGGGTCTGAGTGGGCCAGTCTCTTCCTTTAAAGGGAGTGAGACAAATTAACACATGCACACAGGCGCCCCCTGCACCCCACGCCACCCCCTCCCAGCACACACACAATCACAGATACGCACTAAAACATGATTCATTGCAAATTGGCGTTAAAGACCCTGGAAGTTATGGTTGACCTTTCCCAGGCCTCCTAGAAGCACCCCCTCCATGGTCAAAGAAACTCTATAGAGAAATAGACATCTTAGTTCCATGCCACTTACACTGTTTAATTGTGCAGAACCTTCTACACATGCCAAGCATTGCTACCTTAATATGCAAAGTTGGAAGTGACAAATATTGAAGAGAAACTCATTCCTAGCCTGGCCAAGTTCTAATTTCCAAGAAAGAGCTCTGTTTCTCAAGTACATGTTTTGTTTTTGTGTGTAAATTGGTTTTGTACTCTAGGGTCAACATATGCTTGAAAGAAAGAAAAGAAGACAGAAAGAAAGAAAGAAAGAAAGAAGAAAGAAAAGAAAGAAAGAAAAGAAAAGAAAAGAAAAGAAAAGAAAAGAAAGGAAAGAGAGAAAGAGGGAGGGAGGAAAGAAGGAAGGGAAGAAGGAAGAAAGAAAAGCTAAAGACAGAGATGATAAGAAAGAAAAAAAAGACAGAGATGATAAGAATACATTTCCCCCCTCAATTTCAACACAGAAATCATTTTTTTTTTTTTTTTTGGAAAACTGGGCTTTGAACTAGATGTTTTTAATGCTAGCTGATGGTCACCTAGGAGCATTATCTTCTGGGGAAACAGTAGGAACACAGGAATGTTTAAGATTGTCTTAATGATCTAAGATTCTTGCACACAGCTGCATCCCAAGGAAGCTGGGACATGTTCTTTCAAGAACCTGTAGACAAGGATCAGGTTATGGTCAAAGAAAATGCACCGACTTCAGTCCTAATAAATTCTCATTGAGTTTCTCATCCAGGCAATGCCCTATTTTGGTTTTTGTCACATTCACACATGAGTATGGTCACTCAACTCACAAAAACTTGTCATATCAACCTGAGTTTTAAGTCTTGTTAATAATAATTTTAAAAATGTCTCACCTTGCAGGATCATAAGGGAGGAAAAGATAAGATGAAACCAAACAAAACCTCCCCAGTTATAGGAACATGGCCTCCTCCACTGAGGTTGTGAGGTCCACTGTAGCAGTTGTCATTTCTGAAGGACAAATTCGATCAGGGTGCACGGCTCCTTCTTCACTCTTATTTCTTCCTCCCTGAGAAGTCTTAGATCTCCAGGAAACTTGCTGGAGAAATATGCTTTTTCATTGCCCTGCACAACCCCATGCTCTGGGACAAACACAAGTGATGGTGAGCTACATTGTGAATATTCGTGCTCACTGACCCAAAATGTTCAAAAGTGGCTTCCACTTTTCCACTTTTTTTTCATGTAAAATTTTGTGTATGGGAAACTACGGTATGATTTTGGAATTTAACTCTCCATCTTCTGGAGGAACATTGTAACAGCAATCCCCAAAAGTTACTCCCTCCTCTCAGACATAATAGGCAGTGTCCTGAGTATGCATTGAGTGCATATGTAAATATGTCATCCTGAGGATTGTACACAGAGAATAAAATAGGTCCACCCTCCCTTTCAGACAATGGTGATTCAGGCAGCGATATGGCAGCCATGGTGAATAAACATTGACAAGGATTACATTCATCTGATCACTTTGTACTGGTATTGATTTTTTTCGTGGATTGTCATTTGGAAGCACCCGCTAATACCATGGAATCTTCGACCATATGTTAAAAGCATACAGTAAGGTTGTTAGATAAAATACAAGATGACCAGTTTCAGTGGAGTTTCTGATAAATTATGAACAATATTTTAAGTGTAAGTAGATCCCATTTAATATTTGGGACATATTTATGCAAGAAAGTATTTATTGTTTACCTGAAATTCAGACTAACTGGCAGTCCTGTATTTCTGTTTGCTAAATGTGACAAGCTTACATGCAGAGAACCAGTGCTCTGCCATGACAGCCATCTGAAACAAGAGGAGAAATCCCACGGGGGCCTCACAGATGATAGAAACTTCCTGGTAATCAGAAGACGCTCACAACATACCTAGTCTCTCTCCTGCCGCAGGGAGAGAACTTCTTCTCACGTCTGTTCTATATCCTGTGTGAGTAGCTGAGTGCGTGGACCAGCACTGGCATTAATGTTAGAGTTGCTACTTGTGATTATTCCTGTCGCCAGAGCTTTGACAAGTGGCATTTCAGTTTACCGAATACTTACTGAGCACGTACAACTTTGCAGAATGGTGTGCTAGGAGGAGGCTCTTTTCTCAAGGAGTTTAGAATCCAAAATGAAGAGTAACATGTTGACAACTGATGCCAATTTAAAGCAACATGTGAGGAGATACAGAGGAAGTACGATGGGGATGAATAAATTCTGTGAGGAGTGGGAGATGAGAGAGGGCTTCATGGAGGAGAGTAGGTGAACGGAGCTCATGGGGAAGGAAGAATCTTGTGTGGGCAGATACAAGCCAACAACCTCCAGTGCCTCGAAGATAGAACCACTAAAGAGACAGAAATAGGAATGTGTGGTCAGAGTCCCTATTCCACCCGAGGAGGGAATGAGTCATTCGTTTGTTGACTAGATCTTTATTAAACACCAATACATACATTAACATAAAATTGCACTTGTATAAAGAGCAACGAAGAAGAGACACACAGTCCCAGGAAGGGTAGTGTAGGAGGAATGACCCAGTAAGAGTGGTCGGATATAGTCTTTGTGAGGGAGACAGTGGTTGAGTTGAGCTCTGGGAGGAGAGTAGAATTAACCAGGTGACCAGGGGTGGTGAGGGCCTGGGAGGAAGAGGGTACACGACAGATAAAATAGTATGTGCAAAGGCCCCGTGACAGAAGGAAGCGGGAGGCAAAGGACTGAAAGAAAGCTGCTGTGTCTGGAGCATAGAGAGCATGGTGGGATATTATGCCTGCCAGGAAGTAGGTAGCACCTGGACCCATGCAAGGCATTTTGGAATCTTTTAGGGAATTCTATCACAACCCCCTGAGCCCTATAGAGTCATTCTATGCTTCAAGTAGGAATGTAACATAACTGATGTTCAGTGGGAAAGAATGACTGGCTATACTGGTGAGAAGAGACCGGAAGGAAACCAGATAGCTGTGAGGAGACCAGTTAGGAGGCTACTTTAGTAATTTGGGCAAGAGTTGAGGGGAACCCATATACCCCAGCTTTCCTGATGATTTTTTTCTGCCTCATTTTCAGAGGAATCAGAAACAGCAGCATGAGGCCTCCAGTCAGCATGGCCACAGAGCACCTGGGTCTTGATGGCCCAGCAAGGTGGGAAGAATTCCACAGGTCTCCATGTATCGTTACTGCTGGAGGTAGGGCGCGGGGTATCATAACTGACCAGCGGCAGTTCAGCGGAGTCCCGAGTGGATATTTTAGGCCTCAGAGGCATCGGGGAATGCAGGCCAACTCAAAAGGCAGTTGGCTGTCAGAACCACCTTTCCTAGGCCAAACACCTGCCAAGGTAGAGCCCCAGCTGCTTACGCTGTTGAGCCTCCTGTTGAGGCCTTCAGAGTCCTAGCACTTTGCCTCTCCCATTGGTTCTTCTCTTCCCAGGCGTGTCTGTGGCAGGAGAGCGGGATGGTTCTATGACTCTTGGAACCTCTCCGGCCAGTTCTAAAAGCACAGGGGCACCTCTGCTGTTCTTGGCCTTATTCACCAAACACTGGTGACGCAGGAGGCATCTCTTTTGCAGCATCCTTGGATATATAATTCGTACATTACATGCTTGTTACAAACTCTGGGAATTCAAAAGAACCCCTTGAAGTAACCTTTTAATATCCACAAGCATGAATTGACATAGGTGACATCATGTGTTGTTCACACTCGGAGCGGCCCCCGTGTGGGTGACATATTTGCTGACCTCCCAACTTTACCACAGGCCAAACCTCCCTTTGAGTAGCACTGGCCAACCTCTGGGTATGTTGGACTTGTGTTCATGAATGCCAGGAAAGAAGGCAAAATTTGTTAGTACAGTGGGTCACATTGGCTCTCGGGCCCTTGGAAAAAATGCAAAGTATGGCTGTTAGACTCCTGGTTCCGGACAAGTCCTATTTTGGGGGTTCCATCAACCATGTGGATCTTACTAGAGGTTAACAGACCCTTCGAATGGTGCAGCCCAGAGTTTTGCAATGTTGACACTAGGACATCTGGGCTGGGTAACTCTTGGCGGTGGGGCTGTCCTGTGACTGTAGGGTGTTTGGTAGCATCCCTGGCTTCCTCCCAGTTCTGACAACCAAAACTGCCTCCAGACATCAGCAAATATTCCCGAGAAGGCAGAATTGCCCCTAGTTGAGAACCCCCGTGTACTCTACCTTCCTCATTTATGCCATGGGAAAATCAGGACCTGGAAAGGAAAGGATAGCTTTGGAGGGTCCACCATTCCGTAGAAACAACCCTGGAACGAACCCACAGGTCTCTGGAATCCTAGGCGGGGTCTGTCTCCAGGACCCCCCAAACAGATGATTATTCTGAACAAGGCTGTGTCTTTCTGTCCATGTCCCCCCTCCGGACACTGCTCCTTTCCCCTTCCCTTTTGTCCGAAAATCTTCTTGTGTCCTCTTGCTCCTGAGGTCTTACTGGAAGCAATGAGACGTTCGCTAAGTTGAATTTCAACCCGACAGAAGAGTAGGTCCCAAGTAACATTCCAAACAGGATGAGAACCGAATCCTTTCATCTCTGCCTTGCCAGCAGTCCAGCAGCCCACCAGGCACAACATAGTTGCCGGGTGTGTATTTAGTGTGTGTGTTTTGTGCGTGCGTGCGTGCGTGTGTGTTAATCGGCTAGCATGACAGGTTATCTTTATATTCCTTGTCTCGTATCCTGGTGAGTAAGATCTCACGTGTGGACAAGTGTCCTTCTGTCCGTCTTTTGCTTTTAGAACTCATTCGTGTAGCCTTTGTTCACACGAATGTATAAATAACGGGCAATAACCGCAAGTGATCATTTTCTACAGAGTGGGCATATCCCGAAAGAGGAAGCGTACAACTTCCAGTGGCGCACGACCGTGGACCTTTTCTAAATGAATCATGTCAGAGCAAAGCCCAGGGTGAAGGCCGACAAACTCAGACTGCGCTGCAGCAAGCATGTTGCTGACACAACAGTCCATTTCTTGGTGTAACCTTGGTGTTACAGGACTCAGGGCACGAGGCTATGAGGGTGCTATGTGCCGAGCAGGGAGGCTCAGGGGCTCAGCCTGGCCACTACTCCTTGCCTCTCGGCATTTTTCTCACATCGGGACCATGTGAGAAAGGGGCCCCGGCACCCCAGATGGGCCCTGCTCTAGAAGGTGTCATTGCTCTTCTCTGAATTTCACCAAGAGCAGGCCTCACTTAATAATCAAACACGTTTGCTATCCAGAAGTTGAAGGGAAGTGGTTTTGTGGCTTTTTGTGCATTCTTTACATTTAAGTTTTGTGTCACTTGGTTATTGACACGAAGAAGCGTTTTTGCTGTTTGACCTCTTTAGAAGCTCGTTCGCTCTCTGTGTGCTTCTCCCAGAATCTGGACCAAAGGTTGAAGGTTTGGAACCACCTGAAGCCATGCAGGCAGCGTAGGACACCCCCTTGGTGACCGTGCCCACACTTCCCAACCAGGGTGAGTGTGAAGCCGACTGAGGTCATTAGACTCTCAGAAGGGGTACTGTCTATTCAGATCGCAGGACACAGAGTCATAAACCTTTCAGTGCTGATTGTGCCTCAAAGTAACGTAAAGCTGGTGACCGTCTGGGGGAAAGGTTATTTATTACTTCATAGGCTTCTGGCATCGCCGATGTTATTTCTAGAAGAGCTGCAATATGAAACCAGAAAACGCACACCTCATTTCTCTCTGTTGGCACTTGGTGCTGCTGCTGGTTTTTTTTTTTTTTTTTTTTTTCTGGAGTGGTGAGGCGGGGGGGTCCAGTGGAGTCTCTTTGCGCAGGATGGAGGGGGGACCTGGAAACACGACCCAGATCTGGGCAGTTTGTGTGAAGGAGGTCGGGAGGGAACCATGCTTGGCCTTTTGTGCTCCGCCAGGTAGGTAGGGTGTCCCTTCCTCCCCTCTTCCCGTGTCCCCAGGCAAGCTGAGAAGCCTTACAAAATAGAACCCTCTGCCAGCCCGAGGGATCCTCCCATTACCTTTGCTCTGAGAGCCTTGCAGGGAGTGCCGTTTCTGCAGGGAAGGTATGTGTGGAAGGCGCTCTCTCCCTGGAACCCTGTTACTCAGAAACATTTCCCAGTTAACCCAAGTTTAATGACCTTTCTGCCCCGAAGGCCCGCCTGGAAGAGGGGCAGAAATGGCAAATCCCAAGCTTTTCAAAAAAGCAAATTATTGGGGCACCTGGGTGGCTCAGTGAGTTAAGCATCCGACTCGGTTTCAGCTCAGGTCATGATTCCACGGTTCGTGGGTTCGAGCCCCATGTTGGGCTCTGTGCTGGTAGAGCAGAGCCTGCTTGGGATTCTCTCTCTCCCTTTCTCCCTCTGCCACCTCTCCCACTTGGGTGCTCCCTGTCTCTTTCAAAATAAATAAATAAACTTAAAAAAATAAAAAAAAAAGCAAATTACTTTTTCAGTTTCTTGTAATTCAAGCATCTGATCCTTGAAAACAACAGAAACCCACGAAAGCTCGGTGTGATAGGGCAGACTTTGAAGGTGAGTTTTTAGTCCTGTCCACCCCAAAACCAGCCTTATAAGGGAGTGCCTCTGTGAATAATGTTATGGGTACATACAGTAATTTAATATTAGAGCTGTAGGCATGCTTTACTATTAGCAAAATCGACTGTATATACAATGGAATTTTGTTTGCATGCTCTTACTCAAACCAAAAAAGATACCCCACAGAAATAACACGCAAACATGTGTGGTCTGAAACACATCCCCTCCCCTTTCCGTAACACTAGGAATAATCAACATAATTTCTGATTTGCTGAATAATAGGGGCAGATACTGTTTTAAGACATGCTGAGCAAATATTAATATTAGCCAGCCATTTTTACGTTTAGGATGAGGACATTGAAAGCAATACCAACACATCAAAACTTTGAGAGGTCAGGTTGGATGGTCACCTAAATGGTGTGGTGTTTAGGAGCAGGGTTGCAATGATGGCCCCTTTGAAACAAACAAAAACAAACAAAAAACCCCATAGAAACAAAGCTTCTTCCCTATCTGCTTGCCTTACTGTCGGGGATGGTACCATTAGAACTCTTTCATTTAGCTCTTCTTTTATTTTTTATGTTTATTTATTTTTGAGAGAGAGGGAGAGAGAAGGAGAGAGAGAGAGACAGAGCGTGAGGAGGGGAGGGGCAGAGAGAGAGGGAGACACAGAATCTGAAGCAGCTCCAGGCTCTGAGCTGTCAGCACAGAGCCTGACGTGGGGCTCGAACTCCCAAACCACGAGATCATGACCTGAGCAGAAGTCAGACACTCAGCGGAGCCACCCAGGTGCCCCGATTTAGCTCCTCTTTTAAAACACAGGTAACCCAGGGTGCCTGGGTGGCTTGGTCGGGTAAGCATCAGACTCGATTTTGGCTGAGGTCATGGTCTCTCATGATCATGATCTCATGGTTATGAGACTGAGCCCCACAACAGGCTCCAGTCTGAGCATAGAGCCTACTTAAGATTCTCTCTCTCCCTCTGCCCCTCTCTCTCACACATGTGCTCTTTTCTCTCTCAAAAAATCGAAAGAACAACAACAACAACAACAACACAAAGGTAACCCTATAAAAGGGCTAGTAGTCACTTATATTGTGGAAATACCGAGTTCTTTCTATTTCTCCAGGCCTAGCATAGTCAGCCATATGTACCCAAGAGTTTAATACAAGGATTAATAGTCATGAACAGAGTTGAAGATGTACAGTGAAGAGCTCCCCAAAGTCCTTCTTCCCCCTTGCAAATCTCTGCCTTAGCAGACCCCCAAACTGCCCTGTGGTAGAAACACCTGGAAAGGCAGTAGTAGAGCGAGGCAGGCTTAGAATCAGGTGGAACAGGTTTTCAATCCAGACTCTCCGCTTAAAAGCTGTGTGCCTTTGGGTAGAAGATGATGATCTCTTGCCCCACTCACTGCCCGCCCCGCTGCCGGCTTTGAGCAAAGGGCTTGCATCAACCAACTGACTGACAGGACTGGGGCAGGTATGGGAACACGTCTGGAGGGTTCTTGACCCCTTGAGGACCTGGGCATCTGGAAGTGGGGACGGTGTTGAAGAGGAAGAAGATGCCGTTGGCTAGTCATGGAATATGAACTATTTCTCAGTTTTCCTGGGGGTGGGCCTTCTTCACACCTATCAGCAAACATTCTCAGTGCTGAAGGATATGTGGTATTGGGGTGTGTGTGTGCGTGCGTGTGTGTTGCTGAAGAATTCCTCCTGGAGTTGGTGCTGTATAATTTCCAGCATTTGATTGTGCCCTGGTTGTCTCACTGTGGGGACAAAGCATGCAGTGTTATGAGTTATTTCTTCATTATTATAAAAACAAAGCCAATTGGAAAGTTCAGACACAGCCTGAGATTTGTTGGGGCTACTAGCCATGTTCTTTTGGACGAGATTTGAGAAGCTGAGCACCCCGGGGGTGTAGGACCGTGATCATTAGTGACCATAATGATAAATAATGATAAAAATTTTTAAAAGCCCTGATAAAAAGTTTACATTTGCATTCCTCTTTTCAAGTCTCCTAGCATTTTCATTCAGTGTCTTGTTGGCTTGTCTAACAACTCTGTAACATAAGCTCAGTAAAGGAAGTTAGTAGCTCCATTTTATAGATGGGAAAACTGAGTCTTTGGAAGGCTTAGTAACTTTCTCAGTAGTGCTTTGCAGGGCTAGGATCAGAAGTCAGATCTTTGGATGCTTAGTTTATGCTAAAAATCAGTCATCGAGGTAGAACAGCTTATTCATTTTTTAAATCATATGTTCATTCAACATATATTTTATTTGCCACAGGTCATATAGGGCATTAGGAATACAAAGATAGGGGCACCTGGTTGGCTCAGTCGGTTGAGCATCCGACTTTGGCTCAGGTCATGATCTCACTGTTTGTGAGTTCGAGCCCTGCATGGGGCTCTGTGCTGACGGCTTGGAGCCTGGAGCCTGCTTCCGATTCCGTGTCTCCCTCTCTCTCTGTCCCTCCCCTGCTCACTCTCTGTCTGTCCCCCTCTCACAAATAAATAAACATTTAAAACATTTTTTACAAACACAAAGATGAATGCGTCGCAATCACTGTCCTCAAAGAACGGTTAAATCGTATCCTCTCTTTTATAAACCGTACCTGGTTTATAACTTTAACTTTCCTAATTAAAAAAATGGAGGCCGACTACCTGGCAGGTTTGTCTATTTTGATGGGAATGACTGGAGAGATTACATGGACATAGGTCATGGAAGGTCCAGGATATATCGTGGTTGTTGATAACTCATACCTTGTTTTTATCTCAGTTTCCCTGCTTCCCCTAATTCTTGCTCCACTCAAATCCCCAAATGGGCTAAGTGTGGGGAAGGAAATATCACACCGGCTCAGGGATGAGGCCTACAAACCACCACACAGCCACTGCTGTGATCCGTAAGACTCTTGTCTCGTCCTGAGGACGTCACATCGGGAGCTCATCTCCTTGGAAGAAACCTCCACCTTAACCACCTCCCCAATTCCTCAGCTTCATCTGATTTTGAAGCATTTCTTTTAAAGAAATAGACAAAGCAAAAACCTTCAGTATTCTGGAGAGTTCCCCAACATGGAAAATTGGCAGCAAATATTTGCCCGGACCAGATTTGCAAAGGGCTGTGGTTTTTTTTTTGTTTTTTTTTTTTAATTTTTTTTTTCAACGTTTATTTATTTTTGGGACAGAGAGAGACAGAGCATGAACGGGGGAGGGGCAGAGAGAGAGGGAGACACAGAATCTGAAACGGGCTCCAGGCTCCGAGCCATCAGCCCAGAGCCCGACGCGGGGCTCGAACTCCCGGACCGCGAGATCGTGACCTGGCTGAAGTCGGACGCTTAACTGACTGCGCCACCCAGGCGCCCCCAAAAGGCTGTGGTTTAATGAGTCCCTTTGCCTTGCAGCCCGCTGGCCCCGATTCTGTTTGCTGTGAGTCCATGGTGCCTAAGCTCTGGCTCTCAGATGTCCAGGGTAGGGCAGGAGGAAATTAACGAGAAACTTCCCAGAAGAGGGGACCAAAGGGGCTTTGCTCTAAAGATTTACTTTTTCTGCCCCTTGAAAATTTCTGGCGGCTGCATCGCTGACAGGTTTGTGGCAACATTCTTTTGGCCCAGGTAAATGTTTGCTCTCTTTTTTTCTTCCTACTTTGTGCGTTCAAGAGCGTATGGGTCTTGATTCCCTCCCTGCCCTTAGGTGGAAACACGCAATCTACCCTCCTTGAGTGTAGAAGGAAAACATAGACTTTGTTCACTCCTCAGATTCTCTGCCTGAAGCAAGTTTAGGAATGTATGTGTGGTTAAGACTATTCTGGAACCTGGCTACCATTCCACAGTTCGAATTTGGCTTCAATTGTTATCTCGGGATAGCGTTCTTGGGGAAAAGCGTTTCCATTCACACAGCCCAGAAAATCAAAATAGAAAACTGTTGAGCTAAACACAATATAGATTTGTTAAAATAATAAAATAATTTAAAGCCTAGCAAATACATGGAAAAGAGGTTTGTGGAGGAGCGAAGAAAAGCGACACTCCTGGACTTCAGATAGATGTGTTTTTGTAAATCATGACATCTGCTTTATCTGAAGGTCATAAATAAAATCAGGTGACATTTTAACATATAGAATCATCCATTAAAGTGTAAACTCTGTGCCAGATTCTCATCCAATAAAATTAGAGGGAAATGATAATAGAAAAGAAGTTATTCCATTTTTCCCCATTGTATTCCTGATGGTGAAAATCTTGGATAACTAATAGCGGAGCAGGAAATCTAAAGGAAATGAACAATAAGTCCTTGGCTAATTTTTAATTCTCATGATTGCATGATATGCACAGCGATTGCATTTCTGGCTTTGAGGCCATTTTAAAACGATTAAACATATGCTCAGTGTGAGGTATGTATTCCAGATAAACCATTGTTTCAATGTTTAAAATCATTTAAATCAGATAATCAGGCAGGATTTTGTAGCTTTTTTTTCTTTTTCTTTTTCTTTTCTTTCTTTCTTTCTTTCTTTTTTTTTTTTTTTTTTTTGCAGGGGGTGGTGGTGGTGGTTCTGATTAAATGTAAAACAATTCAAAGAAGTTCAAGAGTCTGGTCTGCATGATTAATAGTCTGCAGTGGATATTAGAAATCCAGACAGACTAAAGGCAAAATGCCTTCCTCTCGTAGACAGACTGTATTCTAACCTCCAAGGACCCTGCATATTTAGTCACTCTCTCAATTCAACTGCCTTTTGCCAGCCCGGGCTTCACTGGATTAGAGAGTAGTGGAAAAAACCCCTCCCAGGAGTGATCGTATCAAATTCCCCGAGTGTTTAATCTGTCTGGCACATGGATGGCCCTCTTGGGCTGTGGAGAATGCACAGCACAGAGCCGTCTTGGGCTGGCGTGCTTGTGCTTGGAAAGTGAAAGCAGGCTGTTATTTTCTCCTCCCCAACTCGCATTCCTGGCCTTCGACATCATGAGGCCATCGTTTGGTTGGAATGGAAGAGTGTGCGTTAAGGTCACACGTGGAAAGGTTCATTTCTGTCTGGGACATTTACACAGGAAGCCTCTAACCTCTCGTGGTAGATGGAGGCCTATCCTCTTCACAGAAAGGAAGCTCATTAGTTCTCACGAAAATTTTAATTTACGGTTCCTTACGCCTGTACCCTTGCAAACCATAGTCAAGATGAAGAGCAGCCCATTTTCCCCAAAATAGTCCACGTAGAGCATCTCCTACTTTTAATGGGTTCAGGTCTAGACTTTGCCGCTTATTAGCTCTGACCCTGGGCAAATATCTTGATTTCTCTGTGTCTCAGTTTCCTTATCTTTCAAACAGGGACAATAACAGGACCTCTGTCCTAGGGTTATTGTAGAAATTGGACAAGACCACTGTGGGTACAACTTAAAGCAGTTGCCGTGTACGTAAGAAGCGCTCAGTTAATATTTATTACTATTATTATTAAAGCCCTATATCCTGATCTTTCACTTTTGGTATTCCCTTATGCATCCTTTCTTTCGTGCGCCCTGGAACATATCAATAGAATTCTCAATATATCCCCTTTATCAATAAATATTTGCCAAATGCCATCATGCGTAGGGCATTCTGTTTCAAGAGGCTTTGGGACACAATCTAACAAGTTAACTATTCATGCAGTCTGGCCTTTCTGTGTGTATAGTAGATCGAAAGACAGTCAAAATTTGTGGGGGAGGGAGACAGTAGGCAAGAGTAAACCGGGTGACACTTGAAGAAGTTGGGAGTTATCTGCCATGAAGGAGAAGAGCTTAATACTGGAACGTCAGTATGGAATCATGGGATAAATAATCCTTGGTTATTTCATATGCACATATTGGGAATGAGTGGGGATGTTAAGAGTATACAGGGGGACCTTTTGGTACCCATTAGAGTAATGAGGTGCACCCAAAGGGCGGAACTCAATTACAGGTCCTGAGTGGGGAAATTAAGCAGAAGGAAGACTGGAAGAGACAGAAATGTTGGCTTATTCTAGGAAAGGGGAGGAAGAGATGGCCCTATGCCTTCTAGATTCCATGGGAAGAGAATGGGAAGAAGGGAAAGAGTGGTCACCAGTGTTCCTTGGAGGTGAACAAAGGGCAGTGGGAGAGGAACAAGGGTCTGCTCCTGTTGTCACTGTCAGAGATGAAGAGGTGACTGTTCCTGGTACGGGGTAGATAGGCAAGAAGAGACTGGCCCCAGAGCCTGCAGGCTTCCTACACCTTCTGAATGGCAGCAGTGACCACTAGGTGATCACAGCAGGTGTGGGCTCTGTAATTGACTCCCTGAGAGAAGGAACCAGGGTGCTGGGTGGAGCCATCCGGCCCCAGCATCCAGCATGGGTTCAGAGTAGGAACCAGCCATCTACTCCGGTGGGCATCACAGAATGGTGTCTGTAAAGCTTGAGGGCAAGAAATGGTCACCCAAGAATTGAATCTCTGGCCAAGTTGTCCTTTGAGTATGAAAGCAGCAGGCAGAGATCATCAAGGATTGAAAAGCTCAAGAAATACAGCATCTGTGGGTCCTTTCTGCAAATAAAAACTGTGTCTTGAAAACCAATCCAGCCAAATAAAAAAAAAAAAATGAATCAAAATAAAGAATTCAGGAACTGAGAGGCTGTGGATCCATTTAAAATAGAAGCGAGACCAAACAACCGTAGGAAGTATGGCTAAAGAATAGAACTAAAAGATCACAGGTAAATATTATAACTAATCCAATTGGGGATGGGAGGAAAGGGGTAGGAAAAAATATGGTAACTTCTTTTCTCATCTTTTCTGTGAGGGAATCAGTAGGTGCGACTTCACGTTGGAAGGGACAGCTTAAAAATAACAATAACATCAGCTCTTAAAATTTTGCATAAACATTGTCTTAATTTAGGGAGCTCTTTTAAGATGGCGAAGAAACATTGATCTGAAATTCATCAGCCGCTTCAGTTTTTAGTTTCTCACCTGAAAACTCAATCGAATCCTTTAATCTAAAACTGCATAAGTATAATCTCATTTTTGTAAACGTCAACGTGGAATCATGGGATAATTTATCCTGGGTTATTTGGGATACGAACTTCCATATATTCATCTGGCTTTATACCTGTATAAAAGTACCTGGAAAGATGTCTGGAAGAATGCCCGCCAAATATCACTAATGGTGATTTCTGCCTGGTTAGATTTTGGGTGATTTTTAAATGTTACCAAAATTGTTTCCTACATTACTTGAAGTTTTCAAAGGTATTTGCTGGACTTTAACTTGTATTTCATTCTTTCAACAAACCTCTACAGAGAGTTTTCAATTTTAGTTCTCTAGTGTGTGTGGATGGCAAAACTTTTGTCTTAGAGCTATATCCTGGGATAGTAATTTCAATCAATTAATGTGTTGTCCTTATGACCAGTCATGTTGGCGGGGAAGTTGTTTAAACTAAAGCTGGTCATCTTTTTGTAGAACAAGAGGCAATTCTTTTGGAGGGCTTAAGAATAAGAAATTGGGGGAGAGGTGTCATTGGTACAGATGAAATGTATTTACTAAATAATGCCCTAAACAAGGCATTGTTCTCAACTGGCTGTGATTTTGCACTCTCTCCCCTCTGGGGAACATTTTAGATTGTCATAACTGAGGTGGGAGGAATGTATGGGGTCCAAGGATGCTACTAAACATAAATGCACAAGACAGCCCCCAGAACAGAGAACTATCTGGCCCCAAGTGTCAATAAAGCCAGCATAGAGAAAAACTGCTCTGAAGTCTTAGAAAAGAAACCGTTATATAGACAACTAATTCACTCACAAGAGTGAGCCCCGAGGCAAAGGATCCTATTTGAAGATGAAATCTCTCTAAGAAGCTAAGTTGATTCTTTCTGGCCACTAGAGTTTTTAGCCGAAGTACGTTTATTAAAAACAACCTCTCTGCTTTTTATTGGGCCCTAATTAATCCTTAATTACAGTATCAATTTGTTTGTCACCGAGGGATGAGAAATTGTCATTGTGATCACGGGGGTAAGTCTAACCAAGGGTCGATGTAGTTTTCAGTGGTACCTTCAGTACCAACTCGACCGAGCCGGTCTCCGATCTTAATCTTTACTAGCCGAGCAAGCCCAGCCAGGCTATTTGACATCTCCATGAAAACAGCGGATGGTCCAGATCGGTTGCAGGAAGCAGGAAGTTAATGCAGGAAGACTGGACCCATTTTGATATACAAGCGTACCCTCTCCTCATTCGCCATAAGGACGAGCCATCAACAGATGGAAGCAGGTTGGCGTCAGTTGAGTAGAGATTCTGCTCTCAGCCCAACAGCTCTTACAGCACCCGTGCCAAAGAAAACCTCTACATGTTGGAATTACCTGTCTGGCTCGTGACTACAAACAGCCCTCACAGAAAAATCTCGGCATCTCTGGCTGCTGTTCTCGGGACCTCTTCCTGAAGTCAAGATTCCTTGAAGTCAATTCCTTTATTTGAGCCACAGTCATTTCTCTCTGGCCAGTGCTTCCTGCAGATGTGTCTTTTCAAGAAACTAACCCCGGAAATGGCTTGTGACATACCGTCTGACTCTAACGCGCAAAGAACAAATTGGCTCTCGGGCTCGTTAGATGCCAGATGAACTGATGAACTGAGTTTTTGGTCTGAAGCCTTGATAAGGTCAGACGTCTTTGCAAAAAGTAAAAAGCTACAACTTCCTTGGCTTCAGGCAGGTGGTTTTCAAAGATCTTTTCATAATGCCTCCACACCTGTACATTGACTCAACTCTATCGTATGTAGCTTAAGAACATAGACTTGGCTTTATGATAATATAGAGTCCTTTGGTACTGGGGAGCAACGTGGGTATCCAGGGTTGTCAGAGGCATTGGCTTTCAGCTGCATATGCTGATTGCTACATACACTATCAATTTACAACAGAGGTCCCAGGGGGCAAGAGCATGGGGTGGGGGGGGGGTTGTGGGGGCAGCACTGAGGAGCTAGGACAACAAGAAAAACATGCAGCTATTATTATCAATGATTATTGAGATATGGGTCTTGTCTGGGGGGAGGATAATTGCTTTTTTTCAATTATCTTCCCTAAACTGATCCTATCTGAATATTTTATCTGAGGCTTATGATAAAGCTTATTTCTATATGCCACAACCCTAGATTGCCTTTAAGTAGAGAAACGTAAGAAGGGTAAGGGGCTTTGCCTTACAGGAGTCAGTGCCCTCGATCACAGCAGTGAGCCTCAACTCTACAGTCCCTAAAAACATTCTCAGTTCACCCTGAGCCGATGAGGCTCAGAAGACAGACAGTTCCGAAGACAGAATGAAAATTAATTTAGAGCAAGAAATATTATTGTGGAGGAAGTCAGGACTCTAATCACATCTGTGCTCTGCTAGTTCGTGGGTATGTGTAGCTGCGTTTGTTTCAAAACATTACTGTATTTGGGGGGGGGTGGTTACTACAAGTGTATTTTGATGAGCCTTTACTATTCTTCATTGTATTTTGGCCCTCTAAATGGCCTTTTGGGCACGCCGTTTAGACATTAACTGACTAGTACACCCCAGGCTACTGCGTGAGGATGTTGCCTACCTCAGCTGTTCAGTTTTGGTGGTGTTGTCCTTTTGCACTGATACTTGTGCAATTGTTTGACTTTTTTTTTCAGTTTCATACTTACTATTTTACGAAAAGTGGAAACTGAAGTGATACATGACATTTGAAACTGGGAGCCACACACATAGATGTCGTTAACCTAATGCAATTGAGTCTTTGGACCAAGTGGGCACAACTTAGGCTTCCAGTAGGCACTTGCCATGAGAAAGAATGAAAATAAAGAACATGTATGAAATGCTGAAAATATGCTGTCAACTACTGGGCTAAAGGATTTTCTTGGTAAACTTTAGCTCCTTGAGAACAACTTGCTCCTCATAAGACAGAAGTCTAATGTTGGGAATTTTGCAGGCAATTTTTAGGAACAATTCTATTATGGGCAAATCTTAGAGCTTTCTAAGATCTAAACAAACAAACAAACAAACAAACAAAAAAAGTCCCTTCTCCCCTGAAAGTTTTCTCCCATACTCAAAAGATCTGAAAAACAGTGGGATAGTATCCCTCTAGTCATATTTCAGACAGAAACCTTAAGACAGATTCTTAGGGCATTCTTTTCTCTCCGTCCAGTATACTCCCTTGCCCCCATGAATGGACAGGGACACATTCTTCCACTCCCTGTATCCAGACCCATGAATTCTACCATTCTTTTGCAGACTGGCCTTTCCCCGGCAAGATGCAATGTAATTGCCAATAGTTGCAAAGTGATATTTCCTGGACAGACTTATGTATTTCCTAAGTCTCCCTTAGCACACATTTACAGCCTCACTCAAAGATGGTTATTCCTGGTCATGGGTAAGTACAAGCATTTTGTGTTGGTTTTCACTAGATTTTCTTTCTTTCTTTCTTTCTTTCTTTCTTTCTTTCTTTCTTTCTTTCAAGTTTATTCATTTATTATTTCTGAGAGAGAGAGAGAGAGAGAGAAAGCACAAGCAGGGGAGAGGCAGAGAGAAAGAGGAGACACAGAATCCGAAACAGGCTCTAGGCTCCAGGCTCTGAGCTGTCAGCACAGAGCCTGATGTGGGGCTTGAACTCAAAAGCCACGAGAACATGACCTGAGCCAAGTTAGACACTTAACTGACTGAGCCATCCAGGCACCCCTTCACTACATTTTCTAAGAGCATCACCTTTCCTGACTTTATCCTTAATTTGGATTCATGTATCATTGTTCTCTCTGGCCTGACTAGTCCCGAAAGAAATGTTAGTTTCCTACTAAAGATGGAAAGTGCTTGTAACATTTGGAACCTCAGGTATTTTATATTATCACTAACAAAGACGTCAGTTATCACTAATTATATTACATTTGAGTAGCACTATATTATTTACAAATCATTTTTTAAAATTTATTTATTTATTTTGAAAGAGAGAGAGTGAGCGAGCAGAGGAGGGACAGAGACAGTAAGAGATGAGGGAGAGGGAATGAATCCCAAGCGGGCTCTGCACCATCAGCATGGAGCCCCATGTGGGGCTCGAACTCACGAGCCCATGAGATCATGACCTGAGCCGAAACCAAGAGTCTGACACTTCACCGACCGAGCCACCCAGGCGCCCCACGAATCATTTTCACAGCCAGGCCTTCCTGCTCTCTGATTTTGTATCTGGGTACGAGGAAATGGGAAAGAGGCAAAATAATCCCACCATTCCCTCCAACAGTCCTGGTGTTCATACCAGCAAATGCCCCTGCCCTCGGGTTAGGCAGTCATCCCTCAGCCCCATCTAGCTCGTCTTCCAGCAGCAGGGGGTGGGGGGGGGGGAGACAATCTTACATGGCATTTTTGAGCTATTCTGCTGAGTCTGGAGAACATAGAAATAAGCATACTTTCAAGTATTCTGGACTCTATGTATTGATCTTATAATTTAAGTCTCAGGTGGAAACCTTCTTTTTCTGATTTTCCAATGAATCTAGGGCACCTTTCAGGAGATCCCACATACTCGAGACATAAGCCAGTATGTCAATTTACTAATTTGCCATGTTTTTATTCCTTTCTCAGTGACTTGTCTATTGTTTGGGGGCATCCCTTTTTCAGAGTGGGGTATGTGGGTGGAAGAATCAGGTATCAGGGACATACATGTATGGAATTGGGGAAAACAGACTTGATTTCAGGCTCAGAGAGATATTTGACCTGAGCCTTTGAAAAACTTAATGGGAAACTCTTGAGGTGATAACATACCTCTCCAATGCAAAAACACTTGAAAGAGATCTGTTCAGAGGGCCCCGTGAAGGATGTTGATTAGTTTTAGAGACTTAGAAGAAGGACAATCAGAAGTGTGATCCCATGGGCTTGCCCACTGTCTGGGGGAAGAGGGGAGCAGCTGGGCACTCTGGGACTTTTCAGTTGCAAAGAAATCCATAATGTAGAAACAGCTAATGGGAAGAGTATAGTTATTAGACTCTATTTTTGCCACTGTTGGTAAAATGATTCCTATTATCAGATGGATGCCTTGGGATGTTTTGACCCAATTCTATTAACCTTCCATTGATTGAGGCCTCTTGTTCTGATTCCCAGGACACCCATTCCCCTTCTGGTTAATACTTGGCTTTTCCCTGTAAGTTTTCAGGTAGGGATGATGTGAACGGCCAGCAACCTGTTTCTTATGGCAACAGTGTCTCAAGAGGAACCAACAGATCGGCTTCTGATTGTGGCAGAGTTTCCCATAGAGTCCAGGGAGATAATCACACCCGTGTGGTTGCTTATTCTGGTCCATTGTATTTTTAGTAAGTTTGTCATTCTAGAGGATACCCTAAGCACATCTGCATTTTGGTTGATGTCACCCACGAACACAGATAGGAGCAAATTTCTGGGATTTCAAAGCAGAGCACCAGCTCTTTCTGGAGGTACCAACCATCCTGGGTTCTATCTGACTTTCCCACCTACTATTTTTCAACTGATTTCTACAGGTTGTGTGTCCGTCTCTTCTCCATTTGGTTAATCTGAGTAAATTCCTGAGGGTTGGGTTTGTCCTGGAACAAAGATGAAACTTTTTTTTTTTTTTTTTTTGACTTGTAGGACTTATGGTCGAATGTGGTGATCACACCTGGAAACCTGAGGCCAGCAGCTGGGCTGGCTGGCCCCTCCCCCCTCATTAGCATCTCTGTTTCCTTGACCTCTAACCAAAACGTGGCAAATGAAAAAAAAAATGAGAGGACATATTTTCTGGGACACACATGGCAACAGGAGTAACTTATTTTGTTTGCTGAAACATGGCAGAAAATTAAAATGGATCTTCAATTAATTGGCATTGAATTATTTTCTGATTTATAAATTATCTGGTAGCAATTTCAATGTTGGTTATCTATCAGTGAAGGTAAAAGGTAGCAAATATACATATAAAAGGCATTCTGTTGTGAACACCAGAGAAATAAAAGATCATACATATAAAATAAGACTGGGTTAAAGCTGTTGCCTTTTAAGGGTAATAAATAATTTTCCAGTATTTGGGAACGGGGGCTACATTTATGTTTATTGTAGCTGGCTGAAATGGGAGTAGTCTATGGTATCTTAGTTCCTTAACATAGCTTCCTTTAAATCTACTTGAAATTAGGAAAAGAAATTTTACTTGTTTATAACAAAGTTCAGTGAAGTTGAAAATTGACATTAAAATTTACAAATTTAAAGTAGAGGCCCAAATTTCTGAAATTCCTTGTCACATAAAGTGGTGCTCTCTCTTCTAGCTTTTTTTTTTATGATGATGTTTTTTATTTTTATAGCATGTATTACAAGTAATAGGACACAATAAACAACGCAATGAGAAGTTCGTTGTAAGATATAAATATAGGCCAGATTTCTATTTCACCTTGGTGTCCTGAGTTACACAGACTAGGGATTCGGCTCAGTGACTGAAACAAAACAAAACAAAACAACACAATTCTAGCCAAATGTCTTCTAGGTTTTGAATGCTTTGTGTAAGCCTGGGCCTTTGAATTTCACTGCAGTTCAGTGAATCTAACCCACTCATTACCAAGGGTGTCCTTGGGAGGTTTTGGACCGGGATGGGGGACAGTCAGGAGGTGGGGGTGGGCATTAGTGATGACTTTGCAGGGTAGACCTTCTGGCTTCTAAACAGCCTTCAGTGGAACGCCCGTCCTGCAGTTCTGTCCTGTGCTCTGTCTGGTTAGGTCATGGGCATTCTTCTTGCTGTCGGGAACAGTATGGACAGTCAGTTTCTGACCTTTGATGTCTTAGGCTCTTTAGAGGGCTGGTGAGATCTTTGGGAAGAGGATGGAGAGAACTGTAGCTGTCCCAGTTATTTTGGTCCGTTTTTATTCCCAGGGATACATTCAGATTATGATGGCAAAATGGATTACTTATTAATTGGTTTGGGCCAGGTTACATACTGACAGATGACTGGAACTTTCCCCTAAGGACTTTCCTGAGAATAAAGTCTTTGCTTTCTCTCATTGAAACCTAGGGTAAGCCATAAAGAAATAAACAAACACTCCCTATTGATAAACAAAGAGAAAATATGCCCCTGGCGTAAGGGGCGTGCCGTGAGGCTCTTTCTAGCATTCTGTCAACTTCAATTAACAAGAAAAGCTACAGTGTTCATTACTCTTAGGTTACAAAATGGAAAGTGATTATTAACTGCTCTTAAGGGGAACTGTAATTACTGTATCACCAAATGCAGATAAGAGTATGCTGTTTCTCCTCCGCCTTCGCTTTAATGTGCTGGAGATTCCAACCTATCTTCACACTGTTCTAGTTTGAAGAGTTTCCAGTGATCCACTATGCACCCAGGAACAAGAGCAGCACTTCTCTACCTAAAATAAACAAGTAGACACTCTTAGGAGTGGAGTGGAGACCTTGAAAGGTCTTGACCGAGGCTTAGTTGTTAGTGACCCAGTGGTGAAGCCAGGAAACTCCGGGGCACTTAACTTTATCCTGAATAGCAATCAGTGTCACGTCTGCATTCATGAGCTCAAACGGTCCTAGAGACTCAACGAGCTTAAGTGGTCTGACTAATCAGGTGACTGGGAAGGGCTCATTCACCCTGGCTGCGGTCACCCTCGTTGTTCATTTTGTGTGAGGGAGACACCGATGTCTGTATAACTGTGAACCGAGCACATCAAGAGTGTGTTCAGTTCACATCAGCGTCTTTGCATTTTGTTGTCGCTGTTAACCAAGAAGGTATAATGTGTTTCTCTGCTGAATATCCCAGTTAAACTCAGGTAGTGAAATAACTGAATTTGGAGAAATCGCCAAAGTACTCCTGTGTTAACACCAACTTAACAGCCTACCAGACTCTTACTCGAAGGGCTACTGAGGAATCCAAAGAAGGGAGTCAATGCAAGAGGGCTGCTTGAGGATTTCAGGAAAGGCTTCTAGGAGGACGACAAAGAATTAGGTAACAAAGGGGGGGTGGGGTGGGTGAATGAGGGGGAGAAGTCATCCCAAGCCAAGGTGATGGTAGGAGGAAAGACAAGCTATTAAGAAACAGCAGTGGAGCAGTGCTCTTGGTTGACGTCATTTTAAGAGTTCAGAATCCTGGAGAGCCTGGGTGGCTTAGTTGGTGAAGCATCTGACTCTTGATTTCGGCTCAGGTCATGATCTCATGGTTGGTGGGTTTGACCCCTGCCTCAGGTTCCATGCTGACAGCAGGTAGCCTACTTGGGATTCTCTCTCTTTCTCTCTCTCCCTCTCTTTCTGCCCCTCCCGTACTAGCTCTCTAACACTCAAAAATAAATTAAGAAAAAAAAAAAAAAGAGTTCAAAATCCTTTGCTGAACCATTTTCCCTGCTTTAGCAGCCTTTGGCAGGGCAGAAAGTCCTACTCAGGCAGTGTGAGCCTGTCCCAAGTTGCAGAGGGATTTAGTAGCATGGCTGGATCTGGGTCATAGCAGTTAGCAGGTGCAATCTCAGCTCTTGCACTCCATGGGGGGCAAGTGTCCCCCAGGAGAAGAGTCAACGGATGCATTGTAAGCAGTTACAAGTTTGCACCTCCGAAATAAAACAAGGGCCCCATGGCGGGGGGGCAAATACAGAACTTCAAGAAATCAAGGTAAAACGTTTTTTTAGCTTTATCCGCTTTATTTTCACCGTCCTGTTTTTTGTCCACCCTCACTCTGGGTTGAGAAGAAAAAAGGCAGAGCCAGGACACTTTGACAGCGATGACATATGACGGTATCTAGAGCTTCATTACCGAGGAAGTTAGTTATAGGTTGTCCATTCTGGTGTTTGGATTCCTCCCCATCCTCCTCCCCTCCCTCCCCCCACATCTCACTTAACCGTTTTCTCCAGCTGTTGTTGGTAAGGAAATGATAAACACGTGCATAGCTTAAGTATGACAATATTATACAGAGTGCATTTTTGCTGCTGCTAGATAAACTAGGCTCATGTATTGTAAAACCACAATGGGCAAGACACATCCCTTCCCTGAAATCGCGTATTTCCGTCTGGCTCTCCTATTGAGATATTTCCTCCTGCACTTCTTAGGTGGCCCCACCACAGAAGGCGGTTGCCATATCAAAGGACAGTTCAGTGAAGAGCTGGCATGCAAAAATCCGGAAGACTGTCTCCTTCTGTGTTCTTCTACTGGCCCTGAACCTGGGGACTCCGTCTACCCTTCTCTCTGGAAGCTGAGACAAAGGATCTCTGCAGCTCACGGATTGCTCGCTTCGTGCACGACACAAATCAGATCTAAGCACTCCGTCCACGTCCACCCTCAGGTCTCTCTTCGGCCATCACACACTGTGGCTTCTCCCTTCCGCCAAAGCCAGGTGGAAGGAAGGCGAAGCTGGTATCACGTGTCACAGTGACATTCAGCACGGAGTAGAAGATACACTCGCTTTTGAAATTTCAACAAAACAAAACGATCCTCTCCTATTTTTCGGCCTTTTTGCTCCGTGCGCAATTGAACGCAAGTTGATCTGGGTTGGCCTTCTCAGTTTGCCTTTCACTGCCACGTTTCAGATTAAGGTTGGATGTATGAGCACGGGACCAAAAGAAGGAGAACACCATTGCCTGAGGCGTTTCCTTCAAGATGGTTAACTGGGCAAGTTCCATTCTTCACTAACGGCGGAAGGCGTGTTGCTATCTCATCCCTCCCTATTTCTGGGCTGCTCGGATCCTTGCACCGGCCTGGCACCGGCCGTGGCTTTCCCTGGACACTGGAGGTGGGTGACCAAGGTGCAGAGCCTGAGGAATGAGGCTGTGGAGGGGGCTCCAAGTTCGGGAGAGAAAAGCCATGCCTGGAAACTGCAGCCGAGAGCACCATTTCTGTATTTCTGGCTTCACCCTCTTGCACATTCTTCAGCGTGCAAAGGGGAGCATTGTTTATCCACGCACATATTGGACTCTTGTTCCTCTTATCTGGTCTTCGTAACTGTCTGCTCGATTTTCCTTTCTCTTCCCCGTGGTTTGATTAATTGCTTCTCTCTTGACCCTGAAGCCATGGGCTTGTTCATGCCAAAACGCTGACCCCCACAGCGATGTGCCTGGCGGATGAATAGATCTGCCACACGGTCCTCCTTGTCTCGGTTAGCGACAGATCATCAGAGGGACTGTTGGCTCTGTGCTGTGGTGGGAACAAAAGACGTCTCTGTTGCTCAGTTGTTGTCTAGCTCGGTCAAGGAAGCAGTTTCTTTGGTGTAGGCAAGGTGAAGTTTTATTGAAAGAAGTATCCAAGATTACAATATTGTCAATTAAATAGTCATTTGATTGCTTATCTGCCTTTCTTTATAAACGTGTACTTGGTGATAGATGTATTCCTGAAAAATGTGTATTTTCGAACTTGAAAAAAATTGAGGCACCTGGGTGGCTCAGTCGGTTAAGCGTCTGGCTCTTGATTTCAGTTCAGGTCGTGATCTCGTGGTTTGTGAGTTCAAGCCCCACATCGGGCTCTGTGCTGGCAGTGTGGAGCCTGCTTGGGATTCTCTCTCTCTCCCCTGCCCCACTCTGTCTCTGCGCCTCCCCAACTCTCTCTCTCTCCCAAAGTAAATAAATAAACTTTAAAAAAATTATTATAACTACGAGCACAGAGGTGCTCTTTAAGACTGGTTAAATGAAAAAAATTTAAGTGAATAGTCCCTCTTTAGTTTCTAAAAAAAAAACCCAAGTATACTAAAGGTTAAATTTGCTTAAAGCAAGGACAACCTGAATCGTGACACGTGTCACGTAGCATCACCAAAGCCGAGGTGCGAATACTCCATGGTTGTGCTTATCTGTGTCTGTTTACTCAGGCTGCGTTTTACACAGTCCCTGAATGCGGTCAACCAGCTACTTCTGTCCTGCTGGCAGATATCTCCTGCCAGTGACTCAGTATGACTTTATTTATTTGAGGTTTGGAGTAAATGTTATCAGGGTTCAAATGACTCGAGGCATTGTTCGTCCGACTGGAGGCAGAATCGACGCCCCGTGACCTTTAGCACACCTACCTGTGAGTAGTTCTTAGCACATCATTCAATACAAGGTTGTTCCCTGGAAAATGACTCTGTCCATTTAGACACACTTTATCTTCATGGATGTGACTCCTATGTCTGATGAGGGAGAAGTGCTGTGCACAGCGCACACTGTGGCTTGCTCATGTTGGATGGGTTCCTGCTTCATTAGCATTTTGCCAGGGTGAGCCAAGAGAGGAGGACGACAACATTAGTGACACTTCAACATCCAAATGCGCTTTGCCTCCTTTCTAACGATGGGATTTAGCCACGGGCTCCAATTAAATCGCAAAATGCTACGGCACTTATCGTCCTTGACAATTTTCTTGAAATGTGTTCCAAGCAAAATCCAAACGTCCCTTTGAGACTAAATTGTCTCTTCCTACGTCAAACCTGAGAACTAGGTTAGAATTGGAGTAACGATTTGTTAGGAACTTTTGAACCTACCCTAGTTTACGCATAACGTGGTCTTCCAGTTTTATGGGAGTAATGACAGAGAGTTTTATTAAAATGGGCGTGATAAAGGGGCTAAGTAATCTGGTCCTTGTCTAGGCTGTTCCATCATCTGGGAGGGTCTGTGCCGTGTGTTCCGAAGGGTGATGAAGACTGTGCCCCTGAGATCCTTCCCAGACCAGAATGAGACACCCCAACCACCAGCTCAGTCATCAACCCTCAGTGCAAATGGTGCTACACTCTGGGGTGTGATTTTGCCAAGGAAGGTGAGTGACCCCGTAGACAGTGCTTCCTGTCTCAGAATTACTCGTCGGTCCATTCCTGCTCTCCAGGAGTATGAATGCCTATGATTTCCCATTTTCCATTAGTTGGTTATTCAATCAATTCATTCATCCACAGTTCCCTGGGCCTGCTGAGCCTATAACACTGTGTTCCATGTTGGAAATGCCAAGCCGAACCCTGCATGTTCTCCCAGAGTGCACAGTCTAGCGGGATGAGGCATCTGTGTGTGCAGGCAGCAGGCACAGCCTCTTTGAGGAGTGCTGTGACAGAAATATGGACAGGGCATCAAAGCAAATAAAGCAGGTGTCAGTATGGCGAACTGATGGTTGATTTGTATGCCGACCACTATGGGCTAGAGCTGAGACATTCTTCAGAATCACTCATTGCTCAGGATTGGACTTTGCCTTTCCTATGCCAGTGACACATGTGGACAGATGTGGACAGGAGGAGGGGGCTGTTCTTGGAGGAATTGGCTTTGTTATAGTGTCTACCCTGAAAAAAATGAGGACTGAAGATACAAGGCATACACCTCATCCTACCTAAATGGGGAGTTATTTTTTAGACAATTTCTACTTTAAGGTATTTAAATCTTAAGGTATCATCTCGGAGCACCTGGGTGGCTCAGTCGGTTAAGCGTCCGACTTCAGCTCAGGTCATGATCTCACAGTTTGTGAGTTCACAGCATCGGGATCTGTGCTGATGGCTCAGAGCCTGGAACCTGCTTCGGATTCTGCGTCTCCCTCTCTCTCTGCTCCTCCCCCACCATGCTCTGTCTCTCCCTCTCAAAAATAAAATAAACATTAAAAAAAAAAGACATCATCCCAAGACATACCCTTAGATATGGACGGATAAATTGTTAGTAAATTTGTGGATGTGTCATGAATTCAGGATGTCAAACAGTACATCCGAGGATTTGGAAGTGGGAGAAATTTTTCAGCCACCAAAGTTATGCATATGGAAACAGAGACACACGAGGAAATATAGCAAAAATCCCACCAACATCAATTGAAATGGAAATCACCTGGGTAGAAAGAGTCTTAACTAAGGGAAATGCCTGCATTACAGATTAAGAAAAGTTTTTTTCACGTTTATTTATTTTTGAGAGAGAGACATAGAGTGCGAGCAGGGGAGGGGCAGAGAGAGAGGGAGACACAGAATCCGAAGCAGGCTGCAGGCTCTGAGCTGTCGGCACAGAGCCCAACACGGGCCTCGAACTCACAAACCGTGATATCGTGACCTGAGGCGAAGTCGGTGGCTTAACCGACTGAGCCACCCAGCTGCCCCTGCATTACAGATTTTAAAAATGAATCCAATTATTATTATTTATGTACTACTGAATTGGCATTCATCCTTTGCCAGCCTACGTTATCGGGGTGGGAGCGTGTTGCACGTGTGTGTGCGCACATGCATGCACACTGTGTCCTCCCTCCTTATCTAAAATGCAAGCTCCTGCGTAAGGAATACAGTCAATGATATCGTAACAGCCATGCAGTGGGACGGATGATGGCCATACTCCTGGTGAACAGGTCTACACTTGTCCAGTCGCTAAGTTGTCCCCGTGAAGCTAACATAACCTTGTGCATCTGCTATGTTAAGAAAAAGTGCAGACCTTAACAAAAACATACAAATAAATAAAAATAAAATGTAAGCTCCTCGAGGGCAGGGATTCATCGAATCCCTAGGACCTATATGTTGAGCGAGTGCCACTGTTCCTGCTGCAGCTGCTTTTGGCCACTCTGAACCCAAATCAATGGTTAAAATCCTGCCAACTCAGACCCGAGCAGGTGTCTCTTCACTTCCATCCCCAGCTCCTTCTGGGGACATTGGCACATCATTATGATGCTTTTGCTCACAGGCCCCTGAGTACTGGGAGGAGGACAGGAAGGGTTTCATCTTCTCTCTTGCCTCAGAAGAACCCTGTAGTAACGTCTTCCAGGCTTCTGAAGGGGAACAGAGCCAGATGATGGCTGTTATGATAGCACAGTGTGTATGTGATGGAAAGCATGAATCCGAAAGAATTTGGAATGAACATAATGGAGTAATAAGGATGAATAGTTCAGTGTAATCTGGTAAAGGAGCATCTAGTCGGAGGATCTGGAAAAGGCTTGATGATGTCAATGAAGACAGGGTCACAGCAGGGTTCCCAGGGCAACCAAGTGCATGTATCAGCCCAGTATGAAAAATTGCCAGGGCACCCGGCCGTGAATCCAAAAGTTAATCATTTTCATTTGCAATCAGGTGCAGGGACAAAACATAAAGTGCAGTCACACTGCCTAGATGTTTATGGGGAAAGCCACCAGTCCCCGTGAGCACTGCCTCTCACCCCTTACACTTAGAATGGAAGTTGCCGGAAGATAGGGGCTTCTGCTTCCGCTCACGTCACTCAGTACTTGACAGGTAGTGAGACTCCGAGGGTTGGGGGCGCGGGGCGGGGGTGGTTTCGTAGGGCAAACGCAAACACAGCCGAGAAAGGGCCACTTGAGTAGAAAGTGGGAAGTTGGAAGACTGCCGTCTTTATTGGACAAAAAGTCAACATTCACGAGGGAGGGGAAAGAAGTGGTGTTTGGGGGTGGGGAAGGGATGGAAGAAGAAATTCTTTAGCTGCAAATCAGGCTCAGGAATGTGGCTCAGGGAACAGAGGGAGTGAAGGAGGAGCTGTTTCTGACACTTTCAGGCAGGGGTGGGAAAGAAGCTGAGGAGAGCAAGTGAAGTGAGGGTTCGGAGGGCAACCCTGGCAGCTCCACAGGGCTGAGGGCGGAGCAAGACCCTGCAATTCCCATCCAGCTCATGCCAGTGCTCTGATTGGACTTTCGCCCGCAGCCATGTTGAGCCACCCCAGTTTGGTGCTGAAGGGCTGCGGTGATGGCGCCTTTCTTTCGAAACGAGTGTGGCTTGAGGGGCGACACTCTGGATTCTACAGCTGATGCATGCTGGGTAGATGCACCCCCCTCTAGGGCAAGGAGGACTCTCTCTGGTGACTTCCCAGCTCATACAGCAATTAGTAACAGCAAATTGTGCTGGTTATTCTCTCTCGACCTCCCTGCCCATTCTGATTCATCTCCTTCCTTTTGTGCTTAGCTGTGTGCCGCAGAATGCCGACCCCGCCCCGGAGGGCCTCTTCCCTTCCACTATCTGGGGCTCAGCCAATGGAAGGCAGCGGGAGAGAGAGGTCGGGGTACTTCTTCCCTGTTCCCTCCCTGCTCCTTCGCCATCTTCGGCAGTTACTCTGTGTCTCCACAGCCTTGGCTTGCGCTGGATCCTGGCAACACCACTTCCTTCTCCCCTGCTGGCCTGGGCTGGTAACAGCTTCCTAGCATTGCCCTTCTCCGGGAGCTGCGACACCCCTGCTTTGTTCCCTTAGCCCCGCCCACATCTCCTTTCTCCACTTTGACTACCTGAATGCCGCGTCCGGAACTAACCGCACTAACTTTGTGAAGTGTTATTACGTGCCAGGCTCTAGGCTCGGTCCTCTGTGTGCACTAACCCCCTGAATCCTCACGACACTTTATTTTTTTAAATTTAAATCCAAGTTAGTTAACATATAGTGTAATAATGCCGGCACTTTACTGATGAGGTTGAGGCCCGGAAAGATTAATCCACTTACCCAAGGTCACAAGTAAATGGCACAGTCAAGGTCTGATCCTGTGCAGCCGCACAGGAGACACCCAACGCTAACCCACCGATCCATTCTACCCCTTTCCCTGCTTAAATCACTTCCTCGGAGCACAGCTAAAAAGGAGAACACGAGACCCAAAGAGCTCCAAAACACATCACAGAAAGGTTCATGTACTAAAGCTTATTCATAGGAAAATCATTCGGATCATAATTCGCTCTTATTTTCTGCCTCATTCTAACAGGGTAGACTATTCCTGTTCCGGTGGGTCCCAGCTTTGGCCGCACAACAGACTCACCTGGGGGAGTTTTAAACTATCCCCTGGCCCAGGCCATGCCCCAGACTAACGAAATCACAACTCTGGAGATGAGACTCAGACGTGGACGATTTTTTTAAACACCCAGGGGATTTCAGCATGCTGCAAAAACGTAGCCCTCGGCAGCAAGTGCTAGAAAGCAAGGCCTATGGGTGAGCAGGCCTGGTTATATAAATAGAGTAATCGCTGACAGCTGCCTGTAGGGAGGGCAAAGAGGAGCTATGGAGGGTTTGCACAAGAACCAAAGCAGGGCGGTGGGGTGGGGGAAGGCATGATCTGGGTTCATTTAATGCCTGGGCAAAGTGATCCAAGGTCTGAGAACATCTTATTTTCTTATTATTATATTAGAGTAATTGTCCTGAGTCACTTGAAAGGCTAGAATTATTGTCAATATGCTTTGTTTATCGAAGCAAGGAAAATGTATACCGTTTAGAAAGCTTTCCACCCCTGAATATGCCAGCAGTAAGGTTATTCTTAAACAGGGTAACTACAGGTATCTGGAAGACTCACTTAAAATACAGTATTTTCGATTGATCTGTAGATGCCAAGTGAAAGAGGAATCGAGGTGTGACAGCACATGTCCATCAAAATACATCCGCTGACCTTTAGCAGAGGCTAAGTTCACCTGCTCCTAATTCATGGTCCCGGCTGACATTTTCATGTGTTTGGGTCCTATCGTTGGTGATTACATAGAGAGGAGGGCTCCTCAGGCCGTGGTAAGAACACAGGACGGGGCCAGTGGTTAGTCCCCTTGGAAATGGTCCTGGCACAGGGAAAATGCAGGCATCGTGTGGTTCAACGTCAGACGCGGTCTTCTAATTGTTATTGTTGGTTGTTCCTTTTGGACTGGGGTTAGGATATTCCAACAATCTGTTCCTGACGGCAGACCAAACAACTTTTATTTCTTTCTTATGTTCTCGCGGTTGGCTTTCTTGTTTATAGGCTTGCCTGCGAAGAGCGGGTGTTGGGGTGTGATACAGCTCGCATGCAGCCCCACAGCTGGTGGGGGTCCGGTGTGGCCCGTGGGCTCGCTGCTCCCCGCCATTGGCTGGGGGCTGTGCACTGACTGAGAGAAATTCAACAAGGGCCATTCCTCTGTGAGCACAGAGCCCCTCCTCTCTCTCCTGCCTCTCCCCCCACCCCTGCAACTCTGCTGCCACCAACCCCTTCCCTCCCTGCCCTCAAAGAACCCTGGTACTGTTTTTGTATTAGCTCACCATGAAACCAAAGATTTCGGCCCAAGTGTAAGGGGAAACGTTGGGCTGTGGCCCCTCGGGAAGGTCTTACACCAGCTAAGTTTCTCATCTGTGGCACTATTGACATTTGGGGCCACGTCATTCCTTGTGGCGGTTACTGCGCTGTGCCTTGTGGGATGTTTAGTGACATGCCTGGTCTCTACCCCCTAGATGCCAGTAGCACTCCCTGAAGTTGTGACAATGGAATTGCCAGTGTCTCCCACTGAGCAAAACTGCCTCTGGCGGAGAGGCACCGTGCTAAGGAAAAGATACATGGAGACCCCAACCTTCCATCTCCAGTGGACACTGGGGTCAAGGACTAAACTAATCTTAATGACTTTTGCCCTAACACCTGACTATGTCTTCCATCTCAACTTTTGTCACAGGGATGAGGAATTAGGCCTGTTCTATATAGATCCCCCACCTCCCCCCCCACTTCCCTGGGTTGACTGGGATATTTCTAGAAGCCAGAGTTTCCCTAGGTGAAACGAGTGGCCTCAGAGTGGCTGATCTTACCTATGGGGCAAGCCAGATACCCTCTGTTCTTCCAGAACCTTCTCCACTCTTTTCTGTTTTGTGCCTCAGGGTCTCACCTTTGTTTTCTAGTTGGAGGGAGAAAGGGGGTGAGGCAGAGCATTTATTCCCTAGCATCCTTCATCCTTCTAGGTGGCTGTGGGTTGGCTGGCTGTGCCCCTGGACCAAAGGTCTCAGCTCTTATTGGGATGTGGGGAGGAAGGCATCTCTCATACTAGCCTGGACTGATGCACTATCCCGTGGTTTTGCTGTGTTCTGCTCTCACTCATAGCTGAGGCTGGCATCAGATCCTCTGAGTTCCTTCTAAATTAGGATAATTTGGATAGGTCCTATACTTCTCTCTGGAACCTTGTCTAATGCACAGTCATGAGGATTTGACATTGGAAATACATGAACTTTCCAGGTCTCTTCTACCCCCGGAGTCTATAATAGTATGGTTGCGTACGGCTATGTGCTCCCTGCTAAGATTTGTGTAGGCGTGAGTTTGTGACCCATTCTGGTTTGGTTGAAGAGGGAATTCTGCGGGGAGCCTACTGGTAAAGTTTCCTCTTAAAAAGAGATGAAAAAGGTTGTTCTCTTTATCCCACCTGTGGACGGTGTGAGAGGATGTGACATCTGGAGCTACGGCAGCCATCTTGCTGTTATGAGAATAGCAGAGTCCAAAGATGAAGGAACCTTGGTTCTTCTTTGTTTTTTAAGTTTTTATTTGCTTATTTTTGAGAGGGAGAGAGTGGAGAAGGGGCAGAGACAGAGGGAGACGGAGAATCCCGAGCAGGCCCTCCACTATCAGTACTGAGCCTGATGCGGGGCTCCAACCTGTGAACCATGAGGTCAGGACCTGAGCTGAAACCAAAAGAGACTGGCTCTTAACCAACTGAGCCACCCTGAGGCTGAAGGGGTCTTGGTTCTTGATGACATCATTCAGCCAATGAATTAACCAAACTCAGAACTACTCTTCTTCCAGAATTCTATTATGCAATAAACGTTCTTATTGTTCAAGCTCATTTTACTTGAGATTTCTGGTACTTGAGGTGTACCCTGAAGTACTCCAATGCCCTGTTTTAGGTGTCCATCTCATTTAACCCACTAATAAACTGGAATCTTTTGTTTGGACCCCCCTTTTCTTGTTGGAATTCTTTTCTTTTCTAGCAACAGTCACCACCCAGGTGACGCCACTTGCTGCTGTAAATTCCATTATCATGCAGACACTCATGACTCCAACCCCATATACACAACTGCCCACTTGACCTGCCCCTGGCATAGCTAATGGATGAGCCCAACTTAACATGTCCCCAACAAACTATTGGTATGCCCTCTTCTTCCTCAGGCTTCTGTGTCTCAGTTAATGCCATCCTCTTCTTCTCCAGGCCAAAATATTAGAGTCATCTGTTACTCTTTTCTTATTCCTTTGTTTGAAATGCTTCCCCTACATCTAATTGTTTAACGTTATGTTCCAAACATTTGTTTCTTACCTGTCCTGAGCACGTCAGCCCGAGTGAGTGCTCGAAAACAAGTCAGATCTTGTGACTCCCCTGCTCCAAACCCTGCAGTGACTTCTGTGTCCCTTAGACCACACACACTCTCCAAAGTCATCATGCTGGCCTGCAATGCCCCATATGTGTTGTGCCCTAGACCCCTCTCCAGCTAAC
Source organism: Lynx rufus (assembly GCF_022079265.1). NCBI lineage: Eukaryota > Metazoa > Chordata > Mammalia > Carnivora > Felidae > Lynx > Lynx rufus. The sequence continues at coordinate 129,113,182 of NW_025814878.1, forward strand.
TCTTTACTGCAACCATATGGCCTCTTTATCTTCCTCAAACACGTGGAGCAAAATGACCTTCACACTTACTACTCCCCATTCTGGAATGTTCTTCTGCCAGCTTGCCTCAAATCGCCTCACTTACTTCCTTTAGGCCTTTGCTGAATTGTCACTGCCTCCGAAAGAACTTCCTTTGCCACCACCTAAATTAGCATTCCTTTTCATTCTCTGCCTCTTTGCTCTGCTTTATTTTGATTCTTGCAATTCACCACCCCTTGACGATCTATTACATATGTGTTTACTGCTTATTATCCATCTCTCTGACTTGCATAGGAACTCCGTGGGAGCAGGGATTTCGTTTTGCTCACTGCTGTGTCTTCTGCACTTAAAACAATACGTGGCTGTGGTAAGATTTGCTGGGTGAATGAATGACTCAAATGGCGCCATCCCCTTAGGGTACAGCAGAGAGCTTAAGTGGAATCTTAGGTTACAGAGAAGGGAGAAGAGCAGCTAAGATTAGAACCCAAGACTTGACTCTTCTGGTTTGGGGCTTCCATGACGTCGCACTGTCACCTACATGAATAAGTTCATGATCATTTTTTTTCTTCAAAGGTAATTTGCAATTTTACAGGGAACTGAGTCATCAAGTGCAGACATGGGTTTCCAATTAGGCAGCTTGTGTCAGCAAACTAGAAGGGGAGATTGTGTGTGTGTGTGTGTGTGTGTGTGTGTGTGTACAGGGGTGGAAAGTAGTGGTGGGGGGTGACAAGAGGTGCACGGGGCCTTCCTGGGTTTTGAAATCAGATCACATCATAAAACTACCCCATAGAACCAGTCTATATGTAACCTGGACACTTCTCTGCCCTATAGCAAGGGTCAGGGGTAGAGTAGGTGTATCATCAGGAAGGAGTCAGCTTTCTAAGGATGTTGGAATTGATGAGAGAGAATGATTTATACAATCTCTTTCAGACTTCTAGATCTCAAAATGGGTGGAAGAGAAATTAAGGAAGCTAATAGTAAAGCTAGCTGTGGGAGATTTGCCTACATGTTGAGATCCTGTGTTGGGTATGTCTGAGGCAAACTCTCAAATACGACATTCAAAGAGTAGAAAGGGGAGTCTGTGTTCAGTATCAGGGTCAGGTCTTTTAAGAACAAACCTCCTAGAGCACCTGGGTGGCTCAGCCAGTTAAGCGTCTGATTCTTGACTTTGGCTCAGGTCATGATCTCATAGTTCATGAGTTCGAGCCCTGCGTTGGGCTCTGTGCTGACACCATGGAGTTTGCTTGGGATTCTTTCTCTCCCTCTCCCCTGCTGCCTCTCTCTCTCTCTCTCTCTCTCAAAACAAACATGCTTAAAAAAAAGAACAAACATCCTTCCAGCAAATTCAATTCAGCCTGTGATACTCAAATTGATGTGAAGCATATGTGAAGGTGTTAACCAGGTAGCCTAGTTTGTTATATAAGCTAATAATTAAATCTACCCTTTATCGGTTGCTTACTATGTTCCAGATGCTGTGTTAAGTGCCGTTAATGATAAAATCAACACCCATTGCTAACATTTATTTGTTGCTTAAAATATGACAAGATATCTCTAACTGTTTAGCAAGCTCATCATACCCTCATGAGGGTCCTTACGAAGGAAGTACTAGTATTTTCTGCATTTTGCTGATCAAAAAGCTGAGTTGAATAGGGATTGTGTATTTCTGAAGATTGCTCAGCTCTAAATGGTGGACCTGGGATTTGAACCCAGCCAGTCTGAACCATGGCCTGTGCTATCTTAAACTGTATACTTGTGCTCTCTCATTTAATGCTCAAAATTCTAGGAAATAGGTACTATCATCCCCTCTTTATAGTCCCTGCATTGTATTGCTGTAAAACAATACTGGGGTTTAAGACTCTGGTGCCTTTAGCTTGTCAGTCTTGAAGAAACTGGTTGTTCTCCTTTATAGTTTGTGACTGAGAAATGTTTACAGTTCTCTATGCACTAAGAACTAAAAAAAATTCTGCCAAGAAAAATTAAAGAAGATCTAAATAAGTGGGAAGATAGAATTTATTCATGGATCAGAACACTCAATATTGGTAAGACGTAGTTCTCCCCAGATTGATTTATAGAATCAGCACCATCCCAATCAAAATCTCAGTAAGCATTTTTTGTAGAAATTGACAAGTGGATTATAAGCTTCATATGGAGACACAAAGGACCTAGAATAGCAAAAGTAAAACAAAACAAAAGAAAAAAAATTTACAAAAGAAGAATCAAATTTGAACACTGGAGCTCAAGACTTATTAGAAAGCTACACGAATCAAGACAGTGTGTTATTGGCTTAAAGATAGGTCAAGGGAACAGAAATAACATACATGGACAATTGATTTTTGACAAAGGAGAAAGAAAATTTGGTGGGGAAACATGGTCCTTCCAACAAATGGTGCTGGTACAACTGGATATCCACATAGAAAATAATGAATTTCAATCTATACCTTCCATCATGTAAATATTAACTCAAAATGCATCAGAGATAAATGTAAAACCTAAAGCTGTGAAACTTCTAGAAGAAAATATAGGAGAAAATGTTTGTGACCTTGGATTAAGTGAAGATTTCTTAGCCACCACACTGAGACGCATAGTCCATTAAAAAAAAGTTAATAAATAGGACTTCATTACAATTAAAAATGTCTACTCTTCCAAAGACAATGTTAAGAGAATAAAGACAAGCTAGACACTGGAAGAAAATATTCACAGTACATACATTTGACAAAGCAATTGCATCCAGAATAGATAAGAAAGTCTTGACACTCAATGAGAAGAAAACAAGCCAATTAAAAAATAGACAAGATATATGAATAGTCATTTTATTAAAGAAGACTTCCAGATGTCAACTAAGCACATGAAGAGATGCTGAATAAAACCATAGGAAGGTATCACTGTACACCTATCACTGTACAACTATATGGATGGCTAAAATCAAAAGAAAAATCGAACCATACATAGTGTTGGCAGGGATGTGGAGGAACTAGACTAGAATTCTCACGTACCACTGATGGAAACGTAAAATGGTACAACCACTTTGGAACACAGTTTGTCAGTTTCTTCGAAAGTTAGACACACATCTACCATGGAACCTACTCATCCATCCTAGGAATTTGTCCAAAAGAAAACAAAGCACACCCAAAAAACAAATAATCCAGTGAAGAAATGGGCAAAAGACATGAATAGACACTTTTCCAAAGAAGACATCCCGATGGCAAACAGACACATGAAAAGATGCTCCACATCGCTCATCATCAGGGAAATACAAATCAAAACCACAATGAGATACCATCTCACACCAGTCAGAATGGTTAAAATTAGCAACTCAGGAAACAACAGATGTTGGCAAGGATGTGGGGAAAGAGAAACACTTTTGCACTGTTGGTGGTAATGCAAACTGTGCAGCCACTCTGGAAAACTGTATGGAGGTTCCTCAAAAAATAAAAATAGAGCTACCCTATGACAGGGCAATTGCACTACTAGGAACTTACCCAAAAGATACAAAAATGCTGATTTGAAGGGGCATATGCTCCTCAATGTTTATATCAGCATTATCAACAACGGCCAAATTATGGAAAGAGCCCAAGTGTCCATCCACTGATGAATGGATAAAGAAGATGTGGTATATACATACAATGGAACACTCTCGGCGACGAAAAAGAATGAAATCTTGCCATTTGCAACAACATGGATTGAACTAGAGTGTATTTTGCTAAGTGAAATAAGCCAGTCAGAGAAAGACAAGTATCATATGATTTCACTCATATGTTGAATTTGAGAAACTCAGCAGATGAACATAGGGGAAAGGAAGGAAAAATAAGATAAAAACAGAGAGAGAGGAAAACCGTAGGAGACTCTTAAATACAGAGAACAAACTGAGGGTTGCTGGAAGGGGGGATAGAGCATGATGGGCATTAAGGAGGGCACTTTTGGGGATGAGCACTAGTGTCACATGTAAGAGATGAATCACCGGGTTCTACTCCTGAAGCCAAGACTATACTGTATGGTAACTAACTTGAAAATAAGTTAATGAAAAAGAAAAGAAAAAAAAGCACGTGTCCATGCAAAAATGTTTCTGCAAATGTTTACAGAACTTTATTTCTAATTGCCTCCAACTGGGAACAATCCAGGTATCTATCAACAGGTGAATGGATAAACAAACACACTGTGGTCCACTCCTACAAGGAATACTATTCAGCAACAATGAGAAAATGAACTATTGATACGCACCACAACATGAATGAATATCAAAATAATTATGCTCTGCAAAAGAAGCCAGGAAGAAAGGGTATATATTGTATGTTTCATTTATATTAATATCTAGGAATTGCAAACTAATGTATAATGGCAGAAAGCAGATTGGTGGTTTCCTGGGGATGGGATGGGAGGTGGAAGGGGCAGAAGGTGGGATTATAAAGGAACACAAGAGGGGCACCTGGGTGGCCAGTCAGTTAAGCATCCAACTCTTGATTTGGGCTCAGGTCATGATCTCACTGTTCAAGAGATTAAGCCCCACATCCAGCTCTGTGCTGACAGCATGCAGCCTGCTTGGGATTCTCTGTCTCTGCTCCTCCTCCGTGCATTCTCTCTCTCTCTCTCTCTCTCTCTCTCTCTCTCTCTCAAAATAAACAAACATTAAAAAATAATTATTAAAAAATATAAAGGAGCACAAGAAAACTTCTGGGGATCATGGATATGTTTGTTATTTTGATAGTGATGATGGTTTTACAACTGTATATGTGTGTCAACATTATCAAAACGTACATCTTAAATATGTGTAGTTCATTGTATGCCAATCATACCTCAATAAAACTGCTAAAAAAAAAAACCCAGAGAGTTAGCACTTACAGACTTAGGAATATACGTGTGAGGACACAAGAGTATACAAACCCTTCCCTAGGTACACAGGGAGACACAGACACACACATGTGCACACACACACAAATCTAAAAACTCGAAGAGACTGCGGATAATGCTGTCAAGTTTTCAGGCCATATTCTTTATCCTCTTCATTCCTGCCCTCTGTGTATAGTTTTATACATAGTTTTATTCCTAGGTTCTGTAGTAGAGCCTTCTGACTTTATTTTCACTTCAAAAGGCTTTGTGTGAAATCTAATGCCTTGAGTGCACAAGACTGCAGACAGAACTGTGGGGTTGGGAGTGGAAAGGGACAGGGGTAAGATGCTAACCTATCACCCAGCAGGTGAGAGGTGCCACCTAACCTTTCAGCTTCTGGAAGCTGAGTTTTGTAATGAGCTGTCACTGTATTTATCACCTAACAATTACTGCAATTGGATAAGGTGCGAGAAAACCTGGAAAACATTACTCTGTCAACTATTCGGTATCTTTGATGAAGCTGTCTGTGGCAGGGTCCCAGATACAATAGAAAATCGGCACGCGGCCTGTTAAAGTGGTTTAGGTTCTTTCCTTCCCTTTATTCTGCAGGCTGCTTCTGGCTTACAATATGGCAATTGTTCTGTCAATTATTAGAACATCCTGATCTTGACTTTACATATGGTTCCGTCAAAATTGCACGAGGCTGGTTCAGCGACAGTTCAAGAAGAGCAGAGTGAAGCCTGAGCTGTGGCTACATAATAGTACTGCATGCCCAGGTGGACTCCAGAAGGTGGTGTTTACCTTGAAGAACACATCATGGTCTCAGGTCTCTCAGGTTCATAAAAGGGATTTGGTTGGCGTGCTTAGGGTGGGACCAGCTCATAGCCGTCAGATACAATGACAGTAATTTAAAATAATAATTACCACTGGCAGATAGACCAGAAAGCATTGAGACAGTTCTGTCAGGAGGAACCAAATTATCACAGGGTTGCCTGGCGTCCACAGAATCAGAAGAAAAGGGCTCTTAATTGATCTTAGAGTGTTGCTGTCAATGGCTTGGGCACTCTTGCTCCTAACAGAGATAGTCTCATCAAGGGAACCATAATGCTTTGGCCAACACTGCTAAGACTGTGTCTTCTTTAGGTGCTTCCATGTTGATGGACTGTGCCATCCAGAGGGCCTCTATGACCCTCTGGCTCTTTTTCCTGCTCTTTTGGTTAACCAACTCCTTCATTCACATAGTCTTAATCCAAACAGTTACAATGCAGTTAGTAAGTTTTCTGCTTACTAACTTATAATCACATGTACATCCTTCTCATTACCGTACCCCTAGATCAGTGGGACTGAAGTCTGAGATGCTTTTACCTCTTCTATTTTTTTTTTAATTTTTTTTTCAACGTTTATTTATTTTTGGGACAGAGAGAGACAGAGCATGAACGGGGGAGGGGCAGAGAGAGAGGGAGACACAGAATCGGAAACAGGCTCCAGGCTCTGAGCCATCAGCCCAGAGCCCGACGCGGGGCTCGAACTCCCGGACCGCGAGATCGTGACCTGGCTGAAGTCGGACGCTTAACCGACTGCGCCACCCAGGCGCCCCCTATTTTTTTTATATATAAATGGATGGTTTCTTGGCTTCCTTCCACAATTGGCCAATTACATCCTTTCTGTTTTACTAGGTTTATGCACTTTATGTATGCCTTTTACTAGTTTAACTCTGAGAGCTGCCTTATTTCCAAGTTCTTTGGAGGTACCTAACAAGCCTGCCTCCATTTCTCTTGCTCACCATGCTGACCATTGATCTGAGTCCAAGCTTTGCCATAAACTATCATGGGATTCAGCAAATCCATTCGTCTCACTGGCTTCATTGTGACTGTTAGTAACGTGGACACAATGTTCCCCCAACTCACAAGGATGAAAAATTTTTATAAAAAAGGGGAAGTATTGAGAATGAGGTAAAAAATTGAAAAATAAAAGCACATGTAATTACATTCTGCACTATTTTTAATACCTTATCAGTGAATCTAGGAAATGTGATTGTGCTTTGGTTAAATGAAGTAATATAATTTGGCACTCACTCTATAAATCTAATTCTATTATTACTGTTATTTATGTATTTTATGTAATAAAATACATTATGTGTAATAATGTTTAGTTTAAACCAGCACCTTAGTTTCCAGCCAAGTGGCATGTATTATTTTTATTTCTTTTCCCTCCCTAAAACTGATGAAAACTAACATAAAGCCTTTAACGACTCCACATCAAAACTCCAGGTGAAAATTTTAAGATTCAGGCAAAAAATCCAGATATACAAACTTTGTGATGATAAAGTCAGACTTTAAAAAATAGGTATGCACCTGAGGGATCAATAGACATTGATATAGATGGTCAGAAGTGTGGCAAAGGTTCTGGGGTGCCTGGGTGGCTCAGTTGGGTAAGCATCTGACTCTTGGTTTTGGCTCAGGTCATGATCTCGCAGTTCATGAGATCGAGCCCCACATCGGGCTTTGTGCTGCCAGTTCAGGGGCCTGCTTGGAATTCTCTCTCTCTTCCTCTCTCTCTGCCCCTCCCCTGCTTGTGCACATGCTTAGTCTCTCTCTCAAAATAAATACACTTAAAAAAAAAAAAAAGAAAGAAATGTGGTTCATCCGGATTCCCACACAGGAGTTCTTTCCACTCGGGTTTTCCACTGTTCTCCAGATAGTGTTTAGAACCTGTCAAAGAGACCATGCCTGCACCCATTTCTTTATCCTCTATTAGGTATTTTCTGGCAGTCTCTGTCTCTTCTCATTTGAACTCAGTCGTGGGGAGGACAATCTTTCAAGACATATCCTCCATGAGCCAACATAATGGTTACAAACCAGGCTGACCCCATCCAGACTTTCTCTCCCTATCAGCTGTCTCCACCCTGTAAGCTATCTTGACAGAATCAAGAACAATATTCAAGGCTTACTAGGTGACTTTTGGCCTCTGAAGAAAGCTTTACAGTGTATTCTGTTTCTATTTTTCTTGACTTTCCGCAAAGTAATTTTATATCCTTAGGAGCCAAGAAGCATTTCCCATAATTAGGGTTTGCTACTGGCGCTTCCTCCTTGAAACATTCATCTGTCCAGCTCTCAGATGGACAGGACTGCATCGGAACTGTGGGTTTTGGAGCAGGGTGGTCATAGTCCTCCTCACCCTGGAGTCCTGGATAGAAAGTTCTAGAAACAATGCTGCAACTGTATCTTGAGATTTTATGAGCCTTTTTATACATTAATTGGAACTAATAGGAATGGGCAAGAGGCCTTTTGGCCAGCACTGAATTGAGCTGTCACTGATTGGCTCTGTGTAACTCTGGGTCTCGGTTGCCTCAACTAGAAAACACTCGAAGGCATTGAAAGCCAAGGGGCATCTAAGGACTCTCTGAGACAAACACTATTAGCATCTGTGTACTTGTCAACATTTGTCAGCCATCTCTGGATCAGTGGAATGCTGGTGGACCAATTCTCCACTTTCCTGGCCTGCTTGCTGAAACGTCCCATACCTTTTCTCTCTTTATCTATGCTGCTGGAAGGGAAGGGCTCTGAGATGGTGGAAGACGCCCAGATGCCTGAGGATAGCTGCCCAGGAGAGCCAGTGACTATCACAGGAGTGAGAACACAACTGTATTGTGCTGCAATGCCAAGATTATAGGGCTTACTCATTACTGCAGCTCATTGTAATACTAACCTGACTAATGTGTTCTTCCGGCCCTAAAATTCTGTGTAGCTAAAGAATGGCAGAGTACAGAGCTGAGTCAGAAAGAGATGTGAATACAAGAAAGAAGCACTAGATGTAAACCTACTACTTAATTGGATGTTGTACTCGAAGATGCTTCTCTAAGTGAGCCAGGGAAAGAGCAAAGGACTCTAGGTAATATTTAAAGGTTAGGGGATGCATGGTTCCTCTAGTGTAACGAGGACTCAGTGTGTGTTACAAGGCCCTAGTCAAACCCAGAGGAATATTTTTTAAAAGAAAATAAAGGCAAGTTGTAGGGAACCCTCCTTCATCGATAAGAACTCAGAGTAGGTCTAAGGATAGAAGAAGCTCACCAACTCCCAGACTTGTGGTGTTAGTATGGAAACAATGAGCACAGAGCCATCTTGGACTTCTCGCTGATCGTAATGCTTCTGTTGTGCTACTTCTAGAATTTTTGTTGTTGCCATAGGGAAAGGGACCACTTCTGGGTGGCTGCTGATCATTTGGGAAAAACAGACCATTTCTCTCATGTTCTCAGTTCAATCCATTTTCAGAATGGATTCCCACAGATAACGTTTTCGTCTTGACTTATTTTTACTGAGTGAAAGTACCATTTTCGAGAAACCCCCAAAGCTTCATATTTTAGAACAAATGAGGCCTCATTCTGTGGGAAAAGAAAGCCACAGAAGACACTGGGAAACCACATGGCCCCATGTTAAATCAGGGGAAGTCTGGTAGGGATGTGAAAGCCCGTCTGCGCTCAGGGGTCACTTTCTGTGTTCCAGCTCCTGTTTACTTTCTGGACCCCGGTCAGGTGTCTTTTTGACAGTATAATTTCTGCAGCACAGATGGGCTTTGTGATCCCTAATCAAACACAGAAAGCCTTTAGCAATCCCATCCAGAGGAACTCCATTTACCTTGACTTAGATGAGAAAGTTAAATCTCTGTCCAGACGGAGCTTCTTTGCAGGACACGCAGCTCTTACACCTGCAACTCTGAATATGCTTCCCATTTTCCAGACAAGCTCAGGGGATCTGCATCCCCCAGTAAAATTCCTGTCTGCACTAAATTGCCTTGTAGCAGTGATTTATACCTCAATAAAACTACATCTTGAAAAGAAGAATTGGTTTGATTCTATAGCTGACATAATTTATGCATGTTTTAGCTTTGGAATGCACAGTATTTATACAAGGGGAGAAGTCTTTGTGATGAGATGTGTACATCTACATCCACAGAACTAAATGACAATGAAGACAGCGGAAATGTCCCCAGGCATCTAAGCACTGAACTCCCATTCTTACTGACACAACACCCACAGCCTCAAGCATGGGGCCTCAAGATTTTCCAGGTATCAGAAACCCCCATGGGGCTTGCTAAAATTACACATGCCTGGTCTTCACCTTAGACCTCCTGATTTAGATTCACTGTGAATGGGATCCAGGAATCTGTTTTGACAATCTTCACCAGTGATTCTGATCACACCAGAATTTGAGAAACATCACTTCTCAGCCTTTTGGCTAAGATCAAGTGCAGAATTTGAGAAACAGTTTCCCTCATGTTAGGAGACCAAATGCCTATTTCTGGTTTGAAATTGGTTACCACTGATTAATTATTTGCTTAAAGAAAGGGAAGGAAACGTACACTTTTGGAATGCCTTCTTTGTCAAGCATGTGCCCGACACCCTGAAGTGTATTTTTTTCTTTGAATCTTTCCAACAGTCTAACAAAGTTGGCTTACTTATCCTCATTTTGCAGAAGAGACATTGGAGATCTGGAGAGGGTAAAGAGTATTAGTAAATAGTGGGGAAGAGAGTTGAACCCAGATCTCTTTGTCTCCAAATAGCATACTCTTCCCATGAGGCCATACACCCTGACCATTCTGCTGGGCATTTTTGATGCACCCAGAATTGGGCCAAGTGTTTTAGGGTTCATAATAGGTCACCATTTAAACTACTGAGAGGTATTATGAGAAATTTCTTAAGAAGATGATGGTAAATCTATTCATTCACATGGGGAACCTCTGCTTCCTTATACTGTAGACACCCAGTGCACTGACCAGAGACTCCACTTGACTGAGCAATCCTCTGTCAGCTCCCAAAGACCAGGTGATTGGCAACTCTCAACTGAGTCTGCCTGAGATTGTCCTCAGCTGAAGAGAGCCTGTTCATGAATATCATGCCTCTTTCCTGGGGGCAGCCCACACCCCATGACTAGTCCTTGCAGGAGTAAAATGGCCTAGTGCCCTTGCTTCAGTTCCAAACAACTCTCCACGTGCCTGGAGAGTTCTGTGGTCATCCTGGGCCTTGACCATGACTTCACTGCAGTCCCCTTATGCCTAATTCTGCTGCCTTCATTGCTTGTAGGTTTTCCTGAGAGCATCTACCATAAACCCCTGCAGGCCAATCTCTGTCTCTTCAGAGTCTGCTTCTCTTAGGAACGTGACCTGTGATGTTGTTAGATCTAATTTTCCTTGTGGATAAATTATGGTTATGTTCAGGCAGTGTACTGGGCTTAATTGTGTCCCCCTCCAAATTTATACGTTCAAGTTCTAGCCCACAGTATCTCAGAATGTGACTATATTTGGTCTTTTAAGACATGGTTTGGATATAGGGCCTTTAAAAGAGCATTTAAGGTAAAATGTGGGTGGGCCCCAATCCAATATGGCTGGTGTCCTTATAACAAGAAGAGATTAGGATGCAGACTCACATGGAGGGAAGACTGTGTGAAGACATAGGGAGAACTTGACCATCTGTGAACCAAGAAGAGAAGCCTCAGGAAAACCAGACTTACTGACACCTTGATCTTGGATTTCCAGCCTCCAGAACCATGAGAAAATAAATTTCTGTTGTTTAAGCCATCAGTCTACAGTACTTGTTATGGCTAGCCGAGCAGACTAATAAAGGCAGATTTAGAGGTACTTCTTCATTTCAGTCCCTATTCTTTCATCTTCACTCTCAAGGAACAACCTTGGAAATCTGAACAAGTTAAGCTGTCCTTTAAGTGTTGGGACATAAGGTATTCATTCTCAGTACATAAAGTTTTCATATTCCTTAAAATATGTTAGAATAATCAAAATACTATTTGTAAGGGCTGAAAAAAGAGTATGTGAATTACTCCACTTCATTGCATCTCCCTTTTTGGGACTTTACAAACCTAGGGCAGGTGTAAATGCAGTTTGATGACTATTTTAGACCTGGGGTGAACGTGTATTTAATCGGAAAAAAAGGACAACATTTTCAAGTCCTGTCAATCGATACATATTGACCATCCGTGAAGCAATAGTCCACCTGGATTTTTCTTCTTTAGATAAACCACGACAGACCATGTCCAACTGCCAACTTCCTGCCCTAGTATAACGGGGAAGACTGAGGAATGTCAAAAGAAGACGTTTGCAGTTTAAAAGGTTTTTATTGCCAGTGTTCTTGTTTTTCTGAGCCAGCTTCTCTATCATCCCCAGTGGCGCACTGGGAAATATTAACCTACCAGCTCTCTGACAGTGAAACAAAACAAAATACCCTGAGTTATAGTCTGCCAGTTTCTGTGGTGTAAATACCCCCACTATGGCAACTGTTGAGTTACCTACATGAACTCACTGGGACGCATGGACACAGTGGGCTCCAGGAAGCTGGAACCAGCTGCCTCCAGCACACCACTGATTCATGCAGAGACACAGAGGAAGACTGCCCACTGCCCAGCCTCTCTGCAGCTGTCAGATGGCCCCCCAGGTGTGAGCACGGGCTCTCCACCTTCCCTCCACATTGGTATTTGCAGTCACCTCGGGGCTTGCTTTCACTTGCTGAGCATTTTGGTAAAGGGCTTGCTTTTAAGAGTATTGATAAGGTTAGCACAGGTTTCCCCGAAGGATGTTTCTGGCCATGACCTCACAGTGTCCTCATTGTGGCTCCCCAAACCAGCAAATCACAGCAGAGGGGGTTCAAAAGAGCAACCAAATCTAGTCTGACCCAGATTCCTAGAGGCTCAGTCTCTCAAGGCCTTTTTTACACTCTGCTTCCCCCATCTTCTGCCTTTAGTGATTTCTTTGAGCCGTGTAGACTTTACTTCCTATGTGCCGTAGAACGCTGAGTTTCACTGGAGGCCTCTGTTGAGGGTTTAGTATGTGCCAAACATATGTGTAAACAATTTGCATGCTTACTCATCACAACAACCCCTCCCAAAAGGTGCTATTTTCACCCATTTTATAGATGAAGAAACTGACGCACAGAGAGGTTAGTTTGTTAGTAGTTTGTCCTACTCCTTATTCGTGACAGGGCTGGGATTCAAATCAGGCGGTATTGCTTCAGATCTGGATCTGTAGCCAGCACCCTGTCCCCCAAAGACCAGTAGGGACATATCTTTTTTTTTTTTTTTTAAATATATATATATTTTTTTAATTTTTTTTTCCAACGTTTTTATTTATTTTTGGGACAGAGAGAGACAGAGCATGAACGGGGGAGGGGCAGAGAGAGAGGGAGACACAGAATCGGAAACAGGCTCCAGGCTCCGAGCCATCAGCCCAGAGCCTGATGCGGGGCTCGAACTCACGGACCGCGAGATCGTGACCTGGCTGAAGTCGGACGCTTAACCGACTGCGCCACCCAGGCGCCCCAGTAGGGATGTATCTTTAGAAAGCATTGACGACAAGGAATCAATGCTCTCTTTTGCTATTAGGTGATACTGATAACTGCCAAATATTTCCATTCTACCTAGTCTAGTGTGAAGTTACATGTAAGTGTGTATGCGTGTGTGTGTACATGTGTGTAACACTGAAATACAGTTCAATCATTAAAAAAAAAAAAAAAAAACCAACCCACCCAGAAGTGATGGAATTAAGGATCCAAAAGGACCTTGGACTTGGAACAGATAGTTCTAAAGCAAATTAAAGACTTCAGGTGGTCGAATTATCTGGTTTTCAGATCTAGAATACCAAAAGTGGAGAATCAACATGTATTTGAAATACCACAGTGCTAATGTTCATTGCAGGGACTCAAATGGAATGAAATACTGGCTTGCTTTAGAGAATTGCTAAGTTGTTTTTTTTTTTTTTTCATCTCAGTTGAGTGAAACTGAGTAGGTCTAAAAAAATGAGGAGAAACTGGTTTTATTTCACTCTTCATTAAGAAATTATTTTTTTTATTTAAAAACAATTTTTTTAAGTTTATTTATTTTGAGAGACAGAGAGAGCAGACAAGGGGCAGAGAGAGAATCCCAGGCAGGCTCCATGCTGTCAGCACAGAGCCCGATACGGGGCTCAAACTCACGAACCGTGAAATCATGACCTGAGCTGAAACGAAGAGTTGGACACTTAACCAACTGAGCCACCCAGACACCCCAAGAAATTAATATTCATGCCTGTGACTTGAGGAATCACAAATAAGTGTAATTTGCTCCAGTTTGAATTCATACAGTAGTCTTCTCTTTATCCATAAAGAATACATGCCAAGACCCCCGGTGGATGCCGGAAAACACATAGCACTGAACCCAATACACACTATGCTTTTTCCCATACGTACAGGCCTATGATAAAGTTTAATATCTAAATCACGTACAACGAGAGATTCACAGCAGCAGTAGTAACACAGAACAATTATAATGATATACTGTAATAAAAGTTATGTGAATGTGGTCCCTGTCTCTTACTGTCCCTTACTCACTCTTCTTGTGATGATGTGAGATGATCAAATGCCTAAGTGAGATGTGGCGAGGTGAATGATGTAGGCATTATGACAGGGGTAACTACTGACTTTCTGATGACACTCAGAAGGAGGGTCATCTGCTTCCAGAATGCATCGTCTGCACTTGACCGTGGGTAGCTGAAATTATGCAGAGCAAAACCCCGGGTAAGGGGGGGACTACTGTAATTCAGTTTGGTTGACGCTTCTGAAATGTCCAATTCTGTGACAGAATTCTGTATCATAGGATCTTAGGACTAGAGGGACTTTTAAGAGATCGCTATTTTTGGGGCGCCTGGGTGGCGCAGTCGGTTAAGCGCCCGACTTCAGCCAGGTCACGATCTCGCGGTCCGTGAGTTCGAGCCCCGCGTCGGGCTCTGGGCTGATGGCTCAGAGCCTGGAGCCTGTTTCCGATTCTGTGTCTCCCTCTCTCTCTGCCCCTCTCCTGTTCATGCTCTGTCTCTCTCTGTCCCAAAAATAAATAAACATTGAAAAAAAAAATTTAAAAAAAAAAAAAAATAAGAGATCGCTATTTTAAAAGCAATTACAGTGATATGGCCATTTGGTTTTTAAAGACTCCCCTGCAAATCCTTTTATTTCTCATCAAAATATTTTAAAGACACATTTGTGATTTTACTTGACTCCTAGCCTTTCTCCTGCAAACGAAATACGGCACTTTTTGGATTGACATGACTGCCCAGTTGCCTTCTATTTTGTCCTGATGGTCAGTTCTCCATGTGATACGGACAGCAGATTGTGGATCCCAGCACATCAGGGAATTAACCTTTCTTCCTCTGAGCACACATTGCTTCATGTGCGTTTTCTCATTTAATCCTTAGGACAACCTTCCTATGTCCATTTTATAAATTCAGAGACAAAGATTAAAAAGAGTCAGGCAACTTGCTCCCGGTCACTCTACTGCTCAGCATAAGAGTGACATAAGTCCAGCTCTGCCTGACCCCAGGGCCACTGCATCATGCCATGCTGCCTGCTTCCAAGTCAATGAACAGGTGCATCACACATCACTTCTTCGACTTAATTTCCATAAAACTTTTAGAAAGCCTTGGTTAGATGGGCGAATCAACTATTTTAACCCTAACCTCCACCCCGGCCGAATTGACTTTCTTGTGGAATGACTGTATGGAAAGGGGATGGTTTAGCACTGATGGGCAGAGAGAGAATGGAGGCACCAGAGACCTGGCTAATCTAACCTAGGTGATCAACTTCTGAGTTGTCAGTGAGTATAACTTTCAGACTTGCTTGGGAACTGGTTATACTAAGGGGAATATTCTGCCTTTATTCCAGAAGACTGCCTCCCTCGAGATTTCTGAGTGGAAGAGGATTTCCTGTGGGCAAAAGATCCATCTCAAAAGATTCACCTAACAGAGCAAAATCCGGTGACCTGAAATTAGCCCTTTAATTCCAAACATCAATTACAATCCTGAGCGAGGATGGAACACCCTTTGGATTATTGTTCCACAGGAATGAGTCTGAGTTGAACTGGACAAAAAGGAAGTGCATGAAATGTACGTTGTTTCCAACACTACTCACCCTTGCCCACATTTTCGCAGGTGCTTCTCTCCGTGAAGCCAAGGAATGTTGGAGTTCCGGATCTTGAAAAGGACAATTCCTGTTTTAGTCTCCTGACCAGCGTCTTTCTTTTCATAACTCTGTTTAAAGAATACACGATATTCTCATGCCAGTGTGTGACATTACGGAATTCACAGCTTCTTGAATCTGAAAAGAAGTTAAAAATGAGAAAATGGGTAAACCTTGGCAGAGGCTGAGACACTTTTTATCACTTAAGGATTGCATCATAGCAGTTGGAAAAGCCAAATCCATACTCCCAAGAATGAAATCCATCATTCGTTCATTCATTCATTCATTCAATCACGCAACCAAGGAAGACATTTATGGGACCCTCACTACGTATTGGCTGGAACTGCGAAGAGGCATAAAATATGATCCTGTCCTCAATGACCCCACAGTCTAGTAGGACAAACCAAAAATATATCGTTCCGTAAAATGCTACAGTTACTTTGATAGAATATGAAGTGGACCTGGTGAGGGCATAAAGGAGGGAGAAGGGAAACTTGGGGTGGAGTCTTGAGTGATGGGTAGATATTTGCCAGGTGTTTCATATTGGGACAGAACGGTAGAAGTGAGTGAGCCTTCATTGTCCGTTGTCTACAATTTTAGTCCTGCCATTGACTGACATTGACTTCACTTGTTCTTCCACCCCCCCCCCACTGCTTCATTATCCCTCTTTATGTTGTTGCTTTTATCATATTGAAGCCACCGCATGTCCCTGACTCTACCTCTCATCAACAGCTCGAGAAGGTCACTGCAGCCATATGCTTTTCTTGTTTCCCTAAAATGAGGAAAACTGGCGCTTTGGCAATGTGGCTTTTAAACAGCTTAGATGCAAAGCCCAGAATTTTGTTTTTTTGGGGAAAAAAGTTGATTGGGCTTTTGGTTGGTTAGTAGAGGCCAGATTTTCACTTCCCTTTCATCATCTCACTGCTATAAAGTTCAGTTTGGGGATAGTGTGTGTGTGTGTGTGTGTGTGTGTGTGTGAATGTGTGTGTATCCATATGGACCATAGTTGAAATATATATTCTTAGAAAAGTCCTGATATTTAAACCACATGGGCTACACAGAAATCTCTTTGAGAACCGGGAATCTGAATCTTTGTGAAAGGAAAGTGTTTTTCCTATCAAGGATGAAAAATCAAAACCAAATGGGTGTTTTGAAGTGTGGAGCAGAAAAATAAGGACTGTGTCTGGCACATAGTAGAAGCTTAGCAAACTAATGAATTTATCCAGCTGCCCTTATGGGGAAGGGAAGGCTTCTTAGAACTGCTTTCCAAACAGAGGATAATTGGGAGTTGGTCTCTTTTCACTTCTGCTAGGATGGGAATAGCTTCCTGTAATTTCGGTTTGATAAACACAGTATTTAAAATCTTGGTTAAGATGGGGAAAAGAGAATTTTCCTCTGAGGCGCTCTGCAGTGGCTAGGCAAGAGGACATGGCCCCATGACTCACGTGCACTGCCGAGCCCATCCATGGTCACCGAAGTATCTGGGCCCCAGATGGTGGAGAAAACCAGCAGTGAGAGTTACTATGTTTCCAGAATTGTCTCCATTTCTCCCTGAGGTATTCCTGCCTTGAGGCATTTTAACTGTACAAGGTGTCTGAGCTTAAAGGCAAGCATTCAGAGCTGATACAGAGGGATCTCATAAATGACAGTACCAGAAGCAATAGGTGAATAGATAGATAGACAGATAGACAGATAGATAGATAATAGATAGATATATAGACAGATAGGTGATAGATAGATAGATGATAGATAGATAGTAGACAGATAGATTTCATTAATTCTTTATTGTGAAATATAACACACATACAGAAAACTATATAAAACAAATGTAGAGCTTAATAAATTGTCACAAATTGCCTTCCAGGTTAAGGCACAGCATACTGCCAGGACCCCAGAAATTTTTCAGGTCCTCTTCCCAATACAACCCCTTTCTTTAGAGGCAATACTACCCTAAACTCCATCCCGTGGACCCTATGTTGAGCCTTGTGCTTTTAGGCTTCTAGATTTCCTCCAGAAATATTGCTTTCCAAGGAGAGAGGAATCTTTGAGGTCAAGAGGCCGTGTCCACCTGGAACCTATGTCTCCCTTTCTAGACCAGCCACCAAGTACTGGGACATTGGGATTCCCTGTCCAAATGATTCTGAGTCCACTTTCTGGCCTCTTCCTCAGGCCCATCTTCCCAAGGGGTGGCCTAGGGGCAAATATGTGCGGGAGGCTGCAGATGAACATACATGGACACAGGGGCCCTTGAGGTATGGGATGGAGCAGACATGGAAGGAGACGGACGGCCTGGGAGTCCGAGGGCCACCTCTTCTTGTGCCACACGTTCCAGTGACAAGCTCTAAGCAGCCCAAGAATCCTAGGGTCCAGCCTGGTCTTCCAGATTGCCATGAAGATGTTATTTGTCGAGGTGGAGGATAAAGCAGCTTTTATTTCATATAGTGTTAGTTTAACTGACTTTAAAATATTTAGGCCTAGGACGATGATCTGCAGTTCTCTATTTAAGCCCCACAAATGTTAGAGGTGATCCTGCTTAAAGGTAACTATCCTGACTCTCATGGTAATCCCCTCCTTGCCTTTCTTTAGACTTTACCCCTTAAATTGGCATTCCTATACACTAGAGTCACTTTTGCCTATATTTGAGCTCTGAAAAAATAGATCATGCAGTATGTATTCTTTTATGTTAACTGCATCCGCTCAGCATTATGTTCATGGCATTCGTCCATGTTGTTGCCAACAGCTGTAGTTCATAATTGTCATTGCCATATAGTATTCCAGTGTATAGATATATAGACACCTATCCATTTTAATGTGGAGGGACAATTGAGTCATCTCCAGTATGAGGCCATTGTGGATAATACTGCTAGGTAGACCTTTATCTATTTCTGTTGTCCATATACCCAAGAATGGAATTTTCTGGATGATAGATAGGTGTTTATTTTATTTACTGGAAAATAGAAGCGGTTGTACTAATTTATATTCTCACCAGTGGGGTATGGGGGACCCCACTGCTCCTGACAATGTTTGGCATTTCTTTTTAGCTTTAACCTTGCCGTACTAGGAATATTTCAGTGTCCTACTCAAAAGTTTCTTTTTCTTTTTCTCCCCAGTGATTTGTTTCTGAAAATACTGAAGTGATTCTAGGAGCTTAGGGTTTCAAATTGAGTGCTAATAACATCAGTAGAGGTATATAATAATACCAATGATATGTGCAGTAATAGCCACAGTTTTTATTTGAACTATGGCAGCTAAGAGAAGATCTGTGCCCTTGGAAGATTCACAGCAATGAAACCCAAACCAATAGGGATGGCCCACTTTAAAATACCACTGATTAGCAGACTGACCCAGGGGCTGAACCAATACACTAGATATGCAGTTGGTATTGACCTCTTCCTTCCATAGAGGCACACATGTCCCCAGAGCATGCTCTGACACTTGTGGCAGCACTGGGCACAAATGACCCAGCTGGGGCCAGTTAGGACCACCCTAGAGGAGGAAGTTTAGCTGGGGGAGCCCATCAGCTTGTGGCTCGTTAGCATGTCACATCTGGCAACATCTGTTCCTCCAGGAGGCAGCAATAACCATGTGCTCTGGTCAACAGAAAGCAAGGGACGTACACCAGCCTCTTGTGCAGAAATGAGCAGAGCCTCCTCACTGCACACTTTCTTCTTCACCTACTCGCGTCCCTGAGCTTTCTCAAGTCACCTTCCCCTTGCTCATATCCTCAACCTCCTTGCCCCTTTGTCCTTGTAATGCACCCTCCTGGACAAAGCCCAGCTCTGGATGTACTCAACTGTTTACTTTCTCTACATCAATCGCCCAGCTGTTGAGCATTGCTGAAAAAAAACACACACCCTGCAGATGGTGCCACTATAAACTTTGGTCACCCATGCCATCTGGGCCCTTGTTACTGTCAGGCAGCCCCTTTCTGTTCCCCCTGGTTTGCTCACCCTCTCATTTCCCCACCTTTCTATTCTAGTAATAGATCCCTTCCTGTAATGATGCAGTGGGTGCATACTCTAGACACAGCTGGCTCTGGTCCATTATGCACAGGACTATTTCAAACTTTTCTCCACTCTCCTCAAGTCCCCGGTTTCAGTGCCAGTCCCTCTGCTGAACCCTAGTTCCTACTGAGCTGTAGTTCCCACCTCCATTGTCAGCCCCAGCAGGCAGTGTCTTCTCCTGCTTCATGAAGAAATCTAGAACCACCTCAGGTGAACTCCCTCGGCTTCTCTCCTCCTCATCTGCTGATTCATTTTGTATCCAAACTCATCCCTTTCTCCCGCCCGCCTCCTTGTGACAATAAAGGAAGTGTCTCTCCTCTTGTGCCAAAACGTATCTCTCCATCTGGCCTCAATGCCCACTCAGGGACATATCTCTAAGTCTTTCCTGACTTCTTCCCAGTAGTTGTCAAATATGCTCACGTCTTTCCCTTAAGGACCAGGTATCAGAGACTTCCTTGTTTGGCCAAGAACATCCAAACAGGGCAAGAAGCAATGCTACGGATTGGATTGTGTCCCCCTCCCCTACCTTCCAAATTCATATGTGGTGGAACTAGTTCCCAGTATTTCAGAATGTGACCTTATTTGGAAAATGGGTCATTGAAGAAGCAATCAGTTAAAATGAAGCCATGCTCTTTCTGGATCTCACTTTCCTCATCCGGGACAAGAGGAGTTGGTAGATTGTCATTTCTGTGGAGTGCCGTTCCAAAATCTGTGGGAGCAGAGGTGGCACATGAGAGGGGGAGATCAGAAGCAAGGGTCCTGAGCTCTGCACTTCTCCTTTGGCCACAGCCATTCCAGTTTTAACTGGTTTCAATTTGGGGCTCTTGGTGATATTTGGCTTAAAAAAAAACCACTTTGCTGTTTAAAAAATGAAACACAAAATTTAAATCTGCTGGCTCAGGTGATATCTCAGATCCTTTCTCACCACAATAGACTATGATTATAAGATTTTGCAAGTCATAGCTTATGGGTTTGACGAACGTATTGCACAGATTTTTCTCAAAAAGGCCGGATTTAATGGAATCTATTTCTTGTCAGTAAAAGAGACTTGATAAAAGACTTACTAATGCAATTTAATTTCTAAGCCTTTTAAAGAGGTTCATCTAAAACTTTACACATGAGAAAAGCGATCTTGGGCCACCTGGGGGGCTTAGTAGGTTGAGTGTCTGACTTCGGCTCAGGTCATGATCTCACAGTCCATGAGTTTGAGCCCATATCAGGCTCTGCACTGTCAGCGTGGAGCCTACTTGGAATTCTCCCTCTCTCCCTCTCTGCCCTTCCCCCCATTCTCTCTCTCTCTCTCAAAAAAAAAAATAGAAAAGCGATCTTATTTTGAGCACCATGTGTTGGAATTTGGGGGTTAAAAATATGCTCACTGTCCACCTGGGACTGAGCCCTGTGTGCGAACAAGAGCCTGTGCACGAACAGGTTGTGCAGCTAATGAGTTCTTGAGGGTAATAACTGTGGCTGCCCCATCTTTGTTTCCCCAGGACCTAGTTCGATATCTGGTGCACAGTAGGTGCTCAGTAAGTATTTGTTGACTGAGGCCATATGCTGAAGTAAACTCCCTGAAGCTCTGTGAGAAGTCTTGGTGATAAAAAAACAACAACAACAACAACAAAAAAAAAACAGAACTTCTTTCTAAAGGAAGGAGGGGGTGAGGTGGAATCCACCAAGAGATTAAGAGGGGGCAGTGCTCTTGACCTAGGCCTGGGTAAAATGGCAGGGTTTCTGCTTGTAGGACAGGTACCTGCGGGATGGGGTAAGCACAGTGGAGGAAGGCAGTCCTGTGACTTCCTCAGACCAGTCTGTCTTAAGTTCCTCTTTTCCTGGCCAATAGTTTCATTTCCTATATGGAAGCCAGTGGACCCCCAAGTCTACATTTTTCTTATTTATCCTTGGATGTTTCTCTATGTGGTATCTGAACCTTATATTGAAGGACCTGAAATGGAATCCTTGAGGGGAAAGGACCTGGGGAGCTACTAGCATAAACCAGGTTCTCCAACCTTCTCTATCTCCCATGCCGCCATATACAGCTGGCGATGTTCGTGGTAGGGAGTGCCCTGGAAGTCAGGAGACCTGGGCCCTAGTCCCCATTGTGTGTGACTTTGGGCAACTCAGCCATTTCTCTGCCTGTTTCCTCATGTGCAAGATGAAAAGCCAGAAAAGCGTGTGTCCTCAATTGCATATGTCATATAGGTTATCACCTGGATATGTAATTGGTCGGACACCAGGAAAGGCGTTATTGACCATAAACAGTATCTTTCTCTCTCCGTCTCTGTGTCTCAGTCTATCTCTGACCCTGTCACCCTTGGTGATGTTTCTACTTTGCTGTGCCTTTTAGATAAGGCCTTGGAGGTGCCAGTGAAATTGCAGCACTACGTAATTAAAAGGCACAGAAGCTAAGCATTTCTCAGTTGTGAACATCAAAGATGTTACGCCTTCGCCACCTGGGGAGTATCCTGAGGTCAGGCTTAAGGGCAAACGTGTCAGAAAGACCTTCATCAGGAGACTGGGCAATGCTCCCCCAGAGGAGGAGACCTGGAGAAAGAGGAACAGAGCAGGGGCTAAAACCAGCCGGGTGCCCCTTACATTTCCGCGTGAACGCGATTCTGGAACTGGGACGATGCACTCAGCGGAGCACACTGGCTTTCCACTGTCTGGCTGCTGACAGCACCTGAAATAGAGGCCTCTGGAAACTACGCACTTACTAAGTTGTCTTCCTTGGGAGTTTTATGTCCCTGGGCTGTGGAGGCTTTCTGAGATGTTGCTTGCCAGCTGATGGAGGCCTTCTACCATATTGGGATTCACATAGTTTATTTGGGTAGGTAACTAAGACAGAAAGAGTTAATTAAAACCCTTCATAAAACAGTCCATCAGCCACCTGCTTGCAGAGAAAAAAGTCAGATTCTTTGCTGTGCTTTGGCAGAAAGATTGTGTGCCTCAGCTTGCCCTTGGGCCTCATTCAGGATTCTAACCAGGTTCCCTAAGAAACTTCTTTTTAGTTACGGTATATATTTTTTCCATTTGTGTCAAAACAGTAAATAAATACCCGTGATCTCGTCAGGCCATGCCAAAGAGGAATTTGTCGGGGATTTAATACCCCAATGCATCGGACACACTGGAATTTGGCTAAACATTCAAACTGGGTGGTTTGGCCCAGTTGCAGCCATTTAAATGTTGGGGTATAGCCTTTCAAGTGACCTCGGTTCTTTCAGAATGATCCCTGCAAGGGACTGGCTTTTAAGTGAGTTGGAAATTCCCAGGTGTGTTCTCGAGATCTACGAAACAAGCCTTCCCTTTGTTGCAAATGGGTAAGACTCAGTAAACAGTGGGACGAAGAGGGCTGTGGGTTCATCCAAGGGCACATCCACATGTGCACCCTGGGGGCATAGCAATGAAGTAACACGTGTTTTAAGATTTTTTACAAACATCAAGATACTCCAAACTGCGGCCAAAACCCTGACCAAGAAAGAGGGCATGGCAATGATCGTGAAATAAACGAGGGTGGAAGTCGGAGTTATGAGGTCCTTTAAACCCTTCTGCGCTTAGGTAATGTCTTGCTGAGCTCACGGCCCTGATTCTTTTCCTGGTCTCTGCCAGCAAATTTTCAGGAATCTCTTAGCAGAAGAGAGGACATTGCTGCACCTTCCACTCCTGTGGAGTTCTTGGATGCTGTTTACAGGGACTTTCAACTGCCTTCTTTCCCCATCTGGTATTAATTTTTATTTCTTTTTCTTTACTAGGCTCTGACTCATCTCCACCCAAACTTTCAGGTTTCCTGAAGGCTTGGTTCCCCAGACGTTGGCGCCCCACCCAGGTAACGCAACTGGCCATGAAGAGAGAACAGTGTCTGTCCCCAGTCTCGGAGAACGAGACCGTGATTTATTCAGTCATCCAAGTCAGAAGCAGAGAGGTTTTCGTCAGTGCTTTCTTTATGGTCACTGCCCACATCGCCTCAGCAATGGGGTCTTGCCCTTTCTATCTCCTTAAGGTCTCCTTCTCCGTGCCCCCCGCTCCCCAACCTGCCATGCCAGCTCCCACTGTCTTAACTCTTGCTGCTGGACCACTGAAATTTTCTTGCCACTTTATCCTCAAGGCAAAGGGGAAGACTTTGAAAGCTTTTGACTGGGAAGTAATGCGATCACATTTCTTTGTCATAAAAATCACACTGAATCCAGTGGATGAATTGGAAAGGCGGCTGGTGTGGAGGTGGCGAGAAATCCATCACAGAGCTTTGCTAAAATCCAGATGCAAAACCAGAGGGTCCCCATTAAGCTCAAGACAGAAACAATGACGAGCAAGTAGCTATTTAGGCAGTCGGGGGATAAAGTGTAATACCCGATTGGAATTCGGAGGTGAGGTTGGAGGGAGTCTTTGTAATAATTGTCTCCCAGATAGAAGTGGAGGAGATTGGGTGGATGATAGAATCATCCTGAGAAAGAAAATTCAGAATTAAGTCGGGAGCAAATGATGAACTTAACACGACATGTTAGGTTCCAGGGTCATGTGGGGAAGGTCATGTGGGGAGAAAACCCATAAGCAGTTATATATACAGCTGACTTTTGAACGGACTGCAGACCTTTGGATTTGTTCATCTTCGTATTTATATGATTCACTTCCTTACACTAAATCATAATATCTATAGCTATATATCCATGCTACTACTGCTGTGTCTGTGGAGGACCCTGACTAATATAGCACAGAGTGGAGAAGAAAAGAAAAGGAACAAGATAGGAAATAAGGCAAGAAGGGAGAGCGAAAGGCAAGTGTTGGATGAATGAGGTCCATGGGAGCCTACGTGCTCTGAAAATGCAGGGAGAGGGCGGGTGACTGTCTAGTTGTCTGTAATATCTGATGGCATCGGTGACTCATGAACGTTATGTAACCAGAATTAGCCTTCAGACTTTGCTGCCTTGGAGGTTATGTCTCATAAATGCGGGACTGCCTAGCTTGGCTTGTTTTCATGTTACTAAGGAGCTGTTGCTAGCATAAGTTCATACTCAGAAAATGGAACCCTCAATAAGATTACTCAGAGTCTTGGCTGCCTTCTCCCTGGTCATTTTATCTTTAGGTTGAAAAAAGAAACAGCTCACTTTCCTAAAGTGACATTACACATCACTTTGAAATATGCCCTATAGGCGAGCCCTGAAGTCTGTTGGGTTCTTTTTTTTTTTTTTCCGATACTCATGAAAGAGACACTTTTGTTTTAAAAAATGTAAAAAACTTTTTCTGTTTGCTTTACTCTACAGATCTTCTTTGATACGCCAGTTTTTAGGAAACTACCTGCTGAAGAGAACCTGAGGCAGAGGTGAAAATTTGCCCAGCTCACCCTGTTTTATTTCTGACACAGCGATGGGATAACCTCAGAAGCCAGGGAGGTGATTTCAATGAGAGGTTTATTGGGCACAGAGAATTTATTTGGTTTCTGCTCTATTTTTATGATCTTTTTTGGTATTAAAGTAACGGTGGTTGGGGCACCTGGGTGGCTCAGTCGGTTGAGTGTCCGACTTCGGCTCAGGTCACGATCTCGAAGTTTGTGGGTTTGAGCCCCGCGTCGGGCTCTGTGCTGACAGCTCGGAGCCTGGAGCCTGCTTCGGATTCTGTGTCTCCCTCTCTCTCTGCCCCTCCCCACTCACACTTTGTCTCTCTCTCTCTCTCTCTAAAATAAGTGAATATAAATTTTTTTTTTTAAATAAAGTAATGATGGTAAGCCATTTTGTTTTGGGGTTGTCGCACTAGCCATTTGAAACATCTCCCCGGCTCAAATAGACGCCCTTGGTTGTCCTGTTCACTCAGAGAGGTCGGTTCCAGATTTCTGTTTGGGCAACATGGTTGCACATTACTGTTCACAGCTGCCTGGACCTGGGATGAATGCCTGACACAAGTTTAGACTCAAAAGTCCTTCATACACAAACACACACACACGCACACGCACTGAGTCACTCACACAGCCCCTCTCCACATGGGAACTTGGGAGCATAACCGCATTTCTGCTTCTGGTACCGTGAGATCTATTCTTGTCCTTACAATGACCACCTCCCTTCCTTCCCCACTATCCTGTGCAATATTATAAGAATGAGACTGGAAATTCCTTCCCTGTGATAAAGTCCACCATTCCTCAATATTCAGCAATGGAGAATAGGCCTAAAATGTTACCGTGTCTGAGGCAGATAGAAAACTGTGACTCAAAACTCACACTAAGGTGTAGAAACCTCAAATTGTGGGGCTCCTGGGAGGCTCAGTCAGTTAAGTGTCCGACTCTTGATTTGGCTCATGCTCTCATGTCAGAAACTCAAGTCTGCAAGTCTAACCTGCCTCCGCCGTTTTTTCCCCCCTTAAACTAGATCTGAACCTTGGGAGATCCTCTGGAGCATTTGCTGAATTCTAATGGGAACGGAGCCCTCCAAATCTCCTTCTTCTTATGGTTTGCTAACATTTTTTCTTTCCTGGAAACACATCATACTGAGATGTCTTGTAACCCTTGTTTTCCAGCCTGTTTGAAAGCTAACGTACGCAGACATCCAACTTCCGAGCTGATCCAGACTTTTCACGATCCAACCAGGGTAGGCACTGATTCCAGGGAAGGCCGTGGATTTAGACCATCTGCATTAGAATCACTGGGAGCACTTGTTTAAAGTCCTGGTTCTTGGCGGGGAGGGGTACCTGGCTGGCTCAGTTGGTTCAGCGGCCCACTCTTGATCTCAACTCAGGTCATACCTCATGGTTCATGAGTTGGAGCCTCACGTTGGGGTCTGTGCTGACAGCATGGAGCCTCCTTGGGATTCTCTCCCCCCCCCTTCCCTGCTCATGCAAGCTCTCTTTCTCTCTCTGTCTCGCAAATAAATAAATAAACATTAAAATCTTGATTCTTGGGACCTGTCCTAAAACTATCTTCTGAGTGTCTGTGGGAGAAGGCCTGGGAATCTGCATTGTTCATGATCTCCACACCCCTCCCCTGCCCATTCCCGGTGATTCCCATGTGCAGTAAAGTTGAAAAGCATTGGTAGAAGTGAGAAGGTCTTAGATTAGCAGCCAAAAAAACTGGAGTTCAAATCCATTTACTACTAGGGTGACTGGGGTGATGTTGGGCAAGTTACTTCGTAACTGCCAGCCTCATTTTCCCATCTGTAAAGATGGATATGGCATTTTATAGGAGTTATCTATACTTTTTCCTTGAGGATTAAATGAGATAAGACATATGACAAGGCTAGCAAACAGAGGTCTTGCCAGGTATTCGTACACTATGCCCTAAGAGAGAGAAAAAAAAGGGATGGTGAGCTTCCGGTGAGCTTTGCAGACCTTGAGATGCATGTTTTGCAGCAGTTTGCAACGGCTCATGTAACTCCTTTTGGATGGACAAGAACAAGAAGACTTATCCATTACGTGGCTTTACTACCAGCTAAGGCCCTATTAGCATAGCCAAGAGGGGGGGATATTGTGCTCTCAGGAAGATGAGACCCTAAAGAGACGCTTTCAGAAAAAAAAGATGCAAGTTAACAGACAAGTGGGATAAGTCAGGAGCAGCCGGGTGGCTCCGTCGGTTAAGCGTCTGACTTCTGCTCAGACCATGATCTCATGGTTTGTCGGTTCGAGCCCCACCTTGGGCTCTGTGCTGTTAGAGCAGGGAGCCTATTTCAGATTCTGTATCTCCTTCCCCGCCCTTCCCCTGCTCACACACACACACTCTCTCTCTCTCTTTCAAAAATAAATAAGCATTATAAAAAAAAGGGTGGAGTAAGTCAGCTAAGAGCACATAGTGAAAGTGATGTCTTTGTAGGTGTGTTCCTCAGCAGGGGCCACATACTCTAAGTCACTGACTCACTGAGGGCGATTATGCGCCCTAGGGGACACGGGGCAACGTCTGGAGACATTTTTGATTGTCACAACTGGGAGACACTACTGGTATCCACTGGGCAGAGGTCAGGTGTGCTGCTAACCGTCTAATGGTGCATAGGACAGTTGCTCACACAGGGCATCTGGCTCAAAATGTGAATATTGCCAACGTCTAGAAACCCTGCTGTGAGTTAACACAGATGACTGAGTCATGAATGACAGAAGGAGGCCTGCAGGTGGCTTACACACCGCCCAAGTGACAGTCTCCAGCTGCTGTTATTGCAAAGTCTTATGGATGAACCACGGGACCCAGTGGCCTGCGAACTGACGGGTCACCATGACCGCGTTCCATGTCACACGTTCCACGGGGCCAGTTTCCAGCTCGTTTCCACAATGAAGCCATGGGGACAAGCATTCCTAGAGCTTTGGAGAAGGGGAAGGAATTGCTCTCTGCAGGAGCGGGAGAGTGATTGTCTCATTTTCTACCAGGAGGTTGGAGCGGTGGGAAGGATCTGGGAGGGAGGTTGCCCCTCGCAGGCCCATGACAAGTACCTTCCACACTTACAGGGATGCCATTGGGGCGCTCAGCATTCTGGGATGCGATCAGATCCAAATGGCCATTGGTTTATGATAACCTTTGCTGGTATCTTGCCCCTCTGTGTGATCCTTGGCTTTGTTTCATGGACTTCTCCCAGTGCCTCCAGGTTAGTGACTTGTGTCTTGGCTAACCAGAGCTCCGACTTTGTTCCCTCCACTTGATCCCCTGTCTCTTCTTGTCTCCTCTTTCCTGACATGCCTTGTGCTCTAGGGCTGTAACCTCTGAGAATCAGTCTCTTTGGTTGTTCTGGACTCCTCCTGCACTAACTCCCCTGGGTGCAGGCCCAGCCTCCTAGTTTTCTTTCTCTGGGCTCCACCCACGTGCCCTGGGGTCTCTTTAGCATTTTCGTACATGCTGTCTTCCTGCTTGCCAGGTCACCGTCATGGTATGTGTGACCCTTCTCAGAAGGACCCCAGGCTGGGTTTAAAGGCTCTGTTGCCACCATATTAAAATTCTTAATAGTGTTTTTCTTTGAACTTGTATGTTGTAAGTGAACTCTGATGGGACAACAGAGCACGCACAAGAACACAAGAGATGCATACAATATGAGTGTCTGCCTTTTCTCATGACTCCGTGCTTGTAGCGTGTTCGCCGGGAACCGGGATTCCAGTGGACCCACATGTGTGGCAGTTCTTGGCGATTCAAAAGGAACACCACTGGTGGTCTTCCACTGGTTAAGCTGGGAGAGGGCGGGACACTGGCAGCCCCCAGAGGCCACACTTTCCTTCCGAACCAAAACTTGCTTCAAACACAGAAAGAAAGGAATGACATGCTAAGACATACCAATGACCAAAATACCCTTCGTCCATTCGTACTGACATTACGTCCCTGTACTAGCTAGCCCTGAGCTCCTTTCCTTCCTATCCTTCTTTACCTTCTAAGCCAAAGGTGGCGACTGTTAGTACAATGGGCGTGATCAAGAAATGACATAAAAGCAGCTGAGTTAGTTTTGCGCAGCTTTTCCACCCTGACGGTGAGAACAAAATATGCAAATGGGGTAATTTTGGCGATGAGCATGAGTTAAACGCTCTTGTATTTGCATTTACAACCGGCATCACACAATGTAGAGATGAAAGGTAAAATTCACGCTAATAATTTAAAATTTAAATGTCCCTCTTCTTAGAGCGGCATGAAATAGCAAATTAAAAAAAAAAAAAAAACAAGCTGTGACAAGTGAAAAGAGAGACTGTGGATGAAAGGGGAACGCTTTGATTTCAGTACCTCTAATGGCATCTTTTTCTTGCTTTAAAAAAAATGGGTGCCTACATTTCCATTTTGCACTGAGCTCTGCCTGTGTGCTTTTATTTTCTAAGGCCAGAGCCAGTGTCTCTTCGTGGGCGGACTGTGCTAAGGCTGTAGGAATCCATTGGCCTGTGTGCGCGGACAGCAGGCAGGATGTTCCCTGGGAGCAGTGCTGACCCAATGGCTGTGAGATTCAGAGGTATAAATACGGCAGCTCCGGTGAACCCCTCCAGGACACTGAATCCAGGCTCCCCTGGGGGTTACCAAGCCAGCCGCTCTGTGACTTCCTTTGGTAGCACCCCTTTGCCTGCTCCTTACCTTCATGGTCCCACTGCCTGGCCAGTTTTTCCTGGGAAGATCTCTGAAACAGTCACTTTCATTCAACCGAAAACAGCATCTCTACGTCACCTGAAACCCAGGACCTCTCCAGCTGAAACATTTGAGTACGCTGTGGGCAAGCTCACCTATCCTTCCCAGTTCTATGATTCTCTCTGCCAAGGCCACGGGTTCGGTAAGGTATCAATGATCACGTGCCTCTGATCAGGTGGTGGGGTAGAAAACAACACTACGGACATGGCCAAAGGAGCCCGCTGTATATGTTGTTTCTGAGGTTTACACTGAAACGTTTGACACAAAAAAAATCTTTCTGTGCCGGTCAGAGGGCATTTGGAAGGCACTTTGGAGAGCTGGCCCATCACGGACTACTCTGCCACCAAGCAACGTTCCGGGCAGATCTGGGCTGAGACCCAGATGAGAGAAGACTGAATGGCTCGGACCTCAGGGGGATGTGCTCTTTTGACCTAATGATCTTCTCGGTGCCACAACGTCTCCAGCTCATCGTGTTTGCTGGGAGACAGGGGAGCAAAACTTACAAACAACAGGCTTTGTCCTACCTTTTTAAATTAGTCATAATCCACGCTGTGAAAATCAGGCTGAAACTAAAACAAAAGTTTACCAGTGGAAAAAAGACAGTCTCTTTAACAAACGGTGCTGGGAAAACTGGACGGTGATGTGCAAAAGAATGAAATTGGACCACTTTCTTGCACCATACACGAAAATAAACTGCACATAGATTAAAGACCTAAAGGTGAGACCTGACATCATAAAATTCCTAGAAGAAAACAGAGGCAGTAATTTCTTTGACATTAGCCATAGAAACATTTTTTCTAGATATGTCTCCTTTGGCAAGGGAAATGAAAGCAAAAGTCAACTATTGGGGCTACATCCAAGTAAACAGCTTTTGCACAGTGAAAGAAACCATCAAGCAATCTGCAGAATGAACGATATTTGCAGATGGTATATCTGATAAGGGGTTATTATCCAAAATATATAAAGGACTTTTACAGCTCCACAACCCCGAAACATGGGGAAAGGACCTGAACAGATGTTTTTCTGAAGAAGACATACACGCGGCCAACGGACACATGCAAAGATGCTCAACGTCACTCATCGCCAGGGAAATGCAAATTCAAGTCACAATGAGATATCACCTCACACCTGTCAGAATGGCTACACTCAACAACACACAAAACAACAGGTGTTGTTGAGGATGTGGAGCAAAAGGAACCCTCGTGCAAACTGGTGCAGCCGCTGCGGAAAAGAGTATGGGGTTTCCTCAAAAAACTAAAAATAGAACTACCATAGCATCCAATAATTCCAGTCTTGGGTATTTACTTAAAGAGAATGAAAGCACTAATTCACTGATAGATGAATGGATAAAGAAGATGTGGAATCCATCTTGGAAGACATATTCCATACATACGTACAATGGAATATTATTCAGCCCCCCCCCAAAAAAAAGAAAGAAAAGAAAAGAAATCTTGCCATTTGCAATGACCTGGATGGAGCTAGAGAGTATAATGCTAAGCAAAATAAGCCAGTCAGGAAAAAGACAAATACCGTATGATTTCTCTCATATGTGGAATTTAAGAAACAAAGCAAACAACCAAAGAAAAAAGAGACAAACAAAAACCAGGCTCTTAAATGCAGAGAACAGTCTGGTGGTTGCCAGAGGGGAGGTGGGCGGGAGGATGGGTAAAACAGATGAAGGGGATTCAGAGCACACTTACCATGTTGAGCACTAAGAAATGGGTAGAACTGTTGTATTGTGTCCCTGAAACTAATGTAACACTGTGTATTGACTATACTTCACAAAAAGTTATCATCGTTTTCTCCTCTAGGTTTTCTTTCTCCTCTCATCGTTTTCTTTCTCTAGGTACATGGTTACTTGAGCCATCTTGGAATGCCTTCTTACCCTCTCTGCCTGGAGAATTTTTATCCACCTTCGAGAATTCACCACAGATGCAAATAGCCTCTCCTTACGTGCCACTTAACGTCCCGATGTAAGTATTTGTGTGTATATTTACTACCCTTAAGTTAGAAAGACCTTGATTCCGAATCTTTATCTTATTCACTTTTGAAGTCCCACAGCCTTGTGCAGCACTTGGCCCGCGACTGATCTCAAAAGGGTCGGAATAGATAACCATAACGGCAGCTAATAGGAGCCTGGCACTATGATAAGTACTTTATACGCATTATCGTCTTCCGCCTTTCACACCAACACAATTAGTATCTGTAAGGTGGAGGCTGGTATCCTTATTTTACAATTGGGGAAGGAAGGTTAAGTAACGTGCCTGAGATCACACAGCCTCCTCAGGGATACAATGGAGTCAGACCGAGGTTTGCTAGCACGGGAGACTGCGTTGTTCACCGTGGAGTGAATGAAGTCCGTGAAGAGGTATTTCCAAGGCTGTCAGGAAAAGTACTCATTAGAAAGACTTGTCAGTACAGCAGCCTCTTCATTAAACAGTACAGCCAAGTTCCTTACGTTAAAAAGAAGCCATTTTTACGGCCCACCTCCGCATGGAGAAATTTTCATCGTATCTAGCTAGCTTCGCCCAAGTCCACCGAGCTTTGTTATCAGAAGGACTTTTTTTTGCACGAGTATTTTTAGCTCCTGTGCAAGTTAAAAGCAATATAGTAAACCAAGCACAGCTGCAGAACGAGGCTGCCCTCAGCTCATGATCACAGCTTGCGGCAGGACCCCACCAAAATTGCATTGTGTGCTTCCAGCACATAAGAAATTCCTGAGGGTGGTCCAGATATACCAATTAAAGACGCTGGTACTTTTGGTCCCGTGGGGCAGACGAGGAAAAGGGATTGATTTTGTTATGAGAAACACTTTCTGGATTCTTCCTAACTTTTATTGTTCACTAGGGTATTTCAAAGTGTTATCAAAGAATACGGATGCCATATTTGAGTTATCTGAACATGCTGGACGTGCACAGTCTAATGGGTGGTGTTCTACAGTGTATTTCTTTTCAATCCAGTGTGGATTCATTTAAAGCAAAAGTCAAAAAAAATTCACCAGTTTCCCTGCTCCTGCCCCCCTCCAGCCTTTGTCATTGAGAATGTGGGAGCATGTGGGTAGCTGTCCATGGCTTGGTCAATATCAAGACTGTGGGCTCGCCTGGGCCTGGTTGATCCTATTCTTGGGGTGATTTGTTTCCTTGTCCACTCAGGAACGAAAGGCCCCAGAGTTCAGGCAGTCTGGACTTAACACTGTGATTTATAGCCACCCAAACTTTGAGGATCACTAGATTGCAAGAACACAAGAAACGGACTCAGATAGGAGGAAAGGTGTGTGAAAGCCACAAAAAAGAGAGAAAGAGGAAGGTTATGTAGCAGAAAAGTAATAAATTGATGGTTAGGAGACTTGACTTTTAGGTAGGCTGACCACATCATTTATTATCCAAACGGGGACTTCTTTGAGAGTGAGAGGGATTACTGTTGATAAGTGTGCTAGGACAACAGACACAGATGGACACTGTCCTGGTGTGGTGTGGTCACAACCAATCTAGGCCACTGGCTAGCTGTGTAACCTGCAGCAAGTCACTTAGTGTCAGTATCTCTGGGTCCCAACTTCTTGCAATGCACTCAGTGGTGGTAGAGATACCCCCTAACTGGTGCTGGGAAATGAATGTGTTAGGAGGCACCTGGTTGTGACAGTGACTGAAGGCAGTCACCCCTAGAATTTTGTGCCCAGAATCTGGGAATGCTAATATGTCCTGTTATAACCCTTGAGATCACTGTCGCGATGAACAGTCAGCCCACTCAAAGTGTTGAAAGTATCCCCACTGGGAAACACCAACTAACAGAATGGCTTTTAGTTCTTCTTAAAAAAAAA
Source organism: Lynx rufus (assembly GCF_022079265.1). Taxonomy (NCBI): domain Eukaryota; kingdom Metazoa; phylum Chordata; class Mammalia; order Carnivora; family Felidae; genus Lynx; species Lynx rufus. The sequence goes on from NW_025814878.1 coordinate 129,146,874, forward strand.
AATTTTTTTTAACATTTATTTATTTTTGAGACACACAGAGAGAGAGACAAAGCATGAGCAGGGGAGGAGCACAGAGAGAGAGGGAGACACAGAATCTGAAGCAGGTCCCAGGCTCTGAGCTGTCAGCACAGAGCCCGATGTGGGGCTCGAACCCACAAACCGTGAGATCATGACCTGAGTCAAAGTCAGAGGCATAACCAACTGAGCCACCCAGGCACCCCAGCTTTTAATTCTTCTATATAAAGAATTCTTAGACATGGAAGAGGGCTCAAGTCACACTGGACAAACTTCCATGGTGTCAGGCCATTGGGCAGAAGTTCCAGATGGAGCACGTTAATTTTGATAGCCCCTGGATAAAAGCAAAGAGCATAGGTCACCCAAGAAGACACTGTGCAACTCATCCTCACCCCAAGATAAAGTATAAAAAGTATTCTATGGGGTGTTTTTTTTTTCTTTCCATGTTGACAGAACTGTTGAATAATTGTCTTCATTTATTTATGAGATGGTTGACATTGTCCCTCAAAACAGAAAAACAATTGGAGCAACATTAAAGCCACAAGTAGGCAGCTGACGTAGTGGTCCTTTGTCTCTGCTTTGCCTTCTGTGATAAACTTGGACTTCTCCTGAGCTTGGTTCCATTCATTTCAGCTAGAAGTGTGTAGCAAACAAACTTTCCACCGGTCTTCCCATGGAACGGTGGATTCAGCTTTGCTGTGAGTTAGTGGCCCCAGGGGGGAGAAGGCCGAGGACTCCCTCTCCAGAAGATGCCTCTTAAAAGGAAAGAGGTCATTGACAACTCACAAAGGAGGCTGTGGCCATAAATATTTCAGAATTTGGCTTCCTTAGTATCTTAAATAATGAAAAACATTTGCTTGCTTGAGACTTCTAAGTCCTCCAGTCTTTGGATTCCACCCTTAGTGTCTTGCTTCAGAATTCCATGGCGAGGCACAAGCATGCCATCGTGGTCAGGAGCAACGTGTACCACGTAAAGCATGGGTCAGAGAGAAGTGCTAAGCTCTCAAGAGGGCCCAAAGACAAACACATACAGGCGGCCTAGTGCATGTCAGAGATCTGCGTGAGGGCAAACATCTTTATGACTTTGGTCTTGGGAAGAGAGACCCGGCCTGGGATTAGAATTTACAGCTGACAAGCTGCTGATGAGGCAGTAATGGCCATTTAGTGCATGAATGGCCACTTTGGGAACAGGGGGCTTAGCACGCCAGGCTGAAAATCCCAGAGTGAAGCCGGGGGCAACCCCATTCACCTTTGCTGGAATAAGTTAACTCACCCACAATCTGTCTCTTGGGCCTTTTCTCTGCCTTCCTTTGGATTTACAGCCTTCCCTGCAGTTCTTTAGAGCTTTGAAACACATGACAATTTAGCATCAAGGGAATTTCCAAGACCAGGGAAGAATATCTTTCTTGGCTATAAACGTCACTCTGACATTCTCCTCATCTGTAATGTTTCAAGAGCACTTGAAATGTGCACAGCCTGCCCCCTGCAGAGTCCCCACCCTCTAAGAGCTCACAACTTCCTGCTCACAACTTTCCTTCTTGCTCACAAGAGTGCTTACAGATGTCTCCCGCTCCCCAAAGCATCAGCCAACTTTAGTGCAGTCATTCTCAACAGAGAGCAGTTTTGTCCCCTAGGAGGGGACATTTGGCAATGTCTGGAGTTATTTTTGATGGTCACAAGCGGGAGAAGGGGTGCTACTAGCATGTAGGGGATGGAGGCCAGAGGTGTTTCTAAATACCCTACAATGTAAGGGATGGCCACCCACAACAAAAAAGGACCCAATCTACAATGTCAGTAGTGCTAAGGTCGAGAAATCCTGCATTAGGGCGGGAGTAGACCACCTCTGCATAGGCCAAGAAAGTAATTGTCTAAACTTGCACTATCCAGTGGGACTTTTGGGATAAGAGAAATGTTTCACATTGGTGCTGTCCAGCATGGTCACCACGAGACACGTGTGGTTCTTGAGCACTTGAAAGGTGGCCAATGTGGGTGAGGAATTGAATTTTAAATGTTATTTAATTTTAACTCATGAAATTGTAATTGTCCTATGCAGTTAATGATTACTATACTGGACAGTGCAGGTAGGTCCATATAATGGGGGCTTGGAAGCACTGAGAGATAGCCTGCCCTACCCAGTTATCTACTCTGCCAGTTTATAACTACAATTCTTCAGTTAGACACTCCTTTTTCAGCTAAGACTTTGACCCATACTGGTATCACGTTACCCTGGGAGGGAGATGACCTTTAACGTATAAAGAACTGATGCTGAGTTTTAATATGACTAATGGACCTGCAAGATGTTTTGACAGGATCCCAGACAGCTGAAGGCTCTGACCTGAAGGAGGGGACACCATGAGACTGAGCAGCAGACTAAGAGGGAGATATCTAGAATAAACTGGAGGACGTGAAGTCATGGGCTAGAGGTAGCAAAAGTAACCTTTGCTCACTTTAATCATGTGCATTCTGTTGAGAAGAGAAGCCAAATACTCACCATTCCCATTCAGACACGTGTTCTGTGAACACCAGGACCAAAGGGCAGTGGGAAAGACAAAGAATATGACAAAGACGAGCCTGTCTCCTGTTCTCCTACAGGCTTTTAGTTCTTAGACCAAGTCTCCAAGTACTGAAGTAATATGGTGCCCCCTCCCGTATGTAAGCCCAAACAAAAGCAATACTGAACCACAAAACACAACTTTTTTTTTTTTTTTGACCTGCTTACAAAATTCTGGATAAGTCCATCAAAACCATTTGTTTTGAATTCTGCTGGTGCCTTAAGCAAGCAAATCCCTCCTAGTTAATCTAGCCCTGCTTTGGGGATTGAGTTTTAGGGCCTATTTTTACATAATCCATTGAATGGCTGGCTTATGATACAATTTGCATACATGGAATATTGTGTACTCACTGTAAAAATTTCTACAGAAGTCACCGACCTCACTGGGTAAGCTACATCTATCTATATTTCTTGATATTGGGGGAAAATACTAAGTAAACTAAATCAGAGCGGGCCAAACCAAACCCTGTCTTCCTAAATGTTCCTTAGGGCTCAAGCTGGAGCTCCTGGTGGCATCCGTTTTGGTGATTCCCACGGGGGAACAATGGGGATCAAACTGAAAGAGTAAGTCCACCAAAGTTATATCAGAGATATGGGGATTTGGGTATAAAAAGAGCTAAAACAATAACAACAACAACAACAACGAAACAATGAGAATTCCTCTGCTCAGAAAGACAGAGTTGAGAGAGATGCATAACCCAGAAAATAGATTGTTGTGAGTACTGACTTGTTCACAAGTCTCTAGTTTGCCTGAACATGGCAGAGGAGAAAGTGGTATGGAGGGGAAGGTAGGTATATTTAGGACAGTGAAAGGAAGTTTTTTTGTCCTAGTTCACATAGGTTATTATAACAAAAAATACCACAGTCTGTGTGCTTGTAAACAACAGAAAGTTATTTGTCACAATCCTGGAGTTTGAAAGTCCAAGATTAAAGCACTGGTAGATTTGGTATCTGGTGAGAACCTCTTTTTGGCTCATAGACATATTCTTTCTATGTCCTCGCGTGAAGGAAGGGACAAGAAATCTCTCTGGGGTCTCCTTTACAAGGGCACTCATCCCATTCATGCGGGCTTCATCTCATAACTTAACAACCTTCCAAAGGCTCCACCTCCAAATACCATCACACTGGGGATGAGTTTTCACTGTATGAATGGGGAGGGTGCAGACATTCAGTCTTCAGCATTCTGCCCCTGTCCCCCTGAAATTTATATCCTCTTGTATATAAAATACCTCAATTGATTGCAATAGCCTCAAAATCTTAACTTTATTCCAGCAGCAATTCAGAAGTCTAAACTCCAAAGTATTATCTAGATATCATCTAAATCAGATACAGGTAAGACTCAAAGTTCATCCTAAGGCAAATTCCTCTCCAGTTGTGAGTCTGTGAAATCAGACAAGTCTCCTGCTTTGCAAATACAGTGGTAGGGCAGGCATAGGATAGACACTGCCATTCCTACGGAGAAACAGGACAGAAGAAAGTGGTGTCAGGTCCCTTGTAAGCCCAAACTCTAATAGGACAAACAGTATTAAACCTCAAGCCTCAAGGATAATAATCTTCAGCTTAGCGCTCTGCTTTTCAGCCCACTGGGGTGCCAACATCACTCCATGGCTCAGTGGGACAGCCCCTCAGTGTCTCTCAGCTAGGGCTCCATCTCTGCTCCCGCCCCAGGTCTCTGCCGAGCCATGATCCACCATGGCTTTCTGCTGGATCCCAGCAGCTCTCCCCACATGGCCTTGTCCATGCCATGGTTCCACCGGATACAGCCCAAGTCTGGGGCTCTCTGTGGCCCCACGCTTTGAAATCACTCTGTCCCTCAAGGCTGTGGTAGGAGTAGTATCCCCAGTGACCTCTGAATTGCTTTCAGGGTCATCCTTTCATTGTCTTAGAGAACTACCCCTGGCTTCTGTTGAGATGGCTGATCCATACTAACCTTATCAAATAGTCGCCTGGCCACACTTCCAGTGTTCTCATCTTTTTGCAATATAGATAGGCTGAGAGTTTTCTAAATCTTTAAGTCCTGCTTCCTTTTTGTTTACCATCTCATCTTTAAATCTTTTCTCTCTTCTTGACTTTTACTATCAGCAGTCAGGAGGAGCCAAGCTGCACCTTCAACACTTTGCTTAGAAACAGTTCCTCTAAATATTTAATTCCATCACTCACTAGTAGTACGTTCCACAACACTAGAACAAGAACACAATTCAGCCACGTCCTTTGCCAGTAGGTAATAAGGATGGCCTTTCTTCTAGTTTCCAATAACATGCTCCTCATTTCCATCTGAGACCTCATCAGAATGGCCTTTACTGACTACATTTCTACTAACATTCTGCCCATGATTACTTAGGTATCCTCTAAGAAGATCAAGGCCTTCTCTGCAATTCTCCTTTTCTTTCTGAGCCCTCACCACAGTCACCCGTAGTGGGACATTCTTGGCAATGTTTGCTTTTTCTAGCATGCACCCCAAAACTCTTCTACACTCCATCACCTGGTTCCAAAGCTTCCACATTTTAGCTGCATTTATAGCAGCACCCCACTGCTCAGTAGCAATTTCTGTGTTAGTCCATTGGGGGAGCAATAAGAAAAATCGTACATTTCTAGGGCATGTGGGTGGCTCAGTCGGTTAAGCATCCAGCTTCGGCTCAGGTCATGATCTCACAGTTTGTGAGTGCCAGCCCTGCATCGGGCTCTGTGCTGACAGCTCAGAGCCCAGAGCTTGCTTCGGATTCTGTGTCTCCCTCTCTCTCTCTGCCCCTCCCTCCCTCACGCGCTCTCTCTCTTTCTCAAACCTAAGTAAACATTAAAAAAAATGGTACATTTCTCACAGTCGTGGAGCCTGGGAAGTCCAGGATCAAGGCAGATTTGGTGTTGGGTGAGAACTCTCTTCCTGATTCATAGACATCTTCCCACTGTGTCCTTACACGCTGTAAAGGACAGGGGAGCTCTCTGGGGTCTCTTTTATGGGAGTACTAATCCCATTCATGAGGACTCCACCCTCATGATCTAATCACCTTCTAAAGGTCCACCTCCTAATACTATTACATTGAGGATTAGGCTTCAACACATGAATGGAGGGGGTGGAGGGACACAGACACTCATTCTATGGCAATTACTTAATATAGTGTAATAGTGGCAGTGGTGGGGGGGTGGGGGTGGTGATTTAAGAGCTTTTTATCCCAGTACCAAAGGCTGCAGAAATAAAGAGCTCAAAAGATGTTTAAATATAAAATGGCAGTTCCATAATGAATCCTTGATTAGAGAAAACTACGGTACTTAAAGCTAATTTCTTGAGGCAAGCACACAAAGGGGCTTCATCTCTTTCCCATAACGACCCCTGTGCCATTCTTCAAAACAGAACACTGGGCTAATCTTGCCACTAGCCTTTGGGTTTGTCTCCTCTGGCCATACATGCTAAACATCATAACTGAGTTTGAAATTAAACCGTACTTGACACAAACAGCGTTTACAGGCTGAGAAACATGATACCTCCCTGGATGGAAGTGGGAGCTTCTTGGTGGAAGCAGCAAGCCCAGGCATATGGGGTGGGGGGCTGCAGTTCAAATGCACTAATAGCTGTTTTTAAACTGATCCACTCTAAGTCTTGAGAGTGTAATGGCTGATTATTGGGTCAACAAACATGAAAAGCTTTGCCATTGGCCCGTACTTGGACCAGAAGCGACATGTCTTTCATGAGCATTTAGGATGAAAGATAGAAGATTAAAAAAGAAAATGTTGGTAACAGTGAGCAGCATAGGAGGGTCTTTTTAATGTGTGTTTGCCTTCCAAGAAAAAGCAGAGCAATAAGGTCTATGCAATGTCGTTGATATTTTTTCATCTCAGGGTTATAAGCCCTGAGGTACCTTCCTGTTTCCATCACCAGACCTGTGGGGTAGTGTTTCCAATCAGACTTCCAGCTTTTAGCTGCATGAGATGATGTCGTCACTCATATGGAGTGGTGCACTGAACACTGGTTCAAGGCATAGTCCACTGAGTATGAATTTGACCATATAATTCCCCTTTTTAAAATCTTTAAAATTCACCTGTGGCCTCCATTACCTCCAGGCTGGAGAGGGGAGCTCACTGTCCACATGTATGCCTCTGACCTTTGCTCCCATCACACTGAGATCTTTCTGGTTCTCCAAGGACTCCATGGTCTCTTATAACTCCACCCTCTGGCACATGCACGCCCCTCAGACTCATTTGCATCTTCTCTGTGACAACCTCAACAGCGCTTGAATTAGATTCTCTTCTGCACTCCATGTTTAACTTCACTGTAGTGCACATCGTGTCCTATTGAAATTACCCCGCAACTTGACTCTGAGATCCTGAAGGCCAGGGGTGATGCTACGATGCAGTCATCCTTGCTTCCCCAATGCCTAGCACAGTGCCGGGCACAAAGGTAATATCAGGTTAATAAATGCTTAATGATGGAATGAGTGAGTTTCAGTGAGTTGTAAATAATAGAGACCTTTTCAACCTAGGCACATCCCATATTTTCTCTTTGGCAGAATAAATGCTATTAGAGAAGTTAATACTTCCCTCATATCAGCTCCACATAGTTAAAGATGTAGTTAAATCCCATCAAATAAAAAATGAAAGGAGAAAGTGAGAACAGAAGTAATTCATACATTTCAGTCAAGGAAGGAAGGAAGGAAGGATGGAAGGAAGGAAGGAAGGAAGGAAAGAAAGTTTTCCTTCTGAAAGTCCCTGTCAGATGCAAGAGAAGAAATTATTTATATTTTGTTCTGAGGCTTGGTCCATGAACCAAAAAAGAAAAAAAAAACCCAGAAAGTGACGGAATATATTATGTTCCATCCACGAGATTAGAAGAGGGATGTCTTTCAGCTCCCAATCCTTCAAAAGACACAAACTATATTTCAACAAACTGTATTTCAACTGATAAAGCAGCCCAGGAGTGTGGGAGTTGCATTAGACAATGGAAAGCAAACTGAGCCTAACATGAAGTGCCTGATTAATTAGTCTGTTTATCTCCCAATACCTCCCCTTTTCATTCTTCAGAAATGAATAAGCTTCATTATTCACCTCCTTTGGACTTACGGTGTCTCACCTGCAGAGACGCCTCTCTTGCAAAAAGCCACTCCTTCTCCTCCCGTCTAGCTGTGGAAAGACCAAGGGAGTGGTAAGACAAACAACCCCTCCCAGGATGTGGGGAAGACATCAGGTGAGTGACAGGTGCAGAGGCCGGGCCAGGGCCACACAGCCTGGAGAAGTTTCCCCTCCTGGCAGAGAAGGCTGTCTCTACTTGCTTCTTCGCTCAGATTGCTCATCAAGTGAGGCAGGGATTTGGGCAGCCCGCAGCTGTGTTTAGGAGAACATTTGCTTTATCTACCACATCCTTTGAGGATTTCATTGCAGACCATTTCATCTACCTTAATGAATGCTCTGGCAGTTTCTGAACATGGGGCTGTGTCTGCATGCCCCGAGCGGTGGTTATTTTCACCACTGTTGAGATTGAATGGAACATACGCTCGCATATCCTTTTGCCGTATCTTTTTCATGACATACCCTTCATTTCGGGCCACAACAAGCAGATAGCCAAAGAGAGAAAGGCTTTAGCTCAAAAGTTGGGGCTGTCCGGACTTTCCTCCTTCCCCTCATACCCCATCAGCTAACCCATCACTTCCTGCTGTTATTTAGAATTCTGTAACACTTTTCAAATCTGGCTAGATAAATATGGCACATCCATTAGAAATCAAGTTGTGCACAGTCACTTCATGGAACGAGGAAATATATACAGAGTGGAGAAAGTGGGTTATAAAATAGTTTCAGGAAATGTTTACATATATGTATATATATGTATGATTTGGAAAAGAACCTAATGGGATATACACAGAAAAATCATGATTATTCCTGGAGTGGAGTTAAGGGTCATTTTAATTTTATTCCATCTACATTTAAAATTTGTTTTCCAAATTTTTTACATGGAGCGTGTGTAATCTGAAAAATTCATACAAAATGCTAAGAAAACAAAGATACATGCAAAGTAAGTAGTCCTTGTACTTTCTAGTCCTGTCACTCCTACCAGAGTTTATTGCTCTTATTTTCACCTAGAAATTTCTCCTTGCATGGCACCCTGTCTTTAGTCTCTCCCACCCTTAATTCACTCTCTCTCCTAAGGGTCTTCCTGAGAAGGAAAACCGACCAAGTGGCTTCCCCAAATCCTCCAGGGGGTTCTGTAGGACAAAGGTGTCCAAAATCCTCAGGCTGAAGATTAAAACACTTCAGAAGCTTGTGTGCATCCAAGGTTCAAATGCGACTCCTGTGTCTCCATTCCAGGCCACCCCAAGGCTGTCTGGGCCTTCTCCTGCTATGAGCATTGAATCCCCTGGGACTCTGCTCTCCCTTCCTCCTCTCTGCCCTGCCCTCACCCGCATCATTTACTCTCTGACTCAGACTTTCCCACAGGAAGCCTTCCTTGGCATCTCCAGGTAGAGTTAGGGGTTTTCTGTCTTGTTCACATCTCCACTTTAGCATTTTCCCTAGCAATATCATTATTATGTTATGAGTCTCTTTTCTCCACCTGAAGGGCAGGAGGGTCTCTGTCCATCCTTGTGATCAGATCTCAGGCGAGTGCCACACCCGAGTAGGTGCTTCATAGACATTACAGAGTGAATAAACCCTTAGCTGGTGTGGACGGGGAGAGGGGAGGAGAAAGAATCTGAACTTATTTTCATTGATTTCCTGCTCTGGCTGTAGAAACTGTGATTTTTAGTTAATAAGTTTAGACTCTCTCTTTCCTCAGATGAGGAGGGTAAGCCATGCCCAAATTGTAAGGTATTCCAATTGGGGCCAACATTTATCCACTTCCTCCATTTGGGGCGTGTATCCCATTAGCTGTGCCTTAAAGACATACTGCAAAATGCTTCCCCTCTGTGAGCAATATAATTCTGGATAAGTGAAATGTCATTTGGTGTTGTGGGTTGCGTTGTGCCCCCACAAAATTCGTATGTTGAGGTCCTAAACCTCCAATGCCTCAGAATGTGACCTAATCTGGAAATAGGGTTGTTGCAGATGTAATTAGTTAAGTTAAAGTGAGGTCATTCGGGTGGACCCCCTAATCCATTATGACTAATCCAATACAATGTTCTTGGGAAAGGGGGAAATTTGGGCAAAGAGGCACACGCACACAGGGAGAGTGCTATGTGAAAATGAAGGTGGAGATCATGATGGTGCTTCGATGAGCCAAGAAATGCCAAGAATTGCCAGCAAAGCACCAGAAGTTAGCGGAGAGGCATGGGTTCTTCCCCAGAGCACTAAGAAGGAACAAGCCCCAGGGACACCTTGGTCTCAGACTATAAGCCTCCAGAACTGTGAGATAATAAGCATCTCTTGTTAAGCCACTCAGTTTGTGGTATTTTTTAATAGCAGTTCTAGTTAACGAATATACCCAAGGGCCCTTAAGTGAAGTAATATCAGAGAGGAGGATGCTATCCTAAATGTCCTCTGTTGAACTACCGTTGTGCTGGCCAGCATCTGGCATGATTCTGGCTCTTTTCGCAAATAAGAAAAAGAAGGTCCTGTTCTAGCTGTTCTGACAATTAAATTGTGGGCATTATTTTCCTTTCTCCTATACTTTTTAATTTTTTCAACTGAAGAAAACAAATTGTCTGAATTCAGGTATATTTAGAACCAATTTCAAAAGACACAGGATAGACTGAACAATAAGTCTTCTGCTTCCTGTCAGCCCCTGCCATCCACTCCCCCTCTCCAGAGGCAACCTCTTTTACGTCTATGCATATGTATATTTCATTTTTTACATAAGTGATCATACACTATAAACACTATTCTGCCTTGATTTTATCATACAACTATTAGAATGTACAAACACTGCTTATTCTTTCTGATGACTGCATGGTATTTCTTTGATAGATATTTTCTGCTTCTTCTTAATAAATTTCTAGCTGACTTTTCTTAATCAATATAAGTATGAAGCATTCCCAAAGTTCCCTTCACAGCCCAGACAGAGTTGATCCTGCTCACTGCTCTTATCCCATTAAATAGATAGATGCTCTCTTTGCCACCAAAGTTTGGTAAATATGCTTTAAACTCTGGGAAAGGCTGACTTTCCTTATGTTTTATACAGGTGTCTCCAAAGCAAAGCAGCTTGTGTTCGGCATGGGACTGGCCCATACTGGCCCTGTAGGTCCTATGTCATCAAATGTTTCCCCTCTCGTGGGTTATGCTAGAAAGCCTCACTTGGATACATGTTGGGCCAGATGAAATGTGAGGCCACATGCATTAATCAAAACCTTTGAGTAATGTGTCCATTTCCTTCCTGTGACCCATGCTACTGCACTGGGATTTCAGGAGTCACCTGAGTTTTCTCTGCTTGCATTTTTTTTGAACCTTACCTAAATTCTCACAGAGATAAATGATAAATGCTTCTGGTTCTGTAAAACTCTTCTTACACTTTTCACCTCATTTCCTAAAATTAGTTAATAAGGTGACTCATTTGTAGTATAACTATGTCCTACTTTATATGGTTGATTCTAACTGTGAACTTAAGGGGATAGTGACCATTTCTAACTCATTATTTTTCACGTTGAGTCTGAAAAACTCTTTAAAACATTAACCGTGGCCAAGATTCAAGTGACCTTCAGAAGCCATGACTTGCATGGAACCTCATCCCAGTGGGTCTGTGACTTTCAAATAGGCCAGGCAGCACATATGTGTGAAATACATTCCATTCCTTTCCAGAATATCCATCCCATTTATCCTTCCAAGTCTAACTGACTGTCTTCCTGAAGTCTTCAAAGATCCCCCCAATGGAACGAATAGGTTTCCCTCTTCATTCAAGATCTGAAAATGTGTATCTCTACTTAGGTTTTGTTTCCTTCAGCGTTGTTGTAAGATATTGTTTCCATGCCAGTTTCCTTTACTAAGCTGCACATATGCCTTTCAGACCAGAACTGGTCAGAGCAGGAAATCAGCCAATGTCTCCTGAGTGAAGAGATGATCATCACACATTCAAATTATCAGAGAGTATTAGTTATCACTTATGGAGCACTCACTTAATACACATAAGTCACCATTTAAAGAATTGTACATGTGTTACCTAATTTAATTGTCTTAACATCCTTTCTGTGATATTATTATCTCCACTTTATAGAAATAAAGAGAGACATTTTAAGCCACTTGCCTAAAGTCATACAGCTAATTTGGTTGTAGATGATATATTCTTAGGCCTTAAGATGTCTATCTTTTCGTGAGCCCTAAATTATACAAACTTGACAAAAACCTGGCCACGAAACTTGTATAATACAGTATTTTAATTCATTTGCAAGTTTAGTCACTTGATTATTTCAATGGTCTTCCAGTGAAGCTTCCTGTCTTTTCCCTTGTTCCCTTGCGTTTGTCCTATAAGGTCTATGCTCAACAGACAGTGTTATCCTGTGCTAACTCAAATTAGTTCTTGGGCCCAAAACTTCTCAATGGCTTTCATTTCACAAGAGTAAAAGCCAGAGTCTTAATAATGGCCTATTAGGCTAAACAAGTTCTTTCCCCATCCCACAGCCTCTCTGGCCCTATTTTCTACTCTCTCTTTTGCTCACTGTACTCCAGCCAAGTTGCTTCCTTGCTGTTCTACGAAGAAGTCAGTATGCTTCTGCCTCACAGCCCTTCTCATAGGCTTTCCCCTCTCTCTGAAACTGTCTTCCCTCCAATACTCTTCATCTCCTTCAAATTGTTACTTAAGAGGAAATTTCTTGGGCTCCTGACCATGATGATGGAACTGATTTCAGACTAGCTCATTTCCTATGAATAATTCGGAAACTTGACAAGGTAGGTGAGGTAAGATCGCTTTTAGATAATGGAAAATAAATAGCACAAGACTTCAGTACCTGGGAGAAAGGAGCATGAGGTGAGCCCCACAGTTTTTCAGCTTTCTACCTAGAGAGCTGAATTTGAGCAAAGCACATTAGTCCCACTGAGCTGAAGAGGCAGGGATCAGAGTTCAAGCCAACTAAAAAAGCTGAAATCTCTGTAGAAAGAAAGCCCTAGAAGTCCCAGTATATCTGTGGGCAGGTCCTCCTTGAGTCCATGGCTTAGGGCTGGATTGTACATGTGCAAACCATCCAAGGCTTACTAAATACAAGCTACTATGGGCTTGATACTGATGCAAATACAATAAAGGTTGAGACGTTCTGGGGGTAAATGTATGAGTATTTAAACTTAAATTAACAAAAATTAAGTGAAATTTAAAACTCAGTTTTTCAGGGGCACCAGGGTTGTTCAGTTGGTTAAGCCTCCAACTTTGGCTCAGGTCATGATCTCATGGTTCATGAGTTTGAGCTTCACGTAAGGCTCTGTGCTGACAGGGTAGAGCCTGCTTGGATCCTCTGTCTCACTCTCTCTCTCTCTCTGCCCCTCTCCCCCGACCCTTTCAAAAATAAATAAACATTAAAAAATTTTTAAATTCAGTTGTTCAGTCATGTTCACGTGTTCAATAGTTGCTACCATATTGCAAAGTGCAGACATAGACCACTTTCCTTAATTCAGAAAGTGCCACTGAGCAATGTTGATCTCGAGACTCTACAGTGTAAAATTGACAGTGTCCAGTAGTCAATCATAAATCACTAGACAGGCAAAAACACAAATTAATCAGGATCGTGTCATTCACAGTAAAAAATAAAAGTAGTCAAAAGAAACTGATTCTACAATGGACCAAATGATGGACTTAGTAGATAAAGGCTTTAAAGTGTATATGTTTTATAATATATATTCAAAGAATTAAAAATATTTTCATTAATTTTTTTTAAGAAAAGATTCCAATGAGTGAATAAATAAGGAATCTTAGCAGAAAAATGGAAACCATGGAAATTTTAGAATTATGCAAGACCTAAAGTGAGTCACTCACCGAGGGACTTGAGATTGTAGAAGAAAGACGCAGTGAGGTTGGAGACAGATCAGTAGAAATTATCAAAGAGAGAAAAAATATTAAGGAAAAATGAACAGCAGGTCAAGAACCTGTGGAATAGTATCAGTTTAACACATGTGTGATTGGTGTCGCAGAAAAAGAGAGTGAGAACAGAAAGAAATATCTGAACAAACAGTGGCCAAGAACTTCCCAATTTTTTTTTGAAAAATGACTTATAAATCCAAGAAGTTCAGAAAGGATAAAGATAGAGCCCCACATAGGCACATCATAGTCAAACTACAGAACACTAAATATAAAGACAAAATCTTGAAATCAGTCACAGAAAAAAGACACATTACATACGGGTGCACAAAGTTAAGAAAGGTTGTTACTTTTTCATCAGAAACAATAGAGGCTAGAAGACAATAAAACAACATCTTTAAAGTTTGGGATGAAAAGTCATGTCCCTCCAGAATTCTATAATGAAGAAAAATATTCTTCAAAATCAAAGGTGAAATAAAGTCGTCTTCAGGTAAACAAAATCTGAAAACTAATCACCGGCAGACCTGAACTGCAAGAGATACTAAGGGATGTCCTTTAGTCCATAGGGAAATAATACCAGATGGAAACTACAGAAAGAATGAAAAGTAACAGAAATATCAAATAATTGAGTAAGCTAGTTGTGGCACATGCATACAATGGACCAACAGTAATAAGAAAGAGTAACTACTAGTAAGTGAAATGACATGGATGGATCTGACTCAAAGAAGCCACACACAAACGATGTCAAGCTGGGGGCCCCTGGGTGGCTCAGTCCGTTAAGCATCCAACTCTTGATTTCAGCTCAGGTCATGATCTCACAGTTTGTGAGTTCAAGTCGCACATCTGTGTCTGCACTGGCAGTGTGGAGCCTACTTGGGCTTCTTTCTCTCCCTCTCTCTCTCTGCCCCTCCCCTGCTCTCATGTGCTTTCTCTCTCAAAATAAATAGACATAAAAAAAAAATTAAAAAAAAAAAAACAAAAGATGCCATGCTGTATGATTCCATTTGTACTGCATTCTAAAATAGGAAAAATTAGCAAATAATGATATGAATAATATCTGTGGTATCTTGGGGTGGGAGTATGAGATTGTGTATAAAAGGTAAGTGGTAACTTTCTAGGGGGCTAGAAATTTCCTATAGCTTGATTAGGTAGTAGACGTGTATACTAGTCAAAAGTCATCAATCTGTACACTTAAAATGTGTGAATTTTATAGCAAAAAATTATATCTTAATAAGGTGGGTTAAAAAAAATTTAAGTTACCTTCTCTGCAACCTTTCCCTGAGCACCCTATTTAAAACTGTACCCCACTGTTCCCCTTCATTAGTTTTCTCCTTAGTATGTATCACTAACATACTACATATATATATTTAATTTTTTAATGTTTATTTTTGAGAGAGAGAGAGAGAGAGAGACAGAATGCAAGTGGGGGAGGGACAGAGAGAGAGGGAAACACAGAATCCAGGGCTGACTCCAGGTTCAGCTGTTCGCACGGAGCCCGACGTGGGGCTCAAACCCACAACCCGCGAGATCATGACCTGCGCCAAAGTAGGATGCTTATCTGACTGAGCCCCCCAGGCACCCATATTTTTTAAATTTAATTTGAGTGTTTTTATTGAAGTATAGTTGACACTATATATTTTATTCGTCTTATCTTATCCTCCCTTCTGGAACGTAGCTGCCAGATGCGCAATGGCTTTTCTCATTTCTTTCATTGCTGAACATTGCCAACAACAGTACAAGGCACATAATACCTGCTCAATAAATGCTCCATGAATGATTACATGAATCAACATATGAATAAATGAAGAAATGAGTTGACTTTCTTTACTGGTATCAAAAGTAAGATCGCATACGTACGCTAGAGTGATGCTACGCTAGTATGTCGTGAAACTCAAGACACCAGATTTTAGTCCAACTCAAAGAAAGAAGGGAGGAAACGTAAGTAAAGAAGGTGTTACATACCGACTGAGTACATGAGCAGGAGTTGGCTCGTCATGTGAGATGCTTTACCCAGGCTCTCCCATGACTATGGATGTTTACAACAAATACAACCACTAGACGATAGAGATGTATATAACCAGGGAGTCAGGATAATAAGGAGGAGGGGAGTGGGGTTGTAGTTGGCAGGGACATAGGCGAGTGGCCTGATATTTGTCACTCCAAGACCCACACCACCGCAAGGCTTCTTCCTGTTTTGCTTACTGGTTTGTTGTCATGGTGTTAGTAAGTGTAACTCTCCTAAGTGTATTGATCTTGCGATGGCTGGGCCTGTCCCATCTCTGGCTACCGACAAGTGCTGATAAGCACTTGCAGTGGACATAATATTAGAATATGAATACGGCCTCAATTCCAAAGATTAAGGCATCTCATTTAGCCTCAAACTTCAGACAAGTGAGAAAAATCCACCTCGTTCTCTTCCTATCGGAAGGTCCACCCTATTGAAGAGATTTACCTTGAAGAGAGAGACTTCCATCAAGGTGGACCAAAGTTCAGAAGGGGGTTTACACAAAATTCCAACAGCGTCATTCTCCTCTCCTGAGCATCACACCCTTCCAAAGGAAAGGGAAAACTGGATTCCTAATTTCAGGTAAGGGTGTGTTTATGCCATAGTTGATGAACTAAGATTCCAACGTACAGAGCCATGTGGATGGCTCTGACAGGTGTGACCTCAGTGCCACTCCCTCCAAGGCAGACTCCAACCTCCTTCTGCACTGCTTTCCACTGCACTTAGATCACGTAGCACACGGTCCAGCATGTGACCACATTCTGCCATATTCATACTTCTCATTCTGTCCCCTTCTGACTACTGGAATTATAAGTCCCAGGAGGCAGCCCTTTCAATGGAAAGAAATGGAATCTGAGGGCATTCTTGTGGGAATGGAGAAGATATCAGAGAAGAAAGTATTTTGTAAAAGATCCTGTCTGGAATAAGGTGACTGGGAAGGGGGCCTAAGAAAGGGGACCGAGGTGAGGCAGGATGGGAAGAGGGTAAGAGTGGGAGTGAAAATAAACATGAAGATACTGAGAAAAGAAAGAAGGAGAAAATATCCACCCAAGGGAGTATTGAAGGTTTGATAGGGAGCTGCTGGGGGAGGGGGGTGGGAGGTGGAGAAGATGAGCCCATGGGTGCTTTGAAATCAAGCCAAGAAAACTGAGTAACAAGAAGCCATGACATTTATGACTTATTTTGACAGTGTGAAGCTTTGGACAGTGTGAAGGAATTTCAGGGTTTTGTGTTACTCGTGTATGGAGTTATCTCGATTCAGGACAGCGGTGCACGTGATGGAGAACCAAGGACCAAGACAGCAGGTGTGTACGTGTGTGTGCGCGTGCACACGTGCTGCCTTTTGAAACCTTACAGGAGACGCTCTCCTTCTGCCAGCTTTAGCTCTGCACACTGAGTGAGGATCTGTCTCCCTCCCGTACTGTCACAGTCACAGAGGGTGATGGCTCCATTTCCCAGTGAACTTCAGACCATGCAAGATTGAAGCTGCTCTTAGTCCCCTGTCCCCAGCTGCCGAGTTTCCAAAGAGGTTTTCCGAAGGAGAGATTATCTTCTGTTCAACTCCACAAACAGGTTTAGAAGATTTCTCTCTGAATAGGAAGTGCACAATGCACCATGTGTTAGTTGTAGATACCAATACAGTGCTGAGCAAAGCAGCACTACTGAAAGGTATTTTTATCTGAGATCAAAAGGCCCAAGCCAGTGTGATGGATGAGGGCATAACCGATCTCCCAGCTCGTCTTGTACCACTGTCCCTGGCTCAAGCCCTCCAGCCCCACTGGCCTCTGGCTGTTTCTCAAGCACAATTTCTGCACCTGCTCTCTGCCTTAAGGCTCTGACCCCAGCTCTCAAGGGTTATGGCTTCTGAGACCTCCATATCTAAAGTGTCTCCTACAATGCATCACCCACATTCAGTTTCCTTATGGCACTCCCCACCCTCTGATATCATTTAATACATCTATTTATTTATTTGGCTGATTTGTGTCTGCATCATTAGAATATAAACTCCATGAGAACAGGAGCCTTGTCCATCTTTTCCAGTAGCAAAGATACTGTCTGGCACATGAAAAGTGCCCAATAAATGTTCATTGAATGAATAAAAATGCCTGTTAATATAATATCTGTATTTTTTTTAATTACATAGAAGGCATTTTTTTCTGCACTGCATACTGATTCAGTAGACTCTCTCAGTCCTACTATTCTATTCCATGATGGGTACAGTCTTTAAAAGACGCAAGAATGAGGGGACCAGTTAGCTGTTAAGGACCCAGTGAAACAGCAATGCTCTTAATTAAAGAAGCAAATGTCTGTGGTTACTTTTGCTGTGTGGTCATAAGAAGGCTCAGAGACCCCCGTGTGAGTTCAAATCCCTTCTGTTTACTTGGCAGAATCAATCTTATTAGGATGCACATATTAGGATTTGCAGGCAGAGAGGGCTTGACTCTCTTTGACTTATCTCTACAGTTTCTGTTTGTGGCCAGGGCGACTCTCCTTAAGGAACAAGGTTGGGGCTGGGAGCACTGGTGTTGCAGAGGGGATCTGGCCTGTTTGCTAACTGAGCAGCTACCCACCTCAGCTTTTCAAGACTCCTCCACTTGCTTTGATCGCTCAACCCATTAGCTGCTGCAGGCAGCAGTTTGTGCTCAGTGGGGTCCCAGCTCTTGGGTCTTCGTGTAGAGAAGGTGTGAAAACCTTTTTCCTCTGTGGGGCTCACACTCAGCCAGCTTCAGAGCCCAGAGCTACTGAGTCAGTGCTGACCCAAAGCTGAGTTGTGAAGGGTCAACCGATCTTTTCTATTCCCAGTCTTCACAGCTGCATTTCCATGCCTCCACCCCTTCCTCTCACCCTTCATAGATCCCCTTTTGGGTTAAGGGGCGCCCAGGGTATATTTTAGCCAGCCTGCCTTGCATAGCCCAGCCCTACCTCCAGCCTCTGGCTTTAGTCCAGGGAATACCCCTCTCCGCCAAAAAAACAGGGCTGAGAGGTACAGTGCGAGGAGGGGCACTGTGGAGACAAAGATGGGGACACCTGGCTACTTGTTTTCATCTTTCTGAGCTGCAACGCTGGGCCAATCCCTTCTTTCTGAGACTCAGTTTCTTTCTTTGTAGATCTGTGATGAAACTCCCAGTTTGCCTGCCTCAGAGTATCTCTAGATTCAAAAGAGGTAACAGATGGTGTACAGACTAAAAGTCTTACCCAACCTTGTAAACTGAGAAGATCACACTAGAAACGTTTAGAAGTAAATGGTTCACAGCTCTTCAGGAGCTAGTCTGGGCAACACAGTTTGATCTACAAAACAACAAATTCATTTATAGTTGGGTTTTAATGGCAGTAAGGGTTACACCACGTAGGTAATATATTTTCATTTATATTCAATCTCTTCAAGTAAAAGCAATCTTAAAGAAAAATCATTTAAGGTGAGGATTTCAGGTGTCAGGCTGACCTCTAGAGGCAATACCTTGAGGGAGAAGGGGCTTTTAAACACTCCTGTTCTAATTTTGATGGTTATCCTCTTGGCCCGTATGCAAAGCTGAGCATGCAAAGTCTCAGGTAATTTGGACAGACCAAAGATAGTCTCAGAGGTTGCCATCACCTTTACATAACTAGTTATTTTGCAACTCTTGCCTCATCAAAGCTATGTTTTTCTCTTGGTTTGGTTTCTTTTTCAACTGATTCCAAACTGCAAAGACCAGGTGGACCTAGGCAACCCCAAACAGAAGTCGCGTCATCTGGCTTTGGCAATTTCCTCTCTGTGACTAACTGTGGGAGTAGAAATAGACTCACAGACTTTGGAGCAAATGGGAACTTAGAGGTCACTGTGTCTGGCCTCCCTCAATGTCACCAGTCAGTCAGTATGCCTACAGAACACCTACTCTGTGCCGGATGCTGGAGTCGGTACTGGAATGGGTAGGACCAAGGTGCTGAACTGGACACTGTGGCTAACCCCTCGGAGAAAAGCAGACAGGAAGATAAGAGACTGGGATGCACAGATAAATACAGTGAAGCTGAATGCTCAGGCTCATGGACTGAATGTCACCCAAGGTTGGGGGGGGGTGGGGGGAATCAGAAAAGGCTTTTCGGAAGAGGTAGAGTCTTGAAGGAAGAAAAGGAGTAAGCCCAAAGAAGATCAAAAGGTGGCGGGGAGGGAAGAAGTTCTAGGTACTTTATAGCATGTGCAGGGCAGAGAGACCAGAAAGGAAAAGAGCTTGGAAGAAGAAAAAGAGAGATGGAAAGGGCAAGACGAAGACGTGGGGGAAGACCAGGCAAGATCAAGGGGATGTGACCGAGCTTGTTGCTCATTTAGGCAGCTGCCAAGAGCCCCCCTCCCCCTCACTGCAGTGTGAAGGTCCAGGCGGGGAACGGTGGCAGTTGAGGCTGGACCAGTAAGCAGGGGCCAGATCAGGAGGAGGCTTCTGGTCCTTGTGAAGGAGGTAGGAAGGTAGGACTTCATCCCAGAGATGACAAGGTAGTCTGAAGGTTTTAAACAGCACGGTGCATTCTAAGTTTTCTTCGGTGGTCCCCCCGGCAGGCAGTTCATTCCACCGTGAGGCAGGTCAACTTGTTAATAAAATGTGTGTCCAAGTGGAGCCCAAAGATGGACTCCAGGAACATCAGCCTGGTTCTGCCTCACTGGTCTGCCTGCCCTTCCTCCTGCGGTGGTCTCATATTGGGAGACTTTTTCTTCTCCCACTTGCGTCCCATATTTCCTCCTTTTCAGGGTTAACAAGCGGATCCCTCTACCTCTTCTCATAGATATAGAAGAGCTTCTCCTTGGAAACGTGGGGCTTGGAGACTCCGGTTTTTCCCCTCTTGCCTCTCTAAGTGGGTTGTCTACACCACAGATGCTCAATCGGCCGTCCGGGCACAGATGACGCAGATGAGTCCTCTCCTGGTGGCAGTAGAGGTGTCTACACAGACACTGGGCCCGGCTGCTTTGCCTTACAACACTCAATCTCTGGCACTGCTTCTTTGACTAGCTAACTCCCCCACTGCCGCTCACTTGGCTCACCACTTTCTCTTCACTCTTGCCAGTTTCCCCCCAAACGGACTCTTGGTGCTTTGTTTTGTTAAGCTTCACTTATAATGATTCAGTTTCTTCTTGCTGAGGGTAGATAAGTCTTAAGCGGGATGCCTTAGCGCTCCCCTGGCAACGTGGCATAATGGTAAGAACGGTCTTCAGAGTCAGAAGGATCTGAGCTTGAACTCTGGCTCAGCTGATTAACACCCGTGGGACTTACCGGCAAATGACCTAGCCTGTCTGAGCTTCGATTTCTTCATCTGTATAACGCTGACCGTATCATATTCAGAACTATGAAGATCTGAGATCATTTAGGTAATGTCCTCTGTGCAAAGTGGGTACAGGCCTGCAAGAACTGATGGCTGTTAACAATAAAGAAAAACGGCGATCTGGCTCTTCCGCTCACAGCTGAATGCCCTGGGTCTACTGCCTTACTTGGAGCCTCAGTTTTCCCATCTCTTAGATGAGGATATCAGCAATTCTTTGGTAGAGCTATTTGAGGCTCCAATGTAATAAACATGTGCAAAGCACCCAGTAGGCCCTAGAGCGCAGGTACCTGCTTTTTTCTCTCCAAGGGACCCCTTTCCTTTTAGCCATTATCTCCATCCTTAGGCGCTCTTCCCTCCATCTTGGCTGTTCCTGTCAGGGGTCATAAGCTTTTTCTGGTTAAATAGTCTCTGAGAAGTGAGGCTTTCCTTTTTGTTTGCCTAACATCAGAGTCACTTTTCTGTCCCTTGTTTTTCTCTTTTTATCTCTTTCTGGCCTGTTATGGATTGAGTTCTGCATTCCCCACGTCTCCTGGGTCAGGGGGCGGAGGGAAGTATGTTGAGTACCAACCCTCAGTACCTGTGAATGTGACCTAATTTGGAAATTAGGTCTTTGCCGATTTAATTGAGTTAAGATGAGGTCATTAGGGTGGGCTCTCATCCAACATGACTGCCGTCCTGATAAGAGGAGAACACCATTTGGAGACACGAACACAGAAGACAGTCTGTGAAGACAGAGAGAGATTGGAGTTTTGCCATCACAAGCCAAGGAAGCTGGGATTATAGAAACTGGAAGAGGCAAGGAAGGGTCCTCCCCTAGAGGTTTGGAATTAAGTATGGCCAATACCATGATTTCAGACATCTGGTCTCCAAAACTGTGACAGAATGCATATGTGTCATTTTAAGCCACCTGCTTTGTGATCCTTTGTTACAGCAGCCACAGGAAACTGACACCCTGGCCACATTGCTGGTTAGAGTCCACTTGACTGAGAGGTTCATCAATTTGTGAAATAAACATTCTTTAAATTTTTTTGATGTGTATTTATTTTTGAGAGAGAGAGAGAGAGAGAGAGAGAGAGACAGAGCATGAGCAGAGGAGGGGCAGAGACAGAAGGAGACACGGAATCCAGAGCAGGCTGCAGGCTCTGAGCTGTCAGCCCAGAGCCCAACATGGGGCTGAAACTGACGAACCGTGAGATCATGACCTGAGCTGAAGTCGGACGCTTAACTGACTGAGCCACCCAGGTGCTCCTGTGAGATAAACATTCTTAAAGCACACCTTTAGAACTGACAAGTTCTTTACCCAAATTTGGGATATATTATGCGATTACTTGTGAAATAAATCGATAAAATGGAACAGGGTTAGGCGGATCCAGAAGGAACAGAGTCACTTAAGAGTCAAAGCACCACCCTCCTGATGAATAAGACAAAGCGACTTGTAAAAGTAGGGAAGGTCTAAAATGGGGGCCAAAGTGGCCACAATTCATAGGTCTCAGGAGGGCTGGCATTTCTGTGCCAATTTAATCTACGATTTCAACTTATCAAAGGATAAGGTTGACAGAGTAAAAATTAGCCACAGGGTGAAGCTTCACTCCTGGCTAAACAGAAGACTAAAGGCATAAAGCAAGTCGCTGTGTCAGAACTTGCAGGACAGTGTGAACTGTGGTTTGAACAAAGCTGAGTTGGCCTGAGTATGAATTACAGGAAGAAAGGAAGGAAGAAGAAGAAAGAGCTCTGGGCTATTTATTCCTTTTCTATGGGACACATTGAAGACAAGAATTGTCACATGTCACAGACCCAGCTGGAAGACGTGGGGCCAGAGAGGGCACAGGGGCATGAGTCAGAGCTCCCAACTTTCAGAAGCTCCAAATTTGGAAACCCAGCAAAAGGCTCTTGATAGAGTCTATCTTGATAGAGTGCCCTTGGCTTGGAGGCTGCTGTGAGCTTCAGCCAAATGTTGTACAGGTCTTAAAAATTAGAACCTGTGATGATGGCCTTGGACTCATGCGGCATGACGTTTTAGGTAAAAGAGTACTCAGATCTCAGCTGGGTTTGGGATGGAGGAAACCAGCTGACACTCTGTTGATGGGATAATCAGACCTGATGGGGGTGCGGTGGCTCTTGACTCAGTTTTAAGACTACAGCGGACTTTCATCTGCCTAGTATGTGTTCCTCCCTTGCTTCTGGGAACCATGTTCTGGTGTTTCTTTGGGAACTCACTCTTCTCTCTTCTCAGTTCCTGCGACTAAGGGCTGATGAGTGCCCATGCTACAGCCAATTAGGATATTCTGTTGTCCTGGCCCCACAGTAATTGGTTTAGGAATGGGCGCATGTCAGCCCAAAGAGTCGATCCTAGGGTCTTTTACAAAAACGACTGAGAACAAGATGCAGTCAGCTGGGTTGCTGAGAGAAGAAGATGTGCACCAGGAGCTTCTGGGGGCCATCTTGGTACCATGTTGGAAGGGCCTGTCTGAGTGAGCTCAGGGATGGAGAGAGAGTCCTGATGAGACTGAGCCCCTGTATCCAGCTGTGCCTAAAGCTCTTTTTTGTCACGTGAGCTAATAATTCTAGCCCTATAGTTTCTCAGGCCACTAGAAGTTAGGTTTCTTGGAAACCTAAAGAGTTCTGACTAACACACAGACCTGAGCAAGGCAAAATAGGACAACAGAGAATACCACCCAAATACGTAGAAGACAGAATATACAAGATGTAATGTATGGCATATTGGATCCAAGGGCTTCTAAGGTACAGATGTGAACATAGGAATAGCTTTGAAAGCATTTTAGATAATTTAAGAGTATTTCCAAATAGAAAATGATGGTATTACTCTTTTAAATTCTTCTGGAATTGGGAAATAAAAGTTAACAAAAAACCAGTAAACTGAATTCTTCTTGTAGTAATATGGAATGGTGATAATAATAAAATGACCATCCCAAAGGCAAGAAGTGTGGGTTTCATCTGGGCTCTGACCTAGGGCTACCAACTTGTCCTGGTTTGTCCAGTGGTACTGTCCCTGTTTTGAAATTGACAGTCTCCCATTCCCAGAATCAATCACCTTGGCCCGGGCAAAACCGGATGGTCCATCAGGGAGTTCCAGGTTTTCATAAAGAGTTACAGTGGTCACTGCAAAAGGTAAAAGGGTGGCAAGCGATCTCTTCTGCTTTGGTCAGAGGAATCTCTCTTCTGCTCAAAAATAAAAATAAAAATAAAAATAGTCTGCCCATGGCAGTCGGTGGAGCTTCCAACTCTTGATTTCTGCTCAGTCATTAACCCAGGGTTGTGGGATCAAGCCCCATGTTGGACTCCATGCTGAGTGTGGAGCCTGCTTAAGATTCTCTCTCTCTCTCTCTCTCTCTCTCTGTCTCCCCCTCTCTCTCTGTCTCTCCTTCTTTCCCTCCCTCTCCCTCTGCCCCTCTCCCCTGCTCATGCTCTCTCTCTCACTAAAATAAAAAAAATTAAATTAAAAAAATCAAATTAAAAATAATTTTTAAAAACTTAAAATAACATGCCTGAGATTTGTTGGGGATAGGGAAACCTGCTCTTTGCAGGACCACCCTTTAGAATTCCACTTTAATATCCTTTGTTACAGGGCAAATGGCTCTTACAGACCATGGTTCCTGATCATTGCAGTCACCTGGGGAACTTTAAACCTACATACATTCCTAGCCACCACACCCGGAGATTCCAACTCAGCCAGAATCGGGCAGAGCCAGAGATCTGTACTTTTTAAAAATCTTTGCAGGTGACATAGATATAAATTATTCACAAATGTTGGTATGTTAACTATCGTTAATAATAAATCACTTTCCACACACCTCACAAATGGCCAAGACGCACCATTGTTTGAGGTACTGTTTCCATTACATATTTAACTTTCCATGCATCAGGAGGGCTTGTTCAAACAGCTAGAGGGACCCCACCTGCAGGGCTTCTGTTTCAAGTAGGGCTGGGGCAGAACGGGCACTTCGCATTTCTGACGCGCACAGGTAGGCGTCATTGTAGACCATAATAAACTTAGTTGAGTGTCTTCTCTGTTCTCTTGAATGTTCGTAATCATTGTAACATCCCCCTCTCGCGCCCCCCTGGCATAGTTCTGGGTAAATTATTGATGAAACAATGTGTGGGTAAAACGTTTCATTGATGACAGTGACCTTCCCACCACTTTCCGAAGAATACCGTGACCTATCCCCCTTAGCACGTAAGAAAGATTTCTGTTGGTTATCTAAGGAACACTGCCTCATGGGACCTCTGCTGAGGAGAGGGTGGGGAACAACAGGATTTCCTGCTCTGGGATTTAGGGGCTTTGTGCTAAATACAATGAGGTCACTGCCACATTCTGTCCTGGGGCCTCCAGCCATGCACATTGGACTCTCCCCAAGACTCCATTTTGCTTGCCTGTCACTCTCTTTCTGTGAGGCTGGCAGATTTGCTTTTCACCCACCAGCTCCTCTCTTTCTTTAGCTTATATGTAAATGTTTAATGTCTTTATATTTAAACCTGTAAATGGACTTGCCAGGACATTTCCTAAACATACTCTGACTGCTGTAACTCTTTCATTTCTGTGGGTAAACTTGTCATCATGTTGGAAGCCCAAGAATGACTACTCCAATCCCTGCTCGGGCTGTGCGGGGCCCCGAATCATGCCTGCATCCTTCGGCTTGCGTTTCTTCTCTGTTGGTGCTGGACCAGCTGTGGGGCACTTGGCACCGTCTTCCCACCCATCCTCGCTAGTACAAGAAATGTTTCTTGTACTAAAGAGACCTACATGCGACCACAGTCCAGACCTCAACGCAGACACACCCCAAACAAAGTTTGAAAAAAAAAAAAAAAGAAAGAAAGCCACTGACCACTATTAGCTGCTAAATACGGGAGCACACTGTCCAAGTTCTGCAGGAACATTCAGATCGTGTTTAAGTGGCTTTGTACCTTGTACGTAACTACTCGAAGCAAGAAACAGCGCCCAGAAACCCACAAATAGTAATAATAATCAAATGTAAAGATTCCATCTCTTTATTTCAGACTCCTGCTACCATGATAATATTGCAAATAGCTGTTTAGTTAGTATACCGTCTAGTTACCCCAGAAAACAAGATATGTGCCCCCAAACGCAGGAAACAGAGGACCATCCCAGCCCCTCCCTGGAAACAGGGTTTGCTTTTGACCAGGGCATATCATTATGGAGAAATAGTCCCTTCTAGATCAGCTCTACAACAGCAGCCTGGCTAAATGGCCAAGTCTGGGGCAGCGAACAAAAGTGGCCTTCTCTGCCCATTACTCAGGCGGTCCCCATGGGCCTCAGCTCCAGAGGTGACTAGTCAGCAACTAAAAGGAGCAGTCACTCTGCTATTCCACATTGCCAACAGCATGACGGGAACATTGCCTTTCCCCCCAGTGCCATGGTGGCAGAAATGCTTGCCGGTGTGGAACGGTTCTCTGGTGCAAACTGGTCTGGCTTGGCCATGTGTGATCTGGAAGGCTCCAAAACCCTTTCAGTGTGGTAATGACATGGGTGTTGCAGGAAAAACCTCTGAACCTGACTGACAGGAAAATATCATGTTAGATAATAAATAAAACTGAGGGCTGAAAAAGTTTTGACTTTCCCTTTGAAGAGTCAAGTCAGTCTAGAGGGAAATGGGGTATTTTTCTTACGGGCTTTCAGAAACACGGTGGGTGGTGGTGGGGAGGGGTGTGGGAGGAGGGAGGAAACATGGCCTGCAATTCAATCTTCATAAGTGCCTCTTGACTTTTTCAGTTCACAAAGCGTGTGTGTGTGTGTGTGTGTGTGTGTGTGTGTGTGATGGTCAGGGAAGGGTGCCGCAAGGAGAAGTTGAAAACAACTCCCACCATTCATAGAGACTGAAGAGATTCAAATAGGAAGAAGTCAAGTTCACACCATTGCAGGCAACAGAGAAGGCAAAAGTATCTCGGCTTAATGATGCATATTACCACCGCTAGGGGGGAAACCAGGCAGTCCTAAAAGTCCATCTTTTTTATGATGGGTCAGGACCAAATATTTTGTAAGAGACACACTAGTTTGTAAAGCTTTGAGGGACTTGAACGGGCTTCTGTAGATAACAGAGAGAATACAAAGTTCCTGCCATGTGGGAAGACAAGTCCTCAGCAACCTAAGTCAGATGAGGTACAGGAAGAAAGCCAGCAAGGATTTCTTTTGGGGTGGGGGTGGAGGAGCACAGGGAGAAGGAAATATACATATATCTCGATGTAGGAAATTGTTGAAGAAGCAGACTGAAGTTTCCAATAGAGCCTGTTTACCCCTGGAATCCAGAAGCAAATGAGCCTTTGCCCAGGAGTCTAAGAAGTCACCGATCATGTTCGGATTTCTCTGAGGAAGAGAGTGGAGGAAGTTGCTACCTAATGGTTCTGGCATTATGAAGACATACCCAATAGGCTTTACAGAACAAGTGACTGACTGTTTATATTTCATCATAGTCCGTATTGGTGAGTTAATCTTTGGTAAATTCACATTAAAGAGATAACTGCATATAAGCCAGTTCAAAGTTATCTCATAAGTTCCCCTCATTCTCCTGCATGAACTTGACTTTTACCTCATGTCCTTCTGGACATATTCCTCCGTGTTGATGCTTGCTTGTCATTACAGCAGTTTCTCAAGAGCTGCTTCAACCATTGTTAGGCAGGGTTGAAAAATGTTCTGTTTCATAATATCCCAAATATTCCAAAGAAATTGCCACATGTTGTTGACCCCAGGCTTTAGAGAGATCTATCATATAAGGTTGGCATCCAATCTGTTCAACACCATCTTTGTCATGAAGATCTCTAGTCAAGAGAGCTTACCATGTTGGTGCGCCATTTTGTTTCCAGATACCTACCCTGCTGAGACTTGTCTCATGCCACTGAGGGACAAACCACATCTTGAGGCAGTATGGGGGGGGGGGGGGAATAGGCCTTATGAAATAATTTTCTGAAACTTCTGCCTATATCATGACAAAGGGAGGATGCTCTTCTATCAGCAGAGATGGGTGTGAAATTCATAGTGAAACTGCCCATCACATGCTAGGATTCTGCCGGCTTCAGTTGCCAGTGTGTCACAGAGCAGGGCAACAGTAGTCCTTCCCAGCTCCAAGTTCTCTGGTTCCTGGGAACTGCTGTTGGAAGAAGCTTCAGTCTCCAGTGCCACCCAACAGAGAAGTATGGATAGATTAAGGAGACATCACGCAAAAGAAACTTTTCACTCCGGGTAAAGAGGGCATGACATATGAGAAAGGGTTAAACTACAATGCACACCAGATATCAGCAAAATAGCAGCCAAAGGAGAGCAGGATCAAGAGTCTGCTAATAATTTCAAGAGTCTGGGGAAGAGGAGGAAATGAAACAATCCTCACAAATCAGAATGGTGTGGTCACTGCTCAGCCAGGAAGGGGTACCACCCCATGCCTACGTGGATCTTTTGTGAGAAGCTGACATCTTCACAACAGGAGGGCAGTATGGCAGGAAGAGAAAGGGTACACAGCACAGTTTCCCACTCAAAGTCAAGAGACTGGCCAAATCCTACTGATGTGTAAGCTCGTTTGTGTGTACGCACACGAGGCACTTTTTCTTAGTGCCATTTACTTTTGGGGTACTCAAGCCTTATTCAATGAAAGAGTGGAGGCATGATCTCCCGAATCAAGCTTCTTGGTCTGGAAAAAAGCAAACCACCTTTAGCGAGCTTGGTTTTGGGTTTTGCTAAAGGAAACTTTTGTGCTTGGACGGCAGTACCATTGAGGTAGGAATTGGAGGAGAGGGGATCCTGGTTAAAGTCTGATCAAACCTTAGATGGTGCCCTCTTTTTACCCTCTTCACAGTAGATGGTTAAGAAATGCGTGTTGCCGCTGAGAAAGAAAAAAAAAACCTGTCAGTTTTTGTTAAGAAACTTAGGGGAACATTGTGTGTCAACTATACCTCAATTAAAAAGAAATTTCCAAATCTAAAAAGAAGGAAAAAAAACCCATCATGTTTTAAATCACTATAAACAATTAATGATGTAAAAATGAGGTACTTTGTTTCATATGTGATAATTAAATGTTATAGTCAAAGATTCATAATGTCAATTATATGAAAAGATTTCATTAAGGAAAGAATCTTTTGTTGCTATTAAAAAAAGAAACTTCGAAGTGTAGCAAAAAAATTTATATATATAAATATATATCATCTCCACTGATAATTATATATGATCTAATTATATATGCATATATGTGCACATAAATATATAAAAATATATATATAAGAATATTTATATATAACTATATAAAAATATAGTTATATATAAATGTTTAAAAATATGTTTATATATAAATATATAATCTCCACCGATAATTATATATGAGCTAATTATATATGCATATATGCATACATGCATATATGCATTCATGCATATATATGATCTAATTATATATTCATACATGTCTAATGTATGTATAATAGATTATACGTAATCTAAGTGTGGCCCTAAGAAGCAATATCTAATATTAACAAGGGAAGCTGTACATTTGAAGGAGGGAGAAAGCACTGGGGGCTAGGGGCTGGAACATTCAAGAAAAGATGTCAAGAAAGAAGGAGTATGTAAGAAAGAAGAGGTAAGTCTGGTACATGGGTAGAAAGCGGAAAATTAGTCTGGACAATGGTGAAGACACAGATATTCAGGGGATAGTTGGGAGATTATATAGGAAGAAAAATGAAGTCTTGATGGATGGTCGTATGCTAACAGCCTCCCATTTCATCTCTCTTCCTGCTTTGTGTGCTCTAGGTCTCCCTTCTTCTCTGTATGTCTTAAGTCCTTCGGGAGCACCCTTGGGCCTAGCTACTAGCAACCAGAGCTGCAATGAATACTTTGACCTCGATGTTCTCTGAGCCTCACTTCTTTTTTTTCTGGGTCCCATGATTTATTCTTCAAATTATGAAAGTGAACAACCCGGGTCACGTTATTCTTTCATTTTAGTTTCCTTCTCTTGCTGGCTTTTCTCACTGGAGGGAGAGATTGTGTAGATGTCAAAATTTGGCACTGGGCTGATGAAATCATCCAGGAAATACACACCTACACACTTGGGATATGTCATAAACCACCAAGTCAAAGGTGAACCTCTTTTATTAATAGCAATACACTAGGAATTGAATGTTAAAGGAACAGATCTTCACTGACCATTCACTATGTATAAATTCTATGCAAAGCTTTTTAAGGGACAGAAATGACTAAGACGTTTACAAAAGCTTCATTTATTGGATGAGACAGATGCATAACAACTGTCCTAATGTTGAAATAAACTATTGTGCCAAGACTCTTGGTTTCATCATACTCTATGATGATATGGCAATCACCATTGATAGTGCACTTTTTTAACCGAAAATTCCTTCCTTACAAAGTTTCTCTCATAGAATCTAACAATTGAGGCAAAATTCAAAGGATTCAGCTAGCCCTGACCAATTTCCAAATCCTTTTTTTGACTAAAATATCCCTCTCAATCGAGAGACTCTGTTTCAATACAGAGGTTTCTCTAGTTCAGCTGAATTAACTTGTGCCACAGCTGTCTACACTGCATTCACAGCCACCTGTGGGATACTCTCCTGCTCATCCCGTTTGCAGAGCCAAAGACGTGAAAACCTGGTGAAAGATGAGGTAGAGGGAATTCTGTGATGTAAAGTCGTGATTAATTGCTTAGCCCTGGGAGGGGGTAGGCAGGGGAAGTTGCTTTGCCAGGATTTGTGTTAGCCTGAAAACGATGTACAATTGGATGACTTCAATTATCATGTGAAGATTCACCGTCTAGAGGTCATGAAAGAAAATTCTTAGAGCATTAAGAATACATATCCTGAAAAAATGAGGGACATCAACAAAGCATAGGGAATTGAGTAGGAGGGAAGGGCCGTGGTAAGTCCAAACTATGCTCGTTTGGGACATTAAAGTACTAGACTCTAGGAGTATGTTTGACCAAGAAGGGCTCCGCATCATAGTGTGGCATTGTGTGTATTTTGAGGAAATTATTTCTTCCAAACAGTCAGCTACACTTCAAGGCTCCAGCTTCTGTGGGCCTGAGAAGGGAGGGACTTATACCACCCCCATTTCTAGCTGGGGTTTGAAGGATACTCTTTGGCTTATGCTAGTGTGACGTGAATAAATGCATGAGTGTTTTCTGGTCGGGTAGAAGTGAATTAAGATTCCTGATGGAATAATCTTGGTTTCATAGTTATTCTAAATCTTAGCAATTTTTTTTTCCATTTAATAGTCATAGCTAAAAAATGTTTAGGGCTTCCCAAGTATAAGACAGTTGTGGGGCACCTGGGTGGCTCCGTAGGTTAAGTGTCCGACTCTTGACTTCAGCTCAGGTCATGATCTCAAGATTTGTGAGTTCGAGCCCTGCGTTGGCCTCCTCACTGGCGGTGGGGAGATGGCTTAGGATTCTCTCTCTCCCTCTCTCTCTCTGTCTGCCCCTCCTCCATTCACTTATCTCTAAAATAAATAAACTAAAAAAAAAAAGACACTGTTCTAAGCATTGAATGTATTTTACTTCATCTAAATTCACAACAATCCAATGAGATGATGTACAGAGAAGAGTTAACACAGCAGGTCTGGGGCTGCTATCCTTAGAAAGCCCTGTTTGAAAGGTTGGCCTTTGGCTGGCATCTGGGAACTTGGATTTCAGGAAGGTTTCCACCATTCCCTGATAAGAATGACTTACTGTAGCTGTTTGTAAAAACAATGTGGTTTGTGTTAACACCTGCTCCCCTTTCTGGGGTTTGAAATTTTGCTATGTTCCAGACAGAGGATGCCTAAGTGGCCAGCCCTCAATCAAAACTCTAGCCTTGAGTCTCTGATGAGCTTCCCTGGTAGACACCATTTCATACCTGTCATGACTCATTGCTGGAGGAATTAAGCCTATCCCGTGTGACTCCTCTGGGAAAGGATTCTTGGTAGCTTGTACCTGGTTTCCTCTGGACTTTGCCCCATGTACTTTTCCCTTTGCTTATTTCAGCTTGATTCCATTGGGCATAATAGGTCTTAGTGTGGATATGACTATATGCTGAGTCCTCTGAGTCCCCCTAGTGAGTCATCACACGGGGTGGGCTTGGGGATCCATGGCACACGTGTGTGACATTATTATCATCTCAGTTTTAAAGGTGAGGAGGCGGTTTCATGGAGAGTTTAAGCAAACATCTTAAGGTCACACAGCAGGCACATGGCACCATCAGGGTTTGAACCCAGGCAGGATAGCTACAGAGCCCTTGTTTCTTCCTGGGGAGCCTCTAAACTTACAATAATAATACTTCCTTCATTGGTGGATTGCGAGTCAAAGGAGATATGTTTGCTCAGAACATACTAAATGCTCAATGAAACTATATCATATTATGAGGCACCAAGCCCTCTATCTCTTCTGCCCACTACCCAGGAAAGCTACCATACGTTTCCCATAGCTCAATGACACATAAGATGTCTCCAAGAAATTGAAACATCCACGAGGAGGGAAAAGGAAGGGGAATGGTATGCAACTCCATGACTATCTTCTTAAATGTTTATTCTATTTTTGAGAGAGAGAGACAAAGAGAAAGAGAGAGAGGGAGAGAGAGCACAAACAGGGGAGGGGGCAGAGAGAGAGGGATACAGAGAATCCGAAGCAGGCTCTGTGCTGACAACAGACATCCCGATGTAGGGCTTGAACTCGCAAACTGCAAGATTACGACCGGAGCCAAAGTCAGACCCTTGACCAACTGAGCCATCCAGGTGACCCAATGACTATTTTTTAGACAAAAATGTTTATAACAAGGCTTTTGCTTTATATGCCAAATGGAGCCTCTACGCTTTCTCTCCTCTTCCCTTGCCTCTTCTCTCTCCTTGGGTCCAGCACGGAGGGGCTGGACACTGTGGTGATAAATTCAGCAGAGCTGGCTGGGTGTTTAGGAGAACTGAAGCAAAAGAAGGAGAGAGGGGCTGGGCAGCTTGGGTTGAGCCCCTTTCATCATGGTCACCCTATTTTCTACCACCCGTCCCCCAGACGGGAACACATTGTCTTGCAGCAGAATACCTAACATTCTGGTTGCTAAAATTATTTCTCAATCACCCCTTCCTACATTTCAACCCCCCTAGTTAATGTAGAAACATCCAGTCTCTTTCCACTTGAGGAAACGGAATGACCTTAGCATTCCACAGACTTATTCTTGCACTGCTTTCAAAGAAGAACCACTCTTTCTGTTCAATGCCTGTTGGCTATATGTCAGAGCAAATGTATGGCAACTTGCTGTGTTGCCCTAGTCGATAGATCCAGATGTCCTACTTAGAGCTGAGTTGGCTAAAGCTCACTACACCTACATGGCAGAATTTGGACGGTAATGGAAGATGCCCTTGATGTAAAACCTCATCTTCTCCATCTCCTCCTCCGAATCCCTTTCAGTAGGGAAACAAACGTCCTATTTCGTAGGAAGAAATATGACTTACAGTGTAAATGGTGGGTGAGCAGTGGCCTGGCGATGCCGAATCAATGAGATCAAATCCTTCCCTGTGAGCACGTTTTGACAAAGTAAAATCGGAAGGAGCCCACGAATATTAGATAGCTGGAAAGAGGACTTGGTCACAACGAGTGCCAAAAGAAGGAGATGGGACCTACCTGTACAGCAGATGTCCCCATGGGAAATCTTGGCCCTTGCTGGTCAGCAGGATGTAAGCAATGTGGAAGAGGTGTAAATAAAGACCAAAACCTCCTATCTTGAAATAAAGTGTATTTTCGTCTAAGAAAAATCAATGTCCTCACACCAAAGGCAAGTACACTGTCAGGATCCACTGGGAAGAGTTGCCTGGTCATTGGATAAACTCTTTTAAGCCAATGACTCAGTGAAAAAACCCGAGTTTCAGTCCTAGCTATATCTGGTGCTCAACCTGCCCAAGTTTACATGAGTTACCTCATTGATTCTATCTCTATTTCAGTTTCATCATTGGTAGAGTGGGGGATATAATAATGCTCCCAGGACGCCAGTAGACATTGGGTAAGATGATGTGGGTCAATGTGCTGACCGAACTGTAAATTAGTACCTAAATGTTAGCTGTGAATGTTCCGCTCTGATAACGTTAGCTATCACCAAGACTGAAGAGAAAAATCAAACGTGAAATAAAAACCTAGTTTTCATTGTATTGAGCATTCAGAAAGGAGGGTAAGTTACCTCAAGCGTAGAGCCTTTTAATGCTAAATTACAAATGGAAAGGGTATTGCAATAAACTCAGTTGTATGACCAATCAAAATATTAACTTTTCCTCATCGTAGCAGCTTAATCCTTCCTCCTGGGTTGGTCTGCTACAAACCACACGCAGCGGTCTAAAAGGTGATTGGGCAT
Source organism: Lynx rufus (assembly GCF_022079265.1). Taxonomy (NCBI): domain Eukaryota; kingdom Metazoa; phylum Chordata; class Mammalia; order Carnivora; family Felidae; genus Lynx; species Lynx rufus. Next base: position 129,180,972 of record NW_025814878.1, read on the forward strand.
CAATGAAGACTTAGGTCAGAGTCTCTGGAGTGGCCAGTGATTTAGTTTCTTGGATTAAGGAAGTCAACACCCTCACCAATGGCTGGATAAAAATAACATTCCTTTCTATTGTGATCATCCTACATCAAGGCAATGTTTGAGATTTAAGCAGCACAGTGTGATGTGCCTGCTACAGTTATTATGTGGTTGAACTTCTAAAACACACAGCAGCACAAATGTGTTTTATCAATCTTTGCTGTTGGTACGAATCTTGGAGAAAGCAAAGTTGCGTCACTTCCCAATGCAGCTCACTCTAAAATGGATCATTATTCTAAGGCACTCATCATGCCTGTTAGATTCAGATTCATCTGCTCGGAGCCCTTCACCCCCCTCCCCCACCCCCTCCCCCCCCTCCCCCCCTGCTGTGCTCCCCATCATTCAAACACTCTGCGCTCTCTTCAAAAATGCCGCATACAGACTCATTAAGTTCAGAGTAAGCTGCAATTAGTAAGCCTGTCAGCTTCTCTTACAAGGAACTTATTTTTCAGTGGAAATTTTTGTAATGGTTCCTGTCTGATCTTTAACCCTTCCCTGGAGACCAAACTCCCCAGCTCAATTCTTGGCAGTGCAATCCTGAGAGTGAGTGATACCCCTTTGGACCAATTAATTACCGCAATTTCTTAAATTTAGCCACTAGCTGTTTGGCACCTTCCACATAGCACCTCTTGCAAAGAAATCCTGCAGAGCTCTGAAATGCCTGACCCCCCCTGTCTGTACCCTCAGAGATTTGTAAGCCTGGATCTTGGTCCTCAAAATGCCTCCTCAAGTGTGGTCAGGGGTAGTAAGCAAAAAAAAAAAAAAAAAAAAAAAAAGAAGGCTCCGTGTTTCAGGGACTCACTTGCATTTATTTTATTGGGTGAGGGTGATGAGGTGATTGCCAATGTCTCGCAGCTCAACGACCAAGGGACTGCTTAGAACGTCCTGTGCGTCACCTGGATGTTACTTCTCCCCTGGGCCCACGGGGCCATTTGCAAGTTGAGAAGCAGGGATAGGAATGTAGGATAACTAGGAATCCCAAGAGATGGAGTAAGGTTCTCAACTTGGAAGGCAAAGCAATGACGATCTGTTTAACTTACAGATAAAATAAACATTATGTCATTTATCAGTTCCTGGGATTCCTCACACGCCCAGAAAATCAAGGGTTGTCTATGTCTCTAAAGAGGTCCATACAACGATTTTGTTTTTCTATTTGAGTCACACGGGGGTAACTACTAAAACACTTGGGTATGTTACAAATCAACATACAATGAAAGAAATCACCCCAGTAGTTTTCTGACTTTAAGCCCACTTGAACAAAGTCCCATGCTGGCGGGGACTATTGGTACTATTTCCAACATAGCTCAGCACGCTGTAGGGAATCCATAAATATTTGTTGACTGGTGACTGATATGCACGCTGATCTCCACGAGGACAAAGGATATCCTCCTTATATTTCATCTCAATACTTATACCTATGAGCTCATGTTTATCATCTAGGTAATGAAATATCCTTTTGACCTTCTTTACAGAGGTGGAGATGAATTCAATTGGGTTATTTTATTCATCCGAGAAGTGTTTGGGTTTTGTTTTTGCACACTCTTCTCTTCTGGCGTTCTTCTCTTGTCGAACCCTATTCGCTCTTTAGGCCCCTTCTCTTTTAGGAAAACTTATTCTCTCTCCTCCTCTTCTTCCTCATACTTAGTACGTACTGAGCATTTAATGTGTCAGACACAGCTCTAAGTGTTTTGCGTAGATTGACTCATAGAACCCTCAAACCCATGTACTGACTCAAAAGAACCCCACCGAGTGAGGTATTACTGCTCTTACCTCCCTTCTGCAGATGAGAAATGGAGAAACAGAAAGTTACAGTGGTAACCTCTTCAAGGCCACACAACAGGAAAGAGGTAGAGGTGGGATTCAAACCCAGGGCATTGGCTCCAGAGCTGCCCTCTTAAGTATTCCACTGGTTATCCAGATCTCCTGAACTCTGATGATCCCTTTTGTTGTTGTTGTTGTTGTTGTTTACAAGAAGATAGTTAATAATCCTCATTTTGTTAAAAATAGGCTAATACTCTCTGCTCTATTGTATCTGTTGCTTCGATTTTAGTCCACATTTTTTCGTATCTTTGTGGTATAGATCACCTTTATTCTTTTTTAACAGTAGCATAGGGACGCCTGGGTGACTCAGTCAGTGAAACATCCGACTCTTGATTTCAACTCAGGTCGTGATCTCAGGGTTCGTGAGTTTGAGTCCCGAGTCGGGCTCCATGCGGACAGTGGGGAGCTTGCTTGGGATTCTCTCTCTCCCCCTCCCCCTCTCCCCCCTGCCCCCCCTCTCAAAACAAATAAACTTAAAAACAATTTTTAAATAAACAACAACAACAAAAAACCACACACAAAACCCCAGAAGCATAGTAATCCGTAAGTGTGGATTCCCAAATTATAATGAGGATCTTCCTGATGGACGTTGTGACAGTGTTCACACTTTCGATATCAGGCACAACTGCATTTCAAATCACCGCAAAGTAAAGAAACACATGCTAGGTTGAAGTCAAAGAGAGAGTGTTGGGTCAGGTAGCTCTTCCGTGCCATTAAGAAATAAATTATTCAGCAGAGAGAAAATAAGACAGAGATAAGGCCAGCACTTCTCTAAGTGGGTATTATTGAAGGAACCAGCACTTCTCTAAGGAATATTACTGCTGCGGGTATTAACTCATGTATGTAAAAGCCCTTTTCTCTGCGCAACACTTTGTTTAACTGTGAAATAGACATTTCGTTGTTAAATCATGCTGGCAGGGACCCAGGAGGGCCAATCACGGGCCTGCTTGGAGGAAGGCATCACACAAAACCATTCCTGAACTTTTCCTATGGCTGAAGCAAGCAGCCAGCCATGTTTTCTCTGAAGACTGCTCAGGCCCAAGACATTCTTTGCTCTGCTCTATCGAGATGAACTCTGCTTTTCAATCAGGCTGTTATTCAAATACTGGAACAGGTCCAAATTTGCTTTCCTGAGGAAAAGCCTGTCTCTGCCTCCAGCATGCGCAGTCCAAGAGGGCGGGCTCCTGGCCCCTCACCAGGGACAACCAGGCCTGCCCCCGATTCTTTCAGTGTGCGAGGGGGGGTGTCTCCTGCCTCTGCCCTCCCACTCTCTGCACACAAGTCAAAGGGACCAGCTCGCAGGTCCCCCAGGAGCATCCTGGTGCACAGCCACCTCGATCCGCTGCTCAGACCGCCTCTTATTCCCCCTCACAATCTCCTCATGCTTTTCTAGATCTTTCCCACTCCGCGAGGCCTGCCATCTGAGCCTCAGCTCTCCCGAGCAGGCTTCCTGCCTGACTCAAAGAACTCTCCTTCTTCTTGGTGACACTGGCCTCTAACACTCGGTGATCCACTCACTCACTCACTCCTTTGTTTATCCATCCATTGTTATGCGCCTATCAATGCCAGAGACACAGCAGTGAACAAAACTAGGTCCAGAGGAGTAAACAAGAAATAAGCAAATACACAGGTATTTACAATGGCAGGTGGTGGTAAGAGCAGGTAATGGCGGGAGTGTTGGGGGCATATATATATATGTATAAATAAATATATATATATTTATTATATATAAATAATACATATTTATTATATATAAATATATATTATATAATATAATATATTAATATAATTATATATTAATATAATATAATATATATAATATAATATATATAATATAATATTATTATATATATTATAGTATTATTATATATTTATATGTATACAAATATATTATATATAATATATAAAAATATATATTTATTTATTATATATAAATATGTATAAATATATAAATATATATATTTATTATATATAAAATGATCAGGGAAGACTAGCGTGATAAGGTGTGACCTGATTGCTGAGGGAAGGGGGGAGCCTGGCAAGTAAGACTCAGAAGGTCCTTCCAGTGCAGAAGTCTTGAGTCGGGTGCATAATTGGCCTTTTAGGGGAACATTAAGGAGGCCACTTAGCGGCCTTTTAAGTGTGGTCTTTGCTTTGCAAACAAATGTATGGTTTTTTCCTCACCTTGAGGGTAAGCTTCCTGAGAGGGGGTGGATAATCCGTGATAAAGTGTCATGATGCTTTCTTTCTTCAGTAAAATTCCACTGTCTGAAGTATACCAATCAACGTTTTTGGTAAGGGCTGGAAAGGGCACAAGGATACTTGGATAGGATTATAACCCCTAGCTTGTGGCCCTCGAATATCCCAGTAAACTACCAATGTTCTTAGAGTGTAAGTCATGCCTAGGCTCATAGGCCCAGAGCCACATACAGCACTGATAACCTCATCACTTTAAAAAAAAATGGATTCTCAGGGAGCCTGGGGGCTCAGGAAGTTGAGTGTCTGACTCTTGATTTCTGCTCAGGTCATGATCTCATGGTTCGTGGGATCGAGCCCTGCATCAGGCTCTGTGTTGACAGCGGGGTGCCTGCTTGGGATTCTCTCTCTTCCTCTCTTTCTCTGTCCTTCCCCCACTTGCTCTCTCTCTCTTAAAATAAACAATTAAAAAAACTTTTAATTAAAAAATGGATTCTCAGTTCTAAATAAAATGAACTAATCCCTTTATTTCTAATAACTGCCCTTGCTTCAGACAAAATACCAAGAGTGCAATGAAAACAGAGGCCAATAAAGTAAATAACTTAAAGCAACCAACCAAAGGAATATCATCAAACAGTCCTAGCTGAGCCTTTCCAAATCAGTGCTTCTCAAATCATAACACCTTTATTAAGTGGTTCTTTTATCCATCTTGCCATAAAAATAGAGAAATATGAAAAAAAAAAACTATGTACAAAATAGTTCGGTCACTTTATTTTAAATACAACTGTATGCAATTTGTTAATCCTCACTGTCATTTATAACTGAATTATATGTACTTTGGAAAGCTGTACAACGGATAGCATGCTGTGTGTGATTGTTGAAATGTGTTTATGGTCGTTCTATAATTTACATCTGAGGTCCCTCCTCAACCAGGAATTCCATGAAGACACAACCTTATTATATCCCAGTACCATATTATCAAGTAAATTGGATTTGATTGGCTCATGTGGTCTTTGTAGTGCTTCTTGTAGGCATAAATCTTACAAGGGATTTTAATTCCTTGGGCATCTCTTCTGCATGATTTCCTTAAAGATGGGGATTTTGTCTACTTAGCTTCATTGTTGAATCCTCAGTACCCAGCACAGTGTCCGCCCATAGGGGGCCCTTGACTAATGTTGAGCAAATAACTAACTGATTTTCTGAAATGAGATATGGTATCTGTGACTGCTAATTTTATGTGTCAACTTGGCCAAGCCAAGAGATCCCCATATTTGATCAAACATTATTCTAGATGTTTCTATGAAGTTACTAGTCAGGTAAGATGAAAATTTAAATTAGTTGACTCCGAGGAAAGCAGATAGCCCTCTATGATGTGGGTGAGCCTCATCTAATCAGTTGAAAGCCTTAAGAGAAAAAGACCGATTGCCCCTGAGGAAGAATTCTGCCAGCCGACTCTGCCTTCGCACTCAGCTGCAACATCACCTCTTCCTCGGGTCTCCGAGGAACTTGCCGGCTTCCATAGAAGCATAAGCCGATTCCTTAAAAGAAAGCTCTCTGTATCGTTACACATATACTCACATGCTATTGGCTTTGCTTGTCTAAAGAACCCTGGCTAATTCAGTATGCCTTACTCATTTACTCTCTCAATGAATCAGGCAACACATGCTATTTACCAAGAATCATTCTCACTCACCGAGGCCCCACAGCCGCCAAAGCCAGACCAGTGACACAACCCAGATAGCTTGCTTTTTTTTTTTTTTTAATTTGAGAGAGAGAGATAGAGAGAGAGTGCCCAAGTGGGAGAGGGGGGCAGAGGGAGAGAAAGAGAATCTTAAGCAGGCACCATGTTCAGCGCAGAGCCCGACATGGGCCTCAATCCCACGATCATAGGATCCTGGGATGATGGCCTGAGCCAAAACTCAAGAGTTGGATGCTCAACTGCCTAAGCCACCCAGGTGTCTCCCCACCTCCGACAGCTTTTGACCTTAATTTCTCCATTCTGGTGGAGGACCAGAGAGCATTACCTCCTCAAAGTTTCATTTCTCTCGTGATGCAAAGCACCTGTACATCTCTCTAGAGAAACAGGTGCCAAGAGAACACTGTACTTGTCAAAGCTGTGTTGTGATGGTGTTATGGGAGGCACCAATTTACTACTGTAATTTTAGGGGAAAATACTTCCCAGGGCGATGCTGAGACATTAATAGTATCACTTCCTCTAAATATTTCCACTCTTTAGAGTGAAGCTGTGGGTGGGGAATTTCCGTCATGGAAACTAGCCAAAAGGTTACAAAAGGTTCACGGACACGGTACCACTTGATGTGTGGCAGATGATTGGTCCCCCCATAAGGCTAAGGAAAAGACGAATCTAAAAATACATCAGCTGGAAGCCTCTAGGGGAGCACGGCATGAAATCTGGTTCTCTTGGGGATCTAGCGAGATTAGCAGTCACGGAGTCTATCCGTGGACCTGAGGGAGGATGCTTCTGTACAGTCCATATTCACATAGACCCTCCCACTGAGGGTTTGTGTGGTAGGGGAAGTGGACATTGAGAGTGAAAGCCTTCCTTAATGTGCCTGCAGGAAGCACAGTTCACCCCTGGGAGTATGTTTTCTCTCTGGGAGTCATTTTTATCTCTTTCTTCCTTCCCCTTTAAGGCCCCTCCTCTCCTTTGATGTCTTTTTCCTTCTGGCTCTCGGTTCCCTAATTCATTTACCTCTTACCTCCAGTGGAAGCCTGTTTCTAGCATGAAGCCAGGCCTCACGCCTCTGCTGGTAGTGTTTTGTGCATGAGAGAGGGAGAGATCTGGGGAGCGTTCCTGAAATTATACCCTGAGCCTTCATCGGTGGCAATTACCTAGCACTGTCAATGGGGAGAAATGATAAATAGACTGTCATATGTCCACTTGATAGCATGCTATACAGCCATCAAAATAACTCGTCAACACCTATTTGCATTGATGTGGATTAACCTTCAGAAACAATGTTGAGCCAACACGTTCCAGTCATGGAAGGATATATACGGTATGATCATATTTGCTTGAAGTTACCAAACAGGAAAAAATAAACAGCATATACAATACACATAAATTACATATTAATTAATTTTTATATAAATAAATTTAGACATAACTTACAGTCCACATATGATATATCTGTACCTATAGACATATGAGGCATATCTAAAAAGAAAAGTAAGGGAGAATGATTAACACAAAATTTAAGAGAGCAGTTCCCTTTGTGGGGGGCATGGGTAGAAACTGATACAATTGCCTGGGGGCATGAATCAGGCCTCAAGGGTTGGTAAGGTTTATTTCTATTACTATTTAGAAGGTAGGCACGTGTAACATATGCTTCTTTGTAGTATGAAATGTTTTCCAATACCTAAAAATTTTTCCTAAAGTGAAATTTGTGCAGATTATTAATCCTCATTTATCATCTTCCTTGGAAAACGAAGGGAGGGGTTTGGGGGATAACAGCTGCTTATAAAAATCAAAGAGAACGTTAGCGGAGTTATAGACCTCCATTCACCAAAGCTTCCAGTCGGAACCGAAGGTGAAAAAGAATTGTGGATGTACTGATACCTTCACTCGTTACCTCCCTTCACCATTGCTTGACTTACTTCTGACCCCCCGGGATGCTTCCTTAGGGCAGAACCACCATGCAATGGAGCCGGGAAGGGTGTCAATTTCAAGCTATCATCACTGCCTGGATATTTGGGAGCTATCGTGGGTGCAGTGTTGATTTGAATGATCAAAACAGTCTGCAGCAAAGGGTGGCTTGGACACCCCAGCCTGGGACGTCCATGTCATTCGTGGCCCTGTGGCACGCACACATGGCAGGTGCTGGGTGGAATGAGACTCAGCTGTGGCCTTGAGGAGCTCCCGCTCTAATGAAGCTCTGCCAGTCTTCTCTCAAAGTCCTGCCTCCCGGTGTCTACCGTATCAGTTGTGCTCCCAGCACAATTAGTAACATGATTTTTTTTTTCCTTTCAATCGGCTCACTTTTTTTTTTTAACTTGAAGATATTTACTTATACTAAAAGAAAGTTTATACCACTCCTGCAGGTGAATAGCCAGTGCCGCTACAGTTGATAGAAGATAATCAATGGAAAACAGGTGCAGGAAAACAAAACTATGCTGGTGAATTTTAGCTGGCTCTCGTTGACTGCTGATGGCTCATAGTCCAAGGCTCCCTTTCTCCTTGTTAAAAAGGTAAATGGCCAATGGTTAGAGAATGTTAAGATCAGGCCAATCTCAAACGATCAGGAGAGTGAAAATGGAAAAGTTTTCTGTGGCAAGGTCTAGTGACAGCATGATTGTATGCTATATCTGTGTATTGTGTATATCCTGTGGCGCCCCACAGTTTGGAAACTTTGATCAAAGGAGTTGCCAGGAGACAGATAAGCGGAAGGAAAATGGAGGGCGTTTGGAGTAAGGTGTGATACAGTTTTGCACAGGACATGTTACTTCTAAAGGAACTCTCCCTGGGGCGCCTGGCTGGCTCCATTGGAAGAGCACGTGACTCTTGATCTTGGGGTTGTGAGCCGGAGCCCCATGTTGCATGTAGGGATTACTTAAAAATAAACTATTTTCATTACTTTTTAATGTTTATTTATTTTTGAGAGAGAGAGAGAGAGAGAGAGCAGGGGAGGGGCAGAGAGAGAGGGAGACACAGAATCCAAAGCAGGCTCCAGGCTCTGAGCTGTCAGTACCGAGCCCAACGCGGGGCTCGAACTCATGAATTGCAAGATCATGACCTGAGTAGAAGTCAGACGCTCAACCGACTAAGCCACCCAGGTGCCCTAAAAATAAGCTCTTTTAAAAAAATAAAGGATCTCTCCCTGTGTACCCGGGTCCTTTCTCTAAGCAGGATCTCATAAGGGGCTGAGGAGGACGTCCTCCATATGGCCCTGAATAGATATGAGGGATATCAAAATGCAGATGCCTAAGTAAACGGGGAACAGTGGGTGACATGACCTGAGTATGCACAGGGCTGTGTAGCAGCTTGAATTTCCCCAGAAGCAGACCCTGGCTCATATTCGAGTGCATGTACTTTGTTTGTTTACTTTTAAAGTTTACTTATTTGTCCTGAGAGAGACAGAGACAGTGCAAGGTGGGGATGAAAAGAAAGAGAAGGAGAGAGAGAATCCCAAGCAGGCTCCTTACTGCCAGCACAGAGCCTGACACCGGGCTCAAACTCGCGAAACCAGGAGATCAGGACCTGAGCCCAAACCAAGATGCTTAACTGACTGAGCCACCCAGGCCCCCTCAAGTGCGGGTACTTTAACCAATGATCCCAGGACACCTTGCTGGAGAGCAGGAAGCCAGGGAAGAGTCGTGAGAAGGGACGGCACATAAAAGGTCAGTTATCAAGCCGGCTACCCCTGTGGCAACAGAGCTTAAGTTCACGTGGAAACTTTAGGGAATCGGTAAAACATGCGTCTTAGAGTTATTCCACTCAGGCCTGAGGGGGCTGGGATGTTTACGGCCCACTCGAGAGTTGGACTCTGGGCCTTTTCATTTGCCTTTAAGCAATTACAGTGGCCCTACTTGGCTTGGAGAAAGCTCTCAGGTCCTGAGATAAAGACTCAGGCTGTTAGAAGTTAGTTCAGTCCTGATGAGGCCCAAAGGATGTAGGTAGGAAACTGTTTTCACTCCACCCTTCCTCTGCTAGAAACTTCAAAAACGTGTCATGCTTGACCCATACCACAGCATTCCAAGAGGGCTCTTTCCCCTCATTTACATACAGAGAAAGAGGCTCTATCATTTTAGGCATCATTTGCCCAAAGTCAGGCAGCCTGTGTTCTACACCTTCCCGGTCGTCTTCTTTTTTAACATCGAGGTGAAATTCACATGACATACATTAGACATTTGCAAGAGGACAATTCAGCGGCGTTCAATATGGTCACAATGCTGTGCCAACACCACCTGCATCTGGCTCCAAAATACTTTTATCACCCCCACAGGAAATCTCCTACTCAGTAATAGCCACTGGTAGCCATCAACCTGCACTCTGTCTCTACTGACTTATCCATTCTGGGTAGTTCATGTAAATGGAATCAAGTACTTCTTGTGCCTGGCGTCTTTCACTTTGCACAGTGCCTTTGAGACTTAACCCTGCTGTGGGATGTATTAGTAGTTCATTTTTTCTTTGGTGGCTGCATAATATTCCGTTGCGTATGGACATACCACAATTTGTCTCTCCACTCATCTGCTGATGGACATTTAAGCTGCTTGCCATCTCAGGCTGTTGTGAATAGTGCTGCTAGGGAAGTGTGCACACATGTACATATTTGAGTCCCTGTCTTCAGTTCTCTTGGATGTTTTACTAGGAGTAGAATTGCTGGGTCACGTGGCAATTTTGCATTTCTCTTTTCAAGAACTGCGCTAGTCTTCTTGCGGGGGCTCCTTCTCCTCTAACTTCTATTTATTTATTTATTTATTAAAAAAACTTTTTTAACATTTACTTACTTATTGAGAGAGAGGGATGGAGCACGAGCAGGGGAGGGTCAGAGAGAGAGGGAGACACAGAATCCGAAGCAGGCTCCAGGCTCCGAGCTGTCAGCCCAGAGCCTGACGTGGGGCTGGAACTTACGAACCGCGAGATCATGACCTGAGCCGAAGTCGGATGCTTAACCGACTGGGCCACCCAGGCACCCCATCCTCTACCTCTATTTAAATGTTAGAATTTCTTGGGGCGCCTGGGTGGCTCAGTCGGTTAAGCATCCGACTTCGGCTCAGGTCATGATCTCGCGGTTCGTAAGTTCCAGCCCCACGTCAGGCTCTGGGCTGACAGCTCTCTCTCTGCCCCTCCCCCACTCATGTTCCTTCTCTCTCTCCCTCTCTCAAAAACAAACACTAAAATAAAATAAAGGTTAGAATTTCTTGAGATTCGATTCTAAGCCACCCTCTCCTTTCCCATTTGATACTTTTCCTCAAGCATGTATCACCCACAATCATGGTTGCAATTACCAAATCTATGCCAAGGATCCCCAGACCTCTCCCCTGAGCTCTAGATATTGGCCAGTGTCGAATGCCTGACTGACATCTGCATTTGGATCAATTCTAGAACTGAACCAACCCAAGTCTGGTCCCCACCAGCTTCCCCAGTCTCAGTGACTGGCTATAACATCATCAAAATCCGTTTGAATGTGCAAACCGGGAAACTGGGGGTCATCTCTGATCCTTCCCCCGTCGCTCTCCTTTTCTGTCCACCACCAAGCGCCGTCGAGTTTCCTTTCTAGTTGACTTTTAAATTTGTGTAATTCTGTCTCCACTGCGACCACCCTTGTCTGTATTCACGTAGATACACTTGCCTGGCTGACTTTCTCCACCTTCTGATTGGTCTCCCTGTCTCTAGATGTGGTCCCTTTCCATCCGTCCTCCACACCTATTCTAAAAGCCGTGGAGAACCCCTCTACCTTCTCCGTGGCTTTTAGAATAAGCAGCATCTTTCATGCTGCCCTTCGGGCTAATTTGACCCACTATCCCCTCGCCTCCCGCTACACTGGCCTTGATTTTGCCAGATAATTCTGTGGTCTCCTACCTCAGGAAACGGTCTCTGCTGTTCTCTCTGCCTGGAGCATAGCCTTGTGAACTCCTATGCCTTTTTTTGAATTCTAGTCTCATTTTCTTTCTAGAAACCTCCCTGCCTCCCAGACGAGATCAGCTTCCCCCACAATATGTTGTGATCCTTATCGCATTTGTGTAATTAGTAATTAACGTCTGCTTCTCCCCTGCGCCGTAAACTTTTTGGAAGCAGGGCAATGTCCGTTTTCCTTCATCTTATGTAAGTTTTGACTTAAAAGCAGCTGCCCCATGAATGAACTAAGTAATGAGAAATGGTGGAGCTCCAACTCAAAGCTGATTTCTCATCCTGCCCTTTCCACTGCTCCACTTTGCCCCACTCTTGAAACAGGGATGTCCTTGCAGATTGGAAGGAATTTATCCCCAAACTGGAAGGAAGTAGAAACAAGGAGGAAAATCACTTGACTTGTTCCAGGGTCCTGTCATGGGCTCTTCACACTCACTTCTGGTGGGAACCAACATTCTTGGCGGGGGGGGGGGGGCGGGGGGGGAGCTCCTCAAACAGGGGTTAAGAAGACCGGAGCACACACCCTCAGCTCTCATCATGGGCACACAGGGCAGAAAACCAGCCCGCCGACGTCCACACAGCTTGGAACAACATGCAACGCTTTTCGAATGGCATTCCCTTGAAAGTTGTCTGTGTTTTTCATTTTGAAATGATTTCAGCAAGATGAAAAGTCTGCCTCAATTCCTTTGTGGAAGAAACGCTACCGAATGAATGAATGACTCAAGGGAATTAGTAAATACAGAATAAAGAAAGGATGGAGAAGTTGAGGTGGCCCAGTGCGAACAGGTAGAACATAGTGTGATTTGTCCCCAAGCCCTTAGAGATGATGCTGATGGCCAGTTCTCTGCAGAGCCAATTAACCCTGAGTCCAATCCCCAATCACCATTTCCTACCCCTCCAGGCTGAGTCCCAGAGGGACTGAAAATGACATTATGAATGATTTTAGTCCATCATAATGTGCAAGTGACAGCCCACACTTTGAAGTATTGAAATAAGTTAGGAGAAGCCAAAGCTCAAGGTTATCACAGGTATGCTCTCTGTGGAGGGCAGCAAGGGGGAGGAGCCATCCAGCTTACACACCCGGAAGCACCTCCCCACGATGATTTCAAAAATAGAATCGTGTAGGTTTCAGGTTGCTTTAAAGCCAGTGCCTGCGGGTCGACTGGAACGAATCCTGGAGTCCCTCTTTCCACCTTTGGGACGTGTTGAGGCCCTCTCAGCTCCAGTTCAGGGGTGTCAACAGAGGGGAACACTAACAGATGTCTGATACCAGCTCAGGAAGTCAGAGTCTGAGTGAGTCCCACCCCCCGTCAGGCCACAACAAGTGTCTGAGAACTTACCCAGGGCAGAGCCACTGCTGCTGGATCGTCCGGTCTCACTGGTATTCTCTCCCTCTCCCCAGTCAGGCAGGTGGGAGCTGGGAGCTCAGTCCTGCCTCATCCCGATGAGGCTTGTGTCTTGCCCCGGCCACCAGATTCTAAAGGCAGCTGCAAGCATTACCCTACTGAGCAACCACACACATAGACTGTGAACAGGGTTTGTGTGTGTTTTTCCTTCCGGTTGCTGCAAGTGATGTTGTCTCAGTTCATTTCCTCTCTGTGTCTTTTTTTTTTTTTTTTCATACACTGGGGGGGATATGTAGTTTAGGGGCAGGTGAGAAATCTAGCTCTCATCGGTACTGCTTGCTCTTTTGAGAAAGAGAGGTGATCTTTAAATTATCATTGCAATGGCATTCTGCAGAGTGGCATAAACTCCTTTTTAGGCTGCCTGGAGGCAAACGTTCGGCTATGTTAAGGCCAACCAAATCAGGGTTTTGTGGTTTTATGGACTTAATAGACTCTAAAGAATTCCACTATAAGTTGACACGAAGCAACTTTTCATTCGACCAGTATTTTTTGAGTCTGTGCACTGATAGGCACCCTGCTCGGCGCTAGGCACCCAGATGGACCATCCCAGTGTGGAATGGAGGCCTAGACTGAGCATGTGGAAAGGACTTTGGAAGTTCCTTAGTCCCAAACCTTTGTCTTCTGGCTGTGCCTCTGGGTAGCCGACAAGTGGTCTGGTCTGAGGCTAACTACCTGGTGGTTACCCTTTAAGCGCCTTCGGTCTTTCTGGGCCTCAACTTCCTCATCTGTAAAATGGGACAGTCATAGGATTGTTGCGAGAGTTAAATTAGTTACTATATGTAAAGCGCTCAAAGAGTGGCTGGCACAAGTCAGTAGATAGGCAGGATATGAGCGTTTGCTATCATCACTAGTGGTGAGTTATATTATTATAAGCTCAGTCCTTTGGTTTTTCCTTCTCTTCCCACTTCCCATCCCTCGCTGGTGCCTAGGAAGGGCCTGGGGGGCAGAGAGGGTTGAGGAGAGAGGGAGATGGTTTGAAGGATCGATACTCCCCCGTGATCAGGTAGAGTTCCTGCTCCAGGGTCAACACAAAGAAAAGCACTGCCCTTGACCTTGCCCCTCATCTTTGATCTCCGCTCATGGTATCCACTGCGCTCTTGTGACTTCTGTTTCGTTGCCGTTTTGGGTGTCTTAATATCCTGCAATACTTTTCTGAAATTCAGATCCGTGTCATCTATTTTTAAGTGTTGGGCCGGCCTGAGTGAGTCATATGAAGGAAATACTTCACCCATAAGCAGATGCCATATTTAATTTTTTAACGTTTATTTATTATTGAGAGACACAGAGAGACAGAGCATGAGCGGGGGAGGGGCAGAGACACAGGGAGACACAGAATCCGAAGGAGGCTCCAGGCTCCGAGCTGTCGGCACAGAGAGCCAGACGCGGGGCTCGAACTCACAAACCGCGAGATCATGACCTGAGCCAAAGTCAGACGCTCAGCCGACGGAACCACCCAGGTACCCCAGCAGATGCCATATTTAAGTAAAGAAACAAAACATTCTGCTCAATGCCTTGTGTAATTAGGACTTATAAATAAATCGATGACAAGAACATCCATGGTAATCCTTACATAAATATTGCATCCATAGGTGTAATTAGCAACATTCACGGTAAAAGTATCATCTATTTTTTCTTTCTCTCTTCTTTTCCTTAAAACACCACTCTTGCATACATGCTATATACCAGGAACAGTTCCAGATCTGAGATAGAATTATCCTATTCCCCAATTTTTATTTTCTAGTGCAGCATATCCATAACAAATCGAGCAGAGCGGAAGTCTAGACAGTACATATTTTTTCAAAATGTCCCTCCGTGCATTTCCCGTTATCCCATATCATGTGCTATTTTCTCCACTAGATATTTAAGCAGCATAAATTTAAGTGTGTCAATTTCGGAAAAAATAATTTCCAGTTATCCATAATACCTCGAAGATGAATGCTATCGAGCTGTCTCCATAAGTCAGTGACACCTTAGATATATAAGAAGGCTAAGCTTGGCCTTCATTTACATCAAGCACTTGAGATAGGCAACTTGATTATCCTTAACTCTGTTCTTTTGTCCACATCCCCATGGCTTTCTTTCCCACTGCACGTCCCACGGCTGAGGCTTTAAAATGGAGAGAGAGCATGTCTGTCAAGACGAACTAAGGAGTTCAGACTTTTTCCAAACACAGATCACACTTGTTTTAAAAAAACAACTGAAATATTTTTTTTCCACTTGGAAAGATGAAGGTTTTCTATGTCTGTTTTCCTACTTACGGTCTTAGATGTTTTCCTTCTTCTTTTTTGGGGGTTTGTTTTCTTCTTTTTTGATTAGTGGCAGATTATGCCATGCGTCAAGATTTTGACAGGCCCCAGATGGCTCTGATAAAAACAAACACCTGTAATTTCTAATCACTCTATCCAATGAAGATCGTGTTTACATTTTCGTCTTTATTTAAACAATCTTCTTGACTGCTCTAATTAACTTCTTCATGCCGGCTCAGTTCGCACCACTGCATGGTTTATAACTACCTGCTAAGCAGTAGCCAAACCCCAGGCAACTGTTTTGAATTTGTCATGGGTATTTGGTCCAAGGAGTGACTGTTGTATGGAGTGAAGTCTGAGGGGCAGGCGGGGATGGGGGGGGGGCAGAAGTGAGAATTTGAGAAGATAAAAAGTTTAAAAATCCATGGCCAACTTGTGTGTGTGTGTGTGTGTGTGTGTGTGTGTGTGTTTATGATTCCCTATGCGTGACTCATTTCCCTCCATGACTGAATACAGTATGAGCCATAGGGAATCAGCTACCCACAGAGGAATTTCAATGAACATGCCCCAGAGTTGGTTTGGCAAATTTCAAGAGCAAAGTTGTCTAGCATTATAATGTGCGCTTCATCCCTGCTCAAGAATGGCAGTCAGTCTTGTGGTTTTCATTTTTAGATGAAGAAATTAGAACTCAGAAAGATCCAGTTCGTTTGTCCATTCAGTAGGTGCTGCGTTCCTACAAACTCCTATGAGCTTTCCCGGGCATGTTGGTACGTCAGTCCCCAAGACACGGGACCTGCCCTCAAGGTGACCCGGTGAGATAACTATTCCCATTAATGGGTTCACTCAGCCATCAAAATCATTTATTGAGCAAGTGCTATGAAAAATTAAAAATGAACGAGAATCAGCTCCTTCCCTAAGGGACATTACAGGCCAGTAGGCATGGCAAAACGAACCTTATCCACCTTCCTCTTTTGCCCTTACAACCCTCCTTTACCACTTGCAACCCTCCTTTTTTCTTGTTTCAGGACATCTTTGTCTTCCTCCTGTTCTCTCACAGCCAAATCCCCAGTCCCGAATCCCAGAACCTCATGACCAGCTCTTTAAGCAACGCGCACGCATTAATGTCGATTTCCTTGTTCTTGTTCTTTTGGGTGTTTATGCATTTCCAGCCGTGAGTGGAAGCACAGTCTACTTTCTCTCCTGCTCCACAGCTACCCAGTTAACCGAGGCGGATTTGTTTCCTTGCAAATTCTCCCCCAATCAGCTCAGCTAGGCCCCTCAGTCGCTCAGGAGTCTTCTCGTGCATCTCCCACGGACTGTCAAGTCTTCTTTCCATACTATTGCCCACCGTCCATCAACTGTGCGCCCAGCCCTCACCTTGCGCCGCGCCCCGGGTTAAGCACTGACGTGAGCTTCTAGAGACTCCATAGTCTCTGCAGAACTCGGTTCTTCCATCCTCCTGCTCCTCATTCTCTGCGCATTCTCCAACCCTTTCAGCTGTAGCTTCTAGCATTGCCACTTGACCATAAGAGCAATCGCTACCATTTTTTGACATTTATCCTTAGGAAGTAAGTGGCATTTGCAAAGATGAAACCATTCTTCTAGGTCACAGAACAGCTGTTTGAAGAAATGCAGGCACCTGGGAGGGCCAAAGGAAGAAAGGCCAAATTAGTTTTAAGAGAGCACTGACGGCAGATTTTCAAGATTGCGATCTTGGGGAGCATCCGTTGCCTTTAGTCATCTGTCAAACACCACGCACTCACTTCTCCATAACTTGTATCCTGTTCACCTATCCCTCTGCTGCACGGTAACCGTTTTTGGATCCCTTCCTATAATAATTGGGAAAATCTTGTTAGTGTTAATTTTTCCATAATTTTTTTTTAACATTTTAAAGGGGCACCTGGGTGGCTCAGTTGTTTGAGCGTCCCACTTTGGCTCAGGTCGTGATCTCACGGCTCATGTGCTCGAGCCCCGCATCCCGCTCTGTGCTGACAGCTTAGAGCCTAGAGCCTGCTTCGGATTCTGTGTCTCCTTCTCTCTCTGCCCCTCCTCACTCATGCTCTGTCTCTCCCCCTCTCGCAAAAATATATAAACATTAAAAAAAATTTTTATTTAAGTGTTTAAATCTACAAGTAATAATTCTTTATATTGTAAAAAAAAAAAAAAAAAAACTAACAGTGCAGGTAAAACTAAAGTGCCTTTGACCATCAGCCTTAATTTCAATCCCCTCCCCTGCTTTGCCCACAGCGAACCCCTGCTATCTGTCTGGTAGTTTTCCAAGACGTTTTCTAAGCGTTTACATCAATGTATGTAACCACTGTCAGTTTGCAATTGGGCACATGGGCTGTCTCCCCTTGAGCGTGCTTGTGCATACAAAGAGAACACGAGACTGAAACGATCCTATTACCCTCAGTTTCTGAGGGAACTGTATAAACTACTATTCTGGTTTCACATGCAAGTAGCAATTTGAAAACAACATCTTATTCGGGAGAATATACAAAATAAAGCGGCGTTGCTGCCTTTGAGGGTTGAAGAGGTTAGACTCCTCCGTTTGTCTGGCGTCTGCTCATTTGTTTTCTAAATATACAAAAACGCGGGTTTCGGTCTAGCTGGTTCGTCTCTGAGTTGAGATTCCCAGATCAAATGCCAAAGGTCCAGCGGTGATTTGATAAAGTGAACTTCTGGATTTTCCTCTTCGCCCGCTTGACCACTTAGCCAGACAATCAAATCAAAATCGTGCTTCTCCCTAGGTTTGTCGTGCTGCCCCTGACTGTGACCCCAGCCCCAGCTAGGGACCGTCATGTGCTGTTTGTGATCATTTGTAGCCACCTGTCTCTCTACCCTGACTGACTCTTTGTTTGTCCTCTTCCTTGAACATTTTCGTTCTGTTCAACCTCAGAACAGCCTCCGTTCACAACCGCATATGGCGAGATGACTATTTTAAAGATTGAGAAATATATATATGTATATGTATATGCATATATTTCCTGATTCCCAGTATTTAAAACCCCTGCACCGCTTTATGGTCCCTCTGGGTTTTATACAAGTATTTTACTCTAATACAATAAAATTTTAAAAATATAATAAAAGCTCCAACTTATTCCTCCTCTACTTTCGGTACGACTTCCTGTTCTATAAAGCAAAAACCTTGAGTCGTGGAAGCCCTAAACTTCAGTCCCTCAGCTCTGTCTACTTTCTTGCTTTGCCTCCTCTCTTCTTCCTCGCAGGCTCGACTTTTCTGACAGAGGAGTCGACATCCTGGGCCCGCACAGCCACACCTCCCATTTCCTCCTTCCTCACTGCATGCCTACCGAGCTGACACCCGGATCCCACCCCAGGCCCCCATGGAGATTGTCCCTGTCAGTGTCACCCAGGGCATCCTAGGTGATGAAGCCAATAGGCAATACAGAGTCTTTCCCTCTGTGGCCATTTCAAACAACTGATCACCTCTTCCCACTCAGAGCACTTCGTTCGTTCTTTGGGGGACCCTACTCGGCCCTGGGTCACCTCCTTCATGGCTCACTGCACCTTCTCCACTTACCATCCCCCACGTCTCACCATTGGACTGCATATATTTTCACTCTCCTGCTGTCTCTGGGTGGGCTCATCAGGTCCCATCTGGTGTGGGGCAAGTCTTTGTCCCCTGCACTCTCCAGTAGCATCGTTATCAAACCCTTAGTTTCTGTCTCAGTGTTGACTGCTTTCACAACATGCCACAGGGGCTGGGAAGCTTAAACAAGAAACAATTATTTCTCGCAGTTCTGGAGGCTGGGAGTCTGAGGTCCGGGTGTCTGTGTGGTCTGGTTCCGGCTAGAACCCTCTTCCTGGTTTGTAGAGGCGCATCTTCTTGCTATACCCTCACCTGCAGGAGAGACAATCTCTTTTGTGTCTCTTCTTATAAGGCACTAATCTTATTATGAGGGCTCCATCTTCATGACCTAATTACCTCCCCTCATCATTAGAATTACCTCCTAATCATCTCCTCTCATGATTAAAGGCCTCATCTCTTAATACCATCACGCTGGGGATTAGGCTCCAACATATGAATTTGGAAAGTGGGGGCCACAAACGTTCAGTCTATAGCTGTCTCTCTGCCCCCAAACACTGCAAACTTTCTTTTCCTTGCTTCTTCAATTTAACTTGTCACCAAATTCTTTGGGGGTTTTGTTCGCGTATTTGTTTTGTTTTATCTCACATCTTGTTGACCAATTATTTCTGTACACCCTCACTGGCACCACCTTAGACTTGCATTCCTTGGACCGTCACGACAATTCCTAACTGTGACAACCCTTCCTTTTCTAGCCCCTAATACTCAGCACGCTGTTGGGCACAGGTTGCATCCTCAAGAGTAAACATCTGCCCAATGCTAGCTATTCTTAAAGGCAGATTTCAAAACTTCCCCCAGCTCCCAATTGCCTGTGAAATAAAGTTGAAAGGACTTAGTGGTGAATTGAGATCGATGGTATCCTCTTAGATTATCTTCTGCTGGTCTGTCCCTAAGCGCCAGTTACCTTCCCATCACCCTGAACTGCTCCTTGGTCCCTAATGGTTCAGACACTCTCATGACCATGACCTTATAAAAGCCATACCCCTGCCTACAATGCCCTTCCCTCTTCTCCTTGTGGCAGCCTCCTTTAAGACTGTATTCCCCTGGACAGGTGTCTTTCCTCTCTCTGTCACCAGGCTTCTATTACTCTGATTACACAACATCACAATGGTGCGTCTGCCTTCCCCGGACTTCAAGGCTCCTGATGGGAGGGAGCTGTTGCTTATTCATTTTGGGGACTAAACATTTTACCAAGTGGTCTATAGAGGTCTTGCATCAGAATCACCCATGAAGCTGGTTAAATACAGATTCCCCAGGCCCCACCCTTGGATTGCTGAACCAGTTTGCCGGGGAGTGAACTCTCCCAGGTAATTCTTACACATATGAACAGCTGAGAATAAAATTACAGTATCCAACAAATATTTGATGAATAAAAACATGAGGAAAAGTACTGAGATCCCTACTTCTAAAAATCTGGTCTACATCCTTCATTTATCTGGGGTTATGTTTTGGCTGGAGAGAGGTCGGGGGAATTTGGCTCAGCCTTGGATCAAGGTGACCTAGTGGGAAACAGCCCTGCATTATTCTCTAATCAGGTCATGCAAAGTACCTATTGTGCTGTCCAAATGCCAAATGAAGTTTAGGGTCGTTCAAAGCCCTGAAGATGGTTGGTGTGATAAGAACTAGCAAATTCTTGCCCAAGTGAGAACTGGTATTACAGGCATGTTCTACATTTTTAACTCACCACAGCCACATTCTTAAGCGTTCTTAACCACTAAAGTGGTTTACAAGTACCTTCTAAGGAGTCTCACTGTCTTATTTGCTGTGCTTCTCACCAGTATCAATAACTCTAGTGTCAATTAGTAGCCCTCTCCTGTTGACATTGGGTGGACGATGAATGAACCCTAAGGGCTTTTAAGACTTTAGGCGAGACTGACTTGTGAAGGTAGGCAAGTCTTCTTTGGGCCACAAGGTCTCTAAAATGTTCTTTTTAAATTTCATCAGTAGATTTTGAGCTCTGGCAACATGATCTTGAGATCTGTCCTAAAGCACCGTATCAGGCCTCATGAGGACTCATATGCATCATCTAAATGACCCCGTGCCTACACAAAGTATCCTCCATAAATCTTTGCTGGATTTGTTATTTACCAAATAGTTAAACATCTCCGAAGGTACATAGAACCAAAGTGTGGAAACACACCGATACCGTTAGGTAGTGAAATACAAACAAGCATACCCGAAACATGGAAGTGAAATGAAAAGCATTCAGAGTGACTGGAAATTGGTGGTCCTTTGTGGAGGAACTGAGACCTGGGGATAGCACCCAAGAAAAAAAGGCAAGATATAGGTTGACAGTTAAGCCATCTCCTGGGTTGTTCATACGATATCACCCCTGGGCCGAGCCTTAGAAGCTAATTTGTTTATATTACTTCTTCTTTAATATTTCCATTATCTCTTTATTACACAAGTAACATACACTCATTGCTGAAGGCTGAAAAAAATAAGTAATCTAAAAAGGTGACATAACCAATGTTACATTGTAGTATATGCTGTTTTAAATGTTTTCTTGTGTATGTGTAGTGTGATATTATAGTACGTTAATTTCCTCTTGTTGCTGTCACAAATTACCACAGACTTAACGGCTTAAGTGAAAACACATTCATTATCTCATCGTTCTCTAGGTTAGAAGCCCAACACCAGTCTTATTGGGCTAGAGACAGCATGCTTGTAGGGCTGCATTCTTCGGGAGGCTTTATGTGAGAATCTGTTTCCTAACTTTTTACAGCTTCTGGAGGCCTCCCACATTCCTTGGCTCGTGTCCTCTCCCTCCACCTTCAAAGCCAGCAATATTGAATCTCCATGACCACTCTTTTCTAGTCCCATCTCCCTTGACCGCAGCTGGGATGTTTCTTCTCTGATTTGCAGGGTCAGTGTGATTAGATTGGACTCGTATGGATACTGTAGAAGCTCATCTCAAGGTCACTGACAATAACATCTGCAAAATCCCTTTTGCCGTGTAAAGTAACATATTTACAGGCTCCTAGAATTAAGACATGGATGTGTTTGGAGCCATTATTCTACCTACAGTGTATAAAACTAAAACAAGCAAAGTGCATGGAAGTTAAGTGAGTTACCAGGGGTCACAAAGCTGGTAATTATCGGATCTATTAAACTCTTTCAGAGTGCAAGGCTCTGATGCAGTTAGAGTCTCAGCTAATGGATATTAGTGATGAAAGGTGGAGGGAAGAACTACAAAGAATTTGAATGAATGTAGGACCAAGCGTCTCAGGGGCTGGCACCTCATTCTCAGTCTATAGGTGCCATGATCTTGTTGATTTCTCTCAAATCAACATGACACCATGTTGACATCAACAAAGCCACTGCCTGTTTCTGCTGCCACTCTTCGCATTTCTTGGATCCTTTCTAGCTCCCTCCAATGGACTTCCTTTACTGCTTTGCTTCCTAGTTTCTACTGACTCATCATGGCTTCTGCCCACTGCCTCCTTTCCATGGGTCTCTTGGTTTCTGTACCCTTCTGTCACTTGTAGCTTTCTGTCTGTGTGTCACCTTCAAGTTCCTTAAAAGAAAGGATCTGAAAGAGCCTGTTGGTCACTACAGGGCACAGGATACCTCTGTCCGATAGGGGGTTCCCACTGGGTTATCTCATTGGCTGCCAGCCAGTTTAGAGGTGGCTGTCTTCAAAAATAACAAACACTTCCTGGTTCCATCAGCCAGAGTCAGAAGGTCAATTACCACAATCTGCATGCTAGGAATCACGTAAGTTACCTGCCTCAGAATAGAGCCACAAGCAAGTAGTGCAAAGAGATTCTTCTCCAAATGCTAAAATGTCTTCCCAGTGAACCCCTACATCCCTCCATCATACACTGCAATTGAACCATATCTTGGAACTACAACTAGAATAATCTAGCTGAATGAAAGAGTGTAAGCCAGGGAAAAACGAGAGGAGGAGAGTGGTGTCCAGAACTATTATCGAAGACGAACATTTTGAAAAGGTTTAGGTAACTACTTTCAGTACTTGAAGGCTCTAATTGCTGATCTTGAACAAAGAGGCCACACGGGCTTCTGAAAGTTCTAAAATTATATCATTTTTCTCAGTTACTGGGACCTCAAGTTGCTCCCACAAATCGCAGGGGGTCTTATGAAATAAAGCTTTGGAAAGGGGACTCTGCTGTTTCTGAATTTTGTACCCATTTGTTTCTCCGGCTACATTTGCTCTGAAAGGGGAAAAGTGGTCTCAATAACCTGGAAAGAATGAGTCTGAACAAGTTTCAGGAGGAGAAAAGCTCTCTTGGGCATGCCGAACCCTGCCGCCACCACCCACCCCCTTCCTAACGGAAGAATGTTGCTCTAGAAGTTTCATCTGATATTCCCCACAAAAATGTGTGCTGTGGTCACAGCTCAGCGATGCCAACACAAATCTCAAACACAGCCACCTCCTGACTGAGAATACAATCTGGGCTGTTTTGGGTCTGGACCACGGTGACCGGGGACAAAAGTTGATTTCAAATTTCAATTAATTACATGGGAGGAAAAGGCCATCTGACAGACAGGGTCTTAGCATAAATGCTTTTTCCCTGGTGTCGGAGTATTGAGGTGTTACCGTATAACATGGCAACCAGGGTCTTTTCTATGTGGTATGGTATTTTTCTCCTCTTCTCGTGCTTTTAGAGAGAATGCCGATGGCATGTTGCTGTCTTAACTTTCCGCACCCTATAATAATACATTGAATTCATTCATTTTTTTTTTTTACTCTGAAATACAGAACATTCTTTAGGCAGTCAATCAAAACATCGTTTCTGAGCTGCTACCACTGTGTTGGAGCTGGGAAGAAACTAGTGGGTAAAAACATAGGTAATGTATTGTGTATATTGAATACTTTGGCTACAAATAACGCAAACATAGAATTTATAAAGGTTTGGGCAACAAGTTATTCGTTGCCTCACCAAACAAGAAGTCTGGAAGTAGAGGCTGGTTAATTCAGTAGATCGATGTTCCCAGGTTTTTGGTCCCCTCGTGATTACAAGTGTCTGCAGTAGCTCTAAGCAGTGTATTCTCAACCACGTCCAAATGCAAATAAAAAAATAAATAAAGCCAAAATAAAGACACTCCCACTTTGAGTCTCTGCCTCTTTTTGAGAATGATCCTTTTCCTAGAAGGCCGATCTTCCCTCCCCGCCCCCCCACCCCGTTCCCCAGCAGAAATACCTTCAAGTCTTAAGAGGCAGAATCATGTCTAAGCCAATCAACAGCAAGGCAAAAGAAATGGTCAAAATTACCCTAGACCAGCAAAACCTGGTTAGGAAGGGACTCAGTCTTTCCTGAAGCACACAGCAGCCCGCCGCCCCAAATGCAATCTCTGTCAGCAGGAGGAAGGGATTAGTTATAGGAAACCAGCAGGTCTGCCTCCGTGTGGGACTTCAGATGACCCAGAAGGACCGGCAAAACACTCTCCATGTACGCATTTTTCGCATGGAGTCTAAAAGAACCCCGTTTCAGTATCTGCGTTGCTACGGAGTAGTTGCAAGATCTCGGGTTAGTTGAAGCTCTCGGAGCCTCAATTTCTGCATATGTAAAATGGGAAATCATCCGTATCTCACTGGGTTGCTGTGAGCATCAAATATATTAGCATCAAATATATTAGGATACGCAGAGTCTCTAGCACCATGGCTGGCCCATAGGAATCCCTTCCTCAAAGCTCCTAGGCTGCCTGCAGTCTAAATTGCTGGGTGATTGTTGGCTTGTATTCTGATCCATAAGCACTGTGATCTGAGTGTGTACAGAGGCTTTCACACCTGCTAGGAATCACTGAGGTTCTTGCTACATGCAACGGGCCCTTTCCATTTTCCTCTCTTTCTGCCCCATTGTTCCTCTTGACAGTTCCCTTTGTTTGTGAACTCTTGTTTTTCCTGCATTCTGTGACAACTTTCCCTTGGTTTTACCTCTTATCTCTCTAGCTGTTCCTTCCCCTGCTGCCTTATAGGGTCCTCTTTGCTGCCTGCCCCAGAACGGTGTTCTCCTCCTCTGTTGCGATCTCACCTGTCAGAGGCAAGACTTCATCCTTTCCTATATTTTCCATTTCTACTTGTATATTCATGGTACATATTAGATGTTCAGTACATATTTCTTTAATCTGTTATTCAATCATTTGTTCAACAAGTACAGATTGAATGCATACTATATGCCGGGCACTGTTCTTTTGGCTGGAGATAAAGCAACAAATAAAACAGATCAATCCCTGCCTTTATGAATTTACATTCTAGTAAAGAGACAATGGATAAACAAATAAACATCTCCTATGTTAGATGGAGTGAGTGCTGGGGAGAACGTCATGCTGGGTAAGTAGAATGGGGTAGATCTGAAGTCAGGACAACGTCCTTTAGGGTAACTAAGAATGCCTCTTTGATAACACATTTACACAGAGACCTCATAGGAGTGGGTGACCCAACCATGAACCTTGGCAGAAGAAACAAAGAGCACAAATGCCCCGGGGTGGGATTGTGCTTGGAATTTTCAAGAAATCCTCATATAGTCAGAATGAAGTGGTCCCCAGGGAAAGAGAAAGAACCAGGGGGCGGCAGGGGAAGGTCAGGGAGGTCCTTATGGTTGGTGTTAGGTCTTTGGGAGTCAAGGCTGGTTTCTAAGATAGAAGCGTTATAATCCGACTTATGCTCTTAGAGGCTCACTCTGACTGCTGTGTTGAGAAGAGACCTAGGAAGCCAGAGTAAAGGCAGAGAGTTCTGTTAAGAGGCAACTGTTAGGAGGCATCTCAAGACCAGAGATGATGAGGGCTTGGCTGTAGATGACAGCAACGCAGTGGCGAGAAATGGATGAATTTTGGCTCCACTCTGAGGTGAGGCTAATAGGATTTCCTGTTGGATGTGGGGAGAGAAGGAAAGAAATCAAGAAATCAAGAGAAGGAAAGATTTTGGGTCTGGCAAGAAGAAGGAGTTATTATTTTCAGAAATGAGGAAGACTGGGGGATGGAGATGAAGAGTTAGACTGGAAGCTGGTAGTGCAGCTGTTGACAAAGGTCAGATATACAAATGTGGAGGTCCAGGGAGAGCTCTGGGCTGGTGACAGAACCTGGGGAGTCATCAGCATGTAGATGATATTTAAGCACTGGTGCTGGATGAGATCACCATGGAAAAAGGAAGAAAACTGAGGCCTGAGCATTGGACACACCAATGTGAAGTATGGAGAGAGGAGGTCGGGGGGAGGAGGGAAACCAACAAAGGAGGCTGAGAAGGGGTGGCCCAAGAAGCGAGGACCACCACCAGTGTGTCCTGGAAGGTGTCCTGGAAGGTGAGTGAAGAGTGTCCAGGGGGAGGGGACAAGGGTGTCAACTGCTGTTAGCAGAAGTGTAATGGGGACTGAGAACTACCCAATGGATTTGGTGATGTGGAAGTCATCAGTGACCTTGACAAAGCAGTTTTGGTTGGGTTGTGAGTGCAAAAGAGAACAGGAAGAGAAGTTGGGGGCAGTTATGTAAACGATTCCTTCAAGGGGCTCTGCTGTAAAGCAAAAGAATGGGGTGAGTTTGGAAGGAGGGACCAGAGTCAAGGGAGGCTCCTTTTATTTTTAAGATAGGAGCTTTGATACACTTGAATGATCATCAAAACTCTAATAGGGAAAATTTTATGAGACAGGAAAGAAGGGAGTGAACTGTTGGAATGAGGTCTTTGAGAAGGATAAAGGGATGGGAACTAGGGTACAGGAGAAGGAGCTGGCTTCCATCAGGGGGTTAGCTCAGCTGCTCCACAGTATTACCGCCTCGCCAATCATTGTTGTTGTTGTTGTTGTTAAGTAAGTTGTATGCAGAGCTTGAACTCATGACCCTGAGATCAAGAGTCACGTGCCTTACTGACTAAGCCAGCCAGGTGCCCCTTGGCGTTCATTTTGATTGGCCAGGCAGCCAGTATGGGCCTTGAACTGACACTAGCCCCTCATGCAAGCACATACCCTAGATAGCAGCCTGCAGAGTCACAAGTGAATGCAAGTTCCTGCTATGACTTCCCCAGTAGCCCTTGTGATCGAGTCTCCCCCACCTCCCAGGGCCTTCCTCTTATGAGCTCCTTAGATAAGACCCCCCGGAACTTACAAAACCCTATTCAGTTTGGTCTGAACTGGCCAATCTCTCCTCTGCTTGACAACCCCAAAGCAGTCCATCCCAGACCCCAGGTTCTGTCACTCTCTCAGCCTTGACCTCCCTGCCATGTGCTTCCCCCAAGACCAATGAGTCATAAATCTCTCCACTTCATTGTCTCCCGTGGTCTTTTATCGAACCTTGGCTCACCATCCTGCACCCTGTGTTCCATAGTAACTAATGTTAATTTGACAAAGTCATACAGAACAGCTTCTCATGAAGACTGGAAGACTACTGGTATGGGGTGTGAGTGGATGCGGGACCCCTCTGACTGCTTCTATTTGCTCTGTGAAATAGGAAATAAGGTCATCAACTAAGACTGAAGTCTAGAGGGGAGGTGTTGGATGTTTAAAGAGAAAGGGTAGGGTGTGGGATAGTCATCTTGAAAAATGAATGACTTGGAGGATGTGGTAGGATCACTGGTCAGTAAACCCTTATGAATCAACATTTTCGGCTATTGTGTGTTGGCTCCTGATATCCCTCCTGAGTTCCAAACTCCTATATCCACCCACCTTTTGGCATGTATCCCCTGTCTTCTCACGGGAAAATTAAACCTATTCTCTCTCTGCCCACCTCTCCACCCGGTGCTCTTATGCCCCCCACTTCCAAAACAGAATAATAAAACCTTTGACTAGCTCATAAACTGGTGTAGGACAGTATATATTTTTTATTTCCCAAGACTGAAAACACTGGAGGAGAATCGTGGCTTTTGGAGGAATATTATTTGTTGAGTTTAGACTTTGGACATCAGTCAAGATATCTGTGAGAGATCCCAGTGGGAGTGGTGAGTAGTTTAGCTGATGCACATCAGTTTACTGACTACCTGGATTGATATTATTGAGGTATGTGGATAGCCCAGTGTGCACCTGATTCACCTGAGGATCTTATTAAAATGCAGATAGTGATTTAGTTGGTCTAATGCTAGGCTTCAGATTCTGTAGTTCTAAAAAAACCTCCCAGATGATACCAATGATACCAGTCCACAAACCTCGCTTTGAGGTTTAAAGGTGAGGAGACAGAAGGGTGCCCGGGTGGCTCAGTCAGTTAAGCGTCCAACTTTGGCTCAGGTCATGATCTCACGGTTGTGGGTTCAGGCCCAGTGTTGGGCTCTGTGCTGACAGCTCAGAGCCTGAAGCCTGCTTCAGATTGTGTCTCCCTCTCTCTCTGCCCCTCCCCCACTCGCACTCTGTGTCTCTCTCTCTCTCTCTCAAAAATAAAGAAACGTTAAAAACAATTTAAAGGTTAAGAGACAGGAACCCGTGCAGATCATGTCAATCTAATGTGTTAAATGCTATAATAATAAGGGAGCTGTATGAACATAGGTTAGCAAATAGATTAAGGCAAAACCATGGAGATTGTTCACTTGCGAACCGAGGAGAGTGTTCTTCATCCTAAGAAGGATGTAGACCATGGAAGGATTTGAACATCAGGGTGACAAC
The DNA here is from genome assembly GCF_022079265.1 of Lynx rufus. Classification (NCBI taxonomy): domain Eukaryota; kingdom Metazoa; phylum Chordata; class Mammalia; order Carnivora; family Felidae; genus Lynx; species Lynx rufus. The sequence goes on from NW_025814878.1 coordinate 129,209,456, forward strand.
GCTTGAGCATTTGTCATTTGAGTATCGGGGGTGCAAGATGCTTATTGGAAGTCAACCATGTGTCAACTACCATCCAGGCAACAGACATAAGGAATGAACAGCGAACGGGGCAACCAGGGTCTTGTCTTCAGGGAGCTTCCATCCCGGAGAGGTTAGACAGGTAGTAGTAAGAAAACAAATAAATAAGGGAATTTTAGATTGTAGAAGTGTTGTAAGTAATAATAATAATAATAAGGGTTAATGTGATGGAGCCTCAGGGGACTGCTCTCGTGGGAAGTAGTTGCTAAGCACAGAACTAACCACGCAGTGGAACCCGTTCCGCAGGCATCTGGGGGAAGAGCATTCTGGGCAGAACGAACAGCACGATGGTGGCCTTGAGGCAGGGGTGAACAGTGAGGCAGGAGAATCTACCAGATCAGTGTGACTAGAGCCTAGTAAGCAGGGGGAAATCGTAGGAGATGGGGTCAGAAAGATGAACAGGGGCATGTGGGGGCTATAAAAGATGCGCCGAAGAGTTCGCGTTTCATTTTAAATGTGGGAGTACAAGATAACTCTTGCTACCGTGTGAAGATGGGGTTGTTGAGTATGCCCATGGGTCGGGGGCAGCGTGGATCCCTGGGGCATGCTCAGAACTGTGCTTTAGAAAGAGGACTTACTTAGCAACATGTAAAGTAGCTCAGAGAGGAAAGAGCAGCTCTTCCGAGATGTCTGCAATTGACATAAGGAGAGTGTGAACAGGGGAAGTTAGACTCACGCTTCCAAATGAGGCTACAAGAAGTGAGATGAGAAATTCAAATAATACCCAACTCTCATAAGCCAGGCTCAGAGGCTACAACTTTCTCACTAATAATATCCTCATTTTTTTAATTATTTCATTTCATTTCATTTATTAGAGAGAGAGAGAAAGTGCACGAGCGGGGGAGAGGACAGAGGGAGACAGAGAGAGAATTTTTTTTTGAATTAAAAATTACTTTATTGAGTATTTACTCACAAAGTGAGAACTGAGGAAAGCTCCTGTTGTGTTTCTGAAAACCGCGGCGATGAACCCGTGATTCAGGAACACTGGCCAATCGCACTACAATTACCACTGCGGATTTCAGCTTAGCTAGGGAATCTTGTTTTTAGATTTTATTTTTTTCAAGTAATCAACAGAGAATTTTAAGCAGACTCCGTGCTCAGTGAGGAGCCCCATGAGAGGCTTCATCCCAGGACTCTGGGACCATGACCTGAGCCAAAATCAAGAGTCGGATGCTTAACCAACTAAGCTACCCAGGATCCCCCACTTTTGAAAATTTTGAATACCCTCATTTAATCCTCTCCACAACCCCACAATGCTGGCTGCCAAAACCAGTTTCCAGGGTTTCAACCCAGACCTCCTGAAAGAGAGATCCAAGGGCATCCGGTTGTCAATAAACAAATGCTTCGGGTGATTTTAAATTCAACGGCAGTTGGAATCACCATGTGGGGCTGTATCTTTCCACTCAAAGGAATGGAAACAGCTCTCCCTAAGCCTTTGTAGCTTTCTTTAAACTCTGGTCATTAATTGACAGCCCAAGGAGTGACATTTCAGGAATTCCAGGATGAATCCTTCTGGAAAATGCCCTCCAGCCAGGTTAGGGAGCCTGCTAAGGGAGCCTCTCTGCTCCCTTGGGGTTGGTGTGAAATGTTGCCGGGGATTTTAAAGTAAAGGCAAATCTTGGGGTAGTGTTTAAGCTGCAATCCACATTTGTATTTTAATGTAAATGAGTTTCAGATCCTTCTTGAGAGAAAATTGGGGCTGGGAAAGGATGGACGGTGGTTCTGGGCCCAGAGTTGCAGGGTAAAAGGCTTGAGGGAGTAGAACAGGGAAGGGGAAAGGGGAAGGAGGCAGAATCGGGGCACTGAACTTGACTTCCTTTCCCCCCACCCCTACGGCTGAGAGCCCACCCCCTTCCTGAGCAGAGGGCTCCTAAAATGCTGAATGAAGAAGAAGTAGGATATGGTTTTATAACTTTGCATTATCTGTGCTTGATTAGATTCTAACGTGATCTGTGCATCTGGTTGGTTGATTTAAAATATGCATTTAAAAAAAGGGGGGGAAACTCTGATCTGCATTTTAACTGCTTTCCCTCCTAGCTGCCGGGCTCTGTCGTGCCCATGAGACCAGAAAAGATTTTGTGTGCACAGCGGAGCTACAAGGTAAAACAGGGATGGCTCACTGACATTCAATTTCAGAGAAACAGGGAGATGACAGAAACAGGAAAGGAAGGAAAGCCATCACTTACTGAGTGCCAACTGTGTGCCCAGGGCTGTGTGGATGCTTCTCGTGAACGTTATCTCGGGGGCTCTTCATTTTCCTCGGGCTCTCCTTGCGTCTCCAGTATTGGAGATCAGCCCCAATGGTGACCACACCTGCTGCTGAGTCATTTGCGTGACGATTAGTAATAACTAATATCTATCAAGCACCAAACACATGCCAAGCATTTTACAGGAATCCCCCCCCTTGAATACTCTCAAGAGATGGGTCTCCCTTGCCGCCTCCTTTTCAGATAAAGTGACTGAACCCTGGAGATGCTAAGGGGTTTGTCCGGAATCAACAGTGTACAATCCAAACCCATGTTTGGTCATTCAAACATGGCTGCATGTGTAGCCATTATGTGCTACTGCCTTTTACTTAGAGAGGAAAGGCACAAAATTACACCTGCTCTGGGTGTAATTTCCTTCTAAGTTTAGGTTTGAGGTCTTCAGCCTCCTTACTTTTTGCCCCCTTTTTCTCCCTAATGGCTTCCCCTCTTCATTTTAGGTTTCCACAGCCTACATATAATGTTCACACCTCACTATGGCTACCAACTTTTTCCTGAAAAGATTACCCAATATCGTTCACTCATTCATACAAATACTAGCTGTGCCTTCTAGACATAAATACATTTGGAAACTTTCTTTAACTATAAAGAGTTTTTTTTTTTTTCTGAGGATTTTCAGCTATCATCTCAGAGAAAAAGAATCTATTGTCTCTTTTTATTAAGTATTCTTTTTTAAGCTTATTTATTTATTTGAGAGAGTACAGGAGGGGCAGAGAGAAAGGGAGAGACGGCCGGAGTACAAGAGGGGCAGAGAGAGTGGGAGAGATAGAATCTCAGGCAGGCTCTGTGCTGTCAGCACAGAGCCCGAAGCAGGGCTTGAGCTCATGAAACGGTGAGATCATGACCTGAGCCGAAAGCAAGAGTCAAATGCTTCACCGACTGAGCCCCCCAGGCGCCCCTCTGCTTGTCTCTTAACTGTGGTTTGGAGATGTCCCGGGCTGGCGACTGAAAAATCTGGGTGTGAGGACTTATTCTCAAGGCCTTTCTGCTTACCTGGAGAGGGTGAGCTCTGGCTCACCAGATACCAGAAGTGAGTTCTCTGAGCGATGTGAGGTTTTAGGAACAGGTGTCCTGGCCTCGTTAGCTGCGTGGAGCTGTAATTCTGAGACCTTGAGCCTACTGCGACTGAGCACTCACTTCGTCACTGATCAGGTAAGCATGGTCACTTGAATTGGCGCTGGAGACACCCTGATAATCAAGGCTGACATCGTTCCTGTGTCCACAGCATTCACAGTGCAGAGTAGGAGACAGACATTGGTAAGAGGCTTCAAGAAAAATGCGCAAATTTCATCTCCTATTGGTCCTTTTCCTTTCTCTTCTTTCCTTATTCCACTGACATTGTAATTTCTCTCCCGTCCCCTTGCCCCAAGGTTCCCAGATGCTGTGCATCTAGAACTTTCCTTCTTCTCTTGTGCCAATATCCTGTCTTGGACCTCCCTCTCTCACTTCTGCCTAGTGGGTGATGATCATGTTTGGCCCAGCTCACTGCCAACCAGGAAATCCCATTTTTGTGGCTCCTGGCCCATTTTTGTCTGCCATGAGCTTTTTGTTTTTTCCAGACACATAGAATTAAGAACAGCTATAAGAACAGGAACTAGTTGATGGTCAAGTTCATATTACCCATCAATTAATTCATGTATTCATTCAGTAAACGTTACATAGCTTGTATCTTCCAGGGATTGAGATGCAGGAAGGGAAAACACATGGCTTCTGCACAGTAAAAAGACTATAAATTTCCAAAGGTAGGGGGCCCCATCTATCTTCTGCATGCCTCCGTCTCTGGTATTTAACTCCTTCACACCAGCTAGAGACTCAATAAGTCTCTAGACTTGAGCTAGAGACTCAAATATTTGTGAAATAAAAGAATAAATTCACATTTTTATGGAAATGATGGAAATACAAACTATAATAAAATGGATGACCACCCATTCAATAAATATTGATTGAACATTTTCTAACTGCTAAGTACTATGTCAAGCAAGACAGATGCAGTCCTTCCCTTAGGGACCTCCACCCAAATAAGTATTAGAGTTGTTTTAACTGATGTGAAGAAGTTCAGGGTTTAGAGAGCAGAAACCAGGTAGGTTTGCCTGGCTCACGCGAAAGCCCTGCAGCCCAATAAAGCTCAAATTGTTTCTGAAAAACCAAAAGATTGACGTGGTTGAAACACTCTGAGTTGGGGGAAAGGGGGGGAGTGGGAAGACATGAGACTAGGAAAGAAAGCAGATATTGGATTCTCAGAGCCCGGAGGGCAAGTTAAGAATTCAGGGTTTATCTCAAGAACATTGAGAAGATTTTCCATGATTTTAAGTGGGAGAAAGGTATGGTGAATTTTAATTTTTAGAAAATTACCGTGCTTTGAGGATAAAGAATGGGGGGGCATGAAGAGTGGAGAGTAAATAGACTAATTAGAATGCTATTGCAGTAATATAGGTACGAGAGGATATCCACTTGAACTAGGAAGGTGATTTTGGATACAGAAAAGAATGGATGGAGGTGGGGGGTGCCTGGGTGGCCCAGTCAGTTAAGCATCCAACTTTTGATTTCAGTTCAGGTCATGATCTCACAGTTTGTGAGTCGGAGCCCCATGTCAGGCTCCACCAAATGGAGCCTGCTTGGAATTCTCTGCCCCTCCCCTGCTTGTACAATTGCACGTGCTCTCTCTCTCGAAAATAAATAAACTTAAAAACGAAAGTGGATAGATCCAAAATATATCTTGGATGCAGAATCAGTAGGTCATGATTATTAGATTGCAGATGGGGTGGTTATGACAGTAAGGATGATGGTCAAACATACCTTTTACGTTCCCTGCCTGAGCTAACCCATAAATGCTCGTATTATTTTCTGAGATTGAAAATATGGGAGGAGAGCCATGCACGTTAGAGGAACATTATTAGTTAAGTTTTGGATGCTATCACTTTGAGATACCTGTGAGAGATCCAAATGGAAATGTTGAATAATTTAACTGATACACGTTGTATGACTTCCTGGCCCAACATTATTCCTCTAGTAATTATGAGGTGTCCATGTGACCCAATCATAATGCCTTGACTCCAAGGCCACATAACTGATTTGTGGAAAAGCCATGCAAACTTCACTACACCAGTCAAATTCCTTCTCTTAATCTGAGTGGGCAGAAGAGAAATTTTACATTCTGGTTTTAGAGCTGTGAGGCTAAGGTCAGGGCTGTTGATGAATATGGCCCCTCTGTGGGAATTATGTTGGCTTAAAAAAATAAAGATAATACGCAAACAGAGAAGAGTAGAGAAGAAAGGATCCTGAGGATACCGGAATCTTCTTGCTTCTGCCCCTGGTTTGGTTACATGAGTTAAAAGTCTCATATCTGTCATATCTATTTTTTAACCAATCTCTCTCTTCCTCTGCCTCTCTTTCTCTATGTTTTCCTTTGTTTTTTTTTTGTTTTAATTTTTTTAACATTTATTTATTATTGAGAGACAGAGAGACTCAGAGCATGAGCAGGGGAGGGCCCGAGAGATGGAGAGACATAGAATCCGGAGCAGGCTCCGGGCTCCGAGCTGTCAGCACAGAGCCCAATGCGGGGCTCGAACTCACAAACCACGAGATCATGACCTGAGCCAAAGTCGGACGCTTAACCGCTTAACCGACTGAGCCACCCAGGCGCCCCATGTCTATTTTTGTTTTATCTTAGCTAGTTTTTGGTGGGATTTTATTGCTTATAAATCATGACAATGCTAGCTATCTAAGTAGGCAGCTGGATTCACAATCTACAACCCAGTGAAAGAAATCACTTGTAGATATATTGTTGAGAGTTGTTGTTGACATAGATACAGCATTTGAAGACAGGAAGTGGACAAGATCACCAAAACAGATAGGAAAGGAAGAGAAGAATACTGATATGTAAGCTCTGAGGAACTCTAACACAAAAGATCCAGGAGAGAAGGGTAAACTCGCAAGGAGATTGAGAGAAATGCCTTAAGTCATTAGAGGAAAATCGGTAGTGTGGTGTCCCAGAAGCCAAGGGTGTTCCAAGGACATGGTGGTCAACTATGTAGAATGCTCAAGATAGAAAAGTATGATAAAAACTGAAAATCAGCCAGGGGCAGCATAGAAGTCATTGGTGCATTAACCAGACATAACCTCAGTGAAGCAGAGACAGAGATCAGGAGCCACTTGGAGTGACCAAAGACTAAATGGAGATGAGGAAGTTAAACCAGACTATGGAAACCATTCATGGAAAACAGTAGTCGTAAAGGGGAGGAGATAGAGAGGATGACCCTGGAGAGGGAGATCAGAAAGGGACATGGTTTATTATTATTTTTTAAGATGAGAGAGACTAAAGCAAAATTATATTTAAAGATCTATTAGAGCACAGATAACTCTGCCTGGATGAGTGGCGAAAGGTCTTCCCCAAGGAGATGGCTTTGAGCTGGATCTTGAGTAAAACTTTTCCAAAGGAAGAAGGCATTGCATGCAAAAGGAAGATTGTAAGCAAACAAGCAATGGTGTGTTTGGAGAATGGTCAGTAGCTCAGTGCATGGAAAATGTTGACCCTGGATTCTGTTAGGAAGAAAGGAAAACCCACCCAAGACCTTTCTCTACCTTTCGTCTTTGTTCTCAATTTCATTTTTAAAATAATAGGTTAAGCCATATTATCTTTAAAGTCTGTTCCCATATTAAAATCCATAGTGAATGGGGATCTGTCTTCAGTGTTTTGTTAGATTGATAATAATGTCCCCCCAGATGAATATTGCACCAGAGATCTTTCCTGTCCTTATATTTTACATTGTGTGGTGAGGGGCTTCCAGGAGGAGGCTCAACAAAAGTGGCCCACTTAGAAAAAAAATAATCCTAAAATATCTTTGAATTTATTTTTTTAACATTTATTCATTGCTTGAGAGACAAAGAGAGAGAGACAGAGTGAAAGTGGGGGGGGGGTGGGCAGAGAGAGAGAGGGAGACACAGAATCCAAAGCAGGCTCCAGGCTCCGAGCTGTCAGCACAGAGCCCGAGGCGGGGCTCAAACCCACATACTGTGAGATCATGACCTGAGCCGCAGTCAGATGCTTAACCGACTGTGCCACCCAGGCGCCCCTCCTGAAATATCTTTGAAGTCCACTATGTTTTACCTTAAAAGTTTATGCGCATCCTATTCCTTAATATGGTTGACATGGTTTTATTATTAAAGTGTTTCATTATTATTCATTAATGCTCAAAGAAGATGGGCCAGCTTCACCCTTTAGGTTTAAATATTTGCAGATAGTTACTTCTATAAACTCTGAGCAAAGATGAAAGTCCCTAGCTGCCTCCTATTTCCTGCTCCTTTGTCCCTTGCCCATTCACTGGCACCTTCAGAGAGGTGGGGGTGGGGGGGGGGTGGGAGGGGGCGGTGGGGGGGAGGGGAGCTGAGCACCAGCTCTCTACACAAGTGAAATATGGTGGAAACTGAGGCAGAGAAGAAGGGCTCTTTAAGAGTAGTTTAGCTGAATTAATTGATCTTTATAAATCCCCTGGGCCAGGGGGACTCAAGTGATTGCTTTATGAGCCTTAGCCTCTTAGCTACTCACATATCATATTATTCACATCCGCTTGGCCATAAGAATTTTCTTTACAAAAGAGTACAAAATATAAAAGCCACGTGAAATTGCCTGAAAGGAAACTCCCTCTCTCTCTCTCTCTCTCTCACACACACACACACACACACATTAATTGGATTCTTGGCAAATGAGTGCAAAAATGTCCCAGAACTGATGACACAAGTTATATTTAGATAACTTTGCCCTAAAATATGTTGGTGCCTCTATGAATGAGTTCATCACACGTGCTACAGACCCCTTTGGCCTGATCCTTTACAAAATAGCTTTGTTTTTCCTTTTTATTACGTGCTCAATCGAAAGTTCTTTGTTTTCTGCTTCTATCCTCATGCATGCCATCCTTCCTATGGGCCCTTTTATGCATATGCCCCACTTGCGTAGCCTGAATGTGTGAATGGAAATTTAAGTTCTGTCCACCATTCATGTAGTATTTTAGTTGATCTCTTGATCTCGGTTTTAGCCCATGAGCTCACCCTTAGGACTCATCAGATTTCCTATATACTGCAAACCTTTGCTCATTCTCCAAAGACCAAGTTGAAGACAAGCACTTTATATGGCATCACAAAGGAAAGCTAAAGCCACAGAGATCTGACTTTGTGATAAGAGACCTGCCAATGATTAGAAGACCTCACCTAGTTGGCCTTAAAATGGAATTAGCCCAGATGGTGACAAGAGGAATTAAGGCACAGCATGGTCCCAGAGCAAACACAATACCTGTCCTTTGGATGCTCTTAATCTCAGAGGCAAATGAGGGAAGTAAGGCTTTCTGAGGCCTAGCCATACATTCCTCAGTGATTATAGTACCAAATACTCATGATTCAAAGTGACTGGTTATCAGATACTAGAAACATCTTCTATTTCGCTTAAAGGATTTAAAAGCGTGCTTGAGGGCCCCAGGTTATTGAAATGAATGAGTTTTAAAGTCATTTATGCACATTTTTGAGGCTGCATCTACAGAGTTTTCAATAATGCTGGCCATATATATCATTGGAAGGAAAAGCAAATTTATTTCTAGAAAGCACAGCCTGGATACAGGTATATTTCCTTAGTGTATGCTGTTTACTTTGCTCACAGAATCTCTACCACATATATATATATCCTGGACACATTTTCGGAACTCTATGCAAACAGGCAGACTTACAATGCTCACTTCTTTGTTTCTAGTAGCCTAGGATTTGGCGTAAGAGTTAAAGTAGATTCTTGGTGTAGGTACTGCTGTTAGGGGCTGGGATAACCCAGAGCCCGTCTGTACTCGCGAGATGAGATCTTGTCCCATAAATTATTTCCTATAAAACTCTCTGATGACAGAAATGATCAATTTCTGGGCTTCGGGTATAAGCTTGAATCTCTGGTAACATGCACAAACTCTGATTGAAACTTTCTTTCTACTGTTATCATTTGTTTAGGCCTTAATGGCAATGAAGATTCTGAAAGATTGTGATGCAGAGTGGAGAAGAGAGCTCAGGTTACCGGGACGCTCTGGGTGATAATGAAGAAAGATTCTCTGAAGGAAAAAATGAATAAATCCTGATTTTTGCTTAATTCCGTAGTCGTGCGTGGGATGGCCTTGCCCTCAGGATGACACTAGGGTAGCTTCTTCAAAGAGGATGAGTTTTCAAACTTTGAGTATTTTTAAAAAAAATTTAATGTCTATATATTTATTTTGAGAAAGAGAGAGAGACACACACACAGAGAGAGAGAGAGAGAGAGAGCTAGCAAGTGGGGGAGGGACAGAGAGGGAGAACCTTTGAGTATTTTTTTCTGTAAATAGGAATGGAATCCATGGTGTCACGGAATCCAAGAGCAGCTCCCATTTCTGGAGGCCCCTTCTTGCGGGCACGCGCCCATGGATGTCAATGTGGGCAAATCAACATGACTTCCATTCATCTGTGTCTCTCACACATCCTTCGTGGCTGACTTTCCTGCTGCTGCTTACAGATTGGACTCTTGAGGCGAGTGATACAAACGCTTGCAGCCAGAGTTTTCTTTCCTTCCGATGTCCTTGTCTGGTCTTGCTCTCAGGTTAATGACGGCTTTATACAAGGAGTTGGAAAGTGGGCTCTCGTCTTATTTTTTGGCAAAGTTTATGAAGGATGGGTATTTCTTCTTTGAACATTTAGGATGCACCACTGAAGCCATCGGACTTGGGCTTTTTCTTGGGAAGTTTCTTTGACTATGTGTATAGAGAAGAAAGTAGTTTGTGGGTTGTCTGATGACCGTTGTCTGATTGGGACCATTGTCTGAAAGTAGTTTGTGGGTTGTCTGATTGCCTAGAGGCTGCGAGGGAACAAAAGTCTTCTTTGCAGGACGATGAAAATATTCTAAAATTAGATTGTGGTGACGGTTGCACAAATGTGTGAATATACTAACGACACTGAGTTGTCCACTGTGAGTGAGCTATTCGGTATGTAAATTTCGGTGACGTTGTTTAAAACATATGATTCTGTTCATCTCCCAACAGTTTGTCTTTTCTGTATACTACTGATTTCTGCTTTCTGTCCTTACTTTTCATTTCTTTGGGTCAGCTCTTCTTTTACTAGTGTATTAAGTTGCCTCCCACTGGCCCCTTGGGGCTGGCTGACCAAACCAGTCTTATGCTGCAGGTTTGGAGCTCACATGTCTTAAAGATCATGGCCTCGAGGATTAAGGTTGTTGGCCAGTCTGGTCCTACAACCAGCAGATAGCGTCTTTCGGATCCTGGAGATGAGGCTGTTTCTACGTGCTACCATTCAAGGAGGCAAAATTCCCAGGAGACAATTAGCAGAGATTTTTTTTTTCCTCAGCTTTTTTTCTTTTATCAGGGGGTTTTCCACCCACTCTCCAGCTCGATTCCTATTGCCACATTGTATAGAATAATTTTAGTTACCACAACCTCAGATGAGCTAAACTGCCAGATATTGGCACCAACTTGCTGCCCAGAAGCAGGCCCAGATCTTTGTGCTGTGTGCACGAAATTGTCTTGCTTTTCTGGCCCATGTGCCTGTCCATGTAGATGCTTATCGCGTTTTGATATATTGTTTTACTTATTTATTTATGCTGTGCCTATCACTGTTCTTGTTTGAAGAGGGAGATGGCCATACAAAGCATGTACCTACTGAACTAATCTTGATGCCTCCTTAGGGTGATTCTTGCTTAAATACAATCTCCCAATTGCTTTAAAAATAACTGAAGGCCAACTGAAGTAAACCCTTTCTTGGTGTTTTCTTAAACTTCAGAGCAGCGTTGTCCAATAGAAATAAAACACAAGCCACATACACACTTTTAACTTTTCTAGTAGTTACACTAAAAATATAAAAAGAAACAGGCTGGGTGCCTCGGTGGCTCCGTGGGTTAGGTGACCGACTCTTGATCTTGGCTCAGGTTATGATTTCGGCTCAGGTCATGATCTTGTGGTTTGTGAAATTGAGCCTCACGTCCAGCTCTGTGCTGACAGTTGAAGTCTGCTTGAGACTCTCTCTCTCTCTGCCCCTCTTTCTTTGCTCCTCCCCATTTGCACTCTTGTTCACTGTCTCTCTCTCAAAATAAATAAATAAACTTAAAAATTTTAAAAGAAATAGGTCAAGTTAATTCTCATAATATATTTTATTTAACCCAATACAAATCTCTCTCAACTTATGATGGGGTTATATCCTGATTAAATGCATGTAAGTTGAAAATATCACAAGTTGAAAATTCATTCAATACAACTAACCTATGGAACATGGTAACTCAGCTTAGCCTACCTCAAACGTGCTCAGAACACTTACATAGCCTACAGTTGGACAAAGCCATCTAACACAAAGTCTCATTTATAATAAAATGGCTATCTCATGTAATTTATTGAGTACTGTCCTGAAAGTGAAAAACCGAATGGTTGAACGGGTGCAGAATGGTTGTCAATGTATTAGTCGTTTACTCTCCTGATGGGGTGATCAGGGTATCGGTTGTTTACTCACCTGGGAGGGGTGGCGGCTGCCCATGACAGATTATCATACCGAGTATCACTAGCCTGGGAAAAGGTCACAATTGAAAATGCAAAGTAGAGTTTCTATCAGATGTGCATCACGTTTGCACCATCATAAGTCAAAAACCGTACATTGAACCATTGGGAACCATTGGGGACCATCTGTATGGCCAGCATGCTATCATTTCCACGTAAGATCAATATAAAAACCATTAATAAGATATTTTTAGTCTTCTTTCATACTAAGCCTTTGATACCTAGTGTGTATTTTATACTTACAGCACATCTCAATTCAGAGTAGCCACTTGTCAAGTGCTCGATAGCCATATGTGGATGGTGGCTCCATATTGGATGGTAAAGACACACAGCAAGTATGAAATGATAGTAAATTGAATCAGTACCACTACTGCTTTGGACTTTTTGGGGCCTTTTTGTTCTAAGGATTTCATTGAGCAATTAAAACACACGAAGCCAAATGTAGATGGCCTCAAAGGCTGTATGTTCCTCTATTATACCTGTCCTTTGTGCTAGCATATTTGTATTTTTTTTCAACGTTTTTTTATTTATTTTTGGGACAGAGAGAGAGACAGAGCATGAACGGGGGAGGGGCAGAGAGAGAAGGAGACACAGAATCGGAAACAGGCTCCAGGCTCTGAGCCATCAGCCCAGAGCCCGACGCGGGGCTCGAACTCACGGACCGCGAGATCGTGACCTGGCTGAAGTCGGACGCTTAACCGACTGCACCACCCAGGCGCCCCATGTGCTAGCATATTTGGAGGACTTTCCTTATTTTCTCTTTTTGAATTGAGGGAAGAGAGCAAAAAGCCTTTATGGGTACAGATTTCCAGTAGAAACAAGGCCCTTTATGCTATCAATCTTGGGAAAGTGTTTTCTGAAAAATCAAAGTTTTGGTGTTTTCGAGTTACATGAAATGAGAATATATAAGTCTTGAAATACTTGTTGCACTAATTACCTATAAATTAGTTAAGGAGTTAAACTCCGTTTACTGCCAAAAGACATTCGAAGGTGCTGGAAAGATTAGGAAGACATCAGAAGTGTCAAATACGATGGAGTTTTATGGGTTATACGAATTTTTTTTGGTTGAGATTAATTTTCAATTCCCCCGTGACAAAGGGTATTTGGTTTTACTGAATGTTGCAGTAATGGTTTTGATAGGCTATTTACAGCCTGACACCCCAAGCATCTAAGGCAGATAGGTAGATCTGTTTAAATGCAAGAACTCCTTCTCCTCCATGTGGGTCTTAGCAACCCTTGCTACTTCCGGGGAAAATAATCCTCTCAAAGTATATTGTTACATTATTAAATCACTTGTCTCCTAAAGCATGAGACCACCTTCTCTCAAGATCTCTAAATAAATCACATTACTTTATCAAACTGCTTATTTACACAGCTTAGAAACACTGATAGTTCATCAACCTCCTGATTTTATGGCCAATCTTCAGACACGCTAATCTGTCACATCTTTTGAAACCCCTTCCTTCATGGGTAATAGTTTTCCCCAGGAATTCCCAATCATGTCATATTTAATGAAAACAATACCAGTAATCACATTGGTACGTAGCCCTTTCCTCTTGGGAATCTCCAAATGGTTTCCAGATTGGTGGGGGTCAGTTTTCAAAAGCCCCTTGTAAAAAAAAAGAGGGGGAGGGGATTAGTTCTCTATCAAGGTGGAGGGGGGAGTAAGGCTCCCAACGAGATTGAATCATTACCCGTGTCATTCAGTCCATCTGTGCTGTATCATTTCCTTTCGGACCCAATGTTCCAATAAGCTGAAGTGCACCTATTTGGCAGGGACCCCTCTTATGCTGGCCGGGGAACCATCATGCTGTCATCGCAGCTGGATATGACAGGTTCCAGGAGTTTAGAAATTGTTCTTGACATGGTGGGAAGTATGTTCATGTCCTCGCATCAGGAATGCGTCATTTCCTACGTAGGTGGAGCTGCCCTATTCCCAGCCCTTTCTATGCGGTTACCACGGTTTATTTTCCCCTATGGTGCTTCCCACCACATAACGTGTTACGTATTTGTCAAACTTTGCCTTTACCTACCAGCATGTAACCTCCATGAAATCCCCAGCTTTGTCACTTTCGTTCACAAGTGTGTTTACTGCCCAGGCACTTAGTAGGAGCTCAGTCGACGGTCAGTGAATAAAAGAACAAATGTACGTGCAAGAACTTCAAAATGGCACGTGGACTTCCTTTCAAATGGTTAAATGGAGTCGGAGATGCCTAGAATAACATCACGGCGGCGTTGCAGTCTATTGGCTGTGAGATCTTGAGAGAGCTGCTTGAGCCCTCTGCTTTCTTGGGGCTGAAATAGAGTAGTAAGGACCTTGCAGGTTGGTTGAAGACTACATGTAAAATGCTCAGCTGAGCATAGGGCCTGGCTTGCAGTGAGAATTCAGCCAAGAGTGGCTATTTGAATAAAAAAAAAAAAGGCATTATTGTTCCAGTGGTTTTTTACCCGGAGGGTTGTTAGATCTCAGAACCCTAACTTTAACCATGGAGGTTAAGCCTCAGGGCTAGGTTCTATTCCTTCAAGGGTCCAGGACAAAGACTTGGGCATAGTTACGGGTCCCGGGGGGCTCTAGGGCAGCAGGAACATGCTTTGCAGGGTTTTCCAGCAAATCTAAATACAGTCTTCAAGGATACCCTGTTCTACACACAGGGGCTGCAAGCCAGCTTCATATTCCAGCCCAGCAGGGACCGTTTCTGAGAAGGGGAGGGGGCTCATGATGCCCCACAGCAGGTGGCTTTCGACTAACAGAAGGGGAAATTTGGTTTAGGCCCCTCTGGCTGGGGGTTATCAAGTTGTCTTTGCTGAATAGTGTCTTGCCCTTATTTGGGCAAGGAGGGAAGTGGGGGGCGGCTAGTGGGGGGGCGTTCATTCCTACACCCTGATTACCAGTTCCTTCCCAGCCCTAGTGTGGCAAGAGCAGTTAGAGTGACAACAGCTGACTCACCCAGCACAACCCGTCACCTTCTGGGGAAAAAGAGATACCGGCATTCTTCTGTGGAGGCCCTCCTGAAGGACACATACCTCTGAAAGCAAGTGAGTGTTAAGTGCACAATCTTATCTGCTTCTCCAAGCACAGAAAGAATATTTTACCAGCCATTTAAAATAAGTGGCCCTGCAAAAATGCAACATTACTCGGATAAGCATTCCCGGCACCTCCAGGAGTGGGGGAGGAGAGCCCTTCCAAAGAGTTAATAATATAATGTAACAAAAGATAGGAAAAGCCATTTTCAAGTTGTTTGCACTTTTATGCATCGTTATCGTCACTCAGACAACATTTTTCACCTTAAGAAAAGGGAGGGAAAAGGATTTCAGAGACAGAGCTTGCAAATAAAGATTTCTATTAAAGTATGTATGTGCGTGCGTGGGTCTGCTTGCACACACATGCACACACACTGACTTCTCTCGGGACTCCTGCACAGTGGTCATGTGGGAGCACTGACCCTCCAGACTTCGCCAGGACCCTACAGCTCCTGCCACAGCTGACCCCCACCCAGGAATGCTAGGAATGTCCTCCCTCACCTTCCCTGCCCCCCACTTGCTCCGCTAGCCCACCTCCCCAAATCCTGTTCAGTCATCTGGGCTCCAGCCCCAGCGCCTGGAGAATACTCCCCTACAGATTTCACTGCGGTCCACATGCTGCTTTCTCTGAACATCTGTGACATGTTGTGCTAGCCCGTGCTTATACTCGGAAGTTTGTTCTTGTAGCTGGACGAGTGGAATAAACAATCGCGTGGTTCTTGCGCAGAAGGGTCATAAATCCTCATACCCCCTCTTCTCCTAATGGAAAGTCTCTGAGATGCCTCCCCAGGACAGGGATGGGACCTAACACACTGCAGCAGCATTTCAAAGCTTCTGTAGTGCTTCCTATAGCCCCTCCGTGATTAGATGGTCCTGACTGAGCCTGGGTGTCTTAAGCAGGGACCAGGGGCCCAGAGGGCAGAGGGGAGAGAGTGGGGCACTGGGGTGGGAGGGGTGGATAACACTGGACACCATTCAGTACATTGATGTAAGGCTCCAACTGCTTAACATAAAATTATACCGTGTTAGCATGGAATGGATTGTGCCGTATTCAGAAAACATACGGACTCCTGGGTATTGAAATAGATCACACGATTTTAAAAAGTAATGGTTATTTTTGGAAGAATGTGTGTGTGTGTGTGTGTGTGTGTGTGTGTGTGTGTCTGCACGTGCACATTTGCAATGGATTCCAGAGTTATCTGTGGGATAATCAGCAAAGCCCTCCTTCTGCAGCTTACGCTGCTTCAAAGCCCCTCCTGGATCCCATTCAGTCAAAACACTCATTGAGCACCTACTCTGTGCCAAGGAGTGTTCTACGTAAGTCAATCAGTTCCCGCCATCCGGGAGGTGACAGCCTTCCAGGAAGTGAGAGAAGATGAGGCTAGGGAGCACGGGGTGTGGGGCCAGGGGTGGGGCTGATACCTCCAGCTTAGATGAATAAGATGATTGCAACATTGCTGTGGAAGCTAATTATAGAAAAATTCATCTCTCCTGGGTTATAAACAATTTCCTATAACTATTTTGTTGAGAAATCTAATCTCATGAGGATTTTTTTGTGTGTCCCTTTCCTGACTTGTTTTTGTGGGATGTGTGTGTGTGTGTGTGTGTTCAGCTGTCACTGGGATTATCATACACAGAGCCTGCTCAGGAGAAACTTGGTATCCCCCGAGTCCCATGTCACCGAGTCCCATGTCACTTTTGCTCTTTCTCAAACCCTTTTAGTGCCCAGACGCCCCTGCACAGCCCTCCTACCCACAACACACGCATACACACACACAGGCTCATACACCCACACCCTTTGTGGTAGGAGGTCCCCAAAATGCCATGACCTGCTGACCAGGCACCTTCCATCACGTTACATGACTGTGGGGAGAATGGACACCGAGAGGCGGTTTCTGAAAAAGTACATAGGAAGTCAAGATTTTTTTAAATTTCCTTTTTCTAAAGGTTAAAATGAAAGCAGGGAAGAACAGAGCATTACTCTCCTGGGCCCAGGAGGGATGGGGCCTGGGTGTCCCAGGCCCGGTCAGGTTGTCTGTATGTGGTTCCCTCGCCACAGCGCTCCACGATTTATCCGGTGTATCCGTGCCCACCTTTCTCAACCACATGGTCAAATCAATCCGGAAGTGATGCCAGGTGCCCTCCTCATTCGGCAGGCTTCTCTCCCCCCCCCCCCCACCAGCTTCTGGTACTCCAGCCATTCCCTCTTCTGAAAATGCTCTATGTCTCCCCATCTCCTGGTGTCACTCACCTTTGTCCCCTTACCTGCAAGGGGGAGCCTTTCCCGTCAACCCTCCACCAGCTGCATGGGTCCCACCCCTTCTCGAAAGCATTGCTAAAATTCCATCTCCCGTAGCCAGCCCTAAGCACCTAAGCCAGGAATGCTCGCGTCTCAGCCAGGAAAGGACTCACTGTCCTCCTGTGGTATTGCTCTCAATTCATGTATTTGACAAATAACTGTTGAACACCCAGCATGCCCCCACACAAACACTGCTCGGTATGAGAGAGACAGCGATGACCGAACCCAGGGAACAAGCTTTCGGTCCTGTGGTTGGTTGGTTCCCAGACTAGTTGTGGGGTCTTTCTTTCTTTCGTTTTTAATTTGTTTTTTTAAATGTTTATTTATTCTTGAGACAGACAGAGCATGAACAGGGGAGGGGCAGAGAGGGAGACACAGAATCCAAAGCAGGCTCCAGGCACTGAGCTATCAGCACAGAGCCCAACTCAGGGCTCGAACTCACAAGCTGTGAGATCATGCCCTGAGCTGAAGTCCGATGCTTAACAGACTGAGCCTCCAAGGCGCCCGGTTGTGGGTTCTTTCTAGGGCAAAACTGGGTTTAATGGTTCCTTCTATCCTCGTGGGTTCTTTCTAGGCAGGACTGGGTCTAACGATTCCTTCTATCTTCCAGAATCCAGTCAGAATTCAATTGAATGTACTGAACTGATTAATGAGTTCATTCATTCTTTTGGACAGTGCCATACAGAGTTGGAATCGACACTGTAAATAACCCCCCCTAAATATCTGAGGCCGAATGTGGAAAGAAGAGGCATACATTCCATTCTTATTAAAAACATCGAGCGGTTGTTTTCTGTATCGAATGTGGAATTCTGGTTTTATCAAACACGTCTCGGAGAAACACCCCAGCCCCCAAAGCAGACGGCAGTTGTAAACATCTCCTCTTCCGGCTGAATTCCAGATCCTGACCTGTGAAATGCCAGTTCGTGGAACGGAAGCTAAGCCCCGAGGGTCTTTGTGTGTTTAGACCCGCAGCGTGATGCCTGGTGCCGGACCGGGAGTTAGCTCAACCCACAAACCACCAGCAAAGGGGCTGAAAAAAGACAGGACCCAGGGGTTGGGAGCACAGTTGCTCAATGGCCCAGAATCTGGATCTTGGAAGCCAAATTATGGTCAGCCGCATTGTTTAATTATTGACCTTGTTCTCTGGCACACAGGGTCTTATGTGTAGACTCTATCTTTTGCTTTTTCTAACGAGTCTCCTCCATCCCACCAACACAGTTTATTCCAAAACATGGCGAATGGCACGTATACTGGCTTTTTTTTTTTTTTTTTGGCTTAAAACACGGTCAAGACTCTTGATGATGTAAGAGAACAACAAATGAAATCAGCTTATTTCCTTCCTGATTACTACACTGCTTTAAAGGAATGCTGAGGTTTTGTTTGCAAAAAAATACATTGATGATTATGCAACCAGTGAGATCTCCATTTTACCTTATTTTGTTTAGCGCAGACTCGGTTAAACTTAGCCCTCATATAACCTTCTCTAATCTTGGTGGCTTACTTGACAATCTGGTGAACTTTTATCACATCCTGAGGCTGGATGTGCATTTTAAGGTATCGGGGAATGATGAGTTTTGTTCTGAGGCGAAGGAGGCAACATGGCATAGGTTTTCCGTCTTAAATTAGCACAGATCATAGGCTTCTGGGAGGACCATGACGTCAGGTGACCGCAGTGATGGGGCAATAGCAGCCCAGGAATCACAGGACAGCTGGGGAGGACATGGCACACTTCTCCTCAATCCAGCTGAGACTGTTAATGCCCACACTGGGGAAGAGCTGCATCCCCCTTCTGCAGCATTGAGCTGGGCAGGCCAATGGGTTTCTGGAGTAGCTTCTGTTTGCATGACTGTGTAATAAGAGGCGGTCTTAGCTAGGTCTGCTCTTACACTGTGTGACGGACCATTATCCGGGCCCTGCTGACTGATCGCACACTGGATTGACTAAAGCACAGTCTTGTGGTTTATTTTGATCAAGTCCATGGGCTTTGGGGTGGCGGGGGTGGGGGTCGGGGAGGCGCGAGAGACCTTATCGGTCGGTTCTTCTGCGTTGTGCATTCACTTCTCCTGTTAACATTAGCAGAGGGTGTATCATAGACCGAATGTTTGTGCCCCATCCCAAATTCATATATAGAATACCAATGTGATGGTATTCAGAGGTGGGGCCTTTAGGAGGTAATTTGATTTAGATGGGGTCATAAGGGTGGGGCTCGCAAGATGATATTAGTGCCCTCGTAAGAGGAAGAGCCCAGAGCTTTGCCCTCTGTCTACTGTGTGAGGACACAGTGAGAAGGCAGCCACCTACAAGCTAAAAAGAGAGGTCTCAACCAGATCCTGGATCTTCTAGAAGGGTGATCTTGGACTTCCCAGCCTCCAGAGCTGTGAGAAACAAATGTGTATTGTGTAAGCTGTCCAGTGCAGGGCACTTTGTTATAGCAGCCTGAACTGCCTAAGACAAACTGTACTTGCTGAATAGAAAACTGCTCTTATCTCTAAATATACCACCCTTCTTCTCCATATTCACTGAATATTTCCAGTATGTAATTACAATCTTTTACTGTACACTTGACCCTTGACCAACATGGGCTTGAATGGCACTTGTGGGTCCACTCACATGTGGGTTTTAAAAAAAAAAATTTTTTTTAACGTTTATTTATTTTTGATGACACAGAGAGACAGAGCACAAGCAGGGGAGGGGCAGAGAGAGAAGGAGACACAGAGTCCAAAGCAGGCTCCAGGCTTCGAGCCATCAGCACAGAGCCTGACATGGCTCAAACACAAACAGTGAGATCATGACCCGAGCCGAAGTCGGACGCTTAACCGATTGAGCCACCCAGGCGCCCCTAGTGTTAAGGATTGTTTATTTGTTTGTTTGTTTTTATAAATACAGTACAGTATTGTAAATGTATTTTCCTTATGATTTTCTTAATAACATATTCTTTTCTCCACCTTGCTTTATTGTAAGAATACAGAACATAATACATATAACATATGTATATTTAATACGTATATTTAATATTTTAAATATATGTAATATATTTATGTAACATATAAACTATGTTTTAATTGACTGTTTATGTTATTGTTAAAGCTTCCGGTCAGCAGTAGGCTCTTAGGAGTTAAACTTTGGGGGAATCAAAAGTTATACTTTTCAACTGGTCAGCGCCCCTAACCCTTACATTGTTCGGAGGTCAGCTGTATTCTTTTAACTGTTCCAATATCCTTTTTCAATCCCACTAGGGTGGAAACTAGGAGAACAGAGTGGAACAGATTCTCCCTCCCAGCCCCGGGAAGGAGCTAACACGGCCAACACGTGGTCTCA
This sequence comes from Lynx rufus, assembly GCF_022079265.1. Taxonomy (NCBI): domain Eukaryota; kingdom Metazoa; phylum Chordata; class Mammalia; order Carnivora; family Felidae; genus Lynx; species Lynx rufus. The sequence goes on from NW_025814878.1 coordinate 129,229,987, forward strand.
GCCTTCTAACCTCGAGGACTGTGCGAGAATAAATTTCTATTGTTGAAGCTACCCAGCTTTGTGGTGCTTTGTTAATGACAGTCCTGGGGAGTTAGTACTCACAACTCCACTTAAACTCTAAATTATCTGCAGACAGGGACGCGGGGTCCTTTATCCCCAAATCTCTAGCAGCTGGCGTACCCACTAGATGGTTATAGAAACCTTGAGCTGCCTTCTCAAGCCAAGTTCTCCTCGGACTTTAAGTTGGGGGATAGAGGTTAAAAAAAAAAGGGAAAAATGAGAGGTTGGAATTGGTACATACCAGAATTTTGCCCAAGTTTTTACTATCCCCCCCACCCCGACTCCTAAATCATGATGTCTCCTTCTCCACACGCATAGAGGAAAGACTCCAAGATCCAAGGCCGTTCGTCTTTAAAACCATCTGCTAACAGGGATAAGTAAGAACATAATGTCTTCACCCTGTGTCCTACCCCCTCCCTACCCTGGGGTTTAGCTACCCCACAATTTCCTAGGGAACTCTTGTTTCTTATTATTTAAAGGTTAACTTGAAATTCATTTTGGATGAGAAAAGTAAGAAAACTCTGGAAAGCTGTGCACAGCTAAGTGTTTTACCTTAGGTTAGCTTCTAATTCCAGAATCTTTGAAAACTATCAAACTCAGTGATGGATTCATGTGGTTCCCTGACCAATACAGATATTTGTAATAATAATAATACCAGAGAAAAAGATAGTGCAACCTTGGAATGTTTTCCCTTTACTCAGCTGAAAATTAAACCAGACAGGCAATTACCAAGGTTTTGCTATAATATATAATATGTGTCCACTGCATTTATGGCACATTACATATTACATGGTTATTATTCTGCATTTTCATCCAATCATCTTATTAGCTCTGGTATTTTTATGTGGTGAATGACTATAAGCTGAAAGTCAAGTGAGGAAGGCACTGATGGAGAAATAAAAACACAGACTCAGTAAAGTCAAGCCCGTTAAATGTGACCACCACGTACAGCAGCCCACAGCTGGGGGTGTTGACAATGAACTCTCGACGACTGGAAAGATATTAGGGTACTACAGAGTGCTTTTGTAATGTTCTCTGCACTTAACTAAAAAAAAAAAATCAAAAGTGAAGTGTACCGTGTTAAAATAGAATTCACAGTGTCTTTAAATATACTTTTCAGACCCTAGAGAAAGCCATTGTATATTCTGACGTATTGTTCAAAGAAAATGAAAACCGCTCTATGAAATTCTAAAAATAAACTTGGACCCATTTTTTTACAGCTCATTCAACTGGTTTTCTAAATTATGAGTCATTTGTTGCTTTTGGTGTTTGATGCCATTTGCCTAGAGCTACATCGAATCCTATTTTGGGGATATGAGTGAAGATATGATGAATATAATAAATCAGGCTGCCGTTCAGATTTTTTTTTTCCTAATAGTGTTCTGTCTTTTCTTTCCTATTTCTAAATTCCCTTACCCACCTCTGTCTTTTCTTCTGGAGCTAAAGTTTTGTTTTCTTTTATTTCTTTCTCACTTGCTCCTATATTCCCTCCTTCTCCCTAAAGTTAATGTAAACCATCACCACTGGGAATTCCAGAATTTTCCATCCCAAAGATAGAGTAACGTGGCTTAGTCAAGCAGCTCTGAGGGTAAAATTCAACTTCTTACATCATATTCTAAAAAGTAGGATTTGCTGAAAGGCCTGGGTGGCTCAGTCGGTTGAGTGCCCGACTCTTGATTTTGGCTCAGATCAAGCCCCGAGTCAGGCTCTGTGCTGACAGCTCGGAGCATGCTTGAGATTCTCTCTCTCTCTCTCTCTCTCTCTCTCTCGCTCTCTCTCTCTGTCTTTTCTCTCTCTGCTCATGAGTGTGTGCACTCTCTTTCTCCCTCTTTCAAAATAAATAAGTAAACATTAAAAAAAGTAGGATTTATAGAGAAAGGTTTTTAATTTTTTTCCACAACATTCAGAGAAAGTGACCATATGAGATGTATTAAAACGGAAGGGCCTGAATACCACTGATTAACACAGTAACTGATGTGTAAGTTGTCGTCAATTTTAATTATATACTCGACCATATATTCTGACTCTGAGAACTAAAAATCACAATGCATATGTTATGAGAAATTATATTTTGACCCAACAAAGGGTGGTGACAAAGCAATCTGCTGAAATATGTAACTTCTTTTCTATAATCACTAGGTATGAGGAGCTAGCTAAACTCAGGACATAGGACCATTTATTTCTGCTCTGTAGTTTAATGTCTAGGTCACAATGGGACTTCAAAGGTTGAACTGAATCAAACCGGAGTAAACCCTTGATCAAAATGAAATATGTAACTGCCTGTTGGAATAGACTGCTCCCTTCCACATGCTTCCCTTGAATTTCAGGAATGTTCTTAGGCAAGACTGGGCCACCCCAGAGAAGGATTATGAAAAAGTCAACAGAGTCTATGGACTGTGAGGGTGACAGTGGGGAGTTCTAAGGGGTCCTGGCACCTGCAATGTCCGGTCTCCCTTTCAAGCTTTGTATCTTTCATTCCACCGTTTCCCTAATCCCCTACCAATGCAATCAATGTCTCAGGTGAAAACAACAGCAACAACAAAACCCTGGGGCATGTGTTACCTGATTACTTATCCTTTGTCCAACATTTTGTAACATTCTGAAGGTACAGATCACATTCCCTACATCTTGGTGTCCTCGATAGGGGTCAGTGGCCAAGCAGATGCTCAGGAAATGTTTGCTGAATAGGAAAAATAAAGCAAACAATTAAAAGAAATTGCTGGAAGGTCACTCCTCGTTTTACGGTTCTGGAATGTGGCTGACAGTCAGAGACCACTGGCCACGTTCTCAGCAGCCCAAGCCCATGTTTCAAGGTAGCAACAGGACACTTTTGAGAATTCCTTGTGATCTTTAAGTGACTTGATCCAGCACCAAGGCACTTTGTTGTGGTCCTTTGTTTTCTTATCACTTATTGTAAACGTTGAAGAAATCACTGACTGTGTCACCCTAGCAAATGGAGCTGGTGTATACGCTGTATAATGGGGAGTCTAGAAAACCAACTCAGTTCACAGTGGCTGCTATGATCAGAATAGCTAATGTGGTTGACCAGAATGGATCGTGGAAGGTCACTTGTCTTTTGCCAGAAACAGAAATGCATTCTTGGGTATGAAGCAATATGTGGCTGGAAGCCATCAGCTAGATTTCTCAACCATCTCCTCTATGGTGCAATGCTCTGTGTTGGAATCTCATAGCCTGAATTCTTTGCAGGTGCAGCCAAGACTCTGTACTCCAGATCAGCCAGGAGTTCCGAGCTGTGTTTAGACACCCAGGTAGTTGTGTAAGCAGGAGTAGAATTCAAGCAGGTGGTGTAACATGGGGTCCAAATCCGCACAAAGTCAGAACCGACGCGACCCCATGTCGTGATCCTTCTTGAACATTCTCCCTGTGGGCTATTTGGATACTTGGGATACTTTTATAGAACCCCCTTGTAGACCAGTTGAATGGAAAGAGCATGGAATTTAGAGATAGCCAAATCTGGCTGCAAATTCTGGTTTCTACATTTACTATGCAATCTTGAGTAAGTTACTTAAACAATTTGAACAGCAGTTTTCTTGCCTGCAAATTAGAAATTATACCTATTTTGTAAATTGCTGCTTCAAATGAAACGGCATTACGCAAAGAGGCTTGTATTTTATTTCATGGCATATAACAAACATGAAATAAAAGCCCTTATTCCCCTTCTCTTTCTATTCCCCTTATTCTATTTATTTTTATTTTACCTCTATGACTGGGCTGTGTGGAAGGCTACACCCATTCTACATACAACCAGAGGTGATTCAGGATGCTAGGCTTCCTCCTGGCTCTGTGTGTGTGTGTGTGTGTGTGTGTGTGTGTGTGAGAGAGAGAGAGAGAGAGAGAGCGCATGTGTAAGGGAAGAGAAAGTGTTTGGGTGGAGAGGGAAGATGACAGACTTTTTAAGGCGTGGATATTATCTCATACAGCAGAGTGCCTGAATTCCTTACCCCTCACCTTTGACCTCCTGCCCCCCACCAGCTAACACTCCTGGAGCACAGAGTTGATGATGTTCTTGGTGGGCTTGCTCTCTCTCTGTAATCTCTTCCATCCCCACGCCCTGGGAGGGTCAGAAGAAAGAGAGGAGCAGTATGTGGCAAATGAACATCTCTGCACCCTCATGGAGACCACTGTCAAGTTCACAGACCTCAGAGGGTTACTGGCTTCTTGTAATTCCTCACTTCACCCCCTCTGGGGAAAGGAGGGCCACTTGGGGGCTGTACCAGGCAGGCCTCCTGAGACTCACCTGGTCCAAGGCCTTTCTCTGGGCCACTTCATCATTCCAAACACTAATCAAGGAACGGTCAAGAGGAACACTGTGGGAATTAATGATATAGAACGTCACAGATAAGAAAAAAGCAGGATCTTGGGCAAATGACTATAACTAGATCACCAAACTTCAGGTGTGAGCAAGACGTGGGTAAGCCCAAAGCTAGAGGAAGATGGCGTGCATCCTTCCATTCATTTACGTATCTCGTTAAGATTACTTATCCAGCCCTTTATTATGTGCCAGGCATTGAGCTAAAAGCCGAGGCTACAATGGTAAACAAATCAGATATAGTCCTTGTCCTCATGCTTGTAGAGTCTGGTGTGGGATCTTGCAGCCTACATAAGTGAACCTCCGTTTCATAATTGTCGTTTCATTACGCAGTGTCGTTTCATTACGTTTCATTAGGGCAGTGTAGCAAATTATCTCCAGATCTAGCAGCTTAAACTACTTTCTTATGCTCGTGGCCCTGCAGCTTAGGAATTTAAACAAGGTACGGGAGCCCACGATGTCTGGGCCTTAGCTGAGAAGATGCAGTGTTGAGCATGACTTAATGGCCAGGGGATGAAATTAGCCGGAGATGTCGTCACTAACTTGGCTGGCAGTTGTTGCTTAACTGTTAGCTGAGAACACATGTGAGTGTCCTCTCCAGTGTAACAGTCTTAGGGCGATGGGCTTCTCACACGGTAACTGGCTTCCCCCAGAGCAAGTGTCGAGACAGTAACACAAAAACGCTTCAGGGCCTTTTCTGATCCAGCTTTGGAAAACATAGACCATCATTTCTACCATATTCTATTGGCTTCTAAGGCCAGCCTGAATTCTGGGGAAGGAGAATTAGGCTCCTCCAACTTCTGCCCTCCACCTCTTGATGAAGGACAGCAGGGTAAAAGCGTGTGGGATCAGAGATACAGGTGTGGCCATCTTTTGAAAATACAGTGGCTCCAAAACACTGTGAAGTAAGTGTTATGGTAGGTGAGGATAGGTTAACATACAAGGAGTCCTAATCTTGACAAGCAGGATCAACCAATAGCATTTCAAAGGAAGTGCCCAGTAACCTGAAATTGAGGTTCAGTGGAAGTTAGCCACACAAAGACAGTGTTAGTTGAGGCTGCTAAAACAAACTACTCAATGTTTGGGAGGCTTAACTCACAAACATTTGTTTCTCACAGCACTGAGGACTGGAAGTCTAAGATCAGGGTACCACCATGGTCAGGTTATGGTGAGAACCCACTTCTTGGTCTGCCTTCTTATATTCTCACATGGCAGAAAAAGGTCTAGCTCTCCTCCTTATCTTACAAGGACACTAATTCCATCTTGGAGGTTCCACCCTCATAACCAAATCATCTCCCAAAGGCCTTATCTCCGAACACTGCCCTTTGGGGGGGTTAGAGTTCCAGTATATGAATTTTGGGGGCAGGGGGAAGGACACAAACATGCCGTCCATAACAAAGAGTATATGAGGAACAATATTTTAAGCCGATAGACCAACACGGGCAAAGGCCCGACCATCTGGTGGAAACCTAGGCCATTATGGAACTGAGATGATTTCCATATGACCACCTTATTAGGTGTGAATGTGGTGCCTCATCAGGCAGAGTGGGATGGAGATAGCAGAGGGAGGGAGGCTAGCATGCACATATGTATGTGTTCCTGCAGGATTAAAAAAAATGAAGTTGGAGAGGTAAGCAAGGACCAGAAGGTCCTCGTGAAGGTCCTGGTGAAACATCCTAGGGAGTTTGAACAACAGTCGACGAGAGGCAGAGAGAAATGTTGTCTGTATATAGAAAGGCCACTACAGGCAACATAAAAATGAGAACAGAATTCAAATGTAGGAAGCCTTTAATTGTCCAGTATCCAAGTTCTCGAAAAGATAAGGATGCTCACCTTGCCCAGTTGGAAGAAAGTATGTGGTGCTTTTTTTGGGGGGTCACATTTATTATTATTTTTAAAATTCAAATGGAAAGTGCTGTTCCCTATCCCAAACAAGCATACATCAGACCCATGGATCAGACACTCCCCCTCATCAACCTACAGCATTTTCACGACACATGAAAGACTTTCTTGATTCCTATTAAAAGCAGCAGTGCACCTAAAAGGTCACCGTAATGCCTAATGTTAAGCATCATTAATTGCCGGTATAATTTTTCATAAACATGGAGAAAATCTCTTCAAGAGGCAATGTAAATCCCCAGTCACCATTTCCTCCTCTAGAAAGGATCAAACTTTCTTCAGGAAGGGAAGATGCTGAGTAGGAAATGCATCATTGTAAGACACTTTATGATACTTTGGACTGTGTGGCAAATGGCTATTTACATGAAACCATTCATTTCCTGCAGTGTGGTTCCCAAGTGTTTGCCTTCTTGGAACAATGACGGGAAAATTCCTAACACAAGAAGGACTATGACGACAGCCCTACTTATGTGTTGCTCTTACTAGTCTTGGAAAGTGTCCCATTGTCCTTCATGCATTAGATGAATCTAAAATAAGCAAGAAGTCTAGACAGTGGAAACCATATATCAGATCTATGTTTTACTTAGTATTGTAAAGTGGAAGGCACTCAGGAACCTCTAGTCTGATGAAAGACAAATTAGGAAAATACACAAGGGTAAAAAATATGTATGTTGGGTAACAAGCTTTGGCTACTTTCCTAGTTAATTACCAGCTACTTCAAGTCTTTTAAAGAAGTGAGTGGGGTAAAAATAATACATAAATGAATAAAATTGTGTTAATCAAGTTTGAAAGCAGCTAATTTCTAATGTGTCCTCAACCTTCAAGACTGCTATCTGACCAATTTTGATTATATCCAGCAAGTGTTTATTGGGCCCAGTCTATGTGATCCTTTGCCAATCTATGTGATGCCACACCAATCTATTTTGTTAATTACTACATCTCAACACAACAGATGTTTCACATCTTTTTATTTGGACAAACTTTGGGCACGCTTACTATTGAGTGTTCATTTTCCTTTTGCCATTCGAATGCCCTGATAACTCAAAATTAATTAGTGGCCTTCAATTTTGTTCTTTCCCACATTTGCTTTGGATATTCTGGGTCATTTGGATTTCCAAATGAATTTTCGAATCAGCTTTCGTTTTTTGCCAAAAAAAAAAAAAAAAAAAAAAAAAAGGCTTCTGGGATTTTTATTGGGATTGCACTGATTGTAGGTAGCAATTTGGAGAAAATTGATTATCTTCATAATGTTGAATCCTCTGACTTACAAAATACATATCTCCATTTATTTCATCCCTCTTTAATTTCTCTCAGCATGGTTTCATAGTTTCCAGGATACTTCTTTTGTCAGATGTATCCCTTATTTTAATGTTTATTTATTTATTTTTGAGAGAGAGAGAGAGAGAGCACAAGCAGGGGAGGGGCATAGAGAGAGAGGGAGACATAGAATCCAAAGCAGGCTCCAGGCTCTGAGCTGCCAGTGCAGAGCCCAATACTATAAGGGGCTCGAACCCATGAACTGCAAGATCATAACCTAGGCTGAAGTCAGATGCTTAACCAACCGAGCCACCCAGGAGCCCCCAGATTTATCCTTAAATATCACATAGTATCATGCTATTGTAAATGTCATTGTTTTTCGATCTTTCAATTATTCATTGCTAGTTTACAGAAATATAATTCACTTTTGTATATTGATCTTGTATACCGAAACTTTGTTCAACTAACTGATTGATTCTAGTATCTTTCCTGTAGACTACACTGAGTTTTCTACGTAGACATTCATGTTGCCTTAAAAAAAACCAAAAAGCTTTTATTCCTTTTTAAAATGATGCCTTGTCTTTCTTCCTCTTGCCTTATTACACTGGTTAGAGCCTCCAATATGGTGTTGAATACAAGGGGTGAGAGCAAGCATTCTCATCTTTATCTTCATACCGAGAAGAGCATTCAGTCTTTTGCCATTGAGTTTTATGGTAGTTGTAGATCAGTAGATGTCTTCTGTTGAGTTGAGGAAGTTCCCTTCTATTCCTAGTTTCTAAGGAGGTTTTAATAGAAACAGATGTTGGGTTTGTCAGACCTTCCTACATCTGCAGGGGTGATTATGTGGGTTTTCTTTTTTGGTTTGGTGAATTACATTGATAGTATTTAAAATGTTAAACCAACCTTGCATTCCTGATATAAATCTCACTTGCTCATAATATGCTTTTTATTTTTTGTTACATTTGATTTGTTGTATTTTTAAAAAGAATTCTTACACCTAAGTTAAGGAGAAGTATTGATCCAAAGTTTTCCTGTCTTGTAATATTTTTACCAAAGTAATTTTAGCTTTATAGAATGAGTTTAGAAGTATTCTCTTTAATTTCTAGAAAAGTTTGTGTAAAAATGGTATTATTTGCAAATGTTTGGTAGAATTCATGAGCCGTACTTATATGTTGCTCTTACTAGTCTTGGAAAATGTCCCATTGTCTTTCATGCCCCGAAAACTGTTGTTCCTTATAGGTGTTGTCTGTGTTTCTTTCCTCCCCAGACGGGAGACAAATCCAGTCCCCTGTTACTCCATCTTGACTGAAAGCTGAATTTCTTCTTTTTTAAAGCCATGGCAAAAACGGGTTTTTCTACTACTTTACCTGAACTTAATCCTAAACATCACACATCAGGGTTAGCAATTAAACACAGAATTAGTAAACTAGAAAAATGTGAAGAAAGTATTCAGAACGTAGCACAGAGGAAACAAGAAATGGAAAAATAAAAAAAAAATATAAGAGACAATGGAGGTAAAATATTTCTTGCATGCCCCTTTTTCTTCCTGGGATTAGTTTCCTTCCTACTAATGTACATCCTTTTTTCATTCTCTCAGTGATGGAAAGTCCATGATTTGTAAACTGTCAGGCTCGATCTGTTTGAAATTGTCTTTATTTCGCCTTGTTCTTGAATAATAATTGAGCTAGATGGAACTTTCCCGGTTGACAACCACTTTCTCCCATTACTGGAAGGCATTATTCTGTTGCTTTCTGGTCTCTTGTAATGTTAATGAGAATTCTGCCTTTAGTCTAATAAAAGGTAATCTACCTTTTATTCTGATTGCTTTTATTTTTTTTAATTTTTGATGTTTTTATTTATTTTTGAGAGAGAGAAAGTGACAGAACGTGAATGGGGGAGGAGCAGAGAGAGAGGGAGACACAGAATCTGAAGCAGGTTCCAGGCTCTGAGCTGTAAGCTCATGAGGCTCGAACTCGTGAACCGCAAGATCAGGACCTGAGCCAAAGTCAGATGCTTAACCAACTGAGCCACTTAGACACCCCTATTCTGACTGCTTTAAAATTTTTCTTTTGTTTTTAGTTTCATGCTGCTTGTTCCTGACCATTCGTCAGAATTTCCTTCCTTTCTAAGACTGAACGATATTTCATTGTAGGTATGTGCCACATTGTGTTGAAATTCTTAATTATTTTTTAAACAAGGATTCCTGCATTTTCATTTTGCCCTGGCCCTGCAAATAATGTAGCTGGTCCTGCCTTTATTCTATCACATGAGAGTTTTATTGGAAAAGCTGTAAAAGAATACATCAGAGGCATTCATAGCGTATGCTTTACAAGATGATTTTACTGGTCCAAGAGAAAATCACTCAGAGGGTTAAGCCCTTCACAGATAGGCCCAGTGTGCCCTGCCCTGTCCCCCAATTCTCAGGTCGATGTCCCCCTGAGGGGGGCTTTCTTTTGCAAACCACCAGAACGTGAACCTTCATCTCCCTTTGGAGAAATGCACCCCATACTCACTGGCATCAGGAATGTCCTAGAATCCCCTTGCACCCATATGCACACCTGAACCAATACGATCCTTAGGGCAATCGCTTGCAGCAAGACGTTTCCCCAATTAAGCCAGAGTATCACTGGGAGACAGGGTTTTTGTTTAGGGACAGTTCGGGATAAATGTTGGCATTCCAGGTTCAGTGCTCTTTGAGATTTCCCTGATAGTGTAATGCACAAACCTGCTTTACTCTTATTCTTTCTGGGTCATCTCATAGGTAACTATTCTCTCGGGAGAGACATGAAGTTTTCCAAACATCACGACCAAGATCCATGCTAGGGATGAGAAACATTTCTCTAATTACAACACAGTATAGTGTGCTCTCACTGCTCCCTTGAGGGGATGGCGATATATATGATTATGCACTGAAGTGACAGGCTGCCCTTTGTCTCCTTCCTAGTTCCAGAACTTGACCAGAGACCCAGAGCACATAAAAAAAAAAAAAAAAAAAAAAACGAGCCCTAGTACATGTAACTTTTTCTAACAACAGCCATTTGCTTTTTGGTGCCTCTCCTCGGGCCACACAAAGACCTAGTGGAAGCTTTGACATGAGGGTTTTTTGGTACCTTAAACCGATGGCATTCGTAAGCAGAGCATTCCGTGCTAAAAAGCGAATCAGAATTAAAGTATGTTTCTAATTTAAAGCAATTCCCGGGGTAAGAGGGTAGGATAATTCAGGTTATGTGTGTGCGTTGGGGGGCGGGGGACGGAGGTACTGCTCATAACATGTGTTTAGAATGAATGAAAGCATGTGAAATTGAATTGGATGACAAAACAATCCTTAGAGGAAAGTCTGTGAGGTAGCTGGAATTCTAAGTATAAATGAAAGAGGTCAGACCTCACTATAATAAAAATGAAGCTCTGGCTACACGATTACAGCTAGTGTTTTTGATCTGGCTGTTAAGGATCCCGCAAATAGTTGAAAAGCAATTGAATTTATTAATAGGTTGTCTAGAACTGAGCTGACCAGCATGATGGCGAGTGGTCACCGGTGGCGCTGAGCCCTTGAAATGTGCTACAAAGTGGACGTTTCACACTTGAGTTTGAAGACTTGGTATGAAAAAAAGGAGAACGCTACGTATTTCATGAATATTAACAATGATAGCATTTTATACATATTGGGTTAAATAAGATAGTAGTTAGATACACTTTATATCTGCTTCTTTTCGCTTTTTCAATGGGGCTACTAGGACGTTTAGAATCGTTTAGAAGAGTGTACGTGGCTTACATTACATCTCTGTTGGAGAGCACTGGTCTAGAACCCATCTAGTTTCTGATACAAACCCACTTAGTTTCAGACCTTTGGTTTTCTCGGATTTACTCTCATCCTGAAGATTTCATCCCATTCTGCACTGGCAGCTTTGGTCTCAGATGCATCATTTGTTGGTACGTGACCCCCGCCCACCTCTACGTCTCTACAAATCATCTTCTGCACACGCTTCGGGGACAGGGAGAATCTATTTCTTTGAGGAAAATACCCAAATTGATATTCTAAGGTGGCTTTTTTGTTTAACTGAAATTCAGAATAGAATGAGGAATGAATTGTGAAATTTGGCAGAACTTTTCTTTTCAATATCAGTGAGTCTGTCAACCGTGCTATATAAAGACAGACATGACTGGGGCGCCTGGGGGGCTCAGTCGGTTGAGTGTCTGACTTCAGCCCAGGTCATGATCTCACGGCTCATGAGTTCGAGCCCCGTCCAGGGCTCTCTGTTGACAGCCCAGATTCTGTGTCTCCCTCTCTCTGCCCCTCCCCCACTTGCATTCTCTCTCTCTCTCTTTCTCTCGCTCCCTCAAAAATAATAAAACATTTTTTAGAAATTAAAAAAAAAAGATATGCATGATCGAAAGCCTCTGATGTCTTCCTCACTGTCCTTGCCAGAGAAGAAACAACTCATGAAACCAGAGACAGCACTTGTGCAAAAGCAGGATTTCACTAGGTTTTATTCTCTAGCAGGCAGCTAACTTTTAATGTGAGGAAGTGCACGGAAAATGCTATGCTCAGGGTACCCAGGGAAGACTTATTTCAGAGACTTATTTCATCACGTCAATGGCTGGAATTACAGGGCAGACAGAGGAGAGAGAAACAAAGAGAAAGGGTCATAAGAAGAACATATTTTGTAGGGTTTCGTTACTTAATGTATGTTAAGAATATACCGTATGCGTTAATGTTTCATTTTTTGAGCAAAAGTTTTCCATTTTGAGAGTTGGCTGATAAACGAGGAATGAATGTAATTTTACAATATTTTGAACATTTTAAAATTCATTCTGTGTTGTGTTGAACAAAAGATGCAGCAAAGGAAACGTAGCTAACTCATTTGTATTTTGTAGTTTATGTAATGACGCTGAAGTATCGAGCATATACTTTGAGCTTAGAATCAATATATATTGTTGTGTCCCCAAAGTTTGGATTCATACTTTTCTATGATCCCATTATTTAAACATACAAACTTATTTAGGGGTGCCTGGGTGACTCAGTTGGTTGAGCGTTCAACTCTTGGTTTCAGTTTAGGTCATAATCCCAGGGTCATGGGATTGAGCCCTGCATTGGGTTCCATGTTGAGCATGGAGATTTTCTCTCTCTCTCTCTCTCTCCCTCTGCCCCTCTCCCCCGCTTGCACTCACACTCTCTCTCTCTTTCTCTCAAAATTTTAAAAATTTATTTAGAATTTTTTTTTTAAGTTTGGAGGCCTATTTCCTGACCCCACTCATGGCCTGCGCCTGAAATAACTCCTGATAAAATACAATGTTGCATTTATTTTAATGCCTCTAAAGTAAATGGTGACGCTGGTGTTTCCCAGCTAGGTGAATGAACAGCTTTATGTAGCCTAGATGAAATGCTGCTTACCTGACTCTACTAACTGTGTCTTTAATGTTGAACCAGCACGACAGCTGTGGTGGTGATTATTATGAAATTCAATCTAAACTTTATATCTAAGAAACCTTTCATTGTCTGAGGACTTTCTTTCTGGCCACTGGAGCACTGATGTTCTGCCTTGTGCAAAGGCTGAGCCGTAAGTGCCCGAGAATTCAAACCCCAAGAAGTCGCTCACAACCCAGGTCAGGTGAGGATAAATCTCACAGTTTTCTTGCCCCTTAGTTACTTTAATGTTGAGGCATATTCTGCCCCAGCACTCCATAGATTATCACTTGGGGATATTGTTAAAAATTCCCGTTCTGATTCAGTGGATTTGGGGCTGGAGCTTGAGCTAATGATAGTGATCCACTTAGGGTAGGAAGTTTTGGGTTTTTTTTTTTTAATGTTTATTTATTTTTGAGAGACAGAGCACGAGCAGGGGAGGGGCAGAGAGAGGGAGACACAGAATCCGAAGGAGGCTCCAGGCTCTGAGCTGTCAGCACAGAGCCTGATGTGGGGCTCGAACTCACAAACCACAAGATCATGACCTGAACTGAAGTCAGACCCTTAACCGACTGAGCCATAGGGTAGGAAGTTTTACACAATCCCCCGGCATTCCCCCACAGAATTAAGCTCCATTTGCCCTCAGTGGGAAGTTGCTTGATTATTCTTTCGTTTACTTCCCTTCTCTGTGTCTTATCCCTTCCCTTACTAGTGTTTGCTATTTGCATTGGATCCTTATTTTAAGGGCTGCCTCTGGGGGAACCCAAACTAATGATACACATACATACATGTCTTGATATCGTAACACCTGCTTCTATCTTGGTATGTAAATCTCTCTAGATTTATTCTATCTATCTATCATCTATCATCTATCTATCTATCTATCTATCATCTATGTTGAACACAGCAACACAATGCAGCCTCTTACATCCAGCAATGGAAGCATTAGAAAAGAGAAAGGCATCCAGGAGAAGCTGGAAAGAGAAAGCAGATCGTCACCAGCTAAAGTGACTCTTTTCTTCCTCCTTATGTCATTGTGAAAAAGATTTGATATTGTGGACCTCTGGTTAAAGAAGACACCATGCAGTTAGCTAAGGCTGCATAGACAGTGCCCCTCTAAAAGCCCACGGAGTGATAGCCGTTCTACTCAGAAACATGGGTAAAGACTTTTTGCCCTATTCTGTTATTCAGGACACAGTGTCGAGAGGGTTGGTCATGGCGGGGGGGGGGGGGGGGGAGGTCATGGAAAGAAGGTAGGTAAAATGTTAATCTTGGAAAGGACATGAAAGCAGCGAAGCAGAGAGACTCCGGGTCAGGTGGCAGGAAGGCAGGGCCACACCTCCAGGCTCATGGGTCAGCTCCGGAAAGAAGAGGAAAATTAGCAGATGGGCTTGGCAGATGTTCACCCAGGATTCTTTAGTGACCTTGTGCAACTGATACAATGTGTGCCACTCATCTTGTAGAAATGTGACTGAAAGCAAAGCTCTGGACTTTCTGGGCTCAAATCCCAACTCCTCCACTTAGTTTTGCCACCTTAACATTTTATTCAAGCCCTTTAAGCATCAATTTCCCCATCTCTGTAGTGAGGACCATAATGCCTATTTCATAGCATTGCGATGAAAATTAAATGAGATGTTTAATAAACATTAATTAAACGTGTGTTTAAATAAATAAAACACACGTGTGTTTATTATCACATTCAGGGAAAGCCACTGGAGTGGTATCACACTGGTGATGTGAACCAATCCCAGGTATGACAGCTGAGCATTCCCACCGCGGCTCTTAGCTGTGCATGACATCCCCCGCCCCGGGGAAGTCTTCCCTTGAGCAAAGCAAACACCTGTTCTCGGTGAAATGCAAAAGGGAAACTTGGTTTAAAGCTCTTGCTTCCTCTTCTCGTAAAACTTTGCGACCCCTGCTAAAATAGTTCCTGGCAAGGCCACTTCCAGTTTCTCAAGTTCAGAAGAGAACCAGTGATCTGAGATCTCTTAGGGCAATGGCTCGGTCTTGACAGGTGCTGCCCTATCTGTGATTCCGGAGGCTTAAAGACAGGCAGAATCACTTTGATTTTGCTGTTAAGATCCAGTCTTCCCACCCAGTGGCCTCATCATTTGCTGTGGCTTCTCCCCAGTGCCCTGACGGCTTAATATTCTGGAAGCAACCTTTCGGAAGGCCAAGGACAGGTCAGCTCTGAGGATTGTGCGAAAGAGAATCGGTCATTGTACTAAGCTGTTTGATTCTGGTACTTCTTTAATCTCAGTGTTCTGAAAGCTACTTCCCCTCCTTAACTAAGGCCTGCCCCAGCCTCTTGAAGGGCCAGAGAAGGCGGATGCTGATGGAAATCACAGACGTGGCCAAACCTCCCTGGCAGCAGTCCGGTCAGAGGTCATTTGGCCCTTTTCCAGTTAACAGGTGGCACTCAGTTTTCAGAGAGGCTTCTACTTTTCAAGATGGTTTGAATCAAGAGACATTCAGAGTCAAACACCAGTCACTTTGCGTTTCATTTTCTGTAAAGCCAACTAGAGACTTCTTGACAGATGCCCTTTTGAAATAAGCTTGTAGTGGTGGGGGTGATAGGTATCGGAAACAAAGTTTCTTTTCATGTGTCTGTTAGCCATCTCCATGCTGCTCTGGAAAACAGAGTGGAGGTTCCTCAAAAAACTAAAAATAGAACTACCCTACCACCCAGCAACAGCATTACTAGGAATTTATCCAAAGGATGCAGGAGTGCTGATTCATAGGTTTATAGCAGCGCTTTCAACAGTAGCCAAATTATGGAAAGAGCCTAAATGTCCATCAGCTGACAAATGGATAAAGAAGATGTGGCTTATATATACAATGGAATACTACTTGGCAATGAGAAAGAATGAAATCTGGCCATTTGCAGCAACGTGGATGGAACTGGAAGGTATTAAGCTGAGTGAAATAAGTCACACAGAGAAAGACAGATACCATATGCTTTCACTCATATGTGGATCTTGAGAAACTTAACAGAAGACCATGGGGGAAGGGGAGGGGGAAAATGGTTACAAACAGAGAGGGAAAAATGGCATTGAGAGGGTGATGGGCATCGAGGAGGGCACTTGTTGGGATGAGCACTGGGTGTTGTATGTAAACGATGAACCACGGGAATCCACCCCGAAAACCCAGAGCACACTTTACACTCTGTATGTTAGCCAATTTGACAATAAATTATATTTTAAAAAAAACAACGAAGTTTCTTTCTGAAAATTCTTTCTGAATTCTTTCTGAAGTGCTGTTGTTTCAAATTGCACTTCAGTATGCCACATGATAGATGCCCCCCCCGTGCGCGCACACACACACACACACACACACACTGTCTCTCTCTCTCTCTCTCTCTCTCTCTCTCTCACACACACACACACACACACACACACACATGGGAGTATGTAGGCAGTCAGGAAGCATAAAGAATTTATGCTAATGTTTGAATGAAGGAATTGTTGTTAATAAAATAGATTCCTTTTTACACTATTCCACTATTATGAAGAATAATCATTTGTTAATTAATATGCTGGCCCTGAAGGTCGCTCTCATTTGTATTGAAACACAAAATGTTTATCCTCCCTTCTCCTTCCTCCCAACTGGGAGAACTAAAAGATACGTCATTCACACGTACTTGTGAAATTCAAACACATTTTAAAAAACTCCATAGGCCATAAGTCTAAGCTAAAGGATTCCTACTGAAGCCACTGACCATAGAAATCTAAATAGGTCCTAATTAATTAAGAGACTCCGCCATTCTTTTCTTGGGCTAATTACCCAAGTTCCAAAACACAAACCTCGCATTCATACACCATGCAAAAACATGGGTGCAGATGCAGAGACCCTGGGGTGGTGCCTAGACTTCCAACGATGCCATCAGAAATAGAAACGTCGCGTCTGACAATTATGTGATCTAACACCACTGCCCTATAAAGAAGATTTTCCTACTCCTGCCTTTCCTCCCACAGGTGAGGGGATTCAACAGGGTGGCCACCTAGGAACACACACTTGCGTTTTCTCCACAGGTACCCTTGAATACGAGAGTCATATTTGTAGCTCCCCTAGGAAAGAATCAAAGGTCAAGGGGTGGGTGGCCCAGGCTCTTGCTTGGAGCGTGGAGTGTAGACAACAGCTGCAGTGTGTCAGTGAGATTGGCTGCTGATGAGAAAACGCATTGACGATTTCAGTTAACCTCACAGATCAGTAACAGAACACCGTCCCACTAAATCAGGGGCCACCTCGGCAGTTATAGTTGGTTTCATTGAAATCAGTATTGGTTTTTTTTTTTCATTGTGGTAGGATACACGTGACATGAAATTTATGATCTTAACCATCTTTAAGTTACAGTTCAGTAGTGTTAAGTACATTCATATGGTCATGCAACCCATCCCCAGAGATCCCTCTCTCTGGTAAAAACAAAGATCTGTACCCATTAAGCAATAACTCCTCATTTCCAATCTCCCCCAGCCCCTGGAAACTACCATTCCACTTTCTGTCTCTGTCCATTTGATTAATTTAGCTATCTCATATAACTGGAATCACACGGTATTTGTCCTTTTGTGACCGGCTCATTTCACTTAGCATAACATCCTTAAAGCTCATCCATGTTATTGCCTGTGTCAGAATTCCTTCCTTTTTTTTTTTTTTAATTTTTTTAATGTTTATTTATTTCTTAGACAGAGAGAGACAGAGCATGAGTGGGGGAGGGGCAGAGAGAGAGAGGGAGACACAGAATCCGAAGCAGGCTCCAGGCTCCGAGCTGTCAGCACAGAGCCCGACGCGGGGCTCGAACTCGTCAACCGTGAGATCATGACCTGAGCCGAAGCCGGACGCTCAACCGACTGAGCCCCCCAGGCGCCCCAGAATTCCTTCCTTTTTAAGGCTGAATAATATCCCATCACATGGCTAGACCACATTTTCTTTATTCATCTGTTTTTTTTAAGTTTATTTATTTATTTTGAGAGACAGAGAGTGGAGGAGGGACAGGGAGAGGGAGAGAGAGAGAGAGAGGAGAGAGACAGAGAGAGAATCCCAAGCAGGCTCAATGCTGTTAGACTCAGAGCCCGCATCGGGCTCCATGCACAAACCATGACATCATGATCTGAGCTGAAATCAAGAGTCGGAGGCTTAACAGACTGAGCCACCCAGGGACTCCTCACTCATCTATCGATGAACACTTGAATTGTTTCCGTCTTTTGGCTATTGTGAACGATGCTGCTGTAAACACAGGAGCCTGAAGTCAGTTTTTTAAATTACCACAGTAGAGGGCTCATCTTCCATTTCATGACTAACCTACTCTCTGATCCTCAAGTCATGTATTTTGTTGGGAGTGTAAAATTGTTCTGATTCAGGGAGCCCTTTTGACCCATGATACTCACTGACATAGCTGAGTGGGGTGAGGGAACCTTTGGGCATAGAGCAGAAAGGAAGCTAACGGGTTTATGCGTCTGTCTCAATTTTAATCTCTGCCTCCGTAGCACTAAATTTTAATCGTCCAGACTACTCTAGCCAAAATATACCGAATGAGAAATATTATCCAAGAGTTCTGCCCTTACTGATATCAGTCGTGGCTAATACTGGCGCAGCACTTAAAATATTTCAGAAACCATTCTTAGTGATTATGCTATCAGCATAGCTGTTTTACTAATGGGGAAATGACTCCAAAGGTAGCTAAGCATCTTGCTGAGTGGCACACAGGTGGTCAGCGTTGTTATGTGAACCCAGGGAGTTTTTGCCCCAGAGTTCATGTACTTCACCGCTATACTACCCTGTAACTCATATATGGACATTTACGGAGAGATGTATGTGTGTGTGTGGGGGGGGTTGTATCTAATTGTTACTTTTTGACAAAAGGCAATGAGAGAAGACAGAACTTCAACCGATATTGATAGAAAAGGGTGCAAGAATGTATGATAGGAGGTACTCTGGTTTTGTAATTGAACAAGGCTCGTTACCCCAGCTCTCCCGCCAGTTGTCTGGTAACATTGACCACTGGTTTTATCCTCATGGCTTCAGTTTTCTCATCTGGAAATGGGATGGGAAAATGGAAATAATCATATCTACTTGACTTAGTTGCAAACACTTAAGGGATTGTCTATAATATACTTGTCTATAATATACTCAATATAGGTTAGTTCTCTTAAGTCTTATGAAGCAGGAGAAGAAGGTGATCTCAAAATATGTGTTTTCATAAGGACATGCTCTGCATAAACACATTCGTCATAAACACACTCTATTTTCCTGTGTACAAGGGCACTTAGGAATTACATTGCCTCCTCTCTCTTTTGCATTCTACTAGAGTCGAATCAGAAATACAAGAGACATGCTAAGTTGGAACTCTAATGGTAGGTCCTGAAAAAAATCAACCCCATCACTTTAACTGGGGAAAGAACTCCAAATACCACTATGTTGGACATTTGTCATAAATCAGCCTTCCATGCCAGCACAGGATGTACCGCCTCCCAATCTTGACTCAAGGCCATTGTTGTGCAATCGTATCTTGACAGCTGCATAATCATTTTTGCCTCTTCCCTTGATTTAATGTTTTAAATGGTGTAACAATTTGAATAATAGAAAGTACCATAAATCTATTATTTTACTGATAAAAAATACTCACATGGAACCTTATGTATTATTTGTCTAGTAAGTTGGATTAATTCAAGAACAAGCCTTCTGAGCTCAGTTGATTCGAGAACGATCACCCATTGGAGAGTTGCGCTGCACAAGAAAGACTTCTTCACATTGCCCCAGTACTCTGCTTTGAAGATATGCACAGTAAGGCACCGAGGGGACCAGTGGGACATGCGTGCAAATCCAAGTCTACCAACTCTCAAAAGAAAACTTTCCCAACAGCAGAGGAGTGTCTTTGTAGAGATTAAAAGATAGCGTACATCCCTGGGTGGATATACTTGCATCTTTACACGTGTATGTAAAACAAATATAAGTTTCATATTGCTTCCCACCTACCCACTGTCTTTTCCTTGTAACGCTTTCCTTTGAGCAAAAAGTTAAACTTCAAGGGCACCTGAAGTTAAGCTTCTGACTCCTGATTTCGGCTCAGGTCATGATCTCACGGTTTGTGCGTTCCAGCCTCGCATCCGTCTTGACTCAGTGCCATTGTTGTGCGATCATATCTTAACGGCCACACAATCAATGCTTGGGGTTCTCTCTCTCCCTCTCTCTCTGCCCCTCCTCCACTCAAGCTCTCTGTCTCTCTCAAAAGAAATCAAATAAACTTAAGAAAAGTTTAACTTCTCAGTGTGTTTTCATTCTATGATTATTAACGATTGACTGCTGTCAGGTCAATTTATTTATTTGCCAAATCAATGGCAAGTTTAAACAAGCTTAAGAAGTTTGGGAACTGTCTGTAAGGTAGGTTCCATTTTCCCACCGGCCCACTAAATATCTCGTCATTGACATTATCGGAGGTTCCAGCCTAGTGATAGAGAAAAACATTTGATTGGATTCAAAAAGCAGGAATGGAAGTGTGTGTGTGTGTGTGTGTTTTTAACAGTGTTATTTTAGAGCAGTTTAAGGTTCATTGCAAAACTGAGAGGAGGAGACAGAGGTGTATGGGGACAGGCACAGCCTCCCCCGTTATCACTGTCCCCCACCACGGTGGTACATTATTACAGTTGGTGAACCCGTATTGATACATCATTCCCCAAAGTCCATAGTTAACTCTTGGTGGTGCACATTCTACGGGTTTGAACAGATGACACGTGAATGT
This sequence comes from Lynx rufus, assembly GCF_022079265.1. Classification (NCBI taxonomy): domain Eukaryota; kingdom Metazoa; phylum Chordata; class Mammalia; order Carnivora; family Felidae; genus Lynx; species Lynx rufus. The sequence goes on from NW_025814878.1 coordinate 129,250,672, forward strand.
ATAACGTGTGGTGACGATGGCAGTGTGGGTTGTTTCTCCTTGGTGCCCTCTTTTTGTTTATTGCCTGAGGTGACAAAACGCAGGTCTAGCATCCAGTTAAGCTGCATGGAGGGCTAGCGATTTCTGAGATGCAAGAGTTAGCTGGGAAAACTACCATCTTGTAGAGTTGGGTCAATTCTTCCTACTTCTAAGATGTGGCTGCCAGCTCTGCTGTGTGAGTGTGTGTGTGTGTGTGTGTGTGTGTGTGTGTGTGTGTGTTGTGGTAGTTTATGCTTTCTGATGTCTTTTCTTGAACAAGTAGTTTCCTTCTTGGGGGTGGATGGAATGTCTTCCGCCAACACTTAGGGCGGATTACATTTCCCCCTTAGTCCGACTCTGCTTACAACTGCCCTTGAACTATTCGGTTACCACACTAGTGGCATCAGAGCAAATGCTCCTTGCTGAGATGAAACCAGGCATGAAATAGGGTGGTGACTGGTTAAGAAGCTGAAATGAGTTTTGGTTCAAGGTGAGAATTCACAGGCCTTGGTCCAGTGAGCCATGTTTCCCATGCTTACATATCTGTGAAACAGCTGTTATAAATTGAAACTCTGAGAAGTTTTCTCAGCAAAATTGAAGATTAAAAAAAAAGTCCAACTCTCCCTCCCCCCTCTTCTGTTGACATAGCATCTACCACATTCCTCACAGCTACCTTTCCTCCTTGACTTGAGTACTCAGTGACACTCCCGTGTCCCTAAGGGCCAACTTCGTGGTCCTTGAAATTCGGCCACCATTTTGAACACGGACTTTTAGAAATAATTTCTAAAAGAGGAAACGTTGTATACCTTTGTAGCTTGATCACTGAACTTGAAGTTCATGAGCCTTACTCCTATAAATTTTTTTAACGTTTATTTTTGAGACAGAGAGAGATAGAGCATGAACGGGGGAGGGGCAGAGAGAGGGAGACACAGAATCTGAAACAGGCTCCAGGCTCCGAGCTGTCAGCACAGAGCCCGACTCGGGGCTCGAACTCACGGACCGCGAGATCATGTGCTGAGCCGAAGTCGGATGCTTAACCGACTGAACCACCCAGGCGCCCTGATATAGTTTATAAATCATTTCACTTCTTCATTTGTATCACCCTTTTGCCTTTTCCTTCTGCCATTTTCTTCTATTTTCTCCTTGATTGCCTTCCTGCTCTCTGTGTCGTTTCTATTTTTTTTCCTCAGCATCTCGTGTTTATATTTCTCCCTGGGGTATTTTTTCAATTTTTTTCTTTTCACCTTTTTTTTTTTTTTTTACTTTTTAATTTTATTTTTATCTTTTCCCTTAATTTTAGTGACTGTTATGCAACTAGTTCAGACTGAGGAGTGAGCTAGGAACCTGAGGAATAGAATGAAAGCCTCTGCCCTTCAAGAAAATTGGCTCCTTCGAAAAATCTGGCACGTCTCCCTTAAATAACTATAGTAGAAAACCAAGTTATTTTTCCCGGCTTTGTCTTACTGTTCCTCCTCATTACCTGAAAAAGAGCCAATTGAATATATTTTTTATTATAAGGAACAGAAAATATAACTTAAATGTTTTCTTTTTCTTTTTTTTTACCTTTATATGGTACCCGATTGGTTTTCTGCCTTTTACATCAATGAGCCTTGGCTGGAAAGAAACAGTTTCTCCATCTCTGCATAACTCCCTTTGTTTTGGCACAAGAAAGATGTTAAGAATAAAGGCCAGGTGTTGCAGAGACCCTCTTGATTTATACGTCCTCTCATTAAGCCGTGCCATACGGTCGGCTTATATTCAGACACCCGATGGTCTTTCTAACCGTGAAGTGTATAAACCAGGGGTCCTCAAACTTGAGCCTACTCAGAATCACCTGGAGGGGTTGCTGAAGCACGCATTCCTGGCTCACCCCCCTCCGAGTGTCTGATTCAGCAGATCTGGGGTGGAACCTGAGAATCTGCTTTTGTATCAAGTTCAAGTGGTGCTGCCCCTGCTGGCTTGGGGACCACACCTTGAGGATCACTGCACTGAGTTAAATTTCAGAAGGTTACGAGACAGGTGAGTCAGTAGGCGGTTGGTGGAGGGTCTATTCACCTATTCTCAGTGTTTGGGTTCTGAGCGGTGAACCTTATTATTTTCTTGGTCAGGTTTATTCCTAGATATTTTATTCTTTTTGGTAATTTGGCAATTGTACATGGGATTGTTTTCTTAATTTCTCTCTCTGTGACTTTGTTATTAGTGTGTAGAGATGCAATCGATTTCTGCAGGTTAATTTTTTATCCTGTAACTTCACTGAGTTTATGTATCCGTTTCCTCTAGTTTTTGGAGGGAGTCTTCGGGGTTTTCTCTATGTGGCATCACGGCATCTGCACATAGTGAAAGCTTTAGTCCTTCCTTACCGATTTGGATGCCTCTGCTTTCTTTTTCTTGTCTGATATCTATGGCGAGGATTCTAGTACTGTGTTGACTAGCAGTGGTGAGAAGAGCCTTGTCTTGTTCCTGATCTTAGAGGAAAAACTCTCATATTTTCACCGTGGAGCATGATGTTAGCTGTGGATTTTTCATTATGTGGTCTTTATTACGTGGAGGTATGTTCCCTCTAAGCCTCCTTTGTGGAGAGTTTTTGTCATGAATGGATGTTAAAGTAAACCTTTAAATCAATGTATTATGTAATACATTGTTCTTATTTCAATGTTCTTCCGCTATGAGTGAAGAATATGATTATTCTCAACCGTCAGAACTTCCATCCCTGGTATGGATCCCAAGGGCAGGAGGACCCCCACTTAGATGCTGCTTAGCATTTGCACGCTTCTCTCCAACTGGGTCACGTGCCGCTACACAGATTTGAGGTCAACTCTGACAATATTGTTTTTCTAAGCAAAGGAGCAAAAAGATGAGCGTGACTCAGATTATAAAATGTTGACTTTGAAGACCTCCGGTTCTTACTGTTTTTGTAATTTAAAGAAATCTAATCCTCTCAAACTGCCCTGCTGTGCTGTCCCCTGACGTCATGTTTGTCTGGGCTTTGGATTCAACGTTAAGATCATGGTTTAAAACAAAAAGAGAACGGCCCTTTTAAAAGTCAGAGTTTCTTTTAGACCCAGGCTGAGGACCGGCCAGCCACTGGGGGCGTGGACGTACATCCCTGTGCACGCGTGGATGGCGTGCACACGTCTGCCGAGGCATGTGTGCAAGCAGGACTGGAGACCTCTGGTGCGACCCAACTCACAAAGCATCCCAATACATTACTGTTCAAGATTCCTGAGGGTTAGGGCACCTGGGTGGCTCGGTTGGTTAAGCCTCCGACTTGGGCTCAGGCCATAATCTCTCGTTCCTGGGTTGGAGCCCCGCATTGAGCTCTGTTCTGACAGCTCAGAGCCTGGAGCCTCCTTTGGATTCTGTGTCTCCCTTCCTCTTTGTCTCTGTCTCTCTCTCTCTCCCCAATAAACATTTTAAAAGGATTTAAAAAATATATTCCTGAGGATCAGCTTGGCAGATGGGCTAGAGACACAGGAAAGAATTTTAGAATTTAAGAATTCCTGCCAATTATGTTCAAATGTTATTTAATAAACTCAAACTCCAAGACAACAGTTTCATTCACTTGTTGATTTCCAATGCACCCCAGTAATAGCAGGTTTATTGCAGTGGTTTCTAAATAAGAACCTCTTTGGTTTTCTGAGACAAACTGGAAGCTATTACAATACTTTGCATTTGAACCATTAAAAAGATCAGTATGAGTACTGGGACTATTTCACTTACGAATACTATACTATTTTATTTACTCAGCAGACTTACCTTCAGATCCCAATTTAGTAGTGCAGAGAACACTTCATTTCAATGTATTTAGTCTGTCTCTGTGTAAGTTGGTAGTTTATAGAACTGAAAAGATCCTGACACATACACCTGCCTGGGAGAGAACAGATTTTTAACGTTAAAACTAAAGGACAACTATTTGACAGAAGAAAGAAAAAGAAAGAGAAAGAAAGGAAGAAAGGAAGAAAGAAAGAAAGAAAGAAAGAAAAAAAGGAAGGTGGGCAGGAGGGAAGAAGGAAAGAAAGAAAGAAAGAAAAAAAGGAAGGTGGGCAGGAGGGAAGAAGGAAAGAAAGAAAAGAAAGGAAGAAAGAGAGGAAGGAAGGATGGAAGGAAGGAAGGAAGAGAAGAAGAAAGGAAGGAAAGAAGGAAGGAAGGGAAGGAGGGAGGAAGGAAGGAAGGAAGGACAGAAAGAAAAGGAAAGAAGAGAAAAGAAGCAAAAAGAGAAATTGAATATATTTCTTATTAAAAAGAAACAAAAGGAAAATCTAAGTGGGCATTTTAAAAAACTTTATGTGATACTCAGCTGATTTTCCACCTTTTCCATCAATGGCTCTTAGCTGAGAAAAAAAAAAATCTTCGTCCCTGCTTTACTCCCTTTTCCGTAGCATGAGGAAAATCTCAGGAGTCAGGTGCAGGTGCTCCAGAGACCTTGTTGGTTCATCTGTCCTGTCAGTCAACAATGCCATCTGGTGAGGAAGGAAGTCCCAACTCTATTCCAAAGTATCTTTGTGAATTTTCTCAAGACGCAAACACCGCAGGTCACACCGTGCACCGTCTTCGTTGGTTATTTGAAAACCTCGACATTTTGGGGACACAGACCAGAACGGAATTCCTTGTCCCAGAACTAGGTTAACCCAGAATAAGGTGAGTCTTGCTTTCCCTGTGGACCGTTTGTGACCTGTTTCGATAAATGGCGTGTAATCTACCTGGCCGCACACAGTTTATTTGCGATCATTAAGTGAAGCAATAAAAGAAGGGGGGCTAAGGATACGTACTCAGAGATAAAAGCCAATTTCTTTCACTGAGATGCCCCACTAGTCCACGTGTTCAAGAACAACCCACTTCCCATTTCTGTACAATTGTGGTTTCATTAAACCCCAGTTCTGCCTTCCCAGTCATTAGAAGCTAAAGATACAGGGAACATTTTTCATTTTATTCCTCTCCTATGTATGATTTTTCATATACAAGTCTTTGCAACTTTACTTGCTTTCCTTTGCTAATATTGAGAGTAAACGCTGTGAGAGTGGGGCGGAGACAAAAGAGGAAACAGAAAAGGGGACAGAGACAAGGTGGAGGGTGACAGACTTCTTTGACAAACTGCCGTCAGAGAAAGAGCCCAGCAGAATGATTTCAGACGTAGAGGAAGATGAGAACAGGGCACCCTAAGTGAACGGATCAGAGGCCAGGGACTGACGGACTACCTCCAGAAAAGCCAGAGTGAGGCGTGGCTCCCAAAGTCAGAGCCAAAGAAAGACTAGTCAGCGGCTCACAGAGGTGACCCAGGGAGACGACTGGAATAGAGGCTACGTACAAAGTGCTCTGAGAGCTAGCTGTTCCCCCCTGGCTGTGGACGAGAAGCACCCAGAGTTTTGGACAAACGCCAGTGATCTGTCTTTTATAAAACAAACAAACAAAACTTAGTAATATATATGGTTGGTACCTGTTATATATATATATATATATATACACACACACACTGTATATATGTTTATAGATATATAGAGATAGAGATAGAGATAATAGGTACCATGAGTATATATATTATACACAATATTTATATATAAATATATAATATAATTATATTGTATTATGCAATTATATATTATATATAACATTAAATATTGTATATACATATATAACATTTTTAAAGTTTACTTATTTTGAGAAAGAGAGAGAGAGGACATGTGTGCAAGCAGAGGAGGGACAGAGGGAGAGGGAGAGAGAGAATCCCAAGCAGACTCCACACTGCCCAAGGCAGGGCTCGATCTCACAAACCCTGAGGTCATGAACTGAGCCGAAATCAAGACTTGGACGCTTAACTGACTGAGACACCCAGGCACCCCACATATATAACATTTTTTAAGCAAAAGCATAAAATTTCAGGGTAGTGGTTGCCTCAGGTGCAGGCAAATAGATGAGAAGCTTCTAGATAATAACCTCCTTAAAGCTTACAAACCTGCTTCTTCAGTCAGGTGGTAGGTTCACAGGTATTTGTTAAATAATTAAAATTAAGTTGAAAGAGAGACATGCGTGGACAGTGTTGATAGGAGTGTGCCATGAATCATGAATCGAGATTTGAAGTTATCAAATTCTAAGCACCTGGGACCTGAATGTCAAAATGCATGACTAATGCAAAGAGCTGACCCTCAAATATTCTGGTACAAATGGTATGAGGTGAGGCCCAGGCATCAGGATCTTCTAAAAACTTCCCAGTTAATTCTAGCGCACAGCCAGGTTTGGGAGCCACGCTGGTGTAAGAACACAGAGGAGAGGGGGGCGCCTGAGTGGCTCAGGCGGTTGAGCATCCGACTTGGGCTCAGGTCATGATCTCACACTCACGAGTTTGAGACCCGTGTTGGGCTCTGTGCTGGCAGCTCAGAGCCTGGAGCCTGCTTCGGATTCTGTCTCTCTCTCTCTCTCTCTCTCTGCCCCTCCCCCACTTGCGTTCTCGCTCTCTCTCTCTCTCAAAATAAATAAACATAATAAAAAAATTTAAAAAAAAAGAACACAGAGGACAGGGAGCCACTGATTTCCCAGGGGACAAGAGAAAACCAGGTCTGGGAGGACTTCACGCACAAGGTGATGTTGAAACTGGGCTTAAAAGCATGAATATAATTTTGACAACGCACAAGGTGTTTCTAGGCAGAGGGAAAACCACACTTGGTCCTATGAGGTACAAGAATTCAAGGCATGCTTGGAACAACAGAACAGCATGCCGTCAACGACATGGAAGGGTGGGTGGGGGAAGGGGTAGGAAAGAAATGAGCGTGGAAAAAAATAGATTGGGAGCAAATTACATACTGCCTTGAGTGCCGTGTAAGAAATCTGAATTTTGGTGCAGGCAGTGGAAAATCGTGAACAGTTTTTTAATTGAAGAAGCGATTTTGTTTTAAAAAAAGATATCTGTATTCCAGAAATATAATTTGTGACAAAAGCATGGACGAGGGAAAGCACTGTAAAAAGAAATAGAAAGCAGTAGCTTTACTAGCAGACTATCTAGTAGACCAGATAAAAACTAGAGTCTGAGTTTTAAAAGTGGCAGTGAGAACAAGCCGTGGATTTGAGATACATTTTGCAGGAGGAATTTGCTTGACTAAGAAAGAAAGAGGAAATGAAGATGATGCCCATTCTTCTTGCATGGGAGGCTAAGTGGGTGGTAAAGCTTTTGAGGAAGCTAGGCAAGAAAGAGAGGAATCCAGTTTGCAAATGTTGAGTCGGCGGTGTCTAGGATAAAGGTGACCAGTAGTAAGTGGGGCTGAGGTTCAGGCAAAAAGCCCAGGTAGAGATACAGATCTGGAAGTACTCAGTCTCTAGGAGGGGCCCAAGGACAGTTTTGAGTGAGTGAAGTTGGCAGTTAGAGAGACCCTGTGAACCACCAGTCTGTAAAGGGTGGGCAGAGAGGGGAGGGACTAATGTCAGAAAAAGATGGAGAAAAGCGTTATCAGAGTGTAGAGAAACAAAACAAATTAATTTCAGAAATAGATGACCAAGACAGTCAAGGGAGAAAAGTTAGAGACAGAAGAAAGGGATCAAAAAGGAAAGTGAGGGGCGCTGGGTGGCTTAGCTGGTTAAGCGGCTGACTTCGGCTCAGGTCATGATCTTGCAGTCCGTGAGTTCGAGCCCCACGTCGGGCTCTGCGCTGACAGCTCAGAGCCTGGAGCCTGCTTCGGATTCTGTGTCTGCCTCTCTCTGCCCCTTCCCCAGCTCACACTCTTGCCCCTTTTCCAGCTTACACTCTGTCTCTCTCTCTCTCTCAAAAGTAAATAAACATTAAAAAAAAAAAAAAAAGGAAAGTGAGTTGGCCTCCTTAGTGCGTCATTGAAGAATCTTTAAGAACAGTCTAGTTTGGTTAAGGAAATGGTTTGACTTCCTGTGTCGTAGGGTGGGTGAGATTTAAATGAGTAAGGAAGTGAATGGGACTTTCCAGTGGGAAAGATGATCAAGATGTAGAATTGGAAAGAGTCAGGTCCCGGGGGTGGGGGGACTAGAGGTTGGACGTGAACACAAAGGGTTGTGGTTATAACTTTTGAAACATACAAAGGAGAAGAAAAGAGATCAAAATACACACACACCAATGATGGCGGCAATGTTAAGTTGGCTGGGTTATGGGAGGTATTTTTTCTTTCTTCATATTTCCAAGTTGTCGTTTTACAATATTTTTGTAATTCTTTTACCTCACTTACGTACTGGAGGATGAAGTTTGTGTTTAAGAGCCACGTGAAGGATGAACCTTAGAAACGAGTAGATACCTCTTCTAAGATAGGGAGCAAGATGGTAAGAATTATCTACAGCTATTGATAATTTTGAAAGCAGAGGCAAAGGAATTTAGGAAGCCCACCTGAGATGGTTGTAGTGGAGCTTTTCTTGCCTTTCCAAGTGGAAATAATGACCCCTCTTCCACATTCCCTTTGCCCTACCCATCCATCCATCCATCCATCCATCCATCCATCCATCCGTTTGCCTACATGGTTGGACTACACTCATCTCATATCTATTCTCCTATAGTCAGCTCAAAGCCCATCCAGAGCCAAGATCATGCCTCATCCATCTTTGTTTTCCAAAAATTCTGCACAAGTCCTACATCACGGCAGGTGCTCAATAAATTCTTACTGAGAATACAGACTTTTCTTGGGGGAAGAAGAAATTGGGCCATCTCCAGGGAGCGAGGGGGTAAGAATGGGTGAGACCTTGAGACAACAGACGCCGTTCTGAAACAACTGTGCTGGAGAAGAGGAAGATGTCTGGAGAAGGATCCATATGAGGGTTGCTGGGTAAAAATCTGCATAGAGGAGCCGGGGATGTTTTATCACATTAGTTTCAAAGCAGCATTAGTAGCAATAAGGTAATTGATGCAGGCACACCCTTGTAAAAAAAACAATCCAAGAAGAGATTGAGATGTGATGCTTTTGAGGAGACGTGAGAGGTACCCAGCAAGTTTCCTAAGACCGCCTCTCAGGCGCTGGTGAGTTCTGAGCCTGAAACCCGGGCACATATAATCCTCCCTCCGCCTGGTTGGTGCTCCTCAGCGTGTCAAAGACCCAGATGCATGGGCCCGTGACCGCCTCCTGGCCACCTGGCACAGGAACAATCAAAACGCCCCCTCTGCTGGCAGAAGGTCACAGTCCAAGATTACAGGTAAAGCAAAGGTCACAGGCACATGGCTCTCGAGGATGCCAACTGGCTTCACCGTGTCGGGTGATTTCTCATACTCCCTTCGCCAAGTCGCCTGTTTTGTAACAGTTCAGTCAAGGGTTTTACTGGAGTAGACAAGCATGAAATGAATTTTCCAGAGAAGTTTCCGAAGTGGGGGAAAGTTCATGGCTCAAAAGCACGGGTGGGTAATGAAACAGGACTGTGAGCTTCTGTTTTTCTTTATAAAGAGCGTTCTCCGGGCTTTCAAATCTGACTCTAAACCTCGAGCTGTATCCTCGATTCGAAGCCCATGTTATTCTCTGACTCTGCCGTTGGAAATTTGTTTTAGGCTGCCTCTAAATTGCTCGAGTCGCTTAACGCTGGTTCTGTGCAGCACCAGGATATTGTTTGGAACATGCCTGGGCTGGCCTCCCTTGCTCTGGAGACCTCTGGTTTGTGATTCCTCTCCAGCCCAGGTCACGACGACCCAAAGGAACTCACCGAGAGCCAACTTACTGAAGCTTGCCTTAACCAGCTCGTAACCACGCATTATCAGTCTTTTTTTTTTTTTTTTTAATGTTTATTTATTTTTGAGACAGAGAGAGACAGAGCATGAACAGGGGAGGGTCAGCGAGAGAGGGAGACACGAACTCGGAAGCAGGCTTCAGGCTCCGAGCTGTCAGCACAGGGCGCGACGCGGGGCTCGAACTCACAGACCGTGAGATCATGACCTGAGCCGAAGTCGGAAGCTCAACCTACTGAGCCACCCAGGCGCCCCTATCAGTCTTTATGAGGCTGTTGTTTGTCATCAGGAGCTCATCTTTCACTTATCATCTTTCACTACCAATACTCAACTTTTAAGCATGAAGGAAGAGAACTCCAACAGAACAGGCCATCGCTTTCTGCTTTGGCCGTTACCTACTCAGCCCTGGTCTTTGAAATAGGAACACACACAAACCAACGTTAGGTTTCCAGATGAGGAGGAAAAAAATCAAATAAAAGTAGAAACACAGTTCTCTAAAACAAACACATGCTGGCTCCGCCATCTGACCTTGAGTAAGTTATTTAATAGAGATAAACTCTATTAACATCAGCCCCGTCAGAGTACAAACCCTTGATTGATTACATCTTACATCCTTACTACAGAAACAGGATCGTAGTTTGACTCCAAGCTTACCTCCTTGCAACTAACCCATCTTGCCTGATAAACATCAAGTGTTCTCTTCTTAAAACACACTTCCTTCATGACACCCTTGCTGGAAGTTTCCAAGAGCTTCTGCCAGCCCACTCGTTATGCACCTGGAGTTCAAAGCCCTGAAGCTTCGTTCCTTTTTTTTTTTTTTTAATGTATTTATTTATTTTGAGAGGTGGGGGCCACGGGCAGGTGAGGGGCGGGGGGGAGGGGGAAGAGAGAGAATCCCAAGTGGGCTCTATGCTGTCAGCGTGGAACTTGACCCAGGGCTCGATCTCACGAACCCAGCCGTGAGGTCATGGCCTGAGGCGAAATCGACAACCAGATTCTCAACTGACCGAGGCACGCAGGTGCCCCGTCATTCTATTCATTTCTTACAACTACGTAAAATGTTCCTTGGTTTCAATCAAGGTACCCTTTTAGGCTTTTCCCTGGAAGTAGGGAAGTCTCACATCTTTTTCCAAACTTTTTTGTGCGTTTGCTTCTTGGTATGTCTCCCTTCATACTCCCTCCTCTGTGCTCTTCTTTCTGCATCGAAATCCTATGATTTAGCAGAATATCTTGCAGAAGTCCAAACCCTTCCGTAACATGATTCCCAGCTTCTCCAGTCCACACTCACCGTTAGCCTTTCCGAGCTCGGATTGCACCTGTAATCCTAACCGTGGTTTCACACTTCTCAGAGCTGAATACACACCGCAAAGTGTGGAAAACCGGAGTAAATGGTAAATAAATATTGACTATTATTTTCTCGCTTGCACACAGCCCAAGAGACTGAGTTCAACTGCTTAAGCTAGCTCAGACGCACCAGCTCTTCATCAGACCCTGCCTTTCTGTCTCTCGCCCTCCCTCTTCTTCTGTTTCTCTTTCCTTCTAATAAAAATATTTTACACAGGATCTTTTATCTTGACCCGCAAAGTTTTACATTCAGTTTATCATTTGCCCCCTAAAAGATTGGAGAGGTACTTCTTTTCTATTTTCGGGCGTGTTGAGTGTAATGTCTTAACCCGACCTTCGGTTTTTGTGGGCATTTCATCAAGTCTGGATTTAGGGCTGCTGAGCTGTGTGCTTGAAACAACACACCTGCTAGTTGCAACTTTGTTTCACTCTTTACTTTGGAATTACACACACACAAAAGTAATGTGCCACAAAACACAGATGGTTTTGTATCCATTTATATTACGAGTTTATAGCATTACATCAGTGTTTTATAGATACAAGCTCATATCTCAAGGTATTATTGCAATGAATTCCAAGTCAGCATCTTTATTTTGTAATTCTTGGAATAGGAAGAGTCAGCAACGCATAGTCTTGGGACCCATGTATTTGAAAATAAACAAATTCTAGGAGTTCTAGGATTTCAATAGCTGAAAATTGCATCCAAGCAATAGCTTCCATAGCTATGGCCACAGTCTGAATTCAGGCCAAATAAAATTCACAAAAGGGAGAGAAAACAGAAAAGATTAGATTTTGCTTAGTGAAAGTCTGATCGCTCTCATAACTCAAGCTTCGGTTATTCACCCTCATTAAGGGATATACTTCTTAAAAGCTAAAACACAAAAGCTATCAGCTCCCTCTAATCTGCTAAATTTCTACATCCTCTTTGAACACAACTTGAAAACAAAACATGTTCCTTAGTCTAACAGCCAGATATTTTGTCAAGGAGTAGACTGGCAGGCAATCAAGGAAAAACAAATGGTTTGAATAAACTAAAAACTCATTCATTCATTCATTCAACAAATATTGAACACAATTGAAGACAGGCATTGCTCTAGGCAACAGTGATGCAGCTATTAATAAGACAGAGAAAGTCCCTGCTCTCAGGGCACTCACGTTCTTGTGGGAGATGAATAACGACAAATGAGAACAGGCACAAGCCTGTAATTACAACTTGTAGCCAGGGCTTTGCTGGGCAAGAACTGGGTGTGGTGATGAGAGGTAGGACTCCCTTTGAACAAAGTCATCAGGGAGGTTTGATCTAAGGGAAACAGTAACCTATCAATTAAGAGCTGACAAATAAGAAGGAACGAGCTATGCAAAGGGATAAAAGAGAAAGTATATACGAGGATCCTGAGGTGGAAAGCATAGTGGCATATTGGCAAAAAGGCAGCCAACGTGACTCGGATAGAAGTGAGGGAGAAATGATGTAAGGTGACAAGGAGCTAGGTAGGGGCCAAGTCAACTGGAGTCTTGTAAATTGGGGGAAAGAGGTACATTTTATTCTCAGTGCTTTTGGAAAGGAGATACCTGGATGGTTTTAAGCATGGCGATGACAAGATCTGATTTATATTTTAAAATCATCTCTCTGGTTGCTGGGTGGTAATGGATTGTAGCGGGGAGAGTGGAGGTAGGGAGACATTCAGAGGCAATTGCAATCACCCAAGTAAGTGATGATGGTGGGTTGGGTTAGCATGTTAGCAATGAAGGTGGAATGTGGTAGACAGATTTGAGATAAATGTGGAAGATAAAGCCCCCAGACTCACAGATAGAGTAGAAAAGAAAAATCAAGGCTTGAGCCCTTGCCTGGGGAGAGACGTCGTCGTTATCTAAGACTGAGAGGCCTGGGGGAGGAAACAGTCTGGAGGGTAGGAGAAAATTAATGTTATCTCTGAGATGCGTTTTTGGAGAGCCAAATGGAGATAATGAATACAAAGTCGATATCTGGTGTGATGGAGAACATGGGATGGCATATCTAGCAATCCCAAGCCATAGGACAAGGTTATTTCCTTAGAGAGGTGATGTAGGTAGAGAAGAGGACCTAGAACTATCCTCTGAGGGCCCTCCCTTAGGTCCGAGATTAAGCTGAAAGGAGAATGCACCAGAGAAGACGTAAAGAACGCCAGAGACATATGAGGGAAACCAGGTGACTAGAGACTCAGAGAAGTAAGAGCTTCCAATAAAGTGGAACAGCTTCGTTAAAAGATACTGAGTGAGGAGCGCCCAGGGGGCTCAGTCAGTTTAAGTGTCCGACTCTTGATTTTGGCTCAGGTTGTGAGATCGAGTCTCCATCGGGCTCTGCGCTGACAGCCTGGAGCCTGCTTGGGGTGTATATATGTATATATGTATAAATAAATAAACATATATATTAAATAAATATATATAATAAATATAAATAAATATATATATAAAATAAATAAATACATATATACATATATACATATATATATAATCTGAATAAAAGGGCTACAATTTGATTTTTAGAATTCCTAGAATTTATTTATTTTTATATTTTTATATTTTTATATTTTTATTTATATATTATATTTATATTATATATAATTTATATATTATATTTATATAATAAATATATAAAAATATATAATAAATAAATATATACATATATACATATACATATACATATACATATACATATATATATATATAATCTGAATAAAAGGGCTACAATTTGATTTTTAGAATTCCTAGAATCACAGAGCAGGGATATAAAGGGTCTTTAACACGCATATCCACGAATGTGTGGCTTCAGTTTCTGCCTCTCTCCTACTTATTACTTGGAGCAGCTCTTAATCAGACAGGAATCTAAAACTCGTTAAAGCATTTTCAAAGCTTAACCCAGCTTAAAGGTGAAAGCACATTCCCCAGACCCCAGACCCTCTTCCGCCTTGGGAAATGTCTAAAACAGCTTTATCTGCACAAATGAAACAGGTCTAAGTGCAGAGAATGATTCAAGATGAACTTACATCGCTGAGGAAACACCTAGAAAGACAGCCTAGAAAGAAAACGTCAATAAAATGAAAGGAAGAAGGGATATGTTTTTTAGAACGATTATTCAGTTATTGAAAACTCCTGACACATTAAAGATGTAGCTTAAAAATCATGATTCGGGGGCACCCAGGTGGCTCAGTTGGTTAAGCATCTGACTCTTGATTTAGGCTCAGGTCATGATCTCACTGTTTGTGGGATCGAGCCCCAGGTCAGGCTCTGCACTGACAGTGTGGAGCCTGTTTGGGATTCTCTCTGTCTCTCTCTGCCCCTCCCCTGCTCGCGCATGCTATCTTTCCCTTTCTCTCTCTCAAAATAAATAAATAAACTTTAAAAAAATATCATGATTCCACCACACAAGTAAGAGGAAGGCTTAGATCAAGGAAGGTCCCATTGAGCCATTAGGACCGTATATAAAAGGAAACGTGTTGTATGGGGACCAATGGCTACGCAGAGAATTGTACATTTTGCTGCACTTGAGATATAGGGAATACGAAACTTGGCACTTTCTTTAAACATAAGTAGGTTGAAATGGATTTAAAAATAAGATGCTGCCCTGAAAAAAATGGGTTTCCTACATTGTACACCTGTAGCTAATATTACACTGCATGTTAACTAAGGCATTTAAATAAAAACTTAAATAGGTGAAAAACGGATCAATAGGGACCCTCGTGTTTCCACGTCCGTCTCTGGTCTCTCTCCAACCTGCCACCACCACAAGAATATCCCTGTTCTCAATCTTATGATCCGAACTGCATTTTCTAACCCAAGGCGTTTGTCCTCAGCAAGTTGCCAAAGACCAGTGCGTGGGGTGAGAGTGGTGGGTTAAATGTGGATTTTAAAGATAGCTTCAAATTTCTAATCATGGGCAAGTAACTTCTCCACTCTGGTTAAGTAAATAACCTCTCCCATTTTTAAAGATTTATCACTCTGTGGTTGGTTGTTCAGCAGTGACCTTGTTGTAGCTGTCACGATCATTGATTGAACGTGAACAATTGAATAGGTGAAGTAGGTGTTGGGGATTAAGGAGTGCACTCACTGTGATGAACTCTGGGCGATGTCTGGAAGGGTTGAATCACTATATTGTTCACCCGAAGCTAATATTACACTGTATGCTAACTAACTGGAATTTAAATAACAACTTTAAAACAGAAAATAAGGGGCGCCTGGGTGGGTTAGTTGGTTAAGCATCCGACTTCGGTTGAGGTCATGATCTCACGGTCCGTGAGTTTGAGCCCCGCGTTGGGCTCTGTGCTGATGGCTCAGAGCCTGGAGCCTGCTTCAGATTCTGTGTCTCCCTCTCTCTCCACCCACCCCCGCGGGCTCTCTCTCTCTCTCAAAGATAAATAAACATTAAAAAAATAAAAATAAAATAAAATAAACAGTTGGATCCCATTTTAATGCATCATTGTCTTTAATCAGGAGGTTTTATACATTTAAAAAATGTTTTAATGTTTATTTATTTTTGAGAGAGAGAGAGAGCACACACACAAGCAGGGGAGAGGCAGAGAGAGACAGAGGGAGACACAGAATTCAAAGTAGGTTCCAGGCTCAGAGCTGTCAGCACAGAGTCCAAAGCGGGGCTCAAACTCCTGAATTGTGAGATCATGACCTGAGCCAAAGTCGGACGCTTAACCGACTGAGCCACCCAGGTGCCCCTTTATACATTTTAAATAGGAGCTTTAGATGAATTTGTTGTTTCAATTGAGAAGTTCACTGAGAATGCCCAGGTAGGAAAGAAGACAAATTCTAAGAGTCACATATAATTGATTTTTAACCTAGATAACGTGCTAATAGTACCTTGAATTTTAAAAATGAGTTTATTTCTTCACCCTCAGCCTTTTGTTTGTTTGTTTCTGCCATTCATATATTCATTCACAGACATCCCTGGAAAAGAAATAAAGGAAGTAAGGAAGGATGGAGGGAAGGAGGAAGGTTTTTCTTATCAGTTATATAAGAATATAGTAGTTATCCCAACAAAATAGCTGTTCTTTATAAAATTTATCAGTCAATATTCAGCAGGAGTTTACCTGAGATACAACTAATATTGATTGTCACCTTAGCTTCAAGGACACTAAACGTTTGCTTGGTCAACCACAGAGTCACAAGCAGTAGCCAAGCTATGTGCCCCTGAAATGAGAGACGTCTGTATTCAATGCTTTACCTATTGGCAGCCTAGAACTCCTTAGATTCCGAGAACCTTTCAGCCTTAGTATAGCTTTCTCTTTGCTTCTAAAAGATTGCCTCTCTCAGAGGGCCAGGGCAAAGTTCCAGCAACATCAACAAATATGTCACTTAAGAATCTAGCTTTACAACTTGTTATTTTGCTGGATATATGGCATTCCAGTAACCATGGCTATGCAGAAAATGTAGAGGCATGAAGCCACCATTTATTATGCTCGTGAATTCTGTTGGGCAAGAATGTGTCCAGAGAACAGTGGGGACAGCTTGCCTCTGCTCCATGATGTCTGGGCCTCAGCTCACATAATCTGAAGACTTGCTCCTGCAGCTTGTCTGGAGGTTGATGCTGGCTGATGGCCATGAGTGTCGCTGGAGTTGCCGACTCAAACACCCACGTGTGGCCTCTCCTTTTGGCCTGGGCTCCAAAACGTGGTCTACAACACGGCAGCTGGGTTCCACAGGTGAGGGTCCTGGGAGAAAGTGAGGGGGGTGGGAAGGGAGAGGGAGAAAGAGAAAGAGAGAAAGAGAGACAGACAGGGACAGACAGGGACAGAAAGAGAAATGGAGGGAAAGACAGAGAGGCGGAAAGGCAGGAAGGGAGCACGAGATGGGAAGGACAGAGAAAGCCAAGCAGAGGCTGAATGTCTTTTATGATCTTATCTTGGAAGTCACTCAACTCTGCTTCCCGGGTGTTGCGTTCATTAGCAGCCAGTCCCTAAACCCTGTCCATATTCTCCACTTCCCAGTGGAACAGTGTCAATGTCAAGTAGAGCAGATGGGAGGGGATATATTTTTGTGGCCATTTTGAAAAGGTACAATCTGTGAGGTTGGGTGACCCGGGTTCAAACTAGTTAATGGGCTTGTTCTCACCGCATCTAGAGAGCTTTGCTCCTCTCTGCCTAGCGTAGTGAGAGATGTTTTATTGTTCCTGTTTCTCAGGGACAAAGGGACAGATTCTTGCAATCAAAAGAGCCCAAGTCTAGGGGCGCCTGGGTGGCGCAGTCGGTTAAGCGTCCGACTTCAGCCAGGCCACGATCTCGCGGTCCGTGAGTTCGAGCCCCGCGTCGGGCTCTGGGCTGATGGCTCAGAGCCTGGAGCCTGTTTCCGATTCTGTGTCTCCCTCTCTCTCTGCCCCTCCCCCGTTCATGCTCTGTCTCTCTCTGTCCCAAAAAAATAAATAAACGTTAAAAAAAAAAAATTAAAAAAAAAAAAAGAGCCCAAGTCTGGAGTTAGTGCTTCACCTCTTACCTTGGAATTTTCTATGGAAAAATCTGCCCCTGAAATTATGGTAAACTTCAACAGATTGCTTAAACATGAGGCTACACCAGCTAGGAGAACCAAGAAAGAGTGATGAAAATCAATGCTTTTGTCAAATGTTTAAGAATATTTTTAGGACTTTATTCAGAGATCTCAATATTTTATGTTGATGTATAAATATATACCTACTGATTTAACGTTCCAAATAATTATGGCTTGTTTTCTTTTCATTGTTCTTAGGAAATCTGAGGAGATTTTTGCTCACGTAAAATTATATTTCGGAAGGCGGCAAAGAATACCATCATGATTCAAGTAATAGGATAACGTTAATGGGTTGAATAGTGTCCCCCCACGAAAAGCTATGTTGAAGTCTTTCCCCCTAGGACCTCAGAATGTAACCTTATTTAGAAAGAGGGGCGTTGCCGTTATAATTAGTTCAAATGAGGCAATAGTCGAGTAGGGTGGGCCCGATATGACTGGTGTCCTTAGAAAAAGAGACACTAAAGGAACACGGCCATGTGAAGAACGGACACACCGGGGGAATGTCACAGTGGAGGCAGAGATTGAAGTGATCCATCCAGAAGCCAGAGAATTCCTAGAAGTACCAGAACCTGGGAGAGGCAAGAAAGGATCCTTCCTCAGAGGCTTTGGGGGAAGCATGACACTGACACCTTGATCTTGGATTTCTGGCCTCCAGAGCTGTGTGACAATAAACTTCTATTGTACGAAGGCACCCAGTTTGTGTATTTTGTTACAACAACTCTAGTCAACTAAATAAATCTTACTTCTTCCTCTAATAAAAAAAGATTAATATATTTCTAGCTCCGTTGGGGTCTGGACTTTAGACATTTCTCTTAGGAGAATCGTGATATTGTCATTTCAGGTTTGGCTTCCAGCTTCTGTGACAGGTTTTTGTCACTTTCTCCCAATGGAGAATGAATGTCTAGATCTTCTTGGCCACCATCTTTGCATTTGAGGCACCGATACCAATTCTTTGTCCTTCATGAAATCTTTCTCAATCTTTCCAACAGGAAGTGGTCCTTCTCTTCCCTAAACTTCCAAGGTGCCCTGTCTGTGCCTTATGTGGCATTCTCACTTGTCCTCGTGTGCCTATGGTTATTTACGTGAATGACGTCTTCCTTATCGGGTAAACCAGCGGATGGAAGAGTTAAGGTTTGGATCTTAGCATTTCCCATTGCACTGAGCACAGCGCCCCGTCATTACTGAGTGTTGCGTAAATATTTAAATACTGACTGAAAAGTTTTATGAGATCGGAACAGATGAAGGTGTCTGTCCCAGGGCAAAACTTGCAAGTATGTTAGGATTAGGAGATTACGGTGCAGCCCCTTTTCCCCCAGACTCATTGCTTTTCATGGCCTCGGACACCACTGAGACCAGGCTCCATGTGAGTGCTGAGTGCAACCCCTAGATCTCTGTGACGAGGCATCCTCTTTTCCTACTCAGCCCTTTCATTACAACAGGGTTACATCTTTCACTGCCCACCCTGAAAGCATGAGCTGGGTGGAATCACACGGCTAAGAGCATGGACTTTGGTGCCAGACAGCCTGGGTTCTCTAGTATCCCACTCAGATCTCTCTCCAAAGAGCCCACTATAGGAGGTAGAGCCCCCTCCCCTCCCCCACCAGCGTCTGCTGGGACCACTACACTAAGCCATTCATGCTGCACGAGGAATTCTTCCAACCTTGATCCAAGATTCCTCATCCATCAGCCTGTCTGAGACTTTTGTCAGTGGTCGGAGGCTTTTCCTACCCAGCGCTTCCTTCTTTACCTTCTGGCATAGACATCACACCTGCATCTTGGTCTGAAGCCTGTCCTTGCCCCCTCCTCCTGTGTCCACTCCCTTCATCCTTCATAGGCGTTTCTCCCAATGAACCTCACGCCCATCTCATGTCACCTTGGCCTTTACTCCCCAGAGGACACAAATGGATAACAGGTTACCCATTCCTGTGTGTAAAACACTGAGGACAGTGCCCGTACAGCAAGCACTCTGTGTTCACTGCCTCGAATTCTTCAGCGCCTGATGCTGAACAGATTGTTTGATCAACGTGTGATCAACGTGAGATCCCCATGAGAAGTAAACGCCATTATTACCTCAATTATCAGTGGAAAGTATTTCAGGCTCCGTGTTATGTGACTAGCGTTAATTCTTTTTTTAATGTTCATTTATTTACTTTAAAAGAATTTTTTTAATGTTTATTTATTTTTGAGAGAGAGACGGAGACAGAACACGAGTGGGGGAGGGGAGAGAGCGAGGGAGCCAGAGAATCCGAAGCAGGTTCCAGGCTCCGAGCTGTCAGCACAGAGTCCGACGCGGGTCTGGAACCCACGAACTGTGAGATCATGACCTGAGCCGAAGTTGGACGCTCAACCGACTGAGCCACCCAGGCGCCCCCATTTATTTACTTTTGAGAGAGAAAGAGAGCTCGGGTGCTTAAGTGGGAGAGGGGCAGAGAGAGAGAGGGAGACGGACGATCTGAGGCAGACTGTGTTGACAGCAGAGAGCCCGATGCAGGGCTGCAACCGTGAGAACCCAAGCCCAAGTCCACCGCTTAACGGACTGAGCCACCTAAGTGCCCCAATAATAATCTGTCACTCCCCTTGGTGGGTATTGCCAAATTCTTAATCCCCAGATTGTCCTGCGGATAGCATTCTGAAACTACTCTAGGATAATTTAGTAAGCTGCTAGGAGTTCCATTATTATGAAAAAAACAAAACAAAACAAAACCCTAAAAGAAATGATGTTACTTAAAGTCCAATCCTTTCTTCTGCCGATATTCACTTGTTCTTTATTTACACTTTGGTAAAAAAGAATTGCCCTCATCCTGTTTATGACAGTTGGGGGAAAAATCTGTCTCTGCTTCTTCTTCATTCCTCTAGACTAAACATTACCAGTGCTCCTAATGTTCTTTTTTTTTTTTTTTTGATCTTCATTTCCAAACTATTTATCACTTGTGCTCTCTTTTCCTGAATGTTCTCCAGAGTTCCAAAAAGTTGCGCCACGCACTGAAGAAACCTCTCCAAAGGGGTTTAAGCGATTGCAAATACAAACACCAGGAGCGCTGCCTGTCTTCCCCCAAACGACTGCGATTAATAAAATCCAGGGGACGCAGTTTCTTCCTTTAATTTACAACTTCACTGTATTGGGGGGGAAAACAGTAGATTAATAAGGAATTAAGCGGAGGGGGTTGTGCATCTGGATATGGTTAATATAAAAGAAATTCAGCATGAGGAGTTCCTATTTTTAATTGCTACAAGGTGCGTATGTTTATCATTGTTAAAAAGCTAATTTGAGAGGCTTAATATCCATTAATTCACGTATCGTTTGCTAGTAACCACACAAGTAAGAAAAGTCTCAAGGGCCAGAACTTAAATTAAAATGTGCTCTAAAGTTTCCCTTTTCTTTAAAAAAAAAAAAAAACCCCACCAATTAAAACCAGTATTTTGCTCTCTAATGCATCTTTTTTGGCAGTTAAACTATTTTACGGTGCCAACGTGAAAGCCTTGATTAGAATGCTTTGTCACTTTTAAGTAAGCACTACCTGTTGTGTTAGTGGTCCTCATGAAAGAGGCCTGGCTTCATTTCTTCTCTACGTGCTGGAAGGCAACGTAAAGCACGGTTTTCAAGGCCACCCGCGCCCTGACCTTCAGCATCCACAGCCGAATAATCACAGTCTGTCCAGACTTGACTGCTACATATCCTGCTACATAATCCTGCTACATTTGCTGGTGTTTGTGACGGCCAGTCTAGGCCACAAAGCCACCTGGTTCACCACACAATGCCTGGCACTGTGTCAATCATGCCAATCAGTGGAAATAAGTCCAGAAGCTTGAATTTCACCGATAGAATTGTGCCTAAAACAATGGGGTTTCTGAGAAATAGCCTCTGGGCATTTCAGCCTTTTTTTTTTTTTTTTTTTTTGACATTGGGATTATGCTGAGATATCGCCCAACCTCCCGACCCACTAAGCTCAGTTAGCCAAGCCTCCTTCAGATTCAAAAGCTCTGCATTATCTCTAAATAAAATAAATGGGAGACACCACTCGGAGAGGGAAATCAGAGATTTAGAACACCCTGGGAGATGACAATAAGAGTATGGGGGGGGGGGGGACAGGAAGGCTACAAGACAATGAGTCTTAAGGCTCTAAAACTAACAAGGGCTGTGCTTTTAAAAGCTTGTCACTTGAAACCTACAGGGGATTGAGAGGGAAAATTAGTTTGGCATTCAGAGGCCCATAATGTTACAAGAAAAAAAAAGAAAAAAGGCCTAAAAGGTACACACGCTCAGAAAAAAAACAACAGAAACTAAAACTAAAATAAAATGTAATTACAAATCACTTAAACTCTGCCACCACAAATCCCCCAGCTGTCCCAGATTCTCTCATCAAAGGAGGTTCTGGGAGACAGTCAACAAATCAGAGCCGTAAACACCAATGAAGAGGTCTCCCTGGTTAAATTTGGGCCTACTGGTCCAACATGGTGTCCCGTATGTAAAAATCACGCTGAAGTCGCTTTGAAGTGTCTACAACCAATCATTTCCCCCATTTAGAAACCAAGGGAAGAATGGGGGAAAAATGGAAAATAATAAAAAAGTCACTACTAAGGTGGCCCAAGAACTGTTGGATTTTACAAGCAGCCATCAAGTCATCCTTTCCTTTCAGATGATGGACTGGATTCCAACTCTGTGCCCTTGATCTTCCCATCATCCTTCTCTCTCCTTTCTAGAAACCCATGCAAGTCAGATTCAGGGGTGTGGTAGGTATGAAGACCTCTGGGCTGAGAATGGGTACCCCCTAGAGCCTGGACCTAAGACCCATACAAGCTGGGTGATGCCACACCTCAGATTCTTCAGGGGTAAGGTTACACTGGATGGTTCACAAGAGGGGCCATCGCAAAGTACCACAGACTTAAACAACAGACAGCTCTGACTTATACTCTGACAGCTCTGGAGGCTGGAAGTCCAAGATCAGGATGTCAGCAGGTCTGGTTTCTCCTGAGGCCTCTCTCCTTGGCTTGTAGGTAACTATCTCCTGATGTCCTTACGTCATCCTTCCTCTGTATGTGTCTTTGTCCCAATCTCTTCTTCTTCTTCTTTGTTTTCAAATGTTTACTTTTTTTGAGAGAGAGAGACAGAGAGTATGAGCAGGGGAGGGTCAGCGAGAGAGACACAGAGAGAGAGAGAGAGAGAGAGAGAGAGAGAGGGAATCCCAAGCAGGCTCTACACTATCAGCACAGAGCCTGATGTGGAGCTTGAACTCACGAACTGCGAGATCATGACCTGAGCCAAAATCAAGAGTCGGACACTCAACCGACTGAGCCACCCAGGCACACCCTAATCCTCTCTTCTTTTGAGGACACCTGTTATATTGGATTGGGGCCCTACCCTTATGATCTCATTTTACCTAATCATCTCTTTAAATGTACTATCTCCAAATACACTCCCATTCTGAGGAAGAAACAGAATTGTGCAAGGCTTCTTTTAAATAATTTGTCGAATTGTTGTATTTTTTCATAAGGATACAAGAGAAAGTGCGGAAGATCTCAGCCATCTCTAGCAAGACTCTGTGGAGAATGAAACATTTCCAAGGTTCTGGTCATTTCGTTTCTTCAGGGGAGATAGCCATCGTTCTCTGCTCCAAGTGACTTCAGATGACAGAGTGATCTGCCCCTTCTGTCCCTATCTCTACTGCTCCAGTGTTACTTGAGTATCTCTGGTGTCTTTGGCTTCTACCTCCTTGACACAGAGGGTGAGTAGAATGGCCAGCCAGCAGTCCGAACACACTGCCTCTGTTGGGGGTCTGCCGTGAGGTCACCCCGTGGGCCATTGGTTAGCCTAGTGATGGCTGATTCCTGTCCGCTGTCTATCTCAGGTCTTCTCCACCTGATGATGAGACCACAAGGCTCTAAGTAAGGTGACTGACAGCTGGGGACTTCCTTTGAAAGGACATTGGGTGTTCTGGGTATGTTAAGATTTGATAAAGGTATACAATGGATCCAGTAGGCACCTTACTAAGTTTTCCCAGTACCTCTCACCTCTTTCTTTCCATTTACCAAGAAGCTACATAGTAGTTTACATTCGTTGCCTTCACTTTTTACCTTCATTCCCTATTATCCTAATACATGAAACCTTCTGACTTCAGAGCTCATCTTCTTTCCACTGTAACTGAAATTATCTTCCAGCTTCAATATCCATTTATCATTTTCTTCTCAAACCTGCTGCTGCACTTAAAATCATTCGTTGAGCGCCTCCGCTAGCAAAGCCCCTTACCTTGGCTTCTGTGACTGCACTATTCAGGGGGGATATATTCAGGGGGGATCATTATTATGCTGGGGGATGGACAGCAAGCTGTAGGGAAAATCTTGGACTCAATGGACCTGGATATGAATCCGGATTATCCCCACTGCTTAACCTCTATGTAGCATTGTGTATGCTAATTCCATTCAGTTCAATAACTTTATTTTTGTGTACCTATTGTATTTGTGATGGCTCTGTAATGGGGAAGAATCCCAGGTAACACCAGGGATTGGATTTAGATGAGTGGGGAAATAGATGTGAAGAGAATCAAACTTTACTTCTCATACTCAGATGCCAAGATCTGTAGATTCCGCCTCGATAATATCTCCCACATTTATTCCTCTCTATCTCTATTACCCTGGTAGAACACCGCCCCTACCCGCCCCCCCCCCCACCATTGAGCTAACTTAGTGGTTAGCAAACAGAGTCCTGAGCAGCTCTCGGAAATCCCACGGAGACCCTCAGGGGCTTCTGTGGGTGGGAAAGCAAGAAAGCGGTATGTCTCTTTACGATGTCCATTCCTGCCTCCTGAATTTTAAGAAAGTCAGTTCCACTTTTATCTGTTTAATGTGTTTTTTAATATCTGAAGGAAATATTTTCTACTTAACGTAAAAAAAAAACCCACTGGCCCACATATTGATTTTGTCTCATAATTGGCCTATCTTTATAGTACTTCTCCTATAATCTAGTTTATAGTCAGCTTTCAGATTATTTCAAGCAACGCACACTTTTGCTCATGTCATTTTCTATTGCCTGGAAATGCAATACTAGACATGGTAGCCATTCTCCATAAATGACTATTTAAATTAACTTAAAGTAAATGAAAAATGGAGTTCCTCAGTTGTACTAGCCATATTTCATGCTCCATAGCCACACGCACCTAGTGGCCGCCATACTGCCCAGCTCATACTTGGAACATTTCCATTATTGCAGATATTTCTGTTGGACAGGCTGGCCTAGATCACTATTTAAACACTTCTGACCTTGGCTTGGCACTTAAATCTACCCTTTCCAAGCCCATCTGCTGCTGTTTTCCTTGATGTAATTCCCTTATTAGACTGAACTGTTACCAAACATATATGCTCACTTCCTGTCTTCATGGTCCAACTTACCCAGCTCCATTTAGGTTCCCTTCACCCAATCACTGTATGCTCAAATCCTACTCCCCATTTAGGGACTCTCCTCCATGAAGTCCTTTTATAAGATCCCCAACCCAAAGCAATCTCTTCCTGCGAACTCTCATGGGATCTTAAATGAGGCACTCTACTGTCGTCTTTCACCAATTCTTCTAGAATTATAACTATCTGCGCATATGTTTTAGTTCTTGAGTTGGTAGGGCTTCCCCCCAGAAGCTGATTCTAAGACAGGGATTCAGATGTAAGTAGTTTAGTTGAGAGGAGATCCCAGAAATCTCCAGTAGGGGGAGAAGCAAATCAGTAAAGGATACATTAGCCATTCAGATCCTACTGTGGGCAACCTGAGCTCAGTCCCATTGGGGGACATGGTCAAACACAGTTATCCCACCCTAGGTCAAAGACGTTGGGGTATTTATTCACCAATGCATTTTCCATGTTTTATTTGAGGTCTGTTTCCAGGGAAAATAATTCCTGGGCATTTCCAGCTTGTCCTACATACAGGCCAAACACACTTGACCAGAAAAGAAAATCCCTCAGGCAGAGAGCTGTGGCAGAGCACCAGCTACGTCTGCAAACTGGAAGGTACGTCCTCGAGGGCTGAGGCCATCTGGGTCAGTTACGTGTGCCTTCCTTAGTCACCTAACATAGGCAATCAGTAAATAATTGTTCAGTGAATGAACAATTCCACACATTATCCCAAAGATATTGGACACTAGAGAAGAATCCTTAGTGGAATCTGATGGTTTGGGTAACCCAGATAATCTCTGAACAGACTGATACGTGGGGGTTTTTTTGTTGGCTTTCACATCGGTACTTATGAACCAAAGATATTAAAAGTGTGGGAGTTTGCTCAGGTAAACCGTAAAGGAGCTCTGGGATTGTTTCAGAAGCTTCCCTGGGTAAAGGAGGCTGTATCCAGAGAGGAATCCTCAGTGGAACAGCTGCAGCACTTACCTTTGACCCTGATAATGCTTTGCCACATCTGTCAGAGGGACTAGACTTCATTGCATCAGTGACTGGGCAGGGTCCATCTTCTGTGTTGGTCAGGAGAGATAAAGGAGAAGCATAAAAGTTGGGAATCTAGGAGGAAAGCGTGTGCGCGCACGCGCGTGTGTGTGTGTGTGCGCGCGCGTATGCGCACGTGTACTCACGCTCATTGCTGGCATACGGGGCATCCCTGTGCCCGGCTGAGGGCAGTCCCACCCCCTGCACGGCGCTAAGCCCACAGTGGGGCGGCTCCAGCACAGGCCCCCTCCCACCCGTAGATGACTTTGCTCCTGACCCTCACCAACAAGAAACCACGCGGCGTTCGGAGCTTCTAGGTCAGCAGTGCTCACGGAGACTCCCTTTAACACACCGTTAATATTCAGTGTAATGCCCTCAAGCAAACCTGGCATACGGCCCTGACCTTCCTGCTGTCGTCACCCATTTCTGCACATGAAACATTTAAAGAGCAAAAGTGAACTTTCAGTCTCCCTCTCTGTTTATTGCAGGGTTAACTCCCCACCAGTTCTGCCCACTGCAATTAATTAATTGTGTCCACTTACTTCTTTCCATTTTAATGGAAACGTGGCTTCCAGGGCAACTGATGCCCAGGGCCAGATCTTTGGAAACGCAAGGCGCAGCTGTGATTTCTGAGGAACATGAGAGAAAACAGGGGTGAGGGACTAGCCCGGGAGCTGATAGCAGAGATTCCCGGAGGAGAACCAGAAACACTAGGAGACCGCTCTCTCCTGTGTCCAAGGGCATCTCAAGTGATAATATCAGGGGCCCACCTTACGCAGTTAGGTGTCCCCCAAGATGAGGGCAAAATTGCAACAACAAAAAAATCCAGTGAACAGTGTATAAAAGACCAGGCAGGGTGAGCCTGCCATACTGGGTCCCCAGTCACCAGGCTAATTCGGTCCCCCAAAAGGAGCCTGGTGAGAGGTGGGACTAGACAGCTGGCCGGGTAGAAGCTAGCACAATGTCAAAGCTGAATAAAGGCCCAGATGGTGACTCCATGCGTAAGCCACGTGGTAGAATCATAGCCTGTGGGCTATAATTTCCAGAATGCTTGTCTTCTTGTCCCAGCTTGACAGTTACCTGGGAAAGTTACTCAATCTCTCTCAGGCCTCAGAATCCTCATCTTTAAAATGAAGACGGTAAAAGCGTCCACCTCAAGGCTTGTGTGACGATGAAAAGTATAACCGGATCCTAAATACTTGGGGGCGCTGGGTGCCTGGGTGGTTCAGTTGGCTAAGCGTCTGACTTCTGCTCAAGTCATGATACGGTTCGCGGGTTCAAGCCCCGCATCAGACTCTGTGCTGACAACTCTCTGTGTTGTGTCTCCCTCTCTCTCTGCCCTTCCCCTGCTCCTGCTCTGTCTCTCTCTCTCTCTCAAAATTAAATAAATATTTTAAAAATTAATAGATGCCTGGGGAGGGCTGCTATTACTATGGATGCAGAATCTCAGAAGATAGCTCTGTGCTACCCCATCCCGGGCCAAAATCTGCAATAAGGGCATTTAAGGATGTAACAGAAATCAGAGTTGTCGCTCACTCACCAAGTCCTGACTTCCGCGCTAGATTTGTAGGTTGCAGGTTTACAGTCGCTTACACAACTCCAGGTTGGTCTGAGCACTAGCATGAGTTGGTGTGGGTATCAGTGGGCCTCAGGTTTGGGAAGGAAAGGCAGCATGGGTACAGAATTGGGGCCTCATAGACTTTTCCCGAAAAAAATCGTGAAATAAAACTGGGAATAGGGCAGTACAAGGTATAAGAGATGTGAAAATGGTCGGCCCGGAATAATTTGAGAGACGCTCGACCACACCATCTCCAAATACTCCTTGTGGTCCCACCCCACAGAATTCCTGCGTGGGATTATATCTGCTGGATGTCCTGAATAGGCAGTCAGGGAAGGAGCCTTCTCTCTGGATGGCGATGATTGAAATGCATCCTTCACCGCGAAGTGGAGAGATTCAGGGGTGCTGGTGCGGGGACCCGCTTCACTCTGTTCTATCCGTTTATCGCCATATTGGTGAAAGACACGGAGAAGGTCCCTGTGGGGACAGCACATGAAACAGAAAGGGTTTCCTGGTTGCAAATAAAATCGTTTGGATTTCTGTGTTGACGATAGAGTTCCTTATTTCTTGGTCAGCATCGCGCACGTGGTCTAGCAAACCTCCCCCAGTACCTCCTCGTGATTATAAGCCCAGACAGCAGACCCTTCTAGGCGTGCCACCACGGTGAGCTCTCCCTCCTTCTGCTGCTGTCCCTACTTGAACTCTGAAGCAGGAGGGGGAAATACCAAACGAATCCTCCCCTACCGGAGCCAATCTTCTCACAACATTAGAATTTGAAAGGCTTCTTTGAGTAGGTCTAAGGAAAAGTGGTAGGCATGTGCCCAGCCTTACCGAACCACAGTGAGGCAGAATTTGGTCAGGGTTGTAAAGGGAAAAGGAAAAGAATGTGAGGACAGGGGTCCGGCGAGGAAAGGAGGATGGCCAGGCCCTTGGAGAAACTATCTCCCTCCAGGTGGTCAAGGCTGGAGCCAGTTCATTAGCACCTGCTGTCAAAAAACTCCATGTCTGACGGGAGAATGTTGCAAGACCCCTTGCTGTAAAATTACAGGAAAAGGGCACAGCTCGCGGAACCGAGGGGAAGTCAAGATGCGCGGGGAAAGATGAGGTCAGCCTGCCCTTAGCATTTGTGGGTGGAGCGCGAAGGCTGTGAAATATGCTAGTTTCTTGCACCTGAATGCACTGGTCTCGTAGCTGGCCTTCTGCTTTGCCTGGCTCTTCCAAATCTCAGGAAGCTGCCTCCATCATACTAGAAAGCTGCACCCAGCGACTCCATCCCTTGGAAACAGGCTCCTAGGAAAACTTAAAGATTCTGAACCCTGCCACGATCCACTCCAGATTAAACTACTGCAAAAAAAAAAATTAAAGATGTAAAGACGAGGTGCCAAAGTACTCTTCCCATCGGAGAGTTCAGCGGATCGGGGCATAGCAACAGGGCGGGCTGGAGGGGCAAATGGTTTACGAGAAGGAAGTCACCCAGATGGAGGCATATAGATCCGGGCCTTTCATCATTTTTGGAGGGGTCGGGGGGCGGGGGCATGAGTGGCTGCTCAGGCCTCTGGACGGCCGAGCAGCCCCTCAGAGAATTGAGGGCGTGGGGCGTGCTAAGGGGCATTTCAGCGGCGACCGGAATCTTTGCTGCCAGCATCAGTGACCTGGGCACCCGGCCAAGCAGCCTCTAGAGTGCCATGGGCGTGTCACCGCCGCAATTCAGATCTACAATGTGGCCTTGGAGAGCCGAGAGGGTTTCTGAGGAGCGTGTGCATGAAACCCCCTGGGAATTTCCAGAGCTCGCCTGGAGGGATTGGAGCTGCTCTGAGGCTCTGTAATCTCCAATTTGTGGTCAAGTCAAAGAGGACAGCGCTTGCGATTGCCGGTGTGTTAAAGGAAAGCATGTCCCGTACACAACCCGTGAGCACAAAATAGTGCGACATTGCCATGAGTGACACCTGAAAATCAGTCTCGTCATTTATAGGCATATGAAGGGTAGGAACGTCATTCTCCTGACTTTGCTGCACGTAGAGTCTGGCTTGGTTTTCTTTTCATCCCCAGCACGAAATAGGGTATGTGTTGGTCACATATCCCATTCTCCTTCAGTTGTCCTTGTGATTGTTCAGCATGATGGAGGGTCAGCTGGAGTCAGGGTCACAGGAGACTCTCAAAGAATCAGCTCTTCAGAGCTCGATTGTCCCCCAGCCCAGCCCCCTCTGATTTATACTCTACCAGGCTGCAGAGTCCTGACCCCGCGGTGTAACGCTCGAATCCGATAAGCTGATCACAAAACCTTCTTTATTCTCAAGACCACTGCTCCGTTCGAGCCCTGCTGTACTCGAGTCACCTCAGGGTAGGGGCGGCCTTCAGGAGTGACACAGAGACTGGCAGACTGTCATCGAAAGTGCAGGCTGCCAACCCTCTCAGGTTACGAGGAATGATTACGGGTAAAGTATGCTTTGAATGTGGGAAAAGGGGGAGACTTAAAATGTATTTGGCTCAGACAATTCGTTTTAAGGGATTTAGTCCCCAATTCCTTGCAGTCATAATCATGGCCCATTTTCGCAGTCACTAGACTATCAAATCCTGTGTATACAAAATAAAGAACTCTCAAAAGGGGAAACTTTAAAAATGCTAAGTTACAGAGGTGGTACAAATGTTATTTGAGACACCGTGAAACAGTATTGGAAGTTAACTGCAGTGGAGAGCCTGCTTTTCTGTTTCTAGATATGGCAGAGATTAGGTACAGCGTTGTTTAGAAATTGGAGACTTGCAGATCCCTTCGCTTTTTCGGGGATTAAAGAGACGATAACCTGGTCTGTTACATTTAAAGTGGAAACAAAGGTGGTGACTGGGGGGAGGTGGAATTTCCTTGTCTTTTGTCTGCACACCCATTTAGCACATCTTATTTGGCAAAATAAGCTTCCTTGTTTTTTAGGATGTGTTTGCAGAGTGTTCTGTCACACAGCTTCCTAATTATGCCAGTGCACGGGTTCTGAGGCCTTTTTTCCCCTTCTGCCAAGTTCACCTTCTGCAATGACAGTGAAAAATTAGGGGCTGGCTCCGCCTGGTGCCTTGGCTGGAAAACTGCACCTGCCCGTATGTGGCCCTCGATCGAGATGGAGCGCCCTCTAGTGCGCAGAAACAGTAAAACTACGCATTAAACGCTAGTGGCTAATTACCCATTAAAAATACTGAAACTACAAAATATTAAAACTGCGGGAAAAGGCGATCAAGTATGCCCTTCCCCCGAGCCAGGCGTTGTGATAAGGACTGTGTATTGTTGCGTTGGTTGCCGGTTGCTGTGGCTTGAAACACTAACCCTTTGTTAGCTCCCACGGTTTCCTGTGAGCCAGAATTCAGGAACGGCTCAGTTGGGTGGTTTCTTACCAGGTTGCAGTCAGACTGCGGCTGGGGCGTCGCAAAGCCTCCTTCCATTACGTGTCTGGTGGCTGGGCTGGTAATCCTGGGAGAGCCGCGGTAGCAACTTCCGACACCTTTCCCTGTCTCCCCTCCCTGGTATTCCCCAGCATGACCAGACTGCTTTCCTGTTGGCTCAGGGCTTCCAAGTGGAAAAGAGAGGAGAGCCAGGAGGAAGCTGCAATGCTTTCTCTGACCTGGCTCCGAAGTCATCCTGCGTCATTTAGGCTGTGTTCCATTGGAAGAGGCAGTTACTGTTTTCGCATCAATAGTGTCTTTATGATTCCATTTTATCTCCACCATTGCTTGTTTTTTGTTTTTTGTTTTTGTCTCTTTATAGCTTTCTAATGATTGCCCTGGGTTTGATAATATGTATGTATCTTTTTTAAACATAATCTCTACACCCCCACATGGGGATCAAACTCACAACCCCGAGATTCAGAATCATATGCTCTTATGACTGAGCCAGCCAGGCGCCAGGATAATTCCTATACATCTTTAATATTCACATTCTACCTTCAAATGCTATAGCATTTCATGAGTAGCTTAAGGATCTCACAATTTACAGCTATATACTCCTGAGTCCCTTTTCCCATTCTTCGTGCTATTGTTTTTATAAGTTTTAATTTAAACATTCTATAAACACACACATGATTACTATTTTTGCTTTAGTCATTTAATTATCTTTTAGAGCAATTATCAATTTAAAAATGTTCTTTAACAAATCAGGAGACCATAGATGCTGGAGAGGATGTGGAGAAACGGGAACCCTCTTGCACTGTTGGTGGGAATGCAAACTGGTGCGGCCACTCTGGAAAACAGTGTGGAGGTTCCTCAAAAAATTAAAAATAGATCTACCCTATGACCCAGCAATAGCACTGCTAGGAATTTACCCAAGGGATACAGGAGTACTGATGCGTAGGGGCACTTGTACCCCAATGTTTATAGCAGCACTTTCAACAATAGCCAAATTATGGAAAGAGCCTAAATGTCCATCAACAGATGAATGGGTAAAGAAGTTGTGGTTTATATACACAATAGAATACTACTTGGCAATGAGAAAGAATGAAATCTGGCCTTTTGTAGCAACGTGGATGGAACTGGAGAGTGTTATGCTAAGCGAAATAAGTCACACAGAGGAAGACAGATACCATATGTTTTCCCTCTTATGTGGATCCCGAGAAACTTAACAGAAGACCATGGGGGAGGGGAAGGAAAAAAAATTAGAGAGGGAGAGAGCCAAACCATAAGAGACTCTTAAAAACTGAGAATAAACTGAGAGTTGATGGGGGGTGGGAGGGAGAGGAGGGTGGGTGATGGGCATTGAGGAGGGCACCTGCTGGGATGAGCAATGGGTGTTGTATGGAAACCAATTTGACAATAAATTTCATATTAAAAAATAAAAATAAAAAAATAAAAATGTTCTTCATATTTACCTTCTATATTTGCCCCAGGGAAACAAAACCATTAGAATATTAAATCTATATCATCTATATCTGATGTATATATATAATATGTGTACATATATACACATATACAGATATATACATATATATATATATTTACACACACACACACATGCAGACAGTCCCCCACTTACAATGGTTTGACTTATTATTTTACAACTTTATGGTAGTGTGAAAGTGATATGCATTCAGTAGAAACCATACTTATAATTTTGAATTTTGCTCTTCCTGGGTTAGCAGCGTGCAGTGTGATCCTGTCCCACGACACTGGGCAGAGAGAGCCACTGGATCAGGAGGGTAAGCCACCAATACGCTGACAGCCATTCTGTACCCATACAGCCACGCTATTTTTCACTTGCAGTACAGTATTCAATGAATGACATGAGACCATCAACACTTTCTTATCCAATAGGCTTTGTGTTAGGTGATTTTGCCCAACTGTAGGCTAATAGCATAAGTGTTCTGAGCATGGTTAAGGTAGACTAGGCTGAGCTGTGATGTTTGGGAGGCTGGGGCATGAAATACATTTTCGATTTACGACACTTTCAATTTGTGATGGGTTTATTGGGGCATGACCCCTTTGTAAGTCATGGGAGATCTGGAGAGAGAGAGAGAGAGAGAGAGAGAGGGAGGGAGGATTTATTATGAGGAATTGGGTCAGTTGGTTACGGATGCTGAGAAGTCCCCTAATCTGCTGTCTGCGAGCTGGATGCCCGGGAAAGCTGTTGGTGTATTTCCGGTCAGAATCTGTTTCCAGGATAATAGTCTTTCTGCTAAAGTATTTCTGAAAACTTTCTTTTAGCACAGGTGTGCTGGTAATGAAGTCTCTACCCTTTGGTTTGGTCAAAACAATATTTGACTTCATTTTTGAAAGGTATAGAATTCTGGGTTGATAAGGTTAGTTTTCTTCCAGTGCTTTAAAGAGGTCACTTCATTGCCTTCTGGGTTGTATAGATTCTAATGAGAAATCTGCTGGAATTTTATATGGACCGCCTTCAAGATTTTCTCTTTATCTTTGGTTCCCAGGAGCTTGGATATTATGTGTGTGGATGGATTCTTTTTTCTCACATTTATGCTGCATGGTCTTCCCTGTACATTTTGGATATGCATATTAAGGTCTTTTATTCCTTTTGTTAGCTCCACAAATATTTTGTCTGCCTTCTTGGTTCTTCACCTTATATGCCATCTAAGTTCTCTTCCCCTCATGCTTTGCCCCAGGTGGGACAGTGCCTGCCTTCCTAGAAGAGCCTGTCTTTCTTTAAATGTCAGACTTCTTGGCTGTACTGTAACCTTGCTTCTCTGATGGGGTCAAAAAGAGTTATCATTTGGGGCGCCTGGGTGGCGCAGTCGGTTAAGCGTCCGACTTCAACCAGGTCACGATCTTGCGGTCCGTGAGTTCGAGCCCCGCATCAGGCTCTGGGCTGATGGCTCGGAGCCTGGAGCCTGTTTCCGATTCTGTGTCTCCCTCTCTCTCTGCCCCTCCCCCGTTCATGCTCCGTCTCTCTCTGTCCCAAAAATAAATAAACGTTGAAAAAAAATTAAAAAAAAAATGAGAAAGAAAAAGAGTTATCATTTTACAGCCTATCTGGCATTTTCTTGTTATTATGGTGGGAGTGGTGTGTTTTTCCATGTTTTTACACCTTAAGGACCAATGAAACTTACCATAATTTTTTATCTTGCTATAATTTAAAATTTAGATAAAAGTTGGAAAAATGACAAGAGAAACTCCCATATAATCTTTGCTCAGATTCATAAGTTGCTTATATTTGCGTCATTTGCTTTATAATTCTGTCTCTCTGCCTCTCTCTGTTTATAATATCTGTAGCTATCTATATCCATATTTATATATCTTTTGAATTATTTGGAGTCATTGCATCTTTTACCCTAAATATTTTGATGATTGTTTTTGTGAGCACTTTTCCTCATAAACGATCGTGTGTTTATCAAAATCAAGAGCATTAAGAACATATGTCAACTGTAATCTATATCTAAATTTTTTCCAATCTTCTAATAATCTTCTTTTTAGTGGTTTATAGTTTGGTCCAGGATCTAATCATGCCCTTAGTTCTCAGACCACTTCAGTTTCCTTTAATCTGGAAGAGTTACTCAGCCTTTCTTAACTTTGACATATTTGAAGAATAAAGGCCAGTTTTTGTGTGGAGTGTCTTTCAAAGAGGTTTGTCTCATGATTGGTTACACATCCTCATGAGGCTTTGGCAGGGATGTCGCAGAAGTGGCCCGTGTCATTCTCAGGGTGCCGTGCCACAAGGCACCTGATGATAGTTTGCACTAATATTGGTAATATTAACCTCATCACTTGGTTAAGGGGGTGTTTCCCAGGTTTCTGTACTGTAAAGCTACTATTTTTCCTCTTTGTAATTAATAAATTATTTATGGAAACATATTTGGAGGGTGTGCAAATATAGTATTCCTCATAATTTTTTTCACTTATACTTTTATCATTTTTGAGAAAGAGAGAGAGAGACAGAGCGTGAGCGGGGAAGGAGCAGAGAGAAAGGCAGACACAGAATCTGAGCTGTCAGCACAGAGCCTGATGTGGGGCTTGAACCCACAAACCATGAGATCATGACCTGAGATGAAGTCAGACGCCTAACTGACTGAGCCCCCCCAGGCGCCCCCATTGTTGATTTTTAAATCCATTCTATCTTTACTGACATTGTGCTTTAAGGAGGTGAGTTCTCATCTCTTTCAATTATTCATTCATTTATTTACTTATTTACATCAGTATTGACTCGTGGATATCATTTTATTCAGTGGGTTATGATTCATTATGGCTATTATTTATTTTGGTGTTAAAATCACATATTTGGCCAGCAGGACCCCCTCTGAATTGGCTTGCGTGTTCCTTTTACAGACCCCTCATTGCTTAAACACTTCCTTACTTTCCAGAATGAGAAGATGCTCCAGGTGTATTTTGGGCTTTCCCGGCTGTAACCCTGTAACCAGTCATTTTCCCAAGAAGTTCTGGCTTCTTTTAATGGAGAATGATATTTGGAAACCAAGACCTTGGCGCTACAAGTGCTTATTGCTACTAGCATATTGTGTCTAGGCCCTCTTAGTGGACAGAGCTAGTGTCGCCCGTGGATGGACCGATCACAGCCCCTAACTCAGGAAATGGACCAGTGAGCCCAGCGGTGCTGCTGAAGCCACCTGCTTCACCCCTGGGAATCCCGAGGGGGCTAGGCAAATTGGAAGCGTAGCTCCTGGTTGGGTTGTAAACTTGTATGAACTCGTTGCAAGGGAAACCAATAAATAACTCAAGAGATGAGGGTTTGGAAAAGAAAAAGAAATTTATCTCGGGTGCCGGCAGCTGGGGAAGGTGGCAGGCCCGAGCCTTAACAACCAACCTCTCTGCCTGCAAGATGGGACATCTAGAGTCTTATAGGGAGAGATCCAGGGTAGGTACGTGCAGGAGAGCAAGCAGAGAGTGCATGATCCTACATGGAGGTCCCGTAGATATTCAGCCCAAGATCATGGGCAAGGAAGGGGATTTGTGGGGTGTGGTTTTCTAGACATTCCTGTGCTATCAGCGTTTTTCTGCTCTGGCATTTGGAGGAGACTATGCCTCCTCATTTTTTGAGTACTCAGTTTCTCCTTCTTCTTTTTTTTAATGTTTATTATGCGTTTTTGAGAGACAGAGTGTGAGTGGGGAAGGGAGAGAGAGAGAGAGAGGGAGACACAGGATCTGAAGCAGGTTCCAGGCTCTGGGCTGTCAGCACAGCTGACATTTCAAACAATGTCTAGCATATAACAAGCACAATGCATGTTTGCTGAATAAACAAAATACTATTGCAACAAAGAGTCTGCAGCTTACAATAAGGGAGCTGTGTAATTTTAAAGCTAAGATCTGCTTACTACTTCTATTGAATCACCAGCTAAGGATGTTATGATAAGAGTTGTCAAGACATGAGAGAGAAAAAAAAAAAAAAAAACACTTGGAATGCTAATAAATCGTTATGTTCTTATAACTCTTACAAAGACCTAAAACCCTTTTAGGTGTTCATCTGGTCTTTGAAATTGGTGGGTGGTATGAATTACTACCACTATATTTATATTATTAAGACCTTCAGTTTCAGCAAGATAGTTAAAAGTAAATATAGGTTACCTGTCCAAAACTTAATGGAGAAGAACATTTTTGTGGCCCCTGGTTGATATTCTGACACCTAAGATTTACTATTTTCAGTTGTCTAAAAGCAGTGGGTAATCAAATTTGTTGACAGGTATTACTATAATGCCACTAACTGTCTTGGCAAAGGGAGAGGATACACGAGTTGAAATTTGATTATGCAGTTGCTTCAGAGTCATGTCTGGAGTTGTTTTTCTTTTTTTTTTTTTTCTTAAAAAAAACCCAGAAACTATATCTTTATTCACTTTTATATATCGAGTATCAAGAGCATAGGAGGTCCTCAATAAATATGTAAGAAATCACTCAATGAATAAATAAAATATTTTATGGTGGCAGAGTAGGGGGAGATATACTTACCATACTCTTTGGCATATGATGTAACTAAGTAAATATTTCTAATCCTTGTGAGAAGCTATGGAAGAATAGTTTCTGGAGCCCTGGAAAAATATCAGAACACTTGGATTCCGGCTATGGATCATCCATTTGTCATCTTGAAATCTTAGGTAAGTCATAATATTTTAACATATATGATCACAAAAAAGCCACTTCATAAGGTTATTATGAAGGCTAAGGAAAATGATAATGCTGATGATGCTGATAACATATTACATTTATTGGGAGCTTACCACTCCTGCTTATTTTTAGCACTCCTGTTTATTTTTAATTTAATCATCACAAACGCCCATGAAGTTTAGTATTATACTTCTTGAAAGATGAAAAAACTAGAGTTTAGAGAGATTAAGCCACTTGCTTAAGGCCACACACTTGATAAAGTGGTAGAGCAACATTTCCAATCCAGGCGTCCCCAATGCCAAAGTACAACTGTAATTGTTCTTCTTCCCAAACGTACGCAAAGAATATCAGAATTTCTGACAAATATTAAATAATCGCGTTGTGCTAGTTCTGTCCACTTTTCCTTCTATGCTCTCTGAGGCATCTCAATCATGCTAATGAACTTAACAAACACCTAAAACATATTATGCCATAAATCTGTGTTTCCAACTCAAACTTCCTTTCTGTAAACTCAATAACTATACATCCGACCTCCTTGAATGTCTTATAGGCATCGCAGATTCAAGATAGCCTCAACCAAACTCATTACTTCCACGTTAAATGTGTTCTATCCATGGTCTCTGTATCAGTGAATGGCATTGCTTGGGTACATTGCCACTAATCCAGAAGCCTAAAAAGATACACGGGAGTCCAGAGTTTCCTTGTTGTCCCCTAATCTCTTTCAAGTCTTCATAGCTTATAGATAGCTATTTATATTCGCTAACATGACTGATGGCAAATATTTCTTATTGAAAATTCAGCTTGAAGAATCATTTCCCCTTTAGATCTTTGTAATACCAATTAAATAGTATCACCTCTATTCAGCTTTCATACCTGTACATAATGCTATTCTTATATTTTAGCATTCTATATTTTAGTGATAAGCAAATCTTCTTCTCCAACAACGCAAAGCCCATTAAAAGTTTTCAGAGGATGGAGGTGTTCTGCATGTGTTCTATAAACTACCGCGATGGACAAGGTAGCAGTAGACTCTAAGCTCTGGGAGGGCAGAGACTATATCTTTATTCACTTTTATATATCCAGTATTGAGAGCATAGGAGGTCCTCAATAAATATGTAAGAAATCACTCAGTGAATAAATAAAATATTTTATGGTGGCAGAGTAGGGGGAGATATACTTACCATAAACACTAGACAGTTGCTACATGGAAATACTGGGGAAACCCATTCATAAACCTTGATTTCTCAGTGAATGAGAAGTTAATGCAAATAGGTTTCCAGTAATGGAGAAATAGTTTCTATCAAGTCAACCCACTCTCATATAACAGGTATAAACTCTATCTGAAATACAATAATCTAACGGCACTCCAGAGGAACTAAAAGAAACTGGAAGCACATCTCCATTGGAAAAAAGTAAATGGCACAAGGTAATTTTCTTGTTTTTATATAGCTTTTTGTTTCAAGCTGGGCCTTAGCGGCAGCTTGCCACGTGGCTAAAATTCTAATGAAAATCCAGTCTTACTGGCTAGGAGAGCCATTGGACAGAGTCTGGGGAGACAACACAGCTGAAAAATGAAGAGGAAAATCCTAAAAAGTGAAAGCCATAGACGGGGTGGGGAGAGGGGGGTTCTGTATATAAACTTGGCCCAAATCTTTGATTGATCCTTGAACTGCATACACATAGGATAAACTCCAAATAAGCCAATTAAATTGTTAAAAAAAATACTGAACTGAGTTTTCAGCTGCTCCACTGCAGGAAAAAGAGTTTTGGCAGAGTTTGAGTCAAAGTCAAATTAACCACCTGCTCAAAACAAAAACAAAAACAAATAAACAATGAAAACATACTCTTCAGAGAGACATAACAGAATCCAGTGTCTCTCCAATGTATTATTCACACTGTTCATGCCATTCAAAATTACTGGACTTAGGAAGAAATAGGAAAACGTGATATAAACTCAAGACAAAGGAAGTAATTGGAGACAGATCTTTAGATGACCCAGATGTTAGAATTAGCAGACAGAATTAGTAGCTGTTATAATCTTCTCAAGGATTTAAAGGAAAACATGCTCACAATGAATGAACAAATAGAACAACTTGGCAGAAAAATTAAAACCACAAAAGAGAAAATACAGTAAGTGGAAAATAGAGTATTTGAAATTAGGAATTCACAAAATGACTTTAACAGCAGACTCAAACAAGAAGAGTCGGTCAACTTGAAGACAGATCAATAGGAAAAAAATCTAATCTGAAAAACTGAAAGAAAAGATTGGAAAAAATGAACTGTCAGTGAGCTATGAAGGCACTGTGTAAAGTTTAACACAGATATACTTACAGTCACAGAATAAGAGGAGAGAGAAAAAATTTGAAAAAGTAGTGGTAATAATTTCCCCCAATTTGGTGAAAAGTATAAATGTACACATATAACAAGTCCAGGGAACCCCAAGCAGAAAAATATGTACAAAGAAAACCATGTCTAGGCAGGTCAAAATCAAACTTCTGAAAACCACAAATTAAAAGAAATTCTTAAAAACAATCACAGATTAACCACAGATTAATTTATTACATGCAGTGGAGTGATGCAGATTAGTGATTTCTCATCTGGAACAATGGACAGAGGGAGATAGTGAAATGACATTTCTAACGTGCTGAAAGAAGAAAAATAAGTCAACTCAAGGCAGTGAAA
Organism: Lynx rufus; assembly: GCF_022079265.1. Classification (NCBI taxonomy): domain Eukaryota; kingdom Metazoa; phylum Chordata; class Mammalia; order Carnivora; family Felidae; genus Lynx; species Lynx rufus. The sequence goes on from NW_025814878.1 coordinate 129,290,394, forward strand.
ATCATCTTCAAGAATGAAACTGAAGACATTTCCAGGTAGATGAAAACCAAGAGAACTTTTATCAGCCAACTTGCGTACCAAAAAATTAAAAAGAATTTCCTCAGGGAAGAAGAAGGGACCCTCAAGTCTTTTTTAGAAGAGAATGAAATGCCAAAAATGGTACATGTGTAGCAATATAAAAGATTGCTTTCTTCCTTCCAATGTTTTAGAAATGTGCATGATTGTTTAAGGCAAAAACTATGACAATTTATTGTAGGATTTAAGATTAAATACATACAGTAACTAAAAAATGAAGGAGTTAAAAATCTGTATTTTAAAAAAGTTATTATACTTTTTGAAGTTTATTTATTTGAGAGAGAAAGAGAGAGTGCACATGTGTGCGTGAGAGCAGACGAGGGGCCAAGAGAGAAGGAGAGAGAGAGAATCCCAAGCAGTTTCTTCTAACAGCATGGAGTCCTGCCCAGGGCTCGATCCCACGAACCATGAGATCATGACTTGAGCGGAAATCAAGAGTTGGACACCTAACTGACAGAACCACCCAAGTGCCCTAAAGGTTATTATACTTTATATGAAATAGTCCAATATTAAATCTTAGTCAACTGTGAAAAATTAAATATATGTATTGTGATCCATAGACTGGCCACTTTAAATAATGCAAAGTGATGTAATGACCAAAACCCTTTAGAAAAGAATTCTTTAAAAGATTCTCTAAATCAGACGAAATTAAGAACGTGGAATCAGAGAATCAAAAAACAAACACAAAAAAACTGATAGAACCAATAGAAAACAATAGTAAAATGGTTGGGATAAACTCGTATTAATAATTGGGTTCAATATAAATGGACTAAACAATCTAACTAGAAGTCAGAAATTCTCAGAGTAAATAAAAGAGGAAGACCCAATGTAGTTTCTTTGCAAGAGATGAACTTGATTTACTTTTTAAGAGATGAGCTTTACATATAAACACAGATTGGGTGAAAGTAAGTGATAGAAAAGATAAATCATGCAAACAATAAACTTAAGAAGGTTGGAGCAACTGTATTAACATGAAATATAATAGATGCCAAGGCAAAGAGTGTTACCAGAGAGAAGGAGAAAAATATTAGAACAATAAAAGCATAAAGTTACAAAAACACATGATAATCATACATGTTTATGCCTAACATAAGAGGTTCAAAATACGTTAGATAAAAAAATAACATAATTAAAGGGAGAAAGAGTCAAATCCACACTGTTAGTTGGAGTTTTCTCTTAGTAACCAATAGAGCAAATAGACAAAAGGTCTAAATAACACTCTCAGCCTCCTTTACTTAATTGACGTTTACAGAACACGATGCCTAATAACTGACAGAATAACATTATTTTCAGGTGCACATGGCATGTTAACCAAGATAAATCATACGCTGGACCATGAAATAAGTCTTAATACATTGAAAAGGATTGAAAAAATGTGGACTATGTTTTCTGACCACAACGAAATTAAATTAGAAACAAATAACGATGAGATATGTAGGAGAAATAAAACCCAAATATTTGGAAATTAAACAACATACTTGTCAATAATCTATGGAATAAAGGGGAAAAATTACAAGATACATTAGAAAATATTTCAGGGGTGCCTGGGTGGCTCAGTTAGTTAAGTGTCCAACTTTGGCTGAGGTTATGATCTCAAGGTTCGTGAGTTTGAACCCTGCATCGGGCTCTGTGCTGACAGCTCAGAGCCTGGAGCCTGCTTCAGATTCTGTGTCTCCCTCTCTCTTGGCCCTTCCCCTACTCACGCTCTTTCTCTCTCTCTCAAAAATAAACATTAAAAATAAATAGATAAATAAATATTTTAAGCTGAATAATAATGAAAACATAGCATATCAAAATTTGTGGGATATAGGTAGAGCAGTGTTTAGAGGGAAATCTATAGCTTTAAAAGCCTAGGTAAGGAAAGGATAAAGGTATAAATCAATGACCTAAGGTTTTATGGTAAGATCTAGAGAAAGAAGGGCAAAATATATACAAAGTAAATAGAAGGAAATAATAAAGAGAAGAGCTCAATGAGACAGGAAACATGTAAGTGATAGAGCAATTAAACACGTATAAAAGTGGTTTTTGGTTTTTAAAAAATGTTTATTTATTTATGTATTTATTTAGAGACATAGGGTGCCTTAAACAGTTTTCAAAGGTAATGTCTGTTGTAGGACTATCTGTTGCTTTGCAGGTGATTAAAGATATTCTTTTTTTTTTTTTTTTTATCGATCACAACTGCTTTAGAACTCGATGGAATTTCTGTCCTCTTTCAGAATAACAAAAGGAGAAAAGGCAAATGAACTAAAGGAAATTTGCCGTTCTCAATGTATAGGCAGGTATGACGCTTTTGAAGTTTTTGTGCAACTCCTGCAAATACTTTTTTTATGTTTAGATGGTATAAATAATGATGTAAATGTTAGATGGAATAACTTCATAGCTGGTTGAACTTCTGTTCTTTGTAACGCATTAACAGATTTTGTTTTAATTACCATCATTGTTGTTCATTAAAATGTCCTATTTTTGGAAAGTGCCTTTAGAAAAACATCTCCATGGCCACACCTCCAAAGTCTTCTTTGCAGCCAGCAGATTGACTTCAAGAGTTGCATTTTGTGACGGAATGGAAAATAGTCAGGTTTATTATAAATTTTGGTTTGAGAAGGCCACAGATTCGGCACCACTTGATATTTAAGTGACATTTCCTTCCTCGGGGCTTAGCAAGATACTCAAGAATTTCAGGAAGTCATTGCAAATTGCTGTAAAGAAATACTTGGTGTTCTAACACTGAAGGACATTATTCAGGACCTTAAGGATATCTTCTTCGAATAGTACCTCACAGATCTTAAATGCTTACCTTTTGGTAGCCTCATAGAATAGCTCGCACTCAACACCATGCCTACATGTATGGAAGTAACTTATCTAATCCTGATACACTCTCTGCCAAATTTCTTGGTTAGAGGATGAAGCCAAAACATAGAGGAGAATGCATAGAGCTTCCACCTCCCATGGAACGAGGTCCCTACCTGTCTCACTTCCAGATCATTCTTAACGTCTATGTATTGCAGAAGAGACTGTATATTCTTCCTCGGTTTGAGGAGGAGAGCTCTGAACTTAGATGGAAACATCTTAAGCATATCTAAAAAATACTTCAACATACCAGAGGTAAAATAATTTTGCGTAACAAAAATCCTGAAATAGGGGTGCCTGGGTGGCTCAGTCCATTGAGCATCTGACTCTTGATTTGGGCTCAGGTCATGATCCCAGGGTCATGGGATCGAGTCCCACATCAGGCTACACACTGAGCATGGCACCTGCTTAAGATTCTCTCTCTCTCTCTTTCTCTCTGTCTCTCTCTGCCCCCTCTCCCACTTGCATTCTCTCTCTCAAGGAAAAATTTAAAAAATAAGTCTTTAAAAACAAAAATCTTGAAATGAAATATGATCTTGACTTAATGGTAGACACATATATCAAGTTATACATTTAAGTCAGAGCTTCCAAGTACTTAAAAAATCACCGGAAATACCTAAGAGAGGTTTTGAAAAGAGTTTTATCCTTTTATTTGATATTTGGAAGAAATATCTGTTATGGGTACGTAGGTCACTAGCTATTTGCTCCTGGGCTTTCCCCTGAATTCAGCAAACATCGATAAACTTCCTGTTAGGTGGCCACTGTCTGAACTGTCATTCTTTGAAGACCTTTCTTTTCAGAAGACAACACTGAAAGAATGTTTCATTTCTGTGTGATTTCAGTTGGTGGTACTCTGGGGATATTTTAGTGAAGTCATTTTGAACATAACATTATTTTGCCACATACTAATCATCAGGCATTAGTTTCCAGTTCTGTAAAGAAGTAAATATTGGCAAGGTAAGGGGAGAAGGAATATATTTTATAGAATATTACGATAAAGCTCAGGACCGACCGTTGACTAATAGGTGTTTTAGTATGTTGTTATAAATCTCTAATGGGAAGTTAAGGGCATTACCCACAAGTAGAATTGTGAGCTCCAAATCACCAAGTAGAGATTTAGAAATAAATCTCTGGGTAGATTTTGTCTCCATTAAATGAGTATAAAGAGAAAAATGAAGTTTGAATAGAAAGCAATTCACTGTTGTTTCACATCTGATCCTTATTTACATTCGTTTGTTCAATTTATACCTTAAGGAGTCATAAAAATTTTTCTAACAGGTATACATTGAACGCTTTTGTATCATGGTCAGAGGCTAAGATAACTGACCATATATTTGCTTTCTTTCCATAACCATATCCCCTACCTTGTCTTGGTTTATAAAAATTACCTGGGGAAAATAGAAATTTGTTGTTTTCATAAAAATAGTATAGTAATTATTGTGTTATATTTGGTGAGAAAAACAAATTTTGAACAATGTATTTTAATCTAAATAAAATGTGAATTTTGTTTTTTAAGAAAATTACCAAATAAAAAAGGAAATTACAAAAAAATCCTTTATAACCTTAACAAAAACAAACTCTTTATCAAACTCTTTAACAAAATATTGGCAAGTGAAATCTAGCAATATATTAAAAGAATGATACACCCAACAAAGTAGTTTATCCCAGGAATTAAAAGTTGGTATCACATTTAAAAGTCAATCAATATTATTCATCATATTGACAAAATAAAGGAACAACACCGTAGAACCTTCTCAATAGGTGCATAAAAATCACTTGACATATTACAAAGTTCATTTCTTATATAAAAAAAAAGAGTCTAAGTGGAAATAGCAGGCTACCTCCCTCACGTGATAGAGAATATTTATGTAAATATTTATGTAAATCATATAGTTAATATAATGCTCAATGGTGAGGTACTATGTGTTTTCCCTATAAGACTGGACACGGGGCAAAGATTTCCCCCTCTTAATGTTGTAATGGAGGTTTCAGCCAGTGGACTAGGACAAGAAAATGAAATAAAGAGCAAATATGTGTTTGGGTAGAAAATTCTAGAGAATGTATAAGCAACTATAGAACTGATAAAGAAATTTTTAAATATTGCAGGATATGTGAACGATATTCTAAAGTAATTTTTTTATATAACATTGATTTGCTGCTAGTAAAAATTTAAAATTCCATTTAACAATTGATAACAATAAGAAAAATATAAAATGCTTAGAAATAAATTAAAAACATGTAAGACCTCTCCACTAAAAATTACAAAACATTGCTAATCCAAATAAGTGGAGATATATACCATGTTTAAGGACTAGAAGACTCAGGTAAATTTGAAAAATAAGAAAAGGGTTGGAGGATTTATACTACCTGAATTTAAAATTTACTAAAGCTACATTAATCAAGACAGTGTGATGCTGGCATAAAGACTAACAAATACCAATGGAATAGAATAGAGAACTGAAAAACAGACTCACACTCATATAATCAATCAATTTTCAGTGAAGTCACCAAAGCAGTACAAGAGGGCAAGGAAAATCTTTTCAATGAAAGGTACCGGAATAATTGGATATTCAAGTGACAAATGTTTGCCCAAAGAGAACCTGAATTTTCTTTTAGTGTTGCTCTTGTCCAATACACTAATCCGATGTATTATCCTTTTCTACTTACACATTAGTAATGTGATATCAGCTAATCAAAGCACTATTTCCACCATCATAGTAATATTCCCACTGCAGGACTATTCTTTATCTTTTTATAAAAACAACCTTTTTAAGTTACAACAGCAATAGTTTTTTCATTAACGAAAGTTCCAATGTTAAAGTATAAGGTAAAAAAAAAAAAAATGACCCATGATCACACAATCCAGACATTTTGAGGTCGTCTTTCTAATCTTCTATATATAATGTCACAAAATTTGTATAATGCATTGCAACCTAATATTGTTTTGCATGTGATTTTCTTTTATTCAGGACTCCTTAAGAGTGTATTCTTTTTGTTTGCACGTAATGTGACAATAATAACTTTCATTTCAACATATTTTCATGACATTTATAATTGCATTTTCTGAAGACATAAATTTTAACTGCAAGCTCAGGGTGCCTGGGTGGTTCAGTCAGTTAAGCATCCGACTTTGGTTCAGGTCATGACCTCATGGTCCATGGGTCCAAGCCCCGCGTCAGGCTCTGTGCTGACAGCTCAGAGCCTGGAGCCTGCTTCAGATTATGTGTCTTCCTCTCTCTCTGCCCCTCCTCTGCTCATGCTCTGTCTCTCAACAATAAATAAATGTAAAAAAAATTTTTTTTTAACTGCAAGCTATACCCCAATTACTCTTCCAATAGACATCTATTTCTGGAGTATATGTTAGATCCATAATGACTCTTCTTTTACGGAAACTGCCCATTTCACAATCCCCTACACACAATGTAACTTTGCTGTTGAACAAGCATGGCTCAGAGAAGTGATCTTGGGACAAATTTTGTTTTAAATTTAAACTTTAAATTGATTTTGTCTGCTTAGTTCTTCTCTTGTCCCTGATGAAATTTAGGGAAGGTCACAAACTGAGCATTTCAAAATTAAATTTAATATCCTGTCACAAGAAAAAACACAGAAGCATTCTCTAGGCAGCCAGATTTATAGTAGATAACCTGTTCTAAGACCACAGTTGACTATACATTGCTAGCAACATGAATAAAATGGGCCAATTATACTCTCACCCAGGAATTTCAAAATTAAGCCCAGAGTAAAGTTTGCCTCTTTATGTGGCTCACAATTATAACCCACTTTGTGGACTGGAGACCGGAGAGAGGCGGTCTTTAGAGAGAAAGAAGCAGGAGGAAATGCACAAAGAAGAAACAGTTATGGACCAAGAGCATTTCCTGGATTCTGTCAGCTGTCAGTTGCTGGTTTCACTTCCTTCCAGAATGCCAGTGGCGCTCCTGACTTGGGGTTCTTTGAAACCCCCAAATCATTGCAATACCCAACTCCCCAATTGTTTTTGTCACACTGAGTTTCTGCTAAAGAGGCCCCAATAATACAAAACTAAATATGGATTATGGGAGGTTTCGTCCACCAACCCTGTTCATGATTATGACAGTCTTTGTCTTGGCCCATGGAAGAGGGCCCTTTTCTGACCTATTTCCTCAAAGGTTCATGTTGGCTTTATAGTGCCCCCTGCTAGCCACGACTTACATGCCCCCACGTTTCCTTACTCACTACTTATATGGCCCCCACTCACTACTTATATGGCCCTGACTTACTAATATGTTCCTTGCTACTCAATACTTGTATGCCTCCTCCCTGCTCACTCACTAAGATGCTGAGTATAGAGTCGCTCAGATCACCTCTGCTCTTTTGCAGCTTCATTGTCACACTTCAATGTGTATTTTCCGGAAGTGAGAGAGTACGTTGTCAGAAAATGCACAGGATTTGATATTCAGTGACTCCTTCGGATTAGTTTTTAATTTGAATCTCTTTGAGCTGTTCCCAGAAAGGCAATCAAGTTTGGTTTGCCTGGTAAGTATTACCAGTAAGTATTTCTGAGGTAGTCAATAATTTTAATTTTAATAATTTTAATACTTTGGGGACGAAGCACCTGACTTTTTTTGGCTTCCGAATGGCAGTAAGTTTTCTCTTCAGAAATTTTGCCTTGGCTGAAGCACAAATTGACATATTTTTAGTGACTCAGGCAAACGCAAAGATGACATTCACTCACCTTGCTAAATAAAAATTTTTCCAGTGTTACCAATATAACTGTTTTTTATTTTTGTTGGTTCCAGATAGCAGTAGACTCAGGATCACCCCAGGTGTCTCACAAGAAGGCTGGATTCCAAGCTACCCATCCCCTTCCAGTCTGGGCTCACCTGACCAGCATCATTTTTATTGGTTAGTGTAGTTCTAAGGACATGTCTAGAAAACCAAAGACAGTAGAGAATTAACACAACCCTAAAGTGTCCTGATAGGTTTTCCTCACAGGGTTTGGAAAATTATCTTTACAATTCGTGTTGCAGACTCCGTCTGCCCTGGGCGAAACATTTTTAGCTAAGAAAGCGAGTTTGCAGAGCATATTTGATCTTAGAAACTTGGTTTCTCTTCACTCTCAAACTATTGTGAAACTTAATTAAATGAAGGTAATCAAACAAACATTACTTACCAATAAATAATCCACATAGTGCTAGGTGGTGTAAATGTTATAAGAAACCACCCCTCTCTGTGAGATATGGACTTTGCCCTCTGGTAAAGTAGGTGGGAAGAGATATAAAGCAACAGTAATAAAACAGTGCAGAGGGATATATATGCTGATTTTTAGAAGTTCTGAGGAGAGAGATGGGAAAAAGTAAACATAGAAGCTCAGTACAGAAGACACACAGAGAGACAGAGTACACCTTTTGTATTTCTGACAATTCTTCTGTCATTCCTTTCTTGGGGCTTAACTACAATGACCTAAAACTTCAATGGTCAGAAAGAACTTTCTAGAAAAGTGGGATTGGAGGTGGGGCCTGAAGGAGGAGACAGGATTTGAAAGGATAAATTGCCAAGTGGACAACATACGCCCAAGTATGGAGATAAGGATACACTCAGTTTTGCAGAGAAGCAGTTAATTTTACTAGAGCATAAGTGCATGTTGGAAGCCATAGGAAACAAGAGTGGGTGAACATGCTGGCTAAAGAGAAGTCGGAGGATTTTAAACATAAGGAGCATAGGGAATTGCTGAGCAGAGAAATAACAGGATGAAAATCGGGGGTGGGGAGATTAGCTGCACAAAGGTCATGACAGATGCATGGGAAGGGTGGAGACTGGAGCCTGGCAGGCTAACTAGGGCATTGCTGTAGTAATCCTTCCATGAAGCAGTGAGGTCATGGACTGGGGCCGTGTCACTGCAAATATAGTGGTTTAGTTTCATTCTTTTGCGTGCGGCTGTCTAGTTTTCCTAACATCATTTATTAAAGAGACTGTCCTTTCCCCATGGTATGTTTTTGGCTCTTTTGTCATATACTAATTGACCACATATGTGTGGATTTGTTTCTGGGCTCTCTATCCTTTCTGGCCGGTCTATGTGTTTGTCTTTATGCCATACCGTCTTGATTAGTATAGCTTTGTCATATGGTTTGAAATCAGGGAGAGCAAGGCCTCCAGCTTTGTTCTTTCTCAAGATTGCTTTGGCTCTTCAGAGTCTTTTGTGGTTTCATACAAGTTGGGGGGGGGGGTGTTCTATTTTGAGGGGAAATGCCATGAGAATTTTTTATAGGGATTGCATTGAATCTGTAGATGACTTTGGGTCACATGGGTATTTGAATAATACTCTTCAATCCATGAGCATGCCGTATCTTCCCATTAATCTGTGTCTTTTTCAATTTCTCTCATTAACGTCTTCCAGACCACATACTTCAAAGGTTTACTATCATTTATATTACCCTTCAGAGAAGATACTCTGGAAAGTTAGATTCTTATTTTAATGACATTGTCGTTACTTAAAATACTTTTTAATTTTCTTTCAAACCAGGTTATGAACTATGCAGACAAAAGTTTCACCACTTACGTTACACCTCACTTTTGACATCAAAAGAAAGATTTTCCCAGGCTGGTCATTCAACTGACATTATACCAAGTAACTTCTGATTATTTCCAAATAACAAATCCAGCCTCAAATGGCAAACATTAGCACCATTGATGCGGCATTTTTAAAAAGAGTGCTGTTTATTAAAGTTAGCCTTAAGTACCCAAATACGAAGAAAAACATTCTGATTCCAAATAGAAAAGCAACCTTATGGGCATAAATGCTTGACTTCAAACCAAGAAAGCTTTTTCACATAACTTTTTAAAAGTATATGTCAGTCTTTTCCCAGATTCTTAAGCAGTTATCCCTGACTGGCTACTTTTACTGAAGCAATGACAAAATTTTCAGGGATGTATTTCCAACTGAGGTCGACTCAGCAATTTCAAAGTAACTGACCAATTTAAATACATGCATTTATTCCTTCCTTCTCATCCGTTAGCCCTCAGTATGTATGAGAAAGAAATGGCCCTATTTTTCAAAGTCTTACAAAAAATAGAAAGGAATAAATAACGATTTCAAAATGCTTCATAATCTATTCACATCATGTTCAGACTTTTATTAAAAATTTTTTTTTAATGTTTTATTCATTTTTGAGACAAAGAGTGAGAGGAAGGGGCAGAGGGAGAGGGAGACACAGAATCCCAAGCAGGCTCCAGGCTCTGAGCTGTCAGCACAGAGCCCAATGCAGGGCTCGAACCCGCAGACTGTGAGATCATGACCTGAGCCGAAGTCGGATGCTTAACCAACTGAGCCACCCAGGTGCGCCAGTGTTCAGACTTTTAGAAATGAAGGACAAGCAAAAGGAAAAAGGGTCTTTCATCTGCCCCCACTTTAAGTAACTTCCCCAGAGTTTCCAGACCAAAAAAAACAAAAACAAAAAAAACCCCAAAAAATCAAAGCAAAACAAAACAAAAAACCCCCAAAATTATCATTACAAAAAACGTCACTTTGTTTGAAATGAGATCTTTTTAAATAGGCCTGTTAGGAGAAAGACAGATACCATATGGTTTCACTCTTATGTGGATCCTGAGAAACTTAACATATATTAAAAATAAATAAATAAATAAAAAATAAATAAATAAATAAATAAATAGGCCTGTTAGTACACATGGACCATAAAATTTTCGTTGCTGATCTTCTTTCTGGAGTAAATGAAAATGCTTATTCATCTTTCTGCATTTTGTGCATCATGTTTCACAGTAAAATACTAAACTGCACTTTATTTAAGCTTGGAAATCCAGTATGAATACAAGGAGGTTGAAATAAAAGAGGAGGTTCCCTTGGAAGCCAGACCTTGAGAAGCAAGAAATGCTCCCTGGTTGCTCAGAGGAAGTTGCATTTTATTGTGCAATTTATTGCTTACACACAACCCTTGGCCTAATTCTGAGAGATGCCACCAATTCAACTGTTGCCCAAACACAGTGCCTTGCTCAATCAAACTCTGTTCATTTGATTTTTAAGACACGGTCTTCCTTTCCTTTGGTCATTGGTAACAATAAATTAAGAGACGGAACTGAATGCCCTAGTTGACACAACCTTTTCTCATACTTGGAATTGAGTCACGTGACCTGGGCTGTAAGGAGAGCACTGGTTTATCCTATCCCACTCTTATAATTCCCTCAGCATTTATGCAATATGTATGTGTATATACATGTACACTTACATTTTTATATTATATATATTATGTAATACATAAAATATACAATAGATATTTTTCACATGAAGTGTAATACATATATGTATATTATTATACATGTTACTGTGCATATTATATACAATACATATATAATCATATACATATACATACCTTTATACGTTAATAATAATTTGATTGTATATCATATATAAATGTATGATAATACAGGTTAGATATGTGTATTTAAATTTTATTTTTGTTTTTATTTATTTATTTATTTTATTTTTTTAATGTTTATTTATTTTCGAGAGAGAGAGAGAGAGACAGAGCACGAGAAGGGGAGGGGCAGAGAGAGAGGGAGACACAGAATCTGAAGCAGGCTCTAGGCTCCGAGATGTCAGCACAGAGCCCGATGCAGGGCTCAAACTCACAAACCTTGAGACTGTGACCTGAGCTGATGTCAGACACTTAACCGACTCAACCATCCAGGCGCCCCTAAATTTTTTGGAATGTTTGTTTGTTTTTGAGAGACAGAGACAGAGCATGAGTAGGGGAGGGGCAGAGAGAGAGGGAGACACAGAATCTGAAGCAGGCTCCAGGCTCTGAGCTGTCAGCATAGAGCTCAAGGTGGGGCTCGAACTCACGAACCGTGAGATCATGACCTGATCCGAACTCAAATACTTAACTGACTGAATCACCCAGGCGCCCCTTTATATGTGTATTTAATATGGACATATTATATATGTATATTTGATATATAATGTTAGTGTATACTCAGTCACAGGTTGTTTTTTACCGGTTTCTTTATTGTTTCTAATGTATTATTTTCCCTTAAACCTATGCCAAGGTCTTCAAGGGTAGGAAAAATGGCTTCTTTGAAAAAGGATTATGATTAAAATAATGAAAGAAAATTATGAAAATTATTAACTTGGGTTCAAACTTGTGCTTTTACAATGGGCCCGATATTCTCATTATATTCCCAATTACCCCAGATATTTACCATATGAAGTTAAACAGTTATATTATCTAAGATGGCATAAAAAAATGGCCACTGAAAAATTTATGTTCAGAGTTCTTGCTTTTCTTTAATGCAGCAAGATATTTCCAGTTGAATTCAACCTACTATGGTAACTTAATCAGATGGAACTTTAAGAGGGCATGACGTAGCAGGGTAACCTTCATTCTGTAGGTGATACAAAAAATTAGGCAGTTGGAATGGGTAGAGGATGCTGGCCTGGATGAGTTAGCAGCATTCTGTGATAAACTCAGATTGTTTTGGCCTGATAGAAAATTTGGATCACCTAGATTTGATTATTAAACTGAGTTCACCAGTAGATGCCAGGAAATAAAGTCACCGGAAACATCAAGTACAAACGAAGGCACTCCTAATAGGAACAGTATTGGAGTATTAATTAGGTTAGCTAAACTGATAAAACAAAACTCCCACAACAGTATAGCTCAGCACTGAGAAAGTTCAAAGTAGGTTCCAGATCAACAGGGGTGCTCTGTGCCCTGTTCTGTGCACTCTTTCAAGAACCCGAGCTGATGGCCGCTTTGATGTCTTCAACCTGTGGCTTTCCAAGCTGCTTGGGTATCACCAGCCCAATGGGTCAGAAAAACGAAAGAGTGTAAAGGGACAGTTCTGGGAGGTTATTATATGCCAGGCCAGGAAGGGGCACACATCACAGCTGGGCACATTTCATGGCTGTCCCTAACGCTGAGGAAGTCTGAAGAACGCATCTCGCCTTCAGAGGATGAGAAAAAGAGAATTCAGTGAATAGCAGATGTCTATGTCACAAAGGTCATACAACAAACAGGTCTGCTTCTATGGTTTCTGTAAATTTCAAGTCTCGGAAATCTTACGAAAATAAGTCATTTTGGGGAGTAGCAGTTAAGTTTCGGGGAGCAGAAGTCAAATGGCATTAGGCTAGGTGACCTTGGCAGGTTACTGGCTGCTCAGAGCTACACTTCACTCATTCGAAAAGTTGAATAACAGCAGAACCTTCAAAGAGTGTTGTGAGGGTCATAGTCCAGCCCATGGAAGACAGAGAGTGTTAAATAGTAGCTTTTACGCTGTTTGTAACGCTTCCTCTTTTCATTTCAGAGCTGCTTTCAGTAATATGAGGGATGTCCCATCTGCTGAATATGTTGTATAACCCAGGTGTCTTCAGATCTCCTGAATTTCTTGGGTTACCTTTGTGAGGGTTCATTTTATGTGTCAACTTGACTGGGCCATGAGGTGCCCAGATATTTGGTCAAATGTTATTCTGGGCGTTTCTGTGAGGGTGTTTCCAGATGAGATTAAGGTAGACTGAGTAAAGCAGGTTGCCTACACTAATGTGCATGGGCCTCATCCAATCAGGTGAAGAAGCTGGGGGGGCTCTTTCTCCTGCTCTTCAAACCACAGCCAGAGGACTTTCCTTGATGTTCTCTCCATTGATGCCTATGTCCCCGTCCAAGTTCTGTGCTGTCCCAAGCCTGGGCCAGGGAACACGAGAGGAGCCAAATATAGGACACAAATGGTCTGTCCGATGGCACTTCAAATCCTGAGCCAAAGTCAAGAGGTGGACACTCAACTGACTGGGCCACCCAGGCACCCCTTCCATAAACATTCTTTTTATTTTATTTTATTTTATTTTATTTTATTTTATTTTATTTTATTTTATTTTAGAGAAATGGAGTGCATGCTCTGGGAAGAGTGGCAGAGAGAGAGACAGAGAAAATTTTAAGCAGTCTCCACCCTCAGCGTGGAGCCTGACATGAGGGGCTCGATCCCACGACTCTGGGATCACGACCTGAGCTGAAATTAAGAGTCAAACGCTCAACCGACTGAGTCACTCGGGCACCTCCATAAACATTCTCAATGTCAATGATGAAAGAATATTATGAAAACGTATAGAGTTGGGAGGGAAAGAGGGGGAAGGGAATGCTTAAGTACTCAGATTTCCTCACCTTTCGTAACTGGGTTGAAATGATATTTAACGTGGCTAAGATTTAGAAAGAAACTACAGAAGAGCTAATACCAGTGGTTGCCTGAGGGGTACAAAGTGGTACTTGGGAATAGGGTTCAAGAAGACTTTTCACTGAATACATTTCACATGATGAGAGTTTTCAGCCATGGGAATGTATTACATTAAAAAAAAGGGTGAGAAGAAATAGAAGTAGATGCTTGCCCATCCAGAGAATCCTTGAGGCACCCGGGTGGCTCAGTCGGTTAAGCGTCTGACTTCGGCTCAGGTCATGGTCTCATGGTTTGTGGGTTCGAGCCCCATGTCAGGCTCCGTGCTGACAGCTCGGAGCCTGGAGCCTGCTTTGGATTCTGTGTCTCCTTCTCTCTCTCTGACACCTGCCCTGTTTGTGCTCTTACTCAAAAACAAATTAATTAATTAAAAAAAGAATTCTTTACAAGGCCTTTTTGCATATTCTTTAGAAGAAATATTGTTCAGAAAGTTGGCATTTCCATATGGTTTTATAAAAATCTATTAATATTTAAATACACTAATAGTAAAAAGCTAGCATTAATTGAGTATTTATAGCTTTCAGACTCCATTCTGAGTACTTATCTGACACTCACATTAGCCCAAGGAAATATTAAAATAAAATATGTAATATATAAATGAAGAGTATACATAAATATACATGTATTTCCCATTGTATGAGGAAATTGGAGATTAGAGAGGTTAAGTAATTTGCCTAACATTAAATGTTCACATCTGGAAAAACAGTCAAAGTAGGATTAGACCCGGGTAGTTTACCAGTAGAAGTAAACAGTGGAAAAAACATACAATCTTCTATAATCTAATGGGGAAGAGGAGGGAAAACAGATGTAAGGAAATGGAGGTAAGTAGTTTTAGGATTGTGTGGAGTGGGTCAATAGATACATTCCAAACAGAAGATGATGTGCATATATATCAGTGATGGTGATAGAGATTATCATAAAAAATAAAAACAGAATTTACCCTTTTAAATTATAAGGAATGCACAGACAAAGCAAAAGAAATGCAAACTATATTAATTAAATACATTGTTTTAAAAAGCAACAAAAATAGAAATCATAACATAACTGTGATACAACTAATACCACATACCTTTTATAACAACAAATAGAAATGGTTTAGATTCCTCTATTAAAATAGCCTCATGCAAGGGAAATTGAAGCAAAAATGAACTTGGGGGACCTCATCAAGATAAAAAGCTTCTGCACTGCAAAGGAAACAATCAACAAAACTGAAAGGCAACCGAAGGAATGGGAAAAGATATTTGCAAATGACGTATCAGATAAAGGATTAGTATCCAGAATCTATAAAGAACTTACCAAACTCAACACCCAAAAAACAAATAACCCAGTGAAGAAATGGGCAGAAGACATGAATAGACACTTTTACAAGGAAGACATCCAGATGGCCAACAGACACATGAAAAGATGCTCGACATCGCTCATCATCAGGGAAATACAAATCAAAGCCACACTGAGATACCACCTCACACTGATCAGAGTGGCTAAAATTAATAACTCAGGAAACAACAGATGGTGGGGAGGATATGGAGAAATGGGAACCCTCTTGTCCTGCTGGTGGGAAACTGGTGCAGCCACTCTGGAAAACAGCGTGGAGGTTCTTCAAAAAATTAAAAATAGAATTACCCTACAACCCAGCAATAGCACTACTAGGAATTTATTCAAAAGATACAGGAGTGTTGATTCATAGCGGCACATGTACCCCAGTGTTTATAGCAGCGGTATCGACAATAGACAAACTATGGAAAGAGCCCAAATATCCATCAACTGATGAATGGATAAAGAAGATGTGGTATACACACACACACACACACACACACACACACACACACACACAATGGAATACTACTTGGCAATGAAAAGAATAAAAACTTGCCATTTGCAACAACATGGATGGAACTGGACTGTATTATGCTATGTGAAATCAGGCAGAGAAAGACAAGTATCATATGTTTTCACTCATGTGTGGAATTTGAGAAACTTAACAGAAGACCATGGGGGAAGGGAAGGGGAAAAAATAGTTTCAAACAGAGAGGGAGGTAAGCCATAAAAGACTCTTGAACACAGAGAACAAACTAAGGGTTGATATGTGGGTGCAGGGGAGGGCAAAATGGACGATGGGTATTGAGGAGAGCACTTGTTGGGATAAGCCCTGGGTGTTGTATGTAAGTGATGAATCATGAGAATCTACTCCCAAAGACAAGAGCACACTGGTTATACTGTATATTAGCTAACTTGACAATAAATTGTATTTGAAAAATAAATAAAATATTACCAATACTGTTAAAATATTTTTTAAAAGTCTCATGGCATATCAATCATAAAGTCAAACTCAACAACAGAATCCCTGAAAGTTGTTCAGAAAGTTATTCAGAAAGATGACAAAGAAAGGACAAAATTATGCTTGGCAATGGTACCTGGATGGCTCAGTCGGTTATGTGTGCGACTTGGGCTCACGTCACGATCTTGTGGTTTGTGGGTTCAAGCCCTGTGTCAAGCTCTGCGCTGACAGCTCAGAGCCTGGAGCCTGCTTCAGATTCTGTGTCTCCCTCTCTCTCTGCCCTTCCCATGCTCGCACTCTCTCTCTCTGAAAAATAAATAAACATTAAAAAAATTTTTTTTAATTATGCTTGGCAAATACAAGCAAAAAACATTTCTGTTAGAGCCAGAACCTTAATATTAGATAAGATTAAATTAAATTTAAAAACATCTATACTACAAATTAAGACATTTTTAATTATAAGGTGTTAACCTTAAAAATAAAACTTCCAGTTATTTTACCAGCAAAAACGGCTTTGTTTGGGAATTAGCTGTTAAGCAAACTTAGGCAAAAACCAAAGGCAAGTGGGCTGAATAAAGGAGAGGAATGCTCTTTATAGAGTAGAGGGGAGGCTGATATAAACAAAAATTCCATTGGAGTAAACTGGGAGTTTTAAGTGTAGTGGATCCTCATTGGCTGGGCTGTTGCCAGGTTAGGAGGAAAACCTTTCTTCCTCCTGCTGGGATAATAAAGCAGTGTCCATGTGCAAGGTCCGTCTGATGACAAGTAGTAGGGCCCCAGGGCTCCCCTGATCCAACCTCCCGACTCCATTTTAGTGACGTTTCTCTTTATTAATTTTCACAAAAGAAAAAATCATAATCAGACTCTAATAGACTTGAAAAATATAGAATCGAAATTCATGAAGGTCAAACCATAAAAATAGGAGAAATATGTAGAATTAGAGTATCGGTAGGAGACTGACCTCACTCAGCCTGTATTGGACTGTCTCATCTGTTTCAATTATTTGTTGCTTCTACACACCCATCCTTCCCCTCTTTACTTGTAGGTAGAATATATTTCTTTCTCCTATTCACTTCGGTCTTGATCATGCAACGTGCTTTGGCCGAAGGAATGGGAGTATGTGCATGGACCATATCTGTTCATAAACTTTAAGTGCACCTGCTTAGCCTGGAACTGACAAACTCGTTCCCTCCAGCACTGGGATCAGGGTGAGGTGGGTGAGGTAGGATCATGAAAGTTCAGGGTGAGACTCTGTTTCGTGTAAACATTTTGACATGTTGTTCAACGTGGATTTTTGTCTTAATATCAATGTTAAAAATATTGAGTGAGAATGGCATTTATCTTGATCCCTGAGTTTTTGGAGTCCTCTTAAAATTTGTATGCAAGGCAAGAGCCCTGGTTGTGACCCTAGTTCCTGCCCTAGACCATGAGCATAGCCTGAACCCAAAGGGTGGCTTCTCCTCCAGTTCTGCATCTGAAATGAAAAGGCCCGGAGCTGGACTGAGCCAGAGCAAGCAGGTACCAGGGAACAGCAACTGATCTGCAGTTCTCATGCACCACAGACAAGAAACGAGATGTATTGTTAAGCCAATGAAAATTTGAGTTTGTTACGCAGCATGGGCTAGTGAAAATCTAAGGTACAGCCTATGTAGATTTAGCACATAAAAGTAAGATGGCTAAGACTGTTAGTAACACAAAAAATATGGTAGATCTTACTCATGTATATACCACACTATTCCCTAAAAATGGAATACACCTTTTTGTGTACATACTCACTTACCAAAGTTAACCATACACTGGGTCATAAAGAAAACGTGAATAAATTCCCCAAAGTAGAAAATAGTATAGGTAACATTCTTCGACCACACTGTAAAAGCATTATGAACTGCTAATAAATATAAAAGCTCCTCCCCTAAAAGTCAAAAATGAGAAGGGAGTCTCTCTTTGAAGTAATTTTAAAGTAGACATCAAAACGAAAGTGGCAGAATTTCTGGAAGGTAACAATAGAAAATGTTAATGGAACATTATGTCTCGAAAGCTACAGGATAGCACTGAAGTAGCACTCAGTGAACAAACTTAAAATACTTGTACTTCTTAGAAACAAGTAAGAATAAAAGTAAATGAATCAAACAGCTAACATAAAATTTATAGAAAACAACAAAACAATGCAAAGGAAAGCAGCAGAAACTGATAATGATAAAATTCAAAAAAATGTGAATGAATATACAGATGCATGAAGAACTGACAAATATCTCTAAGACCCAGTTAACTGGAAAAAATATAAAATGAACAGCAAATATAATTGAGATAAAGTGAGGGAAAGCGTAAAGTCACAAAATGAGCAATGTGTTGGAGAAATTAAAGGAATTACAGGAGGCGTTGGTTAACTCTGAAAATTATTTTTCAAAATGGTGTCAGAGAGCTAAAAATAGACCAAAATAAAAAAAATATATAGGAAAAGGATCAAGAAGAGAAAAAATATCTAAGTATATTGATTGCCCTAGGAAAAATAATATTAAGTAAACAGTTGACAAAAGAACGGCTTCCCCAAAGCATGGATAGCAGTTTTATGGTTGAATTGCTCCAAACATTTAAGAAAAAGAGAAGCCCACATAAGAACAGTTTCTAAGTATTTTCTATAAAGCCAATACAAAATTAATTAGAAAACAAACAAACAAAAAACCCCTAAATCAAACATGTCTCTAAACAGAACTGCAGATCAATCTCACTTATATCAATGGTGCAATTCTAATAAAAGATTAAGATGCAGAATTGAGTAGCATATTAAAGGAATGGGAAGGGGTGCCTGGGTGGCTCAGTCAGTTAAGCATCTGACTCTTGGTTTCAGCTCAGGTCATGATCTCACAGTTTGTGAGTTCGAGTCCCGCATTGGCTCTCTACTGTCTGCACGAAGCCTGCTTCAGATCTGTACCCCCTCACTTTCTGCCCCACCCCAGCTTGCGCTCTCTCTGTCTCTCTCAAAATAAATAAATAGGCACTTTCCATAATTTGGCTATTGTTGAAAGTGCTGCTATAAACATTGGGGTACAAGTGCCCCTATGCATCAGCACTCCTCTATCCCTTGGGTAAATTCCTAGCAGTGCTATTGCTGGGTCATAGGGTAGATCTATTTTTAATTTTTTGAGGAACTTCCACACCGTGGCCATGACCAAGTGGCATTTATTCCAAGAACACAAAGAAAATATATTAGGAAATACATTAATATCATTCACCCTGTACTTACAACCAAAGGAAGAATCACATGGTCATATCTATACATGCTGAACAGACATTTTCAACAACTTTTCAAAATCAAAATTCTTAAAATGAGAGATCAAGATTTCTCAATTTACACCACACTCGTTTGTAAATTAAACATGATTCCACTAAAAATATAACCAGTAACATTTTTAGAATTAGGAAGCTTATTTTATTTTACCTTATTTTATTTTATTTTATTTTATTTTATTTTATTTTATTTTATTTTATTTTATTTTATTTTACTTTTTAGGAAGCTGATTTAAAAAATTTTTTTTTCAATGTTTATTTATTTTTGACAGAGAGAGACAGAGCATGAACGGGGGAGGGGCAGAGAGAGAGGGAGACACAGAATCGGAAACAGGCTCCAGGCTCCGAGCCATCAGCCCGGAGCCTGACGCGGGGCTCGAACTCATGGACCGCGAGATCGTGATCTGGCTGAAGTCGGACGCTTACCCGACTGCGCCACCCAGGCGCCCCAGGAAGCTGATTTTAAAGTTTCCCTGGGATAATACACATTCAAGATTAATCAGAAAAAAATTGAAAATGAGTAATAGACAAGAGGGAACTATTTCAGGTTTTGAAGGAAATTCTACTGTTAAAGAAAATAAAAACAGGGTAGTACTGACACACGAACAGACGAATAGCTAAAACAATGAAAACCCGAAAATAAATCCAAGTATATAAAGAATTTGAGACACGATATAGCTGGAATTTTAGGTAGTTACATATTTTAGGTATTTAGGTGGGAAAATGATGGATTTGGGGACAACGGTACCCATCTGGAAAAAAAAAAATTGGATTTTTACCAAACTCCTTACATTAAAAAAATTCCAAGTGGACCAAAGTTGTAAACAAAAACACCCATAAAATATTTAGAAAACATATAAGAAGGTTTAAAAATAAAATCTGAGAAAGATTTTCTCTTTTAATGTTTGTTTATTTTTGAGAGAGAGAGAAAGAGAGAGAGGGAAAGAGAGAAATTGGGAGGAAGATCCGGAAGCCAAACCAGGCTCTAGCTTTCACCACAGAGCCCAAGGCAGGGCTCAAACTCATGAACCCTGAGATCATGACCTGAGCAGAAGTTGGACACTTAACTGACTAAGCCACCCAGGCGCCCCAAGAGGAAGACTTTTTAAAGCATGAGTGAAGATACCATAAAATGAAAGCCTGACAATGTAAATATCAGAAATTTCTGTATGACAAAAAAATTATTAAAATTAAAAGAAATTGACAAACTTTTTGGAAACAACAAATGAAATGCATATCACAAAGATTAATTTGTTAAATGTATAAAAGCCCTTACATATAGTTTTCAAAAGATAAATTATGTCAAAGGAAAATGGGTGAAAGTCCCTAGAAAAGGTAATCCAAAAGTTCCTATGCATGTAAAAAAAAATGTGTAACCTTACTGAAAATCAGAAAAATGTTAATTAAAATACAGCGAAATACCATTTTCACCATTTTGATCTTGGTATACAATGCTTTCTGATGTTTAGCTCAATAGTGAAATAATTTAAGAACTGAAATGTAGTGTAGATTATGTATCACAAATCTACAGATGCTGTTTAGTTAACACATTATTTTATGTTTTTTTAAAAAGATATTTGGCCTTTCATCTATAATATGACCAGGGTATATGCAGGGTAATTTGTAGACACTGATTTTTAGGGTGAAAACTGCATCTCATATGTTGTAAATGCAGAAGTGTGTGTGTGTGTGTGTGTGTGTGTGTGTGTGTGTGTGTGTGTGTGTGATTTTAGCAGTATTTTTCTTCTTATGCTCATATTAACCTTCAAAGTACGAATTCTCGGAGTCCAAATATCATTATGTATTCTCTTTCTAAGACTTGGGATAATAAGGTGGTAGAGGGAGGGCACAAAAATAAGGTGGAAAATAGAATTGGAGGCATGGGCAGTTATCTGTCTGTCCTGCCATCTCAAACATGCCCCTCACCCTTCATGACTGTGGATGGAGGTCATATCCATTGCCAATATGGATCAGCTTTTCCTTTTCTGGGCAGCCCCATAAAGTAGCTTGGCATCCTAAGTGTGTCGTATCTTACTGGGGAAATAAAACAGGACACACCTTTGTATTTCCTGGTCCCAGAAATTTCAGCTTTTTAAATTCCCAAGGTGGGCAAATTGGAATGATACAATTTTAGTAGGTAGACTAACTACATTTAGAACGTGAATTTCCACAATGTCATTTTGCGGCATTGTTTTTAGAATTAGAGCTTTTTGAGAAGGAAATAGTCTTGTACTTTGTTTCTCTGATTTACTGTGATGGAAAATGTCTCTTGACTTTAATAGGTATGCTGAGAAACATTGCAACATGTAAATTTCAGTGGCGTAGTTATTTTTGAATAATAATATGACTCCTTCTTCCTTTTGTTTCTGTCATTTCTTCCAATTTAATTTTCTTTTCTTCAAAAAATAACCAACAGTGCTCTCATTTCTGTGTGTGTGTGTGTGTGTGTGTGTGTGTGTGTACAAAGATTTGCACAGCCTTGTATATGGATTGTGAAAATAAAATAGTCTAATAGTATTGAGAAATTTCAACTCATCCTTGTGACAATTGAATCTATAGTTTTAATTTGACACAGGGCCTAGCATAAGGAAGGAGGTCTGTGTTATTGTTACTTAAAGGACACCAAAAATTTCAAGAGAGAGATACTATCATTATTCCCATTTTAAAGCTAGTAGGTCTTGGAGCCAGTGTTCAAGCCATATTTTCCAGGTAATCAATCTATTGAACCTACCCCACCACTCAGGGTTTAGAACCCAGTGAAATGTGTAAGAACATGAAATTAGGTTGCCTACATAATGTGACTCTGTGCTATAGTCCTGGATAGCAAGAAAGGACGATAATAAAGTGAAGGGAAATAACCCTCAATAATGTTTTTCTCCAAGGATCAATATCATTTTATATTCCAATTGATTTTGAGAGCTTTCTTCTGAGCCCTCTTTGGACAATTAATAGGATGCCTGAGACTTATGGATGTTCCCTTATCTGAACGTAAAAAATAAACCAAGAACTGTTTATTTCACACTCAAGTGCACAAGATTGAGAGACACCTCTAGGGTTCGTTTCGTGTGTTCTCTGACTTCTGGCAGGAATGTGACTCAGCCATTCCTTGATTGTTATATTTATTCAATATCAAAAATCTGCAAGGAAAGAAATTATACAACCTCTACTTGCATTAACTCAGTTTCGAGTTTCATAACTCTGGCTATTGGGAACATGTTCAATTCTCTCAAGAACATAGGCTTCCAATACAGTAGGTATCATTACCTTTATCAAGGCAAAGACAAGTAAAATGCAATGCATTAGTCTAGAGTAATGACCTTAGTCTCCTTAGAATCCTATAGATTCTGCTTAGCATAGAACATTATGGATAGTAGGTGCCAAATAAATGCTTATTAAATTGAGCTGAAAAGCGGTGGGAAAATTGTCAAGTTATGAAAGCACAACTTGAGGCTTCATTGCTGCGTCTTACTTTCTCAATTCCTGAAGTCACTTAGATTTAGTTTAAAAAAATATATATGGAACAAAAAAATGCTGATTTTTCTATGAAGTTCGTTCAATTATTCATTCAGCAAATATTTATTGAACATCAGGTGCTAGGCACTGCCCCAAGTTCTGAATATTTTAAATATATGTATTTAATGAATGCTACTATGTGTATATAATAGTGTGTAACCATAAGAACCCCAATTGATTCCGTGTTAACTGACTAAAAGTTCCTGATGTGAGAATTTAATGAGCTGTTGCTATAAACCCTTCACGGAACGTGATCACATTCTCTAATACCACTAATCAAATAATGCCAAATCTTTTAATGTTGCCACCAGGTAACCTGCACATCCCCATTCAGCACCTTAAATTATGGAGTTAATTAGTGAGTTGAGAAAGGTAATGTCATAGCAAGAAAGAATTCATAGACTAGGAATTTCAGAAACTAGGCTCTGAAGTGGCGTCACCTACGTCAAATCACTTAATTCTGCAGGATGAGTTCTCTACCTGTAAAGTGAAATGAATTAGAAAAATGTTAAAGCCTCTTTTAAGTGTCATATTCTATGATATTAAATTGATTAACATCTAATACTTCTAAATTGTAGAGGAAGATAAACTCCACATTATGAGTTTTGGCTCAATTCCAAATCATGACGCAAAAATTTCCCTTTCTTGTGATATCAGGCAGGTAGTGCATACATGTGTACAACGGAGGGGTTGAAAAAGGAGGGGTGCAGAGAGCTGCCTTGTGCATATTTATGCTATCGCCAAAACTGAGCTTTTATTTTGCAAGTTAAAAGGTTTCAAACATCAAGGAGGAGTTTAGTTCGCTGTGGTTGTAATTTAGCTCCTCCGGCTAATATTGGATACAGAGAAAGGCAGCAAACCCTGGAAAGAGAGTCTAGTTTCAGTGGTAGGGGGAAAAAAATAACGGGAGACTTTCACAATTTAGATAAAAAGAATACCGCAATGGGAGGGAAAACAAAAAAAAAAAAACTAGACCAGGGGATGGTGTGGAGGAGTAGGACACCTGCCAAGCCTCCTATCAATAGGTGATTTCAGACGCTAGAGCGACGGGAGGCCCAAGTTCTTGCTGAGGGAAGGACTGGATGAAGATAAAACGGTCTATTTCTGTTTTAGTGGCTTAAAAATGCATTCCGCAGGTAGTGACCTATCCAGACCACCTGACTTACTTAAAAAAAAAAAAACCGCAAATAAATGAATCTAAAATGTTGAGATATTTACGCCCTTAAAAAAAAATAACTTGTACGCAAACATCTTTATCAAAAGCATTTTATTCGAGGCCGAAGATCTGAAATGCCACCGAATCCATCACACGGGTTTGAGCACCCCTCACACCACCGCAAGGTGGGTCGGGCTGCCCCTCAAGCTGGGGCTCCAGCATCTCGCAGCATCTCCGTGCCTCGCTTTCCCCGGGCTACGACTCCAGCTCTCACCAGGCGCGCCCCCGGGGCCTGGGGGCGGGGAGGGAGTGGAGGCGGTTCCCTCGGAGCACCCAATCAGCAGTGGGGCCGGGCGGTGGCGCTAGTGACGTAGGCCGCGCTTCCCTCCGCCCCACTGCGGGCCGACGCCGGGCGCCGTCAGCCGCGCGAGCTCGCGCGCGCGCGGGGAAGGGGGAGGAGGAGGGCTTTGGGGGCCGGCCGGCAGTCGGAGGGCGGCGGGTCGCGAGAAGGGGGAGAGTGAGCATGCGCAGCGGCTCCGGGGACGGCGGGGGAGGTGGGGACCCGTGCGCGCGCGCACGAGCGGCCCGCCGGAGGCCGCGGGTGGAGGGGGCGGTTCCTCGAGTGTCGGCGGCCGGAGGGTGGGCAGGCTGGCGGCAGGTGCCGCCGCGGCCGCCGCCGCAGACTCCTCCGGGTCTCGGGTCTCTTCGTCCTCCGGCGGTGATGAGCTGGGCCCCGTCGGGGGCTGCACCTGCCGTCTGCCCATCACCCCGGGCCTCCCTGCGTGACCTCGGCCTCCTCGCGTGCCCGGCCCCCGCGGCGCGGGGCTGCCCCTGAGAGGGAGCGACAGCGGCCTCTTCCGCCCCGAGTCTTCGCTCGGGGGCCGCGCGGGGAGAGCGCCCGGCCCCCTCCCCTCCCCCGTCCGCCGTCCTCAATGTCTCCCCGGCGGGGAGGGGGCTGCCTGGGAGACGCGCTGAGCTGCCCCCCCCGGAGGCCCGTCGGCGGCAGCAGCAGCGCCCGGCCCGGCGCCCCGCAGCCTTCCCCGGCGGCGGCGGCGGCCTGGAGGAGCCGCGCACCCGCCGCCGCCCCCGGAGCCTCGCAGCCGCCGCCGCCACCCGGCGCCCGAGGAGAGGGCGGCGGGCGCCCCCCGGGGAAGATGAAGGCGGAAGGGGGCGATCACTCCATGATCAACCTGTCGGTGCAGCAGGTCCTGAGCCTCTGGGCCCACGGGACGGTGCTGAGGAACCTCACGGGTAATTGATGCGCCCGGGGTGGGGACGGGGATGCGGTGCCGCCCCCTGCCTCCTTTCTCCCTCCCGAAGAGGGGCCGCGCTTCAGCCGCCCCACCCCCGTGCGCGCCCCGCTCTCCGGCTCGCGGCCCCTGGTCCCAGAGAGGAAGGTGTTAACTGGGTGCACTTCGCGCCGGTCCCCGGGGCGCTGCGAGGGTCTGGATCGCGGGCGGAGAATCCCCGACCCCCGCCTCCTGCCCGGCTCGGGGAGGGCTCCCGACGGCGCTGCCTAGTGTAGTACGCGCCGAATAGCGTTAGTGCCGAGTCTCGGGCACAGTTCGCGTGGATTTACCAGCCCCCCCCATCCACGCGCGCACGCACATAGACACACGCACGCACACTCCGCTTCTTGATGCTTAGGTCTGTTTCTTTCTGACACATCTCAGACCGGATACAGGGCTTAAATTGTGTGTTCACAACGATCAGATCAGTTTGCATCACCTGTTAAATTTTTGTTGCTGTAGATGACTAATGAAGTAGGGTATAGTGGGCCAGAGACTGGGCCAAGGTCTAGTGCATTCTAAGCATTTCAGCTTTGACCGTATTATCTCCTCCCTCCTAGTTCCTATTTCCTTTTGTCTGTCTGTCTCTCTCCCTCTGGCCTCAAGCTGCCGCTTCTGTGACATTTGAATATTTATTTATTTACTTATTTATTATCATTTTTTGTATTTCCCTTCATTCGTCAAGGCTGTCAGGAGGGAATTGGAGTTCACTACATTATAATAACCTAAATTGTAGTTGCAAAAGTGAGCAGTAATGCCCATACATTTTTATTGCATCTGTAGGCTTGCTTTGTGAAGAAACTTCCAGGTTTGTTAAGGTGGAGATTCTTACACTCTGAGTTCTGAGTTTTAAAAATACCCTTTAAAGATGAGTGTTTACAAGAAGGAAATTCGGTTGCAATTTGGCGACTCCTCAGTTCTCTGCTTCTCAGAGAAAAAACTTAGAAACATACTCAGGATTTAATTCTTGAAAACATATAAGGCTAATTTTGGTAGAGCATTATTAGTATTTTAAAATCCATTACGTCAAATTGGTTAAGAGTGTGGAGAGTATTTTACAAATATAACCTGTCCTGACAAGATACACATGTGTGAATTATGTATATTGTCTTGTATATGTATATTTCTCAGATATTTGTAGAAAAGAAAATTGATGGAATTTTATACCACAGATTTTCTTGAGCACTGATTTTCTTGACACTGATTTTCTTGAATGTGACAACTATAAAATTAACATCGGTTCTGGATTGATTCATGGTGTCCTCACTTTGAATCTGTGGTTATTTGCTTTGGAGCAAACTGACCTTACATGATGGTTGAGGGTCAGAAATACGTTTTTGTTTCCAAAAAAAAAAAAAAAAAAAAATACATCGACATGAAGACCATTTCATGATTCAGTTGAGTTTAGAGATACCTTATGTTCTCTTACTTCTGGCTCTGCTTTTATTTATCCACCATTCATTTCTCAAATATTGTATTGATAGTGTTTGTAGGAGTGAAGTGAAAAGAACTTAAGAGTTTGTATTTGTATATGTTAAGGACTGGCTTAGCTCATCATTTATTTAGAGAAAATTAGTTTGGGGAGTCACAGAGTAGTGTAAATGTAACTTCCCACTTGGCCAGATTTGACAATGTTTTTAAAATGTTTAATAAGATTCCAGTCATTATAGTGGCTTCCAGTTCTTCAAGTCCCCCATTAGGTTGATAATAGCAGTTTCAACCCAGGATTAGCTCTCATTTCCCCCTAATATAATCTCAATAATCATTTTCTCATCAGACTTTGCCGTTTCATGCAAGATATGCTGAACATCCAAAACTAGTTCCTCAGGTCGGACTGAGGAACACGGGGACCTCTGTTATTTCCTAAATAATGAGTCTGAATGTGCAAAATTCAGTTTGTGAGGATAAAAACGGAGGGAGATAATAGATTAGAAGTCTTCTTTGCCAGCAGGTCGGCATACCACATATTAGGAATCACTTCACATCGAAAAAAGTGGATTCTAAAAGTGGTAATATTGTGATGTGGTTCCTTATGGCCTTTTCATGCTGGTGACCTTAGTGATCCCTTATGTACCTTGGTCATTAGTCATGAGATGCTCCCTACAGTGCCATTTAGAATTTGGTGTACCAAAAACAAATACACCTCCTAGAACAAGACAGCCACCACTTAGTGAGTGCCTGCTATATATCATATATATATGTCACTTAACATATATATGATTTCTAATCTTAATAACTTTCCAAAGTAGAATTACAGAGAGGCCCAGAGAGGGAAATTAAATTGCCCCAAATCCTGTTGCTAATGTGGCTGAACTAGGATTTCAACCCCAGGCTTTGTCCACAGAATTACTCTTTCCGCTTTTCACGTGACTTTTACTCTTCCTCTTTACTTTCTTCAGGCAGAATGAGTTACTTGCTTCCCCCTGCTACTTCTCCATGTATATGCCTTTATTATTATATTGTTCAGTTATACTATAGTTTTTGTGTCTACTAGACTGTGAGCTTTTGGAGGGTGGGTCATTGTCATAATCAACGGAATTCTGGAATTTTAGCATTCTACCTAGTACATATAAATACTCAATGCATGTTTTTTGAATTGCAGTTCTAAAATAATACTTAACAGTTGCATGCTTTAAACATTCTAGTTGCATTATTTTCCAGACACGTCTGTTGGAGTGAATGTGCTGTTAATCAGGAAATGAGTCATTTAAGCAACTTTTATGGATAGATGGCCATACCTTTAAACCACACATATGCCTATTAAATGCACTTTTTTGGGCTAGTTACCATGTGTTCTTATATTTTATTTAATCTTTTTAGTAATCTGGAGAAAGATGATTGTTTATCCTTATTTTATGGATTCAGACATTGAGGCCAAGAATAATTTGGTTAGCTCTGATAGCTAATATGTGAAAAATTATTACCTTTTTTCAGATTATGGTAACACATTAACTCAGAAGGCATATAAAGTTGGAGCTGAGATGGCTAATACAGAAAAAAGCGTAGTGTAGAACCAGACTGATTTGGATTTAAGAAGTGACTGTGTGAAAGACTTATAGAAATCCGGTTAGTAGGAATTCTGGTTAATTAAAAACAAAAAACAAGAGGAGAATGTATTCTCATTTCTATTTTTTTTTCTTTACACAACCCGACAGGTGTTATTCTTATGTTTGTATTTTATCCCAGAAGCAGGGAAGTTTTTGTTTTTTTTTTATGTTTTTTTTTTCTTTTTTGAGAGAGAGAGTGTGAATGGGGGAGGGACAGAGAAAGAGAGACACAGAATCCGAAGCAGGCTGCAGGCTCCGAGCTGTCAGCACAGAGCCCGACGTGTGGCTCAAACTCACCAACTGTGAGATCATGACCTGAGCTGAAGTTGGATGCCCAACTGACTGCGCCACCCAGGCGCCCCAGCAGGGACGCCTTTTTGTATTGACTTTTATTTTTCTTAGAGACCTTTAGAAAATAGTCTTGTGTATGTATTACTTTGATGGAAATAAAATTTTTAAAAAGTGATAATAAAAAAAAAGTGCTAATAAGAACCAGAAATTAGAACTAACTTTAGAGCCAGAAGTTATGTAGTTTGACTACTTCATTTTAGAAATAGTGACACATCATCATGGAAGTGACATGGCTGGGGCAGTTAGTGACAGAGACAGGCCTTGGGATGATGTTCACTGACTCTTAGTTCTGTCCCTCTCACTTGATTCCACATAGATTCTTAACTCTGGCGCGTCTGATGATAAATCTTAATATACTTAAGAATATCCTGGCAGTATTCGCCCCAGTGAGCCCAAGAGTGTGTGAATGCAACTAAGTTTTGGCCAGCAAATAAAAGATACTGGAATATGGAAGATATGATTGAATAATAATGCTTTCCCCAAACTTGAAGTTACGATTGCTGGTGTAAAAGTTAGTGATCCATATTTATTATATATCCGGTTTTAGAAATCCTACCAAATTTGGTCTATTTATTTTTTCTCCTTCCTGAAGACCTAGTATAGGGATTGCCTGTAGAACAGATTCGTATCTGGCGACCCCATCCCTTCAGTTAATCGCCATTGCTAAAGTTCTCTTCTGTATTCACCACTTCCCAAACCGTGTAATTCACAAGATTCCAAAATTGTTAACTGTGTGTAGGTTAGATGCTTCTTCAGCTTACCAAAGTAGAGATAAATGCCTTCCCCTATGAAATAGTTTTTCATTCTCTCCATATGTTCTAACCCCCCCACCCCCGATCTAAAATTATAGTCTATGAATGTACTCTTTCCGTTTTATGGGTAATTTGACTTAAAAAAATAATCTACAATGAAATGCATTCCTTTGCTTTACTTTTATTTTCTTCATCTACTTTGGCTTCCAACTTTGTGTTCTGACCCAAATTTGGTTGCTAAGAGTTTAGAGGAGAATTTTTTGCTTACCACAAGGCAGGATCCCTAAGCCCGTGGGTAAACACAGAGCCAGGCTGGTATTGGGAGAGGGATAACTGGTCCCTGAGAAAAAAGGCACGGGCTGGCCTCAGGCTCATCTCCTTTCTCACTGCCAGCTACAGATGTAGGGCGGGTGCTCCTCTCTTTCTGTTGGTACAAACATTGAGAAGCTGGGGATTCAAACTGGAAAGAAGGTCAGATGTCTTTGTGTATAAAATATATATGTGCTCATTTTTCTGTTAAACATATACTTACAGTAAGTTCCCTTTTAGATTTTATAGTTGCTAAGCTACTGTAGTGTTAATACTGTCAGCAAAAAAATAAAGGGGGGGGTAGTTTGTATCTACTGTACGTGGTTGGAATGGTTCACACTCACATGTATAGCCAGAACCCTCAGTATGTTCCCAAGTAGGTATGCATCTTCCGGGGTGCCCTGTGCCCCAGCTTCTCATTGGGTTAAGTTCTTCCTAAATGCTCTACTACAGGAGGTTTTTCCTGAAATATAGGTGAAAAATTCCTTACTATTTTGTGGTACAGAGCCAGTAAATTAGTGGTGGTATGATTCGTACTTTATAGGATTTTGCTCTTTGGAAATTTTACCTGTGTATCTTATTGAGAAAGAAGCTACTGTAATTTTTCAAAAACCGGAATTGTCATCTTCAGGTTCTTTCTTAATTTCCTTCTCATTATCTTTGACTCATGCATCCGTATCCTCTGGCAATACCAAGTCTGACATCCAGGTGACATTTCTTAAACCTAAAGCAATTTCAGGACAGGCCTTAGGACTGGGTAAGCTGTAATTGTGACTCTTTCGTAGCTAACTACCAGAATATAAACTTATCTGTGCTTTGTTTAGTAATTGAAAGGAAGGACTGGAAAAGTAAGATAATTCACGAGGAGGAGTCAAAATGACTAGAGCTATTTTTTCTTGTAGAAAGGAAGCCTAAACAGAGGAGGAAGGATGGGTCGGGGATGGGGAGGAGTCACTGGAGCCAGGAAAGGAAATTGGGATTAAGAATAGTTAGATGTAAACTATAAAACTCCTGGAGAAAACAGAGGCAGTAATCTTTTTGGCATGGGCTGTAGCAACATGTTAACTATGTCTCCTTGGGCAAGGGAAACAAAAGCAAAATCAAGCTGTTGGGACTACACCAAAATAAAAAGCATCTGTACAGCAAATGAAACCATCGACAAAACGAAACAGCAACCTATTGAATGGAAGAAGACCTTTGCATACGATCTACCTGTTAAAGGATTCATACCCAAAATATATAAGGAACATAATAAGTAAGAAGAATGAATAATCCAATTAAAAAATGGGCAGAAGGCCTAAATAGACATTTTTTCCAAGGAAGACATCCAGATGGCCAACAGACTCATGGAAAGATGCTCAACATCACTCATCATCAGGGAAATGCAAATCAGAACTACAGTGACATCACCTTACATCTGTCAGAATGGTAGAATCAAAAAGACAAGAAATAACAAGTGTTGGTGAGGACGTGAATAAAAAGGAACCTTCATGCATTGTTGGTAGGAAGTAAATGAGTGCAACCACTGCGGAAAACTGTGGAGTTTCCTCAAAAAATTAAGAAGAGAAATGCTGGATGATCTAGTAATTCTACTACTGGGTATTTATCTGAAGAAAATGAAAATGCTAATTCAAAAAGATACACGCACCCCTATTGTTACTGTAGCATCATTTACAACATTTATTTACAATAGGCAAGATGTGGAAGCAACCCATGTGTCCGTTGGCCGACTGATGGACTGACTGATGAATGGATGTAGAAGGGAGATCTTGTCATTTGTGGTAACATGGATGGACCTCGAGGGTATTACGCTGAGTGAAATAAGTCAGACTGAGAAAGACAAGTGCCATACGATTTCACTTACATGTGGAATCTAAAACCAAAACAAACCAATAAATGAACAAAAAAAAACAGAACAATCTGATGGTTGCCAGAGGGGAGGAGGATGGAGGGATGGACAAATGGGTAAAGGGGAGCGAGAAATACAGGCCTCGGGTTGTGGCATGAGTAAGTCACCAGCCAAAAGGTATAGAAGAGGGAGTATAGCCAATGGTATTCTAGTAGCATCGTATGGGGACAGATGGTGGCTACAGTTGGGGAGAGCACAGCATAACGTATAGACTTGTCCAGTCACTGTGTTGTGCACCTGAAATTAATGTAACATTGTGTGTCAACAACACTTCAGTTAAAAGTCAGATGTAAGAAGAAAACCCCCCCCACCCCAATACAGCATGTTGAATTTACCATAGTATCAGATGAAAAATTCTAATAAATTCCAGAAGTCTTAAATAGTTGTGTTCATTGAATATTCACTGCAGGCCCGATACTGTGCAAAGCATTTTGCACGCATCTCTTTTCTTACAATTGAAGTGGCCTTGTGACTTACTGCTTTATTAAATGTATACGATTAGATCAGGTACCATAGGCTGGTTGTGTTTTTAGTGACTAAGTATTCCGGCAATAAAAGTTGGTCATAGAATAAACAGTGGCAGTGGAACCATTTGAAAAAGATCTCATTAGACTCTCAAATTCCAGTAACCTTAGCTAAATAGATTAAACTTGAAAAGAAAAGGAGATTTTTCACCAAACTTTGTACAAGTAGGAAGAACCAAACTTTTACGTGGGTCCAGTTGAATGCGTTCTTATAAATCTTGGGATATGATCTAGGAGGTCTTTTGTAAAAGTGAAGTGGTATAATGGAAGCTTTTGAAAAGCAGGGGATACCTGTATGCTAACTACTCTTGCATAAAAGTGTCTAGCTAAGATGTTTTTGTCAGGGTTGTGACACTGGATTTTCATGATAAAATTCCTCCCTTCTCCCATTTCCTACGGTCGATTACTTTGATACAACATAGCTCTGAACCTTGCTGCCTATCACAATCACCTGGGTCTGGTTAAAGGTACAGATCCAGGGTCCCGGTCCATATTTATGGAATTGGGATTTGGGGAGCAAGCCTATATTTTTAAATCTGAAACTACATTTATAGCTAGCCCTTCTGGTGATTTTGTTATTGAGAGCTCAAGGATTGGGGACATCCGATTTTTAAAAATTAAGTTTCGTTGTGATCAGTTTGTAGCTGTGTTGTGATATATAAAGCAAATTAATATGGAGTATTTAGTATAACTAAAGACTTATTAAATTTTCAATATAAATGACTCATTTATTTCCAAGAGGTTGCTCAAACCCAGTT
Source organism: Lynx rufus (assembly GCF_022079265.1). Lineage (NCBI taxonomy): Eukaryota > Metazoa > Chordata > Mammalia > Carnivora > Felidae > Lynx > Lynx rufus. The sequence continues at coordinate 129,323,698 of NW_025814878.1, forward strand.
GTTAAAAAGTGACTCTTTTAATATTAATTATTAATATTATTAATATTTTACTGTTTTAGTGATGTTTTCTTTATATGTACTACTAGCGATAGAGAATGATTCCTATTAAATGATAGGATTTTGAAAATTCGAGGTGGTTTATGTATGTTACATCTGAAGTACATGAGAGAATTAAACATTAACAATAATTATGTAAACACTTAGATAATGTTATTGGAATTTCCCCTACAGAATAAGTGGGGTTCTGTTAGATTTTTGTATGCAAATAGAGTCTAAAGAAGCAATAGAATCTTGAAATTTATGGGTCAAGAAATTTGGTTTTATCCTTAAATGCTACAGATTGGTTTTTGTACTTTAGACAAGCCACATTATTTCCCAGGCCTTGGTTTCTTCATTGGTAATACAGTCTGATGTTGGCAGTTTTCATGTTGATGTTAAGGGAAGGCTGATTTAAAAATTAGAAAGTTCTGAGAGAAAAGTTTAGTAACTATGAGTTAAGAGAAACTCTTACCATTTGCATATAAACTTGTTTCTTTAATCTTTAAAATTAAAAGATTTTTAAATTTCTTCAGAGCTTCTTCAGGCCTTTAATAGGGTGAGGTTTAGGACCTAGAAATTCTTTGTTCTTGGAACATCATTTAAGAACTCTTAGAATTAGGCCTTTTTTTTTTTTTGGTTTTTAGGTTCATTCTTAGACATTTACTATCTCATTTTAGTGATAATTTTATCTTTTTTTCCAACTACTTTATAAAGAATTTTTTATTATGGGAATCCTAAGACCTACATACTCATCATCCCCTTTCAGCAGTTATTAAAATGTGGCTAATCTTGATTCACTTTTTCTCTTTCATAGGGGAGGGGAGAGTCTGGAGTATTTTATTTAATTAATTACCTAACTAATTTAAATTTTATTGAAATTCATGCTAGTTAACATATTATGTACTAATGGTTTCAGGAGTAGAATTTACGGAGGGCACTTGTTGGGATGAGCACTGGGTGTTTTACGTAAGTGATAGAATTAGGCCATTTTTTTAAAAAAAATTTTTAATGTTTATTTTTGAGAGAGAGAAAGAGAGGCCCCAAGTGTGAACAGGGGAGGGGCAGAGAGAGAGGGAGACACAGAATCCGAAGCAGGGCTCCAGGCTCTGAGCTGTCAGCACAGAGCCCGACGTGGGGCTCAAACCCACAAACTGCAAGATCATGACCTGAGCCGAAGTTGGATGCTCAACCGACTGAGCCACCCAGGCACCCCAAATTAGGCCTTCTTAAAACTTGGTTTAGGAAACTCTGGATTCAGTGTCGGAAGATCCCTTCTAGTTCTGAAATTATGTCTTTGTTTTACTTTGTTTTGTTTATCCTTGTGCAGTATGACTGCTTCCTCAGGATCACTGTCAGTGATATAGCCACAGTGTGACAGTCCTGACCATGCACGTCTATTACTTACTTTCTGAATTTTCCTGGTTGTGCTTTTATTTCTGAGCTGTCACTCATTTGGTCCTTTATTTAGATTTAACTTTAGGAATTTGTTTATATTGAGAATTTCATTATACGCTCGTTGATGTAAAAAGTTCATTTTTCAGTGTTCAGTGTCAATATCCCTTGGAAATACTGTATCATGAGATTGTAAAACATTTTGACAATTGCTGAGAAGACATTTTAGATCAGTAACTGATTCAAACAAACATGTTGTTACTGACTTTTTTTTTTCTTTTTTGGTGTGGCATGTATAATTTAAGATACTTGAGGACCCACAAGTGATGACAATTAAAACCATTGTAAAATGCTGTGTTATAATTTCATAACAGATTCAGATTTTGCCACTTAATTCTTACACTTTTGTAACTGAGTAGCTAATCAATTATGAGGAAGAACAAATTGAATGACATCTTTTAGGAAGACAGTGCTATGACTTGAATATAGAGCAGCTTTTTAACTATTTTAAATAGCCTTAACCTGATTTCTTTAAAGCAATGATACTCTGATTGTTTTAAATTAAGAACTTGCTTTTCTAAGAAATTTCTTTTAGTATTCAATGATAAGTACTATAATTTACAGTTTGAAATTATATAATTAGCTGGAAAAAGGGTAATTTCGTAGAAGTGGGTAATAACACAAGTGTTGCCATAAGCTTTGAGAAGGGCGATATATTAAAGCAGCTCTTGAAGGTGTCACAATTAAATTTAAAAACTAGTGTTTTTGCTTTCTTTAAGAAGCAGAAGCAGACAGCTATTAAATATTTACAGTAGATGTAACTTCTGTGTTAAATGAGGTTTCGAGTGGACAAATGCAGCAGCTTATTTTTAAGTCCGGTTAATATGTTAAGAGTGATTAAAAATAGATGGCCAAGCAGACACATGAAAAGATACTCAACATTGCTCATCATCAGGGAAACACAAATCAAAACCTCATTGAGATACCACGTCATCCAGGTCAGAGTGGCTAAAATCAACAACTCAGGAAACAACAGATGTTGTCGAGGGTGTGGAGAAACAGGAACCCTCTTGCACTGTTGGTGGGAATGCAAACTGGTGTGGCCGCTCTGGAAAACAGTGTGGAGGTTCCTCAAAAATTAAAAATAGAATGACCCAAAGACCCAACAATAGCACTACTAGGAATTTATCCAAAGGATACAGGTGTGCTATTTCAAAGGGGCACATGTACCCCAATGTTTATAGCAGCACTATCAATAATAGCCAAGTTACGGAAAGAGCCCAAATGACCATCAACTGATGAATGGATAAAGAAGATGTGGTTTATACAAAATGGAATACTACTTGGCAATGAGAAAGAATGAAATGCAGTTGCCATTTGCAACAACATGGATGGAACTGGAGGGTATTAATGCAAAGTGAAATAAGTCAGAGAAACAGATGTGTGTTTTCACTCATATCTGAAATTTGAGAAACTTTAGACCATGGGGAAGGGAAGGGGAAAAAATAGTTTAAAACAGAGAGGGAGGCAAACCATAAGAGACTCTTAAATACAGAGAACAAAGGGAGGGTTGATGGGGGAGGTGGGGGAGATGGGGTGGGGGTGATGGGCATTGAGGAGGGCACTTGTTGGGATGAGTACTGGGTGTTGTATGTCAGCAGTGAATCCCGGGAATCTACACCTGAAGCCAAGAGTACACTGTATATACTGTATGTTTAGCTAACTTGACAATAAATTCTATTTGAAAAAAATAGTAAAATAAAAACATCACTGCCAAATTAAAAAAAGAGAATGATTACAAATAAGACAAATATATTCTATGTTTATATTCATTTTAACCTTTTTTGTTCATTTCTTTGTATAGAGTTAAGCTTCCATCTAGTATCATATTCCTTCTGTCTGAAGAGCTTCCTCTAATAGGTCATGGAGGTGCTCAGGTGGTTCATTCTCCCAGCTTTTTTTCTTTCTGAAAAAAAGTCTTCATTTCTGAAAGCTGTTTCTCCTGAATATAGATATCTGGCTTTACAGGTTTATATTTTTTCCTCTTTCGGTCTTTAAAAAATGTCGCTTTATTGTTTTTGTTTGATAGTTTCTGACGGGACGTTTGCTGTACTTTTTATCTATTTTCCTCTGTATGTCATGTGTTTTTTCCCTCTCACTACTTTCAATATTTTCCCTTTATCTTTGGTTTTTATTCATTTCACTGTGATGTATCTAGGTGTGGGGGGCGCTTATTTTTATTTTGTTTTGGTTATTTTGGGAAGTCTTTATCTTTGCTTGAGATTCTCTGAGAGTCTTAGATTTGCAGTTTGGTATCTTTCATTATTTTTAGAAAATTTTCAGGCACTATCCCTTCAAATATTTTTCTTCTCCATTCTCTTTTTCTTCTCCTTCTGGGACTCCAATTACACATTATGTTAAACCATTTGAAATCATTCCATAGCTCTTAGATGGATGGTTCCTCTTTTCCCTCCTCCTCCTCCTCTGGTCCTATTCTTTTCTCTCTCTTATCACAATTTGAATAATTCCTATTGGTCCATTGTTAAGTTCACCGATTCTTTGCTTAACTGTGTCAAGTCTGTTGATGAGACCAGTGAAGGAATTTTTCATCTCAGATATCGTGGTTTTTGTTGTTGTTGTTGATGATGATTTTTTTGTTAATTTCCAGCATTTCCATTTGCCTTTTTCTTGGAATTTCCATTTTTCTGCTAAAATTCCCCATGTATTTATATGAGTTTGCAACCTTTTCCATGAGAGCCTTTAACGTGTAAATTACAGTCATTTCAACATCCCTGTCTGATTGTTGTAAAATCTGGATCATTGCTGAGTCTGGTTCTGTTGATTGCTTTATTTCTTGACAGTAGATTGTTTTTCTTATTTTCTTTACCCTCATTCTATCTCCAGTATGTTTATCATTTGGTTAAATTAAATTTATTTTTTTTAATTCAGACATGGCAGTGAATTCTCCTGGGGCCTTTCTTGCCATTGTTCTTCTTGTTCAGGCCTCTGTTTCCCGTAAGATCGACTACCTATGGTGCTCTGAAGAGCCCGAGGTATTAGAATATATCCCATTGAAGTACCATTAACTAAAGATTCAAAGTGTCAGCTCTTGCTAATATATGAAAGTACTGTACAAAATTAAAGTACTGCAATAAATATTTGCAGCTTTGCAGACCATATTATCTCTGTCATAGCTCCTCAGCTTGCTTTTATAGCATGAAAGTAGCCATAGACAGTATGGATGAGTATGACTGTTTCGGTAAAACTTTATGGATGCTGAAATTCAAATTTGGATTAATTTTGATGTGTCGTGATATACTGTTCTTTTGATTTTTTTTCAACCACTTCGAAATGTAAAAACTATTCTTAGTGCACAGGCTATACAGAAACAGGTGGTGGTCCAGCTGTGGCTCATGGACCATACTTTGCTGACGTCTGATTGAGGGGACTTTTTCAACTTTTAAATGCATCATCCCCCAGAGAGTCTAATAAGCCACCTATATGGGACATATCCCCAAACTGAGAAGTCACTGATGTTAGAAATCAAAGGCTGTGGATTCCACACCTTAGGTTTGCTGGAATGAGAACAAAGCTTGAGATAACCTAATGTGAACACAGACTGTTTAAACATATAATGTGCACCATTTCTTTTTTTTTTTTTAATTTTTTTTTCAATGTTTGTTTATTTTTGAGACAGAGAGAGACAGAGCATGAACAGGGGAGGGGCAGAGAGAGAGGGAGACACAGAATCTGAAACAGGCTGCAGGCTCTGAGCGGTCAGCACAGAGCCCGATGCGGGGCTCGAACTCACGGGCCGTGAGATCATGACCTGAGCTGAAGTCGGACGCTTAACCGACCAAGCCACCCAGGCGCCCCGTAATGTGCACCATTTCTATAAAGAAGGTAGAAACCATGAACAGTTTCAAACTATGGGCTTACTGGTATGATATTTTCAGCTTGGGGCATAGACTATGTTGAGTACACAGTTAGGGCTCAGTATCTGTTGGTTAATGATTTTATTAGAACGGTCATATATCCTCTAGAGGATTAAAAAATGTGTTTAGTATTTGTCTAATGAGATGGTTTTGTTGTTTCTAGGACTTTTGGATGTTTTAATAAATATCTCTTAAGTAACTTTAGCCTAGAGTAGTGATTTCTATCTGTCTCGTGTTGTGATTGATAGAGCTGACGGCAGTGTTGCTGTTTATGTCCTACCTCCAGAGGCTGCTTTCCTTTTCTATAGGTTAAGTTTTGCGAGCAGCCTGGTTTGAGAACCTTTGGCCTAGTGGGGCATCTTCGTTGATGAATTTTAGAATCAAAACTATTTTTTTAAAGACAGTATGTTTGCAGCAAAATTTATATATATATGTATATATACATATATATATATATATTCAGGCAGGTGCTAAAAATAATGTATACAATAATGTAACCCATCTCTTATCTCTAAAAGATAGCCACTGTTTTCTGTTTGTGTATTTTTCTGTGCATGTACAAACATTCTTCAGCAAATAAGATCATACAGTAGGTACCATTCTTTGACTTGTTTTCACTCAGCTAGTATATTTTAAACATCTAGAGAAAACCATTTCTCATAAATAATTTTGTCCAAGGATTCAAAACAAAAGCACAGAAGATAATTTTGAGCAACTTGGCAACGGGGGCTGATGAGAGACAGAGATTGGGAGCAGGGCTATTTCTAGTCTCGTTTGGAGGCCGGGACATATCACAGTTCTCCGGCAGCAAACACAGTGCAACAATCCAGGCAAAATTCATCTAGGCTGAAGCTTATGGTAGCCTTGACTGGGAAAAAAAATAACGAGAGGACTTCAGGAGGTGTGCCCAGGAAGAAGGAATATTTCCTTCCAGTGAATTAAGGTGATTGGTACAATGGCATGCTTCAGAGTTTTCTGTTTGTCCATTGTATTTTTAAAATTTTGTTGTGCATCTTGCTTAGCACCAGCCAAGGCTCCCTCTGGCATCCTCTTTCCACTGTTGCTCACTTTCTAGAAGGTTGGATGCGGCAGATGGACCAGTGGGCCCGTGGGTGTCTACGTTAGCTGTGTGACCCGGGCAGTTTAAGAAAAGGTGGCGATATTCCACACCTGTCCTCTTAGTACCTGTCCTTCCTCTAGGCCTCGCGGATGTATGTTCTTGCTCTGCTCTTAGGATACTGCAGTTCTCTTTGCCTGAACTAGCCCAGTAGGTTTCCTGAGTTTGCCAATAGTGAGCAGGGGCCTTAGACAGACTTGCCTTATGCAGAGTAGATCAAGGTCTTAGGTCCTGTCCGCTGACCCGGTTGTGTGCATCTAGTGGGGAATTGACAAGAAGAGTAGTAACCTGAAACCTAGGTTAGTTGTAGATATTCTCAGCGGAGTTCAGTGTTTTCCACGATGAATAATAAGGTTTTTAAAAAAGAGTGAGAAATGTGAAAATAAGTTTGAGTTTATATAGTTTGTGCTCAGTCTGCCTAAGCGATAACCCTAGACTGGTCATGAGAGGACCATTTGAGGTTCTATTTTAGCTGTATAATGTCTTTGATATCTTGGGGCTTTATAGAACATTAAATTTACATTCCCCAATGATTAGGTCAATTTATGGTTGAGGCCGAGAACTGTATAGTCACTAGGCAGACACCATTACTTGTAATGTCAAATAATCCCTCACTCATACTGTTAAATATAGTCAAGAAATTTTTCGTTCTGTTTGTATTTCAAGAACAACATAGATCTGGTAAGCTGTCCGAACGGGGGTTGGGATCTGAGGCTGATTATTGACTTCTGTTTAAGAGTATGTGCCTGCTGCTGTAGAACCTTTCCTTATCTCTGAGCTCCCTTGATGAAAATGCCCTGCTCCATATTATTATTCCTTTCTCTTCCCGCTTTATTAGGTTCGCTTCGGAAAATTATATATTTTAAAATAGAAATGCTTCTGAGCAGGTGAAGCCTTTGTGTCCTTAAAGCATTTATTATCAGCTGAAGCTGTTTGTTTGGGAGTGACAGTCCGGAAGCACGCTTTCCCTGAAAGCTGGCAGAGAAAAACCTTAAAAGGCAGGCTTTGTCCACTTTTCCTTAATGACCAGCATCTGTCTCTTAGGCCGTTGAGAAGCAGGCCCGGCAGTTCACCACACACTGGAAAATACACCTGCTGTCTTTTTCTCCAAATGATTTCACATTATCTGAGTCCATTCCGAGTGTTGATTCTTAAGAATTTGGCAGAGTGGAAATGATTTTGTTTTTAAAATCTGTTTTTTGTGTATCCTTTTTTTAAAAAAAATAAACTTTTTACTTTGAGAAAATTATAGATTCACATGCATTTGTAAAAAATAATACGTAGAAAACACGTGTACCTTTTATCCAGTTTACACAATGGGAACATCTTGGCAAACCACGGTGTAATTTCAAAACCATGATACTGACATTGATCCATGAACCTCATTCACATTTCACCAGGATTACGTGTATATGTGTACTTACTTATGTGTGTGTATTACATGTTTTTGTACAGCTTTATCCCTTGTGTATGTATCCACCACTGCAGTCAGAATTCAGAATAGTTCCATTGCCACAAAGGTCCCTAGTATTAGTTTCTTACATCCACACCTTCCTTCCTTAATGAGCTTTTTGCTAGTTTCTAGTCATTTGTGGGCATGACTTAAAAGAATCATCTTTTAAATTTATAGCCACACTTAAAAAAATTTATTTAGTTTTTTAGTGTGGTGAAAACACATAAAATTTAATCATCTTAGCTATTTTTAAAAAACATTTTTTTTTAATTTATTCTTGGGAGAGAGACAGAGCATGGGCAGGAGAGGGGCAGAGAGAGAGGAGGGGACACAGAATCCAAAGCAGGCTCCAGGCTCTGAGCTGTCAGCACAGAGCCCGTCTTGGGGCTTGAACTCATGCACCACGAGATCATGACCTGAGCCAAATCCAGACGCTCAACCCACTGAGTCACCCAGGCACCCCGGTCATCTTAGCTATTTTAAGTGTACCCCTGAGTAGTGTTACGTACATTCACATCGACGTATAACAGATCTTCATATCTTTTTCATCTCATAAAACTGCAACTCTGTACCCATTAAACAGCAACTCCCCAGGAAAGGAGTACTTTCCTTTTTTTTTTTTTTTAATTTTTTTTTTCAACGTTTATTTATTTTTGGGACAGAGAGAGACAGAGCATGAACGGGGGAGGGGCAGAGAGAGAGGGAGACACAGAATCGGAAACAGGCTCCAGGCTCTGAGCCATCAGCCCAGAGCCTGACGCGGGGCTCGAACTCCCGGACCGTGAGATCGTGACCTGGCTGAAGTCGGACGCTTAACCGACTGCGCCACCCAGGCGCCCCAGTACTTTCCTTTTTTAAGGCTGAATGATATTCCGTGTGCACGTGCAGCCCACTGTTCGTTCATTCATTCGTTCACTGGTGGACATTCGAGCTGCTTCCACTTCCTGGCTGTTGTGAATAACACTGCTATGAACACGGGTGTGATCCTGCTTTGGATTCTTTTGGATACATACCCAGAAGTGGAATTACTGGATCATATGGTAGTCCTTTTTTAAAATTTTTGAGGAACCACCGTCCTTTTTCCATAGCAGCTGCACCATTTTCCTTTCCCATCAGCACTGTATACCTGTACTTGAATGATGTTGGGATGAACAAGTTTTAATTCTTCCATTTCTGTTCTTTATTTCATGACTGTTTTGTTGGCCTTTCCTTCACATTTGCTAGTGAATGCTAGCACAAATAGATATTTTGCATTATAGAATGTTTGCGCACCAAGGATGATTCTCAAGGTGTCATCCAAGCATTTTGATGTCCTCTCTTTCCAGTATGAGTAACAGAAACCTTACCTGAACCAGTTTAAGTAAAAAGGGAATTTGATTATAAGGAACAGAGGTGCTACATTGAATCTAAGGGTAGTGATGTGGCAGGCCTTAGAAATCACGGGAGTAAGGGACTGGCTGTCTCATTGAGGGATCCATTTTCCTTTCATCCTGTATCGCGGTTTTCCTCATGTGCTGATGAAATGGCTGTTCACAAAACCTTCGGCCACCCAATGACTGAGATGCTCCCGTGGTCCCAATCCAGAATTCCTGGGGGAAGGGAATGATTGGCCCAGCTGGGACCAGTTGCCTGCCATGATGTACCTCACGACAGACTTGGTTAGGGAGACGGAGTCAATGCAAGGACCTGGCAAAGCCATCAGGAGATGTGTGGATTGACTGGGAGGCAGTAGGTAGCCAGAAAGAAAGGGAGTGAGCAGAGAGACAGAATGAAAGGTGTGCTTATCAACTGTAACCTAAAATGGACAGCAACTGAGGCCACATTGAAGAAAGGACAGTGGTGCTTGGAAAGGTCTGGGTAAGGACCGTTAAAATGATCTGAGGCAAAGAATTAAAAAAAAAAAAAATTCCGAGTGATGCTTTAGTATATAAAGTTGAAAGCCAAGAGGGGAATTGCCTGAAATTCTTAAAATCATAAAAGAGAATCACTGACTGATTTCCGGAACGATTTGAATTAAGGAGTAGATTTCAGAAATGTCTTAACACTGTTATTTAGTGTAGAACATAGAAAATGACATGTCAAACAGCAATTCGTTAACTTTGTTCCAAGAGCTCTGCAAATATATCAGGGGTTCGTCAGACACATTGATGGATTATAGCTCAATGATGGAGACATTTAGAGGAAATTAGAATGTAGCCTTAACCTTCTGAAGTCCTGGAACTATTTCCCCAGCAAGCATTAGTGACGATGATAACTGCCAAGCAGTGGTTAGTATTAGTATTTAGTAATACTATGTATGAGGTACTGTACTGGGCACTTTTATACCTGTTACCCCACTTAACCCTCCTCCAGACCGTGGGGGCTCACCGTTTGTTAAACCGAATTTTCCCGGGTGTTTTCAACTGAATTATTAACACTCTGCTTTTCCTTTCAGAGATGTGGTACTGGATCTTTCTCTGGGCTCTCTTCTCCTCTCTGTTTGTCCACGGTGCTGCAGGAGTGTTGATGTTTGTAATGCTGCAGAGACATAGGCAGGGGAGAGTAATCTCTGTCATTGCAGTCAGCATCGGATTTCTGGCTTCTGTAACTGGAGCGATGATCACTAGTAAGTTGATTTTGTTTTGTTCAAGGACCTAATTGTATGTGCACCTAACGGTTCTAGTAACTCTGTTCTTATGATGCATGTGACGGTAGTGTAATCTTCCGTGTGGAATATTTTCAGCCCTGATTACACTTTTGGAAGGAAAGATCAGCTCATTTATTCATTGAACAGATAGTTTTTGTGCTTCTGGGTGAAGACTCGTTACGCAAGGTTTGGTGGGAAATAGAAAAGCTTGTAAACGTTGGCAGGGGGCGAAGAAATTCATGGGAAAATTTCTCGTCTAGTGGATGTAGCTTTTGCTTTAAAGGAACTCCCTGTCTAGTAAGGGAGAGAGGTAGGCACACAAATTTGACTTTGGTAATTGTCATAAAAAAAAAAGTGAAAATATAGCCCGTAGGTCCTTCACGTTTTCTGCCTGTGACTACAAAATAAAACCGCACTTTCTTCTGAAGCACAAGTTATTGTGACACGAATGTCCCCTGACCTAGTAGAAATTGGCCCCTTGAGAAGGTCCCCTGGCCGCGTACAACTTTGCTAGTGCGCCGCCCCGTGTGCGTTTCCTACAAGCCCTCAGGGGCCTCCCCTCCGGCCGTTTCTTAACACCGGACGGAGGCCCCAGCCTCTGCCTTCGGTTCAGCGAGTTCTAGCTCCTGCACCGGTCGAGCCAGGACTCAGCTGCATCCTGTTGGGACCGGAGGACACTGCAGCCGCTGCCAGGACAAGGCCCTGCAGACAGTGGCTGCTCGGCTCTGCCGCCGTTGGTTTCTGTCACAACCAGTGAATAGTGGAGGCTCCCGTTGCCCTTAGTTTCCGGCCTCCATCCGTCCCTCTGGGACGGCTCACTGCTGCCACAAGAAGGATGTCGAACTCTCTGGTTGGTTCTTAGCCCCGGAGAGAAGAGTGAGTCCTTTCCTTCTGTAGTTCGAAGGCCTCCTTTTGTATCCCACTGTCACCTTTTCCCAGAGTGACCGGCATACCTCGCACCCTGGGAGGAGAGCCCCGTTTGCATGTCTCTGCCTCTGTCCCGTGGCACTGATATGACAGTCACGAAATAGTTGTTTTTTCATCCTTCATTTACCGTCTGGTTTTTCTGTGTTATTCTGTATTAGGTTTTCGTCGTTGCTGCCCGCAGCCTATAACTTTATCATGTGGCATGTCGTCCATTTTGCCACAGAGAGGCCTTATGATTATTAAAACATTTTTTAATGCTTATTTATTTTTGAGAGAGAGGGAGAGCATGTGCGGGAGAGGGCCAGAAAGAAGTAGACAGAGGATCCGAAGCAGGCTCTGCACCGTGAGCACAGAGCCTGATGTGGGGCTCGAACCCACAAACTGTGAGATCATGACCTGAGCTGAAATCAAGAGTTGGACACTTAACCAACTGAGCCACTCGGGCACCCCTGCCACAAAGAGGCTTTAAAACAAGTACTCCAGTTTAGCTGAAGCACAGGATATGCATAGTAAAGGAGTAGAGATTCAGCTGGAAAGACCCAGTAGAGCCAAATCCTAGAGGATCTTGGAAGGTGAGCCAGAAAACTTGGGCCTTTTTTCCTGCAGGGCATGGAAAACGAGAGTCTTGAATGGGGTCGGCAAGGGACAAAGCAGTCCAGTGGAAAAAATTGTTTTAATAGATGATACATGTAAAGGACCGAGAGAGCACTCTGAAAGCACCTTCATCCCTACTGGATTCCCAACAACAATAAAAGGGTACCCGGATCATAATAGATATTCAGAAAATACTGGTTGGGGGGATAGATGGAGTAGGGGAGGAAGTGCAAAGGGAAGAGAGGAAGAAACGGGGGAGAGAAGAAGGGAGAAACAAGGGGGAAGGAAGAGGGATTGAGAAGCATTAACTGCGATCTGAACTTGAGCCTGGGATCTAAACTAGCTGTGGTTGGAGATGACCTATGGACAATGGCAAAGGGAAAAAATCCGAGTTGGTTTTATTCACTGTGGTGTCATACAGAGAGGCTTGAAAGGGACTGCTAGTGTTTTTGATGTGCACCACTGTTACAATTGTGGACCCACCACCAGAGGAGGGAAGAAGGGATAGCTTGTTCAGACGTTGTAAGTAGTGTGTGGATATACGTGAGTTTACTGGCATAAATTATTGTAAAAGGTTAGAGAGCAGGAGAAATGTCCTTCTATTTCCATTTATCTCTAATGATGCATCTGTGTATGTATTACCTACTTGCAGTTCATCCAAGAATAAAATAAGCCAACGATTTTAGAGACGGCAGTCTTATATTTTACGCCCTTAAAAACATAAATAGTCTGGCATAATTTCAAGTAAAGATTCCAGGTTAGCAATAAAACATTTAAATTTCTTCTGGCTAATCTCTTGACCTGGAGATACTTGAATTAAGAAAACTAGCCGAAGTGTGAATATTTTAACTATATTTATGTTCTCAATGTTTGTGTCTGTGCACTCATAGCTGTATATTCAGGTCTGCAGACGATTGATTAATATCTATTCTGAATGGGAAAATTGGCTGAATATAGATACATCTATTAAATTTTGCTACTTCTTAGATTTTATTCTGAATACAGTGATCTTTCATTTTAGTTGGTATTTTTTTAATGTTTATTTATTTTTGAGAGAGAGACACACACACAAAGTGTGAGCAGGGGAAGGGCAGAGAGAGAGGGAGACACAGAATCCGAAACAGGCTCCGGGCTCTGAGTCAGCACAGAGCCTGATGTGGGGCTTGAACGCACGAATGGTGACATCATGACCTGAGCCGAAGCCGGACACTCAACCGACTGAGCCACCCAGGCGCCCCTCATCTTAGTTGGTATTAATGAGAGTTGGGAGAAACTGGGTTTCCATATAATGCCATCAGCTGGCAGTGTAGAGCTAATTTTAGCAAATCTGAAGGTATAAAGTGACATGTCTTTGTTCTGATCACTAATGAGTTTGAACTTCTCTTCCCATGCTTATATATTTAGAATTCTTTTCCTGCAGATTGCTTCCGTAAGTTATGTGTTTACTTTTCTTGGGGGTTCTTCTTTTCTTCTCATTAAACTACAGGGGTTTCTTACACATTTGAGATACGGGTCCCTTGTTGGTTTTGGATTTCGAAAGGAACTTCTCAGTCCTTTATCAGTTACCTTCCTCTAGAAATCCTTAATTTCCATGTGACCAGCTCAAAGAGCGTTTTGCCTTATGGTCTATGATTTAATTTAAGAAGTTCTCCCCCACACCAAGGTCAAAATATATGCTGATATATTTTCTAACGTTAATTTTATAATTTTACCTCTGATATAAAGATCTTTACTTCATCTAAAACAAGAGTCAGTAAACATTTTCTTAAAGGGCTAGATAGGAAATATTTTTTTAATGTTTGCTTGTTTATTTATTTGGAGCACCTACGAGTGGGGGGGGGGAGGGTGCGGCAGAGAGAGAGAGAGAGAGAGAGAGAGAGAGGGAATCCCAAGAAGGCTCTACCTGTCAGCCGATGCGGGGCTTAAACTCATGAACTGTGAGATCATGACCTGAGCTGACATCAAGAGTCAGACACTTAACTGACTGAGCCACCCAGGCGCCCCTGGATAAGAAATATTTTAAACTTTGCAAGCCAGGTGGTCTCTGTGACAGCTCTTCGGCCCTGCCATTGTAGTGTGAGAGCAAGTATAGACGTGTGTAAATGAATAGGCATGGCTTTTTCTAGTAAAACCTTATTTACAAAAACAGGTGCCTGGCATTCAGACATAATTTCATCAATTCCTGACTTGGGTCCTGGTGAGTCTCATTTTGGGTTTGGTATTAGACAGCATTCCAGGTATTTCCTCCCACATAGTAAGTCAGTTTCTACCACACCACCCACTGGAAAAAAATGCATCATTTCTGCACTGATTCACCTTGTTTGCGTATTATGTTCAAGGTACAAGGGTCTGTCTCTGAACCCTGTTCTGATTTGTTAGTCTTTTTATGCGTTCTTACAGCAAGGTCACATTTTCTTTATCGCTACGGTTTTGTGGTATTTTGTATCTGGTAAGGCTAGATTCCGCTCATTTCTTTTCCTTCTCAAAGTCGGCATAGCTATTTATGGGCTTTTATTCTTTCATATAAATGTTAGAATATGTCTACTCAGTTGCTCAAAAAGTATAATTATGGTTTTTATTGGGATTTAATTGAATGGAGAGGTTGCTTTGGGAAGAACTGGCATATTAAACTGTTCCACCCAAGAACATCTAATAGATTTCCATTTATTTAGGTCATCTTCTAGTCTTTTGTTAGAGTTTAAAAATGTTTTTCTCAACAAGGGGGTTGAATACTTTTGGTGAACTTAATTCTCAGACTCTTCCTATATTATGGTGGTTGTGCTTGGTATCTTTTGAGGACATTGCTTAGTTTTATTGGTGTAGAGAAACACCGTTCCGTTTTCTTTTTTTTTTTTTTTAATTTTTTAAAATATTCACTTACTTTAGAGAGAAAGAGAGAGAGAGACAGAACGTGAACATGGAGAGGCAGAGAGAGAGGGAGACACAGAATCAGAAGCAGGCTCCAGGCTCCAAGCTGTCAGCACAGAGTCTGACGGGGGGCTCGAACTCACAAACTATGAAATCATGACCTGAGCCAAAGTCAGATGCTTAACTGACTGAACCACCCAGGCATTCCAACACCGTTCAGTTTTCTGAATTAACCGAAAGATTAACAAAGCAAAAACCTGGCTCTTTGGGAAGATACTAAGATGAATAGACTGCTGGCAAACTAATTTTAAAAAGTTGAAGGCAGAAAAGTAAAATATAGAACAAAATAGAATAAATAACTACAGACTCAATAATGTAGAATAAAGAAATATAAAAGTTTTTTGAACAGAGATATATTCCTAAATATAAACTGTCAAAATTGGCATAAGAAAAAAGAAAATATGAATGGAACAATCAGTATATTTGAACAATTGACATGTTGAAGACTTTCTCCTCCCAAAGGAACTCCAGGCTCAAACAGGGCTCACAGAGGAGTTCTACCAAATTTTGAAGGAACGGTTTAGTTCCTGTTTTATCCAAATTATTGCAGAAACGGAAAGAGAAAAAGCTGTGCACAGCTTATTTGCTGAGGCCAAAGTAATCTGGGTAAGCAGCATAAAGAGTGCACAAGAATAGGAGGGTATGGGCTCATTTACCTCGTGAGTGTTATCCTAGGAATGCAGAGATAATTTGGGATCACAAATGACTATGGCTGTATGCCAGGAAAACACGATTTATGGAAACTGAAATTTAAATTTTGTGTAATTTTCATGCATCGTGCAATATTCTTCTTTTGACTTTTTCAAAACCATTAAAAAATGTGAAAACCATTCCTAGCTCCCATGCTGCGTCCATGTGATGCGGGGTGCAGGTTGGACCTACGGACCACCGCTTGCCAGCCCCTCATCCGACTGCACAAGCTGACGGAACCCACACTGTTAAAACCAAATCTGCCTTGGCCTTCACGTCCACTCTCTCTCTCAGGAACTATGGAGGGCGACCCGAATCACTTTCACAGGTGTGGCGCCGTGGGCCCTTTGTGTTGTTGGATATTGACATCTTCTGTCCACTGGTGGCTCTTCGTCTAGTCTCTCCTGTCCTTGTAGGTTCATATCTTTCATGGGCCTCCACACCATCGCAGCATTGCTTTCCCCACTTCATCCTCACTCTGCCAGCCTTCGCTAGTCCCTTGGTCCTCATGGGGGTCTTCCCTTATTTCTAATTGATTCTGTCTGCCGTTGTTGGGAGGGGCAGTTCCGAACATGTATCATTTACTTCAAACATCCTGTTTTGCTTGTGTCTTCTTCATTCTTGCATAACTTAGCCTTGTATTTCCCCAAGAAAATAAAGACCATAATATTTGTATTCTTTCAACTGGCTAGTGTTCAGCCAAATAGACCTTAAAGAGAGTAAAAACTAAAGCTCAAATTGGGGGGAGGACCTTTGTTAGCACATATAAATATAGAAAGATTAATATCCGAACTATATTCTAGAAACCCTATGAATCAAAGAAGAAAAGGACAACTCAGTAGAACAAAAGGACAAAAGATTTGACAAATGTTTTATGGGGCGATGAGGTGGCTCAGTCAGTTGAGCGTCTGACTTTGGCTCAGGTCATGATCTCACGGTTCGTGAGTTCGAGCCCCCCCATCAGGCTCTGTGCTGATAGCTCAGAGCCTGGAGCCTGCTTCTGATTCTGTGTCTCCCTCTCTCTCTCTCTACCCCTCCCCCACTCACACTCTGTCTGTCTCTCTCTGCCTCTCAAAAAGAAAGAAACGTAATTTAAAAAATTAGAAAAAAAAAGATGTGACAAACATCTTGTAAAAGTAGAAAACCCTACTGGCCATTGATATGTGAAGAAAAGCTCAGTCACATTAATTATTATCAGGGAAATGCAAATTAATCACAGAGATACTTTTTGCCCATCAGACTGACAGAGATTAAAAAAAAAAAAAAAGATACCAACTGCTTCTGAAGATATGGACTAATTAGAATATAAATTGGGGCAACTTCTTTGGGAGACAGTTTAGCATCACCTTAGCCAAGTTGAAAATGCCCGTAACATGAGACGGAGCAGTCCTACTTTCACCCATGTGATGAAGAGAAATTTTTGACTGCTTCTGTGTGCCAAGGGTTGCACGCAAGGATGTTCACAGAAGCAGTGTTTGTCATTGCTCAGTATTGGAAACAAAGGTCATTGGCAGTGGAATGGATCAATTGTGGTATATTCATGTGTAGAATTCTATGCAGTAGCGAAAATGCACGAATTATACCTACGCCACACGCACGATACCTTTCAGACCTGTAAGGTGTACAGTATCCGTTTACAAAAAATTAGTTTATTCAGAAAGCTAAGTCATATATATTTTTAGGACACAGGAAGGTGGTAAAGCCAAAGAAAAGCAAAGGAATGATCAAAAAACAAAAACAAAACAAAACAAATACAGGGAGGGAATGGGACGTGACTGAGCAGAGTCCACGGGAACTTCAAAGGAAATAGAGACGTTCTTTTCTTCAGCTGGATAACAGTACTTGGGAATTTGTTATTTTATAACCTACGTGTAGTTTTATAAATACTGTTTCCTATCTGCTCACTATTCAATAGCAGTGTTCCCAAGTACATTTAAGAGGCACACGAAATTGTTTGCCTGCAGATCTTTTAGATCGAGAATTCCACTGACGCAGTCTTTTCTGACCAGTGCTTCTGGGTGTGAAATCATACAGGACTTCTGCACATCTGCTTCTCTTGGAGGGAGGTGGTAACTTCCAAACTGGTCCCTAGCTGATTATCAACAGGAAAGAAAATGAAAATTTATATTCTCATTTGTTTTATTCTCTGCATAACACTCTTTTGACGACACCCCCAAATCAGTGCTCTGCTCAGTTGTAATCCCTACTTTCAGTTTGGTATGTATCTCCCCAGATTTCTATTTATTTATCACATTTGTTTGTATTTTCCTATAGACGTGTTTACATATAGATGCACTTACATGCGGGTGTATGTACTAGTGGAGAATATATAGTCTTGTGTTCCATTGTCTTTGTTGCATAAATGACATGTCTTAGGTCCTTTCTGAGTTGGTTCATAAAGTTTATATTTTTCCTTTGAAATTGTATGGGTTTCATGGTGTGGACTTGGTATAGTTTAACCACTCCAGGCTGATGGACTTGGGTTCTTGCTTTTGACTTTGTGGAGTTTTAGGGTTCTTTGTTTGTGTTTTTGTTTGGTTTTTTGTTTGTTTTGTTTTGTTCTGTTTGCTTTTACAAAAAGTACTGCCTCGGTTATTCTATGTGTGTTTGTGTGTGTATATGTGTGTCTGTATTCTGGACATTAATCAAGTATATTAATCAAGTGTTCTAGTCTGTCCCTTGATGGGTTCTGCTTATTTTTGTGTAGTCTTTCAGCAGTCCTCTTTTCCTAAGATCATAAATATATTCTCTTATATTTAAATTTTTTTAGCATTTTTATTTATTTTTTGAGAGAGAGAGAGAAAGAGAGAGAGGGAGAACATGAGCGGGGAAGGGGGAGAGAGAGGGAGACACAGAATCCAAAGCAGCTCCAGGCTCTGCACGGTCAGCACAGAGCCCGACACGGGGCTCGAATCCACCAACTGTGAGATCATGACCTGAGCCGAAGTCGGACGCCCAACCGACCGAGCCACCCAGGCGCCCCATATTCTCTTATACTTTAAAATTTATATTCGTAGTTTCGTTTTTAGCATTTTGTTCTTTAACCCATCTGAAATTTATTCTGGGGAGCGGTTTGAAGTAGGGACCTAGATTTATGGCGTCCAGTGGTAGCCACGTGTTCCAGCACCATCTGCCGAATGCTGAATGACCCATGGGAAACACCTGTGTCATCCACTACTGTGGCAACTACCAGCCAAAGTTGAGAGCGCATCCTAGGACCAGTCACTCTCCCAAGACTTACCAAGCATCACCTGTTCGTCTTCACACGCGCCCATTTTACAGCTGAGGAAACAGGGCACACAAGAGGGGAAGTGATTGCCGTGGGTAGCCCATTTGGAAGGTGGTGGATCGCAGACTTTAATCCACAGGTCTGGCTCCAGAACCCACGCTCTTCGCGTCATGTAAACGTGTGAAGAAGTTTGACTTGACAGATTTGCTTCCCATTCCCTAGGCCGCTGGAGCTAGTTGAGTGCTCAGTGTTTCCTCTCCTTTGGATCATTTTTGAAAACTTCATGCTGGAAGGACAGAGGCCAAATGGTGTTTTTAAAATTGGCGATAGTCTTGGAAATCTAGGGTAAATCCTCATAAAAGCAGAGTATTTCTCAGGTTTAATGTAATTTCTGATAACAGAGAAAGCATAAGATCTTGACAATTTTTTAACGTTTGTTTATTATTGAGATGCAGAGCATGAGCGGGGGAGGGGCCGAGAGAGAGGGAGACACAGAATCCGAAGCAGGCCCCAGGCTCTGAGCTGGCAGCACAGAGCCCGACGAGGGGCTCGAACGCACGAACCGTGAGATCATGACCTGAGCCAAAGTCGGACGCTTAACCGACTGAGCCACCCAGGTGCCCCAGATCTTTACAATTTTTAAAGACTGTTATCCAATTCTAAAATTTGAGGATATCACCAATTACACTAGTGAAATTTATTACTTGATTAAGCAAATGCAGGTGCCATTAGAAGTTTTATTTAATGTTGAGATGATAATTATTCACTTTATGATTTTCTGAATTCCTTGTTCTCTCTTTCAAATAGTGTCAATGTGAAATGATAGACTGCTTTGGGGATTTACAGCCAGACTCACCTAGGTTGAAATTCCAGCTCTTGTACTTACTGTATTTCCACGGGCTAGCAATTGAGCCTCTGTGAACCTCTGTTTTCTATCTTTAGGTAATAATACCCTGGAGTGGTGTGGATATTTAAACCAGGTAATATTTGTAAAGGTACTATCAAGAAACATAGTATGTAGGAAATATGATACACATTTTAATTTCCTTCTTAAAAAATGTGTCTAGGGGCGCCTGGGTGGCTGTCAGTTAAGTATCCGACTCTTGGTTTCGGCTCAGGTCATGATCTCACAGTTCGTGAGTTCCAGCCCCGCGTCGGGCTTTATGCTGACAGTGCAGAACCTGCGTGGGATTTCTCTCTCCCTCTCTCTCTGCCCCTCCCCAGCTTAGTCTCTCTCTCTCTCTCCCTCTCAAAATAA
The DNA here is from genome assembly GCF_022079265.1 of Lynx rufus. NCBI lineage: Eukaryota > Metazoa > Chordata > Mammalia > Carnivora > Felidae > Lynx > Lynx rufus. The sequence goes on from NW_025814878.1 coordinate 129,343,886, forward strand.
GCAAACAAACATTTAAAAATGTGCATATAAAGTCCTTGGCTTAGATTAATAATTTGTTTTTCCCTGGTATATCGCTTTAGAGAAATATGGTTCCTTTTATTTGGGAGATTTTAAGAGAAGTACAGAGATAATTCTTAGCTAATTTTTATGAACGGATTTCTATCTCAAATAATGGTCATTTCAGTGTCTCTGAATCCTCTACTTCTGGTCTTGCTTTTTGTTTGGTCATTCTAGGATAGAGAGACAGTTTTTTTCTAGAGGAAAGTTTTAAGGCCATCTCAGTCTGTAAGAAGGCATACTGTAACTTAAATGTTTCATTATATATACTATATTAATAAGGTGAAGTATTCAATCATATGGGCTCTGCGACTCCTGGGAGTTCTCTCAGGAATTCTCCTGGAGAATCTCTGGGATTCTCTCATTCTCAGAAGTGTGCATCATCTAAACATTTCTCCCAGAACAGGTGTTGAGTTCATCTTCCATTTTTATTAGATGTCAAGATACTAGTCTCTAAATAACTTTACAGGTGTATGCTTTATTAAGAACTACAATAAACTACTTTATATGGTAGATTCTGAAATGTAGCAGTCTGCTATTCTGATTATCTTATATGACACCTAAGAATTAATTTTTTAAAAAATTTCTTAGTTAATTTAGAATTTTGATTAACTTCTGTAATTTTCTCTTTTCACTAATAATTAATACATTGCATTGTATGTTGATAAAAGTAGTGGTGATGTCTGGCCAGTTCAACGCCCAGGTGAGAGATTCCAATAGCAAATTATTCCTTTTCTATGAACCTGTTCGGTGCCTAGTGACAGCGTGTACTGTAAATACGTATTTTACAGTTGAATAGGAAAATAAGAGGCCTGTCTTCCAGTTACGTGACGTGGTAAAGCGTGACTTTTGCCAACCCCAGGGAAACTTCCGCGGACGGTTCACAAAATGAGAATGATCGATTGCTGAAATGCAAACACCGACGTCGCCTCGGAGCGGGGGTCACGGAGGGAATGCGTGTGTGATCTTGTTTCTCTACCCCTCTCTCGTCCAGGTGCAGCCGTCGCCGGCATCTACAGAGTAGCAGGGAAGAACATGGCCCCCCTGGAAGCGCTGGTGTGGGGCGTGGGACAGACTGTATTGACATTAATCATCTCCTTTTCAAGGATCCTCGCCACACTCTGAGGTTTCGGTGGGAATGTCTCACGTCACCGAAGGAAACAGATGTACAGCTTCTCAGAAAATGGCGTTGTTAACGAGCGGGAGTGAAATGGTACCCGAACGTGGAAGGAGCCGGGTCACAAGCGAAGGAAGGCCTTGAGCTGTGTGCAAAGATCGCCCTCTGGTGTTCAAGTGATTGCACTACCGCACTGCACCTTACGTGCCTCCGTCCCGGGCCAGGCGCATTACACTACCGGAAGCTACGAGAGGAAGCACCTTGTTTAGCTGCCAATCAGGTTAACGCTGGTGTTGAATCACCGTTGTTAACAGTGTTGTGTTAAGTTACAGGGACGTTTGGAGGAATTGATATATGTGCCAAACTCTTCTTCTTCTTTTTTTGTTTTTTAACATTGATCATGTGACAATTTGCAAGTGTAGATGTAGACGAGTGCTGTGAACCACATCCGACATGAATTCAGGTAACTAGTGAGATTTTTGTCGTGTAACGCTAAATCCCGTATGAGTGCTGAATACCGGATCATTTAATATGATAGGGAAATTACTTGATTTTTCACGTTGAGCGTTTCTGGGATTTAGGGCTTTAGTATGTTTAGGCATTATTGTTATTTACTTTAATTTATGTGGAAAATAATACTTAATGGAAAACTAGCTAAACTCTTTTAAGGACTCAAAGTAGACCTGTAGGGTGCATCCTTTCCAGTCACTTAAATAACACTCTTTTAATAGGTTCCCTCCTAGGAAACTATTCTGTTGATATGAATTCAGAAACTTTATGGGTCACACACGTTGATTGTAGTTTGTGTGTCATGAAAATATAATTTGAAAATTTTCTTATAACCTTTGTAAGAAAAGAAGTCTGAAATGCATGTTGCATTCTTTGACCCTTCTAAAGAAAGTTTTGCCATGTGAGTCATGGAGAAAACATCTTTATAACTAGTATCTTGGTGGGATTATATTACTTGTTGCACATATCTTGATTTTTGACAAAACATACACAATCTTTAATCTTTCATTCTGGAGTATTAACTATATTTAAAGAGTGGCCTAAATTAGGCCGTGAAAACAAAAAGCCTCATTTGTAGATAAGTAACAAGTAAGTTATATACGAAGAGTAACAAACTATCTTACTTTGGGCATGTGGTAACATGATTTCGCTAAGTAAAAATTGGGGTATATAGTACATAATTTTAAAATTTGGCAGTTAATCTCAGCATATTAGTACAGTCCTGAGCATGTAGTAGAGTGATTCTGTTGTTCAGTTCTTGTTTTATGCTATTATTTAAATTTACTAGAATGAAAAAGCCCTGAGCATACAACACTTTAAGAGATTCTGGCAAGATGTAATCGTTTTTAAGAGTACAGGAATAAGGGAAAACACAGATCCTGGTTGAATTTGTCTCCTACTGAGATTTTTAAAAATACCAGGTATTCTTACAAATGTACTAACTCAAAAAGCCACTGCAGAAAATATCTTAAGGTCAATCCAGAAAATAATCTGCATACTCTAGCCTCACTGTTTTATAAATGATTTGGTAAAAAGTAGTTTTCTATTAGGTCCTGTTCAAATGTAAGAACTTCATTGCCCACACTACTTCTGTCCACCAAAAAGCAGAATATGTATGCATGATTTACCAATAAGGAGTTGGGGTAGGGGATACTTTTACCAGTATGGAGGCCAATTTGGGGGGTTTACTAATGCTGTGGCTTGGAAATCTGTTTTAAAAAAAACCAGTAAGCAACTATGCATCCCTAGAGATCTTTGGAGTAAATCTTAAAATTGATTCTTTTTATTATGTACAAGCCTAGAATTATGTTCATGTGTTCTTTCTATTCCTGATGTTTTCCTAAATTAAATGTAGGCATACATTTCCCAAGTCGGTTTGATTTCTCCGTTTCTTTCAGACTTGAATTGTGTTCTTTACTTTGCCTATTCTGTCAATAATTTCAAGTGTTCATATTCTTTGAGAGGAATTACTGATAATGTGTTTACATTGTTTCAGATCTATCTACAAAATGGGTATTTATTTCAACATATGGTTATTTCATGATTTAGGAAAGTTATCATGGTAAGGGAATAGGGAGCTCATGGTTTGGAATCCAAAATTAGCCACATTAAATCCATCAAGGTGTGGACCAAAGAGATTTTAACTCCTGTTTTTACTCTGGAATGGAAGTATAATTGGATGGAGAATAATTAGTCTGCAGCTGCCCCATCAGGTTGCTTTACGTGATGAAGTGTGTGTGTGTGTGTGTGTGTGTGTGTGTGTGTACTTTGAAACATTAGGGGAGTTTTTGGTTTCTTTGCTGTTTTTAGTTCTTTTCATTGGGATTTTGTGCAACTGTCCCTCTCTTGATGTTTTGAAATGCAGCTGAATAGAGTGAATTGATGAAATTGTCTTAATAGCTATTTCTATAGCAAGATTTTTTTTAATCGGTGGTTTTCCTACAGAGACAATAGATGCTTGATGATATGTATCTACACACACGTATATATCATTACATACATATATCTAAGGCTGCTATATATGAATATAGTCTAATTGGGAAGCTTTTGTTCAGTGAACGCTTTTCATGTTCTAGTGGAGAATTTTGTGTGTTTGTTCAGTTGAGTGATCTTTTAAATAGGTAAGGATGTGTGAGATTTTTGAATTTGGGGAAATTTTTCTTGGTTTAGTCATGCTGGAGACCCTTTTTTATGATATGACAGAAGCCCTTATTGATGTATTTGGGTGACACCTTCTTAAAATTTGTATGTGATCTAGCAGTAAACTTTCTATGTGACATATGCAGGAAGGAAGGGGGAAATCTCCTTCAGCGTTTACACTCCTTATTTAAAAAAAAATGTTTATTAAAATACCACTGACAGTGAAATCAGTTCCCCAAAGAAGAGACCTCTGGCCCAGTGCCCAAACAAATTCTTATTTAACAGACTGATGAGAACTGTCCATAGAGCAGAATTAATCAGGGGGGCGGAGCCATCTAAGCTACAAGTAATAAGTCACCCTTTTAAATGCAAGAGGTGCAATGAATCTGCACCTGAGGGGTGACTCTACTGGTTGCTAGGAGGAGGAGACTTCTAGACGGTGGCCCTGTTCGGTGTTTGCGGCTTAGTCTCTCTTACTCTGGATCTCAGTGGATACTAGCCAGTGTTATGGTTTATTACCCAGTATACTTACTTAGTATTTGCAACGTAGGTTTCCACGGCCCAAAGTAAGGGTTTTGTTTGTACTTGAAGTGAGAGCTAAGGAGATGAGCTGCCCTGTATAGCATGCATTTGTGATATAAGGAAGAGGGGTAAGTTAAAATCAGTGTTGTCGAAAAGGTCTTTGTTAGAGAACATCTAATGAAGACATGAGCGGGGCCGACACTCACCAACTGACTCAATTTTGTGAATGTTTTTGGTGGATCTGCTGTCTTCAAAGCGCTGTGCTGAGTATTTCCTGTAGTAAGTACAGGGATGACCGAGATGGATCCTGCCCTTGAGTCCTCCAAGAGCCGGCAAGATGATTACAAATCCTAAAAAGGTTGGGACACTTGGCTTCCCGAGTTTCGGTTCGAGAGCTTAAGTCCTGTTCCCTCCCCTCAAATTCTGTTTTTCCCAGCTTATCCACCAAAGGAAATATCTGCAACTGAGATCTCATTACTGGGGCAGAGTGGAGAGAATACTAGCCTCTAAGCCAGCAACATCGATTTCAATCCAGGGCGCAGCACTCGTTGATGTTTTGTTCGTGAACGCAAAGCAGTACATGTCTGGTAGCAAATGACCAATAGATAGTCGTTAGAATTTTTTAATTACATTTTTTAATACCAACTGAATACGTTGTTTTATAAAATTCATCTGTTTTCTTCAATTTCCACCTTTTCCGTGCATATATTTTAAGAAGGAAACTAAAAAATGTCTCTTAATAATCTTGCTTCCTTTACCTCCTCTCCATCTCTCTCTCTTTAAAAGTTTTTAAAGTTTATTTATTTTGAGAGAGAGAGAGAGAGAGAGAGAGGGAGACAGAGAGAGTGAACAGGGGAGGGGCAGACAGAGAGAGAGAATTCCAAGCAGGCTCCACACTGTCAGCACAGGGCCCAATGCGGGGCCCGAACTCACAAACCGCGAGTTCATGACCTGAGCTGAAACCCAGAGTTGGATGCTTAACTGAGTCCCCCGGGCGCCTCCCTCTCCCCGTCTTGATTTTGAAAATCAGCAGATACTCCTCTAAGACCACTTCTGGGAGGTGGTGGTGGTGGAAATGGCCAGGACCAGCAGGGCTAAATTGCCAGTCGTGTTCACCACTAGTTAAAAGAGGAAAAGGGTGAGGGTAACCGGCGTTGACTCCTTTGCCTTATCCTGCTCACTTCCCTTGGATCATTCAGGCAACATTCACTGAATCTCTCCCACCTGCAGCTTACTATCCTGGTAGGGATGGGAAAGGGTGTCCTTTAGGAGTCCCATCTTTCCAAGCTGCCGCCCTGGCCTTTGGGCTTCCTGTGTCGGAAGGAGAACTGGGCTTCAGTGCCCGCCAAGTCCTTCCTCCCACGGACCAAAGGTGCTCACGCCCAGCCTGTTTGTTTCCAACTTCAAGGGAATACTGCTGCTTTTCATTTATGTCCACTTTATAATTCAGGAAGTCACAAGATGCTAAGAATATTGTCTGAAATATTCTCAAACGACTTCACTCTTGCTACTAAAATGCTTCCCTCTCAGAAAAGTCTTAATCACAGTCTCTTCCGAGAGTCCTCACCTGCTTGTAAGATGTGAAGAACACGGAAAGTTAGGAAGAAATTCTGGTAGGCCCAAATTACGGGGAAGTTGGCAATAAACTTGCTGGGCAGCTGCATCAGTTGTTCCTTTTAGGAACCAGAGGTGAGACTCTCGGTGCTGACAGTTGGCTGGTCATCCGTCAGACCAGGTGGCTCATAATGTCCCCGAACTCCCAGTCCTTCTTATAACGTCTTGCAGGGAGACTCTTCAGGTGCAAAAGGACATTATTTGATTACAGATGAGAAAGTTTTTCAAGCACGTGGCAGCATTTTGTAGCAGCGGGGTGTTTAAAGATGGGAAGAAAAGCTGGGAGGTAACGCAGGAAAGCCTGGGTGCGCGCCATGAAGGCCCCTACGTGATGTGAACACAGCTCCCCCTTGTGTTAGGGTCGTAAACTACACTGTGTGAGTCAGTCTCCTGCACGTTGAAACATGCTGTTTCTTTATTTGTGAGGCTTAACTGGCCACAGAGCATTTGAAATCCTAGTACATTTGTGTGTGTGTGTGTGTGTGTGTGCGCGTGTGTGGTAGGTTTTCCTTTCTCATGAAAGGGTCTCTGTTCGGTGTAGGCAATACAGTGTTTTTGAGGAGGCTGCTGAAATAGTTATCTAAAAACCTATCTGTGAATTTGTTTGGGGAAGTGGTGATTAACATACAAAGGATTTTCAGTAAATGTGGGGATGTACCAGTTAATATTTTATTAATGGACAGGAACACCCACATTCTTTGAGTGAACTGAGCTCTGAGCTGTAACTGTCTCCTCTCCCGCGTTTAGAGGCCTCACTTTTACATTCTTTGCGGCCATTGCACGTATGTTGAACTTACATAATAACGCTTTCTGGATTTTGAGAACTAATTTTGAGTTTCTTAAAAACCTCCCTCTCCGTTCCATACAGATGTCATATGTTATAGTTTAAACATACGTACGGTGCGTTCATAGACTCAAAAGAGCTGGTTTAGAAGAAAATGTTCTTAACACCTTATGGGTAGGTATGCAGCTGTAACCTTACCGAAAAGTAAATGCTACAGGCAAGCCAAGAGAGCATGAACCTCTTACATGTTGTTTTAGATTACACTCTGCACCTATGTAGATGTTCCTTCAGTTGTAACATAACTGTCCCCTCTTGGGGAACGTCTTTAGGTGTGCAACTGAAACTAGAAAGCTGTGTCACACATACATATAGAAAGAGGAACTATAATTCACACTTACCGTAACGGTAACACGTTTTCTCCTAAACACATACTGATAATTGCTAAAGATCATCTCTTGTTTTAGAGCCCTGTACGAATGAATAGGAACTTGGTAGTATTGCTGCTGCTAAGTTACTCTTGTTTTTAAATGAAAATATTTGCACATCATCACTAAGTATCTTGGGGGAAGGAACATTTAAAAGTTTTCTCCACGGAGAGCAAAATAGAGGCACTTGTTGGAAAAGTAATTAAAAGTGATTTACTTTCAATACTGGATGAGTTGATGGTCTACACTTTCTTGGTATTTGTGATATCAGATGCATCTACGATGGAGAGATTTTTTTTTACAGTTTTGGCTCTCAACACACACACACACACACATACACACACACGTGCGCGAGCTCTGTATATTTAGATGAACAAACAAAAGTGCACAGTATTTTTCATTTTAGTCCTATAACTTGGTAAAATTTGTAGGATTCTACCATGAAGTATTAACCCCTGACTCTAGTCATTCTAGGACAAGGGGATCAACTTCACGTTCACCAACAAAACTGTCTTGATTTAAATAGCAAAAATATAGTTTACCCGAGAGGTATTAAAAACTCACTTTCAAATTGTGTCAAGTCTCAGACCACCGATGAATCATTTAGCAAAACAGTCCAGTTTTTAAAAGCTAAATGATGCGTTAGTGCCTTGCAGTTAAGACACGTTTGCAAAGTGAATGTGGCAGGATTCAGGATTGGCACATTGGCACTGGAGGCTTAGCGGTTAGGGACGGCGTAATCGAAATTACTCCTTGTGGTTTGTAAAGATCAGCCATTTTGCCGTTGACTCTGACAGATGACAGTTCTTCTCATTACGCTTTCGTGATGTGCTGTTGGTCTGTATCTTTTTCTTTTCTACAAGAAAGCTTGAGCTGGAGAAAAATGTAGTCCAGACAAGTTAACGTGGGATTTTAAAATTTAGTTTTGTTGGAAACTCGAAATTCTGGTGTGAGCCGTGTCAGTTTTATACTGTAGTTCAAGGGCAGACACTTTATGTAACCTTTAGGCATACGTTTACCATCAGGGATTTATTTTTACTATAGAAATACTTAATGTACTGTGAAGTTCAAAGACGGGAAGGATACATGTTGAACGGGGTAACGCACAAAAACAAAGGCATACGTGATGAAGTACCCTACATTATGTGAACACGGTCTCCCCCTTCTGTTAAGACTGTAAACTACACTGTATGAGTATGTGTTTGTATTGTGCATGTTTACATAATACGTTTAATTTTGAAGGATTATTTTCAAGACTATGTTTATGTATAATACCTAACAAGCTGTAAATATTGTATACTATTGATTTTTAATTTTATATAAGCAATTTTTTTATTTCCCAATTCATGTATAAATCTCATTGTGTACATAGCGTAATTTCCTGGACAACACAAATTTTGCAGCGAACTTGAATTATCTCAATTGTGGTAAGCATCAGGTTAGCCTTAGAGATGTCGGTCTTGGTTTTAAATTCTTTTTCACCACTCATTTTCTTCAAAGGGCAGCAATAAACTTAACATGTGAGTTATTTGTGACTATGGAAAGTTGGTCTGCAAAGACAAGACCGAGGTTCCAGCCCATTGCTTTCAAGAAAAGATGCACAATTAGTATCATCCACTGTCTAATCACAGGACCGTTTCCGAGGCCCGTGTGTCTCTCCTCTTTGTAATAGACAGGGCGAACCCTTTCCCGACACACACATGAAACAGCTGTTAAAAGCAACTCCAGAACTTCAGTGTTGTCATTACATGAAATTTACTGGATTAAAAATTTGTAATATACAGTATTTTAATAAAATTTCTGTATTCAATTTCATGCACTTATATATAAATAAACCTGTCTTTAAAAGCTTTATGGGGCGTTTGACTGTTGATGACAGAGCTTTTCAACTCACTCCCTGTAGTCACGAATGTTTTCTCGTACCCTCCTGTCAGTTCTTCTGGGCCGGTTCTGCGTGCGGGTTTTGGAGGGGCACCAAAAAGTAAGCGAGAGGTCCTAAAGACAAACTCGGCTGACTTTATAGTTTTGCCTAGGACCAGTTGGAGGCCACATAAACATCTTCTTCTAAGAACGATTGTCTTGAAAGGCACACTATTGCTTTTGTTAATAAATGGCTACCACTTACTGAGTGCTTATTATCGGTTCAGATACTTCACGTTCATTCTTTAACACTTTCCGGGGATTCTTTAAGTGGATTACTAAGGTTTGCTATGGCAGTCCTTCACAGACAAAGCATTTGAGAAACTTCTCAAGGTCGCACAGCTAAAAATGCTATGCCGGGGTTTTCTTACTCTATTACCTATTGTTTCTGCACTGTGCTATATTGGTTTCTACAGAGCATTCTGGGAGCTCCTACCTGTAGTAAGATAAAATCTCATTCTTGACCAAGACCAGATGGTATTCTGGGGATTTGAAAAGTTATCGACTCAGGATTTGTATCATCAAATTTAATGAATATTTTGAATTTTTGTTGGGGATTTCTAGGGGCGAGGGCTAGGTACCCAATTAGGCTCATCTGTTCTCCTGCCTGAGAAAAGATCGGGACCAACAGAGCCAGTCGCTGTAATTGTTACAAGCCCCGCAGGAGTAACAGCTAGCTAACTTGAAAAACTGTGCCAGCAGGGGCGCCTGGGTGGCTCAGTCGGTTAAGCATCCGACTTAGGCTCAGGTCATGATCTCATGGTTCATGGGTTCGAGTCCGGCTCTGTGCTGACAGAGCCTGGAGCCTGCTTCGGATTCTGTTGTCTCCCTCTCCCTCTGCCCCTTCCCCGCTCGTGCTCTGTCTCTCTCTCTCAAAAATAAGTAAGCGTTGAAAAAAAATTTAAAAACTGTGCAAGCAAAGTGGAGGTGAACTTTCTTTTTCACGTACACTGACATATTCATGTAATTACTGAATTGAAATGTACTTTATTTTTTCTAGATAACTTTTTCATTCAACCATAACAATTGTAAAATTATTATTCCCTTCCATCTTAAAAAAGTTCTTGAGCAAAGTATAAATCTTGAGATTAAAAAGACATTTTCAGGGCGCTTGGGTGACTCAGTCCGTTGAGCAGCCAACTCTCAATTTTGACTCAGGGTTCCTGGGATCGAGCCCCGTGTTGGGCTCTGTGCGGAGCATGGAGCCTGCTTGGGATTCTCTCTCTCTCTCTCTCTCTCTCTCTCTTTTTCTTTCTCTCTCTCCTCCCCTTTCCCTCTCCCCCACTCGTGCTCTCTCTCTGTCTCTAAAAATACAAGACATTTTCATTTTGATTCTATTATCTTTGGCTCTTGAAGTATTTTTAGAAATGGGTAAACTATCTGGGAATTTTGCTATTTACTAAGCATGGAAGAGAAAATGTCAGTTTCAGATTCATTGCCATGGGTGCAGAACAAGAGCAGAGGGAAAGCTAACCTGGGGGAAGGATGCTCAGTTATGACACTGAGCCCCATGACAGAGAATGGGTCCTGGTCGCACTTGTGGAGGAAGACTAGCCCAGACTTACTGAATAAGTACTTAATGCCACCCATATTTTAAAGTTGAACCCTTGTTAATTGGTTTTAAGGTACAGGGAGAAAGGTTAGCGGGACCTGCTGACAGATCTTTGAGGAGTAGAATTTGGGTTCACCTCCAGCTTCTAAGGGAATCTTAACAGAAGAATCTTCCCCATTCCACTGTGCTTGTTGATCTGCCATTAATTTCTCCATTATTCGTTGTTATCAGACATCTTTCTTTCGGCCAGTTTTGTGAAGAGCCTTCAGGCTCAGAGAATCCTGGGGACGGATTGGCAAAATGGAATCCCATCAGTTGGTTTTCTTGCGCAGCGAGAGTTTCATCACTAGGTGGCGCAGTGGTTCTATCTTATTTTCCCCTGCTTTTGTCTTCGCCATTACCTGCAAACTCCCCGGGCGCTTTTGGATTCCTTTCCGTAGGATACATCTGATGTTCATTGTTTCTGAAAAAAAATACGCGTGAGGAAATTAACTATGAGAACAATCACGAGCTACAGGTTATCGCCAACCAATTTAACTTGCCAGAGAATGTTTAAGATCGCGTTCAGGGGTTATTTGCAAATCAGAAAAGCACATTAATTGTACGATTTTGGTAAGTCATCAGTCTGGACCTTGATTTATGTATTTTTCTCAAATTTGTTATTCTGACTCTTAACACAAAATGTTTGTTTTTTTTTTAATCTAATAGCCAATATTGTAGTAAGAGTTACAGGGTTGGTCAACTTGTTGGAAAAAAAAAAAAGCAAATACACCAGCGTAGCGCTATGGGCCTTGTATCATGAGACTCGGTTTAAAATTCCTGCTCTGCCATTGAGTATTTGAACTTGGCCAAGGGTTTTCACTTCTGTGACCTTTAGTTCTCTCATGTTGCACATGATGGGTGCTCAGCACTCTGTCCCATTGGCTTCTCCCTCTTGTGTACTGAGTGCACCAGGAAGGGGATGTCCTTCTAGACTTTGTGCTGAGTTTTGGTAGTAAGCCCGGCTAGCTATGTGTTTCAAAGTCGGAGCCGGATTCTGTTTGCGTACAACACACAGTGCATTTCCAGAGAGGGCTTCCTTCACGTTGAAACTGTCCCACGGAACCGTGTGCTGCTTTGGCAGCAATCTGCTGAGGGAATTTTTCAGAAACATACCTCAGTAGCAAAGAGCCTGGTTAGGAAGAAAAAAAAAAAAGAAAGAAAGAAAGAATGGCTAAACTTGCCCAGCAAGCAAATTCCTTGCATTCCGCAAACCAAATACGTACAAGATGAGGAAGCCAAAGCAGCCAACATAAATTAAATCCCTCCCCCCCACCCCCCACCGACGATGGCTGTGACTCTCCTGTCAGCTGTGCCCAGAGCCCTCAGATCCTGTTGTGAGCGGGGGTTCAGTGGCTTTGTTTATTGTTCTGCAAAGACAGCCTGTAGTTCAAACTCAGGGAAGTGTCGGTCTTTTCAGCTCTAGAGTTTCGGACCTTAAGAGCGCAGAGGGAGGGAGGCAAACCGTAAGAGACTCTTAAATACAGAAAAGGAACTGAGGGTTGATGGAGGGGAGGTAGGGGAGAGGGGAACATGGGCGACGGGCCCTGAGATGGGCCCTTGTCGGGATGAGCACTGGGCGTTGTAGGGAAGCGGTGAACCACGGGAATCTACCCCTCAAACCAAGAGCACGCTTTATACGCTGTTATGTTAGCCCATTTGACAATAAATTATATTAAAAAAACAAAAGCCTCCTTACACAGGGTGGTCTGCAGAAGCCATGCAGAGAAACATGCCCCTGCGCTCAGAGTCCTTGAGAAATCGAGACCGAACTTCAGCGACCAGAGAAGGTACCAACCAGATTTTCATAAAAAGACACCTCTCCCCTTCCCTTTGCTTATTTTTTTTTCCGCGGGAATTGGCGTTGGTGGGTGAGCCCAACTTGGGATACAAGACACTTGTGTTATCTTTGATGCCGCCAACAGGAGGAGGGACAGAGATGGTGGGAGATGTAGGGCTGAGGGAGGGACATTTTTGAGAGACTTGGGACTTTGGAAAGCTCTGTGCAGGTTGACTGACTGGGAAGGGATCAGATCTGGGACTTCTCCCCGGTTCTGACCCCTTGGGCACATGAGGCCCCATCTCTCTATGCCAGTTTCTTCTGGAAACAGATCAGCTTCTGTTGTCTTCTCTTAAATGCAGGTTGAAACTTTCAAGGGGACAGCATCAGTATAGATCCATCATTCACGGACTTTCACGGACCCAGATGACTTTGGAATCACGAATTTGACATTTGCCGTATCATATCTGTTGTAAAGTTCCAAGCTTTAGTTCATCTTTAGATTTCTTATTTGGAGCTTGTTTAACTTGGGAGGCTTTTTGCAAGATGAATGAGAAGGGATGAAATTTTCAAATCTAGAGGTGCCTGGGTGGTTCAGGCAGTTAGGCGCCCAGCTCTTGATTTTGGCTCAGCTCATGATCTCGCAGTTCATGGAATCCAGCTCTGCATCGGGCTCTTCATGCTGACAGTGAGGAGCCTGCTTGGGATCTTCTCTCTCTGCCCCTCCTCTGCCCGCCCATGTGCACGCTCTCTCGAAATAAAAAACATTTGTCAGGGCGCCTTGGGTGGCTCAGTCGGTTGAGCGTCCGACTTCGGCTCAGGTCATGATCTCACGGTCCGTGGATTCGAGCCCCGCGTCGGGCTCTGTGCTGACAGCTCAGTGCCCGGAGCCTGTTTCCGATTCTGTGTCTCCCTCTCTCTCTGCTCCTCTCCTGTTCATGCTCTGTCTCTCTCTGTCTCAAAAATAAATAAACATTAAAAAAATAAATTAATTAATTTAAAAAAATAAAAAATAAATAAATTAATAAAAATAAGAAACATTTGTAAAAAAAGAAATTTTCAAACCTGAAGTATAACATTTTTTTTACAAGTATTTGGACGAAATACGTAAACCCTTATTATTAATAAGATAATCTTTTTTTTTTTTTTTAATTTTTTTTTTTCAACGTTTATTTATTTTTGGGACAGAGAGAGACAGAGCATGAACGGGGGAGGGGCAGAGAGAGAGGGAGACACAGAGTCGGAAACAGGCTCCAGGCTCTGAGCCATCAGCCCAGAGCCTGACGCGGGGCTCGAACTCACGGACCGCGAGATCGTGACCTGGCTGAAGTCGGACGCTTAACCGACTGCGCCACCCAGGCGCCCCAATAAGATAATCTTTAAAAAAATTTTTTTTGATGTTTATTTACTAACTTTTGAGAGAGAGAGAGAGAGCATAAGTGGGGGAGGGTCAGGGAGAGGGAGACACAGAATCCAAAGCAGGCTCCAGACTCTGAGCGGTCAGCACAGAGCCCAACGTGGGACCCGAACTCATGAACCTCAAGATCATGACCTGAGCTGAAGTCAGACGCTCAACCGACTGAGCCACCCAGGTGCCCCTAGGGTAAGCTTAATAATAATGTTGATATTCAACTTTTACTCTGAAACCATTTTTCACACCTATGATCTCACTTTATCCTCATAATTTGCTCTTATTTGAGGAAAAGATAAAATGCTTTAATTTTTTTAAATGTCTTATTCTTATTTTTTTTTTTAAGTCAAAGCCATTTACCTGAATAAACACAGGTATTTTATGGGCAGCTCTTTGGACGAATGCTGATAAGAGCAGACCGGGAATGGCCATAGCATCCTCATTGCCTGGAGTCAGGTAATCCTCAGAGGCCCAAAGAGATCCCCTTGAAAACTGATTACTTCTTGGACAACCCACGACTAGCTCATTCTTCTTCCACAATGCTTTGGCTTAAGACATTTTAAGAAAGGATGCAGAAGGCCCATATGTATTCACTCGAGACCTTATTGGGGAGTTAACCTGTTCTCTTCCATCAGAAATATCTCCCTTGTGATAAACGTGTTTAGTCCTAAGACTCACGCACCAGTGTTGATAGAATGCTCATGTCAGTAGAAGTGCCGTCATCTTTAACTAAGGTTTTCCCAAGAGTAAGCTCAACCAAGCAGGCCATGACTTTCATAAATAAAGTGGCGTGATTGTCAAAGATTCTTGATTCACCTTAACGGGTTCAATGCACGCCACAAATTACCTGGACTGGAAAAGTTGCCACGTCAAAGCAAAACATTGAGTCTTCCTAGACATTTTGCGTTCAAAAGAGACACAAAGACAAAGGTGTAGTTTGGGTATCATAGGGATGGGAAGTAGGGACATCCGTGCTCCAGGGACATCCGTAGATTAGGGCCTGCAGGATGTCAGCAGCAGGCTCGTTGGCTCTGATAGGAAGAGTCGACAGCACGAATCAGGATTAAGTGAAAACACATCCACCCGTGACATCAGGAACCCGTTTGTGGCATTTGAAACAGCGTTGGGAAAATTATGAAAAGCTCGAAACAAAATTTAGATTACAACAGTGCCCATAAATAAAGATAGGCTCAACATTCTGTCAGCTCCTTCACATGGGAGGAAACAAGAGGCAGAGATCATAAATCAGTGAATAAGTCCCAAGGAATTTTTGCCTGACATTGAAATTGGCACCACTTTACAAATATTTTATCTCTTAAAGCGTTTCTTTCTCAAATGTACATCAACTGTCTTCACTCGCCGCCGTCTCTGGAAGGGGGGCAGAAGTGGTCCAGTGTCAAAGGATTTCTTTACATGCAGAATACAGAATTGAGATGGATCAAGAAGATAAGATTTTTTTGGCAAAAGAATAGTCCCCAAAAGGTTACAAAATAAGCCCTTGAAATAGGTTTTGTCATGGGGGCACCTGGATGGCTCAGTTGGTTAAGCGTCTAACTCTTGATTCCAGCTCAGGTCACGATCTCACGGTTCATGAGTTCGAGGAGCCCCGTGTCAGGCTCTGCACTGAGTGTGGAGCCTGCTTGGGATTCTCTCTCTCCTTCTCTCTCTGCCCGCTCCCCTGCTCTCATGGGCATGCATCCTCTCCCCCCCCCCAAAAATAAATAAAATAAACTTAGAAAAAAGAGAAAGAAACGGGTTCTGTCATAGGATCAGGGCTTTTTCCATATGCTGAAATGAGAACGATCAAGCTAGAAATAACTAAGAATTTTTTTTAAACTATCCATTTAGTGTCTTTATTGTTAGAAAATATCCGATGTCCACTTCAGAAATACATCAAATCATTTGGGAAGGTTCCAGTTTTTGGATGTGCACCTCAAAAAGAGTTCTGTAGTTATCTTGGCTGTGGATAATTCAGCCTGGACTTCTTTTGTCCAAAGCTACCAATAACTTGGGCTTTTAAAAAATAATTATTTATTTATTTATTTATTTATTTATTTAATATGTAATTTATTGTCAAATTGGTTTCCATACAACACCCAGTGCTCATCTCAACAGGTGCCCTCCTCAATACCCATCACCCATTTTCCCCTCTCCCCCACCCGCCCTCCATCAACCCTCAGTTTGTCCTCAGTATATTTAAGAGTCTCTTGTGGTTTGCCCCCCTCCCTCTCTGTAACTCCCCCCCCTTCCCCTCCCCCCTTCTGGTCTTCTGTTATAACTTGGGCTTTTCATACAGTAAAACTTTGGTGAAATAAGGCCCAATCTCTCTAAAATTTCCCAGTCTTGCAGTGTTTTGAGCCACAAGGAAACATGGGTTTCACGTAAATATAAATAGCATTTATTAAGTGTGTTCCAAAAATCGCTAATTGGGAGAGGCTCTTGAGAAAAAGAATTCCCTGGACAAGTAAGTGATAAAACTTGCCTCTGTATTCCTGACTTGGAGAGTCACAACTCACACAAGCATATTAAGTAAGGACTTTGCAAAGCTTTAAGAACCCTATTTGGCTTTGCCTCGTTGCCGTGAATGTTCTGAAAAGTGTCTAGGGCAATAAGAAGAAATCTCACTAGCTGATTCTGTGGTCTTCTGGAAAGCACTTCCAAACATTTTTAAATTTCTACCTGGTGGGGGGCGCCTGGGTGGCTCTGTAGGTTAAGCATCCGACTTGGGCTCAGGTCATGATCTCGAGGGGTGTGGGTTCCAGCCCCGGGTCGGGGCTCCATGCTGACAGTGTGGAGCCTGCATGGGATTCTCTGCCCTTCGTAGGATTCTCCCTCTGTCTCTGCCCCTCGCTCACTCACGCATCCGCTCTCAAAAATAAAAATAGAACTTAAATAAAAAAAATTTTTTCTACCTGCTGTGCTCATCCCAAAGATGTCTGCCTCAATCACACTAAATATGAAGTAGAGTTTTAATATCTGAGTTTTAACCTAAGTTTTTGATCCCCACCACCCCGTGCCGCTCCTTGCTGGCTTCCGGTATATGCTGACCTTCCGATTCCTGGTCCTCCTCCCGGTCTCCGGCCGTGGGTACCTTCTGGGCCTTACGATGTCACGTTTGCCAGATGTATGTCAGGCACTTCCTAACCTGTATGTCCTTCTGGGGCTTCCCTGTCCCCAGTCCCCTGGCTGGCATTTACTCTCCGTGACCTACTCATATTCAATGGGACCTTCATGTAAAATTCAAGGTTGCATCTGGCAAATGTCAAGCGAGGGGGGCAGGCTAAATGTCACAGCGTTGCCAGGAGCTGGGAAGGTCAGGGGCGGCTTCGTGAGGAGGGAAAGGATGCACAGGGATAGTGCAGGGGGAAGAAGAGTGGAAACCCAGGTGGCGATCGGGATGTGCAAGAGAGTTGCAGACAGGTGCGGGGGAAGCAGGCGGCAGCAGAAGGTAGGGCTGGGAGGCTAATGGACACCACACGGAAGAGCCCTGAACTGGGCCCATGAACTTGAATTGTATCCTCTAGGCAGAGGGAGCCACGGAAACGTTCTGAGAACGGCTGTAAAAGCCCATCTGCAATGAGAGGGGAGGAGAGGGGTGGGGTCCTGGCGCCTTCCCATCCTTCCTGTGTCTGCTTCTAGCTACTGGACGGCAAGAGCGAGGGCTTTGGGTCCGAACCCTCCACCGCGTCCCTCCTAGTTTTGCCACTTAGCGTATGATCTTGGGAAAATGACTTCATATCTTTGTCACGTAGCGTATGGTCTTGGGAAAATGACTTCATATCTTTGCCACTTAGCGTATGGTCTTGGGAAAATGACTTCCTATCTCAGAACCTCAGTTTCCGCACGTGTGAAACGATTTCAAGCTACCTCGCCGGGGACTAGTTCTTGTCCGGGGGACGAGTTCAGGCCTCGAAAAGGGACTGTGCTCTGGGAATAAACCACGGCTACAGATGTAGCTGGGAAAGCTGTGCACCTGGCCAGCGTCCGCAGCTTGCACAGCCCCGTTTTCCAGAGACATCGATGGGCGTGCTGGCCCGCGGGACCCCCTGAGCCCGCACAGCCCTAAGGGCCCACGGCAGAGATAATCCTGCTGCTGGGGTATTTTTTCCTCTTGAGTTGCTGTGTTAGTGCGGTTGCCCAGGAGCCCCTCCACTCTCTGCTTTCTACATTAGCAGGAGAGGCAGCCTGAGCTGTCCTTAAGAGAAAAGCGGCCACCTGGGCTGGCTCTGGGGAGTGACTTCTTAAAACCCAATCTGCCCAATTACCTCCCATGCAAAGGAGACAGTCAGAGGGAGGTGAAACCAATTGACCCCGACCTGGCAGTTTTTGCCGAGAACTGGAAAACTGAAATTCCCTCGTGGCTTTTCCCTTCCTTTTTTCTGAAGTTCGTTAGCCGGGGGAGGGACTGCCGGATGGGAATTGTCTGTAATAGCTCTCACCCGGACACGACTTGGGGCCCAAGGTGTTGCGAATAAGTAAAAGTAGGCTCTCGTCTGTGAGGGTTTATTTTAAACAAAAGACACTTCGTAAGTAGTTATTAGCAGCCAACATTTTACGTTCCTTCTGTCCTTATCCTGTCTCTCCCCCCATCGGGATTTTTCTAAAATTGGTTTTAACCCCTCACCCCAGACTCTCACTTTCTGGAACTAAAGGCCTCATCTTACTCTCTCCTCATGTGTAGCTTCTTTATCAAGTCCCTTTGGTCCCTTTATCAAGTTCTTTGGTCCCTTGTTCCCGCTCCTGTGTGTCTGACACCCTCCCAGCACGGCACTCAACACTGTAGCCTATCGGATGAGGGGAGCTGTGCCCGGACTTGGTCTTGAGGAACTTGAGTAGGCTCTGAGTTATAGGGGAAAAGCCAACGGAGAAGGAGGGAAAGATAAGAGAGACAGAGATGGGGATGGAGGGAGGGAGAGTGAGGGAGGGAGGGAGAGAGAGAGAAAGAAAGAAAGAAAGAAAGGGAGAGAGAGAGGAAGGGAGGCAGAGAGAGAAATGGAGGAGAGAGAGGGAGAGAGAAGGAGAGAGAGAGAGGAGAGAGATTGAGAGAAAGGAGAGGCAGAGAAGGAGGGAAAGAGAAGGAGAGGGGGAGGGAAGGAGGGAGAGAGACAGAAGGAAAGAGAGAGAGGGAGGGAGAGGAGAGGAGGAGAGAGAAGGAGAGAGACAGAGAGAAGGGAGGGAGAGAGAGACAAAAGGAGGGGGGGAGAGAGATTGTTGGGGCAAAGTCTCAGAGGAAAGCAGGAAAGAGAGGAGATAGCTTTTAGAAGGTCACACATGGTTGGAGAGGGAGAAAGCATTGGCCTTATAAGGTGTCTCTTGCAATGATATGGAAGAAAGGGATAGAAGACTGTGTGTGTCTTCAGGAAAGTAGGTACTGTTGATACAATATCTGTATCACCTTATTAGGAAATCACCAGACACACCCTCCCAGTAGAGAATGGCAATCTCTTTGCCTTTAAGAAGGAAGAGCCTTGGAGCTTGGGTTGGGTCTTGCTTAGTTCAGTGATCTCACTGGGGGCCCCTGATATGCCTGTTGACTGTGCATTTTCTGGTCTTATGGGGCCCGGGGTAACTTTCATAAAGAACATTTCAAGTCGACATTTTCATTCTTGTGTGCCCCCAGAAGCCCAAATCCCGCTAAAATTTTACAGGCTGTGTTTTGTCTCATCAACGTCCCTACTGATTAATTGCATTTATAATGAAATATCAGATCTTTCAAATGAACTCGATACCAGCGGGATTGTTAGAATATCTTTGTGGATTTATAAATAGGTATTTAGGGGCCTTCAAACGCTAGGCAAGAAGCAAACTACACAGAGCTGGATCAATAAATAGTTTATGAAGCAAATCATTTGTTTACAGTGTAAACTGGTGGAAAGTTCCTCAGGAATGGTCTCCGCAGTAGGTGCACAGAACATTTTTGTCTGTTTTATTACAAACATTAAACAGCTTAAAGCTGCACTAAGACCTTGGGGATCCATTAGAGACATATGTTACGAGCCGTAGATTTAGATAACAGTATCCTATCAATGGAAGTTTCTTGAATTTGACAACCACTGTGGTTACCTAAGAGGGTAGCTTTGTTCTCGGGTAAACACTGGTGTCCTCGGGGGTAAAGGGACGTAATGCGTACAATCTACCCTCAAGTAGTTTAGGAGAAAATATATGAGGATGGGGGGGGGGTCTGGCTTCATGGACTTCGCAGGATTCTTGCTGAACATGGACGGTGCAGAGACAAACGTCAAAGCCTAGTTGAGAAGAGAGTTCAGGAGAACCTGGACTTGAGTTTGGTCCAAGAGAACTTCTGTCAAATGGCCAGCAGTGGTTTACAGAAAGAATAACGTGAATTGAGTTGAATGACAAGAATGAGTTACTCTCTGCAATTAGCTTCTTTTACTCTGTACACCCTTTACTGCCAAGGCTGACCTTGACCAAACTTCAGTTAGGCTCCTCTGAGCCCTCTTTTCGACTAGGCCTCCAAATTGGCCCCCTTCCTGGATTTGGCCTTCCCAGCCCAGACTTAGCAAAGAATCCTGCGAGGTCATCTGGCAAGAGTGCCCTCATCTTGACATGTCCTCTGAGTAATATCGACCCACCCCTCCCCTCCGCCCTTGCTCCTTGGGTATAAATCCTCATGTGTCCTTGCCTTATTCAGAGTGGAGCCCAGTCTCGCTCTCCCTTCTGCAATAGTCTTGGGGAAAAAGAAAAGCTTTCATACCATTTTAACAAGCATCCGAATAATGTTCTCCTTAACAGCACACCTTGGGTCCCAGGTCTTATTTTTATGGAAATGCTGAGACAGCTCCCAGCTTGGATGGAAGTGCTTATGGATCTAACAGGGAGAGGGAGTGTTCCATGGGAAGACAGGCGTGCAAACAAGGAAATGGCAAGTTAAGAGCTGTAACGGTGGTTGGAATCAGCTGCTGTGGGAATCCAGAAGACAGGAGCATTTACCCTGAGCAGGTAAACTGAGCTGTGTACTAAAGAAGGGGCAGAATTTTGCCAAGTAGAGACACAGAGGCAAGAATATTCGAGGAGGAGAACTGTGAATGGGGTTCTTCCATGTCTTGGCTCAAGCAAGTAATTCCGCTGGTAGGGACTCCAGGTACTATTTGGGGGTCCCCCTCAAATCACTCAATGGGGCGCTCAGCTGCTATGTCTACCCTCGGGGGGTCAGGTGCACGGGCATCTGGAGACCCTGCCCCAAGGGAAATGCTCATTTCCACGGCCCACATGCAACAGTGCCCTGCCCTTGCTGCTATAAAGGGATTTACTAAAAAAGAACCTTGGCCCTGTGGTTTTAAAGGTCAAAGGAATGTTTCTCTCTTCCTTTAAAAATAAAATCTTTCTTTTGGTTCTTCTGGAAGTTACGGAGAAGACCGAAGGGGGTGAAGCAGGGAAGGAAGAAGGACAAGAGACATTTGGCACTGGAAAATGACTGGAAAATGACTCCCTGCGTGTGGAAAATGTTTTAGTAGTTTCTCCGAGGCAGGACTTGAAGCAAAGAAATCATGCAGAAAAGCACATGGAAAATCAAGCAAAATATTTTTAGCTAGTTGACCTTTTTTGTAAGAGTAGTATCTCCTTTATAAGGAAAAATTACCCGAAGAATGTTCTGGTACTAATAGTTGGAAGGGAGGCCAGAGCGGGAATAAGCCAGAGGTAAAAATAACCAAGTTCATGGTACACGTTTGTGGGGCCTGGGGGCGCAGCACCCCATCTTTCTGAACTGGGTGATACTGGGGCTCTGTTCTTGCATCTGGTGTTACTGCCTCCCTGGCCCTGCTGGGACGTGTCTCAGAAGCACGGCTCTGTTCTCAAATGTTCCCTTCCAGCTCCTTCCCTCCCTCCCTCCCTCCCTCCCTTCCTCTACTCATGTTTCTTTACTGTGTTCAGGAAAGGGCAGCACCTGGGAGGTGGTCTTGAGAACACAGTCGTGAGAGTCACAATGGCCTGAACTTGAGTCCAGGCTCTGCCTACTCTATGAGTGGCCTTGGGTAAGTTACTTAACTTCTCCGGGCTTCCGTTTCCTCATCTGCAGGCTGGGAAGGATGGTACTACCCACCTCACAGGGTGGCTGGGGATGGTTAAAGGAGAGAACAGTACGAGGGAATTCTCAGGACAGAGAGGGGAGCTCTGTAGAAACCAGACTGACCGGCCGCTCGAGGGGAGAGGAGTAGGAGATAAGCCAGCTGCTGGGGACGCCCCATCCGGCTCTCATTTGCCTTTCGTGCTTTCTGGGTTCATGCCAACACGCCCTGGCTTTACTCTCTTGTACCTGGGTGGGTTGCTCTGACAGAATAAACTCTGAGCTAATCCCACTCTGGGTTCGGCCACATTCCCTGCTAACAGGTTCTTTCTCAAAATCCGCCACTGGCCCTGGAACAAAGCCAACGCCGAGTGAAATTATGACGCATATGGGGCTTGGCTCTGCTCTTGTTTTGTTTCTGCTCCTCTCTACCTCCTCTTTCTAAAGGTTTCTCCACGTCTTCCTTGTCCCCAGTACCCAGGGGTCTTGCTGTCTAGACGCCTTTACTGAAGCACCCTGTCCAGTTCCGTCTTCTTCCTCGTTTTCCGGAATGGCTTTTCCAGGCAGCCTGCCCCTGCTGTCATTTCCTGGGACAGGAGATCCGCAGGTGACCAATCCATGCAGGTGACCGCATGAACGGCCTCCTTCTTTTCCTGGGGCCTGTCATCTCATTTTGATGTGGAAGGCACACCTCTTCCAGGGAAATGGTAGGCGCACATTTCCGGCACACCCCCAGTTATACCCATCACGTAGGAATTCCTTTCTCCCTTGCAGTTAGGTTGGCTCCAGCCACACCGGGGTCGGGACTCTCAAGAGACCCGCAGCCGCATAGAGGGCCGCAGGGCCGAAAGCCAGACAGGTCACAAAGCAGAGGTGGGAGTGTGGACAGGCCATCCTGAGACAGTGATCTGGTTGTGCCGGGGGTTTTCTGAGTCCAACTTTGCTGCTTGGAACAATTCTTGGAATGGATACAAAGTCTTTTCCTCTTCTCGGAAAGCCTCGTTGAACTCACCAGGGCGGCTGGAAAGGAGTGACCCTCCAGGGTTTGCGTGCTGGGATTTCAAGGGTTCTGAGGGGTCTAGATATTCCGTGTATATTAACATTCTTTCCTCTTGAAGTAGGTAGGGGCTTCCAAGCCCTTTTTTTCCCCAAACCTGCCAAGACCCAGCCTCACCTCTAATGGCCCTCCTATCTGACCCTCTCACTCATCCTTGACCTTGGCCCATCCAAGGGGGCCCTCTCAGCCCCCCTCACCTGCCTGCTTTCTTTGCTTGTCCTTTCCTCCTTCCTCTCCCCTCTTTTAAGGAACGACCTTTTCCTCTGCCTTTTGAAGGCCAAAGCCCTAGTCTCTGACCTTGACGTTGAGTCCTCCTGCAAACCCCACTGACTTGATTCTATTATCTGTGCCTTTTCCTGTTTTGTCTTGTGATGCTCTCCCTACACATGACTACGAGTAGTCTCACATGTGTGCAGTCTTCTCGAAGGGGAAAAACCTATGCCCCTTCCTCCTTTGAGAGGCTGCAAGCCTCCCTCTCCCGCCTCCACAGGCCTCCAGGATGCCGAGCCCAAAACGCTCTGGGTCACTGTCCTTATCCTCATCTCATCCCTGCTACGCTGTCATATCCCCTTCCTGAAACTTTCTCTTTCCCCATTACAGTGGTGCTTCTCCCCATTACAGTGTGATTTTTTTTCTCTAACTCTCGAGATCATTCTGTTTTCTCTGCTGTGTTCTCTTCTCTCTTCCTCCTTCTCAATGTACAGCATCTGTCCTGGCATACATTCTGTTTTCTTTCTGTATACTCTTTTGTCCCCTCCCCGCCGTCTGTCCATGACATCTAGATGGTCACGTTAAAGCCTTACTTCTTCCCTTCCTCTCGTCTGGTCAACAGGTGTTTGTTAAGCATCTTCTGTGGGCCAGTCACCGTACCGGGACATCGAAGGAGCAATTACGGTGACACGTGGCAAGGGCAGTGAGAGGTACAGGGCATCTCGGTACAGAGCTCCTGGGAGGGCCATCTAAATCACCACGGGGCTGGGGAAGATGAGGTAAGGCCTTCCCTAAGGAAGCAGCCTCGAGGGGAAGCTCTGGACAAGCTGGAGAACCGAAGGGTGGGGACAGTGTTCGGGGCAGAGTCTGCAGGACCCATGTGGTGGAGCCTCAGGCATTTCTGCTGGCTCTTCATCTCTGCTCCGTTCTTGTCTGCTCACATCTCCTCCTGATGAGATGTCCCCTTGTGACAGACACTTCAGGCAGCAGGGGTTCCCGCCCCTTCCGTGCTGATCTCAGGAAAAGTCCCATCAGTATCGTTCTCCCAAGCTTCCATAACGTCGTAGCTGACTGCTCTCGTTGGCCCACCCTTCACGTGGGCTCCCCCTCTGCAAAATCTGTCCTGTCCTTCCCCAACTGCCGTTCCCCTGAAAGAGTCCCCTGTTCTTCTAGCCCTTTCTTCTGCGCCGAGCCCTCCAGTCTCTTCCTCACTCAATGACCCCACATACTTCTGTTGACAGATACTTCCCCGAAATTCGTTGTTAGTCATTTCACCCGCTTCCTCAAAAACTGTCAGATCACCATAAAATAACCTACCTGACTCTGACGTCATGCGCTTTCGCCATCTGACTCAATGGAATATTTCAGCTTTCTCACCGTTCATGTCCAGTGTGGGGCCCGGGCAAGGCCGCATGGGTGTCGCGATGGGACTAGGCGTGCACTCTGCTTTTCCCCTCCAGGATTTGCACAGTCCCCCTGTCTGCAATACCCTCCTTTTCAATGAACTTTTTAAGAATACGTATATTACAAATATGAATGTTGACAGAGTTCATCTATGTTGTGGCAGGTGTCAGAATTTCCCTCCTGTATAAAACCGAATAATATTCCATCATTTGTATAGACTGCATTTTGTTTACCCATGCATTCACTGATAGACCCTTGAGTTGTTTCCACCTTTTGGCTATTGTGAATAGTGCCGCCATGAACACGGGTGTGCAAACATCTGTTCTCGTCCCTGCTCTCAATTCTTTTTGGTATATACCCGGAAGTGGAGCTGCTGACTCATAGGGTAATTCTATTTTGAATTTTTTTGAGGAGCTGCCATATTGCTCTTCAAGTAACTGTATCATTTTACATTCCTAACAAAGGTGCACTGGGATTCCAATGTCTCCACATCCTGGTCAACATTTGTTATTTTCTTTCTTTTTATAAAAAAAATTCTTAATGTTTATTTTTAAGAGAGAGAGAAAGAGAGAGAGAGAGAGATTGAGCATGAGCAGGGGAGGGGCAGGGACACAATCTGAAGCAGGCTCCAGGCTCCGAGCTGTCAACACAGAGCCCGATGCGTAGCTCGAACTCACGAATCGTAAGAACGTGACCTGAGCCAAAGTTGGACGCTTAACAGACTAAGCCACCCAGGCACCCCTCTTTCTCTTTTTTTAAATAGTAGCCATCCTAATGGGTGTGAAGTAGTTCCACAGTCTCCTTTTGAAGCCCTTTTGGATATTTTGAAATATTCTCTTAATATTAGTAGATTATTTTCGTATCTTTATTACTTAATGTTAAAAACAAGACATACCCATTAGAACAAATTCAAAGAGGGGCATCTGGGTGGCTCAGTCGGTTAAGCATCTGACTTTTGGTTTCGGCTCAGGTCATGATCTCACGGTTCATGGGTTCCAGCCCTGGATCAGGCTCTGTGCTGTCAATGTGGAGCCTGCTTGGGATTCTCTCTCTCTCTCTCTCTCTCTCTCTCTTTCTCTCTCTGGCCCTCTCTTACTTGTATGGTCTCTCTCTCCCAAAATAAATAAACTTTAAAAAAAACATATTCAAAGATTCCCTTAAAAAAAAAACCAAAACCAAAATCAAAACACACACACACACACACACACACACACACACACACCAGAAAAACAAAACAAAACAAAAACCCTGCCAGGCATTGGAGTTGCTATAATATTCCTTTGGCTGCTCTTCTCCAAACCTTTCTCTAGTCCCAAACTTCTTTGACATCTTGCTTCTGTCTTCCCCACCAGCTGCACCCCTGCATGTGGGAATGATGTTGGCAGGCACGCACCTGCTCAGTATGTCCATTCCCACTGGTTATTGCCCGTGCCTTACTGGTCACTTGATATTTAGAATATCAGTCTTTGCCTGGGAGTCCTTTCTCCTGGATATCTCAAGCTCACGATACGTTCAGAGAGAACAGGCTCCGGGGCAGCAGCCATGAGCCAGGGGAAGCAGCTACCCTGAAGGACTTCTCATTTGGCTCACTCAGTAAGAATCCCTTTAAGACCCTGCCCTGTGGGTCCCAGGTGAAATGAAGTCCTTCTCCCCCATCTCTTCCGACTTCCTGCTGCCAATGGAAGTCCTGTCTTCTTCTTCTTTGTGTTCCCACAACACTTTATTTGGGTCTGTAATAACTTATGATTATTCATAAACATGCTGTTCTTTATTACAGTTATTTGTATATATCTATCCTCATCACTGGAACTGTTGGGTTTTTTGCTGCCTTTAGCGAGGGCCAAACTGTGCATGTAATGGACATAATGTAAACGTTACCCAATTCACCTGCTTCGGGGCTATGGCTGTGGAAGTCACCGGTGATTTCATCACTGCACTCATTTGAACATGCGTGCAGTATTGAACTTCTCCAGGTTTGCCCGTGTGAGTTCCAGCGGCAATAGCCAGACCGCTAGGGATGTGTGTTTCCAGTGCTGACTCGAATCCTGGATCTGGACTGTGGCTTATAAGTGACACCGAGGGTTGCTTCTTGGGGTCTCTCTGCCACCGAAGTCACTTCCCGGGACAGACTTTCTGCACCCCCAGGGGTGGGGGGAGGCAAGAAGCTGTTATGTCAAGACAGAAAATGGCGATGGGGAATCCGGTTTCTCTTCTGAGATCATTCTCATCAAGACCCATTCTCAAGCCTTCACTCAGGTTGATGCACAGGCATCTGGCTGGAATCCAAAGGCTGGAGGTTGCCATGCGTGATGGCTCACCCACAGTGCCATGTGGCTTGTCCATGGCTGGACCTTGAGGTCTTAAACTCTGGCTACCTGATCCAGGCACGGAGTGGTCTAAGAGACGTAAAGGTAAGGGACACTCCAGGGCTTACCCTGGAGGGCTGGGTCAGAGCTCATACCAACTAATCAGGAGTGCAGAGCATGAAGTGACAAAGAAAAGGAACAGAATAATCAGGAATTTGTCCTCATGAACGGAGGCAGTGGCCAAATGACTTGTACTGTATCCTGGTAGGACAGTGCCATGGAACGTGTAGGACACCGTCTGAGGTTGGGCAGACTGTCCGCGTAAGTATGCGGAAGCTGTCCGCGCTAGTTGATGGCACATCGGGACGGTCACCCAGTGGTGGGGGACTGGGGTTGAGGTGAGCTCAGCACTTTCTCACAGGGTAGCTCTAGTGTGAGTCCTGACACTAAGCTTTTGGTTGCTGAGGCCTCCATTTCAAAGACGGTCATCTCGGATAAACGCACTGCCCACCACACAAAGAGATAAAGAACCAGGCCACCCCGCCCATGAATTCCCCATTTAGAAAGCCCCGAGTGCCAAAGATAACGGACTGAGTGACCCCGCTTTTCCCTTCCCGTGCTTTGATTTCTGCTCTTATTTTAAACTCGCCAATAAAGGGTGAACCCGAGAAACCCTAGGCACCCCACTTTTGACCCCAATAAAGCAAAACCCCAGTTCTGGGCTTGCTCTCTCTCTCTCTCTCTCCCTCCCTCCTTCACCCCCACCCCCACCCCCCCATGATCTCACTCCGTGGTCTTGGGCATGCTCTGTACCCTCTAGGACGTGTGTGTCATAAACTTTTTTCTTTTCAAAGTTCCTCGACGGCCGTTGCTGAGGTGCGTCTTGTAATCGTAACAGGGACCACGAGAGCCAGTCCGGCCACAACACTGGCTCAGGTCAGGGTCGTGTCCGTGGGGGCTGCCCCAGCAGCGTGGGTCCAGGTGAGGGCTGCGGGCACACCTAGCGGACGGTGTCGCCACGGAGAGGCCGAGGCTGACCCTCGACAGTAGCCTCCAGAGAGCTTCCGTCTGCAGCGAGGAATGTAAGCCCTGAGAAAAGCAAGGTGACCAGGACGACTTAGGCCAGCCAGGACAGCGAGAAAGAGCGGGAAAGGGGAAATGGGAAGGGAGAAAACGGGTGGCTCGGAATCCGAGCTGCGTTGCTTCATTTGATAGTCAGGGTTAGAAAATGGCTCAGAGCAGGAGGGTGTCTGAGCGTTTTCGCCTATTACACTCCCTAGACCTTGCCTTTTAAAATCTTACCATGCCTGTTTAAAAGGTTCTGTGGAATAATAAAGTAGCATAAAGACCCACTCTGCCTCTAAACTTATAGCAGTCAATTTTTATCAGCTTCCAGAAGCTTCCTTTTTGAATAATCTCTTAATCACCTTTATTTTAGGAATTGGGAATAGGTAACATAACTACAAAGGACTCATCCAAAGCCACAGATAGGACTCACACAACCCCCTCCCCCCGCCCCAGCCTCCAGCGCTCCAGGGCAGAACCTTCAAGGTCGGGTCTCATTTGGAGCTTTCCCGTCAAGAATCAACTCCAGTTCTTGGCCTGGCTGCCCTGAGGGCGGGGTGCAGGAGCCCTGGGAAAGGAAAAAAAAAGAAAAAAAACCAGATCCTAACACCACTTGTTTTGTTTCTCCCGACACCCCCTCTCCCCCCGCAGCCGCTTTCCCCCACTGGAGTTTGGGCACTCACGGTTCCATTTGTCC
The DNA here is from genome assembly GCF_022079265.1 of Lynx rufus. Classification (NCBI taxonomy): domain Eukaryota; kingdom Metazoa; phylum Chordata; class Mammalia; order Carnivora; family Felidae; genus Lynx; species Lynx rufus. The sequence continues at coordinate 129,372,521 of NW_025814878.1, forward strand.
TCATACAAAGGGAAAAATAGATCTGTTTTGAGTTCCCGGTGTACCTGACTCAGTTACCTGACATTGGGGTGTGTTGTTTTTTGCGATGCCTCCAGCTGTACACATTCCTTTCTGGGGTGAATGCTTTGTAGAGACATAAACAGCCGGCTGAGCTGCAGGGAATAAACCTGGAGCTGACTTTTCTTTCTTTGCAGTTACATTCCTGCAGAGATAAATATACAGAAAGACAGACAGATTATAAAGGAGGAAGGACGCCCTGTCAGCATGGGGGCTCCAGAGAGAACAAAAGGGTTATCGGTGCAGAGGCTGAAAATAGAATAGAAAGCTATCACGACTGGGGAAACACTGGAGGCCTTCCTGGGGAACCACCTGCAAAAAAAAAAAAAAATCAAAAAAAAATCTGAAAGTCCCAGGAAAACAAGACCCGGGTCAGCTCAAGTGAAAGCCAAACTTGAGAATCCATGGCCAGCTAGATAGCCAGAAGAGGGAGAGGAGAGAAGTCATTGCCTTCGAGTTCTTCAAGTTTCGCTCTGAGCAGGGCGCGCTGGACCCGGGGCACAGGGTTTATTCAGAAAAATGCAGTGGGGCTGCGGCAAGTGAGGACTGGGGCAGGTCTTCGAAATGGGCCATGCTGACCATTGAAACAGAGGTGGCAACAGAACTGCCAAGGCGTGCATGTTTCTAACACAATACGTGGCAGGTTGGTTTTACATTTAAGACTCTATAAAAGCTGCTGCTCTCCCCCAGCCCCTTCAGTTTGTTTGTTTGTTTGTTTGTTTGTTTGTTTTTGGCAAGCTTGCTAGAATCCAGTGAACCGAATCAAGGCTGTCTTCAGCTCTGACTCCGTGCAATCTCTCTATTCCTTTGCAGCTCAAGCAGCTAGTGAAAACTGGTTCCAGAAAGGTTATTTCTCCTCTGTGTCAGTGGGTGGTTAACCTTTGAGTCAACCAACACTGCACCGATGTTCAGCGTCCTCCCCTCCCCCTTCCCTTTACCTTCCTTTAATTCGAGGACATTTTGTCCAGAGGCCACAAGCTGGTTTAAGATCCAGTGGGTCGCCTGCCCTCCAGAGACAGTGCCCGAGGGCGCTCAGCTGAGTGCAGGGAATTGGGCGAAACAAACCCAGGAAAGGGAGGTGCCCTTTTAAGAAACCTCAGCCTTCTGGTTAACATAATAATGAGGCCATTATGCCTCCTAGGGGGTCTCTGGGCTTGCCCTAGGGTTTCTGAACAGAAGCCCGCAGCTAGAGATTCAAGCCCTGTACCTCCTCATCAGTGTGCCAGGGCTGAATGCCAGGATGGGTGCCCATCCCAGGAAAAATGGCTTCAGTTTTAAACACCTGTCATCTAAGCTCTTCCCCCTGCCCTCGTAAAATCTGCCCGTTTGCTCTACCGACACCTCTTTTGTCAAATCTTAATTAGTGCCTGGGTGGCTGAGCCGTTCATCCTCCAGAAAGTAACCCCCCCACCCCATCCGGTACCAACCCCACCTTCCATGTATTTCCACACTGACCAGTCGTCTTCACCGGTGCCGGGTAAGTATCTGAAGCTGTTGGATTTTGAAAGTGAGACAGATGCCTCATTCACTCTCATTCATTCATTCATTCACTCACTCATTCATTCACTCATCCAGTTCATTCACTCACTCATTCATTCATTCACTCACTTATTCATTCAGTTCATTCATTCACTCATTCATTCATTCACTCACTCACTCAGTCATTCATTCAGTTCATTCATTCATGTATTCCTTCACTCATAAATTAATTTTGAATGTCTAGTATGTGCCGGTCACTGGCCTGTGCGCTTGAAATGCATGGAAAAACAACAAAACTTGTTGCCGCGAAAGCTCACGTTATAAGGGAGGGAGGGGAGTGTGGGAGACAGATGGCTAACAATAAACCATAAAGACATTGGGTGGCACATTAGAAGTTACAGAAAGACAACAGAAGCAAAACTAGAGTAGGTAAAGGGGAATCTGGTGGGCAGAGGGAGTGGGGAAAGGAAAAAATTTTTTAAATTTTTATCATTTTATTATTTTTAAAATATAAATCCGAGGTAGTTAATATATAGTGTGATAATGATTTCAGGAGTAGAATTTAGTGATTCATCACGTACATGGAACACCCCAGTGCTCATCCCAAGAAGCGTCCTCCTTAACGCCCATCACCCACCCATTTAGCCCATCTCCCCACCCAACACTCCTCCAGCGACCCTCAGTTTGTTCTCTGTATTTAAGAGTCTCTTATGGTTTGTCTCCCTCTCTGTTTTTATCTTACTTTTGCTTCCCTTCCCTTACGGTCATCTGTTTTGTATCTTAAATTCCACATATGAGTGAAATGGTATGATATTTGTCTCTCTCTGGCTGCTTGATTTCACTTAGCCTAATACACTCTAGTTCCATCCCCGTTGTTGGAAATGGCAAGATTTCATTCTGTTTGAGAGCCGAATAATGGTCCATTGTATATATATATACTGTATCTCCTTTATCTATTCACCTGTTGATGGACATTTGGGCTCAGGAAAAGAAAAATGTAATAACATTTTCAAGTGCAACTTGAACTCAACTTGTAAAACAAATGACAAATGAGCATTGATGTTCCCTGTCATGAAGAATTGGGGTCTGGCCAATAAACAAGTATCGGGCAGTGGTACACATATCACTGTCTGCAGAATCAAATTTTATATTCTGCAGATATTTATATTTATTTAGAAAACGATATTCAGAATATCATTTTATGATTATATACACACATATATGTATATGCATATACATATACATAATAACATGTGCTGTAATTTAATTTAAAAATGTACCATCGGGGCTCCTGGGTGGCTCTGTCGGCTAAGCGTCCGACTTCAGCCCCGGTCATGATCTCATAGTTCGTGAGTTCGAGCCCCGCGTCGGGCTCTGTGCTGATGGCTCGGAGCCTGGAGCCTGCTTTGGATTCTGTGTCTCCCTCTCTCTCTGTTCCTCCCCTGCTCGTTCTCTGTCTCTCTCTGTCTCTCAAAAATAAATAAACTTAATTAAAAAAAATTTTTTTAAATGTACCATCAAGGCGCTTTGATACCTCTTTCAAATCAGGTGGATATATATTCCCATATGTATGAAATTTCTAGTTGCCCAAATTGTCTTTTTGTTTCTTCCGGAAGAACTTGCTAACACGATCAGCTCACATCTCTTGGTAACATGAACAGCAGAGGCAACTTGCTGCCTTTGACCCTGTTCCGCTGATCAAGCTTGAAGCAACTTCATGCTGGCCTTCAGCCCAAGGTGGCTTTTGGGGGCAAAGGTAACTCCAGGCAACAGGGAGTGGGTGGGGGGGAAGGGAGGAGGGGGGGAGGCTGGCCGGGCAACAGGAGACTCGTGCTCTCGGTAAAGGAGGATGGAACAGGGGAGCAGGGCGATTGGCCACACATCTCCTTGTACGCTTCATTCAGCTCTGCACCCCAAGTCAGAACCCCACTTTCTGGTTTCTTTGAAAGTATTTAGTGCACAAATAAGCAGATCGGAGATAAGGAATGTCCAGTCATTGTTCAAGGATTTTCTGGAATTTGAAGCATTGTGACTTTTGTTGTTTAGAAAGGCTTTGGTTGCCTGTTTATCATCCAGCGCAGGCTCATGAATAACTTCCTGGGGGCCTGGCCCACATTCTTGGTCCTGTTGGCGTCTCTTGCCCAGCAAGGCTCACTCGGGGCGTCTTCCCAACATCCTGTCTGAGAACGACCTTCTTTTCTCCACTTACTAAGCTCCGAGTCCTTGTTGAAATGACCTCCCGCGCAGGAAGGCCCACTGTGGCGCCTGGCAGGAGAAAACAGTTCTGGTTTCTAGGAAGTTACACACACACACACACACACACACACGCAAAGTCTCGTTCAGAAAAGGCAAAATGTTTCTGTTCCTCCACAGGGTTGATACGGAAAACTAGCAGACATTCCAGCAACGTCCAGAACAGAAGGTAAAGACAGGTGCAGGGAACACAGCTGGAAGTCAGAGAACACAACAAGCTTCGTGTCCACAGGCACAGCTGCCTTAGTGACCCCGCCATGCGGATGTGGGCGCTTAAACAAAGCCAAGGGCATATGAATGTGTCTCGTGGGTATGCTCAGGCTTGAAAACTACTCAGTGGAAAGCCGGCAAAGTGTAAGCATTTCAGAGAAAGATAACCACGGAACTTAGCATCTAGGTAGCATTTTGCTGTTGTCCAATATGTTCTAAAGCTGCCGGGCTTTTTTCACTTTTCCAAGTGGGACCAGTGAGGGTGAGGGGAGCCCCAAAGAGAGAGACGGGTTCTTTAAATTCATCCTAGGTCTTAAATGAGACCTGCTAGAACACGACAAAAACTATTAGGACTCTGATGACCAAAACGTTGTGCCTTGCCCTTGGTCAACTGTTGGGTCATCCGTTGGTTGTGATGTAGAACTATGATGCCCACTTCAGGTGTTCAGTGTGCCTCATCCACTCTCCGGGCTGGTGATGAGTGCTGGTGTCATGGGCAGGTGACCGGTGCCGGGGTCCAGGTTCTGCTCTCAGACGGGACCCACACCTTCTGTTTTTACACTCTGCTGTCACCGTCTTGAAATTCTTTTTTTTTTTTTCATTCTTTAATTTTGTCATTTCTTTTTTATTTGAGAGAGAAAGAGAGATAGCATGCAAGTTGGGGCAAGGGGCACAAGGAGAGAGAAGGGAGAGAGAGGGAGAGAGAGAGAGAGAGAGAAAGAGAGAGAGAATCGTAAGCAGGCTCTACGCTCAGCACAGACTCTAACATAGGGCTCAATCCCAGGACCCTGGGATCATGACCTGAGCTGAAGTCAAGAGTTGGACGTCCAACCGACTGGGCCACCCAGATGCCCCACCATCTTGAAATTCTTAATAATGCTGTCTTTGAACTTGCGTTTTGTAAGTGAAGTCCAATCGGATGGCAGAGGATTCATGTGGGCTGAGTAGTTACATGCAATATGGATGCCCATTGGTCCTTGTTCTTACTGCCTATTTATTTGTGCCATTAGAGATTCCCCCATGATCATGGAATTTCACAGGATTCGTGATGTGCCAGAGCCCAGGGAAGACTTGAAACAAATAGGAGGTAAGCATGCCTATGACTAAGTTGGGAGCAGGAAAGGAGGAGGGGCACCGACTGTTCCAAGTGGACACAGAACTTATTCAATGCAGGAAGAAGGCAGTGGTTTTCTAAGAAACACAAATGAGCAGAGAACCATGTCATGTCCTTTCTTACTGTTGTTTCTTCCCCGTATTAGCCAACACTTGGGCTGACGATGAAGGCAGAGAAGGAATTGGAAAGACAGAGCAAATGATACTTGTTTTTCTTTTCAGTTCTTTCTTACTCACCAGTAAGCCAGAGGTCTGGACTGTTGGGAAAATGTGTGTATGTCATGAAAAGAAATAGAGACAGTTGAGTTAGTTTTTTGTAGCATTTCCACTGTTTGGGGAAGAACAAAATGAACTACAAATTATGAATTATCTAATTCTGGTGATCCTGCATATGAGTTACACACCCTTACATTTGCATTTAAAACTGGCATCGCACACATAAAGAAGAATGGTGAAATTCAGGCTAAAAATGAAAAGTTTTCATTTTTCTTTATTACGGTGACATAAACAAGTAATAAAAACATCATGGCAAGTTGAGAGATTGCAGAAGAAAAGAAAAAGCTCTATATTATAGTACCTTAAACAACATTTTTCCCCCTTGCTTTTAAACAGTTTTCATTTTGGGGCATCTGAGTAGCTCAGTCCGTGAAGCCATGGTTCATGAGATCAAGCCCCATGTTGGGCTTTGCACTGACAGCTTGGAGCCTGCTTGGGATTCTCTCTCTCTCTCTCTCTCTCTCTCTATTTCTTTTTCTCCCCCTCCCCCAATGTGCATTCTCTCTCTCTCTCTCTCTCTCTCTCTCTTAAAATAAATAAATAAACATTAATTTTTTTTTTCATTTTGCTCTGGGCCCCACCAAGTAGGTAGCTGATGATAAATATAAAAGTTTGTAGAAACACCTAACGTGGTTGTTAGATTCAACCCTGATCATAGTGTTCACAGCACGTTTAGTTAGGATTTCATTTTAGGGATTGTCTTTGTTTAGATTCCCCCAGAAGGACACCCTGAGATGAAGATTTGAGTGGAAGTGATGTATTTGGAAGATGATCCCTGAAAACACCAATAGGGAAGTGTAGGAGGGTGGAAAGAGGGAGAGGGAGAGAGAGAGAGAGAGAGAGAGAGAGAGAGAATGGAGGCAATTAACCGTATGCTATCAAACTAGTTTCCTTTGTGGGGAACTGGAATTCAATCCTGCTGGGAACCCCTGGAGAAAGTGGTATCCCACAGTTACCCCAGATGAAGACCAAGGGAGCTGGGGTATTTGTCTTTCAACTTTCCACCTGTCCTTAGAGGAAGGCTATTCTTGGGACCATTAATTATATATAATTTCTGGCTTGTTCTGCTCATGGCTACCATCACAGAGTATTGAAGGTATGGGAAGGGTACCAACAGCATCTACGCCATTCGTCAAGCAATGAAAGATCCTATACAGATCAGAGATACCTGTTAAAATGACTAGTGAGACCGGTGGAGAAAAAAAGACAAAAATAAAACAATGATGAATCTTTGCTCTGCCTGGATGAAGCTTCAGAAAAACACAATCATAAGAGTCCTTATAGAGAGGGGTCCTAGATGATGGCATCATATGTGTTTCTGTGAAGAATGAGATGAAACTTTCAGGACAGTAGAGAAATACAGTGGATCTTAATGGAGGTTGCGAGTTCATGTGTAGCTAGCACAGATTTGCTAAGGAGAGCCCGCAGTCCATCAGGAGGTCTGGAAAGAGAATCTTACCTTTGTGCCACTCACCAAAGGCCAGCATCGGACCTTATGAGGAATTTAGTCTTTGATGACTTTGGCCTGGCTTGTGGTTTCCCAATGCCCCAGTTACCCAGGGGTCTGAGATGTACTGCCCAGCCCCTCAAAAAATCCCACTGGGGCATAAATGACTGATACCGGCCCAATGTACGCCCAGCTCCAAGCTGACTTACTTTTGACCTTCCCCCCACCCCCCCCAGAACTTAATTATGTTTGATTTCGTGGTGTTTTGAAACCTTCATTGTATTTTAATGGATTTCTCTTAATTTTATTTCTTCACTTACATGAGAAGCTCATTCCTGGGCAAGTTCTGTGTCCTCTTTTCTTACTCTCATGGTGTTCAGCCTCGCTGGACACGGAATAGGGGAGCAATGATTTCTTGCTGATTAACCAACTCTCCCGGGGCCACAGAGCATCACTGGAGGCAGCTGCTGACAGGGGGGGACGGTCCTGGTGGGTCCCCCACCAGCTTCTGAACTACAGGCCCAAACTAGGTCAGGACACACACTATCTGATGCTATGTGGGGTACCTGGGCTTCTGAGATGTATCCTGGGGCTGGGGGAATGCGGGAGGCGTAGGGCCGCTCCCACGAGGGGCCGAGATGCCTGCAGTGATGGGAGTTGAGGGGCTTGGCGTGGGCTGTCCAGGCATCACGGGACCTGGTACCTGACCTGGCCGGGGAGGATGAGTGGTGGCATCTGGTGATGCATCAGAGGGTAGGGAGGGGGCTGCTGATGGGACATCATGCCAGGGTGCCCTGCTCTTCCAAGTGGTGCCGGGCCAGGTCCTGCTGAGTGCCGGTGCCCCTGTTGAGGGTTCTGTCCCTTGGCTGCCGAGCTCACGACTCGGGGTATGCCTGCCATGCCACGTGCAAGTTGTGGCACGCAGTAAACACCTGCTCCTCTGTCCTTCCGAAGCCTCTTTCTCTGTCCATGCGTTTCCTGCTCCTCAAAATGTCGAAGCTGGACCCCCACTTTCTTCATTTGTGTCTCAAGCAGGAGAGCGACCGGGGACTTGACCTTCCTCTCCTCCGCGGCAGCCAGGTGTTTGGTTTGTTTGCAGCAGAGGCAGGAGCAGCCGTGTGGTTGTGGCTCAGAACTTCGGTCTTCTTCCCGAGATCGCATTCTAGTGAGTTCCTGGTGCTCTTCGCTCGCCTTTCTTCCGATTCAGTATCCTCCCTGACTTCACTTTCTTGCTCTGTCCCACTGATTTTTTTTTTTCATTTTCTCCATCTTGTGTCTTCTTGTCTTCATCTGCTTCATTTTCTGTCTTTGTTTTCTGCCTTTTTAGGCATCAGTGTCTGTTTCCATTTTTTTTGTTGTTTTTTCCCTCTCCAGCTTCTCTGGCTCAGTGTGTCCCACGTCAACCATACAGCTGCCTTCCTGGCCTGGGGCACTAATGGGGGGATTTGTGGAATGCAGTGGCAATTGAGGAACTTAGCTGGGGGCAGGAAATCGCTTATACAGAGAGTCAACAGGAAATACGCGTGGATGGCCAGGTACACAGCAAATCCTCATGCTTTGCTTTTGGTGAATGCACATGAGCACTTGTGAAATGTAATGTTGGTAAAAAGCGGTTGAGCCAATGCCGTTGAGAGGAGGAGTCCATTTTTTCTGAATCAATTTGGTTTTAAAAGTTCACATTAAGTGAACAAAGTGTGAGAGTACATGTGCATTCACTTGCCTGAGCTTCATTTGACATTTTTAAAAGACCAGACCACTTTTTACTTTTTAAAAAATATTTATTTATTTTGAGACACGGAGAGAGACAGAGACAAAGGGTGAGTGGGGAGGAGCAGAGAAAGAGGGAGACCCAGAATCCGAAGCAGGCTCCAGGCTCTGAGCTGTCAGCACAGCGCCCGAGGTAGGACTCAAACTCAAGAATAACAAGATCATGACCTGAGCTGAAGTCGGACACTTGACCGACTGAGTCACCCAGGTGCCCCCACGTCTTACTTCTTTATTCACTTTTCACCGTTGCATTCTGCTGGGCCTGGGGTTTGATTTTTACCAGATATACAAGCTGACAAATTAGTTTGTTAGTGTCTCCTGGATGCCGGCAGAAGCTATGAGACTCTTGGCTCAGAGAAAAAGGACCCTATCATCCATGTTGTCACAAACAACATAGGCCACCTCTCGCCAAGGAAACGCAACGTGGCCCAGATGGATGCCACTCAGGGGGTTTGTATGTTAAGCGACACAGAACGTAGGAGATCCACTACAAACAGTAAGATACCTCGTCCCTTGGTCAGGAAGAGGTGTTGCCTCATTTCTCAAGTGACCAGCTTCAAAAACAGTCCTGAAAAATTGCCTGGGTAAAGAGTGGCAGGCCTTGCAAGGGTGGCACACCAAGTAAGAGGTGGAGGAGATATTAAAACTCCCATTCGAAATGCATTCCTTAAATTTAAGAAGATAGAAGAAGTTGTGAACGTATGGAAGGAAAAATGCAACATTTAGTTTAAAATAAAAAAGACGAGGGGCCCCTGGGCGGCTCAATCGGTTAAGCACCTGACTTCAGCTCAGGTCATGATCTCGTGGTTCGTGAGTTCGAGCCCCGCGTCGGGTTCTGTGCTGACAGCTCGGAGCCTCGAACCTGCTTCAGAGTCTGTGTCTCCCTCTCTCTCTGTTCCTCCCCGACTCGCACTCTGTCTCTCTCTCCCTCAAGAATAAATAAACATTAAAAAATATTTTTAAAAATGTGAGTCACCTAGTTAGGTATGAACATTCCATGTCTGAGATACGATTACACTGGATGGCTTTAATAGCAGAGTAGACACAGTGAAAGAAAATGTTAGTGAACCTAGGGACTCAGCAGTAGATAACTTCAAAATGGAACACGCGAGAGCAGGGGCACCTGGGTGGCCCAGTTGGTTAAGCATCTGACTGTTGATTTCCGCTCAGGTTATGATCTCACGGTTCGTGAGATCAAACCCCCGCATCAGGCTCTGTGCTGAGAGAATAAAGTATGCTTGAGATTCCGTCTCTCCTTCTCTCTCTCTCTTTGCCCCTCCCAGCTCACATACTCACTCTCTCTCTACAAATAAGTAAATAAACTTTAAAAAAAAGAAACATATGGAACACACAGAGGAAAAAAAAAGATGAACAAACATCAACGGAAAATCAGTGGGTCCTGGGACAACCACTAGTGGCTTCGTGCATGTGGAATTGAAGTTGAAAGAGGGGATAAAAAGTGACTGAAAATTTCATACAAATTGTAGAAAACTGTCAACTCACAGGGCCAAGAAACTCAACAGAAATCAAGCAGAAAAAAATGGAAAAAAAAAGACTCTAAGGCACATCATAATCAAATTCCACTCGCGGTGGGGATGAAGTCCATGAAAAATTTTAGTATATGTGCTGCTGAAGCGAGCACAGTCCATGAAAATTTTGAAAATTTAGATTAGATTAAAAAAATCTTGGTAAAGGGAAAAAGCTTAGGATGAACCAAAGGAAAAACATACACATTATATACAGAAGAACAAAGGTAAGAATCTTAGAAGACTTCCCTTTGGAAACAGTGCAAGTTAGAAGACAATGGAGCCTCACGTTGAAGTACTGAAGGAACAAACTAGCAAAGAAACAAGTCACTGTTGACCTGGAATTCTCTACCAGCAAAAATAACCTTCAAAAACAAAGGTAATATAGACACTGTGTCGGACGTATAAAGTTGAAAGAGTTCATTACTGGTAGACCCGCGCCATAGGACATGGTCAAGGAACTCCTGCAGGCAGAAGGCAAAAAACACCAGATAAAAAGCTGGGTCTATGCAAGGGAACGAAGGACGTCAGGACCGATGTCTGTTCACTTCACCCATGACATCAGCTCCTTCCAATAGCTCCCCTCCAGTTTTCAGTCTCCATGCGGAACAGAAATGCCTTGGAAAGCCCTTAGTTCTCAGCACTGTGATGTGAACAAGAAACATGGTTTATCTGTGCTACAGGTCTGAAAGAAGAAAGATAGAAGGCCGTGGAACTTGGAGGGGAGCGCGGCTGAGGAAGAGAGACCCCAAAGGAGAATAGCCCTTCTTTGTAGCCAGGGACAGAGGATTAAAGTTCCTGTGTCTTTGCTTCTGGGAGATGCTGGTAATCTTTTCCCTTATGGAGATTATAAATAATAGAAGGAGGTGGTGGTGAATCAGAAGAGTTTAGCAATATACAGTTTAGAGTCGACTTAAAATTTTGCATTGGTATATTTGGGAGTAGCAGGAGAAGTAGTTGGACTTTGGAGGTATTGGGAAATAGAGACAGGAAATTAAACTCCAGCCCCTGGAATCAAAATTTGCATAGACTTTACCCCCACTGCCGTTCTCAACCCAGCTTTACCTTCCTGAGAGTAACCGTACGCGAATTTCTCTCTGTGAATAACTGCTTTAGGTGCTATTGAACACCCAAAGATGCAAGGCAGGGGATCCTGCCCTCAAGGATGTATTTACAGAGATGGAACATTCCCCTCCCATCTCTCTCCCTTGCATCCCACTTATTTCCTTTCTGTTTTTATCTGTCTCACTCCATACCCACAGACGGAATAAATTCCAGTCTGGAGCCACAAATGATGGATGTTAAAGAAGTGATGCAGGCCATTGTTTCAGAAGCAGGGGTGGGGGGACGGTTCAGGGAACATTTTATGGATGAGAGAGGTTTTACGCTGGAAAGAAACGGGAATGTGATGAATGGAGCCAGAGCATAGGTGCCTTTCTGTCTGGGAAGATAAGGTGTTGAATGGTAGATCTGTGGGGTTTGAAGAGTGGATGGCTACTTACTTTAAGTAGGCTGTTTATTCCCCAAATAGGTCTGATTCAGAAGGGAAGAAAGGCCATAGATACACATCTGTCTGTAAGTTTCCTATGGCATTGAGGTGTCTCAGAAGGGAGTGTGCCTGGGATCTCCAAGAAGAAGTCAGGAGAGAAGGGCGGAGAGGTCAGTGCACACATCTCAGAGGTAAGAGAGGAGCCAGGAGGGAGATGCTGTGGAATCAGAAGGTCAAGTGTGTCGAAGCCTGGATGGTGTGTGCCATATCCCACGATGTGGAACAGAGCCTGAGGGCAAGCCACCAGACTGGGTGGCTGAAAGGGGGACTGAGAGCGGGCAGCTCCAGAAAAAAGCCAGATCTCGGAGGGCTGGGGAGGAGGTGGGCGAGGCGGGGGCAGAGGCAGGGCCACATGGGCCCAGATGGAGACTTTGGCCAAATTCAAGAAAGTACTCGCCTGGGAAGACCAAGTAGAAAAATGTGCTTTTTTTTTTGCATCAAGAAAAAGACATCCCATTCTCTGGAAGATGCAGTCCCGTGCCCCTTGCCTTGGCAAGTGGATTCAGGACTGGATTCAGCCATCGTTCATCTCTGACCCAAGTGTCCCTGAGCAGAGGGTAACCTATGGACCGAGTACGTGGTGATTCTGTGTAGGGACACACAGCACAAAGTGCTCATTGAAGGCGGCGGATGGTACAGGGAATGGCGAAATAGTAAAATCATTCAAGGGGCAGAAGAGGTCCCAGAAAAGGGTTGGAAAAGAAATCTGTGCATGTATCTAGGCACAAAACTATGTCTCCTGCCCTTGCCCTGCCCCCCCCACCCCACCTTTGTCGGTCATTTCTACGCCCGCGGATTTCAGAATTGTTTAGGAGGAGACACCCATGTGTGATGCCAATCACGCTGTTGTGGGCTGCACTGTGCCCAGCCAAAATTGATACATACCTCAGAATGTGATCATTTGGAGTTACAGACTTGAAAGAGGGAATTAAGTTAAAACGAGGCCATTAGGATGGGCCCCCATCCAATAGGAATGGCGCCCTTAAAGAAGAAGAGATCCGGACACAGACAACTCAGACTGGACACAGTGAATGTGACAACACAGCAAGGCGGCCCCCTCTGCAAGCCGAGGAGAGGGGTCTCAAGCTTACTGCCACCTTGATGGTGGACCCCGCGCCCCCCGAACTGTGAGGGAAGAAATCTCCGTTGTTCACGCCTCCCCGGTCTGTGGTACTTTGTGCCGGCAGCCCTAGCAAACGAAGACACACGGCCGGAAAAACATTTCGTGACACAACTACGACACACACCTAGTCCCTTGCTAGGGTTTTGGAAAGGGCACAGTGAGCCTCACGATAGCGTGTGCGTTAGCGAGATGCCACCAGGGTTACCCGTGACTACACGTGCACAGCGCTCGGCGCGTGGCAAGTGCTCCACAGGTTAACTCTTCCTCTTGTTTTCCCGCAGGCAAGAACAGCTCCTTGAGGACCAACATCACCATCTCTTCTGCTTTGGAAATGAACCAGAAGTATTTATCCCGTGGCCCTGGTGCGTCAACCTTTCACTTTACGGAACCGAACCGTGGGACGTTGAAGTCCAGTTAGGGGGAAACCAGACACACAAGGGAAATGATGAGGGAGGAAGGCGGGTGTGGACCTTGAATGCTTGCTGTGCGCCAGGCACTATGTCCCGCATTTCGTGTTACGTCTTCCTCATTTTAATCCTCCGCAGAGTTACGAGCGGGAAGTCTTTGCCTCTTTTTGGTAAAGATGTGAATATTGATTGGCAAGAATCGACCCAGGTGCGTGGGCATCAAACCCACGTAGGCGGTGACTGTTAGAATAACCCTGCCACCCCCCCACCCCACCTTGTGACTTTCCTGATAACCTTGGGAAGCAAGGGCGGACCTACCGTTAACACTGTTTTATGTATTAGGAAAATACGACCCAGGAAATACTGGATCATTCACGTACACACTCGATGTCAGACAGAAAGTCAGTTCTCAAACCGAGTGAGGTGTTTTGGCTGTTGATCTGATAATCAGACATTCAGATGCCGTTTAGATATTCATATTCTCAGGAAGTGACTCTCAGGATGGTGTCCCTGCACTGCGGGTGGCTTTGACTTTGAAGCGGGGTTTTGGAATGCTACGTTTCGTGTGTGAGATGGGGGCCCTTTGGTCACAATGTGTCAGCCATCGTCTGACAGTAGTGGACCCAGCATGGGTTTGGGGGTCAGAAGATAGAATCCTGGCCCTGGCTCTGCCACAGACTGGCTGGATGACCTTGGGGACTTGATTCTTCCTGGTCCTATGTTTCTCCTCCGCAAATAGAAGACACTGCGCTTCATGATTTCTGAGATTTGTTAAAAAATCTGATGCTGTGCATCAGAATCGCTGGATGGCCCCGAGGGACTGGTAAGAAGCCCAGAGGCATATGGAGGCGGAGATTTGTCCCCTGTCATCTCAGCAAGAAGGGAATCCCCCACCATGGGCAATGCCTCTTACGGCATGGCGCGGACATGATGAGGCAGCCAAGTCCTCCTTAATGTCATGATTACAGTGACAAGTCTGCCGGGGGCCTGAAGGCACCCGATTTGCCCTCCGAGTACTTGCAAGTAGAAATCCTTCATGCGCTCTCTGGCCACAGAACAGAGAGTCCTAGAACAAAGCCTGTTTTGATCTTTTGTCTTGGCGCGGGGTGAGACCGTATCTCCAGCGTAAACTACGCTGCTTGTATTGTTTGCATGCCCTCAGTAAAAAAGGAAAACACAACCAAGTGGTTTGGTTAGTTTTGGCATGCACAACTCGGGGTGGGAAATTCCCTCCGATTCTGGCTGATCACCCAGTATTTAATTTTTAAAATAAGTGTGTCGGTTTCAAAATACCAGAAGTTCTTGCTGAAGGGCACTCGCAAAGAATGGGACATCCTGGTGTTTGGAAAAAACATTCCAGTTCGTTGGCATCACAGCACTTACTGTAATGTCAGCGATAAGAGCAGTGACCACACGGCGGGGTAGGTCCCTAGGGACTCCCGGGGGGGGGGGGGAAGCCTCTCCATTTATGGTGAAGACGTGGAGAGCTGATGTGTGAACGTGGACAGCTTGTGCCTGGGGTAGCACCTCCGAGGTGTCCCGGGGTTGAGATCAGCGAGCCCCAAGGAACTGCCTTCAGCCTCAGGGGCCAGGCGTCCTTGCCCACCAGTTATCCCATCTAGTTTTGAAGTCCACTCTCTGCTCTTGGGCAGACCTTGGGCTTAGCTTTGGGAAGCTTCTGACTTGCTGGTTTGAGGTGCACCAACTTGGGGGGGCCTCTAGGTTCTGCTTCCTAAGTTAGAGCCTATGACTTGGTACCTTGCCTGACAATGGTCTGGTCCCCACTTGGGGTCACAGACATCATGCATCGGCATCCACGGGACACTGGCTAAAAATTCAGCATTCAGCCCCACCCTGGACGTAGCGAATCAGACCCTGTATCTTCACAGGAACCCTGGGGTGATTCATTTGCACGTTTCAGTTTTCCAAGCCCCGTGCTGGAATACCTTCAATAGAGGCGTACCATCCTGTACACCCATGAGACAGATGACCCATCTGCTTAGTTTGGTTGTAAGAAGACTTAATTCAGGAAGCTTGATGGGTACAATCGGAACTTCGCTTAGATATAGATAGAGAGAGAGAGAGAGCTAGAGAGAGAGAGAGCGATGATGGAGATAGAGATAGAGAGGTAGAGATAGAGATCTCCTATGTATATGCACACACATACATAAAAAAGTCATCCACGATCGTTTTTCCATATGCTTTCTGAAATAGCGCAATTAATACCAGACAGAGTGTGCTAAAAGTCTTTCTGGTAGCAGCTCTGAAAAGTATTCTGCCGAGGGCAAGACAGCAAGGAACCTTCTGCGCAATCAGACGCCGTAAACCAAATGGGAGTCCAGGTGGCCAGCAACCTCTGCTTTCCTCTCTGCTTTCTTCAGGTTTCTCTGCCAACTCGAGGGCACACGTAGGGGCACGTTCAAATGACCCAGGTCCTCCTGGAGTTCCCAAATGTGGCTCGTGCGCAGTGGGCGGGGCCGGCTGAGACCCAGAGGCCACGGGAATTGCTGCAGGAGGAGGCGCTGAGGGGACGGGGTTGTTTCTGAGGTTGCTGTAGAGCAGCCTCAGCATGCTCGAAGCTGGACGTTTCATTCCTTCTTGGAAGACGAGGTCATAATTCAGTTGCAGTCATCATTTTCCAGTTCCTCTCTAATATTTATGTGAGAACTCCTTTACTTGGCTTCCTTGATGCCCTTAAATGTCATCCCCCTGGGGCGCCTGGGTGGCTCAGTCGGTGGAGCGTCCACCCTCGGCTCAGGTCACGATCTCGTGGTTCGTGGGTTCAAGCCACGCGTCAGGCTCTGTGCTGACGGCTCGGAGTCTGGAGCCCGCTTCGGATTCTGTGTCTCCCTCTCTCGGCCCCTCCCCCACTCATGCTCTGTCTCTCTCTGTCTCAGAAATAAATACGCATTAAAAAAAAATTTAAATGTCATCACTCTGAAACTTTCTAAAAGTAAAATACACACACACACACACACACACACCCCTATACATACACACAACACCTGAGTTCAACAATGCCGATGGCTCACAACTTTTTTTACACACTAAACACCTACCTGCTTGCCTTCTTCTTTTGATATTCCCTGATTTAAATTGTGGTCCTGCAAGGTCTGGGGTCCCCTCGGTGACCTGTACTTGCCTGCATTGAAGAGATCTCATCTGATGAAGTGACATAGTCGTAAGCCAAGGAGACTGTACCCTTTCCTCTCGCCTGTGGGGTTTGGAGAGTGAGAATTGCCTCCCCTCCCCCGCTTTGTGGGACCCACGCTTCATTGTTTGTCTGTGTACAGAATTCTGATGCTGCTGTCATGAATTGCCACCGATGTAGTGGCTTACAACAATGTGTTATCTCCTGATTCTCAAGGTCCAAAGCCTAAAATCTGTCTCACCAGGCTGAAGTCAAAGTATCACAGGGATGGCTCCTCCTGGAGGTGCTAGAGGAGAACCACTCCCGGCCTCTTTCCACTTCTAGAGGCTTCCAGCATTCCTGGGCTCACAGCTGCACCCTCTGACCTCTGCTTCATCATCACGTCTCTCAAGATACAGACCGTCCGGTCTCCCTCTCAGGAAGACCGTGGTGATTACACTGGGCCTTACCAGATAATTGAAGATAATCTACAAAACTAAAGATCCTTAACTGAATCATATCTGCAAAGTCCCTTTAGCCATATAAGACAACCTAGGCTTCGGTTCTGGGGATTAGGATGGGGCGTCTTTAAGGGGTCATTCATTATTCCGTCTACTACAGCCTTAAAAGCAGAACTACTGTAATTGCGACCCTTCAACATCTTCGACCAGCGAAGGTGGATGCTTACTTATCACCCATGGCTTGAGCTGCTGGGAATCACACTACATGACGATTCCCAGACACCTCGGACGGGGAGGTAGAACCACACTTTTGATAGACTTTAGAGATGTGTTTTTACTGGAATGGAGTCAATTCGGGAAAATGAGAAGGTATATATATGAAAACAAAAAGAATGTGGAGGCTTAAGAGAATTTAATTCTCATGATCCCATCTACTATTTACTGAACGTTTACTATGATCCAGGCACAGTGCTAGCTAGGTGCTCGGCAAACATTACTTCATTTACTCTGCACAAATGGCTAGGAAAGCAGGCCTTGGTGTTTGTGTTTTAAAGGTGAGAGAACTGAGTTGTACCAGTATTATGGGCTATTTGTACAGTTTTCATCCTAGGCAGGTGCCCAGCGACCACTACCTGTCAGGAGAGACGATGTTTTTCTGAATGCGGTTTTTAATGACTGGAGTTACCTTCCCTAATGAAAGTGTATTTATAGACTTCCAAGAAATCCTGCTGTTGGTCAACTCGGCCTAACCCTAGAGCATCAGCAGAATGAGTCCAGCCATCCTGAGAGAGAACAGGGCTTATTTTGCCCGTTGATGTATTACTCATTACTTTGCTTTCCCGACTCGGTTGGCCAACAGCCTACTGGGTCTGCTTGACTTTGATCAGAACAGAAACCATAGAGTGTCCCGCTGGTTAGAATTCAAGAGCCTGTTTTAGAATACGTTCATATTTGGTGAACATTTCTTGAATGCCTATCATGGCCAGTGGGTTCAGCTGGGTTCCTGGAACATAGCTCAGTAAGAGTTGGAAATACACCTCCTACATCAGCGTAGAGGGCAACTCGCTTCAAGTGATAAGACAACTTCATGGTCTGGCTCCTTCCATTTTTCTCTGACCTGCAAGTGAAGAGCCAAATGACTGGCCCCCAACCTGGTTTTAGTATGTTCACCTCTTATTCTCCAGCATATGGAAGTTCGGTTTCAAAATATGTGCGGCTTTATTGTCAGCCTATACCCACCTGTCGCAGACTTCTGTGTGTCCCGAGGAAAGGACAAAACACAAAAGTGTCATAAAGAAATTTAAACTTTTACTTCGGCCAATCTTGACATTTGTTAGCTTAGACCCAACTGGTGGTGGGTGAACTGGAGCCAGTGTTATCTGGCTCTGGAGAGTCAAGCGTACGTATGTCTTTTCAGGTCCCTGTTCCGGGCTTTAGTAGTACCAGGATCATTCCTTGAAACTGGCCTTGGTAGTGCTGTGTACATGGTGAAAATCTGAAAACACTACAGATCAGGACTTTCTCTTCTTCTTCTTTTTTTTTCGGAAGAGACAGTTTGTCAGCATAACACTGTCACCAACATACACAGGGTGTGTGTCGATCACAGTCAGTTAGGGTAAGTAATCAATTAATTGGATAAAGGAATATTCATGTTTGTTAGCACTGATAGGTTAATGGTGCTGAAGAGAGCAGTATATTAAATTCATAGACCTGATGCTAGCCATCAGCCAGAATACGTTTCCATTTGCCAGACGAGAAAATGGAATTAATCCTGAGCGAGAGGAGCTCTGTATCCTTCTTGAAGCATGAGCCACGCTGGTTCCTCTTGGAGGTTATCTTTCTGTTTTCTTCCGCAGAGTTTCAACCCTTGGGATTCAAAGGCAGTGGGTATCTGCAGGGATGGGGTCTTTAAGGCTCCACTGTGGTAGGACCAGGGGAGGCAAAGAGAGGGAATAAACCCAGGGTGTGTGGGTTTTGGTGGACACGTTGAGACAGCCTCTGCCTAGACTTGTAACAACAAACAAGCATATCGATTTCTATTTTTCACAAGACCTTTATGAGCTCCAAGTAACCTTCGTGTGTTAGGCATGGAGCTCCTAGGCACAGGGCTGGGGTCCACCGCCGGCCCTTATGGGGCTCTCAGTTACGGAAACTCTTATGACGCATGGGTGGACATGGTCTCAGGAAAAATCCAAGAGAGAGGAAGTGTTTGCATTCTGCCGGGGTGGTTCAGGAAATCATCCTTCCATGGCTAACCATACCAAATGGATTAATTTGCTTTAAAAATTTACATAAGCAGAAAATCTATCACAAAACAGTCTGTAGGAGGGTAGGCTTTTTGTAATTAGCATCCAGAGAACATACGAATGTTTCTTCTGTCAACATTCCCCTGCTCTGCACTTCCTGCTCTGCTTGCTGGCCTCAGCCCCACACTGAGCCTGTTGAAGCATGAAGCTGGGGAGGTCAAGCATTTCATATGGACTAAATCACAGATGTCACTTTCCTTCTTCCAGCCCACAAGCCACTGAACCATGTAGGGCGAAGGTTAGAATTATAGTTCTTGGCGATTACTCTGTGTTCCCGGGAGCAGTCTTCTCTCCCCATGTCCCCCTGGCCTCCACATGTCACCCCCCCCCACCCCAACACTGCCCCATCTTATAACAATTCTTGCAAAAATAAACAAACGGGAAAGATGGTGTAATTAATAGTTTACATATGAACTCTGGTATGTTGCAAAAGCCGAGTTCTTGTGTCCAACAACCTAAGGTGAATCTGGTTGTGTGTATTTGATGTAGTAGCAGCTGGAAATGCGGTTTCAGATCCCAGAGGGCCTCACGGCAATGTTGTAGATTAGGGTAGCACATATTTCCAGCCATTTTACTGGCCTCCCACTCTTTCTCCTACAAACTTCTTCGTCATTGCTCCGAGGCATAAAGTGGCTAAGAGTAACCTTCTTTACTATCTCTCCAAGGCCCCTAGAAAGAGTTGTTGAGGCTTGACAAGGGTGAGTCTGGCAGCAGAATATATCATGCAGTAGAGTCAAGGTCGGGGGCAGAAAGACCACCGAGGATTCCCCGTGTCGTGAAGCATGGGCTAGATTGCGAGAACACTGGGCCTAGAGAGAGAGAGAGAATGAAAGGCAGAATGGAAGGGAAGGTCATTATTGACTGGACTTAGGGATTCAAGTATGAGAAAGAATCAACTGTGAGTCCAAGGGCTTGAGTCTGAGACGTGGGAGAATGGAGATCCCATTGACGGAAGTGAGGAGGAATAAAATGGGATCAGTCCTGGAGCAATGAATACATAAGGGAAACATTTGCATGGCACCAGTATTGCTAAACATGGGTTTTGTGGTACCAGCCCATGGATCAATGTCACAGTTACCTCCATGAAAATAAATACTAACGAAGCATGGCCCCACCCAATGCAATTGTGCCGAGGGCTGAAGGGAACAAAATAAGAAGTGTTTGTGACGCCCCCACCCTGACCCCAGCCCAGAGTCTTATTGTCCATGACAGGTTACTATTGTTGTACATTAATGGCCTATTGGGACGGAGCAAGATTCTTGGCAGCCACCCAAGTAAGACTCTCTAGTAGCTGAGTGAGACCACCTGGAAGGTTTCAATCCCAAAAAGGATTTTCCCAAGTCATTCACTTGGGAATTAAGCCAACTGAGCATCTTGTAGGCCAGACACCAGGTTTAGCCCTCCAGGGACAGAGTAAATGGGAGAGGCCCAGTCCCTCCACTATGACCACACTCAGGGGTCCTTTAAGACTATGCTCACGATAGATTGTGTATTGGTCTTCTCGAATAGCCATAACAAAGTACCACAGACTGGGTGGCTTACAAACAGAAATTTATTTCTTCACAGTTGTGAAGGCTGGAAGTCCAAGGTCAAAGTGCCAGCAGGGTTAGTTTCTCCTGAGACTTCTCTCCTTGGCTTGCAAAGGCCGTCTTCTCCCTATGTCCTCACAAGATCTTCCCTCTGTGTGTGCCTGTGTCCTAATCTCCTCCTCTTATAAGGCCACCGATCCTATTGGAGTAAGGCCCACCCATGTGACCTCCTTTTACCTGAAATACTCCTTTAAAGCCCCCATCTCCAAATATAGTCACATTCTGGGGGCTGGGACTTCAATATATGATCTGTTCCCTATCTGCCTGCCCTGCCAAGGACTATTCTGTGAAATTCTGTGTAAGAACAACACTAGACCACCCCCAATCCCAGGGAAGGCCAACTCATGAGCATGGGGACACTGACATGTCTGAACTAGCTATAAAGATCTTCTGACCAAAAAGAAAACCTATGTGCAGCGTGGACAGGCCTATCGCTCTGCATAGGTATCTCTGCCTCTTGTCTCTTGAAATTTCTGGTTGCCATGGGGCTTTTGTTCACACAGAAGGAGCGATTGGTGAGAGGTGGTCATGTGACTCACCTCAAGTAGGCCAGGACACCTAAACTTCTGGACCTGTCTCCAGCTCAGGAAACAGGTGGAGGAATTCTTCCCACGTCCTTGAAGGGTCTTCAGGTTTTTGTTTTGTGTTTTTTGTTTGTTTTTTTTTTTTTACCTGCTTCCAGGTCCCTGAAGCGTTCCCCTTCCCCCATCCATCATTGACAAACCACTTGCCCATTTTGTCCTCTGCATCCATGATTCCCTGCTATTCAATATAACATGAGAAAAAAAAATCTCAAGTTTAACTCAAAGACCCAACTTGTATAGGCTATTTCCAGTTCTATTTAGCATGACAGCAAAATTCTGCTCTAAGGATTCTTCCGGACTTTGTTCAGAGAGTCTTCTTGTCAACTGTCTTCCCTGTGTTGCAGCTACCCAAACTGAAACTCGGTGACTCCTTAGGGCTCATGGAATTTCCCCAAACACAACTCAGCTCTCCTCCGATCATATTTCCTGTGCTCACGTCCTTTTTACCAAACTCCCTATAAAGCTTTCTGACTTTTCTTTAAGCTCACAGGTCTTTGTAAAATTTCTAAATATCTTTGCAATTCTTTCCTACAACTACTGGGAGTTCCCAGCCCATCTGGGCAGCATGGAATTCAAATTCATGGCTCCATGACTCAACAAATAGCAGCACAAGATCATTTGATCGAAATTAGACAAGATTACTCTAGCCCTAAACAGAATACATCTGGTTGTGAATACATCTATGATTGGGGACGCATGGGCTCACACATGCTTGTGGGAGAATGCGTATACATGGGAATCATTTTCCTCTAGAAAGATGCGTCCCATGAGCTTACTAGATCTTTTTATTTGTTTTCAAGTTCCAATACCCATGCCTGAATTGCTGACAAAAACAGATCTTTTCCAGGAGGGCTGGCAACAGTGTTTAAAGCCCATAAAAATCAGACAATAGGTTGTTAACATTGAAGCCAAGTGGTAAAAAGTTGACAGAGTCCAGGGTTAGGCGAAGAAGTCATTTCAAGCCCTTGTTGCAAAGCCAGCATGGGATGCTGCAGAAGACTGGCTTGGTGTTAATGCTCTTTTTATGAAACTACTTTATAACTTGATTATTTAAAAGGAGGGAAAAAAGTTATTTCCTTGTACAGTTGAGAGTACCTTAATGTGAGCACTTTAGTCTAACTTAAGTCCATTTCCTTTGTGTGCATTTTGTAATTAGGAAAACTCTTGGCACGCACGTTGGCTTCCCTGGAAGCAGACTCTGAGATGGGGATTTGGCTGCAGGGGTTTGACTGGGGAGCATTCTCAGGATCAATGGGAGGAGAAGTCACCACAGAGTCTCAGCTGATCCCGAGGGTGGGAGGGGCTGTAAAGCAGGAATGGCCCTTCAGAGATGTCCTGAGTTCAGGAGACGGACCAGGCATTTCCACCCTGCATTGGCTGTCAATTGGATGAGGTCAGTACCTATTCAGAACTGAGTGTTTGGGCTCAACACCTAACTCTTTCTCCCTTCCTTCCTTCCTTCCTTCCTTCATTCCTTCCTTCCTTCCTTCCAACCTATTTATTCTGGGCTCTTTTTTTTTTTTTTTTCATTGAATAAGAGGGTTAAAGAGAGGGAGTTGTTAAAGGTGATTCCTAGATTTTTTTTCTTTGGGAAGGTGAGCACGTGCCAAGGAGGAAGACAAGGGACTCAAACCCGGGCATGTTGACATTGAGGGCCTGTGGGATATCCGGGTAGAGATGGATTGCAGGTGAACAACTGAGAAGTTCTGGGCTAGAGATACAGACTGGGGAGTCATCAGCCATATGATTGGGTAAGACACTGTAGAAGCGTGAGACGAAAGGACGGTCAAGAATACTCAAAGAACATTTTCCTCATTAAATCCAACTTGACCTCCCCCGTGCCTGAGGTGGTCTCCCCCTTCCCATCACTTCCTCCAGGGCTTTCATTCCTGTCCCCTGATTTGACCCTTGCCATGGGCGTCCTACTTCTATTATGGATTTCTTTTCTCCTCAAGGCAGGTGAGCTCTGTGGTTGTATGAGTCTTGATGCTTGGTGGGCCAACGTTGATGCTCCCGTAACCTTCTTCCTCTCTCGTACCTCAGTTTCCTCAGCTTTCTCCAAGGTGTGTCCATTGCCGCTCAGCAAGAGGAGATGGTGGGAAAACATGGAATTAGTGGGGCCTGGCAAGAGCAAGATGGGGCCCCGGCAGAAGATTTTGGAGAGCTCTGTCAGATGACAGGATGGGACACAGACACAGAGGTAAAGAGAGCTCAGTGACCTGAGGTCTGTGGTGAACTCCAGATGAGGAAGTTGTATTGAGCTGGGGGGACATTCGTTGGGGGGGGGTATACTGACTAAGGTGATCTCAGGGGCTCAGGGGATTCCCAGGTTAGACCAAAATAGGGGGGGGCTTTGATTCTCAGCCCTGCCAGGTGGAGAGTGGGTGGGCAGATGGGGGGAGGAGGGGAAGGATGTGAGGAGGAGGACTGAGCGTGCTTGAAACATCCTGTTAGGATCATTCGGGAACTTGGGGCAAGTCAGACAGGTGGCCAGTAGGGAGATGAAGGGGCGTCGCAGGGGAAGTGCTGGCTTCCTTTCCTGCAACGGATGCTGCTGTTTCTTTCACTGCCCCATCTGCTGCTGTGGGAGCCAAAGTTTCCTCCTGCAGTTCAGCCTTTGGAGAAGGACTGAGGACCCCGCCGTAACCACAGACCCCTGGGCCCCAAGGGCGCATCTAAAACTCCCCTTTCTGCAGGAATATGGACCAGTCACCCAGGGCCAGGGCCTAACGGCATTTCAGTGACCCTATTGGGTTTTCTATTGTGGCCCCTCGGAGATATGCCCGCTGCAACCTTATTGGGAATAAGAGTCTTCATGTAAGGTAATGCAGTCGAGGTAAGGAACCCATATTGAGATCATGCTCATTTAGGGCGGTCCCTAAATCCAGTGAGGAGAGTCATTATAAGAGACAGAAAAGGAGAAGACCAAGAGTCACAGACAGGGAACAGCATGTGGTGATAGAGGCAGAGATTGGAACAATGCATTTACAAACAAGGAACACCAAGGATTACTGGAAGTCACCAGAAGCGGGGAGAGAGGCATGGAACAAATTCTCCCTTGGAGTCTCCAAAAGCAACCAAGCCTGTCCGACATTCTGATTTTGAACATCTGGCCTCCAGAACTGTGAGAGAAATAAACCGCTGTTTAAGCTACCCAGTTTGTGGTAATTTGTGGCAGAAATCCCTGGAAACTTAGTGCAGGGTTGGATCTGAGAACTCCTGGTTATCCATCGCTCTGTGTTCCTTCTGGCATGGTTAAGGGAGGGGAGGGGGGAGTTTGACCCCAACTTTAACGTTTGTTCCTAGTTTCTACAGGTCTCGTTAGCTGACCGTGACTCTCTCTGGCACAGCTCTAGGAAGACTCACAAAAATAAGTATCCTGTTGGCTGACCCTAATACCCCACAATGGGTAAGCTCTCGGAGGGCATGCCTCTCCCAGCACACCTGCCACAGTGAATAAAGATACAAATCACAGTTTTCAAAGTGTTCTCACATGTATTATTTTATCCTCAGAGCAACTTAAAGACGAGGGGATTCAAGGAGAGTTACCTGTTTCATCCAGGAGAAAATGGAAGCTCAGAGAACACAGGACTATTATATTTTGTCCCGTTATTTGCTAACACATTTATGATGGAATCAGAGGGGAGTGGGTTATTTGTTCCTCTTGCATCAGGTAGGAATGTATTTGGTAAAAAGTACCAAAAATATCTGCCAGTGGTGGCTTCAGGAAATAAGGATTTGTTCGTCTCCTCAAATAATAGTCCAAAGAGACGAGTCCAGCGTTGATGGGTCACCTACCCATGCCACGTGCCCCCGAGTCTGGGACATTCTGTGGCATGCTTAGCACATAAGGTCCTTCCTCAAACTTGCCCTCCCTTGTTTTCCAAGGTAGCATCTGATCTTCAAGCTGACCAGTGGGGAGAATGGGAAGGGAGAAGAAAAGAAGGTAAAGGGGGACCATAAAATGAAGAGCCCCCCCCCCCCCCCGTGTTAGAAAGGGTCTGCCCTTTGGGTTTAGAAGAGGCCTCCTGCCCAGTAGTATCACCAGCCAGAACTGTGTCACAGGGCAGATTGTTCCCCTAAGGAGGCAAGGTGGGGGAGGGAGGGATGGGTTTTGCTGAATAGTCAGCCACCTGCCTTAGCCTTAGTCCAAGCTTTGGGCTGAATATAGAAAGACATGCTTCCTGGCCTAGAGTATCAGCGGAGGCCACACGGGTTGGGATTAGGAGTGAAAAACTCAACATGGCGAGCCTTTCCAGATGTCTTTGTTCTCTGAACCCTGCTTGGGTTAGTACTTGCTGAATTCGCTCCTTTCTCATTTCACCAGCGAAGTCTTGGGGAGAGCTGGTTACTACTCGAGTGTTAATTAGTCATAGTCACAGAATCAGTAATGGCGACAGCGCTAGAGTCGTCAATATCCATCTGGTTATTGGACCCTTCTTCCTAATCTTCAGCAACACGGTGTGTTGGAGCGAAACAAAGGCGATAAATGTGTCGCTGCCGCTCGTGTGAAAGGTTTGCACTTTGGACCTTTGTAGTCGCCAAACGAAATTAAATACACAAAACAGAGAAGCAAGGATGGCAAATATTTTTGCCATGCTGTTTAGAAATTCGGATCTTCCGCGCCCTTGGCTCATTAGAATAACAATGACAAAAGGCAATAAGAATACTATTTTGTTTCCACCCAGTATGGCAATTTCCTTTGCCATGCAAAGGTCAGAGGCCCAGCTGAAATGCCGAAGAAAAGCCTGTGCTCTAAAAATAACATCAGATCTTTCTGGAGCCCCACAGGAACAGGTGGAGGAAGCCCTGTTTGGGTGCAGGTTTCTGTCTCTCTCAGTCATAAGCTGCCACTCTGCCTTTTGCGGTTCAGGATGAAAAGTTCTGGGAGGCGGTTGTGGATCCCGATTCTTTCCTTCCGAGAGAGACCCTTTCTTTGCCTGTGAACAAAGGTGGATTTGCCAGGAAGTCGGTGAAACTCAGGCTTTAGGACCCCCCCTCCCTGACACGGGCGCCCTTTCTGCAGAGGACCCTAGCAAGATGTTCATAAGTCGCACGCCTTTGACAATTCGTAGAAGGAATCTCTCCAAATTCTTCTTTTTTAAAGAACGTTCATCAGATTGTCTACTCTCCAGGGCCCACAAAACCTGGATCTGCCCTTGCCTCTGGATAACGTCGTTGGCAAACGTTTCTGGGGAGGCAGCGCACATTTGTCTTTTCTCCTCCTTACGCCTTTGGTCCCTGACACGTGGCGTTTCTCTCCTTCGGAGGCCTGAAGCTGGCTGGGCCAAGCTGCATTGGCAGTGAGTTCTCTGCGGCCAAACTGGGGTGCTTTCTGGCCGGAGGGATGCACCTCGACAGCGGCTTTGGGAAGAGTGTCGATGGAGGGAAGCCAGGTGGAGGAGGTCGGCACCACCGAATTATCGGAAACCGGGCCAAATGCGTATCTTTTAATGTGAATGAAGTCTCTCTGGGGACACTTGTTTGAAACCCCAGGCTGGGGGTGGCTTATCCTGTGCATACGTCCCTTGATGCTATGGGTATCAGAAGACCTGGCACGTTATGTTGACACTATCTGCTTCTAAGTTTCGTGTCCCGTGCGAGGCCAGGAGCTCTGCGAGGGCATGTATCTCGTATCTTCTCTGTGCCCCGGACTAGCGTTCGACAAAACAACTGGTAAACAGCAGGCCGGGAAAGTATTTGCTAAGCACGCTGTCTTTCGCTCTCTCTCCCCCCTGCGGTTCAAACAGGTGGTTTATAACCAAGGATGGGGGTACATCTATTGCCTTTCTGGTGAGGCTGTTATAAAAGGCACCTCCTGTACACAGTCCTTCCTAGACTGTGGGGAGTCACCAGCCTTTTGGACAGCTGCTCTGAGGAATTACTCATGATTTGAAGGAAAATCAGGGTTTGTTCCTGCCCTGACGACAAGCGTTCCTGCCCTCAGCTGTTATCTCCCCATCAGATCTGTCTTCCTTTGGGTAGGAGACTTTTCCAGATTTGGGTCCTGCTTTTAAAATGTAAATATCCTACCTTACTTATCAGTCAATGCCTTCATGAGACATTTAAAGGACACCAGGAAGATTAAGGACTCAGGGGAGGGAAGGCAGCAGCAAAGATAAATGCCTATTCCGTGAATGCCCAGGGTCAATGTCTTCTAAGCTTTGGGGGGGCCCAGGCTCATACCCCAAAACACCCAATTCTGGCAGAGCGGCCTTCAGTCCTACCTGCCTGAGATCAGGGTTGGGGCAGGAAAAAAGCCGGGCGAAAGTTTGGCTTTTCCCGTGGACCCAGCTGGAGCTGACAGCTTGGTCCCCATTTAACACGCACAACACCGTGGGTCTCTTTGAGAAACACTCAGGAACACGGAGAGGCGGTGGGGGCTGCTCTCACCTGCCCAGTGAGAGCCTCTGGCAAAGATCGGCCATTCAGCAAGTATTGGTTGAGCATCTATTGTGCACGAGGCATGTTGTGCTAGGTGCTAGTGAATCACTCTGTAAATCGCTTTCTCTGGGTCTTGGTTCACAGGATACCTTGGAATCAGCTCGGATCAGCCAGCGCCGGGAAACTGCTGACAAGCTGGAGGTCAGAAGGGACTAGAGTGTAAGCAGAGGAGGTTTGTGTGTGGCCGCTCACCTCCCTTACAGTCCACGCTTAGTGGCCTTGCAGCCAAGCTCTGGAAAAGCTGGGGAAGTGTCTGGTTAACTTGGGGTCTTGGAGTTTCTTGGATCATGGCCGTATTCTCCACGCCTGTGCCGGTAGGTCTTATCCTCTGCTCACACAGCCTGACTGGGATGGAAAAGGAGTCCCAGGAAACTCTGAAAAGCGGCTTGTAAAGTCAATAACGTGGGCTTATTGTTCTATTTTGGGTGCTGCATATATACCCTCTCTCCATTTCTGTAAAACTGGGACAAATCCCATTTTTAGGAGGATTCAGTGAGATCATTGACTCGAAGCCCTTGGCCTATCGTAAGCTCTGATAGAACAAAACCGATAATAGAATTAATAATTTTATTGGGTTTAAATACTAATACAAATTGCAATATGCCCAGGGGAGGGCATAGGGAAGGAGCCGCCGGGAATTTCTGAATTGGGGGAAGAAGGTTTTTGATGGGGCCGTTTCAGGGATTTCCAGGGGCACAAAACGTCAGCTGGCTAACAAATGACACACTTACGGGCCATTGTTTTCAGGTGTGTGCAGTTTGAATGGGAGAAAGCATTCTTTTTCATGTTCCAGGAAAACTGAAATATAGAAGCAGATCCTGATTGTCTAGACAAATCTCGCCCTCTTATCCATTCTCAACACTCCTGACCCCACCCCAGGGAGGATCATCTTCTGAAATCGCTCTTGTTGTAGAGAAGCAGCTGGACAGAACCTTCATTCCCTGCCCACCCTGGCCGGCAGCCCCGGTCTGGAGAGCAGCAAACTCCAGAGACCCCTGGCAGACACAGGGCCCAGAGGGGCTTCTGCAGGCCTTGGCTAAGTCCAAGAAACGTCAGGCTCTTGAGGTTCAGGCAGGAGCCAAACTGAGCCCCTCCACCGACAGGTGACTGCTCTGCCCGGCAGGCAGGGCGGCCACATGGTGACCCGCCTGTCACTGGTTTTCACCCCCTCGGAGCCCTGACCCTGAGCAAGGGGGCATGAAAGGCAGGGCCAGCAAGGCATCCGGCCACCACGAGAGCCGGTCCGGACTCGAGGGCTTTGGCCTGAGTGTGTGACAATGAGGGCCGTGGCTTTGAACCTTGTCTGCCTTTAGCTGTTACGATGATTCTGGCATCCCTTTGCTGTTGTGTCAAATACGTGACCGTAAACGCGGAGGGTGAGAATATTTTTATTTATTATTTTTTTTAATTTTATTTATGTTTCTTTACTTATCTTGAGAGCGACAGAGAAAGCACAAGCAGGGGAGGGGCAGGGAGGGAGAGAGAGAGAATCCCAAGCAGGCTCCACACTGTCAGTGCCGAGCCTGGCAGGGGGCTTGATCCCGTGAACCGAGAGATCATGACCTGAGCCAAAGTCAAGAGTCAGACACTCAACCAACCCGGGCACCCCAAGAATATTTTTAGTTAAAACCTAACCCTGTGGGGCGCCTGGGTGGCTCAGTTGGTTCGGTGTCCGACTTCGGCTCAGGTCATGATCTCACAGTCTGTGGGTTCAAGCCCCACACGAGGTTCTCTGCTATCACTGCAGAACCCACCTTGGATCCTCTGTCCCTCTCTCTCTCTGCCCCACCCAACCCGTGTTGTCTCTCTCAAAAATAAATGAAGAAAAAAACATTAAAAAAACCCCTAGCCCTGTGCTTTTATTAAAAATGAAGATGAGAAGAGAAGAAAAGGGTATGGAAACCCCCTTTTCCCCTGGACTCTTGGTGACCACAGCTCCCTTCCATGGGGGAGAAGTGCTGGCTGGTCTGGACAACTTGTGAGCACGGTGTGCTGGGTTACTGAGCTGACCACCACGCTGCCTCATTTCTTTCTTCCCTCAATCGTTTTCCCTTTCAACCTGTGTCTATTAATTGACGACTCTATGCCAGGCACTGTGGGAGGCACAAGGGGATGCTGGGCACCATCACTGCGCTCAGAGAACTGGCAGTCTGGGCTTGTTGTTTCCATTATTCTTGGCATCTTGTGTGTCCCGATTCTTCCAGTGACACTCCCAATGCCTCATTTCCCCCCTTTCTTTTTAATATAATTGTAAGGTGGACTATTGAAAAAAAAAATGACTGATTTCCCCATGTGGCGGTAAACTGATTATCATGAAAGGTTTGAACAGAACAGTTCCAAAAATAACCTGAACAGAGACACTATGGCTGGAACGATTGCCTTCCATATGATTCCATTGAAGGACACCATTTATTTGGAGACAGGAATTGTGGTGTGTTTGTGACTCAACTAAATGAAAGCCTCTTATTTGTCACACCTTGTACAGGTGGAACCTCATTGCCTGTGTTCCCTGAGGTTCTCTTCGGTTGAACTAGAAACTTACACCGTGGGACAATGTTTCCATCAATAACAGACTGATCATTAACCAGGGCTAAGAAATCGTTTGTAATCGTATTGTAATATCGGGATTCGTTTACATTTAATGTATTTAACTGATGTCTTCAGTGTATTCTTTCCTTGATAAGTGATAGGCTAAGAACAGAAACAGTCTATCAGCCCTCTTATTTATTTATTTATTTATTTATGTATTTTTGAGAGAGAGAGAGAAAGAGCAGGGGAGGGGCCGATAGAGGGAGAGAGAGAATCTCAACAACGCAGAGCCCAAAGCGGGTTTCGATCCCATGAACGGTGAGATCATGACCTGAGCTGAAATCGAGAGTCGGGCGCTTAACTGACTGAGCCACCCAGGCACCCCTTTCAAACCTCTTCTTGTCCTTAGCATTAAGTTCAGTGTCCGGTAACAAGATGAAAACCAACATTTGTTCATTGAGTGAATGAAGCATACATGAAGGAGAGACTATGCGTATTTTCAGAGACGTTTTAAAAATAATGTATTTAGTTTTGGTTTTATATATTCAAATTGAATTAGTAATTCAAATGAACTTGAGAAAAAGTTGGGAGAGAGAAAGAGAAAGAAGCAAATAAACACTCTTTGTAAAGCAATCCCTTCCGCTGTCTTCTAGGTTTCTCTGTGATGTGTGTGTGTATGTGTGTGTGTGTGTGTGTGTGTGTGTATTTGTCTCTGTGTGTCTATGTGCACATTTTTCTTGGGTCTCAGCCTGAGTTAGAGAGGGATTGACCCAGCTAGTTGAGGGAGGTTTGTTGGATGCCGGTTTGCACAGGGGACAAAATAGAAGTGGGCTCAGGACCGATTCGAAGGATGGGCACAGATGTGTGTTTTACTCACGACAGGATTGGTAGTTGTGGGAGAGAGGAGACCCTAGGAAAAGAGTATGGGTCTGTCTGCTATGCCGGCGAACACTTTTTCTATCCATGAAGATTCGCTGTCTCCTTTTGCACTGGACTGGGGGCCCCGGAGAGCTCTGAGCAGGCCCAGCAGAGAGAGCTGAGGAGCAGCCCAGTAGGGAGATGAGCTGCATTTATCAGAAAGGTCTGGCTAGCTAAATGCCTTCAATGTTAAGACATGAACCAGAGTTTCCAGAAAATTCTGGATGCTGCTGCTGCTACATTTCACTTGGGAAAGTATAAGAAGTTCAGGTCACCACCTAAGCCAACCACGGACAGCCTCAGTTTCAACTCTGCCCTCCCAGCTTTTATAGTTTGATGTCCCCCTAGTCCCCACAATGGCAATCTTGGGCAAGTCGCTTCAGCTGTTAGGTCGCAGCTTTGTCATCTGCGAAACGGGCCTTGAAATCAATGTGTTTTGAGTGCCCCTCCAACACCTCCTCCTCATCTAAGTATCGTTCTGCATGTAACTGTCCTAGACGCTCTCAGCCCACCAGCTAAAATTCTTCCCTGGGTCCTGGGGCAAAGGGAGAGTTGCCAAAAGCTTGGAGGCCTGCCACCCCCACAGAGAATGAAAATAGCTTGTTGTTTGGAAAGAAAGAGAGGAGGAGGAGAGTCATTAAAGCTAATGATGGAAATAGCAAGTTAGAAAGATACCCTAAGAGGAGAAAACTCCAGGCCTCACTGCCTTGTGGCTGAGGAAGTCATTCTGGTTTCGAAGTCCAGCTTCCCTGGAGAAGTTTGGTGGGGGAGGGGGGAAGATGAGGGTCAGAGGGCGGCCAAGAGTTTGTCATTATAAGCCACAACGGTATCGCCGACTGTCTGAAGAACTAAAGGTCTGGGTAGAATAATATTTATAAAGCAAGCTGGGCGAACCCCACGATGGCAGCCTCATTCCTCCTAAACCGGGCCGCTTCTAGAATTCTCTTTTCCCCAAATACCAGGGAAGAGAGCTGGTCTTTATTGGTCATCAGTGAATTAAAAACACATTAACCGTGACTTGTTAGAGCACTTTGAGCGCGGGCAATCAGTTCACTGAGGTCTTACTGTTGCATAGCATCCAAATGATACCTTAGGAATGGGAGAGCACCCAGAATTTTCTGGAAACGCTGGTTCATGTCTTAACATTGAAGGCATTCAGCTAGCCAGAGCTTTCTGGTAAATGCAGCCCCATCTCCCTAGACGTACTCGTAGAACCTTCTCCTGAAATAAAAAGAGCTGTAGAGATGAACGGGAACACAGATACAGCAGACCAGATCTGCTACGGCACGTAATTCCTCCACTGCCCGTCCTGGGCATCTCTGGGAAGCCCCTGTAGGCCTCTGTAAAGTCCATTTTGAAAATCACTTGCGTAGTCCAAACCTCTTACCCATTCAAAAAGCATTTATGGACCATCAGCAGTGTGCCACATCTGGGGGCTTGAAAGAAAAAGCACATACGGAAAGTCAGCCGTTCCAATTGCTGTCTTCTGTGACGGTGCTCCCCCGTTTGCAGGTTGCTTCGGAAGGTGGTGGCCCCTCCACGGATGAAGGCGAGAGCGGGTGTTTTGCACCATCCACCCTCCTTTGTGAATCTGGCTGAGATTCCTGGCTGCTGCTTTCAGACGTGTGACGAACCTCAACGCTCCCTCGTGCCCATCCTCACAGAGGGCTTCTTCATATCCACTGCCATCCCATATCTAACGGGGGGACGGTCTGTCTGGGTATTTTCTCATCTGCTCACGACCGGGTGGCCGTGTTGGAAACTGTGAACTGACAATTCCTATTCAAGGTGAGGGAGATCCTGATGTGTGACCACCAAGCTGCGAAAAAATAGTAGACGCCTTTTGCCCCCTGAACTAAGCTGCTGTTGATAACCCGGGAAATGGAGTTTCTTAGTTTTATTTTTGTTATTTTCCAAGCTTATTTACTTATTTTTGAGAGAGAGAGAGAGAGAGAGTGTGAGTGGGGGACAGGCACAGAGAGAGGTGGGGGGGGGAGAGAGAGAGAGAGAGAGAGAAAGAGAATCCCAAGCAGGCTGCACACCATCAGCGCAGAGCTTGATGTGGGACTCGAACCCACAAACCGTGAGATCATTAACTGAGCCGAAGTCGGACGCGTAACCGACTGAGCCACCCAGGCGCCCCCAGATTCTTTATTTTTAAAACTGATTTCAAAGATGAATCAAACTGCCAGCTTTATCCGACTAATAAACCAGATGGAAGGTTGTTTCTGAGGACACTCTAAGTCCGGCATGGCTTCTGGTCCTATGAGGCTATGACGCTGAGCCCCCACACAGGTACGTGAGTGAAAATGAAGAGCGCCCTGAAATGGGGCTTGGCATCTGTTCCCAGACAAGTGAGGGAGGGCTCTGGGGTTACAGGGCCTCGAAGGAGACAGATGACCCCAAAGAGGGATAATCTAGGAGACCAGGGACACAGGGATGGTCTGAGTCATTGCTGGGCTGCCTCTGAGATCCTTTCTGTGCTCCCTCCCCACTGCCCTCTTCCTTCATCAGCTTTTATGAGGAGTATAGCCAAACCTCCTAACCCACTTCTCTGTCTCTTCTACCTACTTTTCCTTCATCCTGCTGTTGACAAAACTTATCCTGCAGCAAGAGAAATCTCAACAAATCCATAAGTTACTAGTGATGCTTGTGGGGGAGAGACGGGGGAGGGGAGCGAGAGAGAGAGACACGGAGAAAGATAAGGAGAGGGGGAAAGAGAACACCTTTGTGCTGCAACACTCCCTATGCAATAAAGCTAAAATTTCTCAGCATGGTGGTCAGTGTCTTTCAGAATCTGACTCCCTTCCTAAATGCCAACCACGTGATATCTGCTGTCTCCTGAACACCCCAGTCTCTTTCTCTCCTCTATTGTTGTCCATGATCTACCCGTGGCTCATTATGCCCTTCCTGCTTCCTCAGTGAACCCCTCCTTATCCTTCTAGACTCAGCATAAATCTTTTTCCAACCAGGGTTAGCCATTCCTTTATCTGTGTTTCCACATATGGTGCATGTACTCCTTCATACCACACGTTTTTGTTCTAATTACCTATTTCTACGCCCATCTCATCCAAGAGCAGGAGTGCCATAAGTCAAAGACAGTGTTCCATAAAGCTGCATACACAGAGCCTAGAACATGGTAGATATTCACCAGAGAGTATATTTGTCGAATAGATAAATGGTCACCGTGGTATGGAAGCCAAAAGAGATACAGTCAGGAATTCCTGCATTAAAAACAAACAATCAACTAGAGAATCATGTTTGACCTTTCCAGAACTTGGCTCCTGCAGTAGAATTTAGAGATTACGAACAAAGCACAGAAGGAGCCCATGAAACATGAACATGGTTGCACCACACACTGGGTTCAAAGCCGTGTGTGTATATGTGTGCCCATGTGTACATGTGTGTATGGATGGAACATAGGGGTGTGTGTGTGTGTGTGTGTGTGTGTGCCTTTTGCTGCCTGGGAATGCTATTTTTTTGAGATGCTCTTGTCAGTTGGCTGCTTCCAGATCCCTGTTTTCATTTTCCTCTTTGCTTGGCCTCATTTTTCCCATATGAAATGTTTCTCTAGACCTTTAGAAACTGAATCATGGGCAGGGAACTTTTCCTAACCCTTTTAAACTCATAGTTGGGGAAGCATTCTAAATTCTAATGGCGCATTTTTTTTTTTTTTTTTTTAGTGAAACTATGAAACCTTGACTGTGATAGAGGCTCTTCCGACACTTTCCTTCTACGTGAGCTTAATGGGAATAAATAAAAAGGTATACTTTGGTTCACAGAAAACAGTAAAAAAAAAAAAAAGCAAACAAAAGCGGAGCTAGTTGAGTATGTGTGTGTGTGTGTGTGTGTGTGTGTGTGTGTGTGTTTTCCAGATTGCTTTTCATTAGAAAAGGGACATGTGGAAGAATGGAGGTGGAGGACTGAATTTTGAGCCAAAAATGTTCCTACATGCCTGTAACTCTGAGGACGGGGCTAGGGTCAGCCATTTCTTTCGAGTGGTGCATGAAACCGACATCTTAGATCTCCATGTTGTATGTGTTCGTAGAAGCACAGCTTGTGGGTTTGGATAAGAACCCAAAGGAACAGTAAAGTGATAGAGACACAGCATCCAGGAGATAAGGGGAGAAAAGGCCAAATAACCTCCAGACAGCAGGCCAAGTTTCTGCAGCTCACTATTTTATCGCTCACCCTTTGGCCTTTATTTGACCCATGATCCAGGCAAAATGATCCGGGACATTGTCAGTGAGTTGTCCTATTTTATGCAGAGACATTTTAGAGCTGTGTTGGGAAATCAGGGGCCGTAGGAGCAAAGTGATGGCTGTAGCTTGATTAACCCACTACGAGCCCGGTTCAGGAGAAATCATCAGGCGATTGGCAACTCTGTCTCCCCTACTCCCAATTCCCCTACGCCCTCAATTCCAGAACTTAAGGGGCCAGTGGAGTCCTGACTCAGTGACCAAATGATTGAGTGGATGCATATCAAAGGCAGCTGCAACAGATCCAGGATTTTCTCTACTTCTTTCAATTCCAGAAGAACCTTACTTTGCCTGTGAAACAGACAAGGAACGAAAGCGCTGAGCCAGGGGTCCTTCCTGCATTTTTTTCCCATCTATGAAAACACGCGTTCATATTTATCGCGCTGGGTGCGGAGATGGACCTACTGGGCATCTGGTTTGGCGAGAGGAGCTGTCTCTGACATTTTTCAACTTTGGAATCCGAGGGCGGGAGAATGAACCCGGATTTCCCCGAGGCCCATCAAATCTTTACCGCTCAAGGCTATATCCAATTACTCCATGAAAGAGTAGAGCAGGGGCAAATGGAAATGCATTTTGTTAGCAGAGGGAGATTGATGACATCTTCAACTCTATTTGCAGATTCATAATATTCTCCTGAAAATCCCCGTGCTCAGAGCAAAATTATGCTTTCTTTCACTGTGACCCGTTTTGATAGAACCGTGCAAGGTCATGGCTGGAAGAAACCTTAGAAATCAAACAAATCCCTCAGTTACAAAGGAAACCAAGACCCGGAGAGATGAGACCCAAGGTCACTGAGCTAATGAGCAGGCCTGGAGAGAAAAATGAAGAGTTGCCTTTTCTTTTTAAGGGGCTTCCTGGTCACTCCACTTGGTGAGTTCATGCTCTAAGTGCTTTTTGTGGTAATACCAGGACGTTTTAGTACAAAAAGGATTCTTTGAAATACGAAACCAGTTCTCTCCCTGCCAAGATACTTTAAAAACAACAGCAATGAGCTAGGACATCTGTCTATCATTGGGAATTTGGGAGGCAAATATTTTCACAGAGCCTAAGTGTTCAAACAAACACGAGTAGCAAATATGGTCTCAACTTCAGCTGAGCCATTCGAATTTGGACAGAGAAGAAACAGAAAATGGAAATCGAAGGTGGATAGAAAATACGGGGTTCCGGGACTCTTGAATGGATTACACAGAAGATAAACTTAACGTAGACTCGTTTTTGTCTTGTAAGCCCTGATGGCACTAGAAGTCTTTGCACCATCACTGTTGGCTTCTAGGAAAGCATATACACTTCTAAGTTTCTCCTTTGGAATCTAGGTCTGTGGTGACGAATTGGCAGAGACGGCCGTAGGCGGAGAGGATTGTGCAAGGCTAGGACACGGAGAGCCCCATTCCTCCGCTGCAGGACTGGGGTGGGCTCAGCATTATCAGGGGGCGTGAGCTGGGCCCGGAGGCGCTCATATAGATCAAGCCAGGACTTGATTCGGCGAGTGGGATCCTGGGTAGGGAGGGGTCACGTATTGGGAAAATGCAGCAAGGGAGCAAGAACACCCAGGACCAGGCTGTCCGTCTGAAGTAAGAACTCTGGCCCTAGATCTGCTCCTCGTGTGGGTTTTTGGGGGGTGAGCGGGAGCAGGCCAGATGGGGGGAGATAAATCGGGCTCTTAGGCTTCGAGCTTTCAAACGCTTTTCAGGTGACAGATGGGGTAATAGGAGGGTCTTCCAACCCCACAGTGATCCCTTGAGGATCTCTACACCTTGACAGAGTGCGTAACCATGAGCTCAGAGAGGTGGGGGGCCTGAATTCTTAACTACCACTTTCAAAGTTGTTTTTTTTTTTTTTTTTTTTTTTTTTTAGTGTTTATTTCTGAGAGAGAGAGAGACAGAGTGCGAGCTGGGGAAGGGGCAGAGAGAGAAGGAGACACAGAATCCAAAGCAGGCCAGGCTCGGGGCTGTCAGCACAGAGCCCGACGCCGGGCTCCAACCCAAGACCTGCGAGATCAGCCCTGAGCTGAAGTCGGACGCTTAACCGACCGAGCCACCCAGGCGCCCCTGAACTGCCATTTTCAGATCCTCCTGCCTGGATATGGGCCAAGGATCCTCTCATCTCTGTAAAAAGGTCAAGCCATTAGCAAACTGTCTTCCAGCTGATGAGGAATATGTGAGAAGCTACATGACTGACCTGAGGACCTTCCTTAAAACATAACTTTTCCAGGCTGTTGTAATAATTATTGGAATTCCATTATTAGAGATGCATTCTTAAGCATCAGCGCTAATGGTACAGTTTGTTTACAAAATGTGAAATATTGATAGAAACACTGCGTTAAGTCACGGGGCCTTCAGTGTGATTTAACTGAGCCGTGCAGGGACTCAGGGCCCCGGGCCCGCTCTGAGTGAGGATGGGTGGGGAAGGAAAACAGGTTAAAAGCAAAGGGCCAGCGGGGCCCCTGGGTGGCTCAGTCGGTTGAGCCTCAGACTCTTGATTTCAGGTCAGGTCAAGAGCTCGGAGGTTTGTGAGTTCGAGCCCCACATCTGGCTCTGTGCACACAGGGCAGAACCTGCTTAGGATTCTCTCTGCCCCTCTCTCTCTGCCCGTTCCCCCCTCACACACACTCTCTCTCAAAAATAAATACACTTTTTTTTTTTTTTTTTAAAGCAAAGGACAGCATTTCAAGAGGGGAGAAGACACCCAAGTTAAGGGTCCCACCCGCAGAGGGCAGTCCTGCTTGTCTGGTTGTGATGAAAACCAGGGAGAGCGTGAGCTGACTCAGTGCGTCCTGGCAGAGGCAGGGACGACAGAGGCTCGTGTTCGCTGCACGTTGTCATCTCATTAATAGAATCCCCACGCATTCACGCAGTGATCTGGCCTTTGCGATGTGCTTCCGCATCCGCCTCCTCCTCGCAGTCCGGGGTTACAGTCGGATGAGCCGTGAGGGCCGATTCCCCTGTAGCTCAGGGAAGATCGCTGGGTTTCCTGACGTCACTAAGGTCAGAGCTGATGTCTTGACCACCTCGGTGGATTCCCAGGGGATTAAGGATGAAACCGGTGCTGGTGGCGGTGGGGAGGTCCATAAACTCCCTGGCGTGGTGTTCACAGTCAACGTTTCGCATGTGCGGATATGGATTTTTGTTCTCCCGGTGCTCCTTGACCTTCAGGGTATTTATTTATTCAGTGTGTTGCTGGAGTGGTACAGAAAAAAAATCCACAACCCTTCTGGGGAGAGATCGGGGCCCCCACAACCCTTCTGGGGAGAGATCGGGGTCCCCAAGTGAAGACAGGAGTCTAGGCTGGCAGTCAGGGTGCCTCCGAGCCCCTCTGCTCCCAACCTTGCTTAAAGGACCTACAAGAGGTCACGTCCGGCCTCCCCCAAGTGTGTCCCTTTGGCATACTGATTATTTTAAATAAAAATCACTTAAGAAACAGTGCCTGCAAGAACACTCCAACCCTCTTTTGTCCCCTTGAAAGCAGGAAACAAATCTCCCATATGGAAAATACCCTCCCTGCACTAAGAAGACATCCTTATCACCAAGAAAGCTGTAGAAACAAACCTTGTTATTTTTTTTTTCTAATCTACTACCTCAGCCTGAATTCTGCTAGAATTCCCTACTGATTAAAGCTCTGAAACACCTGTTTTCTTTATCCTGTCAATTCCTCACAAATTCCCTGTCTCTTTGTCTAAAATGTATAAAAAATGGCTGCCTTGGTCATTTCTTTGGGTGTCAATTTCATGATTGAGCCTCAGTGTGCACGTTATAGATTTTTTTTTTTTTAACTCCCGGTTAGTCTGTCTCTTGTCAATTTGATTCTTAGTCATCTGGAAGACTTCAGAGATTAGAGAAAGAATGTTTTCTTCCCTCCAGAACCTTCCTCAGGGAGCAGGCAGTGTCACTAGGTGGACATCCACCTTTCCATTTCATTGCTTATTCATAAGACCCTCTAAATGCTCACATTAACAACATTCTGCCCCATGTAAGCCTGCTTTTAAGAAAACCAGATTTTAAAAAATCATTTAAAAGATAAATATGGGGATAGGAGAAATTCTTTACAAAACGATGCAAAGTATTTTTTTCAAAGAGGTTCAACTTATAAAATGTTCATTTCCAGGCTTGTTGTGATGCCTGTTAGTTACTTAAAAATACTGGGGTATAAGTCGTGTGGTACTCCACGTGAGTTACCCTAGCTTAGGTCAATGCCAGGTGCTAATGAAGAATGGCGATTTGGGATGGGGCCAGCCAAGGTTATATCAGAAAGGCCAGACACATCTTTTACAAAGCCTCCTTGTTCAACTACCATTGCTTCGTTTAATCTTACATCATGTATCAACGATGGGTTTCTATTAATTCGTGTTAATTAGTTCTCATTGGCACAGTTAAAAAGATTCAAGATGTGTAGATTAGAGCTTGGAGGCGTTCCGTCTCTCTAACTAAACAGGACCTAAGAATTCACTCAACCATGGACCCATTCTCCTTGGGGATATTTGCTTAGCTCGAGCCCCACTTGGTCCTATGTCCAGTCGTTGCTTAACAGATGTGATCATGTTGATTATAATGTTTTGAGTCTTGCTCAGGAATATTGCTGTGCCTGTTGTGAGCAAACGTTTTACAGGGTGTGTTTGGAACCGCTAAAGGAACAGATTGCTGAGACTTGATTAAGTTTAGACAACCAGTTGATGAACTGTACTGAGCCCGCTTTGTTAACAAATGTTTATTAAATGGACGTGTGTGTATGAGAGTTTAGCGTGAGACTGGCTTCCATTATGACTTGTTGGCAGGGTTGCAGAGGAAAGCTAATTATTGCCCACTCAAATGTTCTTGAAAACGACTGCAACCTACCAAACCCAACTCCCCAAATTGCCCAAGATCAAATTGATTGAAGTAATTTGCAATAAACCTGTTTTTCAGAAGGTTGCTAATTGGGTATGCATATAGACTTTATCTACACGGATTCCAAACGTTTCTATTATTCCAAAAATAGTGTGAGGACAAAAGGCTACCGTTGGTGATCATTTAGTGAGATGAGAAAGAAGGCGTAAAAAGGCAAGTATAAGGAGGAAGCTTCAGGGCGGTCTTCAGAATACAGATCATAAAAATTCCAGAACTGCTTAAATGTACCCTGAGAAAAGTTCGAACTGGATTCTAAGTAGGGTGTGACCGTAACACTTCACAAAATTTTCTACTGCCATTTTCCACGTTTGGCTTGCTTACTACATCTGCCGCGGACCACATCTTTGTAAGTGTTCCCTGAGGACCAACTTTAAGGGAGACAGTTAACAAATGCTCATTTAATGCCTATTGTGACTATCGTAGGTACTGAGGGGGGTAGTGGAGAAACAGCCTCGGTTCTGATCTCAACGACTGGTTGAGGATGCCGACTGTCGCAGGCATTAACTGTCGCAGGCATTAAATAGCTAGCAACTGTGGGATGCCTGGTTAGTTCCGTCGGTTGAGCATCCGACTTGGGCTCACGTCATGATCTCAGGGTTCATGAGTTCGAGCCCCGCATCAGGCTCACTGCTGTCAGCCTGTCAGTACAGAGCCCACCTCATATCCGCTCGTGCTCTCTCTCTCTCTCTCTCAAAAAAAAAAACAAATAAAACATTAAAAAAA
The DNA here is from genome assembly GCF_022079265.1 of Lynx rufus. Classification (NCBI taxonomy): domain Eukaryota; kingdom Metazoa; phylum Chordata; class Mammalia; order Carnivora; family Felidae; genus Lynx; species Lynx rufus. The sequence continues at coordinate 129,413,551 of NW_025814878.1, forward strand.
CAGAAATGACTAGGACCCCTTTCCATGTGTTTTATGCTCAAGGCCATTATCATAATGGAATTTAGAGGCCTGGGGAAGAGGGAGAACATACAGTCCCTGCCTCAGTGCAGTCAGTTCACCTGCAAACGCGAGGGGTTGGGAGACAAGGGACCCTGTTCTGGACCCTCTGTGGCCAGGCTTGGGTGAATTACATTGGATCAGGCAAGCGATTTATCTGGCCGGTGATTTATGCAGCAGTTTGGCAGAGAGAGACCCTGTGCCCATCACCATTAGGTCAAAATTCAAAACTATAACAACAAAACTCATGTCCCAAAAATGTTAGGCCATGAGGTGATGGATCCACAGGCCAGGATTAATCTGCAGGTCTGTATGGTGCTGGGCTAGTGACCTGACATGCTCAGAATCACCCAGAAGGACACTGGAAAATGAGGATTGGTGCAGGAAGGACTGTGGGTCTCACTTAGAACGGGTAGGAAGGGGCTTCCCAGGTCCTCCACTGCCCGTCTCCCCCCGTCCCGGCCTGGTTCTAAGTCAGCAGGTTCCACTTGTATCAGCTCAGTGGTACCCCCCCCCCCCACCCCGAGCTCGCAGAAAACGGCTGTTATCAGCATGTAAACAAATCACACTAATTTAAAACACTGCTCTCATTGAAATCAAACACAATTAACTTATTATTTTAACTACCCAGTGGAGTTGGCGGTGGAATTTTAAAAACCAAAGAAAAGAATATGATAACTTTAGAGAGTTCAAAGAACAGTCAGGGCACTTTATCAGCACAATTGTGCGGGAGGTCAGTGTTTTTTAAAAAAGGGGGGCAGGAAGGTCTTCAGAGAACATCTGTCCACCCTCCTCATTTACAGGTGAGGGCACGGAAGTCGAGACTGAAGAGAATCGCCCTGGTTTACTTAGTTTAGAGTGGGGTCAACGTTAGGACAAGACTTCAAGGGTTCCAGGCTTAAGCCCCATGCTCTTTCAATGAAATTTGGTAACACATTATGAGTATTTAACTAACCTCACGGTTCTGTTTAAAGTTTTGTTGAGATCCAATTCACATCACATCCAATTGGCTCATTTAAAGTATACAGATCGATGACATTTACTGTATTCACAGAGCTGTGTATCTGTCACCACCATCAGTTTTAGGACATTTCCATTACCCTAAAGAGAAACCCTACATCTCTTAATTGTCAGCCCCAAATACTCCCCTTGGCCATCTCTGCATTGTCTTTGGAGAAATTTCTATTCAGTTACTTTGTCCCCTCAGCTTTGGCAACCGCCGATCTTTTTTCTGCCTCTATCACTTGCCCACTGTGGATATCACATACGATGCAATCCTAAAACGTGTAGTCTTTTGCGATTGGCTTCTTTCATTCAGTATGTTCTCCGGGTTCACCCACATTGTGGCATGTGTTCGTGTTTCATTTCTTTTTATCGCTGAGTACTTTTCCATCGCAATGGTTATATAGCATTTCATTTGTGGTTTCATTAGTTGTTGGACGTTGGCTTGTTTCTACTTTTTTAGCTCTTGGGAATGATGCTGCTAGACCCATTCATGTGCAAGTATTTGTGTGGACAAATGTTTTCATGTCTCTTGGGTACGTACCTCAGAGTAGAATTGCCAAGTGACATGATAACTCTATGTTTAACTACTTAAGGAGGTGCCGCACTGTTTCCCAAAGCATCTGCACCATTTTGAATTCCCATTAGCAGCATCTGAGTGGTCCAGGTTCTTCACATTCTCCCCAGCACTCGTTATTATCGGTCTTTCTTTTTCTTTTTTTTTAAATTTTTTTTTTCAACGTTTTATTTTATTTTGGGGACAGAGAGAGACAGAGCATGAACAGGGGAGGGGCAGAGAGAGAGGGAGACACAGAATCGGAAACAGACTCCAGGCTCCGAGCCATCAGCCCAGAGCCTGACGCGGGGCTCGAACTCACGGACCGCGAGATCGTGACCTGGCTGAAGTCGGATGCTTAACCGACTGCGCCACCCAGGCGCCCCGGGTCTTTCTTTTTCTTAAAGAGCCATTCGAGTAGGTGTGCGGTGCAATTTCCTTGTGGTTTTGATTTGCATTCATCCGATGGCTAGCGATGTTGAGCATCTTTTTATGTGCTTGTGGTCATTTGTACGTCTTCTCCAGAGAGATGTCTGTTCAGATTCTTGTCCACTTTTATTTGGGCTATTTACCTTGAGTTGTCACAGTTCCCTATGTTTTCTAGATACAAGACCTTTATGAGATATCTGATTTGCAAAACATTTTTATGGTTTCCCTTTCTGTGTGTCGCCTTTTAACTTTCTCAGTGGTGCCTTTTGAAGCACTTAAGTTTTAAATGTTGATAGCCTCACGGGTTTTTAGATGGTGAATAATTTTTTCTCTGCCTTTGGGTCATTTATGAATAGACCTTAATATACATGTGGTCATAAGATATTTGCTATAAGACGCATGGTGAATTGATCTATAAGAGGTAGTTTTAGCTCGATATAAAGGGCAATACAAATGGATAGAAGTGGTGAGAAAACAGCAAAAAAAGTAAGGTCTGATGCTAGAAGGCATTGTGTGGAGAGGAGCCCTGTAGTCTTGCATATCTAGGAATCACCCCAGTTGCCCAATACCAAAAGGCCCCTAATGTCACCATGAGAAGAAAGAAGATGTTAAGAAACAGAGACTATGCAGATAAAGACCATCACAAGAGGTTGCCATTCTTTGTGTCCTCCTGTTGTGAATAAACAGAGCCCCTGTAGCAATGCCTGTTTATTTAAAAAAATTTTTTTTAATGTTTTACTTATTTTTGAGACAGAGAGAAACAGAGCATGAGCAGGGGAGGGGCAGAGAGAGAGAGAGGGAGACACAGAATCCGAAGCAGGCTCCAGGCTCTGAACGGTCAGCTCAGAGCCTGACGTGGGACTCGAACCCGCAAACCGTGAGATCAAGTCGGACGCTTAACCGACTGAGCCACCCAGGCGCCCCGCAATGCCTGTTTATTGATGAAGCCAGGTGTGTGCGCTCACTCCCGGTCCAGTTACTTTACTACACGCACGGAGCACAGGATTTCTGATAGAAGTCTGTGTATTTATGTCTGGGAGAGCAGTTTTATTACACGTGTGGATGGCGCCAGGGCTCCAGGTTGTAACCATTACAGCCTGAATAGAATAAAGTTGTTTTTTCTCCTTCTTGTTATTTTCCTTGTCTTTCTCCCTTTACCTCCCCCAACCTTGCCACTTCCCATCTAAACACAGGAATATACTAATCAGGGAAATATGCACTGCTGTTTAGTAAAGGGTCAAATCCATTTGGATGGAATTCTAAGCTCAGCGTGCTAACAATGGCAGGAAACTGGGTCCTCCAGCCGGCTGCAGCACAGAGCTGTGAGCGATAGATTGTGGACAGAGCCGGCCCTGGGGTATGCTGCTTTGGCGTGCTTTGTGTTTGGAATGCTGCGATTGTTCCAGACACAATGAGGGATCTGTCTGTCCACACAGGAGAAGTTGTAATTACAGGAACAGGAGCTAAATTACCGCTCTCAATTGCAAACGATTCCACAGCGGTCTGTATACAGCTTTGCTAATTTGTCCTCTGGACTGTATAGGAACCGGCAGGATGGTTACTTTAATGCGTTTGGTGATGAGGGGAGTAGACCTTATACCTTATATCCACTTCATCCACGTTCAAATGATGCCAGGATCCCTTCTGATTTACCTCTCATGTTGATTGTGCTGGTGCGGGCCAGTGCATGGTACTGTCTCTACTGAGAGGGACAGGGTGTTGAAAGTCTCACTGCCTTTGGTGTCCTAAAACCTCGATTTGTTGTGATCATAACATCCTGTACAGGAGTCCCCTTGTGTATATCATTGAGAAGCCATTTCCTAATTGGGAAAGAAGGTTCAAATCTGGCCCCGAAACATGTTCTGGAAAAGACAGCAATGGCCGATGACAGTTTGTAGCCAAATGTTGTCTCTAAGTGGATGCTGTGAAGTAAGGTCTTTGTCTTTTTTTTTTTTTTAAGTTTATTTATTTTGAGAGAGAGAGAGAGAGAGAATGTGAGCAGGGGAGGGGCAGAGAGAAAGGGAGAGGGAGAATCTCAAGCAGGCTCTGCACTGTCGGCTTTGAGATGCGGGGGCTCGAATTCACAACAGTGAGATCACGACCTGAGCCGAAATCGAGAGTAGGGCACTTAACTGACTGAGCCACGCAGGTGCCCCAGGTCTTTGTTTTTTTGTCTATTAGAAAGTACATTAGGAAAATTCACCACTTAGGATGGCTTATAATGTTATTCGTACGTTCATCCATCCATCCATTCATTCAACAAATGCTATTTGAGAACCTGCCATATGCCAGGTATTGTATTAGGAATGGGATGAAAAGTAGCATAAGGGAAGGTCTATTCTGTGAACTTGAGGTCTCAGTAGGGACCAAAAGATGTCAAGGAATAAAGCAGTGTGATAGCATCATGACAGAGTTATGTCTGTTTCGTGGCCTACAGATAAGAGTGATGAAGAACTTTCCGAGAAATAGCCCAAAACCATCTCCCACATATCATTGTCCAGAATTGAGATGTGGATTGTAACTAAACCAGTCGCTGGTTAGGCCAGTGAGGCCCATCCAAGGAAAAGGGGGTCTGGACGGCTTTCCTTGAGGCACAGGCAAAGGAGAGAGCTGTGGATCCCTGAATAAAACCCAGGCTCTGTCTGAAAGGAGACAGGGGAATGATATCAGGAGACAGCCAACCACATGCACTGCTTTTGACGGGCAGGTCAGAGTGCCCACTCCAGCAGTGGTGCGGAGAACGACAGAGGGGAAGCTTGACGACAGGGAGACAGTGTGGACGGGCTGCAGTATTTGAGGAGAAGCCATGAGGCCTGACCCCTTCGGTGACAGTTACCAAGAAGAAGAGACAGCTTCCAGAAGCTGGGAGGGAGGAGACTTTATAACAGTGACTCTTCAACGTTTGGGGGGAGACGGACCCTTCGAGAATCCGATGCAAGCAGTTTTATGTTAAATGTCCGGCTTGTGGATTTGTCCTGTTTTAGCATCAGTGTGGTCTCGACAGCAGGGGAGCTGGGCTGGTCAACCCTTCGTGGGGGCCACAGTTCTGGGTTCGGATGGACACCAGTGATCACATCATGAGTTTGGAGGCTGCAGACAGAAAGAACGAGAAGCAGCATTTTCACCAGGGACTACCTGTGTCACGCTCTGAGGCCCACCCAGCAGATAGGAAAACTGAGATGCCACACGTATCGTTCAATGTCCTGCCTCTAGAAAATGGCAGCTGCCGGGTTTGGTTCACATGCGAATTACTATGATCGCCCACTTTTTTCTTTCCTGGAATCCTTCGGTGGCCTCTGTTTGTGCAGCTGAAGGAGACACTCACTACCTCATTCCTGACGGTTTTAGGAGCTGACAGCAGAACATTCAAGGAATGACATCAAGTGACTTTCCTCAAGGTCATTTCCTGTCTGTGACCTCTGCAAAGATCACATTCCCTAGCGCTGTTGGGGGCTGGGGGGGCGGTCACAAACAGACCCTATTCTGGCAGGCAAGGGATGTCTGAGGGAGCTGTAATAGGCGGACGTGTGTGTGTGTGTGTGTGTGTGTGTGTGTGTGTGTACATCCTCTGTGACATGCTTTGTTGGTGAACACACACCCCACATTTGGCTAAAAACAAACCAGGTCTGCTGGGCGGGATGACTCATGCTTGAAACTGAAGTCTTCGCCCTGAGTCAATAATTCTCATTTTAAAGGCAAATGCTGAGTTCAACAGCTACCGGATGGTTATGCTGCCGGGGGCCACTCTGTGCATTAAGGGGGCTTATTAGAAGTGGCACTTCCTTAGCTCGTGATGGAGGACGTGCTTCGGTGGGCTCTCAGTGCTCCTGCCCCTTGTCCCGTCCAAGTTGCCCGCAAGAAGGGGCACAGTTCTAGGCGCGCAGAGAAGGCGGCCTGGCCAAGTGAACAGACCGTAGGTTTGGAGACGGGAGTCCTGGTGTCACGGGCAGCTTCTGCCCTTCATTACCGCGCGACGGTGGGTCACTTACCACCGGCTCACCTGTGAAACGGACATGACCGCGCCCTCTTGAAGAGTGTTTACTAGGCTTGACGATAATGTGTGCAAAGTACTCGGTCACCTAGTAGGCACTTAACACGGGCATCAGGATTCACTTTGCCGCATGCCTTCTGCTTAGCCGAGTTGTCATTTTCTCCCCTCCCCCTTTGTTTGATTTCAAGGGCTTTTTTTCATTTCTTTAAAGAGAAAGACACCCAGCTGAGCGATGTAGATTATTTGCACTCACAGGGGGTTTTTCCTCCTCTCCGGTCACCTTCGTGTTCTGCATGCCGTAGGAAGGCATCAGTGAGAGCAAGCGTGAGGACGAAGGAGAAGCAGAAGGCAGAGAATCGGGGGACCTCGCGTCTTGTCTCTGGCTCTGCCCTAACTGTAAAGGCCCACGGAAGAGTCACCTAATCTCTTGGGCCTCTAAGAAACGCTAACCACTTTGCTAAGTCTGCGGATGCCTTTCTGTACCGGCCGATCCTTAGGACCAAATTTCCGACACTCGGCACCAATGAGGTCAGCCTACCAAGAAACACCTTTACCATGAATGTGCCTCGGGAGGGCCAGGCGGACAGGGCTTGTCTCGGCTAATCAACCCACACATTTCCAGGAAAATTACTTTTTTCTCCTTGCTGCTCCTACACATGGCTTGAGCATGTGGGGATTTGTAAACACAGTTGATTTATAAGGGGGTGGATTTCTCTGAAACATAATTTGTGTTAATTATGTCAGCCAGTTAAAGTAATAAGTCAGCTAGTTAATTATGTCAGCTATCCTCACATGAGCTTGTTAAGACACTAAATATCCCTCCTTTAGTCTCTCTCATACTCAGGAATGAATGGTAGGTTAAGAAGTGTAATTTTGGTTTGTAAAACATCAGAGGGACTAACTGGGTTTATTCGTGTCTTACCCAAGGAAGTGGAATGTGGGGCTTTTCGCAAAGGGAAAGCTAGCCAACTGGATGAGTTTGCTTGGGCCAAATGTTATCATGAGAAACATTCTCGAACCTTCTCAGAATCCTAGTGTGTTAAGAGATGGAAGAGGCCTTAGGATTTCTGGGCAATGCCTTCTCCTCTCAACTGTCCTGTTTGCTCAAAAATGAGCTATGTAGAAAGTATAGTCCTTTAAAAAAATTTCTTTTAACCTTTATTCATTTTTGAGAGACAGAGAGAGCCAGAGTGTGAGCAGGGAGAGGGCAGAGAGAGGGACACAGAATCCGAAGCAGGCTCCAGGCTCTGAGCTGTCAGCCTAGAGCCCGACGCGGGGCTCGGACTCATGAGCTGCAAGATCATGAACTGAGCCGAAGTCGGACGCTCACCCAACTGAGCTACCCAGGTGCCCCAAAAGTATATTCCTGTAAAGAAAATTTTCAGTTAAATACTTCTGCGGGAACATAAATCGCCCAAGTGGTGGAGTATCTCAGATGGGATTTTTTTTTCCAGTAAGAAAATAAGAAACTTAAATTCTCTATCTTCTTAGAAATTTGCCCAATTCGTTGTAGAGTTTTTCAGATCTAGCTTGTTCGGGAGACCTTTATGCTCTGTGAATGCCAAGAAGTCCGTGTGAATTTTGCCAGCAGGTGGCACCAAATGTTTTCATTAGAAAAGTAACACTGGAGGAAAACCTCTTTTGCATCCTCTGCTAGTAAAAAAGCCTTTTAAGTGAGCATTGCTGGTTCATTCACCCAAATACAGGAAACATGTGCCTTTCTTATTTGGTGGCTCTTTGGCAATCTACTGTTGCAGTTCAGGGTGAGTTATTTCCTTGAAGTTTGTTAAAAGGGAAGTATGGTGAAATTAAAGACGCGAAACAAAGCTTTATTAGAGTTTTGTAGACCAATTAAAATCCAGTCTCTCAGCCGCAAACCCTTCCCTTAACCCCTTCTCCGGGATGCTGAAACAAAGGACAGAAAGAGATGACGGATGGTTCCATTTTCCCTTGTTAACCTTGCCGTAGAATCTTGTTACTTTTTTTCAGATCCCAAGTCAGCCCTTAGTAGTCTGGTTAAACTTTAGGGAAGGGTACCCTACTGTGACTTTATTGATGCAGGCTCTGTTCTGGAGGGGGGCACACTTAAACCTTCAGACATGGGTAGTGAGAAGGATAATATGTTTCTGCTCACCATTACCAGAAAAAAGGGCTGCCAATACTAAAGATCCTGAAAGATAGTGGCTGATGTATGCCAAATTTGAATTCTTATAAGGTTTTTTTTTTTTTGAAATAAACAATGTAGGTACATTCATTTATTCATTCATTCATTCGACAGATATTTTTTTTTTTCAACGTTTATTTATTTTTGGGACAGAGAGAGACAGAGCATGAACGGGGGAGGGTCAGAGAGAGAGGGAGACACAGAATCGGAAGCAGGCTCCAGGCTCTGAGCCATCAGCCCAGAGCCCGACGCGGGGCTCGAACTCACGGACCGCGAGATCGTGACCTGGCTGAAGTCGGACGCTTAACCGACTGCGCCACCCAGGCGCCCCATTCGACAGATATTTTTGAGGGTCTGCCATGCCAGGCATTGTACTTGGGAGACAGGGATCCAGTGATGAAGAAAAACACGTGGTTCCGGCTCTTAAGGTGCTCATCGTCCAGTGGATACTAATCAGGTTAATATTGTCCAATACTAATCAAGTCGCCCTCATGACCTTACGCCAACAAACTGAGGATAGTGCTCTGGAGGAAAGGAACACTGTCCCAAGATGCTGCTGAACCGAGGAAGTTGACCAAATTCCTAGATTCGAGCAGAGATGGGCACAGGCAAGTTTCCCTATGGAAGTGTCCCAGCTGGAGCTGGCATGTGAAGGGTGAGGAAGAATTCATTAGGTGAGGGGGTAGGAAGAGGTGAGATGGAAGGTCAGATCAGGGACAAGCAAGTTCAAAGACCTTAAGGTGTGAGGGAGACTGGAGCATGTGAGACTCCAAGATGCAAGGGGGAAGGGACTCAGTGTTGAAGGGGAGAATAGATGCTATTACATGAGCGAAAACTCGTCATGGGTTTTACATTCTTCTCCATGTTTTTTGAAATTAAAATTTTTTTAAAGTATTTATTTTTGAGAGAGAGAGAGAGAGACAGACAGAGCACAAGCAGGGAGGGGCAGAGAGAGAGAGAGGGAGACACAGAATCTGAAGCAGGCTCCAGGCTCTGAGCTGTCAGCCCAGAGCCCGACGTGGGGCTCGAACTCACAAACCATGAGATCCTGACCTGAGCTGACGTCGGACACTTAACTGACTGAGCCATCCAGGTGCCCCATCTTCTCCATATTTATTATATTCCCCACCACCACCAAAAGAAAAAGAAAAGTCTAACTAACACACACACTCCAAAATTCTATTACCTCATCTGTAGTGGTCTCCTGCTTTTGTAATATGGTTGGCTTGAAGCCAATGTCCAAATACTCCTGAAAAGTTTGGGAATTTTCTTTTCCGCAGTACAGGGACCCATAAGAATGGACACGAGTGCCTCTCAGGAAGGCTAGTTGTGAAAGTCAGTACTGTCACCTGCAATGCTAGAAAGTGGGTTATTAAGCCTTCATTTGAGGAAGTGTGGACCTGTGAACTGATTGAGATTTAGAAATGACCCCAACCTTCTGATGCGGTGGTAGCCTTGGTTTACCAAATCTGGAATTTTCTCAGTTATATACATCAAGCTGGGCCAGGAGCTCGATGATCAACCTACCATGCCCTAAGACCTCAGCAGGTCAGTCTTTCCGATGAGTCCTAATGTCTACCAAGGTGAGTGTGTATCTATGTGTATTTGTCTGTTCTAGTATAATTACATACCCTTTGCCACCTTGGGACGTTCCCATGGTCATCGCAATCAAGGCAAGTTGCCTTTTCAATGGCAGCATCTTCCTACAGTAGAAGAGCCACTATGTTGCTTTTCAAAGATGTTGGTGTTTCCCTCGCCAGTGGCTATCTCAGGCCCTGATGATGAGATCATCTATGGGGCTACTTCTACAACTGCATTCCTATCTCTTGACATCTTTGAGTTATTTTCTTCTCTATTGAACTCACCATTTCCGGCCTCTCAGCTTTCCCGAGACTGAACTTCCAATTGAGCCAAGGCTTCTTCAGCTGACAAGCACTCTATGAGAATGGCTCTCAGCTGCTCAGCGTAGCATTAGTAGATCCGGAATCATGGGTGATTGTACCCACAGTTATCCTGATCAAAATGATGTTTATTCCTCCCGCCTGACTCAATAGCCCTCAGGATCCCTTTTCTCACACATCGGCAGATCTTTGTCAATATAATTGAGTAAAGTCTTGTAAGGCTTTTGGTGGATAAATCTACTGGGTTTGGCTTTGTAAATCTTCCCCTCCCCTTAGGAAATTCTGGGCTCTGATTTTAGCTACATGTCTGGGGATATCGAGGATTGGCATGTAAAGTGGTTTGGTGGGGGGGGGGTGCATAGAGCATTAAGAGAATCTGCTCTTCTCCATCTGGGAGAAGGTCAGAATCCCCAGGCCAAACATGGAGATGCCTAATCAGACAAGGAAAGAGGAGACTCAAAAGGGGATGCTAAGAATGGGTTGAGGGTTGGGAAAATTGGAAGTCTTTAAATCCTCCCATATATCCCCATTCCAGTTCTCTTCTGATCAATGACCTTATACATACAAAAATCAAAAACACAGAAACATTATGTAGATATGAATTCAGCTGATAATATAATTGGGGAACTTTACATCACACTTGGCCTTTGATTTTCAACTACCTCAGTGCCATCCTTTTGACATAGGCTTCGAAAAATGAGAATAAACAAAGCTGCAAATGCCAGCTTTAAAACTAGGATGACCCTGGGGGTGCCTGGGTGGCTTAGCCGGTTGAGCGTTCGACTTCGGCTCAGGTCATGATCTCGCAGTTCGTGAGTTCGAGCCCCACATCAGGCTCTGTGCTGAACGCTTGTTCAGAGCCTGGAGGCTGCTTCAGATTCTGTGTCTCTTTCTCTCTCTGCCCCTCCTCTGCTCATGCTCTGTCTCACTCTGTCTCTCGAAAATAAATAAATGTAAAAAAAAATTTTTTTTAAAGAATTCAGAGGACAGAGACGTGTGGGCTTGAAGGCTGAGGGAATCCTTGCTATAGGAGGTGGGGGCTGAGATGAACCTTGAAGAACATTTAAATAAGAATAAATAGGAATCCAATTTTATCAAAAATTACAGATATATGATAGAAATAAAGATAATATGTTCCAGGGACATTGACTGGGCTGATTTCATTAGTTTGGAGGAGTAGGACTTAAGGTTGTAGCCATACTGAGGAAGATGTTGCTAAATTAAGTTTGAAGTATTAATACATGGGGCCATCTGAGTGGCACAGTCAGTTAAGCATATGACTCTTGATTTCGGCTCAGGTAATGATCCTAGGGTTGTGGGACAGAGCCCTGCGTTGGGCTCTGCACTGAGCATGGAACCTGCATACAAATCTCTTTGTCTCCCTCTGCCCCTCTCCAACTCATGCATGCATGTGCACATGCTCTCTCTCTCTCTCTCTCAAAAAAGAAAGTACTAATACATGACTTTAATGCTAACATATCTTCAAGTATAGTGCAAATGTTGATTGATATTGTTATTTTTTAATTAATAGCACCCTTTCAATTAATAGTAACCCATACCAATATACTTGACCCTTAAGTGCTTTCCACAAACAGTATCCCATAATCTCATAATCTTGCATAATGTCCATTCATTTCTTTAATACTTCTGGGCGTCTGCTCTGAACTGGGCACTGTACTAGGCATGGAGTATATAAAATTATATCCAATATTGCCCCTGCTTTCAAGGAATTCACAGTTAGTTTTTATGTGAACTGGTCTGTTAAGCAGGAAAAAATTAGGGGGATGACCTCCGGAGGGAAGTCAGGGCTAAAAACATAAGTTTTGTTCATTGCTGAGATGTGCACAAGGCACATGTGTGTTTTAGAAAGAAAAACAAAAAACAGATTTCGAAGAACAACCCAAAGCAGTTGGAGCCTTTTTAAAAGTTTCTGAGTCGGGGCGCCTGGGTGGCGCAGTCGGTTAAGCGTCCGACTTCAGCCAGGTCACGATCTCACGGTCCGTGGGTTCGAGCCCCGCGTCGGGCTCTGGGCTGATGGCCCAGAGCCTGGAGCCTGTTTCCGATTCTGTGTCTCCCTCTCTCTCTGCCCCTCCCCCGTTCATGCTCTGTCTCGCTCTGTCCCAAAAAAAAAAAAAAAAAAAAAAAAGTTTCTGAGTCATACACACATATGCACATGCGTGTGTGCGTGCACACACACACACACACACACACAACCGTTTTAGCTAATTTTGCAACAAGGAGGTAATGAGAAATGTTACTTTGAGGTCACAAAACTGTTATTATTATAATGTACACATTCCCTTGAATCAGTGGAGTATTGGGTAACTGGAGAAATGGATGTCAGGATTAGATAGGTGATCAATATCTTTTTAATGCTTATGATAAACTTATAGTTAAATATTTCTAGGCTTGAATCAAGTTTTATCTTCTTAGGGAAATGTGGATCATTTTCTCAGGAAGCCCAGTCTTGGGATAGAAGAAAATAGCTCATTCCCAGAGGTAGAGTTGAATTGTACTGAATATGTTTGGGGCTCGTCTCCATTCTTTTAGGGAGACAAAGATTTTAGGAGGAATTAATAGAAATGTAATCTTACCATCCACATATTACATCCCCCAGGGAATTCTTTATCTCATCTTATATTTCAATAGAGCTGACTATGGAGTAAAAGGCGATTTTGGAGCCTTGGAAGCAGCAGCATAGCATGACCTCCAGCCAGGGGTCCTGAAAGTCATTATTAAGAGCACCCGGTGAGAGAGTGATCCCCACAGAGATGCTTGGTGAACAGATGCTCAGTGGGGAGGAGAAAGTGAGGAGAGGAAAGGCTGGGGCCAGAACCCTGTGGAAGACTCGTGATTAGGGGGCAGGAAAGACAGAGAAGATAAGATGAAATGGAACAAAGGATGAGCACAGTCTCAGGAAAACATTGAATCACAGAAGGCGAGGAAAAGAGTTTTCATCGGAGTCAAATAGAGCTAAATGAAAGAACATGACAGATTTTAAAAAGATCTTAGAGTTGGCTTCTCAAAGTTATTAGTAAAAGTTTGGAAAACAATCTCTGATCTTAACTTTCTGAGATCATCCAGTTGTTTTGTTAGCTGCCTTTTTGTTTCCGGAAGATTCTGAAGAACAAATCAATTTATACATATATACAAATAAATGAGAAATAGGTTTGTTACTCAAAGATCACCTTGCAGAGATAAACATTGGAGAAAAGAGATGAAATATGAAAGCATACATACGTTTATAACAACTGATAGCAAGTTCAGGGGCTTTCTTCTATCCAGAAGCCATGGCTCCCTTTGTCTACAAACCATGGTACTCCTTCTTCCATCTGGAAGTCAAAGCCTTGCCCTCTGAGTGTTGTCTCCCAGGACCCTATACCTTCCCAACTGGGCAACCACCCTGCGCCCACTTATCTTTCTCACCCAGGTACCTTTGCTTACCCTCTACTTAAACTTTCTTTGGTGCCTTTATTCAATAAGTATTAGATGCCTTCTTTTTGCCCGGTAAGGGAGTTACTATGGAAACTCAGATGGCCATGGCCTCTGTTCATGTAAAATTTTGCATCTCATGGGACAGGAAGACATTAAATAATAGCACATATAATCATGTAACTCGGAGCTATGTGCAGAAGAAACTGATGTAATCACATGAAAGTTAAATAAAAGTCTGGACCCAGATGCCCAAGATCTGAGGGGTATGTAGGAGTTAATTTGGTAAAAGGTAGGGGAAGTGTCGGAGGCAGAGAGAACAGCGTGAAGGCCAAGAAGGGAGCCCAGAGCACAGAAAGTGACACAGCAGCACAGGATGAAGTAGCGAGGAAGGCAGGGGCCAGACTGGGCCATGAGCTGGTCCAGAATAAAGCTTCGATCTGTATCTATTTCCTATAGGTAGTTGAAAGCAAGTGAAGGATGTAAACAGAGGAATTACACAGTCGAATTTATGTTTTGGAAGATCATTCTGGGACAATGTACCTGAATAAACATTAGTTTTATATAACAATAGCAGTAAATGAAATTATAAATAATTACGCACCATGACTAACTGCGCTTTATTCTAGGGATGCAAACCTGGTTTAATACGTGAAAATCAGTCAGTGGACATCCACCATGTTAACAGGTTAAAGGAGAGAAATGACATGGTTAAATCAAGCAATTCAGGAAAAGCACCTGACAAAATCCAACACACCGATTCATGATAAAAAAAAAAAAAAAACTATCAGAAAAATAGGAATGAAAGGGAACCTCCTCAAACTAGAACAGAATGTTCATAAAACTCCTATTGTTAACATCCGACTTAGTGGTGAAGAACTGATGCTTTCTCCCTAAGGTTGAGGGTAAGGTAAGGATAGCCACTCTTATAATGGCTATTCAGCATAGAACTGGAAATTTCAGCAGCGCAATAAGGAAGAAAAGAAAAGAAAATGCATATAGAATGAAAAGGAAGTAATAAAACTGTCCCTATTTGCATATTACATACTGTCCACGTAGAAATCACGAGGAATCTACAAAACAACTCGTATAGCTATTAAGTGAGTTCTCTGCTATTACAAGATCAGCATACAAAAATCAATCTATATAGTATTTATATATACTAGCAATTAGCTTGTGGAAACTGAAATGAGATATACAATACTATTTACAATCACTAAAGCAATGAAATACTTAGGTGTAAGTCTAACAAAACACGTACAAGATTTATGTGCCTAAAACTACTAGACAGTGATGAATGAAATCAAAGATCTAAATAAGTGGAGAGGGGCACCTGGGTGGCTTGGTTGATTGAGCATCTGACTCTATTTTGGCTCAGGTCATGATCCCAGGGTCATGGGATAGAGCCCCATGTCAGTGGGTGTGGAGCCTGCTTGAGGTTCTCTCTCTCTCTCTCTCTCTGTCTCTCTCTCTCTCTCTCTCTCTCTCTCTGCCACTCTCCCTTGCTGGCACATGCTCTCTGTCTCTCTCTCTGTCGAATAGATAGATAGATAGATAGATTGATAGATATTCCATTTTCATGAAGAGGAAGACACAACATAGTAACGATGCCAGTTCTCCCCAGATTGATATCAGATTTAATATAATTCTCATTACAATCCCAGCAAGATTTTCTGAAGATATAGACAAGATTATTCCGAAAAGTGTATGGGAAGGCAAAGGAACGAGAATAGCTAAAACAATTCTACAAAGGAAGGGTAAAGTGGGAGGAACTACTCTACCTAATGTCAAGATACCATGTAGCTACGATTATCAAGACTGTTCACGTTAGTAGAGGAATAGACGCACAGATCAGTGGAACAAATTAGAGAAACCAAGAAATATCTTCACGTAAGTACACCAACTGTTGTTTGATAAGGCTGCGAAACCAATTCAGTGGAAGAAGGATGGTTTTTTTTTTTTTTTTGGTGTTTTTGTTGTTGTTGTTTTGTTTTTGTAACAAATGGTGCCGGAGCAATTAGACGTCCACAGGCCAAAAGCTGAACCTTGACCTAAACTTCACACCTTATATGACGATTAACTTAAAATGGAGTATAAATGTGAAGGTCAGACATAAAGCCATAGAACTTTCAGAAGATAGCATAGAGGAACATCTTCGAGACTCAGGGCTTGGTGGAGAGTTCTGAAACACCAAAGGCATGATGCACAAAAGAAAAAATATGAATAAATTGGATTTCATCAACATTAAAAATTTCTGCTCTGCCAAAGCCTCTGTTAGGAGGATGAAACGACAAGCTACAGACTGGGAGAAAATATTTGCAAACCACATATCCGACAAGAGATTCTTAGCTACAATATGTAAAGAATTCTCAACGGGCAGCTTCAGAAACAACAACAACAACAACAACAACAAACAAGCCAATCAGAAAATGGGCAAAAGATATGAAGAGACATTGGACCAAAGAATATATACAAATGGCAACAAGCATATTAAAAACGTTCAGCCCCACTAACCATTAGCTAAATGTAAATGAAGACCAAGGCGAGAGAACACCACACACCCTTAGAACAGCTTAAAAAAAAGTGACGATCCCAAGTGCTGTTAGAGATGCAGAGAAAGTGGATCTCTCAGACGTTGCTGGTAAAATGATACAGCCAGGCTGGAAAATGATTTGGTAGTTTCTTATAAAACCAAATACACAGTTCCGCCCCTGGGCTTTTCAGAGGAACGAGGCTTATGTTCACATTCACACCTGTATACAACCGTTCACTGTGGTTTTACTTATGAGAGCCAAAATTGGAAACAGCCGAAATGAATTCATGGAAGTTCACTCATCCACAACATGAATACTGCCGAACAAGAAAAAGGAACAAACCGTTGGTACGCGGTAACTTAGATCTCAAGGGCATCGTGTTGAGTGACACAAGCCAATCTCAGAGAATCACCTACTCTATGATTTTTAAGGAGACAGCATTTTCAAAAAAGACAAAATTAGTTAGAGATGGAAAACAGATTGGAGGGTGAACGGGTTCCAGATGATGGAGGCAGACAGTGGGGAGAGGTAGGTCCGACTCCCAAGAGGTGGCATGAGGGAGGTCTCTGTGGTGATAAGATAACGGTTCCGTGCCTCGATTGCTGTAGCGGTGGTAACATCAACCTACACACGTGATAAAATGCCACAGGACTAAACCCACACGTGGCGCCAATGTCAAATTCCTGGCTTTGACATTGTACTATAACTATACCAAATGTAACCATCAAGGAACCTGGGTGCAGAACATGTCGGCGGGTCCTCTCTGTCCTATCTCTGTAACTTCCTGTGACTTTATGAATACTCCAAAATTAAAGTTAAGAAAAAAAGCCCCTTTGGTTGTGGCATGAAGAGACTAAGGGAAGAAATGGTAGAATGGTTCCGGTGCAGGGGAAGCGACAAGAGATCAACTGGGAACTTTCCTCTAGTCGTCGCTCTGACGAGGCTGGTTGTGGGAGACATGGAGACAAGTGAACGGATGCGACAGATCTTTTAGGGAGTAAGATGGCAAGTATTCCTTTGGTGTTGGATACGGGGTGAAGGAGAGGGCATTGTCGGCAATAACGCCCGGGTTTCTGGAAAGACCACTACAGTGATGGTGGTGTAGTCAGTGAGCTAGGAAATGGGAAGAACAGAAGGAGTGCAGGGACTTGGGTGTGGAGATCGAGTCCGCTTTAGACATGCTGGATTTGGAGTGCTTTCGAGACAGCGAGGTAGAGCTGTTGACTCTCAGAAACGCAGAGGTGAGTATGTGGGAATCCAGAACCTAGGATACTTAAAGCCACATTGGATGAGATAACTTAGGGAAAGTACAGCAAGCGGAAGAATGAAGTCCTAGGATCTGTTCTTAAGAAATTCCAACATTTAATAGGCCGGGGAGAGAAGTACAAGCAGACAAAGGATATGGAGGAGGCGTGGCCAGAGAAAGAGGAGAAAAGTTGGAAGTGTCAGGGAAGCTGAGGACAGAATGTCTTCCAGGGAGAGCACGACTCACAGTACCGGACGGGCTGGGTAGTCCGGTTAGATTAGAACCGAAGATGTCCCTTGGGTTCGTGATATAGAGGTGGCCTCATTGAGCGTCTCTTTCCCTCCCAGAGCATGGTGGAGTCGATTAAGGAGGCAGTGGAAAGGAAGACAAGTCTGTATCATTTTTCCTGGCGTTTGGCTGTGAAGGGATATAGAGAGAGCTGTGGAAGGAGGTCTTCATTTGCCTGTTGTTAGCCTGTTTCAGAGAGACGCCAATGGAAGAGGACTGGAAATACACCCGAGGAGAAGTGTATGATGCGGCACCTGAGAAGCTCAGAGGCCACAGCTTCCAGACAACAGAAGTAGACACATCACAAGTCATTTTTCGGAACCAGAGAGAGAGAAGTGCCTCTCGCTCAGCAATGCCGGGCTTTGCGTTGTAATGGTAATTATGGCACTTGGGTTTGGTCTGTGCTTTTCCACGTGAATAGACGTTCTCTCCTTAAGTTACTGCTCAGAAGGTTAAATAGGTTAAATTAAAGTTAGAAGGGACGCTGGCATTGACCTAGCTCAGAGGCTGAGAGGAGTCGCTCCTCCCTATGGTGGGCAGGACTTGGATGGAAGCCACTGGAATCCCTCTCATCCCTGCATTCTTCAGCAGATCAGCACACTTCTTTGAGCCCAGGCTTCTTCGCTTACAACATGAACCATAATGCTTTCAAGAGGAGGGGTCTTTGGGATGATCTCTTTTTGTCGATACGGCTTGGAAAAAAGATTGTACGTTTCTCTGTTCACCAGCTTCTCGGTTTGAAGCTGACAAGCCTTACAGGGAAATCTGATCAAGCCCCTCGATTACAGTACAATAGCCTGTACTGCGGCACCATGTTATACTTGGAATATAAACAGCTGACTGGTTTTCAGGTGTCTATTCAAAAGGACTCGTGGCTCACTTGTATTTGGGCAGGGAGGCCCCGATTCCTTGCCGCTTTTGCAAAGACTTAGGCCGACACCCAGCAGCCCGCAGGCCCCGTCAGCAGGGCAGCCCAAGGCAGTAGGTCAGGCACCTGTTCCGTATTCCTGCTGTTGCATCCGCTGAGACCAGAGGTGGTGGTTCTGTTTTTCTATTATATCAAGAAGAACTCCGTTTTCTTGAGGGGCCATAGGGTCAGTAGGATCAATTTGCATGCCTTTGTGTGTGTGTGTGTGTGTGTGTGTGTGTGGAACCCTGCCCATATAACACTTTCTTTTTTTTTTAAGTTTATTTATTTTGAGAGAGAGAGAGAGAGAGAGAGAGAGAACGAGTGTAGGAGGCACAGGGAGAAAGGGAGACAGAGACTCTGAAGCGGGGTCTGTGCTGACAACAGAGAGTCCTACGTGGGACTTGAGCTCACAAACCCATGAGATCATGACCTGAGCCAAAATCAAGAGTTGGACGCTTGACCCACTGAGCCACCCAGATGCCCTGGAGCCCCGCCAACTTAAAATCTTTATGATATTCTCTGCATAGAAACATCTATGTATACATCTTTTTATGTATCTGTTTTGGCTTTTTGTTTGCTTATTTGTTTATGTTAGGGATATTTGAAACAATATATTATTATGAATTAACTGTAGTCTTCTATCCAAGTGGTAAAAATAGTCCCAAAAGTTTTCACGTATTCTTCTATCTTCCGCAAATGAAACCATTGTACAACAGTCGAGACCGGGAAAGTAAAAATAGTACAGACAATACCACTAATTAATCAACAGACCTTACTCCCAATTTTGCCAGTTGTCACATCAATGTTCTTTCTATAACCTAGGACCCAAGCCAGCATTTCACAATTGCATTTAGTTGTAATGACTCTAATCTGGGACAGGTCTCTCTCTTTTTTGTCTTTCATAACCTTGATACTTTTGAGCCTGTCTCTCAGTGTGGGTCTCTCTGATGTTTCCTCACAGTTGAAATCAGGTTTGTATGCGTCTCTCTTTTAAGCACCGGGTTTTGGAGTTTGGGAGCCGGAATTCATATGCTACCCATGCATCAGGCGCCTGTGTTCTTAGCGAAAGGCAAATTCACTTACAGAAGAAAGAATCTGCTTCTGGCTGTACCTCTGGAGCTATAAAATTAATCCTTAATGCAACTAATATAGCACTTATGGTTCACCTCCTGGGTTTTCATGAAATATATTTTTTAAAGGAACGTGAACTTTAAGTGTTATATTGTTTAATGTGCTATTTAAAACAGCTAAGTACCTGAGGGTATCAGTTCTTAAATCCCTATCATTAGTCATCATTAATTCACAGGGAACACAGCTAAATCATCAGAAACTAATGCTTAGACCAATTATTGGATCAACAGAAATTCTTAAAGACTAAAGTCCCCCATAAATAACTTCATGGTTTAACAGCAACCAATCGCGGGGCACGAAGGGGCTCAGCCCCCAAAAGATTTGCAGGCTGGGTACGACTATTGACGTCTCCAAAATGAGTGTGGGAAGGTGACAGTGGTCTAGAAGTTCTTTCAAGCTTTCAATTCAAATGCCACGTAAAAACTATAACTGGGACAGGAATCAAGAGCCAAATTCCAGTCCCCCAGCTTACTATCATGTCACCTTAGTCTAGGAACTCAACCCCACTCATTTATCCCCTCCTTTTTAAAAAAGACAGAGTGTCTTCTATGTGCTCAGCTCTAAGCCAAGCACAGGAGATCTTATGCTGAATTAAAATAGATAAGGTATTTGGCCAGAAGGGATAAGGGAAAAGTGTTCTAGGTGGCGGGAACAGTGTGAACAGAGCCATTTGGCAGAAGAGAGCAAGAGTTTGGAAAAGAGACCATGGCAGCTAGATGGCGGGGAAAAAGGGCAACAGAACAGAAGCTGACTTTGTGGTGGAGGGAACGGCGAGACTGTGGGAACACCACAGGGAAAAATGAACCCAAATGGATCATAGAGCTAAATGTAAACCCTAAGCTTACAAAATGTTTAAAGGAAATGGAAGAGAATTCAAGTTGAGAGTCTGAGGTAAGCAAAGATTTCTTGGATGTGGTACTACAAGCAATTGAACACAGAAAAAAAAAATGGTGCAGTGGACTTCATCACAATTTAAAACTTCTGCCTTTTATAACACACTCTTTTTAAAAAAATGTTTAATGTTTCTTTATTTTTGAGAGAGAGAGAGAGAGAGAGAGAAACAGAGAGAGAGAGAGCAGGGGAGGGGCAGAGAGAGAGGGAAACAGAGGATCAGAAGCAAGCTCCTCACCGACAGCAGAGAGCCCAAGGCAGGACTCGAACCCACGAACTGTGAGATCATGACCTGAGCCGAAGTCGCATACTTAACCGACTGAGCCTCCCAGGCGCCCCTAAAAGACACTTTTAAGAGAACAAAATGGCAAATCCCAGGACAGCAGAACATGTGAAAATATTTGTAACCTGAATATGTAAAGAGCTCTCTCAAAACTCAATAATAAAATAAACCCAAACGACCCAATTAAAAACGGGGCAAAGGACTTGACCAGATACTTCAGCAAAGAATATATATGGGTGGCAAAAAGAAGCAGATGAAAAGATACCTCGATATCATTGTTAGAGAACCACAAAGTAAACCGTGATGAGGTCTCTTCATACCTATTAGAAAGGCTAAAATTTAAGAAGACTTATCATACCAAATGTTGCAGAGGATGTGAAGGGCCTGGAACTCTCCTTGCTGGTGGGCGTGTAAAATGGTGCAATCACTTTGGAAAATTCTTGGCAGTTTCTTAAATTAAGCATTACCTTATCATATTATCCAGACATTTCACCCCAGGCATTTACTCCGAAGAAATGAAGGCACATGTCCATGCAAAGACTTAGATATGAATCTCCATAGAAGCGTTATTTGTAACAAGCCAAACCTGGAAACAACCCAAATGTCCATCAGCAAATGAATAAATTGTGGTATATCTTTACGACGGAATGCTACTTAGCGATCAAAAGGATTGTTAAATGATTGATACTTGCAACAAGCTGAACGTCCAAATAGTTATGTTGGGTGAAAGAAGCCAGACAAAAAGTGTGTACTCTGTATGATTCTATTTGTGCAAAATTTCCGGAAAATCACTTTCTGTAATGACAGAAAACAGATCAGTGGCCTCTTGGAATAGGCAGGGAGGGGGGGAGGGGGTGGCAATGAGTGGAAAAGAAGACTTACAAAGGAGCATAAAAAGACTCTTGGCAGTGATGAATATTATCGCTCGTGTGATTTTGGTGATGATTTTGCAGGTGCAGATGTATGTCAAAAATTATCAAATTATATACTTTAAATACGTGCGGTCTGTTGTTGTGTCGCGTCTATTTTATTCAATTGTATGTCAATCTAATTTTATTCTAGTGTATGTCGATTCTATTCTATTCTACTCTTTGTCGGCCAGAGCTGGGTCATAGGCGGGTCTTGGGCCACATGCCTGTGTCATGGCTGAAACGGAGGCTTGGGGACATGCATGCTTGCCTTGTAAGATTGGAAGGTTCCCCGAATGCTGCAAGGGTCATCCGATGCTGGATGGCCAAGAATCGCCAACATCAGGAGTCCGGGCCACTTTTAAGCTTACCCTCCATGCCCTTAGCTAAGAAAGGAATTTTTATAAGATTTCTGTTGAGAATCCCATGAGATCATATATGTGGAAGTTGCCATTTTCAGTATGAAGGCAAGCTGTTATTTTTCAAACCCATGAAACTTTGGAACTGAACATTTTTTTTTTTTTTGGTCCAACTAAAGTCTTAAAGGAATACACAAGAACTAAATAGCTGAGGAGAAGGCCCCATGAACAAACAGTAGGAGATGCCAGAAGACAGAGAAAGGCCTTAGATTCTAGGTTGTGAAGCAACCAGCAGAGGGCCCAAAGAGAACAGCCCGATAAAGCTGACTCCTTGAAGGAAATTCTTTCTCTGGCTATTTCTGTAACTTTAAAATCTAGTGACGATGGGGGCCGTAGCAGAAGCATTACAGTTAATAAGTTTATACACGTTGAAATCTGACACAGTGCCTATTATAAATAATAAGTTGAATAAGAATACCTTTACAGCTGTCATAAAATATTTTTGTATTACTGCGTGTATATCCGTATAACACATATTACCAAGTCAAATGTGGGAAAACGCTATCACACCCATCTAACTGTTCTACATCATCTTACGGCACCATCTTGCATTTGCATATCCTCAGCCGCGCGCGCACACACACACACACACACACGCAGTTTGTTAACACCAACTGAACTGACTAGATGCTGTAATTCCACACATGACTCCTATGACTTGGCCTTTGCTCTACCACAGTCAACACTGGAAATGGAAGCATTTAGTCTATAGGACACCCAGGGAAAGACCTTATAACTGCATTTAGAAGGTTATATATTGGGGCGCCTGGGTGGCTCAGTCGGTTGGGCGTCCGACTTCGGCTCAGGTCACGATCTCACGGTCCGTGAGTTCGAGCTCCGCGTCGGGCTCTGGGCTGATGGCTCAGAGCCTGGAGCCTGCTTCCGATTCTGTGTCTCCCTCTCTCTCTGCCCCTCCCCCGTTCATGCTCTGTCTCTCTCTGTCCCCAAAATAAATAAACGTTAAAAAAATTTTAAAAAAAAGGTTATATATTTCACAGCACCCCTGGTATACTAACAAAGTAACATTAATTCCTCCAGTAATGTTTGCCATGTGTTTTTAGGTAAACTCCTGTATTTTAGAAAAGTTTTAGAATTACAGAACAGTTGTGAAGACAGAACGGAGAGTTCCCGGACGTTCCACACCCACTTTCTCTTATTGTTAACATCTTACATTCGTGTGGTGAGTTTGCTAAAGTGAATAACCAGTATTGATAGGTTATCATTAACTAAGGTCCCTACTTCATTCATATTTTGGTGATTTTCACCTAATGTCTCCTTCTGTTCCAGGATCCCATCCAGGGAACCGCGTTGCATTTAAGTCATCGGGTTTCCCTAGGCTCCTCTTAGCTGTGACAGTTCCTCTGCCTTTCCTTGTTTTGGATGACTTTGACCGTTTTACAATTTACTGCTCAGAGATTTTGTGGACAGTCCTTCAGCTGGGATTTGTCCATTTTTTTTGTTGTTGTGATCAGACCTGGGTTATCTGTTTGTGAAAGGAAAGCCACAGAGGTGAAGTGCCATTCTCACCACGTCATATCAAGACACACGCTACCGACATGACTTATCGCAGTTGGTGTGGACCTTGGTCGCCTGAGTTAGATGCACTGTGTGTTGTGTATTGTTCACTCTGTGATGTAGCAGGTCTGTCTGCCACTTATTTTGTCATTGTTTTTCTAATATTTTATCATGAGAACTTGAAAACACACACCAAAGTTGAAGTTTTAGGTTTTTATAATATTTACATAAAACCCCAAGATAGATTCTACAACTGATCTTTTACTAAAACACTTGCTTGGCCACACACCTGCTATCCATTCTGCCACCCATCGCTGTCAACTCATCTTTTTTTTAAAAGTTGTCACTTATTTACTTATTTATTTTTAAAAATCTTTAAGTTTATTTTTGAGAGAGAGAGAGAGAGAGAGAGCGTGAGCAGAGGAGGGGCAGAGAGAGAGAAGGAAGAGAGAGGATCCCAAGCAGGCTCCACACTGTCAGCACAGAGCCCAACGTGGGGCTCGAACTCACAAACCGTGAGATCGTGACCTGAGCTGAGACCGAGAGTTGGACGCTTAACCAACTGAGCCACCCAGGGGCTCCTTGTCATTTATTTTAGATTCTGCCGGTGTTGCCCCACAATACAAGAAGAGATAGAACAGCCTTGTTGCAAAGAGACAAAGGAAGAGAATCATACTGGATTTTAAAATCCAAGTTGAGCTGCCGTGGCAGGAGCACATTGAAGAGAATAGTGGAGGGTAAAAATTAGCCTGCAATTTAGGAACTAGCGGAAAGTCCTTTGGCGTCATGAAGCGTGTCCAAAATACCACCGCAACTCCAAAGATTACCAGCCAATAGCATGGAAAGAAGCTGAAGAAAACTATGGCCCAAGGCATGTGTGATTTCAGGGTGTTTGAAGAAAAAGGAAGACCATTTTCCAGTTTTGGATGCCAGGAGCGTATCTCCAAAGGAATTGTACCAGAAAAACCTGGAATTGTAGTCCCATTTCCAGGAACCGTCCCCAACACTAAATGGGAAATGCCAGGGTGTCATATTTTAATGATCTATTCCTTTAAGGCAGAGAAGGACGCAATGAATATCCCTTTACACTCCTCCTTGTCTGTAAGTGTGAGTATTTCTCCGGGAGAACAGCCTTTGTGTTCCTTTGCTAGAGATGCTGTAAAAAATAGTACTACAGCCTGGGTGGCTTCAACAACAGAAATGTATTTCTCACAATTCTGGAGGTTGGAAGTCTGAGATCAGTGTCTGCAAGAAGGATTCCCTGTAAGCATTGTGAGAATCTATTCCAGGCCTCTCTCCTCGGCTAGAAGATAACCACCTTCTCCCTACGTCTCTTCACACTCTATCGCCTCTGTCTCTGTGTCCAAGGTTTCCTTTTTATTAGGACACCAGTCGTGTTGGAGGAGGGCTCACCCTAATGGCCTCATTTTAACTCGATGATCTTTATAAAGGTCCTGTCTCCCAATAAGGTCATGTTCTGAATTGCTAGGCTTAGCACTTCAGTGTAGGAACTGGGGGGCAACTCAACCTGTAAGTCTTCAAACTTATTTTTTGTACAACCCTTCAACGAATTTGGAGAAACTACGTACCCCCTCACACAGTTTAACATTGACCTTTAAGAAATTACAGGCTTAAAACGGTTCTGAAGGGTAGAATTGCTAGCATTTTGTAAATATTAACATTTAAAAGTAAATAGTGACTCTTTCAAGTGTATCCAAAAAAATCTAAATACCGTAACAATTTGATTCAATAATCATCATCTATTAAAAAATGCATGCATAATTTCCTATGGAAATTTGATATCTTTCCTATTTCCACATTCCGTTCCAATTCCCCCACAGAGTTTTTATCTTCGTGTTATATATTTTCACGCTGGGAAGTCCCAGTTTTGATCACCCTATTATACTTCTTTTTGACAAGATTATAAGTGGAAATTAAAATTTTTAAACGTTTTATTTCCCGGGATCAGAAGGCTGTAAGTGTTTAAACTTTCTAATTGGGAGTGTTATCAGTTGAGCAAGAAAACAAAACTGTATTAGAAAATAATTATCCTCTTATAATTTATTGAGCAGAAGAAATAAACTATCTTTGAAAATGCTTCTCCACAAATGATATAAATGGTGCTTCTCCCTCCAATTAGTTCATGTATCCATTGATGAATGGCTTTATACTAGAACAATACGACTTCTGCAGTGACTTTTATTTCTGTCCTCCACCCCATTTTTATAGAAGTAACTGCTGAGAAGACTCATTCAGAGTAATAAATAAGTGGGAATGAAAGGTGTTTGTTAAAGCAATTTTATCCAATTATTTGAATTTTCTTCAAATTACATGCCAACTACTACCTAGTAATTTACTACCCAAAATTATTTTTAGTACTCTTCTTGTTAAACATCTATTAGATTCAGGGTGCCTGGGTGGCTCAGTGGGTGAGGTGTCTGACTCTTGATCTCAGGGTCGTGAGTTCAAGCCCCGCATTGGGCTCTGTGCTGGGCATGATGCCTATTTAAAAAAAAAAAAAAAATTCTACTAAATTCTTCAAAGTGGTGAAAGCTGAAAAACCACCTGACAAGCAAATGAGAGTTAGTTACACTTCCAAATTCCAGAAGAGACGCCTAGATTTATCAAACAGCTCTTGGTTACACGTTGCTCCTTCACTGTAAGCACCTTGTTTAGAACAGATTGCTCTCTTAGAGTTCTCCAAAAAAGCAAACTCTAAAATCAAGTCTTGGGGCCCCTGGGTGGCTCAGTCGGTCGAGCGTCCGACTTCGGCTCAGGTCATGATCTCACAGTCCGTGGGTTCGAGCCCCACGTCGGGCTCTGTGCTGACCGCTCGGAGCCTGGAGCCCGTTTCGGATTCTGTGTCTCCCTCTCTCTCGGCCCCTCCCCCGTTCATGCTCTGTCTCTCTCTGTCTCAAAAATGATGAATAAACGTTAATAAAAAAATTAAAAAAAAATAAAGTCTGTTATCATCAAAACCTTGAAGCTGCAGATTTATCTCATTTAACTTATAAAAAATATCCTTCTTACACTGATAAAACCAACACCCTCTGTCAAGCCTGTCCACAAAAGAAAACATCTTCTGACAGCAACAGTTTAACTTTGTTTTTGATTCCAGTAAATGTTAACACAGGATTCAAAAATCTCATTAGCCATTCCTTGAATCGAATTTGAATTTAATAGTACATACATATTAAACACTACTAAAACTAATGAGAAAGAAATTTCAAGATGCATATTGTAAAGGGATGATTTCAATGGTGTAGAGATTATTAATTTATTCCCTTATAATAAGTTATCCAAACAAGAAAATGAACTGATGTGTCTTGTCATTTAACTTACAATATTTTGTAAATGATATTTAGATACCATTTGGCTAACACTGTAAATTATTTTTGAAAAGAGGTATATGATGAAAAACATGGCATTGCTTTGGTAAGTGTGTTTGTGTGCATTTTTGGATTGTTGGTATTGTGCTACGGGGAGTAATTAAATTAGAACCCAGTATAGACGTCAGAAATAACATCATTGATTTTTAGATCTCAGGATAAAACTTGTCCTCATATTTAAAGGAAAAGGGGGCATCTGGGCGGGGGCGGGGGGAGGGTCTTAGTCTGTTAAGCGTCTGACTCTCGATTTTGGCTCAGGTCACGATCTTACAGTTGTGAGATTGAGCCCCATGTCAGGCTCTGTGCTGCGCATGGAGTTTGCTTAAGATTCTCTTTCCCTTGCTCCCTGCCCTTCCCCAGCTTGCGTGGGCATAAGAGAGGGAGAGAGAGAATTCTAAGCAGGCTCCCCGCTGTCAACCCAGAGCCTGGCATGGGTCTCTATCTCATCAACCATGGGACCGTGCGTGACCTGAGCCAAAATCAGCAGTCAGATGCTTAACTGACTGAGCCATCCAGGTGCCCCAACATGAAGCGTTTTATAAATAAAATGAGCTGGGAATTAATTTCAGCTAGAATAGACATTTAACGATATGCTTTTATACTGTGCATTTTAGCTGCTTTATTGAAGAGCACACACCAAAAGAAAGAAACGATGAACACATTTTATTTGTGGCTTTTTATCCAATTTACTTTGGGCAGTTTGGTGTCTCCATGTCAGAGGCATTAAAAAAAAAAAACAACACAGAGTCACTAACCTATGCTTTTCTGGCTTTTTAATGTTGTTTTTCTTTCCAGCTAATGATACGCTTTAGGCATAAATATTGAGGATGGCCTAGAGGAACTGCTAAATTTTAACTTGACAAACAAGCGATGTCTCGCAATACGACTAGTACGTGATGCCGAACATCACATGATCACAACGGAGCCAATGGTTCTCGAAATTCGCTCTGATATTCAGGTGCTTTGGATGACAAGCATGTTTCCAGACTAACTGTGCCTACAAACCAAGGTTTTACTGTATCTCATCTCAGAGCAAGGCTTTACTCCTAATAGAACTGTGCCTACAAACACTAGAAGACCAAAAGCTTCATGGTGCTCTGAGTAGTCCTTAAAGGAGGCTTCTCTTTTGTTACTCACAGGTTTTTGAACTCAGGAGCCAAGAACTGAATTAGGATTTGGGATGGATGTAGGAAGGGCTTTTGTGAACACAGGTAGGCTCTTAGGTCAGTCCAGTAAAATCCTGCAACCTGATGAACCCTTTGAATAGCCCTGGTGTAAAGAATACCGGGTTCCTGGGTGTGCACATGTTCAATGTTAAGAAACACGTCCAACATGCCCTCCACGGTGTTTGTGCCCATGTACACTTCCATCACCCGTGCACGAGTGTTCCCATCACTCTGGACACTTGCCTCCATTTGATACGATACCATCAGACTTTGAAGGTTTCATCCACTTGGCGGGTGGACTTTGCTTTACAAGATTTCCAAAGGACAATGAGTTCATGGATTTTGCTTTACCTTTTCCAAATTATTGATGAGTTTTGGCTTATCGTTTGTCAGCTTGTCAGTTTGTCAGCTGAGTTTCTATGGCGGTAAATGATCCTTATTTCTTTCTTCCTTTTTTTGTTTGATTTTTAGAATTAAATTTTGAAGCTATATATATATTTTTTTTTAATGTTTATTTATTCATTTTGAGAGAGAGTGAGAGAGAGTGGGGAAGAGGCAGAGAGGGAGAGAGAGAGAGAGAGAGAGAGAGAGAGAGAATCCTAAGCAGGCTCCATGCTGTCAGCACAGAGCCCAAAACAAGGCTCGATCTCACAAACCATGAGACCATCGCCTGCGCCAAAATCAAGAAAGAGTCAGGCATTTGACCCACTGAGCCACTCAGGTGCCCCTAAGTTCTTTATATATTCTATATGCTGATCCTTTGTCTGGCTTAGTGTTGCAAATACTGTCTCCTAATCTGTCCCTGTATCATATCTTTAACTTTAGAGTCACTGTCATTATCCTCATCGTCCAGGCCTGTTTAAATACCTTGTGTGTATTACCTCATTTAATTCTCACAATAGCCCTATGAAGGAGGGCTTATTATATCCCCATTTTACAGGTAGAGAAAGTGAGGCATGCCAAGACTTAAGGAAATTGATCAAGGTTGTCCAGCCA
The DNA here is from genome assembly GCF_022079265.1 of Lynx rufus. Classification (NCBI taxonomy): domain Eukaryota; kingdom Metazoa; phylum Chordata; class Mammalia; order Carnivora; family Felidae; genus Lynx; species Lynx rufus. The sequence continues at coordinate 129,442,759 of NW_025814878.1, forward strand.
GTCAGGAGAGGAGCACTCATCCTTAATCACTAGACTTGCCTCCTATAACCTCATCTTAATACAATGCAAGCAATATTGCAGTGTTTAAGATGTAACTTCAGTATAATACAAATGGTATTGAGTTTTATAGTCAAAAGCTATAGGCCATTTCATTTTGATTGGCATAAAGTCCTCACAATGGATTATATATTATGTGAGACCTGTGGATTACAAAAAGGAGAAAGAAAAAGACACAGTCCCTGCCCTCAGGGTGCTTGCAACGCAGGAGGGAAGGTAGTCAATTGCAATACTGTGTAATGAGCCCCGTAATAAGATCCAGCCGAGGACGCTAATAGAACATGCAGAAGGGGCCCTAACATGCAATCATGTGTGGTTCTACCAATAATCATGTCATACAAATGATCTCTGGCACATGTGCCAACCTTCCCTTGTCTTATACATTAGTTGAGACATAAATGTCCTAATTCATACGGCTGATCTGCTTGTTGAGATCTTTTTGGGACTCTGACTTGCCCATGGCAGGTTTCAGCGAGCATCTCCACCAGCATGCCAGTTACAGTTTGCTTAGAACGTTGTCGATGTCCTTATTCGTATCATTCACCACCCAAAGAACTGGTAAGAGACGTGGGATAGATTTTTGGAGACAAGTTGGGGGGGGGGCAGCACGCAAGCCAAAGTGATCAGCATTCTGACAGTGGTTCGTCCCATTTTGCCTCTACTTCTAGAATACAGAAGGGTAGCATGGGCGAGGGGAACACAGAGCAAGGTGGTGATAAGCAGCTCTGGCCACAGAGGTGGGGCTGACCACGGTGGCTGTCCCGCTGTTTCCTTTCCTTTTCCTTCTTTTCCTCCCTTCTCCCCGCCCCCAACCACCATCAGATGCTGCAGAATCTCTTCAAGAAATTAGTGAAGCTTTAAGTTCTCATTTGAGCTGAAAATTACACAGCATCGCTTAAAACTGCTGGCACCGCAGTTTATTCCTGTTTAAAAATGGGGGGGGGGGGGACAAGTAATGCTGGACGCTAGATGGGAAATTTCAATTCTTCACTGCGTTTTGGAGGGAGGAAAGATTAGGAAAGGCAGGAGATCACTTTTGCCTGTGAGCCCTGGTGGTACCAAGCGGGAAAAGCGCACCCACCCGTAAAGCCATTTGTGACTTCCTGCGAGAGCAAATGTTGTCTTACCTGGATTTTTCCTATTCTGTCATTCCAGATTGGTTATTTTTAAGCCCGCAAGCGCAAATATTCTTCTTGGCTGCTAGTGTTCGGTCTCACCTCGCTTGCTATTTTAGCCATTGTCCTATAAAGGGACGGCCCTGTGATCTCGCAGGGTGCCGTGGAAGAGAGGGAAGAGCGGGGAGGCAAGCAGGAAAACGTGACCAGGAGGGCAGACGGGCTGCCACCAGGGCTGTTAGCAGGCACAGGTGAGGGGCGGGGGCAGGGGGAAGCGACCAGAAACAAAGTCCAGCAAAGTGTGGCTGCCGGGAGATGGGCTGGTTGCCATTCGTGAGAGTCAGTTTCCTTAAGACTATGAAGGAGTAAGGCTGGGGTGACGCTAACGACCGTAGCAAACAGACAAGAAGGTGTAAGGGACCTTCTCGGCCCGTTATGTCCTATCCCCTTCCCAGGGAACTGGTGGAAAAAAAAAAAAAAAACACCAAAAAACAAAAAAACACGGAGTTTGCAGCATCGGTGCCAGAATCACAAAGCTGAATACTCAAGGATGAGTTGGAGGCCGAGAGAACAACTTCATAGCTGGCTCCCTAATAAAGTCCACAAGGACGGAGCCTCAGCCACTTTATCATCGAGTTCACTCCTAAGACACAGCTAGAGCCAGGACAGTGATTCAGGAAGCAGGGCAAGACATTTACCTTCCCCAGGAAAGAGAACACTATCAGTTTCCCTATGAAAATGTTGATTTTTAAGGTACCTCCGGGGGGTTACTCATGCACGCTATTGAACATTATTTATTAGCGCATGCCTTTATTTAACACATGTCGGGAAGTACCTTCTGGGTTCATGGTCTTTACTGCCTAGGGATTCTGTAGGTGGAAAAGAGGGCTCATTTAAAGCCAAGTTTTCCACTGCGGCGATAGCAAATTTATCTAAAGCTGGCCAGGCTCCTAGGCAATTATCTTTCACCACGGTCCCTTCTCTGTCGCCAGGAGGGCTGCGTTAGAGAGAGAGAGAAAATTAAAAATATTTGAAAATATAAATGCCACGCCATCCCCGCCACTTAATCCATTTCTTTTGCAATCTCTCAGGAAATTTGGGAGAGGAAGGAAGTTTGAGTCTCTGCCTTTAGGCACTGATTACATAAGGTGAGATTAATTTTCCCATATGGTGCATGGAATCCACCTCGCTGCTCTGCAGGCATACTTTTGCCTCACGTAAGTCTATTTGTGTCTAGCTAAGCACACAGAGTAGAGTGTAGCTTAGAATAGAAAAAAAAAAAAGAAATGGGAAGGTAAGGAGAAAAAGAAGTGTGAAAGGCAAAGAGAGAAACAGAGGACAATTTCATTCCAGGTTCATCCTTCTGGATGGGTCAAACCCATTAGGATCTAGTCATTCATTCCAACATGTAACATGTATTGAACATTTACGTGCCAAGTACTGCAGGATAAAGTCTCTAGACACGAGGCACGCAAAGACAAAACATGACCCCTACCTTCAAGAAGCTTCCTTTCCAGTGGAGAAGCTGCGCGAGCGAAAGAAGTCATGGTGCAATGTGGCAAGGATTCTAATTAATGCGATGTGCTCAGGGTGCCGCGAGAGAAGAGATGAATGGCACCAAAATCCTACTGGAAGTCTGGAAGGCTTCCTAGAGGGGATAGTACTTTTGGCTGGTCAAAAATAAAGGGAAGATGCCTGGGCGGCTCAGTCGGTTAAGTGTCTGGCTCTTGACTTTGGCTTGATCTCGTGGTTTGTGAGTTCGAGCCCCGCGTGGGGCTCTGCGTGGATAGCGCGAAGCCTGCTTGGGATTCTCTCTCTCCCTGCCCCCCGCCCCTTCCTGATTCGCACAAACACACGCACTCTCTCTCTTTGTCTCTCTCAAAATAAATAAATAAACTTAAAAAAAAAAAAGAAAGTAGATAAGATTTGGGGAAGTGGGATCAGCATCTTTCAAGGCACAGGGACAGGAAACAGGTCAGTATAACCAGAGCATAGGATGAGAGATGGAACAAGAGATAGGAGGAGACGGGGCTGTCAAAAACCGTGAAAGGTATGGAATTTTCTCTACTTGCAAGCTAACAAGTTAGCTTGGCATGGTTTTGTGGATCGTGGCAGATGACACAAGACTCCCGGGTCAGAGACAAAGTACTTTATTATTAACGGGGTAGCAAGCAGCTTTATCTTCAGTGTATTTGCACTGGCCTCCTTTTTCCCCCAGATGACACAGAAGTCATGTGATGGACCCGGATGCATGCTACACATTCAGTAGGTTTGCTCTGAAGCTGAGGAACCCAGACCCAAAGGCACAGCCCTTTTGAAGTAAGCAGCTCTCAAGTCCCCCACTCCAAGGGAGCAAGCAGAAACACAGTGACCATGCTGCCATCACCTGGATCTCCTTGGGTCCCTTTGTGACTGGCTGCAGGAACTGCTCAGTGTCAGGAGAGGGCAATTCTTGCAGTCTGGCCTGCTTGGTAAGGGTGTGCAGAGACACTCGGCCCCCATGCGGGCCGCCTCTCCCAACAGGGGCCAGACAGTAAGCAGGGGCCATCTCACGAAGGGCACTTTAGATGACGCTGAGGAATTTGAGCTTTGCCCCAAAGCATATGGCGCCCTTGAAGACTTGGCCAGAGATATGTGCTGATAGGAGCTCCAATGTGAAAGGATGACTCTCGTAGCTGTGTGAGGAAAGGATCGGACAGCGAGCTGAGACAATGAAGAAAAGCTCGTGAGGTGGCAATCCCAGTATTCCGTGTGTGAGGTGAGCTACCGGAAGTCAAGGTAGCAGAGGAAGAGGTCGGGGGAAGGTGGTTAGTCCAAGGGTATTATGCAAGGTAGGATCTGAAGCATTTTTGTGGAGTTGGTTAAAAACATTATTCTAGAGAGAATCTAAGTCAATATTACTGATAACTTAGTGTCCTGAATTTCATTAGCATTTTACACGTATCAGCTCATTTGATCTCTTTGTGAAGGAGATACTATTGTTGTTTTACAGATGAAGAAACAGGTGCAGAGAACCTAGAAGGAGAGCCCTCCCGGTTGCCAGGCAGGCAGCTGGGTGGGTGGTAGTGTCTCCCACTGACATGACCCATAGCACATGTGGGGCAGGTCTGGGAAGGAAGATGAGGCATTCAGTTTGGGCCCATATTATGACCTGAATGTTTGTGGCTCCCCCCACCCCCCAATTCATATGTTGGATCCCTAATCCCCAAAGTGATGCTGGTATTTAGAGATGTGGTCTTTGCGAGGTGGCTAGGGTTGATAAGGCCATGAGCGTGGCACCCTCATGATGAGGTCAGTGCTCTTCAAAGAAAAGGAAGACAAAGAATTCTCTCTTCGTGAGCACGCACTGAGTAAAGGTCAAGTGCGTGCACAGAGAGAAGTTGCCGTCTGTCAGCCAGGAGGAAGGCCCCCGCTAGGAACTGAACGGTCTGGTCTCTTGATCTTGGACTTCCCAGCCCCCAGAACTGTGAGAAAAGAAGTTTCTGTTGTTTAAGCCACTCATTCTATGGTGTTTTGTTATGGCAGCCCAAGTACACGGAGATAGCCCAGTTGAGCGTACGATATCTGGTCAACATGTGAATGGTGATTCTTACTAAGTATCTGAATCCATAACTCTGGGCTCCAGAAGGGAGGTCTTTGGGGGAGAAATAGATTAAGGAGTAGTCATTGAAGGGATGGGAAGTGAAATCACGAATTTAGATGAAACTGCCTGGAAAAGTGGGATGAATAAAAGGAGCAAAGGGTTATGGGATGAGGCTGAGGCAGGGAAACTAAAGAGATCCCAGGAAAAACTGCTTTTTTCACTCCTTTTTCTGCTTCTATTCTTGCTAGGACCTACACGCCCGCCTTACACAGGCCTTATAGAAACAGATCGTGTGTGTCCTCCTTGTGAAGGTCGTGGTGTTGATGATTTCTTTGGAGTCCTTCAGCACAGAGACCACGGGCTCATCAAGACCCCCAGGTTCCAGGGCGTAAGTGACTTACGGAGGACACCTACACATTCGCATTTGTTCCAGGATGCCTGAGAAGACACGTGCACGGTACCACAACCCTCAAGAGAAACCCCAGACCCCGAGCAAAGATGGGACTCACTCTCTTTTCCCTTCTGAGTCTCCCAGACACTCTGTGTCTACACTCCACATCTTCAGTCAACTCTGCTCTCACTTCTCCTTGGCTTACGCACGGTTTCTATCCCGCCTGAAGCCAAGGACTCCCCTCTGAGTCCTCGGACCCAGCCAGCCTGCATCAAAGCTATGAAGCTTGCATCAAAGCTACATTTCGGGGGCAGGTAGAAAGGAAAGCCCCAGAGAAGACCGACAAGGGATGATTAGAATGGTAAGAGGGAAAAAAAAAAAAAAAAAGGAGAGAAGGCACAGAAGCCAAAGGCGGGGAGAGTTTCACGTAGAACAGAGTGCTTAATAAAAACTTGACCTCAGGGGTGCCTGAGTGGTTCAGCTGATTAAGTGTCAGACTCTTGATTTCAGCTCAGGTCATGATCTCAGTGTTGTGAGATTGAGCCCCAAATTGGACTCCACACTGGGCAGGGAGCCTACTCAAGATTCTCTCTCCCTCTCTCTGTCTCTCTCTCTCCCTGCCTCTCCCCCACTTTCTACGTCTCTCTAAATAGACCAAACAAAAAACTTGACCTCAGAAAGGTTGAGTAATGAAAGCACCATGCGCATTGAGTAAGGTAATTTACAGGTAATTTCTAAGTGTAAAGAAAGTAAGTTAAGGTAGTGGACAAGGGAGGAATCGTTGAAATTTGGACTGTGGATGACAAACTTGAGATACTACGTGTTAAGTTACCTCAACGATAACTTCAGAGGATGTTCAACTGTGTTGGTTGGCGGGATAAGTGAAGCAACAAAGTGGACAGCGGTTTTGTTTTTTTTTTTTTTCTTTTTCTAAAAAGATGAGATTCCAGGGGCGCCTGGGTGGCGCAGTCGATTAAGCGTCCGACTTCAGCCAGGTCACAATCTCGCGGTCCGTGAGTTCGAGCCCCGCGTCAGGCTCTGGGCGGATGGCTCAGAGCCTGGAGCCTGTTTCCGATTCTGTGTCTCCCTCTCTCTCTGCCCCTCCCCCGTTCATGCTCTGTCTCTCTCTGTCCCAAAAATAAATAAAAACGTTGAAGAAAAAAAAAATTTTTTTAAAAAGATGAGATTCCATATCTCTCTGGAAGAGAATACTGTTGGCTTTTAAGAAGGTCATAGCAAGAATATGCACTCTCCTTGCATAGACTGGAAAAAGAGTGGGCATGTGTCCCAGAGAGCCTACCTGTCCCAGACAGGATTTGGATTCTGATCCCAGTGCCTTGCTCCACTGCAATAAAAATGGAAAGTGAGGGGTTAAGAGAACAGAGCCAGCTCTCTTGTTGGTCGTGCTAAAACATAACTGTTGTTTTTTAAGAAGCGTTAGAAGTGTTGTAAGATAGTAGGAAGCAGGGATAGGCCAAAAAGACCATGTGGCGGAGACCTCTCTTATCTTTCACTGCAGTTAATTAATCAGCTCAGAGAGTAGATAAAGGAGGAAGAAATGCTTAAAAAATAAATAAATAAAACATGGGCATAGGGTCAAGCAGAGCACTTGTTGTAGGAGATGATTATTATAATTAATGGTGATACATATGGATGATGTCAATTTGCAAAAGCTCTGAGGGCCTGGGAATTCTTCCATTCTCTCGTCCTCTAGACCTCGGCTAACTCAGCTACTCTTCCCTGTTAACCCGCTGACCCCGCTGCTGTCTTCGTATTTTTGGTGTGTGTGTGTGCACGTGCACGCGGGCACACGTGTGTAATTCTAAATAGCTAGATATATATCGCTATGGAAAGTAGTTCTACAGACAGCAAGTATCCTGGAATAACCAAAAGGGCTGGACCATAGGCTTAGTTGAATGTAATCCAAAGTGCAATCAAGTTCACGGTCTCCCGTGATTATCAAGAGGTAGCCCTCTCATCTAAGATGGAAAAGTAGGATGTTCTTTCCCAATATGGACTGTTGCACGTTAACCAGCTTATTGAAGAACTACTAAACTTTAAAGTTGGAAGAAATCAAAATTTCTAACTTTTTATCCCTGTAGATGAGAAAAATTGAGGCCTAGATAGGCTAAGTTATATCTCCAGGGTCACACGGCTGGACAGTGGCATGGCCAGGATCGGTACAAAGGTTTTCCTGTAACTTACCGTTACTCATTTCATGTGGCATATGTGTGAATAGAAGTTAAATATATTATTGTGTGTTCGGACACATTTGAATATATTTTTTAAAACTCTGCTCTCACTGCTTTACACGTATGTTTTTCATGCACAGACATGGGTTCAAAGACCTATCCAGCTTTTACTTGTATATTCTTGAAAAACAAAATTTTGTTATTTGCAGAATATCAAGCTATATCATTGAGAACCTTAACCCTTTTACCACTCTATATCCTAGCTTTTTTTTTTTTTTAAGATTTTATTTATTTATTTCGAGAGAGTGGGAATGAGCGAGGAGGGGGCAGAGGCAAAGGGAGATAAAGAATCCCAAGCAGGCTTCATGCTGACAGCACAGAGCCTTGACTTGGGGCTCAATCTCACGAACCGTGAGATCATGCCCTGAGCCGAGATCAAGAGTTGGACGCTCGACCGAATGAGCCACCCAGGCGCCCCCTTGACATCCTACCTTTTAAAATCTAAATATCTAAATCTTTTGGAGGAGGGGTGCCTGGCTGGCTCAGTTGGTAGAGCATACAACTCTTGATCTCACGGTTGTGAGTTCAAGCCCCAGGTTGGGTGTACAGATTATTACTTAACTACGTAAAACTCATAAAAATAAAAAAAAAATTAAAAAAACATCTTCGGGGAAAATTTCAGGCTGATGATAAAGGAAATAATATAGTTGGCTGGACATAAGCTCAAGGTCTCTTTGATAAGCCTGTCACAGAACAATTCCTTAGGAGACAGGCTGGTCTCTGAGCTGTGAAGGGAAGAACAGGAAGGGTTGAGCTAGAGAAAACTTCAGTGTCTCAGTGGCGATCTCTCTAGCTCCTGTTTGGTCTTTTCGGGAGACCTGTGCCAACTCGTCCATTCACCTTTGAAAGTTGCTATGAATTCCCTCTTTTAAACATAGCAATCACGTCCCAGATGCCTGTTATTCTCTCTGACATCAAACGGACAGCTCATGTTCTTTACTGGCATTGTTTCCAATAGCTCCAGAATGGCCTCCTACAGCAGGCCGCGGGTTCATTAGTCATAATTTCCCATCTTTGCTCTTTCTTTCTTCTTTCCATCAGAGCCTGTAGCACCACGTATGATCACATAACTTATGTTCATGAATGTTTATATTTGTTACTGCTTATTTCCATTTACCTTTGGAAAGCTCTGATGACAACTTCCAATTCAACTACTTCTTAACTCTGTGGCTAGAACCAAATCACTCTGGCTTCTCAGAGCCTTTTTTTTTTTTTTTTTTAACCTCTGTAAAGCTGTAAAGTTTATACCTGATCTCCTGCTCCAAGGAGATTAAAAGTAGGGAAGTGCTTGACATTTTCCAGTGTGATAAGCTGAATTCAAAGATGGGCCCCAAGATTCCCATCCCCTGGTTTATATACCCTGTATAATCTCCTCCCCTTGAGTGTGGGCAGGACCTGTGACCATGATAGGGTTTCACTGCTATGAAAGGATTACTAATCAGTTGACGAGGAGTTCATCAAAAAGGGTGGGCCTGGCCTAATCAAGTGAACCTTGAAAGAGGAACTATAGCTTTCCTAAAGGGAGATATAAAGCCAGAGAGGTGCTCCTGCTGACTCTGAAGTCAACAGTCTTGCTGTGAGCTCTCTATGGAGGGTGGGCCTGTGAACTTGGCAGGGACTTGAGTGTGGCTTCAGGCAGCCTTCTTTTCGCCTGACACCCCCCCACCTTTCCGACCACTGGGGCACAGGCGAGATCAAGCAGATGTGCCTACCTGGAACTTTGTTGTTTTTTTTTTTTTTAATTTTTTTTTTTTCAACTTTTTTTATTTATTTTTGGGACAGAGAGACACAGAGCATGAACGGGGGAGGGGCAGAGAGAGAGGGAGACACAGAATCGGAAACAGGCTCCAGGCTCTGAGCCATCAGCCCAGAGCCTGACGCGGGGCTCGAACTCCCGGACCGCGAGATCGTGACCTGGCTGAAGTCGGACGCTTAACCGACTGCGCCACCCAGGCGCCCCAGGAACTTTGAATCTCCGGGGAGGGACACAAAGACTCAGAGACTATTAGAGGTCAACCCCTGAGGTCAGAGGCAGGGGGAGCAGTGCCTCGCTCAGCTTTCAGACAGGATGTGACCATGTGGTCGTGCCACATGGAACCAGGTCCCCTTCGTTCCTGACTGTTCTCCGTGTTTGGTGTTCGTGTAAATCCTGTGAACTGATACGTTGCCTTTCCGATGCATTTATTTCTGTTGCCATTAGCCAGAAATTGCTTCTGTGATTTGCCACCAAGAACTTAGATTATTATAGGTCATACATGTAAAAGTGCCTCGTAAACTGTGACAGATACCATGGATGTAACATGTTATTTTGACTGTTTCTCTGCCTTCGCTTTTCTTCAGGCTCCTGTGTATGACCTCGGGCCCTCTCTGGGCTGTTATAATTCTTGGTGTCATTCTGCCCATTGATATTCCAATAAATAAGGGTACCTTGATTCTAATAAACAAATGGAACTAATAGGGCAGTCTGTGTGAAAACGAAGAGGCCGTTATCAAAAAACACTGAGGGACATTTAGGCTCTCAGAGACACAGAGAGGGACCATGGGGGCTTGAGTGGCCTGTGTAGGTTTAAAGGACTTGCCTCCAGTCAAACTCAGAGGTCAAACGGAACAATCCCTACCTGTCTTCAACCCTTCAGGAGGCAAGTGTCTGCTACCGTGGGGGTCTCCAGGGAACACGCGTCCTGGGCGATCCTTCAGAATGGGCTTGCGCCTTAGAAACGTACCTTCCAACGGGCTCAAATTCACATCTAGGGTTCACACCTGCCCTGTAATGAACCAGAAGCCTGTGTGTTGTCTTCTCAGACTCCCTGCATTTCCACCACGGACAGAATGGGAAACAAATGAAAAGAGAAGCATCATCTTTGAGAACAGATGATTACAAAGCACAGTTTAAAAAAAAAAAAGAAGAAAACCAACACACAGGGACGCCTGGGTGGCCCAGTCGGTTAGGAGGCCGACTCTTGATCGCTGCGTAGGTCATGATCTCACCGTTGGTGAGTTCAAGGCCTGCATCGGGCTCTGCCTTGATGGCATGGGGCCTGCCGAGGGATTCTGTCTTTCCTTCTCTCTGCCCCTCCCAAACAAACAAATCCCAAACACACAAACACAAAACCACTGCCTTCTTCAGAGTCATCTCAGGGGCTGCTGGCGCGGCTGGGCAAGAGGGGTGGGGGCGGGCAGCCACCACGCACAGTCCTGGAGGCTATGCTCTTGGATCACGTGTTGGGTGTTGGGGCTGTAACCAGTGTGAGAGCACCTGAGAGCAGGTCTACTTTGTTCTGACCAGCTAAACCCTGGGCCCGTGGATCAATTTACATATGGCCAGCGGGGGCCCTGGGGACCCTTTGTGCGGAAAGGCCTCTGCGTTTGAAGAAAGAGGACTCCGACCATGACTTTCCCCACTCACCATATTTGCATCCAGTTCCCAGCGAGGAGGGAATGAGGTGTTTGTCCGTGACTCCCGGCAGGAGAGCTCCGGTGAACTGAAAGGCAGGCCTACCTGGGGCCGGAAGCAGTCAGGGACTAACTGTTGTCTGTAGAGCACAGAGCAGGTGGAGGGAGGAAGAGGAGTCACCGGTGGCGGCGTGGTGCTGCACAGAATAGCTTCCCGGGATACCCACCGGAGGACTGCATTTAAGTTCCTAAATAGGGAAACAGCTGCCAACGTGACCTCAGTAGAGGAAACTGTAAAAAAAGAGTGAACAAATTTAGCAACCTCGGTGGCAGTTTACCTGTAACCCTTGGGACAGAAATGGGGAGCGTGACAGAAAGCCAGTGGCACCGTGACAGAGGGAGGGGTGGAGCGCATGCGTGGTAGAAGGCGCTGCTGGGGGAGGAGCAGAGCGAGGACCGGAAGCAGGCGCACCGACCTCGCGGGCCATCAGGCCAGACTGGGCTGGGCAGGGGGGGCACGTAGAGGGATCAGGCTGGTGGCTGCCCCGGCCTGGCTTTGGGCAGAGTCACATCTGTTTGAGGTTCTTCATGTTGACTGGGCATTCATTGCCCATCCCTTGGCATAGGAACAAGCGGAGGGCGGCCAGGGCCTTGGCAGCTTTTGAGCCCCATGGCGTCTACGTGATCCCTTTCTTTGACAGTCCCAGGCTTGGCGGGGAATGGGGTCGTGTGCCAACTGCTGCGGCAGAATCAACTGGCCATCAACCCCTCTTGGTGGCTATGAGGTCAGAAGAGTTGCACCCTGTCCCTTCGCTCTGTAGTTATGAACGTGGCCTGTGATGTAGCGAGGCCTTGTAGCTTTCAAATTTCCTCTGCAAATGATGCTTTCCATTGAGGATAATATAATGTCAGTGTTCCAAGGCTCAAAAGATAACTCAAAATAGCAAAACAAAGTGTAAATCATATTTCCTGGTTTACGTAGAAATGAATATGGTTGTAAGCGTGGTACTTTGTGTTTAGAAAAATCGACCGCCAGTTTATACACACCGTTCCCTTTATTCGTGTTGCCGAAAAGTCAGAGGTGCGGCATTTAAACTCAAAACTTGCAAGCTTCCGTGAGAGAACAGGGGAGGCTGGGGTTTGCAAATGCTCGGACAAGTTGCTGGAAACTGGCCCCAGATACTTTTGTAATGGACATTCTGAATAGTGGCTCTGTGCAAAAGCTTTGGTAAGGCTGAGAGCAGGAGAATACTGATTGGGAGCCCTCCACCCTACCAGGGGTTGACCAGTTGGCCAGGAAGGAAAAGCACCGTAGTAGGAACAGGTGGAAGGTGATATAACATACATTGTATCTTCTGATTGTCACAACATGATGGTAGGCTTAGTATCTCCTTTTTAGAAGTTAACAGTCACATACCTAAGGACACACGGTTAATAGGTGGTCAAAAAATGATGATGGTGGGGCGCCTGGGTGGCTCAGTCGGTTAAGTGTGTGACTTCAGCTCAGGTCATGATCTCGCAGTTTGCGAGTCCGAGCCCCGCACCGGGCTCTGTGCTGATGGCTCAGCCTGCTGAGTTGCGGGTGCTGTGCCTCCCCTTCTCTCTACCCTCCCATGCTCACGCTCTGTCTCTCTCTGTTTCTCAATAATAAACATTTAAAACTTTTAAAAAAAAATGATGATGATGGTGATGGTAATGACAATGAGGGGGAGATGCTACCTGTGTATCGTGCTTTTCTGCTTACAGAATAAATTATTATTCAATAAGTGAGATCCTTGGATCCCTATAGTACACAGGTGATGCAGATTTTGTTATGATGTTTGTTTCTGGTGTCGGAAAATTTGGACCAAAACAGCTTTTTAAAAATAAGTACTGAAACGTAATACTTATTGAAATAATGAATCAAAATCCCTCTTTCAGATTCATTGCAGGCCCGCCAATTTTTAGCTGTGTGACATTAAGCAAACGACGTAACTTCTATAAACCTTAGTCTCCTGGCACTAACTTTCCAGAGTATAAGGCATGAATGTGATGATCATTGTAAATTGTTTTGTATTGTTAGGGCTTAATAAATATTAACTATTTAAAAATAGTCATCATTAGAGGGGCTCCTGGGTGGCTCAGTCGGTTAGGTGACCAACTCTTGACTTCGGCTCAGGTCATGATTTCGGGTCATGATCGTGAGATTGAGCCCCAAGTATTGGGATTCTCTCTCCTTCCCTGTCACTTCCCCACTTGTTCTCGCTCTCTCTCTCTCTCTCTCAGAAAAGAAAAAAAAATCTTAAAAAAAAATAAAAATAAATAGTTATCGTAGAGATTCAAAAGTCCTTGCGCCTTTTTCATGGGATTTATTTCACAAAATTGTTACAAGAAATTTTTGAAGATTTTTTTTTATTTTGTATTTATTTTGAGAGAGAGACACACACACACAGGATGGGGGGGGAGGGGCAGAGAGAAGGGAGAGAGAGAGAATCCCAACCGGGCTCTGCGCTGTCAGCACAGACCCCAATCCTGATGTGCTTCAGCTCACAAACTGTGAGATCATGACCCAAGCTGAAGTCAAGAGTCGGATGCTCAACTGACTGAGCCACCCAGGTACCCCAAAAGGACTTTTTAATTAGGTGTTCATATCCCTGAAGCGTACCATGGCATAACCAAGACAAGCTGGATTGAAGATATATTGTCTACTTATGTATTTTGTGTCTCTTGTGCTTTCTCCTCAGTATATGAACTCAAGAAATACATGGTTAATGCCTCCTCTTTCAAGAGCTCACAATCCAATGGGGCAGCCATTTTTGTGGGTAATCCCAGTACAGTGGGGTGAGTGCATGTTGACTCAGCAGTTCCACTGTTAATTATTTTCCTAGGAGAAAAGAGAAAATGGTTCAATATGTAGCCACAAAAGTACTTGCACAGGATTGTTCACGGCAACTTTATTTACAGTGGCTCAAACTGTAATTGACTGAAATGTCTAACAGTAGGATTATGGAAAACCAGATTGTGATAAACCCATACACATTAAAAGCAACAAAAAGGATGAAATGTGGATGCAAAGACATGGGAACCTCAAGAACATCATGTCCACGCTGAGGGTAAGAAGCTAGACACAAAAGAGTACATCCTATGCAATTGATACGAAATTCTATAATAGATAATGTTAATCTATGGTGAAAGGAATCAAAATGGTTGCCTGGGATCAGAGGTGGAACAGGTTTTGACTGGGAAGGGGCATAAGTAAGCTTTCTGGAGTGATGGAAATGTTTTCTATCTTGATGGAGGTGGGTGTGGGATAGGATTCAGAGGTGTATGCGTTTGTCCGAAGTCACCAAATCAAACAGGTAAGATGTGTGCATTTCACTGTGTATAAATTCTACCCTAATAACAAAAAGACTCTTAAGTCTTTTATGTTTTTACACTTTTATCAATGGTGTTTTTTAAAATCTTCTTTCCCAAATATTTACTATTAATATATAGCAAGTCAATTACTTTTTGTATATTGACCTTGTATCATCTATTGGTAAATCCACTAATTCATTCTGGTAGTTGGGCTTTTTTATGTAATTTTCTTCAGGTTCTGCACATGGTAAACCTCCTTCAAGCTTCCATTTCCCTTAAGTACCCACTTATGTTTCCCATTTGTGTCTCTCTATTCTACAGTTGGGATCATTTCTTTGATCTTCTTGTTCTCTGCAGCTTAGTTGATTCTGCTCTCAGACTCCTCCTTTGAGTTTTTAATTTCCATTTTTGTATTTTTCATTTCTGATGTTCCGTTTGGTTATTTTTCAAATCTGTTAGGTCACTCTCCCTGCCCCCACCCTAAGTTCCTGTTTACTGTAGGTAGTTTTAATTCTCATTTCTTTAAACATAGCTATTTTATAATTTGCTTCTGATTGTTCGGGAAACTTAAGTCTTTCAGGATCTGCTTAGATAGTGAGGTTTCTTTTTTCTGCTGTTTTTTTTTCTCCCACTGTTTATAACTTATTTTCTTGTGGCTAGGCTATCGTGACTTTGCACTGCTCACTATCTATGAGACACGATTTTTGGTGGTTACCGTGGCTTGAGTGAAAGAGCTCTTTTTCAGTTTTGCATTGGCTTCTGCCAGACATGTGGGGACACTATCTCTCTGTTATCAATTCAAATTAAGTCATGGCTTGAAGTTTTCTGCACCACTCCTGGGTTTTTAATTTAGGTTATAATTTCTCAGGGGGCTAGCCTCTGGGTAGAACTACCCAGGGACAGATTGTGTGTGTGTGTGTGTGTGTGTGTGTGTGTGTGTGTGTGTGTGTGTTTCCCCACTCCTTTGCCCTATCCAACATTATGCCATCTCTATCTTGGGAGGTTTTTTTTTTATGGGGGCAGTGTGGGGGGGGGGAGGAGTGGCTTGTTTTACTTCTGATTTATCTTTATCCTGAGGATTCTTCCTTTGGGATTCTAGGTTAGCACAAGAGAGGTGTCTAATATTAACTTTTCAACCTGGTGGACACTGAGCTTTGACTTCTTCTTTCTCTGTAAAGTCTTCAAAACAGGTATGTAAGTCCCCCAAATATGTCTTCAGGGCAAAAGGCTTTTGTTGCTTTTCTTGCCTTTATGGGTTCTTGGAGCCTCTTAGACTTGGTCTGATAATTTCCTGTTGTTATTTTTTTCATGTTTTTAAAGAGATTAGCAAATTATATTTTCCATTGATTTTAGCATGTTGGTTCAAATGGCCTAGCCCTTCATTATTGGAAATAGAGGAAAATAAAATTTTGAATATTTCTAATAGGTCCTTTTTCATAATTTCTAGGTATAAAGATACCTAAATTGGTAAATTTCACTATGTAAAAATTTAAAATTCTGCATAGGAAGAAATAAAGGACATAAAAAGGAAAGAAATCATAAGGACGAAGGAAAACAGACATTCAACAAATAGGAAGAAGTATTTGAAACTCAAAGAAGCTCAAACTCAAGAGAAAGGAGTGATTTTCTTAACATATTTAGAGCTCTATATTATTGTTGACTGATGCATAACAAATTACCCCCAAATTTAGCAGCTTAGGACAACAAACATTTAGTACCTCTCAGTTTCTGAGGTACAAGAATATGGGAGTAGCTTTGCAGGATGATTGTGGCTCAGAGTCTATCATAAGATTGCAGTCAAGACTGCGGTCAGCTGGGGCTGCGGTCTCATCTGAAGGCTCAGCTGGGGCTTGAGGGCCCCCTTCTAAGGTCTTTCATGTGAATCTTGGCCGGAAACCTCACATCCTCCCTAGTCACTTGCTGAAGGTGTCAGTTCCTCACCACGTAGACTTCTCCATCAGCCGCTGGCTGACGTTGCAGCTGGTTTTACTCCAGAACAAGTGACTCATGAGAAAGAGTCACCAAAAGAGAAGCCAAATGTGTTTTACAGACTAATATTGAAAATGACACACCATTCCTTCTGCCCTACACTGTTGGTCACTGAGACCACCTGGTACAGTGTGGGAGGTACTTATGACTGAATGTGGATGTCAGGGAGTGAAGGTCATCTGGAATGTCTTAGAGGCTGCCCACTATAGGCTCCTGAAGTTCAATACAAAATAAAAAACCCCAAAGAGAGAAAGAAAAGGTACAAAAGTCTGTGCATTAAAAACACATACAAATAATACATATTAAGATACATCTTAAACATGACAAGGGGTTCAACCTCATTCAAAGTAAGAATCATATAAATTAAAACTATAGAGAGATGCCGTGTCTACCCATAAAACTGTATAACCCACTGTACTTTTGAAGATTTGGGGAAACAGGGTCTCATATCTTGTCAGCAAAGGTAGACATTGGTGAAACCTCGAAGAAGAGTAATTTGGCAATAACTATCAGGAGTAAAAATACACATTTCCTTTGATCCAAAAATTCCATTTCTAGAAATTTATCCCAAGTATATTCTGGCACATATGCAAAATGATGTCTGTTTGAAGATCTTTATTGCAGCATTGACTTACAATAGCAAAAGATTGGAAACCATCTGAATTTCCATCTAAAGGGAACTGATTACACAAAGTATGGCAATATACATATAATGGAATTCTATGCATTTCTTAAAAAGGAATGCAGCAGACCTCTTTATACTGATTCAGAATTTTCTCCATCATGTACTGAAAGATGTGAAAGCAAGGTGCAGAAAAGCATGTTGTCACTTGTGAAAAAAACATATATTTATGATTGCACATGAAGGCAATATCTCTGGAAGCATATGCAAGAGACTGGAATTGTAGTTGCCTTTGTAGAGGGGGACTGTGTAGCCAAGGAATAAGGGTATGAAAGAGACTTGCTTTTAATGCATTCATTATTGTATATTTTGAATTTTATAATGTGTGTATTAACCACTCAAAGTAATTTTTAAATATATATATATATATATTTTAATAATTTTTCGAGAGAGAAAGAGAGTGCATGATTTGGGGAGAGGGGCAGAGGCAGAGAGAGAGAGAATCCCAAGCAGGCTCCACACTCCACACGGAGCCCAGTACAGGGCTCGAGCCCACGACCCTGGAATCATGACTCGAGTTAAAATCAAGACACTCAACCGACTGAGCCACTCAGGAGCCCCACATATATTTTTTAAAGTATGTTGTGATAAACTGAAATGATAGTGCCTTAAGCTAAGCTGACATCAATAGAAACAAAGAGAAACAGAATTGGCAGGGCACGGCGGATAACTGTATCGGTGAGTGGGAGAAGGGAAAGTTCAGAATGGTGCTCAGGTTCCTGGTACAGGACCTGAGCAGATAGAAGACAGAGAACCCAAGAGCATACCTCTTAGAAGAAATTTCCGTAGCTGATAAAATTATCAAGGTTTAGTAAAACAAAACCCACATTTTAAAAAATTCAAGGCTATTCTTTTCTATATTGTACCATAAGCTTCTTGCAATTGGAGATTATACTTTAAATGTCCTTGTATCTCTTACAGAATCTCATATGGTGTTTGACTTGTTATAGATACACAGTAGATATTTGTTAGATGAATGTCTGAAGATGAAATTTGTAAAAATGTGTTTTATCTCTTCAGAAGGTAGATTAAATAATTGCCCAGATATGTGCCGAGGGTGAGCATCAAAGAGATTGAAAATAAAAAATCTTATCATCTCTTTCCCCGAGGGTGAAGGGGCACAGGTGGAGAAAAGATGAAGTTCATGCAGAAAGTTGCTTAATTGGAACAAGACACAGAACTTTCAAAACACAAGATAATTAGTTTTCCTATCTCTAATATAAGGGGAAGAGCCCATTTAGCCACCAGAGGGCTCTCATCATTCCATTTAATTGTAGGCCTAGAATTATTCATGAGACAGACAAATGTAGTCAAAGACCCACAGAGACTAGATCTCCTCCCCCACCCCATTAAATTTATACTACCGTTGTAAGGACGTCCTGCCACGTCATCTTATTACAAGATGAGAGAATTGAAACTCAGCACATGTGCTTTAAAGGCTACATTTCCAAATGTCAAGGATTGTCTTGTGTGAATTTACAACTGAACTTATCTCTAGGACCCTGTAACATGAGGACTGCTTGGAAGGTTTTCCATATATGGGATGGCAAGAAGGAGGAAGTTGCAACGCACTGTATGCCCTGATGCAAACCACTCTAAAGTAGCAATGTTTGTTGAAATTTTAGGGCTTTATGGAGACTTGCAGGGTTCCAAAAACTAGGATTACTAGAGTCTACGCATTTACAATTGTGTATTGCTTTCTCCCGCTTTTATTCTGCTGGGTGCTATGTAATGGTCTCTTATTTGTACTCGAAGTCAGGGAATTTGGGGGACCTTCTTGTTGAGTTTGTGAAGGCATTCAGACAATTAGTGTCTGTTCCATTAAAATCCTCTGACCCCGGTGCCCTCATTAGCCGCTTTGTCCTCTGTGACTTAACACTGAATCTACAGGATCACAAATGATAACCTATAAATATCCTCATTGGATTAATAGAGGCTTTGAGTTAAGCGAGCAGAGAAGGACATGGATGTTTATTGGTTTCCAGACACTGGGCTGTATTCTAGGTCCATTACGACATTCCATCCATACATTACAGTCACTCTAGCACAAGGTAGGTATTGTGCCCTCAATTTATAGATGAGGAAGCCCAGCTGTGAAGGCTGAATGAGTCACCCAAAATGGTAAATGTTGCGGTAATGGGACTAACTGAATTTTGCCTGCCTATCGTGTTTGTGCTCTTTCTGACATTACATTTCCCCCCTAAAATATGAACTCATGCCTTGGGCTTTCTTTATCTCTGCCTACCACCCTCTCCTCAAGCCATTCAGGGATCTTCGGTGGGGACTTCAGGCAGTGTCTCCCGCAGTATCTCCTGGGAGTGTGGTCTAATGGTGGTTACAGCAACAGCACAAGGTCTCTCCCCAGTGTCCCCCCCCCCCAACTGTCCATCAACCATAGTGGACATAGGAGACAGCGACGAGACCCCAGAAGGTCTTTTGTAGTAACTGGTTTGGCCATGGCCGCTCTTCCCATTCCAGCTACTGATGACCTTTGACCCTGGGACAGCCTGCCAGGAAACACAGGTAGGGTTAATGGGCCACCAGATCCGTAACTGTGCTCCCTGATGGGAACTTTATGTATTGACCATCTGCACTGAACTTGTATAATAATTAGACTTGCTTCCAGGAGGAAAGCACAGTGGCCCAAAGTCAAGAGGACATATGCTTATGGGTTTGCTCTGATTCCTTCACACCTTCTCACCCAGTTCCCCTGGAAAGCAATGCTATAGGACCAAGATGGTAACGTGAGGTTGGTTGTAAAATCTGTTAACTGTGGAGGACAGTGGCCTTTAGCACCTCAATCAGAAAGCCACCCCAAGACCACAGTCCTGTAGGGTCATTAGCACATGTGAAGAGGTACCAGGCAGACATCTTCCCTGGGCGGTCCAGCCCATCCCTATCTGAGGCAGAGCATTTTGAAACCCCAAGCCCCCTCAGAGTCACGTGTGGAACAGTCTTGCAAGTTCATTTTCCAAGCAATGCTCCAACACTAGGGTTTTCTTGCTGAAATCTGTTCCACTGAATGGGCTTATCCGAGGGAGGGCAGACTGTTGTGTCTTTGATTGGATGATGTAGGATTTTGGGCGATTCTTGAATGAAGGGAAGAGAGACAGAGAGAGAGAGAGAGAGGGAGAGAGCGTTTGGCAAATGGAAGCTGAGGGCTTATTATAGGCCTATGAGTCACAGGCACTGCAGGCAAATGATCTGGAGAGGGGCGAATGAGTGGGGGTAGGCGTGAAGCAGGGCTGGAAGACAGACCCAGGGAAAGAAAGCCAGGGCAGGGAAGAGGAAAAGTAGAGTGGATTAGTCAGGGTTCTCCAAAGAAACAGAACCAATAGGGTTTAGTGTCTGTGTGCATATGTGTGTTTACATATATATGTATATGTACATACATACGTGAGGGGGCGTTTTAAGTGATGGGCTCATGGAGTCGTAGAGGCTGGCAAGTCCAAAGTCTGCAGGGTCGGCCAGCAGGCTAGAGACCCAAGGGAGAGGCCATGCTGCAGTTCCCGTCCAAAGCCTGACCCCTGGCAGAATTCCCACAAGGGGCTCCCACCGTGTCCTTGCAGTCTAGGCTCTTTTGCTTCTAGGGAAGTGTGTTGAGGTCTGAGGTAAGCATGAGGATGCCCAACCACAAAGCCTGCAGAGGCCTTTGAACCGTTCTCAGATCCTGGCCCCACACTCTGCCTCAAAGTTACATCCAAAGGAACCAGGCAGACAGTCACGCCACCAGATTTGCCGAGCATTAGGATGGCTGGACTCTAGAAGGCAGCTTGGAAAGAAGGTTCTTCCGGGTGATGTTTAAAACAACCTGAAACTTATTATGTTCAATCAGACTTCAGCTGCCGCCGTGTCCGAGGAAAATCCAAGGAGAATTCCCATACATCAGTGCTTCCAACTTTGCACACTGGAGTGACCTAGAGGTGCTTTTAAAATTCCCAATGCCTAGGGTGCGCCCGGGTGGCTCAGTTGGTTGAGCGTCCGACTTCGGCTCAGGTCATGATCTCACAGTTCGTGAGTTCGAGCCCCACGTCGGGCTCTGCGCTGACAGCTCAGAGCCTGGAGCCAGCTTTGGATTCTGTGTCTCCCTCTCTCTCTGCCCCTCCCCTGCTCATTCTCTCTCTCTCTCTCTCCTTCAAAAATAAATAAAAACATTAAAAAAAAATTAAATTCCCAATGCCTAATCTATAGCCCAGATGGATTCAAATCTCTGGAGGAGGGATCTGGGCATAAGTATGTTTATAGTTCCCAGGGATCTGAAGCCTGAATAGTTCTGCTCTACTCCTCCATCAGCCCTTTGTATTTCTATTCAATGTCCATTTAACCCATTTTCATGGCCATTCAAGCTGTGAGGCCCAGGAAAGAGGCTCTTCCACAATAATGAGGTTTTCTTGGGCCTACACCCTTCCCATATTGCTCCAGAAGCCTTAAACTGAACATGTTTAACATTTTGACCTTGAGGACACAGAAAGAAAGGTTAACCATCTAGACATTACGAAGGAAACAGAAGCAAGATTTGGTGGAGATCACACGGCATAAAGGAAAGGGGCCAAGCATCCAAAGCTACCAGACTGGGCTTGGATTCCATTCTTCTTGGGTAATTCCTCCTTGGGAAAATGCACCAACCTCACTGAGCCTCGGTTTCTTTATCCTTAACATTCGGGACAATAATGTCTACCTTTCGGGGCTGTGAGGAGGTCTAGAGGCAATGAACAGCAAATGACCATCTGTAGCAGGTTGTAATTGAGACAGATGAGTGAGAAGAATTAAAATCTGGAATTTGAGAGGTGCCTAGGTCACTCAGTTGATAAGCATCCGACTCTTGATCTTGGCTCAGGTCATGATCTCACGGTTTGTGAGTTCAAGTCCCGCATCAGGCTCAGCGCGCTCTCTCCTCTCTCTGCTCCTCCCCACTTGTGTGTGTGTGTTCTCTCTCTCTCTCTCTCTCTCAAATAAATAAAGTTAAATTTTTTTTAAAAAGCTGGAATTTGATATCCAAAGACCTCTGACCCTCAATTCCCTCATTTGCAAAATAGGGATAATGTTCTGGGTTGAATGGCCTTTAAGTCCAGCTTGAACCTCAGCATGTAAACTTATTTAGAAATAGCATCTCTGTAGATGCGATTGGTCATTGATCATCTTCAAAATAAGTTAAATGAGAAGCGATCATCTCCCCTAGTCTCATAAATCAAGAGGTATACAAAACAAAGAGGACACAAAGAGATCACAGAGGCCTGGAAACAAATGGACTTGTGTAACTCTGAGTTCCTGCCCTTGTAGAGGGGACATATTTCCTGGCTGACATGGTGTACTAGGAACAAAACTTCCTCTTTTTTCTTCCTCCAACTGAAGAGCCTCATCTGGAAAGCCATTACTTCTCCTGCTTCACCATTGTGGGGGGAGAGCCTGGCATCTCCATGGTGAGGTGGATTTAACTCTGGGGCCCTGTATCTTTCTCCCCCAGGCACTGTCCCTGTAGTCAGGGAGGGTGCATTAGGCATCTCTGCAGTGGGGTGGTCTGAATGAGATCCTTCTGGGCTTCGGGGAGCCCTAAAGACAATGACTGGTGTCTTTAAAAGAGAAAGGAGGGGCAGATTTGGACACCGATTTCAGAATCCTGCCATAGTAAGAGACACAGAGACATGCAAGGTAGAATGTCATATGAAGACGGAGGCAGAGATCGGAGCAGTGCAGCCGCACACCAAAGATTATCAGGAGCCATCAGAAGAAAAGGTTCTTCTCTAGAGCCTTTGGAGGAAGCATATGCTGCTGCCACCTTGATTTCAGACTGCTAGCCTTCAGCACTGGAAGAGGATAAACTATTGTTTTTAAGCTACCTAGTTTGTGGTCCTTCATTGTGCTAGCCCTGGGAAACTAAGAAAGATAATAATGGCCGTACTACTTCTAGATTGCTGCAACTATAAATGAATATATATTGTAAATATAATTATAAATATATTTATATTATAAATATACTTAAATTTAGTGATGGTAAATGTTAACTGGGGCTATCCAGATATACTGGATAAACACTCTAGCCTGATGTTCACTGGTCCTTGGAGGGTCTTTCAAGGGTGACCCTATGAGAGATGAAGTGACATGACAAATGTCGAGTGGAGAAGGGGGCAAGGTGAGAGGTAGTAAGGCAACCTGTCAAATGCAAGAGCTGCCCATACTGGGCATCTCCACCCACCAGCTGGGGAAAAGGGGCTGGCTGCCCTTAGGTTTCAGGCACATGACCACAACCTCCTTGTAACACAGACACAAGCACACTCACTCACGAATAGCTTAGAGCCTTGCTGGCTCTCATCCTCGGAGACCCTCCACCCTCATCCCAGAGTTGTACTTCCAATCTCTTTCCCAATAAGGAACCACAGGACCAAGATTTACGTGCATGTGACATTTTCATTAAACCCCTCAGGATGTGCAGCAATCTTTCTTTATCGTCGCTGTAAGTTATCCCAGGGCTCAACATGGCTCCCAGGTGGGCCCAACAGAGTTCATCTGTGAGTTGGAAGGACATTTGCAACAGGTCTTTTCTTCCCCATGGTGGGAGGTTTAGCCAGAAATCACCACTGTTGAGCAGGGAGACCATGATTGAATTGGCTGCAGACATATCTCTCGGCCTCTTTGTCTCTGTTTGGTGATAGGTGAGGGCACCAAAAGGTCGAAATGGCCAGACTAGAGTCTAGCAGAGGAAAATACAGGCAATGCCAAAGCCATCTATTTTATAAAAAAAAAAAGAATTTTACTTAACCACATGACTTTACAAATTGGCGAAGATGAGAGAATGCGTGCATATAAAATGGCAATGTGAGTGCATTTTAGAAGATACTTAAGGAAAATTTTCCAATGGAACAAAACACAACTAGATTGGGAGTTTTCATCATCACATATCGGATTCCTGCCAAGGTAAAAGTCATACGGTATTTGTTTTCTTAACTCAACTTCATCTAACTTCATAATTTGAATCTTAATAAAATTAAGTGTTGAGTGAAAACAAATCCCCACAGTGTCACCAAATGTATCAGCTCAGGTCAGACTTAAGCCTCAGCGGAAGGTTTTGTAAGCTCTTGTAGTGGAAATGTTTTTTCTCTTCTTCCTGTCTGCATCTCAGAGGGGCTGAGTCTAGCAGAGCAGCTGTTAACACAGCGAGCAGGAGAAGCAAGGCTCACTTCTATATTCCCACAGACACTACAGGCAGAAAGGCTGCAAACCCCTAACCCCAATGCGAGTGGCCCGAGCAGTGAGCACCTCAGACCATGCGTGCATATGACCCAGGCACAGTAGGCACTTGCTCAATGAATGAATGAATCCTACTGAACGGTGGAGTGCCATGTCGTTCGTTGCAACCTTATTGCTGGATCAAGAAGTCAGTTTAATGAGGGGACACCTGCATAGCTCAGCTGATCGAGCATCCAACTCTTGATTTCAACTCAGGTCATGATCTCACGGTGGCTGGGTTCAAGCCCCGTGTCGGGTTCTCTGCTGACAGCTCAGAGCCTGAATCCTGCTTCCGATTCTGCGTATCTCTCTCTCTCTCTCTCTGCCCCTTCCCACCTCTCTCTCTCTCTCTCAAGAATAAATGATAAAAATTATTTTAATTAAAAAAATAAATAAACATTTAAAAAAAGAAATCAATTTTAATGGTCACAATTTCAGGCAATATTTCAGGTAATAGAATAGAAAATAATAGGATAGAGAATGGTCTGTCACACCTATTAAAAGTGTGTGTATGTGTTTCTACGGAGTCGTGATGTAAAATGTATTTCTGAGGTATCAGTCGGGAAAGACTAAAAGCCTTTGGTGAAGTGGAAACTGTGGGGGCCTTGAGTTGGATGGATCTGGGCTTAAATTCCCACACCACCTTGACTGAACTGAACATGTTATTTAAATCTGAGTGCATCGTAGCGTGTGATGCACCATACTCTGTGTATGGGCAGGTACAGTGATGAATAAGTCATGCCCCTTGCCCTCAACGCCACTCAGTGTACCTTTAATAGGTGTCAGTCTATCTTGAACACTTCTGGAGGTCTGGGACTGGTTGCGAAGATGTTTGGGTAAGAAGGAATCTTGGGGAAGTTCAACCAGGCTGAAGCTCTTCAAGGGCCAATGGAATCCAATTTTTTTTTTTTTTCTTTGCTCTGCCTCCTCTCTTTTTAAGAATGGTGACAATCCAGCACTAACTTCTCTCTCTAGCTATAAAGCAAATTTAAATTCCGGTAGTGCCAGCCAGACAATCAAGACTAGAAACGTCGGGAATGGCGTGTCACAGCTGTGCCTCCTCTTTCCACTCCTCCAAAGGCTTGCAGAGTTTTGTTGACCCGTCAGTGGCCAAGATCATTGTCTAGCTCTATCTTGGGGCACACTAACCAAAGATTAGCTCCTGCAGAGTGGGATGGAGAGCCAGGAACCCACCCCCAGGCATCTCTTGGCAACTCACATGGTAAACCATTGTGAACTAGGCAAGTTTGTTCTTGGAGTCTGCAGCTGACCCTTTCTGAACCTATTCCTTTTCTCCCAATATCCTCATTTCCATTCTGCTAAGCATACCTTTTCCCATATGAACACTTTCTTTCAGATGGCCAAATATCTCTCACTGATCATTGAACATGAATGAGAGCAAGTCCATGGGTCCCCTCTCTCAGTTATGTGTTAAAGGTGTCTCTCCACGTCCAGTGGAATACTTTACCCAGGTGAAGGGTTGCTTTGTATATTAGTGAGATATTTGGAGTGGCAGAAAGACCGGAGACCTTTTCCACGGTCCCGAAGGGTCATACCCTGGGGGTAGCTGAAGAAGTGTCAGTTAAGACGAAGAGTCAGACTAGACCAAGACTCAATGATAGGAGCGATCATCTGTGAGAAAGGGGTGAGAAGGAAAGGAAGATAAATGCTGAGGTAAACACGATTTGTCTTCAGTGGTCCCCTTTCTTAGGGATAAGTCTCCCCGATTTGGATCAGTGCCATGTAGGTGCTCCTTGGGGCAATCAGGGCTATCCAGTCATTCGATCTGGAGCTCCATCTGTGTGCAATCTTTATTCCCCAAGCCATTCCTTGTCTGATTTTCCCCTTTATCAAATAAAAAATTATGCTTGATATTTTGATTACAGAATATGCTTCATCCTGTAATGTGCTTTCTACTTCCGGGTCCCATGAAACTATCACCTGACCATCACTGTTAACAGGATTCTTGGATCGAACATGGAGAGAGTATCTTAAGTGAAACAGCAGCTCTCATGTTAACAGTCTCAGCTTCTGGCAGAAAGGGGAGACCCCTGGTGACGATGCCCATATGATTATGAGGCTGTAACCAACCCTCAAGTCAATCCTCTGTACATATTTCCAGTACTTTCTCAGGGCACAGAGCGAGGCCTCGTGAGGGATGCAGACAACCCTACATGGCTCAAGTTCTCCATGAGCTTGGAGTCAAGTGGGATGGAGAATCTTGGATGCCGCCACCACTTAAATAGTCTTATTCACTCATGGTAGGTAATATCGTGTGACTTGAAAGAACCAGGCCTCAGAAATGTAAACTATTTCCTCCAGATTGCAAATACATGGTGTGGGGTGGAGTCTGCCGGGTTCCGAAGCTCACCTTCTTTCCAGCATCCCAACCGCCATGGGGACAGAAGCCAAGAGGCTGGATGCAGAAGAGAGATGTCGTACTGGGTGGGACTGGTACGTCCCACTCTGGGGTGCAGAGAAGGGAATGAGCCTTGCGTCTTGGGGAGCTCGAGGGAGCTTTTTAGGAGACTGGGCACTGGCTCCCACCCAAGCCGGAAGCCACAAAGGACAACTGGCTTATACGATGATAGCTGGGTGGAGAGAGGTCTTTCCAGGTAGGGAGACCAGTTGAAGGAAAGGCTTGGAAATAGGAATAAAATCACGCTGGAGGCCCAAACAGGGGGCCCTGATGATTCCTTGTGGGACACTTGGTCTTTCACCTCCTCTTAATTCAGCTGAGGGACAGAGGGGCAGGGCAGGGGAGGGTTTCCCCAGTCTCAGGGACAGGAGCTCCGCAAACCTGGCCTTGCCCACAGTCTTATCTGGAGCTGCTGCCTCAAGAGGAGGAGGATGAGGGTCTCCAAGGTGAGGGGCTTTTGCTCAGAAGGCCCTGATGACGCAGGTTGCCCGTTTGGGTGGGGGGGGGGGAGGAAGGCTGAAGGAGCCAGGTGCTGCTATATTCCCTATTTGGAATCCTGGCCAGTTTCAATTTACATAACACAGCTTAATCCGCAGAAACCGGAGCCCAGGAGGCAGGTTCTTTCTCTCTCTCTCTCTCTCTCTCTCCTTTTTTTTTTTTTCTCCGAGACACGGAAACCTTTATTTTCTCCCTACACCACAAACCGGTGCTGTTAAATAATATTGGATAATTGCACCTGTCGTACTCCCCATATTGTGCTGAGGAAAAATAATTGCCGGTTTTCTGCTTTGCAGTTGAGCTGTGACTTCGTCATTTGACTCGGAGCATGTCATTTTCTCCCATTTTAGACTGTGTACAGGCAAACTGTGTGAAAGGACTCACAGATAGCAGTCCTGCGTGTGTGAGTGGGCGCAGGCCTCATTCAGCAATGATTTCTAATTTATGCAGCATTGAGAATCCACAGCTATAAATAAACAGTTCTGACTGGCTTTGCTGCCTACTGAAATGCTTTATTAAAAAAAAAAAAAAAGGAGAAGAAGAAAAAAAGAAAGAAAGAAAGAAAGAAAGGAAGGAAGGAAGGAAGGAAGGAAGGAAGGAAAAGAGCCACCAATGGCATGAGAAGGGAAAACAATGCCTGGGTACGGATTCTGGTTTCTGCCACCCGGGCCCCGGAGGGAGAGGCCCAGGCTTGGGACGGGTGGCTTCAGCGCTCAGCCTGGAGGCCTTCTGGAAGCCCCGCCTCCCCGCTCCTCCCTTAGCCCCCTGGGCTCCCCACGTGCAGGCGCCACGTGTTCGGGGATTACAGTAATATGAAACTGACTTCCTGTTATGACAAGCACTGCAAGCGAGTAGGTGCGGGGAGCTGAAAATGGCTTGAGAAATGGATGACCCATTTGAGGGGAGGACGGGGTTAATGGATCGTTTAGGCACACAGGAGAAGTCTTCGCCTCGAACTGAAAACGGGGGTCGTGCGTAAGGTAGCCACTCCAGAACGTATGGCCGGGTCATGAGGCACCAGAGTTGCTCTTCCCTCTGCCGCCGGGGATGACAGTTTCCACCCAGTTGGGGGCCCCTGACCATCACCTTCTTCCGTCCAGCCCTGCTGACGTACTAATACATTTTTGCTTTTTTTTTTTTTTTTTTTTTAAGTGAAAGCTTTCAGATGGCCAGTTACTGCTTTGCCGTGTGACCAAGAGGTGGGAAGGCGGGTTCGGGAAGCAACCGCCCCTGTGGCCCTGGCCCAGTCGCTTCCTTCCTCCGGGGCCAGCGGAGCCCTCCAGGCCAGCTCCTCCAGCCTTGCGAGGCCCACGGGGTTACGCGTGTCTCGTCCCAGCTCTGCCTTCGGTGGCCGGTTGGTGGCTTGGAAAAGGCTGTGGTGGAGTGTTTACGCCGTGGAGTGGGCAAAACACTACAAATCAGGGCCTTATACTTTCTTTTCCCTGGAGAGTTGACTTTTTTTTTTTTTTTAGGTTTTCTTTTAAAGCTTATTTATTTCGAAGGAGAGAGGACGCTGTCACGTGTGCATGTGCGTGTGCGTGCTCAAGTAGGGGAGGGACAGAGAGAGAGAGAGAGAAAGAGAATTCCAAGCAGGCTCCCCAGTCAGCTCAGAAGCCCTACACGGGGCTCGATCACACGAACCATGAGATCACGACCTGGGCCAAAATCAAGAGTCCTTTGCTCAACCGACTTAGCCACCCAGCCCCGCCCCCCGCACCCCTCCCCCCGCACCCCCGAAAGTTAATTTTTAAACATTCACGGAGCACACCAATATCAGAAACTCCGTTTGTTCATCTGGAAAATGAGAACCTAATATATTTTGTACCTATATTTTTGTGCGGGTAAAATGAGACCACGGGGGTGAGTGCAGCTTGTAAATTACATGCCCCTGCACAAATATTATCGCCGATTCTCTCACTGGTGGGTGTTGTTTTCTAACCATGCAGGGCCTGGCGTAGCCTTACGCAGGCAGCAAACCCTGCGGACCTCGTAATGTTTATTCAGTGCTCATCGCAGGTATTCTGCCGATTTTCCCTTTACCGCGGCACCCTGTGCGTGCCCAACCGGGAGGTGGTTCTGAGGGATTTCTGGTGTTGGAATGGCTGCTGCACTTTGGTCAGTCATGCAGAAATCAAGGTTTCATTTGGTTCCAGGGACAGCGAAGCCGCAGAGAGAGTTCTGCGGGCTCTTTCCGGCCAACAGCGCTCAATCGCTCTGAGAAGTATGCGGCCCGAGTCACTTTCGGTGTGTGGAAAATGTGGGTGATCCCCTGCGGGTTTCCCATTTGGGGAATTTCCGCCCTGACAACTGCTTCGGGGCTGCTGCGGAGACCAGGTGCTTGGAGCAGTCAGGCAGCAGCAGGTAGAGGAAAGGAGGCGGTCAGTGTTCTCAGCTCAGCCCAAAAAGACTGGAGGCTCATATCTATGTATTAGTGGATCAAGGATTAGGAAGACAGCAGGTTTCTCGGTGCCTGCCCTAGGCTTCCTGTGGGCCGCCCGCCCTGCTGTGTCAGTTGGCGGCCTTCTCTGACACTTCAAGACTTCTTGGTCTTTCTGAGGTTTTCTGGTGTTGGGATAGACACGGCACGGTGGCCGGTCAAATGGCAATCAAGGCTTACTGTGATTCCAGGAACAGTTTTTACCAAATTTTACCGATTGTTGCCAAATTTCTCCTGTACGGCGTTAGGCTAGGAAGCCCAAGCACAGTCTACTCTGGGGCCCACACCCAACCCACCGGGACCTGGTGACACGCTGCCAGACTCCAACATGTTGACCCACATGTAAACCCTTGTTACCCATGTTCTTTACAAAATGAAGACCCAGTAAATAAAGACCCTGTAAAGAAAGACCCACAAAAACCCCCTAGGAAGATCAAAGTAGGGTTCAGGGATGTGCGATGTTAGTCACCTTGCGGTCAGCTTTGTTAAACCATAAGAGCTCACTCAGCGAGGTGTTTTGTACCAACGCGTTCTCGGGGCTCCTCAGGGCCATGTCACTTCCCGTCACTTGCTCCCCAAGTAAGAGGTACATTTATTTGATGAAGTAATCCACATTTGAATGGAAGAGATGTTGATGACATTGCTATGTCCCGTCTTTGGACCTGCCCCAGATGCTCGCTCCCAAGATGGACAGATGTCCCCATATTTTTTTTTACAACTTAACTGTCTCATTGCACCAATCAGTTTGCTATCCTGTGAGGCGGACAGACAACTTCGGCAGCACCCGTCTCCCTACATTTATGTCTAGACTGTGGAAAACAAAATAGATGAGCAATCCGTGAAAATGACTAGTTTACGAAAATACTTGCTTTTAGGAAAGTTGGGGTTATTAACAATGGCACCGGACTGAGAATTAGAAGATCAGGGGAACAAATGCTATTGTCTTTGGCCCTCATGCAGGTTATTTTTTATCTAGGTCCTCAGCACCCTCCTCTCTAAAGTGAAGAGTTTTTTTTTTTTTTTAATTTTTTTTTTCCAACGTTTATTTATTTTTAAGACAGAGAGAGACAGAGCATGAACGGGGGAGGGGCAGAGAGAGAGGGAGACACAGAATCGGAAACAGGCTCCAGGCTCTGAGCCATCAGCCCAGAGCCTGACGTGGGGCTCGAACTCCCGGACCGCGAGATCATGACCTGGCTGAAGTCGGACGCTTAACCGACTGCGCCACCCAGGCGCCCCTTTTTTTTTTTTTTTTTTTTATAAAGTGAAGAGTTTTGATGACCCTAAGTTGCTTTCTCTCTCCTAAGTATTCTCTAACGCCAAGTTTATGCAAATTTCCTTGGCCTTTGGCCAGATTTTGACCGCAGAGGCCAGAAGAAGGGAACGAATTCTGAGACAGCAGTTGTTTTTGAACAACTGTCCAGTAAAACCTTTACATGTCCAGTAAAACCTTTCAAAAAACGAAGAGTCCCCAAATTAAGCTACCTTCAGAAACCCTCCTGTTAAATTTAATATCATCCTCTGTCCTTTCTGCCTTCCTATCTGACTCTATCACCTCCCCGCCAACCAGAAAGAAAAGAAAAGAAAAAAAAAGAAAAGAAAAGAAAAGAGAAGTATCTCATGTTTTCTTCCTCTTTTGTTCTTAAAAAATGGCCTGTGATCACTTCCTCTTCTCCCTTGGCTGGATCATGTCACCTGCACAATGAAGAACAGAGAGAGAGAGAGAGGTCAGACTTCAGGGTTTCCCTAATGGGTATTCTTGTGTGACTAGACATTCACTGTGCCTTGGGCCAGTGGAAGATCAAGGGGAATTATCCCAAGGCAAGTGGATGCACTTTACGAAGTTCTGAAAACCTACCACCTCTCCAGAGAGGGCAAGAAGTGACTCTGTTGTCCCCGTTTGGTGCTTGGCTCACAGCTAGCCTGTTGACCAATGGTTCCATTTGCCTTCAAGGCTTCTGCACGTCTAATGTGCACCGACTGATGTCGCTTTTGGTCAAGTCTTTACAGGCGGCACACCACCCATCGACTAACTCGGAGATTGTTGCAAACGGAGATGAAGAGACGTCAAATTAGAGGAGAAATAGATGAGTGGCTATTCACCTATTTAGGGTTCATTCCGCAACCTCTCATCGAATCACCTTATCAGAACGGAAAAGTACTGGCATATTAGATTCTAGTAAGCTCTTGAGAGGGGCATTCTTCTACTGAAATTATAGCATTAGAGTTCTAGAATCACTTCCGTTCAGCCAGGTTGGTACCTCTGTCTTTATTGATCATACATCTTCACACAAGCTCTGAAATGTCTAACACCTCACGAATGCATTATCCTTTCCACCCGTTGCCAAATGTTAACAATCCTACTTTGAAAACTTTTCTCAAGTCAGCCTCTCCTTGCCCATTCCAGAGCCCTGTTAGTTCTGGCTTTGTGCCACAGCGACCTCATGCCCCTAGTTTCACGCTTCACCCTTCAGATTCTGCCCCCTCCATCAATTATATCCTTAAATATCTTCTACTAATTTTATTTTGCTAGAAGTCCCCTTCTCGGGGGCTGTAGTGACTGATGACCTGAAATCCCCCTTATCACACTGATTTTCTAGGACAGCAGACTCCTAATCACACAGCCTTTGGGGCCATCCTGCATTCATGTCTCTCAACACTTAAGGACAGTCCTCTCTCTTATTCTTCTACTCATCAATCCAGATACCCTCAGTCACTCCAGAGAAGCCTTCCTAATGTACCCAGCTTTACAGGCTTCGTGTCATTTTCATTTATGATCTCACTTATTTTTCATTTTCCATGTAGATCCTCTCCTCCCCAGGTCTCTGACTACAAACAAAGGACCTCCTCTTTTCGGAAGCATACCCATTTTGTCTGTAATGAATCCTTTTTCAGCTAAATGACACATTAATTCCTTCCTGTTCAAGATCTTGGGCAACATAAGCTTCTCACCTTGGTTCCCCCTCCCCCCCGCAGTCCCTTTGAAGGTTCCTAAAACTCCCTTTATCCATGCTGTTTACCAACCCCCCAGCCCCTCAAGTGTAACTGTAACCATAACCATACTTCTGCAACCCCAGTTGCCAATGATTGGAGAGTCCTTCTCCATTTAAGAAACACGACAGAAACTGAAGACTTCGAAAGAGCCCAGGAGCGGAAGTGGTGGCAGGAAGTTCCTTTGTGGGAGGAGCGCAGGTGGCTCTTTCTCCTGGATCAGAATCTCTCACGTCTAACACTAAACAGCTAGACGGAGCACTGAGACATTTCCACATACCCACAAACACATTAGAGAAGGCATCGAGTATGTCTCTGTGTGGACTTCCAACAATCATTTCTTCTGTAGTGACCTCCGTGGTGTGAACATCACAGAAGCCATATTTTTTTTTTTGTTTCTGGCAGGTAGGGGTGGGTCCTCAGTCCCGAATTCTCACGGAACTGAGAGGTCTCTAGGCTTCTTTGAATGCTCAGAATTGGTCTCTGACCACGATTCCACAGCACATGGCTGGAGATAAAGGAACCGTTGACTTAGTAACGGATAGCATTACCTTACGCAAAGTTCACAACAAGGACTCCAAATTCTGACCGGGAAACCGTGTTTGTTATCGCTCTTTTCTTCGTGGCAGGACGGTTCTTCCTGTGGGATGCCCACTAGGAGTTGGCAGGGAGTTAGGGAGCTACGTCCACCCCTACCTCATGTTAGTCCTTTCTTAATCTTCTGTTAGATAGTACCAAGGAGTAGAGACATTTTAGGCCAAGCATTTAACGTTTGTCTTGTGCAAGATCCAAACGTTTTCTGCCGTCATGGCAAAAAAAAAAAAAAAAAAAAAAAACCATTCTTTTAACCAACATCACTATGGATACCGTATGTAATTATATTCCTTATTATTCCAATAGTCAGAAAACAGAGTAAGGAAAAACATTATATTCACAAAGATTTACACCTATGTATCTACAATCACAAAAGCTACTGCTGCTAGACTTTGAACTGAAAACTTGAAGAATATTTGCCTAGTTTATGCGGGTTGGCTTGGAAAAGGGTGAGAAGGCAGATGGTTGGGGAGATCGGAGGTGTTAGAAGAATGAGGTTTGCACATGAATGAGTAAAAGTTTCAGTGCAGACGTAGCAGGAAGGCGATGGATTCGAGGTTCTGGCTGGAGAAACCCTCGTGAGGAAAGAGGCAGTGAAAGGAGGAGAAGCAGTAATCCAGTTTGGACTCTGTTTGAGCTGAGGGAGATGAAATCGGGGCGAGAAAGGCAAAAGGGAGACGCAATTTTGTTGACTGAATGCTGCCCCTGTGAGACCACGCTTTAGAAATACATACGGACTGGGGCGCCTGAGTGGCTCAGTTAAGCCTCTGACTTTGGCTCAGGTCATGATCTTAATGCTCGCAAGTTCGAGCCCCACGCTGGGCTCTGGGCTGACGGCTCAGAGCCTGGAGCCTGCTTTGGAGTCTGTGCCTCCCTGTTTCTCTTCTCCTCCCCCCGCTTGTGCTCTGTCTCACTCTCTTGAAAATGAACAAACATTTAAAAAAATAAAAAGAAATGTATATGGAGTCATCTGATAAGATTCTTTTGTGAGGAAATGATCAGGGGCAATATGCAAGATAGAAAAAAATCGCAAAGCAAATATCTTCATGTATAAAACTAAAGAGGTAGACTAGATGGCCTCTAAGCAGCTTCAACAATGAAATCTCCCTTTTAAAATAGCTGGTCTACGGGGGCCCGTGGGCAGCTCAGTCGGTGAAGTGCTGGGCTCTTGATTTCAGCTCAGGTCACTACCCCAGGCTCATGGTATCACCCTGAGTCGGGCTCTGTGCTGAGTGTGGAGTCTCTCTCTCTCTCTCTCTCCCCCTCTCCCGCCCCTAGTCTCATTCACTCTTTCCCTCCAAATAAGTAAATAAACACTAAAAAAAAAAGATCCTGTCTACAGAAAATAGTATTAAAGGAAGGCCTTAACGTTATTCTGTCCTAGCCATAGACAAAGTCACTTGGTTAGACTAGAATTTTCAGTTTATAAACTCTCCTTAGGAAGAAGAGGATTTGTGGTCTCAGGCCCTGACAAAGGATAGTCTGATTCAGGGCACAAGTCTCTCAGGAATGTAAGAAGAGGGGTCAGGGGCCAGAGATAAGCTGATTACCTCTCTGGCCACAGCTACATATGAGAGGCTTTGCCATGATGTCCTGGAGGCACTTAGCTCCTTCCTGTGCCTGACCTGTCTTGGGGGTTGTGTTTCTCTTCCTGAGGAAGAGACCTGCATCTGGACGTCAGCATTCTTGTGTCTTATCAAGGCGAAAACAAGAAAAGAAAGAAAATTCAGTACTTAAATGGCAGACAAGGAAGCTTGAACCGGAATCCCTTGACAGTCCCTTTCTCCAAATCAGGGTGGAAAGAGTATGTCTGGGGCCTCCCTAGGTGCTCAGACATGGCGGCCCAAGCTTACACCAATCTGCCAGAGGCTGTTTCACCCTGCCTGATTCTACTGTCGTTTGAAATGTATGTTCCATCTCACTCGGCCCGAAAAGTAGAAATCGAATCTTTCCTGGTGGACGTCTGGTCCCCCCAAAGTGACCCAGTGCTGGTCCAGTCCTCTGTCCTGTAACACATGACAGCTAGCACAAGAAGGGGGGTGAGATGGCGACAGGTCAGGCAGGGTGGCCCTCTGGCACCGCCTGAGAGCTCTTCGGGCCACAGCATCCCCTTGGAGACCAGCAAGACCTTCCTGAGGGCCTGATAGCATTTGTCTCCCTGCACACAGGGCCGGTCCCGTGAGTCTGCGTGCTCCTGGGGGACATCATGTACTATCCCGGTTTACATGTGATCACCGGCATCACCTTTTCCTACGGCCCTTCTCACTCCTCCCTGCTGTCACCCGCCAACGTGACACGCGAGGAGGTAGGAAGAGGGTAGGCGTTCAGCCACTGTGGCCGTCACTGCAACAGGCCAGCAGCATCAGTATCTTTCTTTGGGTGTAGGCATCGGAAGGCCAGAATGCCCTGCCATACCTCAAATCTGCTGAATCTACTGCATTTTAACAAGAGCCTCGTGTTAGCGAGAGCGGGAGGCTCACGCAAGTCTGGGAAGTGCTGCTCTGAGACGGTGGCTCCGGATGTTGCCTGCAAACCACAGTAACTGGAAAGCTTTGAAAACTATCGATGCCAAGGACCCACCACCAGAGACAGCGGTGTCATTGGTCTGGGGTGGACCCGAGGATCAGTGTTTCTCAAACGCCCCCAGTGATTTAGCAACAGCGATTTTACAATGTGGCGAGGAGATCAAGGACCGTTGCTAGAGAGTTCCTCGCATGGTCGGTGGGTCCTCACTGGTATTTTCTTGACCGCTTGGTGCTTGGCTGATAACTCCTGTGTCTCAGGATTTCCGAACCGGGGATTCTTGATTAATTCCGGCCTCGGTTAGCCTGACCTCCTCCATCACTCTAGCTTTGGAAGAATTGTTTCACCTCTGTCGATTTGCCCGCAGCTGTGTGATTGTTGCTTTTCAAGGGCCTTCGGCTGGGGAAACTGGTCATTGATGCGTAAAACTGAGGGAGAGGATGGGAACGCCCGCATAGAAAAGGTGACTGGGTTCTGAGGAGGGAGAATGACGTTAACGGCAATGGTCATGGGTTCTATGTGCCAGGCCCTGCTCTAGTCACTTGACACTTCTCCCATCATTTACGGTTTTCCGGGATGTTAGGAGGAGGCTACTAGGATTGTCTCTGTGATGCGCAAGGAAAACGGGAACACTACTGTGAAGGCACTATTCAGTGCCTTGCCCGGTGTCACAGGCCTACCAGGAGTAGGACCAAGGTAGGAACCCGGGCAGTCTGGCACAGAGTTTTTCCCCTAACCACCACCTCCCCTTGCGTCACCGAAGCACTCCTTAGAGTTTTGCTCTCATCCAAGGAAGCTCAGGTGTGAACAGGTGACAAAATCGAGGGAGCCCTGGATTTGGACCGAGGAGGTGGCTGCCTTCGTCTCTCCTTGGATCCAGAACAGAAGGTTCGGAGAGGACCCAGAGGTAGAAGAACCACACGGTTGATCGTCCAAGCCTCGACAAGGCTAAGCTACATGCACACTGGCGTGGCAGGCATTGACCAGGACTGTCCGAGGCAAACTGGCGTGAGGTCCCGTCACTGAGTCGTTGAAGGGTACTGACACAGCTTACTTACGTGGCCCGTTTGTGGCTTGGTGGGGGACGTAGCCTAGTTTCCTGATTTCTAGCCCAGGGCTCTACCCCCCGCTTTGCACCGCCTGCCATAACGTGCATCTCTTTTCAACAGCTCCCCAGCCAGGATTCCATAGCGTCACTGCCTCTACTCCTTAAACTCTCCGTCCAGTGCTTTAATCTCCAACCATCAGAGTCACTCCTTGACCACTATATCCAGAATCCTTGTGCACAAAATCCCATTAAATGCCTAGACAGAAGAACCGTCAGATATCTTTTGTCTGCATTGATTCATCCATGGGATAAGCTAATGGAAAGGGGAGATTCAAAGATGGAAAAGACATACCCTAACCCTTATAGAACTCAGGGTCTAGGGTGAAAACAAATCTCTGTGCACACCAGAGAAGGCTTCCTGGAAGGGGTGAGTTGATATGATTCAGTGGGTGCGAGACAGGCAAAGACTGGGGAATGTGAGAGACTGAAGCCCAGGATGGTGAGGAACAGCATCAATGTGTAAAGAAAACAAGCAATTTGGGGGTGCTGGGGAACACATTTAGAAAAAGCAGAGGAGAAGCCAAGGCAGGGATTGGTTCACAGAGACCCTCACATGTCATCCCAAGAACTTGGATTTTCATCTGTAAATTGGGGAAGGCTTAAAGTGTTTTAAGGAGACTAAGACGTGAGAAAGTGTGTTCACGTAGATAGTTCTGTTTACTTTTAGGCAATTTAAAAGTGTTCACTGCCATTGGAATGTTAAGTGATCTAATTTCTCCCTCTCTTTTAAATTTTTAAAAATGTTTATTTTTTTAAAAGAGAGAGAGAGCGCAAGCAAGCCAGGGAGGGGCAGAGAAACAGGGAGAGAGAAATCCCAAGTAGGCTCCTCGCTGTCAGCGCAGAGCCTGACGCGGGGCTCGAACTCACGAACTGTGAGATCATGCTCCGAGCGGAAGCCAAGAGTCGGAAGCTTAACCCACTGAGCCACCCAGGCGCCCCTCTAATTTCTCTTTTAATTCTTATTAGACCATTTGTAATTATGATCTGTTTAGAATTTAACCCATTTATGATCTTATTCTGATGCTATATAGGACTTTTGACCCAGTCTATTCTTTAAGGAGACTCTAGATTTCTTAAAATCTAGAGAGAGGAGAGGGATGCGTGGCCACCCACAGTAATCTCTATCACTCACATGAACATTCCCATGTGTGCATGTGAGGGTCCACGTGTTGACCCTAGCCTAGTTACTCATTGGGACCTAACTGTAGTGAAAAATTAGATGTAGTTCTTAACCAACGAAGCTTATTTAAACGCACTTTGTGTTGTGGGGCACTTGGGTGGCTCAGTCGGTTAGGCGTGACTCTTGGTTTGGGCTCAGGTCAGGATCTCACGGTTTTGTAGGTTCAAGCCCTGTGTCAGTCTCCTTGCTGACAGTGCAGAACCTGCTTAGAATTCTCTCTCTCTCTCTCTCTCTGCCCCTCCCCCACTCATACTATCTCTGTCTCTCTCAAAATAAATGAACGTAAAAAAAAAAAAAAGAGCTTTGTGTTGAACATAGTGATCTCAATACTACTAAATTTGGTGAAAAAATTTTTAATTCAGCGGATATTTAAAAGCCACTGTAGAATAAGAACTTAAAAATTCATCATTATTGAATTCAATACAGTTGTTTTAAAAAGTTAACGTTCTCTAAGCCCTGAGTAATCATATTTTTCTCTGCACGTCTTGTTTCTGTCACATTTCAAATGGATTAGGTTCTTTTTTTCTTTCTTCATATATATATATATATATATATATATTTAGG
Source organism: Lynx rufus (assembly GCF_022079265.1). NCBI lineage: Eukaryota > Metazoa > Chordata > Mammalia > Carnivora > Felidae > Lynx > Lynx rufus. The sequence continues at coordinate 129,481,095 of NW_025814878.1, forward strand.
GAAGACATCAAAAATCCTTACCAAGAACTTCAAGTTGCCAAACCAGTTAGAATTAGATGTCAACACATCTGAAATGTCAACAAATTCCCCGCCCCCCCCCCCCCCGGATAATTTCCTGCGATTTGGAATGCTGATTTTGGGAATAAATAAACCCAACATGAATGAACTGGTTTTTAAGCGTTTGCTTTCAAGGATATTGCCTTTCAGATTTCCCCAACCAGTTAAATTCTCCAAGAGGAGAAAACAAGTGAAAAAGCCAAGTTGCCTGCTTATTTCTCTAGGGTCTCATTCTCCTCTCAGAAATATACACTCTTGTACTGAAGCTTCTGAAACTGTCATGTTGTTTTTCTTTTCTTTTTCTTTTTTTTTTTTTTTCTTTTTTGCATACACGGGCTTATGTTTTCACACCAGTTCATAGATTGGGCGGAAGAAGCCACTTCTGCCATTTCTATTTTGATAGAACAGAATGGCATGTGGGCGAGTGATGTGGGGGACTGTATGTGACTCTTGTCTTCCTTATATACAAAATCAGGGGAGAGTTCCTGTACTTCCCTTTGGGTAGGGAAAAAAAATCATGATTATTTTGCAGCCTGACTTTTTGATAGTTACTTCTCCAACAAAATAATATTCTGGGGGTCGGGGCAGCGGGGGGAGCAAGGAATCAAAGAAAATCTATTTTAAAGTCAGCTAAGTTTTTTTGTTTGTTTGTTTGTTTAATGAAGAAGCAATATGGTTCCAACCACCTAGAATTGGGAAGCTTAGCTTGCTGACCTATTCACTTGGCCTAAGACCCTGTATAAATGACAATTCCCATCTCAAGTACAGGGGGTGATTTCATCTGGTAAATGTTGTGCTAAGGGTTGAGAAGCAGCCGAATGGGAGAGGGATGGGAGGCCATCTGGGAAGGCGCTACTGAGGGTGAGAACTAAGAGGTCATCTGGACCCACACCCTTCAAGAAGAAAACCTTGACATTTAACAGATTGGATCACTCAGTCCCTCACTTAAGGGAGGAAGACTCTGAGTTCATTTTTTCACGCGGGGATAGTGACACCTTGCTCTTGCTCTGGGTCCTGAACTCTCTAAATAAGATTATTTTTAGCCTTAAAGTTAAAGGAGGTGCTGTGTGTGTGTGGTGGTGGGGGGGGGCAGGGAAAGAATGTGATGGGGTCCTTTAAGAAAATGCAAACTTCTTCCAGGCTTTCCCTTTGCCTGCTTTGGTAGGACCTGAGTCCTCTGGACAGAGCCATCAAGGACCGCTTCCTTCTGCTTTGGACTAGATTCTCCCTCTGTTTTCAGGAGGAGTGGAGAGAGTGTAAGGAAGACGTGTCTCTGCAGGTAAAAGAGAAATAAACTGACCCCATTTCCAGTGGTTGAGCTTCTCTCCAAGTAGATAAATGCTGGCGGTAAAGATGTAGCTGAGGGAGAAGAAGGCTGTCAGCCCCACCGGGCTGAGTCTGGCGAACAAAGGATACACCCACGTACCGGTCTCAGAGTAGATCCATAGGACCCTGCAGATAATGACAAATCACAATAATTAGGACGATGGGGGGTGGCGTGGTGGTAAAGCCATTTTATCCTCAAGATCAATGGGGTTCTGGAGCCCAGGCAGATGAAAAGAAGCCATGGGGATCATTTGTCAACAGCTGAGGTGTTCCACAAACCTACAGAAGTGATTCTTTTCTGGATAAATAGGCTTGATTCAAAGAGACATCCTATTTCATAAGGTGTGCTGGGCTCTTCTACCTAATCCATTAAAATTCAATGCTGGTGAAAGAATATGGGAGAACATCAAACACATCATCAGCCGAAGAGAGTATGTGAGGACGCGAATTATTCTTTTCCCTGAGAGGTAGGGCCTGCCGAGACATTGAACTTGCTGAGATGGCATCATTTTCTGGCTCTCAGCCAGACAAGTGGGGTTTGCGTTTCTGTACCTAAGAGTCAGGTGTAGCCCTGAGTCTCTTAGGGTAGGAGGGACAGAGATGGAACATCATCGCTCTATTGCAATAAGCCTTTTAGAGGTAGGAGAGGTTTCGTTGTTGGCCCCGATTTTCAGCTCATGAATCTTAACCATGGATACAGTGTTCAGTAGGAAAGGATGGATTTACAGGAGGTTCGGATCCTGCTCACGTGAGGATAAAATAGAAGTCACTTCTGTAAGCCAAGAGAAGGAAAAGAAATGCTAGGAGAGGAGCCACGATATCTAAGAGAAGCCTGCAAAGGCAGCATGCTGGAAACCAACTGCGTCGCACGATGCCAAAATCTGAAATAACTTTTAAAATTAAACATGGGGAAGATGATGTATCTAGCAGAGTTTATAATTGGTGAAGCGGACAGAGTCTGAAACCAGCCTTCTGTGATTCAAAGTCTAGTTCTGACACCTATTACCTCTCTTACCTTTAGCTGTTTATCGAACCCCCTCTGCCTCCTGCCCTCATGTGAAACGTGAGGGGTGCAAACAGCGTCCATATTATAAAGCTGTCATCAAGATTAAGGGAGTTAACCCATGTACAATAAAATAGTGTCTGGCCCACGGTGATCATTTAATAAGAGTTTTAAAGCTTTCCTCTCCTTAGGGATGGCACAGAGGGGTCTTAGCAACCTTTCTTTGAGGTTCCCTGTCTCCAGTAACAATTAGGATAGACCGGGTCATGCTTCAGAAACAACAGGCGAATTTTGATGCCCTAGGTTATCAGTTCAGAGGGAAGAATAAAATTCTGAGCTTAATTAAACTTTCAGAAACCCAAGTGTACTCTGGGTTGTTTAAAATGCTTTAGATTTTTCAAATGCTTACGGAAGAGACAAGGACTAAAATCAGCGTCAGGACTGGGGTGAGGCAAGGGAGGCACCTATGGTATGAAATTCAAGGGGCCATCTCTGTACATCCTGAACACAATCAATATGGCGAAAAGGAAGCCTATGGAATGGGAAACGATATTTTCAAATCACGTATCTGCTAGAGGATTAATATCCATGATATACAAAGTACTCCTACAACTCAACAACAGCAACAAAACACCCCAAACAACCCCATTAAAAATGGGCAAAAGGATAAATGGACCTTTTTCCAAAGAAGAAACACAAATGGCCAACAAACACATGAAACGGTACTCAGCACGTCATCAGCCAAAGAGACTGCTGTGGAAAACAGTGTGGCAGTTACTCAAACAGGTAAATATAGGATTATCATATGATCTGGCAATGCCACTTCCTGGTACCTACCCCCAAAAAATCGAAAGCAAGGACTCAAAGACACATTTGTATACCTGTGTTCATAGCAGTATTATTTTCTTTTTCTTTTTTTTTTTAACGTTTATTTATTTTTGAGACAGAGAGACAGAGCATGAAAGGGGGAGGGTCAGAGAGAGAGGGAGACACAGAATCGGAAGCAGGCTCCAGGCTCCGAGCCATCAGCCCAGAGCCCGACGCGGGGCTTGAACTCACGGACCGCGAGATCGTGACCTGAGCTGAAGTCGGACGCCCAACCGACTGAGCCACCCAGGCGCCCCAGCAGTATTATTTTCAAGAGCTAAAACATGGAAGCATCCAAGTGTCCATCTATGAATGAAGAGATAAGTAAAACGTGGCATAGACGCACAGTGGAATATTATTAACCCTTAAAAAAGGAAGGAAATTCTGACACGTGGTACATCATGAACGAACCTCGAGGATACAAACCAGTCCCAGAGAATACCTACTATACGATCAAATCCATAGGGACAGAAAGCAAAACGGTGGCTGTCAGGGCTTGTGGGAAGGAGGGAATGGGGGATTACTGTTTCATGGGTACAGATTTTCAGTTTGGGAAGAAAAAGGTCCTAGAGACGGATGTTGGTGATGGCTGCACAACATTGTAACTATTTGATGCCACGGAGTTTAAAAATAATGAACATGGTAAATTTTTGTTATGTGTATTTTACCAGAATAAAAACAATTCAAGGAAGCATCTGTCTTAGGGTAGTAGAAATCAATCTAGGGCTGGCCCTGGGTGCCTAGTCCTGGCCATGCTCGTACCACTCTGCTGTCCCAAACTCATCTAGATGCTTCTTTTACGTAATTAAAACTTTACTAGATACAAAACAAACAATATTATTGTTTGGGAGGAAAACATTTCCTCCACCTTTCACGGTTGTTTTGGCTGGTCTAAGAATTATATTGACTCGTGACAAACAGGAGAATACCAAATTTAATTTTGTATGTATGGGGGCTCCACAAGAATATGGGGCCCATATGCAGTCAGACAATGGAAACTTACATGTCATTTGAAACCAAGGGATAGGGGAGGGTGTTCTGGGTCTTCAAAGGGAAGGAAGACAACTCACAGGAAGATGAGAGAGAGTAGAGGTTTGTTAACTGAATGTTTGCTGGGCCATACACAAGGAGGGCATAAACAGACTTTGCTAGGGTCCTCCCTGTCCCCCTCACCTAGTTCATATTACACTACGCTTATCTATGGGGACAGCTCCCTTCCCAGAGCAGACCCTCCATTTAAATTCTTTTAGGCAGTTGGGTGAAGGTCAAAGTTTCTTCCTCAACCTTCTGCTTCTTAAAACTAATCAACATAAAATAGTCCTCATGCCCGGGTGCCTGGGTGACTCAGTCAGTTAAACATCCAACTCTTGATTTCGATTCAGATCATGATCTCATGGTTCGTGAGTACAAGCCACTCATCGGGCTCTGTGCTCACAGGATGGAGACTGCTTGGGGTTCTCTCTCCTCTCTCTCTCTCTTCCCCTCTCCCATTCTCAAAATAAATGAATAACAAAATTTTTAAAAAATGAAAACAGTCCTCATGCCTAAGAGACGTTGTGGGTTTCGTTCCCCCACGTTGTCATTATTATCAATATTGGGATTCTGTGAGATGTGCGTCCCATGGGCATGTGCATTAGAAGGATATCTACAGCACTTCTTTCTTACATGGCTGCTTCTCATGACAGACCAGAGAAGGTATAAAGGACAGAAAGTAAACCCCCAAGGAGCTAGGGCTGGAATTTGGGGTCAACAGGGAGAGCTGAATGCACTCCAAACAGATTGTTTTAATTAGTTCACTTTGTTTACTTTATACACCAGAAATTAGGGCTTCCTAGTTTCCATGCACATTTATGTAAGATAGTCTGTGAATAAGGACATTCCCCTGGAGGCCTGGAAAGTTTCTCTTTATTTACTTCATTTTTGTTTCCTTCAGCATAAGGTTCCATAAAGGAAAGTTCCTGAGGTAAGTTAATGAAGTCTGTAGTTTCACAGAGAAAGCGCAAAGAAAGTTAGAAGTGTATTGACTGTCAGCGGAAAAGTAATGAAAATACAAATACAACAGCACGTAGAAGTGCAGTTATTTAATGAAGGGCAGTCAGAGAAAGAGAGACAGAGAGAGAGGAGAAGGAGAAGGAGGGGGAAGGAAGGAAGGAAGGAAGGAAGGAAGGAAGGAAGGAAGATGGAGGCCAAAATGGAATTCATCAATGTCTTCTTAGTCAATGTCAGCTCTTTCCCAGCCCCCATGTAAGATGCCACGAAACCACATCTAATTGTTTATCTATTGCACTCATTTCCTAATCTTGGTCCAGGCTCCTTCATCCAGAAGGGTTTCTGTAATTGTCTGCTTGCTGGGCTTTCTCGGACCCTTCAATCCACTTTCCTTACCACAAGCTACTAGCGATCCGTTAATCTTTCCAAAAGAGAAATCTGTTCAGGGCACTCCCCTGCCTCCAGTGGACCCCACCAATGCTTTAGGAACATACCCAAGCTCCTTTACCCAGCCTACCTGGCCTTGTCCTGCCCACCTGTCCACCTTCAGATCTAGAACCCATCCATATTAGACGCTTTTCTGTTTCTTAAATAAACCAGGCACTGCAGCTCTGGGCTTTCACTCATGCTGTTGTCTCTGCCTGGAACACCTGTGACCTTTCTGTTTCCTAGGACACACTTCTCCTCGCTCTGTGCCTGGCTGAACCATACTCACACTTCAAGTTTCAGCTTGTAAGAAAATTTCTCTAGAAAAGATTTCCCGAAGATCCCATAACACCCATTCAGTTAGGGTCTTACGCCAGATACTTCCTTTACCACGAACTTACCCTTGTTGTTTATTTGATTGTCTTTCTCAACCTGGAATGGGACAAGGATTATATCTATCATGTACGTCTGTTTCCCAAGTGCTGGGAACATGGCAAGTTCTTTATATTTTTAAGCAAATGACTCTTTGGGGTGTTTCTACTAGCACCTATAGTTCCCTCTTTATATATATATATATATATATATATATATATATATACAAACACACACACATATATAACATATATATATAACATATATATATAACATATATATATAACATATATATAATATATATATATAACATATATATATAACATATATATATATTAATGTTTATTTTTGAGACACAGAGAGAGCATGAGCAGGGGAGGGGCAGAGAAAGAAGGAGACACAGAATCCAAAGTAGGCTCTAGGCTCTGAGCTGTCAGCACAGAGCCCGACGCGGGCTCGAAATCACAGACTGTGAGATCATGACCTGAGCCGAAGTTGGATGCCCAACCGACTGAACCACCCAGGTACCCCAGCACCTATGGTTCTCTAACCGCTGTTCACTGCAGCTTCTGCAGACAGCTCTCAGCTGCGTGACCCATCAAGAACATCACAGCCTCTAAAACCAGGGAGGGGCGCCTGGGTGGCTCAGTCGGTTAAGCGGCCGACTTCGGCTCAGGTCATGATCTCGCGGTCCGTGAGTTTGAGCCCCGTGTCGGGCTCTGTGCTGACAGCTGGGAGCCTGGAGCCTGCTTCTGATTCTGTGTCTCCCTCTCTCTCTGCCCCTCCCCCATTTGCACTCTGTCTCTCTCTGCTTTTCAAAAATGAATAAATGTTAAAAAAATTAAAAAAAATAATAAAACCAGGGAGATGTACCCTTGGCCTTCCAGGCTTTAGTTAATTGATTGCTCACTTTATTAATACTTTGAAGAGGCCAATAATTCTGACCCTCAGTTCAGAGAACAATACTCTATGTCCTTCTAGAGCTGTCTGCTGAGTGAATCTATATGAGTCAGGCTGGGCAGGCACAGACTGGCAGCCAAAAATTAATCTTTTATAGTTTTCTTATCCTAGATATTACAGCATCCGATGGTTCTCATAAAATTCATATTTTCTGTGTCTTATCGGTACACAAACAGTGGAAGTCTGTGGGTTAGGGACTAGTGGATAAAAAGGGGTTTTGTGGGCTTTACACATATACTTGCTTTTTTTTATTTTTTATTTTTTTGAGGGAGAGCGAGCACAAGTGGGGGAGGGGCAGAGAGAGAGAGGGGGAGAGAGAGAATCCTAAGCAGGTTCCACACTGCCAGTGCACAGCCTGATGTGGGGCTCGAACTCACAAACTATGAGATCATGACCTGAGCTGAAGCGGGATGCTTTACCAGCTGAGCCATCTAGGCTCTTGTATGCATATACTTCGTAAAGCATGAACACTCATGCTGTATCAGTAGAATAATAGAATTAAAGGGCCCTCTGGCCCCATATTTTCATGCTGACTTCCTACAAAAGCATGCAAGATGGTCACAGTTGCACCTGAGACCAGAAGGCAAGCACAACCTGAATTCACATTTTGTCAACAAATTCAACAAATTAGCAGAAGACTTCCTACCGTGAAAATGTCCTTGAGAACAACTGGGACCTGGTGATTCTTTAAGGTGGGGACAGAGCCTATTGCTGCCTTTGCAATGCAGCCCCGTGTCACCCTTCTGTTCACCTGCCTTCCCAGGCTCCCAAACACAAACAATGGAAGGTCGAAGATACCTGCCAGCTCTGGCTTTTTAATAGTAACTTGTGAATTTCTACCACTGTCTTTTTTTTTTTTTAAGTTCATTTATTCATTCTGAGAGAGGGAGAGCGTGAGAGCAGGAGAAGAGCAAAGAGAGAGGAAGAAAGAGAATCCCAAGCAGGTTCTGCATTGTCAGTGCAGAATCCGATGTGGGGTTTGAATTCAGAAACCATGAGATCATGACCTGAGCGGAAATCAAGAGTCAGATGTTTAACTGACTGAGCCATCCAGACGTCTCTTCTACCACTGTCTTAAAAAAATCCATGTTAGGTAAAGAATGTAAGAAAAGAAGAGAAGAGAATGAGGAGAGGAGAGGAAAGAGAAAAGAAAAGAAAAGATAAAAGAAAAGGAAAAGAAAAGAAAAGAAAGGAAAGGAAAGGAAAGGAAAAGGAAAACAAAGAAAGGAAAGGAAAAGATAAAAGAAAAGAAAAGGAAAAGAAAAGCAAAGGAAAGGAAAGGAAAAGAAAAGAAAAGACAAGGAAAAGAAAAGAGAAAAGAAAAGGAAAGGAAAAGAAAAGAAAGGAAAAGAGAAGGAAAAGAAAAGAAAAGGAAAAGAAAAAAGAAAAGGAAAGGAAAAGAAAAGAAAAGACAAGGAAAAGAAAAGACAAGGAAAAGAAAAGAAAAGGAAAGGAAAGGAAAGGAGAAGAAAAGAGAAAAGAAAAGGAAAGGAAAAGAAAGGAAAAGAAAAGAAAAGACAAGGAAAAGAAAAGGAAAGGAAAGGAAAGGAAAAGAAAAGAAAGGAAAAGAAAAAAGAAAGGAAAGGAAAAGACAAAAGAAAAGGAAAAGAAAAGGAAAGGAAAGGAAAGGAAAAGAAAAGAAAAGAAAGGAAAGGAAAAAAGAAAAGAAAAGAATAAAGAAAAGAAAAAAAGAAAAGGAAAAGAAAAGAAAAAAAAATAAATGGAAAAGAAAAGGAAATTTTAAATGGAGTAGAAAGAAACGGTGAAGCTAGAGGGCTAAATTATTTACCTAGATGTTGAAAAATATCAGCAATAATGAGAGTTGTTTGGGGTGGCCACCTGTTCAAGACAGTTAAAACTGTTGCCCACCCTTGCTATATTGCCCCCTTCTGGGCCGGTGCCTCATCCTCCCTTCAGGGACTGTTGGGCTCTTGTACCTTCTCCATTTTCTACCCTTGGATCATTCTTTGCTACTCTGCTGCCCCATTGTCCTTCCTGCCCCTTAGAGGAGGGCATTGCCCCCCAGCATTTACTTTCCATCTCTCTCTCTCTCTCTCTCTCTCCCCACTCTCAGTCTCTCACTCTTTTTCCAGGAAGCTCATTCTGCCAGGAGGGTTTACTCCCTGGATCTCCACTGTCCCACCTCTCCTGGGAAGGATGTCCAAATGGAAGTTCCTCTAGGCAAGTGGTTCTCAGCCTTGGCTGAAGATGAGAACTGCCATGGGGAGCTTTAAAAATCCCAATGCTCAGGACGCACCCTAAACTAATTAAACCAGAATCTTTTGGAATAGGACACAGATAGGGGGTTTTAAATGGAGTCTTTCACTTACACCCCCAAGCCATTTTGTTTCCCTAACGTTTCTACACATATTAGTGCGACCACCATCTTTCCTGGTCTATCAGCCAAAAACTCATAGAACCGTCCTTGACTTTTTCTTCTCGTTGGCCCATGGCATGCCAATGAAGCCACAAACCTATTCTGTTACTTCCACAATGTGTCTCGGGTGCCCTCCTTCCCGCGTGTACAGGAGTATCACTCTTCAGCATCGTATTACTTCTAATTTTTGAAACAGGCATTTGGGTCGAGCAAGAGCCAAGGTTTGCACGGGAGGGACAAGTGTGGACGACCCTTCCCTCTCCCAGCCCTCCACTTTTACCTGTCTCCAGATTGCTCCCCAGCTGGCCTGGGCTCCAAATGTGGACAACTAGGGGCCTTGTGTTGGCATCTTTATATTTATTTCATATATTAATTTACATGGGGGCAAAGGAGTACCTCTGTGAAAAATGGGACTGGGAGTCTGATCTCAAGATTCAAGGGTGTGAAACTCCGGTGCGTCTAGACAATCCCAGACAAGCGTTGTATTTAAACCCGGGAAAAAGTTAACAGTGGTTCCGGGCAGCGATTTACCATGATGCCTTAGTGGACGTAGACGTTGATCTTGGAACTCAGCTTAGTGCATCGCTCTGGCAGCTTTTAATGTATTCCGGCGCTGAGGTATCTGTATGTGTAAATGTGTGTGCATGGAAATGGATGCCCAGATTTAGAGGATTGTTGTCCCCGAGGGCCCAGGCACCTTTGATGGGGAAGCTCACCTGAGTGAGCCGAGTATAGAAGACAGAAATGATCTCTCTTGCCTCACAGGAGCTGCTATTGAGGACGACTTTACAGACACCTCCCCCGCTGCTGGGTCATAGCTGCGTATGTGTGTGATGCTCGTCCCTGGCAAGACCTTACGCGACAGCAGAGACACCTGCGGCACCTGCAGATTTCTGGTCTACCGAGAGCAAGGTGGCGACCCGCTGCAGGTCAGCTGGGGCTGTCGTAGCGGCCGGTAGTGTTATCCTATGGACACAGGGGACCTGTGGGCGATGACAGTGTGGGTCTCAGCAGACGGGGGGTGGAGTGCAACCTGACTTGGATGCGGAGCCCGGTGGAGATGGGGGGCCCAGGAGGCTAGGTATGCATGACCAGTCGGCAGAGGTGACCACCATGGGCAGGTGTGAACACTCATGGGCTTATTGGAAGGCTCAGGGAGGAGGATCTTGGAGACCCGAGACACCTGCTGCCAGGAAAATAGTGCCCAGAGCACCCAGACATGGGCTGACATGGGAGCTATGACATAACCATGGATCAAGACTAGGACGTTGGGATCAAACTCAATGATAAGAATATTCCGCCCACCTTTTGTTTGGGTGTTATTTTATTCTGTTTTGCTTCCCGTGCAAAGCTGCTTCCTCCTCTGTGTTCCCCGTGGCTCCTTGTATTTGCTGTATTTCCTCACCTCCCATCTTGTGCTCTGACGATGCGCGGCTCATCCCCACTTATGAAGCACAAACCCCCCGTAGACTGGGGCTGGGCCTTATAAAACTTGGCTCTTCCCAGCAGGACCAGCCTCGTGTTAGGGGGAATATTTGTTCACTAAAAGAGCGGATCAGAGCCAGCGGTAGGAACAGGTCTGTTTTCCCGCTCCTCGCCATGACCTCAGAGAGAGCTGGGTGAGGAGTCTAGGGGTGAGAGAGAAGGGAGCGGGGAGCAAGCTACCGTATTTATAGGTGAGTAAAGCTTGCCAAAGGAAATGAAACGTTTGCAGTCATCGCTCCTTTGCAAAGCTTTCTTTTCCCACTTACGGGCCAGCCCTCCAATTCTGCAATCTGAAAAATGACAAAAATCAAGGGCCACGTGTGAGGCAGTCCCCACGGTCCCAGTGGCTATTTTTAGGTCGTCGTGACACGGTTTCGGCAGTGCGATGCTTCCCCGGCTCAGCGTTACTGCCGTTTTTCTGACTCATGTTTGTTTCTCACGCTCACCCTGGCCCCGGCCCATACTCTTTACCTCATTCTTGCCACGCCGTTTTCCTATCGGACCATCCAAACCGGCCTGCCTAACAGCTGGCCCCCAGCCACTTCCCTAAAACGTCTCTGTGGATAGCCACACTTTGTGGAACTTGGTTGATGGCCATCTGTCGCTGCGAGGGCCCCACGGGCCCCGGGACATTGCGTAAGGGCGGAGGCGGCCGACGGCCGAGTCTGAGCTCCCACCACCGGGAGCGGGCAGAGGTAGGGGAGCTGTAGTCAATGCAGCAGCGGAAGTGTCCTCTCTTTGTCCCAGCAGAAGTGGAGCCTAACGGGGCCAAATGCCGCCTTGGTACTTCATCAGTGATGAGGGGGTCCAAATCGCAAACCTCTTCCGCTCCTCACCCGGGCCCACCCAGTCACATTCCTACTGGTGACAGGTCTCCGTCACCTCCCTCCCTCCCCTCGTTCCATCGTATCACTGTAACATCCAGTCCGAGCACAGAGCTGGGAACAACGACATCACCGAAGTTTTTCGACCGTGGAAATGAGGTTAAGCTTTGGCTCATGCTCACCCCCCAGCTCACTTTGCAGAGTATGTTTTGCTCACACGGGGAGCTGAGCAAACCCCTGGCCGTGTGGAGACGGTGGAAAGCGAACTGGATTTGGAAACGGGAGCCCTGAGTGTAAGTCCCAGCTTCAACTTTTCCCCAGCCACAGGACCTGGGGCATGTCATTTAATCTGTGAGGCTTCAGGCCTTCGGTGCTAGATGACCTCCCAGTCACTTCCATCACTCGCCCTCTCTGATTCCGTTTGCAGATTGACCGATATTGTCATCGGTTGGCTAACATCCATTCTTTCGAGCTACCACAAGTGCCACTAATTGGTCTCCCAATTAGTCTTGTTCTTCTTTAATTTCCTCCAGAGTCATCTTTCCAATCAATCATTTACTCCTCCGCTTAAAACTTTCCCACAGACAAGCCCTTACCTCCTACGGTCCAGATTCACTGATGTGAATTCATGAGCCGGCTTTTCCTGTCCTCCAATTCAGCCCTACCCTCAGCAGCTCCAGCCCTTTGCAGATGCTGTTCCCTCTGCGTGAAGATCTTTCCCACGTCTGTCTTGACTTATTCCTTCTCATTCTTTGGGTCTCAGCTGAGACATCAATTCCCTGCCGAAGCCAGCTCTCAACATCCTTCCTGGGCACCCACAGCACCCTGTGCTTCTTCCCATTATAGTCCCCTCACCCTGTTGTCCCTGTGGGCAGTTTCCTGTCTCTCAGACAGACGCTGAAGGCAGCATGGTGCCTTGCACACCGCTGTGTCTTCAGTTGGTTAACACAGTGCCTGGCACTGATGAATAATCGAATGGACACATGATACTCTCGCACTGGACCCCCATCTCATTGCAAGTCTTCTCTCCACCGACAAGCTAAGCTCTCTTGACTGCTGCTTCTCATCTTTGCGGCTGCCACAATTACTCCCCGAGATACCAGTGGCATTAGGTGCTTTTCTACCCTCTTGGTCTCTGAAGATAAGAGGGCAAAAGTCAGGTGTGACCATGGGTGACCGCCTTCCAAGTTGTTAGGTGGAAGAAGTTAACGGACCGAAGATGCTACCGTATATATAAACTCCAAAAGTTACACTCAGCAAGGAGAACTCAATCCGATGAAAGTCCGCCCAAAAAGGCAAAAGTATGGAAATTCGTGTGAATAATCTGCCAGGTGCCACCCTGCTTCGGCCCCACACATAATAATACGAGAAAATATCTTGATATATACATACTCTTACCCAACCTCAGGATCCAGATATTCTATCTTTAGGGATTTAGTCCTATGGGTTAAGCCAGATATGGTAAGTACATGGCACGTATCTTCCCACCTGCCATTCTTACACTATGGATGGATATTGCTAAGGATGACAAAACTCTTTTTTGTAGGGTCTCAGAATCCTTCTCGACACTGTGGTCCAGAATCAACTGCCAGTAGGTGTCCAACCATCACCTGCTCCCTAAAAGTGTCCTTTGTTAAAGTGCAAGGACCCCAGGAGTGCCTGGGTGGCTCAGTCGGTTAAGCCTCTGACTTGATTTCAGCTCAGGTCGTGATCTGACAGCCATACAATTGAGCCCCGTGTCAGGATCTGGGATAGATGTGGAGCCTGCTTGGGATTCCTTCTCTCTTTCTCTACTCCTCCCCTGCTCATGCTCTCTCTCTCTAAAAAACAAAAAAAAAAAACAAAGGCCCCAGACTGGAGACCAGACCAGTGTAGAGTTCTAAGGTAGATTTATTGAGCAAGTACTTTCTTTGTTCAAAAGAAGAGAGGCAAGAAAGATGTGGGGCACTCAGAGAAGGAGAGGTGCAGCAGGGGAGGGGGGACATACGTTCCAGAAGGAAACAAAAGGCACGGGAGGAGCCATCATCTGAGTTCTGGGCACAAAGGTTATGGGCTCTGAAGCAAAGGACGGCAAAGCCAATGAAACAAGCAGCGTCCTATGGAATGTGCTCTCGTTCTGGCTTCTACCTCCAGCAGAGCCCTATACTTAATTGAACCTCCATATATAAGGAGGGATTGGGGGATTACCCAGACTGTCAGACACGAACGGCTTAGATGAGTCTAGACTGGAGAAGGAACAGCAAGATTAGCTTCTGATCTGCAGGGATTGTGCTTGGCATGCCCCTGTCTGTAGAGCAAGATACGGTAGCGGATGAGAAGGCGACAGCATGGGAAGGGGGGCGGTTCTAGTCATTGGGTGGAAGGCCAAGCCTTTTCCCTTGATTACAGACCATTGGGCAGCGTTCCTGAGTTTTGGTGGCAGCAGGTAGTTGAATAATGAAGTCTAGGCCAGCTCTCCCGTGCCTCCAGCGTGGCTGGTCTGCAAGGCGCTGGGAAATTGCCCCAACGCCCTGTAGGAGACGGATGTTGATGCAAATAAGCCCCTAAAAATACAGGCAACAGAAACGGGCCAAAGGAGCATGCCCGAGCCATCAAATGCCTTTTTGATTGCAAACGGAACCAACGCTCAATATTTTCTTGGGGGGAGTAGCATGCATAGCTGTGCAATGATGACTTCTTCACGAGACAGAGAGAGGAGTGTGCAACTGCTCCCTGTGCACTCACACCTGTGCACTCTGGCACAAGGGACGTTCCCGTGAGCACCCACATCAAACAGTAAGAATCTTTCCTGCCTAACAATGTGATGATGGTTAAATCCCTGTTAACTCAAGGTGGAGGCGCTCCTATAGAACAGAGTGCTTCTTCTGGGGTATCCAGAGTCTTGAAAGAAAAGTCTAAGGAGATTTCCTCTTTGCGATGCGTACCTGCTGATGTAAGCGAGGCTGGCCACAGCCAACAAGGTGAGTCCTTTCTTCTTCAGTGGGTAGCAATGTGGCCTCAGGAGGACTTCAACCAGCGAGAAGGGCAGTATGGATGTGTGCTGGAGGAGAAGAAATGATATCAATCGTCACGTCAGACAGCCCCGGTGGCCTGCCATGCCCCCAGTTCTCTCCTTCCTTTCCAATCTAACTTCTTAGGCAACTACCAGCTGAAACTTCCCCAAACTTGGCTCGCATCATGCTCCTTAGATGCTCAAGAGCCTCCAATGGCTCCCTACTGCCTGCCATACTGGTCCAAACTCCGTTGTCTGGCCACCAAGGCTCTTTGTAATGTTCTAGCACCTTCTCTGCTCCTGCTTATTGCTCTCTGCTCTTCTCTTCCCACCCCCCCCACCCACCCACCCACACACACACTTACACACCCACCCACACACACTCCTTCCCTAGAACAAAGCTGTTTCCTTCATTCCCCTTTGCACTCAGCGTGCTAGTTCCCACCCTCACACTTCTGTTCATGCCCCAACTCTCCGTGTGGAATGCCTTCTCTCCCTATATTCTAATCATTCATGTTCTTCACAGCCAAGACAATCTTCCACGATGCTGTCTCTGAATTTTCCTCTTGCTAATTTCTCTCACCCAATTCCACTGCATTTGTATCCCACTCCATGCAGTCTGGCACTTACGATGTGTACTCGTAAGATCTGGGGGTGGGGTGGTGGAGAATACTGCTTACTGGGAACATCTAGTAGTGTGAGTATTTTATGCATATATATTTTCACACGTACAGCTATCATTCCCCTTTCATCCCCGGTCCCCGATTGCCTCGGCTCTTGGTAGCCCCTCGTGTCCTCAGGCTCCGCTTGCAAACCCCAACTCATCCCCATTCCTGATCCCCAAGGCAATAGTCGCTGGGGCTTAGAGATGTCACAGAGCCCATATCACCGTGCTCCCATGCCCAGCCGTGTGGCTGGGGCCCTGGGTGCCGGCTCTGGGTGGCCTTTGCTCTCAGTCATGTCTGCGTCGTGCTCAGAGGCATCTCCAGAAGACCACAGTTTCTTCTCACTCTACCTGAACTAGGGAGGGTACGGTCAGGAGATCCAGACCCGCAGATGACAAGAAACGTGGCAAGTTTTTATGCGGTAGGGGTGGAAGGAGAAGGAACAAATCTTAATAAGAGGGCATTGCTGGGTAGAGAGGGCCTCCCGGGGCCCTGACAAGGCTGCAGTTGGTTGGTACAAAGTAATTAGGCCTCTTCCAGGCCCTGGGGTCCCTCATGTTAGTAGCAAAGCTTAGAGGAACAGTGTTGCAGACAAGCTATAGCTTTTATATATACAGTTTTTTTTTTTTAATATCATAGAGAGAGAGAGGAGAGAGAGAGAGCACAAGTGGGGGAGAGGGGCAGAAGGAGAGAGAGAATCTCCAGCAGGCTCCACACTCAGCCCCATTCAGGGTTCCATCCCACAACCCATCATGACCTGAGCCGAAATCAAGAGTCGGACGCTCAACTGACTGAGCCCCCCCAGCCCCCCCGCCCGGCATCCCCATGCTACAGCTTTGATAGACTTTGCCCCAGGATGGTCCTGAACTTACTGATGGGTTGCATGTACAAGGGGAAAGACACGCAGGCCAATTGGCATACCCCACATCTTTCTCTGGTCTGATTTTCGGCTATAGTTTCTGTGTCTCTCCCTCTAATAAACAGCATCGTGATTACAGGCACCAACTTTCAGATCTGACCTTGGGCTCGTGACTTGAGCCTGAACTTCAGCTTCCTCGGCTATACGATGGAGGATAGCCAGTCCACACGTCACAGGGAACACCACCCTGAGGATTAGGGGTAGAGCGTGTAACGGGCTTCGTCCTCCGCCCCTGAGCGCTTCCATTGAGTGTTAGCTGGGATTGCCACCTTTATCACTGTGACCGCTGTCCTTCATCCCCTTGGTGGCCCAGTGTGGCTGAAGGGAGGTTCTGGGCTGCCCACAGCGCCAGGTGTTCAGATGCAGGCGTGTGAGCAGCTGGAAGAGGGTAGCCCAGCGGTCCCTGTGGCCACCCTGTGGCTCCCTCCCCAGCCCACGGTGGTTGCCTACGCTCCCAGCCGTGGCCACCTCCGAGCCCTGGCAACGCCCCGTGACTGCCGTCAATGATCTTTTCACCCAGAGGCCACCTCGGGAGGCAAGAGACAGGGCTTGTCTGCCCAGCACGGCCACCTGCCTCTCCACCCGCCCTCCCTCTGCCGCAGCGGAAGATCCGGCTTCTATTAGGAAGCATTAACAGTCCCATTATACTGGCCATTGATCTGACAGATTTTATTAACCCTGTCTGTCGTCAGCAGCTTCCATTCTCTACATTAACGACCATTTGGAACAGAATTCCCGGGGAATAATGTAGTGCGTTCGCATTAGGAGCAAATGAGTTCGTAGTGATTAATGCTCTTGCAACAAATAACTCAGGAATGCATGACTGGTCACCTCTTCTAGAAGCCTGCCCTTTGCAAGTGACATTCAATTGGATTTCCAAATGACTTCTCCCTGATGACTTCTGGGAAGTTTACCTCGGTGATGTCATTAGTGACGGGCCATATACTGTGGCTTAATACCAGCTAAAAGGTCTTTAAAAGAATCGCATTTTTTGGCCGGAGCTGAGGGATAGGAGGAAGAAGGTCGTCTGAGAGCTTTCTAAACATGGAACTACCGAGAGGAGACAAGCGTGATACAATAAACTTCCTGGTGTTTCAAACGTCCTGGTATTTCACCTCGCGTTCGTATACATTGTATAACCTTTATCAGGCTGAGCATGATTTTTTTTTTTCCTCTGAGGAAGAAAAAGCAACTCAGGAAGAGAAAAATCAAATATGCTTTCTGCTTCCAAAAAATCTAATAATTAGGCTGGGATTGACACAAATTAGAACACTGCCAAAAATTACTGAAAACAGTGACTCATTCTGTATTTCAATTAACAGTTTCTCAGTTTCCCTTATAAACAGTGAAACTGACAAAAATTAATTATCTCAGAGGGGGTAAAATATTTCCTTCCAGAGTAAACAAAAACATCATGGGCTGAAACAATAGTGCGTGCTCACGGAGAGGATGCAGTGAAATGATCTTCCCTTGTCAACTAGCCATCATTTTGGTAGAGCTTTTCCTTGAATATCTCGTTCCAAATGCATTGGTTAAAAGGACAGTGTCGCTCTTTCCCCATCCTTCTCTACCAAATTATGCCTTTTTCTCCTGTCCTCAGTGGAACGCCCACTTTGGTCTGAATCTCTTGCAGACGTAATGCTAAGCCTGAGACAGGGATTTAAGAATTAGGATATTAAAGCATTTTATCTTTCAATTTTTATTTTAAAAAAAAATGTTAATGGTTACTTTTTAAAAATTTTTTGAATGTTTATTTTGAGAGAGAGAGAGACAGAGCGTGAGCGGGGGAGGGGCAGAGAGCGAGGGAGACACAGAATCCCAAGCAGGCTCCAGGCTCCGGGCAGTCAGCACAGAGCCCGACACAGGGCTCAAACCCACAGATGGTGAGATCATGACCTGAGCCAAAGTCGGACGCCCAACCGGCTGAGCCACCCAGGTGCCCCAAATGATCATATGAGAGAAAGAGAGAAAGACAAAGAGAATGTGAGCAGGGGAGGGGCAGAGAGGGAGAGAGAGAGAACCCCAAGCAGGCTCCACACGGTCAGCGCAGAGCCCAGCTCACAAAACCAGGAGGTCATGGCCTGAGACGTAATCAAGAGTCAGACCCTCAAGCGTCGGAGCCACCCCGGCGCTCCTGTTGGTAAAGCATTTTAGATACCTTGTTGCAAAATAGCCTTGGACATAAGAACTTAAATTTACCAGCCCACAGAGCATTCTTACAAGGTGACACGAGTGGGAACGTGAAACATAAGGAGCATTTACTTTTACTCACTTCCCCCCAGGGAGCTACGGAGCTGTTATAAAGAGCTATCCTGTTGGGTTTTTAAAAAAAAAAAATTTTTAATGTTTATTTATTTTTGACAGAGAGAGAGAGCATGAGTGGAGGGAGGGGAAGAGAGAGAGGGAGACACAGGTTCCAGGCTCTGAGCTGTCAGCACAGAGCCCAACGCGGGGCTCAAACTCACTGACTCGAGATCATGACCCGAGCCGAAATCAAACGCTCAACCGACGGAGCCACCTCGGAGCCCCAAGAGCTTCCCTGTTTTTGAGGCTACGGGTACAATCAGATGCATTTGCCTGAGTCTGGAGAAAGAAGCAAGCCTTAATCCCCGAGATAACCCATGGAGCCCCCAGGTTTCCATCACAGTCATGCAGGCTCCAAGCCCTAAATCCATAAGCCTAGGATGGTCCCACTCTTATCTCTAAGATCCTCGAGGGGCAAGAGCACTTAATTTTCTCCAGTGAAAGGATTCAGGGAGCCTCCACATTTTGAAAACCAGGTAATGCTTAAAACTACGGTCTCTGCCTTTTTCCTCTATTTCATTTCCTTGTTGGACTGGCTCTCGTGTTGATTTGAGTTGATCAAGATAAACACGGCTGCTTCTAGCCTCTTGGACTGGTCATTGAGAGACTTTGTCCTTCAGAAGCTGTTTCTCACAATGAGCTTCCGTAATATCGCCCGCTTTGTGTTCTTCTCAGTGTTCGCCTCCTTCCCTCCGTTCAGGCAATGCTGAAATCTTAGAATCAGTTCCTCACACTGACTCTAAACTGAGGTCCTTTCCCCCAAGTCTCTAAAACAATGTCTTTGGTTTGTTTATGGTGCTAATGGATTGAGAATTTTAAATGAAGTTTTAGGGGTGCCGGGGTGGCTCAGTCAGTTAAGCGTCCAATTCTTTTTTTTTTAACTTTTTTTAAAAGCTTATTTAATTTTGAAAGACAGAGACAGAGCACAAGCAGGGGAGGGGCAGAGAGAGAGGGAGACACAGAATCCAAAGCAGGCCCCAGGCTCTGAGCTGTCAGCACAGAGCCCAACGTGGGGCTCGAACTCGGGAGCGTTGAGATCATGACCGGAGCCAAAGTCAGACGCCTAACTGACTGAGCCACCCAGGCGCCCCTAGTGTCCAACTCTCGATTTCGGCTCAGGTCATGATCTCACGGTTCATGAGACAGATCCCCATGTCAGGCTCTGTGCCTCCTTAAGATTTTGTCTCTCTCCCTCTCTCTCTGCTCCTCCCCCACACGCTCTCTATCAAAATAAATAAATAAATAAACTTAAAGAAAGATGAAGTTTTATTGCCCCAGCAAGATCTCATTTCTGGGGACATTCAGGGTATTTTTTGCTTACTATGCATTAAATATAACACTTCTTCTGTATTAAAAAACACAAAAGCCTTTACAAAATCTCCTCAGGGGCAAACACATGGCCAAAACATCCATTAAAACTTAAATGTAAATACAGCAGACATGGAAAAGGAGGCAAAACAAACCTTAATAGAATGCTATTATACTCAGGCTTGTTATTACACTGCTGGGTCATGTTCCTTAAGCTCGCAAACTCCATGTGGTAAAAACACACAGTAATAATTGTTTTGTAAATCCTTGTAAGACCATCTCTGATTTCAATAACTACCATTCATTTGCCAGTGAAAAACTTTTGCCTCCTTCCTCACCACTGTAACTTCTGACTCTGACACCCACAGGTTGGGACAATGGTGAAGGTCTCCCTGGGAATATTTTGTATCCAAAAGCAGAGACCATCTGTATTCTTTCTGGCCCCTACGTTGTTACAGTTACAATTTTGCTTTAAATCCATCGGATACATGAAAATCCAGAAACGTAGACATAGGTTATATCTTTCCTTTCCTTTCCTTTCCTTTCCTTTCCTTTCCTTTCCTTTCCTTTCCTCCTTCCTCCTTCCTCTTTCTTTTCTTTCTCTCTTTCTTTCTTTCTTTCTTTCTTCCTTTCTTCCTTTCCTTCCTTCCCTTCCCTTCCTTCCTCTTTCTCTTTCTTTCTCCCTTCCAAACTTTCTTTCTTTCTTTCTTTCTTTCTTTCTTTCTTTCTTTCTTTCTTTCTTTTTTATAAACTTTTCCACCTACACTGCCTGTAGGTGTCTTTTCAGCCTCAAATACCAGAGAATAGAAGACACTGCCATTGGATTTGTAAAAAGTCCCTTTCCCACTTTCTAGAAAGTCAAGTGCACAAGGTAGGTACCACTATAATTAAAGAGCCAATGTTAAAATGCCTGGGGAGGGGGATTGGGAAGATAAACCACCCACAGAAAGAGCCACGGGTTTGCCTTTGATCTTCGTGGTCTTCCTGGGTGGGCTGACACAGCCCAGCGTGGCAAAACTCCAGACACAGAAGTTAAACACCAGTAGTCTTATTTACCAAGGAAGAGTAGTGATGTTTGCAATTTACTCTGAAATATACCAAAAATAAGATGAGTTGATGGATGGGCAGATGCACAGATTTGGGGTAAAGCAAATCCAGTTAACTACAAATAGTAGAATCCAAGTGGCAGGTATTACAGCGGATCACTGCAAAAATTCTTTCAACTGCACTTGGTTTGAAAATTTTCATAACAAAAGCTTGGGAGCAATGTGAATAGTCTTTCCTGACCTGGAAAGAGAAGTAAATGCTCCACTGGGCTGAGCAAAAAAAAAAAGCATGGTGTTATTTATGAACTCATACATGGCTTGAACAGAGAGTTAAGTGATACATTTGTAAATCTTCTGAAGAGGGTTTCTAAGTGATTTCTCGCTTACTACACTGTTGTCCCTTGGGTTAATATGGAGTTTGGCCAACAGCTCAGAGCAACAGATCTTCTGATAGGAAGCTACTTGGCTTTGACAGCATCCAGCCTGGTGAAGAGGTGCCTGTTTAGACTCTATCCAGTTAAGGGTAGGACGAAAAGAAAGATCTGGGATCTTAGGACTCTACAATCTAGGGATATATTTGCCTTTTCCTGTTCTCTCTCTCAGTACCTCTCCAAAGCACCCAAATGCCTTCCTCTCGTTTAATTCTCTCTGGCAATAACAACACCCTAGACACTTGCTGTAATCACTGACCCACTTCTTCATGTTTTCTACCCAAACTTGATTCACTTTTCCTTTCCAATTCATCCCATGGCTGTCTATATCCTTTTATCTTCCCCAGCATCACCCCCCTAGTTTTACCCTTTCTTGTACATACTCAACATTGCAATTAGACTAACCTTCCTAAAACAAGTTTCATGTTGCTACTTCTGCTCAAAAAGCCTTCTGCAGCTCCCAGCTGCCTCGGGTCCACGGTTTAAACTCCTGATCTCATCTCATCTCTGATTTTCCACAGCTTCTCAACAGGCCCCCCCCTCCTTTGACTCAAACCAATCTCCTCATCATTCTGTTTCCTTCCCTAGACTTCCTTTCTTTTCCCCCTCCATTTGCTGAGCTCTAGAATGCTTCTCTCCTGACCAGCCCCACACACCTTTGAGATGCCTTGCAACCCAAAGCACCCGCCTTACCATGAGGACACATGAAGGAAAATCAGGACCCAGGAGACACTGAAATGCAGATCTACCAACTGGAGCTTTGCTGGGCTGCTCTTACTGAGATTGAAACTCAGCAATAGGTTGCCAGACAACCGAAGTAAAAAGAGAGAGATGGAACGAACGGTCTCTTTTCTCGTTTGTCTGTGTTTAGGGGAAAGCAAATCGTTCCACTAACATTTTCCACTAGTAGGTGGTGTCCCCGACGCAGAACAGGTCAGAGATCTAGGTTCCATAAACTGATAAGATCTGAAAACAAAATAATAAAACAGAATCTCTAGGCGGGGACTCTGCCCGTAAGGAGATAATATTGTATAATTAGGCTTCTCATGATCAGAGTAGTAGATCGACTCCCATAAATACCCTTTCCCCCCCTGGGGTGTTTTTGGTTGGTTTTGTTCCCCTTATGAGTCGGACAACAGCCCGTATTTTATTCTGTGCTGGGAGGCTGGAGCGGAGGTATTCTACCCCAGTTGGTGACACAGACATCTAAATGCTTGGAGGATTTCAGTCAGTGGTAACAACGACAGCCCCTTACTGCAAAGGAGAAGCCTCACCGAGGAAGCCAGCCCGCCTCTCGGAGCTGAGCACGCAGCCCTTTCTGCAACTTCTGGGGCCCATGCCCCGGCCACGCCACACCCATGTCACATCCTGCCTTTGCACGAGGTGCGCACGCTCCTGTCCCTCCCACAGCTCTTTGGGGCTGCCCTCCGCCCTGCGGTGCTCAGCTCCATTCCGTTCTGTTTCTTACGCTGTCACTTTCGTGTTTCCACGGTCAACTTTCTTCCCCTGGTGTCATCAGATTATCAACTCTTTGAGGGCAAAGATCTCATCTACTTTTTCAGGACGCCTCCCTCCTCCGCTTAATAAGTGCTTTCTGATCGATTTCCTCGATTTGAACGTATGTGTTGCAAAGTAGAATTAAGTCCTTCGTGCAGCCTGCAGAGCTCCCGATGATCTGGTCGCCTCGCCCGCCTTACCTCTAGGCCGTGCTGTCCCTACGTCCAGCCTTCGCCCCTCTTCCGCCACCCACAGTGGTACGTCACACACATGTCCCTCCCCTCCGTCGCCTCCTTCACCTTCTTCTCACTTTACAGGGCTTGGCGTAGATATCGCTGCCTCCGGGGAGCCTTCGCCACATCCTGAAACCTCCAGTACGTTCCCTTCCCGGCCACAGCTGGACCTCCTGTGCTCCTTCACATCAGAGTCACATCACTGTGCTCACGTGACACTGGCCAAACCTCCCAGGATAGAAACGACTCGAGGCTTAGGGCTATTCCCGTTTCATCGCCAGCGCCCGACCCACTACTTGCCCTTCTCCGGCCACGTGACTGTTTGTGGCATTCATGCACAGATCAGTGGAACGTTGGAGTGGGGCAGAAGAGCAAGGGGCCGTCCTCCACCTCTCCTGGCAAGACCATGCAGCGTTCTGGAAGGAGAAGACAGCAGCTGAAGGCCAGGTGCAGCTGACGTGGGCGGCCGCAGAGCGGGCCGTGTCCACGGTCGCAGGGCCACATCAATCCTTCTTTGGGTGATCACCATCCTTTGCCACGGCTACAGATGGAACCCCGGGTCCTGAGAGTGGACGTCGTGGTCACAGGGAAACCCGTGAGAAAATGGGACGCCTGGGAACAAGCTCAGGGTGTCAACGTCACGACGACTACCCTGGAGATTCAGCTAAAGGGGTGTCAGCACCCGGGAGCCAGCAGCCCTGCAGGAAGTCAAAACCTATGTAACCAGCAGACGCTGTACTTTGTTCGTCTTGGGGTCTGCTGGCCTTGGCCCTCCGCTCTGGGACTGGGCCAGGTGGAAAGCCCCAGGTTTTGTCCGGTATCTTCTTTGCATCTCCTCCTCTGAATTGGAGTGTGATCCACCCTTCCTCCGTGCTTCTGAGCCTGGCTCCAGATAGCACACATGGAGACTTGTTTTTAAGACATAGACAGATGGGCAGCTCTCTAGAAAGCTGCTCCAAGTTGGAGAGAGGAGACTGTTCTTTTCACGAAAGAGAAAGTTGCAGAAGCATGAGAATCTGCTCTTGCTTTAAGAGCCACGGTGTCTCGGGCCACCGTCGCTTCCCCTCAGATAGCACATCGTGATGTCAGTAAAGGACACGATGTGTGGGCAGCTGGTTTCCCTGGGAGATAACAGCGATTCAGGAAAGCACCCTGCATGCACACGCTCCGGGGCAAAGTTCCAAATTCCCCACATGACTGATCCCATGAGGGACTGGTTTCCAAACTCTCTCGCCTTCCTGCCTCCGGCTCTCCCTTGCTGACCCATCAGGGTATTCCTGAAGCGACACGCCAGCTGTTCTTGAAGAGGGGTGCTTGCTGCTCTCTGGTGGCGTTCCCAAATGCGAGTAGTTGGTTGAAGAGGTGAAGAGGGACACGTGTGTTCACCGCAGGGGAGGCGGGGGGTCTAACCCGCAGAAGGGAAGGCATCTGGGAGGGGGCCACAGGGGCAGGAGAAAAGAAGAAGTTTGCTTGGGAAACACCCTCATTCGACATCCATCAACTATCTCACGAGAAGCAGTTCCGTTTCAGCACTCCGGGAAACTGGAAAGTATATGGGGCAGGGGCTTCAAACTCAAAGAAACATTAATGAATTTCAGTGCATATTTATTAGAGCCCTGCAGTGCGACCTGGGACTCGGCGAGCTCTAACGCATAACGGAGTGGAGACTCTTCGGGAAGTGTTGGCCAACAAGAGGTACCGCTGGGGGGAGTGCCTGGAGTTCACGGTGAAAGTCCTTGTTTAATGCAAAGACCCCCTTTCTCTTTCGCGAGGCTCGCTAGGGGTGAATCGGTCTGACCTAAGCGACCCTAGGGTTTCTCTTCCTCAGCAGCATCCCAAACTGTGTCTCCTCTCACAGTGCGTCACTGAGCGGTGCTTTGTTCTTTCAGGACAAAAACTCATTTTAATCCCCTTTTATTAAAAGATGATACAGCACACACTAGTTGTTCAATGATAAACGTCTTTTTTTTTCCTTGCTGAGAATTCTTTTATTTTTTTATTATTAAAAAAACATTTGTTTTAACCTGTATTTATTTTTTGAGAGACAGAGGGTGAACGGGGCAGGGGCAGAGAGAGAGAGGGAGACACAGAATCCGAAGCAGGCTCCGGGCTCCGAGCTGTCAGCCCAGAGCCCGACGCGGGGCTCGAACCCACACACCGCGAGATCGTGACCTGAGCGGAAGTCAGACGCTCCACCAAATGAGCCACCCAGGCACTCCATCGAGAATTTTTTTTTTTTTTTAATTGCTCAGTCAGTTGGTCATCTGACTCTTGATTTCGGCTCAGGGCGTGATCCCAAGGGTCATGAGATCAAGCCTCACATCAGGCTTTGTGCTGAGCACAAAGTGAGCCTCTCGCTCACTCGCGTGTTCTCTCTCTCTCTTTAAAATAAAAAATTCTGGGGGCACCTGGGTGGCCCAAGCCCCTGGGTGGCCTAAGTTGGACTCAGGTCTTGATCTCACAGTTTGTGAGCTGGAAGCCCGCGTCGGGCTCTGTGCTGACAGCTCGGAGCCCGGAGCCTCCTTCAGATTCTGTGTCTCCCTCTCTCTCTGCCCCTCCCCCGCTCGTGCTCTGTCTCTCTCAAAAGTAAATAAACATTAAAAAACATTTTTAAATAAAGAATGTTTTAAAAAGCAAAACAAAAGGGCTGTCTGTAGGTTATCACACTGAAGATGTCCAACAGAATGGTTGAAATCCGAGTTTTGTGCTCAGAAGAGACATCTAGCTAGAGACAGAGACTTGGGAGCCATTAGAGTGTAGCTACAACTTTTTTAAGTAGCAGAAGATGAGATGACCCCCCCAAAGAGCGTATGAGTGCAAAGAATAAAGAATCTAGGAATAAACACTATGGAACACTTGCACTACTGATGGTGTAGAACTGATAGGTCTTTGAGGAGGGTTGCCTGTGTGTTGTAGGATGGTTAGCAGCACCCTCGCCTCCTTCCTAGATGCCGGGAGCACCCACCCTCCCCCAGGTGTCCCCATCAAAACCATCTCCAGATATTGCCAAGTGTCCCTGGAGAGCAAAATCAATCCCAGTTGAGAATGCCTGATTTGGAAGAACATCTTGCAGAGGTAGTCGACAAGGAGCAGTTAGAAAGTCTGGAGGTAAGACAAAGGGAAGAGAATTCTTCGATAAATATGGTCAAATGTGTCAAACACTGAGAAGGTATTAAGGCTTGAGTCCCAACCCCCTTGGTTTCAGAGACAAGAAGGGAACGCAGGAGCTTATTTCTTATGTTCCCCAAATGTTTTGTTCTTTCTTCCAGGTTGACTCCCATGTTCTTTGTTCGGTTCCCTGTCCCCTTGTTTTCAACCTTTTATTCACGGTGTTCTTGGACTTGGACCTTGGAGCCCCTGGGCACTGGGGAAATAGCACGGGGATGTGTCCATGGTTGCCACGGATGTCTGTTCCACAAATCCCAAGGGTGGGCGGAAATTAGAACACCTTTCTGAGCGCAAGATCTGGGAACTCACATGCAGGACAACTTGGTGACAGTTTGCTTGCCCAGAGTCCCCCCACGCCACTGGGAACACAAACCTGGGGTGCTGAGACAGTCTTCCCGTTGCCAAGAAGTTTGCCTCACTTCCTTATCGCGGTTTTCTTAGGAAAAACAAAACAAAATTTCTCAAAAGGTCACAAAATTCCTTCGCACCACTGAATAGTAAAATGTGGCTTTTATGAGTTCCTAGATGTGTTTGGAGAGGCAGACCCAAAACACACAAGTTCTTACTAGGAGAGCTCTCTGGAATAACCCTCTGAAATAATCATGCACTTTTTGGTTTCCAAACTCAGGAAAAAAAAAAAAAAAGCCCACAAAGGTTTTTTGTTTTTGTTTAGCCTTCAAATCTGAATTTTCACTGGTAAAATCTATTCCTAGGAAGGGAAGTGAAATGCTGAACTCTCGCCTGCCTTTATGAGGCTTTTCCAAAAAAAAAAATTTTTAAGTTTATTTATCTGTTTTGAGAAAGAGAGAGAGAGAGAAGGCGCATGCACAAGCGTGAGCTGGGGGAGGGGCAGAGAGCGAGGAGAGAGAATCTCAAGCAGGCTTTGCACTCTGCCAGCACAAGGTCCGATGTGGGGCTTGATCTCATGAACTGTCAGATCATGACCTGAGCCAAAATCAGGAATTGGATGCTTAACCAACGGAGCCACCCAGGTGGCCCAAAGCTTTTTTTTTTTTTTTTTTTTTTTAATTCTGCCCTCAACTTAAGAAGACTCTTGATTACTTCAAACATTAGGTTCTGTGGCAGGCCACCCAAGAATTTATTCTGTTTCTATTGTAAGTTCTACGTTCATGGATTCACTCGGCACCTACATATACTAATGCACCCCATTACTAGCCTCTTTGCCCATCAATAGAAGCCCTTGGTTGGATATATTATCAACCAAGAAAGGCAGCAATAAAGAAGCTGGGGAATTGGCCTTTTACACATTTTTCACAGAGATAGAAAGAGGCTCTTTGGATTCTCGTTTTTCCTTTGACCACCTTTCTTCCACCTGGTTACCTCCAATGTGGTCATGTCTTTATTCCTGTTCTTAGTTTCAGCCTCTGCCATTTTTCTTCCCTGATTCAATAACTTTTTTGAACTCCCGTGGGCTGCGTGAATACTCAGTTACCCAGTTCACATCCGAGAATGGTGATAACAGAAGAAAGCGTGAGCCGGAAAGTGTTTCTGTCAGAGAACGGTCCGTTTTGGAGCCACAGCCCTGATCGGAAACAACAGCATCTTTCCTTTCATAAAACGTATGGAATTGTTATGTCTCTGTGCATCTCTTTGAACAAAAGTCAATCAGTAGTACGTCATATCTCAGATATAACAACCAAAACTCCCATAGATATTTCAAGCTATCAGTAATCCCTCTAGAATTTTCCTCACTTACACCTTTCTGAACAAAAGAACACCTCACAGTTTGAAAGCATAGAGTGTGAGCCACAGACTCTCAATGCAGGGCTGCTAAAGGCTTCCTCTCTGCCTCCAACACCCCCTTAGCCCGAGCACACCCCACTCTGCCCCTAAGGGGGAACTTTGGGGCCAGTCAAGGGCACAGAGAAGCTAAGACAGTAAGAGGTGAAGATTTCACTCATTCTTCCATGAAACAATCTTTATTACGTGCCTACTTCATGCCAGGCTCTGTGAGAGGTGTTGGGATTAAATGGTAAACAATGTGGTCCCTGCCTTTGTAGATCTTAGAGTCGAATCAGCAAGATTTTCTACAAACAAGTAAAAAAACCCACAGAGATACCAATCATGATGTATGTTATGAAGTAAACAAACAAGAATCTATGCATTAGGGCCAGGGACGTACGTTTAAGTAGGGTAGACAGGAAAGGCCATCTTGGAGAGGTCATTTTTAAGCTGGGGCCCAAATGATAAGCGCGAGCCATGGAAGAGTAGAAGGAGATCATTTCTGGCAAAGGGGACAGCATGTGCAAAGGTCCTGGTGTAGGAAAGAGTTCTGAGGATTTCGGGCTCCGAGCAGAGGCCAGGTTCATCAGACATGGTAGGCCGCAGAAAGGAATTTAGGTGTCATTCTCGGTGCAACAGAGAGTCACTGAAGAGTATCAAGAAGGGAACATTCTGTTTCAATCTCTTTTGCTGTTGTGTGGAAAAGGTTAAGAATGGAAGCAAGACCAATTGGGAGGTAATGAATATTTTGGATGAGAAGTGCATGTGGACACCCAGGGTGTTGGCGGTAGAGCTAGAAGGTGAACAGATTTGCTAAGCATTTTGGAGGTAGAATGGATTCAGGGTGAGTGTGGTGGAAGGCGGGGAGGTGGCAAGGTCAACGCTGGCTTCTGCGTTGAGCAACTGGGAGGACGGTGGCTCCATTTTCTGAGAGAGAGGAGCCCAGGCCAGGTTTGGTGGTGAGTGCCACACTGACCCACCGGTCTCTGCGACACACCCACAGGTAGGTCTTGCACGGTCTGGCAACGTGGAGATCGTTGGTGACCAGAATAGTAAGGAGCAGAACAAGCGTAGACGCTGCTTAGTAAGCTCTTGGGCGCTGTCCCGTTTGGAGAGACTCACCTGCTTCTTTTCCATTGTGGCTTGTCTGCCCAGAAGGAAACTCCTAATTAGCCTACCCTGCCCTCACCCCCCACCCCCACCCCAAAACCCTGGTGAGAATCAGGGATAGGCTCGGGACAGTGAAGTTTTAACTTGAGGTCTGTCTTTTGCTTTGGGTGGTAAAGAGAAGGGTGTCCTTCCTTTCATCTTGTCTTAGAGTGGTCGGATTGAAAGGCTGATTGGAAGCCAGAGAATGGGTCTCAGAAAAGGGACTAAGCAGCAGGCTGCCATCTTGCTTCTGGCCGGGCCTTAAGCAAAAGGGACAAGATGGAGCACTCTGATGGACAAGGATGGAAGGGATTAAGGAACTGGGGGTGTGGGGGAGAGGAAGCAGCTCCCGTGTTGGCAACGTCTTGGTCTTGGGGCATTCACAGCTCGTGGAGGCTTGGAGGGGAGCTAGGAGTTTGGTTTCTGGTTAAATCTCTCCATGGGGCCCAGCCCACATCGCAAACAGGGCTTGCATTTCACCCTTCCCCTGGTGGGGTGGCCCAGGCTGCCCCGGAGGCTGTGCAGAACCCCCACGTTGATGTGAGCCGGAAAGTAAATCAAGAAATCCCGAGGACATTAAAAGTCAACACCAAAGCTTTACTTATACACCAGCTAAACAGCACGAGCCAGAATATAAAGAAGCACATACTACTTCTGCTTAATTGTGATGCTGCCCGGCATGGAAGGCAGGCAATTTGGTCACCTGAAGGGATCACTTTATGATCAAGAGCCTCTCCTTAATGCCAGAAACCTCTAAGGACCTCCCCTCCAGGGACACCTGCCAGGATTAGAAAGGAGGACACTCCACCAAATGCATCTATAATCACAATTTAATATTATTAAATGGCGGCCTGTGGAATAAGCCTTAGGGAGCTGGGCTCTTGCCCCTGATAAACGGATGAACCAAATGGACTGCTTCATCACTCGCTCTCTTTTTCTGCCAGTCCCTTTCACCCGAGTACTTTAGAAACTTTGCGTTTTTCCCTCAAATGTATTCTGATCTTCCCGTATTGCCACTCCTGTCCCCGTGTCTGACGACATTAATAACTGGCGTCGTTCAATTAGGGGTTAGTTGCATAATTTAGAGATTTGTGCCTTTAAAAGCAGTAGAAATGCTTGCGGGGTGAGGGTGGGGAGGTAACTCGATGGTGCTCAAAGGCCTGTCCCCCATAAAGCGCACCTGCATTCATGGGTTTGAACCTACCCCACGGGAGTCCTGTGCTCGCTCTTTTCTCTACTCCCTGGAACTGCCTCTGATTATGGATTCGAATTTTCATCAGTGTATTTTTTTTTTTTTTCCTCTTCAGTTTTTCTTCTTCTACTGATGCAGAAGCCATACGCTCTGTTTTTATGTCGCCCTTGTAGACATTACAACGTGCTCCTTTAACTCGGTAGGGGCCAAGAGAAGTCCTTATCTCTCGCCCCTTCCTCCCCACCCCCACCCTCCCTGCAATCCAAGGCAGCCTTAGAATGCCTTCCTTCCAACCATCCTCTCCCAATTTGCATCCTATTTCCATCCAGCATTTTAATGCATTCTTTTTTTAAATCACCGGAAGTTGAACAAATTGCTTGCCATTTGCTTTTGGGATCGCCGACCTCCCTTCTGACATCATTTTCCTGCTTCCTGAAGTATCCCCGTTAGCCTTTACAGGTGGTAAATTCTGTTTCTGCGTGTCTGAAAATGCCTTCCTCTTGCCCTTGTTTCAGAAGACACTTGCATAGAGTAAATAGGTTGGTGGGGTTTTTTTGTTTTTGTTTTTGTTTCTTTCTTCAATGCTTGAAGCGGTTACTTTACTGTCTCCTGGCGTCTTTGTTGCTAATGAGAAATCAGCTATCAGATTTCTATTTGGGAAACCCATCTTGTTAGTCTGGCTGTTTCTAGGATCTTCCTCACGTCTAAGGTGTCCACGGGGTCATACAAGTGGCTACATGTCTGCCCTTCGTCCTGCGTGACAATTTTTGGTTCTTCTGGAATCGGAGAGTTAATTTTTCGAAAATTCTAGGAAATAACCAGTGATCCGCTCTTCAAATGTTGCCTATACCTCCCTCTCTTTGTTACCTCCTCTTTTGGTTATCTGGGGGAATTTCCATAACTTTCTTGTCAGTCAAACATTTTTAAATATTTTGAAAAATACTTTATTAAATGTCTCAGGTGTCTTGTCATGTTTGTTTCAGGGTACTTATGCCCACCCTGCAGCCAGAAACAGAAGTCACTGGAGACCTTGTTTCCTTTGGATGGATGTTTTTTTCATGTGAAGGGTGTGGGCATGATTCAGAAGGAAGCAGGCATTTTATGGCCATGTATCCGCCAGGAGCCCAGCAGGAACACAGAAGCCCGTTGAGAGATTCCAAGGAGGAAGGTCTTGGGGGGATAGGCAACCGTTGGACAAGGTAGGGCAGTAAGAGTCAGGGAAACTTCTGCTCAAAGGGAGGATTTGAGGGAGTTGGCCAAGAGGCCGTGGCAACCCTCATAAGTCTCTGGGAGCTGCCACCATTGATTTAGCTGCTGTAGTATAAAGTGTGTGATTCCTAGATGCTTGTGCAGCAGATGCGGCTAAACTTGTGTCTGTTTTCCCACAAAGCTGTTCTCAACTGCCACTAGAGAATAATGGCTTCTTCTCTTGCACATCTCATGAGGATGCCCCTCGTTGGCTGACTCTCGCCTGGAACCATACGGAGAAAGTGATTCTAGAAGCTGTGTGTGGTCCCAGGCTTCTCCTTGCTACACATAGAAGGTTGGAGAAGGGAGTCATGGTGATTCTAAGTTGACAACGGTTTGGTATGGGTCATTATGTATCACTGATAGCTTCCCGTTGCACATAGATAATTTTCTTTGCTCCTAATAACATCCCTGGGAAGAATAGTAAACACGCCTGTCTTAAGGGACCCAGTACCCAGAGAGGTTTACTAACGTTCCCAGGATCACACAGCAAGACAATGGCAGAAATGGGGCCAAAACTGGGATTTTCTGGTACTTAAAGGCCATTCGTGTCAGGAAATAAAAAATTAACTTGTAGGAAACATCTGAGTTCAATCATTTGTGCAACTTAGACACAGAGGAAAGAAATTTTGCGTCCTTTCACCCCAACCTGATTTTTGAGGATCAAGCTCCAGCACCCCTTTTCCTAATAATTTACCCCTTTCAACTTTTCAGCCCCAGAAGAAACTTAACAGAGGTGAAGATAGAAAATTCTTCACCAGATGGTCCATTTCCTGATGGCCTGCACTTGACGTCTTGGATTATTTGCACCTTACTGTACTCCATGAGTCAACGCCCCCCCCCCCAAAAAGACCCTGGCTACCATTAAGTCCCATTGTCATTGGGTATACAACTCATATTCCAGGTGTCAAAAATCATTCAACAAATATTTCTTAAGCACCTTTCGTGTCGGGCTTACAGTTTCTGTGATCATCATGATACTTCAATGCTTCTAACTCTGACATTATTAGGTTAGCAAAGTATTTTAAAATATGTCAGTAAAAGCATGCATATTAATTAAAATGTTCCCACATATAAGCCTTAAACTAACCTCCCTGGGCTGATTGGAGACAAAAGACTTTTACTAAATACTGTTTGATAGGTTAAGTATTTTAGTATCTCTGCCAATCATTGCTATAAATGCATATTGAATAAAAATGAATAAAAGAATATTTATTGCCAAGCATGAAATGGGTAAAAAAGAGAACTATCGCTGTATTATTGTCTATGACAGTCACACGTCCTAACTAAGACAATCGCAAAAAGTAGCGTTTTCAAGCAGTGGCCCTACCCTTTTGCCCCTTATCTAACATCAGGCTTTCATCCTGTTTTGTTTTGTGTTGGTTTTTTTTTGAGAGAGAGAGAGAGAGAGAGCATGCAAGAGTGGTGGAGGGGGAGAGAGAATCACAAGCAGTTCCACTGCTTGGAATCCAATAGGGGGTTCTTATTCGATCACGACCTGAGTCAGATGCTTAACCCACTGAGCCACCCAGGCACCCCTAATTCTGGTTTTAAACATTCATAATTAGACAGCTGATTCTCTGAGCAGAGAGATGCAGATTTTTGTGTTAATGGAGGGTCTTTGTAATGGCATCCAGGGCATTTTTAGTTTTCAGTAAATGCTTAAAGACTACAAGTATATTCACAACAAGAAAGGCAGGTACAAATACGCAAACCCCCACAAGTGAGAGAAGACATTCTCTCTCCAATCATACAAAAAGCAGGGTGCCGGGGCGCCTGGGTGGCGCAGTCGGTTAAGCGTCCGACTTCAGCCAGGTCACGATCTCGCGGTCCGTGAGCTCGAGCCCCGCGTCAGGCTCTGGGCTGATGGCTCGGAGCCTGGAGCCTGTTTCCGATTCTGTGTCTCCCTCTCTCTCTGCCCCTCCCCCGTTCATGCTCTGTCTCTCTCTGTCCCAAAAATAAATAAACGTTGAAAAAAAAAATTAAAAAAAAAAAAAAGCAGGGTGCCCATAAGTTATAAAAAGCCTTAGACAATTGGCAGAAAGGTAGACTTTAACAATGAGAACAGGTGGACAAATTTCACAGAAACATGAACGAAAGCTTTCAAAAGTCTAAGTCCTACCCAAATGTTGATAACTCTAGCTCCTTATATAAGTATGTGTTTTACAGAGTCACAGGGCTTGGCCCAGCTGTCCACTCCTCACTCCCAGGTTTAATCAAGGCAGACTTTCGTGGGTAGAAATCAGTGGAATAAGAAGCCGCTATGTTTTCTGATACTGTCCGTCATGATAAGTGAGAGAGGCATTTGTGATAAGTAAGAAAAACAGTCTGATTAAAAGGAAAGTGCGTTCAGAGGCGCCTGGATGGCTCAGTCGGTTAAGCGTCCGACTTCGGCTCAGGTCATGATCTCACGGCTGGTGGGTTCGAGTCCCGCATCGGGCTCTGTGCTGACAGCCCAGAGCCTGGAGCCTGCTTTGGACTCTGCGCCTCCCTCTCTCTCTCTCTGGCCATCCCCGGCTTGTGCTCTGTCTCTCTCTCTCAAAGATAAATAAACATTCAAAAAGGATTAATAGAAAAAAAAAAAAAGGAAAATACATTCAACGAATCATAGTTAGAGCCAGAACTTTCATTTTTTTTTTTTTTTCCGAGAGAGAGAGAGAGAGAGAGAGAGAGTGAGAGAGAGAGAATCCCAAGCAGACTACACGTTCAGCATGGAGCCCTATGCAGGGCTCAATCCCACCACCTTGGGACCATGATCTGAGCTGAAATCACGAGTCAGACACTCAACTGACTGAGCCACCCAGGTGCTCCAAGAGCCAGTACTCTTAACTGTGTAGTTTCCACAATTTTTCAAAATGCAGATTTCCAGCTTGGGTGTGTTTTGTTTGTTTGTTTGTTTGTTTTTGTAGATACTAGCTACCCCTTAAGGCCGTCTAAGACTACTCCCTGCTGTTTCCACAACAAGGAGGGGAAGGCCTGGAATCAGGTCTATCATCTGCTCCTCGGTTTTTATTTAGAAAGAAATTACGACAATAACAATAATGACCGAAAGCAATTTTTTTTTTTTTTTAAATGCTATCCCTCCAGAACACCTTATTTCTAATTCTGATGTACTCACAGAGGAAGAGACCTTGAAGGTAAGCAGTGGCTCATAACTGCAGGACCAGAGACCTTTCAGGGACTTGGAGAGCCTCCCAGCCCTACGATCTGTGTTGGGACACCGTGGCATAGGCAAATCGAGTACGAAACGATCCCTGTAGCAGCTCTGGTAATTGTAGACGTTCCTGGTCATGACTGCAAATGGTCCCCCCAAAGCTGCTTTATGGCAGCCGCCAAGCCTGCATGCATTTGGATGCATGGGCCAATTACAGCTTCAAATTTGGAAGGGCCATTAGGTCCGCTGTGCGCTAAGCAGAATACAAAAAAGCCCACGGCCTCAGAAAAGGGAAAGAAAGCCCGCCAAGTTACCAGGTCTTCCCCTCCCCAGTCTTCCCCCTCTATGCAAAGTCACCCCCAGTGTCTCAAGCTAAGTCTCAGGGGAGTAATCTTGGCTTCTTTCTTTTGCCTTACGCTTTAAGCCATCAGCAAGTTTGTTAATTCTACCGCCCGAACACTCCCGAAGTCCCTCCGTCTCTGCTCATCTCCACACCTGGCTCGCGGGCCCCGGCACCACGACCCACACCTGGATGCCTGCAAAGGCGTCCTCAGTGGTCCTGTCACCTGCACAGTGTTCTGTAGATGGCAGCCGGGGCGGGCCTCTCCTGACACAGAGCGGATCATGTCACGCCCCCGGCAATGATTCCACAGAGCCTTCCCATGGCAAGAAAAACAGGATGCACAGTCCTCAACCTGGTGTCCACGGGGCTTCATGCTCTGGCCCCGACAGCCCCACCAGCTGCTCTCCGACCTGGTCGGCACCTCTCCCTTGCTCTCCCTTCCTCTGTGCACCGAGCTCCTTCCCACCCTGGGGGCTTCGTGTGCGCTTACCTCTGCCTGAACTCCTTTTTTACCCCCTGATCCCTCCCGGCTACCGGCCACTCATCCTCACAGAGGCCTTTTTTCTGACCCACAAACCCACATTGTGCTGTGGGTCTTTCTCATAGAATACGTAAAGTTTGTCCTTATCCATTACTTTAGGAGACTGTTTAATATCTGTCCCTTCTCTAGACTATACACTCCACGAAGACGGGGGCTACGTCTGTATCATACGTCATCCGGCCCCATACACACAGCACACGGCAGACACGATCTGGACGCCCAGCAAAGGCGCAAAAATGTCCTGCTCTTGGGGTGCCTAAGTGTCCGACTTTGGCTCGGGTCGTGAACTCGCTTTCGTGGGTTCGAGCCCCGCGTCGGGCTCTATGCTGACAGCTCAGAACCTGGAACCCGCTTCAGAGTCTGTGTCTCCCTCTCTCTCTGCTCCTCCCCTGCTCGTGCTCTGTCTGTCTCAAAAATAAATAAAGATTAAAAAATAAATTAAAAAAAAATGCTCTGCTCTTATTTAGGCTCCTTAATTCATCCCTCCCTCAAAAGCACGGGACTAGGACAAGGATTTTACTTCTAAAAACGAACAAGGGGGGGCGCCTGGGTGGCTCAGTGGGTTAAGTGTCGGACTTCGGCTCAGGTCATGATCTCACAGTTCGTGAGTTCGAGCCCCGCGTGGGGCTCTGTGCTGATGGCTCAGAGCCTGGAGCCTGCTTGGGATTCTGTGTCTCCCTCTCTTTCTGCCCCTCTGTCGCTCATACTCTGTGTCTCACTCTGTCTCTCCAAAAATGAATGTTAAAAAGAAATTTTTCAAACAAACCAAAGGGCTGTAAGTATACGCCTCGCGTGCGTGTAGAATCACTGAGCATCAAAGCACGATGCCCACTTTGAGCAAAGCTTTTACTCCCACTCCCAGAGCCCAGTGGCCCCCCAGGCCTCCCGGCTCAGCGTGCAGGACCTCCCTGGAGAAAGAGCTCTCTCTTGCCCCCATGTTCTCACTTCCGTGAAACCTTCGAGAAAATGGATGAATCTCATGAGTACCTGCAGGTGAGAAGTGGGGGGGGGGTGCAGCTCGTAAGAAAGTACGGTCGCTGCTAGGGTGCCAGAGTGGGCGAGATTTAGGACCGAGCCGGCAAAGCAAGCGCCCGAATACACGAATGTGCCCATTAGATCGTGACAGGGAGAGGAAGGGCAGGGCGGAGAATTCAAAAAAACTCTGGCAGGGCAGAGAAGCGTCTCTGAGCCAGGAATCCATGCCATGGGCGTGCAGCGTGTGGGTAAGTGGAGACACCACCCAGGAGAGCAGACAGTGTCCTGCAGAAATGTTCTTCTGCTCGGTAACGCGAGCGCCTGGAGGTGAGAGCGAGGTGGTGGACTCAGACAAGCTCGAAATTTCCAGCGGGGCACAGGTGACTGCTCTACAGGCAGAGAGGATGCAGAGACCAGGGAAGGGGGCTGGGGGCTGGGGGCTGGTTGAAAGTCCCGCAGCGGCTCCCTGCTCCAGGAGAGGACCGGG
Source organism: Lynx rufus (assembly GCF_022079265.1). NCBI lineage: Eukaryota > Metazoa > Chordata > Mammalia > Carnivora > Felidae > Lynx > Lynx rufus. The sequence goes on from NW_025814878.1 coordinate 129,518,176, forward strand.
CTCCACAACTGTCTGAGTGGCTTCCAGTGGGTTTCCCAAGCAGCCACAGGCACGGGGGGACTTTGTGCTGCCTCTGTAACCAGGCAGGTGACGTTCATTGGAATCTGGCGGAGGAGAAGGCTCTCCCACCCGCCCACACTGCTGCTCTTGGGCATTTTCACCTCTGTTCTGAGATCACGGGATGTTAGTAGCTCTTTCCTACCCACTTAGCTTTTTTTTTTTTTTTTCTCTTTCTCTTGGTATTTCAGAGGGGTTTAGGACCTCCCGTTATGAGTTTCTCCGTCCCGGTTATTCTTCAACACAAAGTCATTCTTCTTGTTGGTAGTGTTACACACGGTTGCCATGGAAGTAGGGATTAATTACATCACATGGGAGGGCAGACTCAGCAGCACAGCCTCAAGGGCACCAAATGATTTTAATTATTCAAATTCCTAGTAACTACTTAGAAGACACGTATATCGTTTGGATATTAAAGAAATAAAATAAAAGTCTTGGACCTTCATTTTGAAACTGGGATGTATTTCCTAATGGGTATTCTGTTTAGACATACGAAGAAATACTAGATCGTGGAATCGTAAAAGAGAGCCACTCTTCAGCACACCTGGGAAGTTCTCCAAAGTGGGATTTAAAAAAAGAAAAATAAAGATAAACTTCCACCACTCGGGTCCCTCCCTGCTCTCAGGAGATGGAGAAAGCATGGGGCGCCTGGGTGGCTCAGTCGATTCAGCATCTGACTTCAGCTCAGGTCATGATCTCGTAGTTTGTGAGTTTAAGCCCTGCATGGGGTTCTGTGCTGACAGCTCAGAGCCTGGAACCTGCTTTGGATTCTGTGGCTCCCTCCCTCTTGGCCCCTCCCCCACTCACACTCTGTCTGTCTCTCTCAAAAGTAAATGAACATCAAAGAAAAGCAGGCACTGTGATCGCTTGGTTGTAGTTATATAAAACTGTGAGTGGATTGGTACTCCTTTGGCAGCTCATTATCAAAATCTGCTGTTCACCTTAAGACTTCCTGAGGGGCAAGATGGCTTTATTGTCCTTACTCAGTGAATTCTGCTCCCTAATCCCAGCTTAGCTTCTGATTTCACTGCTGAGCCTGAAGCATTCACTCAACCTGTTTCCCAGGTGAATGTCTGTTGGAGAGTCTAACCCGCCTTAGATTAGGAAAGGAATAGTGCGAATAAAGTAATAGCTAGAAATGGTTTTTTTTTTTTAATTTTTTTTTCAACGTTTATTTATTTTTGGGACAGAGAGAGACAGAGCATGAACGGGGGAGGGGCAGAGAGAGAGGGAGACACAGAATCGGAAACAGGCTCCAGGCTCTGAGCCATCAGCCCAGAGCCCGACGCGGGGCTCGAACTCCCGGACCGCGAGATCGTGACCTGGCTGAAGTCGGATGCTTAACCGACTGCGCCACCCAGGCGCCCCTAGAAATGGTTTTAAGCAAGAGGACAACCCATAAATAACACTATAGTGATTAAACCTGGAAAAAATATCCACGGAAATATCAGGGTGTGGCCATTGACCACATTTTCATTCTTGGCTCAGGAGCTTTGGAACAATGCTCTGGAAAAGGATCTCTTCAGTGGCACACCGTCCATTCAAGGACTTAACTAGTGTATCCCTACCCTCCCTAAAGTCCCAGGATGAATCATGTCCCAATACCATTTTCTGATCTTTTTGGGCAGTCATATTTTCGTTCTGACGTGAACCTAGTCCAGAATAGAAAATCACCAGAGAAGATTTTAGAATGTAATGGCACAACAGATTTGAAGAAGGGGGAAGAGGCCACGAACCAAGGAATGTAAGCAGATTGTAGGTGGAAAAGGCAAGGAAACCGATTCTCCTGTGGAGTCTCCAGAAGGAATGCAGCTGTACCGATGTCTTGACCTCACCCCACAAGACGCATTTTGATCTTCTGACCTCCAGAACTCTAAGCTGACAGATTTATGTTGTCTTAAGTCATTAAGTTTCCATTACTTTGTTAAGTAGCAACAGGAAACTAATGCATGTAGCATTACCAAGGCTCTACCTCCCCTTATCACTCCATCAAATTGCTCTTGTGCAAGTCACTGGAGAGTTTAGTATTGCCAAAGCCAATGGAAGGTTCTAACTCAGGTCATCTTACAATATCATCATACTTGACCTCTCGGAAGCTTCTGACATGCAATACTTCCTCTTTCTTGAAACATTTGTGTACTTGACTTCTGGGAGACCTAAAGGCATTGGGTTTCCTCCTAACTCATGGGCAGCCCCTTCACAATCTCCTTTGTAAAACTCTGCTTTTCCTCCCAGGCACAGGAAATGGAATGTTCTAAGGTTTAGTCCTGGAGTATCTTCATGAGCTGTACTTACCCCTTAGGTGATCTTAATTAATTTTAAAAAGAATCATCATGATGTAGACAACCAAATTTATAGCACCAGTCCGAAAATCTCCCCAATGCTCAAATGGCAACCTGCTGTTCTGCACCTCGATTTTGCCATCTAACAGGCATCTCAAACATGTCCAAACAGAACATGTCCTTCTCAACCCTTGCACTGTCCCTAGGATCTCCATCCATACCCTTTCCCTATGCCTTAGGTTAAAAACCTTATCTCTCTTGGTGCATCTGGGTGGCTCAGTCAGTTAAGCGTCTGACTCTCGATTTCAGCTCAGGTCATGATCTCGTGTCTGTGAGATCGAGCCCCAAGTACTTGCTCTACTGTCTGCCTGAGCCCTTTTGCCAAAATTTCCTGTGGCCGCCTTCCTCACTTTATCCAAATTTCTCTGAAAATATCAGCTCACCACAGAGGCATCCCTGACCACTCTGATTGGCCTACACCCTATAAACCTACTAGTTTTATACACACACACACACACACACACACACACACACTCCTTTGTCCCCTCACCCTGCTTTACTTTTCATTTTAATACTTTCGCTCCTTGACATCATTCACTATTTATTCATTTATTGCTTCTCTCCCCCACTAAGATTATATATATTCTCCACAAGGACAGATTTCTTTGGTTTGTTTGTTTTTACATCTTTAATGCCTAGAAGAGGGCCTGGTACATAGAAGCTACTCTATAAATGCTTGTTAGCACTGCCTTATGTTAAAGTTAAAGGTCTTGCTTATTATTACATACATTAGCTAGAAAAAATATATATGGTTATATATTATATAAAAATATGTAGATATAATATAAAGGAGGCTCCCTATAGTGGGATAACATTTGATAAAAATGGTGTCCATCAAGGTACGGTTTCCAAAGGTATTTTTGAGAAGAGTTTATTTCCAGCTATCTCACTGTAGGAGAGGTGCATGGCTTCCAGTGACTTTGGACTGTGATTCAAATATCCTCCAACAGATCTCACTTACCACCCTAAGAGTGACATGGGCTGGGGCGCTCTACCAACAGGACATACTCTGGCTGATGTCTTACATCATGGGGACGCAGAGGTGGATGGGAGGTGGAGTATCCCATGGGAACTTGACCAGGTCCCTCTTTCCTCTCAGATGTGGACGTTCTGGTTAATAATACTGGGGTGGGGGTTGTTTTTGTATTTTTCTACTGTCACAAATATCCTCCCAAAGATGCTACAAAACACAGCCTCTGCATTTAGTAAGTTAAAAGGCTGAGTGGGAATATATATGTGTACGGTATACATATATATATATAATATCTATAGTTTAAGCTTTTTGCAGTTAGGACACATATCTCACATTTCACCCCATAAAGATGAAAACAGATCTAAGTATATCATAATGGCTTTTTTATTTTAAATGAATAATCCTTGGGGAACCTGGGTGGCTCAGTTGGTTAAGCATTAGACTTTGGCTCAGGTCATGATCTCGTGGTGTGTGAGTTCGAGCCCCGCGTCGGGCTCTGTGCTGACAGCTCAGAGCCTGGAGCCTGCTTCAGATTCTGTGTCTCCCTCCCTCTCTCGGCCCTTCCCCTGCTTATACTCTGTCTCTCTCTCAAAAATAAATAAACATTCAAACATTTAAATGAACAAAATTAATGCATAATTCTTGATTCTGTCTTTTCGATTTGAACTGAGCGTCAAAATCATCTAGGGGTCCTCTTTCCAGGCATATGCTCAGTTATGCCAGGAAAGGTTAACCTGAGTCCCATAGATGGAATTTATAGACTCAGAGACTTCCCGATTCACAAAAAGGTCTATTCCCTAAAGGCTGAAAACCACTGAGCTATCCATAGATATCTAGATTGTGGGTCTCCTCTGCTCAGAGGCAGGGCTGGGATGAGGAATCAGGAAGGTGTGGAGGATGGGTTGGTAATTTCTGACAACAAAGTGTGGCTATTTGGTACCGATAGGTCCGCAGCTGACCTTTGTTGCTCATCAGAACTCACCTACTCGGCAGCCCAACTATTTCACACCAGGTTTATGGGTGGGAGAGAAAAATCTGAGATTGGGTCTGAATTTGTGCGAGACAGCGTCTTGCATGCTATGAGGGAGGAAGAAACTGGAAGGTTTAGAGTTTCACTGTCACGACATTTTGACTCCCCAGCACATCCCCAGAGAGGGCCCACTGGCCTTCTAGATATGAATCATGTGTCGGTCACAGCCAGGCCAGGACACAGGGGACATAGAAGCCCTCCTGTCTACGTCATTCATTTGGTAATAATGACTGACTTCTGTATGACGCCTCATATGTCAATGTCTTACGTTCGTATTAAGTGTTATTTTATTATTTCACCTCTGTGTGTATATACTAGCCTCAATCAGATTTAAGTGTGCTTGAAATCAAAACCCTTGTCAAACATTGATCGTGATGCTACACACATATTTGGTACTTAATTATTTTTTTCAAATGAAAAAATGGCAAGGCATTTAATAACTAAGAAGCCATATTTGGCACCTGCTCCAATTTAAACAGCCAAGGTAAGGCCTGTCTCTTAAGAGCAGATGATTTTGAAACCTCTGTTAACACGAACGAAAGCTTCTCAGTTCTAAAATTCTGTGACCGTGGATTGAGAGTTTTCTATGACCATCACGTATCTATGCCATCCTTGATATTTCATAAAAGTGCTTGCACATGCGTTCTCAATAACTGAGTACTATTTTCAAATGTAGAGGGGCTCTGAGGGGGGTTCTCTGATCTATTTCAACTCTCCTTAGGGGCAACCTGAACAATGTAGGTTGGTTTCCAGAGAAATAAGTTCCCTAGCTCTCTTCAGGTTAGGATCTGATGATTTCCTCAGTTACTGAGTCGTCTTCCTGCTATTTAAATCTGTCTGCTCTGGTTCTATCTTTAGTAGTCATTTAGATAAGACCCAGGGAGGTAGTGTTTTCCCCGGTGAAACCTGGAGGAATACTTTGCTGATCTTCCCTTTCTTTCATGAAGACTGGAGAACCACTCAGCAGTAAGTCAGGTTGATCTACTTGAGTTCCTAGGGCACCAGCGAATGGCAGCCTGGCAATGGTGAATGCAAATATCTCATGTTACTATTTGGTTTGACTAAAAAACAAGGGTACGAAAATGTCCATGAGAGACGACAGTCAACTCTGAATGACTCTTCTTCAATGATACGCCTCCAAGGAGCTAGAAGGGTCAGGCTGGTAGGGTTCCAAAGACCTGATGAATCATGGAGGTTTTATAACCACACTGTGTCAAAGGAGAGAGTGGTATTTCTTAATATGACAAATACTACTCATAAAGCCCAGGGCAACATCACAAATGGCAACAGGGGAAATATTTCAGGGCTAAGGCTAGAATCACAAACATGAGGACTGTTGTGAAATGAGAGAATCTTTAAGGAAAGCTTGTGACTGCCTATGGACAACAATAATCCTTATCTTGTGGAAGAGAAAAGGGGGCGATTCCCTTCAGAACAAGGCCGGCCTCATATGGAGACGACTGGTACCAAACGTCTAGCCTAACCGCTCATTATCACCCTGGCTGCCACAGTGGTGGTTTCCAGGTATTCACTCCACTGGATTGTCATGGAAGGACACTGTTAGAATTTAGAAAGAGTCGACAAATTGACCCAGTGATAGCCATTTTCATATTCATTCATACTGGTATTTAAGAAATTAGTAGAGAGCATTCCTCAAGGCAATAGACTAGGAAAATTTAATAATTAGGACAGAAACTAGAGACAGTAAGGGACACAATCTGGGAAAGAGGGATGAGATGCAGTCTTGAAGACACTGGATTTGGAGCAGAACAAAAGGAAGCATGACACTTTGAAGGTGACCGCATCGGGGACACCCACTGTTGGTTCTGCGATGCCGACATTTTTCCATCAAGGCTCTGTTGGGAGTTTCTCCAATTAAACGAACAGAAACACAGGAGAGTCTGTGTCTGACCCAAGACAGCTTGCCTCCCCCTCTCCTCTCTTTGTCACCTGTGTCACTCCTCTGTTGACTCTAGTCCTTTCTCTCTAAGGGATTCAAGTTACTTAATTGACCAGAGGCCACATAGAAGGGTCAACAGAAACCCCTAGATTGTGAAAGCACAAAAAAATCTTAAGACCTCTGTTGTACAATATCTGCCTTGCTAATTAGTTTGTGGATATGATGCACATTATCCAACTATCTGCTTCCAAAATTATCAAAAATCCATATGGCTGCTTAGCAAGGTCACAAATGCCAGGCATCACCATTACAACTATTTGGAAGAAGTCCAACTTGACTTCTATGTGGAAAATGGAACCTGCGAGAGGTAGGGAAGCCTGTAATCGTAGGAAAACTCCTACATGAACTCACAAAGCCAGGAAAAAGGTGTTTGACATATGTGTTTGGCTCCAAATAAGAGATATTTCCTAGACTCTGCCTTTATATTTTAATAACATCTAGCTCAGTCACTTGTCCCCAATCACTTCATTTTCTTAAGTCATATTTTGACTTATGAGCATACAGATGGGGATTCTGGACTTTTTTTTTTTTTTAAGTGAGAATTCTCACTTTGCTCTGTTAATCAAGCTGAGTGACATCTTTTTGATTGCCTGGTGAATTAGGAAACCCGATCGAGCCACAAATTTTGCACTTATTGTACTAAAAAGCAACAGTGAATTAGCCTTGGATTTAAATCCAGCTGTCCCATTTTTGAGCTTGGTAGCCCCACGCAAATCACTTAACCTCTCTGAGCTTCTTCTTCCTTTTTTTTTTTTTTTGTGCAAAAAATCAGGATTACAGTTGTCATCTAAAGAAGGTTGTGTGAATTAAATGAACTCATATTTGAGGAACAAGCTTAGCACAGTGTATCGTGCCATTAAAAAGCAGAAATATTCCCTACATGGGTATCTGAGATTAATGTTAATGGGAAATTGGGAAGGTGAGGAGTGGTCTCATCAAAAGAAGGTGGTGGAGGGATCCCCGAGAGGTGGGACTCATTTAATGTGTAGTTTTTGTCCCGAACTCGAAGTTAGATCAGAACTTGCGTATCTTTGTCAATTAATCATCAGTATCTCACGGAGTACATAGTAAAGGTGAAAGAATATATTTTTCCAGGGGTAGGGCACACAGAGGGGCAGAGTTAATGGAATGAGTTGCTTTTCCAAATTGGTAATCATCTGAACTTTAAGACAATGTAAGGATTAAGAGCAGAAGAAAGTTTGTGAGCTTGAAGAGCTTTCATGTGATGTTGCCTCCTTCGTAAATATTGAGAGCTGAGCTAGGACTTTGAATGATTAGCGCATGCATGCAATGCCAGTGACTCAGACCTCCCCTTTCATCCAAGACCTAAACAGCCGTGTGCCAGGACCACTTGTCCAGCTCACTGTTACTGGCGTTCAGATACCAGTGACCTGAATATCTCAGAACAGGTTCTGTTTACTATCCAGCCCCTCAAAAATAAACACGCGAATAAAAAACGAAATGGGAACATATCCACAGAAATGTGTTAATGATAATTCCAGTTGCCATGTATAGCCCTATCAAGTATTAGCTAAAAAGCTAAGCTGTGTGACCTGCTCCTTGGATGCTGGGGTGGATTTTTTTTTAAAGGTTGCTTGACTTCTTTCCTAGATCAGGTTTTCATTACATGCCATTTGCTGAAGTCACCTCTCTTTCAGGACTGCAGCCGCCAAGAGGTTGCCTGTCCTTATGGCTGGGTGTCTTTTCAATGACTTCAGAAGTAACTTGGCAAAAAGGTTGCCTCGACATCCCCTCCGCTCGCGGTGGGTCCAATTACGGCAGCCATGTTTGTTCATTTTGTATCCTTACTGTGCTCTTGAAATAAACAGTGATGGGATGGCGAGTGAGAAGTTAACAGGATGCTGGGGGCTGAGAAGTTTGGAAACATAAATAAGGCACTGTGGAGTTCTTAGTACAGAGGCTGTTGCCTTTCCAAAGTCACTGAATTTCCCCCTCACTCACCATTGCATGATTCAACCATTCTGGAAAGATATCATCTAGGGCCTTCGGGTAAACGAGCTCTCGATCGTAGAGAAAGAGGATCCAGAATGACAAAAATACAAACTGGAAAACAGAACACAAAAATAGCATCATTAAATTTTTTTGTCAGTCGGAGCTTTCTAAGTTAACCAAGGAAACATGGCGAAATAAGAATAGACACCAGTTTTAAAGATATCCTCCAGACACATTATAGAAATGTAAAATGAAGACAAAATTCCTCACTGTTGAATTGCTAGGTCCACTCTGGGGATTCCAGAGAGTTGGGGATTAATTATTTGTCATCGTAGCAGACAGGGTGGATACAGATAAACAGGATTCACCGACTCTTAAGTCATTTTATTTTATTTTCATTTAAAAAAAATTTTTTTTTAATGTTTATGTTTGAGAGACCGAGACAGAGCATGAGCGGGAAGGGGCCGAGAGAGAGAGGGAGATGCAGAATCCGAAGCAGGCTCCAGGCCCTGAGCTGTCAGCACAGAGCCCGGCCCGGGGTTCAAACTCACGATCTGTGAGATCATGACCTGAGCCAAGGTCAGACACCCAACTGACCGAGCCACCCAGGTGCCCCAAGTCATTTTATTTTAACCAATGACCTCTCTTGTCTAAGCTTTCATCAGAAATACTGAGAGCAGCCACACGGGGTGGTTTGAGTCTTACAGTTTCCTTACCCATCTAAGTTTGAAGGCTCAATGCTAGAGGATTCAGGACAAGGATAGGTGGAAAGAGGCAGCCATTTCTAAGCACAGATTCTGCTGGGCGGCCGACGGGCTTGATCCCAGTTCATTCCCATTCTGCCCGATGAATGGAAACAGGAGCCACGTCATCAAAACGTGGACCGTATCAGCAGATACGCTCACTGTCACTGGCATATGTTGTACTTCTTTCCAGGGTCCATTCATTCAACAAAATGAATGAGGCTCTCACTGTGCACCCCACACGAGATATTTTGGACAGACTGTCTCGCTCTCTCCCCAATTGTCTTTTCCACGTACCAACTCTGAAGTTCTCATACCCTTTTTTTTTTTTATGGTTTCCACTTGCAGAAGTAACATATGCTCATTGTAGCAAGTGAAACAAGATGTATAAAAGGGAAAATGAGTCATCTGTCTCCCCAGCACCCTGCATTCCCGGTACTCCCATGGAGCCAAGGTTATCTTAGCTGTCGTTTGATGAAGAAAGATCCTTCAAACTTCCCCATTAGACATCAACAAGGATCTTGTATCGAACGTTCACCAAGATAAGAAAGCAGTGTTAACTCCAGTCCGTAATGAGCCCTATTTCTGGGTGCCACTGGGCAACACGGTACAGTCCTCAGGCAAGACATTCATGCAAACTCAGTTGCTCTGGTTTGCAATAAGGGGCCCTGAACAGCCTTGCTGCCCGGGGGGGTGTGTTGTTCCTGCGAATCTACCTGGGTATTATATTACTAACACACCTTCGTCACTTACTGTGGATATTGGAAAAGCCAGCGTGGTAAAAAGCAGGTCTCTGAAGGCGGTCACGAACTTAAGGTCTCTTTCCCCTTTAATTCTTTTCAGCACATCTTCCGCGCAGGCGACCCCGTAGAAAATGGCCTGCAAGAGCTAAATTCATTACAACAAATGAGGGCATTTTCATTTGCTTTAATTAATACATTCTTCACCGACGTAAAGCTCCGTCCCTCTGGGAGCAATGTTGATTTGAGGAGGGGGGAGTGCTGTTGGCTGTTTTGGTTGAGAGCCAATTCAAGGGCTGGTCTTCCAGCTCAGTGGGCCCTGACCTTGCTTGCTAAAACTGATTGAGTAAAGTCGTTTAGGGGATAATAATGTGTACAGTATTTAGTGTAATGGACTTGAGCTAAAATGGAAACAAAATAGTCAGCTTAAAAGGAGAGTGTAATGAGATAGATACCTTAGCTGCACAGAGGTGGGCAAAACCAAATAAACAACACGAGGGCAAAGAGCCAGACGCAATGGTGGGCATATTCTGGCCTCTTCCAGAAGGAACCAAAAAATGTTTAAATGCCTAGCGCTACAATCGCATTAAAGAAGCCAGAATCAAGGTCAAGAGCACCACAAAGCAGCTCTGTGCTCTTATGAGGGAGAAGCACAAAATGGCATCTTGCTTATCTGAGGGAGAAGTTGATGTCCTTCTCGGATTGCAAGGGGGTGCGCGAAGGCCTTACAAAGAAAATCTGGCTAAGGCAGTGACTTAAATCCACAGGGACAGAGCAACCCAGGGGCTCTGCTGTGTCACTAAATACCACGAGGTCCCTGAGGCCAGACATAAGAGAAGGACGGCCTTCTTCAGAGAAGTAAAACCAAATCAAGGGCAAACTTTGCCCATTCTTACCATTTCGCACAAACCCACGGCTCCTGATTTAGGACCTCATGGGTCACACTACAGAGTTGGGGGTGGTTTTGAGTTGTGCTTGCGTTAGACCCCATCCTACTCCTTGAAAGTTCTGGGCTGGTACAAAAGGGGCCATCTGGACTCCTCTCTCAGAGTATGAGTCAGGCAAGTTCTGGACCCCAGGGCATTGTACTCAGGAGGGATCAATCAGCTGTCAGAGAATGACCTCTGAGGTCTGAACTCGAGGAGAGTTCTAGCAGAGCTGGCCTCCTACCAGTCTTTAGCGTGAAGAAGCAGGTGGGAGAGGATACAGAGGTGAATTAGGCGAGCAATATGCATAGCTGGGTCCGCAGACCAGCAGCACTGGTGTTACCCCAAAACTCATGAGAAATGCAGACCTCAGCCCCACCCCAGACTACGCAGTCAGAATCTCTGGGAGTGAGGTCCAGGAACTCGTTAGCAAACTCTCCAGGAAGTTCTGGAGACACTCACTGGGTTAGACATAAATTTGTCACTTACAAATCCTACGGACTCCTCAAAGCTAATAGACGACTTTCACTGATGTTATGTGCCCGGCTTTTAATTTCTCGTAACAACCTTATGAGGTAAGTCCTATTATTATGCTCTCTCCCGACCCATTTTACAGATGAGGAAACTGAGGCATAGAGGCATGAACACACTTGCCTAAAGTCTCATGGTGGATACATGGGGATTTGAAACCCACAGTCTGGTTCTTGAGTCAGACTTTATTTTTTTTTAATTTAATTTAATTTTTTTTAATATGAAATTTGTTGTCAGATTGGTTTCCATACAAGAGTCAGACTTTAAAAGACAGAGGTTTCGAAGAACAGTTCAGGTAAAGCGCCGTGAGAGGTCAGAAGAAAGAAAGCTATCTCCAGGTGGAAGAATGAAAAATGACTTTGAAAAATACTGATGCCTGATTGCCACCCTTTCCCTCAGAGATTCTAATTTTCTGGGGGTGTGGCCTAGGTGTCAGGATTTTTAAAAAATCTCCCAAGTGCTTCTAATTAGGACAGATAAGGTTGAGAACCACTTGCCTAGAGGAACTTCCATTTGGACATTTGGATCTGGCCTTCCCAAGAGAGGCGGGATGCAACGGACAAAGAGAGAGAGAGGGAGAGAGAGATGGAAAGCAAATGCTGGGGCAATGCCTTCGTCTAAAGGGCACAGGGCCAAGAGGGTCAGCAAAGTAGCAAAGAATGATCTGATGGTACAAGACAGAACATACAGGAGCCCCAGAAGGGAGGAGGAAGCTTCGAGCCAGAAGGGTGGTTCCAGGGAGGGGTGGGAAGCAAGCGTTAAATGTCAAACACCCGCGGCCACCCCAATACTCATCATCTACTTTTGACACTCAGCCCTCAGGCTGTAGAATCTGGAGTACACGGATGTTAGAGGAAGTCGCCTCCTCCACCCTTCCCCACTCCCACCCCTCCAGCAGCCCTCACCTCACCCCTGGTTTCACTTCCAGCTGTTTAGGCCGCAGCAGGCAGCTGGTTTAGTAAGGAAGGACAGGCATGGGGCCCGGGCCCTGGCGAGGAGGCCCACACTCTTCTATCAACATAGCCATTAATCACGTCCTGGGCTCGGAGAGTCTGCCAGGGTTTCTGTCTTCGGGGAGAGGCTGCCTCCGCCCAGCATGTGAGGTCCATGTGACCGCTTTCCTTAGCAAGAGCTTTCTAGAGTCCCCATGAGTCAAGCTGGTCCTAACTCTCTCTTGCTTTTCCCAGTCAAAAATGTCGAAATTGGACTGGGGAAAAGAACACATTACTCAGAGGCTCCCTGGCTTCTCCTTCACCAATAAAACTTTTCTCCGTGCCGCAAACTGGCCAATCACTTCTCCACCTCTACCCCCCAGCTCCCGTATATATGCCATGCTGTGAAGATGCCAGCTGGGCGCGCAGAGCAGCCTTGTCCCCGCCGATCTTCATCTTGCATTGGCATGCCATCATCTGCATCAACAAGGAATATTTGTGGAGCCCTCGCAAAGGAGCTCGGGAGGGAGGCGCTAGGATGTTGCCAAGAGAAATACGTAAGCCAGAACTAGGGCGGAGAGGAGCCACACAGCTGAGCTGGAGGACAGGGAGAGGGAGGCGCCATGAGCTCATTCAATGGGTAGGCTCCTTGGAGGGCCATGAGAACAGGTCTCGATCAGCTCGCCCAATGGGACAAGGGTCTGCTCAGTACCTAAGGACAATACAGTGAAATGGTTATCAAACAAGCACGGCAAGAACGGTCAAGGGCGACAGTGGTAGTTATTAGGGACTGAATGATGCCCCCCCCCCAATTCACATTGAAGTTATAACCCCCAGTGCCTCTGAAAGTGGCTTTACAGAAGTAAGTGAGCTAAAATGAGGTCGGTAAGGGCGAGTCCTGATCCAATAAGACTGGTGACACCCAATGGTGTCTTTACAAGGGGAGTTCTAGGACACAGACAACAGCCAGAGTGAGGCATGACCGAGTGAGACACGGGGAGCACGTCAGCATGCTGAGGAAGGGGCCTCAGGAAAAACCAACTCTGCTGATACGATCATCTTGGATTTTAGCCTCTGGAACTGTGAGAAAATAAATTTCTGTTGTCTAAGCCACCCGTCCGTCATACTTTGTTATGGTGGCCGGAGCAGACCAACACGGGAGCATTAAAACAAGGTAGCAACAACGGGCCCTGTTAAGAATCTTACGACAAGATTACTGTCATTTACATTTCTTTTCTTTTTTTAATGTTTTTTAAAGTTTATTTTTGAGAGGCACAGAGAGCAAGCGAGGGAGGGGCAGAGAGAGAGGGAGACACAGAATCGGAAGCTGGCTCCAGGCTCCGAGCTGTCAGCACAGAGCCCGACGCGGGGCTCGAACTCACATACCATGAGATCATGACCTGAGCCCAAGTCCGGCACTCAGCCGACTGAGCCACCCAGGCGCCCCACTGTCATTTACATTTCTCAACTATTTTGGCCACCAGGAAGGCACAGCTAATGGCATCTTCTTGGCCAGCATTTGCCTGAGAGCTACTGCCCTGTGATTTATCTTTTTGACCAGGTCTGCTCTAAGTCTCTTTGGTCTTTGTGCCTTTTATTCTGAAATGTTGCTGGTCTAAGTTTGTTAGCTGGCTTCCACTTTTTTTTTTTTTTTTTGGTGCTAGCTAACAAATTTACCACCTGGGAAGGCTGAATTACATTTTTTATAACTAGGGCAATTTAAGAAACCATAGCTAAAGGAAATTTCGTTTTTATATTCATGTGTCTTCGCAAGATTCACAAAAATCTTGAAATTATGGAAACTTAGCCTTTCTAAGTCATTAAGTTCATTTCTTTGCCTTTAAGCCAGAACTGTCTTCAACTGTCTCAGGAAATGAGAATTTCTTCTATGTAAGAAATAACTCCAGAGAGGGAGATTCCACAAGTTTTTCTGAACAAGGCATTACAACTCTCATTGGATGAGTCGTCATCCAACGCCCAGCCCAGCTCTGTGCCTGACTTGAACAGGCTGGACCTTTCTTAGGTCTTGCCTTCCAAATGAGGCAAGGTTTACAGTGGGAGACTATTCCAGAATAAAACAGCAAATGGGGACTAACTGTGGTGAGTATTTTCTATAATTGCAGTGATGAGAGTAGCGGCGTTTGGGGGCAGGTAGAAGAAACCTTTGCTAAAATCTAGCTGCAGAATATGCAATATACTGTTTCAAGCACCATTCGGGTGCAGTTAGCTTCAGTAAAACACTGAGATAAGAGAATGAGATAGAAAACATAGGAGAAATGGAGAATATAAGCTGGCAACAAGTGGAGGAAAACCAGAGAAGAAACCAAGAACACTGGCGGGGGATTGGAAGAAGAATTCTAAGAACGCTCAGCCAGTGTTGTGTGCTGATGATAACTGGCTTCGAGAAACAGCAGGATGGGGGTGGGGAGACGACCCTACAGGTGGGATGGGGGGCCCGAGAGACCAGGGTTTAACTCTTCCCAGTTAGGCCCAGGCTCTGGTCATTTATTCATGCCACCAACATTCACAGAGTGTAGGTGCCACAACCTGTATTAGATACAGTACAGGCCAGGGCAGGCCTTGTGCTAATGTGTCTTTATTAGGACGAAGAAGAGAGGAGAAGCAAGAGGAGGCATCTTTCCTGTACATTTACTCTTTTGTGTTATGTAGGTCAGGTTCCCTGGGAAAGGATCAGATGCTTAGATCTGCCTGCAGAGTGTTCATTGAGGGGTACCCCCCGGAACAACTGTGAGCGGGAGGGAACAGGGGGGACAGCAGGTCTGAGCGGCAGGAAAAGAGGAAAAGCAATGCATTGGCATGAGATCGTCTGGTCCCCAAAGGAACTCTGGATCCGAGCTGACTCTTCGGTGTGGTCCCAGAGCCCGGCCTTCGCACCACAAATCAGCCAGTCACTGGATGCAGCAACTCCAGGGAGGGCCCTAAGTCTTGTCTAGGCAGCTCCCTTCGGCTGAAGGGCAATCCTAGGACAGGACCCTAGCTGTGAGTCATCACCAGCCAACACTCTTCCCGGGAACTGGGGAACGAGTACCTCGATGCTAGAGAGATGGGGGGGATCCTGGGGGCCACACCACAGTATCCACTACCTATGAGGACACTGAGGCTCAGGGAAGTTAGGTAACCCACACAAGATCACACAGCCCGTGAACGACAGAGCCAGCACTCACACCCAGGCCACCTGTCCTCTATCTATACTGTGTTGTAAAGAACCTACCAAAATGTCATGGCTGCTCGGTAAGCTACAGCTATTCTGTTTTGGGTGCTGGTGGTGACAGGTTCCTGCCATCGGTTCTCCTCCTTTCAGCCGCCTGAGAGCTAACAACGGGGGCCTTAAGCATTTTTGGGAAAGGACAGTTCAGTGTACTTCTGACTCTGTTGCGCATCAGAGCTCCACTGATTGATATATTGACCCGATGATGGAAATCCAAGGTTGGCCCCGAGTATCGAAGTGGGGGCCGGAGCATAAATGGGTCCCTGTCTTCCCAGTGTTCGGCAGCTGCTTTGGAGTTTGGACCCATGGAGGCTCCTCAAGGATCTCTCTTCCACTGGCCCTGCTTTACCGTCCCTGAGGACCTCTGTGATGAGGTTGCTCTTGTCATGGTGACAGCTTGAAGAGAATGAGGTCGGAGCTGCCTGAGGCTTGGGCAACTTTATGACAAATGGAGGGAAAGGTCGTGTCTCGGTTGGTGAAGTGGGGAGGGCCCCACCCAGAATCTCCCCTGGAGATCCCAGTTATGTGGCACCACCTCCAACAGGGCTTCAGAAGGAACCTTACTTTTAAAAAGAGGAAAACCCAGCAAGCCGTTCAAAGTCAACAAGCTAAATCGAAGCCAAAAGTCCCCTCCCTCCCCCACCTCCTAGCTTTTATTCCTTGAGGTCAGAGACAGTCCCTGGATGGAAATGGAGTGGGCTACAGAGGCGGGGACACAAAATTTGTGGAGGTCCCGGGCGCTGGAAGCCAGAGCCAACATGGGGACCATGAGGATGTCCATAGCACTGCCTTGTCTCCACTCCAGCTTCAAGGGTTTCCCCATTCATCATATGCTCCCTGCTCGAGCCTGCAAAGTCTACTCCCAGGACGGCCCCAGATCCCGAGGGCTGCACCTGCACAGCTCTAGCGGGGACTCCGCGGTGGCCATCCTTTGGCTGGGAAGCTGGAGCGTGTCACCCAGAGAGGGAGATACCGGAGCAGTGAGGCAGGTGGGCGACCCTTGCCCGGAGCCGGGACCCACCAACCACGGTGCTGTGAGGGGACCGATGTCCCACTAAACCGCCTTTCCCTCCGCACGACCTCTATTCAAAGACGGGATGACTAGAAGCTCATCCCCACCCTCCTACCTTCTCTTTTCATCATCCAGTGTATACAGCATTCTGAGTGCTTCTGGCACGCCAGGCCACGCATCCCTCATGGTCACTCTGTGATGATGCACTACTTTTCTTTCTATTTGGCAGCTTTGGGAACCCAAAACACAAAGAAATACCTAGCCCAGTGTCACGGAGCCTGGAGGTGGGGAGGCTGAGGTACCATCCCAGAGACTCATGACCCTAGAGCTCATGCTTATAACCACCAGGCTACACAGCCTCTCCCTCCCCACAGAGAATCGGCTGCCCCTTCCCTGGGGAGGGTGGACCCCCTCATTAGGCAAAACCTCCCAGCTGCCCTCTCCTTCCTTTACTCTCCTTAAGCACCAGGCAGGAATAGGTCACGGTGCCCAACTCTCAGTGACACCCATCCCACCCCAGCCCCCCACCCCCGCCACCAAGCCTGTGTGTCTTCCCTTTGAACGCCCTGGGATGCTTCAAGAGGAAATGGGACGCTCAGAACGTTGACCCGCACCAAAGCGGATTGTGCTCTTGAAAGGAGGCATAACCGACACTCAGCCAAGTAAAAATTGAGGCTGTTTCAAGGGAGGGGGTGTAATTTTCCTGGAGAGCAGGCTGGGGTACTGACTTCCACAGGCTTACATAAAATAAACTGAAGAGTGTTAGGGCAGGTTACGAGACTTCTATGACTTTATAAACACAGCCATTAGCTAGTCACTAATTAATCCTTAGTTAACACCAATTAATCATTGAGAGACGCAACCCTTCATCAGCCCATGAGGCCTCAAAAGCAGAGCAATGTTCAGGCCCAGTATCTCACCTCGGGTAACACATGTGAAATCTATTCTTTAAATCGATCCGCTGACACACAGCCAACCACAGTCAACCCATTGTCGCCAACTGAGAAACTTTGCATCAAGCCACACTTTCAGTGACACCTAACAGAGCCCGGAAAGGAAGCAGCTGCAGGTGAGCCCCTCCCTGCTCCTTTCAAAGGCCAGAAGATGTCAGAAGAGATAATATTGTACAGGGAGGCAGAAAACACTGAAGGTCAAGTGCGGTCAACATTCCAAGTCGCTCGGTTTTTATACGGGGGTTACGCCACGCCAGCCATTGTAGCAAACCCAGTGTAGAACCAGAATGTCAGGAGACAAAGCTCCTGGTTTAGAGGATTTATGATTTTATTGGAATGTTAAGACTCACATGTGGGTGGAAACAAGAAAATCATACTATACCTAAATAAGCGGGGGCTGAGAGATGTCATAAAAACTCAGGGAAAGGGGAGCCTGGGTGGCTCAGTCAGTTAAGCTTCTGACTCTTCAGTTAGGCTCATGGTTCGTGAGTTCAAGCCCCACATCAGGCTCTGCACCGGTGGCACGGAGCCTGCTTGGGATTCTCTCTCTCTCCCTCTATCTCTGCCCTCTCCTGCTCACACACACACGCACACACACACACACACTCAAAATAGATAAAACAAACATTAAAAAGAGTTTAAAAAAACCCTCAGAAATAAAAAAAAAACACATGTGGGCTGGAGTTGGTCAGCAGAGATTTTAAGGAAAACATGGGATATCAGGGGTCTATGAAAACAGCAAAATGGTGGAAGGGCAGGTAGGCCTCTCATTCCAGGACGATGTAAATACAGGCAGAACAGTGACGACAAGAAGCGTAGGGACCAATGCTGGAAAAGACACAGGCTTTCCTGGAGAAGAGACCAGCTTTTCTGGGGAGAGGGGGGCCTGAAGGCTGGGTAGGCAGGTGAGCTCACATGTCAGGAATTTGCAATTGGTTCCATCAGGTAGGAGGGAGCCACTGTGGTTTCTTCAGTAGCAGACCACATTTCTCAAGCAGGCTCATGCATGATGTTTAAAACAAAACTAAACCAAAAACAGTGCTTTGGGAAGATTAATCTGGAATCTGAGCGGTAGATAGATGAATTGCTAATGAGAGGGCAATGAAGCGATAATCTCGTCACCCAGGTACAAATTAATAAGAGCCTGTAATAAGAGGGATATTAAGATTGGGGAAGAAGGAAGGAGCCTAACAACAGGAAAAAGATAGGATTTGGTGGCTGATTAGTCAGAAAGCGGAAAGGGGATTAATACTAGGAAATGATAGTGTCTTTGACAAGATAAGTGGCTTTTTTTCCATACTTGGAAACATGACAGCTCTGGGGCATGGAACTGAGTGAAAACGAAGAAGTCAGGGAGCTGGTTTGTGGGAGTAGGTGATAAGTCTGTTCTCAGCCATGCTTAGTGTGAGGTTCCATACTGGAACTTGGGTTAGATTCCACTATCCACCCCGACTACAGACACCCTTGTCTTTCAGTTGACCATTTCTAAGATAAAGCCAATGGATGCACAGAGCAGAGGTTTTTACTGAATTATTCTAGCTTCACAAAAGCATTTCTTTGTTGTTTTCCATTTGTGTGTCTATTTCATAAAATCCTATGACTCAAACAAGCAGTCATCTTGATAATTTCCAGGGACAGGGGAGCTACGGGGGCTTGGGTCTTCCAGGCCAAAATCAAAAGCCAGCAAATGGCCAGAGAGGGGGAAGCAGAACATCCAGGCGTCTTTGCTTCGAACCTTCTGGATTTCCTCCCCTTACAGCGTAACGCGTTCTGACCACGCATAACCTCTGCTTAGGATCGTGATTCCAAAGGATTGGAATATTTTTGCCCGCTCTCTGAAATCAGAGGTTTTCACCACACCCTACATTTTAGTTAAAAATCTCAAACATCCATTAGCATCCCCAAAGGATGTGCTATTTTTAGCTTTTAAGTCTGAAAATATTTTTACATATTTCCAACACATTGGTTTTAATCGATTTTTCTCCCATTCATTTTCGCTTCATTCATCAGAATGTGGTCAGCTGGGCTAGAGAGACGAGAAGGAATCAAGTCATTGGATTGGTTTGTAAATGGTTGAAAATGTGTATTTGCCATTTGGTTGGGTGATTTATCCTTTAAGATGGAGCCTGAGCCTATAAAAAATTGAAGTGGGATCTGAACATGGCAAAACGTGTTTGCTTTTCTTAGATAAATCTGTTAGTCTGCGCTGGGAAATGGCATCGTTCCCCCCATTGGAAATTATGCTTCCCACACAACATCCGCCACTCTGCCTTCCCTCACAGATTTCCCCAAGCAAAGTTCAAAATCCTGCCTGTGTTTGTAGTCAGTCCCCTGGTGAAGCCATTCATTTAGTCTTTCCATTTGGGCTCTCTGAGAAGAGCTCCATGACAGGATCCTTTTCGAAAGAGCGCTGGGCAACTAGTCCAACACGTAGCTACAGGTACCTTCTGAATTGGGTCTCTCAGAGCAAATTGTCAAGGAAGAAGCCAAAATTTCCAGACAACGAAGAAGGAAGGCAAAGAATGGGATCTGGCATCCGATAAAATTCAGAGGTGAATTTTAAGAATTTGCATAAATACTTAGGCAGGAGGAAGGTGCAAAAACACTGATACTCTAGGCAAACAGATCGCTTCCTGGTATGGTCATACTGACTTACCAGATTTAGGAAGGTCAAGTATTTCCACTGTCCACCATTTAGAAAGATTTTGGATTTCCGCTGGTCCCCTCCTTGCTGCGAGATGTAGTAATTGAGAAAAAGATACCAGCTCCAAACAAGGAAGTGGTAAATGCATGTGCAAGTTCTCCTCATGGCTAGCTCTGACCACGGAGCCGTGAATGTCTCAGGGAGCTCTCCTCGGCGTCCTTCTCCCCCTGTGGGTCACAGTTGGAGTCCCGGGGCAGGCCAGAGAGCTGTAAAATACACCCCTCAGGGATTGAGAGTTCCAACAGGGCTGAATTTTGCTTCTCTCATAGGCTCCCTCCCTGATAAACTTGGGAGACGGGATTATTCGTGCGTGGCTTTGAGATACTTTCCTTTAGATAACAAGTAATCCTCAGATTTGCATAAATACTTAGGCAGGGAGGAAGGCCAGAACTGCCCTTTGCACTGTTTGGCTGGGGTGGGGGTTAAATGACCTTATTGTGAAACGCCAATAAACTAATAAGTACTGTCCTGGCCACATTCTCTTTTCTTTCCTTTTCGTTTGGACAGAACAAGAAAGCTGGGACAATACTTCTTGCTAGATGAGGATCAGGTCGATGTACCAGAAGGGAGACATTACGGGCATGTTCATGCCACCGAGGGAGAGGGAGGTAAGGAGAATGGGAAAGGATGTTGTAATCTTGTTCCCGAGGTCTCCAGGGCCCTATGAAACCTGCAACAAACTTTGCTCTCCGGGGAACGGCTCCAAGGCTTTTTTTTTTTTTCTTTTTTAAGTTTTATATCTAAGCCCAAGAGAATCAAAGGTTACCCAGGGCTCCTCCAGATATTTATTTGCATGGGTATTTCTGAGCCCTGAGAGGGAAGAAGCATAGCGTGAGGAAGAGATACGTAGTCATGACCCCAACATACCTGAGTTTAGACATTGCTGGGAGACAGTGAGGGTCTCCGCATTGCCTTAGAGAGGACGAGCATGTGCTCGGGCCGGGCAGCAGAACCGGGCCCTGCTCAGGTTCAACAGGAGGACCCTGAGAGAGCGCCAGAAGTGTCATACCTTGTGACGTCACCAGCTTGTTTCCCCCGGCAACTGACTCAGAGGGTTCTGAGCAAATCCCCAAGGGAAAGGCTCCCAGTGCCAGTATGTAAGTCTGGAGTTGATGCTGCTTCATGATTTACTCAGGGCTTGCGAGTACGGGGAGAGAGAACCATAGGCTGCACGTGGGCTGCAAAAGAAAAACAGACCCACCTCCTAAGAGTCATCAGGCCCCAGACATCAGGAAGCGTGGTAGATGGTGGCCCAGGGTGGGGAGCGCAAACCCGAGCCAGCAATGGAGGGTCTTCCTCGTAAGTGTTGCCAAGGGAGAGGGTGATCTGGCAAAAATGGGGACATAAAACTCTAGACACAACTCCACCCATGGCCTGGGTTAAAATTGCAAATGACAGGGGCGCCTGGGTGCCTCGGTCGGTTGAGCGTCCACCCTCGGCTCAGATCGTGATCTCGCAGTTCGTGAGTTCGAGCCCCCCGCCCGGCTCACTGCTGTCAGCACAGAGCCTGCTGCAGATCCCCTGTCCCCTTCTCTCTCTGCCCCTCACCTGCTCATGCTTTCTCTCATCCTCAAAACATTAGATGAATAAAATAATGGCAAATTACAAAAGCAGCTAATGTTTTGCCAATACTTACCGTGACAGGCCTTGTTCTGAGTGCTTCACACCTTAGCTTGGTTAACACTCTAAACACCACTATGAAGTAAGTACCACGATGAACCTCACTATTAGGAACTCCATTCTCAGATGAGGAAATGGAAGCCAGGCTGCTAAAAGGATGCTCGAAAAGCAGCAAGAGACAGAGCTACAGTCTGCACTCTAACCAGCGAGCCTGACCACAAAGCGACAATGTTTGCTCTGCACAACCTATGACTTCCTTTGCAAACGTTTCTCCACTCCCCGCTAACCCCTCTTATTCCTCTATCTCTCCCATGGGAAAGTTCTCTCAGGAAAGGACAGGTCCGTTTTGAAACTTGGCGCACATATAAGCTATTGTGCTATGTCTCCTGGGGTGTTTTCACGGTACCTGCCATTATGGATTTAGGGGTTTTATCCCCTTACACAAAAATATCAAGCAAAAATCTGCAGCTGTGTAAGGATTTGGGGAAAAAGTGAGAAAAGAGAGGAAGAGAAACATGCAAATGTCTGCGATGCGTACACCCAACCTGAGGGTACCTTTTAACACCAGGACTTTTTTTCGTTCCTGCATTAACCTCAATGCCCATCGATGAAGCCTTTCATAAATATTGATACGATTATTTAAATTTGTAAGTTGCTCAATGTTTGACATTGGAATCCAATCGTTAGCTTTTTAATGAATGGATAAGATGATATATGAGGATTTGTGTATAGAAAATATATAATTTTTTAATTCAGCATATTTTCTTATAAAAGTTTCCACAAAAATGTTGTGAAAATGAAATTCCACCTGTGACCATGTTCACATCACAGTTTGTACCTGTGGTTGAATAACCAGATACATTTTCATGAAGCACTTTGGCCATCTGTCTCCTGCTCTGAGAACAGGTAGAGCTCTGGGGAATAATGAGTGTTACTGTTTTGCTACACGATATTATAAACTAATACATACTAAATCTGCTGTTAGCCTGCCTTTCTCCATTTTCCAAGTATCTTGAGACCTCACATCATATCCAGGCGAAGCAACAGAGAATTGTTTCCTAATTTAATAAAAAACTGACAGGAACATGCATTTTTTTTCATAGGAAGTACTAAAAATATACAATAAGCATATTTTATACTTTGAATTGAACAGATAACTTGACTACTAAAAAGAACATTCTTTGAAACTCTCTACCCTCTGGGAGTTTGGAACACCAGTCTTTGATGTCACAAATGCTTACTGAGCAACTGCTAATTGCCAAGTTCTGTGGATTCCTTGGGGAAAGAGAGAGAGAGAGAGAGAGAGAGAGAGAGAGAGAAATATTGAGAGATCCAATCCCTGGCCTCATGGAATCTTTATTCTAGTAGGGGGTGTGGACATTAAAGAATAATACAATTGGGTGTTAATTTATAATTCTGGTAACTTCTGTGGAGGATAATAGCACAAGACCTGGAGTGGTCTGAGGTCAGGGAAGCTGGCCCTAGGAAGCCACACATGACCACGGCTGCCCTCCCCACGCCTCCAACATGCTCTGACTGTTCTACCCAGTCTTTTGTGTGAGCTCCTCTATCTTTGCTCTTCCTTATGTGTTGGTGTTTCCCAGGGACCTGCTCCAGCCCTCTGTCCATCTCCTTACACACCCACCCTGGTGACACCGCCCACCACAAATCACAGTGTTTGCCACTACTTTCCAGTTTATGACCACAAATTTTATATATGTACTCCCAGCCCTCTCCCCATCCTCACAAAGCTTCAAATAGATCTTTGAGTACATGTTGCATATTTCCTGAATGAGTCAGATGCACCTCAAACTCAAGATATCTTAAATGAACTCACCGTCTTGCCCCAAACCTGACTTTCTGTCTTTATCCTCTGTCTTGGGGGGATGGCCCCGTGGTCCTTCTGGGAGTCTTCCTGGTCTCCTCTGTCTCCCTCTTTCCCCAGATCCTGACAACTTCATCTCTAAACCAAGCACAAGTCGGTCCTCTTCTTTCCATTCTGTCTCTAACTGCCCCGGTTCAAGTCTTTCCAATCTCTTTCCAGGACCACGACAACCGTCTTCTACCTGGTTTTCCTGATTCTAGTCTTATCCCCAACTTGGTATTCTCTCCAGCCTCATTTTGGTTTTACATTTGATGTTCCTCCAGCCACACCTGGCTACGTCGTGTGCCAGTGCCTTTGACTGGATACCATCCTCTAAAAAATGCAGCTTGGCACTTTCCTTCTCTAGGAATCCTTCCCTGAACATCTCCTCAAACAGGCCATATTATGGCCTTTTGTAGCAACCTGGATGGAACTGGAGAGTGTGATCCTAAGTGAAATAAGTCATACAGAGAAAGACAGATACCATATGTTTTCACTCTTATGTGGAGCCTGAGAAACTTACCAGAAGACCATGGGGGAAGGGAAGGAAAAAAAAAAAAAAAAAGAAAGAAAGAAAGGTTAGAGAGGGAGGGAGCCAAAGAAACTCTTAAAAACTAAGAACAAACTGAGGGTTGATCGGGGGTGGGAGGGAAGGGTGGGTGGGTGATGGGCATTGAGGAGGGCACCTGTTGGGATGAGCACTGGGTGTTGTATGGAAACCAATGTGACAATAAATTTCATACTTAAAAAAAAAACAGGCCATATTAAATATTCCCCTCTAGTTTTCTTTAATATGCTGTGCATCTCTGCAAATTGCATGATGATTATTAGCGTCTTAGTCCATTCAGGATGCTATAACCAAAAAAAAAAAAAAACAAAAACAAAAACGTAGTCTGAGTAGCTTATAAACAACAAAAATGTATTTCCTTCAGTTCTGGAGTCTGGGAAGTGCAAGGTCAAGGCACCAGCAGATGTAGTGTCTGATGAGACCTGCCAGGTTCATAGACGGTCATCTTGCTACAACTCCACATGTGAGGAGGGGTGAGGGATCCCTCTGGGGACTCCTATGTAAGGGCAATAATCCCATTCATGAGCGCTCCACCCTAAGGGTCTAATCACCTCTCTAGCGTCTCACCTCCTAATACCATCACTTTGAAGGTTAAGATTTCAACACAAAAATTTTGGAGAAACAAAAGATTTACTCCATAGCAATTAGAAATGAATCTCTTTAATCAACTGTTCTCTCCCTGGGTTCAGAGGTGGTATTTGGGGATTCTTAGAGTTCAGCATAGTGCTGGACACACAGTAAAAACTTAAGAAATATACTAAATACCGTAAAGCGTTCAGCTGCTCAGTTCTGCGGATGAGCGGGAACACTAAGATGACTAAGGTATATCCCGGGCTCTGGAGGAACTCACAGTCAAGTGGCAGAGACAGATATCTAAACAAAAAAATTATAGCATGATGTGATAAGTAGTATAACAGAGGCACACATAGCCTACTAATGGAACCTAAATTATCCTGCATATTTTCCATCATTCTAAATATACAGAAGATTGAGTTCAAGATAAATGCGTTGAGTGAATCATGGGAAAACTCCAGAAGCTATGTAGGAGAAGATAAAGATTAAAGTGATTTCACTGAACACAGTAGCTCTGGCCGCCAGCATGGATAACGGCTTTGCCTGGGAGAGATTATAACCCATTCCTAGGCCAGTCATAAAACGATGAGGTACGAAAAGCAGGGACCCAAGCTGGGCTTGAGTCTACTGTGTGACCTTGGGCTGGCTGGCCATCAGCCTCAATGGGATGTTAGTTACCTTGAAGGTGAAATGGGACTTGGGGTACCTAGGGTGGTGATTGTCTTGCTTCCGAAAACCAGGACATTTACTGAGCCAAAGGAGGAACTGGCCAAGGGTGGCCTCTGAAGACACTGTTGGGAAGCCCCAAGCCCGCACTGATATATACTTACTCATTCCACGGAGCCAACTAGAGCCTCTTCAGCGTTGGCAGGTTGGTTACAGGTAGCACAGCGGTGAGAAGGAAATCAGGCTGGCAGAGCTCAGCATTCTCGAGGTCATGGTGAAAAGGTTGAGAAGTATGGTTTCGTTTCGGCACAAGAGAGAGGCCCCTCCAACTGCAAGTGCTGAACAAACAACATCCTAGCGAATCCCAGTTGTGTTAAGCTGCAAGGTCAGTAGACCTTGTCTGCATTCCACTTGCCTCTTAACTTGCACCCGGCCATTTTGAGATGGCTCATTCCCTTGAAAGCTGATATACCTCCACACGCCTTGCAACCTCCCTTAACTTCACCCACTCTTCAGTAAATAGTCCCATCCTTAAATTCCCATCTGAGAAGGCGACCGTTTCCTGCCGGAACCCTACCTGATGGGGCCAACCAAACTGTGAGCTCCTCCAGGGGTGTCTGGGACACCTCCGGGACCTCAGATCTATTCGTGGTTGTAAGCAAATTCCAGATGCTAACGAATATTTGTTTGCAAGGATCAATTCTAGTATTGTGATATTCTTAATATCTACCTAGGGGGTCTTGAACCCGTGGTTCTCCTGACCGTTACCACCCTCATCACCTAGAGCTGGTTGTGTTTTCCTAGAACCCTGCTGCCTCTGACTCAGTGTCACTTCATTGACTTCTAAAGGACTCTCCCCAGTAAAAAGATAGTGATTCTGGAAATAAATTAACAAATGTGTGTGATGTGCAGTTGGGGCCAAGGTGCAGGGGAGCAGGCTCTTAATTTTCAGTGCATTTTGCTCCCCTACGAGCCTTTGTCCATTTGCTTTACATGCAGCTAAGAGCTGAGTTAGAATGAAGCATTTCACTCATTGGGTTATTTATACCCCATCCTGGCACATTTGTTTTCTTAGAGGTCACTGCAACTACTCTGCTTTTTAAAAACTAGAACATTCATTGGAGACCCCTTCTGAAGTCTCTTGGGTGAGAACATGTGTGAGTTTCCAGCTACCAACGTCAACTCTGAAAAGCAGAAGAGTCTTATCCTTTTTTTTTTTTTTTTTGGTCTGGTAGAACTTTCCCGGCCCACCACTCTACTCTGCCTGTTGCGCTGGGACACCTCCTTCAGGCCCACCTTACACTTTGGCCTCCAGGTTTGTTTTCACAGTGGAATGCAGTGTTCTGTGGTGATCTTCTCCAACTCACTCAAGGGAGAGAAGTTCTCTGTTGGCAGTTTTGAAGAGGCATTTTCAGTCCAGAGGCCAAAGCAGCTTCCTGTTTACAAGCGTGAAATTGACACATTGTTTTCAAAGTTCAGGGCAGGAAAGAACCTTTTGAGGTCAGTTAATTCAACTTCTTTCATCTTTTAGATGAGAAAATTAAAGCCCAGAGAGGTGAAGGCACTTACCCCAAATCACAGAGCTATTAATAGGGGAGCAGTGACTAGAATACATGTCTCCCAATCAAGCCAGGGAGCTCTCACTGTCTTTTGAATTGCTTTGTTCTGTACCCAAGTTCTAGAATTTTCAGGTGAATTTTTCTCGCTTGAATTTGTGCGTCACTTGATTATGTGAGGTCTGATGAAGTTAGTAAAGAAAAAGTATCTACTCATAAATGCCTTTTTCAGGGGTGCCTGGGTGGCTCAGGTCATGATCTCCCAGTTGTGAGACTGAGTCCCACATTGGGCTCTGTGCTGGGCATGGAACCTGCTTAGGATTCCCTCTCTCCCTCTCTCTCTGCCCCTACCCCACCTCTTCTAAATAAATAAATAAAAAGTAAATAAATAAATAAAATCTTAAAAAAAAAGAAAAGGAAAGAAAGAAAGAAAGAAAGGAAGGAGGGAAGAAAAGAAAGAAAGGAGAAAGAAAGAAAGAAAGAAAGAAAGAAAGAAAGAAAGAAAGAAATGCCTTTTTCAGACTCCATGTCAGATTTCATGTATTTTGCAAACACCATGTTAATCAGACTTAAGTTTTTTCATAAGAGGACTCGGATACTGCCGACAGATTTTTTTCCTTCTAAATGAATTGGCATACTTAAGAAACATATTCAATACTGACCAATCGGCACATTCTAGTTTCAATCTTTTGGGCACACTCTAATTTCAGTCTTTTGAAATTTCTCGTGTGAATTTCTGCTTTCCTGGGAAATTCACCAGAAAAGGATCAGCAGTTGAGCTCTGGTTATCTTGTTTTGGCAGTCTGCATAGAAGTACGTATGAGTCATATACAGTCGTATACATAACCTGCACTTTGATTTGCTGATTTTCTATCTAATAATTACATGATTTGCTGAAAGGGGGTGTTGACATCCCTAACAATAATTATGGATTTGTGTATTACTCTTTTCAGCTCTATCAGATTTTGCCGTTAGGTATCTAATACTCTTGTTTGGGACATACATCCTTAGGATTGCTATGTCTTCCTGGTGATTAGGAATTATCATTATGCAATGTCTTTCTTTGTTTCTAATAAGTTTCTTTGCTCATATAAGGTCTACCTTATCTGATATTAATATTGCCATTCCTTCTTTTTTAAGTTAATGTTTACGTAGTTATATTTTTTGATCCTTTTACAGAACATCTACCAATTTTGTTGAAATTAAAGTGAATTTTTTAAAGTTTTTATGTATTTAAGTAATCTCTACACTCATCACAGGGCTCCATCCAGTTCATGACCCTGAGATTAAGAGCCACACACCCCTTCAACAGAGCCAGCCAGGCGCCCCTAAAGTGAATTTCTTGTAAATAACATAGATGGGTTGTGGGTGGTTTTCTTTTTTTTTTTAATTTTAAACTCACTGTGCCAATCTCTGCTTTTTAATTGGCATATTTAGACCATTTACATTTAAGGTAGTTGTCTACCATCTAATTACTTGTTATGACTTGTTTCCTCTATTTCTTGCACCTCTGTTCCTCCTTTCCTTCCAGTGTATTGTGTATGTTTTTAGTATTCTATCTTGATTGAATTATAGCGGTTTTGAGTGTATCTATTTGGACAGTTTTCTTAATGGTTGCTCTGGGTATGGCAATATACACATGTGACTTATTAGAGTCTATTATTATTAACATTTTGCCATTTCAAATGACGTATGGACTCCTTGCTTCCATTTTAGTTCCTATGCTTCTCCCACTTTTAAATATCATAGTCTTGAACATCAGATAGTATTGTAATTTTTGTTGTACTCATTAAATATGATTTACAGAGATCGTGACAAGAGTTAGTCTACTGTATGTATCATACTTTTGCTTTTTACATTGTTCTTTCATCCTTTCCAATGCTTCCAATTTCCCTCCTTTATCATCATCTTTCGGTTTGAATTACCATTGGCCCTTGAACAATGCTGAGGTGAGGAATGCCAATCCCCAGCCGTCTGCATACAGCTGTCAATTCTTTAGAAACGTAACTGCTAATAACCTACTGTTGACTGGAAGCCTTACCAATAACTGCCAATTGACAAGCATTATGTATATGTTATATATTGTGCTCTTACAATAAAGCAGGCCAGAGGGAAAAATATCACTAAGAAAATCATAAGGACGAGAAAATACTTTTATAGTACCGTTCATATACTCATTGAAAACAGTCCACATATAGATAGGCTGGGCCACCGAAAGACAGCAGTGACGGTGGGCCTGGCCCCAGCATGGTGATTTTCCTCTCCCGTTGGCCCCAGCTCAGCCGTATCAGCTGTTGGTTGGGCCCAAAGCTGGCAAGAGCAGCGTAGAGGAATAGTACGGTTGCCACTTCTGCCTACAAGTATACCATCAGCCCGTAACTGTGGCCATTTGTGAGTGCCCAAGGAGGCCTCAGAACCAGGGCACCACATGGGGAAGGGTCCATGCCCAGCCCAGGTGGGGCCTGAAGCTCCAAGCTTGCCCTGAGCAGCTTCCACAAGCTAGTGTATGGAGAACACGGGACAGAGACATCAGGGGCTCAGGCTCCCTACCTACTGTGGTCCCTGCCCTCTGTGCTATTCCCCTGCTCAGCCTAGCCTCCCTCCTGCCAGCCCCGAGCACTTCACCCAACCACCCTGTTGGCACAGGGAAACCTGCAGCTCTGGTCCAGGGTCCCCCAGGGGCTTCTGACAGCCTTGGTCGGCCTCCCTGTGTCTCAGGGGCCAGCAGACAGGGCCTCTGCCCCAGTCGCCTTTGATCTGGTCCTGTGGAGACTCGGGTGCCCAGCTGTAAATTAACATTTTGTGGCTTCTGCTGTCAACTCTTAAAAAAAACTCTACGTAGAAGTGAACCTGGGCAGTTCAAACTGGTGTTTTCAAGGGTCAATTATATTTCCTTTCACCGTTTTATGAAGGCAAGACCACTAGCAACAAAATTCTTTAGTTTTCCTTCATCTGAGTTTTCCTTCATCTGAGAATGCCTTTATTCCCCTTTCATTCCTGAAGACTTTTGTAAGATGTAGAATTTACCATCGACAACTTTTTGTTTTTATCCTCGCAAAATGTGTGGGACACCTGGGTCGCTCAGTCGGTTAAGCAGCCAACTTTGGCTTAGGTCATGATCTCATGGTTTATGGGTTCGAACCCCACGTCAGGCTCTGCACTGACAGCTCAGAGCCTGGAGCCTGCTTCCGATTCTGTGGCTCCCTCTCTCCCTGCCCCTCTCACAGTTGTGCGTGCATGCACTCTCTCTCTTTCTCAAAATTAAATAAACATTTTAAAAACATTTTTAAAAAGGAGAAAAAGAAATCTATAAAAAAAAAAAAAAAGAAAAATGTACAACTTCCTCTGGCCTTCATGGTTTCAGATGAGAATTTTTTTTAATGTTTTAATTATTTTTAAGACAGAGAGAGACAGAGCGTGAGTAGGGATGGGGCAGAGAGAGAGGGAGACACAGAATCTGAAGCAGGCTCCAGGCTCTGAGCTGTGAGCACAGAGCCCAATGCGGGGCTCGAACTCACAAACTGTGAGATCATGACCTGAGCCAAAGTCAGACGCTTAATCAACTGAGCCACCCAGGCGCCCCGAGAAATGTGTTTTTATTTGAATTTGTGTTCCTTATCGTTGATGTGTTGTTTCTCTCTGGTTGCTTTGATGACCTTGTCTTTAGTTTTTAGGCATTTAATTATGATATGTTGTGGCCTGGATTTCTTTGGGCCTATCAGATTTGGAGAATTGTTCAATTTCTTAAATCTGTAGATTTATGTCCTTCACCAAATTTGAGAAATTTTCAGCCATCATTCTTTTTAAATACTCGTTCATTCCAACTCGTTTTCTACTCTCCTTCTGGGACTTCGGTAATATGAATTTTGGAATTTTTGTTATTATCCCCACAGTTCCCTGTGACTCTGTTTATATTTTTCCAGTCCACTTTCTGTTTTTTGTATTGAGTAAATTCTATTAATTGGTCCTCAAGTTCATCGATTTGATCCTCTGTTATCTCTACCCTATTACTGAGCCCACCCAGTGAGGTGTTTGTTTGCTTTTTTATTTCTGTTATTGTATTTTTCAGTTCCACAATGTCAACTTGGTCCTTTTTAATAACTTCTATTTCTTTGTCAATGGTTTTTATTTTTCATTTGTTTCAGGAGAATTCATAATTGTTCTTCAAGGCATCTTGATGATAACTCCTTAAAATCTTTGTCAGATAATTCCAATATCTGTTTCTCCGTTGGTGTCAGTTTATTGCCTTTTTTCCATTCAAGTCGTACTTTTCCTGGTTCTTGGTGTGGCCGGTGATTTTCATTTAATCTTAGACATTGTGATTATTATCTTAAGAGACTCTGAGTCTTATTTAAATCTTTTATTTTAGCACTCAGGGCCCGGCTTGACTTTTGTAGGCGCTGGTTCCAACGATAACTTAATTTCTTGAGACTTCGTAATGCTACTTTGATGTGCTTTGTTGATCTGGTGCCACTGCAGCTCGCTCCTAGTATGACAGCCAAAAATATCTCCAGACATTTCCAAAAGTCCCCTGGAAAGAATAACATCCCCAGCTGAGGAGCGCTGCTTGGCAGAAGCCAGAAGTATTCAATGTCCCCGGTGTGGGACAGGCCGTGATCCTGTGGGGAGGGGAGGATATATTCTTCCCCAGAGCCTCATGGGAGAACTTCAGGATCCCAGTGTGCGTTTGTGTGCACCCACTGCTCCAGCCTGGTATGAAGAAAAGGCTTTATTTGCCTCTTACTCCATTTGTTGAAACTTGTACTCAGGGAGGAGATTGACAATGCTTCCTGCAATGAAACAGGATTTGATTTCCTGTATAACCCAGCTCAAAGGCTAATCTAGCCGGAGACAAACAAGCGGTCTTTATTATGGAATTAGAGCTGTGAAGTTTCAAGGTGAAATCCTCTTAGCACTACCTATATACGTGTGCATATTTATATCTTCTCCTTTAAGACCTGTTGCCAAAGATCGTTATCAGTTATATCCTTTTTGCTTGTTAGTTGGTTTTCTTCTTATTTCTGCATTGCTGAAATGACATTACATGACCTTTTGAAAGTTTTTGCTTTTCTGCCTGGAAACATGGGGCAGTGTTTCATAAAAGTGAGGAAAATGTTGCTGTGCTTTTCAAAATCCCCTTAACTTAAAAAAAAAAAAAATGCCAGATTGTTTATTGCAGACTTGACTCATTTGGTCAAAAAGAATTGTTTTGGCTAATCATTTACTCGGCTGCCCTCTGAATAGAAATGGCATCCTCAGAGTATGTGAAAATTACATGAAACCTCGGAGAATTCGTGTTAACCAAATGGCTGAAACTTAAGGTCAAATCTGTTGGCCTCCTTGGCATTTTCTCCCTGCCAAGCAAGTCTAAATTATTACATGTTAATTATTTAGCTGGAAACGCTTCACATTATCTGGTTAGTGGAGGTTTCTCTACGGCCGCTAGGCAATTTGCACCATTCTCCACCAGAACGTTCATGGCATTTGGGGCTACTGAAAGTGAATCCAGCCTTTAGTGGTGTCAAAAATAAAGCACAGAAGAAAATCAGCCTCTTCCTGTTACCTTCGACAAAGGTAGATTTCTCTGAAACGTGGCCTGCTCAGGATAAGAATGTTTTATAGACTGTCAGCTCCTGGAGACAGACGTACAGCTGGTTCCCGGCTGATTGGAGGAAATGTCTCCTTCGGACTCTTGACTTTTGTTTTATTTTGTTTTGTTTTTCAATATATGAAATTTATTGTCGGACTCTTTGCTTTGGTACCGACCCTTTGTATACTTGTCTTCAAAGAGGTCAAAACTTTTGTGCACAGGGCGCCTGGGTGGCTCAGTCGGTTGAGCGTCCGACTTTGGCTCAGGTCACGATCCCGCGGTTTGTGGGTTCGAGCCCCGCGTCGGGCTCTGTGCTGACGGCTCGGAGCCTGGAGCCTGCTTCAGATTCTGTGTCTCCCTCTCTCTGCTCCTCCCCCACTCATGCTCTGACTCTCTCTCCTTCAAAAATAAATAAACATTAAAAAAAATTAAAAAAAACCTTTTGTGCACAGTATTCTACCTGCTCCCCTTCTCTGTCCACCTTCCAAGAGTCAGAGGAAATCTTGCGAAAAGCATCTGGAGAAGTCCTAATGGAAAATACATGAAGTACAGCCACTTGTCTTCAAGGCTGTCCTCAGACCATGAAGCCTCCTTGCCAATGAACTTACTTGAGGTGCAAGAAGCTGACTTTTTCCCCCTGTTTTTGGAAACAATGATTACTTCACTGAAGGCCTAATGACATCCTCCCCCACCACAGTAGTAACGTAAAAAGAGTTTTTTTGTGTGTGTGTGTATATATATATATATATATATTTTTTTTTTTTTTTGGCTCTTCAGTGGCATTAGTGTGAGCATCGGTTGGCCCAGGAGCTCAGAGAGAACATGCTAGGTCTAGAAGCCCTGGGATCAAGGGCCGAGTAGAAAAATCCAGCCCTCAGTCCTGGCACTGCTCTTGGTCTGTTACCGCCTGCCAGCGGTGACGTCATTGTGGGGACGTTATCAGAAAGAGGGTGACAGAGGAAATGTCTGAAAGCTGCCGGGTGATTTCAAAGACTCTCGAATTGCTTTCTGTCATTTCGGTGAGGCTGCCAGCCTGCAGCTAAATGTTTACTTCTAAAGAAGTATGGCCTCCAAAGCAAAGCAAGGCACACTACCTTCATGCAATGGCCAGGAGCTCCAAAATCAGCGTGCCTTACTTCAAGTCCTGGTCTCACTTCTTCCCACCTGTGTGTCTGTGAGCAAACTCGTGGAACTTTCTGTGTCTCTGTTTCTGCGGCTGTGAAGTGGAGATAATAATGGTGCACAAGTCACAGTGTTTCCACTCGGGTCGCATGAAACAGTACGTGTGAAATGCGAAGGAGAGAGCCTAGAAGGTGGTACGTATTCCATAAGCGTGAGGTCTTATAGAAAGTCCTTGGACAATGTCTGTCCTCGCAGCCACCATCTGATCAGAATGTGCATCTGAGGCACAAGCACCTCGGCACCAGGAAGTGTGTTTGCGGTAGCAACTTCTGCTATGTATCTTTGCTGAATGGCATGGTATTAACAGGCTGTCTATTCCAAGCAGCCTGAGTTCTTTCCAAAACACATTGATGGGAACAATTTTCAAATGTATTTCAGAGTTGTCTTCAGGGCCACATTAGCTTTTAAACTGAAGAAAAGTTGTTACCCTTGACCTGGGGCTTTCCATTCAAACTTCAATGACCAGTAATTTCCCAACGTCCCTGCTAAGTTTGTTAGGAATTGAAAAGAGCAACTGAAATTGACCTAACATCTGATGTTTACAAATTATCACTATCTCTCTCTTGAGAGAGACAGACAGACAGACACACACACACACACAGAGAGAGAGAGAGAGAGAGAGAGAGAGAGAGATACACATGCAAATTCATGTGGGCAAGGAAAGGTAGGAGGACAAGCAAACACTCAGCCCTGAGCTGCTGTCTTTGATTTAATTAAGGGGGTGCTAAGTGACAATCAGAAATGTCTTCTGGCAGCACAGAGAAATATGGAAACAATTCAAATATGCCTGACTGTTTACCAAATTTTGAAGCTTGAAAAAGCTGATTTTGAAAGCATAGCCCAAATACTGTGTAGATAAAATTATTTTCTTCTAAGGAAATCAGATGGTAGGAGTGACTGTTAGTCAATGGTGAAGGGAAATGTACGTGACCCTAATGGACTACAGAGAGGCCTGCAGAGAATGCTGGGAGTTCTCTGTGTTTGTCAGGGAGAGAGACAGCCCTCAGCACCTCCAAGTTCACAGACATGGAAGAAAAGGGAAGATGATGCTTGGGCCCCCTGGTTTCTCTGCCCTTATACCCCTTTTCTCAGCTCAGCAGAGAGACATTGGGAAGCTGATCATTCACCAGCCCCAAAGAAAATAGTGTCCTGTATCCCATCCTCAGAGTTCCTGAAAGGGAGCACTGTGACCATCCTCGGTGAGCTTCCATTGAACAGACCAAAGCAGAATGTTCCGACCTCCTATCCTGGATGAGTGTTATGGACTGTCAACATTCGCATATTGAAACCCCAACGCCCCAGGTAATGGTATTTGGAGACAGGAGCCTTTGAAAGGTAATTAGGTCATGAGGGTGGACATCTCATGATGGGATTAGAGCTCTTATAAGAAGAAGCTGGAGAGAGTTTGCTTCCTCTCTCCGCTCTCTGTCGTGTGAGGAGACAATGAAAATACAGCCTTCTGCAAACCAGGAAGTGAGTTCTCCCCAGTCACTGGATCTGTTGGTACTTTAATCTTGAACTTTCATCTCCAGAACTGTTGGTTGAGCCACCCAGTATTTTTGTTATAGCAGTCTGAACTAAGAAATGGGTGTGCCCATTCCATCTTCCCTCCATTTCTTCAGGTGGGAAGAGCTTGTTGACAATGTGAGACGAGAAGATGGTGGGTCCATTTGGCTGGTGTGGAATGAGCCTAGATGGAGGTTAGAGCTAAGAGCTCCATCAGCTGCCTAAAGAAAGAAGAAAGATAAGGAAGGAAATGGAACTTATACTTTGAAGAGCTGAAATTATCATTGCTAAACATTGGCCATTTACAATTATTGTAATGTATGATTTGCGTTAATTTCTTAAAACAAATATATCATCCATAAAAATTATAAGTGCTAATGCTTATGAAGCACATCAATGGCCCAAGCACGTACAAAACACTTCATGCATATTCTATCATTTTTCTTTCCTACGGACCTCTAAAGCAAGTATTTTTGTGCCATTTTAAAATTCAAGAAGCCATATCCAAGTATATGGGTGTTTAAATAATGTGTCTAAGGATACAATAACAAATTGCAGAACTGGGACTTGAAGTCATTACTATCTGAATCAGAGACCTACTGTCATCTGGGGACTCCATGCACTTTCTTTGCAGCTATTCCATAAATGTAAAATCATTCCAAAATAAAAAAGGTTATTGGAAAAAAAAAACACATTATCTAAGTTGCCCTACTATTCTATCTTTCCAAATAACTTATAAAAGTTTTGGTTGGCTTATATGCTAAATTTCTCAGAAATTTTGAAAAATAGTGTGTTATATTTTCACCTGGGGATCCTTCTAGCATCTATATTTTGTACTTCTTCATGTAAAGCACTTAGAAGAGAGAGTTTGTCACTTATCAATGGGAGAAGATATTTGCAAATGACGTATCTGATAAATGGTTATTATCCAAAATCTTATCTTATCTTGAGAACTTATCAAACTCAACACCCCAAAAATGAATAATCCAGTTGAGAAATGGGCAGAAGACATGAATAGACACTTTTTCCAAAGAAGACATCCAGATGGCCAACAGATACATGAAAAGATGCTCAACATCACTCATCATCAGGGAAATACAAATCAAAGCCACAATGAGATACCACCTCACATCCGTCAGAATGGTTAAAGTTAACAACACAAGAAACAATGTGTTGATGAGGATGTGGAGAAAGGGGAACCCTCTTGCACTGTTGGTGGAAATGCAAATTTGTGCAGCTGCTCTAGAGAACAGTATGGAGGTTCCTGAAAACAAAACAAAACAAAAACAAACCCTAAAACCTAAAAATAGAATTACCATGAAATCCAGCAATTGCACTACCCGGTATTTACCCAAAGATATAAAAATACAGTTTCATACTCAGCCATCAAAAAGAACGAAATCTTGCCATTTGCGGCAACGTGAGTGGAGCTAGAATGTATTATGCTGAGAGAAAGAAGCCAATCAGAAAAAGAAAAAAAGTCAATCATACGGTTTCACTCATATGTGTGATTTAAGAAACAACAGAGATGAACCTATGGGAGGGGGGGAAAGAGGAGAGAGGGACACAAACCACAAGAGACTCTTCACAATAGAGAACAAACTGAGGGTTGACGGAGTTTGTTGGGTGAGGGATGGGCTAGATAGGGGATGGGTACACTTGTGATGAGCACTGGGTGCTGTATGTAAATAATGAATCACTGACTTTCCACTCCTGAAACCAATATTGCATTGTATGTTACCTGTAAGGGATTTTCTCTCTCTCTCTTTCTCTCTCTCTCTCTCTCTCTCTGCCCCTCCCCTGCTCATGTGCTCTCTCTCTCTCAAAATAAACTTTAAAAATAATAAAAAAAAAAGAATCAGTGAACACATTAAACTCCCCCCACTAGACTGTGAAGGACTCCAGAGGAGAGACCATAGCAGGTGCTCACTATTTTATAAAACAAATAAATCCCTTTGCTCACAACTCGATCTTTCAGCAATGAATCATCAGATCGACAGGCAGTTTGTTT
This sequence comes from Lynx rufus, assembly GCF_022079265.1. Classification (NCBI taxonomy): domain Eukaryota; kingdom Metazoa; phylum Chordata; class Mammalia; order Carnivora; family Felidae; genus Lynx; species Lynx rufus. Next base: position 129,555,397 of record NW_025814878.1, read on the forward strand.
CTGTTTCTTTTTCTAACTTGCTTTTCCCCTGGCCGGGGGGCGGGGGGGGGGGACGTTTCTTATGCCGTGTCCCCATTTCCACTCGATACCAACAGTGGTTATAAATTCGTGGGATCTAGGAAGAGTGAGGGCATAGCTCCAGAAGCCTGATGCGTCAGGAAATGTGGACTCTGGAAACAAAAGTGCTCGCTGTGGCTTTGCTGAACCAGCACACTCTGTGCGTTCACCGAGATGGCAGGCGCATCACATGTTTGCTCAACCAACTGGTGAGGGCTAGGGCACTGTTTTAAAAGATGTCAGTTCTAGGTAATTGCAGGAAATATCCTCTAGCTCAGCACCATTCAGCAGAACTTTCTGCCATGGCAGGGATTTATAGATCTGTGCCGTCTAATAAGGTAGAGTGGGAATAGATGGTCACCAGTGCAACCACAGAATTGGGTAAAACCACCTCCCAGCTTTATGACAGGGTGACCATTCTCGGGAGCATGACCTTGGGTCAGAGGATGGGGAAATAGGAGCGTGGTTGTGGGTGGGGGTGTAGATGCGTATAGACGTTAACACCAGGTTTTTATATACGGAGCTAAACACTTAGAATTGGTTTTCCTTTTTCTCTCTCTTGTCTGGAGTATGTTTGTTTTCAATAAACTATTATCCTTAGATTATCCTTTGGAAATCACACCTTTTTAATCTAATACCTCCAAAGAGTTACTTTTGAATTCTTGCCTCATTAACAACCGTGCCATTTCCCCTCCCTGAAAAAGCAATTGTTTAAATTGGATGTCCTGGTTCATGGTTAACAGTGAGACTGAGGTCAGGTATAAATCTTGGTCCCAAGGTAAAATTGTTACTGGGGCATCAAAAACACCGCAAGCATCATATGACCTCTAACTATACATTCTGCTATTCGCCGCAGGTATATAATTGGCAGGGTGAAGAAGGATGCATAATTTGCTTCCTAGAAACCTCTTAGGCTCCAGCAGATAGACTCTAAATAGTTGTGCCTGCTTCTCAAATCCTAAACACATCCAGAACCGCCTGTATCCCAGCATGAAAACAGGGCACTGTTCGGAAAGGAGGATCCTAAATCTATTCATTTGATAAGAAGAACGATAGGTACCGTTGAAACAGAAATAAAACGTTTCAAATGCGGGTTCTTCATAAAGTCCTATTGCAAGTTTAAACCTTCACCATTTTCTTTGTTTTGAGGCATGACCTTGACAAATCAATAATTAGTCAGACAATGGAATTTCTTTCTTCATTGCTTATAGGAATTAATTTGGCAAGCTATATAGTTTAAAAGAAAGCACGTTTGTACTAACCATATTTTGTGTACCTAACCCAATGTGTTCAATTGTGCCCTGTGATTACTTTGAAATGCTGCCCACAGCCTATGTCGTTTCAGAGGAAGGAGACTCTCTTGGGTTTTTTGGGGGGCTTTTGTTTGCTTGTTTGTTTTTGTTTCGTTTTGCTTTTTATTTCATATAAGACATATCCTCGAGCATAAATCTATTATTTTTTGCCCATTGAAAAATCTAGTAGGTCCCGAGAGAAAAGTATTCCGGGAACTATTCTAAATCAAATCCCTGGGTTTTCTGACCCGGGATCCCTCGGATTTGCTAGTTCAGTTCAACAGGAGAACCTAAGGCAAAGGATCCCCTAAACGGCAAGGCCACACCACAGTACAGAGGGTTTATATCTGCACCTCGTCGTACTGTTTTCCTTCCAGGGATACCATGCCTCTCCACCACACCTCATCCCCCCCTCTCTTATATGCCTTCAGGGAGGCTTTCTGTTTTCCCAAAGGCCTATCAACTAATTTCCTCTCTGGTAAATAGAGAGTCTAAAGATAGCTGTTGCTCTTCCCTGAATGGCACAACACAGCGGTCAGTGATTCCCCCATCAGCTGGCAGTGTGTGTGTGTGTGTGTGTGTGCGCGCGCGCGCGCGCGCGCGCGCGTGTGTTGGGGTGCGGGGTTGGAGGAGAGGAGGAATGCCTTTTCCTTCTATTGCTCACTCACTCCCAGCTGGAAGTTTTACCACCAAAAACTAGACAGCACACTGTATAAATATCTGGGACACTGGGAAGGGAGGCAGGCCAGGCTCTTTGCTTATTCTTTCTTGGGACACAGGGAAAACTTTTCCCGATTGTAAAGAAGAGAACAAATGAGAGGCGAACTCCTAGGCTTTGAAAGGAACGAGGATGGAGGAAAGGGGACACTTTCCCACCTTCGGGACATGCGGTGTTTCAGGGATGATTCACCGTATGTTCACCTGCAGTGTGGCTAGGTGAGTCGGGCACAGCCCAGCGTGGGTGTGCACACCCGAGCAGCAAGTGGTAGGACAAACCTGGGCTTGCTCTTATCTGTGTCTCGTCGGATCCGTGCGGTCTGGCTGTTCCCCAAAAGGGGCCGCTCTGTAGCTGGGTCTACGACACTACGTGTACTTTACCAGGGGTCTTTTGGTAGCAACAGCGCCATATTGATTGGCTAACCTGTGAGTGACTTCGATGGTTTAAAGTTCAGAAAAGCTTTGCTAGATGGCGTAAGTCAACGGAGGAGGGTTTGGAGGTGAGGAAGGCCTTGGGCCATTTTGGAAAGTACGGCCTGTTGACACCTGCCTGCTCTCCAGTTTCTGCTTGCAGGTTGTTCGGGCCCAAACGATCATGGTCAGCGCCTAAGGGAGCCAGGGAGCACCATTCACCCTATAGGAGTTGGGTAATAAATACTCAGCTGGTCGTGTCTGAGAGCAAAAGGAAACAAGATGTCCTGTGTTACGTTTCAGTCGGGGAAAACGCCAAGTGCGGGATTCGAATGTGTTCCACTTTGGGATCTCAATTTCTTCAGCGCACAGGAAGGTTTCCCATCACCCTTTCCTCGTCTCTGACCAAAGCGGTTAAACAGCATTAAACCTCTTCACGTGATTGCACACCAGAACCGTGATTGAGCAAATTATCCGGCAACAAGCTACTGGCACACAGAATAAATGTTCAGACACCCAAGAAGCACGCAGTTCTAAGAAGCCACAAACCCACGTCCCTGGCCAGCCACTACAGGGCACCTTCTCCTCACGTGTTCATCTGCACACGGCAAAGACCCTCAGATGTCGATTCCCATGTGGGGAAACTCCCCCAGGGCTCCCGGTGCCTCCCGAGAAGGGAAGTGCAGAACTGGAGACCAAACCTAACTTCCGGGCACAGGGGATTTCCCGGCCCAGAGCACTGCAGAGCTGAGCCCAGCTCTGTCTAGACCATCGGACACGTTAAGTGGGAACGGGCAATCTAAACGACCCTTTCACCAGGCCACACACTTAACTGTTGCCAGACGAGGAGGACAGTCACCTGCAAGCATTTCTCTTAAGAGCTGGCCTCAGATCTGCGTGTTTTTTTTTGGCACAGCGGCTCTCTTCCTGAATCCGGTCACCGTGACTGGAGATGATGGAAAGCTAAAGGCTCCCTTGCTGATGGGCGGTATAACTCATCGTGCTGATTGAAAAGTAAAGCAAGAAAGGTGTCTCTGGTTTGGGGTGTCTGTGAGGCTGTAAGGCTGAGAGAATGCTGTGAGAGGTGAGCCGGCCGCATACCTGGCAGATGAATGGTGAAAGTCTTGGTTGCCAGGAAGTTGCGTGGGTGCGGTCACTGGCAAAAGCTACTTTTTTTTTTTTTTTTTTTTTTTGGTGAGTGGGAGTTCAGAGGCAACCCACTCCGGAACTGGCATCGCCCACCCGGAGTAGAAAGTGCAGGAAAAGGGTGACGGAGAGAGCGCGTGTGAGCGCGTTGGGGGTGGCGGTGCGCAAACACAGTAGGACAGGTTTCTACCAACGAAGCGAGGAATGGCTTTTCCTTTTAAAACGTAGCTTCATCGAAGTATAATCGGTATAGAATAAACTGCACGTATTTAATGTGTTACCATCTGATGAGTTTGAACACACAGACTCAAGGGAACAGGGGTATCTGATGCCTCCCAAAGTGTTTGTTTTTGTGTCTCTGGGGCTTTTTTGGTGTTGTTTTTGGTTTTTGTTGTGTTTTTTGTTTTGTTTTTTTGTGGTAAAAACGCTTATCGTGGGATCTACCCTCTTAACAAATTTTAAGGGCACCATACCATATCGTTAACTGTAGGCACCGTGTGATACAGCAGATCTCTGGAACCTACCCACTCAGTGTAACTGAAACCTTGTACCCACGGAACAGCAGCTCCCTGTTTAGAACTGACTTTTCTTTGAACTTCTGTATTACAAGAAGTTCTAAGGGCTCTGGGATCTTCTTCCATGAAGCGAGATGAGTCCACAGTGGTTTTCAAACATTTTTCTAAAGCACCGGAAGCCTCTTTTTTTTTTTTTTTTTTAAGTCACACACCAGAGCCCCGAATTATTTTTTTAAAAAAATATGAAAACAGAGTTGTTTTCTTAGGAGTGGGAGCTGGTCCCGGGACCCAAACCTGAGCCTCCTTCCTACAGGCAGGTAGGCCCCAGAGGCCCCAGAGCTTCCCAGAACAAAATTTAATAAACTGGTGGGTAAGTAGAAAGAGGTCTGGCAGATCTGGGTTGGGATCCTGACTCTGATGCTTGGGAGCATGGAGACCTTCAGTCATTCACAAACATATCTGCACCATACTTTCCCCATCTGTAAAATGGGATTAACAACTCTTATGTTACAGACTAGCTCTCAAGACGGGAGAACATGCAATCCAGCACCACCCCTGGCACATGGAATCTTTACACACTTGTTGTGGATGTAATTATTTCCGGGAGGCTTTGGGATGAGAGCTACCCACTAGAGGCTAGGAGAGGGAGAGAAAAATGACAGTAAGGAGGCTTCCTTTAGGTCAGAACTCTTAAGGCTGCTACTGTCCTGTTTGGTACTCCTTTCTCAAAAGCATCCAAATGCTTTGCCTGATACCTCTCTTTGAAAACAGGACAGTAAACCAACAACCGATAGAACAGGAGAAAATATCTGTAAATTGCATTTTTATTTTTATGTTCTTTTAGAGGGAGAACACGTAAACAGGGGAGAGAGGCAGAAGGAAAGAGAGTATCTTAAGCAGGCTCCATGCCAAGCATGGAACCCAACACAGGGCTCGATCCCACGACCCTGGGATCATGACCTGAGCCAAAACCAAGAGTTGGACGTTCAACTGACTGAGCCACCCAGGCACCCCTGTAAATTTCATATTTGATTATGAGCCTAATACTCAGAATATTCAATGAACTCTTACAACTCAAAAAAAGGAAAAAAAAACAACCCAATTTAAAAATAGGCAAAGAACCTGAAGAGTGATTTCTCCAAAGAAGATAGACAAATAGTCAATAACCACATGAAAAGACACTCAACATACTTAGTCATTAGAAAATGCAAATCAAAACGACAGTAAGATATCACTCCATATCACTCCATTGCCACTAAGATGGCAATAATAATACAGAAAATAACAAGTGTGGGTGAAAATGTGAAGAAATTAGAACCTTTATACATTGCTGGTGGGAACGCAAAATGGCTCAACCTCTGTGGAAAACAGGTTAGCTGTCCTTCAATAAGTAAAACATAGAATTGCCATATGGCCTAGCATTTCCACTGTTAGACAGGTACTCAAAGGAATTGGAAAGAAATGTTCAAACAAAAACTTGCACACAAATGTTTATAGCGACACTATTCACAGGATGCAAAAGGTGGAAATAATCTAAATGTCTATCAACCGATGGACGGATAAACTGAATAGGGTATATCCATACAATGGAACATTATTCGCCCGTGAAAGGGATGAAATACTGATCTGTGCTACAATGCGGATGAACCTCGAAAACATTATATGAAGTGAAAGGAGCCAGACACAAAAGGCCACATATTGTACGATTCCATTTATGTGAAATATCCAGAAGACGTGAAATATCCATAGAGACAAAAAGCAGAGTAGTGGTTTCCAGGGGTGGGGGAGGTGGCAATGGGAAATGACTGATAATGGGTACAAGTTCCTTTTAGGGTGATGCCAAGTTCCGGAACTAGATGGTGGTGATGGTTGCACGTTATGAATGCGCTCGATGCCACTGAACTGTACATTTTTAAATAATTCAAATGTAAGTTTTCTGTTATGAAAAAGGACAGGACAAGTGTCTATCCAGGCAAAATACAGTCTGTGCATTTTGTAAGCAATTTTGAAGGCTTGGGTTCTCTTTCTCCTTTGAACGTCTTGCATGGACACCGCAAAACAGAGCCCTGAAATGCCAGGACATTTGTGCTAAAGAAATACAAATAAATAAACACAAATTTTTAAAAAGCTCACTCTTATTTCAGGGGCCCTTCCTTCCAGAAGGCCAAAGAAAACTGGGCTGGAAAATATGAGTACCCACTCCTCCCTCAAAGGATGATCTAAAAGGGAGAAATTTCAGGAGTCCAGCCCGGACCACACTTGGGCATAACCAAGCACCCCAGCTCCCTGCTATGGACGTGGCTACTCTTAGCTTAGTCCAAGATGCCACAGTTCAGTCCTTGGCTTGTTATGTTTCCCATTAAACGCAGAACCCATTCCCTTGGCTCCTTCCCTAGGAAGGGGACATATCAGAAACTATAGTTTAGGGATACTCTTCAGGATTTCAAATGAGATCAACTCCAGGGCAGGTGTCATGGAATCCCACGGGCTTCTTTTGGTCCAGATACCAGCACTTTGGCCACCTTTGCTACTGTTATTATTTTTAATTGGTGGGGCAATCATTGCACTCCTTTGCACAGCTTTCCTCTGAGTATCTTAAGGCTCCTTACCTCCATTCCATTTCTTTGCAGCCCTTTTAGCATCCCAAGCTGGAAAAACAAAACTCTTGGTAAGGCAAACTCCCTTCAACCCAGTAAAAGACGCCCCCTTATGAGGGAAGCACCTGCCTACACACCTGGGATGACCTTGCTTCACATCTGACCTTTACACGTGAATACTTGTCCTATTCTGAGCCAACCAGGATTTGATTTTGTTCTTCTGTCTTTAGTTAATTCCTGCTTTATCATTCAATAGCTTAAATATAGTACCACACTCCATCTTTAATAGTACAGATTTCCAATACACCATCAGAAACAGAAGTAATTAGGAGTGGGAGACATCGGAGACAGATGGGGGGCACATAAGGACCAGTAGGGAAAAGGAAGAACCACCATATTAGTAGAAGTGAATTCTGACATTCCCAGACTGCCCTCAGACACATAGCAGACCCTGGTAACCACAGGAGCCCTCTGATTCAACTGAAGGGAGGCACAGAGCTGCCTACAATGAAATAACTAATCAGGTCTTTCCTTCCCACATCCATTCAGTAGTACGGTGTGTTGGCACAATGCACAGTCCTTGTTAACCACTCCAGGAAAAGAAAGAGCCACTCACCCTGATTAGCCGTCAGAACTAATTTTCAGCCATGTTATTATATGGTAAAGAGCAAAAAGGAAATCCAAGGAAACTGTGCTTAAGGCCAGTGCCTAATCAGGTTTTTTCCCCTTCATCTGTTTCATACAAAAGCTGCCTAGAATCACTGTGTGAGCCATTAGGTTCCTCTCTTCAAGTGTTAATTAAATGTGATATTTTAAAATATACACTCCCTTCTCCAGGTAGAACAAACTGAGCCCTTTATAAATTGCTCAATGCCCGTTGGTCCCCCCTTGCTGCTCTACTCCATTGCCTTGCACTTCTTATTCCCCTGTTGGGCCACAACTCCAACAGCAATAAGTATAGAGTAATTATTTCTGCCAGAAATATTCCCCCTTACAGGGGCTTGCCTTATTTTGGTTTTGTGTATGTGTGTGCTTGAAAGAAAGGCATATTATAATATCAGGCTTCTTTGTTTTCTCTCTCTTACTACCCACTGGTTTTCCAAGATGTCGTTGGCAAACACAACACCATTTGCTTTTGTTCCCTATACAAATATTTTCCACTTGAGCCCTGTTTCTTACTTACAACTGCTGAGTGTCTTGCTATGGAAAGCAACTGTTCCCAAGTAGTAGGACTGAATGAATGCAGTCTGTGTGGTTTTGAGTTAGGAAATATGTACTAAACTTTTGGTCTGAAATGCCTCAGAATCTGGAGCAGCTTCTAGTCTCTTGGGTCCTTGAAGGCAACTCAAATGGTAGGCATGTGTGTATGGTGGTGGGAGCTGAGGGCAGATGGGGAGACTTGGAAATTCAATTGATCTGTCTGTTCGAATCGTGCAATTATCCACTCGACAGTTGCTGAATGCCTACTACGTATCTGCTACTTCTGAGCAAGTCAGGACCCAACTCTGTATTCATCATACAAATTCTGGGCAAGTTGAGACCCATCTTTGTGTTCATCATACAAAACGAATAAGCTTTGTATCATGCCAACAGACAAATCACGTTATGGTCTCTTACTCCAATAACACAACCAGATTATTTTACGGAGTGCCCAGTTCCTCTCTTGCCAGAGTTCACTGCAGCAAGAGACTTTCTGTCCAGGTTAAGGTCATCTAACAAAGCTTCCGATCCTACACTAAGCTGCGACCACAAGGGGTCAGGCAACTGGGAGCCACGTGCCTGGATAACGTGCACCAGATTTCGCCTTCTTCCAAACCTCCCGCACTCCCCAGAGAGCCTCCAGTTTTAATTTGACTTTAATTTGACTTGCTACTATGACTTGTTCCCCCAGAAGAGTGGTCTGCATCTTACCCTAGGCCAGATTCCACCAACCATTTCTTCTTAAAGCGTTGTAGCAAGTCAAGAAATGATTCCTTAGTTTTGTTTCCATTAAACTCTTGATAAGTTTGACCAAACTTCCCAGGACTCTCGGAAGCGTATGGCTGGGTAGACTTTTGGCTGCTCCATCCTGATGGAATTAATTCTCATTTCAAGCGTGCATCTAAGTATGCAAGACGTGGGGGCAAGTGCTGGAGGGCAAGGACTGGCTATTTCGCCCTGTGCAGCTCCCCATGCCTAGTATAGTGCTAGCAACAGGGAACACGTAAAATGTACTGCAATCAGTTAATACAGTTGGGATGCTGCATTAGTTAGTGCTAACTAATATTTTCGTTCAAGTGGTGAAAATGAACTCTGGTCCTTCTCTACCCTGTACACTGGTTAGGAATGTATTGGACCCAGTGAATAAGAATATACCTCTAGAGCAGGAGGTCTATCAAAAGCTCAGGCATCCTACCCTTTATTTTCTTAAAGTGCCATAATATTTTTCCTGCTACTCTGAACAGTTCAAGTGCCATGCAAGAGGAATTTTATTTTTTTTTATTTTTAAAAAAAATTTTTTTTTTCAAAGTTTTTATTTTATTTTTGGGACAGAGAGAGACAGAGCATGAACGGGGGAGGGGCAGAGAGAGAGGGAGACACAGAATCGGAAACAGGCTCCAGGCTCTGAGCCATCAGCCCAGAGCCCGACGCGGGGCTCGAACTCACGGACCGCGAGATCGTGACCTGGCTGAAGTCGGACGCTTAACCGACTGCGCCACCCAGGCGCCCCAACAAGAGGAATTTTAAATGACCTTGTGGCGGACTCCATTTTCTTTTCTTTTCAAAAAAAATTTTTAAGTTTCATTTAGTTAATGCACAATGTAACATGAGTTTCAGGTGTATATTCAACACTTCCATACCATACCCGGTGCTCATTACAAGTGCACTCCATTTTCAAAGGTATCTACAACAATGTCTTTCATTCTATAGGTCTTTTGAACTAGGATCTGGCCATTCTGCCATAAACAGGTACAGCCTATTTCCTCTCTACCCCTCTTGCATCTAAGCCAGCCCAGTGACCTCTTTTGACTAATATAATGTTGCAGAATTATGCTGTGTACCTCCAAGGCAAAGCCTTAACTTTGTCTTTACTTCTTGGGAGGCTCCTTCTTGGAATCCAACCACCATTCTAGGAGGAAGCCCAAGCAGACATGTGGACTGGCTCATACGGAGAAGAACCGAAGCTCCCAGCTGAGTTCCCAGACAGCCACCAGCACCAACGACCCGCCATGGGGCTGAGGCCATTGTGAACCTTCCAGCTGTCCCAGCACCCCCGCAACATCAGGCAAAGGAGAACTGCCCAAATTGCGAGAATAATGAAAGACCTTACCTTTGTAATCCACAAAGTACTGGGGTAATTTGCCCCTCAGCTGTGGATAGCCAAAATAGGTCCTGTAAGACCTCATTTTTTTGCCTAGATTTTGTGTGTGTGTGTGTGTGTGTGTGTGTGTGTGAACTGTTTAAAAAAGAAACCAGTCTTATACACTGCATGTATCTTAAGCTTTATATTTACTACTTACATGGCAATTTCCAGTAAATCTCAGTTTGGGTAGGGAGAGAAGTGTCATTCATTCTGAGGTTGAAACCTTTCCTTTTCACATTGCTTCACGAGCGAGTTTTCCAAAATACAGACTAAATCATATCAGTTTCTCGTTGAAAAACAACTAAATGTTCCTCATTGATTACATAATAAACTCTTCACTTTGATAAATGGTTTTTATGTTGAATTGAAGGTCAATTTTCCAATACAGTCGTGCTGTTTGGAGTAGAGATTTGACAGAGCAAAATTATCATCACTGTGTAGATGCCGAGGTCACCGATCCCAGAAACAGAACTAGAAATCAAAAGGCACAAGAGAGTTAATATTTAGGTTAACATAGAAGATTCAGAATACCTAGAGGTTTATGGAGAATTTGAGGGGTGAAGTGAGTTTTGAATTATAGGGTAGGGCACATTGGATTTGGATTCTTAGAGGCCAGGGTTAACTAGAGTCTAGACAGATTGTGGTTAGAGCTACTATATTTGTCCTAGAACAGAAAAAGATGAAATAATATACAAGGGGCTCAAGCTCGTATACGGTTGATCAAATGAAAAAGCCACAGCCTGAGAAAGATCATGCTAAAAATTGTCCCACATTTGTCCTCTAACAATACAGAGTTATCCAAGCAGCCTGAATCATGCTATGCATCCCAGATGTGGCAGCCTGCCCAGAAAGGGAAGAATCACATCTGTCCACTAAGGCAGCTTTCGCTTGGACCCAGGACACTCAAGACGGAAAGAAAAACGAGGAGTCATTTTGTCACAGAGTCTGGATTTCTGAGTCCTAATGTCCCCAAATAAACACGTTAAGCTTGGGGCCTGAAACCTTTTCCCAAAATCATCACATTTGTGCAGTAGGACCTGTGGCTCTTTTTCTTTCTTTCTCTTTCTTTCTTTCTTTCTTTCTTTCTTTCTCTTCTTTCTTTCTTTCTTTCTTTCTTTCTTTCTTTCTCTTTCTTCTTTCTTTCTTTCTCTTTCTTTCTTTCTTTCTCTTTCTTCTTTCTTTCTTTCTTTCTCTTCCTTCCTTTCTTTTTCTCTTTCTTTCTTTCTTTCTTTCTTTCTTTCTTTCTTTCCTCTTTCTTTAATGTTTATTTAGTTTTAAGAAACAGAGAGAGAAAGAGAGAGTGAGTGGGGGAGGGGTAGAGAAAGGGGGGTTCAGAGGATCCCAAGTGGGCTCTGTGCTGACAGCGGACAGCACAATGTGGGGCTTGAACTCCAAAACCGTGAGATCAGGACCTGAGCTGAAGTCAGATGCTTAGATGACTGAGGCACCCAGGTGCCCCAGGACCTATGGCTCCTTAATCAACCACTCTGAGATTTCTAGAATATGAATGAGTATTCCTTGAGCAAAAACCCTGATTCACTGATTGATGAAATTCCTGGTGCAGGACAGCAGATAGCGGCAAGGGTATTGGATCCCTTTTGGACAACTGGACTTTCACAATATCTGAAATCGTGCTGTTTGGTTTCCTGACCACTCTTATGGGCAATTCGTAAGAATAGAAGGTGAAAGTAATCCAGAAATATGTTTATTTAGATAAGGACATCTCTTTAAAACATTTTTTAATGTTTATTTATTTTTGAAAGAGAGACAGAGCATGAGCAGGGGAGGGGCAAAGAGAGAGGGAGACACAGAATCTGAAACAGGCTCCAGGATCTGAGCTGTCAGCACAGAGCCAGACGCGGGGCTCGAACCCACGAACCATGAGATTAGATAAGGACGTCTTAAAGACAGACCTTGAGTGGCTTATTCAGCCTTCTTTGGTAAAAGATGCTTTTCAGGTAGGGGAATGAAGTCAGAGGCAGCTTGGTGGGGACCTTTATAAGCCTCTCCTTCCCAACTCCTTCTCCTCCCCTCCCACTACCAGTTATCTTTTGTTCAAGCAAATATCAATATTGCTTATCTGTGAATATCTCCAAAAATATTCAAACTACATGGGCTTTCAGAAGAGCCATAATGGGGCACCTGAGGGTGGCTCAGTCAGTTAAGTGCCCAACTCTTGGTTTCGGCTCCAATCATAGTCTCGACGTTCATGAGTTCGAGCCTCGCATCAGGCTTTGACCTGCTTGGGATTGTCTCTCTCCCTCTCTGTCTGCCCCTCCCCTGCTCACTCTCTCTGTCTCTCTCTCAAAATAAATAAATTAAAAATTAAAAAAATATTTTTAAAAAAGCCATATTACCTACGACCCTAACATTAACCAGAGCAATAAACATGTTTCCATTTGGGGACCTTCAAAAAGATTCACACGAAAACAGTGCCTTTCCCCCTCCAAGAGAGTATTGAGCGAAGACCCATCTGCCCCATAAAGGCTAAGATTCTGTTTCACTGGACTTGGAAAAGCTAGCAGGATTTAACTTTTAGGATTAACCACAAATAAATAATGCAAAATCAGAGTGAGCTTGCGATAAGTTTCCTCCTGGGGAAACACCCGTCTCCTTAGGTCGCTCTGCGTTTGGGGCCTCAGCTGAACTTCCCTTCGGCCGGCAATAGTTAGGTTGTAGAACAGTACTTCTCATATCTCAACGCACATACAATTTACTTGAGATCTGGGTCACATGCAGGTTCTGTAGGTCTGGGGAGTGCCTAAGATTCTCCATTTCTAGCAAACTCCCTCCCGACTTGATGCAGATGCTGTTTGTTCACGGAGCACGCTTTGAACATAGCAAGGATGCAGTGACTTTAATCCATTGTCAGTGAGTCAAAAGACATGGGTTCAATCCACCTTCTACCTGACTTTACGCAAGCGACTTAATCTCAATAAAATCTTGATTCCTCATCTCTAAAATGACAGGTGATAACATCTGCCCCAACGTTTCGTCTTCAGAGTTCAATGAGATAACCAGTAAAGCATTTTATAAATCTACACTGGTGACCTTGAGGCTTGGAATCTCCATCAAGCGTGTATGAAACAGCTGCTGGGTTTTTGTGGTAAGAGCTGAGAACTCGGTCCCCACGGCTGCTTCCTTGGGTCTGAGCGGAGAGGTAAACAAAAGTTAAAACTGATCACGGTGACACCATCGGAGGCCAGTGGAGAGAGACCTCAGCCCCGGGAGAACGCAACAGCGTTCCCTCTTTGTTTCTGATGAAAAGCCATGGCCACATACGTTCCTTTTGACTCTATTTCTTATGAAAGAGAAAGGGTGGAAAACAAACAAAAAAAAATGTTGCTTTCACTGAGAAATTCAAATCACTGGATTTATTGGACAGATAGAGCAATTCTATCCTAGGATCAAAAGTGATAAGCCTTTGAGACCTCTGACACTTATAACAGGTCAAAGGCCCTATTACAGTGCAGCTTCCTCATTGAAAAAAATCTCTTAGGCCACATGCTGATCATGTTGAACAGGAAAAGTCTTATAATTCATCCAAATAAAAGTGACTTGCCTAGGTCCCAGCTAGTTTCGCTGGGTTATAGCTAAGCGTGAGTATTATGACAGGGAGAAGCTGCTTGAATAAAGGTCAGACAAAAATCACATCCCTTGGGAATAATCATTCAACTCCCAAAGCGCATTCATATTAAGCCCCTTATGATGTTCTTTAAGGTTTCTCCAAGTCCTTTCTTTCTTGGTTTTTCTGCCAACAGTAGATACAGATGCATCAGCTACCTCGCATGGAAAACCTGTTCTCACAAGTTTTATCACACCACTTGGCAGCAAAAAAAAAAAAAAAAAAAAAAAGAGGCTTGGGCAGAGGCTGAGAACTTTCACATAGATCCAGAAAGCTTGGGAATTCAGCCATTTTGACTTCCTGCCCACCACCAAAAAGAAACAGGCAAAGTCTGAGTGCCAGCAGCAAAGACTCCCCTAATCAGAAAAGAGAAAACTCTATAGCATCGAACTTCCTCTTTGGGGGTAAATTCTACCCACTGCAGAACTTTTCAGCGTAGTGAGGGAGCTCGAGGCTGCCATAGCTATCCACTTTCACATCCCCTGGCCCTTCTCCTCTCAACCTCCACTGGCCCAGGGTAAGTTCCCTCAGGAGACTGTAGCCCTTGGAAAATGCCAGAGAGGGGAGTAGCAAGAGGAATTATTTTTGTTGGGCCATTCCGTGCATTTGGGAGTCCATAAGAAGTATGAGACAGTCTCCCTGTAATTCAAGAGTAAACAATGAAGACGATGGGATACATAACTGGGAATCTGTTGAGAATGTCTTCGCATTACTCACAAGTTAATAATTTCCCCAAGAGTGGGAGTTTCTCGAGGATGTTTGTAACTTATTTTTAAACCTTTTAGAGCTTGAAAATGACACTTGCAGTTTCTCTTTGACTATCTTCATGGTATTCAAAGGTTTCAAGCCCAGGCATTTTAGAGCCCACCCACTTTCAAAAATGTAGATAAATTAGTTATAAACACACAAGGCCCTCTCAATGTTTGTATAGATCCAACACCTCGTGATTTTTATGGGACACTGAATGGTGATTCGTTGCAAATTTGAAACAGTAGACTGTTACCTGTATATGACCTATGGCAATATCCCCAAGCTATTATCATTGCTATGCATATCATCATTGCTTTTCATAATTGGTGCTGTGGAATATATAAGTCAAGGGGGATTTTCTGACAACGTATTAGGTAGTTACCACCACACTAGGGACTGGGAGGGAAATATGTCATCACAAGACATGACCCTTCTTGCCTGATAGAAGAGGCTTCTGAAAAGTGATCAACAGAGAGAAAAACCATGTACTTAGATCTCGATCGAATGTGTCCACGTTCCCAGTTTACTCAAGGGGGAAATGAACGGCTGAACTCGCTTACCATTTGTTGATTTCACAGATAATGTTATTCCAAGTGCTATTAGGCTTAATGGACATACAAAGATAAATACACAGTGTGGCTCAATGAGTTGGAATCAACATTGCCCACTAAAGGGTGGCACACAGGAAGAGTATAATAAATGTTAGCTCTTATCATCATCATCATCATCCTTATCATTATTTCCATTATTAAGAACCTCTGAATCTAGCAGGATAAATAATCTGCACACAGTTGCAAAAGGAGGCAGAAAGCATACAGATTGCATCGTTGGTACAGGTAAAATTCTGTGGGAATCCAGGGAAACGAAAAATAATTTCAGACTGGAAATAACGATTTGAGACATACAGGGAAAGCCAATATGCTCATCTCTTCAGTATTACGTGTCTGAAAAGGCCATCAAGTACATTTTTTGAAGGAAGGCACAGTCATTTATAGAACCCCAAGTGTTCCTGATTTCCTTAATAATATGTTCTGGCTCTGTTCACCATGAATTGATTCCAATCCTTCTAAGATCTCTTTATATCTTTAGTTATATGATCACTAAATGAGGGATTCTCCAAGCCTGTTGTTTGCCAAGTGTCTTTAGGTGGTAGAATTATAGGATTTGGTAGTTAATGCTCCGGTCACTCTATTTTCATCTTCATGATTTTGTAAGTTTTAATGCTTGTAAGTTTGTAAGCCTCTCTGTGGTCCAGATAAAAAAAATTCTAGTATGTCAACTGTTTTTCCTAAAAGAATTCATCCAATCGCTTTACTCTTGGGATGCCTTCCCATGGGCTTCTGCAGTTCTCAGTTATCATGTTTAAGGTCTGACAACAGAATGGTCCACAGAATTCTTCAGGCAGGTATATCCTGATTAGGTTCGACACTGTGATGTTGCCTCAATTCTATTGCTAGAAACCATCCCCATGTTGGCAGGAGCAACTTCATGTTGACGGGGAACTATATGCGTCATTGGTCGTGGAGAACTGTTATCCAGGTTCCAAAAAAAAATAATGTTCGGTTATGAGTTAGCGATGGCTGCTTATGAAGTTCCCCAAAGAGAAGGTGACATCATACAACTCATCGTCTCTCACGTATCTTCGTCACACTCTGTGCTTGGGAGTTTATCAACCGCATTACTTGCTGAGCACAATTTACGAACGCAGCATTGGGGGAGGTACTCTGAGGGTTACTGAAGAAGCATATGGTGGGTCCTCTGTCCTTCAGAAGTTTTACATCTCCCTGAAACAATATGAAACATGAGAGGAGAACACATGACCCAATATAATCTATAATAAACGTTCCGCAATGGACTTCAGGCAGAAAGAGCTTTTAAGAGTTCAGAGAGTAGAGAAATGAACGTCGACCGGAGTAGTTAGGTGAGGGGCATGTTTGGGGGCCAGCAGAGAGCTCTTTTGGTCTGCATTATAAAGCAGAAATGGCCTCCTGTCATACCTCCCAGTACTTAAGAGCCTTCAGAAATAAAAATCACAAGTGGGCTCCTTGTCTAATGAAGAACATTCTGTGTGTCCTCGTATGTGTTCAAAGGAGGCGGCTATAAAGAATGGAGCCCTGTGAGTGCTTTCATACACTCCATGTTATCCTTGAGCAGAACCAAATGATCAATCGCCTTTCCCTGAGGAAAATGTCTGAGTTATCTTGTCAGGGAAGATGAAAGTTGGCTGTCATTCTCATACTCGGCCACAAAGGAGAGGGGAATATTTCTCAGCTGAAAGGGAGCACGTCTGGTCCTATCCTCAACATTACTGGACTTAAAAAAAAAAAAAAAAAAGGCAACCTTACATCTACCCCCTTTTGAGAACGTGCCTTGATGAATAGCACACAAGCCAACAGTTTGACAAAACCATCAACTAACTGTGTGTTTTCTCTTGTCATAAATTAGCCTGTACTGCAAGGCAAATTAGAGCAGCAAAGCCAGGTTTAAAGTGGGTCTGGCCGGGGGCTCCTGGGTGGCTCAGTCGATTGAGCGTCCGACTTTGGCTCCGGTCATGGTCTCACAGCTCGTGAGTTCGAGCCCCACCTCGGGCTCTGTGCTGACCGCTCGAACCCTGGAGCCTGCTTCAGATTCTGTGTCTCCCTCTCTCTCTGCTCCTCCCCCGCCCCTGCTCTGTCTCTCTCTCCTTCAAAAATAAATAAAAACATTGTAAAAAATTAAAAAAAAGAAAGTGGGTCTGGCTGATCCAAAGGTCAGCACCTCACGTGTAAACCGCTAGGTCTCTGGGGCGCCTGGGTGGGTTCCCCGGGTGGCTCAGTTGGTTAATCGCCTGACTTCAGCTCAGGTCATGGTCTCATGGTTCGTGGGTTCGAGCCCCGCTTCGGGCTCTGTGCTGACAATTCAGAGCCTGGAGCCTGCTTCGGATTCTGTGTCTCCCTCTGTCTCTGCCCCTCCCTCACTCACTCTCTCTCTCTCTCTCTTTCTCAAAATTAAATACATACATACATACATATGTACATAAACTTCTTCCTCTCTTCCAGAGAAAGATCTTGCGGGACCTTCCGTGATCAAGGACACACCACCCCAGAATACTGCTTCCAGCAGAGGACGCTTTTGTGACCGAAGAGACACGACCTGTGTAGCGCTGACATGTGGTGGAAAGTTCCTCCTTCACTTGTAGTGGCACACACAGGACATGGAATTATCTACAGCCAGAAGAGGAGCCCGGATCAAAGTGTCATGGCCCATTGGAAGCCTGTCCACCACTCACTGGTAGGCTCGTTCATCCACCACGACTCCCTGAGCACCTATGACCTGTTGGCCCCCTCTTTAGGAGCCACCCATGCGAAGATAAATACAGCCTCACTGCTGAGCCCTCTCTCAGTCTGGGGAGAGCGAGACGCCGAAATTCATAACCAGGATGCGCTATGGGAGGAGCCACAGCAGTGTTCTAAAGCAAGCGTCGTTGATCTCAGTGACAAATGGGAGTAACCCTGAAGGAGATGGGACAGTCGAGACAACTTTTGAACTGCTGTATCTTGAAGGGCTCGTTGGAGTCCCAGTGGAGAAGTGAAGGAGGAACCAGAGTATTTACCGAACTGCGAACAGTCTCGCCTGGACGGAGCGTAGGATCTAGGGCATTGGATGGAGGAGCTTACGGTAAGAGATGGAAAGAAAGCTGGAAGGACAGGCTGAAGACAGACTCTGGGTGGCAATTTCGATGCCATGCTGAACGTTGGAGCCAAATGGAGGATCTTTGGAGGTTTGTCACTGGGAGAATACCATGATGTACGGAGTGTTTGTTTTAGACACTTTCCCTCGTGGCAAGGGATTAGCAGGAAGTCAGACTGAGGTTGGACAAGAGTTCTCAGACTATTAGCTCTTAGTCTGGAGGACGGGTGAGGGAGAGCGCATGCTCCAGGCTTGAAAAGCCAGTCCCATCATTGAGAGAAAGCCTACCACCATCGAAGTAAATTCCATGTGGTTCTTATTCATTCAGCCATCCCTCAGTCACTCCAGCATTTACTCAAGTCTTTACTGAGCACTTACTATGTGCTAGACACCGGGGCTACAAAACACACATAGTTCTACCTTGTTGGAGTTTAGACTAATGGAGAGGATGACAACTATATCGGCGATTATAATTGGGTTGAATTCACCGGGACCCAAGTTAAACACAACATTTAAAGATCTGCAGTTTAAGGCATGCTAAAATAGTGCCCTTCAATTCTCCTCGGCATTGCCTGACTTCTAGCCCCTCGTGATGTGTTGAATGGAGGAATGAATAAATGCAAAGAGGAGATGTCATCCCCTCAGACTGGCATGCCACCTGGGCCTCCTCTGGCTGTGGGGCTCCTGGATTTTCATCTCTGTTCGTGGGGAGAGGCAGTCTAACAGAGTGGGTGTTTGGATGCTGAGAGAGGGAAAACCCACCTAGGTACCAGCTCCTACACCTTCTTAGCTGGGGGGAGTTGAGCAAATTCCTTAACCTCTTTGAGTCTCAGTTTTCTTATGTCAAAAATAGGGATGATAAAATCTCCCTCACAAGGATAATATATGAAGGACTACCTGTAACGGGTCACAAGGATTTAAGCGACAAGATTAAATGAAAGGACGTATTTCAGGGCTAGGAATAATGGAACACAGTTAAGGGGTAAGTGTCGTGACTCTGTTGGGTCCACCTGTGCGACCTTCCTACCTACAGAGAACTTGAATGAGCTTCAGAGTAAATCCCTGACGATGCCACTCCTCTACCTAAAACCTTAAATGACCCCCCGTTGCTTTTTTCCTCCGTATGACACTTAAGGTTCTCCGTGATTGAGTCCCAATCTGTCTTTCCAATTTCATGTCCCTCTGCCAACTTGGTGTCACTACAACTGCTCCCAGAGCCTCTGCTCCTTTGGTCTGCTAGGTCAAAGCACATACATTGTAAAGTACTTATATAGTAGCCTGGACCCGTTGCCCTCTCAACCCCTCGCAAAACTCCCTGACTTAACGATTACTTGGTAGATTTAAGTAGAAGAGTGTATACTTAACTGACTGTCGCTGCCTCCAGAATCTAATGAATCCCACCATCCTCTGCGCCTCTTTCTTAGTGGTAGGACAGGCAAGATGATGTGACTATGCTTTCATCCCAAAGGAATACTTCAACATTCCCCAGACCACTGGGCCCCTAGAAACTTCATCATCGGTGTGGGTTTCGCTCTGTGCCACGAGGAGCGTATCCCAGAAAAAGAGTGCTCCTTTAGCCTGGTTCCCTGGAATAAAAAGACATGTGGTTTAGGACCAAACAGAGCTGCAGACAACCAGCAGATCTAGGAGTGGTACAAAACTAATTGGGGCAATAAACCTCTGAGAAGTGGGGGGTCTTACCAAAGCAAAAGCTAATCGGTACACCTTCGGAGACCTCTATCTCGGCCAAATGTAACTCATAACTCTATACTCGTCCCCTTCCTTCCCACTGCGATTTCTTGACTGGCAAATGAAAGTGTTGCTTTTCATCTTTCTGTGCCTGACTCCGGTCTTCAATGGAGAAGTCGGTTCTTTCTAAATCCCCAGCTGGAAATAAGTTTCTCCAGGTTTCACACCCAAGACACTTTAGTTATGTTTCTTTTATGGTTCAACACTCTATCGTGTACTTTATGGCTTGGGTACGTGCCTGCGTCACTTTTCTGGTTGGCTTCCCAATATCTTCCCCATCCGAAATGGTTAGATAATAATAAGCCAAAGATAATAATAAGCCAAAGATAATAATCCCATCCTTTTATTAGCGATCGTTTTAGCAGTGATCTTATAACCAAATCTTGGTTAGGGAAAAGCTAGGAAGGATTTCTAGGGAAAATTTTCTCGCTTCTAAAAAAGAGAAATAAATAAAAGAAGGACCAAAAACGAGGCAGAGGCAACCCTCATCCCATCCATTCTTTCTCTACTTTGCTGGCAACGTGATGATGAAGCAAACAGAAAAGTGCAACAGACTGAAAGATCCACGCAGAAGGAACATCCTGCATGGTTTGGGGCCATGTGCTACTGCCCTGGGACACTCCAGATCTAGGTCGTCTGCAGACCTTCTCCAGAGCACTCAGTGTTGGCCTTGCCCAAGACAGACACCCAAATACTTCATAACATGAAAAATTAAAAAAAAAAAAAAATACAACCTTTCAGGTTATTTAAGTCTGAGATAAAAGATCTTTTTTCCTTAATTTTTTTTTAATGTTTATTTTTGAGAGAGAGGGAGAGAGAGTGCACACATGAGAGCAGGGGAGAGGCAGAGAGAGGGAGACAGAGGATCCGAAGCAGGCTCCACACTGTCAGCACAGAGCCCATGCGGGGCTCAGGCTCCAGAACCCATGAGATGATGACCTGAGCTGAAATCAAGGGTTGGCTACTTAATTGACTGAGCCACCCAGGGGCCCTGGGATAAAAGAGCTTTGAATGAATTAGAAGACAAGAATGATTATCCTGGAGAGTTGGTAGAAAGATCCTTGATCATGGTACACAGGTATATATATATTTTTTAAACAGAAGAGCAAACATTTTTAAGGGAGCACAAACAGAAGAACAAAGATTTAAGCAGAAGAACAAAGATTTTTAAGGGAGTAAGAATCACGAAGAGAAGAAAAAAAACAGGAAAAGAATTTTCTGGAACAAAACTTGCATAATCTGTCTTTCTGAGGTCTTTGTAAACTAGACCAAAGATTTTACAGATTTTCATCTGTACGGGAAGTCTAAGTTTAATTCCGTCCATAGGATTCCAGGAAGTGAGGCCAACCTAAATAAGGATGGGAACCAGAATTCACTAGTGTTCCTGACCAAAGGCCACACTTAAAAAATAGTAATTTAGGGGCGCCTGGGTGGCGCAGTCGGTTAAGCGTCCGACTTCAGCCAGGTCACGATCTCGCGTTCCGTGAGTTCGAGCCCCGCGTCGGGCTCTGGGCTGATGGCTCAGAGCCTGGAGTCTGTTTCCGATTCTGTGTCTCCCTCTCTCTCTGCCCCTCGCCCGTTCATGCTCTGTCTCTCTCTCTGTCCCAAAAATAAATAAACGTTGAAAAAAAAAAAAATTTAAAAAAAAAAAAATAGTAATTTATTGTGTGAAATAAAATTGATATATACGTGTGGTAGTTTCATACTAGGTCTGTTAAAAAACATCGTATTACATCTCACACCACAATTGAGAGCAGCCATTTCCCCCTTGTTGCAGAGGGCTGCACGAGAAAAGTCTGACTGCTTTCGCCAAGCTGTGTTTTTCCCATTTCTGTATTGAACAAAACAGTAGGTGACACATCTTAGGGATCTTCCAGGGACTGTGAGTCTATAACCTTGAGGCTCTAAAATAGGAATGGCCTTTTGGAGACCTGAGAATACTGTTGTAATTCCTCTGAATTGCTCAACTCCTTTGCTTGGAATAATTAAACCTCCGAATGACTGAATGCTTTAAGTGAAGGTAAGTGAGGTTCTATAAGGTTTTTGTTTCGTCTTTAGAAACCGTGGAAGATGCTGGTATCAGTGCAACATGGACAGGGGTAGTTGACCTTCAATCCCAGAAGAAAAAGAACAATTACAAAAGATGTTAGGTACTTATGCATTCCTGGCTCCCTTCACCCTGGGGAAGAAAAGAGAAACTCAGTTTTCCCCCTGATCTGTGATCTTCTCCCACCTACCCGTCCTCAACTTTAAATCCTAAACACATAAATATTATTGGGGGGAATGACAAAAGCAGGGACTAACATGGTTACTAGTAAATTAAAAACTGTAACTAATGTACCAGGAGGCAAGCAAATCTGTCCTGTGGCTGTTATTTTATTTTCCTCTGCAATACTGAAAGAACATCGCTTCATTCAAATGAAATGGTATGTCTATTATAGACACACTACTGAAGAATCAATATTCAGTTTCAAAGGTAGAGTCATTTACTCTTGGGCACACACAATACATGGGTCTCCCGTATTGATGTGCTCAGCCCTGCAGAAATAGCGCAGCCACAAGGTAGTGGTCGAGTATGGTGCAGGATCAGAACCTCAGATTTCTGACTTTCGCATCATTCACAAGGAAGTGTAAAGACAAAATCACTCTTCATCTCGTGACTCGGTTTACTTCTTTTGAAAATGAACACATCATATTCCAAAACTCTTAGGTCACAGGGTTGGAAAAAATCTATCGGATGTTCCCCTTCAGAATTTTGCTTTATGAAAAAAATCATCAACTTTTGACTCATCAATACCCATCTTGCGAAAAGTGTGCTCTGAGTACATGATTGTTGGGTCACATCTTGATAAAAGCACAAGTGTGCATTCAGGGATGGAAGGGTGCCTTTGAAACATAGATTGAGGGCAAAAGGTTTTGCTGGACGTTCTGGGATAGAAACTAAGCAGCAGTCTAAGGACTAACTTTGATAAGAACTTCTGTGTCGAGAAAGAACTAGAACAGAAGAGGAGAAGGCAAGCTGGGGTCTGGGCTGACTCAAGGCTAGTAACCAAAAGGGATAAATGGAAGCCAGAACAGAGACAGTGTTCTTTATCTCTTCCATTTATCTTGTCTGTTAGAAGCTATGAAATCATTTTATGAGAGAGTGATAATGACAAAAGATTCATCTTCTACCAGTTTAAGTTGCCTGAATTATGGTTTGTTGCCATTTATTGACTTGCTTAACTGAATAGCGTTGTGGGTATTCAGGGAATTGGCTAGAGAGTCTGAAAAAGAGAGTTTTTCTGATTTCCTTTGGGATTCGTATTTACATTTAATCGTTTATATCAAATATTGAGTAGGCAGCTACGTGATGGGAAATAAGGTGGCTGTTAAAAGTTCCTCTCCGATCTTGGCTCCGGGTCGTATGATTGACCAACAGCCCCAGCGATTCCACTCTGAGAAATGCCACCACGTTGATGCCAAGGCCATGCTTCCTTAGGACTGCCTCCAGCCGACGGCTGAGTGTGGGTTGTAAGGCAGGTCCTTTCCTGGAAGACAAGGATTCCCCTGATGGGCTTCCATGGCTTAAGCATCCCCCATAAGCATTGCCAATACTTTCTTCACTGTACTCTAGTGTAAGATGCCTCCACTCAACCAACTTTCCTTCCTTCCGTATCTTCTTTAAGGTCTGATGGCCTCCTCCCTATCTTTCTTGCAAAGGCATTTCCCCTAATAAATCTCTTTCATCGCTAATCTCATCTTGAGGTCTCTTTCTTGGAGGATCCAGGCTAATGCCGAATAGAGGAAGAAAACCAGTTCTTGGCTGATGTCTACTTGCCCAACAACATTCATTTGATAATTATTGGTTATCTACTACATCCCAAGCATTGTGGAAACAATTAAGGCATCAGAAACAAAAACTTGAAGTCTACAGAAGCCCAAAGACCAAGTTATGTTGACTTCATTTTAAGCCTCATCATCGAGACACAAAGAGAGCATTGTGATTTGGTCAGCAAAGAGGCAGCAGATTACCTAGAGAGGGCAGCTGGATACGTAGGCAGGCCATGAAGGATGTGTATTTCTTGGCATTGTTCCCTCTGCAGTTTGATCCACAAACTCAACTTTTCAGTGCCTGAGAGTTGATTCATTCTTAAGACTGATTCACATTAAGTAAATTTATATTTAAGGTCACCCACTGGTGACCCCCATGTTGCTAAATCTAATGGTCTTCATCTTACAGAACTAACACTTGGCAAACACTCCTTCTGCTCCAGAAACAATGTCATCACCTGGTTTCTAAGGGCCATACTTTTTGGGTTTCCTCCTTGGCCGTTCATTCTTAGCCTCTTTTGCTCATTCTTCCTCCTGCATTTGACCCTTTGTCATTGCAGTGCTGCAGAACATAACTCGTGGCCTATTTTTCCTCTTGATACCCACCAACCCCTCAACAATTTCAGACATTCTCTTGTTTTTCATTACTATCTACAGAATAATGACTCCAAAATTTATACCTGCAGCCCATATCCTACTCAAACTTCACTCAGTTTCAAGTATGCACCAGATGTCTCTGTTTGGATGTTTGATAGGCATCTTGAATCGAATACGTCCTAAAACAATTCCTAAACTTCTCACTGAGTCTCCTTGTCCCACAATCTGTTCATCTCTGGTAATGGCAACTCCATTGTTTCAGCTCTTCAGGCCAAAAGCCCTGGAGTTATTCTTGAGTTTCTCTTTCATAGCCTGCACTCAGTTTAAAAGCAATTTATTTGAGCTCAACTTTTAAAATATTTCCCAAGTGCAACCCCTTTTTACCACCTCAGCCATCTTGTCACCTCGGACAGAGCCACTTGAATTGTTGCAAATCCTAATTGTTCTCCCTTCTTACGCTCATGCGTCCCTACAACCTTACAGTCTGTTCTCATCATAGCACCCCAGTGATCGTGTTAAAAATCTAAGGCGAGCTGTTATGAGCTAATTTGTACCCCCAAATTCATATGTTGAAGGCCTATCCCCCGTACCTCAGAAAGTGGTGACATTTAGAGACGGGCTCTTTAAAGAGGTAATTAAATCAAAATGAGGTCAGTAAAGGTGAGCCCTAAGCCAATACAACTGGAATCTTTATAAGAAGCGGAGGTTAGGACATAGACATGTACAGAAGAAGGCCACATGAAGACACAGGGAGAAGATAGCTGTCTACACGCCGAGGAGAAAGGCCTCAAGAAAAAATAGCCTTACTGACACCCTGATCTTGAATTTCTGACCTCCAGAACTGTGAGAAAATAAATTTCTGTTGTTTAACCGCCCCCCCCCCACAGTCTGTGATGTTTTGTTATGGCATCCCTAACAGACCAATATATGAGGTGATAAAATTCCTCTGCTTCAAACCGTCCAATAACTTCCCATCTCCCATCTTCTACGAGGTCCATAGTCTGGTCTCCGGATCCCAGGTGGTAGTGAGTGTTGCGATGACTTTAATCACTAGAAACCTCAAACCTTTTGTACTTTTTTCCAAGAGCTTCTTGGACTCTCCAAGGCTAATAGTACCTCGCTTCCTCTCCTCTGGACAGCAAATAAAGGTTTTGCCTTCCTAACCTCTCATTTTTAAAATTTTCACTTAGCATATTTTCCTTTGGTTAGCAAATTCTTTCTTTCAATGCGTCTGCATTATGGATTATTTAGGACTGCATAAACCTTGGACAAGGTATTTAAACTAGCAGGCCTTAACTTCTTCATATATACATTAGGAATAAGTTGGGAATACTAATAATATCTATTTTGTAAGGTCAGTCATTCAATAAATATTCAGTATTCAGTCAGTAAATATGGATCGAATACCTGGCATGTTCCAGGCACTATTTTATGAAGAGAAAATATATGAAGCAAGATGCTTGCAACTTGGGTTATTTTATTTGGTCAATCAATGGCGATATTGATTTCACGTCATTTTTATTATTATCGACTTTATGATCGAATTCTAATTCTGCTGTTTAATCTGAGAAATAGTTTGTCTTTTTAAGGTGGCTTTTGCACAGATGATCTCATTCCTTATTTGTGAATTTTCGGGTTTAATCCTCATAATCCTAAAAGCCCACATTTCTCATGGCTAATCAAATTCTCTTTCTTTCTTTCTTTCTTTCTTTCTTTCTTTCTTTCTTTCTCTTTCTCTTCAAATTTAAGTTTCGTGAAAGAGCGCTGTTCCCTGTTGCCATTTATTTACTCACCTGGTGCCCATTCCTCAACATACTCCAGTCCAGTTTTCTACCTGCATCATCCCCCAAATAATGTTACCATAGGTTATCTTTGACCCCTTGTTACTTACATTAGTCTTCTAGGGAGACTGTAACAAAATTCATGACCTACATGACTTCCACCAACAGAAATTTCTTTTCTTCCAGTTCTGAAGGCTGAAAGTCCAAAACGACAGTGCTGGCCAGGGTGGTTTCTCATGAGGACTCTCTCTTGGCTTGTAGATGGCTGTGCTCTCCCTGTGTCCTCAGGGGTCTTTCCTCTGTGTGTGTTCACCCCTATTATCTCTGCTTCCTCTTAGGATACCAGTCATACTGGATTAGGGCCCATCCCAATGTCCTCATTTAACCTTACGACCTCTTCGAAGGCTCCATATCCAAAAACAGTTACACAAGGCATTGGACTTCAACATTTGGGGGAACATAATTCCGTTCATAGCAAGCTAAATAATTTCCTCATTTGCTTATTTTACTTGACCTAATATGAGGATTCAAGAGGATTGTCCATACATATCTTCTTAAAACCCTTTCTTCTCTGGTTTTCTGCATGCCCATGGGCTCCTAGTTTGTCCTTCTGACCACTTCTCAGAGTCACATTTTCAAACTTCCCTTTCAAGTCCTTCCCTTCCTGCTCTATACTCACTTTCTACATGAGGTCATCTCTCCATATGGCTCTCTTTCACTAAGACACAAAAAAACTTGTTTTTTAAAAAAAATCTTTAGACCAGTGCTTTGCCATGTATTTGCCCTGCCTGGAATATAACAGGCATCGAGCAAAACACAGTGCAATTTTTTTTTTTCTCCCTGTTCGGAATGGTTGTTGTATTGAAACACATTTAATCTGTAAAATCACCTCCCATTGCATTGTACCATGACACCCATAGGAGGGAATTTCCAGGGTAATCTCAAATGAACTTGTATCACCCTTTACAGAGAACCCACATGTGTAGCTCCCCTTGACATCAAGGTGACAGGGTGAGGGGGGGAATTCCAAGCTGCAGGATGCATGAAAATGATTTTTAAAAGTTGACTGATAACCATCGACATTGAAAACACTCCGTGGCTCTGTCATTTTATGATTAAGGGCTCTGATGCTCTTACCACACCCTGCCAGTGGAGGAAGAGGGGAATTTTTTTTAGTCTGAGGGATTTCATTTGCTGGGCTAGGGTGGACAGTTTCAAGATATTACAGCTCTTTAGATTTTAGATGTAATTATACATTCGTGAGATCATACATTATTAACTATTACTAACTAGAAACAAAAAGAGAAAATCAAATCATTCAGAAAGAACACATGCGCTGAGTACAAGGTATGGAGTATTGTGAGAATAAGTGAGGGAGACAGGTAAGGAGAAAGGATGATGGGAGGATCCCGAAGGCAAGCTCCCTGAGCCTCTCAGTGTCACAATCTTGCCAATTGTCTCAGAATCACTCTGGATGCATCTTGGCCACACACACCTTTGCTGGCCCACCTCGGAACAGTCCCAGACCCATGTTTGTTCTGGGACAACCAAACCCCAGTTTGGGCTGGGATAGGTCACTCTGACCATTTAAGCTTCTGTCACCAGGAACTATTTCGCTACGTGACTCTATGTTTGTCCTGAGGTAAATTCGCTTCAGTGGTAATTGTGTCGAAAGCTCTAACCGAATTTTGCTCAAGGGCACTTAATTTAGGAAGTGTCATATAATTAACATGGGTATACTTGAATATTTATATTCTTTCAAAGGCTCTAACTCAAAATAGTTCCCGTGGATTTTGGCTGACTGTTTTTAGAGTGTTTTTGTTTCTCTCTTTTTGCCTAATAAAGTTAATTTTATTTTAAAAAAATTCAAAATGGCCCTTTCCTCAGGGACATCAGAACTCCACTGTGTCAACTCTACCCGCTGTGAGTCATGTAACCTCACGCAACCTTGTCTACAACTTTAGGAGAAGGATAAATGGGACTTTAGCACAAGTGCCCAAAATCAGTGAAAAGAAAAGGGGGGAAAAGCCCCTCTAACCATTAGGAATAATGGAAGAACAGAAGCCTTATGTAACGTATCTTTGAAGAAAAAAATAGAAGGAACAACTTCACCCCATTTCGAGTGGAGTTAAATGGGTTCCAGTAAAATGGAGATTAACCCTGGAGCGATCTGTTCCCCCTCCCCCCATACCTGTCTCCTCGCCCACCCCATGGATAATTGTGCATTTTTCCTATATAGGGGGCTCCCCCCTGATTCAAAAGGAGCTCGGGGAAGTGAAGACGTCCAAGTCAGAGGACATGATAGGCGGATGAAAAACTGTTTTTAGCTGAGATCACCCAGATGGCAAAAAGGAAGGAAACAAAGTGACAATTTTGACCTTAGAAAGCCACATGGTAGTAAGGAAAATCAACCTGAGCTGAACTCCCATTTCCCCTTTGATGGCTCCATAAATGTTAAATTACTTTGCAAATATTTTCAAATGAGTGGTTTTGCAAGTAGGAGTGATGGAGAAAGAAAGGGGGAGAAAGGTTAACAGCCACACATAAAACAACCAGCCCCTACAGTCTATGGCCAATTTTTACAGCTGGGTTTTTATAAACTCCTTGAAGAGCTGGGCAAGGGACGAGTTTATGATTGTTGCCATGGCAGTCCTGTAATTTTTGCCAAAATATTGTGGCACTGGAGCAGATGTACTCTGGGGAGGGGGGCAGAGCGATTGGGACACACATGAAGGAATTTAAGACCCTCTCATTAAATATCTCGGCAAAGAATGTGCCACGGAACCATCGCTGGATCTAATTAGCTGTAGAGTGAAAGGTGAGGGGTTAATCCGAGGTCCATGTGGGGGAAAATGAAGCCTGTGACACATGCAGCTATTGGATATTTGCTCAATGCCACGCGTTGGTCGATTAGAATAGTAAATGAGCGCAGTGTGGGAACGGATAGACATGTCGTCTCTTCAAGTCATTTTGACATGACGGTGTTTAATTATTTAATTTCCAGATGCGTTTCTCTAAGATTCTTTCTGTCAACCCAGTAATGTGTTCTGAAGTATTGAAAGTGACTACCGAGTTAGGAAGCATTCCATTTTCAAAGCGAGAAACCATGGCTCTTATATACAAGGGGAAAAAAAAAATCCTATTGGGCTGACTTTTTTTTTTTTCTTCCCACAGAAGCCATAACAAGCTTGTTTGTTTGAGCAGGGACAAAATCTGTAACTCTTATCTCGGGTAAGGGAAGATTTGTCAGGCATATTGAACACCTCAAGCATTCATTAATTGATTCAACAAATATTCCTTCCATCTGTTATAGGCCAGGCATCGTGCAAGGCACCACGTTCTCACCAATCAACAGGACAGATGTGTCCTTGTCTTCATAGGGCCCTTTTGGGACCCAGAACAATGGCATCTCTTCAGAGCAAAGCTCCGAGGTGAGCAGGGGGTATTCTTAGTCTACTAACCAGAAGGACGATTAAATGATTTGTCACCGTTGCAACAAATCAGAGTGACAGAAAGTCTGGTCGATTGGCGGAAGATAACTGGCTATTGTAGTACGTATAGACATAGTGAGTAATTCTCTGATTTCTATGCTTAATAGTTTCTGATTTTACCATGAGGTAGATTCTCCATAGTATCTTTCATATAAATTCCTCATACATACTTTTATATAATATTAAAGACATATTTGACTTTGCTTTCAGGATTTGTACTAATGGTATAACTTCACATACTATCAAAAGTGAGTATTTAGGGGGCACCTGGGTGGCTCAGTCGGTTAAGCGTTTGACTTCGGCTCAGGTCGTGATCTTGCGGTTTGCGAGCTCGAGCCCTGCGTTGGGTTCTCTGCTGTCAGCACAAAGCCTTCTTGGGGTCCTCTGTTCCCATCTCTCTCTGCCCTTCTGCCTTTTGCGCTCTCTTTCTCTCAAAAATAAATAAATGTTTAAAAAGAAAAGCATTTAGTGTGGCTTGGGTGATGTGAATGGCAAATATCTCCTATTCACCCTGAACATAGCAGGAAAGAGAGAGGAAATTCAACTGACTTTGACAAAGTCACAGAATAGTAAACACCCAAGAGGGGCCTGAGTATTGTTAATATGAAAAAAAACAACAACAACATGAGCCCACATTTAGCCATATTATCACACTAGGCACAGACATCCTTCCAAGCCTAGGTACAGGCCAGCATGAGCCAAGGAACGCTAGCTTTAGCAGAAAGCTCTGGGCAGTTCTAGTCGCATTGGTATCTACTGAAGATACCGAAGGAGCTCCATTCAGCAGTGGGTTTAGAGGGAATGACCAAAGATTAAGCATAAGCCTGGGTAAATACTGTAGCCTCTACCAGCTGCCCTTCCCTGGCTGACCTTGGAGCTTAAGGGCCTGACAACTGTGAACTTTAGCAGTTGTGGAAATAAGATACTGGAGTTTCCTTACTGCTACCCCAACAGCTCATGCGATTCACCCAGTTGAAATGTGGTTACTGAAGGCCTGTTCTGCAATAGGCATTGTACAGGTGTTAAGGATGCAGTCCTGGGCAAGACACTGTCCTTGTGTAGTTCAGTGGAATCGGTGGTGTGGAGTATGAGCTGATGGTCTGGAAAGGTCAGTAAACTGATTTTTTCGACTGCTTTGAGTTGAGTTATCCTTGCCCGGGTCCCGCTGATGATCTCTGTCATCCAGGCAGACATTAGGACAAGGACCTCTACTCCAAGGTCGGGTGTGGCTGACACAAAGGGGAAAGTGTCTTGGAGGTCCCCGCTTACCTAGCATTCTGCGTGTGGCAGGAGGTCACAGAAGGATGTGTCACAGTTCCCAACACCTCCTCTGTCCTTGGTTGGTCTGTATTACTCGCATAGCAGCTATTCAACACTGCTAAATGGATGTGCCCAAATAGAAAATGGTATCTACATTCCAGCTTCCCTAACTGTTCAAAACCAAGCACTTCTTGGGAGCCATCCCCTTCTGCAAAGTGGCGTATATAAACCCGCTAGCATACAGGTGCATGTCCGCAAGAGACATTTGAAAGAACAACAGCAGGGGACATGGGGCTCATGGCACAATGGCATATATTTTCATGGGATTCATGGTTGATTGCCTTGTAAATTCTCAAACTAAACCGACAGCCATCGTTCTTATTGGCTCACAGACGTTCATCTTCCACTCAAGGAGTAGATCCACTTAATCTAAACTAATTGAAAATAAAACAATGTAAAAAATATCCGCCTAAAAATAGGAATATAACTGTTAAATAACACCCGTTTGGGAAATTAGTTGTTTACTCCTAGAAAGATAGGAAGTAGGACACCGGTTCCCAAGTATCCACGTTTCTGTGATGTGAAATCAATGGCACAGTTAATGTATTTCACTGACCTTAGTTACCCAGACAATTAGCAGAAAATCCGCCCTCGCATCCTGTGAATAGGAAAAACACTTCCATGAGCATAACTCTTTTCTTATAATGTCAAGTCGAATGATTGCTTGAATATGCTTGGTATCTTTTAAAACCATAAATGCATATTCAGCATAAAAGAAAAGCAATTGAAGCAAGAGCTGATCCTGAAACTCCAAAGTAGATAGGCTCTTGAAATCTATAGACGAAAACAAAGGTGAGGTTGACTTTATATTTTTTGTTGGGAAATCAGATAATAGGTAAATTCAGTTATGTTGTTTTCTTGTGAGCTAAATCCCCAGTGACTACATCAAGAAGCATTTACTGAGTACCTTCTGGGGACAAGAACCTGAGACTAGAGTATTTTCAAGATGATATGCTTCTTCATAAAGATTTGAGACATAGTGGTTAAATCTGATTCACGAAGTGGGGTATGAATTGTGCTTGAGCTTAAATGTAAAGGCATTTCTGTCTATGGTTTGGTTCCCTTATCTGTAAATGTCCCTCTTGGAAGAAAAAATGCCAGTCAAAGCCCCCAAAATGTTGTACATGAACACTTTATTTTTTAAAAAGGGTTCTAGCAACAAAAATTTTCCAACTCCATTCAAGAGATAAACAAAACAGAGGGCATTCTGCTAAGTGAAACAAGTCAGAGAGAAAGACAAATACTGTATGATCTCACTTAGAATGTGGAATCTGAAAACCAAAAAGAACAAACACCTGAACTCAGATAAAAAGAAGTGATGGGTGGTTGCCAGAAGTAGGAATGTGGGCAAAATGATCGAAGGTGATCAATTGCACCAAGAAGCATAAAATACCTAGGAATAAATCTAACCAAAGATGTAAAAGATCTGTATGCTGAAAACTATAGAAAGCTTATAAAGGAAATTAAAGAAGATATAAAGAAATGGAAAAACATTCCATGCTCATGGATTGGAAGAATAAATATTGTCAAAATGTCAATACTACCCAAAGCTGTCTACACATTCAATGCAATCCCAGTCAAAATTGCACCAGCATTCTTCTCGAAACTAGAACAAGCAATCCTAAAATTCATATGGAACCACAAAACGCCCCAAATAGCCAAAGTAATTTTGAAGAAGAAGACCAAAGCAGGAGGCATCACAATCGCAGACTTTAGCCTCGACTACAAAGCTGTCATCATCAAGACAGCATGGTATTGGCACAAAAATAGACACATAGACCAATGGAATAGAATAGAAACCCCAGAACTAGACCCACAAACATATGGCCAACTAATCTTTGACAAAGCAGGAAAGAACATCCAATGGAAAAAAGACAGTCTCTTTAACAAATGGTGCTGGGAGAACTGGACAGCAACATGCAGAAGATTGAAACTAGACCACTTTCTCACACCATTCACAAAAATAAACTCAAAATGGATAAAGGACCTGAATGTGAGACAGGAAACCATCAAAACCCTAGAGGAGAAAGCAGGAAAAGACCTCTCTGACCTCAGCCGTAGCAATCTCTTACTCGACACATCCCCAAAGGCAAGGGAATTAAAAGCAAAAGTGAACTACTGGGACCTTATGAAGATAAAAAGCTTCTGCACAGCAAAGGAAACAACCAACAAAACTAAAAGGCAACCAACGGAATGGGAAAAGATATTTGCAAATGACATATCGGACAAAGGGCTAGTATCCAAAATCTATAAAGAGCTCACCAAACTCTACACCCGAAAAACAAATAACCCAGTAAAGAAATGGGCAGAAAACATGAATAGACACTTCTCTAAAGAAGACATCCGGATGGCGAACAGGCACATGAAAAGGTGCTCAACGTCGCTCCTCATCAGGGAAATACAAATCAAAACCACACTCAGATATCACCTCACGCCAGTCAGAGTGGTCAAAATGAACAAATCAGGAGACTATAGATGCTGGCGAGGATGTGGAGAAACGGGAACCCTCTTGGTGGGAATGCAAATTGGTGCAGCCACTCTGGAAAACAGTGTGGAGGTTCCTCAAAAAGTTAAAAATAGACCTACCCTATGACCCAGCAATAGCACTGCTAGGAATTTACCCAAGGGATACAGGAGTACTGATGCATAGGGGCACCTGTACCCCAATGTTTATAGCAGCACTCTCAACAACAGCCAAATTATGGAAAGAGCCTAAATGTCCATCAACTGATGAATGGATAAAGAAATTGTGGTTTATATACACAATGGAATACTACGTGGCAATGAGAAAAAATGAAATATGGCCTTTTGTAGCAACGTGGATGGAACTGGAGAGTGTGATGCTAAGTGAAATAAGCCATACAGAGAAAGACAGATACCATATGGTTTCACTCTTATGTGGATCCTGAGAAACTTAACAGGAACCCATGGGGGAGGGGAAGGAAAAAAAAAAAAAAAAAGAGGTTAGAGTGGGAGAGAGCCAAAGCATAAGAGACTCTTAAAAACTGAGAACAAAATGAGGGTTGATGGGGGGTGGGAGGGCGGGGAGGGTGGGTGATGGGTATTGAGGAGGGCACCTCAATGACAGTGATCGTTCTTGCGCCTTTGCTGTGCTTCTGAGCCTCCAACAGTGGAAAGTCTCTTGAAGCCAATAGGCAGCTTGCACTTGGAAGGGGCCGGCAGGAAGAAAAATGATGGCTGCAGAGTGGCCTCTGTCATTTTCTACCTCTTAAAATAACCAACAGGTGGGTGACCTGGCCTTTGCAAACATCATGTCAATGCGTGTATTGGATACTCGAGGGCTTTCTTTCTCCTCTCGCTTAGATAATACCGTATCTTTCTGCTTATAAATCCGCTTTAATTTTGGAATTCAGATGCCAAGGATCATTACTAGTCCAGTGCCACTCACATAGATCGTTAGTAAATGCCTGCATCCTGCTTGACGAACAATTCTTGACAGTGAGCTTGTAAGTGTGGGTATGTGTGCGGAGGTTACGGTTTTGAAAGCGGTCCTTGCTCTGTATAAGTCAATACGATCATCTGTTTATCTTGTTCTCGTTGCTTATTGACTTTCTTCCTACAACGTGGGTTGCCGAGTGTTTGCTGCTTGTCTTAAGAGAATGCAGAACATGCCCACATTTCCTCTCTCTCGGAGAACACGGGGATGAATTTGCAGAAATCATTTTGATCCAAGTCTACGTCCCTTGTACAGGAGAAAGAAGAGTGGCACAGCATTCATGTTCCCTCCTGGGGCTGGAACGTTCACTGTTGGAGGCAAAAGCTGATGCTGGAGCTCAGGGTTGCTGGGCCGGTCACCTTTCCCTCGGGTCCTACTTCATGACCTCTTTATTATTATTTTTTAAGTCTATTGGTTTATTTTGAGAGAGAGAGAGAGCGAAAGAGAGAGTGGGGGTGGGGCAGAGAGAGTGGGAGAGAGAGAAGCCCACAGAGCCTGACACAAGGCTCAATCCCATGAACCACAAGCTCATGACCGGAGCCAAGACTGAGAGTCAGATGCCCAGCCAACTGAGCCACCCACGTGTCCCCCACCCCCCGCATGTCCTCTTAAATGCAGGAAACAGTGGAAGGGGTTGCCCCAGGCCCCAATTCAACCAAAGGCGTCACAGACTTGGCACAGGGTGCTATCTCTGGTCCCGGTGGTTCCACTGAAGGTTCTAGCATTTGTTCCACAGAGATGCCGTTCAAATCTCAAGAGGTTCACAGAAACACAAAAGTAATGTGTGGTAAGAAAACAACTCCCCTAACTGGTTCCCCGACATTCTTGCTTTGTGTTGAATCTGAATGCATTTGGTTGAAGCGGGGACACTGTTGGGCCATGAGAAAGACAGTTAAGGAAATGGGGTGTCCAGAGGCCATGAGCAGAGGGGCCAGCAAGAGAGATACCCAAAGAGTGAGTGCTGAGGGATCTAAAGACGTGATAGGGGGGTGCCTATGTGGCTCATTTGGTTAAGCATCCAACTTGGCTCAGGTCTTAATCTCGCAGTTTGTGGGTTCGAGCCCTGCATCGGGCTCTGTGCTGACAGCTCAGAGCCTGGAGCCTGCTTTGTATTCTGTGTCTCCCTCTCTCTCTGCACCTCCCCCACTCCCACTCTGTCTCTCTCTCTCTCTCTCTCTCTCTGTCTCAAAAATAGATACACATTAAAAAATTAAAGTGGTAGCACATTTAAGGATAAGTAAGGAAATCCTTTTTCCTCTCCAGAGGTGAGGACCCAGAAGAGACTCTAAAACAGACTGGGGTCACTTTGGAAGATGAACAGCTTAGAGACAAATGGTACAATCTGGGGATAGTAGCAAGGTGAAGGAGAGAGAGAATCCCAGAGCTTGGGAATCAGAAAGTTTGAATTCTGGTCTTGGTCTGCTTCCAGCCATCCATGGGTTCTTGGCCAAAACATTTTATCCTATCTGAGCCTCAATTTCCTCATCTCTGAAGTGTAGGCTCTGGATCAAATGGCTTTTAACATGCCTTTCATTTTTTATAATGATACGCGTGAGAGAAGTTGTCATTTTGATTTGGCTCTACGAGGGTCATGTTTTTTAAAGCTGTATCACAAGGAAAGCTTGCATGACGAAGTATGCTTATCTATCCTAGAATTACTATTCCCTTTAATCTTTCCCATTACCCCACTTGGCTAGGTTCATTAAGTTTGCCATATGCAATGGACCTAGGCATTCCAATCCTGAGATGATAAGACATCTGATGGGGAAGGCTGGGCTTTGTTGAACATCCCAGATTGGTTAGCAGCCCATTCTTTAGCGCCTGTGGGATTACAACAGATGACACATGGTTATCATTCATTTGAGCAAGGTCCTT
Source organism: Lynx rufus (assembly GCF_022079265.1). NCBI lineage: Eukaryota > Metazoa > Chordata > Mammalia > Carnivora > Felidae > Lynx > Lynx rufus. Next base: position 129,591,602 of record NW_025814878.1, read on the forward strand.
ACGGGAGATTTCCAAGAAAGTTATTCCCACAGCAATGATCAGTGGCCAAGAAATAGTTTCACTGGAAAAAAATAAGGGGGCAATGAAATTTACCCTTTGGAAATAGTCAAAGGAGATCCACACTTTACAACTTTAGGCTTAAAAAGGTTAATTTAGGTATTAGGAAAACACTTTGATACAAAGGCATAAAATTGATGGGGCACCTGCATCGCTCAGTTGGTTAAGTGTCTGACTTCAGCTCGGGTCATGATCTCCTGCATGGCTCGTGAGTTCAGGCCCCAAGTCGGGCCCTGTGCTGACAGTTTAGAGCCTGGAGCCTGCTTCAAATTCTGTGTCTCCCTCTCTCTCTGCCCCTACTCTGCTCGCACTTTCTGTCTCTCATAAATGAATAAATATTAAAAAAAAAAATTAAAGTATAAAACCGATAAGGACCACAAAACTCACCTCTTCTGCCTTGGGTTTTTGTTTTGTTTTGTATTGCAGAGGAGGAAGCTGAAGCTCAGAAAAGTTAAAGGAATTCTCCAGAAAAACATAATTGGTTACGCGGATCTAAGGCACAATTTAGGGCATTTGACCTCCAATCGGATACTTTTTGTCCTTTCCCAATTAGTTTCTTCTGGACAGAACTGGCCCTGTTTGTAGACGAAGACATCACTCTCCTAAGTCGTAGGCATCAAAACCTACATGCTGCCCCCAGGGTCTCCCAAGAAGCCTGTCCCAAGTCCTAGAAGCTTCCCACAGCACCCCAGGCTGCCCTGCCACAGCACTCATGTCTATTTGGATATCTATTTCCAAGGCAGCTTAATGAGGGCCCAGACCATGTTCCTCTTGTTCTCAGTTAGTATTCCCAGTGTCAGCACATTGCCTGGCACGTAGTCAACACCCCAGAAACATTTGCTGGATTAGTGGTCAAAAGCCTGAAGAACACAGCGAGGAATGAATGAAGAGGAAACCAAGATCCCTGTCACTAAAGCCATTCCTATGGGTTAAGACACTGTTCCATGTTAAAATGCAGAAAGACCCCGGGGGATAGTGATGTCTGACCTCATTTGCACGGTATCTCAAGTTGCTTTGAAGAGTCATGAGACAAGAAAGCTGTGGGGGGGAGACAGGGACAAAGGAGTCCGGTTGGAGGACAAGCCATATTTGTGTTTGGTGGGGCTAGTGTGTGGTTCTCACCAGCAACCCTACAGGAAGTGGCACCTACATAATGCCTCAGTGCTTTCCCCTTTGCCTAAGGCCGACTGGTGCTGCTTGGCATTTCACCATCCGGAATGGGTGTCTTCACCATGGACTACAACCACACACAGAATCACACGGCCCCGTGGCCATATATCTCTCCGCGCTGGACATCAACTAAAATTTTCCAGGGAATCATCACACCTTTTGCCTTATTTAATCTCTTTGCACCTTTGAGAAACCCAGGGAGGATGACACAATCTCCGTGACCGTTGACAAAAATGAGGCAGGGAAACTGGTCTTCAGCCCCACAACTCTGTGCTCCAGCCACAAGGGAAGCCGCGGTCGTCTTCCATTTGCTGAGACCAATGTTGAATTAAAAAAAAAAAAAAAGAAAGAAAAAATTATCCCGGGCAAACGTTTTTGGGAAATGGTCTCAATTTTTTTTTAATTTAATTTTTCTTTTCTAATTCACACCCAAATTAGTTAGTATATAGTGCAACCATGATTTTAGGAGTAGGTTCCTTAACACCCCTTCCCCATTTAGCCCATCCCCCTCCCACACCCCTCCAGCAACCCTCAGTTTGTTCTCCATATTTAAGAGTCTCTTCCGTTTTGTCCCCCTCCCTGTTTTTACATTATTTTTGTCTCCCGTCCCTTATGTTCATCTGTTTTGTCTCTTAAAGTCCTCATACGAGTGAAGTCATATGATATTTGTCTTGCTCTGACTGACTAATTCTGCTGAGCCTAAGACCCTCCAGCTCAATTTTTATTAATGAGGGCATTGACTATAACAATCTTACAAACATCTTGCAGTCTAAACTGTTTCTGCCTTAACATCGAACTGTCAATCCGACTGACAACATCCCTCCTGGAATTCCCCAGGGAGGCTGAAAAGAAGAGGAAAGGAGACAGAGCCACACATTAATTCTTAAAAGAATTCAATTATGAATGCTCCTTCCGAGGCCTCCACTTGATTTTTTTTCCTACCTGAATCGAAACACTATATTTTTACCAGCAACACAAATAATAAAAGACCAACAGAATGGTAATGATAATTGCTGTGCTGTTTTCTTATACTTCTGCAAGTCATTTTTTTCTCCTCTTTGTTTGCACTGACCTAGATATCGGTGACAGGTTTGTAGACTGCCATCACTGTGTATAAACAAGCTGTTATTTTTAAATATTAAATCTGATGATCAGTTTACCACCATCAAATCCCTCCTTCCCTCCAATTCACGCACTAGGTGGAAGACAGAAAAGCTTGGAAGATGGACAGAGTTGGAAAAGGCTTTTCCTCGAAAACTTCTTTTTCAAGATCAAAAATCAGAAGCCAACCTTTTAAGGAACAGCCTCTGGATTTAATTTCCTTTCCTTTGTTCTTGGTTTTCACTTCCCCCCAAACTGCACTTGATCTTAATGTTCTTCTTGCCCATTTAATGCCAATGATTTGCACTTCTGTCGTCCCTTTCATCTGGGAAATCACAAGGCCATCTGAAACTTTCTCTGATGAACTTCAGAGGGGGGCTGTAACAGGTAAGTCCTTTGATGACCTTCTTTTCAAAATGTGTGGTGACGGCAGACTTTGCAGTGATACAAACCACTTCTGGAGTCTAGGCTTAGGTGATTTTAAATGGTGACTGCACTTGAGTGGGTCGGGGTAATCCCATAGGGTGCAGGAATAGTGGATATACCAGGGGAAAGAGGTGCCTCCAAAGACACAATCCCCTTCTTGTCTCGTCTCAGGAGTTCTGCCTCGCACGGGAAGCTTGGCCTGGAACGTACAATCAGTTAACATGTTTACTCTGAACACAGCTGATTGGAATTAGATGAGAACAGGTGTTCTGGCCAATGTCACTAGGCTTGAGAGATATCTTCCACTTTATAAATAGGTAATTGGCATCAACCAGCCAATAGAGGTATTTGACGCTGAGGTAATATAATCAGGTTATTTGGGGGGGGGGGGGAGAGTTCAAGCGCAAGGTGAACAAAGAAAGGTCTGGTCACTTGAGCTCAAGTTCATTTCCTAGGAAGCCTGAGGTATGATCTTGGTAGAATCTAAAATATGCCACAGACTCCAGAATCAGGAGAATTTAAACCCAATTGACAAGGAGATGGAAAATTATTCTTTCTACCCCAGATTTCTGTGGATACTTTAAATCAATTTTCATGTTACTGTTATGTGATCTATGGGAACATTGTCCTCACAGCCTCAAAGAATTTGACTGGAAGCTCGAAGGACTAGTTCTATTAAAAAAGAATGAAAGAGTACAATAATCATTGCACAGGTTCAAGCTACACATGTGTAGAACTGGGACAGACAACTGGTAAACCGGAGGTGGCCCATTAGAGATGAAAGCAAACTTGAAGAACTAAATCAGCAATGAGTATGATGTTCTCATATTATGTCTTTTGAAAGAACTAAAGTGCTTATGAAGCAAAAGGTAATATAAGCATCTCTCCTCTTCAATATTAAAAAAAAATGATGTATTTGCTTTAAGAAGAAACACTATTGTTGGGTGCCTGGGTGGTTCAGTCGGTTGAGTGTCCAACTTTTGACTTCAGCTCAGGTCATGATCTCATGGTTCATGGGTTCAAGCCCCGTGTCAGGCTCTGTGCTGACAGCATGGAGCCTGCTTGGGATTCTCTCTCTCCCTCTCTTTCTGCTTCCCCCCCCCATGTGCCATGCACATGCTATCTCTCTCTAAATAAATAAACATTAAAAAAAGAAGAAAGGATTGTATTGAAACCCTTTATCAATGGGTGACTGGGCATCTGTCCCCAGGTCTGTGACTGCTCTTGTCAAAGGACATTTAATGAGGCAATAAGTCAATGGCAGAGCAGGAAATAAGATTAGAGTATTTTAGCTTCCAACTTTCACTCTCACTTTCAGATGACTGCCTCTAATACCAATCACTTAAAGCAAGAACATCCTAGGTCAGTAATCGGGGTGAGGGGGAAAGAAATGATTGAGGTATCACATTTTTCCCTCCCCAAATCTAGATAATTTTTCACATTAGAGAATCAAGATATTTCATTTTCAGTTGCCCAAAGGCAGTAAAATTAAAAGAACAAAGATTCAATGGCTACTCTCTGTTCTGTAGAGAGTATATGCAAGGGCCATCACATCTGTAAAGTTTCCTGGTCCCACAAGAATACTCCAATGTCCCAGAGGCAAGGACCTTAAATAGAGGGCACTCTGTATGATACCTGGCACCATACCCTGAGGCTGGATGCTCACATTATTTCTTGGCCTCCGGGGGGCCAAGATCTTGAACAACATGACTGACTCAGACTTCCAAGTCAATTACAACACCTCCCTCAGGCAGGTGAGCTGGTATCATCCAGATGTTTTTTGGGTTTTTTTTCTCCCCAGGAGCAGTTTCCAGAGCATGGTACATGGTTCATCTTATGAGTCACCCCCTTTTACTCAAGGCTCAATGGCTCCTACAGCAGCCTCGCCAGATTCTATGTGACCTCTCTCAGAGTAACACACCCTTCTTTCTGTTGAGGTCTATCTATCTATCTATCTATTTTTGCTAGATATCATTGGTACTCTGTTTCCAGGGAACTTCAGTAAAAGGGGATTTTTTGGAAGTCCCTTGAAATAGACCTGACCACAAAGCACTAGTTCAGTTTAGAGATGAAGAAGAATAACAACTTGGGCTTCGTTAAATGGCACCTTCTTTTAGATTTACTACTGAACCAGATAAAACAATGCAAAACAAAACACATGTGATTGACGATGCAGTGGGTGGACGCAGCTCTTGATGCTGCCCTGGTTTTCACAGAGATCTCTGTAGTGTTCAGGACAACCCCTGAGAAGTAACGAAGTTGTTGGATCGAGGATGCCAGAGCTGTGAGCTCTTTGGACTGAAGCATGTAGCTAAAGCCACATCGGTACCCAAGGGTCTCCCTATTACAATATAAGGACGTATTCACAGCATCACCAAATCACACACTTCTAAGTTGTTCTTAGTGGGTCATTGGTCTCCTGCAGTGCTGAAAGAAGGATTCACCCTAAATTCTTTGAGTACTAGTGTCTGACTTCCTGACAAGGGAAAAACGTAATAAAATTTTGGCTAAGCGTCAGAAGACATATATGCCAGCCCTGGCTCTGCCCCTAACTAACCAGTTGTGCAGCCTTACACAAATCACAGAACCTATCTGGACTTGGATTTTCGTATCTGTAACGGGAGCATTAGATGGATTCTTCAAGTCTTTCGAGTCTTGAAATGCCACAAATCCGATCGAATGTCTCCCTGAGTTGGATAAGTGGTAGGATTGTATCGTACAGACTTCTCGGCCAGATGTAAGACACAGATCATGTACTTTTGAAATAAATCATAAAGTTGACACAAAAACAAGAGACATAAGCAATTGGTAATGGATTTTAAGCATCAAGACACCAGCTCTAAATCTCATTCATCAAAAAAGTAGAGCATCTGAGAAATTCTATGGCCGACGATCGATCATTTCATGTCCCAGAAGGTAAGGGAGGAGGTAATCCAGATCTTTTTTTAGAATTAGAGAATTCTAATTAGAATTACTGGCAAAATGAACATGATGGGAGCTTTAAGAGAACAAGAATTCTTAGTAGCCGTGGTGAGGAAGGTGAAATATGGTCAAGTAAAAGTCAAATTTTAAAATGTTTAAGAAACATATTAAGATATATCAACCACATGAGATACTAAAAGGGGCTAAGTTAACTGTTTTAGGATATTCTAGAATATTTCCACCTGATTATTCAATCACAATAGACACCAAATGTTAAGAAAGAAGGAGAGAAACAGGAAATGATTGTGACTACTTAGGATATTCTGAGAATAATTCCAATTTATTATAAATAAAATATAAATTTCATATAAAATATGGGTAGCCCTGAAAAGAGTAACATAAAATCAATAACTTATCCTCATTCTCAGTATCTATTCAATTAATTGAGGACAGTTAACCAAGGACAGTTATTCTAGAATCTTGTTTCTCACACCCACTCCATTCAATCAATTGCCAAGATCTTTCCGTTTCTAAACACATTCCATTACTAAATATGTCTCATTTTTGTCTCCACTACCAGGGCCTTAATTCAGCTTTTCGCTACGTGCTTCATAGGTTACTATAGGGGTCTCTTCACTTGTACCCTTACACCTTATTCTAATCTCCTTCTAGTGACATCGATTTAACCTACAGGTTTGATTATACCACCTTCTTCCTTGAAACTAGTCATCAGATCTCCACTGTGTACAGAAGAATTTCAAATTCCAAAGCATGGCATACAAAATAATCCTTTGGCTTCATTTCTAGGCATGATCTTTCAAAACGGCCCTACAGCTGAAGGCTCCCATGCCTAACACATAGTGGGTGTTTAATAAACGCATGTTGAATGGCAGAATACATTTGTATGAGGGTTTTGCTATCTGAGCTAAGAAAAGGGCACATACAGCTGCCTAATGAGCATGAGCAGGTCTGCTGGCCTAGGGGAATAATGTCCCTGGAGATGGAGAAAGATTTTACTGAAGAATAATTAGAACTCGTTTTGCCAGTGTTGTTTGGGGAATGACCTGTGGAACACAGTAAAAAATATCAGGAAATCAGAGGAGACAGTGTTATAATTTTTAATATAGACTGCTTAGATTAATGTCAATTTCATAAATAATTACAATTAAGGATATCTGGTGAAAAATTAGTAAAAGGAAGTTGTGTCCACTAGGAACTACACTAATCTCACTTCTTGTTGGGGAGGTTATCCTGTCTGGTGAAAGAGAAGAAAGAGATAAGGCACCACAGAACTAGATTTTAGTGATGGATTTGACAAAGTTTCCACTGTTCCATCCGGAAGTGAGGTAGACACATAAAAGCAAGATGACAGTGCCATTAGACCCATTAGTTTGATGCCAATTGGCTGTCAGTGAATGCAGGTTCCTGGTGACCTGCAGAAGACTTTTGTCCTCAGCCCTGTCCTATTCAATAGTTTATTCAACACTTGAACGAAGAGCCCAAAAGCACATTGGCTGAATTCGTGGATGACATCCGCGATGTCAAAATACTTTGCCAGCAAATATAAGGATCCCGGGAGGACTCACCAACGTGGCTAAATGGGATCAGCATGGCAAAATTACATTTAACAAGAATATGAGAACCTGTATCTTCTTCCACGATAACACGTTTGTATAGGTTTGGGAAACTTGTGGCTGCCCATATAATCTGAGTTAACGGGGTGATCTCAGCCTTCCTGACGGGAAGTAAAGGATATAGAACGAAGGGAAGGAGAGTCCCCTCTCGGCATGCTGGCGGATCACACTTAGAATATTGCTTTTACCTCAGACATCAGACTTTCAAGTTGGGTGAAGGTGGCGGAGGGCAAGTTGAATATTTAAGGTGTTGCAACCATATATGAAAAACCGCAGAAGGGGTCTGGGAAGAGCAGCCCATTGAAGGGACGGGCCAAGGGCCAAGGCAGCCACCTTACACATCAGAACGGCTGTCACATGAAAGTGAGATCTTGCTCGGTCTGTGTGTCTGGTCTCAAAGGTAGAGCTGAGACTAATATACGGATTCGGTCACATTTTGGTCTCAGCAAGGGGCTTATAATAATCACGGCAATCATCGGAAATCCACTTACGATATGTTGTTGACTCAGTCTTTTGATGGGAGATGGGTTTGAATGAAATTTTCATGTGCCTTCCGATCTCCATCTAAAAAATATACCGCTAGCCACATATGGGAGAAGAAAAAAATGTAAATGGCCCCAAACTCGTCCCATCCCTTATGCATACTCCTTCGCGGTAGCATGGTTCCCATCAAGTTGGTAGGGCTTCCCATCAAGAATTTGTTTCTTGACCCTCTGGAACCTGGGCCTGGCTATCCGACTTCCTCTGACTAAAACAGAGACTTGAAAAGTACTTGCAGATCAGGGTTTTCTCTGTTGCTGACCCTAGGAAGCTTGAAGCCGCCAGGAGCCTAGGCCGCTTGCTGGAGACACTTGGGCAAGTGTGGGTTCTCACACTAGGTGACAGTCATCGCCAATAGGCAAACAGGTAACGGGACCATCCTAGACCAACCGGCCACTAGACCGCCTGCCCGCTGACCCGAGGTGAATGAGTGAGCTCAGGGGAGGCCGCCAGAGCCGCCATGCTAAGCCCAGTCCAAATCGGTTTCAAAATTGTTGGCTAATGGATGTTTGTTTCCTGACGCCACTAAGCTTCGGGAGGGTTTACAGCAGCGCAAATGACCGCAGGAATGAAAATAATCACCAAACACGTGAGCGTGCAAAGAAATGTTGCTACAGCTTTGGGGTTCTTGCAGACGACACATTTCCCACTGACGACCGGGGCCGGTTTAAACTTTGGATGACCAGGTCTTTAGGTGGCATTATCATCGCTGATATTAATAACTCCACTTTGCACAGCACATTTGGGTTTAGGAAAACATTTTACATCCTTTCCGGCGGGTATTTATAGTCAGCATTTCACACCCCGCATATTAGAGGCATGCAAGACAGATGCATTTTGGTGGGGGGTTACAGAGAAAACCAAATTGTGCCTTCTATTTCGCTGCAGCAGAGTGCAGTGGGGGTGGGGAGGAGAGGAAAAGGCTAGAAGATGAAGGCAACGCCCCCTCCCAGCGCACCCCTACACCTCCCCGCTGGGAAAGAAAGGGTCCGCACGCGGCTCAGGTTTGAAAGAACACTCCCTAACACCCCATTTCCTTTATTTGTTTCCCTCGGTACAAGAGCATCTCAAGGAAACATTATTTATTTATTTTTAGGAAACATGTCTCCTTTTTCTTCCCGAGGCCTCGTTTGAAGCCCACTCTGCCTGTTATGAAAGAAACAACGTAACCTTTGCTGCTGCTTCATTTCAAGTCTCCTTTTGAATTTTGTATTTTCTGAGCCACGACCAAGAAAAAAGAAAATGCCCTTTCTCCTTCCAACAGATTAGGCCGGGCAGATGCCTGAAAATGGGTTCTTTGGATCTTATCAAAGCCTTGAACTCCTTCTGTTGGGCACACCCTTCTCCTTTCATTTTGTGCTGCCTTTCTTCCTTCCTTTGCTTCTCATCTTCCCGGCCCTGCTATTAAAAAAGGTGCTTTTTGTGTTTCTGCACTCTCTTGGGTAATATATGTATCTTGTGTTCATCCTTTCTCTAAATAAGAGTCTCTAAATATTCAGACATGCCGGCCAGAGAACGCACTTCTAATCATGGTTCTTAGGTTGATGGGTTTCCTTCCAACTGAAGTTTTGGATACAAGTACTTTCAGGAAGCTCAGGAGTCTTATCCTACTGCAGAACTCCAAGCCCTCGGAGGCAACCGATTGATGCATTGACTGTCTGATTTGGCAGATGGCGTTAAGGAAGGTGCTATTGAAATGCTAAGTGATGGAACAATCTCATCACCCTACAAACTAAATAGTATCTGATGTGGGGAACGAAGGCAAAAGGGAGAAATTAAATTTCCTTATAACTTACAGCCCACTGACAAGTCCTCAAGGTAGGCAGAGTGACCTCCCTCTAAGAACTCAGCCCCCCTGAATGATGACACTTTGCTCCGGGCAAAAGGCAATCCTAGCTGGACATCAGCCCAAGCCCCCAGGAGCCCGTGAATCTACTTTAAACATACAGAAATTCCTCTGGAAACTTCCTTTATCTCTACCTCCCAAGATATATGTTAGCAATCATCCTCCAAGCGTATGGCCCACTGATACCCATCGGAAGGGTCTCATGACTAAGGTTTTACTGGACAGTGGTAAATGACCTTTTCCTAACAACACCTAGTCCCCTCAAGGGCCTGGAAACCTTGCTTCCAAAATTCCTTAGAGACTTATGCTATCCCCAACCCCCTCCCCACTTGAAAGTATATAATCAGTCACCTGTCACAACCCCAGGGCAGCTCTTTCTGCCCAGGGGTCACGTCCCTGCACTTTAATAAAACCACCGGGTTGCACTGAAGATGTCCCAAGAATTCTCTTGACCATTCGCTCTGAACCCCAACATCTCCATATCAGTAACCATCTCCCTAGAGGCTCTGTAACGGTGGTTTTTCGGGACTAGGTGTTGTTAAAGAAAAACAGAAAGATATATATCTTAGTACTTAGTAAATATATTACTAAATATATGTAATGATATTATAATATAGAATACGTATATGTAATATGTGTGTATATATACATGCACATACACCCACTGATTTATATACGCTGAAGCCATTTTCACTTAAAGATTCCCTTTCTTTCACTAAAATCTTTTCACGTTTTATCACTTTCCATCACTGCACCCTTCCCACCCTCCGCCCCACCCTGCCATCCTCATCGCACTCCCCCACCCCTGCCTCGGAAAGATAGGTTGGCTCAATGTTAAAGTAACAGAAAAGTCCTTTTATAGGCAACTTAAGCAACATTCCATTGTCAATACGGTAAACAGAAGAAGGAACTAGTATTAGGCAACCGTCAAGCAATTCAAATGCTTTTCTGGAAATTGTTCTAGCTCAGCCTCCTAGTTAGTAATTCCTTCATTCACCTCCCAAACATTTGGCACAAGATTATCTGCCAGGGCAGAAGTTATGACCATTAAGCAAACGTATCCAAGCAAAAATGTGCAGCAAAAGCGGTTTAGCATAGTCTAAGTTTCAGTATCTCTTCTTCAAGGCAACAGCTCCTCTCAGCAAAAATAGAATTTAGGGAGTGCCAACTAGAGCATCCTGCTGACTGAATCATCTTTACAAATAGTTGTTCTATTTTCAAAGTAAGAATATATTTTTTCAATCATGCTTAGACATTATGTAGCATAAAGGCATGCACAGAGAGATAAGTTACCGTGTTTGTGCTGTTAGGAACTCAAGGCTGAGATTAATAATCTGCTCAGAAAACTATTTCTTGTGCCCACACAGAATTTTATGTTGTGTCGTTCAGTTTGCTATCTGATGATCCCAAGGGTTCACTTGTATTATTTACATAAAGAGTCTTTGCCTTTTGCCAGAGCCTGAAATGTTTACGTTTTAACACGTACTGTTCAAAAACTCCAGTGTGAAAGGCAGAAAGTATTTCAGAAAGCCTGTTATGTATTTTCCAGAGAGTTGTTTACTAAAAAACTTTCTATCGGATCTATGTAGGTCAGTGGTCCTCAATGCGGGCTGAATCCCCCCACCCCCAAGTGGCTCTTGGCACTATGAGAAAGACATTTGTGGCTCTCACAACTGGTTTCGAGTACATAAAGGCCAGGGTTGTTGCAAAGCATCCTATAGTGCCCAGAACGGCCTCTCACGGCAAAAAATTCTCCAGCCCCGGGGCACCTGGGTGGCTCAGTCAGTTAAGTGTCAGACTCCTGATTTCGGCTCAGGTCTTGATCTTTCGGTCTGTGAGATTGAGCCCTGTGTCCGAGCGTAGGACTCTGTCTGCACTGACTGTGTGGGGCCTGCTTGGGATTCTCTCTCTCCCCACCCTCTCTCTGCCCCTCCCCAGCTCACGTGCCCACTCTCTCTCTCTCAAAATAAATAAATAAACTTAAAACAATGTTCTGTATGTTAAAGGGAATTTGGTGCTTTCCTTATTAGTCATGGCAACTTTCCTGACTGCCAGTGGAGAAAAGAAGGCAAGGAAATATGTCTTTATTTGATACAATGGGAAAGAAATTTGTTACTTAAAAAAAACACTTATTATTTACTCTACCGCTGATTTGCAACATGACCTTAGGGAACTCCCTGGTTTCAAAATATTGTGACTCATAAATTCTTAAGAATCTGTCACATATTTAGAGCACAGGGTCTTGACTCTATTAGTTTATTATTCTAATTCATTGTTGTTGAATCACTATGATTTCTGGGCACCTGAGTGGCTCAGTTGGTTGAGCACCAACCCTTGATTTCTGCTTGGGTCATGATCCCAGGGTCATGGGATCGAACCCTGTGTCAGGGTCCACTCTGAACATGGAGCCTTCTTGGGATTCTCTCTCTCTCTCCCTCTGCTCCCCCCCTGCTCTAAATAAACACATACATTAACAAATAACTATGATTTCTTTATATAACATATTTTAGCCTACCTTTTCTCCCCACCTACAAGGGAAGTTTGATTAGAGGATGAGCTCCAAATTCTACTATTGTTTCCTTCAGCAAATCTTATTTCCACTACTGACACTTCCTTCTCACTCTAGAGCACCAAAAAGAAGTGATTTGCTTAGGTATAGTCAGGGAAGGGGCTCATAGGGATGTAATTATTCAAGTATTTTCTTTCTTTTTTCTTTTTTACAGTAGACAGAACTTGCAAATATAAACTTATCAGTTTATTAATCACTACTGTCACACACACCAACACTTCAAGGTTGTAACTGTCCAACTTTCTAAATCTAAAATAAAAGTGTTTTATCCTTTGTGACATGAGTGATCCTAATTAAGATTATCAGATGTAGTTCAAGATACAAGTATAAGAGCGTGGAGAAACCAGGCAGTGACCTGGGAAAGATTGTTTTCTCTATCGAAACCTTATTTGTAAGCTGGAAATAACAATCATACTTTACAGAGTTGTTGTGAGTTTTAAAAAAAGGTTAGAAGTCTTCATATTGAAAATATCTGCTGAGGGTAAAGCAGATCGATGGAAGAAACAGAAACAAAAACCCATTCTTGGACCCAAATTGATGAAATGTCAGCATCCCAAAGAATAAGTAGAAATTTCTAACATCTTCTCAAGAGAGGAGGAAAACTGACCATATGCCAAGGGATGAAAAGCAAATAGGTTTCAGACTTTCCATTAGCAACAGTAGACTCCAGTGAGGTAAATCTTTATTCTGCTGGAAATTGACCTTGGTTCTTGAATTTTATACCCAGCCAAATAATCAGTAAAGCACATGATAAAATAAAAACATTTCCTGATTTTCAATGATGCAAAAAGTACACTACTCAACAACTTACATGAAAATATTATCTGAGGGTTGCTCCAGAAATAAAGGGATTTTCAAAATAGAATAACACAAGACATAATAAAGAATAACGATGAAGTGTGACTTAGAAGAGGTGAACAAGACTGAAAAAAAAAAATGTTGAAGAATCAAATATATGTCAATTGGACATTCTCTTTGGAGCACCAAAGGTTAGTGGCAAAGGATCATGTTACTCTTTTGTGGATCCCTTTATGAATACCTTTTATATACTCATAATAGTTAAATACTCTTTCAGAATAAATGCCTAGGGGCACCTGGGTGGCTCAGTCGGTTAAGCATCCCACTCTTGATTTTGGCTCAGGTCATGATCTCACAGCTTGTGAGTTCAAGCCCCACATCAGACTCTGCACTGACAGCTCTCTCTCTCTCTCCCTCTGTCTCTGCCCCTCCCATGCACTCTCTCTGTCTCTCTCAAAATAAATAAACTCAAAAAAATAGCACAAATCTCTAAGAACAAAGCATGTAAGTCTTAATTAAAGGCTACTAATTGAATTTAAATGTTACGAACTTCGAAAATAAAAGATTATATGGCTAATCAAAAGATAGTCATGAAATGGTGCAGGTAAGCAAGATAGTATATTTTAGCAAAAGTCTTAAACGTTCTGTAATAGAAATCAGTAGATACCATCTTGGTGTGCCTGGGTGGCTCAGATGATTAGGTGTCTGACTTGGTTTTGGCTCAGGTCATGATTTTATGGTTCATGAGTTCTAGCCCCACATCAGCCTCTACACTGATGGTTCACAGCCTGCTTGGGATTCTCACTCTCCCTCTCTCTCTCTCTGCCCTTCCTGTGCTCACCCTCTCTCTCACAAAATAAATAAATAAACTTAAAAAAAAAGAAGTTTAAAAAAGAAGAAATCAAATAGATACTGTCTAAAATAGACAATTCAAGAAGTACAGAACTACAGGATACAGATCCCCATTATCACTATTACTCTTAATATTTGAAGCTATTAAGCAATGCAATTTAATAAGACACTTAGAGGTAAGAATTGGAAAGAAGGTAGAAAAACTGTCATTATCTGTAGACATAATGTTTACGTAATTGTAAAACTCCAGAGAATCTTCTGAAAAACTGTTGCAAACAATAAATTAGTTCAATAATTAGTAGAATATATCTGAAATCAAAGGTCATAATAAAGCATAAAAACACAGTATTTATGAAAATTGCAGAAGATAAATTACCAAGAAAAAACTTAATGAGGAATATGTATTACATTTATGAGAACAATCCTAAGTCATTCCTGATGGATACAAAAGTAAAAACAAACAGAAGCACCTGGGTGGCTAAGCTGGTTAAGTGTCTGCTTCGGCTCGGGTCATGATCTCACGGTTCTTGAGTTCAAGCCCCACGTGGGACTCTGTGCTGACAGCTCTGAGCCTGGAGACTGTTTCAGATTCTGTGTCTCCCTCTCTCTCTGCCCCTTCCCCACTCACACTCTGTCTGTCTCTCTCCCTCTCTTTCAAAAATAAACATTAAAAAGTTTTTAAGTAAAAAATAACAAAAGTAAAAACAAACGAATGGACAGACTCAATGTCATGAAAACAGTACCATGAAGATGTCAGTTCCACCAAAGTTAATTTACAAATGTAATGGGATCCAAATCAAAGTACCAGCTTTCCAGAAAAACTCCAATAAAGAGGATCAGTTATTCATGCTAAGTATTGAAATACACTATAAAACTTCAATAATTAAAATAGTGTGGTGGTGCGGCATGAATACAGACGGAAGAAATGAATAGAAACCCATACATAGTCAAAAAAATATCCTAAAATTAGTACATGGTAAAGATAGTATCTCAAAAGAATGGGGTAAAAGAAGAATGTCTTTCTTTCTTCTTCTTTTTTTTTTTTTTTTTTTGAGTAGCTTTTATGTTCAACATGGGGCTTGAACTCATGACCCTGAGATTGAGAGTCATATGTTCTACCACCTGAGCCAGCCAAGCACCCTCTGGAGTAGAAGAAGACTTTTTAACAGATATTTTAGGGAGAACAAGTAGCCATCTGGAATGAGGTAAACAAGGATCCATACCACTCACTGCATTACAGAGAACTCCCAAAAGACCAAGGAGTAAAATGTTTTAAAAAAGTAAAAAGTAGCAATTAAAGTACTAAAAGAAAACACAGACAATATTTTTTATAAAGCTGGAATTCAGAAACTCTTCCGAACCAACTATGACTCAAAATCCAGGTACACACACACACACACACACACACACACACACACACAAAAGATACATAATTCTAACTATATAAAAATCAGTACTTTTTTCAGGGCAAAATATCACAAGCAAAGTCACAGGATAAACTAAAACTGGGACAAATATTTCTAACTCATTTCACAGAACAAACAGTTAATCTCCCAAGTGTATAAGGAGTTCCTAGCTGGTAGTAAGAAAATGGACAGTAAAAAGCAGAAAAATGGGCAGAGGATATTAACAGGAAATTCACAAGGAAAATAAAAACAGATAGCCTTTAAACATGACACATTGTTTGGCCTCACCAGTGATAAGAGAATTGCAAGTTAAAACTATGCTGAGTTACCAGGTTTCGTCTAGCAGATTAGCAAAAATCCAAAATCCATGAACAATATGGGAAACAGTAGAAATGTATTCTGTGCCAGTGAGGAACATAAATTTGCACATCCCCTAGGAGAGTGATTTGGCAATATCTGCCAAAATTAAAAACACACTTCCTCTTTGATCCAGTAATCAAATTCTAGGTATCTACCCTACGCAGACACCTCATATTTAAATATTTACATACTTACAAGATGTTTTATTGAGACATTTCTTTTATAGCCAAAGGGCAAAACAATGTCATTCAGTGAAGCACGGGTTAATTAAACTATAGAACAGCCACTGGGTGGAATATTATGCAGTTAACAAAAGAGAAAAATAGAAAAAAAAGAACAAGGACGCTCTCTGGGTACTGATACGGATATGTCTTCAGAAACTATGAGTAGTATATCAATCCAATATTCTATCTTTTGTGTAAGAAAGGGGGAGATGACTACACATTTTTGTTTTTGCTCTACCTGCATAAAGAATTACTAGAAACATAAAAAAAAATAATAAAAGTGGCTACCTATAGTCCTCAAAAATTTAGAATTGCCATATGATCTACCAATTCCACTTCTGGGTATGTATCGAAAGGATTAAAAGCAAGAACTTAAACATATATTTGACTATTTTTTAAATTTATTTATTTATTTATTTATTTTTTATTTAAATTTTTTTTTCAACGTTTTTTTATTTATTTTTGGGACAGACAGAGACAGAGCATGAACGGGGGAGGGGCAGAGAGAGAGGGAGACACAGAATCGGAAACAGGCTCCAGGCTCCGAGCCATCAGCCCAGAGCCTGACGCGGGGCTCGAACTCACGGACCGTGAGATCGTGACCTGGCTGAAGTCGGACGCTCAACCGACTGCGCCACCCAGGCGCCCCTTAAATTTATTTTTTTAAGTAATCTCTATGCTCAATGTGGGGCTCAGACTCACAACCCCAAGATCAAGAGTCACACATTCTCCTCACTGAGCCAGCCAGGTGCCCCATGAACAGGTATTTGTACACAAAGGTTAATATCGACTTTACTCACAGTAGCCGGAAGGTGGAAACAATTCAAATGTCCATCGATGGATAAATGGACAAACAAAATGTGAGTATACACATACCATGGAATATTACTCAGTCTTTTTTTTTTTTTTTAATTTTTTTTTCAACGTTTATTTATTTTTGGGACAGAGAGAGACAGAGCATGAACGGGGGAGGGGCAGAGAGAGAGGGAGACACAGAATCGGAAACAGGCTCCAGGCTCCGAGCCATCAGCCCAGAGTCCGACGCGGGGCTCGAACTCACGGACCGCGAGATCGTGACCTGGCTGAAGTCGGACGCTTAACCGACTGCGCCACCCAGGCGCCCCAACTCTGTCTTAAAAATAAATGAAATTCTGACACCTGCTCAAACACGGATAAATAAAAACACTACGCCAAGTGAAATAAGCCAGACACAAAGGATTCCACTTATATGAGGTTCCTTGAGTCATCAAATTCATAGAGGTAGAAAGCAGAATAGAGATTGCTAGGACTGTGAGAGACGGAACAATGGAGGTTGATTATCTAATGCGTTCAGAATTTCATTTGGGGGATGATGAAAAAGTTCTAGAGACGGATGTTGATTTTGGTTTTACAACAACCTGAAAGCACTTAACGTCACTGAGCTGTATGCTTAGAATGGTTAAAATGGTAAATTTTATGTTCTGAAAATGTACCACAATAAAGAGATAGAGCTCCCTATAGAGTCAGGAGGGAGGGTAAAAGATACAGGGCTAGGACGGTTATGACTCCAAGTACACCTTTGTGTAATTACATGTTACATAATTACCTAATAGGATCAATAAATACATTCTAGGAAAGACCTGGGTTTTCTTCTTGGATCCCTTCTACAATACGATTTTTTTTCTACATGCAAATATTACTTTATTTCGTCTCAATATTTTAAAAACACCTTCACCAATAGTGGATTGATTAAGCATCCACACACCAGAATATTAAACAGCAATGGTTAAGACTGAGGTAGATCCATATCTCCCTCATTTTGATTTGTAGACTCACAGGTTCTGACCTCCAGAGAAGTGCTCTCAACTCTGATCTTCATGGAGCTGGTTAATGAAATGCACTGTGCCGGCCCTGCAGTCCTAACCATCTGTCTGCGGGGAAGATGAGGAAGGGGACGGCTGACACTTGTACGTTTCATGCTTAAGATGACTTGTCAGAGCAAACCCTTGGGTATGGTGGGGTCCTTGCTCAGCCACTAACAAATTAATCTCTCATTTTATCTGGCTGTCTTCTTTTATGTGGGCACCTCCCATAGCAGGGAAGCTGAAAGGCAGAGGGACTGGAGGTAGGAATAGGGTTCCCAATTTCACCTGTACCCATCCCTTTCCAGAGCGACCCTGAACAGTTCCATTGCAGTGGGACACCTTGCCATTATTGTGCCCATCCACTGGTCAACATCTCCATTGGCCGGAAAGTACTTCCTAAAGTTGAGCAGAAATTTGTCTCAGTTACTCCTACCCGTTGGTCCTGCTTGTATTTTCTGGAGCCAGGAAACATAATTCCTCTTCTGTATGATATCATTCTGGTATTTAATATAGCCCTCCCAAAAAATGTCTCTTCTCCAGGCCTCAAAGCTCCTCTGTGGAACCTTATCTGTTTGGTGGCCAGAATTCCAGTAACTCCTCAAGCTCTTCTCTCTCAGCATTTGATGGGTCTGTAGCCCATTTCTATGGATTTATCTTTGATTATATTCCTACTTCTCCACCATCCTATCAACAAATCTCTTTATTTGCCTTTGGGATTCAAATGAAATATACCTGTGTAGAAGCTTGTTGTCTTTAAAATGGCTCCCAGGCACCTGGGTGGCTCAGTCGATTAAGTGCCTGCCCCTTGATTTCGGCTCACAGTTCATGGGATCGAGCCCCACATTGGGCTCCTCGCTGACAGCACTGAGTCTGCTTGGGATTCTCTCTCCCTCTCTCTCTTCCCCTCCCCACTTGCTCTCTCCAAATAAATAAATAAGCTTAAAATAAATTAAGTAAATAAAATGGCTCCCAATGGTCCTCACGCTCTGTAATCTCCTCTATTTGAAGGGTTGGACCTAGTGACTTGCTTTTAATGAACAGAATGCAGAAAGAGTGATAGAATACACTTCTGAGATTAGTTTATAAAAGACTATGACTTCCATCTCACTGACTTCTTCTTTCAGGGTCTTCTTGCTTGCTCTGATGAATCCAGTGCCCATGTGAGATGCTCTGATGCCAAAAACTGAGGACACCTCCAGCTAAAAGCTGGCCAGGAACTGAATCCTTCCAACAATCGTGTGAATGATCTTGAAAGCAAATCATCCCATAGTCAAGCCTTGGGAATGCAACAGTCTGAGGTGACCCCTTGATTGCAGCCCTCTAAGAAACCTGAAGCAGAGAACTCAGCTAAGCTATGAACCAGGACTTCCTGACCCATAGAAACTGAGATAATAAGCGTTATTTTCAAGTAGCTAAATTTGTGGTAATTTGATATGCAGCAATAGATTGCTAACACCACCAAGGATGAGGACAAATAATGAAGAGAACTAACATTGACCCTCTTGAAACATTAGATTCTTACAAATAGCCAGTCAAATGAGAGTCTCCTGATTCTGTCATTAGGATTGCATTTTCTTCTCACATCAAAATTAGCTTCATGAAACTTATTCCAAGTATGAGAGTTACTTTAGATGATCTTAATGTCACTATTTTAAGTACAGGCAAGAATTCTAATTATTGGTTTTGTTTCAGTGTTTTCCAGATAACAGAGACCTAAATAAGTACTTGGAGGTTTTCTCTGAAGAACACAGTATTGTGTTGGTAGTAAGCCATTGCAGACTGCGATATTGTAGGGCAATTTTAAATTCCTTTTAAATAAACTGGCATTGTTTTGGGGTCATTATGAAGCATAAGTTAGTATTAGGAAACTCTGTGAACATTACACCAAAAAATGAAGGGAAAAAACACAAAGAAAAGTTGGAACTGTTATAGATTAGGATGGTGTAGATCTTGAAAACCAGATACATTTCATTCATTTATCTATGACTAAATCCCTATTACAAGTATCCTTCTAACTGATCTTTTTAGGCTGTTTATGTGTGATCATCTATCGTCAACCACAACTCGGCTCTTGATTATATTGACTGAAACTGTTCCTTCCTTCCTTTCCCAAGGGTAATATTTTTAAGGGTGAAGATCTCCGCGGATAAATTTCATTTCATGAAGACTAGGATGAAAAGTGGATGAATACTAACCAGTCTTTTACAGATGACTGTCTTTTCTTTTCCTCTGTAGTTCTTTTCTTTTTATTCGTGGTAACCCTCAAATAATATAAAATTCTCCATCATAACCATTTTTAAGTGTAGCGTATAGTGTTAAGTATATCCACCTTGTTGTGCAAAGATGCCCAGAACTTTTACATCTCGAAAAATAGAAACTCTATTGAACAACGCTCCATTTTTCCCTCCCCCTCCAAACCTGGCAACCACGATTCTAGTGTCCACGTCCACGAGCTTGAGTATTTTAGATAATCTCATATAAATGGAATCAGACAGTGTTTGTGTTTCTGTGACCGGATTATCTCACTTAAGCATGATGTAGTCAAGCTTCATCCATGTTGTAGCATGTGTCAGGATTTTCTTCTTTTTTAAGGCTGACTAGTGTCCCCTTGTGTGTATATATCACATTTTATTTACCCATTTCTCCACCAATGGATATTCAAGTCATTTCCATCTCTTGACTATTGTGAATAATGCTGCACTGGAAATAGGCATGCGATCATCTCTTCAAGATCTTGCTTTCAATTATTAGATATACACCCAGAAGTGACATTGCTGGGTCATATGGGAATCCTATATTTAATTTTTTGAACAATTTCCATTCTGTTTTCCACAGTGCCTGCACCATTTTGCATTCCTACCAACAGTGCACAAGGATTCCAATGTCTCCGTATCCAGAACCACACTTGTCATGTTTTGTTTGTTTGTTTGTTTGTTTGATAAAGCCTTCCTGATGAGTGTGAGGTGATATACCATTGTGGTTTAGATTTGCATCTCTTTAATGATTAGTGATGCTGAACATCTTTATATTGCTTGTTGATCATTTGACTATCTTC
The DNA here is from genome assembly GCF_022079265.1 of Lynx rufus. Classification (NCBI taxonomy): domain Eukaryota; kingdom Metazoa; phylum Chordata; class Mammalia; order Carnivora; family Felidae; genus Lynx; species Lynx rufus. The sequence goes on from NW_025814878.1 coordinate 129,612,406, forward strand.
TTTGGAAAAATGTCTTTTCAAGTTCTTTGTCCATTTTTTAACCAGATTGTTTTGTTGTGGTTGTGTGGTATGAGTTCTTTATATGTTGGAGATATTAACTATCAGATATTTGAAGATTTGCAAATATTTTCTCCTATTTTGTAAGCTGCCTTTTCACTCTGTTGACTCTTTCCTTTGATGTGCAGAAGCTTTCTTGGATACGACACAGAAAGTACGGCGACAAAGCATAAATAGACAAATGGGACTGGAGATTACTTTTTTCTTAAATGATGTCTGTCCAGTCATCAACCTGTGCAGACCTTCTATCGGTCTCTCGATCCATCTACAGTCTCTCTCTCTCTCTCTCTGTCTCAAACACACACACACACACACACACACACACACACACGCTCATCCATGGTTACCATGGTTACCATGGTTATGACATTCTCTAGCCTCTAAACAGCTAGCTGATTTATAACTCCCTTTCTTCACTGCTATCATCTGAGAAATTGGGGTTCTCTGGGGCCAGCTTTGGGGCCATTCCTAAACAGTTGCCTGGTTCTTGTTATCTTTGCCTAATCTCCTGTGTCCATTCCATGCACCCAGAATTATTTTCTCTCACCCACTGCCACAAAACTCTTCACAATTGTCTGAAATGCAGCAACTAATATATGTCTCTCTGCTCTGAGTACAAAACACTCACTTATTTTACCGGTGTCAAGAGACGCATTCATTTAGTGCTGAAATTGATGATGGAGTCAGCAAAACAGCAAAGTGAATTTTTGGTTCTTGTTAAACTTTTTCTGTTAGAACATTGGCTGCAGCGGATTTTCATTAGCATTTAAATTAATCTCTTTTTAAAAGTTTTATTCCAAAATGAATGATCTCTTTTACGATATTTCTTTCAATTTCTCAAACAGACCAAAATGTGTAACTTCAGCAACGAATGTTGTATTTCCAGTTGCCTAATCCTGATATTTAGCCATTTGTTATGATATGGTAGTAACACATAAAGGGATTTGCCAGGATTTCCTCAGGAGGTACCCTCCCACACAATGAACACTTTCTCCCCCTTCTCTTTCTTTATATAACTCCCTTATCTAGAAACTTTCTGTGAATTCAGTCCCATTTTTAAATTAATGGGACTAAAGAGTACAAACAGAAGACTTTTTTATTTTTTTTATTTTTTAGAGAGAGATAAAGAGGTGCAAGTGGGGGAGGGGCAGAAGGAGAGAGAGAGAGAGAGAGAGAGAGAGAATCTTAAGCAAGTTCTACACTCAGTGCGGAACCCCACACGGAGCTCAATCCCACGACCCTGGGACCATGACCCAAAGAGAAGTTTGGATACGATATGACTAAATATTTAAAATTATCAGTGAAGCTGGAAAACTATTACATAAAATGTGTGCATCCAATCATCATTATTTGCACACTCTGTATTTGCCAGTTTGCCCACTAACATTTGTTTGTAGCCCCAAACCAATGTTCTCAGTGCTTTCACAGGTATTTGTGGACGTGCACAGAGAGGCAGAAAGTTTGAGTTGCCTCACGTGCATGTTCCCTGCTGAGACTGAACAGGGTGATGCTTGGCCATTTTGTTTCACCTCATACTGTAGACGAGTGTCCTTTTGCGGTCTAATCAGCGTCATGTTTTTCGCATGTGTGTGCCTTTTGCTGGTGATTTCCCTGTTTAAAATGGCTCCCAAGCATAGCGATGAAGTGTTGTCTAGGGCTCCTAAGTTCAAGAAGGATGTGATGTGTCTTTACACATGAGCTTCGATGAACGTCTTTCAGGCCCGAGTGGTAGTACTGTGGGCCGGAAGTTCAATGTTAATGAATCAACAATGTACATTAAACAAGGTGTCCTTCAACAGAAACACAAGGAAAACAAGACTGTATATTGGCAGGTTGACGAAAGTGTGAGCAGAGGATCGCAGGACCCTAACCATATCTTTCCCCAAGGGCACTAATTCGGTATTTGCTAATTCAGTGACCCAGTGGACTTTACAGAATAAAACTATCATAAATAATAAGAATCGACTGAACTAACTTCATACCTTAACAAATGTATAGTCACAGTGACAAAATAAAAGACGACGTGCAAAACTATGGGTCTTAGATGTCTAAAAATGTTTACCTAAAATATCAAAAGAAATATCAAAGAAAATGAAATTCAGGTTTTCATGACTGTCTTGGTATGCTATAGATAGGCTGGTAATGCTTGGATGAGCCATAAAAACATACATATTTCAGGGGTGCCTGGGTGGCTCAGTCAGTTGAGTGTGAGACTTTGGCTCAGATTATGATCTTGCAGTTGTGAGTTCGAGCCCTGGGTGGGGCTCTGTGCTGACAGCTGGGAGCCTGGAGCCTGCTTCAAATTCTGTGTCTCCCTCTCTCCCCTGCCCCTCCTCCACCTTCACTCTCCCTCTCAAAAATAAATAAACATTAAAAAATTAAAAAGAAAACATGCATATTTCATGAATTATTACACATGTATCCTATATGCTTTCTTTCTCTTGCCTTCATCTCAGCAAAGACACTTGTAATGTTGTTATAATAAAAATTTCATATAATTTATTCTACATCCAGGAATAAGCCAAAGGATTAAAAAATGTAATTGTGTGCCATGTATGCAAAGTATCAATATATTTTTATATGAACGCAAATTGAAATGAATGTTCAGTTGAAAATTTAAAGTTATTTTCCCGCATTTTAAGTTATTTTTCTTCTAAATGATTCCAGATCATCTATCAAAATTTAAAAGAAGAATAGAAGTTATGAGTTATAAAAGAAAAACAGTATAATAAAAGTTAAATAGAAATCACGATTAATCAATATCAAATTGTTAAACTACTTAAAACTGACATTTTAAATTTATTAAATGTTTTTATGAAAACTGCTCACAATCGTAGCTTTCAACATCCATCTAGTTGTCAACGTAAAGAATTGATAACACCTGGGCTACCTCTAGAGCTCTACATAAACTAAAAATAATATGGATTGTATTGTTTAACATAGCAAAAAGTCTCTTAGTCACCAAGTGCCACTGTTGAAAAGACTTGGCTAATTCCTGAGTGCTTCCAGAACCACAAATTGGAACAGGAAGAGAAGCAAAAAAAAAAAAAAAAAAAAAAAAAAAAATGGATACTGGGCAACCGTGGGAAACTGCCTAGTTGTGCAAGAATAAAACAATTTGACAAGTTCGTTAATTTGTCTCTTCTCTCCCCAACCCCCCAGTGATCCCACCACTTAAACTACCCCTGAGTTCTGAAGCAGCGTCCGTCTCTGTCGACAGCAGGATGCAACCCCAGATTTCCCACAACATTCAGACGCACTCACCTACCGTTTTAAGAACACAAAACAAAGCCGTCGAGCAGTGGGATACTTGGGGCTGTGGGTGGATCCGACCCAGCCTGTCAGGGAAGCTCCTTTGAGGGAGAAAGTCACTGCACACGTTCCTGATCTCATTGGAGTGTGGCAGGCATCGGGCGATGGGCTGGCCAGCTGCCGGGGCATCTGGGGGCTCGTGGGTCTGGCACACAGCACCCAGAGCCCCTGCCTGGTCGGACTTCAGCCCTGGTCTGAATTAAACCTTTGCTCCTGGTCCCAGCTGGGGTCTCCTGCGTTCAGCACAGCGCTCCCGCTGCGTTGCGAAGGGAATTAGGTAATATCGTGAGCTGTTTGACAGGGTCCGTGCAACTCTTGGAGGGCATCTAGCCTGGGATTGACTCCCGCTCCACCGACTGACCAAGATCCATTGCCTCTTCCAACCCTCTCCTGGCTCAAAGCAACACCTTTCCTCTTGTCACGGAGTTTCTTGCTCCGTCCACCTTGGACAACCAATTCAAATGCTCTGAATCGAGTTTTCTGAATTTAAGCACATGTGCTCTGTCCTAGGGCCAGATAGAGAGGAATGACAACAGGAATGACAACAATAAGGGCTGGCATTTACCAAGTGCTTACTAAGACCCAAGCATGGTTCCAAGCATGGGATGGAACGTATGAACTTTAGGTGTATGAAATAAATTGTCCCCGCAGCAGGCCCATGCTGTGGGTACAGCTTTACCAGAGAGAAAACCAAGGCACAGAGAAGCTAAGTAAATTGCCAAAGTAAAGGTATGCAGGGAGTCTGACTCGAGTCCAAGTTCTTCCTCAGTTCACCATATGATACCCCAGGAGATGGACAAAGGGTGTTTCTTACATGCCATGGGTCGGTTTGTCTGCCTTATTTTACAGGAAAAACAGGTTTTCTCGCAAGTTGGTTGAAAATGATATTTACAAGAAAAAGCATTGTATACGTTCACGCGTTGCTTTTCCTTCTCAGAGATGTTTATCCTGTCACTAATGACATCATTAGTCCCAGAACTGCCTAATATCTGGCACCCCCTGTGAACACTTTTCCCAGAGGGCCTCACGTGCGCATACAGACCAACAGACAGAGAAAAGGGAGAAGAGCCCATGCAGTCACTTGTCAAAAATCCGCAAAGAACCTACCAACCCCAGGGTTGTGTCTGCAATGCCCTCCCACACCCCCGGTGTCACAGCCACGGGGCAGGAAACAGTTAAATCATCCCCCCCCCCCCCCAAGGTCACTTTGAATGTCAGTGGAAGAGCTGGGCTTGGAGCCCAGGCCTCTGGCTCCTCTCACTGAGTTTCAGCAAGCAAACCGCATTCTGACATTTAATCGGTGAGATATTCTGTTTGTGTTAAAGCCTTCCCTTGCAATATTTGCAACCCAAAACACTACAGCATGGAGCCAGTGCCCAAGAAACTGGGAAGAAAATCCGACCCAAAGCCAAAGTGCCAGTCCCAGATGCAGGAAGTATAAAGCTAAATTTAGCCCGGCTCAATACATGACGGCATAAAAAAAAAAAAAAAATCATCTTTAAGATTTTCTCTGCCTAATCACCAATATTCACACGGGACAAATCGCATTACAATAGATGTCATCATCACATCATCATAAGATTCTTGATCTTCAGTTGATGGCCCTCTTCTTTCAAGAAATATTTGATGCAACCAAATTCTAGGACATTCTCTGAGACTTCGCTGCGGTGGGGTTTGGCCTGTACTCTATCTAACGGGGTACCTTCGTACATCTTAAAGAGTCGAAGGCATACCACAGAAAGAGGATCTTCTATTAATAGGAGGGAGAACTGCATGGTCCAGTTCCCAGAAGCCAGCTCGCTGGGCCAAGTGCAAAGCAAGCAAACGGTCATGAAGCCTTGGTATTTTAAGCCTGGGGCATCTGGTTCAGCTTCTCTACAACTATAGATGGGTCTACATTCCTACTCATCGTGGGTGGAAAAACAGACTGAAAGAAATTGACAACCCTTAAAAAGCAGCGTAATGTCCCCTTGATTCCGCAGCTCCCCCCCTTCACTTTGGAAGATGATCGCGACCGTCCAGTTTTCAGAAGAGCTTCTTCCTGGTGTTCTCACCCCTCAATGCTTGGCCAAGTGGTCGGTCCGCTTTGCCATCACGGTAAGGGTCCTTCTTAGGCACCATCAAGGCCATGGGAAGATACATGGAGATACCTGGAGGCTTTGGTTGCTCACCTTGGAGTCACTGTCACTTTGCTCTGCTCTCACATGGATGTTCTTCCAGGTTCCTGACTCCTGTATGCCAGAGACTTGGGCTGGGTCCTTTATCACTGCCACACTGGCCTTCAGGCTCCAGGATATGCCTCCCCAATTCCTGAAAGACTGGTGGACTCTCTCACTCATCTGTTTAGAGTAAATGCAAGTTGGACATGTGAAGTCCCAGAATGGGTCACTCCTGGTTTATCCTGAGTTTAAATAACTCAGCAACGTTAAATAGGAGCACTCACACTAGGACGTACCTAAGAACTTGACAAGGGACTCAGCAATCCCCCTTCAATGTGTGATGTTCCTTCTATGCCAGATTTGTCTGCCTGATGCCACAGTGTTCGTCAATTTGTGCCCCATTAAACTGAAGTCAGGCTTGGGGCGCCTGGGTGGCCCAGTCGGTTAAACGTCCAACTTTGGCTCAGGTCATGATCTCACGGTTCCTGAGTTCAAGTCCCGTGTCGGGCTCTGTGCTGACAGCTCGGAGCCTGGAACCTGCTTTGGATTCTGTGTCTCCCGCTCTCTCTGTTCCTCCCCCACTTGCACTCTGTCTCTGTCTCTCTCAAAAATAAATAAAGATGAAAAAAAAATTGAAGTCAGGTTTTCGACTGTCCCTCTAGGACTTATATAGTCCTTTTAGAGATTGTTGCGGTAGCCTTCCCTGAATCATTCTAATTTGATTCTCTATGTACTTTCTGTTTGATGCAAAGGTCAGCTTGTAAGTCTCCAGAAGAAGAAAATGTGTGCCTCACTTGGGCTTTCTACTAACGACCTGGACAGTATGCTACTCAAAAACAACAGACTTAGGTAATAATTTCCTGTTTCCTATTAGCCGTGTGACTCTCATCTCGTTCAATAAGATGCCCAAAATGTTCACTCTGAATATCTTCCTGATTTTTTTCTTCTTTTTCTTCCTTGCCTTTCTTCCTCCCTCCCTCCTTTCCTCCCATCCTCCCTCCCTCCTTTCCTTCCTTCCTTCCTTCCTTCCTTCCTTCCTTCCTTCCTTTCTTCGCCCTCACTCCCTCATAGCCTTCATTTTCTCCTTCTTCCCTTCCTTTTATGAGTCAGGCACTGAGAAAGCATCAGTTGCAATACTAGGCAATGGTTGCTCTGCTAGGCTACATGCTCTGCATGGCTACAATTGAAAGACCTCACCACACCTTTTAAGCTAAAAACTAAAAATGTTCATTTTATAACAAAATAACCTGTAACTACCTATTGAAATCATCATAAATAATTTATTATCTTAAATAATTTGTATTCTCTGTTATGTACATCTATGTACATAAATTATGCTCACATGCTGATTGAATTACAAGCTGTCACATCTCATGCCAATCTACTACTTAGATAACAACTAAAAGTAATATACTTAGGTATTATATGCATGTGTGTGTATCCTAATATTTCCATAATCATGTTCACATATCTATACCTGTGTATCTATATATACACATATATATGTGTTTAGCCTAATATTTAGAAAGAAATCAAACTATCTCAACACACACATATAGAGATGATTATTTATTTTTGAGAGAGAGAGAGAGAAAGAGCAGGGGAGGTGCAGAGAGAGAGGAAGACAGAGGATCCAAATTGGGTTTTGTGCTGACAGCAGAGAGCCCCATGTAGGGCTCGAACTCAAGAACTGTGAGATTGTGAGCCAAAGCAGAAGCGTAACCAACGGAGCCACCCAGGTGTCCCTAGAGATGATTATAAATAAGTAAATATATAATGTTTCTTTGGAGGTCATTTTCATGGCCTCAGTAAGCATTTAAATGACTCAGTTGATAGTAATATGCTATTTGTTAGATGGCTTATAATTCTGAGCACATCCAAAGTGTGTGTGCAGGTAATCAGACATTCTGGATGACTCTCTCAAGGTCTTCTCATGGTCCTGTGGATATCTTCTGAATGATGGAATTTGAGTATTAGTCTTCTGTGCTCAAAATCGATGTACAAAAGAATTTATATACATAGATATGTATGTGTGTATATATATGCATATATACATTCTTTAGTACTATATATATATATATATACACACATTCTTTAGTACGATATATATGAGTTCTTTTCATATTTATGTTTATGCATATATTTGTGAGTGGTGACTTTTATTTTATTATTGTTATTGCTTGTTTTGTTGTATATAAAGCTCTTTTATGTGGTATAGAGGTATGCCTAATATGAGTAATTTATTGGCCTAAATGATATTGTAGCTTTCAGCCAAAATGCAATCCTTGTGTTTTCCAAACTGATGTACTTGATTTTCTTTAATCTACTTTTCCTTTCTTTGGATGTTAAGCTGCATCTCCGCTAATAATAGCAAATTGAAACTTTTCCCCATAAATACATTATTTTAAAAACCTAAACATCCATCCCACATTAAAAATATTTGACCAGTCTCTCTGAAATTGACTTAGAATAATTTTGTAAGTTTTACCAATCCAATCGTTTTAATACTTCATGATATCTCATTTTATATTTCATCAAATAAATAAGAATAATTATCTAAAGGCATTCTTCAAGGAGAACAGTTTAAAAGAATTTGGAGAGAAATGTAGTACTTTCTGTAAAAGGCGCTTATGGGAAATATTTCCTTTTTTTATGACATTTTATGTTTATCAAGGTAATATATACACACTCAAATAGTAATACGTTTTATAATGAACACCACTCTTCCCCAAACCCCAAGAGACAATACTTTGAACTTTTTCATTGTTATCTCTGGTATTTACATTCATACTGCTGAATAACATGCTTTCTCTGAGATTTCTCCATTTATCAATTTTAGAATAATTTATTGCCTTTCTATTACAGTAGTTCAGGATTAGCTCCCTTATGTCAACTTCACCTTTTCCTCTTATCTCATTTTCCCAAAAAAAGATAAAATGTAAGATAAAATGTTTAAGGGGGACTTGTTTGGCTTAGTCACTTAAGCAACCAACTCAATTTCGGCTCAGGTCATGATCTCACGTTTCGTGAGTTCTCGCCCCGGGTCAGGCTCTGTGCTGCCAGCGTGGAGTCTGCTTGGGATTCTCTCTCTCCCTCTCTCTCTGCCCCTCCCCTGCTTGTGCTTTCTCTCTCTCTCTCTGTCAAAATAAATAAGTTTAAAAAAATAAAATATTTAATCAGTATTCAGCATTTACATTATTTTGCCAGATTGTTTTCCTCTTTCAGACAATGATAGTGATAAGCTCACTTTTTCATTGCTCAGTTTTCTATGTACCTAACTCCTCACCAATGCTCCAAAATATTCACCCATTTGTTCATTCATTCATTCATTCATTCAACAAATATGTACTGAGTAACGGCTCTGTGTTGGGCACCATACCAGTTCCTACAGACTCATCGGTGGACAAAACAAACCAAAATCTGTGCTTTTTGACAGCTTCAGTTCGAGTGGGGAACAGGTAAACAATTTAAAGCTGACATAGTGACTAAGTTTTATGTTGCTTTAGAATACGGGATGTGCTCCGGGGAAAAATTAAGAGCACATCACAGGGGTGAGTGCAACCAATGGGGAAGTAGGGGATGTGGAATATGCTGAAGGAGGTTCTGTAATTCAAAATAGGTGGGCAGAGTAGCCCTCACGGAGGTTACATGTGCGCAAAGCATTGAAGAAAGTGAAAAAAATGAGCCAGGTAAGTAAAGGGGGCTACAGGGGAAAGTCCATGCAGGGGCAACATCAGAGGCAACTAGAACCCTGGAGAAAGACATGCTTAGGGTGTTAAAGGACCCATAAGGGTGCTCTGATTGCCAGGACAGAGAGAACATGGAAGAAAGCGATGGAAAGTCACCGGGGCCAGATTATATTCCATTTGTAGGTCTTTATTTTTTTTTAAAGGTGGTTTTTTTAAAGTTTTATTTTATTTATTTTGAGAGAGAAAGAGAGACAGACAGACAGCACGAGCAGGGGAGGGGCAGGGAGAGAGAGAGAGAGAGAGAGAGAGAGAGAGAATCCCAAGCAGGACTCCATCTCATGAACCAGGAGATCATGACCTGACCTAAAACAAAGAGGTGCTCAACTGACTGAGCCACCCAGGGGCCCCCGTAAGTCTTTATTTTTTATGGCCTGAGAGGTTTTGCTTTAGCTTCAAGCCAAAGTTATTTCATCTGAGGGCAATGATTAGTTTACTTTTTATCGAGCAGAGTACCCCTACTTCAGATAGGTCCACATACTCAGAGGGTCCCATAGACAGAAAATAACTAGTCTACATTACAAGTAGCCAAAGACTCAAACGTTCTATTTACGCCACATAGGAGGCAGTGAGTTTGGTAGACAGGAACGCTGATTCCTTCAGCCGTGCACGTCTTTGGGTGCTTAGGTGGGTAGCCTCAGTTCTTCCGTTCCTTGGGTGTAGCGTCTTCAGTTACAATATCACGTACATCATTTCTCTGTCTTCCTAAGCGGGGCAGTCCTGTTATATACGTGGTCATTTTCGCCTTGGGATAGATCCTGAGCTTCACCCTGCTTAACGGAATCTCTGTTCGCACCATCAACGTCCAATTCTACCCAATAAGATGCAAACTGGATGAAATCTATTTCAGACTGTCCTCTAGAACGAAACAAAAGCTATCTCTCTTAGTGCGATAAACATTTTTCCATCTCCTTTGCTTTAATTAGTGCTGCTAAATATATTAAAAGCTGTACAGGACGTAGGCTCAGTATTACACGAATAAGAAAACCAACATGAAGGCATAATAGCTTCTCAACGTTTCTGTCAATCCAGCAAGGAATCTTAGCAGAGCATTGTCTGTAAGACTGCATACAATGCTACCTTTATATGTATTACTGCAGTTAACCTCTGTAACCCTGTGACTGCCCGGATTTGTCAATTATTTACTCCAACTTCCAGAAGAGCGCTAGAAGTTGCCACAGTAAGTGTGCGACAAGGCGGGATCGGAGCTGGTGGCAGCATGTCCAGAAAGACACCAGCAGACCTATGCCCCAGTCTTGCTCAGCTAAGAAAGAGAATACCTCATCCCCCCCCCCACAAGAAAAGACAGTATGGTTGACCACCCTCCCTACAAGGCCACAAAAATATGGCCCAATGATTTGTCCTGGATACTCTAAACTTCTGCCCACACATTTTCAGGTCAAACTCTAGATTTCAATACATCAAAATAGTTAGCTCTTAAATAATCTTGAGGGAACGGTTATTTGTAAGGCGATTTTCAGAAAGGACGGACTTGTAAACAGAGCAGAATGGCGGTTAATATTCAAGAGACTGCCTCCAACCCTTCCCTGGGCAGCATGGACGTTCGTGTAAGGCCGGCTGGTGTTGGCCTCTGCCCAGGGAGTTCATTCCTGTGAATCCTGGGAAAGACTTTGTTATAACAAAGTTATAGTGCAGCAGAGACCCCACCATGAAGGGTGAATTCAAGGCTTTGTTTGTAGCAAAAGGGGTTTAGAGAAATTTGCAAATCCTAAAATGTCTCAAAAAGGAGCGGACCCAGCAAAATATTTTGCAGCCCTTGCATTTTAGAAATAATGTGATTCTCAAAGACAACCCATAATAGAATCCACTGAACAAGAGTTGCCTGGCTCCCCAGGGCTTAGCCTGATTGGGCAGAACAATTTAACTCAGGGATCCCACTTTGCGATTCAGCAGGAAAACACAGACATGTGTCCTAAGAAAGAAGGACATGATGAAATGCTCCAATTCTCTTTCGTCTACCCTAAACGGTTTAGATATTTGGGGGTTTTAGCACAGCCTAATTCTTTCAGTAAAGCCCAGGATGGCTTACCCAATCATTCAAGAGGACTATTTACCCATGTTCCTCTCCGATTACCGTGGGGGTTCACATGAAACGTTAGATGGGATTACTCATTTTAAAACTTGCCACTTCAGAATCACCCAGAGCTTTCATTTCCCAGCTAAGAGGCCTGAGAAACGTCATGATTACCTCTGGACTGAGATGGCAGGCTGCGTCAGAGAATTTTGAGAATGTTATTTCTCTGAACGCAGGCGGCTCAGAGAGCCGAGCACCTGCAAATAGGTTAATGAGCCTCAAAATTGCTGGAGTTGTCGAGACCAACTGTTGAGAATTCCCGTGGAGTTAAGTAGGATGTGAATCCGGCTCTGAGTAAATATCATTACCCATGCTTTGTGACTTCCTGCTCTTGGGTTTTGCAGTGCGCGTGGGTTTTTCCCCTCCAGCTCAACTGTTTGGTAGCAGTTGGGTTGAGGGTGGCTGTAAGTATTCTTTAAAATGGCTCTCTTGGTAGGCAGAGGCCCTGGTGTTTCTTCCTGGAGCTATCTGAGCCATGCAGTACTTTTTAGAGAATTCATTGCATTTTATTCATGTTTCTGTGCCAGGAAAACAAGCAATCGGCTCATGTTCTCAGAAAAAGTACAGTGACGGGTCACTCGGAGGGTCGCATTTTTATGTTGCAGCAGTCAAAAACAGCAATAGCGTCCTGGGCTCCGAACCCAGGCCCTTTTCAATCCAAAGCCACAAATGCTATTCTGATGACCTGGACGGAGAACATTTGCAGCATATTTTGGGTATGTTTTAGTGTAAATGTCAGCTCTGGTTAAAGTACATCATTAGAGGGGCACCTGGGTGGCTCAGGTGGTTAAGCGTCCGACTCTTGATTTCCACCCAGGTCATGATCTCACAGTTGGTGGGTTCCAGCCCCACGTCGGGCTCTGCGTTGACAGCGTGGAGTCTGCTTGTGACTCTCTGTCTCCCTCTGTCTCTGCCCCTCCCCAGCCTGCACTCTCACTAGGCATTTATCCACGGGATACAGGTGTGCTGTTTTGAAGGGACACATGCACCCCCATGTTTACGGCAGCGCTATCGACGATAGCCAAAGTATGGAAAGAGCCCAGATGTCCGTCGGTGGATGAATGGATAAAGAAGATGTGGTATATATATATACCATGGAGTATTACTCGGCAATCCAAAAGAATGAAATCTTGCCATTTGCAACTACGTGGATGGAACTGGAGGGTATTACGCTAAGTGAAATTAATCCGTCAGAGAAAGACAAAAATCATATGGCTTCACTCACATGAGGACTTTAAGAGACAAAACAGATGAACATAAGGGAAGGGAAACAAAAATAATATGAAAACAGGGAGGGGGACAAAACAGAAGAGACTCATAAATATGGAGAACAAACGGAGGGTTACCGGAGGGGTTGTGGGAGGGGGGATGTGCTAAGTGGGTAAGGGCCACTAAGGAATCTACTCCTGAAATCATGGTTGCACTCTATGCTAACTAAATTGGATGTAAGTTTTAAAAATTAAAAAAAAAATTTTTTTAATTAAAAAACCCAAATAAATAAATAAACTTTTTTTTTTTTTTTTTTTTAAGTGTTATCATAAAAGGGCACCTGGGTGGCTCAGTCGGTTAGGCGTCCGACTTCGGCTCAGGTCATGATCTCGCGGCTCATGGGTTCAAACCCCACAATGGGCTCTGTGCTGACAGCTCAGAGCCTGGAGCTTGCTTCGGATTCTGTGTCTCCCTTCCTCTCTCTGCCCGTCCTCACTTGCGCTCTGTCTCTCCCTCGAAATGTTTAAATAAACGTTAAAACTAAATTAAAAACAATTTTTTAAAGTGCATCATAAAAACACAAAGTGCACCCATGGTAAGTGTATAGCTCCATATATTGTCACAAAATGACCACGCCCAGGTGACTGTAATTCAGATCAAGAAACAGGACAGTCTCAGTACCCAGAAGACCCTCCCCCATGCCCTCTCCAGGGCTAGCCTCTCAGGAGGAGCGACTACCCCGACTTCCAACACTTGGGGTTCTTTTTTCTTTGTCTTGAACTCTGTACAGATGGAATCAGAGAGTGTGACTCTCGTATCTGGCTTTTTTCAACTATGCAGGGATTTTATGCATCTGCCCTTATTACAAACCTTCTACATCACTGTCCCATTGACAAGGAAACCATTAATCTGCCCGGTGCAACAGTTTGCTCACTTCAAAACCCACCAAGTAAAGACATTCACGTCGGAAATAAATGTATACACGGCTGCATTATATGCTTCAGCCTGCCAATAAGCACATCCGGTTTCTAACAGAGGAGGAAAGGAACTTCCACTGGGCCTTTTTAAAGGCAGAAGAGAACCTGGGCTTTGCTGTGCAGCCACGATACGAAATTAAAAGGACGGTGGGAAACCAAGTTGGGGGACTCTGTGCTTTGAACTGAAGCATAAGGCGGGTGATGTGCACACAATGTTGATGGACCAGCACGGAAGATAAAAGCCTGCTGTATGATGGCAGATGGTATGTGTTCCCCATAAACAGGCCACTGCAGGTGATACCTTACTTCCTGTAGTTGGTAGTTCACATTATTAGACAAGTGACTTCCTTAGCGTCTGGTCAAGGAAAGGACAAGCATCGTCATCACCATCAGATCAACTTTCATGTCTAAGCTGAATTAAAACAGTACGACTTTGTCACTGATGGTAACGCAAGGCCAAGGATTCAGAATAGTCGGAGTCCTAACGGCAAGTCGCGAAATAATTTGAGGTTATTGCTGCGTGCAAAAATATATAGGGGCCAACTTTACGGCAAGTAAGCTATGGGATTATCTTATCACATGCATGGGCACCACAAATGCAACTGCAGGTTTATTTTACCATGCATCAAGCCTGACAACTAACTAGATTCCAAGTGAATCGAGCACTTGTTTGGAAAAAAAAAAGTAATCAACTACGGATTCTTTCAATAACAGCCTGAGTTCCTTCCTGAGTTTCCTGCCAGCAAAAGGCAGGGGGTTTATGCCACTTATTTTTGAGCAAACCACATTTCTCTAATATGGCTGATCCCTCCCAGTCTAAACATTTTCTCTGAAAATGTGAAACCCTGCAATTAAATCTTCCTCGCCGAAACAGGGAGAGTTCACCGAGCTGAGAAACCAAGTGCATCTCCCATAGAGAAGACTGTGATCGGAGGGAGGGAGTGTTGTCTGGTGGGAAGATCCACTGATAGCATGAAAACAGGAGGCTGCGGGAGGAGAGGAGGGGAAAAAATCGCATGTGCGCATCTGAGACCTGCTATGTTCAAACAGACGTTCAAAGCCGGTTGGGTGTGTGTGTTTGTCTCTGAGGCGCGGCAATACCGACAATACTCAAAATATTTCTTATGACAAAGATCACCTTTGAATTAAATAAGCTTTGCTCGTGATGATTTTCCTTCTAGTCATGTTTTGCCTTGGGAAGAAAGAAAGAGCTTTACTAAGAAAAATAGTGGATTTGTTAATACAGTGATTCACTGGGTTGAAAAGCGGCATCTAATGTTTCACAAGTGTGATCTTTCCTCCTTGAGGATCTTATTTGTTAGCATTTAACCACAGTGGTGTTTCACAGAGGGTCACTTTGGGAGAGGTCCAGAAATTCCTGTCTTTCCCCCTGACCGTTGCGTTGATGACAGTTGGGGGAGGCTGGGGAAGATGATTTGCTCCCCAGAATGTAAGAAGTCACATAAAGATTCTGCCTTTGAGAGTGAGCGTGAGGGCACTGGAGGCAGGCACCTATTTGGATCACCTGCTAAAAATACACCTTCATTGGGGCGCCTGGGTGGCGCAGTCGGTTAAGCGTCCGACTTCAGCCAGGTCACGATCTCGCGGTCCGTGAGTTCGAGCCCCGCGTCGGGCTCTGGGCTGATGGCTCGGAGCCTGGAGCCTGTTTCCGATTCTGTGTCTCCCTCTCTCTCTGCCCCTCCCCCGTTCATGCTCTGTCTCTCTCTGTCCCAAAAATAAATAAACGTTGGAAAAAAAAAAATTTAAAAAAAAAGATACACCTTCATTATCTTGCCGCATGTCCCCAAGTCGCCAAAATTAAGGTAATTTAAGGCAAGCTATCTCCAGAATGCCCTGCTGTTAAAATATGTTCATTCTTCTCCCAACAGACATTTATCAGGCCTAACAGCTGCCGGGTGTGTACAGTCCCAGGTGTAGCAAAAAGGGAGAGAAAGCAGCAGTCGAGCAAGGCACGCTCTCCCTAGCTTTGTATTAAGGAAGTGACGTGATTTTGTGTTTTAGAACAAACACCCTACTGGCAACTAAGTGGGCATTAGGAGAGGGGAAACATGGACAAGATTTACAAAGCTACTACGTTGAATAGTCCAGGCGTGTGTGGATGAAGGCCTTGACCTCAGTCGGTGATCACTGGGATGGAGGCAGAGTAAGTATCCGTGAAATACTACAGCTTTCACCGCTCAGTATGGCAGCCATGAGCCACGTGTGGTTACTTAAGTTCAAATTGAAATGAATTAAAATTAAATAACACTCAAAATTCCATTAGCCCCACTAGCCATATTTCAAGTGTTCAACAGCCATACCTAGCTAGTGGCTACCTTACTGGGCAGTGAAGATGAAGGATGTGTCTACATTTGCAGGAATTTCTGTTGGGCAAAGCTAGGAAGGCCTTTGTTGTTTCAAAACTTTATGATTAATTGTGCAGTTGATGACACAAGAATTTGTAGTATTGCAGGAGTATTAATTTGAACCGTACTGTGGTTTGATATATGAGAAATAGTTGCTTGGCTATTGGTGAGCTATATGGTCCCTGCTGCCCCCTCCAAAACTGTCATCTCAATGATAATTGGTGATTATGGAACTGTCCTGCATAACACATGTATATATATATATATACACAGTATTATGTATTATGCCGTATTATGTATGTAGAGATCATCTATTTCTATACCTATATCTAGATTTAGATTATAGACTTTTTTTAAGTTTACTTATTTATTTTGAGAGAGAGTGCACAAGCAGGGGAGGGACAGAGAGAGAGGAAGAGAGAGAATCCCAATCCGGCTTTATGCTGTCAGTGCAAAGCCTTACACCAGGCTTGAACTCACGAACCGTGAGATCATGACCTGAGCCTAAATCAAGAGTCAGAAGCCAACTAAGCCACCCAAGCACCCCTAGATTATAGATTTAGATATAGGTATATAAAACATCAGAGTCCTTCAAAAAAAAAAAAAAAAGGATGCCAGGATGCATGATGGAAATGTCTGTGAACAAGAAAGGGGAAAAGAACTAGGGTGGACAGGCAGAATCTTCCAACAGTGCAGGTATGACACCTGAGAAGGCGAGAGGGAAGGAAGGCAAGCCGAGTAAGAACAATATCAGAGTGTAACAAAGTTCCAGGAAAAATTCAGCCAGGCTGATAAGGACTCCTTGAGTCAATGTCACCAGTCAGGAGAGTCCCAAATCACAGGAATGGGTCTGCATTGGTTAGTATCCCCCATGTGCTCAATCAATGTCTGGGAGCAGCCTACAGGAAACGTGGCCTTGGTTTTAAATGTGGGAGTGGGTTCAGAGGGAATCAGTGGGGTCCCTCAGATATCATGTTGTCTGGGTGCAGAACACCTCAGCAACACCTTTTCATGACTTCCACAATAGTGGATTTTGTATTATTTTATATATATATGCAATAAAGAATAGATACTACATTTTATGGTATCTTGTATCTAATACAAATATGTTATATATAATACCTAATACTTCAAATGTTAAAATATTAGATATATTTGATAGTGTGCTGTGTTTATAATTATTATGTACTCAAGAACTGGGGAATTCGTACAAATGCTTGTGATAATCAAAGACTTCCTGTGATTAGGTGGTAGAATCAGAAAGACTTGATGGGATGCTTCCCCCCCAAAGGTGGAGTAGACATATTTTCTTTCTTCCTGCCACTAAATACAACTAAAACCCCTGGGCGTTATATATGAAACAAACATAAGGAGACTCTGGAAGGTGGAGAGAAGAGGCAGACTAGCTAGGAATCAGGACCTGAGAAATGACATGATGGTAAGTTCCCTAGGTTTTCTTTGTGCCCCACATGTCCCAAACTGGGTACTAGAAAAGCCAATAACCCAGGAATGTCATTGAGCAAAATTGTTGAAGCCCCAACAAAATCCTAGTCTCTTGTTCCAAAAGATCAGAAAAGAGGTACTCTAGCAATATAGAAAACTTTTAGGAAAAAACCACTCTACTATAGCCAAATACCACAGGGTGGAACAAAAACTGTGGCCACACCCCATACCCACCAGAAAAGGCTAAGTTGAGAACCTAAATTTCCATCTTTGTCAAGCTATAGTGAAGTGCTCCAACAACCTACAAGGGTCATAGCAGAGAAGGTTTAGTAGGGAGCCAGAACTTTCATCCCCCGTGGTCACTAGTGAGTGCCTTCTTTGAGGTGCCA
The DNA here is from genome assembly GCF_022079265.1 of Lynx rufus. Classification (NCBI taxonomy): domain Eukaryota; kingdom Metazoa; phylum Chordata; class Mammalia; order Carnivora; family Felidae; genus Lynx; species Lynx rufus. The sequence goes on from NW_025814878.1 coordinate 129,630,159, forward strand.
GTGTAGACCATATGGAGAACTTGAACTTCCAATCCTATCCTGTAGTAACAAGGCACTCCTCCTCCTTCTTTATAGGGTGGTGTCAGAGGGAGCCCCAGATAAGAGTCAGGATTTTACTATCACCCAGCGCTAATGAGACTACTCCCATCCAGGGTGGCCGTGTAAATCTCATGGGGAGCAGTAATGAAGCATTCCTTCTCCTCTCAGCTAGTAACCAAAATGGTATGTGTAGAAGACTAGCAGAAAGCCAGAACTCCCATCAACCCAGCAATAATGAGAAGTCTCTTCCCTTGGGTGTCAATAGAGGCTGAGTGGAAAACCTGGACATCTATACCACCTGGAGTAACAAGGACACCCCCCCCCCATTCCCTCCCAAAGTGGTGTCAGAAAAAGCCAGCTAAAATAAAAGGTTTAAAAAAGATCCCTAATATCATAATACTCAAATATTTCAGTTACAATATAAAGTCACTCATCATACCAAGAACCAGAAAGCTCTCATGTTGAATTAAAAAAAAAATACAATCAATAGATTCCAGCACTGAAATGGCAGAGATGTTAAAATTACCTGACAGAGTTTTTAAAGTAGCCATCATAAAAATTTATCAACCAGCAATTAAGTGCATGCTTAAAACAAATGAAAAAATAGTATCAGCAGAGAAATAGAAAGTCTCGGCAAAGAAGCAGGAGATATAAAGTGGATATAAAATGGAGAATTCTAGAACAGAAAATATAATAACTGCAATAAGAAATACTTAATTAATGGGCTCAACAGAAGAATGAAAGGGACATAAGAAAGAGTCAGTGAACTTGAATATAAAAAAGAAATTAACCTATCTTAAGCATTAAAATACACTGAGGGGAAAAAAAATGAGCAAAGCAAGGATCTGTGGAACTATTACAGGAGATCTAACATGTGTGGCATTGTAATCCTAGAAAGAGAAGAGAATAAGGTGGGACTGAAAAAATACTCAATGAAATAATGGCTGCAAGTTTTCAAACTTTGGCAAAAGACATAAACCTACAGATTCCAAAGAAGAGAAACAACTCCTTACCTACAGGGGAAGCACAATTGGAATGAATGTACATTTTTCACCATAAACTAAGGAAGCCAGAAGGAATTGGCACATTTTGTGAGTGCTGAAAGTAAAGAACTGTCAACTCAGAATCTTATCTCTAGTGAAAATATTTTAAGGAATAAAAAGAAAATTAAGACAGTCTCAGCTGAGGAAAAACTAAGAGAATTTGTTGTTCAGCAGACCTATCCTAAAAGAATGGCTAAAAGAAACTGTCTAAACAAAGAGCAAATAAAAAAAGGCATCATGGAATGTCAAGGAGGAAGAAAGAAAGCAGTAAGCAAAAACAGAGGCAAATACAATAGACTTCTCTTAAGTCCTCTAAATCATGTTTGGGCATTGAAGCAAAAATTATGGCACAGTTTCACTTGTAGAGGAAATATTTATGATAATTATATTATAAATGGGGATGGGTAAAGGAATGTCAAAGAAGATTTCTACACTTCACTCAAACGGGTAAAATGGTGATGCCAGTTATGTGTTTTATATGTGTAATGTTCTACCTTGAACAATCACTGAAAAAAAAAACTTTACAAAGAGATATACCTATAAATACTATAAATAGAATGAATTCAAAAAAAGGTTTCAATTCCCACAGGAATCTGGAAAAAAGTAAACAGAAATGAAAGAGAGAGAGAAAACAGAAAACAAAAATTTTAATGCCAAACTGAAGCCCTAATCTACCAACAATCACATTAAATGTAAATGGTCAAGGTCTACCAATTAAAAGACAGAGACTGGCAGAATGAATAAAGACTTCACCCAACTATATGCTACCTATAAGAAACTCACTTGAAATATAACAGTGTTAGTCATGTTGAAAGTAAAATAATGGAAAAAAGATATATCATGTAAATATTTTTAAAAAGAAGAAGTAGCTATATGAATGTCATATAAAGTAGACTGGGGAGCAAAAAATAAAAAATAAAAAATAAATTTACCAGAGACAGAAAGGGATATTTATAATGATAAGAGTTTCAACCCACCAAGAAGACATTATAATCTTTTTTTAAATGTTTATGTGTGTGTGTGTGTGTGTGTGTGTGTGTGTGTGAAAGAGAGAGAGAGAGAGAGCGAGCAAGCAGGGGAGCGGCAGAAACAGAGGGAGACACAGAATCCAAAGCAGGCTCCAGGCTCTGAGCTGTCAGCACAGAACCTAATACGGGGCTCAAACCCACAAACTGTGAGATGATGACCTGAGCTGAAGTCAGATGCTTAACCAACTGAGCCACCCAGGCACCCCAAGAAGACATAATAATCTTAAATGTGTCTGCACCAAAAAGCAGAGCTGCACAATATGTAAAGCAAAAACTGATAGAATTGAAAAGAGAAAGAAACAAATCCACAGTTGTAGGTAGAAGTTTCAGTACCTCTATCTCAACATTGAATACAGCAACTAGACAGGAAACCAGCATGGATACTGATGAGCTCAGCAATACCATCGACCATCAGCCAACAGAATCTGATTGACATCTATAGAACACTTCCCCTAATGACAGTGGAAGACACATCTCAAGTGTCTGTGGAACACGGACCAAGATAGACTATGTCCTGAGCCATAAAACAGACCTCAACAAATGTAATCAAAATGTGGTGTCAGACCTAAAATTAAAGCCCAATATTCTGTTCTGCTTTGACATCTGGTGAAATCAAGAAAGCCTCATCTGGCCTAACCACAAGTTCCCCTCCCCACTGTGTTATTGTGGATAAGATCGCCTAGCCAAACAACCATTCTTATCAAGGGGAACAGCTGCAGCTCTTGCATATCCCTGAGTGGCAGGTTTCAGTTCCTTGCCCACCATGGAATTATTCAAACAATAACTTTCAATCAATCACATTCTTCTGTGGGAAGCACCTCATCTTCTTGATACTACAAAGCCTGCCTCCCACAGCCACTGATTGTTTACACTGCTCCTGAATGCAACCCCGGTGTCCTCCTCCTCCAGGCTGTGAGTATATGTGATTAACAAACTGCTGTCAATCTCACCTTCTCATCCGTCCAGTGTCTAGTGTCATGAGTTTGGCTATCAACTTAACCCTAGAGCAGGAGTCCCTCCTTCACCAATCAGATGAATGGGAGGTGATTAAACCATGAAATCACACATGGTGTGTTCTTTAGCCGTAAGGGAATCAACCCAAATCAATAAACAAGATATCAAAATATGTAAGAGCCCTAGGCTAAACAACGCACTTCTAAACAAGCCATGGTGAAAGAGGAAAGGTCAAGAGAAATTTTAAAAAGATGTGATGAACGATCAAGGGTGAGGATAATTAAAGGGAAAAAGGAGTTGGGACTGGTTTCAAATTCAGATGATGAGAGGCAGGAGGCAATCTCGCCATCATAGTCCCCTTAAGAGATCAATGCAGATATGTGTATTCCATTAACTACTTACCCACCTTGGAAGTAGAAGCAGATACAGAGCTCTAAGGGGAAAGTTGATACGTAGAAGATAGGAAAAAAGCTGAAGCAAAACTATGGGAGTGCCCACCAGAAACAGGTGAATCACCATCACGAGACATCAGGAGATCATGGAGGAAGGTGGGAAATGGGTGGAGGTTGATGGTATGGCACAGAGGACTTCCTTCCTCCCTCCCATGCCCTGCCTTATGTTTAGCCCTTTTAGTGGGAATGCTGACAAGGAACATGGACCTTCTGAGTGTGATAATCATGTGATGAAAACTCTCTGCCAACTGCTCCTCTCTGAGCAGCCGGAAGTTATTCTTTATTAACTTTTCTTTACCCTTGCCTTTTATCTGCCCAGAGTCTGCAGATATTCAGAAGATTATTTGGCCATGGTAACTATAAAGATACAGGAATGAATCTTTAAAAACCAGTTTAATAAATAGTATCTATTGTTTTAGGGTTTATTGCCTCACCCAATTTTTTCAGCCTGACTTGCCATACTCCCATCAAGTATTTCCTTGTTTATGAGTAAGTCAAGATCATGTCTATCCCCAAATTTCTGCATGTTAATTAATTTGATTCTGTGACAGGGTAGCAATGACTAACTTTTAAAATTCAGTACGATATAATTGCAATAGCATGAATTACATGTAGCATATATTATATAATATACATATAATTATGTGTGTAATTATCTATATTTAAATATATAGGTGTGTATATATTTAGAAAAATGACATCTAGAAAAACACACAGGTATGTATGTAAGGTTCTTAACTGAAAGGGTAATTTCTAGAATGTTATTAACATTCATCTCCGGATTATAACCCACATGTGAATGCCAAAGAAGAAAGGGGGTTCCGTCACCACTTCCTACGGCATTCAAATCAATTCGTGCAGGAATGCCCACAGGTATGCGTACACACCTATATACAAACACAATCCATATTCAATCCTCTTTCCAGTTTGCTTAGAAACATCTCGCTCTGCAAAAAAAAAAGAAAAAAAAATTCTAAAAATTTCCACAACATCATGCCACACCAGTTAGGAAATCATAATGTTCCTTATTCAACATTATGCACCATGACTAAATTATAATCTACATGCTTTGGGGTAATGGAGGAAGATTCATACTCTAAAGAAGGATTATTTTGTGACTCAACCTTCTGTTGTCCTTTCTATGTGATTCTAGCAATAGGTAAAACAGCCTCAACCATTTTCCTGTAATCATCCTGGGGTCCAATTGTGGGAAGGAGTACTCCAAGTTACTGCAGGAGAAATCTCCGTTAACTTTCCATTTTCCTTTTCCTTTTTTTACATTCTGTTTTCTCCTTTGTAACATATACAAAGCCATTTAAACAAAAAGGATGGCTAAAAATATCTAAGCTTCAGAGAGAGGAGTTTATCAGCTGTGGTCAATAAGTAAATATTTATAAGTATTCCTATTTAACAAGCATTTTGAAGACTACCATTCATTCTTAAATATTTAGGAAGTGCTTTGGCAGCTTAAAAGAAGAAAAGAAAGAATGGATATCTTGTATAAACTTGCCATATATAAACATACCGATGATATGACAAATAATAAACAGTAATAAAGTGGCGTGCAAAATTGCACAAATGTTAGAAAATTGTGGATCACAGCTATACAAATGTAAGCATTGCAGAGCAAAAAGATGAGAAGAAAATATTTTAAAACATTATTTGTTAGAGGTGAAAATTTGAGTAAACCTTTTCTTTAGACTACTCTTTTTGTAGTTTCTAAATCTTCTAGGAGTTTATCTTACTTATGTCTAATAAAGAGATTAATTTTTTCTGGAGTAAAATAAAATTTGCCTTCAAATCAAATTTTGAGTCACAAAAGCCACAATTTCTGTTTAAATTTTAATTGGAAATAGTCTCCTCTAGGAGAGATGGTGAATTTAAAATTTTTTTTTCTGCTGGAAGCGAATATTTTTAATACTCAAAGTTCTGTAACATAAGTGATCTTATATTTGATTCTGTGGTAGAGCTGGTTGCTAAGGTACTGACTTACCAGTTTATATGACTCAGCTAAGACACTAAAAATGAGGCAGAAATTTGGAGAGGTTTTCAAAAGAAAAGAAAAAGAAAAGAGAAGAGAAGAAAAGAAAAGAAAAAGAAAGGGAAGGGAAGGGAAAGAAGAGGGGAGGGGAGGGGAGGGGAGAGGGAAGAGAAGAGAAAAGAAGAGAGGAGAAGAGAAGAGAAGAGAAGAGAAGGAAAGAAAAGGAAAGGAAAGGAAAGAAAAGAAAAGAGAAGAGAAGAGAGGAAAAGAAAAGAAAAAAGAAAAGAAAAGAGAAGAGAAGAGAAGAAAAGAAAAAAGAAAAGAAAAGAAAAGAAAAGAAAAGAAAAAGAAAGGGAAGGGAAGGGAAGGAAGAGGGGAGGGGAGGGGAGGGGAGAGGGAAGAGAAGAGGAGAAGAGAAGAGAAGAGAAGGAAAGAAAAGGAAAGGAAAGGAAAGAAAAAAGGAAAGAAAAGAAAAGAAAAGAAAAGAAAAGAAAAGAAAAGAAAAGAAGGAAAAAGAAAAAATCCTGATAGAAAATATGGAAAAATATTGAGAGGTGAACATGGTAGTGATGAGACCTTGGTTTGTGCACAAAACAAAGCCTAACAGTAGCACAAAGTAAAAGCATACAAGAATAGAAATAGCATAGCCATTAGAGTCAGACAAACTAGTGTTTAAATTCCTCTCTGCTCCTTGCTATGATTTTCTGCAAGTTATTTATCCCTATGGACCTTAGCTTTTTCATCTATAAATGGAAGATATTTATAACTACTCCATGTGATTGTTGTAAAGGTTAAATAGAACAACCTCCGCATACATAAAAGTCCCTGGTGTGAAGTCCATATTGAGGAAACGTCAGTTTCCTATTTATATGGTTAATGGAGTTATGCAGTGGGTATTACCCATTTCCTTACATAAACGTTTTACCTTCTGTTCTCTTATCAGCTAGGAATGCACTGGTCTTCCACTAACAGGAAAACCAGCTTCGGGATGGTTTCACATAACAAGATGTAGAATGGAGATAGGTATCAGGCTCTGGCCCAGTTACTCATTGAGGCTACTCATTGAGGTTCTACACTTTTCCTCCACTATCTCTAGTGGGTTGGCTTTCATCATCATGCTTCTTGCCTCATGGTTACAAGGTGACTGCTGCAGTTTGTGCTATCACATAAAAATTCAAGGCAGGGAAAAACTCTTAGAGGAAACGGGCTTTCTTCTGAAGGAGGTTTATAATTTTATTTGAGAATAAAGTCCTTCACAAGAAACCCCTTATACCTCGTTAGCCAATACCTCATCGTAAGGCTGGTCCAGGAGAATGAGATATTTTAAATATTTCTTCGCAGCTTTATTGAGATATCACTCAAATGCCATATAATTCACTCACTTTGAGTGTGCAATTTAATGGTTTTTAGTACACTCGCAAAATTGTGTGATCGTCATCACCGTCAATTGTAGCACATTTTCATCACGACACCAAAGACTCTGTAAACATTATTTCCTCCCAGCTCCCTAAGATGTAGGCTACTTTCTGTCTCTATAAATATGCCTATTCTGGACATTTCGTATGAATGAAATCATACAGCATGTGGTCTTTTGTGTTGTAACCAGCTTCTTTCACTTAGCATAATGTGTTCAAGGTTGATCCATCTTGTAACACAAATCATCACTTCAATTGGTTTGTTTGTTTGTTTGCCAAATAATATTTCATTGTATGGATAGACTATATTCTATTGGATTATTTTCATATTCTAGCTAATGTGAACAAAGTTTCTATGAACATTTATGAGCAAGTTTTTGTATGGACATATGTTTTGGATACCTACATAGGAGTGGCATTGCTGGACCATATGCTAACCTCGTAGCCCCATGTTTTACCTCTTGAGGGATTTCCAGGCTGTTTCCAAAGTGGCTGCACCATGTTAAAATCCCATCGACAATGGAGTTCCATGCATACTTTAGAAGATTTATGCTATGTTGTTGTCGGGTGGTCTATTAGATCTAGTTTATTTACAGTATTATTCCAAGTCTTCTATTTCCTTGATCATGTGCCCAGTTGTTCTATCCATTTTTGAAAGTGGAATATTTAAGCTCCAACTATTACTGTTGAATTGACTCTTTCTTCCTTCAATTCTGTCAGTTTTTGCTTCACGTATTTTGTGGCCCTGTTGTTAGGGGCATATGTTTTTGTAATTGTCATATCTTCATGATAGATTGACCTTTTTATCATTATTAATGTCCCTCTTAATCTCTAGTACATAGGTTGTTTTAAAGTCTATTTTGTCTGAAATTATATAGCTTCTCCAGCTCTTTTATGGTCACTATTCATGTGATGTTCTCTTTTTCTATCCTTTCACTTTCAGCCTGTTTGTATCTTTGAATCTAACATGTGTCTCCTGTATACACCAAATAGTTGGATCTTGGGTTGTTTTTTTGTTTGTTTGTTTGTTTGTTTTTTCTCAATCCCGTCTGGAAATCTCTACTTATATTGTTTATCCTATTCACATTTAATGTCATTGTCGATACTTACATTTTGCTATTTACATCTGCCATCTTGTTTTTCATTTTCTATATTTCTCTGGTTTTACCTGTCTATTCCTCTTTTGCTACTTTCTTTTGCATTATTTTTTAGTGTAACGTTTTGATTCCTTTCATAATCTTTCACATTTTTTGAGCTTTTTTCTCAGTGACTACTCTAGGCTTATAACATACATCTTAACTTATTAGTATTGACTTTAGATTTCTATTAACATAATTCCAGTGAGATATAGAAATGTTATTTCTATGAAGTTCTATTCCCTCTTTTCCTGCGTTTGCCATTAATAATAATTAATGGATTTTTTTCATTATGGCTATTGCATTTTTTAACTACAGAATTTCTACTGTTCTTTTGAATAATATCTATCCTCCATGGGGCACCTGGGTGGCTCAGTTGGTTGAACATCCGATTCTTGATGTCGGCTCAAGTCATAATTCCAGGGTTGTGGGATCAAGCGCCGGGTCGGGCTCCACACTGAGTGTGGATCCTGCTTCCAATTCTTTCTCTCTGTCCCTCTGCCTCTCTCCCCTCTTTGTACTCTCTCTCTCTAAAAAAGTAAAAATAAAAAAATAATAATTTCTATCCTCTTATTTTGATTCTCTATATGCTGAGATGTTATCATGCTTTCTTTTACTTCTTTAAGCATGGTTTTCTTGAGTTCTTTGAACGTATTTGTAATAACTGCTCCAAAGTCTTTGACATCTGGACCCTTTCAAATGCAGTTTCTGTTTTCTTCTTTCTTCCCTCAGTGTGGGTGACAGTTTTCCTGTTTCTTTGCATTTCCTTTAATTTTTCGCTGAACATGGGACAGATTAGACACTATACCTTGGCAACTCTGGCTACCACACCACCCCCAGGACTTTTGTTGTTTCATTTAGTTCTTTATTTGTTTATTGATTTGGCTGGACCCTTTCAGTGGAGTGTATTTCTTCTACAATGTGCAGCCTCTGCTATTTCTCAGAGGATGCAGCCTTGGGCATGCATTCAGTCACCTTGGGACGACAATGGTTTAGCAGGGCTCTCTTTTTTGAAGGTGTCTCTTCCTTGATCTCCCTGTTAAGCTTCCGGTTTGTCTGCCTCTACTGACATTACAACAGCAGTTAGCCTCCACCACTTTCTGGCTGATTATTCTATTGTTCTCCACAACATTTGGGGTCACACACTTTTCCACGTTCTTATTCAGGCCTTTTTTTTTTTTTTTTCAGGAGTATTCAAGCCCAGGCATTGAGTCTTGTTCAACCCCAGGAGGGTTCTTGTTAGGTCTTTCTTTCCCCAGCCTCTCTCTGTGAAACTTCTAACTGGATGTTGCTATCATGGGGCTCCCTTCCTCCTCTTAACTGCTTACCACCAAAATCTGTGTTGATTTCAACAGCGCCCTTAGGCTTGAGTCTCCGTGTGTCCTGTTCTGGATAAAGTCAGTTCCCTCAATGAGAGCTGTAGCGCTTGTCTATTCTTATGGTCTGACTCTCCCCTGGGCAAAACCTCTGTGTTTCTGCTCTGCAGCTAGAGACAGAGACAGAGGCACGTTTCTATGCAGTAACACCCCTGATTTGCAGGTGGGTTGCTGGATAGGGGAAGTAGATTCTCAGCTTGCTCTTTACTGGCTCTGAATTTCTCCTCCGATAGGTGTTCATTTTGGGTTTGCAGTTCTTCACAAATGTTGTTCCACTACCTGCTGGCTGACACCGTTTCTGAAATTCAGCTGTGGTTCTGATCTTTATCCCTCTGCACATTATGTGCCTTTGTTTTTCTCTGGCTGCTCGTACGATTTTTCTCATTATCGCTGTTTTTTCATAAACGCGGACGATGTGCCTAATGTAATTATTTTTAGGCTTATTCTACTTCAGTTTTTGTTTGAGTCTTACATCTATAGATTTCCATTTTTCATCAGATTTGTAACATTTTTCACAGTTATTTGTTTAAAAAATTTTGCTCCTTTTCCCGCTATGGTCCTGCTTCTCCAGGAACCCGTATACACATGAGACTTCCTGATGTTTTTTCACAAGTCACTCAGCTTCTGTTTATTTTTTTTTTTAATCTTTTTTTCTTTCTCTGCTTCAGTGTGGATGGTTTCTGTTGCTATATCCTCAAACTCACTGAATTTTTTTTTAGGGGGAAGGCATAGTTTAATTCATCCCATCCACTGTATTTTTGATCGTGACTTTCATAAAATTAGTGTGTTTTATTTTCAGATAAGTATTCTTTATATCTAGAAGTTCCATTTGGGCCTTTGTTGCTTTATTCCTTTTCTCTTCTCATTGTTTTCATGCTTTTCTTTACATCTTTGAGAATGTTTATAATATTTAATTATTTATTACACCTGTTTTAAAGTACTTATCTGATAAGTCCATCACCTCTGTCATTTCTTGGCATGCTTTCATTGATCAACTTTTGTTCCTGGGTGTGGGTCATATTTTCCTGTTTTGTTGCCTGCCTCGTAAATTGTGGTTGAATGTTAGGTATTTTGGATTTGTACATTTTTGAATCCTACATTTTGTGTTATTTCTTTTTTTTTTTTCAATGTTTGTTTATTTTTGAAAGAGAGAGAGACAGGGCACGAGCGGGGAAAGGGGCAGAGAGAGAGAGAGGGAGACACAGAATCTGAAGCAGGCTCCAGGCTCTGAGCTCTCAGCACAGAGCCTGATGCAGGCTCAAACCCATGAACCGTGAGCTCATGACCTGAACTGAAGTCAGATGCTTAACCGACTGAGCATCCAGGCGCCCCCGTGTTATTTCTTTAAAGAGTTCCGTACTTTGTTCTGGCATATTCCTGTTTACATCAGTTTTAGCCATTTAGACTCTTTAAGCCTTTGAGTTAGTTTTTTTTTTTCTTTTGAGTCAGATCTTGAGAGCAGCTTTACTTGAGGGCTAATTTAGTCACTCCACCAAATCATGACTGAGGACTGTAACAAATGCTCCTTGTATTATGAGACCTCTACATCCTGGCTGGTGAGAATGCACATTATTCCCATCCCTGTGGGACCTCCAGAAATCCTTGGCTAACTGTCTTCTAGTGGCTCTTTTCTTGGCCTCGTGGAGTTTGGCCACCACTCATATGTAGGACAGAACTCAGCAAATGACTCAAGTGCCATGCTCTGTGGAACTCTGGAACTCTTTCTGTGTGCAGCTCCCTCTTCGGTATTCTGATTCACAAACCACGGCCACGTCAGCTTTCTGGAACACTGATTTCTGCCTCCTCCACTCGGCTAGCTCCTCCATTTTGGCTAGCTGGCTCTGTTTGGGTTTGCTCTCTCTTCCCTGGAGTTGCACACACCTGCACACAACATTTCAGCTTGTATCCTACCGATTGAAATTTAATCACGTCAAAGCACCTAGATATAAAAAGACTGGGAAATGTAGTTTGTATTCTGGGTGGCCCTGGGTCAGCTAAAAATCAGTTCTATCCTTGAGAAACAAAAGAAAAACAGATACTGACAGTTTAACTGCATTTTTTTTTTTTTTTTTTTGAGGGAGAGAGAGAGCACAGCATGCAGGGCAGGGGCAAGAGGGAGAGGGAGAGAGAGAATCTTAAGCAGACTCTGCACCCAGCACAGAACTTGACACAGGGCTGGATCTCATGCCCACAAGATCATGGCCTGAGCTGAAATCAAGAGTCGGATGCTCAACCAACTGAGCCACCCAGGTGCCCCAACAGCAATCTTTAACGTGAAATCCCTCTACTATCAAGGGAAAGTAAGTAGCATTTAACCCTTTTAAAAATAGAATATTTCTTTTCCCAGAAGTCTATGTATTTTCATTAATGTTTTATTGGGCATGACGCCCAGTTCACATAAAGCCATTGGATTCCAGTTTGAATATCCTTATGAGTTGTAATATTTTCAGAATATGAAAGAATTTGAGATCCCCTTAAATCAGACACAAATTACATTTTAAAGTAGTTTTCCATCAAGTTCAGGTATCTTTACAGTTAAAGGGAACTATATAAACTTATCATGGAAGTTAAGGAAATGCAAAAACTAGTCAACCTGGGTAGAAGTTGCTGTCTTCTCTGAGTTCACAGATATCACGTAATACGTGTTTAGAAGACCAATATCTTTTCAAGCTTTGCATCCCACAACACAGTAAATCTTAAAAAGCACTCAATAATCAATGAAATGAGTCATAAAAGGATGTTTGCAACAACTTTATTCATAATAGCCAAAACCTGGAAATTCTAATTAATGTTACACCCGCTGAAACATTTAGGGGAAGTCCATTGATGTTTACAATTTGCCTTAAAATTTACCAAGACAAAAATGGATTGATTGACGGAGAGAGAAATGGTTAAAAGATAAATATGGGGGGCGCCTGGGTGGCGCAGTCGGTTAAGCGTCGGACTTCAGCCAGGTCACGATCTCGCGGTCCGTGAGTTCGAGCCCCGCGTCAGGCTCTGGGCTGATGGCTCAGAGCCTGGAGCCTGTTTCCCATTCTGTGTCTCCCTCTCTCTCTGGCCCTCCCCCGTTCATGCTCTGTCTCTCTCTCTGTCCCAAAAATAAATAAATGTTGAAAAAAAAAATTAAAAAAAAAAAAGATAAATATGGGATAAACAAGTCTAGCGAAATGCTGATAGTAGAATCCTGGTGGCTATATGGATGCTAGCTGTACAAGTCTTTTAATTCTGCATTGTGTTTGAAAATCTTTTTAATATGTTGAGAAGAAAAATGAGAGTGGGAGTAGTTTAGAGGTAAACATCTGGTCAGAACTTTTAGCCAAAATAATTTCAGTTAACCAGAATTATAGTTGTCTTCTTTAGGGTATATGGATCTTTTAAGCTTGGAAAAAAGCATATAAAGTTTTTAAACAATAAAATTATAGTGTTAGTATTTCCAGATTGAGAAATATGGTGTAGTATTTTGTATTTCACATTGATGTAATGTCTAAGAGAGTTTGACCTAATGACAACCTTGCAATTCGAATTTAAAATATGTAGCTAAGTAACTAAGGAAGACTTCTGATTTTATTTTATTTATTTATTTTTTCAACGTTTATTTATTTTTGGGACAGAGAGAGACAGAGCATGAACGGGGGAGGGCCAGAGAGAGAGGGAGACACAGAATGGGAAACAGGCTCCAGGCTCTGAGCCATCAGCCCAGAGCCTGACGCGGGGCTCGAACTCACGGACCGCGAGATCGTGATCTGGCTGAAGTCGGATGCTTAACCGACTGCGCCACCCAGGCGCCCCTCTGATTTTAAACTAAAATCTCACTAAGTTTAGTTTAGGATTGGAAATTTTATGATGTGTAAGAGTTAAGTGCTCAGAAAGATTTTGTGGTTGCTGTCAGGGCAAAGGAAATACATATACTTTAAAACAAAATCAGACGTGTCAAATTTATAACTGCAATGCGAAATGTTTGAATGTTTAAACATTGTATATAAATCTGTAAACATAACCAAAGTGAATTCAAAACTCCCTGCAAAGTTGCTGATAAAATTTGCTAGACTTATAAATAAAATAAGATTTGCAGACTGAATTTAAAGTTCATGAATTACATAAGAAAAACTTATTTTAAGTTTGTCAAAAAAGCTCATTTCAATAAGAAAAAAGTTCACCTTCAAAATATTTGCCAAGGGCTATTTGGGCTCACAGAAGTAGACTGAATCTAAGTAGTCAGCTTTTCAATGGACTTCTGATAGTTCATAAACAATATCAATCCAACCCCCAACTAGGCGATCTTTTAAAGTTCATTGCCTATATTTAAAAAGCAAGATATTCCAGGACTTTTATGGGGAGTTAACAACAGAGCTGACCTCGAAATCACTGCTACTCAATGTATCAAAAGTTCAGGAAGAGCAGTAATTTTTACCGGCGTTTGCCTGAAGAATATGCCATTCCTCCTGTCCAAGAGGGACCTTCTCCAGGATTAAGACAAACCATCAGAAGGCTGAACTTCGTTGCTCTCCCTCTTCTCATTTAGCATCATAGAACAGCTTTTTATAGACACTTTTTTGAGATTATGGCATCCACCTGCATATATGTGCTTGTGAGAAGCAAATCTATGCAATTTGGTGTTAGACATAACTTTCTTGATCTAACCAAGGCCCACATCCACTGTGTCACACACAGGCTTTTCTTGCCGAGGACCCATGGGAGGAAATTCTTTGGGGACCTAGAACCGGAAAAAGTTGAGTCTTGACCTTGTAAGTATTTTATGATTCAGGTAAATAATCACATCTCCTCTCTGTGTTGGCTGCTAGAAAGTTCAGGGTCCCATCCATGGTCTTCTGAACATTGTGCCAATCCTTGTAGAGCTGGCCCACCTATTACAGCATGGCATCTCCTTGGGTTTCATTTTACTTCCCGATGCTACTTTTTGTTTCACTAGATCACTTTCATTTGCTGTTATCTTGTTCTCTTTTAATGCATCAGCAGGTATAAACAATTACATAGTTCAGTAAGTCTCTCCAAATCGTTCTTAAAACAAGTAACGAATTCAACAAAATCATAGAATTCATTAGCAAGAGGACATTTTTAAAACCAAAGAGAAGTGATGCAGATGGGCTGAAGACAGAGGGCCCAAAGATGGTTAAAAAGTGGATGGAGAAACCCATAAAAATGGGCTGATTTAGGCTTCAGCCACTTTTGAAAGTGATTCATTGAAAATAAATGAGGAAGATGCATTGTTTTGAATCGTCTTCTGGAAAGGTTTGGAAGCTGGGAGGTTGAGGGAGCAGGGGGTATGCAGGGATTCTAAAAACCTCTCTTCTTTGACACATAAGCACTTCTCATTATTCTGTGCACATTTCATGCTTCCAAATGTCAACAGAAATGCCAATTTCTATTTTCTGGGGTTTGAGGACCAGGAAAGCTTTATTTATTGTAAGTTCTCTCTCTTGTTATAAAAAAGTTTGTTTGTCTCTTTCCCTGTATCTCTTTTAATGAATGTACATGTACTGTATTTATTTATATTTCCTTCGCTCTCGTGTACTTTACCCTTTCAAAATTTGAGCTGTATTTGACTTTTTTTCCTCTATTTCTAATTCTTCCTTGATAGTGAGCTTTAGGCAGGTGCCTGAAACCTACAAAGAACAGCTAAGAATTTATGTGGGAGCCTGTTTGCTGAAAACAAAGGGACGTGTCTTGAAGCCTTCACATTTCTTGAGTTGTTTTCACCAAGTTTTCAGAAAGGCGGCTGAAGGGGGAGACCATGACTAGGTTTACCACAGGTCTAGACCCCCCACAGTTCAGTGTTTGCAACGTGTGGTTCAAGATACCTTTGGCGTTGGAATCCCTGGGGTTCCTGTGACTAGAGCAGATGACTGAGCTCTGTCTCGGCCTTGAAATCCTAATCTCTAGGAATTTGGCCTGGAAAACTCAACTTTAATAAGCTCTCCAGGTGATTCGTATGCAGAATCAAGTCTCAGGACTCCTCCCCTAGATCCTGTGAGATAATTTTCTCTCACTGTGAGACATCTATTCTCCTAATTTACCGGTAATGTAACTACCTTGAAATGTAAAAGTTATGTAAGTAATGATAACAATGGGGAGGGGTGGTTAACTGGTTGAAGTTGAGTGAGATACAGACGACATCGAAGGGATTTCAAAAATACATTCCACCTAATTATTCATCTGGAATGTCTTTCTTTATCTAAGCCAATTGTTGTTAATTTTGATTTTAGGTCAGCTTTTTAAGATGCTGGGTGCCTAGGGCACACTCTGGAACAGTGCATGTATTCAGAATCTCTGAGGGTGGGACCTAGATGTTAGTAGTGGGACTATGGATGGTCCATAGGTATGAGTTAGCCAGCCAAGGACCATAGCAAAGATTATGGTCAAGATTGCAGAGGCAAATCTAACTATTAAGAAGAAATCGGGTCCTGGGCACCTGGGTGGCTCAGTCAGTTAAGCATCCGACTTTGGCTCAGGACATGATCTTGCGGTTTGTGGGTTCAAGCCCCGCATCAGGCTCTGTGCTGACAGCTCAGAGCCTGGAGCCTGCTTCAGATTCTGCGTCTCCCTCTCTTTCTGTCCCGCCCCCGCTCATGCTCAGTCTCTCTCTCTCTCTCAAAAACAGATATTAAAAAAAATTTTTTTTTAAAAGAAAGAAATGAGATCTGAAAATAAGAGGAGAAAAATCTATTGAACTAGAGCTCTTGGTCTATCACCTTCACTATAACCCCCACCATCATCTCCAAAATATCGCCTTGCTTCTATATAATTTTCCGAGACTCTTACGGCATATTTGATAGCTCATTAAGACATCCTAATTTCCCAAGGTCATGATCACACCAGAAATAGATTTTATACTTTTCATGAATAAGCATCCCCTCATGCAATTATATTCATATCACAGAAATATGTATATACATATATAATTATAATATATATGTGTGTATATATATATGTATATATATACACACATATTAATTCACTGAGCCCACTTCAGCAGACAAAAATCAAATCCACTGCAGGAGGTTGCAGATGTTGGACAGGTAAGATTCCTGTCAAGGATCTAATGACCTTAACGAGCTCAATGGTATAAAACTTGCGTGGGCAAAGATCCGGCAAGGAATGCCCAAGTAGCTCTTTTCTCCTGGTGTCAGAATGTCACAGCATTGCAGCTGAGCTGTGGCTCGATTAATTGATTCAGAACGATTCCTGTTGAGCAATTGTCTTCTCTAAAGGAATGTCAATGCGAACTGCAAGCAACTGTCACTTTATATCAAATATGAATGATGCTGTATAATGGGTTCAGGTGCTCATATAAATTGACTGTCATAAAGCCCTTGTGTCTGATAATTCAGTGAAATCATCTCGTTCAGATGATGAAAACAGAGGAGCAGAATAGTGACAAGAGAGCGGAGGTGCTAACCTCCACGCTGCCGACAAGAAAAACAATGTCTAAAGATTGCTACTCATTTATTACTCACTCAGATTCGTAATTAGCAACCCCCCTGCCCCCCGCCCTCAAAATATTCTTGGGCACCGTGAAGATGTTATGAGAAAAGACACGATAAAAAATTATCACGTGCTGTTGGTGTGAAATGATTACAACCAGTTATCCATGTGTATCAAAAAAGGTATCAAGATGTAGTATTGCAGATACCTTTTGACCCAGTCATTTCCGCTTCTAGGAACTTCCCCGGGAACTGATACCACAGTGCAAAACGTCATATGCCCAAGAGTCTTCCCTATAGCATCGTTCAGATTAGGAAAAATCATCAAACCACATAAATGCTCATAGCAAAGGGTTGCGTCTAGGACATGTGCATAATGACACAGTGAACAATTTTTTTATAAAATTTTTAAATGTTTATTTATTTTTGAGAGAGAGACAGAGCATGAGCAGGGGGAGGGGCAGAGAGAGAGGGAGACACAGAATCGGAAACAGGCTCCAGGCTCCGAGCTGTCAGCGCAGAGCCCAACGTGGGGCTCGAAACCACGGGCTGTGAGATCGTGACCTGAGCGGGAGTCTGACACTTAACTGACTGAGCCACCCAGGCGCCCCAACACTATGAAAATATTAAGAATTATGATCAGTATCCAGAAGCATATTGACATGGAATGATGTCCAATACCGACCACAGATAGAGTTTATAGAACAGCATAGTTATGCTACATTTATGTAAAGCTGCAAGCTTATATCTACGTGTGTATATGAAACAGAAAAACACTGGAAGAATGTTCACTGAAATTTTAATAATAATTTTCTCCGGATGATAAAATCTAGGATAATTCATCCTCTCTGGATTGTCCTTTTCCATGTCGCTTGAATTTTTACAAGGACCATTCAGCAATTTGACAAAAACAATAAAGCTACTTAAAAAGCAAAGAACATGATAAGAAACTATACGTGAGTGCAAATGAGGCGGAGGAATTCGCGAGGGTACCCCTGATTACACCTCCATTCAGAGATAACAATGACGATGATGGGGGAGTTGCATAATAATCTCGTCTGATAGCAAAAACATTAATTTGCAATTTATCCAGAGTAGCAACACACAGGCGCACCATTCAAAGCAATAGGAATATGTGTATTTCAAGCAGCAATTGAACAAACAAGCATGAAAGGACTTCCAAGCAGATCACACTGGGCACTCCGGGCCACTTCTGCGAGAGAAATACTACCTGACATCTGAAAGGGCAACGCTGGTGTAATGAGCATGGTTTGACACAACTCAGGAGAGTTTATCTTAGCCAAGGAAACGCTTTCTGGAGGAAACGACTGTGAGAGGTGAATTGAAAAGTGTGAGGTAGACAGCTTGCCGGGGAGGAAGTCAAATAGAACGTTTCATCGAGCCCCAAGGAAGGAAGAAGAGTATTTTTGCCTCGGGATTTCCAAAGAATAAATGTGAAATGTGTCTGTATTCTGTAGTTCCTGGCAAAGTTTGCAGCCGAGCTCTGTCAGGCAGTCAGACTTCCCCTAAGATGCCTTGGCAGGTTCGTCGTGTAGAAACTACGGTGGGAGAGAGCACCCTCAGAGACATCACATAAGCAAATCCTTTGGGAAGTTGGCACTCCCTCTTTTCAGACCACTATTTATCCCTCGGCAATGACTCATCAAGAGGTCTGAGATCAGAAAATAGAATATCTGGACACCGGGATAGAAAACAGATATTTAACGAGGTTGAACGATAATGGCCAACTCGTTGGGTGTTACCTGGCTAAGCCTGCTGGAGAGCTACGATGGCAGGTAGGTAGAGCCAAGACTGTTTTGTCAAATATATACGCACTTTTTAATATGTAAAGTGTTATTTGTAATTTAGCACATGTAGAATGCAAGGTTGTTCCAATGTTGAAAGCAAATTATTTTAGCACCTCATGACCAGGCACAACACTTATCACAGTTTGTAGCTTTTTTTTTTTTTTTGAGAAGTGGGAGGGGCACAGAGAGAGAGAGAGAGAGAGAGAGAGAGAGAGTCTCAAGCAGGCTCCCGGCTCTGAACACCCAGCTCAGTCCCACGACCCTGGGATCATGACCTGAGTGGAAATCAAGAGTTGGACACTCAGGGGCACCTGGGTGGCGCAGTCGGTTAAGCGTCCGACTTCAGCCAGGTCACGATCTCGAGGTGCGTGAGTTCGAGCCCCGCGTCAGGCTCTGGGCTGATGGCTCAGAGCCTGGAGCCTGTTTCCCACTCTGTGTCTCCCTCTCTCTCTGCCCCTCCCCCGTTCATGCTCTGTCTCTCTCTGTCCCAAAAATAAATAAACGTTGAAAAAAAAAATAAAAAAAAAAAAAAGAGTTGGACACTCAACAGACTGAGCCATCCAGGTGCCCCAGTAGCTATTTCTTTGGTATATTATTACAGCTGTGACCATTTATTCTCTGCCCTTCCCTCCAGTTAACAAGTTCCAAGTGGGTGCTCCCAAGAGCACCTGGCCCAACGCCTGGCACATAGTAAGGGCTCAGTGACATTCCGTGAGTCATTGTAGAATGAATGGGAACCTAGGCAAAGAGGAAACGTTCACAAAGTGGGAGGAGTTGAGAAAAAGAATCTGGTGGAAAGAAGCATCTCACAGTGCAGTAACCTGCTATACAATTTTGCCTTCGGTTTAAACTACTGGACAGAGATGTAGATCATCCTGGTCTTTCCAAGACCCCAGTCACTTTCTCTTCACACATCACTTCCAGTTTTTCCTGCCAGGATCATTGGACACAACAGTTATCCCTCCGCTGCAAAAAGCCCAGTGAATTAACTTTACGGAGTAGAATTCCAAAAGGTCAAAGTCACAAGAAAATATGGCCCTATTCAACAATGGTGGGACATGACTTTCCTTTTATAAAATTTTTTAATGTTTATTCATTTTGAGGAGAGGGGCAGACAGAGGGAGGCACAGAATCTGAGGCAGACCCCAGGCTCTGAGCCGTCAGCACAGAGCCCGAAGCGGGGCTCAGGGCTCAAACCCACAAACCGTGAGATCATGACCTGAGCCGAAGTCAGACAGCCAACCGACTGAGCCACCCGGCTGCCCCTCCTTTGAGATTTGTAGTCGCCATGTATCATCTTTGAAAATACTCCTCTTTTTTTTTTTTACCTCCAAATATTGTTACATTATTTAAGTTTATTTCCTGCATCTCAATAATGTAGGTATCAATCTTTTCTACACTGTGAGTCCTCCTTCCAAACCAGAAAATAATTATTCCTATACCTAACATACTTTTATTTCCTGCTATATTATGGGTAAAATGATGTGGGGAGGGGTGGTAAGGGAGCTATGGAGGTGTTATCCTTATTAATCACCCCCCTCAAAATACAGGGAGTCATTTCTTTAACAAATATTTACTGAGTGCCTACTGCGTCCCGGGACCCGGCTCTTGACTCTGAGAACACGCTGGGAAGGAAACAAAGCCCTGATCTAGTCAGAGCTAGTTTTGTCAGGATCGAGGCTCATTTTTATATAAAAGTTTGCTCGAATGTGAAAAATACAACAGTCTCTTAAGCATAGTACCATTGGATTTTACTTGCCGTCTCCAATTCAGGCATTAAAACAAAGCGAGCCCCTGTCATCAACATCAACTAAGTCATTAGTCATCTTGCTCTGGACAGGTCCAAAGATAGATGAGAAGAGCACTTGAAGTGACGTTTTCACAGCCCCTTCGTGGAGAGCAACCCACGATGCCCTGTTTCCAAAGCTGATCCTCTCCACGATGCTGTCGAGGTTCTAGTTCCCAGGATGCTGTCAATGGGATGCCACAGAGGCAGCTTTGTTTCTTTTAAAGTCCTCACCCTTACCTGTTGAGTTTATCCTGAGAGCATAAAAAAAAAATGAGGGAAACTGGGGGAAAGAGCAAATTGCTCTAAGTGTCCCTCACCTGCCCCCCCATTTCCTCTCCCAGCTTTCAAAAGGAAAATGGACGAGAAAGAGGAACACCTCACACTTATGCCCTCAATACCCTCCATGCTGGGATTCTAGATTTGAGCTGCCCCGGAAGCAGACCCTGAGGAAAGGCGTTGAGTTCAAGGGTCTAACTGGGGAGGAGACCCCAGGACCACGGTCAAGGGACTGAGGCATTGAGCCAGGAAAGGAGATGCCAGCCAGCTCCCACCCTTACTCGTACCGCCCAGTCACCTCCCAGTAATCCCACCTGCCAACCTGCCTCTCTAACTGGAGAGAGAGCTAGATATTCACACTCTGTGGGAGATGTCCCTTGCGGGAACAGGCCCGCCCTTCCTCACAACAGAAGGCAGGGTCTGTTTTTCTTCAGGGCTGGCTGCTGACTTGCTTGTACCCACAGAAGGTGACAGAAGCGACGCCGCCACGCGGGGTAAGTCCTAGGCCGATCTGAGACCCAGAAACCTCCACCTTCACATTTGCTGAGGAAGCTAACCACCATCCCGTAAAGAATCTAGGCTCATCCAGTAAATAGCAAGGCACGTGTAGAGAGACAGAGGCCACGCTGAGGAGTAGTCAAGTGCTAGACACGTGAAGGGGGGCATCTTGGCGTCACAGCCCTCTAGCTACTGGTGGAAGGCACTTTGGTGAGTGACCCAGTGTGGAACTGAGGACTGCCCAGACTGAGCCCTGCCTGAATTTCTTACCTACAAAATCACGAGCAATAACAAATATATCTATAAACAGACAAACAGATGGTAGATAGATAGATAGATAGATAGGTATTGCTTTACATAGTGGCTGGGCACTGACTTAGGAAGCATAGTTATCTGATGCATACATCAAACTTCAGTGGGTTTTTGGTTGAGAGTGATTCCCAGGGGGTGTTAATTTCCTGAGCTTCTGGCCTGTTTCATAAGTGGGCAAAGCAAGCTTCGCTACTCAGAGAAAGCTCCAGAGAAAGAAATGCAGGTTCTCTGGCCTATGGAGGTCAAGCTCATGTGTGCTGAGGTGGCAAAGACACCAGGATACAGGTGAGGCCCGGCCACGCCAGCCTCTGCCCGGCCCGGATACTCTCACTCAAGGGCATCACAGACCTTCTGGCAAAGTGGGTCTTGTAAATTTCCTCCCAATCCAGAGATCTCTATTTCTTCTGCTGTCTAAACTCGTTCCTTCCCATTGGCCAGCTGTGATTTCTGTGTTGCAGGCAAATTCTTGCTTCCCTGGAGATTAAAATCTGCCTTCGCTTTACACCTGATCCTCGAAGCTTCTAAGCTGCACATTCCTTTCCTGAAACATTGAACATTTCTATGTCAGTCGGCTTAAGGAGGAATAAATCCTAACTCAGCAGCAAGTTGTGTATTAGGTAATGTGGAATGTGTTTGTGCATGCGCATGCGTGTGTGTGTGTGTGTGTGTGTCTGTTGGCAGAGCAAAGATTTCCAAAGAAAAGGATATAGACTCTTTTCTCAAGAAGCTCAAAGTCTAAAAGGGGCCTGACTTCCCATCAGCAAACAGTTACCAATCCAGCAGCATGTTCAAGATAAAGTCCTTCTACAAACGTGCCGTCCTACTGGATGAAAGTAATGTTCCATCTCATATGGAACACCTGTTATTTTCCTTGTTTTTCTATTGGTGGCGATGAGGTCACCCAGAGGACCCGGTCTCTCCCCTCGTTGCCCTGGTAATCAAAAGCATGTAATTAAAAGCTGGCTGGTGACAGCCACGAATGTGGTTCTGTGACCCAAGAACACTCTTTCCCTAAGCAAAGCTCATTAGACCACATTAAATGTACAATAGGCTTAAATTCACAAAAGTGTACATGGGAACAACCATAAGGTGGGGGGTGAGCAGAGAACTCCTCAAAGGACTGAGGAGATTTAAGACCTGTTCTTTTAAAAATGTGAGGAACCCGGGAGCGCCTGGGCGGCTCGGGTAGTTAAGCACCTGACTTCAGCTCAAAGCATGATCTCGTGGTTCATGAGTTCATGTGGGTCTCTGTGCTGACAGTGCAGAGCCTGCTTGGAATTCTCTCTCTCTGTCTCTCTCTCTCTCTCCCTCCCTCCCTCCTTCTCGCCCTGCCTCTCCCCCATTTGCACTTTTTCTCGCTCTCTCAAAATAAATAAACTTAAACAAATAAAAATCACTAAGCAATAAATTTTTAAAACTGTGAGCAACCCGAGTAGAGGTTGGGTTTTCAAACACTGACAGGAGGCAGAAGTCCGGCAGAAGGTCATAATATATGAGGCCAGTGGCTGGGAGGAGAGAGAAAGGTAAGAAGTGGGTTGGCTCAACAGGGCTAGATTGGAAATGCCTTACTGCTGGATTACATTCTTGTCCAGAGGACCAGTTGTAGTTAATTTAGTCTTTTCTGTCACCTACACCAGTGGTTCCTGTCCCTGGATCCAAAAATGGAACATGTGTGATTTAAACAAAAACAGAAAAATGCTCTGAAATGCTGGGTCTTGATCATTCCGTTCGGTCACTGAGACAATAACCCACATATTTATCTTTTTAAAAATAGAATCATGGAGGAAACGAAGCTGTGTCAATTCCACATACCTTGTAAGAAACAGACCCAGGGCATCCGGGTGGCTTAGTTGGTTAAGCGTCCGACTTTGGCTCAGGTCATGATCCTGAAATTCCTGAGTTTGAGCCCCGCATCAGGCTCTGTGCTGACAGCTCGGAGCCTGGAGCCTGCTTCTGATTCTGTGTCTCCCTCTCTCCCTGCCCCTTCCCCACTTGTGCTCTGTCTCTCTTTCAAAAAAAAAAAAAAACTAAACATTTAAAAAAATTAAAAAAGAAGGCGACCTGAACTCTTCGGTTGTGACAGGCCTTGGAGCAGCTCCCTAAACCCTCTCCAGAATGCTCTGAGAACGAGTGCCCTAAAGTGGCCACTGGAGTTTTCCCAGGTGCTAGATATTTTCCCAGAGGGCAAGAGAGGAGGATGGCGAGTGGGCCAAGCAGACCCAGCCACCCGCCAGCTGGAAACTGGGACAGCCACAAGTAAACCTGCAAGGGATGATTGTGGATTGCTTGTGGAAGCCAGCAGACTGGGCTTCATCCCTCCGGGGAATGAACCGGCTCCCCTCGGGGCGAGTTTCTAAAACTCCTTCAGCCTTCGCGTCCCCAGCTGAATAAAGAGGACCATACTCACCCAAGGGACACAGGAGTGCTGATGCGTAGGGGCACTTGTACCCCAATGTTTCTAGCAGCACTTTCAACAATAGCCAAATCATGGAAAGAGCCTAAATACCCATCATCTGAGGAATGGATAAAGACGTTGTGGTTTATATACACAATGGAATACGACGTGGCAATGAGAAAGAATGAAACATGGCCTTTTGTAGCAACGTGGATGGAACTGGAGAGGGTTATGCTAAGTGAAATAAGTCAGGCAGAGAAAGACAGATACCGTATGTTTTCACTCTTATGTGGAGCCTGAGAAACTTAACAGAAGACCAGGGGGGAGGGGAAGGGGAGGAAAAAAGTTAGAGAGAGAGAGGGAGGCAAACCATAAGAGACTCTTAAATACTGAGAACAAACTGAGGGTTGGTGGGGGTGGGGGAGAAGGGAAAGTGGGTGATGGGCATTGAGGAGGGCACCTGTTGGCATGAGCACTGGGTGTTGTTTAGAAACCAATCTGACAATAAATTATATATATACCATACTCGTATCTATCTGCCTGGCAGAGGCATTGGCAAAGTACTTTGCACGGTGGTGCCTGTGAGTGACGTCGCGCAAGTCCTTGAATGCCAGCTGTGAATATGGTCGCCATCAGCAGCCTGCACAGGCGATGTTGGGGGGATCCCGATGTGACGTGCGCTGGGGGGGGGGGCGAGTTTCCCCACTTGCAGCCGCTTTCCCACCGAGCCCTCCTGGCTGCCTGAAGGCCCTCCTTGGAGGACTTCTCTGGTTTCTTAAAAATTGCTCTTTATTTAAAAACGCAACTTAGCGGCCCCAGAAGTGGCTCGTAGGGCCTCCTCACCCCTTGAATGGACTGTGTTCCCAGACACGCCCCATCCTGAACGAAGTGCCCCGGGCTCCTCAGGACACACACACGTCACTGTGAGGCTATGTGTGCACGTGGCTTCGGTGAAGCAGCATCCCCCCCCACCCCCCGTAGACACTGGCGCCCCAACACGGTATGATGCGTGGGCGCTTCACCTGTGTGTCCAAAAACCGGGGCGTCACGAGCTCTTTGAGTCTCCCGAAACTGGATGCAAGATTGTCCCGGTGAATTTGTGTGCTTTGGGGCCAGAAGACCGGTAGCTTTCATTGGATTCTCCAAGGGCTCAATCATTAACCAAGTGTTGTGAAGGAGACAGCAATCCGGAGTCAGCCCTGCACAGCCGGCTTCAAGTACGGGAATTCACCGGGGCCCGGGAGAGACCTCGAGTGCCTTCCGGCTGGCGGGGGCGGGTGGGTGGACGGCCAGTAACCTCAAGGGCCCTGGGTGCTCTGGTGTGTCAGGCTGTGTGAGCAGACGGGTGGAGAGCCAAGCCCAACCCTGCTGACTCACGCGGCTTGCTTCTGGAAACTGCCCTGGAAGGGGCACGCAAATGAAGACGTCAGCAACTTTCTCTGCGAGGGGGGCGGGGCTCGCCCGGGGAGGCGGGGCTCGCCCGGTGGGGGGGCGGGGCTCGCCCGGGGGGTGGGGCTTGCGGGGGTGGGGGCAGTGGGGCCTGGGGGCTCCCAGCCCTGCTGCAACCCAGGCCTCAAGGGCGCCGAGTCCTAGGCAAGGGGAGCACACTCAGGTTCCTTGAAGTTTCTTTCAGGCCTAAAGTGAAATCATTTAAATGGTTCCTTGTTAAGTATTTCTCCCTCCTGAGTAGTTCTCCCTGCCTGAAGCTAATATAATTTGGGGAGAGGGATGCCAGGTAAAATATAGGATTCCCGGTTAAATGTGAATATCAGGAAAACAATGAATAGGGTTTTTTTTTTGTGTGTGTGTGTGTGTATATATATATATATATATATACACACACACACACACAGATACATACATTTATATACACATACATATATACATTATATATGTGTGTCTATGTATGTGTGTATATATATATATATAGAGAGAGAGAGAGAGAGAGATAGACAATAACCCACATACTTATCTCTTTAAAAACAAAATTATGGAGGGAAAGAAGATGTGCCAAATTCCACATACGTTTGGAGAAGCAGACCCAGGGGCATCTGGGTGGCTCAGTCAATTAAGCCTCCTACTTTCTGACTTCAGCTCAGGTCATGATCCTGCCGTTCATGAGTTAGAGCTATATATATATATATATATATATATATATATATATACTCTGCAATTATTTACTATTTACCCGAAGTTCACATTTAACTGGGAGTCCTGTATTTTTATTTGTTAAATCTGGTATTACGGACTGAATCGTGTCCTCTCCAAATTCAAACGCTGACGTTCTAAGCCCCCAGCACTTTAGGATGTGGCTTTAGTGGAGGTAGGGCCTTGAAAGAGGTAATTGAGTTAAAATGGGGTCATTTGATGGGCCCCAATCCAATAAGACTGGTATTTGTACAATAAGTGGGAATTTAGACACAGATATGTACAGAGAGAAGACCGCGGGAAGACACATGGAGAAGGCAGGTGTCTACAAGCCAAGGAGAGAGGCCTCAGAAGAAGCTAGCTTGATCTTGGACTTACAGCCTCCAGAACTGTAAGAAAATAAATGTTTGTTGTTTAAGTCCCCCAGTCTGTAGTATTGGTTATGGCCGTGCTAGCAGACTAATACATCTGGCAACCGTATTTAGAGAGCACTCTAAATAAAAGGGCACAAAATTATGAATACAGAATTAAGAAATGTGAAGGGGCACCTGGGTGGCTCAGTCGGTTGAGTGTCCAACTCTCGATTTTGGCTCAGGTCATGATCGCAGGGTCATGGGATCGAGCCCCATGTCAGGCTCTGTGCTGGGCATGGGGCCTGCTTGGGATTCTCAGTCTCTCTCTCTGTTTCTCTGGCCCTCCCCCACTCATGCGCACATTCTCTCTCTCTAACATAAAAAAAAAAAAAAAGGAAAAACAATTTTTAAAAAAAAGAACAAATGTGAATACTTATTAGAATGAGAAAAAAGAGACCATGGCAAATGACCAGAGACTTGAAGATTTGGGTCCCTTTTCTCGGAGACCCCATTTAGGCAATGGGAACACCCTAGGGTTACTGGAACTCAGAGACCCCCCCACGTGAGAGGCTCTCCAGCCTAAGCTGTATTAGTACACCAGTCAATTTAAATCTGCTGGGATGTTTATCCCAATCTCTTCTAAAGCCCTCTCTGTGTATTTCCCTGGTTTCACTAGGCTTTCTCGGCAGTCTCTCAGATTACACAATTGGGTATTTTGGGAGCTCTGTCTCTCCTTCTTTTATTGTTTGGTTTCTTATCTCTCTTCTGGGGGTGAGATTTTTAGCTCTTCAATTTCGCGCAAAAATGGATCTTGATAATGTTTATAAAACAGCATAAGTTTTTTCACATTGGAACTATTTTTAAAACACCATATTATTATTTTAATTACATGGGTTACTTTGGTAACTTTATTTTCTACATCTTATGAAGTCTGAAAAGAGAAACATGAATAATATAATTTTCTTTTGCCTAAGGAACTCTTATAGAAACATTTAATTTTGGCTGTAGCCAACAGATTTATAAAGATGAGTGTATATAAATACATATGTGCATGTATATATTTCATATCTTTCTGAATGCTACACAAAATTATCCTAAAGCACAACTAATTACACCAACTTGATTGCCCAGTAGGAAATCAGTTAAATTAGACAAAATTGTTCTGTCATAACCATATATAAAAATTCTTTGTGGATGAAATGTATGTATATTTAAAATATCACATAGGAAAAGTCCGTAGAAGACATTTCTTTTTCATTCCGAGTTTAAAAACACTAGGTTTAATCTTTTTTAATTGAAAGAAGGCATTTTTGAGCATCGTTGTGTAGATTTTACATTAGTACAGCGGGCAATGCGTTTGAGCTTGAAAATCTGAAATCTGTCATTAGTAGGGGAAAACATGGGCTTAAAATGCAATATGATAGAAAGTAAAAAGTATAATGTTACGAAAGCACGGTGAGCATAAGAGAAAATAAAAGTAATTTGAGACGGATGAGACACGCAACGGGGGGAGGAAGAGGAGTGCAGAACAAGATGGGCTGAGCGAAAATTGATGAAATGTCAAGCAATGAAATCTATTTAGCAATTTTCGAAAAATGCCCTGCAGTAAGTTGTGCGATGTAATAACAGATGCGCAGTGGTAGCTGAGTAAACTCGCTCACCATTCTGGCTGCACCAGTCTTGTGATAGAATTTGCACAGCCATTTGCTGGCTTTTCGCCTCTAAAATATTAGAGATATTACACTGGCATGTGTGTGTGCGCACGCGCATGCGTGGACATGCCCGTCGTGCCGGTCTATCAGAATGTGCATTCGCATGTGTGTAAATTGCGTGCTAAAATGGGTCGGGCGGGTGGTGATTACCCCGTTAAGAGCCGTGACTACCTCACAATACTCGTCTTGCTTTTTCATTGTAGAAGTTATCATTACAGTTAAGAACCCCTAAGGCTTTTTCTTACGGAAATATTTAACAAGGAATAGAATTATGTGAGCGTTTAATCTTTAGTTCTGCCTTTCCTTTTGAAAAGGCAGTTAAATGCCCCGTAGTTATACATACATTATTTTAAGGTTTTCACTTTTTGTTTTTGCTTTAAAGTGGCTAATTTTTTGTGTGCAGGTAATGATGCAGGTATCTTCCATGTGGGTACAGTTAATGCCTGTGATTTTTTTTTTCCCCTTGGAATCAGATATGAAATTGCTGACCAATTGTTATCCACGATGCAACTTTACCTAGGGGGACGTATACAGCAACTAGTTCCTTAATGAAAGGCCCTTTTCCTTATTTTCTGACATGATCTTCTACAGCCCAGAGTTAGGGAAACAGCCCCCTCTTCTTTTAGGAATAGTATCCTTTTACTTGCTATGTTGCTGATGTATTTGTTCTTTCTCTGAGTGTAGCTACTACCCCAAGTTGGTTTGGTTATTATTCAGTAGCTGCTTGTGGCTTGAGGCCATGGGATTTTCAAAACTCGTCTTATAGTTATTCAACTTGCTATATAACAGATTCCTGGATATCCTATTGTCCTCCAGGTTTGCACAATGTATCCTAACTTAAATTAGTTGCAGTAAATGATGTTTCACAGAAAGGCTTATACTTACATTTAACTGAAGGCAGGGCTTACGGAATACATCTTCCCATCTTTTGGATACATGCAAAAGCCTCACTGCAAGGTAACTCTTTGCATACTCAAAGATACATTGTTTTTTGTTGTTTTTTTTTTAAACGCTTATTTTTTGAGACAGAGAGAGACAGCATGAACGGGGGAGGGTCAGAGAGAGGGAGATACAGAATCTGAAACAAGCTCCAGGCTCTGAGCAGTCAGCACAGAGCCCGACGCGGGGCTGGAACTCACGGACCGCGAGGTCGTGACCTGAGCCGAAGTCGGCCGCTTAACCGACTGAGCCACCCAGGCGCCCCAAAGATACATTGTTTTAATAATTGGTCCCAAAATGAATGCACTATATAGCATTTGGGCACTAAAATGAACTTTGCATTTAGCTGTAAGAGAAAGAGTGTATCAGTTTTGCAAACATACTAGCCTGCTTTCGTTTGCCCTGGGTGTGTGTTTTTTTCAGATGCAAGAAAACCCTTCTGAATGGATGAAAGCTGCCTGAAGGAACAATGAAGAAGAGTGGAAGAATCCAAAAGCCTTCATGGCCATCAGACTGCTATCATGCTCATAGGTTAACCATCTAAGTTAAAGAGGACCCACATACATTTCTGGTGGGAGTGTAACCAGATCAACTGAGTTAAAGATAATGTGACATGGGGCGCTTGGGTGGCTTAGTCGTTTAAGCATCTGACTCTTGATTTCGGCTCAGGTCATGATCTCACGGTTCGTGAGATCGAGGCCCGCAGTTGGGCTCTGCACTGACATCACGAAGCCTTCTCAGGATTCTCTCTCTCTCTCTCTCTCTCTCTCTCTCTCTCTCGGTCACTCCTCTGCTCAAGCTCTCTCTCTCCCTCTCAAAATAAATAAACAAACATAAAAAAAGATAATGTGGCAGTCCTGAGTCAGGTTGAGGATGCTCATATCCTAGGACCCAGCAATATTACTCCTAGCTAAATGCTTCTGGAGAAACTCCAGCCTCTCTGTGTGCAAAGAGATATGTGCCAGAATGCTCGTTAAAGCTCATTTCGTAATGTTCCAATAGGTACTGAGATTAGAGGTATGAAAACATTTCAGTGTATTCATTTAATGGAATATTATACAGCAGTTAATAGGAATAAATTACCTGGATTAATATAGGTTGATATCAGAAATAGAACATTTGAGGAAGAAAAGCAAGCTACAGATGGTAAGCCCAACTAAGAGCATTTATATAAAGCAAAAATAGTATTGAGTGTGCACACAGACTTGTCGTTGAGGTGTAAAAATGTACAAGGGAAACAAAAGCATGAACTCCTTACATCCGGGGGAAAAAGGAGGGAAATGAGATCAAATACACGGGGTATGTCACCTGTATCTATATACATATATATCTGTTATATATAATTCCTTTTTTGGACAAAGAATACCAGAGCATAGCAGTGTTCAGAAGAAAGAATATAAGAAGTGGTCTCCCTACTGCAAATAATTGAAAGAATAAGAAAGAAGGAAGCAAGGAAGGAAGGGAGGGAAGGAGGAAAGGAGGAAGGGGGGAAGGAAGGGAGGAGGGGGGAAGGAAGGGGGGAAGGGGGGAAGGAGGGAAGGAAGGAATGGAGGGAGGAAAGGAAGAAGGGGGGAAGGAAGGGAGGAAGAGGGATGGAAGGAAGGGAGGGAGAGGGAAGGAAAGGGAGAAGGAAGTGAAGAAGGGAGGGAGGGAGGAAAGGAGGAAGGGGGGAAGGAAGGGAGGAGAGGGGAAGGAAGGGAGGAAGGGGGGAAGGAGGGGAGGAAGGGGGAAGGAGGGGAGGAAGGGGGGAAGGAGGGAAGGAAGGAATGGAGGGAGGAAAGGAAGAAGGGGGAAGAAAGGGGGAAGGAAGGGAGGAAGGGAGGAAGAGGGATGGAAGGAAGGGAGGGAGAGGGAAGGAAAGGGAGAAGGAAGTGAGGAAGGGAGGGAGGGAGGGAGGGAGGAAAGGAGGAAGGGGGGAAGGAAGGGAGGAGGGGGGAAGGAAGGGGAGAAGGAGGGAATGGAGGGAGGAAAGGAGGAAGGGGGGAAGGAAGGGAGGAAGGGAGGAAAAGGGATGGAAGGAAGGGAGGGAGAGGGAAGGAAAGGGAGAAGGAAGTGAGGAAGGGAGGGAGGGAGAAAGGAAGGGAGGAAGGGGGGAAGGAAGGGAGGAAGGAGGGAAGGAAGGGAGGAAGAAAGGGAGGAAGAGGGGAAACGGGGAAGGAAGGGAGGGAGGAAGAGGGGAAGGAAGGGAGAGAGGAAGCAGGGAAGGAAGGGAGGGAGGGAGGAAGAAAGGAAGGGAGAAAGAAAGACAATTGATAGTGATACATAAATTAATTCTCATATACTTGATACAATAGGGATGAAGATTTCTAAGCCACAAATATGATTTTTTCATTCACTAGATTTAACCTTGATGATATTGAATCATGAAGGAGGGGGAAAAAAAGCATTTCATCAAGGAGCATATCTCAAAGGTAAGTAGTATTAAGGTTTTTTTTTTTTCAGTTTAATTCTTTGGGAATGATATTTCCCCACTAACACAAGAGCCTGTGATTTGACTTTATCACATTTAATTTTCAGATCTGGTTTTTCTGTAACCTTTATGTAAGGAATATGCTACCTACCTGTTCCCCAAAGGGTTATTTTCTTACAGATGTTAATAAATATACCAAAATAATGATCACACGCCCCTGTCATCCTCCTCTCTCCCTGCCTCAACCTGTCGCATCATCAGTGTTCCCCGGGTACACCAGCTGGAATCCCCAGTCCCGTAGGCCGGCCATCTTGCCACTGCCCCCCCCAGCCACCTGTCTCAGTCATGCGGCCAATTTTGCCCCAACCACCCTCCACTTCTCCTGCTTCATACCCCAGACATCGGTAGCATGAGCTTGCTTACAGGCTGCCCACACCTCCCCTGATCATTGTCACTGCCCTCCGTCTGGCCAACCCCCACCTGAGGCCTCCTCGTCTGTCCATCAGCCTAACTCCCAAGCTGAATGAGGTGTCTCCTTCATTTCCTGGCCCTCGTGAGTGTCCCTGTGCTGCATCACACTGTGATAGTGTGTCCCCTCTGATGGGCCAGCACTCCCTGATGGCAGCAGTGACCTCTGATGCACCTTTGTCCCCCCCCCCATGTCTAATGCATTGTGTGGCAGACGAAGTGAATGCTCAATAAACTAAGCAAAGATCAACAACCCACATTTAGGACAGATTGTTAAATTAAAAAGTGTATTGTGCTATGCCATGGGCAAAATCCTTACCCCAGAATGACTGAGTCTCCAGCAGGGTCCTAACTATGTCCTCATTTCCCCCTTGTCATCTTGACCCCCCATCATCTTCTGAGGATCCTGGTTTTCTCTTCTCTCTCTCTCTCTCTCTCTCTCTTCTGGTCCACCCACTACACTCTTCTGGACTGAAATAGTCATTTCCTTGTATCCGGGCTGATAAAATAATCGCAGAGGTTTTTTTTTTCAGGCAATGAACTCAATGGGTACACGCTAAGCATTGTGCTGGGTTTTCTATAGCACTACATACTGCTATTTTTAATTTGCAACTGTACAAGTCCATGGCATGTTGGAATTCAAGGAGGCTCATTAGCCTGCAGTGTTTACTCTGCAAAATGGTTGTTGTAACTGAAGAAGATAACCTCCCCC
The DNA here is from genome assembly GCF_022079265.1 of Lynx rufus. Taxonomy (NCBI): domain Eukaryota; kingdom Metazoa; phylum Chordata; class Mammalia; order Carnivora; family Felidae; genus Lynx; species Lynx rufus. The sequence continues at coordinate 129,662,845 of NW_025814878.1, forward strand.
ACTTCGCCAAGATCGCTGCCTCGCTTTATGTTGCTCTAGGATATATCATCAGCTACACACCCCCACTTCCAGGGCAGGAGCAGAATTTAGGTTGTTTAATACTCTGCAGACATGTATGAGTGGGTGACAGTGGGGCAGACATAATTGCCAACAGTGACATCCACAGCGATGTAATCTGTGTGTCCCACGTTGCAAGGTCGTGTCTGTTTAGGTGTCACAATACTGTGTACCACTGTATCATTATCCTCAGCACGCGCGCGCGCACACACACACACACACACACACACACGCCGTTCATGCACACACTGTGTACTCGCACCGTCTTATATTACCCACAAGGTCAACCACAGACGTCTTTAACCATTCTATACTTAATCTTCAGTGCATTCTCCATAAAAGATGTTCGTCCATATCTGACACTTATTTAACAAGCTAAATCCAACTGCTGTTCCGTGACCCACCGTCCCCAATGGTTAATCAAAACTGCCCATTTCCCCAAGTGAACCGTGTCCCCAGGTCATGGACACATGACGTGTCATGCATGCTATTACCACTTGTACCAATTCCTAGATTCCTTTTTTTTTTCCAATTTATTTATTTTGAGAGAGAGAACAAGCACAGTAGGGGCAGAGAGAGGGGAGAGAGAGAATCCTGAGCAGGCTCTGCTCTGTCAGCGCAGAGCCTGACATGGGGCTTGAACTCATGCACCATGAGATCATGGCCTGAGTCGAAATCCAGAGTCAGACGCTTAACCGACCAAGCCATCCAGGCTCCCCACCTCGATTTCTTTTTTAATCCCAGAAGGTGCCATCTGTTTGAAATAAAATGTTGCCCGGCAAGAATAAACATGAGACCAAATTCAATTTGTAAAGATTATTTAAGATACATTTGCAAAAGAAGACTTCCTATGCAGCTTCAACTCCATTTTCTTCTTGAACATTCATAAGAGCGGTATTAAGAACCACTATTGGTAAGTTTTGTTAGCAAAGAAAATTATTTCAATATATCTCTACATAAAATCCTGTCCATATGAGAATCAAGAAACAAGATGGAGAAGGACAGTTCTCAAAGTGCGTGCCAAGGATCCCCACAACCTCTCAGAGGAGCCACCAAGTCAAAACTGTTCCGATAAGAGGACCCATGTGGTGTTCACCTTTGTCAATTTCATTGTCCCTCGTGTGACAGTGATATCTCCCAAAGGCTACATGACCTGTGGTAGTTGCAACCTACTCACTTGACTGAAGGCAGAAGCAGGTATGAGAATCCCAACTTTGGATTCTTAAGCCAGACCTTAAAGAGATTTGTAAATACGTAAAACAAGGCTATGATTTTCCCTCTACATTTTTTGTCTCGGAAAATACAGTTATTTTTCATAAACATATGTGACTCATGTTGGTGTAGTGGTTCCCTATTGTTATTTTTAACGCATCTGTAAGTAAATATTAAAAAATATTTCTGTTTTCATTTCATGTATAGGAAATATTGACAGATACGACTTACAATTTAAAAAGCTCTTGGGGGGGGGGGGCGCCTGGGTGGCTCAGTCGGTTGAGTGTCCGACTTCGGCTCAGGTCATCATCTCGCAGCCCATGAGTTCGAGCCCCGCGTCGGGCTCTGTGCTGACTGCTCAGAGTCTGGAGCCTGTTTCAGATTCTGTGTCTCCCTCTCTCTCTGACCCTCCCTCCCCTGTTCATGCTCTGTCTCTCTCTGTCTCAAAAATAAATAAACGTTAAAAAAAATTTTTTTTAATAAAATAAAATAAATAAATAAATAAATAAATAAATAGCTCTTGGGGGTCCTCGGTCATGTTTAAGAGCAGAGGTTTCCTGAGACCAAAAGGTTTGAAGAGGGCTGAACTATGCAAATGGGTGGGTACCTAACTGTCAGCTTGTGAGTATTCGCCCCTAAAAATCTTTGCTCGCAACCGTGTTTCAAAATGGTGTCAAAGCTGCAGAGGAAGTCTTCTTTTGCAAATGTATCTTAAATAATCTTTACACATTGAATTGGTCTCATGTTTATTCTTGCCGGGCAACATTTTATTTCAAAAAGATGGCACCTTCTGGGATTAAAAAAGGAATCGAGGCGGGAGCCTGGGTGGCTTGGTCGGTTAAGCATCTGACTCTGACTCTTTGCACACAACAATGTTTCCAAAGATGTGTTCGTGACTCCGAGGGGAGTTTTCCACTTAGAAGCCTCTGGATGGGCTATCGGCAGACTGCACCTGGACTGCCTTGCACCCCACCTTATCTTTAACATCCTCTGTCGCCCCTTTGGGTCCCACAACATAGTATTCTTGGAAAAGACTGCCCTGGGTCCTGGGCCTCCTTGAAACTTTAGCAGTTTAAATAAATGCCTCTAACAGGTTTCCACCTTCCTGCCTGCCCATCTAAAACTCATCCTGCTTGAACTCTCCTGGGAATCAAAGCAGCCATCCAAACTACATATTTGTTATGACTGCGTAAGAATTACCTGGAATTTGTTTTATTTATTTGTTTTTAATTTTGTTTAATGTTTATTCATTTTTGAGAGAGAGAGAGAGAGAGAGAGAGAACGAGCAGGGGAGGGGCAGAGAGAGAGGGAGACCCAGAATCCGAAGCAGGCTGCAGGCCCTGAGCTGTCGGCACAGAGCCCGATGTGGGGCTCGAACTTGCGAACCGTGAGATCATGACCTGGGCTGAAGTTGGACGCTTAACCGACTGAGCCACCCAGGCGCCCCCGGAATTTGTTTTAAATACCAAGTTTCCGGGCTCCAGTCTCGACCTAAGGAATCAATAGCAGGGAACTGAGGGGAGTATGTTTGTCCTCTTTGACAAGCTCCTCCATAATCCTTGATAGTCTCCAGGAGGCCACTGTGATTAGGATGCAGGTCGCCCAGAAAAGAAAGGAGGGCCTGATGTACGTCGCCTCTTCACAGGGGCACCAAGCAGTCAACACGTGCCTTGAGACAGAAGGAAACGCTTGGCTGGGGCAGCACCTGACATCTACCTGTGAGGCCAGACATGGATGGGGTGCCCGAGCACACAGAAGCCCAAGAGGAGAGGTGAGCCAGGTGCCCTAGAGCCTTGCGGGGGAGTATTTGGGTTTGGAATGGTGACTGATGGAGAAGAGAAAGAAGGAGACGTGAAGTGGGAAAGGAAGTATCAGAGCAAGAAGAGGAAAGTTCCAGGAGTGAGGGTCCTGGGGTTGAACCATCACTTCCCCACCATGATTTTGCAGACAGCCAGCCCTAAGCCCTGAGCCTCAAAGCAGACTTGACGGGCGCCCAGTGGTCCAGCTCTGACGGAGATCCTCAGAAAACATAACCAGAAAGAACGTCAAAAGCCCGAAAGAGGGATCACGTACAGAAGACCCGGAAAGACGGTATAAATAAAGCAGTAAGGTGGACACGGGAAAGATCAGATCTGAAGGCTTTTCAGCTACACAGTCTGTTTGGAGAAGGAAACCTTGCGTCTGCGTGTTGGTTCAGTCAGGGGGAAGCAGAAGGCAGAGGAAGAATGCTCTAGGCCTGGTTATTTACCATCACCCACGGTGGGGCACATCATGCGAAACACCCCCAGAAACAAGCCACATGGTTAGAGCCTTTATACATCTTTTCTTGGCTTTTAGTGCCTCACATTAGAGTCAGTGAAGCTTCTATGCAAAACAGTTTTAAGTCACACCCAGGGGTGAACTCTCCCATCTTTCCAGTCGTCCTCAATGCCAAGTTTCTTTCAAAGAGGGATTTGCCGCGATATCTCTTTCCTGGGATACATTTCTCGCCCAAAGCCCTGTGAACAACATTTACACTGTTCACATGCTGACCGTTTTTGTTTTTTTTTTTAATGTTTATTTATTTTTGAGACAGAGAAAGAGCATGAACGGGGGAGGGGCAGAGAGAGAGGGAGACACAGAATCGGAAGCGGGCTCCAGGCTCTGAGCCATCAGCCCAGAGCCCAACACAGGGCTCGAACTCACGGACCGCGCGATCGTGACCTGAGCTGAAGTCGGACGCTTAACTGACTGAGCCACCCAGGCGCCCCCATGCTGACCGTTTTCATTTCAGCAAACGACGAGTGAGATTTGGGAGAGAGGGCGAACAGGGTAAAAGCTGATCTTTCGGGACCATTTTTGGTTGCCTGAGTACCTTCAACCTTCACTTAATTTTATTGCACAAGGCGAGACCTCTCTAGCAAGTCTTCCTCGTGTTTTGCAACACATTCACAGGTTGAAATGCGTGTGGCCAAGAGCGCGTTTTTTTGTACCTCGGGCAACATTGATAAACGAGCAGAGGGAGGAGGAATTCATTTTAGCCAAATCTGTAGAGTGCCTCTGCAAAGCTCTTCTCTGTCTTTACCTTCACCTTCCTCACTCTCAAGATAAGATGGGAAAAGAAAGGAAAAAAAAAAACCTATTTACCTCGTACGGACCTTGCGGAAGATGGGCTGCAGGGTTGCAGAATGCTTAATGAGCTGTACAGTTCCTTTTTCCTTGGCTTGCTGAGGAAAGGGAAGATATTAGATGCCTTCCACTACATCAGGTCTATTTCATAAACAACCTTTCCAGGGAGTGGGACCCTGGAACACCACAGCGTGGTCTGCACTCCACAGCTGCTGAATCCCGCAGTCACTATGGGGCGGTGACAGCATGAAGACCACAGGTTCTGTCCCTCTCGAAATCACTCTAGGGTTAATTACACCTTTTCCCAGATTTTTAGCATCTACTATTGTTTTCTCTTAAGCTTTATTTTTAAAAATGTATTTAGGTCTTACACTTTATTATTTTCCTAGTCAGGCATCAATCAATGAAGGAATACTCCATTCACCAAAACTCTGTTGAGGTGGCTCCTCTGTTACGAGATGGGAAATCTGTACGTTGGCAAATTTCCCTTTTACTCTGGCTATCAGGAAGCTCAATGCGCATCAGAAATAGGGATTCAGAGATGTTGGGTCCTGGGTTTTAATACATTTCAGCTACTAATAAATATTTTGTTATTATTTAATTACATTTCAGGGATTTCCCAATAATACCTCCATGTTTTCTTGAGATAATTAACACTGATCCCACAGAAAAATTACTTTTTTTTTTTAATTTTTGCACCCACTGGGTACTTGTAGAAAAGTGGAAGCCATCAAATAATCTTATGACAAAAATACAAGCTAATGTTTTCCCAAATGAAACTTCCTTAGCCCTTCTCATTTAGAAAGGGTCAAATTACTGGGGCGCCTGGGTGGCTCAGTCGGTTGAGCAGCCGACTTCAGCTCGAGGTCGTGATCTCACAGTCCGTGAGTTCGAGCCCCGCGTCAGGCTCTGTGCCGGCAGCTCGGAGCCTAGAGCCTGCTTCGGATTCTGTGTCTCCCCCTCTCTCTCTTTGACCCTCCCCCGTTCATGCTCTGTCTCTCTCTGTTTCAAAAACAAATAAACCTTAAAAAAATTTTTTTAAATAAAAAAGAAATGATCAAATTACTTCACTTTATAAACTTTACGCATGAAATGTGCCTAAAATAAATCAAAAGCCTTCCCCAACCCTCTACCAACAAAACATACCTCAGAACAAGACAAAAATGCCTGGTATAGTCAGGCAGACTGACCCCAAGATTAAATACAGACATGAGATTTGCAGAATTTTCAGCAAGCAGTGAACAGAGACGTTTATAGAGACTCCAATGAGGAAAACATCGAAACGTTTCAATGAACTCAGAGCTCTCCTTACTAATTAAGAACCGACAGTGGCATTGTTTTCCCTGTTTCTTTGAGCCTCTTAAACACGTACGTGGAGTCAGAGACCTGGACCCCAAGATCGCTTCCTGTTCTGTGAACCAAATGCCGCCTAACAGACTACCTAACAGGTGGTCATTCACTCGATGAAGCTTCAGTTTCTCAAGCCTCAAAATAAAGATCATACTACCTACCTCATGGGATTATTGTAGGGATCCGTGCAAATAGATGACATTATGCGTGCAGACTTTACAAACTACAGAAAGACACCATTTTGGTCCTATAGATCCCAACATTGACATCAGTTTATTTGTCAGTTGGGAAGTGATTGATCTTTCGTAACATATTATGTACAATTAGTCAAATTCATGTAAAGCTACTTCACCTGCTGCTGAAATCCACTTAATATTCTTTTGCTTCATAAATGTGTACCATTTTTGAAAACCTGTTGAGTCTGGTGGCACAAAGAAATCTGTATCGCGATACTTATTACAGAACTTGATTTTATATTTTAAAAGCTCTTTCTGTGAGAAGGGTGAATTCACAGTGTCTTATCTATAGACTTAATGGTATTTCTCATCACACAGATTGTTGTATGTGTGATGAAGTTCCACTTCTTTCTCCAGATTATCATTTTCTTGACTTTATTTCCATTTCGTCTGGGTAAGCATATTTGTGTCGGTCAATAGTTCAAGTGATTCGTTGAGGAAAATTGGTGTATAGTTATGTTTTCAAGTTACCTGGTTTGCCATCCTGGATACAAAACAAAACACAAACACCTGATTCTGAACTTTTCGGATGGCTACGTCAGCTTCTCTAGAAGCGATCGATCGGCAACAATCACACTTCAGATAAACCTCAAGGCTTAGATGTCACCGAGGTGACTGGAAAGAAATAATCAGCCTGGGTAGACATACAAAAACAAACCTTTTAAGTAAAGGCAAAGATCGCAAAGAGGCTCATCCATTCCCGTGGGTGTCCTAAGCAGAGCAGCACTGGTAATGGCAGTGAGAGAACCATGCTTTCTTCCCCCGTCCGCCACGCTGGCAGAAAGAACAAAGAATCCATGAGCAATTGGAAGGGAACAGGGTGTAAAGGGTTTGAGAGTGCTAATGGCGGGAAGGCAAGAGAATGAAGAATTGTCTTCAAGATGGCCTTGAAGATGGCCTCAGACCATCTGACCAGGCCTTGTCGCCAAAGCAGGAGCAGAAACAGCAGTCATGGTATCTGAACGTCGTGGGCCATAAACCCTGTCTGAGGACCTTTCCTTCTCAAGCATCCCCTGACCTCTTTTCCTGATGACTCTCTCTACAGGGCAGAGGGTAGACGGACCAATACACTACTGACCCTTCACTTCACTCCTTGATTCTCTTCCAGCTAGGGAATAACAGCTGGGATGGAAAAGACTGACTTTTGTGTGGTATTTTATTTTCTTTAATTTACTTGCCTGTTTCCAGCAAAAAAAGCCTACGCACCCACATGGGAAAGCCTACCTACATAATTTCTTTGTCTGCAGATATGAGTAAATTGTGTGACTTCTGGAGCCGGGTCCTTTTATATGTATGAAGAAGGCAGAGATTAATAATAATGCTTGCATATGCATATAACCTGGTACCAGGGTGTATATATTGAGATTTTTATGGTTTTTTTTATTAGGGTTATTCATTATAATGTGCACAAAATCACACAAGGTGTTTCACACAAGGTCCCACCATTTAGAAAGATCGCAAGTTTATGAATGGATACTAGAGATTCCTAAAGAATTCCCTGTTGTAAGTAGTACCCATCTGTGAATCTTCAACAATATTGACGATGAGAGTCTATGTTGCTTTTTGTTCCAGGAGTCACTAAATGTGAATCCTATGAGACTAACACTGTTCTGAGTGTGTGATAGACATAGTAGGACTCATAAATATCCTATTTGTTCTCCTACTTTTCCCAGTTAGAGCCACACAATGGATGTAAGAGGAAATGTAGTATGTCACTTCCAGCTAGAGCCATGGAAAGACCTTTGGCAATTCTCCACTATCTGTAAATCTACGGAGTTTGCAGAAGAGTGTGCAATGATGCCAACTGAAGTAACCCACAGTGCAAACCGCTGTGTAGCGGGATCTCCAGACCCACACGGGACATTAGGCGAGTGAAAAATAAATGTTTTCCATGTTAAAGTGCCGGGATTTGGGAAATGTGTGTCACTGCAGCATAGCCCCTTTTGACTCATATAGATAATAATGGATTTGGGTCCTGAGAGCTAAATGAAAATCTGTAGCAAGACTGTTACACATTTTCAAACTTCTAAGGAAAAGCTTAGTAGGATATAACAAGAATTGGCTAACTTTTTCTGGAAAGGACCAGACAGTAAATATTTAAGGCCAGATAGTCTCTTTACTCTGCCATAGGCGTATATGGCAGATGCTTTGTAAAGAGTATGGCTGTATTCCAATAGTATTATTTATAAAATCAGGTAATAGACAGGATTTGGTACGCTGGCCATAGTTTGCTGGGCCCTGTAATGTGCTACCTACTGTTAAATGTATTTATGTTGACGACCTGGTGTATGAGTTTCCTAGGGCTATCTTAACAAAGTACCACAAACTGTGTGGCTTAAAACAACAGATATTTATTGTCTCATAGTTCTGGAAGCCAGAAGCCAAAATCAAGATGTTGGCAGGGTTGGGTCCTCGTGTAGGTTCTGAGAGACAATGTGTTCCATGCCTCTCTCTCAGATTGTGATTGCTGCTGACAGTGCTTGGCATTCTTCAGCTTGTAGATGCATCACCCCAATCTCTGCCTCTGTTTTCACACCGCCATCTTTCCTCTGTATGTCTCTGTCTTCTAAGGAGACTGATCCTGTTGGATTAATGGCCCACCTTACTCCTTCCTATATGAGTTCACCGTAACTAATTACATTTGCAGTGACTCTATTTACAAGTGAGGTCACATTCTGAGGGACTGCGGGTTTAGGGCTTCAACAAATCTTTTTGGGGTACACAATTCAACCTGCAGCTCTTGGCTACTTAGAGAACACACTTCACTTACTAAATTGTCAATGATACAAGTGAATTTTAAATAAGCTCATAGGCCTTGGCGTTAATCAGAAAGATCAACTCATGAATTCTCTTGACCAGACTGAAATTTTAGGTATCTTATAGAGCAATTAAAAGAAAAACTGCACTCATAACTAAAATAATAAATAGAATTTTATAGTCAGCATTTACAATTCAGTATCATTGTTCAGGCTCCACCTTTTCAAAGTCATTGATTGATGCCTCAGATGAGAAAATTAGATTTGATCTACATACGTTATTTCTTGAGTCTGTTATTAAAGCCGAGGATTGATGAAATGATTATTCCTTAGGGTCTGAATGCAGACATCCATAAGAATATATTGGAGACGAAGCTACAATTTCCTTGGCAGGTTTTGAAAAAGGAGCACACAGGTGAGCAATCAAACAAGAGCTTTACGTTGTACATTAGAGGAATTCAGAAGGAGAGACCACCAAGACCTAGCAAGTGGCGCCTTCTGGAAGGATGTACTACCCAAGCTGGGCTTGAAGGGTGGCCAGTGTAGGCTGGCCAGAGAGCATCTGATGGGAGCAAAGGCATAACATGATGTAGCACCAGGGAGGCCAATCAGCCTGATTTGAAGTCGCAGGGGCATGCTGGGAAATAACAATAGTTACAGCCGCAAAGAGCACTGGAAACTGACACAAAAGACCTTGAACGTCACCCTGAGAAGAGCTCACGCTACATTCACGAGTGATAGGTTTCTAAGCAAATAATCAAAGTTGCACGGTACAATACACAAGGCAAACAAGGCAATGGAACGATGAGGGATATCTAGATATGATCTAGGAATGTCTAGGGATTATGATTTTTTTAAAAAAGATGGTAAACAGTGAGCCTGGATAGTGGGGTACAGTTGGAATGGTTCATACGAATTTTTATACATTTTGATGATTAGAGTTCTGAGACCAAGAAAATCATGGAGGAGAAGAAGATGAGCCAGTACAATCTCAAAAGGGAGGAGACAGAGGGAACACAGGCAAGACAAATTCTAGCAAATTACTCTTGGAGTGAAGACTAATTCATTAGTTCTACTTGATTAGTCAAGACAGGATAAGGTAGCCACGGTTACATGTAATCCTCCAAATTCCAATAACTTAGCACACCAAAGATTTATTGCCTGTTCGTGTGGCATCGCCAGGGGAACTACCCTGTTCCACAGATTTATTCAGGTATCAGAGAGTAAGAGCATTCCACCGTCTTCCGAGGCTGCCATTTCAACATGGAGCTGCACAAGGGGAAGAAAGCACGGGGACAACTCCCACCACTCTTAATTGCCTCCAGCCCATTTGCCAGCACTTGTCACGTAGCCAAAATCCAGCGGCAGGTGAGGCTGGAGAGCGCAGAGAAGCGTGTGCCATCTCCAGTAAGAATTGCTATTTCTACAACATCACATTCTCTCCTATTTCAAAAATAAACTGTTATCTCTGAATTTCTGTCCTGATTTTGCCCGGAGTAAAGGGGATCTATTTCTGTCCACGTGGGTTCGCTACCTACCAACCAGGAAATGCTCATATATCCTCAACCATTACCGTTGGCAAAGGGCTCTCCCGATCGTCCTGAGCGATGGAGACGCAGACAAAAGCAGGACGTTAAAATCTGCTCACTGCTTCTCCTTGCTGCCCACTTCGGTGGTATGGGTTTGGGCTATAAGGTGTTTTTGTCACATCTGCTCCCCCTCTGATTCCTGATTGTGAAATCATCCCCGAGGGTGGTTGTCACCGAAAACACCAACATGTAACTCGAAGGATAGGCGTCGGTAGCAAGATATTAAATGTAACTTTTTCTAGGTAGAGTTTAGAGAAAGACTCCAAAGGCAGAGCGAAACGCAATCGTTGCCAAACATCCGTGTGCTAAGACAAGGTGCTAGACACGTGAAGGTATATTAAGGGCCCTGAAACTGCTGCTTCTAGCACCTTCAGGCTATGTAAAGATGCCAAGAATTCATTGCCTGGTTGAAGAGGCCAACAGGGTGGTTTTCCCCGGAGACAGTGTTTGGTGTGTCATGTGTTTCCCTCTTCAAGGAGAAGAAGAAAATGCTTCCCTTTACCACAAGCCAAGTAAGGGGGCCTGAAAGAGAACTGAGCTAAGAGCATGGTTCCCCTGGAGTTTGGTAAAGTCAGAGACTAACATTTGACCCATGCCCTAAAACATATAAAGGAAAGAGCCTATGGTTAAAGAGAGAAGCCCTGGCCTGACAGAGTAGACGACTGCCGTAGGAGGGTTTACGTATAGATTGAAGGCTGTGTGTGTGTGTGTGTGTGTGTCCCTTAGATAGATGTGGAACCTGCAGAAGCTCAAGCCATGGCTTATATTGAAAGGACTCTGCCTAAGAGCACATCCTTCCAGGAACAAGATAATCATGGCGCAAACGAGGCTGTAAGCAAATCGTGAGATGCCAAAGCTAAGGGAAGAAGCATGAAGTCCGTTGGAAAAGCTATCATGCAGGCTAGGGACTGGGGAGTGATTCTCAGAAACAGACAGATGTGGGAGGTGAGGAGATCTTTAATCAATCTCAATGAACAACCCCTAAGTGGAAGAATCAGCATTTGGAAGCTATTAGACCCAGAACTCTCTAACAGATGATAAGAGTACTAAGCTAGTGCAGCTTTCATGCTCCTTCCTCTGGAGGAGCTCAAAAAGCAGCAGGAGGAGAGAGGCAGAAGGAAGACCGCGGAGAAACTTTCGTCTACACTGCACGACTCCGACTAAATTAGATCTCAGCTGGGGGAGGAAGAGGGGTTTCAAATTGGTTGAGTAACCAGACCTGAATTAGGGAAGAAGGAAAAGTTTGAAACGAATTGAGAACTAGGCCTTTTGACATCACAGTGGCTGGACTTCCTACCATCGGAGAGAGGATTCGTCACCATCACTCCAGAAGGTAAAAGCTCTGGGGCATGCCGGTATCTTTCCAAAGAGCAAGAAGACAGATCCACAGAGCAAGGTTTGCAGAAGCGGTAGTGAGGAAAAGTAAAGTTTCTTATTTCCTGGATCCTATTTAGTCCTTCTGGTTCAATAAGTTAGTCCTGTTCATGTTAATAGCTCAGTGACATTACAAAATATGGCACGGGCTGGTAAATATATAGTTGGTTCCTGAACCTCTCAGGTTTGAACTGCACAGGTCCGCTTACGGGCAGATCTTTTTCAATAAATACAATACAGCACTATAAATGAATTTTCTCTTCCTTTTAAATTTCTTTTTATTTTTTTAATTTTTTTAACGTTTATTTTTGGAACAGAGAGAGACAGAGCATGAATGGGGGAGGGTCAGAGAGAGAGGGAGACACAGAATCTGAAACAGGCTCCAGGCTCTGAGCTGTCAGCACAGAGCCCGACGTGGGGCTCGAACTCACGGGCCACGAGATCACGACCTGAGCTGAAGTCCAACGCTTAACTGACTGAGCCACCCAGGCACCCCACTTCCTTTTAATTTTCTTAATAACATTTTCTTTTCTCTGACCCGCTTCATTGTTAAGAACACAGTATATATTACATATACAAAATACGTGTAAATTGGTATGTTATCTGTAAGGCTTCTGGTCAATGGTAGGCTATTAGTAGTTAAATTTTAGGGACATCGAAAATCATATACAGATTTTCAACTTCGGGTGGGGTTGGCACCCCAACCTCTGTGTTGTTCAAGGGTAAATTGTAGTTCATATGGTAAAAATGTCTAATAGAATAAGGAATAATTGTGAATTGTTTTTGTTGGTGATTGGCTGGATGGGTGGTTATGTTTTCAGGAACTTAAAGTGTGTGCAACCAGTAATCCATTAATTCATAACTACTTAATTGAGGTCCTACAACCGGGTACCTACAGTATCCATAAACTGCTGTAGGGTATATGGAAGATCCTTATCCTACTTGCTCAAAGCTTTTACATATTAGTGAAAGTAGACCAAAAACAATCTCAATACAGTGCGACAAGAGTTATAACATAGACTGTAACATCAGAGCCAAGAGTGCGAAAGAGCATTTTACCTCTCAGAAAGGATCTAGAAAGCTTCCCTAGAAGGTGGCACTTAATCTGATGTTGATGTGCTGATTTAACCATTAACTCGAACGGGTTGAAAAAGAGTGAGATTCGTCTTGGTAGCAAAACAATTTAGTACAAAGGCGTGCAAAAGGGGAACCCAAGTTTCTCAGAGACAAGTGTGCCCGCATAGTTATAGTACCAAGCACCATTGTTCAATGTTAGCGAATGCGTCTAGACGTTGTTTGGAGCATTTGGCAACAACTCTATGTAACATGTTATGGAATTTGAAGATATCTTTCAAGCCACTGAGAGTGTTTAAAATATTTAGGTTTCGCTTTTATGTTTATATATATACTTAAAAAAAAATAAACAGAAGTCTTTTAAAAAATTGTCTACAATTTCGCTCTCCAGAGAGACTACTAACTATACTCTGAGGTGTTGACTTCCACTATTTACACATGCATAAAATTTGTATTTTATTTCGATTTTGTAGCCATTATTTTTTTTTAATTTTTTTTTAACATTTTTTTATTTTTGTTATTTTTGAGACAGAGAGAGAGAGAGCATGAACAGGAGGGTCAGAGAAAGAGGGAGACACACAATCCGAAACAGGCTCCAGGCTCTAAGCGGTCAGCACAGAGCCCGACGTGGGGCTCGAATTCACGGACCGTGAGATCATGACCTGAGCCGAAGTCGGACGCTCAACCGACTGAGCCACCCAAGCGCCCCATGTAGCCATTATTTTTAACTGAGTAGTATTCTGTGATTATCTTCCAGCGTCATTAAATAACTTTTGACAATATGATCTCTAATGAGTGACCAATATCACAGCAAATGAATCCCCTATGTTTGATTCAACCACTCATGTACTGTTTAACAGTTGGGTTTTTCCCAAAACTTTGCAGTTTATTCATATTAATAAATCTTTTCACTGCATTTTGATGCCTTTAAGATAATAGTCCAATAAATTAAATTGCTGAGTCAAAATAAATTCTTTGCAAGCTATCTTTTACACACTTTTATTTTTTTTAAGTGTTATTTTTTATTATTCTTGGGGGGGGGCAGAGAGAGAGAGACGGAGAGAGAGAACCCAAGCAGGCTCCACACTGTCAGCCCAATGCCAGGCTTGAATTCACAAACCATGAGATCATGACCCAGGCTGAAATCGGGAGTCAGACACTGAACCGACTGAGCCACCCAGGCACCCCCTTACACGCTTTTAAATTGATTTCCACAAAAATTTTGCTAATTTATGCCCTCTTCCTTTGCTCCAGTAGCAATGGAAAATGTTCTCAGTTTCTCTGTAGATTGATCGGCAGGACAAACTATCTGCTTTTATCGTCTCCGCTGGTTTTGTAAAAAAGTAAAATTGTAATAGACATTTTCATAAATAATCCTTGATAAATAATCTTTATGTAATTATTATTTTTTAATGTTTATTTTTTTTATTTATTTTTTTTTCCAACATTTATTTATTTTTAAGACAGAGAGAGACAGAGCATGAACGGGGGAGGGGCAGAGAGAGAGGGAGACACAGAATCGGAAACAGGCTCCAGGCTCTGAGCCATCAGCCCAGAGCCCGACGCGGGGCTCGAACTCCCGGACCGCGAGATCGTGACCTGGCTGAAGTCGGACGCTTAACCGACTGCGCCACCCAGGCGCCCCTAATGTTTATTTTTGACAGAAAGAGAGAGACAGAGCATGAATGGGAGAGGGGCAGAGAGAGAGGGAGACACAGAATCCGAAGCAGGCTCCAGGCTCTGAGCTGTCAGCACAGAGCCCCACACGGGGCTCGAACTCACGGGACCGCGAGATCGTGACCTGAGCTGAAGTCGGACGCTCAACCTCCTGAGCCACTCAGGCGCCCCATATCCTTCTAGTTCTTAAACTCTCTCTCTTTCTAAATGTATTTAAGAAAATTGAGACCTTATTGCACTTGGACTTCTATTTTGTCTTTTTCATATAAGAGCAAGTGGGCTATCAGATCATTAGGCTTCAAAACATGGCTTGCAAAAACTGCACGCGTGACTTTTCCCTTACGTGAGCGAGCCGTTCTAAATCTCCGTTCCTGTATTGGGAGCTTGGTTGGTGTTAATCTTTCATCTTTACATGCCCATTTGTGCATATTTCTCTGCATACCTTAAATTAAATCCTAAGAAAAATTGCTAAAAATGGAAATGTTGAATAAAAAGATTGGGACATTTTTTATGGCTTTTAATTCATATTGCAAAGCTGTTTTCCCAAAAAGGATGTGTCTGTGAGTAGTGAATGAGGGGTCTTGCTTCACAATGTGAGGAATTATCTATAGTTTAATTTTTCCCATTTGACAGATAACAATGGCTTTTTGGTTGAATCTGCCTTTCTTTGATTATTTATAATCACTTTATATCTTATGGACAGTTTGTTTCATTTGGAGGATTTAGTGCGATCCTTGGTGACGGTCAAAGTCTTTTCTGTGCCATGAAGATATTAACTATTTACCCAGTATATTTACTCATACGGTCATTTTTTACCCTATGTTTCGTATTTCTGGGCTCTTGACTTTTGCATCTTTGCTGACTATGATACATCTTTGAGTAAGTTTTTTCAGGACACGTACAGGGGTTCTTTCTGAGCCCTTGTGTAACTAAATTATCCTTTCTGCTGCCGTCACATGTGAATGACATCTTGCCAGGATGTAGAATTCTTTGGCCACGAGTTTTCCCTCACAAATCCACAGTGTCTTCTGATAGTGTAGTGGAGAAGAATATGCACGTGTGATGGTTAATTTTACGTCAGTTTGACTGGGCCACGGGATACCCCCAGATATTTGGTCAAACAAACGTCACTCCGGGCATTTCTATGAGGGTATTTTGATGAGATTAACATTTGAATTGGTAAACTGAGGAAAGCAGATTGCCCACTCTGCTGTGAGTGAGCCCCATCCAGTTGGTTGAAGGTCTGAATAACACAAGAGGCTGGCTTTCTCCCGAAAGAGAGAGAATTCTGTCTGACCGCCTTCAAAATGGAACATCAGCTTTCCGTCACCTTCGTAACCATGCTAAGCCACTTCCTTATGAGTTTTCCTTGATAGATAGATAGATGATGATAGATAGATAGATAGATAGATATAGAGATGATGTAGATATAGGTGGAGATAGAGAGATTCTGTTTCTCTGGAGAACCCTGGCTAATACAGCAAGTTAGCTAGAATTTGTTTTTTCCATTTCCATGGTTATAGAATTTGTTTTCTTTATCTGTGAAATTTAAAATTTTTATCATGATATCTGTCTCTTTTTTTTTCAGTCATTTTGTTTGAAACACAACATGATTTCAATAGACAGGGCACTGAAGGATCTCCTATAGGATCTGTCCTCTGTGGAGTAGAATACAAGGAAGGTCATCTGTTAAGAGAAAGCAGGAAGTGGTGAGGATTTTAAATTCTGTGACTCAGTACTATGCCTGTAAAGTAGACTTCCTGCTGTCTGGGTCTGTCGATCCATTTGTGTCAGTTACAATACTCCTACTGTCCTGGCATGGACTTGACTTCCACTGCTCGGGTTCAGACGCAACCTTCAATATGAACCTTCAACCCTTCGCATTTAACAATTACCTATTGTTCATTTTTCATATGCTTCAGTGCTCTTTACTCAGGCTTGAGCACAGGAATTAATTTATATTCACCTTTCACTTAGTAGACTTTTGGTAACATTTGTTCTCTGATTTAAATTGAAAAGAACGACAAGGATTTCTCACACTGCAGTAACACACTTGCGTATTTTTAAAACACACACCCTCTTTGGATCACCGTTGGTGATCATCAAAACAAACTCCTGCTTTATGATGATCCTCAGAGTTTGTCCCTTTTTTTTTTTTTTCTATTTTACCGTTGAGAGAGACTGTGAACGGGGGAGGGGCAGAAGGAGAATCCTAAGCAGGTTCCACGCCCAGCATGGAGCCCAATGTGGGGCTTGATCCCATGACCAAGAAATCATGACCCGAACCAATATCAAAAGGCAAGTGCTTAACAAACTGAGCCACCCACGTGTCCCAGGCTTTGTCCTTTTTAAAAAAAATGTGTATATACAAATGTGTGTATAAATGGATTTGTCACAGACAAGAACATAAAAATAAAAATCATATTAGAAAATGTACCAATTCTAATGTAAATGTTTTCCAAGTGATTTGTTAGGGGTATAAGGGAGCATACAATTAGTTCATTGACACTGTAATTTCACAGTTGAATTCTGCATAATTACCTACAACGTCACTCACCAGCAAATAATTAAGAAGACCTACTGTGCGTGAGGCAAATTTTATCAGTAGTCTTATACATAAAATTTTTTTAGTTTATGGTACGGAATTATGCTACCTGCACAATACATGATAAAATCACACATTCTTGTACTTAATTTAGTGTTCTTTCAGTTACAATAAAATCACCTCTTTCCGTAAATAGTATGCTTCAAGACTACGAGAGACTTAAGTAGCTATCATCACTATAACTCTTAACTCACCTAAGCAACATTTACAGTTTCTCTCTTCTCATTTTGTTAGGGTTAATTACTTTTGCATACTCATTACTTTCTTGTTGTATACAGTACAATCCATAAGAAGGTGAATGGACACATCCATGCATAGCCACACTCCTGGAAAAATCTGACGTCCTACATAATTCTATAGCTATCAAAATCTCGTTCACCCACAATACCCTATGTTCCAGAGCTGTTCGATCTTACATTTCCTCATATTTATTCAGCTTATTTTTGTTTGCCCAATTTCCACCTCCTTGCTGGGGATCTTTGGTTAGCATCTGTCTGTTTCCAACCCACTTACTTTGATTCAGTCATCAGTCATTCCACTAGTCAGTCAACAAATATTTCCTACAAGCCATGCACCATAACTCTCGATCTAGAAAAATCAGTAAGGCTTAGCCTTTTTCCTTAAAAACATTATAGGTTATGGGGTGCCTGGGTGGCTCAGTCGGTTGAACGTCCGACTTCGGCTCAGGTCACGATCTTGCGGTCTGTGGGTTCGAGCCCTGCGTCGGGCTCTGTGCTGACAGCTCAGAGCCCGGAGCCTGCTTCGAATTCTGTGTCTCCCTCTCTCTCTGCCCCTCCCTTGCTTATGCTCTGTCTCTCTCTCTCTCTCTGTCAAAAATAAATAAACACTAAAATAAATTTAAAAAAAAACATTATAAGTTAGCATCATCCAGGCAGAACTGTTTTCCAGTGTCCTTGTTATGTCCAGGCTTGAGGCAATGGATGATCTGATTCCTGAAAAATTGTAATAATTGCAGCAATAACTCTATGCTGTAAAGAGGAAAAAGGAAGAAGGAATAGAAAATAAAATACTGGATTTTTAATGGGTGGAGGTTGAGTCTGGGAAGAAAAGAACAGAAGGTGTGTCCGAGTGGCTCAGTCGGTTAAGCGTCAGACTCTTGATCCTGGCTCAGGTCATAATACGGTTTGTGGGACTGAGCCCTGCGTCCAGCTCTGTGTTAACGGCACAGATCATGCTTGAGATTCTCTCTCTGCCTCCCTCTGCCCCTCCCCCACTTACGTGCACGCACACAGCGTTTTCTCTCTCAACACAAATAAGCTTTTTAAAACTTGTTTTAAAAAAGAAAAAGAAAAAGAAATGAACGTAAAAGGAGGTTGCTGGTCCTATGCTTGGGAAAAAAGATTTTAAAAAGTCTGGCAGGGCAGGAAGGCTTTTACAAGGTAAGGAAGTCTCTGAATCCTGAGGCTGGAATTAGGAAAAAACCAAACAGATGAAACATTGAGCAATACCTCCATAGTCCAGTCACTTCTGCTAATAGACTCTGAATCAATCCATCTGGACCAGATCCAAAGTTATTCTCCCAGGGAGAGCAAAGGCAGAGCTGCATATGGAACTGTGCACCGTTTCTTCTGACCGCCCCCCTCCCAGGGCCCCCATCACTCTAAAACATCTTATGGATTAACCTTAAGTTGCTCCTGTAAGTAAGAGTGGTATTTCAGTAATAACAAATGGGAAAACTACCCAGATTTGTTAAAAAAAAAAAAAAAAAAAAAAAAAGAACATCCACCATCTACCATTTTTTGACCTCGGATGATACATGGCACAAGTATTCCATGATAGATTTGGAGTTAAGAGATGTAAAATGAAAACAACATTGTGAGGCCACTTGTACTCGGGTGGAAATTGTTGGTAGCAGAACTCTACATGTTTTCATGGGGATGGAACACGGTGGAGGCAAAAGGTCAAAGAACTTGGAGTTTCATTGTTCCAAAATCCAACTCGGCCTGCATCACAGTTTGGGCCCTACAGTGTCAGCTGTGACTTGCACAGAAATGTAGAGACAGGGTCAGATCTATCAGAAGTCACATCCGGTTCAGAACACTCATTGAAAATATGGCTAACGAAGGTGTGCCAGCATATTCGGGCTGCGATATTAAAATACCACAGACTGGGTGGCTTAAGCAACAGGTATCTACTTCTTACAACTCTGGAGGCCAGCAGTCCAAGATCAAATTTCCATCCAATTTAGTTTCTGGTGAGGGCCTTCTGGCTTGCAGAGAACAGCCTTCTGGCTGAGACAGCCACCTTCACATGACCGTAATGCTTTCCCAATCTCTCTCTTCCTCTTCTTATAAGGCCACCAGTCCAATCGGATTAGGACCCCATCCTTGTGACCTTATTTAACTTTAACTTTCTCCTAGAAGGCCTATCTTCAAAGACAGTCACACTGGGGGATTAAGGATTTGGGCTGCAATGTATGAAGTTTATGGGGACGCCGTTCAGTCGATAGCAGGTTATAAAATTCCTTCCCGGAATTTTGTTTCTGTACCTAGGTGAGTCTTAGTTTGCTGAGAATCGTTTCAAGTTTGTGAAAAAATGAATGTGTGAATATTAAATGGTACCTAGAAGTCAAAATCACACTATTTTAAGCTGCCAGTCCCCTAGACGAATTTGTCTCAATAAGATCTACTCTAAGTACGTGGACCAAAATGTAACACACTGTAGACTGCTTGGTTTTCCAGGATGGAGGTCTGTTGAGGATGTCTAGGAAAGCTCCTATTAAGAAAATGTGGGGGCGCCTGGGTGGCGCAGTCGGTTAAGCGTCCGACTTCAGCCAGGTCACGATCTCGCGGTCCGTGAGTTCGAGCCCCGCATCAGGCTCTGGGCTGATGGCTCAGAGCCTGGAGCCTGTTTCCGATTCTGTGTCTCCCTCTCTCTCTGCCCCTCCCCCATTCATGCTCTGTCTCTCTCTGTCCCAAAAATAAAAAAAAAAAAAATAATAATAATAATAAAAAAAAAGAAAATGTGTATACTTGCAATCTCTTGTTGAGAGCCAGTTTCTTAAACCAACATAAACTATGGAATGTCAATGTTCGTTAGGTGTAGCCTCTGACTGTCTCACTCTTGTGTTGTCTCTTGGGTGCATTTTGTGATTGATTGCCTTACATCTCATAATAGAAACTAAGACCCTCCAAAGGTAGCTTATGTCCTAAAGAATGGTGTCATTGCAGGGCAGCTGGGTGGCTCCGTTGGTTAAATGTCTGACTCTTGGTTTCGGTTCAGGTCACGATCTCACAAACTGGGGGATCGAGCCCCGTGTCAGGCTCTGTGTGGACAGCGTGGACCCTGCTTGGGATTCTCTCTCTCCCTCTCTCCCACTCATGTGCACGCTCTCTCTTTCTCTCTCTCTCTCTCACACACACATGCACACACGCAAATAAATGAACTTAAAAAAAAAAAGAATGGTGTTTTTGTGACCCACAGTTTAATCCAACCACGGTTGGGAGTTAGCAAATGTACTGTTCTGGTGTGTAACAGTCTATAAATGTCTATAAATGTCTATTAATCATTAGACATAAAAGCACATATAAAGCCCTAAGGTTTATATCTTGAATTCATCTATGAAGCCAGAAAGAGAAAGTAATTAAACACACACAAAAAATACAACATCCATAAAATTAAAATTGGAATACTTTTGCGAGGTAGCACACCGTTAGGTTAATTGTCGCTTGTAACACGACTGTATGACTAACTGCTATGGCACAAGATTGCCTTTTTGCTCGATTCTGAACATTTTGATATTATTATATCGAATCATATATAATCACGATTACATATTCATAAGTAATTTCATTACATTTACTGTAAAAATATGTATTGCATAGATAATAAAAAATGTATGTAACCAAACGTATTTATTTTACTATATAAGCACAAGTATAGTTTATATTATAACAATTATATCTTATAATCAGTTTCCTTTAACTATAAAATACCGAAAGGCATAAAACCAATGAAAATTACCCAAACGTCTCATACACAGGGATCAGCCAAATTTTGTGTATTTCTTTGCTCTTGTTTTAAAGGCACAATTGTGGAGGGAGGAAACAGGAAACAGGTCCATCTATATATCCATCTATATATTAACTTCAGTTATAATACCCTACACTTTCAGCTAAGTTGACAAGCCACCCCTGTTTGCCTGAGACTGAAGGGTTTCCTGGGACATGGGATTTGGGGCCATAAAACCAAAACAGTCCTAAACAAACTGGGATGGCCGATCACCCACCTTATATTTCGCTCTCAGCCTTCTTCATGCCAAAACCTGCATGCATTTTAGGCGAGAGTTGCTCTTGATTTCCATCATCAGTCGACATTCCTCGTCACATTTTCTGAGGTTTGTTGAGAAAACTTAACTCGAATGTTGTCCCCTGTGTTGTTCTCTATTGTTGAAGGTTGAGGACTATGTTTTGTCTCAACTCCATTACTGCCATCTTAACGGGCTTTCAGGTATGTTCTGCCCACCAACTTCAGAAAATGCAAGATTCTTTTGATTGTTGCGTGCCTATCTTGCCGTGGATCAGTGATGACTCAGTCCAGGCTCCGGATCTCAGGAAACCTCCTCATGTACAACTTGGACTTTACATGCCTTGAATACATCATCTACTGCCTCTGTTCAGTTGCTTTTAATGATCAAAGAAGAACTACTTGGCTCTAATGTGATCCTAAATATAAACAGAAACACTGTGTTAACATAGGATGTTTAGTTATAAAAAAAAGTCATCCAAATGTAATTGAATAGTCACTTTTTCCAGTATCAGTTAAATAAACACACATAAAAATGTGATGCTTATAAATAAACAAAACAAAACAAAACAAAACAAAACGAAACAACTTTTGAACCCCCAAGAAAATATCCACAGATTAAGGAATGATTTCTCATAGATCATTTTAACCCTGTGTATTTATACGTATTTTCAGAGCACACCATTTTATTTCTTAAAATTTTTTTAAACGTTTATTCATTTTTGGAAGAGACAGAGTGTGAGCAGGAGAGGGGCAGAAAGAGGGAGACACAGAATTGGAAGCAGGTTCCAGGGTCGGAGCTGTCAGCACAGAGCCCAACGCAGGGCTCAAATTAACAAACCACAAGATCATGACCTGAACCAAAGTCGGACGCTTAAGCGACTGAGCCACCCAGGAGCCCCAAGAAAGCGCCATTTTAAAATATGGAGAAAATTATGATTGTGAGTTAAATTTAATTTGAGATATGCTAGAATCTGGGCAAGTCCTTTTCGATAGATACTGGATAAGGCTCAGTCACTTAGGTCTATTTCAGAGAACAATTTTCTAAGAAATATTTTAAATAAGACCATATAATAAAAAGGTAGATTGTTCATTTGACTTCTCATCCCCGTGGTTTTAATTCTTGCATCCATTTTTCTTTTTCCTTTCAGAACTTGAAATTGTATTTACCTTACCCTCCTGAATATTTTCAATTGACTGTGGCCTAGCAGCTCTAAGTCTTTTAAGGTTCTATGCTTTTCAGTGACAGGTAGGCTGATTTTACAGGTTTTTTTTTTTTTTTTTTTACCATAACTTAATTCCTTGTTTCAAATATGAAATGGGTCAAGATGAGAAGATTAGTCATGCAGCAAATTTATAGGATCCATTTCAGAATGTCATTTAGACATATTCCAGGGACTTTTCTTTTCTCACCATGAGGCCCACTGATGTTAATGCTAGTTATGGGAACAGTTCACTCAGTTGGGATCCCTGTAAATTTAAAGAGAAACTTTCTCATCTCAACAGATATGGAAAAGACAAAATGTAATCTAGTTGGAGGACAATTTTCTGTTCATTTTACTCTTATTGCAAATGTATGGGTTTGAATCCATTTTTTTACCGCTCCATCACAATTCTTGGTTGATTCCTCAAAACAACATATCTGTTTTTTGTCTCAGGCTTATTTCTCTTGTTATAAACATTTTGGCAACATTTTCCAACATTTTTTGGAAAGAAAAGAAGTCCTTTGAGAAATACTGTTTGCCCTCTATAAATAAGAAAAAAGTGTTCAGTGGAATTCCAAATACAAAAAATTACTATATTTTCTGAAGAAGATTTATTGCAATGTCTTTGGCAATATGAAGATTTTCTTTATGGAGGCTACTGCTCATTCAGTGGTAAAAATTTTTATTTCCTAATTATTTAAACAATAAATCCTTCAACATTTCATAAGAAGGCAATTTTATGGATTCCGTTTCCAAACAACTCAGAAATAATTTCCAGTTCCTTAAATCACATAAGACAAGAGTATATTTCCCAAATCTCTAGTTTAATGTACAAAGATGTATTGAATTTGGATAAAGATTGACCAACTCATGTCCCTAGACTGTGGTATTGGTTACAATTATTCTAAATAGTTATCTCCATTTAAATATTTGATTATGAAAGACATGACGTTAATGTATATCGAGTGGAAATGGAAGGAGAAATTTTTCAGAAGGGAATTTTCAGAACTAGGAAATTGTGAAACTGGGGATCAGTGGTCATTTTGAAGAAAATAAGGATGATCTGTGAGATTACTATAAATGTGTGAAGTCTCTAACTTCACTTGGGCCCCTATGCTTCTCTCAGAGAAGAAGAATCAGAACTTATTGGGCAGCTTTGTTGAGCTTCCATTTTATTTAAAAAAATTTTTTTTCAAGGTTTTTTATTTATTTTGGGGACAGAGAGAGACAGAGCATGAACGGGGGAGGGGCAGAGAGAGAGGGAGACACAGAATCGGAAACAGTCTCCAGGCTCTGAGCCGTCAGCCCAGAGCCTGACGCGGGGCTCGAACTCACGGACCGCGAGATCGTGACCTGGCTGAAGTCGGACGCTTAACCGACTGCGCCTCCCAGGCGCCCCGAGCTTCCATTTTAAAGCCCAAGGCAGTGACCTGATCTGCCATTTCCTAGTGCTTGTTCGAGCCAAGGCAAGAATGAAATGTCTGGGGAGTCCGAATAAAGACTTAGGAACTAACAAATTCTAGTTCTCAGCTATATCATCCTATTATAGACACAGGAACTCAACAGAATGTCACTAGCCCATGAGGTAAGTTCCAAGTTGACTGCTTGGAAATATTTCCCACAGAATTAACATCATCCAGTAAAACCTTGGATTGCAAGTAACTTGTTCTGAGAGCGTTCCACAAGATGAGCAAACATTTCCGATAAATTTTAACTTGATAGACAAGTGATGTCTTGTAATATGAGTAGTACATGATGTGGCATGTCACTTGATCACAAATGCACAAAAGCCAAAGGTTCTTTTCTTCTCATTCTCTCTCTCTCTCTCTCTCTCTCTCTCTCTCTGTGGGATTGTGGGTGGTCTTCTCCCATGCTCAGATGCTCGGTCTCAGGCCATGGTGTTTGGCAGAAATCAGTGATTTTTTTAGAACATTGAGATACCCTCGAAATACTAGTGTATTTTTTTGTCACTTCAAAACACCTATGGACAGTCCTTTGCTTTTCCATACAAGAGGAAGCTTAGGAACGATTTGCTGCGTTCTAGGTCATTGGATAGGTTCCTTGTTAAAGTTGCGAGAAAAGGAAAAGATTCCTCGAGCCAACAGATAGCAGTGATTCCACTAGTGATAGTGAAAGTTGTCCTACACAATAACCCTCTTCTCTATTGTCTCCCTCACACCAGCCACGAAGGTTTCCCAAAGTAAATGCAGGTTAATTTGTTTATTTTTCCTTATATTTGATATTTTCTTTATTATTTTATATCCTATCACTGTATTGTTATCATTTTTATATGAATATTTTTGGGCTGTGGAACAGATCACCTGAGTTTCCATTATTTCTTATGGGGAAGTTCACTTTGATGTACAAGTGCTTTGGGTTACAAGTATGCTTCTGGAACGAATTATGCTCGCAAACCAAGGTTTTACTGTATGTGGAATTTAGACTTTAACCCAAGACGTACATACATTGTATCGCTAACAAACTTTAGACCTTGACCATAGCATATGACATTGTTCACTGAGGAGGAAGCTCCAAAAGAAGTTTCAGTTCCCAGATGCTGTGAGCATATCTTTCCCATTGCCATCTTGACAACAATAGCAAAATGCTCGCTTTTTCAGTCTAGCACTGGGCCACCAGGAGAAAAGAACCCAAGACATCATTAAAACAGAGATTCCCAAATCTCTGTATCACAGAGGACAGACTAAACACAGAAGGGGTGTAACGATACGGGTCTAAACATATGGTATTATATAACAGTGAATTTTCAGGCTCAAAAAATAAGTGATTTTCCAGGATACTTAATATTCTCTTCATCTCAGCTTTGGAAATATCAGCCTCTGTGACTGAAATTCAGTCACAAAATGACAAGAGGTTGAATATATTTATGAGAGAAAGAAGGAATAAAATCCTTTATGTCTACTTCGTATAAGAAGACCTATAAACTTTAATGACCTCAGAGGATTTCACTGTGTCCATAATTGTAGAAATTAGACACAGTAACGGAACACTTGGTTCTTCTATTTTCCGGAGGCCTTCTTAACACCACATGAGTAGTGTGCCTAATTTTTCTGGCTTTGGGCCATATTATATACAGAAGCTACGGTGACCAAATGTCCCATTTCTTTAAGCCAGAATGCAATCATTCATACAGCAATGGTGAAACAAAAGTGAATTCATGCTTCTTAGCAGTTACCTGACATTACATTTCCTGTCCTTTCTACACCCTCCTGTGAAATAAACACAAGGTTAAAATTTTAAATTTCTGACATTTATAATTTTTTTCTTCTACTAATGTGCTTCTTCCTTTTGGCAAGTTAATCTCTAGGGGCCTGGATTTTCTCACTTGTAAAACGAGGGAATTATATACCAGGTAATATCCAAAAGTTTTCTGAGAAAGTTCATAGTACTACTTATATTTATACTAGGATTGCACAAATGCATAAAGATATTGTGGGTATTGAAAGCTGGGTTCTCATTTCTGGGGGGAAAAAGTTATACATGAGGAAAGGGGGACAATAGAATAAATTCTGGCATTGGATTGAAACTAAAGGTTGTCAGTATGAATTCATGGTTTTTAATACATATACAGATTGATAGACACAAAATACAGATATCTACATGGGTTCATATAGAGATATATATTTCCTGCTTTGTCTACTGAGAGGACCTAGAAGCAATTAGCACGCTCGGAGCCCAGATATCAGTTCTAAATGCTGTTCTCTAATAAAAGGAGCCAAGGCTCCTTGGAGAAAGTTTTGACTTCAGGACTGTGAGAGGGAACATACAAGATAAGCCCAGAACATCTTTTGGTGCCAGAAAGTAAAGACCTGTTTGAAAATGATGGGGCTATGTCAAAAGAACACAGGAACCAATTTGGAAGTGCTTCCAAAATGCCAAACCTGGAATAATTTGAGTGAAAAAATAAATCAATCAATCAGTAGAGGAGAAGAGACTATGCTTCTTTACAATAGAATTCCAAGTAATAAATATGAAAGATGTGAGGAAAAGAGAAAATGACCATTTAGGCAAACATAAGAACCATGGACAAATGCTAAAATCAGTGGGCACGGTCACGATAGAAACTGAGATGAATATTTGCATAGCCTGAAAGCATCTCCTAACAAGATAAATGCTAATTAAAATGGGAGAGATCCTAATTTTAAATGGAGAAATCAGCAGATTCCACCTTAACCAATTGGTCAAAGCCAACATCATCGGTCATAAGATAGACTGACATGATGTATCCCCTGATATGATGCCCTGGGAAGGGCACAACATCACTTCTGCCTTCTCACCAAAAATGCAGAATGTCAATCTAATCCAGTGAAAATACTAGGTAAAGTAAATTGAGGGGTTTTCTAAATAATGACTGGCCAGTACCCTCCAAAAGTGTCAAGGTCGTGAGAAAGAGAAAAATGTTGAGAAATTATCAGAGTGAAGGAGACTAAGGAGGCACGACAATTAAATAACATAGGCGTTTACGGATTGAATCCTGGACCAAAAATAGACCCAAGTGAAAAAAAAAAACTGATGACATTTGAACGAGGATGGTGACATAGTTCATTGTATTGCATCAGTATTGCATTGTGTTGCTTTCCTCCTTTCGGTGATTGTGCTCTGCTTGGGTAAGCTATTTCCAGAAGCTGGGTGGACGTATAGAGGACTTCTTTGCAACTTTTCTGTAAGTCTGAAATCATTCCAAGTCTTAAATCCAGGCAAATAATATGGTTGTAACAACTTATAGATTTTACGTATACTGACATTCATTTAACAAATACTTATGGAATGACTTTTCCGTGCCAAGCACCAGGCTAACAGACACCTAAGCATCAGATGTATGATTTGCAAATATCTCCTCCCATTCAATAGTTTGTCTTTTCATTGTGTGGACAGTCTCCTTCACTGGCAGAAGCTTTTCAGTTTAATGAGGTCATGTTTGTTTCTTTTTTGCTTTCGTTGCCCCTGCCTTTAGAGTCAGATCCAAAAAACATCACTAAGACCAATGTCAGGGGGCTTTCTTGTAGGAGTGTCATGGTTTCAAGTCCTAGGTTCTGTAATCTATTTGAGTCATTATTTTGTAAGATGGTGGTCCAGTGTCATTCTTTTGCATGTAGCTGTTCAGTTTACCCAACACCATTTATTGAAGAGACTGTACATTCCCCAGTGTATATTCTTACCTCCTTCGTCATAAATTAATTGACCATAGAAGCATGGGTTTATTTCTGGGCTCTCTGTTCTGTTCCACTGATCTATGTGTCTATTTTTATGCCAGTGCCATAGTGTTTTGACTACAGTATAGTTTGAAATCAGGGAGTGTGATACCTTCGGCTTTGTTTTTTCTCAAATTTGTTTTGGCTATTTGGGGTCTTTGTGATTCCACGCAAATTTCAGAACTATTTGTTCTGTGAAAAATGCCATTGGAATTTTGATAGGAATTGCATTCAATGTCTAGATTGCTTGGGTAGTATGGATATTTTAGCAATATTAATTTTTCCAATCCATGAGCATGAAGTATCTTGCCATTTATTTGTGTCTTCTCAAACTCTTTCATCAATGTCTTATAGTTTTCAGTGTATGAGTCTTCGCCTCCCTGGTTAAATTGAGTCCTAGGTATTCCTAGGTATTTCATTGTTTTCGATGCAATTGTAAATGGGATTGGTTTCTTGGTTTCTCTTTCTGGTATCTTGTTATTAGTGCACAGAAATGCAACAGATTTTGGTATACTTACTTTATGTCCTGCAACTTTACTGAAGTTATTTATTAGTTCTAACAATTTTTTGGTGGGGTCTTTAGGGTTTTCTATACATAATATTATGTCATCTGCAAATAGTGAGTTTTACCTTTTCCTTACCAGTTTGTATGGTTTCTATTTCCTTTATTTTCCCTAATTGCTACAACTAGGACTTCCAATACTAGGTTTAATAAAAATGGGAAAGTGAGCATCCTTGTCTTTGTTCCTGACCTTGGAGGAAAAGCTTTCAGCTTTTCACCATTTAGTATGATATTAGGTTTGGTTTTGTCATATATGGCCTTTATTATGGTTACGTATGTTCCTCTATACCTATTTCATTGAGAGTTTTTATCATAAATGGATGTTGAATTTTGTCAAATGCTATCTCTGCATCTGCGGAGATAATATTACAATTTTTATCTTTTGTTTTGTTAGCATGAGGTATTTATGTTGATTGGTTAGCAGATGTTGAACCATCCTTGCTTTCCTGGAATAAATCCCACTTGATTAGGGCATATGATCCTTTTCATGTATTGTTCAATTTGGTTTGTTGATGTTTTGTTAAGAATTTTTGCATATATGTTTATCAGAGATATTGGTCTGTAATTTTCTCTTTTTTTGTGGTATCCTTGTCTGGTTTTGGTATCAAGGTAATGATGGCCTTGTAAAATGAGTTTGAAAGTCTTTCTTACTCTTCAATATCTTTGAAAACGTTTGAGAAAGATAGGTATTAATTTTTATTTGAGTGTTTGATAGGATTCACCAGTAGCTGCCTGGTCCTGGACTTGTGCTTGTTAAAAGGTTTTTGATTATTTATTCAATCTCTTTACTACTAATTGGTCTGTTTAGATTATCTATTTCTTCATGATTCAATCTTGGAAGAACCAAAGATTTGGGTATGTCATATTTCTTTTTTCATTTGTCTCTAGGAATTTTTTATTTCTCCTTGATTTCTTCATGTTTCCAGGAATTAACCGATTTTTCTAGGTTGTCCAATTTGTTGGTGTCTAATTGTTAATATTAGTCTTTTATGATCCATTTTATTTCTGGTGGTATGTTATAAATTCTCTTTTATTTCTGATTTTATTTATTTGAGCCCTATTCCTTCCCCCCCCCCCCTTTTTTTTTGGTGAGTCGAGTTAATGGTTTGTTAATTTTGTTTATCTTTTCAACAAGCCAACTCTTGGGGCACCTGGGTATCTCAGTAGGTTAAGCATCCAACTCTTGATATCAGCTCAGGTTGTGTTTTCATGGTGGTAAATCAAGCCCCACTTCAGGCTCCATGTGGAGACTGCTTGGGATTCTCTCTCCCACTCTCTCTGCCCCTGACCCCACTCAAAATAAATAAATAAACAGTAAAAAAACAAAACAAAAACAAAACAAAAAACAGCTCTTAGTTCCACTGATCTTTCTATGTCTTTTAGTCTCTATTTCATTTACTTCTTCTCTGATCTTTATTATTCCCTTCCTTCTACTAACTTTGGGTTTCATTTGTCCTTTTTTTCTAGTTTCTTTAGATGTAAAATTAGATTATTTGATATTTTTGTTGTTTCGTGAAGGAGGCCTTTATTGTTATTTACTCTCATCTTAGAACCACTTTTGCTGTATCTGATAGATTTTTGTCATATTTCTGTTTTCATTTGTCTCTAGGAATTTTTTTATTTTTCCTTGATTTCTTTAATGAGCCAACTGTTGTTCAGTAGCATCTTGCTTAATCTCCACATTTTTGTGGTTCTTCCAGTATTCTTCTTGTAATTGATTTCTAGTTTCATTGTGGTTGGAAAAGATGCTTATGATTTCAATCTTTTTAAATTATTGAGATTTATTTTGTGACCTAACATGTGTTCTATCCTGGAGAATGTTCCATATGAACTTCAGAAAAATGTCTTCTACTGCTTTGGATCGAATTTTCTGTGTATACCTATTAAGTCCTTGTGGTTTAATGTGTCACCTAAGGCTGTGTTTCCTTATTATTTTCTAAATGCCTGCATGTTTTAGAAATAGGAATTATGTCCAACCAACTCTATATACAAAAAGCAGATTTCCAATGTAATAAACTAAGTAAGTCTTTTTTTAAGTTTATTTATTTATTTTTGAGAAAGAGAGAGAGAGAACATGAACACAAGCAGGGGAGGAACAGAGAGAGAGAGAGGGAGAGAGAGAGAATCCCAAGCAGGCACCTCAATGTCAGTACAGAGCCTGATGCAGGGCTCAAACTCATGAGCCATGAGATCATGACCTGAACTGAAATCAAGAGTCAAATGCTTAATTGACTGAGCCACCCATGCATCCTGTAAGCTTTAATCTGTAAAAATGGTGAGATAAAATACAGAAAAATAGTTTTTATAATCTTGGGTTGGGGAAGACCTTTCTACACAGGATAGAAAATCTATATGCTATAAGGGAAAAATGGAAATTTTTAATTTCATAAAATTTAAATTTTTGCATGATCAAAGGTACCATGAATAAGCTAAAAGACATGGGACAGGCTGAAAAACATTTAAATGTATATAAAGATGATTTACATATATAGAAAGAGATCCTATAAATACAGAGACAACAGAAAAACAGGAAAAGAATATGAACTGGCAATTTGTACATGCAAAAAAAGGATAATGGCAAATACTATATGCTCAATTCCATAATAAAAAATAAGTACAAAATGAAATAATAATTTCATACTTTTGCCAAACTGATGAAAATTTTTGAAGATTATTAATGTCCAATGTTGATGGTTAGATAGATGTGAAGTAAGCTGTCCATGTAATGAAACACACATATCTTTTGATTTGGTAATTCAATTACTATGAATCTATCAAAAATACTCAAATGTGTACATAGGAAGCATGTATGGGAAAGACCATTTGAATTGTTTGCAACAACAAAATATTAGGAAAACCTCAATATTCCTTAAAAGGGGAATGGGCAAAAAAATTTGTAAAATATGCAGACATCAAAATACTTTCCAGTTATTAAAAAAGAATGAGGCAGTGTTTACATATAAATATGGAAAGATCTTCAAGAAATTTTACGACAAGCAAGTTGCATAATCAATTGATACAATATGCTTTTATTTATATATAATATATATGCAGACATGTAAATAGATGGTAGAGAACTTACATATTTTACTCTGTATTTGTTTCATCTAATTCTTGGTTTGAATTTTTACATTGAGAATCGATTCATTCATGACACATGTAGCTAAAAATGTAAAGTGAAAAAATAAGATTCCTTATGATTTAGAGCAACTCTATGTAAATATAGTTATTTTGTCCAACTTTTAAGGTCACACTTACAAGGAAAAAATGGGCTAAAAGTAGAACGTGGAACCAAAAATATGTATTCCATAGATTAAACCAGGCAATAGATTTTCTTGGTAAAGCTTGAAAATGTGAATGATTTCATTCTAAACACAACTCATGGAACTATAGATCAAGTAAATTGCATCTTTATTTTGAAGGGTACAACATGGAGAGAGGGCTTAGAGTTTACCCAGCTATGGCTAATAGCCTAGTTATTTTTACAGTGTGGGTTGTCAGTATAGCCTGACTCCTAGCGTCCACTCAATTAGAAAAGAAACAGAAAAATGAATTTGTCCAAATGAATTTGTTCAAATGAATTTGAATACATTTCCTGTGCTTAATGGAAATAAATGTTGAGCTAAAGAAGAAAAGCAGATGTAAGGTCTACAAAGCCAGGTGTAGAGAAACCGCTAGGTAACATGGAAACTAGAGAGCAAGAGTACAGAGCCAAGGTAAAGCTAGAGGGGATATTCGAGAAGCAGTGAACGAAAGCTAAAACTATGAGTCGCGCCATTTGAAAACACGTATTTGAGTTCTGATAATGTGAGTCAACTGATGGAGGAAATATTGAAATGCATAATTTCCCAGCTATCCACCCATTGTTCAAACCAGGAACTGGAGGTCATTGTTTATATTTCCCTTCCCTCACCTCTACATCCACTCCATCATCACAAGAAAAATGGCTCCATCCATCCAACTGCCAAAGTATCTTTCAAACCTTGCCACTGCATTCTACCTCCCATGCCTCCACTCTGGTGTCACCACTGTCTCATCTTCCCAGAACAACCACAGTGAACTTCTAACCCTTCTTTCAGTCCGCCCTCTTCTCCCTCCAACTCATTCATATAACAACCAGGGTGATCTCTTAAAAACTTAAATAGTCCTGTCCTATTCTGTTTAATGAGTCCTTACTTTCCAGGCCTGCCCTGTGGTGACCTTCAAGACATGATACTTACCATGCCTTCCCTACTCCACCTCTCTATCTTCACTCTCCTTGTTCACTAAGCCAGTCTTGCTTCCTTTCTCTCCCTGTGTTCCTTCTCAGGTCCATCATACTCTTTTCCCCCAAGTTCTTGCTTGATGGAGTCATTCTCATCATTCAAGTCTCAACTGAAATGATATTTACCAATAGATGCTTCCCTGACTACAAGATCTAAAGCAGCCC
This sequence comes from Lynx rufus, assembly GCF_022079265.1. Taxonomy (NCBI): domain Eukaryota; kingdom Metazoa; phylum Chordata; class Mammalia; order Carnivora; family Felidae; genus Lynx; species Lynx rufus. The sequence continues at coordinate 129,695,555 of NW_025814878.1, forward strand.
TCACATCAACCATTTTGGGCTCAGACCCTTTCTTCCATAGTGTGTACAGAAATGTGTTATTACATATTAATTTTAGTGTATGCCTGTTTAATGTACATCCTCTCCCCTACTGTATAGATTCAAAGAGGGAAGGGACTATGTCTATCTTGTTCTCCTCTATATTCTCAGTACTTGGTATGCAGTAGGTGTTCAGTAAATGAATAGGTAAACCCAGCATCATCATGTCCAGAAATACTTTAATAGGACAGAAGTGCCTAACAAGGTAAAGATTAATAGGAATAGTTAGTAGTCATGTGATTTAAAGATAGAAATGATAATATAAGGATAGATAAAGGGCCCTCTAGGGATGTCAAATGGCTTCCCAGATACACAATGTGTTGGGAAGTCAACATGGCCATCATGTTTGCCCTTCACTTATTGGATCTAGAATAATTTTGTCAGTGAACCCATGGTGATTAATGACTGACTCATACTGAATAAACCTATGAGAGTTCTTCTTTTTTTTTTAAATTTTTTTTAACGTTTTATTTATTTTTGAGACAGAGAGAGACAGAGCATGAACGGGGGAGGGGCAGAGAGAGAGGGAGACACAGAATCGGAAGCAGGCTCCAGACTCTGAGCCATCAGCCCAGAGCCCGATGCGGGGCTCGAACTCACGGACCGCGAGATCGTGACCTGAGCTGAAGTCAGACGCTTAACCGACTGAGCCACCCAGGCGCCCCAAACCTATGACAGTTCTATGTGTACATTACAATGCCGACCCATTAATCTATAATAAAAAATACAACTGTCAAGTCAACCTGATCCTCAATCTTTGTTTAGCTAAATAACTCCCTATAGGAGAGAGATAGATAGCTAAATTATATGCAAATGATAACTACAGCTCAGAAAAGATTCCTGGGCACAAATTACTTACTCAGCTGAAGTACTATCATTTTAGACTAAGTCGCCCTTATCTTACTCCTGGATCCTTACAGCAGCCTCCCGACTGTTCTCTACACTTATCTATTAAGCAGATAGCAGCAAAGTGCTTCTTTAAAAACATCCATCCAATCACCTCCCTCTATTTAAAACCCTTCCATTGTTCTTTTTACTTTAGAAGGAAATCCAGCTCCCTATTCATGTTGGCTCCGTGTGTTCTGTGCCTTGCCACGTTTCCAATCTCATCAGATGCCCCTCTCCCCAGCCCTCTAGATGTCCCAATACACTGGTGTGCTTTCAGATTGACAGACCGAGTACAGAAATGGACAATGGCCAGACCATATGTAAAAATAGAACTCTGACCCACAGCCTGCAACAACCAGCCCAGGAAACAAACTCATTATCTACAGTAACCAGCCAAGGAAACCAGCCTGCTTCTTATGAGTCAGACTTGTAGGAAGTCAGGCCACTATCCCTAACAACTGATCCAAGAAACCAAACAATAACCCCTCAACAATTGGACCAAAATGGCCAGGACTTATTAATAACTGATAGCCTTTGAGTCCCTGCCAGAACATAAGTGGCAATGGCTAACTCCCTTGCTATGGCAAGCTTGGAATAAATGACCTTTGCTTATTCCCTTTTGGTTGGTCTTCATTTATTTCCACAAGACTCTTCACTGTAATAAGTTGTTTTCTTTCCTGAAAACTTGCTTTTCCTGTTTTATTTGCCTAAAATTTTTCCTCAATCCTTCACATGGACAACTCCTTCCTGTTTTTTAGATTTTTGCTTGCATATTTAAGACAACTTCTCTAATCCTCCTTTTGAAATATTCCCGTCCCAGCCTGGTTTTGGTGTCATTACAGCACTTACCACAACGTACAATCATTTTGTTTATCTTTTCCATTTAGCTGTATTTTACCTATCACCCCCACCTATCATCACTAGAATGAAGCTTTGTGAGGATAGAGAATCTCTCTCTCATTCACTTAGACCTAGAATAAAACCCCCTGCTGTAGACCTAGAATAAAACCCCCAAAATAACAGGGACTGAAGAAATATGTTGAATGACCGAATGGGTGAATACATGATTGCATATCTAAAGGAAATGTAGACCCAAGGTAAGAAACAATTGTGCTTAGCCACCCATTGACATAACTAGATGTTGGATGAGTCTATGGTGCTACACTTTTACTGGCCTCCCTTAGACCCAACTTGATCCAGAACATCCCACTTCAAAGCAGAGGATGAAGGAGAGGCATTGCCCAAGGATGAATGACCGAAACATTCTCACAAAGTCTATGAGCCTCAAACATCTGAGTCGTATTATCCCTTGAACCATCAATTATTAACCAGGCCTCCTCAGAATCTAACCCTCAATGTCAGCTACTTCTATTCAAGTTTCCAAGAAAGAGGTGGAATTTTGTGTCTGAACAAACCATAAGCCTTGTCCTTGAAGGTGCTTTCAAATTGAATCATTGGCCACAACTTCATTATACACAAGCCTATCAGTCGGAGTTTATCAGAGAAACAGAACCAACAAGATAAAGAGGGAGTCAGAGAGAGAGATGGAGAGATATATAGATGTACAGTTGACCAATGAACAACACGGATTTGAACTACGTGGGTCTAGTTAGACATAGATTTTTTTTCAATAAATATAGTAAGTCCTATAGGTGTGTTTTCTCTTCCTTATGATTTTCTTAAGAACGTTGGCTTTTCTCCAGCTTACTTTGTTGTAAGGATACAATATATAACAGTATATAATACAAACATGTAAAATACATGTTAATCTACTATTAGATCCTGTTTAAAGGATCATTTCAGCTGCCAGGTTGGGAAAAACTATAAGGAGAGCAAAGGCAGAAGCAGTGAGATCAGTCTGGAAGCTAATGAGCAATTCAGGAAAGAAAGGGTGATAGCACGACTTTGGTGATAGCCATGAAGGTGGTGGAAAGCGGTCAGAATTTGGATACTTTCTGCAAATAAAACCAAATATATTTTCTGAATAATCAGATGTGAGGAGTGAAAAAAAGAAAGGGATCTGCTACCCACTAAGATGGGGAAGGCTAAAGGGGGAGCTGGTTTTGTGGTACAGATTGGGAGTTCATTTTTGGACATGTTGATCTCAAAGTCTTTATTAGACATCCAAGTAATGACGTCAAGTAGGCATTTGTCATAATAAATCTCTGCTTGTGGGAGCCATCAGCATGTGGAGAGTGAAGCTACGAGATGGGATGAAATCAGTAAGGGAGTGAGAGTTGACTAGAGGACAGAGTCGAAGGCTGATCCTGGGAGCATCCCGGCAGGAAGCACTCTGGAGAAGAGTAGGACCCACCAAAGGAAATGAAGAAGGAACAATCAGGAGGTGGAAGGAAGAAACAAGTGAGTGTGGGATCCCGGAAAGCAAGTGAGGAAACTATAGCAGGACGGAGTGATCCACAGTGTCCAATGCTGCTGGGGCAACAAGTCAGATGAGCCGAGACCTGGGCCCTGGACAGGAGTGTGGCCACCCCTGGTGACCTGGACAAGAGGAGTTTCAGCAGGGGTGTGGGATGAAAGCTTGGTTGGATGGTTTAGAGAGGGGACCGGAGGAGAGTAGTGGGAAACAGTGAGTAACAATAACTCAAAGACTTTTGCTGCAAGGGGATCAAATAAATGGGACCGTACATAGGGACCAGAGAAGTCTTTCCTTAGGAGGAATTCCAGCAGAAGAACCCAGTAGCAGGGGAAATGCTGATGAAAGAGAGAGAGAGGAGAAAATTGCTGGAGCAGGTCACAGCAAGTGGGATTTAGTGGAGAGGAAGGGTTGTCTTCACATAGGAGCTTGGCTAGTTCAGCTACGGAGAAAGGCAGTAACAACATGCAGAAACGTGCCATCTGTAACCCTTGACGTGCTCCCTGTGACACTGAAGAAAGGCTGGCTGCCTCTACAGGGCCAGAGCAGGCAGAAGAAAATGTTGTTGTGAATCTTGTCCCTTGGTAACTTCAAATGTTCCTTTGTTAACGTGGAGAGACATCAGTTCCGTAGGTGACCATTTCCTTCATGAAAAGGCGAGGGGCATATATATTTCCACATCAACCCCCTCCCCCCCCCAAGACAGATAGATGCCCCAGTGGTATTTGAAACAATCATCCGGGACCCTGTCTGTGTTTGGCTTCTAACCTACTTCTACCCATTCCATACCACCAAGCTCCTGCTTTGTCTTTATCTCAGACTTTGGCCCTTTTTCTGGGCCTTGGGAATTGGCATTGCATTCTGGTTCCTGGTAGGATTCTAATACTTCCTACTAACTTTGGCTAGGACTCACCCCCCGCCCCCCCTTAGCTCCTGGCTGGCTTGAGCTGCATAACCTATTTCCAGCTCTTTGAAACCGAGTCCCTGATTTGACTCACTTGGCTAATGCACTAGCCTGGATATTCTTTATCACCCATCAAGAAGGGAGTAGATACATTCAGTGACAACTGGGATTTTGCCATGAAAACAAATTCAAAACAGCAAAGTGAATTACCACTGATAACATATATATAATTGTTTAGTATACTGTAGCCCAGGCTCATAAATCAATAACAGCTGAAAGGACCCTATTGATGAAACAAATCTATAGGATACTGTGGTAGATAGAATTCTAAGATGGCCCCTCACATTTCCCACTCCTTCCTAAATGTTTGCACCCCGCATAATCTCTGGAGCTATGAAGATGGATTTCTCCAGTTTGGTATTGAAATAATTCAGAGGTTTAAAACACAAGAAAGACTCCATGGACAGGCTGTTGCTGGCTTGAAGATGGAGGGAGCCACGTCTCAGAACAGCAGGCAGCTCCTAGAACCTACGTGTGAGCCCCAGCTGACAGCCAGGCAGGAACTGGGGACCTCAGTCCTACACCCATAAGAAACGAATTCTGCCAACAACAAGTATGAACTTGGAAGCAGATGTTTACCCAGGGCCTCCAGACGGGATCTCAGTCTGGCTGATTGATTTTAGCTTCATGAGTCTCTGAGCAGAGAACCCAGCTGTGTCGTGCCATACTTTTGACCTACAGATTAGTGAGCCAATAAATGGGTATTGTTTTAAAACCCTAAATTTGTGATAATCTGTTACATGTTAACAGCAGACAAATGCAAATGTCATGGGCCAGTAGCAGCAGGTCCTTGGCAAATGGGTTTTAGAATATCCATCCAGGGGCGCCTGGGTGGCTCAGTTGGTTGAGCGACCAACTCTTGATTTTGGCTCAGGTCACGATCTCATGGTTCGTGAGTTTGAGCCCCACATCGGGCTCTGTGCTGACAGTATAGAGCCTGCTTGGTATTCTCTCTCTCCCTTTCTCTTTCTGCTTCTCTCTCTCTCTCTCTCTCTTTCAAAATAGGTAAATAAACTTAAAAAAAAAAAAAAAGAATGCCCATCCAGACAAGACAGGTAGCCTATGGAGAGGAGCTACAGAATGTTCCTGTAGCCTCTGAGAAAGGCAGATTCCACCTTTATCTTCCACTCCAAGCCCTCAGTCACTGTGGTCTTCTTTCCTTAGTCAACCCTCCCCCTTCTACGTTGCTGCTCTGACTGTTACCTGAGATGGACATTTGACATGTGTGGGCTTTGGTTTCTCACATCGATGCTGCTACTCCTTGACTTATCCTCGATTCCACACAAGGACCAATCTAGCTCCTTGCCACTAACTACCCTCCTTCTCCTTTCCCCACCTCAGAGCCAGACTAATGTTCATTAAACTCTGAATCCCAGTCTGCACACAGCACAATGGGTTTGGGAGCGGGGGAGGTTTTTGGGACTGGTCAAGCCTTACTTTCCCGGAAGGAAAGCACTGCAAATACGCAGTAGCCATGTGAGGCCTGGAGCTCCAACCTGGGTATTTGAACTAGGTTCATTTCTTCCTTGCTTGGAGAGGAATTAACACCAACAGCATTGATGTGACAGCCCAAAATGGTGACACTGGATGTTCTAAATTCAATTTATCTTCTTTACCTTGAATATCTGATGTTTTGAAACGACCTAGAAATTCTTCAGGTTCTATATCTAGAAATAGATCTTTAGATATTCATAAAATCCTAAAATGATAGATGTATGTAATCCCAAAATTATAAAATTAAGGATTTTTCTGATCCTGCTGGGCTGTCCTACAACAGGACCCAGTGGAGAAGCCTCTAGACTGCAGGTTCAGCAGTTACTAGTGTTGAGCTGTGGCAATGACATAGCAAGGAAGTTGCTACAGCCAATATCAGCGAGATGCTCAGAAGGGGAAGGTAGAACTTAAGCAGGAAACACCGTGAGAAGATTGGCTATAGGACTTCAAAATCTCTATGAGTGGCTAAGAGAGGCCAGGGCTGGATTAGGCCAAGCAGGAGGAATGAGAATGGGGTGGGGGTTGGGGGGGGGTGGCATGCCAAATTGGGATCCAACGCTAAGAGCTACTGAATTGGCATATCAGGGTCTGACAACAAGTGGATGGCAAAGCTGAACACACCGGGCACCACGGGACCGTCAGGGTGAGGAACCTGTGACTACGGAGTTCTTCCGTTCTACCAAGTATCATCGCGTGGGTTTTGCGCATGTATTTTCTTCTCAACTGCCCTGTGAGATCAGGTACTACCAGCTCCATTTGACACATGCAGAAACGGACACCACTCAGATTGGATAAATGACTCCTCTCGGATCATACGCGTAGCAAACCAACAGAGTTAGGATTCGGACTAAGTGACCTCCACTGGCGGCACCCGGCCATGCTGCTGCCTGATGGCTCCTCCCTTCACAGAGGCACCACCGAGTCCATGATGATTATACTCCATTCTTCGATGACGATTTCTGGACCACCTATTACAGACCAGGGACTCTATACAGTGCTATTGAGCTCTTCTTCTCTTGGCTCTGTCATCCATGGTCTAGTGCGAGCTCATCATAGAGTTGCACGCATGGGGAATGGGGATTTTTGTGAGCTGTATGAATGTGGTAACAGCAGTAAAGACATATCGGGCGTACTCAATGCCCGTACTGAATGCCCGGGCATACTGAATGTGCTTCAGACACTGTGCCAATGCCAGAAATGCCATAGACCGCAAAACAGTTCTCTTATTTCACGACTACGCCTTGCGGTTCTTGCTCTAGGCGAAAGCCTTTGCAAACTTCAGAATGGTCTCTACATAGTCTCAAAATCTTTTTTTTTTTTAATATATGAAATGTATTGTCAAATTGGTTTCCATACAACACCCAGTGCTCATCCCGAAAGATGCCCTCCTCAATACCCATCACCCACCCTCCCCCCTCCCTCCCACCCCCCATCAACCCTCAGTTTGTTCTCAGACTCTCATAAGAGTCTCTTATGCTTTGGCTCTCTCCCCCTCTAACCTCTGTTTTTTCTCTTCCCCTCCCCCATGGGTTTCTGTTAAGTTTCTCAAGATCCACATAAGAGTGAACACATATGGCATCTGTCTTTCTCTGTATGGCTCATTTCACTTAGCATCACACTCTCCAGTTCCATCCACGTTGCTACAAAGAGCCATATTTCATTCTTTCTCATTGCCACATAGTACTCCATTGTGTAAGTAGTCTCAAAATCTTAAGCGAGGTATCCTAAGGACTTGTTCCCCTTTAAAAGTGAAAGTAGACCGATTGGCCTGGAGGGGATCAGCAGAAATAAGCCAAGAGATTTCCAGTAAATACGTGGCTGGAGAATTTGGGTAAGTTCCAAGCTCAAAAAGCCTCTGTCAGAGTCATCTGAAGAAAGCAGGGAAAGAATATGATTGTAACTGTGAACTTTGGAGCCTCATCACTAAACCTCATCTAGACAAAGGTGTTAAGAGAGAAGATAATCTGACCGGAGCTTAACAACAGGGTATTCTAATAGAGATCAAGAATTTGTTGGCGTTCATCTACTACTGCCAGTAAAAACAGATAGTCTGTCTCTCTCTCAAAAATAAAGAAATATTAAAAAATTTTATAAAAAAAAATAATAGTGGGCCGTGACTGAAATTTACTTCCTTCTTGGCCACTGTAGTGTTCTGGAATACCTTGAGGCTTCTCACTCTGGGACCGGCTGGTATAATGCAACTTTTGGACGTTACGCCAGGTGATTCATACAAAGTCTTCTTTTGCACAATGGTCTTCTTCTTAACGAATGCGCTTTCCACATCCTGGAATGTGCAATCAGAAAATTGAATCTATCCCCATGGAGCTGAAGGCAGAGTGATCTGTGTCGATCGGCAAAACCTTTGAATTATGTTTTTCTTGTATCCTCCTGAACTTATTGGAAGCCTGCTGTTTAGAGGCAGTGTTTCTATTCGAAACAACTGCTTTGATATCTCTGGAGGGGAACGAAGCTCTCTTACTGGCTACGGTCTTCCCCTGGGGTGCCCATGATGAATAATTTAAGCGGCATTTTGGGGGACATGCATTCTAAACAGACGAGTGATCCGAAATGTCTTCCAGATTTCAATGTTGATGTCGATGACTACAACAGAAGAGGAAGGCTGAGGACAGGCTATGGATTCTATTTCATAGAGATAAGTGACGGAGCTTGTCAACACCATGCTTTTTAAAAATATCTTATTTTTAATTGTGGTAAAAAAAAAAACAACCCGGTAATTATACGGTTCAGGGGGTGTTAAATGTATTCACATTTGTGCACAAGGGATCTCTAGAGCTTTGTTTAGCTTGTAAATCTGAAACTCGGTATCCACTGAACAACCCCCCCCCTCCATTTTTCCCCTCCCCCCCCCCCCTCTGCCAACCTCCGTCCTACATTCATACTTCAATGAGTTTGGCTACTTTCAATACTTTGTATAAGTGGAATCATAAAGCCTTTGTCTTTTCGTGACTGGCTAACAATATGCTTTTGATAATGACACCAGTTCCTTCCGTTAAGAAGCAACAGAGGACGTTATTTTGTCGTTATGGCAATAGTGAACATATACTTCAGGGCTGTTCAATGTGCTAAGAGTTTTACATTCGGGATCTCGGTTGGTCCTTAGAGATAACAGCCCTTAGAGACAGATGCGACGACTGCCTCCATGTTACAGATGAGGACACAGGGCTGTAAAACCAGAAAGGCTGAGTAACTGACCCAATGTCACACAGGTAGCAGGTGTTATCATCGGCATCCACAACCAGCTGGTCAGACCCCTCCCTCCACCTGCACTCAACCGCTAGGCCACACTACTCCGCAATAACGTCTGTAATTTGCCAGAGATGCAATGATCTTCTCTTCCAAATCTCCGTTTCGTCTCTTGGGGACAAGATAGATGTTTTTCCAGTACCCTTGTTATGCCAACATCCAATCTGGCAGTATCTTTAAAGCAGTCATCTTAAGACAAGGTCTCCCCAGATTTTTCAAGGAAGCTTGATGCAATTAGTGCGGCAGGTACACGCCATATCCTCCATGCACCCGACCTCGTTCCTCTCTGCAACGGATAGTTTCTAGGCTCCTGACAGCTTCTCTTAGTTGCTCTGAGTGTTTTTGGTTTTTGGTCGCCCAAACCCTGTGAGCTTGTCCAACCAGCGCGCAGGGCAGCTGGGAACCCTGGGGATGTAACACCCCTGGGGCAATGCCCGACCAGCAGGGATGACAGTAAGGGGACGCAATGCCCTAGCTCCCCTAGGCGTTACTCCTCCCCCATTCCTTCCTGCTACATTTCTGCTTCTCCCCGTGCCCTCATTTGCACCTCCTGGGATGACTCAGTAAATGACTCCCAAGTTCTTCTCTGGGGTGTGCTAGGGAACCCAAAGGAAGACATTTAGCAAACATGAAAGTGGAATTACAATGCCGGCTACTGCCCAGTTGGTTGCTTTTGCTGTCGTTTGCAACAGAATTGCGTCCTCAGACCGGTTGTTCGCTGGAGTAGCGAGGGATGCACGGCATTGACCAGGGGACTGTTGGGCAAATACGACTGGGCTAGTTCACCAGAGCGTGGAAGTGCGGAATTCAGAAGGAACTGGTCAGCCTTGTACAACGGCCCCTGGTAAACAGCACAGACACTGTATCATTTTAAACGACAAACAGCGCAAAGTAAATTGGAACTAAAGTGTATGTGTCATTGTTGGCTCTTTGCAGAATAAACGAAATGCAAGCTGAGCAAATCTAAAAGGCAAATCATTTCCTCTCTGTCTGAGTAAGCCACCTGTGGGTCTGTGTTCTTTGGTACTAAGCGCACCATAAGTGGTTATACAATGGGTCTCCGTGTATTTCCCATGAACACTACTAGTGAGCTAGACCAAGCATTCAAGGGAAAATAAAACAGTAAATGCATGGTACAAATTGATTTTATTAAAGAAACATTTCACTCCATCAGAAAGGGAAATAACCACATTGAACTCATTAGGAAAGGATGAAAACATTATTTTGTCACAGTCCTGAGAAGCTGCTTCTAGTCTAAGTGACTAATCGGAAGTTAATCAATCTTAAACAATCAAGCAAATACCCTGCCGTTATATGCAATTCACCCTACAGAAACCTGGCATCCAAACCTTCACATAGCATGAGAAAGAAGGCGCTTTCATGGTTCAGGAAGTCCAAACACATGAAATTTGGCTCAAGAAACTCACAAATGAATAACAACTACCCAAACCAAATAACAATAAAGCGATTCCAGAATGAAATTTAGTGCTTTCATTTTCTCAAAATAAGTTGGTTTCAAGGGGAACATGTGAACAATGAAACAAAGACAACTAAAATATGGGATGGTTCCAAGTGATAACATAAGTGTTTTTTTAAGTCAAAATTAGATGGAAAATTACCACAGCGTCATTTGCACTGAGAAATTTCCCCAAATCTCCTCCTACCATGACAATAATTGAAGAAAAAGAACTGTGAAAGAAGAATATGATTAATTAAAAGACAAAGTCAAAATTGAATGACTCTCTGCCTTCCATGATAATAATCACATAAACAACAACGAAACAAAAAAAACAAAGCTCTGAGGAGGAAAGTTAGGCGTTTCTTAATTTAGTTTGAGATGTTTCCTTTGGAATGAAGTCAGAAGAACTCGTTTTGTTTATCCACAGTTTTATCTATCTCTAGGTGTGTCAGCCTTATCTATATTTAAGATAGAAGATTATTGAGCAGAAGGATTGTGGTTTACTTACATGAAACACAGTGAAATTTGGTGTATAAATCTGGGAACAATTTTCTTTGCACTAATTTGAAGAGTTATTGATTAATTTGACCCTCTAATGTGCAGTGCTGAGTAATTATTGGAATGAATGTATATGAGAATGTGGATACTCTGAACACATCCCAATTTGGGAGGGCACCTTCCATGGGTTGGGACAACATTGTGAGGGATCACTGGCCAGTGAACGAAGCCTGCTGGGACAGCAGAGAAGGAGTCCTGTAGAACTTGACTCTGGACAGCTACTAGGGAACAAACCTTCATATATAGAAGGCCAGTTTTGTCAACTTTTGAGTATTGACATTTTATGAAATTTTAGTTTTTTGTTTTGTTTTGTTTTAGAGAGACAGCGCGTAAGTGGGAGAGGGGCAGAGGGAAAGAGAGAATCTCAAGCAGAATCCAACATGGGTCTTGATCCCACAACCCTGGGATCATAACCTAAGCCCACATCAAAAGTCAGACACTCAACCAACTGAGCCACCCAGGCACCCCTGAGTATTGACATTTTAAATCCTTGACCTTCATAAAAAACATAATGTGAAACTGTTTGAGTGTTTATGGCATCTATTGCTTTGTGTTGAAGGCAATGCATTAAGCATTGGAAGAACAAAAATGGGAATTAGGCTTTTCCTCAGTGAGCTTACACTCCAATGGGGAGACATACTATCAATTTTTTTTTACAGGAAGTGGTATATAAATAAAGAGAGAGAGGGGCGCCTGGGTGGCGCAGTCGGTTAAGCGTCCGACTTCAGCCAGGTCACGATCTCGCGGTCCGTGAGTTCGAGCCCCGCGTCAGGCTCTGGGCTGATGGCTCAGAGCCTGGAGCCTGTTTCCGATTCTGTGTCTCCCTCTCTCTCTGCCCCTCCCCCGTTCATGCTCTGTCTCTCTCTGTCCCAAAAATAAATAAACGTTAAAAAAAAATTAAAAAAAAAATAAAATAAAATAAAGAGAGAGAGAGAGGGAAAGGAAGTTAAATATTCTGGAGGTCAGAGTCAAAGTCCGCTTGAGAGAAGGATCTAGAATGACTCCTGGATTTCTGGCCCAAGTTACCATGTAGCCATTTGAGAGATGGGAATAGGAATATCCCACCAGAAGCAAAGATTAAGCAAATGGTGATGAGTTCATTTATGAGTTGATATCAATGGTTATGAAGATGGTGTGGAATATATCGCCTTAAAATGTCCCTAAAACTGACATATTAAAAAAAGTCATTGATGGTAGCATGCATTTTTGGCATTTGGCTTATTGTTATAAGATGAAAATGAAATCTTTCGTATACCACACAAAGAAGTCCTACTTCAGCTCCCTAAATTCCAGCATTTGTACTGCATACAACATCAAATGACGTGTAGGAAAAAGAGAAACCCTGAGGAAGTACAGTAAAACCTTGGTTTGCGACCATAATTCATCCCAGAAACATGCTTGCAATCCAAAGCACCTGTATATCTAAGCGAATTTCAAGAACCATTGGCTCAGGGTGATCATGGGATGTTCGGCATCATGCACTACTCGCATTGCAAGACGTCGCTCGTTTATCAAATTCAAATTCCTTAGAAATGTTTGCTCGTCTTGTGGAGCGCTCACGGAACACGTTCCTCGCAATCCAAGGTTTTAATGTATCAGGGATTTACACAAAGCAAATTTCAAGAAAAGAAATAACTTGGGGCGCCTGGGTGGCGCAGTCGGTTAAGTGTCGGACTTCAGCCAGGTCACGATCTCGCGGTCCGTGAGTTCGAGCCCCGCGTCGGGCTCTGGGCTGATGGCTCGGAGCCTGGAGCCTGTTTCCGATTCTGTGTCTCCCTCCCTCTCTGCCCCTCCCCCGTTCATGCTCTGTCTCTCTCTGTCCAAAAAAAAGAAATAACTTAAGTATCGATGGGGGAAAAATAGAATTATCTTTATGCAACCATTTACTCTAGCTGGTCCTACTTTTTCCAAAATTGCCCCCTCTCCTTTTTTTTTTTTTTTTTTTTTTTTGTATGAAGTCCTTTCTTATACATATCATAGGACAACTCTCGGTTAGGCTTGTCTCCCCCACCCCCCCCACCCCCACTGTCAGACACACCTGTCTTGGCCAAGTAATCAGGTTGGTTGCTGCACACATGTTCCTCTTCCTCCAATTTCCTAGTCTCCGATGGTCTTTTTCTGCATGTCCCCTGAATTGCATTTTCCCTCATCCACTCTCTGTGACTTTGTCAATTTCCTCTTCTCTTTGGAAGTGTTATTGTCTGTGCTAATTGGCTTTCTTTATTTCAAATTGAGTAATTGGGAAACTCCATATTAACTATACATCGTTTTTGAATAATGAGTTCAAACATCATTTTGGCAGAGTTTACTACTTTATGCATGCTGCTTGAGAAATAATGCACTTGTTATATACAATGGAGTATTACTCGGCGATCAAAAAGAATGAAATCTTGCCATTTGCGACGACGTAGATGGAACTGGAGGCTATTATGCTAAGAGAAATTAGTCCGAGAAAGACAAATATCCTATGACTTCACTCATAGGAGGACTTTAAGACACAAAGCCAATGAACATAAGGGAAGTGAAGCAAAAATAATATAAAAACAGGGAGGGGGGACAAAACACAAGAGACTCTTAAAAACAGAGAACAAACAGAGGGTTGTTGGAGGGGTTGTGGGAGGGGGGATGGGCTAAATGGGTCAGGGGCACCAAGGAATCTACTCTTTTTTTTTTTTTTTTAATTTTTTTTTTCAACCTTTATTTATTTTTGGGACAGAGAGAGACAGAGCATGAACAGAGGAGGGGCAGAGAGAGAGGGAGACACAGAATCGGAAACAGGCTCCAGGCTCTGAGCCATCAGCCCAGAGCCTGACGCGGGGCTCGAACTCACGGACCGCGAGATCGTGACCTGGCTGAAGTCGGACGCTTAACCGACTGCGCCACCCAGGCGCCCCAGGAATCTACTCTTGAAATCATTGTTGCACTATATGCTAACTAATTTGGATGTAAATTTTTTAAAAATTAGAAGAAAAGAAAAAAGAAGTAATGCACTTGTGCAAAGAAAACAGTAAACATGTGAGGTAACGATATGTTAATTGTCTCGATTAGGGGACATCCTTTCATAATGTATATGTATATCAAATTATCATGTATACACTTTAAGCATCTTACACTTTTATTTGTCAATTATACCTCAGTAGAGCCGGGAAAAAACTAATGCAAATTAGCAAAATAATTTAAAATTCTAAGAGCAACCAAACGTTAACATGTATTTTTTAATGAATAATTATAAATAATTTTAATCCATTATTTCTAATTTTGCATTCACATTTTTATATTATTTAGTTTATTTTATTTTTTTTTATTTTTTTATTGTTTATTTATTTTTGAGACAGAGAGAGACAGAGCATGAATGGCGGAGGGTCAGAGAGAGAGGGAGACACAGAATCGGAAACAGGCTCCAGGCTCTGAGCCATCAGCCCAGAGCCCGACGCGGGGCTCGAACTCACAGACCGCGAGATCGTGACCTGAGCCGAAGTCGGACGCTCAACCGACTGAGCCACCCAGGCGCCCCATATATTATTTAGTTTAAAGAAAACCCTAAAATTGATTGGATCCCACAAAACCTAGGTCCAATTCCTGGATCCACGTGTAGAGAATTCTTTTTGACTAGAAACAATTTATCTTTCATATTCAAAATCTTTAATCTATCTGAAACTTATTTTAGATTATGGGATGAGGTGAGAAATTTGCCTCCCCTGCCCCAAGATGGTTAGCCAATTGCTTTAACACCATTTTGAAAAAATATGTATTGTGTTCCTATTGTTAATAAAGATTACTTCCGCCTATATTAAATGTTTCAGTATGCTTGGAATCCTAGGATTTTTATCCTGTTTTATTGTTCTATTTCAGTTCCACTTTTAATTATTATATTTTGATACTATGTTTTGAAAACCATGAAAGAAAAATTTCTTCTTATGCTTAATTTCCAAAATGTTCATGGTTATTGTAATTTGTTTATTTTTGTTGTTGAACTTTGATATCACTCAGCCATGTATTATAAAAAGAAGCCCACTAGAATTCTGATAAATTTGTATGTAATTTAACAAAAACCGATAACATTATTGAGTCTTCTGATCTGGCAACCTCACTTTTTTTGTTGTTGTTGCCTTTGGAAAATGTTGTAAATGTTTTCCTACGGACCCTCTGCATTTCTAATTAAGTATATGTCTAGGTAATTCACACTTGCTGCTGCCGTTGTGAAGGGTTCTCTGCTTGGTTATCATTGGTTATTATTGGAAAACTGTTTTGCAGTTAATATGTCTGTGTTGCGTGTTTTGTAAATGGCCATTTTACTAAACTTTCTTATTTATTTTAGTAATTTTTCAACTGCAAACTGTTATCCACTTGATACTTTCTTTCATCTGAGTATTTTCTAGCCTATTTAGCATTTCTCATTATATTGCTAAGATTCCAACATCACAAAATAGCCGTTAACTGTTTACATCAGTATTTATGACTATATAGAAATGCCTCTGAAAGAGGGCGAGAGAGAGGGAAGGAGGGAGGGAAGGAGACACAGAAGGACCCATCTACGTATCCATATCTACATATTTATTTGTATTTGTATTTGTGTATGTGTGAAAGAATATATGTCTATATGAAACACTGAAGGAATATCCTTTCTAGTTTCCTTAAATATGTTATCAAACATGGATGTTGAACTACACTGGATATTTTTGGAGGGCATCTATTGATTTGATATATTGTATCATTTGTACCTCTTACATTAATAGATTTCTTGCTAAATGATGCTTGATTCCAAGAATAAACCCTACTATAGTAGTAATTTGTTGTTCTTTTAATACATCTACATGGATGATATTTTATTTAGGAGTTTTTCTCCTCTATAATCATAAGTGAAATTTAGCTGTAGTTTTCTTTCATTGTGATAATTTTATCAGGTTTTGGTATAAGGTTAAAATAAACTGGGAAGATTTCCATCTTTCTTTATGCTCTGGGACATTTTAAATTGCAAAGAACTCTATAATTTCAGAGTTTAAAATAACATCCATAAAAATCATCTGGTTTTGGCAAATTTGGGGGGATAATTATCTTTTTCAATTTTATTCATGATGGGTCCTCAACATATTGAGCCAATTTTGGTTATTTATATATTCCATGCTGACAATCTATTTCTTTATGATATTCTAACTCAGTTGCATCAAGTTTTATAGAGAAGTGTCTCCCAATGGTTTATCCTTGCAACCTATCAAGTAAAAATATCAGAGTAAACACCCCAATATACTGATTTAATAATTTCACATATTTTTCTGCTATATTGATGGATTATATTACTTATACAACAAATTTGATAATAGAAAAAATTTAAGGATAAAAGAAAGATGAAATAAACATTTTTTTTTTAATTTTTTTTTCAACGTTTATTTATTTTTGGGACAGAGAGAGACAGAGCATGAACGGGGGAGGGGCAGAGAGGGAGGGAGACACAGAATCGGAAACAGGCTCCAGGCTCTGAGCCATCAGCCCAGAGCCCGACGCGGGGATTGAACTCACGGACCGCGAGATCGTGACCTGGCTGAAGTCGGACGCTTAACCCACTGCGCCACCCAGGCGCCCCCTTTTTTTTTAAATTTTTTTTTGAAATAAACATTTTAAAAGTAATTTTCTATTTTTGTCACCCAATAAAAAAGCTTCTGTAGTAAAAACAACCTTTTGGCTCCTCTAAAACAGTCTGTTTTTTCCACCTTTATTGAGATATAACCGACATAGAACATTGTGTAAGTTTCTGTGCCATGTGCTGATTTGTTTTACACACTCACACATTGCAAAATGATTAGCTAACACCCTCATCACATCACAACATTGCCATTTTTTTTTTTTTTTGGAGTGAGAACATTTAAGATCTACTCACTAGTAACGTACAAGTATATAATACCATATTACCTGTAAGCACCATGCTGTACCCTGGACCCCCAGAAATCATTTATCTTATAACTGGAAATTTATACTCTTTGACCTTACATCTCTCCATGTCTCCTACCTCCTGGCATGAAACAATCTTAATATTTTAGGAAGAGTCATGTGATTAAATAGTCTTTATTATTATACTTTAATCTTCATATAATACATTGTGATCCAGAGATCAAAGAACTTTTTCAAAATTCAATTTATCTTGATATTTTTAAAAAGCTGTCTCAGTTGTAAAAATAACCTTGCAAATACACGTAGGTTCAAACTGGGAAAAATAAACAAATCATGGCAGGCTTATTAAATCATCATATTCATTTTTTTTTTTTTTTAGTTTCACTTGTCAGTTATATAGATATTTCTGGAAGTATTAAGAAATGGCTTCCCCAGGGCGCCTGGGTGGCTCAGGGGGTTAAGCGTCTGACTCTTGGTTTCAGCTCAGGTCATGATCTCACGGTTTGTGAGTTTGAGCCCTGTGTCAGGTTCTATGCTGACAACACAGAGCCTGCTTGGGATTCTCTCTCTCTCTCTCTCTCTCTCTCTCTGCCTTTCCCCTGTTCTCTCTCAAAAATAAATAAATAAGCATTGGAAAAAAAAAAAAAAAGAAATGGCCTTCCTGAAGCCCAATCGGTTTGGTTTTTTTCTTTTTTTTAGTTTGGTCTTTTAAAATAATCAGAACTTGTCAGGTTTTGCAAGTATATATCTTTTAACGTCTTTATGTATTTATTTTGAGAGAGAATGTGAGTGGGGAGCGCTGGGAGAGAGAGAATCCCAAGCAGGCTCCACGCTGCCAGCACAGAGCTCGATCTCACAAACCTCAAGATCATGACCTGAGCCAAAATCAAGAGTCTGACGCTTAACCACCGGAGCCACTCAGGAGCCCCAAGTTTTTGTATTTTTAACAAATGAATTTTAAAAACCATGGAGACTGCATATTTTTAGTATTTTAAAAGTAGATGAGGTCATTTTGCATCTAGGTTTCCAGAGTGTGCAGATACGAGTTTTTAAGTGACGCATACCGTTTTCAGCAACAAAATCACATAATGACAGAAATGTTTTCCAAACTGATCCTCAAAATACTATCTCCATTGTAGAAGTTTCTGTAAAAAACAGTCACTTTCTAGTTCTTGTAAAAATATCATCTTTACTTTTTTTTTAAACGTTTTATTTTATTTTTTGAGAGACAGCGAGGGATAGGGCATAAGCAGGGGAGGGCCAGAGAGAGAGGAAGACACAGAATCTGAAGCAGGCTCCATGCTCTGAGCTGTCAGCACAGAGCCTGATGCAGGGCTCGAACCCACAAATGCAAGATCATGCCCTGAACCCAAGTCAGACGCTCAACGGACTGAGCCACCCAGGTGCCCTTCATCTTTCCTTTTAAATGGTAGATTGTGTTAATACAGCGTCTTCTGAGTGGATACAACTGACTGACAGTTACCTTCACAGAAATCGTCAAGAATTAGAATACTCGTCTTTATAAAGGAAACGTGCGTAACTCAATAGCTTAAACTGGTTGTTCCCAAATTTTGAGGTACCCTCTTGGTAGACAGGAAATCTCAGGTACCGCATTAGTTTTGAGCTCCTCATTTTCATCAAAAGCGTATAGATTTGCAAAGATATGATTATGGAATTTGGTAACTACTGACATTTTAAAAATGAAACAAATCCCATTATACCCAGTGGCAACCCAATGCCGTAACAATTTGATCCCTACTACTATCCATTTTTTAAAATAGATGAATCAGATTTTATTTAACAGCGGGAAATTGTACTTTATCCCTTTTCTCTTTGGATTTATATTTGTCTCCTGCTTCCACTATTTCCTCCTCCAGAGGATTTGTTTTAATATATGTTTATTTTTGAAATCTATGTTTATCACCATTATTTTCTATAATAAAAATATGCACATAAATTGAATGTTTAATTTTATAATTACCTGTGAATGAACATAAGGCTGTGTTAATTGCCTCTTGGGTAAAGCTATCACTACAATTGTTAGTAGTATATAATTGGTCAAAACAACTTAACTATATTACAAATTTCCATAAATAATCATTAAACAATTTTTTTTAATGATTGGGAAAAAAAGTTCTTAATTACATGAATAAACTTGGGTTATTTTCGCATATTAAAGATAAATATTGCTTATGCCTTGAAAGAGACAGGGCTCACAATTCTATTTATATGTTTCATGTTTCTAGATATAAGCCCTGTGAAACCTTGTTCATATAAATAGATAGGAATGGAAGTTTTATTTTAGCAAGGCTGTTCAATTTGTTTAACCACTTCTGGATCATATGCCAAAAAGCTACCCACTGATGAAATTACTTTTAATAGTCTATCTTTTGACAATTCTAATTCAGTCTTCCATTTTGTTGAAAGCAACGAATGGATGTGTTACCCGGTCATTAGAGTTCATTCACTTGGGCTTTATTGAGATCTACCAAATGATTATTATGTGAGTCAGCCTTTGCTGTGTAACCAACGAAATCTCAGTGGCATATAACAAAAGGTGGTTATTTCTGTCCCTGGCAAGTATGTAGGTCACCTGGGGCAATTCTGGTCTATTCCATGTGTCGCCTCCGGGGGTCCAGAATGAAGGCACAGTGGGCATGTCTTCTCGTGTCAGTGAACACGATATGTGCACATCTTAAAGCCTAAGCTCAGAGTTAGAACACTGCCCCTCTGCCCACATTCCATTGGCCAAAGACAGTCCAATGACCAAGCCCAGTTTCATTGCGGTGGGATGAGTAGTCTCGTCATGGATGATATATCAAGTAGAGGAGTGAATACTTCCTGACCAATGTAATCTACCATGCCTATTCTTTTGTTGTTTGTTTTTGTTTAAGATTTGGTTTTTGCTTAGTGGCATCAGGTTCAAAACAATTTAAAAAGGGTTAATAGGTTAAGAAAGGCATAGGGAGGCTTCTGAGACGCTGGTAATGCTCCATTTTTCATCCGGGTGGTAAAAAAATAGACAGGTGGGTTTAACTGGTGATAATTCATTAAAATGCACACTCATGATCTGTGCACTGTTTTTGTAAGTATGTTATACTTTAGAGTTTATTTTTGAATGAGGAGTTGAGAAAGAATCTTTTTCTTTTCTTATTAAAATTTTTTTTTAACATTTATTTATTTTTGAGAGACAGAGACAGAGCATGAGTGGAGAATGGACAGAGAGAGACGGAGACACAGAATCCGAAGCAGGCTCCAGGCTCTGAGCTGTTAGCACAGATCCCAATGCAGGGCTTGAACCCATGACCTGTGAGATCATGACCTGAGCCAAAGTCAGATGCTTAGCTGACTGACCCACCCAGGTGCCCCGAGAAAATTCTTTTTCATTTCAGAACCTTTTTCAATACAAAATTTTTATAATTGTATTACTTATATATTTAATTGTATTGTATTTTTAAATTGTATAATTTATCTTTACCATATCACAGCCTTTAAAGGTGTGTTTTATGAATAACTCTAGAACTATAGATTGAGGGCATTTAACTTGTGGAGAAGTCTGCTATGAAACTTCCTTAGCAAAGCTATTCCTTGTTTTCAGATCTACTAAGTAAATCAGATTTAGATTTATTTTGCATCAGAAAAATACTCACTGCATTTTTCCATTCAAATAAAAATTTTTCCATTCAAATAAAAATAATATTTACTTCAAGAAATGTTATTTAAAAAAAAACACTGCAGAGTAAATTATGGGTTGTCTTTTGTAATATAGTTTACTAAATGTGATTAAGATTAAAATTGTGTAGGGGCGCCTGGGTGGCGCAGTCGGTTAAGCGTCCGACTTCAGCCAGGTCACGATCTCGCGGTCCGTGAGTTCGATCCCCGCGTCGGGCTCTGGGCTGATGGCTCAGAGCCTGGAGCCTGTTTCTGATTCTGTGTCTCCCTCTCTCTCTGCCCCTCCCCCGTTCACGCTCTGTCTCTCTCTGTCCCAAAAATAAATAAACATTGAGAAAAAAAAAATTAAAAAAAAAATTGTGTAGATTCAATATGAAAAATGTATCTACTTTACGAGTTAAAAATAAAAATAAGTCTATACACTTTTAAATATCTTAATTTCTAATAATACAGCGTGGTATATAGCTAAAATGATGTCGTTATGAAAGGAGAAATACAGTAAAATCATGGTGTCTATTAAATGGAGCGTATATGCATGTGTTTGGACATTGACATTTGGCTTCTAGAATCATTAACGAAAAATCATGTGTAAAGATCCAAAAACAGCTTCATTAATTTTGTTCACGTTATAAACAAGCATTTCCACATCTTATGGAACAAGGTTTTATATACTGCTAAAAAATCCATTCTTTTAGGAGCTATCTTAGGACTTTGAAATTTTAATGAAGTAAAAAAAATCTGGAAGACGAAATAATGATTCTTAAGATATGACTTGACATAACAAGCCCCAACCAATAATTGAGTAATAGATACCCAACCCAAAATGAAAAAAAAAAAAAAATTAGTGTCACAGAAAAAATATGGACCCCAGTTACTTCTTTTTTTTTTTTAATTTTTTTTAGCGTTTATTTATTTTTGAGACAGGGAGAGACAGCATGAACGGTGGAGGGTCAGAGAGAGAGGGAGACACAGAATCTGAAACAGCTCCAGGCTCTGAGCTGTCAGCACAGAGCCCGACTCAGGGCTCAAACTCACGGACCGCGAGATCGTGACCTGAGCCGAAGTCGGAAGCTCAACCGCCTGCGCCACCCAGGCGCCCCAAGGACCCCAGTTACTTCTAAAGCAAAGAGTATTGCCAATGCACACTTGTTCTTTGCATATATGCATTACTTTCTAGCTAGCGAGTCCTAGGGATGAGGGTTGAGAATAGCTGGAGAAAATTGTTTATGTTATTTACACAAATGAAAGCAAAAAGAGTCATGTTAGCAACAATAGGGCTTAACCAACGTCCCCTTTGCTTTCCCCGCTCTATTCTTCCCTCTCAGAGAGCAATGCACTTTCTGACCATCTTTGTTAGAAGTGAGAAGGGAGACTTTAGAAGCCAATATCCATCACTCTCTTCTCCCTGAAAGGTCGGATTTCAAAACAATCTCCCATGTGCAAAAGAATCTTGTTTCTGATACATTGGCTGTACTTTTTTTTTTTTTAAGAAGTATGTATGAGAGAGGAAAAGACTAGAAATCCTGTAGACTTATTGATTCGTAGACTCATCAAAAAAGGAGACTTCCCGGAAGACAATATTTCCAGAAGTCCCTTTGTTTGATGTCCTGGAAGCACCTCGTGACTACGGGCCATGCACTGCCAGGGGGGGGTAAATCTTTCAGGGTAGTCGTAATGCTGTTCCCTGGATTTGTCCAGCCTTTCTACTTTCCATGCTCATGGTAGACTCAGACCAATAGACTAGTTTTGGCCACTGCATCATAAAGGAAAATGATGTATGTCCTTTGCAAACAGGAGCGTTCAGTTCCACTACAAGACCTTCCTGAAGTCTCTTTTCTTTTGGTCATAATGATGAGCAACCCTTCATCCATTGGCTACCTGGGTCCCAGAGCGAGGACAACGCGATACAAAGACCCAGACCTTCCCTGGTTGAAGGTACAGCATCAGTGAGAAACAGACATCTGTTTCTATAAGCCACTGAGATTCTGAAGTTTCCCAGACCATCCTGACCAATTCAACTGTCTTTTGTAAAGTGGGACAAGGCTATTTTGAAAGGGGAGACAAGAAAAGAGAAACCTACATTACACCAGGGTAGAGAATATAACAAAGTTGTCCTCTGTATATTGTGTCCTTTAAACTAGTCACATTGTATCCCCTTTAAAAAGCCTCTGCTTGGCCCAGAGTGAAGACTCTTGGTTTAAAAAAAGAAAAAGGTTCTTTTAAATACTTTGCCAAAAGGCAACTGGGGGGATTGTCTGTGGAAAACAAAATACATTCCTAAGAACTCCTCAGCACATTTCCAAGAATTGTAAAGATTGTATTATTTTATTTTATTTTTTTAAATTTTTTTAACGTTTATTCATATTTGAGAGACAGAGACAGAGCATGGCGGGGAAGGGGCAGAGAGGGGGAGACACAGAATCTGAAACAGGCTCCAGGCTCTGAGCTGTCAGCACAGAGCCCGACGCGGGGCTGGAACTCACAGACTGTGAGATCATGACCTGAGCTGAAGTCGGATGCTCAACCGACTGAGCCACCCAGGCGCCCCAAGATTGTATTATTTTAAATAATTTAGTCTGACTACAATTTAGCTAAGAATATGTTAACCAAATATGTGCCCATGCACTGAAAGCAAAGAAAAGCCATCCGTGTCCACACCTCAGCATGGTAACACGGTGACCTCCTCTAACCTGCCAGGGGGGGACCCAGGTCTGACATCAGATTAAGTGAGGGGCCGCTGTAAACTACAAGCTTCGGTGTTAGGAAAGTTTACTCTCAAAACTTTAGATAAAAAACATAAAAGTAGGTTTTCCATTATTTTATTTGCCGACCACTCTAGATGCATTTCTTTGGATACATCCACATCGCTTTAAACTCACAGAGCAAAGCATCCTCTTTTAATCTGTGGCTAAATAGTTATCTATCTATCTACCTACTTAAATTTTAGTTACTTAACCTACAGTGCAATATTGTTTTCAGTAGAATTTAGTGATTCATCACTTACATACAACACCCAGTTCTCATCGCAAGTGCCCTCCTTAATACCCATCCCCCATCTAGCATCATTTTTTTTTTTTTTTTTAGTTCACAAACAGGCCAATATTGATTTCAGAAGTAGAACGTTCTTTATTGTTACTAATTTTAGGTATTTGTACTTCTGTTCATATTTTTCTCGGTTGATCTTGTCAGATACTTATCCATTTGGTTGGACTATTTAAGAAATAATCTGTTGTATTGGTCAGTTTTTTGTTCTTCTGATCTATTACACTTTTACATTTAATAATTATTTCTGTTCGTTTTCCTGGGTTTATTTTGTTGTGCTATTAGCTTCTAGAGTTAAATATTTATTTGTTTGTTGTTATAGTCTTTGTGGTTTAGTGATTTAAAAAGCAGTTAAGATTTCAGTTATAAAATTAATAAATTCTGGGGATCTAATGTTTAGTATGATGACTATAGTTAATAATCCTGTTCTCCATACTTGAAATCCTAAGAGAGCAGATCATAAGTGTCCTTGCCACCCCCCCACACACACACAATATGTACATACGGTGATGGATGTATTAATTAGTTTGATTGAGTAATCATTTCACACTGTATATGCATATCAAGTCAGCACGTTGTAGACCTTAACTATTATAGAATATAGACCTTAAGAATTATAGAATGCTTGTTGGTCAATGATATCTTAATAAGGCTGGGAGTGGGAAGCATTAAAGACGACTTTTTCTTCTCAGAGTATAGCTTCCATTGTCCTGATGATAAATGTTTCATTATGGTCAATGTCTAAATAAATTAATAATGTTTAAATCTGTAATTGCATATTTGATTTCTTTCTTTCTTTCTTTCTTTCTTTCTTTCTTTCTTTCTTTTACTGAAATGCCACTTAGAAAGGTGGTTTAATATTCTCACGTAGTTGGGTTTAGTGGAAGAAAGGTTTGAGTTTTTTTTTTCCAGTTGTAAACCTTCAGTTACACATTTAGCACTGTCATCATGAAGTCTACCTACATCACTTCCGCTTTGGAGAGTTTAAAACTGTTCTCAGTTATTGATTGGGGAAAAGGTTGTCATGGGTTCTGAATCTGGGATTTAATCTGTAGTTCTTTCTCATTAGGTCGAGGAGTGGCACGATTCTTAAAAAAAGTTCCATGGCCAAAATGGAAATTAGTTGCTGTATAATTTATTGAGATCCTTCTCAAAGAAAACTTGCATTCCCAAAGAACAAAACTCAACAAAAACATAATCAGCGATGGCATGGGCTCCTCTGCTTCTTAGAACAGGACGAGACAGCCCCTGATTTCCTTGGAATCGTCACTAGTTAAAAACAGAACAAAACAAAACAAAACAGAACAGAACAGAGCAGCAGTACAGACATCTTCCCTGTGCCTACCAGGCCAGGTTTGTTTTCTGCAGAGTCAGTGGAGAGTGGGGGAATGGGCTAAAATATTGGTGACCAGTATCACAGAAGTGATGGTACCAATTCATTGTCTCACCCACTTGTGAATCACGCCTCTCCAGCAGTCATCAGGGACAGAGTGACCTGGGAGGTGGTAAGTACATCCACAATGCAGCCTACACAGGGCACGAATATTCTCAAAAACAGCTTTGCTAAGGGAAATAAAAATACGAACTCTCCAAAAACACCTGCTCAAAAATGCTGTGAATTAATTACAAAAGTAACTTTTATTTCATTATTTATTTGGTCTATTTTGTGCCATCAGGGTGGAGTAGTTGAGGTCCTTCCTTGCCTAACATCCAACCTGGGAGAAAGAGCTTTGCGTGTTGACTGAACAAGCCCAATGTTTCTTTCTTAGCAGACCACTTGGATCATAGCAGACCGCTTGGACCAGCTTCACCATGACTGATGTAAATGCTCTGCCATTCTTCAAGGACTAGTAAAGTAGGGATATTGTTTCTAAGGAACGAAGTTTTATTTATATTTATTAAATCATTACTAATTATATTATTACATCCTTCATATTCATACTCAGCATTGTTTCCTGCTTGATGGTATTGCTTGCCTCAACTCAAAGACCAAGCTGAAAATGTTATTTTAATTAGAACAGTAATAAAGCTCATTGTCAAAGTTACGTAAGAGATAATAGAAAACGTAAACGTCTTTACTCCGGCCCCTTCAGTTGTCTCCTCCTGAAGTATGAACTCAATGTCAGAAGTTCAGGGTATATTCTTATGTTCTTCCACATCTTTCTCTTTCAACAAATCCGTACAAATGAATATTGAGTGTTTTTTCCATGGGAATATGCTATAGATATTAATTCCACAATTTGCTTTGAAGACAAATTTTTCTGGTATTTTTTATGCGTACATTCTATGCAACACTATTTACAATTAAAAGTTTATGACTGGCTGTCCTGGGGGGCTCAGGCAGTTAAATGCCTGACTTGATTTTGACTCAGGTCATTATCTCACTGTCATGATCTCACGGTTATGAGATCGAGCCTCACTTTGGGCTCAGCACTGGGCTATGACTTTGAAAGTTTTATTGTATCAGCATAAAATAATCTATTTGGATCTCATCCTATGCTTATTGTCTTAAATTGATATTTTTAACAGTTTTATTGAGACATAATTACATATCATAAAATTCATCTAAGTGTACGATTTAGTGAATTTTAGTATATTTACCAAGTTCTTTAGCCATCACCAACATTTGGCTTTAAAATATTTTCCTTGTACTGAAAAGAAACTTCATGCTAAGAATTCCCTATTTCCACCCCCAGTTTTAAGCAACAACTAATGCAGTTTCTGTCTCTAATTATTTGTCTTTTTTCTTTTTTTAGACATTTCATATAAATGGAATCATACAATATGTATGACTTCTTTCACTGAGCACAGTGGTTTTGAAGTTTAACCATACTGCAGCATTTATCGTACTTTGTGCCTTTTTATTGAAAAATAGTACTCTTCCTTTTTTTAATGTTTATTTCTGAGAGACAGAGAGAGACACACACACACACACACACACACACACACACACACACACTGTAGGGGAGGAGGGGCAAAGAAAAGAGGGACAGATGATCTGAAGGGGGCTCTGTGCTGACAGCAGAGAGCCTGATGCGGGGCTCAAATGCAAACTCTGAACCATGAGATGATGACCTGAGCCAAAGTCCGAAGTTTAACTGACTGAGCCACTCAGGTGCCCGACAACGAGTATTCTTTAAATTGATCTTTGCCTAGAATATACTGACCCATTTCTTTATTTTCACCTTTAATGAGTCACTGTGTTCCAGATATCTTGCAAACAATAAAAGATTACATTTTAGCTTTTACCCAATGTGAGAATCCTTGCTTTTTTTCTCTTTTTAACAAATTAGGTTAATCCATTCACATTTTTATCTTGACGTTCATAAATATTCACTTGTTCCTGCCATCTTCTTCTATGCTTTCTGCTTTCCATCTGATATTTACTGATTTTTTTCTTAGAATTTTTTTTGTTGAACAACTTTTCTTTGTGATATTTTTTCCCTGCTAAACATTTGGAAAATACGTAACCTACTTCAGTTTTATAAGAAATTTCCTTAAAAATGAATTTGTATTTTTCTACATGCATGAGTAAGATTGGCCTGTAATGTTTTGCTCTTTTTCTGGGGGGAGGGGGTATTTGTTTTTTTAATTGAGGTTCTTTTGGTCTCATAAAATCATGAATATTCCCTCTTTCTCTATTCTAAAAGTTTGGTAAAAACCAGTGTCATTTTGTTTCTAAGTTTTTGAGAGTTTTCCTTGTGGGAAGGCTTTTGACTATGAGTTTGATTTCTTTAATAGAAAAAGGACTACACAGATGTTTTACTTCTCCTTGTGTATATTTCCTGTTTTCTGTAAGAATTTGTCCATTTCCTCTACATTTTCAAAAGGGTTGGGGTAATGCTTTTCTTAATGGTCTCATGGTCATTGTCATGTTTCAGGATTAAACTATTTTATCCTTTTTTTTTTCTTCTGCTCTTGACCTTGGTTAAATCTGCCCTCTCTCCTTTATTCCTAATCAAAGCATATTTAGTTTTGCTGATTTTCTTTATAGCATGTTTTTATTCTATCATTAATATCTGCTCTGTGTTTTCTTTTGTTATTTCATTCTCTCTAATTTTATTTTTAGCAAAAGGTTAAATTCAATATAAAAAAAATACCTGAAAATAAAGGCCCAATGACATTAGAGATAAACAATGCATTTTTTTAAAAGCAATTATACTGGAAACTCCAGGGAAAGGGTCTTGGAATGGGGTTCAAGAGTGACAGTGAGAAAGTAAGGACAGGAAGGGACAAGGACACCTTCAAAGGAATACCATGGAGCCTGTAGGGACATGGGACCAAGGGATGGGCTTGCTTGCTATGTATTTCCCCCTCTCTCACTCTCCCTCCCCCTAGATCAGGCCAGCTTGCTGTGAGTCCTCCTTTGCAGTCTATCTCCATTTGGAGAGGCTCATGGGAAGGCAGGCCACTATCTAGCAATTTGAAACTTTGGACTTCTGCCGTGACCTTTAGGGTCTGGGCTATTAGGGAAGCATTATGAAATCCTGAAGGCGAGGAATGATGACTGATCCAGTGTTACAAAAGACAGAGTGGGATCCAAGGGCTTTTATTTACCCTTGTGACAAGTCCCAACCCAAATCTGTGGAAGGAAGATTTACCTTTCCTCGTCATTCATTCACAAAGGGGCAGAGTAGGGGAAATCGACAGAGTTTGGGGTAGCCTAGGCATATTTTATCTACTTCCATAAAAGTAGATTCTTGTCCTTCCCCCAAAGGTTAAGCAAAACAGGCTTGCTCCAGGAAAGATTCTTTAAGAAAAAAAAATTTTTTTAATGTTTATTTATTTTCGAGAGACAGAGAGAGACAGAGCATGAGCAGGGGAGGGGTAGAGAAAGAGAGGGAGACACAGAATGGGAAGCAGGCTCCAGGCTCTGAGCTGTCAGCACAGAGCCCGACGTGGGGCTCGAACTCACAAACTGTGAGATCATGACCTGAGCTGAAGTCGGACACTTAACCGACTGAGCCACCCAGTCTTCCCAGGAAAGATTCTTTAAGTAGCAGACCTTCCAACCCTAGAGTGGGCACTGACTGTCCTCTTCACTGGAGAAAAAAAGAAGGTTAGAAGTCGATCCTGTCTTTGTGTTTGCACAAGTACCAAACAAATCTTCTTCATGACCTCTATGACTTTATCACTGCCCAACTACACCCCCCTTTTATTATTATTATTTTGTTTGTTTGTTTGTTTAGCTTACTATTCATTAGTCTAACTTCTTTTTTTTTATTTTTTTAATGTTTATTTATTCTGGGGAGAGAGAGAGAGACAGAGACAGAGACAGAGTGCAAGCAGGGGAGGAGCAGAGAGAAAGGGAAACACAGAATCCAAAGCAGGCTCCAGGCTCCTAGCTGTCAGCACAGGGCCTGACTCAGGGCTCGAACTCACAGATGTGAGATCATGACCTATGCCGAGGTCGGATGCTTAACCGACTGAGCCGCCCAGGCGTCCCCATTAGTCTAACTTCTGTAGGGGATGTTTAGCTTACTGATTTCAGCCCATCTTATTTCTAATTAACTTATTTCAAGCCATCAAGATCTTTCTAATTATAGCTTTAACTGCATCCCCCAAGTTTGATACATAGTATTTTATTTTGATTTTATAATCCTCAGTGTGATGTCTCTGTTGATCCAGGTGTCATGTAGATTCACATTCTCAATTTTTTAGTTTTCCAAACACACGAAAACTTTCTGTTTATCTTTTGGGGTGGTTACATTTAATGGAACTGAGTCAGAGAAAATTTTCATTGCACGATTTCAAGCTAAATATCTCAAGTCTTACTTTATGGCCCACCTGATTGTCAAGTTTTGCAGATGTTCCACATGTAATCGAAATAAATGGGCCAACTGCAGTCAGATCCTGTGTTTCATGTGTGTTCGTCAGATGAAATTTTTCGGTTGTATTGCTCAAATTTTCTATATTCTTGTTGGCTTTTAACAAGTTCTATCAGATATTGAGAGACATGTTAAAATCTCTCAGTCAGATAAGAGATTTGTGTGTTTGTTTGTTTTTCTTCTAGTTCTGCCAATTTTGCTTTACATATTTTGGGGCAGTATCAGGTACATGTAAATTTAAATTTTTTAGATCCTCCTTGTTTGTTGGAATGTGACCATTAAAGTGTGCCACTCGTGTCCAGTAAAGAGATTAGATTTGGCCTTAAAATTTCATTTGACCGATATTGTTCTGGGGACACTAGCTGTTCGGGTTGACAGTTCATGTGGTGTATCTTTCTCTATTATCTTATTTTCAACCTTATGGCTTAAATGTATTTCATCTAAGCAGCTGTGAGTTCCATTTTTATTCAGTCTCCTATCTTTATCTTTTAATTGGATTATTTGGTCTGTCTCACTTGATCTAATTACTAGTACGTTCTTTCAAATCCACTGCCTTATTGAGTGCTTTCTTAGCTGCCCATCTACTTTAGGTTTCTACCCTCCATTTTTTTTATACTTCCTTTGGGTTGATTATTCTTATTCTTTGACTTTTCCTCTATTAGTTTGGAAATAATACACTCCTTGATTATTCTTTTAGCGATTAACCTAGAGATTAGCTCAGGCATTCTTGACTTATCAAATTCTAATACTAACTTATAACTTGTCTTCTCTTTCAGGACAATGCAAGAACATTAGAACACTTTAATTCAATTTGCCCTATTCTCAGACACTTCCCTTTTTATGATTACCTGCTCTTATTTGAATAGATATGATGTATTCTCAGATCACACTGAGAATGCAGGCCAGAGATTTTTAAAAACGGCCTTTTGTTTCTTGCTGTAAATAAGAAGTTGGTGAGAAAGAGGGATTTACTTTATTATCTCAAATTCATCCCCTTTTCTGAACTTCCAAGTTTTTTCCTATGTCTGGATTTTTACTCTTCCTTATTAGCTCTTCCCTATGGAGGAATGTATTTTTCCGATATTGGTGATCTAGACAAGTTTTGTTGGAAGCCTTGTGAGTTGCTCTGGTAAACTGTAAGTTACCTATAAGATGTATAATTTGATAAATTATAAAAATTGGAAACAATTATTTCTGTCATTGAATGTGCATCCTTTTTCCATACGACTTTGCAATTTCTCCTATCGAGATTTGAGGTCTATTTTCTTACTCCTCAATTTAGGTTGGCCTTTTGACTTGCTTTGACAAACGGTCGTGTCCCAGTTCCAAGCCAACGGCTCGTGAAATCTTGCACATTTTTTCTTTCTCTCGAATTTGGAGGAACTGCCAAACGAAGACCCAGCTAGCCTGCTGGAGGATACAGGCCATGTGAGGAGATGAGGCGTCCCCGCGGAGGCCATCCTAGATCACCCGACTCCCAGCCAACCCCGCAGCTGACCGTACACGCAAGTGAACCCAGCCGAGACCAGAAGAACTGCATGCATAAGCCCACCCAACTGACAACCTGTGTAATTGTGGGCTAAATAATTATGTTAAGCTATTACATTTTGGGGTAGTTTGTTATGCATCAAAAGTTAACCGACATAAGTCCCTATCAAAAAGTTTTAGACTCAGAAGAAAGGAGAAAGAAAAAGTTTAGATTTTCTCATGTTTTTCTTGGGTGGCCAAAAAGGTCTAGCAATCTGTGAGGTGAGAAGATAGTCATATGGATAGAGAGTTTCACCAACTGGCTAAAGCCGCATGGTACTACCTGCTCAATAAGCCTTGGTGGGCTTGGTGTGAACTAGCAATAACACACTGGTAATCAGGAGAAAGTCCAAGAGCCAGTAGACTGTTTTTACACTGTTGTGGCCACCGCGCTACGATCAGAGAAAGCCCCCAGCCCTCTGTAAATACCCATAGCGTGAAGTCCCAGGAAGGTACATATGGAGATAAAACTGGACCAAGGAACCAGCAGACCATTCTGCAGAGGCTAAACCTTGTCAGTGATCTGAAAGATCAAATGAGACCACAGAGGTTTAAAGAATTGTCCAAGCCAACAGCAAGAGAAATGGCCAGTGTTGGGTTCTCATTTGGACAGGAGGTGGCCTGGAGGGCATCCCAAGAGAAAAATAGTTTTTTTTCTTTTTTTTTTTTTACCTTTTTAAAAAATGTCTATTTATTTTGAGAGAGAGAGAGAGAGTGCAAGCAGGGGAGGGGCAGAGAGAGAGGGAGAGAATCCCAAGCAGTCTCCTCACTGTCAGCACAGAGCCCAACGTGGGGCTCAGATCCGCAAACCGTGAGGTCGTGACCTGAGCCCAAATCAAGAGTTGGATGCTTCACCAACTGAGTCACCCAGGTCCTCCAAGAAGAATAGCTTTCTGTTGATAAAGACGTCACAAACAGTTTTGAATAGTCATTACCATTACACATATTCTAATAGCAAAGAACATATCCATTTGCTTCGATCTACCATGCTAGCAAGATTGAGGGAATGTAAGAATGCCACGAAAGAACAAAACAACAGGGGGAACTTTCTGAGGGTGATTCTTTGTCCTGCAATCACCTTAACCCTGAGTTGTCCCTACAAACCAATCCAGCTGGAAAGTCTGACAAAGGTTGGTAGCCACTCCTTCAACAAACTTTACTGAATGCCTAATCGCGTGAATAGTTTTGAGATGTAAAAATAACCAAAATAACTCAGATATAGGATCTTTCCTCAGGAAATAAGTCGACTAGGAGGGAGTGAGGCAAGTATTTTAATCTTGGTAATACACCCTCACAAGTGACGGATGCCATCCGCAAGCAGGATCAGTCAATGCTTCATCCAAGGAGCGTCATCTGATCTGCAAGGGAAAACAGAATTTGCATCACAAGTGACTCCAGTGAGAGGTGGGAAGAAAATGGAGTCTATCTCAGAATTGGGACATCAGCCCGGACACTGAAGAGGGAACCTTATGTCAGAATCAACCGATCTTCTATTTAGGAGGCAACAAGGAGTTTGAGAACACCAAGCTGACAGTGGATAACTAGCTAGTTGTTTTACCAGGGAATGCCGAAGTCTTGGTGTCCACGTTTTCACCTGTGAAATTCACCTGTGAAAGTCAATGATCTCTAAGATCTCTGCCGGTTCTAAAATCCTGCCAGACTTGGAACAAAAAAACACTGCAGTATTTTAAATCATTTAAGAGAGTTGTGCTCATAGTTTCAGTCATACAGCCTATTGGTGGTCCCATTCTTGATTTATTTAACGTCAAGTCCTTGTTTGGGAATGCAATAGCTAATTAGAACACTAAGACTATGGGAAAATATGGTTTGCCTTCCAACAATATATCTTCACAGGAGCTCTAGGAAGGCCCTGTGATAAACAAAATAGCAACTCTATGCATTAGTAATGTGTACGGTAAAAATTTAGAAAATGTATTTTGGACCTGAACTGTTATTAACTACATCTATGAAATAAGGAGTAAAGGCTATAGGAAGCTGTGCCTCTAAACAGCAAATAATAATAATAATAATAATAAATACTTTAAGTGTAAAAAATGACAGATTACAGAATGAAGAATGAGAAAAAGGAATGAAATTTTTCTTGAAATTTGGTCATGCTAAAAAAGGAAGTTCAGAGTTCGTTAATCATCTTTCGTTTTGCCTGAATAAGAAAAAACTCAGAAAGAAGTGAAACTTTAGAAGTTACACTGAATAAACACGGAGACCCATTTGCATACATAATGATTTAAGCGTCTACTCTCACTGTAGCAGTCTACAAAATCATAAACATATATTCAAATACTCTAAAACCTATTTTGAAGGTATTTCTAACGCCTATAGTTGAAATCTACATTTATATTCAAGGGCAAAACTTGCATGGTTTAGTTAAAGTAGTGGTGGTCACCAAGATTATCCTTGGAGACCATCTCTAGATACATAAGATATTACTAAGTTCATGTGTATATTAAAATAAAGGGTGAAGGGCGCCTGGGTGGCTCAGTTGGTGAAGCATCCAACTCTTGATTTCGGCTCAGGTCATGATCTCACAGTTCATGAGTTTGAGCCCCATGTGGGGCTCTGCGCTGTCAGCTTGGGACTTTCTCTCTGCCCCTCCTCCACTCATACACACACACACACACACACACACACTCACACGCGCTCTCAAAATAAATAAATAAATAAATAAATAAATAGATAGATAAATAAATAAACTGAAAGTACATAGAGAGTGAATACAGTTTCACATGTTCTCTGACTCCTTCCTGGAATTCTCCCTTCTGCTAACAGACTGGGGAGTCTATTCATAAGGAATCTCAAGTTAATGTCTTGCCATTTCTTCATAACATCTAGGCTACTCATTTTTCTCCTTCACTCATTGTCCCTGACCCATATCCTGGAAGAGCAAAAACGAGTTCTGACATTAGATGGAGGAGAAGGGTAGTAGGAAATCTCCCATATTCAGAAATTCTATGCTAAAGAAATGGGTTGCTCAACACGTACCAGGTCAGAGGGTAAGTTCTGAGGCTGGATAACCTAGCATCTCACTCAGACACAAGTAAAACGTTACGCAAAGGAGCTGGACTCATTTTTTTTTTTTTTTAAGAAAATCAGACATATAGTTTTCCTATCCCAAAGCATATTTGTGTCTGCTGGCAGACAAGAACAGGTAATTGCCTCCAGGTGTTTGCCTGCAGGAAGTCATTGAAATTCAGCACGAGTAATGGCAGTTTCCTCAGCAGCAAAAACTAACCTGCGGGAACCTCAGAGGCACAGGTATATTTTAGAATAGCAATGCCAGCCAGCTGAAAGGCCATAAACTCAGAAGGCCCAGTTAAACAGGGAACAGATTAACGAAAATAAGAATCAGGGCATATTGTTAAACTATTAATGACAACACTTGAAGATTTAAAAAAAAAATTGTTCTTGGCTTTTTAAAAAAAAGTTCTCACATTTGGGGGGATTTTTTTTTAATGTACTCATTTATGGGAACTGCCTAGCAGGTCCCACTACCCACCTCACCACCCCCCCCCCCCGCCTCCCCAAGGAAATACGAATTATAAGAATAACAACTCTTTAAGTTCTGTTTTTATGGAAGCTCGTGTACCAAAAATAGTTCGTTATTAAACAATAATCTGGATCTTTTTTCCATCGTGAATAGATACCCTAGGACATTTTATTAAAGGTGGGAGATTAACCACTGGCATTTAACTCATTTCCTCCACTCAAACGAAAATCATGTGTTTTTTTTTTTTTCAAAAGGTACAAACCAACAAAGACAAGATAAATGAAAGTGATGACAACAGTAACAAAAATTTGGAAAATTGGAGCAGGCTTGGGAAAGCTAAATTCTAAGCCTGCTGCAGGGAAACCTGAGCAGTAGCCTCATCTTTGGGATCATTTTCAAATAATGATCCAGGAATGGGC
The DNA here is from genome assembly GCF_022079265.1 of Lynx rufus. Classification (NCBI taxonomy): domain Eukaryota; kingdom Metazoa; phylum Chordata; class Mammalia; order Carnivora; family Felidae; genus Lynx; species Lynx rufus. The sequence goes on from NW_025814878.1 coordinate 129,730,492, forward strand.
ATCATCGGTACCTCTGGAAGTTCTGTTGAAAGTGGGGTTGTTTATGGGGTGCCTGGGTGGCTCAGTCAGTTAAGCATCCAACTCTTGATTTAGGTTTGGGTCATGATCTCACGGTTTGTGAGTTTGAGTTCCACTTCGGGCTCTGCACTGACAGCGTAGAACCTGCTTGGGATTCTCTCTCTCTCTCAAAATTAATAAATAAACATTTTTAACAAGTGGGGTCATTTAAAAAAGAACTAGACCTCCAGATACCTTCCCCTACTCCGCACAATAGGCCAACTACATACCCCAGCAGATGACTGAAGAGACTCATTTCCTGTAGACAGATGCACAGAAGGGTTGAGCCTACATAATGAATGCTAAGATTCCCAGTATTTTTTGCCCTTTCCATTCAAGAACACTGGTACACACACACACACACACACACACACACACACCACACGTCCTAGCCAGTAATGGGAAGTCTTTATGGAATTTGACCAGCCTAAAAGAAAAGATCTGAAAATAATAACCCAGGGGTCCCTAAGTAAAGGCAAATGGAAAAAGATAAGAAAAACAGAGGACACGTTCTGGAAGTCCAACATCCATGTGATAGGAGTTCCATAAAGAGAGAACTGAGAAAATGGACAACAGAAAATCACTAAAGGAAGAACTCGGTACTTTCCCAAACAGAAAGACATAAATCTTCAGATCAAAATAAACCCAGCACCAGAGATAATGTTAAATCTACACTAGGATCCATCATTATGGAATTTCAGAACTCTGGAAAGAAAGAGAATATACTATGAGCTTTCTAGAAGGAAGAGACTTCATAAGAAGAATGGCATGAAATATCTCAATAGTAGTGCTGGAAGCTAGGAGACAATAAACTAACGCCTTCAAAATTCTGAGGAAAAATGTTACTTCCATCTTAGAATTCTTATCTAGACAAAGTATAAGTCAAGTGTGAAGGTAAAATAAAGACATTCTCGAGTGTTTCGAGTCTCAAGGCTTTTGTTTTGTTTTGTTTTCCATGAACTCTTTCTTAGGAAGTCTCTGGAGGATGAAGCGCCACCAAAATATGGGAGGAAATCAAGAGGAAAGCATGGGGTACAGGAAATGGTGTCCCACCTGAGAAACAGGAGACTGCAATCCCCAGAATGGTGGGAAAGAGATCCCCATGGAAACAGTGATATGTCAAGCCTAAGGGGTTACTCTCCAGAATGCAAGTCTAACCGCTCCAGGAGAGAGCAAACCAATACGATATTGAGTGAGTCTGAATGTATTAACATGGCATTTACCCATTCTTGACTGAATTAATAAGTACGTGGAGAGCCAAGCAAATATAAAAATCAGTCAGTTACTTTCACCAGAGAAATGAAGAAAAAGCATTATATGGTTTAGCTATGAATAGTGTTCATAGTAATACATGTGGTCAAGGTGATAATATACACATAAACACTGTTAATCCAAGCAAAACTATAACCTACATGGGGCACCTAGGGGGATGGCCTTGTAACTTTTGTCACTTCAGGATAGAAGGCGTGGGGATGGGAAAGACACAAAGCCACTTGTTTCAGAGTTAGAAGTCAATAGTGTCTAAATTGAAAAGTCAAAAATTGGCAACATGATTATGTTATATGTGTTTACAAATGTAAATATTAAAGCATTGAACTGAAAATATTTGTGTCTAGGGCGTGGGAAAAATGGAGATGGTAGGAAACAGCTTTCGTTCATAGCAGGCATTAAAACCGCCCGACTCTTTAAACTTCCATGAAAAATTGGACATTAATTTTTTAAAAACGAAACTAGTTCAGGTTACAACATGTACTCTTAAAAGCTTTGAGTAAATCATTTCAGGAGATATGACTAAGGTGGATAACTTATCTCACAAAGATCAAACCTATCTTCTTTAAAGTTTTTTTTTTTTTTTTAAAGAGAGACAGAGCTCAAGTGTGGGGAGAGGGGCAGAGGGAGAGAGAGAGAAGGAGAGAATCACAAGTAGGCTCCACACTCAGCATGGAGCCTGGCCTGACGCAGGGCTCGATCCCAGGACCCTGAGATCATGACCCGAGCCAAAATCAAGAGTAGGACGCTCAACTGACTGAGCCACCCAGGTGGCTGTCCATTTCTTGATTCATCCATATAGTAAAGCTGTGAATGGACATTTTATTAAATGACTACCCGTGCAAGATATCATGTAAGACACCATGGAAAAAGTAAACAGGAAGACTACAGTGTGATTTTCTTCCTCATGTTGTTGGCAAACAAATAAGAAAGGTACGTGAAACACGTTTTTACATGTTTACATGAATAGATGACGGATATGGAGGCAAAGGAACTACATATTACGATATAAAAGAAATGGGATAGGGATTTGCCTGTCGGATGGAACAAACTGAATTGAGTATCAAAGGAAGAGGTAGGTAAGGTAACTAGTACTAACGTGAGCAAAATCGTGAATAAAGGAAATGTTTCAGTAAGCTTGGAGGGTTCAAATCATTCCACATAATGCAGGACAAGGAATGACGATGTTAATTCCAAGACAGCAGGGATCTTGGGTGCCTTACTTGCCATTTTGACCTCAACAATCTAGAACATTGCCTGGCACATAATAGATACTCAAAAACATTTGCCCTGTGCACGGCTTGATAAGATTGGAAAGCTAAGTTAGGAGCTGTTAACAGACGGCTGTGATGCCATTTAAGGCGCTTAGAGTTTAGACTGTAATAAAATATTTGAGGAGAGGATTATCGTGGTTGTAATTTTGATGGCTGAATTCGGGATAGATTGGAAACATGAGAGATGCCAATTTAGGCAGCAAGAAATGAAAAATAAAGGTCTGAGTGATATCCATTAGCCACTAACGTAGAAAGGAAGAAACACAGAGCAGTTATTGTGAAAGCTAGCCATGATTTTGTAGAAATATACCAAGTTTGGGGTCAGGAAATCTGACTTTAAATCCTATTCTCTATCATTTAATGAGCGTGAGAAGTCATGGGAACAAGTCTTTAATGAATAACAGTTTCTTTATTAGGAAAATTAGGAATTAAAAATAATCCTTTACCTGTTGTCTGAAGGGTACCAGATACCTTTCTTTTTTTTTTTTTTAATTTTTTTTTTAACGTTTATTTATTTTTGAGACAGAGAGAGACAGAGCATGAACAGGGGAGGGTCAGAGAGAGAGGGAGACACAGAATCGGAAACAGGCTCCAGGCTCTGAGCTGTCAGCACAGAGCCCGACGCGGGGCTCGAACTCACGGACCGTGAGATCATGACCTGAGCCGAAGTCGGACGCTTAACCGACGGAGCCATCCAGGCGCCCCACCAGATACCTTTCAAGGATATGTAAATGCACAAAGGCAGCATAAACAGGATAAAAGAAGAAAAACCCAAAAGACTGGGGACACGAAACACAGCTGAGAACGAAGCTACAAATCCATTATGATTCACAAGATTCGAAGACCGCACTGTGTAAGCTATGAAGAGCTAGACAAGTAATAGGTGTATTTAACCTACATCATCTCTGGGGGCGCCTGGGTGGCTCAGTTGGTATCGGGGAAGCACATTGCCTTTAAGTGAATAGATTCCACTTCCTCAAGAGGAGGGGAGTGGAAGGGCAGAGGTGCAGTAGCAAAGAAATTGTGGCATCAGGGGTAAGGATGTCTTGTTTTAATAGCCTTAACTTTCTCCAGGAGCTAGTCAAGGACTTCTGCTAAAAGCGAGGTTAAGTCGGTGGGTCGGGGGAGGAGTTAGGAGTTTGAAAGTAGCAGACAGGTTTCCGGTCAAAAGGGCAGGGATAGAGACCCAACTATGAGAAGGACCATCAAGTGTAAATACACACGAGCTCGCTGAGACCAAAGAAAAATATTAATATATTGCAGCTACGGTTTATTCAACATAGTATGTTTTTGGAACAGTTGTGTGTTTTTCTTTTTTTTTTTTTTCTTTTTTAATGTTCTTTTTTTTTTTTCCAATGTTTATTTATTTTTGGGACAGAGAGAGACAGAGCATGAACGGGGGAGGGGCAGAGAGAGAGGGAGACACAGAATCGGAAACAGGCTCCAGGCTCTGAGCCGTCAGCCCAGAGCCCGACGCGGGGCTCGAACTCCCGGACCGCGAGATCGTGACCTGGCTGAAGTCGGACGCTTAACCGACTGCGCCACCCAGGCGCCCCTTTTTTTTTTTTTTTTTTTTCTTTTTTAAATATGATCTCGGGGGTGCCTGGGTGGCTCAGCAGGTTAAACGTCTGACTTTGGCTCAGGTCATGATTTCATGGTTCGTGGGTTCAAGCCCCGAGTCGGGCTCTCTGCTATCAGCACAGAGCCCACGTCAGATCCTGTGTCCCCTTCTCTCTCTGCCCTGTCTCTGCTTGTGCTCTCTCTCTCTCTCTCTCTCTCAAACAAAAACAAAAACAACAAAAACAAAAACAAAAAACAAAACAGGGGTGCCTGGGTGGCTCAGTTAGTTAAACATCCGACTTCGGCTCAGGTCATGATCTCAGGGTTTGTCGAGTTCAAGCCCTGTGTCGTGGGCTCTGTGCTGACAGCTCAGAGCCTGGATCCTTCTTCGGATTCTGTGTCTCCCTCTCTCTCTGCCCCTCCCCCGCTCACACGAGGTCTCTCTCTCAAAAATAAACATTAGGAATTTTTTTTTTAAAGATAAAAAAAGCTTGGTTTTAAAAATAAGTAAGTAAAAATAAAAAACATGATGTCACTAGTCTTTATTTATTTATTTATTTATTTATTTATTTATAGCTCGAGTGGAGGAGGGGGCGGAGGGAGAGAAAGGAAGAATCTTCGGCAGGCTCCATGCTCAGTGCAGAGCCCAACTTGGGTCTTGATCCCATAACTCTGAGATCATGACCTGAGCCAAAACCAAGACTCAAGGGCACTCGGCTGCCTCAGGCCCCCAGGCGCCCTGATCTCATTGGTCTTCATACGCAATCACCATATCACAGAATAAGAACACTGAAGGTGAGAAAGAAATAACTTGCCCAAATGACGGGGCAAGTAGGTTTTTGTCTCCTATTATAAAAATTTCAATCATATTTGCTCACTGGTGGGAGGAAATCATTCTCTTGAAGTTATGAAATAGGCGTTTTTTTCTTGAATAGTTCCTTGGTCAGCAAGAAAGTTGAAGCTTCACAAGTCGGAGATAAAGTCAAGATATTGCCCAAGATACTGTCCAAGATATCGTTTGGGTTGGTATTATACAATGCCTGTGCTTATGGTGCACAAGCACAACTTCCTAACAATTGGGTGGGAAGAGAAATTTTTAAACAGATCATCTAATACTAATTAGGTATTAAATATACTGAAGTTAGAATTTTACGGTTGTCCAAGAATCTTACTGCTATCTTTCCTACTTTCCAGTGCTTCCATAGTTAATCATCTCTTGCTAGGAGATGTTTGAAAGCAGGGGTGCTTAATGTTAACTTATTCTTAATTAAAATACTATCATCAAATTAAAGGAAGATGAGTTTACAGTAAAATGCTTAAGTTTCAAAAGAGTTGCAAAAAAAAGAAGAGAGAGAGAGAAATTATCTCTGGAGAAGAGGCCTTTCAGGATCTCAAGTGAGAGCAAAAAGTAAAGCACTGGATAAGATAAGAAGACAGAAAAAAGTAGACTACCCTATCTTTAAAGATATCACAGGATAAATGACAAGAGGATAAAAGGGACAGTTTCATCAGAGGTTTATTATATATGACATTAACTGGAACCCATAGCTTTTAAAGAAATCAATAGATTTCATTATTTTTTAACAATTTTTATGTGTATTTATTTTTGAGAGAAAGACAGAGCATGGGGGGGAGGGGCAGAGAGAGGGAGACACAGAATCTGAAGCAGGCTCCAGGCTCTGAGCGGTCAGCATAGAGCCGGACACAGGGCTTGAACTCACGGACCATGATGACCTGAGCCAAAGTCAGATGCTCAACCCGCTAAGCCACCTAGGCATCCCTAATAGATTTTTTTTTTAACTCTTTTCATGTTTATTTATTTTTGAGACAGAGAGAGAACATGAGTGGGGGAGAGGTAGAGAGAGAGGGAGACACAGAATCCGAAGCAGGCTCCAGGCTCTGAGCGGTCAGCATAGAGCCCGCCGCAGGGCTCGAACTTGTCAAATGCGAGATCATGACCCGAGCCGAAGTCAGAGGCTCAACCGACTGAGCCACCCAGGCATCCCTAATAGATTTTATTTTTTAAGAGTGGTTTTAGTTTTACCAGAGCACTACTTCTCCTTGCCTTGGTATGGTACCTGTGTTACAATTAATGGACCAATGTTGATATGTTATTATTAATTAAATTCCATAGTTTACACGAGTGTTCCCTTCCTCGTGTTGTACAGTTTTAGGGGACCCACAGCATTTAATCTATCTTTTTAAAATATACACATAATATTAGCACCTTATAGAAGCGCTGGGAATTTTTTTTAAAGTTTTTATTATTTATTTATTTATGTATTTATGTATTTATTTATGTATTTATTTATTTTTGAGAGAGACAGACACAGCACAAGTGGCGAAGGGCATCGAGAGGGAGAGAAAATTCCAAGCTACCAGCACAGAGCCTGATGTGTTGCTCAAACCCAAGAAGCCATGAGATCATGACCTGAGCTGAAACCAACAGTTGGACACTTAACTGTCTGAGCCACCCAGGCGTCCCATAATCTACCATTTTTTTTTAAAATTTTTTTTGTTCATGTTTATTTATTTTTGAGACAGAGAGAGACAGAGCATGAATGGGGGAGGGGCAGAGAGAGAGGGAGACACAGAATCGGAAGCAGGCTCCAGGCTCTGAGCCATCAGCCCAGAGCCCGACGCGGGGCTCGAACTCACACACCGTGAGATCGTGACCTGAGCTGAAGTCGGACGCTCAACCGACTGAGCCACCCAGGCGCCCCTATTTTAATTACATCACCTCTAAGATAGTTTTGATGTTTTAACATTTAAGTTGAGGAAAACTCACAAGGGATGAAATGAACATTTAGATCTTGCATGTGTGTTACTGCTTCTCACCAGGACTTCAAAGCAATCATAGAAAAGATTTTTTTTTTGTATGTTTGTATTACCTTTAGGAAATTTTCCAACCAGTAGTCTCTATAGCTCAATATTCTCTAAGAGAAATAATATGAGAAGAGATTGTTTTAATTTTAATTTTTACTGAAATGCAGTAAGATTGGTAGAAATGATCACATAATTCTTACAGGTATAACAAAATTGTATAGTACCGAAGGAAGGGGCCAAATGCACAGATTAATTTTGTTTTCAAATTAATATTGTACCATGAATGCCACTACATCTTGCCTGTCATCTCGGATTGGAGAGAGCCTGGAATACATAATCTAAATGTTGTAACTGAGGATTGTCGAAGGTTTGTCTATACGGAAATGCTGTGCAATTTGGACAATGCCACCTGAAGGTCATAATGAAAAAAAAATGAAGGGGCCCATAGTATGAGAGTGTGTCAAAGAACATCTAAAATAGGTGAGGCCCGTGATTAAAGTTTACATCACCACAATGTACCTGATTAGAAAATTCACCAGCCTTGGAAGAAGAACCAACAAAATCATAGATTCTTTACTCTACGTAGACTATAGTGAGCTAGTCCAACAGAGTCACTTTACAAACAGAAACTAAAATTCAATGAGATGTCAGTGTTAGTGATGAAAGGTATACTTAACTGTGTTTTTCATCAAAAAGGAAAAAAAAAACAAGTAAAATAGCCTATAGATCTCATTTTCCTGCAAAGATGTTATGGATAACACCCAGAGTTAGCTGTTAATTAATTTTGATTAATGATGAAGACTAAAGAGAGGGCTATAGAGCATAATAAGATAGAGTTTTCTATTCCTAACAGTTTAGACCAGGAAATAGAGACCTAGAAAGAGTAAAACAATAATAGCACTTAAAGTTTCAGGCATGATAACCTATCTGATTGAGAGTATGCCAATTTTCTGTGAGCCCGTTGGACCGCTTCAGGAAATGATCACAGAAAAGGGACAATTCAACTAGATCTTAGAGAACTGGTAGGGTTTGGATGAGCAAAGAGGAGGAAGGCAGGCATGCCGTGTGATGACAATGATTGGAAACATGGACGGACCGTGAGGACTTTATTTGGGGAGGCAGCTAACAGTAACGGTGAAAATGTACGCTTGGATCACACTGCGATTTGAAAGCGGCTAGGGAATATGGACTTCATCTTGTAGTTAGCAGCGGGCTGCTTGCTTTCTTCAGTAAGAGACTTACACACTCAAAGCATTATTTTTAGGAGATAATTAGGGTGGAGTGCCTGATTAAGAGAAGCTAGGAATGTTTGGACTGTAGCCCTATCTTTTCCAAGTTGATGCATTGGTGGACAACTGTGTTCTCTCTCCAGACACCCTCCAATGTTAATATTGGCAACAGTGGAGTACCACTGGATTAACCTACTACTGAGCAGCTTTTTATTTAATGTAATATAGAGCGTGCTTGCTGTTCATCTTTGGCAATCTTTTGAAGACTGGTGAGGAAAATATTTTTAGATCTATGACATTGACCTCTACATCTTAGGGTAATATTAATGAAATCCCAAGTCTTCTAAATGTTGGTGCTGGGAAAACAGGGGGTTGTTGGTAAAAAAAAAAAAAAAAAAAAAAAAAAAATTGAGGGAATTGGAAAAACGTGGTTGGAAATGACGTCAAAATCGCAGGCTATGGGTAGTTGTAAAGAGCTAATCTGATTTTCATTGGAGAATCTATAGTCAAAAACCCAGGTGTCAGGGCAGCATAAACTAGAAGAAAAAGGACAGGTATCCAATTCACAGACTTCATGGCACCTAAAAATAATACTGTTCTGGGTTTAAGAACAAACCATTCACCTTCAAATTCAGAAGCAAAGAAGAGAAAGAAAATAGAGCAGCAGAATGGAAAATAGTTACAAGTATGGAAATAAATCTTTGCTTAAAAGGATCCGGTCACAGTGGAAGTGAAGACGGAGAGGAAGGATAATGAGGAGATACCGAAGGACAGCATAAAGGGGACATTGCACATAGTGAAAGGATAAGAGAAAGAGCTACTTCGGTAGTTTTATAGAAGTAGATACATCCAGAGGACTTAACAGGCTCTCATTGTTCTTCTGTCAAGCATCCCTAGAAAACATGTCATGGCTATCACCCCATTTTACAGATGAGGATACTATAAATTGTTCCTTAGTATTTTAGCGCATGGATCTCAGCTTGCTAATTAGCAATGTATCTGAGGTGTAATTTGGCCACGATGAGAAACAGGATCGTTTCTTTCCCCACCCTCCCCACCCCCACACAGGATCTTTAGTTTAACCCAGAAGAATGTTTCCTTGGACTTATCTGCCACACAACTGGTCAGTGTTCCATCATGGTACCTCAACACCGTCATATGTTTTACATTACCAGAAAAATCGGGCAAGCTTCAAGGAAATCGGAGTAGTAAGAAATCCATACTATTGAATCACTTGCTGATATTTCTGCACCATCCTAGAATTTCTTATTTAAGTGTTGCCCAAATTTATTCTGGCTTTCTTTGAGTTTGTGAGAACAGACACAAATAGTTTCTGGTGATTTTTTTTTTTTTTTGCAGAATAACAGCTTGGCCTTTTGGGAATATGAATCACAGGTCACGTCATAAAAGAACTGATGTTCGAAAACTTTTTTGGATACTCATTCGTTTGGGACAATCCTTTTTTTTTTTTTTCCCTAAATAAGGAAATAAAAAATTTCTTGATAAGAAATCTCATTAGAGGTTTGAGTGAAAAAAAATTGTGTGGATTTGTTTTAGTGGTATCAGAATGGCTACAAGATCATCAGTTGCTTAGAACATATGCTTAAGAGAAATGGTTATTGAGACTGCTAAAAAATATTTTTGAAGCGTATTCCGAAACTAACCACATTCCTTCCCCCACTTGGACTGTAGGGTAATAGAAACTATGCTTTTAGAACAAGACAAGTAAGAGAAGAGTTACCGTCAGAGAACTGTCTGATTTACCTTTCTGGAAATCATTTCATTTTGTTCCAGAGGGGTGGACTATGGAACTTTCTGAGAGAACATGGTTACGAAACTGTTGTGTGATTAGAGCTCGGGAGGGAGGGACTGTTTTGACTCTCTTGTTACTATGTGAGGGCTGGAATTTTGCAACCAGAAGGTTCCACAACAGTTGGGAACGACAGTTGTACAAGGAGCAAAGCAGAAGATAAATGTGTGTGTCCTGTTCCTCCTGTTCTAAGCACCACACAGCACGACTGTGCCAAGACAAGATTTCCTGCTTGTATCAATATTTTTTATAATTACAAAACCTCCTGTGCAAAATCCATTAACGGAAAAAAAAAATCTCACAAATAATATCGACGCTGTCTTTAGGTTAGACAGCCATCTGGTTAGCTGATTTTCGCTATGCACACACACACACACACATATATAGCCTTATTTAGATGCCTTATTATAATCCTTGTTGCATATGCAGTTATGTACTGTAAACGAATCTCTGTGTCCTCTTACAAAAATGAAAATAGTTGCAATTTACAAGGCACTCAAAACATGTTAAAGTTTACCGTGAGCCGTTATTGTCCTATTATTCGTGGCTTATTCTTATCTTTCATTCACTTACTTATCTCTTACTTGTATATTAGTATTACTTTCGTTTTCCTTCGTTTCTATTAAGTTCGTTGTCTGTTGCTCTTTCTCCAGTTTGCCCCCATTTGGACTTTGACTCTCGATTCTTGGATTCCTTTACACTGATGCCCAGAGACATCTTGGCATAAAAGGAACCACCAAGAAAACGAGATAACCGATAACCTCAAAATCATAAATTAAACCACGAGCTCTCGCCAACAGAAACTTAAATGAAACAGTACAGAATAGTACGGCCCTGAGTGGAGGGAAGGAAAAAAATCATGGGTTTAAGGGTTGTTTACTAGAAGCAATTTAATTGCAAAATTTCATTCAGTGGACAGGTATCTAGAGAAAACTTCTGAGAGCCCAACGACGTATTTAAAAAGCCAGAAGCGGGGCGCCTGGGTGGCTTGGTCGGTTAAGCGTCCGACTTCGGCTCAGGTCATGATCTCGCGGTCCGTGAGTTCGAGCCCCGCGTCGGGCTCTGTGCTGACAGCTCAGTGCCTGGAGCCTGTTTCCGATTCTGTGTCTCCCTCTCTCTCTGCCCCTCTCCTGTTCATGCTCTGTCTCTCTCTGTCTCAAAAATAAATAAACGTTAAAAAAATTAAAAAAAAAAAAGCCAGAAGCTGGTGAGTTTGGGACCTGGTCAGATCTGGGGTAACAGAGACATCAGTGTAGGAAGTAAACATTGGGAGTGAAGCTGTGTTTGGAGAAAGAGGGCACTTGTAAAGCTGGGAGTGGAGTTGTGGGGTCAGCAGTTTATTTACAGAAAGAAAAGGCTACGTATAACCAGTGATTTAGATGGGAAATGCGACATTCTCTTAATGTGCCGTTGAATCCTGTCCTGTAACCTGGTTTACACACCTAGTGTACTTCTGTGCCGATGCTGAAATCCCATAATTATAGACATGACCCTTATCAAAATGAAACATTGCTAGAGATTATATATAATATACAGCATACATACGTAAATATGATATGTATACTTAAGCCTGAATTACAAAGTAGAGTTACGAAAATATCAAGTATATTTTTGTGACAGTCCCCCCCTGTGTCCCCGGGTTCCATGCTGCTGCAGATAAGCGAGCAAAGGGAAGACAGGGAGGTGGCGGGGGAGGTCTCGACGTTCAGGATGTGATCTTTTCTGCAGGCAGTGAGGGTCCTTGTGAGGCCACCCGTGGTTGTATTTGGACATGTTACTTAACCTCTGTAAACCCGACTTCCTTTTTTCAGTAACATGTGGATAACAACAGTACTTGTAATAAGCGAGTTATTGTTTTGGTTAAATGCTTTAAAAACTTTGCTTCGGAATATTTTAGATTTACAGAAAATGGGCAAAGATTATATAGAGAGCTCCCATACACCCTCAGCCAGTTTCCTCCATTGTTAACATCTTACATGACCGTGATACGTTTGTCAAAAATGAGAGTACAGGGGCACCTGGGTGGCTCAGTCCGTTAAGTGTCCATCTTCGGCTCTGGTCATGATTTGGCTCAGGTCAGGTTCACGAGTTCGAGCCCTGCATCGGGCTGGCCGCTGCCAGTGAAGAGCCCATTTCAGATCCTCTCTGCCTCTACCTCTCTTTCTCTCTTTCTCTCAAAAATAAAAATAAATATTTAAAAAATGAGAGTACATTGCTGTTAACTCCAGACCTTAGTTGGATGCCACCAAGTTTCTCCACTGACGTCCCCTTTTTAATCCCAGAATTCCATCCTAGCTACCATGTTGGACTTAGTTATCATGTCCACAGACTTATTTCAACATAGGAAAGGTAATAAATGTTAAACACACTCAGCAGAGTGTGGGAGATGCAATAAGGAATTTGTCGACACTTATATATATATGCTGCAGTTATAACTGGGTGACAGGCACTAAGGGCTTTAGAAATACCAGCTCCTCTACTCTCTCTCTCTCTCTCTCTCTCTCTCTCTCTCTCTTAAGCTTTATTTATTTAAGTAATCTCAACAGTCAACGTTGGGCTCGAACTCATGACCCCGAGATCAAGAGTTGCATGTTCTTCTAACTGAGCCAACCGAGTGCCCTTCATCTATGCTCACAATAATTCTTTCCTTCTTTTAAGTTTTATTTATTTATTTTGAGAGAGACAGAGACAACGTGAGCGGGGGAGGGGGAGAGAGAGAGGGAGAGAGAGCATCCCAAGCAGGCTCTGCACTGTCAGCACAGAGCCTGATGCGGGGTTTGAAGCCACGAAATCATGAGATCATGACCTGAGCCAAAACTAAGAGTCGGATGCTTAACGGACTGAGCCATCCAGGCGCCCCCAATTCTCACAATAATTCTATGAAGATTCTAATTACATCCACTTTACAGAGGAGTAAACTGAGGCACAGGAAGTTCAAGTAAGTTGCCCAAGATCGTGCTTCTGGCAGAGCTGGGATGCAGTCCAGGCTTCTAATCACCAGATTGTCTTTCTCTGTAAATGTTTAACACATGCTGTTATTGGGAGTAGATTCTGGAACTGGAGAATTCTGTCCAAGGCAGCAGGGTTATTACCAAGAAGTTATCTCCCAACCCCCATTTCTTTTTTTTTTTTTTTTTCAATGTTTATTTATTTTTGGGACAGAGAGAGAGCATGAACGGGGGAGGGGCAGAGAGAGAGGGAGACACAGAATCGGAAACAGGCTCCAGGCTCCGAGCCATCAGCCCAGAGCCCGACGCGGGGCTCGAACTCATGGACCGCGAGATCGTGACCTGGCTGAAGTCGGACGCTTAACCGACTGCGCCACCCAGGCGCCCCAACCCCCATTTCTAAGAATGTGCCTGATTTTGTGCCCTCTTTAACCCCACAGTTACAGCAACCCAGAAAGAAAAGGTATGGAATATGGACTGAATTAGCCAGGAGCCCTCAGTGAATAACTTTCCCTATGGATCCCTTGCTGTGCCGTATTTTTCTCACTTTTATAAACATACACACCTATTTCTTTCTGTCTGTCTCTCCTTCCTTCCCTTCCTTCCTTTCAACATAAAAGGCTTAAGCCACGAAACCTCAACCAAAACTGTACCAAATGAGAAGCCTTTTTTTTTTTTTTTAATTTTTATTTTAAATCTGGGAATGAAGAGTGAGAGCCAGCAAAGGCAATGGAGTTGCTGGGGGGTGAGAATCGGGGTTAGGATAGAAAAGGAGAAGGATTTGGGTGCAGAAAGAAAGAAGGATCGACTGGGGTTCTCCAGTCGAGCTCTGCCAGGAACCAGCTTGACAACGTTGTAGGTACACATGGCCACTTTGTATTTCCATTCCCCAGCTACAAAATAAGCAGATCCCTTGTAACCGGATTATATGACATCGGGTCCAGAAATTCAAACATTCCAAGTTGTTTCAATGAAAATACAGAAGTAAGAACACAGTGAAGCTGGCATGAAAATCTTGGTAGCTAAACCGACAGATGAGCAGGACTCAGTACCACAAACTATTAGTTTGGGGCCGTCTTGAGAGTGGGTCTTGCCACCAATAAAGCGGGATCTGAAAGTAACTGGCGGGATTGCACACGGGTGGAAAGGAGTTGCTGTGCAACAACATTTATTTATTTATTTATTTATTTATTTATTTATTTATTTATTTAAAGTTTGTTTATTTTGAGAGAGACAGAGACAGTGGGAGTGGGGGAGGGACAGAGAGAGAGAGGGAGAGAGAAAAATCCCAAATAGGCTCCACGCTGTCAGCGCTGAACCCCACACAGAGGCTCAAACTCACAAAGCAGACCTTGAGATCACGATCTAAGTGGAAACCAAGAGTCCGTCGCTTAACCCACTGAGCCACGCAAGCGCCCTTCAACAGACATTTATTGCGACACCGTTCCAGGTGCTGGGGATTCGGTGGGGAAGAAATCCAGCCCCCTTCACTCGTGGCCCTCATATTCTACTTGAGGGTTGAGCGATAACAGACAAGTGAATCCATAGGATAATTCCAGAATGCTGGATGTTATAAAGGAGATGAACGCAGTGATAAGACAGAGAGTATGGGGTAGGGGAAGGGGTACCCACACTTTAGGTAGGCAGAGGTAGAGAATGCTTAATTTACATGTGTTCCGATTGTGGACACAATGGGCGAGATGAGACCCTTCGATCCTTTCGCGGTCAGTAAAATGGCCTTTATTTATAATGCAGTAAATGTGTATACAAAAACAGCTTTCCACAGGAGGTTTGAAACCGTCTTGCTAGAAATGTTAAAAAGTGGAGTACACAGCACTGTTTTAAGAGGTACTTAGGAGTAATTCTTCGGGAAATAGGAGACTCTACTATTTCACTCAATCCTGTCTTCACCCCTAGGAGGAAGGTACTAGAACTTAAAGAGATGAGAGCAACCTTTGCCACAGTCACCAGTGACCTCTCTGAGTGGAGCCCAGGCATGAACCCAAAGCCCACCTTACTTATTTCATCCTCAAGGCCCTGACAAGACTCTTTCCCAGGTCTGTATGGATTCGTGTAAAGATAGTCCCCGTGTCTGCTCGGGGCTGCAATGTGCCCCCCCCCCCACACACACCTCCAAGTTCATCTGGTAAAGCCTTCCCCTCAGTGTGACTGTATCTGGAAACAGAATCTTCGGGAGGTGAGTTGAATGAAGTCATAAGTATGGGGCCCTGATTCTGTAGGATTAGGGTTGGTCTGAGACACTAGAGCGAGGGCTCACTGGCTCTCTATGCGCACACATGGAAGAAGCTCAGAGCAGAGGTGGCTCGTGGGCTACAAGCCACGAAGGGAGGTCTCACCAGAAACCACATCAGGTAACCCTTGATCTTGGAATTTCAGCTTCCAGTTCTGTGAGGAAATAAACTTCTATTGTTGGAGTCCCCCAGTCTTTGGTATAGCAGCCCGAGCCGACGAATACAATGTCTCAGATTGCACTCGCTTGCTTCCACATCGTTAGATCGTGGATAAAGTTGAATTATTCAGATCACAGATAAGGTTAAATGCCATCGCCGCTTTCTTTTTTTCTTTTGTTTTTTTTTTTTTTTTTTTTTTTTTTTTTAAATGCTTGCTTATTTTTGAGAGAAAGAGAGTCAGAGCACGAGCAGGGGAGGGCCAGAGAGAGAGGCAGACACAGAATCTGAAGCAGGTTCCAGGCTCTGAGCCGTCAGCACAGAGCCTGACTCAGGGCTCCAACTCAGGAACCGAGAGAGCGTGACCTGAGCCGAAGTTGGACGCTTAACCGACCGAGCCACCCAGGCACCCCACCAATCCCTGTTTCCAGTGCTCGTCAGTAAGCCACTTGCAGACGTAGTTTATGAGGCATCGTTTTAGGAACTGCAAGAATCACTTCCATCGGTCATTTCTAGCCTTCTTTTAGCCCTTTAACAGAGAGTGCACCAAATAATACTCAATAAAGTCTCTTATTCATTGGCATTGAACTAGGTGCTTTTAAATGAAGTTAGAGACCAGGTTTCTTGTAATAATGTATCCTGTAAGGTTAATAGTATCAACAGCGGCATAAATGTGAATTAACTCATTCTTCTTAAACCTAGACATGGTTAAAATTAGTCATTCTCTCTCCTTGCCTTCGTCCATCACATCATCCCGACTTCCCCCATTTTCATCACACAATCTACCAGAGTCGCAAAACCTGCAAATACGGAACTTTTTTTTTTTTTCATTTCTTTTTCTTCTTTTTCCACAGATGTAGAACATTCTGGAACTCTTGTAATGTGTTTTCACAAAATATCGTCATCAAGCTGTTAGGCATCTCCATATTCTCTGGGCTCCAAGCATGGATCTACGACCTACTAGCTCTGCGGCTGCAGGTAGAGTATTTGGCACTCCTAAGCCTCTCTTCCCTCACCTGTAGTATGGGTTTACAGTGGGGATTAAATAAGTTTACACAGGAAAGCCTGACAAGTCGTAAACGCTCTCAAAAACTGTCAATTACCACCACCAGCATGCTGCTACCATTACTATAGTAATGTATATGCCGCTAACAAATCTACTCTAACTCATCTGGGTAGAGTTATTAATAGCTTCCCTGGTTTGGAGGCTACCTTTATGTGGCCACTCTGCATGTCTCACATTTGCTCTGATCTTCTGTTCTAGCCAGCAACACTCTCACACATAGTTCACTCGCTCTCCCCTCCAAGCTATTCCCCTTGCCCAGGATGTTGCTGTCATACCATTGCCAAATCATGAACTTTCTCGCCTTCAAAATCCTACTCAGAGCTCAGTCTCAGGATGGAACTTTCTCTGATAATCCTGCCCTCTACCCAATCCAGAAAGCTCTCAGCAGTCATGTAAATAAGTCTGTATAACTTTAATTGGCTTTGTTTATAAGCTTCTTCTTGTATCTTTTTTTCCCCTCTAGGTATTTTTTTTTTTTAATGTGTTTATCTTGTCTCCATTAATTTGTAAACTCCCAGAGGGCAAAGCTTGAACACACCTTGGTGTTAGTATTAAGTGGATGAACAGTTAGGACTGAATGGCAGACAGTGCAAACCTTGTTGATTACTAATCTGTTAAAAAAAAAAAAAAAAACACCCTTCATTAATGCTTTCTTAGTATTGATGGCCCTGAGACTGCTCATCTAATGTGAAAATATATCTGGTTTCTGCTAGTGTCCAGTGAAGATAAAATCAACAGTTCCAAGTTTTCCATAATGTGAGGGGGACCGTGAGGGCATATTCTGATCTGTCAGACTAGATACGAAAGGCATGTTATTATGGAGATTATTTTCTTCAGAGGTATATACTTGTCTCTGCAAGGCTGGGGGTCCATCTCAGAAGAGAAATAATATTTACTTTCAAAACAGGTCTACAAAGCAAACAAAGCCTCAGAAAACGTACAATATTCAAAGTTGTGCTAAGAGAGGAGGGGAAAGGAATTTAATTTAGAAGGCCTTTGTGTGTGTGTGTGTGTGTGTGTGTGTGTACGTGTGTGTGCGTGTGTCTAACAGAAAATACCACATGGTCCAGCTCTCCAGGATCACTAGGTAGGTGGATTGTTCATTTGGGTCTCGGTAACAAAGGACAGCCTGGGCAAAGGGTCCTTTCTCACTGCATGGGGGAAGAAGTGGGAATCCTTTACCGTGACCACCTGCTTCCTTCGCTTCAAACCGGCACAGAAAGTGCCAAATACCCGTATATCATTCTCGGCGCGGAGCCCACGGTATAAACCAACGTAGGCGGTGCACTAGATAACATCAAAGCCCCAGGCAGGGGCCAGAAAAGGGGGGGGGGGGGCAAAGCAGCCGAGGGAATGAAGCGCCTCCCCCTAGCATTTCCTCTCACGCCCACTTCCAACCTAGGAGGCTTTTGGTTTCTGCTTTTGTTGTTTTTAAAATTAAAAGTTAAACCCAGGAAGCTTTGGATCAGACTTTTTGCGTTGCAGTTCGGGTAAGTTTTCTCTGGGTTCTTTTGTCTGGCGTCTGGCTTGGCAGTAGCCTGGGCGTGGGGCAGAGTTGGCAGAGCGGGCGGGGAAGGTTTTGTCGCCGGGTCGCCCCGAGGAGGAGGGGATTCGGCCGGTGGACGGGAAAGCCCGGCGCGCGCGGAGGGCGGAGGGCGGAGGGGAGGGACGGGCGGCGGCGTGACCCGGCGGCCGGCGGGGAGGAACCTCGGGGATCTCCGCGTGGCGGCGGCGCTGCCGGGCCGCGCGCAGGGCGGAGGGCCGGGGCCGCGGGGCCGCGCCAGGGGGGAGCTCGAGCCGGGCCCGGCCGGGCGGCCGCGTGGGAACCGGGGCTGGGGACGCGCGGGCGGCGGTGGCGGCGCGGGGCTCGGTGGACGCGGCGGGACGGCTGGGTCCCGCGACCCAGCCGCAGCGTGGACTTGTGTTCTCCCAAAACTGCTCAGCGAGGAAAATGTGCGTAGAGCCCTGCCGTGACACTGCCCTCACTTGAACCCCACTCCCCGAGGGGGGCTGCAGAAGCGTTCACACTGCCGGCAGGGTTGCAGCCAGAGTGAAATGGGGCCGTAGGAACCCTCTCTCTGTGTCCCCCCCTCCCCCAGAGTATGGTCACCTCCCCCATTGTTCCAGAATTTTTGACAGTTCAAACTGCTGTTCACCCTTCACATTTATTTTCTGGTTAACACCTCCCCCCCATATTCCGATACTATTTGAGAAATTGTGTTTAATTTGCCACAAAACAAGCCGAAACTAGCTACTTTACCGTTCAGCTGGCTTTGCCTGCGTTCTGATAACTAGGAAGTTAGAACTGCAGGCAGAGTTAGGAAGAGAAATTGCATTTAGGAAATTCGAAACTAGAAAATACGAAACTGTTCCGTATTGCATGTATTTCAAAGCAGAGTTTTAATATTGATTTGCCGCCCAAGAAAGTTAAATTGTGAGTAATCTATTTAAGAAAAAAAGTTCTTTAACAGGCTGAAATGACAAAATTGTCTGTAACTCCAAATTGCAGATTTAATCTGTTAGAAAGCTCCTAACAGTGCCAAATCCCATGTAAACATTGTGTTCACAGTGTGTATTTGTTATCGATTCACCAACTATTGGGTTAAAATTATATTCATCCAGTTAGCATTTTGATTTAGCAAGTGACACTAGGCAGAATTAATAATTATCAAGTTACCTTAATCTTTATCTTGGGACAGATTAGGTATACTTGAACATTTAAATGAAGGCTTATTTTTTATTCAAATGCCCAGTTGGACTCTACCTAATTTTTGTGACTGCAATCCATTGGATGGCATCTACTTTTATAAAAGAGAGATGATTACATCACTTGGAAATTTTAAAGATTGCATTATTTCACTGCAAGGTTGGGAGCATAGTATGCTAAAAAACATCATTTCAAATTTAGGCAGTTATTGGATGATCTTTGCTCTTATGACCAAATTTAGTTTTTAACAGATATATTTCCCCCTTTACGTGACATGACTTGGTTACAAGCTTGCCTTTACCGAGTATTCCATTTTTAATCATTGCCATTCTGGTGCATTAAGCTTTTTTTTTTTTTTTTTTAGCTCAAATGAGCTAGAGGTAGGATTTCCTCAGGGAATTTTCGGGGTCAACCCTAGCAGGAAAAGCCTAGATGTCTTTATGGAAGCCCCAGGGAACAAAACAACTCAAGTTTTCACAGATGGCCCACATAGTGGGTGTACGGTCGTTTAGCATTTTTATTCCTTAAAAGGGGAAAGCAGTTTGGTTTAATCTGAGAAATTTTTATGCATCAAAATTTTTGTTTTGCCTTATTCCTCCCAAGTTCAACGCGGCTCCTTAAACCAGTTCACTTTTGCCTGCTTCTTTAGGTGTACGTGTGGAATTTCTGAGCCCCAGATTTCCAACCTTCTTTAGTAATCTAACCCCAAAGACCTTGTTCGACACCCTGGTCCAGCCCCTCCCGATTTATTTCCATAGATTACCACTCCTTGCTTCCTCTACTGCTTTCTAGCAGCAAGGGTCAAACTCTGGTTTATGGTAATTACTCCCTCTTCCCCCTCTCCTCCTCAGCGTCCTAGGAGCCTAGTCGGCTGCCCGGCACCAAACCTCCTTTTCTGACCCCAAAGACCCCTCTCCTCCCTGACCCAAGCTGTCAGGCGGACCGCTAAGGGTTAACCTCGCTGGCAGCCCGGGCTCTGGGAACCACCAGCGGGCTTTGGAGCGGCCTCTGGAATAACCTTGGCTTCCCTCAATCTTTTAATAGAACATCCGCCACCAAGAAGTGGTTTCAGTTCAGGGTTAATAACATGTCCCCTTCCATCCTCCAAACCAACACCCCGCCCCCCTCCCTGTTTTTTTTTTTTTTAAGTTGTTTTTCAAAGTTAATGAGTTTCAAGTTTCACAATGACTTTCCCCTTCCCTCCACGCGTTGCTGAGGAAACCCCCTTGGGGTCCCCCCCCCGCCCTCCCTTCTCCTTTCCCCTCCCCCATTCGGCCCGGGCGGGGGGCGGGACTGGGAGACCCCATGACGTCACTGGGCCGGCCCACATCCTGCTTTAGAAAGTAAAGAGACGGTAAAGAGAAACTACCGCCCCGCCCGTCCCCGCCCCTCTTCCCCGACCAACCGCCCCCAACTGCGCGACCCGGCCAGGCCTTCCCCGGGCCGCGTGACCGGCTGGGCCCGCCCCTCTGCCCCCGCCGGGCGCCAGTCCCCGAGCCAGCGCGACCCCGGGCTCCCGCCCCTCGCGTCCCTAACTCCGCCCCTCCCCCCCTCGGGCCGCGCCGCCGCCTCCTCCGGCACCCCCACCTCGTCCCCGCGGCGGCCGGGCTGGGCGGAGCCGCGGGCGGGCGACCGGGGGGAGGTGCGGTCCCGGGCCCGCCCCGCCGGGGAGACCCGGGGCTCCGGGCTCCACGCGAGCCCCAACCGGGGCACCCACCCCACTCCCAGCCTGCGCAGGGCCGCCGGCCGCGCCTGTCCACTCGGGCCTCTGCGCCGGTAGTGAACCCCCCTCGCCCTTCCCCCGCCGAGCCCCAGCCTCAGCCCTCGCTGGGGGACGCCCCCTCCCCCGCCCGCGCGGCTCAGCTCGCGGCCTCCCCGCCTCCCGCCCCCGGGGATCCCCTGCCGCCCCGCCCACCCGCGGGAAAGCCTCGGACCTTCGCCCTCCCTCCCCCGCGCCGCCCGGCCCGCGCACCTCCCGTCGCCCCTAAAGACGCTAAACGTGCCCTACTCTGCCCCGGGGAGAGGTAAAGCCCGCGCCCGCCCTCCGCGCCCCGGGCCCCACGGACCCGGGGGCCGCTCGCCCAGCCTCGCCGCCCGGCCCCCCGCTGCCCCCTTCCCGGCGGCGGCGGTCATGCCGCGGCCCGGGGCGCCGGCGAGCGCGGCCGCCTCCCCCGCCCGGCGCCTGCGGCCCCCGCCCGCGCGCCCCGCGCTCCCCCCCCCGCCCCCCGGCCGGCTCCCCTGTTTAATATTTCAGCGCTGGGTGGTGTGAGTGCCAGTCGCCGGCCTCTAGTGTGGCTGCTGCTGGGGCGGCGGCGGCGGCGGCGGCGGCGGGGAGGGGGACGGAGCCTGGGGGCCGGGAGCAGCGGCGGGAGGAGGCTATGTTTGTGTTTGAGGTTGTCAAGTGAAGGAGGGATCCCGGGCGCCGCCGCCGCTGCCGCCACCGCCGCCGCCGCGCGGGGGTCGCGGAGATTCCGAGCTGCGGCCGCCGCCATCAGCAGCGCAGCTCCAGGGCCGGCTGCAGCGGCAGCGGCTCCGCCGGGCGTCCTGGCAGCAGGTTCGGCGCGGGCTCCGCGGCGGGGGCGCTGCAGCTGGGAGGGCGGCGGGAGGCGGGGGGGGGGGGGGAGGGCAGGACCACTTCCCCCTCCGCGGGCGGGGGGCGTGCGGGCGCGTGTGTGTGTGTGTGTCTGTGTGTGTGTGTGTGTGTGTGTGTGTGCGTGCGTGTGCAACCGCCGACCTTGCAGAGGGGATGGCTGCGTGCGGGAGACACTTGCCACTTCTGGGCGCCCTCGCAGCGCGCGAGCGGCCCGAGCTGCGGTCCTGGGAGGCGAGCAGGTACGGAGGGACTCAGCTTCCCCACCCCGCGTTCCAGCCTCAGACGCATTTTGCAAGAGGGTGGGGGGTGAGGGAGACCAGGCCTCGGCTTCCCAACCTCCCGGCTTTGTGGCTTTCTTTTCCTTTCGTTCTTTGCTCTAAGTGCCTGTTTACTCCCAGCCACCTGGGTAGTTTCTTTCCGGGTTGGGAGTACGCGCCTGCAGCAGTTGGGAAGTGGGCGGTGGGTTTGGGCGCGGGTCGGCTCTGGCTCGCCTTGGGGTCGGGCTGGGGACGGAGTTGCTGGAGAGGGGAGGGGGCGGTGGCGGAGCCGGCGGCGAGGAGGAGTCTCAGGGCTGCCGCGCTCGCCTCATCCCGTCCTCCTCCTCCTCCTCCTCCTCCTCCTCCTCCTCCTCCTCCTCCTCCTCCTCATGCTCTCCGCATCCACTCCGGGCTCCTTCCTGAGCTGGCACTTCCATTCCCCCTCCTCCTGGCATGCGAAGCGCTTTGTTCAGTGCAGCGTTGCAGAGGGGTTTTCCCAGGCTCCGCCCTCCACATTCATTCATGTTTTTTCTCCTTGCAACTGTCTTTACGCTTTTTGATCCTGTCATGGTTTTGCTCCATGTAGTATTTATTTCTTTCCTGCAAAGGAACGGTTTATTACTCGTCCTAGTCGCTCCAGTGCCGCTGTCTTTCCCTATACTCACTTCCCCCCCACAAGGGTTTAAACATGGGATGGACAGCTAGGGACAGTGGGTAGGTAGGGAACCGGGTAGCCAAGAGCTGTTACTGATTGGGAATTTGCATATTTTATATTTAGGCTCCTGATTCGGGGTCACGTGATTGTATTACATTCGGAGTTCACGCTTTAAAAACTTCCAGATATCATGACCATTTAAAAGCTTTTAGTTAAGCATTCGCGCAATTTGTCTCTAACGTCTCAGAATTCTCTATTGAATCAAGCTTCGTGAATCGGATGGTGGATGTATTTAATGCAGAGAGTTGAGGAACCGTATCTTTTATAGATCATTTAGCCCTGTGATGGTATTTTGCCATCATATTTCGTATTCTTCCCCGTGCAGTTAAAAAAAACAACAACATTGCAAATAATTTTGTGCAGTACCCACACAAGGCCTTACCAGGCGTAAAACACTGAAGTCAATTGTAGCCTCCTTCCAATTCTTCACTGCTATAATGAAATAATAAATTTCCAAAACCTTATACAGGAGTATTAGATCCAGTCTTTCCCATATAGGCTTTCTTAAGGAGTATTAATATTTGAGTGTTTTTGTGTGCCAGGCAGTGGGCAAAGCATCAACATTGTTTAGTTTAGACCTTATAACCACCCTATGGGGTGGATACTATTTCTTAGTTTTAGTGTTGGGAAATCTGATCTTCAGAGAGGTTAAGTGCCTTGAACAAGGCCACACAGTAAGGGGTAAAAACCTGGCTTTGAACCCAATCTGGTTTGACAGCAAACTGTATAGTCCTGACTTGTGTCCTACAGCCTGTTGAATAAAACCACAGACTAGGTATTACCTCCGCTGAGGGAAGAAGCACTGAAGAGTAACCAAGTCACTCGGTGCCATATTTTTTAGTCGCTGACCATGGGCAGGTTAGTCAACCTCTCGTCTCTCGTCGTCTTCTCTGTAGAGCAGATAAATGATAGCTATCTTACCAGTTATTATTAAGATCGGATTAGGTAATGTGTAGAAAGTACATAGGCACGCCGCAGGTGCTTAGTAAGTATTCTCAGTTTCTTCTGTAGTACTGGATATAACAAGTTTTAAACAAAGCATTCCCATCCCGTTCTTTGTGTCTGCTTCGTGATTAAACATAATTTCATGTTTATCATCGCATTAGGCTTTGCTTATCAGCCTCATTCCGGGAAGTTAAAACTAAGCTGGAGGATCCTTGAGGATCTTGTGGCAGAGGAGACACAGGTGGCCAGTGTGGGAAGAGGGATGATCAGGTTTGGGATTATTAACGTTTTGGCACATTGCGTTTCCGATCACCGTCTTCAAAGGACAGAAGTCAGGACAGACTAGGTTGTGCTGCAGTAACAAATAACTCCCAAAGCTCAGCCACTTAAGACAACAAAAGGTCTCTTTCTTGTTTATGCTATGTGATGATGACCTCAGCTCTGTGTTGCAACACTCACTGTCTGGAACGGTGCCTGTCCCACAGCAGAAGGAACAGAGAGTGCTAGAGGATTTTGCTTTGGTAATAAATGGTACAGCCTGGAAGCAGTGGGTGTCTCCTCCACTCACAGGTCATTAGCCAGAACTGGTCGCACATTGTAGCTAAATGCAGGGAGGCAGAAGGTACAGTCCTACCACAAGCCTAGAAGAGAAAGCTGGAATAATTGGGGAGCAGCTCCGGTAGCAACCACATATATTAACTGAATTAATTCAGTAAAACAAGATAAATGAGACATGGTCCTTGTTCCCAAAGTGCTTATGGACAAGCAGAAGTATTATATATATATGTGTATATATATATATATATATATATACACGTATAACATATATGTGTGTATATGTATACATATTATATGTATAACCCTTGTATAGCCTAACGCTATACTTTAATTGTACCCTGTGATGTTACTGTAAACATAGCTGAGTGAATCTTTTTTGCTCTTGTTTGGTAAAGGTACGGTGATTTTCTTTTTCTGTTTTCTTAAGGAGAAAGCCCAGATAGTAGCAAAATGAGATGTCCTATGGTTAATTAAAAGTTAGTAAGTGATCTTCTGCAGGTGTTTCTAGCATGGTTATCTTTTGTGGAGATTAGGTTAGTGCCAAACGAAGCCATGCTTTTGAAATATCTTTTTCCTTTGAAGGTAGTAAAGTGTGATTTTTTTTTTTTTTCATTTTTAGCACATGGATTAATTGATGGATGTTGAGTTTATGGAGCTACCTTTTTGTGACCTGCACTTCCCACAGTTTCTGAGAAGAAAAAGGAGCCCCTGAATCAAAGAAGATGCCTCGCACCAAACAGATTCATCCTAGAAATCTAAGAGGTAAGATTCGGCATTAAGTAGAGGGATGGTTCACAATAAATCGTATGATAAAGTATTTCTTGGGTATCAGAAACGGCAGCTCACTGGATGGCAACCCTGCCCCATGGTGAGTGCCAGGAATGTGCCATTTCTCTTGTTTTACTGCCACTTTTCCCGTGTGATGCCCGTCTCTCAGGAAATGCTTCGTCAATATTTGTGGAATGAATCAATCCAATTTGACGAAATGACAGTGCCTTCCCAACCATCAGTGTGGGTATGAAAATGAGAGATTTACTTTCTCTTAACAGGGACCGTGTTTGCTTCGCGGAGTCTGAAATGAATAGTGGGATATCCTCTGCCAACCGGATTAATGGGAATTTTTGTGCCCCTCCCCCACACTGCTTTTGAGATTTGTCTTTGTGCTGGTCTATACATTAGATTGGCAAGAAGTGAAGAGGGTTGTGGTGGCCATTAACTCAGACCATCATTTGCAGAACTCAGAGGCAAAATGACCTATGTTTCCATGAGGAAGCAGTCGTTCCAAATTACGTACATTGTATATATTCCGTACAAAGGTGAAAACATGCGCGTTTCCCCTTAGCTGTGAAGAGAGATTTTAATTTTAGGAAGGGGAGTTTATTTTAGCTTATGGTTTTCAAATAGTATATTGGTTAGTGTGTTACAGCAACTGGGAGGGACAATTATCTTTTACATTCAGTTTCAGCAGGTAAGGGTCTAGCAGGGCTAAGCAAAGAACGGTTACAGCAAATAATTCCCAACTGAGTAAAGTAGCTTAGCGAAATATTTACCATTACAGGAAAAAAAAAAAAAAAAAAAAGGCGTTCTCAGGTACACGCAAGGTAAAAAATTAAGACCAAACCAATTAATTTGGAATGTTTCTTTGTGAAATCAATTTAGCCAGTCACTATGAGGTGGTAATTGGAAATGTGGTCAGTCTTGTGGCCTACTTGAATCTGGAACAGTGCTGGTTTCCTACCGAAAAGAGTACTGGGACTTTCTGCTGGCAGAGGTGGCTGCCTCAGACCAAGTTCAAATTGATGATTATAGCACCAGTGTTTAATGAGGTGAGGATCTAGATGGAGACCGTTAAGTCTTGTGCGTTGAAGTCTGAGTTTTCAGAGTTGCATAGAAAATGCTGAAAATTAACCGTGTATTTGCCCGTCCTCCTCGCTAGCATCTGAGCTCCCGAAAAGTA
The DNA here is from genome assembly GCF_022079265.1 of Lynx rufus. NCBI lineage: Eukaryota > Metazoa > Chordata > Mammalia > Carnivora > Felidae > Lynx > Lynx rufus. The sequence goes on from NW_025814878.1 coordinate 129,756,671, forward strand.
GGCACTTTGTCTCATTTACTACTGTAGGCAGAGCCTTCACGCTCCTGGGTGCCAGCTGAGGTGGGCGTTTAGAGTCTTGGGCCCAGCTTTTATAATTCATCTGTCTGAAGAGGGTGCCCTGTTCCAGCGTGCACAAAGGCAGCTTTGGGGGTTGTAGGCGCCCCAGGCCCGCACAGGTCCTGGCAACTAATAGGAGCCCAGATATTCGTTGACAGGAATGCCTGATTGGTCTTAAAGTATTATTCATGAGGTCATAAATAGTAAACATTTTTCGTATTTCATATACACAAGCATTCCTTGGAGTTATTGTGGGTTCTGTTCCAGATGACTGCAATAAGGCGAATATCGCGGTAAAGCGAGTCAAATGAATTTTCTGGTTTCCCAGTTAGCGTAAAAGTTATGTTTATACTCTGCTGTGGTCGATGGATTTTGCAATAGCACTGTCTTAAAAAGCGTACGTACTCCAAACATACTTCATTGCAAAAAATGCTTGTTCTCATCTGGGCTTTCAGCAAGTTGTGATCCTGGATCACAGATCGCCATAACAAATATAATAATGATAACGAAAAAGCTTGAAATGTCATGAGAATTACCAAAACATGACACAGAGACACAAAGTGAGCAAATGCTGCTGATCTTGTTAAACACGGCGTCGCCACAAACCTTCAGTTTGTAAAAGACAGCATCTGCAGAGTGCAGTAAAATAGAGCCCAATAAAATGAGGCGTGCTTGTCCTTTATCATGTTCTAGATCGCATGGCTATCCAGAGAAATGCAGATGTCAGGCCACAGACTGTTTTCCCTCCTGCCCCAAATGTACAACCCGGCAGGTAGTGTTGGATGCCTTCAAGTGCCACTGTTCTAGGAGGTAGGGACAAAATGATACTCAAATGTGGACCCTGAAAGAAGCGTGGAGTTGAGGAGGGGAGATGGGTGAACGCATACCTGCGCCAGCGTGGTGAGGGGAGAGCAGAGGTATGAAGCCTCCACAGAGGCCGGGCGTCCTACTGTGCCCTGATGTGGGGGCAGGGGGAGTTTGGCATGGGGCAGGGTAGGAAGAAAAGAGAAGCAAGGGTACCATCTGAAGTAGGTTCTCTTCAGGGGCCAAAGGAGTGGGAGAGGGTGGGAGATTGGAAGGGGAGAATTAGAAATCAGATCCTGAGGGTCCACCCCGTCTGAGTCTTAATTAAATAATTAACTATTTTTTAAACGTTTATCTTTGAGAGAGAGAGAGAGCGCGTGTGCGCGCGCTCAAGCTGGGGCGGGGCTGAGAGAGGGGGGCCAGAGGATCCGAAGCGGGCTCTGCGCTGGCAGCAGATAGCCCGATGCGGGGCTCGAACTCACGACCTGACTGAGCCACCCAGCTCCCTCTCCAAGAGAACTTGAACTAAATTGGGGTCTGGCCCATCAGTGAGTCCAGAAAGTTGTTTGGCTAAGGCAGTAATGAGCTCTCAGGCACCGAAGAGCAGATCAAAGTAGATTAGCCAAGGTGGTGGGACCTGCAGAGTGGTGGGGGGGGGAAGGGGGGGCAGGGGCAGGGGGGTGGATTGACTGGGGGTGTGGAAGTGCAGCATGGAAGAGGTGTATCCCAGCCAGTGAGCTTAGTCAGCCGAGAAGGATGAGGGTGAGGCTGTTCTGGGTGGGGAAACCCAAGCAAACAAAGGCACAGAGGCAGGAAAGTGCTAAGATGTAACACTTTCAGAGTTTCTACTTCCCTTCCAAAAAACGTATTTGATGACTGTATCCCCAGGCACAGTTTAGGGGTTAGAGTAAGCAGGTATGTCCTGAATTGTAATTCCTCTGCTATTCCTGAATAAGTCCATTTTGCTGGTTAAAAAAAAAAAAAAAAGTAAGCAAGCTGGTAAACATTAGGGATGAATTTTTTAGCATTTATGTTGTATCTCACTGTGATAGTTGAAATATCCTGTTTGTTTTGCTTTACCTGTCACCCGCTGCTTTGACTGACAGAAGACTTGTGTCAGTTAGCTCTGAAATAGGGAGAGAGGAAATCAGAAGACCAGAAAGCGAGTCACAGCCCAGTTTGGACTGCTCACACTGCTTTAAGTGCATTTCTTCTTTTTAGGCCTCCTTGGAAAATAGTTTGCAAAGTAGTTGTCTTGTGTTTGGTAATTAAGTCAACAATAAAAACATTTCTGCTCAAACTCGGATTATATGTTTATTATGCTTTCGTGGCAGTTTTAATTCTTAAAATACAATTTTCCTTTGATTTATTCTCAGTTCAGCTGGTATTGGTGTGGTCCAGTGGATATACAAAGCTGGAGGGTAAACATATTACAGCTTTTTGGAATGTAAATTTTATTTGGGGGAACTATACACACGTGTGTGTGCGTGTGTTCATGTACAAAAATATTACGCAAGTATAATCTGTCATAGAGGATACAAAATTTATATGGATTGAAATTAGGCACGTCCACACTTCAGTCCTGCGAGAGGTGGAGTTTACACTTCTCCGATGTTAAGGTTCTTTAGTGGACAGGTATGAAAAGAACTGACATGTGAAGGGCAAGACATGAATTTGGGGCAAAACGGAAACAGAGTTAGAACTGATGGGGAATCTGTACAGGTTGTAGGAGGGAGGGTTGTTGAATTCTCCGTCCTTGGCCCTACAAACCACATAGAACCTTTGTCTCCGGTGCCAGTCTGCACGAAGCAGATGGGTAGAGTTTAACACGGACATGTCCTTTGCGAGGTTGAATAAGAATTTCTGAAGAGCATGAGGGAAACACTTGGGTGTTCAGAAGAAAGGCTGTGTGTTGTCCTAGGTTCCCCGGAGAAGGGCTCTTGGCCACTATATGGCGGACTCCCGGGCTGGAGCTCCCATGTGTGGTCTTGGTGAATGTGCCACCTCTGCCCACCATCACTCCCTTCTGATCCCCCGTCTCCCCTGCCCTCCCAGGTCTTTACTTGGACTCAGGTAACCTGATGGAGGAGCCGGAGACTTGCTGGGGTTCCATGTCAGTCCTCCTAAGAGAAAGGGCTGTTTTTCTGCTGTGCCGGGCATCATTGTGAATGTGGTGCAAAACTCTGGGGAAGAAAGAAAATAGGTGTTAACCTATTATCGTTGAATTTGGGCCTAGGGTTTCAAAGACTGATCTACTTTAAGATCGGAAGTCAGTGTTAGATAACACCAAGTGTTAACCTTTTGCAAAAAGGTGAATTTTGTTTAACCTTTTGCAAAACATATTTGGGGACTCTTGGTGTGGCTGTTTTTCATTTTTATGGTTGAGCGCACTTGGCTCTGAACGCACTGCTTTATTTTGACGTGAGAAGCAGAGGGTGAGGTCCACACACGTGGGGTCCGCGGAAGCCCATCACCTTGTCAGATGAGGCCCAAAGTCCTGAGTTTGGCTCCGACCCAGTTTGGCCTTCTCGTTCTCCTGTGTCTGATGGGTAATCTGCCATTTCAGGAGCTCAGCACACAGGCCCAGCGTTTCTGTGCTTGCTCTTCTTTCTGGAAAGTATTTCTTTTCCTCTCTCATTTCTACTGTTTTCTTCTTCATGTAGGAGACATCTCTGCCAAAGATTTTTCTCTTCATCTTTGAGCTTTCTCCCCTTCTCCTCCCTTCTCCCCTGCCATCTCACTCCCCAGAATACAGTAAGCCTCCGTTGCTTGTGTCTACAGGTACCTGACCGTACTTCTGATATTGCATCATATTTATTTGCCTGCAGACCTGTTGTCTTAGCCGGGTATAACTTACGTGTCAAGATAGACTGTTCTGGTCGTCCCTCTGTGTTCAACAAGAGTGTATCTGCGCTAGCTTATTAGCGAGGTAGAGGGTTAAAGATGATTTACACTCTGGAAATTTGTTTATGCTTTTGGACCTTGGTTAGCAAATGCTTCTTCTGATATTTGGTAGCCTCGGATGAAGAAACCTGTTAGAATACAAAATTTTAATCACCCGAACCAAGTAGTTATTACTAACTTCTGTTTTACGTGAGTTTTTGCCTTAGGATTCCCAGAGTTTATCTCTTTGGCACGTTTAATTAATATAATGGTAAAGAGTTTGGCCTCATGTTATCACTGGCTAGCTGTGTGGCCTTGGGCAAGCTGCAAGCATTGGATAATGCGTGAAGATTAGATAATACGGCAGCATTTAGCAGGAAGCCTGACTCCAGGTAAACAATGCGGAGTTGTGGCTTACTATAAAGAACCGGTTTATGCCAAACTCCTGGGTTGCATTTGCTTTGCAAACAGAGGAAGCCCAGAAGCATGGTGTGATGCTGCTTCTACGGGTCTGCGTTAATTACCGATAGGTCTTACTGTCCTGACTTGTCTAGGGCTTGGGACGTGGGGGAGAGACATCACTGTAGGAAAGAATATGGGAAGGAAAACTCTTACTGCCTTCTCAGTCTGTACCCATTCAAACCTCACCTCTTGTGTTGAATGTAGTTGTCAGGAAACTGATTGTGAAGTCTTCTGTTGTGTTATAACTGCATTTAAAAGGGGCGACATTCATGATCCTGTAGGACAAAAGCCCTCACTTGTGTTTAGGTTGAGAGATGGCACCACTCCCTCTGTCCCCTGTGCTCCCCTCCTGTGTGGGCCCTCGGAAACCCTGTAGGTGTATTCAGGAATAATCTGATGAATGTGGTTATTTTCATTTGTTGTCAGCGTGTGGAGTGATTGTTGGATCACCACTCCAGTGGTTTGTTGGGTAAATCATCTGTCTTTTGTTTTCCTGTGATGTAGGGATGGTCTCATTGGGCTTATAAGTAGAATAAATTTAATTCTGATGATTTTGACATGGAGTTCCAGCCGTTTCTACATTTTTTTTAATATATATATTTAAATGTTAAGTCAGCAGTTCTATGTTGACAACCTTAAGATTTGAGAAGTCAGAAATCTTGTAGGGTAAACACCCCATGGCTTATTGAAAAAAAATTCTGTATATGACTGCAGCTAGAAAGGAAATAAATAAATAATTTCACCTATAGTTTTTGGTGCTAAAGGTAAGAAAAGTAGTGAAGTTATTAGCAGCTACCGTATAGGTAGCTGTTACTTTGACGAGGATAAAAAAGACTAGATTTAGTATAGCAAGCCTCCCATTTGTTTTCAGATAATTACTTTTCAGCTCATATTGAGAGCTTATTTGGTGCTTTTTGAATGCTTAACATTCACCAAATGCTTTTTTCTTTTTAAAAGCAAATACAAAATGTAATAATAAGATTAATCAGGGTAATGATTTTATTTTAGAACGTCTTTGCACAAAGTATGTTCTGATGAGGTGTAATTTTATCTTACCATAGAATAGGAAAATACATAATGTGTATAAAAGTCTTCCATTATATGCGTACATTTTTAAGCCCTACATTTAGAATGCCATGTAATTTGAACAAGTCCGGGACAAAGTTGGTTCTTGTGTTATCTGAACAAATATTTTGTGAGTAAATTGAATGCCTTATTTTTTCATTCCTATATGTATTATTTTAAAACACTTTAACAGTCCTCTTTTGCATATTAATAATATGCCAAAATTTCAAATGGTGCTTAGGTATTCTTATAAATCACTTGATTTTTTTTTAAGTTTTTATTTTTTTTTTAAGTTTATTTATTTATTTTGAGAGAGGTGGTGGGGAGCAGCAGAGAGAGGGGGAGAGAGAGAGAATCCCTAGAGGATCCATGCTATCAGGGCAGAGCCTGATACAGGGCTCGATCTCATGAACTGTGAGATCATGACCTGAGCCAAAATCAAGCGTCAGATGCCTAACCGACTGAGCCATCCAGGCAACCCCACTCTTGATATTTGTAAGAGCAGAGCAGAAACTTATCACCAAATAGTGTCCTTTCTTCTCAATACTCAGGTCATTCTTCAGAAGGAAGTTCTTGACTATTCGGCTTAGGGCTTTTATTTGGGGTAGCATTGCATTAGTTTTGACTTTTTAAAATAACGTAAGATTCTTAAGAAATTTTCGGTGATGAATTTTGTTCTAGAAAATATTCTAAGGCTGTGCTGCCATGCAAAAGTATTTTAAAAACTATGGTGATCATAAACTAGTTGGTTGTACATCATTAATTAGAATCACAATCCGGTGAAGGGGAACCCGTGTAGTCTAAGAGTTGTTCCTGCCTAATCGATGGCAAAGCTTGATTTTTATGGTACGTGGGTGTTTGTGCGTGTGTAGTATTTCTGTGTGCCCATATGGGTAGAGTATGTATTTTCTTAAACATATTTATGTTTTGCATCGGTAATAGTATCCTTATACGTGCTTATCTTCCAATTACAAAGATTCATCAGTGAAAAACAGGACCAGATCAGCATATAACTGCTTAATATTGCACTATTCAAATAGAACTAAATTAAGCATTCAGTTGGGGCCATGTTTGACAGTTTAAGAAGAAATGAAAATGAACTGAGATGATAGATAGCCCAGGGACCCAGAAGGTGGTTGGACAGTGCCAGAGGGGTATCAGGCTGGTTTCTCATTTGCCTCTCCAAGAGAGCCATACAGATTTTACAACTGGGAAGGACAGACCTCGGAGGTCATTTGGTTCATCTCCCTCATTTTATGGATGAGAAAGTCCAACCAGAGAAGTTGAAGTGAGTTGGCTTCAAGCAGCTTCTTCGCGGAGTGGTCTTGAGGAATTTGTGTTTTTTTCTTTTCTTTTTTTTTTTTTAAATCATACCGCTTCCCATAGTTACGGTTTGTTATGGACTCGTGGCAAGAGGGACGTTGTGTTATGTCATTTTTACGATCGAAAGCGCGTACCTGTCCACAGGTCTGGATGCTAGGCTCTTTGCAGCATGCTTTTACGATCTTTGCTCATGTCATCCTTACACCCAAGCGAGACAGGTGCCATTCATGCCCCTGTTACATAGACAGGGGGATGAAGCAGAGAGGTTGCTGGTTGCTGAGGTCCCGCAGCCGGGAGTCTCCAGGGCCTTTGCTCTTGACTGTTTGTCACGCTTATACTTGCTATTGCTGGTGGTAGAGTTTTCCGGCTTAGTAAGAGCTGGCAAATGCCTCCCCCTCCTAATTGCAAAATAAAGCTTGTCAAGCACAGCGCCTGGGGCCAAGGTTACTCAGAAGGTCAGAATTCCAAGGACGCTGATTTTCCCTCTCTGAGTCTTTAATTGTTGAAATTCATTTCAGAGTTGGTTATGTATATATTACCCCCCGCTGGATTTGCTATTAGAAGGAAAGGAATTTCCAGGCTCTTCAAGAGAGAAAGAGTAGTTGTTCCATCAAAGATGTTGGCTTACGTATTTACTTAGTAATATATATTGAAAGTAGAGCTATCTTGCTTAAAAGCGAAAGCAGCAGTATTTATTTTTGATAATTATTATTTAAACATTTTTTGATTGAAATATAGTTGACATACAATATTATATTAGTTTCAGCTGTTCAGCATAGCGATGTGACAATTCTCTACACTACTCAGCATTCACCATGATAAGTGTGGTCACCGTCTGTCACCATCCAACATTGTTACAATATTATTGACTGTATTCCTTATGTATTGGAATACATTTTGTATGTACGTATTTTTCATCTCTGTGACTTACTTTTTGATAACTGCAAGTTTGTACCTCTTAGCCCTCTTTACCTGTTTTGCCCATCCCCCCGATCTGTATCTCCTCGGGCAACCACCAATTTGTTCTCTGTATTTATGGATCTATTCCTGCTTTTTGTTTGTTTGCTTGTTTTGTTTTTAGATTCCTATATGAGTGAAATCGTATGGTATTTGTCTTTCTCTGCCTAGTTTCACTTAGCATAATACCTTCTCCATCCCCTTCTCCATCCGTCCGGGTTGTTACAAATGGCAAGGTTTCATTCTTTTTTATGGCTGAGTAATATTCCACTGTATACGTGTACCGTATATCTTCTTTATTCTTCTATCAGCGGACACTTCGGTTGCTTTCATATCTTGACTGTTATAAAGCATAGGGGTGCGTGTATCTTTTTGAATTAGTGTTTTCGTTTCTTTTGGGTAAATACCAGTAGTAGAATTATTGGATAGTATCTCTGTTGTTGTTTTTTTAAGTTATTTATTTATTTATTTTGAGAGAGAGATAGCACAAGTCGGGGAGGGACACAGAAAGTAGGGCGGGGTGGGGGGGGGAGAGAGAATCCCAAGTGTGGGGCTCTGTCTCATGAACCATGAGATCTTGACCTGAGCCAAAATCAAGAGCTGGACACTTAACTGACTGAGCCACCCAGGCACCCCTAGTATGTCTATTTTTAAGAAGAATGGCATCTTTTCAATGGAAGTCTCCACCTAATAGCTGAAATTTCAGACACAAGTGCTTAAAAACTGTATCTGGGAAAACTAACGTGAAAGCAGTAAAATTCTAAGTAAAATATAGATGGAAACATTTTGTGTTTCATGAAGTAGGTACAGAAGAATATAGAAAATGTACTATTTCAGTTATGTTCGGACTCCTCTAGATTGTGGTGTAGATGTAGGGCAAATAAAAGAACCACTTGTAAGGGATCCGGGTTAGGAGATTCTCTTAGTCTTCTGTGTAATTCCTCTGACCATGAATGTGCAGTAAGTATGCTATTGTTAGAAATAAAATGTCACACGTGCCTTTTAAGGGTTTTTAATATAATGGGTCTCCAAACATATGAAAAAGATCTCAGGGCAATATAAGCGACAAATACATAATTTAAGATTAATATGGAGGGGCGCCTGGGTGGCTCAGTCGGTTAAGTGTCCGACTGCGACTCAGGTCATGATCTCGCGGTTCGTGGGTTTGAGCCCCGCGTCGAGCTCAGAGCCTGGAGCCATTTCAGATTCTGTGTCTCCCTTTCTCCCTGCCCCTCCCCCATTTGTGCTCTGTCTCTTTCTGTCTCAAAAATAAATAAATGTTAAAAAAAATTAAAAAAAAAAGATTAATATGGAACATGCAGTATAGGCATCTCACAAGGAACATGAAGGAAGAACCATCTGGGTGAGAGAAAGCAATCAGAAAGTACTTCTTGGAGGAGTGAACTTTTTTCTTAGTGAAAACAGAGTCAAGTAGAGTTCTGAGATGGACTTTTGAAGAAAGGAAGGATAGGTTGGTAAGGAAAATAAGTTGTTTTGAGACTTTGTCGGCAAGAACAAAGGGACAGGGGGAGAAAATCACAGAGAAGTGGTTGTTGGTCTACTTTGCTTGATTGGAGTGGATTTCTCGATGAACTTGAAACTTTAGGGAAGAATAAAGGAAGCCCTTTAGGTTTGACATGTGCAGTTTGTATTTACGATAATTATAAGATCACCAAGTTGAGGTTTTTTTTCTGCTAGGTTGAATATTTGTAAAAGGTTATGTCAGAGGCTAGAGACTCTCTTCTAATACTTTGAAATTTAAAAACAACCTCCTCACAGAGGACTTTGAGAGCAGTGAAACTACTCTGTATGGTACTGTAATGGTGGATACAGGTCATTCGACGTTTGTTTGCGTCTGTAGAATGTACAACCCCAAGAGTGAATATTCATGTAAACTGTGGACTCTGAGTGATGATGTGTCCGTGCAGGCTCATCACTTGTAAGCAGTTTATTGCTCTGGTGGGAGATGTTGATTGTAAGAGAGGCTGTGCATGTGTGGAGGAAGGGAGTGTATGAGAAATCTCTGTTACGAACCTAAAACTGCTTTAAGAAATAAAGTAGATTAAAAAAAAAAAAAACCCACCTCCACCTAGGGTCGGTATAATTTGGTGACATCCAGGAAAAGGATGTTAGGTTAAACAAATGAGGCAGGCTCTGTCTCTCTGTCTCTATTTCAGAAAATTATCTTGCTACGTATGAACAAACCAGCCAAAGAGTAATATAGAACCTGGAGCAAATGACTTGAATTTAGTTTCTTCCTTGAGAATAAGGCATGGGAGTGGGCAGGAGTTGGGGGTGGGGTGATGTCGATCTGGAATTTTCTTTTTAGCTTTCCACAGCGGTTATTCTAAGGCAGGGGTTCAGCAAACCACAGTCGAATGGTCGAAGCCAGTCTTCCACGTGTGTTTGTAAATACAGTTTTAGTGGAACTCAGCCACGCCCATCCATTTACTTATGTTTGTACCTGCTTTCCTGCTGTGGCCATAGAGTCCGGTAATTGCAAACGGCTCAGAAAGCCTACAATATTGGCTATGTAACCTTTGACACGAACAGTTTGCTGACCCCTGTCTCTGGAATAGAGGGGAATTGGATTATTTATTTATAAACCCCTTTATGGTTGGAAATAAGTTAGAATGTTCCATCTTTCTTTGGAGGACTGTAGGAATGCATTTCCAGGGGAATTTAGAGGGGCTGCTTTAGCATGTTAGGGTCCGCTGCCCGCCAAGCATGGTAAGGGAATTTCCATTCATTTGGTTCTAAGGGGAAGTGGGAGGGCCTCAGAGGTTGAGTTGGTCTTGACAGAGGATTTAATTAGTCTCCACGTTCTGATGCCAGGATCATGGGTCTCCACTCAGAAGGCCTGGGAGCCGTTCTGTCGGAGTGTCCTCTCTCTAATTGTACAGTGTCCATCAGTCACCTCTGTATTTAACTCACGGTGGTAGAAAAATACGGTTAGGCACGATTCCCAGGGCAGTACCCCCACGCATTTTGTGAAGGATCGTTCTTCAGGAAAATAGAGCCAAAGAGCTGGCTTTGAGAGGAGTGCCTTCAGAAAAGTGGCCGGTGAGAGGCAGGCCCGCCACTTGAGAGTCGTGCGCTGAGAACGGGACCCGTTATCTGCACGATGCCTGTGATACCTGCTGTTCACGCATCAGGCTCTGCGATTGGAACTTCGGGTTTCAGAGAACACGATTACATTTCGGAGTGTCCGAATTCTCAGTATTAGCCCGCACCACGATCTTTAATCTCCGAGCAGTGCTTTATTCTCTGGTGGTGTTGGGGGCAGTGAAATGAGAGGAGATATGTCTTACGTTCGGGTTTTGCCGTCCTTTATTTTGCTTACGATTAAATACTCTGCATGAAGGCGAGGCTCGGTCGAGCTCGTAATGGCTGTTGGAAGAGTTTGAGAAACACTTTTGATGGCAACGCCGCTTCTCCACAGACACGTTGGAGCGTCAGCCTTGTTATTTATTTATTTTTTTTAATTTTTTTTTAACGTTTATTCATTTTTGAGACAGAGAGAGACAGCATGAATGGGGGAAGGTCAGAGAGAGAGGGGGACACAGAATCGGAAGCAGGCTCCAGGCTCTGAGCTGTCAGCACAGAGCCCGACGCGGGGCTCGAACTCACGGACTGTGAGATGATGACCTGAGCCGAAGTCGGACGCCCAGCCGACTGAGCCACCCAGGCGCCCCCAGCCTTGTTATTTTGGAACCAGCCAGTGTTAGCATGTGGCTCAGAAGTGGTATGAGATTCGGTATGTTAACCTGTCCCCTTTCTCAAGTGGAAGGCAGAACCTGTAGTGGACATGAAGTGAAGTGAGAACACGGGGCCGCTCTGGAAGCCTCGGCCTGGACCTCTGTAGGCCCTGCTGGGATGGATTGGACACGTTGTGGACTTCAACAGCTCTGCCCCTGGCTTTCAGGACGTTTGTAGTTGAAGAGTTAGAGACCACAGTGGTTGCCACGTGACCGTCCAGGAAGCTGTGCAAACATTTGATGAGTGAACATAGAAATAATATTCAATTTACATACATGAGCAGATGCGTAACTGCACGGCAGAGGGGTTAAGTGCGTTATTTGGCCTTCTGTCTGTTGATAGTTCAGGTTGATCTGTTCTATTTGGTGGAATTAATGCCACTGCGCTTTGCATTTACAGTAACGGCTGAGTGAAGCCAGAGTTTGGTTAAGTTCTCGCGGAAAGAGTGCCTTTTTTCAGTCTCCAGACTGGAGTTCATTGCCTCCCTAAATCCCTGCATGATATATGTGATATATATACATATATATATATATATATATGTATATATATCACCCTTGTTTTATCCGTCCACCAGTTGATGGGCATTTGGGGTGTTTTCAGTTTTTGCCTATTATGAATAATATTGTAAGCAGCCATGCCCAAGTGTGCAATGAGCCGGAGTGTTCTAGAATGTCATTTACATCAAGTTTGGTTGTTAACATCAGTTTTACCTGACGTAATTATAGCGATTCCAACCCCCTCAGGAATCGGTTTGCTGTTTGCATGGTATATCTTTCCCTACCCTTTTACTTTGAACCTTTGGATTCTTTGAACCTAAGGGCTGTTTTTTTTTTGTGGACAGTGTGTTGTTGGAATTGCTCTTTCATCCATCTGACAGTTTGTCTTTGGTTGGGTGTGGGGGCGGGGGGTTGTTCCATTCACATTAATGTACTTATTGTTGGAAATATGTCTGCCATTTTGTTATTTCTTTTCTAATTTTTTTTTTAAATTTAATTTATTTATTTTGAGAGAGAGAGAGAGAGACAGAGAGAGAACATGAGCAGGGGAGGGGCAGAGAGAGAGGGAAAGAGAGAATCCCAAGCAGGCTCCATGCTGTCAGCACAGAACCACGAGGTCATGACCTGTGCTGAAACCAAGAGTTGGACACTCAACCGATTGAGCCACCCAGGTGCCCCTGTTATTTCTTTTCTATTGCCTCATAATTTTGTCCTTCTGTATGTTACTGCCTTCCTTTGTATTAAATATTTTTTAGTGTACAATTTTTATTTCACTGCCTTCTTACATATGTAAATTGAGTATGATTTCTGTGTTCACTCATCAGTATTTTTTAGTCTGCAGTTTTTATTTCTGTGTTGCATTTGTTGTGTTGACTATACTTTTGACTAATTTTCCTAGACATCATAATATGCATCTTCATGTCTCCCTATCTGCTTGAACCTGGGAAGACATAGTAACTTTGTCCCAGTTTCTTTTTCTTTTCCCCTTTATGCTGTTATTGTCAGAGGTGTTAAATCCCTTTGTGTTATAAACCTGGCCCTACTGTGTTAAATTATGGCTTTACACAATCGTAACGTTTTTTTAAAGCGTTTAAGACAAGAAATGAGAAAAAGTAAGAGTCTTGTATCCACCCACATATTTATTTACCTTTTCTGGTGCTCCTTATTTCTTCACATGTGTTGGAGTAATCCTCTGTGTCACCTCTGTTCTACCTGAACGACTTCATATAACGTTGTTTATAAGGCAGGTCTTCTAGTGGCAAATGATCTTTTAAAAAAAATCATGGAATGTTTCTTCCCCCCCCCTCCGTTTTCAGTTTTGGAAAGTAGTTTTCTGTCTATAGAATTCCTAGCTGATAGAGTTTTTCCTCTTTTATCACTCTGGACCTTCCACTGCCTTCTGGTCTCCATTGTTTCTCATGAGAAGTCAGCTGTTTTTCATGTTGGTTTTTTGTTGTTGTTTTTTTTCCTCTCTGCAGGATGAGATTTTTTGCTTGCTGCTTTCAATTATTTCTTTGTTAGCAGTTTGAGTGCTGTGTGTTTAGGTGTGGATCTCTTTATGTTTATCCTATTTTGAGTTGAACCTGTTGGATATGGACGTTAGTGTTTTTTGTTTTTTTTTTAAATTTGGGGAGTTTCAGGCCATTTTTCTAAAAATATATTTTTTACCTCTTTCTCTTTTCCCATCACACATATGTTGGTAAGCCTGGGGTCTTTTCACATGCCATGAGGTTCCTTTCATTTTTCTTTCATCTGTTTTCTTTCTTCTCCTTAGATTGGTTAATTTCCATAGTGCTCTCGTCAACTCTACTGATTTTTTTTTTTTTTGTGCCAGCTCAAATTTGCCATTGAACCCCTCTAGTAAATTTTTTATTTCATGTGTTTTACTTTTCAACTCCAGAATTTTCCATTTGGTTCCCTTTTTTTAAAATTGATATCTCTTTATTGAGATTCTCTATTTGTTGAGTTATCATATTTTGTTTTAATTCTTTTACAAAAAATTATTTTAATGTTTATTTATTTATTTTTGAGAGAGACAGAGCATGAGCAGGGGAGGAGCAGGGAGAGAGGGAGACACAGAATCCGCAACAGGCTCCAGGCTCTGAGCTGTCAGCACAGAGCCTGATGTGGGGCTCGAACTCACAAACTGGGAGATCGTGACCTGAGCCAAAGCCGGACGGTCAACCAACTGAGCCACCCAGGTGCCCCTATTTTAATTCTTTAAACATGGTTTCCTTCAGTTCTTTATGTTTTTTTCCTTCAAATGTGTATATTCATATAATGGCTGCTTTGAAGTCTTAATCTTTTAAATCCAACATTTGGGGACACTGGAGACAGCTCATATTGACTACCTTTTCCTGCATACAGGTCACACTTCCCTGTTTCTCTTCCTGTCTCCCAAGTCTTTTGTCAAATTTTTATGCTTCAGGTAACAGGTTGTAGCAGCTCTTATTCTGATTCTTGTCACTTGTGTATTTTGTTGTTGCTTTCGATGTTCTGTTTATTTCTTTAGTAACTTGCCTGGAATACATCTGCGAAGGCTGTCTCTCCCATACCGTGTGGCTGCTGCTGTCTGCCCAGGTTTGTTGTTTGTTTTCTCGTTGTTACTTGTAAGCCTGGCTTCCCTTAGGGTCACCCTCCTGGCTCCTAGTTTTGTGTTCAGCCAAAGATGGATGAGCGGTTGACCTCAACTCAGTAGAGCTTTCCCTCGGCTGACGGGTCTGTGTGTAGGCTGAGAGGCACATTCAGATTTCAGGCAGTCCTCATGTCTCCCCTGCCTTCTACTTTTGGCCGGACCCCCTTACATCTTCATGGGGTGTGTAGGTGGGGGATCTGTCAGCAAGGGGTGTGTGGGTGCCATGAGCCCAGTCTGGTGTCTGCAACGCACATACAGAATCTCTGGTCAACCTGGGACGTCCATAGAGAGTTTTTCAAGTGCACTCTGGTTGCCTTACCTCCCAGAATTCCCTTTTCCATCTTGGCTAGTCTGCTGATCTCTTGCTCGCCCTGCATGGGACCTTAGCCTCCAGCCAGCAGAGCTCGGGCCTTTGTGTTCTCTTGCTGATAGGATTGCCACCTGAGCTGACAGTGCTCTGCTCCCTGTCTGGTGGGCTGGGACTGGCGGTGGCAGTGACGCCACTGGTTTTCTCCACCCACTCTCACTGCTGAGCTGTGGCACCAATGGAGCTGGGGGTGAGGGGATGGGAACGGCCACCAGCAGAAATGACATAGGCTGGTGCTGTGCTGGTCCTACCTGAACTTCAGTACTTTAAATACTTTCCAGTTTGTGATTGGCTTTGGTTGGTTTCCAGAACGCTGAGCTTGTTGTTTTTGAGTTTTGTGTGGCTTTGTAAGTTGTGTTTTGGGGGGAAGATTTGTCCACCTTGTTCATTCTGTCATCACTGCCTTTTCTCTGAAGGTCTTCTGAGCTCCATCCTGGGTCCTCAGAACATCAGTTTCATGACATGTTTTAACAAGCTTTCTACCCAGGACTGCTCACAGAGACCCATCTAGTTGGCTGAAAATCTGGTTGCTTTTGAAAAGATAGAAAAAGTGAAATGATTGTGCCCTTAGCATACTAGTGTAACTATTACTGATATTTTACATCCATACTACTCCTAAAAACACTAGCCCACTGATAACTTTTTCATCTAAGCATCTATCAACTGTGTGGTTTAGTTGGAAAAAAAAATTGCAGAGGCTTTGGGGTTTTGGAGTTGTGGAATTGGGATTGAAGCCTGATTCTGTGATTTACCAGGTCTGTGATTTACAGAGTGCTTTTTGATCTCTCCGAGTCTGTGTTTCCTCATCTTAAATTGTGAATGATAATACCTACCTGATGAGTTATTCTGGAGATTAAATGTAACATCGAGGAAACATCTGGAACATAGCATGTATTCAGTAAATGTTAGTTTGTGGTTGGGAATACAGGTTTGATAACTTTTCCTTTTTCAAATTATCTGCTTCTTACTTTACCTAGCTTTGCTTCCTAAGATTCCTTTTCCTTTTATGGAATAATTTTGGTACTTTATAAAGTAACTGAAGCATATAGTGTGTTTTCCTCGGAGTACATGTTGGTTGAACGCTCTTTCTAGAAATCCAAGTGTTCCTGATATTTCATAGTGATTTCCTTTGTAACATCCAAATTTTATGTGATTGTAAGTGGCAGTGAAACTCTGTATGGCCACTTTACGGTGAACGGGCTCACCCAGTGAACCCAGTGCTGTAAAATGAGGAGGTCTGTAAAATGAAAGAAAGTGGATCATTATCTAGATGTTCTCAGGACATGATTGGAAGGGGAAAAACAAGGTCTCTAGTAGAGATGATCAAAGACTTTTACAGAGAAATTTTCTTGAACCTTGCTGGACCAAAGCTCACTCCGTTCAACTCGGAGTCTCTGTTCTCAGATATTTAAGTGCATACGGAGGAGGCAGTGGCTTCCGTTGCATCATTAGTTGTAATGTCATTTTTGGTTTTAGAGGGGATATGATTGGACGAAGGCAAATCCAGATCCTTTTATGAACAGCCGTCCTTTCCTATGATTCTCAGAACTGAGAAGTTGACAGTTCCTCTTACGTAACATTTTACTTAACCCTCAGAGCATCTTGGACCAGAATAGCTTGTAAATGCTTTTTATTAAATTTTCAAAAATTAAATTTCTAGACACCGCCTCTTCTTGGAAGCTTTAATTTTCTCCTGAAGAATGTGCGTGTTGTGGACAAGGTGTTTATCACGAGTAATTCTTGAAAATAAAGTACTTAAGTTATAAATTTCACAATATTGACATTGCAGAATTTACACATGCAGGAAATCGGGATGTAGAGCTCTCTCCTTGTAAAATGAAATCAGGAAGTCGGGTGCGCAGGGGCCAGGGTGACGCGGGTGTTTTATAGGCAGTCACCCTGCACTTGTGGTTGTAGCTGTGTGTTCTCCGGAATGAGATCTGATCTAACAACTCATACAGGCCTGTAACCTACATGATGCAGTCAAAGTTCTGCAGCTAAATCATGGATTTGTCAACATTAAATGGTCGTTTGGCACCCGCATTTGTTGCAGGAATGAAGTGTGAAGTTGTATGTGCGTGCTGCTTCTATTAAACACTGACACAAATGCAGGTCTTGGAGACAGGTCTGTAACAGGTTTACAAAAATTACTTTTGTTCTCTCAGGCTTTAAAAATCAAACCAGTAATTTATGACCAAAACGTGTAACAGTCTTGTTAAATGAAATGAAGGTTTAGACTTTATATTCTGTGTCGAGTGGATGTTTTTTCTTGGGCGCTCAGCGAACGTCTGATAAATAAACCATACAAAGCGCCGGGCCGTCTGGGCGCTGTGGAGGGTACGAAAGTGACTCCGGCATCCGGCCTCCAGGGCCCTGCGGTTCAATAGGAGCCGTAAGACAAGCCCCAAATGGTAACAGTAACAGGTACGAGGTGGGAAGTGCCCTGGGGGGAGTAGAGCTGCCCGGGGAGCCTGGGAAGGGAAGGAGCGCTCTCTGGTTTGGTGGGAAAGCCGTCCCCCGTCCCCCAGAATCCTTTTTAGTTTCCTTGCCCCTCCCAGACCAATTCTCCGAGTCCCCGTTTGAGTGCGCAAGACTTGCACGTACATTTCTGATTGCCCTTCCCCATGGTAGCCTGAAGGAGAGAGCAGAGGGGTTCATTGGTGAGAGACTTGGCTAAGGAGCGTCGCTTGGACGCTTGGTGTGGCTTCTCCACTTGAGGGTTGTGCCAGGCTGCGTGTGGCGTCTGACCGGACATGTCCCTGGAAAAGCCTTGCAAGTGCAGGATCTCACTCAGCGAAAAGATCCTGGAAAAATAACTCGCGTAAGCTCAGGGGCTGGACACATGCTAGATGGATTTGGGAGAAATACCGTTTGTGTGAATCAAGCTGTTGGTACCAAATGCATGAAGAACTACTGACACCTCATGGATGTGGATATTATTATTTTTAGTCGCATAAAGCGTGTGTGCATATGTCGCAGAGTCTAATCTGAGTACGAGGACGTACACAAGTACGGTCTTGGCTCAAACCGATCTGTGAGTTTAATCTGTGACAATGACAACTGTTCAGTATATTCCCAAGTTGTTTGAAAAATAAAATAAAGTTGGAGTATGTCTGTTGAGTAACAGCTTAATCTCTCCCAAAGCATCCATATTTGTTCTACAGAATTCTGCTGATAGGACTTACTCAAAGTGAAAACAAGGTAGCATTTAAATAATTCGTTACCCTTTTCAAATTTATGGGCATTATTGTTTTAAGGAAAGAATCACAATCATGGTTTTGTTTTTTTAAAATGATGTAACAAGGACAGTGCAGAGAGGTGGCGTTGAGGACCCGTTGCCAGGCGAGTCCAGATAAGTCTGCATGGAAGGATGGCACAGAGTTCATTTTACTTTTCATGTATGCCTTGCTCTGTGGACTTCCGTGCAGATCAGCCAAGTTGGTTGTTTCCAAAATCTATTTCTAAAGTGAATCTTATTTTCTAACACTTGTAATTTCGGAATCGTCTTCTACACGCATGAACGCCCCAAGACAAGGAAAGATGTTGACATCGACGAGTAGGTGTTTGTTGGGGGCAAGGTACTGAAACGTCACCCCAGAAATCAACAGACGTTTTAAAGAGCGACATACAGAAAATTAAGATACAGGAAAGTATCGAAAATGTGGAAGAACATCCCAGACGTCTGGAGGGGTTACATTTCTCAGGTGTAGGGAATTACAATCCAGAAATAAAAAGCACGGCAGATACAAAAATATAAAGTATTTATCTCAGAGATGATAAAGTCAAGATTAAAAAGGTGTTTGCTCTTACGTATAAGAAAACGTAATAGGTGAGTGGACAAAGGAAGTTCGAAATGGTCAAAGTAATACGTGAAAACATTACTCTTGGTAATAAAAAGTGAAAACTAGAAACTGGAGATAATTTTTATTTGCCAATGCATTTGATTAAAAAACTTTTTCATTAGTGTTTATTTTTGAGAGAGAGAAAGTGAGCAGGGGAGGGGCCAAACGAGAGGGAGGCCGAGGATCCAAAGTGGTCTCTGCTGATGTCAGAAGCCCACCGTGGGGCTCGAACTCGCGAACTTGGAGATCATGATCTGAGCCAAAGTCAGATGCTTAACCGACTGAGCCACCCGGGTGCCCCAGCATTTGATATATTTTTTTAAAAAAGCGCTGAGGGTGCCTGATGTTGGTGGAACAGGTGTAATTATTTGTTGTTAATGACGTGGTGGAGCTTTAAAGGCGCTTCTACTCCGCACACGCTCCGTTTGTACTCAGCATAAACTCCTTTACCCAGGTGTTGTACTTCTTGAAACTTATCCCAAGGAAATAATTTGTCAGGGGCAAAAAAGATATTTCCCTAGAGATACTCGTTTTACTGTTACCTTTAATAGCAAAATAGTGGAAGGGACTTGAATGCCCTTTAATGTAGAATAGGAGATTGAGCTTCTGTTTCAAAAATCTCCCGATTGAAAAATGGTAGTTTCAGATCCAGTGGCAATAGGAAAAATGCTTGCTGTATGTGAAAAGGCATGTGTAGCGTAGAACGTGCAATTATATGGCCTTTGTGGAAATGCAACATGAGAATTTTAAACCACTGCAGACATTGAGCATTTGGCCCGTGGCTCCGTTTCATTTGTCAGCCTGCCTTCCGGGCACTGCTCTGGACCGTGGGGAGGCAGCGCTCCTCGGGTGGTTTTGTATGGTCGTGCGGATGGACACTTACACAGCTGACACTACGGTTTGAAAGAGTGGCTTTCCAGAGGAGGTTACTTGTGAGCCGAGTCTTGGAGAATGTACAGGAGTTGGCCGAATCATCTGGGAGGAAGTGATCTGAGGAGCGGTGGCCGTGCAAACGAAGGCGTGAAGTGTGATTCCTGGGGGATGTGTGTCTTTACAAGGACCGTCTTATTTCCAGGGCGAACGGGACAGTGATGAGTGGTGTAGAGGGCACCGAGTGGGTGGTGAGGAACAGGTCATGGAGGGTGTGCACGTTACTAAGGCTGGCAAAGGACTCGTGTCTTCACCTCATGCAGCTTTTTCTTCTTCGAGAGTGCTGTACACACTCTTCGCTTTGCTTCTCCCGCTCCAGCCTCTGCATAATTGGACATTTTTGGCTGCCTGGCTGTACAGGAAACACAGGTGAAGTGCAGAGAATTGAAACAGGTACTCATTTGTGTCAGTTTCTTTCTGCATTCACTGTGGTGGTCATCCATTGATCTATGGTGATTTTCTTGAGACCGTATGTGAATTGGTGGCAAAAATGGAACTTTCTGACTCCTGATGCACGAAACTGTATTTCCTTTTGCAGTTTATGGCTGCAGGTTATAGCTGAATATGAACATGTTTGTGGATAATGCAGTTTTATTTGGTTGGGAAATAAGTTTTATTGAATATTATGGGAAAGCATTTTGTGTACACAAGAAGGAGTAGCAGTATTTTGCTGTGTTTTTTTTAAATTCTTCATTGTAAAGTCTAAATGATAAATTTTGCCATTTATTGTTTCTCTTTGTCTTTTTTTATTTTAAGTATGTTTGGTGAAAAATTAAGGAGCATGATACATTTCTTAGGACATTAATATCATGCAAATTGTTTACGTTTAAATGTTCTGATCTATTGATGTCCTTTCTATTGAAAGCAAATAACAGTAGTTATTAGGTGGTCTATTAGATCTTATTTAATGCTCTCATAAAGAAGCACAGGTATTATAATTTCGAAATGTGTTTTGTAATATTTAAGGACTGTATTTTGGTGTAATTGGTTTCCTTTTTTTATCCTATATGTTCTATGCACTTAAAGGCATATGGAAGCAACCCAAGTGCCCATTGACTGATGAATGGCTAAATAAGGTGTAGTATAGATATACAGTGGAATATTACTCAGCCACAAAAAAGAATGAAATCCTGCCATTTGCAACAACGTGGACGGATCTAGAGGGTGTATTGCTACGTGAGATAAGTCAGATACCATATGATTTCACTCATATGTGGAATTTGGGAACAAAACAAACCAACAAACAAAGAAAAAAAAAACCAAGAAACAGACAATGATAGCGAACAAACAGATGGTTACCAGAGGGGAGGTGGGTGGGGGATTAAGAGGACACGCATGGCGGTGAGCACCGAGCACGGATAGAACTGTTGAGTCACTGTGTTGTCACCTGAAACAAATATTACACTTTGTGAATTGTACTTCACTTAAAAATAAAACTAGGTAGAATTCACCGTGAAAAAAAATGAAAACAGCATTCCGAGAAGAGATCCACAGCTTTTACTCAAGTGCAAAGATGGTGTATACGGCACACGGAAAGGTGCGAACCCTCTCATTCCCGCCCCGTCCCCCAAGCCCCAAAGCCAGGAGGGGAAGGGACCAGGACGACCTTTCGAAATGAACAGATTTCTACTCTGTGAATCTCTACTGTGCCTCTTAAGAGCTCTGTGGCTGAGGCATTTAACTTCCGAGATTCGTTCTCCATTGTAAAATGAGTATGATCCATCTAGCCCAGGTTCGTGATGAGGATTAAAATAGATGCTCTAGTTAACATACCCGGCGGGGTAACCTGCAAGTAGAACGATGTTGTTACCGCTCGGCCCTCTTCCCAGAAGCTAGCCGTGTGTCCTTGGGCAAAGGAGTTCTCATTTCTTGGTCTTGTGTGTTCATCTGAACTAAAAGGATTCAGACCTGGCTGTTTCTATTTCAACTAAACAGGAAACCGGAGATGATTCCAAAAATCAGGATTGCCTTCTGCAAATTGGGGGACTAATTCAGCCGTGCTGAGGAGCATCGATGGCCTCGTCCTCCTGTGGCACCCCCACAGGGAAGCAGGCGGAGACCTTTACCTTGTTGATTTAAAGCAGGCACATATGGACATTTTTGGTCTTTTGTTTCTGTACCAGCTTCTCTTTACCAGTTTTCTCTCATTAAATGCCCGCCAGTCACCTTTGGCGGAAACCAAGTCCCGTGTCTCAGGTACCGGCTAGAGCCGTACGGAAGCCGTCCTGGTAAACAGGCCTCTCTTTGGGGTTGGCTGGCGGGAATCCCGCTTCAGTTCTAAACGTGGTATTAACGCACGTTGTGACTGGCAGCCCACGCTCCCTAATCTTCCCCGCCAGTAGCCTCTTAAGCCCCGTTTGATCGATCCAAGGTGGTTGGATTGATTGGTGGATGGCGGATGCGCGGCCGGGCGGTTGGCAGACACTTAAAGTACGCGCATCTGGTCAGGGTTTGCGATGGCAAAGAATCGAAACTCGGAGAAGGGGTTCATTGGAAGCAGATGGATTAGTCCACGTAACTGCCAACACAGTGGATATATCTGTGGTTACAGGTCAGGGAGGAGGCTGTGTGTGCGTCCAGAACACGGGAGATCGTGGCAAAGGAGAGCAGGGAGGGCCTGGCCGCCCACCAGGACTTACCCAGTGGTGGATTCCCCGGCCCCGGGGCACAGATTCAGATGCTGGGCAGCCCAGAGAAAATACAAACAAAAAGAAAAATGAATGTTTTCTACTGCTGGATGCAGGAGACGTTGCAAGTGCTTATTATTTGTGTGTTCGAGTGTGCACCTGCTGCGAGTATGCATACACATGCCTGCTTTGGGAGAGGAGGGGGACCCGTGGCTTTCATCAGGGGCCTAAAAGGGCCTTTGATCCCAGAGGAACTAAGAAATGCTCTATAATAAAGAGATTTAACTGCGTTTGAATCTTTGCTTTTCCACCAGGTGGTGCAAATCTTTTATGATCACAGAAGTTAATCCTCTTAAAAGAGAAGGAAAATTTAAAATTAAATCATTTTCTCTCTTAAGAGTTTAGTTCTAGCACACAGCAACGAAGGATCATTCATCCGATTCTCACCTTCTTTCTGTCTTTCATAAAGAAATAGGTGGATTTATATAATTTACAAAATACCGACTATTGACGTAAACTAGCTGTAGATTTTTGAGACCGTACCACGCTATTTCGTTTTGCTCTTTCTAGAGAGAAAGAACACTCGGGAAAAAGTGGTCATCTATTCAGTATGCTGATTGTTTCATTCAGTTTTGTAACTTTTTGCTTGATACTTGTATGATTTCAGTTTTTGAAGATGAAAGTGCATTGTGGCAAACATGTCGGATATTTTAACTGTCTCCTAATGTGACCCAAATGACAAGTGGGATCGTAATCAAAACAGGAAGGTAGGCCGCTGAATGGAACAGGTCCCTCGACAACATCTTTCATCTGTGAGAGGTAGAAATAACATAGTGTAGGATCTTTGTAAGCCAAGTATAAATATTTCATTGCTAGGATGAAGACAAGAATGAATTTTGTGTTTGAATATGTTTACAGTTGTCTTAGAAACTTGGGACTGTTTCAGTTTTAACATGTTTTGAATATTTTGGAGAAAACTATTTGAACACACTTACTAAATTTAAATATTATACACACATACCATTAACAGAGTTGCTTAAAATACACATTGCTAAGATTAATTTTTAATAATTCAAAGGTACTTTAACATTTGAATTTGATTATTTAATAGTTCGGATGTGTATACCAATGGTTAGTAACAGGTTTTTTTTTAATTTTTGTTTTTAACGTTTATTCATTTTTGAGAGACGGAGACAGAGCGTGAGTGGGGTAGGGGCAGAGAGAAGAGGGAGAGACAGGATCCAGGGCAGGCTCCAGGCTCTGAGCTGTCAGCACAGAGCCTGACACCGGCCTCGAACCCACGAACTACAAGATCATGACCTGAGCCGAAGTCAGATGCTTAACCAACTGCGCCACCCAGGTGCACCTAATTTACACCTAACAACATTTAAAATATTCCAAGCCCACCAGATATCCTCAAGGTCCATCCTCTGTGTCTAGAGTTCAGGTGAAAACTTCCTAAATATGATCTTTTTTGATAGCACTTGTAACTCTGCTCTGTAGGTATGATCTGGGTCAGTGTTTCTCACTTTTTTTTTGTTATCTCATTAGAGAGAAAAATTGACCATTAATTATCTTGAAGTTTCCACCTAATGAAGAACATTAAATATTAGGAAGACCTTGTTGGGTAGGGTGGGTTTCGAATGGCCACAAACCATGGTAATATCCAAGATGTTTTTGCCCCCCAAGAACTAGTTTTTTCCTCATTTGAGGCACTGCTGCCCCTGTGGAAAAAGCATGATCTAGGGTATATTGTCCTTGAAACCATTTCTTTATTGGTGGCATGTCTATGATGCAAACGAATGGCTGTGCTCTGATTCTAGGGGCATTGCAAGTCAGTTGCTTATATGGTGCATTTGTTTTAAGGACTGGAAATTAAATGTGCTTTTCAATTATACCTTATTGATCTTCCTTGAGTCCAGAGGGTATCGAGGGTCTTGGACTCCCTGCCTCCCAAACCAGTGTGGACCCACACAATGTAATTTTTGGAGACATTTTCTCAGGTGAGATGTGAGTGAATTCTCTTATTTCTTTTTTTTTAATTTTTTTTAATCTTTATTTATTTTTGAGAGAGAGAGAGAGAGAGGGACACAGAGCACGAGCAGGGGAAGGGCAGAGAGAGAGAGAGAAAGAGAGAGAGAGAGACAGAATCCGAAGCAGGCTCCAGGCGCCAAAACTGTCAACACAGAGCCCAGTGTGGGGCTCGAACCCACGAACCGTGAGATCATGCGATAAGCCGAAGTCGGACGCTTAACCGACTGAGCCACTCAGGCGCCCCTACATCTCCCGTTTACCTTGTACTCTCTTTGGACTTGTGTTTAGAAGGAGAAATAAAGCAGAATTGTGTTGTCTATTTTGTCATAAAGATTGTGTTTTGCTGGAGAATAAGTCAAGTAGACAATTTAAAGGTTCCAATGCTTTTCTTGGCAGTTTTGCAAAAAGAGTGGAGTAGCATGTTGGAAATGGATCCACTTTGTCTGGTTTTGTCATTTTGTGTGTAAGAAACGCAGGTCTAGCCAAAGACTCAGAGCACATGGAACCGTCCGAAGCAGAGTTGCATCTCGTACCTACATGCGCTGGCTTAGAGGCACGGCAGGGATTCTGATTGGATTTGTTCAGAGGAAGGATCTAAGTGATGGGCAGTGTGGATCTGTAGATTGAACTGGCCTCTCTCTGCTTGTTTTTTACCCCTCTAAGCTGTTAGCGGCTTACTGTATCTCTTTCTACATCGTTTTATCTTTAGAAATAAATACACAGAGAGTTTTGCTAATTTTCAATTTTTTGCCCCAAGTGATGGGATGCTATATATGTTACACTCTTAACATTTCCTTGTTTTTAACTTGATAGTTTGATAGGGACAGCCTTCCGCTCATCATACATAGATCTTAATTCACAGTTTGATTAGTTTAATCTAAAATAATTAGTAATCTAAAATATCAATTTGCCTAGTTTTTTCAATTATTTCTTTGATAGAACAAATTAATTGGTTTGGGTGTTGCTTTTTTGTTTGTTTTTGTTGTTCCCTTTGCCGATACAAACTAATGCTGTAAATATCCTTGGTATGTGCATGCTACTCATTTTCTTGTTTAAACAAACATAACATGTTTGTTACTTCCCTTTGATCTTCCCTGTTGCGTCTTCTTGCCCTTAACTCACTTCGTCTTAGTTGACTTTTCACCCATCACTTTGACGGAGTGTTCCTTCTTTCTGTTGGGAGCCCTAACACTTTGTCAGTCATA
The DNA here is from genome assembly GCF_022079265.1 of Lynx rufus. Classification (NCBI taxonomy): domain Eukaryota; kingdom Metazoa; phylum Chordata; class Mammalia; order Carnivora; family Felidae; genus Lynx; species Lynx rufus. Next base: position 129,782,118 of record NW_025814878.1, read on the forward strand.
TGAGTTGTCATATGTTTCTCTCGGCCTGTATTGTAGTTCTGCCCATGGCACCTTTTAATTATACAGAATTTTAAAGCTTTTATATACTCCAATCCATCAACATTTTTCTCTTCTAACCTGCAGTCACACAAGTAATTCTTCTGAAGTGTCTTGTACCATTTTTAACAGAAATACCGTATTTTATTCTAAGATGCACAGATGTGTGTGTGTGTGTGTGTTTTGTTTATGCTTTCACATCTCCAAAGTTGTTTTAATAGCAGGTCATAGTTTAACTGGTGGTGCATTTTTCTTTAGGTGGCATATAAAACAACAGTTTGTGTAAAGACCGATGCTTTGAATTCACTAGAATGTGACATTTCTTGTGTTTAGGTCTTTATTTGGGGTTATTTTTTCTGTACATTGTGAGGTAGGGAGTCTACTCCCCCCGCCCCCCAAAATAAAGCCAGTTTGTCAGGATGGTTTATTAAATGAAGAATCCTTTTCTCACAGAATTGCCGTGATTTCCCATATAGAATTGGCCTCCTGGCTTAGTTTACCAACTTACTTATTCCTGTGCTAATACCATACCATTTTGGTGGCAATGGCTTTTAGTGGGTTTTAAATTCCAAAAGGGTAGGTTTGTCTTCACTGTGTTTTTAACAGTAACAGTCGTTAACGTTTGCTTTAAATACCCCACATTTCAATTCCGAAGTGTCTGCTCTGAACCGTTCTTTTTCCTTAAAGTTTTGGTTAGGTGGGCAGGCATTTCGTATGTTATCTGCATGATCGGGAGTGCTCATGAGACAGCGTCTCCGATTTTCCTGGGTTTGGCTGTACCTCAGGAGGCGTTAGATACTTCTGTATCCGGGGCAAGAGAGGGTCCCAGTGAATCGGTGTTTCCCAGTGTTTCCTTGCTGGATTATTAGTGGTACCTCCAGAAGTTAATAAAAATTAAGAGACGGTCCTACACTTTGTGGAATTTCTAACAACCTCTGATGTCTGTCTTCTGAATGCCGGGGGCACTTCAGTCAGTATGACAAACAAAAATTCCCAGAACTTTGCTTCAGAATAAACTGACAGGTGGACCTTGGGCGTGGCGGGAGAGTCTAGATAATCGCTGAAGATAGGCAAGAGTGAGAGGATTGGGGTTATAGCATTTTATCTATTTTTTATACATTTGGAATTTTCCGTGATAAAGAGTTTGTGTGTGTGTGTGTATGTGTGTGTGTGTGTGTGTGTGTGTGTGTGTGTTTAATGTCCCATACATGTAAATGATGCATTCTGCAGGGTGACTGCCCCTGTTGAGACCACTGTTGTGTTTTTATTTATTTTTAAATATTTATTCACTTTTTTTTTTTAATTTTTTTTCAACGTTTTTTATTTATTTTTGGGACAGAGAGAGACAGAGCATGAACGGGGGAGGGGCAGAGAGAGAGGGAGACACAGAATCGGAAACAGGCTCCAGGCCCTGAGCCATCAGCCCAGAGCCCGACGCGGGGCTCGACGCGGGGCTCGAACCCACGGACCCCGAGATCGTGACCTGGCTGAAGTCGGACGCTTAACCGACTGCACCACCCAGGCGCCCCAATATTTATTCACTTTTGAGAGAGAGAGAGAGAGAGAGCACCCAAGTGGGGAAGGAGCAGAGGGAAGGGGACAGAGGATCCAAAACAGGCTCTGTGCTGACAGCAGAGTGCGTGACCCAAAGCTGGAACTCACGAACCATGAGATCATGTCCTGAGCTGAAGTGTGACCCTTAACCAACTGAGCCACCCAGGTGCCCCTGAGACTACTGTTTTAAAGCCATGAATGGAAGCCAGGAAAGATGGGTTTCTGGCTTCATCAATAAGAATTCTAAATGAATTTGCTGTCCCCACAGAACATCGTGATAATGAAAAATTGGGATCTCTGTTAATATTTTGTTACTTTAATAAACTTACGGACTTCTTTATGAGCTGGTCAGCACGCCAACATGTGTAATTTTTTGCTTAGGGAAAACATATTCCGTTTTCTGAACAAAAGGGTTTTCAGTTGAACTCGAAAACTGCAGCTTTTTTTTTTATTTTATTATTTTTTTTTCAACGTTTATTTATTTTTGGGACAGAGAGAGACAGAGCATGGACGGGGGAGGGGCAGAGAGAGAGGGAGACACAGAATCGGAAACAGGCTCCAGGCTCCGAGCCATCAGCCCAGAACCTGACGCGGGGCTCGAACTCACGGACCGCGAGATCGTGACCTGGCTGAAGTCGGACGCTTAACCGACTGCGCCACCCAGGCGCCCCTAAAAAACTGCAGCTTTTTAATTAGGGACTGAGTGGGGGCACCCGAGTGTACCTCGGGGCGCTCTAGAGCTGCTGGTCTCACCCCGTCAGCTCCCCCTCCGGCCACACGGCCTCCGACTACAGCCGAGGCCTTGCTCTGCGAGCGCCCTTGCCGGTTCCGGGTCTCAGCAGCCTCGTCCTACCTCCCCCGAGCAGACTGGCCTCGCGCCCCTTCTTTACAGCCATTCCGGAGCCTCCACTGTCAGGCTGAGCTGTCGTCGCCTGCAGATCTCAGGTGAATGTGCTTCGTAAGGAGTTCCCCCCCTTATTTCTGGTTAGAGCTGAGTGATCGGGAACACCGGCCTAGTGGGATCGCCTGCGGGCCGAAGCCCGCTGCGGGCCTTGGCTTCCAGTTTTCCAGCTCTGTTCCTCGCCCTGGGCAGCGGCTGCGCGTTTTCGTCCATGCCGTGTGGGTCCCAACGGTGTGTGTACGATTAGGTCGGGCCAGCGTGCACGTGGAGCCATCAGATCCACCGGCCGTCGCAGACTCGCAGTGGCCCCGGGGTCCTCGGAGGCTCCGCGGGTAGGTAGACGGAGGAAGAGGGCAGTTCTGCTCCGCGTCAGCACTGGTCGCTGACGCGTTGGATCCGTTGAAGGCAAGGGGGGGTGTGTTGACTCTGACATCTCCATCGAGAATATGTTTGCTTTGTTGATTTCCTTTAATATGTCAGGAGTTGGGCGCATATTTCATGTTGCTGTCAAGGGTGGGAAGGTGGCCCAGGGCCATGGTGCTGACCACTGCAGGAGACCGTGGGAGTCGCGTCCCCTAGGATTGTGCCTTACGCACAGCCTTGCCCTGTCCCCTGACTTTTACCTGTAAGCTCATCTGGAGTTACTTCTCGCCAGGGAAGCTTACCCCTCTATGCAGGAGGTGGATGCTGGCTCTTGACCCACGCAGGCCTTGGAGGGTGTGGTCGTGGTGTTCGCAGCGTGTAAACACCTTTTCACGACACATCTCAAACCTCGTTTATTAACCGGTGGAAAAACACATTATCATTTCAACAGCGCGTGCTTAGCAAATGCTTTCTCTATTGCGTAGTGGTGCAAACATGCCTAATAAAATTTTGATTATAACATTTGTAAGCACCGGGAAGCCATGCTTTACACTCTACCAATTTGAAATCCAGTAATTTATATTTTTAATGCTTAAAGGGTTTTTTTTTTTAAATAAATGAATGTGATTTTCAAGAACGTTAGGTAGCTTTTGATAGAAACACTGAGTGAGGAGGTGAAATACACGATTAAAGTTACCCAGAATTCACCGGGGAAGGGTTTTTTAAATAGTTCTAGCAAAACAGAAACTAGAAACATTTCACCTTGGGTGTCCTGACCATGTGGACTACCTTGGGAGATTTTATAGATTTTAAGATTGTGTTCAAAAGCCTTATGTATTTGAAACACTTTGATATTGTAACGTCGATGAGAAGTTTAAAAATTATCCCCATGGTGATACTATTTGCAATATACTTTTAAGGATAACGGTCATCAGCATTGATTGAGTTCTTACTGTGTCTCTGGGCCTGTCCTAATCTCATTACCTCATTTAATCCTCAAAAAAATATCTTGCAGCACATTGCCAGCGTGTTGTCCCTGTTTCAGAAGGGGGAAAACTGAGGCATAAAGGACCAAGAAGCCACAGGAATCGAGTGGGAGACTAGAAGTAGAATTCTTTTTTTTTTTTAATTTTTTATTTATTTTTGAGATAGAGACGGCATGAACAGGGGAGGGTCAGAGAGAGAGGGGGACACAGAATTGGAAGCAGGCTCCAGGCTCTGAGCTGTCAGCACAGAGCCTGACACGGGGCTCAAACCCACGGACTGTGAGATCATGACCCAAGCTGAAGTCAGGCGCTCAACCGACTGAGCCACTCAGGGGCCCCTAGAAGTAGAATTCTGCTCTGTCTTACCCGGAGCCTTACACCTCCACTCGCTGTCCCACCGCTTCTAAGTGCGTGAAATGCTACTCAGTACTCAAGTACATTTCACCATAATTTGTAAATGACTTAATAGTAACATAATTCTGCACGCCTTTCAGATGTGCGTAGGTCTTACGAGTCTGGGAACGCGTGAGTGTAAGGACAGCCTTGTACAGCGATGTACCAGAACACCGAGAGGCTGTGCACAGAGAGACTGTGTTAAATGATTAGAGGCACTCTGCCAGGATCCTTGTCAGAAGAACCAGGAAGTTGTACAGCTGGCCGGCGGCTGACATAGTGTTTCTGGAAGGAGTCCTCGGGATAAAGGCGAGGGGACGGGTTATGTCTAGTGCTCCCCCTCGCCACGCGCTGTGCTGGTCCCGTGTGTTGTCAGCTCGTATTGCGCCCAGCACTGGGGGAGGCACGTTCCTCACAGCCCTAGGCAGCTGGGGTAAATTGCCCCACGACCCTCAGCCACCCGGGGAAACTTGTTGCCCACGCCGATCATCTGCCCACAGACACGTCTTCCCACCGCATCACAGGGCTGATCGCTGTGTAAGGTTTTGGCCTTCCCCTCATCTCTGCCTTTGTGGTGGTGACTTCTTAGGGTGGTGCTTCCTTTTGTTTTCATCAGTAACAATGTGACATTCTAGGCCATTCCATGCAGGCCACCTCAGTCTTACTGATATACCAAGCAGGGAGCATTTTAATTTACTGCTCTCTCCATTGTAAGACGTGTTACCTTCAGTCGTGGAAAACTCTGTCTTCTCAGTAAGCCTACCAGGAGAGTCTCAGGCCTCCGTTCGGGCTTCATTGCGCTCTTCTATTGTGAACAGCACTCTCCGCGCTTTTTAAAATCTGAGTGCGTGAGCAGTTTGCATCATTTAGGGATGTGGCTAGAGACCGTCTGAGTATATAAGTGAATTCTGCGCTTGACTCTTGCCGTTCCTAATTCAGTGATTATGATGCACCTGGCACCCCCTGTATTGGAGACTTGGACTTTTATGCCCACGGACGTTTTAAGCTCTTTCCAGGCTCTCTGTTAAGCAGGTATCCTCACGTGGAGTCATGAATTCTAGGTACCCTAGGCCCCGGTGGCGAGAGCCGGTGGGCGGTGCAGAGCATATGACTGGCCATGGGAAGGCATCTCAACGCCGTTCCCGAAAACAGCGTATTAGAGGGCCCTGTGAGTCCACATTCTTCCACATTGTTAGATAAGGGAATGAAAATTGGCTCGAGTAAAGAATGACAGTAGCTTTTGAACTTTGTCACCTGGACATTAGATGATCATGTCGCATTTGAGAGAGACACCTTATGTTTTCAATATGCTGTGTCTCTACAAATGTCTCTTTGTCTTCGAACCGAAAATAATCCACCATCCTTCCCAAAATTCTTACCTGTGTGTGTGTGTGTGTGTGTGTGTGTGTGTGTGTTTTAATCAAGATGTTACTTGTGTTACACAGTCTATTGTTAATGGGACCTGAATATACTCTGTGTTGGATAATTCAATATAAAAGTCCAAAATAGAATGCCTGTTTTTCAAAAGATCTTTCCAGTTGAGTTGAAGAACCCTAGAAGTTAAAAACAGATTTTTTCTGTTCTTAGATATTATTTAAATAAACATACCCTCAGCCTCTGTGAAACTGCACATATGCTTGTTTCGTGATGCTTTCTACCCAGGTACTGGCTTGCCTTTGAGCAAACCGATGAGGCTGTTCTTTCTGCCTGGGAACACTTCTGTATTATTTTTCTCACCACTAGTCTGCTCCGTTCAAACCAAAATCAAACCTCAAGAGTGTTTATGCAATATCTACCGAACACACTGGCTGCCTGCTGCCTTTTAAAAAGAATGTCAGCATAAGAAACCGTGAAAGTAGGGATTCGTTGTGCACCATAAGATTTGGGGTTCTAGCGTAGAGTCAACCCTTGGTTATCCATAGGAGAATAGCAGAGGCGAGAATACAGAAAAAGGTATGCATGTCAGGAGGGTGAATCTCCCAAACCATTTATAACCATAATACTTATTATGGGGCTTAGGTTATCAAATGATAGGAGCTGTAAGCACAGAGCCCGATGCGGGCCTCAAACCCACCAACTGTGAGGTCGTGACTTGAGCCGAAGTTGAACACTTAACCCAGTGAGCCACCCAGGCACCCCCACTTGTCTCCTGACAGCTCAGAGCCTGGAGTCTGCTTCGGATTCTGTGTCTCCCTCCCTCTCTGCCCCTCCCTGCTCACGCTTTGTATCCCTCGCGCTCTCTCAAAAATAAATAAACATTAAAAAAATTAAATAACCCTTCTCATCACAAAAAAATTTATGGCGGTGATGAATATTACCATGGTATTATTATGTTAATGATTTCACAATATATATATATTTGAAATCATTAATTTGTAATATATATTTAGCATATCTCAATTAAAAAATGTGGTAGGTGTCTAAAAAATTAGTTTATTCTTCCCTTTTTATCTTTATTGTGTATGCGTGTGTATATATATATATATATATATATGTATGTATATATTATATAACTCATAAGTAAAACACAAAAACCATACACATGTCTGTATGTGTATACTGATCTGTGCTTTATATTTCCAAAGGAAAGGAAACTTGCCTGGTTATACTTTTCCAGTTAACATACAGACTAACTGTTTTGTTTTGTTTTGTTTTTCCCTGTGGGGAGGGGAGGTTATGGGGGAGGAAGGTACATGAGTGGGTTTCAATAGAGGGATTAAAGTTTTTATCGTCTTTATTTTTTTTTTCCTTCATAACTCTTATTCACTATGCTCTATTTTTCTGTGCCTTGGGTTAGCTTCTTTTTCCATAATTACACTTGCTCATAATTATGCTTGAGCAGTCTTAAGAGAGAAATTCTATGGCTTTCTGAAACATTGTTCTTTTATATAAACTTGCCCAGATGAGTTATAGGAGGAACTGTCCTTTCTAGTTTCAAAATGAGTTTAAGCAGTGTGTGGGGACTTTCCAAATGAACAAAGCGTGCCAGGGTGCGTGGTTAGCCAATACAAATCTAAGGGACTGTAACAGCTGTTGCTAACTTGTGAAGCATGCCTTTGGGTCAAAAGCAGTATTTGGAAACTCTGACTTCCATTGGTACACAGCTTTAGATGCATAAAGAAATGTCTTCTATGGCAAAGCATGGTACACCTATTCAGGTAATGAATGCATTTATTCTTTCCCTCTATATTATGTTTTGCCTAGCAAAGGCACAAGCCGAAATCGTGAAACGTATCTTACCAGAAGCACCCAAAGGAGGCAAATCCATACCTAAGGGGCTCCCTAGAGATAGCTTTGTGCAGCACGATGGAATATTTGAGGATTTGTGTTACTACATTTTAACTTCACTAAACTTTATTTAACACAAAAACGAAAACAGAAACTAGTGTTCTAAATGTACCGTCCGTAGTACGTGAGGCCGTTAACAATAATGTCTGACCTTTACCTGTGTGAAATTGTTTGGTAAGTTCTAAATATTTGTATCTGTGAAGAGGGGGGAGAGAACTAGCATATATTGAATATCTCCTCTATATCAGTTTCAGGAATTAAAGCCATCTTGTGAGGCAAATTAGTTTTTGTTTGGTTTTGTTATTGTTGTTGATAAAGCTGAGGTGTGGAGAGCCAGAACCCATACCTGTTGTCACGCAGCTAGTAAGTGGCAGAACCCAGAATTGAGCCTCCCTTTCCCTGGAAACAAAACCCATGCTGTTCCCATGCTGTTCCCATGCTGTTCCCGGTGCACCATGTTCTCTCGATACACTTCCTTATCCAAAAATGAAACCCAGGGTTGCCATTTCACCAGATTAAAACTAGGTAACTGCTTGTAAGCTAGAAATTTTAGTTGACGTAACCTTCCTCTGTGCCTGTGATAGAAAAATGCATGCCAAAAGTGTTAGGAAGTGTTACTTTTGAAGACTTCACAAATGCTCAGGCACTTAATTTCTTGGAGTGGGGGTGAAGATTCTCATTGGCACAGTTTAAAGGAGTTTATTTTCATTATTGGAAAAGCTGTACACTTCCTTGTAACTGGACTCGTGTGCCTGTTACACTTCACAGGATACTTTTTCCCTAAATCGGGAGACTTTCTGTGCAGCTGCTTTAATTTACATCGCTGTTCCGGGATGTAAAATCTGAAAGGACATGCGTCTGCACCGTGAGTGGTGTTTCGGAACAAAGATTTGGAGACCAGATACACAGTTTTTGTAAATATTTCCTAATGGCTAGTTCTTTTGTGTGTCGATATGTTCTCAGGGATGTCTAGTTTTGCTTGTTACTCTTCAAACATTAAGCTGTCCTGTCAGTTTATGGTTTGTTTAAAAAGAAGCCTGGGGTTTTCTTCTTCTGGTCGTTAGAAGATCAAGGGTAAACCTAAGAGAAACAGCATGGAAGTGTGTTATAAACTATGGGGGATAAAGGACTATCGTAGGAAAACATTTTTAATCATAACTAACCCAAAGGTTGGGACGTAACAGAGGAACCTAAAAAGATACCCACAGGTCTTAGGGACAAGAGACCAAAGGAAATATTCTAAGACCTTGGGGAGATGGTGTGGGGCGTTATCAGACTGCACAGCCCTAAGTAAGGGCAGAATTGACTCCCTGCCTTGACTGAAACCCAGGTGGCGGTGGTTGGAAATGCGTATGGAGGTTATGTACTGATTCAGCCAGGATGCGTTTGCAGAGAAAAGAGAACACCGGGTTTTCCTTTCCAACCTTATCAAGCAAAACAAGAGGCAGCATACGAGCACAAGGCATAAACACAGAAGCTCTGCTGTGCGGTGGCTTCCAGGTCTTTTCCAGAATAAATACTGTCGTGTTGAACATCTTGATGCAGAGTGCTTGTTCTGCGTTTAAGAGCGTTTTGTTTTGTCTTGTTTTGTTTCGACGAAGGATTCCACAAGTAGGATAACAGAAAAGGAATATACATTTTCATCATTCTCCGTGCAGAGATAGCGCCTACAACTTGTGGGTATTGGAAAAACTGAGGTATCTTTCTCGTCTGTGTGTCGAGTCGAGTGTGCGGTGCTTGAGCGCTATTGGCCCTCACAGCTCCTGGCCCTCGGCAACGTCTAGAAAGCATCTACTCTGCATTCAGTCCTTTACTCTGTCCATTGTAATGCCAGTCCGGGGTACTTGGAGTATTATATTTAGAGTATAATGCTTGGTTGACTCATTTGACTGATGAGAGTGTGAATAATTGGATTGATGGCGGTGTTTGTGCTGCGGAAGTTACGATATGAAGAACAGAATATGGTCCATCTTCTCTCCCCCTCCTTACGTGCATTTATCAAAAAAAAAAAATATCGTTAGGATGTTTTCTGTGGCAAATCGGAACGATCCACGTACTCACAAAATATTACACTCGTAATTAATTGTACCATCCAGTAACAACTACTAACAGTTTGAACGTATAATCGCATAGGTATAAATTTTAAAACACGGCTGGGATAACATAGGAGGTATTCTGTGGTGCTCCCCTTTGATTATCTCTGTCACTAGAGTGTCTCAATGTCATTAAAATTCCTTAAAGACATCAGTTTCAAATGACTCCATGATTTTTGCATCGTAGGAATTTGCCACATTCAACATTCTCTTGCCTGGCGTCTGATTGGTTTGTTTCCATTTTATCTGATGGTTATCCTGGAACCTCTTTTTCACTTTTATCATTAGCGTGCTGATTTGATGGCATAACCTGTTATTTGATCAAAAATGACTTCTTGTTCATTAAAGAACGTTTGAGAACCTCGTTCGGGACGGTGGTATTCCAGTTTTGCATTTGCCCTGCAGTCATTTTAAGAAAAAAAAAATCCTTGAATTTTAAACACCTGTTTTAAAAAGCTGTCTTTGTTAGCTTCAGTTTGATCTACGTTCATTCATACTTCCATGAACTATAGATTGAAGGTCATTGTGCTAGGTGGTCAGACTGCAGGGCCAGCCAGGATGGACGAGGTTCCTGTTCTCCTAGAACGGACTGCCTGGTTGGGAAGAATTATCTTAAATAATTACCCAATAATTATATTAAATAAATTATTAATTATTCTAGCAAAAATATAATTAATCATTATAGTAAACAATTAAATAATCAAATTATAGAATCACACCTATAATACCTGTTCCATACCAAAAGTTACAGTGTGGCACTAGAACATATACTTGAGGAATCTAAACTGGAAAGAAAAAGACAATTCTTCAATTAAAAGCTTTCTTGTTAGTTTTATTGTCCTCTGTGCCTTGCATTTAAAACAGAACGCCTCTGTGCTTCCTCTGAGGGGCCGCCACCAACCTTTATTGATGTGTTTTGCTCCCACCAAATACCCAGTCTGGAGGAGAAGAAACTATTAATCCTTTCGGTTGAGTATTTGACTTCTGAGCTGGAATTTCTTCTGAGCTAGCAAATTTCAGGGTATAAGTTGAATTCTTCTAGCCAGCGTTGTGGTTTTGAAGCATGAGATTTCATCACCACGATTAAAAAGCAGTGGCCCGATCACAAAGCGAGTTAGGCACAAAATAAGCAAAATGATATAGATAGACATGTGCCTAAGACAAGGGTCCTAGTAAGCCAGTGCCATTGATGAAGTTAGTATAGTGAGACGTGGGAGGATACTGTGCATCATTTAGGAGGACTGTACTTTATGGAATATTCATGGGAAGGGGTGAGTTAATATGTGGTTCTTAGACATTTGATGGCTCAGCAGTTTAGTTAGCAGAAGTCACATATGGGATTAGAAAGCCTGTAGGCAGTTGATCTGGGGTCCAGGTTAGATTCAGTCTTGATCTGATGCCAAAGTTGGAAGAAAAGTTGAGATTTACAAAGTGATTAGCTAATGAAGAAACAGAAGAATACAGAAGTGAAAATCAACTTAAATGCCCTTGGATTTATTTGGAGGTAAAGTAGGATCTATAAAGTGAGAGTAGGTAACTGGGCAGGATGAGAGGATTTGAAGAGGAAGATGTCTTGAGTTTATTAGCATGTTGTATGGAGTCTTAGACTGGGCGAGTGTGATACTCTTAAAAATAATGTTAAAGGGAGCGTGGGTGGCTCAGTCGGTTGAGCAGCCGACTCTTGATTTCAGCTCAGGTCATGATCCCAGGGTTGTGAGATTGAGCCCCGTGTCAGGCTCCATGCTGGACGTGGAACCTGCTTGGGGTTCTCTCTCTCCCTCTCCCTCTGCTCCTCCCCTGCTTGTGTGCACATGTGTGCATTCCCCACTCCCCCCCCTCCATGATAAAGTTAATATAATTAATACCCATGTGTCCGTCACTTAAATTCACAGCTGTTTACATCTTGTCACATCTGCCACCTCTCCCTCTCTGTGTACTCTTTTTGGTTTTGTTTGTGGCATATTTGAAAGCACATTAAAACTATTGGTTTTTGTAAGTTGACTTTGTATATGGCCCCTTGACTGAATTTTTATCATTCACTCTTACCAGTTCAGTTGATTTTCTTGCATTTATCTAATTAGACTATCCTATCAGCTACGAAGAAACAATTCTGTTTCTTCCTTTACAATTTTCAAAAGTCCTAAATTTTTTTCCTATTTTATTGAATTATCCAGAACCTTTAGTGAAGTATTACATAGTATCTGATAAAATTCCGACTTTACTGGGAATGCTTCCTACAGCCCACAGTTGAATACAATGATTGCAGTTACCTTCTGGTGGATATTCTTCATGTAGTTTTAGAGATTATCCTCTAATCATAACTTTTTCGGTATTTTGCTAGGAACGAGTATGGAATTATTATCACCTGAAGTTGGTTTCTATAGTTACATTTTCCCTTAATACACCTGTGTGGTGAATGGTAGTAATAGATTTTCCTGATGTCAAGCCTGTCCTTACGTTCCTGAGATAAATCCTAATGGGCGATGGTCTTTTATCCATTTAACATGTTTTGGTGCTACTATATTTTAAGTAGGTCAGTGGATGTGGATGCTGCTGTGACTAATGAAATGCAGATACATTTAGAAGTGTTGTTCTTCCATATTTTTATCATTAATATGCTTGTTACATCAACAGATAGTAAAAGTATGGCTCCTGTCACAGGGAGGAAGGAGGACCACAGAATTCTTGGTTAAAAAGAGGTGCTCAGCCTTGAAGTGGTTGGGAATTCATAATCTGGACACTTAAAAACAAATCTTATGCTCCTCCTTGCTCTCATTCTGGTAGTTTCGCAGAGGAGTCCATTATCTAGAAGAGGATCGTGACCTTAATCTGCACACCCTACAGTGCCAGACATGAGAGGAGCTTTCAGACCTTTTATTTTCTGTTATCTAAGACTCAAAAATCTGATGATTGCATTATAGTCTCATGAAATAACTCACTGTAAAGCTTTACTATCAATTGCACATTAGTGCTCTGGGACATTTGAGTTAATACTGTTTTCTGGTATGCTCAGGGGTGTTTAAGATGCTTCGTTCTTAACTATTTAATCTTGAACATTTAATATTACGACTTTAACCTAAACGGATTAGCATGGTGAATGTAAAACGTAATTATTCTTTGGAGGGTGGGCGGGGGGGGGGGGGTTGATATTTCTTCAGAATCCTTCCTAAGAATTAATAATCATTATTCAGCAATTGTAGGATGTGCAGGATGTTAGGTGTAAACTTGAGAAATCCCCGAAGCCAGCACATGGAGTCCATGTCTCTTTAGTGGGGGAAGGCAGGGATCTAGATAATCAGATTTTTTTTCTGATAACTGTTGTGTCTGTTTTAAAAAATGTCTCAGAGTCTTTGGGAGGGCTGGGTGTGTTGCTTTCCTTTTTATGTAGAATCCATAAGGCTGTAAACGTGGATTCCAGAAAGAAGATCATTTTTAAAGCCAAGACGCTGCTGTCTTGTAAGGCACTTTGATCAGGGAGCATTTGCCAGTGTCCTTTTTGCCAGTGATTTAGATAATTGGCCATTTGGTTCAGAAACTAAAGGAAAAAAAAGCCCTGACTTTTGTGTATAAATATGAACTTACGGAAGAAACAATGCATATTGAGTACTGAGTAATCATAATGTGTGGCCTCTCTCTCTCTGTCTTTCTCTAGGAAAGCCAAATTATAGGATGGTTAATATCTTAAAGGATGCTTACCTCAAATACTGGGATGCCCAGCTACAAAGGGGACTTGCTGAGAGGCTGGCTTGGTAAATGAAACTCAGCAAATCAGAAGCCTCTCTGGGTTCTCAGTCATGTTATGTAAGTGGTCATACAGATGGATTTTTAACGCTGATTTCCCCTAAGTTGCTTGCCTATCCATTAAACGGTGGAAGGTGCTCTAAAATGCAACATAAGAGGAATGCACCGCTGTTACTTTAAGAAGGAAATTAAGCCGGGAGGGAACAGGGGGATGTTGTGACTGCTGACATTTGTGGCCTCTTTTCATTTGCGTAAGAGGTGGACTGGCTTCTCTGTAGCTGCGGTTGCCATGGAGAGGTAGTGGGGGAGGACTCCCAGGACCCAGCCCGGGAGAGCGATTCCGTCTTAGAGCTGCTCCAGAACGTGACGTGGAGGGGCAGGGAGCTCAGGTGTGCACAGATAATGGGGGCTGGCTGACCTGTCATGGCTGGTAACGTGACCGTGCACATACCCCTGGGTGTGACAGACATGTTTGTGGACGTGCCTGTGGATTCTCAGTGTGAAGTGGAAGGATTGTGATGTTGTATGTATTTCCACCCTTCATGTGATTTCTGACACTCGAGATTTGATGAGAAGAGTTCACACATGTTGACCCAAAGGTACACCCTCATTGTAATAAGAAACTAACTTCGGTTGGCATGTTTGCATATAGATAAATGACATCAGCAGGAAGTCAAATAAATTCTGGTGGGAATAACACACTCAGAGAAATCTAATATGGTAGCTCAAACTGCATCCGGCAATGAATGTGTTACTAACCTGGAGTCGTTAATTTCCAGAGGCTAGAGAGCCGTGTGTAGCTAGATAATACAGGAAAAATGACAACAAGAAAAGTTGTCAGGATTCTTCTCCATTAACAGGTAGAAGAAAATCAATTGCGTGTTTTGTAGATGAATCTGCTTGATCTTAAGAGCCGAATTTTAGGGATGTTGTCATCACTTAGTGTATTTTATTGGGAACAGTTTTAGATCAAATAGAGAGTGGTTGTTACTGACTGCGTAGTATGATCATTTTAGGACTTTCTTTTTTTGTTTTCTTCACGTAACTGGTAAATTGAATCTGATGATATATTAGTCTTTTGTTTTCTCATGGATATCATTGTGGATAATGCCTTTGTTTAAGGACAATTGTGATTGGTAATTTTAACTAGAACCACTGTTGAGAGTATTTCTAAGCAAATGTATGTTACTCCTGAGGAAATCATATACTGTGTTCAAATTACCAAGTTTAAAGAAACTTACTCGACTTCTCAGTTTTCCAATGAAATCTGAATGAGAGCTGAGTATTAATATTGTTTTAGAGTAGTTGAGTCAGAAATGGTGAAGAATACATTGGGGCTTGTTACCATCTTTGACTGCTTAATGCATATTATTAGTTAAAGAATGATAACTAATTGCCTGATTTGGTCCTTGAGAGAAATGCCAAACCAAGTCTTTTTATTTTTTTTGTAAGGTAGCATTATTAAAATGTATACACAGTGTCACACAGAGTGGTGACACAGTGCTTCTGAAAAGATTTGTGAAATGTACAGTTGTATCGCAGAATTTACTTGGAAAATATTACTTCAAGTTAGGGTACTTTGGAAAGTGTTCCATAAATATTTATTGGAGATTATATATATAAAACTGCTCCTTAAATGATAACCTTATTTGGCTTACTAAAAATTTCTATTTCTTTTGTTTCGGGAATACTGTATAGTAAGGATAAATTTCTTTAGCTTTTACGTATAATATTTAAAGACAAGTTTATGAGTTATTAGGTACAGATATTGATGAATTTGACATTTTCATTATTTTTCTTAATTTTTAAATGAATTCCAAGGTATGCCAGTTCAGCAAAGAAAACCAAAATCACTTATGCAAGTCAAAGGGCTGTGAAGTGTAAAATGTTGGCTTATTTGTTAGATAATAATAAGTAATTTTGGGGGTCCTGGGTGGTTCAGTCGGTTAAGTGTCCGACTTCGGCTCAGGTCATGATCTCAAGGTCTGTGAGTTCGAACCCTGCATCAGGCTCTGTGCTGACAGCTCGGAGCCTGGAGCCTGCTTCGGATTCTGTGTCTCCCTCTCTCTGCCCCTCCCCCACTTACACTCGATGCCTCTTTCTCTCTCTCTATCTCTCTCTCTCAAAAATTAAACATTAAAAAAAATTAAAAGAAAAGTCTTAAAAATGATAAGTAATTTTTAATGAGTATCAACTACAAGCTAAGTATTACTCTAAACACTTACCCTTGTCTTTTCTCAGAAATCTCATGCAACTTTGTAAGGGGAGGGGGGGATGCTGTTTTCTTACCCATTTTACAGATGAGGAAACTGAGATTTAGAGGGTAAAGTAACTTGTCCAATATCTTAGAGCTAAGAAGGCGTGGACCAGGATTTGAACCTATGAAAGTTCTTAACCAGCACACTATTGTTTCTTGCCTATGAAAACTACAGTCTGGCATAGAGAGAAAAGAAAAGCTTTGTGTTTAGCCATCCTGGGATGGAATCCCAGCTTTGCACATCTTCGCCAAGTGACACAGTGGAAGTTAGACCTTTTCGTGCCTAAGTTTTTTGGTAGGTACTTAGTAGTGGAATCCATGTGAATATTTGATTTAAAAAATTTTTTTTTCAACGTTTATTTATTTTTGGGACAGAGAGAGACAGAGCATGAATGGGGGAGGGGCAGAGAGAGAGGGAGACACAGAATCGGAAACAGGCTCCAGGCTCTGAGCCATCAGCCCAGAGCCCGACGCGGGGCTCGAACTCACGGACCGCGAGATCGTGACTTGGCTGAAGTCGGACGCTTAACCAACTGCGCCACCCAGGCGCCCCATGAATATTTGATTTTAGTGCTAACGTGGAGGCTTTCCCCCCCACCCCCATGGTAGGAGTTATTTGCTAACTAGTATTATTATTCATCATGTTAAAATATAGAATAGTAATCAAAATTCTATTTTATTCTGCTTGGAAACAACAGAATAAAAGAGAAGTAAAGGATATGATTAAAGTAATATGGAACCACTTTTCAGATAGCCTTTCAAATATGGATCAGTTTCCACAGCAGGATTTCTTAGCCTCGGCACGAAGGACCTTTGGGGCGGATCATTCCTGCCTGCGGAGGCCGTCCTGTGTGTCAGCGGGGTGTTTAGCAGCATCTCTGGTCTCTACCCACTGGAGGCCACCTGCATTCCTTCCCCCTCAGTTGTGACTACCAAAAATGTGTCCAGACATTGTCAGGTGACCTCTGAGGGACCACATCATCCTGGCTAAAAACCACCAGGGATATACAGGGGTTAACCGAGTAAGTAAGCATAATATAATTACAGAGGGTGCCGAGAACTCTGGTGGAAAAGACCAGGACGCTCTAAGCAAGAGTAATGTGAGGGACCAGGCTGGCCGTGGTGGCGAGTGTGGCTGCACGTGGAGTGTGTGCTGGCCAGCAGGGAAGGGCAGGCAAAGACACGGAGGCCAGCACAGAGGCTGTGGTAGAGGTCTCAGTGAGAGGTGAGGGCCTGGACCAGTCGCTGGAGGTGGACAGCTGGGAGAGGTGCCTGCGAGAGACTCGGAGGGTCTGGGGTTTGTTGCCAACGAAGAGTAAGGAACGATGAGGGTCTGAGAAGTGGACGCTGGCCAGGCTGCAGGACTCCCTCACCCGCCGCGTGAACCCTCTGTGTGTCAGCTCGGCCGTGCCTGGGATTCACTTGGGTCTCGGCAAAGTCAGAAATGACTGAATGTCCTAGACCTTTGTGAATATTGGCAACCACGAGTCTTACGTCTGGGACTCCCAGCTGAGCGCGTGTTTAAAACCGGAAGGATTTGCCTGGTTTCCCAGGTTCTGTGAGATCTTGAGAGATGGGAGGCCTCCCATTTTAGCTGGTGGCGTGGCCTCCACACACACTGCTGCTTCTTCCTGGGCCCCTGCCCCACCCTACCCAGGTTTCTGTCCTGGGCCCCGGAGCTTTCTCCCCAACCATCCTCTGGTAGATGAGTTTTTGGACGTCAAGTGATTATCTTGCTTTTGAGTCACAATTTTGAAGTTGCTTCAAAGCAGCGCGTCTCTATGGTGGTCACAAGTGTATACCATACATGGGACAGACGGTCGGGACACAACATCCCCGACCCTTTCTGGGGTACAGCGTTCAGGGAAACCTGGTGGCCTTTCTTTCTTTATGCAGCAGATAACCTCAACAGGCTGTTTTCTGAGGCCATTTTAGTAAAAGTAAGATCATAGGAGCGTAATCTAATGATCTTTTGTTAATACTCGTAGGTAAATCACTAAGAGTTGTGATTATGCTTTAAATGCTAGGATTACACGATTGTCGTGCCCATTACCTCAGCAGTGATGATAAAAAGCACCCCCCTCCCCACCACCACCAAAAGTATGTTGCCGAAACTGTGTGTAGCCGAGCGTGTCTGTCAGTGATTTCTACAATAGTAAAGGAGAAATTCCTTTTTGCACCAGAACTGAGGCTCTTCAGTTCGTAGGTCTGGCCTGAGGGAAGACAGACAGGAAAGAGAAGACGAAGCCACCTTTCCCGACAGCTGCATGGAGTTCTCATTTCTTGGTTCCCCCTCCCCTCCTCCACATCCTCACTCCAGGTCTATTGATCAGCTAGATCAGCTATTGGTTGCTTTATTTCCCTCTGGCAGAAGGACTTTTTGAATTCGATTTCCCATCCTGAGTCATCTCCCCCGTGGGCCTTAGCCCGTTCATTCGCTCTGCCAGACGTGAA
Source organism: Lynx rufus (assembly GCF_022079265.1). NCBI lineage: Eukaryota > Metazoa > Chordata > Mammalia > Carnivora > Felidae > Lynx > Lynx rufus. The sequence continues at coordinate 129,800,184 of NW_025814878.1, forward strand.
TTCAACGACGTTTGGACACACGATGTGTTTCTGGGGTTGCAGTGTGCCGTGGGGATCGCGTTTCCTATCTTCAGGCAGCCTAACAATCACAGAGATGGAAAAGAGACTTCCACGTAATAGAGAGTTTAAGGAATAAATGAGACCACTGATAAGGGGCAAACGGGATACAGTTCGATACCAGGGAAGAGGTGCTTCATTACAGACAGGAGCACGGAATAAATCGAGTTCTGTGGGATGTAGAGGAAGGTAAGAAACCCTCTTTTCTGGATCCGTTAGAAGTTTCCGAGAGTTGAGTTTTAAGCTTGGTCATGAAATGTGGGTGAGGTCTGAGTCAATACTGGGGGCCTGGGCGATAGAGTGATCGTGGTGGACCTTTGCCTTGGAGTTGATGACTTTAGCATGATTTGAAACAAACATGAGGGCAGCCACCACGCGCGCACACACACACACACACACATATTTCATGCAGGAGGAGCCAGGGTAGCATTGGTGCACAGTAGGTTGCCCCCCGTAGGGGCTCCGGAAAGGGCCGCAAGAGCATGTGGTATTCCCAGTTCAGACATGAAAGAGGACAGGGCATTGCCAGCCCAGGCACGACACCATTTCGAGGCGCACAGATACGCGGAGAAGTGGTGTGGCGGTCTAGTCATGCAGAAGCGGTATAGCCGTGAGAGAGGCGTAGGGTGCAGTTCACGTTCTGGAAGGCCGTGTGCCGGGATTCAGACCTGGCACTTCTCATTAGCTCTGTGACGTCGGCTTCTGTGTGCCCCCACAGTTCGCTCCTCTGGAAAGCAGCCACCAGCTAGGTTTTTTTTTTTTTTTTCCTGAGGCTTGATTCGGTTGGTGCACATGAATTCCTCCAACAGTGCCCAGCACCCAGTGAACACATACATTTTAGCTCTTCCTGAGAGCTCTTTCCCCGGTAGGGTCTGAAGGAGGCTGGAGGCTTCCAGGAAGGTGTGAGGGGAGCAGCAGAAGGAACAGCGTGAGTTCGAAACAGAGGTGGGGAAAGGCAGGCCGATGTTGTGGGCATCCGCAAAAGGCAGTGGCACTCATTCAAGAGGAAGGTTTCCTAGAGGTGGCTTGGAACAGATAACTTGTGATCTCTCCATCAGTTTTAAGAAATGTGTATGTGTGCCAGTCCTGTTTTGCTAGTTTATTTACCTAATGTTTTAGGGAGTTGCAAAAAAGAGTTAGCTTTATTAGCTATCCAAAGTAATTACATCACGGGGATCTCTCAGGGTTTACAATATTATAATTGAAAAAGAGCTGTACATTTTCTCGAGGTTAGCTATATTCTAGTGTGTTTTCACCATGATTTGCTTAACTCGGTCTGTAATAATACAGTAGCCTCTAAAGCAAATGACAACAGTTGACAAATGACTGAAAAACTATTTTTGGCTCGACTAGATCAGATCCATACATATGAAGTTACAAGCCTAATTACTGTTATTTTTGGCCCGAGTCCTTGCAAGTGTGGGAGGTAGCCAAGTACTTCCTCTGTGGAAAAAAATGACATTTGTTCATTGTTTCAATTGTGATGATTGCTTACAGCATGAGTTGTGTGTGTGTGTGTGTGTGTGTGTGTGTGAATTGTAAAGATTTAGATTGAGAATTTGATGCATTGTAAAATTCATCATGAATACTTATTCAGAATCACTTAAATGTACTAAGGGCCCAGTGCTATCATTATCTTATGTGTTATTACTTGATAACAATGAAGGCTAATAAATGGAAGACATATATATGTGTGTACACCTAAAATGGCATGGTGGGCATATTTCAAATAAGGTAATATGTATATACCCAACACACATATAATACAAACACATACATCATCCATTATACACAACTACATACAGAAGCATCTAAAATTATATAAACTGTGATTTGACTGTTCAGGCTAATAGCCTCAAACAATAATTTGAGTTTATTTTCCTAAAATATAATTGAATGTAATCAGAGGATTTGGTGATACATTTTGTAAGTGCTATTTATTTAAAAATCAATTTAGGGAACTGCTTTCTGAGTGTGTTGGCCAGTAATAAAAAGCTAACTCTTTTTTTAATTTTTTAATTTTTTTTTTATATTTATTTACTTTTGAGAGAGAGAGAGAGAGACAGAGCAGAGGGGAGGGGCAGAGAGAGAGGGAGACACAGAATCTGAAGCAGGCTCCAGGCTCTGAGCAGTCAGCACAGATCCCGATGCGGGGCTTGAACCCACGGACCATGAGATCGTGACCTGAGCCGAAGTCGGATGCTTAACTGACCGAGCCACCCAGGCGCCCCGCTTTTTTTAATTTTTTAAATGTTTGTTTATTTTTGAGAGAGAGAGACCAAGCACGAGTGGGGGAGGGGCAGAGATTGGGAGACATAGAATCTGAAGCAGGCTCCAGGCCCCGAGCTGTCAGCACAGAGCCCGACGTGGGGCTCGAACTCAAGAACTGCGAGATCACGACCTGAGCCGAAGTTGGGCGTTCAACCGACTGAGCCACCCAGGCGTCCCAAAAGCTAACTCTTAAGTTCACGATTGACCTCATGGTCAGTTCTGCGGATCACCCGGTGGACCACCTGTACATTTCTGTGTTTCTCCACCATTTTGTATTTGTAGTGACCTAGATCACTCAGAAGTTAATACCTTTCACATTAAAAAGTATGGCATAGGGGCGCCTGGGTGGCTCAGTCGGTTAAGCGTCCGACTTCGGCTCAGGTCACGATCTCGCGGTCCATTAGTTCGAGCCCCGCGTCGGGCTCTGTGCTGACAGCTCAGAGCCTGGAGCCTGTTTCCGGTTCTGTGTCTCCCTCTCTCTCTGACCTTCCCCCGTTCATGCTCTGTCTCTCCCTGTCTCAAAAATAAATAAAACGTTAAAAAAAATTAAAAAAAAAAGTATGGCATAGAATATTAGTAACTGGAAGTAGTTGTATTTTATATATTTTCATCTATCTCTGTGAAACTGTGAAAAGTTGGGGAGTTTTTCTCCTAGGACTTCTTGACTGGAAAGCTATTTCACTCTAGATCATTTAGTCACTTACAGCACAGGAAAGATAATAAGGATTGTTTAAAAGAGGTAGCCGATCTTAACTGTGGACATGTTGTAAGGTTATTTTTCTTGGGGTTATCGCATTTGAGTTCTTCCCTGCTTTTGAGTAGCTTTATGCAGTGTCGAATGGTCAGGAGTTATGGCATTTGTCAGGTGCCAGGGTCCAGATTATTGGGCAGTTGACCTGCTGTGTGGCCAGCGCTGTGCTTGGGACTCAGGGGCGGTTGGCACCCACCTGTGGGCCAGTGCGGACGCGGACCCCCTAGCAGGCCATTGCTCACAGTCAAATGAGCTGGCTGCTGTGGCAGGGACAGCGGAGGGGGTTAGGTGTTACAGGAGTCCGTACTTGTCGGTGGCCCCTAACTTGGTCCTGGTGAACTACAGAATGTTGGGGTGTTTTGGTTTATTTCAACTCTGATTGCCCCCTTCCAGATTGTATCTGTAGTTGATGACTAAAATTGGTAGGCTTTGTCTGTTTTCACCTTCCTTTCCCTTCCCTCTACCGCCTACTTCAACTTTTTCAGATCCGTTTACCTTCTGATTCTTGCTGCTGAGGGAATTACCCTTTGGAACGGATGCAAATTGGACCGCTTTGAGGTGGAAAAACAGATTTGTTATGTGACCTCTGAATATTTTGACTAGCATGTTGAATTGAACGAATTAAAGGGAAGCGTAAAGGACAGTGTGTTGCAATGTGTGACGTTATTTTTGCCCTTTGGCAAATGTTCAAGTATCCCAATTTGCAAAGAGGAAACTGACATCAAATACTTTGAAAACATGGAATAACGTAGAGTTTAGGTGAGAATACTGACACAAAATATGAAAGCATGAATATCTATTTAATGTGTGTGTGTGTGTATAATATACGGATAATACACATATATGTAGTATATGTATTTCTTAAGCGTGTAAGTAAGCACTTACATACACTTAGGGGATTGAGGCATTCATGTTTTGTTTTTGATTTGGCTACCCGTGCTTATACATGTTCATGCATATAGCTTCTTACTTGCATATATATTTAAATGAGTAAGTAATACATCTTCAATATGAATAATACATACACTTGTTTTTTTTTTAAATCAACTAGTACAGAGGCATGTATAATAAAAAATGTATATATCATTCCTCCCTTCTCCTGCCCCTGTTCTGATAAAGAACCTGTCACACCGAGAGGTAGCCACTCATACTAATTTCTTTGTCACTTTTCCAGAAATGTTTCTGTAGACATGGCAACATCATTAAAAGAAAAAAAAAAAAGAGCTGAATTACATCATATATGCTGGTCTGAAGCTCTGATGCTTTTTAAATTTGGGATTCTCATACTCCAAGAAGTCATCACCCAAATCCCCGCAGTTATAAACTGAAATTGAAAGCAAAAGCCATACCGGTAGGAAAACATCTCCTCTTGAGCTGATGACTGATCAAATTTGGCTTCCCGCAAACCTCCTGCAGGATTTTAGGTTCTCATTTATTCCCATTAGGTCACTGTCTTTGTCAGTTTATTGCTGATCTTTAAAGTTTCCTCACTCATAATAGTATTATTTACAGAATATATATTTGAAATAGTGTGAGAAAGTACTTCCAATTGTCTCTCGTGATGAAACATGCTAAAACACAGACCAGAATCTATTAAAAATAAACACGAAGTGAGTCTAGACTCTTAATTCCAAATCTCTATGTCCAGCCTCAACCAGTGTGTAGTGTTCTATTCAGCTTCCCTTCGAGTATCTCTCCTGGAATAAGCCCTTATCCCCTTGGACTCCTGTTCCAGGCTCATTATCATGTCTGCATATGGACTGCTTCCCATCCCTAATAAACCATGGTTGGTTCTTTATTCATTTGTTCATTTGGTAATTGACCGGCGGATGCTTAAGTCTTAGTAGGATGTTTGCTCTGTCATATGTGCGCGTTGTCAGGTGTTGGATGGACGTGGGGGAAAGCAGGTCATTTGCCTCTGTGACGCGCAGAGTGGCACCATCAGCCACCCCGCCAGCAAACCTGAACCTTCCATGTCATTTGAGACGCTCTGATGCCTTTCCTGATACGTTAACTTCTCACCACATTCTCCTTGCACCCTGCAGACTTGCTTTCTGCCCCACCCCACCACCTACTGCTCTCCGTGCCCCACATGCTCCATGCTTATTCCTGCTTTCTTCATGCTCTTGCCTCCCAGAAGCTTTTTCACGTCCCCCGGGATTTACATGAGCTCATGCTTTGCCAGTAGATTTTAATAGGATGAAATAATTTGTAATTTATTTAAAAAGCACTTGAAAAAGAGAGGATGCTTTCAGTTTCTCGAAAGATTGCCATAGCTGATAACGTACTTGCTATTTGTAATGTGTACTAGAAATTAGGTTGGGAACACACCATCTATTTCAGGTTTGTGTTTTTTAAAAAATAATCATTTCAGGGGCGCCCGAGTGGCTCAGTCGGTTGAGCGTCCAACTCTTGGTTTTGGCTCAGGTCATGATCTCACGGTTTGTGAGTTCGCACCCCGCATCGGGCTCTGTGCTGACAGTCCGGAGCCTGCTTGGTATTCTCTCTCTCTCTCTCTCTCTCTCTCTCTCTGCACGCTTTCTCTGTCTCTCAAAATAAATAAATAAACTTTAAAAAGTTAAAAAAATAATCGTTTCAATCTACTATTTTAAAACTTATTGAAATACTACAAAATAGCTTGAGGTACTAAGATTCAGAATTGGATGAGTTCATTATTTAGGGATGGCCTTGGGCTTGAGGACATTTTTAGATGAGTAAATGTTTTTGTCATATATTTTACTTCTGTGTATGTTATAAACCCTTTAATACACAGTTTCTATTTTTGCTTTAATGGCCAATTGTCCTAGAGAATTGAAGGAAAGAGAACCATAGTCTTTTTATTTGTCCTGTCTCTCTTCTTCTCACCCTCCCAAAGTCTCCCCGCCTTCTTTCTTCTTATAAATCAGGGGCTTGCAAATTTGTTTGGGAAAGGACCAGATAGTAAACATTTTAGGCTTTGTGGCTTCATATATTCCCCATCACATATTCATCTTGTCCTCCCCCACTTTTTTTTTAACATTTAAAGTCCTGCACAGGCCTTACGAAAACTGGATGTGGTCTAGCTTTGACTTAGGAGCCACAGTTTGCTGGCCCCTACTATAAATACATATTTTTATCTGTTACCATTTCCCTTTGGTCTAAATCACCACTTTTAGCATTGCTTATAATATTAGTAACGGGTTTTCTCAACCTTTAACACCTGAAAATGCCTTCTTTTGCTTTCATGTTTGCTGGATAATTTTGCTAAACATAGTATCCTAGCTTGACATTTTTTTTCTCTTCTGCATTTTAAAATCTATTGCCGCTCCCCCCCCCCCCCCCCATATCCTGCAGGTGCACTAGGACATGCCTGTGTATCGTTCTGTCTGTTCATCCTCCTTGGGGCTCACTGAGCTTCTTGGATCTGTAGGTTGATGTTTTTAGTCATATTTGGGAACAGTTCAGCCTTTATTTCTTCAGCTATTCTTTCTTCCCATTTTGCTCTCTCCTTTCCTTCTGGGATTTTAGTTACATATATGTTAGATTATTTGGTACTGTTCCATGGAGTGTTGAAACTATGTTATTTTTCTGTTTTTTTCCCTCTCTCTGCTTCAGTTTGGATAATTCAAAAAATGTTTTTAATGTTTATTTATTTTTGACGGGGGGAGGGGCAGAGGGAGAAGGAGACACAGAATCCAAAGCAGGCTCCAGGCCCCGAGCTGTCAGCACAGAGCCCAACATGGGGCTCAAACTCAGGAACAGTGAGATTGTGACCTGAGCCAAAGTCTTACCTTAACCAACTGAGCCACCCAGGCGCCCCTGGATGATTTCTTTTGACTTGTCTTCAAGTTCACTAATTTTTTCTTCTGTAGCGTTTCATCTGCTCTTAATACCGTCCAGTGAATTCCCCCCCCCCCCCCCAGATACGGCATTTTTCTTGATATTATTTCTGCCGTTTTTAGAGTTTTTATATGTGTTCTGAAATTCTCCTACTATTCATTCTTTACAAGATTTGCCTTTTTTTTTTTTTTGCCTCTAGCTTTTTGGGCATATATTATAGTTAGTTTAAATTCCTTGTCTGCTAATTACATCTTTGTCGTCTGTAGGTCTGATCCTTTTTCCTGCCTTCTCTAAAGTGTAACAATTTCATGATTCACATGCGTCCTGATTTTTTGTTGTATACAGAACGATGTGTGGATACATTCTAGAGGTCTGGATTCCCTTATCGTCATCTGAGGGTTGTTGAATTTTGTACTAGCAGACAGTGAAAGTACTATCAGATCTTCCAAAATTTGTGGAGGCTTTCAGAGTAGGTAGCTTTCTTTCTTTCTTTTTTAATGTTTTAAGTTTATTTATTTATTTTGGGAGAGAGAGAGAGAGGGTACACATGCTGGAAGGACAGAGAGAGAGGGCACCATCAGCACAGATCCTGACACAGGGCTTGAACCCACAAACCGTGAGATCGTGACCTGAGCTGAAATCTAGAGTCAGGTTCTCAACCGACACAGCCACCCAGGTGCCCCCAGAGTAGGTCTGTTTCAGGCTAGGATGTGATGTTAATCCCAAGGCGTGGCCTACTGGGACTTCTTTGGAAGCACAAGGTGTTTGCCTTGTATTCTAACGTGGGTCCTCTAATGTGGCAAGATTTGAGTTCCAAATTTGGTGTCCTCCATATCGACACCGGTAGGTGCTGCTGTTACTCTGCTCGGCTCTTTCAGCCCACCCTTGGGTTGCTTTCCGTTAGGTTCCTCAAAGCCTTACCCTCCGCGCAAGTAGTTGAAGACTCCGCCAAGGATTTGAGGGGCTTGTTCACAGATTCTAGGCTCTTCTCCGGGGCTCCCTCTCTCCTGGGATTTCCCTCTGCCCTCAGTGCCCAGCTCCTGCGGCATTTCCAACTTGTAGCTCTATCTCCTCAGCCCAGGGTAACTGCTGCTGTCTGCTCCAGCCGCGGCTCTTCAGGCACTGGTGGCTGCCCCTGGGGAAACGGCCAATGAAATGTGGACCTTCCCTTGTTTGCTGCTTACCCTTCCAAGGTCAAGTCCCATCCGGTTTCTGCCTGCTCTTGGTCACTCTCCAGTACCCTTCTTTGTGTTGTTTGTTTAATATTTTGTACACGCTTTTATTGTATTGACAAGAGAGTTAGTCCCGTGTAAGCCGTTCTGCCATTTCCAGAAGTGAGAAATCCTAAATAGGTAGGTAATAAATTCTTGCTGTCAGTGGAACAGTCTTATAATATTAGTAAGATGGTTATCTAAAGACTTAAGAGACTCTGGGAAGCCTCCCGATTGGCATGGTGGAGGAATAAGACCATCCTCTAATCCTTTTGGTTTGTGAGTTTGGTGTCCCAGGTTGACTGGCAGCTGGTTGTAGGTGAGGTGGAGGAAGATGTTACCATACAGCATTCTCCATCGCACACCATTGTAAGCAAAAGCAGATGGATCATGGGGTGAGCATGTACTAGGAGAGCTTTGCTTCGTGTCCTTTTTTCCTCTTCCTCTTGTGAGGTTACCATTTTTTACCATACGCTATAGGTACTACTACAGTCATGTATTTTCCTCGGTTCATATATTTTCATCTGCACTAGAGCTTGGGCTCCACAAGGAAGATACTGTATCTAGATCAGATCTTTGCATAGGGTAGGTTCTAAGGATGACATGAAATGTACTGTGCCAAGCACAATGCCTGATGTCCTGAGAACAGTGATTTTTTTCTTCTTTTCTGTCTACTCTCCTCTGCTCTGTAAAGAGTTGTTAAATATAACAGGACTGGGAAATTAAGAAAAAGAACAGATTTATTACAAGCACCTACTCTTCCCCCCCCCTTTTTTTTTCATGTGGCCACATAAGAAAAGTTTGTACTAGTAAGAGCTATATTGTTACATTATTTGGGGAGAAATTTAACAATTGAAAAAATGAAAACATGTTTAGTATCACTGTGAAAATTTACCTTTTTTCCTCACTTAGAATACAAAAGAGTAGTAATAGTGTAGATCAGGTCCGCGTCAGAAGTTCCTAACCTGGGTTTAGGATCTCTGTAGATGGCTGCAGTCCCTGAGATCATATGGAAGTGTGTGTGTGTGTGTGTGTGTGTGTGTGTGTGTGTGTGTGTGTGTGTCACTGTCTAGCAGAGGCTACATGATGGTCATAGGATTTTTTAATAGAGACGTTTTGAAATTTTACTTTATTGTTTTTAAGTAGCTTTTTAAAAAAATTTTAAAAAGTAATGGATCAGTATTGGAGTAGGATGAAGATATTCCAATCTTAAAAAAGGTGTCTTGTTTATTTCTTGCATCAATTCATTTTAAAAAGTATGTGTTCACTTCACGTGCACGCACACGCGTGCATGTGTGTGTGTGTGTGTGTATACACACCCAAAACAACCTGAAATCTGATGTGCCAGTATACTAACAATGGTCAATTTATGTAGTTGAAATATTGTTTTATTCTCATACCGTATATTTTTGTTTAAGTTTCAGAACTTAAGTAAATCTCACAATGTTAACAGATTCAAACAGAAAAGACTTTTAAAAATACAATGAAATATATCTTTCTTATCTGGACCCCTTTCCTCAGGGGTGGCTCTGAATACCAGCAGAAGTGACTTCTGTATCCTTCCATAACACACACACACACACACACACACACACACACACACACTCATTTGGTTTTGACACAACTGGAAGAATACTATGTACATTAATTTTGTATCTTAGAAAACTTGCCAGTCTTCAAATTCTTATCCTTCCCCTGCCACACCCAAAGGAATTAAGAACACTGGATATCAAATTTCTAGAAATCATTTTCTCTTCTTTTGGATACCCCTTTCAGCTTTGGTGTGTACAAAACTGACTCCTAGTGGTAGTTCAGAAATTATTTGATTTCCTCTGAAATTATCGATTTCCTCAATTATTTGATCAGAATAATCGCTTCTGATTATTCGTGGGGGCAGTGACCTTCATTGAATGACCCCTGCGTGCTGAGCCCATGGATGCTTTGTTTCATTTACTTAACCCTGTTGTATCTCATTTCTTGCTTATGGTTATTATTTGAACTATGATGCCATAACAACACATTAATAATACTTCGGTACTCTTTCAGTTCTTTTAAATTGCGCATCTTTTAGAAACTTTTGAACACGGAAGTTTTAAAATGATTACAAAATAGAATGGTATAATAAACCTCTTCTTACCTATCATCTACCTTTGGCGGTTAACAGCTGATAGCCTGTCAGGTTTCATTTACTCTGTGAGCACTCTCCCTGCCCCCACCCCATAATGTTTTCAAGCGGACCTCAGATGTACCATTCCATTAATATGCTTTTTTATATAAACTCCAAAAGTTAAGTAATACTTTTTTCACATAATCACAACATCTTTATAAAGAAACAACAAACAGTAATTCCTTAATATGATCAAATGTCCACAGTGTTTAAATTTCCAGTTCTCCACAGTATTATAATTTTTAAAAGCATTTTGTTAGAATCAGGGCATTAATAATAAGGTCCACGTATTTTATAGTTTGATATGTCTTTTATGTTCTTTTGATGTATTGGTACCCTTCCTAATTCTTTTATTCTTTGCACATTTGTCAGAGAAACTAGTTTCTCTGTTCTGTTAGACTTTTGCTACCAGTGGTTCTGTTTGTAAATGGTTGAATACATAAATAGGTTTCTTTAAAAACTGTTTCAGCTGGGGCACCTGGTTGGCTCAGTCGGTTGAGTGTGCGACTCTTGATTTCAGCTCAGGTCATGATCTCAGGGTTGTGAGATCAAGCCCCACGTTGGGCTCCATGTTGGGTGTGGAACCTATTTAAGATTCTCTCTCCCTCTCCCCTGCTTGTGCACTTGCTCTTTTTCTCTCTCGTTAAAGAAATAAAAAATAAAAAAATAATTGTCCAGTTATGGCATTTATGGCTTTATTTTGTTTGAGTTAGTAGTTAAATGCATGTTTCTAGATTTGAAATATGGAATGTTCTTTGAAATAAAAATTCACAAGGAAATAAAAGACAAAATCAGATAAAATTATTTTTAAAAGTTTTTTTAATGTTTATTTTTGAGAGAGAGAGACAGACAGACAGAGCATGAGTAGGGGAAGGAAGGGCAGAGAGAGAGGGAGACACAGAATCCGAAGCAGGCTCCAGGCTCTGAGCTGTCAGCACAGAGCCCAAAGTGGGGCTCGAACTCGGGAGCGTTGAGATCATGACCTGAGCCAAAGTCAGACGCCTAACTGACTGAGCCACCCAGGCACCCCAGATAAAATCACTTTAAATACAATCCTGAGAGGTGGCCATACCCATGCATTACATGATAAGTGTATTGTATCTGCTAAATTTGTGGTAGGGGTACAAGCAAAACAAAACAAAACAAAAATCTTGTTTCCTTTTTCATTAGAATGCAGTTAACTGCTCAATGTCATACAGAGGGAGGCCTTTCCAGGGTCTCTTCACTGTGGCATAGATGTCTTGGAGTTTGTCTTTCCATAGCATTGAATCTTGCCGAAGGGATGCTGTGTATGAACCAGCAGGCCAGGGCTTGAACCACTGCAACATAACGTCTAGAGTCATGAGGGGAGGGGGTGGAGGGGGCACGGGCCCAGAAGGAGCCAACACAGTGGTGATAAATCCAGTGGCAGGTAGCTGGGAAGACCGTAAGTCATAGCTCTTTGCCAGATGTACAGCGGGAAACCCAGATATGCAAGTATTCCTTAGGCCAGACTGACATTTCATCCAATTAGAATTCTAGAGGAAATGTAGTCGCACTTCCGTGTCCAGTCTTGTGAGTCTCTAAATACTTTTCTTCTACCCGAAGGGAATACGGGCGGTTATTTCCAGTATTGCTTTCCTTCTTCCCTCACATTTCTAGTCTTCATCACCCGCCTCCCACCCCAACCTTTTTTCCCACTTCTTAGAGCATATAGATTTATTTGTATCTGAAGTAACTGGAGATCACAACGTGGAACCAGTGGAACCAGAACTCTGAAATAGCAAACTTCTTGACCCCAGCCCGTATTATACTTGCCAAGGTCCTGGGCATGCTGTGAGTGCTGACCGTTTCCTGGTAAGGGGCTTCCGGTGAGAGGTGGGGAGGCTATCCCAGGAAGGGTCCCCAGGCACGTAGGAGGTGTGTGGCTCACTGTGCTTAGTTTCTGTGCTTTTGGCCTGTAATAGCAGTTGTGTTGCTATTAATTGTGTTTCAGGCCTTCATTTTGTATTTAAATCCTCCCTTCCCTCCCCTCCCCTCCCCTCCCCTCCCCTCCCCTCCCCTCCCCTCCCCTTCCCTTCCCTCTCTTCCCCCCCTCCTCTCCCCTCCCCTCCCCTTCCCTTCCCTCTCTTCCTCCCCTCCCCTTCCCTTCCCTCTCTTCCTCCTTTCCTTCTTCACTCCTTCCCCCACCCCTTCTCTTTCTTTCAGTAAGAGGCTTTTAAAAAATTAAAGGGAAAATAGATGTGTTATTTGCTGACTAGGTATGAGGCAGATAGCCAGCCTGAAAAGCAGAAGAGTTCTTTTCAGACTTTGAGATCCATACCTCTTGGGTGTCTCTCAGCCATCTCTATATTTACATGCTTACCCCTGAATTTGGTGTGTGTGTGTGTGTGTGTGTGTGTGTGAATCTGTTACTGGTTAGTAACTCAAGTTCAGTGGAACCTGGCATTTAATGTCTCAGGATAAGAACGCTCTGTCTTCATATTCCTTTCTCTCCCCATCATAGTTACCATGACTACCTCCTCCCATCCACGACATCAGAAAGCATCAAATGGGATGAGGATACCAGTGTTGCCATACTCTCACAATAATAATATCTGAACCAAGATAGGCCACGTGTTTTAATGTGATTATTGGAAAACTGTATTATTCCATGTCAATTTTAGCATCTTTGTGCGGTAGCTTATTACATTTAAATAGTTTCTGTGTTTCCAAACATACATTTTTTCAGGTGGAGATCGATTTTCATCTTGGTAATAAATGGATCTATCTGTGATATAATGCTTATTAGGAATGTATGCTTTGGGTTTGCACCTTAGCTGTATACTTTGCTTGCACCCCCTTAGCCATGAACTACACATGGAATTTGACCTTCCTTATCTTCCCTGGTCTCTCCCAACATCAGCAGCTCCCTTGATAAGGCAGACGCTGCCTGCTCCCCGTCCCTGTGGCTTGATAAAAAGTTGCTTCAAGGAGCCAGCTGATAAGACGTTTTTTTCCCTAACTGCTTGCGTTTTGTACAACTTTGAATCTTGACCTGATAATATCTGTAATTTACAGAACATTGATTTTTCAGGTTTGGCTGCATAGTAGAATCACCTGGGAAACTTCTAATGCTGATTTGATTGATGTGGGGTGCAGCCTTCATATGAAGACCTTTAAAATGACTCCAATACTAAGGGAGCAGAGCTTGAGTTCTGCTGTTCTAGGTGATGCACGAAAGAGCAGAAGCCAGGAGCCGGAAGGGTGGCCCTGAGGGACCCGACCTTGCTTTGGCAGCCGTCTGAGGAAGGAGCTTGCATCAGACTTAGCCTCCTCGATGGAACTTCTCGTGGGTTCTGAACCTGGGTGAAGTTTCAGGAGGGAGACTCTGGGAGTTTGCTTAGTTTTTGACTCCTTAGGAAACGTGTGCTCAGCTCTAAAAACCAGTGGTCTTCCCAGCTCCCTCTAGGGGTGGAAAGGTATAGTTACCCCACTATTATAAGTAGTTAGCATACAGTGGCCTAATACTTAGCTCTGCTCATCAAGGCTAAGGAACTGTCTGCAAAGTGAAACCAGGTATATGTTATTAAGAGACGAAAAATAATTCAAAAGCCTGAGATGGTTTAGTGGTAACATATTCACAGTGTGTCCGTGTACATTTTGTTATCCCATCGTTAGTTTTGCTATCAAGATGATTTTCTTATAGAAGAAACGTTGCATTTCGTCGACCCACAGTTTTATCTATTTATTAAAAGATTTCTTTTAATGTTTGTTTATATTTGCAAGAGAGAGAGCGTGAGCAGGGGAGGGGCAAAGAGATAGAGACAGAATCTGAAGCAGACTTCAGGCTCCAGGCTGCAAGCTGTCAGCCCAGAGCCCGACGCGGGGCTCGAACCCACAGGCAGGGAGATCATGGCCTGAGCCCAAGTCAGACGCTTAACCGACTGAGCCACCCAGGCACCCTTGATCCATAATTTTATTTTTTTTCAACGTTTATTTATTTTTGGGACAGAGAGAGACAGCGCATGAACGGGGGAGGGGCAGAGAGAGAGGGAGACACAGAATCGGAAACAGGCTCCAGGCTCCGAGCCATCAGCCCAGAGCCCGACGCGGGGCTCGAACTCCCGGACCGCGAGATCGTGACCTGGCTGAAGTCGGACGCTTAACCGACTGCGCCACCCAGGTGCCCCTTGATCCATAATTTTAAAAGCATGGTGAAGCTTTTAACTTTTCTCTTTGAACAACTTTAATTTTTTCTCAGTGTCACAATGGAAACATGCTTTCCAAAAGATAAATGGACAATTCTGCAAAATACATAAAAGGTATACTTTTCCATATGCGTGGAAGTACAGCAAGGCTAGGCATTTCACAGTTGGAATTTTGTGGTACATTTTGGTCCTGCTCCCTGTCCCCTGCCTTCACTTTTCCATTTTTTCCTTCCTCGGCTCCTCCTGACCCACTACCCACCGAGCCACTACCCCATCTTGTGTATTTGGCTGCTTGCAGGAACCATCCTCTAGCGCCTTCATCTGGCGGAATTCTTTTCGTCCTTCCCCCTGGTAAAGTCCAAATTTGGCATTCCTTCTCCAATTCTTCATGCAGGTTGCCAGACTTTGTTAGGATAAACAGCACTGCTGTGCACATGGGAGCCGTCAGATACACGTGGGTTTCTACTTCACAGATTCCCTAGTTGTTGTTCATCAAGAGCTTTTATTTGTCCTTAAATAAAAGGGCCTTAAAACCGGTCAGCTCTTCCATTCGCGTCAATAATTTGGCTCACCTTAGCCAGTCTGGAAGACCTGTCCCAGAAACACTGAGCTCCGTTTCCTTTGTAGCCAGCTACGCTATGCCTCTTCGCTCAGTAAAATCCAGTCCATTGGATCTGCGCTCCGTCAAACTCATCCTTCCCATCAGTAGATTTTTCATCTGACATACCTTCTCCTCTCCTTCCCTGTGACATCAGAGGATGGCCCTGGCTCTCCCCCTGTTCAAAACCAGCCCTTCTCCTAGACTCTGGATGCTCTATTCTGCTTCCTTAAGGGTCTTGCCCCTGCGTATGTCCTCTTCTTCCCTTTATTTTTGCTCTCGTTTTATGGGCTCCCCACCTTGTGCCTATAAACGTCTTTGAAAACCATACCAAACGTCTTTCTCTTAACCCAGTGTTTCTCAGTGGCTCCCCAGTTCACTCTCTTCTTCTCCACTGAATGTTTTGAAATACAGTTCTGCCCCGGTCTCTTCTCTGCCTCCCATCCCATCACTGCCTCCGCCCTCGGCCCCCCAGCCTCCTCATCTCACCTCCTGCTTTTGCAAAGCATCGCCAGGACCTACTAATTGCTCAACCCAGTGGAAGCTTTTTCAGTCTTTCTGGATTGCCTCATCTACTGATTTGACAATGAAACACTGTTCTCTTGATCTCTGTGACTAAAATTATTTCTGGTTCTAATTTTTTCATGCGTTCCTTTTGTTGTGTTTTGTTTTTGTCTCTTTCTTGGGTTTCCCTTTCTTCTACCTACTCGTGAACAGTTGGAGCTGCCTCTCAGTGTGCCACGATTCTTAACTGGAGAGTAGGTGGCCCATTAAAATCTTTTGTCAAATCTTTTAAAATTTATATAATCTGGGGTCACCATTACTGTAGTTATTGGCTCAGTAGGTCCTCCTTCCAGAAACGTATAGTATAATAGTTTTATAATATTCTGTCATATGGAGGTACCATATTTACTTGACCATTTCTCAAGTATTCACTCAACAGATACTTATTGAACACCTACTTTATCCCAGGCTCTGTGGATGATTTAGTTTTTCATAGTAGAAGAAGCACCGTGATGAATGGCCTTTGCTCCACTCCTTTCATGGTCTCAGGCTAGATTTCCAGCAGTTCAGTCACAATTTTAAGGACGAGTGGGTTTTCAAAGATCTTCACTACCTATGGCCAGATCACTTTATAGAGTAAGTCGTATTTTCGCTTCCACCAACTCTGTGGTATAGTTTTAACTACTAGATGTGTAAGACGGCAGTTTCCAAATCCTGTATCTTTAGACCTGCTCTCTCCAGGTTTGTTTCCAAACTGCTCTGAGTTCCTGACACACTTTCTTGTCTTCTTCTTTGCCTTTCAACCTCCTCATGATCCCCTACCTGAATGCCCTCATTCACTCTCCATGGTGAGACCACTCATCTATTTATTTTCAGCCTGTGTATTTCATCCATGAAGCTGTTTCAGGACTCTTCCCATTGCCAAGACGGCCATATCTCCCCGTTCTGTGTTCCCTTAGCACCCTGTGGATAGAGTCACACTGTTACGCGTGTAGAGAGATGGCTTGTTTCCTTCTGTAAGTTCCTGCACGTAGAATTGCTCATCTTTGTGTATCTTTAGGCTAGCGCACGGGGAGCTAATATATTCTGAATTGAATAAATCCTGTGTGTTAACGTTGTAGAAATCATCCCAGAAGATCTGGCGGTGGTGAACACTGCTCTGGGGGTGAGAGCACAGTGCTGGGGGTGCAGACCAGTGGTAGGAGACTGGGTTGGGGAAGACTTCCTCAAGGAAATGAGAACATGATTAGTGGTCAGTTTCTTTGTTTTAGCGTGTTTATTAGAATAATACTTGGTTTATGTGGTGAAGTCTGTCCTTTTCTATTGTTGGCGGGTTTTTGTTTGTTTGTTTGTAGTTTTTTTGTTTTTATACTAATGATAGATGTGATTTAGTCAAGTCCGTTCTGGACATTGTTACCTTTTTCCTCCTCCATTGTCCTGCTGCAGTTATGTTACAACAATATCCTTCCTAATACTGAAATATCTTTGCATACTTATTTCACACCCTACTTGGGTGTGGCTTTCCAAACTTTGAATATACTTCTTTTAAAAAAATTAATTTTTTTTAAGTTTTCTTAAGTGATCTCTATGCCCCAGCGTGGGGCTCAAACTCACGACCCCAAGATCAAGAATCATATGCTCCACTGAGCCAGCCAGGCGTCCCTGTACTTCATGGTATAGATTGTTATTTTTTAAATTATTATTTTTATTTTTTCATTTACATCCAAGTTAGTTAGCATACAGCATAACAATGATTTCAGGAGTAGAATCCAGTGATTCATCCCCTTTGTGTAACACCCAGGGCTCATCCCAACAAGTGTCCTTCTTAAGCCCCTTGTCCATTTAGCCCATCCCCCCACCCACTACCCCTCCAGCAACCTTCAGTTTGTTCTCTGTATTTAAGAGTCTCTTATATTTTGTCCCCTCCCTGTTTTTATATTGCTTTTGCTTCCCTTCCCATATATTCATCTGTTTTGTATCTTAAATTTGACATATGAGTGAAGTCATATGATCTTTGTCTTTCTCTGACAGACTAGTTTTGCTTAGTATAATACCCTCTAGTTCCATCCATAGAGTTGCACATGGCAAGATTTCATTCTTTTTGATCGCTGAGTAATACTCCATTGTGTATATATATATATATATATATATATATATATATATATATATACACCACATCTTCTTTATCCATTCATCCATCGATGGACATTTGGGCTCTTTCCCTACTTTGGCTATTGTCGATAGCGCTGTTCTAAACATGGGGGTGCATGTGTCCCTTCGAAACAGCACACCTGGATCCCTTGGATAAATGCCTCGTAGTGCAATCGCGGGGTCGTAGGGTAGTTCTGTTTTTAATTTTTTGATGAGCCTCCATACTGTTTTCCAGAGTGGCTGCACCAGCTTGCATTCCCACCAGCGGTGCAAAAGAGATCCTCTTTCTCCGCATCCTCGCCAACATCTGTTGTTGCCTGACTTGTTACTTTTAGCTATTCTCAGTGGTGTGAGGTGGTACCTCAGTGGGGTTTTGACTTGTATCTTCCTGATGATGAGTGATGTTGAGCATTTTTTCATGTGTTAGCCATCTGGATGTCTTCTTTAGAAGAGAGCCTATTCACGTCTTTTGCCCATTTCTTCACTGGATTATTTGTTTTTTTGGCTGTTGAGTTTGATAAGTTCTTTATAGATTTTGGATACTGCCCCTTTATCTGATATATCATTTGTAAATATCTTCTTCCATTCTGCTGGTTGCCTTTTAGTTTTGCTGATTGTCTCCTTCGCTGTGCAGAAGCTTTTTATCTTGACGAGGTCCCAATAGTTCTTTCTGCGTTCGTTTCCCTTGCCTCCAGAGACGTGTTGAGTAAGAAATTGCTGCGGCCGGGGTCAAAGTGGTTATTACTTGCTTTCTCCTCTAGAATTTTGATGGCTTCCTGTCTTACATTTAGTTCTGTTATCCATTTTGAGTTTATTTTTGTGTCTGGTGTAAGAAAGTGGCCCAGGTTCATTCTTCTGCATGTTGCTGTCCAGTTTTCCCAACACCGTTTGCTGAAGAGACTGTCTTTATTCCATTGGATATTCTTTCCTGCTTTGTCAAAGATTAGCCGGCCATACATCTGTGGGTCCATTTCTGGGTTCACTGTTCTGTTCCAAGGATTTTTTTTTTAATGTTTTTTTATTATTTTGACAGAGCACAAGTAGGGGAGGGACAGAGAGAGAGGGAGACATAGAATATGAAGCAGGCTCCAGGCTCTGAACTGTCAGCATAGAGCCTGATGTGGGGCTCAAACTCATGGACTGTAAGATCATGACCTGAGCTGAAGTCGGATGCTTAACTGACTGAGCCACCCAGGAACCCCTTGATATAGATTGTTAAATACATATTCATATATGGAACTTGTCTGTGGTGCTGATTTTTCTTCCCCTTTGGTCACGTTGATGTCAGGGCCATATCAGCTTTATAAAATGACTTAGAACAGCTTTTGTGTTATCCTGTGCTCTGAAACTTTTTAGGAAATGCTTTACTTTTCAGAATTGGAAAGAATTTGATAACAAAAGCATCTGGGCCTGGAACCTTTAAACAAGGTAGTTCTTTGTCGTCCTCTGGTAACTTTCTTCGTTTCATCCGTGGTTATTCCTGGATCAAGTTGAGTAATTTCATGCTCTCTGGAACCTTTTACTAATCAATCACAATTTTCAAATTCATTAGCACAGAGTTGAGTCTTGTATTTTTTTCCCTGTATACTTCAGGTGGTATTTTCCAATTTGAAATATTACTGGTCTGGATAATCATTTTCAGCATTATTGCACAGTGTCCTCTTCCTGAAAGACACAGGTCCAGAGGCACAAAGATGTGTAACTACAGGTTAAAATGTGTGACTTACAAATGTGGGCTTACTTAGCTGATTTAGTAGTGAACACCAGGGACAAGTATCATTTAAAAGAGCATGTATTGGGGACACCTGGGTGGCTCAGTCAGACTCCTGATTTCAGCTCAGGTCATGAGATCGAGCCCAGCATCAGGCTCTGCACTGACAGCATGGAGCCTGCTTGGGATTCTCTGTCCCTGTCTCTCTGCCCTTCCCTGGCACTTGCCCTCTCTCTCTCTCTCTCTCTCTCTCTCTCTCTCTCTCTCTCTCTCTCTCTCTCAAAATAAATAAACATTAAAAAAAATTAAAAGCATGTATGGGTATTAGATGCGTTTTTAACATTACATCATTGTCTATATTTAGTCTTACTGAAATAGCTGTAGCAGTTAACAGTAAGAGTAAGGGAGCTTGTGCTGACGGGTAACGAGGGGACGTAGGAGTTATGCTTATTTAGTAGTAAAAATAGTACAGTCGCATATGGTGATCCTTTTTCAATCAGATGGCTTCTCTTTCAGTAAATAGAGGTGCCTTTTACAGTTCATTAGGATCTACTTCATACGATTCTACTATTAGCTTTTCTGCTTTGTGCTTTTAGGGCCAAGGAAAGAGGCAGAGTCTGTGGTGTTAGAGCCGGGGTTATTAGGTACAGATCCGAAAAGTGGCAGAGAAGGATGAGCTAGTAAAATGAAGGTAGAGATCATTTGTTCTTGATCGCATGGAGTAAGAAAGAGTTTACTCAAGTGTTTTTCACGGTAGGCATACAGCTTCCCAAATGTCGAAATCATCTGTAACGTTAAAGAGGATATGATGCTGGGTTCTTCAGTGACACCACCCAATGCTGGTTGTAAGTTTGTGTGCCTGGATCCCTTTTTCTCTTTCTCAGAATGCACCAGCGCTTCTCTGCAGCCTGGCAGGTTATTGCCAGCATTTCTCCAATCAGTAAATCATGCAGGGCCGTCGTATCGTCATGATTACTAATGATCATGAGACAGGTCACCGCAGAGAGACAGGGTTCCGCATGCAAGGTCTGGTGGTGGCACAGAGCAGGGAGTGACAGACTGTGAATGAGGGTGTTAAGAGAAGGGATGGGGTGGGAGCTGACGCCCCGAGGGGGCGGCTGAAGCTGGAAAGAAAACAGCAGTGGGGCTGGGGGTGAGGCGGAGGAGGACCTTGTGAGTTGGCCACACAGCGGAACCCGGGCTTTATATTTACCTTCAAATTGAGAGTCAAGGGATTGTTTAAAGGGTATGATCATCTGTAAGCCCCTCCAGGAAAGCCTGTCTGTTTGGTTTGGCTTGTTCTCCCATCTTCAGCCCCTCCTGTTGTTCCTGACACGGGGTGGATGTTCACCACAGTGAAAACACAGCTTTTGTGGAATCAAATCCTAACAACTTTGTGTGTTGGTCCCCGAAGCTGGGATGCCCTGCATCCTGAGGCTCTTGAGGGGTGGTGTTCAGGGAGCCCCACCCCCACCCCACTTCACCACGGGGTGGAAATGGTCAAGAGCAGAAACCTACCAGGAGGATTGCTTTACTGTTGTGATTTGTTTGAATTATTCAGTCTTCTCCCCAGAGCCCTAAAAGAAAGGTTATTTTCTTTTTTTTTTTCCCTAAAGTTTATTTATTTATTTTGAGAGAGAGAGTGAGTGAGCAGATGAGGGGCAGAGAAAGAGAGAGAGAGAGAGAGCGCGCGCCAGAGAGAGCGAGCGAGAATCCTAAGCAGTCTCTGTGCTATGACACAGGGCTCAGTCCCAAGAACTGTGAGATCATGACCTGAGCCAAAGTGGGACGCGTAACCAACTGAGCCACCCAGGTGCCCCAAGAAAGGTTGTTTCTTTTTTTTTCTTAACTTTTTTTTTTAATGCTAATTTATTTTTGAGAGAGACAGAGTGTGAACGGTGGAGGAGTGCAGAGAGAGGGAGACATAGAGTCTGAAGCAGGCTCCAGGCTCTGAGCTGTAAGCACAGAGCCCAACATGGGGCTCAAACTCACAAACTGTGAGATCATGACCTGAGCCAAAGTGGGACGCGTAACCAACCGAGCCACCCAGGTGCCCCAAGAAAGGTTGTTTCTTAAGGGCTCTGGGATTTGGTTTTGGTTTTGTTTTTTGTTTTGGGGTGTTTTGTTTTTTTTTTTTTTTTCTCCATGGTTTCAGATTATCTTTCACAAATAAAGAGATGTTTTCCCTTTAATTATTTATGGATGATGGAAATAAAATATTTTTACATGGTTTGCGTGTACAAAAGTTTTTAAATATGTGAGGCATTGTACAAAATTGTTCATAATCTTTACCATTCACAATTTCTGTGCCTTATTGGGGAAGGAAATCTGTAAGAAGTTGTAAATTTTCAACAGTTGCAGAACCAAAATACGACTTACATGATTAGTAGCTTCTCCCTTCTCCTGGCCTGTTACTTGCTCAGCCATGGGCCCCTCTGGATTGTAGAAAAAATTATGGATCCATTCATGTTGCTGGAGTCTTTACCAGGTGACAGCTCCTCCAAATACATTTAGTAAAAATTGAACTAATTAGAATTACATCTTAAATACGCTAAAAACTCATTACAGTAAGAATGCATTACTCACTTTAGACTGACCGACATGGTGTGAATGTCCATTTTGCTTACATATCTATTTTTATTCTTAAACAACAGCAACAGAGAAACTACAGTTTATTCCTCGATGTGTATTTCTTTGTGAGATTGTTACCTCAGATAACAGTGCCATGGAGGGCATGATGGAAGGTGTCTCCGAATCTGAGATCCCATTCTAAGTAACACCCCCAGGCCCCCAAATCAAGGCTTACAAGTGAGATCGTGTATTACTGCTGGGAAGTGTTACCCTTGGTAAAGGGAAAAGGGGAAAAAAATAAAAAGTAAAAAAGATGCGTAGGGAACTTCTTTTTATATCAGGTTCTGAATCCAGCAGTGGGTTGTAAAATCAAT
This sequence comes from Lynx rufus, assembly GCF_022079265.1. NCBI lineage: Eukaryota > Metazoa > Chordata > Mammalia > Carnivora > Felidae > Lynx > Lynx rufus. The sequence goes on from NW_025814878.1 coordinate 129,822,538, forward strand.
GTAGCTGGCTGGGCAAGGGAGCATTATTCATTTTTAATAGGAAAAGATGGAAGATGGAGTGTGGGTAAGTTTGTTTCTGAATTCTGTGTACACATGTGTAATTGGTTGAAATTTAAAACCACATTTATTGCTCTGAGTCATAGTGAAAAAATGATAAATAGTGCTTTAAAAATCAGTGAGTTGCCTTGTATGAACCAATTAAGAGCAGACAATGTATGAGTCCTTTCTCTGTGATTTTGGAGTGTCTCTGAAACATATTTGACCTGAAAAATCCTAAAGCATAGGTTAAATATAAACAGGACTTTGTCTAAAAATTGAAGCAAAGGCTTTTAATACTGACTATTACAAGCTCTCTAAATGAAAATTGTATTTACCTATTGCACTGGGGCTTTCGGTAAAAGAATTTAAGTAGATACTTATACCTACCAAAGTAGATGTCCTAAATCTGCTGATTTATGCATAGTTATTATCAAGAGAAAAAGGCAACTTAATTGAAAATTCAACAACAAAGACCAGTATTTTGTGATCACATGTAAATTGAGGTCATTTTTTTAAGAATTTGTTATGTTACCAGTGCAAGCAGAAGGTGGCCAAACCTCAGTGTACTGAATAGCAGTTATTCTTAAATATGTGTTAAATCATGAGTTTTTGTTGCTTTGAGCCACAATCACTTCTGTTAATAAAAAAAGGTGTTTTATTATATAATGCCAAATTATGTGTGCGTAAACTCTTAAACGCAGTCATTACTACCAGAATATATATAATATGTATGTATATATTTATGGTTCTTAAGTTTGGAGGGACTGCTGGCATAGAAATGAGAGTGTTTTTTCCTTTTTATGTTTCTCAAGGACTGTGTATTTAAATTCATGGTTTGTTTCTTTACATTTTAAAGTATACAGCATACTTCATATATTTTACTTTTATAAAAAGCGGCCCTTGTCCTTTTGTTACTTATGTTAACACAGATTTCATCCATGCACTTGGTAGTTTTCTTTTTGAAATAAAGTTACTGCTGATTCAGGGTCCACTTTCTACATTTAATAAGAGGTGTTTTGCTTTTCGTTTTGTTTTGTTTTCTTTTCTTTTTTTAGGACCGTTTCCAGTTCGCTTGTCATTTCATGAGAAATAACTAAAATTTGTGAATAAGAAAAATTGTAATATTTCTCTAGGTTACCTCTACTTGTAGATCTCATGCTGGATCTGATAATTAGCAAACAAATAGGACATTGCTGTGGGGATACACTTATCAGGATGAAAGTTTATTTTTGACCAGTGCTGACAGTGTCTAATACTTCAAGCTAGCTCGACTCCGTTTTTCCTGCTGCTCCCCCTCCGCTTTTATTTTGCCGACCGGGTGAATCAACCTGTGATTAAAAGAAGTTTGATCAGAAAATGAAAGGTTCTCTGAATTTTCTGGCTTCTTCCTCAAGGTTAATGGGAGAAGAAGCAGGTGGTTCAGAGGGCCCCTGTGGTGGGGATCCGTGTCTTTTATTTGTTTGGAAAAGGATACATTTTGGAAGTTGATCTTGCGTGGCCAGTGGCGGTAGGCCTCGCACTGGAGACCATTTTGGAAACTGGCGGTAGACGCCAGAGGGCGTAAATGGCTGAAGTACCAATATTTTGAAAATTGTTAAATGATACTTCCATGCATTAACTAAAATATTATGTAATTATTGGTACTGTATTCTTTTCAGTGCAAGAAAGTACCTGGGAATTTTGTAACTTCTACCATTATAACGAGTACTTAGGCCCCCGTATTAAAGCTGGAATTATTGTCTTCATCATCAAATAAGTACATCCTTATACAATTTAAAGTAATTGTTGTTTTTTTTTTTTTAATGTTTACTTTTGAGAGAGAGGGAACGCACGCATGTGGGAGAGGGGCAGAGGGAGAGGGAGAGAGAAAAATGCCAAGCGAGCTTTGCGCTGTCAGCGCTGAACTGGAAATGGGGCTTGACTCTCGAACTCCGATCTGAGCCGAAGTCTGACACTTAACCGACTGAGCCACCCAGGCGCCCTTACATTAATTGTTAACCAAAGGAGAACACACGCTTTTTTACAAAATCCACTTGTGCTCCGAGCCTCAGCTCTAACAACTGCAGCCTCTGGGCCCACGCTCATCACCCTCTCCTGTCCGCTCCTGGGGCAGCCCTCCCCGCGCCTTGGTAATTATTACTTGTGGGTTACACCTTTATTGCTTGTGGGTTACACCTGATCGTTCAGAACTGGCTCACGTGTAACAGTTCTAGAGTCATTACTCTGATAGAGTGGCTCTCTGTTGCAGTCGGCTACCCACACACTTCATACGTAACTATCCTGGTACCAAGCGTTGGCAAGAGGGACGGGTATTCCACTATTCTTCTGCTTCTCCTTTCATTTCTTGCCCGGTTCTTCCTTTTCCTTCTTCCATGTTTGGCATAGGTTTTAGGCCATCCATGGACTTCGTTTAGACTTGTTTCTAAGCTAGCAGGCATTTGGTACATCTCTCTAATAAAATCACTGCTGGGCATTCATGTGTCTTTATAAGGAAAGCTTTATTTTTAGGTATTTATTAGGCACCTAAACATGTGTTAATTATCGTTCAGTATTTAAAACGCACTAATTATTTGCATTATGGAAACATTCATTGATTGCAACTGGTCCTTGTGACAAAAATGTGATTGAAATTGTATATTCAGTTTTAAAATAAGGGAATATGTCATTACTTTAACAGTTTACACATATTTATTTCATAAGTAATTCAATAAATATTGATTACTATGTATGAGGCTCCTTGTATAAGTAGTGTGTTTGTCTTACTGCATTCTTATTTGTATATGATGCATTGATTTGTAAAATCTCTTTGTTTTTCTTAGATAAAATTGAAGAAGCACAAAAAGAGCTTAATGGGGCAGAAGTGTCAAAAAAAGGTAAATTAAAGTCAACCCCAATGTATTCTGTATTCTTAACAGAGATTCCTATTCAGATCCCTATAATTGCAGCCTTACTAAATCTATCAGTGAAAACATATCACGGAATTAGAAATCACCTTAGACTGATTGATACCTGAAAGTATATGGACTTTACTTCCTGAAGTGCTTTAGCTACTTCTGTAGCTATTCTGTAACTGTTTCTACAAATTAAGATATTGCTGGTAGGATTATGAGAGATCATTGCAGCTCTTTCGAAAGTCCTATTTATGAGACTGTCCCATAGCAGCAATAAAAGTACCAATGTGATGCCTGTGTTTCAACATGTATGTGCCTATCTCTGTATGTTCTTGTGATGCAGTATTTTTTTCTAATGACGAAAGCCCAAGATAGATAAAATTATATGAATGCTAGTCAGGGGGAAGAATGGTTGAATCAGTTTAATACATTGTATTTTGGGATATATTATGCATCTTTTCAAGAAACGTTAATTCTTTCAATTGACGGTGGTTTATGGATGAATGAGGAAAACGAAATTGCACGGTAGCTTGTAAAATATCTCAGTTTATAAGTTTCATCAAATTTCAAAGGCATACACGCCTACATATTTATACACATTTCACACAAATACGTTTACAAAGGTGGAAGGAAGGGTTTGAGGAAGTTTAACTTTCCTTTATATGGCTTTATGGTTTTTATTAATTACAATGGTTGTAATTTTGTATAAAAAATTTAAAGGCAAAAATTGGTTTTCATGGTAGAAAACCTAGTGTTCGTTTTTCCAGATAATATGAAAAATACATTCAATATTAAATAGTCTGTGGAGAGGGGAAGACAGGTGGATCGTCTCCCAACACTGTATGTTAATGAGTAAAATCGATTAAAAGGATATAATTAAAGCTCCCATTATAGCATTTATATTTCATGACTTATTATTTCTTTGTCCTTATTATATTTTCTAATTATAGTGGAATATTTTGACAGTAATTTAGCTATATATGAATCCAACGGAAAGTCTATTTTCTTTTTTTTTTAAATCGATTTAGGTTCTTAGCTAAGTACCTTTAGTAGAAATATTTCTGGCTGTTCAGGTTTTCCATCCCTTGGACCAACCTGTGAACCTCCAAGATGCTGTGGCGTTGGTCTGAATAGTTACGTTGTGATGTGCAGCCACCTTGAAGTGTCTCTCCATGTTCTTCTTCTCGCATAACAAACAGGATCCTTTAATGATATTCTTGCAGAAAAGCCTAGAAAGAGCAGAGAAATCACTATAGCCATGCTGTCCCTTTCCAAGGTTGACTAAAGGTCCCTTCCCTCATTGCTGTAGACATAAAGCATGTTAAGACACACAGGCTGTAAGAGATGCTTTACATCCAGTAATGGTTTAGAGCTGCTGCAAGGAGAAAAATAAATGTGTGCTTGTTTTGCATTTCCTTCTTTCTTACTCCCGTGGCAAAGAATTTTAAGAACAGTGAACTAAATGCCTATATAGGAAGGAGGAAGCGAACAAAGGTTCTAGAAAAAGAAATTGGATAATGAGTTTCAGAATAATCCAGTGGGCTACACTTGGCAGGCTACACTTATTTAAGACCGAGGATGAATACCAAGTGAGCATTGTTCTGTGCGGTTCGCTGCCTAGAATTACTACTTGGCTTTCATTTTTACGCACACATTCGGGGCAAATTAAAAATGAAGTAGTTTTTGGGGCGCCTGGGTGTCTCAGTCGGTTAGGCGCCCAACTTCAGCTCTTGTCATGATCTCACGGTCTGTGAGTTCGAGCCCTGCATCGGGTTCTGTGCTGACAGCTCAGAGCCTGGATCCTGCTTCAGATTCTGTGTCTCCCTTTCTCTGCCCTTCCCCTGCTCACACCTCCCCCCCCCAAGTAAGTAAACATTTAAAAAAAATTTTTGTTTAAATGAAATAGTTTTTCTCTCAAGTATAATTAAGGAATAATATCATTTTGTCTTCAACAATATGAGATAAAAATCTTTCAGTAATAAAAGTATTGAGATTTCTCAAATCTTTGCTGGCCGAGCTGCTGATTAAAGGAAATTCATTTCTTCCTTTGGATAATATGCTGTAAAAATTTGTTGTTATTTTTATTAGGATGATTCATCTAGGGCAGATCACTTTTTCACTATTTTTTCTTTTTTTCTTTTTTTAAAAATTTTTTAATGTTTTTATTTATTTTTGAGACAGACAGAGACAGAGCATGAATGGGGGAGGGGCAGAGAGAGAGGGAGACACAGAATCGGAAGCAGGCTCCAGGCTCTGAGCCATCAGCCCAGAGCCTGACTCGGGGCTCGAACTCATGGACCGCAAGATCATGACCTGAGCTGAAGTCAGACGCTTAACCGACTGAGCCACCCAGGCGCCCCTTTTTTTTTTTTTTTAATTTTATTTTAATTTCACTATTTTTTCAACAGGCTTTGCTTTTTCCCCCTGAAAGTTTGACTTTTTTCTTCTATATATAGCTATTGTTCTATAATGCTGTGGTTCTAAGGTTTTTTTCTCCATTGAAGATACTGTAATTGTTCAATTTATTTATTGTTCTTTCTCCTTTCCTTCTTTTTTTTTTTTTTAACCATTAGTACAAGTAACTAATTTGAATCTAGCATTAATGGCAAGCCCTTAAAAAACCCACAAAAAAAGAAAAAACACCTCGGTTATTGATAGATCTTTATTGTTTTCTAACATTTTAAGAAAAGATTAATCTGTTTAGTGTAATAGGGTGGCAAAAAAAGTGACTTTGCCCATTACGCACCAATAAAATAAAGAAGGGCACTAAATTATGTTAATGTGTTTCTTTTACTCTTTCTAGCCAGAAAGAATACATGAATGAAAATTAGATGACTTTGATTTATTTTAATTTTAATCAGTTTGGGGATAAACGTAACATGTAACATTCACGTAATTCTCCATAATGTCATTATATTCTTCCTTACAGTGCTCTTTACTTGTTCTTAACATCCATCATATTTGACACTACTCTTAAAATTATTGCATGGGATTTATTTTTTTTTTAACGTTTTATTTATTTTTGAGACAGGGAGAGACAGAGCATGAACAGGGGAGGGTCAGGTCAGAGAGAGGGAGACACAGAATGTGAAACAGGCTCCAGGCTCCGAGCTGCCAGCACAGAGCCCGACGCGGGGCTCGAACTCACGGACTGTGAGATCGTGACCTGAGCCGAAGTCGGACGCTCAACCGACTGAGCCACCCAGGCGCCCCACATGGGATTTAAATAAAATAGTGAATGTCACGGATGTGGGAATGGAAAATGTATAAACTAGGAAGAAATAAATAGATCGGTTTTTCAGGAGAGCTTTCATAGTCTATCTTTTGTATAAGCTTTAATTTTAATACTTTGTTTTAAATTTTTACCCTACAATATTTGACATATGTAAATTAATATATGTAATGTATTACAAATTTTTGTCTTTTAACGTTTATTTTTGAGAGAGAGAGAGACACAGAGCACGAGAGGGGGAGGGGCAGAGAGTGAGGGAGACACAGAATCCGAAGCAAGCTCCAGGCTCCGAGCTGTCAGCACAGAGCCTGACACGGGGCTCGAACTCATGAACCGTGAGATCATGACCTGAGCCAAAGTCGGACGCTTAACCGACTGAGCCACCCAGGTGCCCCTGTATGTAATGTGCTATAAAGCATAAAAACAACATGGTGATCTTTCATTCCACCACCCAGTGTGAAAAGTGGCGCATCGTCAATACCGTTGCATCAACCTGCATGCTCGTCAGTATTTCCCTCTGCTCTTTAGAGGTATTTACCGTCCTCAACTTTGTGTTCATCATGTTAATGCTTCATGAAAATAATTACATATTCTCAAACAGTATACTTTTTAGCTTTGCTTGAGTTTGAGCTTTAAAAATAAAATTATGTTCCCTAATTTTAACAGCTTTTTCACTCAACCTTGTTTCTAAAATGTATGCATGTTGTTGAAAGTAGCTGTTTCTTCCCATTGCTGTAACAATATTTTATTACATGACGCAATATGTACCTCCATTCTCTTGTTGATGGATTTCAGTTATTTCTCCCTTTTTGCTGTCACAAACAGCGCAGCTCCGAATACTCTCATAGCCTAGTGCACATGTGTGAGTTTTCCGGGACATACACAGGGAGCGTAGATGTTCAGCTTCATAAGATGATGCGAGATGGTTTTCCAGAGTTTTTTGGAAATTTTACATTTCCTCCATCAGTGTCTAAGAATTCATTTTGTGCTATCCAGTACTTGTATTGTCATTGTTTTTATTTTTTCCAGTTGGATGGGTAAAAAATAGTATTTTGTTCTGCTCTGGATTTATTTTTCCCCAATTAGTAATAATGTTAAACATGTCTTCACTTGTATACCACTTTCTTGAAATGCTTACTTGTATCTTTTATGCATTTTAAACATCTTCTTTTTTTTAAATATATTTTGGATAACAGCTCTTTATTCATGTTATGTGCTTTAGTTCTGGGCTTACTTTTTTACTTTCTTTAAAGTACTTTTTGGGGGGGCGCCTGGGTGGCTCAGTTGGTTGGGTGTCCGACTTCGGCCCGGGTCATGATCTCGCAGTCCATGGGTTCGTGCCCCGCGTCAGGCTCAGTACTGACGGCTCAGAGCCTGGAGCCTGCTTCAGATTCTGGGTCTCCCTCTTTCTCCCCCTCTCCTGCTTGTGCTCTGTCTCTGTCTCTGTCTCTCTCTCTCTCTCTCAAAAATAAATAAGCATTTAAAAATTTTTAAAAATGACTAAATAAATAAAGTACCTTTTGGTACACAGAAGTTCTTGGTTTTAATATCATCAACTATTAAGCTTTTTCATTTATGATTAGTATTTTTTGTTGTTGTATTTCTGGAGATTTTTAAATATATTTGCTTGCCTTAAATTCTTCCCTCCCACAAGGTCTTACATGTTTTTTCTCTGTTTTCTTCTAAACAAAACAAACAAAACAAAAAAACAAAAAAAAAAACCTTTCACATTCAGATAAAAAAATACATCTGAAGTTTATTTAAAAAAAAAATACAGTGTGAGTTTGGGTTCCACTTTCTTTCTTTTTTTACCCCAAATGGATAACTATTTGTCCCAGAGTATTTATTACATTGATTCTCCTTTTACTCTTTTTCATCTTAATTTTCTTGATAGGTATGGGTTTGTTTCTTGGCTCTCTGTTCTCTTCTGTTAATCTGTGAGTTAATATTACAATGTGTTAATTACTATCACTACATGTTTCAATACACAGCAGGGAAAATTCCTAAAGTGTTTTGACTATTTCTAGTTTTTTGCTCATCCATTTAAATTTTAGAATCAGCTTTTAAAATAACTTGTTGGGACTTTGTTTGGGATTGCATTGAATTTGGGGCAAACTGACGATTGTCACAATTTTCAGGCTTTCTATCTCCAAAAATAATATATTTTTGATACTTGTGTTTTCTTTGTCTTATAGTTTCTTCCATATGGATCTTGTACTTATTTTATTGAATTTATTTCTTGAAACTTTATTTTTTTACTGATTACATTGATTGTGTGTGTATATATGTGAAATTGTTTTTTAGCTCTTGTTGGCAAATAGAAATGCAGTATATTTTTTGTATATTCATCTTGTATCCAGCCACTTGGCTGAATCATTCATTCCAAAAATTTGTTTGCAGGTGCTTTAGATTTTCTTGTAAACAGTCTGATGCTAGCAGTAATGCAAGTTTTGTTTCCACCTTTTTAAATTATTGTTCCTTTATTTAGTTTTATTGTTTTACCCAGTAGGCTCTGGTAAAATCAAAAGAATGGTAGTATTGGCGTCCTTAACTTGTTCTTGTTTGTAAAGGGAATGCTTCTAATATTTCATGAAAATGTTTAAAGTCTTTTTAGGGGAAGGGAGGGTCAGGGTTTTTTTTGTTTGTTGTGTGTGTGTGTGTGTGTGTGTGTGTGTGCGCACGTCCACGCGTGCTCTTGTTTAAGTAAATCTCTACTGAGATTTTTAAAAGAATCATAAGTGGATCTTTTTTTCATCAAATGGTGTTTCTTCATATGTAGAGCTTAATCTTATAGTCTCCCTTCTCTCATTCTAGTGTTTAAACTTCTCTTGCATCCTCTTAATACAATGAATTTAGTCTCGATTTTTATCTTTTTAAATACACTGCTAGATTTAATTTGTTAATATTTGATGAAAAATTCTGGGGCACCTGGGTGGCTCAGTCAATTGAGCTTCGGACTCTTGGTCTCAGGTCAGGTTGTGATCTCAAGTTTCACGGTACTAAGCCCTGCATTGGGCTCCACGCTGATAGTGCAGAGCCTGCTTAAGATTGTCTCCAAAATAAATAAATAAAATTTGAAAAATATATATTTGTTGAAGTATTCTATATCCAGGTTCAAATTGAAGATATTGGTCTGTAGTTTTAGTTTCTTTTAATTATCCATGCCTGATTTATTTCACAATTATAGTAGCTCAGTAGAGGTGATCTGAGAACTATCCTCCTGTTTCCTATGGACGTATTTGTTTAATACTGGAATGATAGCTTTATAGGAAGGTCGTAGGATATATTTTGACTTTGATTTAAAAACATTTTTTTTATGTTTATTTTTAAGAGAGAGAGAGAGAGAGAGCACGCAAGCAGGGGAGGGGCAGAGAGAGAGAGAGAGAGAGAGAGAGAGAGAGAGAGAGGGAGACACAGAATCTGAAGCAGGCTCCAGGCTCTGAGCTGTCAGCACAGAGCCCGACATGGGTCTCGAACTCATGAGCCATGAGATCATGACGTGAGCCGAAGTTGGACCCTTAACTGACTGAGCCGACCAGGTGCCCCTATTTTGACTTTCAAGAGGAGTTGAGGGTAGATTTTTAAGTGTCAAATCAGTATATTTAATAGTATGGATCTACTCAAGTTTTCTTTTTTCTCTTCTATCAGAGAGTACGTTATATTGTTGTAATTTATACATTCTCTTAAGTCTTCACATTTATTGGTAAAAAGTCATTTGTGGTATTCTCTTACTCTTTCATTGCTGCTGGATTTTTTCATTGTTAATTTTGTTCGTTTGTGCTTTTTCTCTCTTGATTAGTCTTACAAAAGGCTTGTCTGCTTCACTTCCAATTATACCAACTTCTGATTTTCTTCATACTCTTTTGTAGCATCCTTTTAAGTTATCAGTAAGTTTTGCTTTTTTATTATACTTTTTCCTCTTTTTCTTTGGGTTCGCTCTGTTATCAAATTTCTTAGGTTGGAATCTGGGCTAATTTATTTTAAGCATTTGGTTTTTTTTAATTCAAATCACTTCAGGGTATTAATTACCTTCTAAGTTATTGCTTTAGTTAAATTGTACACGACTTCATATTTACTGCTTTCATTAATGTCTATGCTGTTTTCTTCTTTTACCCTCTTGACAGTTTTTTTCCTCACATTTTTGGGGATTTTATTTATGTTTTTGTTAGTGATTTCTCACTTAATTGCATGTTATATTAATTGTTTTTTTAAAACCAGTTTGTATTTCTAAAATAATTTGCTCTCTGTATCTGAACACTGTGAACTCAAGATTTTCGGGAAATGTTCTACACAAACGCTCCTGGATTTTAAGCTAGAAATTTAGAATTCAGTGCCTTATAAACTTTAGGGTTACAAAGATTAAATAGCTGCAGTTGAAAGATGTCAAATAACATTACCCCCAGGAGAATGCAAGCAGGAAGTGAAATGAGGAGGCTTCGAGTCCTTGTCCAACGTTTATTTATTTTTGGGACAGAGAGAGACAGAGCATGAACGGGGGAGGGGCAGAGAGAGAGGGAGACACAGAATCGGAAACAGGCTCCAGGCTCTGAGCCATCAGCCCAGAGCCCGACGCGGGGCTCGAACCCCCGGACCGCGAGATCGTGACCTGGCTGAAGTCGGACGCTTAACCGACTGCGCCACCCAGGCGCCCCTCGAGTCCTTGTCTTGGACTGTGCTGTTCTAACATTATTTCGTGTCCTAACTGGGTGAGAGCTGAATCTATGAGTCCTATTCTAAATGACCCTTTGAGTGATGAGATTATGATAGTGTGTAAGTCACCTCCTTTAAAAATGTTGTGATAATGCAGGAAAAAATAGGATTCAGACAGTGGGTACTGAAGAAGGTAGAGATCGTAGGTCAGCTTGCAGTGGAATTTTTCACATTAATTCTGTCTCAAACAGCAAAATCCTGACATTGCCGTCATAACGCCAGCCATCTCCTTCCAGCACCTGGGGTGTATCACTCTGAAGTTTTATACTCCAGCCACCAGAAAGTTTTGTATGTACAAAATAGTTTCTGTTAATCATCCATTTTACCATGGATCTGAGAGTAAGGAGGTCCTAAGCATATATATATACATATATATGTATATATATACATACATGTATATACATATATATGTATATATATATGGTTTGTATGGTTTAAGAGACAGTGTAAGGAATCCATACTGACTGCTCAAGTAACTTTGTGATTTCAGATTTGCTCCGAGGAATCACTTGACAAGTAGGATTTTTGTTAACATAGGCATAATTTATGCCCTGGAATTACCCTCCTGCTATCCGGGGAAGCTTGAGGGAAGTTAGGTTTCTGTGAAAAACTAGACAGAGTAATTCTGAAGTGAGACTAACAGAGTAATGAGCAGAAAACTAGGTTGTGGAATTCTAATTAGTGTGTACATAAGAAACCTAGACTTTGCTCACCTACTTTCCTAATTTTTTTAAGCTTCTTATAAGATGAGTAAGTTTGTGAGAAGTACAAAAAATACTCCCATTTTTTTTTAAGTACAGCATATGCTACTTTAAAAAATGAGGCTGATTTGGAATAATATTATATATTAATAATGTGCTTTAATGCTAATGACATTCTCTTCCTTAAGAATTCTGCTAAGCATATTTAAGAAAATATAAGGGCTTGTTCTTAGGTTAGGGACAGTGAAGTCCTTCCTGAGACTAAAATTGAGGTGCATTATGGAAAATTTGGACTCATTTCATTAAATTAAAATGAATAATGTTAATGCCATAAAAGTAAGATAAAAAGGTTTTAAAATAGTTTGGGAGAAAGTTTGTGCAATAAAACAAAACCTGGTTGGCTTTATCAAAATGTAATAAATCTAGAAGGGCATTAACAGTTTACTAAATGCAAGTTCCCAGCCAGAGGAAAGGCTGGTGTACTTCTCATTGAGATGTCTGAACTTCAGAGTATTTTAAAGGAATGCAGTTTTGTTACTTTAGTATATAGTAACACTCGTCAAGTATATATTCTTGACAAGTTGTGGTCCTTGAGTTTATAAATTAATTGCTAGGAAATAATGTGTTTAAACGAGCTTGTTAATGGATGTTTATTTTCAATAAAAACACTTATATTGGGGCGCCTGGGTGGCGCAGTCGGTTAAGCGTCCGACTTCAGCCAGGTCACGATCTCGCGGTCCGTGAGTTCGAGCCCCGCGTCAGGCTCTGGGCTGATGGCTCAGAGCCTGGAGCCTGCTTCCAATTCTGTGTCTCCCTCTCTCTCTGCCCCTCCCCCGTTCATGCTCTGTCTCTCTGTCCCAAAAATAAATAAACGTTGAAAAAAAAAAAAATTTTTTTAAAAAAAAATAAAAACACTTATAAATTCGGCGTTCTTAATAAATGCCCTAAAAATGCATCATGTTTTTCCTGTAAGGTTGTTAGTTCATTCTTTTTTCAATAAATTTGTATTGTGCTTCAGACATTCTTTGTAGCCCTGGGGAGTAAATAGGAAAGAAAAAGTCTAACCCTCAAAAGAACCCATCACCTTAGCTCAGCTCTTGGCCAAATTATCCTGAAATCTGAATTGGTAGAATCAAAATTCATGAGGTTTTATGTAGCCTGGCAGTGATGCCTAACAAATTTCCCTTGGGAGAACGGCAACAGATTTTCTGATTTTTAGGGAAAAGAAGCCCTCTTCTTTTAGTATTTTATTACTTGGAATTTTAGATTTAAACATTCAGGTTTCATGAAGTTTTCTCCTAGTGTAACAAACCATGCTAATTTGAACCATGGAAGGATTAGAATTGTTTTAATGATATGGGCAGTGTGTCTGGCCTAAAGGCGCCATAGGTCAATCCTGTCAATATTTGTAGATTTAAAAACACCAGGTGCTAAGAGATCATTGTTGTTCAGATAGACTGTGCCAGCCACATAGAAGATGATTTGCACAACGGTAAATCAAAGCATTTTTTAGTACACCAGTGTAAAATAAATGTCTTTCAGCGTTCCGTACCCGTGGTGTTTAAATGCAAAAACACCCAACACTTTGTTGCCCGTAGAATACGACAGGCAAAAATCCTTCCTACTTTCTTAGCAGAATGCGAATTCTGTGACTGATTACTTATCTGTTGAGTAATCATTCATTAAATTAGAAACTTCAGTAGCTAACAGGATTTTTATTTTATGGGATTCACGATATCATCGATTTGCATTCTCTTGCATTTTTATGGCATATTCCATTGACTTCAAGATGCTATTGATGGTGAGATGCGCACTGATTTCATGCACCATTTAGAAAGGGAAAGTCACTGCCGGTTGAATCGTGACACAGTGCTCTTATAATTGAGTAGAAAATGAATCCTGATTTCAGGGAGATTAAAATTTCAAAGAGTGTTTGCTTGAGAGTCCACAGAGTACATATTTACATCCACCGCTTCATTTTTTGGTACGAGAGATGAAGTGGTTCAGATGACGACGTGTGGATTTGAGCGGCTTTGAGGACCGCGTCCCGGAGGACTGTGAAGAACAAAGGAATGGATCTTTTTCTGTTGGTTCACTTGGGGACTCATGGAAGAATGATGTGTGTGCTGGGGGGGGGAACAGGTTATGTTCAACTTACACTCTTTGCTTCTTGGGTAACCGACCCCATGCACATGCCTCCGTATTTTCTATGTAAATAATGTCGCACGGTGACTTAACAGGATAATCTGTGTTACTGCTGATCTATTTAGACATTTCTCCACTTGGCTGCTGTAATCTACGTGTGGGGCAAAAGGAAAAAGAGGGAAGCAAGCTCAGATACTTATTGCCTACAGAGAGACTTGTTCTTTTCTGTTAACACAGATGAGAGAAGGCACTAGACAGTGTGGGCATGAAACCAAGGAATAGAATCCCAGGAAAGGAAGAATAGAAAATAAAAGCGAGCGGAGGCAGAATAAATTGAAAATGGATTAAACAACTGAGAGAAACTCTGGAAACTAAATTAAGAAGAAAAAAAAAATTAAACACTGTTGTGGAAATAGCAAAGTACCATTTCACCCAAACATGGTATCCTTTTGTCAGTTTCACGACTCGGAGTGTGTTTTACTGGATTGGACCGCCTATGGGAGGAGTATAAAATTGTGAGTGGCGATGCCTTAAGAGTTTTGCCCTGAGCACCAAGCACAAAATTAACTGTTTCCTTTAAGAAGAGATTCGGAAGCAGCAAATGAGATTCTGTGGATGAGGGAGGAAGGGTACAGAGAGCACTGAAGAATGTTTAAGTGAGAACAAATGTAGGTAGTGGCATCGACACGTCGTCCGATGGTTAGTGGGAAGTAGACTCCACCAGACCGCAGAACAGATCGTATTGGGGGTGCAGCGCGCTAACTGCACAGGAGCAGGGAAGGAGGGGGTTGCTGTGGGGTGTTTATTTCTGGAGGCCCACCACCGAGCATGGGGTTAGCCACTCAGAAACTGTTTAATGAAACCCTTTAATGGCTGTCTGTGGCTCTTAGCCTGAAGACAGTCTCCAAAACGCAGCGAATGAGAGAGACCTCGGCTCGCTAAGCCCTGCCCCTCACCCACTCACCCCTGCCTCCTGTGAGTGCTGGGATTCCTCCAGTTAATTTTTGCCCACTGCCCCACCACCAGTACTTGCCCCAGTTCCTAGTGCATAGAGTAGTAGGCACTTGGCAGACGGTCACTGAATAGGTGAAGGTGGGTGTGTACGTGCATGAGGGAGAGAAGAGAGTGACTTCCTTCGCATTACAGGCAGGAGTTTTAAACAATACGTACTATTACTTTCTTCCTATTTTTTACGTGTGGTTACACATTTTTTATTTCTTCTGGTATAACCTAGATTGCGTATCTGAAGTAAGTTTTTCATTATATTAAATTGTCTGTATAATTTAATTGTATGTCTCCGCGGTGAACCACAGAACTCACTTAAGTATATCGAGTAAAAATTAAAGCTCTTCTCTAACCTTTAATAGAGACTGCGGACAGCCACTGCAAATGAATCCTTTCTTATGATTTTATTTGAGCACTAAGATTAAAACTATTCTTGGATACTTTGGTAAGATAACAATATCTTCGTTAACCTGGTGAGAGGTTGTGATGTTCTGAATGAAGATTTGAGGATTTCACCTTTCTGAAGGTTTAACGCTATAACCCCGAGAGCCTTCGTGGTAGAAATGTTTATCAAATGGATTTCATACTTTCTTGTCTTGGTTAGCGTTAGCCTCAATTTAAGCTTTCTTTCTTTTTCTTTTCTTTTCGATTGAGGGCCAGTCATGTGCTGGTCCCTGGGGTAGGGAAGGGACAATTGGTAGCATTTGCCCCTGTGGTGAAAATACTCCCGCCAAGACTTGACTTTAAAGCTGCCCAGGGTTGTGTGGCTTCCAGAATTCCTGAATATTTAATAGAGCTGTCTTGAGCACATACTGCTCAAAGAAATTATCATCATGCAGTATTTTTCTTGTGGTTTCAAGTATAGGGAGAGTAAGACTCAGAACGAAACGGACCCCAGTCCTACGTTTAGGACTTTGTTAGAAAAATTGCCAGAGCTTTTGGAATCTTTCTTATGAAAGTGCAACAGGATACAAACCTGAATGACCTTCAAGACAAGGAAATCTGACTGTCTTTTAAAAAGTTCTTATTTGTATTGAAGGCTGAGTCAGCCTCCTACCAGGTGACCTTCTTAAACCTGCAGAAGTACATCCGGGTATCTGATTTTATTCTCCGTGTCAGCTCTCTTGTTAACAACAGTCAGATTTTTATCTCCTGCCTCTCCAGCTCACTATTTTTGCACAAGCCCTGTCATAAGACATTAGAACAACTTATAAAAATGAAAAATGTACTTACTCATAACGCCTCCTCTCGGTTGTTGTTAACTTTTCTACCTTTGCTAACCTGGCTATAGCATAGCCACAGAAGTCCAGTTTTTCTGAGGTGCTCTTTAGAAGTAAGGAGAAGTACTTATCGGAATGGTAAATAAGGTTAATAGAACAAATCTGGAAGTATATACTTGGTTTCCTCTTTGAGTGGCATCTTCAAAGATGTAAGTTATGTGAAGGAGTAATGGCTACAGTGTTTTGTGGGAGTGTAATATTTGTGAAAGTGATATGCACAACCGTAATACGGCAAAAGAGAACAGAGCTGTAGAGTCGTAAGGCTTCCATATTGTATTAGAATCTGCATTAGCTTCCGATAAGTTAGAATGCAAGGTTAAGTTCTAGATCACTACAAAGAGAACCACTCAAAAAAGTTCTGAAAAGAGATCATTAAAGAAATTAAAATGTTGTATTAGAAAATACCATCTTAATATAGAATAAAGCAGTAAAGGAGAAGTGGAAGACCAAGAAAGACACAAGATGAATAGAAGACGAAAAGTGAACTGGCAGACAGGAACCCGGCAGTGTCAACCAAAACATCACACAGGAATTGGTTGAATAATCCTATCAGAGGCAGAGATTGTCGGACCGGTTAAAAAAACAAGATCCAACTATGTGCTGCCTACACGGAGATACACTTTAGATTCAAAGTCGCAACTAGATGGAAACTAACCGGTAGAAAAAGACTTATCATGTAAACAGCCAGCATGAAAAAGCCGAGTAGTTATATTAGAGACTTAAAATAGAGGGGTATTTTCTAATGACAAAAGAATGAATCCTTTGGGAAGACATAGCAGTCATAAACCTATATGTACCTCACAACACAGTCCCAAAATACACGAAGCAAACGGACAGAAATTTAAGGACCAAGTAGACAATTCAGCAGTGTGGTCAGAGACTTCAGTGCCCCACTTTCCAGAATGGATGGGACAGCTAGGCAAAAGGTCAGCCTCGAAGACTTGAACAGCACAGTAAACCCACTGGACCTAACATCTATCTGTAGAACATTCCACACAACAGCAGCAGAACACATATGTTCTCTGGTGTGCGTGGAGCATTCTCCAAGATAGGTCCTAACTTAGGCCATGGAATGATTTATCAATAAATTTAAGAGGACCGAGAAATACAAAGTTTGTTTCCAAAGCGACTTTTCACTATGTCTGCCATAGCTGGCTCGTGAATTCAGACCCTCCCCCATAATTATTGTTCTTTTTCTTTTGAACAGTTTTTTAATGTACGTTGTTGCCCATCTATTATGTTACAGAAGTTTAGTAATGTTGTCTCTTGCACTGTTCAAACCTTTAGCCAGACGATTCTTGGTCTTACTCGGGATGGGAGCTAACCTCAAATTCCACTTACGTTCTATCCTTGCTTTTCTTTTCAGGGCTGAGGTTCTTGTTCAGGAATGCTGCTGTCTTCTGATTGCTTTTCAGTGTTTTTCTCCATTAGGAATATTAACAAGCCTCTGAACTGACTTTGGTTGGTAAAACTCAACTCACATGTCCCTGAATGCCGCGAGAACTAATTGCTCTAATCTTCTGGAGAGATGCCCTTCATGAGGCTTCCTGATGCTCTCAGAAGTCGCTGCTGTGTCCGTACTCACTCCAGGCTTCTAGAACTTTGTCACAGAGCTTGAAGTTCTTTTCTCTTAGGAGCTCGTCCCCCCCCCCCCCCCCGCCGCCTTTGACTCCCATGCCGTCTGTTACCGTGTGTTTGAATTCCGTAGGCTTCGTTCTTTTTCATACAGTCGCTGCTCATTTTGACTTAGCCACAATATTCATCACACTTTCGCTCTTTCACTTCGTCTTACATCTCTAGTTTCCCATCTGGGATCATTTTATTTTACTTCAAGAACAGTCTTCAGTTTTCCATTAGCGCAGGTCTGTTGTGACAAATCACTTCAAGTATCATTTATTAGAAAATGTCTGTTTCATTTTCATTCTCGAAAAATACTTTCACTGAGTATAAAACCAGAGCCTTCCGGCATGGCAGTTCATCTCCTTGAGCACGTTGTTGCTGTTGAGATTGTCACTTGTGAGTCTGATTATTGCTCATTGGAAGGTAACCTGTCTTTTCATTTTAACGTGGCTTCCTGAGACTTTTAATTAAGAGTTTGGCCTCGCCCCTGCCTTGCAGTTTCAGAGTGAGGCGAATAGGTGTGATTTCTCTGTATTTACCATGCGTGTGCTTTACAGCACTCTTGGATTTGTACAGTCACATGTTTCAGTCGTGCCCAATCATTTATGTCCTCATCTTCCGAGATTCCACTTCCAGTCTTTTCGACTCATCCTTTGTTTCAAAACCTCTCCATTTTGTTTGCCTTTTGTCTCTAGTACTTTATTCTCTGTTGTTTCTTTTTGACTCCTCTCCCAGTTCCCTGTCATAATCTGGACTTAAATCAATCCAGTGAGTTCTAAATTTGCAAGTATTTTTCAGTTCTGTCATTTATATTTGGCTTTTCAACTATACTATCTCTTTTTAATTTTTTTTTAATGTTTGTTTATTTTTGAGAGAGAGACAGACAGAGCATTAGCATGGGAGGGGCAGAGGGAGAGGGAGACACAGAATCGGAAGCAGGCTCCAGGCTCTGACCTGTCAGCACAGAGCCGGATGTGGGGCTCGAACTCACAAACCATGAGATCATGACCTGAGCCGAAGTCGGACCCTTAACTGACTAAGCCACCCAGGAGCCCCTCTACTACTATCTCTTTTTATACTTTCCAGTTATCCCTCTGGAATTTTCAATAATATTTCAATATAAACAAAGTAAGTACATTTATTTTAAAGTCTCTGTATGTCAGTTCCAATATATTGGACCCTTGTTGATCTGTTTGTGATGTTGGTTCTTTCTTAGGTGCTTCGTTGTCTTTGAATAGTTAGACATTCTATGTTAAAAACTATCAGGCCTCCAGGGTAGCTCAGTCAGTTAAGCACCAACTTCAGCTGAGGTCATGATCTTGTGGTTTGTGGGTTTGAGCCCCTCATCGGGCTCTGTGCTGACAGCTTGGAGCCTGGAGCCTGCTGTGGATTGTGTGTGTGTGTGTGCGCGCGCGCGTGTGTGTGTGTGTGTGTGTGTGTGTGTGTGTGTGTCTGCCCCCCACCCCACTCGCACTCTGTCTCTCTCTCAAAAATAAACATTAAAAAAAAAAAAGAACAAGTAAAAATTACCAGAATGGTTTGAAGTCCTGGTTGACATCTTCCACCAGAAAAGATTTGAATTCACTTCTGTGAGGCTCCCAGGAGAGCTAACGATCCAGTATCCACTTAATCCAATTTGGGGGTTTGTGATTTTCCGGGGCACTGGATGCAAGTTGGCAGTTCATATGAAGCTTGCTTGGTCTACATCCAGTTCTCTCGTTTCTAGCATAAAGCCATTCAGTCTCCCAACAGGGAATACGTAGATATTCATAGGGACTCCACGCCTGGCGTGCCCCGGATTCTGGCACATATCTACTCAGCTCCTTTCGATTGTCGTGAGAACTGCCCCAGCCATTTACCTGCTCCTTCTGGACAAACCTTCCCTGAGCAAAAGGAGCCCTACATGCTGACTTCACCCTTTTGGACCTGTACCCTCCCCTGGATCTTGGCCCACTAACTTTGCACTACCTTCCTACTGTTTCACTGCCTTCAAGCTGATAATATTTATATTTTATTTAGCTATTCTGTCATCTTCCAAGGAATATCATTTGAATTGCTTAAATTACTTAATTCTCCATCACTGTACAGTTCTTTCTATTTTCAGAGTATCAACCCATTATCTGCGTTACGTATTGCAGTATGTTTCTCTTTGTCATTTGCCTTTTTGCATATCAAAGAGTTTTTTTATACACACCCAGATTTCTTCCAGAGAGTTCACTTCTCTGTGGTTTTATTGCTTACCTTGAATGTGAGTGAGCTTAGTGTGGAATGTGGTGTTTGCTTACTGTTTACCTTCCCTTTGTTCCATGTGTTTAAAAATTAGATCATCCTTTCCCCAAGGTTTTGAAATATTTTTCGTGTACTGAATACACATATGATGGGATCTTTCTTTGAGTTTTCAGTTTAACTATTAATCTGATTTTGGAAAAGTACTTTACTGTTTAATCATTAAATGCCTCTCCATGTCGGTGACCTTATAACATTCTTTTTCAGAATTTTATAGTATAATTTAGAATATTTATTTCCCCAAGTGAAGATTAGAGTCACATAAAATTAAAAAAAAGAACAACTTTTGGGGTGCCTGGGTGGCTTAGTCAGTTAGGTGTCCGAGTTCGTCTCAGGTCATGATCTTGTGGTTTGTGGGTTTGAGCCCTGTGTAGGTTTGAGCTCTATGCTGACAGCTCAGAGCCTGGCGCCTGCTTCAGATTCAGTGTTTTCCTCTCTCTCTGCCCCTCCCTTGCTCGTGGTCTGTCTCTCTCTCAAAAATAAATAAATATTTAAAAATTAGATTTATAAAAAAATAATGAAAAGAATTTAAAAAGAACAACTTTTTTGGGGTGCCTTGATGGCTCAGTTGGTTACGCATCTGACTTTGGCTCAGGTCATGATCTTGTGGTTTGTGAGTTTGAGGCCTGCATTGGGTGAGCCCAGCTTCTCTCTCTCTCTGCCCCTTGTGGAATTCTCTCTCTCTCTCCCTCTCTTTCTCTCTCTGCCCTTCGCTCACTTGAGCCCTCTCTCTCTCTCTCAAAAAATAAAAATATAATAAAAAAATAACTTTTTTATTGTTGGAAATTGTGTGAAGTTTAGAAATTTGAAAAGAACTGAATCAATATCTTCAAAATATTCTTTCCAGGAGCATGGTGTGTTTCTTTGTTTTGTAAGTCTTTTTAAAAAAAAAATAGAAAACGCTTAATTTCTTGTACGTTTTGAATATTTTGTGCCAAATTTATTCCTAGACATTTTTCTGTTATTGCTGTTACAGATAGAATATTTTTTCCTTGTATTTTCTAACTAGTTGTTTTTGGTGCAAATGACAAGATTGATATTTTTATGCTTTTGGTGGACACCTACCTTCTGATTAAAAATCATAGGGATTCGGGGCATCAGGGTGGCTCAGTCGATTGTGTCCGACTTCACCTCAGGTCATGATCTCATGGTCTGTGAGTTCGAGCCCTGCGTTGGGCTGACAGCTCAGAGCCCGGAGCCTGCTTTGGACTGATTCTTTGTCTCCCTCTCTCTCTGCCCCTCCCTCGCTCATTCATTCTCTCTCTCTCTCTCTCTCTCTCTCTCTGTCAAAAATAAACATTAAATTTTTTTTTTTTTTAAATCATAGCAATTATGGCAAAAATCTCTTTGTCGTCCCATGGTTCAAAAGAGATTTCTCTGGTGTCTGATTTTGAGTGTTGCATATCGTGGGCAAGGTAAATATTCTTTATGGTGTTTTCCTAGTTCCCTAGAGTTTTGCTTAGATTTTTCTGATTTCCCTGTGACTTCCTCTCTGACCCCTAGGCTGCTTAGAAATATGTTGTTTCATTTCCAAATATTTGGGGCTTTCCACATGCCATTCTGCTTCTTATTTCGCATTTGATTTTGTTGTGGTCACAGAGACCATACCTTTTGTGTCCTTGTAACCTTTTGGAGCAACAGACCTTGGTTTTAAATTTAAAGTCACCTGTGCCCAGCGGCTACCTGTGTTAGTTTCCCGGGGCTGCAGAACAAATTACTGTGAACTTAGCAGTTTAAAAAATACTTACTATCTTACGGTTTTTAGGTCAGAGCCTGCAGTGGTCTCACCGGGCTGTAACCAAGCTGTCTGTCAGCAGGGCCACCTTTCCGGAGGCTCTGGGGGAGAATCCGGTTCCTTGCTCATTCAGATCTGGGCAGAATTAAACTCCTGTGTCTGTCAGCCTGAATTCCTCGTGGCCATGCTGGCCTTCCCAGCTTCTAACGTCACCTGCTTTCCTTGGATCCTGGCTGCAGTAGCTGTTCGGGGTCGTCCCACTTCAGATCTCTCTTTTTCTCTCTCTCCCTTTCCTTTCTCTTTCTCTCTCACATCTTCTGTCAGTGGATTCACTTTGAAGAGATCCTACGATAATCCAGGGTAGGCTCCATATTTTAACGTCCGTGACTTTATCACATCGACAAGGTCCCCTTTGCACGTGTCAAGGAACCTAGTCGCCCGTTCTGGGGATTAGGGTGTGGACGTTTTGCAGGGCCATCATTTTGTCTGCCACACTACCATGTAGGACAGTGTGGCATCCTACTGCATTATATTCAAGGTTTTTTCAGCGTTTATTTACTTTTGAGAGAGGGAGAGAGAGTGTGAGTAGGGGGCGGGCAGAAAGGGAGGGAGGGGCACCGAATCCGAAGCGGGCTCCAGGCTCTGAGCGGTCAGCACAGAGCCCGACACGGGGCTCAGCCCACAAACCACGAGATCATGACCTGAGCTGAAGTCGGAGGCTTAACCGACGGAGCCACCCAGGTGCCCCTCACTGCATTATATTTTAAAGTGATGCAATTTTAAAAATTCTTTTCTAAATTTCCTTTTATTGTTATTTTCGGAGCTCTTTATTTATATATGGAGATCCAAATTAAAGTTGTAACATTTCAGCACAGGCCAGGCGGCAATATGCTCTGTTTTTGTTTTCCTGTGAAAGTCTTTGTTTTGCCTGCATTTTTGCAAACTGTTATCCTTTGATAGAGAATTCTGAGTGGGCCATTTATTTTTTTCTTTCAGTAGTGTGAAAATATCACTGCAGAGTTTCTGTTGAGAAATCTGCTTTAATTTTTCTCTTTGTCTGTAATACATTTTTCTAACTTCTGGGTACCTTCAAAGTTTTGAATTTTCTTTTTTCTTTGGTTTTCAGCACATTGAATATAACTTAGCTATGTGTTTTTACCTCCTTTCTTTCTTTTTCTTACTTTTAGTTTTTGGTTTTTCTTCTCATCTTTCCTTATTTTTACTCATCCAGTTGAAGTTCTCTAAGCTTTTTTGATCTATGGTTTGTTTATTTTTGGAAAATACTTGCTGTTATCTCTTCACTTATTTCTACTACCCTATTTGTTCTTTTTCCCTTTTGTGATTCTTTTTTTTTTAATTTCTTTTAACGTTTATTTATCATTGAGAGACAGGTAGGCACAGAGTGTGAGCAGGGGAGGGGACAGAGAGGAGGAGACACAGAATCCGAAGCAGGCTGCAGGTTCTGAGCTGTCAGCACAGAGCCTGACGTGGGGCTCGAACTCACAAACTGTGAGATCATGACCTGAGCCAAAGTCGGTCACCTAACCAACTGAGCCACCCAGGTGCCCCCCTTTTGTGATTCTAATTCTACATTAGACCATTTGACATTGTCCTATGGGTCTTGGATGCGCTATTCTTTTGTTTTGTTTCCATACTGTTTTTCTTTCCTTTTAAAAAAAAAATTATTGTTTATTTACTTTGGAGAGACAGAGACAGAGTGTGAGTGGGGGAGGGGCAGAGAAAGAGGGAGACACAGAATCTGAAGCAGGTTCCAGGCTCCGAGCTGTCGGCACACAGCCCAGCACGGGGCTCGAACCCACGAACCACAAGATCGTGACCTGAGCTGAAGTCAGCAGCTTAACCGACTGAGCCACCCAGGCGCCCCTACATTTTTAAGTTATTTTTTAGAGAGAGAGAGAGAGAGAGAGACCAAGAAAGTGAGCAAGCATGAGCAGTTCAGAGGAAGAGGAAGAGAGAATCTTAAGCAGTCTCCATGCTCAATGCAGAGCCCATCTCAGGCCTTGAGATCATGACCTGAGCCCAAATCAAGAGTCTGACTCTTAACTGACTGAGCCACCCAGGGACCCCTCCATGCTGTTTTTCTTCTTTGTGTGATTTTTTTTTTTTTGGTTAATCTGTAAGTTCACTGATTCCTTAGTTTTGTCAAATATACTAATGAGTGTATAAACGGCTTTCTTTGTTTCTATTACTTTTCCTTTTATTTCTAACATTTTCATTTGACCATCTCACTGAGTTTAAATTCCCATGTTGTCAACTTTTTCCTCCGGCCCTTTTGACACGTTGATTATAGTCATTTTAAATCCCCTGTCTTGAGCGTTCGGGCACCTATGTCATCCCCGAGTCTGGTTCTCTTGACTATTTTGTCTCTTGACAGCGGGTCAGTCGTGCCTGTATTTTAACTTTCTATTGAGGTTCGGATATTGTGTGCATAACAGTAGTTACTGGGGTCACGAGCTTTTAATGGCTAGAAATGGGCACTGTTTTTCTTTTGTGAGGTCATCAGGAGGGGAATTGAGGCTGTCTGTTCAGGAGCTGGGCTGGGTTCAGATTTTGGTATTGTTGTGTTTGTCTTCTGTGTGCCACACTGGCCTCCAGGTATTCCAGTGACGATCTGCCATTTCCCTGTGAATGCAGAGGAGCCGGGGGCCTGGATGGCTTTTCTCAGTTTGGTGCTCCATACTGAGCTAAGCCGCCTATATCCTTGTGGGAGTGGAAGTCTCTACCCCTTTGCCTCTCCTAGCGGTAGACCGCTGTTACTTCTTCCTCATTGCCGGGCTGGTAGTGGGGGTTGGTGAGGATTGCTGTCCTGTCCTGTTCCACTCTCAGTCTCAGACATGACCTTCTCCTATGGTAGCAGACCTCTCATTTTACCGGTATGGGATTCTGGTCCCGGGACAGTTTCCTACTTCCCCTGGGATAAAAGGTTTCTTCTTCTGCCCTTTCCCAGGCCACTGTGGCATTTACCTGTGCCCTGTGGGTGATGTGCCTGCTGTCCTTTTCCCAGCAGCTTAAAGTTGAAGGCTTTTGCTCCACATGAGAGAAGCTCTCGGGGCCTCGGGCTTTGTGTGTTTTCCACAGCTGCACCCCCTGCTTGGCGCCTCCCACGGTGGGTGCTCTCTCTGGTCCCCCGCCCCGGCCCCTGTGTCCGCATCTGCTGGGGGCCCACGGGAAAGAGCCTGGGTGTGAGTATGGACTCCCCCGGGCCTGAGGCCAGGCGAATCCAGCCCATGCGCAGCCCTTCATAGTTTGCTGTAGTTTTAGATGATATTTTGCTTGTTTGCACGGCTTTCGTGTCCTCCACATCTTCCCTGCTTGACCCCAGGTGAGCCGTTTCCTACATCCCTCCATGGAGTTCAGGCTTTGGTTGCTCTGTGACCCCAACTGTGTGATGGGCTCAAAAGAAGTTAGGACTTTTGTGCTATCTCTGGCTGTTTTGTGCCATTGTGGTGGGGGCAGCATTCCTTTCAAGCGTCTACATCCAAAAGCAGACTCATCTAGCTTTATTTTTTTAAAATCAGGAATGGATATTGAATTTTATTAAATAGCATTCAACCTTATTGAAAATGGCCATGTGAATTTCTAAGTTATTCTTCCTGACATGATGAATCATACGAGTAGGTTACCTCATACAAAATTCATCCCTTATCTTCTCTCACTTGAAGAATTTTTTCATTAGCAAATCTTTCTTTGATACCTATTACGGACTGGGTTTAGAGGGATGGATAATAAAGACAGAGTCTTACAGATTTGCACTGTAATCAGAAGGTAGACAAAAACAACATGTAAATAAATAAATAGGGCATTTAAAAAGTGTTGTTTTTTTTAAGTTTAATCATTTTGGGGAGACAGAGAGAGCCAGAGCATGAGCAGGGAGGAACAGAGAGAGAGAAGGAGACACAGAATCCGAAGCAGGCTTTAGGCCCTGAACTGTCAGTGCAGAACCCGACGTGGGCTCGAGCTCACGGACCGCGAGATCGTGACCTGAT
Organism: Lynx rufus; assembly: GCF_022079265.1. Lineage (NCBI taxonomy): Eukaryota > Metazoa > Chordata > Mammalia > Carnivora > Felidae > Lynx > Lynx rufus. The sequence continues at coordinate 129,848,189 of NW_025814878.1, forward strand.
TCCAAAGTGGGGCGCCCAAGCGACTGAGCCACCTAGGTGCCCCAATAAATAGGACATTTTAGATTGTGATCATAGTTAGGAAGGAAATGAACAGGGTGGGTGGGCGGTGGGGGCAACTAGTTTAGGTGGGTGGACAAGACCAGCTGGTGATAGATGACACTGGTGTTAGGATCTAAAGGTCAGAAGGGATCCAGTCACTTAAAAGAGTTGAGAGCGGGGAGGGCTTTTCAGGAGCTGGCGAGTACAGATCCCCAAAGGTAGGAAGGAGATGGGCCCTGGTGGAAGATCAGAACTTCACCGACGTGGCCGAAACAGTGAGGACGGGGGAAATGTTACAAAGGGAGGTCGCAGAGGTCATCAGAGCCGGATGGCCGTGCCATCTTCCAGCCGCGTTCCACGTTCGAATTACATGAGGAAGGGGAAGAACGTGGTGACGAACGTGGCTCCTGTTGCTCGTAGTTGTTCCCACGTCGATGCAGTAGCTTCCGGATTACGGACACACCCCAGAGGCATGGTGGGTTCCAGGCTGCCGCGGTGAAGCGAGTATCTCAGTGAAGTGTGTCAAATGAAGTCTTTGGCTTCCCAGTGTGAATAAAAGTTATGTTTATACTATGCTGTAGTCTCTCAACTGTGCAATAGCATTATTCGTAAGCAAAAGTTAAAGACACAATTTTGAACATTTATTATTATTGTTTTTTAATGTTTACTTTTGAGAGAGAGAGAGAGTGAGGAAGGGGCAAAGAGAGGGGGACAGAGGATCTGAGGTGGGCTCTGCAGTGACAGCAGCGAGCCCGACATGGGGCTCAAACTCCCAAGCCGCGAGACTGTGACCTGAGCCGAAGCCAGACGCTTAACCTACTGAGTCACCCAGGTGCCCCTTCAAGATACAGTTTTTAAAAAGACTTTGTTGGGGCGCCTGGGTGGCTCAGCCGGTTAAGTGTCCGACTTCGGCTTAGGTCACGATCTCCCGGTTCGTGGGTTCGAGCCCCACGTCGGGCTCTGTGCTGACAGCTTGGAGCCTGGATCCTGTTTCAGATTCTGTGTCTCCCTCTCTCTCTCTGCCCCTCCCCCGCTCATGCTCTGTCTCACTCTGTCTCTCAAAGATAAATGTAATAAAAGTAAATTTAAAAATAATAAAAAAATAAGACTTTGTTGCTAAGAAATGCCAGCCATCTTGTGAGTTTTCAGTGAGTGATGACCACCGATCACAGCTACCATAACAGATACAGTAATAACAAAAACGTTTGAAGTATTGCAAGAATTACCAACCTGTGACGCAGAAACACTAAGTGGGCAGACACTGCTGGATAAATGGCACCGATCGACTTGCTTGATGCAGGGTTGCCACAGACCTTCAATTTGTGGGGGAAAAAAAACAAAACAAAAGCACTCTCTGCGCAGTGCAGAGCACAATAAAGCAAGGTGTGCCTGTGTGCCTCTTGTGTCCTTGTTTATCTCACATTAGCTTATTCGTTACCTGGCTTACATTTTCAGTCTCTGAGTGCTGACTTTTCCTTCCTCTTCATAAGCACACTCAGCCCCCACCCCCCTTGTCCTAACAACACCTTCTCCCGTCCTTTTCTTCCCCGGATACCGCCCCCCTTTTCTCAGTGCCTTCGCAGCCACTTCTCAGAAAGTGTTCCGTGCTTGCTGGCCTGCACTTCACCTTGCCCACGCTCCCACCTTCCCCTTCTGTGAACTGGTTTTTGCCATCACAGTGTCCTAATCCCAGTGGCCACCAAACCCAGCACCCTCTTGTTTATGCTTCTGGATCCAAATGGAGTATTTAAAAATACACTCTTGGCCACATCTTCCTTGGTAGTCTCCAAACCCTAGGGTGCCTGGGTGGCTCAATGTGTAAGACTCCTGATTTTGGCTCAGGTCATGATCTTATGGTTTATGGGTTCGAGCCCTGCATCAGGCGCTGCACTGACAGTGCAGAGCCTGCTTGGGATTCTGTCTCTTTCTGCCTGCCCCTCTCCCACTCATGTTCTAGCCCCACCCCCCACTCCCCCCACTCCCTCCCTCTCTCTCTCTCAAAAATAAACTTTTTTTTTTTTAATGTCTCTAACCTCTGACTTCCTGGCACCTCACTGTCACAAGTTTTGTTATATCTTTTTTATTACCCCATTTCTTTTCATTTCTAGTTCACCCTAAATAGAGGGATTACCCATGATGTCAGACTTTTCTCTGCTGATGTCACACTTTTCTCCTTACCGGGCATATTCTCTCTGTCTTATCATTAATGTACTTCTACAAAAAACAGCTCTCATCGTGTACTTCCAGATCTATGCCCGTAGCCCAGACTTCTCTCTAGGGAAAGAAAAGAATATGCATCTATATTTAATAGATCGTAATTTTCGTATTGCTATGTAATCTTTGTAATTATTTTAAATGGATGTGTAATGTTCTGTTAAGTGCCTGTGCTGTAATTAGCCTAAGCATTTCTCTGTTGAAAATTTCTAGCCCTGGATTTGCAGCTACACTTTAGAATTCTCCACATGTATATTGAGTTTGAGCTTTGGTGGGATGGAAAGTGAATTGAATTTTTTTTTTTTTTTTTTTTTTTTTTTTTTTTTTTTTTTACCCCTCCCAAACTGGCTTGGGCCTCACAGATAAAGACAGGAACTGAGCAGAATCTTTGGCAAATCTTTTTTAGGCTTTCTTGCTTTGAATCAGCTGAGAGGCCCCTCTGTCAACTACCTGGATTCAAGGTAGCGTTTTAACTTTCACGTGAACTCCGGAAGGGCCTTCTGTGTGCTGTCCATGTCTCCGGTCTCTTTACTTTCTTTTTTTGTTTCTTTAATTTTTTTTTTTAAAGAGTGACAGAGCACAAGTGGGGAAGGGCAGAGAGAGGGAAACACAAAATCTGAAGCAGCCTGCATACTTTGACCTGTTAGCACAGAGCCCGACACGGGGCTTGAACCCATGATCTGTGAGATCGTGACCTGAGCTGAAGTCAGACGCTTAACCGACTGAGCTACCCAGGCACTCCTGGTCTCTTTACTTTCTGATACAACATGCTCTGTGTTGTTAGAGGACAGGTAGTCCTTGTGTCCCCAAGACCCAGAAGACCCTAAGGTTTTTCACACTGATGCGTCTCTGAGTAAATCCAGAATAGCGATTCACCTTCCGGCAAGGCGGGCTTTTAAAGCCACTGTTGAGAGGCACCTGGGTGGCTCGGTCAGTTAAGCATTTGACTTCAGCTCAGGTCACAATGTGACGGTTCATGGGTTTGAGCCCCACGTCGGGCTCTGTGCTGACGGCTCAGAGCCTGGAGCCTGCTTTGGATTCTGTGTCTCCCTCTCTGTCTGCCCCTCCCCCACTCACACGCTATCTCCCTCTAGGATAAATAAACATTAAAATAATTTATTTTTTCTTTAAACACACCGTTGGGTTGTAGTTCCCGATACCTACTACCAGCCTCGGGAGTATTTTTTGCCGCGTTTAACTGGCAACCCAGATGCTCTGTCTCAGGAAACGTGTTTGTTTTCATTCTGTTACTCTCTAAAGTAATCCTGGAAACCCGCGGATGGTGCCATTTTACGCTCCTTGGTGCTCCTCTCCAAAAGCTAGAGGAGGCCTCACGTTCACTAGGCTTGTCCTTGGCACACGAGGTGCCAGTGCCTTCCTTTCAGAGAAGGTGGGAGCTTTAGCCCCTGTTTCTCTAACTGCGACCCTCTCCCCCGTCAAGTGGCCTTTGTGATCTTTCCGAGCTGTTCCGGCCGCCTCCCCAGTGGAGGAATGGCTTTCTGACGAAGCCCTGCAGATCGAAGCTTCCGACAGGGTCTCGCTGCCCGCTGCGGTCCCTCCCCTCAGTGTGACTGGTACTTGTTAAATGAATTGCTCTTTGGGGTTCCGACCCGTTGATGCCTCAGAGCCTCTCCCTGGCTGCCGGCCCTTTCCAGGAGCACGCCCCCCCCCCCCCCCCCCAGAACGCAGGGTTCAGCAGTTGGTTGACTCCCATTTTGGGGCCTGTCCCACCCTTGCCCACTCTGACTGCACATCAGCACTGCGTAAGGAAAGCGGGTGGTATCTCATCGTTCACACAAACAGGGCACGCGCCCCAGGTGTTTCCAACCCCAGTGTCAGTAAAACCCCAGCAGCCCTGGAACCCTGTGGTAGAAATACAAAGTGGCGCCCGTACGGCGAGCGGAAGGTAGGCCCGCGCGCTGGCCAGTGGGGAGTGGGCGTATCGGAAAGCCACCGTCCTTTACGCTGCCTTCTGCCACTTACCCTGTGGTCTCTCAGATCCTCTAGTTAGTTTTCCATTCAGTACGCCGTAATACCAGATCGCCTTTAAAGTGAGCACAGGCCCTGATGGGAACAGCAGCCCCTCCCAGCCCTCATCCCCACCGTATTTCTGCCTTGAGGCATTCTGGTCTGTGCATCCTCTTAACTCTGGCCTCTGGCAACTGTATACCCGACATGGTAGATGCAGCCACAGCGTGTGAGGATCTTGCCCTTTCCTGTAGATAAGAGGGCAGGTGAAAGCAGCTTCCGTGACTCTCTGGTGGATACACTGGAGATTGATCGGGATTAAAAAGTATGCCGGGTGCTTCGTTCTCCAGGGCCCCAGGGTCGGCCACGTCCTCCTACTCCAGGCCTTGGTTGCCAGAAGGAGGCTTCTGTCTATGATTCGTAGCCCGAATCACTCTGTGCACACCTTAGCCATCCACTCTGTGCACGCCTGCCCCGATCTTGAGAACCAAGGTAATGGTCAGCAGTGAGGCACACAACTTGTTTCAGTCCCAGCCCTGGGATGATAGTGTGGTGCTCATCTCAGATGTGCCCGGTCCCCTCCCTGTGTTTGCATTCTCTCCGATCCCGTCCGCTGCCCTCTCCATTCACAACCACAATGACCACAAAGTCCTTGGATTTAGAGACTGATCCAACATGCAAAGTCATCCCCATCCAGCCACCCATGATGGAATGGGCTTTATCCCTTGAGCAAGGAGTGTGAACTCTGTTAAAGGAGACATGACAAAATCTTAGAGGTGTGACTGCAGCTCAGAACAAAAGCGATTAGGACCGTATTCTCCAGTGAACGCCATCCCCTTCCCCTCCCCCATGATCTCAGGCAGTCTTAGAAAAGCACACAGAACATGAAAAGACAGACTAAACGCTCAGCCTTGAAATATTCCCTCAGAAACAGAAGTGTGTTCTAAGCATTGAACTTAATAAGGTTATAATTTTTTTAATGTTTATTTATTTATTTTGAGAGAGAGGGGAGAGCGTGACGGGGGGGAGGGACAGAGAGGGAGAGAGAGACTCCCAGGCAGGCTCTGCGCTGGTAGAGCACAGCCCGATGCTGGGCTCCAGCCCACGCACTGTGAGATCATGACCTGAGCCGAAATCAAGACTCAGACGCTTAACCAACGGAGCCACCCAGGTGCCCCAAGATCATAAACTTAAGCGACAACTCAAACATGATATGAGACAATAAAATGAGATGAAACGGGAAGTATGGAGCTAAGGGAACAAGATGAGAACGAAACAATCTTCGTCCAAAACAAAGACATTTGAAACAGTAAGGAATTTAATAGCCTGAAAATTGAGTGACTGACATAGGGAAAAGCGTTAGATAGTTCTAGAGAAAGCGAAAGGCAAGAAAACCCCAAAAAGGTGGAAGCAGTTTAAATCCTTGTAAAGATGGTGCAGCATAAAGATAATTAGTGTCCATAAAGGAGCCCATCCCAAAGAAAACATTGGCCAGAAGATAGATCTACTTGAAGATGCAAAAAAAAAGAAAAATTTTCTGGAAGAAACAAAACGCGTCTCCTCATGGAGAAGGACACTGTGTTCTAGGGGGAAAGGCTTAAAGTTTGTGTAGTAACAAACTCTGAGCTGACTCGCAGTTAACAGATTTCAGAAGTAAAAGAATTTTGCAGACAGACAAACAGAAAAAAGGCAAGTCATGCCAAGGAGGGGAGGCCATCAGCCAGGCTGGCTCCAGGCTCCTGCCACAAAGCAAAAGAGATTGCAACATTTTGAAAGAAAGAATTGATGCATTAGCACCAAGTAAGTGTTAAAATTCAGAGAGACCAAGAGTCAACAACTATGCAAATAGAATGTAAATGTTAGACACTAACAAAAGGGAGCTGAATCATCTAAAATTGAAGCCTGCAGTTCAGAATATCTATTTAAAATACGGTTGTCCAAATTCTTAACTTCAGAAGAATTTTTAGGAAAGTGGTGTCTCCATAAAGAAATACAGATTTAAGGGCGGTTTTTCCTTTATTTTCACTCAGCTTCATTTTAAGTACAAAGTTAAATTTTACCCTTTCTGTTTAAAACATACATAGGATGGCTTATAGAATCCCTTTAAAACTTAATGTGGTATTTCCGGGTGTTTCTGCTCGTGGGTTGAATTTTTGCTTTTTTTTTTTTTTTTTTTTGAAGTGTAAGACATTATTTAATTTTTTTCTTTTTTTTTTTTTTTTTTTTTACAAATAACTCTATCTAAACATAAAAGCTTATTCCAAAAACCACGTAAAACATAACAAAATAAGCCTATCTACCCAACGAAGCCACTGGTTCCGTAGGTTCTGGAAGGGGCTTGGCATGGGTGTGTGTGTGTGTGTGTGTGTGTGTGTGTGTGTGTGTGTGTATACACATACATACAGTCTTTTTTAACGTTTATTTTTGAAAGAGACGGAGAGCAGAGGAGGGGTAGAGAGAATCCCAAGCAGGGATTCTGACATGGGGATCCACCCCAGAACCATGAGATCATGACCTGAGCTGAAATGGAATCAGAGGCTTAACCGACTAAGCCACCCAGGCGCCCCGCTCTGTGTCTTCATATGTATTTTGACAGCCTGGTGGCTTTCACCTTTCCTACAACCCACTCCAAGCCTTTTGAAAGTGACTGGGGAAACTACTCATCCTAGATGATGATTCGCGTTTTTCATGGTGTCCATTAGCCCGGTAGGCACAACATATGACATTCAGTTTATTGCATTTATCTTGAAAAGGGAAAAACAGTGGGAAGCATTCTGTAAATGAGTAGATCGAAACATAAAAAAGATTTGCTCAACATCATTTCATATCAACAAACCTGATACTTGTTTTTCTGTTTTTCTTAGCTCAAGCATTTTAGTCATGAGGGACCCTCCCCTTTTTAAAATTTTTGCTCTTCTGATTATGGTGGATAAACGTATCATTAGCGTGTTAGTCCTGTGTTTTTTCATTAACTTAATCTATCACAGCACATAAACCGATCATCACAAGAGGACTAGGGTATTTTATTTTATGTAAATTTTTTATCTCCAGTGGTTATTATGGCATAGGCATTTGGTCTGATATGAATTTCAAATACGTCCGTTGCAACGGCTATTTGAAAATAACCAGGAATTTGAGTATTTGACTTTTCTACAAATAAATAAGAGGAGCTTGAATGAGTTTTTGTCTCTGTGCCCAAGAATCCAACAAATGGAAACAAATGAAATTATGACAGGTATTTACTGCTCACAAACGTCGTAGTTGACAGAGGTTGTGGGGGGCTGAGGCCAGTTAAACACGGATTTCCTTCCAACACAGCCAGAAATGAAGGTAGCTTCCTGTCTTGTCTCCCACAGTTAGCTGTACCTACCTGTCCACCTGCCTTCCATCTACCTGTCATTAATGACAAAGAAACCTAGCCATTGGATGTTTTGTTCCGTTAAAATGGGGATTTTTTTTTTTAAAACTAAGGGCCATTACAACATTATGACTTTTTAAATTGTGTTGGTGGAGAACCACAAATAAGGGAGATGTTTTTACTTTCATAGTTTTTGTTCACTGATACAATTACTGCAATAGTAGTTCTTTATGATTCTACCAACCTTAATATCTCATAAGCATCTGAGATATGTTTGCTCCAAAAATTATTGTATACTAGCTTTTTTTTTTTTCCTCACAAAAATGGCACTATTGCCTATTTTGGAATCCTCTTACTTTAAAACTTGCTGAGAAGTTTTCTCGAGAAGGTACTAAATGTGGGGCGCCTGGGTGGCTCAGTCTGTTGAGCATCCAACTCTTGATTTCAGCTCAGATCATGATCCCAGCGTTGTAGAATCGAGCCCTGCATTGGGCTCCGTGCTAAGCGTGGAGCCTGCTTGGGATTCTCTCCCTCTCCCTCCGCCCCTCCCTTGCTCACTCTGCCTCTCCGTCTAATAAAAAATAAATAAAAATAAAAGATACTAAATTGCGACAAGACCGTCAAATACCCCGCATTAAAAGGTTGAGTTTTCTTCTTTGTGCAGCAGGTGTCTCAGACTGTTGGATAGACGGAGTCCTCAGCTGTCACTGGGAAGAGGGAGAATAACGTAGTTTTGAAAGGTCAGGTTCTAGGACGCTGGTGAGCTGGGGGTCCAGGGAGGAACAAAGCATTCCGGAAATGGACACTAAGGTCTCTGCACGAGTGTTCCAATAGCTTTTGATTGCCATCGTTCTTACAAATGCCAAGATATCAAAATACAGTTTTATCCACAGTGGGCTTTCCTTAAACTACCTTCTTTAGTTGTCATAACGCCCTCGTGATTGTAATCCTCATTTAAAAAAATATATATACACGCGTGGTTGGCATGTCTATCGTCTTACCAATTGACTTTTTAACTTTTTCTTTTCTTTTTTTTTTTTTTAACAGAAATCTTAGAGGCTGGTATTAAAGCAACTTCAGAATCACTTAAAGGTGTGAAACGAAAAAAGATTGTAGCTGAGAACCACCTGAAAAAAATACCAAAATCCCCCCTGAGGAGTCCCCTTCAGGCAAAACATAAACAAAATACAGACGAGCCTGCTTTTGCTGTTCTTCAGAGCGCGCCGGAGTCTCACAAGAAGCAGAATCCTAGCCCCGTGAAAAATGGGAAGCAGTTTGCCAAACACAATGGAGAAACACCTGGGGTAGTCGCTGAGGCCTCCAAATCCGAAGATCCTGCGTCCCCAAAGAAGCCCGTGTTTCTGCAGCACCCATCTGAACTGCGCCGATGGGGATCGGCAGGCTCTGACCCCAGCAGGTCGGGCTTCCCGGATGCAAAATGTGACTCTCGATCTTTGTCGAGTAAAACCAGGACTGACCGCAGTGAATGTATCTCCTCCACTCGTAGTCCCACTTCCTCTTACACAAACACCGCATTTGATGTCTTACTGAAGGCAATGGAGCCAGAGCTGAGCACCTTGTCGCAAAAGGGCTCATCTTGTGCAGTTAAGGTAGAAAAACTGAGACCAAATAAAACTGTACAACCCCCTTCTCAGTTAAACAGCAGCTCACCGGACGCCCCAACTCAGACTTCCCAAGAATCTGTTTCTGAATCGCAGCCTTCTCCTTGTCCCTCGTACACAGTGCACGTGTCTGCAACTCAGAAGAGTGAGCCAGCCACGGTTCAGTCAGTGTCTCACCCGTGTAACCAACACGAACACTTCGTGTCTCAGCCTCACCAACAAAATCAGCCGCTTCCAGCGCGTTCAGGTTTCCCAAGGTCCCTGGTGAATCTGCAAAATCAAGAGAATGCCAAACTTGAACAGGTTTATCACATGGCAGCGACGTCATCTGTGGGTCTGACTCCGCCTTCCAGTAGAACTCAGGTTACTCCTCAAAACCAGCAAATGGATTCTGCTTCACCGATGTCCGTGAGTCCAGCCCATTCGACACCGTCAGCCCCCACGCCAATTTATAACTCAGCTCCTGTCGCCTCTGTCGTTAACCACAGCGTGGAGCAAATGTGCAATCTTCTTCTGAAAGATCAGAAGCCAAAAAAACAAGGAAAATACATTTGTGAGTATTGCAATAGAGCTTGTGCAAAGCCTAGCGTGCTTTTGAAGCACATCCGCTCCCATACTGGAGAGCGACCCTATCCCTGTGTGACCTGTGGATTTTCATTTAAGACTAAAAGCAATCTGTACAAGCACAAAAAATCCCATGCACATACTATCAAACTGGGTCTTGTCTTGCAACCAGATGCTGGTGGTTTGTTCTTGTCACAGGAGTCCCCCAAAGCACTTAGCATCCAATCGGACGTAGAAGACAGTGGGGAGAGCGATGAGGAGGGGGCTGCTGAGGAAAGACAGAACGACCCAGTCTCCATGGACCCGCAGCCTGTGCAGATAATGAAAATGATGTCCCATTCTGAAGCGTTACCAAAATCAAGTTCCATTCCAAGCAATCCAGACCATGTGGTAGGTGACTTTCCACTACAGGACAAATCTTCAGAATCACAGGCTGTGCCAGAGTTACCAAAAGTCGTGGTCCACCCTGTCGGTGTGTCCCCTTTAAGAGTCGACAGCCCAAAGCTCCCGGATTCCAAACCTGAACTGTCTAGTGCACAGACACCGAAGGACCTTCAGGGAACTAATGTCCTGTCCCACTCAGCCTGGACATCCTCCCTCGAGACTGACGAGAAGTCCCGTCAGAAAGGGGACGGGAGTCAGCCAGAAGGGAAACAGGAACCTCACGTGGGGACAGGACACGCCCAGCTGCAAAGGCAGCAGGCTACTGATTGCTCCCAAGAGCAGCAAGGAAAACTTCTGAGTCCTCGGAGTTTAGGAAGTACGGATTCTGGGTACTTTTCACGTTCGGAAAGTGCCGACCAGACCGCGAGTCCGCCGACTCCCTTTGCCAAAACGTTGCCCACCACGGACCAAGACTTAAATAAGAATAATGGGCCCTCTGCACCTCGGATCAGTACACCAGCACCTTCTGCTCTGTCAACAAGTGAAAAAGCATTGCTTCTACCGGGTCAGATGCGCCCACCCTTGGCGACAAAAACACTTGAGGAGCGGATATCAAAGCTGATCTCAGACAACGAAGCCTTGGTTGACGATAAGCAGCTGGATAGCGTAAAGCCACGGAGAACCTCTCTCTCGAGGCGAGGAAGTATCGACTCTCCCAAGTCATACATATTTAAAGATTCTTTCCAGTTCGATTTGAAACCAATGGGACGGAGAACAAGCTCCAGCTCGGATATACCAAAGTCCCCTTTCACCCCTACCGAGAAATCGAAGCAAGTCTTCCTTCTGTCTGTACCTTCCCTTGACTGCTTGCCCATTACGAGAAGTAACTCCATGCCTACCACAGGTTATTCAGCAGTACCTGCGAGCGTCATCCCGCCCCCTCACCCCCTGAGAGGAAGTCAGTCATTTGATGACAAAATCGGCGCTTTCTACGATGACGTCTTTGTGTCAGGCCCTAACACTGCCGTGCCCCAGAGTGCACATCCACGGACCCTTGTCAGACAGTCAGCAGTAGAAGACTCTTCAGCAAATGAAAACCACCTTCTCGGTGCTGGACAGTCCCTAGACGAGAGCTATCCAGGATGCGGTGCGGCCAGTGACACTGGGCCGGCCAGGGGCAAGTCCTTGGCCCCAGGCTCACATTTGGAGAAAAAGAAGTCCCATCAAGGGCGAGGGACAATGTTTGAGTGTGAAACCTGCAGAAACAGGTATAGAAAACTGGAGAATTTTGAAAACCACAAGAAATTTTACTGTTCAGAGTTACATGGACCAAAAACAAAGGTGGCCGTGAGGGAACCTGAACACAGCCCTGTGCCTGCTGGTAGTACACAGCCTCAGATTCTGCACTACCGAGTTGCGGGCCCTGCAGGGGTGTGGGAGCAGACACCTCAGATCAGAAAACGGAGGAAGATGAAGAGTGTTGGAGATGACGATGAACTTCAGCAAAATGAAAGGGGGGCGTCCCCGAAAAGCTCCGAAGGCCTCCAGTTCCAGAATTCTCTGGGCCCTGCTTCCACTTTGTCTAAGCATAACGTTGCAATAACAAGTGAACAGCACAGAAAGATACAGCTGCAGGCCTCCCAAATCCAGCTGGCGGCCAGAGGTCCCGACCAGACCATGGATCCCAAGCTGTCTACCATCATGGAGCAACACATAAGTTCAGCTGCCCAGGACAAGACGGAGCCGAAGAGGCACGGAACTGGAATCTCCGTCATTCAGCACACAAACTCGCTGAGCAGACCCAATTCATTCGACAAGCTTGAGTCTTTTGAAAGAGGTTCCCCAGTCTCCTTCCAGGAGCTGAACAGGACAGTGAAGCCCGGGTCTCTGAAAGTGATGGGAATTTCCCCAGAAGAAGGGCGCCCTCCCCAGAACACGTCTCACCCTCACCAGCCTGCGCTGTCATCAGATGCTCTGAGAGCAGAACTTCAGGACGGTCCCAGGAAGAGTCCAAGTGAACGACATGTGTTGGGACAGCCCTCCCGACTCGTTCGGCAGCACAACATCCAAGTCCCAGAAATTCTGGTCACCGAAGAGCCAGATCGGGACCTCGAAGCCCAAGGCTATGATCAGGAAAAGTCAGAGAAGTTCAGTTGGCCTCAGCGTAGCGAAACCTTGTCAAAGTTGCCAACCGAGAAGCTGCCACCCAAAAAGAAGAGGCTCCGTCTTGCCGAGATGGAGCACTCGTCCACAGAATCGAGTTTCGACTCCACTCTGTCCAGGAGCCTAAGTAGGGAGAGTAGTTTATCTCACACTTCGAGTTTCTCAGCTTCATTGGACGTTGAGGAGGTTTCTAAAACGGAGGCTTCCCCCAAAATGGATTTTCTAAACAGAGCAGAGTTTCTCATGATTCCAGCTGGCTCGAATACACTGAACGTTCCTGGAACTCACCGAGAAATGAGGCGCACCGCTTCAGAACACATTAGCTGCGTGCAAACGTCGATGGAGGTCTCCGATTTCAGAAGTAAATCGTTTGACTGTGGAAGCATAACTCCACCCCAGACAACACCACCTGTTGAATCGCAGCCCCTGACGTCCCCTTCGGGCATGGGGGTCACCGGGCACGTGCCTCTCTTAGAAAGAAGGAGGGGCCCGCTGATGCGGCAGATATCTTTAAACCTAGCCCCAGATAGTCGTGTGTCTCCCGGGAACCCACCATCTTTCCAAACAATCGCTCTTGCGAGCGTGAACACAGCACCGTTTCCGGGCCCTCAGCTCACGAATGCATCTTTAGCCGAGTTTCCTGCAAACGCTCTGCACTCCCAGACTCAAGTTAAGGATCAGCGAACAGAAACCTCTAGTTCCAGCTCTACTAACATCTTCCCCGTTCAACAGCTTTTCGGTATCAACGTGTTAAGTCCAGTGCACACCCCCCATAGCCACCCAAACACACAGACGTCTCTGCAAGTGTCTATGCAGAGTGTTCAGCCGGATGCAAATCCCAGTTTATGTGTAGCTTCTAAAAGTAAAGGTTGCTTTGCTCCCAAGTACCAACTTCATTGTCAGGTTTTCACTTCAAGCCAGTCTTGCGCTTCCAATCCTGTGCTTTCTTTGCCAAAGCAAGTTCTCTCGGATCCAGTTGGGGCTGCTGACCATCGCGGGACTTCGTTAGCATTACCAACCAAATTGATAGATGCCATGTCCGGTTCATGTGTTCCACCACCACTGAAGCTAGGTGGGCAGGCGCAGAACGTGCCGACGTCGTTTGCATTGCCCGTGCATCTGCAGAGTAACGTTCCAGCGTACTGTTTTGCCACAGTCACTCCTCTGCCACAAATCCTGGTGACCCAAGACCTGTCCAACCAGCCAATTTGCCAGGCTAATTGTAGCATGGTGCCAATCAGCGAGGAACAAAATTCCGTGCCAAAATTGCAGACGGATCACCAGAATGCTTTGTCAAACCCAGAGGCAGAACCTGTCTGTGAAAATGTTTTTTCAGAGATGGGTCAGACTCTCCCTCCATCAGAACCTTTGCCCGTAACCCAGAAAACGTCTGTTGGTAGGCTTTCCCCCCAGCAAGAATCTTCAGCTTCAAGTAAAAGGATGCTTTCCCCAGCAAACAGTTTAGACATTGCCATGGAAAAGCACCAGAAGCGTGCTAAAGATGAGAATGGGGCTATTTGTACAACAGAGATCAGACCCTTTGAACCAGGGAGTTCAAGACCTAGTGAAGTTAATAAACAGAAGAAACCTATTTTAGTGAGGCAGGTTTGTACTACGGAGCCTCTTGATGGTGTGCTGTCGGAACAGGATGTTTTTTCTCAACCTGAAATTAGTAGTGAGGCTGTTAGTTTGACAGATGTCCTACCAGCTGATGATTTGTCATCCGAACACTCTAAGTCTGTAGTTACAGAACCTATAATCGAACTACAGGAGTTTGAAAACATCAAGTCCTCCACGTCGCTCACTCTTACAGTGAGAAATTCACCTGTCCCTGCAGAAGACATTCACCTTTCTCCTTTGGAACGTGTAGACGGTAACCAAGAAAGGAAGTCTCCAGGGGTTAAAACTCAACGTGACAAAGAGAGCATCCAAGACCAAAGTCAAGCCACACTTTTAGTGTCTGATGCGGGAGGTGCACAGCAGCTGCCTTTCCCCAGCCTGAAGACCTCAACCAACTTTACATGGTGTTACCTATTAAAGCAGAAGGCATTGCATTTGCCTCAGAATGACCAGAAAACTTCAGCCTATACTGATTGGACAGTTAGTGCCAGTAATCCAAACCCACTTGGTTTGCCTACAAAAGTTGCCCTTTCTCTCCTTAATTCAAAACAGAAGACTGGAAAATCACTATATTGTCAAGCAATAACTACCCATTCCAAATCAGATTTATTGGTCTATTCAAGCAAGTGGAAAAGCAACTTAAGCAAGGTACTTGACATATCATTTATCTTCACAAATAGTTTGTGCGATGTCTTGATGCCTTTAAATGTTTTAATTGGAAAGTGTATCTTGAATTTTGAATGACAAATTGTGCTGTGTAAGTATAAAGTCACCCAGACGAAAGGATGAGAAGTTTACCCCGCGAGTTAGACTGATAAGGGTTACATGGAATCCTTCGGTGATTCTGTCTTGAGATATTTTGGAAATAACTTGCCCTGAGCTGAATGTTTAAGTCCTTACGTAATGGTACATACAGATCATCACGGTTTAACTTTCATCTTTCTCTTGTATTAAGTGAAAAGAGATTATGTTTGTGTTTTGTCCCTGCTGGTGCGGGGGAATAGAGGTGTGAGTAATCAAAGACTGTTACATTTCATTTTGAAATATAAGCAGAGAGCCATTCATACTTGTCTTTGTACACCTGACTAGCCTCCCCTGGCCATGCTAGTCCCAACTCCCACCCGGTGTTAGAATCATCTTAGTGCTAGAGAGAAGACTCACAGAATAGCTGACTCATACACTTGATATAATTAAGTTGATTTGGTCAAGATGTCTAGAATAGGGTCATAAAACTGTAATTTGGAGTTATTTGTGTAATCAGTTTTACTAGAGTTGTTGGCTTAACAACAACCATTTTATGTTGGCATAAAATGGGAAAAATAATTTAAGTGAGAATAAATAAATAGGTAAGGGGATCATGGTGGACTCCTGACATTAAGAATTATAGATTAAGTCCGTGACCTCTACAGGTTCATGAGCATACAATATAGGTTCATAGACATATGATATGTGTGTCTATATATATATACATATATATATATATGTATATACATACACGTATATATAGACACACACATACATATACGTACATATACATATACACATATATATACATATATATATACATATACATATATATATATATATATATATAGACGCATGCACACACACACACACACACACACACACACACACACACATATACTTACCAAGAAGGAAGTCTCTAAATTTGCCGGTAGGTTAAAGAGGTATGGATACAGGGACGAATTTCCCAAAGTGGTGATATTTTAGCTGAGTCTTAAAAAAAAATGTAGGGATTTTTGTTTCAGGTAAAAAGAATGAGAAATTTTAATAGTCTGCTGACATGACATGGACATGATTAAAGAACTTAGTTCATTTTAAAGAATCCTGAGGAGTCTGCCATGGGTGGCTAGAAGGTGTAAGTTTGAAACACTGACATGCTTCCAAGTTAGAAATATAGACAAAAACCAAAAAAATATGCACACTGGTGGAGAGCCATTGATACGTTTTCAACAAAGGAGGGTGCAGGCAACCATTCAGAATTTAATTTTTAAATGACCTGGCTTTACTCTAGACCTACTAAAATCAGAATCTTGGAAGATGAGACCTGATCATGAGAATTTAGACAGAGCTTCTGGAATATTCCCAAAGTGCCTCTGGAAAAGTGGTTCCCCTTCATCATCAAGTGCCTTGGTAGAAATGCCTCTGGAAATGTGTACTTAGATTTGGAGCTAGGCGAGGACTCCTGGTGGAAGGTGTCGGGATTCCTTGGTGCATGGGGGTAGTTAATGAGCTTGCTCAGAGCGGGAGGAAGGACAGAAGATCTCAGAATGGATTTGGGATTCACCACTACTTAAAGGGTTGAATGGATGAAGAAAGTCCATACGGGAAACTGAGAGGTTGTTCATCAAGGAAAGAGGAGGACCAGGAGAAAGCGGTATCACATAGATCAAGGAGGAAATTTCATGGAAAGATACTCAGACAGAGAGGTCAAATAAAGGTCACATAAAGATGGAGACTAACGTGGTTCCTGGACCAAGCGGTCCCAATATCGCTGGAGTGTTGGGGACATGGGCAGGTGGCTGTGGAGGCCTGGGTACTGGGTTGACTCACAACCCAGATGTTAAGGTACTTATAATGGAGAATGGAAAAGAAAGGTGCTGAAATGGAAGGGTCTCTAAGAGAAGCGAGGTGTCAACAACATAAACTGCACAGGTGGCCAAGCACATAAAGACTAAGGAAGGGATAAGGATTTGGGCATTTGGCTCGTTGGTAATTGGTGAACAGAAGCCAGATTCGATGGTAGGAAAGTGAGGCAAAGAGAAATGGGAATTTGGTGTTGAAAAGAAGGTAAAAAGCAGGATTAGCGTTAACGGTATAAAGTCAAGGAGTAGTGTGCGTATGCATTCCAGATTGTGGGGACACCTGGTGTGTTTGCTAGGACAAGAGGAGACCGATGCCTTCATGTCTGCTAGGGTCAGTGTCATTACCTCCTCGCACTGCCTTCCTGAGCTCCCCAGGGTGCACCTTCTGAGGCTGCGCGGGCCCTCTGACCATGGCGCACACTCTCTCATTTGCTAGAATCAGGTCATCTCAGTGCAGAGCCATCTGCTTGGGGATGTGGTTTTTAAGGATTTGTGACAAAGAGGCCCCTTGATCAGAAAAGTTGTGCCTCACTTTGGATTTGGCCAGAGAACTGGAGTTTGAGCCTTTGCTGTTAAGCTTGACCTTGGACAAGTGACTTCACCCTGAGAGTGTCCTTCCACACTGGATCCTGTGCTGCTGGCACCGCAGGATATGTGAGAATGGTAGGGGCTGAGGAGGGGGACGCTTGTGAAATCCTCAGGTGGTGTCACGGTAGTGTTCCCAGAGGAGAAGCACCCAACACTCGCCATGTTGATGTGTGTTACCATTTTCCAGACAATTTAATTATTATCAGTGCACAGCCTGACTTGTGACCTGCCTGTATGTCACAGTTATCGGTATTCAGGAACTTTTGAGAAGATACAGCAGGGAAACGTAATTATGGTTTAAAATGACAGGAGAAGGCGAGAATGTTGGCAAACGGACTTTTGCTTGAACAGAAATGCACAGTTACAGTCCACCGACGTCGCAGGGAATTGGTCACGTTCTTCGGAGTATGAGACATTATTATACCAAACGGGGTAACTGGCGCTTTCCCATCTTGGAAGAATAAAGCTCGTTTCAGAAATACAGTGTAGTGTGAGTGATTGGTCAGGAGACTGTGGTGGGATCTTAAAACAACATAGGATTTATCAGTTTGCAGTGGTGCAGACAGATAGGTTAAAGATAGGGGAGGGGAGAGAGCAAATGACCTTTAAACATGTTATTTCCTTGAAATGCATTCCATTAAGTTAACTACGCGTACGGTACTCTGCCATGTTTTAATTTCCAAGTGAAACGTTAGCATGTTTGTGTTTTCAGTTTTATTAAATTAGTTTCTCTTTTTTTTTTTCCTTTCAGAGAGCATTAGGTAATCAAAAGTCCACAGTAGTTGAATTCAGCAATAAAGATGCCTCTGAAATTAACAGTGAGCAAGATAAAGAAAATTCCTTAATCAAAAGTGAACCAAGAAGAATTAAAATATTTGATGGAGGGCAAGTACAAATTTTACTTTCTAAATGTACATTTAAACTTACTTTTTAAATGTACATTTGCTTTCATGTGAATGAAGACTTAACCAGTGCCAATTTTATATAAATGTTACAAGGTTTCTCAGCTTATTAACAGAATCTTCATGGCAAAATATATGTTAGATGTCATGTTAAATAAATCCATTTTGATCAAGAAAATATTTAGGAAACATCATAGGTCCTAGGAGGCAGCTAAGAACTATTTTCAGAGTAAACTCTGGGTTTCACGTTGATTTACAATAAGGAGCTCCGTGGGAAATCTGCTCGAAGAGAGACAAATTCACTGCTTATTGGATGTCGCTGTGTTTTCGGTTATGAGAAAAACACATTGTAAAAGCTGATTGTAGCTCTAGTGAAGCCAAGAGAAATTTCAGTACTTTTAGAGTTGCTGTAATTGAATTTAATATTAAATAAAGAAAACTTTGGAGCCAGTGGCTGAGAAAGAGGGAGTTCTGTTCTAAAATTAAACCTGGTATCCAGTAAGGTGGTTTGATCAGAATTAGCTATTTGCATATTAAATGTTGATGCGAAAAGCTGGAATATCGTTACTTGTGCATAAAATTTGTATTGATTGAGTGTAAAAATTGTGACTTCTTGTATTTTGTAAGCTGAATTCTAATCATCGATATTTTCTCAAAGACCTAGTATCCAATCTCCCTATTTTTTTTCTTTAAATTAGATATAAATCAAATGAAGAGTATGTATATGTCCGAGGCAGGGGAAGAGGAAAGTACATTTGTGAAGAATGTGGAATACGTTGTAAGAAACCTAGTATGTTAAAGAAACACATACGGACCCATACAGATGTCCGCCCCTACCACTGCACTTACTGTAACTTCTCCTTTAAGACGAAAGGTATGAAATGGCATTGTTCGGTGGTCCTTTTGATATGCATTGAGTTAGTAGAGCCAAGATCCACCTTGACACTCTGTGACCAAGGATGCAGTAGCTTGGATAGACTGATAGAAATAACATCTTGTCAACACGGTAGCCTTGTCTCTTTATATGTCTCTAGACCTCTCAGGGAAAGGAAGAAAAAGGTTTTCTTTTAATTATATACTTTCACAATATAGATAATAAATATAACATTTTAAAAGGAGCAACTACCCTTTTTTATTTCCCTCCCCAGATTAGAGTTGCATAACGTGATGACTAATACATTTCAAAAATACTTTGGAGCTGAAGAAGAAAAAGAAATTTTCATGATGATAAGGAAACTCCTTTCTGTGCTACAGGATTGAAGTGAAAGTTTAAATAATAACTGTAGTAAACTTACAATGACTGCGTTCATGTCTTATTATCTAATTTTAGGCATGAAAGGCCATTTTTTTTCCATGATGCTTTTTGTTTTTTACCCAAATTCTATTGAATTTCAGCTTCAGAAAACTTCTGTTGTCCTATTTAATGTGCATAGAACTCAGAACTAGTCATTAAAATTATATTTAGTACTCTTTCTGTATGCTTTATATGTTTTTATTTAAATTGCAAGTCTTTATTATAGTTAAGGTAATTTTACCCTCTCCAGATTCCCTGCTACATATAACGAGAACACTACTTAAAAAATAATGCCCACTTTCTCCATTAGGCTCCTTGCTCACAAATCGTTACATAAAAATTTGTTACTTGAGACTTCAATCTCCTACCTACCTTTTAAAAATAAGAACCTCTCTAAAAGAAAACAATGTCATCCTAAAATTCTCTGTCTGAAAGTGTGATATCTGTAAAAAATATTTAATTGACGATTTTTTTACAGAAACTTTATTTTTATTCCCTTTGAGTAAACATTCACTTTTTTCTGATTATATTGGCTGCCTTCAGGGTTTTTGTTTTAGAGATTGATCAACTCGTCAGCAAAATTCACTACGTTATTTGGCTAGAATTTTTTGGCGTTTAAGGAGAGTTATGATACATAGCAACTAAACATTCACATTAGCTCTCCTTAGATGCTGGGAGTACCCGAAGCAAGAATAATAGAAATAACAACAACAGAATTGTTCTTCAGCTAGCCTTGAATATTTCTGAGTAGCTTTGGGACATCATGAGTAGTTGAGAGGTTCACTGTCTGTAGTCCTCTGGTCGTGATGTGGATTCACCTTCTGGAAATGGAGGGTGGGTTTCAGGATGCTTTTCCTGGTCTTGTGTGCAGGCTTTGATAGGAGAAGGTACTATGATTTCTTAACCCAATTTATTGCCCTTTCACTGGATTTGATCCTGTGATTATGCAACATCTGCGAATTTCCAGTACACAGCCAGGAGACCAGAAATGGGCCAATATAACTCATAAAAGATTACCAAGTACAGAATGATGTTGCTAAATAAAAGAGGATCAAGGTATAATGTGAAATGTGTATTTCTCAATAGAAAGAAGAGAAGAAATCAGGATACCTAAATGATATTCATAAAATGAGGGCAAGAAAGGGAGGGAAACTTAGGTGTGGAAAACCAAATGAACCTTCTTGGCCAAGAAAAATACTCTGAATCACCAACTAAGTAATCTTAGTGAAATAACTCCAAACAGCGTCACGTAAAGGTTTAGATAAATGTTTCCCAAGAGGCGGACAGAGCATAATGACCCCTGAAGAGTGAGCGTTAGATCTTTGCAGTTTTCACATCTTCCAACTTCTCGGATATGCTGCCGATCTGAATTTACGTTAGATGTTTTGTTTTGTCAGAAAATCCATTGCAATTATGCGATAAATACGTATTTGAGGAAAGCGACCCTAGCTAAGGAGACCGGTGAAGAAAATATTAGAAATTCAGTATTTCCCTCTTCTCAGGGTGATAGTTCTTTATTTTACAGGTCAGCTTCCTCGTAGAAGTCTGCCTTTTGTGAATATCTGTAAAACAGATTCCATAGTATCTTTTAAATGCAGCTGAATACTAGTCGACTCGTTTTTAGGTTAGGCTGCAGATGTTGTCCTCCTTGATTTACTCTGTCGTCCTAGCCAGCGCAACTCTACTCCCCACTGGGTGTGTCTGGATAGGAACAGAAAAACAGTGATGTAATGGCATGCCACATAAATATGGGTACCGAGAAAGAGCGCGCTGCGGCCAGCTAAACGGTCTGCAGTGCTAGAAACTGATGCTTCTGATGCCTCGTGCCTATAAATCTCTACTTCGTCATTTGTCCCCTTAATTTATCTGATGAGTACACTTCCAAAAGAATTGTAATTGATTTGTTTTCACTGTTCTGCTTTAAAGGTCAGTCAGCAGAAAAGACACAGTGAGCTTGCACCCCTGCAGGATTTACTACCATTTATACCACAGAAAGCTAGACTCTCTGTGTAGCTGTAGGAGCCCAGAAACAAAACCTCACATGCTTTCCAGACGATTTAGACTAATGTTTCTTAAGTCTGTTAAAAAATTTACTTATTATGTTGATGCACAGAGTTTATGGCATTGCTAAGGGATATATGCATCTATTTTGCATGTTAAAATGCAGATTGTCGTGTTTATTTTAACTTATTTAAGAAGTAGGTTAGTAGTAAGTAATAGCTCGAATTATGAAAAGATATGCTTATTAAAAGCTTATAGTCCCAAATTTATCTGGTTACAATTATCCATTAACGTCTCTAAGAAGCAAATAACCTTCCGTGACTGTTCATGTAGGGAACGAAAGCACTTTCGGTAAAGTGATTTGGTTTGTAATATTGTTATTGTATTAGGAAGTGCTTTGGCTTGTAAATGGAAATTTAAGCCGTATTGAGATGGCCAAAGCATCTTTTTTTACAACTTTTTAATATGAACATTTTGAAGCTTACGGGAAAGTAGAGATTTGTATCATGAACACCAGTCTACCAACCAGTCCACCTTTTACTAATTGTTAACATTTTGCCATATTTACCTCATGTGTCGTTTGTTTGTTTGTTTGTTTTAAGTGTATTTCAAGTAAATATCAGACATGGCCAAGCCATTTAAGCCGGGTGTCATCTCCGGAATTACAGAAGTCAGGGTTTGCTGGGTCTTAGATATCATCTAGTCCAGGTAACCCTGTCACCCTTGAGCCCTTTAAGCACTAAGCTCTGAGATGCTGCACACTGTGAAGTGCAAGAAGTGGCTTGAACAGTGTGACCAGTTCCAAGTACTTAGGGAAGTTTTAGTGGTACTGAGGCTCTATAAATACAGCAGTTTCACAGGCCCTTCAGCTACTGCAAGCCCAAAGTTAAGACCGAGGATTCAGACATCTTTACCTCAAGGCTTATTCTCAAATACTAATTCGCCCCTGCTCACCAAGCTAAGTATCTGGATTTTGTTTTCTCAAAAGAGAGGACCTTCCCTTGTTGGCGATGTTTTGTGTGTGTGGCGTTCTGCACTCAAACTGCTTGGCATCCTTAGAATCTGAGCTCTTCCCATGCATTCGTGGTCACTTGGGACGGACGTTCCCAGTGGGTCCCAGTTAACCTGATAATACTTAGCTACATTAGCCACCAAAGGAAACACATCTTTAGAGATACTGTTATGAGACGTCTAGTCAATATGGTGAAGTGAAATTAACACAGGAAATTCTCTCCTGTTCCAACTAACAGAAATGCTGTTTATGATATAACAAATGTAGTTTTTAATAGATAGTCAAGCTTGAAATTTAAAAAAGGCAAATTCCCAGGTAACAGAAATAAAAAAGAAACTCCATGCTAGTATAGTGAATAGACACTTAAAATAATAATAATAATATTAATAATAAAAATAATAATAATAATAAATAAATAAAATTTAAAATACAGGAATTCATGGGCACAGCAAAGCCAGGTATATGCCCACAGCTCAAGGATTTTCATGTTAATACTGGAATAGAGTCCGAGGCCTCTGAAATAAGCCTGGCCCTCCTGTCCAGTGACTTTGGACCATGTGGGAAAAACATTTCTGCTGAAGAGCAAAATCCCATACCTATGCCATGCAAAAATAAAGAAAGAAAGAACTGGTCTAGAATCAGAGGTCTGAAACCTTCAGCCCCGAGTAGAAGCAGTTGGAAAACTGACCCACAGAGATGTTTCTGCAACTCAGGGTATGTAAGGCTCCGTGGAAAACAGTCTTGCTAAAGATAAGCTTACGATAAAAACTAAAAGGCGTGCAGGGAAACAAAGTACCATGAGGGAGATCCGGCAGGCACAGTGGTGGAGAATTTGGACGCCAGGAACTACACATCTTAGTGCGATCCAAAAGGGACTTTAAATTGAGGATGTTTAAAATGTTTTAAAAAAATAAATAAGGACGACAGAATAGAGACCAAAGGCAAAAGTAGACATTACCCGAGTAGAAGAGGCAGAATTGAAAAGAGAAGTTGTTAGTAGTAAATAACAAGGTTATTACAACATACAGATACCAGTATTTTCTTTTGTCCAAATTTGAGTCTTGGAACTGTATAACCACAGTCTGTGCTTTCATTTGAAGTAGGAATGGAATTTGCCAGTGTTGACAAATGCAGCAGCAAAATACTACTGCATAAGCTTAGTAAACATTCTTTTCCCTTAAGGAAATCTGACAAAACACATGAAGTCCAAGACACATAGCAAGAAATGTGTGGATTTAGGCGTCTCAGTAGGTTTAATAGATGAACAAGATACAGAAGAATCAGGTAAGGCTTTATTCCATATTTTTCATAAATGCTATTTACGATGTACTGTTTTTTTTTTTTTTTTGCGTCCATGTTCTTCTTTCCATTCCCACTGATACTGCTTAGTTCTTATTTTCGTTACTGTTTATTTACACTGTACAACAGACTCCTGCTCCGTTTCCCCATCATTAATTTGTCTTCCTTCCCATCCATCCATTCCCACGGATGTTAAATTAATCTTCGTGAAGCCTGCGTCTGGTCGTACTACTCTGTTGCAAGTCTTCCATTGGTTTCCATTTGCCCACTGAATAAATGATGAGCTCGCATCCCCCGAATCCTTTATGATCTGGTGTCCGCCTGCCTTACCACCCTTCTTTCTCCTTTCTTTCTTTCACCTACCCTAATGCTTAAATTTCCTGCTTACGTGACATTGATCTGGCTCTCTGCCTGTACGGCCCTCCCTCAAAACCCCGCCCTCAGTCCCCACGCAAAACGTGGCTCCCAGTGCGCATCGGACAAAATCGTACTTTCCTTCAAGGTCTCCCTCAGATCCACCGCTGCCATGAAGCCTTCTCTGATTTTCCCTTCCCACACTGTGGGAAACCATTTTTCTCTTCTCTCAGCTCCTGTAGTATTTCCGAGTTTGCTCTCTGAAAGCATTGAATCTCTTTCTGCCTCATTTTTGGATTATTTACATGCCGACCTTTCCTCCTCACGGAGATTCTTAAGCAGATCATGAGCAGAACTGATGACGGAGTGATCCTAGCTGCACCCGCAGCCCTTAATGCAGGGCCTTGCATGTAGCAGCCGCTCTGGGAATGTTTGTGCAGTAAAACACTTGTGTGCTTCCCCAAAATGTTTGTCATTTTGAAAACGTTGGCTGGGGGTTTTCATAACGGTGTTAACAAATCTTAGTGTTTATCTCTGACCAATTTTGAGGGAAAATAAACCCATTCTTCTGTTCTAATTAGAAAGTAGAATTCTTCTTTCGTGAGACTTTTTACATAGGTCAAGAATTTATCAAAGAGATAAGTTTTCTTTAAAAAAGAAACTTTCTGTTTTTGAAAAGTGCCCTAAATTAGACATTTACCTGCTTGCCATGTCTTAGTTAACATGCATTAGTTTGATACGTAGAATATTTCCAAAGAGTAAATGGTGAGCACACCATGGTAAATACAGGTAAAAAGTCAAACGCTTTTAATTCCACCTAACAACCGGTAGCACACTAAATGAATGAGCCTGAACTTATTTCTAAATATGCAGAGGAAGTGACTCATGTCTTAAGTGGTACAGCTGATATGATTCAGTATTTTAAGCACATGGAGAGGATTGCCTTTAACTCCTTTTGGGGAATAAACTGATGCATTCTTGATAGAAGAAAAAAGATAATCGTAACAAATTTAGGACAATAAGGAGTTTTTTAAGTGTTTTAGACACCCTTGTTGCTTTGATGCATGTTAGGGGTGGCCAGATCAGGATTTAAAAGTGCATATCACATTAATGTACATGTCACTTTTCTTAGGAACTTATTTGTTAAAAGCCGATTGTTGAATTGCCAGAAATTGAGTTCTACGCCCGTGTCTTGAAACAAAGACACTGACACAGTTGATAGAATTAATTATAATTCACTTCTAATATAGACAGTTGGTTTGTTTTCTGCTGTTAGTAATCATGCAGTGAGTGACCTACCATCATGAAGGGAATAAATTTTTTTATTTGCTTTATTATCGATTTGCTTTGTTATTATTTGCTGTATTGCTATTCTACCGAGTCATTCAGAAGTAGAAAACTGGGAAGAATGAATAAGAGTTTCAGCAGGTTTATTATTACCCACTGACTAGGAAAGGTACGAGGCAGAAATGGGAAATACTACTGTCTGAAAAACACGGACACACAGGAAGTATTATCACAATATATGCTCATTTACAGGTTTTACTTCTTGAGGAAGATCTCTCTGTCTTATAAAAAGTAAGTGAAAGAGCCTCTACAGTTAAAGGAAGGGAGTGTTTATATTCTGAATTTGCATAGGACAATCAAGTGTGGTTTCCATGAATTATCATGTATTGTTTAGATTGGCTGACAGGCCGACTTACACATCTATTCATTCATTTTTCTATTCCGCAGCTTGTTCCAAAAGCACATGAAGCAGGGTTCAGGTTATAACTCAAACTTGATATTCTAATTGCATATTCAGAGGAGACCCTCTGCTAAAGCTAGGTATTTTACTTGTTTTTCTCTTGGCTACATTTTTTTAATTACTGTGATTATGGGTAGTATATTTTGTTTTTTCACCGTTTTTATTGAATAGTAGATTCAATATTGGCACATAGGTGGATTTTGCCAAGTGTCGTGCCATTCTGGAGACCTAACGGTTCCTAATGAATATGCCAACAAATCTCTTCTTCCTTCGCTTTATTATGGGCTTGGAATGTAGGTGTAAATGTAGTAAAAATTTGTTGTTTGAAACCAGTGGTCTTGTTTTCCTTTCACTCTATTGTGCTTTCAAAGAACAATATTTTGATTTTTTTCTAAATACAAAAAGATTACAAAGAGTTTTATTACCTGTATTCATGTATTCACGCCAGAGTTGATTATTATATTTTCTCTTATTTGCTTCAAGTCTTTTTCATAAATTCAGTGTGTTTTTGGAAAACAAAAACAGCAAAACAAGTCATTACACATCAGGTCACCTTTCCCGGTCACTCTCCCTCCCAGAGGCGGACGCCAACTGAGCTGAGGGGTTCTCTTTTCAGTTCGTGTGACATACATTTATTTCCACATCCGTGAATAGTATGTGGTTGGTTGGCTCGTGTTTTAAATTTGCATGAACGGTATCTATCACCTTGTATGTCGATGCCAAGAAAATGAATTTTGCTTGATAACTTTGAATGGGTTTCCGGAGCCATTTCTTTTTGTGCACAGCCTTAACCATACTTACGTTGCAGGAATTTACATTTCGGCCGATTAGATGCGTGATAGTCTGCCATCTTTGTTTGTGTTTTCTTCATTACTCTCCTAAGGTGGTTGTGTCTTATTATTCTTTGGAAAGAAGTTCCGCTCTATTAAATCAATGAGAGTTAGCCAGGGGATCTTGCTTAACAGTTCCTCGGGTGTCTGTGCTTTTAGGGGAGAAAGCCCAGAAGCCTGCAGTGGGGCGCTGCCTGTCTGCAGGCTGTCCTGTTTTCTGACCGCACACAGCCCCAGAATGCACCAGCTGGCTCTTCTCTTTCCATTTCCTTGGCTGCCCCTCCTCACCTCCCTGGCCTCACCTCCCCACCCTGGGGCTGGGCTGGCTAATCTCTTTTCTGTCTATACCCACTCACCGGGTTAATCTCATTCCATTTTCTGACCGTAAATACCATCTATCTGCTGCCGATTCCAGCACTCACTCCAAACTGGCACATCCATCTGGCTGCCGGCCACCCCCGCTCGCGAATCCGATGGGCATCTCAAGTCGGACGAGCCCCAGACTTCCGATTTCCCCCCCTTACCTCCAAGAAGCACGCCTCCCCTCTCGTCTTCTCCCATCCTTCCAGCTACTAAACCAAAAGTCTTGAAGTCATCCTTGAGACCCTCCGTCTCCAATTTACCCCTAGAACCTTTGGCTTTTTTTTTTTTTTTTCTTTTTTCAAAAGGTGTTCAGGATCCCATTACCTCTACCGCCCAACCCTGGTCACAGCTATCACCACCTCTATGAAATCGCTTGGAGGAGACCCTGACTGGTCTCTGTGTCCAACTCCAGCCTCCTACGGACTCTTTCAACACGGCTGCCAAAGTGTTTTGTTTTCATTACGTCATCATTTTGCTTAAAACCCGCTAAAGGTTTCCCGTCTCATTCAGAGCTCTGCTCTGCTGTGTGCTTCGGGGCTCTCCAGCCCACTCACCTTCCTCACACTGTCTCTCCCAAGCTCGTCTCCCGTGTCTTCTGCCCTGGCTCAGTCAGCTACACCCACACGCACCTTCCTGCTCTTCGTTAGACAGCCCAGCAGGCCCCATCTCGGGGCCTGCGCTCATTTCCTCTCTCCGGAGTGCCCTCCGCCAGATCCCGCAGGACTTCGCTCATCACCTCCTTCAGCGCTCTCTTCCAGTGCCGCCCTGTCAAGGAGGGCTTCCTGACCCCCCTGGGCCGAAAGCACCCTCACTGTCTTCCTGCCAGCAATTCCTGCTCCTCTCTGTTCTGCTTTGTCTCTTATCGCACTTACCCCTACCCAGGGTGTGTGTGTGTGTGCGTGTGTGTCATTATCTGTTCCTTTCAACTAGGAAGTAAATCATAAGGACACGGATTGTAATATGCCCACTGCCATATCTCCAGCTTCTTAGGATGGTGGCTGGCAAGTGACAGGTAGTAAATAGTTGCTGATTTAATGAGGGACTGGAGGGGAAAATGACCTATTAGCTCTCAGAAAATTGTTCCATTTTATTATGTTTAGAATTTGACATGTTAGTTTCCATGAAATCCCTTCACTCAAATCCGGTGGTAGCCCTAATATAGTATTTAATGCCTTTACTATAAGCAGTGTTTACGTGACATGGCCTAGGCAGACACAGGTGACATTGAGGCAATGACGGCATGTGTTAATTTGTTATTTATTGGTCATTGGATCAGAAGACTAGAAGTTGGTTCAAGTTCTCCGATGATTCCACCATTCCAGATGGGTGAAGATCTGTTCTGTTCTTCAGTAGTTCCAGAGAAGAAAAGTTAATTCTCTCACTGACACATCCATTTATGTACTTAGCACTTGAGCAGCTGTTACATGCACAGTCACTGCCCTCAGGAGGCACAGACTCAGCAGGGCTCGCTCCCCAAGGCTGGGGTTGGGGAAGGAGCAGAGATGCCTCGTTGGTTGTAGAAAGATGACTGAGGGTGTCCCGGAAGTAGGGGAAGGGGCTTATCTATCCATACGTTGCTTTATCGGCGACGTACCTGCAGCTGACGGGGGCAGCATTCTGGACCGAGGGAGTCGTTTGGGCAAAAGCCCCGAGGTTAGGAGAGCGAAGTAGGATGCTGATAAGCATGTAACTGGGACAAGATGTGAGAGAGTTGGACAGGACACATAGCTGACCAGTGCTGAGGGACGGGTCCGACTATGCAAGGGAGCACTTGCTCCAGGTGCAAACTATGCTCACTTACCCTTAGATAGAATCAGAGTCTCTGCTGTGGCAGTTGGTACAGATTTCTTGATGTTGTGACACTCGAAAACCATTATTTCTTTGCTATGATTTTTCTAGTACTTTCACTCTTCTGTTTTTTAATTTATTTTTGAGAGAGAGAGAGACAGAGTGCGAATGGGGGAGGGACACAGAGGGAGACACAGAATCCGAAACAGGCTCCAGAATCCAAAACCGAGCTGTCAGCACAAAGCCCAACGCAAGGCTTGAACTCACAAACTGTGAGATCATGACCTGAGCCCAAGTCAGACACTTAACCAACTGTGACACCCAGGCACCCCCATATTTTTATTCTTTTAAACATTCCATAATATGTGAAGTGTTCCCAAGACTTAAAAAGTTTAATTTTTTTAATGTCACCTACAGTCATTTAAAGCCATTGCCTCCTTAGACCCACATACACCTGTCTTTCAATCTGGATTATTTTTTCAAATGTTTTTGAAACAAAAGAAAAGATAATGGGGCTTTTAATCCGTGACTCTGGAATTTTCATTGCTGAGCTCTTTTTTTGTTTTGCTTTGGTTTTATTTTTGTTTTGCTTTGGTTTTATTTTTGTTCTCCCCCCCCCCGCCCCCACCGATGATGTGATTTTATTTTGTAGTGAGAAATTAGACCATAGTGACTAAAAGAAGCATGATTGCATTAAGTGGATGGTCCCGTTCAGCAGCAACAATAAAACCGTAACATAGAGCAAAAGCCTCTTTCTGGAAGGCTGTTTCTACAGAGAAAGTGCCTCAGTTCTTCTATGTCCCTTATTCCCCTGTAGATGGAGTTTACAAGTTTGGGTGGAAAGTCTGGCGTGGTTTCTCTCTCGTGACATCCAATTGCATGTATACATGTGTGACAACTAACTTAGAAATCTCGTTCTTCATTTATTAAATTAGGGAGCACTGTTTCCCCTGGAATTAATTTCTACTCTGACCCAGCATCACTCTGGTATAGAATTGTCCCCATAGAATAGACTGTCCTAAAAGGTAAGGGCCTGATTTGTTCCCGCTTTTAAGGTTTCTGTGTATATTTGGAAACCCTGCCCCTATCGACTCCATAAGGATGTGATAAGGCCTAGCAGCTTGTTATGAAGTGTTTCGCTTTTACCGTCAATTTCCCTTCCCGAGGAAACATACAAATTACCAGGCATACATTTGTAGGAGATGAAGTGGCTGCCTTTTAAAAACTTAGGAAGGAGAGTCAATGCTTTCAGGTATTGCAGTTTTAAATTTTGAAGTGTACATCTGCTGGTAGCCCGGAGCTTGGGGCTCTGAGGCTGGTCAGTGTCGAGTGATCTTCCATTCAAGTTCGCTTCTCTGCACCCTCCTTACCCGCTGGGGTTGCCCATCACCCTGGCCACAAGGGCAGCCTCCCCCTCGTAGGGATCAGATGCATGGCAGTGGTTCCTTCTGCGACTTTAGCTGCCACCTAGGATCCCCTGCCCATCTCGACATTCCTGCCTGAGAGCATATTCTCCGTCTTCATGGCCCCACCGATGAAAACGAGCAAACGTGCTGTGCTTGTTCTTCAGTGGTGAACAGCTTTCTCAAATGCTTCTGTGGCATCCTGGGGTCTTGATATCGTTTCTCATATTTGTAATCTAACATAAATCCAGTATTAAGCCTGTGCACGCGCACTGTCAGAAACCACACTGGGATTCCAGCTGCCGCGTGTCCACAGTAAACATTCAGGAAAGTGCGAAGGGCTTGGCCGGCAGTGAGGTGCACGGCTCTTAGCACGGTTAGCTTTCTTACCTGTATTTCAGAAAGGTAGTGGTTACGGTGGCTTCGCAGATGCCTTTCCTGCCGACACAGCCTCAGGTTGTCGGGAGCCAGCTAGTCCAGCCAGGTGAAAAGTGGAAGTCAGGAATAACTAAGTAAACTCAGCCAGTTGACTGTCCTTTAGCAGCACCTGGCTCTTCCTAAACACAGTTGACATTGGTCACTAGTTACGCTGACAGGTTGTAGATGCCTACTAAAGAGAATAGTGATTCAAGAAAACTAAGTGAGATTCAGGAGCCCCTTGTCTTTTGGGAACCGAACCCATTCCTCTAAAACGTCAAGGCTCGATCAGCATGAAAATTTGTGACGTTGTCTTCTCCGGGTACTGGTTTAAATTCCTACGGAGTTTTTATAGCCGCGTGACAGATTTCCTGGTTTAACAGTGTAGGAGCGGCATGGGCAGTGGGGTCCTATGGTGCCGTAGGAAGGCTTACCTTCACGACCATCGCAGACAGACTGCCCATGCTAACAGGACATGTAATAACGTACAGCATATCTTTAAACCTTAATCACCTCAGACCTCTGAGAGATGGGGGTCAATCTTTTTAAAGGAGAAAGTAACCCACAATGATGTTATTAGGGAGACCGGATTCTAAATGCCAGACTTTGCCAGAATAGCACCCAAAACCCTATCCTGAGAACAGTGTGTTTAGGTTTACAGGAAAAATTTAGGGGTTTGGCCATTTAAATAGATCTTTTCTGTAGCACACGTGTGATTGCTACCAAGAACTATCCTCTCTGAGCTTCTATTTGTTCAACAAAATGTAGCAAAGGCTCAGAAAGGCAGGAATTACTAGAGTATGTCACCAGAATATTTCTTTTTGTTTGTTTTTTGTGGGGTTTTTTGTTTTTTTTTTTTTTTTTTAGAGAGAGAGCGAGAACAGGCAGGGGAGGGGGATAGGGACGCAGGGACAGAGGATCCAAAGCAGGCTGTGCGCTGACAGAAGTGAGCCCAATGTGGGGCTCGAACTCACGAACCGGGAGATCATGACCTGAGCTGAAGTCGGACGCTCAACCGATTGAGCCACCCAGGCGCCCCCGAGTATTTATTTCTTAACCATTATTACCATTTGGTAATGTCTTGGCCAGCTTAGGGCCTTCTGGGAAAAGTCCAAGGCTTCCTATGCTATATGTATAGTTATTTCTGGATGTCTGCCTCGTTTTGTCTAGTTTCACCAAAGGTTTCCTCTGGGTTTATTTCTCCTTAACCTCGGTGTTTCTTTTCCTGGTATTATCGTCAATCTTTTTTTTTTTTTTTTTTTAATGATCCTAAACCTGTTCTCTTCTGTGCCCACCAACATGATACTGGGAATGTCCTTCATTGGGGTCACGTGCATGCTCGCTGGGTGATAAAGAGCACTTACTGAGGATCGATGTGAAAAGGATAGTGGACGAAGGACTGAAGACCCTGGATAGTTTCAATTCCTTACTACTCTTAGTAACAGCAGGCTGCATGGCTGCCCATTTTAGCCTGTAATTCTTGTGCTGATGTCCAAGTGGAGTAAATGGACAGATGCTTGGAAACATTTACTTTGAATGAAGCAGGAGGAATTACAAACTGTTCTAAGCCTACCATTAAAATAAGGACATTTGCCAAGGGGCGCCTGGGTGGCTCAGGCAGTTAAGCCTCTGATTTCAGCTCAGGTCATGATCTCATGGTTCCTGAGTTCGAGCCCCTCATCCGGCTCTGTGCTGGCAACTCAGAGCCTGGAGCCTGCTTCACGATTCTGCGTCTCCCTCTCTCTCTCTGTCTCTCTTTCAAAAATAAATATTTTAAAAAAGTAGATTTTTTTAATTAAAAGGAAGTAAAATACGGGCATTTGGCATTGTGAAGAAGTTTCTGTTTAGCTTAAAACCAGCAACTCGAGCTGTAATTATAGTATGTGCTCACGAAAAGTCTCATCCCTCAAGCCAGCTGCACGTGGCCCTCCTATTCGTCTTGTCGTGCAAAATTACACTGCCTCAGGAATTTGGTCCCTGTGTTCTTGGGGTATTAGTGAATACTTTTTCGTTTTCACCTTTTATGTCAAAAAACGCGCTGCTGGCTATTTGCTTTCATGCCTTGATCCAAAGAATGTTTTTGTCAACAGAATGCCGGACCTCAGTGCTAGGAATGTTAATATGTGCCCTCAGCTGCCAAACTGGGAGAGCCATTCAGCGTGGCAAAATGCAGCTGCAGAAGTGATTCTCGCTGGGGGTGAGGTAGAGGATAATGTGTGTAAGAAAACGATGTTAGCTCGCAGGATTTAAAACCTGTAGCACATTTACCCTTAAAATAAATTGAAGTGTGTTTCTCTAAATGAAATCCTGTCTACATGAAACCTGCACAGTATGTTTTTGTCACTGGGATTTTGTTGGAAAACATTAGTACTCCTAAGAAAAACTTCCGTGTACGATGTGAGACCATAAGAGCTCTTAAGATTTATATTTAAGATAAATAAGTCTTAATGTCATTAACAAACGACACAGATAAGAGTCTTTCGGTGTACTTCCTGAAGTAAAACGTTAAACTCTGGCCCATTACATGCTTAGTGATGTTTTCATCTTTAAAAACATCCAAAAATAACACAGAAGTTTATTACTGCAGTAGTTACGGGCTTTCAGGGAAAATTTCCCCAGTTTTTGCGGCTGTTTGTCTGGATCTCCAAGTAATGTTTCTAAACATGTGAGAAGAACAAAAACAGACAGATGACAGCAGGAGAGTGTGGATCCCGGACGGGGTGGTGCTGACCTCTCGTGAGTCTGAGCACCTTCCAGCAGGTGTCACTGTCTGGCAAGGATGGGAGGGCGGGGTACCCTTCATCCAGCTCGCGCTGGGTTTTGAAATCCATGTCTAGGGAAATTGTTCGAAACATTTACTCTTGAAGAGCAAGGTCGCTGCACCGAATACCTCTTCTTTCCCTCGTGAATTTAAATTCACAGAAAATAAAGTTAATTTTACACTTGCATAAAATTTTACTGAGTATTGGAAAAATAGGAAGTAATAGAAGTCTTAAGGGCCACACATTTATGAGTTTGGGAACAAGTATGGTTTTTTTTTTTGTATCTGTTCTGGGCTCCCCGGGTGATGCAGGGGGTCAGACGCTCCAGCCTTGACGCTCCTGGAATATTACACTCTGTATTGTCCACACCACGAAGGGAACGGTTGCAAGAATAGTGCGAAGTCAGTACATCTTATTGGCGTAACGACAGGACTCCTAGATACATGGAAACCTGGTTCCACATTTCCACTCTGATGCGCCCGAGCTGTATAGAAATCGCTGAACTAGGATGAATTTGATGATCGGTGCTGCTATGACGTGCTTGTTAGATTTAAGCATGACAGCAGAATATAGACGTGGGCAAATTTTTTTCTGGAAAGGGCCGGATAGTGAATATTTTTAGGTTCTGTGGGTCATACGGTCCCTGCCGTGACTACTGACGCTTGTGGTTGTGGCCAAGAGCTGCCTTAGGCGGTTTGTAAACCAGCAGGCCTGCTGTGCATCGCTGAAACTTGACTGACCCGAACAGGCAGCAAGCCGCACGCGGCCAGCCCAGCAGCCGTAGTTTACCGGCTTCTGATGTAACAGGTGCTCGGCGTGGTCTGGCGTAGTAGTTACTACACTGTAACCTGCTACAGCAAAATGAGCGATACCGCAGAGTCCTAAATGGTTAAGTTTGGGGAGTGGTTAACAAGTCTGTGTTCTCGTCCCCGCTGGCTTGTGATGACAGACGAGTCCCTTTTCCCCGCTTTGTCTTCTGTCAGCCTAATTTCTGGGGCAGTAGCAATCATCGTCTTTGGGGGTAGGAGCGGGGCTAAGGGGACCGCGGGGTTACATGAAAGGACTTTTATTAGCACACATAAACAAATTCGTGTTCATGTGAGTGGGTGGGCTCTGCGTCGGTGCTACGGATATTTAAAAGGATGCCATCGTCTTCCATTCATTTAAGCTCTCCGGTCTATCTTTTCTCTGTCACCCTAGAGGATCAACCCTGTTTAACAAGTATGTAATGATCCAGAATTCATTTTCAGGTTTCCAAACAGGGACAGTGGTCTCCCCCTTCAGGAGTTTGAAGACACAGTGCATGCAAGGAGGTAAACATTACTCTCTCCTTGTCTTGGCGAAGGAAATCTGCAGAAAGGAGTCCCAGCCCTTGTTAAGTCCTCCCAAGCTGTAGGCCTGTGTCCAGGGAGAAAGGAAGGTCCCGAAAAACCACCCTGTGTGTCTTCCTACCCATCATACCTCCAACTTTGGTCTGAAACTCAGTGTGATCGAGGCAAAATCAGATTAAAATGGAGCCAAATAGTTTTACCCCCTTCTCCTTAAACAGTGTATGGTTTTTGTTGTTTTTTTTAAAAATCTCTCACATAAATTGCATACACTGAAAATCTGTACCTATATATAAATTGCAGTGTATTTGTGGTGAAATATAAAAGGTTAAGTTACTAATTTACATTCTTCTTGGGGATTGCATTTTGTATGTTCTCCTATTCATAATCAAAGATTCTAATGTGTGTACCTATAAACATTTCAACTCATGCATAGTCATAAGCTAGCTGCATTTCTGTAATTTATTGTTGACCTTTCGTATCACTCTGTAGTTAGATTTTTAAAATATGACATTGGAATGGGGGATGTTTAGCACAGACTCAGGAGCCAAACATAACCTGGGTTTGAATCTCAGCCCCGACACTTGTGAGCTGTGGGCTTGACACTTGAAAATAATTAACTGCATTTCACAGTTTTTAAAATTATCATCTGAGGAAATGTCACGTCCTTAACTAGTCCTTGTTTTAGTTATGATCAAATAGGATTGAGCTATGTGACGTGCTAAGCTAGATTCTACTAGAGTCCCGGTGGCCAGACCCAGAGTAGAGCCATTCAGTCCCCTTATGCACAACGAACCAAGAGATGTAAAAATAGGTGCAAGATACAAGGAAGGAACACGTTCAGGTGCTAAAAATTTAACATGTGTATGTAGATCCTGGTATATTTTGGAGAAATCTCCTGTGCTTTTAAATTGACCAAGAGAAGTGTTGGCTTTGGTCTCAAGAACTAATAGTTTCTTATTAAACAATAGGAAAGAAAAAAATTGCTTCACAGAAAGAGAAGTCTTTATGACTGTAAGAACAGCAGGGAGGTGGATTTCATGCAAGCCTATCTGAATGAGATGGAATATTCGTGTCGATAGAGTAAGGACAAGACCCTGGAGTACTGACAAATTGTTTGTTTCACGCAGTTTTCCAAAAGATTATTTTAGTCTCACAGAAAAGCTGCCGCAAACGAGTGTAGAGAGTTCCCGTGAGCTCCTCACCCAGCCTTTCCTTGTGTCGGCGTCTACATAACGCAGGACATTTGCCAACCCTAAGAGACTAACTCCAGCTCCGCGTTACTGACTAAAGGACAGAACTGACTTGAATTTCACCAGTTTTGCCACCGTTGTCCTTTTCCTGCCCCGGGGTCTCCTTCAGAATCCCACACTGCCCTTCGTGGCCCATGCCTCTTTAGACTCTGCCAATGTGTTCCCCTGTCGCTGTTGTCTTCCGTGACCTAGATGTTTGTAGGGAATACTGATCGGTTATTTTGTAGAACGTCCTCAATTCAGGGTTTTCTGATGTACGCTCACGATGGGATTGGGGTTGGCAGTATTGGGAAGGTGCCGTAGGGTGACTGTACTTTTGTTAGTGTTTGATATCGGGAGGTACATTACGTCAGTAGGTATTGTTGGTCATGTTAACCAGGACTCTCTACTGTTAACTTACTGCCTGTTGTCACTGTTAAATGTTTATGGGAGATGCTTTGAGAATATGTAGATGTCCTATTTCTACATTGGCGGACCTTGCTGAGGGGATTACTAGGGCGTTCTAATTTATTAATTAGAATTTTTCTGCAGGGAGAAGTTACCATGTCTCCATTTGTCCCCTCAGCCTTTTATTCAGTTATATCACTATGGACTCAAAGATATGTATTGTATTCTTTGGGTTATAATCTTTTATGGTGTTTTCTTGTGTACAGCTCAATAAAGCGGGCCATCGAGAGCTCTTTGAGGTCTCTTCCTGTGCCCTTTCAACCTGCCCCATGTTTTGTTGTTTTTTTTCTTTAAGAAGTTCCTGATTTTCTAGCACCCCAAGATGTTTCAACCCCAAAATCAACCATTTCTTCAA
The DNA here is from genome assembly GCF_022079265.1 of Lynx rufus. NCBI lineage: Eukaryota > Metazoa > Chordata > Mammalia > Carnivora > Felidae > Lynx > Lynx rufus. The sequence goes on from NW_025814878.1 coordinate 129,884,870, forward strand.
GGCCTCTGGTTCTCTTTACCGGAGAATGGTATTTAGAAACCAAGATCTCGCTGGATGGTGTGTTCATTGCTACTGACCTGTCACTGCTTCTGAGCCCTCTCAGTGGAAAGCGCTAGGAAGTATATGTACATGTGCTAACTCCTACTTACACACTATTTCTGTATCTGTGTGTGTGAATACACACACGCGCACATACATGTTATGCCATATACATGAATGAAACACGAGTCCATACATGTTTCCAATTCCAGGCCAGCACCACAAAGTTGATTCTAGCATTTTCTAGTTCCTTCTTTTTCTTTCACCCACAATGAGGAACCCGGTCCTCATCTACAATGCGTTTACGTATTTGTTCAACTCTAGTGTTAATCAGTGAGCCAGTTCCCAAAATCCTAACCCACCCGAGAAAGACAGATTTAAGTTACAGTGCAGTGTTTGTGTGCAGTTCTTTTTGTCTTTAGCCTTCACCTCACCTGGTCAGAGCCCTCTTTGCGAAGGTCACCTAGGGTGGGACCTTTCTTCCCATCCCTACTGAGTGGGTGTGTGGTTCACTTGTACTTCAGTTAGGTCATCTATCTCAGCCTGCATTTATCTTGGATTCTTCCCACATCCTGGCTGATTATGCTTCTATTTACATCCCATAAAGTTCACTTCATGGTTTACAGCTCACTCTATGGCAGTCTTTGACAAATGCAGAGAATGGTGTGTCCACCCCCACGGTTCCATCACCCCAAAAACTCCCCTAGTGCCATTCCTTCATAGACAACTGCTTCTCTTACCCAGCAACCCCTAGCACCACTGATCTCTTTTCCAGAGTGCATATAAAAGGGAAAATAGAGTAAGTAGCTTTTCGGGTCTGGCTTCTTTCACTTAGCATAAGGCAAGTAAGAGTTATCCATAGTTCATTTCTTTTTATTGTTAAGTAGTATTCCATTGTATTGATGTGCCATGATTTGTTATCCACAGACCAGCCAAAAGATTTGGAGTGCCGCTAGTATTTGGCAAATATGAATAAACTTGCTGTAAGACATTCATGGGGCTCCTGGGTAGCTCAGTCCGTTAAGCATCCGACTTCGTCTCCGGTCATGATCTCGCAGTTCACGAGTTCGAACCCACATCGAGCTCTGTGCTGACAGCCCAGAGCCTGGAGCCTGCATCAGATTCTGTGTCTCCCTCTCTCCCCCTCCCTGCTTGCACTCTGTCTCTCTCTCTCCAAAATGAATAAACGCTAAAAAAAAATTTTTTTAAAGACATTCACGTATAGGTTTTTATATGAATTTAAATTTCCATTTCTGCAGGGTTTCATACTAGGGGTAGGAATCTCTGGATCATGTGGCTGGTATAGGTTTAGCATTATAACAGACTGCCCAGACTGCTTTTCAAAGTGCCTGCACCATTTTACAGTCTTCACCAGCAATGCATGGGAGTTGAGTTATTCTGTGACCTTCCCAGCACAGTTTAAAAAAACTATTCTAACAGGTTTACAGTGGTATTTCGTTGCAGTTTTAATTTGCATTTCTTCAGTTGATGATATTGAACATATTTTCATATGCTATTTGTTTTCCAGATGTCTGGAAAAGTATTGGTGAAGTATTCAGAAATTTTGCCCATTTTTCAAGTGGGACATGTATTTATTTATCGTTGAATCTTAATATTTTTAAAAAATATATCCTGGAAATATTTTCTTTGTCAAAAATGTAATTTGCAGAAGTGGTCTCGCCATCTATGTCTGTCTTTTTGTTCATTTTTGCAATGTCTTTCTCAGAGGAAAAAAAAAATGAATGTTCAGGTTGCCTAGTTTATCAATTTTTTTTTAATTGTGCTTTTGGTGTCCTACGTAAGAAACCTTTGTCTACCCTAAGGTTACAGATTTTCTACAGTTTTCTTTGAGAAGTTTTACAGTTGTGTATTTTACATTTAGATATCGGTTTTGAGTGATTGTGGAAGATATAAAGTATGTGTCATGTTTTTCCTATGTGGATGTCCATTCGTTTCAGTGATATTTATTGAGAAGACTGTCCTTTCCCCATGGAGCTACCTTGTTTTGTTTTGTTTTGTTTAATTTATTCACTTTTGAGACAGAGAGTGTGAGCTGGGGAGGGGCAGAAAGAGAGGGAGGGAGGGAGAGAGAATCCCAAGCAGGCTCCATACTGTGAGCACAGAGCCCTAAGCGAGGCTTCAACTCACAAACTGTGAAATCATGACCTGTGCCAAAATCAAGAGTCGGATGCTTAACTGACTGAGCTTTTTTGTGAGATTTTGTGAGATTTTTATTGCAATTGTATTGCATCTATAGATTGAATTTGGGAGAAAGGCTACCTTAACAGTATTGAAACTTCCAGTCTGTCTATGAATATACTAGATGTCTTCATTTACTTCTGTCTTTGGTTTCTTTAACTAGTATTTTGTAGTTTTCAACCTACAAATCCTGCACATTTTTAAATTTTATTCTTTTGGTGCTATTTTAAATAGCATTGTGGTTTTTTTTTCAATGTTTGTTTATTTTTGAGAGCGGGAAAGTGCACGTGCACATACACCTGCGTGCCCGTGCACACATGGGGGAGGGGCAGACAGAGAGGGAGACGCAGAATCCGAAGCAGGCTCCAGGCCCCGAGCTGTCAGCACAGAGCCCGACGCAGGGCTCGAACTCACAAACCACAAGATCATGACCTGAGCTGAAGTCAGACGCTTAACCGATTGAGCCACCCAGGAGCCCCAAATAGTATTGTGTCTTTAATTTTGAATTCTAGTTTTGTTCATTGGTGGGCAATAGAGTTTTTAATAGATTTATTATCCTTTTAATATCTATGGGTTTGTAGTAATATCCCCTTTTTCTTTCCTATTGCTGGTGATTTGTATCTTTTTCTTCCCCTTGGCCAGTATTACTAGATGTTTGTCAATTTTTTTTTTTCATTTCTTTCCCCAAAGACCCAGCTTCTGGTTTTATTGGATTCCTGTTTTTCTTTTTTCAATTTCTTTATTTCTGTTCTCATCTCTGTTATTTCCTTTCTGCTCCCTGCTTTGGGTTTAGTTTTGGTTTCTCTTTTTCATTTCTAAAGGGGAGAACTTAGATTATTTATTTGAGACCTCTCTTCTAACAGAAGTGTTTGATACAGTAAGTTTCTCAATAACCACTTCTTTAGCTGCATGCCACAATTTGAGTGTTATATTTTAATATTCATCTAGCTCAGGAGCGCCTGGATGGTTCAGTCAGTTAGGTCATGATCTCATAGTTCATGAGTTCAAGCCCCACATCCATCTCTCTGCTCTCAGCACAGAGCCCGCTTCAGATCCTCTGTCTCCCTCGCTCTCTACCCCTCCCCCATGCTCTTTCTCTCTCTCTCTCAAAAATAAATAAACATTTTAAAAATATAAATTCATCTACCTCAAAGTATTTCTAACCTTTCTTTGAGACTTGCTCTTTGACCCACAGATTATTTAGGAATATGTTTCGTAAGTCTGGAATATTGGAAGATTTTCAGGTATCTTCCAATTACTGATTTCTAGTTTGATTCTGTTTTCATCTGAATACTTACTCTGTGACTTTTATTAACTTAAATGTGTTGAGGTTTGCTTTGTAGCTCTGAATATGGCAGAGATTGGTGAACATTCCATGTATACTTATAAGGAAAGCAGAGTGTGTTATTGCTTGGAATGTTCTATAACTGTCAGCTGGGACTAGTTAATTGGTAGTGTTTTTCAGGTCTTCCTTCTGTGTTGTCACTCATTTTCTGTACGCTTGTTCCATCACTTACTAAGAGTGGGATGTTAAAATCTTCAACTCTAATTATGGATTGGTTTATTACTTTTTTCAGTTTTAGCCCCATTTATTTTGAGGCTCTGGTTTATTAGTTGATATACATTTAGGATTATATGTCTTTTATCATGATGTAATGTTCCTGTTCATTCTTGATAGTATTCTTTGTTCTGAAATCTACTTTGCCTGGTACTGATACAGTTTTTCCAGCTGTGATTCCGTTAATGTTGTAAGGTACACTTTTCTCCAAACTTTATTTTCAATCTGTTTATGTCTTTCTGTTTAAAATGGGCTTTTTTGTATATAGTATATATACTTGGCACTTGCTTGCTTAATCCAGTCTAGCAATTTCTCTCTTTTAATTAAGGTGTTAGACTTGAATTCCTTTTAATGTTGTTTTTCATGTAGTAGAAAAAAACCTACCACCTTGCCACGTGGGTGTGTTTTTTTTATTTAATTTTTGTTCTTTTTATGACTTAATTGCGCATTTTTTTTATGACTCTGTTTTATCTCCTCCTTAACTTTGTTATTTACCCCCTTTAGAAAATTTAGTTGTCTTCCTTCACATAATGCTGCATTACTTCACATGCAGCTTAGAGACTTTGTAACTGTATTCACAGTACCTCCTTTCCGTTGTTTGTGCTGTTGTGTTCATACTGTCTACGTTTACCGGTGCCGTAAACACCCGGTCCATTATGTCTGCCGCAGATGTTCAGTTGTCTTTTAGAGCAAGCAATTAGAACTTTACAGAAAGAATCCTTATTCTGCTTCTGATACTCTTCAGCTTTTTGTGTCGATCCACATCCCTTCTGAGCCCATATCCTCTCTACCCAAAGAGTTTCCTTGAACATTTACTGTCAAGTAAGTCTACTGGCAGTGAATCCCCTCCGTTTGTATTTTTCTAAGAAAGTATGCATTTCTCCGTCGTCTTTGAACACTGTTTCCGTTGAGCATAGAACTCTGGGTTTGGCCATTTTCTTGTTGTCATTGTTACTTTGTTTTTCATTTGTAGCATCTCACTGCCTTCTCCGTCACCTGTGTCCAGCTCTCAGCTGAAATTCCCACTGGACCCTGCGGGTGGCCCACAAGCCTTTAACCCATCAATTATTTTGAATTCTCTGATGCTTCTGACATCTGTGTCCTATCCGACTGGTTCTGATTGCTTTTTCTCTTCTGCATACGTTTTTTTTTCCTGCCTTTCTGTATGTCTCGTAATTTTTGTTACGAGAGCTAGACATCTTGTGTAAGACAGTGGAGACTACGTAAATAGGCTTCCTGCCTCTTGACAGGTGTGCCTCTCCTGCCGGGCCTTTAGTGTGGGCATCAAGAGTTTTTGTAGTTAGAAGTGGGGCTGCAGGTGCGTGATACGTTATATATACGGCAGGCTTCCAGCACCAGAGGCTTCAGATTCCTCTAGACTTAACTTGTCTTTGGGGGAGGAGGGGTTGATTAGGAGGGCAGTGCCCATTTCAGTCCCAGTTTTAGGTGTCTCAGTGAGTGTCGCTCTACACATTCCCGTTCATCTCCTGTCCCTCTCCCAACAGTTTTCGGCTGTTACCCGTTACGTAAAGGTCTTAGCTTGGCATTTAGGGGTGAGGAGGAGGACAGGATGCCCTCGGGTTCCGGTTCAGCCTCAGACTCCCACATGCGCCATGCTTTTAGGTTTCTGGGCCGTGGCGCTTGTGTTCTCCCACCACTCCCTCAGCTGTTGTGGGGGACTCAGCTGGTAATCTTGTCCTTCCTCAAGGAGTAGAGCTGTGTTTTTTCTCCTGTTCATCCCCTCTCCGCACTGCAGTAAGTTTTCACTAGTTTCCTAAGGGCAGCAGTGCTTGTGCCCTTCCCTCCGCAGTGTTTTTCCCTAACGGAGCGAGAGGAAGTGGACCCAGGTGGAATGTCTTCTTCCTTCTCTCTGGCTACGGCGCCTGTCACCCAGATCTGGACAACAGGGGATACTTCACACTCTTTCCTGTGAGGACTTGAATGGGGTTCATGGCATAGAACCTGCAGGAAAGAGTAGCTTCAGAGGATTCACACAACGTGGGCAGTCCATACTTGGCTCTGACCAGCCTGTCATCTGTTGAACAGCAACCTCCCGGCCAGTGTCCCATCGCACACACCCCAGATGATGCTGGCTTATGTCTGCTCTCTTCCCACAGACACCGTCTCTGTTTACAGTTTGGAGTGTTTGATTGACGGGGACCTCAGCTTTATAGGGAATATTGAAAAAGTCATCAATATGAAGATAGCCTTGTTTGTTTGTTTAAGATAATAATTTTTAAGTGAAAGCACATCTCACCCTAGTTGGACTTTGGAGCTGGGCTCACCTCTGGTGAAGTCAGCCCCCCTGTCTGGTAACCTGTTCCCTGGTCATCTCATGTCTTTGGATTTTCTTTCCCACTTTCCCTTCAGTCTCTTAAAATATGTCTGACTCGGCACTGTTGGAGCAAATTCAAAACAAATTGGGAGTGACTCCAATTTTAGAATTTCAACCATCTGATAGGGGTCAGGAGAGCTATCTGTGAGGCAGGGGGCAGGCCATTTACCCAGAAATCACCCATTCCATCTGTAGCACGGGCGCCTGGCGGGATTCAGGATATTAGCATTATTTCATAGCAAAACCAGCAGAACCCTCAAAGCAAAAAGCATATGAAATCGTGTGTTAAAGTAACCTAAATGAATGTGTTTTGTCCTTGAATGTTTTAATTGTAAAAGTAACGTGCTTGAGATCAACAGCAGAAAAGTTCTAGTCCATTCCATCCTCTTGAAATAATCAGCCTCCAATGGTTTGGTGTCGATCCTTTGAGACTTTTCTCTAAGAACTTGGTAATATAGAAGGAATAGTAAAATCAGTTAATACGCAGACCATTTGGGATATGCAGGAAGCAAACGTGTTGCTTATTTCCCTATTATTTTTCCTGCTCAGAAAGTATACATAAATGCAGAATGTTAAAAGTACGCGTAAATGACAGAACGGTTTGCAGCTAAGCTGAATACATTCTGATACCTTCTTTATTATAGCTCAGCGCCAGAGATTTGGGGTAGAGGTGTCGCATTCATCCACCATTTAACTTTTTAAAAGTTTATTAGCTTTCTAAGGGAAAGAACCTCTAATTTTGTGGGATTCTGAACAGATAAAAATTTAAATCCAGTTTCCACATGATCTCACGAGAATTAAGAAACTATTCCCTGGACCTTCCTGAATCTTCTTTGTTAAACACGGTCCCGTGTGACATTATGAGGCTGATACTAATGACTCTTATTAGTTATGGTTCCTCTTCCTGTGAGGAGCGAGTTGGATTACCATAGGGAAAAAATGACAGGAAAATTTAGCACCTCTCTTAGCGAAAAGAAAAGAAAAAGGTAGAAGTCTTAAGTCCTAGAGAGTATTACTACCCAGAGCACAATGGAAACCTCTCTAAAATACTATCCAAATCTCAGTTCACATATTTCATAGAATTATCAAATAAAATTATTGGGCTCACAAATCCAAATGCCATCAGTTTGTTTTGCTTTTTGTTTCAGTTTGTTCAAAAGAGAGGCAGAGAAGTAGCTAGAGCTCAGGAAGAGTTGTGTTGAACTCTGTCAAATTTTTTATATCTTCCCGTCTTCTTTAACGGTTGAGTCCTTTACGGGCTCTGTGCTGACAGCTCAGAGCCTGGAGCCTGCTTCCGATTGTGTCTGTGTCTCTCTCTGCACCTTCCCTGCTCGTACTCTGTCTCTGTCACTCAAAAAATAAATAAACGTTAAAAAATTAAAAAAAAAATAGTTGAGGCCTTTATTTCTGATTTTCTTGGTATATTATCCTCACCTGCCTAACCTCCCGAGGCCCATTTCACATTCTGCGTCCCTGACAAGTGTACTGGCCATGCCACTCTCTGTCAGCGCCCCGCTTGTCCGATTCCTGGCCCGACTGACTTATTCTTCCCCCTGCCACCCTTCCTCGGCTAAACTGGAGACTTTCTGTGAGTAGGGCCCTTCTCTGTTATGGTCCTCACAGCATTGCCAAGCTTACGAAAACTAAAAGAAAATAAAAGGCTGCACCTGTCCACATGCGAAACATGCTATAACATCACCCCTCGGTTGTTTTTATTAGATGAGAAGCAAAGATTCGGTTTCGAGCGGTCTGGGTATGACCTTGAAGAGTCGGATGGCCCGGATGAGGACGATAACGAAAATGAAGATGACGATGAAGACAGTCAGGCTGAATCTGTCTTGTCAGCGGCTCCCTCCGTTACAGCCAGCCCGCAGCATCTTCCGTCTAGAGGTGGCCTCCAGGATCCTGGGAGCGCAGAGGAGGACGTCAGGATCGCCGACTGCTTTTCTGGGGCGCACACGGACCCGATGGACGTTCTACCCAGAGCCTTGCCCACCAAGATGACCGTACTTAGCACGGTGCAGTCAGACCACAGCCGGAAGACGGAGTCTCCGGTGAAGACCGGGCCGCACGCCGCAAAAGACGGAGAAGAAACGGCTGCTCCCGTCGACTCTTCTAGGTCACCTGAGGCCGCGCCCAGGTCCCCGTGTCACCAGATGTCTGTAGACTACCCTGAAACAGAAGAAATTCTGGGAAGTTCTGTGGCCGGAAAGAACACTACTTTAACCCAGGTAAATGTCTTGTTGTAGGGATTCCCCACAGGGGGATCCTCATGGCTCAAGAAAATAATGTACTTAAGTTTGTTTGTTTTTTTTTTTTTTAATTTATGGCTAAGTCAGTGGGTTCAAGCGCAAGTTTTGGTTGTATTTAAAGGCAAAGGACTTTATTTATGCCCCCTGGATTCTTGCTAGGTATTTTAATCAGAGGTCACATGTTACTTCACATAAATCTGTGAAAGAACCAAATGGTTCTCTAAAACTACACTCCTTTTGAAAAATATATATGTTCCAATTGGGAACCTGACTCTTGGGACCTATTTATCCCCCTCGCTTGCCCTGAATTGTTTTTCCAGTGGCATCGATTGATGTGACGGATCTGTGCTAAATTTTCCAAACATTTTGCACTTTGCCCCTGTCGACACGACAGCGACCAGTGTCTGTGGCAAAGGTAATGTGGCCCCCAAAAATGTATCAAGAAGTTCACTTTGCTTGAATGATGAAATTGCTGTGACAGCTTGGGAAAGCTTCCTGCCGGAGAACCAGCTCGGGGCCAGACACGGGCCTGCAGAAAGCCTCCCTCCGGGTGCTTTTTACCCCTGGTGGCTCATGAGGAGTGTTTAATTCTATGCCGAATATATTCATCCCACTGACCTCTTAACGTCTCTTACCTTCTCTTATGTCTTGTATGTATTGACGATGGCCATCGGGTTTATTTCTAAATGTGGCAGATCTTGGTTTGCTAGGTAACACTGGAGAAAACGAAAAAGTCTGTGAAAGCTCAGATTTCTATAGGCTATTCTAAATTAACATAATTTAACATAATTGCATTAATATTTAAATTATACTTGATATTTAAATTAAATTACTTCCAGACTGGTCACCTGTGTTCTCAGCTTCTCTATCCCAGATCACTTACATACCTGCCAGTGCCTGGAAATCTGATTTTCAGTAGACCTTTCACAAACATAGGAAGCAAGGGAGGGAGGGAGGGAAGAGGTGAAGGTAGGAAAAGAGGGGAGGGGAGGAAGGGAAGGGAAAGGGAAAGGGAAGGAGGAAATTTGCAAAACTGCAAAGTATTCCATGAAATGCGTCGCTGTCCCTTGCCCTGGAGATTAAAGACATAATAGATTTTTTAGTTGGGAATTTCTTTTTTATAACGAAGACATCATTTTTTAGCAGGCCTGTCATTTTTATGTGAATATACATGCTTTCTCCTCGTTAGGAAGAGGAGATTTTAGGCTGGCGGTTTCGCTGGAAAGGGGTTTTGTCTGTTGTCTTTCAGGGCACCGCTTGCGTGCGACGACCCCCTCCTGCCGCTGAGCGCGGCCCGCACACAGCAGTGGGGGCTCCCTCAGGGGCCTCGCCTCAGCCTGACGCCCAAGAGCAGAAGCAGCAAGTGACCCTCCAGCCGCCTCCGGGCCTGCCCTCTCCCCAGACTCATCTGTTCAGCCACCTCCCTCTGCATTCTCAACAGCAGTCCAGGACACCTTACAACATGGTTCCAGTCGGGGGAATCCACGTGGTCCCCGCCGGCCTCACGTACTCCACGTTCGTGCCCATCCAGGCGGGGCCGATGCAGCTCACGATCCCCGCCGTCAATGTGATTCACAGAACTGTGGGCCCGCCCGGGGATTCGGTCGCAGAAGTTTCCGGCGCTCCCAGCCCCGCGGGAGTGGCCGAATTGAGCGGCGTGGTGCCGTGTATACCCATTGGCCAAATCCGCATGCCGGGCCTTCAGAACCTCAGCACGCAGGCCTTGCAGCCGCTGCCGTCGCTGGGCGTGGAGACCGTCAACATCCTGGGCCTGGCCAACACCAACGTGGCCCCGCAGGTGCACCCGCCGGGGCTGGCGCTCAGTGCCGTGGGCCTGCAGGTTCTCACCGCAAACCCCTCCCCGCAGAGCAGCCCCACCCCTCAGGCGCACATTCCAGGCCTCCAGATCCTGAACATTGCCTTGCCCACTTTAATCCCCTCTGTCGGTCAAGTGCCCGCCGACCCGCCGGGGCTTCCCGAGATGCCCCCTTCCCAACCCAGGGCGCGGGAGGCGCCCCCCAGGCCGACTTCGGGAGCCGGCGCAGATCAGGGCGGCGGGGCCTCGTCTCCTCAGGGGTCCCCCCAAGTCCAGCGGGAAAATGCAACACACGTTCTAGATGCGTCTGCCCCCGCGAGAGACCCCGTCCGGCCCGACGGCTCAAGGAAAGCGGACGCGGGCAAGGCCGCCGCCGTGAATCACGTGAAGCCCAGGCACGAGCTCGCCCCCCTGCAGGGCAAACCAGCCGCCTCGGCCGAGCCTCTGCTGCAGGTGCATCCCGAAGCTTCCCTGGAGCCTTGCGGCCTGCGGACTCGCTCCCCCGAGGGGCAGGTGCCCGGGCCCGCCCCGCCGCCCCGAAGGCAGGCCACCGCGCAGTTCAGCGACGTGAGTAGTGACGACGACGAGGACAGGCTCGTGATCGCCACCTAGTGGGCCTCGACTTGGGGGGGTTTGGTTTGGTCTGGTCTGGGCTTTTGGTGGGGTTGGTTTTGGGTTTTTTTGTGTTTTTTTGGGTTTTTTGTTTTGTTTTTTTTTTATATAACACTTAAAGGTTTCTTTGAAAACCCTCCTTTCCTTAAAGCACATTTTTCTGACATAAACTCATGACTAATCTTTGTGCAATCATGAACTTTTGACCAATAATTGTTTTGTGTCCGCTCCAGCCATTTTTGTACATGTTGTATAGACACTTGTGCCTTTTAGGAGTTTATGTTTAGAAGCTGTACAGATTGTTGAATATCTATATACATAAAATATATATTATATATGTATATGAAAACCAGGTAGTTATTTGTGTTTAGAAAGAAAAAAAAACCCTGTCAAATAAATCAAATGATTAAATTATATGTTGCACTGTTAAATATAAATTTTTATGGCTGTGGGGCAGAGTTTCTGTGTATAAATTAGTATGTAAACTCCATATTTATTGTATTCATATTAGTCTTTGAAAATGGGTCTGTCCTTCCTGTGTAAGACAGTAACTTTACACTTCAGACAGATTTTCTGTGTCATGAAATGTTTCAGTAAAATATTGTTTACTGACTTTACCTTTGCTTCACTTGTGCCTTCTTTATATGTTTGGCGATCAGTAATCTGTGTTCCGAAAATAGCCGTAGGTCACATTCTGTCTACGCTCAGCCTCACCCTTAGTTTTGAGAAACGGGGGCTTTACTGGTGTTACTGCCGTGCGAAACTCCGTGAAACCCACCCAACTGTGAGGAGTAACTTCATGGCCATGAACTCCTAGAAGGTTCTCTACTTAGAACTCTTTTTGTAAATGCATATGGCACAGAGCCTGGAATGGGCAAACTTCCTCAATGCAGGTGGGACCATTTCTGGTAAGCAGAAAATAAGTTACAAAAACAGTTGTCTTGAGAACTTGGCCGAGGCCCGTGCTCCACCCCCAGGTCTGTCCAGTAGCCGCGGACTCTTTCTTTCCCTCATAATAAGGCCTGCTTTTTTACGCTCCGAGAGCTCTCTGACCAGTACCAAACCACAGAGGGCCCAAGATTTACAGAAGAACCAAATTCAGACTTTGAATTATTTACGTGATTCTCTTTAGAAATGATGCTTTCCTGTCCTGGGAGGCTTAACTGCCCTTATTCAGAAAAAAATTCAGTTACCTTTGCAGCGATTGGCATTATGACCTAAGCGTTACAGATGCTGGATCTGTGAGAACGTGTTTTAACGTTGGAATTGAGTATGTCGCACATCGTGAAGGCAATGCATTCACATTTTTTAAAGGCGGCTTCCTTTGTGGGGATACCAGGGCTCTGAAGCCGTTGAGACCACAGACTCTTTGGGGGAACTATTCTAAGGAGTTTGGAGACCTGCTATTGGTGAGCCCCCACTTCCTGTGACTTTGGGAAAGGCACCTGCCATCTCGGTCGGCATGCCCTAAACCTAAATTATCTCTAGAAGGCAGTCTGGCCGCAGCAGGCTCTGATGGGTCTGTGATGCTTTGGACGCATGCTTAAATTTTTATTTACACTTACCGACAGATTAAGTACCAAAATTCTCTCAAAAATATAAAAAAAACAAACTTTATATTTCAAGATAGATTTGAAAAGAATCCTAGAAACTTCTATTATATCCATCTATCAATACGGTTGTTGAAAATGAAGTCCATTATCAAATACCTCAAAATTACTGTCTTAACTTCATGTCATGCTTTCTATTACACTTTTTGTTGTACTTGGCCAAAGATTTTAAAGCAGTGTAACATTTTTATTGTGTAATCACATTTTAGGTATGTATAACTTCTCTAAATTCAAAAGTAATGCTCAGAATTTCAGGATTGGGTTTTTCTTTTTAGTTTGTAGAGGGAGAATTTTCTTAATTTTCCTACATTTAACCAAATACCAAATGTTGTGATATAATTGGATGCCCCTTGAGAATTTTGTCTAATGCTGCCATGTATCTTAAGCTTCTTTTGCAGGCTTGACTTTTTAAGATTCATTACATTATACACATACCTTTAATGTTAGTGACTTTAGTACTCTAATGTGGCTTCCAAATATTTTGCTGGCATTTGAAATATACAGCTAAGTAAGAAACATTACCTAAGTCTGAGCCGTTATAACCTAAGTGTGAGCCATTATATTTTGAAATAGTTATGTAAACAAAATACAAGGAAATAATGTTGAACACTTTCTGCAAAGTCATCTTTTCCTAAGGAGCATTGTTATTCTTAAACATGCGTGACTTTCAAATGATGCAATCCAGACAGCTAGTGAGACTACACGTGACTTTTATTCTCTTGTACTGTCATGAAAGAGACAGGTCACTAGAGACCGAGAGCACAATGACCGTAGCGAATCCCGATGATGTTATTAGCAAAACAGTTATGCGTTTATGAAAAGCATAATGTGAGTCAATTTCAGTATCTTCTTTTATAAACCCACAGCAATGTCACTCTCAGAAGTGTTGTAGCTAAAGAGCCAAAGGTCTGGGGTGCCTGGCTGGCTCAGTTGGTACGGCATGTGACTCCTGATCTCAGGGTCGTGAGTTCGAACCCCATGGTGGGGGTAGAGATTAAAGAAAATAAATAAATCTCACCTAATAAAACTTCTAAAAAAAAAGTTCATCTTTCTAGTTTTCAAAAGTTGCTAGATCCATTTTATGAAAATGTTGAGTTAATGGACGTCAGTGACATTCAAGTAACTTGTTTTCATTCCCTCAACTTTAGGCTATAATGATAATGTTTTCAGAATGATAATTAACTGATAATATTTCATGTAGAGATTTTATTTCTCATTTTTTTTAATAATACAGCTGTGACTTTCATTTCACTTCACAGAAACAGTATAAATAATACTCTTAATTTCTAATCTGAATTTTAAATGATAGGGCTTAACAAGGATTATGGAGATGTTCATTATTTTTGTTGGAAGACTGTTGATATTTCTTGATGTGTGCTCAGGTCAAAATATAACATCAATGAGCTTCTTTACTTTTCTGTTTTTAAGCTTACACTTTGAGATCAAGTTTCAGCCACACCAAAAGGTGACTTTTATTAAAGTAGTTTTGTCTCAAAACTATCTATCCATTCTAAACACGGGATATTAAATCTAAGACAAGAATCTTCTGCCGAACTGATTTCCCATGACTTGGAGTTATCTCTTTAACCGTCAATGAAGGTTATTATTTATATATTTATCTTTTAATGACCCTGACTCTCTGCCGTCATTACAAAAAGAAATTTAAAGCAAAACTGGTAAAACATTTTTTTCTACAAATTATGTAATCTGAAAGTCATGAGGCTTTTACGTATATCGGGTTCATCCAGAACCTTGAATACATACAAGGTTCTGTGCAGGCACTGTAGACATAAGAGTTAAAGCAGAGATATAACCCACTCCTTGGTGTTCCCTCTCCTCTGAACCAGGCTCGGGTCCGAAGCAGATTTAGGCATCCAAAACCCAGCACTTGTAGTAAGTACCAACAAACTCCAATACCATGCAAGATACAAAAGAAATTAGAAAGCACGCTTTCTACCCCAAAGGAGCATGCTTGCTTAAGACTTAGGCCATATAAACTAGAGAATAATACCAGACCACACATATCTTAGAAACCACAGACTGTAAACATTTTGAGAGTTAAGAAAGTTTTTATCTGCAGTAATTAGCGATTTGTCTATGTTAGGGACTGCTGTATTTTGAAGAAGGCATGGGATTTGGGGCTCTAGAGATAATGCTACGCAGTACAATAAAAAATAGCTGAGATGACTCTGTGACTTAAAATCGTGCCTGGTCTGCTGACAGCTCGGAGCCTGCTTGGGATTCTCTCTCTCCCGCTGCCTGCTCACTCTCCTGCACTCTCTCTCTCTCTCTCTCAAAATAAATAAACTTTAAAATAAATAAAATTGTGTCTGGGAACCAACCTAAGTGGAAAAGAGGCTTCGCTCGGGCTTTCCACAAATATTTAGCACCGAGAATGTAGAGGGCACTTTGGAGATAGGAATTGAACGCAAACTAAATAGCATCTATTCTCTAGGAGCTTACGTCCTAGTAGAACAAGCACAAGGCGCAGAGGACCTCAAGAGGCGAAGGAACTTCACCTTCCACGGGTTCACGGGTTCGGTTACCGCAGCCTACCTCGGCCCAGAAGCAGGTGGTCTCCCTCTGGCCCATCCCCAGAAGGTCAGTAGTGGTGCCTGTGTCTTTCGCCTCCCTCCATCCCCTCTCATCATCCCAAGGGGGTGTGTATGGTACAGGAAGATCTTTCGAGAGAAAGCGACCACGCACCTGATTTCCATTTTGGTATACTACAATCGTTCTATTTTATCATTAGTTCCCTGTTGATCTTCTAATGTGCCTCATTGATAAGTTACACTTTTTCACAGGCATCAATGTATTGGAAAAAAAACATCGTAAATAGAGGTCAGTACTACTCTGTGATTTCAGGCGTCCACTAATACGGGGATATGTATAACCAAGAGCATTAGTACAAATAAGGAAGAGCTCCTGGTTAAATTGATCAGGGAGCGCTTTATGGAGCATGTGACATTCCAGCGTGGCCTCGAAGGGACTTCACTAAGCCGAAACAATAGAAAGGAAGGACATCACCGACAGAGAG
Source organism: Lynx rufus (assembly GCF_022079265.1). Taxonomy (NCBI): domain Eukaryota; kingdom Metazoa; phylum Chordata; class Mammalia; order Carnivora; family Felidae; genus Lynx; species Lynx rufus. The sequence continues at coordinate 129,900,328 of NW_025814878.1, forward strand.
GATGTGGTTAAGATTTATCCCTACTACGTCCTGTTTATAATCTCATTTAGGGGCACCGGGGTGGCTCGGTCAGTTAAGCCAACCTCGGCTCAGGTCATGATCTCTCGGTCCGTGAGTTCGAGCCCCACGTCGGGCTCTGGGCTGATAGCTCAGAGCCTGGAGCCTGCTTCCGATTCTGTGTCTCCCTCTGTCTCTGCCCCTCCCCCACTCACATACTGTCTCTGTCTCTCTGTCTCAAAAATAAATAAGCATTAAAAAAATGTAATCTCATTTTAACCAAGGCAAGTGTTATTCTCCCATTTTATAGACAAGAAGGCTGCGTCTCTCATTGTTTTGCATCTTCATCATGCTGGTGCAGGAGTGGTATTTAAAAAGTTTGCGTGACAACAGCGTTGCTCGTAAGCAGTGGTGCAGGAATCGTGAAGAATCAAGACGAAGGGAGCCGACAGTGTTTCAGTGGTCTAGCAAGAACCCAGCAACGCCGTGGTAATATTGTGAAGAACAAGGGACAGAATTGAAGATGATTAAAAGTGTGTGGGCTCGGGGCACCTGGGTGGCTCAGTGGGTTAAGCGTCCAGCTCTTGGTCTGGGCTCAAGTCATAATCTCCCAGTTCATGAGTTCAAGCCCCACATCGGGATTCTTTCTGAGATTCTCTCTCTTCTCTCTCTCTCTGTCCCTCCTCAGCTCTCTCTCAAAATAAATAAATCAACTTAAAAGATTAAAAAGAAGTGTGTGGGCTCTTCAAGTGGAAAGGGCACCCGGTGGGTCAGAGTCCTTTCTTTAATGTGCTAATAATTCAGCTCAGGAACTGGCAATAACAGGACAGAAAGGTGAGAAGGAAAGGAAGTAACGCCGGGAGCATGAAGGTATACACACAGTACCCGTTACCAAGCTGACCACAGTTCTTTTTAATTGGAAGACTCAATAAAATTACAGAAGACATTTGTTGACAATTCAGATAGATGAGGATCAATGTCCAAGAAGATTGGGCCAACTGGAGTGAGGGGCTGGATGTAAGACAAAATTTAACAGGAAAAAATGAAACTGCATTTAAAAATGTGGCAGTTTGGGGGGCACCTGAGTGGCTTAGTCACTTGGGTGTCCGACTTTGGCTCAGGTCATGATCTCGCGGTCTGTGAGTTCGAGCCCTGCGTTGGGCTTGTGCTGACAGCTCAGAACCTGGAGCCCGCTTCGGATTCTGTGTCTCCCTCTCTCTCTGCCCCTCCCCCGCTCATGCTCTGTCTCTCTCTCTCTCTGTCAAAAATAAACATTAAAAAAAATTTTTTTAAATGTGGTGGTTTGGGGGTGCCTGGGTGGCCTCTGACTTCGGCTCAGGTCATGATCTCAGGGTTCATAGGTTTGAGATCTACTTTGGGCTCTCGGCTGTCACCACAGAGCCTGCTTGGGATCCTCTGTCCCCCTGTCTCCCCCCTCCCCCTCTCTCTCTCTCTCTCTCTCTCTCTCTCTCTCTCTCAAAAATAAATGAACATTTAAAAAATATAAAAATAAAAATTTAGCAGATTCACTTATATAAAGTTCAGTGTGTGCCATTCTGAACCCCCCCTCCCCCCCAAAAAAAAACAACATCGTCTTGGGATATTAGAAATACATTAGTTAGAGCCATATTAAAAAAATAGCCACGCTCTCTTCCTCACGACCAGAGAACATCATGGAAGTCTTTTTTGTAACTGTGACTTCTGGATCCCAAGCTTGGATCCCAAGCCTGAACAATACAGAAAGAAATGCGCACGTTTTGAGGCCATCAAGCTCTGGAAACCAAGCCTAGAGAAGGGCCTTTGTGAGAGGGCCGGAGGCGGGACAGCCTGGATGGTCCGTCAGGCAGCCAAGAAAGCACTTCAGGCTTCAGGAAGGTCACAGCAGCAGCAAGAATAAGGAGGCATCCTAATGAAAAATAATAATAATAAATAAAGAATAGCCGTAACGTTGTCTTTCCAGGAGAAGAGAGAGGGAGAATGAGAGAGTGAGACTGGGGAGTATGAATAAAGGAGAGTGGGCCATTGTGAGGGAAATGCCTTGTCTCCATTAACTTTTACGTAAAACAGGATTAGCCTCCCAGCAAGCAGCTGGCGGGAATTCATGGCTCACAAAGGAAAACTCACATTTGCATAATAACCAGACATAGAGGAATATATCTTCAGGGAAGACCAGGATATTAAAAATTCCAGTATTACTCACACCAATCCATTAAGATCTATCAGGACAAGCCAGGGGAGGGCATGCTTGACTCTTGTCCCTGCGTCTGCACGCTGAAGCCAAGTTCTAAAAGAACACCACTTCTGGGCGCTTGGGTGCTTAGGACCTCTCTGCTCTGGCAATGTGCAGGTGCAGCAAAGAGGAGCCCCAGAAACGAGGATCGGTGACCCAGCCACATTCTAACACCAGGAAGAAGGGCCAGGCAGGTGTTTCTCTCAAAGTCACGGATCAAATTTTGCTTATTTTGTAGCTGGGGCCCTTTTTAAAATAAAAAGTCCCCACAACATATAACAAAAGTTTTATTTTATTTTTTTTAATGTTCATTTATTTGAGAGAGAGAGAGAGAGAGAGAGAGAGAGAGAGAAAGAGAGCCCAAGCAGAGCAGGAGCAGAGAGAGAGGGGGAGACAGAGAATTGGAAGCAGGCTCGGCACCCAATAGGGCACTTGAACTCACGAACTGTGAGATCGTGACCTGAGCCGAAGTCGGCTGCTTAACCAACTGAGCCACCCAGGTGCCCCTATAACAAAAGTCTCATCACTATGCTTTTGTGCTCGGAGAAGTTAGGGCTGCCTCGTTCCCTAATGCCTGAGGTTCCGTTGGAAATGAAGGGTTTAGTTCGGCACATTGAAGAGTTATTCTTTTGAGGCTCTGGATTCTGGCAGAGGTGAGGCTGCTTGTTGAGATAATGATGGAAAGCTTTACATTTTATTTCTCCACCACCTAGGCCATCCCCCACTCTGAAAAGAAGTAGCTGACTTAGGTTGTTGTTATGAAACTCCAAATCACATGTGAAAATTTCCTGGCTTGAAAAGTTACGATACGTTCATTTTCAGAATTAGGTCAATTTTCTGACTTAAACTAATAAGGTATCCATGCAGATCTGTTTTGAGATCATCCACGGGTGCAACAGAGTATTTTCTGAACAAGTCACGTTATATATAATGCAGTATTTCTAATTTTGATAATTGCAATATGATATGATGCTAATCCCATTTTATGGTTGAGAATATATCTAAGGGTTACAAAGTAGTGAGTGAAACTAGGATTGAAAACTAGCTCCGTGTCCCCCCCACCCCAACCATGCTGCTTTTCAGTAATGATTTACACGGTAATTGTGTTGTATTGTATTCATTTCTAGGTGAAAGTCTACTTAGTATTCATAAAACATCCCATGTAAATTTCCAAGTGAAATGAATAGGTCCAGTGCCATGAGTATTTGTATAGATATTAGATTTTATCACCTTTTTGTATGCCTTTTCTCATCATTGAGATAACAGGAGCCATAGAAATATTAGTGAAGAAATATTTAAATAGGAGATAAAATAGCATGTAAAGTGACAATTCTAATCAAGCATAAAACATGCAAATTTCCAAAGTATATGAGGTGTCAATTATTAATCATCATTCAGAAAGATGTCTTTGTTACCTATCTTATGGTAGTTAAAGTCAAGCGAAAAGGGAAAGTTGAACATAGATCCACATTGTTTTGGATACAAACATGGTTTAAACACAGTGTAACATTATATCATAAAGTCTCTGAATTTGATCCTTTCGGAAATATTTTTAAGAAGAAATAGAGCAATTTTCTATGATTTTTGACAGAGGAGAAAATTATTTAAATGTATTTCTCGGGCAAAAGGGAGCATCAAATTGTACTTTTAAAAAATATCTTAAATTGTACTATTTAAATATAATGTCAAGAAAGCAAAGATAGGAATTCAGAAGGAAATGAAGACATTAATAAATTCCTTTTACAGAAGCAGTAAAAGTGAAAAAGAAATAATTGAGCTCCTTAGCAAGTGATTCCATATCTCAGAGTAAACCAGTGGAGGTCACTCTATAGAACTAACCCTTGCCGACTGGCCAGTTCTTACTTTCGGTGTCTGAGTCATAGAAGTGAATAATTTCATAAAGTCCACGTATTGGTGGGTTTTATAACGTTATAAGGACCAATAGACATTTGTTATGTGGTTGGTTTTGCTGGAGACAGGACACCTTTCATTCAGTCATTTCCAGTTACTTGAAAGACCTTATGTTTGGTTATTTACCTATGAATGTTGCCAAATGGGGTCTAAGGAAACCATGTTAGGTGAAAGACAACAGGAGTTTACATTCCTGGAGGTCAATCATGGAAAGAAAAGCCAGCTTTGAGATCAGTCAATTAGCCAGGCATGCTTAGTTTTCTTTGCTAATAGCAAGGCTTAGTTTGGCCCCGTGGGGTCAAATGTTAAGACTGGTTTTGATTCAGCAATCGCATCCTTTGATACCTTTGATTTTTGTTATTTTGGAATATCTTTATACATTATACCTTGAGACCTTTTCCGTTACTTCCACACTCGTATTCCCTAGAAGTAGCTCACCAAAAGTAGTGTAAGCTTTCATGCAGAGTCTGCTTATTCATAACCAACCAATGTACCATGTACCATTATAATAATTATTGAAAGATCCAGCCTTCATCGCAAGTATAGTAACTATTCTGATAAAGTAACTTGCACCATTTCATAGTCTACAAGGGGCTGCAACTTTTTGAACTCATAATGTTGACTGTAAGAAACTGAACCTAGGAAGTAATCTATGGGAGAAAAAATAACTTTTAAAACTCACCTTTTTAAAAATTAATTTCAGACCCAAATCACTAATGACTTCCTTTGGTGAATGACCACGAAGTTAAATGCTTGATAAAAGATATTTTTTCTTTGTTTCAGCCTCTGTTGGAAATAGTTGTAAAATGTTTAGTACATGGTACATCAATCCTCTTTGATGCTTAAGCAACCCTGAATGCCTTCAGGTCAATGCCCACGAAGGTTCTTTAAATAGAGATAAAGATCAGAACTGACACAGGGACCCCAGGGGCCTATCCTAGAAAATGTTGTGTTTGTTTTGTTTTGTAACTAAACAAATTCCTGTGAACTCTTTGTTGTCATTTTTCTAAATCCTTCAAAAAAAAAGAGGGATTTGGAAGACAAAACAGATTGAGGCGTCAAAACATTTAAAGTTTCTTCTATAGGGAGAGTCCTATGTTCCTTAGCGTTTCAGCTGAACTAGAGCCAATATTTCACAACATACTTTCGTTATTGTCTCTTACAAGCACTTAAAGCTTTCATTGCTGTTTTTACTCTTGCTACTTCAATAACTTCCTCTTCAGCATATGGCATACATTCTGAGTGTGTTTGTAAATGACTTGTAATATGGTGTAACTGATATGTAAAACCTGCACATTTCATTAAAATTTAGCCCGGTGTTAGGGGCCACTTAGATCTGTTGGCTGGAGTGTGATTGAACTTCAGTTCAGTCTCTGCTCAGGACTTATTCCAGTGGCCAATGATTGCATTCCTAACTGCTGTAAATCGTCCCACAAATGTATGACCGTATGGAATATGAACAAGAAAGAGTGAATGTGCAAAGAGTATCTCCAGGCCCATAGATTATTATTAGCGTAGGTGTTATATGTTCTAGAGTTTACCTGTTTGTCAAATCAAAACAGAAGCTTCAGTCTTAGTTCTTTTCGGTACTACGGGTAGAGGCATGTAACATCTTGCGTATGGAAACGAGTAATCTTAAGAACAGAATGCTTAAATTCACATCCCAACTCCACAATTTCCCGGCTAATTATCAAATTATTTTCTGTTCCTCAATTTTCTCATCTGTCATTTAGGGCAACGGTAAGTGCTCCCATGCCTCTTACTGCACCATTATTCTCAACAGCCAAGATTTATGGCAACAAGTGTCCATCAAAGGAGGAATGGATGAAGAAAATGTGATCTTTATATATAATAATAACCATTATTGTTTTATCATTATATATAAATATAGATATATATAGTGGAGTACGGTCCAGCCATGAGAAAGAAGGAAATCCTACCATTTATGACCACATGGATAGACCTTGAGGGCCTTATGCTGAGATAAGTCAGACAGAGAAAGACAAATACTGTATTATCTCACTTACATGTGGAATCTAAAAAAGCAGAACTGGAAAAAACAGTAGAATGGAGGGTTGGGCAGATGTTGTTTAAGGGTATGAACTTGCGACTAGTTGATGCGTAAGTCCTGGAGACCTAATGCACAGTATAGTGATTACAGTCAGCAATCCTGTATTATAAACTCCAAAGTTGCTAAGAGACTAGATCTTAATTGTTCTCACCACAAAAAAGAAACGCTGATCACATGACGTGATGGAAGTGTCAGCTCATGCTACGACGGCAATCGCATCACAATATGCAAACGTATCAAGTTAACCCAGCGCACACCTTAAACGTACACAATGTTATTTGTCAGTTATATCTCAGTTAAAAATACAGCAAGTACGCAGAAATTAACAATTCCTGGTGCATAGAAACATCTGAATAAATGTTAGCGCTGATGACTCGAGTTTTTAAGTGAGTTGGGATGCTTTGCAACAGGGCAGATGCCAACAGTCATCCAGCAAATACTTACAAGCACCTTCCCTGCGCAAGACCACGGTCAGATCTTTGTCTGCGAATCCGCTAAAACCCACCCGCGCCCTTTTGTAAATGCCGCCCCATGTTTACAATGTTTTCTAACGTTGTTGCTTTGCAGGAAAACCAGACAAGGCAGAAGGAAAATGAATAAGCCGAACAGGTTATTGCTGACAGCTTACGGGAACTCTTCTGTCTCCAAGTTTGAAAAAGGGAAGTTGTTCTTGTTCATCCCCAGGAAGATGGGCTGTCGGCTGGCTGGCAAAAAGAGCTGTGTGATATTTGCAAATGAAAAGTACACCACTCAAGGAAAGGTACATATTTCTGAGGCTGTTCCGTGCTTGCCTTTTTTCTTGGTGGAATCTAGCAGGAAGTGAGGCACAGAGAGTTTTCTTTAGGGAAGATCACAGCCGGAATCTCCACAGAGCCCAGGCCTGCCCAGAGACCGGTGTTAGAGAACCACTAAACCTCAGGTTGCTGAGAGAAGCCCCACCCAGCGGAATTAGGCTGGTGCCTCTCAGCATCTCCGGTTGTGTCCGAATTGGAGCTGCTCTCACTGCCTGGAAACGTCAAGGTCACACCCAATTGGACAGGAGGACATCCAAATTACACAGTTGAAGCGGTGATTGGAAATAGTTGATCTGGTTTGATTGTAGGTCACTTTATTATTTTGAGTCTTGGGTGTGCTTTTAAGAATCACTGAATTTAGATATAAAAAGCTCCTCCAATCTTCTCATTTAATCGATGAGGAAAATGATGTCCCAAGAGGGTAAATACTCTACATCCTTTTAGGGAGATAAAAAGTTGGGGGGGGGGCACGTGGGAGGCCCAGGCATTAGAGTGTCCAGCTCTTGATTTCGGCTCGCATCATGATCTCACAGTTTCGTGAGTTCAAGCCCAGCCCTGCATCGGGCTCTGGGCTGACAGTGTAGAGCCTGCTTGAGATTCTCCCTCTCTCTGTCTCTCTCAAAATAAATAAATAAACAAAAAAAAATAAAGGAAAGATACAAAGTGGCCACTGGCTACCAACGCAGGTTCCCAGGACAGTTCCTGAGATTACTTCCTTCCTCCTCTGCTTACAAGCTTTCCCGAATAGGTCATTGACCCTCCCTGTACTTCAAGTTCCTGATCTAAAAATGGGGATAAAAGTAATCCAAAACTCAGAAATCGGCAGGAAGATCTAATGACATCTCATTAGGGTATTTAGTAATGAACCTGCCTAGCCTATAATAAGTATTCAATCAAGGTTGCCTCATTCTTATATTACAATTATACCTGTTGGTTTTACTTTGGGGAAACCTAAGTTGGAAAGAAACCAGAAGACAATGGGCTGACAGTCAAACATTGCTTTATGCTCTGATCTTCACTCTTGACCTCTAATGAGCTGGCTAAATGATAAGGAGAATTTTTATACTCAGGGTTATTTGTTTTTGTTTTTGCCTCCCAGCGCAGTATTCAGAGTACCTGAGAGGATTAGGTTATAAAAGTTATGCTTGGAATGTTTTTAAAGAATTTGATTATTTTATAAACAGTGTTTGAAAGAATTTAATTCTTTATGTTTTGGGGACTTCAAATGCTTAAGATGGCACTTCAAAGTATTACTATAAAAAGGAAAATTGTAAATTTACTAGGAAAAATATAAGGTATTATCTTTATGACACTGAGGTAGAAAAAGCCTTTTTTTTAGGTAAGAAGCAAGAACTAAAAATTCAAGTTCATCAAAATGCCAAACTTTGGTTCAACATAAAAACATTAAAATGTTAAGAAAGACAACTCAGCTGGGGAACGGATTTGCCTTAGATATCTCACAAAAGATACTCACCCAAAACGTATTTAAAATATTTTATAAGCCGGTAAGGAAAAAAAGTCAAAAGACCTAGTAGGAAAATGTTCAAAAGGTAAGACTAAGAAACTCACAGAAAAAATACAAATGGCCAACGCATATATGACAAATGTCCACCTTCAACAAAAATGAGAAAAGGAAAATTAAAATGAGATGTTTTTTCCCCCTAGGAACGTAGATATTAAAAGCCTAATGGCATCGAGTGTGGCTAGGGCTATGGAGACAGGCCATAGCTGTTTTTAGACACGGCTGGCGAGGTCTGAGTTGATGCAGCCATTGAGAAGAACAATTTAGCAGTTTTCACCAAAACCCAAAATGCAGTCTGTGTCCCTCCTTCTCCGTATCAATGCTCAATACGGAGGAACACAGAGAGAAACACATAGACAAACGGAAACCAAAATAATGTGTGATTGTTTTGGGGTTTTTTTCTATGTTGAAAAATTATAAAAAACCTAACTCTCCTTCGATGGAATAATGCTGAATAAACCAGGGCATATTCCTTCTCTGAAATGCTAAGCATGATTAAAAAGGAAAGTATTAAACAGAGGGATAGATCTCCAGGGCCTAGCTTGAGATAAAAGTAACCAGTAGCAGGAAAACTCATATAATAGGTACAGTCTATATGTAGAATATAAAAAGATATAACCAAACGGAGTACAGATGTTTGGAGTCACGTGTCTTTAAAAAAAAAAATTAATGTTTGTTTATTTTTGAGAGAGAGAGAGAGAGGGAGAGGCAGAGAGAGAGGGAGACACAGAATCTGAAGCAGGCTCCAGGCTCTGAGCTGTCCGCACAGAGCGTGACGTGGGGCTTGAACTCATAAACCATGAGATCATGACCTGAGCTGAAGTCAGACACTTAACCCACTGAGCCACCCAGGCACCCCTGGAGTCATATGTCTTTACGTAGAAGCACAAGAAAAGTCATGGAATGATACAACTCATAGCTGAAGAGCTGGGGATCATGGCAAAGGCATTGGGGGGTGGGCATTCATCGGGTTTTATGGGCCCAGCAAGTCAAGAACAGATTAATATGTAGACAGGGACAAAAATGTCAGTTTTATGATGGATGAAGGCTATAACGGAGCCGATGGCTTCGGTCCACAAGCAAACAGGCTTGCTGAGGTCTTGCTCCCATCACATTTACCCCCTGCATGTCCCCTCTCCCTTTCAGTCCAAGCCTTGGGGACATTCTGCAAGAGAGTTCAGTTCTTCATAACCTCATAATGGTCAGAGCCAGAGAAGGGAGTTAAAAGGCCGGTTCCTCAATCTCATAACCTTTTAAGAGACGGGCTCCACTTGACTTAAAAACGTGGACCAATGCTGTCCCCACCATGTAGGTAACGCATCTTTCTTTCACATCCTCTGGAGGAGTAAGTCTGGAAAGGATGGGGCAGCCAGGTCAGCATTACTCTTGTTGCTGCTTTTAATGTTACTGTTATTCTTGTCCCACCATGGTGATGAATGAGTGCCTCCCTTAACAGCGTTGCTAACAAGCAATGTTTTAATGCTTTAGAAAGAGGAAATGTATTCTTGCAACACAAGTGAACAAAACCAAAATTTAAATAGAAATTTAGAAAGGATGTTAGCTTTTTCTCAGAACAGTGGTCACGTACAAGTAATGTTTTAATACTTCCAAGGAAAAAATATGTTTGTACAAGTTATGTAATAGAATAAAAATTAAGATTAAAGACAAGACAGAAAGCTCAAATGGGGCGCCTGGGTGTCTCAGTTGGTTAAGCGTCTGACTTCTGCTCAGGTCACGATCTCACGGTTCGTGGGTTCGAGCTCCGCATCGGGCTCTGTGCTGACAGCTCGGAGCCTGGAGCCTGTTTCGAATTCTGTGTCTTCCTCTGCCTTTGCTCCTCTCCCGCTTATGCACTCTCTCTCTGTCTCTCATAAATAAATGTTAAAAAGACAAGTTTAAAAACATTTAAAAATAAAATTAAAAAAAAAAGAAAGCTCAAAAGATATCACATGAATTTTCTTCAAAAGGACTGGAAATTTCTATGAAATTGAACATGTAGACGTTCAATAAGTTTTATATCAACACCACTATACATTCAAATTATTGAATAGCATTTTTGAAATAATAAATAAATATTAAAATGAAAAGTACTGTGTGCAAGGCACTTTACATGTTTTACACTTTACATGGTTTTTTTTCATTTCATTTTTCTTTTTTTTTTTTTTTTTTTAAGCACCATGGGGTTTGCATGCTTCTTCAGTTAAGGAAACTGAGGCTTAAAATGGATAAATATTTTTCCAAGGTCCCAGAAAAATTGAGCCCATTTCAATGCATATTTATCTCCCTTGTTCTTTACCAAAATTCTCTCCCAGCTACCAGGCCACCATTGGATAAGCTGAACATATGTGTTTAAAATTAAGATAAATTCAGTTATTCTCTTGGCATATACACTTGCAGTGATTCACAAACTTGAATCTTCATCTACAAAGAAGAAAGAGGCTTTTATTCTTGTAAACTATAATTATAAGCGCTCAATATTTTTAGAGAGAAAAATGTCTCTGTTTGTGCTAGGTATTTAATAATCACCTACAGATTTGCTCTAATTGTCAGCTTCTCCAGATGACTATGGTTCTTTAAATTTCTTAACAAATAATTATAAATAGATGTTTTAGTATGAAGACATGGGAAAGATCTTCAGTGTTTCCTGTACTTCATAAACAACCATATAATTTCCATCCATGACAATTTCCATTTTCTTTTTTTTTTTTTAAACATTTTTTTTTTTGTTTGTTTATTTTTGAGACAGAGAGAGACAGAGCATGAATGGGGGAGGGTCAGAGAGAGGGAGACACAGAATCGGAAACAGGCTCTGAGCTGTCAGCACAGAGCCCGATGCGGGGCTCAAACTCAGGGACTGTGAGATCGTGACCTGAGTGAAGTCGGCCGCTTAACCAACTGAGCCACCCAGGCGCCCCGACAATTTCCATTTTCTAATATGAAACAGTGCGAGGCCACACTCTGGGCTTAAGTCTACTGGAAGCATTCTCACATTCTTTTCCTTCTCAATTACTTCAGATCTTCCTCCACAATGTCGTAAATTTACATAAGAGATTAATAATCAAATACATGAGCATATCTTTGTTTTCATTTGCATCAAAGCTTCTTCTTTTCCTCTTCCTCCTTTCTCCCCCTCTCTCCTCTTTCCCTCCTCCTCCTCCTCCTCCTCCTCCTTCTCCGTCTCTCCTTCTTCTTGTAAATGCTATTTAATCCCAAATAAAGACTATATCACATATAGGTGCAAACAACATATGACTCCATTGGCTACGCATCAGGAAAAGCGATGATGGCAGTTTGGTGAGATTCACCGGCCAACAAAGATATGTCAGGGTACGAGCTGATACTCCAAATGTACGGACCACTTGATGATTCTGATTGTACATATGTTTAGCTTGGCTTGTGAGCTTTCTCCAATCTGTTATTGCAGAAAAGAACTGAGGTAATCCAAAAGAAAGTATTTGGGGACTTCCAGAAGATTCTCGAGCCAACAAAAATATACCCCAATGCCAAAGCACTCCCTCGCTAAAGTCAATATGTGAAAATGTGAATATTATTTTGGATGCCGTTGTGCTAACCCAAGTGTGTTGAGGTAAGAGCTTATATTTGTCAAAGTGCAGATTTGGTTCTTCTCGAGTCATAAAACATGGGAGCTAACATCTTGATGACTCACCTTAAAATCCTTTTCTTCTCTTTGGGTAACGACAACGTATTTTGCCAGACAGCCTGGCAAAAAGAAAAGCTGCTTTTTTACCTGCCAAACGACTGAGATTATGATCGAGATTGAAAACCAAGATATAGAAACGATGGAATACCTCACAGCTCTCCTCCCAAAACTTGATTCCCCAGATAACAATCCCCATGTTATTATTCCCAGAATAATAATCCAATTATTTTCTCATTTATTCCCAACTCCGTAAGATTTGGGAATTAGCCCATACATGGGGCCCCAAACTCAAGCACTTCCCGTATTAACAATCGGAAACCATGCAAAAGAGAAAAACCATTTCAAATGCAGATTAAAGCAGGTATTTGGAAATTTGGACATCTGTTTTTAGGAACTCATCATGGAGGGAAGTCAAAGGGAAATCGGATCACATTGGAATACCATTTCCCCCCCATTCTTTGAAATTTGCCTTTTGTGTAAATAAAAAAAATAATAAAAGCCAAAAATATATATATATATAAAAACATCACTCTCTGAAATGGCTTCCTCACGTCACGCCTCAGGGATGTGAAGTAAAAAGACAGCACAATCAGTATACCAATCAGAAGGCTAGCAGATCATTGGCAACTCTGAGATCTATCATTCTTCCAACTAGGAGCAAGAGTTCTGATCGCGTGTGAGTTAATACGAAACAAGGTATTTTCATGGAGATGTCCAGTGAGATTTTTCACTGTCATTCAGGGCTGAAGGAAATGGCTGTTTCTTCAGAGAGGCAAGATGGCCCCCTGGACTGAGTCCTGAACCAGGGGCTGTAGAACGTGGGTTCTCCCCTCAATCCCATTACTTGTAGTCGCTGTGGTTCACTCTCTCTGATCTTCCTTTTCTTTCTTCTTAAAGAGGAGTGCCCGCCATGCCCCCTTCGGAAGAGCTTTGAGAGGCAGAGTCAGTGAAGACGTGTATTAGAATCATCTAACAAAACAGACAGTGCTGTACGCGAAGATGTCATTACTAATATTAGAAACTCTATGCGATTACTAATGAGAGTGACACTGTGTGAATGCTTCCTGCAGGGATGTGGTGTCAGCTCAAATGGTGACCCTCCCGAGTAACTCAGGAAAGGGTGTGCATCATCTGATTTTTTGAAAGTGGAGATACAAGAATCATGCTAGAGACCAAACTGCAATGTAATATTATCTATAATAACATTATATTATATTGAATGTGTGTGTGTGTGTGTGTGTATATATATATATATATATATATATATATATATATATAGTAACTGTCCCCAGCATCAAATAGGGAAGATTTATGTATTACAAAGAAAATGTGCTTTCAACAAGAACAGCTAAGAGAAATGTTTTTTTTTTTTTTTAAATTCCAGACAAGTTTTAAGCCAAAGGAAAACAAAAGAAATGTTAGAAGCCTACCAAGTCTAGTTGTAATCATTGTGGAAAGCAGGAAAAACTTGAGAATTAGTGGATTCATAAATAATGGTAAAACAAAGCTGTGGTTTGAACTGATCTTAATGCCCTCTGCAGGAGAAATCAGATACATTACGTGCTCAGAAAGCACACTGAGAAAAAAGAAGGAGGGAAAGAGAGAGAAGGAAAGGCGTATTGAAAGGTGTGGCTCTTCCGGGGCTGGCTTCAGCACCCTCTTGTGCTTATTAAATATTCTGTGCAAACGTCTGGGTTGCAAGCCATAAAATGAAGTTCTTGGAGATGTGTTCCACAGTGATCTTTCCGATAAAAGCCCTTAGTTTTAGATGAAAAACATAATGGAGATAACGAAGATTTAATCACTTAATTTAATCTTGTCCTGCTTGGATTAGAATTCAGATTTCCTGATTCCTAATCTTTTTTGCCACCTTTCATCATGTTTCACATTTACAAGATATGATCATTTAATTATGGGACAGTGATTTCAACTCATTTTTGGACCCTGTCTAGTCGCCACTACTCAAAATTATATTACAGTACACATTTCCTCTATAGGGATATGAATCAAAACTAACTGTATCTTAATAATTTTGTCCCGCCCCTTGAGATTAGAGATACGAAACAAAGGGTAGAATCTATGCTTATATTTTTCCATGTGAATGAAAAAAGTTTGAAATATAAATCACTAACAAAAATAAATGATAAAGAATTTCCAGTTATTAACTTAAACGGCTTTAACAAATTACAGTGGCAGAAATGCTAGACTAAATCATGCTATTGATATGAACGCATTGACGGATAGATGATAAATAAAATGGATACATACATAGATATCTAGTCTTTGTGGGTAGGGCGAGTTATTTGTCAGAATGTAAATGGGACAGTTAGGATTCCATCAGGTCATTTTTTCTTGCAGACAGTTGAAATGACATGAATTGTCTTTCTTGTTTGGCTTCAGGAGAGGCTAGGCAAAGTGTTTTTAGCCGAGATCCTAATTTGGAATCTCTCAAAGCCTTTGTATTGAGAATTTGACTGACTTGTCTCCACTTGGTGGGCTGATCTGGGATTTTCTAGGACGTTAGCTGCAAAATGTTTAGATATGAATCCCTGTAGTGACATCTGGCACAAACGTTAAAAAAAATGTCCTTATCCATCGCACTAAGTCCAGACTCAAACACACTTCTCTGCATTCCACTATTCCAGCCCCGCACACAAAGTGTATTTTCATCTGTAGTCATTGCCATCTGTTAATGTGGCGTTCACAAATAATCCCATTCTGGAAGACTATATTTACATTTTAATTTCATTATGATTAGATCAATGAGGCTACTGATGGTTTCTTCTATTTTCCTTTTTAATAGCCTCTTAAATGTGAACTGCAGCCCTTTTGTGCATCAATCTGCTTTCTCGGGGAGAGGTTTTTTTTAGCGTGCATTTTCTGTTTCTATGAAGCAGTTAGAATAGAAAACAAAACAAAAACAATCCAGATTCATAAGTTTAAACTTCACCTAAAAAAAAAAAAACAAGCTTTTGTAAGTCATTACTTAGTTGTCCCAGAACAGTGAAAACTTCAGCTGGAAAGTGATATGTATTGTTGTTTTATGGAAACATTAAAAATCTCCCCAGGAGAGAGCATTATTTGTTTGAAAATGAAAAGCAGTTGAGGTCTTCAAAATGTTTTTATAAAACTTCAGACTAGTTTAAGGTGTGTTTAAATAAATAAACACACACACACGTACATATATACATTTAAAGTAAAATTTCTGAGATAACCATTTGGGTGTTAAAAAACAAGCAACTTCTGGGGTGCCTGGTGACTCAGTCCGTTAAGCATCCAACTCTTGGTCTGGGCTCAGGGCGTGATCTCACCGTTCGTGAGATTGAGCCCCACGTCAGGCTCCCCACTGACAGCAAGGAACCTGCTTGGGATTCTCCCTCTCTCTGCCCCTCCCCTCCCCAAAGTAAATACATAATCATTCTGAAATAAAGATGGAACTTTTGGTTATGGACATGACCATATAACAGCTATTGGATTTAACTACCTAAAAGACAAAAGATATGAGCTAGCTGTTTTCAGACGTCAGACCATATACCAGGCAGGTCTTCTGTTCTTAAAAGAAGGAAAACACATGAATTCAGATATCTCCTCTATTCACTTCAGCTTTCTGCCTGGGGCACTTTCCAAACTATAGGACACGGAAGTTAACCCAGATTGAGAGCAGTGGTTTTGCTTAGTGGAGGAAACAGATGTCAAGAGATCAGGGCTTCTAAGACCGCTGTAATTTGTGGGGCTAGAGAGTATGATGCTAAGTGAAATAAGTCAGAGCAAGACAAATACTATATGACTTCACTCATATGTGGAATTTAAGAACCAGAACACATGAGCAAAGGGAGAAAATGAAAAAGGGAGAAAGAGAGAGAAAGAGACAAACCAAGAAACAGACTCATAACTTTATAGAACAAGCTTTTGGTTACCAGAGGGTAGGAGTTTGGGTTATGAGGTTAACTAGGTGAGGGAGATCCTGACGAGCCCCAGGGGTTGTATGGAAGTGTTGAATCACTATACGGTACACCTGAAACTAATATTACACTGTATGTTAACTAACTGGAATTAAAATACTAACTAAAAAAAAAAAAGTAGGGCTAACAACTGAACTAAAGAGTGAGCATAATGTTCGAATGCACATTTTATTTTACAAAGATAGATGAATGGCTAATAAGTACATGGAAATTTGCTCACTATCATTAGCTGTTAGGGGAATGTGTGTTAAAACAATAGCGATCTAGGGACGCCTGGGTGGCTCAGTCGGTTGGGCTTCCGACTCTGGCTCAGGTCATGATCTCGCGGTTCATAGATTCGAGCCCCGCATCAGGCTCTGTGCTGATGGCTCGGAGCCTGGAGTCTGCTTCAGGTTCTGTGTCTCCCTCTCTCTCTTCCCCTCCCCTGCTCACTCTCTCTTTCTCAAAATAAATAAACATTAATAAAACCAAACAAAACCAAAAAACAATAGTGACCTAGCACTACATACACACTGAAACGACTGTGGTAAGAAGTCAGATACTACTAAGTGTTGACAAAGATGTGGAGAACCAGGAAACCTCATGTATTCTTGTGGGAATGAAGACAGTACAGCTACTTCAGGTAACATTCTGGCAGTTTCTTAAAGGGTTAAACGTAAATTTACCATTCAACCTAGCAAATCCACTTCTAGAAATCTACCCAAGACCAGTAAAGACATAGGTCTTCATAAAGACTTGTACATGAGTGTTCACAGCAGCATTATTTATAATAGCCAAAAAAATAAAAAAAAAGAAACAATCTAAATGTCCATCAGTTGGTGATGGAATAAACCTAAATGGATGCAGGGAAATGGTGCATTCAGCAATTAAAAGGAACGAATTGTTGATGCATGCTATAAAATGTCCGAAGCTAAAAATACGCTAAGTGAAAGATGCCAGATACAAAAACCATTGGATTTATATGCAATGTCTAGAAAAGGCAAATTTATAGTCAGAAAGCAGGTCAGTGTCTGCCTAGGACTGAAGATAGAAACTTTAATTAGCTGTAAATGGCACAAAGGAGCATGTGGGGATGATGAAAATGTTCTTAAATTGGACTGTGGTGGTGGTGACACATTCTATAAATGTACTAAAATCATTGGATTGTTTTAAAAAAAACACACACACAGTAGGGCTAGACTAACCATAGAGTAAGTGCCATGCTAGAGCCATCTTAGTGAAGCCAAAGTCATGTTCATTCATCAGTCAATTAACTGCCTGTCAGAATAAAGCTCAACGTGATTTAAAGGGATGAAACACAATCTGGACTCTATGCAGCATAGCGGCTTCATTATCGAACGTGCAATACAGGGCCCCTAGACATACAAAGAAGCAAGAAAATGTGACCCATAACCGGGAGCAAAACAAGTCAACAGAAACAGATCTGAGATGACTCAGATGGTGGAATTATGAATAAAAACTTCCAAAGAGTATTATAAATCTGTTTGAGGATTAAAAGGAAAGCATAAACACACTGAGGGAAGAGAGAGGACATTTCAGCAGAGAAATCAAAACCATAAAAATTTAATTCATGGAAAATCTGGAACGAAAAACAAATCGGAAATGAGACATTCACTAGGTGAGTTGAACAGCAGGTAGGAAAATACAGGAGGGAACAGTAAGTTTAATGGAGGGGAACAGAAAACCTAAATTTGAACACAGAAAAAGATTTACAAATGAAGTGACCCATGAGACATATCAAGCATAAAACATATGTATAACTAGAGCCACAGAAGAACATAGAGAGAGTTGAAGGTAGAGAAAAAAATCAGAAACATTATAATGGCTGAAATTTTTCCAAAGGTAAGAATGACTATTAACTTCTCATTAAAAACAGTATGAGACAGCCTACCAAGAACTGGCATCTTTGTTTTTTTAATCTTTTTAACATTTATTCATTTTTTTGAGAGACAAAGAGCAAGCAAGCGGGAGAGGGGCAGAGAGAGAGAGAGAGAGAGAGAGAGAGAATCTGAAGCAAGCTCCAGGCTCAGAGCTGTCAACACAGGGCCCAATGCGGGGCTTGAACTCACACACTGTGAGATCATGACCTGAGCCAAAGTTGACCACTTAACCATCTGAGCCACCCAGATGCCCCAAGAACTGGGATCTTTAAAGGGTTGAAAGAAGAACATTTTCAACCTAGAATTCTGAATCCAGAAGAATTATACTTCAAAAATAAAGTTTAAGACATTTTCAGTTAAAAGTTGAGAGCATATGTCACTAGCGCTTAACGGAAAATATTAAAGAAAGTTCTCCAAGCTTACGTGATAATGATAAATCTGTTAAGCACCCAACAATTCTACTTAACCTCAAGAAATTAGAAAAATAGTACAAACCAGCAGGAAACAATATAGAGAAGTTACAAAGGTGAAAGTGGAAATCAGTCAATTAGAAAACAGCAATGTCATGGAAAAAATGAACCAAAAACTAGCCTTTTGAAAGAGAGAAAAAAAAACCGCTCTATAAAAGAAGGAATACACATGCAAAAAAAACTGATAGTGAGAAATAACCACAAATAGTAAAGAAATTGAAACATAAAAGTTTTGTCTCACTCTGTGAAAATAAATTTGAAAGTCTGGATAAATTGATTATTTTATAATCAATAAATAACAATAATAACAAAACCACCAAAACTGATCCTAGGAATGTTAGAAAATGAAGACAGACCGATTACCACAGGTTAAAACCTTTCGAAGTTGTTAACGAGTCAGCTTTCCAGCAAAAATGTTTCAAGCCCCGTTAGTTTTGGAGTTGAATTCTACCAAAATTTGGAGGACATACAATTTTCGCATCATTAAACTATTTCATAGCATTGAGGAAAAACTTTTTTGTCTAAGTTTTTTGAAACTAGCTTATCACTGATAACAGATATACCTTATGAATAGCAAGATGAAAGTCATAAATAAGGGGCGCCTGGGTGGCTCAGCCGGGTGAGCGTCCAACTGTGGCTCAGGTCATGATCTCACAGTTTGTGGTTTTGAGCCCCACATGGGCTCCCTCCTGTCAGTGCAGAACCTGCTTCAGATCCTCTGTCCCTCTCTCTCTGCCCCTCGCCCACTCATGCTCTCTCTCTCTCTCTCAAAAATGAATACACTTAAAAAAAAGTCATAAATAAAATAGTAGTTAATAAGGTCAAGGTCCATCTTTAAAGAATACACACCACAACCAAGTGGGGTTTGTACCAGGGATAGCTCCAAATTTTACCACAGTGTTACCAACATGAAAATTCATTGTGTCATTTTCCTACATTCTATGACGGTATTGGCTAAGTAATCTTTATACCCAAGGTGGGGGTTTGAACCTTACAATCTTGATATCAAGAGCCACCTGCTGTATGGACTGAGCCAGCCAGATGCCCCTAGATGGATACGTTCGTCACAAACATATGAGTGTCCAGAATCATCACCATTGTTTAATGCTATTCTGAAGAATAAGTACATTTAGGCAGAAAAAAGAAATGAGAAGTAAAAACTAGGAGGAGATGAAGGAAACATATTGACATTTATAGATTCTATGATTTGTCTATCTGGAAACCCTAAAAACAATAAATGAACTTCCATAAGCTATGAAGTTCATATTAAAATCAATTAACTACTTATACAAGAAATCAGTTAGAAAATCTATTAGAAAAATCACTGTAATGCCTGTAAAATTGCAAGAAATAAAGAGAATAAGAAATGTAGTAGATCTTTATAAAGAAATCTTTCAAATACTACTGAATAAGTAAAAACAATACCTGTCCAAATGGAGAGATGTACTCTATTCGTGGGTAGGATGATTCAATAGTGTAAAGTTCAATTTCCTCAAAATTAAATCATAAGTTTGATGTGATCTCAATAGAAACACCAGAGGAAATTACTTTTGCAATTGTATGAAGTAATTTTAAGTGTAGTGGAAAAATAACCAAGTAGATTCTGAAGAAAGAATAATGAAAGGTGCCTATCCCTGCCAAATATTATGAAGAATAACTAAAATATGTTATTATTGGCAAATATATATCCCTATAAGGGAGCAAGACGATGGAGCGTAAAAACAGACCAAAATATATATTGAATCTGCTTTTACTATATTCTAATACATGAGTTTTTTATCGTTAGAGAAGTGATGGCTTATTTGGGAGATAACAAAGTCAGTTATCGCCCCTAGGAGTGTCTGTGCTTGCTTGCTTTCTGTTGGTGGATCTTTTCTGCCACCTCTATCTGGCTGGCTCCCTCTCTCCCTCATTCTCTCAGTAATGGTGGTCATTTATTCAGAGAGAGCACCCCCTAACCGTGCAGTCTAAAGTAGGGTCCTTTTCCTGAAACCATAAAAATCCTAGAGAAGAGCATAGGCAGTAAGCTCTTTGACATGGTCCGTGGAAACTTCTTTCTAGATGTGTCTCCTGAGGCAAGGGAAACAAAAGCAAAAATAAACCATTTAACCTACATCAAAATAAAAGGTTTCTGTGCAGCAAAGGAAACAATCAACAAAACTAAAAGACAACCTACTGAATGAAAGAACGTATTTACAAATGACATATCCATTGAAGGGTTAGTATCCAAAATATATAAAGAACTTATACAACTCAATACCCGAAAAAACAAATAATCCAATTAAAAATGGGCAGAAGCCACGAATAGACATTTTTCCAAAGAAGACATACAGACGACCAACACACATATGAGAAGATGCTCATCATCACTGATCGTCAGGGAAATACAAACCAAAACTACCATGAGTTATCACCTCACACCCGTCAGAATGGCTAAAATCAGCAACACAAGAAACAGCAGGTGTCGGTGAGGACGTGGAGAAAAAAAAGGAACCCTCTTGCACTGAATGTAAACCGGTGCAGCCACTCTGGAAGACAGTATGGATGTTCTTCAAAAAGTTAAAACCAGAACTATCCTATGATCCAGCAATTACACTACTGGACATTTACCCAAAGAATATGAGAACACTAACTCAAAAGGATATAAGTATCCCTATGTTCCTTATAACATTATGTACAATAGCCAAGATGGGGAAGCAGCCCAAATGTCCGTTATCTGATGTGTGGATTAAGAAGATGTGGTGTATACACACACACACACACACACACACACACACACATATATAAATACATACGCATATAAATATATATGTAAAATAGAATATCGCTCAGCCACAAAAAGGATGAAATCTTGCCATTTGCCATGACACGGATCGACTAGAGAGTATTATCCGAAGCCAAATAAGTCAGAGAAGGGAAGATACCATATGATTTCACTCCTATGTGGAATTTAAGAAGCAAAACGAGTGAGCAAAGGGGAAAAAATGAGAGCGGAAGGGGCAAACCGAGAAAGACATTCTTCGCTCTAGAAAACAAACTGATGGTGACCAGAGAGGAGGGGTGGGGGGCTGGGTGAAACAGGTGACCGAGAAGGAGGAGGGCACTTGTCGTGATGAGCACCAGGTGCCGTATGGAAATGTCAAATCACTACACGGTGCACTTGGAAGTAACACCACGCCGTATGTTAACTAATAGAATTTAAATAAAAACTTCAGAAAAAAAAAGGAGAGTCCTTTTTTAGTAGTCTTTTTGCGACACCTAACACCTTCTATTCACACTTACCATAGATGTTTTTTGTTTCTTTATCTATTTGTTGGCTTCGTTAGTGTCCTTCTACACCCCTCCTCAAATTGTAAACTCCTCGAGGTAACATTCCTATTTTATTTTTTAGTCGGCGGACGCCCATGACATTCGAAATTGGTTGGAACGGAACCATCTCTTGAATAAATTAAGTCATGCGTGAAAACCCAAATTTGTGTTACAACTCAACAGAATCAAGGCCTTGCGAATTGGTAGTCAAACATGGCCCCTATTTTTAGTATTTAAAACTCATGATGCCCGGTATTTTTTTTTACCGTTTTGTACACAGAACTTCTACGCATCGTCCTGACAATGTCCGCGCCTTGATAACCAAATCAGAAAAAAAAGAGCGCAGAAACACGTAATCATAGAAACCACTAGACGGATGCATAACGCCGGCAGTAGTCTTAAAACACCCCCAAGAAATGTTGTTCTCAAGTGTGATTCTCAGCTAACTGTTCCTGCGCGAGGAAAGGAAGACACAAGCTGATGTACACACACGTTTAGGTCTCTTATTTCAACGACACGGATTTGACATGAATTTGTTGAAATATCTTCCATTGTCCACCAGTCCCCAAGGAAAACAGGAAAACAGGGACCCAGGTTGGCACTCCACCTCATTTGGCCCATGCTTTTGTGAAATCATAGACTTTTCGAGCTGCAAAAATTCACAGGGTCGCTTTGCTCTGTTTTTCATTTTGTAGAGAAGAAACTTGAGGCCGAGAAGCACTCTGTGTGCTCGGGCCTCATAGCTCATTAGGGGCACGACCCAGGCCCTTTCTTGGGCTGCTGGAAACCGAATGCTTCTGCAGCACCTTAACATCGTATGAATAACTTGTAAAATGTATACATACATGGAGCATGGGTGCGTAGAAAAGATCATCTATATCCTAGTACCCAAATAAATCATTGTTTTCGTCTTTTTTTAAGATTTTGTTTCTAAGTAATCCCAACATCCAATGTGGGGTTTGAACTCACCACCCAGAGATCAGGAGTCACATGCTTCACACACTGAGCCAGCCAGGTGCCCCCATTGTTTTTGTTTTTAAATATTACTTTCTAGTATCTTTCTTTGACTTGCGTACGATTTTAATAGATTTTTCTATGTGTATAAAATTTCACTGTGTGCTTTTCACTTAACATGCCATTCTTATATTTTTCTTGCTGAAAGGTTTTCATGAGCTTAATTTCACTCCATATTTAATATGCTGCCCAATGAATGTGCTGTAATTTACTTATCTCGTTTCCATTTGGACGTTGAGGTTGTTTTCACTTTTTGCTTTTATAAATAATTCTGGAGTAAGCATTCCATGTGAATTCATGGTCAATATCCCTGGCAATTCCTATAGAACAAATTTCCTGTAGGATGATATACAGGAATGAAGATTTTTTTTTAACATCACTGACTCACACTGTCAAAGGGCTTTCTTCAAAGGATGTGACAGTATCAACAATAGTGTGTGAGAAAGGGTTTACAAGGTTTATCCTCAGCAGGTGCTGTCATTTAAAAATAAATCACTGAGGTGCCTGGGTGGCTCAGTCGGTTAAGCCTCAGACTTTGGCTCAGGTCTCATGGTGCGTGGGTTTGAGCCCCACGTCTGGCTCTGTACTGACAGTGAGGAGCCTACTTTGGATTCTCTGTCCCCCCCCCTCCTCTCTGCCTCTCCCCTGGGTGCTTGCTCTTTCTCTCTCTCTCTCTCTGAAAAATAAATAAACATTAAAAAAATATAAAAATAAGTCACTAATTTAACAGGCAAAATAGCTCCCAATCGTTCTTTTATTTTGCGTGTATTTACTTATTCATGAGATCAAACATTTTCCAATTTGTTTTCCTGATATCTTTTAAGGCTAGATTAATCCATTATCTTTTTATCTTAATGATAAGCTAAGACACTGAAGATGAAAGGCAATGGAGAGCAGAGAGAGGCAGAAACGGTTAGTGACGCCCCCACTAAGGTGATGATTATTTCAGATGATATTGTCAGGTACATTAATATACAAATTATGAGAAAGCGAGGAAACAAAAGTCATGAGATTTGAACAGATAATACTGTCCAACTACTTCAGACTGACTCAGTTGTAGATCGTAAGGGGCTTCTATCCTTTGCTAAAGTTTTACAAACTAAATGCACTGATGTAAAGCGATTAATTTAATATTAAAAGGAAGCATGCATAGCATGATGGGTCTACAGCGATGCTGGGCAATATGGTAGTCAGCAGGGGCATGTGGCTATTGAATGCTTGAAATAGGGCTAGTCTGAATTGAGATGCGCTATGAGTATAAAATAGATGCCTGGTTTTGAGGACTTAGCATGCAAAAACAGGAATGTAAAATATGTCAATTTTGGTTTTTTTTGAGAGAGAGACAGAGACAGAGAGAGTTGGGGGGAGGGGCAGAGGGAGAGAAAGAGACTCTTAAGCAGGCTTCATGTTCAGAGCAGAGCCCCATCCAGGGCTCAATCCCAAGACCCTGGGATCATGACCTGAGCCAAAATCAACAGCTGGCCACTCAACCCACCCAGGCACACCCTCATTAATATTTTTAAAAAATTGTTTTAATTTAACAATTTTTTTATTAATTACACATTAAAATGCCAATGTTTGGGATGTATTAGGTTAAATAAAACATATCATTAATTTTACCTGTTTCAGCTTTTCTTTTTTAAATAGGAGATCTGGAGAATTCGTATTGCATATATGGCTAATATCAGCTGGCACAGGTCTAAAGAATCATTATGAGCTCAGATTTTAGGAAGGCCAATACAAAATTTCAGTGCTTTAGCCAGAGACCTAAAAGGGTATATGACTCAAGACAGACAGACAGACAGACAGAGAGAGAGAGAGAGGATGCATGACAAAATTAAGTAAAGAGATTGGCATTGCATCAACCAATATGACAAGCCAGGAGGGCTCTGATGAGCTTAGATATTTATTAATAAATTCAGATTTTAAAGGACTTGCTACAAAAGACAAACGTAAAGGAGTGAAACCAGTAAGTGTCAGGACTCTTCTTTGGGTGAGCTGGGTTAGAAGCCAAAGGAGCTTTGGAAACTCTGTCCAGGGCACCAAGAAGAACAAAGGACAAATACCGTGTAGAACCCGGCAGAGTATTACCATAGGAAACAAGGAAGATGGAATTATGCATCTCCGATTTTGCTTCTGTCCTTTCCATAAAGATGAACCATCTTTACGCTGGAAAAGAGATACAACATCTCAAGAGGAAAATGGACACAAGATAGAAGGGAAGTCAGTCAAGAATATCCAGGTGTTAGAAGTAAGCATTCATCTCTAACTGCAGATAAATGTTATTTCTGGGTAATGAAATCAATGCTAGTCTTCGGCACTTGTTCCAAAATTGACCTCATTTAGTTCCTAGATTATCGGTTCCATGAGAGCATGGACGTAATCTCTTTCATTCATTCCTGTACCCCCAGTGCCTAGACTCTTGCCTGGCATATATCAGTAAATATATGCAGTATACGTACACAGAGAATATAGAATGGCCAGATAATTGAAATGGGAAAACAACCAGATCATCAAAATGGCGAAGTGAGGATTCTGAATTGTATAGCTACCCAAACATCATGCAGATGAGATGTCAATAGTTTAAAATTTTTTTTTTACAATTGACTAATTAAAAAAATTCGATGTACCAAGATTCTTTTAGAACTTACATCTAATTTAATCTATACAGTAACACAATTTTTAATTTTTTTTAAGGCTTTTGTTTTTTTTTTTTTTTTCAAAGTAATCTCTATACCCTACAAAGGGCTCAAACTTACAACCCTGAGATCAAGAGTCTCATGCTCTACCGACTGAACCAGCCAGGCACCTCCCACGTAATAACACAATTAATGACTATTATACATAATATTATGCATATTATATTATACACATTTTACAGATAAGGAAACTGAGGCTCAAAGTTCAGTAATTTGTTTAGGGTTCATATAGCTGACAAGCAGAAAAGCGGCCCTACAGAATACATCTATCTGGCTCCAAAGTCTTGTTATTTTCACTCTACTGGTTGTCCTTGGAATGGGAAATCATGAACCAAAATACACACAATGAAGACGATTGTGTTAAACTCTCCTAATTTCTTTTTTCATTAACTGGCTACATTGATCGATGCCATACATAACTGGTTTACATACCTCAAAAAAAAAAAAAATCGGCGAAACCCTTCCAGTCTGAACATATAAAGTTCCTAGAAGAATTCCCTAGCTCTTCTGGGTAAAACAGAGGTTCAGAGACTTATCCAGATAGCTACCCACTCGCCTTTGCAGAGGTTCTAATCCACTGCCATAAACAAAGTGGAATCACATTTCAGCTGGTCATTTGATAAGGTCGCTTGTAATAGTCTTGCCACTAAGGCTGGGCTGTGATGAGGGCAGTGTGATGGTCAGACCATTTGGAAGTATGTGGGGACACTGCTCTCACGGGGAGTTATTGATATGCTGTGGAGCCGAAAGGAAGTCGTGGGGCATAGAGCTCTGTTCTTGACCTTTCTGTGTTAAAAAATGTGGTCAGTGACTCCGAGAAGGTAATCCCACCCCCATTTTTAGTGGATCACACGACTTTATACCCACTCCTCCACTTGGACAATTAGTGTTTCACTCCCATTTACATGTACTTTTCTACTTCTTTTCTCCTTTTCTACTTCTTTTCTTCTTTTCTGCTTCTTCCTCTGGTAGAGCAAGATGTGAGCTCAATGGATTTGCCTTTGGAAAGTGCATTCTATGTAGACACTTAATCCATGCACCTTCCTTGCACACCTTAAAAGGAATCTTTGGCTCTTTAGCCCACAAGAAAGAACCAAGAGAATCTGAGTCTGTCCATTCCTATCATTACTCCAAAAGGGTCTTTGGGGCATCAACCAGACATTCTCTGTGGCAAACATTCCAGTTCTCTGAGGCCACTGGTCCTGTTCTCTCTACCCACCCCCACCCCCACTTTGGAATATCCCTACTATTCTTCTTGATAATGGGAACTGTCATTTCTGTCACACAGACACAACTCCCTGCTCCAAACCATTCCTTTCTCTCCATCTCCCCCACTGTCACTGGCCACCCCCATCAGAGCTCTGAATCACTCTTGCCATTTCTGACCCATGGCCCCAGTGGAGATATGGGAGGAGCCCTTACTCTATCCATGGTAGAATCCTTTCCCCAGGCTCCCGGGGTAAGTGCCCTCGCTCTCAGTTCATCTCAAGCTGCCCTGAGTGTCACGGTCCATCTATTGCCTTTAATTACAATTTATTTAGCTTTATGCTATGCTGGGAACGGACAAGATAATCAGTTAGTTCATTTAAATAAGATTTACTGGACAGTTACTCTATGCCAGGAACTGAGCTAAGCATGAGAGATAAAAAATTCATAAAGATATATTCCTTGCCCTTAAAAAAAAAACAAACGTAAAGTTGAGGAAGACGGAGGAAGTAAGTAAATCAGCTCCAATTCAGGGTAATGGATGCCAGGTGCTGGCCATACTATATGTGTGATGTTGTGCACACTCAGAGACAGGGTTTCTAAATCATCCTGACGGGGGAGTCACTCAAGGTGAAGTCTTAAGTACAGGTTCGCTGTGTAAATAAAAGGGAGATGCGTGTTCCAGGCAGGAGCGTCAGCATGAATAAAGGCAAGAAACCCTGATGAGGCGATGCTTTGGGACCTGCGATCTGTCTGGAATGGGGAACGTACAGGTCAGGGGTGTGGCGGGGGCAAACCAGGTTGGCTTGGGATCATAAGAGAGTTTAGATTCTACTTTTCTTTAAATTATTTTTTCAATATTGTTTTTTAAGAGAGAGTGGAGAGAGAGAAACAGAGTGTGAGTAGGGGAGGGGCAGAGAGAGAGGGAGACACAGCGTCCGAAGCAGGCTTCAGGCCCTGAGCTGTCAGCACGGAGCCCGACGCGGGGCTCGAACTCACAAACCTCGAGATCATGACCTGAGCCGAAGTCGGACACTTCACCGACGGAACCACCTGGGCGCCCCTAGACTCTCTTTCTTAATGTTGTGGGGAGCCGAGGGACGGTTTTTTAAGCTGGGGTGTGACAAGATCTGGTCTGCATTTTGGAAGGACTGCCTCTGGCGGCCATGGAAGATCGGGGGGGTAGGGAGAAGACAAGAGGAAGGAAGGGCCATTAGGGGTTAGGTGGTACTACGTACAGAAACTGGTGAGAGTCTTAACTGGGCCTCTGAAGAAAAGATGGGTTCGAGAGTGATTTAGGGGGTAAAATTGAAAGAACGTCACGCAGATGTGTATTTGGGGATGAGGAGGTGGGGAGACGTACAAGGGAACGTGGGTTTCCAGCTGGAACGAATTGGGTGGACAAAGGTGTCACCTACCAGCAACACCCAGGATGGGTAGGTTGAGGGGAATGACAATGGCTTTGCTGTTGGAAACACTGAGTCTGAGATGTTTATGAAGTGTAGGGGAGGGATGTGTAGGGTTGTCCAGAGATCATGACGCCCATGGATGCCATCAGTGCATGCCTTGTGACTGAAACCCTGGGTTTTGACAAAGTCACCCAGGAAGCCAGGACAGAGTGCTAAGGACTGAGGACTGAGAATGGAACCCTGGAAGAGGTTCACGGTTGGTCTTTGTTGTCTTGCTTTGTTTTGCTAAAATGGAGACTCTAGAAGAATTTTTTTTTTTTTTTAGAGAGTAATTTTTTTTTTTCAGAGAGGGCAAAAAGTATTCATCCATTTGTTTGTTCAATATTTCCTGAAGGTCTCTAGGAGGCTGGGAACACAAGATCCCTGCCTTCGTGCAGCCTCCATGACAGCAGTGACAAGAGAGAGCCAGCAGGAAAGAAGTAAATGATAGAACGTGTTAGGGGGCGACAAGTGCTGCGGAGAAAAATATGTCTACCTAAGGAGGACAAGGAGAGTTGGAGGAGGGTGTGTGTGTGCTTGAAGTAGTGATTAAAGGAAGAATTCCTTGAGAAAGTGAGGAGAGATGGAGAGAGCCAGGCAGATTTCCATGGAAAGAATATTCTAGGCAGCGCAATAGCAAGTACAAATAATCTGAACCTCAAAGAGTAGCAAGGGGGCCAGTGTGGTTGCAGCAGAGTGGCAAGGGTAAGGGTAGATTAGACCATAGAAGTACCAGGTAGACAAATCACATAGAGGCTTTTGTAGGAGGCATAGCTTTTCCTCGGAGTAAAATAGGAATCCACTGGAGGGTTGTGAGCAAAGGGTAGACAGTTCCTGACTTAGCTTTTAAAAGGTTGTTTTGATGGCTGCATTGAAGATAGACTGTTGGAGGCCGTATTAGTCAAGGTTCTCCAGGGAAACAGGATCAGTAGGATATTTATACACATACAATAGATTTATTGTAAGGAATTGGTTCATGCAATTGTGAAGGCTGGCAAATCCAAAATCTAGAGTTGGCTGGAAGGCTGCAGATGTAGGAAAGAATTGAGGTTTGAGTATGAAAGCAGTTTGCTGGCTGAATTCCCTCTTCTTTGAAGAAGGGTAGTCTTTCTCATCAGGCCTTCAACTGATTAGATGAGGCCCAGTCACATTATGGAAGGCCACCAACTTTGCTCCAAGTCTACTGATTTAAATGTTAATCTCATCCAAAAATTACCTCCATGGAAAATCTAGAATACTGCCTGACCAAATGCCCAAATACTTCCCGGGCACTGTGGCCCAGCCAATTTGATGTATAAAATTAGTCATCACAGAGGCCGATGAACGGCAGTAACAAGGAGACCAATTAAGAAGTTGTTGTATTCACACAGGGGCGAGATGATGGCGGTTCCCAGCCAGGATGTTGCAATAGAGGTTGTGAGACGTGGTCGACACCTGGATATCTTTGCCTGTGGCAGTCACGCTGCTGGAGGACAAAGATGACCAGAAATCGTCCCTGAGCTCGAAGAAGTACTCATGCTTTGTAACAGTTATCAAAACCGTGATTGCTTATTGTCCATGGCATTTCGGATTACTCTATCATCTTCGTGGTTCAAATAACAAAGGTTATGAGTAATAAAGGATCATCCTCAACATGTACAACAGAAAGGCACAGGAGGGGGCCTACCAATCCAAAGGCATGCCGTCCACTGCATCCTTGTCTGCTATCCGTCTTGCTCATAATTCACAATCATCACAACGAGTACTGGGAATTCACTGGATCCCGCACAGAGTGCGCCGGAAACCAAGCAAAACTCCATCACCTTGGAAGGGTAGGTTGGTGTCCCGAGCAGGAGATAACACGGTGCACTTTATCAGGTCATGGGTCATGGTTAAAGTGATTTTCTCAGGACTGGCCTCCAACTTTTTAAGGAGCTAGAGATAATCCAAAGAAGGTGGGGGTGGGGGTGGGGGTGGTCTCAAAACGGGATTTCACAAATAAATTGGAATGGCTAACTTAGTGAAGAGAAGAGGTATATTCATTCCTCCAACAAAAGTGGTTTTTTTGACCCTACTATCTGCCAGATGGGGCTAGGTCTTCGACAAAAAAGAATCAAACTCAGCTCTTTGCATTCAAGGATGGTTGTAGTAAAATGGAAGAGTGACAGAGATTTTAGTTCAACCTTCTTTTTATTATTTTTTGAAACCTTGGACTAGTCTAGGCAAAGGTTTTTTGTCTTGTTTTGTTCTTTTAAAGTCTGTGTATTTAATTTGAGAGAGACGGAGACAGCATGAGCAGGGGAGGGGCAAGGAGAGAAAGAGAGAGAGAGAGAGAGAGAGAGAGAGAGAGAGAGAATCCCAAAAAGGGTCCTTACTGCTAGCACAGAGCCTGACATGGGGCTCGAACTCACAAAACTGTGAGATCATGACTTGAGCCTAAACCAAGAGTCAGGCGCTTAACTGGGGCTTGAACTCATGACTCTGAGATCAAGAGTTGCACGCCTCACAGACGCCCTGGGTGACAGATCTTAAAATGTCAGCTTTCACCTGGTGCGCTATGAACTGTGATGGGTGCTGGTCTTCGATGCTGTGGAAGCACGTAAAAACACCCCTAACCTAGTCTTGGGGGGTCTGAGAAGACATGCCAAGATTGTCAAAAATTCAGGAACACAGAATTCAGCTAAAGAACAAATCTATTAAAAAAATCTATTTAAAATTCAGAATCCTTCATTCAGCTGTAAATATCACCAAAAAATTACATTCCCTTATTCCTCTTGTTTCCTAAGCCCGTAGTCCTTAATGGGTTTGCACAAACATTGAGTGGAATCAACTTACCAGAACCAATTGGAGCTGCCAGATGGTGGAATGGACTGTCTCTTAAGGTAGTGAGCTCTCTGTTGACAGAGGTATCCCAAGCCTACGGAATGTTAAGGAGGCTAAGTAATCTGTCTGGACGCTGCAGGGGGATTTCTGCATCGCGTGAGATGCAGAGGCAGAGAATTGACTTTTTTAAGCTTTTAAGTCTTACCTGGGAACTGGAGCAAACTTAAGAGTGATGTCTTTGGAGGGGTGTCCTGGTGGCTCAGTTGGTTAGCACCTGACTCTTGATCTCAGGTCTCGATCTCAGGATGGTGAGTTCGAGCCTGTGTTGGGCATGAAAAAAAAAAAAAAAAGGGATGATGTCTTTTGAGAGGCAATATAATGTAGAAAGACCATGGATTCAGACTTTGGAGCCAGAAAGAACTGGACTTGAGTCTTTTTTGGTCTTCAGTTTACTCATCTGTGAGATGGTGCTAAAAATAACCCTTGGTGATACTATTATAGTATGTATAATATTAGTATGTATTAATACATACATATTAATATAGTATGTATCTTAAGGCGGTGCTTAATTCCTGGCACAGTGTGGTGGAAATCCGCGAATGTTAGTTCCCTTCCTACCCTAAGGGGCACATTTGAAGATAGTGACTATTTACAAGCAGCCCTTGGAGAGACCCAAAGAAAATTCGATGTAAACACATTCCTGCCTTTTCATGGTGAATAAACTCACCATTTTTTTTAACAGAAGTTTTGCTTTTTTCCACATGACACAACGATTTGAGCATACTATATCAAGATATTTGAGTGGAAATCATAAAACCCGTATATAGGACACATTTGGCCCTTCTGGTAGATTTGCCAGAGCAGAGCCCAACCTTTGCTTCCCTACATCAGTGCTGTGCTGTCTTATCACCATCCTCAGGTAGGTTGGGGACTGAACTGACTATGGCAAGACACGGGAACCTATTCACCTTCAATATACACAGAGTAGGGAGGATGGTCAAAGGTGGAGAGTTCCAAATCCAATTCTGAAGCCAAAGCATGAGATGGGGAAGAAGAGGGAAGAATGTTGGAGGCCAAGTGTCTTAGTCAGTTCCGGCTGCTATAACAAATTACCACAGACTGGGCAGCCTTAACCACAGAAATTTGTTTCTCATGGTTCTGGAAGCTGGAAGTCAGAGATCAGGGTGCCGGCATGCCAGGGCTCCGGTCAGAACCTCTCCCTGGTTTGCAGATGGCTGTCTTCATGTTGGGTCTTCTCATGGCAGGGAGAGAGAACAAGAAAGCAAACCCTGTCTTGTCTCTTAGTATAAAGACACTAACCCCAACAGAAGGGCTCTGTTCTCATCATCTAACCACCTTCCAAAGTTTTCACCTCCAAATACCATCACGCTCAACGTTAGGGATTAGGGGCTCAACATAGGAACTTTGGAGAGACACAAACGTTCAGTCCATAACACCAAGACGCCACAAGAATGAAGTGGGCTCAATTCAACACAAATGGGTGGTGAGCTCTGAGGAAGTCTAGAACCCAGAGTCTAGAAAAACTGTCATGTGGTCTAGCTCTTTCTAGGCATCTGGCATATATTCCTACTGAGGGTTCCAGATCCATTGAAAGTTTACCCAGAGATACGCTTCTTACACTTTCTACCAAAGACTCCCTCGGACCAAAGAGAATGAACACATAACCCTCCAAACTCTGCCTCATGCCTGAAATTGCTATGAATTCTTTTTGTTTTATTTAAAAATGCCTCTGACTTCTGTATTCTACTTTATAATATTACTATCGCTTAATAACCCCCTCAAAAATGTCTTGGCATAAGATGGGCACGTCAGGAAACTCCTATTCCTTGGCATAACAACCTTACCTAACGCATGCCTAGCTCAGACTGAGTGATATAAACATAGAAGTTAATACCAAACCACCGATTACATTAGTTGACCATCATACTTTGGGGGCCTTGTGATTTATATACCTTGAAGAGGTAGGTATCTAGTAGACAGATGGTCAGTAAATCTTGGTTTACTCATCTAGGCTTTTGCACGTTCTTATCTGAATCTGGGTATTTCCAAGCACATGCTTCCCCCCGCCCCCAGTAGAAGTTCATTTCTACTCATTTAAATAGATTCAGAACTAATTGAATATGTTTTGAATGTGTATAAGGCATGGTGCGTCGTATTGGAGATTCCCAAGATGAATGCCTTGGATTCCAATGCACATAATTTCTATTTTCACCAATGACTTGGGGAGAATTCCCTAAGAGACTTCTCTGATCATCTTTTCTTCTCTGTTGATCCCAGTCCTGCACGATGAATCCTATATTCTTGGAATAATTTTCATCATGTTTTGCTTTCACTAATGGTAACGTGAAGAAAACTTAGTTTGTGGAGATAGAAAATAATTCTTATGGAGATCCAATGTGAGAAGTTACTTTTAAAAACAGTTTTCCTAATTGCCTCCTCTCTACGATGTGTTTAGACGTTGGTTTTATGATTATGCATGTGGAGGGAGGGCTCACGAAAGTAACCTTTTACTGACTTTGAGAATGAAAGGAAATGGGAAGAAAACCAAATGAGTTCTACCAAAGACCATGTCCTCTACACTTAGGAAACCAAAACGGTTTCTATAATTCTGTAATTCTTATGATTTGGAAAAGCACTTCGATCTAAATCCATATCTTCTAGTATTGCCTAGCAGCAAAAAAAAAATTTTGAGACAATTTTAAATATGACAGGGGTGATTTTGATTTTCTATTCTCTTCTCTTGTAACCAAGCCCAAGCTCATTTGACTTGCCCCACAACAGGCCAATAAATAAGTCAAGAGGAAAGATGTTGGGGCAAGGAAAGTTATTTTATTGGGAAAGCCAACAAACCAAAAAGGTGGCAGACCGTTGCTCCAAAGAACCACCTCGACTAGGCACGGAATTTGAGCTTCTTTTGTGTTAGCAAAAGGGGGAATCAGAAGGGGGTTGGAGTCCAAAGGTGACTGACATCTGTAGACATCTGAGGAAGGTGGTGTAACTTCTTTGTCCTTGGTCGAGTTGATCTTTGAGAACAGGACTCTGGTCACGTCGTTCCTGTAACTCCTAAACATAGCAGAGTCGTTTCTGTATGCACTTTCTTATCTCCGAGGGTGATGTTGGTGTTGGGTAAAAGTGGTTTTTGCAAATCTTTGCTGCAACATGCCTACGTGCAGGGCTAAGCAAAAGTTTCTAAGCTGTAGGCCACAGCAGCGAGGGAAATGGAAGCCCTGTGGATTTAGACATGCTAAGTTCCTCCCCGTTATATTATAGAGAAAATCTTTTCCTCCGCGTCTTGAGAGATTTATTCTATTTAATAACTCGGAGGGCATTTGCATTTCTTATTTTCTGGCTACGTTTCCAGGAATGCAAAATTATTGATTGTTGTGGGTATTATTGTCACCTCTTAATTATCCCTCACAATTTATTTAGGACGTTTCTGGATCACTTTTGCCGACCTCTTTTTTTCTTTCCAAACGTTTCAAAGCAGCAGAGAATGGGGCAGATCAGCGTTGGTTGAGTAAACAGAGGAGTTGGTACCTTTCCAGAATATGCAAATGTATTGTCATGTTAAGTTTAAAAACATATCCCATGGAAGGTAGATGTATTCCACTCCATAACCTACATCAAATACAATGGATGCTGCCTGTCTCTCTCCCCTCCCTCCAGCCATCCTCTACAGTGTGAACCTTGAATTCACAAGAAAAGTTAGTTGCTAGAAAACTACCTAGAAATCAGAACTCATTCCTCTTTCAATTTTCTGAAAACAAAGTAATCATCGGGGGACCCTCCCATATCTCTACCGTGAATGTGCATATGTGCATTCCTGAATTGCGCAATCCGTGAAATGTACCTTTGTGAACCATGACCCCGAAGAGCTGGCTCTCCGGATGCCAAAAAAGGGCACGTATTTTCAGATGTCGCATGCATATTATCGTCAGCTGTCATTAACAGCAGCCTGTTTCTGCATTTTGTGGTCCAGCTTCCAAACGATCTCATCCAAGAAGTTTCTCCCTCTTGCTCTCGGTTTGTTGCGGGGGGCTGGGGGCTGGGGAAGAATGGTCTGAGACATGAAGCTTTGTCACTGAAAGTGGCCCTTTGGCGGCTGGACATAACCTTATATAGTAACTTCGCTTCACACTCCCTGTGCTAGAAAGATCTGTATGGAATGCGGTGACTTTTCATGCTGATAAGGACATTCCACAAGAGAATGCTGGGGTCGGGTTAAGGAAGGATCCCTGAAGCATGATTACCCGTTAAATGTCGGCTCTTGTTTCAGACCAGTGAAGGATGGCAGCTGGCAGGGTTTTTATTGGTCATAGACGCTCTGACCTGGGCTTGGCCCATTTTTCTTCTAAACATTTGGAATTGCAAGCCAAAATGCACTTCCCGCGGAGTGAGTTTGCCTCTGCTGGACTTTCAGTGTGGTAGTTTATTATTACAGGGGTGACAGAGACTCAGAGTCACTAGCAAGCTATTGTTTCCCTTTGCTGAGAACGGCAGGAAGAGACCAAAAAAAAGCCCATCAGAAAATAATTTATCTCGACTTTCGCAAGCCAGTGACAAAACGAATTGACACGAGGCTGAGTGAACTGCCCTGTGTCACCAAGGACAAAAAGTGCCTCCGGACGTGACCGCACGTCTAAGGAGTTTCGCTGCTGATCTTGGGTGCCCCCCTGGCGTAGAAACGTGGCATTCAGGGGTTCCGAGAAAATCCTTTCTCTGCATAAAGGAGAAGTGAAGAAGGGAGGCACTCAGGGCCATGCAGACGACCAGATCGGCAGAAAAGTAGAGTGGCTTTGTCATGCTGTAGCTTTTGTCACGGGCACCTCCCCGGTTTCCAGACAGTGGGCTTCCCGTGAGCCCGCCCTGACTTTTCGTCTTTGTCGCCAGCACAAAGCAGCCTGCCTCCCTTCCCCTTCTTTCTCCTTTGCTGGCCTTCCCTTCTCCTTCCCCCCGTGTTCTTCCCTTTCTAGCTCTTTCTCCTCGTGTTCTTTCTTCCTCAACCCCTAGCCACTGAGTGCTTCCTATATGCCGGGCTCTGTGCCCAAGTACATTTTGGAAAGCCTGATGCATGGTGAATTTCAGTGCCTGCATATCCTCCTCAATATTAAGAAAAGAACTCCCCCAGCCCAAATCATTTTGTTCTCAACCCAATTCTGTGCCCCTTTCAATGGCTTTTGGTTTCTGCATTTAAAAAAAAAAAATCACCACTGTTACGTATTAAGCCTGATCAAGTCTGGTGGTGATCACCCAAGCCACTGACCTATGTACCCAGTCACAAAGCCCTGGGATCACAGCGGTGAATAAACAGAGACTCTCTCTTCAGAAGCCCTGGCGGTCAGAGAGAAAAGCAACATGCAAACAAGCAATAAACATATTATGTCAGGTGGCCATAAGCAACGTGAAGGAAAACAAACGGTATCAGGTGCAGAGAGAGTGGCCAGGCATACAGTTGGGTGCTTTCTGGGCAAGGGACTCAAGCACGTCCTATAGAAGCTGTATAGGGAAAAGCATTACAGCCAGAGGGAAAGGCAAAGGCAAAGGGCTGGGTCGGAGAGTGCCTGAGTGTTCAGGAAGAGTAGTTTGGCAGGAGCGGAAGTGATGAAGGGGAAGTGACAGCAGATGAGTCACAAGCGGGCGGGGGTGAGATCTCTGACAACCTCCTAGGCTGCGGTCAGGACCCTGACTTTCCCTCCGAGTCAGATGGGAAGCCCGCCAACTATGTTGAGCAAGGGGAAGTGGGGCATGACCTCCTGCGTGGAATGGGGGCCACCGCCCTGGTGTTGATAAGCAGAAGAGAGAGTGCGAGTTAAGTCCTTAGGTCTTGGGCCAGGCCCTGCCTCTTACTACTTGTGTGGCTGAGGGTGAGTTACTTAATTTTGGTTTGCCTTCCGTGTGGCAAGCGTACCTACCCCCTAGGGTTGTTAGAAGGATTTTATAAAAGAATATGTGTAAACTACGTATTTGTTACACATATAAAATAAATGTATTTAAAGGATCACACTTTGCAAGGAACTCAGTTACGACCTACCTTACAGCAATTAATACAAGTATTTTCCCGAAGGCCCCATCTCACAGGTGACCAGGTCAGGACTCGTATCCAGGTCTGCACGACCCTGAGCCCGTTTGACCATACAACGGGGTACCTGCCTCCTTCCCTCAGCCACCTCGGCTGCTAGAGCCCTCATGATAGTCACAGTGTGTTATGGGTTGACTTGTGTCTCACCCCAAATTCCTGTATCGAAGTCCGAACCTCAAGGACCTCAGAATGTGACTTTATTTGGACACAGAGTCTTTCCGGAGGTATTCAAGTTAAAATAAGGTCACCGAGGTAGGTCCTAACCCAATGTGATGGATGATGTCCTTATAAAAAAAATGGAAATTTGGACACAGACGCTTTTAGAAGAAGCATGGCCTTGCCAACACCTTGAGTTGAGAATTCTCGCCTCCAGACCTGCGAGAGGGTAAATGTGTGAGGTTTGGGGCCCCTGGGCGGCTCAGCCGATTAAGCATCCGTTCGACTCCTGATTTCGACTCAGGTCATGATCTCACAGTTCGTGAGTTCAAGCCCCACATCGGGCTCTGGGCTGATGGTGCAGAGCCTGCTTGGGACCCCCTGTCCCCCTTTCTTTCTGCCCCTCCCCTGCTCTCTCTCTCTCTCTCTCTCAGTTTCTAGCAAAGACACAGGGCTAGACTCCCAGCCAGGCTAAGAGGCCTGAGTTGCGCGGACCTTCCTTATTGTTCAAACCCTTAGCCCCAGAGGTGAATGACAAGCTGTATCAGATCATTTACAATGAAAGGTGATTGCAAGTAAGCGCGATTACTGCGGCCTCTGATGTGCGCTCATTTCCTCCTGTAATTAACCTGTCAACACCACCTGCTAATAAACCTAAGGGGTTTGCCAACACCGATCAAGTGCAAGGCGACAAAACTGGATCCCGTGGAAAAACGTCACATCAAAGTTGCAGAAGTGTTTAAAACAATCCGTTCTGATTCTGCTGACTTTCTAAGGAAGACAGATCATCTCTGATGGGCGGAGGCGGGCGGCACCGGGTCGTCTGGCGGGGTCCCTCGTTTTGACTGCCGGCTGGGTGGCTTCATTTCAGCCCGAGACCTTAATTCCTACCCGTGATTTCTGTAGCACGCACACCGAAGGGTAATGCGTCGGCTGGGAATGGATGTAACCACACTACACTATCTGTTAAGGAGATCTTGCCAGGGACTCTCTTTATTTGTTTTTTGAACATCTGTGCGCTGCAGGGGCATACGAATGTTTAATGAGTATAATGTTCGTTATTATACTTACTATTTTCCCTCAACCTTGATCTCTTCCCCTAGATTATTTAAATTTCCTAATCATAAGCTCAAGGACCTATGATTTCCACTCACTTGCTATAGCCTGCACACTTTTCTGGAAACACTTGGTGAATTGCCCTCGCTCTGCTGGCGAAGCAGCCTCGGAAGCTGGGGGCGGCTTCCAACTGAAAGTCTGAACCATTGTTCGGTAATTTCATAACTAACTTTGCAATCAAGATTCTAGATTCAAGGGGCCAGGTGTGGGAGACTAGAGCTCTTGATTTGAATTCCGCTCTGTCGCCCACCAGCTGTGATTGAATTTCTCTGGGTTTCAGCTTCTTCAACTGTAAAATAAGGGCGGTGATAACATCCCTGTTGGGATTATCCTGAAAATTAATGAAATAGTATACATAACATGCGTGACACTGAGCAATCACCCTTCACACGGCTGCTATTGTGGTTATTACCACAGGGTGTTACAAAGTGACAACCATTCTTAGAAATGCCTTCTGGGGCACTTGGGTGGCTCAGTTGGCAAAGTGTCCGACTTTGGCTCAGGTCATGATCTCATGAGTTCGTGGGTTCAAGCCCCGTCTTGGGCTCTGTGCTGACTGCTCGGATCCTGGAGCCTGCTTTGGATTCTGTGTCTCCCTCTCTCTCTCTCTCTCTGCCCCTCCCCTGCTCGCACTCTGTCTGTCTCTCTCAAAAATAAATAAGGATTAAAAAAGAAAAAAAAGAAGTACCTTCTGAGGCCACGCCCCCCCATAATAATAAAAAAAGGAATATAGATATTTTGCCTCTTAAGGAGCCATTATCGATTATCTGAAAGCAGGAACATCCATACTAATGATTTAAGTCAATGCTCCATCACTGTTATGTCAATAGGAGACACAGGACACAGTCAATTTTTCTCATTCTTTGATGTACCCGTCCCATTAATTTAGGTGGGTGCTTTGTAGCACCTAATGTGTCCCTGCCCTTTGAGCAATTCTCCAGAAGAAGAAAATAATGATGGCAATGACAACAATCAATATGGCAATTGACAACAATCAATGACGATAATCAATTTGTGAATATTGATAGCGTCTGCCGGAGACCAGACGCTAATCTAAGGAACTGCCGTGGTTCCCCGTGTCCACGGTCTCCTTTCCGCACTTTCAGGTACCTGAGGTCATCCACAGTTCGGAAGCCGGTGATTTGCCTTCTGACACCTGGTCAGAGCGTCAGCAGTAGCCTAATGCGACATCACAGCGCCTGCGTTGGCCACCGCACTGCATCTGGTCACATCGTATAATCTCACACCGTCACAAGAAGAAGGGTGGGTACGGCACGATAGGTGTTTTGAGAGAGACCACATTCACATAACCTTCATGACAGTATATCCGTATCGTTGTCCTGTTTAATTATTAGTCATTTGTTAATTTCTCACTGTGCCTCGTCTATATATTACGCTTTATCAGGGGTATGCATGTGTAGGAAAAAACACGGTGTAGATAGGGTTTGGTACTATCTGTGGCTTCCGGCATCCCTTGGGGTCTTGGAGCATAACTCCTGTGGATCAGAGGGGGCTACCATATATATATTTACTCTCTGAAACCTCCTAAATCACCCTAAGTAGGCACATCTGTCCCCTTTTTTTTTCACTTGAGGTGACTGAGGCACAGAGAGCTTAGGTCACTTGCTCAAGGTCACGCACAGCCAGTAAGTGGCAAAACACCGGAACCCAAAGAGTTTGTGCAGGGCGTAAAAATACATGCATCTTTACCCCATGCATAGGGTATGATGAAATTTGGGCAAAAATCACAAAGAAATGGCTTACAGATTTAGCATTTTCCATTTTATTGTATTTGGACTTGCCCTGAGACACCGGATGCGGAAAGGTAGGGGTGAGGATTCTTCTAATTCAGGAACTAGTTCCGAGGAGGGAAAAAAGAAGACCAAAGACAGTTTTGTAGTTGTGTTGTGGTAAGAGTTGAACTTGTAGGCTGACTGTAAGGTGTGTCTAGGGTGTTGATTGGGCCAAAGGCTCATCCTGAGCTGAAGCAAAGGTCTCCAAAGAATGGTGTGATCTAGATTAAAGACTTAACCTCGTCTTGAGCATTAGCTCTGGAAGCTTCTTTAACAGGGTGGAAACCAATCCTTCAGGCGGATGCTCTTGATTAATGAGTACTTCCAGGTTCTGTAAAGCATGAGAAGACCATGGAGGGCATGGAATTTGAGACGACTGACTTGCTATCCATGCAGAAGATAAATGCTTACCAAGACTCTGCCCATGAAAAACAACAAAAAAAGATAGTCTAATCTTGCAGCCACCAAGGCATCATTCAAGAATGTGGAGTGGTTAATCTCCTGCTGCTTGCCCCCTTGCTCCCTCTGCTTTAGCCACCTCGGTCTCCTTGCTGTTCCTGGCACATGCTGTTCCCTCTGTGTGGAACATACTTCTCCCAATTACTTTCCTTGCTCCTTCCCCCTAGTTCCTTCAAGTCTTTGTTCCAAGGTCTCCTTCTCAGCAAGACCTTCTCTCACCTTATTCAAAACTACAAACCAATCACCTTCCACCCTCCCTCAACACGCTTTATTCTCCTTTATTGTTTTATTTTTCTCTATAGTGTTTAGCACCTCCAATATCCTATGTAATATACCTATTTAATCAGCTGACTTCTCCATGAAGCTCCATGAAGGAAGAAGCTTTTGTCTATTTTATTCACTGATGTAGGCCCAGTATTAGAATAGGCAGTCAAGGGGCGCCCGGGAGGCTCAGTTGGCTGAGCGTCCAACTCTTGATTTCAGCTCAGATCATGATCTCACGATCGTGGGATTGAGCCCCGCGTCAGGTTCTGTCCTGGTGTGTGAAGCCTGCTTGGGATTCTCTCTGTCCCTCTCTCTCTCTGTCCTCCCTTGCTCGCTCTCTCAAAAATAAATAAATGTTAGAAAAAAAGGGATAGGCACTCAAGAAGTATTTATTGAATGAATATATAAATAATATGATTTCTTGATGTAAACATGACCAGGAATTGAGCAATGGAGGCCTTACATGTGTTGACTTATTAAATATGCATAGATACATATTTAATATATTTTATCTGATAAAACGTAATTGCCTCATGCATACCATCAAAATATTCCTGTGTGGCAAACACAATATGGATATTTTTCTCTTTATCACGTACTGTGGGAGTGTGAGAACTAGAGAAGTTAAGGAATTCATCCAAAGTCAAATAGTTGGTGATAAAGCCTATGAGGGAAACCTTGATTCAGGACAAAGAAAAGATTTGTCTTCTCGCTGAAAATGGAGGTCATGGTAGTGGGAGCCAGTATTTATCAGATGCCGATGGTTGAGCACCCACTCTACCTGAAGCAGAGTCCCTGACTAGGGGGCCAGGGAGAGAAGGGGTAACACAGTCTGAAAAATAGAAACCACAAACAGGAAGTGCAAAGATGGAATAAAAAATAAATAAAGCGATGCCACAGTCCAAACAATTCTTAGCCTTCTTACCATCCCATCAAACTGGGAAATGTCTAGCCAGTATAATTCTGAAGCGAGTAATATCTTTGAAACACTAAATTTCAATCTCTGTTGCTTTCATGCTCTGGGACTCTTACTTTATTTCACCCTACTTAGAGGTGTTTAGAGTCGCTAAGGTCAATTATAATATAGGAAACATCACTACCATTGTTCAATTTTTTTTTTTTTAATCTTTCTTTTTGAGAGAGAGACAGAGCGTGAGCAGGGAAGGGGCAGAGAGAGGGGAGACACAGAATCCGAAGCAGGCTCCAGGCTCTGAGCCATCAGCACAGAGCCCGATGCAGGGCTTGAACTCATGAACCATGATATCATGACCTCAGCCAAAGTCAGATGCTCAACCGACTGAGCCACCCAGGCGCCCCACGAATTTTCTTTTTTTTAAGAAACAAATCGAACGAACTGCAATTTGAAAGCATAAAGGGTGTAAAAAGTGCTGCTTTTATTCGTCAGTGCATTTGTCAGCTTCTGGCTGGTGGTGTGCTGGCCACCACCTCTGGGGACGGAACTGATTACTTTGAGGGAGGAAATAATATGCTTTTGTAAATTAAACATCACTTCCAGGAAGACTGATTAAACACAACTTAACTATAACCTCATTATATATTCAGATTAAGTTCCTTGTCAATCTGTCTCCAGGAAAAAAAGAGCAAAACAAAAAAACCTTCCTAATTAAGATATGGTTTCCCTTGGAATAGACCTGTTTTATTTTTTTATTTTATTATTATTTTTTTAACAGATTCCTTCTATCGTATCAAAAGTAGCATTTTATGCTGCTGTTTAGAAAGCCTGGAAGTCTTAATGCCTGGTAAATGAATGCCTCATTTGGAAGTTACTTTCGCCTTGATATATAGGAGAGAGGATTTCCTAGAGGTATGTCTGACGATTATAATGAAAAACCCATCTTACTCACTCAGGGGAAAGTACACAGATTGTCTCCAAGAATCTGTACTTGACTTTCTTACAAGAATACTTGTATCATTTCCTCTTTACCACTTTGTATTATATATATGCACACAAACATATTTACATATATATATATCTATTTTTTTAAACATATTCATGTATATGTATACGTTTTAATGTTTATTTATTTTTGAGAGAGACAGAGACAGGATGCGAGTGGATTAGGGGCAGACAGAGAGGGAGACACAGAATCCTAAGTGGGCTCCAGGCTCCGAGCTGTCAGCACAGAGCCCGACGCAGGGCTCGAACTCATGAGCTGTGAGATCGTAACCTGAGCCGAAGTCGGACACTCAACCGACTGAGCCACCCAGGCGCCCCACACCTAATTTTTTTTTATAAAAATGGGGCATTTTTATCAT
This sequence comes from Lynx rufus, assembly GCF_022079265.1. NCBI lineage: Eukaryota > Metazoa > Chordata > Mammalia > Carnivora > Felidae > Lynx > Lynx rufus. Next base: position 129,943,469 of record NW_025814878.1, read on the forward strand.
AAAGAAAAATCAAAGAATGCAGAAAGTACAAAGTACAAAGCAGTACAAAGAAGTTAAGTACAAAGAAGAAAGTAACCCCTCACACAAAATTATCTCCCCCAAAGGGGGAAGGAAATTAGTATTGGAATCAGGTGAACATCATCGTAGGCCTATGTTGTAGACTAAAATGCCTTCAGCAACCAAAAGGACCCTCAGTGATCAAGACGGTTTGGGTATAAAACTCATTCAAACTTCTTAGTCTTCTTTGGGATTTTCCACGTGGATATTGAAAAATATTTCTCTACTTTGAGAAAATCACAGTGCAAGGGAAATGGTTAAGTAAGAGCCAATGTTCTCCTTGTGGCCGAGGACAATGGTTGGGGGAGGGGAAGTGGCAGCCATGGCAGACTGGAGAGAAGCCCCCCACCCAGAGGACACAGGTATCACTCAGGTAGAGCATATTGTTGCCACGTGGGAGTGTGGCCCCAGTGTTGACCATCCTTCTGATTCCTTAGAAGAGATGAGGCTTTTGCATTTGTAATTGAAATCTCCTCATTTTAAAATATTTTCACAGGGCTGAGTGGCTCAGTGGCTTGAGTGTCCGACTCTTGATGAAGGCTCAGGTCATGATCTCATGGTTCATGAGACTGACAGCACAGAGCCAGCTTGGAATTCTCTCTCTGTCTCCTCCTCTCTGCCCTTCCCCCACTCCTGCATGTATACTCTCTCTTTCTCGAAATAAATAAATAAGCATAAAAAACATATTCTCTCAAGATTGTTTGAAAACACCACACAGACCAGATGAAATATGGCAGGTGGGTTGCTGACTGATATTTGTTCTTGACAGTTAGATTGACGTATGGACAAACAATAGATTGGTAAAAACACGATCAGCTGGGGCGCCTGGGTGGCGCAGTCGGTTAAGCGTCCGACTTCAGCCAGGTCACGATCTCGCGGTCTGCGAGTTCGAGCCCCGCGTCGGGCTCTGGGCTGATGGCTCGGAGCCTGGAGCCTGTTTCCGATTCTGTGTCTCCCTCTCTCTCTGCCCCTCCCCTGTTCATGCTCTGTCTCTCTCTGTCCCAAAAATAAAAAAAAAAAAACAAAAAAAAAAAACACGATCAGCATATCAAATAATTGTTTCCAAATGAAAGCATCGTAGGGATGCTCTTTACCTCCTTAAATCACGGTTAATTTTACTGAATCTTCGCATTCACCTGAAAGAATTGGCTGGACTTCATTAAGCATTTCTTCACCACCAAAAATGCCTCTAAACTCAAGGAAAAGATTATAAAAACCATTGAAGACACTGGGTACTTTATCGTTGTAAGTATCACTGTATTTTTACGATACGCTTCTGTTTTAGACGATCATTGATTTACTTCCAACTTTGGGAAGGTTTCGGCGCCTTAGATCGTTTTTCTTCTTGGTTTGTCTTCAGACTATCTTATCACCCTTAGTCTACTTTTCTCAAAATTGTGGAATATTATGAGACTCTCATAATGTTGATTGACCTTTCCTTGGTATTTTTCCAGGGATGGGGGTGTAGCTAAGAGCCACGGCTCTCCAGAATATTGTTTCTTCTCCTGACCACTACTTTGCAAAATTTATGGAATAATCCTATGCTTTTTCCTTAGTTGGTTCCTGCTGGAGAAATTCTTGCCTTTTAAAAAACTACAGTTGACCTTTGAAAAAAAAATTTATAAGATTCTTTTTTTTTTTTTTTAACGTTTATTCATTTTTTAGAGACAGAGAGAGACAGAGAATGAGCGGGGAAGGGACAGAGAGAGAGAGGGAGACACAGAATGTGAAACAGGCTCCAGGCTCTGAGCTGTCGGCACAGTGCCCAACGTGGGGCTGGAACTCACAAACCGCGAGATCATGACCTGAGCCGAAGTTGGACGCTCAACTGACTGAGCCATCCAGGCACCCCAAAATTTATTTATTTTTGAAAGACAGAGCACGAGTGGAGGAGGAGCAGAGAGAGAGAGGGAGACACAGAATCCAAAGCAGGTTCCAGGTTCTGAGCTGTCAACACAGAGCCCGAGGCAGGACTTGAACTCACAAACCGTGAGATCATGACCTGAGTCCAAGTCGGACGCTTAAACAACTGAGCCACCCAGGTGCCTCTACAGTTGACTTTTGAGTAATGCAGGGTTAGGGGTACCAATCTCCCCCAGACTGTACAGTCAAAAATCCACATACAACCTCTGATTCCCCTCAAACTTAACCACTACTAACCTACTTTTGACCAAAAGCCTTACCAATAACATAAACATTCAATTAACATATCTTTTGTATGTTATATGTCTTATATATTGTATTTTTACAGCAAAATAAGTCAAAGAATAGAAAAGGTGATTAAGAAAATCATAAGGAAAAGAAAATACATTTACAGTACTGGACTGTACTCATAAAAAACAAAACAAAACAAAACAAAACAAACAAGAATAAAAAAAAACCAAAACACTGCATATAAGCGGACCTGCACAGTTCAAACTCATTGTTCAAGGGTCAGCTGTAATTTTAATTTAATAGGTATTAGAGAGGGACACCTGGGTGGCTCAGTTGTTTAAGCGTCCGACTTCGGCTCAGGTCACGATCTCAAGGTTTGTGAGTTTGAGCCCCGCGTCAGGCTCTGTGCTGACAGCTCAGAGCCCGGAGCCTGCTTCAGATTCTGTGTCTCCCTCTCTCTCTCTCTCTCTCTCTGCCCCTCCCCTGCTCACGCTCTCTCTCTCTCTGTCAAGAATAAATAAGCATTAAAAAATTTTAAAAAATAGGTATCAGAGAAAGCGATTTCTGTAATCCTACGTCATTTCACTGTATTTATCTGGAAACCTTTCTCCACTACCTTTAAAGCTAATATAAATTTTACAATGTAAATTTCATAGTCAAGATTTATATGAAGTGGCATGACTTGTACAACGTAGTCTCAGGTACTTAGAGGTGTATCATTAACGTAGTAATGGTGTGCTCCCCTACAGCAGGAGGCTGGACCCACTTGCAGAACATTCCCCACCACCGTTCTAGTAGAACTCATTAACTCTGTTCCAAGCTACCACAGTAGCCTCCCGAATACCCCCCCATCTCCACTCTGGACCCCACACGGTATCTTTACAGAACCCAACCAGTCTTTTACGTTTTCCTTTCCCCTTTGGACAATATTTACCGAGGTGTAACATACCTTCAGTAAGGCGTTCGAGTCTTAAGCATTCAAGTCAGTTTTTACGTTGGTATGTTTACCAACATCGGGGCAATCTGTACGAAGGTATAGACCACTTCCAGCACCCAGAAGACTTGCTCACGACCTCTCCCGGGCAATAACTGCCAAATGTGATGACTCCTGTGTGTCTCTTACTACCGATTATTTTCTTTTATTGAACTTCATATAAATGGAGAAATCCTTGTTTTTTAATGTGTTTGAGTTTATGTATTTATTTCGAGAGAGAGAAGGGTAGGGGCAGCGAAAAGGGGGAGAGAGAATCCCAAGCAGGCTCCACGCCATCAGCACAGAGCCTGACGTGGGGCTTGAACCCGTGAACCGCGAGGTCATGATCTGAGCCCAAACCAAGAGTCAGATGCTTAGCCCACTGAATGTGTTCTTTCGTGCTTGGCTGCTGGCACCTTCACGTGAGGTTGGTGAGAATTACTCATTCTGCTGTACGTGGCTGTACCTTGCTGGTTTTCATGGCTGTGTTATCGCCATTGTGTGAATATACCACAATTTATTTACCAGTTCTACAGCTGATGAGCATCTGGGTCATTTCCAGTTTGGAGCTATCGTTAATAAATACACTATGAAAGCTCTCGCACACGATTTTTGGCAAAGACATTTTCCTTTCTTGGGTATATACACAGGAGTGGAACAGCTTGGTAAGAGGTGTACATGCCCAGCTTTAGCTGGAAAGTCGGTTGACTTTCCAAAATGGCTTCACCAACTCACACTCCCATGTAAGACAGAAAATTCTAGTTCCTCCACATCCTTAGAGCAACGTGTTAATTTGAGCCATTCTCTAAAGTCACAAACGTATTTATTTTTTATTTTTTATTTTTTGAGAGCCTTACAGAGAGCAACCGGGGGAGGGGCAGAGAGAGAGAGAGAGGGAGGCAGAACACCAAGCAGGCTCTGCGCTCTCAGCGTAGAACCCAACATGGGGCTCTAACTCATGAATCGTGAGGTCATGACCTGAGCCAAAATCGAAAGTTGGACGCTCAACCAACCAAGCCACCCAGGCGGCCCCACAGGAATATTTTTAAAATAAAAATCAGGGGCGCCTGGGTGGCTCGGTCAGTTCAGCGGCCGACTCTTGATTGGGCTCCCGTCATGACCTCTGGATCGCGAGTTCGAGCCCCGCATTGGGATCCGCGCTGGGCATGGAGACTGCTTAAGATACTCTCTCTTTCTCTTTCTAAAACACGCGCGCACACACACACACACACACACACAGTCACCTAAAAATTTTTTTTCAATAGTAATAAAATAAAGCCCAAAGCACATCCTTGTCCTGCTGAAGATTCCAGGGGCTTCTCATCACATTTGGTGCAGGGCCTGTCTCCTCTGGGTCTTACTTCCTCTTCCACCTGTCTACCTCCTTGCCGCCTGTTCCACCCCTCCGTCTACTCAGCCTGTTTCTGCCTCTGGGCCTTTTCTCTCCGTTCTTCCACGCCTCCGTGGGCTCTTTTTGCGGCTGGGTCCCTCACTCTCCCATTTCCTTTTCTTCTCAAATATCCCCTACTTAGAGAGACCTCTGACTCCTGCCACTCACCCCTCACTCTACATCTTTACCCTGCTTTGTGTTTCTTAATCTTACGTGTCAGTTCCTGACACGATGTCATGTACGCGTTTGTTTATTCTCGGCTAGAATGCCACTCATGAGGGCAGGGGCCTTGTCTTCCTTGATCGTCACCCATCCATCGGGGCTTGGTGTTGGTGGACTGTCTGATGCTTAGCAGACACTCAAATGTTCGGGACAAGGTGATTTTGGGACCTGGATTAATCCTCACCTCCTACCAGCCGCACCCCGTCACTTGCTGACGAGGATCGATCTCGTTTTCTCTCAGCCCATTTCCGTCCTCCTTCTCTGTTCACTTCTACTTCTCCCTCCCTCTGACCCCCATTTTGTCACTCCTAGGAGCCTTCAGAATCAAGGAGGGGGCTGGGGCGGCAGGTTGGGTTTTCACAGTAAAGCTCCGAGTGGCAGTGCGGGGGACGGGGGAGGGAGCAAGACAGCCAGCGCTCCCTTTGCAACATTAAAAACAGGCATGATGGCCTACGAGGTATCTTGAATTTAGCCAAAGGGTTTTAGAGAATTTCTCCTCTCTCTTCATCTACGTCCCCTGCCTCTTCCCTCTCCCCCTCCGACTGGACGTTTCGCAAACAAATCTCTCCAGTGGAGTCTACCCTGCTTAACAACAAGCCCATCTTGCAGTTGGAGCCAGAGAACCTCACTGTCAGATGCAGGGACAGCTGTATGCCTCGCTTTCCCAGATGGAGAGCAGCCGGGAGCGGGGATTTGGTGGAGGGAGTTGGGGAATACATCAGGCGAAAGTCTGTGATGAGAACAAAAGGGGCAGACGACTGTTCGCCACTCCATCCTAACGGGCAAGAGAACAGCATTCCAGATTTGTCATTGCCTTGGGGTCTGGCAGGGTCGTTAGCATATTTCCAATGAGCATGAGAAAGAAACAGAAAATAACCTCAACCTGGGGGTGCGCCTGCCTGCCTCTCTCTTGTGCAAACAACAACTGGAAACTATGACCGAGCCCCGCCATGGGGGAGGGAGAAATTTGGAACCGTTTTTGAGGCGATGAAAGAATAGAGAGAGAAGAGGAGGGCAAAAGAGAAAAGATTCGTCCTTAATAAGCCCCGTCGGCCAAGAGTGCAGCGGTCCAAGTGGCATCCCCTCCCACTAGCACCCCGTCACCCGGGCGAAACAAGGTTTTGCACACGCCTGTGTGTGCAAACGGTCAAACGGCCAGCCAGTAGACTGAGGGAACTCACGCCTAAGTTCGTGGGTAGACACAGCGGTGCAGGGAAGCGTGTGTCTAACGTCCAGGCGCAGTGTATCGTGAGAACCGCATCACTGTTTGACATCATCCTCTGAATATGCTTATGGATAAATTTATAAGCAAAGTGTCTAGGAGGTACAATTACACAAGAAAAAATGATGGATTTATACAAGTGTGGATTTATTTGTTTTAACCACCCCCTTCCATGCCTTGGGGAGTTTCTAGTATTGTCTAGCCAGGCAGGTCTAGGCAAACAGCGCTCTGGCTCTGGGCTCTAACCTGCCCTGCTCGTTCTCTTAGATGACCCGAGTACGTGTGGAGCGCGGGTTGTGATAAAATACAGCCCTGGCTTTGCTTCAGCTCCCTCTCGAAAGCCACTCCTTCCTCCCCCTTCTTGGCAGAGATTGCCTCCCACTGCAGAATCGGAAAATGTCAGCTAATCATTTTTTTTTTTTTTTTCCTGGTGTATTTTGCAGCTCAGCAGGGCAATGGCACCCAACGCCGGCCACGGAAACTGGAGGGATTCAGGAAGGTGTCTTTCTTTTCCGAATTGCCCAGGAGAGGTTCCTCCTTGTTGCCTCCTTCCTCCCTTCCAAGCATGTGATGCTTGGAACCCAGAGCCACTGTTTTGTGAGCAGGTGGGAACGGCCCCGAGGATCATGAAGAAGCTGGCCCAGATCCGAGACATCGCTCAGCAACTTGAGCCGATCTCGCTTCTCCCTCGGCTGCTTGTTAAGTGACAAAAAAGAAACGTATCCAAGCCCCCTTTACGTACTTTATTTCTGGCCGCAGAGAACATTAACAATGCATTACAACATGTTTATTAATGCAGGGTATTAATGAAATGCATGATCACAACTCTCTTAGTACGGACCCCTCGGGACTTCCCGTCACAAGTGGAATAAAGTCCAAAGGGCCGCCAGGCCCTGCACAACCAGCCCTTCCATCTCTCTGGAAGCTCTCAGGCCTTGCTCTCTTCCCATCCTTCATTTTCTTGTTTGCTGTCACTGCCAGATTCCTACCTCAGGGCCTTTGCACACCTGGCTAAATCCTATTTCTTCCTCTACCCCCACTGTAAAACCCAGTTTCCAGAACAGTCTTGTTTTATTACCCAGCCTAAAGCGGATCTCTCATGCGGTTCCTTCTGATAGCTCTCTGCTCCTTCCCTGGTGACTATGGCTGACTGGTGGGTTCACTCAACGGGCATTCCTTCTAGAAGGTGAGACCTACTCGCAAGGCGAGAACCTTGAAGCTGGGTTCTAGAAAGAGTTGAATCCTGCCCATCACACATGCATGCAGGAGGCGGTTTTGACATGCAGAGAGGGGTGGATAGAGGAGTTCATTTGACTGACTGGGATCCTGGAAGAAGAGATGTGAGTCTCACCTTGGCAAAGGTAGCAGCTGCCTACTTGTGGCTTCGTTGTGCGGTATGGTTTGGGACACGGATACTGGAATTCTTATTTAGACTCTGTCTCTTTAAGCTTCTTTACAGGGTGAAGCCTGCTGTATCTTTTTATTTTTTTATATATTTTTTTAATGTTTATTTATTTTTGAGAGACACAGAGAGACAGAGCATGAGCAGGGGAGGGGCAGAGAGAGAGGGAGACACAGAATCCCAAGCAGGCTCCAGGCTCTGAGCTGTCAGCACAGAGCCCGACGCGGGGCTCGAACCCACGGACCGCGAGATGGTGACCTGAGCCGAAGTCAGACGCTTCTCCGACTGAACCACCCAGGCGCCCCAAGCCTGCTGTATCTCTTAATACACCCCTTTCTGCTTAAACTGTTCAGAGTGGATCCTGTGTCTATAATTAAGAACTCTGGTCCAGAGAGAAACCCTGACTATAATTGTAGTTATATATTCATTCATACATTCCTTTGTTAGCTGCTGTCTCCAACTAGCTTCTGTGCTCTGAACACAGCACAGGGTGAAGCATGTGTCTAGAGCTCAAGTGTTCATTGAATGGGTAAGTGAGTAAATGATTAAAAACAACCCCCAAGGGGCGCCTGGGTGGCTCAGTCGGTTAAGCGTCCGACTTCAGCCAGGTCACGATCTCGCGGTCCGGGAGTTCGAGCCCCGCGTCGGGCTCTGGGCTGACGGCTCAGAGCCTGGAGCCTGCTTCCGATTCTGTGTCTCCCTCTCTCTCTGCCCCTCCCTTGCTCATGCTCTGTCTCTCTCTGTCTCTAAAAAATAAATACATTTTAAAAAGAATTAAAAAAAAAAAACAACCCCAAACATTAACAAAAATTGCATGGAAACTTATAAGAAAAAACACAATACCGAAGTCCCATCTTAGATATTTAAAATTCTGGCGATGTGTCTGTAAGAAACCAAGAGCCAACACTTCTAATCAATTTCCAACTTGCTTATTTCACCTGACAGACGCGTGGTTATAAAAGCCCAATTAAAAAAACAACTCGGGACCAGGGAACAAGGACTCTGTTATGAAATGGGATAATAACCCTGGCCATCACGATTTTGTTTCTCAAGAACTGTGATTTCCCTCTGGGAGATTTCCCTGACCCTCTTTTAACCCTGCCAAGAGGGCAAGTCCCCCTCTGACACGCTGGCATGGTACAGAGGAGCTCTCCATCGAAGATGATCCGAGGTTCAGGCTCGCGCTCCCCCCCTGGGTGGTCACCCGCAGGCCCAGGGAACTGTCAGATCCACGAGAGCACAACCCCATGTCTTGCTTGGCTAATCAAAGTTCCCCAATGCCTAGCTCGCAGCACTCAGTAAGCAAATGGACTATGCCACATCTTATTAAAGCAAAAATTTTGAAGAGTTTCGTAAAGACCTAGCGTTATCTTTGCACTAATCAATCACATATCTCTTTTTAAATTTATTTTTATTATTTTGAGAGAGAGAGAGAGAGAGAGAGAGAGAGACAGAGCATGGGCAGAGGAAGAGAGAGAGAATCTCAGTCTCCGCACCCAGTGAGGAGTCCCACCCGGAGTTCAATCTCACAACATTGGGATCATGACCTGAGCCGGAATCAAGAGTTGGGCGTTCAACCAACTGAGCCACCCAGGCGCCTCCACATATCTCTTTTTATGTCTTACTTGTCTATGTACATTTTTGCAAATGCATGATCCCTGCCTCATACGAGTAAAAATATTTTTTCTACAGGCTGCAGCCTCTTGCATTGTGGCAGACGCTTTCTTCTACTGTGGTCTCTCCCTTCCACTACCAGAAATAGCAAAAAAAGTGTATCTCTTGCTCTCTTTGCCCTTCCTGCCTGTCTCTGGGCTTGGTCCCTGAGCCCTCTCTCTATCAGAGATTTCCACACACGCGGCTCATACGCTTGGAATTTGCCCATTGTTTGGAGTTGTTCCTGGCTGACTGGCTCTCCCCTTTAGAGGGGGCAGTGGTAAAAAGGGAGAAACCACCCACTTCAGAAAAGCCCTCCAGAAAGATCATCACCCCGGCACACAAGACCAGACAAGTTTGAGCTTCTTCACTGTGGCTAAATGCTCCTGTTCAAAGGCTGGTGTTGTCCGGAACAAGCATGCTTCTGTGATGTGTGCTTGTGTTTAATTCTGGTCTGTTTATTTATGTTTTAATCTTTATTTATTTTTGAGAGAGAGACAGAGACAGAGTGTGAGCAGGGGGGGAACAGAAAGAGAGGGAGACACAGAATCCAAAGCGGGCTCTAGGCTCCGGGCTGTCGGCACAGAGCCCGACGTGGGGCTCGAACTCACGAACCTTGAGATCGTGACCTGAGCCGAAGTTGGACGCTTCACCGACTGAGCCACCCAGACGCCCCAACTCTGGTCTGTTTACTGATCCCTATGTTCCATGAACAGGTACAGATGTTACCGTATTGAATCCAATGCAACTTTCAGTACGCATGTATCTGACCCAGTAGGTATATATGATACGGGGATCATTTATGCAAATAAATATTTTCTCTTTTTTTAAAATCACTTCCTTGGTGTCTATCATGGGCACCAATAGCCAAAACCTTTATTGGCTCTAGGAGCCCCCATTGGTGCACAGGTGCACATCCTTATTTTTTACCACCAATCATTGGGATCTCCTAGCGCCGAAATGTTCTTCCTTGTAAGAGCATCTTCCATCTGCTAATGTCCTCCCACTGCACCTGTCTTCTTGCAGGAGGCCCCCAACACACACACAGGCACACACACTCCATGATCCCTAAGGGGCCACACCCCTCAGGGACCAGGGAACCTAGATGTGCCATCTTGGGGCATAAGGCATGCATGCCCAACGGCAGAGTGAAGGTGCAATTCAGACGCACACAGAACGGGATGGGGGACACAGAGATCTGAGCCCTGGAGTCCTGAGTGCTTGAGGGGAGAGGGCAGCAGTGAAGACTGGTGGTGAGGAACTCACTCAGTTCCTCTCCGGTACCCTGAACCCCGGACTCACAGACATCCAAGTCAGTTTTATACCTTACAGTCACGAAACCAAATTTACCTTCAGGGCTCCAGGAGTCATTTGACGGAAAAGTTGTATTATTTGTAGAACGTGAGTCGTACAACAGAACATACGTACCTGCGTACGTTTTGTCCCGTAATAATAAGTACCAGTGGCCATAAAGTTCACGCATCAGCGGTGGGACTTGTTTCTCCGTTCCCCGTAACTTTTCACAGTTATCTGAAATTCCTCCTCCGGAACGCACAAGCTTTCGCGCTCACACTGAAAAAATGAAAATACAGTTACGGGGAGGGTCGACACATTGGAAGGAACGAGCTTCAGGCAAAGCATAAAAACATTGACAGCCCAGGGTTTCCACCTCAAGAGGGAGAGAACGAGAAAGGCACTTGGGTCCTGGGGGGGGAGGTGTTCGCGGCCACTGGGGAGCAGACGAGAAGGGGGGTCAGGTAGTCTAAAAGCAAATGCCACGAGCTTTACAAGATTTTGCCCGTACCTGTGCCACTTACATCCACCTATTCAGGGACAAACGAAAACTGTGGATGGAGGTAACTCAAAATCCCCTATGGTCACAAGTGAGCAAATGCAGCGCCCTACAGAAGTCACCTTTGTAGGTCCCTTAGTGCACATCAAGTGTATTGTACTCCGCCCCGGGGCTACAGCTCTGAGAAAAATAGAGTTGGGGGTCAAGCACCCTCTGGCCAAGCAGGGAGACTGGCAAGAACTCAGGCAATTAGCCTACAGCCTGGAAAGTGTGAGTAGTATTTGCATTCTACCCGATGGCATCCTATCGTCCTCTGCTCTCCCTCAAAGTTAAAATCAAAGCACTTTTTCTGCGTGATGATTTAGTGTCTTGTTAGCTCCGAGAGCGACAGGACTCATGTCCATGTTGCTGACTGCTAGAGGCTGGCAGGCACTTAAAGAATCACTGAAAATGTCCGTGAACGAATGGCAGAGCGGGGCTGAGGGATGACTAACTTGATCTTGGGGGGTCAGGCTTCGGAGAAGAAGCCATTTTTAAGCTGAAACCGACCGGGGAAGTGGTGTTTCCCAGGTAAGGAAAGAGCAAATCCGTTAAAGGCCGGGAGGCCTGCCCGCTGGGTGAGTCGGGAGGGAACCTCATGGCTGGAGCTCGGAGACGCCGTTCTGCCCACGGGCCTTTGTGCAAACTAGGAAACAGTGTCATCCCAAGGGGGAGGTATTGCAAAAGGGTAATTTGAAAAAAGAGACTTTTCTTCCAGGATGACCGGGTCTCTCCCCTGTGCACCATGCCTCACCCCCATCAGGGAGCAGCCCGGCGGCCCTGGGAGGGGAGCAGGGGGCCAGCGGCCAGCTAGATGTGTAAGCGGGCAGCTTATGGCTTTTCCGGGCCGCCAAGGAGTTTGAGCTTCATTCTGCGGGCATCGATGAGTTTTTAAAGAATTTTAACCCGGGATTGACTGACAATTCATTCAACAGACGTTGCTTGAGCTCCCGCTTGGGCGAGAGCCGTGCTGCTATGGGTTACCTATCCTGGCCGAACTTATGGCTTGGTGGTGAGGCAGTGGGCCAGGGGGGCAAGGGCGAACAGGGAGAGTGGGACCGCCGGCTGTACTAGAGACAGACTCTTCTAGGCAACCCGTGAGATCAGCGGCTGTCAGGGGAGAGGAGGATTGTTGGGGAGTGGGGGTGAAATGGGTGAAGGAGATTATGAAGTGCGAACTTCCGGTTGTAAAAGAAGTCCTGGGGATGTATAAGGGGGGGCACGGGAACTACAGTCGATGATGCTGCAGTTAACTCTGACCGATTATAACGAGACCATTTCGCCATGTGGACGAACGTCCGACCGCTACACCTGAAACTAATGTGGACTGTCAATGACATCTCAAGAAAGAAAGCACCCTATAAGGCGGACACAGTCGTCTGTATTTTACAGGTGGGGAAACTAAAGGTAAGGGAGATTAAGTGCACTCCCCCGAGGCCACACGGTTTCAAACGCAGGTCTGTGTGATTATAAACCCCCCCGTGCTCGGACCACAGAGAAAAGAGCAAAGTGCCAAATGATACGCCCATCCGTAAAACTGAAATGTGAACATAAAAAAGACAAATCACTAATTTCACACACACACACACACACACACACACACACAGAGTGAAATAAAACCTCACTTTCCAGGAAGCGCTGCCTGGAAAATATTGGTCAGGATATGGCCAGTAGCCTAGCTTTAATCCCCACGTGGGCTTATTCAGACTAGATAACCTTGTCGTAGGGGAAAACATTCCATAATCACTGACATTGCCTCTCGGCTTAGCAGGTCGCTTGTAAATAAATAGGTGCCGTTGATAGGATCCTGGGGCTGTACAAAGCCAGCCTGAGTGCCTGATTGGGGGCTCTCGAACTCAGCCTAGCAATTTTGTGAACTAAGTGTTCCCAAGTTCCAGTAAAATGTTCCCAAGTTCCAGTAAAAAGTTCCAAACACAGTCCCATCTGCCTTAAGGTAGGACCATCTCTCCCTTCTTTGGAAGGCAGCTATACTCATCACTCTTCCACCAATGCTACACAGTCATCTTGCCCTTCTTTGGAATGGAGGTCAGGAAGGGTCCTAAACGCATCTCTTCTGGGCGCCTGGGTGGCGCAGTTAAGCGTCTGACTCTTGGTTTCCGTCTGCTCAGCTCATGATCTCACAGTTCGTGAGTTCGAGCCCCGCGTCAGGCTTTATGCTGACAGTGCAGAGCCTGCTTGGGATTCCATCCCTCTCTCTCTCTCAAAATAAATAAATAACTTTTTTAAAAAACCCAAAATATATCTCTTCTGTACACCCAGCAAACCTCAGTGATGTCTACTCTTCACCGTAGGGTTCATTTTCTCTTAAAATGTTTGTTTCTCTTGTCTGAACTGTCTCCAGTTTCCTTTCTCTCTTTATTTTTTTGTTAAGGCTTATTTAGTTTTAAGAGAGAGGGAGAGAAAGTGAGCACAAGTGGGGAGGGGCAGAGAGAGAGAGGGAGACGCAGAATCCGAAGCAGGCTCCAGGCTCTGAGCTGTCAGCACTGAGCCAGACACGGGGCTCGAACCCGTGAATCCTGACATCATGACCTGAGCCAAAGTCCGATGCTCAACGAACTGAGCCACCCAGGCACCCCTCCAGTTTCCTTTCTTAAAAAAAAAAAAAGCAAGAATATGCATTTTGGGAAACAGAAAAGCTACCAATGGTAGTTATAGTTATTCCCGCTATTAGTGATAGTTACATTCTCTAAAGTCTCTGTGTGAACATTGAATTAGCGACCACTGAACCATGGCTCCCACAGGAAACACAGGTTAGTTTCCCATGAGCCCCCGGTCACACTTTCATCAATCAATGCCTAACCTTGTTTTATGTGTGGTTTTGTTGAAGGACGCTTGATATAATACATTGTGTTGATTCATTAACATTAAACTCATGGCCAACGGCACTGTAACTCACACCTGAGTGAACACACGTATTTTTTCTCTGTGAGGCACATCACAGCCTTCTTGTCCTTAGGTACAATAGACATCACTCTGGCACTTTACTTGGGTCCCATTTGAAACAGTGAAATCATCTAAAAAAACAGAGCACAGCTTGCAAAAAACATGGCACTAAACGGATGGGGCGGGGGGACACTTTATTTGAGTATGAGAACTGAAACAAGAAGGTGAGCATCTCGTCTTGTCCAGCTGGGAACATGAGCTTTGGTATCTCATATTTTCCCCTGCTCTACACATGTTCATGAATCACCGTGAAAAGCAGCGTTAGGTATTGATGAAAGGTATTGACTTCGGGGTTACAAATAGACTTTAGAAAGTAGGCGGATTTGCCTGTCTTTGCTCCTTTCTGTTAAGTAATGGGGGCCTGTTGCAGATGGCAGAAAAAAGGACGAGAGGAGGAAACGAGGCATTTTTTTCGGAGACCCAGGAGACTTTTGAAAATGATTTGTGAGAGGTACAGTACCAGAACAGTAGCTAACTGGCCTAAGGTGGAGAAATATAATTCCTTGCATCTCCAGCAATCTGTCTGCACCTTTCCTAGTGTGAAAAATGGCTTGCCATAATACACGAGCTTTGTCACCATGTACGTGTAATTATATTTTAATAAAAAGTAGATTTATAGCCAGACAGACCATGAGATTGAACAGCCCAGAAGCTGCTGTGGACTTACAGCCCTCCAACCCTGACTTTCCTGCCCCCACAGCAGTGCTGGTGTCAGGCCAGGGGTGGGGGATTGAACGCCGCTGATCCCAAAGTGGTTGTGGGCACTCTCATGAAGCTTACTTATCCTTTGCTTGGTATATTAAACATTTTTTAATGTTTATTTATTTTTGAGAGACAGAAAGAGAGAGAGACACACACACAGAATCTAAAGCAGGCTCCAGGCTCTGAGCTGTCAGCACAGAGCCTGATGCGGGGCTCGAACCCACGAATCATGAGATCATGACCTGAGCCAAGGTGGGATGCTTAACCAACTGAGCCACCCAGGCGCCCCTGCTTGGCATTTTAAATGTAAAGGCCCACGATCTATCAGAATTCCAATGTGATGAATCAAAAGTCAAGCTCATACTTAACAGGAAAAGATGAAATTATTGATGGAGAAGAATGGCAACAAATCCGAACACTGATGAGAAAATTGGGCAGTGAAATCCATTCAAAATATGTACGCTTGTCTCTCCCAAATGCCTTTGCTGCTCAAGTCTGACTACTGAAAATGACTTTTAGGGGCGCCTGGGTGGTTCAGTTGGTGAAGCGTGTGACTCTTGATCTCAGCTTAGGTCATGATCTCACAGTTCGTGGGTTCAAGCCCCACATTGGGCTCTGCACTGGCAGCGTGGAGCCTGTTTGGGATTCTCTCTCTCTCTCTCTCTCTCTGCCCTTTCCTCTTTCTCTTCGCTCAAAATAAATAAATAAACATAAATTTTTTTTAAGAACATTACTTTTTTTTCTTCTACTGGAACAAATTATAATCTGCCTTCTAGATTCTTCCAGGATTGTGTGCTGACAGGAAGCAAAATAAAACTATTTCAGTGGCTTTTTAGACAAACTTTGTGAGAGAAAACACATGGTTATCTGCAGAGTTGTAAGTTAAAGATATCCATTTATTTTCTTCAACAGAAGGGGAATGAGCTCTATAACCCTGACCTTGTTTTCTTGGAATAATATTCTTGTCTGATTTATTCCTTTAGTTTTTACTCAGAAATGTCACTCAAGACACATACCAGTATAACTCCTTCTTTTTGGTAAGTTTTGGTATTTTGTGTAAGTCAGACATGTTCAGTGATGAATTTGCATTAAAACAAGTTTTCGAACAACCCATTGACTTAAAATCATTAGGCACTCATTAGCATTTGGATTAAATACAAGAAAGGGTAAAATGTGGACATTTCCCTCAAGAGGTAGCAGTTTTCTATATTTTTATAAATCTCCTTAGAATGTAACATCTAAGTATATATATTTACATATACTTAGATACAGCTTAGAAACATGTAACTTTTAGTAGCACAATTAGAATCTCCACCAATAGGTAATTCCGGACTAGATCCCCATGTGGAAAATTGGTCCGTATTTTAAGTCACTGAGTTTGTTTTTCTCAGCAGACAATAAAATGTCCAGTCTCATATAAATAAGGGTCATCTGACTCCCAAATAACATGACCAGAGTGCTCATTGGATCCCAAGAAGCTGAGTCAGATCGTTTCGAAAGGGTGAACGCGGAGCTCTTCCAGAAGCAGGAGCTTGCGGAATGTGGCAACATGGCCTTGTATTTTCTCTGAGCCAGGCAGCCTGGTTCTGTCGCTCATCTTTTATCCCGCCTTCCAACAAGTGTTAGTGTTTTCCTTGTTAGAGGAAGGACTCATGAATTTCTTACTTACAAGGGAACTGAGTCTATTAAAATAAAGTTGATCCTAATGGATCCTAATTGCTTCTTTCACTCAAAGTATCTGTAGACCGAAGAGGAACGGTGTAAGATAGGAATTTGTGGTGCAGCTTACGGACTGCAGCCGTGGTGACTCATGGCAAGGCCTTTTGGTTAGTTCATGATGAAAGGTTCTTGGGTGCAGCCTTAAGAGCAATGAGAAAATCAACAGAATGTTCTTGGAATGGCTGCTGGCAAACTTGCTTTGATTTGTCCCTGTTCTCATTAGTAGAAAGAGAGGGCAGGTCACTTTCAGAAGGATTAAAAGGTCAAAGAACTTGGTGAAGGGAAGTCTACACAAGGTTTAGAAAGCTGTTATCAGAGGATCAGCTAGAAAACAGTCTTAGGGCTAATCCTTCGGCTGGATCCCAAAAGAACCCTTTACCTCCCCCCACTCCCACCTTTTTTTCCCTTTACAGAGGTCATTTTCCACAAAAAAAGCCTCTCACTTTGCCTTCACGTCTTAGCCCAATTTATAGGATCCGAGTTCCCATTTCTTCAGCTCTCCCCCCAGCCCCCACAGTACCCTCTTGGTGTCCAAGCCTAGCTCTTCCTAGCTCTGTCCTTTCCCTGCCTTTCTCTGTCCCCTTACATCTTTGCCTGTTTTTTTTTCCAGTATTCTCCCTAAAACCCTCTTAGCCTCTACAATTACCCAAAAACTGAGCTGATATAGAGCCTCTTCTGGAACAATGAGATTGACTTACACAAGGCTGGCATTAAAGAGGACCTTGGAAGTCATCTGGTCTACCCGCCTTCTTTTCCCACCCTTTTATAGGTAAATAAAACTCATGGGATTGCTCAAAGTCACACAGCCAGGTAGTGAACGAGCCAGGTCTAGTACTCAGGATGGCTGATTCTCTATCACCTCTCAGTGATGGCTGCAAATTGGTGTCACAGTCCTTTAAACAGTCCAAACTGCTCTACTAATCGGAGGTAGTTAACCCAGCGGACAACATTGCTATTGTTGGTGTGATGCCAGCTCAATGAGACCCAGTGGCCTGCGTGTTTGAAAGCTGAAAAGAAGCAAGGCAGTCATCTGCTTTACACACAGGGCCCCGCGATCTGTTCTGGCCACGGGCTTCGGTCTCTGCACTACAAGGGAGAAGCGGACTTTTCATCCCCTCAGGGCACACAAGGGCATCCTCGTTCTCTTCCCCATCGCTGCACTCTGTGAAGCATTGCTCACCAGAAGATTGAGGAACAAGACTGGGGGAAACCACACACATGGTGCATGTATAGGTTGGACAGGAGTTTACATAATGTGATGGATACAGGAACCACATAAAGCTCTCACCATTGCTGGGGCTCTGCCCACATCCTTCTCCATCAAAGTGGAGAAGTGGTGCCTTCTCCATCAAAGAATGGAAGAACAAAGAGGACTGGATGTTCCCTAGGTGGCCGGTGCTCCTCGGTTGTTGGTCGGAGAGGGCACGAGCCCAGCTGGGTATTTGTACCAGGGTTGAGACGTTAGCACTTGAAAATGATGTTGAAGGTGCTTTGCTATTCCCTTTTTGTAGTTGGAGAAACTTCCTCATATCAAACTTTAGAATAAAGCACCACCTTGTGGTCTGATGCATTTATTAAAGTGGCAAAATTAGAGAGCTAGAATTGGAAATGCTCCCTCAGCTGGTGGCCGAGAGGCCATGATCAGAAAACTGACTTGGGGGGCAGACTGGAGGCAAGAACCCTAAGATGTCTTTCTACCAGTTCTTAGGGTTCTCATGTCAGCGTAGAACCGCATCACCTTCCAGGGAGGGATTCTCACGTGTCTCACATGAATACATTATGCTATCCACTTGTAGTAACCAATTTCTTCCTTTCAAAGCCACGGGGAAATGGGTCTTATTATTTCCATGTTAATAAGTAAGGAAACTGAGGCTGAGGTCACCAAGTGGTCTGACCACACATAGGTAGAACACTTGGGTTGGAAGTCAAGTCCTTCCAACACTCCTCTGTTCTTAACCACAGCTCTGCTGGTTCCCAAGACCGAGAATAGAGACCACATTGGGCTCTCCTAGGGGACTTTGGCTCTGGGCTCTAAACCAGAGCAGAAGTAGCTGGATTTCACCATACATGGGACTCATTCATTTGGGGGTCCTGGAAATAACCCATTCTCCAAAGTTACCCTGGTCGGGACGGTCTGTATTTGGAGGTAAGGAGTTCACAGCTGCCAACCCACCTTCTAAGGGGGCCAGAGATGAGGGGGCCATTTTGGCTTTTGAGGATGGGCCAGAGAACAACTGAGCAAGTGACCAGACTCCAAATTGTCCTGTGAAGAAACACAACCAGGGAGATGACAAATACTCACTTGTGAGATTGGAGTGCTTTCCTGAACCATGATATTTTATCTTCTGTAAAAAGTAATTGTCTTATCATTTAGTTGTAAAGGGGTTGTGGTATCTGCTTGGCTGGCCTATGAAGAAAGTAGTAGTAATGTGGGTAAAATAATATTAAAAAGGAGAACTTGCCCTGGTTATTGTTCCAGTGACGTTATAAGTGTCCTTGGGCAAGTCACTGCTTTGTCCCCAGGTCTCTATTTTCTCATGTGTAGAACAGGGGGGTTGAACTTCCCTAACAGGTAGATGGTTCTAAGACAGAGTACAATTCAACAGTATGGAAAATATGAGTCTGGGGCCTACACTTTCTCCATTTCCCTAGAAAGTCTGTCCTGCCCATACTTCCTTCCTATTTTCTCAACAGAATCCACTGCTAATGTTGGTAACACAGTGTCACAGAGATGTATAATAATAATTTTCTTTTTTTTTGCTTTTTCTTGTTTTGTTTTGTTTTTTACTAACAATACTTTGGACAGGGCGGGGGGGGGGGCGGGAATTTGCTTTTCTGTTTTTCCAAAAAGAGAGAAATCCACATAGTGCATGACTTCCTAGCCCCTCTCCACCCATCAGAAAGAAAGATAAAAAGCATTTTAAAAATCAAACTATAAAACTGTAAACTGTCAAAGGAAACACTGCTATGAGTTTTCTGCTCTTGGATGGCCACTAGTCATCAAGAGAGTGCGTGCTGTTTCAAAACCACTCCCCTTCGATTTCCTTCCCGAGCTCTCACTCTCCAGCTCTTTCTCTGGGTGTCTATTTGTTGGGTCATTCTTCTCACAGGTCATCTATAAGAGAGTAGACTGTAGAACAGAGCTGCCCAAGAGAACTTTCTGCAGTGTTGAAAATGCCGTTTGTGGTCTACAGTGTGGTAGTCAGTAGCCGTAAGCGATCATTGAACGTTCAAACTAGTAAGACTGATGGACTAAAGCTTTAAGCTTTACATCACTTTAATTAATTTAACTTTTAATTGAAGTCATCACATGTGGCTACCACATTGGAGAGTACAGTCTTATAACATCGTTCCAACACAGACTTTTTTTGCAGACATTGTGGTTTGTCTAGGCCGCTAAGCATGTATCATAACAGAACTATCCTAAATACTGACTTTAAAGACTTTTGAAAGATTGTTTCTCTATGTTGTTTTCCTTGAAAGGAGGATTACGTAAAAATAATGATCTAGCCCTCTTTGTGAAATGTAGTTTGTCTTTGAAATGACTGAATTTTTTCTTAATTTCACACTAAAAGAGAGAGAGAGAATTGTTGTTTGGTCCCATGGGAATAGAACTTATTCCATGGTTGCAAGTGGAAAGAAAAGCATTTTCTTACTCTGCAGGTTTTTATAGTCAATAATATAATGAGTTTAAATCAAATGAGTTTAATCTCAGAGTGTCTTTCAGTTAATGACTATTTTTGATGTTAAACATTTAATAATAAAAATAGATTGTGTACTCAACAGCAGGGCTTTATATATAAGCATATTTTCCCTAAAATATTTGATAGGAGGATGGAATTAGGAAAGCAACTGGTAGAGTTCTAAATGTTTTACTAGATAACTCTTATCTTGAATGAGTTCAAGGTCCATTCCAAGTATGGTCCTCATTAATTAGCCCGGTCTTTCTTCACTGGAACAAAGATTGAACAACATTATCCATTTATGTTATCTCAAAATAAGACCTTCTATCCTCAAAGAATATAAAGAGGTTTTCAGGTAGGTGCCAGTCCTGAGAAATTGACACCTAGGCTGGAAAAGAAGTCTAAAAAGTCCTGTAAAAAGTGTGGGAAATGCACAAGGCTTGCACAGGAACGCATATTGATGCATTTCCGAATTTGTGAGTGACGTTGGGTATAGAAGAGATTCTGACTTTCATCTGGAATGAAGGAGGGGCACCCTAATGTCTTTTCTCATCTGCTACTTGACCGAGGTTTTCCAGCTGGAACCATATGATACCCTGCTGCCCTGGGCCTCCTCTTGCTTTGTGATGAGGACAAGTGGACATCTTTATTCTAGGAGACCTCTGTTTGAAGAATTTTTTGTTGTCTTTTTACCCTTGGTCAGAAAATCATCTCTACTCCAGAGAGTGATTCAGTCCCCCCAAACTGCGTTTCCTGAGAATGACCATTCCTCATGCGCTCAAAGGCAAATAAATGCAAATCAACCTCAGGCCCTTACCGTGAGGCAAAGTGCTGTAGGAAGACAAATGAAGTCCAGGCTTCTATTTCTTTGCAATTTGGTTTTCAAGGGGTGGTTGTATTTGAGAGGATGGTGAAGTTACACTGGGGTACAAAGTCATATTTACGTCATGGAAAAAAAACAGTCCAGGGGCACCTGGGTGACTCAGTCTGTTAAGCATCTGACTCTTGATTTTGGCTCGGGTCATGATCTCGCAGTTCGTGGGGTTGATCCCTATGTTGAGCTCTTCAATAATGGTGCGGAGCTTGCGTGGGATCCTCTCTCCTTCTCTCTCTGCCCCTCCTCTGCCCATTCTCGCCCCCCTCCCCAGTAAATAAGTAAACTTAAAAAAAAAAAAAAAAAGGAAAGAGAAGAAAACCAGTCTTAATCCCAGCTGGCCATTTTCGACTCCTGTGTCATGTGGCTCATGTGGAGGAAATGGAGGTCCCTCCCTGCCCGCTCTGCTCCCCCACAGAGGGCTGCAGCAGAGGATAAAACATCAGAACCATAGGACAGGAAGTGCCTTAGACTCAGTGACCTTCAAAACCATGAGGAAGTTGGTCAAGAACATCTGTCAGAGAGCTGCCAGGGAAACGCACAGAAATGAAACCTTGTCCAGGGTTAACTAACGTGACCCTCCGACTGCCCAGTGTCCTGTTGGAGGAAGGCAAACCTCCCGAGACCTTAACCGATGCAAAGGATGGTTCAAGCATGGACATTTAGCTCCTGCAGGAAGGGAGATTGAGAATCTTCCACTGTAATCAGTTTCCCCGCCTTGATCTGATGCGACCGCCATCACAACCACAGGAGTGAGAGCAAAGAGGAAAATGAAAGAACACAATTCAAGCAAGTTCTGCAATGAGGCATCTCCTTTTAGTTCCACCTGACTAAAGGTTTTCCAATTCCCCAGTAAGATGAATCAGAAATTACATGAGAACCGTTCCCTGTATTGTTTCTTGGTCAATATGCACAGTGCAGAGGCCAACTGTTTGCAAAACTGCATAGATCAACTGGCGAGTTTCGCCACCCTCAATGGATCTTTTAGTGGTTTGTACACGACTCTAACTTTTAGAAACTTCTTCAGTATAAACTGCACAGATGCATGGAGAAATCTCATACCCAGTCCCCATGGCACACAGTAGGCCTCACTGTGCGTTGGCTGAAGTACCATCATCGACTACTGCTGTTACACTTCTGGGCCCAGAGTCGACAAAGGAGGTAATCCACGTCTCTTTCTGGATGCTGCCTTATTAGTGCCTGCTCTCTCTCGCTCAGATATATGTTACCATCTCTATGGTAACTGTTTTTCTAAACTCGCCAGAAAATATACACATAAGTATAGCAGGATTGCTAGTTATTCTGGAACATTCATGTGTCCCCTCTTCCTCAGTAATAAAGCCAGAGTCATGGCCACCTAGAAGAAAAGCCACATTTCCCTGACTCCCCCCTTGCAGATAAATGTGGCCGGGCGACTGAGATATTGTTAACAGACATAAACAGAAGGTGTGTGTCCAGCTCCCCAGGTGCGGGCCGGCCCTCTTCCTTCCTCTCTCCTCCTGCCTGCTGGCGAGAGCCCAAATGAGGATGGCTGAGACCAGAGGAGCCATCTTGGACCACAAGGTAGAAACTCTGTTGAAAACAGGTGGAATGGGGTGCCTGGGGGGCTCAGTTGGTTGAACGTCCGACTTTGGCTCAGGTCATGACCTCACGGCTCGTGAGTTCGAGCCCCGTGTCGGGCTCTGTGCTGACAGCTCAGAGCCTGGAGCTTGCTTCGGATTCTGTGTCTCTGTCTCTCTCTGCCCCTCCCCTGCTCACGATTTCTCTCTCTCTCTCTCTCTCTCTCTCTGTCTCAAAAACGAATAAGCATTAAAATTTTTTTAAGACGTAAATAAAAGAAAATAGGCGGAACGACATCATAAGAGGAGCCTAGGTTGAGCGAGACTATAGAGGTTATGAAGTAAAATAAAACAAAAATATCAGACATAAATTTTATGTTCAGATGAGATCTTTGTGGTTGCTTAGAAGCAGAATTGATCGCGTTCAAATGGGCAGAACCCACTGAGTTTTATACTGAGAGGCCACAACCCTGCTTACAAACCCCTCAACACGTGAGATGATCCAGCCAGCACCAAGAGGGACGCCATGAAATCTGTGGGGCTTTGAGAAGGGCGTGTGCTTTAGAGGATCACGGAGGTGGAAGTATTTCCCAAGGAGGACAGCCAGGATCCACACATAACAGTGGGCAGGGAGTCCTTCCCAGTAAGAACGAGCATTCGCCAAAAGACTATACATTGTTTCTTTTTCTGCCCAGAGGGATCTGACCAATTTTAAGGATAAGTGACCATCACATAATTCTTACCCTCTTTTTCTAAATGGAAGAAATGTTTGCTTGTTCTTTATCCTGTTCTTACTGCACTACTGGGTGAGTTACCTCAGATAACTTAGGTTTTAAAAAAATTTTTTTAATGTTTATTTATTTTTGAGAGAGACGGAGAGAGAGAGAGAGACAGAGTGCGAGCAGGGGAGGGGCAGAGGGAGAGGGACACAGACGCGGGGCACGAACTCACGGACTGTGAGATCGTGACCCGAGCCGAAGTCGGACACCCAACCGACGGAGCCACCCAGGCGCCCCAACTTAGGTTTTTTAATAGGCCCCCAAAACATGAAGAGCGAGGCCCAGACATGATGAAGAGCATTAAGGGTTATGTGAAAGCCCTGGACTTAGGTACTTGAACCTCGCGGAACTAGGGGTCCTTTGTCTGAGGGAGAGGAGTTGAATGTGTCTTAAACGTAGAAATGGAAAGGTACACAGAGATGCTTGGATGACCAGAGACCCACGCGCCCTCCAGCATCTATGCTCCCCTCTCAGTGAAAGAAATAAGGGCGGTAAGTAGCAGTGGCGTGTACGTTTTATCTAGGAAGAGTCACTAAAGGAGACAACGTGGCCTTGTCCTGCCTCCCTTTTTTTGTATCCTGCGGCGGCTGGTTGTTCTGAGAATATGAAACATGAAGGTAGAAAGCGCTGGAGGCCCTGGCCACCGCGGGGCCATCCCTCTAGTCCTGGATCAACTACATTCACGTGACAGATGACATCAGTTTCCACCCAGTTTAAGCCCCTTCCGTTCTGAGTTTTCAGTCGCTCCCGGATGCTCCCGGCTGTAACGGCTCTAAGAAGACATTGTCACCACGGAGAGTTAAAGACGTACATCTGCAAGGAGGCACCTGAAGACATCGTGGTAGGAGAGATGGCCCGAGGAGAGGAAGAAAGACGTTAGCGCACTGTGGCGTCCACGAGCCCACCCCTTGCTTTATAAAAACTATTTGCAAAAGAGCACGGATCTTACATTCTTGCCCGGTGAGATTGCCCGTTGCTCTACGGTCAGCAGAACAACGGTGGGATCGCTCACGTGTTTCTGTTCTTTGGAAATGAAATGCAGTCTAGAATTGAAAGCAGTCCTTTTTCTCGTCTTACTCATTTGAATAGGAGGCGGTCACATGTGGAACACTTGTTTTTGAAGACTTAGTCATTGTTTCCAGTCTATTCCCCAGCAATCGCTTTATCTTAAGCAACTTTCGCAAATTGCATCAACACACACGGCTGATTGCAAATTTAAACTCAATAAAACCAAAGAAAGCAGGGATGTGGTGGTGGGAATTTCTCCTGAAACAGTCGAGTATAGACTGTGTGGGCTTCCCCCATCTTTACTGCTTTTCCATAAAAGGCTTGAGAGAAGGAAGTTAAACCGCAGCTCTGTTAGGTAATGGACTATGCATTCACATAATTTATCTGGAACGAGGAAGGCAGATTCCGCTTTGAAAGATTTTCCTCAACAGCATATTCCTCTCTGCTGCAAAGCTGTCCTTGGAATGTCAGGTGAGACACAGGAAGAAGCCTGGAATCCCTCAACCGTCCCGTGTCACTGGCTCCCTGGAGGTGTGCAGTCATCGGGGCCCTTGAGGGTGTTGCTCAGTAGACAGCACAATCTCACGGCCAGTCCTCACCCAGCTGGTTTCCAATCCAGGAAATGGCCACGCAGAAGAGCAGTGAGGGGCCCTGACTTAACCCAGACCCGGTTGTGAGGACTGGGTCTTGCGCCAGCTAAGTGTGTGGACTGTGAGAAGGCGAAGAGAGAGAGAGAGAGAGAGACAGAGTTCGAACTCCGACCCCAAGCTTCGGCCATGTTATTTTACCTCTCTGTGCCCGAGTCATTTCATCTCTAAAAGGGGGGGTTTATGTGCCCCGAACTCAGAGAGTGGAAGTGAGACGCTCGTGCAGACGTATTGTAAAGTGTACCCCACGGCATATGGCACGTTGTAAATCCTAAATTATCATTTACGCCTTTAAGTGAAGTCAGTGAGGTGTTGGTTAAACCCTGTGAAGAGGAAGATGTAGCTTTGGATCTCAGCCTTGCTACTTTTACTAACTAGTTGACCTTGGATCTCTGCTGACCCTGTCGGCCCCTGTTCTTTATTTGCCACTGGCTGTCCATGATTTTTTTCTTTTTAAGTAATTAACTTATTGTGAGAGAAAGAGCACGTACAAGCAGGGAAGGGGCAGAGAGAGAGAGAGACGGAGAGAGAGGGAATCCCAAGCAGGCTCCAAGCTGTCCGCACGGAGCCTGACACGGGGCTGGGTCCCGTGAACCGGAGATCATGACCTGAGCTGAGAGCAAGAGCCGGAGGCTTAACTGACCGAACTTACCCAGGCGCCCCTGGCTGTCCATGCTTTGACGGCAGAGACCTTCTTCTGGTTTCTGTAGCCCTCTTCATAGCCTGTATATAATACTTCCCCTGGTTGGGATGCTCTTTATTAACTCTTATTATCAAAAGTCACTTCCTGAGGAGGGCCATTTCTATCCTCCCAGCCCAGGTTCAGTTGCCGACGTATCTCCCAGAACGCTCTGTATCTCTCCTCCAGAGCGCTCTCCATGATCGCGGTGAAACATCCATTTGTGCAATGGTCCCGAGCTTTGCTGAGAGACGCTGAGCTCTGGGAAAGGGTAACAGAGCCCGTGTCGGTCGGTCAGTCCGGTATCTATACTTGTGTCTGGCTCAGAGTAGACAATATCTGCTGAACAAGTACACAGATACATAAAACGAGTGCGAGCAGAGTTTCCTCTTCTGCTGGCCTAGAAACTGTGAGCTCCGTCCATCGTCTCCTCGGAGAGGCTTTTATTGAATATAACCTCATCTATACAGATGCTGTCTTTTTGCCTCTCTTCATCAAGAAAGTATGCACTGGGGCGTCTGGGCGGCTCAGTCGGTTGAGCGTCCGACTTCGGCTCAGGTCATGATCTCACGGTCCATGAGTTCGAGCCCCGCGTCGGGCTCTGAGGCTGACAGCTCAGAGCCTGGAGCCTGCTTCGGATTCTGTGTCTCCCTCTCTCTCTGACCCTCCCGTGCTCACGCTCTCTCTGTCTCAAAAATAAATAAAACATTAAAAAAAATAATAAAAAAAAAAGGAAAGTATGTACTAACTTGTGATGGAAAATTCCTCTCTCCTTATATCAGGAATATCTCACTGCCAAGTATATAAGACTAAGGTCTGTAGGATAGTGGTTCCAAAGGCTTTTGATCTCAGAATCCCTTTGGACCCCTAAAAATTATTGAGGATCCCAAGAAGCTTTTGTTTAGGTGGGTTATAGGGGATATATTAGAAGATAAGACTGAAGAATATGTACAATATTTATTTCTTTGTTTAAAGTGACAATGAGAAGTTCAATACATATTAACATAAAATAGGTTTTATGCAAGGAATGCTGAAACAATTAAGGTATTTATTTGTATACAACAACAAGGAGAAACTCAGCACACATGAACAAAAAAGAACTAATTTTAGTGAAATTAATTATATTTTTCTAACATATCTTTTGCCCACGTGTGACTTTTGCCAAATACTGCTTCACTGAGTGAATATTCGAAGACTCAATCTTTAAAATACTGGCTACCGATATCTAACAATCACACTTGTTAATATTATTAATCTCCTTAAAAAAGTCTGTAAGCACCAGGAGGCTATCAGGTTTGCATCAGCAGATACAAGTTGCCTCCAATTTTTAATTTTTCCTTAAAGGTTCACATTTTATCCGGGGCAACAAATAACGTCTGCCGTTTTCCTTGAAGTGGCAAGCTCTCTGTATTCAATCTCAAGAAGTATGTCAAAGAGCCAAGTTCAAATAGTAATCGTTTGCTGCCAGTTGTCTGTCTAGCAAAGATGATGTTCCACGAAAAAAGAAGCGATTTCAACTTGCAACTCAAACAATTGTGTACGTTGTGAGAGTAAAGTGTCCAACTGCTTTATGCAGCCTTCCTATTTCATCACATAGAAAATTGAAAAGGCATCTAGTTAAGGGTTGAGATTAATTAAAATTATTATTTCGTCTGGGGTTTTTTGTTTTGTTTTTGTTTGTTTGTTTAGGACATGAAACCGTGTCCCCTTTTCTTTCTGGTGATAAAGAACACAGAGAAGGGGCACCTGGGTGGCTCAGTCAGTTCAGCGACGGACTCTTGATTTCGGCTCAGGTCGTGATCCCAGGATTGTGGGATGGAGCCTTGTGCTGGAGTCCACACTTAGTGTGGAGACTGCTTGGGATTCTCTCTCTGTCCCCCCTCCTCCTCTTCTCTCTCTCTCTCTCTCTCTCTCTAAATAAAAAAGAAGAAAAGAAAGAAAGAACACAGTGACTATTAATGCAGTCAGAGCCTTTGCCTGGCTTCGTACCAAGGTGGCCCTTGTTTTAGCCACTTTTGCTTTTGCACAATTAGTGCAAATGTCAACACAGTGAAAAAGGCAAAGAACATCTGAGTACCATTAATCAAATAGTTTTGATCTCATGGAGCCACGAAAGGGTCTCAGGGAATCCCGAGGGCAACAGACTATGCTTTGAGAATCACTGTGGTCGGGTGTTCTAATACTAAATTAAGACTCATCAACATCACACGGATGACATTTACACCAATATGATCTTTTAATTAAGCATCTATTCTGCACTCCCTCCACTGTCAAGAACAAATAAACCGAGAACAAAATGTTACAAAAGTTTATAATGACTGGGTTTTAGACCGACATTCAAGGAATGTCTTTAAGGGGCGCCTGGGTGGCTCAAGTCGGTTAAGCATCCAACTCTTGATTTCGGCTCAGGTCATGATCTCATGGTTTGTGGGACTGAGCCCCAACCCCCACTCCCCCACCCCGATCAGGCTCTGCACTGACAGAGTGGGGCCTGCTTGGGATTCTCTCTCTCTCTCTCTCTCTCTCTCTCTCTCTCCCTCTCTCTCTGCCCCTCCCCTGCTCGAACACTCTCTCAAAATAAAGAAATAAACATTTAAAATGAAAAACAAACACACAAAAAGAAATGTCTTTAAACTAATCATTAATGTAAAAAAGAAGTCTCAGAATGTCTTTTTAAAAATTCGTATCCCTGAAAACATCTCAGCCTTTTAATAGGTGGCAGTCGTAATTACAGTGATTAATTACAAAATCCCCTCTGCATGCCCTTTCAGTGGCTTTTCCCCTAAGGTTTCATCTCGCACTACTTTCTTGTGACTTGAAAACATCTCCGTGATACAGCTGCACAGGGCTTGACAGCATTTTCATTTTAGCGGGGAATCTGAGAAGAGAAGACTCACCCATGGGGACAGGGCTACCCCCCTGATTAACCTTTCAATGCCTTTCCCTTTCTGCCATCCGAATCACTTGATCTGTCCAACCTCAGCAAACGTGTTTCACTTGAACGAAAAAGACAAAAACAAAAAACAAAACAACACCAACCCCGATAACAAAAACAAACAAACAAACAAACACACAACAAAAAACCAAAAAACCCAAACAAAAACCAGAAAACAACAACAACAAAAGAGAAGATCGCAGTGAGCTCAGAGGCTGTGGAAATCCGGAAGGTGGAGGAGTCTGCAGAAAAACTGAAAACCTGCAGGGAAAGTGTGACTCTGCCCAGCTTCTCCCTGTTCCTTTTGCTGATGGGTGGAAGGTCTTAGAAAAGAAGAAATTCTCTCCGCCCCGGGGCCACGCCACTTGCTAAATTTGGAATTCCACATTAGAGAAACACCCTGGAGCCACCGAGACTTTCAATCCCCGTGTCCTGGGGCTCATTCTGAAAGTACAGATACAGTTTTTCCTTCCCCTTTGGAGCCAGAGGGGAAACTTGGCTAAGGAGTTGGCTGCCTGTTGTAAGTGACTGGGATGTTATTTGGAGATTTAGGCAGAACGTGTTGAAGGGCAGGAGGGAGTGGGTGGGTACCGGGGATGAGCGGAAGAGAGGGATTATGTGACCCCTGGTCCTATACACAGAAGCAGTTTTTAAAATGTCCTATCTTTACTCACCAGCCTGTTACAGGTGACAGAATCTTCTCTACCTGTCACCGGTGAGTAATTGCCATACCACCGTTGCATTTATGTGAGCCGTATTTCACCTCCCCAAGGCAGAGGGAGATCTTTAAACATATAGGCCCCCAGTTAATACGTGCAGAAGGGCAACTCTTTTCCCTCCCCTCCTGTGTCACGCAACCCTTTCCTTGTGAAAATGCTCTTGGAGCTCAACATAGGGCTTGAACTCATGACCCTGACATCAAGACCCGAGCTGAGATCAAGAGTCAGACACTTAACCGACCGAGCCACCCAGGCATCCCCTCCCGAAAATGTTCTTTTTTACTTCTTGTCATTGCCACTGTGCCCTCCAGTCTTTAAGTCCTGGCACGGGATTTCAATGGAAAGCACGGGTCATGCGTTTCTTGGTGAGTGTGCCTGACCCAAGCCACCTGGAGGTCAGGGCAGCATCTCAAAGGCTCACTTCTGCACCCCACGCCTCAGGGTCAAAGAGAGCACAAGACTCACATTGTCCAGAGACAATCACTTCTTACCATCGGGAAGCAGAAACCTGCTGGGTGGAAAAGCGTTTCCTCAGACAGCAATTTGCCTGGGAGTTGCAATGACAATGTTTTTCTGTGTGCCAAGAATATCAGTCTAAAGTCCCTCTCCCGTGAGCCATTGGTGAGATGCGGGGCATGCACGGGCAAGGAGAATTTGTAAGCCTGCTGATCGGGGCTCGCGTAAATGTCAAGGCTGAGTGTTGCTTTCTCTGTCACACTCTGGTTTTCCTATCTCTCCCGCTCACCCAGGCCCCTTTGACATGATCTCTGGACTTCCCCCGACCCCCCACCGCCACGCCCAATCCTTTTTGTTTCTATACTTACTGCTTAAGAGTATGAGCCATGTGGGATGAAAGGTGATATAAAACCTGGGCAGGATTGAGAAGCACCAGACCACCAGACCTAGACCAGCTTTACATGGTCATTTGTTAGCTTTGCCCAAGCCACTAACTTCTCCCTGCCTGAGTTTTCTGTCTTAAGCTGGGAGTAACAATACTTATTCTGTCCCCTGTGCGAGATCCTTGGAAGCATCAGGTGCTATCATGTGGCACTATTGTATTAGGTACCTCATCCCAGTGCCTCGAACAGTGAGTGCTGTGTGCAGAAGTTGCTCAATAAACATTTGTTACATGGGTGGCTGTATTGGGAAATGTTTTGCGAACTGTAAAAGCACTGTACAAATGTTTTTGTTAGACTTCTCACGGATGACACAGGTAGCAGTCAGCGCTTCAGGCCCCGGCGCCTATTGTGTGCGGTGTATAAGCAGGCCACGTCTTGTCCTCACTAGGGTTGACGGTGAACCTTCTTCCAGGCCACAGCATCTGCTTGGTCTCTGCGATCCCGTTTCCTTGGGCGGATCCCACCTGCTGCCCGGAGGTTGCGCTAAAGGGACGTTGGTGTGTAATTGCGATGGCGGGAGGGCAAATGTTGGTCCCCAGAGGGCTGGCCTTAGGAATTCATTAACACCCTTTCATATGCCACGAATGACATAGATACTGGCCTTGGGTATTTTACCGGTCTGGAAAATCTCAAGGGAGTTCCAGATCAAACGAGGGGCCGCACTTAGTAGAGTATTATGGCCCAAGAAATCATTTTGGAAACATTCTTAAGGGGAATTTCTATTTATACCCTGGTCGTGGAGTGAACCGTGTCCCCCACAAATTTCTATGGTGAAACCCTAAATCCCAAAGTGACTGTATTTGGAGATAGGGCCTGTAAGAGGGGAATGAAGGTTAGCTGAGGTAATAAGGCTGGAACCCTCATCTGATGGGACTGGTATCCTTCCAAGAAGAGGACGAGACCCCAGAGTGGCCGTCCCACTCCCCACTCCCTCCCTGGGCCGCAGAGGAAAGGCCACAGGAGGACGGATAAAGAAGGTGTCTGTGTGTGAGCCAGGAAGAAAGCTCTCACCAGGAGCCCAACTGGCTGCCACCTTCACCTTGGACTTCTAGAAAACGAATTTCCATTGTTTTGAGCAACCAGTCTATGGTGCTTTGTTATGGCGACCTGCGCAGACGGAAACTTTGGTACAGAGAAGCGGGGTGCTCCTATAACAGATACCTGAAAATGTGGAGGTGGGTGCTGAAAAGAGGCCGAAAGAGGTTCTGTTTCTTTTTTATGTGTGTATTTATTTTGAGAGAGACAGGGGCAGAGAGAGGGAGACAGAGGATCCCAAGGGGACTCTGCGCTGACAGCAGGGAGCCCCGTGTGGGGCTGGAACTCAGGAACAGTGAGATCGTGACCTGAACCAAAGTCAGACGCTTAGCCAACCGAACCACCCAGGCACTCCAAGGCCGGAAGAGTTTTGAGGTGCATGGCGGAAAAGCGCTTAGATTGCCTGGAAAGGACCGTTGGGAGAAATGTGGACACCAATGGCAATTCTGGGGAGGGCTCAGGAAGAAAAGAGGAGAGCTACGGAGAAAGTCTCTATTACCTGAGAGGATACGTACCATCGCGAGAAAACGTTGGCAGAAATAGGCACTTTCGAGGCCATTCTGTGGAAATATCAGACGGAAAGGAGGAGGAAGTGATTGCAAACTGGGGGAAAGGCGGGCCTTGTCACACAGTGGCAAAGGACTTGGCTGAATTGCATTTGTGTTCTAGTGCTCTGTGGAAGGTCGAACTTGCGAGTGATGCAAATTTAAATTTAGCGGAGGACTTTTTTTTTTTAAGTTTTTATTTAGTTTGAGAAAGAGAGCATGAGTGAGGTAAGAGCAGAGAGAGAGAGGGAGAGAGGATTCCAAGCCGACGCCTTGCTGTCCCAAGCAGGCTTCACCCTGTCAGCACAAAGTCAGATGAGGGGCTCGAACTGGTGAACCAGGAGATCGTGACGGGAGCCGAGATCAAGAGTCAGATGCTCAACCGACGGAGCCACCCAGACGCCCCTAGCTGAGGATATTTCTAGGCAAAGTGTCAAAGGAGGCGCTGGGTTTCTCTTTACCACTTACGCTAAAATGCAAAAGGAGTGATAAATTGAAGGAATTGTCAAGCAAAAGGGCATTAGGAGGTGAAGATTTGGGAAATTCTGAACCAGTCCACATTGCAAAACATGAAGAAGGTGTTCTGAAGAGAACACTGAGGGAGTAGCTGAACAATCGTTGGATAAGGAGATGAGATGGGTGTGAACACAGATTTAATCAGTCAAGGTGGAAAAGCCTAGTACAGGGATGGGATTATACCATCAGAAGCGCAGCCATCCGGGGTTAAAGGGAACAAAGAAAATAAAGCAGAATGAAGGAAGACTGCCAGAGTTCTGGGATCCTATAGGATGGGACAACAGAGCTATTCAACTATAAACATGTGTTATCCTTCAAAAAAAGAGAAGGACCCCAAGGGGGACTCAGATATCATTCGGGTTACATCACTCCCACCATAGACTCAGGGGCAGGGCTGCCTCCTTATTGGTTTCAAAGGGTGGAGGGCCATCTCTTAGGTATCAGCAGTCCAGGCTACCCCTGCCCAGAGCCTGAGCAGCAAGGCCACCACGGGGTGACACTGCCACCCCGATAGTCCTGCAGGAGGAGCATTGAGCCAAAGAGGATTCTTCTTGAGCTTTTTTTAAGATTCCATGAAATTGACTTTGCTAGGTTTTGGACTTTCCTGGGACCTGACACTCCTTTTCTTCTTCCCAATTTCTTTTTTTCTTTTTTTTAATTTTTTTTCGATGTTTATTTATTTTTGAGAGGGGAGGAGGGGCAGAGAGAGAAGGAGACACAGAATCCGAAGCAAGCTCCAGACTCCCAGCTGTCAGCACAGAGCCCAACGCGGGGCTCGAACTCACAAACCGCAAGATCATGACCTGAGCTGAAGCCGGACACTTAACCAACTGAGCCATCCAGGCACCCCGCTTAGTTCTGATTTCTCCCTTTTGGAATGGGAATGTCTATCCTATGGCTGTCCCACCATCAGATCTCGGAAACGCATAACTTATCTGGTTTCACATGTTTACAACCAGAGAGGTATTTTGCCTCAGCATGAGTTTCACTCATACCTTTTGCATGTGAAACAAACCGTGAATCTGGGGGGTCAGAGGGTAGAATATAATGAATTGAATTGTGTTACCCTCAAATTCATATGTGACTGTATTTGGAGACAATGCCTGTAAGGAGGTAATAAGAAAAGTTAAGTGATGTCATAAGGTTTGGGGCCTTAATCTGATGGGACTGGCAATCTAATTAGAGGAGGAAGAGACACCAGATGTCTCCCTCTCTCTCTCTGTCTCCAATCCTCTCTCCTACCCCCCATGTGCCATGGAAAAAGGCCATGTGCGTGCGGATGGACCAAGAAGGTGTCTGTCTGCAAGCTAGGAAGAGAGTTCTCACCAGGATCTCATTGGCAGGCATCTTTTGATCTGGGATTGCAACCCTGAGAAAATAAATCTCTGTTGTTGAAGCCACCCAGTTGATAGTATTTTGTTATGGGCGCCCCAGATGACTAGTCAAACTCTCTTGTCCTCTCTGTTTGTCAGGCTCTCTTGTGGGTAGTTCCACTGATATCCTTTCCTCTGTCTCCATCCTACGTGCAAAGGCACGTTGCAGCCCAGGAATGGCCTGGGTGTCTGTGTTTGAATATCCCCGTGATCCGAGCATGGCGGAAAAGAAGAGAAAAGAACAGCTACAACCCACTGAATGACAATGGATGGTGGCGAGCAGCTCTGTTACCTGTCTGGCCCGAGATAATTTTGGCATATTCCATTAAACTTCTGGAAGTGAAAAGGTATAGGTTATTTCAGCCAGCCTACGGAATTTTTTGCAAACCGCACGGATACGGTCTGTGACTTTTTGTTGTGCCAGGTTTTATTAAAGCGACCTTTCCAGAGTTAGTTATGGCAAAACAACTTTGCCCGCACCGCTGTTACTGCTGCTTGAAGCCCCACCTAAGTGATATTGCCAGCAGGCGCGCACAGGGAAATGACTCTTTGGGAGAGTGGAAAAACCGTGTTTCATACAACATGGTGACAGAACAAGACTGAAGGCTGAATTTGGAAATCTCAGGTTTCATTCTCGACCTCTCATTTTTTTGAAAGATTGGGGCTACGGTCTTCTCATTATTTAAGCACAAAGATTATAATGATTTGACATAAATGAGTCAAAGTTGGACGATCACAGCTTCTCCAACTTCAATGTTTCTGCAAATCACCTGAAGAGCCTGTTAAAGCACAGATTTTGATCCAGTGGGTTTGGGATGGAGCCCCGGATTCTGCATCTCTTTATTTTTTTTTAAACATTTTTTTTTAATGTTTATTCATTGTTGAGAGACAGAGAAAGACACAGTATATGTGGGGGAGGGGCAGAGAGAGAGGGAGACACAGAATCCGAAGCAGGCTCCAGGCTCCGGGCTGTCAGCACAGAGCCCGACGCGGGGCTCAAACTCACAGACCGCAAGATCATGACCTGAGTCGAAGTCGGACGCTCAACCGACTGAGCCACCCAGGCCCCTTATCCAGATTCTGCATTTCACAAGGTCAGCTTGTAATGAGGCTACTGATCTATCGAGGGTCTGGTATACTGTGCGTTAGACCGATGACCTCTCCATGGACAAAACACCATGCAAGATTCCGTTGCTGCTTTATTTTGCAACGCTTCGGAATTCCTCCCCCGCAAATGCTTCAAAACCTTGCACTTAGAAGAACTAGGGATCATAAAATCATTCTGGCAGCAGCTGCTTGACATGAATATGTGCTTAATGCTGCTTGGTTAGGTGGTTGGTCTGGAAGGTGGGTCTTCAGAGATGTAGGACAAATGTCTGCCAGGGATACAAAATGATACACCCCTAAGTAGGAGATCTTGAATTTTGGTGCATTTGGGGACGGGACGGAATAAATAGCATCAGAGCCAGTGAGGGGAGCCCGGCTAATATGAGACCGGATCAGAGCTTTGTAAACAGGCGCTCTGGGGGGGGGGGTGAGGAATTGGTTTGGGAAATGGGAAGGAGGCTTTGTTCCATCATTTTATGCCTGGGTACCTCCTGGAGTGAAGGAAAAGCATCGCAAGGGCTGGTGAGAGCAGGGCTCTCCGGAGTCCTTTTTTGCGAGACTTGGTAAGTATGTGGGTGTGCCGTTGTTTACTTCTTTGTGATTTATGACAAGCAAATTCCTTTTGCTAATTATCCCTCCCTGGCCTGCTCAGGATTGCTCTCCCTCCAGACGCCAGAGACTGCCAGAACCGGGTCCGCCTGTGGTGGAACTAGGAAATTCCCAGGGGTCAAGGGAAGGCTAAAACTCCTACCTGAAGTGATCACTTACTACGTGTAAATACACACACATCTATGAATATGAGGTAGGAGATTGTAATTAGTAAAGTACATTGAAATTCAAGAGCATTTTTTTTTTTTTTTTTTTTTTACTTTAAAAATGTGCTTTGGGGCACCTGGATGGCTCAGCTGGTTGAACGTCTGACTCTTCATCTTGGCTCAGGTGATGACCTCACGGTTCGTGAGATTGAATCCCGACGAAGGCTCTGAGCTGATAGCACGGAGGCTGCTTGGTGGGATCGTCTCTCTTCCTCTCTCTCTGCCTGTCTCAAAAAGTAAATAAATAAACTTTTTTTTTGTCAATGTTTATTTATTTTTGAGACAGAGACAGAGCGTGAACGGGGGAGGGGCAGAGAGAGGGGGAGACACAGAATCTGAAACAGGCTCCAGGCTCTGAGCGGTCAGCACAGAGCCCCACGCGGGGCTCGAACCCACGAACTGTGAGATCATGACCTGAGCTGAAGTGGGACGCTTAACCGACTGAGCCACCCAGGCGCCCCGTAAATACATAAACTTAAAAAAAAAGTGCTTTATTCACCCAATCTTACTGAATTAGATCCCTCAGAAGTATGCAAGAGAATTCAACTTCACAGAGTCGTTCGTAAGTGTGTTTACTGACGGTTGGAAATAATATGGTGTCACTTTAGTTGTCAATGGCCTGAGTTGGGTAAAAGGGGTATGCTTTTTTTTTTTGGTATTTTTGTTTGTTTGTTCCCTTTCTTTCCTAAGTTACACTTGACCCTTGAATTGGCATTCTTTTAGCAGCTCTCAATGACTATTGCTCATGTTAAAATCAGCTAAAAACTTGGCGGGGTAACTGACTCAGAGCAGGTATCTTAGGATGAATTCACTTCAACTCTTTGCCCAAATAACAAAGTTCTGGTTTCCTTGACATTATCCATGAATAGAAATTTTCAGCAAACATAAACGATCGCTGCTAAAATTTTGATAGGATTCTGTTCCTACTGACAGAAACCAACTTCGAGGTAGCCACAGGATGAATTAAGAAAAAGAGAGAGATTTTAATTTCACGCATGATTTGTGTCTTTCCTCCAAACCATAAAAGACATGAAAAATTAGTTTCCATCTTTGTTCCTCATCGTGACTAGCTCTGAAGTTGACTAGATAATACAGGAATTGAAAGAGGGACTAATTCGGATTGGGTTCTAAGCTTTCTGAATGGTCATAATGACTTTCCAAACTTTCAGGTCCTGAGAATTCTGGAGAAATATGAGGCAGCATGCCTGACTTCTCATGAAGTGCATCAAGTGAATTAAAATGACCTTGGGATTGATGGAAAGGGAGAGACGCGGTGTTCAGTTTTAAGCTTAGCTAACCTTAACTTGTGTGTTTATGTATTTATTCATCCAGTATTCACTCCATGCCTACTATAAGCCATGTGCTCTGTGAGGTATTGGGTATACGAAGATGAATAAACGTGTCCCCAAGGAACAAGTAATTTTCAAGTTAAAAGATAAAGAAAAATCCCCAATTTGCATAAAGAAGAAAAGAACGGAAAACCTGTAAAGACATGAAATCCAGATAACCTCAGATATCTTCAAAACTCGAAATGCCGAAGGCAATGGGGCAGCTTATGGAACTGAGGGGGAGGGTTTGTGACCAGTCCATACTCTACTGGTAGTCTCCAGGATGGAGAACAGAAAATATACCCCCACATACTCCTTCAAGGGAGAAAATGCTTGAACACACGCTAGAGCCGATCACAAATCGAATAAACTTGGTACCTGAAGTTGTGTTAGAAACAGACTATCAATGAGCAATGAAATGAGTGATTTCAAAACTGCTGGTGGCTGTCCAAAAGGGAGAGAGAATACATAATGTAAAAATGATCTTTTTTTTCCCCAAGGTACGTTTATCAGGCTCCTCTGATACACCAGGCACTGTCCAACACAGTGAGATTATAGCACAAAATGAAGCAGATAAAAGTAAATAGAATATACACCCTCCCTCAGGGAACTTATATTTTAGCAGAGGAATCAGAAA
The DNA here is from genome assembly GCF_022079265.1 of Lynx rufus. Taxonomy (NCBI): domain Eukaryota; kingdom Metazoa; phylum Chordata; class Mammalia; order Carnivora; family Felidae; genus Lynx; species Lynx rufus. The sequence continues at coordinate 129,980,896 of NW_025814878.1, forward strand.
ACAAACAAGATAGGGGCGCCTGGGTGGCTCAGTCGGTTAAGTGTCCAACTTCGGCTCAGGTCATGATCTCATGGTTCATGGGTTCGAGCCCCACTTCGGGCTCTGGGCTGACAGCTCAGAGCCTGGAGCCTGCTTGGGATTCTGTGTCTCCCCCTCTCTCTGCCTCTCCCCCACTTGCGCTCTGTCTCTCTCAAAAACAAAATAAAAACATTGAAAAAAATTTTTTTAAATGAATAAGATAAAATAAATGAAATGCATAATATGAAGTAACCCAATATCATTTATTTGGGCACAGTATCTCAGATTTTATTAACACAATTTGGAGTTTGGATAGGAAAGGATATAAGTGAGTAAAAGAGAAATAAATTCCTTATGTAGAAACAAGAAAAAAGGGCTTGATAATTTTCGGGGATTTGCACACATGTGCACCCACCCAACAAAAGGTAGAAACATTTTTTTCTTCAATAATATAGAAATTAGGGGCGCCTGGGTGGCGCAGTCGGTTAAGCGTCCGACTTCAGCCAGGTCACGATCTCGCGGTCCGTGAGTTCGAGCCCCGCGTCGGGCTCTGGGCTGATGGCTCAGAGCCTGGAGCCTGTTTCCGATACTGTGTCTCCCTCTCTCTCTGCCCCTCCCCTGTTCATGCTCTGTCTCTCTCTGTCCCAAAAATATATACACGTTGAAAAAAAAAATTTTAATAATATAGAAATTAAAGTAAATAGCATTATACAGGACCAGAAGAACAATTTATTAATGACAGTAATAGTATAAAAATCAGCCAATCCATAGACATTCTTCTTATTCTTCATCTGGCTCAGTTTCTTTTTTCTTTTCTTTTTCTTTTTTAAATTTTTAATGTTTATTTCTGAGAGAGAGAGAGAGAGAGAGAGAGGGCATGAGTGGGGAAGAGGCTAGGAGAGGAAGACACAGAATCCGAAGCAGGCTCCAGGCTCTGAGCTGTCAGCACAGAGCCCCATGTGGGGCTCGAACCCACGAGCCATGAGATCATGACCTGAGCTGAAGTCGGACGCTTAACTGAGCCACCCAGCCTCCCTACGATCCATCACTCTCCTAATTCTGTTTTTTCCACCTCTCTTACCACTGCCCTGCTTCTGTATGACATCGGCATCTCTTAACTGTCTTTTTACTGCAACCTCGAAACGACTTTCCTTGCCTCTTGTCTTGTTGCCTTCAAATCTATTCTTCACGGGGAGATCAAAGCAATCTTTCAAAGTCATCTTTCTCCACAGAGAGATCAAAGTAGCCTTTCAAAAATTTCTGAAGTGGAAAACCATTTCAAAAAATGATTGTGTCATTTCTTTCTGCATAAAACACCAGTGGCATTCCATTGTCCAAACTCCTTCATATCACCCTTTGTAGCCTGACTCCTGATGATCTCCTCCCTGGCTGATATCGATCTTGTTGCCTTTATATCTCGCCACGTGAAATTTGCGATTGCCTGCCCCTGTATCCGGCTCTCTCATCCCGCGGGCCTGCATAGGCTGTTTCCCTCTGTCTGGAACCTTCCCTTTTCTTCTATCTTCCTTTGGCTGGCCACTTAACTAGTGTGAGCTTGAACATCGCTTCTACTTGTAAACCTCTCTGGACTCTCATCTCTACCAGATTTGGTTGAGTTCCCCTTCTAAGGGCTTCATCAGAAACTTGAACTCTCTATCAGAGCACCTGTTGAATTTGTCTGCAAACCAACCGGATTGTAAACCCCATGAAGCTCTAGGCCATATTTCCAGGCCAGAGTTCTACCCAAAAGGGCTTTTATTATTGAATAAGAAATATTTTTCTTTTTCTTTTAAAAAAATTTTTTTTAACGTTTATTTATTTTTAAGACAGAGAGAGACAGAGCATGAAGGGGGGAGGGGCAGAGAGAGAAGGAGACACAGAATCGGAGGCAGGCTCCAGGCTCTGAGCCATCAGCCCAGAGCCCGACGCGGGGCCCGAACTCATGGACCGCGAGATCGTGACCTGAGCTGAAGTCGGACGCTTAACCGACTGCGCCACCCAGGCGCCCCAGTAAGAAATATTTTTCAAAACAAGCAAACATTTAACCGAAAAACTTAGAAAAGGGAAGGACAAGCCAAAGTAAATCAATAGAAGCACCCAACCGAGATAAAAACAAAAACAAAAACAAACCCCCAAAATCAGAAAGCAGAAAAAACAGTACTTCTTTGAAAAGAAATATGCACAAAATAAAATGCATAAATCTGGCAAATATAACGAAAAGGAAAAGCACACACGCAATTGAAAAATTGGTACGAGAAAGAACAACATACATCAAGATGTTTAAAATTGTGAGTGTAATTTAGAACATCCTTTTACATGCAAATTTCCTGAATAAATATGAATAACCAAACTTGTCTCAATAATTAAGAAGCCTGAAAACTCCAGTAATTATGGAAGAAATGAAAAAAAGGTCTTAAATAATTTTGTAAAAAAAAAAAAAAAACCTAAGCTGGACAAACTTTACAGTTTTCACATTCTCAAGAAGCAGATCATTTCTGATAGATGCATTGTTCCATGGAATAGAATAAGATTTTTGAATCTTTCAAATTAATTTCGTGTACATGAAATTGCTTCAAAAGGCTGAAGAAAAAACTCAAAAGTCCTAAACTGAACAGCAATCTCATCTCTGAATATAGCTGCAAAAATCCTTAAGATAATGGAATTCCAAATGCAGCAGCGCCTTAATAAATAACCCACTGCGTCCAAATAGGAGTTATTCCTGGAATTCAAGAATGACTTAGTGAGAGATATAGGTTAGCACATTACATAAATGGATGTAATTTAAAAAGAAATTAAGATTATAAAGCCATTTCAACACATTCTGGATAAAAATTCTTAGAAACGAAAACACAAGGGACATTTATTCAAATCGCTTATAAAAATCAACGGCTACCCAGCCGAAGTACGCTCGTTAAAACTAGGAGTCGAACTAAAACTCCCAATATCACCATCACTATTTGTAGGAAAGCTCTGAACCTCAGGTTTGGCTTATCATTGACCAAAATTTGCGGGCATGTTTCTGCTTTGGTTTTGGCTATGGAAGACTGCAGAGACAAACATCTGTTTCACTAGGTTTCTGGTATCCTGAGAGCCTGCCTGATCAAAGATCATGCTGTTATGTAGATGACCCTTACATCTAATCAGTGATGATTGACAATGAATTTGCCCTAAACCCTATGAGAGTTTCATTTTTGTAGGGCCAAAGGATCAGAGATCAGCCATTTCTTACGGTTTACTTTGGCTTGTCCTTCCCTTTTCTAAGTTTTTCGGTTAAATGTTTGCTTGTTTTGAAAAATATTTCTTATTGGGGCGCCTGGGTGGCGCAAGAACTGAGAGACAGTAGGTTTGCTAAATAACTTGAGGGAGGGCGTTGCACCTGTAGAGATAAACAGCCACGTCTCATGAATGAGCCAGAAATTGTTATAAGGTGCACAGAAAGGAGGGTCTCAATCGAAACTCAACTTCCCTTACGCAGTGCTTAGGAACCCTTGTTTCCCAGCACTTTCCTAAAAAGCTGGCACAGAATGAGACTTCTTGGCACCCGAATTCAAAATATTCTTCCATACCACTTGCCCCTACTCCCCAAGGAACCCTCACGGTAGCAACGGGAAAGCAACAATAGGGGGTCCCTCGGCTGGCAGGTAATCCCGGGTGCATGTGGCTCTGACTGGGGACAGCATGGCCCCTCCCCCACCCAAGATGCCAAAGAAAGGGTGAGAAAAAGCTGACTTACTCCCTGGGAGCTTCATCCTGAACCAGGAGACCTTGGTTGCAGTGTGCCTGAGTCTGTGACGTAACAATACCCATCTTGAACCAAGTGAAGTTAATAAAAGACCTTAAATCACAATATAAGGGGAATAAAAGAATTAGATTACCTAATTACCTAATTGTTAATTACCTAACAATCATAGGATTGTTTGCGTACTGGTCTTCATATCATGAAATAAAATAATCATTAAGAGCTGTATTTAATTTTACTTCGCTTAAACCTTGGGTATTTCCAGAAAATGTGCTGGTTGAGAACCCTTTACATCCTGTGAGGATGCGTTAGCAGCAGAATGTCTACTCTGCTACCTTCAATTTTCATAAGGAGGTAAAACTCTAAAATCGTGTGCAACAATCTTGATGATTTATATTTATATGATGAAGAGTATTTTTACAAGCGTGTAAGAGAAAAATGAGAAACCAAAAACACAGTTGGATGTTGCCAGCCTACACTAAAAAAAAAAAAAAAATAGATTTAACAAGAACGCTCTAAGAAGATGATCATTTATATTTCTGAGTCCTCCGAGGTCAAAAATTTTTACTAAAAAATTGGTCGCAATGATTGCTACCGACGGCAATTTTCAGTAGTTGAAAATGAAGTATTATTCAGAGTTGCCCGATCTATAAATCCTAGCTACAAAGTCCATTCTTTGTATACATAGTACTAAAAAATATTTTCCTGCATTCCATTTTACTATGCAGAAAAAGCCATTCGTGTTATAAGATGTGCTGCTTCTGTATTTCGCGTCTCATTTGTTGGGAGATGCAAACCCACTAGAAGTTCTCTTAAGTTTGACAGCCTGGTGGGGTTATGGAGCATTAGCTACGTTTGTCTTTAAGGTGCTGAATGAAAGGTTTGAGGATACCTAGCTAACAAGACAATGAATTTGATTGAGGAAATATTTATAGAATGGAACATCAGTAAAGATAATTATCAACAATGGGCAAACACTTAGGAATCATGCGCATACACTGTTTTAACCATTCCTTTCTGTTGTCATTGAAGACTAATTCTAGTACAGAGTAGTTTAACAGGATTACCTACCCGAGAAGAAAGATCACAGGACTCTTCTCATTCTTTGATCAAAGACAAACTACATGGTCTTCAGGAGATTTGGAGACTGGTCTGCCATGTTTTAAAAAGGTGGTAATCCAGCTATAATGTGTAAAAAGGCTGCTTGAATCAAATAAAGCCCCAATGCTCTGCATGTTACAGATAATGGTACCAGACTTGGGAGACATACTAGCCACGAACTTTTTTTTTTTTTCTTCCAGAAAAAGTAGTTTGTCCAGTGGAGTCTGCTCAAGAAATAATCAAACTGATGAGTCTGAAGAGTGCACATATTTCTTGCATGATTCCTGCTATAAAAATTCTCTTATCAATTCATTCCAGAAAAGATGCTATAATTACTTTATGGGCAGTGGAAGCTGAGATGTGGAGGGAAAATCAGAGATTATTCTGTTACCCTGAGAGCTGATTGCATTCCATTGCAACATTTTTAGATCCAAGCCTCAAGGAGGGATTTTTTTTTTTAATCAGATGATTTGTTTGAATGCAAAATGTATTAAAGTAAAAGCATAAGTGAATGTAAAAATCCCAAATGTGATCCTGAAAGTGTAGAGAAAGCATCTTCCTCCGGCAGAGCGCAAAACTTCAGTTGGTAAGATGGTTTGTTTCATTGAAACGACATCGTCACCGCCAACCAAATCTTCACGGCCGGGAGTTGAACGGGAGGTAATTTCCCTTCTTTGTTACTGTCAGAGAAGAAAAAAAGCTTGGTAGCAGCATGTCTATCAGCAGTTCCTATTCTGGTAAAACCATCCGGAAAATCTCTCCCCTTTACCAACCTTGCTGAAACGGAGTAAATATTCTCATACTTGTCAACTTAAAAACATTAACTGCTATAAAGTTAAACGGTAAAATTTTAATAACAATGTTAAATAAAATTTCAGAGTAATTTTCTATTCCTGCAATTTATTTTGTTGATGATAGATGGCTTTGTCTTTGGCTCAATACTAATTTTTAACATTTGGTCTTTTGCTGTTCCTTCAAAATGTTTCATCAGCTTCTCTATGCTTAATACTGTTTTGAAAACACTGGCTAATGTATGAAATCATGAAATGGAAATGAAGTCTAATTCCTGAAGGACAGGAGATAAAATTGCCACTATTTGCAGATGACAAAAATATAAGCTTGAAAACTTAAGAGCATCCACTGAAATATTCTTAGAGTTAATGAGACTTCTTTAGCAACCCAAATTTTGGCGGCTCGGAGTTTTAAAATAAGATTTAAATAAATCGAAAGATACAACTTTCAGTAGGGAGATAAATTAAGTGTAAAGATGTAAATACTTCTCAATTAATTTGTTGGCTTAACTTCTGGTCACAATTCCAGAATTGTTTTTGGAGCTTAACTTAAAATGTTGAAAGAGGGGTGCCTGGGTAGCTCAGTCGGTTGAGCATCTGACTCTTGATTTCAGCTCAGGTCATGAATCCAGGGTCATGGGATTGAGCCCCGCACCAGAATTCTTCCCCCCTCTCTCTGCCCCTCCCCCGGCTTGTGCGCTCTCTCTCTCTCTCTCTCTCTCTGTCTCTAAAATAACATAAAAAAAGATAAAATGCAATGAAATAAAATAAAATCTTTAAAAATGTCAAAAGGTCGTCTAGAGGAATCAGTGAGTGAAAGTGGCTAAGACTTTTTTTAAATTAAAATTAGATAGAGTACTGCTCTTTCATATATAAATTATATTATAAAGTAACAGTATGTAAAATCATGTGATTTTGAGCTCTTTGGAGAGAAACAATCAAGAGAGGTGCCTACCTCTCTGATGAATTGGGTTAATATTTCAGAAGAGATTATATTAGCGTCTGGCACATACTAAACTCCATTTAAGTGTTTAGTAAATAAATAAGACACAAGATATCAAGAGAAATGACGAACCTAAAGTAAAAAATCAAATCTTTAGAAATAAAATACAGGTGAATCTGAAATTTCTATAGAAAGGCAAAAAAAAAAAATTATATTTGTCTACATTCTGTCCAACACCAGAAAGAAAATACAAAGTAAACAACAACCTGGGTAAAATATTTCTGGCAAATGTGGTAGGCAAATATATAAAAAGTTTCTGCAAATCAATAAGAAAGCCAGTAACACTTCTTGATAAGGGTCATGAACACACGAGTTACAAGAGCAGTGTGAAATTCTGACTTAGAAAAATAGTAATTCAAAATAATAACAATTTTAAAAATCAACAGAGACTTCAAATCAACTTAACGTCTCAGAATATTATTAAAATATCTTTTACCAGAGCTCATGGTGAAAAGGGTCTTGTGAGGAAAATCCGTAGGTTTCCTTCCCTTCTCTCTACTTCAAGTCCCACTCTCTTGAAGGCAAGCACTTACTTCTTTGTTTCTTCTCATGTTTGTTTTCATATCTCTTACTGATAAGCGTACATTGCTTTCCTTGTTTTCCGTCGCTTTTATACCTTAATTATTGATGTCTAAGGTGACAAATAAAATTTCAGCTCTCTTGCAACACACCTTCCTCTCCTCTCCCTTCTACCCATGCAATTATATCATGTTTTAAAGTTAAATTATTACATTACTGGAACCATGTAAATACTGTTTCCTTCAAAGCCAGGTCATGTTTTATGGTTATATACCTTTTACAGTCTTTTGCTCCCTCATGCCCTGGAGTTTCTGCTTACCTTTATTTTTTTATAACGCCAATTGTCTTTACCACATTGTCAAGTTCTTTTCAAACTCTTTATCACACCAGGCACGCTAGCAAATCCTCACTTGGACTTAGACCACCCTCCCAGAATCCTAGATCTTTTTTGCTCCGGTCTGGGGTAGTTGCCCTGCAAAGATTTGTTTAAAAGATTATGTAGAAAAAAGGGGTGTGGTGAGACACTCCACCAGGGCCGGTGGAGTGTAAACTGTGTTTACAACCACTCCAGACAGCAAACTGTCAATATTTGTCAAAAACTATAAACATTCAAAGACTTTGACCCCAGGGCTTACTTCTGGAAATTTCTCCTAAGACAATCGCCAGAGACATTAGACAAAGTCATGCTCAGCGATGATTATGATCGCGAGGACCGTGTTTCCGTGAAAGATGGGAAGCGACTTAAGTGTCCACTTCCTGGGTAGCTGCTCCCAGATTATGGAGTAGCCTGGATTCGTTAAACTTCATGGGTGGAGTGCTTTTAGAATTCTGCCTTGGGGCCACACCTCAAAGGGACAAGTGGCTGTCTTCAGGGAGCTAAAACCGAGGTGATGGTCAACCAACTGAGCCATGTTACGCACACTGAGAAGACGGAGACAAGCGAAGGCGGCTTTCAAAGCGATGTGCGAATCGGATGGTACGCACACTACCAAGTCCCAAGTGCTAATCCCTCTGGAGTGGGTCTCCACATGGGCAGCTCTGGGCAGCACGCAGGCTCCAGGTGGGTGGCGGGGGCTTTATTCCAGAAGTTCACGATGGTAGTGATGCTCTGAAGCCATGCAGCGGACAGCTCTGAGTGAAAGGGTGTCAGGAGTTAGGTGGGTTAGGAGTTAGAAACTGGCAAGGAGCGGAGATGTCCTTGGAGAAAGGCCCGCAGAGTTCCCAAGGCAGCCACAGTCATCCTCGCCCCGAGACACTGACTGGGGAAAGGGTGTGTGCGGGGAATGTGAAGGCTCACCTTGCAGATTGTAGGGAAAATGAGGTCATCAGGGGAAATCCAGGTTTCAGCTGGGATGAGGCAGAGAAGGGTGTATTTGATAAGGAGGTTCCACATTTCTGAAATCTTCTCGGCAGCAGAGTAGGCCGACAGGGGAACGTCATGGCCGGGGGGTTGAGGGAGGGTCAGAGGGGAAGAATGTTCCAGAGAAGGGTGAGGCCATTCTGAATGGAATGGAGAGAACAGACTCTCTCCCAAAGGTGGGCCAACAGAATGTGGCCCCTTAGGGATCCCCAGTATGAGAAATTCTGGGGGTTGAGGGCTGAAGATGGACAGCATTAACAGCATCAGTAGAATGGGACCTACAGCCCTAGGATTGCAACAGAAAGTGGACTGAGCTTGTGAAAATGCCTCCACAAACCGTTGTCTCAGCTGCTTCAAGTCCACCTAATTGCCTTGGGCTTACCAGGTTTTTCAAGGTTGGCCACATGCACAAAGATTTCAGGGAGAATCCTATGGCTAAGTAGTTTGAATACTTGGCAAGAGGATGAAACGTTAGCGAGTTTAGATTTAGGATTATTTGTTCACTAGAGCGAAAAACACATACGAGACAGGGCTTGAGGTGCACAAATCAAAGGCCGAAAATCCAGTATTGGTTCAAGAGAGCCGGGACGGGCTGAGTACCCAGAGGGAACAGGTGGATTGCCCGGGGGTGCTCTGGGACTGTGTGAACCCTGGCTAAATTTTAGGTCCGGGAGAGTCAAGGTGTGGATCTGGCTTCCGAGCAGAATGGACCTCACTCTCTTGTTGGGGCAAAAATCTGTCAGAAATGGCCCTGCGTTTGGACTAAAGGAAGGGGTAAAGAGTCAATTGGTAAGGAAGACCAACAGAAGGAATGAAAAAGATTTTTTTTAAATTTTTTTTTAAATTTATTTTTGAGACAGAGACAGAGCACGAGCAGGGGAGGGGCAGAGAGAGGGGGAGACACAGAATCTAAAGCAGGATCCAGGCTCTGAGCTGTCGCGGGACTCGAACTCTCGGACTGTGAGATCATGACCTGAGCTGAAGTCGGACGCTTAACAGACTGAGCCACCCAGGCGCCCTGGGAATGAAAAAGATTCTTAAGTAGACACATGAAATGCTTCAGTTAACCACCTGGTGATGTTTTTGCTCTCCCATTTCCCTAAATGTTTAGTTGTAACATAGGGCACAAGTCAAAGTGGGTGGAATTGTGGGAGGTGAGTATTTTTACATGTACTTTCTTATTTCTTGGAAATTATCAGCAGCCAATGTGCACCACCCTTTTTAGAGCAGACCGAAGAACTGTGAAGAAGACAGTCCGGACCTCTTAGAATCTTTGGCATTTTTAATGATTCCATGGCCCAAATTTTGAGAAATGGTTTATGTAGATAATAGCTAATGTAATGCATTTTCTGACAAAGAAGACTCAGAATAACTCACTTTCAAACCAGCCTGTGACCTCATTCCAGATTTCTAAGCAAGCCACACTTGCATTTCTGCATTTTCCCTGTAAAATATACAATTGTTTGGTAAATCTAAGAAACATAGTCTGTGCAGTCTCCAACAGAAATCTTAGTCTGTATTATATACCCACAGCCACATCTACCAAAACCAATGGAAGCAATTTCCTTGAGGGCTTAGCACAAAAAGAATCTGTTCCAAAGGACGTACAGATGCCAGTTATTGATGGGGAACAAAAACACATCCAAGTTCCATTTGTTACCTCGGTCCTCATCCAAGATCCTGGGCATTCACAAAGAGGGCTCATTTTTCACCCCTTTGACATTGTCCAGTCCACCACTCTGGGTTTGCAAAGAGGCTTCTAACTTCCTAATACTTGATTTCCATCATCAGAGTGCTCACAGAAAGATCTTTCACCACCATAAATCAACTTGGCCATTATTGATGCTTGGCCCAAAGTTAGACAAACACCATGAGATCTTGAAAGAGGGGGTTAAATGGATTATTTTGGCCATCTTCAATGAGAGTTAGTTACATCCTCCTCGCATTTCTTTGCTGTGTTTTCCTTTTCTGAGCGGCTTCTTAATTTCATTAGAATCATTTTCTCTCTCCTTTCCAGTTTCTTGTTAACAAAAGAAAGGAATGCGTTTCTTAGAAATTGTCTTTGTGAACTGATCTTTGCATTTCAAACTACAGCTTCATTGTCTTGATTTCTAAAGAGAATGGAAGGGGCTGTGATCCTGTAGGTCTAACTCTCCCTAAACTCAGCACTGAACTCAGTAAACTACTTTTTGTTTTGAACCTCACTGAAACATCTGATTTAATTTTCACTGGGAAACGAAATGTAATTTACCAACAGATCCTACATAACTATTTTTACCTGTAACACTCAAGAGTTTCTAATGAGTAAAGAATAAAGAGTACTATCTAATGGAAAACTAAGATGCATGCAAGCTCTGATAAGAGTATGATTATTCTGATCTTTCTTATGGCTAGGTCTTTGCTCATCAAGACTCCAAGGACTCTGCTGAGAGAAGAAACCCAGAAGATTGTCGTTTGGAGTAGGGGCTCATGATTAGGAGCCTGGGGTTTAGAATAGAGCAACTGGGGCTTAAATCCATTGCTCTAATCACTGTAAAAACTTGAAAAACTTTCTAAACCTCTTTCACTTCAATGTGTGTAGGTGATAGATGGAGGTGCGGTCAAGTGGATTTCAAGTAATGGTCCCGAGGGACAGGATAACCATTTTTCTTAAGATGAGGGAAGAATATAGAAAAAGGGACATGATTTGAGTTTCTTGTTTAAATTCATCAACCAGGTTGGAAGGGAGAGCGCTGAAGAAAGGATGTTCTAAAGATAAGACATGGCATCATGGCGTCTTCCGGGATGGAAGATGGGAGAAGTAGAGGGACGATCAGCTGGGGGTGAGAGGAGATGAGGAAAGTGAACAGTGACCAAGGCAGTCTTTTCTGCCCACATGTGTTCCATAATATTAACAATGGTATCTTTTTAGTACAGTTTTATATCAGAGAGTGTTGATTTCTTAATAAGGGATTCCCTTTATAAACCTAACCTCAACTTTGCTCTCTCTCTACTTCACTTGCCTGAAGTGACAAGTTCAACACCCAAAGAACATGGAGAGAGTAAAGGGCTAGACCACTGAGACTCACTGTAAGTGGATAGAAATGCTGAGTCACAGATGAACATGAAATTGAGGATTGTAGAAGATTCCAAGGAGGAAAAAACTTTGAAGGAAGCTTCCTGAATGCCAACAGCAGTGGAGCGTCTTGATGTTAGGTCTTCCCTGCTTGTAGGACGCTTTGTAGCAGACCTTGTCCAGGGCCCAGCGAGGGGCCTGAACTAACACATAAAGATTTCTGAATTTGTTAAGCAAATGCAAATTTCCCTGTTAAGGGTTGAGTTGTGTCCCATCCGAATTCATACGTTGAAGCCCGAACACCCACTATCTCAGAATGTGACGATATTTGGACATAAGACTTTTAAAGAGGCAATTAACATAAAGTAGGGTCTTTATGGTGGGTCTTAATCCAGGGACTGGTGTCCTTATAAGAAGAGGAGATTAGGACACACAGAGAGACACCAAACATGTGCATGCACACAGAGATGACCATGTGGGAACACAGCGAGAAGATAGCCATCTACAAGCTACGAAGAGAGGCCTCAGAAAAAAATAATCCTCCTGACATCTTGATCTAGACTCTAGAACTGTGAGACAATAAACTTATGTTTTTCAAGCCACTCAGTCTGTGGTAATCGGTCATGGCGGTCTTAACAAACGAATATACTATACTTCTCACTTTAATATCTCTTCAGATGACAATTGTGCCTTTGTTATATTTGTTGTCTATCCCCATGGTAGCCACTCATTCTTTTTTAATGTCTTAAATGACTAAGCTAGGGCAAGAGAAGAAAACTAACTTGAAGAAATAGGAACAGGCGTAGATGGAAAGCTGAAACAAAGGGATGTGAAAATCGCAGTTGAGATGCTACAAGGCCAACATGATATAAGGTTGAGGGAATCTCGCCACCTCTTTCCAGTGACTCAGAGACTGGTCACTGCTTGGCAGAATACTTGCCTGAAGAATTCATCAGGATTCAAAGAGGAGGCAGAAATCAGGGCCATCTCCTTAGCTTCCTCTTTCAGATTCCAGATGGGGTGGTTGGAATGTCACGAGGAGGAGAAACTGGAATTTGGGCTTGGGTAGGCAAATAAGGAGAACTGAGGAAGAGCTTGGGTCAGAGAAAATCAATCATGTGACTGTCACATTTTCATATCTGCAACATAATGTAGGACAAACATCGAGGAAGAGGGAGCTCATAATTATTGACCTCAGCTCTTCTTAGAATGTGTTGTCAAAGAGAGCCTCGAGAGGGCAAAGAAGTGGGGAGAAGATACCCCAGAAGCTCTAAATTGAATGTCAAGGGTGGCCCATGGGGGTTTTGGGAGACGGAGAAAGGGTGTGGAGGGCAGAATGTTATGGGTGCTATTCCAGTTTTTATTAAGTGCTCTTGAATTGCTTTCATTAATTTAATGGGGATCCAGTCATGAAAGATATGGCCCAACCTCTCAAGGATCTCCCAGTCCAGTGGGAGATGTATAAATAATCAATTGGGAATATAAATTAGGAATATACTACAGTGTTACAAGTGCTAAGGGGGGAACACAATAGTATGCATTGAAAGCACAGAGGAAGGGGCAACTTGCTCGTGGGGGGGTGGGGGAAGGGGATAGTCAGAGGAGGGCTTCACAGCCTCCTAAGCCAAGTCCTAGGAGAAAGTAGGGGGGGTAGGGAAACAGAGAGGTGAAGTGCATTTCAGGCACTGTGTAAAGTTGGGAGAACATGCCTCGCTCATGCAAATACAAGTAGGTTATAGTGGGGGCATAAAACAATATTTCTGAATCTCAGTCTTTTCTCAGTGGTGGGAAGGGAGGGCAAGAGAAAAGACCCAGTGTCCCCCCTCAGAACTCAAAAATGTCTTCATCTTAATAATGTAAATAAATGTATGAATACGATGAATCATCTGGATGATTTGCATATGCAAGGACTATTACAATAAAGATAACTTAGGTCAACACCAAATTTAGCAATATCTTTTTTTTTTTTTTTTTTAAAGGGATATGTTTAAACACCGATGAGAGACGGCGACTGGAATGGTGGGCAGGACTGTATGTGTGAAGGCTAAGGCTTCCCTGAAAAGCTCCCGGTTCTAACAATAGCTCAGGAACCTGCAAGTTGCAGGGGTCTGAGTAAGCATCCCAACTCATCAGATGGTAGGAACGATGTCAATGGACTCACAGTTCAAGTGAGAGTCTTGTGCTATCTTTGAATCCCAGTAAGTGCCTTTTTTTTTCGGTCAAGAACAAGTGGCCGACTCTCGATTTTGGCCCAGGTCATGATCTCACGGCTCATGGGTTCAGGCCCCATGCCGGGCTCTGTGCTGACAGCTCAGAGCTTGGAGCCTGCTTTGGATTCTGTGTGTGGCTCTCTCTCTGCCCCTCCCTGCACTCTGTCTCTCTCTCTCTCTCTCGAAAATAAATAAACGTTAAAAAATATTTTTTTTAAGATTTTTTAAAGTAATCTCTAAACCCAATGCCGGGCTCAAACTCCCAACCCCGAGATCAAGAGCTGCAGGCTCTACCAACTGAGGCAGCCAGGTGCCCCCTTTATTTAAGAGTTTATAAAAATAAAAGGCCCCATGACTTCAAGAGCAGATTGGCTGCATATTAGCCCAGAACCCTATCATGCCATCAAAATAACATTGGGAATATTTAATAAATCATGCAAAGTCCCCAGCAAAAGAACATAGCTTCTGATGGGAAAAAGTGGCAATTTATTTTCAAAGTGTTAGTTTTGCAGTTCAGCCCAGATTCTCGTTTCTTGTGTTTTTTCCCCAGTTAGGATGAAAGGGCATGGGATCAGTGGCTCTGTTGCTCGTGACGGTAATGCCAGCGTCTAGAACACAGCCTGTCCATCACAGCCTGTCCATAAATATTTCCACACCTCCTTTGAATCAGGCGCTGTTTTGGTTGCTTTAAGATCGTTGTCTTATTTGACATGCTGTTGGCCCATGTGTAAACTGAGGCTCAGAGAGGCTAACTATAAGATGAGAGGCTAGTTAGTGTCAGGTCCGGGATTTGATGCAGGCGTTCTAACTTCATTCTCAGTAATGTCTCCGTTTATCTTGGGTTTAGGGAATAATTCTGCCTCTTTGGTGGGAGGACTGAGTTCTGCCTGCTTGAAAATTTTTTGAAGTTTTTCTTCTTTCTCCTGGTACACATCCCCAAACACCTGTAATGTGAATTAGATAAATTACCAGCCTATATCCTTGTAGATCCAAGTGTTTAGCGATATACCAGGACACTTGCAACCTCAAAAAACTTTGAGCCCAAGGGCACCTCCAGTGTGCCCCATGGGGTCTCCCAAGGGGCTCTTGCTCCTACGTTGGTTGTATGGCCCCAGGGTCCCTCACTTGGCTGCTTGTTGCTGGCATCCCCGCTCCTTCCTTAGCACACATGCTTCCTTAAGAGTCACATGGACAAAGAGTATTGTCCTGATGAGTCATTTTTGGCCCTGAAGCCACTTCTCACTAAGGAGGCAAGAGAGGGATGGGAAGGAGTCTTGGCATGAGTTCTTGAAGAGGGAGACTTGGCCTGGTTACACGTATCTCTTTTGTTATAAAATCCTGATTAAAACAGACATCTTTCACCTGACACAGCAGATCTGCAGTTCATATTTTTCTTTGCTACCGTAACCAAAATTCACTTTTCCCCCAACCTTTGGACTTGACCGTGAAGACGACACCTCATCACATGAATCTAAAATCTCCCCCTTTCTTTATAACAGGATCCAGGGCAGACACTTTCAGGTAAGCTACACAAACACTATTTTTGGAATCATCATAGGGGACATTTTAAGGGCAGAGGCCTGACATCCAAATCTCCCTTCTTAATTATCTGGTTGAAGTGTCAAATCAAATCTTGGCCGCGAAAGGGGCAGAGCGTGTGTGTTTGGTGTGTAGGTGCACACGGGCAAGCCTGTGTGTCTATGCGTGCAAGTGGAAAAAAATAAGAATCCTAACACACAAAGATGTTGATGGTTTCAGGACAGTCTCGGGAATGAGAACTTTTCTCCAGCTGGCATTTTTTTTTAATGTTTTCTTTTTACATTTATTTATCTTTGAGAGACAGAGAGAGACAGAGCACAGATGAAGGAGGGGCAGGGCGAGAGGGAGACACAGAATCGGAAGCAGGCTCCAGGCTCTGAGCCATCAGCCCAGAGCCCGACGCGGGGCTCGAACTCACAAACTGTGAGATCGTGACCTGAGCCAAAGCCGGACGCTTAACCGACTGAGCGCCCCTCCAGCTGGCATTTTCTACCAGGGGAAAGAGAAGGGAACTATGTGAAGGTTAGCCCAGACCCGTGCTGGGAACTTTGTGCTCATTATGAATTCGGTTTGTATTTAAAAATATGTTCTACCAACTGCCTTCGAAAAGTAAGCGACTGTGTAAAAGCTAGGAAACAGAGATGAATACAGGGCATTCCTTCACACTAAGGAATGTACAGTCTGGAAGGTGAGGTGGGAGAGTAATTGGTGGCTATAATCAGGTGTAGGAAGTGTTGTGCAAGACATCTGTACTGAGTCATCCTACAGGAGCGCTTAGGAGAGGCTTAGTCTCAGCCGGAGAATGACAAGCTTCAGTATCGGCTTGGTAAATATGTGCGTGGAGGGGTTTTAGGGAAGACTTCCCCAAGGAGGTGGCATCCACTCTGGCTCTGGAAACCCTGGTGCAGAAGAGGAGCATCGCTGCTGGCAAGAGAAACACACACACACACACACACACACACACACACACACACACAGACAAAGAAGCCGCTGCCTTCTAGAGCGAGCCTGACCCGGTCAAGGACGCTGCTTGCATACCCATGGCTGGGAGACAAGGCCATTTTAGAGCAAGATTCCTGAGTTTAGGACTGTGAGGAGATCAGTGAAGGATTTAACGTGGGGGAAAACAAAATAGAACCAGTTTTGCATTTTTTTAAAAAATCAATCTGTCAGCATCTTGAATCAAGGCATAGGATTATTTTGGTTTGTTTTTGTACTTTCGATTATCTGGAATGATAAGGAAGGAGGGAGGGGACCTTGCTATAAATAAAAATTCATATGATCTCCTGATTATTAGGCTGGTGGTTAGGCTAATGTTCTCCCCAGGACACTTGTTTTGAAGCCTCTAGTAAGTTATAAAATACATCGGTTTAAGTTCATTGTCTCGGAGGTGGTGAATGCCTCATAGAGAATGGTGGAGACGGGCAGCAAGAGTCAGCCACAAGGTTCTTGGGCAATCCAACAAGTGGAAATCTTACCAGGAGATGGAATTGATACAGCTGGAAAGGAGGGGTGGGAAGGGAACCAAGTGTCTGGCTTGGGCAACTCAGACCAAACAATAGCTAACATTTCTTGAGCACTAACTATGTGCTAACTATTCTACAGGCCTTACCTAAATGAACTCACTTAGTGCTTACCACAATGAGTGGTGTGAACACGACCCTTTTCACATTTTACCGATGAGGAAACGGAAACCCAGAACAAGGGTAAGTAGCTTGTCCAAGGTTTGGTCATTAGTAAGAACCAGATTTAGGAGTGGTCAGTTCATTTAGAGGTCCTGTAGGCAAAAGAACATGGATAGAATGACCCAGAAAGGCGAAGAAAGGAAAAAGTCAAGGGCAGAACCCCGGGAAATTCCATTATTTCAGGAGTTGGCAAAGGAAGAGACGCGTCTGAGAGAGATGGAATTGGACCAGCCCAAGAGGTGCGAGAGCTCCGAAGACAATGGTTCGATAGACGCCAAGGGCCTCCAGGTTGGGCCCTTGCCTTGCCACATGCCTTTTCCAGGTGGGAACATGCACTCTGGGCGTCACCGCGGTCCTCCACACCGTCCTCCCCCCACTGCTCCAGGTCCCCTCGTGACATAAGGTGGCCTTTGGAGGACAGGCACATGATTTTTATTTTTGGACTCTTGGTTATCTGGAATGATAAGGAATGAAAGATTGGGACTTGGTTATGAATTAAAATTCAGATTATTCCCTTATTATAATGCCTGTTGTTCGTCTAGTTTCCTGTGTATGAACTCTTTTGCCGGGACATTTCATGAGTTAGAAAATCAACTCATTTAAAATCTATCTCTTCTTGGGGCACCTGGGTGGCGCAGTCGGTTAAGCGTCCGACTTCAGCCAGGTCACGATCTCGCGGTCCGTGAGTTCGAGCCCCGTGTCGGGCCCTGGGCTGATGGCTCAGAGCCTGGAGCCTGCTTCCGATTCTGTGTCTCCCTCTCTCTCTGCCCCTCCCCCGTTCATGCTCTGTCTCTCTCTGTCCCAAAAATAAATAAACGTTGAAAAAAAATTTTTTTAAATCTATCTCTTCTTTTCTCTCCAATAAGAACTAGCTAGAAAGTATCAAGGAGGAGAAGCAGAAGACCCCAACTGGGGTCCACTTACTGGGAACCAGTTATCCCCCACATACTCATCGTTGGTATGGTTGACCTCAATAGCTTCCAGCTTCCCAAGTTTGTTGGCAACCCTTACTACTTATAATGATCAGTAAGGTAACTTACTGAACTATTTTCTGCAAATGAAAATCTAGCAAATCACAGGAAGTCTCAGAAATCTGTGCTTCCCTCAGGCCACTGGTTAGCCAGTCCTTTCCTTTCCTCTTCTTGAGATGTGTCAGCTCAAGGAAATGCTTGATGGTGGTCTCTGTCCTTGCAAAAATATTCCCGGGGCATCCCCTGAAGGTTCTCCAGGGTCTTAAAACTCTGATTCCCCGGACACTCTCCCTTCTTAAGACAGTCACAGCCACATATGCCTTTTTATATATGCCATGTATTGTATTTACTTCTCCTTTAAATTCTATACTTCAAAAATCTCTTGCAACAGCCAGCTTGAATGCTTGAGTCGTTTATAAAGCTTGGTACTTGGCCTAGTTTTTGAAAGAATACTGCCTTTCCATCTGAATTTTTGTATTTTTAATCCCCCTTGACCCCCCTTCTGGCAGGGTTTGAGGCTAACCTCTCAAGATAGTACCCATAAAATCGTCATAGTCCGTGCTGCGTGGCCATTTTTGTTTATTTGTCCATTTACTTGTTTGGCTGTCTCTCTCGCTGCCTTGAGGATCCAAGGAGACAGGAATGGTTCCTTTTTTTCACTCAGCAATGCAGATTCTCTTTACAATCCAAGCTCAGTTTGTTTTGTTGTTGTTTGTTTTGCTTGTTTTTGTTTGTTTGTTTTTGTTTTTGTTTTGTTTTTTTCACTACCACACACTGGGACCAGGGGCAAGAAGGGGAGATACAGCCTACAAGCATGGCTCCTAGAAAATGAGACACGAAGGCCAGGAGCTCTGTCTCCTGACGTTGTCCAGGGCAGTGCGCTGTTGGGGAGTCAGTTGGAGGGAGGGGAGCTCAGCCCAGAGCTGAGCTGGGAGTATATGGCAGAGTGGCGGGGTGGAGGAGAAAGAGGTCTATAAGCCAGGATGCCAACCGGCTACTCCCAGACACAAAAGAGAAGCTGGAAGGATGAGGTCAGGGGTCACAGAGAGATCAGAATCAGGCGAGTTCTGGGTAAATTTTGTTAAGCGAGGGCATCTGAGAACAGATTTCCCTTTGTGAGCCCATCTCACGTGCTGTCTCTCTGCATTTCCTCGCACACCCATCTCTCAGAAAGATGTCACGCGGCAAAGTCTGAACGGAAGAGGAAAATCCGGTTAAACGAAAATGGTAAGAACCTTAAGTGAAACTGATGACTTCTTATTCATTTCAACAGTGAAAGAAGGAAACGCCAGAATGGGGGCAGACAGATCCTGTGGGTTCCTGGAAAGGAGATCTCAAAACCCACGGCAAACATTGGGTGTAAACCTGCAGTTGTTGTTCGAAGAGAAAGCGTTCAAGAAGAATGGGGAGATAGAAATATGACTCAAAAAAAAAATACATCACTAGAAGAAATCCAGTCACAAGTAATTTGGATGAATAAGGAAAAGGGTAGAAATCTGTGTAACTAAACAGGAAGAAGGCTTATTGGAATCGCTCATAAAAAGCCTACATAAAAAATGCAAGGAGACTATAACCAAGGACAGATGTAAAGATGGCTTTAATCTATTTGTGAAAAAATAATTCTGCCACGAAATAAGGCAAGAGAAAAGTTCGTTTCTTGGAGTGAACTAGAGCTTGCAAAAAAAAAACAAAAAACAAAAAAACAAAAACAAAAACAAAACCCCCAAAAACAAAAAAACCCAAAGAAAACAAAACAAAACTTAAGTAGAACAATAAAAGGGTCCTTACGTTCTCAGCACAGCCCACCAAGTCTGCTTTCTCGGCCTTGGCACGAATTGTAATGATACAAAAAATGTCAGACCAGGAAAGAAAATGTCTTCCTTTATAGTCTGTGATAACTTAATCTTCTTAATAGCATGTTCTTCTGTTATTAATAAGAACTTCATACCCCACAATAACCTTTCGCACGCACAGTTGCATTGAATAAGACGTGACTATTTTCTCCTAACACCGTCATAAATCGGAAAATCGAACTTCTTCGTTCTCTATCTTCCCACCTAAGGCCTTTTAGTGCTTTGCCTTATCCGTGATTAGTTTAGCGTCTCTGCAGCCCCGCTGAAAATTCCTATAACAAATTTCATCCCAGATCAAGAAATGCTCATAGGCAAGGGGCACCTGGGTGGCTCGGTGGGTTGAGCGACCGACTCTTGATTTTGGCCTAGGTCATGCTCTCACGGTTCGTGAGTTCGAGCCTCATGTGAGGCTCCGAGACGACAGTGTGGAGCCTGCTTGGGATTCTCTCTCTCCCCCCCTCTCTCTCTCTGCCCTTCCCCCACTGTCTCTCTCTCAAAATAAATAAACTTAAAAAAAAAAAGAAACAATTATAGGTAATTAAAATGAAAGGGATTTTCCCCTCAGAGTAAGTTTTCCCCTCTTTACATATTTACAAACTGTTTTCTCTACTGCCACCTCATAGCGCAAATCCTCTATTTTCTGCTAAAATGCGGAGGACCTCACACGCTCCGTGTCCAAACTGTATCTTCCTGAGAATGCCCCGGCCTTTCGGACACTTGTGCTTGTGCACAGTCTCTTGTGTTTCAGGTGTTTTGCCTTTGCAAACTGAGGATCTCTGCCATTACGATTCTGATAATAAGCGTCCCCACGCCCGCCCAGTCAACATCCAGTAATGGCCGGAGATAACACTGGTCTTCCTCCGTCCTTCTTGACGCCTGTTTTATTTCCATTATGCACGGGGGAGTCTTGCTCTTTCCTCTTTTAGTGGACCCCTGACTTAAGAAAAGAATCACAAGTGTATCTCTTCATATACTTCACCAGTTAAACCCTTCCAGTCTGTATGGTTGTCTGCCTTCTTTGACAGACAGCTCAACTTGACTGTGTTATTTAGCCGTCTTGAGCTAAGCAGCAGATGATATGTTCTCCTTTCACCATGGGAGAAAACGGAGAGGTTAAATGCTTTGTGCAAGTGAGGGGTTGTTCAGTTAGCTCACACTGGTTCCTACTGAGTTGTAGAACTTATATGTGGACCACGTCACCATTAGGAGTTTCACTTTCCTAAGAACTGGGTGTTCTCATAATTTGGCGCTCTGATGAAATGAGAGATTGGGCCACTTTCCCCGGGTGAAGCTTTCCTCTCCGAATGTTATCCTTCCGTTGGCGGAGTGGTTGCCCTTTTCAGATGGTGTTCCTTGGAAGCCCTTGAAAAATTATTGAGAATTTATTCCTTAGTTACCACTTCCTACGTTATGTATCTAGGGTTTTGAAGTGACATCATGTTATGTTTCATAAAACGAAAGAATGAAGTCAGAATAGATTTGACTGAAAGAAAGTGAAAACAGAATCAGGCTTAAAATGTCCTATATGTTACCCTGCCATCCTTTGAGAGCAGGAAATGAACAGCCCATAGCTCTATGTCCGTACATAGAAAAAGATGTTAACCAGTCAAGGAAGGGAGACGGGTTGAAATCTCTGTGCATGTTGGGAACCTGTGTTCTTTGTCCCATTTTGTTGGGTCCAAGTCACCATAAAGTAACAAAATGCTCCTCATAAGGGTGAGGGGTATTGGAAACGAAGTGGGGAGAAGGAGGCCGCTGGTGCAGAGACCTGGTCATTAGTCCCAAAAGATAGTTTCTTCG
This sequence comes from Lynx rufus, assembly GCF_022079265.1. Taxonomy (NCBI): domain Eukaryota; kingdom Metazoa; phylum Chordata; class Mammalia; order Carnivora; family Felidae; genus Lynx; species Lynx rufus. Next base: position 130,002,540 of record NW_025814878.1, read on the forward strand.
AGATAACGTACAAAAATAGAATGGATGTTGGGGGAGAAAGAGCCAGAAAGAAACAATGCTGTTAAAATGCTTTATCTAGAAAATGTTAGCCCTCCCCGACTCGTCTTGAAACGACTTGGGGGGAAAAAAAAATCTTTAAACAAGCTACTTTGCAGCTCGCAAAATCTTTTCCACTTTGTAGCAAGATAATGCGCTTTACGTGAACATTATCAGTTTCCAAATTCTCTGCTTCCCTCATTTCCAAGGAAGGAGGGGGACGGAGAACTGAGGCACAGCTCAGTGCCTGACCTTCCCCCCCCACCCCCTCCCCACCTCCCCTCCCTCCCCCCCTCCCGTGCAATTCCCCTTACCTTCCCCACCCGCCCCATTAAAGCGAACCTTCAACACTGCTTTCCCTGAGGACCTCCACTGGCCTAAAATTCAGCTATAAGCAGACACCTCCCATATTCCTTCATTTTATTCCAGTCTTCTTTTCTCCATATTTCTCTAAAGTAAAGCAATCTAAGGTGGTAACAAACACCATGTCCCCGCACTGCGTTTTTTGCTCTTGTGAGTCATATGTAGGAAAGACACGTACTTCAAGGTCTTTTGGCTTCGCTTGCTGTCCTTAATAAAAACTACACTTAGGGAAAGACAGTTAATCAATAAACGTTAAATAATATTAAAACAAAAAGTATGCAGGAGTTTTTTTTTTTTTTTAAGTTTCACAGAAACAAAAAAAAAGCAAAGACATCGATTTCCAGGAAAATTATTCTTGTAACCACTCCAAAAGTTGTTTTTTTTTTTCTTCATCAAAAGAACAAATGGAAAAAGTGCCAATGCCAAATAAAACAAAACCCTTAGCGTTAAATATATTCTGGAGCTTGTGAAATTAAATTTGCATGTTTAAATGGATCCAAATGCCCCTTTAAAAACCTAACCCACTTTTTCCCTCATTTTTTTTTTCCTATGATGACAACGGGTGATAAATATTGTTCCCCTTTTCACTGCGTCTTCATACTTGGGAAAAAGATTATTATTTGGAGAGAAATTTACTTTTATCAGAGGTATAGTTTAGACAGTGAGGTTCGAATTATTACTTGTAGGTAGACAGCAGATAAGGAAAACAAAAATAATCCTTGTGTTGATTTTTTTTTTTTTTCTCGCCGAAGGAGTGGAATCAAGAAGAAATATAGGAAGTCAGAGACCCTTTCTAGAACTCCACATTGGACACTTCTTTCCCCTGGAAAATAACTGAGTCCAAAAAAGGAGAACTGCAAAATGTGGGAATAATTTTAACTCATTTAATATTTTCTAATACAAATGGAATCCAGGCCTTCTAATGCGACATTGTCTGCACAATGAACTGTCAACGTCGTTTGAGCTTGTGTACCAGGAAGGAGCTCTTCTTGGTTCCTGTGGCTTTTTCTTTTCGTGGCCAACGTCCATCAGGACTTCGGAAACCCCAGTGTGAAAACTGTAGACATTCTACATTCTACTGGTACGTTATAGGGATATTGGAAACATTGACGACATATGTCACCTACACAGTCTTTCTCTCTTTCATCATCAACCATCTGGTCGTACCGAAACTGTAAATCCAATAACCACCTTATTAAAACTCCCTGCCCCTTCTTAGCTATTTCCTGTCCTTTGTCCCAGCTCCCAAATCCTCTCATCTTTGGAGATCTTTCCTGTAATCTTTTAGAACCTCCATTCTGCCTCCTTCATCCCATGGTGATGATGATGATGATTTTTTAGAGAGAGAGGGAGCACACAAGGCAGGGAGGAGAGAGAGAGAGAAACAAAGAGACAGAGAGACAGAGAGAGAGAGGGAGAGTCTTAAGCAGATTCCATGCTCAGCATGCAGCCAGACACAAGGCTTGATCCCACGACCTTGGGATCACGACCGGAGCTGAAATTAAGAGTTGGTCACCCGACCAAATGAGCCACCCAGGTGCCCCTCCGTGCTTATTCTCGAATCATTTTGTGCCTAGTATCCTCACAGCCTTGCTTCTTTATAAATACCTTCCCTTTTCCCACCTCAATGATTGGCCTCCCCACCCATCCACAGTTTTGCTTTTCACCCAGTGGCTTTAAAAAAAATTTTTTTTTTTTTAATTTTTGAGAAAGAGAGAGACAGAGTGCAAGTGGGGTAGGGGCAGAGAGAGAGAGACCAAATCTGGTCTCAGAGCAGGTCCCAGACTCTGAGTTGTCAGCACAGAGCCTGACGCAGGGCTCAAACTCATGAGCTGAGAGATCATGACCTGAGCTGAAGTCAGATGCTTAACCGACTGAGCCGCCCAGGTGCCCCTACCTGGTGGCTTATGTTAAGCCTGCTTACCACTGTAGCGTTTGCTAACACCTCTGTCCTATCACATAAATATCATTCTTCTTTAGGAGCACCTGGGTGGCTCAGTCAGTTGAGCGTCTGACTGTTGATTTCCGGCTCAGGTCGCGATCTCACGGTCCGTGAGTTCAAGCCCCGCATCAGGCTCTCCACTGACCGTGCAGAGCCTGCTTGGGATTCTCTCCCTCTCTCTCCGCCCCTACCCCTGCTTTTCTCTCTCTCTCTCTCTCTCTCTCTCTCTCACTCAAAATAAATAAACTTCTAAAAAATGACCATTTCTTTTTTATAGTGAGAACATTTAAATCTACTCATTTCGCAACTTTCAAGTATGTAATATAATAGTATAGTCCACTGTGACACGATGTTGTACATTATATCCCCAGAACTTGTTCATCTTATAATTGGAAGTTTATACCCCTTGACCTACTCTCCCCGTGTCTATTACCCTCCAACCCCTGGTAACCACCATTCTACCAAAAAAAAAAAAAAAAATCTTAAAACACAAAAAAGGAATGCACAATCACTAATGAACAGGAGTTATGACAACACATAACAAGATACAGCCTATTGACTCTCCCACGAAAGCAGTCGGCCTAAGAAAACATGAAGCCACCATATTTATGGAACCTGCCTCCAGAATTAGTTTCTTTTACCATTTCATTCAAAACTGTGGAAGCAAAGCTTGCCTAGAATGACTACATAAATCGGGTTTAATAAAGTGACTTGATTCTACTCCACTCACTCTCAAGTGGTGTTCTTTTTTAACCTCTGCATCAGAATCTCATTAGTTCCACATGTCACAAATTACACAGAATTAAAATTAAAAAGAAAAAGATGGGGTGGCAGCCACCGGCAGACACATTTTTTTGTTTTGGTCTCTCTGATGTGTGAAATATTACAATTACTCTCCCATTCCAATTTACAGGTCCATATGTGGGGTGTGTGTGTGTGTGTGTGTGCGTGTGTGCGTGCATGCGAGATGCCAGGGAAAACACTCAAAGAGGGTATTTAACTTCAGGATAGAGGGTCAAAAATAAAATAGATGCCCAAAGACTAAAGCGGTAAGCAAAAGGGGAAATAGCAACTAGGAACTTTTTTGGATGTGAACTCTGTTTTTGTAGATTTTTTTTTTTTAATATTTTCAATGTTTATTTTTGAGACAGAGGGAAACAGAGCATGCATGGGGGAAGCACAGAGAGACAGAGAGAGAGACAGAGAGAGAATCTGAAGCAGGATGCAGGCTCTGAGCTATCAGCACAGAGCCCGACACGGGGCTCGAACCCACGAACCGGGAACTCATGAACTGAGCCGACTCATGACGCTTAACCGATTGAGCCACCCAGGTGTCCCCAAGAGAGCTGAATTAAACCAGTGTTTCATTCTTAACATAATAAAGTATAAGACACCGTCATGGGCACGGGAACCGTGGGCAGGGGTGTTCATACGTAAGGTGATAGCACATGGCTGAGTAATTTTTCCCAATAGCTTAATGAACACACAATAATTATGTTTATTTTAACATGTATTAAACTATGATTTCATGTACATTATTCACCCATGCAAACCATGACTTCATGTCCATTATGGCCGCAATAGTAAGCTGCCTTAAAATTAATCAAGGAAAAGAAATTAGTGAGGCAACGGAGAATATTCAGGAAAAATGCACAGAAGGCACACGAATACGGCAACATTGTGAAAGACGTTTATGAACGACTGAGGCTTGGGGAGTGCCAGGTTCAAGGACTGCGCCTATTCCATTAAACTAAAGACTTGCTGTCATTGTCTCATGGATGAGAGTGTCAAGGGAATTGAGTCGCATGCCTTCCATGATTGTAAAAGGCATGCGATGAGTCTCTCCTGACCGTCATGCTGTTTCCTGGGCTGAATCATCACCATTATATTCTGGGCCTTAGGAAGGAGCAGTGTTGTTCATGACTCCTGGAGGGGCGTACCGTAACCGGGGGGTAACGTCTGCAGGGCACCATCTTTCACAAACGCGCTCTGCGGCCTGAAAATGTGAAACAGTCAACCGTCTACGATTGAAGCGAGTCTAGTGACCCGGAGGGCTTCACCGTGCCTGTGATAAACGTGTTTCCCATCCCCTGTGCTGTCATCCAGCAACCTAACGGCTGTTCTCTTTGCTGAGCTAAATGCAACATCTCACGCCAGATTTATTGGGCTTGGCAAAGTTGCAAATTTTATTACGCCAAAGTTGAGAAAGAGCAAAGCTGAGGAGTGCTAAAAACAGTACACTTTGCTACTGTGTAGTACAGCATTTATTTATAGATATCTATTAATACATAGCAAGAGATACAGAAGAAGTACAGAAAAAAACGGCTTTATCAAATAGTTTCCAGCGTTCAAGTGTAAGGGCCAAAGCAAGAACAGCGACGGCAAACTGGTCTGTGGAAGAAAAAAGTCGTGTTCTTGTGCTTTCTCTCCCTTCCCTTCCCTTCCCTCCCTGAGGACCGCGGCCACAAAGAGCCTACACCCTCCTAGATCTTGGAGGGGTGGGGTGGGGGGTGCGGGATGTCCTCACGTATTACTCTGTCCAGCTTTTTAAGCCTCCGCCTCTCCCATCTCCCTCTCTAGCAATGCTGTATGTGGAGAGGTGGGAACATGGAGCTTGTAAAACTGGTTTGTTGGGGTTCTTTCTCCCTCCAGGTCTTGCTTCTTGGGAAAATGTCTTGCCAGGCCGTGCCCATAGCTGCCTTCACTGAGCTTGCAAGGGGCTTTCCCCTTCCTCCCGCAGAAGGAAAGAGAAATGGAAACACACACGCGTGCCTGCCCATGAGCATCTTGGAAACTCGGAATTCAGAGATGGGGGCGAGACTGTACAGGGGAACAGTGGGACTCTCCCAGATCTGAAACCCCCCGGTGCATTTACTTTACAGAGCCCTAGAGGGCCTGGGGGGAAGGGGGGGCGGATCCCTGTATTTATAATTCAAATATGTTCCCAGGGTGACCCATGCAGGAGAGGAGGGGACGGGGGACTGTGGGAAGGCGTGTGGGCAGTTTGATTTTGCTTCCTTTCCACCTGATTGCTGGGTGCCCCTGGCAACCCCCAGGGGCAGCCTCACTCAGGCGGGGGTGGTGGGGAGAGGGGCTTCCTGGAGGGTAACCCGGGCTCCACCTGCAGAGACTGGGGAGGGCGGGGGCGGTCGTTTCCCCTCGAGGAGCTTAGGACAGGTTGGTCCTGACTGCTGCCAGGCTTCTGGCAAAGTTGCCAAGAAGTTAAAGAAGGGGTGAGAGGGATCCCAGGCCTCCTTTCCCTCACCCGGGGGTGGGGGGGGTGGGAGGGGGAGCTTGGATCCTGTGACAATGACATCATTGTCATTGTCCCTCCTCTGCTCTCCCTGTCTGCTGGGTGGGGGGGTGGGGGGAGGAGGTGGGGACACACGGGCCAGAGCTGAGGTGGGCAAAGCTGGCTTCCGGCTTGATGTCACCTCCCTCCCCCCCCCCCCCGTTCTAGGGGGAGCTGTGCCCTCCCCAGCCCCCCAGGGCTGGGCTGAGGTAAGCCTATGAAGAGGCAGAAGGCCCAGGCAGAGTCCCCTGGGGCCTGGGTGGAGGCCTCTCCGGTGTGGGTGTGGGCGGGAGGGTACCTGCCTCTCCCCCATCTCCAGCTCTGCTGCAGCGTCCCTTTTAGGGGACAGATCTCCTTACAGGCCTGACACGGCTACTGTAACTGTCTCCCCAGCTGTAACTTCCAGGGAGGCCCACACTTCCCACGTGTGCCCAGGTCCACAGCTTTCGTGCTGGGATAAAATCTCCTTTTGGTTCTAGAGGTGACGGGTGAGCAGGGGGGAGGAGGGAAGGGTTTGACGGGATCCTCCTGGGTATATGTGACTACCCCTCCCTCGTCCACCCTGGGGAGGGGAGGGGATTGGGGTTAAACAGGGTGAGGAACTGGAGGAAGCATCTCTCTGATGGCGTCCCGAAGTGCTAGGTGTAGACACATCTTCCTCCTGGGCAGGGGAGACGCTCCGAACTCACTCAGGGCACGGCAGGAACTTGGGTAGAGCATCGAAACCCTGGGTGCCTCGGTTTACCCACCTGCAAAGCGAGGCTACCTGAGAAAGCCAACGTCTTCCATTTACGGTTTGCTTTGTGTACTACCAAACGTTCAAGGCTGCCCGGTGGGTACTTCAGGGGGCATTTCGAGGGCAAATAGACCTCGCTTGGAAAATGTAACCCATTATTGAAATGTGAGGCATTTGTTATTTGATCTCCATATTCGGCATGGCCGTTTCCTCCTTCCCAAACACCACCCTCATCGCACATTCACCTACCCCCCCTACAAGAACGCCCCTTTGCCCTAAATGAAGAACCCGAGGGGGGTGGGGGGAGAGGACGATCCAGGGAAGATGTCCCCGCGCTGGCAGTAAGCACATATTCCGAGAGGCAGCCCCTTCTATTCCTTGCCACTCCTGAGCGGTCATCTGGGCTGCCTTCCCTCTGTTATCTGGGAGCCAAGGTTTTTACTTTTTGTTCTCAAGAAACATCAGCCCCTGTGGCTCTGCATCGCCCCCTGGCGGTCCTCTCCCGCTATTTCTTAACACCGGTGGGTGCTACCGAACCTGGGGCGTTGGGGGGGGGAAGCGGAAAGAGGGTGGGGGCACAGAAGAAAACTTACGGGGGCTTGTACTCCATGCCACCGGGCTGCGTGCCCGCAAGGACTCTAATTGTTTTTTTAACGTCGTTTCCTTGCTGTTCCTCCACGGATCTTTTTCACTGCGCACGCAAAGAACTTCAGCAAAAAAGACTTGGGTGGGGGGGGGGGAGGGGGGAGAGGGGGCCGGGAGTAAGGGACAAATATGTTGATCTGCCACAATAATGTGACCCCCAGTGGTGGGCGGGGGTGGGGGTGGGGTGGGGTGAAGGGGGAGAGCGTTCCCTTGTGTGATCAACGCTAAGGAATCGGGCGACATAAAAGGAGAATGCAGGGAACAACAATTAAAAAAAAAAAACCCCGCGCACAACAATACAATCTATTTAAACTGTAGCTCATACTTTTCATACCAATGGTATGACTTTTCTGGAGTCCCTCTTCTGATTCTTGAACTCTGGGGCTGGCAGCTCGCAAAGGGGAAGCAGACTCAAGCACTGCACGGGCAGGTTTACCAAAGGTCTCTCTAATGGGTATTTTCTTTTTCTTAGCCCTGCCCCTGAATTGTCAGACGGCGGGCGTCTGCCTCTGAAGTTAGCAGTGATTTCCTTTAGAGCCCGGCCTTATCTCCGGCTGCACGTTGCCTGCTGGTGACTAATAACACAATAACATTGTCTGGGGCTGGAATAAAGTTGGAGCTGTTTACCCCCACTCTATAGGGGTTCAATATAAAAAGCCGGCGGAGAGCTGTCCTAGTCAGACGCGCTTCTGCATTGGCGCTGCGGCGAGCGCGCAGAGGGTCCTCGGTCGCGCTGCCGGGTCCCCCCCGCACGCCACCGCCGCGTGCGTCTTCAGACCGCTCCCACTGCCGGCCCTCCTGGCAGAAACTTCTTTTGCTGCCCGTTAAAAGCGCCCTGAGGCTGAAGGATCGCGTTGAGATCTGAATAACCAGAAGCGCTTTGAGGCAACTGAAGCTCTTTTTCTTCGTTTTCCTCTGGGTTTCGTTGGCAGGGGAGGATTTTGATCCGCGCCCCCCCCCCCTTTTTTTTTTTTAATTTTTTTTTTGCACCACAATGGATTATTTCCCCGTGATTTTCTCTCTGCTGTTTGTGGCTTTCCAAGGAGCTCCAGAAGCAGGTAGGCACGGCGACTTGTAAATCTCTGAATGTTAATGTCTTCTTGTCCACCTTCGTGTTTTTCCTGCTTCTGTTTTCCCGTTCTTTTTATTACGGCAGGTCAGATATCAAGTGCCTGGCAATAACTGCCTAAAGTTACTTCAGTTTTTTTTAGTGGGGGGAAAAAATCCCTCTGCTGAAAACAATTGCTCCTATGGCGTTAAAGTAACATACTATTCTTGTGTAGTATCCTTCCTTGGCTTTTAAAAATACAATTCAAGAAAAGTAAAGACAAGATACAATTTCGCCGGAGGTATATTCGCGGTGTAGGTGTTCGTACAGGTAACAGCACATGTAGGAACTTCTGTATTTTATTTCAAGACCGTTTAAATAGCGAGTGAAGGTGTAAAATATTTAAACATTTCAGCTCAGAGCCAAGGAATTTTATTCCAGTCATTCGAGCAATATATGAGCAGTAAAATCACCTGCCGAACGGTCTGCTGAACAACCCCCCGGGGCAGTTTCAGGGTGAAGCAGATGTTTTCTTTAAAATTTGTCGTTATTGACTTTAGGCCTTTTTGGCAGGTTTTTGGCACCCAAAACAGCGTGAGGTCTATTTTCAGTTGTATTCACCTGTCGTGGGAGGGGAGCTAGGATAAAGGCTGGCTGCTTAAGGGTTTAGATAGTCTGTGTGCATCTGCCTGTTTCCCCCTTCTGAGGGTCAATGCCCTTTTTTGTGTGTGTCTTTTCATGACCCTGACTAAAGAGAAAAGATGTCAAGGGAATGAAAATCCTGGAATGTGTCTGATCATTTGAAATGTACAAAATTGGGCAGATAAGCCACATGGCTAACTTGTCAGTGAGAAGAGGCGATTCTTCGGTGGGGAAGGGGGAGGTGGTGAATCCGACACGTGCCATCCTTCTCCCGGGGTTCCCAATTCGAAGCCCACAGAACCTTGATTAGGTCCCCAAGCTGCTGCTCAGTCTCACCCGAGATCAGGGGTTTCCTCAGAGTTTACCACCTGCGATGAGTATCGTACAGCCGGTTTCTCTTCTTTCTCTCCACTCACCCCCCGAAAGCTCTTGACCTCCACCTAATTTTGAGGGCTGCGTATCACCTGGGCTAGTCCCTGCCCTCCACCAGGCGTGAAGTGGTCGGTACTCCCCTCACCTGCATGGGGACGTGGCTCCCAACCGAGGAAGAGGCAGACGATTTATTCAACTTTAGCTCTTTGGTCATCGGCCAACTTGAAGGCACCGTCCTCCTGAATCCCATGCAGAAGCCACCCAGATTTGCCACCGGCAGCATGTCTGGGCGTTCCTCTGGGGGCTGCTTCATGGGGGCCGGTCCCCTTTTCTGGTGGCTGTTTCCCCTGCACACGTGTCATCTCCCTGAAAGTGGGTAAGCCAGTGGGGGCAAAGATGAAGTCACATAAAGAGCCCTTTCCGCTCTGTGTTTCTTGCCGAAGGCCGGCTGAAGGTGGGCTTTGATCTGCCCGGCTAGATCCCCGGGGAAGTGCCCGGCTGACCGGCTTTTTTCTCTCCCCAGCGGTCTTGGGCGCGGAGCTCAGCACTGGCCTGGACAGCGGAGGGGAGAAGCCGGCTCCCAGTGCGCCCTGGCGGCCCCGACGGTCCAAGCGCTGCTCCTGCTCTTCCCTGTTGGATAAGGAGTGTGTCTACTTCTGCCACCTGGACATCATCTGGGTCAACACTCCCGAGTGAGTCTCTAGAGGGCGTCGGAACGCTAGCTATCCCTCACCTCTGGCCGCTCCAGCCTGGAGCCCACTTCCTGCTAGTCGCTTTGCGGGGAGCCCCTGGTCTGGATTCTGAAGGACGTGAAGGTGCCTCGGGGGGTGGGGACAGTGCCCCTCTATTCCTGAGAATTCCCAGGCAGGTTGGGTCTTTGCAACAGCCAGGGAAGGGGGGGGGGTCTTCTGAGACCCTGTGGCTCAAACACTCATGACAGGAGAGACGGAAAATGGTGGTGACAGGCAGGTCATTGCCACGCATTTCGGAGGGGGATGTTCTGGTGGTGTCTGACCGCGCTTCGGGAATAAGCTACTGAGGGCATGTGGGTTAGTCTAACCTGTGCTACTCTTGAGGCAGAAAGGGTGGTAGAGAGTGATCATCAATCCCTTCCTTTTACCTAGGGAAAAGCAAAAACCCAAGGAGTGAGTCCGTGGCAGGGCTGGACCCAGAAGGTGGATGTCCTGACCCCTCTGTGCTTTCCCTTTAGAAAAGCCTATTTCAAGACAGCAATAGAAACAGGGCCCATAGATTTCTCTTCTGCCTCCAGCTCGAAGAAAACAGTCTCCCATCCCTTCACCCTGGAAACTAGCTCACCCGTCAGAAGCAGCCGTAAACAAAAACACGCCGGGTCCCATTTTGGCGAGGCATGACCAGAGTCCAAACAAAATCAAATCAAACAAAACCCACAGTGACCCTAATAACTTAAAAGGTGATCCTTCCAAGGGGATGACTTTATCCCTTTTAGGTGAGACTCAAAAGGGACACTTTGGAAATTACTAGAGAGCCTTCTGGCAAACGAGTCCTTCTACTAGTCACCTGGTGTCACCAATTGCAGGAGATGTGCAAACGTGGGTGCAGCAGTGTGTCCTCCCCGGCCCCCGGCAGGGGGCACTTTTAGCATTATCACGTGACTTGAACTGGAAAGAGATTTTCAAAATCTTGTGAGTCATGATTTTGCATTGAATTCTGCCCCCCGCCCCCCCTCCCAAGAACTGTTAACTAGATGGAAAGTTAGAAAAGTAAAAAGGAAAAAAAAAAAAAAAAAGAAATAGATACCAAAGCAAAACAAATAAAACAAAAACAAAAAAAACAAAACAAAAAACGAAACACCCCAAAGAGAACGTTGTTAGAAATTAAAATGGAATTTCGTCGAGTTAGATGGTTTTCTCCTGGAGGGGTACACGTGCTCAGGGCCATTGATGGGTGTGGGACCCTGACTACCTTCACACTTGACCCTCCTAAGTTGGGCTACCGGGAGCTGTGTGGTGAGAGCCTTGTGCCCCGCTGCAATGAGTTTGCGCCACAGAATGCGTCGTTTTGAAGACTGTTAATCATGCTAATATCTTGTATTCCTCTTTTTTGATAACAGGCACATCGTCCCGTATGGACTTGGAAGCCCTTCTAGGTCTAAGCGATCCTTAAAGGACTTATTTGCCACGAAGGCAACAGACCACAGGAACAGATGTCAGTGTGCCAGCCAGAAAGACAAGAAGTGCTGGACTTTTTGCCAAGTGGGAAAAGAGCTCAGGTGAGGTAGAAACACCTTTGCTTTCGATCAGTTTTATGGCCTCCCGATCGTCCTGTCATGATGTTGCTGCCTTTTTGCTTAAGAGAAATTAACAGAGACTTTGTGAGGAAGGAGAGTCCCATTGCTGAAGTACATTTCCCCATCTGTCTTGTAACAGGGGTCAAGACAGTATGGAGAAGGGCTGGGATGACCAGAAGAAGGGAAAAGACTGTTCTGAGCTTGGAGAAAAGTGTACTCATCACCAGCTGGTGGCGGGAAGAAAAATAAGAAGGTAAGAGACTCGCAAATAGGAGAAAGGCTTGGAAGAAGAGAACACAGATTTTCGTAGTCTGTGGATTAAAAAGAGCAGAGGAATCCCTCCCAGATGTTTTTTTGAAGACCTTGAATGCAGACCTTTGCCCCCTACGCACTTTGGTGATCTTAAGCACATGCCGCCCAGTCTGAAGGTAGATTGTCCAAACAGAATACATCTACAGACACCTTTGTCATTTGGTCATAGCTAGTCCTTGCTTTTCTGCATCAGTGTATTTACCGCTTTGCTTGAGAAATTAACGGTCCTTTCAGGGAGAGGGTTTTTGTTTTGGGGTTGTTTTTTTTTTTTTTTTTTTTTTGGTTGCTTATTTTATTTTATTTTTAAATCAAGGTGTCCCACATAATTAAGGTTTCCAAAAGTTGTAGCAGTTATTCCAATGGCCCAAGGGAGAATAAAGTCATTAGGTAGGGTTGGTGAGAATTAGAACGAGCTGTGTTGGGGGGTTATTTATTTATTTTTTTTTAAACAGGGAAGTGCATTCGGTGGAAAGCCAATGTCTTTCTGAAAAGCTCTCCCATTTTCTAGTAGGTCGTGAGCTGGGGCAGAGAAAGAACGTAGATCAGGCAACACCGTAGGGTTGTGATGGCTCTCGACCTCTTGAGTGATGACCCTTCCATATCCCAGACATGTCAGCATTCACAAGCTGGAGGGGAGAAACCTGCATTCAGATCTGTCACGTGTTCAACATTTCCCCATCGTGGTCCGCGGGCACTTTTCCTAGAAATCCAGTGGCAGGAGGTTCTATGCTCAAAGTGTTCTGAGCACAGTCCTGACAGCCATGAACTACTTCTGAGGGGTTTACTGCTGGTGTGTGGGACATCCTTAGCTGTCTGTGACTTCTCACTTTGCCATTGCACTTTCCATATTTATAATCTCAGGCCACTGATGCTCCTCCCCCAGATCACAGGGTTAGGTAAACAGACTTGGAAATTATTATTGTTTTTCTATTAGTTTCTATTATAGCAACTCATGTCAATGCAATATATGTATATATATATATATACACACATATACATATATGCACATATATATACACATATATATACACATATACGTATATATATATATGTGTGTGTGTATATATATGTGGTTTTTATTTGCGGTACCATATTTGCTTGGAGCAAAGCTATATATTCCTCCTCTCTTTTTAAAGTTTCTTTCCCATCAAGTTACCTTTAATTTCTTTACGTGACAAAGCAGATATCCATGATTATTTGAAGCCTACGTTGAGTCAGTTTCTCTGTAGCGTCCCGTGGTGGTCGTAGTTCGGACGGAGCACAGGAGACAAGACGATATCTCTAGCTTACCTTGAAATTGTACTTTAAATTTGTATTTAATGCCCAGTTCCCTTTAGATATGACCGCTGCTCCCTTCCTCTCCCCCCTATTCCAAGCATAAGGGGCAGGCTTTATTTTCACTTGAGGTTAACAAAGGGAAGCATGCTGTTGCGGTCGGCGGCGAAAGTTCAGGCACTGGACTTAGATTCTAATTTTAGATGCCTCTTTTGCCCGGCAATGATTTTTAAGAAAATAACATTTGTTTTCTCTTGTCTTGTTTAATAGGTTGGACGCCATCAGGAATAGCATCAAAACAGCTTTCCGTGTTGCAAAGCTGAAAGCGGAGGTCTACAGAGAGAAGAAAGTGACCCACAACCGAACGCACTGATTGATGGCAGGTGGCCGGGGCCTGTCACATGCCATCTCCTCCCCGGAGGGAACCCTGTGGCTGATTCTGCACTCTCTCCACATGGCTGGGATCAGAGCCAGAGCATCCTCCCTGCTTAGACCGTTTCTTGCTCCAGACTGGCAACAGGCCAGTGTCCTCACTGTAAACATTCCAGGGAAGGTTAAGGAGTCCCCCCAATCTGTCTTCATTTGCTTCCATCAGTGGTGACCGCTTCCGTCTTTCCTCATCTGGGGTGATAGTTGGACCACGCAGAAAGCAGAGAGACACAGTGACTTGTGGATTAGGGTGGCATCCTCCAGAGGGAGGACAGGAGATTCCACACGCGGTGGAATTTCTGAAGAGGGTCCGAAGGGAGTGTTTGTGTCTCACTCAGGCGCCTGGCACGTTTCAGGGAGAAGCTCCAAAGTCCATGCAAAGATTTTCTAAGGAATGCACAAATTGAAAACACACTCGAAGGACACTCAAGTGAAAAAAAAAAGAAAAAAAGCAAAAGACTTTTATTATTATTTTTTTAATTCACAAAAATGCAAACTGAAAGACACTGTTACTACTGTAAAATCAGGATGGGTTTGATGAATATGAGTCTACCTCACCTATATTGCACTCTGGCAAGAAGTATTTCCCCACCTTTAATTATTGCCTCCCTTCGCTCTTCCCCCTCCTGCCCTCCCCTCCCCCCAAAACCCCCGTTGTAAATCTTGGCCTCATAGATGTCTAGTCTAACACGTCAGTAGTAGATGTAACGTTTCATGGTAATCTACTAGCTCTGATCCACAAGAAAAAAGATCATTGAAACAGGAGGTTCCCTTGCCTTGATCTTTGGAAACACAATGGTATAGAATTGTTTATGGAAGACATTGAAAAGTAAACATTTGGTTATGCTTTAAAGCAGTGAAATTATTTTCCTTTATGTAAGTGGCTAATGGAAGAGGTTGGAATAAATTTTGACGTACTTATTTTTTTATAGATATTTATATTCTAACAGTTTATTCCTTATATTTACCATGTTAAATATATGTCTGGGCAGGCCATATTGGTCTATGTATTTTTTTAAGTGTATTTCTGAATGAAATTGAGAAAAATGCTTTGTTTTGCCTGTCAAGGTAATGACTTTAGAAAATAAATATTTTTTCCCTACTGTACTGATTTTGAGTCATTTCTGAAATTCCCAAGAAGTGGGCCATGATGCTAAGAATTATGAAAGGAAGTGATTGAAAATGGTTTCTTAGGGGTGCCTGGGTGGCTCAGTCGGTTAAGCGGTCAACTTCGGCTCAGGTCATGATCTCGCGGTCTGTGAGTTCGAGCCCCGCGTCGGGCTCTGTGCTGACAGCTCAGAGCCTGGAGCCTGTTTCAGATTCTGCGTCTCCCTCTCTCTGACCCTCCCCCGTTCATGCTCTGTCTCTCTCTGTCTCAAAAATAAATAAACGTTAAAAAAATTAAAAAAAAAAAAGAAAATGGTTTCTTAGGTGACAATAAGAAGGAAAATAGTCTTGGCTGATTATGAAAGAACTCCATCTGGACCTTCAAAGTTGCCTTCAGATGACATTAAGGTAAAAACAAAACAAAAACCCAGCTTCGATACCTCTGTCTTTCCCTGGGTCGCAGCTTTCTGCTTCCCCTGAAAACTCTCCAGGGGCTTACTTCATCCATTAACTTTACTTAGGCGATTAGACAGGATCCAACAGCTCAAGCGGATGGTGTGGTGAGAGGTGCTCTCTCCATATTAACGGGCTGAAGGAGGCAATGGCAAGACGACTCCCAAAAAATGTCACCGAATTATATCCGGTTCCACACCATTCCAGAGATGAAATTCCATTCCGCATTCCAGAGAAACGCTTGGAGAAAGCAGCCTGCCGAGGGCAAGTTATGGGTCCCCTGTAGCATTGTGAATGTTATTTATTTATTTATTTATTCATTTATCGCTCAGATTAAGAGCTTGGTTATTAAGGAACACTAAGTGCCTTTGCTTGTCCTCAGTAGCCCCGGACTGGACACAAGCCAGCGGAGGCAGAGACACCGAGTGCTGGTTCTGGAACACGGGCACTATTGCACACCCTCCTGGCCTCGCCAAACCATCCGGGAGACTGATATTGCCAATGGCCATTACCAACAGAAGCCCATGAGGGTTTGATGAGCTTTTGAGACTCTTTACCATCCTTTCCCAATAGCAAGGAATGCCTGGCATTCAACATATATTAGCTCACGATGACCGCTGTTGTCTAAACAAGGACACATTTGAAGGATGCT
The DNA here is from genome assembly GCF_022079265.1 of Lynx rufus. NCBI lineage: Eukaryota > Metazoa > Chordata > Mammalia > Carnivora > Felidae > Lynx > Lynx rufus. The sequence continues at coordinate 130,018,113 of NW_025814878.1, forward strand.
AAATAACAGCCTTCAGGTGTGCATCGACAGTGTCCTAGGCAGAGTTTCTATCTTTATTGACACTGTTTCTCATCTTCCATTCTCTCTCTCTTCTTTTAAGAGACAGTCCAATATCTCAAAGTGCGGTCTCTGGAAGTCCATTTAGAACAGCTTTCTGTCTATGCACCAAAGGCCAGGCAGAGCTTTGATCTCAGGACTCCAAGGACCAGATATCGCTTTATCTAGCAAACTGTTTCTCAGTGTGTAATTCTTAAGGGAATTGTGGACTTTTGTCCACAATGACAAGGGGCTTGGCTGGAACTTGGTCACTATTTAATCGTGCGCAACCATTTGGTCCCTCCGCATCGTGGGTTTCCTTCCCTGTTAAATGAGCAAGAGGAGAATCTGTCTAAAGGCTCGAAGAAAGAGCCTGCGATGTCATGAAGAAGTTGAGTGGACACGAGACAGTGAAGGTCTGAGCTCGGAGGATGTGGGTCCATTACCTTTAAGAGGGAGTTGAAATGAGAAGAAGCCATGGAGTAATAGAACAACACAGCAAGCAAAGGTGATAAGGGTCTCTTTTCTTTTCTTTTCTTTTCTTTTCTTTTCTTTTCTCTTTTCTTTTCTTTTCTTTTCTTTTCTTTCCTGTTCTTTCCTTTCCTTTCCTTTTTTGTTTTCTTTCTTTTCTTTCTATTTCTTTCTTGCCTCCTTTTCTTTCTTTCTTTCTTTCTTTCTTTCTTTCTTTCTTCATCTCTCTCTCTCTCTCTCTCTCTCTCTCTCTCCTTCCTCCTTTCTTTTACTATTTGGTTCTTGACACCCTCTTCCTCCATGTTTCCTGCTCCAGTAGCCTGCAGCAGCTCTCTCAGGGCATGAGGGTCAGTAGTAAAATAAGCTGGAAGATTTAGAGGAAATGAATATTTTTTCAAGCATGTAGAGGAAAGATTTGATACTATGAAAGGCTCCTGCTGTCTTGAGGAGTGCAGTGGTGGAATGGTCTGTCACATGTCCTGCTGTTTTCCCAGTAAAACGGCTGTGTTTGGAAGTCCATTCAGGACAGATTTCTCTCATTGCACTAAAGGTCAGGCAGAGCTTTGATCTCAGGACTCCGAGGACCAGAGGATCCTGGGTGGGGAGTAGCCATCCTTTGCTGGAGGGAGAGGAGACCACTAATGGGTGCTGAATTCTTCTCCCCAGGAAATCACTTCATTTGTGATGGAAACCATTGGCTTTTATCCTGCCTATACTTCCTGAAACGCTCAGGGTATTATACTAAGTGGAGTTCTCACAACACAGCATATTATCACTAAGCTAGAGTCCTCTCAGGAAGACTTTGTATTTCCAGAGGGAAAAGCCAAGGTCCCGAGAGGGAAGTGACTTACCTAAGATCACACAGCTGTGGCATCTCTGGACCCTGAACCCTTGAGCACAGATGCTTTACCTGGAGACACCTGGAGGTCACAGGAGACTGATGCCCGAGTAAACCTTAGCAGAGGGTTCTGGGTAGTGAAGGCAAAGCTTTGCCTTCCAGCCTCACAGGCGATATTTGGCGGATCCATCCTTGCAGTATATAAGGGAAGAAACGTAAGGGAAGAGAAAAGGAATATAAGGAGGCATACAAGTCTCAAGGCTTCGTGAAGTGAATTGCTATAGGACGAAATAGAATATAACTGGGAACGTGTATTTGTTATTGCTTTTATAGGATTTAGTTTCTAAATAATCCTTAGATAATACGAGTGAAGGGGCATTCCTTTGTTCAGTCCTCTGATGGAACTCTATGATAATACTCAAGTACAGTAGTACTCGAGATACTGTGTTTTATTTCTTTGTCTACAGTCCTGAAAATGTTCCTTTTCAAGCCCAAGATCTCAACATGTAAAATGCAGTTTTTAAGCCCATATTTTCAATGGAGTTTTTTTTTCCACCTCAGCTTTCTCTCCTTTTTGTATTCCTCACCGTTTTTGGGGTCCTGGCTTTGGGGCCCAAGACAGATATATCGAGCGCAAGTGACCATTACTATTCTCAGAACCTTATGATTTAACAATGACCTCTCATCTTGTAGAGAACCAGACTGCCCATAACATTTTCCCTTTTGTCATCGACCCCCTCTCCCGCAACGATCTTTTCAGGATTTGGAGGCCATATTTTTATACCCTTTTGACAGCTGAGGAAACAGACATATTGAATGAGTAGGTGACTTGTCCAGACTCTTCCGTCAGGTGAACAACAAGACTGGAACTCAAGACCCTTGGACTCTTTCTCCTAAAACTGCCCCGGAGCAGAGGGGATACCACTGGCCCAGAGTTTTTGGACAAACGTAGAGTATTTCCATCTTGCCAGTGAACTATGAGAATAATTAGCTTCTTATTAGTCTCTCGGGAATATCAGTGCTCCACATGCACCCCTGCACCCTCGTCCTGAGCATTTCCATTGTACAATATGTGTTTACCACATCATCTTTGGTATGTCTATGGACAGATGGCAGAGAAATTGTGACAATTTACGATGCCTGTTTCCAAACCTGGTGTCATGGCACGCTTCACCACCGGCCATGGGTCCAATGCAAGGGAAGACATTGTAGTGATAAATGGGATGGCAGAGGTCCTACCACTTCCCCAGAATAATCAGAGAAAGAGCTAGGGCTATTAGATAACGAAAAGTGCTATTAGATAACAAAAGCAGAAGGGCATGGGTCTTAGGGACACTGATGGAAATCATGGGTCCCAAGCATGATAGGCTGCTCCCAGCTCTGAGAGGCAGCACACTGGGAATTTGACACACAGACTTGCTGGTCAGCATTTTTTCATGTGTGTTTCTGCCTTTCATTTCCCCGCTTTCATATTCTGAGTCACTCCAGGTCTCCACCATAAACTGCTATGGAATACTGCGAGGGATGGGACTCGCTTAACATTGCGAGCTACTGCATTGGCATGGGCACTGGCTAGGTGGAACAGACAGGGCCAGAACTGTGGGGGTAGGTTCCTGGTGGCCCCCAGGTAGGCCAGGATGGTAGGCCTCCAGGTGCTGGACTGTGGGAAGGTCCAGTAGTCTGGGGAAAGGGGTGGGCAGCGAAGGTGGAGTTTCCAGGCTTCGCGTTATAGCTATTCACCAACAGGTTGGAAGTATCGCGATATTTTAAAAACGGAGATAGTTTCACTGGCGCATGCCTCTGTGCGCGTCAGGCTTGGAAGTCTCAAAACTCTTTCCACTTGGTAAAATATCCTCTCACCATCTTCCCTAAGTGGGAGCCCATTGTTTCCAAGCCTGCTGAAGCTCAGTGTTGTGTCTTTGTACCTTTCCATCCGTGCACTTCTGTTGTCCTGCCACACAGCCATGTTGTTCCTCTCACTCTCCATGTCTCTCTCCCATGTGCTTTCATCTCCTTTGGTAGAAGGGGAACCACTCTAAGGTATTTTTTGTCTCTGTGGAAGTTTTTAGCAGGGCAGTCTTGTGCTTGCCAAATCTGAGGTTTGCCTTGGACGAGGGCATGCTGGCATCCTAGATCTGCTCTAGGACTGTCAGGAAGAAGGAGTTGCTTGTAAGGTTGGTCTTGCCCTTTTAGATGAACTCTGGACCATGCAAGGGGTGCCTAGATAATTTATTATTAAAACTGGGACGCACGGGGCGCCTGGGTGGCTCAGTCGGCTAAGCGTCCAACTCTTGATTTCAGCTCAGGTCACGATCTCACGGTTCGTGAGTTCGAGTCTTACTCTGGGCTTGGTGCTGACAGTGCAGAGCCTGCTTGGGATTCTCTCTCACCCTCTCTTCCTTTTTGCCCCTCCCCTGCTCATGCTTGCTCTTCCTCAAAAGAAATAAAATAAACTTAAAAAAAAAAAACACAAAGCAACTGGGACGCTTCTGATAGAGCTTGGTGACACTTTTAGCAATGACCAGAGCACCACAGACTATCATGGAAAAACCAGAACACAGGATTACTCGAGACCAGGATGAGCCTTGAAGCAGGTCAGAGTTTCAGAATTTCAAAATCCCTTCAGTGTGTCAGAGATGACCTAGACCTTGGCCCTGTTTAGCGAGACTAGATGTCTACATCTCATTACGTGCAGACCAGGTTAAGGCAGAGGACTTTCACCTTCTCTAGTGCCATCAGTCTTGAGCACAGAGCTTTGGGCATAATACATCAACGCGTGAATGAATGTAGAGATGAGTTATGGGCTCCAGTAAGGGAAATGTGAAGATGATGCCCTCCCTGGCCAAAATGAAACCAGATTAAAGAAGGTTTATAAGACCCCCTTATAGGAGTCTCTTTGGGGAGTTTGTGTAGTTGAAATATTCCTCCATTTAGGCTCTCCTCCAGTGGGTCTTTTTATTTCTCTCTATTCCAATTCATTCACCGCCATGATGCTTCTCCAAATGCTCCAATCATAATTTCAATGAATTCAGAGCTAGAAAGAAGTTAACAAAATAATTTAAGTTATTTCCCCCATCTCAAAAACATCTTTCATTGCCACTCTCTGCTTATAGAATACAAAATGTTATCTACTGAGACAGGGAGCATCAGAGAGGGAGCCAGACTGAGAAGGAAGGTGGGAAAGTATTATAATTTTGGTATTGGAGGTGCATAAGTAAATTTTTTATTATGGGTATCTTTAAACATACACAACACTTGGGAGAATAGCGTAATAAACCCAATATAACCATCATATAGTTGTCAAGATATGATTGGTGGGGTTTACACCCACACTCTGCCTTCCCTCTATGGATTACTCTGAATCCAATCCATGGTATCATTATCATCTCACCTGTAAATATTTCAGTATAGACATAACGAATTTGATATGCTTTGTTCAACCAAGGGAAATGTGAAATACTCAATTGGATACATGGGTCTCGAGCTTAGAGGGAATGAACAATAAATGTTCGCAGACCTCGGGGGACTCGGAATAACCGAGGAGACAAACACATGTAATAGTAAATATTTATTTAGTACCTACCATATGCCAGGTACTCGTCTGAGAGGTTTGCACTCGTCAACTCATTTTCTCATTACTATAACCCTAAGAGGTAGGTACATTTATTCACTCTATTGTATAGATGAGGAAACTCAGGGAGAGATTGAGTGGCAACTTGCCCAAGGTCAGGCAGCTAATTAAGAGGCTGAGCCTGGTATAACCCAGATAATTTGATACACTGTGCTTTGTGACTAAGAAAAATACAGTAAGTAAGGCTACACGATGGGACGAACAAGTGGACAAACGACACAATAAGAAAGACATAGCTGAACGTGCTCATGTGACTTGACTCCCTGTGAAGATACAGGGTAAACCAAGAGGTGATTCATCCTCCTAAAATTCAGGAAGGATAATTAATTCAATGATACCGAAAATCTTGGAGCAGCACAAGCACAATGAATGCAATCAGAATTTTATTCTTCTGAGTGGTGTTGATTTTTTCCCGATAGATCAGCCTGCTGAAACCCAGAAAGGGTAATTAACACTGTTGAAAATCTTAAAGCAATACAACGGTGAATGTGACAGAAATCTCTTACTTTCGAGCGGCATTCAAGTGAATTAGAATTTGGGGACATGCCTTCAAAAATAAAAAGAAAGCAATTCTGATAGTTTTCAATGAAATGTAGACACTTTTACTAAACTTGTGTCTAATAACGTGAGGTAACTCCACTGGAAGTCTCTGTACCGAGCCAAATGTAAAATTATGTTGTGGCTCAGATGCTCTGCCGATCTCCTACTGTTTGCCACACGGTCACAAATATCCTTGCACCATGGCAAGATTTCTCACTTGGTCGATGAGTAGAAATTGCTGAACCAACTGTCAACCTAAACGTCTTCTTCAGGCTTGCAGAACTTGCTATGATGCCACTACCTATCACCCTCCTGTGAACGTTGTTCACTGCCTTATTCCCCCCATTGAGTGGGTATTTTGCTCTGATCAGTGGCCATGGGTGGTGCCCCTCAGTTTGTTGAAAGACAGACAAGATGCACAGAACAGTTAAGTAAATGATTGTATTCAGGCCATTACAATTAGGAAAATGCTCGTCAATGAAGAATGTTTCAAGAAAAGGAAAGGGGCCTCGCGTTTCATAGAAGCAGACAAACAAAGAAGTTGCCCATTAGTCTTATGAGAGTCTGCAGGAAGACTAGAGATGGTCTCCTCTGGGTTGTTGGCAAGAGATAGAGGGAAACATGGAAAGGCTGGGTGGTCCTATGCAGTTAGCCATTTCTCAGAACGCAAAAGGGGATGGGGGGTCTTCTGAACTCTTGCTTTTGAGGAACGCAAGGCTCAGATAAAAGTCAACATTGTCAGCAGCAGCCCCCCCCCCCTTTTGTTGAAGATGAATGTCCTTCACCACTGAAAAACTCAGCAGCCCGAGTGGAGCAAAAGAAGGTCTCCGAAATAGTTTCCAAGGAGTTTCGCATTGCTCCTGCTAAACCACCTGAAGCACCTGTAAAGAAGCGATGGTAGAAAGCAGTGGTCATAGCATCCTGGAGATCAGGCCCCTTAAAAGAAAGACGCCTACGATGAAAAGGAGAAAGGAGAAATGTTGATATAAAAGGTTGTATTAAAGTAGAGAGCCCGGGGCTGAACTCGGAGGGGAAGTAGTCCAGTGGAGGAAATCTGACACTTATCCAGCACTGTTTGCTGAGTCTCCGGGAGCTCTCGAGCTAGGATGTTGATGCTTCTGATCATGGTGTCCCCCGGCCATACGTGACCCCAGCATTCCACCAGGATTACTGAATAGTCCAGAGAGTGCCTTTTCAGGGGCAAGTCAGACCCGTGAGTGGCCTGCTGTGACGCTGAGTCCTTGGAGACACACGTCAAGCCACCAGGCTTTAGCTCACCATGCTCGTTTGGATCCTGGGGCAAAGGGCCGGCTGCCAAGCAACTGAGCCTTCACAGGGACCTGGAAAGTTAGGTGTCAGTTCTCAGTGACACCGGGTCAGGCAGCAGGGAGAAAAATTGGAAACATTAGTTGGACGGATCATAGTCAGATGTTAAAGGAAACTGGAAGGACTGAAAATCTGAAAAGGACTGACAATTTGGAAAAGTGACAGGAACCAGTCCAATTTGCAGAGAGGCACCCAAACGGATTTTTCCACAGTTGAGGAGCAAGTCCATTAAAATAGCCCCCAGACAAGCCAGAGTTTGCATATGCATTGGTTAGCCACGACTTAAAAAGATATCTACCTAGTAGAGCTCAAAGACAACGGAAGGAACAACAGGGTCAGAATCCAGTAACCTGGAAGGGTCTGCAACATGGCATATAGTTTTCGTTAAGATACAAAATCTCTCTCACAGCCCTTTCAGTCAAAGACCACCTCAAAGAAAGATTGTTCTTGATCGCAAACTCAGGCTAGTTTAATTACACTGGGCATCGTTATTTAGATACGTATAGCAGGAATGGTAATTTTACCATACAGGCCATTTTAAGTTTGCTTTCTGGAAATTTTCATAAGGAATTTCAGACTAGACTTTTGAAAAAGTCTCCTGATGTTAGGATGTCAAGCTGAGAACTTCTTACCAGATTTCACCTGTAGTAGTTATACATTCGGGCAAATTCCTTTCTTCTTGAGATCACCTAAACATTCAGAGATTCATGCCCCTTCCTGATGTGACCTTTCTTACTCACCTGTAAGGCTGGGAATCTGCAAGCCAGGTATCAGGACTGTTTGCCCAGGAGAACTCTGTAAACACTGGCTCCATAAAGCCAACCACAATTTCTTCAAAGTGTTTGGTCCTATCTGATTAAATAAACAACATTCTCAACTATGACATTCCAGGCAAAGCCTTGGTTGCGTAACCCATATTTTCAATTATGTCACGGTAACAAGGACAGATTCTTACTGGACCTTTGCAAAAATATTGCCGTGAAAATAAAAACACTCATACCGGAGCTTCTGAATTCTGGATTCATCAGGCAAGAAGAATAAGGCATCACTTGCAAATCTTCAAGCATACAAAAAAAGCATCTACTACATGACCAGTTATAGATAGCATAAGAGGAAAAGGTAAGGGCTTCCTTATTACTCAGAAGACAGAAGATTAGAGCAACCACCTCCCAGACAAAAGCACAGTCATTCTTCCTCAGCTCATGTAATTAAATCGCGTTCTTCTCTGCCTGGAGTAGCAGTCTCATGTGTCCGTCCGTTTCTCAACCAGAGTTCTAGAAATCCTGACTCAGTCCATTGGTATGATCTCAGTCCACTTGTTTAAGCGATGCCACCAGAACGCTGTACCTGAAAGTACTTGGCCTAGTCCTCTTCTGTGTGGCTATGAGACAGTCCTTCCGGGTTGCAGATGAAATACACGGGCCCTTAGCTGATTGTAAGGGCTTTCAGGGAAGCATCAGGGCAAAACAAAAAACTCTCTGCAGATGACATGAGATTTAAAATGGCTGTGGTAAACTTAGTTTCAGGTTTCAGGAGTGAAATACCTGAGGGTAGTTCGTTCCAAGCATAATGCAACTGGCAAAACAATTTGGTTGTTTATATGGCATGTAAAACAAGGTAATAAAGTCAACCCAAGAGATTTGAGACAAAGCAATAATAAATGTAATTGCTACCCCTGTTTCAAAGAAGAATGGATATCACATTCAATTTGTAAAAATAGATGAACATTCTCCTTACAGAGAAAAACCACCGTCAGATATAACTGTAATAATCCTGACAACAATATACCATGAATATACATGGTATATTGGATAGCAAACAATGGAAGTATCCAGGAATATCGAAGAATGTCAGGGATGTCAAAGAAAGAGATTCTGTAAGTTTAGAGTATATCCTATGCATCCAAATGTTAATAAAACTCCCTAGGCGAGGGATGTGACTCTCAAATTGAAAATCACCATCCCAAAGATGCCAGATTCAAATGAAAGAAGTAAAATTGTGATCAAGTTAATATTTTTACAAAATAATCAAAACTATGACCGATAGCACTGTTCTGTTGTTGCCTGATATTCGACAAAGCAGGGGCGCTGGGGTGGCTCCGTCGGTTAAGCATACGTCTTCCTGTGCTGACAGCTCAGAATCTGGAGTCTGCTTGGGATTCCGTGTCTCCCTCTCTCTTTGCCCCCCCTCTTCGGCCCCCGCTCACACTCTGTTTTTCTCTGTCTCTCAAAAATAAATAAACGTTAAAAAATGTATATATATTTGACAAAGCAGTCCTAGGACTCTGATAAACAGGAACATGTCATGGACAATTCTCTAGGAACCTCTCATATAACACACAATTTCTGAGATATTTATAACATTGTATCCATACACATTTTACTCTAGGGAAAGTTAAGCATCTCCTCCGGCATGCTAACTTATCAATGTAAAACTTCAAATATGCTTAATTATTTCTGGTACTTCTTTTTTTTTTAACAAAGACGAAAATAAATCATGGTGATTTTCCAGGGGCCTTCTAACACATATGTACATCTATACACACACATGCATTCATACATATAGGACATCTCTGGGCTACATAAAAATAAAAGGCAAAATGATAACGTAATGAGTATCCGTTCATTCACTCCATATAGTAAAGTTCAAAGTTTTAAGTTTCTTAAAGATCTTACAAATCATCTTCAAGCTAACATACTGCACAACATAATTGATGGCTGAAATATAATTTTTCAGAACAATGTTTCAAATGGGTAAAACACAAATTTACATTGTTCATAGTCTTAAACATTTACTAGACGTCATGTTAGCTTATTCAAGCAGCAAATTGGTAAGGTTGAGAAAGAACATACACAAGTAAGATACAAATCCGTGCTTACATTACATTTAATACTGATAAATCAGAGAAAACAGCTGTTTTCATTAAACTGAAATTATTAAGTGAGTGTTACTTGCCAAAACTTACCTAAATTATGTGAACTGGAATTCTTAAATTCTTCCTTCCTTCCTCTCTTTCTTTCTCTCTTTCTTTCTTTCTTTCTTTCTTCCTCTCTCTCTCTTCCTTCCTTCCTCTCTCTCTTCCTTCCTTCCTTCCTTCTTTCCTTCCTTCCTCCTTTCTTTTTTTCCCCTTAGTTTCCATAAGGATATCTCTTTTTCTCCCACACTGAAAGTGCTAGACATCCAATTTTTTTTTTATTTCTGGGAATTTTAAGAATGTTTAATTCATATAAATGCTTATTTATCTCTAACCCAATCAGACTAGAGCTCCTTCAACTTAAGAGATTTTCTAATCTAGTTTATTAATACCGTAAAGATTGGAAAATATTACACACTCACACAATGAGAGGCAAAGGCCCTTCTGAATTATAGATGTATACACATACAGACTCAAACACAGAGAAAGCTTATAGTTTCAGTTCTAAAATTTCAGCTATGGGTCAGTCATGAACCCAGAAATACAAAACTCATCAGTCCATTCACTTCCTGATTGACATGCATTTCCTAGTTGATTTGAGCTCAAAATAGACAAAGAGAAGAGAGATTAACCAAATTCTCAGTTACCTTTCAACGAACAGAGTCAAGATGTCTCTAAGCCATCAACTGTTCACAGAGATCATCAAATGGTCTGACCAGGAAACCAAAAGAGGATGGTACCAGAAATCAAACAAGTGCTCAGAAAGACTCAAAATAAAATCTTTACTGTGCTACCTACGGATAGGGGTCTGGGGCATGGGAGTTGGATTTTCTGGTGGGCCCCTGAATCACCATTTGGGAGCACGAGGGGCTCCAGCTAGCTCACTTCTCGGGTAGAATGGGGCTCCTCAGGTGAGGTCCAATTCTATCTGATCACTGCACCCAACCGAGAGAGTCCCTGCTTACAAGGAGAATGTGGGAAGAACGGGCAGCCAGCTGGGCACAAATGGATGAAGGAAAGTGGCCCAAATGCAATGAAATGGCGAAGAGCATGGGTTCAGGCAGGCCAGGATTTAAATCATGGGTCCTCCACGTACGTGACCTCTCGAGAGCTCTTTCACCTTCCCGAGTACCCGTCTATTCGTAGATAACATTGGGGACAACAACGTCTACCACGTACTGTGATCGTAAAAATTAACATTCCACATGAAAGAAAACTCCAGAGACCAGCATTGCATACATCACACAAATCTTTTGTTGTGTGCCTCCAACTTACTTTTCCTCTTTTATCTTCACACCCCTCCCCCCGCCCCCCAACAACATCTACCTTCTATTTTAGGTACCGTTTTAAAGCAACGTTTCTCAAATTTTGCGTGCAACCGAACTACCTGTAACGTTTGCCAAAAATGAACACTCCTAGGTCACAAAACCCAGGAATTATGATCTAGTACATGGTGGAATGCAGAAAACTTCATTTGAGCAAACATCCAAGCGGTTTTGATGTAGATGTCCTTTAGATTATAATTGAAACAACGTTGCGTTGGCTGTTCTTTAGTTTGACTGTGGGCTTTCTCTCCATCCTGGGTTTTCATACTCTGCTTCCTCAGAGCCCTTTCTTCACGGTTCTGCTTGTGCAATTTTATTTATTCTTCAAGGCTCCCTTCAAATGTTTCCTCTTGCATGAGGTCTTCCTGGACTCCTCAAGGCAAAAGGGCTTTGCTGTCTCCACTCTGGTATTTGTTTATACATCTCATTCCCCCTTTGACAATCAGCTCTTGTAGGGGAGGGACTGGGTTTCATTTATCTCTGTGCCTTCACCATGCAGAAGAGGCACTCTTTCAATGTCTAGTAATTGAAATGACAATCCCAACCCTGTATCTGGGGGAGAATGATTGGAATCTCTCCCATCCTTGGCTTTCAACTCGTCTACAAGCCTGAACTGAGAACCGTACAAAGGTTCGGTCCAGAAGACGGTAAGGTGGAAACAATATTCGCAGTATATATACGAGATAAAAGTCTGGGCATCTCTCTGGAATGCCAGTCTCTAAGAAACGATGCTAACGCATCACTGTAATAAATCAGAGAAACACTGCCTGCGAACTCAGATTCCCACCAGCAACTCTTCATTACTGGCAAAATAGAACTTTCCTCTGCTTCTGCTAAAGTAGATAGTGCCTTTCAATAGAAATAAAGACCTTCCTAGCATCAGTGTAGGCCTGCTATCTTTGTGCATGAATATGTTACTAGGGCAATGGCAGATTGCTAATTATCTCTGAGTCCAGCCCCCTGGCCATCAACGAAAGTCAGCAGTAACAGGCAGCAGACACTCTGAACTCAAACAAGGCACGGCGAGGTGCTCTTTCCAGGGAACAATGCTTCGTAATTACAGGCATGTTGCTGACCTCTCCGTACACAGTGTAAGTAAGACTTGCCCTCTAGCTATGGGCCACAAAATAAGCCATGAAATGAAAGATTATTCCACAAGTTGAAATGATTCTGTAAGTTGATATTTCCATAAGTTGAAATGATAAACGTAGTCATATGGAAGCATAAGGAGCCTTACAAGCTCATGAATTATAAAGAAAAAAAATAAGAAAAAAGCAGTTTCAATGTAAGGAGTCAAGACAGTCACTCCCTTTGGGGGAGGGGGGGGTTGTGACTAGCAGAGAGCCTGAGGGACTTCTGATGGCTTATTTCCTGGTCCGGGTGCTGAAAACATGGGTGTGTTCACTTTGTTGGAATTCTTGGAGCTGTGCACTCTGATATACGCTGTGTGTGTGTTATATGTCAAGAAAGTTTACCTCCTCCTCCCCAAAAGCATTTTTCCCTTCTTTCTCCCCTAAATAAATGCTGAACAAATATGTATAGAATAATAGCTTGAAGGCGTGTCAGATCTGTAGCATGCCTCAAGGAGCCGTGTACGTCTTCGTCTGGCCTGGGCATCAGATGTGCGTTTCTAGCCACTGCGGTTCACTTCGTTGTTCCACAGCCTAGCTTTCCTACTCAGAGCAAAGGCCTCCTGAGCATTTCTCTTGCCTAAGGTCCCCATCTTGGCTACATGCGGAAGGCCCCTCCAGCGCCATAGTCTGCCTCAGATTAGTTTCCTGGTACATGTTACCTGGCCGTGTCAGGTCTTGACGCCATCCTAAAGACGGTGAGATGAGCCAAGTGATTTCATCTCTCATGGCACACCTTGAGGACATTACTTGGGCACAAGCCAATTTACTGCTCACAGCCTGAGAGACGTATTTTTCCCACGAGCTGGCCTACCTCCCCCTCTTTCACAAAGAACTTCCTCCATGGGAAAGGACACACCAGAGAACGTGGAGCGTTGTAGCCAGTGGGAAAGATGCTTGACATGGGAGATGCTGTCCCCACTCCCTCCTTCCCCACCCACTCCACACCGACGCGTCAACTCAAAGTTCTTACTAACGCTTGGGTTTCACTCAAAGCTTTCTTTGCTTGCTCGCGCCCATCAACAAATATATCCAGGGAAAGAAACAGCATCAAGAAAGACTGGCCTGTGTGTGTGAGCGAGTCTTTGTTGTTGCTGATTTGCTTTGAGCGCCTGGGAGAATTTGACTCCCTGCACCCTTCGACAGAAGTGGGTGCCCCGTGAGCATGTTTCCCTCCGCCTGTGACCTGGAACTAAAGGCAGTGACGAGCACCAAGTGGCGGGAGGTGTTTGTTGGTTGACACATGACTTCAAGTCCAAGCTGAGCACTTGCATTCTTTTGGTTAATTCCACTGGTCCTTCCACTCGGTCAGTTCCATGACTCTGATCCAGGGCCCAAGGAACATAGCATCCTGCTAAGCTAGACGCAAGTGCAATACCAAAAAGGCTTGTGCTGAAGTACAACGCCAACCATCAGCCTTTTGTTAGCTGGTAAGAACGTTGCAGGCAACTGTTTTCAGGAAGTGCTGTCTTTTGTTGTTCCCCCCAAAACAGTTTTAGGGATCTCGCCTTTGGTTTTTCAAGCAGTTTTAGAAACTGTAAATCTTTTATACTTAATAAATTTTATGAAGTATGATTTCTATGCAAGAAAAATGTGTAGACTTGAATTATACAGCTTGGTGGGATTTGACCAAGTTTACACCCTATGTAAACCAAGATGTAGAACATGTCCAGAGCATGTAAGCAAAGAAGTCATGTCCTTTTTCAGCCAGTACCCCCCCGGACACACACTCTCTCACACCACCCTACCCCCAATGGAAGAGAGAGCAAAGCATTGTTCTGATTTCTCTCACCATAACTTAGTTTCGCCTTTGTAAATTGGAGTCCTACACTATGATGTGTCTTCTTTTGGGTCTGGTTAATTTTGCTCACCGGGATGTTGTTGAGATTTGTCCATGTCATTGTTTGCAAGGGCAGCCCATTCTACATTATCCCTGTGGAGTGTTCCATTGTATAAATAGATCACAATAAGTTCATCAGTTCTCCCAGGTGGGGACCACTGAGTTGTGTTCAGTTTGGCGCCATTACTAAGACTGCTGAGAACATGGCTGTAAAAGTCTTCGTGTGTTCATTTTTTTCCCCTTTCTCTTGTGTAAGTAGAACAGTGGGACCATAAAAAGATGTATGGTAACTTTGTAAGAAACTTCCAAGATTTTTCCAGAGTGGTCATATTATTTTACCCTCTTGTTGGCAATACATAAGAGTTTCAATTGTTTTATGCACAGAACTGTCAATATTTTAATTTTACAGATGCCAACATGTGGTATTTTCACTTTTCATTATTTCATCTATCTTGATTTATGTGAAGTAACATCCTATGATGGCATCATTTGGCAGGTCCTCGATAATCTATGATATTAAGCACCTTTTCCATGAGCTTATTGGGATTCTGTTCTTCTTTTGTGACATGTCTGTTCAAACCTTTTGCTTTTTTTTTTTTTTTTTTTTTTTTTTACAAACTGGGCTGTTTTTTATTTTTGTTTTTTAAAGGTATTATATATATTCTGGATATGAGCCCTTTATTGAGTGTGTGTATTACCTTTATATTTCTCAGTCCATGGATTGATAATTCATTTTAATCATGAATTTTATGAATACAAATTGTTAATTTTCATGACGTGTGACTTAGCAATGTCTTCTTTCATGATTCGTGCTTTTTATGTACTGTTGAAGAAACCTTTGCCTTTCCAATGGCTGCTATATTCTCATAAGTTTTCTCAATGTTTTATATTTTGTCTTTACATTCAGGTCTATGATCCATATCAAATAAATTTTTGTGTATGGTATGAAATAGAAAGTTAAATAGGTGTCCAAGGAGTTCAAAAGATTCATTCGAAGACTTATGTTTCCTATTAGAATGACTTGGTGCTTTAGTTGAAAGTCAATTGGTATATACATGAGTATGCCTACTTCTCAGTCTTCTGTTCTGTTCCATTGATCTATTTCTGGACACTCTGTAGTTCCACAGTATATTCTCTCAATTCCTGTGGCTTCAGATTAAGCCTGAAAATTGGTTAATGTAAGTCTTTCAACTTTTTTTTTCTTCATCAAAATTATTTTGGTTATCCCAAATCTCCCGGATTTCTATATTATTTTAGAATTGGCTTGTCATTTTCTTTAAAAAAGTCAGCTGGATTTTTTATTAAAATTATGTTGAATTTATCATCAATTTAGGGAGAAAGGACATCTTCATAGGTTGAGTCTTCCAACTTATAAAATAGTGTGTCTTCTCATTTATATAGGTTTCTTTTCTCTTAAATACGTTTTGTAGTTTGCAAAGTGTAGAGATTTGGCACACCTTTCATTGTATTTATTCCTATTTAACTTCTTGGTGACACTATCATAAGTAATGCCTTAAAATGTTTTATTTGCCAATTGTTTTATTGCTAGGGTATAATGACTTTATATCCTGCAACTTTGCTAAATTTACTTATTAGTTTTAATATTTGTGCATATTCTGTAGTGTTTTCCATGCACCAAATTGTTTTCTTTGAATAATGGTTTGATTTCTTCCTCTAGAATCCTTATGCTTTTTATTGCATTTACTTGTCTTAGAAAATTGCCACATCTTCCAGAATATTACAGAATAGGAGTAGGAGTCGATGTTCTTGCCTTAATTCCAATCCTTGAGGAAAAGCATTCAGTCATTAGTTTGAAGAATAGCTTGTAATTAGACGGGGGAAAGGTTGCTTCTATTTCTAATTTGCTGATGTCTTTATCGTGAATGATTGTTGAATTTTGTCTAGTGCATTTTCTGCATTTATTGAGATAATTCCTTTTCCTTATTCTCCTAATAAATTTATTCATTTGAATTACATTGATTCACCTGCACATGTTAAACCAATCTTGCATTTCTGGACAAACCCCACTTGGTCATGACTTTTATTTATTTATTAAAAAAAATTTTTTTTTTCAACGTTTATTTATTTTTGGGACAGAGAGAGACAGAGCATGAACGGGGGAGGGGCAGAGAGAGAGGGAGACACAGAATCGGAAACAGGCTCCAGGCTCTGAGCCATCAGCCCAGAGCCCGACGCGGGGCTCGAACTCACGGACCGCGAGATCGTGACCTGGCTGAAGTCGGACGCTTAACTGACTGCGCCACCCAGGCGCCCCTTTTTTTTTTTTTTTAATTTTTTTTTTCAACGTTTATTTATTTTTGGGACAGAGAGAGACAGAGCATGAACGGGGGAGGGGCAGAGAGAGAGGGAGACACAGAATCGGAAACAGACTTTTATTTATTAATTATGACATTTTGTGTGTTGCTGGATCTCATTTGCTAATATTTCATTAAGGATTATATATATACACATATATATGGATCTAATATATATTTAAGGATATATATAATTTTATTTATTTATTTACTTACTTATTTACTTATTTATTTTTAAGTAAGCTTCACACCCAGTGTGGAGCCCAACGTGGGGCTTGAACTCACAACCCTTGAGATGAAGACCTGAGCTGAGATCAAGAGTCAGACACTTACCTGACTGAGCCACCCAGGCACCCCAGATACATACACAATTTTATCGACTCTTTCTGCAAGTACCAACACTTCTTGAGTTCTGGTTATATTGACTATCTTTCTCCGATATATTTTTTTTTTTTTGCTTGCTTGTTTTCTTCCTTTTTCACGTGTTCTTTAATTTTAGGTTTTCAGTGTTTCTTAATTTTAGATTTAATGCTAGACATTGTGCTTTCATCAGAACACAAGAGACCCAGACCAATTATTTTACCCCAAAAAGAGGGTGTGTCTCCTCTTCTGTCAAACTTTCCGTCTAGCGGTTTGGTCGGTAGACTCTGTAGTTGAGGCGGGCTGAGGCTCTGTTGTTGTTTTAGTTCTTCTGTCCTGCTCCCAGTCTTTTGGCAGGCCATTGTGTTGCTCTTAGTGAAGTCCTGGCGTAGCTCAGAGGTACGTGTAGTTCTCCCACCCTGCCTCCGGTAGAACCCAGGAGCGCTTTGCCGGGATTCTATCAGCTTTCCTGCCCTATCTCCGGCCTTTGGCAGCTTCTGCCTTGTACTAGTCACAGGCCCCATGTATCTCATATCTCATGGGGAAGATCTCTGAGGACTGTCATTGTGCCTAGCCTTCTGTCTACCGTCCCTGTGCACAGGTGACAGCCCATAGGCAGGACCTGGAGAGTGAGTGTGAACTTCATTTGTTACTAGGGCTCCTTGAGACTCCAGTCCACCATCCCAGCCAATCGGTGAGCATCAACAGTCCATCAAAATTTCAACTGACTTTTCACCCCACCCACAGAAGACTCCTCCACTCCCCACCCTCAGCAGCACCCTCTCTCCCGAAGCTCCTTGCATTTAGGTTTTCTTGCTCTACGGTTCTCTGATAGGTTTCTTTAAGCGATAATTGTGTAGCTTGTCTGGATGTGTTTTGCGATGATCTCTTGCTTTTTATATTCTAACAGGAAGAAAATGCTTAAAAGTGGTGTTAAAAAATCATTAGGCAACTGGAAGTCTACACCACCCTTTCAAACACACACATACCGGGGCCCCTGGGTGGCTCAGTTGGTTAAGTGTCTGACTCTTGATGTCAGCTCTGGTCATGGTCTCGCAGTTTGTGAAACTGAGCCCTGCATCGGGGTCTGTGCTGATAACATGGAGCCTGCTTGGGATTCTCTCTCTCCCTTTCTCTGTGC
Source organism: Lynx rufus (assembly GCF_022079265.1). Taxonomy (NCBI): domain Eukaryota; kingdom Metazoa; phylum Chordata; class Mammalia; order Carnivora; family Felidae; genus Lynx; species Lynx rufus. The sequence goes on from NW_025814878.1 coordinate 130,035,980, forward strand.
CTCTTTCTCTCCCAAAAATAAATAAACAAAAATTAACAAACTACACACACACACACACACACACACACACACACTATCCATTTCCCAATTTCTCTTAACTCTTGCTCTACTAGCCATCCATATCACTTCCTGTCGCTCACCTCTTGTAACTCAGTGGCTCTCCATTAGGATGGTTTTGCTCCCCATGGGACATTTCTTTTTAATGTTTATTTATTTTCCAAGAGAGAGAGAACACGCGGGGGAGGGGCAGAGAGAGGGAGAGAGAGAGAATCCCAAGCAGGCTCCATGCTATTAGCACAGAGCCCAACGCAGGACTTCGTCTCACGAACTGTGAGATCATGACCTGAGCCTCAATCAAGAGTCGGACTCTCAACCAACTGAGCCGCCCAGGCGCCCCACCCCAAGAGACATTTTTGATTGTGATGGTTGGGGAGAGAGTGCTATTGGCACAGAGTGGGCAGAAACCAGGGATGCTGCTAAACACTCAACAATGAGTAGGACAGTCCTCAGCAACAAAGACTTATCTGGTCCCAAACGTTCATGTCGCTGAAGTTGAAAAGCCTTGTTCTAAAGGAATATGAACAAATGCCCGTAGCAGATTCAGACTTCATTCAGGTGGCTACCAAGCAAATCAAAGAGGAATGGAAGGGAAAGGAAGGATATATGGATTATATATGGCTTATTTCCCTAACCCCGGGAAGGTAGTGAGTGAATTTTACACATTGCCACATCTCCTGTCACAATGATACAGTGACTTACCACGGTAGGGCCAGCAATAAATGCTTGATGAATGACTACGTGGATGAAAGTGAGTGAAGTGTAGACACCACTTGCTAACTGCTAAGCCTCTTGTATGAAGTCTCTCCCTGAGCCACCCTAGTACTAGTCAAAGGACAAGGGCATTTGAAACATGTGTCCCAAAAGTTAATACATTTATGTTCTGCTTTTGGAAGTTAACTAGCCCGAGCAGCCCCTCATTTACTTTGGGTGTTCTTTCAAATATCCTCCCGTTTCTGTATCTGTGACTGGCCAACGCCATAAAGCACCAGGTTTAGCCCTGAGATAACACACTGAGTATTGCATGGACTTTGCCTCTGCAGAATCCTTCCCAGTATGTGCTGGACAGAAAGGCATGTATCCCTGAGTCACCAAAGTCATGTTCATGATGGCTATTCTGAAAGCATAGCCTCAAATACCATTTAAAAATCTGAAAAGATAAAGAGAATTGAGTATGCTATACTCTTGATTAATAAATTTAATTCGCTGAAACTCAACATTCCCCCCCCCTCCCCGATTATCAGTAGAAATTTATATTTTCCAAAATCCCTTTGGGAACAAGATACAAGCCTTAGACACAATTTACCCAGACAGAGAAGTACGATGAGTTAGACTGATGTGGGTAGCTAGTTTTTATTTATTTCTTTTTCTTTTTCTTTTTAAAAGAGAGAGGGAGTGGCTGGGAAGAGCAACAAAGAGAAAGAGAGAGAGAGAGCTGGGGAGAGGGGCGGGGTGGGGGGGAAATCTTAAGCAGATTCCATGCTCAAGGCAGATCCCAATATTTTTTGTTATTTTTGCTCTAGTTGTCTGATGCAAATATTTGGAACGATGATTTTTTACCATGCTTGAGTCCTGGGGCTTGAATAGTTAGTGAGGAAATGTTTTTCAAGTATACAACGATTGAAACGATTTAAATAAATTATGTGTGTATGTGTGGGCACGCATGTTTGTGCTTTGCAGTGTACAAGAGAGCCCCAGCAGTTTTCCTCTCCTTCTAAAAAGCTTTTCAGGCTAATCAATTATGAAAACCTCACGAAGGGATGAAACACAATTTCTTCATCTTTTGGATCATCTCTTTTTAAATTTTTTTAATGTTTATTTATTTCTGAGAGAGACAGAGCATGAGTGGGTCAGGGGCAGAGGGAGAGGGAGACACAGAATCCGAAGAAGGCTCCAGGCTCTGAGCTGTCAGCACAGAGAGTGACACGGGGCTCAAACCCCCGGACTGTGAGATCACGACCTGAGCTGAAGTCAGACGAGCAACTGACAGTCACCCAGGTGCCCCTGGATCATCTTTTTAATTTTTCCCCCCTTAATTACTCATTTGATGGTTTGATAGCTACCCTGGGTTTGTGAGATTTAGAACTCTTTCTTAAAATTCCTGTAGTTTTAAGAGTGCTGGTTCAGCTGGGGATCAGAACATGGCATTACCAGGTCCCGGGCACGGGTGAGTATTTGGGACACACTCCTGTTTCCAAACCCACCATGAGGTAGGGCCCCAGCCAGCTCGTGTTCATCACATCTTTATGTATCTGCCTCGAGTTAGGTTACTGTGGATAAAGTCCTCTTAGTGACTTGGAGTCAAAGAAGGGAAACCCATCTCACATGAAGAGGTCAATCTGTGGAAGAAGCACAAAGAATGAAAGGTACTGCCTAGTGACTTGCTTCTATGGGGCTGGAGAACTTGGCACTAGGCGTGTCCCAGGTATGACTCACGAGCATGGAATTTGTTAAATTAGCTCAAGGAGGCCACAGACAGTATTTACTATCCTAGTATCACCCTTTATGCAGCCAAGAGCCCAGCTTGCCAAACAGGACTGCGTGACTCTGAATTGGAAAGAAACGATCTGTAAACTAAAAGGCTGGAATCTTTGTTGACCTTGGTGTACCGCCTCTGCCCTGGCTCATGGGGGACTAATTTCCCTTTTATTTCTCACAAGATCTGGACTCAGGAATGTTGATATCGTCAATGGGGAATGGAGCCCACATCCATATGTCTTCCTTCCCCTCCGTCCTGGTCTCTTTTCTCCTGCACTCAGGCGGAGGGGACAGGGGTATCTGCCTTTCCAGCTGTCACTGTGTAATCATCCTAAGGATAAGGTCAGCAGACACCCGCTGAGGCTGTGCGCTTGTGGTGACTAACTGAGGCTTCACTTCTTTCTACCTCTTCGCCATTCGCCAAGGACGCGGTTAGGAAATACACGGACAGGGAAGACAGGTTTTCCCACTCCTCTGGAGGTGACCCTGCCTCTGTCTTCTCCATTGGCAGTACCCTGAGGGCAAGACAGCTCAAGGGGGCCTGTCTGTCACTTTCTGGGTGGTAGGAGTCCAGCCAGCTCCTGGTTCGAGCTTCACAGCCGAGGAGGGACCTTAGGGGTATTTCTTCTTTTAAGTGGTGTAAGAAAAAGGAATGGAAATGGGGTGGCTGATAGGAAAATCTTTAGGCATGTATTAGCTGCTGAGACCAAGAAGAGAATAATAATTCCCCAGCAGGAGGAATTACTAGGCATTCGATGCTAAGACAAAAAGAATATCGTGAGATTTGATTCCCTTGCTCTCTTAAGGAACATGATGAAGCATAAGTTCTCAACAATTCGCATGATAAAGTCAGCCTAGAGGAAGCACACAAGGCACGATTCATTCATTCACTCAGAAAAGTTAAGTTAGCACCTGCCAAGGGACAGGCGGGTGCAAGGTTGTTCTGGGGAGTACTAATTGGACCCAGCCTTTAGCCCTCATGCAGCTCAAAATCTACTTACCAGAGAATTCGGCAATTTATTGAGCCTTCTCATTTTTTTTATTTAGTGCAGAAAACCACATCCAGCAAAACTGAGAAACTAGATTTTTAACGGTTGGCATTATACGGAGAGCAGGCTAAGATGTGAGTGACCACTATGCATGGCCGCTTGCTTATTTATCTATTTATTTTTAAAGTTGATTTATTTATTTTGAGAGAGAGAGAGAGAGGGAGATAAAGAGGGAGAGAGAGAATCCCAAGCAGGGCTCGAACCCATGAACCGTGAGATCATGACGTGAGCTGAGATCAAGAGTCAGGTGCTTAACTGACTGAGCCATCCAGGCGCCCCACAGCTTGCTATTTTATTTTATTTTATTTTATTTTATTTTATTTTATTTTTTAAATATAATTTATTGTCAAACTGGTTTCCATATAGCACCCAGCGCTCATCCCAACAGGTGCCCTCCTCCATGCCCATCACCCACTTTGCCCTCTCCCCCGCCCCCCCCCATCAACCCTCAGTTTGTTCTCAGTATTTAAGAGTCTCTTTACGGTTATTTACTTATTTATTTTTAAATGTTTTCTTCATCTCTGAGAGCAAGAGAGACAGAGCATGGGCGGGGGAGGGGCAAGGAGAGGGTGAGACACAGAACGCGAAGCAGGCTCCAGGCTCTGAGCTGTCAGCACAGAGCCGGGTGCAGGGCTCGAACCCACAGACCGTGAGATCATGGACCTGGGCCGGAGTCTGATGCCCAACCGAACTGACTGAGCCACCCAGGTGCCCCTCACAGCTTGCTTTTTTAAAGATCTGGCTCACGATGAGTTTGCTTGTTGGTCCCAGCTTAGCCCTTCAGCTCCCAGGGCTGCTGCCTTGTGGCCACCTTCCCTTCCCAGCTGCATCCGAGAGCTGTGGACGGGGAGGCGGTAAAGAAGATCACGTGACAGTCAATCCGCAGTAGTTACTGGGCGCCCGGGGTACGAAGCACTGTGACCAGGTGCTGAAGGTCAGTGGGAGCTACCGATTTAAGCAATTCATCTATATTCTGCTCAGCGTGATTAGACAAATCGCGACGGAAAGTGTATATCCTGGAGCGGGACCAAGAGCAACAGGTCCCAGGTGCCCAGCAGAACATGGAGAGATGAGATCCCCACCCCTGAGAAGTTTCCGTTCTCCATTCAACACTGATATCCCTTCCCCTTTCCCCCCAGAACACTGCCGGCGAGTTCATGGGCAAAGCAAGAGAAAAGCTCAGGACCCTGGAACAAAGGGAAGGAAAGGAAGAAGAAGGTGAGGGTTTGATTACTGTTTCCAGCAAGAGCTACAGATACTTCAACTTCTATACTCCCTGTTGAAATCAGAGGCTCTTAGCTTGCCTGCAGTTTACAAAACGCAGAGAAAAACTTCAACTTCTCAGTCCCGCATCTGTAGAGTGTGGTTCATCACAAGGGAGCAGGACGGATTTCTGCTTGTTCAGGTCTATTTCCCCTACATTTGCAGAAGACAGACTGCCAAAACATACTCCGGTAACAATGGATGGTTTCTACAACACCTTAAGGGGAGAGTAGATCTTGTTAACTGAAGGGCAATTTATTTTCCAAACACTGTGGGGGAGTTGATTACGTGCTTTGTGTGAATAGAAGCTGAGGCAGTGATGAGTTTCTTTGCATGGTAGGGAGGAAAGAAGTCTTTTTTTTTTTTTAATGTTTATTTCTAAGAGACACAGAGGGTGAGCAGGGGAGGGGCAGAGAGAGAGAGAGAGAGAGAGAGAGAGAGGGAGACACAGAATCTGAAGCAGGCTCCAGGCTCTGAGCTGTCGGCACAGAGCCTGACGAAGGGCTCAAACCCACGGACTGTGAGATCATGACCTGAGCCGAAGTTGGACGCTCAACCGACTGAGCCACCCAGGTGCCCCTAGAAGTCTTAAGTCTATAAGGAGCAGGGATCTGGAAGGGAGAAGAGAGCTGTTGACCAACCAGGAGCTTGGGAGGGTGTCATGGTCACAGATGCTGTCAGCGTGGCTTACTGTGGTAATTGTGATAGAAATTGTTCCCTTCTTTAGGCATCCCAAAGGAATCTTCAGTAAAATAGATGATGGTTGATATGGCTTTGTGTATCTTTTTGAAGAACTTGAAACCCCACCCGAAATTCTGTCTGGATTGGTGGGACGAGAGGGTGAGCAAATGAGCCTTCATGGACTTCATGTCCACTAATGACCATCAACCTTGTCAGTTGCCTTGACTGTGGAAATGGGCGTCTGACTGGTCTTCCTCTGTCACCTTTGCTCTCCAGTGGCCTTTTCTCCTCCACCCAGCCTAAATGATCCTTTTAAAACACAAATCAGATTGCATCTGACCTCTGTTTAAAACTAGAATAACATCCCTTTCCTTTAAATTTTTTTAATGTTTATTTATTTTTGAGAGAGAGAGAGAGAGGCAAAGCGCAAGCAGGGGAGGGGCAGAGAGAGAGGGAGACACAGAATCTGAAGCAGGTTCCAGGCTCTGTGCTGTCAGCACAGAGCCCAATGCAGGGCTCAAACTCACGAATGGTGAGATCATGACCTGAGCCGAAGTCCAATGCTTAACCAACTGAGCCACCCAGGCGCCCTAAGAATAGTGTCCATTTCCTTTAAACAAACTCACTTTCCTAATCATGGCTGACATGTCTCCCCTTGACTTGTCTCTGGCTTCTTCAGGGGGCTTATCTCCTGCCACTTTCCTTATTCTAACCTTGCTGCAGATAATATCATTTCCTTCTTCTTGTTGCTTCAACGCGTGAAGCCCTCTTTGATATCAGACGTTTGCATTTATTGTTTGCTTTGCTGGGATGTTCTTCCTTCAGAAGTTCACCTAACTCCCTTTACTTTCCTTTTCTTTTCTCAAGTGTCATCTTCTTGTTGGTAACATCCTGTCTCCCTTTTCTTACGGAGCATCGCTCCACAACCATCCCCTCCCCTGACCTGGGACTCTTTCCAGAATTTGTACATTTGTTCATGATTTGCCCCTACCTCTTGCTAGAATGTAAATCTCATGGGGGCATAGGTTTTGTCAGCATTGTCATGCAGTGTCTCCATGCCTGGTACAAGGGAGGTAATTGATGAGTAAATGATGGACAAGTGGATGAATGGATGGATAGATGGACGAATGGATGGATGAATGAGGTTGTACAGGGAAAGACCATAGAATAAGAAGAGAAACTTGAAATAGAGTGAAAGCCTAGCCGAAAACTATGACTCTTTGAAGGATTCCTAACAAAAGTGGTGAGGAATTGTTTCCAAATAGTCCTGTCCATTTTCTTTTATTTTTGGCTTGGCACACGGTACATCGGTGATGTGTTTTGTTTTATCACACAAACCTTTTGGAGGGAGGCAGAGGAGGGGGGGGGCCTGGCCCCTTCCCTGAGGATGCAAAAGGGGCCTCTGAACAATAGAATTCTTGGCCAGGAGGCCCTGGGGGAGCAACTCAGGCTTGCTTGTCCTTCTGTGCATGGGGTTCAGGTAGCTCCCCAATCTGCTGCCTGACTAAGGGCTCTTCGGGCTGGAAGTGTAGAGAAGAAATTATAGTTGTGACAACCCAGGGAGGAGAGCAGAGAATGAGGAAGAGGGAGAGGAAAGAAGAAAGGAAAGTGGTGGAGTTAAGAAAGGATTCTGGAATAAGTCTGGGTATGTATAAAAACACGTCAGGGTAGACTAGTAATGTGGACCTAGAATTCACTCATTTTTTGCTCTACCAAGGGATAGCTACTGGCCCCCTTCTCTCTTGTCCCTCTTACTTTGTATCACCATCTGGAAGAAGCATAGCAGTGGCTTGGATCTGTTTTTGTTGTTGTTGTTTGTTTTGTTTTGTTTTTTGTTTTTGTTTTGTAGAATCAAAGATACTTGAGCTACGATATAAATGGTAAAGAATAAGACACTACAAGTGATATATGTGATAATGATAATGTCTACCAACTTTTTTTAAAGTCTATTTATTTATTTTGAGAGAGAGAGAGAGAGTGAGAGAAAGAGAGAGAGTGAGAGAAAGAGAGAGAGAGAGAGAGAGAGAGAACTCGAGCAGAAGAGGGGCAGAGAGAGAAAAACTACCAAGCAGCCTCTGTGCTATCAATGCAGAGCCCGATGTGGGGCTCAAACTCACAAACTTTGAGATCATAACCTGCGTGTAAACCAAGAGTTGAACACTCAACAGCCTGAGCCGCCCAGGTACCCCTGTCTACCAGTCGTTGAGTGTTCCCACTTATTCAGCTCAATAGAAGGCCCTTTCCATAGGTTACCTCCATTCTCACCCAGCATGGTAAGGTGGAGATTATTCCCATCGTACATCTGAAGAAGCTGAAGCTTGAGAAACACGAAGTAAATCTAGACCTTTTGGGGCATAGAAACAGTCCTCTCTGCTGTTTTCTCTCTCGCAGAAGCCCATATACAGCCCTGAGTAGAGTTGATAGTCTAAGCAGTAATGAGCTGAAGGAAAGTAGAAACCCTACCATACTGGATCCTAATTATCTTTGACAACATAGCTGTGCATAACACTGCCCTTCAACAAATGCCTGGCAGATGGGAGTTAAGAGAATGAATGAAAATCTCAAAGATGGATGAGATCAGACAGGGTAGTAGCAGGAAGGACTCACGCTCATATATCATCTCCCCCCCCGCCCCTCCACACTTTACCCCAAACCCGTGTTAGAATGGCAATATTACATGGTGAAAAGTGTGAATTATTAAACACAAAGGGACGATTTTTTGAGGAAGGAGGTTCAAGTGTTGGCACTGCAAAGGAGACCCTATAGCAAGCTTTAAAGTGGTTGCTGGAGGAAAAAAAAGGAGGATATGAGAGACCATTCCAAGGGGGCTGTGAAGAAGCAAAGATCTGCTCTAACACCCGCTCTTGCTTACTCATCACTAGGGGTCCAGAAAGGGGGAGGGAAAAGAAAAATGCAAAAAAACAAACAAAGAGAAACAAAAAACCACCCACAAACCCCACAAAACCCAATATCAAAACCTCATCTTGATTTCCTACAGCACATCTGCTTGGAAGACTGCTCAAAAGTAGCTAAATTCATAATTTGCATTTCACTTTCCTTCTCTGTCTTTCTTCTTCCTTTCCCAACACGAGGATGGACAGACAGACAGAGCCCAGATTATTCCAAGATTTTATCACAAAATGATCAGGATTTGGTTGCTTGCAGTTTGGGGAGCATAGTTTCCATTGTGTGTGTGTGTGTGTGTGTGTGTGTGTGGCTGAAGGCTGTGTGACCTATCAGGTGACCACGTAAGAAGCTAGCTAATTCCTCCATTAAAATATTTGTCAGCTAAGCAGCTCACCACATAAGGGCTGCCCGAGGCTTCAGGGCAAAGAAGCCAAAATAAACATCAGTGGGGCCCACGGGTTTGGGTCAGTGGGATCAAAGGAAAGGAAATTTCTAAGGTGCCTGGCCTGTGTTATCTCTTCCCAGGCTGCCGCTCTTGGCATTGACTGCCGTGAGGCCCAAAGACTGAGAAGTTCCTGGTTGAGAGAACCAGATCATACGCTCATCCCTCACTTCTTTTTAATTCTTTGAACCACTTACTACTCATCCGTTCAACCATCCATCTAGACTGACGTCCTCTGTAACTCTAAGAGGTGGGTCTGAAGGGAGTTTAGAGCTACCCTGAAGAGTCTCAAAGGAACTGGATTACAGTTAACATTGCTATGACTTTGAATATGAAAGACACTCTTTGGTTAAAATACCTGAAAAGTCCTTGGCAGGGGGGCGGGAGTGAATAACCTGGAAAAACCATAGCAGCTGAGGCCCCAGTTTTCACCTACTTGAGCTCTATCATACTCACGTCTAACCCCCGATTTATTTGTCTGCTTTCCACTCTGCAGTCAGCTCCTGGAGGAGAACCCAGCACCCGGCATAGTTCTTGGCAAATAGTAGGAGCTTGACAAATATTTGTTGAGTAAATTGAATGAGATTGGGCGGATTCCCATGATGTCAGCCCATGAGCTCTTTTTTCATGACATAGGTGTACTCAGCGGCTCCTCTGGAGCATTCTAGAAGGGTGAGTGAGTATCTTGGGGCCAGGGACAGCCTCTCATTCATCCCTGTATCTGGAGCACTACGTTTGCTTAAAGAATGAGTGACTGTGGTATAGCTCAAAGGGTGGGCGTGGGACAGTCTATTGGGATAGTACCACCCTATTCTCAGCTTGGAAGGTCCTCGGGAAATCAACATAGAAATGTCTCCGACAGATGCCCGACCGTTGCTGAAACACCTCCAGAGGGACCTGAATGGGGGCAATTTCTACAGGCCATGCTTTGAGTTTGTAAGCTCCTAGTAACAGCTCAGACACTCAAGGAGGTAGTCGGCAGGCAAAAGGCCAAGGCCCTGTTAGCCAACGTGGGGACACAAATAACAGAAGCCAGAAGGAATGGTTTTAGCAATAGTATTTTGTTATGACTGCAAGAAAACCACCCAGGAAACGCATACCCTGCTGTTGATAACTACAAAAACAGGAAATGAATAAAATGACAAGATGAAAGGATGAGCAGGTTGATGGGAAAAACAAAAAACAAGGCTCATACAGGTACCATGACTTTACCTTACTTAAGATCGTTCATAAAACTGAAGTCGGTACGGACTTGTGTTAAATACGAAAACGAAAAACGGATAAAACATTACAAGAAAATGTAAGAGAATTACTTTTATCTGATCTCTTGGAAGGAAAACCATTTCTAAGCACAAAAGCAAAACCAGAAAGCCAATTACAAAAGAGCAACTTACATGCCTTAAATTAGAACACATACAGAAAACTCGATTTCCTCTGTGTAAGCCGTCGTTTCCATATTACACACAATAAATGCGTGACTCCTGAAATCAGAAAAAAATAAAAACACGTGTTTAATAATTAAACCAAAGTGAACATTTTTAAATATGCATTTGTTCCATAACATCTCATGCCAGGCAAAATACCACCTTTCACCCCACCCACCCCTGTTGCCGCTTAGGTTGACTTTTTTTTGTGCTTGTTAAATTTCCAACCTATTTTCAAAAACTTGCATAAATACATGTGTGGAGGACTAGGGAAGGTTGAAAATGCACACAGCACCATCTGATTTGTCTCTGGTCCTGGGACTCTTCAAGGAATGATCTGTAGACTTAGATGTCCCCTCTCTTAATTATCCCACTGTCCCAGCGCTTTTGTCTTGAGAGACATCCTTCCCTTCATTGGACCTAACTCCTCCCCTCTTATGTTTTACGTTTATTTTTCCTCTTTCTTAGCATGGCACTCTAAACTTCTCACTGCAGATTCCAGCCACCCATAGGCCCAGCCACGCATCCCATTTGGCACATATATCCATAATATGCTTCATCTACCATTGCTATGCCTGGGGCATCCATGGAACTCTACACTTGGATGTTGGAACAACACTTGGATGTTGTTCTCTCTACTTATATTTTTGTTTTTTCTCTTTTCCACCTAACAAACTCCACTCATTCTTATTTTGAGACAGAGTGAGAGAGAGGGAGAGAGAGAATCCCAAGCAGGCTCCACCCTGTCAGTGCAGAGCGCGGTGTGGGGTTCAATCCCACACACCATGAGATCATGACCTGAGCCAAAATCAAGAGTCAGACGCTTAACCAACTGAGCCACCCAGGCGCCTCCAAACTCCACTCATTCGTTAAGAATCAAATCAAAAGTGATTTCATGCATTATGAAGCCTTTCCTAATGCCCCTGTTAAAAGGCACTTCCCTGCCCCTCAGCTGTCACAGAGGAGCACCCACACACCCTTGTGTCACTTTATCACATTAAACCCACTAGCTATATGTGGCTTTACACCCCGGATCCCACCACAAGCTCCTTGAGGGCAGAAATCATGTCTAAGTCCTGTCTAATTCAGCTTCATACCCCCAACATTCTGCATGGTGCCTGAAATGGAGTAAATATTGTTTTATGATGAATGAATGAGTGAGTGAATCAATGAATGATATTGTAAATGGTAAAATATAAACTGGTTGTTGTATTCTCCCATGAACTATTTCTTTTTTAATTTGTTTTGAAAGTTTCCTTATTTATATTGACAGAGCAAGAGTACGCACAGGGGAGGGACAGAGAGAGAGAGAGAGAGGCAGAAAAAGAGAATCTCAATCAGGCTCTGTGCTATCAGTGCACCCTATGCGGGGCTTGAACTCACAACCGTGAGATCATGACCTGAACCGAAATCATGAATCACATGCTTAACCAACCGAGCCACCCAGGCGCTCTTCGTGAACTACTTTTTAGTTCCTTAAGGCAGAATATCAAATTTGGCTCCTGAGGGAAATAATTCCCACATCAAGGCATATCTGTTTTGTGTTTCATTTTTCAACCTCCTGTATTTTGGGATCTGATACGTCTAGGGTCTGAAGCATAGGATTTACGATGAAGAGTCCATAAAGACGGTCAAAGAAAATTTCAGCCGTTGGATGCTACTCCTTGTTATTACACGTTTAAAGTTTCACGAGGTGCCTGGGTGGCTCAGTCGGTTGAGCATCTGATGCTTGATTTCAGTTCAGGTCATGATCCCAGGCTTGTGGGATCAAGGCCAGCAACGGATTCTACGCTGAGCATAGAGCCTGCTTAAGATTCTCTCTCTGCCCCTGTTCCTCTCCCACCTTGTGCTCTCTCTCTCTAAAATAAAAATAAATAAACAAATAATAACGTTTCAGGTATTTCCAGTTATTTGAACGCGAATAATAAAACCCTAGGCGTTGCAGTATTCGTCTGGGTTCGTATGTTTATTCCCATTGCCATGACTATATTATTCCTATAGTTTCAAACAGCGGCAGAAAGCTCCAGAGTCAGCATCATGTTTTTAGTAAGTAACCTGTTTACTTAGCCCCAGAAACTGGACCACTGTATGCTAATAGGCTGCTCGGTTTTCTTTCTTTCTGGAAGCCTACGTGTGAAGTCCAACCAAAAAGCTTTTTGCCGGTCTGGGGGCAAACGGGGTGAAGGCCTAGCCTGAGAGGGCCAGTTTGCTAAATGGTGACGCACAGGTGACTTTTACGGAGGGTCATCCTGAGCCAGACACTGTGCTGAGTACCTGCCGTCCATGATCTCAGGTTCAATGTTCCCAATAGCCCTGTGTTACGTATGATTATGATGGTTTTAATTTATCATTATTTTCAGGTAATGAAAGAGAGCCTAAGAGAACTTAAATCATTTGCCATAGCTCGTAGAACGAGTAAATAGACAGTGACAGATTCCAAGACTTTTTCTCTTCACTAGGCCCATTGTCTCCTGATGGTAGAAATTTCATTAAGTCAACAAGGGGTGTTAGTGGGGTTTTATCAGAGTCCTCTAGGCTCCAAAACACCGCACTCACAGTGAAAGGGCACATGGTCAGGACTTCCAGGCTTTCCCTTAGGCCAGGAAAGAGCCCAGAGGAGAAGGTGTGAACTGATGCCTATCCCCCCTCCCCACCCCTCTACCTCCCCCCCCACCCCCCGTCCCAATAGGACCAATAGCTGGTTCAATTCTGCTGCCAGTTTAGGGCTTTTGTTTTCTCAGTAGCCCCAGGATTTTCCAGCTGTCCCTTTTTCATAGGCTTGCAGTCTTTGCTGCTTTCCAAAGCTCCTTATTTGTTTGTTTCTTCCTCTTTTGCTTATTTGGGCAGGAATGAGGAAAGGCCCCGTACAGACACTCCCCAGGTGGCTCAGGGGTGGCCAAGTGACCCCTTTCCATGCAGGGCCTTCAGGGCAGAGTCTGGCTGAGAGCTAACATAATCTCCCATACCTACGGACAAACAAATAAACAGAGGAGGAGTTTTTACTAGCAGCCACGACAAAAGAGCAAACAGAGAAGCAGCTAGAGGTGAAGAAATCACCGCAAACTGCTTCTGCAGTCACAACCGGCAGCCCAGCTGGCCTTAAACCTGGAAGATTCTCGAAACAGTCCTTGAAGCTAAATTTTACCTGCTCTGGCTAAGGCCGTAAAGATGGCCCCCCGGGCACAGCAGGGAAGAACATAGGGTTTGTGTCCGGACCTTTGCCCCACACCCCTCGCCTCATCAGTGTTATGGTGTGTGTCACTTGCCAGCTGATAAGGGCTTTCCTGTGTCACTCTCCTGCGGGGACAATTTCTCTTTTGATGGTGGAATGGGGCATCCTCCCGTACTCATGTTGTGCTGTTTATTTCCTCTCATGCAGTTCTATTTCACATAGTTTTTTCTTCCCAATTAGGACTGATGAATTATTTAATCAAGCAAGCACTTAACGAGACCTCTTCCATTCCAGACACTGTCACTTGTCAACTCCAGTTGCCTGGGCATGTTTTACTCAGGCAGTTCCGGGTGGGATTCAGGTAACACCTAGAGATTCACGGGCCATTCAGACTCAAAGGAGCGTTGGAGAATCACAACGTTAACAGCGGTGATAGGATTAATAATAACAACATTTATCGCGTGCTTGCGATGGCCAAGACTTTTGCTCAATTTTTATGTTTTCTTGTTTTGTTGAAAACTCACAATAGCTCTGCATGATCTCCACTTAAAGGAGGAGAAGTGAGCTGAACAGACGGTGGTAAAAAACTTCCCCAAGCCCATATTTTGCAGCCCATTCTGGAAGAATCGTGGTGTTATCTTTCCTCATCCAGTCCCGCCCTCCTTAACAGAAGCAAGGACGTTGGGCGACGGCCTAGGGTCACAGAGAGGGTGACTCACCAAGCTGCTTCCATTGTTAATTGACCGAATAAAGCCCACAAGCCTCTGAGAATTAAAGCGATGAAGGTGTAGGGGCGCCTGGGTGGGTCAGTCAGTTGAGCGACGGACTTCGGCTCAGGTCCTGATCTCACGGTCTGTGAGTTCCAGCTCCGTGTCGGGCTCTGTGCTGACAGCTCAGAGCCTGGAGCCTGCTTCCGATTCTGTGTCTCCCTCTCTCTCTGACCCTCCCCCATTCGTGCTCTGTCTCTCTCTGTCTCAAAAATAAAATAAAACATTAAATAAATATATGAATATATAAAGCAATGAAGGTGTATATTTAGAATGATGGGTGTTACGGTTGCTATTTAGAAGTCGAGGGAAACCGTCTGTCTCCTTCAGAAATCAGACCACCTAGGTAGCACCTTCAAAACTGTTTTTTTTTTTTCCTAAGTTTTTACTTATTTGTTTTTGAGAGAGAGAGAAAGGTAGAGAGGCAGAGAGGGAGAGAGAGAATCCCAAACAGGCTCTGGGCTCTCAGTGCAGAGACTGATGCAGGGCTCGATCCCATAACGATGAGATCACGACCTGAGCCAAAATCAAGTCAGACACTTAACTGACTAAGCCACCCAGGCGCCCCACCTTCAAAACTGTTGATGGGCGGTGGGGAGCGGGGGGGAGAGATTTGCAAAGCTGATGATGCAGACATTATCAAATGTAAAGAAACTGAGAGAGAAGCAAGGAAAGAAGGGAAGAAATGAGAAGGAGCCCCAAACGCTGGGGCTGGGGGAGGTCATGTCTTTGCAGAAGGCAGGAGCAGCGAGCTTTGAGAGGGGATTCAAGGGTAAGAGGTTGGTAAGCAGCAGTAGGTGTGGAAAGGAGCAGGGGAGAAGAGGACAGGAGTTTTAAGGAGAGCTCATCGTGGTTGTGAAGTGGACCTTCCTCCTTGAAAGTTTCTCAGGAGACACAGCAATGGTTGCAATTAGTTTAAAATTTTTCCTGGTGGGTTTCGCTGGGTAGATTGGCAGGTCAGGCCACACGGAGCCCTAATTTTCAGATGATTTTCGCAACGTTTTCCCAGCACTTATCAATGTGCATTTTGTCCTAAGGATGCAAAGATAAAAAGGCAAGAGCTTGAAGATTAAGAATCTCACAAGTAGGTGTCTATCCTCCTATCTGGAATGACTGTTAGACCTTTGCCCTTGGATCGCACCCAAGAGGAAACAAAACAAAACAAAGTCAAGGTCCTTGGCTTGGGGAGGGGTGGACTGTAACTCACAATGCCGGAAGTGAACTGTAAGGGACCTTAATTCAAACCCTTCATTTGGCAAATGAGGAGAACCTGAAACCCAGAGGGTGGAGTGACTTGCCCAGGGTCACGGTGCAGGAGGACCCCAAAGGGAGTGGAGACACCTTAGCAACCGTCTCTTCCCACAGTGGGTTCTTGGGCATTACTGGGGTGAGCCCAGGGGCCTCCACATGCAATTCCATCTCACTTATCCATGTGGAGAGTGGACAAGAGTTGTCAGGGACTGCATGAGGGGCTGCACAGAAGCCGGACGCTGGAAGGCCCTTGCACATTCCCATGGTAAACGTCTGTGATGCAAGTCACAGCCCTGGTCTGTGGGGAATCAGTTTAGGAATTCCCTGAACTTGCATCAACGGAGTAACAAGGCTTAGGATGAGAGCGTCCAGAATAGGTAAACAGGGTGAAAGCGCCCCCAGCATAGAACAAAAGTGTAGGGCTGCTTCCGCAGGAAGAAAGTATCCAGAATAGGTAAACAGGTAAACAGGGCGATAGACCTCAGCAGCAGGGTGAAATTGGTAATTAGCTAAAAGAGCTAATTAACAAAAGAAAGGTGCCTTGTTGACCCTGAGGTATCACGCTCCATCTGTCTCGTCCCCTAGGCAAGTTGAGATAAACAGACACGGTGCCCCATGCCTGCTGTAAACAGCCATCTGCTAGGCTCTGGGATTTTGTTTTGTATTGACCCAAACCCCTACCACCGCATATCTTTGAAACCCCCTTTCTTTCGCACACTTGAGTTGATGATCACTGTTTCATTGTCTCTTTGCGCACGTACGTCCATCACGTCTGTAAGCCTTCCGATCCTAATAAGTACGGAACAAGGACCCTTACTCTGGGCTCTTGTCTCCTCCTGGACATTAGCCTCTCTCGTATTTAATTCTGCGTCTGCTCTCTTGCTGGACAAGAGAGAACTCCAGACTCAAAATCTGCAATGCTGGCCCAGGCAAGACCTCCTGGCTGCTCTTATGTTCCATGTCCCCTTGAATTCTGGTCTTGGAGCCCCTACCAAGCAGGTCAGGGGACTCTGGTCATTCAGTGTTACCTTTCGTTGAGGAGAGAGGGACAGAGGACTAAGAGACTCTGCCCTTTTCCAGAGAGTATTGACTTCCTGCGTGTCTCTAGAGCCTCATCAGTGGGAGGCCCACTCATCAGAGATAAATTGACCCTTGGAAAGGCCAAAGGTTCATCAGGATGCCCGTTTGCCCCAGTGATCTATCGGCCATTTGGGTTTGTTTTGGTGGGGAAAGAAACAATAGTTCTGCTTCAGATGCAACCAAAATGCCGTATGGATGGCAGTGGAGCCAAGGAGGCTGGGCGGCTGAACGTGTCCCAACCTGGTCATTCATCACTGGTGTCAGTCGTCCTGATACCTGATTTACTTGTTCTTCGGTGCGTGGGGAGGAGACATTCTACCCGGCGCGATGCTGGGTGGGCCAACCCTTCTCTGTCAGTGCAGCAGTGAGCCTGCTATCCTCCCGTGGTGCAGCTCAGTCTCTGGAGGGCACTGGGAAGACAGGGGAAGAATGAGGCTGGTGGCAGATTTCCTTGTCCCCAGTGAGTCCTCCAGGCTCTGGGTCTGTCAACGCCCGGAGGCTGGAGGGGTAAGTGGGTTCTTCCTCCCTTTCTCTCAGACGCACAGGGGCCCCGAGGCTGTTTCGCAGGGTGTTGTCCTGGAGACCTTGTGCACTGGGGCTAACCCTGGGCTCTAGACACCCCGCTGTGGGCCAGTGCAAATGACTGTGTTCCTGGCCTTTCCAACTCCCCTTCCAGAAATGCAGGCCATCCCATGAATTTACTGTGTGATCTTGAATAAGCCCTAAAACTTCTCTGGTCCTCAGTCTCTGCATCTATCAATAATGACTTCTACCCGGGCATAACAGATCGTGTGTTTTCCAAAGCGTGGTTTGTGCCCACCTTTGCCCCCACTCCCTATCAGAAGTCCTGAGCACATTTATTTAAAACGTGTTGCTGGGTCTCATGCCAAGGAATTCTGATTTAATGGTACTGGGGTCGGCCCAGGTATCTGCATTGTTACCAAACTCCCAAGGTGACATTTTAATGCATTTCGCTTCCCTCAATTCATGTCGCGCTGGCAAACTGAACCTTTCCATTTAGCACCGGATCATGTCATTTATTGCGTTGATCTTCAATTATTTCAGTGACATAATGTAGCCTGCTTTGACCAGCATGCAAGCTCCGTGAAGGCCAACCTTCTGGTCTTTTCCTTTTTCAAAATCGCCCTGCAGGTTGATTAGGATGGAAGAGGAAGGAACTTTCTAGGGTGACAGCAATATCAGGGGTATAGGTGACACTGATGTAGCCATTTGCCAAAGCCCACTGAATCGTAACACAAAAACCCTTGGCATGGAATTTCACCGCGTCTGAGTTAGACCTCAATTCCGCAAATTAAGTCAATTAACGTTGAAGAGAACAACAACGGAACACTGATTCAAAATTCCCCTCTAGATCACAGAAAGGCAGTGGGTGTGAGTCAGCAATGCGTCCTTGGGGGGTGGGGGGTGGGGGAATGCTGTCAGCAACGTTTGAAAATGTTCTGCAGCCAGCAATTTCTTTCTAAACTAAAGCCTCTCGCACCCTGATCGCCAATGGTGGCAAGGCCAATCATCGCAGGGGCAGCCCTTGGAGTGGGGGCTGGCAGGGGTTCTGGAATGACTCAGGAAAGCATCCGGAGAGGAAGGAATGCCCCGTCCGTTGTCTATTCCCTCCTGGCAACCGGTACTGAGAGGCCCTGAGATACGTGTCTGATCTGCAGCCAATCAGCCCCAGCCTCTGCCCTCTGCCCCGCCTACCACCCTCTCCAGGATAGAGCCGTGAAGGTTGCCCAGCTTCATTCCAGACGTATCTCGGAGGCTGCTTTCATACATGAACATGTGCATTCCTTCCCTCCTTCATCCTGCATCGTCGATCCAGCATCTCCGTAGCAGGCACCGGGCTGGGGGCCGCCGTCGCTACAGTGAATGAGAAGCGGTTGTCTGTCCCCAAAGCCCCACAGTCAAGGGGCCAGCTAAGTAAATGCGCGATTTAAGGGCGGGATGGGAAGCACGGTCATAGGTCCTTGAGTCTGTGACCCCAGAGGAGGGACTCGCCACTGGGGGAAGGGGCTGGTGGTGAGCTCCGAGGGCTCCCTGGGGACAGGGGGATGGCATCATTTGGCTGGGGGCGTGGTGAAAAGGGAGACCTGGGAACAGGCTAGACCACGAGCTGTCTAAAGAGTTCGGACTTTACCTCGAAGCTGCCGAGTCCTGTTGTTGTTTCTCCAATATAGGAAGGACACGCTTTGAATTTTATTTCGCTCCCCTTTTAACCCAAGGAAATGCACAGTAATGCCTGCCTCTCTGGTCTCCGCCCCACAGCGAGAGGAGCCAGGCCCTGAGCTCCAGCGGCCAGACGTCCCTGGGGGTCGCCTCCTTAACTACTGCCTTCCAGTCCTGAGGAAACACAGAGGCAGGGCATACGGACCTCAGGTTCTCCAAACCCCAGCTGAATAGCTGAATTCTGGTCTTCCACGATTATTCTTGGGGCTGTGAAACTGCTAGTGACTTCCACGCTGGCTTGTTCGATAACTGGTTCTACCTGTCGAAGGAAGCAGCTGGGATACCTGGTACCATCTCATCCATCCCGAGGTGTTCTGTCTGATAACCTCAACTCTACCAGAGAGACCTGGGAATAAAAACATTTCCAAGTGTAGAAAGTCAATGCCATCAGATCCATGCTGTAGGCACCTGTTGGCACGTATTCAGTTACCCGGTCCTTTACATAGGGGCTGATCTGTTCATGTTCCACGCGATCGGGACAAGCCTGGAATTATCCATTTCCAGCCCAGGGCAGATTAAAAGTAACAGCTCAGAGTGTGGGCAAGATCCGACTCCACAGAAAGCAGGTGAAGGGGAGAATTTATTTATTTTTTAATGTTTATTTGTTTATTTTTGAGAGAGAGAGAGAGAGAGAGGCAGAGGAAAGGGGAGACAGAATCCTAAGCAGGCTCTGTGCTGTCAGTACAGAGTCCGATGTAGGGCTCAAACTCGTGGGACCCCAAGATCATGACCAGAGCCGAAATCAAGAGTTGGACACTTACCTGAATGAGCCACCCAGGTGCCCCCAAGAGCGAGGATTTAAAAGAAACAACTTCTAGGGGCACCTGGGTGGCTCAGTTGGTTAAGCGTCCGACATCGGCTCAGGTCATGATCTCGCAGTTCGCGAGTTCAAGCCCTGCATTGGGTTCTATGCTGACAGCCTGGAGCCTGCTCTCTCTCTCAGGGATAAAGAAACATGAAAGAAAGAAAGAAAGAAAGAAAGAAAGAAAGAAAGAAAGAAAGAAAGAAAGAAAGAAAAGAAACATGAAAGAAAGAAAGAAAGAAAGAAACATGAAAGAAAGAAAGAAAGAAAAGAAAGAAAGAAAGAAAAGAAAGAAAGAAAGAGAAAGAGAGAGAAAGAAAGAAAGAGAGAGAGAGAAAGAAAGAAAGAGAGAAAGAAAGAAAGAGAAAGAAAGAAAGAAAGAGAGAGAAAGAAAGAAAGAAAGAAAGAAAAAGAAAGAAAGGAAGAAAGAAAGAAACAACCTCCTGCAGCTACGGAGGGAGAGAGAGACAAAAGTCCTCCTAAGTCCCCTTGGCCTGGGGGCACTTCTTTCCAGTGGAGCAAACATTTTCATTGCTGCAAGGAAACAATCATTTTAATAGTCATCCTGTAAAGTCTACTCAGGTTTGCTGTGCTCTGTTTAATAAGGCTGAGACATGCGCAATATACGTCAGAAAAAAATACCATCAGAATCATTACAGTATCGAAATGTTAGTGCTTCAGGGAACACGTTGCAGTTGTCTGGGAATTTCGTTCACAGGACAGCGTCACTGTCCAGTGGTACAAAAATGAATGAAGCGTTTTTGTGTTTGTAAATTACACCGAGCGAGTATCAGGCGACACAACCAAAACAGCCTTTACAGGGAAACTTACAAACAGAATTCTAAGTCTTTCCCTTCCCACAGTATCAACTTCCCTCCATGCATAACAAAGAATTTAGGAAGGGCTCCTTTACCCTTTTTTTTATCTGAACATTTTTTTAATGTTTATTTATTTTTGAGAGAGAGACAGAGAGAGACAGAGTATGAGCAGGGGAGAGGCAGAGAGATAAGCTGAGCAGACAGAATCGGAAGCAGGCTCCAGGCTCTGAGCTGTCAGCGCAGAGCCCAACGCGGGGCTCGAACCCACAAACTGAGATCATGACCTGAGCTGAAATCAGATGCTTAACCTACTGAGCCACCCAGGCGTCCCTTTCTTTCTTTTTTTCTTTTCTTTTTCTTTTTCTTTTTCTTTTCTTTTTTCTTTTTTTTTTTTTTTTTACAGTAACAAGCAGTGAAGCTCTTTGGTGCTGACTCAAGGGTCAGCAGGTTTGACGAACCTTGGGAAACCCAAACCTGCCACACCTAGACGACACCATTTCTTCCCCGCCCCTCAGAACCACACTGGGAATGGTTGTTGTCTTCGTGCCCAGCAGTACTTGTTCTTAAATCAAGGGACCAATGAATCTCATAGATGTTAGCATCCAGTGAGAGTCTGCTAGGATCAATAAAACTTTGGGTAGGTGAGGTATCGGGGCAGTATTTGGTGCAGGTGAGATTCTGACCCCCTTGAGGCTGGATAGAGCTGGGACCCTTGGCTGAAAGCCTCGAAGCTCGAAAAGCATGGTTGGGGGGAGCTATTAAGAGCAAACTTACGAGCTGTTATTTAGTTGTTTGGTAACACTTGACGCTGGTAAAAAGGTCTCAAGGTCTATTTTCTTCACCAATTATTCTTTGCAACTTATGAAATGCTTTCACATGTACTACCTTAGTTCTTACGTTCTTCCCAATGCCTCCAAAACTTCTGCTTTTTTTTTTTTTTTTTTTTTTTTTTTTACTTTGGCTTCATACTTAAAAAAAAAAAAGAGAAGGGGCGCCTGGGTGGCTCAGTGGGTTAAGCAGCCGACTTCGGCTCAGGTCATGATCTCATGGTCCGTGAGTTTGAGCCCCGCGTCGGGCTCTGTGCTGACAGCTCAGAGCCTGGAGCCTGTTTCAGATTCTGTGTCTCCCTCTCTCTGACCCTCCCCTGTTCATGCTCTGTCTCTCTCTGTCTCAAAAATAAATAAACGTTAAAAAAATAAAAAAAAAAAGAAAAGAGAAGAGAAAAGAGAAGAAAAGAGAAGAAAAGAGACAAGAAAAGAGAAAAGGAAGGAGAAGAAAAGAGATGAGAAGAGAAGAGAAGAAAAAAAAAGAAAAGAAAAGAGAAAAGAAAAGAAAAAAGAAAAGAAAAAAGAAAAGAAAAGAAAAGAAACACATTGAGAAGAATAGTTCTGGACATTGAGAAGAATAGTTCTGGGTTTCTGTTAATTGAGTTAACGAAATGGAAGCCTCTTCGATTGCATAACTTGGGGTTTTTCTGAAGTCTCCTCCTGATGAAAAATTAGCGAAACCAAAAGGGGAAGATAAAAGCATTATTTTTCTTCTTCACGTTTACTGGTATTTTCCAAATCCCTGCAGTGTTACTCCTGACAAACGGTTTACTTGGTGAGGTCTATGCTCTGGTTCAACTCAGAGTTTTGGATTTTTTTTTTTTTTTGATTTTTTAGTTTTTTTTTAATGTTTATTTTTGAGAGAGAGACAAAGTGTGAGTGGGGGAGGGGCAGAGAGAGAGGGAGGCACGGAATCCCAAGCGGACTCCAGGCTCGGAGCCGTCAGCCCAGAGCCCGACGCGAGGCTCGAGCCCACGAACCGTGAGATCACGGCCTCAACCGAAGTCGGACACTCAACCGACTGTGTCACCCAGGCGCCCTGGATTATTTTTGTTGGGTGACACTCCGTGTTTTCCTACCTTGCTTTGAATTAAATCCTAGCAGCCCGAGCAGGGAGAACACAAAGGCCAGGAATCAAGAGAAGCGAGCTAGGGCCACTTAATACCTTCATGCCTTGTCTTCCTCGACCACGGGCAGCGAGCATCGCCTCGCTCGCAGGTGGCTTGTGACCGGTGGAAGAAGACGCGTGGAGCATCTTTAAAGGACGGACCCTTAAATCCCACAGGACCTCAGTATCCAGGGCAGCAATCAGTACAGCTCACTGGAACAGAAGACGCTATTGCTACTCGTTGGGAAAGCATCACGGCTAACTTCCAAACTAGAAAATTCGCAAGGGTCCGCCGTGTGCTCGTTTGGTTGGTTGGTTTTTTCCCGGATATAATGTCAAGTTCCGTGCTTCTAATCACTTTACCCCAAAGCAGCTCTCTTGAGAAATAGTTGGCATGATGAGAATTATTGGATGTGTCACCTTAGACATCCATCCCCGGGCGTTGTCAGAAGCCAGCGTAAGGGGAGCATTGGGAAAGCCCACTTACATTTCCTCCTCACCTGGAATATTCTCTCTCTGCAGATTTCCTGATGTCAGTGCGTTTGCTGGCAAGGCAGCCAGCTGTTCCTGGTGGGAACTCCCGGGGACACTGCCGCAGTCAGGCCCACTGTGTGTAAAGACACTTTCGGCCACAGTTCTTGGTGCTGTGCAACCTGTAGCTGCTGACACGTTTCCGGGGTGGGGTGGGGTGGGGGGGTTGCAGAGCGATGGCCGGAGACCGCGTGGGGGTCTGTGGTATGAATTCCCCCCTGCTGGCACCGGTCACCTCCAGAGTCTGCGGACTGGGGAGGATGCTTTCTTTTGCCTTTATGCGTCTGCCTTTCACCTGCTTTCCCAGCCAGCTGGCATCTCGGTCGCCTTCCCTCTGTTGACTGGAGCTGGGATGTGTTTGGCTTTTCACGGATTGTGAGTAATTATTAACTCTGTGGGGTAGGTTGTTGTTTTATGTTCAGAACATTATTAGGGGGCTTTGAGATGCCGCAGCTCGATAAGGCCTTTGGAGGCTGTTCTCCTGGGGGTTCCCGGGAACCCGACGATGGTGCCCTGGCCCCACAGGGGGACCAACCCAGTTTCCCGAGAAGGAAGTGCTTTGCACTGGAGGGCAGAGAGAGCACTCTGTCATCAGCCTGGCTTCCTGATCTAATGCCAGGAACCTCAAGTTGCTAAAATCCTCCGGGAGACAAGGTTCAGGTTTCACATGGGGCTGTCCCGGTCGGTGAAGGTCAGCCGCCTGTCCACGCACGTATGTTTTGGACCCTTCCTCTGAGCCATCGGAGGGCTCCCTGCAAACTGCCTGCCACCGGCTTGCTCAGGAGAGCTGGGAGAAGAACGATTCTAGAAAGGCGCCCGCAGTCCATCGGCGGAGGTCATATATTGAGAGTTCTCTTGGGGCATTACCTCGTGGATTCTGGGAGGCAGGGAAAGGGGTTAGGGGACCCTAGAGAGAGGGAGAGAGAGAGATGTTGACCAGAGAAGAACGAAAGTGGAGCGATGCTCGCCCTCCGGTAGTGAGAACTTAGCACACGATCAGCACCCGTGCCCACGGAGCCTTGCCGGAGGCCATGCGTCACTCCCGCTGTGGCTGTCGCACACGGTCTGAGCAAGACAAACAGGACTGAACCCTTTCCAGGGAAGCTTGATGCCCTCGAGGGTCGATGCCACTTTGGACATAAAGCAGAGATCCTTGTCTGATTGGTGGCAACTTGTTCAGAATTTCCAAGCATTCAGTACTAGTTAACATGAAAGTGAGTAGACCAGTGATAATAAACACTGGTGGGAAACTGGCTTGCCCTTTCCTATGGCCTAGGCCTCACATTTTGTGCATCTGTTGACCCTTCTGGCCAGTTCTCCTTCCCCTCTCTGTAGCTGCTCGGGATTGTCTTGTCACCTTTTCTGCAGTCCCCACCTCCAGCCAAAGTCTGCTCATAGGAAAAGAGCCCACACCAAGTCTGTTCACACTGGAAAGGCCAATATATCCCCTCTTCCAATAATATCGGCATGACTATTATCCTTACCAGGAGAAAGAAGTTTCAGTCAAAGGAAATCATATCTAACTGAAGTTTTAAGAGAAGTAGAACGAGTATAAGCATTTATTGAGTGCCTACAATGGCCCAGGTATCATGCTGTGCACATGCCTCTGGGGAGACAGTCTTATATTCATTTCCTCAAGAGTAACCTCTCTAATGGTACATAGTGTTTTCAGCCTGAAATGACTCACGGACTTAATTTTTAGACCCCTCGCTCATCAGAATCCAGAAATGGAGAAGCCGAGTAAGAACAGCGAATCGAGGCCTTTCTCCCCGGCTTTGGCCAGATCACTGTCACTTGTGTTCATTTTAAATCCTGAACTTCAGGGGGTGCCTGGGTAGCTCAGTTGGTTGAGTGTCTGACTTCGGCTCAGCTCATGATCTTACAGCTCATGAGTTCGAGCCCTGCGTCGGGCTCTGTGCTGACAGCCCAGCGCCTAGAGCCTGCTTCGGATTCTGTGTCTCCTCTCTCTCTCTCTCTCTCTCTCTCTCTGCCCCTCCCCCACTAGTGCTCTGTCTGTCTCTCTCTCTCAAAAATAAACATGAAAAACTTTTTTTTTTTTTAATCTTGAGTTTCAGGAAAACTTCTGCCTTCAGAGTTCAACTAAAAAATAAATTTTTAAAATATCTTGTCTGGAGGTGCCTGGGTAGTTCAGTCAGTTGAGCGTCCGACTCTTGATTTCAGCTCAGGTCGTGATCCCAGGATCAGGGGATTGAGACCCGAGTAGATCTCTGCGATGTCTGTTTAGGATTCTCTCTCTCTCAGAGAATCAGAGAATCAGAGAGTCTCTCTCTCTCTCTCTCTCTCCTCTCTTCCTCTCTCTCTGCCTCTCCCCCGATCATGTTCCCTCTTTCTTTAAAATAAAAAGAAATAAAATAAAATGCCTTCTTTGGCAAAGAGGAATCTTTTGAAAGGATTTAAGCAGGGATATACGTGGTTATATTCATTTTTCAAACTATCACCCTTGGGCCGTGTGGAGAAGGGATAGAGCCTAGAAACAGTTCTGCAGAGGAGAGACCTAGAGGGCCCAGACAGAGGCTTAGGACGTCATGAAATTTGCAAAGACAAGAGAAGGGATGTGAGAGATGCCGAGATCGGGCTTCCAGGCCCTGGTGACTCCAAGCCTGGTCTTTGGACCGGCAGCCTCGGCACCCCCTTGGGAGGCCGGGAGAAATGCAGAGTCTCAGGCCCCACCCTGGAGCTGTTGTGACAAGATCCCCAAGTGATGCCCACGCCCCCTTGAAATGTCCGAAGCACTGCTTTAGAACTGTTTCCCTGGCCAGGGCAAATGATGAAAGACCGTATGATGACTTTGACCTGACTTTCAGGCATCACAAAATAGGTGACCTTTTGGAAGAGTGCTTTACCGCAGCAGCTCAGTTTTGACAAGGGCTTTCTGGGGCCAAGACATCAATCACTGAGTTGGCAGGTAATGATGCTGTTTGAAGACCTCATTGCTCTTTTATTCTATCCTCCTTTTCTCTGCAGGCACAGGTTTCTTCAAGCATCTAGAACCATCTCTCCCGATTTGAGGTGTCCTACTGAATTGGTTCATGGTAAACCTTTGATGCCTAGACTATTCTTGACTTTGTTTTATTTTCTCCCAACGTTTTCTTGCCTAATGTGTTTTTTTTTAATTTTTTAAATGTTTATCTATTTTTTGAGACAGAGAGACAGAATATGAGCAGGGGAGGGGCGGGGAGAGAGGGAGACACAGAATCCGAAACAGGCTCCGGGCTCTGAGCTGTCAGCACAGACCCCGACGTGGGCTCGACCTCAACAAACCGTGAGATCGTGACATGAGCCGAAGTTGGACGCATAACGGACTGAGCCATCCAGGCACCCACCTTGTCTAATGTTTTATTCTCTCTGAGCTTGCTACTTTCAGGAAAAAGTCTGATGGCAAGGTATTGTACTTCTTCCAAGAAATATTTCAGTATTAGCAGAGTCTTAACTCACAGACATTAGGGATGAGACTCTTACAAGCACGGAGTTAATGAGGTAATATTTGGAGGCCCTGGGGGGGAGGGGCTTGAAGATCTGCTAAGTTAGACAGCACGGTCTACTGTTGTTCCTCTACACATACCTTGTGCTCCTGAAATTCTTGATCTCAAAGGACTGTGCTCCTTCTTAGGTGGAATGCGATTTCCCAGCTTCCCTCATGCCTCCAGGCTGGGGTAGGTGCCCCCCACCTGTGTGGTCTCCTCGGGCATACCTCCGCCAGGGCCAGGGCGTGCAATCACTCTACACTCTGTTGGTTTACGTGTCCCTCCCTCCCTTGATCTGGGTCTTTTCATCTTTACACCCTCAAAGCATAGCAGAGTGCCTAGCTCATACCGGAGGCACAATAAATATTTGTTAAGTGAGTCAATGAAAGAATGTGTGACTGGGAAGGAGGCTGGTTTGGGGTGTAGGATGGGTTTGGGGAATCAGAACTACAGTGCATTTAGCAGTTTGGGATTAGAACTCGTGAACTTCTTGGGACGCCTGGGTGGCTCAGTCTGTTAAGTGTCCGACTCTTGATTTCGGTTCAGGTCACGATCTCACGGTTCGTGGGTTGGAGCCCCACGTCGGGCTCTTCGCTGGCAGTGCAGAGCCTGCTTGGGATTCTCTCTCTCTCCCTCTCTCTCTGCCCCTCCTCTGATTACTGTCTTTCTCTGTAAAATAAATAGATAAACTTTAAGGGGAAAAAAAAAGCAAGAAAGAACTCATGAACTTCTTAACTTATGCTGAGGTCAGGAGCTACTCTGTATTCTCACCTGGGTTTTTGAGTATCTCTGAATGACTCTTAATACCCTAATGGGCTCTTCTCGTGAACAATAATCTAGAACATTCCTTCCCACCTTAACTTTATGGGCAAGTGTAGAAACTTCTCCTCAGTTATTTTCCCTAAGGGACTTGAGTACCACAAACTGTAAGGTGGGTTTGGTCACTTATTTTTACTTTAATGGGTGATTTATTCTTAGTTACAGAGGTATTTTTAGTATGCTTTTACTTGTTGACCACTGAGAGCCCAAGGAACAATAGACTGGCATAAATTGACTCTGGCCAACTGTGTTTGTGGGGGAATTCCTGGCCTTAAGAAATGATACACTCATACCCAGTCTAGCCACCCCAAGCAAATTCCATGACAATACAAGGAATGTCAGGAATACAAAAGCAAGAAGAATACTTCTGTTCCAGCTTCAAACTTGGGGGATGCATTCCTCCCCACCTGAGCTTCATAATCTGTCTACAGAAGGAGGAAACAAAGACAGAGCCATGGGAATAAAGAATAACAGAGTATGTGTGTACATGAATGGACACGTGCTTTTGGTCATCGTTTTGGTCATCAATGATCCTCTGTTGTGGCAAGCAGGCCTCGCAATTAATCTTTCAATTCTTCTCTACTAACGATCCTCTGAACAGAGCCTACTGGCCAGTGTTTCCTAGCCCTTCATTCTTCATTCAAACACCTCTGAAATGTCATTCTCATTCTGCGTGCTCCCAACGCCCCCACACCCGCCCATGGTGGCCATCTCTTTTTTATTTCATTTTCCCAAAGCTCCATCCAACGTCACACAGTTACACATGGTGGCACGCTGGTCTTTTCTGGTCACTGTCACATGTATATTATGTAAGAACATTGAGAGAGTGTCTTTGACAACGAACCCCAAACTTATTTTCAGCCCTTTCTCCCCCGTGCCATGGAAACATTCTTTGGCTTACTCTAAATCACAAATGAGCCATCCGTCTGGATCAAGATCATGTTTCTTGCGCTCCATCACACAGACTGAGGCTGGCTCCTCTTCCCACGTTGGAGGGAAAGGCCTTAATTTTATGCTCTGATCATCAGAGTTATATAGCATGCACATGGTCAAGACTGAGACAATCTGCGCATGAATGGGGGGCTCTGGAAATGACACTTACCGAGAAGAGGAAGGCACCAAAGACCTTCTTCGCCTCTTTTCAACATTTCTTAGAGCCAATCCTAACTTTCGTTCTAGTACTTTTAATTTAAGAGACTTCACTGGATTTCCTCTTGTGTTTGCCAAAGCTTTGCCGACCTGAAATGATTAATGCTTTTTTCAAGTTTGTAAGTTGCGTTTCTTGGGTTCAAATGCAAGATTCATAATCTATTGTGAATGTAGGTTACTACTGACATTTAACCAATGGAGTTGATCGAACTAGCTTCTAATACAAAAGTGGGTGCCTGGCTTTGGCGTGATCATGGGAAAGCAACAAGTTTTCATTATGTGAACCATTTACATGCTCTATTGAATAGCCAAAAAAAAAAAAAAAAAGGAAAAGAAAAAAGGGAGAAAGAAAAAGAAAGAAAGAAAAGAAAAATGAAATGCCACGTCTAAATTAAAAATCCATTACTCAGGGGGCGCCTGGGTGGCTCAGTGGGTCAAGCGTCTGACTCCTGATTTCAGCTCAGGTCATGATCTCATGGTTCGTGGAATGGAGCCCTACATCAGGCTGTGCACTAATGGTGCAGAGCCTACTTGGGATTCTCTCTCTTGCTCTCTCTCTCTCTGCCTCTCCCCTGCTTGTGTGCACATGCTCTCTCTCTCTCTCTCTCTCCCGCTCAAAATAAATAAACATTAATTTTTTTTAAAAAAAGCATTACTCAGATCTTAGTGACAATACAAGATTTTTCTTTTTTTTTTTTTTAATTTTTTTTTTCAACGTTTATTTATTTTTGGGACAGAGAGAGACAGAGCATGAACGGGGGAGGGGCAGAGAGAGAGGGAGACACAGAATCGGAAACAGGCTCCAGGCTCTGAGCCATCAGCCCAGAGCCCGACGCGGGGCTCGAACTCACGGGCCGCGAGATCGTGACCTGGCTGAAGTCGGACGCTTAACCGACTGCGCCACCCAGGCGCCCCTCTTTTTTAACATCTGCAGGATGGGCACAAATATAACATCAGGGCCAACTGCACTTAAAGTCCCATATTGCAGAGAATATTATTTCCTAATCTAATTCAGTTATTTCTTTTCTTCTCTCTCTCTCTCTCTCTCTCTCTCCTTTTGTATGTGTGTGTCTCATTTTTTTGCTCTCTGAAAGATGGCAAATCGTATAGTTCAGTGACGTAAATTATCTGAACAATTTACTGGACAAGTTCCTGGCAGAAAAGGCTACTGGCTCCTATGTTCCCTTTCATGCTGCCCTGAGGAAGCAACGTGCCCTGAGGAGCCTGGGGTGGCCTGATTGGGCTGTATTGTTTTCATAGCCATAGCCAGCTGCTTAGGGGCCGAAGGAGTAAAGCACAGTCTCCCACTCTCTCTAAGAAGGCTCAGGCCGGATCTCGTTCTTGCCCCTTCAGTTCTGCTGCTCTGCCTCTGGTAATGGTCCGAATTTCATAATTCAGGGAAAAGAGAACACCAATTACGCCCCTGGACAATTACGGAATAGCTGTCCGTGCCATGCCAGGATCTTACCAATTCCGGCCTGCGATCGGTCCCTACCCTGAAGAATGCGTTCTGGTGTGTCTGCCACGCCGGCATGTTTACAAATAAGATATGAACACAGTTGTTAATCATCTGGCACCTTTTAGAAAGACGCAGTCATCCTGCTGTCTAGCTTTCGGTGTTGTGAAGGTCTGACATGGCAATTGTGAGGCGTTCTAGTGCTTTCCTTTATTGGCTCTAAATCAGGGATGTTCAAACGTTTGCAGACGAGGGCTCAGCCAGACCCTTGAGCTGCAAAGGCTCCTTTTACCTGGCCAGAAAGGGGTGGCCCTGCCAGTTTCTCCAGGTTCGCCCTAACTGTCTCTTTCGTATTTCTTATGGAGGGCACGTGTGGATACATGCGTTAAATGTACCTAGAAGGTAACAGTTGTGGGTAAAACAGTCTCAACTTCAGGTCGTAGCGAGCCTTACCGATTCAAGACATCTCAGGCCAGAGAACGGAATGGGATTATCCACCTTTTCCATTCGCTTTTCTTCCTCACGTTCCACATGTGTGTTTGGTGTTGCCCAAACACCAGCCACCAAACACGCCCGACGCCAAACAGAACAGAGTTAAAACCATCAGTTTCTCTCCCCGGGTGATCACCCAGGTCCAAATTTCCCATTTCTGTGACTACGTGTGATTTTGAACGCCTGGCTTTCTTCACCGGCGGAAGGTCTCGGGACATCCGCTCGCCACCCACCACCGGGTTCACAACTGGGCTGGGGAAGCAGCCCCCGATCAGTGTACCTGCGTTCAGCCTTCCTCTCTGCCCTCCCCGTGATTTCCAGAACAGGCTCCCGCAGACGCTCTTGGCAGCGCATTCGGTCACACAACAAAAAGTTCAGTCGATTACCTTAGACCTCTGACAACTGGCTTTCTTTTTGCTCGTCTCCTCCTCAACACAGCCTCTTTCCGACTCAGATGACGTGCTTGTTCTTCTTCCTCACAAGAATGGCTAGATGGTTGCCCTTAAGGCTTTGTTCAAGTCTGTCCACTAACCTGGAATCCTCTCTTCCCTACTCCCCACACCCCTGTCAAGACTGGAGCTTCTCATCCAGGAGAACACTTTCTTCAATTAGGGGGCCACTCTGATGACCTCTTCACTCTGCTTCCTCTGCCCCCGGAAGGTTTTAGTCTGTTGAAGTCTGAGTCAATGTCAAATCATTTTGACCTAATGATACGTTGCTTTATAATTACTCACAGAGGACTCCTGGTACACTTGGAACGTACCTTGTCCAAACTCTCCCCAACCCATCTGCATGGTAGAAAGCTTTTTGAAGTCAGGAGCATGTATCTATCCTATTGTCTTTTATGCCCCTCCCCCCAACAGTCATGTGTCTATCCAGCATTCATTCAACAAATGTCCATAAGCATGTAAGGGCAGCAGACACAGGAGTGAGGAGGATAGACCCAGCCCTTGGCGTTAAAAGCCAGCATGGAGTGGGCTCATAGAACGAATATCCTGGCACATAAAGGGAAAATTAGGCATCTATTTTCCAAAGGAGTAAGAAAGCATGTGTGATAGCTTCACAAATAGTGGCAAGAGAAATGGGAGAATCACATCTGATTATTTATTTTATGACACAACAACACAATTAGAAAATAATATGGCAGGCATTTACCAGATTCTGCAGACCTTCTATGTCCTCTCAAAACAGTAGGGCCAGGCTTCTGGAGTCCTAGAAGTATTCTACCTCTTGATCTGGGTAATGACTACACAAGTGTGTACAGATATATAAATCCATCAAGCTATACATATGTTATAACTCAATAAAACAGATTGTGTGTGCGTGTGTGTGCGTGTGTGTGTGCTTAAAGAAAAATGGTAAGAAGAAAAGCAGAGTAAAAACTTGGCTTGGAGCGTGTCCTCTTATTGCCATAAAAATCCCTCCAAATCAGCCCTGCCTAGATCCCTAGGACCCAGGTTGGAGATATCTTTGTGGGCATAAAGTGCACAGCCATCTGAATGGATTCTTGTTGCATTCCATGCAAGCCTTGGAGTGAATAAGTGATTCTTAGATGCTAGAGGATTGGTAATGAGCCTGAAAATCAGTGCAATGTTTCTGAACTTTGGTAGCACATTGAGACCAGCAGGGCATTCTTAAAGAAACACCGGTGCCTAGACCCCACCCTCTGAGATTCCGATTTCATTGGTCTTGGATGGGGTCCTAAACCACTACTGTTTGAAAGGTGCCCCAAGAGTTTTTAATGTGCAGCAAGAATTCATAATCCCTAGCGACTCCCATGCTCTCTTTATAGAGTTAAGGGAACGGGATTTCACAAAGTTTAAGTGATTTGCCTCCGGCTGTGCTTCTGGGCACACCTCTCAATTACCGGGGTACAGTGTGGAATGTACCCATGCCTGGGAAGAACCCACTGGCTCAAGGCTACAAAGGACAAAGTGGTCAGAGCCAGGAATAAAGTTTAAATGTTCTGGTTCCTGAACTCTACTTTGTTCTACTTCTCCCCCAAATGGAGACATGATTATTGGCAAGAGCTTTCGAAATAAAAATTTTAGCTCTTGCTTTAATCTAAAAATTTGAACTCATCAGAGAGACTCCCCCCTGGCTGGAAAGATTAGAAGGAATCTAGAAGGGTGGAATTTACTCTTTAAAAATTCTTCTTGATGTGAATAAACAATGTCAATGGCTCTCCCAAGTCTTACTTCTCATTTCCCTCCTAAGCAGCCTGTCCCCAGCCCCCGCCGATAAAAGCTGTCAGTTGGGTTCATACATTTGACATAACAGACATTGTGGCATCACAGTGGCACACTTCCATACTAAAATATAATTCAAGAAACCAGAAAAATGAGGGAGAAATTAGTCAGAAAAAGACCAATGAAGAAACTGATGGATACTGAAACATCTATTTGAGAGAGAGCATTAATGAGCTCTTTGCAAGCTAGCTCAAAACTTTCAGCAATCTATGGGCTGCCCAACTAAGATGACGTCAAGACTCTATAATGGTAAGTTGAAATCTACAAGGAGCTATTTAAGACGTTGAATAAAATGTTTTTAACAGCCTACAGAAAATTCATTAGTGAGATCCCCATTTAGAAGCAAACGTAAAGGACTTTCTCAGAAATCCATCATCTAGACAAGTTGAAAGTAGTTCATCTTCCTACGGTATTTTTTTTTATCAGTGCTTTCCTTTGAGACAATCAGGCAATTTCTGCATTCACATGTGATGACTGATTTTTTTCTCTTTTTTATGGCTTTCATCTGGATAGTCATGTACATTTTAGATGGACGATCATTCTGTTTTTAACAAGAGTGCACAGTATATTCAAACACAAAAGAAAGATACATCTATTTGGCTTTGTGTCAGTGTGGTTGGATAAATGCACGTAGATGAGAGATTGGTGTAGATCAAATCTAACTTGTTTTTAGGGTTGGAAAATGCAGGAAATAAGTGATAGTGGAGCTCTGATGTTGAATAACACTGAATACAGCTATGGTCTGATGTGGAGAAGGACAGCATGGAGAATTTTTCTTTAGGTGCTTTCATCTTTCCTTTTTTTTTTTTTAATTATTTTGTATTTTAATTCCAGTTTAGTTAACAGATAGTGTGATAGTAGTTTCAGGTGTACAACGTAGTGATTCAACAACTCTGTACGTTACCCATCGATCCTCATGGTAAGTGTGCTCTTAATCCCTTTCATCTATGTAACCCATCCTCCCACCTACCTTCCCTCTGGTAACCAGCAGTTTGTCCTCTATCATTAAGAGTATGTTTCTTGGTTTGTCTTTTTTCCCTTTGTTTTATTTCTTAAATTTCACTTATGGGTGAAATCATATGGTATTTATCTTTCTCTGATTGACTTATTTTGCTTAGCATAATACACTGTAGTTCCATCCACGTCGTTGCAAATGGCAAGATTTCATCCTTTTTTATGGCTGAGTAATATTCCAGTGTGTGTGTGTGTGTGTGTGTGTGTGTATACACACACACACATATATATATGTACACACATATATATATGTATAAACACATGTACCGCATCTCTATCCATTTATCTATCGATGGACACTTACTTGGGCTGCTTCCATAATCTGGCTATTGTAAATAATGCTACGATAAACATAGGGGTGCATATATCCTTTCAAATTAGTGTTTTCATATTTTTTGGGTAAATACCAAGTAGCAGAATTACTGGGTCATATGATAGTTCTATTTTTAACTTTGTGACAAACTCCATATTGTCTTCCACATGGCTGCACAGGTTTGTGTTCTCACCAATAGTGCATGAGGGTTTCTTTTTCTCCACATCCTTGCCGCCACCTGCTGTCATCTTTCCTTTCTGAGAGGAAGAGTTGCTTCATCTTCCTTTCCTGAACTAGACTCCTTGTTTTCTATTCTCCCTTCCCTATCCTACCTCTTCCGGGAACTTGCTACTTCAGTCTTCACTTTTTCTATTCTTTTCCATTTCTACCTCCATAAAGGCTTTATTCTTTGCTGAAAACACAAATAGTCTACTTTCATTTGAGGGGGAAAAAAAACCCCACACAGACCACACCAAACCAATAAGCTGATGGCTGGTCATGCTGACCCTTTAAGCTCTCATTTATTTCATCTCTTTCATTTGTTGTCGAATCTCCAAAGCACATTCTCCAAACTCTTTGAGTTCTCTGCACTGGTCGCTATCAATGGCCACTCTCTTCTTGAAATTCTGTTTTCTCCTGGTCTCGAGATCACCTCCCTCTTCTGATTCTCATCTTTTCCTTGTCTATTTCTTTTATATTTTCTTTATCTGTGTTGCACATTTAACTTCACTTTTGTCTTTTTCCAACTTCCCATCCTAGATTTCATACACTCTCATATCAAGACCATCTCCAGCCCTGAGCGCCCTTCCTAAGGGCTGAGCTCACTTTTTCAAAGCAGAATTGACAAACTTCTGCCTAATGGACTAGCTCAGTTTCTTAAAATCCTCACTTTGGCAGGTGGTACTGTTTTTTCCATGCACCCAGGCTCAAAACATTTGAATCATCTCGCACCTTACTGTTGCTTGATATCTGGGACCAATTAATGGCCTATAGAGTACCCATTTTTAAAGATCTGACTCTCATTTTCCTTCTATTTTGTGACCAGTGTCAGCCCCTTATTACATCACGTAAGGACTATTGTAGTAACCTCCTTGCTGATCCTATTGTCACCAGGCTCTTACCTATTAGTACCTTTTAAGCAACACAACTGAGTTTCTTTTGCCTGTTGTCATTTGTATAACATTTCTGTGACTGGACTGCAAACATGGAAAGTCTTTAACCAAGTGCACACATTTTAGATATTCAATAAATGTTTTTTCATCCGTTTATTCACTCATCCAACCAATATTATAAAGTTGCCAACTGTTTAACAAGTTCTGCTAGGTGTTAGAGTATACGTGTGAATAAAATTTAGTTTGTGACCATAAAGGTTTTATGGATTCCTTATTGAACGAATGAATATAAGGAGGAAAGCAAAAGCAAAAAGTGTCTAAGGGAATAAGATATTAGAACAATGTTGAGAAGGCATGAGGTTTTGAGTTAGGCAGATGCTCACTCAAATCTAAACATCACTTCTTACCAGCTCTGTGACTACAGTCAAGAATTCAGAGTAGCACAAACGTTCGGTAAATGATGCTTATATGACTTGGGGTTCTCTGGGAATCAAAAGGCAAAACAAGACTAGATATGACAGATTTATTGAAGAAAACACCTGTGAAGGAGGGAGAAGGAATGTGTAGGGAGAGTTCTCAGACCATGGTGTAGGTCTGATGCCTGGGAAGCAGAAAGAAAAGGAAAGGAGGATCAGATAGGGAGAATCTGAGATTCCAATGCAGTTGCAAGAAAGTCTTGGGCAATTAGATGGGAGTCTTTGAGCCAAAGTCACCCACTGGAGGAAACCTGCGTCTCACAGGAATGGCACCTATGCTTAGCCATTGGGTAAGAGCAATTTACCTGAAGTGTGGCTTCCAAGAATGTGGTCATGGATCTGGAGGGTAGCAGCTGGGGTTGTCATTCAATTATGGCTCCCAAAGCAGGACACCCAAGCAGCATATGACCACTACAATGCTTTTGACTAGAAAAAGAAAAAAGAAAATTCAACTAACAGTTGCTTAAATCAAGAGTTGAGAAGCTGTTTCAATAAAAGAGCAGATAGTAAATCTTACAAGCTTTGTGATTCATACAACTCTGTTGTAGGATAAGAGATGCCATAGACATTATGTTAATATGTAGGTATGACTGTATTCTAATAAAACTTTATTTACAAAAACTGGCAGGAAGCCAAAGTTGGCCTGTGGAGCATAGTTTGCTGATACCTGGTTTACATGGGTAAGGTGATATTTCCTCATCTGATGAGATGTCTAGAGATAAGATTACAGGCAGGTGATGCTTCAGTGACTCAATGTGACATAAGACTTTTCCATCTTTTGATCTCTTATTCTCAGCATCTTTTTTTTTATTTTTTTTATTTTTTTGGGACAGAGAGAGACAGAGCATGAACGGGGGAGGGGCAGAGAGAGAGGGAGATACAGAATCGGAAACAGGGTCCAGGCTCCGAGCCATCAGTCCAGAGCCTGACGCGGGGCTCGAACTCACGGACCGCGAGATCGTGACCTGGCTGAAGTCGGACGCTTAACCGACTGCGCCACCCAGGCGCCCCTATTCTCAGCATCTTAAAAGATAGCAATGACTTCTCTGATGCCTATCCCTTACATCAAGGATAAAATGATTTCTTCCAAATCACCGAGCATCTGTAAGCTAATTAATGAATCACATATTTATGGAGCAGTTATTTCAGATAATGTGTTATTCTAGGTGCTCCCACAGTGAACAAAACAGAACAAATCTTTGTCTAAATTAAATTCACATTCTAGTTGGGGGGTGGGGGAAGGGACAGACAGCAAATAAGATACATAAGTAACATACATAGTACTAGATGGTAGTAGATGCTATAGACAAAATAAAGGCAGGAAAACGGAAGGATATTCCATGTGGTGTCAGTGGGGAGAAATTGCATTTTAAGTGGGGTAGGTCAGTAAAGGTGTCATTGAGTAGGTGGTATTTGAATAAAGATGGTTGTTAAGAGAGTAAACTATAAAAATAAATTATGGAAAGATTTTCCAGAGGGGGGAATCTGTCAAGTGAAAGTTCATTTTCTTTTTTTTTTTAAGTTTTTTCTTTATTTTGAGAGAGAGAGAGAGAGACAGAGAGAGAGAGAGAGAGTGCACACGTGCAGAAGGGGCAGAGAGAGAGGAAGAGAGAATCCCAAGGAGGGTCTGCACTATCAACACAGAAGCCAATGCAGGGCTCTAACTCATGAGCTGTAAGATCGTGACCTGAGCTAAAACCGAGAGTTGAGGTTTAACCAACTGAGCCACCTAGGCACCCCTCAAGTGTGAAGTTCCAATGCGAGATCAGTGTGGCTGGAGCAGAGTGAACCAGGGGGAGAGGGTGAGATACAAGGTAAAAGAGGTAAGGAGGCCAGGACCCGTAGAGGTTTCTGAGCTTCCGTGATGACTTTGCTTCTACTCTGAGTGAGATGTGAAGCTATGAGGCCATTGTGAGCAGAGAAACGACATGATTTACATTTTAATGGACTCACTCTGGGTACAGTGTTGAGACTACATGAAGGAGGGGACAAGATGGAAGCATGTAGCTTCATTTAGATGCTTGAAAGCAAGAGTTGCTGGTGACAGAGCAGGACAGCCGCCGTGGAGGTAAGGAGAAGCATAGAGTTGCAGAATCTGAAGATTGATTGGATATGGTTGGAGCATGAGAAGAAGGGAGGCAGTGATGACTAAGTTCGCAGGCTTGCATGCTGGGGACAATCGAGTAGGCATTTACTTAAATGGTAAAGACGGGCAGAGGGAGGCTACACCAGGAAGGCCGAGAGGACAAATTGGACACGACGGATTGAGGGTCTTATTGGCTCCCTGGTCTAGGATGTTGTATAGGCAATTGGAAACATAAGTCTGCACTTAGACTCAAAGTCCACACTGTAGATGTAAATTTGGGAATCTTCCACATAGGCTTACACCCCATTAACTGGCATTTCGTCACATAA
This sequence comes from Lynx rufus, assembly GCF_022079265.1. Taxonomy (NCBI): domain Eukaryota; kingdom Metazoa; phylum Chordata; class Mammalia; order Carnivora; family Felidae; genus Lynx; species Lynx rufus. The sequence goes on from NW_025814878.1 coordinate 130,073,858, forward strand.
GCAGGCTATCCTAGCTGCAGAGAAGGTAGATAAGCGTATGTTTACCTTTTCTGTCTTCCATAGAGAAAGGCAGCAAGAGAGAAAAGGATTGGTAATGTCTGTGGGTCATTCAACTAGCAATGTCTGTACTTAATGTCTCGTAGTTCTTCAGGTACAAAATAGGGATAATGAAATCTACTTTACACGATGATGGTGAAAATTTACCAGAGGTGGGCTATGGAAAGCTCTGGCCATACTTTAATATGTTCTTTGAATGTACAAATACCCTTTCCTTTCCTTCCAGTGACCTGAGATGCCATGGTAAATTGTTAACTCAGTCTAAAATACTTATTTTTGGACTTCCTCATTTAATAAAGCAGTGACATTGCTATTTTTATAATCACTGCTATAGCAGAAGAAAGGAACTATTTCTTTCCCCCGTGACAGTCACCCACTTTCCAGCGTCGGGTTGGTTAAGCTGGGTTGTCTTCCTCTCACTCACTTTCCTTTCTCTTTTCTTAGGGTAGGGGATTTGTTTTCACTTTTACATTTCAGTTTCTGCACGTAGTAATGGCCAAAGAACTTACAAATTCTTAGCAATGATTAACCATCACAAGACAGGCACCACGCTCCCCCAGTCTGAGACTTCCCTGGAGTGTGTCTGGGAACAACATTCACAAAACATGAAGAAGTACAAGGCAAAACAAAGGGCGTCTACTTAAAGGCCAAGTGGAGGCATGTGTTTGGGCCCCTTTGCAGAACGAAGTCAGTGCGAACCCAATGGCCATCAGAAGGAAACTAACTCTGGAGAAGTTATTCTCCACTCCCACATCTGGCAGAAAAATATGTAGTAGCATTCCTAAGCGCTTTCTCAGCCTAATCAGTCCATTTTATATTTGCTTTACACCCCCTCCTCTCTCCCAGTGCGAGGATAAGGCAAAATGTTTGTGCATGTTTATACCTATAGAGAGTGGCCATAAAGTCTTGGCTTAGGTAATATTATTTTATCAGTTATTGTAGTGTGATAACAATAAACCTTTTACAACGTGTTTGTCTGCTTTTCCAGACTTTGTGGCCACTGTGTGTGTGTGTGTGTGTGTGTGTTTGCATGTATTAGTTAGCTATGGCTGCCGTAACAAAATACCACAGAGTGGATGGTATTTATTTATTTCTTCACAATTCAGGCTAGAAGTCTGAGACCAAGCTGTCAGCAGGGTTCGTTTCTTCCTAGAGCTCCCTCTTTGCCTTGCAGATGGCCACATTCTCCCTATGTTCTCATATGGTCCTTTCTCTGTGCATAGTCTATATCCTAATTTCCCCTTGGAAAAACCCCAGTCATATTGTATTAGGACCCATCCTTATGGATTTCTTTTAACTTTGTCATCTCTTTAAAGATCCTCTCTCCTGAGGTATAGGACTTCAATATATAAATCTTAGAGTAACCCAACTCAGCCTATAACAGCATGTGTTTATACATAAATATAATATATATATAAAAATACATTCATAACGTATTACATATTATATGTCACATATTATATTTATACTTCTTATGCATATACACGCATATACATGCACGCATGTATTACCCACACAGGATTCTGACATATCGTCCGATTTGTCCTTGAAACTTCCTCCTGCCTGTAGAAATACTAGTCCCCTGACTGCCTGGGACAGCTTCCCTCTGTAACTGTAGATATCTGCCAGGGGTGTGTTGTCCAGATTAGTTCATCTTTGTAAGATGCTCTGAAGGGCAGGCTACCTTAACCTTCTAATCTCACCATGTCTGTTAAGGAGGAAAGGAATTGCTTTGCTCCTGGGGCAACTTCACCTGTGGAGTCTAGGAACAGAATCTCAAAGCAAAAAGGCCTCCTTGGATGGGGAATGGAGGGGATGGGGGGGGGGGGGAGTGGACTCATTGCTTCATTGCTTTTGTTTCCCTAAAATTCCTTTAGCAGCAGGCAGGAAAAGTGACCACAGCAGGGTAGGCTTCTGTTTAGGCTGAGGAAGCAGGGAGCCAGCCAAAGACCAGGAAAAGGCCCATGCTTCTGAGTTAAAGATAAACTGAAAAGGTATTTTGAGAGCTAGCTGTTGGTCCAGTGGGAACAATAGATAAGTTTAAAGGCCTGGAGATTAAGCCAATTTCATCTCTGAGTAATTTTCTTAGGAAACTATAGATGACATAAAGGTTGGCAACAATTATTCACTGGAAAAGAGATTTTCAAGAATCTCGACTTTTCCCTTGATACATGGTCAAAACGGGCAGAAGCAGCTTAGCTATCATTGTAGCTCATACCTTCCCTCATTTGGAGTGACTTCTCTAGATTTTATTTTCATTCATGTATAGGTGCTTAAGGCTTTGCGGCTCAAAGTAGTTAAGTCTGGACCAGCAAAGTCCACACCTCCTGGGAGTTGGAGAAGTGCAGTCTCCTGCCCTCCTAGGCAAGACCTGCTGAATCAGAATCTGCATTTAAAAAGATCCCAGGTGATCTCTATTCATAGTCAAGTTTGAGAAGCAGTGGTCTAAGGGCCTCACGTACTATTTCTGACCTTTCCTGGAAGGTAGAGGTCACATACGAAAGTATCATACTCTGTTAAAGATTTGTTTGCTACAGCACTATAGTAGGCAATAAACAAATAGGTGTTTTGATGATCTACAGGTCTAACTTCATCCTGCTTTTTAGTCTGTGCATTGGTAGTGTTATTATTCACCTAGTTACACTACTTTTTAAATTTGTTTCATTTTTATTTTGAGAGAGAGAGAGCAAGAGCAAGTGGGGGAGAGGGGCAGAGGGAGAGAGAGAGAGAGAGAGAGAGAGAGAGAATCTTAAGCAGGCTCCATGCTCAGTGCAGAGACTGACTAGGGACTTGATCCCACCATCCTGGGATCATGAGCTGAGCCGCAATCAAGATTCAGATTCTCGGGGTGCCTGGGTGGTTCCATCGTTTGGCATCCGACTTCAGCTCAGGTGATGATCTCACAGTTCATGAGTTCGAGCCCCGCATCGGGCTCTGTGCTGACCGCTCAGAGCCTGGGGCTTGCTTTAGATTCTGTGTCTCCCTTTCTCTCTGCCCCCACCCCTGCTCATGCTTTCTCTCTCTCTCTCTCTCTTTCTCAATAATAAATAAACATTTAAAAAAAAAAGATTCAGACCCTCAATCAGCTAAGCTGCCCAGATACCCCGAATTACACTATTTTCATGCGGTGTTATTGCCAGTCCATTACTTGACCTCCTGTGACTCAGTTTATCTTCTGTAAAATGGAATTTAAACTAGTATTTATCTCATAATGTTCTTGTAAGCTTTGAATGAGTTAATCCCCCTGAAATACTCGTATTAGCATGTTGTGTCTGGCATAGTGTAAGAGCCCAATAAATGTTAGCTAAAAGTACAATACACCAAGACCTCCATAAATACTTACGCTGTTAAAATCTTTCCAGATGTGAATTGCTATGATGTTTTTTTGGAATGTGTTATCCGGTTTCTCCCTATGATTTGCATACTACCTTCCTGTTGTTCTTTAGGTTTCTTGAAGAAAGCATAAACGACAATTACCATCTTCCCACCAAACTGTGTAGCACGATGAGCACCATATACTAGATTCTTAGTTTTGTGCAATTATGCATGTTCATGACACAATTATTTTGATAGTTAAAACTGATTTGCCTCATTTGATATTTTCCCACTGCAGCAAATACTAAGTTGGCTATAGTCATATATGCATCGATTCCCTCATTTGACAAAGGTTTGGGCACCTGCTGTGTTCCAGATTCTGTCCTGGGTGCTAAAGATATAGCAAGAACAAATCTTTTGAAAATTCTTTGAAGGGTTTTGCTCTAAAGAGAAGAGAGAAATTAGGTGCTCATGAAGGGAGATGGGGGTGGGGGAGGGCAAGGGAAGCTAGAAACATGGAGGATGCTACAACATGTTCACATACTCATGAGAGTTGACACAAGATGATGATGATGAAAAATGGTGATGGGAGAGAGTTCCCTCTTTGGGGCAACAAAAGAGGGTGAGATCTAATGCATAAGTGTTGCAATTAGCCTTGGTTGGCAGCAATGACAGCTTAACCATAGAGAAAGGAGAGAAAGCGGAATGTATGGATGAGCACAGTTGCCAGGGGTCGGGTAGTGTGACAGTGGGAGAATGGGGAATTTCTCTTCTAATCGCTACTTTAAGAAATTGAAATAGGAAACAGAGTAGGCATCAACTCGGGAAGCTGAGTAAGAGAGAGAGATGGGAAACAGTCATAAAGGAGAGCAGGAGAAGGGGTGGGGTCTGCACACACGGAACTCCTGCCTTGCCGTGATGTGGTCCCTTGTCCATTGTGGTGGTGAGTTGAAGGTGGGACCAGGGAGCCCATTAGCATGTTTTCCTTTGATCCCTTTTAGCAACCTGGGTGCCGGTGTGGAATAGGCCAAGAGTTGCACCTCACCAGGTCATGGTTTGGCAGCAACATGCACACAGCCACTGGAAAGACTAGATGTGCCAGTTCCTTAAGAAACCCACAGAACGAGTACACTAGATACGAATTATTTGCATAATAAGAAATCATTTACTCCCGAAGAATATGCCATTCTTCCTGGTACTCTGCTCATGTTAGGTTTTTATATTCCTGTTTTTAAATACTTTTATTTCTGGGGAAGTGACATATGTTCACATATTCTTTCACTCATGTGATTCCTTGACTTCACTTAGACCCCAAGTTTACCTATGCCTTTAAAAAATTTTTTTAACGTTTATCTATTTTTGAAAGAGAGAGAAAGAGCATGAGCAGGGGAAGGGCAGACAGAAGGCGAGACACATAATCCGAAGCAGGTTCCAGGCTCTGAGCTGTCAGCACAGAAACCTATGTGGGGCTCGAACCCACAAACCGCAAGATCGTGACCTGACTGAAGTCGGAAGCTTAACCAACTGAGCCATCCAAGTGCCCCGCCCCCCCTTACCTATGCCTTTTTATGATCCTTAAAACATGGCAACCTTATTTAGTATCTACACCCTGGAATGGGCAACCCCGGACTGGAAATCTGTTGATTCCGCTTCCCCAGTAGTTTGTTGAACAGTGTGAAAGCGTTAATGCAGCTATTTCTGGGACTTTTGGTATCTCTTCTATGTCAGGATCTTGCTTTTTTTACATTCGCAATCGAAACTTCTTGTTTCTCCCACAAAGTTGAGAAAGGCCTTAAAAATAGATTTGTGTCACCCAAATTTCCTTTCTTGTCCCTTTCTCCACAATGTCGATTTACATTATTACCCAACTTCCTTGACTGTCCTTTACCTGAAACAGCAGTGTTTCAAAGAGCTCTTAAAAGCTTATGGCCCCAACAAGGAGGAAATGAATGAGCTTTCTTCTCTTGAAAATCTTTTGCAACCTCCTGTGGTGAGTGCAGGGGTTGCCCTGTGCATTCACAATTTTCTCTGGCTGCTGGACCCCTCTTGGGCAATGGGAAGCTGACTGTGCTCTGGTCACCAAATTGTCCTTGACTTGTTATTCTCTCTAAGGTAAGCATTATTGGCTGCATATTTCTTACCAAGCACAGGTGCAAGAAGTACCCAGGGGGCTTCCCCACAGCTCTGTGTCATGCACAGCTTTCCCTTGATGACATTCTGTACCCTCTTTACACCTCCCTTCCCTCAAGTCTTCCCTGATAATGCCAGGGTAGGGACATTCTGTTCCAAGCTCATTAATAAAGAATGTTACCAGACTGCCCTGAAGAGGGTTTTTTTCTGCTCTCCCCAGTTGGGCAGAAAAGCTGAACATCATGCTGTCTTTATACTGAGTTCAATTCAGGATTGCATTTCCTCACCCGTGTCCAGGCACTAAATAGATGTTCTCTTGTGACTCCAGCAAATTTACAAAGAAGTACAAATTAATAGTTATCCAGCCTATGGAAGAATTTAATGACTCCCTGGAATAGTCATCCTTGAACCCCTTCTTCCATATGGTTCAAGGTTTGGCCTCATCTTGCTGGGGAGAGTAGCTCTTCTAATGCACTAAGTTCGAGGAGGGTAATGTTTGTATCTGCCTGCAGTCACTTTGTGGGAATCTCTGGGAAAGATAAAGAGCCAAGCATTTGATTCATGAATGTTTATCAAGTGCCTACTATGTGCCGGGTGCTGGAATTTATACAAGTGATTCTCAAATTTTGCTGTATTTCAGAATCTCCTGGAGAGCTTAAAAATAATACCGATGCTCATGTTACTGCCATATCAAATACATCTCTGAGGAGGGAACCAAGGCAGCAGAATTTTTTAAAGCTCCTAGCAGATCCCAATGTGCAGTCAAAGTTGGAACCAGTGTTTTTCACAGCGTTCCTCAAATTTAATATGAAAACGAGTCCCCTAGACATCTTGGTAAAAATGCAGATTTTGATTCAGTAGATCCGGGTGGGGCCTGGCATTCTACATTTTCTTAAAGTTCCCAGGGAACACTGATGCTTCTGGTCTTCAGACCAAACTTTGACTAACAAGAAATGAAGCTCATTTATCCCTTGGCGTGTCAAAGTTTCCTTCCCTTGAGCTTTCACATAGGTTCTTCCTTTTTCTCTAGAATCATCTCCCTGGAAATCCCCAGAAAAGATATCTTCTCATCCTTTGGTTTTTCAGGTTTTCCCTGACCACCCAATATGGAGTAATCTGTTCCCTCTTTCTCTATAATTCTCTATTTCTTGTTTTCTCAATGGTCTTTCTGACTAGTCTAAGTGCCAAGAAGCCAGGAACCACCTCCATCTTGTTCTATATAAATTACACTCAGCATTTAGCACAGAGGATCTGAGAGATACTTTTTGGATGAATGACAATAGGGGACCCTGTCCAATTTCATCTATTTTTCTATTTTAGGTGAGACAAGAAGCGGAGGTGAGAATAGTTCAAAGTTTTCTAAGAGATAGAAGACAGTATCTTTGAGCGTGTCTTATCTGGCCCTTTTTTTTCTAAAAAGTGCTTTGACTGAAAAAGTATGGGCTAGTTCCAGAAACTCAGACCCCTTCCTAAAAGCAGAGCTTGAGGAAAAACACTAGGAAAATCGACTGCATCGCCTAGAGAATTCATCCCATTCCTACAAAAAAATGAATCGTCAGTTTGCCAGTATTATCTTTTCAGGTCATTGAAGCTCACTAAGATAGCACCAAGGTGAATAATCAACAGAGAAATGCCATAAATGTCTCAGAAACTGAGGTGACCTTGGGCCTGTTTCATTACTAACCTGATACCATATCGAAGCCTTAACTCACTAGGGGCAGCATCTCATCCTTCCCAAATCTGGGATGTAAGATGGTGAGTATACCAAGAATCTTCTTTAGTGCCCCATTGTATTTATTTGTTGGTTTGTTTGTTTATCTACGTTTTTTATTTTTTAGAGAGAGTATGAGGTGGGAGATAGGAGAGGGAGAGAGAGGATGAGAGAGAGTGTCAAGCAGGCTGCACGCCCAGCACAGAGCCCGATGCAGGGTTCCATCCCCCGACCCTGAGCCAAAATCAAGAGTCACACATTCAGCTGACTATGCCATCCGGGTGTCCCCAACCCCTCATTTTACGTTTAATTTTTGAAAAACAGAAAGTTGTATTGATTTCTCATGGATGGTCCAGAGGTCAGAGGTAATACCAAGGCTGTAACTAAAGTTATTTGATGGGATTATTATTATGATTCAATGCCTCTTAAGGGGCACAAAATTTATCCAGTTTCACAAAATGGGAGGAAAGGGATATTACCGTCTCCCTTACTCTTGAGAGAACTAAGACACAAAAGAACTAATTGATCACCTAAAAGTCTTTAAACAACCTGAAGTTGGGAAGGCAGGAGAGAAGAATAGAACTAGATCATCTCTCTTCCCAGTGGTGGCCTTTTTACACAGTGACACAGTCTCCCTTTTCCTAAATGTACTACAAGGGATTTATGTATTATGTTTTCTTTAATTTTCCTGAATGGGGCATGACAGAATCTCAAGCCTGTTTCAGGCATACACATTTGAAGGGTAATGAATTTTTGTGTTTGCCTTAAGTGTTTATTTAGTTTTTCATTTTGAAAAATTGGCTGTTACCACTGACCTTTTCCTTGGTGCCGAGAACACCCATGGGCTGTGTATATGCTGGTGAGTGTTTGTTAGTGATGTTACCTTTCCACATTATAGAACAACAAACAGGGAAATGGCAAGAAGATGTTGGAGCGATATTTAGGGACAGGATACGTACAATCTGTGAGTTTGGCGACACTGTCTGAATCGGTGCCACGGTATTATTTAATCTGATCCACATGTGGAAAAGGAAAGTTTTGGTAAGATGGTCCATCTCTCTCTCACATTTCCAAGGTCTGGAGTCTCTAAAAGGCCTGGAGCTTAGATATTCTGTGTGAGTACAGCCTATAGAGATCTCTATAGCAAAAATATAAATCAGTAAGAGTAGATGTATTCCAAGGGAAGTTTCTCTATTTGTCCTTCAGCCATTCAGTTCTAAATGCCAGGAAAAGAGAATGAAATTCATTCTGCTGTGGGCTCCAGGACAACCTTTGAAGAATAGGAGTTTGATCAGCCTACAACATCTCACATTGCTAGCACAGAAGAAGAAGCTGCCTTGAGAGATCATAGAAGTCACAGGGTCTCAGCACTGGATACCGAATGGATGGGTCTCACCTAATGCAAGCCTCCTTACAGAGCATCCTCTAGGCCTGGTGAAGAATGCAGAACTCAGAACATCGGGGAAAGTCATTCTTTGTTGGTTCTATTTTTGTTTTCATCACTTAAGTACCTGAGTGTGTGTTTTCCAAAAACAAAGATTTTTTTTTTTCTTACAGTGTAAATTTTTTTTTGTTTCACTGTCAGTGTATGCCTCTCCAATTTTTGACACAACAAATCCCTTCTTTTTATTTTCTTTTTTTTTAATATGAAATTTATTGTCAAATTGGTTTTCATACAACACCCAGTGCTCATCCCAATAGGTTCCCTCCTCCATGCCCATCACCCACTTTCCCCTCCCTCCAACCCCCCCCCCCCCATCAACCCTCAGTTTATTCTCAGGTTTTAAGAGTCTCTTATGGTTTGACTCCTTCCCTCTCTGTAACTTTTTTCCCCTTCCCCTCCCCCCTGGTCTTCTGTTAAGTTTCTCAGGATCCACATAAGAGGGAAAACATATGGTATCTGTCTTTCTCTGTATGACTTATTTCACTTAGCATAACACTCTCCAGTTCCATCCACGTTGCTATAAAAGGCCATATTTCATTCTTTCTCATTGCCAAGTAGTATTCCATTGTGCATGTAAACCACACTTTCTTTATCCATTCATCAGTTGATGGACATCGAGGCTCTTTCCATAATTTGGCTATTGTTGAGAGTGCTGCTATAAACATTGGGGTACAAGTGCCCCTATGCATCAGCACTCCTGTATCCCTTTACCCAAGGGATACAGGAGTGTTGGTTCTAATTTTAAAACAGGTCTTCCTTAATTTAAGTCCATGTCTGTATCACTTTAATTTCTATACATCTATCTTAGTTTTCACCTTTAAAGCAAGATCAATTCTTTTCCTGGCCATTTCATATCCTTTACAGAAACAGAGAGTTTCATTTACAAGTTTAAAAAAGAATGACTATTTCCAACAATAATCTTTTGAGCAATTAAACAAATATATTAAGACCTGTCTTATTTAATGTTCTTTTCTATACTTGGAATGTAAATGATTGATTTTTGTATATGGTTTTAGAGCCTTCATGCTAGATGTTCTTCATGCATTAATTTATCCACCAGGCAATCACTTATTCATCTAACGCTCTGTATATTTTATGAAATATATAGAACGCAAGGGGACTATTATTTTCCTTCTACCCTCAATAAAGTAAGCCCGTTGTGTTAGAATCTTTATTAGCAGCTTTTTCACATAGTCATGATCTGTTTTTAGCTCAGTCCATCTCCTTCCGTCTGTGACTGGGAGGATGTCTGTTGTCTGTCAAAAGATTTACGATAAATATCTTCCGATTCATGTTACAATGGTCTTGAGAGAGAAAGAGTAGAACTATACCAAATAGTAGCTGCTTTAATGAGACAGATAAGCATAAGTAAACAGACAAGAGAGCAGAGTGCAAAAGAAGTAGTAGGTTGCCTCGTGGGGTGAAAGCAACTTTGCCTTCACCAGAATTTCCTCAGATGTTGTTGAGAAGTGTCCCACCACTAATAGCATGAACTACAAAATTTGATTCAACGTTAGAGTCTGTGATTTCAGTGGTCCCTGTGCCTTTAGACTTCTCCATTTTTTTTTCAGTTGTTTGGTTTTGTGTTCAGTGAGTGTAGGGAATAAGCCCTCCCTCAGCTGCACTACTAAATCAACATCCCACTCTGCCCCATGGAGCCAATCATACAGGAGCTAGGTAGAGGTTGTGTCATTTACTTAGAGCCAGGCGTTGCTGGCTCTAAGAGCTTTACATGCATTTAATCTTGCTATTCTTCTAATAGCTTTATAGTTTGAACTCTTAACATTGAGGTGTTTGACCCATTTGAAGTTAGTTTTTGTATATGATACAAGGTAAGGGCCCGACTGCATCCTTTTGCATGTGGCTATTTAGTTTCACCAACATCAGTTGTCAAAGAGATTGTCCTTTCCCCATGGAATAGTCTTGGTACTCTTGTCAAAAATCATTTGTCCTTTTATTCCAAGGATTATTTCTAGGCTTTCTACTCAATTCCATTGCTTTAAATGACCGTCTTTACACCAATACCACACTCTTTTGATAACTGTAGCTTTGTGGTGACGTTTTGAAGTCAGGAAAGGTGAGATCTCCAACTTTGTTCTTTTTCAAAAATTGTTTTGGCCATTCGGGATCCCTTGAGAATTCATATGAATTTCAGGATAATTTTTTATATTTCTGCAAAAAAATGCTACTGGGAATTTAATGGGGGTCGTATTAAATTTGTAGGTCACTTTGTGCAGTGCTGACATCTTAACAGTATTTTGTCTTCCAATCCATGAACACAGGACGTCTTTCCATTTATTGGTGTCTTCAATTTCTTTCAAAATGTTTTATACTTTTTAGTCTACAAGTCTTTTCCTCTTTGGTTAAGTTTATTCATCTTTACTTTATTCTTCTTGGTGCTATTGTAAATGGAATTGTTTTCTAATCTTTCTATGAATATCCCCTTTTATAGATGAGAATACTAAGGAATAGAGACATTAAATAACCTGCTCCTCTAGTGGTAGTAATGATATGACCACCAGGATACGAAATCAGGATTTGATCTCAGACATCTTGACCCCAGAGTTGAGTTCTTAATTGCCCCCACTGCACTGTCAGCGCAGGAAGTGGACTAGACCCTCAAGGGCCTTCAGGATGGTGATTTACAGTGGAGAGTCAGGATTTCTGTGGTTCCTGACCACTCCTCCCTGTCCTTCCTTCACCCTTCCAAACTACCTCTTTCTAACAGTTCATTGCGAGAGGGAGACAAATTGTAAACAACAGACCTTCAACTTTCAAACTTTAGAGGCTTGATGAAGATTTATAGCCCATTCTCTTTAGAGTGCTCCTTTTCCTTCCTTTCTTAACTGAACTGTGAATAACTCTTATCTACTTGTGTTTTTATTTTTTTTTACATTTTACTCCAATTTCCCAGAATAAGTTCAATAAATGATTATAAACTGGTTTGAACACATAGCAATACATTTTTTTCTTAATTGAACTTTGTAGTAGTGACTTTGGCATTTTCCTTATTACGGATTTGTCTGGGTTGTACAAGGATTCCTTTGTATGACCAACCTCAATAGACCAATGGGCCAAACAGAGGCTTCATTTATCTCTGGCACAGTAGCACGAACCTAATTCAGGTCAATGACCTGAAGTATTGTGATAAACACTCTCACAAGCCCAGGTGTCAAAGACATAAAGATATATGTGGGAATACCCTAATGCTTCACCTGTTTTACTAGAGCAGCATACTAAGAACTCATTGGGGAACCCCTAAATGAAAGTACTGGAAAAAATGTCTATTCTGTAACATCCTTTATGCAATCAAATGAGGAATTAATGGAGAAAGAAAAGGCAGTGGTTCTTCATTCCTTTCTGTCTCTCTTTCCACCCAAATAACCAACAAACTCTACCCATCCTTATTTCTAAATATCCTTCCAGGTCATTCACTCTCTATTCCCATTGCCACTGTTTTCATTCAGGCTGCCATTGTCATTGGCCTAGATTTCTACTGCAGTCTCCTGACTGCACTCCTACTTTCAGTTTTACCCCCCCAGGGTGACCCTTCCAAAAAAATCTCATCAATGGATTGCCTTACCTGCAAATGCCTGATCTTCAATCACACCACTTCCTTCTTCTGTCCCATTTCTCCGTCATATTTCTTTCTTTCTTCTTCTCCAGCTAGACTTGCCTTTAGGATATGCTATTCTCTCTTCCTGGAGCACTAGCACTCCTTATCTCATGTTTCAGTCAAGGTCCACTCAGGAAAATGGAAACCACTGTAGTTTCAGACAGAAATAAAGTTAGTAAAGGGAACTGGTCACATAGATGACTGAAGAACTGAGAAAGAAAACAAGGGAGGTGATACAACTCAGATTGCCAAGAACAAGAAATAGTTACCCTTCTTTGGCATAGAGGGATAAAGAGATAAGATCGTGTTATTTGATTCCAGAATTCAGGTAGATGTTAGACTCAGAGCAGAAGCTGGGGCATGGAGAGAGAGAGAGAATATCTTGTGGGACCTGGAGGTCATTGAGGAGATGCAGCCATTGCTTGAGACCCTAATGAAAAAAAAAAAAGGAAGAAGGGGCCAATGCCAAGCCTTTCCCTCCTCCCAAAATCCACAATCCCACAGTGCTTCTCATTGGCTGAATTCACATTGAAGCCACAGGAGAAGAGGTCTGAATCCATCCCATACACAGCAAGGCAGAGGAGGGTAGGAAGAGATTTGCATATTCAACTAATTCCCTCTTTTCAGAATTCTACTTACATGTCATTTCTTTTGGAATACTTTTCCTGATGTTGCTGTGGTATCCAATTATGGTCCTTTCTTTAAGTTTATTACCTTTTATTATAGATACTCATTTAATTATTGTTTTTTGCACTGGCTAATCCATGAGGTCTCTCAGAATATCCATTGTCCCAATAACATAGTGGTATAGTAATACATATTTGTTAAAGGAGAAAATGATCTTGATAATTGCTCTTCGTAGAAGTTGTACTGGTTTACACTCACCCACATAATAAAGTGCTTATTTTCTGACATCTTCACTAGATTGTATGTAAGTAAACTGGTTGAGACTCATGGACTTGAACGTTGAAAACGGCATGTCAATGAAGATTATATTTGCATTCTTTTCATTGCAAGTGAAGATAGGAATCTTTTCATATGTTGAAGAATCTGCACTGACAATTATTTGTATTTTTTGTCCAATTTTCTTATTTGGTTGTTGGTCTTGGTCATATTGATTTACAGGAGTTTATATACCAGGAGATTTAGTCTTTTGCCTCATATGAGTTATGAATGCTCTTAATTCATTGTTCATTTTGAGACTTAGATTCTTATGGTTTTACTACACAAAAAATGTTCAAATTTGTTAATATTTTCCTTTAAGGGTTTGAATTCAATATGGCTTTTGACTTATACTTAGGTCTTCTTTATCCTAAGGATTATATATATATTTTTAATCTCCTGTTTTCTTTCAGTATTTTATACTTTTATTTTTTTTTTATGTTTAGATCTGTGATCAGCCTGGAATTTATTTTGATATAAGGTATAAAGCATAGATAAAACTTTACTTTTGGGGCTCCTGGGTTGCTCAGTCGGTTAAGCATCTGACTTTGGCTCGGGCCAGAATCTCACGGTTCATGTGTTCAAGCCCCGCATCGGGCTCTGCGCTGGCAGCTCGCGGAGCCCGGAGCCTGCTTTGGATTTGGTGTCTCCCTCTCTCTCTGCCCCTCCCGCACTCATGCTCTGTCTCTCTTTGTCTCAAAAATAAATAAACATTAAAAAAAAAAAACTTTACTTTCTTCCCTTAAATATTTTTTAGTTGTCTCGACATCATTGCTTAATAAACCATTTATTTTTTCTCATGAATTCAAAATGCTAGCTTTATCACATACTAAATGTGGATATCTCTTATTTCTCCTGTTTCCATTATGATGCACTGATTTGTCCATTGACGCACCAGTACCGTGATGATTTAAGAACTATAACACTGAATTTTGATTGCAATATTCAGATGTTCTGGTTCAATGCCTATTAAAAATGTATGAAAAATAATGAATCATAAATGGTAGCAGTGACAAAGTTTCCTCTTAGAGATTCCAAACTACACCATGAAGATTTATAAAAAATTAAATAAGCAAGACTTCTGCTTTCAGGTTGGATATAGACTAATGCTTCCACTAGAAGAAAATCTGGATTCATTACAAAAACATCATATTTTAAAAAGATACCAGGAAACTTCAGAAACAAGAAGAACTAGATATACTAATTTTTAGTAGGGGAAAATATTTCTGAAGAACACAGATAGCATCCAACTCTTTTTTTTTTTTTTTTTTTTTTTTAAGCCTTAAGGACATTTATTAACTATGGGCATAGGTTGAGCATTGGATTTCCCCAAGCAAAGAGACTCTATAGGGGAAAGGAAACCAGCAAAGCCGCAGAGCTGGTGTGTCCAGATGAAAACTCACAGGGACCTAAATGCACCACTGGATTCCCATGGAACATTTCCCGGGTTCCACTGCTTTGTAGAAGAGGAGAACTGGGACGGAAGATTTTAAAAGACAGAGTAAAACCTCTCACAGTCTTGTGTGCTTGGGAAACGAAAAAACTGCTGGGATAGCATTGACCTTACTACAAGACATCTGCCGGAGTCTGAGGACACATGAAGATGGAACCCAAGCAGGGAAGGTTTGGATCTCTTAATCCAAGAGGAAATGGAGACTCTTCAGGCTTTCAGTCAGAAGATCGGAGGTCCATGTCCTGAGGGCAGAAGTAAGCCATAGAGGAGATGATTCTCACTACACTGCAACCCAGCAGTGCCCCAGCTCAATTTCTGACTGAACTGAGTTGATCAGAACCTCACTTTGTTTGCTTAAGAGAGGAAAAAAAGGAACATTCTAGAAAACATCTTCTGGAATGGTTCCTTAGTATGCGGTATCTGGAAAAAAATTCAAAGTTACTAATCATGCAAAGAAATAAAGCTGACTGATAAACAACAGAAAAATAATATAATAGATGCAGGTCCACAGATGATCAATATATTGGAGTTAGCAGATGAGGCTTTTAGTAAAACTAAGATTATTATGCTAGAGGAAATAGAACAGGAAGAACAAAGTAGATGCAAGTATGGAAAATTTTAATAGATAAATCTATAAAAAAGAAGCTGTGGATATTCCAAAACTGAAAAACTTTAAAACTGAAAACTGAAAAACAGGATGAACACAGAGAGAACTTAGGCAAATTGTAGTCAAATTGCTTAAAATAAAAGTCTTAAAAACAACTAGAGGAAATATAAGCACATTACCTTTACAGGAACAACAGTAACGCAGTGTCTCAACAGAAGTGATGGAAGCCAGGGGCGGTGAATAACATTTTCCAAGGGTTGAAAAAAATCAAGAACCAATTTATATCCAATAAAAACATAGAATTTATATCCAGTAAAAACATCCTTCAAAAATGAAAGTGAAATACATATGTTTTTAGACAGAGTTCGAGAATTAGTCAAAAATAGACTGCACTAAAGGAAAAACTAAAGAATATAGAGCCCAATCCTTCAGTTCGAAGAAAAATGATTACAGATGGAACCATGGAAATATTGGAGGAAATAAAGAATCATGTAATGGGAAAATATATGGAAATTTAAATCTGATAGTACAAAACAATAATCTTAATGTGGGCAGAACATAAATTATATGCAGAACTAGAAATGCATGGCAATGGTATGCAACAGTGATTGGAAGTAAGTGGAATATAAAGGCTTCTAGAAATGTCAAGAAAGTGGTAAAAGTTATCATTTATATTAATAGTGTAATAAGCCAAGAACGCCTATTATAGTCACTAACATAATAATAATTTAAAACTAACAAGTTAATAGAAGGAAAAAATAGATAATAAATAATTGATTACCTCAAAAGAAAGTAAGAAAAGAAGAACAAAAGAGAAATATAAATAGATCAAATGGAAAACAAAAGGTAGTCAATATAAACCCTAATATATCCATAATTATGTAAAACATAAATGAACTAAATACTACTAGTAAAAGAATATTATTGTTAGGCTCAATGAAAAACTATGATGCTTAGGAGAGCATGAAGTTTGAAGAAAAAGAATGGAAAAAGATACACAATGAACCTTCAACTCCTGATTTCAGCTCAGGTCATGACCTCACGGTCATTAGATCAAGCCCCACATCGGACCCTGTGCTAGGCCTGGAGCCTGCTTAAGATTCTCTCTCTCCCTCTCCCTCTGCCCTTCTCCCACTTGTGCACATGCACAATCTCTCTCTCAAAGAAAATTTAAAAAAATAAAAAAAGAAAGAAAGCTAGTGAATCTATACTAATATCAGACACGTTATATTTTAAGACAAAAAACATTACTAAAGATAGAAAGACATTTTACCATGATAATGCCAAATCTATCAGGAAGAAATCACAACACTTTGATACATGAATATCAAAAACATTCTTCAAAATATATAAAGCAAAAAGACAAAAATTAAAAGGTGAAAAACACAAATCTAAAATCATAGTGAAATACTGAGGCTCCTCTTTCAATGCACAATAGAAAAAGCAAACAAAAAAAATCAGTAAAGATACAGATTATGTGGATAAGAATGTTAACTAGGTTGATTTGATTGACAATAGAGAATATTGTATTCAAAAATGATTAAAACTTTAAAGACACAAGAATATTTTCTAAAACTGGCCATATGCTGGGTTATAAAGAAAGCATCAACAAATTTCAAAAGATTGAAACCACTCTGATTGTGTTTCCTCACCATAATGGAATTAAACCAGACATCAGTAGCAGAAGGACAAATAGAAATATTTTAATGCATGGAAATTAAACACATGTTTCTAAATTATTCACGGGTCAAAGAAGAGATCAAAATGGAAATTACAAAACATGTTAAGAAAATGGTAACAAAGATACAACACAGCAAACTTATGGAAATCCCGCTAATGCAATTAATGGAGGAAAAGAACACCCTGAAGTACATATATTAGAAAAAAGAGGTGAAAATTTAAGTTTCCATCTCAAGAAACTATAAAAATAATAGCAAACTCAAGATCAGGAAAGTAGAAGGAAAGAAATAAAAAAGATACTGGCAAGTAAGAATACAATAGAAAAGAAAGCAACAGTTGAGAAAATCAAGAAAGCTAAAACTGGTTCTTGGGGGGGGGGGTACAATAAAATTAATAAGCCCCTAATAAAAATGATCAAGGAAAAGAGAAAACACAAATTACAACAATCAGTGATGAAAAATGAATATTAGTTAAGATCTTAGAGGCACCTAAAAAATAAGAAAATGTCACATATTTTATGAAGATAATGTGCTAATTTGAATGAAATATATAAAAATCCTCAAAAAATAAAACTTACAGAAGAACAAAGAGAAAATATGAATGTTTTATACTTATTGGAAAGCTTGAGTTATTTATTTATTTATTTATTTATTTATTTATTATTTTTTCATTTACTGGGGCTCCTGGTGGTTCAGTCTGTTAAACATTTGACTCTTGAATTCGGTTCAGGTCATGATCTAACAGTTAATGAGATCAAGCCTCACATCAGGCTCTTGTGCTGACAGTGCAGAGCCGACTTGAGATTCTCTCTCTGTCCCTCCCCATCCCCCAAAGTAAATAAACATTTAAAAAAAAAAAGCCTTCTCATAAGAAAATCTAGGTCCAGATGGCCTCATCTTTGAATTTCTCAAACCATTAAGGGTTAGAATAATACCATCTTACATAGAGTATTCTAGGGAGTAAAAATAAAAAGGAAGGGGGAGGTAGTAAGCAAAAGTTTCTTAGAATACACAAAATTTTAACCATAATAGAAAAAAAAAAGATAAATACAATTTTGTCAAAATTTAAAACTCTGTTTAGCACAAGATACATTAAGAAAGTGAATAACAGGTAAGAGCCAAGACGAGAATATTCACAATACATCTATCTGACAAAGAACTTGTATTTTATCCAGAATATATACATATACATATATATATGTATTTATTTTATATATATGTTTATATTTATATATTTATTTATTTTTATATTTATATAAATATATTTATATTTATTTATATATATTTGTATATTTATATACATATAAATATATATTTTTTATTTATATATATATATTTCTTTTTTAAGTTTATTTATTTTGAGATAGAGCTAGTGGGGGAAGGGGAGAGAGAGAGAAAGAGAGAGAGAAACAGAATCCCAAAAAGTCTCCATGCTCAGTTTGGGGCTTAATCCCGTGACCGCGAAATCATGACCTGAGCCAAAATCAGGAGTTGGATGCTTAACTGACTGAGCCACCCAGGCACCCCCAGAACATACTTTTAAACTAAGTCATCTAAGGTTCTTGCAATTTCCTGCCAACCAGGTCCAATAGGCATAAAGACACCGAATGTCGGTGCCAGCGTGATGTTTTGAGGCAAATCAAGTATCAGGTTCCATTTGGACTATATTATGACAAGGAACTGACATGGCCCAAAGTAAAACAGTTCAACAATAGCAGGCTGCCGTCTCTGCCATGTGAATGCATATTATTTCCCACTATTTTTTCTTCTAGAGCCCTAGATAACTTCATAAAACACAGGAGTGAAAATAACCACAATCTTCTCTAAGATTTTAATGATTTCCTGTCTCACATTTAGATCTTTCGTCCATCTTGAATTTATGTTTGTGTATGGTCTAAGACTGTGGTCCGGTTTTATTGTTCTGCATTTCAGTTGTGCACGCTCCAGTTTCCCAAGCACCATCTGTTGAAGAGACTTTTTTCCTTTAGATATTCTTTCCTGCTTTGTCAAAGATGAGTTGACCATACAGTTGTGGGCCCATTTCTGGGTTTTCTACTCTGTTCCATTGATCTACGTGTCTGTTTTTGTGCCAGTACCATACTGTCTTGATGGCAACAGATTTGTTTATAGCTTGAAATTCACAATTGTGATGCTTCAGTTTTGTTTTTCTTTTTCAGGATAGTTTTGGCTATTCAGGGCCTTCTGTGATTCCATACAAATTTTAGGATTGTGTGTTCTAGCTCTGTGAAAAATGCTGGTGTTATTTTGGTAGAGATTTCATTAAATGTACAGATTGCTTCAGGTAGTATAGACATTTTAACAATGTTTGTTCTTCCAGTCCATGAGCATAGAATGTTCTTCCATTTCTTTGAGTCCTCTCATTCTATAGTTTTTATAACTACAGATCTCTTACTTCTTCAGTTCGGTTTGTTCCTGGGTATCTTGTTGTTTCTGGTGCAATTGCAAATGAGATCATTCCTTGATTTCTTTTTCTGATGCTTTGTTATGAGTGTATAGAAATGCAACAGATTTCTGCACATTGATTTTATATCCTATGACTTTGCTGAATTCATGTATTAGTTCTAGGAAATTTTTGTGGAGTCTTTCGGGTTTTCTACATTAGAGTATCATGTCATCTGAAAATAGTGAAAGTTTGACTTTTCCTTGCCAATTTGGATGCCCTTTATTTCTTTTTGTTGTCTGATTGCTGAGGCTAAGACTTCCAGAACTATGTTAAATAGTAATGGTGACAATGGACATATAGTCTTGTTCCTGATCATCAGGGAAATGCTCTCAGTTTTTCCCCATTGAGGATGATATTAGCTATGTGTCTTTCATGATGTTCAGGTGTATTCCATCTATCCCTACTTTTTTGAGGGTTTTTATCAAGAAAGAATGCTGTATTTTGTCACATGCTTTTTCTGTATCTATTGACAAGATCATATTGTTCTTATCTTTTCTTTTATTGATGTGGTGTATCATGTTGATTGATTTGCAAATGCTGAACCAGGCTGCAGCCTAGGAATAAATTCCGCTTGATTGTGGTGTATAATTCTTTTTTTTAATGTTCATTAATTTTTGAGAGAGAGACAGAGTGCAAGCGAGGGACGAGCAGAGAGAGAGAGAGACACGGAATCTGAAGCAGGCTCCAGGCTCTGAGCTGTCAGGACAGAACCCGACACAGGGCTCGAACCCATGACCAGCGAAATCATGACCTGAGCTGAAGTTGGATGTTTAACCAACTGAGCCACCCAGGCACCCCTATCATGGTGAATAATTCTTTAATGTACTGTTGAAACCAACTCTCCTTCTTTAATATTTGTATACACTTACCATGCCTACTGCTACTACAGCTTTATAACTCAATAGTTGCAATGGTCTTCCAACATAACTCCTTTTTTTGAGTCTTATGCCTACCTATCCATCCTACCCCCTGTTGCCTTTCAAAAATGCATAGCTGAGCACATCTCATTATTGCTTAAAACTCTTCGATGTTGCTTCTTCATCAGTCTCAGTCCAAAGTCCTGAGAATGACATGAACGCTTCTTCAAGCTCTGGATCTGCCCGTTTCTCTCTTCTTTCCCTCACATGGTATCTTTGGACATACTGAATTGATTGACACTCTGAGAACCGACCAAGCTGGCTCATGTCATCATGGCTTTGTGCATGCTGATTGCTTTGCTTGGCAGGCTGTTCTCGATCTTGTCTACCTGGGAAATATAAAAATTTTTAAGACACGATTCAGATATCAATTTCTGTGTGTATACTTTCCTGATCGACTTGAAATTTATGTGGAATTTCTGGAACTACCTTACATTTGCTCTTTCAGTAAATATTTATTAACACCATATATCACACACTTGTTCCATCATTAAAGATATAGTACTGAACGCAACATGGTCTCTAGTCTCTTGGAGATGGCAATCTAGTAGAGAGATAAAGACAAATAAAAACAATTAAATATATGGTATACACTTTTGTGATTCAGGGTAGGGAATAACATGAAGGAAATTGAGAGACTTCCTGGAGGGAATGCCATATGATAGAGGATGGTCACAGCAAGTCTCACCCATTAGGTGACATTTGAACAGGAGCCAGAATGAAGTAAGACAACAAGCCATGTGGGGAACTGAAAGAATATCGTGCTAGGCGGGGAGCCCTGTGGTCTCAAAAGCCCAGTGGCAAGTATGCATTTAACACTTAAAAAGATCAACAAGGTGGCCAGTGTAGAAAGATGTGAGTGGGGTAGAGAATTGTAGGACACGAGATGACAGGGCTATGGAACTTGGAGGAAGCTTGGATTTTTCTCAGGGAATATTGGGGAATTTTAAGGGGAACGCTAATGTAATCTGACTTAGGCTTTTTAAAAAATGACTCCGGCTCTGTGCTGACAGTAGTCTGTAACTAAGCATGGGCAGGGACAAAGAGGCCAGGCAGGAGGCTTTGTAGTTATCCAGAAGATGGTCATGATGTGGACCGGTGGAGGTGGTGAGAGATGCTTCAATTCAGGATATATCCTGCAAGGAGAGCCAATGGATATACTGAAGGAGTAGATGGGAAGGAGGTAGACACACACACACACACACACACACACACACACACACACACACACGATGCATTGACCAAGGGAAGAGAGAGTTAAGAATGACTTCAAGGTGTTTGCTTGAGCAACTGAGAGGTGGGGAGGGCTCTTTCCTGCCCTGTGGAGTCCAGCAGGAGGAGCATCTTTTGGCGGGGAATGAGTAGTTCCATTTTGGATGTATTAATTCTGAGTTGCACACTAAATGTCTCCCCGGAGATCTCAGGTAGACAGTCAAATATATATACCTGGAGTTAGAGGTATGTGATAAAGACTTAGGCGTGAAGATCTATACATAGTTCTCTGTGATAATGCCTGTGATATTCTGTTGGATTTATTGCATATTGGCACCCCTAAGTAAACTATAAGCTCCTTAAGGCCAGCAACTCTGTCTGCTTCAATTTTGTATTCATTGTACCTAGACCAATGCTTCATAAATATGTCCTGGTTAAAATGATTGTGTGCATGGCTCTCATTTGCCCTCCTCTGCTCTTTCTCCTTGGCATACCTATTTTCTTAATTCTCATCTCCTTGGAGGAAGAGATATGCTGGACCCATCTACTTATTCTTAACATCCAGGACACCACCACATATGTATATGTATATATGTAATAGGTCCTCCATATATATTTGCTATATTGAATTAATTATCCAATACTCTATTTACATCTACATTTTGGATATCCTTTTGGATTAACACACACAATTATAATTCTGAGATGGGCTTCCCAGCAGATCACATCTGTCCCATATCTGGTTACCCAAGTGTCAGGCAAAATTCAACATAAGTGGAAAAAAATGAAGGAATTTATTCTGCAGTCAAATACCATTGACTGCAGGAAGCTCAAGTATTATCCATGATATTAATATATGCCTCCATTTTATGGTCTCTTATAGTTTTCAAAGACCTTTTGTACACATTTCCTCCTGTAATTCTCATAACCAACAGAGCCCCAGTGAGGACATGACTTGCCAAGTACTACGCTATTATTATGACAGGGTTTGGAGTCAAACCTGATTGTTTTTGTTTGTTTTTTTGGTGTGTGTGTGTGTGTGTGTGTGTGTGTGACTCTAATTCTTAGACTTCTTTCTCTACTTTTCTCTACACCATTTTAGCTTCCCAGTGGTCTCTATATTTTTAGTCCAAAATGTTGAGTTTTGAAACTCTCTTTTCTACTGAAGACTGTTGTAAAATGTGTCCTGACTCTGTATCATGATGACTTTTTAGAGCAACGAAGGAAACACGTACGGTGAAATTTGGAGGTGATTCCTGGCACCTGTTAGGATGGCTATTGTCCAAAGGAAAAAAAAAAAGATACCAAATGTTGGCGAAGATATGGAGAAATCAGACCTCTCTTGCACTGTTGATGGGAATGTAAATTGGTGCAGCCACTGTGAAAACAGTATGGTGGCTCCTCAAGAAAACAAAAATAAAATTACCATCTGATCCAGCGAACTCCATTCTGGGTATTTATCCAAAAGACTTGAAATCGAGATCTTGAAGAGACACGCGCACTCCCATGTTCATTGCTGTGTTACTCACAATAGCCAAGTTGTAGGAACAACCTAAATGTCCATAGATGGATAAATGAGTAAAGAAAATGCGGAGGTGCCTGGGTAGCCCAGTCGGTTAAGTGTCTGACTCCTGGTTTCAGCTCAGGTCATGATCTCACGGTTCGTGAGATCGAGCCCTGCATGGTCGGGCTCTGTGCTGACAGAGAGGAGCCTCTCTGTCTCTCTTCATCTATCTTTGCCCCTCCTCTGTGTTCTCTCTCTCTCTCTGTCTGTCTCTCTCAATAAAATAAATGGATTTAAAAAACAAAATGTGATACACACACTCACACACACACACACACACACACACACACACACACACAGAGGAAGATTATTCACCCATCAAAAAGAAGAAAATCCTGTCACATACTACAATGTGGATGGACCTGGAGGACATTATTCTAAGTGAAATAAGCCTGTCACAGGAGAGCAAATACCGCATGACTGTCTTCGTATGAGGTATCTAAAATAGCCAGACTCATAGCAACAGAGAGCAGAACAGTGGTTTCCAGGGGTTTGCTGGGGGTGGGGCGGCGGGGAAGAGAAAGGGGGAGTTGCTGTTCACACAGGTACAAAGTTTCACTAAGAGAACGTGAGAAAGTTCTAGATGTATGCTGTCCAACACTGGGCCTATACTGAACAATGCCAGATTGCACACTTAACATTTGTTAAAAGTGCGTCTCTCCAGTTGTGTTCTTCCCGCAATGAAAAGAAAAAAGAAAGAAAAAAAAATGGAGGTGATCTGTTGACCAGAATAGAAGATGTAGGACACCGCTCTCCTGGCAAAATGCTGGAAAGGTTGCCAATTTGCAAAGCTGGTTGTAAGCATTTCGTTTAGCAGCGCGGTCGCCCTGGCGTAGACCCCCTGCCCTGTGAAGGAAATGACACTGGGCGGCCTAACTGGTGATTTCTGTTTTCACATTTTCAGGCGCCTTTTTTTTAGGCAAGTCCTGGAATGGGACAGAAGCTTCTGCTTACTGAGTTATATGCTGCAAAATGCGAAGCTGATGTCATGATTTCTTCTTTTCATACCAGCCAGTGTCATTCTTCTCTCTTGCAGGGCCCCCACCTCACCCCCGTGCCCACCCAAAGCTACTTGAATTTCCTCCATCAATATTTCCTCCATGTGCTTAGAAAAGAAAAGCCCTGGAGAAGTGAATTTGACACCCTGGCCTTCGCTCTTGCTTGGACATTTGTCCTTTCGGAACCAACATTCAGAGCATTTTCTGTCTCTTTTAAATTTGTCGTGCTGCCAGACAGACACCAAAGGGGACCGTGGATTGTTGACAAGATGCAGGCACTGTAGCGTCCACGTAGGACATGGAATATCGAGTGTTGAAACACTCAGGCCCTCTTGCCTCTCTCTGAGGGCGTCCCCGTGAGTGTTTTTACTCTCTGGAGAGGCAAACACAAAGAGGTCTATGTGCAAACCATAACCAGCCTTCACACATCTGGAATGCTCCCACAGTCGGTCTACAAAGCAGCTGAAGGAGGACTGACGTACCCTGGCCATGGACCTCACGCCATCATCGCGCGTCGCCGACTCTTTCCTGGGGGAAGCCCTGAGTTGTGCACCTGCTGAAGCCACGGCTTCATCCCGTTGGGCTGCTGGAGATTTGTCCACTGAGGACTGAGACATCCTTCTTTTCATGCTGCTCCCCAGGCTGGTCCGGACTCGGGAGGGGCCACCTGGATCATTCTGGGAGCCGGGTCCCTGGTTGTAGCTGTACATCTGCCCAGCCTCTGTCTCTCTACCCCCCACCCCAAGTTTCCTCATGGGCATGGGCATGTCCACATTTGACAGCCAGATGGCGAGTCTGAATTATGACATCTGCCTGGTCAACAATGTCACCCTTCTGTCTGACAGTTTGCCTTGCTGACTCCTTTACCCAGTTTGTTCAGGTCAGGGTCATTCGTAAAGTGCTGAGCTAAAAGAACCAACATAATCAGGAAATCCCTGTGTTTTCACAAAAAGCAAAATTCAATTTTGCCTTCTCTTGGAGGCTTGGTGTTTGACGTCAGCATTGGAATGGTGTTCATTATGAAGCATCCTCTGTATCTATAATAATGTTAGAGATGTTTAGATGCTTCCATGGTCCAAACTGAAATCTAGAACCATAAAGCTCTACTGCTGTATTCATTCTCTGTATCAGTATTTCATAGGGATCTGGATGTGGCAGGTCTTATTTTTAGCTCAGTTTTTATAGAATATAAAAATTCTATGCATCTAATTTCAAATTGTCTTAATCCTCTCTTCGACTTTTATGGACATGCCTACCTCTCACTTTGGTCGGTATAATACTATTTTAGAAATGATCAAGAGGAGGGGAAGTATAGTACATTGTCGGGACATGTGTGAATTATGAGGTGTCCTAGTGGGCCGAATACTAACAAGAATTTAGGTCGTGTTGTGGTCTCTTTCTCTAAAATTGGGCAAAATTATAATCCTGTACAGTTATTGTTCTCCCAACTGCATTTTTAAACTTACTCTGACTTTAATAAAAGCCCTCTCTCCTGGTTTTTTTTTCAGGACTTGTATCTTTGCCCTGGAGGAAATTTAAGAAAAAAAAAACAAAACAAAAAAACTTGTGATTTTCCCAGGTCTGAGAAATTCACAAACGAAGCTAGTGGGATACAGAGGCTCCTTGCCTAACATTAACTACTATGTATTTTTTAAGAATCCAATGTCACCAGGACTATTTTTTTCCAATTGGTCCTTTTCAAATTTATTTTTCAGAAGTGCGTACAAATTTGTATATTCATTCCAGCCCGCATGGAAGGCGAAGGCCAGTTGGGTCAGGCTGCGGTCTTGTAAAACCGTCAATGCCTGCTCATTCTTACACGCACGTGCTTCATGAGAGGAACAATTTTGGGGGAGAGTATTAGTGTCGTCTCCACTCTAACGGGAGGAAGTGTACTTGGAACAAACCATAAATGTAAATGAATCATAAAGAGACATGAGACACCGAGAAGCCAGCATTATGAAGTTTAAAGTAAGGACAGTGGAAAGTTTAAGTCCAGTGGGAAATATCTTAGCTTCCTGTCTTGAATTTCTATACCGAAGGGAATTAATCTATTTGCTGGTCTATCCTCCATTCTTTGGCTGTTTACAGCTATTCTTAACACGTTATTCTCGTTAATTAATTTCTGACCCGTCCGAAGGAATCTTAAGATTTACCTCTGGAGATCATAGAATCCGATTCTCTCCTACTTTGCCTTCAACGGGGAGGAACGTTTCCTGGATTACGCCAGGTTATTAAACAAGTCTATTAAAAACGCTCTCTGAAACACCCTCACCCCCACCAACATATATGTGCACTCGTGCACTTATGAGCACAATTATTCCCAGGTACCAATGTGTCTCCATAAAAACATGCACCATTTCAGGGGTTGGCTGTAGGAAAATGCAGTTCTCCCCCAACCCTACCTCGCGCGATAGGCACACCCCTTGTATTAAAGCCTATCTGTTGGTGGTTCAGGTGTAGGGATTGAGAAGAGCATCGTTTTAGGAGTCTGCCCTGAAGGTGATTAAGATGGACGGTTTAACAGTCACAGAAGAGCAAGCAGGTGGCAGTAGGATTCCCACACGCCCAGTTCATTTAGCCTGTTTCACTGACTTTCCGGGGAGGCCCTGGCATCTGATTTGCAATACAGTAAAACCTTGGTTTGCAAGCATAATTCATTCCAGAAACATGCTTGTAATCCAAGCATTTGTGTATCAAGAAGAATTTCCCCATAAGAAATCATGGAAACCCAGCTGATTCGTTCCACAACCCCAAAATAGTCATATAAAAATGATTACAAGACTGTAATCTGATACAAAATAATAAAGAAAATACAAAATGTAAAGAAGAATACACAATTAGTCTGCACTTACCTTCAAGGACCTTCATGGCTGGTGTGAGGGAGACAAAAGGGAGGGGGGTAGGACGACTTTCACTATCACTAACAGAAGCGTTGCTATCTATTGGCTCAGAGGAATCTTTTTCTGCATGGGGGCCATTGTATATGCTCTCATGGATGTTGACTACAGTACAGAATTAATAAACTCTTGTCATCCACCGTATGACAATAAGGCGGCAGAGGAAAGGGTCTCTATCTGCAGGCAGCCTGACCTAGAATGAAGCAAAGCATTCCTAAGCTTCCTCTTGTATGAAAAAGCAAAGGACTGTCCATAGGTGCTTTGAAGTGACAAAAAATACACTAGTGCCAGTGTGGGCACCTTCCAACGTTCTGAAAAAAAATCACTGATTTCTGCCAAACACCGTGGCCTGAGACCGAGCACCCGAGCATGGGAGACTATCACTCCCAATCCTGCAGACAGAGAGAGAGAGACAGAGAGAGGGAGGGAGAATCATTGGCTTAGTGGAGATCATGTGATATTCGGCATCATGTACTACTCGTATTGCAATATATGGCTCATTTATCAAGTTATGATTTATTATAAATGTTTGCTTATCTTGCAAAAAAACACTCGCAGAACAAGTTACTCACAATCCAAGATTTCACTGTATTTGGAAATTTACTCCCTATCTGGACTTCCCTCTTGTAATTCCTGGCTCTCTGTATGCTCCATAGAGTTAATCTAGCAGATATATTGAGGGCATATTATCATTTATTATTCTAAGAGTTATATACTATTCCAATTTCCATTCTACTGTTGAAAAAAAAAAATGAAGAGTAGACAGGTTACTCTGGCCTCAGTCTTAGGGGTAGTGAATAGTATGCTCTTGGGTCTGTTGGACCCAGGATATATACTTCTAACCCCTATGCTAGACTGTCTCCAGAGTTCTGAAATCCAGCTTGGGCTACAAGTGCTATCTGTCCCCATCTTTAATTTAAATTAAGAGGAGAGAAAAGTTTACATATTCATTAACTTTCTCTGCGAGCCCTGGGCTAATAAATTTTCCTACAGAAAATTTTATTCAAGAAAATTTCTGAGTTGTATCAGCCTGAGATTCAATAGGATTATGTTAAATAATATAAAACAGAAACCTATGGTTTAGCACCCATCAAGAGATAGCTAGGGGGTGCTTGGGTGGCTCAGTCGGTTAAGCATCTGACTTTGGCTCAGGTCATGATCTCGTGGTCCGTGAGTTCAAGCCCCACGTCAGCTCTGTGCTGACGTGCCCAGAGCCTGGAGCCTGCTTCAGATTCTGTGTCTCCCTCTCTCTCTGCCCCTCCCCTGCTTGCACGCTCTCTCTCGCTCAAAAATAAAATAAACATTAAGAGATAGCTAAAATCCCAAGTTCCTTAGAAAATTTTCTTTGGGAGAGGTTTCCGCGTCCTTCCACCTCTCCAGGTGGCGGTCTTCTCTTACGCCTTCATGATGGTCTCTGGGATTCAGCTTTGTCCAGTGCTTTCACTCATGCCGCCACCATCAAGTTGGTGGCATTTTCTCTCTCTTTTCACATTGCTGATGATGTTGTTCTGATCCTCATTGCTTTTTTGTTTGGCTCCCTAAACTGGATGGCTGATACTCTCATACTTTTGTCCCTAGGCAACGAGGTGTATATTTTTTTTTAATTTTTTTTATACTTATATATTTATTTTTGAGAGACAGAGTGAGACAGCATGAGCAGGGGAGGGGCAGAGAGAGAGGGAGACACAGAATCTAAAGCAGGCTCCAGGCTCTGAGCTGTCAGCACAGAGCCCGACGCGGGGCTCGAACCCACGAACCGTGAGATCATGACCTGAGCCGAAGTCGGACGCTTAACCGACTGAGCCACCCAGGCGCCCCGGCAACGAGGTGTATTGAGCTCATTTCCTATTGGTCTTACAGCAATTTAGCACCTATTTCCCATTCTTTTCGGGCAAACAGGACATCTAGTTCTCCAAACACTAAATTCATGCTCCTTGAGGGCAGTCTGGAAGATAGTCTGGGTGTCGTGGCCCACATTGTATGCAAAGCCCCAAGCCAACCTCAGTCCCCTTGTCTCTCCCTCCCCAGTAGGACTCAGGCCCAGGGGTTAAGGAGCAGCCTCTCTTCCAGGAGAGCTCTGCCGCTGGACTTCAGCCTTCAGCCTTGGCATGTCTACTCACTGTGTCTTTCCTGGGACCACTTGGCCCTCCAGACAGGCTCTGACATGCCCGAATTCCTGGTGGTTATATGATTTGGGCCCTTGGTCTGGGACTTTGGCCCTTATTTTTTGGTCTTTTTTTCCCCTCTGTGTTCTTCTTCTTCCTCTTCTTCTTCCTCCTCTTTTTCTCCTTCTTCTTCTTCTTCTTCTTCTTCTTATGTTTATTTTATTTTTGATAGACAGAGAGTGCAGACAGGGGAGGGGCAGAGAGAAAGGGAGAGAATCCCAAGCAGACTCCACACTGTCAGCACAGAGCCCGACGTGGGGCTCAAACTCAAGAACTGTGAGATCATGACCTGAGTGGAAATCAAGAGTCGGATGCTTAACCGACGGAGCCATCCAGGTGCCCCTCCTGTGTTCTCATTTCAGCGATCATCTGTCAGATCTCAGAGGTCTGATACCTGGCTCCTGACACTCTGCATGTCCCCACCTCTACTCATCCAACTCTCCACCAATACGGTATCCCCATCTTTCTGTCTTTTATGACTAGTGTTTATATACTATTATCCGTTTCTAGGACACAGTTTTTTATCTTTAGGTTGAACGAGGTCATATCAGTCGATGAAGTCACATCCCTATTCTGAAGCTATGCACCAGGCAGCTGTTCTGGAAGACTCTTTTGCTCCTTTCCAGAGGGCCTCAGGTTGGGATAGTCATACCCTTGTTGGCGAGCAAGACGGTCTTGGCAGCAGAGGAAGAAAACACTGAACTACTGTTTCCATTTATGTTTTACCAAAAGAAAACTAAAGAGTAAACTCTATAGTCTCCGCTCTGTGTCTCTTGTTTTTTAATTGTTTTAATGTTTATTTATTTTTGAGAGAGAGAGAGTGTGATGGGGAGGGGCAGAGAGAAAGGGAGACACAGGATCCCAAGCGGGCTCCAGGCTCCGAGCCGTCAGCGCAGAGCCCGACGCGGAACGAGGGGCTCGAACCCACAAACAACGAGATCATGACCTGAGCTAAGTTGGACACTTAACTGACTAAGCCACCCAGGCACCCCATCTCTGTGTCTTGACACCTGCTGCCCTATGTTCCAATGACAAAAGATGCCGTGTGACCATGGTCCTTGAGGGATCCTGAGAGAAAGGGCTACTGGAGGCCTGATAGTCAGTTGGTCACTCGACGTCAGCAGAGTGGCACATATCGCCATTTGTGTTTGCCCGGTTCTGTGGATTACAGACATTATCAAGCTTTACTAAATTAAATCAGCACAATTAAGGGCATACAAAAATGGCTGAAAGAGACCGGTGATCAAGATAATATTGGGGCGCCTGGGCGGCTCAGTCGGTTAAGCGTCCGACTTCGGCTCAGGTCACGATCTCACTGTTCATGGGTTCCAGCCCCGCATCAGGCTCTGTGCTCACAGCTCAGAACCTGGAGCCTGCTTTGGATTCTGTGTCTCCCTCTCTCTCTCTGCCCCTCCCCTGTTTGCACTCTCTCTCTCTGTCTCTCTCTCTCTCTCTCTCTCTCTCAAAAATAAATAAACATTAAAAAAGAAGATAATATTGATTATGCTGACAAAAGGGGGGAAAAAACGTGAAGCTCACTCTTCTGAGTCCCAAATAAGCTCTCATTGGTCACTGCAGAGGTAAAAAAAAAAATAACTATTGAATCCGATATCAAATAAGAAGTCAAAATAACAAGAGTTCCCCCCAAAAAACCCAAAATAATTGGGAAGACTACTTGATATATGGATTTAAAGTCATTATGGTTAACAACGAGTCTGATTTAAGGATGTATATGTGTCGTTTGAGATATCAACCACTGCAATTAGAAAGACACTTAAAAACCAAGAATTCAAAACATCATCAATATTCTAGGTGAGAGCTAAAAACCATTTGGTACCATTAATATATAGAAGACAAAATTATTGGGGGACCCTGGGTGGTTCAGTCGGTTGAGTGTCCAACTTCAGCTCAAGTCACAATGTCACAGTTCGTGGGTTCGAGCCCTGCATTGGGCTCTGTGCTGACAGCTCAGAGCCTGGAGCCTGCTTTGGATTCTGTGTCTCCCTCTCTCTGCCCCTCCCCTGCTCACACTCTGTCTCTCTCTCTCTCTCTCTCTCTCTCTCAAAAATAAAATAAAACATTTTAAAAAACGACAAAACTATTAACAAAATAGGACCAAAAGAAATAAAAATAACTTTAAAAGTATCTCATTTTTATCTTAGTCTTTTAAAATGTATTCTTTATAGTTGTCATACATGATGTAGATATAAATGCATAATTTATAAATGATGAACTGTGCATATATAGATGTATTTGTTCAGTACTTTGGGGTGATAGGAACACATGGCCCCAAAAGACTCTAGAAATGGTGTCTTTGAGAGGAGAAAGAAAGAGCAGCACATTTCTACACAAACTCACATTAAGAACATTTTAGGGGCCTCTGGGTGGCTCAGTTGGTTAAGCGTCCGGCTTTGGCTCAAGTCATGATCTTGTGGTTCGTGAGTTCGAGCCCCGTGTCGGGCTCTGTGCTGACAGCTCAGAGCCTGGAGCCTGCTTCGGATTCTGGGTCTCCCTCTCTCTCTGCCCCGCCCCTGCTCCTGCTCTGTCTCTCTCTCTTTCTCAAAAATAAATAAACATTAAAATTTTTTTTTAAAAAAGACCATTTTAAAATCATTGTACAATGAATAAAAATGAATTAACTTTCCTTGTTGGT
The DNA here is from genome assembly GCF_022079265.1 of Lynx rufus. Taxonomy (NCBI): domain Eukaryota; kingdom Metazoa; phylum Chordata; class Mammalia; order Carnivora; family Felidae; genus Lynx; species Lynx rufus. Next base: position 130,105,685 of record NW_025814878.1, read on the forward strand.
CCCTCATGGTTTTCTCTTTAGACTTTCTTCTGATTTCAATGGCATCTCCATTCTGTTTTTTCCCTTTTAAGTGTAAATGCCAGCCAGGCTGACTTCCTGTTAATATTGTAATACTGTGGAAATAAGGCCAGGCACATTACGTCCCCATTCCACACCTTCCGCTGCCCTCCCATCCACACCCCCCACAATGGACTTCAAAGTCCTTAAGGGATCCCTTCCCCACCTCTCCCCTCCCAACCTCATCAATTAAAATTGTCCCTGCCCTCACTGGTTCCCGTGTTCTTCACACATGTCATCCCCTCAGGCTTTTGTGTTCTCGGATTTCCCCAGATTTTCACACGGCTGGTGCCCAGACCTCCTTGGGTCTTTCTTCAACTATTGTCTTCTTAGTGAGCCCTTCATTGGCCACCAGATCCACTCCTGTTCATTTTCCTTGCTTTATTTATCTCCTAGACATTCATGATCATCCAACATACTATGTGTTTATTTACAAAGACATTTTATTTATAAATACGTGAACAAACACATTGTGCGCTATCCTTAAAATTAAACAAATCGCTTTATTATTGTATAGTTTAACTACTGTCGTTCTGTGACACATGGAAGGGAAGGTTTGTCTTGCTCACGGACTAGGACCTCTTGGCAGGGACCGATACTGTCATTTGGATGCATCGTATTTGACAAGAGGACAAAAGGTTTCACCGGAAATAATTTGGACTTTCAACATATAAAATATTCAACTTGGGAGATCTATACATCTTTAAAATGCCAAGAAGGTATTTAGAAGAATTCTCTTTTGACAAATTTATTTCTTGGGATATTAAAAGGACTCTGTAGAAAGTGCTCAGTAAGGGTCTAAACATTTCCTTAGAGCCCTTACAGAGGGTAAGTTCATGAATGCAGAATTGGAAATACTATACATTCAAAAAAAATGATGCCATTGATTCTCTATCGCCATAGAAACGTAACTAGAAGGAGACTTACCTATGGAGTCATCAAGATACTAGGTCTTTGGAAAAATTACATTCCAGAGGTGCCATGGAATAGCTCAAGAAGCAATATGATTGGGTGAATCCACTGAGGGAAAAAAAGACATTTTATGGATAGCAGTAGAGAAGAGAAACAACATTAGGGTAGCCTCAACTTTAGAAAGCAGTGAGCGTTGGGAGCGATTTCTTTCCTACAAAGTAATCTGTCTATCTTTTGGAAGTGGGCAGAACTCAGGGGATGACGGAGGAGTTTTTTCAGAAATGTACTCAGAGTTATTAGCAATCTGCACAGAGAATGTTCACTCTACCGGGAACCGACGGCACAGATATCTTCTTCTCTCGGGGATCAATCTAATTCTGGCCCTAAGGTAACGGAGGAAGTAAGGACTCATGGGGATGATGGTGCCTCTAAGTTATTTCCTCTGCTCTGTTAGCACCACTGTTTTATCAGCAAGAAAGGCCTTCAGGAAAGAGGTCATGTGCCAGTTATCACCAGTTACACACACGGCTCGCAGGACATTCCTGAAGCCACACATTTCCAGGATGCACTGAGATACTGCAAAAATGAACCCAATACTTACTTTCTGTCTGCCCTAAAAAGACCCCTACACAGCATTTTAGTCCTTCGGCAGCTCCCGAAGAGTCAAGTTATCAGAGGGTTGCTGAATAATTGGCCTTGCTGTTGTTTCTGACTTTTCTCAGGTAGAAACACTAGTTATAGGATACATAACCTATTCTGATAGCTTAATTGGGCTGGCAGAAATTCAACTTTTTAGGATATCATGCTTGTATTACGTTTTTGAAATATAATCTTGCCTTCGTGATTCTGATGCAAGATACCTCTACATTCTTTATCAATGGGGAAACAGGACCTCTTTTAATGGGTATTGGTAATTAGTTGTTATGTTTTGAAATTTGTTACTTGGGAAGAGCTTTCTTGCGAATTTTAAGATCTTTGCCGCTATTTGAACATAATAAAAATTTTTTTAATGTTTACTTATTTTTGACAGCGAGAGAGAGAGCATGAGTGGGGGAGGGGCAAAGAGAGAGGGAGACACAGAATCTGAAGCAGACTCTGGGCTCAGCACAGAGCCCAACGCGGGGCTCGAACTCACGGACCGCGAGATCATGGCCTGAGCCAAAGTTGGACACTCAACCGACTGAGTGCCCCTATATTTGAACATAATAGATTATCAGTACGTTTTCTTAAATGAATGACTCAATCAATACATGAAATATTGGGACACCTGGGCGGCTCAGTCGGTTAAGCGTCTGACTCTTGGTTTTGGCTCAGGTCAGGATCATATGGTTTGTGGGTTCGAGCCCTCCATCAGGCTCTGTGCTGGCAGTATGGAGCCTGCTTGGGATTCTCTTTCTCTCTCCTTCTCTCTCTGCCCCTCCCTCACTCACACACACACACACACACACACACTCTCTCTCTCTCTCTCTTTCTCTATTTCTCTCTCTGTCTCTCTCCAAATAAATAAGTAAACTTTAAAAAGATAAATGAGGGGCACCTGGGTGACTCAGTGGGTTAAGTGTCCAACTTTGGCTCAGGTCATGACCTCACGTTTTGTGGGTTGAAGCCCCACATTAAGCTCTGTGCTGACAGCTCGGAGCCTGGAGCCTGGTTCGGATTCTGCGTGTCCCATTCTCTCTCTCTGCCCCTCCCTGGCTCTCACTGTCTCTCTCTCAAAAATCAATAAACATTAAAAAATCTAAAAAAATAAAAGAAAGATGGAATTATGAATGAGTATCAGAGACCTGGTCTCTGTCCCTAAAAGCCTTAAGATGTAGGTGAGGAGACAGTACACAATCCGACAAAAATGGAGAAGCAAAGGGCAAACAGGTGGTACGGATGTTACCTTCTAATGAACTCCCGTGGTGGAAAGGCCTCTTAGCAGAAGCTGAACTTGAACTGTATGTTGATGAAAGATGAGTAGGATTTCAGCAACCGGAGCAGGTGTTAGGGTATTCCTAGCAGGTTAGCGATGGCGATAAGGACCCAGAGATGTGAGGTGTGTTCTGGGCACAGTGACGAGATAAGATTAGCAGAGGAAGCAGGCTCAGAAGGCCAAAGGAAGGAACTTAGGCTTTATCCCGTAGACAGTGTCGAACTGTACAGTTACGGAATTCATTTTGTAGACTCCAGGAGAGGTGCGAGAGACCCACGTTAAGGACGGACATTGCCACAAGTATGTCCACAAAAGCGACAGGCATTCCGATGAATGTGAGTTAGGGTTTGGCGGTTGATTCTCTCTCTCTGTCGGCTTAGCACGTGGGGCTGCTAAGCCCAAGCCCTGTCTTTCACGTTAGACATTGTCCACTGCGCTCAGCTAGAGAAAGAAAACAATGCCTCTGTGAAGAAGTGCCCCCAGATGCCCGGCTCCGGGAGCCACCTTCAGGCAATCCGTCTCACTGTCCAGTGTTTTCCCACGAGAGTTGAAATCTTACCCGACACACTGGCCACTAGACAGCCCCCAGCAGCACTAATTACCAGTGTTTCCCAAGGGCTTCAAATCTATCAGGAATCACGGGGAAAAGTTCTAAATTATTTTCCAGCTTTTAAAAAATCATAGGGAGAAGTCATCATCCTCCTTAACACGTCACACATAAGACACTCTCTTTTGGTCAAAACACATGATGGAAAATAACTAAGATTTCTTTATAGTTCCGCGACTGTGAAAAAGAAGTCCACATGCGGATTTTTTTTTTCACTGCTTTGACCCCCTTTTAGGGAGTCGCAAGAGCCAATAAGTAACCAATTTAATTTTTGGCCATGCAGAGAAGGATCACAGTGTTTTAAGAAGGAATTATAAAGACGCATGCTTTTTCATAAGTCTATAACCGCCATCTTCTAATTTTAAAGTAAGAAGAGACTGTTTAAATTTGGTTGGGTTTGTAGAGAAGGCACGGTAGCCCTCACTAAGAAAGTAACTTGTTTTAAGAGAAAATTTCAGAAGAAAAATCTGTTCAGGATTTTAATGGGGGTGGGCCTGGGGAGCTTTGTTTTTGCTAAGGCAACCTGATAATTTTCCCTGTTGAGCTGTTCAGTCTCACACCTGCGCCGGCCAACGGTGTCGTGACCTTGAATGTCGTGACCATTCTAGAAAAATCTCAGCATGACAGAACTTGGTACTAATGACTCAGGTAGCTCAGAGAAATGAAAACCGAAGAGCGTGTCCTCACACATGGCTAAAAGAGACAAGGCGACTTTCGCGTCTCCAGTGAGGTCTGGTGTTTCTAAATACGTTCAAAGTTACATTCTTTAGCCTGAAACTAATAAAAAAAATAAAGTTACAAGTTTTAAATTTTTTTTTTCAACCTTTATTTATTTTTGGGACAGAGAGAGACAGAGCATGAATGGGGGAGGGGCAGAGAGAGAGGGAGACACAGAATCGGAAACAGGCTCCAGGCTCTGAGCCATCAGCCCAGAGCCTGACGCGGGGCTCGAACTCACGGACCGCGAGATCGTGACCTGGCTGAAGTCGGACGCTTAACCGACTGCGCCACCCAGGCGCCCCCAAACTTACAAGTTTTAAACATGTGTGCTCAGGTGGTTCAGGTCAATTATTCGCAAATGCCTCCCCTTTCTGTCCTAAGGAAAACTCACCTCTCGAACCGTACAAGCAACTTCTGTTTAGAATTGACCTTGCCTGAACATCAGGTTTACATCAGCATTATCTACTTGCAGATGATTTTACCTTTTTCTTAGCTTTTCAGTATCTCTCCTGTCTGGACCTCAGATACCTGTCTTCCCAATAACCTATGACGGTTCACCTTGAATCTTTTCTTTTCTTTCCCACTCTGACCTCTGGTAACTGCAAATGCTGTGAATCTTGTAGCTTGACCACCTGAACTGATGACCTCTGACTCGTACTTGCATTGGGCCAGGAGTACCCTCTCCTCCAGCTGTCAGGTTTTTCTAGTCTTGACCTTGACTTTGATTTTCTTGCTGAAATGCCGTTCTTAGATGCTACACGGCTGTAGGACCTCATTAAGGAGGTTTGTGGAGTCACTTCCTTGGGAAGTTTTCATAAGAAAAGCTGAATAAACTTGTTTAGGTATATGAGTCTAGCCTTGGGAACTCAGAGGCATCCTTATAATTTATGATCCTTCTCAACATTACTGCTATAAAGCCACACAGCACCATGCTAAAAAGAGTTCCTGTTGATTACAAAACATTCCTGACGACGTCTCTCAGGTTCAATTTCAGGCCCCCCCTCACGTGACATGTGTCTTGTACGTGCGGGCGTGAGTCACGGAAACCCAAAAGAAATGTGGAATTATGACTATAAAAACTACAGCAAGAACCACAAACACGGAGCACTTTGTTTTCCCTCAAGTCATTAGATATTTCTAGCGAGAAATCTAAACTGACATGCCTTATCATTTATTTCACCTTCAGAAAGATCTCTGAACACTCAAAGACACTTTTATTTAAGTGGTTACGGCTTGCTTTTCTGTTCAAGGGCTCAAAAAAAAAAAGAATCAGGGCTTTCTGAGTTAAGCCTCCTCAAGTCCATCTGTAGGAAGGAGATAGCTGTGGAGCCTTCTACGGAGGGAGTCTGGCCCAGAAAGGTGCAAGACGAGAGCAGGTCTTGAAAACGTACAACAAGATGACGCCAGGCATCAAAGAGTCTGGGAAGCCTGGTTAGGCTGCTCCATTATCAACCCACAGTGGGATGTAGGGGACCCCTCAGAGGTGCGGTGAGGCAGGTAACGAGATGAGGCTGAAGGAACCCCTTCTCTTTCTCCTGGGATGTTTGTTTAGCACGCGGGGCCACAGGGCCCAGAGCCCTGCCTGCCTCCCAGGCTGGGCATTTTCCATTGTGCCCAGACAGGGAAAAAAAAAAACCAAACCAGTGGCCACACGAAGAAGGGCCCCAGACGCTCAGCCCCCCGGGAGCCATCTTCAGGCAATTCATCTCACTTCCAACTGTCCAGTGTTTTTGGATGAAAGCTGAAACCCTACCCGGCACACCGGCCACCAGACAGCCTGAGCTGGGCATTTCCTTCAGCAGTGCTAATTCCTGGTGTCTTTACAGGGGTCCTGACCCAGAAATGCATCTCAATAGGTAAGGAGTTAAAACACACACACGCACACACACAAACAAACAGGGGAAACAACCCGGAGATAAAACATTCTTGGGCTCTGGGGGAACTCAGAAATGGTATTTGGAGCACAATTCACACTTGGGCCAGCCAGCTCTGTTCACGCTGATAAGTCATTTTTGGGAAAAACAAATGAATTCATATCTGATAAACCAGCACATTGATAATACCAAATTCCTTTTGCTTTTCTAAGTCTCTATCGGGCAGGGGGGAGATAAGTTCAGGCTGTACAAGGGCTGAGGAAGGTAAGGTTGACCACAGATGCTACACAATGGAATATTTCTCAGTTTAATTGGTTTTGCAGGGACTATGGTGATAAGTGCCCTTCCTCCCAGGTAGTTAAGACACATTCATGTCCCCATACCTGCTGCTGATAAGATCTGTTTCAGGAGTGTCTGTCATTCCAATCACAAAGAGCAGCTGAGTGGATCTCAGGAGAGTTTTTCTTTTTTTTTTTTTTTAATGATTTTTCTTTAATGTTTTTGAGGAGGTAGGTCAGGTGCTGTCTAAATTTTACTTCCCGTGATACACATATACATATATACACACATACATAAAAGTTATTCTCCTTGTATATTGTCTATTCATCCGTAGCTAGCCAATCAGCGACCCTAGAAAAACGCAGGGTAAATAAATTAGAGATTGGACTGGATTCTGAATGGTGGGCCTTAAAAACCGTCTTCTGATTCTGCATCTAGCCTTAGCACTGAATTATACTTGTATTTACTCTTTGTGATGTCAAATGGCAGAACATAATTTTTTTTTTTAATTTTTTTAAACTTATTTTTGAGAGTGGGAGAGACAGAGCATGACCGGGAGAGGGGCGGAGAGAGAAGGAGACACAGAGTTCGAAGCAGGCTCCAGGCTCCGAGAGAACTGTCAGCACAAAGCCCGAGGCGGGACTCGAGCTCACAAACCATGAGCTCATGACCTGAGCCAAAGTCAGATGCTTAACTGACTGAGCCATCCAGGCATCCCCACATGGTAGAACATAAAAAGTCAAAAATGCCTGAATAATCTAGTGGCTTCTAGCAAGGCATTCACAAAGTAGAAAGCGATAGCAGTGGGAGAAATTCTGAGTCTTTCTGAGTAGGTCAAGGATTTGTTGATACAAAAGATCTTGAAAAATGGGTGGGACATAAGCGGACAAAAGGTTTTTTTTTTCCCAAATATATCTAACACAGTGTAGACATGCTTAAATACTCATTCGTTCGTTCACCAGGAAAACCTACAGAAGCATCCGGGATATGACGGTTCACAAAATGGACTTCCTTGTGTTAATCACACCGTGATGTAGCTGTTTAAGGAAAAAGACAATTATAACACAGTCTGATATAAACTAGAAAGGACTACGAGAGAAGGGCAGAGTGCTTAGCAGCACGTAACAGAATGAAGAGGAAAATTCCACACTGTGGCTCCCTCTTCGCCAAAAGGTAGAGTAAGAACTCTTATCTTCATGGTGATTTATCAAACCTTCTTCTTGGCGTTCCTTAGGGGAATTGTCTCCTGTCGTTTGGGTCAAAATATTCAGAATCAAGGCCAAATTCATCCTCCGGCTTGGCTCCCTCAAGTCCAGATTAAAGGGTCTTCCTTAAAATATGGGTTCGATTTTGTTTTCCATCGCCAAGCGGGGGCCGGGGCATATACCTTCCGGCACTTCTCCTGGCTCGCTGCTGCTGGTTCAAAGACAGGTGTCAGAGTCCCAGAGAAAGCCCTGCTGGTCCACACTGGGATGTAGACGTCCCCCTCTCTTACGGGCAGACATTCCATAGGAGACTATGCGGGCAGATGCCTCTCTGGGCCTCCGTTGTCGCTTCCTTCTAAATAAAAACCTTATTTATTTATTTTCAATATAATTTTATTGTCATGTTAGCTAACCTGTAGCAGGATTCGGGCACGGAGAGTCGTGACACCGAGGCTTTTCTTTCCAGGAAGCAACTTTATTCCTGCCGGCACCCCTCAGTTGGGTTTGTACCCAAAGAACTGAGCCCCGAGCGCCACGTGGCATAGTTTTTTGTATATTTCCCCACTTTTTTGTCACCCGTATATGGTAACACACAAACATGCAGTCTGATTAAGTTGTCTCACGTTCCAAGGTCGTGAGGGATGTTGTCATGTACGCGTATAACCAGGTTTCCTTGAGTTTTGGGTTTTTTTGTTTGTTTTTTTCCTTCTCTTAAGGAGGGGGACCCTACCACAAACATACAGTGTATACAGTGTGCTCTTGGCTTCGGGAATAGACTCGCTTACGTACGACACCCACTGCTCATCCCGATAAATGCCTCCTCCATGCCCGTCACCCATTTCCCCCCGCTCCCACCCTCCCATCAACCCTCAGTTTGTTTTCTGTATTTAAGGGTCCCTTATGGGTCACCTCCCTCTCTGTTTGAAACGGTTTTTTTTCCCCCTTCCCTTCCCCCGTGGTCTACTGTTAAGTTTCTCAAGATCCACATATGAGTGAAAACATATGATATCTGTCCTTCTCTGCCTGACTTATTTCACTCAGCATAAGACCCTCCGGTTCCATCCACGTTGCTGCGAATGGCAGGATTTCATTCTTTCTCATTGCCAAGTAGTATTCCGTTGTGCATATAAACCACATCTTCTTTACCCATTCATCAGTCGATGGACATTTGGGCTCTTTCCATAATTTGGCTATTGTTGATAGTGTTGCTGTGAACATTGGGGTACACGTGCCCCTATGCATCAGCACTCCTGTATCCTTTGGAATAAATAAATAAATGAATAAATAAATAAATAAATAAAGAGTTGAGACTCTGTTAACTCTAACCTTCTTTTCAACCCTCTTACATTCAGAATCTCCTTTTTTCGTCTATTTCTGAGGAGCTGAATCTTTGAAATCAATGGTGCTTTTGCATCATTAGAGGGCAGACTTCCCTTGGCATAGGAAATGAAGGAAAGTTTTGGAAAATTCAAAGATTTGATGTGAAGCAGTGGATCTTTTTCTTGGGGGGGGTGAGCATCAGAGAGGCAGAGACCGGGGGGAGTGGAAATAATGAAGGAATTGCCCCCTAGCCCAGAGAGAATGGTCACTATCAGATCCTTATTGTACAAGGCACTGTGTCGAAATACAGGTTTCGTTAGTCACAACATCATCTTATTGCATCACAAAGAGCATGAAAAATAAAATAAAGCAAAATAGAAAACAGGGTGTGTTTCATATGATACGAACAACACTATTTCATGAAGTTTGGCTTCGCATATACGTGTGTGAGAATGTGTACTGAATCACGATACAAGATTCATTTCAAACTGCACGTACAGGTCAAACATCTTGAGAAACATTGGTCTAAGGGACCCAATGTTACTTGTAGGGTGAGATGTTTGCAAAGTTTATATGCTAACATAGAAATCGTGGTTTAAGATCTGGTTGAAGTAGGGCAAGACCAACACTGATAAAGCAGTATTACAGACTTAATCATCGTGAAGAAATAGAACGCATTCTATTTCATTCACAGAAACTTATAACACTTTTTTTTTTATTTTCTAAGTTTTGTTTGTTTGTTTGGGTCTTTGTAGACCGTGTTATTGGCTTTGAAGTTACACCTGCGTCCAGATCCCAATCCTACCATTCCCTACGGGTATGACTTTGGGAAAATAATTTAGCCTGTTTGTGCCTTGTTTGCCTTATTTTTAATAGGATAATTGTACCTCTCACACAGAGTTGTTTTTACTCTATCAGCTGATGTATGTAAAGTGTTTAGTCCAGTCACTGGCACATAGTAAGCTCTCAATATAGTCCTCACGGTTAAAAGAGAATTGAGCATTTTTCCCTCCTTTTCTTTTTTTTAAGTTTATTTATTTATTTTGGAGAGAGAGAGTACACACGTGCACAGGAGCATGAGTGAGGGGAGGGCAGAGAAAGAGAGAGGAGAGAATCCCAAGCAGGCTCCATGCTATCAGCACAGAGCCCCCACACAGAGCTCGCTTCCACGAACCGTGAAATCATGACCTGAGCCGAAATCAAGAGTCAGATGCTTAACCAACTGAGCTACCCAGGCACCCCACAAACGTTTTCCCTTTTCAATTTAGGAAACCAAAGTGCAGAAGAAGCCATGTGATGGCTGATAAACCAACAGAGATCCACCATGAAGTGGGTTATATCTTTGTCCTCACCTGCCCCCGGAGAAGCAAAGTATTAGGTGCGAGTAATTAACTAGCACCGATAGCAAAGAAAGAAAGCCGATCTCAGCTCACACACACCTCCTTCGAACTGCTACTTTAATCTGGCTAAGAGACTGTATCATTTCTGGGCTATTTTCCAGTTGAAAAACTTCCGAACATGATGCCTCTGTTTAGGGTGAGTGGGTTGGTTGCTGACTTCGGACAATTCACTGCTCCGAATCGGATCCTACTTCTCACCTCTGCTTCAGGTCATGATCGAGAAACATAACATAAAAGGCTGTGTGTGCACGCAGTAGGTTTTAGAGTGCCCGTGACAGAGGAATCCCATATCGGTAATACAGTTGGTTTCAGAGTATCCAAGTCTTGTTATTTGTGAATAGCACCCATTGGAGGTGATAAAACTCATGTGACATTTGTGAAACATGGACTATCTTTTATCTTTCAAGTTATCTGTGCTGGTGGATAGATTGGTGGTTTGTCTAAAGCATGACAGAATTATATAATACTTTTTAAATATTTATTTGCTTATTTTGAGAGAGAGAGAGAGAGCATGAGTGAGGGAGGGGCAGAGAGAGAGAATCCCAAGCAGGCTTCCCACTGTCAGCACAGAGCCTGACTCGGGACTCGATCTCATGAACCGTGAAATCATGACCTGAGCCGAAATCAAGAGTCAGACGCTTAGCCACCTGAGCCACCCGGGTGCCCTAGAATTATGTAATTTTTGAGTTGCAAGACATTACAGAGATCATCTAGAAGAAATCCTTCATTTTACAAAAGAGGAGACAAAGCCAGACATATTGGATCATCTGCTTAATTTTCTCACGTCGTTAGCATGTGGCACAGGACCTGAACTCAGACATTCTGTCTCCAAGCCCGGTACCCTTCCCACTGCATTCTAGATTCCCAACAATGGGTATGAAGTAACGGTAGTCCTTGTAGTTCAAGGTCATGGCAGGACTACTCAGAGTGGCCTTCGCAAAGCTGGCCTGTCAGTTCTCACTCAGCCTGGTCCGGGGACAGACCTTCCAGAAGAGCCAGGAAACTAGGCAACATTTCACATTTTTCTCTAATGAACAAAAAAGGTGTGACCCCCTTTCTGAAAGGCATTTGACTAAATGTTTCAAAAGCTCGGTGAATATGCATGACTTTCAGCTTAATGATTCCACTCCTAGAAATTAATCACGGAGGCTCTGGGTAAGAGCAGAGATGTAGCTACCGAGATAACGTGGCATTGTTTCTACAACAACAAGATCTTGGACCCAGGGGGATTGTGTAAGTAAAGACGATATATTTATATATGATCATTTATTTTACAACCAAAAAAATGATGTTTTAGAAAGTAACATCCAGTAACTTGGGGGAAATGTCCTTGATGTATTGCTAAGGAAAAATGCTTTACAACAATATGTACAGAAGGATTCTAAATCTGTAACAAAAATCTATATTTGTACCTTTTTTTGTTGTTCAAAATAAGGACTCAGGTTAGATATCCCAATATGTCAAGAGTGGGTGGTAGAATGGCTGGGTCATTAACAGTTTTGCCTTTGGGTTCTGTTGTGGTTTCCAAAATTTTGAACATGGGCATACATCATTATTGTAATCACACAAAGTTATTTAAAGTTAGAGTCTGATTTCCTCCTTTCCTGTGTTTCTAGGGGTAGTCCCAATGAGCTAAAGACAACATAGGGCGGTACTCTTTAGACCTTAAGTAGAGGTACAGTGGTGGGAACAAGGGAGGGTCATACTCTGCAGATTTATTGTGTGTAGTATTTCCAGTCCTTTGGATCCTACTGTAAACCTCATGAGACACAAGATATTTTTAAAGAGTTTTTAAAATGTTTTGTTCCAGACTACTGGAAGGTAATATTGGTCTGAAACTTTTTAATTTTTTTAAGTTTATTTATTTATTTTGAGAAAGAGAGCACGAGCAGGGGAGGGGCAGAGAGAGAGGGAGAGAGAGAGAGAGAGAGAGAGAGAATCCCAAGCGGGTTCCGTGCTGTCAGCGCAGAGGCCCATGCAGGGTTTGAACTCACAAACCGTGAGATCATGACCTGAGCCGAAATCCAGAGTCAGACGCTTAACCAACTGAGCCACCCAGGTGTCCCTGAAAAGTTTTTTTAGATCAAGATCCAGTTAAGCAAGAAAAACCTACCTCTTCTGTCTATTACTTTTTTCTTTTTTCTTTCTTCCTTTCTTCCTTTCTTTTTCTTTCTTTCTTTCTCTCTCTCTCTCTTCTTTCTTTCTTCTTTCTCTCTTCTTTCTTTTCTTTCTTTCTTTCTTCTTTCTTTCTTTCTTTCTCTCTCTCTCTCTTTCTCTCTTCTTTCTTTCTTTCTTTCTTTCTTCTTTCTTCTTTTTTAAGTAGGATATTCACGCTCAGTGCAGAGCCTAACACAAGGCTGGAACTCACAACTGTGAGATCGAGCCCTGAGCTGAGATCAAGAGTCAGACACTCAACTGACTGAACCACTCAGGCGCCCTATTCCCACTTTCTATTGGTTACATAAAAATGGTGAGAAAGAAACTAAAACACATTGCAGCAAACCTCTCGCTCACGATATATAAGGATCATTTACTTCCTGTGTGTGAAAAACAAATGAGCTTATCCACATGACTGCAAGATGGTTTATAAAGCCATCTATAAACCTAAAACACACCAGGTAACGTTATTACCTTGTCTTGTTAGTAAGTTGCAAATTACTTAAATAGAACAAATGTACAATGGTACATAACACCTCGAGGTTTTGCCATCCAAGCACATTTTGGGACTTCTATCTACTCTTGCACAAGGATGTCGGTGGGTCATATTTGAACGAGAACACATGTACCTTGGTTGAGTAACTGGGAAACTATAGGGGGGAAAAAACTTGATACAAAAATTCATCACTGCACATGATAGGGCCAATCAAATAAACTACATCAAACCAGACTGGTAATAATGAAGCCAGCCAAGAGCAATTTATTATTGCAAAGCAAACATGACCGCTATGGAAAACTCTCTGCAACCAAAACAAAAATTTTGAGGCACCGCTTTGAAAATCACCTTCTCGAAATTTACGGAATTCTCGAAAATATCGGCATGTATGCCCACACGGTAGGGCCCGGGGAGTGCGGCCATGAAGGTTCCCCCCCCCCTTTTTTTTGGTAGAATATGAAAGAAATTAGAGTCTCAGTAACATCCACTAATAGACTATCCTTGGTTTATGGCTGCAAAGTTTGTGTAACTTTTGATAAGTTACTTAGCAAGTTGAGTCTACGTACAATGGACATCAGTGGCCTTGCTCTGCTCCTGACTACAAGCCTTCAGGAAAGGATCCTCATTTTGGAATCGGCACTCTGTCTGAGGGGCCACCACTGTGCCACATTAGTCCTATAGATTACCGGGAGGTTAGGGGCTTCTCGGTCAAAGGAAAGTATGGAAATGAGCGAGGTTCTGATTCATGGGTTCACCCAAGACCTCTGAACTTTGGCCTCAGAGGTCAGGGGTCAGAGAAGATACCTCTTCCAAAGCATGCAAAAACCCAGACAGCTTTTCTCCTTTTTCTGTTTGTCCTTTCCTCCTTTCCTATGTCCCTCCCCCTGCTCAAGGTCTAAGTAGTGACAGAAGATTGTTAGTGAACACTCCATGTCAGTGTTTTTTTTTTTTTTTCCTTCTGATGACTTTTCATGTTTTGCGTTCTTTCTCTTTTTTTGAATTTTTTATAATTTTTTGTTCTTTTTAAACAAGCCATCTCTCATCTCTGACATAGCTTTCCTTTACAATCGCTATGCACCTGTAAAAGGGGGAGCTTTCCAATGTTAAAAAAAAAAAAAGAGAGAGAGAGAGAGAAGTTGGAACTTCTTTAATAGCCTTCATCTTCAGGGAATCAGTAATTACGAGAACATTCCTAACAAGGCTCAAGAAGAAAACCTAGGGATCCTAAGCACTAGACAGGCACTGCGATGCCCAGGCCTTCACAGTGGTTGAGAATTAGCTGTGGTTTGTGGAATGAGTGGAGGATGTTAATTCCAGCAACTGAAAGGGCTTTGCCTAACCCCCTTCCTTTTAAAAATGGTTGGGCTTGTCAGATGCCATCTGACAATTTACATGGCTCTGGCAATTTACATGGCTCCCTCCAGGGACAGAGGAAAATGGAACAATAGCAGTGGTCCGGAGGCCTCATGATCTTATGGGCACCAAGGTGAGAAGGGACCGAGGCACGGGCTATGGATTGCACGGCCAGACTCTGAGGCTACTTACACCTGACACACTTGAGGGCACCCCTTGTCGCCCCTGCCCCGTGCAGGGGCCCTGCTGTAGCTGAGGCTGCCCAGTCAGCATGAGTCAGGCCGAGGCACTCTTGGACACCGGTGATGTTTGTGTTCCAGCTCCTCCCTCCCGCTGTCTTCTCTACTCTGTGTGGCCTCTTTGAGCTTTTCTCAAAGTTTCTTGACTCTTTTCCTGCCGACACTTGCACTCAGAAGAGGTGCTGACCTCTGCCTGACATGTGACTATTGGCTTAGGTTGATCGCTACCTTTCTGGATGGAATTGTCCATATCCCATTTTCCTCCAACGGTGCAGAGAAGGTCATATCCCCCTGGCAGAGATGGGAGTGACACTTTGAGGACTAGGAGGATTTCTCAGGTTCCCTGACATCACAGGACTGCTCCTTCCTTAGATAAAGTCTGCTTTGGGGTGGGGTTGGGGGGCGGGTAGGAGAATGGTTGAAAGGTACAAACTTAAGCTGGAAACTATCACTGGCTCCTGCCAGCTGTCACAGGACTCCCGACAACAGATCCAGATTTTCTCTCTCTCTCTCTCTCTCTCTCTCTCTCTCTCAGGAAAGAAACTGGGCCTATTCAGAAGTGCCTCGCATTGGTGGTAGAGTGGTGAGCATAGCTGCTTCCAGAAGGGCCTCTGCCGTGTCTTTACTTACCCTCTCCTGGCTATAGGGAAGTACCTGGGCAAGTGGCCTAAATTCGCTGGCCTCGGTTTTCCTCATCTATAAAATGGGTGTAATAAAAAAAAAAAACATTGTCTTTTAGGAGAGTTGGCTGTGACAATATGTGTACAAAGGCATTTGGAAGAATGCATGACACACAGAAATCACACTTGGGCCCCATGACTGGTCACCTCTGAGGCTTGAGGGATAAAGAATTACCACCTAACTTTGGAACAGTGCCTATAGTTGAGGTCGTTGTTTTTTGTTTGTTTTGAAACTGGAAGGATAAAAGTTAAGTAGCAGGCCATCTTTTCTCACTTGGTGCATCTGGGGGTCCCCACGGCAGGGGCTTATCTCAGGAAGCTTCTTTGGCTTTGAAGTGGTTCTCAGTCCAGCCAAGCACATGAACACAAGGTTGCATTTCCTTCCCTCAGCCTCTTCCAACGCAAGTACTTAATTATCTGGCTTGGTTCACCATGTACTTGTGTCTGTTTTGCTCTGTGTTGCATGTCAACCACTGTCCCAAACCAAGAACCAAGTTCTGTCTCAGCACACAATGCTAAGAGAAAAAGAAAGATGAAAGGAGAGGAGAGGAGAGGAGAAGGAAGGGAAGGGGAGGGGAGGGGAGGGGAGGGGAGGGAAGGGAAGGAATGGGAAAGGAAAGTCTTGAGGATGTGGTCAATCGGGCAACATAAGGTTAATCCAAAAATCCAAATAAACCAATGTACATTTCAGCCACAGCTCCTTGGATTGATGGGCGTCTTAGTATGGATCACGTATTAATATTGAAATGATATGTTTCTGTGTCTGTCAATCCTGCTAGACTCAGCTTCTTGTCATTTCCGGTGTCCTCCATGTATCCCTAAAGCCAACATGGAAGGTTCCAGAGATACGTTATCCCCTTAGCCAGTGATACACTTACCCTTTGGTTACTGAGACAAGTCAGGGAGGGTCGAGACAAGGGTTTCTTTCTACAGATAGACTAATGGGAAAGACAGGCCCACATAGCATCTGAGAAAAGAGACCAGGCATGTCTGTGTCTTCTGGAGCCTAGGACAGCATGGAGATCCTTCATGGATCTCCACTCCAATGTCTGTCGCTAATGTGGTCATTTCTCTGTCCACCTCTGTCTTAGTTCAGGCTGCTATAACAAAATACCATAGACTGGGTGGCTTATATACAATGGAATTTATTTCTCACAGCTCTGGAGATGGGGAGGTCCCAAGATCAAGTTGTCGGTAGATACGGTGTCCAGTGAGAGTCTGTTTCCGGGTTGCAGAGAGCCAACTTCTTGTTGTATCTTCAGCACGATGGGGAAAAATGCAAGCAAGCTCTCTGGCCTCTTCTAAGGACACTCGCCCCATTCATGAGGGTTCCACCCTTGTGATCTAATCACCTCCCACAGGTCCCGTGTCCAGATACCATCATATTGGGATTAGGCTTTGTATATATTAATTTTTGGGGGGGGGGAACCACAAACATTCAGTCTACTGCGGTATCTCATCAACTTTTACTGCTACCAACACCCTTTCATACTCTCTACCTCCGCTCTGCTAGCCAGGACCCAGGATGCCCCACCTGTGGCAACGGCCGTCTCTCCTATCTCCCGTACATTTCTAAGCAATTGCACACTCTCGGGAGTGAGAACAGGACAGAAATGTTCACCCCAAGACAAAGGCAATCTCCTGAGATACGGACCAGAACTGCAGGACAGAGGACTGCATTTTTTGCCATTTTAGCTCATCTCAGCATTTTAGGTTCAGAGTTGTATCCACTGCACAAGATGGGGAGAGAAGAAAGGGACAAGCAATCCACAAGGAAAGGACTATGTGGGAGGAGAAAAGCTACGACAAAGACAGAGAGCGGTCGATCTAAAAGTGAGGGCCGAGCGCTGAAATACTGTTTGACTCAGTAAACAGTCTGCTACTGTCCTGTCAAAATCTCCGTTTGCTTTGAACTTAACCCTGTCTCTTCAGGGATGGAGAAGAAGGCATGAGCACAGGAGGTCATCCCTCGGTGCAGTCCTCCCTCCCTGCGCCCGGCTGCATACCCCTCCCCACAGCTCCCGGTGAAAACCCATCCCTGCCGTGCTTGCCACACTATAGTGACATAGGCTCTCACTCATGGAAACTGGAGGCCACTCAGGCGTCGGACAGACTTACTCATCTTTATACTTGAGGGTCCAGCCCTTCGTATGTTGAAGCAATAAGGCTTGAAAGGAGCTGACCGATTTCCTCTGATGAAACACAGTAAAACAAATAATTTTGGCTATTTGCCCAGCTGATAAAAAATCCTCAAATTAAGGGCGCCCGGGTGGCTCAGTCAGTTAAGCATCCGACTTCAGCTCGGGTCATGATCTCGCCATCTGTGCGCTCGAGCCCCACGTGGGGCTCCGTGTTGACAGCTCAGAGCCTGGAGCGTGCTTCAGATTCTGTGCCTCCCTCTCTCTGTGCCTCTCTCTCTCTCTCTCTCAAAAATAAGTAAGCATGCCATTTCTTTTTCAAAAGCCTTCAATTAGAAGCCGCGTGTAACTTACTCTTTCTATTCCTGTGACCACCCAGAGGACGCGGCAGTCTTTTCTAGAGATGGAACAAGAAAGATTGCGCTCAGTACCTCCAGTGGCGTATTGGCAACAAGGAACGGCACCAACACGCAGGACTCTTGGGGCCCAGCGTGTCCTTCCTTGCTAGGGTGAGGTTGGAAGTTGGCCGCTCGGGGCCACCCTACGACCTCCCAGCGATATGCGCAAGAGGCACGGACGGCTTCTTGTTTTATACGACCTGCGAGAGAACCCGATCTTGAATAGCATCAGAACAAAACGGGCAGAGGGGGCCTTGAGAATTTAGCACCGTACAGCCCTCAAAACCAAAATTTATCCTGGTTTGAGGGCTCATGTTTCTTGTTGCAGCTTTCCTGACCAGCTGTCATAAAATAGTTATGGTTGGAATAAGAGTCCTGTAAACAAGTCGTTAGCCAAAGCGGTAACAACAGCGACAAAAAACCTCTCATGGTTTTTCTCTCATTTTTTTTTCAATTTTTATTTTTTAGAGAAAGAGAGAGAGCGGGACTGGGGCAGGGGCAGAGGAAGAGGGAGAGAGAGAATCCCAAGCAGGCTTCGTGCTCAACGAGGAGCCCAGGGCGGAGCTCGATTCCACAACCCTGGGATCATGACCTGTTTCGAAATCGAGAGTCAGATGCTCAACTGACTGAACCACCCAGACACCCCCCTCACATGGTTTTTAATGCAGCACGTCTAAAATCCATCTTATCTCAAATGACTGCCAATGAATAGAGGAAGTAGGGCACAGACTAGACGTTATCTTCATCTCACTGTCCCCACAGTGGCATCGTGACCCCCAAAGCTCCCCATCAACTTCCTACTGGGTCCCCCTCCTGCATTCCTGGACAGGTTCCCCCCGCCCCTTCCCCGCTACCGGAGTTTGCTTTAGGCCGCTTTCCTCTTACAAAAGACCAACTTCCGGACCTGTTTTCACAAACCGAGAGAAATCCAAAGAGGATTTTCGCTTTTGTGACACGGTACTTGCCCTGTCACTTGTGTGCCATTTCGGTGTGCGAAAGCCTTCCTAGGAACACTCTACTTTCAGACAGTGGGGGAAACCCGTATTCTTCTTCTTATTATTATTTGGCAGGGTCTGTTCTGGTCAGAAAGGCATTCCGAGTGCCTGCTTGTGGAACCGCTGACCATTGTTAGGGAGACAATAAAAGGATGTCTGATAAGGATCTCACGACAGATTTTTCTCCAGCTGAAGCATATTGGCGGCACAACTTTCCAAATTTGCATTCTACCTGTGGCTCCACGGAGCTAGCCGAGACCCCTTGCCAAGAGAGGACATTGTTCCCTTATTTCTAGAGGCCGCAAACACTTACCGGATTGTTGCACACATTGTCTTGAACTGACGAATTCTCACACGACTAACTGGCAGCTATAAATCTCTGGTTGTTCAAAGGATTTCTGAACCGTCTCGATTTTTCAGGAAAGCCTATTCTGACTGAGGAACATGCGAGCAGGTACCATTGCCGTCTGGGTTCAACGAGGAGTAGGTGTGAGCACACGTGTAAAAACTGGGATTCTTTTCGAAAAGGTTGATTGAAGATGATGCTTTGCTTTGTGGGATAGTCACAAAAAGAGAATGGGAATTTTTTGGCTATTTTTCTGTCCCTGGATGCTTTCAACCGAGGCTTCATGACTATTTTCAAGGACAGTCTAGAGAGGTACATTAATGTAGGTTGAAAACAACACCAGATGGGTTTTTTTTTTTAATGCCAGCTCCAAGATCCAATCTTTCTAGGATGCCTTTAGGTAAGAGAATCCTTACATATTTAACATACGGTTCAATTAAGGAAATTTCAAGTTACATGCCATACTATAGGAACGTCCATTGGCTGAAATAAAACCCTTGTTTATGATCGGCTAATCAACTGTATTTATTGTGTGTGTGCTCTTTTGAAGGCACTATACTAGGCATTTTGGGTAGCAAGAAACTAAATATTTGAACTGAAATATCTACTGAAGGAACAAGTCATAGGTATATAGAAAATCAATTTTTAAATAACAAATGGTTGCCAAAACTTTTACAGGTGACGCGGGTGTTCATACCAAGGAGAGAGCATTCCAGACGGTAATGCTGAGGAAATTTTTCGTTAAGGGAGTGGTATCTGTCCTGTCCTCTTTGAAGAAATTTTTTTATCTGTGTGTTCTCACCGCTTCCATTTACCTGTATCTTTGTGGTTAATCAGAAATCAGTACAGGGACACCTGGACGGCTCAGTCAGTCAAGCGTCCCATTCTGGATTGAGGCTCAGGTCATGATCTCACAGTTCGTGGGATCGAGGCCCGCGTCGGGCTCTGCGCTGACAGCACAAAGCCTGCTCGGGATTCTTTCTTTCCCTCTCTCTCTGCCTGTGTCTCGCTCAAGCATGCGAGCGTGCTCTCTCTCTCTCTCTCTCTCTAAAATAAATAAATAAACATTAAAAAAAAAAAAAGAAAGAAAACAGTCCAAAATAATAGTTCCTTTTGTTGCCTCCTATGTCATTCAGAGGATCACGAAAGTAAACAGAAACATAAGAGATAACCCAGAAGTAGATTTGCAGGGCGGCTAAAATTTTAAAAAGGTAAACAGGATGGGAGGACAAAGTTGTTTATTGACAACCCATATCTTCAAGAATCTCAGTAACGAATTAACATCTCGGTTCCATTCATTCAGTTTGCGCTGAAGTATTTTCAACAGTCACCACAAGAAACAGCTGGAGGCAAATTATTGCCTCAGACCCTCTGGGTCAGTATCAACAAAAGGGACGATGATTGCAACATTCTGAAGTTATTGAGAAGAGCTAGTGGGGTTCCTTCTGACCCAAATGTGAATAATAAGGAAGAACTTCAGGGATTGAACTGCATTTCTGTGTTTGGTAACATTTGGAAAACATAAGGCACCTTCATTTTCTGTCCACCCTATGTGCCATCTTTTCTATTCGTATAAAATTCCAACGACCCTTCAATAATCCAGATCTAGTGACAGAACGTGACCAAGATTCAGTTAATATTAAGTAGATAACAAAATTCTATTCAATCTCCTACTTTGAAAGTAAAAGAGCTTCTGCAGGTCGCTCATCCACAGTTTTGTTAGAAGATTTCTCCTTCTTGAAAACATTTTTAATAGTATAAAGTAGTATTGTTTAGAATCCAAATATTTGTTATTAACCAGTTTCATGATGGAATGATAGTTTCCACTTGGCCTATTTATTATGTTAAATAGTTTACTAGAATTAATAAGATAAGCTTCCCACTTACTTAATCTGTTCTTTTAAGTAATTGTGTTTCAATCGTTTTTTTTGGTCTTGATGTTTTGGACAAGGCAGAAAGGATCAAAATTGACCGATAATAAGCACCCAACTTCATACACTTGGGGAAAGTTAAGCAGATTACCATTATCTGTAGAGCATGCACTCAGCCCAGTGCTAATTACTTTTCTGTGTATAAAAAAGTGAGCCTTGATCGAGACCCTCAAAGTACTTCCCATCTTGCTAAGGAAAGAAGACTCCTACAAGTGACCTCATTAGGCAATAAGATCTAACTTGAGTGATTCAGGATGATAATACTTAGGGTTAGGAATACATAAATGGGGAATCAGATCCATGAGGAAATGCACAGGACAAAGTAAGACCTGAAGTGGTCTTTGAGATGGATTCCATTCTCAGCAGGCTTAAGGGCAACAAACATTGGAAAGAGGCCATTCTGTTCATAACCCGTGAGAAATGATCACTGAATCAAACAAAGAAACAGAAATCAGAATTAAAAACAAACAAAGAATATTCACAAGTGAACATTCACAAGTGAATCGAGAGCTAACATGTGGCCAGGCAAAGGTAGGCTTTGAAATGTAGACAGAAGAGTCTACAGCAACATGATGGATCTTGAGGAACCCTGGAGAACCCCCAGCTGGACAAGGCATTTCAAAACTAGTATAAAATGATGTGGTTTTATTTGCAACTGCACTACAGAAGTAAGTTAGGAGATCAAATTATTTCACTCTACATGATGCCTCTAAGTTTGTTTGTTTAACCCATATATATATATATTTTTTTTAACTTTCAGGGATTGTTGATGATTGTTTTCTAGTCTAATTCTAAAAGACCTTAGGACTCAAAGAGCCATTCAACCATTTGAAATCTGACAGCTTGCCTTTTGCTTTGTTATTTTTGAGACCGAGCTTATTTTTGAGAGAGAGCACAAGTTGGGGAGGGGCAGAGAGAGAGGGAGACAGAGGATCTGACGTGGAGCTCAAACTCATGAACTGTGAGATCGTGACCTGAGCCGAAGTCAAACGGTTAACCGACCGAGCCACCCAGGTGCCCCCTTTTTGCTTTGTTTTTAAGGAAGGCTTCTGCTTGGGCCTCTAATTTGTTACATATATTTATTACAATCAGATATGGCAGCTGTTAGGTAGAATAACTAAGAACACAGACCTTAGAGTCAAAGCAAGATTGTCTTAAATCTTAGCTCCCCCTTTTACCACTATATGACTTTCAAGAAGTTGTTTTACATATCTGTGCCTCAGTTTCCTCATGTAGAGAATGAGGAAGAGGACAGTGATGATAATGATGGTAATAATAAAAACTACTTGGAATTAAATGTCTATCTATCTATCTATCTATCTATCATCCAGCTAGCTAGCTAGCATTTAGAATAGTACTTGAACAGAAGAAGTCATCAATAGGTATTAGCTATGATTATTTTATAGTAGCAAAAGTGTCCCCAATATTATAGTGTAATTAAGTGTACAAGCATTTTATTGTACCTACAAAGAACACTCTAAAATCTGAATATTGGATTCAAAAGTTTGAGAACCACAGAGTCAAAAATAGGAAGCGATTATAGTTTTTGTTCAAAAAGTGACGTGATGAAAATATTTTTCAGGAAGACTAGTTAACTTTCTTCTCTTTTTAATGTATTTTCAGTGCCTGCATTTTACCTAAACAATCTTGTCCATCCCCATGGCTTTATATGTAGTATTTTGTATAAGCTGACATCCAAATTCTTATCTCCAAACATGACCTTTTCCTCCAATTCCTCACCTGTCTATTCAATGACCTACTAGAAACCTATTACTTCTTCAGGGAACCCAGGGGCAATGTTTCAAACTCAGCTGTTGTCCACATCTGTCACATTGATAGACACCAATGCGCTGGTTCCCAGAATGCAACCCCCTACCAGCAGTATCAGCATCCCCAGAGAACATGTCAGAAATACATATACTTGGGCCCTACACCAGGACTATTGAATCAGAAATTTGGGGGTGGATGGGTGGAGGGAAGGACAATGATTTGTCTTAAAAAAATTTTTTAACGCTTATTCATTTTTGAGAGACAGAGAGAGAGTGTGAGCAGGGGAGGGTCAGGAAAGAGGGAGACACAGAATTCGAAGCAGGCTCCAGGCTCTGAGCTGTCAGCACAGAGCCCAACGCGGGTCTCGAACCCAGGAACCGCGAAATCATGACCTGAGCTGAAGTCGGTTGCTTAACCAACCGAGCTACCCAGGCACCCTGTCATAATTGAATTTCTAAAAATGTTTATCCTTACGCATTTAGGAAGCTTGTGGGCAAATTACATAACTTTTCTTTTTTCTTTCTTTAGTTCTTAATTTATTAAGTCTCAACTATGACCCATGTATCTGCTTGGTATTGGTTATAAAAAATAAATAAAGCACTGCTTTCAAGGAATGCATTATCTAGAGAAGAAATAAGTTTACAAAATTTCATAATAGCTTTAAACAGTTAAACAATGGCCAAAAAAATGATGTTTCCTACTGTTAAAAAATACATAATCTTCATTCAAAAACATAACCAGATACTCAAGGATAACAGAGATTTTTATGAAAACCAATTGCAAGAAAGGAAGTAGTGATAATAAATGATACAAATGATAAATCGGACAGATGGCAGAAAAAAAGAGAACAGAAATATAAGGTTTTTGTTTTTACCATTTTACTGTCAGAATGACTGGAAATATGGTCTCTTAAATTATGAATACAGCTTTCTGACAAAAGGAAGAATTCAGGAAACAAAAGCATAAAGTAATATTGTTAAATAATAACCAAAATAAAAAGGCTGAAGTAAATAGGAAGAAAAATAGGATGAAAAATTTAGAAAACTAGTAAGACTTTAAAGATGAACAATGGGTCCAACATCTGTGTAATAAAAAATCCAAAAGAAAAGAGAGAAAGAAAGAAAATGAAAGAAATGATCTAAGAACTAAAAGTTGTAATTTCACCAATCTTCAGATTAAGTCCTGGACGGAATAAATGGTTGGGGGCGGAGGGAAGTAAAACCAGACACATTATATTAAAATCTCAGAGTAGTTTAAATAATACGATCATTTTAGGAGTCTGCACTCTGAATTTTCAGAAATGCAAAGATTTAGAAAGTTTAACTCCCATGCACCATAGTTGTAAAAATTGCCTGAGAATTAGCTAACAATACAAGGGAAGAATACCCAAAGAGAACACGGAGTTGAAGAGAAGGGGAGCTAATTCGGGTATACAAAAGAAATACTGGGAGGTAACTACGCAGCAGACAAAGAAAACTTTAGGTCCAACTTTCACCATGAATATTTGTTCATCTGAGAAAAAAAATCATCTGAAAATAAAAATATTGTAATTTAACTGTATGATGTAATTAATAAGTTGGGCTATCTCATTTATGTAGGAGAGGTGACTTACAGTTCTCTTCTCAGCAAAAAGAGAACAAAAAAATGACAGGCAAAAACTACAGGAAGAGGGGCGCCTGGGTGGCGCAGTCGGTTAAGCGTCCGACTTCAGCCAGGTCACGATCTCGCGGTCCGTGAGTTCGAGCCCCGCGTCGGGCTCTGGGCTGATGGCTCAGAGCCTGGAGCCTGTTTCCAATTCTGTGTCTTCCCTCTCTCTCTGCCCCTCCCCCGTTCATGCTCTGTCTCTCTCTGTCCCGAAAATAAATAAACGTTGAAAAAAAAAATTAAAAAAAAAAAAAACTACAGGAAGAACCCATAAACTAATAGTAATCTAAATATGAAGCAAAGAGACATTTGCATGGCCTAGAGGAATTTAAGTGTGATGAAAAAAATTCATATATGGTGAAAGAAAAGAGGTTTCATTTATTCTTATTTTTATAACATTTTCAATCTGAGTGGCACAGATTTAAAGGCATAGAATTTATTTTACCTCCAATCACACAAGTTTATTTTATGGTAAGCAACACTTTATAATCAAAATATTCTAAATGCTGCTTATTGATTTTCCTTTTTTATGGTTTCCACTTCTCTGCTGAAATTCTCAATCTTGTCTTTTAATTCCTTGAAAATATTGCACACGGTTATTTTAAAATTTGTGTCTAGTAACCATTTCTGAATCCCTAGGGGTATGCATCTATTGAATAGTGTTCCTCTTTTCCTTTCTCCTCCTCCTCCTCCTCCTCCTCCTCCTCCTCCTCCTCCTCCTCCCCCCTCTTTCTCTTCCTTCTTTTCCTTCTTTTCTTCTAATTCTTCTCCCTCCTCTTCCTCCTTCTTCTTCTTCCTCTTCTTCTGCTTCTCTTCTCCTTCTCTTCTTCTTTTCTTTTCTTTTTTCTCTTCTCTTCTCTTCTCTTCTCTTCTCTTCTCTTCTCTTCTCCTCTCCTCTCCTCCCCTCTCCTTCCCCTTCTCCTTCCCCTTCCCCTTCTTCTTTCTCTTCTTCTTCTTCTTCTTCTTCTTCTTCTTCTTTTTCTCCTTCTTCTTCTTCTTCTTCTTCTTCTTCTTCTTCTTCTTCTTCCTTAATCATTTCTGGTTATTTTTTGTTGTGTGCTAGACATTATTTATGAAACATTGTAGAATTAATTTGAGGCTTAGCGTGTTATGTTTTTCTAAAGAGGATTTGTGTTCACTTCTAAGGGATTGAGGTGTTTCTAGGGCTGGTTTCAGTTTTATCTTATTTCTGGTTCACTGTTTTTCCTAAGGTATACCGCTTCAGAGTCCCAAGTTAAAGTCTTAGCAGTTTACCAGGGCCCATCCAGTTTCCAAGTCTTGGTTCAAGTCATAAATCTTCATTTTACAAACTGGTGATTTAACATATACTGCCTAATATCAATGGGACTGAAACTAATGGTTTTACACATATTACAGTTATAAAAACAGTATATGAGCGTAACAACAACAACGTACCTGAAAAATTGGGGACCATTAGGGAAATAGGGAAAAGTATAAGACCTAAATCTTTGTCTTTCATAACAGTGGTCAAAAAATAATGCAGAACAGTGACAAATACCTTTACTTATAAATGTGGCAATAAACAACAGATCTAAACATAAAAGGTTAAACATGGTTATCTCTTGGGAGTGGGGATCAGAGAAACTAGTGGAGGAACTTTTCCTTTCTTTTAGATCCACTCTAAAATATTTAACTTAAAAAAATAATTCTGGGGAAATCAGTAAATGTTTTATAGAGAGGGAACACTGAAGTTTCATTTTAATAGATAATTTGTGTTTTTCCCCATACTCATAGAAAAACAGTGGTCATTCTAAACAGAGGGAGTGGCTTAGAAGGAGGCATGGACATGTACCATGTTCTATTTTAGAAATAGAGGAACATTCTATAGATCGGAGCACACAAATGAAGGAGGGGAATAGCAGGAAATGAGGCATATAAGTGAATTAGGGGCTAAAGAAGAAATGATCTTAGAAGCTCTGAAAGTTTTCCCCCACTGGTTTTTATTTTAAAGTCTGGTAGGTTGTCCTCAATTTCCTGAAACAGAGGATACTGGAGGCAAAGCAATCATATGAGGTTAAAATGAAGTGATATATACTGCATACCCTGCAATACACTCTCACTTGCTCTCTCAGGTATAGTAGTACAGTTACTTTGACTTTTTAAAATCAATTTAATTCTGGGGCGCCTGGGTGGCGCAGTCGGTTAAGCGTCCGACTTCAGCCAGGTCACGATCTCGCGGTCCGTGAGTTCGAGCCCCGCGTCGGGCTCTGGGCTGATGGCTCGGAGCCTGGAGCCTGTTTCCGATTCTGTGTCTCCCTCTCTCTCTGCCCCTCCCCCGTTCATGCTCTGTCTCTCTCTGTCCCAAAAATAAATAAACGTTGAAAAAAAATTAAAAAAAAAATCAATTTAATTCTGCTTTCTGTAGTGACCTTGATTGTTTTCTATTTCAGTCTCCATACTCTTCCTTAAGGTTGAACCAAGTTGGAGGAATAAGTTGGTCTGAAGCCTCACTGTGCAGAAAAGCACAGAGGCACAGAATGCACATATGAGGTAAGGTCGAGGGCACTGCACTCAGACCACCTGGGTTCAAATCTGGATTTTGTGCATTGGGAAGTAAACTTGGGACAAGTAAATTAATCTTTTTATGCCTCAGTTTCCTCTTTTGAAAACTTGGGATTAATAATATAAACAATTTCAGATTATTGTGAAATTTAAATAGTTATCGACTACTGCACATCACATCACCTTACCCCAAATCCAGCTGCTTAAAACGACACTAAACACTTACCATCTCACATAGTTTCTGTGGGTCAGAAATTCAGGAGTGTTCAACATGTCATCTGGGGCGGTAGTCATGTAGAGTTGAGAGGGCTGGAGGATCTGATTTCAGAATGATCATCCATCACTGCTGGCCCCTGGAAAGAGATCTAAGTTCCTCTCCACGTGAATCTCTTTCCAAGGCTGCTTGAGCATCCTAACAACATGGCAGTTGGCTTCCAAACGATCCAAAAAAGAAAATAAGGAGGAAGTTGCCCTTTTGACCGAATTGCTAAAGTCTCACACTGTCACTTCCCCAGTGTCTAATATGATCTATGCTCAAAGGAAGGAGAATCAGTCCCACCTTTGGAAAAGAGGAGAAACAAAGAATTTGTGGACTTATTTTAAAACAACCACGTGCCTTAATGCGTGATCTACATATGGCTGCGATATCAAATAAGAAGAACTGAAAAGATGTTAGCCAGTTATCCATAGCGTTGTCATGGAGGAACTGCAAATTGTTTTATAGTGGCGGCTTTTTTTTTTTTAATTTTTTTTCAACGTTTTTTATTTATTTTTGGGACAGAGAGAGACAGAGCATGAATGGGGGAGGGGCAGAGAGAGAGGGAGACACAGAATCAGAAACAGGCTCCAGGCTCTGAGCCATCAGCCCAGAGCCCGACGCGGGGCTCGAACTCACGGACCGCGAGATCGTGACCTGGCTAAAGTCGGAGGCTTAACCGACTGCGCCACCCAGGCACCCCTATAGTGGCGGCTTTTGAGTGTCTTTGACGTGTGGCAGAGAGTGAGTCTGTGGGCGCCTGGGTAGCTCCGTCTGTTGAGCATCCAACATTGGCTCATGTCATGATCTCCAGGTTTGTGAGTTTGAGCCACGCATCGGGCTCTGTGATGACAGCTCAGAGCCTGGAGTCTGCTTCCGATTCTGTCTCCCTCTCCCTCTCTGCCCCTCCTCTGCTCGTGCTCTGTCTCTGTCTCTCAAAAATAAACCTTAAAAAATTTTTTTTAAAAGAAAGAAAGTGAGTCTGTAAACTAACAAGAGATAGGTCAAAAGGGGTTGAGTATGTCGTAATATACCTTTGCCTTTTTCCAATAAGTCCTGGTTTCCAAACTGGGCTACTCCCAGGGCACATACGATAGGCAAAAGGAACAAGTGCTACTTGAAGCAACAGGATAAACACATATCTTATCTACTGAAGTGTTATTTTATTTGAAGAAGGAAAAAAAAAGTAACACTAAAAAGAAATGAGCTATCAAACCATGAAAAGACGTAAAGGAAACTTAAATGAACATTACTAAGTGAAAGAAGCCAACCTCAAAAGGCTACATATTGTAGGATTCCAACTAGATGACACTCTGGAAAAGGAAAAACTATGGAGAAAGTAAAAAGACCCATGGTTGCCAGGAATGAGGAAGGAGGTAGGGATGAATAGCAGAGCACAGAGGATTTTTAGGGCAGTGAAACTCTTCTGTATCATACTATAATGGTGGATATAGGTCATTACATATTTGCCAAAGCCTATGGAATATACAACACCAAAAGTGAACCGTAAACTATGGACTTTGGGTGATGATGATATGTCAGTGCAGCTCCACGAATAACAACAAGCATACCACTCTTGTGGGGCCACTGATAATGGAGGAGGCTATACAGGTGTGGAATCAATACATGGGAAATCTCTCTACCTTCTACTCAATTTTGCTGTGAATCTAAAACAGCTATAAAAATAAAGTCTATTTGTAAAAAAAAAAGGTAAATACATTATAAGATAGATGGCAAAGTTGCTTGGATTTTAAAAATGGAACCTTAGACAAGTGGAGTGTTGGCCTTCTGTAGGCTGCTTTGGATTATATCCCTTGATCCTGAGTACATAGTATACTTTTCTTTCCATTTGGGGTAACTTAATGGGGAAATTGAAGGATTCTGTTAGCCGACAAAGAATTACTGAAGGCAGGGTAAGAACCTGATGCTCTCACAAGATACCTCCATCAAGAATATGGAAGAAATTGTTAATAAAGGAAAGGTGGTAAATGTTTGAATTAATCCAACAGATACTAAAGATGCTTCAAAGCCTTAATAATGAAGCATTTAAAAAACTAGAACAAGAATAAAGGAACAATCCATTTCTGAGGGTAGTTGTTCCAGAAATAGATGCTGATATATACCTAAAAACCCAATACAGAACTAAGAAGGTGTTACCGATCAATGGCTGAAGGAGAGGATTTAGGGCATGTCAGGGGAAAATGGACTCTTTAGAAAAAAGGTAACTCCTAGCCTCACCTTGCATTATATGCTTAAGTAAATTCCAGATAGGTGGGATAAACATAAAAATGAAATCATAAGACACTTGAAGGGAAAGGGATTTCTAAATATGAAAGCCTTAGGACTCACCAGGGAAAAATAATGAATGGATGTATCTAAGCAAGTACTGAATCTTTATGTAACACAATAAAAATTTTTAAAACAAACCTCAAATACTCCTGGATAGCATCCATCATGTACCAGCTATTTGCCAAACACCATGCTTGGAGCTTCGTCTTAATTACTTATCCTTAATCCTCACAAAAACCACCAAGGGCTCCGTATTACTACCTCCAAACCGAGACTATAAGAGATTATATCAGTAGTTTGCAATTCTGGATGCACTCTGAATTATATAGAGGGCTTTACAAAACCCCATGTGCAGGCTCCATCCAAGCACAATGTAATTAGAATCCCTGAGTGGCAACTGGACATTCAGTGCTTTGCCCAAAGTTACCCAGTAAACACAGAGCAGAGGTCTTACTGCCTCTTAAACGTCTGAATGTTTTCTACACTGCCCAGAAGGATTTCTTTAAAATATAAACAGCTGCTTAGTTCTCAAAGTTTGTAAAACCTAAATAAAGGTTTAATTTAAAGCAGAAAAAAATTTATATATGAAGATATATTTGTTGACCCATCTGCAACATAGACTTCATAACTGTGTTCTGGGGTATTGGTTAAAAAAAAACCCATAGGGTTGGAATGGTTGATCCCCCGAGAGCTCCTTCAACGCTGTGTGCTAAAGGAAAGAAGAGAAAGTGGAGGATGATTAGGGGAAGGACAGCATTTTGATGGTCTAATAATTCTGAAACGATTGGCAATGCATACACAATGTGTAAGATGTCTGCATGCACCTACTTTCTTTGGCTTATTATTGCCATTGTAACTTCTCCATCAAGCGAGACATGACAATGTGCATGAACAATTTCATTGCATCATTTTTAAGAGAACAGGTTTTGAAAACAAATTACCTAATATAGTCCCCAAGTACACCCTTTATAGCTCTGTAATTTTAACTTAGTTACTTAACTTCCTTATGACTCAGTTTCCCCAACTATAAAATAATAATAATAATAATAATCATAGTGTCATCTTAAAGCTGCATAACAAATAACATGAAATATGATCTTTCTAAAGATCTTCTTAAGATCTTTTATGGTTTTTCTGCGTGGGAATGCAGGAGCAGCTTGGATTGGTATTTCCAGCTCAGGGTTTCTCTAGGCTAGGGCTGCAGTCATCCGAAGGCTCGATTAGGACTAGAGGATCCACTTCCAAGGTGGTTTGCTCACACGCATGACAAAATGGTGCTTACCCTTGGCAGGAAGTTTTGGTTTCGGTCCCCAGAGTCCTCTTTACTGGACTGCTTGAGAATCCATATGGCACACCATCTCACTTCCTTCAAAGAAAGTCACCCAAGAGACCAAATGAAACTTGCAATGCATTTTATGACTTAGACTTGAGGTCATACACCATCACTACTGCTGTATTTCATTGGTCATAAAGATCAACCCTGATTCCATGTGGGAGGAGACTACACCCTGGTACCAGGGAGCAAGGATCACTTGGAACCATTTTGGAGGTAGCTACTAAAAGTAACTAGTTTATAGGCTCGTTGCAAAAAAATACACACACACACACACGCATACACACACACACACACACACACACACACACATTTATTACAGAGCTTAGACCAGTAACTTAGAACACACTTAGAACTTAGGCCAAGGAATAATATATTGTATGTGTGTATATACATACGTTGCATTTAGAACAGAGCTTCGACCATAGTTAATATTATATAAGTGAATCAGAAGTTCTGAGGGGAGTCCGGGCAGTAGTATTAGTAGCTTAAAACTCACCTCGGGTGGTTCTAATATGCAGCTAGTTTTGAGTTTCATGATCGTATTCCAATAATTCGCTTCATTATGATAATCAAAACTGAAGCCCCAGCTGAGAGGCGTTCTACTCCAGCTGCACAGCGGAATCATCTGGAGAGCTTTAACAAATCTAGATATCCAAACTGCATAGTGGTCCACTTATACCAGAATCTCTGGGGCATGGGACCCAGGCATCAGCATTTTTTTAAGCTTCCTAGGCCATTCCAACGCACAGTCAAGTATGGAGACGATGGAGACCCACGACTCCAATTATTTAACTTAGATGATTATATTCCAGTCTCCCCGTTTACTCTCTGAGCTGAGCTCTAACTCGGCATTTAAATCCCGGAGACCTAATTTCACTTGTTGAAAACAAAGAGAAGACCTTTGACTCACCCTAACGTGCTGAAGATGGGTGGGAACGCACAGCATGGCGCCAGTTGTTCTCTGTCTGTAACTCTGTGTGTCTGGAGGATTTGAGCCTCCAGCGTGTCAGCCAGGCTCCTTTGGCCAGAATTCGCCTTCACTCAAGGAGAAACCTCCCAGGCATGTGATTGCCGGGCCAGGAAAATGTCACCCATTGCCAGAGAAAAACCAGCCTTCCACAAAATTAGAGTGAATGGCACATGAAACCAATTAAGCCAAAGTGGTTGGAGACGCATCAGAAGCATTGTGAGATGGCCATTCTGGAAACAATGCCTACAAGATGCACCTGGTAATGTTTATAGGCGCTGTTCAGGCACAGAACACGCCTCAAATTCAAGAACATGGAGCTGCCTATTTTCTGCTCTCCGAGTCTGCTTTTGTCAACGAGCGCTAGCATGGCGTAGAAAGCAATCAATTACCATTTGGGGAAGACAAGTGTTAGAGTGCAAATGGCAGCTCTCTTTGGGCCGGAAGAACACCAGGTGAATGGCAATTTCTAGTGAATGATGCCATCACACTAGACACAGAACTTGCATTCTGGAAAAATCAACCCTTTGTGCAAATATTTGGGATTGAGGGAAGCTCTTAACAAACTTTACCCATAGCTCTCTCCCCACATTTAAACCTATGTTTGTTTTAAGTAAAGCTTAATCCTTGTGTTTCTGATTCCTTTACACATAACTCATCAGAGTCTTTAGTTTGAAAAAAAAAAATCAAACAACTTCTTAATGTCCTACATGACTTTGCTTTTTGGCCTTTTAAAGCATTTTCCCATTCTTTGACAAGGGGCTCAAATAGCATGTTTGCAAATTTAGAGCCCACTCAACTGTTGTGAATGCAGAATTTTGCCACTGTTCGGGATTTGAATTTCTCCACATTTGCCAAAAATGTGACTTCCTGTTTGTTTTTCATATCCAAATCCCCTTTCAAAATTAAGTTTGAGACTCTCAATGAATTCTCAATACAGTGGATTTGCCCGACTGTAGATTCTTTTTCTCTCCCTAGTGTGGAGCATATTGATGCATTCATATTACAATCTTTCTGACCCTTGGGAACAATTTTTATTTGTGTTGCCTAGTAATATAAGAAAAATATTTTAACTTTTGATAGAACTTCTTATCAACGATCTTAAAGCTGGCTTTCAAACAGCTTGTAAACATGGGCACAGAGCTATGACAACATTAGTCTCCAAATACCCCCATGATGAATGCAGCTCTTGATTTGGAGTAATGAGAAAATGAGAAGTAAGAATGTAAAAGAAGGACTGTATGGATGGAAAGGAAGCTAAATGGACCATTTGGATCCCAATAATTATTTTCTCATACATCACCTAAGAAAACTAGTTATTTCTGTTTTTAAATTCTTAAGAAACTAGTGGGTATTTACCCAAAGAAAATGAAAACCCTAATTTGAAAATATATATGCATATTTGTGTTTATTGTAGTATTATTTACAATAACCAAGATATGAAAGCAACCCAAATGTCCACTATATATAATGGATATTATATATATATATATATATATATATATATATATATATAACGGACATTATATATATATATAATAGACATTATATATATATATATATATATATATGTAATGGAATATTACTTAGTCAATAAAGAATGAAAGCTTGCCATTTATGACAACATGAATGGACTTAGAAGGTATTATGCCTAATGAAATAAGTCAGAGAAAGACAAATACCATATGATTTCACTTACATGTGGAATCTAAGAAATAAAACAAATGAACAAGCACACACAAAAACCAGACTCGTAAATACAGAGAACAAATTCGTGGTTGCCAGGGTGGAGAGGAGTGGAGGTGATGAGCGAAGTAGATAAAGGGGATTAAGAGATATAGACTTCTAGTTATAAAATAAGTAAGCCACTGAATGAAAAGGAATAGGAATACAGTCCTGTATTCCCTGCATAGGGGGGAAGACAGTCAGTAATATTGTAATAATTCTTTATGATGGCAGCTAATGACTACATTTGTGGAGAGCATTGAGTAACGTATAGAGCTATAGGGTCAATATGTTGTACACCTGAAAACTCATATAACATTATATGTCAATTATATTTCAATAAGAAAGAAAGAAAGAAAGAAAGAAAGAAAGAAAGAAAGAAAGAAAGAAAAGAAGGAAGGAAGGGAAGGAAGGGAAGAAGGAAGGAAGGAAGGAAGGAAGGAAGGAAGGAAGGAAGGAAGGAAGGAAAGAAGGAAGGGAGGAAGGAAGGGAGAAAGGAAGGGACGGAGAGGAGGAGGGAAGAGGAGGGAAGGGAAGGGATGGGAGGGAGGTAAGGAGGGAGGGAGGGAGGGAGAAAGAGAGGGAGGAAAGAAAGAAGCAAGCCTAGGTAAGTGTCTCTGTTTCATAACCTGTTTCGTAGAATGAGAGGAAATGAGAACTGACCATGTTAATCAGATTAAGCCAAAGTTGGGTTCAAATAATGCAGATCACCTAATAAAAATGAAATAAATGTTAGTCAGCTACTCAGACATATTTATATCTGCATAATACTGTATGCTCTGTGGTTTGGAATATCTTTTTCTTTATTAAAATTTTAAATTATAGATGCTTGTTTCAGGCAATCAGAAACAGGGAAGAAATAAAGCTCAAGAAAATTGTAATCAACTATTGCAAAGAAACTGAGATAGATATTGTTTTCATAGATGCTGTAAACTGATATCTAATTTAACCCCCAGGTGAGTTAGTTGGTCAACTCCATCTTTTATGGTGACTGTTACTTGGTAACATGGAACATTTGTACAGGAAATGAAAGTCATAGTTCTTGCCCTTGAGGAACTTACAATTAGAAGAGTTTATAAAATTTCATTATCAAATATCAAGTGCAAAAATAAAGGATTAAGCTACAGCAATGAAGATGTTCAAGCAACGCAGTCCTTGGGGAGGTGAGGAGGACAGAATATCAACAGAGACACTTGAGTGACCAGATCTAGGAGACGTACCACGCTTTGACTGCCAGGACACCAACAGTAAGTATGGTTTTCCACACAATAAAAATTCATTTTTGAAAAAAACAATCATCTAAGTCATTCTATTTTATACACGTGGTCTCAAGTTTGATATTTAAAGAGAGGACAAAATTGAATATTGCAGTGGAGAAGAACATACCTTAATAATTACTATTGGCAGTTTGAGTCTATTTTCTGTAACAAGGTCATATCCACTGTATCTGTTTAATATAACCAACTGGGCCAAAGCATGTGTTATTATAGTAATCAATTTTTAAGTGAATATCATGAAGACCATTCTTCAAACTGGTTATATATTTGATTTAATGTATAGGCACATTTTCTTATTTTATTTTATTATATTTTGAGTGTGCAGACATTTTATCTCAGGGCTGGACCCTTAAAATGCCAGTGGTTAATGTAAACTGCACTTGCCTCTTGAAGATTATACCATCTTTTTTTTATTAATCAGGAAAAAAAATTAGACATTTTCGAGGGAAGCTTTGAATTTGTTTTCTTTGGGTGGCTAACCTTCATTCAGTAATTCAGTTTGTCTCTCAGTCTCTTTCTTTCTTTTTTCTTTCCCTTTCTTTCTTTCTTTCTTTCTTTCTTTCTTTCTTTCTTTCTTTCCTGCTTTCTTACTTTCTTCTTTCTTTCCTTCTTTCTTTCCTTATTTCTTACTTTCTTTCATTTTCTTTCTTTCTTTCCTTCTTTCTTTCCTTCTTTCTTTCTTTCTTTCTTTCATTTTCTTTCTTTCTTTTCTTTCCTTCATTTTATTTCTTTCTTTCTTTCTTTCTTTCTTTCATTTTCTTTCTTTCTTTTCTTTTTTTCATTTTCTTTTTCTTTTCTTTCTTTCATTTTCTTTCTTTCTTTCTTTCTTTCTTTTTTCTTTCATTTTCTTTCTTTCCTTCTTTCTTACCTTCTTTCTTTCTTTCTTTCATTTTCTTTCTTTCTTTCTTTTCTTTCTTTCATTTTCTTTTTCCTTCTTTCTTACCTTCTTTCTTTCTTTCCTTCTTTCTTTCCTTCTTTCTTTCCTTCTTTCTTACTTTCTTTCTTTCTCTTTCTTTCTTTCATTCTCTTTCTTTCTTTTCTTTCATTTTCTTTCTTTCTTTCTTTTCTTTCTTTCATTTTCTTTCTTTTCTTTCTTTCACTTTCTTTCTTCTTTCTTTCTTTCT
This sequence comes from Lynx rufus, assembly GCF_022079265.1. Classification (NCBI taxonomy): domain Eukaryota; kingdom Metazoa; phylum Chordata; class Mammalia; order Carnivora; family Felidae; genus Lynx; species Lynx rufus. The sequence continues at coordinate 130,141,618 of NW_025814878.1, forward strand.
TTCTTTCTTTCTTTCTTTCTTTCTTTCTTTTGCAAAGTACAGCTATCATTACTTCCCAGAAAAGAAGTGAGGGAATGAGTCAAGGGTGAATGCTTGAAAAGGACATTTGGACTCCATAGTTATAAAAACCATCATTCCTGGGTTTCTGAGAAAATAGCAGAGTAGTAAGCATGAGGCATCTGATTCCCCACCTAGACAAAAATTGTACTGGTAGAGTCTGCCTGATGTAACTCTTTTGGACCTCTGGCGTCTATTGAAGGATTGCAACTTTCAGGGGGAAGACTTGGAGCTACATGTGGTTAATTATGATCAATTTCAGCTCTTAGCTCAGTAGCTGCTACCCCTCCCCCCACTTCCAGCTCCATATTAGGCAGTTGTGTGTGTAATCTCAGCAGCAGCTAACATACAGCTTGTAGGAGCCAGGGGGGGTATGCTAATCAGGCTTATCCAGAAAAAAAAGAACTAATCATCAAATTTTCAGACGACACAGAGAGACAAACGACAGCAGGAAGAGAAAAGTGATTTCCTCTCTACAAGCGATCCTCAATAAGACTACCAGCAGATTTCTCAACAGAAACCTGGGAGGCCAGAAGGAAGTGAGCAGATATATTCAAAGTGCTAAAAGGAAAAACAAACAGACAAAAACCTCTCAACCAAGAATCCTGTACTTGGCAAAAGTGTCCTTCAAAAATGAAGACAGGGGTGCCCACGTGGCTCAGTAGGTTGAGCATATGACTCTTGATTGTGGCTGAGGTCACGATGCCAGGGCTGTGGGATCGAGCCCCACATTGGCTCCACCCTGAGTGTGGGGCCTATTTAAAATTCTCTCTCTTTTGGGGCACCTGGGTGGCGCAGTCGGTTAAGCGTCCGACTTCAGCCAGGTCACGATCTCGCGGTCTGTGAGTTCGAGCCCCGCGTCGGGCTCTGGGCTGATGGCTCGGAGCCTGGAGCCTGTTTCCGATTCTGTGTCTCCCTCTCTCTCTGCCCCTCCCCCGTTCATGCTCTGTCTCTCTCTGTCCCAAAAATAAATAAAAAACGTTGAAAAAAAAATTTAAAATTCTCTCTCTTTCTCTCTCCCTGTCCCTTTGCCCCTCTCTCCCATTCGTGTGCACTCTCTCTCTCTAAAATTAAAAAAAAAAAAAATGAGGGAGAAAATAAGACATTCCCAGGTAACCCAAAGTTGAGGGAGTTTGTTATCCCTGAACATCCCTGCAAGAAATTCTTGAGAGAATCCTTCCAGTTAGGATTAAGGTAACCCAGAGCTGTATGAAGAAATAAAGATCTAACTAAAAGTTAATATATAGGCACTTATAAAAGGTCATACTATTGCAACAATAATTTATAACTCCACTTTTTTGCCTCTGCATTATTTAAGAGACTAATACATTTAAAAAAATTATTACTGTGGGTGTGGTAGGGTCCCCTCCCTAAGGAAAGAAAAAACCTCAAGGCAACCTGGCTATAGGCATACGTGAAAACATCCCTCACAACCTTGTAACATGAGACCACTTAATCAGACTGCATGTTTGTGTGTTACCATATATGGGAGACAAAGAAGTAAAAAAATATATAAAAAACTGCCATGTGGCATTCGGGGCTCAGTTTTTTGGGTACTGAACCCAACTGGGCAGTGCCGGCAGGAATAAAGTTGCTTCCTGGAAAGAAAAGCCTCAGTGTCATGACTCTCTGTGCAAGAACCCTGCTACATGGGGCACCTGGGTGGCTCAGTCAGTTGAGTGTCTGACTTCGGCTCAGGTCATGATCTCACTGTGCATGGGTTCTAGCCCAGCATCAGGCTCTCTCCTATCAGCTCAAAGCCCGCTTCAGATCCTCTGTCTCCCTCCCCCCTGCCCCTGCCCCGTTCACACATTCTCTCAAAAATAAACATGTAAAAAATTATTAGTGTGGAAGTGTTATCGTCACTTTGGTTTGTAACTGCGCATGTTGTCTTCTACATAATTTAAGAGATCAGTGGATTTAAAAGAATTATTAATTTATGTTTTGGGGTGCACAATGTGTAAAGAGGTAATTCTGTGACAACGAAAAGAGGGAGACAAAGCTGTCAAGGAGCAAAGTTTTTGTGTTTTATTGAAATTAAACTGATATAAATGCAAACTAGAGTGCTGGTAACGTGAGATTGGCCATGGTAACCACAAAGAAAATAGCTATAAAATACACACAAAAGAAAATAAGAAGGACATTTAAATGCTTCGCTGTAAAAAATCAATTAAAAAGAAATGAAGACAGTGACGTAGGAAATGAAAGAGAAAGAAAAACTATAAATCTGTTCTTATCAGCAATTACTTTAAATGTAAGTGAATTAAATTCTCCAAACAAAAGGCAGAGATTGGCAAAATGGGTAAAGAAACCAGGCACACAAAGACAAATATTGTCTGATTCCACTTATGAAAGGTAATTAGTCAAACCAAAGAGATAGAGAGTAGACTGCCAGAGGTTGGGGAGAGGGAGGGGACAAGGAGTCACGGTTTAACGGGGACAGAGTTGCAGTTTTACAGAATAAGAAGGGTTCTGGAGATGGATGGTGGTGATGGTGGTACAAAATTATAAATGCTTTTTTGGGATGAGCACTGGGTGTTGTATGGAACCAATTTGACAATAAATTTCATATATTGGGAAAAAAAAATTATGAATGCTTTTAATACCACCGAACCGTATACTTAAAAGTGGTTCAAGATGGTTACATTTTATGCTATGTATATTTTACCACAATAAAAAACGAATAAAAAAGAATCATTATTTCTAAAGAACCGGTTGCCAGTTGAGTGCTGCATTGTCTGGCAAGACGAGGGAAGTAGATGCATCTGGCTTAAAACACCGAGGAGTGAAAAAAATGTCATCTGCGATTTGCTTGACTTCTCTAGGCCTTATGCTCAGATTACTCGACCACTTCCCCGTATGGTGCCGGCCACATCTTAACTGAGAGACATTAGGTAACTACACATGCCCAGCAGTACATTAGGATCTGCTTACTGGAGTGGGGTACCATGTTTTTGCACCCAGAGCCTCACATGTAGACGCATTTCAGCATGTACATCCCACAAGAAAAAAAATGGTCATCCGAAAGAGAAAGATAACATGTCAGATTTGAGGTTTGGTTTGCATCCACTCAAGCGACCAACAAACATTTATTCGGCATGCACCAGCCACCAAGCGCTAGCCCAGGTGCTAAGGGCTCATTGGTGGGCAAACTTTCATTCCCAACGAAATGAAATGATTTTTTTTTCCGCAATCACGTCTGTGTTGGAGGAATATTGCACCACAGCGAAGTCCTAAAAAATTTTTGGCTAAGTCTGGAATCTTTCAATTGTTCTGTTTCCTTGTAGACATTACATATAAAATCATCACATAATGGGGCGCCTGGGTGGCTCAGTCGGTTAAGCGGCCGACTTTGGCTCAGCTCATGAGCTCACAGTTCATGAGTTCGAGCCCCACACGGGGCTCTGGGCTGACAGCTCGGAGCCTGGAGCCTGCTTCGGATTCTGGGTCTCCCTCTCTCTCTGCCCTTCCCCCACTCATACTCTGTCTCTCTCTCTCAAAAATAAATAAACATTAAAAAAATCATCGTTTAATAAGAGACATGTTGCAAAGTGCTCTCATGAATTATAAGTTAAAGTTAAAGCCATGTTTTAAACTACGCCGTGTAGCGTTTTGGACTTATTGTAGTCCCCAAAGCAGGACCCAATTTGCAGCTTTGCTCAGTGAATTATGTAAGCCATGTAACACCACCGAACCTTCCCCTTCATGGTAAAATGCTGATAATTCCTGCCCTTCTGCGGCAGATAGTGTTGACTTACTGTTCTCATTGTCTTTTCCCTGGGCGACCTCCTCTATAGTCTTTCAAAGCTAAATCCGAATTTTCCAGCAAGTCTTGCAGCTAGAAATGGTTGTGTCATGAAGCAAGTAGAGGTAAGTAGAGGTGTCAGCACCCCATAGGATTCCAGTAGATCCCTGCTGAGATAGGGTGGAAAACTGTGGAAAACATTTACTTCCCAGATAGAATGGCACAGACGTGGCTGGTGCCACTTATGCTCATCTCCTCTCTTCCTTGAATGAAGCCGTGATATCCAAAGTGTGACAACCATGCTGTGACGAAGAGGCGACCAGCAGCGGACCAAAACCCAATATGCTGAGGACAGCTGAAAGAAAAACAGAGCCTGAACCCTGGAAGAAATTACCGAGCCCCTGAGTTGACTTCAGCAAGAGCTAACCTCCTGATTTCCTGCTGCAGAAGGGAAACACCGAGCACCCTCAATTTCTTTAGGCCTCCGTTAGCCAGGGATTCCTTCCCTTGCAGCCAAACACATTGCTGTGTGGTGACTCTTGTCTGCCTAAGCTTATTGTAAGGATTTTGCACGGAAATGACATCACGTGTTTATTTTCCATTATTGATTTCGTATTCTCATTTTTCATACGAAGAAGCCGAGACTCCAGAAGCATAAGTAACAAAGCAAAACTAACCCAGGTCCGCTAGCTGCATTTCTTCTGTCCCTTCCCACCCCCCACCCCACCCCCTCCTTTGGGACTAGCAAAAAGCCCTTATTGTAACCGCAACCAGGATAAACAAAGCACTCCTATTGGCCAACTTTCCGGACAGAGGAAGAGCCTCGTTAACACACACCCACTCCCCATCCCCACACGACTTTTATTCTATTTCTTACCCTTTGTATTCTGATAGCTGAGCCAGCATACGTTTAGAACGAGACTGAGAGTGAAGGTAGCCCACCTTGTTACGGATCAGAAATCTAAAATACTCACCTGATTACTAATATTTCCAAGAGTTTGAAAATTCCTATTATTCCAATACGTTGCTCACGTTCTGCACCTCAGACAAAATTAGTATTTATCTACAACCATCTTGGTTGTCCCGCTGCCCTATTTAGTGTGTGAACTAACCTGCGAGTCGTCTCTCACTGCATCTCTCATGATCACGCCATGCCTCGCATCCTTTCGAAGCATGCAGAGTGTACGAAAGCATTTTCTAAATGGTGTCATCGTTTCCCTTCACGCCCTCTGCTGCTGCTCGGCTGGGCAATCCTGCCATCACACTGAACGGTTGGTTCTCCCTCACTGTCCCTTTTTTCTCAATGGGTCCAAGCTCTTTCTTTGCTTCATGTTCCTGCCTTTGTCTATGTCCGCACATCTCTTGTAAAATCCTATTTCAGTTCAGTGGGGTGTGTGACCACCTCAGTGCAGACTCCAGCTTGTCTGAGGCCGACGAATTCTGCAGCTCTCACTAAAGAGGCTGTCTTCTTGGCCAAACTCACTTACTAGGGGGAAAAAACGCTTATGGGATCGGGCATGAAATGTGATCGGAGCCAGTCCTGGCCAGGGACAACTTTGACAAAGGTGGTGCCTCTGATTCTGGAGGAATTTCACCTCGCTTTTTTTTTTTTTTTTCCTACCAAGCGTGTGTATGTAGAGGAACTTCTTTGCCTCATTGGAGCTAACCTGGTAGAGTCCGCCCTTTGTACACCGCCCCCCACCAAGTTCGTGGCTGTAAAGTGATAACAAATGAAAAAGCAAACACCAGTTTGTTGAAAGACATTCTATGCTTAGTAAAACATGGCCATCCAGGGCAGACAGGGAGCTAAGGAGTAACTCTACGTAAAATCTCGCCAATGAAGTCCTGCTTTGCCAGACATGGCCCCAGGACCAGCATTATCAGCGTTACCTCGGAATTTGTTAAAAATGAGGGATCTCGGGCTCTCCCCCAGACCTGCTGAATGAAAATCTGAATTTTAACAAGAGCCTTTGGGGATGCGGATGTGTGCTGAAGTTCCAGAAGATTACCGTTGAAGCGCTGCCTATCGCGTAGTTGCGTCCGTTACGGGGCGGGGCGCGCGGATCAGGGTTTGCCAGAGTCTGTGCGTTTGCCGTCTCTTTTCTATCTTGCTTACGGTGTCTGAAGAATTTCAGTGCACATCCCTCGGCCCACTAAAATGGGCCTAAAATGCACATCCCTCGGCCCACTTCCTTTTATTACTGAAAAGTGCAAGTTGGTCTACTAATACGGTTTTATAGTGAGTACTCTTGAATGCATCCACGTGGCACACTGGTGGATTCCCACCATTGTTTGTCCTCTCCGGTTGGATTTGGACCAACATTCATGACTGAATTCCTGAGATCTTACGGCTCCTCGAGTACCACTCCAGTTTGCAAAAGCGGCCGTACAACGTATGTGAAGGCAGGCAGTACGGTGCCTATAATAGCGTGGTGTGCAAAAAACGATGCCCTATTTTTGTCTGATGAATTGGATGATAACTGTTGTTTGGATTTGGGGGCCCACACTTAGAGGATATGGGGAAGCTCGCATCCCACGGTAGATAGGGTATCTGATGCATCTTGAGTGAAGTGTGATGCGTGTGAAGTGTATGTATGAGCATGTGTGTAAATGGTGTGTGTGGTGGATACGTATGAGGTGTCTTCGTGTGAGTGTGATTGGTGTGTGGGAATGGGTGAGGTGATACGTGTGCATGAGTGTGCGAGGCGTGTGCACACCTTTGTGTGTGTGTTGGAGGAAGAAGTGAGAGGTCTTGGGGCGCCCGGGGTGGCTCAGTAGGTTGAGCGTCCGACTTCGGTTCGGGTCACGATCTCCCGGTTCGTGGGTCTGAGCCCCGCATCGGGCTCTGTGCTGATGGTTCAGAGCCCGGAGCCTGCTTCAGATTCTGTGTCTCCCCTGTCTCTGTGCCCCTCCCCCACTCATGCTCTGTCTCTCTCTGACCCTCTCTCTCAAAAGTGAATAAAGATTAAAAAAAATTAAAAAAAAAAAGAAGAGGTCTGACTACAGATGAAGCTTTCTGGAGGTAGCGATGTCTGAACTGTCTGTATTTTCAACTCCAATCAGGAATTCTTACCATGCTCCATTTTAATGACTCTTGCCACATTCTCAGACCAAACCTAATGCTCCAGTCCCATACTTCACCTTATTCGCTCCACTGAATTCCCATGTTAGTAAATGGCACCTGCTTCACATAGATCCTCAGAGAGTGAACCTAGGAATTATTCTAGACTTTCTTTCCCTCTCGCTGCCCAATCCATCTACGAAGCCTGTTAGCACCTTAAAATACCCTAGAATCTGAGCACTTCTCACAACCTTTGCTGTACCAAAGTCAGTACAGGGTCGGTCATAGTTGGAGGGGGGCGAGAGGACATTTTGTGCTTTGGGTCTGGCCATGGATAGCCTTGTTTAGAGGTAAAATGATTCGTTTCGTCCTGGATGTTTTGAATTTGAGGTGCCAGGGAAGCTTCGAGTCTGAGACGTCTGGTAAGCAGGGGATAACACGTGCCTGGAGCGAAGGGTGGGAAATCTGAGCTTGAGACGATTGCAAGAAGTGGCTGGAGCCATGGGGGGAGAGTGGGATCATCCAGTAGGCAGGCCAGGAGTGCAGCCACCCCTTCCTGCTGGTTCATGTGGCCACTCAACGGCCCCACGAATCTCGTTCCCAGAGCAACGAATGTAGATTGGCCCTGAGTTAAGTGCTGGTGGCGGCAGGTTACAGGGCCTTTAGAATTACCTCGAACCCTCTGTACACCCCCAGAAAACGCCCCATTTATGCTTCAACCCACCTGCCATGAAACTGAGTGCTCTGCTCTTCTCCATTGGGATGTGTAACACAGCAATCACTCGTTCCTGTTACAGCAATTCCCCTGTCTCGTCACTGCCCGTTCATGGCTGCAGTCCCTTCACGGGTGGCTTCGGGGCCTACAACTCTACTGAAGCTGTTTTCTGAAGGCCTTTAATACCACAGGCATAATCCGTGTGCATCTACATGTCCCCTGCCCTTTGCTGTTGCTGACATTTGACCCTGTTGATCACATCCCTGGCTGTACGGCCTCTCCTGTCTCTGGGAAGTTAAGGACAGTCATTCTTTCTCCTCCCCCGGTTCTAGATCTTTCCCTGTAGGCTCTTTCCAAATCACATAACTTGGCCTTCCCTTGTTTGGTTTTCTGCTTTCTCTCTGGGACCTCGGTCAAATACACCCCAGCTTCACAACTCAAATCTGTCACTCCATCTCCGACTACGCTTCTCCCCCATGATCCCTATGTGCCTTATGAATATATGAGCTCTCTGTTTCCGGCAGCCCTCTGAACACTGCCATTGGGTATCAAGCTTCATTACCATGACACTAACGTATTCTGAAACTGAACTCACCATCTTTGCCTACCACACGGGCTCCTTTTTCTGTCTTGCTTATTTTCATCCACGGGAAATCAAGGTGCTGAATTGCAAAATTACATTTAATATTCTGCTATCTCTCAGCTATTTAACTAACCAGCCACTAAACTGCATAAATTCCTCTTTTTTCATGCCTCTTCTATCCATATTCCCCTTTTTCTTTCATTGTCATCCCTGTGACCCGGGCCTTTAATAGCCCATGCCTAATTAATGTGGGGTAGAGGATAAGAGCACAGGCTCTGAAGCTGGCCCGCTTATGTCGGACTTCCAGCTCTACTCTTTACTCTGTCATTTTGGACAAGTCATATCATCTCTGTGTGTCTCCGGTCCTCACCCATCAAATGGAGATATAATGCTGTCCATCTCATACGCTTGTTGGAGGATTAAATCAGTTGATGTAGGTAACACACTTAGAATAGTCCTGTCACATTGTAATTATGCACTGTTATCGGCCCTGGGCATTATTCTTTTCATCGTCTTTGCATGACTTACTAACTGCTTGGCCTTCCCAGTACATCACCACCACGTTCCTAAAGTACTTCCACCATTCCCTCTTGCTCGGGGTCTATAATGATTGCCGTTTCCTCCCATTTCCAAGAAAACTGTTCGAGTTGCCTTTCAAGGTTCCCTACAACCTGGTGCCATCCTGGCTGACCACCTTATTCCTTACCTCCCCCAAACACCAGCTGAACTTCATTCAGCTTTCATTTCAAACACAGTATGTGGAGAGATTTGGGGCTGTGAAAAAACAAAAATAAGAGAGAAGCACGTCTTACTTTTTTCACCAACCGAGTTTAAGCCTCAGATCTAGTTTCCAATACCAGCTCTGTAACCTGGAACAAGTAACTTAATCTCTCTGAGCCTTCGTTTCTTTATTTGTAAAAACTGGAGTGATAGCGTTGTTATGAGTATGAAATAAAATGATGTATGTTAACTGCTCAAGGACTCATTGGGATTTGTCTGCATATAAAGAAAATACATTATTTAAATGACGTATTGTGAATGGAATGTAAAAAAACCGGCTTAAAGTGGGTGCTCAGGGAACATATGCAGAGTCCCTGGAAGTCACGCAGGGTTAAGGAATGGATGTGAGGAGTCGACATAAATCAGACTAGTTCATTCTCATCCTTTGGCTTAGTTAAAACTGCTACTTACTTACTCATCTTAACCTTCTCTGCCTTCCCATCTTTAAAAAAAAGTTTAACTCCTGTACATGTAATGTACAGTGTTATATTCATTTCAGGTGTACAATACAGTGATTCAACAGTTCTATGCATTTGTCTCAGTGCTCCTCACGATGAGTGTACCCTTAATCCCCTTGATCTATTTCACCCATCCCCCATTCCCCTCCCCCATGCCTTCCCATCTTTTAAGTCCAGCTCCGCTCTTTGCATTTGGGACCTGTTCTCTTTCTTCCTTATAATATCTGCACCACATATCATCCAGTTTGTTAATTTAGGGTTTTCTATGAACTGCCCCGCATTGTCAGTTAAATTTTTACGTTTGCATGTTGGCTCTATTCAGCGAAACTATTTGTGCTTCTTGAGCACAGAAACCACGTGTTCATGTTCCCTCAGCGTGTAGAACAGGATTTTACAAATAGCAGACCCTCAGGTTTATGTTTTTAATTTCATGTGCCGGGTAAAAAGGACCATTTGCCGTGCTGACTTGTCATGTTATGGGAACGCCGTGGACTCAGGGCATCTCTCCTCCTCTGTAGAGGAAGTGCTGACCACCCTCAGGCCTGCCGGGTCTTTGGAAGCCATATGGCAAAAGTGCACTCTTTCCATCTCCAGTACGTGCTCCTCTGTAGAAGTCTGGTGTAGACGGAGGCCCAGTATGTGAAATCTCGTTGTTCTATACGCTAATTGCAATGGCTTTCTCTCTGGTGGGAGCATTTAGATCAGGCTTAGAAGAAAATAAGATCCAGCAAGAGCAAGTCTCACCATAAATAATACAGAAAGCAACTTTTAAACAATCCCTAGAAACAGTTGCCTCTTTCCTCATCTGGCAACTTTGATTTGAGTTTACACGAATTTTATTCGTTTCAAATGAGAGGTGTTCATAGAACCTTAACTTGCCTCGTTATTTATTTCAAAGTGCAGAGCACAAAGATTTTGATGTATTGTAAGTAATCCTATTCTAATGTTTAGGTGGTGGCCTGAGCTAACTCAGGCTTTCTGTCCAAATGCATTACAAAAACAACCCCTTCCTCAACAAAAGCTTTAAAGCTGACATTGGTGCTGTGGGCCACAGTTCCAGCATAGCCCATTAGAGAGTAAAAGAGGCCGTTCTTGACATGCTTTGGACATTTATTCTATAATGAGGTTCAACAGCCATTTCAAAGAGCCCAGGGCCATGTGAGGGGATTTTGATCTACAGACTAAGGAACTTGAGCAGAACCCCTGTCTCCAATGCCTTGTTACTCAGCCTGGGCAAGCACCCGATTTCTGGCATAGCCTCACATGCTGATCAGTCAGTTGAGGGCTCAGCATTTTACCTACTGGTTGGAGAAGTAACAAGACTAGCATTGGTGGATCAATAACTCTAGAAAAATAGTGGCTCAGTCAGTTGAGCTCAGCTTTGGCTCAGGTAGCCATGTCATGGTTCATGAGTTTGAGCCCCATGTCGGGGCTCAGAGCCCGCTTTGCATCCTCTGTCCCCCTCCCTGTTGGCCCCTCCTTTGCTCATGCTCTCTCAAAAATAAGTAAACATTTAAAAAGATTATAGAAATAGTGTTCTTGCTAACTTACAGAGCAGCGTACTGAGCGTTTTATATATTCTATCTCATTCTACCTTCACAGCAATCCCTACAAGGTAGGTGGAAGACTGAAGTCAGGTGAGTGACTCAGTTTTTAAGTGTCAGGGATAGTATTTGAACCTAGGTCTAGCCTGCTGCAAAGTTTCTTAGGTCAAATATTATACTGCCTAAATGAAGATGTTTCTTTTTTATATATAATGTGGTTTTATTAATTTTATTTATTTTAACAGAGAGAGAACACACGCAAGTATGTATGAGTGACAGAGGGGCAGAGAGAGAGAGAGGGAGAGGGGGAAAGAGAGAAAGAGAGAGAGAGAATCCCAAGCAGGCTCTGCAGTGATAGTGGGAGGCTCTTACCCATGAACCATGAGATCATGACCTGAGCCAAAATCAAGAGTCAGACCCTTAACCCACTGAGCCACCCAGGTGCCCCTAAATGAAGATGTTTCTTGATGTTGTAAATGTTTTGGTGGCTGAGTCTGAATTACTGGGGACAAATGAATCTGTATGATTTGAGAAGTGTGTTTCTTTTGAAGAAAATATATCAGTAATACCTAATAACAAGAAGGAATTTAACCACATGGTAGAATCAGTGTATAAATCTTTGAAACTGATTTTAGAATGTTCTGACTGTGAACTGATTACCTTTCTGTGTGTGAGAGTATTCAGTAGAGAGCAATTATTGACTAGAAAGGGGCACAGGGAGTTGGAAATGTTTAATCTCTTGATCAACATTTGCATGGGTGCATATCTATGTAAAGTTTTTTTGAGCTGTATACTTAAGATTGGGACACTATATTTGTAAGTTATATTTCAATAAAGACTTTTGAAAATTAAAATGTCTTTAGATATTCTGACTTTATTGTTATTTGGTGGAGGTTTAGATCATTAACTTTAGACCTTTCTTCTTTTCTTTTCTTTTCTTTTCTTTTCTTTTCTTTCCTTTTCTTTTCTTTTTAATTAATTTATTTATTTACAGAGAGAACACAAGAGTGATTTGGTGAAGGGCAGAGAGAAAGGAGAGAGAGAGGATCCCAAGCAGGCTCTACTGCTGTCAGCACGGAGCTGGACACGGGGTGCGAATCCACAAACTGTGAGATCATGACCTGTGCGGAAATCAAGAGTCGGACACTCAACCAACTGAGCCACCCAGGTTCCCCAGATCTTTTGTTTTTTCTAATATGAATATTTATGCTACAAATTTCTTCTAAGCATTACTTTGGCTGTATTTTCTACATTTTGATATATTGTGTTATGCTCCTTCAACTCAAACATTTTCTATTCTCTCTATGAATTCCTAATTGACCCGTCAAGGAGTTAGTAGTGTTATTTAACTTTCATATACTTGGAGATGTTTCTGTTTATAATTTCCAGTTTAATTCCACTGTGGTCAGAAAATATATTCTGTATGCTTTCAATTCCTTGAAATGTGTTGTATGGTCCAGAAAGTGATTTATGATCTATATTATACGTGCCTAAAAAGAATGTATATTTTCCTTTTGTTGGATGGAATATTCTATAGATGTCAATTAGGTCAAGTTGTTGATAGTGTTTTTCAGGTCTTCTATATCCTTACTGAACTTCTTCTGACTTGTTTTTATCAATTAGTGAGAGAGAACTATTGAGGTCTCCAACTACAATTGTGTATTTGTGTTTTTCCCCTTATACTTCTACCAGTTTTTATTCATATATTTTCAAGATATGTTAATAAGTATAGAGGGTTATTATGTCTTCTTGATTATTTTAGCCCTTTGTCATTAAGAAGTGATCTTTATTCCTGGTAATAGTCTTTGCTCAGAAATCTACTTTGTATGATATAAACATAGCCAAGAGTGCTTTCTTTTGATCAGTATTACCATAGTGTATCTTTTGCCATCTTTTACCTTTAGCCTATTTTTGTCTTTATATTTAAAATGAGTTTCTTGAGATGTGGTTTATATATACAATGGAATACTACTTGGCCATGAGAAAGAATAAAATCATGCCATTTTCAGCAACATGGATGGAACTGGAGGGTATTATGCTGAGTGAAATAACTCAGAGAAAGACAGATGATCATATGTTTTCCCTCATTTGTGGATCTTGAGAAACTTAACATAAGACCATGGGGGAAGGGCAGGGGAAAAAAATAGTTACAAACAGAGAAGAAGGGAGGCAAACCATAAAAGACTCTTAAAAACAGAGAACAGGGGCGCCTGGGTGGCGCAGTCGGTTAAGCGTCCGACTTCAGCCAGGTCACCATCTCGCGGTCCGGGAGTTCGAGCCCCGCGTCAGGCTCTGGGCTGATGGCTCGGAGCCTGGAGCCTGTTTCCGATTCTGTGTCTCCCTCTCTCTCTGCCCCTCCCCCGTTCATGCTCTGTCTCTCTCTGTCCCAAAAATAAATAAACGTTGGAAAAAAAAAATTAAAAAAAAAAAAAACAGAGAACAAACTGAGGGTTGATGGGAGGTGGGAGAGAGGGGAGAGTGGGTGATGGGCATTGAGGAGGGAACTTGTTGGGATGAGCACTGGGTGTTGTATATAAGCCAATTTGACAATAAATTATATTAAAAAATAATAAAGCGAGTTTCTTGTAGGCAGCATATAGCGGGTCACACTTGACTATTTAATCTGACAATGTCTGTCTTTTCACTAGTATGTTTAGCCCATTTACATTTCATGTGATTACTGATATGATCAGGAATAAAACTGCAACATTGGTTATTTGTTTTCTAATTGTCTGATCTATTCTTTGTACCTTTTCTCCTATTTCTCAGACTACTTTTTAATTGCGCATTTTACGATGAAATTTTATCCCTGCTTTGGGTTTATCACTTATAGGTCTTTTTTTAAAAAGTGTCTGCTGAAGCTTTTATACTATACATGTTTCATCAATTATAGGTTATCCTCAAATAACACGGTACTGCTTCAGGTAAAGTGTAAGATCCTTATATCAATGTATGGCTGGTTCTGCCTTGCATCTTCGGTGCTCTTATTGTCAGACGTTTTAAACCTTAGATGGTATAAATCCACAGTAGACTTCTACTATTTTTCATTTAGACAATAATATCTGGGGTCCCTGGCTGGCTCAGTCAGTAGAGCATGCAACTCTTGATCTCGGGGTTGTGAGTTTGAGTCCCATGCTCAGTGTAGAGAGTACTGAAAAAAATAGACAGTAACTTCTTTTAGAGTGATGAGATACATGAAAAGATATTTTCTATATTGACCTTCATTTCAACCATTCCTAGAAATCTTCATTTCTTTGTTTAGATTCAAATTTCTGCTATCATATTCATTTTTCTTAATTAACATTCTTTAACATTTCTTGTAAACCAGGTTAGTTGAAGATGAATTCTCTCAGTTTTTTGTTCGCCTGAAAAAGTCTACTTTGCCTTCATTTTTGAAAGATATTTTCACTGAGTGAAGAATTTTAGATAATTTTTTTTTTTCCTTTCAAGTCTTTAAAGATGTCACTTCACTGTTTCCTGGCTTGTGTGGTTTCTGACAAGAAATCTCTGGTAATTCTAATCTTTGGTCCTGTGCTTGTAATGTGTCTTTTTTCCTCTGGCTGCCTTCATGTTTGCTTTTCAGTTTTGGTTTTCAGAAGTTTTCATCTAACGTGTTTAGCTATGTGTGTCTGTTTGTGATGGTTGGCAATTCTTCTGCTTATAGGTCTTTGAGATTCTTGGATTTGTGGTTTGATATCTGTTGGTATTTTTGAAAAAAATTTCAGCCCTCATTTTCTCAGCTACTGTCCACTTTCTATCTCTTTGGAGAAGCCTGTTTCTCCTTAGATATCAGGCCTGTTGGTTGCCTTGAAATCTCAGCTCCCTGAGGGACTCACGGGAAATTCTAATATTATAGTTTGCCTAGGTTATTCTTATTATCAGAGTAGAAGCAGCACTGTTCCCTAGAAGGAAGTGGAATTCTCTTTATTAGACACTTCAAATAAGTATCTCTTTGTTATATGAAACTTTCAAAACATTGAAGGGTTTGAAATTTTACTCTACTTATAAGGTATCTAGGTAGGCTGCCTCTCTTTCTTTCATGGATGGTGGCCAAAGACACAAGTCAGAAAAGGTTGATTTGTTACTCATAGTAATAGGGTTAAGCATCATCATTTTAGTGCCCATCCCCAAGCATAATTCCCATAGGACAGTAACCAGAGGGTCAGGTGATCCCTGCACATGCAGTGGGTTGTGTTACAGGGGAGCCCAGATCTTCAGGAAACCAAATATTTTATAACGGGCAGTAAGTTTTACCAGTACTACTTTTCTATTTCATTGTGAAGACTCCACTTTTAAGAGGCTTGTCTTCATAAGCAGATGTGCCCTTTGCTGCGAAGGAGACACTATTTCTCTCTTGTGTGCTGTACAAATATCCTTGAAGAGATAGTCCAAAACAAAGGGAGTCAGTACCTCTTCTCCCAAGGTGTACAAAAATCCAAGAGACTTATGGAGAATTGGCTCCCAAAAGAGATAGCATCTCGAGCTGATCTGTTTTCTCAATCCACATTCTCAATCCAATTGTAGCAGTAACATAACCCTGTATTCTGTGTCATAGAGCATTTATTTCCATTCATTTCAGTGATATTTATTGGGGACCTCTCATGTACTGGCAAACGTGCCGGGTGCCGAAGATATTAAAGTGAATAAAATAAATACGGTCTCTATTTCTCTAAACCGATAAATAGGATAATTGAAGTTTTTTAAAATCCTGAAAGCCATACAAAGTCTTAATGAGCTAAACCACCAGGGATAGAAGACTTAGATATTCAGACCATAATTTCACACGAATGCCACTTACGTTTTCGCATCTCTAAGCTTGTCGGAATTCTTTTCTATTATGCACATCACCGTAGGAACTTTAATACCATACTGTGAAGTTTCTCAAAGCAAGAAATGCATTTTATTATGCTCTGCTTCGCTGTAATATCTCAGAGGCTTTATTACCACATAGGAGACATGAGAACTTTCTGTGTGAATGTGCCTTTAAATGTGTTTTCTAAGCCTCACATGTTATTTCATTAGAAAATAATACTTCATCCTGCTTTTCAATAGCATGGTAAAATGTCCACCTAATTTTTACCTGGATGTTTGCCACGTCAAGAAGCCTTGAATCATTGGGCATAGCATGCAAATTCTGATATTTTGTCACCAGCAACCTTTACACTTCATAAAATAGATTTGATGCTTCCTATTTCTGTATTTGAAGGTAAGAGATAAAATTGAAGGAAGTTTGCACTTGCAAATGACTTGGAACCGCATCTTGAACGCGATTTTTTAGCACATGTCCTTTTCAAAACAGATATAAAATGTATTATTTTTTTCTTTGTTTTTTTTTTTTTTATTGCCAGGAAGAGGAATAGGACGGTATTTCATTTCTGATAAAACATCACAAGTTCACCTATTTTCGCCAAATCATGCCTTTGACTTAGTCACAACGAGCCAATGTGTTTTTTTCATGTTTCCTCCTGGATTTTTAAATTCTGTAAATGTGTAGGTGTGTATACCGATGTGTCTATGTCCCTAATTTAAACTATCCTTTTTATTCATTCATGCTTAATTTACATGTCTTGATTAGATGTTTCCGTGCATGAGGTGTCTTGTCAAGACAGCTTGGTAAGTGCTGGCCTTTGAACCTAGGAATTATGTTTTACCAGCACTCAACTGTAGAGAGGCCAAAGTTCAGCTCTCAACTCTGTGTGTGCAGCTTGATTTAAATGTGAAACTTGGCACTGCGTGTCCTCCTGTGCCTGGTTATTATTCTTGGAATGCAAAAGGTACATGTTTTTGTGATTCTCTAAGGAACTCCTCTATAGCTTTTCCAGAACCTAAGTCAGGTTTCACTTTCAGGCTATGTTCCAAGTCCTAAAATTCATTTTTGAGCAGCTCTCAGACAGATGGGTGCTATTTTTGAAATCTATACGGCCTTTCCTGTCTGCTAGGGTCTATTTAATGGTCTACATTATTACTACAGCAATAGACTTACTATATTCGTTCTTCCCTTGTGGCATTGAGGGCTCTAATTTCCATCCAAAACACTGAAGCCATCCTGGGGAGTAAAGGGAGAGCAAACTCATCCGTAAGTGAACTTTGGTCAGCATTTCTGAACTTCCACAGCTTCTGTTTCAACATTTATTGGAAACTTCAGGCATTAGCAATAGTAAGAGTATGATGCCTATGGCTAACTTTGCAGCCTGGGAGAAGGAAATAAGTGAAATATACATATGCATATGCTATGATGTTAACAGCTGGTAAATTCTTAAAAGATTATGCGTAGATTAAGTCTTAGGGAATTAAATTACATTTTAAAGGCAATAGGGGAGCTTCTGAGAACAACATTCTATAAGTAAGCAATCTTCTGTATCTAAAGGACCACTGTGGGGGAAGGGGGTCGTGCCTGGGTGGCTCAGTTGGTTAAGCGTCCAGCTTCGGCTCAGGTCATGATCTCATGGTTCGTGGGTTCGAGCCTCGTGTCGGGCTCTGTGCTGACAGCTCAGAACCTGGAGCCTGCTAAGAATTCTGTGCCTCCCTCTCTTTCTGCCCCTCCCCTGCTCATGCTTTGTCTCTCTCTGTATCAAAAATAAATAAAACATTTCAAAGAAAATTTTTAAATAAATAAAGGATCATTTGCTGTCCATTTTATGAGCCCTTGCTTTTGGAACTATGACCTTACCCATCTGAAAACCATGCATCCTGTAACTGCCTCCATTCAGAACATAACCCAGAGTCACAGAGTAAGCCAAAGGTGATGTTGTTGCAAGCGAAAATCGGTATCTCAGTGTTCATGCACGGAAACCCAGGAACTTGACTCATAGGCAAGCCCTGCATCGAGATCTATTGATTCATAGTTCACGCACAGTTCTAACACCTATCTCTTATCCATTTTTTTGTTTGTAAAATTTGGCTAGGGCCGTCATAATAAGTGCCACAGACTGACTAAACAAAAGAAATTTGTTTTCTCAGTTCTGGAAGCTGGGAAGTCCAAGATCAGGGAGTCGGCAGGACTGGTTCCGTTCTGAGGCCCCTCTCCTTGGCTTGCAGATGACCGTCTTCTCCCCGTGTCTGCACACCTCTGCTCCTTCAGACGTGTGCATAATCTGCGGGTAAATTTCCTCTTTTTACAAGAGCACGCGTCATATTAGATTAGGACTCACCCTTAAGACCTCACTTAACTAATCACCTCTTGTTTCCAAATAGGTACATTCTGAGGTACTGGGTGGGGGTTACGACTTCAACATCTGAATTTGGGGGGGTTACAATTTAGCCCATAATATTATTCATAGCAGCTTTTGAAGCAGAAAATAGACACAGTGATGATAGAAAGATATGACCTTAATCAGGGATACCTGATAGTAGCAATAAGCAAAAACACAAGGGCAAGAAAGAAGATAGCAAATTTATTTTAAAAGCTCATGTAGGTACATTGAAAAGCACAAAAGTCTGTTGTGAACATCCTTCATCTCTCAGCACGTCCTGGATCATCTTGATATAACCGCAGAATTATAACCGAGAACAGGTGACGTGTTCATCGAATAGAAGCAGAAATCTGTCATAGAATGACAGATGGGAGTCTAAGTCCAAACAGCGTCACTTGGACAACCCAACTTAAACTCTCTGAGTATTTGTTTTCTCATTCGTATCTTGAGAATAAAATTATTTGTGCAAATGCCAGAGATAAGAAGGCCATGTGTCGGTAAGTGCTACAGAAACTGATAGGCATTCTACCAGGAAGAAGTTCTTAGATCCAACAAGAAGGCCTAATAATTTGTTTTAGGATTAAATAGGATCTTGATTTACATGTCAAAAGGCTCAAGGAGGGAAATGTTAAATTTTTAACGAAGCACAAGCTAAGTCAATTGCCAAGAGTTCTTTAAACTACTGATTTATTGCAACGGACTTTTGTAAGACAAAGCATAATTGCTTGTTAAAATAACCAGATGAGGTCTTTCTGACTATATCGTCCTGTGTTCCAATTCAAAAAATCAAAGCTGTAAGAAGTAATACGATGTAAGAGAAAGAGTTCTGTTCTGTAACTAAAAAGAATTGGATTGTGATTAGAATGTTGTAAGTACCTTAAACTTCATTTGTTTTTCTGGGTCAGTTTCGACATATTTAAAATAAAGGACACCCACAGGGTTTGCACGATGTCTTCTAATAGTAGAATTTATGAAGACCCGTTTTGTTCTCACTTCATAGAACTGGGAAAGATCTAAAAGAGAGACAGCTTCTGGGGCATCTGGGTAGCTCAGTCGGTTGAGCCTCTGACTTCAGCTCAGGTCATGATCTTGTGGTTCGTGCGTTTGAGCCCCCCATCAGGCTCACTCCTGTCAGACTGTCAGTGCAGAGTCGGCTTCGGTTCCTCTGTCCCCTTCCCTCTGCCCCTCCCCTGCTTGTGCTCTTAGAAATACAAATAAATATTTGTTTAAAAAGAGATAGCTTAGGGGACACCTGGGTGGCTCAGTAGGCCAAGCGCCTGACTTTGGTTCAGGTCATGATCTTGCAGTTTGTGAGTTCGAGCCCTGTGTTGGGCTCTCTGCTGACAGCTCAGAGCCTGGAATCTGCTTCTGATTCTGTGTCTCCCTCTTTACGTGTCCCCTGCTCAGGCTCTGTCTTTCTCTCTCAAAAAATAAATAAGCATTAAAAAATTTTAAAAAAAGAGACAGCTTCTACTTATCAATTCTCCTACACATCCCCACCCCCAATTTGTGGAGATAAGAATGGTGACAATATGAATTACCAGGAAGCCTGGTCTCCACCTCCTCAACCACCTGTCTTCAACCTTGACTCTTTTTCTTTAAATATTTTTTCATGTTTATTCGTTTTTGAGAGACAGAAAGAGACAGAGTACAAGCGGGAGAGGAGAGAGAAAGAAGGGAAACACAGAATCTGAAGCAGGCTCCAGGCTCTAAGCTGTCAGCACAGAGCCCCACGTGGGGCTTGAACTCACAAGCTGTGAGATCATGACCTGAGCCAAAGCTGGACGCTTAACCGACTGAGCCACCCAGGCGCCCCAGCAACCTTGACTCTTTGAGTGTTAGAAGTCTGTTCCTTATATAGGGACTTCCAGCGCAACACATGATTGTCACGGCTGTATCTCATAATGGGTAAGGTGCCATTTTAAGCTGCTAACTTCTCTTCAGCAAGGTAGAGCCAGACTCTGCCTCATCTGTCAGGAGTGTTAATCTCTGCCATTCAGAAGAAACCAAATAACCTGACAAGTCACAGCATGTATGTAGGTTATGTCAAATAAAATGTGCCTTTAAATGCTGTCAATAATTTAGTCACTATAGGGGCGCCTGGGTGGCGCAGTCGGTTAAGCGTCAGACTTCAGCCAGGTCACGATCTCGCGGTCCGTGAGTTCGAGCCCCGCGTCGGGCTCTGGGCTGATGGCTCAGAGCCTGGAGCCTGTTTCCGATTCTGTGTCTCCCTCTCTCTCTGCCCCTCTCCCGTTCATGCTCTGTCTCTCTCTGTCCCAAAAATAAATAAACGTTGAAAAAAATAATAATTTAGTCACTATAGAAAGCTCAGAGCCCACAGCTTCCTCCTTCTCTAAAGTCCTAAGAAGAAAGCCCTTGTCTTGGATGGAAGCATGTCTAAGAGTATCTCTTTGCTTGAAGACAGTAAGAATTCGCCAGATGTTAAAAATAAACTTTTCAGTCCCTCTACCTAAAGCAGTTAAGCATTTGGGGACAGCGGCAGACATAGCAAGCAAGCACTTTCTCAGCTCTAAGTGACACAAGGGTGCACATGAGAAGATAAACTTCACTGGGCTCATGGTCTAAGAGAGAAAGAACAATGTAAAATGCTAATACCAGGGACTTAGGAAATAGGGCAATGCTTCTGCAGTAGAACATGCAGGGATACAGACTCTGAACTCCCAAAGACAATTCAAATGGAATATATCAGCCACCAAACTCATTTTCCACCACTCCTTCAAACCAATTCTCCTAAGTCACCCAAGCAAGAGTGTAACCTCTTGTACCTAACCAGTAACTAGGACCTACTGACTCCATCTCGTAAATATTTCTGAAATCCATTCTGTTCTCCTGTTTTTATTACTATTACCCTAGCTAAATGTCTGTCTGCCTCTGGTGTTACCAACCTCTAAATCATCCTTTACGCAACCAACAGATTATCTAAATAAAATGCAAATTCAACTGCAATATTCGTCTGCCTAAACGCCCTGAATAACTGCCCATTTTCTTCAGTACAGGTCCAGCTTTCTCAGAAGGGTATATAAGGCCTTCTGTCATCTAATCTCCTTTCATATGTCCACTTCATTCCCTTCCTTGTCCATTGGCCATAGAACATGTCAATTCCAGTCCATTTGTAGTTCTTTACACATTGCTTTCATGCACTCCATCCTAGAAATGCAACATAAATGTGTTCATTTCATAGCATTAGGTACCTTATAATAATTTTATTGATTCTCTGGAATGAACAAGTTTTGAATAAGTTTAAGTGGTAAGAGACATTTTCTTCCACTGGATCATCAATCTAAGCTGAGAATCTAGGTTCCAGGACTTGACAAGGAAAGTAAAACTCTAGATTTTTTTCCCCAAATTTTTATTTAAATTTTAGTTAGTTAACATACAGTGCAATATTGGTTTCAGGAGTAGGATTCAGTGATTCATCACTTACATACAACACCCAGTGCTCATCACAAGTGCCCTCCTTAATCCCAGTCATCCATCTAGCCCATCTCCCAACCACCTCCTTCCATCCACCCTCAGTTTCTTTTCTATCTTTAAGAGTATCTCTTGGTTTGTTTCTTCTCTCTTTCCCCCTCCCATATGTTCATCTGTTTTGTTTCTTATATCCCACATATGAGTGAAATCTTACGGTATTTGTTTTTCTCTGACTTATTTCACTTAGTTCCAACCATATCGATGCAAATGGCAAGATTTCATTCTTTTTATGGCTGAGTAATATTCCATTATGTCTCTCTCGTCTCTCTCTCTCTCTCTCTCTCTCTATATATATATATATATATATCTCACAGCTTCTTTATCCATTCATCAGTTGATGGACATTTGGGCTCTCTCCATAGCTTAGCTATTGTTGGTAATGCTGCTATAAACATGGGGATGCACATACCTCTTCGAATCTATATTTTTATATCCTTTGGGTAAATACTTAGCAGTGCAATTGCTGGGCCATAGGGTAGTTCTATTTTTAACTTTTTGGGGAACCTCCATACTTTCTCCAGAGTGGCTGCACCAGTTTGCGTTCCCACCAACAGTTCAAGAGAAACCCCAGATTAAAAAAAAAAAAATAACAGCCACCTTCATAAGCCTATTCTCTAACCTATTCTCCACTATTACCTTTTCTCCATTCCAGGCAAAGTTACAGTGAGTAAGATAAATCGATTTACAGAATTCAAATTTAGAAACAGTGGGGAGACAATGTAATAGTCTTTTGATAAGCATTGTTTAGTATAAGGCATCTCTCGCCATAGGTATAAACTAATATTGAGGCGGGAGGAGGGTGGGGTGGAAGGAACATGATCTACTGTCCATGGTCCTGATACAAAAATACACACTATGACTTGATTGTTCTTCGTGTGCCATGTGCCTCCTTCCCCACGTCTGTCATCCTCCAGCATCCAAGAGTTCTATCAACACTGCTGGTTGCAATTTTTTTGAGTGAGCCAGTGATTTAAATGAGTACTGTTATAGGTTGTATCCTCTTAAAAGATATACTGAAGTCCTAACCCCCAGAACCTGTGAATGTGACCTTATTTGGAAACAGGGTCTTTGCAGATGTAATATGGTAAATATGGTAATGCCTTACAAGTGAGGGAGATCATATTGTCAACACTAAGTTAGGCTTCAGGTCCGAGTTCCATGATGCTTCTCTATTTCTGCTTCAGCTCAGGCAGCGAGGCAAGTACACCTTTCACTTAAAGGAACAAAACAGCTCCATATTATTCAAAGTTAGTGGTGACTCACAGGTAATTTATAAAGATTTTGCTTTTCAACTTTTCTTTTGAATCTTTAACGCTTAAGTATTTCTCTGAACATTAGCAGTGATTAGCATGTCTACTTGCTGTTTTAAGACATTGTTAGGTAAAGAAGAAAATGTGAATTATGTCTCAAAATGTCTATTTCCTTAGGTCTCTTTTGCACAAGATGGGAGACTGGTGAAGAAGTTGTCAGAGAGAGAGGGTGGCATGGTGGACATAGCTTGCTTTAGAAATGATAAACGTTCCTTGTGACTTGGTTCCTCCTGACTAAAGTGATTCAGGTTATTTTCTCCTCTCTGCCATGCATACATTCAGTGGCCGAGAAGGCTATCTTTATTATTCCTCTGCCTATAAATGCCATTTTGTTGCCGATGAGGACACAGAAGCATTCCTACCTTCATTACTTTCTCATCTGGGGTGTGTGTATGTGACCAGGGGGCGTGTGCTCAATACTCTGCTTGCTGATGTTATCAAGATAACCTATAGAGCATACTGTTGGAGAGAGTTTCCTGTTCCTTCAGAACAGAACAGCCAGACTGGGTTTTCAAACAATGTACTCTGGGTGGACGATGCTGAAGGCTGCACGTTAACTCAGAAGAAGCCTTTGGCATGATTGGCAAAATGACATCTGATTCTTAGATTGTTTTTCTTCTTTTCTTTTTAAGGGAGAGATCTTTTCTCATCATAATTTTCCTCTATATTTCAAAGCACACTGTGTATCCCAGTGTAAACAGCCTCTGGGGTGGGGCGGGGGGTGGTGGGGGCGTCTTCCTGAAATGGATTTTCTTGGGTGAATTGTGGGACTGGCATCTAAGTATGTTATACACACAAACTGACTTCACTGGGTTGCTTTCAGATTGTGGCACTAGGTTACTAGAATTTGACACACCATTAGAACTTCTGTGGGATTCATTTATTTTATTTTGATCATTTGCAACTAAACACAGCAAAACTAAGAACTGTATTTCAGGATTGGTTTCACTGATGTTAAATGAAACAAGCAGTAATCTTACAGATAATTGGTTTTAACTTGTGAGATGTTAGGCCAGGCTCTTGCCCTTCTTTTAGGCCTCTGTGACCAAGTGAAAGAATTACGATTTACTTGCCCAAACTGTTGGCCAGGTGAACTAATGATTATTTAATGAAACTACTCCTTTGGTTCTTGTTCGAGCATGGTGTCACTGTTGACCGTTGTAGGATTACAGCTTTTGGATTAAGCCAAAAGATCTTGCAGACTTAAGAGCCATAAATTCTGTTCTTAGCATTGATCTGTCTAAAACACACAAACAAACAAAAAACCTTACTATTACATTCTTCTGCTCAATTGTTGGCTCAACTATTGAAATACTTTGTCACTTACATCTCCCTCTGTTTGATTGTTCTCATCATTCAAACAAGCAGCAGAATGCATAGTATTTCTTGTGTTAAAAAAAATGACTCTTCCCAAAGTGAAAACACTTTGTGTGCAGTGACATGGCTCTGGGAGGAGACAAATAAGAAAAATGAATCCTGCCTAAATTCCAGAAAAGTTGAAAACTGACTTACTTTATTTAGTAATTGATGGAGCGAGCTAATAAGTTCATCATGGGGTAGATATTTAGAAGATTCTGTTATGATGTGAATATTAAATTTTAGCAACACATTTGACAAAATCTTGTAATATGCTTACGGACAAGATGCACAGTGACAGCTGTACAAAGTACTTTACAGTTAAGATGCGTGAAAAGAAATATAAAACTCCTACCAAGGTACCTACTTGTCCCACCCAGATCTGGGCTCGTCAGGACTCCCTCGAAGCTGTGGGCTCAGTTCTGGGTGTTAGGCCTTCAATAAGACAGTGGCTGTATAGAGTGTATCCAGAGAAGAGAAGCTAGAATGACGTAAAGAGTAAAACTCGAGTCATTTGAAAGAAAAGCCGAATAAATTCAAAATATTTAGCTTGGATGAGAGGAGACATGGGAAAGATATGAAAGGCTGAACAATATGGTGGGCCAGTACGTCGAAGAAAGGCTTATTCTGTGTGGCTCCTTGATTTAGAGAGGCAGCAGGGGATAGAAAGGAAAGATCAAGAACTTAGGAGTCAAAACTGGGTTTGTCACACCATTTTCTAGCTGCGTGGGGCTGGACTATTTTTTTTAATCCTGTCTGCATTTTAATCTCATGATCAGTAAAAGGAAGATAATTATAATCACCTTGAGACGTAACAACAACAACGTGGATGGAACTGGAGGGTACGATGTTCAGTGAAATAAGTCAGTCAGAGAAAGACAGATATATGTTCTCACTCGTATGTGGAACTTGAGAAACTTAACAGAAGACCATGGGGTAAGAGGAAAAAATAGTTACAAACAGAGAGGGAGGGAGAGAAACCGTAAGAGACTCTTAAATACAGAGAACACACTGAGGATGGGGTGGGGGGAGAGGGGAAAATGGGTGATGGCCATTGAGGCGGGCACTTGTTGGGATGAGCACTGGGTGTTGTATGTAAACGATGAAACACGGAATCTACCCCCGAAACCAAGAGCACACTGTATACACTGTATGTTAGCCAAGTTGACAATAAATTGTATTTAAAAATAAATAAAACAAAAGACAGATATTAAAACTGCCTGGCATATTGTAGATGTTACGGACTGTGTCCCCTCCCTCCCAAATTCATATGTTGAAACTCAAGGGTGATATGCTGGCATTTGGAGGTGCGATCTTTGGGAGGTAATGAGGTTTAGATGAGGTTCTGAGAGTGGTACCCTCATAACAGGATTAGCATTTTTATAAAAACAGGAAGAGACGTGAGAGCTCCCTCTCTCCCCAAGCCCACTCACCAAGAAAAAGCCACATGGGGACATAGCAAGCAGGTGGTCATCTGCAAGAAAAAAGGGCAAGAAAAAAAGCCCTCATTGAGAACTGAATCTGCTGGTGCCTTGACCTTGGACTTCCTAGACTCCAGAATTATGAGAAAATGAATATCTGTTGTTTAAACCCTCCAGTCTATGGTATTTTGTGATAGCGGCCTGAGCTAAGGTAGCAGGTACTATTATTTCAAAGAATTAGAAGTAATATCTAGAAGGTCCTGGGAAGTGGTTTTGCTTCCCTATAAAGAAGGGCTTTCTTGTATTCTAGGCATTCTACGAAGAGAGTGGGGGAGTGAATTCCTTCCTGCTGAAGGAATCTAAACGAGAACCTGACTGATCTGTGTAACCTTTCCACCCACCCGCTCGCCCTTTGCTGTCTGCTAGAGAATCTAGGCCCAAGAAAGTGAGAAATCATATAAAGGGGAGGCTGATTGAAAGAAGATCATCCCTAATTCTTATCAACTTCATGGGTTTGTAATTCAACCTTCTTGAAAGAATTTGTTCATTTATTTCTGACTTGGATGCGTTCATTTATTTCAGCCAGTTGTACCTGCAAAATTATATCTTTTAACACAGTATCAGTTACTTCTATCCAATGACGTCGTTATGGACTTAAGAAGACTGCTCATTCTCATAAACTTGGAACTCAGAAATGAGTGTTAATTGCTCCAAACCAAACATACACTGCTTTCAAATGGGGAATTGTAGACTCCGAAGAGAATAAAACTAAAATGCAAGAATGCATCATTTTCTATTTTCAGAGACAAGATGGAAATTCAACTACCATATATTCCCTGAAAGAAATATAGAAATGACCCTCCATAAAGCACAGAGGGTCCCAGTGGAACACTGGATCTAATTTATGGCACCGTGAAGGCATGTTACTGTAATTTATAACCCACTAATGATTCTTACATGAATTTCATTAATATTAAAAAGTAAATTGTTGCTATCTCTGTGTGGATAAACTATATTTCTTTGGTGGCTTTTGAAAACAATTCTGGGTGCATAATGGGAACTATCACGGGAACTGAGATTCTGCGCATAAAAATTAGTATGCATATATCATCCCCTGTTGGCAGCTCAAATTATCATTCAGTGTAACATATATTAATATATTAAAGCTGCATGTATCTAACTAATGGATTAAAGAGAGGCAGCATTTTTTTTTTGAAGATTTTGTTGTTGTCGTCAACTTTATTAAATGCAGTAAGAAGGAAGATTCTAAACATGGCTGACATTAGGAGTCATTCAAATCTGAAGGAAAGGACATCTTAAGTTTCTTTCTGGACCACAAATTTGATCTCCAAATATAAAGTGTATTTTAAAATGTTTGAGTACCTTTTCCAGAAATCAAGATAAATTCATCAGTGTATTCTGTTATCAATTATATGAGATGGGTAAAATTAGATGAGTTTTCTCTGTAACAGGGAAATTCATCATGTCTCCCCAACAAATAGGAATTGATTGAAAAATCTTTTGAGACATCCCTTGGATGACAAGTTGGCTTTTCCAAAGACATTTTTAAAATTCTTCAAGATTTGGTGAGCCAGGAACCTCAAGTGCCTCAGGTAAGAAGAATCACTCTTAGGTATGAACAGATAAAGCAACTTACGTATTAACCTGTCCAACCTACCGTGCAAATATGCCAATCATTTCCTGAGAAAGAAAGCATTTGACATAGGAAAACAAATTCTTGTGAGCATTATGTAAAACGATTATATCCATATCCATACATGATTTGTCTCATCAACTTCCTCACAATTTAATAAAAGTTATTTTCCTCAAATCAAAAGAGGAATTTTGCTCTTGCTTTCATGAGTGCCTCAGGGAGCTACAAGTGGCTCACACTGAGCCTTTTGAATGTGCATAACGCTTTTCCAAACTCAAAAATGATCTTAAGTTTAGAGAAGCTAAATAGTTTCCCCAAGTGTACAAAGATGGCGAGTGGCAGATCTGGGACTCAGACCCAAGTGAGATCGTTTAGAAACACGGGCTTTGTTTTTCTCCAGACACCACTCTCTCTTCTTGGAAAACCTTTCCAGCCCGTTGCTGACCTCATGCCCTCCCTTCAACCTCTGAGGAGCTGAGCTCCTTGGGACCCTGGACTGGGCCTCCTTCTTTCAGTCTGCTCTTTACCTGGACCACCCCATCTGTCCTCACATGCACAACTATCACTTGCAGGTGGACAACTCCCAATTCCCACCTCTGGCTGAAATATGTCTCCTGCGTCCTCGATTTATACACCGAAATGCCTTATGGTCAACTCCATACTTAAAATGTCAAAAGCTTGCTTTCTCTACAAACCAAAATGCACCGTCTCCACTTCTTCCAACTCAATAAGTGGTACATCCTCCCACGCATTTGCTCATGATGTGAACCAAGGAGTTACCATTGATTTGTCTGCACCACCCACTCCCACACCCCCGCCCCCGACAACCTACCTCCTAACTATGTTCTAAATATTCTCAATATCCCTTGAGTCCCTTCCCTTCTCTCCATCTCCTGGGGATGACGACCAGGAAAGTGGCTAGTGAATCAGAAAACCCAAGTTGATTTAATGGCATAATAAAGTGGGTTCTACTTGTTTTCTGGAAAACTATGGTCATGCATTTGCTCATTTCTGTAAGAACTTGCCTTCCTTACTTTGTCAAAGTTTGAACTGTCTTTAATTTTATGAAGGCAAAAATAATTCATGATTTTTTTCCTCACCTCAATGCCTCTTTTCCTCTTTTCCCTATGTGGCATGTTTTGTGTTTTCTAGAAGCCCTTCCTATCCCAACGGGGGTCTTCTTTACTCAATTATTCCTCCCTTTGTCTAGTCAGTTCTCAAATCCTGGTTCCACCGGGACTGCTTTTTTATTATTGTTTATACATTAACATATTTGTATAGCCAGGCACGTGAAAACATTTTA
The DNA here is from genome assembly GCF_022079265.1 of Lynx rufus. Lineage (NCBI taxonomy): Eukaryota > Metazoa > Chordata > Mammalia > Carnivora > Felidae > Lynx > Lynx rufus. Next base: position 130,170,290 of record NW_025814878.1, read on the forward strand.
TTTCAAGGTTTTCCTCATTGTCAAAATATTATAGAATGGGATTTTTTTTTTATTCTAGAGAAGGGAGAAAAAGAAGAGATATATTAGCACTTCTAAGTCCCAAGATTTTGCCACAAAAGGAAAACACTGTAATCAAGTTTTTGAAAATATCACCCAAGTTCTCTCTTATCCCCATCAACACTCAACCCTTCGGGTAGCATTTCATGCTTAGAGAGCGGTGTGCGTGACAAACACATCTCACACATTCCTGATAATAACCTAGTGTTTTCTCCCAAAGGAAGAGCTTCCCAAAAGGAAGAAAACCCAAGTATTTTTTTTTTACTTTTTTTTTAATGTTTATTTACTTTTGTAGGAGAGAGAGAGACAGAGCGTGAGTGGGGGAGGGGCAGAGACAGGGAGACACAGAATCTGAAGCAGGCTCCAGGCCCTGAGCTGTCAGCACAGAACCCGACGTGGGACTTGAACTCACAGTCCGTGAGATCGTGACTTGAGCAAAGTTGGACACCCAACGGACTGAGCCACGCAGGCGCCCCAGGAGAACCCGAGTCTGAGTTGCTGATCTGAGACTTGACAAGATAGTGGTCTTGTTTCTCCTCAAACACCAGTCTTCGCCCTACATTAGCTGAGCTCACTTTTTTTAGCAAAAAAGGCCACCTTCTGAGAACAGAAAACAAGGCCGAACATGGATTTCTATCGAGGTCTTCAGGCGCAGTCTCGATGTTGTGAGAACTGACAGGAGTCACTGAGTGAAAAAATAGATGTTTTGTGGCTATTTTATATGCAACAATATCTCTAACAAAGTTCCAGTTAAGCCTACTTCTTATCTATGGGTAGTTAAATATAGTCCAACATTATTGCATAACTCTCGTGTTCCAAATAAGGCAGGAGGATTTTTTTTTTCTTTTAAAGGAAAAATTATGAGATTTGAGAGTCAAAATTGTAGAACCAGAAAGACATAAAATGAATACTGCCAGACTCAGGCCAAGGAAAGTCGAATAGAGGGTTTTGGACTCAAAGTCCTGCTTTGCCACTTGCTGGCTGTGTGAAATTGGCCAAATCATTTTAGCCTCTTTCCTCTTATGCAAGATGGAGATCTGTTTGTAATTCAGTAATATTCACTGAGCATTTATCAGGTGCCAGCAACTATCTTGGATTGGGATGAGGGGTGGTTAGGGAGAGAGAGCGGTAAAACAAAGAAACCAACAACAACAGCAACAAAGACAAACACACAAACATGTTTCCCGCTTCCCAGAAGCTTCGTTTAGTGGTAGGAAATTTTAAACAGATAATCAAGAAGACAAGTATGATTGAGTGAAGCATCTTGAGATTAGCCAGGATTATCCAGATAGGCCCTAAATGCGATCACAAGCGTCCTTATCAGGAGGCTGAGGGAGATTATAATCAGAAGAGAAGGAGGCAATGATGGAGACCGCCACAGCCAAAGAAGGCTGGAGCCACCAGATGGTGGAAGAGACAAGGATTGGATTCTCCAGCAGACCTCTGCAGGGAGCGTGGTCGTCCGGGCTCCTTGATTTCAACCCAATGAAACGGATTTCGTACTTCAGACCTCTGGAACCATGAGATAATACATGTGCGTTGTTTTAAATTTGTGGCAATTTGTGTTAGCAGCCTCCGCATGTCATAGTGCTTCTCAAGAGCAGGCACAGTGCCTGGACTATTGCAAACCCTGTTTCCATTCACTGCCATTACTATCTAAACCACCCAAGTTAGTGGGATTCCGTCCTACCTTTAATGATCGTCCCCAAAAAGAAGAGGTCTTGCTCCTCAGAGAGAAGGAGAGTCTGGCCAACCCTGTCGCTCACCAACCGATGGCCATCATTTAGACTTTGTTGTGCACAAAACGGTCTGGAGGGTTTAGTTAATCATGCCGTTCTAAGGAGAAAGTATTCCCTTAGGACACGATTTTTGCTTTCAGCATTTTGGTCTAGCCTTCGCTACAACCCTTCTTTTCATGTTTCGATTTATTTAAATGGACGTGTCTGAATCACGAAGGTGGGGGGAGGGGCGGATCTCTGCAATTTGGTTCTATATTCCCAGAACAGAGCCGAGTGTCTGGCGTGCGGTAGGTATTTCGTCACGAATGATGAATGATGGACTGGCTGAGCAGATTCATACTTTCCAGTTCATTTCATTATATAGAAGTCCAGGGTGGTGGAAGAGGGCCACACGGCAGACAGAGCAGCGAGCGCCTTTTCGGAAGGAGCACGTACGTGCAGCAAGGAAGGCTGAAAGCAAACTACTGCGCAGCCTAAGGAAGGCCCTGGTTCCCTGCTTCTATTTTCTTCTCTACTAAGGATCAGATCAAATAAAATAAGGGATTGTAGTGGGTTAGACAGTTGAGTCATTCAAACGGTATTTATTGAATACTTTGGCCAGACGCTCTTCTAGGACCTGGGATAATAGCAATGAAAACAATAAGATCTTTTATTTCATGGAGCTTAAACACAGTTTCTCTAAGAGAGAAACAAATACAAACACGTTAGGTAGTGCCAGTGATTTCGAAATCATTAAGCTGCATAGTACGATAGACTTTTAACAAAAACCTAAATGGCAAGGAAGTCATGCAATGATCTGGGGATAATGGTTCCAAGCGGAGGGAGAAACCAGTGCACAGGCTTTAAGATGGCGAAAGCTTTGCATCTTTTGCACAGTGGAAAGAAGGCAAGTGTGGCTGGAGGGATGGGGCAGAGACAAGGATAGCCCAAGATGACAGCAGAGAGGCTCCAAGGGGCCAGATCATGCCGGGTCGTAAAGAGCCACATAGGGAGCTTGTAGAATTTTTATTCTTTCAAGCACTGAAGGGTTTGAAGCCGGGGACTGACTTCACTTGGGCTATTTATTTTTCAGGATCACATTTTGTGAGAGTGGGCCGCAACGAAAACAAAACACCAGATGGCACGCCATTGCAAAGTCTGGATGGGGAAGAATGCTGACGGCTTCCATGAGGGTGTTAGAAGTCAGATGGAAAGAACTGGGCAAATCCGAAATCCTTTTTGGTAACCAAGTTGACAAGACCTTCTTCTCTGTTTATCGGACACAGAGATAAAAGAAAGAGGATTCATGAATGACTCTTGGGTTTTCATCTTCAGTCACTGGGTGAATCACGGGAAATTTATTAAGATGAGGGAAAGTAAGAGACAAGTCAGGTTCCAGGATGGGCATGATGATTTCCATTTTGAGATTCCTGTCAAACATTTAGTGATATGTCAAGCGGGCAGTCAGATATGTAGTGTGGGGTCCAGAATCAGTGAGGGAAGGAGATCATAATTGGGAATTAATATTATACAGATAAAGTCTGTGTTACCGGAGGTTGACTTTACAACCAACAGAAGTCAGATACAGGAGCTCTACTCTCTGCGAGGTGAGAAGGGCTGGAACTGACCTCTGACTGGAGCAGGGGCCCACTGTCCTCTGTAGCACATCCTTTGACACATCTCTGATCTGGGACCAGTAAACAAGCCGGCTTGTTTGAGATATGATGATGAAAATGAGTGGCGGCTCTTTTTGGAATCCTTCGACTTCCTTCAATTGGTGTGCTGGGTGAAGCGAAGTCATTCACTGAGAATGAGTCAGGAGGAGGGTGTGTGGGTGATGTGAAGGGAGAAAGGTGTGAAAGACATTATGGAGAGTGGGAAAGTGACCATACTAAGGACATATACTAGGACTGCTGTAAGATTGCTTCTAATTGGGTTCCATGATTCGAACCTATGATAGCTGGATACACCCACACAAGGGTGCTCTCAGAGTCTCTTATGTAAAAAAATATTTTAATGTTTTTATTTAGTTTTGAGAGACAGAGAGAGACAGAGCCTGAGTGGGGGAGGGACAGAAAGAGGGAGAGACACAGAATCTGAAGCAAGCTCCCCGTCTCTGAACTGTCAGCACAGAGCCGGATACGGGCTGGAACCCACCATGAGATCGTGACCTGAGCCGAAGTCGGATGTTTCACCGACTGAGCCACTCAGGCGCCCCTCTCAGACTTACTTATTAAAACTGATTTGTATGCATACCTTAGGTATCAAGGATATTGGTATTGGCCGATTATCATGCTGTTTCACTTCTTACAGTCCACTGTTTGCTCATTGATTTTGTTATGATTTTTTGGTTTTAATTTTCCATGTTGTCAAATCTCATCCTTCCTTGTGACTTTTCCCATTATCCTTATGCATAGGAAGTCCTTGCTTTATAAGAACCCTACCACCGGTTTTTCTTGTTTCTTAATTAATTAATTTATTTGGAGAGAAAGAGAAAGTAGGGGTGAGTAGGCTGAGAGGGAGAGAGAGAATCCCAAGCAGGCTCCCACGCTCAGAGTGGAGCCTGACACGGGACTCGATCCCACAACCCTGGGATCATGACGTGAGATGAAATCCAGAGCTGGATCCTTAATCAACTGAGCCACCCAGGCGCCCCACCACTGTTTCTGCGTCCTGTTAAGTTGTCACCGTTTCTAAGGCGTTCCTGACTTGTGACCCTCTTGCCTATTGTCATGCTCATCATGGTCCTAGCTCGCAGCCACGTCTACAACGGAGTTTTCGGTAGCTGAACTACATGACTCTGGGCTGTGCAGTTGAAGAGTATGGAAAAGACACAGAGCCAGACCTCGAACGAACAATCAAGTATTTTAAGCTCTTTATTTTTCCTATAACTGAATATTAAGCTTTCTCACATAGACTACTCAAGTTTTTGGCCAAGACTCAGTGGAATTAGGAGTGGGCAAAAACGAAAACAAAAGTAAAGCAGTAAGTGGAAAGAAGGAACATCCAGTGAATGGGTGGGGATACGTTCTTTTTCACCATGGCAGCTGGCTGTGAGATGCCCAGAACAGAGAGGACAAACTTCTTGGAGAGGCTTAGCGGTCAAGAGAAAAGCTGTCCCTCTCGCTCTCTGTGAATTTCGCAGGGCCGGGAAGGGCATTTTGCTCTCAAGGGTTGAGGGACTCTCCAGGGATTTTCTTGGGGCCTGAGGTGTCCCTTGTCACATTTCACTTCATCCAGCCGACGTGAGCTCTGTCCTTTCCGGCTTGGGAAGAGCAAGTCGGCCCTTGGGTGATCTTAAATTTGATGCTAAAGAAAGAAGGTGGAAGGAAAGCAGCATGAAGCATGCCGCCTGGCTATGTGCATTCCTACCAGATTGCGAAGAATCGGGCTGATGCCTCCCCCCTGTTTAGGAATTCATGACACAACAATTATTCATTGAGCACCTGGTCTGTACCGGGCATCGTTACAGAAATGGGCACTCTCGGTCGTGCCATTGAGTTTGCATGAAGTAGCCAGTCCTTCTTTCCGAAGGAAAACTAACTGCTCCATAGTTTGCAGACTTCAGCACTTAATTCTCCTTGTGAATATCTGCGCCAACTTTCACTTACTGTCTCATAATGATATTTACCCTACGTCCAGCCATTTATCTTTATTCATATAATAATAATGTAATAAATACATACTATATTATGTAATAAAATACACTATTATTTAATATTTAAATTTTCTTATGTAAAAATTAATTCTTATTACTTAATAATTATCTTTTTCCCCTTCATTAAAAGGGTGGCATAGAGATCATCAGAATCAGTGTGCTTTCTATGACGTCATCAGAATTGTTTTCACTTCTGTGTCTCTTTGCTCTACCTTTTCTCCTTCTACTCCTCATCTCCCCTTCCTCTCTTTTTCCATGTCTCCCATTACCCACACACACACATGCACGCGTGCGCGCGCACACACACACACACACACACAGAACACAACCCTCACACCTGGCTTTCAAACACCGGGGATGCTCTTGACCGCATTACTCACAAAGGGCACGAGTCCTGCTCTCTCTTTTTCCAGATTGAGTGGCGACACAGTGTTCCTGTCTACTGTCACGTACCATTTTCTTTCTTTTGTGAAGTAATTGAAATGGAGTCATGACTCAATCCTTACTGAAACACCACATTGTGAGGCTGACAGATTTGGAAAATACGGGAACTCCTGCCCTAACCAAAGCGGTCTTTCTGGTCTCTTACTCTATTCTTCCTCCCATCAGCTGCTGTCCGTGCCTGGAGACTCCTTTTCCTACTTAACTTCATTGCATGACTAGATGTAATGAGGAGCCTAAGTGAACTGCAGATTAGGAATGAAAAAACAAAAATAGTGTTCAGAGAAAAGTTAAAAAGTAAGGAGATTCTTACATCAGAATCACTGCATGTGAAACACTGGAAGAAATCAAATAGAGCTATGGGAAACAAAATTTTGGACTTCCTGGATCACAGTCGATCGGTGTATACGTTGATCCATTGTAAGTGGTTTCAGGTAAATGCCAACCTGGTCTTAAAAGTAGTACATTTTTGTTTTTCTCATTTAACAAAATGTTACACATTTTGTTTAAACCCCATTGAGGGGTTGCCTTATCATTACCTTATCATTTCCCTAGACCTTCATTTTTCATAAAGAACAAATTGAGATCTTTAGAAGTTAAGCATTTAGTGTAATTTTAGGATACAGTGGGATCTGGAATGGCATTTGGATTTTTTTTTAATGTTTATTTATTTTTGTGACAGAGAGAGACAGAGCATGAACAGGGGAGGGGCAGAGAGAGAGGGAGACACAGAATCGGAAACAGGCTCCAGGCTCTGAACCGTCAGCCCAGAGCCCGACGCGGGGCTTGAACTCCTGGACCGCGAGATCGTGACCTGAGCTGAAGTCAGACGCTTAACTGACTGGGCCACCCAGGCGCCTCTGGAATGACATTTGAAGCTTCCAGTATGCAGACCTAGAAGTCCCAGATCGAAGGTAGCATTTGCTGGGGCTCCACTTGTCTGGTCCTGCTAGTCGAATGGCATGTCCCCAGCAATCTCCCAGTGGATATCGATGCTCTGAATGCTTAACTGCACTTGGGGCTCTCACTTATGATATTTTTTTCTTGTCTTTTTCTTTTTTCTTTTCCTTTTCCCTTTTCTTTTTGTCCTTCCTTCCTTTCTTTCCTTCATTCCTTCCTTTCTTCCTTCCTTCCTCTTTCTTTCTTTCTTTCTTCTTTCTTCTTTCTTCCTTTCTTTCCTTCTCTTAAGGGGAAGGGCAGAACGAGAGAGAGAGAGAGAGAGAGAGAGAGAGCGAATCCCAGGCAGGCTCCACACCAGCACAGAGCCTGACACAGGGCTCAATCTCATGACCATGAGATCAGGACCTGAGCTGAAATCAACAGTCCAACGCCTGAGCCACCCAGGCGCCCCAGTATTCTTTTTCTTACTATGCAGGATTATACCCATTTACTCTTGTATATAATGCCAACTTATTATTTGTGGCTTTTACCTCTGTGTTCTCCATCACTCTCTCTCCCTCCCTCTCCCTCCTCCTTCCCACATCCCACCTGTCCTCACCAAGGAGTGGGGTCATTCTAGCGAGGCCACAAAGATCTCGGGTCTCTGACCTGCTCCTTTGAGGACCACACCTTGATTTTACCTTGCCACCTTCTTGGGTACGTCTCTAGCTCTTACTGCTCTGACGTCAGAGCTCTCTGCGCCTCTTGAATTTGCTAGGCAATCTGCTACTTTCACTCTAATCACGTGCCCTCATCTCCATGAAAAGTGCTAAGTCCTTGCCTGGATTGAGCGGCGCCTCTCGCGAGCTCACTGTTGGTTCTGCATCACCCCTGATTCCACCTGGCCCAGCACTCCTCGGGGCTATACTCTGTCACTGGCCCTGTCAGCGAAGGTCCCTAACTTACAGCCCCTGAGAGATTCCACCCTGGGGCACAGGCCAATGACTTCACTCATCACCTTCCTAATTCTCTCCGGGTCCATCCTGATGGCTTTTAGGGTTTTTTTTCCTGGCCCCCAATCCCATTGAGCAGACCCTCCACAGCCTGCCTGACCAGAAGCCACAATGTGTGGCATGACCAGCGACCACATACTGACTTTCAGATCTGCGCTCCTTTTATGGCTCCACGGACTGCGTTCAGCAGGCTGGACGGCTGTTTGTCTCGTCCTGTGGTTTTGAGCTGAAAGGAAGAGCCTCTTGGCGGTCAGGCAGCATGGAGACTCGCCCTCCAATGAAGCCTAGATTTTCACCCCTTGCATAGCCCTTCCCTGCTCCCGATTTCAAACGATCCTCCAATGGCCGACAGAGGCCTCTTCTATGGAACCTAATTTGTTAGCTGGGCCTGGAGCAGACAGCATGAGCTCTTTCTCACCTGCTAAATGAGCAACACTCGTGCATAGGTCCTTATCTTGATAAGTTGTAATCCAGTCTATTCTGGAAACTCATCGTGATGGGCACACCTCACATTCTCTCATAGGGTAAAACATTGTCCCAAATCCTAGGGCAACAAGATGCAATCCTTACTCTTAGGCACATGAATGTTCTTATGTTCTTGTGAATATTTACAGTAACACACACACAGACACACACACACACACACACACAGTATTCAGCACTGTAAAGATTGGACACATTCCACAACACTCATCCACACATACCTCCATGTGACCGCAGCAGCAAAATATTAGAATTATTCTCAAAGCAGCCATTTTTAATTCAGCCAAGTTTGGTTTGTTTTTTGTGGTTTGTTTTTTTTTTTTTGAAAATTGAATTTTAAGTTTTAAATGCTGCCTTGTGACACTTTCCCCAAAATTCCCTGCGCACACAGACTTGTTTCAGGTCTTTCTACCGTATATGTGATTGCCAACTCTTTATTCTAGAAATACCTGACTCTCTTCGCTTGCCATACCACTTCAGTCCATACTGGTCCCCCTAAGAAACCTCAGTTACAACTCCAGACTTAGAGTCCCACCCCAAAGAAATAGTTCTGCTCTCCCTGTTTTATAATCCCGTAGCATTTTGTACATTCTGTACTATGTCGATATAGGGTTGTAGCAATTTGTATACATGACTGTCTCCACATTATAGTGTGAGCTGCTCGGAAAAAGGTGCTGTCCTTAGTCATCACTGTGGTCCTAGCACTTAGAATAGTGCCGAGGACATGATAGACCCTTAGTCAATTTCCACCCACATACAAATGGTCAACAGGAATATAAAAAGGTGTTTAATATAACCAATCATCAGGGAAATGCAAATCAAAACCACACCTGTTAGGATGGCCATCGATCATCATGAAGACAAGAGATGACAAGTGTGGGAGAGGATGTGGAGAAAAGGGAACCCTTGCACACCGTGGGTGAGAAAGTAAAGTGGTGGAACCGTTATGGAAAACAGCAGGCTGGGTCCTCAAAACATTAAAGATTGGATGACTAGGTGATCCAGCAATCCCACTCCTAGGTACATTCAAAAGAATTGAAATCAGTGTCTTGAACAGATACCTGTATACTCGTGTTCATTGCAGACTCACAAGAGCCAAGATAGGGAAACCCAGGAAGTGTCCTTTGACCTATGAATGGATAAAGGCAACGTGTTACATACATATATATGTATGTATGAAACTGGAGGTATTATACTGAGTAAAATAAAGCGGACAGAGAAAGGCAAATACTGTATGGTATTACTTACGTGTGGAATCTAAAAAAAAAAAAAAAAAAGCTGATTTCATAGAAACAGAATAAAATAGTGGTTGCCAGAGGCTGGGGGAGGGGATAATGGATGGGTGACATGGTTCAAAGGATATAAATTTCCATTTGCAAGAAGAGCAAGTTCTGAAGAATCTAAGGCACAGCATGGTGACTATAATTAATAAGACGATATTGTGTATTTGAAAGTTGCTGAGAGTAGATCTTAAGCATCCTTACCCCCCACACACGCAAAAGACAATAATGTGAAGCAATGGATATGTTAGTTACCTTGCTCTTGGTAAACTTTCCACAATATATATGTATATCTAATCATCACATTGTATAACTCTAAATACGCACAATCGTATTCACCCAAAGAAAAGTAGAAATAAACAGGGTCCCCCGGGGTGATTCGGTCAGTTGAGCATCCGACTTCGGCTCAGGTCATGATCTGATGGCTGGGGTCGTGAGTTCGAACCCCGCATCGGGATTGCTACTGTCGGTGCAGAGCCCTCTTTGGATCCTCTGCCCCCCCCCCCCTGCCCCTCCCCTGCGTGTGCTCACTCGCTCTCAAAAATAAACATTTTTGTAAAAAATAAATAAGTAAATAAAAAAATAAAAAGTATAAATAAACAAAGTCCACGTTCAACCACAGTGTGGTTTTTTTAATAAGTGGTGGTGCTTGCCCACCCAGCCTGAGGGGTCGCTGCGGTTAGAATCTTACCAGGAGGATCAGTCGCTTTTCTCAGCGCATGGTCGCTTTTCCCAACACCGTCGCTTGATCGTGTTGACACGTTTCAGGGTACCACTCGACTGGATTAAGCATTCGGTCTCTGTTATCTTTTCAGCTTTCCATCAAGTTTTCTGCGAGCGCTTCGGGGCCTCGACCTTACCATTTTCTTTGCCTCCACGGCTCGTTGGGGAACGCTTCTCGCGAAGGGAAGTCCGAGGTCTTGTCTGTCGGCGTGGCAGTTCTGGCGAGGTGACTGTTTGCCAGGCGAGGACCGAGGACGCTGAGTCATCTGTACATACACTACGCTCTCTTCTGTCCTTTCAAGTTAGGAGCCCATACAGACATCTTAGCCGTCTTTTTTTTTTAATTTTTAAAAAAAAATTTTTTTTTTCCAACGTTTATTTATTTTTGGGACAGAGAGAGACAGAGCATGAACGGGGGAGGGGCAGAGAGAGAGGGAGACACAGAATCGGAAACAGGCTCCAGGCTCTGAGCCATCAGCCCAGAGCCCGACGCGGGGCTCGAACTCACGGACCGCGAGATCGTGACCTGGCTGAAGTCGGACGCTTAACCGACTGCGCCACCCAGGCGCCCCTAGCCGTCTTAATAAAGGACAGATCATCTCTCTCTGCGTGCATGTTTTTCTAGCGTGGAACCAAACGTTACTCGCGCTAAAAAGAATGATACGCGTGTGTTTGGTTTGCTGTTAGCTCTATTTTGAAACATAGCGCCGCGCTGTAATTCATCTTGTCACCCCGAGCACACATGCCACTTCTTTCTTCCCACCTACCGCCAGGATTCCCTTGTCTGCTGCTTTGTGTACTATGTCCGGTGGGGGGTTTCTGGGTTGAACTCGATTTACTGGGCCATTATGAAAACTCAGGTTTGGCTGACGCGTAACGTCGCCCTGTCCGAATATGAGGTTTTCTAAATAAACCTTAAGGGTAAAATAGTTTAAAGAAACGGTCATTGTTTGAAAGCAAAGGGATCCTGCTAGCCAGGTGTCCCTTTCTTCAATCACTGAGCAAAACTTCTATCTGGAAATATTCTGCTACATTTCTCTGCATGTCTTGAGGTATGGGAAAATAATAAAATTGCATTTTAAAAATGTTTCTATAATGATGAATTGAACCTCTGTGTTGTTGTTTTTCTTCTTCTTCTTCTTCTGGTAATCCAAGTGAGAATCTTGTTAACCTTCAAAATAAAACAGTCAGCTAGTTTGCAAACAAAATGGGTTTGTTTGGGAATAACACAGAATTGCACTTCGGGACATGCAAGCTATGGGAAAATCACAGGCAAATCCAACAAACAAAGTAGAAGAACATTATTTTATGGAGGAGGAAGCTGGGAGGGGTTGTTCTGGACAAAAATCCTTTGGAGAAGAGCAAGAATTCAGGGTGATGACAGTTTCTCACTGGCTGATTGCGGGGGTGGTGGATCTCTTGTAAGAGATGCAATGTACATCTTTCCCTGTGGGGGCCTGTAACTGACGATTCTTTCCTGTTGAAGATTCTTCTGTTGGGACCTGTAATGGACGCTGCTTCCTGTAATTCACATGGAGCGGTACAGCGCCCCCTACCGTCTCCCCTCTTCTAGCCTCCCAATTGTACTCTATGTATGTTAGTGAGGTTCCCCTTCCCCCCTTCTTTTTTTTTTAAATCTTTTATTTATTTTTGAAAGAGAAAGCGCAAGCCGGGAGGGGCAGAGAGAAAGGGGGACAGAGGATCCAAAGCATGCTCCTGCTGACAGCAGAAAGCCCGATGTGGGGCTTGAACTCACAAACCCGAGATTATAACCTGAGTCGAAGTTGGATGCTCAACCAACTGAGCCACCCAGGCGCCCCAGTGAGGTTTCCCTTTCTTAATTTTCACAGCTTTTACAGTCAGTAGAGGGGAATGGAGAGACCAGGATATAGGGACATGGGAAGAGCTGTCTCCACTTATACTAGGAACTCTCCAAGTCTCAATGATTTTCTTGTCTGTTTTTTTGTTTTGTTGTGGTTTGCTTTGGGTTTTTTTGTTGTTGTTTTTTTTTTGTCTTTTTTTTCCAACACATCCTGGGGTAAAGAACTTGTCTAGGATTTGCTGGGAAGTAGGACAGGAGCTGGTAAACTTTTTCCGCAAAACACCTTATAGTAAATATTTTCGACTGTGAGGTCTATATACTGTCTCTCCTGTGTATTCCTCATTGTTTTGTTTTACAGCCCTACCCCCAGCAGCACTTTAAAAATGTAGAATCTCTTCTTAGCTCATGAGGCCATACAAAAAAACAGACACTGGCTGGATTTGGCCCACAGGCAGTAGTTTGCAACACCCATGGAAGAGAAGGTTGTTTGTTCCTTGACGACACTTGTAATTATGTGTGTTGTGAGTGCACATGTAAATTTGTGTGTGAGTGTATGTGTGCTGGGGGAGGGGATTTAGATAATGGTCATCGAAAACCTGGAAACATGGTTTTTTGTTTGTTTGTTTTGCTTTATGAAATGTTTTAGTTTTTAAAAAATTTTTTGTGTATTTCTTTTTTTTAATTTTTTTAACATTTATTTATTTTGAGAGAGAGAGAGAGCATGAGTGGGGTAAGGGCAGAGAGACAGGGAGACTCAGAATCTGAAGCAGGCTCCAGGCTCTGAGCCGGCAGCACAGAGTTCAACTCGGGGCTAGAACTCACAAACCACAAGCTCATGACCTGAACCAAAGTCAGACACTTAACCGACTGAGCCACCCAGGTACTCCCGTAATATTTTAGCTTTTTAGCACTCCATCTGGATTCATCTAGTGAGCTAAAACTTGCCACTTTAGATCTTTTTCACAACAAAGTAGAGTATAAATGCACAGTCATTCACAAATGAGTTGAATAATACATTAATAGCCTTTTTAATTGGTGCATCCACCTAGAAATGTATATTGATCCCATAGTTCTAATACCACAACCCAACAAAAAAACAGCAATAAAGGTATTTATGTTGATTTCCCTCCAAACTTTTCCTATATGTGTGTTCCTATTATACATACACATCTATACACAACTGTATACATGTGTATAGAGCTATACCATAAATGCCTCCAAATTCAGATAATTTCATATTTCAGAATCATTTCATATCCACCCATTTTCGTTTAATATAAGTCTTTCTTGATGCAATCACTGGTTTTTTGTAAACATAATCTTCGATTACTAGGCAACACTCAGTCTGAGCAAAAGACGATCAGATATTCGATTGTTTTCTGCTTTTTGTTATCATATTTAACACTATGAGGTGCAATGTTCTTTTTTTTTTAATTTTTTTTTATGTTTCTTTATTTTTGAGAGAGAGGGAGAGACAGAGCATGAGCAGGGGAGGGGCTGAGAGAGAGGGAGACACAGAATCCGAAGCAGGCTCCAGGCTCCGAGCTGTCAACACAGAGCCCGATATGGGGCTCGAACCCACATAACTGCGAGATCATGACCTGAGCCGAAGTCGGACACTCAGCCGACTGAGCCACCCAGGCGCCGGAGGTGCAGTATTCTTATCTGCAGTATTGGGGGGGGGGTGCTTTTGGAAACTGGTAGTTTCATGTTCTTGAAAGAAAGCCAAAGATTTCACACCCTGAGTAGTGAGGAGCACGAAACAACCACAGTCGAGTCTCTTGGAAATGTTTGTGAGTAACAAAAGGAGTACAAGAGTTCGCTTTTGACCGGGAAGTAACTACTCTGGAAGAATCTACTGGGTCTGTCTTCCTCGGCAAGATAGGCCGGGCTCTTCGTGGTACTTGTTCACCCGGTTTGTCTGTTCATTCTCCAAATTCTTTTTTCCACTTGACTTCACCTCCCTGTTCTCTGTGAGCCCCTTGGGCCTCGGCTATGCACAAGGTGTGTGAAGAAACTAGGGCATAACTGCTAAGTGCTACTTTGTAAGGAAGGATTTTCTTTTAGCAGTTCAACCTAGAGCAGGCTACCGATCTCAGGTTACGGGGAAATAAAGACGATTGGAAACATAAAATTCAACCTAGTGGAAAAGGGTCAGTGTTTGCTTTTAAATCACGCGGGCCAGCTGAATTAGTTTTGAGCGCGACAGAAAGAGAAACTTCTATTAACAGAAGGCGCCTGATATTAAGGGTTGGCAAGTAAAGGTCTGGATGAAAAATGCAATGTTTTAACTACCTAGTGTTTGTTACGGAAGCTCAAAAGATAAGAGCAGGTCTAATTGCTTATCCACCATACAAAGTACTGCAAAATATTAATCTAATGCCTTACAGCTAAAACCGTGGGAGTGTCTGAATTAGAAATATGTATAGCATTCTCTTTATCTAAAAAAGTTATACACGGGCAGCAAAAAGAATAAAAGTAAGCATTCCCTTTAGGCAGGGATAATTGTTTGACTGATGGTATCCAGAGATCTGAAAATACATAGAGCCTTCCCTGAATGATCAGATGGGTTCATTTAGAGGACGTTTTCAGGACATGATTCCATCAGCTGTCCAAAAAATCCACTTTGCGTGCAGGCGATTGCTAGGTGTTTGGGGGCCCCAGAAGAAGAGAGGTGGCCCCGGAGGCCAGGGACAGAGAGAGAGGGAGACCTAGAATCTGAAGCAGGCTCCAGGCTCTGAGCTGTCAGCACACAGCCCGATGGCTGGATGTGGGGCTTGAACCCACGAACCACGAGATCGTGACCTGAGCTGAAGTCGGACGCTTAACCGACTGAGCCGCCCAGGTGCCCCTAATCAATTTTAATGAGAAGAAAAACGTCAAGAATTTGTGAACACTCGCAACGGTATTTTTGGTGTGCTGTCTCTAATCTTTATAAAGACTCTGCAATTTAGAGATTTTTCTTTCCAGTTTACAGTTTACAGAAACTGTGTGATTCAGAGGAGTTAAATAACTTGCCTTAAGTCCCACAGGTAGAAATGGTACACCTGGCATTCGAACCCAGGGCTCTGGAAGTGGCTCTCTCTCTCTCTCCCTCTCTCTCTCTCTCTTTCCCCACCCCCAAGAATAACTTCAAATTTAAACTCCCAAGGAGTATCACATCCACACCTTCCGCAGAAATTGTTTACCTGGCTGAAAATGCAAAGATAATTGGCCATAAAATATTGATGGCAGAGGGAAAGAGAAATCTAGAAGCAGGGACAGCAGATCTAAGCTGACAGTGGACTGCTTGAGGCAGGGGATGTGCATTTAGGGGGAAGAGGGCCTTGACAGCATTGCAGAAGGTCACAAGGCTAGTGTGTGTCCCAGGAAAGTGATGCAACATCTTTTGACATCGTGTTTTCCTCATTTGTAGAAACAGCGATTCCTACCTTCCAGTGTTGTCGCGGAGAAGGGAAAAAGAAAGTTGTGGGGCACCAAACATAATCTGCGTTTACCTCGAAATTTTGCCTCCAGCCAGCCCTCTGCCTGAATGGAATCTATTTTTTCACTCTCTGATAAATCTTTGTCACGAAAACAAAACAAAACAAAATTGGAAAAAACCTTTCCTTGGCCCCGTTCTCCTACAGCTACTGGGCCATTTCTTGGTCCCCTTTTTGCGGGAACTCTCCTTAAAACAATGGTCTGTTCTCCTTGTCTCCAATTCCTCTCCTCCTATTCTTTCTTTAACTCCAGCCAAGTTCTCACGCCATCACATCACTGAAACCGCAGTCTGGTCCCCGAGTTGCTAAACCCAATGGCCGGGTCTTCATCAGAATCCTGCACAACCTGTCAGTGACACAGTTGGTCACTTCTCTCTTCTTGATCAATTTTTTATGCAGTTTATAAGGCATTCCACCTTCGTGGGTTTTCTCCCACCCAACTGACCACTCTTTCTGTACCTCTTTTGCTGGTCCCTCATCTTCTCCCCAGACACCAAATGTTGGACTGTTCAGGGCTTCGGTCATCGTGTGTTTCCCTCGGTGTATTAAATCCGTGGTGATCATGGATTTAAATGCAGTCTATATGAGGACAACTTCAATCATATAGTCCCAGACGCAACCTTCTCTTAAGCCCCAGCTTTCCTGAGCCAACTGCCTACCTGCCATCTCCCTTTGGATGTCTCATTGGCTTTTCCAATTCAACGATGTCTAAAACTAAAACTCCAAAGCCACCCTCGCCCCGTATGAAAGTAGAAATCTACTTTATCTGTAGCCTTCCCCCTCACAACTGATGGTAACTTGTCCTTCCAGTTGCTGAAGCCAAAACCTTGGAGTCACCTTAACTCTTCACTGTCTCACATCTCACATCCAGTCCTTCAGGAAATCCTGTCTCCAAACCATACGGGGACCTAACATCTTCTAACCGTCGCCCGCCCCCCCCACCCCGGCTACCCTTCTGGTTTGAACTCTGCCATCTCTTATCAAGTTCAGTAGAATAGCCTCCTGAATGCCATCCTAATCCTACATGGGAGCCAGAGTGATCTTTTAAAATGTGAGATTAATTGGGGCCCTTGGGTGGCACCATCAGTTAAGCATCCACTTCTTGATTTTGGCTCAAGTCCATGACCTCACAGTTCATGGGATTGAGCCCTGCACTGGGCTCCAGGAAGTCAGCATGGGATTCTCTCTCTCTCTCTCTCTCTCTGCCCCTCACCCATTCATGCATGCTCCCTCTCTAAATACATAAATAAATAAATAAATAAACATTAAAAAAAATAAAATGTGAGATTATCACATCATTCCTTTCCTCAATTACTTGCCATGTCTCTCCATTGCATGAAGAATAACAGCCAAAGCCCTCAAAATGGCCTGCTTGGTCCAGTGCCCCGTGGGCCTTGCTCCTCCCCAGTCTCCATTTGCCTGCTACTCTTCCCTTCTATCCCAGTCACGTGACCCCCCTTCTCGGTTTTCGGAAGTCAGACGTATTCCACTTTAGGAGCTTTGCTGTAGCTATTTTGTGCCTGGGACACTCTTCACCGGGAGGTGCCTGTGGCTGATTCCCTCACCTCCTTCCAGCCTTCATGCAAATGTCACCTTCTTGACGAGAGGAGACCACCTTGCTTAACACCTCATGCTACTCCCCAGCTCACCGTGGACCCTCCTATCCCTTCTTATACTGATCTCCTTGTTTTATTCCCCATAGCACTCACCGCCTTGTAAATATTCTATATAATGCGCTGATGAATTATGTTTATTTTGAATTTGTTTTCACCCACCAGAGTGTAGGTTCCTTGAGAACAAAACTGTTATCTGCGTTGTCCAGTGATGCCCAGAAGAGTGGCTCCACATAGTAGGCACTTAATAACCGTTTTCTGAATGACTGGTTGAATGGATGAACTGGAAATGAACTGATTCTGACTCAAGAACAGAAAGGCCACCTCCTCCATGTCAATCTATGGAGAAGTTAGAGGCGCCAAGCAGAGAATCCACCGGTAACCACTTTCCACCACCGGTAACCACTTTCCACTCCAAGGGAGACATGTGAGTTTTGCAAAGAAAAGCTTAGCTTATCAATTATAATGAAAGTGTGTCTATTTTCTATTTCTGGATATAGAAATCAAAAGAAGTCAATTTATGCAGACTCTCATTCCTAGAAATGGATTTTTTTTTTGGTTTAGACAACTCTATGCATAATGGTTGTGTGGTCGGTGAGTCAACATTTGAATTCAAATCTCGTTTATAAAAAAGTAGTGATCTGAGAGTCAGACTCTTGTTAAACATTCCTTATTTTCCAGGGCACCTGGGTGGCTCAGTCGGTTAAGCGTTCCACTCTTGATATCAGCTCAGGTCATGATCTTGTCGTTCCTGAGGTCAAGCCCCCCATCAAGCCCCATGTCGGGCTCCATGCTGGTGGTGTGGGGCCTGCTTGGGATTCTATGTCTCCCTCTCTCTCTGTCCGTCCCCCACTCGCTCTCTCTCAGAAGTAAATAAACATTTTTTTTTTTAATTCCGCTTTCCACAGTGTGTTCCTTGGAACTTCAAGCCTGGGAGACATTTAGTAAAGTAAGTGTCCTTGCGTCCAATAAGATAATAAAATGACTCAGTGGAGTACGAGATCTGGCTTATACTGACTCACAAGAGCCAAATGGACACAGCTTTCTGAACGCTACATCGGTACTGTGCAATCTGCTGTATTAGGAGTATTTACACCAAGGAAACAGACAATTGGCAACAAGCAGATACTACAAATCAGACCTTGTTATTTTTTTTAATGTTTATTTATTTATTTTGAGAAAGAGAGAGTGTGGGGGAGGAATAGAGAGGGTGGGGGGAGAGAGAGAACCCCAAGCAATCTCCACACTACCAGCACAGAGCCCAACACAGGGCTCAATGTCACAAACAGGGAGATCATGACTTGAACCGAAATAGAGTTGAACGCTTAACTGACTGAGCCACCGGGGCTCCCCAGACTCATTATTCTTGACCAGATTTAAATGAAATTTAAATGAGAGGCCAACAAATAAATACATAAATAAGAAAATAAGACAGTCCATAGTTAAATATTTACTACTACACAAAACATATGTGCATATTGAAACCATAGAGATGTCTGTGAAAATAATCAATTTAATTTTGTCTTCTAATCTTACTACATGTGCCTAACTGTGGAATCAGTTTTTTTGTTGTTGTTTTTTTAACCATGGAACACGGATTAATATTTTAATAAAACATCCTTTATAAAATGCTATGAGAGTGGAAATTGCACGGAATTTTTGAGTTTGAAAAGCCTAGGTTATCAAACGTGTAATCTTGAGCAGAATATTCCTCGATGTGAAGTGAGGAAATCAGCTAACCGGCTAGGTTTTTGAAAGGCTGAAAATGAAACAAAGCAACAATATCTTAAAAGACATTTACGTATCCTGGAGTTAAACTTAAACTTTGATTCATCATAGAGGCTCCTGGGGGGCTCAGTCGGTTAAGTGATCCACTCTTGGTTGCCGTGCAGGTCATGATCTCAAGGTTTGTGAGTTTGAGCCCCACACCAAACCACATCAAGCATCGAGGTCCGCACTGTATTCCTCACTGAACAGTGTGGAGCCCACTTGGGATTCTCTCTCTCCCTTTCTCTCTGCCTCTGCTTCTCCCTGGTCTCCCTCAAAACAAACAAACAAACAAACAAACAAACAAACAAACAAGCTTTGATTCATCATAAAATAGTGCATGTCATAATTTAAAAAAAACATAAATCTTACCATAAGATTTCAGTTTTTGTTTGTTTGATCCTGTCTAGTTCTCTTAATTTCTTTTCCTGATGAGTTTTCTTAGAGCCAGGAATCATGGAAACATCTTTCAATTTTACTTCTTTTTTAAAAAAAATTAATGTTTATTTTTTGAAAGAGAGAGACAGAGACAGAACACGAGCAAGGAGGGGCAGAGAGAGAGAGGGAGACACAGAATCCGAAGCAGGCTCCAGGCTCTGAGCTGTCAGCACAGAGCCCGATGCGGGGCTTGAACGCACAAACCGGGACATCATGACCTGAGCTGAAGTCAGATGCCCAACCGACCGAGCCACCCAGGCGCCCCTCAATTTTATTTCTTCGAGACAGCTTATTCCACTCCAAATTATAAGAGCTTTGGGTCCAAGAAGTTTCAGTATGAGTGAGCTGTCTTTATATCTAGTAGGTATTTTTTCCTAGTAAACAAATTGTTCTCCATATACTGAGTGGGTATTTCACAATGCATTGCAAAATCTTCTTTATCTCTTATTTGGTCTCTCTTATTTATCATGAAGACCAAATGGGTAATTATAGAGGTTTCTAAGAAACCTCACTTCTCAAACAATCTTAATACAGATCCCAGCTCAAGAAGTGGTTTCTTGCCAAAGTCAACTTGCCCTGTGCTAAATGGTATCGAGCAAAACTCCGACTTTTTCATCAGAGTAACGTAGATATTCCAAATGATGTTTCAAAACAACTCTTAAAAAATCCTCCTCTGTGTAAATTGGAGACACAGCAGATTATGTAAGGGGAAAATTTTTTTTTTTTCTGAAAGAGTTTTTCCCGGGGGACGCTCACATCTTGATTGGAAGGTGCTACGTGATTTTTCCATGAGCATCACTCTCCAAATTCAAGAGAGGCTGAGTGAGTAGGGAAGGTCATACACGTGCAAATGGAAGAACCCCTTGGCAGGAGTAACAGAGCTCTTACGGAAATTGAGACTGAGATCCAGGTGTGTAGAAAGTCCTAACCATCAACCACCATCTAAGACCTTCTGGTCTTCAACTAAGCCATGGAATAGTAATCTTCAGAAACACAAAATGGCCAACTTTGGTCACCCTGTGGATGGCAAAGATTTTTCCATCTTGTTATCTTTAGGCATACATGATCTTCAGGATCTATTCATTGTGTGCATACATCTCTGTGAAGAGGAAACAAGCACACTCAAGAGGAACCATCAGCAAAAGACCTTCCAGAAGCCGAGGGGTACTTTCACTGCATTCTGCTGGTTTTGCCACAGCCAAAATTCTTGTGTACTGAAACAGCCAATTTGAATTGCACTTAATGCAAAAGCAAAAGCCTTTGCCAAGAGGAGATTAGAGCTGGAACACAGACATTAATAAGCTACATAACTAACAACTACAAAAAGTAAGCTGTGCTTTCTTCTACGCATCCTTGCCGGCATTTGCCAGAATTACCATGAAAGACTGTTAATTTTATACGAAAAAAAAATTAGTTCTTTTTTTTATTAGTAGTAAAATGGAATGGTTTTCCACGTTTGTGAACTAGTTCACCGTTCAACCTTTAAAACTTTTGTTCATGTCCTTTGCACGGTTTAAATTGCATTTTCATCAGTATTCCTTGTATACTTCTTGTCAGCTCTTTACCAAATAAAGACAGTGGCCTTTAGTATTGAATATATGAATTTGAAACACCCCCGAATTCTGATTATTTTGTGTACAAGGAGAAGTTTGACATTTTTATACAGTCAGATCTATCACACTTTTCCTCTCTAGTGTTTTCTCTCACACCTAATCGTGTGAATTTTTGTCTGCCTTGCAACTTGCTAAACGTACGCTCTTATTTTCTTCTGGCTTCCTAAGGTTTAACTTAGTTTAAACCTTACGTAGCACATCTAGAATTTCTTTTAATCCATTGGGTGAGTGAGGATCTCAGCGGAGAGTTTCATATTTTTAAATGTCTATTCATGTTGAAAGAGAGAGAGACAGAGAGAATGTGAGCGAAGGAGAGGCAGAGAGAGAGAGAGGGAGAGAGAGAATCCCAAGGAGGCTCCATGCCGTCAGCACAGAGCTCCAAGTGGGGCGCTATCTCGCAACCTGTGAGATCATGACCTGAGCCGAGATCAAGAATCAGAAGCTTAACCGGCTGAGCCACCGGGACGCCCCATCAACTGGCATTTTTAAACAGCAAATTACCTATCCCAATATTGACCAAATAATCCTTTCTCTCCCCTCGGATTCATGAACCTCAGCAAGATGGCTTGCATAGGGTGGGAATGTGCATTAGAGAGCTAGACCGGCTTAGGTCCTCCTCTCAGCTATTTCTTTAACTGAGTCATCTTGAGCAAGTCCCTTTATCCTTCCGGATTTCAGTTTGCTCATCCGTGAAGTAGGGGTAATAATGTCTAACTGCCCAGGTCATCGTGAGGATGAAGCGGGAAAAGACAAGTCAAGGGTGGAACACAGTCCTTGCGACATAATCAGAGCCACCTGGCGGTGTTAATGATACTTCTGCGTCTCGCTGAGAAAGGCAAAATGCTTACCGTGACCTCCAGGCCCTAGCCCTGCACAGTATTTTCCTTCCTTCTCCCCACTCTGGTCCCTCTCTGACCTCGTCTCTTCCCCTTAGCCCACCGCATCCCCACCACAATGTGTCCTGGCTGGCTCGGAACCAGCCAAGCCCCCGCCTGCCTCATTCCTTTCCTCTTTCTCTTCTGTCTCCCTAGATGTTTTCCCAGATTCACACTTGGCTTTCTCCCTCACCTCTGAACAGTCTGCTCGACCGACACCTGCTCGTGGAGGCTTTCCCTGAGCCCCCCATTTTGGGTTGCACCTGCTCCCCAGTACTCCTTCTCGTCCTTACTTACTTTTCTGCACAGGACTTGCCATCCCAATAGAGTTTATGCTTTGTATTGTGTGACTTGCTTATCGGCTGTCTCCCCCACCCCCACCTCACGCCAGGACAAAAGCTCCATTTGGACAGGGCTTTTCAGCCATTTTTTTTATTAGCGCATCCCCGGGGCCGGCAATAGTATTTGACAGAGAGCACACACTCCATACATTACTGTTGAATGAACAAGTTATTGGGCTTTTTCGGATATGCTATTTGCTTCAACTAAGGATGGGGAGAGATTATCAAACTGAGACTAGAAGAGGCGAGGGGAAGAGGAGGAACAGAAGGAGGAACAGCCCGCATCTTCTTCAGGGTGACGTTCCATTAGAAGCACCTGCTCCCGGGGCGCCTGGGTGGCTTGGTCGGTTAAGCATCCGACTTCGGCTCAGGTCATGATCTCACAGTCCGTGAGTTTGAGCCCCACGTCGGGCTCTGTGCTGACCACTCAGAGCCTGGAGACTGTTTTGGATTCTGTGTCTCCCTCTCTCTCTGCCCCTCCCCTGTTCATGCTCTGTCTCTCTCTGTCTCAGGAATGAATAAACGTTTAAAAAAAATTAAAAAAAAAAAAGAATCACCTGCTCCGAAGGTGCATTTATCTTGCTTTGTTAAGTGCCCTAAGACTGGAAAGTCTGTCACTTAATACTCAGCAATCCTAAGTAGCATAGTTCTAAAACACTATTTAAAAACAAAGCTGATTCTGGGCCACCTGGGAGGCTCAGTCGGACTTTGGCTCAGGTCATGATCTCACAGTTTGTAAGTTTGAGCCCAGCCATCGGGCTCTGTGCTGACAGCTCAGAGCCTGGAGCCTGCTTCAGATTCTGTGTCTCCTCTCTCTCTCTGCCCCGCCCCTACTCACACTCTGTCTCCCTCGCTCCTTCAAAAATAAATACACATTAAAATTTTTTTAAATTTTTTTTAATGTTTATTTTTGAGAGAGACAGAGACAGAGCGCGAGCAGGGGTGGGGCAGAGAGAAAGGGAGACAGAATCCAGAACAGGCTCCAGGCTCTGAGCTGTCAGCGCAGAGCCCGACGCGGGGCTCCAACTCACAAACCGTGAGATCGTGACCTGAGCTGAAGTCGGACGCTCAACCGACTGAGCCACCCAGGTGCCCCGACATTAAAAAATTTTTTTAAATCAAAATAAAACACACCTGATTCTTAGGTATTGCCTGTCTTTCTCTACCCTGAGAAACAAAACAAAGTGATTTCAACACAAAAGTGCAAGTTGCACTAATCTCTTGGACGTCATCATTTCGTGACGGTCTCTGCAGGACTGTTGGGAAAATTAGATTTATCGTTTTCTATTTATGCAGTCAGATGGGAGACTCCGGAGGTGTCTTAGCACTTCATTCGAATGCCCTTTCTCTTTATTCTCTTGCATTTGCTGGACAGAAATGCAGTGATCTCCTGAACCGTATGAACTACACTGCCGAAAGCCTTTCAAATAAACTCTTCTCTTTCCACCCAACTGATGGGCATGGCTTTCTGAAGGATCAGCACCAAGGGCGTGTTTCCCTTTGTCGTGGTCCTGACTTTTCGCCAACCTATGTCATCTTTATTTTGTCCCGTTTCCTTCCATTCTTCGCATTTCCAATGATTCCTAGTAGAGCTCCTTAACTTTCTTCCAGACTGTGTGTCCCTGGAGGACTAGAAGAGCCTTCACTTTAGGAAAAGCAGGGGGAGGGGATGACTCCATTGTCTAAGCTACAACTCTTTCATAACTCCTCTTGGACCTGAGGTGGAAGCTTCCTGCCAGAGAGAGCATTTTGCGGTTGCCTTGGTAACCCCCCGACTCTCGGCTCCTAGGCGCTCCCACAAGTCCTGAAATAGCTGAAGCCCGTGTAACCGCTAGCAGGATGCCCCATTTGGCCCCTGATTACTGTGGAGCACCCAACCGTGATGCATTTTTGTTCATCCATCACGAGACAACCAGTGGTCGCTTGCCCATACGTGAAGAGGCGGGCCTCTCGAAATCAGGGTTCCTTGCCCGGTACCACCAGCAATGACTCAGACAAGTCAGATTTGGGGACAACTGCTTGCGAAGAGTTTCACAAACCAGCCAGCAGCGTGGTACTCACCTTACTGACTAACAGGCTCTCGGGACCGTGTTGATTAACGCAAGTTCACGCCCTTCTCTAGAAACAGCAACATGACCGGAACAGCTTTTTGTTCAAACGGCTCTTTGTTCCATCGGGCGCCCCATTTTTTTCCGAATTAGATCTCGTCTCTACCTTCCACTCCTCCCCGTTGAGAGCAAAAGAGGTGTTTGTTAGTAGAAGCAGTCTACGGGCATTTCCAGAGTGTCACGTTCTTTGGCCAACTCTGTGGTGGTGGTTGTGGAGGCCATGAAAGCATCACAAAATATTGTTTCGGGGTCAAAAAGGCTGTAGCATATTATTCACATCAGGATGATGAATTGATGGTGGAGTACCCACCCACCCCCACCCCCCTTAGGCCTGTATGTGTGTTGGTTTGCATGGAAGGGATGGGTGTTTGAGGAGGAAGTTTACACAAGAAAGCCTGGAGTCAGAGGCAGGGGAAAGGCACATGCCTGTCTCTCAGCCTGGCTCATGGAGTAACCGGGAGCTTTCTCACGAGAAGAACCGAAGACAGAAACTGAAGGTGGGGGCGAGGGGGCGGACGTTGAGAGACTCAGAGCGTCGCGCAGAGCTTCTCTGAGGCCTCGGTGACAGAGAACAGCACCTAATGGGGACAGGGATAGAATGAGAAAAGGGACATTCTCCTCCTCATGTATGAGCGGGACAGAAAGGGCACAGTTTGGGTTCCCACAGGCCCGCGACTGGGGGACATTTGGGATTTATATTCTGGCAATGGATACAGGTGCTAATGGGCTCTGTGGACAATGGACAAATGGACCGACGTGGACAAACACAGGAGGACCCTTGGTGACCACACGTACGGGGACCACCGAGGGAGTCCCAGAAATTACTGGGAGAGATTTAGGGCAGCAGGTGGGGGCCTCACTGGGCAGGTAGGTGCCATGAGGCAGCCATTTTCCCCTATCACTCAGTGTAGCCTTATTTGTACCCACATGTTGGAAATAGTTCTCCTGACCTGATTTTGGGACTCTCTCCAACATTTATGAAGAGAACGTTGGTGAGGCGGTTCCTTCCAGGACACGGCCAGTCAGAGAGGGAGCAGGCTGAGTGGAAAGAAAGGAGAGGCTCAGAGCCTGGGTCAGTCCTAAAAAAAAAAAAAAAAGGAGGCAAATGATGTGAACATCGTCTTCCATTTCTCTTTGATTACTTACATGACTTCAGAGGGTCATAAACCCCTGGACTGCTAAAAAATAGGAGCGGAGGAAACATTCTAATGGAGGTTAAGGAACATTGGTCAAGTGGAATATTGCTCCCACATGAAACCCCGTGTTTGCTTGAAGGGACGCTCTCCAGTTGGCCACACACGCTGCTGATTTTTGCCTCTCTCCTGCCGGCTCGGCGAGGCAAAGGTGAACTGGTCGATCTCTGTGTGAACAAGGCAAGGAGTAAGGTGGAGACTCGGTTAGTACAGGCCACTCTTAATTATTAACAGCTGCTTATGAGCCTGCTTTTTCGAATCAAGCCATCTCCAACTGAAGCAAGATTTCACCTCTTCCAGGAAGTCTTGCAATCTGTCCCTTTTTCTCTTCTGTTATCTGATATTTGATCCACATCCTACGTATGTTAATATGACGATCAGAAACCTGGAGGAAAAAAAATCTGGAACTAGCCCTGTCCTATTTATTGTGACTTCCGCAAGCTTGGAAATGCCCGGAATTGTCTTTTGCGGGCATGTCACTTACCTTTGGAAAATGTATCAGAAGAAGATTAAAGCCAACACGCGAGAAAGAACTTTTATAGGTGACCCCTTGCCCTGCGTCCCTCTATTTCCTCCAGATACAACTGGTTTTATGGGCATTTCATTGCAGAGTTCTGGGGTTACAAAAATGAATTGTGAAATTGATGTATCCGTTCTTCTCTGAAATACGATTTGAAATACAATAATAGATTTCATTTATAGGTAAGGTGTCAGAGGCTAAGTATCTTATGTCTGGTTCGTTATTAAGAGCACCTATTCAAAATGAAATTATCTTACCTATTCCATATGTCAGAAACTGCGAGGGATCTGGGATTTTACCTTATTTAGAAGCTAACAAATTAGCCTGCCATCATTTCACAGATGCTGGCCCCAGACATGAGACTTCTGAGTCAGAGGCAAGGAACTTTGTGGCTCGCAGCAATAACAATAAGCCAAGTATTAACATTCTCTTGTTATATTCCACAGCCCCAATTACACAGTGCAGTTCAAAGGGAGCCAGGTGACATCTGTACACATCATGGGTTGCAATACAAGATAGAAACCATGAGCTTAAGGGAATTAGAATCTCTTACTGTAAGCCTGTCTGTCTTTTTCTCCAGAGAGGGACACTCTATCTTCCAAGGCAATTCGCTACACGAAAAGCCCTGAAAAGGTAATTCAGAACAAAGGCAGTCAGTACTTCTGCTTACAAACCGTGCAGAATAAGCTATCCATTGAGAATTGTCTCCTAGCCATATGCACACATTTTAAAAGTGAATGTCTGTGCCACGTCAAATTACAGAAATGAAATATGATAGGTCCTCTAATGTCACATGAAGTTTACCTGATAATATATAATCTTAATACATATGGTGTTAGTAAGATTCACATCCCAGTTAATGATTTCATAAATATAAACATATAATGATGATAATAATATTTTTAAAAAGTTACTGTTTCCAAAGGGCTAGATTTCTATTTGAATTGAGGTGAGCAGTAGAGTTAGCAATCAAACAGAAAACCAATTAGTGGAGATACTTGCAAAATTTACTCAATCACAAGACAATATGGAAGAGAAATCGTTTGCTTTTAAAAATACTCATTTGGGGGATGCTGGGTGACTCAGTCAGTTAAGAGCCCGACTCTTGGTTTTGGCTCAGGTCAGGATTTCATGATTTGTGGGATCGAGCCCCACGTGGGGCTCTGCATTGACAGCATGGAGCATGCTTGGGTTTCTCTCTCTCTTCCTCTCTCTCTGCTGCTCTCCCACTCTCCCTTTCACTCTCTCAAAATAAAGAAATAAACTTTAAAAAATAAAAATACAAAATGCAAAAGTATTCATTTGAATGGAAAGACTCCAATATAAGCGAATAATCTGAAGGAAGGTCATTTGTCCTCCTTAATGGGAAGGAAGCACTTAAGCTTGGCATTGAGCAACTAGGGACATAGAAGGCAGGAGGTAGTCCAAAGTCTATATGATGGCAAAGGTTACCTGAGAAACGCAGGATGCAAAGAAAAGGCATTGGTCCAATTCAGATCTTTCCAGTAACAGATAAATACTAGTTGGTTCGTTGTTGTTGTTGTTTTTTAACTGCCAGAAACATTTGATTGCTGAAATGCAAGTTCTTATCCCCTCTTTTCCTTTTTCTCACTCATTAAAATTTCCCCATCCCAACCCAGGAAAGATAATGATTCTATTAACCCCCAGATGTACGCAATTTTTTCCGGTACCAAAAGTTTCAGTGGGTTACGCTTCTACCCTCCAGAACTTGATAGAACTTTAAAGACCGACTAGCTCATTGAAAGTATGCTGAATTTAATTTCTTCCATTTGCTTATTTAGATAAATGCATCCCCTTGGCTTCAGGCAGTTTTAGATCTAGGGTGGTGTTAATATCGACTTGTGTAAAAAATCTTACACAATAGGATTTGAATGTGCTAGAAAGCTGTCCTTTACAACCTTCCCCTAACATAGTAACCCAAAACAAACAAGCAAACAAATGTAGTGTGATGTCAATGTATCTAAGAGTTTGTAAATGGAATCTCCGCCCACACATGAGAAAAGTATTGATTCTAGAGGGAAAATGTCCAGGTCCAAATCATCACTGTGCACCTCACAAGCAGGGTGACCATGGGCATCTTACTTTGCCTGCTTATGCCTCAGTTTCCCCAACTGTGAAATGGAGATCGTGATAGTTTTTACCTTAGAAGCTTGCCAGGAAGGCTATATGATTTAATACGTGTAACATCTTCAGTGCACACAGGAAGCACTTTATAAATGTTTACTATTATTATCTCAAAAATGACATTTCTCTCTCTCTCTTTTTTTTTTTTTCCGATCAGAGTGAAGTTTAGGCCTTAGCAAACCTTAAGATAATTACATCACCGTGACTTTCCTGAGCGCCATATCAGGCAGCTGGTAAGCTTTCAGTAACTATTTGTTGTATGTATGGCTACACTCAATGCCCCCACAAACCACTCTCACCTCTCTATTCTCATTTGGCCACAAAGTCCAATAATTATGTTGAAAACTAAGTGACAAGGAGCCGGAGAATAACCCTGACCCTGAGCCAGTGCCCGGGGGAATCTGCTGTGATGGTGGTTACATCAACATTGACTTCCTCCCTCCCTCAGACAGTCCCGTGTGGTGTTGGTGAGTGCGTGTCTGCCTCTTTCTCTCTTGTGCCGCGGAACTTTCAGGGCATCCTTCTGGATAGCACAAGGCAGATCTACGCCCTGAGCTATAATGGATAATTAAAGTGGAAAGTCAGACGTACCCGGTCACATAATGTCCTCTGAGATCATATGGGCTGAAACATAACATTAATTATATGCACTCCAACTGCACTGCGGTCGGATGTTCAAAACTCAAGAGTCATGGCATTCCGTCCATATCTTCATCCACAGATTTTACCCTCCATCACCTTTGGGTGAAATCTCTTTGTAGTGGCAGGTGGTCAGAAAGCTCTTGAGCAGAAAGGGCTGTCTCTAGGGTGTGTTTTATTTTTAATTCCACATAATTACTCAAGTTGTTCTGTTTCACTGCCTGATGGAGTTTAGACTGAGGTAACCTGACAGATATTTTCCAACATGTCTTGGCAGTTGCCTGATGCCCCACCAAGGGCTTTGCCATGAAGAAAACCCGAGTGCAACTTGGTCCCATTTGGAGGGCACTCCGTTTGGGGCACTGGAGTGGCGGAGATCTGAGGCACCCAGGGCTACGTGAGTAAGAGGGTGTGGGTGGAACTTTAGCACGTATCACAAATCTCGGAGAACTTTTCAAAGCTACAGCAGCACCACGGTTTGTACTGGAATGTGAAGGAATAATTTTCTTCTTAAGAAAAATGAACTCCGAAGACAAAGTTAGCTCCCGATATACAACTGACTCGGAAGGAAGGGACACAGAGTCGGTAGTCTTGGGTTTCTTCTGGTAGTTCCAGAAAGCCTCTACCACAGAGGAAATGGAAGAAGACATTTTAAAGGAGGCTATCACGCCCTGAATTGTCTCTCTCCCTCCTCTCCCCCAAATGCGTACGCTGAGTTTGCTCTCAGAATGCGGCCATATTTGGAGATCGGGTCTTTACAGGGTAATTCAGTGAAAATGAGGTCATTGGGGTGGGCCCCGATCCAATATGAAATTCAGACACGGGCATGTAAGAA
Source organism: Lynx rufus (assembly GCF_022079265.1). NCBI lineage: Eukaryota > Metazoa > Chordata > Mammalia > Carnivora > Felidae > Lynx > Lynx rufus. The sequence goes on from NW_025814878.1 coordinate 130,199,933, forward strand.
GGAAGATGAGAAAACCCAGAGAAAAGACCGCCATCCGCAAGCCAAGCAGAGCAGCCTCAGAAGAAACCAGCTCGAAACCAGCTTTGCAAGCACCTTGAGCTCAGACTTCGAGCCTCTTTAACTGAGAAAATAAATCTGTTTGTCCAAGCCCCTCGGTTGGTGGTAATCAGCTATGACAGCTCTAGCAAACTAATACAGGCACAGAAGACTAAAGTCACTGCAGAACAGCAGGAAGGCAAATTGCCATGGTCAATACCGCCATTAAGGTCCTGAGAGGGGTGGAGAGTTCTGATGAAAATCAGTAGTGCAAAGTTTTCACACTCAAGTCCTGCTCTGGAATTTTGAACTTCAGAGGCCTCCTTCTGTTGAGTACTCGGCCCTATGGGCTTCCTGGTTGTATTTCTTCGCGCATGCAACGTATCTCCCCCCAGACTGTTGTAAGCTACTCGATGAGGGAGAACTCCTTAGCTTTCTTTTTCTAGAATCACTGATTCATTCGTTAAATTTTGTTTGCCTTGTGGGCTAGACTCATGTTTAAAAAAAAAAAAAAAAAAAGACATACTCAACAGAGGGAGGCCTCTATAAAGTTCCCAGAAGGAGAGATCTGGGATGATCATGGGAGCTTTCAAGGAGGATGTGAAATTGACTCAGTCTTTGAAAGCTCAGTGGAGACTGGATATGAAAAAAAGACAGACGTGTCTCAGGCAAAGGCAAAAAGACAGACAATGGAATGTATGTCTTAGGGACTAAGAAAACAGCTTGCAAAGGTGGAGTCTTTTTCACGCTGGAGAGAACACCTTTGGATGGCAGTGTTGTAGGGCACTTCTTCATGAGCCATGGCCTTAAAAAGACAAATGAGGTAATCTGACTAGTTGTTGGAGGCAGAATTGGCTCAGCTATCAAAACCAATCAGGACTATTATGAATTTTATTATAGCAGATGGATGTTTCATCTTTCTGACCTGCGTAACAAAGCCTCACAGTTCCATCTCAACCCGTTGACACTTTAGACTTTTGGACAGGGACTGCACAATTACCTTTGCTCCACGTAAGAAAAAAAGAAGTGAATGAATAAACATGATTCCAGAAGGAATGCTCCCAGAGCTTTAAAATACCAACTCCATCGCCATGGTATTCTAACGATGAGTCTTGGTGATCTTGTCATCAAAATAGAAACCTGGAGGATTGCCACTTGGCGTTGCCCTTAGGCCTATTTAGCCCATTCTGTATGTCTTTGAAATCAATGACTGTGTTTTACAATTTAAGCTTTTAATTCAGATTGACCGTTACTACAGTAATTCAAATGATTACTTTTTATTATACTCTCAATCTTCTGTGAATTAAATCAACAGATAGTTATTGAACTTCTACCGTGCACAGAATTAGCGTTAGGGAAGAAATAACCCTAAAATAATTGATGATGATGGTGCTGCGTGATGTATATATTGTCTGTTACCACCACGGAGGGCTCCAAAACCCTGGCAGTAGATACATGTTTTATTCAAATCGAGGTAGGGGCTGGTGGAGAAGTTTGGATTTTGACGATGAAAGAGACCAAGTCATAGATTTATGGAGGATGACGTTACATGGAGAAAGCTGTTAGCTCTGCCACTCATTAGTGTCTTTACCAATAAGGGGTGGGGAGGGAGAGTGAAGGGTAAAATTTAAATTAATTACTGTGTCTCCTTATGAACAATTTGGACTAGAGCTTCACGGTGTGGCTGTTGAAGGAAGCTTTGTTGGGAAAACGCAGAGGGATCAGAGAGAATAATAAGTATTAAGAGAACAACAGAAGCTCACGGTCTAGAGCTTGGCTTTCCTGTTAAGAGTAATGGGGAGTCATTGGTGTCCTTGGAGTAAGGGTCTAATAAGATACGAGTGACATTTGGTAAAATTATTGTAGCAGTAATCATCAGAATGAATCCCAACTTAAGAAGCAAGAAGACAAGGGGCGACCGAGTGAAGCATCTGACTTCGGCTCAGGTCATGATCTCGCGGCTCGTGGGTTCAAGCCCCGCATCGGGCTCTGTGCTGACAGCTCGGAGCGTGGAGCCTGGTTCAGATTCTGTGTCTCTGCCCCTCCCCTGCTTGTGCTCTGTCTCTCTCCATCTCTCAAAAATGAATAAATGTAAAAAAAAAAAAATTAAAAGAAGCAAGAAGGCAAGCCATGGGCAATTTTGATCGTTTGAAGGAGAGCTGATTATAAACTGTTGCTAACAAGAGTGGTGACGGGGAAGGTGCTGATAGAAAGAACAGGCCAACAGAATGTGGGGGGAGGTAGACTGAGGAGACCAGGGTGGCTGAAAGCTAGTGGACATGAAGCATAGAGAGGCTGCCTGTAGAACGGACTGTTTCAAAGGTCACTTAGGATAACTTTCAAGGAATGAGATGAGAAACACGATCAGCTAGTGTCCTACACATGGTTGCCCCTGTCTTACAACGGTTGGGGAAGTTTACATGCACCTATGACGCCTGCCTAAGTTCATCAGAGCCCAAAGTTCTTGATTTCTTTCTTTTTTATTTATTTATTTTTAATGTTTATTTATTTTTGAGAGAGACAGAGACAGAATGCGAGTGGGTTAGGGGCAGAGAGAGAGGGAGACACAGAATCCGAAGCAGGCTCCGGGCTCCGAGCTGTCAGCGGGGCTGGAACCCACGAACTGCGAGATCATCACCTGAGCTGAAGTGGGACGCTCAACCGACTGAGCCACCCAGGCGCCCCAGAAAGTTTTTGATTTCTAGCTCACGTACCGACAAAGACGCTAACGGGCCGTAACCCTGTCATTGAAACATTTTGAATCGCCATAGCTTTATGTCCCATCGTCTTCAAAATCTGAATCCCCCTGCCTAGTCCCCCCTTGAGTAAAACTGAACACTTCCCTTGCTTTCGTGAGGGTTCACACCACTCTGCATGGTTGGAATTCATGCCACCAGATTAGGGCACCAAGTGACGAGCTATTTTTAAAAGTAAAATACCACTACTATTGCTACTAGTAACACTAATAAAAAATAAGCACACGATCAAAGAGGAATATGCCAACTTGGGAGTGTATTCCCTCAACCTTTCATAGCCAGACAAGAGTTATAAAAATTCCCCTTCTCTCTGAGGGTCAAGTTCCACGAGGTGACAGATGCAGTGGCAAAAGGAAGAGGCCTGAATCAGATACAGAAGGCCTAGGGTGTCGTTTCTTAGGTCTGAAATCTTAGGAAAGCTACACAGATGTGGATGCTGTAACATGAGATTCTTCTCGTGAGGCTCCTCGGAAACTTCTCTCTCTGGTCTACGGACTAAATGGCAGCCATGGTTACTGATCTTGTCATCGTTGTTGTTACTGTCACCGCCCTGCCTTAAACACGGGCTCTGTGGCTTTTCTTAGCTGTTTCCCATGCTGAAGACTATTGAAGACTCGGGCTTGTCTAGGGTTGGCCCTTCTCCTGATTCCAACTTACTGTCATTTTTTATGGAACTTTGAGGAAGGAGCCGGTCTGTTTGGGTGAAAGTGTTTCATCAACTACAAAATGCTTTAATTTCTTTTAATGTTTATTTATTTATTTATTTATTTATTAACATTTGTTCATTATTGAGAGACAGAGGGACACAGAGCGTGAGCGACACACAGAGCATGAGCGAGACACAGAGCATGAGCAGGGGAGGGGCAGAGAGAGGGGGAGACACAGAATCTGAAACAGGCTCCAGGCTCTGAGCTGTCAGCACAGCGCCCGACGCGGGGCTCGAACCCACGAGCCGCGAGATCATGACCTGAGCCGAAGTCAGACACTGGAGGGACTGAGCCACCCAGGCGCCCCTCGGGCTTTTTCTTAAAGCAGTATTTCACCTTTCCAATTTGGTCATCAAGCCATCAAACCTGTGGACAGCAGTTTCCCTTTCAGATAAGCGATCCACAAGTTGCTATTTGGGGCAGAAAAGCACCTTCTGGGTAGGAAGGAGCTCTGGTATCTGTAGGAATCCTATCGCTGCTCCGGTTTGCTGGCCTCACCTCACTGCTGCGACTACATCTACATTCGCAGCCGAAGTGCGTGTTTTCTGGAGAGAAGTTGTGGGTGCACTTCCGGTGGCCTCAGGGACTTTGTGACCTTTGCAGAGCCACAGAAATACTTCGTGCCTCAGAGGCAAGTTATTCCCCATTACCTCCCTCTGACGGGCGCTGTCAGAATTAGAAAGCTCTGGAAGATTCGCAAAACAGAGGCCTAAAATAGTCATTATAATTACTAATAGTAATTAACTTTCATCATAGGTGAGTCATCTATACGTTCAAGTTTCAGTGATAATTTGTCTCAAAGTTACCCTCGAGCGTTTCCTTACTTACTCAGCCTCACTCCTCATAAAAGGTAAGTTATATATTTTTTTGATTTTTCCAGCTTTATGGAGGTGTGATCGTCAAACACTGTATATTTAAGGCGTACATTGCTATATGTATACATCGTGAAATGATCGCTATAATCAAGCTAATCAAAGACAAATCCATGTGTGTGTGTGTGTGTGTGTGGTGAGAACATTTAGGATCTACTCTGTTAGCAAATTTAACTATACAATACAGTATTGTTAACTGTAGTCACCATGCTATACTTTAGGTCTCCAGAACTTGTTTATCCTGCTTCACCAAAATTTTGGGTCTACCCTATGACCCCCACCTTCCCATTTTCCCCATTTTGCAGCGCCTGGCAAAGGAAAATATGCTCAGCTTTTGAAGAAAGCAGAGAGGAGGTTTCTTACCTTATATTTAGCGCATGTGGATGACTGATGTTGGCAAAGTAATTCTTTCTTCAAAGGACAATGAAAAGAAGGAGTAAATGTTTTCTAAAGTAGTCGGTAATTCTGTATCTGTAATTATGTCAATACTGATATTTTTGCTTTTACATTCCTTCAGTGCGCAACAGGGGAGCTTATCTCGGTGAAATGTTTCCTTCTTCCTTTTTCCAATAACAAATGGATAGGAAGGTCAAACATTTGTACTTTTTCTTTGAAGCAATTGGCCCTAAACCGGTAAAGCCGTTTCATCAGCTACAATTCTGAGTATTTTTATTTCCCCTGATAAAGTTTCAGGTCTCTGCCCATGAACAAGATGTATGACTGTCAATAGCCGCCTTTTCAGCGGATAGAGTCAGAGTTACTTTATTAATGCAGGGTTCCATTAACTCTGGTAAGTCTGATAACCACGCATAATGATGTCTGTCCACTTTCTTCTTCATCAAATCCCCCTACCTTTCCCAGGCCAAAAGGAGCGTATGATTCTCTTCTTGAGACAGATAAAAAGGGCATGGGGACTCTAAAAACAGGTTTAGCTGAGGGACGTGCCATGGTAAATTTGCTTCGTGAAGCTGACCAAGATAACTTTATCTTCCTGTGTTTCCATTTCTCGTACAAAAGCCCCAGAAACAGGTTCTCCTACCCAAGAGTGTCATAACCATGAAAACGCACGGTCAAGTTAAAAGACAACGACATCTACGTATACATACCAACCCCTGCCCCTTCCAAAAAAATCTGTCAGTTTCAGTGCAGGGAGAAATATAAAGCTTTCAGACAGGTTCATGTTTCTCTAATCGCAATCTTGCCTTTGGTTTAGGTGATGTGCTCCTGAGCCAGAGGCATAATACCCACTGTGGGTGCAGGGGAGTCCGGAACAACAACATGTGAAGAATCAGAAGCTTAACATTATCTAAGTGGAAGAAAAAACGTTTCTGGGCCTCGTATGGATATTGTAAATTCTGGCAAAGGGAGAAGGGAATAAGACAAGCCAGGCGATGCATACATCCGGCTCTCCTCTGGCAGCTTTAAGGAACAGAGGCACTTTTTCATATCAATCCTCAATAATTTTCATGCCCGTGGCTTCCTCAGCTTGAATCCTTATGTTGTTTTGTTTTGTTTCAAAGCGGCTGGATGCCGGGGAGAGGAACGGTTCCTGATTTCCAGATTTTTAAAATCTGCAATACAGGGAGAGTTCTGGCAGGGGGTTTTCAGCGACTGGATTCACTCCTGTCCTCTCTCTGGGAAGCAGTCTGACGATGAGAAGGTACAACCCGACATCGTCGCTCTCTTTCGGGAGCTACGGCCGAGAGGAATGTGCTCGCCGGATTCAAGCTTCGTGAACATTGGTGTGGAAGACGGCAAACCGTAAAAGAGCTAAGCGTGAGACGTTGCCTAGAGTGTTACAGCTGAATCCTGGGGAGCCAAGATGGGTATATACGAGAGTCAGATCTTCAGTATGAAGCTTTGGGTTTTCACAGCCCCCGTGTCGGGTTTCGATATTGGTCCTTGCCACTTAGGCTGCGATCCAAGCGAAAGACAGCTCTGGAGATGCAACAAGAAACACGCCCCCGTACCGATGAGGCCAGATCCGTCATTATCACTGCCAACCCATTCCCTCTGTGAAGCTCTTTCCTAGACATTCTCGGCCGTAGCCGGAATCAGCATAATATTTTGAGGACTGTGCTTTCATGCTTTTAAATTCCCAAACAATACATGCCCTTATGGTCACAAATACAACTGAGAGTTCCACGGGTTCTCCTTATTTTTATCTTCCTCTCCAACCCCTTTCTTCTCTCGTAACTACATTATTAGCAGGCCCCTAGATAACTTCAGATATGAGCCAAGGTTTTCTGGTATGCTGTGTAAAATACTACGTTCTCTTTGGGAGTATATTTATGCATTTGATTAGAAAGTCTAGGTTTTGTGCATTTGTCTTAGTGCTGTATTATTTTTTACATGTGTATTTATTTTGAGAGAGAGAGAGAGAGCAGGGGAGAAAGAGACAGAGACAGAGAGAGAGAGAGAGAGAGAATCCCAAACAGGTTCTACACAGAGCCCAACAAGGGGCTTGATCTCACAACTGTGAGATCATGAACTGAGCTGAAATCAAGAGTCGACGCTTAACCAAGTCACCCAGGCACCTCTGTGTTTGTGCTTTAGATTTCAAGATTGTGGCTGTTTTCCTTTCCAAGTGATGTTTTTTCGTGTTACTCAAACAGCCTGATATCCTTTTCTAAAAATTTCAGTGCATAAATTTCTGTCCCTTGCTACCACGAGTAAACAGCTCTCCTCCTCCCTCTAAGCTAAGCATTTCTTCTGTCAGTCATTAAAAATTACCATGGGAGAGACGGTGACACCAAAGCAAAATATTCTAAAGTTAGGCCCTGTGGTTCACCTTCTCCTTCAGGGCTTTTATTGTGTTTCTTTCTTTTTTTGGTCTTGGACGAAGCGTTCGAGAAATTCTTGACGTGAGACTCAATTTTATTGTGGTTAAGACTTACTTTCTTTCTGCGGATGAAACAGCCCATCAAGATTCACCAAAATGTTTCAGTCAGAAAGTCACAACATGTTTTCCAACTCTCAAGCAACTAAGTCGTCTGCACTCTGGAGCCATCCTCCCTGTTTACTGAAAGACAACTGTCAGTGGGAAAAGAGCTGTTCCCACTCTCTATTAGAACAGGGTCTTTTCCTCACATGAGGACTCCTTGGCCTTCTGAGGGAAATCTCCAGTGAGCTGGCTGGGCAGATTCCAAATGAAGATTTGGCACTTAGCAGGGAGAGGAGAAGAGCTCTGCTGTCAGTCCTTAGTGGAATATAAATCATTCCAGAGAGGAGCAAAAGAAACAAAACAAAACAAAACTGTTCCTTTCTAGTCTTTGTCATGAGTTTTACACACAGCCATCTTTCTAACAGGTCCTCTGAGATACTGCTCTAACAGGGCTTTCCTTCTTGGTTAAACCAGACATCAAAGAAAGATGGAAGAGGCCCACAGACAGAGACTCAGCTCCCCAGTCTCTCTCCTGATGAGTCTCCAAGGGGACAAATATGCTAGAGACACAGAGAAAAGCAAGCTAATTGAGCGTTGAGAGCCCAGGGATTTCAGACAGACTCTCCTAAGGCAAGAGATCTCTCCGAGGAAAGGCCCTTATACCCAAAACTGTATACTCCTATGAGACGTTTGTTAACAAAGGATAGAAACCTAACTCAATCTAGCTTAGAAAGAAAGACGGAAAGACAGAGGGAAAGAAAGAATGGACGAACGAAAGAAAGAAAGAACAAACAAAAGAAACAATGAAAGAAGAAAGAAAGAAAGAAAGAAAGAAAGAAAGAAAGAAAGAAAGTTCTGAAAGTCAACAGTTTGGATCCTGGACTTGAAAGGTGGCTTTAGCAGTGCATATGCCTGTTCTACACTTCTATTCACAGGCCCCCCCACAACCTGAGTCTACATAGAACGTTGAACTTGTGATCTTAGAGGAAGAGACACCGTCTCTTCCAATATTCTGGCAAGGCTCAAGAGAGGGCTCAGACTGACTCGAGTTGGGTCACATGCCCATTCCCCAATCAATCTTAGTGGCCAGCAAGATGAGTCGCCACAACGGATCCAGAGTCTATTCCCAAGACTAGTGAGTTGGATAAAGGTGAGGACTTAGGGATCACCTGAATCACTTACACTGAAAGGTATTATTAAAAGTTAAGGGAGAGTTGGTTCTCTAAGGAGGTATTAGAAGTATAGAAAAACATATGTTTGCTGCACATATGGGAAGACCCCGATAGGGCACTGATTGAAGGACATCATGCATTTCTCAGTGCTTGGAGAAGTAGAGGGTTCTGGATGAAGCTGGCACAAGTCATATTCGAGTTACAGGGTAGAGCTGTGGATTCAATTTCAAGTAATTTCATGTACTTTGCTGGTTGTTCTGGTCCTCGATAAGATTGTGAACTCACTGATGCTTGGGTTGTGGGTTTCTGCTTCTTATATCTATGGCCCTTACTTCTCCTTCTGTCTACTCACTACCCACCAAAGTACTTCTTCCCAAACCATCTGGCCCTGATCTCCCACGCCTGACTAATGACATAAACACGTTACCCCCCTCATTCTTTCCCCAAATGACTCACCCTATGCTTTAAGCCCTGAAGAACTTCAGGGAAACTGATGATTAATATGAACTAAAATGAGTGTTATTACCAGACGAGATACTATCGATGTTTCAAGAGAAGCTATCCCTTAACCTTGTGGCTCCCAGACTTTGAGATTTTCATAGTCTGTCAAAATGAGAGAAAAAGCACTATTGAGAAAGTAAAGGTGAGTAGAAGGAGAGGAGGAGAAGGCAAGAGGGAAGGGAAGGGAAGGGAAGGGAAGGGAAGGGAAGGGAAGGGAAAGGGAAGGGAAAGGGGAAAATTAAGGATTGGTTTAGGAATGGTTCTTAAGCATTTTATTTTGATAGGTTAAGGACCTTAAAAAGAGCCACAATAAAAGTACTATTTGACATCACCAAAATTTTATAAGAGAAAGGGTATTTTAATGCCAAAAAACTAGAAAGGATTTAGTTTCATATTTAAAAAGAATCCTTTAAATTTTAAAAATTACAACTTTTCTGGAAAACTCACTGAAATGTCCTGGATTTGCCTGAAATCATTTAACGATTCACCCCAAACAATCCTTGCTAAAGATGAGTACTTGAAAACCTCAGTGTTATCCCAAAGAGTTTAATGGTTGGGAGTTTTGGGTCTGTAGGTCGTCCATGAGAATTTTATGGCCACCGTGCCCTCATACCAAGAAAATAAATAACTGCTCTATCTATAAAGACCTTGGTTTCAGGCTAGGGATTCTGGCAGACCTACACACAACAGAATCACCCTTGATAGGGACATTATGTCACTCAGCACAGCCTGCTCTATCCATAGAAGGGGAAACTGAGGCTCAAGAGGAGAAGATACTTGGATAAATCCACACTCTGCAAATAAATCCCATAGCCAAGGCAGACCTTATACGAACCGGGACTCAGCTGGCATTTAGACAGAAAGCAGAGAGAAGGATCAGAACCTGAAGACGAACTCATCCCTGGATGGGCCCAATAGAGGATGGGTGGAGAGGACCAGAAATGACAGGAAGGATTCTAGACCAGCAGGTGGAGCACTTCAGCACGAGAGACTGTTGCCAAGGGATGGATCCCAGCCTGGACATCCTGGGCTTTCTGTCTGAGGTATGGCAGTAAAAATGGTTCAGATCATATTCTGGGCCTGGAGGTTTTCAGGCAAACCCCATGAGGTCTAAGCAACACCCTTCTCTCAGAAACACTGGGTTACCAGGCTGGTCATCAAGACAGGCGTTTGGGCTTCCTGGAGGACAAGTCAGGGTAAGGACAGCTGGATCAGCTTCAGAATGTCAAGCCCGTGGGTGGGACAAGCGAATTCTGATATGGAGAGTCGAATGTTAGCAGCAGAGGAATGTTTTACGTTGTACATGTGTTATTTGGTGGGAAGAAATTGGTAGGGTTTTTTTTTTTCTTTCTTTCCTAGTAAAATGGCTGTTATCTTTAATATCTTCCTGTCTCTTGAACTCCATTGTTGACCACGAAAAGCACGTGTCAAGCACGGTGTTAGAAAAGGCGTGGTCATGCATGGATGCGGGGACATTTGGACGAGTTGGCGGAACTGTGAGCCATTCGGAAAGAAAAAGAGACAATTTTAGTGAAACCACGGAGAAAGACAAAGGCTTTAGAAGCCTAACACCCAAAGAGGTGGCCTAAGCCTTGGGAATAGGGACAATATAACTGTTTGAGAGACTTGAAAGAGAAAGCTCAGACTAGGCTCTTGTATCCCTTGTATCCAGGGGGCATCAACCACCAAGATTAAACCCAGTCAGGAATGCCTAAAATTCTTCCGTGCCGTGAGATTATAGGAAGCTGGACTTGGGGGTTCCTCCACAACTGCAATAACATTGACTTATGTCACCTTTAAACCGATGAGCTTAGGCTTGGGGGAGTGGGGTCAGAAAGCGTGGCACCACTCACCTCTTTGTCCCGGAACACAGCAGTGCCCGGGATATGGGAAATCTTTGGTGAAGATATCAGCCATCGAAACAAACGAAATATCCTTGTGACATTAATAATTAAACGTTCATATCTTTTACGACGAAAACAATACTCGGAGCGCAGCATTACTGGAAGTTCACGAAGTGAACCCTCTTTTTTGGGTCAATGTTTACTACAGTCCTGATTGTTTCAGAAAGAAAACTTTATGAAAGGAAATCAAGAGCGTTTCTCCAACTCCACGGGTACAGCAATAACAGGAAACAAAACTCCTATTTCTGTAGTTTGCCAGATAAGAACTGAACAGTAGATTTTTTTGAAGGCATGTGGCAAATACTGTTAACGACATATAAATTACTGTCTCTTGCAGGGTCTTGGCTGGGTGAGTTACGATGTAGCTTCTATTTCTGGTGGGGGAGACACGGGCATTTGTCATTACTCCAGAAAAATGGCAAAAAAAAAAAAAAAAAAAAAAAGACAAGTTGGCAGAGGCGAAATTGTTCAAAGAGCAGCCACTTCATCCCCGGTCGTCTGGTGGGACCACCCTGCCCCAAGAACATTCTGGACAGTGAATTTGAAACAGGGCAAAAGCCAAGTTACTGAGCAGTTGGAGGACTCCTCAGCGGTTCCAATGGACTCCTAAGATACTGCATTCCAGATGCTAAGAGTAGAAGAAAAACGTAGCAGCTCGTGGCCTTAACTGAGATCATTTCATCGACTATGTAAGAAGATGCCTTACTCAGTTCGGTCCAGGGCATAGTTGCTTATTATGCATTTTATAATTCAAGTACAATAGCTAGCTGGCCTATTACAAAATCACTTCCCCAAACTTTCCTCGAGTTAAGTTTAACAGCAGACATAATTAGGGAGGTATGTGCGTTTCATTTGAAAGGCTATCTTCTCCAGTGGCTTTGAAAAAGGCAGGAGAGTAAGTTTGGAGAGCCAGTGAGTCATTTAAGACAGAAATGTCATAAAACACACCTTCTAAAGCACATATTGATATCGAAGTATGTACATTGAGGGATCTTTTAAAGTTCTTGTTTTCAACCTTTTAATCGTGACGACTGATTATCCGTTTCCTTGTCTGCTCAGACATCATTGATGCTCTCTGTTGTTGACAAGGCAGAGAAGGGATTTTTAATATACGGTTATGTCAACAATTGTGAAATATTCCTGAGACCAATAACAGAGGGTAAGATTAGTATCTTTATTGAATATATTATAGTTACAACCATTAAGGAATTCCAAAAATACAATACAAGGCACCAACACCGCATCCCCAAATTCAGACTCAGTTACTGCTTTCATTTTGCGGTATTCTGCTATGCGTTTTACTTTATGCCTTTACTGGACCACGTTTGTCCACAATTTTGCATCCTGTTTTTCTTCCACTCACCTTTGTATCTTAAGCAAGTTTCTACGCTACTAAAATTCTACGCAAAGACCACTTTTATAAATGGATTCGTTTTTTACCGATATACCATAATTGACACACCAAAGTTGTTTGCGGTGTTTGTTATTATAAATAATTCTGTGTAAAACGTCTTTGCAAATCTACCTCTTTCCTCATCACTTCTGATTTCCTCAAGATCCTTAGGAGTAAAATCACAAGGATTTTATATAAATTCTTTTAGAACTCTTGGTACAGGTTGCCAAATCACCTAGTAGAAAGGTGGTATTAACTTATACCCCCAACAGAGGTTTATGAAGGTAAGCAAGAAAATGCACTTAGTTTTCTTTACTTTGGTCATGGTTCTATGAAAATTTAATACTATGGTAAACAGAGCATTTGTTAAAAACTATTGAGATATTTTTGTTTTAGATAAATAAAGAAGGAGGGCATCTTTCAGTTACTAGTAAATGCTAGGAATTTAACAATACCTTCAAAATGTATAGTGGAGGCAACATCATAGGCAATTTTTAAGTCCGATTTTTAAAAATAAAAATAACCCCTGATATTTGCTACGTGCTCAACAGTTTGCAAATGCTTTCATAAATGACCCTGTATTAATCACCATGAACGTTAGCAAACCTGGAAATAATTCAGGCCCACCAGAAACCCTCGGATGCCGTCACATTTAAAAGTAACACAAAATTGTCTTGCATTGAAAATCATTTTTCTCATTAGCTTTAAAAGTTTTATTCCCAAGGAAGATTTTCTGCTCTGGGTAAAGAATAAATTCTATGGCCTGGTTCCTTCACTCCTAAGCAGCCAGCGTAGGAAGGCAGGTCTATGAGACAGGCTGACTAGTGACTGCATGTCTAAATGCCTTTGCACCAACTTGAAATCGGATGAGGGAAAAAGAGAAACCCTTGCAGCTCCCCAAACACACCATGCATGCCCTTACCTCCTTGTCCTCCCACCCGCTGTTCCCTTTAGCTTGGAGCCCTGGCTCCCCAGTGATATCATGGCTTCTTCTCCCCCTTCCCCCAGGTCTTTTGCTCAAATGATATGATCCCAAGTTGGGCCTCTTTGCATGACCCTGCTTAAAATGGCAACTACCACTATCCCTCCTCAACCCCCCGGCCTCCAAAAAGCACCCTCTGTTCCTCTTCCTTGCTTCCCTTTTTACACAGAACTTTTTACCATGATACTTGTTTTGTTATTACGGTTATTAGTATTATTAGTATGAATGTTACGCTCAATTATCACAGCAATGTTAGGAAGCAGGTAAACTCTTCTGAATATGTATTCTGTGGGTCTCCAGATAAGTCTGGATAATGCTAGGGTAGTTCATCCTCCGCTGGGATTCGTATTATATCGATATATATTACATATTAACATATGAGGGAGGTCTGCAATAAAGAAAACCATTCAACTTTAATTTGACTTTAATCTTTTATTTGAGTTTAATGAAGCATGACCCAAAGGATGCTTTTCTTTTTTTTTACACGGCCCATATTGGCATCATGTCAAGATGGTGACTCCTGTAAATGCCCTTTAATAGCTACAGAAGGCATGATTTCCTCCTCTTAACAGAGGAGGAAGGCGAGACGCACAGAAGCTCAGTGACTTACACAAGGTCACGCAGAGAACAAACAGAAGCACAGATATCCTAACCCTGCTCAACCCAACCCAGGAGGCTGATCTTACCACCACCTCGCTGCATGTTGCCCCCTATCACCCAAGTGGGTTATGAGTCTCGCACATAGAGGTGACAAGACGACAACCAACAACAGAGCTGCCCTTCTAGCATTGTTGGAAATGCAAACACAACCGGAAAATGGACTTGACATAAGATGACATTTTGCGGGGGCGCCTGGGTGGCTCAGCTGGTTCAGCGTCCAGCTCTCGGTTTCGGCTCAGGTCATGATCTCACAGGTCATGAGATCGAGCCCCATATTGGGCTTAGCACTGACAGTGCAGTGGAGCCTGCTTGGGATTCTCTCTCTCTCCTCTCTCTCGGCCCTCCCTCACTTGCATATGCACTCTCTCTCTCTCTCTCAAAATAAATATATACACTTTAAAAAAAAAAAAAAAAACGATTGCATTTTGTGAACCTGAAAAAAACATGCTACATGAACTCCAAGTGCCTGGCCACGGCTTGGCGTTACCAATGACTTTCTGCTTTCTGACATTTATGTGGTGGGCAGGCAATCAAAAGTCAGGCCCTTATCTAAACCCTGGAAATGTCATGATTCACCTCCAAAGATTTTAAAAGAACGAATCAAATTAAAATCCGTTCATTAGCAACAACGAACATAATACAAAATGTTCAAGCTGGTACAAAATGAATCCTGAAGGTATTTTCCTTATGTCAAAGAGAAATCTGGAAACTTTCAGAGCGTTGGGTGAGAAAAGAAAAGCCAAGCTTAAAAAAAAAAACAAAAAAAACATGCGTCTCTGCTGTGACTTAACCAGGGTGAGCCTCCTCGACAGAAATCCCAGCTAGGCAGAAAGGCTCACTGGCAAACAGTGGCTTGCCTGTTTTGGAGTCACACTTATTTGGTTTCTGAATCAGCCAGAGAGTTCACATTATGGAGCTGGTTCGGCCTTTTGAAAGCCTGACAAAACGAAGCCACGAGGTTCAGAGGTGAACACAGAGGATTCAGGTTTTTGCTCTTTCTGAAATGTATAGGACGTTGCAAGCGAAAGAGGAAAAAAAAAAGCCCATGGTAAATAGGGAAATCGTATTTGAAGTTAGTATCTTTATCATTAATCCCCCCCCCAAAGGATTTAGAAGTCAGGATGGGCAAAAGCAATGGGAAAATCCAGATGCGATGAGATGCCGGAGAAACGCCACAGTGGTGAATTGTGTTTGGTCTCAAAGCGAATCCTCTCAGTTCGGATAAGTTGGAAATAGTTTCTCCGCTGTTCGTCTAGCATGCATAGGAGATAAGCAAGACTGGAAGGGGCGTCTTAAAGATTAGACCATGTATCCATCTAGCTCGGTTTGTTTTGCATATTGTGTCCTCCACAGTGTCCCTCAATAACTGCACCAAAATAGGAATTGGATAGAAATATTCAAATTGTCATTTTTTTTTTCGGTCTCAACCATGATAAACATACCCAGGTACCTGTCCCAGTCCCAGGCTGACCTACGTGGACTTCTCTTGAGACATTCCATGATTACTTTATAATTTGTTTCTGGTTGTTAAGACGGTAGACATGGCGGGCCTAAGTAGGGCCCCTTGGGCATGCCTCTGCGCACTGACACAGTGGCAAAACTCTCAAGGTATTATCAGTGGCAACACTAGTTACTAGAAAGAACGTGAAACTGTGCTCCTTAATCAGTGTGCTGAGCCCCATCAGCGACAGAGGGGATGAGACGCAGGTGCTTGGAGAATGACACCTTGCTCTCTGTAGTACGGTCTATATGCCCTTACACCCAGTTTAGTGGCCCTGCAATATCATCGGAAGAAAGGACTTCTTTATATTCCTGTGTGCTGTTCTGGGATAATAGCACGCACATTTCTAACGTGCCACTCTTTCAAAGATAATTAAGGACTTGGGTTTTGCCAAAAATGCATTTGAAGCGGGCCTTGCAATGTCAAACTTGAAGGCTCGCAAGATGCCAAGTATCTATGTTTAGGGCAATTTGTACACATTTTGGAAAAGAGAGAACTATTTATTTTGAAATTAAAGCGTCTCCAGGCAACCCTGCATTACGAAACTTTTGAGAAAAGCCTTCTGGCAATGGCTGAGGAGTATTTACCATATGTATGAATAGGCACGTGGAGATAATGGGCAGAAAAACCCATTTCCAACTCCTGACACTGCTTATGCCTGATATTACCTCAGAAAGAAGTCACGGGAATGGCGCTGCCTGCACCGGCTTGCTCGGTACAGCACCTTCAGGTTTGTGTGTGTGTGTGTGTGTGTGCATCTGTGTGTGGTGTGAAGTAATTATATATGATGTAAACTGCAAGAACAATGCTAAAGTTTATCTCAAAGGGCTAGATTTCTACGTTCATTTTTCACATTATCCGTCTTCTGAGGAAAGTGTCCTTTAGGCTAAGCGTCTGTTTGCTCTTTCCCTATATTCTTAGCCCACATGGAAATGCTTATTGGAGAATATCTATCAACACCCACAACATTATGAATAGATGGGGAGAGAAGTCACAGGACATGAAAAGCATGATTATTAAGTACATTTACCTGACACTTGCAGGTGGCATTTCTAGAACGTTCTCTCGCGAGGTGACAGGTGAATGGAGACTGGACATCGTCTCTCCAATACAGGAAATCATGAGGCGAGGAAGTAGAATACTGTTGATGCCCTGCTGTTAGGGCAACTCTCCATCAACCGGCAGGACTTAGTTTGGGGGGTTAACTTCTGGTTTGTCTGTGCCTCAGAGAATTGTTTTACTTTAGGAATATTTTTTTCTCTCTGTCCATAAACCTTTCTTTATTTGCACAGAGACTACCCTTTGAAATTGTGTCTTGGCAACATTCTGTGCCTTTCCAAGCAGAAAACAATTGCTCAGTTAAATATAATTCAAGTCTCATGCCTCAGCAAATCTTCTAGAGTCTCGCAAATAAATACATCATCAAATGCTGAAATCCTTGCTGAGCTCAGACCCTCCCTACTGAGAGCTTGATATAGTTCAGCACTCAGTTCATCTATCTCCTTATGTTCTGAGTCTAAGCAAATTCTGATTGTGATTTATCTCCCCGTGTAGGTCTGACTACAGGGAGAGTTTTCACTAATGATGCCACCATGAGTATTCCATTTCACTGACAGTTCTATTTCTCATTACAAATTAATACATGGGCTAGATTTAAGTGACACTCCACACTGGTTAATTTGAGTCTGCCTGCCCTCATTGAATTAACAAAATCTGGTTTCAGAGGCCACAGGTTGAACGTCAGATTCAGGTTCGTGGTAGATCATTTCTCCAAGGCTCTCTTGGGCTGTCTTCCTGCTGGTCTGTTTCCCTGCAGGCAATTCTCAGATATTACCATGTGGAAACTGTTCTAAATTCCTACAACCTCCTTTGTACTTTTTATTTTTTTCTTCTGGGAAAATTTAGAAGCTGTGTGGGCAAAAGTATTTTGAAATGGCAGGTGGATATTGTGGAAATTTAGGTGATCATCATGTAGAGGGAACGTTTGCTCTAAAGGCTGGGAGCACCAGGTCAGGCAAGGATAGATTCTATATCCTCCTATAGAGTATCCACAACATTGCTGGCATGCCAATGTGAGGGAAGAAGAAAGGCCTCCACAGAAGGGAATGTTTATCCAACGATAGCCAAATTTTGGAGGATGAGGAAAATAACAGTTCTCTATCTATATTAACTTGGATTTGTCTCTATCCTTTATCGTTAATCACTGCTCCAAACAAAGTTAATGGGAATGTTATGGCTCAATTTCTGTGGACTGGGGAAGCTTATCAATGGGGCTGCCACTTCCTAGCTACTTGTGGAATTTATCTGTGTTAAATGAGTTCACTCAGGGATGTCACGAACATTACAAATGCTGTCCGGCCAGGATGATGAAATATTTAAAAATATACACACACATTTAGGAAGAAAGAAAAAAAAAAGAAATCTCCTAAAATCCAACTTCTTCCCCCCATCCTACCATGAAGACTTAAATGGACATTTTTAATTACACACAGTAATACATATCAATGGAAATTAATTATATTTTCAACCCAAAAAGTTTACAACATAGTTTTTGGAATACAGTCTGTGGCTACTCAAGGACACATCCCTTTAAGAAAGAATATTGTAAAAGATCATAAACAATAAATTGGTAGCATACTGAAAAGTTGCTCTCTTGGATTAAATCTACCTGAATGGCTTGCTGTCTACCCAGACATACACATTTAATCATACTGACTTCCAAGGTTGTTTTATTATATTATTCAAATAGTGAGTCATTGCTACTTAAGAACCCTTGATTCCTACAACTAAGAAATAAGGCCACATCAGGAACACTGTAGCTGAGTTACAAAGGAGTGTAAAATTCTTGCGCAATATGATATGGAAACCTAGTCACGGAGCCGATCCTTCCAGTTAAAGATAACATCCACGAAGTGCACTAGTGTGCCCTGTATCTCAATTAAATTCTGCCTTTGAGCAACAAGAGTGAAATGCGCATGGTCTTGAGATAGTAGCAACATTGCTAAGGAAAGATCCGAGAGCTCTGCTATTTGCCTTTGCTCGAGTCTGTGTTATTTACATGAAGATTTATGGTATTGAGAGCCCAGGTACTTTTAGTCATTTACATGTTACCGCAGGGGTGGGGTGAAAGAATTAGGTAAGAGAGAAAGACACCTCAGTAAAGAATGTCACACACCCTGTCTTCCTGTAAGGTTGAGAAAGAATTCTGCACTTTAATTTTAAAAGCCACCATGTGACTTTCAGATTAAGCTTCCTAAAGAGGCTAAGGTTAAGGCTTTCGGGAGGGAGTGTGTGACAGGAAACAACTAAATTAATTGAAGGTAGCTAAATTTCACAACATTTTTAGGGGTTACAAAAATGACTTAATCAACATTCCCAGGCAGATAACTGCCTTCCTTCCCCTCACCCCAAGACTTTATCTCCACATTATTCACCAAAAAGTTACATGTTCCTTGTGAATTAGAACGGATTTTATTAGAAATAGAATTTACTTTAAGAAATATTCTCCTGATAACAAAGCCACTGAAATATCCTTTCATGTTAGATATATTCCTAACAGTTTTGCTAGGATGCTAAAATTGAACGACTTTGTTTCTCCTTTTCAAGTGCTATGGGCCTAGGGCTGAAGAAAAGCTTTTCTACTCATAGCTCAGTAATCTTGGGCATGTTGTTTCAATTTTTTGAGATTTAGTTTCCTCCTGTCTACAAATAAAGTTAGCGATTCCTACTATCTAGCGTAGTCATGACAATTGAATTGAAAAACCATATACATTTTTTTTGGTTTCCAGATTACAGGGGGTCCCCAGTATAAATTTTCCCTATAATTCATTCAACTCCAACTAGATTTTAGGTTTCTTTGGTCCTATGAGAGCCAACTTTTTCTATCATTCGTGGATTCAGTCATCAAAAGATGATACACAAATTGTTCATGATAGAATATAAATATGTTTATTATAACCATAATCAAAGACATTAGATTAAATATGCGTTATTAGTTTTATTTTTCTAATCATATAGTACTTAATAAACACCAAATCCTAATGTACATATTTATGCCACTGGCAGGAAGATTTTATAAAAATAAATGACATATAAGGAGAAGTAAGAGGTAGTAAAGCTTCTTCACTCAAAATCAAAATGAAATCATGATTTTATCCTTTGATCCTTGCATAAAGACCAACGCATACCAAATCCATCGGAAGGATTTGGGCAGGATCCTGGGCAGGGGAAGTATGAGCAAAGGTGCCAATAGCTCAAGACCTAAGTCAAGTACAACCTATTTCAGCATTTCCTTGGCTGTTATCTTATTTGATAGACACAGGGCACCCTGCTTTGTAGACAAAGAAGACGTGTGAGTCCTTTGACAGGTTCCCAGCCTAAAATGAAGCATCAGGACTAAAATAACGTAGATTCTAGTGTGGGGGATTTGGAAGCCATAGACGGGACCCAAATGGCCAATTCAATTTGGTGAAGGTAGCGCAGTCCAGAATGTGCTTAATGTAGATGGAACCGTGAGCCTGATCCTTATACACAAATATTTTGCACGCATAAGTGTCCATCAAGTAGGGTGAATGGAGATGATGGTGACTAGCAATAGACCTCAGAGAAGGACCTCATAAAAGAAAGCTCAAAAGTGTGAAACATCCTGGGTTGTTTGGAGCTATAGGAATGTGAATGGGCCTGACACAGAGGCGCGGGACAAGAGTTAAGCCGGGAAAAGTAGAAGGTGTCAAATCCTTACGATTTTCTGTTTATTCTACAGAAGTTGGACAGTGTCTTTAAGGGAGCAGAGAGCCATTAAGGTTTTTTAAACAATGAGGGCAAATGAGAAGACAGACATTCTAGAAAAATCCCCGGAAAAAGCACAGAGGATGGAGGAAGGCTAGATGGACGTCAAGTCCAGGTTGGACACTGTTTCAATCCTCCAGCCTAGAAAGTGGCTAACGTTCTCTTCTTTGAAGTCCTAATGTGCTGATTGTCAGTGTAATTAATTTTACCGCTTAGCTGTCTTCTTATTTCACTCAGAAGAGTTTTCTCTCTCCAACTACCTTGAAAAGTATTCCGGCTCTGACATATCTTGAATTGTTTTTTGGTATCTCCTCTACTAACTCTCTGGAACACATTCATACACACACTCAGCTCCCAGGATAGGGATACATACAGAGAAGATGGGAAGACAATGCTTTTAATTGACAGAATCTACTGGTCTCAAGTGATACACAGCCAGTACCAATGAGGTCAGCAGCAATGAAGGTCATATACACACATAAGCTCCTGAAAGATATTTGAAGGCTAACTCAACACACTAGAGAGTTGAAATGTGTGTCTTTACATTTATTCAATGTAACTTAATTTGAGTGTTTGCATATAAAAATGCTTGGCTAGGGGCACCTGGGTGGCTCATTCAGTTGAGCGTCTGACTCTTGATTTCAGCTCAGGTCCAACCCAGGTTGTGGGATTGAGCCCTGCATCAGGCTCCACAGTGAGCATAGACCCTGCTTGGGATTTGATCTCTCTCTCTCTCTCTCTCTCTGTCCCTTCTCTCTCAAATAAATTTTTTAAAAAATGCTTGGCTACCATCAATTAATACTCTGATTTTGATTTTGCTAAATGTATGAGACGACTTTGTCCTCAACATATTGTTTTCATGGCCCACACCTCTCAAATTGAGTTTTCTTAGAGTCTCATCCAACTCAACTCAGTGGAATTTTCATTCAAAAGCATCTATTTGTTTCCTTGCAAAGTTTACTTTTTAGTCTCTTTTCTGTAAGCACAAATTAGCCTTCACTGAATGCATTGACTGAACTGATAAGGGATTACATTACAGGTCTATTAAAAATGCACTCACAGTTTAAGCAGTGACCTTTGTGGATGATTGGGAAGTTATAAGAAGGAAAAATCTCTCTGTAAGGTATGCTACAGTTCTTGGTTTTAAAATTCATGGAATTGGGTGACTATGTAGTCTAAGAGAAGAAAAAAGCTTCTGCTTTGAAATCCATTTTTCCCTGGGCCTAACAAAATTTTTTCATTGGCCTTCAGAACACATTGCAAACCACATTTTTAAAAATGTGTGCATTGTAATAGTGACAGCTGGAGAGCTAAATGTTTAAGGTTTTTAAACTTATACGGATATGTATGTTTAGATACTAGAAATTTTAGTTGATTCTGAAAGAATTCAGCTATTGTTATTCTATAAGGAGGTCTGGTGTATTTTTTTTAGAAGAGAAAGGGACAGGGCAGAAAAGGTGAAGAAGAAGGAAGAAGGAGGAAGGAAGAAGGAAGAAGAAGAAGAAGAAGAAGAAGAAGAAGAAGAAGAAGAAGAAAGAAGAGAAGAAGGAGAAGGAGGAGAAAAGGAGGAGGAGGAAGAGGAGGATCAAGAGAGGGAGGAAGGAGGAGAAGAAAAAGAAGAAAGGGGAGGGGGAAGTGGAGGGGGGGGAAAGGAAGAGGAGGAAGGAGAAGAAGAAGAAGAACAACAACAATAAGAACAACAGAAAAGGAACAAGCAAAGGCAGAGGCAGCTGCAGTGGAGATGGGAATGAAGAAATGATTTTGTATAGTGGAAGGGTTGGAGAGTAACTCCCGTGCAGGAGAAAAGGGAATATCAGAGGCATCAGAAGAAAATGAAAAAGAAAGACCATGTGGACATCCACGATTTTGCAAGTTCACCTCACGGCTGTTCCCACCCTCTTCTGCTGTGTCCTTTTGAACTGCAGTTGTGAGAAAATGAACATTGCATTGCCCAGACTCGTTGCAGCTGAAGTTTCTGGACATGATTTGGTTTTGTTGATTAGATGCACTCATGAAAGGCTTGAATTTAGCACTGCCGGAGGGGAGCCAGGCAGCCTCAGGTCAGGTATCCGTTTTTCTTACAGAGGTATCATAGAGGATACTGGATTCTGGAACCAGTCATTCCGGTGATGACTCTTTCATCCCCCAAATATCTCAGAACACGAAATCCTGGAAATGGTGACAATCTGAGCCTTGGATTCTAGATAAATTTAGGGCAGTGGCTTCCTGATTCCCAAGCATCTTGACTGTGGTAGAGATAGAGGCTGCCCCTCCGGTATGTGATTCTGTTTTGAATCCCTTACTGCTTAAAATAGTTCGAGTGCCTCTGTTGTCTGTAACTGAAATTTGATTGATACACATCAGCTTTATGTAGTGACCCTGAAGAATCCATGAGAGAAAATTTGGGAGTGATTCCTTTAGGAAATAAAACTTCACTTTATCATTATCAAAGTACCTTAGACACATTACATCTGTATTGGTAAATATAGTCAACTTCACTATTCAAAGGTCACCTTTCTTTCATCATTCACTGTCCTGACTATAGCCCCTAATATGGGATAGAAAGAAAGAAAGAAAGAACACAAGAAAGAAAGAAAGAGACTTTTGAACAGAGCACCTGTATAATTCTCATTGGTTCTCATTTGACAAGCATTCAGAGTATCACTGATGGCTAATTACATGAAATTCAAACAAGCTGGTATTTACAATTTCTCAGGAACTTGAGCAGAAATTAGAAATACATGGAAAAGACTTACAAAGACAAGCACAAATGAGTAAAAGATGAAACATCATAGAGGAAACGGAAAGAAATCGAAAGGAGATTTATCATATTCCCCCAAATATCATCCAACTTATAATGCAAAGACAGCCAAAAAAAACCCACCAGGGACAAAATATAAAAATTGCTATCATTTTTGAGCTTAAAAACATACACTGGGATGAGACATCTTACAACATAAGCGTTGTAAGTAAATGAACCATGGTAATTTCTTTAAAATGGACGGATCACCCTTGGAACAAATGAACGGTCACAGAGATAATCAAGTGGGCGTCCTTCCCACCATGTGTAATTCATCAATGGAAGTTGGACTGACACCAAAGAGCCTGAGTAATAATTCTCTAATTGAGTAAATAGGAAATAATAGAAGTACGTCTGGAGTTTGCTTAGAGTATGTGGCGTAAGGACACATTTGTGGAGTGTTGTGCATTTTGAGACAGCGAGGATGTTCACTTGACAATCAATTATAAGCCACTGAAAAAAATTTCCCATCACTTTTTCCCATAGCCTACTCGGTGTGGCCACTAAATCAAATCCGTGGGGTTTTGCTGCCTCTCCCTTCTTGGCTTTGTAGTAAGGTCCAAGGCAACAGCCTTTGCCTGTATCCATGACATCAATTATTGAACGGGTTGTGCAAAGCATAAATTGATAGATAGATAGATAAATAGATAGATAGATCGACAGATGATACAATTTTCCAAGGCATCTTACTACATGAACAATCAGTTTGCAGAATAATACCTAAGACATAATCCCCATTTAAAAGAAAAAAGAGGAAGACAGTTGTTAAGTGTATGTGTCCAGGTTTGTGTAACATACACAGAAAGTAGAGTGAAAGACCCATGTATGCAAAGTAAACCTTTAATAGTCACACCCCTGGGAAGAGAAGTTGGGCTGGGAATACATGACGTGATGGTGGGGCTCCAAGGCAGGTGCTCGAAAGCCAGAACCATCTTAAACTCCCTGCGCATCTGGATGTAACGGGCACCATGTCCTTTCAGTATTGCCCTTTCCATAATTTTAGAATTTCCGATTTTGAAAGATGGCTATTCCCACCTTAACTTCCCCAGCTCAGTCAGCCAATATCTTCCCACTCCAGCTTTGAGCTACTCTTCCAAATGGCTTCTTTTCTTTTTATTTATTTACGTTTTCAAAGTATATTTATTTTGAGAGAGAGAGAGTGCAGGGGAGCAGCAGAGAGAGAAGGAGAAAGAATCCCAAGCAGGCTCCCCGCTGACAGCGCAGAGCCTGATGTAATGTGGGGTTGAATTCACAAACCCTGAGATCATGACCTGAGCCCAAACCAAGAGTCGCGCTTAACCAACTGAGCCAACCAGGTGCTCCCGAACAGTTTAATTCCTTCTAGTTTTGCTTACACGATCATCCCACGGCAACCCTAAATCCATGCGTTAGCCATAGCTCTTTTTAAAATCTTTGAATTTGAGGGGCGCCTGGGTGGCTCAGTCGGTTAAGCATCCGACTTCAGCCAGGTCACGATCTTGTGGTCCCTGGGGCTTTGTGGTCCGTGAGTTCGAGCCCCGCGTCGGGCTCCGGGCTGACGGCTCAGAGCCCGGAGCCTGTTTCCGATTCTGTGTCTCCCTCTCTCTCTGCCCCTCCCCCGTTCATGCTCTGTCTCTCTCTGTCCCAAAAATAAATAAACGTTGAAAAAAAAATTAAAATCTTTGAATTTGAATATTAAGTATTACACAAGTATATATTCTGCACAGATATATTTTCAATGCAGATAATTTTGATATCAAATTATCCAAACATTTCCTTTCTGCCCTTCCCCTCCTTTACTTCCCTCCACATTCTCCATCCCAAAGTCCACTTTCCTCCCCAGAGGCACTGGGAGTGATTTGTTATGAATCTCTCCCGTTTCTGTCTGTCCTTAACACCCTCACACTTCCATACACGTTTGTCTTTGTTAGTTTTTGCAGAAGTGTGATTTACTGTATATATGATTCTGCTGCTTTAGTTTTCCCTTAATAATTTGTCTCACAGCATTTTCCATTTAGGTATATAAGGTCTATCCTATTCTGTTTAATTGCTGTAAAATATTTCATATTGATAGACATTCAAGCTTATTACAGTTCCATGCTATTAAAAATTCCATATTTCTAAAGCAGCCCCATTTCTATAGAATAAACTCTCTAAAAGTGGAATGTTGAGAGGATCTTTTTTGTTTTTGATAGATATTGCCCCAAATTACATTCTAATTTTTTTAACCTATTCACACTTTGCCTATTAGCACTTTCAACAAAAGTACCTGTTTCTGCAACTGATTTTACCCTTTAAATGTTTTTAATTAAGAGATAACATATGGGGGCGCCTGGGTGGCGCAGTTGGTTGAGCATCTGCCTTTGGCTTGGGTCATGATCTCAGGGTATGTGAGCTCAAGCCCCATGTTGCGCTCTGTGCTGACAGCTCAGAGCCTGGAGCCTACTTTGGATTCTCTGTATCCTTCTCTCTGCTTCTCACCAACTTGTGCTCTGTCTCTCTCTGTCTCTCGAAAATAAATAATTGTAAAAAAAAAACCTTTAAATGATAACATATGGCATTTACTTATTATTAGAATTAGTAATTCCAGAAATATAAAACATATTTTACTTTTTTGTCTGTTATCTCTACTTCTATGTTTTGACAAACACGTATTTTCATTTATTTTAATAGATTTTTAAAATTGCTTTGCATGAATTCTATCTATCGATTGATCGATGATCAATCACTCTTTCATCTGATATATAGAGCTTCTGGATTTTTTGTCTGGTTCAGACTGTCCTAACCACATATTTAAAAATTACTCAAAATTGTGTTTTGATAATCCATTGGGAATCCATGTTGTTGATGTATGAAGGAGAACACAATCTTTTCTGTTTTTTTCCCCAAACCAATAAGTAATGGTCAAAGACCTTTTATTTCATGCTCTTTGTTCCAATGGTGTGAAACCATTTCCAATAAACCACAACCCCATGTATACATGGTCTGATTCTGGACTCTCCATTCTTTTATACTAATATGTATTTATGTTTTATTTTAATGTCACATTGTTTTAATTATTATAGTTTAATGACATGTTCTTATATCTAATAAGATAAGTTACCTTTCCTTACTTAAAAATTTTTCTTGGTTATTTTCATAAATGTGATTTGTCATATATCATGAAACATCTTATTGGGATTTTAATTGGGGTCACATTAATTTCATGGGATAATTTGGGGAGAAACAACTATTTTGCAACACTGAATCTTCTTGTCCAAGAACATGGGTAATTATTTAAGTCTTTAAATGTCCTTCACTACAGTTTTACAGTTTTGTTTTATATAGTTTCTTGTATATTTCTTGAATTTATTGTAAGGTCTTCTGTTTTTATTTTTGGTACTGCAAAGGGAATTCTTTTTCTTCCAACACATTTTCTAATTAGTCATTTCTGCTATTTGGGAAATTTTTAAATTTATGTCTTTGTTTTTCACTCTGTCTACTTTTTAAACCCTACATCTTGTTATTCATTTTCTAACTTGTTGCATTTTAGGCTTTGCTTCTGAGAGCTTTACTTTGACTCCTTTTGATTTATCAGAACCTGGCTCTGGTGAGGGTAGAACATGGCAAAAGTGAACCATTGGTTGTTAGAATCCTGTCTTTGTTGTTGTTGTTGTTTAACATTATTGAGGAATATTGACAAACACAATTGTATATATTTAAAATATACAGTATGACAATCTGATATACCTATATATTATAGAATGATTACCTGAGCAAGATAATTAACACACCCATCACCTTAAGAGTTAACAGAGGTAACTTTTGGTGTGTGTGTGTGTGTGTGTGTGGTGTTGGTGGTGATGGTGATGATGCTTAAGATCTGTTCTCGGGGCACCTGGGTGGCTCAGTTGGTGGAACATCTGACTCTTGATTTCGGCTCAGGTCATGATCTCACGGTCGTGAGAGCGAGTCCCTGCTCTGGGTTGGGCACAGATCCTACTTAAGATTCTCTCTCCCTCTTCCTCTGCCCCTCCCTCGCTCATGCTGCACTTTGCTTACTCTTTCTCTCTCTCAAAAAAAAAAAAATCCGTGATTTAATATCTGCTCTCAACAACTTTTGAGTGTTGAGTACCGTATTTTTAACTGTAATCATTATAGAAAACACTATGGTGGTTTCTCAAGACAAAGAATTTAATTGAAACACCATACGATCCAGCAATCCCACTCTTGCATATATAATGGAATCTGGATCTCAAAAAGATAGCTGCACCATTATGTTCATTGCAGCATTAGTCGTAATATCCAAGATATGGAAACAACCTAACTGTCCTTCCACGGATGAAGCAATAAAATATAGTGTGATGTATAGATAATGTGTATTATGTGATATATTATAGTGGAATAGTATTCAGCCATATCAAGGAAGGAAATCCTGCCATTTGCAACAACATGGATGAATCTGGAGGGCATTACGTTAGGTGAGATAAAGCAGGATCAGAGAAAGAGAGTCCTTTCCCTGAGAGACCAGTATCTTCCTGTAATACTTCTCCATCTTTCTTCTGTAGTGCCCACCCTCATTGGCTCAGTTTTTGGTAGCCACCATGACTGTCCATGTGCAGCCCAAACGAGGAAGCAAGACATGGGAGAGCCATACTCCAACTTCTTTGACCACAGCCACCAACCCCCACCCCACGCCCAGGTAAACTCCATGATGCTTCCTCCCTGGGTCCTGGGACTCCAACTTCCGTAGCCATTTCTTTTTTGCTCTGAACTCTATTCTGGACACAGGAGAGTACATGATCTTTTTTCTATTTTCTATTTTTCTAGGAATTCCTCAAAATCTCAGATCCACCAAGGCTATAGTTTCTTGTTTTCTATTGTTCTTATTGATTTATTCTCTTGCTATCAGCTTTTTGATTGGCAGGCAAACAGAAGTATCTGTTGATCTGGTGATCAGCTCACTATTCTGATCACCAGAATGATCGCCTCCAGCTATAAAACTTACCATATCATTTGTCTCTTTATTTTATTTACTTTTGAATGTTTATTTACTTTTGAGACTGAGAGAGAGACAGCATGAGCAGGGAGGGGCAGAGAGAGAGGGAGACACAGAATCCGAAGCAGGCTCCAGGCTCTGAGTGGTCAGCACAGAGCCCGACGTGGGGCTTGAACTCACCAACTAGGAGATCATGACCTGAGCCAAAGTCAGACCAACTGAGCCACCCAGGCACCCCTCATTTGCCTCTTTAAAACATGCCAGTGATTCTTCTGTTCCCTTCTCTGCTTCACAAGACCCTTCATCATCCAGTGCCTGTCACCTGCCCACCTCTTTTCTTAGCACCTTTTCCCTAAAGCCCAGCTCTCATTTTCTACCTGGACATATACTAAAATACTTGTGTTTCCCACACTCCATCTCGCCAGTCCTTGCTGTCCGTTTCCCCTCACGCTCTTTGGGAGTTTTGTTCATTTCACCAGTGAGATTAGAGCTAACATGGCAACTCCTCCAGAAAGCTTTCCCCGAACTCCAAAATTAGGTTAGATGTTCCACCTCTCTCCTTCCCGTGGTACCCTCTGCTTATTTCCGTCATTGCATTTGTCACACTACAGGTCAATTTGCCATTTACTGTTCTTTAACTCTTCAGCCTGTATTTTATCTGAAGTGTGTCCATCATTGTAAACAACCTGATGCAAGGAACAGCCATGGATTCTTATCTGTATAATTTCTAGAACCAAATCCCCTGCCTTAAACATAGCTATGGTGAAATGTAAGAGCTTTGGGGTGAGTCAGACTTGGATTCAAAATTGAATCTGTCATTTATTAGTTCTGTGCAGGGCTGGTTACATAATTGGTTGGCAGGGAGGGAGGACAGGGCAGAATTAAATGTGAGTCCTTACGGGGGTGAAGGAGTCAGTCTTCCTTCCCGCAGGCCTACTTCCCCAACCCACAGCTGATAGGCAGCCTCCAAGGGATCGTGGCTTCCTGGTTGGGATGGGTACATGGATTGGGGATAGAGAAGTGGCTCTTGCCATAACCAAGTACACATGGTAAGACAACTTGTCATGGCAAGGCAGGAGAGGTCTCTTGCCCCTTTCACAGACTCTGACCTTCCCTGTATGCCTGGCCAGGAAGCTGACAACAATGGTGGAACATCGGTCTCCACCTACAGTCACTTCTCTGTCATAGGGTGGAGGGGAGGAGAGAAGAAGGACAACAGCATCTGATAGGCAATAAGAGGAAGGACCACTTCTAAGCTAAGGTTCCAACTCCTGGCGTACCCTCCATTGTCTCTTTGGACTTCACTTTAAAATCAGAAATTCAGGGGTGCCTGGGTAGAGCATCCGACTGTGGCTCAGGTCATGATCTCATGGTTTGTGAGTTCGAGCCCCACGTCGAGCTTGCTGTTGACAGCTCAAAGCCCACTTCAGATCCTCTGTCCACCCCCCTCTGTCTACACCAACGCGATTTGTGCTCTCTCTCTCAAAAATAAATAAACATTAAAAAAAAACCAGAAAGTCAATGATAAAATAATTAAAATACCAAGAGAAGACAGCAGATCTTTGGTCCCAGGAAGGAGGCCCCACATAGCCCAGAAAGCTGGTCCTGTGTCTGTGATCTAAAAAAAAAAAAATTCACCTAAATTCTCAGCTTCAATGTCTTCACCTAAAAAACAGACATGATAAAACCTACCTCATCAGGTTTTAGTAAGCCTTAAAGAAGTAATGACCACAGAGGTGCCTAGGTGGCTCAGTAGGTTGGGCATCATGACTTAGATCACCATCTCACAGTTTGTGAGTTCAAGCCCTAAATCTGACTTTCTGCTGTCAGCACGGAACTCACTTCAGATCCACTGTCCCCCTCCTCCTGCCTCTCCCCCGCTTACTCTCTCTCTCTCTCTCAAATACATAAACA
The DNA here is from genome assembly GCF_022079265.1 of Lynx rufus. Classification (NCBI taxonomy): domain Eukaryota; kingdom Metazoa; phylum Chordata; class Mammalia; order Carnivora; family Felidae; genus Lynx; species Lynx rufus. Next base: position 130,229,760 of record NW_025814878.1, read on the forward strand.
TTAAAAAAATCTTAAAAAAAAAAAAAAGAAGAAATGTCCCCAAAGCTCATCGCACAGCACTCTGATATTTTTATGGGAATTTCAAGATCTACTCTGGGAAGGACTCAAATATAACTTTGTAATGGACTTTTTTTTTTTGGTAATTCTTAAAATGTTTCAAAGTTTACTGAGTCATTAACCATCTTAGTCACGAATCCTTTTCTTAGTCATTAACCCTTTTGAGTTGGATTGAGAAGCAGAGGAAATGGCCAGGAGATCATTTCACATTTCAATCTACCATGAGGTATGGAAATTGACTCACAGTACACATCTCAGAGCTACCGCTCATGATCATTCTAGTGTCTAGATGTGTCTAGATGTGTCTAGATGTGTCTAGTGTCTAGGTGGCTAGAAAATACTGTTTCCTGAGCTCCACCATCAGAATATATGGAGATAGGATCCAGGAATACATATATATGTTTTGTTGCTGTTGTTGTTGTTTCTTGCAAATCTCCTGAGTGACTCATACACACACACATTTTTTCTCAATATTTTCTTACGATGTTTTCCTCCCTTTAGAGGTAAATTTACATACATGGAATGGATAGATCTTAAGCACACATTCACCAACTTGACAAATGTATATAGACCCTGTGCAATCTGAGCCCCTATCGAGATATCAAATATGCCATGGACTGAATGTTTGTGTTCCCCCCAAATTAGTATTTTGAAGCCTAATCCCCAATGTGTTGGTATTTGGAGGCAGGCACCTTTGGGAGGTAATTACATTAGTAAGGCACAGCCCTCCATCAATGGGATCGGTTTCCTTAAAAGAAGATGCACGAGGGAAATAATCTGTCTCATCCATGTGGAAACACAAGAAAGTGGCTGTCTACAAGCCAGGAATCTGCCTTTCCCTGGTACCAGATCAGCCAGGGCCTTGATCTTGGACTTCCCAGCTTCCAGAACTACAAGAAGCAACTGTTAAAAAAGAAAACCATAAAGCCCAAGGTGGAGTAAGCCAGGACTTAATTGCAGTTTCAACTTCTCCAACAGTAGAATTTTAAACCAACCAATCTTGAATTTTCAGGTCAGTACCAATGAGGTAATCTGTCACATGGGTTCTCTCCAACCCCCAAAGGAAGAAAAGGCAATCCATCTAATCAGACCCTCTTCCCTTCTCCCTAAGAGAAGGTGACCTTGCCTGAAATAACCTTTTCTTTTCTTTTGCTAATAACTTATTGTCTTACCTTCTTTCTGGGAGAAAAAAAAAACTGTCCATCTTGTACAATTCCTTGGAGCATCTCACTACTTGCAAGATGGGATGCAGCCTGATTCACGATCACTTAACAAAGCCAATTAGATCTTCAAATTTACTTGGTTGAGTTTTTATTATTTCACAGTTGTTGAAGCCAACCAGTCTGTGATATTTTTGTTTCAGCAGCGTGAACTGACTAGGGCAGAATATTACCATCACTCCAGAAACTTTCCACCTGTCCCTTCCCAGTAAATACACATGCATAGCCTCCCAGAGGCGACCACCATTTAGTTCTTTCCAACATAGATTTGTGTGCCTGTTTCGGAACTTCATATAAAGGAATCGCTTATCATGTATGTTTTTCTGTAATGTTTCATTTATTCAGCCTGTTTTTGAGACCCATCCACAGCGTCATGTGTTTCGTAGTTTGCCCCTTCTTGCTGAACATTACATAAACTATATGAATTCGTTTCGTTACGTGAATACACTGCCATTTATTTGCTTATTATCCTACTGTTAGACACCTGTGCTGTCTCCAGTTTAAAACTACTATGAATACAGTTGCCATGAACATTTTTGTACAACCTTTTTGTGGACATAGATTCTTACTTCTCTTAAATCCTTAGCGCAGAACCTGCATGGGATTCTCTGTCTCCCTCTCTCTCTCTGCCCCTCCCCTGCTTGAGTGCTCTCTCTCTCTCTCTCTCTCTCTCTCTCTCAAAATAAATAAGTAAACATTTTAAATTTAACCATTCTGGTAGACATATAGTACCATCTCATTGCAGTTGTAACTCCCATCGTCCTGACAACTATTGGTTTTGAGCACTTTTTGAATATGCTAATTGACCATTCAAGTATCTCCTTTGGTCAAGTGTCCATTTCAGTCTTCTGCCATCTTGAATTTGGTTATCTGTCTTTTTTAGTGTCGCCGTGTAGGAGTTCTTAATATATGCGGGATGCTAGATACCCCTCCTTAGATACGCCTTACAAATAGTTTCTCTCATTCCAAGCTGTCTTTTCTTCTAAAGGTGTCTTTTGAAGAGTTGGCGAAATTCAACTTAATACTTGTCCCTATGTGGTCGCGCCTTCTCCCACACCAGCGAGGTCTGTATTCTCCTTTCTCATCTGAGCTCCCCGCCTAACCGCACATGGGAAAGAGCGGCACCCCATTTCCATTCCCCCTCACCCTTTGATATCACTCTGTAAGCTCTCCGCTCAAATGACCTCTGAACAATGACTTCAAGGAGGTGGACTCAGGAGGCACTTTAAAACAAAAAAGTCCGTGCATGATACCACGGTTTGACAATTATCATTATTTGAAGAAAAAGATAACTGTCCTGGTTTCCTGCTGTTCACGTTTTTCAGAGGCACAAACTCCTTTCCATGTTGAAGATTTCCTGACACAATCAAACTCTGGGCCATGATTTAAAATCTTCAGACTTAGGAACTCACAGTGCAGGGAGAAGAAGAAAATTGGGATGACTGCCGTGAGCTCCTTGAGCTATTTTATTTTATTTTATTTTACTTTAGGCTCTGTATTTAGAAACAATCATCTGGAGTTCTTGCAGCGTTTGACGGGCAGTTAGGTGATAAGGTAACCATCTCTGATGAGAAAAAGCAGACCCGGTGAGAAGGCACCTTGCCTAAGGCCACTGTGGGGGGGGGGGGACGGGGAGCTCGGAACAGAAGCCAAGCCCCTATCAGGAGGTCCCAGTTGCCTCTGAAATTCCACGATCAGAACAGGCAGAACACAAAAGAGAAACCCACTGAGGAGAGGAAATGTTTTCCCACAAAAGCAATTTCCTCCAATTTGTATTTCAGCAACAAATTTGTTTCCAGTTTCAGAGGCCACTATTCAAGAATGACCTGTTGCCTTTCGACTAGAATAGAACCTCTCTCACTTTTCAGTGACTTGCTTGTAAATATTTATCAATACGGCTTGGCCCTTAGCCCCCTTTCTCTGGCTTTATTACAGAGGGCCCCCCAGCCCCGGCCAATGCTTCTCAAACCTCGATTACTGCTATGTCTTTCACGTGGATGGATGTATTTTCTCACATGCTTTATGAAGTGCTATAAACATTTACAACTGAACTGTCAACGTGCGTCAATAAAACACCGTAATTTTTATAGTTCAGTAATCTTTATGATGTGTTCTATTCTTTTGCCCAGATCCAGAAGATTTGCTCCATCTCCAGAAAGTGAAGCATTGGATTAGATCAGTTTCACTCTATTACTCAGGGCCAGTTGTGCTAAAATCCTAACACTGGCCCATCCTTAGAGTTGTATGAGGTTTGTTCTCTCACTGGAAGCTGGCTTATTAATGCTAGAAACAAAGGCTTGATTAAAATTTCAGTCTTCCTCTCATGGACAACTCCAGTTGTCTAAAGCAGCGGTTCCCAAATGTCAGCCAGCGTCAGAATTCCCTGGAGAACTTGTTAAAACATAGATTTCTGGGCCCCACCTCCAGAGGCTCTGATTCAGAAGATCTGGAGTGGGGCCCGGACATTTGCGTTTCTGGCAAGTTCCCGCTGATGTTGATGCTGCTGGTCCAGGAATGCCAAGCACTGATTTGGTTCTTCCATCTGAAGAACGAAGGGTACTCGCTTTTCAGTTTTGATTCCCAGCAAGGGATCGTGACACTCCATATTCTGAGCTATGCAGAACACTAAGGCTTTGGCTTCCCAGATAGCAGGGCTTGTCTCGTGCAAAATCGGAGACTAAGTGACCCTCACACATGAACAAATGCACATCTCCAGGCACCGGGGGGTACCAGCAGGCACCCTGCCCTGTCTCAGGGGCCTCCGGCCGTGCTGGGCCTCTCCTGCTTTGGGAAGGTTTGTGAAAATGTTCCAAGATGTTCTTTGCTTCCTCCACATCACTACCTCTTTCTAGCCAGATGCTTTTTTTTTTTCTTAACTTCTTCTGCAGAGATATGTTAATCAGTGGGACTCGCTTCTCATTCGATCTTACCCTCCACATCCCCATCTGTTTTAAACAGACTCCTACTCACGCTTCAACGCTTAGCCGAAACCTCACACCCCCCACCCCCATGACACCCTAGAGGAACTTCCAGCACCTCTCTGCGGTCTGGGAGCATTCTGAACGGATATCTTACTTAACGCATGGCCCTACACTTTTCCGATTACATGTTTACCCCTCTCTCTGAAGCTTGGCTTCTCTAGACAGAGCAGTGTCTTATTTATGTCTATCACCCTGCAATGTCACCCTCAGTACATTAAGGAAAGAAGGCAAGATGGAGGGAAGAGAGGACATTCTGTTTCCAGGACATATGAATCACTTATTGTAGAGAGAGGGGTAGGACCGTATTTGGGTGGCTGAGGAAAGCAGTGGCTGCTGCTATCTACCATGACAACACAAAAGCCTGATTCTCACGGCAACAATGGAATCAGCCACACGAGTGATTTTGCCACAGGTCAAGGACATAGATTCAGCCCAGCAATAGAAAACGCGTGCAGAATGCATGGCCCACACCCTTGTGGTTCCTCTGGCTCTTTGGCAGAGGGTGCAGATGGCCATGACGATGACAAGGGCTCTGGGCAGGGGGGGTTATTTGAGGCTGCAGGACTTTGAGACTCAGGAAGGGATAAAGGCAAAGACCAGAATAATGTTTGCAAATCGAGGGCCTCATCATTGACACACTATATTCCAGGCACTGTTCTAGGGTTAGATATACAATGGAATTGGTTAATTACATTGAGAGTTATGTAATAAACTAAAATAAGATGTATTTGTGTCTTCATCATGTGTGAATAGTATTGGGTTTCCCTTTAATATAAGAAAGAAATCATAGACTCTTTTCTATTACTTAGTTTATCTTCAATATCTTGCAATATACAAATGGCAAATGAATTGCATGCAATATACGTCTTCTTGCGGTGTGCCTGGCTGGCTCAGTTGGTAGAGCATGCAACTCTTGATCTCAGGGTCGTGAGTTCAAGCCCCATGTTGGGCAATGAGCTTACTTTAAAAATACGTGTGTGTGTGTGTGTGTGTGTGTGTGTGTGCGCACCTTTTTGCTCCTTCCAAAAATAGTTTCAGAATATTTCCTTCTCACAGAGCCACTTTAAAAGACAGTTTGGGGGCACCTGGGTGGCTCAGTCAGTTAAGCGTCTGACTTTGGCTCAGGTCATGATCTCCCACTGTCTATGAGTTTAAGCCCCGCATCAGGCTCTGTGTTGACAGCTTAGAGCGTGGAGCCTGTTTCAGATTCTGTGTCTCCCTCTCTGTCTTCCCCTCCCCTGCTCACTCTCTCTCTCTCACAAAAATAAAGATTAAAAAAAATTTTTTTACATAGAGTACAGTTTGGCAATGTCTTACCAAACTAAACATAGTCTTACGCTACGATCCAGCAATCATACCTCTAGGTATTTACCCAAATGAATTGAAAACTTACGTCCACGTAAAAACCCACGCTCACATGTTGAGAGTAGTTTCTTCATAGCTGCTAGAAACTGGAAACAATCAAGACATCCGTCAACAGGTAAGTGGATAAATAAACCGTGTTACATCCATACAATGGAATATTATTCAGCAGTTAAAAGAAATGAGGGGTCAAGCCATGAAAAGACGTGGGGGGAACTTTAAACACATATTGCTAAGTGAGAGAAGCCAATCTCAAAAGGCTACATGCTGTATGTTTAGGACAATGGGACATTCTGAAGAAGAAAAATGGTAGAGACAGGGAAAGATGGGTGGTTGCCAGGGACTGGGGCGGGGAGAGCGAGATGAATAGTTGGAACGTGGAGGAGTGTTAGAGCAGTGAAATGATTCTATGTGATATTAGAATGGCGGATATGCATCATTACGCATTTGTCAAAACCCATATATTGCGCAACATCAAGAGCACCCCTAAAACAGCGGACTTTACCTAATTTTACTGTATCAATACCGGCTTATCACTTATAACAAACGTATCACAATAATACAAGATGTTGGTCATAGGGAGAAATGAATGCAGGACGGGAGGTATGCAAATTATCTGTACTATCTGTTCCATTTTTCTTTACACCTAAAACTGCTCTCCATGCAAAACACAGGGGAGAAAAAAAAAGAAAGCAGACTAATTCTGTACCACTCCAGAGGATCAGACTTAGGTGCGAGAGAGACCTTGCTTCAAATGAAAGTTGATAAATCTGGCTCCCTTTCCTTGGTAAGATCATGCTTGCAGTTCTGATCCCCTGTGATGCTATAGAAAAGCAACCACAGGTATAATGAACCCTGTAGAGAATAAATTAAAGTCAAGATGACACATTTGCCCAAACTAGGGGTTAAGGAAGGCAAGTAAAGCATGTAGGAGGAGTGTAATTCTGAGTAGTGGTCCTTGCTCAATAAGGAGTGAGGTGAGCGGGAAGAATTGAGGAGCAGTGCTTTATTGACATTCATCTTTTCTGGAAATTGTATTAAGTGCATGCTATGATGTAAGATATTGGCAGCTACCGAATCTTTCCTCCCCTCAGTTTCCCTAAGAGTATGATCACACACACACACACACACACACAATAAATGATGAATGGGTTGGCCCGCGAAATGGTTAATTTGGGTCTTGAAACATCCATATCAACCCTCAAAGATACTCTAGAAACAACAGAATAGACACACGTGGAATAAGAGCCTCTAGGTTTATTCAGCCTGTATCTGGAAAATTTTACAAATCTCCTCTTTCTCCCCCGGTAAGGGAAACTCCAGGAAGATTTTGTAAACACACCTGGATAAAACCCCATCTATGGTCGCTTAGGTGTTCTCCTCTACAACATTAAAAGAAATTCAAGGTTCGTGTCTGCAGAGCTGCTGTTGCCAGGGAAACAGAGCCTCCTCAGAATGATGCAGCTGCTTTGAGTCTTGGTGCCCCAGTTCTGGCGCTTTCGATTGGTCTACAACGCACATGAATCTCTTCATACCTAAGAACGTTAATTTCTTCGTATGCATCTATTTCACCAACATATCTGTCACCTGGGTCCAGATAGAATACTATTTCTGGTTGCCCGATTAGAACGTGTTCATGGAGAGAGGGAAAGCCGGGCCAGAGGATGGATCGTTCCATGCTTCACAAAGAACAGAGGATGGATCGTCCTCTACTACTGGGTCCTACTGGGTCCTCTCTGCTTTCCTAGAAAAAGTTCTGCAGAGACCAGCAGAGCCGTAATACTTGTTTCTGATAGCCAGACAGTCTATCTTCCATGAGGGCACCGTAATGGTCTATGATATAGATAAATTCAACACAGGCTGTCCAACTAGATGTCCAACTAGAACGGACACTAACGTTATCTAAATATTGAAAGCCGGGACCGCTCACCCGAATTCTCTGGTGCTCAGCTTTTATTAGAAGGTCTTGCAGAAGCAACCTAAGTCCTTATTATAATCTCAGGTGTGTTCCAACTCAAACAACTTACCTGAGTGATTTCTGGAAAGTCTGTGAACTGAGGCAGACTGGGCTTGAGCGATTTTGAGCTTGATAAAAACCCAAATGAGATATTACCCCATTCGTATCATTCAGTAACCTAGCAGGCCAATCTTTTTCATGTAGATATGCTTCGGGGAACCATCTGTATCCAATTTTTGTTTTCTTTTCTTTCTTCTTCTTTTTTCTTTTTTTTTTTTCTTTTTTTTTCCAATTTTTGTTTTATTGGTGATAAGTGACCTGACTTTCTTAGTCATGCGACGGAGGATGAGAAAATGAACATGCTAATTAATGTGTTCATCCAAGAGAAATAGGAAATGAGGTCATTTTCAAAGTGCCTTTTTTAGGAGGGCAATGAAGGGGTGGTGACTAATTATGAAGGCTCATTTCATACGCACCATTTAGTTTTTTAGTAAAGGATCTTGAAGTGTTACTCTCTGGAAAACTTCATGCCTTTTCTTTATACCGTCTTTGCATTTCCCTGGATATGTTAGCAATATTTCCAGATTTTTTTTACTCGCTCCTTAGCATTTATCTAAAGTGCTCTATTCTTATATTTTACTTTTAAAGTAGTCTCTCTCAAGAGTTCTGATATTTACTAATTATTTTCATTAACTTACCACTGCATTTCCAAAGAATATTTCAGGACTTTATTTTTTTTTAATTTTTATTTTTTTGTTTTTTTGTTTTATTTTGTTTTTGTTTTTGTTTTTGTTTTTTCCCCGATAACGTCTTGCTTGAAAATAACATGATTTCAGGGGTGCCTGGGTGGCTCAGTCAGTTGGGTAACCGACTTTGGCTCAGGTCATGTTCTCAGGGTTCGTGGGTTCGAGCCTCACATCGGGCTCTGTGCTGACAGCTCGGAGCCTGGAGCCTGCTTTGGATTCTGTGTCTCCTCTCTCTCTCTCTCTCTGTCCCTCCCCCGTGCACTCTCCTTTCTCACAAATAAATAAGACATTTCAAAAACATTTTTTAAGAAAAAGAAAATAGCATAATTTCAAACAAAATCCATTTTAGTTCATTAGGTATAGAGGGAGTATTTACTTATTCGCCTGATAGACAAATTCAGGTTTAATCGGGTTCAGGTGGCCCACACAATGAAGGTATTCTGGATGTGATCTCCTCTGAATGCTTATCCCTTATTCTTATAGCTGGGGCCATTTGCCAGGTCATCCGGCAACTCCAAAATGATTGTTTGAAGCAAAACAATGTGCCTGTGTGGTAGAGTGTACAATGTAAAGCCCTAACCCAAAAGGTTGACGTTAAAACTTGACAGAAACATTCCTTTTGCAGTAAAATAAACAGTTTTCTCTTCTCCTAGATAAGATGCGGTAATTTTTGATTAACCCATATGGTTTGTCCCTTTGCCTAGGAAACCGCTAAAGACAACCATTTTCCAGCTCCCTTCCTCTGAGTTTTCATTATCAATAAATGCCTGTGATATCAGCTGAAATTGTTTAGCCCACACATCCGGCTTGTATCTTAATTGCAATAACTTCTTGTCACAAACAGCCAACTCAGTTGATGTATGGAAACAGTGGATTTTTCTTCTCCTCCGCATTCTCCACCCCACCCCCCTCCATACCTCCAACGCCTTTCTCTCCATTCCCCATTCCCAACCTCACAGAGTCCGGAAAGTCTCCTAGCATTCCTAAAAAGTTACATAAGACACCAGAAGTAGATAACATTGTATGTCTCAAGTGTAAAATGCAGAATGTTTATGCCTGTAGGGAGAGAAGAATGAAAGAAATGTCTTTTTCAGGAATCCTATCTGAAACGACTGGAGTCTGACAAGTGTTTCCCTTAGAGTAAAAATGATGTTTGAGGAGTTTGGGTGTTCTTTACCACCTACGCAACAGCAGGTTCTTTGTTCCTTAAGAATAAGTAACAAGGATCTTAGATGCCAGGTTACAGATTTCTAAGGTCTCTGAGATTTCTAAGGTTCATCCGATGCAGCAGTGATGGAAGTAAAGCTTCAGATTCAAGTGCAGTGTCTTTGTGCTGAGACCCAGTCTTGTTTTAATGGTGTGGAAGGACCAAAGAAAGGAGGACACGAGCCTTGGGTTGGCACGAAAGAAAGGCAAACCAAATTCTCTCTTTGGCATTTGATCACCTTGCTAACAGCTAACTCAAAGATACAGAGACTTGGGTCTGTCCAACACCTTAACTTTTTAATCACAACCGCCCTTGCCATCACGCATAATATAAGCCTTCTCTGAGAACCAAAGAGACGATGCCGTGATTGAAAAGAGGAGATCATGTAGTTGGCAAATGGAGACACCCAAAGATGAAGAGGTTTAATGTGTAAACATATTTTCCCAAACCAATATGCCACACAGAATTGGTTCTTCCAAGGCCTCCTGACCTTGCCCTTCCCTTTGGCAAGGTCAGCGGGGACAGACACGCGGCCCCGGGGCTGATTCCAACACACTGCAGCCATCTCCAAGGCAACACTGATTTAAGGTCATCTCAGTGTTGCCCAATTTCCAGGAAACTTCTGGGGCGCTCTGCTGTTTGTGGTCTGGCATCGGGATGGAAAGTTTAACCTGAGCACAAGTGGAGGCTGGTTGGTTCCTACAGACTCTGCATTCTTTTCTCTGGTGGGTCGGGTTTGTGAACAAGGATCGGCCCCACCGATAGTGTAAATATTTTGGAAAGGCTTGGAGAGTGTAGACGTGACCTCTACCCAATGCACTTACCACCCATCTAGATAAGTAACAACAGACGGGAAATGCAGGGAGCATCTCCACTCATTTCGTTAGAAGGAAAGTGACCTGCAAAAAGGAGTAAATGAAAGAGAACTGAAGAATGCAAAACGGTTTGGGCCAGTTTCTTCCCTCTGTTCCTTTTGGTCCCTGCTATTGTTCCTTGTCATCCTGCTGAATTTATTTGTTTTATTTTCTGTAATGGAGTTATGCCATGGTGGGATTGGGGGTTGCCGACTAGAACTGAAATAAAATTCAGCATTCGCCAATGAGTGTCCTTACAGCAATGGCACCCCTCTGTTTCAATGCATTTGTTGAGGTTTGAGGGGCGTGCGGCAAAGCTGAACGTGTTCCATGTATACATCTTGATGAGTCTGAGAGAAGTGTTCCCTTTTGTTTTAAATATGTCCTCAGCCAGTTCTTTCTTGCATGAGTGCTTTTATCTCGTGTCATTGACACCATTTCCTCTTGCATGGAATCACCAGAAGTTTATAGAACCGCTGCTAAGCATGAGACACCGTGCAAAGTCCTGCAACAGGGAAACAGGCCATTGTAATGCAATCCATAAGTGCCATGGAAGACAAGAAGAAAACACGTTCAGATGGACAGGCCAGTGTAATGGCCTCAAAGGGATGATCCCGGACACAAGGGGACCAAAGGCTCCATAACCTGGTAAGATTATTAACCTCTCTGTGCTTCGGTGGCTCATCTAACACGGGGACACGAATAGTATTTCCTACAGAAGCATCTGATGAAGTATATGTGGGCTTTTCTTCTACTTGTAACTCATCTCTAGCCCAGCAAGTTCAAGGAGATGACCCATTTGCTCCCTGAGTTGCAGGGACTCCCAATGCCGAATGGAGACGAAAAGGAAGTTGGGTTTTCTTCATTTGTTAAGACGCTTTCCATCACTTTGTGGGGTTAAGTTAGATACAGATGTGACCAGTCCTGTCTGGCAGGGCTGATACAAACTTCTATCAGCCAGGCCTCGGGCAAAGTGTAGCTCACCAAATCTCCAGACATTCTAGAAGGCATGAGAATGTGAACATGCAGGTGTCTAGTGTTTTATGTCCAGACAGACCCAAGAGTGCCAAGAGGGCAGTTGTGATGTACACAACCAACAAGAGACAGTATCACTCTGACAAACAGGACCCGCTCCCACATGGTTCCATCTCAAGTGACCACATCTCAACACAGTAGCTCACACAGACGAAGATCACTGGATGAGGGTTTTGATTTTAATACTTTGCCATACTCACGAACCAAAGAATGGAAGCTGGTTAAACTCTTTCAAAGATATTATCACTAGCTGTGAGAAACTACCATACTAAGACTAAAAATCGTCATTTGACTTGGAGAATCAAGGTAGGATGCAGAGGTTTGGGAAGGTGGACTTCGGTGGGTGAAGTGTCTTATCGAAGAGATTTACCACAAACCTCCACTTGTGTGACATCCAAATAACAGACACTAAAAAACCCATAAGTGAAAATTTTCATACTCAACATTATGCCAAAGAGCCAACATCCAGGGAAACAAGGAGATATAGGTAAAACAAGCACACACACACACACACACACACACACACACACCCAAAGAACTCATAACTCTTCACAATCATCTCATGAAATAGATCTTTTCCCCATTTTATAGACGAGTAAACCAAGACCTAAACAGACTAAGTGATTTGCACAAAGTCATCCCAAACCACTTTCCCTGGCTCTAGAATCTGAAAATTGAATGCTGTAATATTCCTTCACGTCAGGGATTTACTTATGTCAATCCACCAGTTCCAAAAAGGGGGGGAGACACCCAAGGCTACCTGAGGCTTTGCAGCCTTAACCATAATATAATATTATCTAGCATCAAGAGATTTTTTTAAAAAGTAAATCATCCTCTAGGGCAAAGGCTGGAAAACTATAGCCCATGGTCCATATCTGGTCCTCTGTCTTCCTTTGCACGCAAAATTTTGTTGGAATACACTCATTCCTTTAGCATTGTCTGTGGTTACGTTTAGTCTACAACAGTGGAGTAAAGTAGTTACAACAGAAACCCTAGGCTCTGCAAAACTGAAATTACCTACTACCTGGCCCTTTAAGTTAGTATAAAAGGGTTAGTCCCAAATGAGTCTATCTGCCTATGTATTATACTCAATATTTTACAGTGCTCATAATATTAACCCTGAGACTTCTTGCAACTTCTTAAGGGATCATATAAACCATAAAAGACTCAAGACTACTCAATGCAGTTTTAGGGTTAAGTACATTTTACACCATTCAAATCCACTTCAGGGAAACTTCATATCAGGCTCTTGACCAAAACGTCCTATCCCCCGAAACATCCTGGTTAAATAAAAGCTTGACATGAAAATACTCAACAGTCTCTAGCACACAGCTCAGATTGCTGCAGTTAAAAGCTACCTACCGGTTGTGGACTCAGCAAGTTTATTCATATTAAAACATGGTTTAGATTTTAATTTCGCTTTACAGCCCCCGCGAGTACAGTTTGATTTCTGCTCTTTGCTGTGGTTTTATAAGCAACGCATCTTTTGACTTTCAGTTGCATTAGCCTTCAAGCATGCTTTTGTTTTCTCTCATCTTAAAAAATAGAAACTTTCTCTTGACCAAACACTCCCGCTACGGTCCCACTCGCTAACATTTCCTTGAAGTGAAATTTCTTTGGAACGTCCTTCGATTTCTCTTCTCTCTTCTCTTTTAAGCTTTTCCAAGCAGGCTTCCAACCTCCCGACTCGTACTCTAGCTACTAGCAGAGTCGGCAATGACCTTGTTGTCAAACCCATACTCAGCCCTCGGTGCCCATGCCACCTGACTTATGACTGGAGGCGTCTGATGTAACTTGCTTGCTTTATTCTCCTCGATATCCCTTCTGCCCCTGGCTTCTAGGATGCGACACTCTCTTGGGATCTTGAGTTTTGTCCCAGTTCACACCTAGAACTAGGCCTGGCACACGGCACATGCTCAGCAGGTAACTATTTTTTTTTTTTAATTTTTTTTTCAACGTTTTATTTATTTATTTTTTTGGGACAGAGAGAGACAGAGCATGAACGGGGGAGGGGCAGAGAGAGAGGGAGACACAGAATCGGAAACAGGCTCCAGGCTCTGAGCCATCAGCCCAGAGCCCGACGCGGGGCTCGAACTCACGGACTGCGAGATCGTGACCTGGCTGAAGTCGGACGCTTAACCGACTGCGCCACCCAGGCGCCCCAGCAGGTAACTATTTAAATAAAGGAGGCTGGAACCCCTACCCTCATCTGTATCACACACAAAATTCACATCACTGCTATTGAGATACTATATCAAATGTTGTTTGAAAGCTAGTTAAATAAATATGTCTATACTCAACCCAAACAATCACATTCCAATGAAAAAATAACAAGTACTGTTAGCAAAATAGCTATCCTTCATCTATCTATGATATTGATATACTGACTTCAAGACGTTTAAGGGAACTCTAAAATTTTTATTGATAAACCAATGACAGTATTTCATTCTTCTAAGAATGTCACCCATTTTGGGGAAAGAGTTACAAATCTGAGTAGACCGGTGATTGAAAAGTGTGACCTCGAGGTGCCCGGGTGGCTCAGTCGGTTGAGCGTCTGACTTTGGCTCAGGTCGTGATCTCACGGTCTGTGAGTTTGAGCCCCACATCGGGCTCTGTGCTGACGGCTCAGAGCCTGGAGCCTGCTTCGGATTCTGTGTCTCCCTCTCTCTCTGCTCCTCCTCTCACACTCTGTCTCTCTCTCAAAAATAAGTAATAAAAATAAACAAAAACTTAAAAAAAAAAAGAAAGAAAAGAAAAGCATGGCCCAACATCTTTCTTCCTTACTTATCATTGTATTTGACAGAAGTTGTAGGAAGACCCATGGAAATATATCAGTGATGGATGAAGGGGTGGATAGCCATGTTAGTAAATCTATTTAAGGAGAAAGCCATTAGGATCAGGGTGACACATTAACTAGGGTGTCATCTCCTCTGGTCAGATAATATGTGGCATGTAGTAGAGGAACCTTCCCTACCTTTTCACTCTCCATTAGAGGACAAGCTCCTGGTGGGTATCCATTAATACTTTGGAATGGAAGGGAACTGAGAAAAGCGTCCTGGTCGATTTTAATTGAGTTGCCGTTGATTGAAGAAGCACGTTTCACTCAGTATGTCCTTCCTAGATCAAAACACTCTTATGGGGTAAATAGGAATTAAGAATCCAGACGCTCACAGCTATTCAAAACGGCCTTTGAGAAAATTGCAAGCGATCTCACCGGGCAGACGCACGTTTAAAGAGACGAGAAGCACGTATCACGAGGGTCCTGTAAACAGTGTGAGGACGAAGCCGGCTTTGTGATGTACGGGGCTTCCTCTGGGTGGTTGACATGCCACCAAGACAAATGGCATTCCAGCCACTCAGTTGGCCAAAGTCTAAGATTATTAACCAATTTCCGTCCTGTTCTTTTTTTTTTTTTTTATGGGCTTTAATGACCAGGCGAGATTTCACTGTTTAATATTTAAACAAATGTTTTTATGCTGAGACAATAAGCCACTGTGGAGACGGGAGAGGACTGTTTAATATCCTCCAGGATGGCTGCCTGCCATTCCCGCTGGAGTAAACGGCGTCAGTTGATTTCTAGAAGTGTTCAGAAATTAAAGCTCTTTCTGGTGACACATGTGAATGGAATCTCCGTGAGTGGCACACACAGCATACCAGGTGTGTGTGGTCTGCCCCGCAGGGTGAGCTCCTCTATTTTTCCGGCTCTTCTAGCAGAACACGATTCGGT
Source organism: Lynx rufus (assembly GCF_022079265.1). Lineage (NCBI taxonomy): Eukaryota > Metazoa > Chordata > Mammalia > Carnivora > Felidae > Lynx > Lynx rufus. The sequence continues at coordinate 130,244,906 of NW_025814878.1, forward strand.
TAGCATGGCTTGTGTTGGCTCAACAAACTGGCTTGTTTCCACGTGCTGCTTCTTCTCTGCATTAACCCTTATCAACTTGCTGGCAATGGCCTTTAATACACCCCTTCTTAATCACCCCTCATCAAATGCCACTGGCTGGTGGGCCACTGCTTTGGGGGGTCAATGGCCGTCGTTGGCAAGATGACCTTCAGTGAGCCATTGAGGCACGCATACTCAACGCGAGAGCGTGTTTCACACGAGGCAGGACATCTTTCAGAATCCACTTTGACCTATTGACACAGTGGTTCTATATTCTTTTCCTTCAAAGTTAAGGTGTTATAATGGTTGGATTCTACCAAAAAGCTAACTTTACAAAATGTTCCGGATCGCTTACGTGTCTGAAGAAACTGGAGTGACAAATTCGCAGATCTTTGGAGACACCCCTAGGGAGGTATCCTCTCTTATAAGGTTGGGTGTGGGTAGGACAGGCTGCAAATCGTGTCCCTATCTCTGTGGATATTTAGCCACACAATCCCCAAAACATCGAAGTTGTACCTTCTGCTTGTGCCCGCCATGTTTCAACTAGTTTCTTCCCTAGATGAGAATGGGGCTCAGGACAAAAGCCAACAATCAGAAATAACATTGTAAACCATCTTACGTGTTACAAGGGCAGCAACGAGACAGGGACCAATTAGAATTTGAGACAAGCCTGTTGATTTCTGTTGTTTAAACTTCCCTTCTTTAACAGCGATCTTTGTACATCTCCAGCGTAAAAAATAAAATCATTTGACTATCATTGTGTATGAATTCTAAAGCTTCTGTAGCACACTGTCCGATAAATAAAAAGAGGATTCCTCTAAACCAAGACCTTTAGGCTATGCATTAGAGAATACATTTTCTCAAAAAGGGCATGAATTGGTATAAACTCATCCACATTCTCTCACCTAGCTCTCTCAGACTCATGATTTTGGTACAGGCTGCCCAGAGCCAGTAAACCATGTAAAACTACCTGGCCAAGGGGAAAAGTTTTTTCTCAAATTTGTCAGATCAGAAGTACTACTTGGGGCATTTGTTAAAAATAGAAATTCCCTGCACCCTCGCCCACATACCCCTCACTTCAGATAGACTCATTAGATATGGGTTGGAGCCCAAGAATATGGATTTTAATAAGTCAGTTCTTTACGTGGGGAGATTGCGTGACATACTTTTCCAGGATATAGAATCCCACAACTGTGACTTCACCAATATGAAGATGTTCCAGTTTTCTGGCTTAATATATTCACAGGGAATAAACAAGAGAAGCCGGAAAAGAATTAAGAGATAAAAAGCATATATAAGGAATATGTATGATAGGAGAAAAATAAAGAAAATGAAGCATGACAATATAACAATCAGAAACAAGTAGTGGCCAGAAACTTAGGATGTGAGGATATGAGGGAAAAACACAAAGACCTGAAGACAGAGGTACAGACAGAGATGGATTTCCAGAAGAGTTTGCTTTCTCACATCCACTCTGAATTAGTCTTGGACTTATGTCCACAATCAAGACCCCATTCTCATGACCGTGCCCTGCTCAATAGCCCCTGTCTTGTTTTTATATATGTAGCACCAGAGATCTGGAAGTTAAGCAGCAATACGTAAGGTTTTGTTATGACTGTTTATTTTAAAGTAGAAATCATTAAGGAAAACCCACGGAGGTGGGAACATGTTGCTGAAATGGCAGCATCCAGCCACGTTCCGCACACTATCCTCATCGCTCTGACATCACTTTATTGGTCTTCACAACTCTCCGAGAGAGCTTTGACAACAACGTTGTTGATCGGGAAACAGAAGCTCAGAGAAACGGTCATCGAAGGTCACAGCATCTACCAGTGACCGTTGGGGTTTGAACCCAGATGTGTCTCTTTCTAGTACGTCGTATGTTCGGGAGACAGCAAGCGGCGGGTTATGAGGCGAGAATCTGGATTCGTTTCCAAGGTTGCCTGGTGGCTCGTCGTGTGTCTTTAGATCAGTGTGTTGGTTCTTTTGCGCTTTGGCTTTCCTAGCTTCCAGTCTGCAGGCAACTTTTCTGTCTCCTGGTCAATACAGTACCAGTGAAAGTAAGGACAAGGCTTCTATCTTGGTTCTCAATCTGGTGTGAAATTGGAAGGAACGTTTTAGAAATCTTCCATTCGCCATCAGAATGGTAACAGTCGTTCACAGATGAGGGAGCCCATTCAAGCAGCGAAAGGAGCTATTCGCCCATCTGAGAACCGTTTGATGAATTACTATTGTCCATGGACCTTGGGTCATACAGGTCAGTTTGCCAAATTCTGAAAAAAGGGACAGAATAAAGCTACTGTCTAAAATAAAACATCCTGGGGCTCCTGGGAGGCTCAGCCCATTAAACGTCTGACTTTGGCTCAGGTCACGATCTCGTGGTCTGTGAGTTCGAGCCCCACATCAGGCTCTAGGCTGTCAGCATGGAGCCTGCTTCAGATCCTCTGTCTCCCTCTCTCTGCCCCTCCTGCACATGCTCTCTAGCTCTCTCTCACTCTCTGTCTCTGTCTCTCTCTCTCTCTCTCAAAAATAAATAAACATTAAAATATTTAAAAAAAAATAAAGCTTTCTAGCCCAACTGACAAAAGGCAAGCATGATCTCCCAGACACTCTTGCCTAGAAGTAACCGTTCTCTGATGAGTTGCTGTTTTTATTAAATATTATGTAGAGCTGATTCACCCTCTTGGATTATAAGAGACACAAACATAACGCAATGTCCTTTTCCTATGCAGAAGCTGTTTGCAGCCATGTAACAAGTCCCGAGTAAATGTCTGAAAATCAGTCATGTTTGTACAGATTTAAAGAGGTTTTCACAAAGCTTTGAAAGAATTAAAAATAAGCATTTTCGAGCAATCACTTCATCCGAACGACAGTGCTCCCTGGGGTCAAGGCGTATCCTTTGCAAGAAGGAGCTGGGGAATATGAAAAAAAGAACATGAAATTAATGTTAAGAAAACAGATGTCTAGAGCCGTGGGGACTAGCAATGCAATTCCTGAGCAAGAGAGCTATAAAGTGCAAATGAGTCCAGGAAGGAAATGTGATAATGTGGGGGAGTGATATCTACTGGGTAGGTCCCAGGTCTGCAGGGGTTTCATATTTTCAGCAACGACTCAGTGATGGCACCAAGAACCTATTTGTGTTCATTCAGTTAATAGGTGACCCCAGGCTGACCCAGAGAAAATTAAAATCCAGAATGATTTTATTCAAGATGGAGGAGAAACTTGGTGAAAAATCTAAGGACATTTTCCAGACAATGCAAACATTGCAGAAAATAACATGGCAGGAGAACATTGTTTGGGGCCTACGATGAACTTCATGCCGTCTCTAGGTCACCAGTGCACAGGTATGGCACTGTTTCCAAACAAAGCATGTGGGATGTGCAGTATTTAACTGGAAAAGAATATATGGTTGGCCCCCTCTTCTTTAGTCAGTAAAGCAAATGACAGAAGGAGAAAATAGGAGAGAATTATAGAATGGGGATCCAGGTCAAGCCAGAGAATGAGATTTGCAATAGATAGAACTGTTCAACAGCAGAATATCTGGTTAAGGATGTAGTGGCCAACCTTATTATCACTTTCCTGTGGTCCTTAAAAATCAGAGAGTTTCTTGTCCAACCAGGACAAGGAGCATGGTATTAGGACTACCAACAAAAATGGCACCTCAGTTCAGGTGATTCTTTAAGACTCCTTTAGTCTGTTGTTTCTGTGGACATCAGAAGAGGAAAGTGCAGGCTGTTTGAAGTTTCCCCAGGCCCCCTGCTCTCATCCTGGACCCAGAAAGCTCTCAGGAAAACACAGACTTAGGTTGTGCTGGCTTTTCATCTCTCTATGTTAATTGACTCTGAAGTTGGAGCACATCTCTGTTTCTTCCCACTCTATCCCCCAAAATGGAAACGGATGAGTTCATTTTCGCCTGACCTGAACTGGCTCTGACTTTGCTAGCTCATGTTCTCAAATTTAGTTGTCTCACATACCAGACTGGGATGAAGAGGCAAAACATAAAATAAAATAAAAAGGAAAGGAATAAAAGAAGACAAAACACAGGCGGTGCCACGGGGACGGCTGGGGACGTGAGCCTTCGTTCAATTTCCACTTGCCCATCATCTTAAATGGCACTCAACGTCATTGGAAATACTGTCTCGACTCAGGAAATGGAGCTTCACTGCAAATTCTTCAGCCTCCCCCTTCCAATCCGTTGGCTACCCTAAAGCTAGAAACTCTGGAACTTTCAGTTCTTTGCATTCTCAAGGAAGTGGTCTGTGATTTAAGAACCAAAGCCATCGTGAGTTACCCGAGACATCAGAGAAAGAGTATCTAGTCTAACAACTTTATTTTACACATTAGCGAACAAAGAGCCAGGGTGATAAGTGAGTAGACCGAAACCACTCTCCCCTGGTTTACAGTCTATATTGTGGGCTTCTGGTGAGCAGGACACTTGTCCATTTTTTCCTGCCGTATCCTCAGAATTTAGCACACTGCCAGGCATATAGTAGAAACTCAATATGTATTTATTGAATGAATGAATGAGGCAGGATTTCAGATGCCCTTTCTCCTGTTCTTCCCATTCAGGCACATATTTTAGCTCTCAAAAGAAAAACAAAAAACACCAAAAAGCAATCTGAGGCCCGATTTAGCTCACTTCACCCCACCTAAAGCCCTGAAATGACCTAATATTTTATCTTGGAATGTTCTACTGCGTTTCCAAACATTCTTAGTATGCTGTAGTGTGGTTTGACTTAATTCTGTTTTCACAAAAAAAGTTTGGTAAGTGAGCCTTTCACAAATGCTCCGTTGTTGTCACCACACTCGAAGTTTCGCCAATGAAAGAGCGTCACCTTATTAAAGTTTTGGTGTTCTGATTCTCAGACTTTCTCCTACCCTTTACACTTCAGGGAACTCTTACCTTAGTCCATGGTAGAAATATGTATAGAGTACCGTAAGCCATACGTAGGTAAATCTCACTGTGTATAAAGTCTGATCTTTGAAAATCTGATTTTACAACAAATACATTACAGGAGAAGCCAATCCTTTGTAGTACTGAAGGGTTTACCATAAGATTCCTTTCGATACCCATCTAGCGTGTAAATGTGGCTCAGATTACATGTAGCTTTTTAGGAACACATCTCTTGTGCAAGAGAGGTAACTTCTGATACAACCAAGGATAGACAAAGCAGTCAATTCACGTGGCGTGTTTTCAGACTGACTCAGGGTATTAGGAGCCAGAGTTTCCAAAGCTCCGTAAAGCATGTGGACTCTTTCAAGCTCCGGAGGTCAGGGGAACACCTAAGAACCACCATACTTGAAACTGCTTGCTTCACAGCCGGGTAAGCCCAAAGATGAGAGATGAATCGGAATAGGAAGAGTACATTTTAACTCTTACTGGCAGGTCAAATGCACTAGTCCTGGTTAACCTTGACTGACACATAACACAAACTAACACCCTCACATTGAGATAGTCGCAGTCCACGTTAAAAAATAAATGAATAGGGGCGCCTGGGGGGCGCAGTCGGTTAAGCGTCCGACTTCAGCCAGGTCACGATCTCGCGGTCCGTGAGTTCGAGCCCCGCGTCAGGCTCTGGGCTGATGGCTCAGAGCCTGGAGCCTGTTTCCGATTCTGTGTCTCCCTCTCTCTCTGCCCCTCCCCCGTTCACGCTCTGTCTTTCTCTGTCCCAAAAATAAATAAACGTTGAAAAAAAAAATTAAAAAAAAAATAAATGAATAACGTAGGGGGACACATGCGATAAAATAAAATAGAGAAATCAAATGGACCTGAGAAAAGGGATAGGAACATGAAAACAAAGAGGGAAGATAATACAACAATGTGCACCAAAATATGTACTATTTTAAGAGACATGCATGTTGATTTCTTTTTTTTAAATTTTTTAATGTTTATTTTTGAAGGAGAGAGAGACAGAGAGTGAGCGGGGGAGGGACAGAGAGAGAGGGAGACACAGAATCTGAGGCAGGCTCCAGCCTCTGAGCCATCAGCACAGAGCTCGATGCGGGGCTCGAACCCATGAACTGTGAGATCATCACCTGAGCCAAAGTCAGACGCTTAACCGACTGAGCCACCCAGGCGCCCCATGGGTGTTGATTTCTTGCTTTTTTTTTTAGCGGTCAGGGAGAAACAGGAAATTGATCAGTTACATAACTCACTCTCTTCCTATGATTTTTTTTTTTTTAATGCTCAAGAAAGCATAGCGGATACGAATTTGTCTCCTGAGCCCTCATAAAGATGACACCAGGTAAGTAATAAATAAATCCTTAATGATGTGCTTCCTACAGACCAGTGGTTCTCAAAACTTCACAGGACATCAGAACCCACTAGAAGACTCATTCAAACAAAGATTTACAACACCATTCTCCAACTATCTGGTGCAGTACATCTGAAGGGAGGACCGAGTATCTGTGTTTGTAATATGCTCCCAGGTGATACCAACGCTGCTGGGACAAGAACCACCCTCTGTAAACCATTGCTGTAGGCACAAGGCCAAATTTGCCAGGTCTTCTTCTATAAACATCTTTCCATAGAAACTGGTCGCAGAGCACCACTGAGCAGTTACCTGGCATTTGTGCAAGGGAGTCCAGACACATTCCCTCCGCAGCCTACCGTGGGAGGTACCAGTGGAGAGGGGTCATGGCCACACCATTTATCATCTAGTACATTGGCTAAGTCATTCCTTAATGCAGCCCAGCCCTGTTGGTGTATTTATGGTGCTTCTCAGCAAACTTACAGACTTCTTCCTCACTCGTCGAGTTGCGCTGCAACCCGGACCAGAAAGAGCTCTACCCATTGGAACACAGCCCTCATTTGTAAGCAATCACGAGAACAATGTTTTCAGATTGAAGCCTGCCTCTTAAGTGACAATAGACTTTGTGCCTATATTACTCATTAGTTGCATGCTCTCCTTTTATTATTCACATGTTGTTCGTCAACTTTTTAAAACTGAGCCTCTTTCTGTTTCCCACCACAAGTCAGATTCTATCAGCCATGTCTGATGCGTCCCTGTATCTCTAAATCACATGGTATAGTGGTTTGTATAAAATGGGCACTCAGTTATTTGAGTGCTGGAAACAATATATAAAAAGAAAACTGTAAGAAACCTGTAAATCTGGCAACTAATGTCAACAGAGGAGATCCCCTTTGGCCATCATGGTATATGTTCCTCTCACAAAGCCGGACTCTTTAAAAAAAATTTTTTTTTAATGTTTATTATTTTTGAGAGAGAGAGAGAGAGAGAGACAGAGAGCAAGCAGGGAAGGGGCAAGAGAGAGGGAGACACAGAATCGGAAGCAGGCTCCAGGGGCTCAAACTCACAGACTGTCGATCATGACCTGAGCTGTAGTCGGCCGCCCAACCGGCTGAGCCACCCAGGTACCCCAAAGCCAGACTCTTTTAGATGGACTGCATTCTACTGAGGAAAAAAAAATGTGCATTTAAAAATGTGATTTTATTAACAGTATGAAAATTCATGGTATGGTTATTCTCTTGGAAATAGGATTTTCTCTACATTTTAAAGCTGAGTTCATTCACTCAACATCCTGAGCATTTACTTTGTGTAGAGTAATAGCAAAATAGAGTACGTTCCTAAGGAGCTCCCATCACAATAGGGAGCCCAGACACATAACCCATCAACTTGACCCATGCTAGACTAGAGGTACACAGGAGGTAAGCTGGGGAAACAAAGGAAATAATCAGCATGGAGGTGGCAGAGGATGGGCCTTGAAGATGATCATATCTGAGGTAGCAGAGAGCATATTGATAGGAACAGAACCTTTTAGGAAAACAGGACTCCTGCTGTTAGGGATTGGCATGCCTTTCACCATAACAGGTGAAGCAAGCAAACTAACCCATTAATCAACTGTGAGCCAGGGAAGCTTGGAGAATAGGACTGAGAAGACACACACAGTGATATGTGTTGAGAGGAGCCCAAGATATCCTGCCACCAGTTGCCATGGTCCTGACATTTCAGCATTAAGAAGCCCTTTCTAGGGGCGCCTGGGTGGCGCAGTCGGTTAAGCATCCGACTTCAGCCAGGTCACGATCTTGCGGTCCGTGAGTTCGAGCCCCGCGTCAGGCTCTGGGCTGATGGCTCAGAGCCTGGAGCCTGTTTCCGATTCTGTGTCTCCCTCTCTCTCTGCCCCTCCCCCGTTCATGCTCTGTCTCTCTCTGTCCCAAAAATAAATAAACATTGAAAAAAAAAAAAAAGAAGAAGCCCTTTCTATACATCTTCATCGCTCTCTGGTTTTCAAAGTCCTCGGGTAAAATGCCGTTTCTCCTAAGATAATATCTCTCAACCTTGGTGACACTATTGACATTTTGGGCTAGATAAGTCTTGGCTGATACATTGCAGGATATTTAGCAACATCTCTGGTCTCTACCCCCTGAATGTCAGTAGCAGGCCACTCCTTGGGCATGACAATAAAAAAATATCTCCGGATGTTGCCAAATGTCCTCTGGGAGGCAAAATCACCTCCCTTGGAAGACCACCGTTCTGGGAGGTATAACACCATGGGCTGGAGGCAGCTTTGTTCTCTTCCTCATGATCAAAGAATAGATATCTCTCTGGGGCCACGGCCTCCCCCATTTAGTCACTCTGCAGCTAAAAGAGAAGTGACCCACCAATTAGGAAGTGGGATGGCAATTGTGCACCAATCTTATTGGCTATACCAGCTCTGGCTGCCAATGAGGTGATGTGTCACCTCCAACTGAAATGTACAAATCAAACTATTTGAGCAGAAGAGAGACCTTGGGAAAGGGAGAGGAGGCAAATCAGAGTATGACAAATCAACACAGCCCAAATTTATGAGAGCTTGAAGAGTGCCGGAATTGAATGTTTTCTGTTTAGGTATATCATACAGCTGAAAGGAATTTGACTGATAATTTTTTGATTGACCAGGTGTCTCAACGTACTTAATCATCAATAATACACTGTAAATAATCAATCATGATCATAACAATGCCCTTTACATATATACAATGCTTTATAGCTTTCAAAACCCCTTCACATATGATCTTTCCATTCTGATGTTTCAAGGATCAAAACAATCTAAACGGAAAGTGTGATAAATCTCATTTCTTACCCTTGGCCCCATTCACTCCATTTCCTCCTCACTCCAGGTAACTATTTTTGAGTTTCTTTGATACCTTCTAGAATTTCTTCATGAGAATACAAGAATATGCAAATATATATTCATATTTTCCTCTTTCTTACGCAAAAGGCACCATGTTATAAATTCTGTTCTGCAGGGTTTTTTTCCACTTAACCTCTTAGAGACTGTTCCATAAAGAGCGCTTTCTCATCACTTGTTTTTATAGCTACATTGTCTTCCATACACGGATATGTCACTGTCTGGGGACATAGCCCCCTATTGATGAACTCCTGGATTGTTCCCAATTATTTTCTATCACACGCAGTGCTGCGAGAATTATCCTTGGCCAAGCATTGTTCCATGTACTACCTTCTTCTGATCCTGACATCAATCCTATGAGATAGACAGAAAAAGAATGTTTCCTACATTTTATAAAAATGATTCTTTTTCTGTGTGTGGTAAAACACGCACACACACACACACACACACACACAAAATGCACAGTGTTAACCATATTTAAGGATACAGATCAGTAGCATTGAGTATATTTACATTCTTGTGAAACAGATCTCCAGAAATGTTTCATCTTGTAGAACTGAAACTCTGTACCTGTGAAACAATAAGTTCCCTTCTTTTGCCCCTACCCCCAGCCCCTGGTAACCACTTCTATTTCTATGAATTTAACTACTTCAGATGCTGCATGTAAGTGGAATTATACGGTATTTGTGTTTTTGTAACTGGCTTGTTTCACTTAGTATAATGTCCTCCAGGTTCATCCATGTTGTAGCGTGTGACAGCATTTCCTTTCTTTTTAAGGCTACATAGTGTTCGTGTGTGTGTGTGTGCGTGTGTGTGTGTGTGTGTGTGTGTATACTACATTTTGCTTACCCGTTCATCCATTGATAGACCCTGGGTTACTTCCATTCATAATTATTGTGAATAGTGCTGCTATGAACGTGAGTATGCAAATATCTCTTTAAAACCCTGCTTTCAACTATTTTGGATATAAAGCCAGAAGGAGATGGCTGGATCATATGATAATTCTATTTTTAATTTTTTGAAATTAAAATGAAATTTTTGGTTGCGCCATTTTACATTCCCACCAGCAGCACACAAGGGCCAAGCTTTATTCTTAAATACTCTAAAGTCAATATTTTATATATGCAGGAACCAAGACATGTAGCGTCACAGATAATACAACACCAAACGGGAATGCGCCAACAGATCTCTGACAGAATCTAGTGTCCTGAATTATTCAATTTAATGCATTAAAATTCCAAGTGAAGCAAATAATACTAATGTTATTATCTGTCGTCAGTAAGCTTGGTAATCTTTGTTAGATACTCTGTGATAATTTTAGCCAATAGACTTTTCTACTCTTTGAAAGAATACATCTTCTCCTTCTTCCTCAATTCTGCTACTGCTCTCCCCCAACACCACTTCCAAAAATATAGAAGATTAGTATACTAGCTCATCAATTGTTATTTATCCCAGGTTATAGTCATCTTCCATTATACACAAATTAATTGAGATCTCGAACTTGGAAACAGAATGATGTCCCACTGGCCTAGCATTAGGGAAAGAGTCCTGAATGACTCATACAGTAACCCGGCTGAACGTGTTTGCTAACCCAAAAAGCTGTGATCTCTGGGCCAGGCACGTGGGGCCAGAGGAAGAACTAACTCTTGGCTGAATTAGTGGATTTTTCCACCAAAGAATTATTGCAGGAAGACAGGTCACAAAGTCAAAGCATATATTACTGAGCAGGGAATACCATCAGAGGCAAAAACAAATACCAGCAGGAAAAAAGGAAAGCCTGGCCCACTCTCCCTCACACGTCTCTCCTCAAAGATGTGGGTAGTTGGAAGCTGTTTCAATAATGATAGCTCAAACTGCTCTCTAGCACTGTCCCTGTGATCTGGCTGTTTTATGTTTCATGAAATGCCCAATGAAGAAAAGGAAGGTCATTACCACGGGGAAGGATATGGCTGAATGTTGTCCAGCAGAACTAATACTTTCCTGCTCTACATGTGTTTCAAGTCAGCTGTCAAAGCTTTTATGCTCTAATTGTCGGTAGGTTTGCCACTAATGATAAAAGAATCTTCTCTGACACTGAAGTGCGTGAAAAAATTTTAAGAAAATTTAAGGAAAAAAAATGGCTTTTATACGTGAATGGCAGAGTTAATAATCAGCTAACAAGTACTGGAACCTGATGTATCGAAGCAAACTAGAAATATACCCACATATCGAAGGAGACATGGAGATGTGCCTGCCTAAAACTTGGCATTGGATGGGAGGGGAAAGAATTCTCCCTGAAGAATTCACAGCCACACTCTGGCACATATGTAGGTTTGCTACCCAGTTTCGCACTTCCTGTTTGGTACAGGGAAATCTGAATCCCATCCAATCCCTCGGGGAATAAGCCTTGACCTCCAAGTTCTTTCTATTTCCCAGTGATCAAGCCCTGAATCTGATTATAAATTATCTTATCACTTATCTTGACGCTTAAATTTATTATCTAATATAAATACTTCCAGAAATCAGTAACACATGGAGATATTATTACCTAAGTATCTACTGTAACTCTATTCTTAACTATCTACATAGCTAAAGCAATTAACTCCTGAGTCTCTGAATTCATCAGTTCTGGAAGATGGAAACAAGTTAAGGAATGAAAGGTAAGTGGAATTAACATTTTGAGTTCAATAGTGTACCCTATTAAAATGATTTCTAATTTAATTCTCATAAAATGCTATATTGTACTTACGATCACTATTAACAGTATTGCTAACTTAACAGGTGGGGAAACTGAAGCACAGTGATTAAATAACTTGCCCAAAGTCATGAGAAGTAAATGGTGGTAACTGGCAAAGTAGAATTCAATCCATGATAAGCCCCAAATGTTTTACTACCATATTGTACACACTGCCTCTTTCCAGTGCACACATTCTACTGTTTTGCAAGAATTTAAAACTCAGAATTAGTTTTCTGTTCTATAGTTAATAATATGTCTTTCATATGATAGATATTTTTCCTATGGTTAATTCCATCCAATGTGAGATAAGAGAGCTTGGATAATTACGTCTTCCCATTCAACCATTAATGTCTCAATGTGAATAAAGCATCTGAAAGTAGCTGTGACTGGCTTTGGGGAAAAAGAGAGAAATTAATCATTCTGAATGTTTTCGAGGGCCTACTAGGTTCTGGGTCCTGTACGTAGATCACTGAACAAATCGCACAAGAAAACTGCTCTTTTTAAGAGTATTAGAGGGAAATGCGCAAAACCGGCAAGTCAAAAAATAATGATAGCTTTAAGAAAATGGTAATTGCTATAAAAAGTAGAAAAATGGGATAAAGAATGACTGCCAGTCAGGACAGGGCTGCTTTTTCTCTCCTCAAACTGAGGTGGTGACGCTTGAGGAGAACCCTGAATAGTGAGTTTAAAAATCCCATCATCCTGAGATCTGGGGTCTCAGAGAGGACTTTCCAGCCAAAGAGAACAGCAAGTGCAAAGATCCTAAGGTAAGAAAGAAATTGCTATATTTGATCAATAATCCCTTACTGGCCTGTACTTTACATGAAAGACAGAATGGTTGGATGATTTCAGAGAGATGCAGGGGTCTAGACTATATGGGGCCTGGTCATTAGTTGGAAACTACTGGAGGATTTTATCGTATCACTCTAACCACTGTTTGAAGGACAGAGTTGCAAAAGCAGTACGGTGAGTTCCCAAGTATCCTTCACCTAGCTTCCTCCAATGTTAACATCTTACATAATCACAGTGCAATGACCAAAACTAAGAAATTATGAACTACAGACTTCTTTTTTTTTTTTTCAACGTTTATTTATTTTTGGGACAGAGAGAGACAGAGCATGAACGGGGGAGGGGCAGAGAGAGAGGGAGACACAGAATGGGAAACAGGCTCCAGGCTCTGAGCCATCGGCCAGAGCCTGACGCGGGGCTCGAACTCACAGACCGCGAGATCGCGGCCTGGCTGAAGTCGGACGCTCAACCGACTGCGCCACCCAGGCGCCCCTGAACTACAGACTTCTTAGGAGTTTCAACATTCTTCTTTTTCAGGACTCTACGTTGCATTTAGCTGGTACTTCTCCTTCAATCTCTGATAGTTCTTTAGTCGTTACTTGTCTTTCATGACCTTGACGTTTGGAGAAAAATGGTCAGCTACTTTTGTAGTTTTCTTCAATCTGAGTTTGTCTGATGTTTTCTCATGATTCGATTGAGGTTCCATGTTGTTGGAGAGAACACCACAGAAGTGATTCTCTTCTCTGTGCGTCACCATGTCAACATGATACTATTGCTGGTGATGTTGACCTTGCCAATGTGGTTAAGGGGCTGTCTGTTGGGTTTCTCCACTACAAAGTTACTAATTTTCCTTTTGTAATTAATAATATCTTAGCAGAGATTCTTTAAAACCATATTCTTTAAAATACCCTGTTTTATCTCAACTTTGTGTCTACTGATTTTAGCATACATTGTTGAATCTTGCTTCCAACAATTACTAGTGTGGATTTTACTCTGCTTTGATGACTGCAGCGTGGAGGGAGCTGAAGAAAAAAAATCTAGGGCTTATCCAAAGTGAAGAGTCTAATAAGAAATAGTTATTAGATGGCACGGGCTGATATAAACACACTCATAGAAGGGGATATCAAAAACTTGCGTGTCTTAAACTTGTGGTGTGAAGGCAAAAATTTTTCCTTGGAATTTCAAAGCAAAATCTGGGGCACCTGGGTAGCTCAGTCGGTTCGGTGTCTGACTTCAGCCCAGGTCATGATCTCACGGTTCGTGAGTTCGAGCTTCGTGTCAGGCTCTGTATTGACAGCTCAGAGCCTGGAACCTGCTTCTGATTCTGTGTCTCCCTCTCTCTGTGCCTCCCCCACTCATGCTCTGTCTCTCTCCATCTCTCAAAAATGAATAAATGTTTAAAAAAAAGAAAAGAAAATTTAAAATCAAAATCTGTCTTTAATGTGAATTTGCTTCCCAAACTCAGACTTGCAATTGAATCCAAAGCATCTCATTCCAAAAATGTATTTTAAGGTAGCTTTAGGTCACTAGTGCCCCAGTCACCTCACGAAATCAAGTGAAAATAATCTAAGCAGAGATCCACTTCCAACATTGACCATAAAATATTTCCCTGGATAATGTTCCGCAGAACATGAATTCACAGTTAAAAATCACAAAATATACAAAGAAAAAAAATGTCTTAAAGGGAAACCAGCAGAAACAACATAGATAGCAGAATCAGATGAGCCAATATTTCTGATATTTAAATTTTTCAATAAAAATACTTAATAGGTTTTAAAAATAAAAGAAACGATTAAGATATTAATAAATAAGTGTCTATAAATTACCAAACAAATTTGAAAAAGAAAAATAGATCACTTAGAAGTAAAAACTATAACAATTGAAATTATAAACTCAGAGGATGAGTTAAGCAGAATATCAGATCAGGCTGAAGAAAGAAATAGTGAAATGGAAAGCATATCCAAAGAATTTACCCAGAATTTAGCATATTGAGTCAAAGAAAGAGAATATAAAAAAGAGTTTAAGAGACTTGGAGGAGAGGAGAGAGTCTAATGCCCAACAAGCATTATAAAATTGGAAAGAAATGAGAGAAAAAAGGGAAAGGAAATATTTGAACACAGAATAAAATAATTCTTCAAAATTATGGAAAAGCAAGAGATTTTAGAGTTAAGAATCCTGTGTAAGATAAATAATATACATCTACAATTAGACCTATCCTAGTAAAACCGAAAAACACTGAAGACTAAGTAATGGTCTAAAATTTGGCTGAAAGAAAACATACTACTGACAAATTAACAACAATTTTTTTCGTTGATATCTCAACAGCAATAATGGAAGCTGAAATGCCTGGAATGATATCTTCAAAGTGCTGTGTAAAAACAATTATCTACCTAAAACTGCATACCCAAAAAAAACTATTTAATAGTTTTTTATATATAATAATATATATTATTTTATATATTTTATATAATATAATATTTTATATTTTATATATTATATAAAATAATAATGATATTTTTTAGGAAAAAAACATCATAAGAGAATTTTCCATCAGTAACATTTACTAAAGGAAAGGATAAAAAAAATCCTTTAGGCAGAATAATCACATGTAGATTGTCTGTAATGCAAGAAGGAATGGCTGAGTAAAGAAATTGGTAAAGCATATGAGCAATTCACACAAGCAGTGATTGTATAAAATAACTAATATTTTCTCATTTGTTTAAAATACACAAGAGAACAAAAATACAGTGCACTGATGGTATGGAAGAGAGGATAAATTGCTTGGATTGTAGTGCTGTTGGAGCCAAAATGTTAAGTAGCAGGGCAAAGGTAGTGATTAGCTTTAGACATGAGTCAGGGTTCTCAATCTTAGTCTAAAGGGTTGAGAACTGGGGAGTCCTGGTGTCCCAGAACAGGAGAAGCTGGGCCCAACTCCAACGGGGACATCGCGTTCACCCTTCCTCTGCCTCTTTGTTCTATTTGGGTCCTACTGGACACTGCCCACTCACACGGGGGAGGACCATCTACCTTATTCGGTTCAGCAATCCAAATACTAATCTCTTTTGTTAAAACACCCTCGCAGACCCACCCAGAAATAATGTTTTACCAGCTTGCTGGGTATCTCTTAACCCCCTCAAACTGATACATAAAATGAATCCTCACACGTTAGAATAAAATAAAGGAGTATGGTAAAAAATTTTATGGTAAGTATTAATGAAAAAGAAATTGAGTTTATAATTTAAAATCAATAGAGGAATAGAAGATGAGAGGGAAAAAGTCAAATAATTTAAAAAACAAGATGGAGAAGAAACTAATGCACTCAAAAATTTAGAAAAGGGGGAAGAATTTATAATGGTAGAAATAATTCCATATATATAAATAATCATAATAAATATGTACCCACTAAATTTAGCAGCCCAATAGCAAAGATTATTACTTTGGATGTAAAAGATTCACTTATATGCTGTTAACAAAAGATATATGTATACATATATATGTGTATATGTATCTTTTATATATATATATGTATATATATCTTATATATGTATATATATCTTATATATATGTATATATATCTTATATATATGTGTATATATATCTTATATATGTATATATATCTTATATATATGTGTATATATATCTTATATATATGTGTATATATATCTTATATATATGTATATATATCTTATATATATATCTTATATATATGTATATATATCTTATATATATATATAAATAATGTAGAAAATTTGAGAGTAAAAGACAATGTTAGCCAAAAGAAGCCCAACGTCACTATATTTATACCAAATCCAGTAGACTTCATAGCAAGCAATACTGGAGAAACAGTCACTACATCAGGATAAAATGTTTAGTTCACTAGGAGGATGATATGTATAACATATCACCAACATATGTAAAATGAAAATCAACAGAACCACAATAAGAAATAGATAATTTCACTAACATCCCTATTCCTACTTGATAAGTGTATGGGTTTTAAATAGCACAATTAACAAGTTCAGTATAGAGATGTTTAGAACGTTGCACCCAAAACATACTTTTTAATCGTACAAAAAAATTTTTTAATCTAGCCTATAATATGGTTAAATCGTGAAAATGGCAAATCTCAAAATTTGGTGTCATAAAGACTTAATTCTCCACCCATAATACAGCAAGATTATAAATTAAATAAAAATATAATCAGCATTGTTCTTTTTATCTGGAATTTTTTCACATATAATGGAATTTTTATAAAAGAAAAACATAGTTCAATATCTGAGACATAAGAGAAATAATAATGAAAATTAAAAAAAATAAAACTATCCAATACCCAAAAATACTACACATCAAAACCTGAGTGATACTGAAAAAGCAATACTTAGAAGTATAGAGCTTAAATCTTTGAATTAGAAACGTTAAAAGATGAAATTTTAAAAAATAAGCATTTAGCCTAAGAAATCGAGAAACAATATCAGAAAAAAGGACAAAAGAATGGAATGATAAAGCTAAATTTGGAGTTAGTAACATACAATGTAGAGAGAAAATAGAGGATTAAGGAACCAAAAAATTTATCCTATGTAAATACTAAAAAATTGACAGCATCTTAGCTGAACTGATCAAGCCAAAAAGTAAAAATAAAATAAAATAAAAATAAATTAGAAACAAAACAAAAAACCCCACAGTTTTTTAAAAACACATTGTTAAAATTGACTTAATTAAAAAAAAAAACCTGAAAAAACCTAGCCATTTAAGATATTGAATCAGTAATTTAAAATCATAGACAAACAAGAAAACACTAGTTGCATCAATGTAAATCATGTAAATCACTCTAATTTACAAAGAAAGAGATTTGGTACAGGGTATTCACCTTTACAAAATCACCACAAGGGCTAGTCTGACTTTGGCAAACTTTTTCTATAAAGGACAAGATAGTAAATATTTTAGGTTTTATGAGTCATACATAATCTCTGCCACCTATTATTCCTTGTTTTTGTTTTTTACTTTTAACAACACCTCAAGAATGTAAAAACCATTTTTAGTTCATAGATTATACAAAAACAGGCCATGAATTTGGCCTACAGGCTCTAGTTTGCCAGGCCCCGATCTAAGCCGAACATTCTGCAATGATTCCCAAAAATTCATCAGAGGAGTTACCAAAGGAGAAACGCACCAGGAGAATGGAAGATGTGGGATCTAGGAGAGAGGAGATCCAGCATGTAAGAGAAATGAAAGACATTCCCATGACGGGAGAGAAGAAATTGTGTCCAAGAAGACAATTATGTAGCAGGCCTGAGAGCTACCCATCCAGATTCGAGCAGGAGGAAGAGGGCTCCAAAAAAAATTGGCTTCAAGAAAAACGTGGAACTCGTAGGTTCAACTGATGTATTTGACTACATGAAAAGGGGTTTGATTGATTATTCGTGAGTTTCAGGATGAGCTAGTTAGTGTTAGCTGCATAGGAAACCAAACATTAAAAACTAAAACAATAACAAACCTAATGGTAACCATACACACACACACACACACACACACACACACACAAGTAAAGCAAGAATTAACTCCAAGCAAAATGATAAGATACACGAAAAGGGAAATGAAATTGTAATACCCTACATGGTTCAATTACTAATAATTAGGGTAGGGTGGGGACACATGTAAGAATCCTAAACTCTCATGTTCTGAGCAAAGTAGCAATAAATAATAAACAACTTTAAAATCAAAAAAAAAATATTGTATAATGTCATTATTTAAAACATGGTACTAAATACCAGAAGACAGCTAATGCCCTGTGATTGAGTATCCCTACCCTTCGGTCCCAGATCACCTGCTTCCTAGGAAGGGCAAAATAGATCCGGTTTTTGAGGAGCCAATAATTCATTCCGAGGCCCTCGAAGCTATATTATACTTACATTTCTAATTTTGGAAATATGCATTTTTAACTTCATGAAAATGTTATTATTCTCTGAATAGTGCTGTATCTGGATGCTCCGAGGGCATCCCCGTCAAGAGTGCCACATTCCAGAGGATAAGTAGAGGTCTTAGATATCATCCATTCTTTCTGATAATGGATTCCGTTTTAAAACTCAAAGACCCGGGGCGTCTGGGTGGCCCAAGGGGTTAAGCGTGTGACTCTTGGTTTCGGCTCAGGTCAGGATCTCACAGTTTTGTGAGTTCAAGCCCCACTTCGGACTCTGTGCTGGCAGTGCAGAGCCCGCTTTAGATTCTCTCTCTCTCTCTCTCTCTCTCTGCCCATCCCCCGCTCAGGCTGTCTTTACGTCTCTCAAAATAAATAAACTTTAAAAAAAAAAAACCCTCAAAGACCTGGTATATAAATGAAACATAATAGCAACACAGACATTTTTGTCTCCTATTTACTTAGGACCTAGCCCCGTGAATAGCTTGTGAAATGTCTCACAATTTGCTTAAAGGAATGACCCATAACTATTGAAACCTGGGAGCAGTGGAAGCAAGTGGTTTGTTGCCCACGTTTAGAGATAATTGCTAACTCTTCACTTTGCCTCATGCCCTTTAAAATTAAGAGCACTTCATATTCTAGCCTCAGGAAAACTTCATTAGGGAAATAAAATGTCCTCAGAACTCCACGGGGCTGCTTTTTGCACAATTGCGTTCGATATGCCCTGAAGTTGAAATATTTGTTCCTCTTTTCCTATAGCACTAATAAATTATGTTCTTTTTCCCTGTAGGTGCTTTTTTATTCATGTACATGTTTACAATATCTGTGTACGATATCGAAGGAGACATGTATGTTTCAACCACTATATATTAATATTATACACTTATATCTAACTATTAAAATGTATGAAATATGTATTTGTTATTCTATTTTCCCAAAGCTGCCGACTCTGTTTGAGCCTTCCGTAGCTGTTGGCGGCTTACAATTACAGGCATTTATTGATTTGCTTATTGCTTTCTTCTCACCGTACCTAGAATGTCACTTGTTAACTAAATATCAAAATCAAAGACATTTTGGAAAGAAGGAGACAAGTAAATTCAATAAATGAAACACGAATCCTAAGAAAGTATGGAAAATGTATTTAAAGCACTATTATCAACTTCACTGTGTTCAGGATATGATATATGCCACGAAACTTCTAACTGATAATACTGTGTTGACATTGAAAGCCTGGACTATACATCAGGGAACAGTATTCTTTTTGTAAATTCCTTTCAGCTTATTCTCTTTTGTCTAGACGTGGCATATCCTGAATACGTCTTGGTGCGATAGAAGTTCTAGCATCTCTAGAATTTCTAACCCAATTATTTTAATATTTCTTAAAAACTAATAATTTCTATATGACAAACTGAGCTGCTAGTTGATCAGCCATGATCTTTCAACTCTCTCCAGCCCACCCTCTCTTTTGTATATATTCTTAACGGCCCATTTTCAAAGGGATTTCATTTTAATGTTTGCACAGAAAGCTCGGGGCACATCCCTGGGAAGTCTATAATGTAGTGGATGAAGTCACCAAGAATTTCCCTGAGGTCGAAATTGAAATTCAATGACGTTCTTTCCCTGAGTTCTCAGCTGGAGAGAAAGAACAAAACAACCTGTTCATTGCCATCTATAGAAATTTGGATCTAATCAACGACTGAATATTAATCATGTTTTTACAGGAAGAGCAACACCAGGAAGCTCTTCTCGCTGAAAATAAAGAGAGAGAGAGAGAGAGAGGATGAAAATAAAGCAGTGCATTTCACAAACTTGAGAGTTCTGAAAATGACTCATCAAGGAATTATGTCAGGAATGCCTGGCTGTTACCAGATGGCTGGTTTGGGTGTCAGACTGGATTCTTGAGATCCAGGTGGAGGGACCGAGTCTCTCCTTTAGATCAGACCTTAATTTAAACTTGTCGAGATCCCAGCCAATGTCCAGATGGGACTGGGTGTTCCAAGGACACAGGGATAGTGTCATGTTCTTAGTGGTTAGCTGACTGGTGGAAGAAGCAGATTTGTCTCTGGGGCGCCTGGGTGGCGCAGTCGGTTAAGCGTCCGACTTCAGCCAGGTCACGATCTCGCGGTCCGGGAGTTCAAGCCCCGCGTCAGGCTCTGGGCTGATGGCTCGGAGCCTGGAGCCTGTTTCCGATTCTGTGTCTCCCTCTCTCTCTGCCCCTCCCCCGTTCATGCTCTGTCTCTCTCTGTCCCAAAAAAATAAATAAAAAACGTTGAAAAAAAAAAATTAAAAAAAAAAAAAGAAGCAGATTTGTCTCAACTGTCATCCGTATATCCCAAAATAATAAAGCCAAAAAAACAAGCCTCATCTGTCTCGGTGGGACATCAAATTAATGTAAGCACGTTTCTAAAATACACTTACATGTGGGTCGTAATATAATTCATACACATATATGCACTTAGATATGACTCATAGTGCCTTGTCTACTGTCTTTTATTTCAATTAACTATGTACTGCCTTATGATGCTTCACATATAATGTGTAACACAATTTAAACTTATATCATTTGACGTTTTCATTTATTCTCTTATCTACCAAAGCTAACTATAAACTCATTGAGAGCAGGGATCATGCTTTTTACTCTTTTGTGATTCTCATCTACACTGAGTTGGAATTCATGCACATTCTGCATTTCAAAGGGATAAAAAAAATCCACGCGATCTTCTTATGAAGGAACAGTATGAGCTAAGAAAAAATCGAGATAAAACATTTCCCATAAGCTTATCTTCTTCTTGTTGGAACCAAATGACAAAATCTTGTTGGAGGGGTAATGCATTTGTTGGTCTGTTTGTGGTTCTCACAGACGCGCTGGGAGCACCATGCTTCTTCTTGGGGCGTAAACACGGGTGATGCCTTCCCCCTGGCTTCCCTTACCATCGGATATTACCACTGACCTCAAAAGCAAAGTTAAGTAACAATTCATCTAAATATAAAGTAATCAGGGGCGCCTGCGTGGCTCAGTCGGTTAAGCGTCCAACTTCCGCTCAGGTCATGACCTTACCGTTTGTGAGTTCAAGCCAGGCATCGGGTTCTGTGCTGACCGCTCAGAGCCTGGAGCCTGCTTCAGGCTCTGTGTCCCCCTCTCTCTGCCCCTCCCCTGCTCATGTTCTGTCTCTCTCTCTCTCTCTCTGTGTCAAAAATAAACATTAAAAAAAAAAGAGTTTAAATATAAAACAATCAGCATTGTTATTGACAGTCTACTATGTCTATGGACTATTTTTCAGACGTGAGTAGGTATTATAAAATCAAAAACAGAACATCGTAACACCAAAACTAGAAATCACTGTGTTAATACGATTTGCAGTGTAATTTTTTTGGAAATAAGCTTTAAGATTAAATTCTTTGAGTATGTGGGGGTCAGGGAGGTATCTGGCTAATTTACCTATTTTAAACACAAGGATCGTGACCCTGATTAATCAGGTAGGCACTTCTGAGTTTAACACCTTAGAGTGGTGTTTCCCAAACTACACTCCTTAGTGCACCAATTTCTGGCAAGAAGTCAGTGAGTGTTGAATGAAAACAGTGATTAAGTAAGTTTGGGAAATAGTGCTTACTATATCACCCACTTGAATAATTCCCAATGCATGTAATCATAGTAGTGATTCTGAGAAGTCCTTCCGTTCAAAAAGTTTTGCTCTGCTTTGCTTAACTCAGTGTTTCCCGAACTAATTTGCCTGTAAACTGCCTATTATTTTTAATGATTTGTTAACATTTCAAAGGACACTAGTGTTCCAAACAGCACAACTTAGGAAAAGTTCCCTAAGGAGTTCATTCTTTATTTCCATTCTTTTTGAGGACAATAAAAGGATTCGTTGAGAAAAACCACACCTGCTTTCTGTAATAAGAACTTCACTCGGTTTACTCTGCAGAAGCATTGGTATCATGGCTAGCTCTCCTGCCTAAGACGCCGAGAATAATTTGTAACCAGTGGGGTAAAAGAATCATTACTATCTACCTAATCTTCACCTTTTCTCCTTCTCTCTCCTATTCAAGGTCTTGCTCATCGCGCGCGCGCGTGTGTGTGTGTGTGTGTGTTGGAGCATTTATTTCTTATTCTTCATCCCAAGTCACTAAATGTAGAAAAGTTCTTAATATTTCCTTTAGTAGCCACAGAAACGATTTGTTGCTTACTGCCGAATTTTTTAGTCTTTACAACTGATCTGTAATCCTCTCTGACAGATCAACATGCTGTGATATTTGGAAGAAAACAAGAAAGATAAAGATATATACTACCTACTCTCTTGATAATCCCTTCCATTCGCCAGAATATTCTGTGATGATTGATAGCACATGTCTTCAACTTCTTCCCTCAATTGGCTTCATTGCCTCACTTCATAAACACGTCCAAGTCTTCTCTATGCTAACCAGACAAATTCTCTCAAATGTCTTAGTTACAGCATTATTCTTCATGCTATCATCAGCCAAGTTTCTAGGAAAATGTTACTTTTCCTCAATCCATTTGCACCTGCTATTTACTCCTCAGCCCTCCGCAATCTAATTTACCCTACATTCTTCCCCAATCCATTTTCCTGATACTGTTCTAAGAACACCAGTCATCTTGTCTGCTGTTATCTTGTTTGATCTTTCTGATGCAACTGACTCATTAACCATGAGCCTCCATGAACTTTGTACTTTCATAGTTTTAGTTACGCCACACCTCCTCAGTGATTCTCATTCTTGGTCACTCTGTGAGATTCCCAATGTCCATCCAACCCTGACTTTGCAGTTTTCAGGTGTCTCTGCTTGCTCACTCTCCACACTCTATTTGTTCTTTCTGCAGAATTTATTCCTTTCTCAAATATGTGGCCACCACTTGTCTGCTGATGAGTTGCAATTATCTATCACCATTGTGAATATCTTCCCTATACACCAGATTCACATAATCCAACGTCTCCCAGACACCTTTATCTGGACGTTTCACCCGAACTCACACTCGACATATTCGCAATAGAACTTCTCACCCCTTCCTCCCACGTCACAGAGATTCACCCTTCCAAATGTCATCCTTACTACAGTCGCTGGCAACGTTATAGCCTTGGTCATGTCAAAGAGAAACCTGTGTTCCGCTTCCATGCGGCCAGCCTCTCCTCTTTTCTTTCCCTCACGTGCAACATCTACGGGTAAGTTAGTCCTTTTAATTCTGTCACATTACCTTGTGGAATAGCCTCTGAACTTGTGGTCTCATCATTCAAGTTTGTGACCAAGCAGCTAGAATAACCTACCTAAAACACAAAATCGTATCAATTCATGGCTCTGCTTAATGCTTACCAGCCAAAATGTAATGGAAGGTCATTGTCTAGAGTAGCAGGTCTGTTCCAGATGGTCCACGAATTCTTGACTTTCTTGACTACTTATCTCTAAGAAGCTGGATTTTCTCCATATGCTTCCCCAAAAGTTAACATTAACACAGTAGATTCAATGCAAAAACTGATATGAGAACTCCAGCCAGACACTAGAGATGATTGGCAAAAAAAACGTAAGACAATGCTTCTTTTCTCACCAAATTTGATTCTTATTTTGGAAAATATAGCTGATTTGCATCAAAATGGGTTATTTCTGTTAACATCTGATAAATTTAGTGTTGTTATTTTTAGATGAATGGATAGATATTTGAGACACCTCGGTTGTAATTTCTGACAGTAAATACAGGTTGATACAACCTGCCTAAGTCAAAGTTATTTAGGGTCCTCAACCATATTTAACAGCATAACGTGGTCGTGAGACCAAAACCTTTATAACCTTGTGATCTAAATATCACAATGCAAGCTTCTTAGCATACAGATGTCCTCTCACCTATTTAATGCATTACTCACTTAAAAATGATAATGTAGGGGCACCTGGGTGGCTCAGTCAATTAAGGGTCTGACTTCAGCTCAGGTCACGATCTCGGTTTATGAGTTTGAGCCCTGCATTGGGCTCTCTGCTGTCAGCTCAGAACCTGCCTCGGATGCTCATTCTCTCCCTTTCTCTCAAAAATCAATAAACATTAAACATTTTTTAAAAGAGTTTTTTTTTAAATGACAATGTTACATCTGATCTACAACTGTCCCAATCAATTCTGGGGTCACCTCCTTGAGAAAGGATTCCTCAAACCCCAGTCTGGATTAGGTTATTCCTTCCCTGTGCTCCAATTGTGCTGAAATAACTTGTTTTTGGTGATCTCTCCTAAAGAACTGTCAACTCTTGAAAAAGGTACTCTGTTAACTTTCATATTCTCAGTCCCTCGCTCAGTGCCTCAAGATAATCGATAACTGGTCACAAATCAAAGACAGGTGTATGGCCGACTTTCAAGACGGTCTCAGTTGTTATAGCTGGGCTTCTTCCCATTACACCCAAATGGATCAGTCTCAAATTCTCCTAGTTTATGACTACAAATCATCCATTTCATATACTTATTCACTCACTCACCATTCAACAAATCCTGATTACTTACTGTGTCTCAGGCACTTGGCTGGGCACAGTTTCAGTGCTGAAACAAAGCATACATGTTCTCTTCCCATTTGTCTTCCCAAATTGTCTATGAAGAAAACTCTACTGCACCAGTAAATGCACAAGTAATGTATACTTGCAAATACTCATATGCATTGCTAGGAAAAGCAAACAAACATTGCGCTATTAGCGAGGGTCAGGAAGGGGCAAATCTTCTCCTGATAGTTTGAGCAATCAGAGAAGAACAACCTTACAGGATGATGTTGAAGCTAAAGGTAGAAAGAAACAGATATAAAATGGAGTAAAGAACAGGAGGTGTGAAGTCCCTTCGGTAGTAAGGACCTTGGCATATTTGAGTAGCGAAAAGGTACTTGGTGTGACTAGAGTAGGAGGAACAAGACGCAGGAGAGCCTGACCTAATATCAAAGAGGAAAGATGCCAAAGCCTATAGGGGCTTATAAGTAAAGTCATCACAACTTGCCATCCAAAGTGGGACGCTTCAGAAATGAAAAAGAGTGCTCAGAGTAAGAACTCAGTCTACTGATATAAACAAGACTGGTATAAACAAGGTTCGGCAAGCCTGGACAGACGGCCACTTTACTTACAAGCCATTTTAAGGGATAAGGTTTTAGTTCAAATGAAATGGGAAGCTATTCAAGGGTTTCAAGATCACTCTAGCTGCTATCTGGGAAACGACGAATGAGAGAGTAAAATTAAAAGTAAGAAAACCATTTGGGGGAACTCCTGCAACATCCAGGTAAGAGATAACAGCAGCTTAGACTAGGGTCAAAATGGAAAGATTGGAGATCTATTTGGAAGTAAAATTAACAAGGTTTGGTGGTGAATTAGAAGCGAGGATCTGGGGAAAATGTAGGAGTCAAGAATATTCCTACATTTTTTAGTTGAACACCTGGGTGGGTGGTGGGGCCTTTTACTGAGAAAGATGTCTTTGGGAAAGTAGGTTTTCATGGTGAGGAGAAGAGGGCAGAAATCAGGAATTACATTTGTAATTCCTATGAGACATTCAAGTAGATATGGGTGAAAGTTGGTCTTTGTATATCTAAGTCCGACCCCAGAAAAAATGACTGACCAAAAATGTCACCGTCAGTCATCAGCACATCGATAATATATAAGTAAAGTAAGGTTCAAAATATTTTCTTTTGCCTCTTCTTCCATCTAAAAATGTTGGGATAATTCTTAGCCTTCGCCATCCCATATTTGGGATGTAAAAAAAGTTTAGAAACTGGCTTCCCACTTTCAATTTTGAAAGCTTTGCTGTCTCCTGTCCTTTTTCTTTTTACATTTATTTATTTTTGAGAAACAGAGTGAGACAAAGCATGAGCGGGGGAGGGGCAGAGAGAGAAGGAGACCCAGAATCCAGAGCAAGCTCCAGGCTCTGAGCAAGCGGTCAGGGCAGAGCCCGATGCGGGGCTCGAACCCACAGACTGCGAGATCACGACCTGAGTGGAAGTCGGGCGCTCAACCCACTGAGCCGCCCAGGTGCCCCTGCTGTCTCCTGTTCTAAGGCGACTTCGATAAATTATTATACATTGCATCTCTCGAAGATTAAAATTTCAGCTCTTCTAGATAGGAGTTGTGGTATTCCTAAGGGTTTGAGAGTAGATCGCTTCGGGGAAAATTAAATTATTTTGCAAGCGCATGAATGAGGTCACTTATTATTTATATTAACCCCGTGGTGAAGGAACTTATGAAGCTAGGGATCTGTCTGATTGGTGAAACAGCATGCTCGGAGGGTCTGGTAGAGAAGTCTAGATTTAGGATACCAAATTTTCTTGAACAGGTAAGACCTGAACGCTGTTTGCAAAGCGGGTACATTTATTTTCTCTGTGGCAAAAAGCCTACCAGTCTAAGTCAACAGTATTCCATTAATTATGGGTGGGTCTCTTTCCACTTTTAGATTTGAAGCTAAAACTGAAGCGCTTAGGTCATTAATCTTGGTACTTCCAAGTTCATGTAAGAACTCATGCCTGTGGAATTCTCTGATTGAGGCGGCGATGTCAAGAATTTTGGAGAATACCCCATTCAGTCTCCCAAAGGCTTATGGCCTCTCCAATCAGTACACATAACACATAAATAAAACAAAATAACTGTGATTTGCTAACAAAACAATCCTGAGAGATGGAGATGGGAGGTATGTGCGCATGAGAAAACATGTCCAGTTACCTGTTTTTTTAGGTTTTTATTTTAATTCCAGTCAGCTAGCACACAGGGTGATATTAATTTCAGGCGTTGGTTACATATTTTTACACACTAGTTTCTAGGTATTACTAGACATGGGGATCTTAAAACAATGACATATCACCAAATTTTTCATCTCTCTCTTGAAGATTTTGAGAAAAAGAATATCGCGATTCTGGTTAAGCATATAAATTAAATGTACGTGTGTATTTATGTGTATATGCTATGTCTATACATGTACACACATGTACGGATGTGTATATATGTAGTATATTCATATATATGGCTTATGTGTAGATGTAGGTATATATGTGTATATGTGTGTAGGTGTATATATGTAGGAGTGTGTACATATATGTGTAGTTTATGTGTAGGTGTAGTTGTAGGTATGCCTGTGGATATGTAAATGTGTGTATACAGGTATGGATGTGTATATATGTAGTATATCCACATATATAGTTTATGTGTAGTTGTAGATGTGGATATATGTGTGTAGCATATTCATATATGTAGTTTATGTGTAAATACAGGCATATATGAGTATGTGCCTGTATATGTATGCAGACATATGCATAACTGAAAAGAGAGATATCCAACTATTGATATGGATTTCCTCTGAAGAGGGGTGTGGGAATATAGAGAACCATGAAGTGGGTTTTCATGTTTATTCCATGTACATCCATAATATTCTAATCTTCCACCATGTGAGCATATTTACATTTCTTGCATAATTTAAAAAGAAATATAGGGAAAAAAGAAATAGAAGAAAATAAACAAATGGGTGGATAATACTGTACTTAAAAAGCAGGAGGAGAAAGAGGGCAAAGGGGTGACAATAAACAGTGAAAAGATGGCAAAAGTGTTTAGACTTGCTTCATCCACTTATTTCCTATCTGGAAAATTGATGCAAAGATCTGGACTCTTTTCAATGTAGCCATCTGAACTTTGGCTAGACCAAATGCTCCCAGGACCAATTGGCTGGTTGGGAAGACATGAAACTTTATCTACTGGTTTCATGTAAAGAGACCCACCGGATCTAAGAACTCCTTTTTCTCTGTGCTCCTGCCACAACACCTCCACTGCTGTCTCTCACAGGGATCCTTCAGCAGATGAGTCATTACCAACGTTACGCCATTGGTCTCTGTTTTAAGGCTCCCACTATCTGGATGGCTGACCTTGGCTGCGGTCTTTATTCTTTCTGTTTTTTATTAAATTCATTTTAAAAACAATCTTGTAGGGGCGCCTGGGTGGCTCAGTTGGTTAAGCGTCGGACTTTGGCTCCGCTCATATCTTGCAGTTTGTAGGTTCAAGCCCCTCATATCTTGCAGTTTGTAGGTTCAAGCCCCTCATGGGGTTCTGTGCTGACAGCTCAGAGCCTGGAGCCTGCTTCGGATTCTGTGCCTCCCTCTCTCTCCCTGCCCCTTTGCCAGTCACACTCTGTCTCTCAAAAATAAATAAACATTTAAAAAACTTTTTTAAACAAGCTTGTGTAGACTGCTTTTCTTTTCCCTTGGGAATGGTCAACCAATCCTCACGCGTCATAAAGTCGGTCCTCTAATCCTCATGAATACTTGTTCAAGATGCACCTCTTAGGAGAAAAAACTTCCGTGAGCAGCTTCTGTCAGAAAAACCCTCTAACTCCTGGAGAGTTACATCCACCCTGCCCTCCAACACCTGTAGGTCCCCATATCAGAACGTATATTAGAAAATGCTTGGAGAAATTTCCCCAAGCCCTGAGCAGGCCCGTGTTATCAGAGATACAGTGATATCTGGATGAACAAACCTTAGGACTGGAATGGAAATGGGCTTTCTTACTGACAACAGAATGTCCTGTTGTTCCCTTCTCTCCTTCTGCTCACATCCCTACATTCTTCCTTTTCTTTCTTCTTCTTTCTTTCTTTCTTTTTTTAATGGGTAAAAGATTTAAACAGAGACTTCATTTTTTATATTAAATACAATTTATTGTCAAATTGGTTTCCATACAACACCCAGGGCTCATCCCAACAGGTGCCCTCCTCAAAGCCTATCACCCACCCTCCCCTCCCTCCCACCCCCCATCAATCCTCAGTCTGTTCTCAGTATTTAAGAGTCTCTTATGGTTTGCCTCCCTCCCTCTCTGTAACTTTTTCCCTCCCTTCTCCTCCCCCATGGTCTTCTGTCAAGTTTCTCAGGATCCACATAAGAGTGAAAACATATGGTATCTGTCTTTCTTTGCTTGACTTATTTCACTCAGCATAACGCCCTCCAGTTCCATCCACGTTGCTACAAAAGGCCAGATTTCATTCTTTCTCATTGCCAAGTAGTATTCCATTGTATATGTAAACCACATCTTCTTTATCCATTCATCAGTTGATGGACCTTTAGGCTCTTTCCATATGTTTATAGTAGCACTTTCAACAATAGCCAAATTACGGAAAGAGTTTTTCTTCCTCTTTCCTTCCCTTTCACCTTTCTCTTCATTTTATGCCCAGTATCTCCAAGAGTCTTTGCTTTCTGAAAGCTGTCTGCCCCAGGGCAAGTGTGACTTTCTGAGCATTAAGTGTCAGTGGGGTTCCCTGGCACGGCTGCCCAGAATGACACAAGACCCTCAACAGGTCTCAACACAAGACCCTCAACAGGTCTCAAGACCCTCAACAGGTCTCAACACAAGACCCTCAACAGGTCTCAACACAAGACCCCCAACAGGTCTCAACACAAGACCCCCAACAGGTCTCAACACAACACCCCCAACGGGTCTCAGCACAAGGCCCTCAACATCTGAATGATGAGCTAGAACACTCAGATTTAATCTGACGGGCAGCCTCAGCGACTTGAAGGAATTCACAAGGAGCACTTGGTCCTCCCTAGTGACTCCAAGTGCTCCCTGGAACTGCCTGTCTGTCCTGTCCTCCCCTCCCTGCCCAGAGCAATTTGGAGATCCTAAGCCACAGTGTAGACAGAGATAGAGCTGCTTGATTGCCTCAGATGCTAAGAACAAAAGTACCTGAAAATGTCTTAAAATTGCCCAATCGTCATACTCCATTTTGTTGTTGTTGTTGTTTTATTTTTTTTTTAACATTTATTCATTATTGAGAGACAGAGAGACACAGAGCGTGAGCCAGGGAGGGGCAGAGAGAGGGGGAGACACAGAATCTGAAGCAGGCTCCAGGCTCTGAACTGTCAGCACAGAGCCCGGGGTGGGGCTCGAATTCCCACACCGAACATACCCCATTTTGTTAACTATCTCTACCTCTGCCCCAAAAATTAAAGGAAGGAGAAACAGAAGAAGAAGATAGCCCTGTCATCTCCTTAAGGTCATAAAATATTGTACATACTATGGTGAGAAGTGGTAACGAGTAAAATAGATTGTTAGGTCTTCCTGGACATTTGGAGCTGGTTTTTAATGTTTCTTCAGGAGAAACTGATCCATCAGAGAAAAAATTAAATCTTATCCGTCTATATTTTAGTGTAAAACTGCAAAGAACTTTAGGTTGACAGACTGACATACATCATGTCTTCAAGGCAAAGATGTCTTAGGCTCCTCTCCCAAGACCCTCGTATAAGTGACTTGATGTAATAAGTCATTGATTGAGTATGGAATTAAACTTTTTGGAAGCAAATTTTATGTTTGATGTGTTTCTTGGTAAAGACTGGCTGTTGAACAAAAAATAGTTGACATTTGACCCATGAAATTTCCAAAATGTGCACGTGCAAGATTTTGAAGGTGTAGGCAAGGTTATTTAAGTATAACCTGGGGGCCTGGGTGGCTCAGTTGGTTAAGCGTCTGATTTCATCTCAGGTCATGGTCTCGCAACTTATGGGTTCGAGCCCCGCATCGGGCTCTGCGCTGACAGCTCAGAGCCTGGAGCCTGTTTCAGATTCTGTGTCTCCCTCTCTCCCTGCCCCTCCCCCACTCACACTCTGTCTCCCTCTGTCTCAAAAAATAAATAAACATTAAAAAAATAATTAAGTGTAACTTAAGTCATATACCACAGACTTCAAGACTTCTATTGAACAGAGATGACAAAATTATCTCAAATAAAGTCAAAAGAATTTAGATTAATTATCTTAACTATACTTTGGATATTGAGCACAAGACTTCACCTTCAGGGAAATTCTCACCCTATATCTATTAAATTAAGAACCCAGAATCACTTGTCGACTTGAGGAAACCCACCCAGAAACATCCAACAACTTTTACTTCTCTCCAAGTAGAAGAGTCGACCTTGTGTAGGAGTTTGAAGACCCTCTCTATTTTTAGATACGTGCGTAGGTATTGTGAGGTATGCTCATCCCCCAGGCAACCCAGACCATAATATTTTCTTGCTCTGGGTCCTTTAATGACTTTGGATTTGCACCACACTAGCATATAGCACCCCAGCATTGCTGATTTTTAATAACTCAACAGGTCCAGACTTATAGGCAAGAATTTTAGGGCCATCGCCCAGGCCTGAATCAGCCAGGAGTAAATCCAATTCATCACTTTGCAATGATCTTTGTTTATTCTTGTTCCAAATGTGGCTAAAAGAAAAACAAAACCCAGAGGAGCTGGCTACGATGTGTTAGCCTGCAAATAGCAATTATTTTAACAAAACTGTATAGACCTGGTCACCAGGCCATTTCAAGGATCCCTTCGACTTCTCTTATTTGAAGTGACCAACAGAATCAGAAATGAGTCATGATAATTAGTTATTGTTCTTAAAGGAAAAAAAAAAAGAGTAATAGCCAAAGCCTTTCAGAAAAAGAAAAAGATGATATACCAGAATATCCATAATCCTTCCATGGTCCTCAGTTGCATTAATCTGATTGTAGGTCTGTTGACAGACTTGTTTACATACCTTTTGGGTGAAATCTGCGATCACTGGCAGGAATTATGTCAGGGCAACATTAGTCTCACGAATCGCCTCCACCTTGGTTGAGGTGACTCTAATCTTATTATTGGTAAGTCACCACCTAGGCTTATTAATCATCCGCATTCCCATTTGGGGTTCAATAAATGCCGAAAACCTCGAGGTATTCCTTTTCTTCTTTAAGTCTCCAGATTACAGTTTACACCTGTGTTTTGAGGCCCAACCAATAAGTGTCCAAATTTTAACCTCTCCAGAGGATGCCATCTCACTTTTTGATTTTATAAAGTTGATCCTGTTCATGGATGGGGTGAAATCCCTAAGAAGGTGGGGGTGGGTGGGAGGTGGGAGGTACCCTCCTTCTCAGCCCTAGCAGAACACCTGACTGCCCCTGACTTGGGGGGCAATGTATTCTCTGCTTTTACAGTAAAATATGACCAACCTGTGTTTTTCAAAAGGGTGCCCTCTTTTTGCTTTAAAGACAAAAAAAAAAAAAAAAAAAAAAAAAGATATCTGTTACATTTGTTCCCTACCTCTTGGAAAGAAATAAAGAGAAGAAGAGAAGTCTGGTAAAAAGTGCCACAGGTCAACCGTGGAAAGTTTTTACTTTTGTGTGGGTTGAATTGGTTCAGTGTTGCGGGAAAACCTGACAATTCTTCCTCCCTGCCTCTCTTAGAAGAAACATCCCTCTGACGCAAGCTTTTTTCAGGAGGGCTGGGTCTGCGTCTGAACTGAAATCAGCTACCTCAGGAAACTGTGGGTGATATTCTGAGTGTTTATAGAGACGGTTGGAAACAATTCTTGCAAAGTATTTGGAGATCATTGACCACTACAGGTCAGGATCACAGCTGTACAAATGGTTCTTCAAAAACCATGACTATCAGTGAGGTATTTCTGATGGTTGGAGGGAGAGACTTCTTACTGTGACTCTTTGGGGAACAGTGTATTTGCTAGTCAGGAAAACTCTCATTGAGCTTGTCCAGACACACTTTACCCCCAGCAGATGATCTATCTTCCTTCAACTGGGATAAAATGGATTTCTTAGAAAGCCACGAGAAGCTTCAACTGCCAATGACGAATAAGGGAATAAACGATCTTTAAACTGAATTCTGGTTGTTTTCACAAGCAGGTAACTCAACTATAGCCAGCATCTTGTCATCCCATACCAAACACAGTTCAACAGAGTTACTGATGAATTAAAATGCTCCGATACCCGTGCGTATTGTGTGCTGCTATCCTTCGGATGGCTTGAGTTTGCATTCGAGTCTATTAAAATTCAAACGGGACCTCCTTTAGCACTTTACCCATGTCTGTCTTTTGCGATTTATCTCTTTTGATCTGTGGCCACAAATCATGCCTGTGCTCATGACCTAGCTCCTTTACCAGACAGTTATCCCCATGCTGGCTGGACCCATATCCGAATCACTTCTTCTTCCTCACTATTACTCTGCCAATAGTATATACTCGTGGTAAACAAATTGTTATTGAGTGTAAATAGATACCGTTCTAAGAATATTTCCTTTCTTCTAAGCAGAAGGCTGGCATGTATTTATACCTAGATAAATATGTTGATAACTGTAGGTGAAATCAGGACTAAGAATATCCTCATTCGTATTTCTGGTTTACATGGTATTTAAATTCTTTTAGGGAAAATTTTCTATTATAGGTTTTCAAGAATTTCAAAAGAAGAGACCGAAAGAGTGAAGCTGTCAGACTTTCGGAGGCACTTCGATGTTTCTCTCATATTTGGCCTTAACTCCTTTTTGGTGTTTAAGTTTGTTTTCTTTTAAAAGAGAACAGTCTGTCACTGTTCCTCTTTAAAAAAATTCTTAAAAGCCAGATAAGCATACAAACATACTTAATTATGAATTAATAGTAATAATTAATATCTGAGAAATATCAGGGGTCTTCTCAAACCTTAAAACTAAAATTTCACTTCTTTATTGACTTGGTCTCTCTTCTACCAGGCATAATGAAGTTTCCAGAAGTAATATAATCTACAATTGCTATAACATTACAGACAGAACTACGACCTAAAATAATGTCTTTCTACCCCACAGCTCTCAAGGAGAAATGCCCACAAAATACAGGCAATGCTATTCATTTTGATCACCAGACTTTCCGATCTATTGCATCCAACAACCGCACAGAATTTTTGCCTATACAGACACCTGGTTTTTTAAAAAAGCCCTTTTTGATCTAACTTTAAAAAACATTGTCAATGTCAAGAACACAGAGGCTGTAGACCGTGAGTTGTTTATTATGCTAGAAGGAGTCTTCTGTGTTGTATTGTTTGCTCGGTATGAAGCAACACTGTGTGCCTGCTGTCCCTTCGGGACCCTCATGAAAAGAAGGCATCCTATCCCCTACCTATGCCCGTAAATGAATCCTGCGAAGTAAACGCAATATATAAAGCCCGGCCTGGCTCCAAAGTCATGTATGTGCCTCCCTTTGGCTGTAGAGGAAGTTAGTAATGCTTATCAGAGGACCAAATTTTGGGTGCCATTATTGGGTCATGGGCAGTATGGTAACAGGAAACCCCTAAGCGGTTTTTAATAACAAGGTCTCCCAGTCTGCTGGCCCTCCGGGAAAGTGCTCCTCACCTTATCCACAAGGTGGAGGAACTTCTATTAATAAAAAAAGAAGTCAGATTCTTTGAGAAATGACGTCGGGGCACTAGGTCATGCAGGGGCCGTGGTTAAATACGTGAATTGAACGATACGTTGTCACGTATGCGACACTGAAATTTGGAGAACTGGAATTTAGTTTATTAGCTTCAATCAACGTGGCATTACTTGCCTCCCGTGAGGAAAACAAACATGCAGGAATTTAACCACTTGACAAAACCGTGACCCCATTACAAGCCAGACAATGAGAAAGGACAATGGAGAAGGAAAGTCAAGACAAAATTATAGTGCTTCATGACTAAACCATGTCATTTATTTCCTGATCCTGACTCGCAGCCTCTTCCGCTTATGCACATCAGTTTTGTCCCATCCTTTCCTATTTCTCCAGATTCCTTAGAACATCGGTGTCTGACATCTGTCACCATCAGTGCGGTCGCGTTGTTGGGGTTAAATAAAATTGCTTCAAAGCCATGAACATCCAGGCTCAGATCCCGACTCTGCTACCTGCTAGCTGTGTGGCCTCAGACAAGAGCTTTCTAAGCCTTGCTTGCTTTAAAAATGCATTACAGATTTTACACAGCAGCTACTGAACTTACGAAACACAGTAATTTCGTAGAAAATGAGGCTCTGAAATCAGGTCATCATTCTAAGATATTTTCAGAAAAGCAACTCATTGAAAATACCCAGGCTATTTTTTTGAAGACAAAAGTTTAAACGGGGAGGCATTTGGTTAATTACCATCCAAAGACTTTTAGCACTTGCTGTGTCTGTTAGCAAAGTTAAAGATTTAATTTTTACCCGAAGGCAGTGAACTAATTCTTGATATTCACATGAAAACATTGATTCAGATATTACTGATTTTAATGTAAAATTTAGAAATAGAGGGGCACCGGGGTGGCTGGGTGGGTGAGTGTCCAATTCTTCATTTCAGCTCAGGTCAGGATCCTAGGGTCGTGGGATGGAGCCCTGCTCAGCGTGGAGCCTGCTTAAGATTCTGTCTCTCTCCCTCTGCCCCTTTCCTCCACTCACGCCTCCTCTCTCCCTCTCTCTCTCTCTCTCCAATAAAATTAAAAACAACTTTAAAATTTAGAGATACAAATGATTGAAGGTTTTATTTGTTTTCATTGAGATGTAATTGACATGCAACATTATGTTCGTTTCAGGTTTGCAACATAATGATTTGAAATTTGTATATGTCCTACTGTATGGTCACCACAATAAGCGTAGTTAATATCCATCACCATACATAGTTACAAAAACTGTTTTCTTTGATGAAGAATTTTAATATTCAGTTCTCCTAGCAACTACACGACTTAGCAAATATCCAGCATTAAGTATAGTCCCCATGATCTACATCACATCCCTTTTTAAAAAACATTGCTTATTTTAAAAACAATTTAAAATTTTAGATCTTAGAAAAATCAAATCTAGGGATGTATGAAAACATAACTGAGAGTTTTATAAGCGTCTCTTTTCTTCATTTTTCTCCTAAGGAATCCTTCTTAGAAGCTTAAAAGAAATACGTAGGTCAATATTTTGTCCACTATCCATCGTATATTAAGTCTGCTAAAAATTTTAACTTACAATGTCAGCTCTACCAACATTTCCATCATGCATCAGCCTGAAGAATCAAGATCCATGCAACGGGTGCAAATTTTATACACTTATAACAACTCTGGAATATATCTTTAGATTTTCTGTGGACATTAAAGTGGTCTATTGTGGCCTGTCTCCCCCTTAATTTCATCCCAAAGTGTAAATTAGAGACTGTCAAGCACCAAACACAGCTGGGATAGAGGCGCCCAACAGTGATGTCAAACTCCCCAAAAGTAACAGTCTTAACCTGAGTATTTCAAGAAGTAACAGCAAAGTTTCTTCTTCCTATAACTACATGGAGAAAGTGAAGGACTGACAAGATTTCCCACCCTCCACCGGCAGGAGAGAAAGACGCGATGGGAAGAACCGCTTATGATTCTGCTCAGTGGATTTGTGTAAATCTACGCATTATAAAAAATGAAAAAGAACTCACATTGCTCTCAATAGTATGGGCATCGATTTTGTTCCCCTTGGTGATTTAAAAACATATCTGGGTCTGGATGTCTGTGCTCTTAAAACTGCAATCTGTCAACTTTGTTGTTGACATATGGCATTGGTAGGGGTTGATTCATGCTTGTCTTTAAAAAAAAAAAAACTTCTTAAAACTGTACGCCTTTATCAGAAGTCGCCCCCGGGCTATTTACAAGTGCCATGGTTACAGTCCTGCTAGACTGATGATATTCACATGCAGGAAACAATGCAAGGAAAACAGGATTTGAACGGCTCCGACTGCACTGGCCCAAGAATTCCAGGAAGTGATTGTACTTTATGAAACCGTCTGTGCTCCCGCTAGATTGTCTATAGCTTTTAAGGTCAAGTCCTATCACACTGAGTTTGCAATGCCCTTTGTAACAACGCGGAGTGTTTATGGAGCTGAGTACATGCTGTATTGTTTACCAGGCTGTGTGGTTGAAAGGTGCGATATCCCAGTCTGCCGTTCAGGATGGCACTGGGAATCCATCACGGGCTTTTCCGACACAGGCTTGGGATCGGTTCAAAGAGGCGCTAGCAACAGCCACAACGCTGCTCAGCGCATGGAGAAAGTCACGAAGCCCGCGGTCTCTGACGGGAGAGCCGGGGTGAGATAAATGTGGGGAGCATTCTGAGTTTATGTTCTAAGAGTTCTGTGCTTCCTGGTGTGGCCGAGCAACCTCTCCTTGGAAGGAGCAAGGGGCTGGTATACAGTATTCCGAGAGTGCGGAAAGGAGATCGAGACAACAATGGAATTTACTTCTTCGTAAGAGAGCTGGGAGGCAGCCAGGC
The DNA here is from genome assembly GCF_022079265.1 of Lynx rufus. NCBI lineage: Eukaryota > Metazoa > Chordata > Mammalia > Carnivora > Felidae > Lynx > Lynx rufus. The sequence continues at coordinate 130,282,472 of NW_025814878.1, forward strand.
ATTCCAGGCCTTCCTTGCTCTCGGATTCTTTGATTTCTCTGCAGTGCATGATGACTAGAGATGCCTTGTGCCGCTGGACTCGGGCTGCTGGAGCCGGTTGGTGGACACTAAATCTCTCTGTAGCTGCCAGACTAGACATGACCTACCAGACCCTAGTTTGCTCCCTTGGGATGAAGGATGTTGAACCAGCAACACCCCATAGCCCTTGTGAAGGACCCTGTAGCCGTGGGACCACCTGGGTCTGCATCCTTTCACTTGGCATCCACTGCTACCCGGGCTTAAGCCGACTGACTTCCTGGAGGCGTTCACAGGCGACGCACCAAAGTCATGGCACCTTGGGGGCAACCGTGACCGCACACGGTTTTTCAGTACGTGAGCCGAATGAACCTCAGTGGGTGATCCTTGGGGTCAAATCAACCAATGTAAATTTAATGCAGCCTATTCGTTTGCAGGTTAAGTGACTCGTCAGTAAGTGCCATTTCCTCTAGGGTGGGAAATCAACGGACGACAGTGAGATACACTCCATCCAGCCTGACATTATGCGCCTCAATATGTATCTAGTTTCACGATGGGGAGTTGTATTTTGTTGAATGTATTTATTTTTACATTTACGGATATCCTCAGATTCATCTTTAAATTGATAGGTATGCTGTGAACAAAATTTCCCAGCTTTCTTTAAACTTTTTAGTAAAACTCGGGGTGCCTGGGTGGCTCAGTCAGTTAGGTGCCTGACTTTGGCTCAGGTCATGATCTTGCGGTTCGTGAGTTCGAGCCCCATGTCGGGCTCTGGGCTGACGGCTCGGAGCCCGGAGCCTGCTTCGGATTCTGTGTCTCCCTCTCTCTCTCTGCCCCTCCCCCGCTCACACTCTGTCTCTCTCTCTCTCTCTCTCAAAAACAAATAAACATTAAATTTTTTTTTAATTCTTTAAACCTTTTAGTAAAACTTAGTTCTTCCAAGTGGGCTCATAGAGGGTCATAGTTGGATGCAGTAGTGAGTATAACTGCCTAATAAAAAAATGAGTCGTTTGCTAACTACTAGTCAAAACACACAAAACTAAATAAGATAAAAACAGAGAGGGATGGAGGCAAACCATAACAGACTCTTAAATACAGAGAACAAAACTGAGGGTTCCTGGAGGGAAGGGAGGGCGGATGGGCTAAATGTGTGGTGGGCATTAAGGAGGACACCGTTGGGATGAGCACTGGGTGTTATATGTAAGTTACAAATCACTAAATTCCACTCCTGAAACCATCGTTACTTTATTCATTAAGTGACTTGAATTTAAATAAAATTCAAAATAAAATAAAAATAAAAGACAGCACTCATCAGGCAAAAAAATATGGTAGAAAACACAGATCAGTAGTCCTAGATCTTCGCTCTGGTTTTGGCTTTGGCACTAACTACTAGGAAATTTCACTTCTGCTGTTTGTAAGCAGTTGGGATAATCACTCCCTGAACCTTTGTCTTTTCATCTTCAAATGGAGGAGCTTTAAATAGGTGATCTCTAAGGGCTTTCACATCTATAAAGATAGGATCTGAATATTTGGCCTCTAGAAAAGAAGAGTCTGTGGAGGGGGAGGGTGAAGGCTTCCCGGAGAAAATAGGAAAATAGAAAAATGCACATAGTGGAAAAAGAACCAAGGTACAAAATTTTGAGGATGAATCCGGATGCAAAAAGAAAAAAAAAGACTTGGTACTTTATGTTTGCATAGCACTTTTTAAAAAACCACTCCAGCAAAAAAAAAAAAACAAAACAAAAACGAAAAACGAAAAAACAAAGCGATTCCACATTCATTAAATCCTCAGAAAAAGCCTGGGAGGTTGATATGATAATTTTCAATTCACAAATAAGGAAGCTGAGTCTTGTTGAAGGTACATGGTGTTGAAGGCTTGCATACAAAAAACCCAAATGAAGCTCTCTGGATCCGAGACCAGGGTTTCTTAAACAGTCCAAATAAAAGGGCAGTGGTGGTGCCTGATGGGGAAGATTTACAATTGAGAACATGTCTATGCTCGGTTCTCCTTTCTGTATCGTGTTTTGTTTTCTTGATGTTTTATGTGGCAAAATGCAAAAGGCCACTCACTGGCCCTTTGTAAGAACAATTTCTGACTTTAACTGTGCTAATTTTATTTTTCACCCTGTGAAGACATGCACACGTAGAAAAGAAAGGAAATTATGGAGCTATTTATTTGGGGTATAGCTTGGCTAAAAGAAATATATACATTAGAGATTATGAAAACCATTTTTTGTGCCCTAAATGCTCTCAGCACATTGTCAGATGATATAAATAAATAGTAATTGCTTTGTTTATTCAATATTTAGGCAGTTAGAGCTAACAAAAGCATTAAGTGTTACATATATGAATATAAAATATGTGAGGCGCAAAAATGCAGTTTTGTAGGGGAAAATATAGTTTGCAATTCTTGTATTAGGAAAGAGGAAAGACTTAAATTTAAATGACCTCAATACCGATTCTTTTTTTTTTTTTTTTTTCAACGTTTATTTTTGGGACAGAGAGAGACAGAGCATGAACAGGGGAGGGGCAGAGAGAGAGGGAGACACAGAATCAGAAACAGGCTCCAGGCTCTGAGCCATCAGCCCAGAGCCCGACGCGGGGCTCGAACTCACGGATCGCGAGATCGTGACCTGGCTGAAGTCGGACGCTTAACCGACTGCGCCACCCAGGCGCCCCCCTCAATACCGATTCTAAGAAACTAGAAAAGGAGCAAGAGAAGAAACCCAATGAAAGAAGTAATACGAATAAGTCCAGAAACAAAACAGTAAAATTTCTGATAAATATTCAAAAAGCTACAGGTTGTTTGGGAAGACAAAATTCTGGTAGGTTTATCATAAAGAGGATATGCAAACAAATAGCATAGGCATAAAAAAGGAGAAATAAATATTATTCCCACAGATGTTTAAGAAGAAAATATGATGAACATCTTTAGGCTTGTAAGTTTGTAAACTGATGAAATATATGAATTTGTAGGAAACAGAAACTTTGAAAAATACGTCAAGAGGAAATAGAAATCCCTTACAAATTAGAGGGGCGCCTGGGTGGCTCATTTGGTTAATCCTCCGACTTGGGCTCAGGTCATGATCTCGCAGTTTGTGAGTTCAAGCCCTGCATCAGGCTCTGTACTGACAGCTCAGAGCCTGGAGCCTGCTTCTGATTCTGTGTATGTCTCTCTCTCTCTCTCTGCCCCTCCCCCGCTTGTGCTCTGTCTCTCTCTGTTTCTCAAAAATGAATACATGCAAAAAAAATTTTTTTTAATAAAAAAGAAAGAAATCCCTTACAAATTAGAAATATAATTGAATCTGTAGTTTAAAACCTCATAAAGGAAATGTCATGCCAGATTTTTTGACTTGGGAATTCTACCAAACGTTTTTTATACAGGCTCTTCCAAACAATAGAAAAAGATGGAACACTTCCTACCATATTTCATGAGACTTGTACAAAAACTAGCCAAGAACAAAGCAAAGCAAGGAATATTACAAGTCGGGATTATTGTCATTCACTACATTTACAAGTTAAGGGAGATAAACCAGATAATTACCCCCAGAGCAGCAAAAAATTGTATAATGATATTCAGTAACCATTTCTAATAAAACTTTTGGCAATGTAAGAACAGGAGACAATGTCTTTAACTTGATGAAGGAGATCTGTAAAACTCCAGAGCAAACATCATACATAATAGGAAAAAATTGAAACTCTTTCTTCCGAAATTATGAGCAAAACAGGGATGACCCTATCACCACTTATTTTCCATATTGTCATGGAAGTCCCAACCATCGTAGTAAAACGTAAATAATTGATTAATGGAATCCATCAATCAAGAACTAAGAAGTTCAAGAATTGAAAAGAAAGGAACAGATCTTTTGTTAATAGGTGATATGAAAACCCAAAATATCAAAAGATGAATTATTTCATTTTTGGGGCGCCTGGGTGGCGCAGTCGGTTAAGCGTCCGACTTCAGCCAGGTCACGATCTCGCGGTCCGTGAGTTCGAGCCCCGTGTCGGGCTCTGGGCTGATGGCTCAGAGCCTGGAGCCTGTTTCCAATTCTGTGTCTCTCTCTCTCTCTGCCCCTCCCCCGTTCATGCTCTGTCTCTCTCTGTCCCAAAAAAAAAAAAAAAAAAAAAAGATGAATTATTTCATTTTTTAAATTAATAACAAATCAATTAGCAAACAAAATTCATTTCTAGCTATGTTCAGATACAAAATGTATTTTAAAATACCTTCTACAGGGGCGCCTGGGTGGCTCAGTCAGTTAAGCATCTGGCTCGTGATTTCGTCTCAGGTCACGACCTCACGGTTCGTGAGTTCAAGTCCAGGATCAGGCTTTATGCTGACAGTGCAGAGTCTGTTTGGGATTCCCTTTCTCTCTCTCTCTCTCTCTCAAAATAAATAAACTTGAAAATAAAATACCTTCTATGATAAGTGAAATAAGTCAGTCAGACAAGGACAGATATCTTATGTTTTCACTAATAGCTGGATCTTGAGAAACTTAACAGAAGACCATGGAGGAAGGGAAGGGGAAAAATATAGTTACAAACAGAGAGGGAGGGAAGCAAACTGTAAGAAACTCTTAAATACAGAGAACAAACTGAGGGTGGATGGGGGTGGGAAGCAGGGGAGGGTGGGTGAGGGGTATTGAGGAGGGCACCTGTTGGGATGAGCACTGGGTGTTACGTAAGCCAACTTGACAATAAATTATATTAAAAAATAAATAAATAAATAAATAAATAAATAAATAAATAAATAAATTACCTTCTACAAAAGCAACAAATGATATAAAGTACATAAATACATAAGAATAAATCTAACAAAAACATATACAAGGTATGCATAATTAGAAGGCTTTTCAAAGTTCATTAAAGAACTCAATTAATGGAAAAATACACCATGTTCTCAAGATATGAAGAGTCATATCATAGGGTTGTAAATTCTCCTCAAAGGGACCTAAACAGTAAATATGATTACAATCACAATTTCAGAAAGTTTATTTTTGAAATTTAACAAGCTGATTTTGAAATTTACATAACAGAATGAAAGGAAAATGGACAGCCAATATCTTTTCAGGGAAGGAAAATAAAAAGAAGGAATCCGTGTTCTTAGCTGTAGAGACTCATGTAAAACTATGCTAATTAGGATACCAACAAGGCGATATTGCACGCTAATTAACAACTAGATCAAAGGAATGGAATGGAGAACTTAGAAGCAAACCCACGTATAACATGGAAACTCAATTTATGACAGAGATGGCATTTGAAATCAATAAAAAAAGACAGACTATTTAATAAGCACTACATCTAAAAAAAACTTTAAGATTTTTTTAAGTAATCTCTACACCCAACGTGGGGCCCAAACTCACATACCCAAGATCAAGAGCCTCACGGTGTACTGACTGAGCCAGCCAGGTGCCCCCTACATTCAAATTTTTAAAACTGAAATTACACCCCTTTCTCATAGTATACACAAAAATCAAATTCCAAGAGGATTGAAGAAGTAAAGGTGAAAATCAGAAGTATAGAATCCCAAAAGGAGGTATCTATAAACAGAACTTAAAATTCACAAACCCTAAATAATACGGTTGAAGAATTCAATGACTTTAAAATTAAGAACAATTTCTTTGTCCAATGAGCCCACCAGGAGAGTGAAAATAATTAGCTTTGGAGTGAGAAACCATAATTACCCTGTATATAATGTGTAAAAGTCAAGAAACTCCACATAGTTAAAATTTTGGCCTATCACTATTACTGCTTTATTAAGAGCTTGAATCAATTCATAAGAAAAAGAGGAGTAACCCCATAGAAACATGGGCAGATTACCAAAAAGTAATTCCAAAGAAAGTAAACACACATGGCCTGTAATAAACACATGAAGAGATGTGCAGCTTCTTCAGTAATCAGAGAAATACAAAGACAAGATCACAATGAGATTTCACTCCATAGGTACCAGATTGAAGAAAGAAAAACAATTTTGGACATTAGCGTGTGTGAGAGACAATGTTGAACCATAGGAACTCTCATCTACATCTGGGCGGGAGGCGGGGTTTAAATGTGTACTACTACTTGGAAAACAGTTTGAAATTGCCGAGAAATCGGAACATTCATAGTTTATGACCCACTAATCCACTTCGAAGTCCATACTCAGAGACTCTTGCATATGCACACCAGGAGACAAGTACCCGAAAATCCATATCGGTGTTCTTTGGAGAGGTCCCAAACTAGCATTCACACGTGGGCCAAAATCAGAGGAAATAAAGCAGAATGAACAAATTCTAATGTGCATCAAGGTAGAATAAATGAATTCCTGTGAAGGAATACCCCACAACAGTGGAAAAGAGTGAGCTACAGACACAAGCATCCACGTGGAGAGGTCCCTAAATGATAAGATTGAGCAAGAGAAGAAAGTCCCAGGGAAGTATAAACACTTGTATTTATTGGATATCTTTGATAGTTCCTTGATATAAAATCCCACAAAAGTCAAAACTAAACTATAGTCTGTTTAGGGATGTGTACAGGAATGTTGAAACAACACGCACACACACACACACACACACACACACCTGTATACAGACATAGACATGGATATATACTTTTTAAAGCAGGGGATGATCGACACAAAATTCAAGATAGTGGTTACCTCCGATGGGATACAGGGAGCAGCTGAAAGTTTCACGCAGGAGGATTTAAGCGATAAGTTCTGTTCTGTTGCTAAAGCTGGGTGGTAGGCAGGTGGGTATTCATTTTATTGTAATTCTTTACAGTACAGGTATACTTTAGACACTTCTGCGTATGGATGATACGCCTCGTAATAAAAATAAACAAATCTATGCTTCCCTCACCGTTCATGCCCAGAAGCACTTCAAAATATCTTAGTCTTTGCCTCTGGATCATTTCGGTAGGAAATGTTTAGGAAGCCCTGCCTCAATCAGTGTAAGCGATGAGCTTTAAGGTTTGTCTGGATGAGATAATACATCACGAGAGAGGGCGCCGGCTTCCCCAGGGTGGGGGGACGTGAGAGGTAAGAGATAGGAATTAGTGGGCACCATTGCCAACATGCTTCACGTAGTAATTTCACCCGATGTGGTCCCTGCCTTGCAGAATTGCCAAAAGTTGGAAATCCTACATCAGTCACCACTTCCCTGGTGACGTCAGCTCTTCATGTAAATTCCGCATCATGGAGGGCTGAATATTCATCACAAAATAGGAGGAAATGGAAAACAAAGACGGAGCCCAAGAAGTGGAACGCAAGGGCTGGGGTTTCTCCCTAAATTCCCCTTACACATGTGTTGAGGTTCTCCTTGGTTAAGTATCGGAAAACACGTCATGTTTTATGGGGAGGGGGTTCCCCCTAAAAAGAACAGTTTATTCCCATACTAGAAAGAATGGCAGTGTTTTCATTCCTTATTACGTGATAGCACCAGAAGGGAGGGATCTTGTTTAGGGATATACACACGTTTGTGAAACTATAAAGAAAAGCTGGGAATAACAGAAAAATGAAATGGGCACTTACCTCTGATCCCTGAGATTTACCAGGTAAGGAGGGCGGTTCTAAAACACTGGCAATATCCAATTTTTTAATCTGGCCGATGGGTCTGTGGCCTTTCCTTTCATTTGTTACTCTTTCATTTTACACTCTCTTTTCTACGCATTATAAATTTCCCAGGACAGGTTTATTTGCTTTATTTTACCCAAAGTTCTATTTCGATGTGAAAAAAAGAAAAAGCAAGGATAAACATAGGAGCAGGTACAGAATCCAGCAGGCCAGCGTGAGAGAAATTTGTCATGTACACCTGTGCTTTCGTCAGGCTCAGAATTTTAAATACACACTTTTCACAGGAGACATTTTAAATGCTCTCCCCCTGACCCAGACAAGTCACAAGCATCTGCTGGGATGCTATGGGTTGACTGAAAACGGAAAGGAATACCAGAAGAGAAGCCACTGAGTTTGCGACCCAGTTGGCCTGCCAGAAGCAATTCGAGAAAGATTCCAAAAGCGTCATGTCAATAGACGTCGAACAACACTGAGTCAGCTAGAGAGCTGCCCCTGTGTACATCAGTTTGCTTGCTGTGGCCTTAGCTATGTCTTCCCCAGAATAATTATTATCAGTGTGCCCTTTTGCTCTCAAAAACATCCTGGTAAATTAAGTACATAAGGGAAAAAATGTAATGGTACTGTGGGAGGTCAAGGACTCATCCAGGAAGACTTTGTTTTCTGTTTTTGTGTTTGTTTTTTATTTTAGAGAGAGAGTGTGTGTGTGCAAGCAGGGGAGAGGGCAGAGGGAGAGAAAGAGAGAGAGAGAGAGAGAGAGAGAGAGAGAGAGAATCTCAAGCAGACTCCACACTCAGCACAGAGCTTGACACAAGGCTCGATCACTCGACCCTGGGATCATGACCTGGACTGAAACCACGGGTCAGATGTTCAACCATCCAGGAGCCCCTGATCCAGGAAGACTTTATAAAAAGGGAGAATCTGAAGCTTAGATGCTAGGCTATAACTGGCAAAAAAAAAAAAAAAAAAATGGAGAAAACTGTTGAAAAAGAAATCGAGAGAGAGAAAAGAAAAGGGAGAAGAAGATCTGTATGAAAACGAAATGTACAAAGAGACAGAGAACAGAAACACACTTCTCAATACAGAGAACAAACTGGGGGCTGCCAGCAGGGAGGGTGGGGGGTGGGCAAAATAGGCGAAGGGGATTAAGAGCTACGAACTTCCTTTTGTAAAGTAGGTAAGTCACAGAGATGAAAAGTACAGCAAGGTCGCTAAGATGGCAATAACTTTGGATGGTGACAGATGGGAGCTACTCTTGTGGTGAGAATTCGTAATGTACAGACTTGTCCAATCACCCTGTCGTGCGCCTGAAACGAACATAACATTGCGTGTCAACTGCATTTCAATAAAAATAAGTAAACACACAAATAAATAGGGGGAAAAAATGCAAGAGGAGTAGCTCTGATTTTCTGGACCAACTTTTCTTTTGCTTTGAGCTTCTGAAGAGCGTGCCTGGGGTTCTTTGCCCCTCGATTCCCTTTCCATCCGAGATGGGAACTGGAAGGTCCAGTTGGGACACCTGGGAACTGGAAGGATCAGAGTTGACTGAGCGATTAGGGAGGGGCTCATTTCAAGCCCTCCACCGTGTCTGTGGAAGAAAGGGTGGAAGCTTCCCCCACACACCCCCCCCTCCCGTCCTACCCAGGAGAGCTTGTGACCTGTGTTCTTGTTATTCCCCAATACACATTCTTGTGGCTTTGTTAGTTAATTGGAATGCTGGAATTTATGAGCTCTCCTCTTTTGACCCCTTTGGGCTGAATTTATCAACATTCTCCCATTTTATTAACAAAAGAAAAGAAATTATTTTTAGGTGTGATGACCACAGAAGGCTGACACCAGACCCTCCCAAGCATGTTGCAACTCTGCAAGATGGTCCTGTGAGGCTCTTTCTCCCCACACGTGGTCTCAGCTCATAAGTCATTGTTTTGCAAACCTTGTCCTAAGAGGGTCAAGTCACAAAGTTTTTGTTTTGTTTTGCTTTTGCTTTTAAGATAATCTCAATTTGCATATAACCATACGGTGAATTATAATAGCTTATAGCAGAAAGGGGAGGGACAGAGAGATAAAACAGAGTTAAGGAGTGAGCAGAAATGATGACGCGTCACAGAGAAACTGGAAAACTACAAGTTGTGATAGGAATCGTTTTCTTTTTCTTTTTTCATCTTTTCTTTCTAAACAGTGACTGAATCAGGAGGGGTGAGATCTGACGGGGGTCCCAGATGCAATATGTCTGCAGGTTTGTGGATGAGGAGGTGAGGAGTTGGACCAGCTAGGAAACCCTTCAGGGAACGAAATTCAAATGAACAAGTTTCAGCATCCCACAGGCATACCCAGCCTGGGGGAGATCTCAGCCTCCAGACACCCCAGGAAAAACATGAATAGTGGAGTCACTAGAATATAAGCGATTTAATTTGACTCAGGAGAATGAGTAGAGAGAAAAGCCCAGGTTCCCAGCCGTGGAATCAGACACTCCTAGGAGGAAAAAAAAAAATGCCATTTGCTAATTTATTCATTGACTTATTTATTCAAAATGAATAACAATAATCAAGTCATGGTTTAGCTACAAGAGGAAAATTTTATTGCTCTCAGGTCTGCTAAACTCTGGGTATGAATTTCTTGATCACTCAGAATTATTCTAAAATGCTGCAACATATTTAAGAAAGACCCTTGGCGGAGCGCCTGGGTGGCTCAGTCAGTTAAGCCTCTGACTTCATGTCATGATCACACAGTTCGTGAGTTCGAGCCCCGCGTCGGGCTCTGTGCTGACAGCTCGGAGCCTGGAGCCTGTTTCGGATGCTGTGTCTCTCTCTCTCTATATGCCCTTTCCCTGTACATGCTCTGTTTCTCTCTCAAAATAATAAATAAACATGAAAAAATTTAAAAAAAAAGACTGTTGGTGGCAAAAAGACTCACACCAAAGCTTAAGCAGATTCATGCCAACTCTAATGGTTCAGTAAACATGATCAGTCATGTCTTCACTTTTCTTGGTTTCAAGGCTGCCACTTTTTCTACATGGGCAACTCAGTTCTCCCCTTGAGTATCTGCTTAAAAAAAGAAAGGAGTCAGGAGTCCTATGTTAGACTGTCCCTTGACTCCCTGTGGCCAAAGTGTTGAGACTTATGAATACGAAGGACAATGACAAAGCAATGTACAAGAATTTCTCCCCATCCACACCAACTCCAACAAATGTCATAATAATGGAGATTTGGGAAGTGGAAACTTTTCAGTAAAGTAAAAGGTCTTGACAGAATTGAACTTGGAACAAGGAAGAGAGGCATATAATTTGTGTTTTAGAACGTAGATGTCCACCATATATATATATATATATATATATATATATATACATATATATATATATATACTTGTTCAATCCTCATTAAAGCGCTGTGCCAAGTATTTATTTTTTCCCACTCTTTTTCCAAATAATGGGCGAGGTCCACTCTTTCCCAGAATGGAAAAGGTGGTGATGGCAACTTCCCCTCAAGAAACTAGCTGAGCCTCTTAGCTGGGATGCCAAAGGGAAGCCATCCAGAAAGAAAGCTTCCAAGTATCGGGACGGGATTTTTCTCTTGAACATTCAAGTTCACTTGCCCCTTTAGACGACTTTCAGCATCTCCCCCCTTTTAAAACAAATCCACTTGGGAGAAGTCTTCATTTTAAGTGCTATCGACATCTGGATTAATTTTGAAGTGATGCCTCAGTAGAAACTTGTGCATAGTCAGATGACTCTTGTGGAAGGACAAGTGACTGATGAGTATGGATGTGAAGGTGGAAGAGAGACGGCAAAGACTTCAGGAGACAGACAACAGTAGAAGAGAAGAGGAGAGGACAAGGAAGCTTAATTTCTCAGATTTAAAACTTTTATCTGAACTAGATCTGGTCGTTTTAGGAATTAGCTCCTGCAATGCCATGCAATACCCAGTCATCTGGCAAACCTTTATTGAACACCTGGTATGTTCCAGACACTCAGTTCAAGTCTAGGCATTCAAGACTGAACAAGACATAGAGATGACTTCTATCACAGACTGCCTCCCGGAGGAAATTACATCTACATTGAGCTGTGAAGAAGGAATTCACAAGAAGGGCAGGTAGCCAGACATAGCCATGTGTGACTCCCAGTTCAAAGGGACCCTCAAGGATTGCTTACGATTCTTTCATTTTTCCTCAAAGTCTCTACACTTTATCTCCTGGAGCCTTCAGTGCCACCTCCTATCTACTTGCTGTCAGGAGACGACCTAGGCTCCTGTTTCTCAGAGAAAGAGGGGCTACCATTCATGAAATCTTCCATTTCTCTCCATCATCACTCATCTATAACTCCCCATTCCTACCTAAGACGAAGTGAGTCTTAAAGGAAAATGTATCCACCCTCCCCCCTTGATGTAACCGAGTCTCTCTTCAATCACTGAAACCTGTACCTTTTCTATCTTTTCTGGAACCTATGACACCACTGTCTCCAACTTCTCTTATGCCTTCATCTTATTTCTTAGCCCTAGTTCAGCATGAAAAATGCTCAGTTTTTCTCCCTCTTAAAAGCACACACACGTGCTCACTTCGGCAGCACATATACTAAAAAAGCACACACACACACCACACACACACACTCACAAATGTTTATTAAAACAATTCCCATCTGGTTTTCCCCTACCTGTACTTCATTTTTATTTCTTAATCTCCCCCATTTGTTTTTATTAATCTCCCCATTTACAAATCAATGAATTCTTAGCAACTCTTGACCTAATTGACCTTTCTGTGCTATTAGACATTACTGTGTCTTCCTTCCTCCAGTGCCCTCCTTTCTAAAATATTAACTCCTTCCCTGTTCTTTTATCTATTTAATTATTCCTTCCAGATATCTTCTCATTCCTCAGCCTTTAAATATTTGTAGCCCCAAGGGTTCAGGTCTCGATCTGCTTCTCATTCCATTAGCTCTCCCAGGTAATTTTATTCATTTTTAGAGCTTCCTCTCTCTGACTTCTTATGCCCGACCAACAATAATTTCTAGTAGATCTCTTTTCCTTATATGTATCGATTCTAACCTAAATCCAACGTACTGTCATTACTCAATGTTGGCCAGCCTCGTCTCTCACCTTGTTTAGAATTAAAGCCTATTAATGCATCTCTGCCTTTATTCTGGCAACCTTCCAATTCTTCTTCCACTGTTTGCCAGAGAGATCTTTCTAAGTGATAAGTCTTATTTTGTTCTCCTGCTTCAACACTGGAGTGGCTCTTCATTGCCTTCAGGATACAGTTCAAACCCTTATGAAAATTATCATTGTGACACAGAGACTCACTTAAGATCAGACCCAATCTACTTTGTTGATCCCTCTCCCCTTCTTTCCACTCCAAGCACACGCTTGGGGAAAATTTTTCAATACCCTCCAACCACACCATGATTTGCACACTGCACGCCTTTGCTTCTGCTGAAATTTCAGCCTGGAATCCCTTACTTGAATTTCTACGCACGGAAAAATTATACTCACTCTTCAAAATACAAAAAAATTATTGCATCCTCTGCAAAGTATTTTTTTTTTTTTGAGAGTGAGAGAGCAGGGGAGAGACAGAGAGAGGGGAGAGAGAAAGAATCCCAAACGGGCTCCACACTTGTAGCATGGAGCCCAGTGCAGGGCTCAAACCCACGAACCAGGAGATCATGACTTGAGCTGAAGTCAAGAGTCAGGCGCTTAACCAACTGAGCCGCTCAGGCACCCCTGCCAAGCATTTCTTGATATCCCTCCTTACTCTCTCTACTCCACAAAAACACATCTCCCAGGCCAATTTAGTTACTGTTTCTTATTTTCTCCTCTAATATTTTATTCATTCCACTACTTATAGCCCTTACCATATTGTTCCATGATCATATGATAACTATGTTTCTCCTAGGAATTCAAGGGCCTAACCCATCATGTTAAGGACGGGTAATGTCACTACTGGAGCAACAATGATCTAGAACATTCAAGCTAGTGAGCCATCTCATAGACTGCCGTGTGTGGTTAGTATCCTCCTGCTGGAGAGGAAAGTCGATCTAATAACTTCCGAAAGTGTCTGTACTACCATGGTTCTTTGAACAGCTTCTTGTGCCATTGCTTCACCACAGAATCCACCTAGCTGATGCCTTTGTTTTCTGAAGGCCACCCTGTGAACAGCGGCAGAAAAAGCAGCATCTCTCTTACCACATCACAGGCGCCATTATTGAAGGCGACATCTTGACAGCATGCAGGCTTGCTCTCATTCCCAATTGCCTGGATGAACAGAATGACATTTTTAGGGCTGTTCCATAAACAGAATCATTTTGAGAAAGGGTCACAGCACTTGGGCTTTCCAATATGTGGCTTACTGTGGTACACAGAATAGTAGAAATGAATTTACCGTGTGTTATTGACCTGTTGGTTCAAAAGAACGTCCTTAAGATCAACCCAAAAAAAGAGGGTGCTTCTGAAGTCTGAGGAGCTTTTTCTTTTCTCAAATGGGAATTGAAACGGAGATATAGCTACAAACCCAAGAGAAAATTTAATCTAATCATAAGTACTAGAAATCCCAAGCGAGCATCTACCATGAGCCAGTTGAGTGAGATATAAACAGACACGTGACTGTGCAAATAACATTATATGGAAAGGATTTAAGCTCCGTGAATACATTCTCAGACAAAATTCTTTTAAGCGACAGTTTTAGAATACACGATGGAAGTGGTGGGCCTCACGTGAACAGTGACAAAATGGTAGCAGTTCAACTTTGAAAATTTGCCCTGTTCTTTCACCTTCTCCAGTACAGTATGGATGAAACATCTGCTTCACAGAAAGACATAGGTTAAGTACGATAAGTGAAATGGTAGTTGCCTTGGTTCTTAGGAGAAGCCACACACGATAAGGCCAAGGCATTTTCATCTCTCCCGTATATTGTTCATTCATTCAGCAATAGTCACTGTGCACTCACTATGTGTCAAGCCGTGCTCTAAGTGTGGGGATGAGTAGAGAACAGAAGAGACAAGAAGAGCAAACATTCGGTGGAGGAAGAGAAAAGCAAATGAAAGAAAGAAGCTATATATTGGAAGATGGTAAATTGTATGGTGAAAAATCAAGGGAAGGGGGACAGGGAAGTCTAGGGTTGGAGGTGGATTCCAACTTTGATGGCATGATGCTCTGGGAAGACCTCACTGAGAGCAACAGTTGAAAGGCACCGGAAGAGGTAAGCGAGATGAGTTGCAAACAGGAAGGTATCTGGAAGAAGAGCATCTGGGGCAGAGGGCAGGGGCACCCAGGTGGGAAGGGTTTGAGATGGGAACAGGACTCTGCGTTCAAGGAACGGTGAAAAGGCCAAGGTGAGGGGAGAAAGATCCGAGTTAGCAGGAGACCAGATGCACAGAGCCTTAGAGTCCGTTAAAAGGATTGGCTTCTCTGAGAGAGATGGGGAGTCCCTGGGGGACTTTACTTAGAAGAGACACATGGTCTCCCTTGAGTCTTAAAGCTATTCCTCTGGCTGCTGTTTTGAGAATAGATTTGTGGGAAGGTAGGCTGTTGTAGGAACGCAGTTCATGGTTAGGGCAGGAAGGTAGCAATGGAGGCCATGGAAATTGGTCAGACTGAGTGTATTTTGTAGGTAGAGACCGCAGGATTTCCTATTGCAATGAACTTGGGGGTAAGAGAAAGGAAGGAGTTGAGACTGACAGCATGACTATCGTCCTGGCAAATGGAAGAATGTACTGGTCATTATGATTCTACTGGTGTGAAATTAGTTCAATATGGGGGAACTTAAGGCAAATAATTTAACATGATCTCTTCTTCTACATGCGTGTATATCTTTCCAAATGGTAAAAATGTGAATACTCAGTTAAGAAGGTTCAGGGGCGCCTGGGTGGCTCAGTCGGCTGAGCGTCCAACTTCGGCTCAGATCATGATCTCACAGCTCGTGAGTCCGAGCCCCGCGTCGGGCTCTGTGCTGACAGCTCGGAGCCTGGAGCCTGCTTCGGATTCTGTGTCTCCCTCTCTCTCTGCCCCTAACCCACTCGCATCACATTCTGTCTCTGTCTCTCTCAAAAATAAATAAACATTAAAAAAAATTTTTTAAAGAAGTTTTAAAGACTTTGATTGAAAGAAGTTATATAATATTTTTTGCACATATATATGTGTGTGTGCATATATATATGCACATATATGCACACACATATATATAAATAGCTGTAAAAGGCTCACTTGATCCTAACAAAATATCTGTGATATAAACAGTTTTTTACAAAAAAAAAGATCCACGTTGAGGGGCGCCTCGGTGGCTCAGTCTGTTGAGCATATGACTCATGATTTCAGCTCAGGTCATGATTCCAGGGTCATGGGATTGAGCCCCATGTTGGGCTCTGCACTGAGGGTAGAGCCTGCTTGGGATTCTCTCTCTCTCTCTCTCTCTCTCTCTCACTCTCTCCCTCCCTCCCTCTGCCTCTCTTCTTCTCTCTTTCTCTGTCTCTCTCTTTCAAAAAAAAAAAAAAAAGGTCCACATGAAAGGGACAGACAGTACAGTGTTATTACCCAGACTTTACAAATGAAGAAACCGAGGCCCTGAGAAATTGTCACGCTGTTAGGATCCAATTCTGGTTCCTTCTCCAGGGAACTTCTACCGTAAACATTGCCTCTCTGATCACATTAAGCCCATGCATGTTACTTGGGTAAGAGTCATGATTTCTGTATGGAAGGGCTCTTGTGTTCTAACAACGAATGACCCCCCCCCCCCATCTAGAGACTGTGGATTGCTATTCTAAGAGATGATACATTACCAGATGTTTGCTTTTTTTTTTTCCTTTAAATCCTACTTCCCCATCCTTCAAGTTAGAAAGTCTTTAATCTGCGGCTCTGTCGTGCCAGATGTATCAAAGCTAAACTGTGAGGGTTGACTTGAAATGCAAATACTATTTTAACACTTTTCCAGCAAATACTACCTCTTGTACTAATGCTAGAGAATGTGAGATCAGTGGGTTGTGGAGTTCGGGTTATTTCTGCTTTTCGACGGCCTCTGCTTGCAATCCTAGAATGTTCTGAAGGCAGCAAGTCCTGCTAGAAGAGAAAGTTTATAACAATTTGTATTTCCTCTGCTGTGGGGCAAAGAAAACCTTAAATGTCGGTTTTATAGTCTTCTGTACCCTCGGGGGAATTTAGGTATGCAGCGCTTTGGCCGAGATAGGAAAGGAACAGCTCAGAGGTGGGGGCTGCTGCTTAAAATGTTCCTTTGTTTCGTTTTTTTCCTGTTATTGTATATGAAACTTTGAAACCATCCTGACTTTCCATTGCAGAGGCACAGACCAGCACAGGTACCAATAGCGGGGACTGCTTACATGAGGGGTGTACTGGGTTACTGGCTTTTATGGGGCTCCGAATGCAAGCAGAGGGGGCTTCGTGAAGAAGTTTCCACCGTGAGATTCAGAAGTCTTCCGGTTAGGGTAAGCTGTAACCCTTTGTCACCTTTGCGTGAAGGGTATCCTGTAAGGACATTCAACAAGGGAGCTTTCCAGGGATACAAGCAAGCGTAAAGCGGGGTCCTAGTTTACCCCCAAATCAAGTGGAAACTCAAAGGCTATGGGTTCTAAACCCAGTCTGTTTACTTGCCTTGTAAGAGAGGCAAAGTGTCTTTCAATTCCTTCTGCCTCCATTTCTTCATCTACTGAGTGTTGAATGCCACCAGTGTTATGTAAATACACAGATATCATCATTTCTTGGAAAATAAGGACTTTGTTTAGCCAACAAGTCTCCCTTTTCTGCGGAGCAGGGTGTGAATCGGAGCTCCTGGGTCTCACTCCGAAATTGGTGAAGATATTCTGAAGACGCTATGGAAGAGGCACTTTGGCTTTAGGTACATCACCCGATGACTGTGCAGAACTCTGGGAAGATCTCTTCTATTTTTCTTTTGGATAAATTACTCTGAAGAGATGAACTTAAAGTTCTGCTGGACTGACCCCATCTACCATGTTGAACAGCAAATTCCACCTTCACTTGCTGGGTTTATATTCCATACTCTCGCCTGGGCCACCTCTCCTCCCAAACACCACACACACACACACACACACACACACTTTTATGATTATTATTGGTTAGTCATTCTCCAGCTAGAAGAGGAAGGTAAACAGTGTTGGTGAAGAGACAGAGCAAACCATATATTTGGACCAACCTTTTAGGAGTGTTCATTTTAATTTTTATCTTGCTCCTGCTGATGGTAAATTTTAAGGGCTTGCGAGAGCCGCCTTATCCTGCAGACAAAGACCGGTCCCATCGCTCTGTTGCTAATGACTGGAGTGACCTCTAGTGGTGCCTTTATTATACGAGGAGGAAAAAAAAAAAAAAAAAAGCCCCAAGTACCAGCATCAGCTTTCTTACTGTGTTGCTTGTAAACTCAAAATTCACAAATTGCTCAAGAGGAAGCGAATGTAGCATTTGAGCTGACCGGTTTCATCACGAACACGTTAACGTCCACGGAGTAGTTTCAGCAATCCCTTCTGAACATCGTCACACCCTTTGTTTGCTTTACTCCGGACCCAAAGGAGTCCCATTCAGTTAGGACGACTTGGTTGCCCCCCAGGTACCGGACACCGTGCTCGACAGAAAGGGATACACGAAGACGCAAACTGGCCAGGCCTCTGCTCTCAAGGAGCTTCTTCCTGAGGGAAGGGATGGCGGATTAATTCGAGAAGGAGGAAAGCACTAAAAAGAAGGGCCTACTCAGAAGGTACTAAAACAGATGTGAGCGCAAAAAATTACCCCCATTTGATGCTTTCTGAAATTGTACACAACCTTTCTCTTTTCGATGTGCAAAGAAACAGACGCCCTTTAAATAAAGCAAGCAGAAGAGAGCGTGTGTATCCACTGAGATACAAGAGAATTCTCTCCCACGGGCTGGGAGGCATTGCGGGACAGTAGAGCCAGGGAGCAAAAAAAAAAAAAGAAAAAGAAAAAAGAAAAAGAAAAAATACTCCGCTCTGCTGTGTTTTTAAAATCCAGGTTAAATAGTACAAATTCAGATTTCACAGGCCATCTAAAGAAGTCATTTTAAATCTGTTGTGTTATTAGCAATTCTAGCTCACTTAGCTCCTGGGTAATTGCGTTTTCAGATAAACTTACTCCTTTCTATAAAAGCAATGCATTAAGTAGGCAAGTAAAGATGATAACTTTTTATACCTTTATATAAATTTTCATGTGACTAAGTTCACCAGTCAGAGAAATATTTTGTCAGGTCCCATTTTACCTTGTATGAGATTGGCAATGAACATCTACTCTGTGTCTAAAGGAGTAAGAATCCCAAAAAGAATGTTAGTGTTCTGATATAATATCCACCCTTTAGTCATTTTTATGTGAGGGCTATATGAAGCTAAGGAATATTTTGAGCTACACATGGAAAGTAGAATTGTCTCTTATTTCTCTACTCACTCTTCATGAAGACTTTGGTGATGTCTAGGTGACAAGCTAATAGCCTGACAAAGAGCTCTTCAGACTTAGCAGAAATTCAGAAATTACTCAAGCCTGATTCAGTCTAAAGGCCAGAAAAGGAATTCGCAAACCATCAAATTCTCCTTGTAACAACTTTATCTGGCGATGGGGGTAGAAGATTTGCTCCAAAGACAATGTCGCTGGAATTTTCCCGAATCCCTGGGTTTCGATCACGGGGAATTCTGTTTCCTTTCTTTTTAGGGTTTCTAGTTAGTCTCGTTTATGTTCCTTCTTACGTCCTGGGAGTACAGCCATCGCCGGTGAGCAGCGCTCAAGAAGTTGTGTCTTTAAAACTGATTTGTGAAGTTATTCCTATTTATGTTTTCTTTTTTTTTTCTTTATTCTTTATTTCTGGCTATGTTTCTCTATTCTCTTTTATTCTTTATTCTATTGATGATTTATCTTCTTTATGCCTCGCTGGTCCTCAGTTTGAATAAGCTTTAAGACATTCAGTAAGATGTGCTGTGTCTGATAAGGGGCCAGAAAAGGATGGAACCAACAGTTCGTGAAGAAATAGTACAGGAAAGATCGATGGGAAAAAAAAAAAAACCCAAGTTGAAAATTATAACATTACCTGCACCTGGGGAGTCTTTGATTTCTCGCTGTCAAACTTTGTGGGCTCAATGTTTTATTTGCTTTACACTTACAACTATATTTTTAATCTAACAGTCCTTGATAGGCAATTAATATTCTTAGCTAACATTGAGTGGTGATTTGCACGCAACGAAACAGCTTACGCGTGTCTAAGCACCTGCGCTAAGCACTGGCCGATATTAGTTTCTTTGCTATCTTGCTTTTAGTGATTTGGCCTTAAATGTTGCCACTTGAAACAACTATCGGCACGTACCTAAAACAGATAAAAGAACTTAGCTGGCAGTACAGCTTTAAAGATAACTCTTCAGGCTAAACGGGAAAATCTGGGACATCTGGATGTCTCATCTTGACTCCAGAGAAAGAGTAAAACTGGATGAGGTTTTTCTTAGACAAGCGTTAGGGCCCGCTGGGTGCATACCTCTGCTCTGTGAAGTGTAAAAGTAGATGTGGCTTCAAGAAGTTTCAGAAATATTGGGAGATACGATCACTATAACGGCGCCTTTGAATCTTCGCAAGCTACTGTGCTCTTTCCAACCATTCCTTTTCATCCACATGCCATTTGCCACGACTCCCTGGCAGGATCACGCACAGGTTTGAGCGGTTTTTTGGTCCCTTGGCTAAATAATTGTTGATCTCAGTAGTTTGCTGCCACCTAGTGTCCAGTGTAGAGGGCCGTGCATTAAATCCGATTTGGCAAGCGAGGGACAAGCCTGACCCTCACCAGAGAGCGCAAAATGCCCCCGTGTAAGAGTGTTGTGACCATGGCTCCCTCGATGACCCCACAACACCATCAGAAAAGACTCAGCTCGCATTGATACGTGACTCGCAGTGGGCCTGGGGTGGGCGTAGGGGTGGGGGACAGACACAGTCCCAGTCTCAAATTAAATTGGAAAACCGCCTTGCACATTTTCAGGCGGCCGAGTTTCAAAGCTCATGACGTTAATCGCAAGAATCCTTCCGGTGCCAGCCCTACCACCTGAGTTTAGTGAACAGGGTCACAAAAGCTTTGGTCGCACTGAATTCGGTCCGCCATTCTCAGGGTTGCTTTTGGTTACTCAGTCCTAGTATAAGGGAACTCTCTCCTTGTTTTGCCTACACAAAATTTTAGACTCCTCCACCTTAATCTTCCATTTATATCCCGCTACAATTGGATGGCATATTACTTCTGAAAGTCTCTGGTTGTTACCAGGGGATGACAAACAGTGTTTGACAGCCACTTTTCCTCCTGAGCCTGTGCCACTTATAGCTGTTCTGAAGAATAGATCTCGTTTTGGGAGGTGAACACGGTGCTGTTACATAAAGTCTGATTGACGGGAGTTAAGGTGGGCAGGCGTTCTCAAGAGCTGAAAACCAAGTATGTGAAGGGGAAGGAATGTATTATCATTAAAGAGGTAGAAGGAAATGGTTGCCTGTTCTGGCCGAATGATGGGTTGGAAGCACCAGCCTTCGCTGGAGATTCCAGCAACCGAGCCGGGCATCCGAGAGGATTCGCTCTGTTGGGTTGATCTTTTCACAATCCATTAGAGCCACTTGCCAGAAAGAGTCCTCTTTAGCAATTGATCTAGTCACAAGTAAAGACTTGTTTGGACATCTCTCTCTCTCTGTCTCACCAGACTAAAATACTAAAACCTACAAAGGAATGACTTCAGCAGCTCAGAGCCAAAAATGAGTTGAGGCAATAAGGAAGAGAGAGGAAAACTCAGCCTCCCTGTTGAGTTGATTCCAACATCTCTCTTCTCCTCTGTCCCTTTCCTCCCTACTGTGTCACAATGCTTACACTTGCCCACTCTCAGTCTCCCTCATACACACCTACAGGTCCTCACACGTTCATCTCTCCTCTTTCTTTTCTGCAAGAAATATATGCCACAAAATCGTTCTCCTGGTAGCAGAACAACCATTGCAATATTTAAAACCCTGTTATAAATTTTACTGCTACTCATTAAATTTCCCAGCTGATTGCCAATCTTTCTCCACTATTTCCTACATGGATATAAGCTTATAAGGCTGGAGCATAACACAGGGTTTTGGAATAAAGCAAGCATAACATCTTTACTTTCATAACTCGGAACATTTTCATTTAAACAGCTCCATATCAGCAAAGGTGAGACCGTTTTTTTCTGTTTTGATCACTAAGTACTTGGCTACCTGCAGGAAGACAGGATTTCGGATGAAGAATTTATTCTGACCACACTGGCTCTGTTGTGTCCTTGCGTGTCTGATGGCATTCTTAATGAACATCTAAGCCTGTGTTACAGAGGAGGAAAAGCACATCGGTGATAGGCAGTAATGCAAATTACATGCATGTGTGATATATACATACCCACACACACATGCAATGTTACTGAGAGGTTATATGCATTACAGAGGTGCTGAGCCAGGAATGAAAATCTTGATTTAAATACTAGTCAAAGAAAGTCACCCTGAAATATACTTTTCCAGTACAGAACTTGAGTCACCAATTGCTAGTATTCATAAACCTGATGGTAATAAAACGCCTATTCCTTGTTTAGAAAATAAAGCGGTGCCCGGATGGCTCAGTCGGTTAAGCCTCCAACTTGGGCTCAGGTCATGATCTCACGGTTTGTGAGTTCGAGCCCTCCGTGGGCTCAGAGCCAGTGCTGACAGCTCAGAGCCTGGAACCTGCTTCAGATTCTGTGTCCCCCTCTAACTCTGTCCCTCCCTTTCTTCTTCCTCTTCTTCTTCTTCTTCTTCTTCTTCTCTCTCAAAAAATAAACATTAAAAAAATTTTTTTAAATATCTGTTGACACCGTGTTACATAAAGGTTAAGAATCTTTTTTGCAGTGTCCTATTAATAGAACAGAAGATATCCATCAGTTGTCTATTGGTGTGCCCTTGGTAGGATATTAACAACAATTTCTTCTGCAAAAGGATGAAAAACAAAAAAAACCTTGAATAGTGAAAGATTGGACATTCCAAGAAGGTTAGCTAATTTCCTGCCATGGAGCACAGTGAAAGCCATGGACAGTGTGTATTGTTGTGCTTTATCTGTAATAAAAATTTTTTCCAAAAGAAAAAAATGAGTAAGAAAGAAACCGCGGCATCACCATATCTTCCGGCATCCAGATACAAAATTCACTGAGTTAAACCATAATGTTGAGCCACTTTAAAAAGATTGTCAATATCGTCTGCTATTTTAAAGAACAAAAACTTTCTCTTCTTACCTCCAGCTGTCCTACATTTCAATAAAATAGACTTAAACCAGCAAAACACATATTTCTGGGTTTTGATCATTAAAATGCTTCAACTGTAGACCTCTAGCCGCAAATAATCAACTTGAGAAAACAAACCAAACTAAACGGCTTTCTTGTTCCTCCTCACCACTTCTGGATTTTTCTCAACCTTCTTTTCCTTCTGGCTCAAGCAAAGAGAGCCCAAACAAACACAATCCAGCCGTTTGCTCAATCTTTTCAATTTAAGCCTGCATAAATCAAACTAGCGCTGGTCTTATTTCACCAAAAGGGAGTTAGTGACATATCTAAACTTCCCCCTGAGTAAAAAAAAATAGGACGGGCCAGAAAGACGAATCATAAACCTGTAAGTCAAGGTTTATCATACAGAAACAATAGGAAATATCTATGAGGTTGTTTACAGCTTGTCAAGCTGACTTAATAGAAGACTACATTATGTGACTTACCTTGACAATAGTTTAAACTCTGGAATTTCCTTCCACTGTAGTAAATTTTATGGTGCCCTTGAACCAGGAAAGCAGCATGGTACGCAGTGGGGGAAGGCACAGGCTTTGCTGAAGTGTGAATCCCCAAACAGCCATTGGGCTTTGGCGACTTCTTAATGAATCTGAAGTTCTTAATCGTAAAATGGGTATAAGAATCGATACTGCGTGAGGATCTAGAAGTAACATACAAAAAGTCTGTGGAATACATCCGGAACCATTATCGAGAGCAGGGTGGGCGTCAAGCTACGGAAGACAGAATGGGGAGACGAAGATTTTGTTGGGGACACAGGGAGGAAAAAAAGGCTGGAAATTTGGGAGAACTCAAATACCTCTCTAGTAAAAAGTTTATTTAAGATCCAACCGGCACGATGAGGCAGGGAAACCAGATGATAGAGACTCTGGGAAGGTGTACCCCGTCCCAAACCGGACCTGTTCCAGTTTATCACACCTGGGATGCATTTCCAAAAGACCCTTACGGTCATAGGCACTGTGAACAGGAGTGCCCCTGGGAAGGGTCCTTCTGCAATCACTATGCTAAACTCAACCTTGCGAGCCGAGGAACTGCGATGGGGGCCTTGGCAAATGCTGATTTCCCCCACCCACTGGGCACATGCCGAATTGGCCATACTCAGCAGTTCATCGATTGTTAAATCTACATAAAATAAAGCATTGTAACTTGGAGGGCGTTTTGCTACTTTATAGACTTAGGAAATGAATCACTCGGTAGAAATATGCAGTTAAGGACTTTAATCTCAACTTGACATTATTGTCACCGATGCCAAAGTGTTGTCGTCTTCTAAGCAAGAGCTGAAGTCAGGTGCCTCTCCATATGTCTTGGCAGAATTTGTGTCTGCGAGATTCAGCGCTAAGCCCCACATGCCTCGGCACAACAGCTGCACGGATCA
This sequence comes from Lynx rufus, assembly GCF_022079265.1. Taxonomy (NCBI): domain Eukaryota; kingdom Metazoa; phylum Chordata; class Mammalia; order Carnivora; family Felidae; genus Lynx; species Lynx rufus. Next base: position 130,306,682 of record NW_025814878.1, read on the forward strand.
GTGCTGCTGGAGTTGTTCTAAGTACATCACAGCATAGATTTGCAGCAAGAAGTCCGAAATTTCAAATCTAGCAGACAAGGTTTGTTCCTGGAAGGGTCAGTTGATGTACTTCTGCAAACATCTCTGATGCATCTTTTCATACAAGCCATTGCACACACATTATTTCATTTTTCAGCTGCCTTGCCCAGAGCTCTAAAAGTATGCAAAAGTTATTTTGTTTATCCCTCCAAAAACATTTTTCACTGGATAAAAAGGCAGCACACATAGTTTCAAAGCTTCAAAGAAGGGAAAACTTATTTCAGAACCCTACCGATATTCACTGCAGTGTGATTAGGAAGAGATCTTGGATAGGCAAAGAGTTCGTGGATGAGACCAAAAAACAAAAAACAAAAAAAAGGGGGGGGCACTACCAAAAAAGAAAAAACAAATTAATAAACTGGACTTTATCAAAATTAAAAATGTCTTATCATCATAAGACTCCATTAAGAAAATGAAGAGGCATATCACAGAGAAAAATGTTTGAAATATATTACTCAGATGACCGAGGACACATATCCAAAATATATCAAGAATTACTGCAAATCACCAATAGTAAAAATGCAATAAATACCGGCAAAAATTTTGAGTAGACACATCCCACAAGAAGATATACAAGTAGCCATACGGAAAAAAAGTTTTCACCATCATCCGTCATCCGTTAAATGGAGTTTCAAACCAACGGAATACCACCTGACTCTCACTAGAATAGCTCAAATTAAAAAGTCTGACGACACCAGGTGTTGGCAGAGATGTGGATCATCAGGAATGTTCAGACACCTGCTGGTGGGAGTGTAAAATGATAAACACCTTGGGAGAACTGTCTGCCTTCCAGCAATTCCCCTCGTATGTATTTATGTAAGAGAAATGATAACCTACGTCCATAAAGAAACTGACTTGTACAAGAATAGTCATAGCAGCTTTATTGTACCAGGCACAAATGGTACATATGGTATGATTCCATGCATACAAAGTCTAAATTCAGACAAAACTAACCTATGGTCACAGAAATCAGGTAGTAGTTGAGAGGAAAACTTGACTGGAAGAGAGACCGGAAAAAGGTGCTCCGGAAACGGACATGTTTCATATCCGGTGTCAGATACAGATAACCAGGGTGCCTACGAAGGTCAATGATTGAAAGGGGTTCCATTTCTGGTAGTAGCCAAGTCTCTCCTTCCAGAACATTCTACCCACACGTAATAACCTTGGGACGAAACGTAAAAAGCGACTGAACCAGAATTTCAGCTGCCATCCACAGTTTGCAGTTGGAGGCCAGTCAAATTATCCAACAGTAAAATTCAGTATTTTGGCAGACGCATTAGAGTCCAAGGTGCTTGCCATATCACTTGTCCAGAATATAATTCAAAGCTTTTCAATAAAGAAAGAGGGAACTATTATCCACACTCAAGAGAAAAGACAGTCAGCAGAGACTGACCTCAAGATGATCCAGATTTTGAAATTAGCAGGCAGGTAATCTAAAGTAGCCATCACGGCTAAGCTAAAGTCTGCTAGAGTGCTGTAAGGAAGAAAACGGTAGGGCATACAGAAGAGAAATGGAAACTAGGAAAAAAAAAAAAAGAAGAATCAAATGGAAATTCTAGAATGGAAAAAAGTAGATATCTGCAATAAAAAATTTAACAGATGAGCTAACCAGCAGATTGGATATTATGGAAGAATTACTGACCTTGAAGACTAAGAAATGGAAATTATCCGATCTGAAGCAGAGAGAGAAAAATAAGACTGAAAATAATACATAAGGCCTCGGGAGCTTGTAGCACAGTATCAAGAGTTGTAACCGAATATTTGGAGTCCAAGAAGAAAGAGAGAATGAGGCCCCCTAAAAAATATGTTTGAATAAATAATGGCTGAAATGTTCCTACATTTGTTGGAAGACAAATCTATAGATTCAAGAATCTCAGCCAACACTGAGTCTAAGAGATAGGATATGGGGGCTTAGTGGACACATTTTTCAATTAATCTCTGTGTTTGAAATTTTTCATAATAAAATAGTGAAAGTAATATAAAACCTCATCAAAACAAACACTGAACATCTGTATATGATATTGCATCTTAAATATCAATTTTTAACAAGTACTCTAATTCTGGACCATATTCGGCGGACACCGAAGCTTCAAGCATTAACTGAAAGGTACGACATTCAACACCTTTATGATTCCTGTTTATTGAGGTAAAGCGTGATCCATGAAAAGGGGGTCGATGATTCACATTAGCTGATATAGGGTCTAATCCCCCCAAATCTGTTAATTTATCAGTCCTCTTGTCACTCAGTGAAAGTTCTTCATCTCATCTCATCTCATGGATAAATACATACACATCTGATATAAAGGTGTTTTTTTTTTTAAGAAAAAAAGAAAAGGCAAGAATGAAACATGGCAGACAGAGCATCACACATAGCAACCCCCCCCCCCCCCCACTATTGCATTGGTGATCTGGTCTCTATCAGCAAGAGGGTACAGTATAAGGATACACCAGACAGCCTAATCTTACAGCACTATATCTGAGCTTATGATGGTAACAAATACTGTGCATAAATTTAGTGCCCTACCTCTGTCACTAACCAGCTGCGCGACTGTAAGCAAACCCCTAAATTTACTCAAAACTCAATTTCTTCTCTATGGTATGAAGAAGTTAAGAAAAAAATTGCTCCCTCAAGCCCCTCTCATGTCCAGTATTTGTTGTCATCGCTGGGCTCTTTTGAAAAGGACAATAATAGTTCTCTATTTCCGGGAACTCTACCAAGATACCAGGTGAATGGAGTTTGAGATTTTTTTTCCCTCTGGTCAAAGTCTAGGACCTACTTTCCGTTGGCCCCACCTGAACCCAGCAGATTGGAACATTTTCATATAAGCATCACAAACTCTGAACAAGTGTTCTTGTTTTAAAAAGGGAACTGACATTAGCAACTAGGTGGGTTTTAAAAGATATGAAAATCCCCAAAGAAAGTTAATGTGCTGCGATTAAGTTCGTACAGAACTGACATCATGTAGGGGGAAAGGGAAAACCACCTACAATAAAATGTTACGCCTTTGCCTGTTTTCCATTTTCTCCCACGCGTCTACTGCTTCTGTTGAAACTTGTAATTGCCAAAGTACTTTTTTATCATAAAAAGAGCTACAGTTTTAAAAGGGACTCTTGGCATCCCAATTCAGCTCCGGTGTTAGAGGCAATTAAATTGTGTTTGGTAATTTCTTTCCTGGGCATTTAATACCATTATTGTTGTCAGTGTGCCCAGAACAGGGAGGGGGTGCTTTCTATTAATCATAAACAGAGAACAAATATTACACTAATTTTTGAGTATTTATTTTTGAGGACAAAGAGCTGGCATGTATTGAGGGACAATGGCAGAAATTAAAGCAAAGATTTAGCTACTGGTAAAAAGCTGTATCTGTTCAACTGCTAATCCAAACATAAAAGGAAGCGTAAAAACTCATCTCCTAATTCACGGTTCTTTAAGTACAAAGAAGCTGTCTTTAGAGTAAATCTAAACTATACGAAAATCTCCATTTAAAAATATAAAATCTAGCCTAATTTTCTGAATAAGTACAGATGATCTGATGATCAGTTACTTAACCTTTTGAGAAGTAACTATCAGCGAGGCTCTGATTTGTACTTTTTACCCCTTTCCTTCTGGCTCTCCATAGGTGTAACTAACCCTGAGGCAGTGTCTATTTCAGGAAATGCTGAAATCTGTTTATTTTGTAATTAACAAATGGGGCAGCCTTTTTCTGAAGCTTTTGTCTGGGTAGCCAGAATTGCTGGCCGCTGTTAAACTTATGGCCATTTTTTCTTTAGGCAAGAATTTTATCAGTTCATCATTATAATTCAGAAATCAGTTTATCTAGGGCCGCAAAAGACAAGAGATTGCAGTGTTTTCGAAACTCTGCTCCCAGAAGTCCCTGCCGATCTACAGAGATGCATCAAGGGCCTGGCCCTCTTCAGGTAAACCAGCTCAGGTTATTCTGTTCCTTTAAAAAATAATAAAATGGAAGAAAACCGTGGGTTTTATCCAACCCCCTCAGTTTAAGGTCAAGAAAATTGGAGGTCAAAGACATGCAGTGGCCTTTTATAAGGTAGCTCAGCTAGAGGACTGGACAAGTAGCAATGATGGGACCAATACACACGAGAGAGAAACAGAGAGAGAGAAAGAGAGAGGAAGAGAGAGAGAGACGGAGACAGAGAGAGAAGCAGGCTTGAGACACCGCCCCACGGTGGTACACCATTTTCCTGGTGCCTTGGATAAATTTCACTTCTGTGTCATATCTCAGGTCTCTTGTGTCCTTTTCACGTTTATGGTTACAAAGTCAGTTTAGGCTTCACTTGCTCACACAGGCACTAGACCGTGTCTCCCTTCAGTTTCATCCAGCATGTTCTTCTTCCGATCCATTCTACCCGTTGCCACCAGACTTCCTACCGCCCATGTTACTGCCCTGATGAGGGACGCCCAATGGCTCCCCAATGGCTCGCCCAATGGGTGCAGTCCTGGACCAGCAATATCAATGCTACCTGAAAGCTTGTAAGAAACGCAGTTTCTACACAGAACAAACTGAGAGGCTGCTAGAGGGGAGGTCAGGTGGGGGGATTGTTTAAAAGGGGACGGGCATTAGGAAGGCACTTGTTGGGATGAGCGCTGGGTGTTCTACATACAGCGATCAAACACTAAATTCTACTCCTAGAAAAAAAAAAAAGATAATGAAATAAAACAAAATAAAATAAGTACAAATGAGAACAGAAAAAAAAAAAAAATGCAGTTTCTCATGCCCCAGCCCAGACTTATTGAATCTGACACCCCACAGCCGGGCCTCCATAATCTGTGTTTCATCAGGCCGTCCGGGTGATTCTGTTGCACAGTCACATCTGAGAACCCAGGTCTACAGAATAAACTCCAAACTCCCCTCGAGTGTTCAGGGTTGTGCGTCATCAGTTTCCAACCCGCCTCCCTTCTTTATCTTTTACTTCTTCCTAAAATGTCACCCGTCTTCCACATAAACTGGCCTATTCTTTTGACCTAACAGATGACCGACGTGTTCCTACCTCCCGGCCTTTGCACACTCTGCTGCAGGAGCCAGAAGTCTCCTTCACACTCATCTGTATCTGCTGAAAACCCACCGGTCTTTGAACGCCAACCTCAACGGCTCCTTCGAGAGCACCTCACAATATCCACATGGTGATATAACTTCTTATGCTGAATATCTACAGCACTTTCTCTCCTTTCTTTGGCTTTCTATATCCTCACTGAATTATAATTATTTGTGCATCTGTCTTGTCGTGGCTACTAGATGCCTTAAACCCTTGAGGTCCAACCAAGGCTGTGTTTGTTAATGTTTTCTATCTTACAGGGCCTTTTACGTTGTATACAATTGGTAAAAAAAATAAAATAAAATAAAATAAAATAAAATAAAATAAAATAAAGACTTCTTAAGACAAAGAACCTTATTTTCCTTGGCATACATGTCACAATGCTTGACGTGTTTACCACTTGAATGAAAAGCTGAAGGACAGCAGTTTGCTTCAAAGGGCTGGTGTCTGATTTGTGGTAATAGTCTCTGCATGGTCTTCTCTACATCAATAGTTTATGGCCGAAAGTACAAACATCCGGGAATTTAAAACACCCGAATTCTAGACGAGCTATTTGTTAGCATGCAACCTTCCGCAAGTCACTGATGTTTTCTGGGTTTAAATTTCCTCTTTCTGAAATGAAATTTTTAGGGGAGCCTGGGTGGCTCAGTCGGTTAAGCGGCTGACTTCGGCTTAGGTCATGGTCTCACCGTTTGTGGGCTCGAGCCCCGCGTGGGGCTCTGCGCTGGCAGCTCAGAGCCTGGAGCCTGCTTGGGAGTCTCTGTCTCCCTCGCTCTCTGCCCCCCAACCCCGACTCGCGCTCTGTCTCCCTGTCTCTCAAAACTGAATAAAAGCTAAAAAAAAAAATTTAATGAAATTTTTAGACGTTTTTAAAAGCTATCCTACTCTTTAAATCTGTAATTTTATAAATTAGCGTAGTGCAATGAAAAGAGCATCCAATCAACAGACACCGAGAGTCTTTCTGTGATAACCATTCTGTCAGGCACTAGAAATGAATTTTGAGTGCCAGATCCAGCCCCGTAACTGACTAGCTTTTTATGTTAATCAAGCTCCTTAACTGTTTGGGGACTTCAGTTCTTAATTTATAAAGTCAAATTTTACTATGTGACTTTTATCGTGACAGAGCATCTCTTTTCACGTTCTTTCTTGCCACACTCACACCGCCTTGTGCTACAGCAACCAGTACGATCTTTTCGAAAGGACTGCTCTGCTTTACCCCCCATATTTTATCTTATAGTCATACAACATGCTTAATAAATGTCTGTTGAGCTTAATTGGAAAGAGCACGTGTTTTCTTTGAACTCTCCGTAAAATTTAATAATTTACTGAAAACATGACTCTACAGTTTTCTACCAAAAAATCTAAAGCTTGGGGCGCCTGGGTGGCTCAGTCATTTAAGCATCTGACTCTTGGCTTTTGCTCAGGTCATGATCTCTCAGTTTGTGAGTTCGAGCCCCGTGTGGGGCTCTGTGCTGGCAGCATGGAATCTGCTTGGGATTCTCTCTTCCACCCCCCATCTCTCTGCCTGCACCCTCCCCCCTCAAAAATAAATAAATATCCTTTTTTTTTTTTTATTTAAAACTTGAAAATTGTAGAAGAAAACAAGCTCAGATACTGCTGTCTCATTGAAAAGACTTTAGGTCTTATGGGGCGCCTGGGTGGCGCAGTCGGTTAAGCGTCCGACTTCAGCCAGGTCACAATCTCACGGTCCAGGAGTTCGAGCCCCGCGTCAGGCTCTGGGCTGATGGCTCGGAGCCTGGAGCCTGTTTCCGATTCTGTGTCTCCCTCTCTCTCTGCCCCTCCCCTGTTCATGCTCTGTCTCTCTCTGTCCCAAAAATAAATAAACGTTGAAAAAAAATTTAAAAAAAAAAAAAAAAGAAAAGACTTTAGGTCTTAAAAGGAACAGTTGGTGGGGGGGGACGCCTGGGTAGCTCAGTCGGTTAAGCGCTGACTCGGGCTCAGGTCATGATCTCACAGTTCAGGAGTTCGAGCACCACATCGGGCTCTGTGCTGACAGCTCAGAGCCTGGAGCCTGCTTCAGATTCTGTGTCTGTCTCATCCTCTCTCTATCCCTCCCCCACTTGTGCTCTATCTCTCTCTGTCTCTCAAAAATAAATTAATGTAAATGTTTAAAAAATTTTTTTAAAGGAACAGTGGTACTTTATTTTACTTGGGGCATTTCAAGGCTGACACTTTCTTACAGCAGAATCAATCTGTAGTGGCAAGGTTAAAAATCCACACTGACTGGAGTAACACGAGGCAAAGAAAAAGAAACTAGGAAACAAATCAAAAGGCAGAAAGTCTGGAACAACTCAACAGTCTGTATTAAGGATGGTTGCCGGGGCGCCTGGGCGGCTCAGTCGGTTAAGCGGCCGACTTCAGCTCAGGTCACGATCTCGTGGTCCGTGAGTTCAAGCCCCGCATCGGGCTCTGGGCTGATGACTCGGAGCCTGGAGCCTGTTTCAGATTCTGTGTCTCCCTCTCTCTCTGACCCTCCTCCGTTCATGCTCTGTCTCTCTCTGTCTCAAAAATAAATAAACATTAAAAAAAAATTAAAAAAAAAAAAAGGATGGTTGCCATAGGATGGTCTCAAATCTCATGATGCCCTTTTCTGAGGATAACAACGTGGTAAGTAAGATACATACCACACTGACCATGCTGAAATTGACTGTGTGCAAAAGATGTTCCTTGTCAGACATGTTCTGTTTCTCAGATTATGCCTGAAGAAGGAAATACATCAGTCTGTCATCAGGATGTTCCAGTGGGATTCTTTCCAATCAGCTTCCCAGGAAAGAATTCTGCCACCTTCTGAAATTAGGCGGGGGAAGATGTCCTTTCAAATCTTGGGATGAAAAGAATGAGTTAGAGTAGGCATGAAGTCTCCCAGGCACCCTCTCATCAAAATATAACCTTCGCTTCTCCTTCAATTTAAAACAGCCCCACATCGTTCCCCGGACCATGGGCGAAAAACCAGAGATAGCAAAGAGGGAAGACAATATGACCCCTCGGAAAACTCTGAGTATCAAGTGGTTGTATGTGCACTAACAGTGAGACAATTTTGACCTTGAGTCTATAGTAGGCTAAGGCTAAAACTACCCTAAAAGAATACGAATGGAAAAGTCCTAGGCCCTCCTCCAGAGCAGGAACAGTAGAGGTAAGATTTCCCAAGGCTGGTACAACAAGAATTCCAAGGCCCAGATTCTGGTCACAGACCTCGGTGATGCAATTTGCCAAGTGGCCAAATTATTAGGTTATTTGGTGGTGGTGTAAGTGGTTTCTGGGCAGTGACAGAGCAGAGGGGATAAAAATCAGCAAAATCACCAATCACTATGCCCTTGGCCCAGAAGGCATCACATTCCACATTTACTGAGACCTCCAAACTCAGGATACACTGTGAGATAGGAGGAAGAAAAGACACCCACATCTGTGTCTCCTATGTGTCCCTTGTATTTCTTATTAGATGCTTTGAATTAAATCCACGAAAAAGAAATCTAGAACTCTTTCCAGCTTGTCACACTTCCCATCCGTGAAATAAAACTGAACTCAGTGGTCTGGCCTCAGTCGGAAACCTAAGCTCTCAAAAGAGCACAGACTGACAAGTCTGGCCTGTTGCAGACTGGGTCGATGTGGTGCATTGTATTTCTGTTCTCCAAGAGCCACTGCCCCTACTTCGGGAGAATGATCTTACCCATCTAATTGACAGGGGGCTTGGCTGTGTGGCTGACTTTAGCTAGCGGAATGTGAGCAGAAAGGATACTCCAAGCTGAACTTCTAAGGGTTCAGCCAGGTCTCCTGTCCCTCTGCTGAGATCGAAGAGCTTCGGGTTGGAGTCACCCTTCCAAAGTGAAGAGACTGTGGACAAGAGCCATAACAAACACATCACGTGCATGAATTTAGAACAGTAAATCTCGGCGATTGTGAGCCTTTATGTGGAAGGATCATTCGTTACCACAGCATGGCTTAGCTTAAACTACTTGGTACACTCATGGTAAGTGATAGGAGTTCTTGGCTGTAGGAAACGCATGCCAGCCTTCTTCTTTTCCGGTAAACAGCTGGAACGTACATAAAAGAACTATGTCTGATGTTTTACCGTGCTGAAATTTTACACCTTTGTGTTTTCTGGTTAGGGTTCAAATGGTCGTATCTTTACCAGGTGATTCAGAACCATGTACGTCCGCATTCTCTCATCTATCAGTCTTCATTTGACCTCAAGTCATTGGTAGCCAATTTCCCCTCTGAGGCAGACATCTGAAAATGTGTCACTAATCTTGAAACTCTCCGCTAATTGAAAATTGAGTGTTTCCCTAGGTCTGCAATCCAAGTTTTATAAACGCATACTGTCATTGTTTGGAAGTTGCCTGGAGAAAAGACAAAAGTCATATTATTTTGAGCTTTACCCGTACCCAAAGAAAATATACCTGGTAGAAGCCAAATTGTGGTCCAGCCTATGAAATCAAGGGCGTTCTCTCTCCTCACCAGGTGAAGAGCTGTTACCTCGAGATACAGGCCAGATGGCAGAGGATTTTCTCCTCTTAAGAAATAACAGGAGGAATTTTTTGTATTCCACAATTACACTTTAAAGTGTAAAGATATAATTTCCCCATGGATTATGGTACACGTTCTTTTTCTCCACTGCAAAATTAAATTCACTTATACTTTTCCAAATTAGAGCCAACCAGTTCCCATTGATGTCAGATCTAACAATGTTTGCCCTTTAATTAGAGGGTTTATAGTCTATTTACACTTAACGTAATTACTGATACAATGGGTTTGGGTCTTGTATCATATACAGTCCTTCTCTTACTTCGGTTCAGGTCATGATCTCACGGTTCATGAGTTTGAGCCCCACGTCAGGCTCTATGCTGACAGCCCAGAGCCCGAAGCCTGCTTCAGATTCTGTGTCTCCCTCTCTCTCTGCCCCCCCGCCCCCCACTCACCATCTGTCTCTCTCTCTCTCTCAAAAATAAATAAACATCAGAAAAAAAAATTTTAAAACAGTATAATGCTATTTATACTCTCTCTTTCCCATTGTCCCATTGTCACATATTTTATTTTTAAATACACTTAAATCCCATAGTACATTTGCTATTTTTGCTTTTAACACTTAATTGACTTAATTTAAGAGCACAAATAAATTTTCATATTTGATGTTCCATTTGATATCATGTCAGAAATTTCTCTTAGCATTTATTTTTTTCCCTTCGCATTTCTTACAATGTGGGTCTGCTAGCAACAAATTATCCCAGTTTTGGTTTATCTAAAAATGTCTTTACTTTGTTTTAAAAAATTGTTGTTGAATGCAGAATTCTAGGATACTACTTGGTTTTTGTTTTTGTTTCAAAACTTTAAAGATGTTATTCCATTGTTTTCTGTCTCCATCCTGATGGGAAGCCAGTTTTCATTCTTATCAGTGTTCACCTCTATGTCATATGTCTGTTATTCTCTGGATTCTTTAAATCTGGTGTTCAGAAGTTTGACTATGGTGGATGGTGGCGATGTTTTCTTTGTAATTATCCTGATTACATACATGGTTGCAGCTGTAGTCAGTGTCAGTTTACATTTGGTTTCTAAAGCTCTGATGACCTCTGCTTCCTGGTGGACTCTGGGGTCAAACTCATATGGTTACCAGACCTTTAAACAATAAGACCTCCTGCCTACGGAAGGACAAAATTGTGAGACCATGGCATATCCATTGGTTGGACATATCCATTGACCATGAGACCTCAACCCTATGAGTCTGTAGGACTGAAGATCATGAGAAGGTGGGACTGTGGAACGACAAGATGTTGAGACCATAAGACTTCAGGTCTCGAGATTACAAAATGCCCATGTGAGGTTGTGAGGTCATGAACGTGATGGGATACACAGTCTCTGTGACCTACTCAGACACCTGACTTAGTATTTTATGAAGCAGTTTAGTAAACACAAAAACTTATAGATTTTGTGGATTTATTTGGAACTAGCTAGCTTTGGCACTCCTTGTTTTTTTTTAAGCAATCATTTAGGTATTAATCCTTACAGATTAATCGAAATTACAGATTTCTGGCCTTAAGATTGTCAAGGAGACATCCCTTCACCTCTTTCCTCTTGAAAACCACTCTGTACTAATAAGAACAAAGAACTCAAAATCCCTTTTTGATGAAATCTGCAACCCTCAACCACAAAATGGGAAGAGAGAAAACGGAGGAATAGTATAACTTAGCTGAACATGAGGGTCGATCTAAGTGCTGCTGAAGGTCATACGAATGAGGACAAGCCCATTTGCCCTGTAGAAGCCAGGAAGAGCTAAGGAATAGGAGACACTAGATATTTTGTGAAATGCGTATACACTTGAAAGTCTATTTTTTTTTAACATTTATTCATTTTTGAGAGTGAGAGAGACAGAGCATGAGCGGGGGAAGGGCAGAGAGAGACGGAGACACAGAAGCCAACGTAGGCTCCAGGCTCTGAGCTGTCAGCACAGGGCCCAATATGGGGCTCGAACTCACGGACTGTGAGATCATGACCTGATCTGAAGTCCGACGCTTACCCGACTGAGCCACCCAGGTGCCACAACCTGAAAGTCTATTTTAAGAGCAGTTAGATACCCAGTGTTTCACCTCTTCCAGATAATGAGACCACTTCTCCTCCATTCTACTACTGAATATAGCAGGTAATTTTTTTTTGAGAGGAAAAACATCAAAGAGGCTTCAGATTCAAAAACACCAGGCACAAAGATAGGTATTAGTGAAGTAATAAACTGCAATCCAGATCCCCTCACCTCCCAAAAAGTGTAGTGGTGCAAACACATTTATGTTTTATTCTCACTTACGTAACAGTCATGCCATCATGCAAGCATCTGGACAGATAAAGACTCTGCAGTCTTCAACACATGATATCCAAGACTGCTTTCTGAGAATCCTTTTCATCCCAGATAAAGGAATACACTAGGGTGTTTCCATGGGCCAGGCCTGGAAGTGGAAAAAGTCACTTCTACTAACATTCAATTGTGCAAAACAGTCATAACGCCATATTTAACTGCAAGAGAGCTGGGGATTCTGGTGGGCAGCTGGAAATTTTTTGCCCTACTCAACCCAACATCTAAACCCATGACTGGCGGGTCTCCAGTCAGTAAACGCTGTCTGTGCAAAGAGCTTTTTAAGTGCCCATGCCTGATTCATATAAACAAGCCTCCGTAAAATGACATTAGGACACAATAAAAATGCAACCATAAGAAAACTAGAAAGTATTATTGGACATTAGAAGTATTATGGCCCAAATTAAATATTCAAAAAAATGTTGAAAAAATGAAACTGAAGAAATCTCTTAGAAAGAAGAATAAAAAGAAGAGAAGACCAAAAGGAAAGAAAAGGAGAGTGAAGGGAAGGCAGGGGAGGAGAAGAAGCAGAAGAAAAGGAAGGAAAGGAAAGGTTAAATTATGTGAGAAGGTGTGAAAATCATTTCAACAGCAACATTGGAAGCTGGAAGCAAAAGATTAATGTCTTCAAAATGTAAGTAAAAATTTATTCCGGAGCACTTCAGTCGGTTAAGCGTCTGACTCTTGATTTTGGCTCAGGTCGTGATCTCATGGTCGTGAGATTGAGCCCTGTGTTGGGCTTAAGATTTTTTCTCTCTCTCTCTCAGCCCCTCCCCCTGTCAAAAAGAATTATTCCAAGCCAAAAGATTAACCACATGAAATAAAGAAAACTCCATATATGTCAATTTTTTAAAAATGTACCTTCTATGAATCCTTACTAAGGCAGTCAATAAAAAATGTGTTCAACCAAAAAAAGGAAGGAAAGCAAAATGATAGAGACACAGGATCCAGGAAAAAGGCCATCCAAAACAGAAAGAGAAGAGGCGGGGCGCCTGGGTGGCGCAGTCGGTTAAGCGTCCGACTTCAGCCAGGTCACGATCTCGCGGTCCGTGAGTTCGAGCCCCGGGTCGGGCTCTGGGCTGATGGCTCAGAGCCTGGAGCCTGTTTCTGATACTGTGTCTCCCTCTCTCTCTGCTCCTCCCCTGTTCATGCTCTGTCTCTCTCTGTCCCAAAAATAAATACACGTTGAAAAAAAAAATTTAAAAAAAAAAGAAAGAGAAGAGGTGAGGGAGTCTTAGAATGAGGACAAACGGATTCAACAGCAATGTTGCTGTTGAAATGATTCTCACAGCAGACCTCGAGAATGTTCTCTCTAGCAGAACTAGAGAAACACAAGTATAATTAAAAAATTGAACAGAAGTCAAAAGAAGGGTTTGTCTCAAGAAAAAATAAAGCAGAACTGATCATCAAAACCAATTTCACCATATGTTATTGAAAGGTGTTAACAGAGTTAGTGGGTAATATGGCAAAACTTAACCACAGGGTCAAAGAAAATTAAGCAAATGGGGGAAAAGAGACTATTAATTTCAGAAAGAATACAAAGTGACACAAGAAAAAATGTAACCACAGTATACGACAATATAAACATATCTATATAGTCTATTTGTTATTTGTTGATGTATGAGAAACTACCCCAAACTTAGCAGCTCACAACAGCACATATTTATTATCTCACAATCTGTGGTAAAGGAATTTGGGCCTGGCTTAGTTGACTCTTACACTCTGTGGCCTCTCACAAGGCTGAAATCAAGGTCTCAACCCAGGGTCTCTGCTATCACCTGAAGATCTGACTGGGAAAGATCTGCTCCCATATTCACTCAGTGGTTGTTGGCAACATTTGGTTTCCCACAGGCTATTACAAAGCAACTCAGTTCCTCATTGGCTGTTTCCCAGAAGCCACTTATTATTTCCTTGCTACATGGGTCTCTTCAATATGGTAGTTTGCACTGGGTGTTGTATGGAAACCAACTTGACAATAAATTATATTTAAAAAAAAAAAAATACGGTAGTTTGCCTCATCAAAGCCAAGAAAGCAATAGAGAACATCTGCTAGCAAGACAGAAGGTACAATCTTCTGTAACCTAGTCACAGAAATCATACCCATTCCAGGTTGCCATATCCTATTGGCTAGAAGCCAGTTACACAAGGAAAGAGAATTACACAAAGCGTGACTATCGGACATGGAGACAAGATCATTGGAGACTACCTTAGAAGCTGCTCATAACAGAGCAAAATAATTGTTGGATTTTTACAGACTGAATTCAGTTTGACAGACATAAGTAGAAGTGTGATAGAATTCTATTGAGAGTATGGGCAGAGAAGGAAGGGAACATAAGAGAATTAAAGTCCATTCTTTACCATGTAGGAAATATTTAATAAACAGCAATCAGAGGATAGTAACACAAACACAGCACTTAGGCATATGAAAGTAAATGTCAGGAGAATCTCAAAAAAGTTAACATTGATTGCCTCTGGGGAGATGGTGAAGCAGGAGACAACTGGTTTTGGTTCTGGTTTTTTCCTCAATGACATTAATCAAAGAATCTGTATTTCTCAAATCAGTCTAAATGGATGAAATTTTGGTCGCTAGAGGAAAACTTTAATGTTGACCACATTCATTGCATTTCAGAGTCTAAAAACAAACTCTTTATGACTTTCTTTGCTTTACGATTTGTCTTCTCATCAGTTGCATCAATGTTTACCTCCTAACATGTAAAACATGCTGTCAGACATTCATTGTCATTTCTAGATTTTCCTTTGGTCAGTACAAAAGGCTTTATTTATTTTTTTGTTTCAAAAAATTTTTTTAATGTTTATTGTTGAAGGAGGGAAAGACGGAGCATGAGCGGGGGAGGAGCAGAGAGAGGGAGACACAGAATCGGAAGCAGGCTCCAGGCTCTGAGCTGTCAGCACCAGAGTCTGATGCGGGGCTCCAACCCATGAACTGCGAGATCATGACCTGAGCCAAAGTCGGACACTTAACTGACTGAGCCACCCAGGGACCCCTCAACAGGTTTTATTTAAAGTCTATATCGTGTTTGTGTGAAACAAGAGAGTTTCTCTTGTGCCGTAGAGGTTCCAAGCATTGCCTGTTGGAGGGCTTGGCTATAACTCTAGGAAGAAGACACTGAAATATTCTCACCATTACATTTATCAAAGGCTCAATGCTTCTCCCTCTTCTTTCTCTCTCTGTCTTGCCACTTTTTGCGGTGGCCAGGGTTATGGTCACCAGGTAATGTGAACAAAGGAATATTGCACGTGGATATTTTTAAAGTGTTGGCATTTCCTCATGAAAACGTGAGACTCTTCTTGAAGAGTTCCCTCTTTGGAGACGGTTGCAACAACTTCAATTGTATTCATGAAATGTTCTTTCTTTTCTTTGTGATTAAAAAAAAAGATAGGGTTGCAAATCTAACTGCTATCTTTTGTAGAAAGTGGAAGAGGCTTTAACAAGCAAGCCTATTTTCTTCGTATGCATAGACATTTACATGGTTCATTCAGTTGTAATCATTTATTAGTTCTTTGTAAAGATGATGACAATATGTTTTTTTTCTTTATTTGTGACACAAGTTTTAATTATTCCTCGTAGCAAGTGAGGGAGTGTTTTCACTTGTATGTTGATCTTCATATTTATTAGCTTTAAAAAAAATTTTCTTACACGTGAAGTACTTTTGAATTTCGGCCTAAATTTTAATGCAAATGAATCCGTGGCCACTCTTGCATTCGCTTTTTTTAAAATATTTATTTATTTTTGAGAGAGAGAGAGAGACAGAGTGTGAGCAGGGGAGGGGCAGAGAGAGAGGGAGATGCAGAATGTGAGGCAGGCTCCAGGCTCTGAGCTGTCAGCACAGAGCCCGACGTGGGGCTCGAACTCACGAACTGTGAGATCATGACCCGAACCAAAATTGGATGCTCAACCCACTGAGCCACCCAGGCGCCCCGTACATTCGATTTTCTGAATGCTTGCGTTGCAAGCTGACTTTTGAGATAGGGGCCCAACCACCTTATGAATAAGAACACAGAGAGTCCTTTGCTCAAGGTCACAAGGCTAGTTAGTGCCAGAATTGAGAGAATGCCCTGCTCTCCTGACAGACTCCTAGTCGTTGTTTGTTCCACGGTGCTTAAAATCTTCTCACCATTTCCTCCAGTAAATAAATGGAATTGGGATTTGTTTTGTAATTTGGATTTATAAATATTCCCTTCTGCCTCTAGGTGAGAAGTTCAATATATGTCCGGGCAACACTTATGTACTATCATTCATATCAGCACTATTCATAGTAGCCGAAAAATGAAAACAATCCAAACGTCCACTCCTGGATGAATGAACAAAATGTGGCATATTCATACAATGGAATATAATGCAGCAATAAAAAGGAATAACGTACAGACACACGCTACCTCTTGGAGGAACCTTGAAAACGGTATGCTGAGAGGTGCCTAGCTAAGAAGAGTGTGTGACTCTTAATCTCGGGGTAGTAAGTTCGAGCCCCATGTTGGGTGTAGAGATTACTAAAAAGATAAATAAAGAAAAACTTAAAAAAAAAAAAAAGAAAACCTTATGCTAAGTAGAAGAAGTCAGGCATGGAGGTCCGTATATCGCGCGATTTCATTTATATCAAACGCCCAGAATAGGCAAATCTGTTGATGCATAAAGTAGAGTCATGCTTGCATAGAGCTGAGGGAGGGGGGCAGGAAGGCTCGTGGGCGATGGGTTAAGACATGTGTGATTTCTTTCCGTGGTGATGATGTGTTCTACAGTTGATTGTGACGATGGTTACCCAATGCCCCTCCGTATACTGAAAGCCATTTCGTTGTACCCTGTGAGCGAAGTATGGAATATACATTATACAAAAATAAAGCTGTTAAAAATACATTTTTGTTGGTGCTCATTTTAAAGAGAATTTAGAGTTATATCATTAACATTAAGATGAAAAGAAATAACCACCAGCCACCATAGATATAAATAATGAGCAAAGAACACCCAGATGGCTTGGAACTAAAAGACATGTAATATATCTTGCTTTCTTGTGCTTTAACTTATGTATTAGATCCTCACTGTAAGCTGTGCTAAGAAAGGATTTGAAAGCCTATTTAGCTCTCTGTGATAGGCTCGCTCAGTCTGCAAGTGTGGACCACCTACCGGCTGCCAGAAACTGAGCTGGACACTGAAGGGAAAATGATAAACAGCACCAAAATAAAGCCCACTCAAGGAGCTCATGGTAAAAATTCCAGTTTTTTTAGGAAAAAAAAAGAATATGAAAATACTAATTTGAAAGGATACATTTATAGCGGCATTATCAACCTTAGCCCAATTATGGAAAGAGCCCAAATGTCCATCAACTGATGACTGGGTAAAGAAGATGCGATACGGGACCCCTGGTGGCTTAGTCAGTTGAGCGTCCAACTCTTCATTTTGGCTCAGGTCATGATCTCATGGTTCATGAGATCAAGCCCTGCGAAAGGATCTGGGCTAGCAATATGGAGTCTGCTCGGGATTCTCCCTCTCCCTATCTCTGCCTCTTCCCCACTCATGCTTTCTCTCCCTCTTTCTCTCTCTCTCTCTCTCTCTCTCTCTTCTCCTTCTTCTTCTTCTCTCTCTCTCAAAATAAATAAATAAACACTTTTTTTAAAAAAAAAAAGATGTCACACACACACACACACACACACACACACACAGGAATATTATACAGCCATAAAAAATGAAGTCTTGCCATTTGCAACAACATGGATGGATCTAGAGAGTATTATGCTAAGCGAAGTAAGTCAGAGGAAGACAAAAATCATATGATTTCACTCACATGTGGAATTTAAGAAACAAAATAAATGAGGGGCGCCTGGGTGGCTCAGTCGGTTGGGCATCCAACTTCGGCTCAGGTCATGATCTCACAGTTTGTGAGTTCGAGCCCCACATCGGGCTCTGTGCTGACAGCTCTGAGCCTGGAGCCTGCTTCAGTTTTGTCTCTCTGCCCCTCCCCTGGTAACCCTCTGTCTCTCTCTGTCTCTCAAATATGAATTAATGTTAAAAAAAAAAAAAGAAAAGAAACAAAATAAATGCGCATAAGGGGATAAAAGAGAAAGGAAAAACCAAGAAACAAACTCTGAACTCTAAAGAACAAACTGATGGCTAGCAGAGGGGAGGTGGTGGGGGGAGGAGTAAACTAGGCGATGGGGTTTAAGGAGTGCACTCACAACAAGCACCAAATGTTGCACAGATGTGTTGAACCACACCTGGAACTGATATTACATTCTATCTTCCCTAACCAGAATTTAAATAAAAAATTTAAAAGGGGGCACCTGAGTGGCTCGGTTGGTTGAACATCCGATTTTGGCTCAGGTCACGATCTCACAGTTTGTGAGTTCGAACCCCACATCAGGATCACTGCCGTCAGCACAGAACCCACTTCTGATCCTCTGTCCTCCTCTCCCTGCCTCACCCTCTCTTGCACTCTCTCAAAAATAAACGTTAAAAAAAACATCGACGAGTTAGCATTTGTTGAACATACCATATACACCAAGCACCATGCAAGTCATTGTGCATGGGTTTAAAGATATAATGGCCAATTGAAAACCCAGTGATCACACTGCAGTTAATATTCGTTGGCTATTAAGATAATTGACGTCCTTAAATTATTCAGTCGACATCTATTTCAAAAATAAAGTCAATCGCTGTCTTATTCATCGCTGTGTCTCAGGAACTTACTCAACTAATGGTCATCAAAATACAGTTTATGATAAAAAAAATTGTGGAACTCTCCAAAGCTGTTAATATTTAGCAATATGATGACCCTGTGACCGCAGTTCCCTAAAATCCAAACAGCTGTCAAACAGGTGTCTTATTGATTCTCTTAATTTCCGGTTCAAGAGAGCAGAAAAAGGAAAAATATTTACAAAGGTAGCATGTGGAGAGTTAGGAGTATAATTCATAAGCCCGGATAAGGCCAGTGCAAGTTTATGGGCTACCATGGTCTGATGACTTTTCAAACGATTTGCAAGACTAACCACTGCGTTCTGCCTTATTTCACGTGCCTTCCAAGATGCCCTCAGCCACAATAGTTGCTTTATTCTTTTGGACTTGAGCTTGAAAAGTGAGTTTATTACGTATGTTTTGAGTGCACCGCATGTGAAGGCAGAGGCTTGGCCAGTGATATTTGTCCCCACTGCAGTCAGGTAGATTATACTTACCTTTCCAAGTGCGACCTTTCTCCTGAGAACAAAGTACTTTACAAATATCTGACTGAGCTCAGAACCTCAGCAGAGAGACTGGAAAGATAGGGTCCAGAGTAAACTACACTAAAACCTTAGATTGTGAGTAACCCATTCTGCGAGGGTTCTGCAAGACAAGCAAACATTTCTAATAAATTTTAATTTGATAAACGAACGATGTCTTGCAGTATGAGCGGTAGGTGATGCTGAATGTCACAAGGTCACAACTGAACCAATGGTTCTTCTCTCTCTCCCCCTCTCTCACTGTGGGATTGTGGGTGATTGTCTCCCATGCTCCGATGCTCGGTCTCAGGCCACTGTGTTTGGCAGAAATCAGTGATTTTTCAGAACGTTGGAAGGTGCCCACAACGGGCACAAAACTATGGACAGTCTTGCTTTTCCAGACAAGAGGAAGCATAGGAATGCTTTGCTTCACTCTAGGCCATTGGATAGGTTCCTTGTTCAAGTTGCAGGAAAAGAAAAGGATTCCAGAGATGCCTGGGTGGCTCAGTTGGTTAAGTGTCAACTTCAGCTCAGGTCATGATCTCGTGGTTCACGAGTCCGAACCCCGCGTCGGGCTCTGTGCCGACAGCTCAGAGCCTGGAACCTGCTTCAGATTCTGCATCTCCCTCTCTCTCTGTCCCTCCCCAACTCACACTCTCTGTCTCTCTCTCTCTCTCAAAAATAAATCAACATCAGAAAAACTTAAAAAAGAAAAAGAAAAAGATTCCATTGAGCCAATAGATAGTAGTGATTCTGTTAGTGATAGTGAAAGTCGTCCTAAATAAATAAATAAGTAAATAAGTATATAAATAAATAAAAAAGAAAGTCGTCCTACACAATAACCCTCCTCTCTCCTAGCTCCCTGACATCAGCCACAAAGGCTTCTAAAGGTAAGCGCAAGTTAATTTGTTTCTTTTTCTTTACATGTCGGATTTTCTTTATGATTTTGTGTTATATTACAGCCTTGTGATCATTTGTATATGAACATTTTTGGGTTGTGGAACGACTCCTCTGAGTCTCCACTACCTCTTATGGGGAAACTCGCTCTGACATACAAGTGCTTTGGATCGCAGGCATGTCTCGAGAATGAATTCTGCTCGCAAACCAAAGTTTTACCATCTTTCGCATGTGAGGAAAACAAAGAAAACGAAGCTTTCCAACCGAGACGTTGTAACTACTCAAGGTAAAGGATCTGAGAGACAATTCGAGGCTGACTCTGCCTCTTGCATCCTGACAATGGCAACCCAATCTGCTGGGTTTGGGGCCATTCTGCTTGAACTGCAGGCACCCAGCCCGCACAGGTGGCGGCATTGCAAATGGCGCCTCGTACAAGGAGGTGTTCAAGGACAGTGCCTTGAGTCCAGTGGGCTCTTGGTAAATGATCGTTGAGTTCACTTCGGAAAATGTGACATGAATCTGTAGCATCAGGGTCACCCAATTGCTGTTAAGCACACAACTTAAGACAGTCTGCAAACTGTCACTGTGACCATAAGGGATTTGTTAGCTGCACGAAGTCACTTGAGATGGGTTTGGATTATAGCAACCCACAGAAGGATTTGGACTTTTTTGATGTGTGTACATGCATGCACACACATACACACACACACACACACACACACACACACAAACTATATATATTTAATTCAATCAATAATAAATGTTACAAACAACTAGGGTTTGAATTAAAGCTATTTTATTTTTTTAATGCTGACTTATTTTTCAGGGGGGGAGGGGAAGACAGAGAGAGAGGGAAACACAGAATCTGAAGTGGGCTGCAAGCTCTGAGCTGTCAGCACAGAGCCTGACGCGGGGCTCGAACCCACAAACAAGATCACGACCTGAGCCAAAGTCAGATGCTCAACCTACTGAGACACCCAGGAGCCCCTAAAACTATTTTTAGATGAATTGATCTTGGTGTGTGGATATTTTTACTGTGTTATTCTTTGGAATGACAAGAAAAGAACAAATAATATGGCGTTGCCCTGGGAAGGTCAAGGTTTTAGCCAACCAACCGCCATTTCCTGCTCACTGTGTTCTTACAAAGACAAATTGGGTTAATGATGTAAAGGATGCCTAGTAGTGCCCAGAACAGCACATGCTATATAAATGCTAGCTATCTCTGTTATTGTTATTGTTGTTGTTGCTATTATTTCTGTTATTTCATTCATATAACAGTACTCCTGGTCCAACAGCAAAACAGACATGCTATGAAGTGAATGAGTATTAGGAGAGGGAAGAATGCTCCTTGCTCTTGAATAAACACAACAACCTTCTCAACTCATGCCACAGTCTTCGTTCTTCCTTCCTAGAGCAACATTACCAGGGTTCAGACTCTGGTGAGAGACCCAGGAGGGGCTTCCCATCCTTAAATCCTAGGCAGGCAGTCCGGAGTCATGGATAACGGAGAGAGAATTCTGAACCTAAGTGGGAGAAGATTATTGCCCAACTCTGTTCCCTTAGAGGAAAGGGACTGAAATGAGTAGAGCAATAAAACCCAGGAGACCTATTGCAGCAAAATCTCCCTTAAAAAATCGAAGGGGGTAGTTACCAGCAGGATCGGAACCAGGGATGGTGTAGAAACAAGACAGCAGAGACAGGCTGTGGCCATCAGTGGCCTCTGGCGTCAGGTATCAACACCCTTGGAAAATGGCAATCTCAGTGCTCAGGGCGACATCTGGGGAAGGCAGCAAGAGCCCGGAAGGCCCTTAAATGGCATTTATGGCACAAGTGACATTTTTTGTCATTGGTAGCAAACTGGCAAGCAATCAGGGAACTGAAGGGTACCAGCTGGGGAAGGTCTGTGTTCTGTCTCACTCTTCATGCACCAGACGTATCTTGGGATGGATCCTCAAAGAAGCTTCTATTTAAGGGGCTGTTACTGTCCTGGGGACTCCTGGTTCAACGGGGAGCAATTAAAGAGAAGCGGTGATTTCTGCAGAGCAAAGGAACAGTGTTTTGTTACATTTGAGGCAGTATTTTTGCCCCAGATAACAGTTGCCGGGGCAGAGAAATAGAGGAGTTATGCTCACCTTCCAAAAGGATAACATTTTTAGTGCTTTTAAAAGCCAATTATGAAAAGCCATATGTAATTATAAAATAATGTTGTGTTATTCTAATCCTGTAGGATAGTGCCAACAAGAAAAATAAAACCCCAGAATTAACTGCAGTAAGGTTTCCTGTATGTTTCTACATGACACCGAGGCTGTAAGTTTTAATTTTTTTTTTTAACGTTTATTTATTTTTGAGACAGAGAGAGACAGAGCATGAACGGGGGAGGGTCAGAGAGAGAGGGAGACACAGAATCCGAAACAGGCTCCAGGCTCTGAGCGGTCAGCACAGAGCCCAACGCGGGGCTCGAACTCACGGACCGCGAGATCATGACCTGAGCCGAAGTCGGACACTCAACCAACTGAGCCCCCCAGGCGCCCCGAGGCTGTAATTTTTAAAATAGCCTTTATATGGTACAAGTCGAAATAGTGTGATTTTTTATTTGCTTTTGCTGCCCTGATTATTTCACATATGTTACCATGAACAGTCAAAGTCGAAAGAATATTTGTGGCATAAATGATGAAATACATGTAGGCCTGGTCTCTCTCACCTGTTGCTGTAGATAATGCAGTACACTGTTTCCATCTCTCCTGAATGTGGATTTATTTTAAGTGCTTGAGGACCTGATTTCATTGTTTTCATTTTTCTTAAGCTTGCCGGTAAACTTATTTTTACATTAATCAAGGTATTTAAATGCCTTTCTGTTGAGTCATCCCAACAGAAACAGAAACGGGGTTGGCTTTAGATAAAATTGTGAAAAGGCAACATTTGTTTCCATGTCCCCGGGTTACCCAGCCTGTTTTCTTAACCTTCCCCAAACCCCAGCTCCCTTCTTCTCTCCTGTCCTTCCCAGCAAACCTTGTCTGTATCACCTGCCTGATTGAACCCGTCAGTGCCTGTCTTCAGTAACTACTGAAACTACTTACCCCTCACTCCTTTTATAAAATGTATCAGAAAGTACCAACTATAGCAACTGAATTTCAACAAGAAACATGCCTGGGCTTCTCACATCTAGGTAGCTTTAATCCTGGGAGTGTATTTGGACTGTCAGCATTTGCAAAGTCTCAGGAAACATCTGATGGTATACATCTTCTTGAATGTAACTATTAATGGTACATCATTTTAAGCATTTTAGAGGAAAACAAACATGGGTGTCAACATTGGGACTGCAGAGTAACCATGAATTGTAAAGGCAAAACGCAAGACTGGGAGGAAATCTTTTTTTTTTTTTTAATTTTTTTTTAACGTTTATTTATTTTGAGACAGAGAGAGACAGAGCATGAACGGGGGAGGGGCAGAGAGAGAGGGAGACACAGAACTGGAAGCAGGCTCCAGGCTCTGAGCCATCAGCCCAGAGCCCGACTCGGGGCTCGAACTCACAGAACGTGAGATCGTGACCTGAGCTAAAGTCAGACGCTCAACCGACTGAGCCACCCAGGCGCCCCTGGGAGGAAATCTTATAGTTGTGATAGGCAGGTTGAACAAAAGCCCCAAAGCCATTCATTTCTCTGTTTTTCAGTCTCATGTCCCTCTGCCATCATACTGACATCTGTAGAAAAATGCAAGTAGCATAGGTTCCAGCCAAAGGAAGGAAGTCTTAATGTATTATTATTTCAGTACCATCCAGTTAGTGAGACACCAGATATTAGCAAGAGGATGATAACTCTTAAGTAGTAGAAATAAATTGAAGTTCCAACATTTACCACCTGTGTGACCTTGGGCAGGTCACTTAACCTCTCTGAGTAAATTTCCGTACCTGTGAAGTCGAAACTATGGCCCCCAGTTCAGCTTTTCTTCACGAGAACTGGTGAAACTGAAAGATGACAGTTGGGAAACACTTTATAAATTATAAAATGCCACATAAAGGTAAGTCACTCTTGTTTCAGTGTTTGCACCATTACTTTGTAGAAATGTTCTGGGAAGCCTGGATATCCCGTTGCTTTTTTTTTTTTTAACATTCATTTTTGAGAGACAGAGAGAGACAGAGCGTGAGCAGGGGAAGGGCGGAGAGAGAGACACACACACACACACACAGAATCGGAAGCAGGCTCCAGGCTCTGAGCTGTCAGCCCAGAGCCCGACACGGGGCTCGAACTCACGAACCTGTGAGATCATGACCTGAGCCGAAGTCAGATGCTCAACTGACTGAGCCACCCAGGCGCCCCTGGAATCCCATTCCTGGGGCTGAGTCCCACCCTGCCCACTAGTGGACTGCTGGTCTCCTGCTCTGGTGTGGTGTCTCCTTCTGGATTTCTGAACTCAAGGTGAGAACTGCCTGGGTGGAGTGTCGACATTGGATCATAATTAATTATCCTTGCCATATATTACGATTTTACACAGAAATAGAAAAACACGTGTGCGTCTTAAAGCCTCTGTGCGTGATTTTGGCTCGCATCCCTCCTCCACCTGCAGGATCTATAGGAACTTGTGAGGAATGCAGAATGGGTTCTGGTAATGCCTACATCAGAGGTGGAAGTCATTCGAGAAATCACACTTCTTTCTTTGGAATCAAGATTATATCTATCTTTGGTTTATTTGCCATCTGTGCTGGTAAATCTTTTGGGGAGAGACAGATATATAGCTCTAGATTTGAGGTCCTCAGTTAGGTATTTATAAAAATAGAAAGATGTCTGAACTTGAAATTCCTGGTAGTGGGCTTGGATACAGAGAATGCCACCCTGCTCCCCCCGTAGAAGGCAAGCCACGCAAATGCATACGGTGAATTACGCAGGGTTTTTCAGTCCTAAAAGACATCCCCCAAGTGCAACTGTTGCATAGGAACACGATCTCTTCCAGTGGCTACCGTGTTCTCCTTGGTGTGTGGACAACTGGGAACTTGAGTCAGCCCTAGGGCTTTGTCATCGAAGAGATAACGCAAAACACACGACCACTTAAAGCTCCGAGAATAGTACCTCTCAGGAAAGGATATAATGGCAAGCAAAAATTAAAAGTGCCCTTTCCTAGGGATCGTTCCAGATAACACGATCTGGTATATTCTGCTCAAGTTTGAGAGCGAGCACATCTGGCTTCTAATCCCACTTCTCCCACTGTGATTGTACAACTGGTAGACAGAGCCAGGTTCCTGCCCAGCTGGCATTCGAGGAGGCTTTGGCGGAGACGGGAGAGGCAAAGGAACATTCTGAGGGGATGGGAACAATCCCCAATCCAATCTTTCCTTTGGCTTTGAACGTGTTCGTTCAAATGCCACAAACTTCGATGTTAGGACACATGGCTCTTATTTACTGCTTTTCTTTTTCCCTTAAGACAGATCATTTTCTTTCTCATTTTTTTTATTTTATTTTTTATCTGTTTTATTTTATTTAACACTCGATAACATGTGCTCACTTCCAAAGAACAGATACGAAGAGGACAGTAAGAACTATTGGGGGCATGTTGGAATATTCCCTTCAAGACTTTTCACTATGAATGTTCATGTGTTTGAAAAACAGAGTCATAACATACATAACATGCAGTCATAGTTAAAGCATTTCTTCTTTAAACTACACATGTCCTGGGGCGCCTGGGCGGCTCAGTCTGTCCAGCATCGGACCCTTGAATTCAGCTCAGGTCATGATCTCATGAGCCCCATGTAGGGCTCTGCCCTAGGCGTGGAGCCTGTTAGGATTCTCTCTCTCTCCCTCTGCCCCTCTCCTGCTCCTCTCTCTCTCTCTCTCTCAAAATAAATAAAGAAACTTAAAAAAAGAAATATTACTTTCGAGGCTTTTAGCGATGCATATTCATGTGTTTGAAAACCAGCATCATAACGTACACAGTCATCAAACATTTGCATGTCTCTTTTAAACTACGCACATCCTTGGGGCGCCTGGGTGCCTCAGTCGGTTAACCCTCCGACTTCAGCTCAGGTCGTGATCTCACAGTTTTTGAGTTCGAGCCCCGCATGGGGCTCTGTGCTGACAGCTCGGAGCCTGGAGCCTGCTTCGGATTCTGTATCTCCTTCTCTCTCTCTGCCCCTCCCCCACTTGTTCTCTGTCCCTCAAAAATAAATAAAAATGTAAAAAAAAAAATTTAAACTACACACGTCCTTTGCCCCAGTTTTTAAGGAACCATTCTCCTCTTTCCAATTGATTTCAAAACCCTATTTATACATCAAAAAGAGTAACACTTTATAAACGGAGCAGTTCTGTGCCTGGTTTTTCTTATTGTTTGAACTCACTCATTTTTTTAGGTAAACATAATCATAATTTTCTGAGCGACAAAAGCAAAACATATCACTGTGGGGAAAAATAGCAAATATCACTAAGTAAGAAGAAGAAAACTTCGGGGAAAAAAGCTGACACTGATCTACACCTTGAGATAACCACTATTAGATATTGGTATGTGTCTTTTTCCATATGTGTATTTCTACATGCATGTATTTCTTTTGATCATGGTTACCTGAAAATCATCGTCCACTGCCTTTATATCTGACTTGACCATGTCCCTTTAGGCTTATGGCTTAAGGACTCCACCTAATTGCGTTCTGGATTTTTCTTTCCCTCTAATTTGAGAGCCTTACTGTGGCACTTAAAACCAATTTACTCTGCTATCATTTCCCCACCTGCCCCACTCTGGCTGTTTCTGTTTCGGTTTATTACCAAAAGGACTGTTTGGACTGTTTTCTCTGTGTCTCCCGTTTCTTTTTGTACTTTATTTTGATACATAGCCTGTTTATGTTTTATTAGTGATCACATTTTATTATGTAATTACTATTCAATTAGTTGTTCAATGATGAGTGCTTTATTATTACATGGCTTTCCTGTTAAGAAATTCTGATACTTTCGGGGCACCTGGGTGGCTCAGTCGATGAGAAGCATCCGACTTCAGCTCAGTCAGCTCAGGTTGTGGTATCAGGGTTCACGAGTTCCACCCCAGCATCCGGCTCTGTGCTGACAGCTCAGAGCCTTGGAGCCTGCTTCAGATTCTGTGTCTCCCTCTCTCTCTCTGCCCCTTCCCTGTTTGCACTCTCTCTCTCTCTCTCTCAAAAATAAATAAACATTAAAACAAAGTTACATAAAAAAAGAACTTCTCATACCTCTTTACGCTGTAGGTGCATGTTTATGTTACAAGTATCTCTAATGCTAATCAGTTTCGACGGTCATGCACAGGGCCACTTCCTGTTTCACGTAACCTACACATTTTCCAGTTCTCTGTTTTGATTTCTCATTCAGTTCGCTGGACTGACTGATAAGAGACCAAGCCCATCTCCCATCCCCTTTGGGCATTAAATATCTGCAGGGAGTCGTCACTCTCTTCTCATCTGTACATGACAAGCACTTCTCATCTGGAAGCTCCAGGGCAATTTTCTCCTTGCTCTTTACTGTTTATTTATTTTTTGAGAAAGAGACAGAGCACGAGTGGGGGAGGGGCAGAGAGGGAGACACAGAACCCGAAGCAGGCTCCAGGCTCCGAGCTGTCAGCACACAGAGCCTGATGTGGGCTTGAACCCACGAACTGTGGGATCGTGACCTGAGCTGAGGTCAGACGCTTAACCGACTGAGCCACCCAGGCGCCCCTCTTCTTTCTTTAATTATTACTCTGGGTCCATCAACAGCACCATTTCTCTGAAAGGCCATTCTACATAAATGTAAGTCCTAAATATGTTCTGCATTATTCCTCTTTTCTTTTTCTCCTTATCTCTCCCACTTTTATTCCTAGACTTTCTGCCTTAATTTCAAGAAAAATTCCTGAGTTTCTCTTTCACTTCAGAAATTTTATATTTTCAGTAGCCAATCTACTGTTCATTGTATACATCATGGGTTTTTATTAGACACTTGTGTTTCACATCTCTCTCTATACCACTCATGTGATCTGATTTTAGAACTTCATGACTACCTATTTTGGATTCATATATGCAAATGCATTTAAAGCACTTTAACAACACACTCAGAGTCATTGAGTTTTCTTTTCCTACTGTTTTTTTTTTTTTTTGAGGCCAATCTGTTTCAGAGGGAAGTATTTGCTTTAATTCTCCAGAGTAGTTCCTTATATTAGGTTAAAACATGTAATATTGCTGGTATTCCAGCCTTTATTTATAAGTAAAGATGTTATTTGTAAACACGGCGACTTTATATGGTTTCACCTAAAAGAAATATTTCCCTTTTTTTTTTAGGACTTATGACTTACTCGAGTCTTCCAGAAGCAAGTTGTTGCCTCCCAGATTAGCTTATAGTCAACTCAAAGTTAAGATGGGTTTGTTAAGAGATTGATTTGTGTCTTTGTTCCTGTTCTTCAGGTCCACGTAAATGGGAAGAGTAAGTATTATTCTTGAGATGAACTTGTATTGTCACTTGAGCTGTCCTGCGTGCTGGAGAAGGCGTCAGTCAGCAACACTACAAACCGTCCTAACAGTCAACTTTGTCCATGTAATTTCCATATGTGATACTGGCTTCCTCACAGCAGAAAACCCCACGTCTCCTCAAGACTGCTTAGTACTCATTTATCTTCAGTAATCACAGCAGATAACAACAATGGCCCATGTTCTTCACTGCTATAGACATTTGCCCGATTTGGCAATTAACAATAAAAGATGCCCAGTTAAATTTGAGTAAACAGCAAATAATTTGTAGTATTGGTATGTCCTATGCAATATTTGGGACCTGTTATACTAAAACTTATTTGTTGTTAATGCAAATTGATACCACAAGGAAGTACCACCTTCTATCTGTCAGAATGGTTAGGATCAAGAAGACAAGACATAAATAACAAGGGTCATCGAGGATGCGGAGAAAAAGGAATCCTTGTGCTTTGTTGGTGGGAAAGCAAACTGGTGCAGCCGCAGTGGAAAATAGCATGGAGGCTCCTCCAAAAATTAAAAATGCAGCTACCCTACAATCCATTAATTCCATTACTGGGTATTTACCCAAAGAAAATGAAAATACTAATTCAAAAAGATATATGCACCCTTATGTTTATTGCAACCTTATTTACAAGAGACAAGATATGCAAGTAATCAAGTGTCCATCAATAGGTGAATAAATAAAGATGTGAGATAGAGGGGGTGCCTGGGTGGCTCAGTCGGTTAAGCGTCCGACTTCAACTCAGGTCACGATCTCGCAGTCCATGAGTTCAAGCCCCGCGTCGGGCTCTGGGCTGATGGCTCAGAGCCTGGAGCCTGCTTCGGATTCTGTGTCTCCCTCTCTCTCTGCGCACCCCCCGTTCATGTTCTGTCTCTCTCTGTCTCAAAAACAAATAAATGTTAAAAAAAATTTTTTAAATAAAAAAAAGATGTGAGATATATATATATGTGTATGTATATGTATATACCATCATATATATATATATACACCACCATATATATATATATATATACATACATGTATACACACACACACACACACACAGGAATATTACTCAGCCATAAAAAGGATGCAATGTTGCCAACATGGGTGGACCAGAGGGTATTATGCTAAGTGAAATAAGTCAGACAGAAAACAACAATTAGCACATGATTTCACTTACATGTGGAATCAAAAGGAAAAAAAAACACGAGTAAGCAAACAAAAAAGTAGAAACAGACCCATAAATACAGAAAAGCATCTAATGTTGCCAGTTGGGGGTAGGGTGGAGAGATGAGCAAAATTGGTGAAAGGGAATGGGAGGTACAAGTTTCCAGTTATAGAATGAATAAGTCATGGGGTCAAGTACAGCATCAGGAATATAGTCAATGGTATCGTATAGCGACAGATGGTACAGTCTGATACAAAAATTATTCATCATTTGTCTGAAATTCAAATATTATATTCAAATATAATAGCTTAACTGTGGGGTATAAAGGCTGCCAAATGGGTCATGCTTGTCTCCAATCCTTGCATTTCTGAGTTTTTGGAGGCTTGCCAGGGTCTGTCAGGGTCTCGTCCATGAATGACCAGGAACACTGCCCTTATTCAGGAGGAACGGCATGGGCCACTCTCTATAATTCCCATCAATGTTGGTCCATCTCACCAGCTCTCCCATAAATTCATCAGATGTTATGGAAAGTCAGTAGTGCCCTTCTCTACTTTCCAATGGTCATGCAAGTTTATATTCACTATTTCAAAGGGATTTGGGGAAGAAGAATATTATGACTGTGATAAAGTCATCTTACCACCCAACCTGGAGAGTCAGAATAATTTTCTTGATCTGAAACAGAACAAATTTTTGCACATGGTAAATGGGTATATTCCACCAGGAACTTTAATAATCATATAAGCCTCATTTGATACTTATCCATAGAATGGCCAGTATTTTGATGAATTGATTATTCTGGTTGTAAAAACAGAGAGTTTTTAGAAAAAATAACCTTGAAAGAAATTGCCTCTTGCCCCCTAGTTTGAGCGTGGGCAAAGTGCAGACAGTAAGAAGTGCTAAATGAAGAGTGTAGAATAGAGCCCTTTAACATAATGAATGAAATCTTGGAAATTTCACCTTAAGACAATCTCTCATTTCAACACACACTGACGAAAATTTAAATGAGAATCCACTAAGAATAAAAATCAAAGAATTTAGACAGCATCTCCAAAATGATCATACGTGCCCTCTTTCCTTCTCTTCTTTAACTCTTCCTCTCCGTGGGTGACATATAACAGAAGGACAACGTTCTGTAGCATTTAAACTAGATTTCATCCTCATTATTATAATCATATGCACATCAACGGTACATGTCATTCTCGCTTAACTCATGGAGACTATCAGGAAAGCATTCCTTTGGAGAATTTAATTTTTTTCTCAAGTTTTATGGATATTTCATTCTCGAAAAGTAAGATTTTGGTCTAAGTATCGAGGATCAATGTTTCATTTGAAATATTCAGTACCTACCAAGGCCACTGACCAAACCTATCATGATGCTCTAAATACAACAGGAAGTTACAAGTTTGATTGATTTTCAGTTCAAAAAGTATGTTGTTAATAATGCCCTACTGTTCCTGCAGTGAGAGGATCACTTCCCTTTTTTTTTAAATCGAGGCATAGTTGACACACGATGTTACGTTAGTTTCGAGTGTACAACATAGTGATTCAACTTCTCTAGACATTGAGCTGTGCTCACACAAGTGTAGCCCCCATCTGTCACCATGCAACACTATTACGATCCCATGGACTATATTCCCCATGTGGAATTATTCCATTTATTCCTGGGATTTATTCATTCCATAACTGGAAGCCTGTTCCTCCCTCTCCCTTTCGCTCATTTTTGTCCTCCTCTCTAGCAACCACCAGTTTGTTCTCTGTATTTAAGGGTCTGTTTCTGCTTTTTTAGAAGGTTACTTTTCTTTCTCGGCATGGAAATAGCTTTGATTTTTTTTATTTTAAGTTTCATATGTAATGCATATTCAAAGGAAAAATCGAAAAGCATAAAGTGATATAAAGAAAATATGAAAAAAATTACCTTTAAATCCAACACTATGAGATAGACTTCACCATGCCATTGGTATATCCTTCTGGACTTCTCGTTGTTTATAGTCAGAAATATAAACGGGAACATATATATGAATATAAAAACACAATCGGAATAGTTGGCTTTATTTTAGGTAATGTGTGCTTCAGCACTTTGTCTGAATTCCTTTTTAATTTTAAAAGTCACCCTATAAAGTGCTGGTAGCATTCCCAATTTAGAGACGAAGAAATTTTGAGGACAAATTAGTCAGCCTGTCCAAAGCCACATGCCAGCAAGTGGTGAAGCCAGAATCTGAAATGAAGCGGATTTACTCCAGAGCCCGAGACAGGCTGGGTGCTGTTAACGACCTGCATTTTTCACCCAACACCGTATCACTGATACCTTTCCACATTAATACATATCCAAACACATATGTCCTTTTTACGGATGCATTAGATCATCGTGCCATAGTTTACACAAATGATGTCCTCACGATGGAGTTCAGTTTAGTTCTTTTCATTCTTTTTTCACTTCCTCACTAATGCTCTGAAGAGAACCCTTGCCCTGTATCTTTGCTAATCTTTCTGATTACTTATTTCAGATCAATCTCTAAACATAGAACTGGAGAGCTCCATTTAATTTTTTCTACCCAGTGATGAAATGCATCTTCTGAGGATTAGACCTGTCTACACTCCTGCAAACGGTCCACACGAGTAACTCTTCTCCATGCTTGCTGCACTTAGAAAAAGTCTTAAAATCCCACATTCTCCTTCAAGTCCAACTACTCTAAAGACTACGATGCTTTGCCTATGGACCAACGAATGCCTTCCTGCACAACCCTGTTCCAGAGTCCAATCGCCCCATCGTGGCCAGTAGGCGGTGCTCACACACAGATTAGAAAGCTCTCTGTGGTCACCTTCAGTCTGATACCCAGGACAACGTTCACAAGGTCTCAAACTCTTGGACAATGCATCATGGCCTGCCTACTCAAAACTTACATAATGGTTTATCCAGTACTCCTAAAATTCAGATTTATTGTTATTCTTATATCAATGTCTTGGCAGGAATTAATGTTAGTGATGTCCAAATATCCTTCTGATCACAAGGTCCATATATAGAGTCAATAATAACTCGCTGGGTCTCATCCAGGTGAAGTTTCAAGCACCTGGTCTTAAATTTGTATCAGCCAGCTTCAGCCTTTCACTTATTTATCTATACTGCATTTCTATAAGGAGTGGCATAGGCCAAAACACTATCTAATGCTCTCCCTTTTCTACATTGCACTTGTGTTTAACCCCCATATATTTCTTTTTAAAAATGTGGCTAAATATTTGTCATTGCAAGCCTGAGGCAGATAAGTTTTTCTGTTTTCCTTCCTACTAGAACTCAGTCTGTTTCTCTTTTAATGTCTTTATATTTGGAACTACCTTGCTGCCTTATACTTACTATAAGAACATTTCTGACTTCTCTATGATTTGGTTACTTCTACCTTGAAAAGCAGAATTTAAGTGGAAAGGTTGAAAGCGTGACCACACAAAATAAAGAAAATGTCTGAAGGTTCAAAATCTCAGAAAAAGAATGTGAGAAAAATATTTACCACATATATGATCCGCAAAAGATGATCCTTAAGAGATGAAGAGATTATAAATGTCTATTAAAATATTAAAATCATAACAGAAAAAAATGGACAATGAACTTGCAGAATTTACGGAGGCACAAGTCACTATGGATGTATTTCAAAAAAATATTTAATCTAATCCATTGTGAGAAAAACAGGAATTAAAATGATCTTGTTCAAATTAGCAAAGAGTAATTCGATATTAGGAATGATGGTTAGGACATGGCAAAGGTCAAAGTCACACCTCACACATGGTTAGTAAAGGTATATAACCATTCTAGAAAGAAATTTTAGAATTTATAACAAAAACATTAAAAGCATTCATGCCATTTGACCAGTAATATGCCTCTGGAAATTCTTGGAAACCAAGTCATATATATATGTGTATATATATATATATATATATATGTGTGTGTGTGTATGTGTATATATATATGTGTATATATATGTGTATATATATATATGTATACACATATATATATAAAGTTCATTCTGACATTATTTATTCCAACAAAGCACTATACACCTTCAAATATCCAATAATGCAGTGTAAGTTTTAATATTATACATGTATTGATATACACATATGCAGGACAAATAAAGGAAAAAATATATCCTATTTTTGACATTTATTTTCTGTAGCTATAAAGTCAGACTGTTTGTTTTTAATTTGTGTTTGTATGTGTCTCACGCTTTGTACAGGAAATTGTATTACTTTCACAATCAGAAAAAGCACAGCGTTTAAAGATCAACTTGATTCAGGTATAATTTCCATACCATAAAATGTCCATCATTTAAGGGTAAAAGTAACTGAGTTCTGACAAACGGCACCCTAATGTGGCACTCACTATAATCAAGATACAGAATATTCGCAGTTTTTCGAAATAAGCTCTGTGCCCGTGCTGAGGCTTGAACTCATGACCCCAAGATCAGAAGTCACACACTCTACAGACGGAGCCAGTCAGGTGCCCCAAGAAGACAGGATATTTGCAGTCAGATCTCTCCACCTTCATTCCCAACAACCACCAGTGAGCATTCTGTCACTACACAGCAGTTTAGCCTTTTGAGAATTTCACGTAAATACAATCAGTACGTTGTTTTTCATGTTTATCTTCTTCCCCTCTGCATAATGTTTTTGAGATTTAAACACGATGGTACATATATCCACAGTTTGCTTCTTTTTACTGTTGAGGAGTATTGATTTCAAAGATATACAACAATTTGTTTAGCAAATCAACTAATGACGGAATTTGGGTTGTTTCCAGTTTGGGGCTATTATAAATAAAGCATCTAATTACATTGGCATAAAAGTCTGTGAACATATGCTTTAGTTTTTCTTGAGTAAATACCTTGGAGCAGATTTTCTGGATAGCATTGTAAGTGAATATTTATTTTTAAAAACTACGAAGCAGTGTTTCTAAGTAGTTATACCAATTTATTCTCCCAGCATCCAAGTCTGAGAGTTTCAAATGTTCTACACTCACACCAACATTTGTTATTATCAGTCTTTTTAACTTTAGCCATCCTAGTGATAAGAAGTGGGATCTTTTATTTCCCTGATTATTGATGATTTTTAGTGTCTGTTCATGGGCTTATTGGCCATCTGTATATCTTCTTTTGTGAATAGTCTGTTCAAATCTTTTTCTAATTTTAAATGAGTTTGAAAACTTAGTATTGAGTTGAAAGAGTTCTTAGTATGTTCTTAATAAAAGTCGTTTGTCACGTATGTATATTGTGAATATTTTTCCCAGTTTGTGAATGTGTTTTGAAAAACACTTCTGGATTTTAGTGCCATGTAATTTCTCAGTTTTTTTTTTCTTTTATGAATTACGTGTATGGCGTCCTATCTAAGAAATATTTTCCTCCCGTGAGGGAAGAAAATGCTACAATGCTATCTTTTTAAAGTTTTATATTTTTAACTTTAATGGTTAGGTCAATGATCTATTTCTAGTTAATTTTTATGTGTATGTTGTGAGGTCATTTGGACATTCAGTCTTTCGTAGAGATATCTCTAGAGATATCTAGAGGTCCTGGTATCATTTGTTGAAAAGGCTATTTTCTTCCCTAATGAATTACCTTCTGAAATGTTTGTTGAAAATCAACAGACTAAAAATGTAAGGGCCCATTTCATGGTTTGTCATTCTGCTTCATTGACCCGTGTCCATCCTGAAGCCACGAATCATCAACTCCAACTGTTCTGTCATCTGCATGTGGCTCCATATGGACATACGGACACTGAAACCACTTAACGCCCAGGACTGTGTAATTGGAAGAAATTTCTCTTAAATCTCAGTGATTCCTCTAATGAGCAAGGAACGGGAACGAGTCGTTTAACTTCTCGGAACCTTCATTCCCTCACCTACAAAACAGGTGTTTTCATACTCAGTTTCAAGGATTGTTTTGATCATTTTTTTTTAATTTTTTTAACGTTTATTTATTTTTGAGACAGAGAGAGACAGAGCATGAATGGCGGAGGGTCAGAGAGAGAGGGAGACACAGAATCGGAAACAGGCTCCAGGCTCTGAGCCATCAGCCCAGAGCCCGACGCGGGGCTCGAACTCCCGGACCGCGAGATCATGACCTGAGCCGATGTCGGACGCTCAACCGACTGAGCCATCCAGGCGCCCCTGTTTTGATAATTTAATGTGATGAGAGCTTAAAATGTCTAGAGCAGCACCCGACACAGATGGGGAAACCAAGACAGGTTAGCGTGTCTCTTTAAGGACCCTGGTCAGTCATGGCTTTTAAGCAACAATCAGCTGGGGGTATGTTAGAATGCATTCTCCCCAGGGGTCTCCAGCTGTCATTTTGCATCTCTGGCCATCTGATTTTCATTTTGATTTGGCCGCTTCATTATTTGAGGACACTTTGATGAACCCTATAATTTCTCTGGCTGCAGTCTCTTCCTCTGAAACATTAGGTGATTAATCATCCTTTAAAGTCACTTCCATCTGGGGTGCCTGGGTGGTGCAGTCGGTTAAGCGTCCGACTGCGGCTCAGGTCATGATCTCATGGTTCATTAGTTCTAGCCCCTGCTTCGGGCTCTGTGTTGACAGCTCAGAGCCTGGAGCCTGCTTGGGATTCTGTGTCTCCCTCTCTCTCTGCCCCTCCCCAGCTCTCTCTCTCTCTCTGTCTCAAAAATAAATAAACATTAAAAAAAAACTTTAAGTCGTTTCCATCAATAACCTATGGATAGCCACCTTTTCATCATGAATTCAAATACCAAAACCAAAATAAAAGAATAAAATGTGTTTGTTCTTTCTTATCTGTGAAAGTGAAACCACAGTCTTCCAGCTCCTGAAGTACTCAGTGCCTTCTACCACTTTCTCCTGGTCCAGAATAATAAAAATGAAAAGACAAACAGCTTGAAGAAAAAAGGTGCAAAGCGATTTTTAACTAGGTCCCACAATTCCAAAACTGAGGGCAAATTAGGCCATCATTCTAGGATATCAGACTACAAATAGGAACTTTACATCCAAAGAATCATAATGTCGCTATGTTTATTACTTCATAGACTGATACACAAACATTAGCACTGTGTCAGTTGCACACAAACCCTTCAACTACGAAGGTCCATTTTTATCGTGTTTTCTCATTAATTTTGTTCTTTTTTTTATTTCAGCCTTACTGAGCTATTCATCAATTCCATATTTTGAAATATTTTATTAATACAACTTCAAATACTAAATATGAATTTTTTATAGCATGCTTGATTCATCAAAACCTTTTGTAAGTGATGGTTAGCACATCTGACTGGCATGAGAAAGCCAGGTTACCCTGATGGAACACCTCTTACGGAGATGCTTACCTACATGTTGTGGTAAATTAATCGCATTATGGCCCCAATTCTTTATCCTTTCTTGTTTCCACCCCTCTTGTCAATGACTTTAGAGTTCTTCCTCTAGGGATGGAGTATCTCACCATCCCACGTGCCTTGCTTTGACCTTTAGGACTAATGGAAATGACCGTGAACTGGTTCTGAGCCTAAACCTCAAGGGACCTTGCACGTCTCTTGTTTTCCCATCATCCCCTTGACTACATGCCCCGGCTAGCCTGCCAGAAAATGAGACACATAGGAAATGGAGCTGAAGAGCCCATCGTCTCAGCCATGGCCAGCCTGGCTCGGCCAACCTCCAACAGGTGAGTGAGCTCGATCAAGATCAGCAGGGACTCTTAGTTAACCCAAAACTGAGCCCACCTGATAAACGTGTCACTGGGCCACCAGAGAGCTTTACGGTTGCTTGTTACGATGACCGTAAGTAACTGAAACAATTATTGTGAGCTTTCTGGCACGTACTGTAACACATCTACTATGCTTTTAAGTACATTGAAAATAATCCCCCAGTTTGTGTTTCCTGGAATACCATGGAAGCTTGGGTACTCCCGCTTACAAACAGACCCCTTCTGTGTGTGCGATCACAGCCATTGTTACGAACAGGCAGCGCAACCTGTCAGATATGAGTCCGTATAACACAAAGCAGGAAGAGCAGCCTTCAAATGCTGCCATACTCATTTTTACTCTCAAAAATCAATTTCGAAGTGAAATCCATAGAGTTAGTAAATCCGGACTCAATATAAATGTGTGCAGGTATGTGTGAATGTGTGAGTTTGTATCATACATACACCATCCTTATTAAACGCCTTGAAAGATTTTTTAAATCATACACCCATCTGCAAAGAAACCCTCGGTGAATTCTAAGCACACTCACACAGATTATTTTCTCCCATCTTACTACGTGAACCCCAGAAATTTATTTTAAAAAGGTTAAACCAGAGCATCAAATTACCTTTAAAACTCTCCTAAAATATTTGTATGCCAAGCAGAAGATAATTCTTACAAATTATTAGTTAATGAGGATTAGCAGTATACTTCCTCAATAAAATAGTTTTCATCTAAAACCACATACCACGTCACACCCAGTGATGAAATATCTGATTTTCGCGGTAATATCAGAAACAAACAAATGTACAATGGCACCACCATTATTTATCTGTGTTCTAGAAGTGAGACATCATATATTAAAATAAACAAGAGAAGATACCAGTGTTAGGAAAAAATGCATTTATCATTATTTGACATTGACAACATTTTCAGTGGAGGCCATTCAAGAATATTGATAACAAATATTTAAAGTCACAAAAAGTTAAATAAGGTAGCTGGTTAAAGCACAGACAGAAATAAGTTGACATCAGAAAACCTGGCACAGCGTTTCAATTTCTATCACTGGGAATTGACTGTTTCACATTTTAAATTCATTTATTTAAATTCAAGTTCGTTAACATACAGTGTAGGATTGGTTTCAGGAGTAGAACCCGGTGATTCATCACTTACGTATGACACTCAGTGCTTGTCCCAACAAGTGCCCTCCTAATGCCCGTCACCCATTTAACCCATCCCCCCACCCGCCTCCCCTCTTGCAACCTTCATTTTATTCTCTGTATTGAAGAGTCTCTTATGATTTGCCTCCCTCTCTGTTTTTATCTTTTTTTCCTTCCCTTCCCCTATGTTCATCTGTTGCGTTTCTTAAATTCCATATATGAATGAAATCATGATCTCTGTCTCTGACTTATTTGGCTTAGCATAATACACTGTAGTTCCATCCACGTTGTTACAAACGGCAAGATTTCTTTCGTTTTGATCACTGAGCGACATTCTATTATATCCATCTTCTTTATCCATTCATCACTCGATTGACATTTGGGCTTTTTCTATAATTTGGCTATTGTTAATAGCACTGCTATAAACATTGGGGTACATATGCCCCTTCGAAACAGAATTTTTATATCCTTTGGATAAGTACGTAGTATTGTAATTGCTGGGTTGTAGGGTAAAAATAAAACTACCCTAAGAACATTTTGTTTGTTTAATTTTGAAAGCGAGAGCACAAGTTGAGGAGGGGCAGGGAGAGCGGTAGAGAGAGAGGATCCCAAGCAGTCTCCACAGCATCAGCTCAGGGCCCCACACGCACAGACTCAAACCTAC
The DNA here is from genome assembly GCF_022079265.1 of Lynx rufus. NCBI lineage: Eukaryota > Metazoa > Chordata > Mammalia > Carnivora > Felidae > Lynx > Lynx rufus. The sequence goes on from NW_025814878.1 coordinate 130,345,875, forward strand.
GAAACGTGAGATCATGACCTGACCTGAAACCAGCAGTCAGACACTCAACTGACCGAGCCACCCAGGTGTCCCTGAAATCACCCTTTTTACTGATATATACATATCAGTATGATATACCAGTACTGATATATATATATATATAAATATATATATTTATATTTATGAATATATATATCAGCTGATATATATATATATCAGTATATCTATCTATATATCTATATCTATATCTCCCTATCTATATATATATATACATATATATAATCTCTCAAGTGTGGAGATAGATAAATGCCAGCATATAGGTATATAGATAGTTATATAACCTTAAAATAATCATATACTTATTTGTGGTTAGTTTTTTCCTGTTGACTAATGCTATGAAGACTACTAGAATTTAGGCGGGGCACAGAACAAGTACTACGAAATGAAAAGTGGTTAAATTTTACTGTAGTTTATTCCTATGCATACTCTATACCATGCATATCATCAACTAAGTACGTGCTGTAAATTGCCGTCGACATTTCAGTTTATACTGCAAAGTCATTTGTACTGTGGCTGTAAAAACCCACACTTGTGTAATTATTTCAGGCAGTCAGTAATACTAGAAAGTACTAGGAAGCACCACATTTTTTTCTTGATAAAAATAATCATGTTTATTGTGAAAATCTGTGAAATATTTGTTAGTACCTTTTTTCTTGAGAGAGAGTGCACAAGTGGGGTAGAGGGGCAGAGGGAGAGAGAGAGAGAGGCAGAGAGAGAGGGAGAGAACCTCAAGAAGGCTCCACGCTCAGCCCTGAGCCTGACGCAGGGCTTGATCCCTTGACCCTGGGATCGTGTCCTGAGTAGGGTGCTCAACCAACTGAGCCACCCAGGTACCCCACCACAATTTTTTTAATCTGAATATTTTTAAACATGCCTGTAGCTATGGCAAGCCTACTCACACACTCTCAGTTTATCCTGGGCAAGGGATATGTTATTTTACCTATGGTCCCTATTCTTTTCAGATGAGTCCTTTTTTTATTATTATTATTATTATTTTTAATGTTTATTTCAGAAAGAAGAAGAGAAAGACAGAGTGTGAGCAGGGGAGGGGCCGAGAAAGGGAGACACAGAATCCAAAGCAGGCTCCAGGCTCTGAGCTGTCAGCACAGAGGTCGATGCGGGGCTCGAACTCACGAACTGTGAGATCGTGACCAGAGTCGAAGTCAAACACTTAACCGACTGAGCCACCCAGGCACCCCTTCATATGAGTCTTATACTTGGGTGGCATAAAAATCATTTCTCAGTGAGAAGCAATTCACCTTTACACTATGAATTCCGAAAATGCTCGAGTAACACGAAGGCGGTAAGATTCGTGCAACAAGACCACAGATGGATGGATTGGGGTTCATCTTTTCTTCCTCCTTCAACCTACTGCCTGGGAGAGGTGCTAATGAACAGTGAAATGACCATATGCTTAATACAGCCAGAAGCACAAAAAGGGAAAAAAGAATCAATATAGTCTGCTCCTGAAAATTCAAGTGTTTCCGAGGCTCTAAAGTCAATCCCATAGAAAGTAACAGATACCAATCATTACATCGCAAGCAAAACAATGATGTAAGTAGATGTAAAGCTGATCAATCTCACCAACAATGAGAAATGGAAATTAAGATGAGATACAATTTTTATCCCCCAGATCGTACAAAATGAGAAAGATCGTGTCAGCAATAGTGTAGGGCAATGGCATTTTCATCAAATGCTGGCGAGTAGATCAACTGAGACAACCTTGCATAGGATGGTTTTGTCACATGTGATAGAAAAACCCAGCTAACAACCTAACAGTGAATTTATTTTAAAGCATAACAACTGCCTGGGACGATGAAAGTTGCTCACCCTGGTTTACCTGCTTGTCTTTCCATCTTACTGCCCCCTCATTGCACAGTTGTGGATTCTTATTTCCATTCTTTTCATCCCGTGATGGAAAGATGGCTGCCCTAGCTCCAGGCTGCTACGGGAGAATATCAAACAGAAAGTCAAGTCTGAGAACAAAAAGACCCTGGATTCTGAGGCTCTGTCTTTTCACCAGGAAGAAAAGTCATTCAGCAGTCTTCCCCTTGAGTTTCATTGGCTAGAACTGACACACGTCCAATCTCAGACCAAAAACTATTGAAGAACAATTAAAGGTACACAAGGCCTTCCTTTCCTGACAGAAAATAACGATTGAATGAGGCATGGATTTGTGGCATTTATGCATTTTGTGTATGACATTTTGGTACCTACCAAAATGTAAATGCATAAATCTATCACGGTGTAGTATTTCTTCGGGACTTTAGGCTATACATTACTTCCAGAAACACTGTGGAAAGAATCGTGTTTCTCTGTATGTACTCTGGGAGTATTTCCATGTATGTACATGTATGCACATCTTTATGTCTTTGCAGAGTACTTCTGGAAATACATGTAATCATACCAACATCATTAATAAAAAATTGGAAATATGGTATAACTTAAAAGTCTGTTAATGCATGTTAAATACTTAGTTAGCGTCAGGTATGACACATGCTAAGTAAATATTTGATATTGGTTTGGGGCTCGGTGCAAATTTTTTCTTCCTTTTTTTTTTTTTCTCTCCATAAAAGTAAGATTAAATCATTGGCACTTCCACATATTGGAATACCTTAGAGCAACCACAAGAACAACCTAGGTTGATATTTGCTGACACTGAAAGATGTACAAGATATATGGTTCAGAAAAGAATAATGCAAGTTTCTTCTTATGTGTAGTATCATCTTATTTTTCTTTAAAAAGGCAAGGAAAGTAAAGTTGAGAATATACCCGGGAAAGAGCTTAGGTTTCAATTTTGTCATATTTTTTAAACAATAAGTAAGCATCACTTTTTTATTCCTCTGGGTGTTTTTAGATGTTCTCTTTGTTTTCAGTTGCTTTAGTACGATGAGCATAAATAGGAGGTGTTTTGTATTTAACCTGCTTAGAGTTCTTAGCACCTCTTGAATATACATAACGGGATATTTTCCATCAATTAAAAATTCTCAGCCACTGAGAAGCCATATCTCTTCAAATACTGCTATCATCCATTCTATTTCTTTTTCCTTCTGGCACACCAATTATACATGGTATACCTTATCATATCTTCTATGTCTCTTTTATGCTTTTCTGTGTTTTCTATCTTTTTATTTCTTTGTGCTTCAGCATGGGTGGTTTCCTCTATCTTATCTTCAAGTTTACCGATTCTATCTTTAGCCATTTCTAATCTGCTGTTAAACCACCCACTGAGTTTGCAGATGGCATTTTGCAGTTCTAAAATCTCCATTTGATTCCATTTTTATCGTTTACCTCTAGAAGTCTCATTTATTTATTTGAAGATATGTATTTTGAAGTCCCTGATAACTTCATTATCCATATCTGAATATCTATTTTTCCTCTTTTTCTCTTGATTTTGGGTCAAGTTTTGTTCTCTAACGTGCCTTATTATTTCTGATTAGAGCCAGATATTCGACATTAAAAATTATACAGATGTTTTGAGAATCTAGATAACATTTCTCCAGAGAAAATTTTGTTTTGTTTCTGGCAGTCACCTATACTAAGTGTGTTAGCAATCCAAGATTCACTGTTTTGATCAGGAATTGAGATGATCTAAAACTGGGCTTGACTCTCTCTAAAGAATGTTCTGTTGCCAGTATCCCAGATCCCTTTTATCTTTACCTTGGAGAGTCCCAACTAAAAATCTGGGATTTTTGTGAGCCACCCCCCTCATATTGGTGGGCCTTGATTTCCAATTTTTGTAACCTCATTCCTGTTGATAGTACTACTCACCTTCCCAACCTTTTGACATTGCTCTGAAAAATTGGCAAATGCTTTGAGGGATCAACTCTCTGATTCAATAGACTTACTGGTTTGTTTGGGGTTTTTTGTTTTTGTTGTCGTTGGGGGTGTCTGGAGTATATAAATCTTTGCTCTCTAGTTTTTCTAGCTATTTTCTTTTTTGTAAGTTTATTTATTGATTTTAAGAGAGTGCGGGGGGGACAGAGAGAGAAGGAGGGAAAGAGAATCCCAGGCGGGCTCTGCACTGTCAGGGCAGAGCCCGGTGAGTGTCTCAAACTCATGAACCATGAGATCATGACCTGAGCCAAAACCAAAGTTGACATTTAACCAGTCCAGCCACCCAGGCTCCCCTTTAGCTGTATTCAGAGGGTTTGTGAGAAACGAGCTAATATAGCATTGGCAAAACACAAATCACAAGCAATGCTTTTGTTCTTAATTAAAAAGGAGGAGGATACGAGAGAAAATTCCATTAGAACAAATCACACTTTGAGTTAATATCTAACATTTATAAAAATGAGACTGGGGGGCACCTGGGTGGCTCAGTCGGTTAAGCGACTGACTTCAGCTCAGGTCATGATATCACGGTCCGTGAGTTCGAGCCCCACATGAGGCTGTGTGCTGACAGCTCAGAGCCCAGAGCCTGCTTCGGATTCTGTCTCTCTCTCTCTCTCTCTCTCTCTCTGCCCCTCCCCTGCTCATGCTCTGTCTCTCTCTGTCTCAAAAATAAATAAACATTAAAAAAAAATTTTTTTTAATGAGACTGAGGAGTTTTGAGAAGAACTCTAGATTTAGAGACTATCTATATTCTAGGAATTTGAACCCTAGAAAATGTGAGGGGAACTGCTAAGTGTGTACGATGTTAAAAATGGGAATCTGGTTATCTTCAGGCTACTCCTTACCTTAAAGTTAATCCTACTGGAAGCTGGGATCTATCAAAAAGTGACAAAGTGACCAAACAGTAGGAAAAAGAATGCAATTTCTGGGTTAAAATGTCAACATGAAGCCAGACCATAATCTCTTTCCATGAATACCATTAAGACAGCTATTAAATGAATGGCATTATTTTTTCTTAACCATGTATCTGGCAGTCTATCAATGTAAGCTAATATAAGCAAGTAAAAATTGAACGTAAAACGATAATCATCAGCAACCAAGCAACGAAAGGTCCAATAAACTTTTAACACATGACAACCAAGAAACTGAAAATTGTTTTGTGACTTCACATCTCCTGGCCCCACAACTAGCTCTCAGAAGTCTTATCAGTGAAAAAAATGTAACAGAATCCTCGAAATTCTCAATAGTACCCATTTGCCAATTTAGGTACCCCAGACTGGCAATAACTAGGTGATGAAGAACAAATTCAAGGGGAAAATATTAATGACAGCATCTACCTAATATTACAGGATCTCGGCAAAGGCAAGAAAAACCACCACAGCTCATTTGTTGGGGGCACACACATAATGGAGTATCCCAAAGTACCCTGTGAAGGGAACAGAGTATCCCTCCCAAATAGAAGGAGTAAACTCTGAAACAGGTCACCTAGTCCCATCATAGGAGGGACAACAGAGGTGACACCAGTCAAGAATGTAGTAGATGTCTATCACTTCTCAGCTTCTCTGCCACCCACCAGTCCCCACACACTGCAGAAAAGCGACTAACACCAAAACACCACCGTCCTTAAACTGGGGGTTAAAGGGAAGGTCATATTAGTACACTGGTATTATACGAATTAGAAATATTGTGTAGAGGCGCCGGGGTGGCTCAGTCGGTTGAGCTTCTGATTTTTTATTTTGGCTCAGGTCGTGATCTCACCATCCCGGGATGGAACCCCTCATCCGGCTGTGCGCTGACAGCTCGGAGCTTGCTTGGGCTTGTCGCTCCCTCTCTCTCTGCTCATCCCCCACTAGCACGGGCACTCTCTATCTTTCTCTAAATAAATAACTAAATAACTAAATAACATTTTTTTTAAAGAAACGGGACAACATTAAAAGAAGTTATGAACTGAGGGACAGACAAAAATTTCCAGTGCTTCATGTCATAGTAAACTTTTAAAAAAATATATAAATTTATAAACCAAGGACTCAGTTAAAAAAATAAAACCACATAATGAGAGGGAATGGGAAAATACTTTCCAGCCAAGAAAACAAATGGACAACAAAAACCCCACCATTACCTAGCTTATAAATAAATTAGAAACCTTAAGGAACAGATTAACCAGGGCTGAAAATTAAATTACTGACAAGGACAAAAACCCTTGGGATAATTATAACAAATGCTGAGCAAATGGACAAACAGATAAGACAATTAGAAAGAAAATAATAGATACAAAAGATGGACGAACACCATCTATCATCAAGATAGTTCCTAACCCTGAGGTAGAAAATGGCAAATAAAATAACAGCAAAAAAAAAAAAACTGTTTAAATAAAGATACAATAGGTAGTTTTCTTCTATCCTAATGGCCAACTATAACCACAGAGTAATAATAATAATAATTGTAATAATAACTTCAGGGAGAGCAAAGAAGAAAAGACTGTAATATAATTTGGGAGGCTAAAAAAGCAAACAGAACAATGGTAACCAATTCAGGAAACACAAGAAAGCCAAATCTTACGCAGTCAAGAAAGCTGAGGCTCAACACAGTTGGCTTTACCAAATCCTCCAAGGGTACAGGAACTGGCAGCCTCAGATCCCTCTAGAACTGTGGGCAAATGAAAAGATGCTGAACTTCACAAAAGAGGTAGCTTCTGAGTGTGCTTTCCCATTTCATTCTAGGCCTTGGGATTTATTATCTGGAGGTTTAAGTTCCGTGGCTATATGCGCACTGATTTCTGTTTTCTCTTCTTTTTAACTTATTTATTTAAATTCAAGTTAGTTAACACACAGCGTAGTATTGGTTTCAGGAGTAGATCTCAGTGATTCATCATTTACAAAGAACACCCAGTGCTCTCACCCAAACAGGTTTTCCTCAATGCCCATCACCCATTTAGCCCATGCCCCACCCACCTCCCCTCTAGCAACCCTCAGTTTGTTCTCTGCATTTAAGAGTTTTTTATGGTTTGCATCTCTTTCTGTTTTCGTCTTATTTTTCCTTCCCGGTGGATATATGCACACTGATTTCTTTTTTTTTTTAAGTTCTTTTACTGCTTATTTATATTTGAGAGAGAGAAAGAGACAGAGGGCAAGTGGGGGAGGGACAGAGAGAGAGGGAGACAGAATCTGAAGCAGGCTCCAGGCTCTGAGCTGTCAGCACAGAGCCCGATGCGGAGCTTCAACTCATGGACCATAAGATCATGACCTGAGCCGAAGCCAGACGCCCAACCGACTGAGCCACCCAGGCGCCCCTAAGCACACTGATTTTTTTATTGCAAAGACCACCATCACCCCACTGTCCCAGTTCCCCCAACTTTGGTTCTAGCAAAGTTTCGCATCCGGATTTTATCTTCCAGGTAGAAGGAGGGACTCAGAACACTCAGCAGTCCAAGAGAACATTTTGAAAGACACCCATATTTGGAGTTTCTTAACAAAAAGTCCATCAAGGTCACTCCATAATGAAGCTCAAATACAATAAACCCAAGTCATGAACTTGGTGCTTCCAGGCAGCTTTCAGTAACTCATCTTGATCATAAATAGACAACCCAGAATTGTAAGAACCAAAGGAAAACATGTAACATGAAAAAGCCAAAACAAACAAACAAACAGCAGGAAAAGAAAACCCAAAGTAGAGAAAACTGGAAAAACTATGTAGAAAAAAAAAAATCTTTAAGGATTTAAAGATACTACTAATACCCTCAGAGATGAGGAAAACTAACACCTCCTTGAAACAAGATTAGGATGCTCTCTATTTTATTTTATTTTTAAATTTTTTTTCAATGTTTATTTATTTTTGAGAGACAGAGACAGAGCGTGAGTAGGGAAGGGACAGAGAGAGAGGGAGTCACAGAATTCAAAGCAGGCTCCAGGCTCTGAGCTGTCAGCCCAGAGCCTGACACAGGGCTTGAACCCACAAACCGTGAGATCATGACCCGGGGCCCAAGTCAGACGTCCAACTGACTGAGCCACCCAGGCACCCCTAGGATGCTCTTTAAAAAGGAGATTTCAGGGGCGCCTGAGTGTCTCAGTCCATTAAGTGTCCAACTCTTGATATCAGCTCAGGTCATGACTTCATGGTTGTGAGGTCAAGCCCTGCATCAGCCTCCACACTCAGCATAGAGCCTACTTGGAATTCTCTCTCTCTCTCTCTCTCTCTCTGCCCCTCCCCTGCTCATTTGCTTACTCACTGTCTCTCTCTCTCTCTCAAAATAAGTAAACTTTTTTTAAAAAAGGAAATTTCTGGGGCGCCTGAGGGGCTCAGTCGGTTAAGCGTCCAGCTTCGGCTCAGGTCATGGTCTCACAGTTTGTGAGTTTGAGCCCAGCGTCAGGCTCTGAGCTGTCAGCACAGCTTGCTTCAGATTCCGCGTCTCCCTCTCTCTCTGTCCCGCCCCTGCTCATGCTGTCTCTCTCTCTCTCTCTCTCTCTGTCAAAAATAAATAAATGTTAAAAAAATTTTTCAAGGAAATTTCTAAAAAGCAAAAGCTTTTAGAAACGGAAAACATAAAATAAAAACTGAAAAACTCAAGAGGTGATTTAGAAAATATGTGAGGAAGTTCTCATTAAAATAGTACAGCAAGACAAAGAGATTAAGACAGAATGTGTAAGAAAACCATAAAGCTAATCCAGGCACTCAGAAAGCTGGAATAAAGACAAGTGAGCAGAAAAAGTCACCAATATTACAATGATTTAAGAAAATATCCCAGAACAGAAGGACATACAGCACATCAAATAAAAATTATACAGAATGAAAACATAAATAACCTCATATAAAAATGGTCAAAGGGTATGAATAGACATTTCTCCAAAGAAGATACACAAATGATCAACATACACATGAAAAGAATCTCAACATTATTGGCCATCAGGCAGATGCAAATCAAAACTACAATGAAATACCACTTAGAAGGATGATAACAGATGTTGGCATGGATGTGGAGAGACTGGAACCCTCATACATTGCTGGTGGGAATGCAAAATAGTGTAGCTGCTTTGGAAAAATTCAAACTGTTCCTCAGAAGGTTAAATATAGACTTGCTGAATGACCCAGCAATTCCACTCCTGGTGTATATGCAGGAGAACTGAAAACATATGCCTACACAAAATCTTGTACATAAACTATAGATCCTTCACGATAGCTAAAGTGTGGGAAAACCGAAATGCCCATCAGTTGATAAATTGTGATATATCTATACAATGGAATATGATTCTGCAATGAAATAGGGGAAATACTGATACATGTGCAAAATGAGTGTATCTGAAAACATTATACTAAGTGAAAAAAATCAGTCAGGAAAAGTTACATAACTGTATGAATTCATTTATCTGAAATGTGCAGAAAAGGCAAATCCACAGACACAAAGTAGATTAGTGATGCCTAGCGATGGGCGTTCGTGTCGGAGTTAGTGCTAAAAGCTATGGGATTTCTTTAGGGGATAATTCAAATACTTTACATTTGATTGTGGTAGGGGCACCTGAGTGGCTCAGTCGTTAAGCATCTGACTCTTGATTTCAGCTCAGGTCATGATCTCACGGTTTGTGAGTTCAAGCCCTACATCCAGCTCCATGCTGCTTGGGATTCTCTCTCTCTCCCTTTCTCTCTGCCCACTCCCTAGCCGTCTCTCTCTCAAAATAAATAAATAAACTTTATAGAAATAAATAAATTTGATAATAGTAATACTGGCACAACTCTTTGAAAATACTAAAAAACATTTAGTTGTACACTTCAAATGGGTAACTTATATGATAAGTAAATTATATCTCAGTAAAGTTGATTATATGTAAATTGTAGTTCATTAAAGCCTTTTTAAACAACGATTGGCCAGGTTTCCAGTATAATGGGTGAGAATACATGCACCCAAGATGTTTTGTTGCCACATTTCAGAATACCAAAGACAAAAAGAAGATTCTATAGACTTCCAATGAAGGAAAAACTGGTTAAATAATAAGAATCAGAAATCTGAATGGCCTCACGCTTCTCGACAGCAACAGAACCATGAAAAAACACAGCAATGCTTGCAATATTCTGTAGGTAAATCTCTCCAACCTAGAATTCTATAGAACCAGACTGTAATCCTGCATGAGGGCAAGATGAAGACATTTCTAGCATAGAACGTCTCAAAAAATTACCCTTGGTCACCCTTCAACAAGAAGCTCTTGGAGGATACGCTCCTAGAAATGAGCATAGAAACTAAGAAGACAAGGGATCTAAGGAAATGGGTCATCCAAAGCTGGAGGGAGGCAAAGAGAATTCCCAGGGAATTCCCAAGGAAAAGGGAAATCTCAGACGATAGTTGTGTTGTAGGTTAGAAGGCAAGAGTCCAGTTTGGACTGCATAACCATGTGCTGTAGAAATGTCTCTCTTTCCTACCCATGTTCCAATGTTGGATCATCTGAAGACACTCGTTTTAAACCACAGAAGTGCCACTTCGTTCACCTCTACTTGGCAGCTAAAAGCAAGCCACGATGAGCTGTGTTCATCAGAGTGTCTGTGATTATGCTGGGTAACAAATTCACTCTCAAGCTTTGGTGACTTATCACTCGCACACCGCATGCCCTACGTGCCTTGGGATGGATACCCTGGTCCCTGTACTCACTGAGCACCTAGGCTACTGAACATTCTGGTTCTTAACATCTTGTTCTCACAGTTGCTACGGAGGGTGAAAAGACAGTTGGTTTAGCAACCTCTCTTGAACTGTTCCCAGAAACCACATACATCTCCTACCCTCCCAGCACCCTGGCAAGAGCTAGAAAAATGACCACACTCTAACCGCAACGCTTCTAGGAAACGCGGCAGACCACATGAATACACGGTGAGCAATAAATATCTCTACTATATAAACTGGGAAATAGGAAATACAAAGCGGCCTAATCTGTCTGACCATATTTTTGTCAGATACCCAGAACCTGGCTCACAGCCCATGCCTGCCACAGGCCCCAACTCGGTAAGCCCTGTCTTTCCCAGAATGCAGTTGTGACCTTGTCCACTTACTTCCTCCCAAAGAGGCAGTTGTTAATTCCGGAAAAGCTGAAGCTAGAATACGAAACTGAGATTGTTCAGCTTGTGTTTTCTTCATCAGTGAGCACTTTCCTTGCATAACCGGGTTTGTGCTTGCTACTCAGATTTTCAAAACTAAGACCAGGTAGATAAAGAGCAGGAGAGAGAATTATCAACACAAAAGTCAAAACAGTGGTTCTCTGGTGGAGCAAATAGTAATACAGCTGGGAAAATTCAAAAGCAATATATTCTATTTCTTACTCCGGGTAGTCAGTACTGGGTACATAAGTCTTCATTTTATTAATGTTCTGAAGTCTCGAGCTAGGTAGCGAGCCAAATAGCCATCCATCCATCCATCCATCCATCCATCTACTACCTATCCAGTCTCCCTGTATGTGCGTCCAGTTTCCTGTTGGGTGGTAAGGATTCAACATTGACCAAAAAAAAGTTTCGCCTTTGACTAGCTTCTGAAAAGTAACCCCTCCACCCTTAGAATACCTTTCCTGCTAAGAGTGTGTTTATTATCTGGAGGCCTTGGACCACGCAATATCAGCTTGCCATCCAGAGAAGCTGGAGAGAAAGGTCAGTCATGTACGCAGTCAGCCATGCCCATGTGTCTGGCCCTAGTGAAATCCTGGGACCCCGAGGCATGGTGGAACTTTCCTGTTTGGCAATACTCCACGAGTATTGACACGCAGCGTCGTGGGGATGGGTGGACCCTGCCTGCGTGATTCCCCTGAGAGAGGACAACTCAGTTGTCCGAGATGCTGTCCTATGCGCCTCTTCCCTTGGCAGATTTTAATCTGCACCCTTTTGCTACAACAAACAGGAACCGTGAGTGTGACAGCTTTGCCGTGTTCTGTGAATTCCTTCAATGAATCAGTGCGCACGAGAGCGGTCTTGGGGACCCTGGAATTACACCTGTATATTAGACCTTCTTCTCACTTAGGTTTTTGTAATATAATAGAAGAAAATTTCCCTAAACACAGGAAGAGTTAAATGTGCGGAACACAAAGACATTTTGCGTTCTGTAAAAGATTTATTGTAATAGATCTGCATCGAGGCATGTCACAAAGAAGTCCCTGGACATTAAGTATAATGAGGGAAAAGAAAATTCTAGTCATCCAGAGGAAATGCGGTTCACTTACAGAGACAAAAAAATAATTGCCTTTAAATTCCAGGAGATAATATAAAAACAACCTTAAAACTCTGAGAAGGTACTATGAAGAATATAGTACTCACCTGAAATTTATGCTCGAGTATTAAACTAACAGGCCGACATTCTTACTCGGAAAACAATCACGGGGTAGTGCGCCCACTGGCCCTGGCTGAAAGCAGTTACTCCAAAATGAAATCATGCAATTAAAATACGGATCGAAATAGGAACAAAGATCTCAGAGAGCGGGACACAGAGCTAAAATGATGAGCATTGAACCCTGAATTCATTTCATCATGGCAGCTGCTTAAACAACCGTTGCAATCATGGGCCTAGAAGAGAGCATGGATGTTAAAAACTCTGAGCTAACTAAAAATAATAAAATAGAAGCCAGGATGGGATTCGGAAGGTGGGAGGAAGAAGGAGAAAACATGATAAATTCCTCCACCTTTCGTAGCAGAAAGCTACAGAATGTTTTCAAAAATGGACCTTACCCAAAAACATGACTCCATGTCTCATATTTTTCATAACCAACTTTCCCCAAAATAAATCTATATAATTGAGCTAATATAAAAATAACTGACATTTATGAATCACTATCTTCTAGCACTGTTCCAAATGTTTTCTTTGTATTAGCTCTTCTTATCCTCACAGCATCCTATGATTTCAGTACCATAAATCCTACTCTACAGATGAGAAATCTGAGACACAGAAAACGTTAAGTCACTTGCCCACGTCCCCACAGATAGTTGAGGTGCGGATCCTGGAAGTAATATTTTTTCACGTATGGAAACAATTCTATAAAGTTTGACTTCGGTTATTTTTTCCTTTCATATGTTCACTCGTTCCTAAATTTGAAATTTTACTCAATAGAATATGCAGAACATAATCTCATTTTTCACAAAAATGGATTTCTTTTTTTATAAAAGAAAAGTACCTCTTTTTATAAAAGAATGTGTTTCTTTTATAAAAATGTATCTAGCTACTTTTCCAACTATATGTGCATAGAAAAATGTTCAGGATAATAGTGAATAATATTGCCGTAACATCGGATGGTGATTGCTCAAAACAAAAAGGAAGAAAAATGTGGGGAAATGTTGCTCATCCAATATTAGAGAAGGTAGTTCAGAGAGTTAAATTGGGGGCAATATTTTGCTCTCTGCTCTATAGTTATCTATATTGTTTGAATTTATATAATTAACAAGGTACATAAAGTTAATAAAATTGTCTTTAAAAATGTATCTTCTAATTTGGGGGAGAAAAACCAACATGCTTCAGCTGTGCCAATACCAGGAAATTTTGAGCAGCCATTTAAAGTGCTAGTGTTAAGACTTATGGGTAAGTAAACTTATTTTTGTAAAAACAGTCAATTTGCAATATAAGGTGAAGAATTCATTTAATGGTATAAAATTAAATATGGGGCATAGGGATGCCTGGGTGGCCGAGTCTGTTAAGCATCTGACTCTTGATTTCAGCTCAGGCCATGATCTCACGGGTTCGTGTAGAGCCTGTTTGGGATTCTCTCTCTCTCCCTCTATCTCTGTCCCTCCCATGTTTGCACCTTATCTCTAAAAATTAATAAATAAACTTAAAAAAATTAAATATAGGGTGTGTGTGTGTGTGTGTGTGTGTGTGTAGGTAGGTAGGCAGACAGACAGACATCGAAGTATGTTTTTCAAGGTATTAGCAGTGGTTATATCTGAATATTAAGATTTGAGATAATTTTTATTCTGTATTGTTTTCGGTGCTGGCCAAATCGTTAATCATAAGCATGTTATTAATTTAACCAAAATTGGGGAGGAATCAAAAATTAAAATTTGGGGAATGGTAAAGGCAAAGGACACATTTGTATTTGTCCCTCAGAGAGGTTCCCTGATTCCTCTAATCTCTCACTGTTTGGCAAACCCGTGGGTGTTCGGGTTTTTTCCACTCTCTTTTTTCCTTTGCTGATGATTGCCTAAAATCTTGTTCTTGATTACCCTCTTTGAGATGTAAGACAGCAGGAACCCTTTGGTATTGAGTCATTTTGCTGGGGAGGGGAAGAAAATGCTCCGGGGCCATTTGAACAGCAAGAAAGGAATTGATTATGTTTCTGACCTATTGCGGCTCAATTAGGTGAGCCTACCCAGCCATGGCGAGATTGCCGGAGCAGGTTACTCTGCAAAGGGAGCACCTCGTTCTCAATCCTTTGCTAGACTGATTTAGCCCCTTGCTACTTCAAACGTGGTTTCTGGAACAGCAGCACAGATCTCACCGGGGAGCTTATTAGAAGCACGGAGCCTTGGGTCCCACCTCAGACCTACTTTTATCCAGATCCCAGGTGATTCTCAGGCGCAATGAAGCATGAGAATCACTGATTCCAAGAGCATCGTGTTTCTGACTCTCTCTGATGGGTGGTCAAATGTGAGCCTGCATCGAGGTCAGAGAATCACAGAAGGTTAAATGGAAAATGCCCACATTCCACAGAGGAGAAACCTGGGGCAGAGGATACGCTGAATTAGAGGAAGAGCTAAGCCTGGCTCCTTGCCTCCAACCGCACCCCAGACATGCAAACCTACCCCTCCAGGGACCTGCAAAACCACAACTCAGAGAGGTAACTTGGCAGCTTTAGGATACCTAAAGACGGGAAGGTTTACGTAAGAAATCGGAAACTAAAGACCACAGTACTTGAATGTTCTGTTGCCTCTTCGGGGGTGCTGATTTCCAAGCTCACAGTCCACTGCCTGGCACGTAATAAAACACCGTGTTTTTAACCCAATAAAGAATAAATTCGGGGCACCTGACCGACTCGGTCAGTGGAGCAAGCGATTCTTGATTTCAGGGTGTTAAGTTCAAGCCCCACATAGGGTGCAGAGATTACTTAAAAATAAAGCCTAAAAAAAAGAAGGAGAAATTACACACAACCGTAACGCTAAAAGAAAATCAAGACACAGAGTTTGACAGACAAGCCTGAGATCAATGCTACTTAAAGATAAATCCGGGACTTGTGTTTAGATCTTTTGATTGTTGTTCAGTGTTCTTTCTATTTCCTTCCCAATCTTCCTTTTCTACTTCTTTCCCTTTTGTCTGGTACTCTACCGTCCAAGTGATATAATAGACCCAATGGGAAATTATGATTCTCTCAAGAGCTATCAAAATGGGAACTGGAAAAGAGTCACCTTGCTTTCCTGCTTGTTAAAATTATCAGAATAATGGACGCTTTGCCATCGTGATTAAATTATGTCAAGTAAGCTTGGTGTTGAAACGCCAAATTTAGGGAGAAGGCAAGCAAAGAGATTCGCAATGAACAACGACAAAACTAAAAATCATGGGATGCCTAGGAATAAACTTACTACCTTCAGTGTAATTCTAGTTAAAACTCCAGAAAAATGTTTTCAGGAGTTCATAGGACGAGCCCAAATCTCACCTGGAATTATAAAGAAAGCAAAACAGCCAGTAAAATTCTAAAAGAGGAGAGTAGTGGGGCGCCTGGGTGGCACAGTCAGTTAAGCGTCCGACTTCAGCCAGGTCACGATCTCACGGTCCGTGAGTTCGAGCCCCGAGTCAGGCTCTGGGCTGATGGCTCGGAGCCTGGAGCCTGTTTCCGATTCTGTGTCTCCCTCTCTCTCTGCCCCTCCCCCGTTCATGCTCTGTCTCTCTCTGTCCCAAAATAAATAAAAAACGTTGAAAAAAAATTTTAAAAAAATAAAAGAGAAGAGTAGTTAAGTGAGACTTGCCTCCAAGAGATTTCAGCATCTATGATCAAGCGAATGCAACAGTATCTTACAGGTGACTAATTTGTAGTTTAAATCACATATTAATGATATTTTTATAATGTTGAGTCTTCTCCAGGTAAGAAAGAGTATGTGTCTCCTTTTATTAATACATGCCCCTCAGTAACAGTTCATAATATTTTTTATATATTTCTATCCTGTTAATTTTTTTTAATGTTTCTTTACTCTTGAGAGAGTGAGAACGAGCAGGGAAGAGGGAGAGAGAAGGAGACAGAGGATCCCAAAGAGGGTCTGCACTGTCAGCAACCGACTGAGCCACCCAGGCGCCCCTGTCTTGTTAAGTTTATTTCTAGGTATTTTATGTGAATTTAGTAGTGGTTTTGTTACTGCCACTATCTGTGTTGCTGTTATGACGAACTGATCTTTTCCAACATTCTATGTCCCATTCTTTTTTTTTTTAATTTTTTAAATCTTTATTTATTTTTGAGAGAGAGACAGAGTGTGAGCAGGGGAGGGGCAGAGAGAGAGGGAGACACAGAATCGGAAGCAGGCATCCAGGCTCTGAGCCATCAGCCCAGAGCCCGAAGCGGGGCTCGAACTCACAGACCGCAAGATCGTGACCTGGGCTGAAGTCGGACGCTCAACCGACTGAGCCACCCAGGCGCCCCTATTTCCCATTCTTTATAAGAAAGCTTTTCAATGCTTAGGAATTAAATCTGTAGAAGCACTCACAGAAATCAAAGATACGTAAAAAGATGTTTCATTGTGGCTTCAAATAGTAAAAATAGGGTTTGATAAGCAACTTATGTTCTATCCACACAATGACATACTACAGAGTCGTTTTTTAAAATGACATGGATATGTAATGAATTGACAGGGTTCACTGTCCAAGATATATCATAAAGAAAAACAAAGTTTTAAAACAGCAAGTAAAATATACCATATTAAAAGTGTGTGTGTGTGTGTATACTATATATAAAATAGTATACCATCTTTTGTATTGAAATAGTATATATATATATATACTATTTGTACTATACTATACTAAATATATAGTATATATTTATACTATATATACTATTTATATATAGTGTGTATATATATATATATATATATACTATTTTAATACAAAAGATGGTATATTTTACTTGCTGTTTTAAAACTTTGTTTATATATATATATGTATATATACATGTATATGTATACATATACATATATACATACATATACATATATATATTATATATGTATATATACATATATGCATATGTATATGTTTATATTTATGTGTATATATATATATACTAATATAATATGCATATAAACTAATTTTATAGAATAAATAATGTGTTAGAGGCTATATGAGGTGTCTTACTGTTATTTCTTGCATTTCACAAATGAGGAAACTGAGGCCAAGAGAGACTAACCCATTCTCCTAAGACTACACATCATAGCTGGGAATCAGACTGAAGTATGACTGATTCCATGCTCTTAGCCTTTATGTGATGTGGTGTGTGTGTGTGTGTGAGTGTGTGTGTGAGTGTGTGTGTGTGTGTGTGTGTGTAAGAATATTCCACAGACTTATCAGACTATTAGAATTCTTATTTTCTAAACTATGCATGTCTATGATGTTTGTATTTTTTAATAAAAGTTCATATTATTGTGTAATTAGAAGAAATTAAACTGGAACATCTTTAACAAGATGCAGTTGATTGCAAGTATTGTGGCTAACTTGAGAGAAATAAATCAAAGTAGTTTAAGAAAGAAACCTGAAAATTGAAAAACGGTATTAAAAACACCATACTCCCGAGATCTTGCTCCAAGTAGTAAAATATCATAATGCATATGTTCCTACCTTTATCATTGCTAACTTGTAAGCATGTTACACATAGTTTACAATGAATGTGCTGGTAATATCATACCTTGCTGTGCAAATGTCCCATAAATTACTTTCTCCTTTTCTTACAACTGGATAGTTAAGTTGCTTCAATTTTCTCCATCCTAAAGAACAGTATGAAATGGATCTTCAAGCAAACAGCAATATTTATTAAAATTTAATTTCAATTAACATGACTTGCATATTCAATATCTCAAGTTGAAATCATTGCTATGGCCTTCATCGTTATTTATAGATATTTACGATCAGCAGAATAACCACTTGAGAAATAAAAAATTCATCAAAGCTGTTTATTTGACACAAAATATTATTTTACTCACTTTCTTTTTTTTTACTTTTTTTAATGTTCGTTTATTTTTAACGCTATTTTAATGTTTGTTTATTTTAATATTTATTTATTTATTTACTTTGCAGGGAGACTGCAAGCGGGGGGGAGGGACAGAGAGAGACGGAGACATAGAAAGCAAAGCATTCTGTGAACATTCTGTGAGCTGAGTTACCAGCACAGAACCCAACGTGGGGCTCGAACCCATGAACTGTGAGATCACGACCTGAGCCAAAGTCGGCAGATTAACTGAGCCACCCAGGCGCCTCTATTTTTATTCACTTTCTGATTGACTTTTACCTGGAATGCTTTATCTGCTTGATACTCAGAAAGAGTGAGCAGGGTGGAAATTGCTTTGCATCACAAAGGTCGGCTATCAATTCTTTTTTGTTGGAGTTTTGAGGCAAGAATTCAAAAATACCTTATACTGGGATACAGGGGAGAGGCCTCAATGTTCTTATTTTATTTGTAAATTACCATGTAATTAACGATAAAAATAAGTAAATAAAACTGACTTGAATTAGTAGGGCGATCTAACAACGGAGCATATGATTATTAAAGACCGCTGCTGGAAACGGTCAGTGGTTCCCCTGTGCTTTGTCAGTGCGAGCATTTGAAATGCCTTGAAGGGGAAAATGAGGCTACAGCACACTGAGCCAATTATGCACATCTACCAAATTTTCCAGGAAATAAAGCTCATAATGTTCATTTCAGAAGGCACGGGATCTCGAAGGCTGCACCTGCAACCTGCCATTAATAATTCAATTTGTCTGATTACTACAGATAAGGAGAATATTGTGCATGGCCATGGAATGCTTCTTTTTAAACTGCTTCTTTTTCTCACCTTTACAACATTCCTAAGGTTGAGTTTAGAGTTGGTATTTTTATCTCCACTATATAAATGAAGAACTGACCCCCAAAGAGTTGGACTCTCTCACCCAAAGTGATGTTAAATGCCTCCCAGGTAGTTCTATTTGAAGTTGGTGATTCTCCATACAGTGTGGGCTCCGATCTGTTTGTCTAGAAAGCAGAATACTCATTAGATAGATGGCTTTCAAAAATCAAAACGGTTATGTAAATTTTCAACCACTTCAAAATTATATAAGCATCGAAGAAGTCATTAAGTGGCATTTAAATGGGAGTTTTACAGCTAAGGTAGATGAAGTCTAGTCTGCCTTTGTGGAGAGGAGGCAAGATTTATTGGGAAAGACATGCACAAACTTTCCATGTGGATGGTGATTGATATTCTTAAGGGTTACAGGAGTGGACAGATAGGTGATAAAGCGAGGACCGTAAAATTTAATGGTAGAGTCCTGATGTGTATTTAGTTAGGAAATTCTTTCTTAGGAAAGAATTTATAAAATTCTTTCCGGGCGCCTGGGTGGCTCAGTCCGTTGAGCATCCGACTTTGGCTCAGGTCGTGATCTCACAGTTTGTAGGTTTGAGCCCCACATCCGGCTCGCTGCTGTCTGCCTGTCAGCATACAGCCTGCATCAGATCCTCTGTCCCCCTCTGTCTGCCGGCCTCCTTTGTGTTCTCCCCCAAGATAAATAAATATTTAAAAATACATATTTAAAATTCTTTCAACTTACTGGATGTTGTATGTAAGTGTTGAATGATGGGAATCGACTCCCAAAGCCAAGAGCACACTGTGTGCTCTGTATGTTAGCTAATTTGACAATAAATCCTATTTAAAAAAAAAATAGAGAAAATTTAAAAAGTAGAGCATTCAGTTAAAAATATTCTTTCAATTTTTCTGTATGGTTGAAAATTTTCTGCATATTATAAAAATATAATAAAATGTCGGGGGGAAAGGCATGGAGTTTTAATCTTATATATGTTAGAAACCCAGGTCTGGGCTGACAAATCACTTACATTTACCTGAGAAACTTACTTTGAAGGAATGCACAAAAAAATTATATCCTAGAGAGGCATTTGGAACCTTACTACATTACTCAAGAAAATGTTGATTTCTCCAAACTGTATTCTAACTTCACTACAATGAAAGCTAGACTATTGGTTCTTTCCTGGATACTTGAGATCAATAGTTTGTGTTCAGAATACTTGATTGTTAATGGATTTCTTTACCATCTGTGTTGTCAGCAACTGAATAGACATTTCTTTTTAAAAATTTTTTTTTTAATTTTTTTTATTTTATTTTTGAGAGAGAGACAGCGACAGAGCGCGAGCAGGGGAGGGGCAGAGAGAGAGGGAGACACAGAACCTGAAGCAGACTCCAGGCTTTGAGCTGTCAGCACAGAGCCAGACGTGGGGCTCGAACTCAGGAATCTCAAGATCATGACCTGAGCCGAAGTGGGACGCCTAACCGGCTAAGCCACCCTGGCGCCCCTAAATAGACATTTCTAAGTGTATCTTTTTTCAAAGAATTATAGACATTTCATTTCTCTTTCATTGTCATTTCAAATGTTTTCCCTATTCTTAGGACAATCTAGAAAGAAAGCAAAACAAATATTTAGAAACGTAGTATGTCTGGGATGACCTTGCCATCAAGCTCGCTTGCCTTGCTCTTTTTCAGGTACAATGGGACAAGAACAACTTCCTCTTTCAAGGCAACAAGTTCGAGTGACAGACTGCTTGCTGCCTGTGTTGGCTGAATTCACCTGCAAGGTTTTCCTCCATTCCACTCGCCTTTTGATTTTCACAGCTCAAGCAGAGAAGGCAAAAATAAACAAACAAAAGACCCCTAAATAACCCAAGTGTAATTCTCAAAGAAAACTATTTGGGACAATTGCCTTAAAAGAATAGGGAACGATCCTTTTTAAAATGACCTTAACAACGTAGGAGCTTTGCTTTTCTAAAAATGCATTGATGGAAGATGGGCATTTTTCTCTCCTTAGTATGTGTCCAAACTTAATAAAGGCAGGCAGTCACTGCCCATTATTCTTTCTGGAAACTCTGGGCTATCAGAAAACTCACCTTTGTTACATTTCTCCTACTATAGAAGATGAAGGCAAGTTCTGTTTGCTTGTTTGCTGAAGATATTAAAACACACACAATTCTTTGTTGATATCTATATACTGCTCGAAGCTCTTTCTGATTTTTAAATGCTTCGCCAGGCTAAATACCTTCATATAATTCCGTGGTGGGGGCTAAACCTTATCTCAATGTCCATTGATATATTAACACTCTTCAGAATAGTTCTATCAAATTTTTAACTTTCGGAAACCTGAGCTTATTTGTGAAAGTTCCTTATCAAATTATCGAAGAACGGTGACAAGAGGTGCATTTATTGTGATATGATTAGGTTTTCCTGGGAGGGATGTCCAGGTTACTGGCACAAAAAATATACGAGAAGGAAATGACAGAGTCTGCTAGCTGTTTCTCATGAACCCAAAAGGGTAGAGGCCATAGAAGTGAGAGGGAGCCTGAGTCTAACACGGAAACAGAGGGAACTCCCTGGGGAGAGAGAAGGAGCGGGGGTCTTTGTTGCGGGGTAGGGAGCAGGAACAGCGATGAAAAGCAGGGAACAGAGGACAGGGAACTAGGTGGGGAGCATGTTTTACCGTGTTCTTTTGTCTCCTCCATTACTTTACCTGCTGTCTTGGTGGAATAGAACTTTAATTGTAGCCTAACGCTGGGTAGAGGAGTAGGTAACATCAGAGAAGTTCTGGAACCTGGTTTGGAGGAAAAGGGGGTAAGAGGCGGTGAGGTAAACTAGCCAACCCTCTATACACAATGCCTTCTCCTCCTACCTTAATTCCACCCTCAGCTAGGTAACTGTAACTAAGTGAGGAGACTTCAAAAAAAAGCAGTGTCTCAGGCAGAGGTGCTGGGGGTTTCCAGAGGAACAGGACCATTCTATGAAGAGGTTAAAAATGCAGTAACTCAGGGGGCGCCCAGGTGGCTCAGTCGGTTAAGCATCTGATTTCTGATTTCTGCTCACGGTTTGTGAATTCAAGCCCCATGGTGAGCTCTGCACTGACAGCTCTGGATTCTGTGTCCCTCTCTCTCTGCCCCTCCCCTGCTCATGTTCTTTGTCTCTCTCTCTCTCTCTCTGCCCCTCCCCTGCTCATGTTCTTTGTCTCTCTCTCTCTCTGCCCCTCCCCTGCTCAAGTTCTTTGTCTCTCTCTCAAAAATAGATATATTTTTTTTAAAAAGTGCAGTAACTCAGGTGTAACCTCAGAGGCATATGCCCCTTTCCCTGAGAGGGTGGGAGCTAGGGCTGAGGCATTTGTCCCTTCCTCTGCCTCTACATCATCAGCCAATAGGGCTCATGGATTTGAAGGATTACGGGCTCACAGAGGAGATAAGCAGATACCTGCGAAGCACAAGCAATATAGAAGTGAGTGAGACCACATACGGAAAACCCATGCTAACGTAAACAGAATTAAGGAGTGTGGAGACCAGAATTTCAAATAAGCATAACAAAAATTTTCAATGAGATAAAGAAGAATATTGAAAACGTGCTGTGGTCAGCAATTGTAAGTAAGAGCCATTTAGTGAGATGAGGCATGAAAAATATTGGAGCTACGTAATGACCTTAAAAGATGGTCAGTTCACAGAATAGGTATAGTCAAAAACGGGTGAAACCAGAGTAATGTTAGAATATTAGGTCAGGTTTAGGAGTCCGAGAAAGAGGTAAACACATACACACACACACACACACACACACACACATCATTTAATAAAGGGAAAGAAGAAATGGAGAAAATCAAAAGAAAATATAGCAAATAAAAGGCATGACAGAAAAAAGTATTCGCAATAAATATAGTGGAATAAATTAAGATCAAAAGATAAAGCACCAATGTCGGCTCAGGTCATGATCTCGTGGTTTGTGGGTTCGAGACCCGCATCAGGCTCTGTGCTGACAGCTTGGAGCCTGCTTCAGATTCTGTGTCTCCCTCTCTCTCTCTGCCCCTCCCCCAGTCGTGCTCTGCCTTTGTCTCTCAAGAATGGATAAACGTTAAAAAAATTTTTTTAAAGATAAAGCACCTCATATTGGATTAAAAACAAGAAAAAACAAAATACAACCCAGCAATATAGCCTATGAGATATATTTACAATAAAATGTATTAAAAGATGGAAAACGAGAGGATAAGCCACCAGGTAAATATGAGTTAAAAAACACATTGTAGCTATTTTAATGTCAGTCAAAATAAAATTTAAGCCAAAAAATTCTTAGGGATCAAAGAGTGACATTATTTACTATAAGAGGGATACTTGAGCAGACTCCACACTGATCGGGAATATAATTGCATCCAAGTGTAGTCTTAAATACATAAAGGAGGGACACCTCAGTGGCTCAGTTAGTTAAGCGTCCAACTTTGGCTTAGGCCATTATCTCATGATTCATGGGTTCATGTGCACACCCGCACTATCTCTCCCTCTTTCTCTCAAAAATAAACATTAAAAAATACAGAAAGGAAAACTGATATAGATTGATCAACTTGTGAATGAATATTTTAATAGCCCTTTTGCAAAGCAGATTAGGTAGATCATGCAAAAAAAAAAAAAAAACAGAAACAAAAAAAGACTTAATACAGTGTATAGGTATATAATTTAAATTTATATATATGAGAAAATACACATTCTTACCAAACACACACCAAATATTCACGGTAATTGACTATGACTTGAGCAAGAAAGAGAGCTTCAAAAAAATTTTAGAGAAACAATGTTATATAGATTATATTCTCTGATCATAATGCAAAAAAATTAGAAACTGAAAAGCCAAAATTGTTATAGCCAGTTCCAAGAAATTAATGAAATTCAACAGGTGTTTCTTAAGCATCTACTAACTTGCAATCCTTGGATACCGACAGAGTGCCCAATAATGCCCGTTAAGATATACGAAAAACATAACTTATTTACCTTTTCTCATACTTTTTTAAGAAATCTATGTTTGCATATGTTTTATAATGTACATACTATATTAGCGTAGTACTTCAAGCATATAATGCATAAAAGGAGGAATACATGTTATATATTTGTTGAGCGTTTGTTGTTAGCGTTTGTATTCGTTTCCTAACGATACCGTAACAAATTATCACAAACTGGACAGCAGAAAACAACAGAAATTTATTCTCTCAAATTCTGGAGGCTACATGTCCAAAATCAAGGTGTCGGCAGGACCACGCTCCCACAGAAGGTCATAGGGAAGAATTCTTCCTTAACCTCTTCCTACGTTCCAGTGATTGCTGGAGATCTTCGGCGTTCCTTGGTTCACCTCTCTGCCTCATCTTCACATCGCCTTTTCCCCACTGTATGTATGTCTGTGTCCCCCAGGACCCCTACCCTTGTAAGGACACCAGTCATTGGATTTAGGGCCCACCCCAGTCCACTAGGAACTCATCTTAAACTGATTACATCTACAAAGACCCTACTCCAAGTAAGGTTACAGTCATAAGTTTGGACTTCAAGATATCTTTTGAGGGACACGAGTCAACTCGCAACCTTTGTTCAATAATAGAAGTATGCAATTCAAGAAAATTGAAACCACTGATGTGAAATTCAGGGGCAAGTACCATGGGAGATAGGGGGCATATACCAGAAATGGCTCCTGACGTTAGCACCCTAGCATTCTGTGTGATCCATCTAGGTTCACAAATTACCATAATATAGTTTGACCAGACAAATGTCACAAGAAGCGTCCTGACAATTGTTCTAAGGCAGCTCAAAGGAAAGGGGGTCATATCTAGGTGAGGGCATCATGAAAGCCCTCGTTAAGGAGGTAATGTTTGTCTTCAGCACCGAATACCATTTCATCCAGAAAGATGAACACTACATAGAATGCATTCCTGGCACGGATACAGAGCCCAGGGAAAGAGCAGAAACACTGAATATAGTTTGGTTTGGAGCGATGGATAGAAAAATAAGATGAGATCATATTGCAGAATCCCTTGGAAACCAGAAGGAAGATTTTATTTTGTTGTTGCTTTTCTTTTCCTGTTTTTTTTCCTTCTCTTTATTTGATGGCAATAGAGAGCTCAATGATTTCGAGAATATTATTCTGGCAGCAGTGTGTATGCGATGGTTGGGAAGACGGATAGACAGGAGCTACAGGGAGATGCTGTTTAAATATCTAGGCCAAGGAGAAATAAAGACCTAAAGCTTCAATATCTAGGAGACTACGATGCAGAAAAGTGATTTGAGGGGCGTGACCGATGTGGAAGAAACAACCTGGCAAGTGATTGTATCCATAGACAAGTTAGGAAGAGGTCAAGGGGCTTGAGTAATCAGCAGGCCAATAACATGGTCATGAAAATAGAAGAATCCAAAGGAGGCCAGAAGCTGTGTTTGTAAGACTTTGAGGCTGAAATGTTGACGTATGGCGATTTGCGACTGCCAAATAAAGACGTCAGACAGGAAAATGGAGAAGGTTTTGCGTGTCCATGTGACATCCAGGTTGAAGGTGTAATTTTGGGAGTCATCAGCCTAGATGAAAGTTCTGGGAATCTATTGGCTCTCAAGGAAGAAAATAACAAGGAAAGCATAGATGGGTGGGCTGGAACTGGAGGTCTTGATTTAACTGCTTATTTTTAGGGTTATCTTCCACATCCTCCAACAGATTTTACAAATTCAATTGCTGAAGGATGCTTTTTGTGGCAAAACAGGACTTTCTTATGTAATACACTGCTTTTCCCTTCCTCTTGTGTTTGCTTTTTTATTCTTTGCCCAATAGGCCAGCTAATTTCGGGCAAATTGAAGTGGGTGGCCACAGAGACGTCTGCAGCAGGTCTGAATTTCGAATAAATATCTTTAAAGATTCAGACACACATACACAAGTTTAGCAAGCACTGTTAGGAGCTGGGATATATGAAAGGCTTTAAGGAACCTCTAGCTTAATGTGGAAGCTTTGAATAATATAGGGGAGAAATGCTAAAACTAGAATTGAAGGTGTTTGCTGAAGGAATGGGTAGTGAGGTCTCATTATTTAGCTAATGATTAGATATTTTTCTTTTAATGAGTTCGGTTGTAATGCAAAGGGGGGGAAACAGCAATAGCTTGCAGGTTGAGCAGGATAAGAGAAAGAAAATCATGTTTTCAATGATGAGGAGAATGTAGGCATGATTACTTCAAAGAAAGGGACCCACAAAGAAGGGGGACTGGGAATTGCTACGAGAGAGGATAACCAGAAGTGCAGGGTCAGAAGCAGGTGCAAGTGGATGAGGCTGGGGCACCAGCCTGACCCTGAGCTTCAGTCTCCCTTTTGAAGAGGAAGAGACAATGTGGAAGATAATTCAAGATGGAGGAAGAAAGTTGAAGCAGCAGACATTGGATGGCCAATTAACGATATTGCTGGACTTCAAAGATAAGGAATCTGTAACATGCAAGTAAAAATATCAAGGGAACAAGAATCTGACTGAGCCTCAAACTTTGCCACGAAGGTTTTATCCCAAAATCCGTGAAGAAAAGGAGCAAGACCCAAGAATTTTATACCCACCCAAGATGTCTTTCATGTATAATGACATACATATTTTGAAACATGCATCGAACTCAGGGACTATAGTCCCAGATATACTGCATCAAAAAAGCTAAGAAGCTATTGCAGAAGAGAAGTGAGTGAAAAGTGTGTTTAAAAGCAACGGATACAAAAGGGAATGTCCCTTCCTTTTTGTACTGTATGCAGGATCCATTAAAAGAGGTAAACCCAACTGTTTTTCCTGGCCCAGAAAAACACATGTGAAAAAATTTATTTCTTTGAAAAAGATGGGTTCCAAACCAATTTTTAAGTAAAATAGTGTTAAATAAACTCATTCTGGGGTCGGAGACTGCTGGCTGTATAACTAAAAGTAGGCTGCGATATTATGGAGTTAATATGCACCGATACTCTCTAATTTCCAACCTGACTCTTGGCAAGGGAATGAACAATTATAACAACATAACAGTTTGACTTAAATAACACTGTGCCCAAATTTGTCTTTTAAAAAAGAATTTTTAAACTGCCTAATCCCTTCTGTGTGTCAGGGAACTGCAGTCAAAAATAAATAAACATTTTGGGGCACCTGCGTGGCTCAGTCGGTGAAGCGTCCAACTTCAGCTCAGGTCATGATCTCACAGTTCGTGGGTTCAAGCCCCGTGTCGGGCTCTGTGCTGACAGCCTGGAGTCTGCTTCAGATTACGTGTTTCCCTCTTCCTCTGCTCCTCTCCTGCTCATGTTCTCAATTTCTCTCTCTCTCTCTCAAAATAAATAAACATTAAAAATTTTTAAATAGACATTTTTTTAAGACTGAACGAGGAGGTAAAGATACAAAAATGTGCTTACGGGGAAGCTTTTGTGGTGGGCAACATTGACCTCAAGAGCTGCACTGCATTTCCGGGGGCCCCGGTGGCCACACAAAGGAGCCGCCCACTAGCCAGTGCTGGGGCAGCAAGGACCCGACCCATCAGACTGTTTACTGGTGATGGTAGCAGCGACCCCACCAGACTCATCGCAGGTCTCAGCTGCAGTGAAACTGTGGCCGTGGCCCTAGTTCTGAACTCCTACCCACCCTTTTATCCGCCACCGTGGATCCTGGATATTCACAGTGCAAAACACACACATATGCATATAACACAGAAGGAAAAGTCTGGAGTCCAAGTAGCATACCATTTCACTTAACACAACTTTCCGGGCGTATCTCCATTATTGCCATGCTCTACAGGCTGGATGACTTACCACCTGCCCATGTCCCCCTTTCAGGCTCCTGACATTCCTTGCCTGGGGTGAAATTTCTCTTTCTCACCAACGACTTCAGCTTTTGCAAGGCGTATTCCCCTTACAAAACTAAGCCAGAGGAGGAGCCAGCCGCGCAGGTGTAGCTGGAGAGAAACCCGTTTTGTACGTTTGATGGGTCGTGGCTTCCTGCTGGTTCGTGGGTGCTGGGAACACCGACCATCTCTCCGAGGGTGAAGAGGGCTGGCTTATGACTTGAGGCGAGTGAACTTGTTCCCTACCTAGCAATGAAGGGGAGGGGGTATCCTCCTATCTAATTCTGCGAATCCCTTCCTAAGGTGCTTTCCTACGGCTTTTCTCTCTTTTCTCACGATGATTCCCCCTCCAAAGAGCCATCCCTGAACAAGAACCTTGTACTTCATTAGCTGATGCACTGCCTAGTGGAATGAGCAAAAGAGTTAGCCTTCCCTTCCCCACCGCCCCTGCCAAATAACTACATTTTTCATTGCTGTTTCTGTGTTTTATTATACACAAAAAAAGAACCCACATTAGATGGTGCTCCAGAGCTCATTTCTACTAGCTAGGCAGATCTCTTGCTATACTCCTTAGCCTCCCACTCAAATGCAAGGCCCTCCTTAGTGCATTTCCCGACCCCTCTCCTGCCATTTCACATCCTTACCGCATTCAACTTCTTTTGCGTTGCCACATCAGTTGGTTACTTCTCTTAAAGCGATCACACAATCAGATGTAACAATTACAAATGACATGTTCTCCTTTTGTATCTTTCCTGTTCTCTCCCCTTTCCTATATTTTAAGTTACCGAAAGAAACTAACAACCAGAGACGTCCACAGACGCAGTCATTCAGCAATCACTAAACAGAGTGCTTGCTCGTTCAGGTACTGTACTTGGCTTTGATCACACAGAGATGAAAGCAATAGATTCTGAACTCGAGAAACTCAGAATCAAGGGGGAGAGAGAGATGTAAACATCACAAGGCATCGGTGTCAGTTTAGGGAAAAATAAACGTGCAAGTTTTGGGACCTCCTGGGATCCCATCCCAAATGGGTTGGGGGAGTAGGGAGGAACCATCCTAAGGAGGTAGGACTTGTTGTCGTTCCCGAAGAGTGAGTAGTTGTCAAAGTGGGGGAGGGGTGGAAAAAGACGTTCCAAGGAGACGAATAGCGTGAGCCAAAGCAGAAAAGCAAAAAGCGGCCTGTGTGCGTGGAACACAAGGATTTCGGTGTCACACAAGTGTGAGATACAGAGGTGAGGCTTGAGAAGGGGCAGGGGGGGCCAGATCGCTGAGGGACACATATATCACGTAAAGGAGTTTAGGATTCATTGTGGAGGTGCTGGAAAGCCAGTAAAGGATGAAGTGTGGAACTGTATCGTTGGTTTAATGTTTTGGATCGATCACTTCATTGCCTTTGCGAAAGATGGATCTGAGAGAGAAAAATCCCAAAGGCTGGTAAAATGATCAGGGGGCTGGCCCAATATTCCCCACCACAGACTATCTGTCCTAGGATAGGAGTTGTAAGGTGCGACAGACATGATGGCTCGAAGAAACAATTATACAGTAAAAGGAAAAAAAAAATCGATTGGGTTTGGAGACATATTTTCCTTGGGAGATTACGCGGGAGGGAGGAGTCAAGGCTGCTCCCACGTTTTGTTGCCTAGGAGATATTCTCAACCTGGAGGAAATATAGGGAGCCAAAGAAGACGACGATGTCAGCATGGGGCCAGTTGGGTTCCACTGTAGTCAACACCTAGTTGGCGGTTCCATCATTAGGGCCCCCGTGACTTAGCCAAGGGCTGAATTTCAGGAGAAAATTCTGTGCTAGACAGATGTGTGACTCACCAGCACCCAGCAGGTGTTGGCACACAGGAGAATGGGCATCACTGCAGAGAGGCAATGAGAAAATAACACCGGGCTGGCACAGGAACAAGGCACACCGGCTGTAATGAGGGGAAATAGGCAAAGCGCCCTCCACAGAGATGTGTCAGGGGAAACCACCAGAAGGCAGAGATTGGAAGCAGCACGCCTGCAATCGCAGGTAGCCCCATGGGAGCACAATTCTCAGAGCCACGCCCTCGATCCCTGACCTTCAGTCATCTCTCACATCAGGGGACACGGCCGACGGCAGGTGTTCTCGAGATGGCTCAAGCCGGCCCACCGCTGTGGACGGTTAAGCAGCTGTCTAGCAAAACTGATCACAATGGATAGCCCGACCCTGTGTACATGTTAAGTTTTCTTCGGTCGGCGTTGCTATGAGGACGAATTGTTAGGCTCATGGCCTTGGATCTCCGCGAAGGCATTTCCCACAGAAGGTTTTCCATGAAAACCAGGCAAAGAGGCAATGGCAGAAAACCCGGGCTATAGAACAGGCATCTCTGTCTGTCTCCTAGTCTCTGTTTGCCTCTCCTTCCGTGGACTCCTCACGCTACTGTTCATTTTTTCACTATTCTGAAAATGGTGGTCTGAATGGCCATCGTGAGCCTCCTGACGCAGAAAGACAGAAAAATCTATATGAAAAGTAAATGTACCTTGTGTCCCAAGGGAGAGAGGACACTTTGAAATGTGTTGATATTTTTTTCCCCCTTGGTTGCCTAACGTCCTCCCGTGTTGAGGAGAAGAAATGTCAATCCCTCCGCTTTCCCTTGCTAGATCAGCAAAGAACAGCAAGGTGTCCCAGCGGGGTCCCCTCGCTCATCAAGCCCCGACCGTGTAGACTCATCCCCAGACACACACCCGAGCCAGTTCTGCCACAGACAGAGGTGTTCTAAGCAGAAACTAAATCACGATCATGCCCCCGCCACGCACACACACACATCTCCCTACTCCCACCCCAAATCCCAACCGTCTTCCAAACAAGGGAAGCCCAAATTAAATTACCAGGTCCAAAAATTACGTTTCAGCTTGTAATACCAGCAACAACAGGACCCCAGCATCCGGTGTCCAGTATAGGACAGGGGAGAGGTCTCTCGCTCCATCATGAATTCAGCCACAAGTCCCAGGGATGACTTAAGAAATGCTGGGAACAAAATATACAGAAGAAAGACCAGTAACGAACACACAATGGAATACAGTTCTCCACAAAGATTTAAGAGCATGAGTATTCTTTTCCTTTTTTAAAAAAATTTTTAAAGTGTGTTTATTTTGAGGGAGAGAGGGACAGAGTGTGAGCGGGGAAGGAGCAGAGAGAGAGGGAGACACGGAATCTGAAGCAGGCTCCGGGCTCCGAGCTGTCAGCACAGAGCCCGACGCGGGGCTCGAACTCACAGACCCGGAGATCATGACCTGAATTGAAGTCGGACGCTTAACTGACTGAGCCACACAGGCATCCCAGGAACACTGCCTTTTAAAAAAACAAAAACAAAAACCTAAGATGCAACAGGAACTAGCCAAAAAAAAAAAAAAATGTACACTCAAATTATTGACAGTGACCAGAAAAAAAGGCAGCAATGGGAAATAAGAGATCTTCTCTTGCTCCAAGATTTTGTGACCTGAATGTCACACAGCTCCCCAAGTCTACTGCTGTCCCTTCGTTTCTGTTAGTCATCAGTAAAGTGACTTGAACAGATGTAAGGATACGTCCTAAGAGGCAACGAGGCCATAATATAATATAGCCCACTTGTACTTTATTTTTCTCCTCCACAGCTTCTGAACACAGAGAGAGGTTTTTTGAGCTAAGCCGATTTACCTAGATGCGTCCTTCTGGTGACATCATCCGTGGGCCCCCAGTTCCACCTGCTATATTACCCACCCTCCCAGCCCTTATTCTAGTCCGAGGTCCCAGAAGCCAAGAGTAAGAGGGAGACAAGGAAGACATAGGAGGAAACACTCCCAGCTCTGACGCCTGTCGCTAGAGGGCACTTCCAGAGACCAGGATATCACTGGGGAAAAAAATGGCAGGATTCCAGGAAATGGGTGATGATGGTCTGTGTGACTGTGGAGGATGGGGCAGAGAGAAAATGACAAGCTGAGAAATACTTAGGGGATAAGTATAAGGACTAACTGGTTTGGGATAAGAAAGAGGAAATAAGAGGTCGATGGCTTGAGCCTCCCTGATGAATATGGTGCTTGTTACTGACCTGGGAACAAGGACGCAGATGCTGTGGATTGAGATGATTCCATTCAGAACACACTCAATATGGCGGGGGCAGAGGAGGGAGACATCCAACTGGGATGACCCAGTAGGCAATTGAATGTATGCGTCTTGCGCTCAGGAACAGGTCTTCGCTGGAAATACAAATTTGGCAGTTAGCAGGATTCGGGTTTAAGCTGTGAGATGAGGCGCGAACTTCCAGAGGGACCACAGGGAATCCATAAAATAGAAGGGCTATGAGAAACCCCAACCTTTAAAGGACTGATAGAAAAAGAAGCCCAGGGAAACGTAAAAGTGGGGTAAGAGAAGTAGAAAAAATGTAGGGGTCCCTGGGTGGCCCAGTCGGTTAAGCATCCAGCTCTTGGTTTCGGCTCAGGTTATCATCTCATGGTTCGTGGGTTCAAGCCCCGTGTCGGGCTCTGTGCTGACAGTGCATAGCCTGCTTTGGATTCTATCTCTCCTTCTTTCTTGCTGCCCCTCCCCTGCTGTCTCTCTCTCTCTCTCTCTCTCTCTCAAAATAAACGAACGTTTTTAAAAAGAAAAAAAAAGCTAGAAGAAATGGCTGGAATGAAAACTGAGGTAATAATGTATTTCAAGAGGTCTGAAATGTCAGCAAGGTGCACAGAAGACTAGTCTGGGGAATCTCCCTAAATTCTCCATGTAAAAGAAACTAAACGGCAAAACCAAAACATATGGGAACATGCAGAAGAACTCTCAGGGACAAGACATCTTTACAAACTCCAAAATACCAGGGAGCAACAGCAAACCATCAACCATGGCAAAACACAAAACCTGTGTGATTCCAGCCTCCATGTGGAAGAACACAGATGGAAGCCACAGGGCACCCGACGGACCGGAGAACAGGAGGACCCCAAAATAGCCGCCAGGAACTCACTGGAAGGTAGAGTGGGCCAATTCGAGAAGAGCAGCTGAACCGGGCAAGGGTTTCTTTGCTCTGAATCTCTTTATTTCTTTTTCTTTTTTTTTAATTTTTAAAATGTTTTTAATGTTTTTATTTATTTTTGAGACAGAGAGAGACAGAGCATGAGCAGGGGAGGGGCAGAGAGAGAGAGAGGGAGACACAGAGTCCGAAGCAGGCTCCAGGCTCTGAGCTGTCAGCACAGAGCCTGACGTGGGGCTCGAACTCATGAGCTGTGAGATCATGACCTGAGCTGAAGTCGGACGCTTAACAGACTGAACCACCCAGGTGCCCCTGAATCTCTTTATTTCTAACGGGAAGGCATCCGCAGTGAGAAGGTCTCAAGCAGTTGGAGGGGCTTCTGTGCTCTGAACTCTTAAAACGGAATTTTGGGGCTTCTCATGGGACAGGCCCCACACTGGAGAAGGGAACCCAAAATTGAGCATATGAAAGAGAAGTCTAGCTCCAGGTGGGGGAGGGGAACAGTGACAGGAGAGCCTAGGAAAGAAGCCACCAACATTTTGTGACCCCCCCCCCGCAAGAATGACAGAGGGGTTCTGTGAAGTTAGAAAAGCTATCAGAACTAACCTTCTAAACGTTCAGAAACATTAAATTGTCATTAGAAAATTATCAAGTTCACATTTTTTTTACAAAGTTTCTAGAAGATAAAGAAAAGTGTGCCAAACAATATGTTTGAAATAGATCAAAATGACTGCATGTATAAAATGAGCGAAAAGACATAAAGAAAATCATACAAGACATGAAAAATCAACATATATCAGTATCAGAAAACCTCAAATGATGTGACATAACTCAAGAAGAAGTAGAAATAAGAGTATAGAGATGGGACGCTCAGTCGGTTAAGCATCCAACTTCGGCTCAGGTCATGATCTCACTGTCCTAGAGTTCGAGCCCCCCCCATCAGGCTCTGTGCTGACAGCTCGGAGCCTGGAGCCTGTTTCGGATTCTGTGTCTCCCTCTCTCTCTGCCCCTCCCCTGCTCACGCTCTGTCTGTCTCTCTCTCTAAAACAAATAAACATTAAGAAAAAGGAGTACAGAGATGCAGAATCACTGTGTTGCACACTTGAAACTAACGTAACATTGCGTGTCAGCTATACTCAAATGAAATGTTTTTAAAAATAAAAGAAATAAAAGAAAAAACTTATGAAAAAATTTTTTAATGTTTATTTTTGACAGACAGAGAGACAGAGCACGAGAGGGGGAGGGGCAGAAAGAGAGGGAGACACAGAATCGGAAGCAGGCTCCAGGCTCTGAGCTGTCAGCACAGAGCCCGACACAGGGCTCAAGCCCATAGACCACGAGATCATGACCTGAGCCAAAGTCGGACACTCAACCGACTGAGCCACCCAGGCGCCCCCCCAAAAAATTTATTTTAGATTTGAGGAGTAAGCTAGAAGGACAACAGTAGTAAATAAACACCACAGATAATACCTGAAAAGAAATAAAAATTAAAAGGTAGAAATGTCTCAAATGAAACAAAGACATTTTTAAAAGGACTCGAGAGAAAATGACAAGTATTGAAGATGGACCAAGGTGATATAATAAACAGATAATACCAAAGAAGAAAAAAATAACACCAAAAGCAAGGGAATAGAACAAATACCCAAAACTAAAATTCAAGAGACTGTTTCTAAATTAAAAAAAAAAAAAAGATTTGAGACTACATATTGAAATAGCACAAGGGCACACAGACCTGAAACAAACAACGGTAAGACATCGTCTAGAAAAACGCTGAACTTAAAGAGATTTATAGAGAAAGAAAATTAGATAACCACCCAACTTTTTGACCCCACCACTTTGTACCAGATGAATATAAAGTGAAATACTTTAGGTATGCAAAGACGGTGATTATGAACTAAGGATTTTATATTCAGCAAAACAGATCATCAAGTACAAAGGTAACGTTGTTATCACTAAGAAAGAACAACAGTGTTC
Organism: Lynx rufus; assembly: GCF_022079265.1. Classification (NCBI taxonomy): domain Eukaryota; kingdom Metazoa; phylum Chordata; class Mammalia; order Carnivora; family Felidae; genus Lynx; species Lynx rufus. The sequence goes on from NW_025814878.1 coordinate 130,380,469, forward strand.
CTATAATCCCTTCCAAAAGAAGCTACTAGAGAGCAAGCTTTGAGCAATCAAACGACTAAAGAAATATGACATGAAGCCTGGTGCTAAGCCATAAATCTACAGCAATGTGTCAAACCACAGCTAAGGGAGTTCAAAGGGAGAGAGTTTAGTCTGTAACAGCTTCACAATCTGACAATGTAGATATGGTACAGTCATTACGTTGTGGTGCATAGGGGGATTAGGACACGCAAACACTATTTTTAAACTACTCGAGTTATTGTGGGGTGCCTGAGTGGCTCGGTCGGTTAGGGATGTGACTCCATGTTGGCTCGAGTCATGATCGCATAATTCAAGAGATCGAACCTCATGTCAGGCTCTGCGCTGAGAGCACAGAGCCTACCTGGGATTCTGTCTCTGCCCCTGCCCTGCTCATTCTCTCTCTCTCTCTCAAAATAAATACATAAACTTCATAAAGAAATAAAGAAATAAATTTAGTTATTGTAGTTGATGGTAGTAGCATTAGGATTATTATTCTGAGAATATTGTGTGTGTGCGATGTGGGGGTAGTGGGGTTTCTGAATCTTGGTACTGTTACCATTTTGGACCAAATAACTATTTGTTGTGACAACTAGTCCCGCGCATTTAGGATAGTTAGCAGCGTCCCTGGCTCCTAGATACCATTAGCACCAAAATCCCCTCACTCCAATCGCGACAACCCAAAATGTCTCCAGACATTGCTAAATGTCCCCTGAAGGAGGAAAGTCACCCCTGGTTGAGAACCGCTTGGATAAAGCAAATGAAAAATCATAGGAGATGCTCATTCTAATTTATCCCCTGAGTCCTTTTCTTGGTATAGAGGAAAGGAAATACAGAATACATTACATTCAGGGAGGAGGGAGAGGAGAGAGAGAGAGAGAGAGAGAGAGAGAGAATATGCCACATTCCGGTTTTTGTCTCGAAATATTATTTCCCATTAAGAGAAACCAGAGCTTCTTGGAAAAATGGCTGGCTCTACATGTAGGACAGGAAATGTACATGATGATTCTGGAACCCCTTGACGTATCAGATATCGAGGAAGAAATTAAAAGACAAGTAGGGTCACATCAAAAAGATTCAAGATCAAACTTGAAAAGTTAGATCTCTGGCCAAAGTCCAAGCAATTCATCTTCAACAAAGATAAGCTTTGCCATTGACTGGAAATCATTAATTATGTTTAAATGTATGAATTATACAATCATCGGTGATTTTCAGAAGATGATAAGGGACCAAATAATTTTCTTGAAAACTTACAAAGAATATGAATCAATACTTTATCCAGCCTTTCCTCAATTAACCAAATAATAGGTGAGAGAAAGCGTCTGTATACTAAGTTTTCAAAAGTAAGTTCAAAAGAAATGATAGATTAGAATCTCATCATTTTGCAAACTCCCACCAGACATAAAGTGCCTCTTGTGAAAAGGACACACTACCACGTAGAGTCTTGCCAAAGCAATCAAACCTGACTCTGATCAAGCGTCTGGGCCCAGCTGCCCATTTACAAGAGATAGGACGGAGGAACATGCCGCCATGGGTATGGCCATCAGCAAAATTCAGATTGTGGAAAAACATGCAGCAACACAGCCAGTGTTTTCACAGTCAAATTGTGAAGGGAAGAAAAGGATGCAAAAGGCAACTAGGTGAAAAGAGACCTAAATGCTACATCGAATATTTTTTAAATGGGTAAGACTAAGCTATGATGTCTAAGCTATCATAGGGATGCACACACGAGTGACAAAACTGTGAAGTACAAGGAAATTATTAATACAAATGTCAAGATGGAGGTTACCCGTGGAAGGAAGGGCATCTGAGTTGGCCGCGTAGTTTCTATTTCCTGGCCTGATGGATGTTAACCAGAGTGTTCACTACATAGTAATTCACTAAATTATACAACGATTCTCCATGATCTTGTGCAATCTGTTCCATTTTACAATGAAAAGATTAAAAGAGAGAAATAGAGACAGGCGCCTGGGTGGCTCAGTCGGTTGAGCGTCCGGCTTCGGCCCAGGTCATGATCTCACAGTTTGTGAGTTCTGGTCCTACATCGGGCTCTGTGCTGACAGCTCAGAGCCTGGAGCCTGCTTCGGATTCTGTGTCTCCTTCTCTCTCTGCTCCTCCCCCACTCATGCTCTGTCTCTCTCTCTCTCCTTCAAAATTAAATAAAAACATTAAAAAAAATGTTTTAAGTGAGAAATAGAGAGAGAGGCATAGGTCTCAAAAATGAGTATTTCTAAACTCTCTCAACTTCATGACAGGGAGGTCAATTTTTGCCTTCATACTGAGGCAGTTTCGGTGACGTGGGAGAGAGAACAGAGGGGAGGGTGAGGAGGGAGTGGGGGGTAGGAAATGGGAGACGCAAGCACGGACAAACCCTATCAAGAAACACAGCTCTGAAGGAGAAACAAGAGACACAGTAACAGAGAGAGGGGTCCCCCTAGAAACGAGAGGGAGGTACGTTGAAGTGATGGTGGAAAGCAGTCAGCAGAGAGAGAGAGAGATTGACGAGACAGCTGAGAGGTCGCCGGAGACCAAACCTTGAAGATCTGAGTGTCAAAACAAATGATGATAAAGAAAGAGAACTCGTTTTTAAAAAGTCTCTAAGTCTATAGTAATTTCATTGATGGATGGATTAATTGATTGATTGATTAAAGAGGAGAAAGGAAAACTCTCCCTTTCAGTAAAATATCAATTACTAAACATGAAGGAATGATATAGCTGGGAAACAAGAAGTCTTCTACAGGATGGGAATTATAGGATGCTGGACTGCATGAGTGAAATATTGCGAAAGAACAGGATATTAACACAATCTCAAGTTATCTCTCCACAAATAACTTATTATTTACAAGGGAAAAAATAATACCTTTGTCATAGGGAAATATGACAGACAACTTCACTAAGTTAATTTTACCAATATTGGGACAACATGACCTCCTGTACCTCCTGATACAATGCACCGAAGAAGACACAGCATCGTGTGTGTTATATTCCTGCCAAATATGAATGGCCTGAATTCTAATTGTGAGAAAATAACAAACAACATTTTACAAATTAATGGGTGTTTATGTTACAAAATCGTCAAGGTCACGGGAGACAAAAAAAAATGGGTGAGGAACTATTCTAGATTAAGGAGACTAAAGAGATACGACAACTAATTGCGAGGTTCATCTGGGCTTGGATCCCAGAATGGGAAAGGAAAATAGCTACAAGGGACATTATTAGGGAAATTGCTGGAATATGAACACGGACCACGGATTCAATCACAGTATTGTTGTCAATGTTAAACTTCATGGTTTTGATCACCGCACTACAGTTACATCAGACAGCGTCACTGTTCTTGGAAAATACAACCTGCACCACTTAGGAGGTAAGGAGTTGGCTTTCTTTCCAATGCATCTGAAATTATTCCTTATGAACTGAGACAGAGAGAGACAGAGGAGCAGATGGGGCAGAATGTAAACAAGGGGTGAATCTGGATACAGAGTACACGGATTTTCTTGTGCTATTCTTGCAACATTTCTGCAAGTTTGAAATTGCATCAAAATAGAAGTTAGAGGGGAGAGGAGGAACGATTGATGGATTGAGGGGGAAAAGTCTTTAGATAACTCTCATCCACTTTTGAAAATTGATGAAGGAAGGAGCAAGAGTGAGCCCGGAGCAGAGCATGTTAGTGAATCTTTGGGTTTGCAAAGAAAGGTTTGAGGTTGACTGTACACAGTGTACACAAGAGCACGAGCCCAGTCTTGCGCAGTGGGGGAGAGAGACTGAGAGAAGGACAGGCAGAGAACACATAATGGGGGAAAGTCCCACCTTCAGGCACCTATTCTCCTCTACTGCCCAAACTAGGATGCCTGGTCCTGGTCCTGCTTATGACTTTCCCCTAAGCCAGTTTTCACAAGATGAGCCTTTGGGCTATTTTTAAACAAAGGCATAAAATGCGTTCTACCTGTAAATTGTTCACACAAGTGTTTGCCTTAGTCATCGCTCAAATTTAGAAGCTATTTGGGGAAAGATGAAATCCTGCAACAAATAGTGGAACAGTCAAGTTATAAACCCGTCTCTGTAAGTACAGAACAGCATTACTTTCATGGTTTTCTGTTAAAATGCCCCGACGAGATCAATAGTCAAGATAGATGCAATGCACTTCCATTGAAAAAGTGGGTTTTTCTTCCTTCTACGGCTCACAATGTTCACCATTGCCTCTCTTCAGCTTGTTAGAGCCAAGAGTTGGTCAACTGAAAGATGCACCATAAAGACTTAAAAATAAATAAAAATTTGACCTCCGGAGACATCTTACTCTGATAATGGTAATACTATTCAGGTATAAAGTTTAAATATAGTGTTCTTTACACATGGAAGAATACAAGGCCATTAGAAAAGTTCTGTTTTTTTTTTTTTAATAAATGAAAGTTTACGCATTCGAATGAACAAAAAACCTTTTTGTATAATTTTGGATGTTGGCAAATCGAGGGAATGGCTGAATCTCTCTTCTACGAGTCCCTCTTATTTTCAATCCTCTGATAAGATTACTCAGAAAGCTTGACAAATGAGATCTACCGCCAGAAACAAGAAGCTGGCCCCACACAGCTGGACCTTGGGCTCCCCAGAGACGGTACAGTGCCAGACCGAGAGGAAGAGGCTCTAATCTATTGTGTACAACGCAGGTGGAGAGATGGGTCTCACGTACAGTTCATTGTAACCACCGGGAATGGGCTTGAAGGAAGGAAATTGATATGATATTTACTCAAACACCAAAATCGAACATAAATTGCACACAACAGATACAAGCTAATGTGTCAGATATGCTATGAGAGTACATTTGATGTACAACCCTATAATTGGATCACATCTAAGAGCCAACCATATGTTTTATAGATCGTTCTTTCTAGAAGTCGTCTAAGAGGCAATTGTCTAGCAAATACTGCGACGTTTTACTCCTTCGTTGTGTAGGCAGTGTTATGTTCAAGATCCCGTGTTAGAAACTGAGGATCAAGAAAAGAGTGGAATAGTCCTTACCCCAAAAAGCTCACAGCCTAGAATGAGGTGTTTGTTACCTTCATTGTTGTTGTCGCCGCCATTTCGTCGCAGTGGATATACACAATAAAAACATGGCCCTAGCATTTACGGGAATATCAAAGAGGGAAACATGAGCAGACTGTTAACTCAATCTTCTGCCGTAGGAGTACTGGAAGACAAAACAGACTTACACGGGGAGAGGAGAGTGGGTGAACAGAAGGAAGAGCATATATAAGGGCAAGGAGGCCTTCAGAAACCAGAACTTTCATCTTCTTAGGGGGGAGAATGCTTGCGGAGATGCAGTGATGTAGGGCAGTGGCCGAAAGCAAAAATCTGGGACGCTATATCTTGCGCTAGAGAGTCTGGACTCCTTAGTAAGAATCCTGAAGAAAGAATCTCCAAAGATCGCTATTGCTAGGTAGAGTCCAATTCTTCCCATTTTGAAGGTTTTAGACTGACTTCTCACCTTAAGACTAAGGTAGAAGATTCTTGGAGGAAGCACATTTTAAATGACCTAAGTTTACAGTTACAGGCAATGTATAAAAGACAGATTGACCCAGCAAAGATAATCTGCTATGGAATGTTAGCATGCAAAATATTTATCTCAACCACTTACTGAAGCACTCCAAACGTGGCTTCTTCTCTTTCTTAAAATAGTTAGTATGGGGGCACCTGGGTGGCTCAGTCGGTCATGATCTCACGGTCCATGAGTTCGAGCCCTGCGTCGGGCTCTGTGCTGACGGCTCAGAGCCCGGAGCCTGTTTCAGATTCTGTGTCTCCCTCTCTCTCTGACCCTCCCCTGTTCATGCTCTGTCTCTCTCTGTCTCAAAAATAAAAAATAAATAAACATTAAAAAAATATTTAAAAAAAATTGTTAGTATGATCATCCCTTTCTGGTTTTTTATGTTTTATTCTTTTAAAGCGTGTCTATTTTGAGAGACAGAGAGTGCGCATGCGTGAGCAAACAGGGAAGAGGCAGAGAGAGAGAGGGAGAGAGAGAGAGAGAGAGAGAGAGAGAGAGAGAATCCCAACCAGGCTTGTAATATCAGGGCAGACCCCAATATGGGGCTCAAACAGGAACTGTGAGCTCAAGACCTGGGCCAATTTCAAGAGCTGGACATTTAAACTGACTGAGCCACCCAGGCACCCCTCCCTTTCTGGATTTTTAAACTTTTTGTTTGTTTGTTTTTCTGTTTTTCCGTTGACATGCTAACTGTCATGTTTCTGAACAGTGTCTTTCGGGATCAAACTCAAGTGGTCTCTCTCCAGGTACCAGGGGATAATTTCCCAGAAGGGTGGTATAGAGAGGCTTACATAGATCGAATCAATGCCAGCGAGCACGGTAAAACACTGACATCAAGTCCCGCGAGACACCTAGGGAATCAGGAGAAACTGACACGTTTCAATTATACATGAATCTCCGGCCTCTCCTTGGTGGTGGCCCCAGTAATGTTTGAAGTTTGGTTTTATCTTAGGCTCATGATTCCCTGAGAAAGAGCCTCTGGCTGATTATAGTTTTCTCAGCATCCAAAAGACTATACTAGTTTCTACTCAAAAGCTGGTAGTAAAAACTTTGCAAAGCTTCTCTGATATGGATTCTGTGCCCCCACTTGTTGTTGAACCTTCAGCTCCCCCAAAGAGTCACTGTAGTGAATCTGATTTCCCATACTTGAAAAGAAAATGTTTTTAACTACGTTCCACGACCAGCATGGGGCTTGAACTCCCATCCCTGAGATCAAGACCTGAGCTGAGATTAAGAGTTGGTCACTTAACCGAGTGGGCCACCCAGGGGCCACTTAGACACTTGAAATTTTTTAATTAAAAAAAAATGTGTTTATATATTTTTTTAACCTTTTTACCCTTATTTCTTTTTGAGAGTCAGAGAGAGACAGAGCACAAGGGGGGAGGGGCAGAAAGAGGGAGACACAGAATCCGAGGCAGGCTCCAGGCTCCCAGCTGTCAGCACAGAGCCCGACGCGGGGCTCGAACTCACGAACGGCGAGATCATGACCTGCCCCGAAGTCCGACGTTTAACCGACTGAGCCACCCAGGCGCCCCCCAAATTTTGTAAAATTCAGGAGCTTTTAAAGTACTTGAAATTTGTGCGAGAAACAACATCTGCAATGGCTCTCGGGATGAAGAGTGTGCAGAAAACTTCAGGAGACCATGCGGCTCCCTCTGATACATCTGAGAGGTGAGGTTCAAGCAGGAGGTAGTTTTGTTTGGCAGTGGGAATGAAGGGCATAAAAAGCACTTACGAAGAGGGAAAATTGACAGGACTTAGTGACTGGCCGGATCTCGCTGGATAGAGAAAATATAGGGGTTTAGGATGACAACTGGCTTTCCGGATGAGATTCCCTGTATGACGATGTGCTATTTCCAAAAAAAAAAAAAAAAAAAAAAAAAAAGAATACAGGAGAAGGAATGGTTAGGGCATGCAAAACGGTAACAGCTGACCTTTATTCAATGCACGATGCCAAACTCTTTGCATTGTTTTATGTCAAAGGGCATGATGAGTTTGAGAGGTCTATGCTGTCCAGGGGAACATCCTCACCAGCAGCTCCAGGGGGACATATGAGTCTGCAGCTCAGAAGAGCTGGTTGCTTTGGAGATCCCAGTTCGAGAATCATGATAATGACAATAACAGCTAACGTTGATTGAGCATTTATCACAGGCTAGGTAGTGTGCCAAGCATCGCATAGGTATTACCCGTGTAATTCTCGCAACGTCCACGTGAGATAGGAGCTATCATTAATTTGTTTCGCAAAAGAGACCCAACAAGAGACATTAGTTGACTTCCCCAAGGTCACAGAGCCAGTGAACGGCTGAGCCAGCATCTGAATCAGGAACCACAGTCCTAATTCCTAAACCTTGAGGTTGAAGACCCAAACGTTGCTGAAGGGAGAGCCCTGAGCCACACTGGGCTCCTTTGACAGGAGACTCACTCTCGTGCATTTTCAACTCTGTGGTGGTGTTCTACAATTCAGGGAACAAACGGGCATATCCCAGAGGGAATGTAGGCTAAAAAACAAAAACAAAAACCTGGTTCGAAATTCTCCTTTGTGTGACTTTAGGCAAGTAACTTTATCTCTGTGAGCTTCCTTTTTTTTTTTTTTTCCAATCGGTCAAAATTGTATAATACCACCCAAAAGGACTTCTCTGAGAATGAAAAGAAATGGGTTTATCTGAAAGTGAATAGGCACTACAAGTCTATCATACATTCAACTCTCTTCAATTTGCTGTAGCCTATTCACTTCTAAAAGTAGCCACCCTTGGGGCGCCTGGGTGGCTCAGGTGGTTGAGCGTCTTTGGCTCAGGGCATGATCTCACGGTCCATGAGTTCGAGCCCTGCATTGGGCTCTGTGCGGACAGCTCAGAGCCTGGAGCCTGCTTCGGATTCTGTGTCTTCCTCTCTCTCTGCTCTTTCTTTGCTAGTTCTCTGTCTCTCTGTCTCTGTCACTCTCTCTGTGTCACCCAAAAAATAAATAAACATTAAAAAAAAATTTTTAAGGGGCGCCTGGGTGGCTCAGTCGGTTAAGCATCTGACTTCAGCTCAGTCATCACCTCACAGTCCGTGAGTTGGAGCCCCGTGTCAGGCTCTGTGCTGACAACTCAGAACCTGGAGCCCGCTTCGGATTCTGTGTCTCCCTCTCTCTCTGCCCCTCCCCTGCTCATGCTCTCTCTCTCTCTGTGTCAAAAATAAATGAAAACACAAAAAAAATTTTTTTTTTAATTTTTTTAAATAAAAGTAGCCACCCTCACAAAATGCCAGTGAACAGCCAAGGCCAGAGGTAGGGGAGAGATATTGCAGGATGGACTTCCTTGACGTCTTCTTTGGAAAATGAACATACGCAAGTGAGAAAATCAACAATGCTTTTGTTCTACCCTATTTCAAGAATTGGAGTGAGCAGCTAATTATGCCTGTGTTCTAAGCTAAAGAGAATTACAGGAGATTCCGACTTCTCAGGCCAGTATTTTGGGTCCTCAAGCTGACGTAATAATTTTTTTTAATGTCGTATCAGATACTAAGCCACCCGCAGCTGTTTTAGCTTCTTATATCATGGGGGGTATTATTGCTGTCATTCCATTTTTAAAACCCCGAGCTTCATGACTTTACGGATTTTTCTCAGCTTTAAGCGCAATTTTATCGTATCTTCAAAATAAAATATTTTCTGTAGATGCACAACTCTAATTGTTTTCATTGAACAAATGTTTAAGCTTCCCAAGGACGGAGAGGCTGTCTTTCAATTCTCTCATACCATCTGTAGGTCCCCAAGATAGTTTGGAGATCTTAACAAGCAGCGATTGAGCACAAAAATACAGACATTCTATAAGGCGTAAGAATCGTTCTGCTGTTTGGTCACTTTTAAGATTATGGCAATGCTTTCATTATTACCATCTCTGGGCATTCTGAAAAGTCTTATTATGATCAATGCATAACACGTTCTGTGATACTTAGGAACTCCTAAGCTTTTTGAGATCTTTTACATCATTGGAGCTAGCTTGCCAATGAATAAGCTAGATGCTTGAGGAAATTTGCAGAACTATTTAAAAAATACATGGTTTAAGTCTTTCTCCATTCTCGGAGTCAGGCATAATCCCTCTGATTAAATTATAACCCAACATAAGTAGTACTTTAAACTCAGTCAATACTTCCTTCTCCTCAACTTGATTTCCAAGGCAGAGGCATAAAATTCCCATCATACTCTATAATTTAGGTATTAATCTTTGACTCATCCTTGACATTCTACTTACACCTACACAGTCTTTCAGTCTTACAAAATGCCACTGTTCCAAGGTTTCGCAAATTGAGGCATACAGCTCTTTACTGCTAAAAGAAAAACCTCTCTCCTTCTCTTGACTTCTTGCTCCCGCCCTTCCCCCCAACTACTTCAGTGCAAGAAAAGTTTTGATCCTATTTCTGCTAACTTCAAAAGGTTGCTGTATAAGGTTTCGAAGTTAATTGAAACTCTTGGAAGTGAAGAGCTTAATAAAAACTCAAAGGTTTCCTAAAGAATATGCTGTGTTTTATGCCATGGATGATACCTTCCAGCAACTACCTCCACACCATTTTTCTGCACAGCAACTAAGGCTTCCACTATTGATACATTTCTAGCATTACGCTCTCATTGAAAAAACTATTACATTTGATTGAATTTAGATCTCTGCTTCCTCTTAAAGACTTCTTAGTACAATGATTCTTTTCCCTAGGTATACATTAGAAACACCTGGGGAGCTTTTAAAATACTAATGCCTGGGCCTTACCCCAGAACAAATAAATCAGACTCTCTAGAAGTAAAGTCTGAGCTTTGGTATATATATTTTTTAATTATGACTTTTTTTCCCCAATGCGAGGCCAGGGTTTAAACTACTGTTTTAGCAATTCAGGGGGTACCTAAGTTGAGTTTGGCCAGCACTGCCCAATTATCTTCTAGGGATGACCCACGATCCGTGCAATGGCAAGACCCTGGTCAACTCTCACGTATGAAGCAGGCATTATACTTTAATGTGCTTGGATGTCACCTGTGAATCTAAGCAAAATGAAGATTCTGACTCAGTAGGTCTGGGGCGGGACCTGAGACTCAGCATTTCTAACCAGCTGCCAGGTACACACTGTGCTCTGGGGAACACCTCATTGCTTAGGTGACCGTGCCTGTTCTTACCATTTCGCCTTCCAAACAGGCTGGTTGAGAATCCGTATGTATTGGTGTGACCTCTCCCTCTTGACCCGAATTTCTTATTTCCTTTTCAACGTCCACTGTTGAGTGTTTTTGAGACCCTGGAAAGTCAAAGTGACTCCAACTAAATTTCACTGCGTGAAGTCAAGTCCTCATCATACTTTGCCTGGATTTTGTCCATTGCCTCTTCACGAGATTCCCTGGCTCTCGTCTGGAGGATTAAACCAGAATAGGAGATCCTCCAATGTGTGGTTCCTGCTTACCTCTTTATCCTCCTCTGCCAGGATCTGACCCTGTCCTCTGGAGGAGCCCCTTCGTCTACTCATCCCTCTTGAAATAAGCGAGGCTTTTCCTAGCTTCCATGCCTTTCCTGGGCTTCCCCTTCTGCCTAAGACACTCTGCCCACTTTATCTTCCTGTGTAACTGCTACTCAGCTGTTAACTTAGGCCAAACAAACCTGCTCTTAAGCACTCGATAGGCCGAGATGAGTTGGTCAATTCCTCTCCTCCATGTCTGCATTAAAACACTATAACCTTTGGATTGCAATTATTTGTTTCATAACACTTTCCTTTACCAAGCTACAGCCCCCTCACCACTTCTGCCCTGGAAAAGGAACTCTGCTGTTCCTTCGTGGCTGTTGTTTTTAAGCACAAGTCCTTTTGAGTCGACTAAAAAAATTGCACAACGAATGGGTAACACTAAATTGTCACTAATGTTGCCTTCTTTGACTCTGTAAAAGCGTTCAGGTTTTGTTTGCTTTAGACTTTCGTTCAATAAACATTTTTTTATTTGTTTAAGCTCAAATTGATTGCTTAGCTGCCCTAGAGAGCCCCAGAGTTAAGAGATGTCGAGTTACCAAATAGAAAAAATAAATACTCATGTACTAGGATGAATTCAAATGCATAAATGGTGGTTCTTATGAGGTAATGCGCTCGCTTGTCTCTATACCTTCATTCCACAGTCAGTCCCAGATAAAAGTGTCGTGTTCATCATCATAAAAGCAACTCAAGATCCTTCCAAAAAAAGGTAAGGCAGTTTCAAGGGTATTCTTATTGTAGCATGCTTTACATAGCTTTTCAGGCATTGCAGTTTGAAGAAAGCCAAATTTCCAAGCTAAATTCTATAAGTGGAAATCGGAGGCTATGGTTAAGTGAACAGAAATAGAATTGACAACCTAAATGCGTCAACATCCATGAAAAGTGACATCAGCAGATTTGGTGTGCTATTGCTTTTTTTTTTTTTTTTTTAAGGTGAGTAGGTGTGTAAAACTTTTAAATGTTTAGAAAGTGTTCTTTTCGGCTTATTTTTCTTTATGTAATTTTTTTTAACAAGAAAGAGGTTCTTTACACGGATTAGAAGATATGTTAGCACCAACAGATGTAAACTCGTGTATGTGCCTAAAAACAAAGGACATCAAAAAAGACTATAGCCCTCTCTCCCAAAAAATGTAATTTGGGGATTACTGTAATAATCCCGAATAATTAGAAGAGGGCTCTGCACCCTGGATCTGATCATGAGTATCTGCCAGGGAACATCATCACCACTTGCTTCTACAGGAACCATTTAATGACAGTCTCCTTGCTGATATCCAAAGGACTTTTTAATGAAGGGTCTTTTTAAATGTTTATTTAATTTGAGAGAGAGAGACAGACAGACAGAATGCGAGCAGGGGAGGGGCAGAGAGAGAGGGAGACACAGAATCTGAAGCAGGCTCCAGGCTCTGAGCTGTCAGCACAGAGCCCGACGTGGGGCTTGAACCACACACTGTGAGATCATGACCTGAGCCAAAGGCAGATGCTTAACCAACTGAGCCACCCAGGCACCCCTGTAATGAATTTTTTAAGAGGATAGAAGAACAGATAAATTTAAAGTTTCAAGCACAAAGAAAGACGAAAATATTCCCAGGCAATCTCCTCTATATTCTGCATGAGTTTGTTGACGTTATTACCTTTAAAATGACTTTGTGAGCCCTGAAAAGGATAGGTAGAGTATTCTGTCAGAATATTTTGCTTCTACTGGTGAATGGTAATCAGGAAAATTCTTGATAAAACAAGGTTAATCCCTCCATTCTCTTTGTGCCCTAAGTGCCATGTACATGTCTTTATTATAGAACATTCATGTTTATTATATTTTGAAACTATTTACTTCAGTAGACTGTGAATTCTTTGAATGCACGGATTTTATTTTTAATCCTTTCTGAATGTTTAGCACCTCAGCAGTTTTTGATGTTTTTGCAAACCGAAAGTAATTCAATACCAGCAATTTAATATTGTGTAATCTAACAATCGTTCAATATTTAATCAATGAATACTCAGCCAATTGCTTCACATTAATATTCCATCCAACAGTGTTGGACTTTTCAAAAGGAAAGTCAGCATCTATTCTATGACTTTCATATTTTACTGTGGTTATGAAATGATAGGAAGTGTCGGGACACTTGGGTGGCTCAGTTGGTTAAGCGTTCAACGTTGGCTCAGGTCATGATCTCACGGCTCATGAGTTCAAGCCCCATATCAGGCTCTGTGCTGACAGCTCAGAGCCCGGAGCCTGCTTTGGATTCTGTGTTTCCCTAGCTCTCTGCCCCTCCCCCACTCATTCCCTCTCTCTCTCTCTCTCTCTCTCTCTCTCTCTCTCTTTCTCCCCCCCATGATAAATAAACATTAAAAATTTTTTAAAAATTATAGGAAATGTCAATTAGTCAACTGCTGACTTGATGGTATGGGGAATTGCCCAGTTACTGTGGTAAATAATGGAGTCCTAATGGAGATCGAAAAAGACTTCTGTACCTCATGGTGTTCTGATAAATGAATTAAAGTTTTGTAGATCCTTTGAATATGAGAATGTTTGTTTCTAGAAACAGTCTTTCATTCAGTGTGTGCATGTTTATGTGCCATATATATATTACTCTATATATGTTTTTCTCAACATTTCTGAAGAGCAGACAAAAAAACCAAAATGGAAAAAATAACTCTGGAAAGTTTAAGCGAGCTTTTGGGGAAGATGCCTCCTTCTGAAGACAACTTCAGAGAAATCCAAACCAACCAACAAGCTAAAGGATTCCAGAGTCAAAAAAAATTGGAAAGAGCCATATTTCTCTTAATTGCACTGCCCAAGTTGATGATGTGAGAAATCCTTTATACCACTGAACAATATATTGCAACAACTGCTCATTCTGCGAAACAAGATAACCACATAAACATTCCAAAGGACCATTTTTACGTTTCGGTATGGATGTTTCTATCTCATTTAAATGGCATGTTGGCCATGAAGCCATTATAATTTAACCTAACATCAAAATATACCTCCCTTGATACATTTACTTCTTTTAAAACCAGTTTACCTCCAGTACTAGTATTCAAAGTGACTCGCTGTTATGAAAAATAATTAAAGCCAGAATTGCCGCTTGTCTGACGTAGAAGCCTCACAACGGGCTCTGCATGTTTACATGCAAGAAAGCTATGGCGTAACCCCTTTCGGAGCAATGAAAATGCCACTGAGCTGGGTTAAATCCTTAGAAGTCGTCTCCTAGAATATTAAGTGGAAGGAATAAGGTAGAAAAATGGACATTAAAATCAATCAACTTTTCCTTCAATTAAAAAAAAAGATAATAACTTTTTTTTTCTTTTGCACTGTTGGTGAGAATATAAAATGCTATGGTCGCTATGGAAAACCAATATGGCAGTTCCTCAGGAAAATTAAAGATGGAACACTGTATGATCCAGGAATTACACTTCTGGGCGTCAGCCCTAAACAGTTCAAAGCAGAACTTAAAGAGTGATTTGTACACCTACATTCTTAACAGCGTTATCCACAATGCCAGAAGGTAGAAGCAACCCGTGGCTGGCCTAGTCCATGAATGGATAAACAAAATGTGATATATCTGCAAGTGGAATGTTATTCAGCCTTAGAAAGGAAGAAAATTCTGATGGTTCCTATAACATGGATGAACTTGGAAAGGCATTTTGCTGAGTGAAATTAAACAGTCACAAAAACACAGATACAACACGATTCCACTTTTATAAGTTACCTAGAGTGATTGAATTCACACTGGCAGAAAAGGATGGTTGCCCCATGGGGAGAGCAGGGAATGGGACGTTATTGTTTAGTGGGTACAGGGTTTCAATGCTACTAAATGAAGAGTTTTAAAGATAACTGGTGACGATGGCTTCACAACAATGTAAGTGCACTTAATCCCGCTGAACTCTACACTTTAAAATGGCAAGATAGCAGGACACCTGGTGGCTCAGTCGGTTAAGTGCCTGACTTTGACTCAGGTTATGATCTCATGGTTCGTGGGTTCAAGCCCAGTACTAGGTTTCGTGCTGACAGCTCGGAGCCTGGAGCCTGCTTCGGATTCTGTGTCTCCCTCTCTCTCTGCCCCTCCCCTACTTGAGCTCTGTCTCTCTGTCTCTCTTGCAAATAAACATTAACAAATTTTTTTAAATAATAAGATAAAAAATAAAATGGTAAGATGGTAAATTTTATGTTATGCACAGTGCACAATGTAAATTTTGTTTTTCTTATTTTAAAAAAGCATCTCCAGAAGGCATTCTCCATTGTATTGTTGCATGAAGTCAGGACAGGCACACAGTGCCACAAGCAGGGAGCACAGGGAATATTCTGAATCAGACGCAGTAGTCATGGCACCCAGAACTCTGCTTTTGCTTGGGCTCTGCAACTGACCAGCTCACACAAGTCAAATCAGTTCTTCGGCTTCAAGTCCATCCCGTCTGTAAAATGAAGTCATAATCCCACTCCTGATTTCCATGCGATGTGGTCACAAAAATCAAATGATGGTTTTTAAACTGAAAAATCCATGTCAGGTTGGAAGGTGGGTAAGGTCCAACCAAGAGCTTCTCTGCCAGGAGACTCGATCTGTTAATAAATAGGAGAGGGGTAAGATGGGCAATTTGAAGAAGGCCTAGTGGACACGCCTTCCCCTTCTTTAGCTGACCGGCCATATTGGGAAGGCCAGCTTCAACCTGCATTGGTTTCACCCCTTAAGAACCTATTTCTTGTGTAACTATAGACAAGTTCTTTGCACTTTGGTTTTCTCATGTGTTAAATGATTCTAAAAATCAACAATTACTTCAGGCGTTGAGAGGAAGGTAGATCACAGCGCTTAAAACAGCTCACCTGGCTGCCAACAGATTTTCAACAGAACGTCACCTCTGGCCATACGCTATGGCAGTGGCTCCCAAATTTTAATGTGCATACAAAGTTCTTGAAAAGCTTGTTAAAATGCGGACTCCGAAACCGTCAGTCTGGTGTGGGGCCCAAGGTTCTACGGTTCCCAAGTGCCCGGGTAATGCTGATGCTGCTCGTTCGTGGACACGTTGTGAACAGCAAGACTCTGTACCACGGGACTCACGGTGTGGTTCGCCTTTAAATATTCTGGTTTCGCTTTACAAAAAGAAATAAAAGAGTCAAAAGGTTTAATCAGGCCTCAGTTCTACTGACTTCAGTTCTGAAAACTCTAGACTTTTTGACCCATAAGATTCCTTAGACCTACAGACTCAGTCAGTTAATATCTCCATCTTACAAGTGGGGGAAAGAAAAGCCCGGAGATGATGAGCACCGTGCCTGCCTAACATCACAGAGTAACGGACTGGGGACCAACATCTGGGTTTCTCAGCTCCCAATCCTTACACTTTACAGGAATACAAAGGACAGAGTCTTCACCCCACACTTCTGTAGACATACATCCAACTTGAGGAAGTTTGAGAGACAGACGGGACAGTGGTTGGCCCCTAGACAGAAGCCAGTGGAGTCTCACGGTTCATTCAGATCCACAGTGTTCCTCTGACACTTCCCAAAGGAACAAAAGTGAATGACGAATCCACATTTTGGCAATATCTCAGAACCTACGTTAAGTCTTACGCAAAACATCCCAGACCGTTTCCGTCCTGAGAATTATTTTTCCTTGGAGATTTAAAACACACTCAGCCAGGATTCAGGCTGACTCTGGCCTTTGGATCTTTCAATCTCAGGCGTTAGGGTCTTACTCTTTAGAACAGAACCACTGGGGTCCTCCTTGAAGAACAGACAGTAACGGTGACAGCTAACACCTAGGGCCTATGAGACAGTCGACACAGAGGGGGACTCTCTCCACACCCATGACTAACCACTCCAGCTTCCTGAGAACGTGTTATAAATGTTCCCAGAGCTGCACTGCAACCCAGTGGGTGCTTTTTTGGCCCCGTCTCACCACATATGTTATCTTCATGGTAGCTGCTCCCAAAAAGGACTGTAACTCAAGGGAATCTCTTCACAGATTCATGTCTGGCTTTAAAACAAGGAGCTCTCAAACCTGTCAAATCAGGGAAGCAGACGGTATCTCTATTTTGGGGTACATTTTCCCTCTGGGTTTGTAAAGGTTTCCTCTGGGAGGACTCTTCCCTTTTACATTCATGGGTTTGATGCTCGCATGTTGGAAACCAACTCCGTGTCTGGAAAAGAGTCTTTTTCAAGGTATACGATGTAGTGAAGTTCAGGTTGAATCCATAAGGAAGGGGGTAGTGGGGGGGGGGGAGGGACACAATGCACAGCTTAATGTAAACAGCATGTAGCATGAGTTGAATACTTCTGTTGGTTGCCATAGGAATGAGAAGACTTTTGATTTTAAATCATAGTTCCTCTGGAGCTATGTTAAAAATGTGACTGTGGATTCTTGCTGTTTACAGCTATGAGCTTTTTAAATCAGGAGCTCTTAAAATGATGCAGCCCACATGTTTACCCTGCCAAAGGAGGTTACACTAACCTCAAAAAATGTCATTCCCGAGGCCCTATCAGCTAAAGAACACTTCCAACTACCTTGGATGCCGCATTTCCAAGCTAGTGACAAACAATGTGGTCCTGTTAGTTTTCTTCTGCAAGGGATTTGTGAAATACACAAAAGAGCCTATAAATGGGGGTAATTGCCCCAAGGCAGTTGTCCTGTAATTGTCATGGGAGAATATTTAAAAACTAAACCATTGGTCTTAAACCAATAGCTCTTGAAATCATTTTTAAAACTGTTGGTTAAAACATGGTGGCACCTCCCTCTGAATTTGTCTCGTCCATCAGTTGGCTCTCTAAGCATTTTCATTGCTAATTCAAAGTTCTGACCTGGAAAACCAACCTGCAATTTCAGGGTTAAACACCACGCCAAGTTTGATTAGTATCTACTCCTTGCATCTCCCACCACCCACTAGACGCTGTATTTTTCATCTAATTTGAAAAGCTATGGAGAAATCAAAGAACTTAAAAGTTGAGCATCTTATATAAATTTTCCCACCTGGCATGCCAGGATGTTGCCCCCTCAACCCTGGATGGCTAAACCCGCAAAGCTGACCTCTCCTGAATACATCTACTCATTTACAAATAGAATCATTTTCAATGTATGCCTTAACATGAAAAAAGTTGGGAGAATCTAAGTTTGGCTAACTTTGTAGCCTCCTTGAGAAAAGCAATCGGTCTAGCTTATTAACGTATTCCCAACAATTCTTACATTGCCTGAAACATAGTGCATGATAAACAATTATCCACCAATTAAATAGTTATGAATAAATGAATAGTGCCTGAACATTTAGACTAGACAATGTGTCTGGACCAACCTCGGGAAACATAGAAACTTCTGTTGTTGAGCCGTTTATTACCCAATGGATACAGTGCCCACTCTGCTGTAAGCATCTGCATGTATTAGACTGTTTAATGTGGCTGAGGAAAGGGATGAGTTTATGGAAAAAGAGTAGCCAAGATTCTGCTATAGTTTGTAACTCTCTGTTGCAGGAAAAGGAAAACAGAATGGTAGAAAGAATAACAGTGGCCCTTTTGGTGAGAATATACTGGTTGGGATTCTTAATGCTCCCCTCCTTTGCATGGCTTTCCAGAAAAGGAACACACATGGAAGAGCTCATTGAGACCACCAGCTCCTGTGGAGGAAGATCATTATCATAATAGACACCCCAGGACACTTCCTATGGGCAGGTACCATTCTAGATGCATCTAGAAGTAATATTTCAACTAATACATGAGAGATGTAGCTGGGGTGCATGGGATGGGAAGTCTTACTCTCATAGCTCCTTACACTTGTAAGCTGTTGAAAAAGTATTGTATTTTATTTTTTAATGTTCATTTATTTTTGAGAGAGAGAGAAAGAGAGAGAGGGGAGAGAGAGAGAGAGAGAGAGAGAGAGAACATGAGTAGGGGAGAGGCAGAGAAAGGAGACACAGAATCCGAAGCAGGCTCTAGGCTCCGAGCTGTCAGCACAGAGCCTGACGCGGGGCTTGAACTCATGGACTGTGAGATCATGACCTGAGCCGAAGTCGGATGCTTAACCAACTGCATCACCCATGTGTCCCTGAAAAAATATTTTAAAGTAATGCCTAACCTAAATGCTTCCTGTGTGTCAAGTTCTGTGTTGTCTACATAGATTACCTCATTTGAGTCTTATTTTTATTCTACAGAGATGGGAGATGAAGCCTAGAGAGGTGAGATTGCTCAGTGAATACGCAGCATAACCCGGATTCCCAAGTCAGTATGTTTCATTACTTTACTGTATTGTTTCCTGAAAGATTGGATAACATTTCCTCGTTGTTTATTATATAGCAATGAGTGTTTGAGGCTAAATATGAGAAATGTTTGGGTTTTTTTCCAGGTTTTTCAATGCTTGTGAGAAGCTAAAACTCAGTGAATACCAATAAGTTTCTCTTCATTTCAGAAGCAAGTGCCCACCTACCATCACCCCCCTTTATGAGCATAATGGTAGGGATGTGCCTTCTGTTCTCTTCAATCCACAAGGAGCAGAGAATGCTGATTTGGAAACCTGATATCTGTGATATGATGCTCGTCAATGCCTTCGGGTGATAGATCCCAAAGACATTTATCTCTGAAATCAAACCAGGAAGTGTGCCATGAATATTAATATTTGTTATGCAAATACCCTTGCAGATATGCATAAGGAAAACATTCAGTATTAGTATTTAAGCACATGGACCTTGCTGTAGAACGTGTCAGTATATTAAAAACCTAAAAGGGATGAAAACAGTTACCAAAGTTCCTTTGATTTATTCAGTTTTGTTTGTTTTTTGACCTTGGCATTTGATAAAAAGAAAAAAAAAAAGGTAATTCAAGGTTATCACTGTGTCTAGATTCATTTTGATCATATTCTTCTATCTCTGTCTCTGTCTGCCTCTCTGTCTCTTTCTAATTTCTGCTTCTACTTGTACATCTATCTTTCTATCTATCTATCTATCTATCTAATTTATCATCTATCTATCTAATTTATCTCTCGGTAATCCTCGGTTTTCATAGTAGAGTGGGATTGTAAAAATGACCTTGAAGTGACCTTAAAATGACCTATACTGTTTTGATACAATTCAAACTCATTCCCTGTTGGCTCTCACTGCTATATCCAATCGTACTTTCCTAATATGCTTTGAAAGTTCAGGAGCCACATCTTCTCTGTAGGGTCTATAAGACTTATGACCTTCAGAGATCATTATTTTTCTTTCTTCAACACATCTTGGGATATTTTCAGGTTGCTTACCTAGATTTTTAGGAGGACTAGGAAAATGCAATTGAACTTGTGATTAATTTCCTCCCCGCCAAGAGAGTTGAAAACAAATTACACACACCCTACACGTAAAGAATTGAGGGTGATGTGATTTTCTTGCTAGGGGGGGAACGAAGTCAAATATCATTATAATTCATCCTCAAATTCATGTTTAAAAAAGCGACAACTGGGGCGCCTGGGTGGCGCAGTCGGTTAAGCGTCCGACTTCAGCCAGGTCACGATCTCGCGGTCCGGGAGTTCGAGCTCCGCGTCGGGCTCTGGGCTGATGGCTCAGAGCCTGGAGCCTGTTTCCGATTCTGTGTCTCCCTCTCTCTCTGCCCCTCCCCCGTTCATGCTCTGTCTCTCTCTGTCCCAAAAATAAATAAACGTTGAAAAAAAAAATTTAAAAAAGCGACAACCGTCAATGCATTTCTCCATCAGTAATTGGTCATTTTCATGTCTTCATAGTCAGGGATTTCAGAGTTATAGTAAGTAGAGAGTTGCTTGAGGATTCCTCATTTCCCTACCCAACATTTCTTCATTTCCTTATTTCCAGATCAATTATATAAACACTAAGGTAGAAATATAATTTATGAGTTTTCTTTCTGCCAAGCAAAGAGATTTCTGTACTGTAAGAAAGATCAACTTACTAGAGTCCAGTTGGCAGAAGCCTATGATGCCTTTTTCAACTCTTGTTTTTTACTCTGTGAACCAGCCCTTCTACAAGTATTAAAAGAGGGGACAAAATATTTTCAGAAGTGGGAAGCAAGTAGAGTCAAAGTCTTCCTTCATCTTGCCCTCGGCTTCCACCATCTTGGCCAAGGTCACCTCTCTGCTAACGTGGCTTTCTCCAATGTGGTCAAGAACAACGGGATGTATTCGCTTGTTTTGAAGAATGTTCCTGCTAACTGAGAATGAGCTCAGGGGAAACAAACTTGACATAATGTTCTTCAATGGGACTTAGAAGTCTGCCTATGGTCCTTTGGGGGCAGTGGGGGTCCTTTTCTTTATTACACTTCACGGATACTGTATTTTTTACAAGTTGAAGGTTTCTGGCAACCTACATTGAGCAAGTGTATTGGCTCCATTTTTCCAACAATATCTGTTCACTCACTTCATGTTGTGTCAGCAGCATGAAAACGACATTAATCTCGTTATCCCTCTCCACCAGTTCTTGGTTGACCTGGCGCGTTGTCGATGAGCAGCAATTCTTTGAAAGGAATCTTCTTCTCCTGAGCAGTGGGTCTCAACAGTGGGCTTAAAATATTCAGCAAACCGTGTGGTAAATAGATTTGCTGGCATCCAGGCTTTGTTGTGCCACTTACAAAGCACGGGAGGAGTCGACGCAGCATTCTTCTTCTGGGCCCTAGGACCTTTGCTATGGGGAGTAAGCAGTGGCTTCAGCTTAAAGTCACCTACCGCGTCAGATCCTAACAAGAGAGTCAGCCGGCCCTTTGAAGCTTTGAGGCCAGGTGTTGACTTCTCCTCTCTAGCTATGAAACTTCTAGCTGACAGAAGTAACCCTAGAGGGGTTACATGTTGGTAAGCTTCACAATCTTTCAAACTTGATGATGACGATGCTTGTTATGGTGATTGGTGATCAGTGATTTGGATGCTGCTATTGTAATTGTTATGGCACATCACAAACTGCGACCCTGTAAGACAAGGTGCCAAACCAATAAATGCGTGTGTTTTGACTTTTCCACCAACTGGTTGTTCCCCCATCTCTCCCTGTCCTTGGGCCTCCTTACTCCCTGAGATACAGCAGTACTGAAATGAGGCCAATTAATAGGTTTACAATGGCCTCTAAGTGTTCAACTGAAAAAAAAAAAAAAGTCACACCTCTCTCGTTTGAAATCAAAGGCTAGAAATGATTACCCTTACTGAGAAAGGCATGTCAAAAGCCAGGAGAGGCTAAAAGCGAGGCCTCTTGCACCAAGCAATTAGCCAAGTTGTGAATGCAAAGAGAAAGTTCTTGAAGGAAATGAGAAGTGTTACTCCAGGGACACATGAATGGTAAGAAAGGGGAACAGCCTTATTGCTGCCATGGAGAAAGTTCTAGTGGTCTGGATCAAAGATCAAACCAGCCACAGCCTTCCTTAAGCCAGAGCCTAATCCAGAACAAAGCCCTAACTCTCCTGAGGTCTGTGAAGGCTGAGAGAGGTAAGGAAGCGGCAGAAGGAAAGTCTGAAACTAGCAGAGGTTGGTTCATGAGGATTAAGAAAAGAAACGATCTCCATAACGGAAATTTATAAGCTGGCACAAATTATCCAGAAGTCTAGCTAAGATAGCTAAAGAAGATGGTTATGCTAAACAACTGATTTTCATTTATTTATTTATTTATTTATTTATTTTGAAAGAGTGAGAGAGAAAGAGAGAGCAAGCACGAGCAGGGGAGGGGCAGAGAGAAGGAGACACAGAATCCCAAGCAGGCTCCACACTGTCAGCACAGAGCCTGATGCAGGGCTCGAACCCATGAACTGTGAGATCATGACCTGAGCCGAGATCAAGAGTCGGACACTTAACTGACTGCACCACCCAGGTGTCCCTAAACAACTGGTTTTCAATGCAGACGAAGCAGCCTTCTATTAGAAGAAGATGCCAGCAAATCTGTTTGCCACACGGTTTGCTGAATATTTTAAGCCCGCTGTTGAGACCTACTGCTCAGGAGAAAAAGATTCCTTTCAAAAAATTGCTGCTCACTGACAATGCGCCGGGTCAACCAAGAGCTGGTGGAGAGGGACAATGAGATTAATGTCGTTTTCGCGCTGCTGACACAACATCCATTCTGCAGCCCATGGATCAAGAAATCACTTTGACTTTCGAGTCTCATTTAAGAAATACATTTCATAAGGCTATGGCCGCCACTAAGTAGGGATTTCTCTGAGGTATCTGGGCAAAGTAAATTGAAAACGTTTGGAAAGGATTCACCCCTCTAGATGCCTTCAGAAGATTCAAGGGAGACTGAATGAAGGATCTTCATCTTCAGAGGATTCATCAACATGAACAGGAGTTTGGAAGAGGTTGATTCCAACCCCCATGGCTGACTTGGAGGGGTCCAAGACTTCAGTGGAGGAAGGAACTGCAGATGTGGTGGAAAAGGCAAGAGAACTCGAGTTAGAGGGAAGCCTGAAGATGGGGCTGAATCGTTGCCATCTCCTGATCAAACTTGAAGGAGCGAGGAGATGCTTCTTAGGGATGAGCAAAGGCAGTAGTTTCCTGAGGTGGAAGCTTCTCCTGGTGACGATGTGGTGAAGATTGTTGAAATGACAACAAAGGATTTAGAATCTTACATAAACGTAGCTGAGAAAGCAACGGCAGGGTTTGACCACGTGGATCGGCTCCAATGTTGAAAGAAGTCCTCCTGTGGATAAAATGCTTATTGAACAGCATCACAAGCTACAGAGAAATCATTCATGAAAGGAAGAATCAATCAGGGCGGCCAGCAAACTTCATTTTTGTCTTATTTTAAGAATTTGCCACAGGGGCGCCTGGGTGGCGCAGTTGGTTGAGCGTCAACTTCAGCCAGGTCACGATCTCGCGGTCCGTGAGTTCGAGCCCCGCGTCAGGCTCTGGGCTGATGGCTCGGAGCCTGGAGCCTGTTTCCGATTCTGTGTCTCCCTCTCTCTCTGCCCCTCCCCCATTCATGCTCTGTCTCTCTCTGTCCCAAAAATAAATAAAAAACGTTGAAAAAAAAAATTAAAAAAAAAAAAAAAAGAATTTGCCACAGCCACCCCTCTCCTTCAGCAGCCACCACCCTGAGCAGTCAGCAGCCATCAATGTCAAGGCAAGATGCTCCATTAGCAAAAAGATTGCAAGTCTTGGAAAGCTCAGATAATGGTTAGCATTTTTTAGCATTAAAGTATCTTTAGGGGCACCGGGGTGGCTTAGTCCGTTATGTGTCTGACTTCAGCTCAGGTCATGATCTCACGGTTCCTGAGTTCAAGCCCCGCCTCGGGCTCTGTGCTGACAGCTCAGAGCCTGGATATTTTTTTAATGTTTTATTTATTTTTGACAGAGAGAGAGAGAGAGAGAGAGAGAGAGAGAGAATGAGCTGGGAAGGGGCAGAGAGAGAGGGAGACACAGAATCTCAAGCAGGCTCCAGGCTCTGAGCTGTCTGCGCAGAGCCCGATGCGGGGATTGAGCTCACGAGCTGTGAGATCATGACCTGAGCTGAAGTCGGACACTCAACCGACTGAGCCACCCAGGCACCCCAAGTATCTTTAATTTCAGATGTGTACATTGCTTTTTTAGACATAATGCTACTATGCACTTAATAAACTATAGTTTAAACAACTTTCATATGCACTGGAAAACCAAAAAAAAAATTCATTTACTAGCTTTATTGCAATGGTCTGGAACTGAACCTTCAGTACCTCCAAGGTATGCCCCTATCCAGCATCTTATACATAAGTGAGCCCTCAAAACATGACTACAGGTTTACATGGAATAAAATTAGGCTCCTTCTCCCTGTGAGACTTTGTTTTTCTCAACCTACCCTCCCAACCCACACAGCCTTCTTTAGCTGTCCAGCTATCATCAAAACCTTCTCACAAGAAATGTTTGGAAATTCATTTACTTTCAAGTGGAAGCAACTGATGATGGCTTACAGTGGTTCCTCTTCAAAGGAGAATTCAATATGGATAAAACCTCGGCTGAAACATTTGCCGTATCCTACCATTCAATAACAATCTTTAGTGAACAGGGAAGGAGACACTTCTTTTAGGGGATGGGCTGAGACATAAGAGAGTAAATTGGCAAGCAGAGAGAAACCATTGCTATTGCACCATATTCTGAGGTCCCCTGTTCGCAAAAATAAATGAATATATTGCTTTCCATACTCGTTTAGCAAGCTGACACTTAACCGTAGACCTTCAACCTGGGTACCCCATCAAGGAATCCAAAATGCTACCGTACAGTAAGAGAGCTTCTAATATTAAGATTAAAGTGAGTGGGGTTTGTGGGGAAAAGAGAAACATCCCCAAGATTTCATGCATGGAGAAGGCAGAACCTCATGTAGTTCCACACGAACATAAAACATGGGTTTCTAGAGAGCTCTGGAATATAGTAAGGCAATCGAACAAGTAAAATTAGTGATAAAATTGTCGATGACCTCTCTATCTCTTAGCAAACAACCAAAGTGACTCCGATGGAAGTCAACAGGATACTGCAAAAAGAACAAAAAAGCAAGCTGTCTACTTAGAAATCATGTGACCTCCTTTCCCAAAATGTTTGGGTCTTGTGCCATCCAAAAGAATAAATAACTATACCCCCAAAACAAATTAACCCAAGCGGATGTCTTTACTGGTCTCCGGGTTCTATCGTGAAATATGCGTCCATTTTGAATTAATCACATACTGTTTCCCTTTGTGTACAGAGCACTCACACACCTATCCCCGTGTCACCAACCTGAATCGAATGTACACATCTCTGCCACGTCATGTGTTTGTAACAATCCTGGATCATTTGTTTCAGCCTTACAGGTCCAAACTCCCATATTCTGGTACCACCGATATAAAAGATAAAACTTCGCTTCGGCCTCTTTTAAAATAATTGTTTATTTCTTGCTCACTGAGATACGTCAACCCTGTCCGAATTAACTTTCAGAGCTGATGTCTGGAAGATGATTTGGGCTGAATTGTTCAGTGCTGCATTAAGTGTTAGCCTGAATCCTTGTTCTCACCTTGCCTTCTTCTCTGTCTGGTTCTATTATACCTCAGAACAATGGGCCATTATAAATGTTGCTTTTGTGCAGATTAAAGTTATAAAACAGAGCTGAGCTGATCAGATGGTGACATTGGGTTTTGCACATGACAATGCTTCCCACCTTTAAAAATAATTCCTCACACAGATATTCCTATATGTAATCCACATCAGTGCTCTCAGAGAGTAAAAGAATATTTTGAACATCGATTTCAGAAGCTGGTCATATTATGTTAAAAAAAAAAAAAACAACAGTTGTTAATTATCTAGCAAAATGAAGTCCTCATTTTGCATGTGAATAAGCATTCCCTTCCCGAATATATTTATTTCTCTAAGTTGAAAACTTCCTCTGAGCTTTCTTAAATCATGGCCCTTTTATATTACATGTGCACTTTGGAAGACCTTCAAATGTACCTTTCTTGGTCAGCTCTCCAGAAATGATTGACTTCCAAACCCATCCCCCAACCTCTGGGAATCAAGTCTGTTTTTCAAATTTCCAACTTAACATCTCCGTCTTCAATCACACATTCATCTGTGCTCACAGAAATGTTTGGTGTTTGCCAGGAGCAGTAGATTGCGCATTCTCTTTCCCTCCCTCTTTCTCTCTCTCCCTCTCTCTCTCTCTCACCTATGAGTCATTACAATTTCAGTAGATTCACAATAGAGAGTTCAGAACCTGTCGCCCACACCTCACTGTAAGCTAAAGAAACCAGAAGACAGCTTTCTCCTCTTGTAAATGTCAAGTGTTCAGCATGTCTCCGTCAGAGGGGGAATAGATATGTACAGCTTAGAAAAGTAAGTCCTTGGGTCTGGGCAAAGCTTTGAATATTCTGCTCCAAAGTGGACTTTCCCCACCAGAATATATGATTGGTACTTTCAGCTTCTCCTTTCATCAGGCTGAACTCCGAAGCACCAGCTTTGTATCTGATGTGTTCTGATTGGGTGGGACAAGACAGACGAGAGATTTTCAGATCTGTCTCCAGAGCAGCAGGACTGCGTCTATGGGAGGGGCGAGTGTGGTGGTCTTCCGGCCAAGACTTCTCAAACGTAGCTTCTCTTTTCTAACGTCCAACACACCACACATCGTGCCACGCTGGCTACCAATTCTTCTTGGTCAACAAAGGGTGGTAAACCCAATATAGGGCTGGCATTTGGTCATCATTATGCCTCTCATGAACACATCTTCAGGTACTGTGTCCAAAAGTCCTCCCGAGGTTTGGTAGAGAAGATACCCCATCAAAATAAGCTCAGGTATCTAACCAAAGTGTCTTCGTTTGCTGCTGGGATGATTTTGTTACATTCAGACAGAGAAGAATGCATTTAGACAGATTGGCACGATTGGGACTGGAGATTTGACCAAGCAAGCAGAGGCAGGGAAAGGAAGAAAGGCCAGGGAAGAGGTGGGGGGTGGGGGGTGGGGGGTGAAACCAGATGTTCACTCTGGATCGCACTCCGGAAAACAGCTCACAATTACAATTCCCCACCTTGTTTTGCAGCTTAGAATACAAGTGGCGTTGCACCAAACCCTACCCAAGCAGCCGTCGTGATTAGAAAGTACTCCACACCTTGGAGAACTGAGGAGACATGAGCATAATTTTAAATGCAAATTAAATTGAGGGGGTAGCCGAGAGAACACATAAAAGACAGGAAAACAAAACCTTCCAATTGTCTTAAATTAGCAGTCTAGCGTGTGCTAAAGAGCAGTTGCACTCAGATCCCTTCTTAGGGCTTGCTTTTCATCACAATATAAAGGGGGCAAATCCATCACTTCCCTCCGCTCAGCGCTCTTGAACTGAGATTGAAGGGAAAATTAGAAGCCGCTCATTTGGGCTTCGAGCTCAGCAGTGTCGTACGGTTTCGTTTCATGCTCCGCGGTGTCCTGCTGAAAGGGGCCAACAAGTGCTGGTGAGTACCTGCTAACTTCAAGACTCTCCCTCTTCCTTTCATCGATCTTGTCTGGCTTTTACGCGTGGGGGAGGGGGCCTCCCCAAAGATCTATGTTCTAACGCATTTTTTCAAAGCTGGGAGATTTCAGGCAGCTTTTTAGGCTTCTTCCAGTGACTGAGTCGCAGAAGGAAAGAGAGTTGTTTTCAGCCTAGATGCTGGTGACTGATCTATGTATTAATTATAACAGGGGAGCGTTTAACATATGCTAGCTAAAATGGCCTTTCCCTGCAACCCGTAGCCAGCATTAGGGTAAGAACTGAGCGCCCGCAATTTCTGGGCAACTTTTCTATCATATTAACTGGTTAATCACGCAATGCTGTTGTGATTGCTAATCAAACTGGGACTGGGGGCTATCAACATAAATTATCCAGCCAAAACCCATTTTTAAAGGACTATGACACTTCTCTGTATACGAGAGGGAAGGGGTGATGGGGAATGGACCACATGATGGTTATATGTCGATTTCGACGGTGATGATTTTGTGCCAAAGTTTTATATGGGAAACTGGTCATTTTCTTCCTTCACAGTGGAGGATACAAAGAGGCTGAGGCTGGCGTCACCTTCCGTTGCTAAGGTAACATGTTCTGGCCATTTTATCTGGTAAAGGAGGTCCAGTGGACTGTATACATTATTCATCGCTGTTCTAATCAAACAATCAAAATTGTTTACTTTCATCGGGAATTTACTGAGATCAAAGCCACTCTGGCTGAAACTGTTCTTGCTTTTACTGCCGGCAGTTAGTCCTTGGTGGGTTTTTTTTTTTTTTTTCTGTAAGTATGATTTGCTGTTGGGGTACCTTTGGGCATTTCTTAAAGTTTCCTCTTACCAGATACGGTTTCTTAAATTAAAATACGCCCTGTTAGAAAAAGAAACGAATTGGATTAGCCCTCCGAGCTTGATTTTAATGACATTATCTTGTAATTTCTTTCCTAAAACATCCTGCAGAAATAGAGATACTTCATTTGTGCAAGTATCAGGGAAAGGCTACATATGCTAAAAAGAAGCCAACAGACTGAATGTTTTTTAATGAAGTGCATCAGCTTCCTGACAGGCTAGTGCATGATAATATTAGGGGAATCATTGCAATTCTGAAATAATTGTTACTGCTCTACAAACCAGAATTCTTTCTCAAAAGCAGCCTAGGTCAGGGGCAAGCAGGTGATGATCCTGTCGCACCTTGTAAAACGTGCTGCAGGGAATCACCAAGAAGGAAGGAATTCAAGGCATTTTTACAGCAAACATGTCAGCATGTGTCATAAACGCAAGGCACCTATAAGTGGAGGCTCGGATTCCCAGGCGATTCTCACTGTTCTAGGGGAATCAGAGCTCCCGGGACCAACTGAGGATCATTTCAGAACGGCTGATGCCATTCGTCAGATGGACCTTTTGAAAACGGAGAGCATATGAATCTAACGGCATATTTTCCAGTTAACACACAACAAGGAAAGACTGGTATGTTATTCCTGTTTAGCTTGAATCATGTGTTTGTTTGTTTGTTTTTTTCTGAATGCAATATATTTCTTTTCATGAATGATGATTAAATGTTGCATTTTCTCAACACAGTAGGAAAGGTATGTTGAGGGGTGCTTTTAGCATTGAAATGTCAGTCAAAGGAGGGAATATTATAATGGGACATTTCTTATTCCAAGATGTTTAATATATATGTGTGGGTATAAATATATCCTTATATAACAAATATAATATATTGCATCTACATATCTATTTAAATACATATATTTAAATACATGATATATTATTAATTGTATATGCGTGTGTGTGTATATATATACATATATGTTTTTAAAAATCTATTTGTCAGTCCAAAATATTGTGGATTTTTTTTTCCTTTTTCGTAGGTATACAAGTGACTATTTTGTCTTGAAACTCTGCTTTTGGAACCTCAAGGATGGATTATCCCAAAATGGATTATTTTCTGGATGTCGAGTCGGCTCATAGACTCCTGGATGTCGAGTCTGCTCATAGATTCTTCTACAGTCAAGGAGCTCAAGGTAATAAAAGGCAAGGAAGAGAGGAAACTCCTCTCTTTTGCATGTTGGTTTTCTATTGACAGTATCTACCACAGGCGTCCAATCATTGGGATTCCTAAATTGATCACCAATCTTTGCCAAACTGTGGCTGAAATGGAGGCAGGCATGTAATAGAATGGATAAGTGCGAACTTTTGGGATGTGGGAAAGAAAGGAAGAAGGAAAGAGAGATGAAAGAAAGAAAGAAAGAAAAAAAACCATCCTACTCAACTTGCGGTACTAACGTCCCTTAGAAAGCTCTGTTAGGAAATGATTCCTCCCCACCTCCTTGCGCCCAAGGCACGGGTTTGAAAGGTGTCAGGAATGCTTTCCCCGCTGCCCCCCCTCCCCCAGAAAAGGTTAAGTTTGCAGCCACTACGCTAAAGGAGATCTAGGACACACTGACCTATCTGACCGAACTCCGGCTGGATTCGGGGCTCCCCGAGATAAGCTTTGTGCCTCTAGAGCTGCCTTATCTATTTTAGATGAATTCAGCTACTGCTCGAGGAATTAACCGTGCACTCGGGGAGCAGTGAGGAACACGCCTGTTCTAAAGTGGGGCTGCTCTGTGCGTTTTTATTACACATTTCAGGAAGGTCAGTTAGGCTCCAGTGTGCTTCCCGTTCCACGGTGCATTCAGAATGTTTTGCCAGCACGTTAGAAAGAAGCCGGAGGGTTTTATGGAATATCCTGATGGGCAGGAGATTTTTTTTCAAAGCACTGTTTTCTTTTTTTTTCCATGCAACATTTAGAGTATCCAGTCAGGGCAATCTGATGATGGGATGGGCCTCCCCCGCATGTCAGAAGTGATGCACTGAGGAGAAAGGCAGAGTTCATACGTGTTCTCGAACAGAGAAGTAGTCAGATTCTTGGAAGCCAAACGGCAGACCTGAGAGGGAATGCCGTGTGGACCGTCCTGGCATCCCTCGCTGTTAGGTGCTGGTGGGCACTTCACACGGGGCTCTGATGGCATCTGGCTTTCCCCAGAGGTCTCCTCTGCATTGGTTTCTTCTCAACAGCCAAGCCAATTTCCCATGGCAACCTCAAGGGCTTGCAAGCCTCTTTCTTCTCTGCGTCCGTTTTCCTGGGCACGATCCAGGCTTCCTCAAGTGGAGAGGAGCTAGAAATTATCCGGTTGATTTGCTCGGGTCAGGGTGCTTGATAAATTAGCCCAAGTGATAGGATAGCTCATTCTCCTCGTGCCCCTGGTTGTAAGCATCAGCAAATGCTACCTTCAGCCACCTAAAGAGAACATGTCTGCTGAAGTAGGAGAAGGGTGAGAGTCTGGCCAGAACCTCCAGCCTCTTCTGGGTCTGCAAGTAAGAAGACGCTGGAAGTAAGTGGAGGAAAGGGGGCCGAGGCTCAAGCCTGTCACCAGTCCCATGTTTAAACATTCCCGTGTCCGGATCTGAGCGGGACAGTAATGTTCCGTGGTGGGGTCATCTACATGAGCTGCATACCCTTCGGCAGAGCAGAGAAGGGGGGCGCCCTTCACGATCGGTATTCAAGATGCCCACCTTGTCTCTTGAGTAGGGACGGTGTAAGCTTTCAAGAAGCCCGTGGGCTCCAGGCTTTCACGGAAGGCAGGCAGGCAGGGTGTGGGAGGCTCAGAGGACTCAGAGCCGCCTGGTGGTTGTCAGCAGATGGATTTGGGGGTGGAGTGGTCAGAATTGTCACCATCCGTGACTGCGGTTTAGACAGCAGAGCTGGGATGACTAGAAAATGCAGGGTAGGTGGTAGCATAAGCCTCTGGCGCTCCCGATAGCACCTTCGTTTTAAGGTCATCGGAAGGATGTTCCAGGCAAAGAATCTCGGATTTGTAGCGAGGTTGAGGGGTCGGTCCCGAGACATCACCTAGACTGACTTCTCAAAACCTCAACCTTCCTGGAGCGAAGGGCAGGTGCAAAGCCCAGGAGTCTGCATCGTAAGCAAGAGCTCCAATGATGATTACCAGCACCTCGGTCTGGGGGCCCGCAATGAAAAACCAGTCTGCCCAGTCCAATTTCTTTCCTTCATCCCTGGAACAGGAACACTTTCATCACCAATAGAAGCAGGGTGATGCATGGTTACAGACCCCGGGACCTTGTCTAACCAGGTTCAAATCCTAAGTCTGCCCCAGTGAAGCAGGACAAGTTCCCCTCTTTGATCTTCAGTTCTCTCCTCTTCAAAAAAAGAAAAGAAAAGAAAATGGAGACAATAATAGCGCCCAATTCCTAAGTTGCTAAGAATCTTAATACTGTCTGCCACATAAGAAATGCTATGTGTCAGCAAATCGATGAAATAAATCTCCCTGGCAAAAGGCTTTCCCTTCCTCTGTTTGAGATTTCATAAGGCAGACACTGCCTGGCAAATAAGAATGTGGCCTGATAGGAGTTTTACCTCCTATTTTTAGCAAAAAAAAAAAAAAAAAAAAAAAAAAGGAAGGAAGGAAAAGAAAGAAAGAAAGAAAGAAAGAAAGGGAGGGAGGGAGGAAGGGAGGAAGGAAGGGAGGAAGGAAGGAAGGAAAAAAAGGAAAAGAAAGAAAGAAAGAAAGAAAGAAAGAAAGAGAAAAAGAAAGGAAGGAAGGAAGGAAGAATAAAAAAGGAGGGAGGGAAGGAAGGAAAGGGAAGGAAATAAGGCAGGAAATTAAATTTTCCATAAATTCTAAAACAGTGATTATTTTCTTGTCACATCAAAACCCCACTCAGGGCAAAACAGAAAACTAGTGAAAGTTTGTCTTGGTAGTCCCTATCTGCCCAGCCCTCCATTTCACATGAAAAGTGAGCCCCCCCCCTCCTCCCCACACCTTCCCTAGAGCCCCTCCATCCAGGACCGGTGAACCCCTTTTCCTTTCCCCAATCTTTCCTGGACAACCAGCCCCTCAGCCTGGTAAAGGGCTCTGGGTGAGTGGGCAGAGGCCTGAGGACCACGGTTTGCATCCCTCCCTTTCAGAATCAGATGCTTGTGTTTGGATGGATGGCCACGGCCAGCATCTCACCAGTGGCCAGGCTCCGAGCACCAGTGGAAAGGGGGCAGTATGGGAGCTGACTTTCGGAAAGGCATTTGAGGCAACTAAGGTTTATGCTGCTATAAAGCACAGCAGCTCCCTACCTGGCCAGCCCAGCCTGGGGACAGGGGCATGATAGGTCAAGTAGCCCTGATTTGATGCCCTCTTCTCAAAGAAGTTCCAACTGGGGGGGGCACTTGGGTGGCTCAGTTGGTTGAGTGTCCGATTTTGGCTCAGGTCAGGATTTCGCTGTTCGTGGGAGCCCTGGGATGGGCTCTGTGCTGACAGCTCAGAGCCTGGAGCCTGTTTTGGATTCTGTGTCTCCCTCTCTCTCTGCCCCTCCCCCACTGACCCTCTGTCTTTCAACAATAAATAAAACATTAAAAAAAAAAAAAGTCCAGTCGGGAGCACAGTATTTAGCTGAGCACCTGGAAGTTGGGTGACCTAGGATTTGATCCACTAAACTTGTGTGTGATGATTGCCTTGTTGTCCATTCTCAAAGTCATGTTGGTATTTCTACAGACTGGTCAAGTGTTCGTGTAGGTATAAATACTTGTAAACAGGAAAGGAAGGAAATCTGAGTTTTATTTTCCACATTACCATCCTCGTATCGATTTTATTTACAAATTCACAACCTTCTTAGAAACCACCCTCTTCTCTATTAACTGCATGCAAAACGGTTATCTGAGGCCATGATACCAGAATTATAATGTTTCTGACCCCATCGCAGTTATTTTTCAATTCTTTTTGGAAAGTGGCAAAAAGCCAACCCCGAAGTAGAAGATGTTTTTAGCTGGTAAAAGTCAGAGAAATCCCAGAGGGTGAAAAAGAAGGGGGAAAACAAGGCAATCTATCACGGGACAGATTCTTTTGAAAGCCCCAGAGGTTTTCAAAAGTCAGTCATCTGCTCTGTGGAATAAAGCAGGTTGCTCTGTGGCCCTTCACTTTTCCTTGGTTTGGCTCCAAGGTAGGGAAGATGAGCCCACCTCTCTGGGGAGTCTGCTTGAGAGCGTGTTGTGCTGCAGAGAGAGGAAAAAAAAACTAGGGTCACCCTGTTCATCATCCGCCAGTGAAGGATCTTCTCCCAATTCATCTGTGAGCGCTTTGTCAACAGTAAAACCTGCTTACCTAGAGAGAGTTCTACAAAGGTTGCCATTAACTTGAAAAGAGAACTCTTGAGGTTGAAGACACGCGTGGCATAGACATCTGCCACGTCCTGACATCACACAACTTGAGCTCACCCATCTTCCGGGTTGCTGACAATGAGGATTCACACACTCAGCTTCAGACTCTGCCATTTTTTCTTACTGAACGACTGCATTGGGAGAGAGGTCATGTTCTAAGATCACAAAATTAGCATCATGGGATTTTCAGGTTGAAATGGACACCACACACGGGCGATTCTCTTGGTCCCTTCGAAAACCAGGTGAAATGGAACTTGGGAGGGAAAGTCCCGGGTCCCAGTGCTGCATTTACAACCACCCACCGGGCTGGTCTGATGAATACTGAAGGTTGAAAGCCACTGCTCTGGATTGTTAATCACGTGCTATTCAGAGTGTGGTTCTGAACTAACAGCACCAGCGTCAGCTTGGGGCTGGTTGGAAATACAGAATCTCAGGCATCCCGGCCCTAGAAAATCAGAGCCTGCGTGGTAACAAGATTTCCCGGTAATTTATGCTAGTTTGAGAAGAAATGATGGAATCCAGGGCATGTTAGAAACACCTGGTAAGCTTTTATGAACTCAAGACCGGAGCCCCTGGCAGACCAATTAAATCAGAATTTTTCGTGGTTAGCCTTGTACTTGGGAATCATTTTAATTGTCCCTGGTGATTCAAATGTGCAAACAAGACTAAGAACCACTGACCTCCTGTTTTATAGTAAAACAGGTTTTAGCACATCGTGCAGCTATTTTTCCTATCTAGGTCTTTCCCTTAAATAAATCCAAACCATTGGAAAGGTGCAAATGGACTTTTGAAAAACAGGACTGGGCTACACATGGGTGTACCCTCTGCATGTTCATTGTATCCATTAATTCTCAAAGAAACTTTGGGAAAGAGGGATTATGATGCGTATTTCACAGATTAGAAAAGACGCATTCAGAAAGCAGCAGGGCCAGGATTTGAATTCGAGCACTTCTGACCCCAACAACCTCACAATTAGTAAAGGAGACATTTGTGACCAAATCACACATCTGGAAATGATAAAAGCTCAGAGTGGTTCTACCACATGCCCAGATCACACAGCTCACAGCAGAAAGTGGAGACTGGAACCAGGCTGCCTCTTACCACACACACCTATGCCCTCTCTGCTGCCCTACATTTCTCTTCTCCAAGAGCATCAATATCCTTGGACAATTAAATTTCCTTCAAAATGGGAAATACATCAAAAGGCAGCCAACTGACTAGAGTCACTAAGAATCGAATTTATGACTCCTGCTCACAATTTCCCCCTTTTATCATTTTATTTTATTTTATTTTTTCAACGTTTTTTATTTATTTTTGGGACAGAGAGAGACAGAGCATGAACGGGGGAGGGGCAGAGAGAGAGGGAGACACAGAATCGGAAACAGGCTCCAGGCTCTGAGCCATCGGCCCAGAGCCCGACGCGGGGCTCGAACTCACGGACCGTGAGATCGTGACCTGGCTGAAGTCGGACGCGTAACCGACTGCGCCACCCAGGCGCCCCCTTTTTATCATTTTAAACAACCATTGGCATTGGAGCCACGTGCTATATTCATTTCGTCCCAGTGAATCTTCTCTGTCTTGTCCAACTGGGGGAAATGCCGGCTTTGGCAACTGATGAGCGCCACAGTTAACAGCTAAGAGTCTCTTCAAGTCGCATTTGGAAATGGAGAGGAGTTCGTTTAAACGTTTCTCTCTCAAATGTTTTCTCCACCTTTTGCTCACCCTGTGACATCATCAGAATAGCTGGCTTGTCAATCTTTGGCCATGAGTTGAATGTACTCTAAATCTAAACTCTAAACCCCTGGGTCTTCTTGACTTCTTACTCCAAGAGACAAAGACCTGCGATAGCCCTCAATTAGTTGCAAGTCATTGGCGACAGTCATCGGCACAAAATGTGCTCGCGCAGTTTCCTCTCCTGTACTCCATGCAGGACCCAGCCCCAGTGTAACCTCCTGTGTGAAGCCTTACCTGACGTTTCCAGAACTCTCTCTCACAGTGTTCCGTTCAGGCCTACACCGTAGCTTTGTCATGTTGTATTCTCTTTTCACCATGTACTAGCTGCATGAGCTCACATGAGTGGCTTCACGTCTCTAAGCCCGAGAGTCCTCATCAAAATGGATAGAACCCCAACTCCAAAATCATAGGTATTTTTGAGAATTAACGGAGGTGTGCTTATAAAGTGTTCAGTACGTTCTTTATTGTTGATTTGTCATTGATGCTATCGTTTTATTATCACCCAGGTGTCTCTTGCCTACCCAAATGGTGGTGATCGCCTTAAATACCATTTTCTCGGTGCCTAGTATCATCCTTGGCATACAGTAGGAGCTTTTGGACTTAGTAAATGTCTCTACTGAGCTCAAGACATGAAAATACTTAAATCTCCATTACAAGGAGATGCTTGGGGTTCAGGGAAAGAACTTTTGACAACTGAAGATTTGGAAAACAGAACCTTCTAGGACCTTTAAAGCATTCAAATCTTCAGGTGAAAATAGAGGCTGCTGAAGGCGAAAGGGAGGGGCAGGTCAAAAACAATTCTCAAACACACACAGGTGCAGGAAAGGGCAAGCGTTATCAACCTGGCTATACCTCCCATAAAAGAGAAGAAATTTAAAAAACAAAGGCCCAAAGAAAACACAGCAGGAGGGATTTGACGTCCTAGTGAGGAGAATTAACCTTTGAAACAGATTTACAAGGCCCCTGAAGAGTACAGTTCTTAGAAGAGCTCTTTAATACTCAATAGTCTGTGATGGTTGAGTTTTTATTCCGCCAAAACATAGAATTGTGGGATAGGAGACCAGTCAAGCTTTACTCTGCTGAACTTCATTGACATCAATTCAAAAGCCGCTCTGAAACTAGCTCTGAGCTATAAATCTCAGTTAAGACACCTTTCCCCTTCCTTCTTTACTGCCTAGTCCAGTCCATAGGCTCTTTGGTTGACTAACCTCAAACCAGCTTCCGTTCACACTCCTGCTTCTGTCCAGACTCAGCAGAAGGTGGTTGCTTCTTCTACCCATGCCCCAAGCCCCACGCTGGAGACACCTACTTTCTGAGAACCACTCACTGAAAGCCTGACCATGGTGTTTCTAGGAGTCTTGCCGAGTGAATACCAGGTTTTCTTCCTTCTCCCGGTCTATCCCCCTGAGACCTTCATGTCATGGTCTTTGATGTAGCTCATATCGGCACTGACGGGTCAAATTTGCTCCATAAGGAGGTAGAAACAGTGACTGAAAAGCAACCTGATCCCCACGAGAAGCATGACTGCCAACTGGGCTCTAACCTTTTCCGGTCACCATTCTGGCATTGGCCCATTTGTCCCTCAGAGACCTAACACAAGCAGTATGTCCCAAACAAGCAGTATAGATATAATTTCCAGAACCTTGTCTCTGAGAAGTGCTTCAGAATACACTTTACGTATGTTGTCTCTAGCCTTACTTTAATGGCGCTCAAGTCCTCACCGTCAATAAACACTTGCTTTTTGGCTTGTTCTACCCCCCCCCCCCCGCCTTTAAACCTCTATCGGGGAAGCAGCACCCTGAGCGTCACTCACGGATGACAAGCTAACTACCAAGCCTTCCCTCCTAACCTCCCACACGCTCCATTTTAGACCTCTAATTGCTCACACGCAGGCTCTCCAAACCTGTGTTTAACACAAGGAACATTCTGTGTGAAGGAGAGGGTGAAGGCAAGCGAAAAGAAAAAATATCGTGGAGATGGCCAGCCTGCCAAGTTCGCCCATAGGGAGATGGCCATAAAACGTAACCTTCCATTTCTGGAGCGTGCCATTGGGTCAAGGCAATTCTCTGTGCGCAAAGTAACGTTCTGGATACCAACGAGCGACCTGCACACGGTCCTCCAAAGCTCCTTGTGCCTTTGCCCCCAGCCAGCCTCAGCTTTGCCGTGTATTGTGATTCAGGGCTCCAAGGTACAGTAAGATATGAGGACAAGAGGAAGAGAGAAACGGCGAGGGGATCAGAAACAGAAAGGGGGAAAAAATGATATGAAAACACAATGGGATCATCCCAATTAATAACTCCCACTTTCACCTAAGGTATTTGAGAGGGTGGATTATAGATTCCACACAGGCTCACACA
Organism: Lynx rufus; assembly: GCF_022079265.1. Taxonomy (NCBI): domain Eukaryota; kingdom Metazoa; phylum Chordata; class Mammalia; order Carnivora; family Felidae; genus Lynx; species Lynx rufus. The sequence goes on from NW_025814878.1 coordinate 130,418,647, forward strand.
CAGGAAACATCAGCCAGGACCCGATTAGCGTAAACAATTCACAGGTGCGTGGGAAAGAATTGTTTCCATTTTCCCAAGCTAAATCTGTTTTCCTGCAAACTTTCAGTAGCAGCCACTGGGACTGAGCTGGCAGAGGCAAGGATGGGGTGCCTAGCACATTAAAATCAGTTCATGGTGGGGCGCCTGGGTGGCTCAGTCTGTTAAGCGTCCGACTTCAGCTCAGGTCATGATCTCACGGTTCAGGAGTTTGAGCCCCCCATCGGGCTCTGTGCTGACAGCCTGGAGCCTGGAGCCTGCTTCGGATTCTGTGTGTGTGTATCTCTCTCTCTCTCTGCCCCTCCTCCACTTGAGTTCTCTCTCTCTTTGTCTCTCTCTCAAAAATAAGTAAACACTAAAAACAATTAAAAGCCGTTCATGGCTAATACCATTTTTACAATATTTTAAGGAATATTTCAGCAAACAATTAGACCCACACACCCATGCAAAACCACAGAATGAATATTGATGTTAAATAGTACTCCTGAAATGCTAGGACTGAACAGGGAGGTTATGTTGGAGATTTATGTATCTTTTCTCAATTATAAAAGCAAAACAAGGGTAATATTAAAGTATCTGGCCAAAAAATGGAAAGGGAACTCAGCCCTACATAGCCACCATTGACCTTGAACAATCTGGGACACCTGCTCACCCTGCAGTCAAAAACCAGCCTGTGCTTTGAATCCCCCAAAACTTAAACTATTAAGGGCGTACTGTTGACTGGAAGCTGTCCCATTGGTAACCAGTCGATTAACACATATTTTGTGTGTTATATACATATTATTTACTGTATTCTTACAACAAAGTAAGCTGGAGAAAAGAAAATGTTATTAAAACAACCATAAGGAAGAGAAAATACATTTACACTACTGTATTGTATTTAAAAAAAAATTCACAGATAAGGGGAACCCGCCTTGTTCAAGGGTCAACTCTGCATACGTATTATGAATATCTTCTGCCGGTCTCTGCCTTATTTCTTTTTTTACTTTCTTAGTGGTATATTTTAATAAGCAGACATTTTTAATTTTGATGAAATCCAGTTCATTTTTTTCTTTTATGGTTAGTCCTTTAACAAATCTTTGCCATCCTGCATGTTATGAAGATATTTTTCTGTGCTGGTTTTTTTCAAAGCCTTATAGTTTTAGCTTTCGCATTTAAGCCTATGATCCACCTTAAATGAATATTCCGTATGATACGGGGTAGAGAAGGAATTGTCTTTATGAAAGTATTCTTATTACAACTGACATTTTGAAATGTGATCACCGAGACCTGGATATTTTAGTTATTTCTTTTTTCTCTTGTGCTTTCTCCTTTCCTCCATACCCTTTACAGTCTTTATGTTACCCCGATCAAAAGTGACTTATCACAGATGTCATTTATATATCTTTGGAGTTGGTGGTTTCCATGAAACGGGAGTTAGGAAAGTTACCGTTCTGTTTTTAAGTTACCCTCAAAAGACTGAAGAGTTCCCAAACTGGACTTTTTCGTGAAAATTAATTATCTAAGTGGCATTAAGTACCCAAAAATCTAATACAGTTCTTTGTTTACACTTGTGAATGTTGGTATACCGATTCCATAACTATTGGCATTAGAAATAATTGAATCTATTATTCTGCCACTGTGTTACTTAAGAAGTTTTTATGCTCTTAAGGTATTCTTCTAGATGTTACCCAGTCTAATACCCCTGTTATCCATTGATTTCTCCATTATTCAACTACCAGAAAGTTCTCAATATCCATTTCTGCCCATAAAATTCATAGCTTTCGCAATCAATTTATTCTCAGCACTTTACTTTTGTGACACATCTGCATTAACATTTTGGCTGATTAATAGAATTTCAACACACAAAACACATTCATTCAGTTGGTCATTCAACAAATATTTATCGAGCTCCTATAGAGTGCCCACTACTGTTCTGAGTACTGGAGCCTCAGCAGTCAACAAAACAGACGAAAACCTGCCTTCATGGAGCCTACATTTTAGTGAGATTTTTCACATCAATTTATATCCCAAATGTGTGCCTTTATTTAAAATTGAATATTCAAGGGGCACCTGGGCAGCTCAGTCAGTTAAGCGGTTGATTCTTGGTATCGGCTCAGGTCACGATCTCACAGTTCATGGTATCAGCTCAGGTCACGATCTCACAGTTCATGACCCGCATCAGGTCCTTTGCCGACAGCGGGGAGCCTGCTTGGGATTCTCTTTCCCTCTCTTTCTGCCTCTCTTCCTCTCTCTCTCTCTCTCTCTCTCAAATAAATAAACGTTAAGGAATTTAAAAAATAAAATAAAACGGACTGTTCAGATATTAACAGTCTGTCTGAATACTTTGCAGTAGATAATTATATGTCAATCAAATCGTGCCACCCCCCCCCCGCCCCTTTCGTGGTGTAGAGTTCTTCCGAGATATTGCTGCCCAAACAGGAATGATATTTCCCAGACCCCTTTATACCTTTGGTAGTGCCTATAATCAGTTCTTGTCAATGGAATGACAACAGAATTAATGTGTCCCTTCCAAGCCAAGTTATTTTAGAAGTGGGTACACCTTCTCGGTGCTTTTGTTTGCCTTTCGCTGGCAGGATACAAATGACTACAAAGCCCTGGGGGATGGGGAGGGAAAGAGCCTATGACCGTCTCACTTCGGGCAGGAAGGGGGTCTACAAACCAGTAACTCAGACTCCAATGAGAACAAAATAATACACCTTACTGTGTTAAGGCACCACAGTGTAAGGTTTATTTGCTAAATTAGCATTGCCATAACAAATATACTTGCCTTGTGAAGACTGAAGACTGTTCGTCTGAATAGGTATGATGCTTATCTGAGAATAGAACCATTACCCTTGAGCAGTACAATTTCAGGGTTGCCAAAAAAAGGTGAAACTGAAAGAGACAGTCAGCTATGCAGCCTCCCAGAGGGCAGGGCCAGCACCTAAGATGAGATTTTTGGTAACTACTGAGGCCAACACAAAATTCAATGCAACCCCGAGGCACTTGGGTGGCTCAGTCACTTAAGCATCCACCTCTTGATTTGGGCTCAGGTCATGATCTCACGGTCATGAAATCGAGCCCCGCACCTGGCTCTGTGCTGAGGCACGGAGCCTGCTTGGGATTTTCTCTCTCATTCTCTCTCTCCCCCGTCCCCCACTCTCTCTCTCTCTCTCTCTCTCAAAATAAATAAACTTAAAAAAAAAGTAAATGCATCCTTAGCAGTTAGGAACCTAAAAAAAAGTTACATAAGAAAGTAGGAGTAATTTTGAGGACACTTTGGCCCATGAACCAAATTTGCATAATTATAATATCAAGTGATTACTATTGGAATTCTGATCAAACAAGGCTGAAGAATGTGGGGGGGGGGGAAATGCTGTAGGAAAACTATGCCCTTCTTCATTCTGTATGGTAGTGAGTGTAAAATAGGTCAGAAAATAATAAATGCATGCTTTCTATGCTCATATAGGAATAGAATTTGTTTCCTCTGTGGGAGTCGAACCAGTGACTAGAAACAGGCTGGAGGAAGACTCTTCATTTTTTCACTTGTGAATATTGTACCGTACGAAATTACCTATTTAAAAATACAATTTTTAACAACGCAGCTTAGCTGGTGAGAATTAGTTCGTGTCTGGGAAGGTATAATTTTCCTGAATTCCAGCAAAACTCATTATGAAAACGGGTGGATGGGATTGCAAAACTGACACTGTAAGTTAGTAAGTACCCTCAATGATATCCTTCCCTTAAACTCTATGAAGTTGGAGCACTGGGGGCTCAGTCAGTTGAGGGACTGACTCTTGACTTCGGCTCAGGTCATGACCCCAGGGTCATAGGATGGAACCCTGTGTGTGACTTCACAGTCAGCATGGAGCCTGCTTAAGATTCTCTCTCTCTCTCTCTCTCTCTCTCTCTCTCTCTCTCTCTCGGGTGCCTGGGTGGCTCAGTCGGCTGAGCTTCCGACTTTGGCTCAGGTCACGATCTCGCGGTTCGTGAGTTTGAGTCCCGCGTCGGGCTCTGGGCTGACAGCTCAGAGCCTGGAGCCTGCTTGGGATTCTGTGTCTCCCTCTCTCTCTGCCCCTCCCCTGCTCATGGTCTGTCTCTTCCTCTCTCTCAAAAATAAATAAACATTAAAAAAATTAAAAAAAAAAAAGATTCTCTCTCTCTCTTCCTCCCTCTGCCCCTTTCCTGCTCATGCTCTCTCTCTCTCAAATTAAAAAAAAAAAAAAACAAAAAAAATCAAGTCACATAGGTTTTTGCTTACAACAGCTATTAAACCCAGTGCTAAAATACACTGAGCTGAGATCTAACCCTCTGAATTACAATATCCTAAAATGATCAGTCAAGATGTTGTTACATGTTGAAGCACACTGAGTTCCATGGCTTCACTGAAAAGTTTATGTTGTATCGTAATACATCCCTAATGTATGATATTCCAAACTTTTAGTCAAACAAACAAAAAAACTCCCTTGTCTTATTTATCTCCTTTAAGTCATCTGTTAACTCTCTCTTTTGTGCATATTTTATAGCGTATATAAAATATTCATGCGATACAATATGGGTCCGCAGATTAAGAAGAACATTCTTGGGGAACGCAGGCCGGCTCAGTAAGCTTCCGCTGGCAGGCTGCTGGGTCCACGTTTGGAGACATCTCCATCTGCCCCGGAAGGTCAGAGAGAGCATCTCTGACGGCAATAGGTCAGGGCCTTCTCAGTGGTTTGAACTTCGACTCGAAGGCTAGACAGGATTTATTTATTTACTATTTTTAAAAAAAAATTTTTTTTTTTAATTTTTTTTTTTTCAACGTTTATTTATTTTTGGGACAGAGAGAGACAGAGCATGAACGGGTGAGGGGCAGAGAGAGAGGGAGACACAGAATCGGAAACAGGCTCCAGGCTCTGAGCCATCAGCACAGAGCCTGACGCGGGGCTTGAACTCACAAACCATGAGATCATGACCTGAGCCGAAGTCAGCCACTTAACTGACTGAGCCACCCAGGCGCCCCCTAGACAGGATTTAAATAGGAGAGAGGACAAGGAGAAGGACATTATAAAGCAAGAAAACATAGAACCCACAAGGCTTGTCTGGCCACTAACACAATTCTCCAAGCGGGATCTGGGCCCGTTCACAACAGCATCAGTGATGTCATTGTTTAAAATGCTTTCCCCAGACCTGTTAAATCAAAACTTCTGGCAATACTCATTTTTATCAAGCTCCTGGCAATTTTTAGGCATACCAAAATTTGGGAGGTTCTCATTCCATGAAAATACCCTGGAGGGAACGTGGATTTGTAATGAGGAGACATTATCAGTGATTTTTTTTTTAATTTAAAACAGTGATCAATCACAAAAAAGGAAACTGAGAAATGGCTACTTTGAAATATTTGTCCTCCATGGGTCAGCCATTTTGCCAATATGTAATTCAGCTTTTCAGCATTTGCATTTCTATTGAGCACTGAAATGTTCTGCTGCCCGGTAATAAAGAGAATTGAAAAGCTGGGTTTCCATTCCTGTTTTGAGTGTTGGGCAGTTCTATTGTTTAATTACCTCTAACTCTAGAAAAAGACCAGAAAGGCAACAACGTCTGTCGCCTGCCACATTCCCATCCTGCCTGTTTGCCCTAAGGCAAGGTGAAATGTACTTTTCAAATTGGGTGTTACATGTTTCAGGGGTTGAAAACCTCCTGGTGCCATCAACTGCTCATAGCCCACATACTCAGGTTCTGCGCGTCACAGCTTTGTTACCACTAACGCCGTTGTAAGGTGGGAAGATGAGAAAAAAAAATGACGAATTCCTAGATTCCTATTTTCCACAAGCTGTTTCCAGAACGATGAGTGGAGCTCATGGTGATCATATTAATATTGATTATCATCTGAATATAACTTTTATTCCCAAATGCCCTGTTTCATGGGGTTATGTTGCTACATTTGCAATCCTGGTGCACCTGTTGCCACTTTGTGGCAAGGGGCTTTTGTTTTTCTTTTCCTCCTGTGGAGAAAAGACCAAGATCCACCCCAGGCTACCTTAAATGAAACTCTGAAGTTAATGTGCCTTCAGATTACAATAAAAGCAGAGTGCCAATTTAAACCGCGTGGGCGTGCCTTGCATTTCTCCCTCCAAAGGGGGGAATGTTCCACAGAAGACTTAGGTTTTTCAAAATAAAATAGGACCTAGGTGCTACACAGAAATGTAGAGCCTGGAAAGCATATTTTAGGCGCATGCACACTGGTTTTGGGAGATGAGTCGGAGTAAGGCTGAGCAGGAAAGCAGGCTTCTGGATAAAGGGATGAAGTGAAATGCAATTGACCCAAGAACAAAGTAGGGGTTATAGGTCCCAACCCCCACCGTTGGAAATCTGCAAATAACTTTGACGCCCCCGAAACGAAACTACCAATAGCCTTTGTTGACCAGAACCCTTACCGATAACACATATGGTTGTAATACATGTTGTGTATGTGACGTGTGTTACCTGCTGTATTCTTACAATAAAGTAAGCTAGAGAAAAGAAAACGTGAAGAAAGTCCTAAGGAAGAGAAAATGCATTTACAACAGTACTGTACTGCAGTTGTTCAAAAAAATCCATGTAGAAGTTGACCCAGGGAGAAATCAAGGCCCAACCGTATTTTAATTTTTTACGCTTAACTTTTGGTCACTCTCATCCCCATTCGCATTTTTACCACGTTGCATTTGTGACATATACAAAATTGGGGTTAGGGATGAAATCTTTTTTTTTTTTTTTTAATGTTTTATTTAGTTTTTGAGAGAGGGCAAGCGGGGGGAGGGGCAGAGAGAAAGAGGGACAGAGGATCTGAAGCAGGCTCCGCCCTGACAGCCGCATGTGGGGCTTGAACTCACAAACCGCGAGATCGTGGCCTGAGCTGAAGCCCGCGGCTCAACCAACGCAGCCACCCAGGTGCCCCAGGACTGGCTGAAGAATATTATGTTTTAGGGCTAGGCTGCAGAAATGACAGGTAGGAATGACTTTAAGCAAGTCGTTTAATCTTCCCTTTTGAATGCAAATGAGAATAAGAGTTCTTAACCCAGAAAGTTCCAGGATTAAATGAAACAAAATGCATTTCACAAACCATGGGCCAATATATGATTTGCAGGCTATACTGACGAACTCGTTTATAATAATCATGTATCTGTTTTCATTATGTGTTAGGAAAAATGTAAATTAAACCGATTCCATTAAGATATTAAACTATATAATTAGACTTTAGGCACTACTGCTTAGACCAAGGGGGGAAAGGTAGGCTACCTGAAGTTCATTTAAGGAAAAGCACTAAGTAAATAGTAGTTAGGTGACACTCTAATGGAACAAAAATCCATAAAAGTGACACAGAAGTGACTAACGTTTGGAAACACTGAGCAAATAAACGTAAAACACTAAGCAAAGTATCAAGCACCTAATGTGCATTTAGTAAGTGCTGGCGCCTGTGTTAATTATGCTTTAGTTTTGTCAAGGCTCCATGGAAAATGGCAGAGTCTCTGGTTCTCCAGGAGAGACCTCCCACCCTGTCTGATCTCAGGTCTTCTCTGCCATCATCTTATGCCTCATTCAAATTTCTGAGCCCTTTGAAAATGTGAGGCAACAAAACTTCGATTTTTTTTTTTTAATCAAGTTGCTCAAAATCCCCGAAGAATTTTCTTTATGGTTGGCCTGTGAGGAAATTTTGTCCTCCTGACTCTCTCAAAACATTAGCTACGCTGTACTGATTCCCTCTGAATTTGTGGCAAACTCCAGTTTATCAGGTTGTGACTTTCAGGTGGTGAATGATGTGAGTCAGCATTTACCGAGGAGTGAGGCGCTTTCAATCACATGTCTTTTCATCCTTTTCTTCTGTTCAAAATTGTAAGTAAGAAAGCATGGCGACGTGAAGAAAATGACATCAGAAACACCGGCTGCTAATTCCAACCCGGCCATTAAATAACCATGTGAGGAGCTATACAAACAGCTGAAACTCTACAAGCCTTTGTTTCCTCGTTTGCGAAATAGTAACAATGCTTGCAATATTATTAAGATGATGAAAGGACATAAAGTAATCAATTTAGATGAGTAGATTCTCAATTTGGAGAGTAGATGCTCAATGAATATTTGTTTAAGGAATGATAAATTGCCACAATAAGGAAAGACAAGAACATTCGCTGAGTAACTGTTCTGTATCTTCAAGATGCTCAAAGATAATATAATATAATATAATATAATATAATATAATATAATATAATATAATATAATATAATATAATATAATATAATATAATATAATATAATTAATATAATATGTATTATAAAATATAATAAGATTATAATATGTTATGTAATATAATAAAATAATATAATACAAAATATCCTAATAGAAGCAAAAACAGGATCGGAAAGAGGAAAAGAAAGAATTCAGAGAATTTTTCCTGAAGGAGTTGATGCCTAAATTTCATCGTAGAATTAGCACAATAGTGGGGCATTCCTTAAAGAAAAAGCTAGTATGTATAGGTCTTTCCAGAAACGATTCGGTATGACTAGATCAAAAAGTACAAGAAGGTGAAGGTGATATTTGGGATTGGAGAAAAAAGCAGGGTTCAAGGAAAGAGACCTTGAATACCGGTTTAAGAAATTTGGAATCTGTAGGAAACACAGGGCACTGGAAGGATTTTTCAAGCTGGAACAGTTTCTAGGCCTGTTGATCTTGCTAGGTAAGCCAAGTCTTGTTAGATAACAGAAACCTACATTTTACAACCCGTGCTCAGATGCACTGATCAGAATTATGGGGAGTTGGGTGTGGCAATCTGGGTTTTTTTTTTCTCTTTTTTAAGGGGTTGTTTTGTTTTACTTTTGCAGCTCCTGGATGCTTTGATGTAAATAGTATGAAGTCTAGAATTTGAGACCCATTGACTAGTCTAATTCTTTACTTTTATAGATGAGGAAAATAGAGCCCAGAGAGGTAAATGAATTAAATGGAATAACAATCCAAGCTTATATTCATTTAAATTCACTCTTTGTTGACCGCTAACCATGTGCTAGGGATTCAAACTCAAAATAGACAAATTCCTAATATAGGGGCAGATAAATACATTAATGATTTCAGGCCCAAAAGAATATATATAAACACTGTGAGTTTCGGAAGCACAGAGGAGGCCATCCACGTCCCATAGAGATACATGCGTGTGTTTGGGGGAGAAAGGGTAGATGTGTTTCCACGTTGGTGTCCCAGATGAGATGATAGTTCATCTGTCTTTGAGTCAGATTTAAATAGGAGAAAAGAGAACATTCTGGGCAGTGTGAAATGGCTTGTGATAAGGCATGGACACATTAGAAGTACGATATGTTCAGAGAACTGTACACATTAAAGAATGAGAGATGTACTGGAAATATAGGGAATGGCAAGAGAAGAGACTAGAATAACAGGCAGTAGCCATGGCATGAAGACTTTATATGCTTAACTAAGGAATTCCAAACCTGATACGGAATGAACTAAAGAATCTAACCCAGAGGAGATCTGTTGTGAGATCTGCTTTTATCAAGACCACAAATATGGAGGACAGGTTGGAGAGAGTGAGAATAGAGGCAAAGAAAGAGAGGCTACTGCAGAGATCCCAGCAAGAAGTAAAGACCACGTGAAAAGGAAACTGACAGAGTTTCAGCAAGGGAGAGGGATCTTGGAAATTATGAAAGTTCTTTCCCCGATTATGTGATGGTAGGGGGAGTAGACAGAAAGTCAGAGAGGGGTACTTCCAATGATCTATCTCCCAATGTGTTACACAGACCCATTGGGTAGATGATGAAGCTGTTCACTCAGAGAGAGGATATAAGAAGAGAATCAAGATGGAGGGGAGAAAAAGATAAGTTCAATTTAGAATATGTTAGAATTTGGAAACTCTACAGAATATCCAAACATAGATTACCAGTAAAGAATAAGTTCTACAGGTACACTTGCTATAGAGATCTTAGAAAGCCATCCAAAATATTCTATGTGCCTATGTAATTCCTAAAATAACATCACTAACTATTTTACATCTGTCTCTAAATACATGGTTCCACTGGGCCTTTAGTTTTCCTTTCATAATTCTTTTGAGGACTGGGAGATTGTATAAAGCAAACATTTGTTTTGTAAATTAAAACTTTTTGCTCTGAGTATAGTATTTTCTCCCTAACGCTAGTACTTAAAATTTATAGGCCATTTGAAATATTTACATAAACCAGATGCTTGAAGTTACCAGTTATTCTAGCTTGTGTTTTCATAGGAAGCAAAATTTTGAGTTAACACGAGATCATCTATGGAAAACATTTTTTTTTCTTAATCTCAATGTAGCCCAGTCTCTTTACAGAACTGTAGGTTCTGACAGAATGTTGTAAAAGAAGTTGGGGGGGGGGAATGGAGATTTCAGCTATAGCTGGTTAAAAATAGACCTTACTTTTCTTTTGAAGGGAGGCAGTAAGATCTTTTGTTACATTTTGTTAATTATGTACTGCTTGGTGACTAATCTTGATAAGTGACAGGCAGAGGGGAGAAAAAGAAAAAAACAACTAATTGACTTCACCCAATTCAGTTCTTGTCTCTGGAAAGCAAGACCACACTCTAAGACATCATACCCCAAGACTTATTTTTACATTAGCCCCCTATCCTGTGCCAGCTCAATAATGTAGGCGTGCACACAGAAATTGCAAAATGAAATGAGAAGGGGGAAGAAGCCTTGCATTTGATGTGCCAGGGGCTTAGTATTTATTGCCTTGTTTAGTACCAGAGAAAGGGACTTTTGAGAAGTACTTGTTATTCTCATTTCACAGATGAAGCAATCCATGTTTCCAAGAATCAGGTTAACTTCCCAAGCTCATAACTCCTGTTAAGAATGGAGCCAGAGAGGCGCCTGGGCAGCTCAGTTGGTGGAGCATCTGACTCTTAATTTCTGCTCAGGTCATGATCCCAGGGGCTTGGGATAGAGAGAGCATCGTGTTGGGCTCCTTACTGAGTGTGGAGCTTGGGATTCTCTCTCTCTCCCTCTGGCCCTCTCCCTTGCTCACGTGCTCTCTCTCTCTCTCTCTCAAATAAAAAATAGGGGCTCCTGGGTGGCTCAGTTGGTTAAGTGTCTGGCTTTGGCTCGGGTCACGATCTTACGGTTCATGGGTTCGAGTCCCGCCTTGGGCTCTGCACCGGAGCCTGGTTGGGATTCTGTCTCCCTCTCTCTATCTGCCTCTCCCCGACTTGTGCTCTCTCTCTCTCTCTCTCTCTCTCTCTCAAAATAAGTAAATAAACCTTTCAAAAAAATAAGCAAATTCTTCATATCTTGGAGTGGTTGATTCTAACAAATGTAAGAGATAATCAGACACAACTTGGGCTAAGAGACAGAGGTCAACCATGCTTCGTTGTTGCTGAAAGAGTGACTTTGCCAGCTGGTCGATGGTCCTGGCTCTGTTCTGCCATTATTTACTAGACAGAGTCTCTGACTAATACCCTGTGATCTGATCACTGTCATCAGGCCATCTGGGGACACAACAGAATACAAATAAAATATCTGCTGAATCTATATTGGGCAGGCCTTTCTCTTAAACACATACGTTTAAGAATTTTTGTGTTTTTTTCCCCCCTCTACCACCACAATGTGTTTTTATTTTTATTACAACCAGATGGGGCACTTCATTACATACCAAGAGCAAGTGCACAGATCTAAGGTTTCGCTTAACAGTATAATTCCTACGATAATAGAACATTAGAACTAGAAAGGTTTTAATTCAACTGGCTCATTTTACAGGTGATAAAACTGAGGATCAGGGAAAAACGGAGAAGCAAAATGTGTTCAGTAGATACCTGATAAATACCAGAAGCTATGCATTTTTATTTTATTCAAAATCATAAGCTTATGAGTTAGATATGATTGCCCCCAGTTTACAGGAAATTAAAGTTTAGGGGATTACACAACTAGGAAGAGGTAAAGCCTTGATCCCAACATGAATCTTTCTAACTCAGCTTTCCCCTACGACATCCTGCCTTTCTGGAAAGAGGTGACTTATTTAAAATCAGACATCTAGCTGGTACAAGTGCAGAAACTAGAACCTAGTCCCCTACTGTCTAGACCGATGTCCTTATCCCTACATCTCGTTATTGTACGCAGGGATCAAATGGGATTAAAGCCCATGGTATTTGCCTCTAAGGTCACTTTGCAAGTGGCCAAGCCCAGCTGTTTGCCACACAAAGATGTATCCAAGTAAATGTGACCCTTTTGTACATTGAACATGAATTCGAAATATTAGAACCTTTAGATTTCGAGTTATGTCATTAATCACAGCCACTCTTTGAAAAGTGACCACGTAGCAAATACAGAATTAAAATAAATAAGGCATAACATTACCTGTGCTCTCAAGCAAGATTGGAAAAGTGACTTGTGTAGCTGAACCAGGCGTGTTCAACATTTAAGTAATAGAAAGCTATTTCGGTTTATGCCCAACTCAGTTCAACATACAAAGCCTGAAACACATTTTCCTTTTCTGCATCTAGCATGATTTAGCACCCAGCCCCCAGCCGCTCTGCACAGTATCTACTTTAAGAAGCTGAGAAGAAAGGAAGCAATGAACATTTGTTGCCCGCCTCCCATTTGTCAGGCTGCGTGTTAGGTGTTTTACATTTATTATATAATGTTTTATCCTCCCAAGGCCCAGTGAGAGAGTTTATTTTATCTCTGGTTTACATACAAGGAAACTGAAGCTTGGAGAGCTCACTAACTTTTTTCAAAGATCTAATAAGCATTAAGCTTGGGAATGATGCCAACGTTTAATTGCACAGTGACAGGCTTACTTGGAGCTGTCCAATAATAATAGTTCTGAAATAATAAATGTTTATTGGGAATTTTCTTTGCCAAAGACTATACACATTGCATATTTGAATCCTCATAGCAATCCTAAGACCCAGGTATACATAAAGTCCATCTTATAGATGCACAAGGGGTAAGTGATTTGCATGAAATCAGACAGCTCTCAAGCACAAACTTAGGAAGGTTAACCTCAAACCCTGTGCTGTTAATTTCATAGTTCATATTTATTTACTTCATATTGTCTGCAAGGAAGTGAATATCCACATTATTGTGTTTATAATAAAGAGAACACGACAGAATACCATAGGTGGACCGTGGTAAAGAAAGAAGATATTACATTCTCATAGTGGTGTCATCGGGGATGGGAATAAAACGATTCCAGCCACAGAGGCCGGGCAGAGTTTAGACAGGCAAAGATCCCCCAGCCATCCAGAGGCTTGACCAGGGCTTCCAAGGTGACTCACACAGAAGCCTCAGTCCTCGCCACACGACCCTCTCCCGGGGCTTCTTGAGACCCTACATGACATTGCAGCTGGCTTCTTTCAGAGCAAGAGACCCCCAAAGAAAGCAAGGTAGAAGCCACAATGTATCTTCAGACCTGGCTTTCGAAGTGATTCACCATCGCTTCTAGCATATTCTAGTGGTCACAGAGACCAAACCTGATTGAATATGGGAGGGAACGACCCCTGGGTATGAATACCAGAAGTTGGGCGTCCCGGTGGGCCATCTTGGAGGCTGGCTACCACAACACGCACAACTTTTTGTGGGAGCAGAGAAATGTCAAGAGAAGTCAAAAACATGGCTCCTATACTTGGACAGATTTTGCTAATACCTCTCAAAGCCTCAAGTGGTTGTAAAATTAGCTACAGTTTTGCAAAAGCCAAAACGTGGTCCCTCTGGAGAAGCAGCCACTGTGCCAGTGTTAAGGTAGCTACTAAATCACCTTACGTCCATCTTTGTCCAGGTATTAATTCAAGGAAAGCTAGATCATAAAGCTCTAAAAGAAAAGTCAGGACAAAGTCAATGTTAGACCCATATCATTATAGGAACCAGTGCTGGCCTGAATGCCCAGGCATGGAACCATTTCTTTCGAGGCCACCACCTTTGGAGCCTGACGGCACAAGCTGCGGAAGATTCTACAGTTCTAGTCACATACACTAGGAGGGGAATGGTGTATCTCCAAAGTCGTGCCGCCTGATAGAACTGAATTCGGGCCAGTAAACATTATGGGGCTAGAAAGCTGGGCAGCGATTATAAAAACAAGGCGGCCACGCCCTCACCTTTCTGGCCCCACAAAATTAGCCAGAAAGAAAAAAGAGGCTTCATATCAGAACTTTGTGGAGCGGACGGCTGATTTAATGGCAAAGTGAAGCAGAGAGAGCTAAGATGTATCGATAACAGTTCCACAGACTCTTGGTTTTCTAGCAAAGTATGCATATTTATAGAAAAGAACAAATGTCTCAGCAGCTACTTACTAAATCTAGTTATAATAAAAAGCCCCAAAGTCTTTTCGGTGTATTTTTGTCAAACCCTATTTAAGGTCTATGTTAACCAATGCAACCTTGGGGGGTTGATATTTCAGTTAGTTGCTTTGATCCTCATCAGTTACATTTCGTATTTTCCACATGAGTGATTTTGAATAACATCACTGCAATCGGTGGGTGATATCATGCGCATTTTAATTGTGAGGTGTGAAAGTTCTTGTATTTTAAACTCATATTAAATACGCAAAATAGTGACATATATACTTCATCTCTACAGCCCAGATTCTTAATCTGCTTGACTCCTCTAGCAATCAATTTTTTCTTATTTTTTGAATGTTTATTTATTTATTGTTGGGGGGGCAGGGGCAGAGAGAGAGGGAGAGGGAGAATCCCCCAGCAGGCACTGTCAGCACAGAGCCGGGCGCGGGTCTCGATCTCACAAACTGTGAGATCGTGACCTGAGTCAACATCAAGAGTCAGACGCTTAACCGACTGAGCCACCCAGGAGCCCCAATTTTAAATTTTTGAACAAAAATTCAAAGACCTCTAGCTTAAATACAGGACAGATTACCCTTAAGATCAATACCGTATTTATCCACAGCCTGTGAGAACAACTGACAATGACAATTTTTCAGAAAGGTTGGAAGTAAGGATGGGGCATCATCTCTAGTCCTTGGAAACTCTCTTAAATAATAAGAAATAGACATGCTTTTACTAGCATGATTGATTGTTCTATCCAGAGAGGAATGTAAAAGTGCGTATTTAGAGAGAGGAATAGAGACAGACAGAGACAAGAGAGGAAAGGAAAGAGAATATATACATGCAAGTGTGTGTGTGCATTTGATTTTTTTTTGTGTATATATATATATATATATATATATATATACACACAAAAATATTTTTTTCTAAACCATCCTAGCCCTTTATTCCTAATACTTAACTGTTCATTTCCTAAGAATAAGAATAGGATAGCCTGTTCCATAACCACGGCATAGCTGTCAACTGGAATCAATTGAACATTTATACTAAATATATATTTTCTAAGGTTTTTATTCAAATTCCAGTTAGTTAACATACAATGTAATATTAGTTTCAAGTGTATAATATAGTGATTCAACACTTCCATACAGTACCTGGTGCTCATCTCAGCAAGTACACTCTTTAATGTCTATTTGTTTTTTGAGAGAGAGAGAGAGAGGGAGGGAGGGAGACAGCAAGTGGGGGAGGGACAAAGAGAGAAGGAGACAGAGGATTTGAAGCAAGCTCTGCACTGACAGCAGAGAGCCCCATGCTGGCCTTGAACCCGCAAACCACAAGATCATGACCTGAGCCAAAAGCAGACGCTTAACTGACTGAGCCACCCAGGCGCCCCTCGGCAAATACATGCTTTAATCCCCGTCACCTACTTTTTAACCCATCCCCCCACCCATCTCCCCTCTGGTAACCATCAGGTTGTTCTCTATAGCTAAGAGTCTCTTTCTTGGTTTGCCTTTCTTTCTTGCCCTCCCCCTTTGCTCATTTGTTTTGTTTCTTAAATTTACATATAAGTGAAATCATATGGTATTTGTCTTTCTCTGGCTGACTTATTCCACTTAGCGTTATACACTCTAGCCCCATCCATGTCATTGCAAATGGCAAGATTTCATTCCTTTTTATGGCTGAATAACATTCTGTTGTATATTGTACAGATTCCAGTCTAGGGTCAGATATCTTTCACCTCCTTTTATCTGGAAGTTTTCAAAGCCTTAATTTGCCTTTTAGAACATCAGTATTTTTTAAAAATACAGTTTCCCCGTCCCCTTTTTAAACGCTTCCTACTTTTGAGGTTTCTGATACATCCTCGTTGTTCTACTCAGGTGATGCATTCTAGGCGGGAACACTCCAAGGGTAATTGTATGTTCTCCACTCAGTGTCTATTTATATACACCACATCTTCCTTATCCACTCATTAGTCGATGGACACTTGGGCTGTTTCCATAATTCGGCTATTGTAGATAATGCTGCTATAAACATTGGGATACATGTGTTCCTTTGAATTAGTATTTTTGCATTCTTTGGGTAAATACCTAGTAGTGCAATTGCTGGATCATAGGGTAGCATATTTTTAGCTTTTTAGGAACCTCCATACTGCTTTCCAGAGTGGCTGCACCAGTTTGCGTTTTCACCACCAGTGTGCGAGGGTTCCCTTTTCTCTACATCCTTGTCCGCCCCTGTTGTTTCTTGTGTTGTTGGTTTTAGACCACAAAATATCCCCCTAGACTTAGCATTTTGACAGGTGTGAGGTCGAGGCAATATCTCATTGTTTTGATTTGTATTTCCCTGATGATCGGTGATG
Source organism: Lynx rufus (assembly GCF_022079265.1). Taxonomy (NCBI): domain Eukaryota; kingdom Metazoa; phylum Chordata; class Mammalia; order Carnivora; family Felidae; genus Lynx; species Lynx rufus. Next base: position 130,435,283 of record NW_025814878.1, read on the forward strand.
TTGAGCATCTTTTCATGTGTCTGTTGGCCATGTGTGTGTCTTCTTGGAAAAATATTTCTTCATGTTTTAATTGGATTATTCACTTTTTGGGTGGTGAGTTTCATAAATTGTTTATATATTTTGGATACTAACCTTTATCAGACATGTCATTTGCAAATCTCTTCTCCCAGCCTGTAGGTTGCCTTTTCGTTTTGTCAATTGTTTCCTTCACTGTGCAAAAGATTTTTATTTTGATGAAGTCCCAGTAGTTGGGTTTTGCTTTTGTTTCCCTTGCCTCGGGAGACAAATCTAGAAAGAAGCTGCTATGGCCAATGTCAAAGAGGTTACTACTGCTTGTGTTCTCCTCTAGGATTTTGATGGATACAGGTCTCACATTTAGATCTTTAATCCATTTTAGATTTATTTATTTGTAGACTGTAAGAAAGTGATCCAGTTTCATTCTTTGGCATGTGGCTGTCCAGTTTTCCCAACACCTTTTGTTGAAGAGACTATCTTTTCCCCATTGGATAGCCATTCCAGCTTTGTCAAAGATTAATTGACCATATACTTGTGGGTTCTCTTCTGGGTTTTCTATTCTGTTCTATTGATCCATGTGTCTATTTGTGTGCCAGTACCATACTGTTTTGATCACTACAGCTTTGTAATATAACTTGAAGTCTAGAATTGTGATGCCGCTGGCTTTGCTTTTCTTGTTCAAGGTTGCTTTGGCTATTTGGGGTCTTTTACAGTTCCATACAAATTTTAGGATTGTTCTGGCTCTGTGAAAAATGTCGTTGGTATTTTGATAGGGATTACACTGAATGAAGAGATCGCTTTGGGTAGTATAGACATTTTAACGATATTTGTTCTTCCGATCAATGAGCATAGAATGTCTTTCCATTTGTTTGTATCATCTTCAATTTCTTTTACCAGTGTTTTACAGTTTTCAGAATACAGGTCTTTGACCTCTTTAACATTGATACTTTAATCTGCTCTTTGAATTTCAGTTTTCTCAGTTGATCCCAGAATGTCCTTTACAGCACTTTTCCTCTGCAAGACAGGTATAGTCTAGAGTCAGTTCAGTCTAAGATCTAACTCCAGTACAGATTCCAGTCTAGGGTCAGATATCTTTCACCTCCTTTTATCTGGAAGTTTCCAAAGCCTTAATTTGCCTTTTAGAACATCAGTATTTTTAAAAAATACAGTTCCCCCGTCCCCTTTTTAATAAACGCTTCCTACTTTTGAGGTTCCTGATACATCCTCGTTGTTCTACTCAGGTGATGCATTCTAGGCGGGAACACTCCAAGGGTAATTGTATGTTCTCTACTCAATGTCTATCTGTCTCCCATTGGTGATGGTAACTTTGATTGCCCAGTCAAGGTGGTTTCCCATTTCTCCCTAGGAACTAATAAGTCTGTGGGGAGAAACTCTCAGATCATGAAAATATCCTGCTCATCGTCAAAATTTCCACCGAGACTTAGCGTTACCGGTCCTTGCTTGATCTTTATTACAATGGCTGCAAAATGATGATTTTGTAACTTTTCCACTTTTTCCACATTGATGCATTAGCTCTCTGCATTCCACTGGAAACAAGAGCCCTCCCCTTTCCTGAATTAACTTGTTTGGTTATTTACCCAATTCGTATCAGTTTTATCCACTTACATATTTATTAGTAGGACTCGTGAATACCCGTTATTAAAAATGTATCATTCATTAGTGGACTTAAGTATTTTTTGTGCTCCAGTCATTCCAGATTTGACCGGGGCAACTCCTTTCAGGCTGGCTTCTGTGTTCTTATGACATACCCCTTAATTTGGGGGAATGCTGCCTTGTTTCCGGCATCACAAGAAGCCTACTTTCATCATTCTTTCATTGTTCCTCATCTGCATTTTCAATCTAGCTATTTGTTGTTGTGTTTAATGCAGCACAGAAGGCTGGGAACAGAATACTTAAAGAGATCATGGTTGTAAAAGATAGATATGATGATATCCCAAAACTAAGACTGAGACAGAAAAAAAAAAACCCTATGGAATTGGGGGGTAGTGGAATGTTGATCTTCACAAAGATGGCCCAAGTCATTAGAAACCTATTTTAATTAATCAGATCAAAATTAATTGTCATAATAGTGTGGTTTTGTAAATATTTGGTACTCAAAGGCAAGGATTATCACATTTATTTGTGCGTATTAATAAGCTGGAAGCATTTTAACTTTCAAAAAGAGCTTGTGCATTTATTTTTAAATTGATAATAGTTGGTGCCAAATAACTACACTACTCCACATTCTATCATATTCTCCGGGATATATTTGTTTATATAATAATGTATAAGTTTTATTTCTAAACGTATAGTAAATTTTTACTAAAGCAAGCATAATTTTGTAAGCTGAAAGCTTTCAAAGATTTATTTTTACTGGTATATAATATATATAGTGATATGCACAAATATGAAATGTATAATTTGATGAACTTTTACAAAAGTAATTACCTTTTCTAAAAGATATAATCACCACTCAAATCAAGATATAGACTCTTGCCTACATCCCAAAATGTTCCTTTGTGCCCCCTCCAAGACATTATCTTTTTAACGTTTATTTATTTATTTATTTTTTTTATTTTTGGGACAGAGAGAGACAGAGCATGAACGGGGGAGGGGCAGAGAGAGAGGGAGACACAGAATCGGAAACAGGCTCCAGGCTCTGAGCCATCAGCCCAGAGCCTGACGCGGGGCTTGAACTCACGGACCGCGAGATCGTGACCTGGCTGAAGTCGGACGCTTAACCGACTGCGCCACCCAGGCGCCCCGACATTATCTTTTTAATTAACCTCCTATTACTGTATATTCACTTTATTTCTTTTTTTTCAAACTTCACATAAATGGGATATATACATATTCGTACAACATATGCTTTTTTAGGTCTGGCTTCTTTTGTTCAACATTATGCCTATGAGATTCATCTATCTTGTTGCTTCTAGTGATAGTTTGTTCTTTCTTCATTTCCATAATGTATGACATTGTAATGAAGATACTCCACTCAGTTTTGTACATTTTTCTGTTGATGGCCATTTGGGTGTCTTCAGTTTCGGGCCATTATGAATACATCTGTTATGGACCTGCTTGTTTGGGTCATAGAGTATTTGTGTGCATATTTGAGTATATGTTTATGTATACTGTGTGTGTAAACAGCTTTCCAGAGTGGTTTTACAAGTTCACATTCCCACCAGCTTTCATGAGAGCTCTAATTCTTCCACATCCTCACCAATTTGGCATTGGATGACTTTTAAGTTTTACCCAAATCGGTGGATGTGTAATGATATCTCATTGAGGTTTCTATTTGAATTTACCTCTAAGTAATGATTCTGAGCATTTTTTCTTATGCCTACTGGCCATTTGGATTTTCTTGTGGGTGAAGGGTCTATTCAAGTCTCTTGTCCGTTTTTTTAAAAGATATTGAATTGTCTGTCTTTTCATTCTTGTTTTAGAAGTTCTTTATATATTCTGGTTACTAGTCCTTTGTTGTATATAAAACTGAAAATATCTTCTCCCAGTCTGTGGCTTGTCTTTCCACTCTCCTACTGATGTCTTTTCTTTATTTTTTTAAAGATTTTATTTTTCAGGTAATCTCTACACTCAATGTAGGGTTTGAACTCACAACCCCAAAGTCAAGAATTGCATGCTCCACCAAGTGAGTCAGCCAGGCACCTCTGTCTTTTCTTTAATTAAGAAGAATGCATGTAGTTTATTTGTGCTAAGCTATTGAATATGTGTGCATACACATGTTTGTAGTATTCTCTTATTATCCTTTTAATAGATATAGGATCTATAATGATTACCCCAGTTTGATTTCTGATAATAGTAATTTGTATCTTCTCTATTTTTATCACTGCTAGGCTTGCTAGAAGTTAATCAATTTTATCAATTTTTTTTTGAAGAATGAGCTTTTTGTTTCATTTACTTTTTTATTGTTTTCATGTTTTCAATTTCAGTGACTTATGCTCTTATCTTTATTAGTTCTTTCCTTCTACTCACTTTAGATTTACTTTCCTCTTCTTTTTCTAAGTTCTTAAGGTAGGATTATTGACTTGAGACTTTTCCTCTTCTCTAATGTAAATATTTAGTGCTCTAAATTCCCCTATCAGCACTGTTTTCGCTGCATATCCCACATCTTTTGGTATGCTGTATTCTTAATTGTATCTTGTGATGAACAAAATTTCTTAATTTTTTTAAAATTTTTTTTAACGTTTATTAATTTTTGAGACAGAGAGAGACAGAGCGTGAACAGGGGAGGGGCAGAGAGAGAGGGAGACACAGAACCGGAAGCAGGCTCCAGGCTCTGAGCCATCAGCCCAGAGCCCTATGTGGGGCTCGAACTCACGGTCCTTGAGATCGTGACCTGAGCTGAAGTCGGATGCTTAACCGACTGAGCCACCCAGGCGCCCCCCAAATTTCTTAATTTTAATAGCGTCAACATGCCTGTTTGTTCTTTTATGGTTAGTGCTTTTCATGTCCTATTTAAAAATCTTTGCTGAAGTCATAAAATATTCTATGAAAAAATTTTCTTCTAGAAACTTTGTTGTTTACCTTTCACATTTAGGTCCATGATCCACTTGAAATTGAATTTGTATGGTGTGAGATAGGGATCAAGGTTTGTTTTCTTCCACCATGTGAATATCCAAGTATTCAAGCACTATGTATTGAAAAATCCATCTTTACCCTATAATACTGCAGTGGGGCTCTTGTCATAATCAGGGAACTGTTTATCTCTGGGTCCATTTTAAAATTCTCTGTTCTCTTCCATTTGTCTAATTATCTTATTTTGTTTTTGAATTCTATATCTTTATAATAAGTCTTGATATCTTCTACTGCAAATCCCCCACAGCTATTTTCTTTGTCATGATAAGACTAGTCTCATCCCTTTGCATTTTCATATACATTTTAGAATCAGCTTGTCAATGAAAAAAAAAATGGGTTTGAACTGGAATGTCATTGAATCTATAGATCGGTTTGAAGAGACCAATGCTTTTACATAGCGTGTCTTTTAATTCATGAGCATGAGAATGGTTTAGTCATACCATTCCTCATTTATTTGGGTCTTATTAATTTCTTCCAGGAATGTTTTGTCGTTTTTCGTGTAGAGATGCTGCTCATCTTTTGTGAGATTTATTCATAAGCATTTGATGGTTTTGACACTATTGTAAATAGTTCTTTTTAAATTCCATTTTCTGATTTTGCCAGTATGTTGAAACAAAATTGGTGTTTTATACTGCCATCGTATCACTAATGTTGTCAAATGCAGGCATTATTTCTAAGAGCCTGGATTCTTATGGTTTCTATGTGTACACAATCCCAACATATTCAACTAATCACCAGTTTATTCTTGTTTTCCAATCATTATATCTTTTTAATTTCTTTCCTTTGACTTAACTCACTGCATTGACCAAGACCTCCGGTATTATTGTGAATACAAGTGGTAAGAATGGACTTAGTTAGGAGCCTTTTGAAAATCTAAGTAACGAGTTCTCATCCCCTCAAAATTCAGTAGGTCCAGGTTGGGGGCCTGGAAAATCTACACTGTAACAAGTATTCTAGGTGATATCGATGTAGGGGTGTCCTAGAAACACACTTTGAGTAATATTTTTAAAGCTTCACTCACCTAAAGAGTTTTCTTGATTAGGATGGAATGTTGCTCTTTCGTTCTCCCTTCTCTTCCCACTTTTATCCTCTTCCATGCCAGTGAAGGATACACAAAATACTACTTTTCTGACCACCATATTGTTTCTCTTTTTCTGTTTCTCACGGTGGATACCACACACACGGAAGGGTCTTCAGTGTTAAAACGTCGGCTGGTTTTAGAAAAGAAAAAGACCCTCATTCTGGGTCAGGAGTCTACTCGAAAAGAAGCAAGCTTTTTAAAAATATGTTCAAAAGTTCTTGGGGTGCCTGGGTGGCTCAGTCGGTTGGGTGGCCGACTTCGGCTCAGGTCATGATCTCGCAGTCCGTGAGTTCGAGCCCCGCGTCGGGCCCTGTGCTGACAGCTCAGAGCCTGGAGCCTGTTTTGGATTCTGTGTCTCCCTCTCTCTGACCCTCCCCCGTTCATGCTCTGTCTCTCTCTGTCTGAAAAATAAATAAACGTTAAAAAAAATATATATATATATATTCAAAAGTTCTCGAGATCACAGTTGAATTCAGTTCTTTCTGAATACACACCCAAACCCCCACATGTGCACACGCAATCAGTCATATGGGTGTTGCCACATGATGGAAACACTATGAGGAAAAAAACCAGATTCTAAAGGATGCACAGGTGTAGAAAATAGACTTGAATCACATGAAATCACTTGAGACAAACATGGATACCATGTGGTTTCCTAAATATGATTAGTTGCAAATCAAAGGGACAATGTATTTTCTGAGATCCAGAGGTAAAATATGCCATGGATATTTATGGAAAGGAGATACAAAAATAGCTGCAAATATCCTACAGTATTAGAGCCAGGCAGGGCGTTAAGATCACGTTGTCTGACTCTGGTATTTTTCAAGCTGAAGTGACTGAGATCCATTTTGGTAGAGTGAGTGATGTCCAGTGTTGTCTGGTGAGATGCACAGAACCCAGCGTCCCGGATCCCCACCACAGTACTTCTTCCCTTATGTCACTCAGGTAGTTTATGAGAAGAGATCATGTCTATGAAAGGAATCCCAGAGAAACAAGAAGGGACAAACCCACGAAAGCGAGTCCTCAGACCGGATAAGAGGGAGATCCGTGAAATGGAATTGATTTTGTAAGCGAATTGTACGAAAGAGGTGCGAAAAGAGGTGACGTGAACAGAGAATGGGAAAACCTAGACGAGAGAAAGGAGACAGTACACTGGGGAAGTCCAAAACTGGAAGATAAAACTATGCTAAAAGGGATGTCTGGGTGGCTCGGTCGGTTAAGGGTCTGACTTTGGCTCAGGTCATGATCACACTGTTTGTGGGTTTGAGACCATCCTGGGGCTCTGTGCTGACAGCGGGGAGCCTGGAGCCTGCTTCAGATGCTGTGTCTCCTCTCTCTGCCCCTCCCCCACTCACACTCTGTCTCTCACTGCCTCTCAAAAATAAATAAACATTAAAAAAATTAAAAATATGATAAAATAATTCAAGAGCATGTAGGTAGACATAGTATTTTTATGTCATTTTTATCAAAAGTAGGTCTAGCGAGAATTATTTCAATCATAAAATGACCATAATAAAATCTTATGAAAGTACACTTAGACTCCTTTAAAGAAAGGTATACCTCAAGTAGTAGCAATGTTAAGCTCTTAATCTCCTAAAATGTCAAAAGAAGAAGATATGGTAATCCAAAGATGTACTTTCTATATTAAGAAACATTAAATGTAAAATCAAAGAAACACAGGGAAAGCTAAGGCTAGGTATTACTGCAAATGGCTTTATTGTTTTTTTTTTAATATTTAAAAAAAATTTTTTAATGTTTATTATTTTTGAGACAGAGAGAGACAAAGCATGAACGGGGGAGGGGCAGAGAGAGACGGAGACAGAATCGGAAGCAGGCTCCAGGCTCTGAGCCATCAGCCCAGAGCCTGACGTGGGGCTCGAACTCACGGACCGCGAGATCGTGACCTGAGCTGAAGTTGGACACCCAACCGACTGAGCCACCCAGACGCCCCATAATTTTTAAGTGTTTATTTATTTATGTTGAGAGAGAGAGAGAGCAGGGAAAGGGCAGCGAGAGAGAGAGAGAGGAAGAGAGAGAATCCCAAGCAGGCTCCATACCCAGGCATGAAGTCCGACACAGGGCGTCATCTCACAACCATGAGATCGTGACTTCAGCCGAAATCAAGAGTCCAACGCTCAACCACCTAAGCCACCCAGGCACCCCAGGTTTTTTTTTTCAAAGACACGGCTGATGAATGAAAATATAAGGGGGTGGAGAATCCCAAATATTTTGAACAATTAGTGGCACTGCCTTCATTCAAGAGAGGTAGAGTTTACACAGTGTTCAGAATTGTTGGCATTTATTTCCTTACGTTTCCACTTCCTTAAGAGCCTGAACCTAAATGTCACAATCATAATATTGGTTTGCAGTCTGTCCAGCCATTGAAAAGCACTCACCTTCATGGTTCATTTGGTGAGCCAAATACCCTGGTTGTGTCTCCTGAGAGAGGAAGTATCCATTTTGAATCTATGTTTAACAGAGATAAGCGGGCCATAATAATTAGGCAAATGTCATAGAAAAGTGAATTTTAAATGTGGCTAGTCAACCAAATGTATGTACTTAGCAAATCGATATACTGGTTAAGGGCACAGGATTTAAAAATCGGGCAGACAAGGATTTGATTCCCAAATTCAGCTACTCATCACTCATGTAACGACTCCTTCTTTCTCTTCTCTCCTTCCTCTCTCCCTTTCTTCCTCTCCTCCTTTCTTTTATTAAAAAAAAAAATCTATTTAGCATTTACTATGTCCTATGCCAAAGGCTAGTGGGCCAGTTATCTGACATTCCTGAGGGAGAACATGCGAAGTTTACAGGGAAGAAATTTGTGGTGTGTGGCCCAAGCCAAGACAGAAATGCAGAAATGAGCCAGACTCGCTGGGAGAAATCTGGGCAGACTGGAATGAACAATGGGAGACAAGTTTGGAAAAACGTATTAGAGTCAGGTTGTGAACGGCCTTGAATGCCGGGATAAGCAATTTCAAATTAACATTGCAGATACTTGGAGAACAATCAGAAATTGAGTGATTCAGGAGGAAGCCTGGTACTGAAAGCCAATGGAGGAGACTGGTTCAAAAGAATAGTTTACTACACGCTTCAGAGAAGGCAAGACAGAAATGGATTTAACTGTTAGAAGGACACAATGACCTTTAAAATAGCTTTGCTTGCATGGCGGGGTGGGGGGGGGTGGGGGGGATAGGAACCAGCAGTGGGGATGACAGAGGGGGTTGAGGGTGAAGAAACGGAGCCTGTGGGGCAAAAGTTCCACGGGAGGGTGAAGCAGAAGGGGAAGGAAGTAGTGTGGTAGGGAAGCAGTGAGGCCAAGGGCAGATATATTTTTCCCAAGGTGAAGAGTGGGAAGTCATGTGGGAAGTCACTCCATGTGACTTCACTCCATGAAGTCCCACTCCATGTGGGAAGTCAAAAACCCTGTGGAGAGACTGAAGATTCTAGAGCGTAAGAGCAGGAGATGAGAGTTCATGAGAGTTCCCACTGACCCCTGAAGTGCAGAGGGAAGTCTTGCAGAGATGGGGCAGCGTTTCTTCCTCTGAGATTGAAGGGTGTGACTTGACATTGAGATTTCCTTTGTAGCCAGGAGAGAATCAAGGCAGCATTTATCTGTGTACTCCAGGTGAGCTCTTGCTAGAAAGATGAGTGGCAACACTGGGCCACAAAAAAGACCAAGTGACCGAGGCTGTAGAAAGGCAGACATCAAAGGGTATAGCCCATCAATAGATTCAGCAGGAGCATCAGACCATTTTCAGTCACACTCCAGAAACCTTTCTACTTCCTTCCGTGCTGGGTAACGTGGGAAGTTTGCAGTGCAAACTTTCAAAGAAATGTAGCCTGTCCTTGATCTTTACCTCTCCTTCAAAAACAATGGCACTGGGTTACAGAGACTGTGGGTCCAATGTGAAGGTGACTCTTTGTCCTCTAAGTCACCACATGAAGAGAGTGTTGAAGGTTAAAATGAATAGGTACTTACGTGGACACAAGCACGTCCTAGAAGTTAGTGGCTGTCAAAGAGGGTCCCTCAATTCTGGGTGGGTATGCCTGGTCTACATTCACAGTCCCAACTCTGGAAACTTTACTGCCAAAGTGCCCCCAAACTTGTACAGACTTTTCGTCTCCCTCCACATCTAGGGTTCAATGGGGCTGGTGAGAAAGCTTCTGAGGATTGCAGACCAGGTTGCATCTTTATTTGAGCTCCGGGTTGGGAAAGGGGGAGCAGAGGGGTGTCCTGGGGGCAGTGCCCTCCTCCATGACCCCCCCCCCCAGGCTTGCACCCCAACGGTAGTAATTCCATCCACACAAGGAAAGCCGAAGTTGGTGTGTCTGGCCAGGCATCCTCAGTCTAGAGAACGCTGTGGGTTAAGGAGACCCTAGCGTGCACTTCAAGAGCAGAGTAAGTGCGTTTGGCGGGAGAGGGCACAGTGCTGACTGGGCATCTTTGCTTTGGAGCCTTCCCTTTCGCATCGGCCTGTCTGTGCCAACAGCTGAGAACCGGGGCTGCGGGCAGAGGCGGGGTGTCAGTCCGGGAACACTGACCCATTGGCCCTGTGGCTGCAAGAGGAGTTAGGGGAGCCCTGGGCGCAAGCCAGGGATAGAGAGCCTGATCTCTGCTCCAGTCCACGAATCCTTAACGGATTTTCTTTCTCTCCCTTCACCCTTTTCTCTCCTTTGCTCTCTTTCTTTCTCTCTCCCTCTTTTTTTTTCCTCTTTCCCCTCTTTTCCCCCTCCCTCCCCGTCCCGTTCCCTTCCTCTCCCCTCCCCCTCTCCCCTCCCCCTCCCCGTGCGTGAGCCTCTTCCTTTCCCCTCCTCCCCTTTTCCGCCTCTCTCTCCCTCTCTCTCTCCGTCTCCTTCTCCCTCTCAGCTCGCCGGGCGACCCTGCTCCTGCCTCCCACATTAATGGCGGCATCTTCGGAGGATGATATAGACCGGCGGCCCATCAGAAGAGTCCGCTCCAAGAGCGACACGCCGTACCTCGCCGAAGCCAGGATCTCCTTCAACCTAGGGGCAGGTAGGGACGACCCTCTCGCCTCGCTCTCTCCCCCACCCCGCTTCCTCGCCTCCCTTCCCTCCACGCCGGCTGGCTCAGCCCCCTGCCCCTCCTGGGGTGTCCCCCTCCCGGCGGGGTCCTCCCTCCCGCCCCCCTCCCTACCCAGCCGGACGCCGGGCTCGCTCACTCGCTCTTTGTGTCGCCGGTTTGCGGAGGGGTGTGTGTGTGTGTGTGTGTGTGTGTGTGCGCGCGCGCGCGCGTGTGTTGCAGAGGTGGGGGAGGGTAGTGCGTGGAGCTCTACCTCCGCCCTGGAGTCACACGCGGGCTTCCCCTTTCCATAAGGAGAAGAAAGTGTTGTCAGTGATAACAATGATCATAGGAATAACCCAGAGCTGGATCGGGCTGCGAGTGCGCCGGCTGTGGGCGGAGGGTCTGGCAAGGTTCTGCCGGGGAGGTGTGCTGGCAGGGCTCCTACAGGGTGGAACTTGTTGGTGACATTCGGGCTGGTGATTTTGCTGGGCTGATGCCACTGCTGCGGTGTTGGAGGGGTGAGAGGGTGTGGGGTTGACAGCTACCGACGGGACCTTATCTTCCCACCGAGCAGTTGGAGAGCAACCCGAAGGATGATGATGATAATAATAATAATAATAATAATAATAATAATAATAATAACATGGTCTGTTGGATACATGTTAGGTGATCTGATTCTGTCACTGGTACTGGTGCTCAAAGTGGCCCAGATGGAATTAAGTGAAAAGGGCAACTGAGGTAGAGGAGGGAGGGAGGAGGGAGGGAGGAGGGAGGGAGGAAGGGGTCATGGGAGGGAGGGGGAAAAGAAGAAAGAGGGAGAGGAAGGGAGGGAGGGGAGAAGAAAGGAAGGGGCAATAGAGAGGACTGAGGGATCCAGAGAGTCAACATGCTTCAGTTGAGAGACCTCTCAGGCTTACTTGACGAGAAGCGCCCAGTGTCAGCTGTCCCCACTGCTGCTGCTTCTCCGGATTCATAGGCAGACATCACCCCTGTTAGTAGCAGATGGTCACCATCATCGGGAAGAAGTTGTTCAACAATAACTTCATAGTGCTGCCTTTTCTGAGTGACTCCTAAGCCACCACCCCAGCTGTGTCTCTTCGTTTTTAGAGTCCCTCAGTGTTCTAGCAAATCCATTGCAAAAAGAGTGAGGGAATTTTCCTGAACACTATCCCTCGAAATAAGTTTAAAAACCAGATAATACCTTTTTCTTTAGGAAACTAAATCCTTGAAAATGGAACTGAATGAAAGTATGTTGTGGGCATGTGTGGGAGCAAAGAGAACCTTCACATGATGAGTATTTTATACAGTATTGAGAAGTTTGGACAAAAGAGAAAAAACTCTGAATAGAGAAACAAGACGTGTTGGCTAAGGAACCATATCTTCATGACTAGAAGGGTAACTGAAAGGATCAGAGCAGCCAACTTGGTTGGAGGGTTATATTTTCCTGTCTTGGTGATTTGGGTTTTTAATCGTATGTTTTCTTGTCACTCCTAAAATGTTTTCCTCTGGATTTAGTGCTGGGGAAATGAGGACTTTATTGGGAGAAGCTTTGGGAATTTTTGTGGCGTGCTGTGTAGCCTGTGGTCTCACTTTGGAACTGTTAATCCTTGATTCAGGATTCAGGATATGGTTGTGAGGGGTCTTCAGAAGGACAGAGAAGAGTTTCTTTTATGACTGAGATTGTTTTCTTGCTGAGTGATTTCAGAAATTGTACCACTGACCCCTTTGCTACCAAATTCTGGTACATTCCCTGAGTGTCTTTGTCTCAGCACAGGAGAGGAAAGGGCTAGAGCGGCAGTTAGTAAAGGTTATTTACCTTGTTTTACTTTTAACAACCAAACAATAAAATAAAACACTAAAAGAAGGCTTCGAGTTTCAGCTACTACTGAGAGAGTTGAGCCATTTCGCCACCAGATTACACCCAGTGACTTGCCATCTTTTATTCTGGTTAAATTTCTGTGGAGGCCAGTTAAAAGATTGGACTTTTCAGACAAGACTTGTCTGTCTTTTCTCTGGAAATAAACAAGCCCAACAAGGTCCCAGTCTCTTCTATATGCCCCTTAGAATCTCCCTAAAAGCAAAATCAAGAGAGACACCAGCAAGAAAGAGAAAGTGTATCCAGAGGATGTTGGTAGAGAAGGGAGAGCAGTCGCAGTGGACGGTGTTCTGCAGATAGGGGAGCTGTCCTCCCTCGGTGGTGCTGAAACGAAGGACTGTGTGACAGAGATGTGACTATAAACAAGACAGCGGAGGGAGGGGTGCCCAGTCCCTCCCAGTGATGGAATCCCAGGGAAAACTCAGGAGATCTAGTCACCAAAAACTTTTCTATCCCTGCCCACCTACATTTGCCGCCTGTTTACTACGCCTCACGCCTACTGCTCCACCGCTCAAATCAGGCAGTTCTGCTCTAATTTTGCGCAGGCTGTTCACTCCTGGCGCTTTGTTTATTTTCCAGCTGGTTTCTGGTTGCTTTCCTGACATAGTAAGATCTACTCACAGATGTGCCTTTCCCCCGCGTTTAAAAGTAATTGTAACCCCTGGTTTAAAAAGCAAACAGCCTTGTTTATCTCCTTGAGCAGCAAGTTGTAATTAAACTATTAGTGTCGTTATCAGCGTTGCTGAACAGAGGAGTCTGCACACTTCGGGTAAATTACATAATTTGGGCATAGAGAGAACTTTGTCTCGTAACAATTTATAAACAATTAAGCAAGGAAGATTTCGTTTGCCCTTTATTCCCACTCTTCTTCTACCCCCCAGTCACTTAGTGTTTATTCTTTCCAGAGAAATCCTTTCTTGGTTTAAACCATTTATGTTTAATATTTGCTTTCTCACACCCACTCATTTTATAGAAGTACATGTTTAATATTTTAGAGGTTTAGTAATGCTTCATGGAATAAATATACAGATGTTCATTTTATTTGGATATCACGAAATCATTTTGGGCACCAACTCCCTTCAGCTAACCTGTATAGTTGCCAAATAATGTGTACTGGGCATTTTGAATACTAATTAAATACTTATGCATCCTTTCAACTACATCCTGTCCCTGAGGGCACTTAATAATATCATTTCAGAAATAACTCCGCAGCTTGAGTGAAGGCTATACTCCTTCACCTACCAGTCCCAAGTCAGTCAAAGAATAGCACCAAAATGTGGGTCTTTCATCACTTTATGAAGATGCAGACTCCAAGTTGCAGCATAAACTGACGGAGTATAGAATCGGGATTTTCTGAACCGTGACTTCCATTCTTCTCAAAGAGACCCTTTTGTTGGTTTTTAACTTCTATTCAGCACTTAGTATATTATGCTAACAGTGATAATGGTTATTTGCTGATGGTAGAGAAAATTAAGCCAATGTATTTGCTGAAACTTACACAGACACATCAGACCTCATTTAAAACATTGAAAGAGGGTTTTTTTCCCTGAGAAATTAAAATGTGTTATAAGGACATCGTGTAACAGAAGAGTATGTTCACACTATTAGTAGCAAGTGTTTCTAATTGTGTTCTCACTTAGTAATGAACATCATTGACATTTAGCTTGTGAGAACTTACCCTGCCTTATGAGGTCATGCATTCACTGCATTGAAGTGGGTGCCCTGAAGAGTTGCAGCCTGTCTGGAGGATGTTTTCCTATAGGCTAGTGTGTTTTATTTATCTTTATATGGACAGTATGTAGAAGGGTATTTGGTACCTACAGGGTGCTGAAACTGAAAAGTTCTCGGCAGTTACACGCTGAAATGAGTGGAAATGTTGTGGTAAATAAAAAGTTGAGCCCATCTAAAATTTCTTAAAGGCGTGTCAAAAGCAGGAAAGCTAGTCACGCTGATGATTTAGGATTGTTTAAACCCCAAAACCAATATTGGGCCACTCTTGAGAAAAAATAAGTACTTCTCTAATCATAAGGACATTTAACCTTTGTTGACATTTCGGAATTGCTTTTTGCGTGGAGTAGATTTTAAGCTAATGGCATGGTCAGCTTCAGAATGCCCGTCGTCCTTGGGACTTCAAGATTAGTTTTTGTTTCTGATGTAAACCAAGGAGAGCTATTTCTGATTTCTGTTGGTCTTCTCCACTCTTCCAGGCACAGAGGATAATGGCAGTCACAATTGGCTTGTTTTGGCCACCTGTAAGAATGGATGGGTCAGCCAGATTAGGGTATAACCTTGGTCTCAGGGGATCTCTTTCTTAACTTTCTTGAGGAGGAAGATCTTTATTTCTTAGTTACAGTATGAAAATCTATGATACTGAGAAGTGACTGCCCAGAATGCGAGATCATCACTTAGCAATGAGAACTGTCCCTAGGCAAAATCGGGAATACTGTCACACTGAACCAAGATTGTTCAACCAATGCGAAGGTCTTGGTAAGCATCTTCCTTCACTCTTTCACTGAAGAATGCCAGTGTCTCCCTCACAATGTTTTTTTGTTACTGATTTCAAAGTGAAGGTAGATCACATGGGTCTGGCTCTTATTTTGTAAGCGCCAAATCTCCTTGAAAGTACTGATTGCTTCTCACATTCAGTAGTCACAATCCAACTGGAAGTCCGTGTAGTTGACCAGAAGCCTCTATTACGGGGCCCTCTGAGGGTCTGCCCTCCTCCTTTGCTGTTCTTAAAGCTAACCAACCTGGTAATCTCATTATGTAATGCATTCAGATGGTACTGATGAAGACCACTCCAGATAATATAAATAATATAAACAAAGTAAGGGAAGGTAAATAATTAACAATATGAAGAAATAGGAAGCCCTTTGCCATTAATATTTAACTTGACTGCTTACAATATTTTTGTTTCAACAACAATCCATACGTTTCTGAGACACCTTGAACACTAAATCTGTGTTACATGGTTAAATTTTCTTGGGATCTCTGGTCTGGGCATTATTAAATTCTTTTTAACATCTAAGGATTACATTACTATTCTCTTACCACTAACTGATACGTTACTTATTTAGTTTGTCTGTAATTATATACATATATATATATATATATATATATATATATATATACACATACATGTATATGTATTTAGAGAAAGAGAGAGAGATTTCATGGAAGTCCATGAAAGTGTGTTTTATGTGAAAAATCTCAGAAAAACTTGATTTTAATGCATCTCTGCCTCTAAGACCAGGCACAAGACATTTAATTTTTCCAGGCTTCGTTCACTCGGCCCTTAGATGACGGATTTTGATCTTAAAATCTAGGAAGTCTCAGGGTGCCTGCGTGGCTCAGTCAGTTAAGTGTCCAACTCTTGATCTCAGCTCAGGTCATGATCTCAGGGTTTGTGGGTTTCAGCTCTACGTTGGGCTCTGTGCTGACAGTGTAGAGCCAGCTTAGGATTCTCTCTTTCTCTCTGCCCCTTCCCCACTCACATGTGCATTCTCTCTCTCTCTCTCTCTCTCTCTCTCAATCCCTCTCTCTCAAAATAAACAAATAAACATTAAAAATAAAGAAAAAATCGGGGCGCCTGGGTGGCGCAGTCGGTTAAGCGTCCGACTTCAGCCAGGTCACGATCTCGCGGTCCGTGAGTTCGAGCCCCGCGTCGGGCTCTGGGCTGATGGCTCAGAGCCTGGAGCCTGTTTCCGATTCTGTGACTCCCTCTCTCTCTGCCCCTCCCCCGTTCATGCTCTGTCTCTCTCTGTCCCAAAAATAAATAAACGTTTTTAAAAAAAAAAAATAAAGAAAAAATAAACAAAATATTTAAAGATTAAAAAAATAAAAGGAAGTCATTTAATCTAAAAACCTGTGAATAACTGGTTCTTCCAACTCTAGCTGTACTACTGGGTATTCACTGATTTTTATATGCAGTCTTATTTATGGTATAAAACATATAGTAGAATAACGTAATTATAGCAGTGATTAAAATATTTGATCACAGCAAAGTTATGAAAATAAGCTTAAGTAAAAGAATTAATATTAATCATAATTAATAATTACTTCTTAATAGTTAATAATGTGCTAGGAGGTACATTTACATACACCGTCTTAATTAGAATGTTTTAAATTTGAATATTCAGAGATTAGAGTCTTTAACACAGTTGATGCTTTGTAAATGTTTGTTGTATGATTGAATAAGGTATTGGCGAAATCTGAGCAATAAATGGAAAGTGAGAAAACTAAATATTAATCTAGTCTTCCAATTGGCATTTTAAGTGTTTCCTGTTCTCTTTTGTAATTAAAATGAATAGGTTATAAGATCTATATTTTCCCTTTATCCTTTTAAATTACCGGGAAAGGTAAATACATGCCTTTGGAATTCACAGAGAATAATCCTATCTTCTAGGTTCTAACTGTAAAACCTGGCCATGGCCTACAGAGAACTTTTTTCCTTTTTCAGAGGCATATGTGCTGATAGGAACAAATAAACTGTTGGTTAAAATAGGTGCAAAACAATATATTCTTATACAGTTCTTTTATTTTATTTTTAATTTTTTTAATGTTTATTTATTTAAAACATTTTTTTTAATGTTTATTTATTTTTGAGACAGAGAGAGACAGAGCATGAACGGGGGAGGGTCAGAGAGCGGGAGACACAGAATCTGAAACAGGCTCCAGGCTCTGAGCGGTCAGCACAGAGCCCGACGCGGGGCTCGAACTCACGGACCAAGAGATCATGACCTTAGCTGAAGTCGGATGCTTAACCGACTGAACCACCCAGGCACCCCAATGTTTATTTATTTTTGAGAAGGGGGAGGGGTAGAGAAAGAGAGAGACACAGAATCTGAAGCAGGCTCCAGGCTCTGAGCTGTCAGCACAGAGCCCGTCGTGGAGCTTGAACTCACAAACCACAAGATCATGACCGGAGCTGAAGTTGGGCACTTAACTGACTGAACCACCCAGGCACCCCATCATGTATTTTAATACGAAGCAAAAATATTTTTATATCACATATGGAGTTACTCCTTGACGTATGCAACTTCAATTCGTGATTGTTTATTGTACAAGCAAGAGTTAGAACACAACTGAAAACTGAAGATAATATATAGAGCTAGTTTTCTCCTTGACTTGATAAGTTGAAAAATGAGACATATAGTCAGTGTATCATGTCAAAAAAAACCCAGAAGAGGCCCTGAAAGAACTATTAATAGATACAACATGTTCCTCATCGTATGATACAAGAAGAATTGTAGCATTTTCCCCCTTTGTTTCATCCGTGTCCCCACCCTCTTTGGTAGTAGGTAATAGAGCGGATGTGATTTCAGGAGGGAAAAAAGTGGGCCATGTTGACATCTTAATTGCTTTAATTTACAAGTCTTTTATATAATGTAGGATAGTTAAATAAAAGACAAAATCAATTTTATGACCTTATTGAAGGATGATGGATTGGCATGACTTCCTACGCAGGCTATCGAAAGACAACAGAAATAATCACACTACTAGTTATTTAACATTTATAAAAGCAAGTGTTGTATAAAAGCTTGTAGTTTTCCTATTGATCTTTTCTGCCTCATTTGTGTACCCTAAACTAACAATGCAGGAGCAGAATCTTTGAATAGTAAATACTTGGGCTGTATTGTAGTCATGAGGATTCAATGTATATCTTGGTTTTGAAACTATACTGAACTTTATCAATGTGATTATTTGCCATTTATAGACATAGACAGCCCATTATTTCTGGATCTCTACCACACAAATAACGAGTTGGTTTAATACTCAATCATGGTTTAATCAAGAGTATAGAAAGAGCTGTGTTATGCTTGATTTTCTTTATTCCATCTGGGCCCTGTGTTTTGGGAGGGGGGAGGTAAAAGAAGGTAAGAAGAAATCGTAATATTTATTCATTCAACAAATGTTAATTGAGAACTTAAATATATATTAGGCCATGTTTTAGACACTTGGGAACTATTAGTAATCAAAACAAACTCAGTTGGTTCAGTTGGTGAAGCATTTGACTCTTGACCTTATCTCAGGTCTTGATCTCGGGGCCGTGAGTTCAAGCCCTGCGTCGTGGAGCCTACTTAAAAAACAAAAACAAAAAACAACAACAAAAACCATCTAACCCTTGTGAATTTTAACTTCGTAAAGTGGGTTATGGACCATAAACAATCTAATATTTATACACACTGTATAATATTTTAGAAGTTAAGGCAAAAATGAAGCAAGCTAAGCGTACAAGACATGTAGAGGCAAGGAAAGGGATGGGCTGCAGGATAGGCAACATTGAGAAGAGGGGATGTGAACAAAGTTCTCCAAAGTAGGTGAGAGAATGAGCACTACCAATATGGGTGGAGGACAGCAAGGGCAAAGGCCCTTTAACTGGAGTGTTCCTCGTGTGTTCAAGACCTGGAGAGGAGCCTAGTGTGGCTGGAGAAACTTGTAGGGAATAGGGACCAGAGTATACAGGATCTGGGGGCTACTGTGGACTTTGACTCTCTTAGTGGAGTGTGGGACGATGCAGGGATTTAAGCATAGGAATAACCCGATCTGAGATAGATTTTAAGAGGATTGCTGGGGCTGCTGGGCATGAGCAGACGGTAGCGGGACATGAGGAGGCAGGGAAGCCGATTTGGAAGATTTCAGTAACCCAGAGAAATGGTGGTGGCTAAGCAGCGAGGCAGAGAAACGGCAGTGAGAAGAGGTCAGATTCTGTATGTATTTGAAAGGATAGCCAACAAGCTTTCATGATGGATTCAGTGTGAGTTGTTAAGAGAAGGAAAGGAGCAAGGAGTCCCTCCAAGGTTTGGCCTGAGCAACCACAAGGATAAAAGGGCCTTTGGGGGGCATGGGGGAGTGGTCAGAAATTCAAATGCAGACATGTCAAACGTGAGATGCCTACTAGACATCCCAGTGGAGGGATCAGATGAGCAGTTAGATAAGCCTAAGGTTAAAAATGAGGTCTGGCGCAGAAATATTTATTGAAGGGGCACCTGGGTGGCTCTGTGAGTTGAGCATCTGACGTCAGCTCAGGTCATGATCTCACAGTTCATGAGTTTGAGCCCCACGTCGGGCTTGCTGCTCTCAGTGTGGAGCCTGCTTCAGATCGTCTGCCCCCCTCTCTCTTTGTCCCTCCTCCACTCAGGCTCTCTCTCTCTCAAAAATAAAATAAAACATTAAAAAATATATTTAAGTTGTCAGCATATAGAGGGTGTTTGCTAACATCTACTGTACCGTGGGCTTTGTAAACTCTTGGTTATCTATTTCTCATAATGACCTTATGAGATTTACATGATTATTACTATCCTTATTTTATCCATGTGGCAACTAAGTCACAAAGGGGTTAAATAACTTAGCAGTGGTAATGTAGCTAATAAGATGAAGAAATGGAATTTGGATCATCTTTTATATGACTCAAATCCATATTCTCAATGGCCACGATTTCTTACAAGAGAGCAAGCTGATACAGTCAACTTTGCTATAAAGTTACATTTTAAGCTTATCATGGCTAAGGGAAAAAAAGAGAGAAAATCAGGAATGCATCCTAGCCCAGTATTAAATATATATATATATATATATATATATACACACACACACACACACATATATATATGTATATATATACACATACATACATACATATATATACACATATATATGTATGTATACATATATGTATATTTGGCTAGGACTCATTAAGAAATGCACTTTAACGTCACATACACGCATGCATATTTATGATTGGAATAAAATATTCCTCAAAATGCCCTTAATATGTGCAAATAAACTCTGATGTTTTCTACATTACCCTATTCCTTCCCTTCCCACCCATTCCCTTCGAACATAGTCTAATTATAAAAATGCTGGTTATGACCCATCTAAGTGATTTTACAACCCACAGTTTAAAAAACATTACTTAATTCAGGGCATCTGGACTGCTCAGTTGCTTAAGCGTCCGACTCTTGGTTTTGGCTCAGGCCATAATTTTGTGGTTTGTGAGTTTGAGCCCCAGGTCAGTCTCTGGGCTGACAGTGCGGAGCCTTCTTGAGATTCTCTCTCCTTCTGTCTCTGCCCCTCCCCCACTCACAGGCACGCTTTCTCTCTCTCTCTCTCTCTCTCTCTCTCTCTCTCTCTCTCTCTCAAAATAAATAAGTAAACTTTAAAAAAAATAAGTTAAAAAATTAAAAACATTACTTAACTCATTGTTTTCTAGGCACTATTTCTGAACTCAGAAAAAATATTTGCAAGGAAATCCCCATCTTTTTTGATTCCCCCAAAGAATGTGGTAAATTCATTCTCTTCACGACATGAATCAAGATGAAAGAGAAAAGCTCCAGAGTGAAGGCCAACTTCGCTCTTAGGTAGAGTAGGCTCACAATACCTTTTGAGGCTCACAAGAAAATGTTTTAATTTCTTTTAAGGTCAGAAGAAAAAATGAGTATAATCCAGCCTGGTTTATATTTGTCTCTCTACCAACATAATAATAGATACATAGTTTTTAATATTTTTTGTGGTGAAAGGGGCTTTCGAAGACAGAAGTGACTGGGACCCATGGAAGTCATAATGCAGCCCTGCAGAGTGGGAAGAAGAGCCGTGAGGAAGAATCCTCTCTTTTCCAGGGTAGTGATAGTGGTTATGCGAGTATATCTGGAGCTAGACTTCCTGGGTTCAAATCCCCACTCTGTCATTTACTAGCTGTGTGACCTTGAGCAAGACATTGAACCTCTTAAGTTTCTCACCTATAAAATGGAATTAATAATGGTGACCACCTTGGAGAGTTTTTTTTTTTTTGAAGAGCAGATAATTTTATGAAATGTGAAAAACTTAGGGGCTCCTCGGTGGCTCAGTCGGTTAAGCATCTGACTCTTGATTTCGGCTCAGGTCATGATCTCACCGTCAAGGATGGGATGGAGTCCTGTGTCGAGCTTGCTTAAGATTTTCTTTCTCTCTCTCTCCTTCTACCCCTCTCTCCCCACTCGTGTGCTTTCTCTCTCTCTTAAAAGAAAGAAAAACGTGAAAACCTTAGGATAGTACTTGGCATATAGTGAGTACTCATTACACAAAGTGGAGAGCAAGCTCCATTACATTTCTGTGTATTGCCTCATCTTGGTTCTATTCTTCCAAGATATTACCCAAAAGAAAAAAAAAAAAGGAAAGAATGAAAAGAAAAAAGGAAACAAGGAAGATGTCCTTCTAGTTACCACATCTTCTAAGACCAAATGGCTATAAAGTCATAAACGTTCAGACAAGGAACAAGTTTTCTTAGCTAATTTCACCTCTATTCAGTCCTTGTTTAGAGTACTGAATGAGTATGACAGGCCCAAGATGAGAAAGGAAGTCACCCTCAGACTCTAAAAGTTAAGGAAATTTACATTAAAAACAGCCCATCCTCTGACTGACGTTGAATGGATCAACTCTGAAATATCAAAGGGTCACATGGAAATGGCCACATGGAGAAGACTAGCTACTGGATGTCCCGGTGGTCCCCTGAACTTGGAGGCGGTGTTTTGTGAGAAGGGAAAAAAAGAGCAGAGAAAAGGATGTAGGAGGAAGAAAGGAAGAAGGCAAAGAGGGAGGGAGAAGAGAGAGAACACAGCTTTTTGGTTTGAGAAGTCATCCACGAAGGCCAGGTGAATATCAAAAATCATGGAATCTTAGCTTTTCAGAGTCAGGGAGAGCATCTTCTCATTTCTGAATCACGGGCATAAGTGTTCCGTGATGGGTTTGGAGATTTGCTGATTCCCAAATCGGACTCTGCTACTTGCGAGCTAAGCCATCTCTGAATCTTTGCAACCTCGAACACGGAGATAACACCCTCTGCCTAATTCTGGTTGTTACTTTAAGGACCAAATGGGAAAATGTCTTGCCAAAGGTGAGGAACAGAGGTGGTCTGGATGAATGGGACAGCTTTAGATTTCTCGCTGTGGCACGAATGAGGCACTGGAATGAAAATGTGAAAACTAGATTAATTCTACTGAAAATGTGGCCTTTGCCATAGCCAAAAATTCAACACAGCCCAAGAGTCCAGAAAAACTGACGACACCATCTACCGATTTATAAATGTAGGTGATGTTCATGCCTTCAATGTCAACTCTCATCATGGTATGACGTGTGGTTGCCTTTGGATACTCTTATCCATCCATAAGAGACAGAGTGCTCGAATTTTTACAAGTGTTTGTTATTTTGAAACTAAAAGTAACTGTACTGCCCTCTAGAATGACTGGCCTTGCAAGGCATTTGTCCAACTTGGTCTTAGGCACACACCGAATAACCAGATGCATCCCTCTTTTCTAATCTCCCCTTCCATTTCCTCCACCTTGTCCTCCCTTCCCAGACTGAATGCCCTAATTACTTGTTTTGACCTTAATCAACACACCCAAAGCTTCCAAGGCAAGATCTTCATTTCCGAGAGGAAGAGGCTTCAAAAGTCCCCTGTGTATCTGAGGAAGTCTAGGGCTGATCATTACCTCCCACTGAAACCACAAAATCACACATTTCGCACAGCTGTGGAGCCAGCTGCCCGAAGCTCACCCCAGATCGCCCACCATGCTGCCTTCCAGCAACGTC
This sequence comes from Lynx rufus, assembly GCF_022079265.1. NCBI lineage: Eukaryota > Metazoa > Chordata > Mammalia > Carnivora > Felidae > Lynx > Lynx rufus. Next base: position 130,458,437 of record NW_025814878.1, read on the forward strand.
TTTGCTGTATCTGGTCGTGATGCTGGCTTGTAATCAGCTGAGAAGCAGCTATTTCAGTAAAAAAAAGTGACTTTCACCGGCAGTTTGGGCATGGCACTCAGAGCCACCTTTCATATAAGGCAACTTCGCAGTTCTAGAAACGATTTCTCCACGTTCAGCGGGTTCAACTGAAATAGAACAGGCAGAAACCAAGTTAGGAGTGGCTGGGCTCTTCGTTTTGTTTTTTACTCTGTGTCTTTGTCTCCCAGTTTGGAGGGGGTTTCATTCATATAAAAGCAAAAATTTTCAACCGATATCTGGGTCTGGAGCTATAATGTAGGTAATGCAGATCATGCCAAATTGCGGCTCATCACAGATTCCCCATTATGTGCAATTTGTGATACCACATAACTTTCATGAGTGTATTTTACTGCATTTTGACACAAAAAGGTATTTGGTTAATAGGCTTTAAGCAAATTAGATACTTGATACATTATTGTAATTTTGTAAAGCTTCAGAATGACTCCGGCTTTTTTCAAGTTGTAAAAGCCCTGAGGTAGTTTTCCTTTATCTTCTCGTGTAAGGAATTCATTTTAAATACGCAGAAATAAATCGTTATTGTGGTTTCTGATGTTTTAGCCAAAGGTGTTTCCTACATCCTGTATACCAGAGACTCCTCGCCACAGAAATCCTCCCCATTTTATGAAGCAACCAGACAGAGCATAGTCAGCGCTCCCTGGGTGGGCCATTTAGTTGATTTAAACATTTCTTTTTTGTTTTTCCGAGTCTATCCGTATATTTGCACCTGTCGCACCGGCAATATTCTTTCTGGCGTCTTGAGAACATTTGTATTTCCAGAAAGAAAAGATTGGCTCATGGTTTTCTTGTCCACCAAGATCTGAGTCAAACTATGACATCACTTGTCTGATAAAATAGCAACCATAGACACAGAAGTGTGTGTTAAGTCTAAGACCAACTAGAACCATCCATAAAAATAATGCCAGGTCAACCCAAAGTAAGCTCAAATCAGCCTTAAGCTCACTTCATTGGCCTCTCTGTTACAGCTCATATAATATGATCTGTATGAACAATTTCTGCTGTAAAGTTACCTCATGAAGACATATATCATCTAAGTCCTTCCATAAACCCAATTATAGGGGCAATTCAGGAGAGTTACAGCTACTCAGGTCTGCGTTCTATCTCCTCCCCGGTTCCACTTATTAAGGACAGTGAAGTGGAAATATTGAGGTAGAAATGAAACAATGACTGAATTTAGCCAACACAGAAAAGACTGCTATAATCACTCAATCAGGCATTGCATTAGCTTTTTTACTGCTATGTTGCCAGCTTCATTTATTAGAGGTGATTTGTCCAGAGAAAAGCTATCAGCGGCCCTTTGTACACAAATATGAATATATGTTCAATATCTCACTGACTTATTTACACAACATTGTGTATGTTTCATTCAAAATTATTAGCACTCTTTCATTTAAATTCAGTCATCCTAGTACTTAGATAACTAAGCTCTTGGTCGCAAGTGGCAGAGAGGGATATAAGAGTAGTAATTAATAAAACACACATTAATTAATAATTGATAAAAAATGTATCACTGAGGCAAAAAAAAAAAAAACCCAAAAAGCCCAATGGTAAAAGATAGAATTCCTTTTCATGTTATAACACGGTTCAGAGCAGGAGATACTCATGTTATCATTTTTTTAAGTTTATTTTATTTGAGAGAAAGCACGAGCACGGCAGGGGGAGAAGGAGAGGGAGAGAGAGAATTCCACCCTGAGCACGGAGCCCGACACAGGGTTCGAACCCACGAACCGTGAAATCATGACCTGAGTCGAAACCAAGCGTCAGAAGCTTAACCGCCTAAGCCACCCAGGCGCCTTTCATATTACATTTTTTGTTCCCCGCAGAACTGAAATGGTTTTGAAAGGAAATCACATAGGTCCTAATAAAAAGGCATAGAGAGGGACTACACAGAGAAGTGGATGTTCATCAGATTAAAGCTTTTCTGCAGCCAATATTCAGCATTCAGAACTGGAGGAAAATGAGAAGCATCTTACGGCTACTTGTACATTGATTCAAATATGTAGCACATTCACCGCAACCGAGCACAGACACTCAACCCTGGTGTATATTAAAGCGGATGTAATTTTCTTTCCAGTTGCTGGTTTTTCAGAGGAATGTATTCTCTGTCAATCTCTGCAAGCCTCAAATACGGTCCAATAACCACAGTGAATCTTGAGCGCATTTTAGTGTCTTTTCCAAATTATAACTGGTTGCATCTCTCTCACGCTTACCCTTTGGTGACCCTAAAAAAAAAAAAAAGAAGAAGCGTGTTATTTATGTGGGTTCATAGAAATATAAATTTTTCCCATAAGGCTTCGGCTTCCATAAATCTGTTGCTGCGGTTCAATTGTTTTCCTCCCCCGAGTGGGAGAACAGTTTCAAGTCTGAGGTCCACCTAATCCTAGTGTCAGGACAAAATGCCTTACTGCGGGGGAGGTGTAGAGGTCGTACAGGGGGAAGCCGATCAAGGGAGCAGGGTAGCAAGGGAAAGAGAGAGTTCTAGTCTTCCCAGGGATAAATTGCCAGGAGCGCCCACTGATTTGGAATATGTCATCATGCATAGAAGGAGAAAAATGCCTTGGGATTTTTGACTCACGTGGGAGCTTTGGTTAGGCACAGGTGTAGGCCAGCTCTCCTGACCGCTCTTGAAGTATCGCTTGGAGAGGGCGAATGTGCCCCGATGTGTCGGGCAGAGCTGGATATGAATTCTGACCCTGTTGGGCAAGTGTACCATCTTGATGAACTCGGTTTGCTTACCTATAAAACGGGCAGGTTCATTTCCCAGAGTCACGAGAATGACCCGAAGGGGGGATAGAAAGCAAAGTCCCTGGCATAGTAGGTGCTCAATAAACACCTTTCAAACCATTCAAGCAAGACGCATGTTCAATTTAGTTTACTGACATGAAATCTTGATGTCGTAGCACAGCGACAATGATTAGAATAGCCAAAGTGCCCTTATAAAGTCTGGACAAGGGGCGCCTGGGTGGCTCAGTCGGTTGAGCGCCAACTTCGGCTCGGGTCACGATCTCGCGGTTTGTGAGTTCGAGTCCCGCGTCGGGCTCTGTGCTGACAGCTCAGAGCCCGGAGCCTGCTTCGGATTCTGTGTCTCCCTCCCTCTCTGCCCATCCCCTGCTTGTGCTCTGTCTCTCTCTGTCTCTCAAAAATAAATAAATAAATGTAAAAAATTAAAAATAAAAAAAATCTGGACAAAATTTTCAGAAAGGAACGGATGACTTGGTTATCGTGACTTATTTCACCAAATATCCCTATAACAAATATTCATCAAAAGCCTGCTACATGCTCAACATGGATTAAACAGTTTCTTCAATAAACAAATCCATCCACATCCACCAGACTCCAAGCTTTTTTGAGGAAAGGGATCATGTCTGCCTTATTTACCCCGAATCCTCAGTGCCTACCGCAGAGCATGGCCCATGACAGGTGCTCAAAAACTACTTGTGATAAAAAGAAATGTCATCAGGGCAAAGGCTGCTTTGCTCTTAGTTCGACTTTATACAGAACTCACTGGATTTCTTCTTCAGTTTTTTTTTTAGAAAAGGACTTCATTTTTTATTTTATGTTTTTTGCACGTGTATGTTTTTACCGAGATGTAATTGACATACAACATTGAGTAAGTATATGGTCTATACATGTTGATAAAAGGTCTTTATATTTTTTTTATTTTTTTAAAAAAAAATTTTTTTTCAACTTTTTAATTTATTTTTGGGACAGAGAGAGACAGAGCATGAACGGGGGAGGGGCAGAGAGAGAGGGAGACACAGAATCGGAAACAGGCTCCAGGCTCTGAGCCATCAGCCCAGAGCCCGACACGGGGCTCAAACTCACGGACCGCGAGACCGTGACCTGGCTGAAGTCGGACGCTTAACCGACCGCGCCACCCAGGCGCCCCAAAGGTCTTTATATTTTTAAGAGCAGTTTTAGGTTAGCAGTTTTAGCAGAATGGAGAGGAAAGTACAGAGATTTCCCCTGGACCCCTGCCCCCACGCATGCACAGCCTCCCCCATGATCAGCATCCCCCACCAGAGTGGGACATTTGTTACCAGTGATTAACCTACACTGACGTGTCACTATCACCCAAAGTCCCTAGTTGACCTTAGGGTTCACTCTTGGTGTTGTACTTCCTGTGGGTTAGTCACACGTACACTGGCATGTATCCATCATTCTAGAAACATACAGAATATTTTCACTGCCCTAAATGTCGTCTGTGATTTTCTTATTCATCTCTTTCCCTCTCCTCCCCAGCCCCTGGCAGCCACCGATCTTTTTACTGTCCTTATTATTTTGCCTTTTCCAAAATATCATAATTTCACATGCATTTAAGGTGGTGTGCATGTAAGGTTTTTCCATGTCTTTTCTTTTTTTTTTTTTTTAAAGATTTTTTAAGTGTTTATTTCTGAAATAGAAACAGAGCATGAGTAGGGGAGGGGTAGAGAGAGAGGGAGACACAGAATCCGAAGCAGGCTCCAGGCTCCGAGCTGTCAGCACAGAGCCCGAAGCGGGGCTCGAACTCACAAACCGTGAGATCGGGACCTGAGCTGAAGTCAGTCGCTCGACCGACTGAGCCACCCAGGCGCCCCTCCATGTCTTTTCATGGCCTGATAATTCATTTCTTTTTTAATTTCTTTTATTTTTTTAAATGTGTATTTATTTTTGAGAGAGAGACACACTCACACAAACACACACAGAACGTGAGCAGGGGAGGGGCAGAGAAAGAGGGAGACACAGAATCCGAAGCAGGCTCCAGGCTCCGTGCTGTCAGCACACAGCCCGATGCAGGACTGGAACTCATAAGCTGAGAGATCGTGGCCTAAGCCAAAGTTGGACGCTTAACCAACTGAACCACCCAGGCGCCCAGGTTTGTTTCTTTTTAGCGTTGAATAGCATTCCATTGTCTGGATGTACCACAGTTTATTTATTTGTGCACCTACTGAAGGACATCTTGAATGCTTCCCAGTTTTGGCAATTATGATTAAAGCTGCTATAAACATCCATGTGCAGGTTTTTGTGTGGACATAAGTTTTCAACTCCTTTGGATAAATACCAAGGAGTGTGATTGCTGGATCATATGGTAAGAGTACGCCTTGTTTTGTAAGAAGCTACCAAACTGTCTTCAAAAATGGCTGTACCATTTTCCCTTCCCACTAGCAATGGATGAGACTTTCTTCTCTTCACCTTTTCGCAACATCTATAGACTTCTTTATATATCTGATCCTTGATTCGTTCTGACAGTTTCCATAAGCGGAAGGTTTAGAGCAGGGAGACACTTACCCCATCAAAGCTGTCTACAACCCAGGCAGGCTTCTCAGAGTCTGCCTCTTCAGTCCTGCTCTCTGGGAAGAGGCCAGAGATACGATATTCTCCAGAGTTTGTGTCTGGGTCCTGTGAAACATGGAAGGGAAGGGTTATGTTGGTTTTCACTCCTGTTTTATTATAGTTGCAATAGTACTTGGGATGATACCGTTAACTTTACTTTATCAATTCTCAGCTCCTAGTGTCCCCTGAAGTGATTCCCTAGACACGGGGGAAGGTTGAAAGTCAGTTCTTGCGAACGAGACTAGCTGTTCTTTTCTCCCATGCTTCACAAAGAAGGATCCCTTTCATTTGGCCTGTTTTGAGACTGCAGAAGGAGAAACGAAGCAGCTCTAAGCAAACATAATGTGTTTCTCCTCATTCACCTGGCATTTTGTTTCCTTTTTGAGCTGGACTGGAGGAATTGACATCATTAGGAGAAGATCATGGCAGTCTCCCACTTGCTACGTCTCTGAAAACCATTGCTAAGTTTTGTAAAATGAACCTCAGCGAACTAGAAAGAACGTGCTCTGTGTTGGAGGCCATTCTATATCTCCAAGTCTTTGGAGTATAAACTTGGCTGCGATAGAATTTTTGGTAATTCTGGTATAATAGTCTGCCCTAAAATTCAGAGGGGGAAAATTATTAAAATATTTAAAGAGTTGAGCTTATGAAGTTTGGAAATTACCCGTTCCAGTGAACACATTATGCCCTAGAGAGCCCTGTGATCCCCAAGAAGAGAAAAGAAGGAAAGGGAAGGGGTGCCTGGGTGGCCCAGTCAGTTGAGCGTCCGACTTCGGTTCAGGTCATGATCTTACTATTGGTGAGTTCGAGCCCCACATCAGGCTCTGAGCACTCAGCACAGAGCCTTAAGCCTGCCTCAGAGTCTGTCTCCCTCTTTCTCTGCCCCTGCCCCACTTGTGCTCTCTCTCTCTCTCTCTTTCTCAAAAATAGATAAACATTTTTTAAAAAGGAAAGGGAAATAGAAAGTCTTCAGATTCTAGATGTTTAAAAGCAGCTCAGTTCCAGGGGGATGCTGGAGGCAGTGCATATAGGTTCTTGAAAGCCAACTAAGCACATCTCTTCCCAACTCCAAGGTCAGTGTCATCACATCAGGAGCTTTGCAATCAGCCAAAGTATTTACACATGGAAATCAACAAACACTACTATACATCAGAACATTTTTCTGGATGTCTGCTTATTTTTGAGAAAGAGAGAGAGACACACACACAGAGTGTCAGCAGGGGGAGGGGCAGAGAGAGAGGGAGACACAGAACCCGAAGCAGGCTCCAGGCTCCGAGCTGCCAGCACAGAGCCCGACGCGGGGCTCGAACCCACGGATGGTGAGATCGTGACCTGAGCCGAAGTTAGATGCCTCACCGACTGAGCCATCCAGGCGCCCCTCAGCACATTTTTTTAGAGGGCTTGTTGTTAAACAGTTACTCGCACATCACTGCTCAGTTCACGGAGTTGAGCCTGATATTTAATAGACATACTCTAAGCACCATCCAAGTATCTATGTAAGTGGTTTAGGCATGTTTTATTAGATGCTAAAAATATCAAAGGAAAAGTATCAGAATGGCTTTGCTTGACCCATTTAATTTGACAACTTCACGTTCAAATGTTTATTCACTTCAAAGGATCTAGGAACATGTTGGTAGGTGAAATTACTTTATTATTGCTTCACTGGTATTTTAATATGGCAAAATCAATATTGCCAAGGTGCAGGATATAAGCACGTCTGTTGAAAATATGCTTTCATCTCTAGCATAGATGTACAAATGTGTGACACAATCTAGCAGTTTTTCATCGAAAATATCTTTGCATCTTGTGTTGTATTTTGGACACTTGTGACAATGAAAGTGGATTTCTTTCTGCAGTCCATTCAGTCATGAGATCAGATTGGTCAATGCTCCAGCATATCACGCAGCATTTCCACATTGACCAACTAATGCTGCTGTAATACATTAACTCCATTTGGAATCCAGATTCAATCAAATAAATAGTGAGTCCGTTGCAATATCCCCATCCTAGCCTTGCCAACTGGAAGGGTGACTGTCCAGGCAAGAAGTCGACAGCTATTGGGGCGCCGGGGTGGCTCAGTCGATTGGGCGTCCGACTTCGGCTCAGGTCATGATCTCATTGTCGGTGAGTTCGAGCCCCGCATTGGGCTGTGTGCTGACAGCTCGGAGCCTGGAGCTGCTTCGGATTCTGCGTCTCCCTCTCTCTCTGCCCCTCCCCTATTCACCGTCTGTCTCTCAAAAAATGAATAAATGTTAAAAAATTATTTTTAAAAAAGAAGTCAACAGCTATTTAGAATTCTTCTGGCCTATCAGTCCTTAGAACAATTGCTCATCTACATCAGAATAAAACACACACACACACACACACACACACACACACACACAAAGTCATTGCATGTAGGCCTTCCAGAGAGAGCCTTTTAAAATTATATTTCAGTTTCTTCGAGTCACATGTATTTTTCAAGCAGTGGAGAGAAAGGGTTTTTTTTGTTGTTGCTGTTTCCTGAATGGCTGTTAACTTCTAGTAAATGCAGTGGTGGAGGAAATCAGGGTCCCAGGGGAGTTATCTGACTTGCTGGAGGGAATTTGAACAAATTCCTTTGCATTCTTCTTTCTTTTTAGAATGTGACTCGATGACAATCATAAAGGCGTGTGTGTGCATACACTAAGAAAGCGACCTAGAACTTTGCATTTATGCATGGGGGCCGGTATAGGGTAAGAAATGAGAACATTTTCTCTCTTAGTGTGTTTTAAAGCGTTCCAGGTCATTTCTGGGCATTCTGACATACAGAAAACAGATAAAAGGATTCCAAACAAGAGGTCATTAGTTAAGAAAAGAGCCTAAAGATGTCGAGAGTTCTAGGAAAAATGGCAAGACACACTTAAAACGCATTGATAAATCCTGTTTCAATTACTTTCACTGATTCTAGCTGCATAACATGAATCAAGCAGAAAATGCTATTGTATGTGGCCTAAACATTATCGCATAATTGGGCTTAGCATTTCCCTTTAATGTAGAAAGTGACACCTGCCTGACACATTGGGACAGTGGATTTGTCTGTTGGGAATTGGAATTCCCTGATTTTGACCAGTTTGATGTGACTATGTACAACAGAATCTCTTTCTATAGGGACAATTACTTAGAATGCTATCCAACCCTTTTTAGGGAACAGATCCTGGGAGGAACAGTTATCCCCATCAAACCCCCGTTGGGCAGAAGATCCTGACAAAAGAATGGATTTTACCTACTTAAGGTTCTGGTAGGATGCATTAGTATGAGGGCCAGAAATTTTCTTTTCACCTACCTATTTCTCTTTTTGAGAACAGAATGACTTTCAGTCTGGTTTCAGGTTGGGGTCTGTGGGTCAGACTGTGGACCATGGAGTCCTGGCCCTGGGTTTGCCTCTCACCTCTGGACCTCATTAAGTGTGAGGTTTTGAGTTAGTTGCTGAACCTCTCTATGCCTTTCTTCCTTCTCAGTGAATTAGGGGTAATAATAGCATCTGTTTTATAGTTGTGGGGATTAGAGAAAGCGGTATGTACAAAGTTCTTGGAAGAGTTTCTGATACATAGTAAGCACTCAGCAAACGCTCGCTGGCGTTATTAGTGAGCACTGTTGGCGGGGTCAGCCCAGGATGCTACCAAGCTTTAGAGACTCAGCACCTGTTGGGAGAAGAGCCAACTGGCTCAGCTGTGCGGTCCCTTCTGTGAGTCAGTGCTTTTGCTTTGCTCCCCTTCTGCACAGATCTGCTTAGAAGCTCAGAAGGAAACCTCTTTAACCCCCAGGTCCAATCTTGGCTGAAGCCACCTGTCCCAAAGCCATCATCCAGGCCGTGACTAAGCAGGTTCAGGATTCAAGGCGTCTTTTAGGTAACTCGATTTATGGGGTTAAGTATTTAACTCAGCGGGCAGGTCAAAGATGTGATAAACCAGTGTTTAGTCCCTTTTGCTTCTAACTGCTTGAGATGATTATGCAATCTGAAATACCACAAGACGTGGGAAGCACGGTATGAGTCAGTGAAGACGTACATCCTCTTGCCCTTTTCATTTGGAAAGCCTCCTTGGTACGTCCTCTCACTGTGGGGACTCTTCAACCCGGTTTCACGATTAACCCCGAAGGGCGATGGTGAGACCAGAGTCCCAGGTATTGACACAGCTATTTTACATCAGCCCTCTGCTTAGTATCCCCTCCCTGCCCCCAGACCCCGTGCTAGGCACCAGAAACACAAAGATAGATAAGGAAGCCCCTCGTCCTAGAGCCCCAACTGGTTTGGGTCGAGGGATAGCAAACAGATCGTTCCAAGGCAGAGTGGCGGCAGGGCCATAATCAAGGCAGGGGCAAAGCATCACTGGACACAGACACTGAGGAGACCAGCCCTGCCTGGGGAAGTCGGGGGATCTTTACTGAGGAGGGCGCTCGGGGCAGATCCCCAAGAGGATGAGTCGGATTTTTTCCCCTGGAGGAAGCCACCGGGTAAGGGTTTCAGGGATTGAAGGGCATTCTAATCAGAGGAAATGGTCTGCGCACAAGGCATCTGGCATTTAGGTTACTCTGGCTCGCAAAGGTTGTATTCATTAAGAAATATGCATATATGATCTGCAATGCGCCGAACTGGCCCTGGATGTCTCTGCCATTGGGGAGCGCAGACTGAGAGAGGATAGCCATGGAAGGTGACGGTGACGTAGCCCAAGTGCTCTACGGGCAGAAAACGGAGATCTCCCCCCAGGCAGAGCCTTGGGATCCTTTGGGGGATCGCGGGGGAGGCTGGAGGCTGGAATGAGACTTCGGGAATGAGAGGCACCCTCCGGGTAGGCGGGGGGAAGGGGTGTGTGTGAAGGCACGGGTCAGGGCACGTGCAGCCCCTCAAAGAGCAGGAAAAGCTGGTGCAAATGGAGAGTGTGTGAGCGAGAAACTGCAGGGCGGCGCGGGGAGGGGACCGGACGATGCGGGCGTCATAGGACGCTCAGCAGCAGTGAGGAAGATGAATTGGAGAAGGCCGATACTGGAGGCAGGGAGGTGCTTTGTGTATCTTGAGCATTTGCCAGGACCGGATGGAGGCCTGAGCTGGGGCAGTAATGGGGACGGACAATTGATTTCGAATCCGGATATTTTAAAAGGTGGAGTAGCCAGGACCCAGCAACCATGGACTCGGAGGGCTTTGGGGGAGGGGCACGAGGCTGTCTAAGTATCTTCCTTGGCGGTTTCCCAGTTCAGGGAACCCAGGACGGGGCACATAGTCTCAGGACAAGTTAATGAGCTTATACATAGGCGGGTTTGGGCGTGCCCGTGTGGCCTCCTTGTAGAGGATCCATCAAGAAGCAAGTGCGTGGGGCAGGCACTAGGGAGAAGGAGTCATACTTACTAAAAATCATAGGTGAGTAAGAACGCCTAGGTCAGAGATTCTTGTCCAGTGTATCACCCGCGATTGCACTGTGTGAAAGTAGAGACACCCTCAACGTTGTGTTCGTTTTAGGTGAAAATCACAATGTCGTGATTTGATGTATGTGCTCATTATGAAATGGTCGTCATGACAACGTTAAGTAACATCCCATCACCAGCCTTTTCTTTCCTTTCTATTTGGGGGGGAGGGGGGCGTGGGGACAGTTGACCTACGATGTGACGTTAGTTTCGGATGTAGAGCATCGTGCGATTCAACTTCTCTCTAGGTCATGTGGTGCTCACCACAGAAAGCTGCCATCTGTCACCACATAACACTATTACGATACCGTTGACTCTGTTCCCCATGCGGTGCCTTTCACTCCCTGGCTGATTCATTCCATAATCGGAAGCCTGGGTCTCCTGCTTCCCTTCACCCGTGTTGCCCATCTCCCCGCCCCCGCTTCCTTCTAGCAACCACCAGTGTGTTCTCTGTGTTTATAGGTCTGATTCTGGTTTTCGATTGTTTGTTCATCTGTTTTGTTTTTTAGGTTCCACATATGAGCGAAATCGTATAGTATTTGTCTTTCTCTGACTTACTTCCCTTAGCATAATACTCTCTAGCTCTATCCGTGTTGTCACAAATGCAAGATTTCATCCTTTTCATCACTGGGTAATATTCCATTGTGTATATATATACATACCACATCTTCCTTACCCATTCATCTATCAGTGGACACTTGGGTTGCTTCCATATCTTGGCTACTGTAAATAAAGCTGCGGTAAACATGGGAGTGCATATATCTTTTCAAATTGGTGTTTTCACTTCCTTTGGGTAAATACCCAAAAGTGGAATGACTGGATCAAATGCTATTTCTAGGTCTAATTTCTTGAGGAACCTCCATACCGTGTTCTACGGTGCCTGTGCCTACTTGCGTCCCCACAAAAGACCCTGAATAGCCATTACCATCCTTTTCTATATTTGACCTGACAGAACATTTGGAAGCCTTGTGCTACAGAAACCGTGGTGAGAGACAGAAGAGAGTGGGGAACAGATTCCCAATGGACATCCATTTTTTTTAAGTTTATTTATTTATTTTGAGAGAGACGGAGACAGCACAAGTGGGGAAGGGGCAGAGAGAGAGAGAGAGAGAGAGAGAGAGAGAGAGAGAATCCCAAGCAGGCTCCACGCTGCCAGCACAGAGTCCGACGCAGGGCTCAAACCCACAAAGCTGCGAGATCGTGACCCGAGCTGAAATTAAGAGTCAGTTGCTTAACCAAATGAGCCACCCAGGCGCCCCTCAATGGACATCCACTTTAAAGGGTACAGAGAAGGGGAGTCAGCACCAGCAGCTGTGGAGGAATGAAAGGCCTGGGGAAAGGGGGGGGTGTGTGAGGAGGGGGAGGGAACAAGACAAGCCAGAGGAAAAAGGGTTTTCTAGGGAAATGCAGCGGCTCGTAGGTTCACATGCAGCAGAGGGACAGAGGGTGGGTTAAACCATGGCCTGTCATTTGGTGCCTTTATCAACGGTGATTTGTCAAGTGCAAATAGAGGTGAGAATTTGGAGGCACTAACTAACATTGATTCTTCATGCGAGGGCGTTGGCTGTGCAAGAAAGGTAAGAACAGTACCCCGGCTTGCTAGAGGAGGACAGGTGGCAGAAGAGGTTTCGTTTTGTTTCCAGTTATGCACAGAGGTGTGGCTAATCTGATGTCCCCAGTTAGGTTACGAGCTCCCTGAACAAGCAACCGTGTTTGTGAAAAGTGCTGGGCACAGCCCTGATGCTAATTCAGGACGGGAAGATTCACATGCTGATTTTCATCACCCAGTTATTCAGACAACACTCACGGTCTGCACCCAAATTTAAAATGTGATTTCTTAATAGCTTAGAAATATGTGACCATACCCATTTCATAAGGGGAGAGGGCGCATTTTGTGACGCTCGTGAACAGTAATGAATCTGTTCAAAATATTGTGATTCGCTAGACGCTTAGCCTCTGGCTCTGGAGATTTTCTTTTATTTAGACTTATTTTAAAGTGTAACAAGATATTTTGTGCCTGCTTTTCTCTGCACACCGGCCTTTCTCCTACATTCATCTGTCAAGCAACATTTTTGCAACCACAGTGCTCGGACCATATGTTCCCCTTCTGTAGTGTTTTGACTTTTTTTTGGTGGGGTACTTGGTACTTAGGGAGGGTCTCGCCGTTCTCAAATACCGAGCAAATATACTCATTAGGCTTAAAAATGAAATCAACTCTTTCTGGGCAACAATTCCTTGATCAAAAAATATCATACCCTACCACTGCTCCTAAATTGAAAGGTGTGTGTTTTATACTAGGCAAAGCATGTCCCCCCAGAACATGACAGTCCACATCTAAAGTTTCTGTTTGTACTAGGATGTGTCGTTCAAGCTCAGAAAAGTGTTAGAACGGATTACAAATCATGGCAAATGGACTCTGTTTCCAACTCCCATTTTTAATTTAAACTTGTACCAAATCCAGTAGGGTTTCCAGACATTTATATAAAGATACACTGTGGATGTGATAAGAAAGAGACCCTCAAATAAGAAAATATGCCCTTCAGGGGGTGCCTGGGTGTCTCCATCAGTTAAGCGCCCGACTCTGGGTTTCAGCTCAGGTCATGATCTCACAGTTCGTGGGTTCGAGCCCTGCATCAGGCTCTGCGCTAACAGTTTGGGGCCTGCTTGGGAGTTTCCCTCTCTCCTCCCTCTCTCTGCCCCTGCTCTCTCTCTCTCTCTCTCAAAATAAACGAACTTAAAAAAAAGAAAATATGCCCTTCAAAATAATGAAGAGGATAAAACAATCTGGTGAGCTGATAGATTACATAACTGAAGCCTCTCTTGAATAGAGGTTTGTAAGTAGTCATTCGTTCATGTTTAATGATTTCTGTGGTTTCGGTGTGCATTTTCCTGAAGTGAAGTTGGTGGTAAACATTAAAAGATGTTTAGATCTCCAAATAAAAAAGACTGGTTATGGGGCGCCTGGGTGGCGCAGTCGGTTAAGCGTCCGACTTCAGCTCAGGTCACGATCTCGCGGTCCGGGAGTTCGAGCCCTGCGTCAGGCTCTGGGCTGATGGCTCGGAGCCTGGAGCCTGTTTCCGATTCTGTGTCTCCCTCTCTCTCTGCCCCTCCCCCGTTCATGCTCTGTCTCTCTCTGTCCCAAAAATAAATAAACGTTGAAAAAAAATTAAAAAAAAAAAAAAAGACTGGTTATGTCAGCGAAATTCCATTTCACGCCAAGGTTTCTCAAAGGAAGCGACCAATGAAATGTCACTTCTGGGCGTTGCCCCTCATGTGTACCTAAGTACATATATGTTCTGTAGCAGCTCAGTATTTTCAGAGTGCTGTGACAAATGGTTCTCTCTTTCCCAACCAATGTCCAGTTACTAGAATTTGTACCAGCTAGCCTCACCTGATTCACTAGGGTGTTTTTCAGACTTACACAGTCTGTCACCTTCCTAGAGGGATACGACGCACAGTGTTATTAATTCTATGACCTTGTTCTAAATTAGATACTTGAAAAACTCCGCATTTCAAACGAGCCCTGCGACGCATGTATAACATAGCCAGAAAGAAAGCTGTCAGTGCAAGTTATATCTCAGCTCTAATATTAAACCTCAGCTTTCACAGATCTCGTAATATCTGAGCTGTGACTATTTGCCTCAGGCATCAACGTGGCATTTAAAACACATTTTTTTTTTTTAACCGTGTGGACATTTCGCTTTGTCAGAATGTTTACTTCTTGTGTAATTCTTAGAAATATCACACTTTAACGGAAACATCCAATTTTGTCACATTCCACGGGTCAGAAGTCTCTTTGTGTCTGAGGAGGTCGTCTTTCCTTCTTTCCGTTTCTAGGCTCCTACATACTTTGTCACCCATTTTGTATTGGTTGGTTGGTTGGTTGGTTGGTTGATTGGTTCATTGATTAGGTAGTCAAATTGACTGTCCAGAAAATACATTCTAAACACACACAAAAAAACATTTTTTTCCCCTTAGAATTTTTGCTTACAACTCTCACTCAGGGAAATTAAGGAACGTAGACATACAAGTAAAGGACAAAAGAAAGCAGTGGCAGGTAAAAAGAGAGGTGCTGAGTTGAAAGGTGAGCGAGTTCATGAAATTTAAACTATGTGGCAATAGTGTCTCTCCCAGATGAGACAAACACGTATTTTCGTACGTGAAGTACTTCGTGTTTTAGACTCACATAGATATTTGATATCATTAACTCTCTTTGCACACGATATTCATGATTGATGTTTGCATAACCCCCTAGACTTTGCAAAGTGCTCTCAGCTCTTATTTTCTCAACCACAAGGGAAGCGCCTTCAGACCCAGAGGCAAGTCTGTATGTTCCTGACACATCAAGGATTTGGACACATCCAAGTCAATAATTCTTTGAGCTGTTAGGGATCGGTGGGGTGTTGAAACTCAGTATCACACCGGCAGACACGGACATATGACAGCCGATAGTCCGTTTTCAGGAGAGGCAGTAAGAAACAGGCACAGGCTTTGGCATCTGAGCTGGCTCAGTCCCCCCAAAGCAAAACCACTTCCCAACGAAGTAAGCAGAGATGTCGCTAAGAAGTCCCCGAGTTGCGTTGACATTGTGTCTGCCGCTGAAGGACCGTGACTTTCTATTATCTCGCCAAGGCGACGCCCCTCTTGGGAAGTGCTAAACTGATGGGGGGCGCCAGGTGGGGGTCTCCCCGGGCCCTCCCAACCAGAGTAGCCTGCTGAAAGGATGAGCAAGGGAAGGGTTCAGGGACCCACTGTCTTATCTCTCCGGGACCCTCTTCATGTCTCTTCATCTTTTTGACACACTAATGACCCGAGGACTCCTGCATTATATCCCATCTTGTCCAATTCTTCAAATAGCCGGTTTCTTAGTATTTGTAACCCTGTGATAAATCAACGTGCAGCTCTCCCGAAACACCCTTCGTGAAATGACACCTCCTGTTTTTAAAAAAATGTTAAGATAAATATCTTAATTTTTTTTTTTAAGCATTTATGTAGAGGAAGTTAGATCTGGCCATCTGTTGCCACGTAGCTAGCCAGTAATGTAGTAAATACAATATGAGGACCTGAATCTATTTCCATTCACCGAACTCATGAATCAGGTGGCCAAAGGGGCTGTATAGCACCAGTCACCTTTTTAATTTGTATTATGATAAGAGAAGGCTAATCCTGGGACACTTCATTCCTTTTTGAACACCAAATGACAAATTGAAATATAACTTAGTGGGGGGGGGGGTGCTTTTAAAAAATCCATTGTGGTGGAGAAAATATGCAAATTCATGGGAGATGCAAAATGGTTTGACATGCGTTTGTACATATGGGAATTGAGGAGCGGGAGGGGCGGGGGTTTCTTTTGCTCTTCCTCCAGTGAATTTGTTAGAAGCTTGGTATTTTTCAACGTTTTTATTTATTTTTGGGACAGAGAGAGACAGAGCATGAACAGGGGAGGGGCAGAGAGAGAGGGAGACACAGAATCGGAAACAGGCTCCAGGCTCTGAGCCAACAGCCCAGAGCCTGACGCAGGGCTCGAACTCACGGACCGCGAGATCGTGACCTGGCTGAAGTCGGACGCTTAACCGACTGCGCCACCCAGGCGCCCCAGAAGCTTGGTATTTTAAGATCTGAGAGTCCAAGATTCTCTCCTGCCGGTAGTTTTGGCTGGAATGTCCTGTGCCACCAGGCTTTGCCTACCTCCAGATCTGATAGAAGACAAGAGATTCTCAACCCTTTTCTTAGATGCTTGGGGCAAGAAACCATTCGTTACTTATTCAGGTTACCATCTACAGCCAAGCCTAAATAATTAAAAATAATTACTTCATTCAACAAGTATTCATTAAAGGCTCACTCTACGCCAGGCATTATGCTTGGAAATGAAAAGACAGCAATGAACATAATAGTATTATTCCCTGTTTTCATGGCTCTTACAGTCATAAAGGCCACCTTAATCTGAGCACTCCTGTTTGAAAATTTAAAAAATTAAAAAAAAACTATTGTCTGAAGACCTCGTTTCTTTGAAGTGCATATACAACCTTTTAACCAAACGTGAGGTTATTTTCCTACATCTTTCGGCTATACCTGTTTACTTTTTTTTAAAATTTCTTTAATTATACACCTTTCCACGTCAACAGAAGAAAGTATGGGGTATGTAGCCAATGCTGTCTGTTTTCCTTTTCCTGTTTGCTTATAGATTGAAGGAAGAAAAAGTGAGAATTTCTTCTGTTGTCTTAACACGCGCCTCATTACCATTTACAGATTTAAGTTAGCCCAAAATAAGAAAACAATCTTTCTACTTCTGCTGACAAAGCTAACTCTGTGAAGCCTGAATCAGCACTGGCAGGAGCTCCCAGTAAAACAGGTGTCTGGTCATGTTCACCAGCTGATACTGGTGGTGGTTTTGGAGGTCTGTGCACCCCCATCCCGCAAAGGTTTCCACTTGGCTTTGAGAAGCATCGGACAGCAGCCATCACTGGGTAGCTGCGGGCTCCAGTTCTAGGAAAATCAGAAATGTCTTGTGTATAGTATCATCATTCCATTACTCCATTTTCGTATTTGGAGTTTCACATCTTCTGAGTAAAATCTCACTCAGCACTGACATAGAATTATTTAAACAAGACAGACATATTATTTTAAAGTTTGTATTTTCGTTGGGCATTCATACCGTCTTCCCTAACTTAAGAACTGAAGAAACCTCAAACATGAGTTACATAACCAAATTCCCGCTCACTCACAGCGTCCTAAGACGCTGGGCTGTAGAATAATCCTGAAGATTCTTAGATTCTTTAGAAAAGGATGAAAACTACATAGTATCCTTTACGTGATAGAGCCTGTTATGGAATATCATCTTTAATACTTAGAAGTTAGGATCCATCCTTTGTCCCACAAAATAACCAAGAGACAGCTACAGTGGTAATTTTCACTCGTGTTTTGGCAGAAACCCTCACTTTTAAGGTTAAAAATTCTTAACGTGACACACAGTGTGTGTTTAATGTCCACTGATTGGCAGAAGCGATGAATCGAGTAATACTCGAACATTTTTGTGCTTTATTCAATACAACGATATTTGCAGTACATCTGAAGAATCAGAGTACGGACACGTCTGACATTAATTCATATACTTGTTAATAACTCGTATACACCCATGGATGGGGTGGCTTCTCATGATAACTCTGGGGTACCACAGCGGCTCCAAAGGCATGGGGGTGCTGTGGAGTGGAGAAGCGGGTTTCTCAAGGTGGAGTCGTGTATGGATCCTTTTAAAAACAAACAAAAAAATATTACTGGACCCCTGGAATTGCAGACTTGGTGATTAACTCCTTTGCACTCAGAACCCTTGTCTAACCATAAAATCAAAAGAAATTAACCATCAAATACAGGTACAAAATCAATTAAAATCAAATTAATGAAACCAATTGAATGTGGCAAAACATGTTGTTTGGCTGAAATTAATTTACCACCCAAAATGTAATATAGTATCAATGCTGTGGTAACGGGGCTTCTGATCTCCTCATGTCTTCTATATGTTTCAAGTGCCAGGTGATAGTTTTCTGGTAGAACGTTAGTAAAGCCTTCATTTCTTTCTTGGATTTAGTTGGTACACATGAATCATTACTTATGAGTCTATTTTGTAGTCTTCAGTCATATTACTTGTCACTGTTGCAAAAAAAAAAAAAAAAAAAAAGAGGGGGAGGGCTTATAGAGGCGCCCGGGTGGCTCAGTCGGTTGAGCATCTGACTTCGGCTCAGGCCACGATCTCGAGGTTGACGAGTTCAAGCCCCGTGTCGGGCTCTGTGCTGACAGCTCGGAGCCTGGAGCCTGCTTCGGATTCTGTGTCTCCCTCACTCTCTGCCCCTCCCCCTGCTCATGCTCTGTCTCTCTCTGTCTCAAAAATAAATAGAAACAAAAATTTTTTAAAAAAGGATTATGTTAATTTTTAGATTATGATCTGAATAAAAGCAATTCCTGTAGAGAATTTGCAGAATCTTACAAACATGTTCCAACACTCCCCTACCCTTGTTCCCAATGACCATAGGCACCAGTTTGAAACCCCTAGAAGGTAGTGAATGTTGTTCTGAACCCGTACTAGGTCAAAGGGTAGTCTCTGTGATTATAGTGCAAAGGTTTGAAATTCAGTGTTATATTATAAAGCATTTAAGTGTCCATTTTGAAGGCGGCCTGAGTAGCTCAGTTGGTTAAGTGGCTGACTCTTGATTTCAGCTCAGGCCTTGATCTCGGGGTTGTGAGTTCGAGCCCTGCGTTGGGCCCCACACTGGGCATGGATCCTACTTAAAAAAGTACAAAATAAAATAAATGCCAAGTTTGATTTTCCTACATCGTGTATCTCAGGTTCACTACTAACCCATGTTGTTCCCTTGTGCAAAGTAGAAACAGACACCCCTCCCACCAGACACAACCCCAAGCTGTTGTTCTTGGCTTAGCCACAGGGGCCAGGCAGGTTTCCAGCCCCACGTGCCCCTGGCTCGTGCCTTCATGGTACGACAACCTATACAACTGTACATGACAGACCCCATGTATTAAAAAGTTAAGGAAGCAAGATTCCTCTCCTTAATTTTGTTCTCCAAAGAAAAGAAATCCTGACTCTCAAATTGACTCATTAGCTAAGTTAAACCTCTCTGTGATGTCGTATTTACTTCAGTTTAATTAAGTCAAATGCACTGGGAGAAACTCCATGCAGTTTCCCTCAGGAAATTATTCCTGGTGACCTCATCTTAAATAAAAGACACGTTCTCCTCATGAGCGGCATTTCCACGTTATTTCACTAATTTCGGTTCATTTGTCCCATTTTCCCCCCATTGGATATAATTGTCCGAGTAATCAAACCCTAATTGCAAGTCCCCCCACACCTTGTTTATCTCGATTTACTTGAAAAGCCTATTTCCTTACTGTATGTGACATCGTGATTTATGAGAAATGTATTTTGGTCGTCTGAATAACCAAATATACATTTCTTATATATATTCGGTCTTAGTCCACAGCTCCTACCACCCTTAGAATTTCCTGTGATGAGAGCAATAAAGGTATCTTTTCTTATCTTGATGAGGTGATCTTTGGAAAGCCTTTAGGAAAGCTCAGGTCAGGGGCTGGTTGCCAGGAGAACCAACCAGTGGTGCAGGGTTGGAATGTCCAGTCCTACCTCCGACTTCCTGAGAGAGGAGCTGGGCTGGAGATTGAGTCAATCAATGGCCTATGGTTTAATCGATCCTGACTATATGATGAAGCCTCCATAAAATCTCAAAAGGGCAGTGTTCACAGAGCTTCTCCAGGTTGGAGAGGGTGGTGACTTGGGGGAGTGGTGAGTCTAGAGAGGTCACGGAAAGCCCCTTCCCATACACCTTGCCCTACGCACCTCTTCTATTGGGATGTTCATCCGTATCTTTGTCATATCCTTTTATAATAAGCTGGTGGGGGGGGGGCCTGGGTGGTTCAGTCAGTTAAGCATCCGATTCTTCATTTCGGCTCAGGTCATGACCTCAGGGTCGTGAAACAGAGCCCCACATTGGGCTCCGCACTGGGAGTGGAGCCTGCTTAGGATTCTCTCTCTCCCTCTCCCTCTCGCTCTGCCCCTCCCCTACTCACACTCACTCTTGCTCTCTTTCTCAAAAAGAAAAAAAAAAAAAAGAGTTGATAATCCAGTAAGAAAAATCTTTCTCTGAGTTCTGGAAGCTGCTCTAGTAAATTAATCTAACCCAAAGAGGAGGTCGTGGGAACCGCTGGTTTATAACCTGGGCTTTCAACTGGTCTGATGTGGGTGGGGGTCTGAGGAGCAGTCTTGTATGGATGAGCCCTTAACCGTGGGATGTGATGCGGTCCCTGGGTAGATAATGTCAAAATTGACTCGAATTGCCAGACACGCAGTTGGTGTCCAAGCATTGCCCGTTGCTGTGGGGGAACCCCCAAACCACACTGGAACTGGTGACCAGAGCCGCCAATTTACGTCTGATGGGGACTAGAAAGGAGTATTCTCCCCATGGCAGCATTTCTCAGCAGTGTAGGGCCATACATATATATATATATACATATATATATATATATATATAGCTTATATATAGCTTATATATATATATAGCTTAGTTTAAATAAAGTGTTCTTTTCATATTGCTAGAGCATGGTGAATAGGAATACATCATGGAGAATTATGTAATACTGTTATCTTGAATATTGCTCACTGAGCTTTTAAATGCTACTTACGGGTCATTTCTCAATGTGCACGTCATTGAGAAAGCCCGTTCTGACCCGGGGAGAAGGGAGGAGGAGGAAAATTTATCAAGGACCTGTGGCAGAGAACTCTAAGATGACACCTGGAGGTAGAAATCAGGAAGTCCAGGAGGATTTAGAGCTTCAAGAATGTAATTGTAATTTAGTAGTGTGGATGTCGTTTCAAATCTTCGACAGGTATGTGCATAATAAAAGCCTGATATCTAGAAGAGAGAACAGTGGAAGCATTCCAGCGTGTGTGTGGGTGTGTGGGTGTGTGGGTGTGTGGGTGTGTGTGGGGGGGGAAGAGAGGCTATTCCATCTTGTGTGTATACCTAAGCATACTGCAGAGGCAACTTTAGATTTGAGCATCAGGGCTTGATATATAGAAACGGATCGTTGCTGTTACGCGATTGTGAGCTCATATAGTAAATCCTCTCTTCTCTAAGCTTCATAACCAGCAGAATTATGCAGAGGCAGTTTTACTTAGTGGATTATGGCCATTTATCGCAGAGTAAATCTTTGCAGATCCCGGCAAAAGGAATAGAGAACTAGGAGCCTTCTACCTTTGGATGGAGCCTGCCACCCAAAGAGTCCAAGCCTGAGTACCTCCGTCAGACCTCCCTTTGCGTGCATAATGACCTCCTCTGGGCAAGCAGATCAGCAAGTGTGTGCCCAAGGCACGTCCTTTTCTAGGCTGCCGTCCTTGGTGTTGGCATACATTCACTCAAGCTGCCTTAAGGTCACCTAAGCACTAGGACGCAAAAGTTACGGAAACCCCATCTCCAAAGCTCTGAAAACACACGCAAATCTTAAAAGGGACGTTTGCTGAAATGCTACCATGCAAACTGACCCTAGCTTCATCCCTGTCCTCCCCCACGTGATAAGTGGTTTTAGAGGACAGAGAAACTGGGCAAAGGATGGGGAAAAACACCTATCAGTTTTATCTCCTTCCCCCTCATTTAGAGAAGGACGCTTAGCACGAGTTGTTACTCACACGAATCTCGGGCAGATTGCTGGGGTTCGCTCGGGGAAAACTGAAATGCTTCGTTACCGCCATTGAGGCAGAGGTCTCCCATTCCTTGTCCCTCCCCTGGCGGGGGAGGCTGCAGGGCTTGAAGCATGAAAATTAATGGAAATTCCCCAAATATTTTGGAGTCCTCCTGGATTCTGTCCTGGACTTGGAGACTGGTAGTGCCGAGTCGTCCCCTCCCCGTCACGTTCTGCTCCAGGAGGATTCTCGTTTCACTGTGAATGCTTTGCTCTCTGATATCTTTAAGGGTGGAAAATCCCTTGAGCCACTGACGCTAAAGCTGATGATTGTTCGTTCCTTCACCACGCTTATAGTCGTTCTGCCCGGTGTTTGAACCTCTGGTGACAAAACCCTTTTCAAAGCAACGTTCACTCTATCAAAAGAGTGGATTCTGTCTTCAAATGCTTGGCCAGCTATTTATTTTCCAAGCAGGCCAATCAGGGTTCCAGGGTTGCCCTGTTCAAAAGAACACTTTCATCAAGAGTGGTCGGTCACTGTTAGCTAGGCTTTTTCATTCGGAAGGAATAGAAAAGCTCCATTCGGTCATCTCAGTTCATGGGAGATTGTTTTTTTTTTTTTTTTTTAAATTTTTTTTTTTTTTCAACGTTTATTTATTTTTGCGACAGAGAGAGACAGAGCATGAACGGGGGAGGGGCAGAGAGAGAGGGAGACACAGAATCGGAAACAGGCTCCAGGCTCTGAGCCATCAGCCCAGAGCCCGACGCGGGGCTCGAACTCACGGACCGCGAGATCGTGACCTGGCTGAAGTCGGACGCTTAACCGACTGCGCCACCCAGGCGCCCCTAATGGGAGATTGTTTTAACGAAAAGCATAGCTATAGGGCAGCCCAAGAGCAGTCGCTGTCTACACCCCTTCATGGTGGGCCCCCCAGGACCTGGACAGTTCTTTCCCATCTCGTTGCCACTTTAGCCACAGGTGTTCGTGACTTCTGGCCATCGCTTCCTTTTCCCGGAGCAAGGTGGACAGTCAGTTTGTACTCTTCTCCAGTTACTAAAATCCCAAGTGAAAGAAGGCATTGGTCCTAACAAATGAATATTGACTCTTTTGCGGCCGACCTTTTACACCAAGTCATCTCGTAGGATTCTGGCCAACCTAAGTGATGGCAGTCAGGTACCCTTTCTTGGTCCCTTTCATTAGATTTGGATGTTTTGAATGTGCAGAACATGAGCCCTGCACAGGGCACTGCCTGTGGCTGCCTTCTCCAGCAAGGCAAAGGGCCAGGGTCATTGTCCTCAGAAAGCACGTTAGAGGTGGCGCATACCATGACCGACCCTCCCGGTATAACATCAGGCCATAACAGGACTATATGCACAAGGACAAACTATAATCATCTTGTGATTCCAATCTAGTGTCTAAGACTGGATGGCATGTTTGCATATAGATTTGTAACATAGAGGATATGGCTAAGGTTCTCATAAAAATATGGACTGGAAAACGTCAATCTTTTCCACCTAAGGCTTTCAATCTAGCGTTTTGCTTTTCATGAACTTGGATGGTGATGGCACACGGGATAATTATAGGAAGGGTAGAGTAACAATTTATAAGAACTGAAAGATGTGCTTAGCCTTTAGGGAACGTTAGATAAGGCTGGATGGTGGCCAGGAGTTGAATTTAAAAAGAGGACTACTATTAATTAGGCAGGCAGAGGAACAGAAAATAATGATTCTGGATAGCATCCTGATGATAGGAAGTGAGGGGCTGGGCAGCTATCAGAAGGAAGAATTATCCAGTAGACAGTCATTATCTTAGTGCCTCTTCTTTTATGAAATATATAGCCAGCTGGAAATTCAGTTGGGAGATAGCAAGGAGGGGGCGGGGGAGAAATATTTACATTCAGTCTGTATCATTTTTGGATTCCCATATTTACAGTGCTCGGCTGTGAGTGTTCCTGATGAACTGTGGCCTTCTGTGTTTCGTGCAGCCGCGTTTGAGGCGGAGCAAATGAAATACGTTCAGTCTACGTGCCTTATGAGCTGGACTGTGGGCTGTAAAGGCAAGGCTGTCAGCGGTCTGTTGCTTTGCTCGTGGATTGTCTGTGTGATGTCAGGAACCCCGGTTTCGAGCGTGTTGTCATGTGGTCTCCCTGCATCCCTTGTCCAGGTGGGCGGCACCAGATGCACAGATGTTTTTGCGCTGCGGGTCCGGGCGGGTGACTAGGAGCTCCCCGTGTGGGGGTTCAAATGCCTTCGCACCCACAAGAATCAAATCCGCTCTGCATTAGAGTTGCATTAGAGTTGGCAAGTGTAAGGATTCAATTTCACGATGTAAATTTTTTTCACGGGCTTAATTAATGACAAATTCTTTGCTCTCCCTGTGCCCCGAAATACGTGGGGCACAACGGCAGCTGTGGGGCCATGGTTAGGTGGCAAAGCAATGCGGAATGTGAATGGATTTTGCCTATGGTTTCGTGACCGTGAGATGACCTTATACTTCAAGTTTACTTTTATCTTGTAACAGTCCAAACCCCATGGATTTTTCAATGGAATAAACACATTTTTATAGCCATCACGGGCTTGCTGCTTTGATAAGCAAATCTGCAGTGGGTTCCAAAATAGCATTTGTCAACTTCAAGGAGCTTTTGATCACGTTACGGAGAAAGGCAATCATAAAAATCACAACTGTCATAGCAGTGAACATTTATTGCATGTTCAAATGTTTTCAGTGTATTTCTAGGCATACGCAAAAATATCATAAATTATTGTCTCGCTTTCACAAAGGAAAAAAATAGGGTCAGTGGGGTTAAGTGACAAGCCCAAGTAACCAGATACAAGATTCAAATTTAGGTTATCTGCATGTCAATCCGCATTTTTCTGTTATATCATCTTCAATAGGCAAAGGGGTGAAAGAATAAACAACAACTCTATGAGTAATCGCTCTAGGTTTCCAGAGAGAGGAAAGTTCAACACGAAAGGTCGATTAGTCCTATACTTGCTTGATAGCCTTTATAGGAGAAAGTGCTGGGATGCACACATACATACACATGATGATATCTACACACACACAGACCTGTACGCGTATATACTCATAGCCATGACGATATGTACCTAGATATGCATACACACACATACCCATGTATGATGATATAGATCTGCAATGTAGATACACATAGACGCATACACACATATTATAGAAAGAAAGAGAAAGCAAAAATTGAAGTCCTTTGGGAGTATATAGTCTAAGAAGAAATACCCATGCCATACCCATGGGGAAAAACAATGCCCTTCATTAGAGCTGACACGTAGACCAGCACTGAGCCTCCCCGCTAAAATTGCAGGTGTTGCCTTTAGATAGAAGGGCCCCTATGTCCACCCTCCTTGCTTTGTCTCCACTGCTGTTCTATAGCAGAGCTGTTAGATAGGCTAACAGATAAAAGTGCACCCATCAGTTTAACACGTAAGGGTAGAAATGGTGCTTTCTTGTTTTGGTCAGTAAGGAAACCTCAGACCGCAGTTACATCTTGGTCCTGGCTGTCTCAGAGCACTGTGTGGGAGGAGGGCAGGGGTGACTATTCACCGCAGCCCCGCCAGCCTAGTCACTAGAATCAGTGGGAAAACAGAAGGAAGGTTCAGCTTTCTTCTCTTGGGTTGAGCAACCGTATTTTCACGATGTCTTGAGTCAAGGCTCTTTGGTATCACAAAACTAACTCAGAAGTTTCTTAGGGTCTGAAAGCAACAGAGAAGAGGTCCTTAAAATAGGCCTGATGTCAGGTGCCAGATGCCCTCCTACATGCTTTGTTTAGTAGAAATGATATTTTTTTCCTTTGCCAGTCTGGTTTTATTCACTTATTTATATTATGTTATGCGTAATACTTCCTTCACCTCCTATTCATTTGTATTATCCATTCGTTAATCACTCACTGTGGTTTTATTTTTTTTTTCATTCATTTAACAAATATTTATTCAGTTCCCTACTTTGTGCCGGGTAATGGGGTGTATTTCACTGATTATAGCCACTGAAGTGCTGATGTCCGTTCTGACATCCCTGAAGGGAATTCTTTCTTGACAAGACAATCCTTCGAAGGTCATTGTGCAAATAACAGCTTGGTAGTTTGGAAATTCTGGAACCACTACTCGAAGGGAAAACAAAAGCTTTTCTTCTTAATGTGGTTTTGTTCCCCCCTGCCTATGGGTACTCAAAAATATCAACATGCTCCTGCGAGAGACTATATATTCTTCCCCAGGAAATGAGACCTTGGTTATAATAGTCTGGCTATACGCCCTTTAGCGTCTTAAATATAACACAAGGTTCAATTATAAAGGAGTGTGACCGGTTTTCTTATGCTACTCATAAACTGATGGTGATCCAAAACCGGGAGCTTCTAGTTTTTCTGTGTGTGTGTGTGTGTGTGTGTGTGTGTTAGACCAATGCCAGTATTATAAATGCATAGCTTTCTAAGGTGATTCTTTTGAATAGGAAAGTAATTCCTAGCACAAATTCTGATATTTTGTTAATAATCAATTTCAAAGTGGGGCACCTGGGTGGCACAGTCGGTTAAGCGTACAACCAGCTCAGGTCATGATCTCACGGTTCATGAGATAGAGCCCTAGGTCAGGCTCTGTGCTGATATCTCAGAGCCCGGAGCCTGCTTCAGAGTCTGTGTCTCCCTCTCTCTCTGCCCCTTCCCCACTCACACTCTGTCTCTCTCTGTCACAAAAATAAATAAACATTAAAAAATGTTTTAGGGGCGCCTGGGTGGCGCAGTCGGTTAAGCATCTGACTTCAGCCAGGTCACGATCTCGCGGTCCGTGAGTTCGAGCCCCGCGTC
The DNA here is from genome assembly GCF_022079265.1 of Lynx rufus. NCBI lineage: Eukaryota > Metazoa > Chordata > Mammalia > Carnivora > Felidae > Lynx > Lynx rufus. The sequence goes on from NW_025814878.1 coordinate 130,485,274, forward strand.
AGGCTCTGGGCTGATGGCTCGGAGCCTGGAGCCTGTTTCCGATTCTGTGTCTCCCTCTCTCTCTGCCCCTCCCCCGTTCATGCTCTGTCTCTCTCTGTCCCAAAAATAAATAAGCGTTGAAAAAAAAATGTTTTAAAGTAGTCATCAATTTCAAAGCATCAAATCGGGGGCTCAATACAGTCCAGAGTATAATGTTTGCTATATAATTGGACCTAAGCTTCCGGAATCAGTATTCAAGTAAGAATAGCATGGAAAATATTGAATTGCCTGTTTCTGGAAAGAGTCAATTGTTAGTGGTGGTATCTGCTTCAGGGCTGCTTGGGATCTGCACGAAGTGACAGGTTCCCTTGCCACACTATTCAAAGTAGTTACGTGTCAAAGAAGTTAGCCGTCTGGAAATTGTGGTTTTTAAAGTTGAGTTCAGAATGACGGCTGTTTCCGGAGCACGAGAGCCAAGCCCTTCAGTGCCCGCCATCAACAATCTTCATAAAAGTAGTCGTTTTGTTGGTCTCCTCTACTTTAAAAGCACTTAGCTAAGCCTCGGTGTCACAAAAGTGGATACGTAAAATTAGGGTCATATATAAAAATATCCCATCTATAAAATGACATGTTTCATAACGACCGAGTTAAATTGCCTACGGTAGTGTTTTGGGAAACAGAAGGGGCAGGGGGACAGACATCATGCCTGGCTTCTATAACCAAGGGAAAATCACAAGTTTTGCCTAAATTCAGAGATGTTGGAAGTAAGCTCTGACAGCATGGGTGAAGCACTACACCAAGGAAAATATTTCACTTAGCGAAGCAGTTGAAAAGCGAGACTATTGTCCAATTGATTGAAAAAGAGACGACTGGAATGGGCAGTTTTCAGAGAATATGTGACTAAGAGGGAGCTGAGAGATTACCTCCTCATTTGACACGTTGGGGCAATCGTAAGGTAGAAAGCTCAAGGTTGAATCAAGGGTTGATGGTAACCTCTGATGCACAGCCAGAACCACTCGTCCGCTTCTTCCTACTACTGATGTTGTCTTTTTAAATTCAAACTTCATGCGTATTATTACTGTGGTTTAGAACTTACTAGGTGTGAGATTAAAAGCAGGTGTGAAGCATGAGAATTTCCAATGTTGACTTCAGCACTCCATAGTTACCTTCCTCAGTAGTGAAACTCTTCCTTCAAAAAAAGACACGAGTGTCCTTCTGTGACTTGGATGTGAGAGGCAGGAGGGTGTTTTGTGGGGGCAAATCTTACACACTCACAGCCAAGACTGGAAACGTTCTGATCTTGGGCAGCGCTTTCTCAGGATCCTGATGAAAAGAACAGTTGGAGATGTATTGGGGAGAGTTCATTCCAACCTGCCTTTCCACCGAGGCCAGGAAGGCTAAGAAAGAGCTCAGTTTGCTTCTAATTTAGCCAGACTCCTCCAACAAGCTGGCAGATTCTACTCAGAATCAATCTCGTGTTAGGCTGGGGTTGAATGCTAAATCACAGCTCTCCTCCTGGAGGGATTCTGGCAGGAACAAGGCTCGTGTGTTGACCCTCTGGGGTCCCAGGGCTTTTACCAATTGCATTGCTCTACCCTGAGTGACCTTTCTAGACAGGAACCAACATCTCAGCATCTCAGGATGAGTAAGGGAGCCAAATGTAGAAGCCATGGCCTTCCGCCTCGGCCCTGCCCTAAGCCTGGGGATTCAAGAGGGCACTTGGGTCCATTAAACGGCAGATTCGAGGGGCGCCTGGGTGGCGCAGTCGGTTAAGCGTCCGACTTCAGCCAGGTCACGATCTCGCGCTCCGTGAGTTCGAGCCCCGCGTCGGGCTCTGGGCTGACGGCTCAGAGCCTGGAGCCTGTTTCCGATTCTGTGTCTCCCTCTCTCTCTGCCCCTCCCCCGTTCATGCTCTGTCTCTCTCTGTCCCAAAAATAAATAAACGTTGAAAAAAAAAAATTTAAAAAAAAAAAACGGCAGATTCGAGCAAATTAAATGAGAGAAACTGAACACTGTCACAGCCACAGCTCCCCTCTGCAAATTCCCCACTATATCAGCTGGTGTAGTTAGTCGCAATATTTTCAGTTTGTACCATTTAGCAAGGCGTGGGCTTTGCAGAAATCAGACCCTTTCTCTTTTTTCCAGAGACAAAAATCTAGACTACAGGCAAGAGAGGCATGTTATCTTGTCAAAGTTATTGTTAAAGATTTTGAATGACCTAGAAACGATGTACAGAATCACATATTTTTAATGAGGACCTCACAGGGTGATGAAGAAAAAAGAAATATAACAAATGAGAGCATTTCGTCAGGACTCTGAGGATATGTGAGGCTCGACATTTCGGTACGATGGTATTTCATGTTGATGATACACCGTTATGATTTTCAGGTGGCACAATATTAATTCATATTTGTTATTATTCTTCCCTGTCAAAGTATTAATCAAGGGAGGAGTTAATTATCAGAGAATATAAATTAATCGGACAGAGAACAGTGGCCAAGGCCTCGTTGGGTGCCCATCGTGTGCATAATATTCTAGCATTCGTTTATAAGAGCACCAAACAAATTTAAAGCATTGTCTCTGCCTTCCAGGCGCTAATAATTTTGGAGAGAGATAAGACATGTAAGAGAAGAGTAGAGTACAGTCAAGTGGAGTACAGGCAGAATTTGATTAAATGCTGAATTGAGGCCAGAGGGAATAAATGCCTAAGCACATCTTCAGAGACAAAGCAGATACCATGCGTTGGACTTTAAAAGGGAGACGGGGATTGAAGAAGCAAGGGTATTTGGAGAAGAAAAGAAGTCACTCAAGAACTGAACAGCTGGATTAGTTTTTCACTTGTTGAGGTTCTTTGGATGATACAAACCACCATTTCTTTGTTCTTCCTCATTAATACTCACTGTCCCCAATTTCTCTGTTCTCGTTTCCTCTTACAGCAGCACCTGGGTTCACGTTTTTGCCTTCACACTTCCCTGAGATTGCTTTTGCTGAGATCTCTAATGCTTTCCATCCTATTAAATCTAAGGGCCAATTCCTACATCTTGTCTTTTTTTTTTTTTTAATTTTTTTTTAAGTTTATTTTTGAGACAGAGAGAGACAGAGCATGAACGGGGGAGGGTCAGAGAGAGAGGGAGACACAGAATCGGAAGCAGGCATCCAGGCTCCGAGCCATCAGCCCAGAGCCCGACGCGGGGCTCGAGCTCACGGACCGCGAGATCGTGACCTGAGCCGAAGTCGGACGCTCAACCGACTGAGCCACCCAGGCGCCCCCTACCTCTTGTCTTTCTAGACCTGTCAGCATCATCGGTGATGGTGGGACCCAGCCCCCTTCCACTGACAGACTTTCCTCACGTGCCTGCCTTCCAGAGCAACGCTTTCTGCTGGTTTCCCTCCAGAGTCACTGATAACACACTCCCGATCTCCTTTCAAAGCCCCTGATCTGTAGCATTGGACTGCCTCAGAGCTAGGTCCTTGGCCCTCTCTTCTCCATCTGCACCAACTCCCTTGGGGTCTCCTCTGGTCTCATGATTTTAGATACCAAGTGTGCAGAGATAACGTCCAAATTTATGTCCTGAGCCAAGACCACTCTTCCAAATTCTGTAATCACGTCTCTAACTACTCTTTGACATTCCTACCTAAATGTCCAACATCTGTCCAAAACTGAACTCCTCGCCCGTGCCCATCAAAATTTTGCTCTACCCTCAACCTTTCCATCCAAGTTGATGGCTACAGCCGTCTTCCTGGTTGCTTAGTCTAAGGCCCTGGAGCTGTGCTTGACCCTTTCTTTCTCTTGTCACCTACATCTGGAAATCTTTTTTTTTTTAATTTTTTTATTTTTTTAAAAATTTTTTTTTTCAACGTTTATTTATTTTTTTGGGACAGAGAGAGACAGCGCATGAACAGGGGAGGGGCAGAGAGAGAGGGAGACACAGAATCGGAAACAGGCTCCAGGCTCCGAGCCATCAGCCCAGAGCCCGACGCGGGGCTCGAACTCACGCACCGCGAGATCGTGACCTGGCTGAAGTCGGACGCTTAACCGACTGCGCCACCCAGGCGCCCCTACATCTGGAAATCTTAAAAACAATTTCTAGTGTCGGACCACCTCTTGCCACTTCCACTAGTGTCGCTTTGGTTCGGTACCGCCATGGTAAGTCTTCTGGTCCATTCCAATAGCCTTCAAATAAACCCGTGCTTCTGTTTTTTCCCACTAGAGCTCTATTCCCAAAGCAGAAGCCAAAATCTTTTAAAATGAAGGGCCACATAACTCATCTGCTCAAAATACCTTACTCGTTCCCAGTGTCTCTTGGAGTGAAAGCCCAAATCCCTACAGTGACCTGCAGGGCCCTCATGATCTGGGATCCTGTTACCTCTGCCCTTGTCCCCTCGAATGGTTCTGCTCGGCGCTCTCCCCGATCCAGCCACAGTGACCTCCCCCCTTTTTTCGAACACATCAGGTAAGCTTGTGCCTCACAGCCTTTTCGCCGACGGCGTCCTGTGCCTGGAAGGCTGTGCCCCCACATATCACACGGCTCATTCCCTCACCTCCTTCAAGTACCTGCTCAAGTGCCCTTCACCTCAGCGAGGCCCCCCGCAACTCCTCCATTTTAAATCGCAAACTACTTGCCCAGTCCCAGCTTATATTCTTCATCATCTGTACCCCCGGCAAAATGCAAGCTCCGTAAGACCAGTGATCCTGGTCTGTTTTCTTTAATGAGAAAGGCCATGTAGCTGTGCCCAGTGAGTATTTGCTGAATGACAGAGCAGAGACTGGCAATGGATAATTTATGGAAAGAAGTTACTATTGGACATCCATGGGGTGGATCAAAGGTTCTGAAGGAAAGTGATGAACTAGGCTTTGAAGCCCATCTCCTCAGGTCTCCACAGCAGGCTAAATTATGATCTCCATTTGGATCAAGGTCGAAATTCCAGAAAGAGAGCTCTGATTGGCCTAAATCGGTCACCTGCCCAACCGTCGGCCAGGGGAGGTTGGGGCACCTTGATGGACCTTTCTATCTAAACTGGCTCCAGTGGGGAAAGAACAGTCCGTTTCTTTTAACATCAGGGTGCTGTTATTTTTAAAAGGAGAATGAATAGTGAGCAAACACAATAGGCAGCCTATTCAGTAGTCATTCCGCCAACATGGGTTGAGCGCTAACTGTACGTCTCCTATTGGGCTGCTCAGAGCGGGGAGCACAGGAGGGACAGTCAAAGTAGTTACACGCAATACAATAGGCCAACCTTCTATGGTGATATAGAAAGCAAAGTGCTCTGCAGCAGGGGAGAAGAGAAGTAAGTGAACGTTTTTAGAGGCTGTGAGATGTTTCTTCAGGGAGAAGCTCAGCCTTTCATCCTTCAGTCCTGTCACCTGTGGCTGCCGAAAGGGTGCTGGATTGGAGCCTCTTTCATGGCAGTTGGAGGTACTTCCTCTTGGTCTGTCCCTGGGTTGGAGGAATATATTTAAGGAATTAGAGCAGCTCAAATAGCCAGAGATGAATAAGACCCCAGGAACTTGTCGCTCATCTCACTTCCTCCACAAATGAAGTGACCCGGGCAAAGCTTACATGACGCCTGAACGTGGCGTTCTCAGGGAGAAGTGAAGAGACCAGACCTTTGGCAAAAGCAGGTGCTCACTCCGCAACCTCAGGAAAGAGACCGAGGAAGAGGCAGAGGGGCCACATGGCCGGGTGCGCTGGCAGACAAGGCTTGAAGCCGCCCGCTTGGGAGAGTTTCTTCACTTCTATAAAAGTCACCTCCAGAAGGAGGAGAAAATGGGCCAGAGCCATAACCTTCCTTCAGAAGATCAAGTAAGAGCATGAGTTACCGTGTGTAGAACGACCAGCACCGTGCCCTGTACCAAATAAGCAGCCGCCATGTTTCTGTCCCCGGTGATTGTTTGCTGAGCCCCTCCACGTCCAGCCTCTGTTTCAGGTGCAGCAATGACCAATATGGAAATATATTGCTCCTCTCCCGGGAGCTACACTATGGTACGAAGAGCAGATAGTAAATACATAATAGGTTTCGTAATATGCAGATGGTGATGGTGTCGTGAAGAAAAATAAAGTAAGACAAGATGGATAGAAGGTAAAGGAACAGAGATGGGTAATAGTTACTATAAAGGCTGGTCTAGGAAGGCTACGCTGACAATGACATTCGAACAGAGACCCAACGGAGATGTTAATATATGTGTGAACGTGTATGTTAAGTGTACGAAAGTAGGTAGGTGTGAGCATTTATTTAAATGTGCATATATACATATCTATACGCTTATATATTCAGGTATTTGCATTATAGATTATGTTTAGAAATCAGAGAGTAAAGAGTCTGATGTCATCCTGAAAAAATTAAATCTGCAGGATAATTTATATTTCTGAGAGGGGCGCCTGGGTGGCTCAGTCGGCTAAGCATCTGACTTTGACTCAGGTCACGATCTCATGGTTCGTGAGTTCGAGCCCCACGTCGGGCTCCGCGCTGACAGCTCGGAGCCTGGAGCCTGTTTCGTATTCTGTGTCTCCCTCTCTCTCTGCCCCTCCCCTGCTCATGCTCTGTCTGTCTCTCCCTCTCAAAAATAAATACACATGTTAAAAAAATGGAAAAAAATAAAATTTTATATTTCTGAGCAAACCCAAATACTCAAAAATTCACATCCTGCAGACATCACATTCATGCCCATATATTTAATGCTATGTGTAATTGTGAAAATTTCACTGTTTTGTGTCTTGGAAATTAGTCTGTTATGATCCTATTCTTTCCATTTCTGTTCAAAATCCTGAAAATTTAACTTGGGGCTAGGATTCTTTTGAACTCTGGGGCTTTTTAGACCCCATTAAAATGGAATTCACGATTTATGGATATTAAATAGAGCTCTACATTCTTGAGCTTGATATTCCCACTGTATTTGTTCCTTAAATAAAAGCTTTTTTCAGGGAGCAATCATCAAAGGAATTCTGAAGCTTTTCTATCTTGACTACACCTACATGTTTTCTATTTTTGGCAAGCTCCCTCTAGTCAAAAACATGCTTAGATTTTAGATTTTTCTTGCTCCTAGTGAAGTTCGTGAGATTTGTCATTTTAATTTTATCTTCAAAATTGTATTTTTCCTCCTGAGGTCATTATCAATTCTTGCCCCATGTTGGAAAGAAGAAAGAAAGAAAGAAAGAAAGAAAGAAAGAAAGAAAGAAAGAGGGAGAGAGAGAGATGGGGGGGAGAGAGAGGAAGGAAGGAAGGAAGGGGAGAGGAAAGAAGGAAGGAAGAAAGTAAAAGGAGAGGAAGGAAGAAAGAGAGAGAGAGAGAATGGAAGAAAGAAAGGAAAAGATGATTATTAAGGATCATTCACATTAACTGCTTCAGCCTGTGCTGCACTATTTCTCCAGTGCTCTGATCGGAGATTATTAAGTCGGTATTTCATGAGTGTTTTAGAATTAAAATTGAACATATGTCAAGTGTTTCCTTGTGTGACAGTTGGCAACCATTCCCACCAGTACTGATTCTAGAGTTTTATTGGGTTATAAAATCTTGTGGACTGCAAAGCTTTGTGTATAATTTTTCCTTTATTGAGGTTGGTTATTTTTTCCGTGATTGGCATTTTTTAGAGAAAGCCATTTGGCAAGGGACAAGGGTTAACTGAATGGAATAGCGTAGGATTTCAATTCCTGTGTCTTTTTCTCCACCCTCCTTGTATATCAAGTGAACAGAAGGAAAATGTATTATCCGTTATGTGAAAAGAAATGCAAAATCACAGAGAGAAGAAAATTTTTATGAACCTTTGAACTGGAAGGCACCCGGTGCTCCAAATTCTGATTCTATTGATTAAGAAACCAAACCCAGATACACGGAGTGGCTATTTAAAGTGAATTTAGTGGTGGAAGTCACATCAGAATCCAGGGTTTGTTGTTACCAACCTAGTGGTGTTTCAACCATAACATTCTGTTGTCTGAAGTCAAGGAGAAAATGTATGGTGTAAATCAGCTTTTTAGAGACATACTCACATTTCTGTTTTCTTTAATGGGGCACCACTTGGGGCACCTGGGTGGCTCAGTCAGTTAAGCATCCAACTCTTGATCTCAGCTCAGCTCGTGATCTCAGGGTTATGAGTTCAAGGCCCATGTTGAGCTCCATGCTGGACATGAAGCCTACTTTAAAAAAGGGGGGGGGGCATCAAATTTCCCATGTAATCAATATCCCTTTCCCAAAGTTTCCTCCACGACTACCCTATGGCAGTTAGTAACTTAAGTGAGAATTAAGAGGGAATTCATGTGAACTATGAATAAATTTAATCCAAGAAACATTTACTGTGCACCAAGAAAATGTTGGGCACCATGCTCAGTCTTGGAGATATAAAGAGAAATTAGATGGAAAAGGCAGAGTTTGAAGTCAGAGTCTTGGGTTTGAATCATGGTTCAGTCACTTAGCAGCTGTGTGGCCTTGGAAAAATAAGTTACCCTCTCTGAGCTTCGCCCCATTTGGCCTACTTCTGAGGACAAAATGAAACATGCCACTTTGTAAAATGTTTGGTCCACTTCACACACCCCACCTTTAACTCACAGATTAATCAGTATTAATTAATCAGTAGCAAGTAATATTAATTAATCAATAGTAAGAGATCAAACTAGGAACAGATGACAGTGATAGTTTGATAAACCTGCAAAGGGTTACTGCTGAAATGCTCCGAGTATCCTTGCTTTATCCTGGAAGAATGTGTCAGGAGAGCAGAAGATGTGTTTGAATAGGGAAATCACTTGCCAGGCAGAAACGGGTAAAGAAGAAAATTCCAAACCAAAGGAACTGCTCAAACAGATCACTAGCCTGAATATACTGGGCATAGAACAGCACTGTTCCATAAAAGTAAATACAACTAAAATTCCTAGTAGCCACATTTTTTAAAGCGAAAAGTGGAAAATAATTTTGAGACTTTGTTTCGCTTCGTGGGATATATACCTGAAATGGTATATATCTACATGCCCTCGATATAAAGAATTAACGAGCTGTTTCACATTCTTTTTCCCATTCCGAGCTTTTGAAATGCGATGTGTATTGTCACTCACAGCACATCTCAGTTCATACTGGACACATCTGAAATGCGATAGCCGCGTGGGGGGCTGGTGGCTACCGCAGTGGACAGCATTGATCTAGAACAGCAGGTGTGTGGGAGGGAGGAGCTCAGGGGGTAGAGAGGAAGGCAGGGACACGATGACAGGAAGCCTTGCAGGCGAGTTACTGAAATGGATTTGACGTTTGTAAGTAAGAGAATTATATAACCACATCTGAAATTTACAAAGATCGCTCTGGAGGAGAGGGGGTTTGAAAGAAGGACCAGCCCTTAGGAGGCTGTCACAAACGATCTAGGTAGATTGTGGCCTCTCAGACTGTAGTGTGCGCATGGATAATCCGCGGATCTTGTTAAAATACAGATTCTGATATTCTGGGTCTCGGATGGGACCTGAGAGCCTGCATTTCTAACGAGCTCCCCAGGTGATTCTCCACCTGCCGGTTCATGGATGGAATTTTGAGTGGCAAGGATCTAGAGTAACAACTAAAAAGTCATGGAAAGGATCATTTTGTCTACAGACTAAGAAGAACCATTTGTTAATAATCAAAATGCAAACAGGTGCCAGGAGCTGTATATAGTCCGGAGCTAACACTTAGCACCAAGCCCCTTTTGAAGTCACCACCCCTCCCCCCTCTTCTCTGGGAACTGGTTGTGTCACTTAAGGGTGTGAATGACAACCATTACCTTGCATTTCAATTGTGTTAACCTTTCCACAAAGCTCGTTAATTCATGTTAAAAGGATAAAGACATTTGGAGCACAAACTGCCTGTGACTTAATGCTCCTGGGGAAGAACATTTTGATTCACAAATAAGTTGGAAACCACAGGACTGTAACAAAATTGCCCACGTAAAGGTTGGATGTATGATTAATGGATCCTAGTGTTTGACACAGGGAACATGCTACCAAGTGATGAGTCGGGGAAGGAAAATGACAGCAAAACCGATAAATTTTTCATTGTGTCCTTATACATTAAATAATTTGGGAGAGGTCAGTTGACTGATATGGGGAGTCCCATCGTGGTTTTGAAGTTTATATTATTTTATATACTTTATTCCACCGCCTTTTTAGAGTGCAGAGTAAATTAGCCCATTGTGCTGACTTTCCTCTTTTCCTTTCTTCCTTTCTTTTCTTTTTCTTTTCATTCTTTTCTTTTCTTTTTTTCCTTTTTGGTGGAAGGGAGAATTTTCTCCAGGGAAAATTCCTGGTAGAAAATTTGTCTTCCCTTAAACAGAATTTATATTTTAGGAAAAATCAATCTTCACATTCTTGGAGACACGTAAGTTGTTGTTCTCAAAATTCTGTAAAGATTCCCAAAAGATTCTTGGCCATTCAGTGAAGCTAAGTAAATCAAGATTTAATATGCTAAATTAGAAGGAATCCAATGGATACATTGGGAATGCAGAGAGTTAAACGGTATAACTTACGTAAAGTTCGCCAAGGCCAACAAAGCTGATTTTTTTTCTTGATTAGGTTGAAAGAACCTCAGAAGGAAGGGGGGAAAAACAGCATTTAGGGGATATATAGAGTGGGGAGACTTAATTGCTGTAATTCCTAAATATATGCATTTTCTTCTATAACACTTTGAGTGCCCCTGACTTAAGAACGCATGTGCTTTTTGGTTTAGAGCAGTTATTTATCAAATCCAATTTGGATCCAAACGATTTGGACAAGAGAACATTTTCCTTTTCCCAGGGATGCCACCTGGAAGAGGGCTTGATGTCCAGGACCGTTAGGTTGCCGCCTCATGAGACCTAGTGCCCGGCACAGACTGGCCCGGCCGCAGCATCTCCCCTGCCCGCTGACTGAGGGCTAGCACAGTGCCCTCATAGCCACGCTGATACAGCAAGATGGGTCTTTAAGAGGCCTCTGCAGGGGCGCCGGGGTGGCTCAGCCTGTTAAGCGTCTGACTTCAGCTCAGGGCATGATCTCGCAGTTCATGAGTTCGAGCCCCACGTCGGGCTCTGTGCTCACAGCTCAGAGCCTGGAGCCTGCTTCGGATTCTGTGCCTCCCTCTCTCTCTGCCCCTCCCCCGCTCACACTCTCTCTCTCTGTCTCTGTCTCTCTCTCAAAAATAAACATTAAAAAAAATTGAAGAGGCCTGTGCAGAAGGAAGCACAGCATTTGGATGAAACGCCTCGATTTCTAGACGCGTGGTACTCAGTCGATAACTAATTGTCTGAGCTCCGATTTCCTGGCCAGATTCCCAGCATACCCCCTAGGCATTGGTGCCCAGAGTTCCCACAGATTCCTAAGGAGCGAACTACAGTAGGAGGAATAGTTTAGGGTAAATGAAGGTAGAATCATAGGAAAGAAAGCTCACGGGGACCTGAAGGTGGGACAGTGGGACACTCCAAGGCTAGAGTCCACGGGCAAGGTTTAAGCCAGAGCAGCAAGAGGCATCTGATATCTACACTTGTCCATTGCGTTCCAGGCCCCGGGCTGACACTCCTACAGGATTCCCGGGCAAGTCAGTGCCACAGGGCAGTGATCACCACTTCCATTTTACAGAAGACATGCCTGCATGCGTAGGGAGGGGGTGAGGAGGCAGAGAGGGGGAGGCGGGAGTGAGTAATAGCAGAATTTGACTTGGGGACGGAAGAACTGATCTTGCAAATCCTGAGTCCTTACAGGAGTAGAGGACAAGACTAGTCCAGGGTGTTGCGCCCAGTGGGTGCAGGAAGACAGACTGATGGGATCAAAACCTACCAAAAATTCTGTAACGTCCAGCTTGCAGGCAGCCTAGGGGTCCTTCCAGTATTCCTGGAATAAGGGTGTAGAACCAACCACTAGCAAAAAACCAGACGTTCATTCATGCACACTGTTGTGTGGTGATTCAAGGACAAATACTTTTACTGAATTCTCAGTCTGGCAGTCAGTACATTTATTATCCATGGGCCCCTTCACAGTTTTGTTTGGTTGCTTTTAAAAAAAAATTTTTTTTAATGTTTATTTACTCTTGAAGGAGAAAGATAGCACGTGAGTAGGGGAGGAGCAGAGAGAGAGGGAGACACAGAATCTGAAGCAGGCTCCAGGCTCTGAGCCATCAGCACGGAGCCCAACGCGGGGCTCGAACCCACGAACCGTGAGATCATGACCTGAGCTGAAGTCAGACGCTCAACTGACTGAGCCACCCAGGCGCCCCTGTTTGGTTGTTTTTTAAATTTTATTTGAGACAGAGAGAGACAGAGACAGAACACACAAACGGGGGCAAGGAGGAGAGAGAGAGAGAGAGAGAGAGAGAGAGAGAGAGAGAGAGAGAGAATCCCAAGCAGGTTCCACAATCGGCACGGAGCCCCGCGCGGGGCTTGATCTCACAACCCTGGGATCGTGACCTGAGCCGAAATCAAAAGTGAGACGCTCAACGGACTGAGCCACCCAGACAGGCTGACCCTTCACAGTTTGATAACGTCAGTGGCTCTCCCCCTGGGACACACAACTGAAAGATAATCATTCACTACTTCTTTGATAAATAATTCTTTGAGCGTCTTCTCCGTGATATTTCAGGGCTTATAAGCTAGTAGGGAAAGGGGACAAATAATAATCATGCAAGAGAACAACTGAATTGCTTCAGTGGAGATAGCAAGTGTAGTAGGAGTGCAGGGCCAGCAAGCGTGAGCCCATCTGCCCCATGGCCAGTGGAGACCTTGGTCCAGCCCAGTCCACCTGTTGTGCCAACCTCTTCTTAGACCTCCAGTCCCCTGCCCGCCCCCCCCCCCTCCCCCCCGCGCTGCAGCCACACTGGCCTTTCTGTCGGTCAAGGCACCAGGCTCATTCCTACCCTGGGGCTCTGTGGTGCTTCCTCTCTCCACCTGGAACACTTCCTCTTAGACCTTCACAGGGCGGTTAGGTCTCAGCTCAAATGTCAAATGTCACTTTGTCAAGAGGTCGTTCCAGACACCATTTTTAAAATAACCTCCCTCTCCCCTCAGCCTTGACTACCTCTTGATGACACTAACCACTATTTAACTCTAATCTCATTTCTGTTCATTTCCACGGTTAACTCCTTGGGCTTCACCCCTCACCCCTTCTCCAACAGGCATACCCCCCGTGTATACAGATATGGGAAGGGATCTGGGTTAGTTACCGTACGTATCTTCTGTGCCCGGCCACTGTGCTTCGCAGGGTCACCAGTCAGGACACGCTCAGTGAATGAGGGGGAGAAGGAGACGGGAGGGAGGGCAGGAAGAAGGAGAAAAGAGGCAAGGTTTCACTGAAGAGAGCTGAGGAGTTCCGGTGGGTGTTTAGGTAAGACAGGTGAGGCGGGAGGGAGGAAGGCTATATATAATGGATTCCAGGGACAGAGTGAGAGGGGTGGAGTTCAGGTTGGAGAGTGGAAAGTACCACTGCCTGAAATGGCAGGGAAAACTTGGGAGAGAGGTCAGAAGTCATTTGAGATTCCAAAAAATTAATGCTTCGACAAGGCAGTGAATATTAGAAGGGCATTCTGGACTCTGGGCACGGTCCAAATATCACTCCTTAAGTAAATTAAGTGTTACAGCACAACTGAGCTTAAGTATAAATGACCAGTTTGGGGGCACCTGGGTGGCTCATTAGGTTGAGCGTCCAACTCTCGGTCTAAGTTCGGGTCACGGTCTCACAGTTTCGTGACTTGGAGCACTGCATCAGGCTCTGTGCTGGCAGCATGAAGCCCGCTCAGAATTCTCTCTTCCTTCCTCTCTCTCTGTCCCTCCCCCACTTGCGCTGTCCCTGTCTCTCTCAAAAATAAGTAAATAAACTTAAAAAAAAAAGTTACAGGGGCCAATTTCAAGGCAACGCTCGGTTGACAGTACTAACTGCTTACGTCTTGAGATTTTTCAGAAAGAGTGCACATCCTGTTTTCTAATTAGAGGACGGGTGACCTGTCTTGCGTGCTTTGGACAGTCACCTAAGAAGTCAGCATATTGCAAAGGAAGCTGTCTTCGGTGCTGGCTCATTTCCCCAGCAGAGCTCTCTATTGTCTTGTAAATTTTGATGCTTAAATAGCGCGACCCTGGCGCAGTGTTGGAACAAAGTCATGTGGTTTCAAAACATCAACAGCCTCTGGCCCTTTCCTGAATCTGTACGGTGGCAGTGGAAGGCCTCTCTGTTCTTCTATTCTAGTTGGTTGATCTTTCCTCACAAAAATTCTGCCAGTTCCACTTAAAAGAATATTCAGATTCTTCCCCTCTAAAATTGTTCTCTTTTCTTTCCTTTGTGAGGATCTCCAGGTAGCACGTTGGAGCATTTCATTGATTTAAGGCTATGTCAAATTGCAGAAAGGCTGAGTGACACCTTCTAAATGTCATACTCTACCATAGTCTCTTTTGGGAAAAGCGATATCCATTTTTTTAATTTGACCTTTCTTGAGAGCATGTTTGGTACATGTGATTCACTTCAGTTTTCCTCAAGTCCTCTCCATAAAAGATTTATAAAAGGATCCTCACCAGCATGATATTTCATCGTGATGCAACGGGAGGAATGTTTTACAAATGCCACCGTGTGATGAGAGGTAAGGCCATGCGTCAAGCTGGGGTCACCCTAGAGGTGGCACTCATATAGAGAGAATTCATCTTCACAGCTTTTTATTTAATATCTTTGGAATCCTACCCAAATGAACATGCATATGGAGATGAGCCATTGTTCACTTTCAAAGCTAGAACCAGTTATCAGGTCTTCAAAATATTAGATATTTCTTTCCAGGGTTTTTGTTCTGGGTGAAAAATAACTATGTTGTCTTCTTGCTACAATAAGAAAAACATCCCTTCGTGCTAAGTATCTCTAATAACAACATTTGGAGGGATTCCCCAGGAAATGATAAAGACTAACTATATTGTTTTGGAGAGGGGATCAGAAGGCACCACCCCCCCCCCCCATCTCATCACTCAGATTCACTGGTAGAAACAGACACGTTACAAATTTCTGATGTGTCGGTAATCTTGGCGGTCCTGGCCAAGCTGTCTGGCCGTGTGGTTAGTCCTTACGATCATCTAGTGTGGATGATGTTTTCGTCATGAGGTAGCTTGACTTTAATATGACCTTGAAAGTAAAAGAAAGGGGATTTTGAAAGGACTTTTCATAGCTAGACTTTTATTCAAGTGGCCATTTATACTGAAAGGCAGAGGAGAAAGCTGAAGGTGATGCCGGTGATAACAGTAGTGATAACTCATTAAGTTCTAGTGCTATAGCGTGTTATTCTGTGTTACCGTTCCCAAAAGAAATCGCACGTACCTTATTGACTTTAATCTTTCCATCAACGCTGTGTGCAAGTTTTAAAATCTTGTTGTTGTTCGCATTTTATTGGTGAAACCATTG
This sequence comes from Lynx rufus, assembly GCF_022079265.1. Lineage (NCBI taxonomy): Eukaryota > Metazoa > Chordata > Mammalia > Carnivora > Felidae > Lynx > Lynx rufus. The sequence goes on from NW_025814878.1 coordinate 130,500,591, forward strand.
ATGCCAAAATGAAAAACAGACACCACACTAAAACCCAGGTCTTCTGACCTCCAATTCCACGTTCATTCCATTTTCCCAGTGAGAAGGAACCCAGAAGAATTGTATGAGCAAAAATCAGTGGCACAAAACAGTTTTAAACTCCTTAACCTTACCATCTCTAGGCCGGATGCTTATACTTTGTGTTGGTTAGAATGAGTGTCAGGGGACATAAATCTCTGGAGTTAATTTTTTTGAGGCCCAGGGATTGGCATTCCATATGTGCAAGAGAAAACATCTCAAAGACTAGGCATCTCACCAGAAAGCTTACAACCCCCCAAAAAGTGGACAACACATGCAAGAGACAGACTTGAACCTTGGGCGTTTCTTGCCTATGACAAACTTGTCTTAGCCTCAGGTTCAATAAATTGTCTCATTGTGGGCCATTGTTCTTCACCTTGAAGTCAGCAGAGTGATTCCCTAGTTTTAATATGTGTAGGTCATTAATTAATATTTGTGTTGGTAAAGTGATCTGGAGAAAGACTTCGAGCTTGTGGATATATGTGACAATAGTCAAGAGGGGAGACAGTACACAAGACTGGAAAGAAGGGTACAGATGACTCGTGGGCAGACGGTCCAATCTGGCGGTAAAGCACAATTCTGCATGTCAAGTCAATGAGATGCTCAAGAGGACCACGGGACTGATGGTCTGGTCAGCACTGTGGGCGTCACGTGCCCCCTTGGACCAGGTGTTGGCAGGTTTCACCTAACTCAACCAGGTGTGGCTTGGGCATCCTATTTTCATCAAGAATGTAGGCAAAGGAGAACGAGTTCAGAAAGGGGCCACAAAGATAATTGTAAGGTTCACTGATAAGAATGAAAACCAAAAAGAACAGAATATCCCCACTGCGTGGCTGACAGCTCCATCAGGGCACGGATGGCAGAAGGGGAGGAATTAATTGCAGAGAGGGAGCTAAGGAGTCTGTAGAAGTTTAGGAAGGAAGCATTTAGCAGAACCCTGGAATTTTAAAGCTGTAAGGTGTCTTAGAGATCATCTAGAGATTTGGTTGGAATTAATGAGGCTAAATTAAGCCAGGGAAATGAGATAAAAAGCAAGAAAAACCTTCTGCAAACCAGAGTTACTGAATAATGCTTTATTGAGCAAAGTAGAAACTCTTGCTCAGTTCTTCCTTCGTATCATAGGATCCTGGAATATGCTATTCCTTTGCAACATCTAAGCCAACACCTTTACGAATATGAATCAGGGATTAAGCCACTGAGAAGTGACTTAATAAGGTGTCGTCAGATCCAGTCTTCTGATACCCAGTTAGCATTTTTTGTACCATATTAATAGCCACATCTGATTGAGATTTATGAAACTGCATAGAGAACATATAATTCCTAGGTTCTGGTGTGATCATTTAGCCTCACACAACCCCTTAAATTTATATATCCCTGCAATCGTAGGAAATGGAGCTATATATTATATAATTAAACTTACATAGCCGGTTAACGCCAAAGATGATGAGTCGATACTAATCCCTACCTATGCTCTTCTGTTTCCAGCCTAACTCGTTTATTGAAAAAAATAAATATTTTAAGTCCCTATTAGTTCGTAATCCTCATTAGCAATTTATGATGGTGTAAAAGAGAAGGGAACAGCTTTAGGAACAAAAAGCTACACACAAAATTAATCATTTTTATGTTCTGGCAAATGGAATATATAACTAGGGCAGAATAGAAACTGAACAAGAAGCTAATTTAAAAAAGAAAAGGCGTATCTATACGTTTCGAAAGAGCAATTGGAGAGATGACTGACCCGATCCAAGTGATTCTAAGAAATTTGGAGAACACAGACTTCATTAAATCTAAAATGCTATCAATTATAGGAGGTACCATTATTTTATCTGCCACCAAAAAAGAGAAAACCAATTAAACCGTGACACAAGGCTCTCTTTTCTCGTCAATTATACGATGCATCTTGCTTTCTTTAGTTGTTAAAATGTTTCTTGAAGTGTGCATAGTAGAATCAATGAAATACTGTGTCTTACGTTTAAACCCATAGCAATGGAAGGCATTGACTGTCTTCCCAGTAGAAACCCCTTGACATCCGAGGTCCTCATCTCTATCATTTTATTCTGAGAAGAGAAATTTTTTAAAAATGTTTATTTGTTTTGAGAGTGTGAGAGAGAGACAGAGTGCGAGTCGGGGAGGGGCAGAGAGAGAAGGAGACACAGATTCCGAAGCAGGCTCCGGGCTCTGAGCGGTCAGCACAGAGCCGGACGTGGGGCTGGAACTCACCGACCGTGAGAGCGTGACCTGAGCCGAAGTCGGATGCTTAACCGACTGAGCCACCCAGGCGCCCCCAGAGGAGAACTTTTTCAAGTGGCCACAAGTTGAGGGGGGTTGTTCTTCTTTGTAAGAAGAAAATGGATTTAATGCATCCCTGTTCTTGGATGACAAGAGTGGCCAAAAAAAAAGTTTACGTGAAGATAGCTTGTCTGTGTGGCTTTTTAGGGAGAAGGAGACACACTCCAGAATAACGTGAAGGTGAACTTGCTTGTTAAAATACCAGGCTGCCCTTTCGAAGCTTGTGCCTTCAATTGTGAACCGCTGCCAAGCTGCCCTGTCTTATCTGTGCTCCGCTGAAGTGTGCTCCCTTTTGGTCCCATTATCTTGTCACTTGTCTGTGTCCTCTTCTGTGAAAGTCTTTGTGTCAATCCTGCTACACTCAGTAACTCACAGACTCTGGTACCCCGGAGCCAAGCAGGGAAGCTGATCGGGACCTAAGTGCTGGGAGGAGGTGGGAGGGGGGCGGGGGTGGAGATTTAGACTTGTAACCTGCCTGTTCCATGTCTCCCCTTCCCCCCTCACACCTGCACCGCTCACCCTGACCAGCTACCCCCACCCCCCCCCCCCATGCTTCACAGGGAAGAGGGGAAGGAGGAGGCAGATTAGGGAAGGGGACGAGACCAAAAAAACATCCTCCAGTGGGTGGGGCAAGGAAGAAGATGAAATTAAAGATCTCAAAGACTGGCCAACCATGCCCTTCTCGGGCGACTCCACGTTAAACTAAAAGACGTGCACTCTTCCAGTCTAAAATGTGTTTTAATCAATAGGAAAAAGAAAATCATTGTTATCTATCCATCCTAAAACATGCTAGAAGCGTTGAGAGTGTGACCGTATACGTTTCTAAATTTCTCTGAGCTGTGCTCTAATTCAGTTCCCCAACTGTGACACTACTGATGTTTTGGGCCCGATGATGATTTGTTGGAGGGGGTGGGGGCTGTTCTGTGTACTGCAGGGTGTTTAACGGCATCACTTGGCTTCTAGATGCCAGTAACACCCCTCCCCTCCCCTAATGGCGACAACCAAAAATCTCTCCGTCACGCCAAGGTCTTCTGGAAGGCAAAATTGCCTTCCCACCCCTCTCCATTTGAGATTCTCTGCTCTAATCTCTCTGTAGAGAGAAGCTACACAGAATGGGGTTAAAACCCCAAACGGCAACAAAATTGTTGCTCATCTACAAAAGGCTAAAATGGATTCCTTATTCTAGAATGGGCCAATGCCAAGCAGAGAGAGAAAGAAATGATCAGCATCACTTGTAAAACATCGTCTGGAATGGTCTCGTGTCTCGTAGACTTCTTTTGCTTTTGTAGTTTAAAACCAAGTAAATGCCCATTGAAATATATGCCAATTGAATTATCTGATGATCCTCATATTTAGCTCAGAAAAAAACAACGCTGCGTTTTATTCAGTGACTTCTGAGAGGGCACTTTAAAGTGTTGACTCATGTTTATATGTCTTTTAAAATTCCTTTGTCCCATAAATTTCCCCAAGTTCTTTCCATACATTCTTCTGTCTTGCTTGAAATGGCTTGGAGGCTGATCGCCTAAGAAATGAGAAAGCATCGTGCATAAGTTAAATGCGTGAAAGGAAATAATTCACTGAAATCAGATTTATTAGAAAGATGATGATTGGTCCCTTTACACAATATGAAATCATTCCTTATAGAAGTCTTATTAAATAGTATCTTATTAAGTATTATTTTTGTCAACCTCATAGTAGATATCAAGTGAGCACAGCTGTATGAAAATACATGCTCCAAAAAATGAATAATAATTAATCCATAGAAATGTATTCAGAAGCTTTATTGTAATTTACATGGTTTCTGCTACAAATTGTTCAGTAACAGCGATCACTTTTTCTTTTTCTTTTTCTCTTTCTTTCTTTCTAGAGAGAGAGAGAGTGAGAGAGAGAGAGAGAGAGAGAGAGAGAGAGAGTGTTAGCACTCTCTAATGCAGGCTCCATGCCCAGCATGAAGCCCCACGCTGGGCTCAATCCCAGAACCCTGGAATCATGACCTGAGCCAAAACCCAGAGTCGGACACTCAACCTACTGAGCCACTGAGGCGCCCTGGGAATTGCTATTTCAAGTGCTGTTCAGAATCTCACCTCTCTTATCCTCAACACATGTGTTGCGAAAGAATTTTCCTTTTTGGTTGTCTGTGGGTTGATTGGGATTGGGCTTTATAACATTTTTCTTGTAAAGTCTGGGGCAAAAATCTATCAAACTATCTTATTAGTTAAGTCAGAAAACTGTATCACAGAGGATATGACTCATCTGTGCTCTTAAAAATATCACGCTTAGAATCCATCAATTAACACATCGTATGGAATTTATTTAACAATGCTTTTCAAGGCATCAAACTCTTCAACTCCTTTCTAAAATAAATCTCTTCCTAAGTGATCTGGTTTACTTGAGGACATAGTGCCTCGACTATTTCACTTTTCCAGAAGCCTGAAACATATGTGCGGCTTTCAATTCTGGCTCACACTCTCTCAGCCTCCCAGAGCCCTCTTCGGCCTCAACAACCTCTATGTGGTCAACCTCCATTCGTAACCCAGTCTCCAACTCCTGCCCCACAATGCCGTGCTCCTTAAGGCGCTAATGACTAATTGTCAATTTGGCCTCGTATTTGCTTCCTCACGTTGGAATAGCGTTTGCCGCTGTTGGCCACGGTTCTGTCATGGAACTTCCATCCTTTGGCTTCACAATGCTGTTTTCTTCTCCTCTTCCTACTCCCGAAACCCCAATTTCCCAGTCTCCTCTCCCTTCCTACCAATTGTACCTGGTTTCTCCTTCTCTACTGTGTTACTCACAAGTCCTACCCAGTCTCAGAGCTTTAGTACCTGCTTCCCAAACCATACAGATCTGGCGTTCCCTATCTGCCTTTAAAACCCAACAGGGGTCTCGATTCTCAACAGCTGTACAGCTGGGTCCACCACCCTGTCCCTTGCAAATGCTCCCGTCCTAGACTCATGACATGACCGTTCGCCTTTGCCATGACCAGAGTTTCATTTAGAAGAAAGCCTTAACGTCCTTCTTTTTCCCCTCATGCCACACATTGTAGGGGCGAACAGATAAGAGGTACTTTTGTGATGTCCCTGTGGTCCCTCCCCTTTTTTTATACAGTCTCAGGTTCAGGTCCTTATGCCCTCTCTTGTGGGCTAAACACCTGTCCAACTTCTCCCTTCTGATCTGTCCTGTAAGCATCTGCTGGAGCTTACCTCTTTATAAAGAAGGGCTCCTTCCAAAGAATGGAAACAGGTTCCCAAGCTCAGAAATCTGCAGTGATCCATCCAATGAGGCACTGCCTTCTACTTTCTGACCTCAACCCACTTATATCTGTGATGTCGCACAGGCCAGCTGACCCAGGTGACTTACCGTCCCTTGAACATCGTCCGCCTGCATGCCTCTCTGCTCACACCATGGTGAGTACGTATAGAGTGGGCTCAGGACCGGCACATCAGCAGCACCGGAGAGCTTGTTAGAAATGCAGACTCTGGCCAACCTCAGACCTGCTGAAATTCTGAAGGGAAGGCCCAGCAATCTGTGTTTTAATAAATGCTCTGGGTGATTCTGATGCATGCTAACGTTTGCAAACATGAAATTCTTTTTCCTGTTCTTTCTGCTAAAAGTTTCTCCATCTTTTGAAAAATTGCTTCGATATAAGGTTTGTCTGTGAGGTTGTCTCTGATTCTCTGCTTTGCTCCTACATTTATGTCTGTGCCTTTATCATGCCATTTGCAAAGCCCTTCCTTGTTTCCTAGTTATATGCACCTGTTGGATCACCTCCTGGTAGGTGTTCAGCTCAAGAATAGGGAGCCTTTGTGTGTGTGCGTGTGTGCGTGCATGTGTGTGTGTGTGTGTGTGTGTGTGTGTGTGTGTTCTGCTTTGCTTTAAGCCTTGTCTTTGTATTTGATCATTTGCTTTATATTTGTAAAGACTAGAATTAAAAGCAATAAATAAAACTTGCCCAATTTGTGAGTGATGTAGTTCATCAGAATCTGGAAGGTTATCAGAAGCAATGAAATGGCACTTAAAATTGGGGAGAGTAGCTTTAATCTTTTAATAGAATAAATCCACTCTTTATCCTCACATGCCTATTCAATTAGGAGGGGCCTGTCTGATACTGTGGTATTGACTTCAGGACACTCTGACTGCCTGATCTCTGGAAAGAAAATTCTAACACCCAATAACCTCACGGGGACAGGAAGTTATGTTTTCAGAATGTGACTTATTTCCCTCGAAGCCCATGGCACTACTGCAGTTTGCACAATCGTTTTATCCAAGGAGGTGTCTAGAAGCAAAGAAGAAAGTTTCCCGAGACAGGTGTGAAGTTCAAGTTTTAAAACCAACGTGTCTAAATGGACCCAATTGTCCTGCATCTGTGATTTGAACTCTTATTATGCCATTTTGTACTGTTACCGTTTATTGATTCATTTAAATGGTTATAATGTAAAATCAAGTCACTATGGCCATGCGTGTATGTTGAATATAAAAGAGTCTTTACAAACCCAGTTTTCTTAGGTAGGAAGCAGCCCGGGAGGAGGGGTGCAGGGCAGAAAAATGGAAGGCAGAAAGAGTAGGGTCTAACGGTGTCACACAGGTGGTGGTAACCAATCTACAGTCTCAAACGTAGCCATAAACTGCTGAAAACCTTGCTTTAATTTGTTTCTTTGTTTGAGACTGGGTAGGCAATTAAAGTAGTGACTGATTCACGCGTCTAACGATTGACCAAGAAGAATTCACAGTAATGACTTTGTAATTGGGAAACTCCTAGAGTGTCTACTTTATACCCAGCACGTAAAAAATGGCACGTTAGCTCTTAAAACCTCCCAGAAGGGACCTCCCGTGGCCCCAGCTGACAAACCAAGACGCCTGTGCTGGGGGAGGCTAAGACACTTGTCCAAGGTCTCCAGGCTGCAAGGATGCAACTCACCCAGACCTGAGACCGAACAGCCACTGGGGGCCCCTCGAGAGATGAACATCAGTGGTGCTCAACCTTTGGGTCCCTGTAGCCCTTTTGAACCCTAGACATTTTGGCAGTGCATTTAAAGGAATCCCAAGACTTGGAACATCTCAAGTCAGTGCTGACCACGGTGTAAGCCCTTCCCCAGGAAGCAGTGACTGCGTGCCCATGTTGGCATCCTCAGCTCTCCTGCTTTTGTTCCTGACTTACTCCCCTCTGTGTCCTGGGGACAGTGAGCAGAGTCGTGTGTGTCTCTCACTGCCGTTATGGGTTCCGGAGGCTAGCCTCGGCACTCCGGTGAGGGGACTTTTCTTTGACGTAGCTTGACATTAACGACACATTTCACCTCTGCGCTTTGTGACACAACCTCTCAACTCAATGACGGTCATTGCGGTATATTCAGTAATAACAAAAATAAGCTTTCCACGTTGCTGAAACTTTGTCAACACGTGTGACAGGATTGCAATACACAGAGGACCCCTGGAAGATATCATCTCAGCGTCCTTTGAATGATTATGTAATGGAATATAAAGGCTGGGTCTATCATATAACAGAAATGTGAACAGGAAAGTTTAAATGATGCTAACTGGATTTTTTAAAGTCTTTTAAAAATTATGACTTCCACCATTCATAGCCTGCTTTAAATACCAGAAATTATCCTTTATAGGGTATTATTTCATCGAATAATGCATTTTTTTATACATCAGATCTCCATTATACATTTTCACTCGTAATAGCTATACATTCAATCTTTAGGATGATTAAACTACTCACCACCCATCAACATCCCTGGGAAAAAATGACTGTCCTTAAAAAACATAGCCAGTAGCACGTATATTTTCAGAATCGTGAATTTGTTTGCATGATAACTGCAATTACAAATCTGGAGTTTTTAATCTAGCAATCAGATGACAAGATGAGCAATTACCATTCCGTGCTTAACTATTTTTATGATGACTTTTTTTCCCCCAAAGCAGCTGTTGTGGTTAAAAACACAAAGATTCTTATTTTTTTCTTCCCATGCTACAGTATTTTGGCAAACAAATCTCTGTTTCCCAAAACATGAAGAGTCGGATTCCGAGAGATGATGTAACACATGTGTGCTTTCATAGATTTTCCAGTGCTTCATTATCTCGCGGATATGGACTTTTTTCTTTCTTCTTTTTTAACCTCACACAACGCTTAATACAGAACAGGTACCCAATGAGTAGTTCATGAATGGAGGAGTGAATGAATATTTGGATCATTTACCTGTATCTTTCTAAAAGTGATTTGTGTGTGTGTGTGTGTGTGTGTGTGTGGTCGCAACTGGAAAAGAAAACCCAAAATATTTATCGATGCTGTTTTCCTTTCTTCCCCAACTGACTGATGACATTAAAGAGGTAGATAATGTTCTCTGGAGAATTGCAGACAAGAGATACAAGTGTGCCTTAGAGAGTTTGAGTCCCTGTGTTAATCATTGTGTCAACTCAACGAAATACAAGGGAATGAGAAAAACAGGATGAATAGTAAATAGATAAATGCCACTGATCAGTGCTGATTTCAGATAGTTTCGTTCCCCAGCAGACCGTTTTGGTTAGAATAGATGTGTAAAATTCTTGCGAAGAACAGGCAGGAACTCTGCGCAAAAATCTCATACCAACCCAGGCTTCTTTGTGAATCCGTCTAAAAATTCCTCCTTTATAAAGCCTTCACTGTTAATCACGGACCTAGCTTATTGTATCCCTTGCCCCTGTGTCTTGCACTTACTCGCACCTATTCTAGCACTTGCTACGCTGACACCTCCCCCCCTCCGCCCCCCAATATGTATTTGGATGTTCTCCCAATAGCCTTGTTATAGCTTTAATGGGTGAGACCATGCTTTAGTAATATTTGCACCTGCTGTGTCTGGCATAGTGTTGTTGCCCAGTGAAATTTGTTGAGTTTGATTGAGGGAAGGGAAAGGGGTAACATACGCATACCTCAGCTGCTGTTACTTTAAGCAGATTTACGGTTTACAAGTATAATCTTCAGAGATCGAATTTTCCATTCAGGCTGCAGGACTATTTCCATAAGTTTAATAGGTTTGGTTTTAATTTATACTCAAGGTCATATTGGAAACGGGGATCACAGTGTAGAACTCTGTTGTTCCTGTTGGTAGGAACTTCTTATTTTCTCTGAGACATCTCAAAGTAGAGCTCAGTGGCAAGTCCTGACCCATCTAATGAGTCAAGATATTCGTGATAAGCAGGTCATTTTTCCATTATGCTTTTGTGTGCATAAAAAAAGTATTGTGTCACCCACATGGTTTCACATATGACATTAACGCGATTCATTGTAGTCATATGGTGCAGAAACCAGTTTTTTCAGAGCAATCACTAACCTATACGACAGAATTCTTCATCGGTCTTTAAAATCTCAGCACCATTATTCAGTCCTTGGGCACATTTAAAAATGGACTTTCAAATTTTAAAAGCTGGTGGAAAATAAATTTATAACATTGCAGGAGGGCTGTTCATCAATACCCATCAAAAGCAATCGCGTGTAATTTGTTTCAGCAATTCTGTCATAAAATTCATCCTACAAAAATTTCATGAAACTGGGGTTATCAAAATAGAAAAACTTAAAGGCCATCGTGATATACAAGAATCGTGGTTAAGCTACATAAAACTGGTTAAATGGGAGACAAGGAAAGTATTTTAAAATACAAATATTTTCATGAGTTAGGAGCAAAATTAAAACATCAGGTTGCAAAACTACATGAGCACAACCCCTTTTTTGGAGAACAATACCTAGATGGGAAAAAGGGAGAGGATATCTACCAATATTGCCACTGCATCTTTAGGTTAAAGAATGGTCATGATTTCTACTGTCTTATTGGTAGCTACAGGTGTTTTCTAACTTTCTGCAGTGAACATGAGTTGCTTTAGCAATAAGGAAAATAACTCTGGAAAACAGTATGGAGGTTCCTCAAAAAAATTAAAAATAGAACTACCCTACACCCCAGCAATTGCACTAGGAGGTATTTATCCAGAGGATACAAAAATGCTGACTTGAGGGGCCCCAGCACCCCAATGTTTATAGCAGCACTATCCACAATAGCCAATTTATGGAAAGAGCCCAAATGTTCATCAACTGACGAATGGATAAAGAAGATGTGGGATATGTATATAATGGACTATTACTCAGTGATCAAAAAGAATGAAATCTTGCTATTTGCAACAATATGGATGAAACTAGACTGTATGATGCTCAGTGACGTAAGTCAGTCAGAGGAAGATACATACCATATGATTTCACTCATATGTGGAATTTAAGAAATAAAACAGATGAACAGGGAAGGGAAGGAAAAATAAGATTAAAAACAGAAAGGGAGGCAAACCATAAGAGTCTCTTAAATGCAGAGAACAAACTGAGAGTTGCTAGAGGGGAGGTGGGTGGGGGTTCAGGCTAGATGGGCAACAGGCATTACGGAAGGCACTTGCTAGGATGAGCCCTGGGTGTTATATGGAAGTGATGAATTAAAAATTCTACTCCTGAAATAATGAATGAATGAATGAATAAATAGGAAAAGGAAAAATAAATTTTAAAATCCTGGGAAAAAAAAGAAAAAAGATAAAAGAAAGCTATCATTGATATTTACACGAGTCTTTCGCACAGCATTGAAAAAAGCAAACCGCCTAGTGCAGGAATAGCAGGTACCCCACACCCAGGGGACCCCACTCACCAATCTGAGCACTTTGCCCTGGGCAACCTTGATGGGACCCAGTTTTCCTCAGCACCGTGCTCTTAATTATCCATTCATCCCAGCTGGCGTGAGAAATGCAACCTGTTCACCAACTCAGCTCTATCAAAACAAAACAAGCAAAACACAGTAGAACTCTCTCCCCCTCCGGGGTTGAGATTCTCTTGTTGCATTCCATTGTTTTCTATAACAGTGGTTTTAAAAAAAATATTTAATTTATTTATTTATTTTGAGAGAGAGAGAGAGAGCAAGGAAGGGACAGAGGGAGAGAGAGAATTCCAAGCAGACTCCACGCTGTCAGCACAGAGCCTGATGTGGGGCTCGAACTCACAAACTGTGAGATCACGACCTGGGCCAAAATCAAGAGTCAGACTCTTTTTTTTTTTTAAATTTTTTTTTTCAACGTTTATTTATTTTTGGGACAGAGAGAGACAGAGCATGAACGGGGGAGGGGCAGAGAGAGAGGGAGACACAGAACCGGAAACAGGCTCCAGGCTCTGAGCCATCAGCCCAGAGCCTGACGCGGGGCTCGAACTCACGGACTGCGAGATCGTGACCTGGCTGAAGTCGGACGCTTAACCGACTGCGCCACCCAGGCGCCCCTCAAGAGTCAGACTCTTAACCAACTGAGCCACCAGGCGCGCCTATGATAGTGTGTTAATTTCTCCACTCGTAAAAACTTCTTTCCTTCCAAGGAAGTAATGTAGATGTATAAAATGGTAGATGTGAGGCCAGATGTCTTTCTCGGAGAGAAAAAAAATAATGCCTTAAATCAGGTTCATAGTTCAATTGTTCTCACAAGATCAGATACGGATGGGAGGCCTGTGGATGAGAACTTTCTCTCCATCCACCTCCCCACCCCCGCCAAAGTCTATCAAACTTTGTCTTTTGTGCATAGCAAATCTTACTCTTTGATTATTCTTCCAACTACTGGTTAGAACAATAAATACAGTGTAACATAATTCATGTCTTCTTGGTATTGAAGTCCAAGGCCTCACCCTTGTAAGGAAAGTGGTCTAGGACCCTCATACTGGAAGTCCCTTCTTAGATGCAGCACTTACAGGTTCAGTGGGTGTGGAACAGAGCTAACCGAGTGAAATTTATCTGGATTAAAAATGAAATTATTTCCTCAGATGATTTCTCTCTTCATAAGGTACACTCATTTCAAAATCTAGGTCTTTTTAAACTCACTTTTTTTTTTCTTACTGGTGATTAATTGAAAAGGGGGGAGGCAAAAGTCTTCCCTGTTTTATGATATTTAGTACTGTCCCCCCCATCTCCTTTTCTCCCCAAAATAATTCCTCTTCCTCTTCCTGAAGACAATACTTCTTTCTTCTTCCCAGGCATTTATAAAAATGTCCTCATTGAATTTCGCAGTAACATCTGTGTGAAGCTCCTTCAGGTTTCAGGAAATGGAGATACACTTCTTGGGTTTTCTCTGTATGCGGTGTTTCTTGTAAAACTCGCTGAGAGACATTAGCAGCTGCAGAACTGGAAGGCTATTCCCTCTGTCAGGAGGTGACAGTGGCTTATGTTCCAAACGTCTTGTTTGTAAGTGGCCCAATAGCAACAACCCTACTCATACCTCAGTGTTCTGGACCCCACTTCCGTCATTAAATGTCTTCCTTCTCTATCACCAACTACTTCCTTGTTGTCTCCTTCCCCTGTCATGGCTTCTGCGTACTTCCTTCTCTCTGTGCTTTGCTCCTGTTCTGCTCTACTCTGTGTCGCCTCTCTGTGTGTGTCTCATTCAGACTCCTCAAGAAAGAGCATGGTTGGCCATCCAGTCGTCCCCTAGTACCAGGTGGAGAACCTCCACGAGGCAGCAGACTTTTTAGGCTGCTGCCCAGACTATAAATGGCTGCCTTTGTGTTGGTTGATGATCTCCTTCCTATCAGGTGTTTCTCTGCCCAAGAAACATCTCAGAAATGGCCGTAGATTCAGCAAGTTCATATTCCATGACCTATCCTGGTAGATCAGTTTCCTAGATTACTCTGTGAACTATAAGGTGACGTGGCATTTAGCGCAATAAAAAGAGGCCTGATTGCCTGATTGCCTGTCAGTCAGAGATTACATACGGGGATCTCAGAAATCATAGGAGGAGGGAAGTGTAATAGTTTGAGAAAATGTTGAAAAATGTAGGAGATTACGATTTGCCTGCTCACCTGATCCTTCAAAGTAAATGGAAGACAAGATCTGGCTCTGAGTTTCTTTATTTCTTTTTAATCTTTTTTAATATTTATTTTTGAGAGAGAGAGAGAGAGAGAGAGAGAGAGAGAAAGTGAGCATGTGGGGGGGGGGGGGAGGGACAGAGAGAGAGGGAGACACAGAATCCAAAGCAGGCTCCGGGCTCTGAGCTGTCAGCACAGAGCCCGACGTGGGGCTCGAACCCACGAGCCGGGAGATCATGACCTGAGCTGAAGTTGGGTGCTTAACTGACTGAGCCACCCAGACACCCCTAATGTCTTCAAAACCATTATATGAAATGCATCCTTGATTACCTAGGTTATACTAGAAAATATGGTTTCATTACTGAAAAAAAAATTGATAGATTTTAACAATGTGACTTGTTTAACGTTCACATTTTTTTTACAAGAAACATTCTCTATCTTGACATGGGCGGTGGTTCCAAGGGTACATACAAATGGAGGGAAAAAAAAGAAGTCATCGAGCTGGATGCTTAAGGTTAGTGAACTTGATGCACTTGATGCTGTTTTTCAATTCAAAGGACACTGCGTGATTTCTTTCTTCCTTCCCATCCTTGTCTTGGCCAAATCTGCTCCAGCTCGAGGCTCTAGACTAAATATGGCCTACGCTGCACTCTCTTCCCTTCCTGTTACTCTACCCCAGGTCAATCACCTCTTCTGACGCAGTCCTGATCTGCTTCTGTCTTCATCAGGTGCCCTTATTTAAATAACTCTTGTGCCCGTCTCTTACCGCCTACTTAGCAGTGCGCTTCCCGGAGGCAGTCATCATCCTTTATTTTGCCTTTATGTCTCCGTGGCAACCGGCACAGGACTCAGCTCATAGTAGGATTCCATTAAGGACATGACTCCAGGAATAGCGGAACTTCCAGGAACCATAGAGACTGATGGCCCTCTTTCTTTTTTTTTCTGAAAGAGATCGATAATATACAGGGTGTACGTAGGGAAAGACAAACAGGCACTGATTTTTTTGTTAACTAATAAAAACGTTATCACTTTACTTACGTTAAATTGCTACACGTGAGATCACACTAGCCATTTTGAAGCCTACAATTCAGTGGCTTTTGGTAGAGTCACAATATTGTGCGATCGCTGCTTCCAACATATTTTCATTGGCCCCAGAGAAAACCCCATATTCATTAAGCAGGCTCCTCTGTCTCTTCCTTATCCCCGGCTCCTGGGACAACCACTGATCTGCTTTCTGTCTCCATAGATTCGCCTATTCTGGACATTTCATATAAATGGAATTGTACGATATGTAGCCTTTTGTGTCTGACGTCTTTCATTTAGCATAATGTGTTCGGGGTTCATCCACAGGTTATCGCGTATCAGTGTCTTATTCCTTTGTATGGCTGAAGTCCTAATGGGTTTTTTTTTGGGGGGGGGTCAGGAGAGCACAAGTAGGGGAGGGGCAGAGAGAGGGGGACTGAGGATCCCAAGTGGGCTCTGCGCTGACAGAGGTGGGGCTTGAACTCACAAACCGCGAGAACATGACGTGAGCCGAAGTCAGATGCTCAACCGGCTGAGCCATCCAGGCGCCCCCGAAGTACTAATATTTTTAAGCACAAAACACCAGATACCATGCCAGCTACCTTCCATATGTAAGTAGTCCCCGTAACAGCCCTAAAATTCATAAGCAGTATTATCCTTATTTTTACAGACCTGAATGCTAAGGTTCCCAGAAGTGACGTGTCTCGCCCGAGTTTGGAAAGCCAACCCACCAGCCAGCCTAGTTTGGGAGCCACGTTCCTGACCACACCGAGTTGTCTCTCTTGCTAGGATCCTTCCTTACTTTACGTCTGGGTCTGGTCATGCATTCCCTGATGTCATATCAGTGACATCGCCTGACATTTCAGGGTGGGCCAAACAGACCCTTGTTTGTGGTTTCCCTTGTTTGAAATCACCTGTCGGTTCTCAATATAGATACTGAAAACTTCCCAGAAATTTCCATTGCTCTCCAGGGGTGTGTAACTAAAGTTTCAGCCGACTGAAACGTGAAAGCAATTTTCCCTCATCGCCTGGAGATCATCAGAGAGGAAGACCTCATCCGGCTCGCTTTAAACTGGTGAAAAGAGGGAGTGCTTTGAATATGCATGAGCATCACCGAGGCGGCAACAGCAGAGGTGGATTTTAATAATTAATTCATTAGGCCAATTTATTTCTCTAATTGGTTGTGAAGCTTTGTCAACTAGGAGATAGTAAAAACAATTAAGAATTTTTAAAAGAATTTAAAACTTGGAGTTTGGATGTTAACGATGCACAGAGAGACAAAAGCAGACAGGAGGCCCTAATTATTTCTTAAATAAGCGTTTAAATATTTACAAATTGCACTTCAGCGAAACTCGTGTTTACTTTTATGGACGTGTGCCGTCTCCATTTGTGCTGGGATTGTGGTTCCCGAACACAGGCCCTGAGGGCCTTTTTCCGGTTGAAGGGGCCGCATTCTTAACCTTGGATTCATGAACCTTTTCAGGGGGTCTGGTGACACCTTGAAATGATCTGGAACACGTTCCAGCTCTGGAACGCGTGCATTTTTTTCTGAAACGGGAATGCGGTGTAAGGAGCTGCAGCAGGGGCTCGGAGCCCAGTGTTGGAAAGGCTGTCCCTTCATACCTTCCACCTGTCCCTCTCTTACTAGTAAACCAACTGTACAGCCAGCTCAGAGCCTGCAGCAAACTCCAGGGGCAGCTAGAGGAAGGCTAACACTAGAAGCAGTCAGTTTCCGGAGATGATTTTCTGGAGGTGCAGGAAGCAAGAATGAGCAGAACCTTACAACTCAAAAAGCGTGGTCCACAGACCAGCCACACCAGCATCCCTGGGGAGCTTGTTAGACACGTAGAATCTCAGGCCCCACCCAGATCTCCTGGATCGGAGTCTGTATTTTTAACTGGGTGCCCAGGGATTCCTAGACCCGGTAGAGCCTGAGAAACACAGGTCGGGCTAGTGCGCTTTTCCAGACACCGCCGTCCCTTCTCAGCACGGCCCCTTCTGCTCCGTCCCCCGTAGGAAGCCACATCCTCTTCCATCAGGGCCCTGATTCTAGCCCCTCCATGTCACGCGGGGTTCCTGTTGCTCTCTGATGTCACCTTATGGAAGTGGCAGTTTCTAACGCATGTGCTGTCGGCTCCAGCCTCTGTCTGGTGCACAGACTCCTGTGACCACCCTCTCTTGATGGTGCTGGGATAAGAAGAGAGGAAGGAATGGGAAGGTTAGGGTCTCCGGTCACCTTCTCCATGGGCCATACGGCCTTGAGCAGGTCACGGCCTCCTGTGCTCGGTACCCTCATCTTCAGCCTTCGCGGGACTGGGGTAACTGTTTTCTTCTTTTCTAAAGCCACTTTATTGAGGTATGAGTGGCATGTCAAAGTATGTTCATGCATCATGTGTCCAACTTGATGAGTTTGGGCATAGATATGCCCCCCACGAAGCCATCACCACCCCCATAGCCCTCACTCCCCAAAGCGTCCTCGTGCCCCCCTTTTTATGATTATCACTGTTATTGTGGTATGATTACTATTTTGTGGTTCTTCTTATGAAGTGTGCTTAACATAAGGTCTACCTTCCCAGCAAAGTTTAAGTGCAGGCTACAGCATGATTAGCTCTCGGCACTACTCTGCATCGTACGTCTCCCCCTCCTTAGGGATTCTGAGTTACCATGGCTGCTTTATGGCACCCAGAGCCACATCCTTGGTCCTTTTGCGAGGCGTCCTCCATCAGGTGTGCCGCGGAACGCGACACGCTTCGCGTGCGTTGAGCAGGGTTGCAAATTCCTCTGCGACAAAATGAGAAGATTAATTTTTGAGCTTCAGTACTTGGTGTTTATCTGTTGTGGTGCTGTCATTGCAATGATACAGTCTCCCATGCAGACAATTAAAAATCAGGCTGATGGAATCTGTCCTAATTGCTTTGCCTTGAATCATAATTCAGTGAAGAAGCATCGCCCGTGCAATAGGAGAGCCGCACGCTTTGTTTGAAGGTTCACTGTTGCTTTGACTTCCTGTAGATACCGCTCTCTTCCTCCAGAACATCTCAAGGACCCCCTCTCCCCAGCCAAAGCCAGGGACTTAGGAGGAATGGCTTTGGTGGCGCCTACAATTCCTTTTCCCTCTACTCTTAAACCCCAGGGCTGTCCCCATGTGACCCCCTCAACAGGCTACCCAAAATTCCCTTCTCCACTGAGAGCTTCGCACTTGGATATTTACTTGCGTCTTCCTACATCGAACTTACCTGTTTTAATCGTTCCCTCGGAAGCCAGATCACTGCTGCTAAAGAGCAAACGTGGCAAATTAATCTGTTCGCAAGCACTGAATAGTGGGTGCTAGTGAAGTTATTTCTTTGTGCTTTCCAAATGGAAAAGGAAGACGATCATCATTCTCCTCTTGTCACGGAGCGTGAGTGACAGTCACATGGGGGCGTGGGGAGGAGTGATGAGGGAACAGCTCCTTAACTCCATCTTCTCCCAAATTAAGTCAAACTGGAGAAATCCCAGCTCACGCCCACAACAGGGGACCGAATACGGGCTTTGGGGGAAATGAAAAGAGGGATCTGATGAATTGTTCTTTGGTTATTTTTTTTTCTTCTATATTTTTTGTCCCTTTGTCTCTTTTCTGCCATAGACAGCTTCTGTTCTCCAACTGAACACATTAACAGTAGGTAGAGCCTTTCCATGCGAACCTAATGGCATTTATGAAGTTTAGTCCCCTTCTGCTGGTGTGTGCCCATCTTCCAGGGGAGCGAGGCAGACAGTCACGTGCCTAGGCTCAGTTTGTGAGGGAAAGAATCTCTCCAATGTGGACAAGACAAGAGCATGTTATTTGAGCACACTCAGGGGTGTGGATCCTCTTTGGGTGTGTAAATAACAGTTGTACATAAATATTATTACGTTCTAGAACGTTCTACCAATGCTACTTTAAATGGCTCCCTATTGACTCCGAATTGGAACTGAGTTAATGATTCTTTCTTTTTTAAGTTTATTTATTTATTTTGAGATAACGTGAGCAGGGGAGAGACAGAGAGAGAGAGACAGAGAGAGAGAGAGAGAGAGAGAGAGAGAGAGAGGGAAAGAGAGAGAATCCCAAGCAGGCTCTGCACTGTCAGCACAGAGCCTGATGCGCGGCTCAAACTCACAAACCGTGAGATCACGTCCTGAGCCGAAACCAAGAGCCAGACACTTAACCATCTGAGCCACCCAGGCGCCCCTGAGTTAATGATTCTTAATTTAAATGAACAGTGGCATTAACATGAGGAAGCTGTCAACTTACCTCCTTAAGGTACTGGATGATACCCGATCTATTCAAAAGAGGTGTAAACTTCGTAACCACTTAGGAGAGATGGTTTTTCAGACCCATTCCTTCTGAGTCCCAAAGAATGGATGTCATCTCTTAAACATTTTATCCCTCTCTTGATCTGAGGTTCTCTCTAAGGTAAAATCAGTCATTCCCTTTAGTCGTTTCGACTTCCGTAATTAAACACTGTGGTTGTGTACGTAGGGTTTCATGTTCGGGGGAGACAAAGCCTGGTTCGGCTCCCTCCCTAGGGACACGTCACTAGTCTGAGATGGAGGGGACTCTTGAGGGGCTCGTATTAGGGGACACCCTAGTTTGGAGACCTCTATCCGTGCGCCACTGTCCTGCAAAATCATATCTGATACTTTTCGTCCATCTTCATAACCTGAAAGTAGCCTACAGTGTTTCAGAAGTGGGAAAATCCTGTTTTCACCTACAGCAATTGCAATAGCCCCAGCTTGGAAGAGAGGCTTTGATTTTTTTTTTTCCTTTTGTTTTGAAAACTCTTTCCAATTTTATTAACAAACCAGAGAGGTCAGAAGGATGTGTTGACAAGTGTCAAAAGATTTCGTGAGTCCCATTTCAAGAAAGAAGACCAAATGATCAGAGCAGTATTTACATCCTACTGGAGTAGGATGTGTAATGGAATTATGGCTTCGCGGTGAGAGCCCCTGCTGGGTTTAGCTGTGAGAAAGAAAATAAGAAACCACTCTGGCAACTGAGAAGGCCACTCATGGTTTATACTGAAGAAGGGGAGAGAAAGGAGAAATAAGGCAGTGTGTGTGCGTGTGCATGCGTGTGCCTTGTGCAGGTGTGTAACGACAGGGTTCTTCAGTGGTGTTACGGCTTCCCTGATTGTCAGCAAAGTACAAATTTGGTTACGCTTGCGTAGTGATCTGAAGATGACATTTTTCATAAATGCTTACTGCCTTTGGGTATTTTTAGTCAGTGGTGGGAGAAAAAGGCACTTTTGCAAAGGGGATTTTAACCAAGGAGATAGCGATGGCAAAATTAGGAAGCAGGTGAAGTTTCTCCTTCTGTCTCCCTTGTCTGCAAACTATTTACTGCTCTCCATACCTCCTTCCGACTTCTCCGTCCATTAAATCCTGGGAAAATAGTTTTAAACTTCTTCATAGCAATGATAAATGGCTTGGTAGGCCATGAAGTAAAATGGTCAAGGGTCAGAAAGATCTGGGATCGAATCCTGGCTCTGCCAGATACCGTGGAATCTTTCCACATACAAGGTCAACTTTCCGAGCCTCAGTTTCTTAAACTCAAAAGTGGGAAGAATCAAATTTTCTTGGTGAAATGCTATGATTGAGTGAGATAATGCTATAAAGCACTGAGCATAGGAGTTGGGACACAGTAAGTGACAAATTAATGACAGCTTTTGTTATTGCTGTATTTCGTCATCCTTAAAAGGAGAAAAGAGATTTCAAATCTTTGGAATTTTTCTGACAGTAATTGGAAGACTTTGGTTATATTTTCTAGGAAAGGGAAATCCTGGAATCAATCCACTTTCTATTGGGAAGGGAGGCTGTATGTATTGCACAAGATCACCGCTACTTAAAAACAAGCAAATGTTTAATTAATTTTCTTCAGCTTTATTGAGGTATAATTGACCCATAAAATTGCAAGGTAGTTAAAGGGTACGTCGTGGTGCTTTAATATATGCATACACTGGGAAAGGATTCCCCCCACCTAGTTAATTCGCACACCCGTCACCTCATACTTAAGTTCTGCTGTCTCAGAAGTGTTCAGTTATATAATATAGCATTATCAACTGTAGTCACCATGTTTCACATTTCTCTCCTCAGACTTTGTTCATCCTCCAACTCACTTTGTACCTTTTTACCAACTTCTCCCTGTTGCTCCCACCCTCCCCAGTACCTGAGAACCATTTTTATACTCTGTTGCAATGAGTCAGACTTTTTTTTTTTTTTAAGATTCTACACGTAAGTGATATCATTAGTATTTGTCTTTCTCTGCCTGGCTTATTTCACTTGCCATAACACCTCCAAGGTCTGTCCACGTAGTCCCAGATGGCAGGAATTCCTTCTTTTTCATGGCTGTGTAATGTTCCATTGTGCATGTAGATCGTCTCTTCCCATTCATCTGTTGATGTGCGCTTAGGTTGTTTCCAAAATTTGGTTATTGTGAATAATGTTGTAATGAGGATGGGAATGTGTGTATCTCTTCAATATCCTGTTTTCATTTCCTTTGGATATGTATCCAGAAGTGGGATTGTTGGATCATATCATACTTCTGTTTTTAGCAAAACCTCCATTCTGGTTTTCTGTATTTTTAAAATTTCTTTTAATGTTTATTTTTTTAAGAGGAAAAGAGAGACAGAGCGTGAGAGGAGCAGAAAGAGAGGGAGATACAGAGTCCAAAGTTCCAGGCTCTGAGCTGTCAGCAGACAGCCCGATGTGGGGCCCGAACCCACAAACTGTAAGATCATGACTTGAGCTGAAATCAGACGGTCAACCAACTGAGCCACCCAGGCGCCCCATACTGGTTTTCTATAGTGGCTGAACCTATTCACATTCCCACCATCAGGACACAAGGCTTCCCTTTCTCCACATCCTTGCCAACACTTGTTATCTCTTGACTTTGAATGATGGCCATTCTAACAGATGGGAGGTGATATCTCATTATGGTTTTGATTTGCATCTCCCTGGTGATGAGTGATGTAAGGCACCTTTTCATGAACTTGTTGGCCATTTATGTGCCTTCTTTAGAAAAATGTCTATGTAGTTCCTGTGCTTATTTTTTTTTATTGTATTGTTTGGGTTTGTTTTGTCTTGTTTTGCTTGCTTTTGAGCTATCTAGTCCCTTATATATTTTGGATATTAACCTCTTATCAGACATATGATTTGCACACACTTTCTCCATTTCCATAGGTTGTCTTTTCATTTTGCTGATGGTTTCCTTCTTTGTACAGAAGCTTTTTAGTTTGATGTACTTCAGCTTGTTTAATTTTGCTTTGGCTGCCTTTGCTTTGGGTGTCAAATCCCCAAAAACAAGTCATTGCCAAGACCGATGTCAAGCAGCTTACCCTCTGTGTTTTCTTCTAGGAGTTTTGTGGCTTCGGGTCTTACGTTCGAGTCTTTAATGCATTTTGAGTTGATTTTTGTGTGTGGTGAGATGGGGGTCGAGTGTCATTCTTTCACACGTGGCTGTCCAGTTTTCCCTACACCAGTCCCTGAAGACACTGCCCTTCCCCCACTGAATATTTTTGGCTCCTTTGTCATAAATCAATTGATCCACATATGCCCAAGTTTACTTCTGGGTTGTGTATTCTGTTGGATTGATTTATGTGCTTATTTTTGTGCCAGTACCATGCTGCTTAGATTATTGTGAAAATCAGGAAGTGTGATGCTTGTAGGTTTGCCCTTCGTTCTCAAGGTTGCTTGGGCTATTCAGGCTCTTTTGTGGTTCCATAACGATTTTAGAATTGTTTTTTTTTTTTTTTCTATTTCTTTCAAAAATGTCATTGGAGTTTTCACCAGGATGCTATTGAATCTGTACATTGTTTGGGTAGGATGGACATTTTATTTATTTATTTTTCAACGTTTTTATTTATTTTTGGGACAGAGAGAGACAGAGCATGAACGGGGGAGGGGCAGAGAGAGAGGGAGACACAGCATCGGAAACAGGCTCCAGGCTCTGAGCCATCAGCCCAGAGCCCGACGCGGGGCTCGAACTCACGGACCGCGAGATCGTGACCTGGCTGAAGTCGGACGCTTAACCGACTGCGCCACCCAGGCGCCCCTAGGATGGACATTTTAAGCAGACACTTACTTTTAAATTATTTTCTTTGGGGGGAGTGTGAGCGTGTATCATTTAGCATATACGATGCGACAAACCATTCCCCAAACTGAGCCTACAGCAGCATTTGTTATTTCTCATGATTCTGTGGATCGTCTGGATGCTTCTTTTGGTCTGAGCCAGCCTTGCGGGGGCTGGCTGGCCAAGAATGGTCTCACTCACATGACTGAGCCTCAGCTGAGACAGCGGAGGTGCCTGGGCTGGTTGGAGCCCGTGACGTCAGGCAGGAGGCTCACCTCAGCCTTTGGATGTGGTGGCACAAGGATTCCCAGTAGCTAGAAAGGGTAAATCCCAATAAGCAAGCACTTTTTAAGTCTCTGTTGGCTAATCCGTCAAAGCCGATGCAGATTGAAGAAGCATAACATCCATCACTCGCTGGGAGTTACTACAAAACAACCCCCCGTGACTATTCAGACTCCACGATACAGACATTTTAGGTTAGCCAGCCCTTCTAATCCCCATACACAGCTATAAAGAGAGCTCTTTAGAATATTCTGTGGCGCGTCCACAGCTTTGTTCCAATAAAAAATCAAAACCTTTAGGAAAAGTGCAACACTTCGTAGAGCACCGAATCATCATCTATATATAATTCTTGGCCTTTCAATCTCTGCTAGGTTTCCCAGTAAGAAAGTCTTTGGAAGTGTCATAAAAACGTGAAAGGGACAAGGAAAAATAAGGCATTGTTATCATCTCTCAGGAGTGGATAGGGTGGCTTTCGTTCCTCCCCCCCCCCTTTATTATTTTATTTATTTATTTCTTTGGTTTGGTTTTGGTGAGAACAATGATGACTTTTTTTTTTTTTTCAGAGAATGCTCACACAGACAGTTCTCGTATTTTAGTCATCTGGTTTCTATTCTTAATCAGAAAAACGACATTGGTATACCTTTTTAAGTTTGAAATAATACAGAGTTGAGATTGTAAACGAAATGTTTGGCACTTTGATTTCAAATTAATTTCCATTTTCTCTTGCCAACGATGGAAGCTGTGCCTTTGTAAATCTCCCTGGGGAGTAACCCTTCTGGTAAGGGCATGTTGCTTGAAGATAAGAGATGGGATGAGAAGGAGAAAAGGGCCGGAGGAGAGGGAAACCGTGCAAGTGACAGGTAGTGGGAAATTGCATAAAGCGCCTCTTTGCTCTGAAACAAGTTTCCATTGTCTTTAGAAACATTAAAAATACTTGATCACAGGGGCGCCTGGGTGGCTGTCCGACTTCAGCTCAGGTCAGCATCTCGTGGTTCACGAGTTCAAGCCCCGCATTGGGCTCTGTGCTGACAGCTCAGAGGCTGGAGCCTGCTATGGATTCTGTGTTTCCTTCTCTCTCTGCCCCTCCCCGCCCCTCACACACACACACACAAATGAATAAACATTAAAAAAAAATTTAATTTAAAAAACACTTGTTCGGGGGCGCCTGGGTGGCGCAGTCGGTTAAGCGTCCGACTTCAGCCAGGTCACGATCTTGCAGTCTGTGAGTTCGAGCCCCGCGTCAGGCTCTGGGCTGATGGCACAGAGCCTGGAGCCTATTTCCGATTCTGTGTCTCCCTCTCTCTCTGCCCCTCCCCCGTTCATGCTCTGTCTCTCTCTGTCCCAAAAATAAATAAACGTTGAAAAAAAAAATTAAAAAAAAAATAAATAAAAAACACTTGTTCGCAGATAATGTTATGACACAGCGAGCACTCAATCGTGTATGCCACACATTTTATAAATAAGGAAGGGAGGGGCGCCTGGCCGACTTGGTTGGAGGAGCACTCAACTCTTGGTCTCGGGATTGTAGGTTCAAGCCCCACATTGGGTGTAGAGATTACTTAAAAATAAAATCTTAAAGAAACACAACAAATAAGGACGGGAGGTTAAATAAGCTGCTAAGCTTCACCCACCCTGATCCACGTTGGAACCCAGACCTAAGAGTAAACAAATTGAACAATCTGATTTTACTCTGTCTTGGTGAATGGTGTTCAGGAATGTGAGAACGCCTTGAGAGAAACTTTTGGAGAGGCTAATTCTATTTGCAAGCCACACGAGGAGACCATGGTTGAGGTGTACCCCCCTGGCCTCAAGCCGAAAAAGATGAGACTTAAGAAAATGGTCAGGAGAGGGGCGCCTGGGTGGCTCAGTCGGTTGGGCGTCCGACTTCGGCTCAGGTCGTGATCTCACGGTTTGTGAGTTCGAGCCCCACGTCGGGCTCTGTGCCGACAGCTCAGAGCCTGGAGCCTGCTTCGGATTCTGTGTCTCCCTCTCTCGGCCCCTCCCCTGTCTATCTCTCTCACATGCACACAAAAGTACATAAACATCAAAAACTATTTAAAAAACAAAAAGGGAAATCACAAGGAGAGTCTGTTTTGGGTCGTGTGGTGCTGGGGGAGCACAGCAGCTGCTGTAGGACTCGGGCGGAAGAAACATGAAAGACAGGAGCCTCAGTGCAGCCACAGAACAGAGATCTGTGGTTTCTGGAAGTCACTGGCCTCCTGTCAACTAACCGTCAAAGGTGTGTGTTTCCAGGGAATGAGACGTGGGCAGAAATAGCAAACTGACCCGGAGCTCCTAACTGGACTTCGGCACCTGGAGGGACAGTGAGATCCCAACAGGGAAACCCTGTATAACAATGGGCTTCTGAGAACCCGAGACCTAGTGGGAAGCCGCAAGGAGCCAGCCAGTCCCCTGGTTGGGGATCTCCTAGGGAGAGACGCCAAGCAGATGGTGGCTGGGGGACAGCTGGGGGACAGCTGGGTGGGAGGCCTTTTGACACTTTGCAAAGCTGTCTGTGAGGGACAGTTGACTTTAAAACTCTGCCCCAACCAGAAGAAACCGATGCCGGCTCACGACGGTCCTAAGCAACGAAGACATCCCCTGAGCCTTATCTGTCTCTTTCCACGACTTTCCTGAATCCTGGGGGAGAAGGAGCGTGTAGAGAGTGTGGGTCGAGGGCAGTAAGGAGGGCAGAAACTCCAGGCCGGAAGGAAATAAGTGTGCGATGAAAACAGAGTTTTCTGGACATATTAATTACCGAATTGACAGTGTTTCAAGGTCTGCAGTGAGAAAAGGATTTTGTATTTTCTTTTGTTTTGTTTTGTTCTTCTCTCTGAAAAGTGGCTGAGCATTCGTCACGGCACAAAACCTGACCGTCTGTGGTGGCTGTGCCATTTACTAGTGTCCATATAACCTTGGGCAGCTTACTTATATTCTCTATGCTTAGATTTCTATTTTTTTTTTTTTTTAGTGTTTATTTTTAAGACAGAGACAGAGCATGAGTGGGGGAGGGGCGGGCAGAAAGGGAAACACAGAATCCGAAGCAGGTTCCAGGTTCTGAGCTGTCAGCACAGAGCCCGACGCAGGGCTCAAACTCACGAACCGTGAGATCATGACCCGAGCCAAAGTCGGACGCTTAACCGACTGAGCCACCCAGGTGCCCCTCTATGCTTAGATTTCTAATTCCACGAAATGGGAGGATGAGTGTCCCCTTTTCATGCGACTTGGGAGGAGAGGAAATAAGTTGACGTGTCTCAAGTGCGTCGAAGAGGAAATGACACGTGGGGACCACGAAGTGGGGTATCTCCAATGAAGTTGGTGAAAATCCACACAGTGAATCCACGAAGTTAGTGTGAAAACATCACTGGGTAGTGAAGTTGTGGGTACGTTTGTCCTGTTGGCTTTCATACGGATTGGAGATCTGCGTGACACGTAAAAGTGCTAGAAGCAAGGGGCGCCTGGGTGGCTCAGTCGGTTAAGTGTCCAACTTCCGCTCAGGTCATGATGCACGGTTCGTGGGTTCCAGCCCCACGTCGGGCTCTGTGCTGACAGCTCGGAGCCTGGAGCCTGCTTCAATTCTGTGTCTCCCTCTCTCTCTGCCCCTCCACCACTTGAGGTCTCTCTCTCTCTCTCTCTCTCAAAAATAAATAAACATTTAAAAACGTGCTGGACGTGAGCTGACCCACTCGCGTGACCGGAAGAACACAGTACTGTATTGAATTACGCGAATTGACTTTTATAAAAATCCCTCCCTCAGTTGGAGCTAGAGATTCATCCTCTATTTTGATTCTGTCTGTGGTTTCGTCTATTACCGTAATAGGACAGAAGTAGTTTCCTACCAGTAGGTTGTACTCAGCCCTCATTCATTACATGCATTTTTCCCCTTAGTTTGCAGACAAATACAGGCTAAAATTCATTAGCTGTTAGGGATCATTTGCCGCATTGTTAGGGTATGACTACATTGTGATTTTCCGCATTCCTGAATTACCTTTGCCGTGATTTTCCTTCCAAGAGAAGGAAAATTCTGCTGCCTGCCTGATGTCTCTAATGGGATTGTACATCTGCACACGATTAAAGAAGAGAGAAGCCATATAAATATGTTTCACTCTCAATCTACTGCTCTGAAAGAAGAAGGCTTAAGGTTGGATTTCAGAGGGCTTGGGAAGGGGCGGTGAAGGCAGGGATGGAGACCCAGAGGGAAGTAGAAACAATGCTGTCGTATTTCCTAACTCTGTTTTCATCACACACTTAATCCCTTTTCGGCCGTGGAATAGTAGGATCTGTTAATACACCTGGGTCCTGAAGTTTCAGAAGATTAACATTAATACACGTGGTCTGTGTGTGTTTGTGTTTTGATCTAACACTTAGTGTAGTGGTCAAGAGAACACCGGTTCTTGATAAATAATAAATAATAAATAATAAATAATAAAAAGTAACACCCGGGCTTGATTCTGGGCTCTGTCCATCCTCGCTTCAACCCCCCCGCCGCCCCCACCCCGTCCTCACTTCCACCCCACCCCCCAGCCCCTGACCTTGGGCAGGGAACTTCTGCTCTCTGTGCTCAGGTTTCCACCTGTGTAACATGAGTGCCAAGGAAATTAAGTTCATGTATTTAAAGTGTTTAGAAGAGCTAATGACGTTATTAGCTATTACTCGTTACTGCAAATGATAGCTAAGGGTTTAGTATTGTTCTTCTCCATTTTATTTAGAAACATACCAGCGTTTTACAAATGGAATAGAAAAAAATGACCGCAACACCTCAGTTTGTATTAGTACGGCTTATCTCTGTTTTTAAGAAGTTTTGAAAAATCATGTGCGGGAAGGAATAAATCCTACCATTCTTGTTTTTACGTGGCATGTACATTATAAAACTCACATCCAAAAACAGCAATGAGCCTCAACAGCCTATACGCTGCCTTCTTCCTTCCCACCGACTTCCTTCCCGTTTTGTTGTTTGCATTATTATGCTGCTGCTTTTGAAAAATTTTTTTAATGTTTATTTATTTTTGAGAGAGAGAGAGAGAGAGTGCAAGAAGGGGAGGGGCAGAGAGAGAGGGAGACACAGAATCTGAAGCGGTCTCCAGGCTCTGAGCTGTCAGCACAGAGCCTGACATGGGGCTCGAACCCACAAACCGTAAGATCATGACCTGAGCCAAAGTCAGATGCTTACCCGACTGAGCCACCCAGGCGCCCCTACGCTGCTGCTTTTATTTAAAAAAAAATTTTTTTTTTAAACATTTATTTATTTTTGAGACAGAGAGAGACAGAGCATGAACGGGGGAGGGGCAGAGAGAGAGGGAGACACAGAATTGGAAGCAGGCTCCAGGCTCTGAGCCATCAGCCCAGAGCCCGACGCGGGGCTCGAACTCACGGACTGTGAGACCGTGACCTGAGCTGAAGTCGGACGCTTAACCGACTGAGCCACCCAGGCGCCCCTATGCTGCTGCTTTTAAAACAAAGATATTCATGTGCCTCCTCTTACATCAGGACCTTTTTTGAAAGAAACTACCCAGACTCGGTCTCAGGGCCACATGCCTATTGTTGTAAAGGAATAACTTAGCCTCCATATTGGATGAATGTCCAAATTATACCATTTATTTTAGAAAAAAAAAAATTGGATTTAACACGGGAGGGACACGTCAGGGGCAAATGGCAACCAGAATTGAAGGGTCCCCACGCTCTGCCATCTGGAGCCAACCCCACACTGGGCACCTCGAAAATTCCTTTTCACTGAGAGTACTTGCCCGTTGAGCATATAAACAAGTCCTCCTTGAGCAGTTAGTCAAGCAAGGCATGAAGATCTGCTTTCCTTCAGTTACAGGCCGTTTGGGAATGTTAAACCCAACCAGGCAGGAAGCCAGATAGCAACAGTACAACCTTTAGGTGAACTTGGCAATCCAGCCCTGATCTTGGCTTCAGAGACACCTGGCCATTGCTTTCCCCTGACTCCTTGCTTGTCCTGTCACCCCATACCTTCCGCCTACCCAGCTGTACTTTCCAGAATTTCCTCCTGTCTCCATGTTTGCTCCTTCATCATACGATCCTGTGCAAGTTGCCTCTTTCATCACGAAATTAAGGTTTGCTGCACTCACCATGACTCTCTCGACAACCTCTCCATTCATTAGGAGGTAAGCCTTCAAAATGATGAGCAGAAGGAAAAGAAATGTTAAGAGGAGACTTTTTTTTTTTTGTCTCCACAATGTTAGGTTTACATTAGTAATGAGATTTTTTTTTCCAGATTAAAGTTTTCTTTGAATTTTAATTAATAATTTTAATACATTGGGAGTGTTTTTCAGTATGGTTCTATGCATTCACTTACATTACAAGGCTGTGTCATGTTGAAAGTAATTTTTGCGCCTGGCTAACTCCAAAAAATCCAGACATGTCACTGATTGATTTAGAAA
Source organism: Lynx rufus (assembly GCF_022079265.1). Taxonomy (NCBI): domain Eukaryota; kingdom Metazoa; phylum Chordata; class Mammalia; order Carnivora; family Felidae; genus Lynx; species Lynx rufus. Next base: position 130,529,572 of record NW_025814878.1, read on the forward strand.
CAGGAACACCAATAGACGGTACATTTATTTCATCTTGTTTTCAAGATTTTATTTTTAAGCAATCTTTACATCCAGTGTGGGGCTCGAACTCACAACCCAAAGATCAAGAGTCTCATGCTTCACTGGTTGAGTCAACCAGGCACCCCTCGTGAGCGGGGAAGGTGCAGAGAGCCCAACGTGGGGCTCAAACTCACGAACCGCAAGATCATGACCTGAGCTGAAGCTGGACGCCCAACCACCTGAGCCACCCAGGCGCCCCTCATCTTTTTTTTTTTAATCTACGCATTTACCCTTTTTTCCAGAAAGCAGTTGAACCGCTCACTCACAAGGATACATATCCTCCAACAAGATCGCTTGATTTAAAGTTGTGACACCCCCCTGCCTCCAAAAAAAAGAACAGAAAAAAAAAAATTAAACATAAAGTTGGAAGTAATATAGAGCCCAAGAGGCTAAACACATATATCTTCATGACCCAAATCTTTTCTTTGGAGGAATTCACCTGGTTGACTAGAAAAATGGAAACATAATCAAATTTAGTAGCAATCCCCAGTAGTTACTGGAATCAAATTTAGTAACAGTTCGTCAACTTACAGAACAAGTGACTTTTACACTGCCAGAGAGACTTTCCTGTGGGGACCCAAGTGAAGCCTATTTTGCTGTTTGTTATTCGTTCTCTCTGCCACTCAAGTATTCCAATGACTCTGACATAATTATAGGCTATCCTTGAATCTTCTCTAATTTATTTCTTAAGTACATAATTTATAATCTTTATTACTTGAATATTAACAATAAAAATCACTGGCAATGCATCTGAAACATACTCTGCCAGAGAACCTCCAGGTTTGCACAATGCTCAAGGTCCATAAATCAATATAAAGGAAATAATAGCTCAGGCTAAGGGCAATTAATCTTGAGACAAAGGTTAAGTAGGGATTTCTCCTGTAACTCCTCATGAAAATGAGCACACGTTGATTATCTGGATGCCTTTCTCCCATGACATCCTGACAGAACTAGCAAGAAGTTCCATGGGATTAATTATTTTAACAGCCTTGAAAATAGGCTACGAATAACATTTTTTTTAAAGCACCTAAATAAGCAATTCTGTCCAATACCTACATTTTATCACTTGTCATCTTTATTAATTGCTTCTTATCATAAAGCTGGTTATCATTAAGCTATTGATTTTTTTCGGCAAACAGCCCATCTTGAGATAGTGTTATTGGCAGGGCACCTGGGTGGCTCAGTCAGTTAAGTGTCCGACTTCTGTCCAGGTCATGATCCCACAGCCCGTGAGTTCGAGCCCCGCATCAGGCTCTGGGCTGACAGCTCGGAGCCTGGAGCCTGCTTCGGATTCTGTGTCTCCCTCTCTCTCTGCCCCTCCCCTGTTCACACACACACACTGTCTCTCTCTCAAAAATAAATAAACATTTAAAAAATTTTTAAATAATATTATTGGTTAAAATTCGTCAAGTTTTCCCGAAAGAACTTTTCCTGTCTTTTGCTGAATCACTTTAGATACAAGGGCTATCCAAACAGCTGTTAGAACCTTACTGCATAAACATCGAAGCAACTTCATTCAATGTCTACTGGTTTCGTAGACACTTTGGGGTCACACACCCTTGAGAAAATGATGAAAGCTATAGACCCCTTCCCCATAACAATGCACAACGATTCATCCTATTAAATGTTACTTGCCTTTTCAGAGATGTTACGGACCTCCTAAAACCTATGCAAAGGCCCCTCCACCCCAAAGATGCCATTCCTTCTAACTCAAATAAATTGACGCTGGTTATTTTAAGATATATACACATAAATGAAAGCCGGCATAAACTTTCATAAGTGAAAGTTCTGGGACTTAACTAGAAAGGACCGTAGCATCACTGTGGAGAGATAGACTGTGAAATGTTTTCATTCATGTAAAAGGCAACAAAAGTCCCCACACAGATGGAGATCCAGTTTACTAAAATTAACAGACCCTGATGTTTATAACTGAGAGAATCCTGGAACTCCCAGATATTGATATTATCATGGAAGCAAAAGGAAGCTTAAAAGTGTCCCTCCTTCATGAGAAGACTGGACCTTGGCAGGCACACCAATGATATTAAAAAAGGCTGAAGTGAATTCTGATATCACCTCCAACTATATTATATGACGACATAAAACACAGTTGTATTTTCTGACTTCGATGAGGAAAGGAGTCCTGAAATAAGTAGAATATTTAGGAGCTATCATGATTGGATATTTGGGTCTTTTTGGTACTCATTAGTCATTTTGGTTTTTAGCAATTGCTCAGTGCCTCTCTTTTCCAACAGCAAATTTAATTTGGGGATGGGATTGTCAGGTTAATCCAGAGCTAGAATTATCTGTACAAAGAAGTAACTGTGGGCTCTGATGACCTTGCTAATCTTAACCAATCACAGGTGGCTTAGTGGGTAGGCAACAGAATTGTCATTCTGTGGTTTTGCTAACAGGACGTCAATTGACCAAAAGGATTTATTTATAGATCATGAAATTCTCAGCTTAAAGTGGAACGTTATGCTTCTGTGTTCTCTTACTGGTTAAGAACTCACTGATGTTTCCAGTTTCCTACTTAAAAACTATTAGGGTTGACACTGTATTTTTCCTATAGATTACCTGTCTGTATTCAGCACAAAAACATTACACGTGAGAACCCAGAAACTGAAGCAGATTTAGACTCTATGAGAGGACATAAAATTTTGTGCAGGTATTCTTTTTATACGAAAATAGCTATGAAAAGTAGATGATCAAAGGTATTCTGTGGTGGAATTTACTATTCATTTTTGAGTTTTTTATTGGTGATAATTAGCGTTTTAGTATTACTTTAAATTCACACTTGAGAACTTGGGAAGTGTAATGTTTTGTAAAAAAAGGAGAAGGAAATTCATGAGAATTTAACGGTAGCTTTCTCTGGATGGGTAGGATGATGGATGATTTCTATTCCCCACTGTTTCTTTATCTTTCTTTTCCAATTTTTCTGTTATATACATGTATTGCTCTTATCATGAACAAAAAGCAACAAAAGAAACTCCATTGGGGGGGGGAGAATAGTGTTCTCGGTATAAAAAATGTGGGCCTTTTTATTTTATTTTTTTTTTATTAAAAAAAAATTTTTTTGGGGGGCGCCTGGGTGGCACAGTCGGTTAGGCGTCCGACTTCAGCCAGGTCACGATCTCGCGGTCCGTGAGTTCGAGCCCCGCGTCGGGCTCTGGGCGGATGGCTCAGAGCCTGGAGCCTGTTTCCGATTCTGTGTCTCCCTCTCTCTCTGCCCCTCCCCCGTTCATGCTCTGTCTCTCTCTGTCGCAAAAATAAATAAACGTTGAAAAAAAAAACTAAAAAAAAAAAAAAATTTTTTTTAACGTTTATTTATTTTTGAGACAGAGAGAGACAAAGCATGAACGGGGCAGGGTCAGAAAGAGGGAGACACAGAATCGGAAACAGGCTCCAGGCTCTGAGCCATCCGCCCAGAGCCCGACGCGGGGCTCGAACTCACGGACCGCGAGATCGTGACCTGGCTGAAGTCGGACGCCTAACCGACTGAGCCACCCAGGCTCCCCTGTGGGCCTTTTTAAAAAGCAACTTGGCATAGAAGCACGACATACCTTGTGGCCTTTGGTCAAGGCTGCCACATCGTAGAGGTGAGGAGGGGCGATGCCTGACTTGAAGGGGTGTGAGTGGAGTGTCTCAGAAAAAAAAAAATGTAAAAATCACACATTTCGAGGCTACAGAAGCTTCTTTCCAGTATTGAAAAGAACTATTTACATGAAGTCGTATCTCAGCCTGAGACAACCCCGGGGGACTCTTAGGAGGTTTAATGGAAGAATTTGGGGCCACATTGTAGCCTTAAGGACAAGACCAAGGATTCAAGGGTCTTGGAAAGAGAGAATCTGAAAAAAAAAAAAAAAGCATCGATAGTAAGATATTGGTTTCTTTAAATCTCTGCTGTGTGGCGTCAGCATATTTAAAGCTCACATTGATAATGTCTATATTGAACATGTAAATGAAGATAATGAATTTGATAGAGGGGCACAGAGAGAGAAGCAAAGAGCCTGGAGTTTAGGCTACCAGTCTATTATCAGCTAGTGACAGCATATGATATTCACTTCTTCTAAGACATAAACAACATTATAAAATCTTGATATGTGCAAACCTGACCATATGAAATTATACAAGAACTGATTTTTCAGTTTCCCCCAGAAAAAGAAAATAAAGTTGAAATGCCTGTCCATGTTTTCTGATTAAAAATCCATTATATAACTGCGAGGGATGACATCCTTAATATAGGAGGAAATTTTATCTATGGCTCAGTTGGTTAAGCATCCAACTTTGGCTCAGGTCATGATCTCACGGTGTGTGGGTTGAAGCCCTGCGTCGGGCTCTGTGCTGACAGCTCAGAGCCTGGAGCCTGCTTCGGATTCTGTGTCTCCGTCTCTCTCTGCCCCTCCCCCACTTGTGCTCTGTCTCTCTCTCTCTCTCAAAAGTAAATAAACATTAAAAAAATTTTTTAAAGGAACTAACACACGATCTAAACTAGGAGTCCGAAACAGAATCCACACTATATAACCGATAACTGAATTGTATACTCATAGAGGTTTTGCTTTAGACTAGTGGGCTTCTTCCCAGGTCAAAGCATGTGTCACGCTCTAACATCAACAAAGAAAGTTCATCATGGTCCAGTTGTGGATGTGGAACAGTAAACACTGCAAAATAATTCATGTCTGTAGCATGCCTCAAATAGTTAGACAATTCATCTCTTGTCAACAGGAAGCACTTCTGGGCTTTTTCAACCTGGTCCTGGTATGTGGCAGCAAAGAGATGTTCTAGAGAGTCAAGAATTTATTGTATGAACGATGATGAAGCTCTCAAAGCAAGCAAAATGGAAATGCTTGTATTACATTTAGCGTAATGCTTAAGATTTCATTTATCCTGTTGCTTGTTTCAAAGTTCTCTGCCTCCTGAGATACTCACCCGGAAGAGAACCACTTCCCGCACCCCTCATCGTTTGTTCCCCTTGTGTTGTCAGGCACAAAGAAGTACACGGCAGAGTGCCTGGGTGGCTCAGTGGGTTAAGTGAGCCCAACTCTTTTTTTTTTTTTTTCAACGTTTATTCATTTTTGGGACAGAGAGAGACAGAGCATGAACGGGGGAGGGGCAGAGAGAGAGGGAGACACAGAATCGGAAACAGGCTCCAGGCTCTGAGCCATCAGCCCAGAGCCCGACGCGGGGCTCGAACTCACGGACCGAGAGATCGTGACCTGGCTGAAGTCGGACGCCCAACCGACTGCGCCACCCAGGCGCCCCGATGAGCCCAACTCTTGATTTGGGCTCAGGTCATGATCTCACAGTTTGTGAGATCGAGCCCCGTGTGGAGCTTTGTGCTGACGGTACAGAGCCTGCTTGAGATTCTCTCTCTCTCTCCCCGTCCCTCTGTCTCTCCCCTGCTCCCACTTTCTCTCTCTCTCTCAAAATAAATAAATTTAAATATATATATATTTTTGAAAAGCACATGGGGATATAGAAAGATTGATGAGTCTTTGTCTACACTAAATGTAAAAATACCTTCCCTGAACCAGGACACTTGACCTCTTTTCCATCACGGCCAGTTAAAGTCTTAGAAACTATGAGGTGCTTTGTAAAAGGAGTCTTCCTGAGATGTTCTTTAAGTAACCTGTAGTTTTAGAGTACCCACTAAAATGTGATCCAAAGGGCAGATTCCAGATTAGCATTGGGCCAGAATATGACGAGGAAGATAAGATATGGAGAGATGTAGTCTTAGTTTCGGAGCCTATTAATTGTCTGTCCTTGGTGACGTTATTTACCGATGCACTTCACTGTCTTCTCATCTGTTAAATGGCTTCTGAGGTCCCTTCCATCTCAGAAACGCTATGATGTAAAGAATTATCCATATGTTATTTGTTTCTTTGCTTCCTTTTCTGTGTGAAAGCTGAGCACATCTGAGGTATCTTTTGATATACCAGATCATCACTGCTCTAGAAACCTCTGTACCGTAATCTGAATCTGCCCTTCTGTCTATCCTCACCACTGCCGCCATGTTTGAAAACACCACCTCTCTCACCTGAATTATTGACTGGTCTCCTGCTTGTCACTCTTGCTCAGACACACACACCACACACAGTCCGTTGTCCACATGACAGGCGGAATGAGCACTTCTAAGTACCAATCCTCCAATGGCCTCTATCTTGGAATAAAATCTCAACCCCTTTGCCTGCCTTAGAAAACCCTGCATGGTCTGGCCTCTGCCTCTCTGTCATCCTTCTCCCGCCTTTATACACCATGCTTAGTTGCTCTGGCTTTTTTTTTTTTCTGCTCTTCACAAACACCGAGCTCTCTCCCACCTTAGGGTTGGCTTTTGAACAAATGGCTGACTCTATCTGGAATAGTAGTCCGCGATCAGTCACCACGATGGATCCCCAAGGCTGGGCCTTTCTTGTGATTCTCAGTTTGGTTGCTGTCTCCCTTGGAGAGCTTTCCAGAACCCCGGTCCTGACATGTTCTCCGGTCACTCTCCATTTGGTCATCCTGCACGAGCTCCGCCATAGCTTGGACCATTTTCCGAAATCATTTCATTTGTGTGTGTGTCCACTTGTTCACTGATTTTATTCCCACTCACCCAAAAATATGTGAAGAGATTTTGCTTATATTTTCCACTGATGTATCAGTAGAACAGTGCCTAACTCAATAATCATTTTTTTCAATAGCTATTTTAGAAAATAGCTATTGAAAGATTGGTTGGAATCTTTCATCCAATCTTCCATCCAAGATGGAAGATTTTAGAAAAAAATAAAAATATGTTCCCTTTGACTGAAATAATTTAGTTTCATCAACTCTGGGGGTCTGAATGGCATAATTGATCCATTGATATTAGTGTAAATGTCTCAGCCTTGTTCCCAGAAGAGGCCTGAGCTTGTGAAGTCTGGTTCTAGAAACTGAAATTTCTGCAGATTGGGCAGAGTTAAGCAGGTTTAAGTTAGTGCAGAGAAATGGTAGTATTAACCCAGAAGAAGTGAAAATAGAGGGTGCAAGGTATCTTCATGTAACTTACACCTTTAAATTATATACAGCTATCTGTAAATTAAACAACCAAGAATAAACCAGGTATAAATAAAACATGCCTGTTTCAAACGGAAAATTCACACAGATTCAAATACGGTCAGAGCGCACACAAGTCCAGAAAACCATAGCAGTGGATAGAAACAAAAATATTAGTAATTCAAGCAAAACATATGCTAAGATGGTTTATCCTTGCTTTTGAAATGTGATGGTGTGAGCCATAAGGGAGTGAGATTAGAAAAACAAAAGTTTGAATCAATAGTTTTCTTCATATTATCTTCAGAATGAGTCAGAACATCATAAAGCTTTCGTCCTTGTAGGCAAATAGATCCAATCAAACTCCTAATGGTGACTGATTTTTGAGAAGTTGCTAGGACAACCTAGAACATGCTAGAACAGGGGGACGGACCACCCTCAAGAGGAAGCATCTGCACATTTTCAAATACCGCCATCCCCAAGATGAACATTTGATCCCCGGAAAAATGAAATGATTTGCTTTTGACTCACAACTGGTTTAGCCATGAGGGGAATTCAGAAAAGGAGAGTAGGTGAAAAGCTTTGAGAACGAATCGGAGCTGGGGCCCAGATGGGATGGAAAAGGTGACGGGCAGGGATAGCCAGGCAACCCCAGAGGGAGAGAACCACGGACACAGTAGACCTCTTTAGGAATGTGTCTTGGGAGTAAGGATAAGCCTGAGATAAGTATATCCGTGGGAGGAATGAAGAGTCTTGTGGAGTACATGGAATTATAAAGGCATTTCTTCCTCGCCAGCCCATCACAGGCATCTGGGCTGAGGAAGACAAGACATTTCTGGGGATGCCTGTGTCGGACTGTGAGACAGAATATAGCATAGGGGAGGTATGGAGTGCCCTTTTGCCTCATCCTTTATCTGGGAGCCACTTTTGCAGTGTGCCCGGCCGAATCAAGGAAACATTCTTTTCAAACATTTCTTTGTTGGCTTTAATTTTATTTGCTTTATTTTTCAATGGACCATACATTCTTATCATTCAACATTCAGAAGCTTCAAAGGGCTATACAAATGAAACAGTTCTGTGCCACCAACGAATGGTACACATTTCTAGGTGCTCCTTGTGGGAGATATTTCAAAGAAGAAAGTATATGAGGGGGGACAGATTGAATAGCGATGTACTACACGTTTTAGAGTGCTTTATTCTCTACCACAGTGTCACGCAAAGTATGACCGATTTGACTGTTTCACATCTTCTGACCAAAAAAGGCAGGGGGTGGGGAGTTAAGTGACATATCCCAGGCTTATTACCTTTTTAGTGGAAATGTCCAGATTAAGACCCAGCTGGGGACGGGGGGAACACAAAGGAAAGAAAATAATTAAAGATAACTATAATAAATGAAATTTCCCGTGTGCTAGTTTCATCCTTGGTGTTTTGAACAGCTACAAAGCAGAAGGTTTTAGATTCCTTTTGAGGCAAAAAAAGAAAATTTAAATCATTAGTTTGCCTACATTGTTTCTTTATAAAATTCTATAAAAAAAATAATGGCCTTTTGTTTAGTACCCCAAAAGCGACAATAATCATGGTCTTGGTGCTGGGGAATTAAGCACCAGGGCCTTTGTTTCAGCTTGAATACCTTTCTGGAACTTACCAGGAAGCCATCAACTTCACCTGACTTCTAAAGACGTCTGAAAAGACACCCACAGCAACTTAAAATATTAAGGTAATATTAATTACCTGGCTCTGAATTTCAACTCCCGTCTTTCTCTTTCTCTCCCCTGCCAATGCTATTTCTTTCTTCAGTTCCAAGTTCAGCGTCAACGATGAGAAGAGGGACTCTTTTTTGAAAAAATCCTTCCGGCCAGGCAATGCCTCCGAAGTTTTTGGTAGCACCGTTTAGTGAATTTCAAACAGCAGCGTCCAAATCTTGATTTCTCTTGAGCTTGGCTTGTCAGGATTTTATCTCTTTCATTGATCCGGAAGCCAAGAACGTTCATCCATCAGGAAGGATTTTAGGCTGAATATGAAAGTGGAACATCTGCAGCAACACTTAGCAAACTGAAAGGTGAAGAGGCATCCGCAAGTACTAATCAAGCTGTCGTCTCGGAAAAAATTTCCAGAACAAATGCAATAAAGAATGATTTAAAAAGGCACTGTGTACCCCGGAGAGGGACTCATTTAGCTTTGGTGTCCATTGCTAGAAATGATAGTTTCTGTGTCATATTGCCAGAGTCTAAATTACCTACTTTTAAAACTACTGTAGTTACAGAGAAGACAGAATTGTTCTAAGACAGCGAGTACCTCTTCAGCAATTCAGTCATAATTTGAAATATTTAAGATTATTTCAAATATTAACTGTGTTCACGAGCGTCTCCAGGGAGCCAGGGGTTTCTAAAAGGCATTATCTCATCAGTCCGATTAGTTCCTAATGTGCTGAATGCATGGAGCAGATATTTCAAATCTTTTCACTATATACCGCCACTACATGGATAAGCAAGGGACACCATTTATCCAACTGAGTACAGTTGGACCAAATCAAGAGATGAGACAAGCAAAGCACAAAAATCGCTTTCTTCTTATGAAATACAGCCCTACCTCAAGGTAGCTGAATGGCCCCGGGCAAGCAACTTAACATCCCCGAGCATCAGCTTTTTCTTCGTCAAAACAGGGCTAAAGCCTTCTTCACAGAATTATTGGGAGCGTTGTAGAGCTATGCATGTGAAAGTAGCAGTCCGGAGACTGACGATAATAGATATCTATATTAGTTCTTTGGAGCTGCATAACAGTGGCACTTCACTTCATGGCTTAAAACACCACCCATTTCTTGTCTCACAGTTTCTGTGGTCAGGAGTCCAGGCACAGCTTAGCTGGGTCTCACAAAGCTACAGTCAAGGGGTTGGCCAGGGCCATAGTCTCATCTGTAGGCTCAACTGAGGAGGACCCATTTCCAAGCTCACATGCTTGTTGGCAGAATTCAGCTCCTTTGAGCTGTAGGGTTGAAGAACTTGGATTTTCACTGACCGTTGGCTGGAGGACCCTCCGTTCCTAGAGGCCTCGTGGGCCACCCTAATAAGGCCACTTGCTTTATCAAACCAGCAAGCGGGAGAGTCACCCTATATTACATAATCATAAAAGTGACATTTCATCACCCTAGCTGTTTTCTACTGAGTAAAAGCGAGTCAGAGTTCCCGCCCACACTCAAGAAGAATGGATCCCACGAGGGTTTAAAAATAAGAAGTATCCTCGGTCCACCCTAGAATCTGCCCACCACAGTATCTCATACCCATTTCCTTCCCTTTCTGCCTTACCAACCCTTTCTTTTTTCTTTAGTTTCTATGTCAGAAGACCATGACCCCTACCGTTCGTCAAAATCTTCTTTGTCTAAGTAGCTAAAGATCGCACTTTAGAGTTCCCTGAAAATAAAATAGAAGACAGCTCGCAGTGGAAAACACTTGGTGTTTTATAACAAGTCAAATTGTGTTCCATAAAATTACTAGTTGAGTAAAATTTGATTAAAATAGAAGCCCTCTTATTTTCTCTTGTTTCATGCTTTTGATGCATTTTTGTTGGAGTCTGTTCAGAAAATGATTGCACATCAAAATCATTGAGTACAGAAGTACTCATGAAACACAGGCACTATAAAGTAATTTCACTAACTAGCCTAGAAGTGGTTGTGGATTTTGTTCCCCAAGCGTGGTTAAAAATAGCCCCAAGTCGCAACATGAGGCCGAAGGGCATCGATGCACGTATCGGTCGTATGGTGGTTTGGCCATGTTTGGTATGCCCTACCTGAATCTCCAGTCTCTGGAGTCTCTGAGAACCAGGATCTTCCAAAGATGATAGGAATTCACATGACTACAAGGCTGTCGCTACCGATGGAAACAAGGACAGTGATGACTAGCTAACATTCACTACGTAGTTATTACGTGGCAGTTACTCTAAAATGCTCTGTATATGCGATCGAACACAACCCCATGAGAAAGGAATAATTATGATTTCTATTTCACAAATACAAAAACAGAGACTTGGAGAGATTAGGGTCATAGAGCAGGCAAGCAAATAGAAAGGCTAACCATAGAAAGGCTCCATCTCAGAACCTCAGAATTTGCCATGAAAAACCAGGAGCGTAAATATTCTCTTCAAATGTTCTAGGACTGTCTGCCTGAAGCTGGATCAGAGTTGCACCTGTGGCCAAGGAATGGTGTCAGCCTTGGCTCTGACGTTCGCTCACCCTATCCTAGCTGCCGGTGAGCCATTACCCCTTCTCTCACAGCCAGTCAGTGGGGAGTGGAACAGGATATCCGTAACCCCCTCTACCCCACATGGAGTCCTTAGCGGGATTCAGGAAGGGTCAGGTTGTACGGTGCCCACAAACAGAGTAGCTAGGGCGTTTCCGCAGCGCGCTGCCCCCTCTCAGTACTCCGTGGGTCCTGTGCACTGGTCCCCTTCCACCTGGTCCCACTGGCCCATGGTATGGGCACCAAGATATCCCTTGTTTCCTCAGGCATCAGCCTCCGTACCTGATCCCAATGTCTAATGCAATTAGTGGAGGCAGAACCCTGGTCACAGCACATCAAAAGGTGCACATTTTGACGGACAGTGAGTCCATCCATATCACGTGATACGCCCCTCATTAAATTAAAATGAAAGCCCGGATGGTTATACTCCATGCGCTCACCTGGGCCAGATGTGGTGAGGGTGGGCTGTGCAAGACGAAAAATTAAAGGTCTGCGGCAAGAAGGCAGGAACGTAGGTATGATACTGCTACAAAGCAAGAACCAAGGATCATGACCAGATATATGCCTCTGTCAGCAGAGATCGCTCCCAACCCCGAAGCAGAGAAGTTATATATGGACAAGACATCGTGAGCAGAATTTTTATGTGGATGTCCCACATGAGACTTCAGGGAGATCCGGTTATTATGTCTCACTAACTAAAATTATTTTCAGACATTTATATTCGGTTCTTTTTTATGTTAATTCTGTTAAGAATGCACTGTATAGATCTTTATAGAAATTTATCTCAAAAGGCAGAACATCTGATTTCACTCAAGCCAATATTTTGGCATGTCTAGTCTTCTTTCTTTAAACACTGGGCGTTTATTCCATTAACTTGCTCCATCGTGCTCACAACCCAAACGTAACAGAGAAAAAGCTTTCATCCATGAATAAGAAGCTAGCAGTGCCTGTATTTGGGGAGTTCCTTGTAGAAACCGACTTCCAGACACTTGAATGTGCAAGGAGACCTTCCCAAACCCCTGATTGGACCTGCTTCCTCACCCACATAGACAAGCACCAATGCATCACAGCGGGGGAAACTTCTGGGAGTCCTGAATGAAGTCCTATGTACTAATGGGTAATTCAGGCATGGATTTTCTATACCCATACCTATATTTTCTATATCATTACACTTCTCACCATGTCTGCAAATAAAATGAAGTAAAACCTTGGACTGTAACTTGTTGCTGCGAGTGTTCCGCAAGATGAGCAAACATTTTTAATAAATTTTAACTTGATGAACGAGCAGTGTCTCGCAACACGAGTAGTAGGTGAAGCCGAACGTCACATGATCACAACTGAGCCAATGGTTCTTGAGATTCGCTTTGATATACAAGTGCTTTAGATTACAATCATGTTTCCGGAACGAATTATGCTCGCCCATCCAGGTTTTAGTCTGTACCCTCCACCACCTAAAGTAGTGACCATTTCTTTTTGCCTTTTAATTTAATTCCAAAAGTGTTATCAGGGCTTTACAGAAGAGTGCTGTGTGGTTCATGAGTTCGAGCCCCATGTCCAGCTCTGTGCTGACAGCTCAGAACCTGGAGCCTGCTTTAGAGTCTCTCTTTCTCTCTTTCTCTCTCTCTCTCTCTCTCTCAAAAAAAGAAATAAACATTCTCTGACTGACTAATTTCACTTAGCATAATACCCTCCAATTCCATCCACGTAGTTGCAAATGGCAGGATTTCATTCTTTATGATTACCAAGTAAATACGCTAACTAATTTGGATGTAAATTATAAAAAAAGAAAAGAAAAAATAAAAGAAATAAACGTTTAAAAATTTTTTTTAAAAAAAGAAGAGTGCTATGCATGAAGGAAGCACTTAATAAATGCTGTTGCATTGAGCTGGTAAGAAAAAAAACACCACAGTCTCAGCAGCTGAGCTGACTTAGTCGGTGACATGGTCCCTCTCTCTGCCATGTTCAGACAAGACCTCGGGGATACTCTGGGGTACCCTGGCTACACGAGAGTGAGTTGCAGGGAGAAATTAACGTTGTTGTTTTACTGTCTCTTCCACAGTAGGCACTGTAGGAAGCTCTTCAAATATACTTACTTCTTTTCATTTTCACAACTTTTTGAGGTATGAGATAAGGAAACTGAGATTTGGAGAAGTCAGGGTCAGGTATTTAATACATTGTCAGATGGAGCTCCGACTCCAAGGCCATGTTCTTTCCATAAGGCCAATGTGTTCCTTGCTTCTTTTTCTCACTTGATGGACAGTCACATCATCCTACTAAAACTGAAGAGTATGCCTCTACAATATTTGCACGAGGGTGCTAGGAGAGGCCACAACCTTGACTTTGCTAAGTTCTGGGAGCCTACTGTTTACTACTGTTTACTAAGAATAAAGCAGGTAGGACTTCAGAGTTTCTCTGCTCTGTACACTTCATTTGCAAGGGAAAGAGCACAATATATATGAATCGAGCTTCACGTATCAAGATTTTCTCGTTCGTTATGTCACTGGAAAAATAAGAATAATTTTTAAGGTGCTGATGATGAGATTAAAATCAAATTTCTAGCACGCCTGGGAAGAAAGTTAGTCTAATGGAATAGTTTAGTATTTGATGTTTACTGCAGCCGTCCAGCTATCAAAAAAGACTAGAACTGATAGTTTTTAAAATAAGCACTCTATTTAAAGAATTACACAGAGTTGGCTGGGAAGGAGTGGTGTAAACATTTCAATTTTACACCACAATTCATTTTGATAAGTATCTGGCTTTAGTTGGTGTATCTCCCGTGGGAATCATTAGGCACTGACAGTGTTCTTTTCTACTGATATTATCACTTAATTAAGCAGCTTACTTCAGATGCCCGAGAGCGTCTGCACCTTTATTTTAAAAATAAAAGAGTACTCTTAAGAACCCCCGTCATTATCTTCACAATCTATTTCAGTTTTATGGCTTCGTATAAAGCAATCATGAGTGGTTATTTTTATGCCGTTAGAAATAAGGAGTTTTCGGGGCTCCTGGGTGGCTCAGTCGGTTGGGCAACCGACTTCGGCTCAGGTCGTGATCTCACGGTTTGTGAGTTCAAGCCCCGCGTCGGGCTCTGTGCTGACACCTCAGAGCCTGGAGCCTGTTTCAGATTCTGTGTCTCCCTCTCTCTCTGCAGCTACCCCCCCCCCACATGCTCTGTCTCTTTTTGTCTCAGAAATAAATAAAACATTAAAAAAAAAGAAATAAGGAGTTTTATTCTGTGATAACAATACAGCACTGTATTTCTACCCCTTAATGAGAGACATTTACAAATAAAATAAATAAAAATGCATATCTAAAACAACAGTAAGGAAAAAGCTATATTTGACTAGGAAAAATGCAGCTAAAAATTTAATTGAAAAATTTCTGAAAGCAACCAGATGGTTAATTTGCATTACACAGGTATAAATAATTTAATTATTTAAAGCATAATTTCGTGTCTTCTCTCAGTATTATACGCTACATAGAAAAATCTTCAACTTTTGCCCACATTACTAAGAAAAATAGGTTATAAGAAGTGTGTCAATTTTTCTTGTAACAACAAGGTTGTAAGTAGGAGGCTGTGTGACCTTGACCAATGGCTCAAAGTTGTAAATTCCTGATAATCTGTTTAAAGGGAAGGATGTTAATTTAAAGGATTAAAAATTATCTTAGCGTCTCACTGGTCAGGGCCTGATCTCCCGGTTCGTGAGTTTGAGCTCGCCTGGAACCTGCTTCAGATTCTGTATCTCCCTTTCTGTCTACCCCTCCCCTGCTCACACTCTGTCTCTCTCTCTCTGAAAAATAAATAAACATTAAAAAGATTTTTTAATAAAAATACAAAAATTATTTTAAATAATAAGACACATTTTAATAAATGCATTGAAACAGTAGAAGTATTTTTTTCTAAATATTGCAAAACATCAACATGAATACACTGTGCTTACTATTTGAGGAATTTCAATGTACCAAAGGCACAATGGACATCCAGCACATAATTACACATGTCTTCAGGGTTACAGTTTGACTTATCTCCCCTTTATGTGCTATCTGAAACAACCATTTTCTTAGCAAAGATGCTTTTTTGCTATTTGGGATGTAGAAAGACTTTGTGGTGATATTTTGATGCTCCAAGTATCTTGAAGTTGGAATCAGTGGCACCCCCCCTAGAGCGAGGCACCTGGGTCGCTCAGTCAGTTAAGCATCCAACCTTGATTTCAGCTCAGGTCATAATCTCACAGTTGGTGGGATTGAGCCCCGGGTCAGCTCTGTATTGATGGCACAGAGCCTGCTTGGGATTCTCTCTTTCCCTCTCTCTCTGTCCCTTTTCTGCTTGGGTGCACTGTCTGTCTCTGTCTCTGTCTCTCTCTGTCTCTCAAAAAAATAAATAAATCCCCTAGAGCAAGGAGAATATTCAAAACTTCCCCTTACTAGTTAAGAGCAGAAATCAATTTGAGTCAATTTTTGAAGAAATTAAAATAAATGTCACTTCTGTAGCTCTACTAAGGACTTCAGCTCCGGGAGTTTGGACAGCAGAAACCTCACGCATCTAGTGCTATGATTGATCTTCTTTTCACTGTTCTCATTTCAATAATTGTTTGGGAACCTGAAAGAAAAGAGGAAACACAAATGAGGAGCCATAGAATGGCTGATGATACTAGAAGGTTGGGGAGGTAGCCACTGGGGGAAGCAGTGCAAGAAGACTGGAGGATAGCAGTTACACACACACACACACACACACACACACACACACACACACACTTACCCAGAAACACCTTTTCCTTTTGAAGTTGAGGGGCAAACCAGTTGCTTGGAAACCATTGATTCCTTGTGAGTGATGTGTTAAGCCACGCCTCAGAAATTGACATCTTGTTCCCAATGCCAATAAGAGGAAGGTCAAGGATTTAAGGCCGACAAGAGGAGCCAAGTTTTGCAGATATTCAGAGCGTGGTTAGCAAAGACAGGGCGCTGAGCAGTGGAGATGACACAGGTAACTGACCTCATACTGGGTATGACGCCTTAGGGATCAGTCAATAAAGTTCCCTTTGCCTTTCCCTCAGAACAGGTCCATTTAATATTAGTATTTGTATAAAATGCTTTACATGGCCATAACTGTCCTTTATTTCTTTGAATAAATAAATTGTAGTAGAAACCAAACATGTTTTAAAGTCAAAGAGATGTAGGTCTGAACTTTAGTTGTGTCCTCACTAGCTGTGTGACCTTGTGCAAAATGGTTGATGTCTCTGAATCCTGGAGTCCTCTTACGTTAGATGAAGTTAGAAACCTGACTGTAAGAATCCGCTATCCAGCTATGAGGATCTGCAGTCATGTAGGCAAGTGCACACATCTTGGTGTCCTTGATGATGCTACAGGCATTGTCCTAAGCAACGGGGCCACTCAGGTGAAGCATACAGACCGGGTCCTTGCTCCTAGGAGTTTATATATTGGTCATCAGCTTCCATAAGTGATAGAATTTATTTATTTAAAAAAATGTTTTTAATGTTTTTATTTTATGTTTGAGACAGAGAGAGACAGAGCGTGAGCAGGGGAGGGGCAGAGAGAGAAGGAGACACAGAATCCGAAGCAGGCTCCAGGCTCTGAGCTGTCAGCACACAGCCCGACGTGGGGCTCGAACCCAGGAACTGCGAGATCATGACCTGAGCGGAAGTCGGACGCTCAACCGACTGAGCCACCCAGGCGCCCCTAGAATTGATCAGTGTATGCAAAACACAGTCTTACAGGGTGAGGGGGATACTAGATGGGATAGATGTCATGTAGAGCCTGCAACGATTCAAGAAATATTTAAGGGAAGAAATAAATACAGGAGAGGGGTCAAAAGCAGCAGCAGAAGTTGCCGCTGGAGAAATCAGGGAAGAGGTGTCTTGGAGGAGAGATCAGGACCTCATTTAAAGGATCTACAGGCCTGGGAGAGAAACCTGTCCCCCTGTCAGCCATCTAATGGCAGAAACAATTAACCACAACGAAAGCTTGAGCAACAGCAGGCAACCACAGATGCACAAAGGGTCACTAGTTGGTTGCAATTCTCCCCTGCTATAAGAGTCTCCCCTGCTATTAGAGTCTCTATTTTTCAGCATTTTTTTTTTTTAAATTTACAATGTGATTACGTGCATGGTGCGCTTGTAAATCTTTGCATGGTACAAGAGGGGAAGTGAGGAAATGCCCTGAGTTCTTTCGGCCTCTTTTCTTCTTCCCCAGATCCCGTGATGCATAGGTGTCCCCCATCACATATGCTGCCGAGTCCTTTGTGAACCCCTCCCCCACCCTCTCCTTTGGGCTTTAGTCCCTGCGGCCAGGCGCTGGCGCGTTCTTCTGCAGGGAGAAAAGAACGGAGCGCAAAGACGTCCACAGTGAAAAATCCCCCCTAATGCTGAGCGTCCCTTCTGCTGCTTTGCAGCCTCACATGGAAGGATCGTCATCCGTGGCACAGAGGTACTTCACCTCCGGGATTACTGTTTCTGTTCGGCACAGAGACACTCTAACGTGCAGAGATTATTATCATATATGTGGCTTTTGTGCGCTATTTACAAAAAAAAAAAAAAAAAAGCACTGGTGAAAGGAAGATAACCAGTGAGGTTAATGCTTCTATTTAGCGTGCCCCCCGCAGGTCAGGGTACCAGATTCCCGTTTATTAAGTTGCTTCTGTGGGCGCTGATACGGAATTGTTCACATGCATCCCTGCAATGCACGTTATCTTATTTCTTTTAAAAGGCCATTTGTCTCCCCAAAAGGCAGCATTCTCTTAGACTCTGCAAAAGTCACTTTGACTTCTTTATTCGACAGAGCTCTTACATTGCCTTTAAAATTCCCTCTGACAGAATAAGGAATTAACTGTGAGCAGACCTCGGGCACCTGCTAAAAATATGTCTCTTTTTCCCACCGTATTCCAGAGTCAAGCCAATGAGGTGAATAGTTTTTTTTTTTTTTAAGTTTGTTTATTATTTATTTTGAGAGAGAGAGAGAACCAGCAGGGGACGGGCAGAGAGAGAAGGGGAGAGAGAGAGAGAGTCCCCAGCAGGGTCTGCACTGTCAGCACAGAGCCTGATAAGGGGCTCGAACTCACAAAAACGTGAGCTCATGACCTGAGCCGAACTCAAGTCAGACGGTTTCACTGACGGAGCCACTCAGGTGTAAAGTGAATAATTTAAACGTAATCTGGTTGCAGATAGCAAAAATGAGGATTGTAGGAAGGCGAGAATCGATACCCATTTCGAAACCATTTCTGAAAAAAGATAAAAAAAAAAAAAACTTGAGGCCTATGCACTATGGAACAAAAAGGCTTCCACTTGGAAGGTTGATTTTAGACCTCATGTTGGTATTCGACTGTTGTTCAGCGTGCCTGGTGGACAGCCTGGCCCATAGAAAGAGCTTAATAAATAACTGCCCAGGGAATGGATTGGTAAATGTACCCGTCTGAGAGCACGATCTTAAAAGGTATGGAACTGGAAAATTAATCGTACTTTGATGCCGCAGGTCAGATACTCCTCGTGGGATTACGTCGCAAATTTCCTTCCACAGAGTGACAGTTCTAAGGGCTCTGTGCTCTGACAAATCACAGTGCCTTCCATAGTTTAAGGATCCCTACTGCTAGGCGAGTGCACCTGTGGGCGGATGCCCTTTTGCAGCAAAGCTTTGGGTAGACCCCGAGTCTAACATTCAGACAGAACCCGCGGCCCGCACTGATGAGCAAGTGTGCTCACGGAACTCAGATTTCTGATGTGTAGATGTGGCAAGAGCTTTGGGCGCTTTATTGGGCTTTCCAGTTCTAAGTTTGCTTGTTAACTTCTGATGTGATATTGTGAAAAGATAAACTGAGGCATATTTAAAAATTCTAAGAGCTCGTTTGAGCCAAAATCCGTTCAAATTGGACAACACCAGACCGGAAGTGGTGAGGGGCACTCTGTGACAGGGAGGGGCAAGACTTTTAGAAGAGGCGGAACCGAGCCAGGAAATCGTTTGATTGGCAAACGCTTAAGCATTTGGATTCTTTGAAAGCCCAGTTGGTGGTTTGTGATCGGTTGTTCTTGGGTTTCAATTTCTTTCTTTCTTTTTTTTTTTTTTTTAATTATTGAGCGAGAGAGAGAGAGAGAGAGAGCGCAGTGGGCAGGGGAGAGGGACAGAGGAAGAGAGAGAGAGAGAGAGAGAGAGAGACAGAATGAGAGAGAGAATCCTAAGCAGGCTCCACACTCAGCGTGAGCCCGATGTAAGGCTCGATCCCATGACCTCCGCTGAAATCAAGTCGGGATGCTCAACTGACTGTGTCACCAGGCACTCCCTACAGGTTTCAGTGTCTTAACCGTGAGGCATTTCAGGTTTAGGTTTTGGTTGGCTAATGTAGGCTACAAAGGCATTAAAGCCACCTTCATCTAAAGGCCTCCTTCTTTAATTAATTGAACAATAGTAACCCCACAGAAACTTTGTAACTATAGAAATTGAAAATGTTACCACCTTAACCCAATGACAAATGCTCTCTCTGCCTGTTTCTCTTTGGTCCTTCTTCCATAGCCTCAGAGAACTTGGGGTAATTCCAATTATACTTTGAAGACCACTCAGCATCCCGTCTTTTTCTTTTTTTTCTAGATAATGTTCTATACAGACATTTTAAGTTGCTGCATAGTCTTCACAATCGTAGATAATTCTACAACCTGGTGTAATGACGTTCAGTGACGTCATTTTAACATCAGTGCCCTGTGTGTGTGTGTGTGTGTGTGTGTGTGTGTATTAGCAGATATAGATAGAGAGCTACGAATTCAATAATATATACACATATATTGGGAGGAACAGGTATATATGAATAAATAAAAGCCTCTCAACTATTTGTAAATCGAACACTCAGCAACCTCATCTTATGGCAAAATAAACGAGTCAAAAACCAAGGCGAGAGGGGCGCCTGAGTGGCTCAGCCAGTTGAGCTGCCCACTCTCGGTTTCGGAGCGGGTCACGATCTCACAGTTTTAGGAGTTCGAGCCCCCACATCAGGCTCTGTGCTGACAGTGCAGAGCCTGCGTGGGATTCCACCCCTTCTCTCCCTTCCTCTCTCTCTCCCCCTCCTCTGTTCACACTGTCTCTATCTCTTAAAAACAAAGCAAAACAAAACAAAACAAAACAAAACAAAACAAAACAAAAAAAAACAAGAAGAGAGCAAACCAAAAAGCTTTTTCAGTAGCCAACCTAGATGACACAGAACTGATGAATCTTCATTATATTAAGCACTCGCCGTTCTTATTGAGAATCTACTACTCTTATTTTACGTGCGATTCTAACACACTTGGTTGTTGGTTTTGATGTTAGTATTGATATTGATATTAACAATGGCTAGGATCTATTAGCCCGGAGAGAAGCGGTGAAAACGATTAAAACGACCGTGAAACCTCAATGAGAGCGGAAATCTGAGACCATCTAGGAAAAGAGAAAAAAATTTCAAAATACGTCCCAAGATGTTTCTGTGGTGTAGTATTCTGGTAGGAAGCTATTTAAGAAGTGCTGCTTTATATTCAGGAGACTATTTCTGAGGGCGAGGAAATACCTAATATATTTGGAGATATTTCCATCCAAATTTGGTTTTAAAAAACTAACGTGAGAGTTCGAAGGACCAAAACAACATTCCTCAAAATTTACCTCTTTAAAACAATTTGTTCCTCCTTGGGGCACTTTGGATGGCTCAGTTGGTTAAGGGTCCGACTTCAGCTCAGGTCGTGATCTTGCGGTTCATGAGTTTGAGCCCCACATGGGGCTCTGTGCTGACAGCTCAGAGCCTGGAGCCCGCTTTGGATTCTGTGTCTCCCTTTCTCTCTGCCCCTCCCCTGTTTGCACTCTGTCTCTCTCTGTTGCTCAAAAATAAATAAGCGTTGAAAAATTAAAACAAAAAACAACGGATTCCTCAATGATACCATTTAACTGAGGTTTTAAAAGTATTTGTAATTTCCTACGTATTATTTTTTATTTAGGCTCTGATATACCTCCTATCCTGACGTGGTTAGGAAAGTATTTCCTGGAACAACAGCTGACCATTGGGTGATGCCCGTATATACACATTAGAGTATATACGCGTTATATACATCAGGAAGAACAATATAATAAATGATCCGTCATAATTGTTACCCTTGCAATAGTGCACCTGGGTTTTCATGAATCCCCAACTTTAGGCTGGACCAATAGCGCATACTGGTTATAAACAGAGTAGAGTTAACCCACCTCATGGAGATCAAGACTGTGAGTCCACATCTTGACCTTTAACCGTAGAAACAATCACCCAGTGGTTTCCAGTGTTGGAAGATCAAGCCATGTCCATGTTTTCTGCTGATAGTCTCACCAATATACATATACGTATACACACATATTTTAAATATGCTAGATTTTACAGAAACACGTATACATAAGGGCAATTGGTCATTTTTCTTTCCTTCTAGTATCTTCTTTTCCCAAGCTCTCTTAGGCTCCTTTGGACTGAATCAAGGCACCAATTCATTTCTATTAACAATGCAATGCAACTGGGGTGGAGACATTTATTTGGAAATTTTATAGCTGTGCATTTAGAAAGGAGGGCGGGAGTGGAGTTTGATAAAAGGTTTCTCAAGACAATTGGTTTGCAACATGCCTGGGGATTAGCTCACTTTAAATGACATTTAATAGCTTCTGTTCCACATCCTGATAAACATTTCAGCGTAACTGATCGCTTTGAAAACAAGACATAGGAACTTGAGCAGACATGAGGAAAATAGCTAGATTTCTGGTCCTGAACTTATTTTCAAATGGCTTTCTGCTATCAGAACACTAAATAAATTCCCTTGAGAAAGAAAGCCACTTTTAGAGGAAGCAAATCTTTCTCTTTTCTTTCTTTTTCTTTTTTCTTTTCTTTTCTTTTCTTTTCTTTTCTTTTCTTTTCTTTTCTTTTGTCTTTCTTTTCTTTCTTTCTTTCTTTCTTTCTTTCTTTCTTTCTTTACAGAAAATGTAAGCTTCTGGATTAATAGCTGAAAAATCAAAAGACATTCATTAGAACCATCAAAATATAAGGAAATGGAGATCTTTTCTTTCTTTCTTTTTTTTTTTTGCAAAGTACATTTAATCTGACCACTTCTAATTATCAATGATTATTCCATCTAGGATTTCAAAGACAGGCAACATTCTTCCCTGCTACAACTCAAATTACTTTGCAGATGGTGCCTTGTTCCTTCCACACAACGCAATGCCCTGCAAAGCTTGAGGTGGATGCCATTTCTCCCCAGCAGGAATTCCCGGCGTGGCCAGTAAGGAGACTGCTGAGTTAGATGCCGTAGTTTCCCAGTTTGTGAGCAATCACAGAAGTTCCCTGGGAGTGTGTGGGAGAATGGACCTCACCCTTCCTTGGAATTCTGGAAGACTTGGCAACAGAGGCACCATGGCAAGCTCTTAGGTTCCATGAGGTGGGGGGGACCACGTAGGTGTTCGTCAGCAAGATCCACAAGCATCTCCCCGTATGATGCACCTGCTTGGAAGGGTGGGGGCTGCCCTGAGTGGGGGGAGCGGGATGGAGAGGATGATGGGTGGCCTGCGGCCCTTTGTGGAGAGAGCCCGAGGGAAAACCCATCTGGAGACATGGTTTGTGAGTCAGATCTGAAGAGACAATGTAACCGACAGCACCCATCATCCGTCATTGCAGTGGCCGTGGTCATGCAGGAGAGTTAGTCTGCAGGCTCCTGGAAGTAAAAGGCTGAAGCTTAGGGAGAGGCCAGGACTCCACGTGAGCGGGAAGGGCAAGAACCTGTGGGTTTTGAGACTTGGCTGTTGCCATGACTCGGGTGCTTTGCTGGAGGCGGGGAGGCCTCAGATCGCTCAGATTTCACCAGCTGTGACACCAACAGTTATGTTCCTAAGTATTGTACTCTGTGCCATATTGAATGGCTTCCCCATCCTAGATAATCAGACAACAGTGGTGAAAAAGTCTTCCCTCTTCTGTCCCCAGGACTCCTATGAATATGTGAAATACAAAACAAAACTACACAGTGACCCCAACGTTATGTGAAGAGGTTTCGGTTTCAGGAAAACACATAAAAGTACGTTTCTTCTCATTGAATGTGTAGACTGCTTAGTCACGGAGATTTCGCTGGTGACTTTGTTCTATAAAAATCAGTGCCTGCTTCTTTCTCCTGGAAGGGCTTTGAGATCTAGGGAGTCCCTTGTCTTTGTGTCCCTTGTCCCAGCATGTCACAGGATTTGACTGTCAAGACTGGAATTGGCAGTGTTGAGGATTCAGTTTTCCTTTTGCTTCAGTCCAACTTTACTTCTTCATCTCTACTCCTTTTTTTTTTAAATTCTTTTAATGTTTATTTATTCTTGAAAGAGAGCAACAGAGCATGAGCAGGGCAGGGGCAGAAAGAGAGAGGAAGACACAGAATCCAAAGAAGGCTCCAGGCTCTGAGCTGTCAGCACAGAGCCGGATGCAAGAACCTGATGCACGAACCGCGAGGTCATGACCTGAGCCGAAGTCGGACACTTAACCGACTGAGCCACCCAGGTGCCCCTCCTACTCCCCCTTCTTATCCCCATGCCTACCCCATCCTGGATCTCCATCTTCCCTCTCAACATCTAGAAGCTTCTAGAATACCAATGGTTGCTGACGCCCTAGCCTGATACCTACTTCTTCTCTAAATTCACTGCAGCTACTGCTAATAGATGCTTTCGCTTTTCCCACCAAGCTCGGATACAGGTGGAAAATCTTTCCCAAGCTGTGCTCCTGGCAGCCACCGCTGATAAATCAACTTTGCACATGAGATGAAATAGATTTGCCATTCCTCCCATGAGACGTCGCCTGGAGAAGAGAAATTTACTCCATCATTGGTCCTTTCATTAACAGAAAACCTCTTCCTATCTCAATTGGATCTCCCAGGGTCGGAGGGCCTCATTCACTATTTGTATCAGTTTCCATGAGCTGCTATAACAAAGTACCAAAAACTGAATGACTTAGAGCAATAGAAGCTTATTGTCGCACAGTTCTAGAGGCTAGCAGTCTGAAATCGTGAGGTCAGCAGGTTCATGATCTCTCTGGTAACTGTGGGGTGGGGGGGGCGGGCGGTCCTTCCTTGCCTCTTTTAGTTACTGGTGTTTCCCAGAAATCCTTGGCATTCCTTGGCCTGTAGATACATCAGTCCAGTCACATGGTGGTCTTTCCTCTGTGCATCTTCGTATCACCTTCCCTCTGTGCCTGTCTGTGTCACAATTCTACCCCCTTAATAGGACACCAATCATGTTGGATGAGGACACATCCTAATAACTCCATTTCAAATTCCTTAAATCTGCAAAGATCCTATTTCCAAAGTCACATCGTGAGGCACTGGAGTTTAGGATTTCAACTCGTCTTTTGGGAGGGGGACATAATCAAGCCCACAACAGTATTGCGATGTCTCGCTTCAAAACAGCCCGGGTGGCTCAGTCCCTGAAGCGGCTGACTTCAGCTCAGGTCACCATCTCGTGGTTCGGGAGTTCAAGCCCGCATCGGGCTCACTGCTGTCAGCACGAAGCCCGCTTCAGATCCTTTGTCCTCCGCTCTCTCTCCCCTGCTCCCCACCCCCTCAAAAATGAATAAACATTAAAAAAAATTTAAATATCCATATAGTATAAATCCTCCCAATTTTATGAAATGCTGTGTGCTTGCACATCTAAAGCATTCTACCATAGCCGGATTCCACAAACTAGATGTGATCATTCCACACTCATGCATGGGCCATAGATCCACGTAAGCATGCCCTTAGATGGGCTGACCAACGAAAGTACTTAGTATGTACCAGGGAAGTGGGGGCTGGGCAGGATATGAAGTGTATAAGATGCATTTTGCATTTCATTCAGCCTACCTCAAGAAAGGCTTGGGAGATGATACATAAATGCAGGGTTAAATAGCAATCTCGGACATTAGTAAGGTAACACAGGGAACCACAGTACCGTTGGGAGTGGTGCTGGCTTGTAATGGCATTAGAAGACATTATTGCAAGGAAATACAAGAATACCCAAATCTTGCAATTAGTGCCCTGCAGGTTTCCTGAAGAAGACGGATATAAGTGATAACAGTCAAAGGCAATAAAAATACTATGTTATCATTAATTACACACATACCCAATAACTCATAATACAGAGGGGTGGAAAAGCCAAGTGGAACAGAGGATCCCACGCCTGAGGAATGTTACATATTTCCCGTAGCTCAGATGCCACATACTTACTCTAAAGCATTTTGAACTTTAAACCCTAAATTTTCTTTTCTTTAAAAAAAGAGAAACTGTAAACATTATGCAATGCTGTGCTGAATGTTTTCTTCTCTTGCCCTGCGTATCATGAGCTTTGGCACTACGCTTGGCAGCATTTATTGGGGCACCGGGGTGGCTCAGTGGGTTGAGCGTCCGACTTCAGCTCAGGTCATGATCTCACAGTCCGTGAGTTCGAGCCCCGCGTCGGGCTCTGTGCTGACAGCTCAGAGCCTACAGCCTGCTTCGGATTCTGTGTCTCTCTCCCTCTCAGCCCTTTCCCTGCTCATGCTCTGTCTCTCTCTGTCTCAAAAATAAATAAACATTAAAAAAACATTTTAAAAATAAATAAACATTTAAAAAAAGTGCTCCTGGGTGGGTCAGTCAGTTAAGCGTCCAACTTCAGCTCAAGTCATGATCTCGTGGGTTCACAGCTCATGGGTTCGAGCCCCACGTTGGTCTCTTTGCTGACAGCTCAGAGCCTGGAGCCTGCTTTGGATTCTGTATCTCCCTCTCTCTCTGCCCCTCCTCTGCTCACGCTCTCTCTCTCTCTCTCAAAAATAAATAAACATTAAATTAAAAAAAAAAATAAAGTATCAATGACTGTGCAAGCAATGCCCAGAGCTGGGACGATTCATACCTTTCTCCCTTCCTTCCAGCCTACCCTGTAAAAACAAACACAACTAACATAAAAGAAAACAACAAAAATCTTACAAAGGGAAATCACAA
Organism: Lynx rufus; assembly: GCF_022079265.1. Taxonomy (NCBI): domain Eukaryota; kingdom Metazoa; phylum Chordata; class Mammalia; order Carnivora; family Felidae; genus Lynx; species Lynx rufus. The sequence continues at coordinate 130,555,820 of NW_025814878.1, forward strand.
ACTCAATCAGAAGAACCTGACTTAAGAAAGACATGATACTCAGAACTTCTAGAACTTGCTTTTGAAGTGCAAACTGCTTATCCATCCATGCCAAAATAACAAGTCTCTAGAAATCATTGACTCTTGGCTCCGAAGAGTCCCCTAGAGGTCACTACATGCGTCACCTTGCTTTGACAGTGCTGGACATAGACCATTCCCTACAGACTGTTTGCAACCTGTGTCCCAAAACCTCTAGGCGGGAACTCCTTGACCTCCGTTAGAAACCTTTTCTATCATATCACAGCCTGAATTATCAATAATTCATCCTTCCTTCTAACCTAAGTCTCCGGCATTGCCCGCTGCACAGGACATATAGTAAGGACATATATTAAGCACCTACTAAATGGAAAAAAAAAAATACATGCATTTTAGAGTGTATAAAAATCCAATAAGAAACAGTCCCAGCACTTAAAAAGTTTAGTCTGTTGCAGAAATGGGAGACCTATGGCAAGGGAATCACCACTGCCCCTGTGTCTTGCAGACATTATTAATTGATCACATTTTTCCCCCACTGGTGGACACAGTTTCTGAAACCTCAGCACAACATCTAGGCAGCCCAAAGACATTGATCAAATTTGGCAGAGAAGAGAAGATTGATTTGTTAACCTCAGCTGGCACGTCACCAGTATATATATATATATATATATATATATATATATATATATATATATTTTAAGGCTAAGTAGAGATTCAAATAATGTGCGGACAGAATGAAAAGAAAGGACAATTTATTCTGAATGGCTGAAGCAGAGAAGGCTTCATGGAGGAGAAAATATTTATTTATTTATTTATCTATTTATTTATTTATTTATTTATTTATTTATTTATTTATTTAAAATCTTTATTTAATTTTGAGAGAGAGACAGAGCGTGAGCAAGGGAGGGGCAGAGAGAGAGGGAGACACAGAATCCAAAGCAGGCTCCAGGCTCTGAGCTGTCAGCACAGAGCCCGACGCGGGGCTCGAACCCACAAACTGTGAGATCACGAAGTCGGACACTCGACCGACTGAACACCCAGGCGCCCCTGGAGGAGGAAGTATTTACATAAGACTTTATAGAGTGACTACGATGTCAGCGGGTACAAGTTTGGAGCATGAACATTCCTGACTGGGACAGCACAGGCACATGGCCCATGTATGTAAAACTGTGTGTATTGACAACTGCATGTGATGGGTTTCTTGGGTATATATAAAGTGGGAACAAACGTAAGTTAGAGTCATGTTATTAGAGACCTTTAACGTCAGGCGAGCCTGGGTGGCTCAGTCGGTTAAGCCTTTGACTCTTGATTTCAGCTCAGGTCATGATCTCCTGGTTCATGAGTTTGAGCCCCTCATGGAACTTTGGGCTGACAGTGCAGAGCCTGCTTGGGATTTTGTCTCTCGTTCTCTCTCAGCCCCTCCCCTGCTCATGCTCTTTATCTCTCTCTAAAAAAATAAATAAGCTAAAAAAAAATTTTTTTAAAGACCTTCCATGTCATAGGAAATTTAATTGTTTTTCTTGAGGTAACAGAAGTTTGGGGGAAGGGGAGAAAATATCAAACATATTACTCTAATCAATTCTTCTGTTTATTGAAAAACATTTTTTTAATGTTTATTTTTGAGAGAGAGATACAGACAGAATGCGAGCAGGAGAGGGGCACAGAGAGAGGGAGACACAGAATCCAAAGCAGAATCCAGGCTCCGAGCCATCAGCACAGAGCCCGACGTGGGGCTCGAACTCACGAGCCGTGAAATCATGACCTGAGCTGAAGTCAGACGCTGAACCGATGTTATGTTTCTTCTCTTTCCTCAGATGTAGGGTAGTAGGCCAAGCTAATGGGATGTATTTTGGGTTGACTTGTTTGTCTCATAGGATATTTGCGCCTCGTTAGCATCTTCGTTGTTTCTGTCAAATCCTGATAGAACGCTTTAGTGTGTACCTATGGAAGTGTCACTGTGTGATGAATGGCTTTTGTCCAGGGACTTCCTGAATACCTTAGTTTTTGAAATTTGGCTCCAAATCTGAAAACGACCTGAGAAGAATCTGATGTGAAAGTGAATGGGAATACAAGTTCAGAATTTATCACTTTGGGTACTTCCTGGCAGAGTGACTTAACAATGAATTCCTGATTTCTGTTAATTCTAGACCCGTACAGCCCGGAGCACAGTAAACCTTTAAAGTTAATAGTCACAATCAAAAGCTGCTAAACTAGAATAAGAGTGTGACCAAAGGCAAAATATATATATATCATTAATGATGATGGTTTTAAGGGAGGCTACTATGGAAAGCTCGGCTAATCTGAATTCAACTACCGCCCTCTCGTCTCGGGGACCCTGGGGGAGCATAATTGTTTAGGCCCTTCAGCTCATTAAGTCACTGTCTATTTACTTTTAATTCCACAAATTCACTCTTTCTTGAATTCTCTGAAAGATAACTACACGCACGAATGCACACATCGCGAATCTTCCTTTGCGATCAAATATACAAGAGCCCTCTGGTTACACAGAACCCGACTTCCTCCCGCGGTTTTATTATCACGATCACCAGGACTGCCTCTCAAGATCCTGAGGTGCTCCCACTTTGGCTTCTTTGCCTCCACCAACTCTTGGAAGCCCTGGGGAAAGGGTGTCGGCTTGAGAAACAAACAAGCCAGGAGCACCCCGGGTCTTTCTCGCCTTTGCTAAGGACTAGAGACAGAGAATGGGCTCTCCTGAGCCATGGGACCCAGGAAAGGACCCTGCGACCGTCCTGAAGTCCCAGAATCCTTCTCAGCCTGTGAAAATGGAAACCTCCTCATGTGCGTTCTCCGTTGAAACTAGGGATGACTGTCTGTGTGGAACGTTGTGTTTCAAACAGACTCAAGTCGTCAACGGAGCAAAGTAAAATCTCCCAACACAGAACCTGGAAAGCCATCTCCCGTTCTCCTAAGCAGCTCTGTGTAAGAAGCAGATCAAATGCTGACTTTCTTCTTCACAGGATGCTTGTATTTATTTTTCCTATTAGCCATTTCCTGCCTGTGGGCCGCAATCAGATGGGAATTCATTGCTTAGATAAAAATTGGGTCAAGTGTTGTCCTAAGAAAAAGATCCATGAATTACACCTACAGCACTTAAAACCCAAGTTAGCATAGTTCTGTGCTCATTAAAACAAAACAAAACAAAACAAAACAAAACAAAACAAAAACTAACATTTTTCTAGGCAGAAATAGTATTCAACTGGTGATAAAAAATAATCATGCTGAATCAGCTAACAATATGAGTTTGTGGTTTGGGTTTTTTTTTTTTTTTCAATTTCATCAAAGCCTCAGGCCGTATCTTGTAGCCTTCCACCAAGATTAATGCCTCTCAGGACTGGTTATGATTCCCCTGCTGTTAAGACAAGAGATTCAATCACCCTGCTTCAGCTAAAGTCTGTGGACACAAAATAAGGGATTTGTATTCACAAGATCTGGGCTTAAGTCCCAAATTCACCATTGATTTATTCACTGCACCATTGATTTATTCAGGTCATTTGAATCATCCAACAGACAAGTATTGAATGCTTCTCCCATGCCAGCTCCTGTTCTAGGCATTTGGGATGCCAAGATTGAAAGAGATAGCCTGATCACAGAGATACGCAATGTAAGAGTTAAAATAATGGAGGTTGTGGATGTTGGCATGGAATGTATACAATGAGTTTGGAAAAAGACTGGGAAGGCCTTTTAAAGAGACCTCACAAGGTGACAGGAATATTGATGAATTCTCCGAGACTGTATGTCACCTTTCTCATTATAGAAATTCTCTTTGGTCAGGGTCCCACTGCCCATGAGGGTTGGGGAGGTCAACATATGCTGATCATACTATGAGAAAGCTGAAGAATATATATCATAAAACCAATTCATTGGCGTGCCTGGGTGGCTCAGTGGGTTGAGCTCTGACTTCAGCACAGGTCATGATCTCATGGTTTGTGAGTTTGAGACCCATGTCGGGCTCTGTGCTAACTGTGGAAACTGCCTGGAATTCTCTCTCTCTTTCCCTCTGCTTCCCTTCCCCACTTGAGCTCTCTCTTTTCAAAATAAAGACAAAAACATAAAAAAACCAATTCATTAATTTACAAGGAAATATATAACTTCCCAGGGGACTGGATAATCACAACTGAAGCCTTAATTTCTCACCTGTCAACATGGCAGTAATGATAATATCAATACATTTCTTAGATATTTTATACGTGCGTGACTAAGTTTGGAGATCCAAGTTTAGCCATCAAAATATCTACCGTTCATTGAGTGTTGAAACCATTGAGTGCTAACCATGGAATCTTCTATGGAGTCCTTCCTCAATGTCAAGATGTAAATATTAGTATGACAGTTTTATAGAGGAGGAAACTGAGGTTCAGAGAACCTGAATAACTCATTCAAGATCACACAACCAATAAGCCTCACGGCCAACAAAACCTGGGGCGTTAGGCACTAAGTGTACAATTTCCTATGAAATAATAAAAATGTATCTGCAAGAACTTGAGTAGCTGCAGACACCTTTACAAGAAGGACTTGATTAGACGTGGCAAGAAACAAGAGGGAGCTAATGAACATAACTGCTGGTTTTAGATGTTACTGGCTATTCTTTTTTACCACCTACACGTACTTTTTTTGCCTTTTGAAATATACAGCACTTGCTATATAACCATGAAGGAACCATCCCAAGCCTTCTCTTATATCAGTGAATGACACTTACAACCAGTATATGTATTATGGTGCATGCATTACAAATATAGTAATTTATAGCTTTTCCTTCCTGTTCTATGTATATTGGTAAGGCTTTGCCATGGCTTGTATATTTCAAGCATATTTCACAATTTCAGTATACCAGTGGTGTGTACTAAACGATATTGAAATTCGATGCTAAGGTGGATTTTATGTGGACAGAAGTCCATGGGCATTGAGAGAAGATAGCAAGGGGTTTTTGGTGCTGTTTGGGTGTTCTTTTCTTTTTCTTTACAGCAACAGCAAACACCCTTTATGAACCATGTGTGCAAACTTCAGTCTTAGGGAATAGGGCTATGAATTAGACCATCAGCCAAGGACCCTGTTTGTCCCACGAACGCTGATTGAGGTCTCTCCTTGGCCTCATTACCCATATCTTTGTACCCTGGCCCAGAAGCAATGTGTTCACCATCATTAACCAACATGGACTCTAATACATAAGGACAACAGATGTTAATTCCAAATGCACAAGAAATTCTCCAGAGAGAACCCTTTACACGTTGCTGGTATTATTAGACACGGGGCTTTTAGGGCTAGGAGGCTCCAACATCAGTAAGGCACCACTGGGTTTTCTATAAAAATTCTTAAGCATGGGTTCAAAATGGTATCTTAAGTGTACCATTGTTCCAAGGCTATGATGTAAGGATTGCTTGTCAGTTACAAGATTAATTGCTGGTGTATTACCTAAACGGTACCACTTTTGTTGGGCAAGGCAGGCAACGTTATAAAGTAGATTTACAGTTTTAGACCACTTTCAGAATGTCGTTACCCTGAACATGTGGTCCACAGACAGGATGCCATTGCAGGGCTGTGCCTTTCTTCCCCAAACGGCGCACACACTCTTGATATGCTGGTGACTGAAAACTATTTCCTCAATAAATTAGAAACGAATTTCCAAAATGTAGACATTTTTGTCTGTGTAGGCGTTTAAAAGTAAAGACGGGTGGACACAGTCCTGTCTCACATTGGACATCGTGAGCTTTTAGGGACTTGAGCTGTTAGGAAAACGTCACGTCTCGGATTTCTTGACAGAGGAGTCCCATGAAGAGGCTGAAAAATGGTCACCCAACACTCAGGTTCAGAAGACGAAAGGCAGTATGTATGCGTTAGGATCTGCCAGTCTGGATCTCATTTAGACTGCGCGCAGACCCTGTGAAACAAACATATGCAAATAATAACAGCACCCCCTAGTCTTTCTTAGGCTAGAACAGCTAAGACACAAACCTCAATTTGAAACACGCATGTTAGCTAGGTGTGCTAATGAAATTTATGTTGAGTTGAAAAGAAGAAACAGAGAAGCTGAGCAAACGCTTCACCCAGTGACGTCCCATCACTGCACTCTTCTAGACAACCAGGTGATCTGCTGTTAAAGGAATACATCTATTGAAAGAGCATAGGAACTCTGTGCCGTGTGCAGACGAGGGACGGTTCTCTTTGTTTTCCTTACGTCAGCTCTGAAAATGCAGTTTACACAAGTTTTTCTTCTTGGTGGTTTTCTTCACCTTCCCTTGAAACCCATAATTAGTCATACTCTCCAGTGTACAAATAATAAGTGTGAGATTCTAACCTCATCATGTCTGGCAAGCTAGAAATCAGATGCGCATTTTGAGCAGAGTTCAAAACTGGCCCTGTGCCACGATAGCTAATTTTCTATTGCATCAGGTTTAATTAACACTTGAGATAAATTGGATGGTATGTACATATAAACACGTTTATATGTATATTTGTAAATACACGTGAATGTATACGTACATATTATGTAGTATATATATGAATATATGTGTATATTTGTAAATATACGTGAATATGTACATATACCTACCTTACATAAACTTTATACAGATATATACATAGTACTTTGCACATACTAATATACATTAATTAGTGTATATATAATAATTGGTGTGTATAACATATAATACACGCTAATTTGTAAGAGTATATAATATGTATAATTGCGTATATATCAAGTGTTATACCAAGAATTATTTATATGTTGGTGGAGGTAAAAGCAAGAGGAATCTACAGATCAATCAGATATAGTGTGTGCTTTTCAAGAAGCGTGGGGCGCCCGGGTGGCTCAGTCGGTTAAGCATCCGACTTCAGCTCAGGCCATGATCTCATGGCTCATGGGTTCGAGCCCCACATAGTGTTCTGTGCTGACAGCTCAGAGCCTGGAGCCTGTTTCAGATTCTGTGTCTCCCTCGCTCTCTCTGCCCCTTCCCTGCTCACGCTCTGTCTCTCTCTCTCAAAAATAAATAAACATTAAAAATTTTTAAAGAACCTTGTATTGTACTAAGAGAGACCAACAGGAAATCCAATATCATTGAAGGGAGTGAATGAAAGATAGGAGCCAGATGGAAGGAGGAAGGCCAGTGTACGGGCTGAGTATAAAACAGCTACCCTCCGTATTGCAGATGAAAACACCAGTGTTAGGGGGCAGGCAGAACCGCGTGGCCTTGAGCACGGAGCATCATACTGAGACATCAGAAAGAAATAACACGGTTGGAGTCACAGCCAGGTCAGCTGGAAAGCACTAGAACTGGGGAACTGTGAGGAAAGAGGAAATAAATGCATCTCTGCTACCCTTATCAGGGTCACTAGCACAGACGGAGTAATGGTACTGATCACAAGTGGTGCTCTGTGAGAAGAGCCGCATCTCACTCCTTTCCAAGCCCGAGATAGGAGAGTGGTCAGCGGTCTTATCATCCCTCCCTCAGCTGCTGAGAAGTCCAGTAGGGTCTAGGCCCACACTTCCGCTGTATTGTCACCTACCACGGGGTCATGAGGCACCCAGTGGGGCTGAGAACAAGGAAGAAAGGCAATTGAAAAGGTTCTACTTTGCTTGATATGTCTGGACAACCGAGGGACTTCTAGAGGCCAAGAATATCTCTGTGTGCTTTCCATTGGCAATTGTTCAGAGAGAGCTAGGATATTGATTAGCCCACACCAAAATTCGCAGTGGCCGAGGAGACCCCTGTGCAACCCGAACAACTGGGTTACAGTGGATGGAACGACGGTGTCCACTTTGGAAGATATGGATTCCACCCTAGTACTACTCCTCACCAGCTGTGTCCTTGAGCAAGGCATTTCAGCTCCCAGAACCCCAGTTTTTTCACCACTAAATGGGGACTCTCAATATTCCAGGAAAGGGCTTCATGAGCTCTAAGGTTTGGTCATTGACAGCATCATTTACTAACCAATAGTGTAAGTAGAGAAGTTATGAAATTGGAATCTTTATTGTATGTATCATTCAGCTCAGGTTGCTTTAATAAAATACCACCGACGGGGGGCTTAAACAACAGACCTGTATTTCTCACGGTTCTGGAGGCTGGGAAGTCCAAGATCAAGGTGCCTGCAGGTTTGCTCCTGGTGAGCGCTCTCTTCTTGGCTTGTAGAAGCCTGTCTTCTTGCTGTATCCCCACATGATGGATAAAGAGAGATCTCTGGTGTTTCCTGTACGTATAAGGCACGAAGCCCATCGTAAAAGTCTCACCCTCATGATCTCACCTAAACCTGATTACCTCCCATCGCCCCCCCCCCCACCCAAATACCATCACATTGGGGATTAGGACTTAAACATACGAATTTTGGAGGGAAACAAACCTTCAGTCCATAGCACTGTCATATTGAGATAACCATTGTTTTATTAACCCAAAGAAAAGAGGCAATGTCCAGAGATTATGAAATGTCTGGAATGATTTCTTCCCTGTGAGCAGACCTAGGCATGGTAAGTGAGGAGCAGAAAGGTTGGCTAGCATTTTTTGACTTTCTCACATGATGCTAGGTGTCCAGAATCTGGTACTATCTGCAATATTTTCTGTTGGTGGTGGTGAGATCCAGGATTCTCAGTTGTCTGTCTTTGGCATAGAGTAGAAATACAAAAGGTAGACTCAAACACCTAAATTCTTCGGGTATCTTATTAATCCCCGAGTGTCCATCACAAGTCAGGAAGATAGGGTGCAGGTACGTTAATTCAGTGTTTCTCAAACGTTCGCTGCATGTGTGAGAGGGGTCGTCTGAGGGGGTCGTCCAAATACAGATTCCTGAGTCCCGTCCCCAGAATATCTGATTCACTTGGTCTGGGGTGGAACCCGAGACCCACATGTTCCCAGGTGATTTCAATGCTACTGGTTCAAAAGGATGATGTTCTTTCAAACTCCATGTAACTAGGAAAGGAATTACACCTCAAACCCGAGTCTTTAACTTCTAAGAAGTAGGGCCTTCAGCGAATCTGTCCTTTTGAAAAGATCACATGAAAACTCAGGAAACAAACATGGAGATCGCCACAGGCCAGCATGTAGGATTTGGTTTCCATGAAAGGTTTCCTCAGTAGCTTAGAGGATTTCAGATTTGATTTCTGTAGCCTAGCATTTTATAATCACTGGCCTTCTTTGTTCTTGATTTTCTGCTATGTGTCATTGACTGAATAGTCTTCATCTCTACCTGCACAACTGAGTTTGGCGTCTTAGTGCTACGTAGGGGTAGGCAAGGGCAGGAAGTAGGGGGAGAAGAAGTAGAAGGTCAGGTGAAAAACGCAGCTCGGTTTGCCCAGGTACTGCCCCATCTTTTAAAACAGAAACTTCCCCTGTTCCAGCAAAATCCTCAGCCTGGGCAAACCAGGAGAGTTGATCACTCTAGCAGGACAGCTTGCCAATGACCTTGGGGGAAGGGTGGGGAGAAGGAAGGATCATGACTACTGATCAAGTCAGTCATACTCCCGTTGCTGCTTCAGACTGGTGAAAGCCTGGAACAGTGATGGTATCATGAGAGCAGAGAAGTATCTTTCAATGCCGATGAGTTGATTTGACAAATACCAGCAAGGTCATGGCTGCTGCCTTCCGCCTAGATTCCAGTGTGAGGCTGATGTTGGAATACCATATAACTGCTTCATGGGTCTACATGTGTGAGATAGCCCCTCCTCCCCAAGCTCTTTTCATCTTCAGTTCCCCAATCTTTTCACTCACACTACTGGACACCTTTGTACGCTTTTACCTTAGGCACTGTGCTAGTTGCTCGGTAGTCAGAAGCTGTCCTAAAGGGTCATTGTGGAAGCTTTCTCATTCTCCGCTTATCGATGCTATTCAAATATCTTAGTTTGCAAAGTTATAAAATCAAAGGTTTTAACTCTTTGGTTTTCCAGGACGTCCCACTTTCAGAGGGCTCCTTACATTGTCCCAACAAGTATCCTTGGCCTCATTGAGTTTGATGTTATGTATTCCTCCAGCTATAAAGCCTTATGATTCTGTTCCCCCACCCAAAATGCAAATGATCCAGTAATGAAGTTCAGCGGGAGAACTTGAGCTCTTGGCCCTTTCTTTTTTCCTTAGAAAGGCACTCCTTTCCAACAGGAATAGCTGAAGGGGACTCCGAGTTACCCTCTTTCTGATTCAAAGAGGGATACAGGAAGGAGATACACAACTCTTTCAATTATGTCTTACACCATCTGTGAACAGGCATTGTACCCAGCGAATTTCAGCCTAAGCAACAGTTTTGGGGAAGAACCATTATGGTAAACAATATCAAAGAGTTTATACTTTCACTCTGCCTAAGTAATTCAAGCTGATGGTGGTGTTTGTGATTGCAGACTTAACGCTTCTCACTTCCTCTCATCCAGAACAAATGGTACATCAGGCGAGCAGATTTCATGTATTACAGGATCCGAGCTTTTCCTGGTAAAGGAAAGAAATTAGATAAATATTTTGGGCGCTCTTAACCTCTTCCTCTCTGTCCACTTCTCCACCCACATCCTGGCTGAAGGACTGGTTCCTTATAACTCTGAAATTCTCCCATTGCTTCCTCTCTCCCCAAAAGAGAATGGAAAAGTTTCAAGAGCTCTCCCCCTACAGCCCGGTACTGCTATTCTTTCTGTCAGAAGGAACTGATGCCTAAAAAGCTCAGCCTGCACAATCCTCTCTCCTCCCACACACATGCCAGTTTTTGCTGGTTGAGTTGGGGTAATTGAGAAGGCATATTCAAAATGTTCCATTTATGTTCACAAAGGTTAAGGAGCCTCCGCAGGTTGCCTGACTTCCCTCTGCAAATAAAACATTATGCAAGTTGCCTTGCTGAAAAAGACTCAGGGCTTTGGTGGCAGAGAAGAAACTTCAACAATAGATGGGAGGTGTTTTCTGCAGGGTTGTGTCCAAGGGAGCTAAGGGGCCCGTAGGTGCCAAACTGGTCTCTGTGTTTGACTGCTGTTGAACTAAAATAAAGCTTTCAAATGAAACACATGGTTACTTATGGGTTAGTGGGCTAGATCTCCACTTTCCAAAATGCTTTCATTTCTCCTCCTTTCCCTCCCTCCAATCACCTTTTTGTTCACAAAGTTTTGAGTGTAGCTAATAGTTAGGAACTGGTGGTGGAGAGAGAGAGAGAGAAGAGAGAGAAAAAGAGGAAGAGAAGTACAGAGACAGAGGGCAATAAAAAAGAAAGAGGGAGAGAGAGAGAACTGGACGTAAACGTCCTCTATTCTGGGAAAAATGGCTGACCCCTATGAGGACAGCCCTCCCAAACAGGAGAGTCAGGATAGAAACCTGAAGGAGGCACAGAAGCTGACTTATGTAAGTAACAGACTAGAGAATCACAGGATTTAAGGGGGTGGGAAGTAATCTAGTTTAACCACTAGCTTGTACAGATGAAATGAGAGGAGAATCCAGGAAAGACTTTTGTGGCTTGTCTGGGCTCACATGGTTAATTACCAACACTGTTATTTGTAAGACTATTAAGCTGCTTCAGGCACAGTTGGAAAAAAAAAAAAGTATGTCCCCAGTTGTGGGTTTTGCAGAATGCTTGGGAAAGGGTTCCTTTTGACCACCAGTCTGGTCATTTGTACTGGTGGTGCCCTGGTCTATTCACTTTGGAGGTCAGGACCCAAATCCAAGTCCTACGACCCCTGTGCAGCTCTCTGACCATAACGGGAGGTTATATCTCATGTATCTGCTGCTCCTCAAGGGGCCAGAGGAGAGATGCACCTTACTAGGCTCATTGCAAACTGAAAATAAAAGTACCTAACTGTTCAGATCCTTCCAAGGATTAAATGAAAAGTCATTTAGCAGATGCTTGTTGAGCCCTTCCTATTTGCCGTGCTATATTAATTCATTTACTCCCTTGGTAACAATGATGATTCCAGCTCAGTTACTGTCCGCACTTCACAAGTGAGGAGTTTGAGGTCCAGACAGGACGACTGGCTGGCTCCAGATGTTAATTAATGCGGCGTTCGACAAAATACTGTAAATGGCGGAATTCAAATGTTGACATCAGCAATCTGACTCAAGAGACCCAGCCCATTATTATCACAGCCCTATTCCAATGCCTGGCATTTGACAGCTCTTCACAAAATACGAATTCACTTCCATTATCCATAGGAAGACTTTTGGAGTCTTAGTGACATGGGTTGCCAGATGGGGAGTGATAGATCCACAGGTTGGGTTCCCCCCCCTTTTGTTTCCTACTTGGTTTAAGTTGATTTTTGGAGAAAGGAAGGAACGGGAAAGGAGGGTCCTCTATTCGTATGGGTAAAGCTGTGCGACAGTCTGGGACAATTATGGGACAAGTCCTCTTTGTTTCCAGAGGAACATTGCCACGCATCCACGCTCATTAATGTTCTCATCTCAACTCACATATTTGATGGGAATTAGTTCATGCACAAACCCATACATGGAGGGTCTGTATGGGTCAGACCCAGCACCACAGCTCTGCAATTCCTTAAGGAACGATAGCCATCTTTTTTCCCCCTTGATTTTCATGATGCTTTCTGAATCTATACTTTAAAGATGGATTCTGTATGAAAAGACATTTCTGGAGATGTCAAACCCAATAGAGAAGTGACAGGAGAGGACACAAGAAGCAAGGAGGGCGGGGGAGACATGCTTACAGTCTATCAACATGTGTAGATCAAGACCGTCCATCATTTCCATCAGAATAGCACCAAGGACAGATCATGGATGTACCGAAGAGAAACATGAAGTGGAAGGAGGAAGAAAAGAGTGAAGGGAACAGAGAAGAAAGTTGTCACATACCTTCTGAATATCCTGAAAAAGCAAACGGCATGTCCTTGTCTTTTCCCAGAGGATCAAGGATGCAGGGAGCAAGAAACAGTTCATGAAAACCTATGGACAGTTTAAGATAGGTTTAGGATCCAGACACTGGGCAGGCATTCTGTTCATTTAGAACAAAGGGAAATTAGTATCTGCTTGGCAGTCCCTTCACCAAAAGCCAGGGACCTCAATTCTAGCTATAGAAACACTTCATAGAACCTCTTATAGGTGAGAGTAGCCTACAACTTGCCCACTGCTAAGTGCCAAGTCTTGGGTAACTTGTCCTCATTAATTTTCTTTATAATTAATAGCGAGCATATTCCCCTCTTCATCCAAGTCCCTTCTCACTGCCAGCCACATCCGCCTTCAAATCTGCATCTACCTCTGGGGTATGATTGTGCTTCAGGTATAATAACTAAGCCATGAGAGAGACTCACAGGGCTTTGATAGATTCCCAGCCTGGAGCTGACGGTGCTTCCCCAGGGCATGCAGAATGGTAAACAAATTCAATATGACATTCAGGTCCTTGTGTCAACAATCTCCACCTAATAACCCAGCCCCTTTCCCACCCCCACACCATGTACCCAATACATCTCTACTTCATATTCCCTGGATTTCGAGTGGAGAGTCCAGCCCTGTCTTAACCCTTTGTACCTCTCCCTGATGGCCCAGCCCTATCCCCAACACACTGTGCCCCTACCTCCTTATTTAGCCCTCCTGCCCACTCTTGTACCACAGTAATGGTCCTACTGCAATTCTACATGATGGTCCAGCCATAACTCCCACCCCTCAAACCCTACCTCAGTTCCAGCCCTAACCCCTACATTCCAACCAAACTGGGCTCTTCACTGTGTAGCAAACAGATCTCCTTTCTGCCAACCATGGTGTCCGTTAATGTTCACTCTTCCCAAATGCCCTTCATACTCTGTATTGTCGAAACTTTACCACCTGTGTGAGATCCTTTTGGATCAGAAGTTCCCCTTTCATCTTCTCTGCCCATGGTTCTTTTCATTTGCTTGGAGTACTTAGCACATTCTGTTTTTAGTTATATGTATTTGTAAATATATTGCCCCCCACCCAGAAGATTGTAAAGGCAAGGAACTTGGGTGCAATGCCTCAGATCCTTTTAACACATAGTCCCTGAGCCTCTCCTCTGTGTCAGCTGTGATCCAAGGTGCTAGGATTAGAAGGTGACTAAGACATGGTTTTCTAGGACCTTATTTTGTAGCTTGGTACTTTATATGCCCCTAGAGCTCCTGGAAAAGGGCCAGTAACAGGTCCTCAGTACATTTTGTTGGATAGGATGAAAGGGGGAAAGCAAATTAGTTGGCTGAATGATCACTATAGCTGAATAGGGACTCAGTAACAAACAAACAACAACAACAAACCACTCCAGTGCTTCCCATGCACCAACAACATCCCTAATTGGCTCAAAGAAAACATGCACATTTTCTTCAATAAGATGTCAGATACTTTGGCAATACATGTAGGTGTAATAACGCATTGCTCTGTCTATTCAAAGATTCTTTGATGCGCTCATTTCAGGGAAGTGTGTGTCTTCTTTGCGACGCTTTTATTTATTTTTTCTCCCTTTTTTCAGACTGTTGCTACACAACCTGATATTCAATTCATCTAAATGGAAGATTCATTAATGTATGATTACATGTTTCATCAAGGGGATTTTATCAAGCCTCTTTTGGGAGAGGGATTTGGTAGAATGATTTTTATGAGAAAATGTCAGCCTCTGAAAAGTTCAAAAATTATAATTATCCAGAAAGCAGTGGAGCCTGATTCCTTGGGAATTTTATCGGAAGGTCTAGAGCAGGTACATCCACAATTGCACACATACACACACCTGTGTGCGTTCTCCCCTTTCTCTTCCTTTGCCTGTGGAGTGGAGGAACATTAAGTCTCCCCTTCTGAGGACACCAGAGCTCCATAACCCATAATATATGTGATGTATAATCCTCATAACACAGACAGCCCCCTACCACGTACTTTCATTTCCATTTAGCAATAAAGAACCTCACCCTCTCATCCCATGACCGAAATCCTTGGACTGGCACAAGTTGGAAAGCTGACTTTTATCGGCTTCTAAAGGTCTCCATCAAAATGATGACTTTTGAAAAATCAACTCTCTCTAAAACGCAAATGCTGACATTTAGTGCATGAGGGAAAGTAGTTAGTTCTGAGAACCAGGAAGTGGATTATCATCTTGGGAATGACACTGTAATTACCATCTATAATGAATGAACTTAGTTAGACCTTGTGACTTAGGAGAAGTCACAAAGTCTCAGACCATCAGTATATGTGTGGTTGAAACACAGAAAGACCCAAATTCAGGAAACCCAGTGAGGAATCAAAGGCATGTAATGGTTGACTATAAAAGTTGAAACCTAAGAAGGAAGAAAGGCTTTCTAACAGAATGGCCTGCTAGATTGAAAAAAAGGGTGACAGAAAGAAAAGAATTTGTGAGTATTTTTTCAAAACTAGGAGCCATTGGAAGTTGGTACATGAGTCTAGAGTTCAGACACCTGAATCACTGGGTATTTACATGTTTCCGACCCCTTCCCCAAATGTCTCAATGATCTTCACTGTGTTCAAATGTCCTAGTTATCTAACAAACGGCTTTTTACAGTTGGTTTATTCTAATCACAAGATCCAAAAAGAGATCCTCCCATTCCACTTGGTTTATGAGTTTTTTAAGTCTCTTTGAATTCACATCAATCCCCTCTTTTATCTTTCCACTCATTGTGGAAGTAATCAGGTCATTTAATCTGTAGAATTCCCCACGGTCTAGATGTAGCTCATTTTACCCCCGTGGTGTCATGTAACATGTTTCTCTATTCCCCATATTTCCTATCAACTGCCTTGATTAGATCCAAGTTCACTCTTTGTCAAAAATACTTCATGGATGTCATAAGGTTGGTTGTCCTGCTTTCAGTGCTGTTAAGATTGACTAATGGACTTAGATATTATCCTTGATCCATCCATTCGGAAGTTTTTCACCAATATTATACCTAAATATGTTAACACCCATTGATGATTGTTGCTTACATTATGTTAAAAATGGTTCTTTTATAATTCTCTCATTTCTTCTGCGTTTATTAGCTGGAATTCCTGATAAGGAAAAATGTTTCCTCATCAAACATTTGGTTACCCTGAAATACGATGTATATGTGAAAGGCAGGAGATGTGATTGATTATTTTTCCTTTTATTTACATATTTTCAGAATAATGAGTTGATGACCAGTGAGTTTTTGTTCCAATAGGAACACATGGGTTTTTAAATAACAAATGTGCTCATTTATGAATAATGTAGTCATTATTCCTCGTGATGCTCTAGTTATTACATCTTTGACAAGTAAGACCCCCTTCAAGTTAGCTCCTATGCCTTTTGAAATGGCTTCAGTAGTTCCTGATAGCATCGTTCTTTTCTGGCATAATGAGATGTTTTTAGTTCATCTGGTACACTTCCTATCCTAGATCTGGAGCCAGCCACCTCTCCAATGAGCCCTCATTCCTTTTTCATGGGAAGTGATGTTTAAAAACCACAATCTAGGGGCGCCTGGGTGGCGCAGTCGGTTAAGCGTCCGACTTCAGCCAGGTCACGATCTCGCGGTCTGTGAGTTCGAGCCCCGCGTCGGGCTCTGGGCTGATGGCTCAGAGCCTGGAGCCTGTTTCCCATTCTGTGTCTCCCTCTCTCTCTGGCCCTCCCCCGTTCATGCTCTGTCTCTCTCTCTGTCCCGAAGGTAAATAAACGTTGAAAAAAAAAAATTTTAAAAACCACAATCTAGATGCTGGACGAGCTTGTTAGTACTGGATTTTCATTGTCTCTAAGCTTCATCATTAGACAGAGCTAGGAAATTTATAAGGGTATTGTGAGTACATTAAAAGAAAATGTTTTAGGGGCACCCGGGTGGCTCAGTCAGTTAAGCATCTGACTCTTGGTTTCTGCTCAGGTCATGATCTTGGGTGTGTGGGTTCAAACCCCACGTCAGGCTCTGTGCTGACAGCAGGGAGACTGTTTGAGATTCTCTCTCTCCTTCTCTCTCTTTCTGCCCTTCCCTCCTCTCGCTCTCCCTCTCTCTTGAAAAATAAATAAATAAACCTTAAAAATGAAAAAAGAAAGCTTTTTATCTGTTCGAGGTGCCTACTGCAGTATTTATTCATGAAATACGATATGGTAGCTTGCATTCACTTTAAAATATCCTACGTTTTTTCAAAAGAGGGATGGAAGGAGAAGAAGCATGGAAAATGTTAAAAGCGGACGATGGGTGTGGAGGAGTTTTTTACATTGTTAACTCCACTTGTACTGGATGTTTGAAAATCTCCATAATTGAAAGTTTAAGAAAAGGGTGATCACACACACACACACACACACACACACACACCAATACCTTTTCACTTCTCCTCTCTCTCATTTCATGTATGTAGAGAAACCTTTTAATTATTCAATTCTCCGATATCTTGACACAAGCAAGAAAGTAGGGGAAACAGGCTGTGAGTATTTTATCAAGTCCCCCAAAAGGGGAGTCCCCGAATATACATTAATGAATTGTGAGCCTCGTTTGTTTCAATTCTGTGGAGGTTTCTAGGTCAGCACCTTTGCCCCATTCACCCCGGTCCCGTGAGGTTCTTCATCATTCTCGTTCTTCACTATTGTCCTTAGACATGCTGGACCCAGGTATCTCCTCCTAAGGGCAGGCAGGGACCAAATCTCTGTGTCTTGAGTGCCTGGCACTCCCGCAATATTGCAGCCCTTCTAGATTTCATTTCTCTGTTTAATTCTAAATATATTTCTTTTTTTATTTTAATTTTTTTTAACATTTATTTATTTTTGAAACAGAGAGAGACAGAGCATGAACAGGGGAGGGGCAGAGAGAGAGGGAGACACAGATTCAGAAACAGGCTCCAGGCTCTGAGCCATCAGCCCAGAGCCTGACGCGGGGCTCGAACTCATGGACCGCGAGATCGTGACCTGAGCTGAAGTCGGATGCTCAACCGACTGAGCCACCCAGGCGCCCCCTAAATATATTTCTTAAAGTAAGACCAGTTTAGATCCGAGACGAACAAAATTAGAAACATCCATTCGGTGCATGCTATGCCACTGTTCTGGGCACCAGATATGCAAACATCAATAAAACCCCGTGCCTGCTCTCAAGGAGAATTCACCTTAGTGGGAAAGAAAGACAGGTAAACAAGTAGGTGCATATATAGAATCTGTAAGTAGAAAAAGAGTTTCAATGTTAAGTGCACATGCTGCCTTAGATGTTGGCGGAAAGGGCTTTTGAAGCACGGAGAAGGACCAACTGATTTGAGGGAGCGCAGAGTAGGAGGGTCAGAGAAGAGGTCCTATGTGAGATGGTCGTCTAATTTTTTTATTCTTTTATTTATTTTTATTTTTAAGTTTTTGAAGTTCAAGTATAATTAAGGTACAGTGTTATATTAGTTTCAGGCATACAGTATAATGTTCCAACAATTCTATACGTTTCTCAGCGCTCGTCAAGGTAAAGGTACTCTTGATCTGCTTTATCTATTTCACCTGTCCCTCTACCCACCTCCCCTCTGGCAACCCTCGGTTTGTTCTCTGTGTTTGAGAGTCTGGGTTTTTTCTTTGTCTCTTTGCTGATTTATTCCGTTTCTTAAATTCCACGCGAGTGAAATCGTGTGGCATTTGTCTTCGTCTGGCTGACTGATCTCACTTAGCGTCATACCCTCTAGATCCATCCATTTGGTTGCAGATGGCAAGATTTCATTCTTTTTTATGGCTGAGTAATATTCCATAGTATTTATATACCACATCTTCTTTATCAGTTCACCTGTGGGTGGACACTTGGGTTGCTTCCCTATCTTGGCTATTGTAAATAATGCTGCCATGAGCATAGGGGTGTGTATACCTTTTCAAATTAGTGCTTTTGTTTTTGGGTAAATACCCAGGAATGGAATGACTGGATCATATAGTAATTCTGGTAATTCTATTTTTTTAAGAGTTAATTCTTTCTTTATTTTTTTAATTTTTTAATTTTTCACTTTTTATGGAGATAATTTGTCATATTGGCTTACCTACAACACCCAGTGCTCATCCCAACAGGTGCCCTCCTCCATGCCCATCGCCCACTTGCCCCTCTCCCCCAACCCCCCATCCACCCTCAGTTTGTTCTCTGTGTTTAAGAGTCTCTTGTGGTTTGCCTCCTTCCCTCTCTGTTTGTAACTATTTTTTCCCCTTCCCTTCGCCCATGGTCTGTTAAGTTTCTCGATCCACATATGAGTGAAAACATATGATATCTGTCCTTCTCTGACTGACTTATTTCACTCAGCATAAGACCCTCCAGTTCCATCCACATTGCTGCAAATGGCAGGATTTCATTCTTTCTCATTGCCCAGTAGTATTCCATTGTATATATAAACCACATCTTCTTAATCCATTCGTCAGTTGATGGACCTTTAGGCTCTTTCCATAGTTTGGCTATTGTTGAAAGTGCTGCTATAAACATTGGGGTACAAGTGCCCCTATGCATCAGAACTCCTGTATCCTTTGGGCAAATTCCTAGTAGTGATATTGCTGGGTCATAGGGGCAGATCTATTTTTAATTTTTTGAGGAACCTCCACACTGTTTCCCAGAGCGGCTGCACCAGTCTGCATTCCCACCAACAGTGCAAGAGGGTTCCCGTTTCTCCACATCCTCTCCAGCATCAATAGCCTCCTGATTTGTTCATTTTAGCCACTCTGACAGGTGTGAGGTGGTATCTCAGTGTGGCTTTGATTTGTATTTGCCCTGAGGATGTGTGACGTTGAGCATCGTTTCCTGTGTCTGTTGGCCATCTGGAGGTCTTCTTTGGAGAAGCGTCTATTCATGTCTCCTGCCCCTGAAATGGGCATTTAAACATGAGTGAGGATGCCGCAGACGTGAGCTGGAATCAAGGGAAGAGGAGGAGGTATTTAGCAGAGAGGGAAGTGCGTGTCCAGAGGTGGAGGAGTGAGAAAGCACAGAGGACAGAAGGGGAGGAAGCTGCTCTGTGCATCTTGTGCCTATGGCTCTGGGCCCCGCAGGCCACATCCAGCCTGTACCAGGTGTTAGAATGTTTACTGGAACACAGGCACACAGCCGTGGTCACAGATTGTCGATGGCTGCCTTCATACCAGCATGGCTGAGTTGAGTGGTTGTGTAGAAAGCCTGAAGTGTGTACTCTCTGATCCTTTGCGGAAAGGTTTGCCTACCTCTGCTCTAGAACAATATTTCTCGAACTTTAGCGTGCATATAAACCACCTCCGAATCTCATTGAAATGTAGATTCTGATTCAACAGGTCTGAATACGCCTCAATTCTGAATTTCTAGGAAGCTCCCAGGTGATGCCAATGTTGGGAGGCAGCCTGGCATGCTCTGAGTAGCACGTGCCTAGAGGAACGCCGGATTGCCACGATTTGTTCTTCCAGAATAACATGAAAGAGTTGCATCTGAGAAAGCATCTGAGAGCTGAGAATATGGACAGCGCTGAGCTCATTCTGGACACAACCTGATTTACTAGAGTTCGCAGAGATGCAAAGGCTTGTCTCAGTAACCACAGTTTAAACTTGTACCAGAAGAGTTTTATAAATGCCAAATGGCCATTAACCGTGTCTCTCTCCTCCCTCAAAACCAGGCTTACACCAGAATCACCATAGGCTCTGCGTCCATTCTCAAAGTATCTCTACCTCTATTCCTTTAGGCTAAGGATCTTCTAATTGCTGGGCCACCTAACCACCCCCCCCCATGCCCCCGAAGAACACTCACTTGGGAGGCGCCTGGGTGGCTCAGTCCGTTGAGCATCAGACTCTTGATATGATGAGTCTGATCGGCTCAGGTCATGATCTTACTGTTCGTGAGTTCAAGCCACACGTGAGGCTCCACACTGTCAGTGAGGAGCCTGCATGGGGTTTTCTCTCTCTCCCGCTCTCTCTGGCCCTCCCCTGAGCTCCTGCATGCTCGCTCTCTCAGAAATAAATAAACATTGGGGCGCCCGGGTGGCTCAGTTTGTTGAGCATCCGATTTCGGCTCAGGTCATGATCTCATGGTTCGTGAGTTCAAGCCTTGTGTCGGGCTCTGTGCTGACAGCTCAGAGCCTGGAGCCTGTCTTCCGATTCTGTGTCTCCCTCTGTCTCTGGCCCTCCCCTGCTCGCACTAGCTCTCTCTCTACCTGTCTCTCTCTCTCTCTCCCTCAAAAATAAATAAAACATAAAAAATAAAAATAAAGAAATAAATAAACATTTAAAAAGAAAAGAAAACTCACTTGAGTGACTTCAGATATGTTTTGCTTATTTCAGCTTGCTGTTACAAGGATTAGAGCTGGGAATAACCCCAGTTCTCCCCTTTATTTTTAAGCAGAGGATTAGAACTCACTCGGATTTGGCAAATATTGAATCTGAAAGAAAATTTAAACTCCTCTTGCATTCAGATGTATTTATTCCTGGCCAAGAACTTCCTATTTCTGCACCTCCCCACCCGGCACCCCCCAGAATAAAAAACACTTATATAAAGGACCAAACTTGAAGGGCACATTGGAAATCAATAGCTCTCCAAAGAATAACATTTAGATGAGCTAACTCCAAATGACTCAGGAAACATATGGATTGAATTCACACAGAAACTTTATACATGGACTTTATACTTACCCTATAATAGAGTGCATGTTATAATTTATCTGGAAAAAAAAAATCATCTATCCTTCATCATGACTCCATAGGTTTTGGTTCTTCTGGAGCTTAGCCCAGGGGCTAAGGGTGAGAGCCCTCACTTGACTACTAACTCGGTCATGTTCGACCGGTCACTGAAACTTGTCTCCACGCCTGCGTCCTGCCTGCCTGAGCCCATCCAGAACTGGGTGGGTTTTGCCCGAGATCGCCTGGAACCAAGAGTCAAGCTTGGCTTTCTGATCTCACATCAAGGGCTTTCTTCAACATTCTGTGCTGCTCCTGTCAATAAAACCCATCCATTTACTGCCTGGTTCTTGATAGACCAGAAGCGCAAGCTTCCCAGTCCAAGCCGATCTAGAAGTACAACTCCAGTGCTGTTCAGTTGCTATCCCATTTTTTGGACCCTAACATCACTATCATGGGGATTTGTGTGGGTTCCCATGCAACCGTGGAGATTTTGAGTTCAAATCAATGGAGAAATGACTAAGTAAGCTTGGCCTGCATTGTCATCTGTTTCAAGCTTCTCTGAGAGGGACTGTAGGGGCCAAGTATGTCCTCACCATGACACGTGCCTTAAGGATTTGCTTGAGAAGTGCCTTCCCTCTGTTTCTAAGTGCCTAACAAGGAAGACCAGGGGCCCTGCCGGGAATCGTCAGGAGTGGCTGCTTCACCGTGTGTTTTGGCCAAACGTTATAGTAAAGCTAGGGATGTTCACGAATCGGAAGCCTGAAACGATTCATAACCCATCTGAGGAAGCCTTTCGGTGGGTCTGTTTCCCAAACATTTCTCGATGGTCAACAAACGAAGAAAGCAAAGCGGCGTGAGCCGATGGGGGGGGGGGGGGAAATTCATCATCTCTGCAAGCAGAACTCCTTCCCAACTTTTGTACCTATTAAGGCAAGGTGCCCTCTGCATGGCTCGGGGCTTACCGAGCAGAGCAAAGGCTGATTTTTCGCTCGCGCTTCTAGCGGGAACACGTATCTCAGTGCTGCTTACAAAGTGCCTGGCACGGCTCTAAGCTAAAGATACGTATTAATTTTGTAACCTTCCTAATAATCCAATAATGTGAGTATTAATTACAGTAATAGCTATACTCACCTTCTTCTCCTCCTCCTCCTCCTCCTCCTCCTCCTTCTTTTTCCCATCTTACAGACCAGGAAACTGAAATGAGAAGCCGGTAACAGACTTCTCCCAGCTGGTAACACAGCTATTAATCCCTAGTGAGAAAACAATCCTGTAAGCTTCCGCCCCTCCCTGCCTTTGGGAACAAACACACATCACTGTCTTCTCAGGGAAAACCTCGGAAGACCGAGCGTGCAGATGCTTTATCAGTACCGTCCGACCGAAGAGACCCTCCCCAGACTCGGAAAAAGATTGACTTCAAATCTGTATCAGGCAACAATGCCCCAGACCTGCAGCATCCTTAGGCGAGGCTCACAACCAAGGCTTCGAGGTGAATGTGAAAAGCCTTCAACGGCTGGGGGGAAATGACGTGTGCGTATTCGTGTCATATGGCTGTCATGCCTGGGATGCGTCCTGTTTCACGTACGTGAGGTTGTTTCCTTCTAAAGCTCAGCATCTGAAATCAAAGGCTTGGGTGTCAATGTAGGGTGGAGGTAGAATCATCTTCAAGCTCGTGCATCGCCTGGAGAAGAAAAGACTGGTAGACACCACACGATGGAACAAGGCATACCGTCCTGTCCTAATCGACCGAGAATAGGGAGTGTTTCCCGTATACCAAGCCATCCAGCATACAGCAGGACAGGGGTGCACACGGTCACAAAATCTGGCCCTTC
The DNA here is from genome assembly GCF_022079265.1 of Lynx rufus. NCBI lineage: Eukaryota > Metazoa > Chordata > Mammalia > Carnivora > Felidae > Lynx > Lynx rufus. The sequence continues at coordinate 130,579,087 of NW_025814878.1, forward strand.
CCTCCTCAACTTCGCCCCACACCCTGTCATCCTGTTTCAGGGCACACAGAACTCTGGCTGGTTCCTGGGGTGTCCCCTGGAGTTTCACACTTGTGTGGCTTTGCATTGGCTCTCACTTCTTGGAATGAGCTTCCTGCGGGTCTACCGGACAAACTGTTCCCCACTCATCAGATGACTCTTACGTCAACACCCTGTGATGCTTTCCCTGTCCCCCGGCAAACCTTCCTTCCTCTCTCAGCTAGCACACTGCACTCCACACTCCCCTTCATCAGAGCCATTTTGGTGTAGTGTCAGGAGTTCAGGCTTTGGAGTCAGAGTTTTCTCCCTCCCAGACTCATTCGTTATCCAGCACCAGTTGACTCTTCCTTAAATGCAGATGGTCAGAGTACGTATCTTAGAGTGGGGAAGGATATCCTGAAATACTCATGTAAACTTCTAGAAATTCCCTATAGGTCTGTCTTTCCTACTCACAGCATGGTGGACTGTAGTCGTCTCTTTAGTGCCTGTCTTTGAAGCCAGTCATACTCTCCCACCCGTGATTCCAGAGTACTTAGCAGAGTGCCTGTGGAGGAGCCTTCGATGAGTATTTATTAAATAAAAGGATGAATAAACATCAAAGCAGCATAGGATCCTAGGATCTTAATCTAATGTTTTGCCATGTGTCTAAGGACCTCCTCTATAAATCAAAATTTGATGATCGCCACAAAATCATAGAAACTTGAAATATCTGTGGATTAAGGAAATGATGAGCTGCCATAGATTTGTCAATCCAAATTCCAGGGTGGACGAACATTGTTGTGGTTGAACTTGTGAAAGAACTCTGCTGCTCACTAGGGGCTTCCTGATACAATTCAACCCCTACATTGGAGAGGCAGAGGGAAATTGAGATGGGAATTAAATATTTTTAAGGTCATAGAACCAATGGGCAGTGGAGGCAAGGCAAGAAAGTAAATCCCTTGAGTCCCTGGTACCTGTCCTGGCTTACCATCTTTCAGGAAAGCCTTGATTATGCATGGAATACTTGGAAAGAAATACCGCGCTGCGTACGACCAAGGGCTGAGTGGTAAGCCGGCATCCACGAGAGCAGCTGGAGTTCAGCCTGGTGATGTGGTTGCCCTGGAGATTAGTGAGTTGGCCCCGGAGAATTGAATCACTTCTGAAATATTTAGAGCACCTGTGTGCTGTTCTGCCTCATTAAATTGTCTCGTCCCCCTTTTAACTTCACTGGGTCCTGAAAGTGTTCTATATTATACTTTGGAACATTTGTCTAAAGTGGGAGGAGTTGGATAAAAAAGATTCAGACGCATGGTTTTCAATGGACGTATTTGGAATTTATGGCTCCGTGCAATCAATCTTTCATCCACTTAAAATTTCACCTCTGCCTCTTCTTGTATCAACAGCATTGAGATGACACATGTGGCAGCAGGGGTTGTTAATAGTCTGGAGATGCAGTGTGGTGGCTCACAGTTTCAATATTTTAATACGGTTCTGGCTTGCAGTCGTGTTTTTCAAGCAGGTTGACGTTACTCAAGTGTAGAGCGTATTACGGCATCATGGCTGAAAGCAGTGAGGATTCTAGGAGGCTGTGGCAATCGTCTGAGCAAGAAACTTGAGCTATGAGTTTGAAACAAGGCAGAGACAGGGGGGCAGATGGAGAGAGGAGAGAGCCTTGGTCCGTCTGCCTCAGTTGAACACGGAAATTGAGAAAGAAGGTAACGTAGAGAACAATGTCATTGTCCAAGGCCATTCAATCAATTCAGATGTAACCTCCTGCAACAAAGCCTTGAGAACCAGCCAGTTGGGAGGCTCTCAGACTCCTACATGCATTTTTGCATCCTCCTCCCCCTTTTCCCAGGTGCCCAGAATCCTCTGGAATCTTCCAGAATCCTCCAGAAGCTTCGTGGCTCATGTTTTAATTGTTTCCTTCCTCTTGGTTTCCTTCAAATCTAATCTGCGACCCTTCCATCAGGACCTTGGTGCCCCAGTCAGACTTACTCAGGGCTAGATCGACAACACGTAATCGTATCAAGAGCCAGCATTTATTGAGTACGAAGTATTTTACATTTATTATATGTATTTGGTTCTCACAAGAGCTCTCTGAAGCACATACTATTATCATCTCCATTTCTCAGAGTGTAAAACGAGGGGACGCAGAGGCAAAGAGTCAGGATTTGAATGCAGGCAGCTGGTTCCTGAACCCCACTCAAGCACCACACTTCTTCCACAAATAGGGGGTGGACCTCGCCCACCACAGCAGCTCTTCTGTTCTTACATGGGTACCTTTCCTCCAACCTCACAGTAGTCAGAAGACTGTTATGCACATGTTTATTGATTTGAATGGATCGATATTGGGAGGGTATTCATGGCGGTCACATTATTCCTGAAATACTGTGCTCGGCTGGGGTGCAAACAGCTAACGTTTATGGAGTGTGTACCGTGTGCCGAACTTGGTACACACTTCTGTGCGTTCGCTTATTTAAACCTGACAACGACACTTTGAGCATTGGAGTATTATCATCAACTCCAGTTTGTAGGTGAGGAAATGGAACCCCAGAGTTCACGCAACCACTCGGACAGGGATGGCGTTCAAACTCCGAGACTCTGTCTCTAGAGGTCAGACAAAGAGGGAGAGAGAGAATCCTGAGCAGGCTCCATGCTGCCAGAGCTGAGCCTGACGTGGGGCTCGAACCCATGAAGCCACAGGAATGTCATGTGAGCTAAAACCAAGAGTCAGACGCTTAACTGACTGAACCACCCAGGCGACCCTAGAGGTCACACTTTTAGCTACTATGCTGTGCAGCAAGACAAGTGGGCTCATGGTTAAGTTGAGGAAACTTATGCATGAGCATGAGCCAAAAAATGGATCCCCAAATAACATATGATGTGGGATTTCATGGCCTCAGTGGATGAAGACTGCGTCCCTAAGAAGAGGAGCAGAGATCAGGCAAGATTTGAATAAGCAAAAAGAAAAGGTCAAGGCATTCCAGACATGGAGGCCAGGTAAGTCCGACTGGGGCACCAAGGTCCTGACGGAAGGGTCGCAGATTAGATTTGAAGGAAACCAAGAGGAAGGAAACAATTAAAACATGAGCCACGAAGCTTCTGGAGGATTCTGGAAGATTCCAGAGGATTCTGGGCACCTGAGAAAAGGGGGAGGAGGATGCAAAAAGGTCAGGGTGAGGAAATGTGATAGATAAAAGCAAGATTGATTTATCGATCAGCAGAGTCAGAGATTTCCTGTTGGGGGTGGGGATGGGGGTGGTGAGTGAGTCGTGATTCAAAAGGAAATTTTGCAGCCTTGTTTATGAGGCTAGGAAAGATGGTCTTTTTCCTGTAGATATTCAGGAAAAAAAAGAAGAAAACAAACAAAAAAAGAGGCAGAGTGAAGGCTTTGATCTCGGGGGAATACCGAGCCTCAGTTTCTCCATCTGGAAAACAGAAGTATTAATACCACCTTGCAGGTGGCATGGGGCAGTGTGTGCGACGTGCCAAGCACGGTGTCTGCAAGAGCATACATTTGCCACGAACGGTCGTTATTCATCCCACCGCGAGTCACAGGATGAACCTGGCAACAAGGAGCTGCATGAGAGGGTAGAGCTTCAGGGCCAGAAAGGACACTACGACTGTCACTGCTGCACTGAACATCAGCAGAGAAGGCGATGACATGTGCCTGGTGACTCCCCAGTTTCCAGCCTAGCTTGCACTAATAAAGGAGGTCGAGAAGGCAGGCAAGAGAGAACCAACTTGTGTGGGAGCCTGGGGTTTGGCTACAGACAAGCTGTTCCTGCAGTGACAGCGGTAACAACCGGGAAGCAGTCAGAGAGAGGGAGCTCCTTAAAGTCCTGAGCTGTGGCCCTGAGTTCCGAGTCATCTGTGTAGATGTCATGTGCGTTCCCGCTCCGCTCCCCAGACACTCTTTCTCCAGAGATGCCCATGGCTTCCTTATCCACTCAGGGCTCAGCTCAAATGTCACCTCCTAAGGGGAGCCGTCTCGGACCACCCTCAGAGAGGGCGGCAGTCCCCACACTCTCTACCCCATCACCTTGCTTTCTTTACTACCTAACACTCACCGGAGTCCACAGTTGTGTAACGTGTCTGTTAGTCCACCTCCCCAGGAGAGGAGAGGCTCGGTCCTGTTCCCACTGCATCCAGAAGAGGGTCTGGGGCATAGCAGGACTCAGTATTTCTAGCAAATGGTATCGAGCCCTGTTAAACCCAATAAACACAAACGCACATGAAGAAATGAATAAATGAAACTATGATGTCAAACTTAGGCAGAGAATAAGGAGAGAAAAGAACAGAAGCTATGATCCAGCCCCTCGGAAATATCCGAGGTGCAGGAGGCCAGACGGAGATAGAGAGTAGAAATGAGGTCAGAGAGGTAGGAAATGAAGCAAGATACAGCAGTGTCCTGAAGTCCAAGGGCAGAAGGTATGTGAGAAAGAAAGAGAGAAGGGGAAAGAAAGAAGATGGAGGGAAGGAAGGAAAGAAGGAAGGAAAGGAGGGAGGGAGGGAGGAAATAAGGAAGGAAGAAAGGAGGAAGGGAGAGAGGGAGGGAGGGAAGGAAGGAAGGAAGGAGGGGAGGGGAGGGAGGCAGGAAGGAAGAAAGGAGGGAGGGAGGAAGGGAGGGAGGGAGGAAAAGAAAGAAAATTCAACATGGCCAAGCACTGCAGAGACATGGGGAGACTGAACTACAAGAACGAGGCATTTGTTGGGGGCGGGGCTCCTCTGGGCTGTGAGCTTGAGCCCGAGAGAAGGCCTGACGGAGGGAGGGAGGTCCTGCTCCCCACCAGGCCCTGCGAATCTTGAAATGGGGAAGACGGTTGAGAAGTAAGATAGTGGTTTAAGGGCAGAAGGTTGAAGGAGAAAGCAGCCCCCCCACAGGAGAGAATTCGGCGTGAAGAGGGGGCGACTGAGGATGAACACATTGAGGAGAGGACGTCTGTCCCCAAGGGAAGGCAGACGGACTGGGGACGCCCGGTGACCGCGGCGACCGAAATCCGCACAACAACTTTTTGGCGACTTGCGGCTGCGTTACCATATAGTCAGAACCTCAAGCCCACGGAGGGAAATAGAAAAACGCACGGAAAGAAATACCAGTGCCTTCGCCACCTGGAAAGGTGTTTTCATCTGTTTAAAATCCATTTGGGCGCAAAACAGAGCCTCCCAAGCAAACTGAGAAAATTAAAGAAAGATGAAGATAGTCAAAGTAGAAGATGGAGAGAAACGAAGGGCCCGAATGAGGGCTCGGGAGAGCCAGCTCCACGCCACTGGGCGTATTCTCAGACATCTCAACACAAGACCGTCAAGCAAGAAAAAATAAAATAAAATTTAAAAAGGTCTAAGGTCCTTAAAAAGAAGCACCCAACGGAGAAAACGAAATGCCTCAAACTCCAGGCCCCAAGGGCTTTGACTTCCCCAAGGTGCCTCATCTCTGGGGGCGGCCTGGTCCCGCTGTGCCCTCCTCCCATCCAGCGGTCAGAGCTGGGGCAGGGTGAGGAGGCTGAAGCCCCGGGGCTGGTGGATTGGTATTTTCTCCTCCTTTTTCCTTCTTCTTGCGTATCACCGTTCTCTTTCCACTTGTACCTCATGCTTTGAGCTCACCGGTACCGTCTTGTGAGAGAACAGCACATCCATGCTTTCGTTTGTGCACATGCACACACACACACACACACACACACACACACGCCCTCACATTATCACAGCAGATCATAAACACCTAAGGGCAGGACCTACTCCAACCTTTTTATCCTCTAGTACCTGGTGCAGTAAATCTTTAGGGATCGTAGTTCCATTTTCATTTTTTTTTTTTTTTGGTCCATTTGTAAATTAGCACAATCTTCCGTTAAAGGGATCATATACACACAGAGATGGGCATGATGATTTATTCCAGAAAATTACAGCGTTAGATTGTTGAGTCCTTAGAATTTCTTACTCCTCAACATGGCCACAATGTGCCATTCATTCATTCATTGATTCATTCACTGCGGAACATCTATCATTTCCAGGCATTATGCACACTGTGCATACACATACACACAGATCCCTGCTCCCTGATAACTCCGTTTTATCAAAGAAATACTAACCATAAATAAATAATTACCGGATGGCTTAACATAGCCCAATAGGAGTGCCACGTAAAGGAGCCACTGGGGTTGTTCTGGTAATTAAGCAGTGGCCACAGGGGACTCGGGTCCTGAAGGATGGCTAGGTGCTTCCTTACTACAAAAACCCTCATTAGGCCTGATAATTCTAACATCACCCCCCCGCAATTCACCTAGAGACAGTGCAAATCTAAGGGCACAGCCAATGCTTGCTCAAATCTACAGACTGGAGTGAGGTTACCACAGGTCCCTGTGGAAGACAGTGTTCCCAGAGTCTCCCTGAGTCAGGCCCAGACACCCCCCACGGTAAAGAGACGCTCACATCCGGCTCCAGCATGGCCTTTCCACACTCATCGGGTGCCGTTTCAGAAAGTTTTGTTGGGAGGGTTGCCCACAAGCATCTGTGCAAATCCCCTAGAGGCTCTCAGAATGCTGAAGGATTTAGTAATTTGGGTGTTTCATGTAGGCAATTATCATTTGACCCATTTAAAGGGAAGTGCCCGTACGTCTTTGATCAGAGAATTCCTATTATCTGGAAAATTGGTTTTCTAGTAAGCTGGGCTAGGGGGTGTTGGGGACTTTGCCTGTTTAGTTCACTTTGAAGTTTTAAATGTAGTCTGGCTTTAGAAATGGCAAAGATGCATTTTCTTTCTGTCTCTCTGTGCTACTTCCTTCAAAGGGTTCATTTTATGAATCATTTCACCAGAAGCATGTTGTTTGAACATGTCTGTTACAATGACACAGCCACTTGTGTGGCTTTATTCTTAGAGGAGATACTATTCTGTATCTATACCTTTACAACATGGAAAATGAGAGAGGATCTCATCTGACAAAAGGGACACAGGGAATAGAGTCTAGGAACACATTGACCGTTTAAAACGCTGTCCAGGGGCACCTGGGTGGCTCAGTTGGTTAGGCGTCCGACTTCAGCTCAGGTCATGATCTCATGGATCGTGGGTTCGGAGCCCGTGTGGGGCTCTGTGCTGACATCTCAGAGCCTGGAACCTGCTTCCGATTCTGTGTCTCCCTCTCTCTCTGCCTCTTTCCCACTTACGCTCTGCCTCTCTCTCTCTCTCTCTTTCTCTCTCTCTCTCTCTCTCTCTCTCAAAAATAAATACACTTAAAAAAAATTTTTAAACCCTGTCCAAGCAAGCTTAATGAGGTGATGAAGAGTTCTCAGATTCTACTATGACCTCGCGATATTGGATCACTGTTGCACTGGGATGAATCAAACCACAAGAACATATATTGTCACATTAAAACGTATGTCTTATTGTTAAAAACGCAACTTGAAAAAAAAAACCACATTCAGATGTCAATGGCTTACACATTCCTGAAAACGAAGAAACGTTTTTGCACGTTAAAAGTGCTTTGCACTTTCAGTGCTTGGTGATTCCCATGTCAGACAAGTATCTCAATAATAATCTCTATTATTATAAAGGCTCTGATTGAACGTTTGTTAGCACCAACTCTCAAATGCTACGTCCGCTATTCCCACGTCAGTGCTTTGCTGGGGACGCAAAGCAAAAGCAGCAAAGATGGCTAGCCAGGCCTTCTAAATGAACTGAAATCCTAGCTTTAAAAGTTAGGTGATTTCGGGGCACCTGGGTGGCGCAGTCGGTTAAGCGTCCGACTTCAGCCAGGTCACGATCTCGCGGTCCGTGAGTTCGAGCCCCGCGTCGGGCTCTGGGCTGATGGCTCAGAGCCTGGAGCCTGTTTCTGATTCTGTGTTTCTGTCTCTCTCTGCCCCTCCCCCGTTCATGCTCTGTCTCTCTCTGTCCCAAAAATAAATTAAAAAAAAAAAAAAAAAGTTAGGTGATTTCATTGAGACCAAATGTCTGAGACAATACAGGGCTCCAGTTACTAGGATGGGTCTTAAACGCCAAGGGACCCAAACAGAGAACCACCAGAGAGAAGCTGGTTAATGGCGCTCGAAGGTGCCTGGTGCAGGGGAAGCAGCCGGGCCAATGGGTGAGCAGAGACTTGCTCGGTCGTTGTTCGTATCTGGCGATCGCCTCTGGGGTGAGTCCGCATTCTGAGGCAGGTGGAAACTTGCAGAGTGCAGATCCAAATAATGCTTTCGCTGTCACTTAAAAAAAACCAGTAGTGCGAAGGATAAAGGGATGTAGAGCATGAGCCAGAAAAGTCTAGTTCCAAGCATGGGATCCCGAAGGAAGTCCGTAGCTGGTTCCAGACCAGCGGTGCAGTGCTGTGTGATAAGATGGCTCCTTCTCTTTTACGTTCACGGGCATCTTCTCCCTTCTCCTCTTTTTACGAGCTGGAGACTTTCCCAGTCGCCATGTGCAGTCTCACTCAGTCACCCAGCACCAGAGTGCCCCCTTTTCCTCTAGTTTGCCAGCCCTCCTGAAATTGGGGAATCTAGACCTCTCCTGAGCCCCCCACGCTCAACGCCATCTGTCCACTCTGTTAGAGTCCTTGTTCCTTTCTTTGAACAGGCACCAGCAGGGGAAAGCAAGGGACTGGTGTGCCAGCTCGCTCAGTGTCTGAAGACAGTAGAGGAGATGGTTAACATTAAAATAAGCTTAATAAGTCACTGCTTCCTGCTGAGTCCTCCGAACTGTGAAATGTACCTCACATGCTTCTGTCCTTCCCTCCCGAATCTTCCCGGCCATCTCAAAACCACCCACAGAGCTCAACACTCATCGTCTTCCTCCTCCAATCCATCACCGACCCCTGCCATCTAGCAGTGTCCGTCCGTGGAATATCACCTCTCAGTCACAAAAGTAGTAATTGTCCAGCACCGAGAGCGTGATATTAGCACTTTGTTTTACTTATTCTTGCATTCATTTGCCACATGTCTCAACAAACGCTGAATCCAGTAAGTGCCTGGCATCATTCTAGGTGCTGGGGGCACAAAGATAGGTACAATACTATTCCCAGTCTGAGCAAACATATCATTTAATAGAAAAGTTTTGAACAGGAATCCAAATTTTAATAAGCTATATCTAGATTTTGATGACTCAGAGTCCTCAAAAAGAAGTTTTATGTAACTCTTTCTAAAGGCCATGCATTGAGTAATATGTTTTTGATAGATAAAGTATGTCTTTAGTTAGATTAGCACTCTAAGAAAGAAACCCTTCCACTAACTGGAAAATGCACCCCTCCAGAATGACGGTGTATTAGTTAGCTCTGCTGTGGTAACAAACATCTCCAAACTCTCAGTGGCTTGCAACATGTTTCTCACTCCTGTGATGTGTGGGCTCTCTCGTCAGCTGTGGCTCTGTTTTCCATGTGCCTTTTGATTTCAGAACCCCTGGTGCATACTGATCTTGTGAAGGGAAAACAGGAAGAGAATGGGTGGAAACGTAGAATGGCCCTTAAAGCCCCCGCCTCTGAGGTGTATGTTGTACTGAATCATATTTCATTGCCCAAAGCAGGTCACAACATCAAGGTCACAATCAATGGGGTGCGAATACTCTTCCCACACAGGGTGGAGGAGGAAAGTAAGTAGTTACGGAATTCCAGTACCTCCAGAAAGTCTAATTTGCTGGCCGGATGAGGCTGTATCTACCCTTCTATCTATACCAATCTCAAAGACATATCGTGATCAAGCGTGTACTAGTCAAGGCAATCTGGGAGAATTACATGTCAAGAAAAGCCACGAAAACACGATTATTGGGAATATATGCTAATATCTTTTTTCATGTTTGTTTTATATTAGAGAGAGATAGAGAAAGAGAGAGTGAGTGAGCATGAGCAGGGGAAGGGTAGAGAGAGAGAGGGAGACAGAATCCCAAGCAGGCTCCAGGCCCCGAGCTGTCAGCACAGAGCCCGATGCGGGGCTTGAACTCATGGGCAGTGAGATCACGACCTGAGCTGAAGTGGGACGCTTAACTGACTGAGCCACCCCCGTGCCCCGGGAATATATGCTAATGTAAACTAAGCCTTAGACACCAGGGTTCTAACTCTTCCATTTTGCACGTTGGAGGCCTGGAAAGAAACGGAAGTGGGTTTGTCAGCCTTCTCTCAAATTTCTGGGACATCTGGGAACAGATGGCCGCAAGTAAGATCGGATGAGCCAAACGATCTTCCTCTAGCCAGTGTTTCAGTGTGATCCAGTGCCATTTTGATGCGTTCAAAAGTGGGTTTTTTTCCCCCATAGATTCATTTCTTTAAAAAAATCAGATAACCAAAAGATCTGAAATACAATCACAGCGAAAATCTTCTATGGTTCAATGTCTCTTTTCTTTTTTGAACTCTCCCCAAACTAGCAAAGCTTGATTGGAGCCAAGCTATGGTGGGGGGTGGGGGGGAGGTGAATCTTACCAACACGTGGTCCCACCCGTGAAGCTCCAACTTGCCTGTTTCTCTGCCTTCACTGCTACCACCTGGCCCAAGGCCCCTCCTGGAACCCTGCCACAGTCCCCTGAGAGCCCTCCACTTACCGCTTATACCCTGCTCCCCTACCGTTCCCAGTACCGTGGCCAGAGTGAGCCTTTGAAACTGGAAGGCAGGCCGTATGTCTCCTCTTCCCCAAACCCCGCAATGGCTCCCATTTCATTCAGAGCAAAAGGCAATCCCCTGCAGTCGTTCACAAGGTCTTGCCTGATCCGGGCCCCGATGCCCCCCATTTCCTTCTCCCTCCTTCCCCACTCACACCGTTCCAACCTCATTGGCCTCCTTTTTCCTACCACCAGATGTATCCCCATCTTCGGGCTTTAGCACTAGGCATTGCTCTTTCTTTTGCCTGAAATGGCCTTCTCTGGACATCTTCTTGGTCAATTCCCTCAGTCAAATATCACCTTCCTGGGGAGGCATGTGCTGGTCACCATTTTTGATCATGAAAACTGCCTTGGGGTCCTCCTGACCCTGCGCTGCTCCCTCCTTTTTCGATAGCACTTCATCGCTATATAACCCTCTTCATAATCGGCCTATTATATTTACTTTTTTTTTTTTTCAACGTTTCTATTCATTTTTGGGACAGAGAGAGACACAGCATGAACGGGGGAGGGGCAGAGAGAGAGGGAGACACAGAATCGGAAACAGGCTCCAGGCTCTGAGCCATCAGCCCAGAGCCCGACGCGGGGCTCGAACTCACGGACCGCGAGATCGTGACCTGGCTGAAGTCGGACGCTTAACCGACTGCGCCACCCAGGCGCCCCTATATTTACTTTTTAATAGCTGCTTTCCCTCTCTCATAAGCTCATGAGTCTGAGTGCCTGTGTCCTGTTCACTGATGTATCCCAACCACCAACAATAATGCTTGGCACTAAGTGGATGTTCAGTAATTTCTTGAATGGCAAAGCGAATCCCTATCTTCATTCCCTGAAATAAATCATGTAAGGATTTTGGGGGCACCTCGTTAACCGCCAGTTGGTTAAGTGTCCGACTCTTGGTTTCAGCTCAGGTCACGACGTCACGGTCATGAGATCGAGCCCCAGGTCGGGCTCTGAGCCGGGTGCAGAGACTGCTTGGCATTCTCTCTCTCCTTCTCTCTCTGCTCCTCTCCCCTGTTTGTGTGCATGCTCTCTCTCTTCTCTCTCAAAAAACAATGAAAACAAAAACATGTTAGGATTTTTGTAGATCATTGATTCACTCCCTTCATCATTTTACTTGCTTTTTAAACAAAAATTATTAAAAAATAGTTTTGCACTTGATTCAAACGTAAACTTTCATTCGTGAGTCGGATGCCAGATAGATAGACCTCCCTGATGCTTTGACTTTATTACAAAAATTATGCTGTCATTACATAGCTTAGGGAATGTTTGCATTTTATCATGAGGAAAGAAGGAACTAAAATTTCAGGATGCTACCTGAATCCGAGCCTCCTGATGAACAAACCTAACCATTGGCTACTCCAGATAACTCCTCCATTTCATGCGCTGACTGCTCTCAAAAAGCCTCCCTGGTCCCCCTACTCCTCCTACAAAGTCGCTTAATGCCTGGTGCATCTGTTACAGTGCTTCCCTGGCAACATTTTTCAGAGTCCGTAGAAACGTACAACGCGTCCTTGAGTGGACTATAAAAATTGAACCAGAAAGGATCTGGTTTTACTACGTCATTCACGATTTGGCACAAAATCATGGTTAACCCCAAAATCAAAGTGGGCATGAATTTCATCTACCTGCTGGTGTGACCCTTGGCAAGCCATTTACTCCCTAAGCTTCATCTGTAAAATGGGTGTAAAAGTAGGCCCACTTTAGAGGGCATTGGGAGGATCGAATGAGATAATACACCGAGAGTTCTCTACCGTTACTCCCAGGCAGAGTGCAGCGTCTACGGGAGAGACCCATTTCCCCTCCAAAACAGTAGCTTATTAAATGAGTATGCTGCAAGTCTGTATTGAATGTAGAAATGCTATGGTGCTCCCCGGGAACCCTCAATCCATCCAGAGAAAGTACTGAAAAATGGAGCTCCTCTTGTACTGTTCTTCTAATGACGGGGGCAGGCAAGCACTTTTACTCAGTTTGAACCATCTCGGCAAAGTGAGTGGTCTCTGCCAAAGGCACACATTAGAGAACGCTGTTCTCATTGTAAAAACCGAAAAGCCTGGGACCTTGTCCAGCTCGTTTATGATTTAATACATCGAATGCAGGCTTCACCTTATGCAAATAATAGACTACACGTGCAGAACTTCTTTTGCCTGGATAGTGGCTCCTCAAACCTGGATCGAATTAGGAGAGAAATGTTCTGGGTCTGTCTGAGGGGAGCAGGGAGACGTACACACCCATGTGGATTTATAGTTTCGTGGGAGATTTGGGGACCTAGCTGCGAAACATTCACGTATAAGATCCACTGCGGTTGTCAACATCATACGGTCTATTACAACGTTTCCTTGTCTTTGACTGTGTCTTGAGTTAATCGCAAAGCAGAGCCGAAGCAATGGCAGTTACTGTTTCGACGTCTTCTTCCTTTCCGTGGAGACGGGATAGTGTGAGTAATCAAAGTTCATCCTTCTACTTATTCAGCGAGGAGCGAGACACTGTCGTGACCTCTGTCCTCGAGGAATCCACAATGCGGGGTAAGGGGGGGGGGGAGACAAGGAAACCACCATCGCTGAGTAGGACAATTTGTACAAGTCCGATGAATGACACCCGCGAAGGAGAAAAGGTTTCCTTAGAAGGCTGTTTAGGGACGGGGTGATGGGGCTCTCAGGAAGAGGCGGGCCTGCTGAACCAGGCTTTGAGGCAATGCTAGGATTTCTTACAGCAAAGGAGGATAGAGGTTTCCAGAGAGTATAGAGTGCCCAGGCAACACTCTTGGGCCAGTAATGCGGCGAATAATGACACTGGAAAGGAAGGAAACTCCCATTACTCCAGCCTCTACCGTGTGCTGGGCACGGGACAAACAGGATCCCCCCACTCCTCCCATGAGCCCCATGGGGCAGGTGATAAAATCAGGAGCTCAGAAAAGGGACACAGTCACGTGCAGAGCTGAAGCCACACTCACGGCCGTCGGACTCCATCACCTATGCTCTTTGCGTCCGATACCCAAACGCTATATAAGCTACAACTCAAAAACAGACTTTCGATAAACTTTCATTCGTCAACAGTAGAAAACTACTGCTTTAAGATCCTCCTGCTGCCCCTACTTCTCCAGGTTTTCCACAGAAATTGCTACTGGGGTAAGAAGAACAGAGTGGCTTGAAAGTTAGTTAAGCAGCGAGGCACGTCGTACACTGGCTAGCTAATCCCTGGACAAATTCTAGGGGTCAGTCCCGTGACCCCTTCATTGTTATGTGTGTGACTTTTAAAACGTGTGTTTGGGGGCCCCCGTCCCTCCTCCTTGTGGCCTCCCTGGGCCTCTGCACCTGCACCATGATAACCCTCAGTAGCTTGCGGCCAACCCCTCACCACCCCTCCCCCCGCCCCCGCCGCCCTTTTCCAGCCTCGAACCTGACCAAAGGCAGAGACGGTTAGCTTTTCATTTTTCCCTCTTCTTCCACTATTACTGCAGATACCACTTCTGCCTCGGAGACAAACAGCTGAGGTCCTTCTCACACAGGCAGCTCACTTGAGGTTAAAACCCTTTACTAAGTCAGGAGCCGCATGGGCCTCCAAATCCAGCAAAGCAGCCTTGCCACTGGAGGGAGAGAAGATTCAAGAGCCCCGTTTCTATTTGCGTGAGGCCAGCCGCGCCCTCTGTGGAGCAGGGGCAAGGGAGGGAAGGCCCCGCAGGTGGGAGGGGAACCTGAGCTGTCAGTGAGCTCACACGGATGGCAATTGGCGAGGGAACACCTCTTCCAATCCTGACCTGTGGGATTCTTTTGGGGACTCCCTGCTTCACTTTTTAAACTTTGTCGCCATCTCGTGGCTGCTTTTAATATTGCAGGTGCGTAATTCCAAGCAGGTCAACGCGCTTTGCGGTCGTTCACTCGTTCAACACGTACCTTTTGAGCCCCGACTATCTCAGGCTCTCGCACAGAAAAAACAAGCTGATAAAGAGGAAGAAAGCCTAACGGTATTGTTGTTATACGACTTAATACGCTTTAAACCTCAGCAATCAGGTTCGGGTTGCCCGGATTCTGCGGACGTATACATCTTCTAGCTGTTTCAACCCAGCCCTGCTGTCTCCCCTATGACAGCTAGACAAGCCCTTCTGTGTGACAAGTCACTTAAGAGTTGTGGGGGCAGCGGAGAAAGAGAATGGAATATCTAACTTACATACATACAATTACATGAATAACAAGTGTCCAGCCTGGGAAAAAAATTCCAAAAAAATGAAAGTTAAAATTGTCTTTTTTTTTTAAGTCCATTTATTTTTGAGAGAGAGAGAGAGAGAGAGAGAGAGAGAGAGAATCCCAAGCAGGCTCCATGCTGTCAGCACAGAGCCCAATGTGGGGCTCGAACTCATGAACATGAGATCATGACCTGGGCTAAAATCAAGAGTTGGGTGCTTAACTGACTGAGCCACCCCGGCGCCCCAAGTTGTCTTTAATTCCATGGCACAGAGATAACTATCCCAACGTTTTAATGTATATCTGCCATGCTTTTATGCATCTATGTGACAGGAGTAGTATCATAATATGCACATTGTTTTTAAATTTCTTTTTTAAAAAAATGTGAAACCCTCTTTCTTGTTCACCATCAGAACAATATTTGGCCCAGAAGGACCCTCTAAAAGTAGTTGTTAAATACCTCTTGCAATGTTGATGGGAATGCAAACCGGCATAGCCATTCTGGAAAACAGCATGGAGGGTCCTCAAAAAGTCAAAAATAGAACATCCCTATGACCCAACAATTGCACTACTAGGTATTTACCCAAAGGATACAAAAATGGAGATTTGAAGGGGCACATGCACCCCGATGTTTATAGCAGCATTATCAACAATAGCCAAACTATGGCAAGAGCTCAAATGTCCATCAGCTAATGAACAGCTAAAGAATATGTGGTATACACACACACACACACACACACACACACACACACACACTAGAATGTTACTCAGCCATTAAAAACAGAGAAATCTTGCCATTTCCAATGATGTGGATGGAGCTAGAGTATATTATGCTAAGCAAAATAAGTCAATCAGAGAAAGACAAATACCACATGATTTCATTCATATGTGGAATTTAAGAAACAAAACAGACGAACACATGGGAAGGAAAAAACAGAGAGGGAAGCAAAACATAAGAAACCCTTAAAGATAGAGACCGTGGGGCACCTGGGTGGTTCAGTCGGTTAAGCCTCTGACTCTTGATTTCAGCTCAGGTCATGATCTCACGGTTCGTGAGATCAGGTCCTACCTCAGGCTCTGTGTGTGTGTGTGTGTGTGTGTGTGTGTCTCAAAATAAACAAACATTAAGAAAATGGTACAGGGAGGTGAGTGGGAGATGGGCTAGATGGTGATGGGCATTAAGGAGGGCACTTGTGATAAGCACTGGGTGTTGCATGAATTCTACTCCTGAAACCAATATTATACTATATGTTAAATAACTAGAAATTAAATAAAAATTTGAAAAAGAAAAAAAAACAAAATAAATACAAATAAGTAAAAGTTGTTAAATAAATGAATGTGAATAAGCAATTTGCATAATTGCTTTTAATACCTGTGTGATAGTTTACCTTGGGGATTTCCCATATTTATTTAACCTACTCTCATCTGATATTATGATTCTTTCTATTTTTAAAGTTTATTTTGAGAGACAGAGCAGGGGAGGGGCAGAGAGAGAGGGAGAGAGAATTCCAAGTAGGTGCAGAGCCCAAAGCAGGGCTTGAACTCAAGAACCATGAGATCATGACCTGAGCCGAAATCAGTAGTGGGATGCTTAACCAACTGAGCCACCCAGGCGCCGCTCTATTTTTTTATTTTTATTTTTTAATGTTTCTTTTTGAGACAGAGACAGAATGCAAGTGGGTTAGGGGAAGAGAGAGAGGGAGACACAGAATCGGAAGCAGGCTCCAGGCTCTGAGCCATCAGCACAGAGCCCGATGCGGGGCTCGAACCCACGAGCTGTGAGATCATGACCTGAGCTGAAGTCGGACGCTCAACCGACTGAGGCACCCAGGCGCCGCTCTATTTTTTATTAACAAAACTTTGAAAGTGAAGGCCATGGAGTTGTAGGACTCCTGCTGTTTGGTGGCAGGGTACAGGGGTCTCTGATCATGAGCAACAACGAGGCTGGGGACCATGTGCCAAAGAAGACCGAAGCTCTGCTACGGAAGCTTGTTGTGTCCGTGCAAATTCTACCCGTCAGAGCAAAGACCAAAGTGACATCGTCTCCCCCAGAACGTTCATTTGTGACCTGCGAGTCTGGCTGCAAATTAGAACCCCCTGGGGAAATTTTACAACTAGGGATGCCTGGGTCCCGGCTTCCGGAGATCCTGACTTAATCGGTCTCAGGTGCATCTCACCCACACGTATTTACCAGAACTCCGGGATAATTGCAGGTGCAGCCAGGATAGAGAAACTCTATATGGCGTTGCCACAGATTTCGTGTCAGGGAGACACGCACATGAGGGGAAACAGCCCGAGTAAAGATGCCCCCCTCCTCGATGCTGTGTGGCCCAAGATGAACACATAATGCCGCGGGTATCCTCGCTGCTCAGATAGAGTGCGGCAAGTTCTGGATCCTCATGCCAATTGGAACCCCTCGGCTATTTTGGGGAGTTAACAACCCAAGTAATGCGAGTAGAGTGAGTATCTTATAACTTGCCCATACCGCAATGGCTTTGCATACAGCAGTCACAACCCTTGTGCACAGAAAGCCGTGGACCGCATCTCCCTGTTGTAATACAGTAAACCCCTTAAGAGCCATTATTCTTAGGACTGGACACAAGTATTAAAATACGCTTCAGGGGCACCTGGGCGGCTCAGTCAGTTGAGCCTCTGACTTCGGCTCAGGTCACGATCTCGAAGTTTGTGGGTTTGAGCCCTGTGTCGGGCTCTGTGCCGACAGCTCGGGAGCCTGGAGTCTGCTTCGGATTCTGTGTCTCCCCCCTCTCTCTCTGCCCCTTCCCTGCTCGCACGCTGTCTCTCGCCCTCTCTCTCAAAAATAAATACACATTGGGGCGCCTGGGTGGCTCAGTCGGTTGAGCGTCCGACTTCGGCTCAGGTCACGATCTCGCAGTCCGTGAGTTCGAGCCCCGCGTCGGGCTCTGGGCTGATGGCTCAGAGCCTGGAGCCTGCTTCCGATTCTGTGTCTCCATCTCTCTCTGCCCCTCCCCCGTTCATGCTCTGTCTCTCTCTGTCTCAAAAATAAATAAAATGTTAAAAAAAAATTAAAAAAAAATAAATACACATTTAAAAAAATCGGTTTCAGTTGCCAGGTAGAGGAAATTAACTTTGGAACCGCATGTATACTTTGTAACTGGCTTAGCACCATTCGGTTGAGTGGTGAGAGAGCGTCTCCTCCGGGACCCTTTGGAATCTGAGACCCCGTACTCCTCTGAGAGTTCCCTTAGCCCGATTCCTGTTCGCTCTCCCTCTGCACGAACCAGACTTCTGAGCAACGCTGTCTGGACTGAGCGGGCCCAGACCGCTCACCCCGCAGACCCTCCCCCCCACCCCAGGTACCACAAAGTGCTTCACATGGGACCAAAACGCCAGACGGTCCCGTGGGGTGGAAAAGAGACGTGGGCACGAGATGTAGTCCCCGCTCCCCAGGAGATTCTAGTTAAAAATAAAAGTAAACAACAGAGGAACATTCTCTAGTGCCAAAAACAGCTCTAACCATATTTCTTTAGGGAATAAAATGTCTCATTTTTAAAACGCCAGTGAACTGACAGTTCCCTCTATGTTTCTCTTCCCACGCAATCGGTTTTGATCTGTGCAGCTCTTTTTCGTCTTTCAAGTTATCACCGCTGCATTTTTTTTTTTTTTTTTTTTGGAGGGCTGGGAGGGTCTCTCTGGAGAACTGGAAAGGTCAGTTTCGTGCCTCCCTCCAATGTGTTAAGGGTAGAATTCAAAGTAAAGGAAGCAGAAGTCCTATTGATGCCTCCTTGATGGTGAAGTTTAAGTTCCCAGTAGGCCTGCCTGAGCAGTTTGCCGCGACAATGAATTCATGCTAAAGCGGTTCACTCGGGTCAGCGGCAGGTGTGGGAATGCTGCATTCAGGTACAGCTCTCAAGTCGAGATGATCGCGTACGTTCTTCTTCAAGGAGACGTTTCTGGAAAGAACACCTGATTGAAATGAATAACGAATGACAGTCGCCACCGGCTTTGGTTTGGGTGTCCCTTTGTTACTCAGTGGACACGGAAAATATCTCAGGGCGCCTCTAGAATGTTTCCATTGGCATTAAACGCGCCCAGTGCTTTCCGGGCAAGAAAATAAAGCCTCCTTCCAGCCCACACCCTCTAATTATTGCCAGAGGCTGTCACCCTAACTCCAAGCACACACACACACACACACACACACACCACCTAATTGTTAGTGGCCATTCCCTTGCTTACACTTATATCGTCATCTGATTCTGGCCTCTATCACTCCACTGAATCCTCTCCAGCTGAAAAGACAAAGGCCTTTGTTCCAAAACACAATGGAACAGTTTTTACACAGCATTTAGCTCTGTGGACCGCTCGCTCCTTGAAACGCCATTTTCTGTGACTTCAGGCCATCTTACTCTCTTGGGATTTTTTTTTTCCTACTTGGAGGCCATTTCTTGCCTCCTTGTCCTTCTTTGCTACCCTAAATCCCATGGTTACACCCTGTCCTGCTCTGTCCCCTTTTCTCTCTGTAGCTTCTCTGCTGAGGGACCCATCCACTCCCATGCCTCCAAATACCAGCTGTGAGCTCATGACTCTCGAACCGACTCCAACCCTGATCGTTCTCCTGAATCCTGAAGCCATGTGTCCAACAGACCCCACAATCACAGCACATCCCAAGCTTGTCTCTCCCACTCGCTCTCAGCAACTTCTCTCTTCTCATGTCTATGACATAGAAGACAGATATCCTATGTGTTTCCACGAGGCAATACCCAGGGCCCGTTTGCCCAAATCAGAAACCCGACGATCACTCTGGATGACTGAACCACCATATGGATCAAATCTACTTCCTAAATGTCTCAGACACATCACTTCTTTCCATCTTGGCCACTGTCTCCATCCATTCCAGCTGCTGGGACAGAATACCCAAACTGAGAGGCTTCTAAACAACAGAAATTTATTTCTCGGAGTTCTGGAGGCTGAGAAGTCCGAGATCAAGTGCCAGTAGGTTCCGTGTCTGGTGACAGCCTGCTTCCTGATTCATGCTATAACCTCCCATGACAAAAGGGGGGGAGGGAGGTCTCTGGGGTCTGTTTTATAAGGGCGCGAGTCCCATTCACAAGGGCTCCACCCTCATGGCCCAGGCACCTCCCAAAGCCCCCACCCCCATCGTTGAACTGGGGATTCCTTTGCAACATACGAGTCTGGGTCAGGGGAAGGGACACAAACATTCAATCTATAGCAGCTACTGCAGCTTTAATCTAGGCAGTCTGTGTCCTCTTGCTTGGGGATCACCTCAGCCACCTCCTGATAGGACACACTGCTTCCACTCTTGCTGGCCCAGTCTCCACACTGCAGCCAGAACACTCTCTATAAGGCGGTCCATCCTTGTTTTCGCAGGACCTCCCATCACTGTTGCCTACAACCCCTAGGCGTTTGCTCTATATGGTTTTCTCTGCTTCTCTACCCACTTGCGTTTCCAGGCTCCCGCTTCTTCTTCTTCTTCTTCTTCTTCTTCTTCTTCTTCTTCTTCTTCTTCTTCTTCTTCTTATTCATTTTAGAGAAAGAGAGGGAGAGCGTGAGTGGGGGAGGGCCAGACAGGGAGAAAGAGAGAATCCCAAGCAGACTCCCTCTGTCAGCACAGAGCCCGATGCGGGGCTCTATCCCACAACCCTGGGATCGTGTCCCGAGCCAAAATCAAGACTCTCGGACTCTCAACCCACTGAGCCACCCAGGCCCCTCTTGCCTTTCCAGCCTCTTCTGTGTCAACCACCTCCCGCTGTGGTCACTCAGCATATGACTTGTGGACCTGCCTTACCGTGTCTTACCGGAGGCCCTTTGCGTAGCTGCTCCCTGAGCCCAAAACACACCCCTTCACCCAGCCTACCCGACTGTTTTGCCTTGTTAGCAACTACGTATCCTCACATTCAGCCTCCCCAGGAAAAAAACCTACCGTAGCCCCTCAAGGCTGGGAGAGATCCCTCCTGGGCTCTCCCAGAGCACCTGTGTGCACCTGTATCCCATCACTTATTACACTGGGCTGAAGTAGCCTGTTTGCCTATTATCTTCTTGCTCTGAGAAGACTGTAAATTCCATAATGGTAGCGTCTGAATCTCACTCATCACTTGCCCACAATATCCACCAGTTGCCTGACAACAGTAAGTGACCGATCGATATCAATTGAATAAACGCGGCATGATTTTACTTTTCTAGTAGCGGGACGGCATGAGGAATGGTAATGGCAGCAATCATTTTAAGGCACTGAAGTCATAAAAGTACCCCCAGAAGAAAGATAAAAGGCCCTTGACCTGTTACCCTATTTAACGTAATTTTTATGCCATAAACTGTTCCAATAGCCCCGCTAATATAGTTCCTTTAATTTGTCCAAGGGAATAAGACTGTGATTAAAAGGTGTGTCGACACGTAACTACCCACAAGTGTTCATAAAATTCCGCCACTAACCTATTGAAGCAGCGGGAGCGGAAGGAGATAAGCTCACATTTCCCGGTTCTGGGATCCATATGTGTTTTCCTGCGCCCTCTTCTGGATGAACGAAGAATCGCCGGAATGTGAAAAATTCCTCGAGGGGGGGTGGTTTAGGACCAACCCGACAGCATGTCCTGGGTTCGCATCCACTCAGACTTTCCGGGCTAGAAAGAGTAGTCGAGAACACGAGGAGGAAAGCGTGTGACGACACCACTGGGCAAGAAACTGCTGTTCTGCAGTGCCCTGCAAGCTTATACTGGAGGAGGTCTGTGCCCTGTGATGTGGCCTTGTGTCCCCCCCCCCCCCCCAGCTGAGAACTTACCACTTCCCTGGCGGTAGCACCTTGGCCTCTGAACACACAGCCCGGCCTGGCCCCCTTCCCCAAAACCACACCAGGGGACCAACTCTGCCCAGTGACGCTCTTAAAAGCCTGATGGCCAGACTTAGCAAATACTTGGCAAGTCTTTTCTTTTACCTGGGAACCCTATCTCTGACATACACGACCACATCACCTCTGGTGTCCCGAGGCTTCCCAGCTTCACTGTTTCAGCTCACTTGATTTTTCTTCTTAAAGTTCATTAGTCTCTTAAATTGCTTGAATGGTTGGGGCCCCTGGGTGGCTCAGTCGATTAAGCCGCCGACGTCGGCTCAGGACATGATCTCGCGGTCCATGAGTTCGAGCCCCGTGTCAGGCTCTGTGCCGACAGCTCAGGGCCTGGAGCCTGCTTTGGATTCTGTGTCTCCCTCTCTCCTCTCTCTGCTTCTCCCCTACCCCAGCTCTCTGTCTCTCAAAAAAAAAAAAATATATATATATATATATACACACACATACACACACACACATATATATATGTGTGTGTGTGTATTGCTTGAATTATTTTTTAAATGTTTATCATTTTTTATTCACATTAATCCCTTCCCCATCCTTTGTTTTTAATTCACTGTTTTACTTTCTATTGATTGTTTTTATTAAGTTTACTTATTTATTTTGAGAGAGAGAGAGAACATGAGCAGGGGAGGGGCAGAAAGAGAGGGAGAGGGAGAGAATCCCAAGCAGGCTCCACACGGTCAGCACAGAGCTGGACGTGAGGTTCAAACTCACGAACCGTGAGATCATGACCTGAGCCTAGATCAAGAGTCCATCGCTTAACCTACTGAGTCAGCCAGGCACCTGATTATTTTTAACTACTTCGTTTCTCTCATAAATTCTTTCTGAGCTGATAATATTGTCCAGTAATTTATTTTTCTTTCAGGCTTACTATGACTCCCACTAATCTTTTCACTGAGAGGCTTTCAAGCTTTAAATTTCCTGGTCAATTAGATTATTTATGCTTTTACATGGTCTTTGCTTATTTTAATATTTTACCAATTCTCTTCTATGAAAGTCCAGGTTTCGTGTTTGACTCCTGGCCGCTAATTAATTTTTTGCCTCCTTTTTATTGTATCTACTGTCCGCTAATTATTCTTGACTCGTGTGTGTGTGTGTGTGTGTGTGTGTGTGTGTGTTACATTTTCATTTGACATTTTCCTTGACATTTAAGCATTTTGGACTTGGGGGGGGTTCTTCTTTGTTATTCAGACAAGTAGCATCTTCTGATTTTATTTTTAAATTGTTGGTTTCTTTCTCGGATTTTACAAAAAGCTATTCAAGAGACAAGCTGATAAAAGCAATTGGAAGGATAGCGTGCACTTTGAAGGAGAGCTCAGGATGCTGGCTCTTCCCCAGGGCACCCCCTGGGGAGAGGGTCAGGGCAAAGGGGTAGGAGGGGTGGGGGTGGGGCGGCTACTGGTTGCTCTCCTTCGCTCAGTTTTTCATGAGTGAAGAAATAAAGACTGTTGAGTCAGGAAATGAAGCAAGGAATGGGATCTTGGATGCTGTTTTCTGCTTACAACAGTGATTTTGCAATATATCTAAATATCCATACCCGAAACATTATTATAGGTGATTTCAAAGAGATAACTTGTTCCTTGGCTTAGTAAAGTGCAGAAGACCCAAGAATAAGAGATTCTTCTTATATCTCCTCCAAAATATGATATGTTTTATTAAAAAAAAAAAAGGCAAATGCAAAGGGGAAGAAAGGAGGAGTGAAGGGAGGGAAAAAACAAAAATGAAGTTTCAGGAGTGTTTGTAGCAACCTCCTGTTTGCACAGTCTAAGAGAGAAAAGAGAGCCTGTACCTTAGACTCAAGTACCTGGAAATTCACCTCCAGTGTTGCTGCCTGCATGCAGTGGCTTTCAGTAAGGGGGGTGGGGACATTTTGTCTTCTGGGGGACATTTGGCAATGCCTGGAGACATCCTGGTTGTCACAGCTTGGGAGGGGGGTGCCACTGGCATCTGGCGGGCGGGGGGAGTAGAAGCCAGGGATAATACACAGGACAGCACCCCAACACAACAAACATCACCCAGCCCAGTGAGCTGAGGTTAGAAACACTGCTATAATGACAGTTTGCTTTTTTTAATGTTTATTATTTTTCTTTTTGAGAGAGAGAGTGAGAGAGAGAGAAAGAGAGAACAAGTCAGGGGGGCAAAGAGAGGGAGAGACAGAGGGTCCAAAGCGGGCTCTGTGCTGACAGCAGTGAGCCCAATGCAGGGCTTGAACTCACAAACCACAAGATCATGACCTGAGCCAAAGTCAAACGCTTAACCGACTGAGCTCCCCAGGTGCCCCTATGATGACAGTTTTCTTAAAAATCTTCCTCTTACCTGACGGGACTTCTGTTCACTCCCATTCGTTGACCTCTTCCCAAAGATCCCCTCTGGCAAGCACTGTTCTAGCCCCATCAACCAGCCGTATCCCAGATGTTCTTCTCTACAAATTATTTCCCCACACATCTTTCCCGGGTTGAGGAGCTCAGACCCCAATTTTCTGTTCCCAGAGTCCTGTTTCTTCGCTTTGAGTCATAGTTCAATGAGTCGGCTCTCCCTGTGAATGCAAATCTGGCCTGGGGAATATGTAGATCCTTACTAGACAGGATGGACTGTCTGTGCTGTGACCAGAGCCAGGAAAGCCCACACTGCCCATCCCAGCCAGTCACGACCAGCAGCCCAGCCACTGAGAACACAGAGCTTCCTGAGGACCATGGCTTCATTTTGCCAGTCCCAGTAGGTTCTCGGTGACTGCTTTCTTCCACAAGCTCTGAATACCCCAGTGGCTCTTTCAGTTTACAGGTTAGAAGCAAAGGGAGATGGGGGGGCTATGAACGAGAAGAAGCAGGCATCCGCGTGGGAGGGGATAGAGTGTGTGTGTGGGGGGGGGGTGGGAAGAACCTGGGTTCTGGAGCCAGATCACCCACACTCAACCCCCAGGTCCTGGTCACGTGCCTTAATCACTCTGTGCCTTAGTTTCCTTATATGTAAACTGGGTCTATCTTTAAAAAAATTTTTTAATGTTTATTTATTTTTGAGAGACAGAGCGCAAGCAGGGGAGGGGCAGAGAGAGAGAGGGAGACACAGAATCCCAAGCAGGCTCCAGGTTCTGAGCTCTCAGCACAGAGCCCGACGCGGGGCTCGAACTCACGGACCGCGAGATCATGACCTGAGCCGAAGTCGGCCCCTTAACCGACTGAGCCACCCAGGCGCCCCCAAGTGGGGCTATCTTAAAGGGTTAGCGTGAGGATCAAATGTGTAAGGGCAAGGAAAGCAGTTGGGACAGTGCCAGGCACAAATGCCTGGGAAAGGTGGGTATTATTAAAGAATAGCCATGCCATGAACCAGTGGCCAAGAAGCAAATGTTCTTGTCGCCAGTACTACTCTGAGAAATAGCATTGTTATGAATGCGTCAACCAGATGGTCAGCACGACCAGAGGTGAACTCTCTCCGAGGTTAAGTGAAAACCTAAACAAACTGCATTTCCTTACAAGGGCAACGGGACTGGACTCTGTCCTACTTCACGTTAATTGCTATTTAAGAACAGATACACCAAGTACGGTCCTCCAAGCTTACCATGGTTGATGCTTAGCTCCTTCTCCTTTGCCCCAGGGAAGTTCTTGGTCTTCTCCCTTATAACTCTGTACATAATTATTATGAAACACAAGTGACATGGAACTTTAATTATTTTATTAAAGGTAAGAAATATGGCTATGCCCTTGAAGTCCTATAAAACAGGTCTTTTTTAATCCATTGATTCATTTAATTCATTTTTGAAAGGTAGAGACAGACAGACAGAGCATGAGCAGGGGAGGGGCAGAGAGAGAGGGAGACACAGAATCCAACTCACAAACCGTGAGATCATAACCTGAGCCAAAGTCAGATGCTTCACTGACTGAGCCACCCAGGTGCCCCCTAAGACAAAATAGGTTTTAAATCATTGGCCATAGTTCTATTTTTCCACCAGCTGGGTTTTAAACTATGTGGAAAGCTTGGGTAAATTAAGAGAGATTTTGTCCTGTTAACATTCCTAAACAGCTCTAAATAGGTCAAGAATCCAGTCATCCTATCTATGGATCTTTGGTCCATTCTTATTTCCAGGTAGTACCACATGTTTTATAATTTAACATCTTTTTAAGGTGGTGACACCTTAACACTTAATATAAGATCCCGTTTTTAACCTTCAAAAATATTTTTTATTGGGAATGCAAGCTGGTGCAGCCACTCTGGAAAACAGTATGGAGGTTCCTCATAAAACTAAAAATAGAACTACCCTATGACCCAGCAATTGCACTACTAGGCATTTATCCACGGGATACAGGTGTGCTGTTTCGAAAGGGCACATGCACCCCCATGTTTAGAGCAGCACTATCAACAATAGCCAAAGTATGGAAAGAGCCCAAATGTCCATCGGTGGATGAATGGATAAAGAAGATGTGGTATATATATACCGTGGAGTATTACTTGGCAATCCAAAAGAATGAAATCTTGCCATTTGCAACTACGTGGATGGAACTGGAGGGTATTACGCTAAGTGAAATTAATCCGTCAGAGAAAGACAAAAATCATGTGGCTGGCTTCACTCACATGAGGACTTTAAGAGATAAAACAGATGAATGTAAGGGAAGGGAAACGAAAATAATATGAAAACAGGGAGGGGGACAAAACAGAAGAGACTCACAAATATGGAGAACAAACTTAGGGTTACGGGAGGGGTTGTGGGAGGGGGGATGAACTACATGGGTAAGGGGCACTAAGGAATCTACTCCTGAAATCATGGTTGCACTCTATGCTAACTAATTTGGATATAAATTTTAAAAAATAAAAAAATAAAATTAAAAAAATATATTTTTATTGGAAGATTTTATTATTACTTTAACAGAATACTTACATCCATCTTAAGATTTAGGGGATAATCAAGTTATTCTTTCTCATATCCCAGCACATACTACAGAATCTGGAACAGAGAAGACATTTCTTTTATGTTTGTTAAATGAATAACACATACATATAAATTAACCAACGAACTATAAGAGCTACTCGTATTTTATTTTGTTGTTTTAGGTTGTTTGTTTGTTTAACTAGCTTCTTTTATGGAAACTACTCCCAACAATAGTAGTTTCCCTGACATGAGAATCATATTAAACATTAAACCTTTCCATCTTTATTTCTTGACATCTCTTTGACCCCAGGGAAGGGTAAATAGTTCATTACCTGTAGGGCAAACCAATTATATACCCAGAGGTCAGTGACCATTTTTCAGTCTAGTATAATCAGAATTGCATCCAACCAACTTAATGCAGCATTCTAGAAAAGCCATGGTCTGGCTACTGAGAGAGGTGGTTCCCAGTCCATGGTCTGGCTAAGCCAGAGAGCCTCAACCCCAGAGCTGCCTAAGCCCCAGAGCCTCAATTACCTTATGTATGAAAGGGAACCATTGTGATTTTATTGAGATGATAAATGTAAAGTGCCCGACCTACAGCGAGCCCTCCGCACATACGTTACTTACTGGGCAATGATCCCAATAAGCGCTTGCATGGAAATAATAGGAAAGTCATAGGGAAGCTGACTGGATGGTAGGAAGCACTCTTATCCATTAGCTAATTCAGTGTTTCTCAATCCTTGGCTAAATGTTAACATCGCCTACCAAACTTCTGAAAAATTCTGATGCTTGGTACCCATCCCCACAGAGCCTGATTTAAATGGGAGCGAGGTTATCTATATGGCTCTAGAGTTGCCCCAGGGGATTCTAGTGACCATCCAGGGCTGAGAACTACCACCCCAACAGGTGTACAGGATCCTGTCCCTGCACTCTGATAGGTCATAGGTTTGGTGACCAATAACCATTCAAGCCCATTTCCATTTGAATTTATGTTCTTGTCCTTAAACTCTGTTTAAGTTAGTACATTGGATGTCTTTTAAGTAAGATCTTTGATGCTGATTCTAGAGCCTCCCTCCCAAAGCATACTGTCTAACCAGCACTCGTGTATTCATTAAAACACACAATTTGTTGAGCCTCACCCATGTGCCAGGAACTGTGTATTCTTCTGGGATCCAGAACCGAGCCTGACACAATCTGTGCCCCAGGTTGCTCTCAGTCTAGTTGAGGAAACAAAGGACGATGACAGTTTAATGTGACCTGTGTTCCCGTGCGGGTGTGCACTGGAGAAGGGGCACTAATCCAGGCTCAGGGGAGGGAGACCCTGAGAGCACATCCAGCGTAGATGACCGTCAGGATAAGTAGGAACCACCTGCCCAGAGAATAAAGGTCCAAAGACAGAATGTTAGCGGCATGAGTGGCAGGAGAGTTTGCTAATTTCATACAATAACCACGAATTTAATATTGTTTCATCTTAAAGTTTCTGGTGTGAGTCTGTAGGTACCTATCACACATTGAGGACTGTATTCGGATTCTAGGGGGTTAGAAAATTCCTACATGGCAACATCCCATGAATTAAATTCCCTGGGAAATATAGGTGACAATACCCTGACATAGTACGTGGAAGGAGTTGAATAAATGACTTCGAATATCACTTCTAACTTTTTTTTAAGTCCTAGAACACAGATAAAATGAATTTGCAAGCTTCTTGTTTCTCACTTATTTCCTACTCTTCTGTTTATCTAATAGACTAATTAAGGTGGGTTTTGTGCACCTGTCATTGCCTATGTGTGAGATCGACAGAAGAGGGGCAATGTGAGTCGTGTTCCAAGGAAAATAATTCCCAGAGAGTTGGCCTGTTGACAGCTCTGTTTTTAACCACTCAGAGTGATTTATAAATGTATTACTCCTTATGTTCAGTGGTTTTCAACCATAAATTATTGAATTTGGGGAAGGACATCAAAGCATTGCGGAATTGACATTTGACTTAAAATATACATAAATGTTGTGTTTCCATGTTCTCATTTCCCATTATCATATAGTTAAACTACTCAGGGGTCAACTTTTTCGCCTTCCAAATGCCTCATGTTTAAAGATGCTTTCCGATCTTTAAATGAAAAGTGCTATTGATAATAAACTATTTCCTTCCTTCAGATAATCTGTAGATCATAGGTTTGAGTTCAATGCAGGATGTATAATTTGTCAGCATTCTTTCCTTTGAAATCTAAACTTTATTATTTTTTTGACATTTTATTCATCGATTATATTTTAATAGGTTATGTTTTTAGAGCACTTACAGGCTTACAGGAAAATTGCACAGAAAACATACCTACTCTCCCTCCACCTGTATGCAGTTTCCCCTGTTATGAGATCTAAACTTTAAGGAGTGCCTGGGTGGCTCAGTCGGTTAAGCGGCCGACTTCGGCTCAGGTCATGATCTCGTGGTCCGTGAGTTCGAGCCCCGCGTCGGGCTCTGTGCTGACCGCTCAGAGCCTGGAGTCTGCTTCAGATTCTGTGTCTCCCTCTCTCTCTGCCCCTCCCCCGTTCATGCTCTGTCTTTCTCTGTCTCAAAAATAAATAAACGTTAAAAAAAATAATAAAAAAATAAACTTTAAAGGGAGAATTTATTGGCTCAGGGAATAGTAATAGTCAGGCAAGGATGAATACAGACCCTCAACTGATGTTATTAAGACTCTAGCTGGATCTCTTCATCTCTCCGTTTTGTTGCCTTCCTTTTCTGGTAGGTTCTGTCTATGCAGAGGGAAAGCCCAGCTATGATAGTCCCAACGTCGCAAGTGAATACAGCTCAGGGTCTCTGAAAGGGAAACTGTCAGTGAATCAACCTTTCAAGTCCCCAGAAGAACTCAGAATGGCCCTGGTTGGGTCATGTGCCCACTCTGGACCAATCACTATGTCGTGGGAGATGAGGTTTTCTGATTGACCCTTGGCTCCACCCCTGTGATGAGATGGGAACCTTGATGGACACGCCCACCAGAACCACAGGAGAGGGGAAAAGTAGTTCCCATGATAAAGAAATTGGGGGCAGGCAAATTAAGAGATGACTGTTACAGTAGCTGTTATTAGAGTGTTTCTCTTGTTCCACCGTCTAAGTTTTAATAGTTTCACTAAGTAAAAAAGTGAAAATCTGATAGAAAAATTAACTACATTGTATAATTGGCCCTTCTTCACGTTTGAAAATTCTTTTAGCTACTGACACGTTTCTCCTCCGTGAACAAGTACACTGTTTCTGCAACATCACAAAATTCTCTTTGGTTAGTCAACTACCTGAG
Organism: Lynx rufus; assembly: GCF_022079265.1. Classification (NCBI taxonomy): domain Eukaryota; kingdom Metazoa; phylum Chordata; class Mammalia; order Carnivora; family Felidae; genus Lynx; species Lynx rufus. The sequence goes on from NW_025814878.1 coordinate 130,608,818, forward strand.
AAAACTCTTAGCTGGTAGTTCATGTCACTAATAAATCAGAAAAAGAATTACAGTTTAAAAAATAAAAACACATTAACCAAACCTATTTAGCTTGAGGTTGCTGTTTTCCAGGGAAGCGGATGGGGGCTGGGGAAGAAGGAGATAGGTGGAAAATTATATGCCATTTCATTTTCATGTTCTTCGCCGTGTAAGACTTTTGTGAAAGCTTGTTAGCATATTCGTATTCCTGTGTAGTGGTTGCAGGCGGGAAGGCACTGGTTTCCATCTAAGGGGCCTGGTACTCCGATAGAAGCTAACAGCACAGAAGTACCTCAGAAAGGTCACTTTTGTCCAAGAATGGCCCTCGGTTTAGAAAGTCCAGAAATTGGGGCGCCTGGGTGGCTCAGTCGGTTGAGCGTCCGACTTCAGTTCAGGTCACGATCTCACCGCTCATGACTTTGAGTCCCCGTGTCAGAGCCTGGAGCTGCTTCAGGTTCTGTGTCTCCCTCTCTCTCTGCCCCTCCCCTGCTCGTGCTCTGTCTCTTTCTCAAAAATAAATACACATTAAAAAAAAGGAAGAAGAAAGTCCAGAAATTGTTTTCCCCCTATTCTTCCAAGCATTATCAGTATCTCCGAGTCTGGCCAATACCAAGCCCACAGAAAAAATCTGAGAATCTTCTTGAAACCTCTTCATGTATATTTCCAGTTCCCCCTAATTCCATCTTCTTAATACATCCCCCTTCTCAACGTCCATTACCTCTCTGCCTCTACCTTACACAGACACTCATCATTTCTAATCTAGATGGTGTTTCTACTCTCCTGCGACCCAGACTCCATCATCCTCCCTTCCTTAACCAATTCTTATATTGACATCAATAGCCACGTTCAGAATGAAATTAATTCCCAAGCCTGGAACACCGGGACCGAGTAAGTAGGTCTGCAATTAATATTTGAAATAGTTCTACTTGACATGGTACTTCAAAGGTCTCTCTCTGAGTCAGTGATTTCTCTCCCTCGGCGGAAATTTTTAGGAGAGGCCAGATTTCAACCTCCACGTTGCTCAGCAAACATGACATATTAGCAAGATCTATTACTAGAATGAATCTAGTAGGTACTAGCACTAAGCTGTGGCAGACTGATGTATCCCTATCCTCTGTCTGGAGACATTGGATCCGTAAGCCAGCTGGTCAGAGAATCTTCTTCTCAGGGCTTTAGTAAAGAAAATTCTCAATGTCTCTCTTCATAATTCCATTTTTTTTTAAGTTTCCTGCGTATTATATTTCTTCTGCTGGTATACTCTTTCTTTAGAAATGTAACGAAGGGGCGCCTGGGTGGCTCAGTTGGTTAAGCATCCGACTCTTGGTCTTGTCTCGGGTCAGGATGCCACAGGTTTTGACTTTGAGCCCCACATCGGGCTCTGCCCTGAAGCATGGAGTCTGGTTGGGATTCTCTCTCTCTCCCTCTGTCTCTCTCAAAATGAATAAATAGACTTAAAAAGAAAGAAGAAGAAAGATAATGAAACCAGTAGGCTCTGATTGGACACTCTTCTTTCAGATTTAGGCCTAAGAGATCATTTTAAGGAGATCAGATAGATAGATAGATAATGACCTTTAAAATATGTATACTTTTAGGGGCGCCTGGGTGGCGCAGTCGGTTAAGCGTCCGACTTCAGCCAGGTCACGATCTCGCGGTCTGTGAGTTCGAGCCCCGCGTCAGGCTCTGGGCTGATGGCTCAGAGCCTGGAGCCTGTTTCCGATTCTGTGTCTCCCTCTCTCTCTCTGCCCCTCCCCCGTTCATGCTCTGTCTCTCTCTGTCCCAAAAATAAATAAACGTTGAAAAAAAAAAATAAAATAAAATATGTATACTTTTGTTCTTCATATATGGATTTCAACTAGCTTAACTAGTTGACCCAATGCACACCTATGCTATATCGCCTAAACTAGTATCTGAACTCTGTCACGTGTAAATTAAAGATTTATATTTAAGAAAGAAAGAAAGAAAGAATGAATGATGGCATAATGAGGAAGAAAGGACCAAGAACCACAAATTACTACATGAGAGGGTATCTTTCCTTGTAACACATAGAACCATTCAGAACTTGGGCACCAGGGGAAAAGGACTTAACACTCCAAATCCCTACTACCCAAATCAGAGCTGTCCTGACCCATCTTGCCAGTGGCTCCCAAACAGAAGTCTTCACATACTGTCACTTGCAGAGCAGTTACTGTGGAGTGATTTCCCTGAACAGTAGGCGGGCGTCTCCAGGTGGCTGGACTGTGATCAGACTGACAGGGGTGACTGGTAGGTTCCTCGATGACAACAGGTACGAAGTGAACGTGAAATGCCACCTCCTGACTGGGCGCCTGCTGGGGGACCCGGCAGACTCAGTATCCTCAGATGTGTTTCTCCGGTACAGGGGTGGTGTATTTCTTTCTTGACTGGAAAGATGGGAAAACGCTGTCAGTGTTCTGTTCCAGGAGGCAACAAACTTCGTTCAGCAAGCCAGGTTCTCTGTCCTGAGCCGAACTGGAAGGACCTTGCCTCATCTGCAGTCCCAATGAGTTTTGAGGCACATCCCATTTCAAATAGCCATAGTCAACTTTAAGAGGATATCTTAGGGGCACCTGGGTGGCTCAGTCAGTTGAGCATCTGACTCTTGATCTCAGCTCGGGTCCTGATCTCAGAGTCGGGAGTTCCAGCCCCACGTTGGGCTCCATGCTGGGCATAAAGCCTACTTAAAAATAAACAAATAAACCAGAATAAGAAGATACTGGGGCACCTGGGGGGCTCAGTCAGTTGAACATCCAACTTCGACTCGGGTCATGATCTCATGGTTCATGGGTCCAAGCCCCACGTCAGGCTCTGTGCTAACAGCTCAGAGCCTGGAGCCTGCTTCGGATTCTGTGACTCCCTCTCTCTCTGCCTCTCCCCTGCTCGCACTCATCTCTCTCTCAAAAATAAATAAACATTAAAAAAATATTTTAAAAAAAGAATAAGAAGATACTTTAACGCTAATAAGAGGCAAATTTCCTCTGGGGCTTTATTTAGATAATAGGAAATCTTCCTTAGGAGGTTGTGTAACATAAAGCAACTTAATCTGGGGCCATGTAAGGGTTGGCAGACGCAGTAAAACTGGAATTTGTAGACAAATGGAAAATGATCAATTAGCTTTGTGCCACCACAATGGTCCAGCACCGCAGATTCAGCACAACTATTTTATCTTTCCCATCCTGCTGCAGCAAAAAACAAAAACAAAAACAACAAAAACAAAAACCCAGCAGCATAAAATCATGTGATGTACAAAATCTTAAATAGTGATGGGACTTCGGAAATTTCACAGTAGGAATCTCTATTTGTCTCCAAATGTGCAGCTGACTCTTAGCAAAAACAGAAAGGCCCAATCAAACCTGTGGATGAATCCAAACTCTCAGTAAGAATCAAAACCATCACAAGCTTGATGTCGTCAGGATGAAGCCGAGAAGATGGAAACTTCTTTTCAGCTCCACCCTCAAGAATCAGGAGGCCATCCCCATAAACATGAAATATCGTTTGCAAAAATCCACATCTTAAATGTCGAAGTAGGTCATAGACCTTTCTGGAACTACCTCATGTATTCGGTAACCTTATAAAAACAAGTGTTGATCATCTTTAACATTCGATAACTCGTATCAAGCATCTGAGGATAATGATATAGGCAAGTCTAGGTCCTAGCAATTTTACTTAGGGTTAAGGTTTGTTTGTTTGTTTTGTTTCTTGAGATACAGAGAGCTAGGGTAATAGAACATCAAGGCCATGTTTTAATTACTGTATCATAAAACAAAGAACCAACACGGTCATCCACGTGATACTTGAATAATTCCTACAACATCTCCAGCTTAGCCCAAATCCCTCAGTTATCAGATGCTCACTACCTGTTTCAAGAGACAGCCAATTGTCTCTTTCGACAGCTGACATTTAGGCCAGCCTTCTTTATGTTATTCCTGTCCCTCGCTCTGTCCTCCACGCATCGATCAGGCTTCACACCCACAGCCAGATACAACAAGCCCAAAGCCTTTCGCATGGGACCAGCCTTCATCCGCTTCCAGACACTTCTCACCCTCCTCCTGTCTTCTTCAGACCCCAATTTTTTCTTTCTCAAAACCAGAATTCAACAACCATTGGACACTGCCTGTTACAGATCAGGCAGTGAGCCACGTCCTAGTGATAAACGGGGCGTAGACATCGGTGGCTATCTTTCCCAGCTCGTGGTTTAGGGAAGGGGTCGACACGTAACCAGAATGGATAAGAATGCATAAACGCAGTGGCATTGATTCAAAACAAGATGCTGTGTGGCACCCAAGAGGGAGGAATCTTCCTGGAAGAACCAAGAAAGGCATAACAAAGGAGGTGATGTTTGAGCTGGGGCTCGAAAGGCAGATAAGAATTGGCAGGTGACTCTGGGAGGGGGCGTGGCCAGGAGGAGACTTGGCCGTGGCTCTACCTGCAGGGAATGAGAGCAGATGCCATTGTGGGGGGCGGGGGGGGCGGGGACCAGGTTAGGAACAGCATGTCCGCGGAGCTGCAAGGCAGCCAGATACCAGGCGCCCGAGGCAGGAGGAGAAAAAGGAGGCAGAAGATGGTATGTGATCCGTGGGAAGGAGCATCTCCAAGGGCCGCATAGATTTTCTTGGAAACATGAAAACCACCTGTTCTACGGGTCCTAAAGAGCCACTGAGCGATCTCAAGCAGAGAGATGGCATGGTCCGATGTGCATTTTAGTAAAATGCGTCCGATGGTTGTGCAGAGGGGTGGGGAAGGGAGGACGGCCACAGAAACCGAGAGGCAAGGTGGGGGTCCGGACTGTCACGCACATAAGATCCTCAGCACCCAGCACCTGACTGGGTGTCAGTGAAGCACAGGGTCAGGGAGATTTTTTTTTTTTAAGTTGATTCATTTATTTTGAGAGAGAGGCAGGGAGAGAGAGAGGAAAAGAGAGAATCCCAAGCAGGCTCCGCTCTGACAGTGTGGATTCCGATGCGGGGCTCGAGCTCTCGAACCGTGAGATCACGACCTGAGCCGAAATCAAGAGTCAGACGCTTAACTGAGCCACCCAGGCATCCCTGGGGGAATTTTTTTATTATTATTACTTTCTTTTTTTTTTTTTTCAACGTTTATTTATTTTTGGGACAGAGAGAGACAGAGCATGAACGGGGGAGGGGCAGAGAGAGAGGGAGACACAGAATCGGAAACAGGCTCCAGGCTCCGAGCCATCAGCCCAGAGCCTGACGCGGGGCTCGAACTCACGGACCGCGAGATCGTGACCTGGCTGAAGTCGGACGCTTAACCGACTGCGCCACCCAGGCGCCCCATTATTACTTTCTTAAAGACTCCGTCTTTTCAGCCAGGGTTGTACCATACAGTTTTCCATATCCACGCCATATTGGCTAACTTTCTTGATATTGATGGAATCTGGTGGCCCTACTACCATAATTTAATTGCAACCCCTTCTTCCTCGCAGGGTAAATGACCCTGAAGTAATAGCAGTGTCACTGTTTACCTCGTGTTGGCAACTGAAACTACAATGAGGTCGCAGTTCCAGGCTCTTAGGAACTATCATCATAATGGCTAGGACTTCCTTTGTTTGCAAAGGCCGAGTTGTGAGATGTAGAATTATGCGCAGGAGTCATTAGTGTTACATTTATTTTTGCAATTATAGTAATTGAACACGGACGCGAATTTAAAAACAGGAAGGGCATGGCATCGAGCCTGACGCAATGTCTTCACAACAAGTAGATCAAAGATGCGATTATTACCAGTGGCTCAACCACAGCAGCGCATTACAGATACAGTGACCCGTGCACCCCCTCCAAGCTCAAGGACTGTTCAGTACGTTCGCCAGGTGGAGTCTTCACGGGAGCTCCTTGGGAAGTGGACCGATCCCCAGAGCGAGAGGAGGGCCTCCGGTTGTCCTGGGGAGGCCGGGGATCTGAAGCATTCCCGCAGACATCACCAAAGGGCGTGCGCAGTCTCCCCGGGGAGGAGTGTTCAGGACCCTCGCCACTCACACGTGCTCGTGGCCAGGCCTCCCACGATCCCCCAGCTTCTGACAAAACACACGACCACTTGTGATTTCTCCCAGCTCCTCCCCCTAGGACCCCCCCCCCTTGCCCTCGGTGTCCAGCCAGCCCCACCCTGGCAAGCTGTACAGCCTTTCTAGGGGTCACGGCGGTGAGGACTGCAGAGTGTAGCTGCTAACGTCACGAGGCCCAGCTCCTTATCCTGCACAGTCCAGCCTTTGTTCCAAACACAGAGGGGTCCCTGGCAGGTCACGTTTAGGGGGACTAAACAGGTTCTCCTTTGCATGTCTCCCCAGATCAGCGCTGATTCGAATGCCAGAGAGATGGGAAGGAAAAACTTGCTGTTGCAATACTAAGCCATCTGCTAGAGGGCGACATGCGTTAAATAATAACGTGGCTGTTTCTCTGTAGGATGACACAGGGTTTTTCAGTTCAAAACCAAGGTCCGGTTTCTTTGTTTCAAAAAAAAAAAAAAAAAAAAAATCCACAGTGTCCAAAGGCATCGTAGGTGAAAAACGATCACCTTTGAGTTCTTGCTATTTTTTTAAGGGATTTATGTGGACGCCTTTATCACTGCTTTTGCCCACTTTCCGGATTCACAAAATAACCCTCCAGGATTCAGGGCGGCTAACTTTCTCCACCACCCACTGTAAAACCCTCTCCTGAAAGCTCTATTAGCTTGACTACCTAAAGACCAACAGAGGAGAGAAGAAGGTCGAGTCACATTTTGTGATTGCTGTCCCTCTCCCACAGCTTGTAACCTCAGGAGTTGACAACGGCAGGCTTTGGGGAAACTTGTGTCCAAATTAATCAGAGGGTCCATTATTTCAGCTTGTATGGTGCCCAGCTTGTGCCATCCAAAGAGAGAATCAGTGGTTCAGTTTTGAAAACATGTTGTCGGCTGCTAACTTTTGCGCGTGTTTATAAAGCCGGGATACGCCCCCGGAAGAAGACGTACGTGCGAGGTGCAAACTCCCCTTCCACTCTTCCACTCGCTACCCTGCCTTATCTAAGAAATAGCTTATGTTTTGTCCTTGTGTGTTAAGAAATGACAATTTTCCCAAGCTCGCCTGTAGAGCCATCAAAATTACGTTCAGAGGATGTATCTATCCTACTTGGAAAGGTATTGTATCTGTCCTCTCAGCGCCCAGGAAGCATAACTTATCAGATTAGATACTGAGTTTCCTACAGAAAAACCCAGTGCAGGCATGTGGCCAAGACACAAAAATCAAATGGCTCCGTCCGATAAGAGCACAGAAGATGATTTCCCAGGTCTCAGTGAGAAGAGATCACGCAGACTATAGAACAGTGCGCGATCCACCGGTGTATCGAGGGACTTGTCTGTGAAGCTGGGCTTCCAGACGAATTGAATGTGAGCTCTCACCGTGTCCCAGAGGCACTTACAATGTCAAAAACCGCATGCAGATGTTAGCGCTCCAAGTCCCAAGACCCTCTTGCAACAAATCCAAGAGCCACATGCCAGTTGGGTGGCGGGTGGCTCAGAACTTGGTAGGACGGATCAAACACTATCAAGCTTCCACCGGAAACCAGATCTCCCTAGGAAGTGTCTGAATGGATTAGATGGCTCTCAGGTCATATCGGGGGCCCCCAACTGATTCCAGATCCACTCTGCATGCCCCCAAGTGCACGGGAGCTCCTAAGAGGTGGAATTCCATTCTTTTGTCCTCAAGGAAGAAAAGGCAGTAATACGCCAGGTAGCCCTTAAGAACATTTCACTCTTCCCAAATGGGAAGCGTTCACAGAGGTGACATGTTTACACCCTACACGTTCGACACTCTCAGGGTGTCATTCCTGAGAATGCCCTGAACCTCCCAGTAAACTCTGAAGACAACCCGATCCTGCTGAGTCATCTGACACATCTTGTCCCATCCTTTCTCGACTTCCCCGAGTTCTTGTACCTTGGGGTCTGTTCCCCTTGCCTCTTTTGCTGACACCTTCGCTCTGCTCGGTCCTTACACTGGGGGGGATTTTAAGGATTCCATTTTGGGGGCCTTCTTGCCCCTGAGACTCTGCTTGTCTTCCCTGGATAGCTTTACTTCAATCACCATGTTTGTGCTTGAGACATCTGTATCCCCGGGCTGAGTTCCACGTCCCCGGGGCCAGTCCCCTATTCGACTTCTCCACCTGGAGGTCCCACAAGCACCTGAAATGCAGCAGTTGCAAATATGAATTCGTTGTCTTTACCGCCAAAAGGTGGTTCTTGCTCTCCCACCCCCACTAGGACCACCTTTCCCTTGGTTGAGCTATGACCTGGGTTCAACCAGGATACAGAAGCCTCACCGTAACTGAAATTGGGAAGCTTAACACGAGAAGTATTAAACTATGCTGGGGGTTAACTACAAAGCTATAAAGAGGAGTCTAAAGGACAGCCGAGGGCCGAGGGAGAGCCCCCAAGGAAGGACACGTTTGGAAATGGGTCCTGCGCTCCAGGGCTGGCACACAGAGCTCACTGACCAGATATGCTTGCAGCCCTCCCCCCCGGGGGGATGGAGAAGTTGGTGGGGCGTCCAGGCACGAGCTCACGGACAGAGAGGTAAGCCCTGGCCCTCTGGGGTTCAGAGGAGCCCACGCTGGTGAGTGGGGCTCACCGGGAGTCAGGACCTCACTGTAGCATGAGGTCTGGAGAGGGAAGGCTACAGCCATTGGGTACCAGGCCAAGGCAGAGCTGCTAGATGACAAAGGGAGTACACATCTGGGGCAAGGAGGCACTGGGTGCCCCCCCACACCTGCACCGCTGCAGGACAGGCAGCAAGAGTAGAAAGAAAACACGGAACAGGAAGGGAACCTCCCTTCTTCCTGTCTGCCCCTCCCGCGCCCCCTACTGGCACTGAAAGGGGAAATGCTCTAAGAGTCCAGTTCCTTTGGGCAGAGCAGGTCTGGAGAGCGAACCTGGGGCCTCACGCTTAGTTCCCAGATCTTGCTAACCACTTAGCAGGTAATCTGGTAGCACAGAGTCCAACCTCTCTCACGCTCTAGCACCTCTGGCTTGGCTCTAGCCTCTCCCCAGCTGTCGGGCGGAACTTGGCCCCAGAGCTGTGACCCGTCTCCGGTCTCATCACCACACACTACCAAGTTTCTTCCCCAAATACCAAAATTATCTTTATCGTGCTCTTGCTTGAAAACCTCTGGTGGCCGATTGGCTGGTGCAAGACGTTAATAACAGAAAACTCCGGAGGAGGGCAGGAAGCATGGTGGGGGGATTCTCCGTGCTGTCTGCTGCTCTTAAAGAAGTAATAAAATCTTCTAACTTTTGAAAGGAAAACCCTTCTGGGGCGCCTGCGTGGCTCAGTCGGCGGAGCGGCCGACTTCGGCTCAGGTCGTGATCTCACAGTTCGCGAGTTCGAGCCCCGCGTCGGGCTCTGTGCTGACGGCTCGGAGCCTGGAGCCTGCTTCGGATTCTGTGCCTGCCTCTCTCTCTCTGCCCCAACCCGCTCGCATCGTGTCTCTGTCTCTCTCAAAGATAAACATTAAAAAATTTTTTTTTAATAAATACATAAATACGAACACTCTTCTGCCGCTCCCCTTCACCAACGTCTTTCGCTGGGGATCCCGTTTTGCCCAACCTTCATGTCCACACAGCCTCGTTTTCACTTCTCATCAGACTGAGTTTCTCACACGAGCCCCGAATGTCCACCACTGTCCCGCAAAACAAGGCATCTCTTGTGTGTGGAATACCCTTTGCTGCTTTCCTCCTCGGGCAACTTTCTACCCATTCCTGTGAGCCCCCAGCTCAGATGCCCACTTTCGGCCAAACCTTTCCAGATAATCCAGACAAGCCACTTGTGTGTTTCTCCCTGCTCTCATTTTATTTCTTAACATACAGAATTTTAAGTTGCCTCTATACCTGCCAGACTTTGTCATCTGTTCATACGCTAGAGGACACGGGCCGTTTCTTACTCAACTCTTCATCCCCAGCACCTAATGTAGCATCTGGTGCAGAGGAGACACTTGGTAACCATTTGTTGAATGGTGACAGATAAATGAACAAATAATGAGAAGGGCACCAGAGCCTGTGTAACGTAGATGTTACCATGTCTCTAAACTTGAGAGAGTGATGGCATTTAGAGAGTAGGTGCACTTGTCTTCTTTGGGGGAAAGAGTAGATCACAATAAAAATGCTAGACATTCCTGTAGACACATCCTGAGTGAAAGTATAATGTTGGCAATCAGTAAATTTACAAGCGCTAAACTCAAAATGATTTATAACTAATAAACCTCAGGAGAATTGGATACTTCTGGGCCTGGGATCCTGAGTAGAATAAATTGTCAAAGTGATAAATGACTTCTGTTTATTTTGCTTTCAACACATCAGCACTTGAGGCTCCGGTAACTCAGAAAGCCAGGTGGCTTCTAGTCTGAGAGTACTGTTACCGTTTCACAGCAAATGAGAAGCAAAGTAAGGGTAGGTCATATCTGTGATGATAATTTAGGCTTTCATTAATAATAATAATTAGTGTGGCATAGGGCGCCTGGGTGGCTCAGTCGGTTAAGCATCCGACTTCAGCTCAGGTCACGATCTCGCGGTTTGTGGGCTCGAGCCCTGCGTTGGGCTCTGTGCTGATGGCTCAGAGCCTGGAGCCTGTTTCCGATTCTGTGTCTCCCTCTCTCTCTCTCTCTCTCTCTGCTTCTCCTCCTCTCTCTCTCAATTTGCTACTTTGGCCAACTCCAAGGAGAGAACCACAAATGAAAAAGCAGCTCAAACGGGGTGCCTGGGTGGCTCAATCGGTTAAGTGTTCGACTTTTGATTTCAGCTCAGGTCATGATCTTGCGGTTTGTGGGATCGAGCCCTGCATTGGCCTCTGTGCTGATGGCATGGAATCTGCGTGGGATTCTCTCTCTCTCTCTCTCTCTCTCTCTCTCCCCCTCTCTCTGTCCCTCTCTCTCTGCCCCCCGCCCCTGCTCATGCTCTCTTTAAACGAATAAACAAACATTTTTTTAAAGAGGGAGCTCATACCAACAGGTAGACTTTGCCCCTTCATTTCAACACCAGCCCTCACTCACTGAAATGCTCAGGATCTCAGAACTCAGGAATTCAGAGGTGACTGGCCATCCAGCCATCTCTCTTCTGATGGGACCACTAAAAATAGAGTCCAATTCATTCTTGCTGGTTAGCAGAAAATACCTCCACAAACACCGTTCTGCCTTCTAGAACATGAAGCTTCAGCACCACCCGTAATGATAGGAATCAAGTCCGATGACAAGAACACCTATCCACTCAGAGCCTTCACCGCGGGCTCTATGTCCCGTGTTCCTCCCGAGCAAACAAAAGCATTGCGCAGTGGATCACCTTTTATAAATCAGTCCCTACAAGAAGCCACGAAGTGGCTTCCCCCTGACAAGCCTCGCCCCCAGTCTCAGATAGAGGGCTGGCCATCTGGCCCACATGTGAAAGGGCTGGCCATCTGGCCCACATGTGAATCATCCATAACACTTTCCTCCCCAGCCAGCCGCCGTCAGGGAAATTCTAGGGAAACCCTGGGCTGACATTTTAAAATTCCCACTACTCTTCCAGAGCCCAGGATGCCTTTGCAGGCTAGAGCGTTTGTAATCACGCGCACGTATCCAGACCTCGGACTGCGAACATAGTTTGTTTCGTGCATGATTACGTCTCCGCTCGGTGAAAGGTGAGCCCAGATTTCGGCGGTGCATTTGCGGTGATGTTTGTGGACACTGCTTCTGCCTATGTACGTAACATCAGCTTTGCTCTGTGAGAGCCGCCACAGCGGCTACCATCGTTCCATTCGCAGATAGAGGTTGCCGGGTTGTGTTTTTCAGTATCCGTGCAATCGATGTGACATCATTCTGAGCGTAAAACAGCGTGTGCCATGTCATCAGTGAGCAGGCTTCCTCAGTGTGGACTTCTAGTACAAAATCATCGACCAGTGCGAGAAACCGTTAGGACGTGTCGTGAAATCTAAAGAAAGAAGCAAAAAGGACAATCTTAACCAGAGCTATCTAAGTGGGCCAGGCGTTGGTTTCTGGACACCATTAGAACCTAATTTGCGCCCAGCGGGGAAATGACCAGTCTTCAAGGTCATTGGAGCTTGAACTTTTACCCTCTAGTCATCAGCCAGGAGCAAAGGAAAAAAAGGATTTTAAGAGGTCTTTGATTCTAAAATGCCATCACTCGGTGGGGCTCAACACTGACATTATAAGGGCTTTTAAGAAAACGCACACGTTGGATGTGCACATTGCTAAGGTAATCTTTACAGTCCAGAAGTAGTGTTTTAGACTCAAGGAAATGAGATAAATATTTTACCAAGGTGCCTCACAAAACTTCGAGTTAACAACTTTCTCATGCACAAAGGGCTAGCTCATTTTTCCACCGTGATGCTTCCCATAGCGTCTGGCGTCCCTTACTGCGATCACTGAGAAATTCCTAGGTCCAGTTAACTCATCATTTTATGTGTGTAGCAACAATGCCCTTACAGGTGATATGTGTACTGGGCCGAGAGTCAGTGTTATCTCTGCCAGACTCCGATCTCTTCAAGAAGAAACTCTCCCCCAATCTTTTGCATATTTTATTTTTTTATTCCTGCTCCATGCCTGATGTTGTAGAAATGCTGGGGTGTATTGTCACATAGACCTGGATACCATTCACGGCCCACGTTTTCTGTTGACCAGATCACTTCCCGACCTCAGCCCTCGTTCGTTTTCCCATCTTCAAAACATCGTAATAGGCAATATTTACCTTGAAGGCTATTGTTGAAAAAGGAGAGACAGAAATTAACATGTGACTCTTTTGCCTGAAATGCATTATTCACTCAAGAAAGGTTGACGTTATGATTGTTACTATTATCGGTAGCAGATAAATTATTGTTCACAGATAAATACCTGCTTAGGTGTTGGCTGAAAGTTTTCGAATGAACTTAAACGTGTGGTAAACAGAGAGCAGAAGAAAACAAAACTTGCTTCTGTCCTGTTACCAAGTTACATGGCAATGATAAAGCATAAAGCATAAATGAACTTAAATGCGTGGTAAACAGAGAGCAGAAGGAAACAAAACTTGCTTCTGTCCTGTTACCAAGTTACATGGCAATGATGAAGCATAAAGCTTTTTATACTCATAAACCAGTAAAAGATCCAGTATGTTGTACGAAGTTCAACATCACATTATGGAGGGTGACCTTGAGTATCTCGTGCCATTTGCACGTGTGAAACTTCAACCGTCCCCTTCTTCTCCAGTTTGAGTCATTCGTTAGGTTAACAGAGGAGATTAAGAGCTTTTCTGAACCTGCTGCCTGAAATAAACTTCCAGGGAGTCTGCATCTGCCAAGAGGATAATGTACATTTTTCATTATCTCTTCAGTAATGGTAATCCATGCATTATCAAGCTTTTGCTTTTCTTCCTGTTTCTATTTTTTTCTGTTGCGGCACCGTAAGGAGGGCTCAATGTAATGATGAAGTAAATTCGGATCTGCATAATTACCAAGTTGCAGAATTACAGCCAAGGTAAAAGGATCGTGGTTGTACAAGTGTCCCTGAGAACAGGGCCAGGCCAAGGCGAAGTAGACGCAAAATAAACGGAATGGGGAAAGTAGCTTCAAGAAGATGCACATTCCTGTGGTTTTTGGAGGGGAGAAGGAAGAATTGTGCCTTCAAGATCAAGGGACCTGAAAATAGTCTCCCTAATACTAATTGCTACCATTTTTTAGTGATTAGCTGTGCAAAACATTGCATTTGTCCTTAAAGCCTTTTGGGTTTGCTGTTGAGTTTGGCAATGGCAATGGATTTGGTGCTACTAACTAGCCTTGTTGTACAGACGAGGCTTAGAGAAATGGAAGACCTTGTCCAAGGTCCAGAGCCAGGACTAGAGAGGCAGATGAGATGCCTCGGCTGCAAACTTGAGGAAGCGCCAGGTCGCAGGTTCCTGCAAGTGAAGAGCCGGCCCTGGAGAGTGAGCACCTCCTGAAATTTTGGACCCCGGGCACCTCCTTGCTTCAGCCTCGTGTCCACCCTGCCAGGATCACATGACTGAAAAGAAAATGGTCAAAGAAGGCTTTAGATCTGATCTCAAGTTCATGTTGTTGACCCCTCTGGTAGATACGATGGTAGGGAATCATGGTCAACTTTCTGGAAAATAAATTCAACACCTAATAAGCACCTGCTAGTCTAAGGCACAGGGCTAGGTAGACAGGGCACACAGAGATCGGAAAATCAGTGTTTTCTTTAGTCTTCAAGGCTAAAATGCTGGTGTTCTATGAATTGCTGACCTCCCCAGCAGGCTAAGAGAGAAGGAGAAAGAAAGGAAGGACTATGCCTTGCCCTACATTGCAGTCGTGTCTGACTCCAGTGCCTGTAGGCCTCCTGGAGAGGGCAGCTGAATCTCATCCTCTCTGCGTCTCATTTCTACATCAGCGAAATGGGAATGCTGGCACCTGGGGCTATCTGCCTCACAAAGTCACAATGATGACAAGTATCGAAAGGTGTGCCTCGTGGGACTGTCACGCAGAGAACCAACATGAGCTCCTTTCACAAGGAATGCTGAGTGTAACGCTCAGAACAATGCCTTTGGACTTGAAACCCCTGAATCTGAATTCTGACTTTGCCTTTTATCCCCAGGTGACCTCACAAAGGACTCTTCTCGCAAGATCTTGCTTCCTCATTCATTCAATGAGGAAATTTGATTCAAAATACTCAAGCCTTTCATAATTATGTGACTGAAGTATTGAGGGGAAATGTTTAGTAAAAGTTTGTCACATTATCTCATAATCTCGTCTTATTTGTACATAGATTACTACACATTTAATGACAAGGACTCTAGAGACTAATAGGCACACGAACTAATGATGCTTTTTAGGGCAAGACATAAAAATAGCATAAGGAACAACATCACAACAATCCATTTATTCAGGAAATGTTCGTGGAGCACCACGATATGATGAGTTGAATCTACATCTCCAGAATCTAAGTCTCCAAGAGCACAAGGCTTTCTACTTTGTCACGATATCTTCCGAGCTGCTGGCTGGCGGAATGGAGACACAGAAAAATGGGGAGGAGTCTTTGGAGATGGCTGACCGAGGTTCAAATTCTGACTCTGCCACTAAGTAGCTCTGTGGCAGCTGCTGGGTATGCGACCTCTCTGCGCCCCCAAGCCCCAGGGTGTGAATAGAGCTCACACGACTTCAGAGGGCTCCGTGAGGGTTCACGGAGCTTATAAAGATCATTACACATAGTAGGCGCTCAAAACATTAGCTAGCAATACCAGCACTCTAGTCGGTAATCAGAGCCGGCAACTGCATCCTGGGGAACGCTGCGGGCAGGTAGATTTACGGGTTCTGTTCTTCTCTGTCTCAGCTACATCCTCCTGAAGGGTCTCATAGGCAGGCTGACCCTCAGATCAGCCTCGTGTAGGATCTTTCTTGGAAAAGGAGAGGCTGTCTGGGGGCACCTGGGTGGCTCAGTCGGTAAAGCATCCAACTTCGACTCAGGTCACGATCTCATGGTGTGTGAGTTCGAGCCCCGCGTCGGGCTCTGTGCGGACGGCTCAGAGACTGGAGCCTGTTTCAGATTCTGTGTCTCCCTCTCTCTCTGCCCCTCCCCCCTCTCAAAAATAAGCATTAAAAACAAAAGGAGAGGGTGTCTGTACAACCTGCTCACATATGAATTCCCAGATGCACAGCTGGGCGTTTCTCCCGCCACGTCATCCCTCCCCCCAAACCCGACACGTTTGCACTCTGCCTCCTGGACTCACGGGCAGTAAGAATGGCATAGTTGGAAGAATTATATACTTGGAATCCTAGAATCTCTTTGAGCTTTTGGTTTCTTTCATCGGTAAAATGGGAACAGTGATCCCTGCTGCACTTTGCACAGTTCTGATAACTGAGTAAAATAATGTTGGTTTTTTTTTTATTTTTTTTCAACGTTTATTTATTTTTGGGACAGAGAGAGACAGAGCATGAACGGGGGAGGGGCAGAGAGAGAGGGAGACACAGAATCGGAAACAGGTTCCAGGCTCCGAGCCATCAGCCCAGAGCCCGACGCGGGGCTCGAACTCACGGACCGCGAGATCGTGACCTGGCTGAAGTCGGACGTCTAACCGACTGCGCCACCCAGGTGCCCCTGAGTAAAATAATGTTTTTAAAACACTTGGAAGATTACAGTGTTGTACAAACACGAAGATCCATTGCAGAATATGGGCTGGGGCCCAGGAAGCACGAAGCAAGAGCCTGTGATGAGCCAGCCTCACTTCTAGGTGAATAAGCAGCGTTATGGGTAACCTGGAAATTATCTGCAGCCCTGCTGTGTATACTCTTTACCTTGAGGGCAAAAAATATTAAGACGGACACTTGGAAGTCAGGCCCCCGGGGAATTAAAAGCAATAGCACCTCCTCCTGCAAACCCTGCTCTTGTCCCAGGACTCTGCGTTGGACACTGGGGTAAATTGAAGAAACTTTTGTCATTTTTAGAATATTTACTGAATACTGCCGACACACCAGACACGGTGGGAGATTACAAAGATAGAATCAGAAACTCAGCCGTCTTTCCTAGATCTATTACCCCTGCAGCTAAGAATATTGAAAGAGGATTCCAGCAGCTCAGAATTTAATGCAAAGGAGACTAGGGATATTCCAAAATTAGAAAAGATTCGGGGGATCTAAGGTATGATGGACAGGTCCTTATCAAAGGCCGTGGACGTGAATCTACTCCAAAATTGGCTACGTTTCAATAATAAGTAGCTGAAAAGATGTGTGACGAAGGTTTTGCCTTGGAAAATGAATCTATATAAGCTATTTCATCCCATATTTGGCAACATTTAGGAGGAAATACCATTATCCAGTAACTCACAAAACACACACACACAAAAAGAATATATTACTTAAATAACTTCGCAACGAATATTACGACAGCACAATGCAACACCCTAGGCATCGTATCTGGCTTCTCTGCAGGACGATGTGGAATAGAACCACATTTATGGAATCATGTGGAGACCTCCTGCATTTTCCTAATATCGTTCTCTTGATAGTGAAAGTATTTTTATATGGAACGCATCTATCATGTCGTCCTGGCCAATTTTTTTTTTTCTGTTTTAAGTTGCTAACTGGTCTAATTCTTAGAAGCTCATGTCTCACTGGCTTTGCGGTTCTCCAACATCTGTTCGCCCATGAATTCCCTGAAACACCCATCCCTCGCAAGATCTGCTGTTTCTCTTTACAACTGATTTACGTTGTGGTGTCAGAGCACATCACCCCTCAGCAAGACACGATCTTCGAAGATGGGATGGGTCTGATGATGTCTTATTTCATAAGTGGAAGGTTTACATGTGTCAATTTACCTTACAATGATATTTTCCTTCTCTAAATAACTTTGTAAATGTGAAAGTTTGGGTAGCGAGGCGTTTCTGTTCGTGATAATCAAGTTCTAAAGCAGACTGTGAACGTCAAACACTCTAATTTATTCATTCAATCCGGAATGATGTGATCACCAAATATAAATTGGGGTGGGTTTTTTTTTTTGCAGCATTTTAGAATATACAAATAACTTGCCCTTCGAGTTAAATTGACCTATATTAGAGATTGTTGGCACTAGGTGTTCTAGGTAGTATATGTGTCTGTATATAAGCACATACACACACACACACACACATGGTTATGGATGGATACAGCTAGGTACAGATATGGATAGATGGAGGGACAGGAATGGGCATCGGTGTAGGTATAAGCATAGGTATGAAGGTAGAGACAGAGATAAAGGTGTGTGTGAATATACACACACATATACCAGCATGTGTAGATTCATAACTATATAGGGGCGTCCGGGTGGCTCAGTTGGGCAAGCATCCGACTCTCGATTTCGGCTCAGGTCATGATCTCACAGTTGTGAGGTTGAATACATGTCGGGCTCCACCCTGGGTATGAAGCCTGCTTAAAATTCTCTCGCTCCCTCCCTCTCAAAACAAACAAACAAAAAACAAACAAACAAGCAAAACTGTATTTGGGTTATTTAAACCATGTACAAATAAGAATACACGTTTTGTTGTTGGTTTTATTTTGTGCTTCAATAAACAACCGCACCAAACTCTTCCGTCTTCCATTAACCCTGATTGGCCAAGCTTTTGGCAACACGCTCATTTCCATGACTTTTTAATGAGGATATAAAGTGAGATGAACGTTCTTAAATTATAGTAAGTAATCATATTGTGCAGTTGCTTACACTCATCCAGGCCCATCTGAAAAATGCCGAAGTGCTTTTTCTTATGATTTGTATTGTAAGTTGATGAACATAATGGAAATAGACATTTCCAAGCCATTTCTTTTTTGCATTACCCTTCAGTATGTACCATTTATGACAGAAATCATGTGTGAGAGGCTCGTTATGCCAGCATGGATTGTTTCTCTGGTTCTGGTTCTCTTTCAGATCCATCACCTAAATTGCCTATTTATCTTGGCATATGCTTTCCTGGCAGTAACTGCTAATATAGATGCACAGCAGATGTCATTTGTATTTTATATACAATCAGATATCTCATAGGATGTTTGTGATGCAAATTTCAAGCACCAATAACTCCCAATAACTGTGTTATTCTTTACTGAGGGCCCACCTGCCCTGCTGATGCAATACAGCTAAGTTGTGGTATCAGCTGTAGGTTGAAAGTGAAAATGTCTCTATTGTCTTTTACCTCTAAATTAGAAATATGTTTGAGTAAATGCAAAAGCTCATTAATCAATCAACAAGTGCTGAGAACCTACTCGTTGCTCAGACTATGGGGAGGGCGGTACAGAAGGCGTAGGAACTCTTCGAGAGGCATAAAAAATATAAACAAAGTGAAATTAATGTTTATGACTCTGTTACACGCTATTTGGGATAAACGGTCACCCAAGTCAACAGGTCTTAGTGTGTTGGACACTGTGGATTATCTCACTAAAAGCTATGGGCTCTCTGTTAAATGCCACCTATACATACACAAAATGCTGAATAAAATATCAAGAACGTCATGGATCGCCAGGTTTGAGAGCCTCTGTTCCGAGAGAAAAATTCCTACATCCTATAGTTATTCTGGAGAGCATATCAGATGATCTACGTAAAACTTCCAGCACATGGAGTGACATTTAGCAGATGTACATCTTGGTACGTTTCCCCCACCCCCCCTTAATATTTGGAATTCATGTCTTGTTGTGAAAGTCCTAGACTTGGCTGATAGCTGTTCCTACTGGAAAACCACATAAAAATAGCATCTTCTCTTGCAATTGCTTTGATATTGTAGAAAGCCCAGAACAGAATTCCAAAGGTAAACAAAAATGTCTGGGGACTCCTCTTTCTCTACTACCCCCAAAACAGTCTCCCATTTGTCTGCTGTCCGAAGCAGAAATATATAATCCATTTCTAAGAGCCTCTTCCTCATAAAACTCATGCTAATAAACCTTATATCTTTCTCGTTTCTTCACTAATCTCTTTGAAAAAAAATAGCCTATGTTCCTCCCTCCACTTTCTTAAACTCACATGACCTCCCCTCTGTAGTGTTGCTTCTGACTTTACCTCATTACTGGTACTTCTTCGGGTAGGTCCCCATGAAGTCCTAAATGCTACCTCTCAGACCTCATGCTTCTAGAACTTTCTGCAGCTATTAGCCCCATTGGCCTAACTTCTTCTTCTTCTAGAATTATGGCTGCCCTTGATGTCCTTCACTCTTTCCCCTGTCTCTCCTGGAACTTCTCTGCCATTTTGGGTTGTCTTTCTTTGTCTGGTGTCTTCCTGTTTAGTCCTTTATTGGTGTTTCCCAAGATGTTGTCTTAGATCTTCTTTTCTCATTACATACTGTCCCCGACAGATTTCATCCACTCCCATTGCTTCAGTTCTGCCCTATAAACTGATGACTCCCAAATCTGTGCCCTGATCCCCACCTGAATGCCACTTCCGTATTCTCTTTGGATATGCCACAGATACCTCAAAATCTGTGTTCCCCCTAACCCAAGTCCTTGCCTATCCCACCTGTTCTTGTCCTGACTTGCCACATCGCTATCCATCAAGCCTCTTGGACTAAGTGACGCAGACTCACCCTTGACTCAGGTTACTTATTCCCACAGAAGGTTGTCCCCACGAGACCCGAAGAGCCTTCCTTTGTAGCATTTCTGGCGTTGGCTGCTTCTCCATCACAACCTGCTTTGGGCCCTCATTCCTGTTATCAGCGTTTGGAGAGTGGGCTTCTCTCTCCACTCTGTTTACAAATCCATATCGCAAATCTCCAGCAGGCACTGAACTCAAACAGAGCCGATCATGAGCTCCTAGGGCTCATAGACAAAACACCAAGTTCTTTTGTGTGGCATTCAAAGCTCTTCCCACTCTCGTCCCACCGGGGTTTCCAGCCAGCTCCCTTCATGACTCTCTGTGCCTTTGTTTTACTCCCCTTTCTGGCAAATCTTGCAGGCCTTGTTAAATCTAGTCTTTGTTTAGGATATAGCTCACATGCCCCCTTCCCTGTGAAGATTTCTTTGACTTTTCCTCTCCCAAGTACAATAATCACAATTTTGCTCCTGCTGCTGGCATAGCTCATCTCACATATGGTCAGAATGCACAGTGGTTCAGGTTGTTCAGTGAGCAGGGACACCTGGCCAAGAGGGCAAGGGTCTAAAATCCAGCCCACTGGCAGAAGGGGGCATCTATTTTTCTGAGAAATGTCCAATGTAGGGGCGTCGGGGTGCCTCAGTTGGTTAAGTGCCCAGCTGTTGATTTCAGCTCGGGTCAGGGTCTCGTGGCTCCGTCTCCCTCCGTCCTTCCCATGCTCACGTGCATGCACACTTTCTCCCTCTCAAAATAAATAAATAAACATTTAAAAACACACACACACAAAACGCAAAAAAGCGCAGTGTAGGCTAGTGGTGACCCAGTGTCCAGTGGAATGTCACTTCGTGCTTTTAAATGCATCTACCCCTCTAGACTATGAGCTTTTTAGGGCCAGGTCTGCTTGGTCCTTTTATCCTTAATGCCTAGTGCACTCTCTTTCACTGACTTGTCAAATATGAAAGATCAACAATAGCAATGATAACAATAATCTAATCAACACGTTAAATCCCCTGTTACGTTGTAGGAACAACTCTAAATGCTTTTGCATAACACCGGGGCTCAGAGAAGCTCAGTTGTTTGCTTAAAGTCACACGACCAGGATTTGAATCCAAGGCCTATCTGAATCCAGAGCCTGTGTCCCTAAACACGAAGGCAAGTAGAACAGGCGTGTGCACGCGTGTGCCCACCCGAAGGGCACTCACACGCCCATGTTGATAAAACCTGGGGCTCGGGACCGTTTGAGAATCTTATCCCCGTGCCCTACTGTGTCACCCAGGATCCATTAACACATTGAACGGGAGCAGGACAGACACCTGCTGAGCAGAAGGTCTGCTGATGGGTGAACGATCCTCTCCAAATGACCGTGGGAGAAGGGCACGATCTCTTTCCAGAGTGGTTTTCACTACGGGTGTTAACAATCCTGATTAGTCCCTTCTGGAAGGCGGCGGAGAGGTGCATCCACAGTGCCTGCTGCCTACCACCAACACCGGCGTGAAACTAACCCCCAGGATTCTTTCTAGATAGACCAAGAAACGGGGACATGACGGGGATTTGTTTTCCTTTATTTTTCTTCGGAATCCTGGCTTAATTTCCACCTTCCCCTCAAACCTGCTGCAGTGCTGAACAACTGCTCCCTCCTCAGAGCTCCTGGAGCCTTTGCGTCCGTCCTACTGGTTTGGAAAGTCGCATTCCATCCATTCGTCCACTCCACTCTGTCACTCCCACTCCCATCCTACTGGTTTGGAAAGTCGCATTCCATCCATTCGTCCACTCCACCCCGTCACTCCCACTCCTGAGTAACAAACCCTGAGCTTGTACTCTGTGCTGGGCACCGTGGGGGGGGGGCAGGGATAGACAAGGCTCTGCCCACTTCCTCAAGGGAGAGCCCAAATGGGCAAGGAAGTCAACCTCAAGGAGGGCTGATGGTCTTCTCTGTAACAAAGAGAGGTAAAGGCTCTAAGAGAGAGTGGAGTTGATTTGTTAACCCCATTCCAAGGCAGGACTCAAGAAAGGCTGTGCAGAGGAAGGGCACTTGAGTCTTGGAGGAGAAGAGGGAGGAGTAAGGGAGTTTCAGGCAGAAGCTCCTTAAATCACAATGTCTGAGTGTGGACGCAACACAGTGTTTTTGTTTTTTTTGTTTTTTTTTTTTCTTTTTTAAAGATCGCCGGGATCTTTTAAACCCCACCTGCCCTAACCTGCCCTAACCTGCCCCTGCTTACCCTTTCTCCCAGGAGCATCACAGAGCAAGTCACATGCGCCTGAATCTCTGTCCCGGCTCTGCTTCAAGGGCACTGACTCCAGATACCCCAGTCCTTTGAACTATTCATTATAGACAGTGTGGATTTCATGCTGGTGATGGTGGTAAAATTTCCTAGCCAGGGGACGTATGGACACCAAAATGTTATCTGCCATAATGCATTGTCCCAAGAGCGTGGAGGACAGTGGCTCAGCCCAAGGAGGCTGAAGACTCATGGTGACTCTCGAACTTGACACAGACAAATGTGAAGGACAAAAATGACTCATTGTTCCTTAGTCACACTGCGCAAACAGCTGCCCATCTTACCACTTTTGAGGACTATTTATTCGCAGCCAAAGCCTGCCACTCCTCTCCTGTGTTTTCTTGCTTTAGAAAAACACATCCAGGATCGCCAGATGATCTTCTTGAATGGTATCTAACTGATCACCCTCTAACTGAGACTGCCCCTTCATTCAAGCTTGTCAGAAGTAATCACTTTAATTTCATGTAAATGCCTTCATGGCACTTCCTGGCTAAGTAATGATTGTTTTAAAATGTCGATGCAGGGGCGCCTGGCTGGCTCCCAGGTTTTTGTGTGTCTGGAGAATCTCTGTGGGGGCTAAAGGAAAAGAAAGAGAAGTGCCAAAGAGCTGACAATTGGCCCTCCATCAATTACCCAAGTATTTGGTCCTCAGAGTCTTTGCCTGGGTTGCTCTAAGGGTACCTGTTAGCAGCACTCCAGCCACATCTGTCCTTTAGCACTGTCTTGTCTCTTAGACAAGTACCCCAGGTGATGAGTCACTGGGAAGGAGGGCCAGGGGACCAGATGTAGTTGAACAGCGTGGAAACAAATACCAACTCAAAGCCAGTTCTAGGCACAAGATTTTAGCAGTACCACGATTCTAACACGTTGAGCTGAATCTTGAGTCCAGAGAGATAACACCTGCAAAGAACAACCATGGAGGCAATTGTATCAGTTAAGATAAAGGCTGAGCTGCTGTAACAAAGAAGTCCCCAAATACAGTAGCTTAAACGAGGCAGAAATTTGTGTTATTCTAACCTATTAGCCTAGAAAGCAGTGGTCCGTGGCTGGTCAGGTGGCCCTGCCGTCTTCGACATGTGGCTTCCAGAATTGTTCTAGTCACTTCTCAGAGAGCAGGGAGGGGAGAAAGGAAATTTGGGGAAGCAACTCTCCTCTTTAAAGAAGACAACCCAGAAGTCTCACCCGTTACTTTGGCTCATCTCATTTTAGCCTGAATTTAGTCTCATGGTCAAACTAGCTGCGTGGAAGGTTGGCAAGTTTAGTGGTTTTGTTGTTGTTGTTGTTTTAACGTTTACTTATTTTTCAGAGAGAAACAGCATGAGCAGGGGAGGGGTGGAGAGAGAGGGAGACACAGAATCAGAAGCGGGCTCCAGGCTCCGAGCCGTCAGCACAGAGCCCGACGCGGGGCTCGAACTCATGGACTGCGAGACCATGACCTGAGCTAAAGTCGGATGCTTAACCACTGGGCCACCCAGGTGCCCCAGCAAGTTTAGTTTTGAGCTGCGGCTATAGGCCCAGCTAAACTCAGGATGTTCTCTTTCTAAAAGGAAGGAGTCAGCAGTCTCTACTGTGGCAGGTTAATATAAATGTCCAGGGACCCCTGAAATCCAGCAGAAGACTAGAAGTGGAGTCAAACTAAGTATATACCAAAGAACTATGCACACCGTAAACATCGAGTACATATTTAAAGGCTGGGTTGTTGGGTAAATGAGTAAATGCCTGAATGGGATGAAAATATTCATGTCCGCATCCAGGGACTCCAATTAAATAGGTGTGATATTCACAAAGCAGAATCCCACATAAACAGATACACCTAAGTACACAAGACCTAGGGGTGTGCCCCCTGGCCTGCCCTTGTATGCTTCCTGCTAAGTGCAGGTGTGGGCTGAGAAATGAAGGAAAAGACCTAAGAATTATTTCATTGATGGTCTCAGCATCTCGCAGATGAGAGATTCAGTCAGCTGGGACCGAGGCCACTATGCTGGCATTCAGACATCACTCAGACCATAGGAATCTTCCACTCTCTATGGAATCTCTTTTTCTATAGACAGTGGGTCTCAGAATATGGTCCCCAGATCAACTGTATCAGCATTATCTGGAAACTTTTAGAAAAGCAAATTCTCAGGCCCCACCGCAGACCCACTGAATCAGAATTGTTAGGGTGGGGCCCTCTGGATGATTCTGGATGATTCTGATGCCATTGAGTCTGAGATGGCTAGACTCAACTCTAGACAACTCTAGACAACTACTTTCCTTCAGTTACCCGCTGTCTGTTACTGAGCCATTGTCATTTAATGTCTTCCAAGAAGGACAATGTAGCCTGGGATACACCTCGGTTCGGATTGGATCTCACAGGAGGAGAGTTACAGGTCTTGTTCTGGAATCCCAGTCTAGGAAAGACTTTCGAAAAACTCTTCTGTTCATCTGTTTGTCTCTATGGTAGTAAATATACAAACCATACAAGGTAACAATTGTAGCCGGCACTGGTCCCAAATATCTCTGAGGATGGAAATCCTAAGTGTTCCCTGTTAGATAGTCCCAGTGTTTAATCAGCATGTAAGACAGACATGTCTCCTTTTTTGTTTATTAATAACCAAGCTCCTTCCCATTATAATGCAAGCCCATTTAGTTTTAACTAATCTTTCCAAAAGATCTCTATCCTTTGGTTATTGTAGTTACCATTTGTATACTCAAAGACGTTTATATTTTAAATTTTTTAATCTTTATTTAGTTTTGAGAGGCAGAGAGGGAGACACAGAATCTGAAGCAGGCTCCAGGCTCTGAGCTGTCAGCACAGAGCCCGATGCAGGGCTCAAACCCACAAAACTTTGAGATCATGACCTGAGCTGAAGTCGGACGCTGAACCGACTGAGTCACAGGCGCCCCGACTCAAAGACATTTATTAAATCATTGTTTATTCTTCTCTCTTTTAAGTTAAACAATTTCAAGTTCTTAAGCACTAAACATGTTTTTAAAAAAAAAAATTCCAAATGATCTTGATGGTTTCTGCTATGATCTGAATGTTTGTATATCCCCAAATTCATGTGCTGAAATCCTAACTCCCAAAGGTGTTGGCATTAGGAGGTGGGTCTTTTGGGAGATGCTTAAATCGCTAAGGTGAAATCCTCATGAATGGGATTAGAGTCTTAGAAAAGAGACTGCACAGAACTCCCTAGACCCTTTGACCATGGAAAGATACGACAAGAAGTCTATGACCTGGAGGAGGGCCCTCCCCCGACCATGCTGATATCCTGATCTCAGACTTCCAACCTCCACAACTGTGAGAAATAAGTTTGTGTTCTATGTATGCCACTCAGTCTATATTCTGTTATAGGAGCCCAAAAGGACTTAGACAGTCCCCTAATACGTTCTTAATATTATCTCATTAATTATATAATGTATAATATCTATATATAATTCTAGATATATAACATCTCATATAATTGTTATAGGTAATAACCCTAAGAAATAGAAGAAACCCTAAGACATTTTTTAAATTTATTTTGAGAGAGAGAGAGAGAACAGATGGGTAAAGGAAGAGGGAGAGAGAGAATCCCAAGCAGGCTCCATACTCAGCACAGAGACCAATACGGAGCTCTATCCCATGACTGTGAGATCATGACCTGATCTGATATTAAGAGTCAGACGCTTAACCGACTAAGCCACTCAGGGCCCTGGAACCCTAAGACAGTTTATCTCAGTTTTACATATGAAGAAACTGAGGTTCAGTCAGGTTAAACTACTTGCCTAGAACTACAGAGCTTGGAAATGGCCGGGCCCACACCCACAAAGACAGAGACATTACCCTTGCTCTTATGTTTCTATCGATGTAGCTAGGATTTAATTTATTCCAAATCTTGGTTAAATAATGATGTTAGGTTTTTCTTAAGGTTGGAAATCCAATTGTAAGTCATAAGCTAGCATTAGAAGGGGGCTTTGCGCACGGTGTTGCATTTACCGCGTACTTGTGGAATAAACAGTTGATTCTTCATCTTCGGAGGGGACTATAGAAATCAGACTCGGGTGTATATCAGCAACTGCCTGTGGGATGAGAATTCTCCCCAGAGACCTGCTAGTCCATGTTTCTTGCTTCCAGATGAACAATGGGAGACCCAGAACTTATGTAACAGGTTCAAGGTCTTACAGATGGATAGTGGTTAAGACTGGAACTAAGAGTCAGCTTTCCTACGTGGGTTATGCATTTGTCAAAACTCGTCAAGTGGACCCTTCAGATTTGTGCATTTCACTGTATGTAAAGTATACTTTTAAAACAACCCTGTTTTGCGGTGCCCGGGTGGCTTGGTCGGTTAAGCATCCAACTTCAGCTCAGGTCATGATCTCGCGGTCGGTGAGTTCGAGCCCCATGTCGGGCTCTGTGCTGACAGCTCAGAGCCCGGAGCCTGCTTCCCATTCTGTGTCTCCTTCTCTCTCTGCCCCTCCCCCACTCACGTTCTCTGTCTCTCAAAAGTGAATAAACATTAAAAAATTTTGTTTTTAATCAAAAATAAATAAATAAATATAAAACCCTGTTTTTCCAACTCTTTTTTCTGTCACTTCTCTTCCATTATAGTTCCCTGCCAAGGAATGAATCAGGAAGAAGTTAGCTGGTACAGTTCTGGCTACAAACAGCCTTAACCGAGAAGGGCAGATTTTGAAATTCCATGGAGCACATTATAAAATCTTAATAAACAATCAGGGCTTGACGCAGGAATACCAACTTTGTTCATTTTACCAAAGCAGGAAATTAAAAGATCAAAAAACTTCCTGGTTACGGTCACCTTCACTGCATAAAACAAAGGACATGTTAACGTTTTAGTTTATTTTTTTAAGTTTATTTATTTGTTTTGAGAGAGCGAGAGAGGACGAGTTGGGGAGGGGCAGAGAGAAGGAGAGAGAATCCCAAGCAGGCTCTGCGTTATCAGTGCAGAGCCCGACACGAGCTTCGGGCTCAATAACTGTGAGCTCATGACCTGAGCTGAAATCAAGAGTCAGAAGCTTCACCCACTGAGCCACCCAGGCACCCCGGCCTATGAAGATTCTTAATGGGCCAGCACACATCAGCATCTGGAACTGCTAGGCCAGGTCAGAAAGAGCTAATAAGTGAGGCTATTTGAATATTAGATACCTCCCTATAGTAGGGATTGTTCTTCCTTCTGACCTGGGCTCACAACTTAGTGTGTTCATATTCCTGCAAGGTGGAGACTTTTTTCCTTTTTTTTTTGCAGGGGGAGGGGTGGGTTATGGATAAAGCAAGAGCGGGATTAGTGGTGCCCACCCTTGATGGCTTCTTCAACTAGAGTTCATATACTGCCCAACATGGAAATCACGTTCTCCTCGAGAGAGCTCCTACATAAACTACATTAGCCCATACCGGCTGGGGCCCCAGCTCCAGCTGTGCAGGTCTATACTCAGCATGAGCTCTGTTCCAGGAGACTTCACAGGGCACCTACAGTTTGATCTATTGTGAAAAGGGAAAATATGAGTGGGTGTCTATTGTATATTGGTTTCCTAGAGGTACCATAACAAAGTGCCACAAACTAGGAGGCTTAAAACAACAGAAATCTATTCTCTTACCGTTCTGGAGGCTCAAGGTCCAAAATCAAGGTATCTGCAGGGCCTTGCTTTCTCTGGAGTTTTTAGGGAAGAATCCTCCCTTGCCTCTTCTAGCTCCTGGCGGGGTCTGCAATCCTGGGCGCTTCTTGGCTTGTAGATGCATCACCCCAGTCTCTGGCACCGTCATCACATGCTGCCTCCCCTGTGTGTCGTCACATTATCTTCCCTCCATATATGCCAGTCTCTGACTCTCTTCCCTTCCCATAGGTCACCCTTCAAACCGGCTTAACTCTATCGGCGAAGACCTTCTTTCCAAATAAGGTCACATTCACCGGTACCAGGGCTCTAGAATTTCATGTATCTTTGGGGAGGACACAGACCAACTCGTGGCCGTGCACGAGGTTTACTCCATGGCTCTGGTGGTGGTCTTGAGGGGGATTTCAGATCTGTGTCAACTCCCCCAAGACCCCGGCAAAGCATACATTTATTCATCCCATGGGGTTGGAACTCTGATGAATAGCCACCTGCTGGTCACCTTGTCTGTGTTTATAGTGCTTTCGGAAGCACCCTCAAGATGCACAAAACCCTGTCTCTACCTTCAGTGCCTGCTCTACCCTTCACCAGACATGGACCCCTTCTCTGCCCCAGCTTCTCTGTTTATAAATTGGGGATAACGATGGTACCTTCCTCAACGGCATGTTACGAAGATTGCAGGAGAAAATAGACACTGCCTGGGCCCCTAGCAAAGGTTCATTAATTGTTACCAATTGCTACGATGCAAGGTGTGCACAAAATAACACCCATACTCTAGAGAATAAGCAAGAACCAAAGGCACGATATAACATAGATACGCTGATGTGACGATATAAAGTTCAGACAAAGGAAAGGGAGCATCTCGGATACTGACTCATGCCTTATTTGTGGTCTGGGGGGGTGACTACGGAGATGTGGGGAACCCCACGGGTGTGCGTGTTTGGGTCAAGTTGGATAGGGGAACAGTAATCCGGAGGCTGGATATCTGTCCTGGGACTGAAAAAGGATTTAGGACCCTGTCTTCCTCATTTTATTTCCATCTAGCCACGTGGTTCCTGCAAAGCCCCGGGGACAAACTCTTGTTCGGCGTACAGCCCCGCGCTCCTGGTGGCCGCCAGCCTGTGTGCCTTGTGTGAAATGAAACAGGCTCCTGAAAAATCCTTATACCTGCGCACTGAGCTGGGAGGTCACCCCCTCGCTAAGCAATGCATTCTTATTCTGCCCGAGCAGAGTTATTCTTGGACCGTAATCTTTTTTACTACCTGCTCAAACCCCCCTGTTCATTGAGAGCCTTTGATCAAGGCCGCCGCTTTGCGCTTCCCATCGAGCACCGTAGAAAACAAGAGAA
Source organism: Lynx rufus (assembly GCF_022079265.1). Lineage (NCBI taxonomy): Eukaryota > Metazoa > Chordata > Mammalia > Carnivora > Felidae > Lynx > Lynx rufus. Next base: position 130,638,091 of record NW_025814878.1, read on the forward strand.
AGAGACAATTTTGTTGCCCCTTAAAGAACTGTGCATATTTGCAACAAGGCAAGGGCGTTGACGTGGCACCAGAGCAAAACAGAAAACCATCTAAACCCCTTCAAAATGGCTTGAGAAGAGTTTCCCACAGCTCAGCTTGTCTTTATTCAGAATTAAAGCAATATATCCAGAGATACTCTAGCTACCTCTCCACTTATAGTTATACTGGTATAATATTAATTGTAGTATTAATCTAGCCGGAGGCGCTCAGGCGTCTGCACACAAAATTGGAATATAATTGCAACAAGGAAGAGATCAAGTGAGATCATGAAAACATAAAAGATGACAAATACTAACTCAGGAAGCCCTTCGTATGCACTGAAACGTGTGCTACTTATTGACAAGGCATTGTTTGCAGATTCCTAAGGAGAGGGTTCAAGGCAGAATTAGTTCAGTGATCTGTTTACACATAGATATCAAATAAAAGCGCCCACGTGAGAGTGGATCGCAGTACAATTGCAGATTCAAGCATATATTCCGTAGGGCACTGTTCAGATGCGTCTTTATAGAAGACACAACATTGAACTGGCTTTAATGCCATTTTTACGTTTCTCCTAACGTACTTTCTACAAACTGAAGACATGGTTATGTGCGGAAAACACGGCGAGAGGAGGGCAAGACAGGCGAAAGGAAGCAAGTCAAGAATTAACTCCTTGGAGGTGTAGACATGTCATTGGCATTCCCAGAATTAAAAAGAAGGGAAAAAAGGCAGCCAGGGTAGGGCTTGGGTTAGCCATACACCAGAACACGTGGCGGGCACTTTTCAAGGGCCACTGGAGGGCGGGGAGGATATGGTGCCTCAGACCCGATCTGTGTCCAATTTCTCTCCTTATCGACCGTAATAAAAGAAAAAGCCTAAGGACTCATCACCTCGAAGCCATCACGTTCACGACTTTCTAAAACTGAAGATTTCTACGCTTCATCATTTTCGTGAACAGTCTCTGGCCCGGATCTCATGATTATTTTACTTTTAGTTTTTTTCAAATACCTTATTCAGCCGATGCAGTCTCTTAACGCCTGCAGTCTCGCAGTTCGTGGGTTCGAGCCCCGCATCGGGCTCGCTGCAGTCAGTTTCTCAGTGCGGGGGCCTGCTTTGGATCCTCTGTCCCCTCTCTCTGCCCCTCCCCTGCTTGTGTTGTCCCCAAAATGAGTTAAATACTTAAAAAATATATCTTAAGTAGACTCATGAACTCAAGTCTTACGGGAATGAGATGTAAAGGTAAAACAGAATCCTTTCTGAGTTGTTCCAGGAAAATAAAAGGACGAGCTAGGTTTTACTGAGCACCTCACAGGTATGAATTCAATCCCCCAGCACCTTTGTGAGGTAGGAATGAGGGTTACCTCCCTTTTGCCAACGTGGTTATTAACTCACCAGAGGTTACACGGTACGTGGATGGTGAGGGTGGGTTTCAACGCCAGGCCCCTTGTGGGTTTTCTTATTTTTATTTTTTTCAGGGCAGCTGACGTACTATAAATGACACTTCTTTAAAGTGTTGAGGGGCGCCTGGGTGGCTCAGTCGGTTAAGCATCCGATTTCGGCTCAGGTCATGATTTCGCAGTTGGCGAGTTCGAGCCCCGCATCAGGCTCTAGGCTGACAGCTCAGAGCCTGGAGCCTGCTTCAGATTCTGTGTCTCCCTCTGTCTGCCCCTCCATTGCTTGTGCTCTGTCTCTCGCATTATCTCAAAAATAAATATTAAAAAAAAATTTTAAGTGTTCGATTTCAGGACTTTTAACATGTGTCTCTGCTCACGAATCCATCACCACCATAGAGATCGTGGACCTATGCCCCTCTCGTGCCTCCTTTCGGTCCTCCCGCTTTTCCTTGCCAGCCTCCAAGCAACTCCTGATATGCTTTGTGTCATTTCAGATTAGTTTGCGTTTTCTGCAATTTTTGGCTGTTACAAATTAAGTTGTTGTGAACATTCGTGCCCACGTCTTTATATCAGACCCTCACTCTCAACCATCACATAATGAATGTCTCTAAAACACCAAACCAAAACCAAAAGCAAGAAACAAAACAAAAGATAAAAACAGATGCACAGAAGCTGTGTCGGGCGGCAAAATCACGCTGAATTTGAGGTACCTCACGCTGAGTCCGAGGTAATGAGTAGCTATTGGAAAATGCAGTTCGAAAGCCTTTCATTCTGATGTCACGTGGTTTCTCTGTAATCCAAGGAGAGATTACCTTAGATAACCTCGCAAAGAAATTCCTACCTTTACCAGCAGTGTAGCTGTTGACGAGTCACTCGTCCTTCTCAGGACTCTTTCCTCATCCATCACAACGCCAGCCGATTTCAGGCTGACTCATGGCTCCTACCAATTAGAGGAAAGGAGGAGATTATCCAAGAGGGGATTATCCGCTCCTCTTTACTGCGAATGCTACACCCTCCTGGTTACCAGGATCCTGGCGTCTCGGAGGAAGCATGTAAGAAAACCGAGGCCCCAGGAGTCAGGGGTGCCCAAGGTGCTCCCGCAAGTCCTAGAAGGGAGTCCAAACGCAGGCTTCCTGGCGTCTGGTAGAGAACTTTTCCTCCTACGCCAAACAGCTGCTTGTTGATTCTGCGAGTTTTATATCCAGCAAATGCACTGAAATAAATGAGTGCGTCTCCCCCCTATTTTATGATGAATTAGGCTGGCGATCATCCGTCTCAGAGTGTTTACAATTTGCGATCAGATCGCAGGTGCTGAAGTCCTCAGGACACAGAGTAACACCTCGCTAGCAAGGTAGATGCTGCGAGAAGGGAAACGCTTTGGGAAGAGAGAAGCTGAAATAAGAGAGGCAAATAAATGATTCATCCCCCCCCCCACCGCCACTGTTAATTTAAGTTATAATTACCGAAACCTTAAAAATAAAACCTGAACGGCATCGCTGTCTCTGCTGCACGACAGCAAAACACACCCTATCGCATCGACTCAAATCACCCATTTAACAACTGCTGTTTTAGGTTTCGACTAATTACGGAATGGTTCGCGGTACACGTATTCCTACTGTAATTAAATAGCTCACGGTGCAGGATGGAACTGCTAAGGCTTCTTCAAGCTCTTCCGGTGTTAAAAGATGAACTTCTCATAAGGACATAGTTGCAAAAGGTTTGTGTTGTAACTCACGACAGCCTCAATATATTGGTGTAGAGTGACTTCTCCAGAGCAACTTAAATGACAGGGTAACAAGCTGGAAGTTTCTATTTAGGATGGTGAAATATTCAGTGGAGATACATTGCTTTCTAGACGGCCGACCAGCACTCAGTTGAGAATTCATAGTACATGTCAAAGCTTGAGTGGAAGGAGGCGTGAGTTCTTAGGGAGCTTTATTGCTAGGGACCCATGTGTTGCCAAGAAGTGAGGCAATGCCCCTCCCATCCGTAGCCTCTCTGTGTCTTGTCCCATAGACAGCTCGGGCTGGCTTTGCCATGTAAAAAGCAAACAAGATAGGGGCACCTGGTGGCTCAGTCCATTAAGCGTCTGACTTCAGCTCGGGTCGTGATCTCACGATTCGTGAGTTCAAGCCCCACATCAGGCTCTGTGCTGACAGCTCAGATGCTGGAGCCTGCTTCGGATTCTGTGTCTCCCTCTTTCTCTGTGCCTCCCCTGCTCATGCTGTGTCTCTGCCCCTCTCTCTCTCTCTCTCTCAAAAATAAATAGTGATAATTTTTTTTTTTAAAAAGCAAACAAGCTGGAGATTTTGATGTCAATGGTCATGTTTAATGAAGCTCTCAGTGTCATGTTCATTTATACCATCTAAGTTTCTCAGCCTGTCATCGATGGATCACTTCCAGTGGTGTAACTTGTTTGCCCCTCAATATGTATCATTTGGACAGAGACACTGGTCGTCTTCGGACTGCAGGTGCTAAGACCGGAAAAGTGGGAAAGACGGAAATGATTCTTACTACCTTCACCCAGCACAATGGTAGCTTCAAAATGTCTGCAACGATTGGCCATAGGAATTCCAACATGGTTGAAAGAGGAGGCTGGGGGCTTGGTTTTTAATTAAGAAGTGTTTGTACAGCAAGCATACGCTCTTCGGTTGGATGTTATATTTATTGGACTCCATGTGAGCAGTCATTTGCTACTGGTGAGGTTCGTGATCAAGGTGACCTACCTGTCCCAGGTCACTTATGGAAAATCCTTGGGCTCCAACACTTTTGGATAAACCCTTGGCTGGTCAAAGTCTAAACCAGGCCAGCAGTGAATGCCCCTTTAAGAAGTACCCCCAGAGTGGTAACTAATTAATGATAGGTGCATGATAATTAACCAATCTCCTATATATCTGTCCCTTGGCCCTTTGCATTGGGTGCTCTTTGGACCATTTGTTATGACATAAATCACCTCTGTAAAGTAGGTGAAGGGTTTTCCCTGCATACCACAATGGGGAACAGTAGCATGTAGAAAACCATGGCACGTGAAGGCTGACTGAAAGAAAAGAAGAGATGGGGGGCTTCTCCCCTAATGAACACACTGCTCCAAAATCTTTCCCCGGCATAAAGAACTCACCATTGGGGCGCCAGGGTGGCTCCGTTGGTTAAGCGTCCAACTTCAGCTCAGGTCATGATTTCATGGTCCGTGGGTTCGGGCCCCTCATTGGGCTCTGTGTTGACAGCTTGGAGCCTGGAGCCTGCTTTGGATTGCGTGTGTGTGTGTGTGTGTGTGTGTCTCCGACCGGCCCCCACTCATGCCCTGTCCCTCTCCCTTTCTCAAAAATAAATAAACGGGGGCGCCTGGGTGGCGCAGTCGGTTAAGCGTCCGACTTCAGCCAGGTCACGATCTCGCGGTCCGTGAGTTCGAGCCCCGCGTCAGGCTCTGGGCTGATGGCTCGGAGCCTGGAGCCTGTTTCCGATTCTGTGTCTCCCTCTCTCTCTGCCCCTCCCCCGTTCATGCTCTGTCTCTCTCTGTCCCAAAAATAAATAAAAACGTTGAGAAAAAAAAATTAAAAAAAAAATAAATAAATAAACGTTAAAAAATTAAAAAAAAAAAAAAGAACTCATCACTGGACACCATCCCCTCTCTCACTAATTCCTATTTCCCTACTTGAACCTGGCTCTCACCTAAGGCGGATGGGCAGCTGAAAATCCTTCAGGTTTAACACTGGGATTCTGGGAAGCTGCCGAATTGGGAATTATCGATGTATGTTGGGACAGGTGAGCCACCAACAGATGTGAGTCAGGGATACAGCATTATAAGACCTGAGAGCAAATTATAAGCCAGAAACAAGTACACCTGCAAAGGTATATACAATCTGATGGTTGCAGAGTTAAAGGAACCCACTGGCATAGAAAATCCCCTGAAGTAGACTGAATTGGTTCCAGGGCATTAAAAATGGAAATAGGGCTTGCGATCAGATTGCCACAGATGGAACTGAATTAATAAAAACAAATTTTCTAATTCACTCAAAGAAGTTTTAGGTATTTTCTTTTGGAGAAGCTCTTCTCCGAGGTATGCACAAATTTGAGCTGGCAACACCAGAGTCATGAACCCACCCTATGCTGCCCACAACTGATCTCACCCACAAGGGATCTCTTCCCATGTTCATGGACATTGGATCTCCAGTGGCAGATTCCATCGGTTGCTCATCCTTTAGGAAATGAAATAGCCCAACATGAAATAGGAAGGGAAGAAGGAAGGTAGGAAAGGAGGAAGGAAAGATGGAAGGAAGGAAGGAAGGAAGGAAGGAAGGAAGGAAGGAAGTTGGTTCAAAAACCTCAAAAGGACCAAGGCAATTCCCATTAAGCATGTTACATACTCAGTTATAATTAAGTGACTTTTATGTGCCTAGCACTGTGCTACTTACTTAAACACTGCAGGGATATCACGAGGTATTAATACAATCCAAGCTACATTTCTCGAGCATTTGTTAGCCAACTGATGTAGTAAGTCTTTTAAATACATTGTCTTATTGAAAGTAACAACACGCTATGTTGTCCTTACAGCCAGTCCCCCATTTACGAGCGATGAAACTTTTAGAGGTTATACAACTAGTTTAAGATCACACATTGATAAATGCCCCATAATCCCATAATCCTACTCCAGGGCCCAAGTGCTTCAACAAAGATCTGCTGAAGAAAGTAGGCTATGAGCTAGTGGAGAGAGGAGGGACCCCCACACAAATCTTCCTGACCCGTCGTGAAAGAAACAAGCACTTCTCAGTGCTTGATAGCATTTCCATGAAGGCATTTCAGCAAGTGTAGATTTTCCCCTACCAACCACATTCAACCTTTGCAGAATCCTGGTGATACTCAATAAAAAAGTATTATGTGTGCCTAAATAAGTTAAACATGAATTTCCATGTGACTCAGCAAGTCTACTGCTAGGCGGATATCCAAAAGAATTGAAAATGAGCGTTCAAACAAAAACTTGTACAGGGGCACCTGGGTGGCTCAGTCAGTTAAGTGTCCGCCTCTTGATCTGGGCTCGGGTCATGATCTCACGGTGAGGTTGAACCCCGTGTTGGGATCTGCTCTCACAGCAAGAAGCCTGCCTGGGATTCTCTTTCCCTCTCTCTCTCTCTCTCTGCCCCCCTCCCTTATATGCTGTCTCTCTCTCTCTCAAAATAAATAAATATTTAACAAAACAAAACAAAAACATGTACAGAAATGTTCATGGCGGCATTTTTTACAATGGCCAAAAGGTGGAAACACTCCAGATGTCCATCAAATGATGAATGGATACACAAAGTGGAGTACACAGTGGATTATTATTCACCCATAAAAAGGAATCAAGTACCCCTACATGCTATAACACGGCCACTTGAAAGTGTGATGCTAAGGGCAAGAAGCCAGACACAAAAGGCCACGTATGATACAATTCTATTTATATGAAATATCTAGAATATGGAAATCCGTGGGGACAGAAAGCAGATTGGTGGTTGTCACGGGCTAGCAGGGAGGGGGAAATGAGGAGTGAGTACTTATTTGTGACAAGACTCCGTTTTCAGTTGAAAATATTATGGAACTGGTCGGTGGTAGGTTGTACAACATTGGGAATGTACAAAACGGCACTGAATTATACACTTTAAAGCGGGTAAAGTGCTGAATACTGTGTTACATGCATTCTGCCCCAACTGAAAAGAGAAACGCCATATGGATCCCGGGTAAGATGTTCCATGAGGCATTTTGGGGGGATTGTGGGTAGGTGAGACACATTCTTTATCCTCAGAGAATCTAAAAATGCAAGCGTCTGATGAAATTAATTCATTAATTCCCTTTTTTCCCCATGACCACGACGGTGCCTTTGCTTCAGCGACCAAGAGCGTACCTAATGCAGTAATCGCTCCACTGGTGGTTGAGTAGATGCCAGTCATTGTGTGATGTCTTTAGAGGTTGTAAAACGTTTGGGGGTTCAGAAGATCTGAAAGGCATGTGTACCTTCCTATCTGAGATTACATTTAAGAATTTCTGACACTGTAAACCCTTAACCCTTTTACGCACCCAGAGCTTTTGAATGTTCCCGCTTTTGCTGGAACAACAGGGGGAAAAAATATGACTGATGAAAGATGATTGCTCTCCATATTTAGATCCTAGGTCATTTTATGGATTGTTAACTTTGCCAAACTGCATGTGGGATTAATTGGAAACAATTGCAGTATTCTCACTACATTGCATCACTTCCTTTCGTTAATTAAGAGACATTACCCTCTGTTCTACAGATGACAAAAGGGCTGGCTCGTCTTTTATGACCAGACGGCAGCCACAGAAAGAAAGGCAGGAATTCCTGTGTGTCTGCGAATCACGGAAGTGACCAGAAGACATAGAGGGCAGGTGGAGGGAAGTGATGGAGGGCAGGTAGCCCAGCATGGCGGCCGCAGGGAGAGAGAGATGCTGAGTCCCAACTTCTGGGCTCTTTGGTGTGCTCAATTCCAAGCGTCTAATTCAATCTGCCCAATGACACTTTTACCTCTCTGTTTGCTAGGTCACAAAAGCAAGCTGCCTAATAATGGAAAACATGTTAAAGAGGATTAAACAGCAATGGAGTTAATTAGGAAAGCCACCTCACCATTCACCATCACATGTCCATGTTTAATTTTTTAATTAAGAAATACGTTGGGAATAAAATTAACAAAACAACATCTGTATACGGTTTTAACAGTAAACCTTTCTAAAACATACTCCCTCGTTTTGAATTTAGGGGTGTTGGGGGTGGAGTGTGTGCATCCGTGTGTGTGTGTGTGTGTGTGTGTGTGTGTGTGTGTGAGTGTATCTCTGGGCTTCAACAGATCATAGCTGCGATCCCATTACCATATGGGAAATAGCGATTCAACAAACATTTATTGAACATCCACTTTGCAAGCTATTTTGGTAGGAGGACAGAGGAAGATCCCAGGATCCAGGATTGGGGATGAAAGAAATATCAAAGACTTCATGGTGGCCTTTGAGTTGAGATGTTTTCTGGTCACTCAGTCAGCCCATGCCCTCTCTGAGTTGGGGACCTTTATGGAAGCAGCGACCCAGCCTGCATCATACTTTCACAAAAGCAAGCTGCCTGATAATGGAAAACATGTTAAATTTCTATCTGGCTAACTCCCACGTCTCCTTCAGGTTCCCATATTAAGCCACTTCTTCCAGGAAGCCCTCCCTAACCATTCCTCCAGAATAATCAAATCCTAGCCCTGTGTACTGCCACAATTCTATTTCCCCCACGATAGCTCTTACCACATTCTGTGGTTGTTGCATATTCACTTCTCTGCCCTTCAGGCAAAACAATAAGCTATCCATCTTGTTTTCTATTGTTCGCCCAGTACATTCTCCAGTGTCTGGCGTGGTGTTAAATACATATTTGCCAAGCAAATGAATAATGGACAAAGGAAGAATGAATGAACGAAGATGATTTGAATATATCAGTGTTTCCCAAACTATAGTTAATAAACTCTTGTTCCTAAGGGCTTCTAGGAAAAGAGGAAGTCAATATTTAGAAAACACTGGGTTAAACAAAGTTAGCCAGCTTTATTTGTCGCAGGACTTCTCAGAGCATTTGAAATGCTAATGTGCATGTAACCTCAAAGGGAAGGTGAATGTAGTATATAGTATTACCCAGAACCATTGACCACAGCTCTTTTGTCAGTAGAGAATTTCATAAGACCCATATTCTGAAGACAATATGGTGGTCAATGGTCCAAAAGACAGAGAAAAAGGGAACTGTGTTGTCTGAAGAGTTGTTTATTTTTTAAAAAGTAGCTTAAGAATAAGTGGGGTCGTAGAAGGCAAGAGAATAATTGCAACATGGTGTCCAATCTGACAGAGGGCTCAGAGGTCTAGAAAGACTTCATATACAGAACAGTAATGCTGGTGGGTTTTTAATGGCAGTCCCCTAGATTATTAATAAATTTTGTAGTATTTCCAACTTTTAAATGAAAGAAAGAAGTCATGCCCATAAATGACCACACGGCCAGATAAGCTCTCTCTGACTGGATACTAGCTGTGTCTCTTTCTGCTGCACAATTTAGATCAGGACGGATCTGGAGGAGATTACCCTAAGTGAAGTCAGTCGGACGGAGAGAGACAAATACAGTATGATTTCCCTTACGTGTGGAATCTAACAAACAGAACAAACGAAAACCAACCAAGGACAGGAACAGAGTCACAAATACAGAGAACAGACTGGTGGTTGCCAGAGGGGTGGGTGGGTGGGGGGATGGGTGAAATAGGTGAAGGGGATTAAGAGGTACAAACTTCCAATTACAAAATATGCAAGTCACTGGGATGAAAATACGGCACAAGGAACATAGTCGGTAATACTGTACTGATGTTGTATGGAGGCAGATGGTAATTATACTTACTGCGGTGACTGCTGAGTAACGCATACAGTCTTCAAACCACCGTTGTACCCCTGAAGCCAATATAACATTGTATGTCAACGATATGTCAATAATAAAAAAAAAAATTTAAGACATCCTGAATAACCCAACACCTTACTCCAGCTTCTCAAGTATAACCTGAAGAAACGTAACTATTGCTGTTATTTTCTTCTGTGATGACACAAGTTGTCTAGCGATTCTCATATCAGTTAATGCCTACCGCATTAGGTTCTGCAGAAGAATGACAAAAAGGCATGATAAAGAAAAAGACACGGAAAAACAATTTTTTTTTCAATTTTGGAATGATTGATGAATTGAATTAATGACTGGGGGACTCAAAATAGAAGTAATTAGAAAATACCTTTTTTAAATTTTTTGTAAGTTTATTAAAAAATTTTTTAATGCTTATTTTTTTGAGAGACCGAGAGAGAGAGAGACAGAGAGCAAGCAGGGGAGGGGCAGAGAGAGGGGGAGACACAGAATCCGAAGCAGTCTCCAGGCCCTGAGCTGTCGGCACAGAGCCCAACTCGGGGCTCGAACCCATGAACCATGAGATCACCTGAGCCGAAGTCGGTCGCTTAGCTGACTGAGCCACCCAGGCACCTCTAGAAAATTCCTTTAAAAGCACAAACCTGGGAGCCACACACACCGGGGTTTATATCCTGATTCTAGAGCCTACCTGTTGTATGACCTTTAGGAAAACAGACATACATACACATTGCCAGGAGCCATGGTGCGCACTCTCCTTACGTTAATTCATTTAACCCTCACGATGGCCCTAAGGAAAGGATGAGGCTCCGCAAAAGTTTAAGCAGATTAAACATGTAGCAAGCGACAGAGTCAGATTCAAACTCTAAGCTATTTAATGGCAAAGCCAGTTACTTTCCATCAGTCTGGAAACTTTATGACGACAGAAATTACGTCTGTTTTGTTTATATGTTTGTGTGTCCAAAGTCTGGCACATAGCAAGCTGTTAATAACTATTTGTTAAATGACCAGATGAATATAGGAATATGGAAGTTACTGAACAAATTCTCATGCTGTTTTCAGTACACTTTCTCGTTTTGAGCCTTAATTTTTTTTTTTTTTTTCTTCTGTTGGCTCATTGTAGGTGCTCAGAGCCCGAGCTCAATGGCTCAGCAGTCTTAGGGATAGATAGTTCTGCGTCCTTCGTCAAAATAGATCTCTTCTGGGGCGCCTGGGTGGCGCAGTCGGTTAAGCGTCCGACTTCAGCCAGGTCGCGATCTCACGGTCCGTGAGTTCGAGCCCCGCGTCGGGCTCTGGGCTGATGGCTCAGAGCCTGGAGCCTGTTTCCGATTCTGTGTCTCCCTCTCTCTCTGCCCCTCCCCCGTTCATGCTCCGTCTCTCTCTGTCCCAAAGATAAATAAACGTTGAAAAAAAAAATAAAAATAAAAAAAAATAAATAAACAAAATAGATCTCTTGCTCCAGGATATTTGGCCATTAGTGGCAACAATAATTGTGACAGTTGAGAACATTGAGGGTAAAGTGAGAGCTGATTGACTGAATCGTTTGAAACAACTCCTAAGGACTGTGACATTAGCATAAAGGCTTAAAGTGTAGCTGTACAAAGTATGGGTTGAAGGGAACGTGTCTAAACGGAAGGAAGTGTGACTATAAAAAGAAAGGGGTGTACTCCAGCCAGCTCTTAAGGCCTGGGGAGCAAACGCCATCATAACGGTTGGGATCGGGTTTCTGGTGATGGTGTTGGGGTCGGTGTTGGTGACAAACAGTATCTGAGATGTGTCTACTCCGTGGCACTCTTGATGCTAAGTACTTAACGGAACCTCATTTATCCTGACAATAATCCTGCAACCCGGTCATTATTTTTATCACCTTTTTAGCCACGTGGGCTCCGTGAAGGTCACACAGCTAAATGATAAGGTCAATTTAAACCCTGGTCCTCCCCGACTTCAGGGCCTGAGCTCTGAAGCCTACGTTTCCGTGCTTTAGGAGACTGTCATGGAGGCCATATTTGTTTTCCAATTAGGTTTTGTTGTGTTTTCAACACCTCCATTTCACTGACATGGGTCAGGAATTCAGGAAGGGCTCTGCTGGGTGATTCTGGCTCTAGTCCCTGGTGAGGTTGCGGTCAGACAGTGACTATGGGGGGATGGGGTTCGAGCATCTGAGAACTCTCTCTATGGCGTCTCCATTCGGGCCACGTTGGGCTTCCTCCTAGGATGGCAGGCGCAGTGAGGTGAATTGCTTACTTGCCAGCTGTCTGCTTCGAGAGTAAATATTCTAACTAGCAAGGTAACCCTAGCCTAGTCTCTCTGGTCCCACAGGATTACTTCTGCCACGCTGATGGCAAGAGGGCTCCAAGCCGCCCCTGACTCAGAGTCTCAGGAAGAGGAAGTAGACCCCACCCCCCGGGGCCAGGAAGTGGCAAGGTTCTAAAGAATAGGTGACATGGGAAATACAGCTGTGTCCAACTTTGGAAACTGTTAGCCGCGAGGTGAAGGCTTGGGGATGGGTGGGGACGGGCTAAGAGGGAAGACGCATGTGCCAGAGGCCTCACTTAGCTGACGCCAATGAACTTCCATACAGGGGGTTGGGGGGCATTGTAATCTCTTTCCATTTTAGACCTGAGGAAATGGAAACTCACAAACATACCTGGCCAACGTCATTCAGCACCTGCTGTTCCCCGGGCCACCTGACAGATGCTTTTACACACATCACGCGCGACTTGCCCCCGACGTATTAGTCTCAGCGTTGCACACGTGAAGAAACAGAGGCTAACTAGGTTGTTCCCGGGGAGCAGGTAGCCGAACCCGAATTCAATCCCAGGTGTCTCCCTCCTGGGCAGTCCACCTTTTAAAACCTCATTCGTTTGCCCCGTTCGATGGTCCGCTGTGTATCTCCTCTCCCTTCCTGTGTCGTTCTTGGGTCTCAGCCCCTTTTGTAACGTCCACTTGGTGCTTTGGAGAGAATTAAAGGAAACAACACGACCACCTGCCCTCTGGGAAACTGCCCTTTTTCTGTTGTTCTCCCGAAGCTCTCATACAGACATTGTGCTGAGCTGGCCAGAAGGCAATTTGAAAAATGGCTTGGGAGATGGACGGTCGCATTGACTTGGCAGAGAGTGAGGTATTAACCGCTCGGTGACAGATTGTGCCAGAGGTCTCAGATCTTTTTCCTGTCAGGCTCTGCCTGCCTTCTGGGAAGCTCTGTGGGAAGCAGCCCCCTTTGCTCTGAACAAGAATCCTTTGACCTCATACCTCTCTTGTTTATGGTATGGCAGGCCTTCTAAGAGAGGGCAGAAACAGGCTGGTCTAAGTTTAGCAACCTGGGGAGCTTAATAGGCTTTGGCAGGAAGATCTCGATACAAAGTGTCTTAGTCAGCTGGCCAAGAATAGCAAGGGATAAAATCAACTCATTTTGTGTTTTTATTATTATTATTATTATTATTATTTTTTTGGTCATCATGTCTCTTTATTTTATTTTGTTCTATTTTCATTCTAGTAGTTAACATTCAGGGTTCTGTTGGTTTCAGGTGTACAGGAACTGATTCAACACCTTCCACACATCTTCCGGGGCTCGTCATGACGAGCTACAACTCAACACCCCTAAAAAAACCAAATAATCCGATTAAACGTTAAACTCGTGTGAACAAAAATGATAAACGGAAAGGGTGGGGGGAGAAAAAGGGAGGCGGGAGGGAGGATGAAGGAAATGAGGAAGAAAGGAAAGAGAGATGGAAAAGGAAAGAAGGAAGGGAGGCAGCAGAGGTTGGGGAGGTCAATCTGCTCGTTGCCTGAATGCGTGCCAACAGCAAGTTGAGTAGAAGGAAGGTAAGCGAGGTAGGTCACAATCTCATGGTTCGTGAGTTCGAGCCCCACGTCGGGCTCTGTGCTGACAGCTCGGAGTCTGGAGCCTGCTTCAGTTTCTGTGTCTCCCTCTCTCTCTCTCTGCCCCTCTCCCACTCATACTCTGTCTCTCTCTCTCAAAAATAAACATTAAAAAAATTTTTTTAAAAGAATAAACATTTCCATTAATTGACACAGTCATTAGCCGATCATGGACATGATCTCCTGTAGCGCCCACAATAACCCCCAGTATCCACGGCTGCTTTTTACAGATAAGGAAACTGAGGCTCACAGTACCTTACCCTGCAGAGGCAGCCCTACTCTGTGCAGTGTGTTGTAAATCCAACGGGCGGTGGCAAGGGCCGACCCCTGGGGGCATGGAGAACACTGCCCGGATTGAGTCCAAGAGCGAGTTAAATTTTTGCAAGACTCCGTCTGTCTTCCAGCCCCGGGCCAGGCATCCTAGCACAACCCTCCTCCAAGTCTCAGGCTGTCCCAGGCTCCAGAGTCCCCAGAAACTGCATCAGTAATAGCTTTTCGGGTGACACTCAGGCTATTATGCTGTTTATGTGGGTGGAAATATGTATTTATTATTTGAAGCATTAAGTGTATTTTCTCTTCATTTCATTTAAACGAGAATTTATTAATCCCTGACCACATGCGCCGCCATTTATTTAGCGGTGCCGTGGAAACAAAGTAGAGAGAACAATGAATAAGCCTGAGCAGCTGACAATGGAATGGGGAACCAGCCCATCGCACCGGAACCCAGTGGGTGCCATCCCTGGGCACCCGTGAGCAAGCCATTCTCTGGTCCCTCCACATTTCTTTTTCAGTTAGACTTGATTTTTTCTTTAGAGCAGTTTTAGGTTCACAGCAAAACTGAGCAGAAAGTACAGAGAGTTCGCACATATGCCCCACACCCGACACCCACAGCCCTCCTCCTTATCGGCATCGGGCACCAGAGGGTTAGTTCCCTGTGTTTCAAGGGATGAATCACCACTGACCTGTTACTACAATAGCCACATTGACTCATCAGTGTCACCCAGAGCCCCAGTTCACATAAGGGTTCACTCCCCGTGGTGGACAAATGTATGATAACATGTATCCACCATTAGAGTATTACACAGACTAGTTTCGCTGCCCTAAAAATCTCTCTGTGCTCCATCTGTGTGACATCTATTCTGTCACACACACACACACACACACACACACACACACACACACCTCCCCAGCCCCTGACAACTACTGACGTTTTTTTACTCTCTGCATGCTTTACCCTTTCCAAACCGTCATAGAGTTGGACTCCTGCAGGATAGAGCCTTTTCAGGTTGGCTTCTTTGACTTAGTAAGAGACGTGTAAGTTTCCTCCGTTTCTTTTCGTGGCTTCAGAGCTCCCTTCTTAGGGCTAAATAACTGTCTGTTGTCTGGACGTACCAAGTTGACTTAGCCACACACTTCCCAAAGGCCATCTTGGTGGCTTTTAAATTCTGGCAGCTGTGAATACACCTGCTGTAAACATCCAAGTGCAGGTTTTGGTAGAAACAAAAGCTTTCAATCCGTCTGTCAAGAGTTTATTTGGTAAGAAACCCCCTACCTGTCTCCCGAAAGGGCTGCAATGCTTTGTATCCCCACCAGCAACGAATCCTGTGGCTCTGTGGCTCCAATCCTCACCACCCCCTGGTGCTGGTGCTTCCGCTTTTTAAAGCCCCACCAAACTGAACTACGTGGAAATGACTGGAAAGCCAAAAGTAGAGCCAAAAATGATTCTGGGCAACAAAACTCAGCATCCCATCCAGGCATGTCCGTGTGGCCGGGTTTCTCAACCCTTCCCGAAAGCTACCATATTCGTGTTCTGTACAAAATACCATTAAGGTAGGCTTTCTGTTTTCCCAGCCCATGAAGAATCGGAAGCATTAGGGGCACCTGGGTGGCTCAGTTGGTTAAGTGTCTGACTTTGGCTCACGTCATGATCTCACGGTTTGTGAGTTCCAGCCCCACATTGGGCTCTGTGCTGACAGTTCAGAGCCTGCTTTCGACTTTCTCTCCCCCTCTCTCTCTCTCACAAAAATAAATGAAGACACTTAAAAAAACACAAGATACCGGGGCGCCTGGGTGGTGCAGTCGGTTAAGCGTCTGACTTCAGCCAGGTCACGATCTCGCGGTCTGTGGGTTCGAGCCCCGCATCAGGCTCTGGGCTGATGGCTCAGAGCCTGGAGCCTGTTTCCGATTCTGTGTCTCCCTCTCTCTCTGCCCCTCCCCCGTTCATGCTCTGTCTCTCTCTGTCCCAAAAATAAATAAACGTTGAAAAAAAAATATTAAAAAAAAAACAACAAAAAAAACCCACAAGATACCTGTTAACAAATGAGTTAACAAGCAAGTACGTGATCCTGCATTCTTTAGGGGCGTAACCACACATCAACTTTTCATAAGTGGTGTTTACAAGAATGACCCTAAAATGTTAACATGCACCCTGACATTTATAGCAGCATTATCAACAATAACCAAATTGTGGAAAGAGCCCAAATGCCCATCGACTGATGAATGGATAAAGAAGATGTGGTATATATATACACGTACATACACACACACACACACACACACACACACATACACACTGGTATATTATTCGGCCATAAAAAAGAATGAAATCTTGCCATTTGCAGCAACATGGATGGAGCTAGAGAGTGTTGCTCATGCTAAGTGACATGAGTCAGTCAAAGAAAGACAAATATCATATGATTTCACTCAAACGTGGAATTTAAGATTACAAAGCAAATGAACATAGGGTGTCAAAAAGAGAGAGGCACACCATAAAACAAACTTTTTTTTCTAAAATTTTTTTTGATGTTTATTTATTTTTGAGAGAGACAGAGACAAAATGCAAGTGGGTTAGGGGCAGAGAGAGAGGGAGACACAGAAGCAGGCTCTGAGCTGTCAGCACAGAGCCCGACGTGGGACTTGAACTCATGAGCCATGAGATCATGACCCGAGTCGAAGTTGGGCACTTAACCAACTGAGCCACCCGGGCGCTCCACAACCTCTTAACCATAGAGAACAAACTGATGGTTACCAGACGGGAGGTGGAACGGGGGGGGGGGGTGGGGGTGGGGGATAGGTTAAATAGGCAATGGGTGTTAAGGAGGGCACTGGTGATGAGCACCGGGGGCTGTATGTAAGTGTTGAAGCCCTAAATTTTACACCTGAAACTAATATTACACTCTGTTAACTAACTGGAATTTAAGTAAAAACTTGGGGGGAAAAAGAATACCTTAGAACACCTGTTGAAAGACTGGAAATGCTATTCAAGGTGCCACAGTTTTGAAAAATTGAGAAGTCCCTATCGTGCAGCTTTCTCGTTGAAATTAAATGAAATGTCTGTAAAATGCTTACTACGGTGTAGGGTACTTAGTGGTACTAATAAATCTTGGCTCCTCCTGTGCAATGATGATGGTGGTGGCGATGACGGTGACGATATACCAAGCGGTTAGACAATTAGAAGGTGGGGGGCAGAGGTGGATGGAAAGGGAAGGGTATTGGAATGCCCCAGGCATTTATTGAGATGCTACTATATCCCAAAGTGAAATCAAAGGCAAGCATCATGTGGTTACCCCCCCCTTCAGGAAATGCCTGTCCAGCGTGTCATGTAATTACAACAGAATTGTGATAAATGGTGTGGACATCTATTTGTAAGCGTGGTGTAGACGACCTAGGTGAGGGGGCTGTTAATTTGGACTACAGGGTTAAGAAACCCTACGGTAAATACTTCAGCTAGGCTCACAGGATTTTTCTGCCTGCGAAGAGGCAGGCATTTTAAGAAAGGACGTTCCAGGCAGAGGGAACAGACTAACCAGAGGCATGTTGTCATGGAAATCATGAATGTAGACCAAGGTAAAAATCAAAGAAAGTGTAGCCAGGAGATGGGCCAGAGAGTTCCCTGAAGGCCAGTTGATGATTGCCCATGGATCTTATTTGAAAGGCGTCAGCTTGCTCTGAAAGGTTTACAGCTGAGACGCGACGGGGTTAAATGTCTGCTTTCGCCGTGTACTCACACTGAAGGCAGGATTGAAAGTCAACATGAATGGCTGGAGAGGGGAGGCAGGGAGCCCAGGCCGGGGTTCCTGGGATCATCTGGGATAGAGCAGAGGTCCCGGAACTGCAGAAGAGGTGACAGGGAGACCCGGTAAGACCGAGTGGTCTGTTGGAGGGGTTCCAAGGAGCGGAGGGAGATGTAGAAAGTGCAAACACGAGGGGCGCCTGGGTGGCTCAGCTGGTTGGGCGACGGGCTTCGCTGGGGTCACGATCTCACGGTTTGTGAGTTCGAGCCCCGCCTCGGGCTCTGTGCTGACGGCCCGGAGCCTGGAGCTTGCTTCGGGTTCTGTGTCTCCCCCTCTCTCTGCCCCTCCCCTGCTGACGCTGTGTGTCTCTCAATATATAAACGTTAAAAAAAAAAAAAAAACACACACACACACACACAACTGCAAACATGATTCTGAGGTTCCTAACTCGGGCAACTGGGGCTACCCAGTGAAGGAATGTTTCATAAACCTGAGATTTATTTCTTAATCTTCACTGTCCTCTGGTGGCATGAGAGAAGCTGAACCTTTCAAACCATTTCAGTTCCGAGCTCATTTGATCTTTTCTCGCTCCATCCAAGAGAACACCACTTGATTTATGCCGTAAGGCTAGCACCAAATGAATGTAATTTATCTTTCGAAACGTTTCAAGTAGGGATAAGCAAATACCTCCTCAGAAGAACTCCAAGCCCCAAGTGACCAAATAGGTTCTGAGGTGGCACCATCCAATGTAGCCACTGGCCACATGTGGCTATTGAGAACCTGAAATGTGGCTACTCCCCCCCTTGCGGAGATGTGATGTAGGTGTTACGTACATATAATTCATACCAGGTTTCAGAGATTGAGTATGAAGAAAAGAATAAAAAATAATTTGTGGCTAATTTTACATTGACTACATGTTGAAATGACATTTTGGATATATTGGATTAAATGAAATAAACATACTGCCAAAATTAATTTCACCAGCCATTTAATTGTAGTTCTAAGGTTTTTTTTTTAAATTTTTTTTTAACGTTTTGTTTATTTTTGAGACAGGGAGAGACAGAGCATGAATGGGGGAGGGTCAGAGAGAGAGGGAGACACAGAATCTGAAACAGGCTCCAGGCTCCGAGCTGTCAGCACGGAGCCCGACGCGGGGCTCGAACCCACGGCCCGTGAGATCATGACCTGAGCCGAAGTCGGCCGCTTAACCAGCTGAGCCACCCAGGCGCCCCAGTTCTAAGTTTTTTAAAGGATAGGTTTTTAAACGTTTATTTCTGAGAGAGTATGAGTGGGGGGAGGGGCACAGGGGGAGGGAGACAGAGGGTCCCAAGCCCACTCTTCACTGTCAGCATGGAACCCGTCGCAGGACTCGAACCCATAAAGCATGAGATCATGACTTGAGCCAAAATCGAGAGTTGGAGGCTCCGCTGACTGAGCCACCCAGGTGCCCCTCACCAGTCTTTTAATGCAACAACTAGACAATTTTATTTCATTTTATGTTTTAAAAAATGTTTATTTTGAGAGAGAGAGAGAGAGCAGGGGAGGAGCAGAGAGAGGGAGACAGAGAATCCAAAGCGGGCTCTGTGCTGACAACACGGAACGGGGCTCAAATTCACGAGCCAAAGTCTGACGCTTAACCGACTGAGCCACCCAGGCACCCCTAGACCGTTCTAAATTACATATGTGGCTCCCCTTATATTGCCATTGAACAGTGCGGGTCTGGGAAATTTAATTTTTGTGGTGTCAATATTTAATGACTATATACAGACCAAGGGTATTTTGTATTATGGCTTTTCTCCCCATTATTGAGGAGGGTCTCATCACCTGATGCTTCCTATTTTCTTACTGTGTAGTTACCTTAGCAACTGTGGCAACATTAATTATATTTACGATACCTAGAGGGAGTGAAGTAAACAGACATCAGTCTGTCACTGGGGTTTACACATTTATATTTTTTTTCACGTGTCTGGGTCTTTGCAAAACCAGGCATGGAGAGTCTGAAGGCTGGCCTGTAATCCCTGCCTGTGTCACTGGCTTTTTTGGGTCTGTATAAGGAGAGTAAAAATGATCCCGGGGCGCCTGGGGGTGCTCGGTCGGCTGAACGTCCGACTTCGGCTCAGGTCATGATCTCACGGTCCGTGGGTTCGAGCCCCGCGTCGGGCTCTGTGCTGATGGCTCAGAGCCTGAATGAACCCTGCTTCGGATTCTGGGTCTCCCTCTCTCTCTGCCCCTCCCCCTGCTCACGCTCTGTCTCTCCCTCTCTCTGAAAAATAAATAAACATAAAAATAAAAATAATGATCCCGTGCCCACTTCAGAGAGATATGTGGATAGACGCTTACAACGGACTTTGGAAGCTATTCTTAGGACACAGTATCAGTCTCGTGTCAGCACAGCTTTATATAGTAATGGTATCTAATGTTCCGCCCAACGCTGGAGGTAGAAAGGAACGGCAGGGTAGTTTCCCCTGGGGGCTCTAGGCCGGGTGCAGAAGGGAGCAAGGAGGTCAGAGTAGGACAGACCAAAAGAGGGTGATCAGGGTTAGTATTTGTTCCGGTAGACTTTAACAGTCCTTTTCAGGTACTTCCCACATTCAGCAACAAGCCTCCACTGGCTGGGAGAAGACAGGGAACCCAGAGCCCAGCCCCCTCCTCCTACAGCTCAGCCTGGCTTTGATATGGACAAAGCAAACAGGTTGCAGTTTTTTTATGTTGGATTATCATGTTTCATGATGCTTTCAGTGTTCCGCTCGTTTTACACCGTCCGAGTTTCTCAAAGAGCCTCTCATTCGTGGGTCAATTCTATGGTCTAACATGCTGCCCCCTCCATGAATATCACAGAAATGACGGATGCCGAGAAAGGGAAATTGGAACAGACTGGGATGATTCTTACCACCTTCGCCCCAGACGGTGCTGGCTTCAAAATATCCAGGGAGGTTTGCCTTCAGGGTTTCAGTTTGGTGGAAAGTAGGGGGTGAGAGAGTTGGCTTTTAAAAGGTATTTGCATAGCAAGCATGTGGCTTTCGGTGGGGTGTTAGGCTTATCTGAGGAGGCTGGGGGAGGGTTTATGGTGATCAAGGTCAGGTGGGGAGAGGGGAGTTGGCTGATGACCCCTCAACCCAATTTACCCCTTTGACATTTCAGGGAACTTAAGATTTGTGGCAAAAGTTGTAACCACTCCAGGTTTCAGCGCTCCTTCCTTCAGGTGTTACAGATCTACGCCCTCTATCATTCAGCGATGTGGCTCATCTGGAGCCGCCCTGAAAGAAAATCAAGGAAGCTGCTACAGTTACATCTTAAGATGTTACATCTTAAGCAATCTCTGCTAACTCGGCATTGGCATTTAGGAGGTCCTCTACCCAAAAGTATCAAACCAAAGGGAAGTACAAATACACTGCAAAAATGTAGCAGTCCCCTCTGCCCAACCTGAAGTTTCAAAAAAGAAGGGTCAGCGGAGTTTCCAAGGTCTCCCTCACTCCAGGGGGAGGGGGAGGGGGGAGGCCTGTGGGGGGAGGGGCGGGGACTGTGGTTTTCTGATCCCGACTCCCAACAGCACAGTTTGAATTATATAATGGAGCTGCTGTGAGTCAGGTGACTGGCTCACTGAGTAATTCCCTGCAGAAGGAGACAAACTGCATGTTAAAAAGCTCAACAAATAGTAAAAAAGAAAATAATAATAAATAATAAATTAAAAAAACCAACCAAACAAACATAAAAAACTCCGGCCGTGAGTTCCAGACTGGCAAGCGGCTGTTTTCTCTGAATTTTCTCCAAGCCGAAACCGCTGGGCTGGCTGTCCGGGTCCGGAGGCTCCCAGAGGCTGCCGCCTAGGGCCAAGTGCAGGTGGGGGGGTCTGGTTGGGTTACTTTCTGTTACTTTCTGTTTCATTTCGAAATGTTCCCTGCCTCTGAAATTGGTTGCCTCCAATGTCCAGGAAAACGCCTGGCTCCTTGGAGACTTCAGCCAGGCTTTTAAGAACTGGGGCTTTGTGAAGGTAAGAGACATCAGAGTCCTGCCAGCCCCCCCGGGGGGCGCCGCCGCCCGGCAGTGGCCTGGGTGCCAGCAGGGAAAGCCAGGAGGAGTCTGCCAACTTGTTCTGGGATCTGGATGAGGCTGGAGAAACCTTGTGTGGAAGGGTTTTAAGGTTACACGGGTGGCCACCCAGTCCATGGTGAGTGGGATCGGTCCCCCAGCTCCCGTGGGCTCCCTTCCAGCCCCCATCCCGTCTTATGGAGGAGATTGTCAGCAGTCCGGGACTTGGCACGGGCTGGCCCGGGGCCGGGAAGGAAGGCGAAGGAGCCGCCTGGCACTGAATGCCTTGCCTGGGTGTGTGTAGCATGTGTATTTCAGACCCGGACGCTTCCCACTGTTGCTTAGTCCAAGAAGGCACAGCTATTAGCCAGAAAACAGACCCGGAGGGGAGGATACTTGCGTGAGCAAAGAGCTTGGGAGCACCCGTAAGGTAGGCTTTTGAGTCTTAAGTAATTTTCACTGCTTTTTGTGTGTTTGTTAGTTGGGTTTTGCATTCGGTTTTTTGTGTGTGTGGTTGGGTTTAGGGAATGTTCCCCTTTTGGAGCTGCCAGCGTGGATTGATTTGGGTTTTCAGTCTTCGGAGCCGGTTCACGGGGTGTCTTGGAACCCACTGGTGGAGCTGTGGATGCCTGGAAGTCAGAAGACTCTGATGGGAAACTAGGGATGTTTTTCAGATCAGGGGGCTTCACTTGCAAATCTCACTGCGGTAGAGACTTGCTGGGCGCCCGCTGAGGCAGGCAGCACTTAGGAACCTCAGGAAGTTTCCGACTTAAAGAGACAGGAGAGGAAAAATCGCATCAAGCAGTTGTTACTCTGGGGGAGGTGGGCCCCGGGGAGAAGTTGTGGATGACAAAAGAGAAAGTGGACCGGACCGAGGAATAAAAAGAAGGAAAAAGAAAGGTTTGGTTACACCCCATTTCAGGCTGTGGCGTTTTGAGGTTTGAGGCGTGGGGATAAAAATCAATATGGCAACGGATCACAGCTTGCTGGGCATGAACGAGAACGGCCACCATGGGTTCTTTTTCTCACGGATTCTTAGAGAACTCAGGAAATAGGCAAGGCGGCAGTTTTGAGGGGTTCCTTTTGAATTGCGTTTCTTTTTTGGCCACACTGAGGTGCTCTAAACAAAATACGGTGATGTTCAAGCCAAAGGGAACATGTGTTCAGAATGATGTCTCGTGAAGAGATATTCAGGTTTTTGGCCGCCTCTTGCCCCTTTGCAACCTCACTGCTTGGCTGGGGCAAATTCTATGAGCCAAACGTGTCCAATATAAACAACTCTTTGGAGGGGCACAAGGATCGCCATGAGAGAGTATTCGGATATCACAAAAAGAAATGATTCTGACTCAGTGATTCTTTGAGATCACCAGCACATTTGGGGATTGAAAAGATTCCATTTGGCACAACTAAATGATGACCACAGAGCCAAACGGGACAACGTGGTGAGGTTTCTGATTAATGCCCATGTGTGAAATATAGATAGCGTAATGTCACAAATATTCATAACACGAGAGAACAGTTCATGGATCCCCCTTTGCAGGCCTTGGCAGTCCCTCCAGAAAGCATCGCTTAAATAATTAATGACAGCACATGGAGCGCCTTGTATGCAGATTTCCACCCCTCGAAAACGGATGCATTTCTACATTTCCATAATATACCGAGGACCGAGATTCATGAGGGTGACCTCTGGACACCATAAGATCCACCAGTGCCTTTGAGGTCACAGAAGATAACACGATGCCCTGACTAGTTTTACTGGTGAGTGCCTTGCCTTGCACTCTGTAATTCACTCAAATTTGGTCATCTGCCTAAATCATGGTGCCCACATTTTCCACCCCAAGAACCAGGACTTGTGGTTGCACAAAGGATTTTTGTGTTACTTTCAGGGTGAGGCACAGTCTGGGAAATGCAGTTTGGACACCAAGATAATAAGTTTGGATGTCCGCTTCTGGGACAGTTCAGTAGCTCATGTGACAGCTGATCAGAAGAGGCCAGATAGGAAGGGGAAAATCTGGTCCCCGTAGAAATGTGGAGACTTTGTTTAAAAGCATAAGCCTTCTGTGTTCACACTGACTTGGGCTCCGTTTCCAACTCTTCTACCTATTCAGTGAGTGACCTTGGGCAAGCTTCCTGACTTTTCTAAGCCTCGGTTTTTCCCTCTGTAAAATCGGATATTAATAGTAGTTAACTCACAGGTTGTATGGGAAGTGAATAAAGTGATACATAAGGAAAACGGCACATAGCACAATGTTTGGCATAAGTAGCATCAAATAAACAGTACCTGATATTATTATGGTTATGATTTGTGACTTTTAGTGACCACTGTTGTTATTGCTATGATTTGTGATGTTTTTAGTGACCACAAAACAGTTGAGAAACCAGTTCATGGTTTTCCTTTTAATATCCCAGAGAGGAGGGAATAAATAACGTTGTGCAACTTTACGACAATGTTTGGGATCCTCAGAATGTTCTGGAATGAAGCTGTTAGCATGTCTGTTCCTTTTTGTGAATCATTGTCCCCACGTTTTGCACAGAAGAGTCTATTGAACTGGTTGAAGCCACACAGGATATTGGTGGCAGCACCGGGGGGGGGGTGGATATCTGTCCCCAGGCTCCCTGAGCCCTACCTGTGGGATTGCACTGTTTCTGATGATCCCACTGGGGACCACACCAGGGCTGGCCCCACCAAGGCAGGGTAGCCCTTGTCTCTGGAGAGCCTCGGACACTTTCCGTGGATGGAGTCCGGTGCGGCCGACTTGATTTTCCTCACTTCAGCTTTCTGTTAGTTACGCTGTGTCATTTTTTTTTTCTCCAGAATTGCTGGTCTTAGAACCCCTAAAGGTGTTTATACCCACGTGGCCAGCTCATGCCGATGGGTGGTTGTGATCATGACCCCAGCGCTCCAATTGGAACAGCGCAAAATCTGCGACCCTGCAGCCCCTTCTGGGTTCTGTTTTTATTTTCTCTTGCAGCCTCCCAGTGGGGGGGATTTGGTGTCTCCCATCAAGCAACCACTGATCACATGCTATAAAAGTCCAACAACAGTCATATAATTAATCTAAAGGCTAACGATGTCAAAGGGCCTTTCTTCTTGCATTCCATGGGTATTCTGCTTCCGGTAGGATTCAGAATCCACAGTTACAGGGAAGGTGCTGAGAGAGGGATTTCATAAAAGGTGCTTCAGGTGCCTGGGCTCTCAAGGCAACAAAGTGAATAAAAATCCCCCCTGCTCCCCGACAAGGGCAGAGTGAAGAATGGCGTAGAGTGTCTTCTTTTAAGAAACCCACCACAAAGACAACACAAAAGTCTAAAATTAAGACAAACAGAAATGGGGGGGCGCCTGGGTGGCTCAGTCGGTTAAGCATCCGACTTCGGCTCAGGGCATGATCTCGTGGTTCGTGAGTTAGAGCCCCGCATCGGGCTCTGTGCTGACAGCTCAGAGCCTGGAGCCTGCTTCAGATTTTGTGTGTGTGTGTCTCTGTCTCTGCCCCTCCCCTGCTCATTCTCTCTCTCTCTCTCTCAAAACTAAATAAACATTAAAAAAAAAACAAAAAACTGAAGAGATGACCAGAACCTTCGACTATTCCCTCAACAATGTTTAGAACTTGAATGTTAGCTGGGCCTATCAAGAGGTTTTAATAACTATTTAGGATTAAAGAAAATTGACAAAAAAGGAAGGAACGTGTATGTTACTAAAAAACGGGATTTTCTTCTTAGGGGTACAGAAGAAAATCACTGTGAATAATCTATAGCTAATGCATAACCTATAACTGCTGTATCCATTTGCTAGGGTGACTGTAACACAAAGGCTCAGACTGAGAGGCTTAAACAGCAGAACCTTATTGTCTGATGGCTCTGGAGGCCCAACTCCAAGGTGGTGGTGTTGGCAGTTTGGTTTCTCCCGAGACCTCTCTCCTTGGCTCGAATATGGCGGCCTTCTTTCTGTGCCCTCAGATGTGTGTGTGTGTGTGCATGTGTCCACGCGCACGCACATCCCGGGTGTCTCTTCCTCTTCTTTTTTTTTTTTCTAATTTTTAATGTTCTATTTATTTTTAAGAGACATAGAGCACGAGCAGGGGAGGGGCAGAGAGAGAGGGAGACACAGAATCCGAAGCAGGCTCCAGGCTCTGAGCTGTCAGCACAGAGCCCGATGTGGGGCTCGAACCCACGAACCGCGAGATCATGGCCTGAGCTAAAGTCGGATGCTTAACTGACTGAGCCACCCAGGCACCCATCTTCCTCTTCTGATAAAGACACCAGTCTGAGCGGATTAGGGCTCTGCCCATATGACCTCCTTTAACTTTGATTACCTCCCTATAGACCTTATCTCTAAATACAGTCCCCTTCTGAGCGGGGGCCGTCGTCAAAGTGCCCTCAGTACTGGGGGTTAGGGCTTCATCCTGTGGATCTGGAGGGCACACAATTCAGCCCATAACCTCTATCAATTAAGAAAGCTCATTAAAAGGTATGTTCTTGTTTTAGAAATTTATTAGATCCCTAAAGGAAAATACAGTCTCCAAATCTCCGTGGAGAGACGTCAGGGAAAGTGGTCTGGGAGACGCGGCTCAAGCTTCAGAGGAGCTTGACTTCCTGGGGAATTTCTACTAAGAGGGGAAGCAGGGAGCTTGAGTTCTGACTTCCTCCCAGGTGTTCTGTCCAAGAATTAGCGGACTGTCCCTGTCAAGGTTGCATCTCTATGGTGACAGATGTTCTTAGAGAATGGATTTAATTGTTTGGAATTAGAAGCTCCTTCGAGGTCAGAAGGACTGTGGCATTTCCCTGGCTAATTTCCCACTTCCTTTCAATGTTCTGTCTCGTAAAGGAAGTCGGAGATTGGTCCTGCCATCCGGGGTCCTGCCGTGTTCAGTGATCGTGCACACTTCAGTGAGTCTGCAGCCCTCCCTGCTCTCAGTCAGTATGAACAGTGATATTCAGTTACACGGTTGCCTGAAATACACACACATGTACATTTATTTACTCCTGAAACAGAATTTGTGAGTCGAGAGGCAGATGGTTTGTAAGTGATGTTTACATATCACTTTCTTAATTTTTTTAATTTTTTTAATTAATTTTTTAAATGTTTATTTTTGAGAGAGAGAGATAGAGTGTGAGTGGGGGAGGACAGAGAGGGAGGGAGACACAGAATCCGAAGCAGGGCTCCAGGCTCCGAGCTGTCAGCACAGAGCCCCATGCAGGGCTCAAACCCACAAACGGCAAGATCATGACCTGAGCCAAAGTCGGACGCTTAACCGACTGAGCCACCCAAGCGCCCCTACATACCACTTTCTTTTTAAATTTGAGATCATTGATTTCAGAGAAGAGAAACGAGGCCCAGCTGATGGCTGAGATGTCCCCACAAATATGGGAAGCGCAGGGGGACTGACACCTCTTCTAAAGTCACAGGAATGAAAAGGCACGGAAGAGAAAGTGGTAACAGGCGAGGAGCAGGTGATTCGCAGTGTCTGCGGCTAAGAGTGGGCGTGCTCCCTGCCTTCCTCTCGCCCCTTACCCCTCACAACCGCCCCTTTCGGTGACCATTTGCACACTCCGGGAGGGCACATCCCAACAGGAAACGTGAGGAAATCATGCAAACAAGGCATACCTAGATTTAAAAAACAAACAAAAACGATGGTAGTGAAAAGTTATATTGGAAGGGACAAGGAAGCACATATTTAGTGACTCATAAAATACCCCGTTGGGTCCATTTGCTTTAAAAAAAAAAAAAAAGATACGCCTGCATGCCCAAGGGGAAAGGATTGGTTCCCCAAGCATCATGACCATACCTCCCGAGTCTGCTCCTGGTGCTGTCTTGGCACAAACGAGAACACACTGAATCCTTAGTGGACGGATTTCCCCCTCTAATGGGATCCCTTTCAGAGGCAGAGGAAGGAAGGGGTCAGCAAGCTAAATGAGTCTGCCCAGCCTTCAAGCTGTTTGGGTGTGGTGTTGTCTCCATGTGGCGAGTTCTCTTGTCTGGGTTATTAGAAAGAGGCTGTTGAAACCGGGATACAATTCAGAATATGTCAGAATAAGGATTACTTAGCACGGATTTTAAGGTTCATGACTTGCCCAAAAAAGGACCTGGAGCGTGAAAAGTTATAAGGATACACAATCAGGAACAAGCCATCAGACCTCAAGAAAAAATTAACATTGGTTCTCTTTGGCTTTCGTATAAATTAGGAACATAAATTAGGAACTCTCGTTTAAGTTGGTTTGTTCACATATAGAACTTCCCAAGTGAAGAATGTGGGGTTTTTTTTTTGTTTGTTTGTTTGTTTTGTTCTTGTTTGTTTTTTGATAAAGCAAAAAATCACTACCTTGGGGTTTTTGTTGTCATCGTTGTTATTGTATTTAATCGGTAAGCACTTACTGGTTACTGAACCAAGAACCCTGTTTTGCAGGGTAAGAAAAGATGAATCAGATCTATTGTATCTAGAGAAATAAATCATGTATGTAAAAGTTTTAATAAGATACAGAACTGGCAGCTTCATGAGAACAGAAAAAATGGTTACTGAGGTTGAAAAAAAAAGATAATTCTAGCTAGAGAGGGCTTCGGGAATGTTTTCTGTTTTTTTTGTTTTTATTTTTAGTGTTTATTTACTTTGAGAGAGGGAGAGAGAGGGAGGGAAGGAGGGAGAGGGAGAGAGAGAGAGGGAGAGAGAGAATCCCAAGCAGGTTCTGCACGGTCAGCGCAGAGCCTGATGCGGGGCTCGGTCCCATAACCGTGAGATCAGGACCTTAGTTGAAATCAAGAGTCGGCCACTTAACCGACTGAGCCACCCAGGCGCCCCTAAAGATGGCTTTGGGAATGTTTTTAACCAAGGTCTTGAGGGATGAACTGGTGTATTTCAGTGCGGATGGGGAGGAGGAGAAAATTCCCAATAGAGGAGAGCTGGAGTAATTGGGAAGCAGAATGGTACCTGAGGTGGGTGAGCAGGCCCGTTTTAGGACAGGAGTGGGTAGAAAGAAGGCGACCAGTTGTACATTCATTGGAGAGAACTTGAATATCAAGCAGAGAATGACATGGTCAAAGCTTAAAAATACGCGAAGGATAGGGTGAATGGAGAGAGGGGGAGTGCAACAGTCAGTTACAATGTTATTGCACGGGTGGCGAACCAAACAATGGTTAATGATGATGATGATGATGATACTAATAGCAAGTAGCTCTCACTTGCTGAGTGCCTAGTGGTTGCTGAACATCTCTTTAGATGTTACTTTCTGAGCATTTTCTTTGACCCGCCCAGCAGACCTGCGAGGTAGGTGCAAATAGCCAGGTAGGTGCAAATCGACTTGATCCGCGTCATTCGCGGGTTCTGTACTTGCACATTCGCTTATTCACTCAATTTATTTGTAACCCCAATACTCATGATGCTTTCCGTCATCCGTGGGCATGTGCAGAGCAGCACAAAAATTTTGCCCCACATGTATATTTCCAACTGAAAATCGAAGAAGGTGAGACTCTGCTCTCGTGTTTCGGCTTCATACTGTAATCAAGTGGTGTTTTCATGGTCTATTTAGTCTCATGTTGTTCATGGTGTTTTGTTTTGTTTTGTTTTGCTTTTTGTTGGTTAACTCTGCTGTAAAATGGTCCCCAAGTTTGGGGCGCCTGGGTGGCTCAGTCGGTTAAGCGTCCGACTTCAGCTCAGGTTGTGATCTCACACCTCGCGGTTCGTGAGTTCAAGCCCCGCGTCGGGCTCTGTGCGGACAGCTCAGAGCCTGGAACCTCCTTCGGATTCTGCATCTCCCTCTCTCTCTGACCCTCCCCTGCTCACGGTCTGCCTCTCTCTCTCATATAAATAAACATTAAAAATTTAATAATAAAAAAATAAAATGGTCCCCAAGTATAGTGCTGAAGTGTTCTCTTGTGTTCTTGAGCACAACAAGTCTGCGGTATGCTTATGGAGAAAATATGTGTTTGATGAGCTTCGTTCAGGAATGAGTTATAGTGCTGTGGGCCAAGTTCAAGGTTAATGAATCAGCAATAGATACTAAGAGGTCTTCAAACAGAAACACACTTAATACAAGGTATAAATTGATCAATTGGTGAAAACATTGTGACCAGAGGCTCGCGGGAATCTTACCATACATTTCCCCCAGGAGCAATGGTTCCGTATTCAGTAATTGAGTGTTCACACTGACTTTACAGAAGAGGGCTACTTGAATATTGAGAATCCTATAGTAATCTCCTTCGCGCAGAGTTAGAGTAAGCTAAGGCTGGGAGAAGATAAGGACCTTGCTGGAGCCTAGACAGCAAGCATGAAGCCAGTCTGCCAGACTGGTGTCTCATGGTGCAATGCCATCCACTTGTAATGACTTAGCAAAGGTCTGGATCAGGTGATAGCGAGGAAAAATGGAGGAAGTAGAATCAACAGGACTTGGCCACTGATTGCATATGAAGGGCAAAGGGGAGGCAGGGGTCCAGGAGGACTCTGAAGTCAGCAGGAGGTGGTGGGTGGTTGGAAGATTGTAGGAAGGGCGAGCAGCAGGTACAGCAGGGCTTAAGGACCGGGGTCTGAGAACAGAGATGCCGGCTGTTATTTTCTGAGCGTTCATATAGTCTAGATGCTACTGAGAGACTCTGCCTGAGCAAGCTCAATCCGTGCAAAAGTCCCGAGGCAGTGACTATGATGCCCATTTTACAGATGAGGAGAGTGAGCTCAAAGAACTAAAGCAACTTGCTAAGGGGCACCTTGCTTATACACAGAACAGGGAATTCAAGCCCAGACAGAGTGACCTTGGAGGTGGGAATAACAGGGCGAAGTTTTGGAGTTTGAGATCTTGGAGGAAGAGAAGCATTAATGCTAATGATACCCTGTCTCGTCTCTGGTTTCTTGTTTTTAATTTTATTTTTTTCCAATATTTTCTCTTTGCACCACAGATATTCCTACCTTCCTGTTTTTGTTCAAATTCTTCTGTCCCACAGGAATGTTGTTTTCTCTCCCATCCTTTAGGTTTCTTTTCTTTCTTTTTCTCCCCCCTCAGTGTCACAGAGGGATAGCTAAAATTATTTAATGCCTGCCGAAGTTGAGCATGTTATGTTGGTAGGTTGTGCCGTTTCATAAAAAACTTTGAAGATTTCAAGGCTTCCAAGAATACAATTCATGTTACTTAGCAACAATTCTCCTAATCGCTTCTGCATTTCCCATTAATAGACTTATGGTTTATTGACAGATTGCTCATTAATAGGGGAAAACACAATTATGCTATTTGTATGTTAGATTTGGATAACGCGACACAAAAGACACGGTCCCTGTTTTGCATTTCATCTCCCAAATCGATTATCTTTGAACTTTTTTAAAGGTATGAAGTCCCTTTTCAAGTTTCCCAAATCCAGATCCCCGAGACTTCTTTGTCTATGACCCTGAGGTATGAAGAAATTAAATATTCCCCTGATACTTAGGTATTAAGTGTTATTTCCCCAGGATTCCCAACGGTACTGTGCCTGGGAAAGGAATAGTTTCTACATGAAGAGGGGGCCTCATCATAAAAGGGCACGAGTTGTTTGTTATATTCAAAAACATATTAATGATATATAATAGGGGGGAAAAAACCACCAGAAGCCTGGGCTCCCTCCTACTTTCTGAAAAGCCCCTCCAAGATGTCCAGAAGTTGAGCAGTCTTTCTGACCACACAGAGGGGCTCTCCAGAGCCGTGCTGTTTCATCCAAACACCCCTGCCCACAGAGTTCAAATGCCGGAGGCTACAAGAATAGATAGCTTGAATCTCTGCAGGCAAGCAGGAAAGAATTCACCTCCAAGGGACTTTCTATTCTTTGAAATAACCCAAGTATGAAACCCTTCCTTTATGAATTAAAAAGAAACCTCTTGAACCATTCAGAAACCAGAAGAGAGAGTTGGAATGCATCTGGTAACTGTACTCTGTCCTCGTTCAGCCGCAACCCTTAGGTGAGCAAAGGCTGCGTTTGTGTAGACGTCTGGTAACGGGAGGAACAAAGGCGGAGGCAAACCCAGAGAAATCTTTGTCCTCTTCTTAAACTGCTATAACGTAAAAGGGAACTGGGAAGAGCGGAGCCGTGTTTGTTTGATTCCACAAACACTCGAAACCGTCTTTCAAGTATTCTGGACGGAATAAAGTCCAAGGTGCGTTTTGCCAAACCCGAGGGAAATTCATTCACTCCATATGTTTCTGATTCCTGTATAGTTTAATCATCAAACTGCTGCTTTGCAAGGACTAGTTATGTCCAAGAAGCCTTTTATGAGCCATTTTAAAACATTATCTTGAAAACAGGAAGGGCTGTTTTGCCAAGAGCTAACAGATGCCTGAGCAGAGGTTCTGGATTTGAGGGGTGGGGGCAGAGCCCTGGAAATTGGAGATTTCCAAAGCTGACAGAGCCGACCTTATGATGCCTTTGGGGAATCTGCACTGCGTGCCTGTCTCACTCACTAGAATAATACAATCCTTCAGGGAAAATAACCCAAGGGGAAGGTGACCACTGGCTTCTGTGATTTCCGCTCAAACTCCTTCCCTTTCTTAGATTTTCATACCCTTTCACCACATTCCATTTGCTAAATGATAATTCAGCATATAACTTCTCTGCTGAAATCTTGTTAGTATCTTAGCCCTTAAAAACCCAAGGTAGAATTTCATAATCAAGCTTGGAAAATAGTAGCTTCAAAGGAGCTACTAACTTCAGGGATAGTAAAAAAAAAAAAAATAATCCCATTATTTTTGAGGGTTTTTTTTTTAATGAACTAAAATTCCCAGAATTGACGCCTGCTAAGTTAGTTTTTTTTAAATTTTTGTTTTACACTTATTCTTTTCTTTTTTAAATTTTTTTTCAACGTTTATTTATTTTTGGGACAGAGAGAGACAGAGCATGAGCAGGGGAGGGGCAGAGAGAGAGGGAGACACAGAATCGGAAACAGGCTCCAGGCTCTGAGCCATGAGCCCAGAGCCCGACGCGGGGCTCGAACTCACGGACCGCGAGATCGTGACCTGGCTGAAGTAGGACACTTAACCGACTGCGCCACCCAGGCGCCCCGACTTATTCATTTTTTGATAGAGACAGAGCACAAGTGGAGGAGGGGTAGAGAGAGAGGGGGAGAGACACAGAATCTGAAGCAGGCTCCAGGCTCCGAGCTGTCAGCACAGAGCCCGACGCGGGGCTTGAACTCACAAACTGCAAGATCATGACCTGAGCCGAAGTCAGAGCTTAATCGACTGAGCCACCTAGGCACCCCTAAAGTAGCTTTTACGTAAAGTCAAGTTTATGTTGCTTTCTCTTTCATTGCTCTTCATCGGGCAGTTTTTGGTCTTTTTTTAATGTTTATTTTTGAGAGAGGGAGTAAGTCGAGGCGGGGGGGAGGGGGGGACAGGGGATCCAAAGCGGGCTCCATGCTGACAGCTGAGAATCTGATGTGGGGCTCGAACTTGCAAACCACGAGATCATGACCTGAGCTGAAAGCAAGAGTCAGACGCTTAGCCGGCTGAGCCACCCAGGTGCCCCACTGAGGGGGGTGGGTGTTTAACGTAAGTTCCCTGATCAGCTTCACTTGGGAAATTGCTAGAAATGAAAGTTCTCACCTCACATCTGCTTCGAGTGGTTCTCAAATTCCATGTACATCGGAATCATGGAGGCCCCATCCTCAGAGTTTCTGCTTCAGCAGGCCCGGGTGTGACCTGAGAACTTGTATTCCTAATAAGCCCTCCAGGTGATCTGCTCGTCCCGGGACACCACTTGGAGAGCCACCACTCTCCACTCTTCCCAGTTCTGACCCCTGGCCTGCAGTTTAATCCCAGGGAGGTGGGTACTGAAGCACAGGTGTAACTGGAGACCATCCCAGGTGCAGCTACTGATGGTTCCTCCGAAATCCGTTTCAAAGATTTCACCAGGATGCCGTCTCGAAATTCCCATGGACCATTAATTCATCTGGTGACATGAGCTTTTTCTGTCATTGAAATGTTAAAGGACTTTTATGGCACGGATTCATGCATGAGGACTATTGGGTATATAATGGGAAAATGTCCTTGACGGGAATTGTGTAACTGACACCGATGGGCCATACTGATCCTCAGACAAATCATGAAACCGGAACTCATTCACCAGAGAGTCCGGCTGGCCTGCTGCTCTTTGATGATCTGACAACACAAACAAAGAGCCTATGGAACCTTATATTTAAAAAAGCAGTTCACGAACGTTCAAATGTATTAGAATCACCTGGGAATCTCGCCAAATATGCAGATTTTGATTTAACAGGGATGACGTGGGGCTCAAGGGACTTCATTTCTAAGAGTCTCCCAGGTCATGCTAATACAAACCACACTTGGAGAAGAAGCAAGGTTCTAGAATAGTGCTTCATGACCCCGGGAAGCCTTTAAAAAAATTCTAAGTCAAATCCCTACTTGGATGTAGGGATTTCTAAAGCACTGCTGGTGATCCCAATGGACAGCCGACATTGAGGAGTTCTGACCTGCAGAACTAAAAGCAATAGTTCAAGGCTGCCTCTCTCAAAACCAGGTGTCTTGCCTGAGTCTTAGGTGAGTATTCAGTTGCAATAAACTCACACTTGACTTCTCTAATAAGCATCTTAAGTGCCCATTTCTGTGTTGCTGATAAAAGAAAGAGGCAAATGCTTTAGATTCCAGATGTGCTGACTGCAGAGTTCACATTCAGCTGTGAAAATTTAGCAAACCATCGTGGACTCTCACCCCTACAAAGGTTCTCCCTGTTTACTCTTGTAGGTGAGCTACAGATAGGACTGTGGGTACAACCAACATTGAGACTCAAAAGAAAAAAAATGTTTGATATGCTCAAGGACTTAGACGCATATTTGAGAATTCAGAATCCTGCACTTAAGATGTCATATTACTTCTTTTTTTTTTAATTAAAAAAATTTTTAATGTTTATTTTTGAGAGAGAGAGAAAGAGAGAGCGAGAGCAGGCAGGGGAGGGGCAGAGAGAGAGGGAGAGGGAATCCCAAGCAGGCTCCGCCCTGTCAGCACAGAGCCCAATGTGGGGTTCGAACCCACGAACCGTGAGATCATGACCTGAGCCGAAACCCAGAGTTGGACACTTAACTAACTGAGCCACCCAGGTGCCCCACTTCTATTTTTTTAATGTTTATTTTTTTTTTTGAGAGAGAGAGAGAGAAAGAGAGAGAGGGAGACAGAGAATCTGAAGCAGGCTCCGTGCTGCCAGTGCAGAGGACGTGGGGCTCTAATTCACAGACCGCGAGATCATGACCTGAGCTGAAGCCAAAGTCGGACACTTAACCTGCTGAGCCACCCAGGCGCCCCTGTAATATTGCTTCTGGGGAACGTCTGATTCTGCTCATAACTGCACCCCAGTGGACCTTGTTGGATGAGTCACTTACAGAATGCACCCCGAAGTAGCTGCATGTGCTGTGGTCGGGGTAATTAAATATTGTATCCCTAACCAGGAGAGAATACCTGCCAATCAGAATTAGTTCAGTTTTCACCTAGGTGAAGCTGAACTTCCCATTCTCCCAATAATTAGCCAACAGCCGCGCTCACTTCTTAAGCTCGCTCCTACCTTTTGATAACAAAACTATGGCAAGATAGAAAAGAATATATTCCTATTTATGCAGACCCAATTTGCCTAATAACCAGTCATTGTAGTATTTTTTTTATTTTTGTTAATGTTTATTTATTTTTTAGAGAGAGACAGAGTGTGAGCGGGGGAGGGTCAGAGAGAGAGGGAGACACAGAATCCGAAGCAGGCTCCAGGCTCCGAGCTGTCAGCACAGAGCCCAACGTAGGGCTCGAACCCACGAACTGCGAGATCATGTACTGAGCGGATGTTAGACACTGAACCCACCGAGCCACCCAGGAGCCCCTCCAGTTGTTTAAGTATTAAATCCCAAAGAAGGGGACTTAAGTATACAGCATATTTTAGAAGTTAAATTTAATCCACCAAAAAGCCATTCTAATCCCACCCTCTCCCTCCTCCTTTTTTTGCTGGAAGTATTTATAACAGGCTGTAAAGAACTGAAATTTTGGACGCCATGTAAATATTTCCCATTTTATGCTACGGGTAGTTCATAGGCATGAATCTAAACTGACCGGAACAACCATCATTGCATAAGTTTTCTTCTTAACCATAGTCTCCATGAATTGAAACTGTGTAGCAATGGTCAGTAGCACGATCAGTAATAGAACAGACACGGCCTGGACAGTCACGATGAGATACCTCTTGTCCCTCAGGGACTACCCTATTGGAAGCTCATCTATGTACTTAGAGTTAACTTTGTTCTCTTACATATCAGGGTGAGGAGTGCAAACCAGCCAGTGTGTGAGGAAACGCTTCAGGAACCCCTTTCCTTGTTTCTTCTCTAATTTCATTTTCACCTGACACTAGCCTGGAACGCATCTCTTGGCCTCGTTACAAGTCTACTTTTGTCTGAGTTCTTGTTACTACTTAGACTTCAGGCTTCCTCCCAGTCTTCGGGGTGGCCACCCTACAGCGTATATCATCCCCTACTGCCCCAAGCAGAAACTTACTGTATTAAAAAACGTTGGTTTGAAATTAATTTCACTTTTTTGTGTTTTTTTAATGTTTATTTATTTTTGAGAGAGAGAGAGAGAGAGACAGAGTTCAAGCAGGGGAGGGGCAGAGACAGAGGGAGACACAGAATCCCAAGCAGGCTCCAGGCTCCGAGCCGTCGGCACAGAGCCCGACATGGGGCTTGAACCCATAAAACCATGAGATCATGACTTGAGCTGAAGTTGGAGGCTTAACTGACTGAGCCATCCAGGCTCCCCGTGTTTGTTTTTTTGTTTTTTTTAATAGTTTAGTACATACCTTCTGTACAAAGGTTAAAACATGACTCAATAGAGATTTAAGGATGAGCCTTCCCAACCTACCCCAGGTGGAACTATTTCCCGGATTACGTAGAATATTGCGTAAGTCATTCAGCCATG
Organism: Lynx rufus; assembly: GCF_022079265.1. NCBI lineage: Eukaryota > Metazoa > Chordata > Mammalia > Carnivora > Felidae > Lynx > Lynx rufus. The sequence continues at coordinate 130,674,728 of NW_025814878.1, forward strand.
TTTTGTTCAGAAATTAGTCAAGGAGAAGGAAATGCTGTATAACGCTATATATTTCTTGATATATAACACATCTGTATACACACATCCCCCCAACTATCCCTAGTAATATGTTGGTACCAAACAGACCCAGGAAATATCTGATATTTCAGCCTTAGTTTAGCTTCTCTGAATTTAGCAAAAAAGAAGTCTGAACAAAGTGGAGACGTTTTTTAAATCCATCCTATTGATAAATAGCTAGAGTACCAGGTACCATGCAAGATCCTAAGGATACAGTGATGAATAAGATAGATTGCAAGTGCTACTTTCTCGAGGCTTACAGGGATCGCAGACAAACAGGCAGTTATAATGTAGCATGACGAGCTATAGAATCAGGAGCCAGGAAAGCACCTGTCAAAGACTTCCGGAAAAGAGCAGAGCCTCAGCTGAGCCCTGAAGGATGCATAGAGGCTGTTGTAGGCAGAGGGGGGTGCGCATGGATAGGGCTGGAGGCAGAAAAGTGTAAACTGTGGACACTCAGGGAACTGAAAATAATTGTTTTGCTGTCATGGCAGGTGGGGGGACGGGCGATTGGTAAGGTGCGAGCCTGGAGAAGTAAACAGGGCCGGGAAAACAGCCCACGTATTGTGTGGTTCTACGAAGTGGCGGAAAAAGGCAGAACGCTGATCAGTGTGTGCACAGGGTGAGGGGGAGAGTAAGTAGTAATGGCAAATGGACACGTGTCTTCTTTCAGGGTGGTGGAAATGTTCAAAAATTAGATTGTGGTGATGGTAATTCAACTCTGCAACTATGCTAAAATTCATTGGCCCATGCACTTAAAATGGGTGAACGTTATGGTATGTAAATTATGTCTCAATAGAGCTAGGAGAATAAGAAGGAGATAATCCCTGCTAAGAAGTTCTGATGCTCTCCCAATGCGGGCGGGAGGCTATTGGTGATACAGATTCATGCGCCTGCCTTTTAGCAAGCTCGCTGTGGGATCCTACACAGCCCCTGCTGTGTAAGGCTCAAGTGAGGGGAACAGAACTGACCTCAGCGGAGCAACAGTGTACTGTGTAACCAACACTGCATCGACGTCTTTTGCACATGATCTCATTGAAATCCCACAACAACCTGCTGGTACGTTGACTCTGTCTGGATGGTTTATTGAAATGCAATTCTGTTACATCTGAAACGTAGACAGCCACCACTTTACCGAGGAGAAAATGATGGTTCAGGGAGGTGACGTCACTTGCCCGAAAACGGACAGTAAGTGGCAGAGCCACGATTGGAGCGCAGGAGACGTCTGATCTAAGGCTTGGTCTTTCTGTTCACCCTGCTTGTCTGAGATTGGGCGAATGGGCGTGCATGGCACAGAGTAGCCCTTCTTGGTAGATTGCCCAGCAGTAATTCTTAAACATACTTGTGTTTGTTTCCTGTTGTTGCTGTAACAAATTATCACTAATGTAGTAGTTTAAAACAATGCAAATGGATTCTTTCTGGGGGTCAGAAGGCCCCTTCTAGAGGCTCTAGGGGAGAACCCATTTTCTTTCCTCTCCAGACCACCTGCATCACGTGGCTTGTAGTTGTCTCTTTGCCATGGGATCACAAAAACCTCTGCTTTTGTCTTCACATCTCCTTCTTCTTTGACCTGACCCTCTTGCCTCCACACAAGGACCCTTGTAATTTACATTGGTCCATCTGGGTAATCCTGCATAATCTCTTTATCTCAAGACTCTTAATTAAATCACATCTGCAAAGTCCCTTCTGCTGTGTAACCTAACATATTCACAGGTGCGGGAGGGGCTAGACTGTGGACATCTTTGTTGAGGGGGGGGGCATTATTCAACCTACCACATCCCTGCTCTAGAAACCTGTGTTTGAAAGGAGTCTCAGGGGGCGCCTGGGTGGCGCAGTCGGTTAAGCGTCCGACTTCAGCCAGGTCACGATCTCGCGGTCCGTGAGTTCGAGCCCCGCGTCGGGCTCTGGGCTGACGGCTCAGAGCCTGGAGCCTGTTTCCGATTCTGTGTCTCCCTCTCTCTCTGCCCCTCCCCCGTTCATGCTCTGTCTCTCTCTGTCCCAAAAAAAAAAATAAATAAACGTTGAAAGGAGTCTCAGAATAAACACAGCCTTCCACATTTTGACCTTGAAGGTACACTCAAAAGCTTCTCTTTATTCATAACAACCCAAATCAAGAGTAGAATCAAATAATCCTGCTATTTGTGTCCCATTTTCAATGTCCTCCTCTTGAAACTTTAGAGGAATGCAATAAATTAAAAACTTGATGATGTGCCATTAAGAATATCATTTTCCTTTGAAGGTATTATTATTAGTTGATAAATTGCAGGCTTGCTTTAATCTGTCAAGCCCTCAGAGAGATCTCACACCGAAGGAATGTGGAAGTTTGGACAAATGAGAGCAAATACACATGTAGAATAATATTTATATTGCTCATAAACTGTCTTGAAGCATACTTTCTCTTCTACAGTGTCATTTAAGACAATTATGTGCTTCGTAAAGCACTGTTCACATAGGCCAGTGTCTTATTTTTTAGAGGTTCTCTGGTGTCTATTTTGTTCTGGGTTTACCTCCTACAGCAACAGCTGTAAATTGTCAAAGTCAAGGCACCGAATTACAACAGAAGATGAACAAAAGCAGAGGCCATGAGGCAGCCTTGAATCTGCGGACTGAAACAGCGCAATTTAGAGAAAGACACCTATCTATTTTTATGTAAGGGTCCAGGGCTCTGAGCGGTTATTCTTCCAAAGGTGGGAGGTTATATATCTCTATATCTATATAAATATATCTAGATATAGATATAGAATATTCTATATATAGAATATATATAGATAGGTATAGATATATAGCTATCGATAGAATGGTAAGAATTTGAGAGTTGGAGACAGTAGAATATTCCTTAGCTCTTAGGCAGAATTTTCTTGTACATTCTTATCTCTCGTTGACCAATGATAATAATACCTTTCTCTGTTGACTCCTGTCACCTTCACAGAACATATCACTCTCTTCATTTTTTTGTTGTCGTACACTCAGTGTATCACCATGGACTTTTTTATTCCTCAGTTTGAACCCCATGGCTGACTTCTGCTAAAAGTAGTGGGTTGGTTTTTTTGATGTTTATTTATTTTTGAGAGAGAGAGAGAGAGAGAGAGCACAAGTTCAGGAGAGGCAGAGAGAGAGAGAGAGAGAGAGAGAGAGAGAGACATAGAGAGAGAGGTACAGGGAATCTGAAGTGGGTTCGGTGCTGACAGCAGAAAGCCCGATGCAGGGCTCAAACTCACGAACCCTGAGATCATGACCTGAGCCAAAGTCAGACGCTTAACCGACTGAGCCACCCAGGTGCCCCTAAAAGTAGTGTTTTAATTCAAAAATGTCCTAGGCGGTTAACCACGTTTAGTCTCCCTGCGTAGAATCTTGGGGACTCAGGGATCTTGCTCTGTGCCATTAACTGCTTATGTGACCTTGGGGTCAGTCTCTCTGGATCTCCGTTTTTCCATACGAAGTACAAGCCGGTCAGGGTTGTATAACAGGCCTGTGAGCCCAGAGCATCCAGTGAATATGGGAACCACGTGTTCGATCTTGGTTTGGGGTTTCCAAGAAGCTGACCCAGAGATACAAGTAGCTTACTTGGGAGGCAGGCTCAGGAAATACTGGCAGAGGTTTGGGGAGATAAGACGGGAAAGAGAAGGAAGGTGATAAAGAGTGTATTATCAAGCCAGTTACCGCTGGAGGCACCAGGCCTCCATGTGATTCCAGTTTGGGGGTGTGGAAACTGGGTATTTATTCATACACTCCTCCATCATTGGTCGAATGCTGTTGGGGGGGGGGGGCGGCATTGTCTCTCCAGCAAGTCTCGCTCCTTTACTCCTACCATCAGGAAAAAAAAATAAAAAAGCTCTCTCTACAGAGTTGCAGGTGTCCCCCCTGGGCTTTCTGATTCCGGAAGTGAGTGCTAGTGGGGATATGGGCGGGTTGCTGATTACATCTGCTACAATGTGTGTGAAAGGGACAGGGAAGTCTGGGAAATGAATGGTCAATTAGGAAATGAGAAAGCGGTGGTCTGATGTTTTGGTTTCTTTTAAACTTGTCAGGAAGGTTCCAGAGATTACAAGGCATTGTTCTGCACTGTTTAGCAGCGTATACATGCTACCTTCGCAGTGGGTAGAGACAAGAAAATAAATTGGCGGCTAAATGTGAAAGAAGGTTTATAAAAATCCTGACCAGAGTGAAATCCCAACCCATATGTTAGCAAATTATGGATGGCCCATGTTATTTACATAGAAGCATTCTTAAAACACCACTCTGCAAAAATCTGCAATGCAATTTTCTCTCTCTCCCCATTGTTCAGAAAACGACATTAACATGTTAATAATGCTATGACATTTTAACTAACAAAGAGTTCATCTTTAATTGCTTGGTATAGAAGGTTCAGTTTGGCCAGGAGCCTTCCCTTCCGCGTTTGAGTCTTTCTTTTCATGCACAGCCAGTGTGATGTGTAGAATGGGCCTGTTGGTTCTACGATCACCCCATTGCTCCTTGAAAGGCTTTGGCATTCAGTTATGCTCCTAGAAATAAGTGGGGCGGGAGGAATGGGATAATTAAATTCATTTTCCCCCTTCTGAACTTTATTTCTGAGAATCCAACTTGCCAAGATCTATGAAATATAGAAGAGGCTTAGCAATCCATCACGAGGGAAGGAGGTGATGGAAGGGAAGGAGACAGTTGGCCAAGGAGCTCTAAGCGTCAATCGTTTTGCATTTCAAGACAAGAGAGCAGGATTGCTGACTTTCACATTTCCTTTGAGAGGTGGTATGCTAAGGGCATATTGAGTAGTCTAAGAAAGCCAAGTGTAGGAGTAGCCCCTTCAGGAAACAGTCAAACTGGTAAAAAGTGAAACTCCTTGGGTGAATATTAAATAAGTTGCATCTTCGAATCTTAGAATGAGAACAGACTTCTCAGAGCATCTAAATTGATCCTGTTGTTTGACATAAGAGAAAAAAACCAGACCTTGAAAGGTTCAGTCATTTTGTCTATCAGGACCACAGAGCTTATGAAAGATGCTCTTTCTCCCTCCCCCCCCCCCCCCCGCCGCCACCTGGCTACATTGCCCCTCCCTCTCTCCCCCTCCCCCTTCTCACTCTCCCCTCCCTTCCTGCCCCCCAAATAAGAAGTTCGTTTAAACAAGGAAACCCCTGACTTGAATGGTCACGATCAAGGATTCTGTTCTTTTACCTTATCCCTACACGTACTAGCTTCACATGCAGCCCCCCACTCCCTTCAAAAACTGGGAAGTCGCCTTTGGTTTTACGACGATGAAAACAAAACATTGAAATCTCCCAGTCAAATAAGGTCTGCGATGATTTGTATTGTGGTTATTTGTTGAACACAGAGAGCAGAATAATTTACCGTTATATAAGGACGGAAGTTGAATGAGCATGCCCTTAGAGGGAAAGGACAGGTTTTCACAGAAACAGTCATTTTCCGGACCTGGTCTCTATTTGGTCTCCCCTTTGAGCAGCGGACCATAGACCATTTCATTTAAAAAAAAAGAAAAAGAAAAAAGGAAAAAAGGTCTCTGTTCTCTGCCCTGCTTCCGTCAGCTCCTTTTTGCCTGACATTCTCCAATGGGATTGTCATTTTGTCATTTAACACTCTGAACTTGTGTTGGAGTAACGTCCTGGGAGGGGTCTTTTTAAGAAACAGACGCAAAAATATATGACTGGGGAAATTTAGGAAAAACCATGACCCTGTGAACACATTGCTTGGTTCCCCCCCACCATTCCTCGGGCCTTGGCACGAGCTTGCACCCCATTTAAGCCTGATTACCTTCTCGATACATCCATCCCTATGCCCCGGTATCTGTCCATCTCAAAAAAATCTCTGCCGTACCCTGTCTGGCTGGATTTATGGCCGCATTCCTTGGCTGGTCCCCTGCCTGCCTCAGTTCCGTCTTTCACAAGCTGCGCCAGTCAGTGCTCAAAAATCTAATTTAATCATTCGCTGTATCCGCCCCCACCTTGTGGGAATCTCTGATTCCCCATCATCTTAAGGATACACCCAAAACTCCTCAGAAAGGTATCCAAGACCCCCATGGAAGCCAATCCTTGCCCCCTCAATACATCCCATTGCCAAGCGCACCTCCACACTGCACACCGTCTACGGTCCCCGAGGTATGTTGGGTTCCCCTGCCTTCAGGCCTGTCATATCTGCTCCTCTTCTCTAGCATCTGTCCAGCATACCCCTCTTTTTGACCCTGCCCCCAGATCATCCGCAGTGAAGCCTCCCCCAGACCCCCGATGAAAATGGCCACTTCTTCCCTTACTGCTCTCACCTTTACAGCGTCTTAAGTCCTGGGAGGCTTTATTGCTTGATGAACTTCATCCTTCCCCCTCACGAAGCTTGAGGATAGTCTTACGTGTCTTTGTATTTGCAACGCTGGGATATAGTTGTACAGCATGAGTGTTTGTTCCAAGATGCCCAGGCCATGTGAACTCTGAAATCACCCCAGCAGAATCCTGTCTCAAGGGAAACGTGTGTTTGGCAACTTTTCAGAATGAAGTAAAGGAACTAATAATAAGATAGGGACTCAGAATGACTCCATTCGAATTACTTTATTTTTTTTTTAATGTTTGTTTATTTTTGAGAGACAGAGACAGCGTGCAAGTCGGGGAGGGGCAGAGAGAGAGAGGGAGACACAGAATCCGAAGCAGGCTCCAGGCTCTGAGCTGTCGGCGCAGAGCCCAACGGTGGGGCTCGAACTCATGAACCGGGAGATCGTGACCAGAGCCGAAGTCGGACGCTTCACCGACCGAGCCACCCAGGCGCCCCTATGATGATTCTTTCTGAAACCAAATCAAATGATAAACGTTTCTTCATCTTTTAGCTGCCAGATACGGGCTAAATAAGACAGTTGATTTGGAACTGGGTTATTTAAAACTTGCTTCTCATTCCCAGGATGGCTCAGCTCTCCAAATGTTTCCGTTATGTCTGCACACGAATGAAATCACTTTCTCAGCCAGATTCAGCAGCCACAGGTAGAGAGACAGCGTTCTCTTCACGACGTAGAGACATGTTCCATCTACTGCTCGTAAAATCGTAACCTAATTATGATACCACGATCAGGCTATAGATCAGGTTGTTTTGTGTCGTGGCAAAAGAAAGGTGGGAGAACTCCTCCAGGCAGTTGTCAAACAGTGTGGAACGCTGGTGATTCAAAAAGCTTCCAGGAAACAAATCACAAATTGCGAGCGTGCACGCAGGCGCAGCGGATGATAGCTACTGAAAGGGTTTCTTATTTTGCCTCTTTTGCTCTCTTTGCTCCTGCTCACTCATCTCCCCCCCGCCACACCCACCCCGTTGGCCTTAAAGTGACCAGGTTGAGAAGAGGATTCATTATCCCCCACCCTTCACTGTTAACCCAGCCCTGGAGCATCAGGTGAGTTCCCTAGCAGGTGCTTCTGTGGTGCGCCTACAGAGGGGTAATGCTTTGTGCCTGGGGACCTCTCTGCTTGTCCTCACACTTTGCTGCTTGCTTAGAATATCCCTTTGCCCTCTTCCCCATGGCCGCCTGTCCAGGTCTCGGTGTGACCTGCCCTGGGATCACGTGCTGTTCCTCCACGTTTGGGTTTGGGTTTTTCTTATGATGCCGCTCAAGGGCGTCCTTGGCTCTTGCCCTCGTTCTCATTGTCTTGCCGTTTTACCCCATAGACCCTTCCAGGGGATGTGCTCTCCTTGGGCTCCAGGACGCAGGGCCCTTGAACATCCTTAGCACCATCCAATAAGCATTGGATTGAATGCGTTGAAGACTCAGGGGGTGGAATTGTGGTTGAGTTTAGAGTCCTATTTCTGAGTTACAAAGGGAGTGACTTCTCCGTCTGTTGGTGGTAAGGAGAGTCGGAGGAAGTGGGCAGGTTTTTAGAAACTGCCCCCTGCATGTCTATGACAGCTGTGTTTTTTGTTTGTTTGTTTTTGTTTTTGTTTTTGCTTTAGACTCTATCTCCTAATTCTTACACAAATCCTTTTTAGTGTTTCCTGGAGACACGGATGGAGACCAAAGATAAAGGCAGCCAGGAGAGAGAGAGAGAGCCTTGCTGCTATTTATATGCCTTTATCAAATCTTTCTTAGTCTTCCTTTGACTTTTTAGAAATTCCCTTGTAGAACTGAATCTGCCTACACAATTCCTTTAAAAGTCAACGCGATGTCTGGAGATGTGCTTCTGTTCTCTTTGACATAAACCTGGCCAGCTTCCTCCCCACCCCTCCTGCCAAGTTTACTGGTGGGAACATTCACCAAACGGGATTACAAACCAGCCGTCCTCAGGCATGCCACCGGCCACAGTCAGGCCTGTCTTTGTAACATGGCCACGTTGCATTTGGTTTCCCTTCCTGCCTAAGTGCTACATTCTGGAAAATGCTGTTAATAACCGGCCTTTTCAGTGGGCTAAGGCGACAGATTTTGGAATTGCCAAGAACTTGGCAGGTTTTGTGACTGTGACGGTATAAGGTGTTACTGCACAAAAGTAATCCCAGGGATACCGAAGGCCGTACCATAAAAACTCTCCCCCGTCTCTGCCTCTCTTGCGAAGCAAAATGATGTGAGTTGTTCACCCAAGTGTCTTATGATGACTGTATTCTTCCTACCCCGAATAGGAAGAAAACCTTGAGGTGGAAAGAAATAACATATTTATGTCCCTTCTTTCTTCTGCTAGACTGTGAGCAATCTGAGAAAAAAAACTCACGTTGGAAAGCTTTCTATTCTGGTTACATAGGAAACATTCCACAAAGCATCCCCAGACAGAGGCACTTTTCCCTTACATATTATTTAACTTCTGGACATGGCCTCCTTAAAGGAGTAGAAGTTTTCCATTCAGAATCTGACCAGGGGATAACTGTCGTGAGCTATGTTCATTTCCAGCCCTCACTAGGGAGCTGATTGAGCCAGAAAGTTCACGAATCGCAGGGGGGAGAACCCCTCAAGCTACACACCACATGTAAGTGGATAGTTGTACCAGATAGCTTAACTGTGGGCCTCCACTTGTCTTGACACATATATATATATATATATATATATATATATATATATGCATATATAGATATAGATATATATATAGATATAGATATATATATAGATATAGATATATATATAGATATAGATATATATATCTATAGATATATATCTGGCCCTGGAAATAAACATGAAAGATTATATATATATATCTAGATGTATATCTATAGATACCTATCTATATATCTATATATCTATATCTGTATCTAGATATATCTAGATATATCTATATATCTATATATATATCTATATATATATCTATATATAGATATCTATATATATAATCTTCCGTGTTTATTCCCAGGGCCCTCTCCAGGCCAAAATAAGATGCCAGTTACTTGAACTCTGTCTAATTGTTCACATTCCCAGAATCCACTTTCCTGCGTCAGTTTTCTTTCCAAATCCCGGGAAGCCTCTTTTCCTGATTGTCTTGGCGAGGACATGAAACGTTTACATATTGACTAGAGATGCCAGAACTGAAACTGAGGTAAAACCGTGAGTTCGCACTTCCCCTAACTGGCTGGTCCCCACATCCCTATTCCCAATAGGGATGTGGCTTCTCCTGTGTGACTTCCCCTGAATCAAGTAGCCTCTGCTCACTTCATGCTGCTGCTCTTGCAACGTAACGTGCCTTACACGTTTCTGCTTGGAACTGCCTACGTTCCGTTCTCCAGCGCAACTTTTCCCAGCTACCGCTTACATCCATTTCTAGATCTTTCCCCTGAGACACGAATGATGGCCTTTCTACTGCTTGTCAGTTATTTACTCGTTATAAAGACGAACCTACCTAAAGCCCCCTTTCTAGGCTGGCTCTCAAGAGACAGTTTCCCTGCATAAAAAACAGTAGACTTGAAATCAACCAATGTGGGTCCAAAGTCCAGTTTCTATCACTGTTAGAGCCTCTACTGTCTCATCTGTCCAGTGGATCAGTTCCTGACCCTCAAAGCATGTTCTTCCTGACTACAATTAAGGAGGTGTATGTTCATAATAACTATGTAGTCGGTGATGTGACATTCAATATAAATGAGAGCGTTTTGCAATTTCTTCTTTTATCATTAAAGCTAAGACCCCTAAGGATATAAAGACCAATATGTTGATTTTTACAAGTGAGGAAGTGGCATCCCAAGGTCCCATGATCAGATAGTTAGCAGCAAAGCTGAGAACCAAACCCCGGCCCCAGGATTCCCAGTCCATTGCATTTTTTTCCTCTATAACGTTGTGAATTTGCAGACTCCGATGCATACAAATTAAGTGCATGCTTCCTGCAAGGAATTAAGTTAAGCACTGAAGATATGGGAAGAAAGCCTTGTTTCTGCTCCCAAAAAGATTATGAACAAGTAAGGGAGACAAATAGGTCACCAACTAATTAATACGAGGCGGAATGAAGCAAATGGTATAAAAGACAAAATATGTTTGTGATTTCTCTAATGAGGACATGACACTTAAACTGGGCCTTGACCCTCACGTGAAAAATTTGGCACCGTGGGGAAGTAGGAGTAGGAAGTACATCCCAGGCAGAAGAAATTACACAAGGAAAACCAAAGGGTCTTGAGAGTACATGGTGTCGACTGGGAATATAGGAGAGACTAGTGGTAAGTAGCATGTAGAATTTCTAAGGAGATGTGTTTAGAATTTAGATTAAAAGTGTGAAGAGTTTGGGGGCCACATCATCAAGAGTTTGGGCCTCTTCTCAGTAAATGGACAGCCGTTGCTGCTTTGAGGAAGCTGGGCGTATAAGATAATTTAACCTTTTAAGAAAGTAACACCTAAAAGTTCAGTCCAGGTTGAGTCGGGAGGACCAAAATGACATGCCTGATGGTGATGGAGAGAAGAGGGCAGATTCTGGCAACGAGGCACGCCACGATTGAATGTAAATGGACAGGGACTTACATCGTTGCTCACTTATAAGCTACCCCCTCTGGTGTTCCCCAAAAGGGTATCTTTCAACATGATTTTGTCATCTCATAGACCCCAGGTTGCATCTTTTCTAATATTAGCTAAAATGAATTCCTAAGTGTTTTTTTGTATTATCCCGGGGGAAAGAATAGGGTAATGTTGCTTACACAGCTAAATAGCTTGTTTTATAAGGAAGTAGCAAACTTTCTAGTTCTGGATCAATAATACTGGAGAATCTACTGATGATGGTTTCAGAATGCATGCTTGATAAACAGGAAGCCTGTGTAGATTAAAAAAAAACAAACTTCTTAAAGTAGGCTCCATGCCCAATGTGGGGCTTGAACTCATGACCTTGAGATTAAGAGTCACATGCTCCACCAACTGAGCCAGCCAGGACCCCCCACCCTCCCTCCCCATTTGTGCATTTTGTGGCACATTCATGGAAATGTAAGAGAATCTGACCAGGAGTATATAGCTAAAATGGTCACTTTGGGTTTGAAACTTCTGGTTTACAAGTTCCGTAACTAGTTTTATACTTGACAAAAGCCAGGTTGTCCCTCAAGTTGATATTATCTAAACCGCAGTATTCCACTGGCATAGACAAAACTGAAATTTCATCCAACGGAAACCGCCTACATGGAATTTTCATTAATAGAACATGAGGTTTGTCAGTATTCTCATTGTTCTAAGTTGATATTTTAAGAACACTTTGTAAAATACTCTGTAATTTCTCCAATTCACACCTAATCTACCATAAATTATCTCAATAATCCAAATTTTCCTGTGGCTCAGATTTCCTCTACAGACAAAAATATGCGTCTTACCTCCAAATGAGAAATTAGCCTGCAGAGACCAGATACCTGACTTTTTCTGGGTTCAAAGTAGCAGATATAGGTTTAAAATGGATTGAGGGTAGATACAGTTGGATCTCCTATATTCTAGTAAGTGGCTGGCTCCCTTAATTCTCATTTCAATGAAAAAACAAGTTCATTTGTATTTAAGTGTGGCTACTGTTTACACTGAACATATTGCTTCATCAGAAGTTTGTAATGTACTACAAATTAAATTACATATGTATATGTATTTGTGAAAAATGAATGAAAGTTTTCCAGTTTATGAAAAATGCTATTAACTTATATCTATGTGTGTATACACATACATATACATATACACATGCATATACATATACACACATACACATACATATACGTATACATACATGCATATACATATACACATACACATACATATGCATATGCACATACATATACACATACATATACACATACATACACATACATGCATACATATACATACATACATATACATACATACATATACATGTATATACACATACATACACACATACACATACATATACATACATATGCATATGCACATATGCATACATGTACGCATATACATACATATACACATATGCATACACATACGTGCACATATACACATACACGTGCATATGCATATATACATACATATACACATACATATACACATACGTGTACGTATACACATACATGCGCATATACACATACATATACACATAGGTATACACATACATATACACATACACATGCATACACTTACATACACATACATATAAACACACAAACTCCCCTCTGGAGTTCCAAAAAAGAGTACCTTTCAATTTGATTTTGTCATTTCCTAAACAATAACCAGGTTATACCTTTCATTTATAGAATATTAGCTCAAACTAGTTTCTAAATATTGTTTATACATATCAATATGTATATATATATATGTATTTTTTAAGTTTATTTATTTTGAAAGAGAGAGAGCATGCACACACACACACATGAGTTGGGGAGGGGCATAGAGGGGGAGAGAGAAAATCCCAAGCAGGCTCCACACTGTCAATGCTCCCCGATTTGGGGCTTGAACTCACAAACCGTGAGATCATAGCCTGAGCCGAGATCAAGAGTAGTCAGATGCTTAACTGACTGAGCCACCCAGGCACCCTATATGTATTTTTACTATATGGAGATGAATGGCATTTTTCATAAAAGCTAAAACCTAGAAACATTAAAATGTCCAACAAGAGTAGAGTGGATAAATAATAATACAATCTTACAATGCTATACTACAAAACATATATAGATAATTCCCACAAACACGGTATTGAGTGAAACTAGAATACATATTGTGTGGTTGCATTTATATAAAGTTCAAAAACATACACAATTAAATTATACTGTTAGAAACAATTTACGGTGCACTAAGGAGGAGGGCGTGGTTAGCGATTGGGTGGGAACATTAGTAGGGGCTTATCTTGATCTGGATGATGTCTGCCTGTATATTCTTGGGACTTTGTTTGCAACGATGTACACGTTTGTATAGTGTGGAGCTGGAATTTGGATTGTCTACATGGATTCCAGACCTTTCGTTCCTAATTGGGCAACATTTTTATCATAAAAGATAGGATGTGCTGAAAACATAGGTAAAATCGAGCGTATTCATGGCGTAACTATGTGCTTATTACTGTGGGACTTGGAAATGACATACAAATTTGGTTTCAGCCTTCAACGAGAAAAGCCATAGGTAATGCGGGACATTCATTATTCACTTAGCATTCTTTTGAATGCCAGCTCTGTGCAGGCAAGTGTGCTAAAGCTACAGGAATGAATAAAATAGTCCTTGCCATCAGAGAGCTCCCGGTCTCGTCAGAGTGATGGATGTGCATGTATAACCCTAACCCTAACCCTCCATGATATGTGTAGTGGATACCAGGTACCGTGACGCTAGTATGTTAGAAACCCATGGAAGACTGGGGTGGTGGAGGAGGAGTTATCCTACCTGTGAGGGTGGGATTTAAGGACAGCTTCACAGGTGAGATGGTATTTGTTTTTTTTTTTTTTTGTTTTGTTTTGTTTTTAATTTTTTTTTCAACGTTTATTTATTTTTGGGACAGAGAAAGACAGAGCATGAACGGGGGAGGGGCAGAGAGAGAGGGAGACACAGAATCGGAAACAGGCTCCAGGCTCTGAGCCATGAGCCCAGAGCCCGACGCGGGGCTCGAACTCACGGACCGCGAGATCGTGACCTGGCTGAAGTCGGACGCTTAACCGACTGCGCCACCCAGGCGCCCCGAGATGATATTTGGATAGTTCTTGATTCGTGCTCGTTTGAGAGGACTCAGTAGGACAATACAGCTTAGGAGAAACAATGTGAGCAAAGGCAAAGACACATGAAAATGCGTGGTTCGGTGGGAAACACTTCTGAAGGACACCTCCCAAGCTGCTAATGGGACTGCCTTGGAGAGGTAGATGTTTCCTCCCTCTTTATATAAGAAGTTGTCTACGTTCTCTACAGTAAGAATGCACTATATTCACAATCAGAAAAATATATACGTATATATGATCTTTAAATGGGTGCACTTTGCACTATCATGATCATAGCCAATGATCTATTATGACTAGGTTAAGAAGGATCCAGAACCCTAAGGATTGGATTTTGTTCTGTAGGTAAATGGGAGGTGAGCACAGGCTTTTTACCGAAGAGCCACATCAGTGACAACAACTGGGGAACAATTCAGGATGGCCTTTGATTCGGTTCCAAATTGTGTCACGTCAACACACGCACTAGGTCAGAGACGAAAATCGCACCGTGGACCAGAAGGTTAAGGCTAGGCTCCGTGGGATCGGAGCTCATCTTGGAAAGATTCGTAACATTTACATCATGGAGAAAGCAGGGGAGAGGACATTTTAGGCCGAAGCAAAGTGTGAACAAAAGCAGGGTGATGCGGACGGATGTTACTGCCTGGAAGGGATGAGCTCTGGGGATGCATAGGTGAACTGAGGGGAGGTTAGGACAGCTTCTCGTTCTAGAAGGGAGGGTTGGGGCTTGATTGTGTAAGCCAGGGGAGATTTCCAAGCAGAAGAAGGATGGGATAAAAATAGTTCTTGAGCAAATAAAGCTCACTCAGCAGCAGCACTCAGGGAGATGTGGTAGGAAAAGCATTAACAATCTCTGTGTGGGGGGAGACAGTGGAAGCACTAGCAAAGGTAGCACGTTTTAAAACCGCCAAGTTAACGGAACGGGTGGCGATTGCCTAGGGACTGAATGGGAGGAAAGAGTTAATGGGGCTTCCACTGGAGAACAGAATTCCGGAGTCTTGAAGAGAACTGTAAATTGCCATAAAGTCCCATCCAAATGAAAGCGTCAACACCGGGCCCCCGTGAGAAAGCATACATTTTCCAGCAGCCGGGCTGGGTTCGACTAGACTCTCATTCTCCTGCGGAAGCCCCTCAGTGGCCCATGGTGGGCATCTATGCAGAGGTTGGTCAGCCTATGGCCGTGAAAAAGAGCGAGCCTATCTGATAACAGGGACACACCCCTAATGCTAGTCTTACACATACCCCGTGACAGCCAACTAAGGTAATCGACGCGAATCGGTATTGGGAATTAAACGGTTTGGGCTCCACCCGCTGCAGTGTCGTCTCTTGGTAGGCAAAAGACGTAGAGAATGAAGGCACCATTTTTCCTTCAGAGCTTCTTCGAATGCGGAGGAATCGTCGTAAGCAATTACAAATTAAATAGTCTTCATCGAGCCTGATGGCTGAGGTGACCTAGAAATCATCTCGAGGTATTACGTGCCACAAAGTCACATCACGCAGATCCCCAGTTACCATGAGTAGACAGCAAAAGGGTGGGAAAAGTGCTTGGATGTCACGGTAAATATTCACAATGGAGTATCGAAGCAGAAGGTTCCCCTTTGATCCTTGGTTGCAAAATTATCCGCAATGCTGGCAGGGGTGATGCATTATGAATGCATGTGAATAACATGTCCATCAAACAGTCATGAAAAACCACCACCGACATGCAAAACGATTATATTTGCAAAGTACCGTCGCAACCTTTTAATTCCTGGATCTTACCTCCCCACTGCATACAATGCATTTTTTTTTCTTTAGTTTAGATAAGAAATCTTAAAAGATTCCTGAGAGTTTAAGCAATTGGGCCACCATCAGGCTGTCAAATGTAGAGTAGGAAAAACTCCGAGTTAGTCAAGAAAGTCATGTTTGCATTTCGGGGACCAGGGATGCCTCAGTTAACCAGTCTGCCATGCTTTCTTTTCCTGCGAAGTAAATGAGCCTACCCATCACCCAGGGTTTTTGAGAGGATCAAAGAGATAATGGGTGTGGAAGCAGGGTTCAAATGTGAGATCCCGTCAGTGTGACTAGAATGTGAAATTCCCATACATTTTTAAAAAAATTTTTAATGTTTATTTACTTTTGAGAGAGAGAGACAGAGTGTGAGCGGGGAAGGGGCAGAGAAAGGGAGACACAGGGTCCAAAGCGGGCTCCAGGCTCCGAGCAGTCAGCACAGAGCCCGACGCGGGGCTCGAACTCACGAACCGGGAGATCCTGACCTGAGCCGAAGTCGGACGCTCCACCGACTGAGCCACCCAGGTGCCCCTGAAATTCCCCTACATTTTTGAACTTTGCAGAGCCCACTGAGGAATATCGATCTCCTGGAACAATGTGCGTCTTCTTCTCCCCGCTGCTGCAACAGAGGCTTAAAAAGAAAAAGTACTGTTTTTAGCCATTCGTATGAATATTTAACACAGCATCGCACTGCTGGTCATAGACCTTTTCCTCCTCTGCGTGGTAATTAGCGATCAGCATGTGGCACACCACCACGTGGAATGGCTTGTAGGTGGACAGGCCGTTCTTTTCATTCATTTTTCCAAACATCACTGCTCTTTCACATGTGCGGGCACTGCAGACACGAGGAAACACAAGATCTGATTGCTCCCCCACAGAGTCTCAAAGTCTGCAGGGGGAGGGAGAGAGATAACCGCATATTCGCACAGCCCCGTGAGAGCTGAGGCATGAAGAAAATGTTACGGGAGCACAGAAGGAAGAGGGAATAGCTCTGCCTACTTAGGCAGATAAGTCTTGTCCAGGAGTTGACACCTGAGCCACATGTCATACCCATGTCTGGCAAACCAGCTAGCTAGGACATGGGGTTGTGGGCTCGTCTATAGCAATGTGACCTCAGAGTTCCCGACTCGGGCCCCACGTCTCAGGACACTCCTCAGCCTCCCATCCATCCAGGTGTCAGTTGGGAGCATTTTCCTTGAAGTTTTCTAAGGTCCTTATAAGGTGCCTGGGATTAGAGGGACGGCAGCTGTCTGAGCAGGGAGCCCTGGACCTAGACCAGAACCCCTGTGGGGCCTGAACCACCGTTTCTCTCTTTTGGAATAATCTCCAACCCTGTGACTCCATTCCATCCCAACGCCTGGCATGTGAGGTTGATCAGATGTCCCAAGGAGCTCAGAATTCCCACCATGGGTTGGTTGCGGGCCCTGTGGTCTGTCCCTCATTCCAGGACAGTGGACTGCCTAGCAGATTGTTCCCACTGACCAGCATGCTAGTGTGTGTGTGTGTGTGTGTGTGTGTGTGTGTGTGTGTGTGTGTAAATCAGCCGAGATCAGTGCTGACATGCTGATTTGGGAGGAATCAGATAGTTTCTGTAGACAAGGACCCTGCACACTGTAGGGATGGCCATGGTTTGCAGAGCAATCGTGTGGGTCTCCCCAAGACTGCCCCCGACACTGGAAAATTTTCCACCTGCAGAGTTGACCAATAAGTCAACGCTCAGTAATCATTATGACAGAAATACCTACCCAAAAGAATGAAACTGAACCACAAGATGGGTTAAAGACTTGAACATAAGACCTGAAACCATAGAAATCCTAGAAGAAAACCTAGTTTTAAGCTCCTTGGCATAGGTCTTGGTGATGATTTTTTACATATGACACCAAAAATGAGAGCTTTAAAAGGGCAGAAATAGGGGCACCTGGGTGGTTCAGTTGGTTGAGCGTCTGACTTCGGCTCAGGTCATGATCTCGCAGTCCTTGGGTTCGAGCCCTGCGTCAGGCTCTGTGCTGACTCAGCGCCCAAAGCCTTCTTCAGATTCTGTGTCTCCCTTGCTGTCTGCCCCTCCTCAGCTCACACTCTGTCTTTCTCAAAAATAAATAAACATTAAATTTTTTTTTAAACTCCTAGAAGAAAACCTGGGTCATAAACTCCTTGGCATAGGTCTTGGTGATGATTTTTTGAATCTGACACCAAAAGCGAGAGCTTTACAAAAGCAGAAATAAACAATTGGGACTACTTCAACCTAAAAAGCTTCTCTGCGGCAAAGGCAACTTTCAACAAAATGAAAGGCCGTCTACTGAATGGGGGACAATATTTGCAAATTACATATCTGATAATAGACAAATATCCAAAATATATAAAGAACTCATACAAATCAATAAGCATGAAAGAAACAATCCACTTAAAAAATGGGCGTAACACCTGAATGGACATTTTGCTAAAGAAGACGTGCCAATGGTCACCAGGTACCTGAAAAGATACTCTACACCTTTAATCATCAGGCAAATTCAAATCAGAACTGTAATGAGGTATCACCGCACATCTGTTGGAATGGCTCTCATCGAAAAGACTAGAAATCACAGGTGTTGGTGAGGATGTGGAGAAAAGGGACCCCTCGTCCACAGTTGGCGGGAATGTAAATTGGTGCGGCAGCCACTGTGGAAAACAGTATGGAGGTTCCTCAAAAAATTAAAATAGAACTTCCAGGTGATCCAGCAATCCCACTTCTGGGTATTTACCCCCCAAAAATGAAAACACTGATTCAAAAAGATATGTGCCCTCCATGTTCATTGCACATTATTCGCAATAGCCAAGAAATAGAAACAACCTAAGTGTTGAATAAACCTAAGTGAATGAATAAAGAAGATATGATATATGTATGTGTGTATTACATACACACAAAAGAGTATTATGCATCCATAAAAAAGAATGCAATCTTGCCATTTGCAGCAACAGGGATGGACCTCTAGGGCATTATACCAGGTGAAATAAGTCAGAGAAAGGCAAATACTGTATGATCTCTCTTACGTGTGGCTCTAAAAAACAAATAAATAAAAAACAAAGGTCACAGATCCAGAGGACAGATTAGTGGTTGTCCAAGATGGGAGTGGGAGAAATGGGTGAACTGTATTTAGTTTTGGTTTTAGTTTAAATAAATTGAGTTGGAAAAGAAAAGAGTATATCAAAGAAGAATGAGTGAAAACAATGTCCCGTGTTGCTGATTACAGACATTATCTTAAAGGTATTTTTTCTCTCTTGTAATTACTTTGAGTTCAACTCCGTCCCAAGTCTTCAAATTCAATGGCACAGGTTTTCCTCAGGAGAGGCTGGGACTCTGCCTGATGGATCTAAACATGTGCCCAGCCCAGGAGGTGGAGAAAATGAAGGAAGGGTCAGCCAGGTGGGCTGGTTGATACACGATAACACGTCTAAGCTGCAGCAGCATTTAGTGACCCTGGACCAACCTTCTGAGCATAAAAGCCACCTGTCCCTTCTTTATGTCCACCTTCAAAATTAAAAAAAAAAAAAAAATCTGTCCGCAGAATGCTTTCTGAGAACCAGCAATACAGAAAAGTAGTCTTCTGTCACTTTTCTGATTTTATTAAAGTATTCCTTCTGCTCTTTGGTTTATTCTCTGACACAGTTCTGTTTCTGTATCTTTTTCTTCCTCTAAAAAAAAAATCACACAAAAAACTGTAACTGAAGAACTCAGACTACCTCATCAGCATTTTGTTGCCATGTGGCGGTGGCTGGCCTCGGAGGAATAAGCTTGAGACTTGGATGGGTGATGGGGCACATTATCCAGAGTGGCCAGCACACTACGGTGAGCACCGAGAAGGAAATAGACTTAGTTTAATTAAACTGTCATGTTGGGGCTGGGGGAGGGGAATCACATGAATAGTATTTTCTTTTTTTTTAATTTTTTTTAATGTTTCTTTACTTTTGAGACACACACACACACACACACACACACACAGAGCATGAGCAGGGGAGGGGTCAGAGAGAGAGGGAGACATAGAATCGGAAGTAGTCTCCAGGCTCTGAGCTGTCAGCACAGAGCCCGACGTGGGGCTCGAACTCACAAACTGTGAGATCATGACCTGAGCCGAAGTCAGAGCCTTCACTGACTGAGCCACCCGGGCGCCCGGTGAACAGTATTTTCTGAACACGCCTCATTTAAAGCTTGCTCAGGATCTCGGATAATGCAAATATCAAGCACTCAGTATGACAAACCTTGGAAATTTCAAACCACAATGCAAGGGTTTCCTCAGTTGTGGCACTGATGTAATTGTGTCAGCATGTGTGTGTGTGTGTGCATTTTACTAATTTAGTATCTGCTAAATTAACATATCCTGTTATGTGTTATATGTTTCACTGTTCTATGTTACAGTGCCTCACCAATTCTACACACTGCTCAGTGTTCATAGTGTAGCAGGATTCTCGCACAGAGTAGTGACACCGAGACTTTTTTTTTTTCCAGGAAGCACCTTATTCCTGCTGGCACTGCTCAGTTGGGTTTGTACCCAAAGAACTGAGCCCCAAACGCCTCATGGCTTAGTTTTTTATTTTTTTACTCTTTTGAATCCTACATATGGTCACACACAAATATGTAGTCTGATTAAGTGATCTCATGTTACAAGGTCGTGAGGGATGTTGTCACGTACGTGTATAACCAGGTTGCCTTGAGGTTTTTTTGTTCCTTTCCTTAGGGAGGGGACCTTACCACATTAGCAAATAAGTGTACTTTTAATCCCCATCACCTATTTCACCCATCCCCTCCCTCCGCCTCCCCTCTGGCAACCACCACTTTGTTCTCTGTATTGAAGAATCTGTTTTGCTGTTTGTCTTTTTGTTTGCGCATTTGTTTTGTTTCTTAAATTCTACATATGAGCTATTTCTTTTACGTCCAAAATCTGCTGGCGACACACACGTTGTTATTTACCTTGTCCAAAAGGTAAACAGCTGGCTTAAAGTAAAGTAAGGAGAAGGATGAGTCCTAGGTTAATACAACACAAGGCTTTTCTTCCCTCTGTCTCCCTCCTCCCAATTCCCCATGTGAATCCATCCCCCAATGATAGATGTTGAAGGACAAATCAGAGCGCCTTCCTCTTGCACTGTAAGCACCTTGCAAATGAAGCATCCCCGTATTTTTAAGAAACTGAAGATCTAGAAAGATGCTAATTAAATTGTCAGAAAGCTTTTTGCTTCTCATTTCAGTGCACTGCATAACTAGGTAGCCAGACGCTAGATATAGCATTGGAGTGCTATTCTTGGCTGCTCGTATACTTTTAATTATTTAATTTAAGCTATGTCTCAAACAGGGAAGAAAAAAACTAGTTGCAGACCCGGTCAGATCAGTCAGGCACCACAGAAATCTTCAAGTGTCTCTCTCCAATCCTCCTTATTCTCTGATACATCTCCTATCTGTGTCTTGGAAGACTTCTACATCATGCTGCAAATGACAAGTCGTAGGGAACTTTTTGGTAGATGTCAGGTGCCCATATATTAAAGCCTCCATCCGTCCATCCATCCATCCATCCATCCATCTGTCCATCCATCCATCCACCTATCCGTCCATCCATCCATCCATCAGTCCGTACATCCATCCGTCCATCCATCCATCCATCCATCCGTCCATCCGTCCACCCATCCATCCATCCATCCAATATTTACCGAGCTCCTGTTTACCAAGTGCCAGGACTATGTTAGAAGCTGGGGGAGCAGAGCAGAGTGGAATGATGGATAGTAAACTGTGGTTCTTGCCTTAGCAATGCTTATGGATAGTGAGGGAGGCAAACATACAGAGATGCAATGAGAAGAACTTTCAGCAGTATAGGCAATGGAACTGACATTCCATTGGCCTGGCCTGGATAGACACCATTGACGCTGAAGGCTGGAGTTGCAATGCCCAATTCAGGGACAAGAAATGTGGCCTTGGCCCTGCTTAAGGGAAGGTTCCTCAAGGGTCTTCCACACTTAAACCTGGAAATACAATAGTAAAAACAAAAGTATCTTTTTTGCCTCTAAGGACAGGGAAGTAGTGAGAAGTCCTAAGCTCTGGGGATCTGGGTAGAGGCAGGAATGCCCTTGGGATAAATCAAAACTGCAAGCCTATCCCACTCTTCCTGTGGGATTTGAATGTATGCTACTGATAAGATTTGGGAATCCCAGTGTTAAAAGTGAACATAATTTTTTTTCCCCCCTGGGCCATTGGAATCCCTGGGATACTGACAGACACAAATGAAAAATCACTCTACAGGGAATGAAAAACCATCCTGCTGAGCATAATTTTGCATGAAAAACTCGAGGTCTCATGAAGAAATAGATCACAATAAGGAGAGTCAGCAGATGCCATAAAGGAAGAATTACAAATAGGAGAAAAATCTAAAGATTATAACATACAGATGCTTACAATAAGAAAAAGAACAGAAACCATCATGAAAGAATAGGTAGCTATGAAAAACAAATAAAAGACCAACTAGAGAAGGAGATACAACGTCTAGAAATGAAAAACTATAGTTTTTGAAACTAAACTCTTACGTGGTTGGATTAAAAAGCAGAGTGGACACAGCTGAAGAGAGAATCAACCTAAGGAAGTTACTCACAATGAAGCCTAGGGAAATAATAAGAAGAAAAATCAGCTGTATTGAGAGATACATAAAATAACGACACAGCTGAGGAGAGAATCAACCTAAGGAAGTAAGGAGTAAGGAAGTTACTCACAATGAAGCCTAGGGAAATAATAAGAAGAAAAGTCAGCTGTATTGAGAGATACATAAAATAATGACAATTAGGATACCTAGGACTTGTAAGTAGGAAAGGACTCAACAGAGCTAACCCATGGAAAAAGAAGGGAAATCTAGAAATAAGAGAACTGAATGGGAAGGAAAGCCAAGATACCATCAAAGGCTCAAAAGCAAACAAACAAAGCAAAAGCTAGTGTTTTGAGAATAGTAATAAAATAGTCAAATTTCTGGCAAGATTCATTGAGAACAAAACGAAAGGCAGAACATACAAAGAATATTAGGGGAACACAGTTAACAGATAATTGTCAAACATCTTAAGGGAATACTATGATCAAGTTGATGCAAGTAAATTTGAAAACCTGGACAAGATGGTGAATTTTTCCAGATAAACTATGAATTACCAATACTGACCAATAGAAAAGTGAAATCTCTACAATTTCTAAAGAAATTGAATCCACATTAAAAAAAATCTGCTAACCAGAAATAATTAGTAGTAGAAGGTTTGCTGGTGAGTTTTGATGAACATTCAAGAGGGCTTATCTTAAGTTATATAAGCTCTTCTAGAGAATAAAGATGTAACCTCCATCTTATACAAACTATTCAAGGAAATAGAAAAAGAAGGAATACAACCCTGGACAAGGACCATATAAGAAAGAAGTTTTATTGGGGTGCCTGGGTGGCTCAGTGGGTTAAGCATTGGACTTTGGCTCCGGTCCTGATCTCACAGTGAGTTCCTGGAGCCTGCTTCAGATTCTGTGTCTCCCTCTCACTGTGCCCCTCTCCTGTTCATGCTCTCTTTCCCTCTTTAAAAAGTAAACAAACAAAAATCTTAGAAAAGAAATTCTATTAACCAATGTAATGTATGAATATATATGCAAAAATACTAAATATTTGAAAACAAAGCCAGCAAGCGATTTAGAAGCAAGATACCAAGGCCAATTAGAATCATTCCAAGAATGTAAGGTTGGTTTAATCTAGGAATTCTATTTAGGATTTCACCGCATAATACATCAAAGAAAAAGAAAACAATGATTATCTCAATAGATA
Source organism: Lynx rufus (assembly GCF_022079265.1). NCBI lineage: Eukaryota > Metazoa > Chordata > Mammalia > Carnivora > Felidae > Lynx > Lynx rufus. Next base: position 130,698,397 of record NW_025814878.1, read on the forward strand.
CATAAAAACCATTCAGTGGGGTACCTGGGTGGCTCAGTTGGTTAAGCAGCCGACTTCAGTTCAGGCCATGATCTCCCCCATCTGTGGGTTCGAGCCCCGTGTCGGGCTCTGTGCTGGCAGCTCGGAGCCTGGAGCCTGCTTTGGATTCTGGGTCTCCCTCTTTCTCTGTCCCTCCCCTGCTTGCTTTTTGTCTCTCTCTCAAAAATAATAAACATAAAAAAAAAAGAACATTCAATATAACTCAATACACTAGAACATGACAAAATAGCTTTATAATCAAGGAAAGAAGGTGCTGTGAAATAAACAGTACTCAGGAAGAAAATGTCTCTATAGTGAAAAAAAATAAAGTGGGATTTCTAGCTCACATCATGTATAAAGACAAATTCCAGATGCATTAATGACCTAAATACGTAAAGCAAAGCTTTAAACCTATTAAAAGAGAGCATAAGGGACATTTGTATGACTTCATCGTAGGAAAGAATTTCTTTAAAAGTCCAAAAGCAGAGCACAACATAAACGGCTGCTAAAAATGGACAAAAATATGAGCAAGCAGTTTGCAGAGGAAATCCAAAAGCTAACAGGTAATCAGGATATAGCCAGGCAATCACACCCAGCATACTGAAAAGCACAATGTTGGTAATACCACCAAGGGGTGGTGAGGCAGAAAAGGAAACTTTCGTACACGGTTGACGGTTGACGGAATGATAATTGTTACAATCACTCTGAAAGCTGTCAATGTCAAGTGTAGCTAAAGATGTGCGTGTACTATGACACAGGGCTATTGGAGGTTTGTATTCCTTTGAGAAACTATTGCACAGCAGTACAAAAGACAGCTTTATCTATCAGCATGCTCACTGAAGAATTGTTTGTAATTATCCGAAACTTAGATACCAACTAACTAGTCCCCCATGAGGGAATTCATAAATGAATTGTAACATAGTCCTATATCGGAATACTGATACAGCAGGAAATATGAATGGACTCGATATACATGAAATCAACATGCAATAATCTTCAAACATAATATTGACTTACATGTAGACTGTTCAAAAATGATTCGTAAAATGTGATACCACTGTGTCCATTTGAAACCCACAAAGCTTGCCAACACGTACACATATGGTAAAAATATAAAAATATAGATGGGATGTACATACATCAACTTCAGGAGAACAGTTGCCTCTGCAGAAGGGGGGAGGATTGGTTGGTCTTTCGCCTTCGTATCCTTTTCAAAGCAAGAAAACAACTAGAACCCATGTTAACATTTTTCAACCGGATTAACACACACATGAATAGTATTCCCTGTCTTTTTCTCTATCACTGAAATGTAAATCAAAATATTTTCAGGATGTTAACAATAAATGTCCAGTTAGCAGTAGGCTCCAGGATGGCTCTGAAAACGGACAGCAGGTAGCTGTGTCTGCCCAAGTGTGCTAAGGGATCCTTCCCAAATGGCCCTCTTCAGGCTGTGATATGAACGAGAAAGAGACTCCTGGGAGAGGGAAGGGAAGTGGGCGTCACCTGGAGTAACCAGGAAGTGGCAGGAGATCTGCAAGGTAGTGGGAGTTGTGGCTGCAGAGGACGATTTGGTCTATCTTTGCTGTAGGTCAAGATTTGCTGTCTTAGCAAAGTTCAGCTCTCCCCCGAAAGCTCTTACTTCTGTTTAGACCGTCCTTTCCCTCTTCCAACACATTTCCCTCTTCTTTTTATGTTTCTTTTCTCCTGAGCCTTCTTCCAGCGGTAGAAATGTAACAACTGTTAAGTCAAGGATTGCATTGTTGAAAGACCTTAGCAATCATCTACTAGCCCGACCCCCTCATTTCATCCACCAAAGAATGTATGGCTCACTTTGAGGGCAAACCATCCTGAAAGTTTTTACCTTTGCAACTCAAGTCAACTCAGTTGGCTTTCTGGGGGGATTGATTCCTAGAAAAGATTTATGAAGGAATCAGGGGAAAGTCTGTGTCCAGAGACAGTTCATTGTTCACTGGTAGAAAATTTCATGAAAGTAACACGGTGATATATACCTATGGGTGCTTAGTATATTATACATTACTTTGATGGGTTCTTTTTTTATTAATTTTTTTGAATGTTTATTTTTGACAGGGAAGAGTCAGAGTGTGAGCGGTGGAGGGGCAGAGAGAGAGAGGGAGGGAGACACAGAATCTGAAGCAGGCTCCAGGCTCTGAGCTGTCAGCACAGAGCCCGACGCGAGATCATGACCTGAGCCGAAGTCAGACGCTCAACTGGCTGAGCCACCCAGGTGCCCTGATGGGTTCTTAATTATAAAAATTACTAGGGGCACCTGGGTGGTTCAGTTGGTTAAACGGTCGACTCTTGATTTTAGCTCAGGTCATGATTTCACAGTTTGTGAGTTCAACCCCCCCACCCCCCCCCCACCCCCATCCAGCTCCACGCTGACAGTGTGGAGCCTGTTTGGGATTCTACCTCTCTCTCTCCCCACACCCGGTTTGCTCATGCTCTCTCCGTCTCTCTCAAAAATAAAGGCACTTAACAAAAAAGAAGTTGTCTCTTGAATTCAAGTTTTGAAGAGCGAGATGGGGCATCATCTCATCCCACCCCACCCCCCCCAGATCTGGGGATTTTTCTCACAAATGAGCAAAGAATTAAGGTGAAGCCTGCATAAGGCTTGGCCACTGCATACAGAAGACAGAGCGACATTGATGAGGCAGGAGGATTCAGGTGCAAGTGACAGGGGAGAAACGAGAGACCTGGGAAGGAACAGCAGTCTGCACCAGGAGACGATCAGAAAAGTTCGGGGCCAGACTGTTGAATCTCAGAATATGACTACACATTCCGGGTCAATTTGAGTCCTTCCCCCTCCCCCAGCACCACTTGCAACAGCTCAGGCAAACACAATGACGCCTTTCTCCAGGGTTCTCCGTAATGTTCCGAAATACAGTTTCTTGATTCAACTCTACCTCTTAAGAGAAACGCAGCAGGCTGAAACACAGGGTGCCCTCACTTTGGGGAGGGGGTCTCTTGTTTCCGGACGTCTCTTTAACTTCTCACGTTGGTTTGAAACCTCTGTGTTTCCTGAGCCTCCAAGCCATGCTTCAGCCATAGGTAAATCAAAATGTCCAGGAGGAATTCCCCTGGTTTATAAGACTGCTCTCACTGGAGTACTGGTCCAGCTGACCCTGGCAGGGGATTAGCGCGGAGAGCATCGGACTGGATTTGCTGGTCCAGATTCTGTTGACTCCTTCATTCCTGCCTCCAACAATTAGTGATGTAAAGATTTCTGGGCAGCCTCCTCATGTTTTCAAACGTATCCTTATATTTATAACGAACGCCCCCCCCCCCCCCCAAACGATTTATTTGCATGGAATGGACCCTTTCCTTCTTGGGTTACCGATCTTTTCCCTCTGTTCTACAGTTTTGAGCCAAGGTGGTGTTGGAGAACACAGAAGCACATGGCTCGTCTCTTTTAGCAAACACGGTATCTCAGGTGAAGGCTCCCACCAGTTTCTTCCTTGACCTGGCAGAACGCCAGCATGCGCTACAAAGCATTTTGTACGTTTCTGTGCACTCGCATCCTTGGTTGCCAGTATTTATTGGTGGCAAAGCAGCTCGGTTCTCTTTTTCGTTCCAACATTACACGTGGACCTATCTGTGTCCCTCGTTATTTGCATGTTAACAAAACCCGAGGAAAATTCTAAGCAGAGAGCATTTCCTGTGATTTATTGTGTCTCCTGCATTACGCGCATACCTACAAAAGCCGGTAACAGAAACAGAGCCTGTCTCTGTTTAAAAGTATAGCTAAGCTGGAAGCAGTATCAGCTGTCGGTTCATCATGTGCGGTTGTCAAACACTGAGCTTCGTTTGGCCAATGCCTGCTTTGGGGGTTCACCCTCCGTGAACATAACGGCGGGTAACCGTTCCCAAACTGTGTATCGAGTGTTCTGAACAACTCACGGCTGACTTGATATGCACCATTTAAGAAAAGTGGGGCAGATCCTCGTATAAAACATGCCCTGTGTGGGCTCATGAACATATTAGCAGGGAAGCTTTATGATTAATGCTTGTAATTCACATGCACGAATGCCGTCGGAACCCTTTTAACTTTGGCTCGTCTGGTTCGGGCTGTGCAACAATGTCTGTGCCTTTCTCTTGCATGCAAAACAGGGGTGTTTCGCTTTTAAGGTAAAGTTGAGATTAGGACTTAGAAGCATGAAGGGCTTCTTCGCCTTAAGGGGACTGACAGGTCTCCGGGAAGCTAGCCTGGGAAGGCATGGCTATTGTCTTGAAATCAAGGGATCTTAACCTGGGCTCCAGGTCTGCCCTGACATGTCACCAATTTGGGAAAAGAAAGAGAGTCTGGAAAAGGACTTCACATAGTTAAAATTTGGGGCCAGATTTGCTTTAAATAATTTCTGTTCATCATGTTTGGTGGTAGGGAAAAACACGTCGATTTGATGTGTATGGACTCTGAACGTTTCCTTCATTTTTTATCGTAACTCCCAGGTTTTCTAAGAGTTGCTCACTTTTGTCAAGAGTTCAGTAAGTCTGTTGTTTTTTTGTTTTTGTTTATTTTTTACTTGCTGAGTTTCAAGGAAAAAAGGGCATGTCTTACAATGTGTTACAAATTACAAGATTGGGGAATGAGAGAATGTTCATTTTGGTACTTTTTTTTTTTTTTTAATCCATGTAATGGGAAAGTAGATTTCCTTCCAGTGTAAATGGGCAGATCCTGATGAAGATAATAGGCTTGCCCTTCATCTTTAAGAAGCCCTCCAGGAATTTCTTCCTTCCTGGGTTGGCGTAGAAAGATATTTTTACCTTCACTATAGCTTCTTTCCTTTGGGCACGTTTCTGGACAGGAGCACAATACGGTGGAGAAGGGCTGTGTCTGGATGGTGTGTGACTGGCCGTCCTGTGCGTCTGGGCTGTGCCCCGTTCACATGATACAACTTTGTGCACCTTCTCTCATGTCCCTGGCTCCTTCCTTGTCAGATGGTGGTTGGGACACCTCAAATCTTGGAATTGCTGTGAGGATTACGTCAGTCTTTTTACTTAAAAATAGAAAACATATGGAAAATATATGATATTATATAACGTTTAATTTTATTTTTTTTTTGCATGTTTATTTGCATTAGAGAGAGAAAGAGAGAGAGAGAGAGTGCATGAGTGGGGGAGAGAAAGAGAGAGAGACAGAGACAGAATCTGAAGCAGGCTCCAGGCTCTGAGCTGTCAGCACAGAGCCCGATGCGGGGCTCGAACTCACAAACTGCGAGATCGTGACCTGAGCCGAAGTCGGATGCTTAACCAACTGAGCCACCAGGGGCCCCAACATTTAATTTTAATATATGATATCTAATATATTTGTTATTGCATCAATATATTTTATAAATAAGTGTATAAATAAAAATATCTAGTATATTTATTAGTAAAGAGCCCAGCAGTTTCACAAACACCCTGGAAACTCACAAAGTGATGTGTCCCTCCCTGCCTCTCCCCTGCAATGGACTCTTTCTGTGCAGACTCATCATTGTGGCCCTGATTGGGTTTTTAGAGCCCATCCTTACCTAGATACACATGTATATCTACTCATCTACTCTTAAATTCCAACAACACATTCTGCGTGACCTCCCTTTAGACTCTTTGTAACTTTTTTTTTAAAGTTTATTTATTTATTTTGAGAAAGAGAAAAAGACGGGGGGAGGAGTAGAGAGAGAGGGAGAGAGAGAGAAAATCCCAAGCAGGCTATGTACTCTCAGCGCAGAGCCCAACGTGGGGCTCTGTCTCATGAACCATGAGATCAGGATCTGAGCTGAAATCAAGAGGCCTCTTAACCAATTGAGCCACCCAGGTGCCCCCCTTCTTAGCTTTTTCCCGTATCCTTCCAGCACTGTAAATAACATTCCTTTTTCATGTAGCACGGCTACAAACTGTTGTTATAATAATTTGTGCAGAAATAATATGTATCACAGAGGAAAGCTCTATTGGCTTGTAATGTATAAAACTAAATACAATTCCTCTTCAGCATGGCTTCTCTACTGTAAGAGAAAGAAAGAAAGAAAGAAAGAAAGAAAGAAAGAAAGAAAGAAAGAAAAGAAAGAAAAAAAGAAAAGAAAAGAAAAAAGAAAAGAAAAGAAAAAAGAAAAGAAAAGAAAAGAAAAGAAAAGAAAAGAAAAGAAAAGAAAAGAAAAGAAAAGAAAAGAAAAGAAAGGAAAGGAAAACGATTTTGGAAGCTCACAAGATCACAGGACCCTGGCATGCTGGGAAGAGGGGAACAACTTGGCTTGTTAGAAGCAGAAATATTCCTTTGATCGTTCACTTCACAAGTCTTAGAGCACATCGTAATGTTTTCCTCCGTGAATTAGACCATCTTACTTTCCGTGGAAGAAATGATTTGCCTATCGCACATTTAGACACCTGCAGTACCCACTTAAGATCTCCCCATTGGTGGCTACTCACAGCTACTCACACCGCGGTTATATTTCACGCACAACTAAAGTTCTCACACTGGAGGGGAAAAGGGGGCCAATCTGCATTTCTTGCCAATGTCACGTTATCCGATTACCTTGTTCCTGCACCTGCTCTGTACAAACACAATTGTGGTTCGGTCCTAACGGCCAATTACCATTAGCTGATCCTGAGTTTTTGTCACACAGCCCCGAGGGGCTCACCACGCTGTAGATGCAATCTCGGTCCTAAAACAGTAACATCAGTGAGTATCAACCACAGTCTGTTTCAAGACTGAAAAGGCAGGAATCTGCCAATATAGATGATAGATAAGATCTGTGCGTCCTATTTTTACCCCTGTTCTCCTTCCCCCCAGCAGCTCTGCTCTGCATGACAGGCAAGGTTTCTATGTCCCGTGCCTGTATCCTGATAACCTTTGTTGGTTGTGTTTCATGATGGCATATGTTTCTGTCCCTGCATAGTGCTGAGGGTCCTCTGAAGGAAAACCACCTTCCTTCTGTGTGTCAGTGGGATGGCTGGGGAAGGAAAAGGATGCTTTGCAGGTTAACACGTTTTGGCTCAGGCTTCTAACTGGCAAACTGCTAATTGGGTAACCTGGGAAATTTGTTTAAGCTTCTCGCGCTTCGGTTTCCTGAAGCGTAAAATGGAAATAATAGTTCCATTTTATGGTGTTGGTGTGATAACTAAATAAAGTAATAGATAATATACAAATGCACACACAGATACATATCCCTCACACCCACGTGTCGCTGTTGGAGTAATCTCGATAGGCTAGATTAATCTGCAGTTAAATCGACACCGGGACTTCAGCGGCTTGGAACAGCGCCAAGTTCATGTCTCGGAGCGCATGGCCTTTGCGGGTGGGCAGGTAGGTTCGGCTCAGTTCATAACACAAAGCAGCAGCTACAGTTCCTCACTGCAGGTTACACTTGGCCACCCGGCTCCAGCCATTACCCTCGAGGGGATTTAGACGTTTTTGCAATCCCGCCACGTATATGAAGATCGTGAATCAGAAATATTTGGAGACTAATACCCATGCCCACTGTATGTGTCTCCCAAAACCGAGTCAGGCCTCTGTATGTTAATTTTCTCATTGACAATACGTTGTGGGGATGCTTCCGAGCCAACTTGTAAAGACATCACTCTATTTTTAGTGGCATCATGCTTTAAATATACCATAATTTATGCAGCCATCTCCTTATTGGCGGGCTTTTTTATTGGATTGCGATCTAAGTACACTTAAGGGCATCTCTGTGGTCAGGTGCTTTTATTCTGTAAGATCACTGTCCAGAAGTATCTAAATCGCCAAAATCAACCTGCTTCTAGAAAGAAACATAAGGCTGTGTTCATACGGCTACACATCTCATTTAAAATGGGATTTATGAGGGGCGCCTGGGTGGCTCAGTCGGTTAAGTGTCCGACTTCAGCTCAGGTCATGATCTCACCGTCTGTGAGTTCGAGCCCCGCGTCGGGCTCTGTGCTGACAGCCCAGAGCCTGGATCCTGCTTCGTTCGGATTCTGTGTCTCCCTCTCTCTCTGCCCCTTCTCTGTTCACTGTGTCTCTCTTTCTCTCCTTCAAAACTAAATAAAACATCAAAAAAATTTTTAAAAATAAGATGGGATTTATGACTTGGAGTAAAATGTAAAGAAACAGACTACTTTGGAACAACAGGCTTCTCGCTAATCTTAACCAATTCTCAACCTCTACCTATTCTCCTCTGTTTTCCCCTGGACGTGAGCAGAAATACTTGATCTCAAATTTAAAAAAAAAATTTTTTTTTTACATTTATTTATTTTTGAGAGACAGAGTAAGACAGAGTGTGAATGGGGGAGGAGCAGGGAGAGAAGGAGACATAGAATCTGAAACAGGCTCCAGGCTCTGAGCTGTCAGCACAGAGCCCGACACGGGGCTCGAACTCACGGACCGTGAGATCATGACCTGAGCTGAAGTCGGACGCTTCACCGACTGAGCCACCCAGGCGCCCCCCCCATCCCAAATTTTAAAGTGTAGACTGAGCGCCTCCATTGGGTATCAGCAACACAGGTTGTAAAGATGCTTGACAAAGAAAATCTTGCAGAAAATATCCTACCAGACTGATGTTCGCATCCCACCCACAGAGATGAGATTCACTCTGACCGCATGGCGGAGTTCTTTGGACCTGAGAACTAGATGACTCGGGTCCTCTTCCCATCCGCGGAAATGCAGAAAGAGAAAGAAACATCCCCAGATAACACTGCAATCGAGCTATAGGTGTGTGCTATACACCTATACCATGGTGGTTGTCCTTCAAATCACCTCTTTTGTCACCTGTTTGGTCTAAATCCTTTCCCTCTTCCCTTCCCATTGGGGTGCTATCTGCTCAGTGTTTGTAGAACAGTTTGCACAGAACAACCCCTTAGTAAGCATAATTATCCAAGCCTACAAGGAAAATTGCTTTCTGTTCAGTTTTAGGGGGGAAAGAAAGCAAACCCTTAGCTAAAACAAAACAAAACAAAAATCCCATAAACGCGTGTGCGTGCACACACACACACACACACACACACACACACACACAGAAACTGCTCACCCCATTTAGATGTCTCAACCATATTTTTAAGAACTCAAGTTCTAGGGGCGCCTGGGTGGCCCCGTCGGTTGGGCGTCCGACTTCGGCTCAGGTGGCGATCTCATGGTTTGTGGGTTCGAGCCCCGTGTCAGGCTCCGTGCTGACAGCTGGGAGCCTGGAGTCTGCTTCGGATTCTGTGTCTCCCTCTCTCTTCTCTGCTTCTCCCCCACTCGTGCTGCCTCTCTCCGTCTCTCAAAAATAAAATAAAACATAAACCATTTTTTTTTAAACGACAAGAACTCAAGTTCTAAAACCGGGCACATGAGATTGTTTCTTCAAAGCAGCTGGCCCCTGACTGCTCTGTGGTTCTTCCACCAACAACCTGCCAGGTTGGAGTAAGAAACAATAAGGGAAAAGCTAAGGCCAGAAGAACTTTTACTATCGGCTCCAAAACCCATTTTTTGGCAGAACATTGTGGGAGAGACCCTTCTTTCAGGAGAATTAAAGTCTGCCATGGCGCGGCTGCTTTCTAACGTTTATCTACAGGAGTGGCATTCAAAGTATCGAATAACTACACCTTCCAGGAGTCAGAACGGACGCTCAACCTGTTAGAACAGATGCCAGCCACAGACAATGCCCTACAGCTGTGCCAGCGCACGGAGCTGAGTATGAGCTGTCCTTATACATCACTGAGTCGCCTGAAGAATTTTCACTGGCCTCCACTCTGCCTGTGTCTCCTTGCTCAGCATACAAATGCATTATGATGAATATAAAAAAGTCTGGAAACTGCATCCCCTTCTTAATGAAAGTCTACTCCAATTCCATTCCATACTTCCCTTCCAGCGTCTGTAAAAAAGAACAAAAACCACACACACACACACACACACACACACACACACACACACGGGAACAGCAGTAGTGTGGAACGATTCTGTGTCGGAGACCATGTGGAAGTCATTTTTAACCCTGTTCTTAAATACGTATTTGGTAGATTAGTTTACAGTTCTGGTTTTGTCATCATACACATTTAGATCAAACTAAGAAAAAAAAATAGATGTTTTTCTTAAATTAGAAATGTAACAGGGGCACCTGGGTGGCTCCGTCGGTTGAGCGTCTTGACTTCGACTCATGTCATGATCTCACTTCGGCTTGTGAGTTCGAGCCCCGTGTCGGGCTCTGTGCTGACAGCTCAGAGCCTGGATCCTGCTTTGGACTCTCTCTCTCTCTCTCTCTCTCTCTCACTCGCTCTGCCCCTCCCTTACTCATGCTCTGTGTGTCTGTCTCTCTCTCTCAAGAGTAAGTAAAACATTAAAAAAATCGTGTTAAGAAATATATTGTTAATATTTAGGGAGCGGATGAATTTTCGAGGGCCTGTGTCACAAATTACCACAAAGTTGGTGGCTTAAAACAACAGATACTTATCTTCTTGCAGTCCTGGAGGCCACAAATACAAATTTAAGGTGTGGGCTGGGCCATCTCCCCCCTCCCCGCCCCAGAAGCTCTCTGGAAGATTCCATTTCTCACCTTCTGCCAGCTCCTGGTGACTGTGTCGTTTCTTGTGACGACGCCACACCAGGCTCTGGTTCTGGTTTCACATCCCCGTCTCGTCTCTTGCCTGTGTCTTCCTCACTGTCTGTGTGTCTTTCAGGAGGGCACTTATCATCTAATTCAGGGCCCACCCAAGTCATCCAAGATGATCTCCTCACTACAAGAGCCTTCACTTAGTTGTCTGCAAAGAACCTTTTCCCAAATGTTCCAGGGATTTGATGTGGATGTATCTTTTGGAAGGCCAGCATTCAACCCACTACAGGGAAGATAGGAACAAGAAAGGAGACAGACAGGGGCGCCTGGCTGGCTCAGTTGGTAGAGCATGTGACTCTTGATCTCGGAGTTGTAAGTGGGAGCCCCATGTTGGGTATAGAGATTACTTGAAAATAAAATCTTAATAAAAAAAAAAAGAGATAGAATCAGGAAAAAAACAAAACAAAACAAAACAACTAATGGAGAGCCTGAGTGTAAATTGTAGAAAAAAATGGTGAGGAAGGGAAAAAAAAAACAAAACCTGTTAAGTCTTTTTATAGATTAAATCTGTGTAGTAATATTTACCTAAGCATAGCTGTCTTGAATGGTTCCACTGCTTTGCCTTGTGTTGACATTAATATTTGGTATTTCTACTCTATCTTTCTCATAAGAGCTTAAGCACGCCATGAGCATTTCCAAATATCTACCCTTTGATTTTTTTAAGTTTATTTATTTATTTTGAGAGAGCGTACGAGTGCACGCTCACGAAAGCAGGGAAGGGGCAGAGAGAAAGGGAGAGAGAGAATCCCAAGCGGGCTCCGCACGGTCAGCACAGAGCCCAGTGGGGGGCTCAAACTCACGAATTGTGAGCTCATGACTTGAGCCCAAATCAAGGGTCCAACGCTTAACCGACTGAGCCACCCAGGCATCCCTATGCCCTTGGATTTTGTCTTCTTTTAAGCCTAATAACTGTTGAGCATTAAAAGTCGGATGGGCAGGGACAGGCGGAAAGCGGAACACAAGCTGAGTTCCGCCGAGTTGATCACAAACCGTTTCTCACATGTGGCCGTGGGGAATTTTACGGTTTCCGGTTGCCTTCGCATCATCACGACGGTGGTGTCCTCTGGAAAGCCCGATTTTCACACGCTGCCTTGCGGGGTGTAACGCTCCCGCCAGGCTAAAAGATCATCCTGGACCCCCACCCCATCGCCATGAACCCCTTCTAGCCTGTGACCTTGCACACTCTCCATGTGGCCACCACGTCTGTCACCACCCCTCTGCCCTCAACGCCTTCAGACCGACGTGCTTCACCACTTCCGTCGATTCCACATTAATCCCTGCAGAATTCCCTTTACACACGGCTCCCACTCTGAGTATTAAACACATATTTCTCCCTGGCTGCTTCTAGTTCTAAATTTGCGTGTTTCAGCTGGGTGGGTTCTGTAAGTCTCGTATGTCCTTTCGTTGGCTGCCTCCTCTCTCCTATTAATTTGTTATTAAAATTTTTTTAATGTTTATTTATTTTCGAGAGAGTGAGAGAGGGAGGGAGGGAGACACAGAATCCGAAGCAGGCTCCAGGCTCTGAGCTGTCTGCACAGAGCCCGACGCGGGGCTCGAACCCACAAAATGTGGTCATGTGGTCATGACCCGAGCCGAAGTCAGACGCTCGGCCGACTGAGCCACCCAGGTGCCGCTTTCCTATTAAATTTTAAGCTCTGGAAGATCAGGGGTCTTATCTGCTATTTACTTTGAAAATAGTATGTGTATTCAACTGGTAGGCAATTAATGCTGTTACCGGGCTGAAGCCTAGGGGATGGTTCTCAAACCCTGATGAACTACTGAGTCACGTGGAAGTCTTGCTAACATGCAGGTTCTGGAGCAGACCTTGAGACGCTGCATTTCTCCCAAGCTCTCAGGTGACCAGGATCTGCCCGTCTAGGGAACTGCACTTTGAGTAGTGAGTCTTAGGGCCCCAAACAAGTTTCAAGGAGGGGATTTACACGTTAAGTGTATCCTGAAGAAGGGATGGGAGCAAGACTGCCATGGGGCTAAGTGACACTGAGAGTGACCGCAGGGAAGCCTTCCTCACTTGGATGCTCTGGGTAAAAATCCCACACAGGCTGCGTTGAGAATTCCCGTTACAGGTGACATGATGTTCTGCACTGTTCCTTTTTAGTGCTTCCCTCCTTCCTTTTCAAATTAAAATCCCACAGCTCCTGGGTGGCTCAGGCAGTCGAGTGCCCAACTCTTGATTTCGGCTCAGGTCATGATCCCAAGGTCATGGGGTTGAGCCCCGCGTTGGGCAGCAGGAGTGTGGAACCTGCTTGAGACTCTCTCTCTCTCTCTCTCTCTCTCTCTCTCTCTCTGCCACCCCTCCCTCACTCACACACTCTCCTTCTTTCTAAAAAAAAAAAAACTCACAAAAAACCCTCTTTTCAAGAATGCTGTCGGATGACCGTTTTCTTTCATTATCCATACAGGAAGATGATTTTCAATAGCAACAGAGCCGAGCCATGATTGCAAGGATCGTAATTCACAGGTTTGTCTTGTGCGGTGACACAAACCCAGACTCTGTATGCACACCTCTCGGCATCAGGAGCCATAGGAACGTTATAGTAATGGATCAGAGGAAGGCTTCACTGAGGTGGCATTCAGGGTAGAGAGGAGGGTCAAGAAAAGATAACCGGATGTGTGTGTATCTGTCCCGCTGCCTGCTGAGGGTCACAGGAAGGACAGTGCCGGGAGCCACTGGGCACAGCCATCTTCTTCCAAACTCCCGCCAGCATTAAGGTTTCTTTCATCCTGGTCCTTTCTCCAGCCACCTTCTATTGTGACAATAGGAGACAGTGCCTTCTCGGCCTCCCGGTTGGGCCCGAGACACTACAAGTCCCACATCTTCTAAGACCAGCGTGGTCGCCTAGAACTTGCAGCATTGATGGAAATGTTTTACCCTCTGCCCGGACTGGTTCAGTAGCTACTAGGTACATGGGACTACCGGGCACGTGAACTGCGGCTGGGGCAACCGAAGGACTGAATTTTAGTTTTGTTTAATTTTAATCAACTTAAGTATAAATAGCCACCGGTGGCCAGTTAGAAGCTGCAAATTCAAGAAAGGGAGTTGAAGGAGATGAATCCCCAGCCAAGGATATGGCACTCAGAGGTATACCTTTGTCTTTTTGAGTTGAATAAAGAGCCCCCATAACGGTGGGGCATCGTTTTTAATATTTGAGCCCAAGCTGGCAGTCGCGGCCGTGTTCTCTGTGCTCTACCACTTGGCCAATTAAAAGAGAGACCCCCGGAGCCTGTAGGTCTGGTTTAGTGTTCCGTGAGTGCATAAAGGATTGCGGGCTTAGCTGTTTTAGTAGGACCATACGGGGTTAACGCAGGTCTCTTGGTCCGTGAGGCATTGAGTAAGGTGGGAAAAACATGCAATTTTAAAAAGCCGTTGAAGAAGAGACGCGTCCTTTTTTTCCCAGAAGGTAGTTAAGAGGTGATACAGTTTAGGGGAGGGATCTGAGGGTTTGGAAAAGAGAATAACAAAGGTTTGCCCGTAACACAACGCAATGCATTCTGTCGTATACCCCCACTGATCTAACAGAGGGGTCTTTTGCTATGTCTAGAGTAAGAATTATAATGAGCCAGGGACTGAGTGGTAGGAATCGGACACTGAGCGGATACAGTGAGATTTACCCGTGGCTGGTTCTCGGCTGGTAATCTAGGTGAGAAGAGAAGGGTCCCTGAAGGCCCCAGGGGACCCCAGGAGAGACTAGCTGTCTACTTCAAGAGCCTGCAACTCCAGCACGTGAATTCCACGTGAGTCTCTGGCACCTACTTCTCCAGCAGGCTGTGGCACCGCTTGACGTCCCAAACTACGTCATGAAGAAGAAACTGCTGATTTGGGCGGAACATTTTGCAGATGAGCAGCAATATCAATGAGGGAGTGGTGGCATTGCAATGATCAGACGCTTATTAGAACGCGGGAATTTGATATCCCCAGTGGACTGTTGGCATTTTTATGTGGGAGGGGTACCATCACGTGTGGAACTGGCCCAGTTGGAGGAGAGGCTAGCAGTGACTCGCCTTTGGGGGGGTGTCAGTCACAGGCTCTTATGAAATTAACTTTGGGGAAAATACCTAGAAACCACTAATACCTCCTTTGATAGTATTTCAGTGGCCTGGGGGAAAAAAGGGGTTAAGGTCGTGGTTCACAAGGAAGGAGGTTTAATAGGAAGCCGGAGCCCCCAGCCTGGGAGCTAGACCCCCTGGCTCTAAGCACCTGTTTTACCATTCATGCTTTGCATCAAGGTCACAGAGGGGAGCTTGTTAAAGCTACAGATTCCTGGCCCTCCACTGACCTCCTAAACCAGAATTCCAGTGCTCAGAGTCCCCGAAGCTCTACTTTTTTAAATGTTCATTTAGTTTTTGAGACACACACATACAGACACACAGAGCACAAGCAGGGGAGGGACAGAGACAGAGGGAGACGCAGAATCCAAAGCAGGCTCCAGGCTCTGAGCTGTCAGCACAGAGCCCGACACGGGGCTCGAACTCACGAACTGCGAGATCATGCCCTGAGCCGAAGTCAGAAAGCTTAACCGACTGAGCCACCCAGGTGCCCCAGATCTCTATTTTTTAAATAAGTACCCAAGGTGGTTGTGATTTGCGGCTTCTCCAAGCCTTAGTTCTCTGAAAGGTGATGCAGGATTTGGCAATATCCGAGTCAAGATTACCGTAATAGACATAGTATGATTTAGTTTTTGTAAAGCGCACGACAAACTGGATTAACTCGCATCGGTTACAACCCCACTGAGCCATGGGTTTGCCTTATTTAAGACACTCTCTCTTTGGACATCTCGATAGATGTCATTCGCCTGGCTGAGCCTTCTTCACCGTGCTAAGACAGCTGGGGGAACCTTCGAGCCAAATGAGCTGGGTTCCCTGAGTTGCAAGTTGTTTCTGAGGATTGATAAAAGCAGCCTTTCCTGTTCCGTGTTATTCTAAGTTTGAAGGACGCCGGTGGAAGGCCCCCTTCAGGTTGGGGGGATTTTTACACGGGGTGAAAAGATCAGTTATGCCCTAACAGGTTGCCGGCTCCGGCGAAAAGTCAAGGGCGGTGGGCTGGACCCAGCAGAGAATGGTGATGTGTTCTGGCCCACGAGAGGGGCGCTCGCACCCCGAGGGCTCCGAGCGCAGCTGCCTCCGGTGTGGCCCATCTTGCTTGCATTTGGCGGCGCGAGGCTCCAAGCCCAGGGGGAGGGGGAGGCTGGCGTCCTGCCCCCGAGCTGGAGAGGGAGCGAAGGTAGCTGCAAAGCCCAGCAGGCGCGAATCGCCGGGGCCCAGATTGACGGAGGGTGGGGCCGCGGGGAGGCAGTGCACGCGAGGCCGCGGGAGAGGTGGGCGCGCCGCGTCCCAGGTGCGACCGCGGAGCGCCTCCCGGAAGCCCTCCTCGCGCCGCGGGGTTCGGATTGGCTCGGGCGGCGAGGTCGGCGAGGTCGAGACCCTTTCGGCGCCTTCCCCACCCCACCCCCCTCGACCCGCCCCGCGGCGGTGGCGATGCCGTAGAGACGCGGGCGCGGGGCCGGGCGGGGGCATGCTGGCCGGGCGGCGGGGCGCGGGTGGCAGCGCGCGGGGGCCCGAGCGGCGCCCGGCCCGGGGCGCCCGGGGGCCGGATGGCGGAGCCCACGCGCGCCGCGGAGCCGGGGAGGTTTGCGCTCCGCTCGCCGCGCTGCAGGGAGGGCGCGGTGCCAGCAGCGAGCGCCCAGGGACCCAAAAAGAAAGCTTTTTATTTGCCGAAGATGAAGCCCCTGAAGGAGCCCGCCCCCAACAACAACAACGTGTCCTTTGTGATCCATTGTCAACTGGGCAAGGAGATCAAACACATTTGCAGCAACTGCAGTCGGGGGGAGGACGCCCGGGACGGTGAGTGCCGAGGCCCGTCGGGGCGGCGGCGAGCGCGGGAGGCGGGGAGGTGGCGCGGCCGGTCCCCCGTTTGGGGGCGCCGCCGGCGTGTCTCCCCGGAGAACTGCGGGGACATCCGCCTGCCCGGCACTTTGCGGAGTGCAGCCCGGAGCCACACCGGGACCGCATCCGAGCAGCTGTATTTGCAGCCTCAAATGAGGGCTTTGAAACAGTTAAATGGGCAGCTCTGGGATTTCCTCTCGGGGAGGTGGGGTTTGGGGAGGGGGGTGGGGTGGAGATTTGTCAGCGGTAGCATTATTAGCTTTAAAAAGGTGATTACACCTGCTTTCCTAGCTTTCCGGGCTTCTTAGCCATTCGTTCTCCCTCCCATCTTTGCGCTCTGATGGGCTTTGCCCGGGGCGGCGTTACAGATGTGGGGTTCGGGTGGGTTCACTTTGGAGAGGCGGTTCGGCCTCGGCCACGGCGCCCTGGAGACTTGTGGAGTTGTTGAATGATTTCTGTTTGGAGTGAAACATGGCTGTGATTTTTGGAGCGCAGCTGCCGGGGGCCCTCTTGGAATGATGCCCCAGTGGCCAAAACGTGGGAGGTGGGGGAGGGGCCTGCAGCGGCTTCCTGCAGGTGAGCCCGTGCGGGTGCGAGCCCGAGAGCTCCCCCAGACCTGATCTGAAGTGGGGCGGGGAAAGGGTGCCGGGCCGCCAGCGACTCTGGGCTGCAGGAGCCCAGAACGAGGGACAGCTGGCGCGGACCAGGCAGCAGCCTCTGCAGATGTGGACGCGCCCGTGCATTTGGCCGGAGCCTCCGGGCGGTTCCGAAGCAGCTCACAGAGCCGACTCCGGAGGGCCCCTGAAGGTCGCGGAAAAGTTTTGGGCGGTAGGTTTTGCAGGGAGAGCATGAGCTCCTGGCCAGCCACAAGCTCATGGCCTCGCTGACACGCACACTTGCTTGGGCAGGCAGATTTTCCCATCCACCAGGAGGGTTTCCCTTCTTCCCTTTGGAAGAACAGAGAGTATCCCTCCTCCGGTCCTTGTGGGCCTCTTCAAGTGCAGAGTAATGAAGCGACTGTGGCTTGGCTAATGTCTTTTCAAAATTAGAGTCCTGCCCGTGTAATGATACTTTTCTTTGATTAAACTGTGAGAGAGGCTATGCAGGATGGCACCAGGCATGCAGAAGGAGACCTGGGGCCCTCCTGGCGCACAGAGCACACCAGTGAATCTCCTGTGAGGTGTGGGGGAGGAGATCCTTTCATGAGAAGCACACACTTACCGACTTGCGGTTTGGTCCTTTGGGTACTGTATGAACTGAGGGCGCTTCTGGAATATAAACGGATGAACGGGATGACGCAAAAGCAGACTTTTGCCATGTAATGAATGTGATAGAGCATGAGATGCAGGCTGAACTGTTCAGTGAATCAGTCTGTGGACTGATGTGCTCCACACATGGGCTGCTCTCACAGCCTTGGGAGTTGATTTAAATTAGGATCGGGAAATGTGGCTACAGCAAGGAAAGGTTCCGTGTCTGCACTCAAGGATGCGTGGTTACCCAGGGGTATGAATGCTGTCCTTGGTACGCGTGTTGGTGCACACGGTCAGAGGAGGCAGGCTTGTATTTTTAGCTATGGCACCTATTTATGCTTGGGACACGCATCATGTCTGCAGTCTCAAACACCCTGGAATGGCTTAAGGAACGCCCTGTGGATGTTTGCGTATCCTCTGATGCAACTAAAGTATTTAATTCAAAGGATGCTAGTATGGGGGAGACCTCAGGTGACCGTGTCTAGGCGGCTAACCCTACCTTCCTAATGCGTGTGGTGCACTCCTGTAGTCCAGGAAATAGAAGGAGGTTGACTTTCGCCCTTCTTTTATGGCCGGAGCCCCGAACAGTGCTGCCCGCTGTCAAAGGGAAGGAAGTTCCAGTAAATTTCACTTCCTGCAAAGATGAACCTCGTAGGATGGCTTGTCATGAGTGAACTTTTCTGTTCGAGAAGTTCTCTAGAAGCTCCTTTCGACGTGACTCCTCTTTTCTGTATGCCGGGAGAGCCAGCTCTTTTGAAGGGAATGTGGAGGAAAGATAGTCCTGCAAGCAGATTTGGTGGGGCTCCACTGAGGAGGAGTTTTCTTGCGTTGTTGCCAGCACCATGAATGTGTCTGGTTTCTCGTGCGGCATTGAGGAGGCCACTTAGTGGCAACCCAGGAAAATTGTGGTCGAGTTGGCAAGTCTTCACTTGAAATGTTACGTGGGCAATATTTTATAGAGGCCTTGCTCACGGAGTCTCTCACTCGATTTCTTTATACAGAAGATGGCAGGGGTGCCTGGGTGGCTCAGTCGCTTAAGCGGCCGACTTCGGCTCAGGTCATGATCTCGCGGTCTGTGAGTTCGAGCCCCGCGTCGGGCTTTGTGCTGCCAGCTCGAAGCCTGGAGCCTGTGTCTCTCCCTCTCTGCCCCTCCCCCACTTGTGTCTGTCTGTCTCTCAAAAATAAAACATTAAAAGAAAGAAGATGGCAGTTATTTTAAACATATTTAAAAGCAAATTTTGTTAACTTTCAGTTAAAGACCACCTGCAACTAAAAATATTTGGCTAACATAGAATACACTTTAAAAAGAAGTATTTCTGGCTGAGCATTCATTAAAGGTGAAGTTACATTTATCAATTGCCATTTTACTTAAGAGTGTTAAAAAAAAAAAAAAGTTCCTGATATCTACTGACTAGTATTAAAGATGCTTTGCTGACCTTATTCGAAGTAAACTTTTATTTAAAAAAAAATTGTAAACTACAGGTCACCACTAATGGTCAACGATAGGTTTGTTTCGTTCATTTTTGCTGTTTTGGTGACATTACTGAAGCCATTTGCAAATCAGGAAACAAGCTTCTGTTGCATTTCAGTGCTAAAGGCCAAGTACACAGAGCAAGTACAGGGTAGAAGAAAGATTCAAACCCTCATATGTTTGTCTTTAAAATCAAGGTGCTTTCCATCTTGCCATCAAATTGATTTTAAGTGTCACCCACACTGAATGTAGAGCATTAGGTACTATGGTGTGTGTGTGTGTGTGTGTGTGTGTGTGTGTGTGTATGTTCTATACATGTGCAGAGTTAATAGACCATGTTTATTAGGATATGGAATTAGAATTGCAGAACTTCCTAGTACATTATTTTTTTTTAATCCGCCTTATCTACTTGACAGGTTGGAATTGGTAGGAACAGAGGGAGAGAAAGTTTTAGCTAAGTAGATTAGAAGTAATGCACATTGTAAAACTATAAGAAACATAGCTAAATCATCACAGAACTTGCATTGGAAGTCAATATGAGAATAGGATTTAATTTACAAATAGTTGAAAATCAACTTTAAGGAGGAATCTATTCTAGAAGGCAAGGTATTTCTGTATATAATTTTGTACATACATACTGTATTTTCTATTCTTATTTGAATCCCTTTTAAGTCTGTTAATAGGGAGGGATCACCATAGGAATTATAACATCATGAATCATTACTAAGATGTAATGTCAAGTAATTGTAATAGAAATAAAATATTTTTAACATTTTAGAACACTTTTTAGGACAATTTTGAGGGACACCTGGGTGGCTCAGTCGGTTAAGCGTCTGACTCTTGATCTCAGCTCAGGTCTTGATCTCAGGGTTATGAGTTCAAGCCCCACACTGGGCTCCACACTGGGCATGAAGCCTGCTTAAAACAAACAAAAACAAAAAGAACAAAAATACTTGGAAGCTTCTGTCTTATGGTGGCATATTTTAAAAGTAATCAAATGATTTAGAGATAAGACCTACTGATTGCAGGTTGCTGTGCCTTTCACATATGATTGATATGTGAAATATGTGAATATTTCAAGGTTGCCATTTTACTAAACATGATTTCTACTCAAATATTCACATAGAAATTCACGAATCCATTGACTCACTAGATACATTTCCAAATTTTGTTTACGGATTAGAAATATTTTCCGTGTTTCCTAGTGGATTCCATTTGGAACTTTTTTTTTTCAAAAAAAATTTTTAATGTTTATTCATTTTTGAGACAGACAGAACAGAGACAGAGCATGAGCAGGGGAGGGGCAGAGAGCAAGGGAGACACAGAATCTGAAACAGGCTCTAGGCTCTGAGTTGTCAGCACAGAGCCCGACGCAGGGCTCAAACTCATGGACTGCGAGATCATGAGCTGAGCCGAAGTCGGATGCTTAACCGACTGAGCCACCAAGGCACCCCAAGAACTTTTTTTAAGTGCATTTATTTTGAGAGGAGGAGGGGAAGAGAGAGTGGAAGAGAGAGAATCCCAAGCAGGCGTCTCACCATCAGCACAGAGCCTGATGTGGGGCTCGAACCCACGAACCGCGACATCATTAACCTGAGCCGAAACCAAGAGTTGGATGCTTAACCGACTGGGCCACCCAGGTGCCCCTCCAATGGAAACTTTTAGAGTGACAACAATTTGTCCTAATATTCCTCTGTGATGGACTCTAGGGTTCATTCAGCAAGATAGCCTTTTGGGAGAGAATGCCTTTTGGATTTCTGTGGTTCAGAGCCCTCATTTTGCAGGTGAGAAAATTGAGGTGCATAATGGTCAGGCAAACAGTCCCCCGTGGACCCAATTACCACTCGGTGTCAGGGCTACTAACCGAACCTGTTCCTTCGTGAAGGAAGCCGTTTCTAGTAATGGCCCAAGACTGGCTCCTGACTTCTGCACTCACTAGCTGGGTCACTTTAGGATACCACGGTATCCTTTCCTGTGTGTGCAGAACGAAAGCACCCATTTCTACTCTACGTTTAAGAGTTAAAACCCATGCCTCTAATTAAAGTCCGGTGGAGTAGAAATGAGACTAGGGAAGAGCCCCTTCAGCATTGCACAAGTCAGGAGAATTTTGTTGTTGTTTTAAAGCCTTCGCAACGGTGACCAGTTATGTTCTAGGTAAAAAGACTCACGTGTAGATCTGAATTTACAATGGCTAAGCTTTTGTTTTTGGTCTGTTGAGTAATCAAAAAAACGGGCAAGGGGAGATCTAGTTGTTTCTCCGAGAGGAAGAGGAAAGGCCAGGAGCTGAAGGAAGTAGTGACTGGAGGGATGTCTGGGTGGCACAGCGAGTTAAGCGTCTTGATCTTGGCTCGCGTCGTGATTTCGCGGTTCATGAGTTTGAGCGCTGACGGTGTGGAGCCCGCTTGGAGTTCTCTCTCCTTCTCTCTGCCCCTCCCCCGCTTGCCCTCTCTCTTTCCCTCCAAAAGAAAGAAAGAAACACTAAAAAATATACTTAAAAAAAAAAGAGAAGTGATCGGAGGATTTAATGGACGTGGGCCTGACGAGCCCTCAGAGTCAAAGGGACGGCTCTGGAGGACATGGTCCTCCAGCAAGAGACGGAGGCAGGAAACTGCTTCCTTAAGGTCAGGAGAGCCTAGGAAAAGCTCTGACTTGGGCTGAGCGTAGAGGCTGTGTGGAACCCTGGAAAGGACACTCGCTCAGCCAGTAGGGCAGAACGGAGAGGAAGGGCTTAGCAAGATGTTGGGACTGGTGTACTGAGGGGGGAATGTTAATGCAGTTGGGTTCTTAAAACTTTCTTGCAAAGTGTCATGGACTCCCGTTGGAGCCGTTGACTGATTGTCTCACAATAGTGTTAAAATCAGCAGCTGGAGTGTGCCAGGCCCCCTTGGCTTAGCGATAGACACCAACAGGTACAACAACCAGTTACGGCCTTTGAAGAGTCTGGACTTGAGTGAGAACAGCAGGAAGTAAACTGCTGAATTACCAGAGGGAGCCATTAACTGTGTGTGAGTAAAGCAGGAGGGCTTCCTAGAGGAGGTGGTATTTGCAATATCACAATAGAGGAGTCCTTCCGGTAAGGGGAAAAAAAACCCAACAAGACATACGCAAACGATGGAAGCTATAAAAGAGCATGGCTAGCTCAGGAAAAGGGAGAAGTTCAGCAGGTAGAATTTGAAATGGATGGGGAAACGAACATGACTTCGTTTGGAAACATACGTTTTTTCCAGCAATATGTGAAGCGTTTTTGTGTGCCATGTTAAGTTTTGGGAATATAAAAATCAGTAAGACTGTATGGTCTTTGCCCTCAAATAGCTTATAAAATTTTTTTTAATGTTTATGTATTTTTGAGAGAGAGAGGGAGACAGAGTGCGAGCCGGAGAGGGGCAGGGAGAGAGGGAGACACAGAGTCTGAAGCAGGCACCAGGCTCTGAGCTGTCAGCACAGAGCCCGACACGGGGCTCGAACCCACGAACCGCGAGATCATGACCTGAGCCGAAGTCGGACGCTTCACCGACTGAGCCACCCAGGCACCCCTACCCTCAAGTAGCTTACAAAGTAGTACAGGGAGATGCGTAGACAAGTGTGTGTGCAGAAGTTTTAAAAGGGTTTGAGAGAGAAAGGTATTGTTTGAGAAGCTGAAAGTAGAGAATGGTCAGCCCCACCCTGGGAACGAGGGAGGTTAGGAAGATCCCGGGACCATTTCCAGAGTTTGGATTCCACCCAGTGAGCGCTGAAGGCTGCACACAGATTTTTTTAAGCAGAGGTGGTGTGAACAAGTTACCTTTTAAAAACTATTAGGGAAAATCTTACCCATATGCAAAAGCAGACCGAAAAGGATAAATGAGCCCCTCTAAATTTATCACCCCCATTCCCCAGCTCCCGTGTTAGGTTGAAGCGCATTGTGAGTGGGTTTTTATGATGGTGTTGCTGGCAGACAAGAGAAAGGTCCCTAATGCCACAGCCACTCAGAGTTCAAGAAAGGGCGTTTCAAGACCTTGAGCGGTGAGTGTCCAAAGATCAAGATTCTGTGATTCTGTCACAGACCCTTAACAAAGCCCCAGGAACACCTTCCGGCACCAGCGGCTCAGAGTCACGTGGCCTTATTTTTAGCAGAGCTTTGAACTCCTGTGTGATTTGACTAATAATTTCCCCTTCCATTTTAATGTCTTTTGTTCTGCAGACGGCATCTGTAAATACTCCCTTCGTTCAGGAGAAAAGATGTTAAAAATATTTGTAAGATCTGTAGCTTGAAATATACCCACGTGTCTAAGGGAGATAAAAAGGATTCATACATAAGATCTATATATGAAACCGTATTGGTGGAAGGAGGGATCGATAACGTGCTTACCGGCTCCAAGCTTTCATTTCTGCAGTTTGCTAATTCATAAGAACGGCAAAAAACCTTTTTGGGCTTCCGTAGGTGTTTAGAGTTTCAAGTCCTGTGTGAAAGGAGGGGCGCAGTGAGCCAGTTAGCAGTTACCTCTGACGGCTCGGAGCTCTGTGCCAAGTAAGCATTTGTGTTGAAATTGTTGTTACCGCCAGAGGCCCTGGGGGAGCACAAGGGATGAGCTTCCCTTCGACCAGCAGGTTGATAAGGGAGAGAAGGAAAAGGCCAAAGGGCTGCAAGTTGCAAAGATCCGGGTAAGCGAACCAGGAGCTGAACAAGAATCCGGTTGTCGGGATGGAAACAGAACAGTGGAGATTCTCCGCCTCGGGACACGACAGCCGGAACGCTCGCAGTAGACTGCGTGCAAGAGACAACGTGATGGTGGCTTTGGCCGTCATTTCTACCTCGGAGGCTGGAGGAAGGGTAGAACACGGCCATTGATTGATTCGCCTAACAAGCATTGATGGCGACCGTGAACTTGACGTGTGAGCTAGCTAGAGGATGAGTTTGTGCTGTGGGAACACCTAGCAGAGGGCTACCTTCTTGCTATGCAGAGGTGGACTGAGGACGCTGCGGATGCCTAGGTGGGGGGAGGGGGGCTCCACCTTCTTGAGAGAGAAGTCTAGAGTCGGGGAGAACGGCACGTGACCTCAGTCGTGGTGGGTGAATAGCATTGGTCTGGCAGAGCTACCTGAAGGGAAGTGTCCCTCAGGCGGGATCCAGAGCAGAGACAGGAATGGGTTCAGAGGCCCTGGGAGGGGACATTAGTTATAAAGTGCTCGGGGCCAGGGTCTTTCTTATCTTTCCTCCTCGCTGCTGTGTTTTCAGCGGCCGGAACGCACACAGATATTAGGCACTTAAACTATGTTCATCGTAAGAATATACAAGTCAATTTACGAATGTTTCATCTGTTTGGTAAATACGTGTTTACTTATTAAAGTGACTGCAGGGACAGTGGGGTGATAAGACTGGAGTGGGGGGATGGGGATGGGGAGTGCACCTAGGAAGGTGAGACGGGAGGCTGGGTCGAGGTCTTGACTACCAGGCCAAGGAGCTGGGACACGGGCTGTGAAAGGATGCAGGAGGCCTAGGAAGATTTTCAGAGTGTGCAAAAGTTCTTTCTAGATTTACGGCTTTTTTTTTTTTTTAATATCAAGGCACAATTGACAAAATGGCGTAAGACGTTCAAAGCGCATGTTGTGATGATTTGATATACGTTGTGAAGAGTCCCTCCGTCTAGTTACTGAACGTATGTCATCACCTCCCATAGTTACCTCTATTGTGCGAGAACACCGACGTTCTCCTCCCTTAGCTAATTTCAGTTATACGTGCAGTGTTAACAGCGTGCAGTATTTGTCTTTCTTTGTCGGCGGTATCTCACTTCGCGTAGTGCCCTCAAGGTACACATCCGTGTTGTTGCAAATGGCAGGATATCCTTCCTTCTCTTGACTGGATAATACTCCGTTGTGTATAGACCACATCTTTATCCATTCATCCAATGATGGACGATTAGGTTACTTCCAACTCACGGTTACCGTGAATAATACTGCAGTGAACATAGATGTGCAAATACCTCTTCAGTATCCAATCTCTATTTCCTTTGGACATATACCCAGAAGTGAATTGCTGGATCATATGGCAGTTCTATTTTCAATTTATCGAGGAACCTCCATACCGTTTTTTCTGTAGTGGCTGCGCATCCCTTTACGTGGTCACCAGCAGTACGTAAGGGTCCCCCTTTCTCCACATCCCCGCCCACACGTCTTGTTTTAGTTTGTGTAACACAAGAGCCATTCTGACAGGTGTAAGGTCATAGCTTGTGTGGTTTTGATTTGCGTTGTTCTGATAGTGACGTTGAGCGCCTTTACCTGTACCTGTTGGCCATTTGGAGTCTTTGGAAAAACGCCCATTCAGATTCTCTGCCCATTTCTTCATTGGATTATTTCCTGTTTCGCTGATGAGTTGTATGAATTCTTTTTTTTTTATATATTTTGGATACTAACCCCCTCATCGGATATATGATTTGCACATATTTTCTCCCATTTCGTAGATTGCCTTTTCATTCTGCTGGTGGCTTCCTTTGCTGTGCAGAAGCTTTTTGGTTTGATGTAGTCCCAATAGTTCCTGTTTGCTTGTTGCTTTTTGCTGTTGGTGTCAAATCCCAAACAAAACAAAACAAAACAAAACACTGCCAAAACCCATGTCGAGGAACTTCTTCCCTCTCATCTAGGAGTTTCCTGGCTTTAGGACTTACGTTCAACTCTTTAATCCATTTTGGATTGATTTTTGTGTGAGGCGCGGTCCA
The DNA here is from genome assembly GCF_022079265.1 of Lynx rufus. NCBI lineage: Eukaryota > Metazoa > Chordata > Mammalia > Carnivora > Felidae > Lynx > Lynx rufus. Next base: position 130,724,285 of record NW_025814878.1, read on the forward strand.
GTTTCACGCTATTGCATGTGGTTGTCCAGTTTTCCCACCACCGTTTCTTGAGGAGATGATCATTTCCCCCACCGTATATTCGTGGCTCTTCTGTCATAAACTAATTGACCATAGTGCATGGACTTTTTTCTTTCTGGGCTCAGTATTCTCTTTCATTGATCTGTGTGTCTGTGCCAGTAGTAACACACTGTTTTGATTACTATCGCTTTATAATATAGTTTGAAACCAGGAAGTGTGATGCCTCCTGCCTTTTCTTTCTTTAAGAACACTTTGGCTCTTTGGGGTCTTTTATGGTTCCATACAAATTTTAGGGTTTTTTCCCCCTATTTCTATGCAAAATGTCACTGGAGTTTTAGGTGCTTTGGGATGTAATCCATACACTATATAATTCATCCATTTAAAGTGTGTAATTCAGGGGCACCTGGCTGGCTCAGTCGGTTGAGCGTCCAACGTCAGCTCAGGTCATGATCTTGCGGCTCGTGAGTTCAAGACCCACGTCAGACTCTGTGCTGACAGCTCAGAGCCTGGAGCCTGCTTCAGCTTCTGTGTCTCCCTCTCTCTCTGCCCCTTCGCCCCTCCCACTCTGTCTCGCTGTCTCTCAAAAATAAATAAACGTCAAAAAAAAATGTACTTCAGCAGGTTTTAGTATATTCACAGGGCTGTGCATACATCACCACAGTGGATGTTAAAACGTTTCATTACCCAAAAAAGAAACCTTGCCACCCCCAGCCTGTCCCTGCAATCCGCCTATCCTCCACTAACCCTAGGTAACCACCAGTCTACTTTGTGTTTCTATAGAAACAGTCTATAGACAACAGTTCTATAGACGACAGTCTACTTTTCTGTTTCTCTGTGCATTTCGTGTAAGTGGAAGTTTGATCCATTTCAAGGTTGATCCGTGGCGTAGCATGTATCACTACTTCATTTCTTTTTATTGCTAAATTATTGCATGGATGTGACACGTGGTGAATAATACTGCTCTGAGCATTCACGTACAAGTTTTAGTGCAGACGTAAATTTCATTTCTCTTGGGTGTTATACCTAGGAGTAGAATTGCTGAATCATATGGTTATGCCACTTACCCATCTGAGGAAGTGTCAGAGTCTTTTTCAAAGGGGCTGCCATGGTACCTGAAGGTTCCATTCTTCCACATCCTTTCTAATCTTTGTCCCCTGTATTTTTGATGATAGCCTCTCTAGAGGATTTTTGAGAAAGAAAGAAGGTTCTGAGTTGGTGGTCAAGAAGAGAGTTAATTCACTCCATTTAAGGAAGCCAGTAAGGTTTCTTTCTTTTTTTTTTTTTTTAGAAAGTCTAGACGTCTTACATAAATCTATCGCACTTTATTTATTTTTTGAGGGTTTTTATTTTAAGAGCGAGACCGAGTGCAAGTGGGGGAGGGGCCGAGAGAGAGGGGGACACAGAATCTGAAGCAGGCTGCAGGTCCTGAGCTGTCGGCACAGAGCCCAATGCTGGGCTCGAACTGACACGCTGTGAGATCATGACCTGAGCCAAAATCAAGAGTCAGATGCTTAACCAACTGAGCCACCCGGGCGCCCCTGAAGTTCAACTTCTCAAAGTGATTAATTAAATGTGAAAATGATTCTTCCAGAAACATCTGGGCAAAAACCAACACCCAAAGCAAACTGTCAATTCGTTAAAAAGGGCAAGAGGAGATTATGCGGTGGAGAGTGTTTGAGTAGCATTAGGAAGTGTTGGGAACCCACTTGGGTCACCGTCACCCTGAATTTTTTCCACTTGTAAAACGAATTTACTTCTCTTCCTTAAACATGTTGCCAAAGTGCCTGAAACCCAGCTAATCAGAGCTTGGTAAGCTTTGGCTCATGAGCCCTCTGCCTGTTTTTGTAGGTCGAGGAGGTTTTTGGTTTTTTTGTTTATTTGTTTATTTTGTTTGTTTTACAATTTCAGATGGTTGACCAAAATCACAGGAAGAGTAATATTTAGTGACATGACATTTAGGTGAAATTCAAATGTCGGTGTGTATAAATAAAGTTTTATTGGAACACAGCCACGCACAATCATGTATGGACTGTCCATGGTGGCAGCCGCACAGCTGAGTAGTTGCAACAGAAACCCCATAAAACCTCCAGTATTTACTCTCTGACCCTCATCAAAAAACTTTACTGATCCCTGACTGCATGAAAATTCCTCTAATGAGATGATGCCGCTTCTAACCATCTCTGCACAATATCTGATTCTGAGTCCAGGGGGACCCTGGCAACATCTGTGATGCTCACCCGAACCTGCAGTTCTGGTTTTTATAAAGGGCTACTTGATGTCCTAGGGCGTCCAGAGGGACAGATTTAAAGTGAAAATCCACCCAAAAAGAAACCGCTCCTGGGAATTGGGTTTGCAGACTCTCTTTGCTCCCCACCCCCACCCTGACCTTTATGTGGGCTTGAGGCTGGCACATTTTACAAAGGGAGTGGATTTCAGATCCCCACGTAAGAGTGAACCATCTTGACTCTGCTATTGTTTCCGCATGAACTTGAGAATAATCGCCTCCGCTATCTTGGCACATGGAGATTTGCCTCCACAGTAATTATTTTGCAACCCACAAGAGTGATTATAAAATCAAATAATTATCTTCTAAACAAGCTGCAACCCCAGCCGTGGTTCTTGAAGGGGGAGGGGTGCTCCCATTCTTTAATTTTCATTTTTTAGACGTATAACATTTCTGCCTCCCTTGTCCCCCCTCTCCCCGTACCTCAGTTCTTGTGTTATTTCAAGTACAATAACCATCTATAATGAAGCAATAGCTCCTTTCGATGCAGCCTCTTTAAAACTGTAGCCCTGCTCCAAGTTTAGGAGCAGAAAGAGAAGCCAGCAAGAAAAGGGAAAAGCAAAACCTGATTTAATTTGGTGGGGGGGGGGGGGGTACCAGGAAATAAAATTGCAAAAGGGAAGATCCGCCTACCTAACTACATTCCTGGTGTTGGTTTGAATTACTGAGAGCCGCATTGTAGCGAGGACTCCAGATTCTGAAGGTTTTCTCGGTAAGAGCTGGCACCGGTATTTCCTGGCACAAAGGGAGGAACGAAATCCGCTCACACAGTTAGCAACCATCCATCGCTGACAGGCTGGGCACATACCAGAATTGGGTTATCGCACGAGAGACTTAAAGTCTGTGTATGGGTGTTTGTCTGACATAACGCAGCAGACACTGTATGTAACGCTTATTTATATGTTGGGAAATTGGTACCTGCCTGATAAACTGAGCTTACTTGCATGTGACGAAAGGGCGTATAGAGAAGCAGATCTTAGTGACCGGGGCCATCACAGATTTGCGCCCTCAAGAACGACCCTCTGCATATTTCAGGAACTCCTTAACTTGTAACTTTCTTTGCCAGCCCATTAAAGTCAAACACGCCACCGCCGGGAACTCACGCCCCAAATGAACACACGGTGAACCTCTTGGCTTGCCCAGGGCCCTAATGTTGTGTCATCCAGAATGAATAGTATGGTGCAGTTTCCTACCAGCCACGGTATGAATTATTCATGCACTATTAAGCAGCCTGTGGTCAGAACACCACAACCCAGAGTAAAAGTGAATACAAAAGAAGAGATTTTAATATTTGCAGCTGAAAGAGCCCTTTGCAGTGGAAGTAGAGACGATGGGCTCCTGGACCCCTCCCGGCCTTTCTCGAGGTCTTTGAGGTTGGATCGTGAATGTATATGTAGATTTCCTGCGATAGGACAAGAAGAAATAGCTTGGACCACCCGGGGACTGTAGTAGTTCATCAGATTGCATGCCTGGGTTCATTTTTCAAGTTTTTTCTAGAAGGCAGAAGAGGGGGAGCATATAGAAAAGGGAATATCTGTATTCATAAAGAAATAAAAGACAGCATAACCAAGGAGAAGAGGGATTCTTGGGAAGAAAACGTAGAAACTTTGGAAGACCAGGTATATATATACATATGTGTGTGTGTGTGTGTGTGTGTGTGTATATATACACACACACACATATATACATATATATGTATATATGTAGATATATACATATATATACATACATACACACACACACATACACACACACACACACACACATACACACACACCAGATAAGAAGGGGGTTGTTCTCTCTGCCCTCCCATAGCGTCCTAGAATCCCAGAGCTTTTTAGAACCACAATTTAAATGCCGTTCTCTGCTCTACTCCATTTAGATGAGACACAGTGTATTGTAGAGTGATTATTTCTCGTATATAAATATCAGGTCATAACAGGGGATTGCACCCTTAATTTTAATTCCGTGGAGGTGATGAAATCTCTAATAGAGCAGCTGTGATGTAAATAAGGTATAACCAAATAGGTTACAAGGAGTGCGTGTGCGCGTGGTGGGGGGAGGCAGGGAGGGAGGGAGAGATACCCTAGGGTAGAGTTAGCTTTGGGAAATTGTACAAATCAGGTGAGGAATTACATCATGTATAAATGGGTAGGAATATAACATTTTTAGGTTCAAATTATTTCAGTAGGAATGTTTAATCACACACCAGCATTAATAATCACCTCTTAAAAAGCTGCTTAAAATGAAATTGGATCAGGTGTACAATCCCTTTTTCTCCCTTCTTCTTGTCGATGGCTCTGAAATTCACCATTGGATTTACAAGCAAGTGTTGAAGACCAAAGAGGAGTGACATTTAGCGTTGACACGGTAAGTGTGACAGATGGGTCAGTGTGTGTTACCAGCTCAAAGTACATAAGTCCCCGCGAATGAAATGGCCCACATTTACTTTGAAAATATCAGAGCCTAAATTACAGTAAGATTTAACTGGGAGGATTTCCACCATGGTTTTGGAAAGCAGACGCGGCTTATTTTTATTGCAAAATCCTAAGAGTGCAATTCCTGGCAGTGTTTACCAGAGAGAAGGAATTAGCAGCCTCATGGGGGAGGGTTAGGAAAACAGAGCACCCTGTGGGAATGAGCTCCTGCATCTCGGTGCCAAGAGCCTCAGCCGAAGCTGACCTCAGACAAGCCATTCAGTCCCAACCTCTGGTTTCCTTCTTGCGAAAGGGGGTGAAGGATAGGAGGCCCCGTTGCTGGTTTTTCCAGAGGGTCTCCAGACTGTGCAGGAGGCAACCGGGACGTTTTCGGAAGGAAACACAGGACTGTGTTGTGCACTTTTTATAGCCACGGCACTGGCTTGCCTTACACATTCCAGAGGGAGGAAGGAGAGGCGTTTCTCTTTGCGTCTTCTCCTCGCCGTTCGTTAGCGATGGTGAATGGAAGAAGAGAGGACCGGACTGGCTGTATGTCCTGTAGGACTAGAGGAATGACCGCCGTTTTGTTTCAAGGGGAAAGAGCAGAGAGGTCCCCTGAGCGAGATGAACAGATGGCATCATCGTTGCTGCTACACTGCTTCTGGCTGTGAGTGTCCTCACCCCCGTCCCCAGCCGAGCCCTTTCAAGCCGTGCAGGTCACAGAGCCGTGGGGGGCTCTGAAGAGCAGTCCGCAGAAGGCTGATCTACAAGATGGGGGACCCTGCCGATGACCATTCTTCCTACTGGAAAGATAAAGGCTACCCGTTCTTCAGCAAGGGCGGTGGGCTGAGGTCCTCTGGGAAGTACAGATCGTCTTCGGAATTCACAGCCCTCTGCTGTTCAACTAAATCCACGCACAAACCGAAGAGTTTTAAAAATGAGCATCTCTGTCCGTGACCTAGAGCTACAAGATGTTGGAGTAGAGGAGGGAGCAGGGAAGTTGGGAGCAGGGAGCAGGGAGTTGGAGTAGATCAGTGGGTGCTAAAACTGGGGTACTTTGCACCTCCACCTTGGGTCTTGGTTCTCTCCCTTACTCAGCTGCCTTATGAGTATTCAGGATCATAATCTGTTGGGTTTTTAAAAGTTTAAATTTGCCTTACTGCTTGTGAGAAAGTGATTTTTTTTTTTTTTTTTTTTTTTGCCTGGGGTGTAAATATGTTAAGGTCTGTGCTGTTACAACCAAGCCAACGTAATAAGGCAGGAAAGACCAATTCTGTGCCATTTGGAAATGCGGTCTCCTCGGATTCTGGGGTCTGTGTCATATTCCAGCAGAGAACCCGCGGAAAGCATTCCCCTTCCTGCCAAAGACGTAAAGCCCAGGGAGGGGCTGTGCCGTTCTTCTCTTTTGCGTCCCACAGGCAGCTCTGATTACAGTGTGAGAAACTTTACAATTCAAGTTCTAAAGTTCAGTGTCGAGATTCTTGTCAACCGTAACGAGATGTTTTCCTGGATGTAGCCCACATAACACTTGTCCCTTGGGATGGTTATAGGCGGTACGTGAAAAATTTCAAGACCAACCTAATTTGGAAAACTGAGCTAAAACAAAGTTGGGTAGATTGTTTTAGTCTCTGAGCCCTTGGTACGCCCATGCGCTTTATGAAACCCCAAGAACAAAGGGTATATACTTATTTACCCAAATTACCGGGGTTTCTTTTGTTGTCGTTTCCGGGGGTGGGGAGACCATCACAAGGGATCAATGCCCCCGGGGACAATTAGTGTGCTGTTGCAGAATCCTGCCCTAGAAAATACCATATTGGCCGAATAAGTTCCCCCACTTTGAGAGATACAGAATGAAACAGAGCAGTGAGGCTCATCCACGAATATTCCCTTCTGCCAGAAGTTATTAGCACTACACTTGACATGCTAACAGAACTTCCGCTTTTGCTGACTATATTGGCTCAGTGATATATATATCTATATCTATATCTATATATATATATATATTTTTTTTTTTTTTTTTTTTTGGTGAAAAGTCCTCTGGATGCACATTGAACTGTTGGATTGATTGTACCCGTGCTTCAGGCAACCCAGGCCTCGGGGACTTCCTGTGGTGCTAGTCAGGCGATAGAACCATATGGCACGGCCGGGGCTTCTGGAGACCTGGGATCTCCACGTGTGGGACATTTTAGGTCACTGATACTCAACTGCAGGACTGTTGACATCTTGGACTGGACGGTTCTTTGCTGGGGGTGGCGGGGTCTTTGCGCGGTAGGATCCTTAACGGCACCCCTGGTCTCTACCCACTCCATGCCGACAGTCTTAAAAATGTACCCGGGATTTTATTCAATCAGGTATGGTGAGGGGACAGACGCGGAGACTGCCTCTGAATGAAGAGTTGCTTACAATTTGCAAGAGGAGGGGGCCACATGGGGAAGTAGTGGGGCTGGTCAGGAGGCAGAAAGACCGAGGGGAGAGCCTCGATCAGAGCTTTATTGTGGGTTTTTTGGTTTTGGTTTTGGTTTTGCAGGGAAGGACTGTGCAAGTCAGGGTAGGCAGTACTGAACGTCAGGTTGGATAGTCTGAGTGGTCTGTGACTGGCTCCAAGCTGTAGAGTAGTCTCTGGCTGTGGGTGCCTGGCCCTGGGGTGATTTAGGACAGAGGTGATACGAACTTGGCGTATGAGAATTAGACAAACGGAGGCAGGGGTTTGCGGTATAAGCTTTGGATTGGTTGGTTTGCGTATGAAAGACACTCTAGGGATCAGCTAGTCTCGGGAGGGGCAGTCCCTCCGGAAGCCTGGATGTCAGAGCATCACAAAATCCAAAAAAACCCATAAAAGACGTGATTAATACAGTCACCTCTCGGTTGTGACAACCCAAATGTCTCCAGACATTGCCAGGTGTCCTTGGGGGTGGAGGGGGGGATGGGGAAGGGCGCAATCACCTCTGGGTTTAAGAGCCACTGATGAAGGGCCAAAGTGGGTCGCTCCAGCTATGAGTCATCTTACCCAAGCAAGAGAGCAGTGTGGACTAAAGTCCCAGGAGAAGGCTTTGTGTGAAGGTGTTGATTTGGATTGGCAGAAGTCAGGAAGGAAGAAGTCCTAAATGGGAGGGATTCACAGGACCTGGAACCCAGAGGGTGGGGAGGGGAAGACTTCAGTATACTGAGTTTTTGGATGTTAACCATAACACCTCTTATCCATTTACTGTACGCCCAAACCCTGTACCGGTGACAGGAATCGTGTACTTAATCTTCCCAAGAGATCAGTAACATTGATCTCCTCTTGACAGAGAAGGAAACTGAGACTCAGAGGGATTCAGCGGCAGGCTGGGTCACACTGGTGGTACGTGTGGGGGTTCAGATTTGAAATCAGGTGTCTGTGATTAGAAATAACGTCAGGTAAGGTGAAAGGATGTTACATTACAGACAGAAATGCCTAGATTTGGGGCGCCTGAGTGGCTCTGTCGGTTGAGCACCCGGTTTCAGCTCAGGTCATGATCTCTTGGTTCGTGAGTTCAAGCCCCGCGTTGGGCTCTGTGCTGGCAGCGTGGAGCCTGCTTGGGATTCTCTCTCTGTCCCACTCTCTCTCCCCCTCTCCCTCTCTCTCTCTCCCCCTTTTTCCCTCCCTCCCCCTCTTTCCCTTGCTCATACTCTGTCTCTCAAATAAACAAACATTAAAAACAAGTGTCTAGCCTTAAAGCACAGCAGCAGATTCCCCAGCAGGGGACAGGTAGGATGTAGAGGAAATCTGTTTATCTCACGGCAGGCATGGGGAGCTGGCCGCAGGTGGCCTGGGGTGCTACGCAGCTGGGCGAGACCAGGTAATCCAGGTGTGACGATCTGTGCCAGGCCAAGGGTGACGATGGTAGGATTTTGTGGATGAGCAGACGAAGGCTCAGAGAGGTACAGTGACTCGCCCCAAATCTGACTCCAGAGTCACGCCCCGAAGCATGTTATTAATACTCAGCGGCTGGGTGCTTCTGACAACTTTATCTCCTGTCATCGCTGGGTACACTCACACATTCTGTGTCTCCAAATATTAATTCTACTTACTGAACAAATGAGACAGAATTCTGTTACTTGATTCAACATCATGGAGACATCTTCCTTAAAAAGACAAAAGGGTTTTCAAATGTCTTTGAGCCCTTGGTTGGCTTGGGAAAACCTACTCCTTTTCTGGAATCCTAGCCCCTGAGCATAGTTCCCAGAAAGCCATTCTGCCGTGTGTGTGCCTCAGTTTCCCCTGCTCGCCTGTGAGCTCCTTGCGGGCAAGATTGTGTTTTATTCATTTTCATATTCCTGGCGCATGACTAGTTCCCGGCGGAAAATCAATACTGTTTGGTTTTTGCTTTTTAATGATTTCAGACTGTGAGGAAATCATTTTCAGTACGTTTCATGTGTGTAACATCACCATGCTTCAGGTGAACTCTGTACAGAAGAAAAGGACGCTGTTTAGCCTTCAGCATGGCTACAAAAAATAGAAGCAGGGAGTCATGAGGAAGGGAAATGAAGCTTCTTCGTGAGGAAGTGTGAGGGCAAAGACTTCCAAGACCTGAATGTACGGAGCACAAGGTCAAGTTGACGTTACTTAGAGATTAGACAGGCGTTGGCAGACTTTGTAAAGGGCCAGATAGTAAACATTTTAGGCTTTCACCATATGGTCTCTGTTGCAACCAATCAATTCTGGCGTAGCTCAAAAGCAGCCATAGGCAATGTAGAAATGCAAAAACATGGCAGCCTTCCAATAAGATTTTATTTACAGAGACGGGCAGCAAGCCGGATTTGGACTCAGGGTCATGGTTTGCCAAGCCCTGATGTAGACTCTCAAATGCGACAGAACAGGGCACGTATCCCAGCCACTTGCTAACTGTGCGGCCATCATCAGAATGAGCCTCTGTTTCTCCATCTATGAAATGGTGACTCCTACAGCATCCACACCTAGGGCTGGGGGTACAACTCAATGGTATGAAGCATTTGGCCCTGACCATAGCATACAGCCAGCACACCATAAATGGTGGCTATTATTGTTACCCTTGTAAGTAGTATGTATCTCTTCCTGCCTTTTTTTTCATTCTTGCTTTTCATTGTATTAAAATGAAGTCACATGAATTCATACTCCGTGGGTGCTGTGTCAGATGGTTTCTTTCCAGTCCTGTTTCTCTCTCCTTAGACTTCTTGAGTTTGAGGGACAATAAGGAAAATAATATCTGTATTATTTCTGCAGAGTTCCTACCAATTAGGATTGTCGTTAACTATAAATTTCATGTGCAGTAATTCACACAATGCCTGGGAAATCACACTCAGTATATCGTAACTAGTAGAACGAGGAAGAAGTTTAAAAATGTAAGTTTGTGAAGTGAATAGAAAGGAATTCACTAAGGACTTAGAAATCTCGTGAAATGTCAACTGAGTAGGAATTCTGATGGAGAGTTTCTTAGCATTCAGTGCTGAAACTGTAAGACTTAGGTGTTTGTTTTTCTTTAACATTTGGAACCAATTAATTGCTTGGCTCTGTTAATCAGTGATTTCCTAAAGTGGAATCCGTTGCTCACAAACCAGGAACTTTGAAACCAGTCGAGGCATTTGCTTTTTCAAAATGAGCTGTTTATATTATCGCTGAAAAAGATAAATCCCACATGCAAAACAGCTGTCTGTTGGTCATGAAGAACAGAGTGTATTCTGTTTATTGGGAACACTCATTATGAACAGTCCTATGTGCGGACCCAAGCCAATGATCGTGCAGTAATGCATCCAAGAAGAGAGAGCAGAACTTCTCCAACTGGGCCTGGTTTCTTTCAAAACATGTGGTCTAAGGTTTAGAGAACAGGGTTTCTCAGACTTGGCACTCGTGACATTGGGGGCCAGCTGATTCTTCATTACGGGAGGTTGTCCTGTGCGCTGTAGGATGGGTAGCGTCCTGGCCCCTAGATGCCGGGAACCACCCCCACCTTTCCCCAGTGTGACAACCAAAACTATCTCCAGATTTTGCCAGATGCCTTCCCGTGTTCGAGAACCACTGGTGTGGGCTGAGGATTTAACAGTGCCTAGAGAGCCATCCCCTTCCAGCATCTTCAAGCAATGATAGCTTATTCCTATGGAAACATTCTCCGTGTAGTCCTGATTCCAGAGAGCCGGCCCCACTGACCCAACGCGCGTGCCTAAACTTGGAAGCCCACACGGGCTGCTTTTCGTAAATTTGAAAATCGGGCACGACCATCCCCGATACACTGCTTGTCTTGTTTAGGCCTTCAAGTTTGAATGTTTCTTATACCACCTTTCCCTTTTCGTCTTTCTGAATTGTGCTTAGACGCATAGTCGATGCACTTCGTGCTGGTTGACAAAGTTAAATGTCCTTATAGCCTAAGAGTGATAGAAGTCTGCCAGTAGTTTGATTGGACAACATTTTCATTTAAAATTTTAATAGGCAGAGCAGTGCAATGTTTTGGTTTCCTGTTTCCCTTCCTGGTGATAAGGTAAAACATCTCGGTGGCCTTCCTGTGTTCCATGACCATGGATTGGTTTAGTAATGTGTTACATTAGGTGAGATTGGGAAGGGCAGGCTTCTCGCGGTGCAGAAGAGTATCTATACCTGTCTACCGGGATACCGTTTCCAGGTAAATTCTGCCATATCAGCCGTATTAAAGTTTACTTTTTGGTAGATCCTACACAGGCGCTACATGGGGATGTGGTTGTATATTAAATCTATAATAAGATACGGTATAGGGGATATTGAGAAAGGTGTCACTCTTTAAATGGCATCTTGAAAATATTTATGCTAGACTGTGTATATATATTTTTTTAAAGGAAGAAAGATTCTTGTTTTTAAATTTTTTTAATGTTTTTTATTTTTGAGAGAGAAAGAGAGAGAGAGACAGAGCATGAGAGGGGGAGGAGCAGAGAGAGAAGGAGACACAGAATCCGAAGCGGGCTCCAGGCTCCGAGCTGTCAGCACTGAGCCCCATGCAGGACTTGAACTCACAGACCGCAAGGTCCTGACCTGAGCTGAAGTCGGATGCTTAACCGACTGAGCCACCCAGGCGCCCTGAGATCCTTTTTTTTTTTTTTTAAGTTTATTTATTTTGAGACAGAGAATATGTGAATGGGGATGGGACAGGGAGAGAGAGGGAGAGAGAGAATCCCAAGCAGGCTCTGCACTGTCAGCACAGAGCCGGACCCAGGGCTCGAACTCACGAACTGTGAGATCGTGACCTGAGCTGAAATCAAGAGTCGGACACTTAACTGACTGAGCCACCCAGGCGCCCCCGTGTATACAGCTTTCTATATCTCTACTCTGAGACTCACAGAATTTACTAGTTCAATGAAATACTGTATTATCAACATGGGGTGGAAGAATTCATGAATATACTGTTTTACCTAGTGCTGTAGAATAATTACCCATGTAGATATTTTTTTTTCTGATATTCTATAGCCTGGGGATAACTTTGCCAAATTATTCCTAGGCTGTTCTATATTTATCATTTATTAAGGAGATACATTTTACAGTGAACAGTAATACCTTGAAAAATAATTGTGGCCCAGGGTATTGTATATTTTTTGAATTTTGGCTTTCCTGAGACATAATTACTTTAAGCTAAACCTGTTTTGTATTAAATCTGTGTGTATGTAATAATCCACCTTTGGTTTTCCCCCATTTAATAGTATTTGACTCTCAAAGAGGAGGTGTATAAACAAATGACAAAAAATAACTCTTAGTTTTAAGCTCGCAGCCCTGGGAAGGTCATGGCCACATAGTAGAATAAATCTTCATGTTTCTGTGCGTTGTTACAACAGTATTTTGTAAGTTTTTCTTACTGGTGTGTACAGAATATCCCTTGTGCCTTGTATATTTATGACAGTTACTAACTCTGTTAAGAATTTTTATACTGTTTGAGAATACGGAAGATGATATGAAATTGATACTTTTTTATTGGAGTTTGGGTCAAAATTTTCTGTTACACAAAAATCTCAGTTTTGTGAAACTTTTGTTCCTTAGTGTCATGAAAACGAAGTGAACTTAGTCTTCCCTTTCCATCTCTTTTTCTGTACTTGATATTTTTCAATATTTTTTTAAGTTTACTTATCTATTTTGAGAAAGAGAAAGAGCACACCAGAGAGGGGCAGAGAGAGGGAGGGAGGGAGGGAGAGAGAGAGAGAGAGAGAGAGAGAGGGAATCCCAAGCAGGCTCTACGCTGGTAGAACAGAGCCTATAAGGGGGCTCAAACCCACGAACCGCGAGATCATGTCCCCAAGCCAAAACCAAGAGTCAGAAGCATAACCAACTGAGCCACCCAGGGGCCCCTGTTTGGTTTGTTTTTTTTTTTTTAACATTTATTTATTTATTTTGAGAGAGAGTGCACCTGGAAGCCGGGGAGGGGCAGAGAGAGGGAAGGAAAGAATTCAAGCAGACCCCAAGCCATCAGCATGGAGCCAAATGTACGGCTCCACCTCTCAAACTGGGAGATCATGACCTGAGCCGAAATCAGGAGTCGAACGCTTAAGTGACTCAGCCACCCGGGCGCCCCGTGGCGCCTTCATGTTTCTTTAGAATGCTCCGATCCATTACCAGGTGCCACCAACACCCCTCCCCCCAGTCAGATCCCCAAATTAGGAATACCCCGAAATCTTCAAACTCTTTAACATTCAATTTTTCATGTCCGCAAAATCTTTACCATTGCTTTTTGGCAGGGAACTGATTTGGAAGAATGAAGGGAGACTAGTCTTCCCTCTCTCTAGCTCCAGCTGAACTGTAGATATATTACTATTTGAAGGTATTTCTCATTTTCAGGATGCAATCGCTTGACCTAGTCTACCTGCTGTTATGACAGCACCATACAAAAAGTGTTATTGCCCGTTTTATAGACCGCGTGTCTTGTATGGGCACATTCTGTTAGAATGTACTCGTTACATCATTGATCTTTTCTATAAAGAGCCATACCTAGCAGTTACTGGGAATTAGACAAAAACATTTTTTTTAAGATCACCATCTAATGCTGTTTGTTTCCAGCTGCTTATTCTAGTCGGTGGGTCTCAGAACCAGAGAGGAAAATGCGTTATATGGCATCGATTCAATCTGTCAGAAGTCAGAAGTTTAATTCATGCAAACCGGGTTAAGGCACATAATTGTAGTTGCCTCAACTTTTGCAGTATGCGTTCTAGAAGAGAGCATTCTTGGTGCTATACAGAGCTGCTGTGCCTTCTTCCTGTCCCATAGAGTGCCCTAAACAAAATGCTAATTTATGTTTTCAACAGAATTGTCTAGACCTCATGCTGAATAAGAGAAAAACAGTCCCAAGAAATATTTCTGCTAAAATTTCAGCACAAACTTATCTTCAAGAAAATCTGACAAATTGTTGCATCCATATCTTGCCTGAACCATAAGATGAATGTGTATGTGTGTGTGCGTGTGTGTGTGTGTGCACGTGCGCGTGTCTGTCCCACAGTGTTGTACTTCAAGAAGCAGAGAGACTCCTCTCTGTCCAGTTCATGAAGCTGCACACACAGGGCAGATGTTTAATAAATGTTTGTTGAACTGAACTCATGAAAGGCAGTTTGTCGGCAAAACTAATTTTTTAGAGTCCTTAACGTACACTTTTGCCCCCTTCAAACCACTTCCCCTCATATTTTATCTTCGAAGTTCGGTTATTGCCCTCTTGCTGAGCTGCGAAGGAGCTCAAAATGAACAGCTACCGTTTCTCCCTCAGTCGATATGTGGCTGACTTCTCCAGATAATTAAAAGAAAAAAAAAAATTCCCGTTACTGGCTTTGGGGTTGTGGTTGTATCTGAGTGTGACACGGAAGGCTTCGTTGTCAGACTTAAATTTCTGACAATGTCTTACCCGCTTGCAAATAAGGATTCCCCTTACCTGGCTTGTTCTCCTGAGCGGAATCTTTCTCCAAGCCATTCAGTTCCATAACTGCGTCTAATTTTTAAACAAGCACCAACGGGAACGGTTCTGTTTGCGTTTCTGCCAGTATAAATGGCAGAAATTGACTTTACTGGGTAGCAGAAAGCCAGGAAATAGATCAAAAAATTACCTTCGGTGTTTCTTGAAGGATAGTTCAACAAATATCAAAGGCTGTTAGAAAACCTATGAAAATATTGACTTCATGGTGTCTAATTCCTTTCTGCTTAATGGATCTGTACCAGATCTCGGGCAATTTCCATTTAAATACATGCCCCGAAAGCCTTCAGTGCTCACCGAGTGTTTGCTGCGTGCACTGCATGATAACATTGTGAATATATTTGAATTACTCTTTGCCTTTTTAGTCAACTTAGTTTAAATTAAATTCCAAATTATTGTCCCCAAGACAAAAAAATTAACTGTAGCGATGTCTTATTAGACCAGCCAGTAAGCTCTGTTGCTTTTATTAGTCTATAAAATACTATACATCCATTTTTCATGAGTGCCGTTTTCATGGGAATTCAGTCCTGCAGAATCAAGGTGGTTGGGGCATCCAACTAAATTTGAACTTATTTTGTTATATACCCTGCACTCATAAAGAGTCCCCTTATTTCTCCCTCCCACCCCTTCTTAAATGTTTTTATTTATTTTTGAGAGAGAGAGAGAGAGAGAGAGAGAGAGAGAGAGCATGAGCAGGGAGGGGCAGAAGGAGGAGACACAGAATCTGAAGCAGGCTCCAGGCTCTGAGCTGTCAACACAGAGTCCATTTCACTTTTGTTTGTTTTTTAATGTTTGTTTATTTTGAGAGAGCTCGCGTGCTTATGAGTGGGGGAGGGGCAGAGAGAGAGAGAGAGACAGACAGACAGAGAGAGAGAGAGAGAAAACAGCAAGCAGACTGTGCTCTGTCAACGCAGAGCCCAACGCAGGGCTCCAAGCCATGAGCCGTGAGATCATGACCTGAGCCGAAATCAAGAGTCGGACGTTCGAACGACTGAGCCACCTGGGTGCCCCCACTCCCCTTTGTAGATAGGAGTGTATCTCCTTTCAGAATACAAGCATTCCAGAAAGGTTGTATGTGGTTTTTGTTTTGTTTTGTTTTTTAAGCTCAGCAAACCATTTCAGCGCACTGTTGTAGCTTCTGTTTGAATTCTTACAATTCCACTTTAAAATACGAGCAGTTTGCTAGGTAAAAATGTCAACTAATGGGACATCAAGGTGATACTATATTCTTTTTAAAAAAATTATGAATTTATAATATTGGGTTCGTAACTATGGCCAGGAGCTGTATTCAGCCTTTAATAACATACATTATCTTGTGTAATACGACAACCGTATAGAGAAGATGCTGTTATTCTCATTTAAGAAATGATTTAGGGGCGGGCGCCTCGGTGGCTCAGTCGGTTAAACATCCGACTCTTTAATTTCAGCCTAGATCATGATCTCGTGGGATCAGTCGGTTAAGCATCGGACTTGGGCTCAGGTCACGATCTCACCGTCTGTGAGGTCGAGCCCCACGTGGGGCTCCGTGCCGACAGCTCGGAGCCCGGAGCCTGCTTCGGATTCTGTGTCTCCCTCTCTCTCTACCCCTCCCCCACTCACGCTGTGTCTCTGTCTCTTAAAAATAAATAAACATTAAAAAAAGTAAAAAATTACTTGTTTATCATTCCCATTTTATTTATTTTTTTTTAATTTTTTTTTCAACGTTTATTTATTTTTGGGACAGAGAGAGACAGAGCATGAACGGGGGAGGGGCAGAGAGAGAGGGAGACACAGAATCGGAAACAGGCTCCAGGCTGTGAGCCATCAGCCCAGAGCCCGACGCGGGGCTCGAACTCACGGACCGCGAGATCGTGACCTGGCTGAAGTCGGATGCTTAACCGACTGCGCCACCCAGGCGCCCCTATCATTCCCATTTTAAAGTGAAGAAACCTGCCTTTGGTCACAAGGCTCACATCTGCCCATTCCAAAACTGAGTTCTTAAATGCTACATCACACATAGCCCAGAGATAGCCTCCAGTAGGAGAGATAACGTTCAAAGTTACCAGTAATTCCTTTATTCCCCGTAGAGTCAACCAAAGCTACACCTAAGTACCATTTATAGATTTCTGTTAGACTTAAACACAAGGGCGATATTCACATTACAATAATGGCAATATGCTTTTCATAAAATAATAACCACAATAGCTATTATGCTACATACCATACTAAATGCTTTATAGACATTCATTCTTTATAATACTTTCCATCCACTTTTCATGACAAGAGGCTTTGCATATGGCTTGTGGATGGCAGAGACGGGCTTGCACTCAAGGCTATTATCCAAAAATCAGAAAATTATAGAGAAGATCATCTATGACTTTTTGGTGCAAATAGAACCTCTATTTAGCAGAGTTTCTTTTTCCAGAAACCGTGTCTGCCTATAGATAGCTAGGTAAACTTTTAGAACAATCTAATCATTCTGTATATAATGTTTGGCAACTTATTATCTGAGCAAGCAACCATAGCAGTTTTTCATGTCCGTGAAATTAGAGATGTCCATCAGCGTTTATAATGGCCACATAATTGTGCATGCGATTTTTGCCCCTTCACTTAATCCCTCAAAGTTGTGTAGTTGGCTTACTTTTTGTACTATTAAAATACAAATGGGGGCGTCCGGTGGCTCAGTATGTTGCGCGTCTGATTCTTGGTTTCGGCTCAGGTCACGATCTCGTGGTTCATGAGTTCGAGCCCTGCGTCGGGCTCTGTGCTGGCACTGCGGAGCCTATTTGGGATTCTCTCGCTCCCTCTCTCTCTATCCCTCCCCTTCTCTCTCTTTCTCAAAATAAGGAAATAAAAACTGTTAAAAAATCCAAGTGAAATTTAATTTGTGATGTGACCCTTCAATAACGTATCAAACTTGACCCAAGTTAGTTGGCCTGTGGGACAGACTTTTTGTGAAAGGCGCCAGTTATCAAGTCAAAGCCAAAGCAGTTCAGTCGGATTGGGAATAACCCTTATAACCAAGACACCTCTTTCAAGAAATGTGACAGCCTCTCATCTTCCCTTACATGTGACAAAATTCTCCCCACGTCATTTTTTAACTATGGCTTGGAGGTAGATACCGTCTCCTGCTCCATAGCCCCACCTCCAGCTAGGGCTCTCCCTGGAAATAAATAAATAAAGGGTGAACCTTACCTACAGTTGATTGTCCTACCCATGAACACTCCAGGAGATGGGAAATATTATACGTACCCAAGCCAGAGCCTATCCTGTGTTATTCTAAGAAATGTGCATTCATTTATTCATTCAGAAATAGTGATCATTTCCTGTGTGTCATAAACGGTCCTTACCCACCAATCTACTAGGGACATGTCCCTTAGGATGCGTTGGCTGCCGCGAGAGAGGACTTTGTGCATTTTGACCTTAAAAACTAAGGTCAGGGGCGCCTGGGTGGCGCAGTCGGTTAAGCGTCCGACTTCAGCCAGGTCACGATCTCGCGGTCCGTGAGTTCGAGCCCCGCGTCAGGCTCTGGGCTGATGGCTCGGAGCCTGGAGCCTGTTTCCGATTCTGTGTCTCCCTCTCTCTCTGCCCCTCCCCCGTTCATGCTCTGTCTCTCTCTGTCCCAAAAATAAATAAAAAACGTTGAAAAAAAATTAAAAAAAAAAAAAAAACTAAGGTCATTCACTGTCTAACACAAATTGGTAAGTGGAGCTGGTTCCAAGCCTGATTCCGTGGCGCCATGATTTTGTGCTTTGTCCTCTCTTGCTTCTGGACCCATCCTCGGGCTGTTTGAAAGATGGATATGACAGTTCAGGCCTCACATCCTGAGGACACAGTGACCAAAGGCAGAAACAGGACTGTCTCTCGTTGGCTAGGAAGGAAGCCGTTCTTAGAAGCCCTTCTTAGAAGCAAGCCCTGCCACCTCCAGGCATCCCTTACAGATCTCACCAGATCTGGATGGCCTACCCGCTCCTAATTACTGACCAGAGATCCACTCACTAGGGCTGGGATTAGATTTTGGGAAACTCATGGTCCCATAGGGAAGAATAAATAACTGAGTACTAACTGGGTCCTCCTAAGAAGGAAGATGTGCAGAAACGGGCTTGACATTTTCCATTAAAGAGAAGGCTGGCATTCCGAAGTGACACAAATAATCATCCAGGAAGAGGGCATGGCAGGTGTAAAGGCCTTGAGGCAGATACGATGTGTTTCTTGTTGCGTCTGACGAACAGAAAGATGAACAGGGTTGGAGCCAGTGAATGGGGCAGATCATGGCCCCCTGAGTTGATGTAAAGACTGTGGGTCGTTGGCCTGAGAGCAGGATGATTCACTGGGGGCTTTAGGGCAGAGCAGTGACATGTTTGGGAGAGATTCTCAGGCTGCTGTGCAAAGGACTTGGAGGTGAGTAGTAGGAGTAAGAATGGAAATCGGCCATGGGGACAACTGGTCTACCCTGAGGACAAAAGTAGAGAGGGTTGAGAAATATTGAAGAATTTGTTCTGATCCCTCTTGTTGATGAATTGGATCTGGGGGGAGGTGAGGGAAGAGGTGGGGTCAAAAACGACTCACGGGTTTCTGTCTCAGCAATTACAAAACTGGCCTTGCCATTCCAGAAGAAGTGATCAGCTTGAGGGTGAAAGTCATTCACTTTCAGTAAAGTGAATGTGAGACGCCTGTGACATATTTAGAGACAGTAGAAGTAACGCAGAGTGATTCAGACACCATTCAAAATCTTCGTTGTGGGAAATAATCACATTTTCACAGTAACCCAAGGAGGCAGATGCTGTTGTTATTCCCATTTTACAGATGGGGTAACTGAGACCCAGAGAAGTATTTGGGCCAGAGTTAACACAGCTACTAAGGTGTTGTATCACTTAGGAAAGCCTTCTAGGCTAGAAGCTTACCTTTAGAAATCTTCAGCTTATCAACGTTAAAGCCGTGGGAATAAACAAAGTTGTTTAGGGAGAGCCGACCTTTGGGAAATTCCGTGATTAACTCAAAGTCTGAAAGACATACAGGTTCTCTAAAATATTTAGTTTTTTTTTTAACATTTATTCATTTTTGCGAGTGAGAGAGACAGAGCATGAGTGGGGGTGGGGGGCGGAGAGTGTGGGAGACACAGAATTTGAAGGAAGCTCCAGGCTCTGATCTGTCAGCACAGAGCCTGACGTGGGGCTCGAACTCACAAACCGTGAGATCACCTGAGCCGAAGTTGGACGCTTAACCGACTGAGCCACCCAGGCATCCCAATATACAAGTTCTCTAGAGGAGACAGGAAAGGAGGAAGAGGGGAAGAAAGTCTTGTATAGGTTACCTTTAAAAAATGTTAAATTGTTAAAAAAAAATAAAATAAAATAAAAGCGTTTGATGACAAGCTAAGAAACAGGCTGTAAAAGGTTCTGACATTCTGCCAAAGTGTGTGGAGCACGGCCACGTATGTCGACGCTTGACGTTGTGCCACTTAGAAGCGATAGTCTGTATAAACTTCAGCAAGTCACTTCTTTGCATGAGGGTTAGGTTCAACTGCAGAAAGCAAACTCAGAATAATAATCAACAGGACAGGAGTCTGTTTCTGTCACAGACAAGTGCAGAGGCAGCCAGTCCAAAGCTGTTATACGCGATGGCCCCGTGAAGTTCTCAAGGACCTGGGTGCCACCTAGCTTACCACACTCCTCCGATACTATGAGGTGACCCTTGTCCTCATAGTGGCTGCCAAGTTGCAGCCATCACAGCTTTGCCCCAGAAAACCAGGTGAAGGGAAGAGCAGACCAGAGAGATGGCCCATCCCTTCCCTTTGAGCAGACTTGGCGGGAGTCACGCACAGAACCTCAGCTCACAGCCCAGTGGTCGAAGGTTGGTGATATGACCACACCTGCCCGCAGGGGAGGCTGGGAAACTGCCTTTTAGCTGGGCACAAAATCAAGAAACTTTCGCCAAAGAGAAAGGGAAGAATGGATATTGGCAGGCAACCAGCCATATCTGCCAGTGTCAATTTGCTCTTTTGTAAAATAAGGATTAACATATTCGCTTTCCCTCTCCCGCTGGTTTGTTGTGGGAATCAAATGACACAGCCAGGCATGTGCTTGATAAGTAATAAAACACTGTTGAAACTGTTGCTGTGAGAATGACCATTGGCTCCTCTAGCGCACAGTAGGCATTTATATTTTGAATGAAATAATGTTGGGGAAACGTAGGATTTTCCACTAATCTGTAAGTGCACAAAGGCAGGAAATGTGAATTGAGGAGAGAGAAGATTTTTCTACACATCTTGCATTTCAATGACAAGGCTTTCCTTTGCTTTCACAATCAATTTCGGGACAGCCAAGATTGATATTTGATTAGTTCTGCAGGAAAATGTCCCGTCAGTATTGCCTAGGGGTGCACTGTCCAAGGAACACTGGAGAATGCTCTGTGGGGACAGCAGTCATGTTATTAACTCACCCGATCTTCCCCATTCTGACTGGTAACATAACGAAGCTTCCAGACCAAGGTCCCTGGAGAGGACCTCATTGAAGGTAATGAGGGAATGGCTCTATCATTCAGAAACTAGTTGGACTGATCACTAAGAAATTGGCTGCAAAGCGTCGCTCCATTTTGTGTCTGGAGATTCATGGGTAAAGGCAAATGAAGTTCTTTTCCTTGTTAATTTCCTGATGACCCCGGATGTATTTCATCTGTGGATACTAATAGCCTTTTCAGGTTTTGAGTTTGCCTCCAGAAAGATGACGTTTTTGCCTTTAATAATGACCTTTAAGATGATTCTGTCATTAAGGGCAAAGAATTTGTGACCTTTCATTATATATGTGCTTGCTAGGTCCACATCAATTCCCCATTCCTCTCAAAACAGAATGGTGTTTGCTTTTGTGTGGTACTTTCCATTTTAGGATTTTGTTTGATTTTATTTGTATATAGATTTTTTATTTTTTTATTTTTTTAAATTTTTTTTCCAACGTTTTTATTTATTTTTGGGACAGAGAGAGACAGAGCATGAACGGGGGAGGGGCAGAGAGAGAGGGAGACACAGAATCGGAAACAGGCTCCAGGCTCTGAGCCATCAGCCCAGAGCCTGACGCGGGACTCGAACTCCCGGACCGCGAGATCGTGACCTGGCTGAAGTCGGACGCTTAACCGACTGCGCCACCCAGGCGCCCCGTGTATATAGATTTTTTAAATGTTTATTTTTGAGAGAGAGAGAGAGAGAGAGAGAGAGAGAGAGAGAGAGATGGTGCACACATGTGAGCAGGGAAGGGGCAGAGAGGGGGAGAGAGAGCAAATCCCAAGCAGGCACGGGGTTGTCAGCACAGACCTCACTGTGGGGCTCGATCCCACAAACTGTGAGGCTCGATCCCACAAACTGTGAGATCATGACCTGAGCTGAAACCAAGAGTGAGATGCGTAACTGAGTGAGCCACCCAGGCGCCCCCCCATTTTAGTATTTTTAGAGTAGGGGTTTCACCTTCTCCTTCCTCAACTCCCCTATCCCATAACTTGTGTTGTACAATAAATGTGTAACAAATGTTTGCAGAGTCAAAGCACCGTCATCTCCTATGCTCATGGGCTGTGATACCTCCCAAAAGTGCCCCAAAGGACAGATATGAAGACAGAGGCCCAAACGGCCCGTTTCTTATGATATCCCTTTTTTTCCTTTCCTTGACCTGATGCCTTGTCTAATCCCTGGCCACTTTGGAAAGGGGACAAAGGGTAGCCAAATCAGAGCTAATTTCGTTGTGATAAGTCTTATTATGTAACCACAAAGAAAAACTGAAAAGATGCTTTATAAACAAATTAAAATACCGTATCGCAGGTAAACCTGGAGTCCAAAATCCTAACTCACAATTTCACTTTAGCCACCTGGGGGAGGATTCCCAGTTGGAACGGGCACCGGCCAGTTGGTTTCATCGTTGCTCTGAGCATTTGATGGTCATTAACTGTACTTTCTGAAGCCTTCCAGCTGAGACAGGGCAGCCGTCCTCCCTCCCACGCTGTCAGATGAGATGAACCGGGAGTAAGTTCAGACAAAGAATAATTGGTGGAACCAACACCCTAGATTTGGAGCCAGGAGATATTTCATGAGCACTCACTAAATGCCAGTTACTAGTCTCGAGTTTTCATATGTTAATATAATGATTATTATAATAATTATAATACATGATAATGCCTTGGAGAAACAGGTGTATGTATCATCCCTGCTTTGCTGTTAAGGAAATGCAATTCTGACATTAATCGGTCAACGTGCCGATGGCCACAGAGCTAAATGATGATTGGCACTGAAACCCCAGTGGTCAGAGTTCAAATTCTAGGCTCTGAGGTCAGTATATTCAGTCATTAAAAGAAAGAACTTAGGGGCGCCCGGGTGGCTCTGTCAGTTAAGCATCCGACTTTGGCTCGCGTCATGATCTCACAGTTCGTGGGTTCCAGCCCCGGGTCGGGCTCTGTGCTGACAGCTCAGAGCCTGGAGCCTGCTTCGGATTCTGTCTCCCTCTCTCTCTGCCCCTCCCCCACTCACATTCTGTGTCTCTCGCTCAAAAATAAATAAGTTTTCAAAAAATTAAGAAGAATTTCAAAATACACTCCTAAATCAATGTGAATTCAGAACTTCTTATGGAGCAAAATTGATGACTTTCCCTGCTAAGACCTCTTTAGAAATTGAACATCTTTCACACAGAAGAGTAATAAAAGGTCCCCAGAGGAACTATTGACAGGATGAAAAGGACATTCGCCTCTAGAAAAGGACTAATGGAACTGAATTTCTGTGTTCTGAGACCGGGGAAATTAAGAATTCCTTGTGAAACCCTCAAAAAATGCATAAGTGGTTGCTTCCTTTCCGGAGTAACAGTTCCGGCAGGCCTAGGTTCGAGCTGCTGATGGTAAATACACACGGAAACGATCTACAAAAGGAAAGAAAGAAAGAAAAGATCAACACCCCTGCGAAACTATCTTCTCCAGGAGGGCTGTTTAGATTCCACATAGTCACTGCACAAATGACCATGAGAAACTGGTCTGTGATTCAACGGGAGGTAAATCAGGAGACCGTAATGTCACCCGAGAAAGAAAATGAGAAATCTGAGCTTCAGAGGAAGTAGACCCGAGCAATCATTCTTCGATGGAACGTGAGGTCTCACGAGGTTCTCTGTGGTGCCCTGTTCAATAGGTAACTGAGTGGCCGTTGTTGTGAGACCTTGGAATGAGCTCAGGGGAGGAAAAATGCTGAGAGTGTTAACCTTGACGGTAATAGAGGAGGAAAGACTTTTGAAAAGAGGTGGGTCAGGAATCCTACCCACATTGCTCGGTCTTTGCATCCTTAAGCCATCCGTGAGGTTTGGGCTGGAGTGATGACAGGCCTGTTTCTAGATTCGGGAGCCCTGGGCCACTTCAACTGTCTGAGCTGGTGCACTCTGGGCAAGCCGCCTGACTCCTCTGCATCTTACTCCCTGCACCCCTAGAAGGCGTCAAAAAGGACACTGCCTCGGCACCTTGGAAATTGTGTCCCACGGAACGCTGGTCAACTCTGAGACCTCCGCGGTTGTCTCACTGGGGAACACCAACCAGCCGTATTTGTGGTCAAATTAAGTGTGGGAAACAAAGTGCTAAACAAAGTTTACAAGGTTTATTGCAGACCTCCTCAGGGCCTGAACAGAGGCTAGAATAACGTGTGAAGTGATTCTTTGAGAAGAGAACACGGTATGTCAGCCACACCTGCAGGGGAACACAGGGAATCACGGAAAGGATTCTAGGCTGTTTGTGGAATGCCGTAGTATATTGTTCAGAATGTGATTCTTAGACTCCTCACGCCAGAATTACCTGTGGGCTGCTTATTACGTATTCGTGTTCCTGGTTCAGATCTAAGATAGAGATCCGGGATCAAAAGTTTTAGCAGATATTTGAGTAGATTCTTACGTACACCGAAGTTTGAGATCCACCAGTCTGGAGGGTGTTGGCATAGTTCAGAGCCTTCAAACTTCGTGTAATCTCATAGGGGACGTCCTAGTGGTGAAGTCGGAAGGAACTTTACTCCTTATTGACCAGGTGGTTGGCCTGATACGAGACGCCTTTCATTTTTAAACAACTTCCATTGAGTCTGTATCACATGCCCCCGATGTCAATCCTTACGAGTCGGTATTCTCCTTATGGTAGCGGAAAACAAGCTGATAGGACTTCCCTAAGGTCGCAAAGTGGATTCGTGAGAGCCCTTTGATTAGAAGTGAGAGAGAACCCAACTTTCTTGGACTTGAGGAAAACCAGAATCTATTGGTTCATATCAAGAAACTGTCCAGTGTTATGATGGTTTCAGGAAGGGCTGGATCTAGGGGCTCAGATGATGTAAGGAAGTCTCCGTTCCACCTGAGCCATCCTTCCCTCGGTTTTTTTCCTTCTTCTCGTTTATCTCAGTTCTCAGACAGGCTCTCCCTTCCCGGTGGCAGGAATATTACCAGTAGCTTCATGCTATAGAACAGGGGTTGGCAAACCATAGTCACAGGGCTGGCTGCCTGGCTTTGTGAATAAAACTGCGTTGAACACAGCCGTGCCCGTTTGTGTACTTTGGTCTGTGGCTGCTTTCATACCGCCACAGCGGTTGAGTATTTGGGGCAGAGCTGTATGGCCCGTGAAGCCTCAAGTATTTAGGATTTGCCTTTACAGGAAGGGTTTGCTGACCCCTGCAGGAGAAGCCAGGTTGTGTGGAAGTTTGATTTTGAACCTGTCCGAGGCACTATTTATTTATTTCAAGAGTGTCAGACCCCAGGGTCTGATGTTTTAAGATGAACGAAGAGCCTCCATGACTTGGGAGTGTTGCTTGGGATTGACAGAAGACTTGGGAGTTCATTCACTCTTGAAACAAACAAGTTCCATTCCCAACACAAACAGTGGATTAAAAGAACAATGGGGGTGGGGGGGACGCCTGGACGGCTCAGTCTGTTGAGGGTCTGACTTCCGCTCAGGTCGTGATCTCGCATTTGTGAGTTCGTGCCCCGCGTCGGGCTCTAGGCTGACAGCTCGGAGCCTGGAGCCTCCTTCCGATTCTGTGTCTCCCTCTCTCTCTGCCCCTCCCCCACTCACGCTCTGTCTCTCTCTCTCTCTCTCTCTCTCATAAAAGAACAATAGGATGTTTTGTGAGTTTTTATAGTCTTACATGCTTTAGGGGCTGAAGGGTAGACTCCTGGAAGATGAAACAGGAATTTTTGTCTTGAATATCTCAGGAAGAACTTTGTCTGTAACACCTATCATCGCAATAAATATAATGACACGCACATGTATAAATTTGAATTTAAAAAAAGACGTCGCCCCCACGTGTCTGGTCTGTCAGCAGAGGCTTTTTGTTCATTGACGGCCTGTGGTCATGGAATGCAAATACCCCGTCAGCACAGTGCTTAGAAAACACGAAGTATTGGACATGACAGGATTGCTCCCTCTCAGAGCCTGGGAAATTACCATTGTGACTTAGAGATTCTTTGACTGTTCACCAAGTCTAAGTGAAGGTTCTTGAGTTTATGGCCCCAGCTTTGACCAGGCTTAGAGAGAGCCTGTCTAATCTGCAATCCCAGGTTCAACAGCATGTCTATTTATAGTCCCAGCAAAGTTCAGAATTGAGTCTCATTGGCTGGGCTCAGTGGCTCGTCCCTAACTGCGTTACTAGCGGTGGGGGAGGGAGGGTGGTGGAGAATGCAGTGTTCTGATTGGTTTGCACTGGGATATGTGCTCCCCCCCCCCCCCCGAGTCAGGAGTGAGACCATCCTTTCCTGAACCACCTGGACTGCCAGAAAGGATTCTCCAGCGGAACATCCAGGACTCCTGGAGTTCTTGCCACCTGCAGGGAGGCCAAAAAGAACTCCCGCCCAATGGCTATTAAGTGATAGGTTCTGGATCTGAACCCGCGTCCTCCTGGTTTTAAAACTAACGTTTTGGGGGCGTCTGGGTGGCTCAGTCAGTTAAGCGAACGACTTCAGCTCAGGGCATGATCTCACGGTTTGGGAGTTCGAGCCCCGCGTCTGCTCTGTGCTGACAGCTCAGAGCCTGAAGTCTGCTTCGGATTCTGTGTCTCCCTCTCTGTGTCTCTTGCCTGCTGGCGCTCGCTCTCTCTCCGTGTCAAAAATAAACAAACATTAAAAAAATAAAAATAAAACCAACATTCCTTCCACTGTGCGCAACGTGTAGTGAAGCAGATCAGACCCTGTCCCAGGCCAGACTCTGGTACCTGCTGAGCTCCTTAATTGCAGCCTGTGGGGTAGGTGCAGAGGAGACCACGTCCTTATGGTTCCACGTGTCCTACTGACCTAGGTTGGGCGTCCTCCAGGGCTCCCGCATTCAGGCGTGCATCTATTTTGTGACCTCTGGGGAGAAGGCAGGTAACGCGTGTTTCCTCTTGCTGGAGTAGGATCTCTTTATACTGGCATCTGTTTTGTAGCCTTTTCAAAAAGAACCTCATCTCTGCCCTCCTCCCGGAGACATCCACTGACTTTATTTTTTTTCCCAATGTTTTATTATTTATTTTTGAGAGAGAGAGAGAGAGAGAGAGCGCCTGAACAGGGGAGGAGCAGAAAGAAAGGGAGACAGAGAATCCAAAGCAGACTCCAGGCTCTAAGCTGTCAGCACAGAGCCCGATGCGGGGCTCAAACCCGTGAACGCGAGATCATGACTTGAGCCGAAGTTGGCTGGCTGCTTAACTGACCGAGCCACCCAGGCACCACTCATCCCGTGACTTTAGTCAGTAATACGGAGATGTGAAAAGCCAAGCTCCCCCAGTGTGGACAGATGTTCTTGAAAATGGACAAGGCTTGGGGCGCCTGGGTGGCTCAGTCGGTTGAGCGTCCGACTTGGGCTCAGGTCATGATCTCACGGTTGGTGGGTTCGAGCCCCGCGTCGGGCTCTGTGCTGACAGCTCAGAGCCTGGAGCCTGCTTCCGATTCTGTCTCTGCCTCTCCCCCACTTATGCTCTGTCTCTTAACATCTCAAAAATAAAGATTAAACATAAAAAAATTTAAAAAAAAGAAAGAAAATGGACAAGGCTTGACTAAATAACATGTGTTTCTTTTCTTCGAAGCATCCTGTCCTGTTCATTTACTTCCTCCCTAATTGCCCCAAATGTAAGGTGGGGTGAGAATAGCACTGCCTCATTAACGCGAGGATCACAGAAGGCAATATTTTAAGTGCCTTGACCAGTGCCTGGAACAGACTCAGTGACTAAACAGTGGAAGGTGTATCATCATTCTCACTGTCATGGTCAATGACTGAGGAAGCACCGTCCTGTTGAGACTCTCCCTTCT
Organism: Lynx rufus; assembly: GCF_022079265.1. Classification (NCBI taxonomy): domain Eukaryota; kingdom Metazoa; phylum Chordata; class Mammalia; order Carnivora; family Felidae; genus Lynx; species Lynx rufus. The sequence goes on from NW_025814878.1 coordinate 130,752,144, forward strand.
TGTTGTCGGGAAACTGGAATCGCTGTTTCCGGTGTGCAGAGTTCCAAAGGTCCCGTCAGTCATTGCTATGGACTCTTTTCTGATATTGAGGCTCTTCCCTTTCTCTTTGGTGAAAGCTTCTTGATTTTGTGCCCAGCTAAAAGGCAGTTTCCCAGCCTCCCCTGCGGGCAGGTGTGGTCATATCACCAACCTTCGACCACTGGGCTGTGAGCTGAGGTTCTGTGCGTGACTCCCGCCAAGTCTGCTCAAAGGGAAGGGATGGGCCATCTCTCTGGTCTGCTCTTCCCTTCACCTGGTTTTCTGGGGCAAAGCTGTGATGGCTGCAACTTGGCAGCCACTATGAGGACAAGGGTCACCTCATAGTATCGGAGGAGTGTGGTAAGCTAGGTGGCACCCAGGTCCTTGAGAACTTCACGGGGCCATCGCGTATAACAGCTTTGGACTGGCTGCCTCTGCACTTGTCTGTGACAGAAACAAACTCCTGTCCTGTTGATTATTATTCTGAGTTTGCTTTCTGCAGTTGAACCTAACCCTCATGCAAAGAAGTGACTTGCTGAAGTTTATACAGACTATCGCTTGTAAGTGGCACAACGTCAAGCGTCGACACACGTGGCCGTGCTCCACACACTTTGGCAGAATGTCAGAACCTTTTACAGCCTGTTTCTTAGCTTGTAGCTGCAATTCCCGAACCAGCAGAGCTGCTTCTCTTTGCTGTCTTTAAAAATCAGTGCATCTTCGTGGCTTGGATTTAGGGACATTCTCATATTCGTCTAGGATTTCAGTTACCGCCTTAAGAGTTAAGAGGAGATTAATGGAAAGACTCAAGCACCGTCGGTCCCGTTGGATCCATGAATTCCCTTTCTCTCCTCCCTCCCTCTCCTGGCATGGCGTCCTCGTGTCCTTTTGCCGGGTGCCTCTAAAGGATGCTCTCCGTCTGTTCACAGGGTTAAAGGCCGCACGCAGCCAGGCCATGAGAGCACCCTTTGGGACCTGCTCCTGGCAGTGGGCGGGACTGCCTCCTACCGGGCAGAAATCTGCCGAGCAGGAAAAAAGTTGGCCAAGTGGCTGAGCGAGTATGCTAAGTATAGGCCCAGTGTCCAGAGTATGAGTGTGGTTTCGTGGGGCGTGTAATTGGCATCTCCCTGGTGGTTTCCGGATCGAGAAGGCAGCCACCTGTGGGTCCAGAAAACTGAAGGACACAGAGCTCTCTCCCCCCTCCTCGCTGGGGCCTGCAGCACTCAAGTGGACTCTGGATTGAGACGGATAAACTCTGTACTCCGTGCTGCTGTACTCCCGTCGACACTGTGCTGGGCCAGGACCAGTGTCCATCTCCATCAGTTCTAATGAGCAGACGGGATCCATCTTTGACTGATGGCGAGGGATGGGGAAGAGGGTGGCGCTCAAAGGTCGGAAGGCTGGGTAAGGGCAGCGAAGGTCAAGAAAAGGGCAGAGCGAGAAGGCGCGTGGGAACGCCATAGATCCTTGGCGATGTTAGCCCCAGTTTGTTTTCAGGCATCAGGTCGGTGTTTGCACTGAACCCTTTGGCGGCCCCGTGGTCAACCCGGCAGTGTTGTTTGTTTCATCATCTCCCGCCTGCTTATAGGCCTGGATGTGTTCTCTAAACCGGGCAACCTTCTCTGGACAGAAGAGCCTCAGCGTGCCCCCTTAGCCGCTTCTTCTAATGTCCAACCCTTGTCCCGTCTCCTCTCTCCTCCCCATCTTCTTCCTACTCCTCAAGCCATGGGCAGGGCAGGGCTCCTGATTTTCAGAACAAAAAAGTCTTCTTTTCTCCTTCTCCTCCTCCTCCTCCTCCTCCTCCTCCTCCTCCTCCTCCTCTTTCTTAAAAGTCTATTTCGAGGGGCGCCTGGGTGGCGCAGTCGGTTAAGCGTCCGACTTCAGCCAGGTCACGATCTTGCGGTCTGTGAGTTCGAGCCCCGCGTCGGGCTCTGGGCTGATGGCTCAGAGCCTGGAGCCTGTTTCCGATTCTGTGTCTCCCTCTCTCTCTGCCCCTCCCCCGTTCATGCTCTGTCTCTCTCTGTCCCAAAAATAAATAAACGTTGAAAAAAAAAAAATTAAAAAAAAAAAAAAAGTCTATTTCGAGAGAGCGCAAGCACAAGCATCACAAGGGTCAGAAAGAGAGGAAGAGAGACCATCTCAAGAAGGCTCGTCACTGTCAGTGTAGAGCCCGATGCAGGGCACCAACCCACGAACCACGAGATCATGACCTGAGCCAAAATCAAGAGTTGGACACTTAACCGACGGAGCCACCCAGGCGCCCTCCCCCACCTTTTTTTGTTGTTGTTGTTGTTCTTTTAAACATACTTCCTAGTTAATACAGATCAGTCCTAGATTGGAGAGAAGTTCTTCAAAGAGTTCTAGCCTCTCTAAGACAGTGGGGTATCATGGGGCGCCTGGGTGGCTCAGTCGGTTAAGTGACCGACTTCAGCTCAGGTCACGATCTCGCGGTCCGTGAGTTCGAGCCCCGCGTCGGGCTCTGGGCTGATGGCTCAGAGCCTGGAGCCTGCTTTGGATTCTGTGTCTCCCTCTCTCTTTGCCCCTCCCCTGCTCATGCTCTGTCCCTCTGTGTCTCAAAAATAAATAAAAACATTAAAAAGTTTTTAAAAAAGACAGTGGAGTATCACTTACAGAGCGAAAAGGTGAGAATTCTGCCCTTTTGGCCTGATAATTCATATTAATCCCTCATTTCCCTGCCATAAGTATCTCCGTAAAAGACAAGTGTGTGTTTCCAAAGGGGGAAGACAGAGTCGTGGAGAATTTCCTGTGTGGCTGGGTACTTGTATGACACCATCTGGCAGCTGTGAGGAAAAGTATGGCAGAAAGGTGGGGGGCGGGGTTCGGCCCTGGGCAGTTGAGCATCATCAACTGACCGCTCACCTCCCCTCCACCCCCATCTTTGGCCACCACTCCTAGGATGCTGAAATGTGAACACGACATCCCCTCCTCATGGAATTGGAAGGAGGGCATGTTATCAGATCCGGCTACATAAGCTTTCTATTTCTGAGTTCACTTTGGGTTGCGAGGCTGGTATCCAATTTGCGAGAATCTCGGGTCCTCCGAAACTCCAAGGAGCACTTGGCACACAGAGAGGTCTCAGGGGGAGGAGGGATAGACAGAGATCCTGGTCTTTGTGCCTCCGTTCATGACTACAGACATCAGATAGCATAGGCCCTGGGGCTTCTGAACTTCTCAGGGGGTAATTGTATGACTAACACTTTCTAGGACTCCTGGGTTGGAGTTCTTCCTTTGGATGAGCCTTGGAAGCCGAGCCCCCATGAGAAATAGAATGGTAAGGGTGCTAGCCGAAGTGCCCCCTGCTTTGCCCACCCCCTGTTGCATGCTTTAAGAGCCCACCAGGAGCAACCCAGGCTTCCAGAAGGGACAGGCTTCGGGCACATGCAGATACAGGTGCTTGGGTTCTCCATAATGGAAATCATGCATCTATTAAGTCTTTTCTCTCCTGCTTTTCTATATATTTAAAAAAATTTTTTAACGTTTATTTTTGAGCCAGAGAGAGACAGAGCATGAACGGGGGAGGGGCAGAGAGAGAGGGAGACACAGAATCGGAAGCAGGCTCCAGGCTCTGAGCCATCAGCCCAGAGCCCGACGCGCGTCTCAAACCCACGGACTGCGAGATCATGACCTGAGCCGAAGTCGGCCGCTTAACCAACTGAGCCACCCAGGCGCCCCTCTCTCTATTTTTTTAATGTTTATTGATTTTTGAGAGAGAGAGAGAGAGGGAGAGAGAGAGAGTGTGAGCAAGGGAGGGGCAGAGAGAAGGAGACAGAAAATTCCAAACGGGCTCCGCACTGTCAGCGCAGAGCCCGACGCGAGGCTCGAGCTCACAAACTGCAAGATCGTGACCTGAGCCGAGATCAGGAGTCCGACGCTCAACCAACTGAGCCACCCAGGCTCCTCTCTTCTGCTTTTCTAAAGGGAAAGAAAAATCACGTCCCAACCATTTTGCTCCCTCTGAGTGAAGCAAATCCCAGACATGTCATGAAAGGGAGCCCAGGCCGCCTGGTCCCTTAGAAGAGCATTTTCCTGGAGGCCCTGGAAAGATCCCAGAGCTCATCTGGCCAGGCCTCCCCTTTCTCCTGCAGATCTCTGAAGCAGCCCAGCCGGCCACCTCCTCCCTTTTGGTTCAGCATGCTGGCCTGGCAGTTGACATTCGAGCTGATTCATGTCTAAGTGAGCAGTTTCTCCCGACAGCTGTCTCCTCTCTCTGCAGCATGAGGAAGCCACGTTCCAGAGCAGTGGGCTTGGGCAAAGGAGCCTTTTCATCATCTGTGGCAAAAGAAGACTGTTGTATTCAACGCGCCTGGCCTGTGTGCCCTTCCTGTCCCCTGGTCCCCATCCTGTTCTCTCCCGTGCTTCCGCGACCTCGGAGACCACTTTATTCGGAGTTCTGTTTTACTTTCTGTTGCTTTTCTCCCCATCCTTACCCTAGGGTGCCAATCCTCACCATTAACCTCCTAAATTTCCTTATCCAGTGGCAAAGTAGACAGGCTGGGAACCAACCCCTATTGTCAAGTGAATTGGGGGAGAATGTAATGTGGCTGATGAAACTATAAATCAGTTAGAGTAATCCAGTCTGCTCAATAATCTGTACTTAAACAGGCTAAACACCCTGCATTTCATAATGTACTTATTAAAGATCCATTTAACTATGGAGTTCTAATTACACCTTTAGAAAACTCTGTCAGCTCCTTGCCACTCTGGGTTTTTCCAAGGCACTCCTAATTTCTTGTAATTATTTTAATGTAATTTCAGAATAATTTTTATTCATTTTCAAACAGATGTGATTATGACACCGCTTTTTGGTCCTGGTGGTACATTTTTCTTAAGGCAGCTAGTGAGTCTGATTTTATCCTTCGCAAGACGTGGTGTCAACGGACCAAATCAAATGTCCTCAGATTATTTAACAAATTATCACTGGATGTCAACTGGGAGAGCAAATCTCAGTACCAGTCCTGAATAACTTACACCTTGATTTCTTTATTTTGAGGGATTCAGTATATAATCTCTTCCTTTATCAAACCTTTCATAGAAGATATTTCAGGATGGCTACATTTGGAGCAGTCTCAAACTGGGTACTTTAAAATTTTTTATCTATTGTGTCTTAGATTAGAGAATCAAAAGAAAGGTAGAAACTCTCCCAACCAAGGGCAGATACCAAGACGGGCTCAAACTCATGCATGTATTTTCAGTGGTGTATGATGGCCTGTTGGGGTCTGCAGATCCCAGGATGGGACCGTTGCTGAGCGAGACTTCCATTTTGGCTACCGTGTGTGTTGAGGGAGGAACTAGCAGATAATTCTGGGCAAGCCACTCAGAGGGAGCTCCAGAGGCCAAGACAGAAAGTCAGAACTCTCTACTGTAAGTTGCGGGAAGCCACCGAAAACTTCTGGGAAAAGCAGGCTTCTGGAAGAGTCCTCTCGCGATAGTGTAAAATACAGGTTGGGGCGCCTGGGTGGCTCTGTCAGTTAAGCATCTGACTTTGGCTCAGGTCACGATCTTGTGGTTCGTGAGTTCGAGCCCCACGTCGGGCTCGCTGCGGTCAGCACAGAGCCCACTTCGGATCCTCTGTCCCCCTCTCTCTCTCTGCCCCTTCCTCACTTGCATTCTCTCTCTCAAACATGAACATTTTTTTTTCATTAAAAAAATAAATAGGTTTGAAAGCTGGAGACTGGGGTTGGGAATGTAGGTTTGGAGTCTTGCAAAATCTGGACAAGCAACACTCATTGGAGACGAAGGAAAGAAACAAGGAAACAAGGTGATGGATGTGAAAGAGAAAGTGATCTTGTGAAAATCAAATCACTGGACTGTCTTGACTTTGCTTCTTTCCTGGACACAAAAAACCCCTAGTGTGTAATTTCCACATTTGGAAATTATCCGGCTTGCACCCTTACCATTATATTTCTCGTGGGGGCTTGGCTTCCAAGGCTGATCTCCCTATAGCGACTCAGCTACTGAGCATTGTTGAAGAAGCACCCACCCAAGCAGCAGATACCATTTAAAGAGAATGATTTCCGGGGCGCCTGGGTGGCTCAGTCAGTGAAGCGTCCGACTTTGGCTCAGCTCATGATCTCGCGGTCTGTGAGTTCGAGCCCCGCGTCGGGCTCTGTGCTGACAGCCGGGAGCCTGGATCCTGCTTCGGATTCTGTGTCTCCTTCTGTCTCTGCCCCTCCCCCACTCATGCTCTATCTCTCTCTTTCAAAAATAAACATCAAAAAAAAAAAAGGAGCTGCCGTGCATGTAACCACGGAGTCAGAGGTTTAAGGGCCATCACTTTGCAACACGTCCACATTGTTGCTGCCCTCAACACCAAACCTGCACCTTCCCTGTGTTCCCTGTTTCCGTCAGTAAAGGGGGTCACTCTACTGGCGTGAGTCTGGCCGTTAGGAATGATCTACCTCTTGTCCCTCGGGCCCTCCCACTATGTCCTGTTGGTTTCGCTCCCCAACATCTCTCAGATACATCTACTTCCCTTCAGTCTTGCTGTCAGGAGCCTTTGCCAACCTGTCCTCTCTGTCACCAAGCGCACCGCCTGGCACATGGTGGAGATGCCCTATATATTTCTTGCGTAAGTGAGTCTCTTGAGTTAAAACCATCTCAGGCAGACTACCAGGCTGTGAGACGGAGCTTCGGGGGAAGCCTGTGTTGCCAAAGCCTGCGTGATTTTTCCGAAGATGGTGATAGAGGCCCAACAGAGTGGTTTTGGATCAGTCCCATGGCTCTAGGTGTAGCCTGACTTTCTAGAACAGTGAGTGTCTCTCACCCTCCTGATTTTGCCAAGGGGAGTATTATTTTTTTTTTTTCTAATTCTTTCTGTCTTAGAAAGTCAAACCTGGGTATATGTCCCTCACTGGGGTATGCAGATTCTCACATAAGTTGGAAAAGAGTTATGTCTTCACAAGTGATGAAGGAGGTCAAGGTGATTGTGACCTCTAAGGAAGGTGTCCGCTGGGCGTTATGAGTTTGAAGGTCATCGTGTCCTCACATGTGAAGTTACTGGGATTAATCCAGGTGTCCCCTCAAGTCAGTCTCCGATCCCCATTTCTAAGAATCTTTATTATTATTATTATTATTATTGTTATTATTATTAAAGCAAAACACCAGGAACAAAAAACCCTAGAGGAACTAGAGCAGTTGTAAAGTCTGCTGAAGGGTGAGTGATTCTACAATCCGTCCATCCAAGGTAGAGACACTCACTCAACAGATTCCAGTGCTGCTTTGGTTCTGGGCAAAGCAGAAAGGAGAGTCATGGCAGTGGAGACACTGGCATTGAAACAGACAGCTGGTCAATGCTTCCTCTCCCTCCTCTGGTCTCAGCAGACAGTGTTACAGCGATGGCATCTGCCCAGTCTTAGGTGAGATCTTGCTGGACCAGGCGTTCCACAGGCTGTCGCTTGACTCTTCCTAATGCCCTCTTCCTGCCTCGTTGGGGAATCTTGATGTGTCAAGAGGGTTTGTTCCCGCCACCTCATTGACCTCTTCCTCTGGTGTGAGTTGAGGTTGGGTAAATTTGGGGGTGCCCCAGATCCTCAGGGTTCTGACGGACCGTCTCCAGCCTTTAGAACCCGTCGGTGTGACTTCCAACCCACGAGGCAGAAAAGAGAAACGGAGCCTCAGTCATGTGGTTTCTGTTATCTGTAACCATGGAAAACGCTGGCCATCTGTGAGGATCCCATTTTAACACTTTTTTTCCCCCCTCTCTCTCTCTATTTCCATCTCTTTCTCGGGGAAAACAGCGGAGGAAGTGGAGAGGCTGGCGGCCATGCGTTCTGACTCCCTCGTGCCAGGTACCCACACCCCACCCATCCGGAGGAGGAGTAAGTTTGCCAACCTGGGGAGGATTTTCAAGCCCTGGAAGTGGAGGAAGAAGAAAAGTGAAAAGTTCAAACACACATCTGCAGGTAAGATTATTTTTTTTTCCTTCGTTTCGCATTGGGAGTTTGTTGACTTCAACTCTGTATGTTAATTAGTAGAATTTAATTATTGTGAGCTGTCTGAACCAAAGGAAGGAAAATCAAGCCCTAGAATTGCTCCTGTGTTTAATAATTCTGCAGGGCGATTGGAAATGGCTTTTGGATCCCTGTGTGTTTTCTTGCGTCTCGGGTTTTTGGTTGTTGTGTTTTTAATCGGCCACTTGTATTGGATCTATAAATATGGGCTTAGAACTCCACCTTTTCTGTAGTAGAATGCTTTCTTTCCACCCCTCAGAATCTGTTTCTCACTGTTCACCCTTATTTTTACCGCTCCTGTAAAAATCAGCACACAGCAGAAAATAAGTTATGTATGGTCTTTGGCACGTGAGAGTAGGTGATGCCATGGTGGAAAAATCTTGAATGAATGATTATTGGACATGGCAGGAAAACACAGGAGAATGGAGACAGAGATCACGGTAATGGCAGAGACAGCTTAATGGACAGCAAAGGGATCGGAGGAAAGTCAGCACCGCTGAGAGTACAGAGCAGAGACTCTGGGGTCAGACTGTGTGGGTTCAAGCCCCAGCTCTGATACTTGGTAGTTACGTGACCTTGCCCAGTTTATTCAACTCTGTATCTCAGTTTTCCCATCTGTAAAAGAGGGGTAAGAATAGTACTTTACGTGACTTAAAATTATGAGTTTATGTGGCATGCTATGTGGATATATTTTATTTATTTATTTTTAAATTACATTTAAAAAAAATTTTTTTTAACGTTTATTTATTTTTGAGACAGGGAGAGACAGAGCATGAACAGGGGAGGGTCAGACAGAGGGAGACACAGAATCTGAAACAGGCTCCAGGCTCTGAGCTGTCAGCACAGAGCCCGACGCGGGGCTCGAACTCACGGACAGTGAGATCGTGACCTGAGCCGAAGCCGGCCACCTAACCGACTGAGCCACCCAGGCGCCCCTATGTGGATATATTTTAAATGAGTAGGAGTGTGCAGAGGGAAGTGTATACAGGAAGAGGTCTGATTTCACCCTGTCGGATTGGAAAGTAGATGATGGAACAGCTACACAGATGCTTTTTTTGTTCGTTTTGTTCTCTTCTTGCTTATTGAATGCCCGGGTCATTCCAGGCCTACACTCCAGGGCTTTATTTCCTCCTTCCTCTTCATCCTCAAAAACCCAACCTATCCTCTCCCCTCCTCAGGGTCATCACCTCCCCTCCTCCTTTTCCTCACCCCCAGGACTAACCCTCAGGTAGGAGATGGTGTGCTTGTTGTACCTGAGCTGGAGTCCACAGATCTGGGAATTTTAATGCTGATTGCTTTGGGGAACCCGAAAGAGAATAGCGAACACAGGAAAGTTGCAAAAAGTCTTGAAATCTTTTTGTCTTTTAAAATGTTTGTCTCTATTTGAGGGAGACTGAGCCCGAGCAGGGGAGGGGCGGGGAGGGAGAGGACAGAGGATCCAGGGCGGGCTCTGCGCTGACAGCAGAGAGCCCGACGCGGGGCTCGAACTCACAGACCACGAGACGATGACCTGAGCCACAGTTGGACGCCTGACCAACTGAACCACCCAGGCGCCCCCAAAAGTCTTGACATCTTAAACAGTTCTTGTGGACATCTCAAGTTCGTGTTTTCTGACTCTTCCTTCGATGGAAGCCCCAGTGCCCCTGTTGCTAGAATAAGTTAATTCTTGAGATTAGAGCGAACCTCTGAACTCCATGAATCTGTAAACTGTCATCCCTGGGACGGAGCCCCTTCACCTGACTGCGTTCTGCACCCTCGTGGTCATTGCACAGCTGCACTAAAACCTGGAGGCCTTTCATGAATTTCTAACCGCTACTGAGAGACTGACGGGCAAGCAGAAACCTCAGTGCGTGACTCCCCCGTGTCCACCCGGCTGGGGTGAGACTAGATCATGGCCTCCGAGAGGAGAAATCTTAAATATATCCTTTAGGCACAGTGAGGTGTAAGACACTTGAACAAGAAAGAAAAAGGGAGCGTTCTGTAAGCACTGGAAAAAATAACCGTTCCCACGAGATTCCTTACGACGGTCTTCCTGAGTTTGCTGTGGAAAATGGCTCATAATAAAACAAACATGCAATTAACGAATGGCCATTCGTCAGCACGAATCCCCTAATGAGGGTGTTGGTAGATGCCTTTCCTCCCGGCAAATCAAGAGCTTTGTTTTGTCCATTTGGCAAGACCTTAAGGTAAAGCTTGGATGCTTCCTGCATGCAAAGATCAGGCGACTTCTTCGGGATGTTGGACAACTAGTCCTTTGACAGATGCAAAAACAGTGACATCACATTACTCACGGATCATGAAAACGTTGAGCACTTTGTTCATTTAGGGGAGGAAAAAAAAAAACACATGACGGGCAGAGTTGCAGTTTGAATCGTTTTTATCATTAACTATTCTTAGCAAGTTCTTATCATCCCTCTGGCCTAACTGATTAACTTGGCAATTGAATGCGGTGTTTGTATGTAGTGGTTTTTTTTTTTTTTTCTTTAAGAGACATTCAGCTCCTAAAGTAGAAAAGGTAGAGGGATGTACTGTGGAATATCTTTATATCCAAATAGATGGATGGGTACATGGAATGAGTGAAACTATTCCAGTTTAAGGAAAAAAAAGTCGAGGTTTACACTTCAGTATACTTTGTACTTAACTGGATAAGGAAAATATTATTCCTCATTTTTGGAAAGGAGAGACTTGTGCCAATTCTTGGCCCAGAGGAGGAAAAAAAAAATGGCAGCATAAGGGCTCATAAGATGATAAATTGTATGTATGTTCAAGTAGGAGTTGAAAGTGCACACTTTCCTACGAGTCGATAAGAGTCAAACGTTATGTATACAAGAGGGTCGGTTGATGATGGGATTGTTAATGGTCGGCCAGTTTTAGCTGGTGTTCATAGATTTGTATGTGTGCAGACATATTGTTCTTTCCTATATCAGATAATGTCCACAGTTTTAACTACAGAGAAGAAGTCCGTATGTTACATCCATTTTATGCATTTGTATTTCAAATTGCGCTCTTAAAAAATATATGAAAAGGACATTAACGTAGCCCATACTTGGCCTGTTTTTATTTCCACAGTGAAGTGCCCTTATAATTTGCCATAATTAGCTATCCTGTGGTTTCCCGGGTCTCAGGTTAGTGTCTGTGCATAGCACATCTTCAGAGACATGCCCAGAAATCTTCCTTTGTAAGTTGTATAACAGGAAGGCAACTACATTGGGAAATTATGATGTCAACGTTTTCCTCAATTTTGGCATCAACAATTGCATGGATTTTTTTTTTTGAAGTGTGTTTATTTTGAGAGAGAGAGAGAGAGAGAGCAGGGGAGGGGCAGAGAGAGAGGGAGCGTGAGAATCCCCAGCCGGCTCCGTGCTGTCAGCTCGGAGCCCGACATGGGGGCTGGAACTCATGAACCATGAGATCGTGACCTGAGCCGAAACCAAGAGTCGGACGTTTAACCCACTGAGCCCCCCGGGTGCCCCCACGATTCCCTGACTCTTTCGAAGATCTCCACATCTTGCGCCGCTCATACAGCCTTCCTATTCCAGGCGGAAGGCCAGTGTCCTGACAAGGCCTGCAGCACCACGACCCCGACCTGCGCTCTGGGTGGGGGTGAAAACACTGGAACATCACCATGCCATGACATAGGGAGACAACAGTAATGGATAGACCGTAAAATAAGGGTCCCCCTGGAGGTGAACTTTACAGGCTTTGCAGCCTGTCCTCAGAGGCCGTGCCCAGGGCCTGCCAGGCAGTTAGCCTGACACACCCAGCTTCCTCCGTGGAGTCAGCAGTGCTGGCCACGGCTGCTCTGGGAACAAAGACAAGTGATAGCCCCCCTGAAGTAGAACAGACCAGTGCCTCCCCAAAATAGTCCACTGCAATCGTCTTCTCCACGTTCCTTGAAAATGAGGACTGTATTTATAGAGAAATAGAACTGGCAGGGATAAACTATGAAGATGCCACCGAATTATGCTTTTATTTCCTCTTGACAGAAAATCACAGGCTGCAGGGGGTTGGCCCTGAAAATCTACAACGTGCCAAAATTCCCTTTGTGCGTCTAAGCTTTTCTTCGTACCTAGGGCCTTGAGCAACGTGATATTTTTAAAAATTAAAAAAAAAAATTTACAGAATGTTACTGAATACCTACGCATACTGAAACTGTACCTGCTCTGGGGATACGACGGTGAGCAAAACCAGACCTTGTCCGTGACCTTGTGGCACGCACGGTGTAGTGGGGGGAGGCAGGCGATCAAAACAGAAGGATACAGGTAGGATCGCAGTTGTGGTTAAGGGCAGTGAAGGAGAGGTACTCATTTGGGAGAAGGAGAGGGAAATTTGGCTCAGTCTGAGGGCCCAAAAAAACTGTCCTGAGGAAGAGAAATTTGAGCTGAAATCCGGGAGAGGAGCAAGAATCTAGAAAATGAGCCCTCCAGGGGCACCTGGGTGCCTCAGTCGGTTAAGCATCTGATTTCGGCTCAGGTCATGATCTCATGGTTCACGAGTTTGAGCCCCCCATCGTGCTCTGTGCTGAGAGCTCAGAGCCTGGAGTCTGCTTCGGATTCTGTGTCTGCCCCTCTCTGCCCCTTCCCCTCTCACACTCTGACTCCCTCTCTCTCAAAAATAAACAAACATTAAAAAAAAAAATTTTTTTTAAAGGAAATTGAGCACTCCAGGCAGCAAAACAGCCTGTGCAAAGGCCCTGTGGTAGAAGAAATAGAGTTGAACTGGCTGGGAAAGCAAGAAAGACCAGTGGCTAGGGAATTAGAGAGCTAGGAGTGTGATATCAGCTGAGGCTGGAGAGGTCACCAAAGAGTGGACTGTCACTGGGCCTTCATCCTGCACAGCAAATTAGACAAGGGTATGAGTGGCTCCAGGAAGACCAATTAGGCCACGTGCAGATGACATTAACCTGGACTAATATTTGCTAGTAGAAGTAGATGAATTTGGGCGTTATAAGGGACAAGTGACAGGACTTAATGACAAGTTGGATTTTGGAGGGAGACAGAGAGAAAGGTCATGTTTGATACTCTAGTGTTAGGTTAGGGGGTATGGTCGTAGCCTTTCCTGAGATGAGTATTTTGGGAGAGTGGCAGGTTTGAAGGAGTGGGGGAGGGTGTGTGCGTCAGGCGGGGGTGTGGGGGGGAGATGGAATTCTGATTGCAGGTTAGATTTGAGTCGGTTTTGTGATGTCTAAAGTTGGGAGTTGATTATATGGAATGCAACGAAGACGTCTGCACTGGGTCCATAAATCTTGGGTCTTTGCACATCCGTGTTAATTAGAGTGATGCCCATGTAGGAAATGGTCTAAGGAACTAGTATAGAATAGAAAGAATGGAAAGAAAACACGGCCAAAGACAGTCTTAAAGACAAAGGAAGACTATCATTACTAGTGACCGAAAGAGGAGTATGAACTTACAAAGGAGAATCGGAAGGCAGTGACTTTGACGTATTTCATTTCGCATTATACCCTCTCGCTCCATCCATGTTACTGCACATGACAGTCTCTTTCTTTTTTTTATGTTATTTTATCATAAACATTTTTTAATGTTTATTTTATGTTATTTTTTTTTGAGAGAGAGGGAGAGAGAGAACAGGGAGGAGCAGAGAGAGGGAGACAGAATCCGAAGCAGGCTCCAGGCTCTGAGCTGTCAGCACAGGACCTAACGCGGGGCTTGAACTCACAAATCGCGAGATCATGACCTGAGCCGAAGTCGGACGCTCAACTGACGGAGCCGCCCAGGCGCCCCAGATCTCCTTCTTTTTATGGCTGAGTAATGGTCCATTGTATACGTACACCCCGTCTTCTTTATCCATCCATCTATCCATGGACAGTTTGGCTGCTTCCATATCTTGGCCGTTGTGCACAACGCTGCGATAAACTTGTGGATGCACGTATCTTTTCAAATTAGTGGTTTCGTTTTCCTTGGGTAGATATTCAGGAGTGGATTACTGGATCATAGGGCATTTCTGTTGTTGTTTTTTTTTTTTTTTTTTTTAGGTTTTATGTTTAATCTCTATACCCAATGTGGGGCTTGAACTCACAACCGTGAGATCAAGAGTCGCATGCCCTACTGACCGAGCCAGGCAGGTGGCCCAGTATTTCTATGTTTAATTTTTTGCGGAACCTCCATACCGTTTTCCACAGTGGCTGTACCAGTGTACGTCCCCCGCAACAGAGCACAAGGGGTTGTTTTTGCTTTGGTTGTTTGCTTAGTCACTTTGGCAGGTGTAAGGTGGTAATCTCATTGTAGTTTTAATTTGCATTTCCCTGGGGTGATGGGTGATGTTGAGTATCTTTTCTTGTGTCTGTTGGCCATCTCCATGGGTTTTTTGGGAAAAATGTCTCTTCGGGTCCTCTGCCCCTTTTTTAATTGGTGGTTGTCAAAGGGTGAGGCGGGGGTGGGTGAAATAAAGGGGATCAGGTGCTTATCTTGATGAGCGCCCCGAAATGTATCATGACGTTGTACACCTGAACGTAACCTAGCACCGTATGGTTGCACTTCGATTTAAAAAAAAGAGAGAAGGCGGTGGCTAGAGAGGTAGGAGGAAAAACAGAAGAATGTGGTGTGACAGGAGCCAGGAGTGGAAAGTGTTTCAAGGAGGGTGTGATGAGCCACGTTCAGTGCCGTGAGGGGGCTGGGGTGGTGCGGAAGAACATTGTCTGGTGTGGGTGATTCCGATTAGCTGGAGCTCATCATTGACAACTTAGCAAAAGCTGTCTGGGTGGATTATTTGGGGAGAGATGTCAGATTAGTGTGGAGTGAGAAATTCATAGAAAACGGGGGAAGACGGGAGTGAGCTTTCGGAGGAGTCTGGCTGTGAAGTAGGAAGAAGTCATAGTACGGGAGAGATGCTGGAAGAAACGTACGCGTGTCTACAGGGGCTTGTGCGTGTGCTTGGATTGCGAGGGGCTGTCTGTGTGTGCCTTCTGATTGGTTGTCATCGTACAGGAAAAGTGACATAAGGGTGAGAAGCGGGCGTGAGGGATCCGGTAGAGAGGACGAGGAGGAAGATAGCCGAGACGAGGCGGGTGGGTAAGGTGCTGAGAAGCTAGGGGCAGAGGGGGGGATACAAGGCACAGATTGCAGGGCTCGAATCAGCAAAGGCACGGACACTCCCGCGTGAAATAACCAGGCCACCAGAGGGTCTGGCTGCACAGGGCGGGAGTCTGGCTTGGCCCCATCTGGCGGCTGCTCTTTTCCAGATAATAAGTCTGCTCATTTCTTCATGGGGACGGGGGGACAGGGACGTGCAGAGTCAGGCCAATTTCAGATTAGGGCTCTACGTGGCACCAGTGACTGCTTCAGTGGCTTTGGCTGTCCAAGTACAGCTCTGGATGAGGTGGACAGTTGGGTCCATCAAGTGCTGACATTTTGCCAGATGGATGGAGAAGGGGGGCGGGGAGCAGAGGCGATTCGGGCGTCTGCATTCGTTTCCCAGGGCTGCAGTAACAAATGACTACACGCTTGTGGCTTAGAACTACAGCAACGTGTTGTCTCACAGTTCTGAAGATCCAGAGTCCAAAATCAAGGTGTTAGCAAGGCTGGTTCCTCCTGGGAGCTGGGGGCGGGGCGGTGGGAGTGGTGGTGTAAATGTTCCATGCCTTTCTCCTAGCTCCTGGTGGCTGCTGGGCTGTCCTCAGCCAGCTGTCCCTTGGCTTGTAGCTCCATCACTCCAGTCCCTGCCCCTGTCTGCACGTGGCCTCTCCCCCGTGTCTCTTTGTGTCGCCGGGGGCCCTCTCCTTTCTCTTAGAAAAACATCAGACATTGGATCCTCTATCCAGGATCATCTTGAATCATCCAGGGACCTCTAACTCCATAATATCTGCAAAGACCTTATTTCTTTTTTTTTTTTTTTTATTACGTTTATTTATTTTTGAGACAGAGAGAGACAGAGCATGAGCGGGGGAGGGGCAGAGAGAGAGGGAGACACAGAATCGGAAGCAGGCTCCAGGCTCTGAGCCATCGGCCCAGAGCCTGACGCGGGGCTCGAACTCACAGACCGCGAGATCGTGACCTGGCTGAAGTCGGACGCTTAACTGACTGCGCCACCCAGGCGCCCCTGCAAAGACCTTATTTCTAAATGAGGTCACACACATGGGCACGGTGTTAGGGCTTAAACACGTCTTTTGTGTGGATACAGTTTAACCCGCTACAGTATTGACTCTGGATTGGATGAAAAAGCAAAGGCCCAGTGAATTGAGCCCAGTGAGAAAAGTGCATAGACTTTAGGTTCCAAGGGAGTCGAATTTGAAAACAATCCATGGGACCGGTTGCCAGAAGCAAGCTAGAACGGCGGGAGCCTCTGGGTACCCAGCTGTGTCTTGAATTGGGGATGTTCAAAGTAGACCTAAAACACAGACTGAAACCACGGAACTGGTGGCTGAGGGGTGGAGGAATAAGTCAGGAAATTGTTTAAAATGTGGTAAATGATCCGATCCACTAATAGACACATATCTTATTTGCCAAATTTTGTGCCGATTTAACTTGCCGTCTTTAATGGTGGAACAAAAGGGAGGGCGCCTGGGGGGCTTAGTCGGTCAACTGACCAACGCTCGATTTTGGCTCAGGTCATGATCTCATGGTTTGTGAGTTCGAGCCCTGTGTTGGGCTCCATGCTGGGCAAGGAGTCTGCTTGAGATTCTCTCCCTCGCCCTCACCCCCTCCCCTGTTTGTGTATGTACACCCTTTCTCTCTCTCTCTCTCTCTCTCTCTCTCTCTCAAATAATAAATCAACTTAAAAAAAATAAATGGGGGGCGCCTGGGTGGCTCAGTCGGTTGGGCGGCCAACTTCGGCTCAGGTCATGATCTCATGGTTCATGAGTTCGAGCCCCACGTCGGGCTCTGTGCTGAAAGCTCGGAGCCTGGAGCCTGTTTCAGAATCTGTGACTCCCCCTCTCTGTCCCCAGCTCATGCTCTGTCTCTGTCTCTCAAAAAAATAAATAAACGTTAAAAAAAACATTTAAAAATAAATAAATAAATGGAACTTTTCTCTTTGGTTTTAGCATTCAACTAATTACTGACCTAACATTTTCTTAGAAAGATTCTCTATTTTCTTTTTCCAAAGTGAGATGTTTCAGTCCATCACACCTTTAAAGGACCACAACCTGATTTGTAGAGAATCAGAGGTTGCTTTTTAACCATTCACTGCAACTTTGGGCACGTCTACCTCCTTAGTGTTGGGCTAAGGCCACAACTTGGCAATAGGGGTAATTGATGACTTGGTCCCCTGTCACATGACCGGGGACCCGTGAATCCTGATAGCAGTCTGTTGGTGTGAGCCCCCCTAACTGCTAGCAGTAGTGAAGGGCCAGGCCTGAATACACTGGAAACTCCCCTCATGTTCGTGACGGGGTCCAGGAATAGCCCACACGCTTTTGCCCAGCGTTTTCCGTACAACACGATACTGGGGTCGTGGTGTCCTTGGGCGGGACACTTGCAGGCAGTCTCGTGAGCACGGATCTCCTCTCACTGAGCCCATCTGCCCTTCTGCGGTAGGTTCTCCGCACTCCAAAGCTCCCAGCCCAACAAGAGCCAGCCCTGAAGCCTGGCTTGTTAGCTCACTACTTCATCTGGTTGCTGGCTGCCCTTTCCTCAGGGCCGGACTCTGCTTCCTTTATTTCTTGCACCAATTCACCAGAGTCATTGATGACATTAGGAATCACTAGTCTCCAGGAATCCCTTCCTGGCAAGCCCGTATCTCTGGAAGTGTTGCTCTTTGAATAACACTCCTTGGGTAATGAAGATCGTCTAAATTGGAATTGGATTCCGCCTTTGGACTTGGTGTGATGGGCTTCTGAGCTCTTCAGAAGGAGCCTGTCGCTGAGATCCGGGGTGGTTGGTTGGCAGGTGAACCCCACGCTGCCAGTTCCTGTCCACTAGGGATTCCTAGCTTGTCCTGTGATAAGGGCAGTGCATATGCTTCTTGGAGGAGAGAGAGAAACCCTACGGTTTTCATGGAGGCTTACGTCGACATCCTTTTTGTAGCATAGGATTAAAGAGCACTGTTAGCAAATGGAATCACTGCCTCTATATCCAGCATAAGACCAGCTCTGCCCACTGTGAGGGCCCTGGGGACCATCGCTGGCACAGCTCTGGAGCGGGAAGTTCGTATTCGTCCCACTCAGGCAGAGGGGTGAAATCGGTATATTGCAAACATTGAGGCTGTTGAACAGACACATGTGCCCTTGCGAGAGAGATGGCGTAGGCCTTCGTACCCTAACGTCAGTGGTCCCGTGGAGTCCCTGTTTCAAACTAACAAGGTAACGTTATCTACTTGGTCAGAGCTTAGGTTTTTAAATGTCTGTGAGCCGTGGAGGGTTCAGTAAGGATAGCAGCTTGGCAGGTTGCGTTGATTTATGTGCCAGGCACTGCCATTATCCCCCAAAATACCACAAGTAGATATCTGACCCCTGCCTCCCAAAGGTTGTGATCTTGAGGGAAAAATAGATAATAAAACCAGCAATTACAGTCAAGTGTCTGTGATATTAGAGGAGACACACGGGGGCTCCAGGAACTCACATTAGACAGGGGTGCCTGGGTGGCTCAGTCAGTTAAGTGTCCGACTTCAACTCATGTCATGATCTTGTGGTTCATGAGTTCGAGCCCAGCGTTGGGCTCTGTGCTGACAGCTCAGATTCTGGAGCCTGCTTCGTATTCTGTGTCTCCCTCTCTCTCTGTCTCTCTCAAAAATAAACATAAAAAAAAAACCCTCAAATTAGACAAACCCAGCTGAGTTACAAGTTACCAGGACAGGTGCCCCAGAGAAATGGTTGTTTAACCAAAGCCTGAGGCAATGAATGTGAGGAAGTCTTCTCTCCTGGTGGAAAGAAAAGTGTAGGAGCGTCTGGAGAAGAGAGGAGGAGAGATTGCCAATCCACAGCTTAAAAGAGAGGCTTGGGTTTGAGAAGGATTGCTGAGGGGGAGAAGCAGAGAGTAGTGAAAAATGAGGAGAAAGAAGGATCTGCAAGGATCTGCTTGTGAAGGGCCTCACGGGGTCTCTTACAGAGTCTGGACTTGACCTCAGTGCCCCATCCTACTGAAGCCGTTGGAGGACTTGCCTTTTAGCAAGATCATTCTTCGAGCCTGGGCAAAGTTTGGAGTGCGACCAAATATTGTCGTCAGCTTCATAATATAACTGCTTGTATGTATTTGTGGAATGAGAGGAGACTGTGATACGCTTAAGGAGACCCCTCCTTGCTCTCATGGAATCAAGTGGGATTTTGAGCATTCCTGTTGATGTGGGTCACAAGGATGCTGTTGGTGGGAGGAAGCAGGTGGTTGGTTGTAAGGCTGGGGAAAGATGAAGACAGTCCCAGACTAGGATGGGGGCATTAGGCACCGAAGACTGTGGACCGTTGCAAGAGATGTTTGGGAGACAGAATGAGCACAGGTTGGATGGGGAGGGTGAGGGAAGAGGAAAGCACCAGTCTGTCTTCTCACCGAGTAGTAAGATGGGTAGAGGCACCACTCACTCCATCGGGGACACTGAAGATGAGTGGGTTGGTGGGGGAATTGATTTATTTCAGGGTAGGGTGGCTTTCATGTGCTTCCAAGATGCCCAAGATAGAAGGCTACTGGATGTAGAGAACTGAGATCAGGAGAGATCTGGAAGTCATGCGTGCCTGCTTATTCGTTTGAAGCCCTGGGGTGGGAACTCCAAGGTGAAGATACAAAGTGAGAAGCACAGAAGGGCTGCAGAAGAGCACCCGGAAGACCACCGCCCTGTAAGTTATGTGCAGAGGCAGTGGAAGCTTCCGGAAGACAGGCGAGGCCCGCTGGAGAGCTAGGAAAAAAACCGGGAGGAGCTGGTAGTTATCACCTGTGCAGAACAGGAAGGTGTTCAGGAAAGGAGAAGGGTCAACTCTGGCAGGTCCTGACGGGATGGCAAGGACAGAGGAGCGTCCTGTGTGTTGAGTGACAACTTGTCATTGGTGTTCTGGGGAGAACGGTTTTGGGGAACCCACCTGGCTGGGATTGAGATAGCCTGTGGTTGAGGCGTGAACGAGAGAAGAGGAAGTAGACTTCTTTATTTTTTAAAGTTTGTTTTTTGAGAGAGACAGCGTGAGTGGGGGAGGGGCAGAGAGAGAGAGAGAGAGAGAGAGGGAGAGGGAGAGAATCCCAAGCAGGCTCCACGCTGTCAGTGCAGAACCCAACGCGCCCGGGCTCGAACTCATGGACTGTGAGATCATGACCTGAGCTGAAAACGAGAGTCGGATGCTTAACCGACTGAGCCACCCAGGCACCCCAGAGGAAGCAGGCTTCTTTTAAGAGGTTTGGCCAGGAGGGAGAAGGAGAAATAGGTAGTCGTCCCCCAAATGGGAAATGAGCTGGAAGGAGGTGTTTTCTTATGATTGGTTGGACTCTACCACGATGCCAGGTTTGCCTTAACATGGCTGTAGCATTCCAAGGGAAATAGAAACATCAGCACAGTGACTGTTAAGCCAAATAAATATATTTCCACACATTTTGCAGTAATGACATTACTTGTGACTAGGAAAAACAAACATGCGAATAATCGGAGCGCTATTTAGCATCTGATGTTAATAAGAAATCATCAAAGCAAGCTGTCTAGCCTTCAGCATCTGGCTAGATCCCACGTTCTCTTTGGGTGATTGGAGGCTTCAGTTTCTTTCTTTCTCTTTTTTTTTTTTTAATTTTTTAAAAATGTTTATTCATTTTTGAGAGACAGAACGCAAGTGGGGGCGGGGGGGACAGAGAGAGAGGGAGACACAGAATCCGAGGCAGGCTCCAGGCTCGGAGCCATCAGCACAGAACCCGACGCGGGGCTCGAACTCACGAACTGCAAGATCATGACCTGAGCTGAAGTCGGACGCTTAACCAATTAAGCTGCCCAGCTGCCCCTGGAGGCTTCAGCTTAAGAAAGGAGCTGAGCATGGACAGGCAAAGAATATTCTTACCTGCAGATCCATCATGACCCTCAGAGGGAACACCTCGGAGTTGGAAGGCAAAATAGACTTAATGGCCCAGTTAAAAAAAAAAGAAAAAAGTCTCTAATAAATACAGGCTAAAGACTCTGGACATCAGTACCTTCCTAGGGCTGCGATGGTAAAGATGTCATTGTTTCCTCTTCAAGTGAGCTATATCCATCACTCTTAGGTGGCAAGACTACAAAATCCCTAATGACAGAGACCCTGCCTTTTCCTCATCTCCCGGGATTGAGCAAACACCTGACATAGTGGGTCCCTAATAAGTACATATTGAACTAAAAAGTCAGGGAGGTAGCTGCCAACTATATGAGTCCCCCTGTTGACGAGAGCTGAAAGAGGAGAGGCAAATTTTACTGAGGCTTGGAGGGGCTGAATAATTTCTAGCTAGCAATGGCACAGCCAGAATTTGAACCCAGCCTGTAGTCTTATCACCTGTGTTGCATTTCGGATCCATGAGAATGGGCACTCGTGATTCATGAGTGCTTTGGAACATGGAGTTCATCTACACTTAACAGGGATGTCCTAGGACAGTTTCCTTCCCTGACACCATCTCTGTAAAGCCAAAATGTGAAGGAAGAAGGAGTTCATCAATGAAAACTGACGATGGAAGTCACAGCGTGAGTCTTTCTTGAATGCCCTTAACGGTCGCCGTTAATATCTTACACATCTTTGTGCCTCACAGCGTCTGGTTCAATGCCATGCCCACGGCACATGCTTTCTATTTGTTGAATGGCTAAGAGAGAGTACGTTGATAACGGGCTCCAGACAAATACCATTCAGAGCCATCACGTTCAGGTTTTCAGCGGAACTTGACGTCTGTATGCTCTGCGGCATCTGGGAACAGAGTATGTGTAGATGAGGCAAGCGAACGTTGGTCACACAGGCTTTTGGAGCGGTTGCTAGATTTACAGCTGGACCTTTGCGGAACTGATTGCAAAAGGGTGCCAGCCATCCGGTGTTTATCAGAAGAGGTGTGCTTCAGTGCCTGGTTAGGGCGCAGACCTAGCCGCCCAACCCCCAGGTTACTTCAGGCAAGTTATTTGTACTCTGTGGGCTCATTTCCCTCGTCGAAAATAGGAATAACACTGGCACCTCATAAAGTTGCGAGGGTTGGAAAAGAAATTAATGTTGGAAAGCTCTTAGAATAGTACCTCGCACATAATACATTCTAAGTAAGTTTTATCTGTCGTAACTTCTTTTTTTCTGAAAATGCATTAAAAACCAACCATCGATGGGCACCTGGGTGGCTCTTGGAGAGAGTTGGGTGTCCGCCTCTTGGTTTTGGCTCAGGTCACGATCTTACGGTTGCGGGATCGATGCCCTGTGTTGGACTTCATGTTGACAGTGTGGAGCCTGCGTGAGATTCTCTCTGTGCCCCTCTCTCTCTCTCTCTCTCTCTCTCTCTCAAAATAAAAGCAAACAAAAACCAAACAAAACCCAACAAGCATCAAAGAATAAGGAAAGACTTATTTTATAGTTTGTCTTTGGAAATGGTGTAGGTACAAAGTGACAATTCTGGTGAGCTTGTCTTAGATTTAGGTAGTTTTGTTTAGATCCTGGGTATAGGAGCCTGCTTTTGGACACATCGTACAATTCCACAAAGCTGGATCTTGTCCCGTGTTTTCCTAAGGTACCAGTGAGTTAGCTCACTAAAGTATTTCCTCCTCTCTATGAATTTACAATTAAGCGAACAAACACAATGGCTTCTGAGGAAATACTTCATCCTGTTTGTCCTTTGCTACACCACAGGCAAAAATATGTGTGATTTATAAAAAGGCGTTCGGGCGGGGGGTGGTTGGTGGAAATAACGTGGGTGTAGTCTCCTTTTGAAAATCAGGGATCTGTGGCAAGTCAGAATGCTCAACGGTAAAGAAAGGTATAAACAGGATGACCGTATACTGTATTTTCCAAACGTGGACGTTTTTGGTGGTACAATGGGATGCCATTTCTGCTTAGAAGAGGACAGACAGTAAGCATGAAACAGGCCTGTGTTGGGGAAAGAGGGGGCCTTAGTCACTCTGTCCAAGACCGCCTCACATAAGCCATAGAGTCTGAGGCCAGTTCTGTTCTACAAACAGAAAAGAATTGCCAGTTAACTCACAAGACAAAGTGGAAGGGACCGTTTGGAACCGAGACTCCTAAGACCACGAGAAGGTGCTCTGTGGCCTGCCATTTTGGTTAAATGAATGAATGCTGGTTGGGTCCCATAGCGTCTCTGCAGAAAGGAACAGCTCTGTTCCCAGCCCTCAGACCGTGTCTCTGCTTCCCCTCCCGCACTCCCGCTGATGTCTTGATCAGAAATTCAGTCCCCGTGCCAGTTTCTTCCATCAACAATTCGTGCTGTCTCCTTCGGTGTATCTCTTGCTCTCCGAGGTTCTGGACTGTTCCTGTCACCTGCTTGCATGCCAGCAGGCCCCGTGCGTCTCCCCAGTTGCAGACCCCGTTCTCACTGGCCTTGGTCACCTCTCCTCATGTGCAATGCTGTCGTCTGTCTTTTCTCCTCTTCCCTAGCTCTAGTCCTCCTCTCATTCTTTCCCTTCTCTCTTCTTCTTGGAGCACTCATTTATCCTGCCTGACGATCTGATGTCTCCTAAGTTCATTAAATTCTCAGACCTTTGCTGGCTCCATCCATAGGGTGGCATTGGACTCCAGTCGCCATGGGGCCAAGAGCAGAATGCCATTGAACTCAGAAATTCAGTTCTGTGAAGATCTCCACCCTGGGGCCAGCACTCTGCAGACCTTCCCACTGTCTCCCAAATAAGTATGTAGGCACCAAACGCCTCCTTTCTGCCCTAACGGGCTTCCCCTCCCAAAGCGCCCTGACGCTATGAGATGAATCCTCACTCATTTTGGGGGTATCTTGGAATCAAGTCCCAATTTTACTTCCGTATCCGGTCTGATTGGACACCTGCACCTTTCTTCCTCCATTACCGCTTTAAAAATTTTTTTTTTCAACGTTTATTTATTTTTGGGACAGAGAGAGACAGAGCATGAATGGGGGAGGGGCAGAGAGAGAGGGAGACACAGAATGGGAAACAGGCTCCAGGCTCTGAGCCATCAGCCCAGAGCCCGACGCGGGGCTCGAACTCACGGACCGCGAGATCGTGACCTGGCTGAAGTCGGACGCTTAACCGACTGCGCCACCCAGGCGCCCCTTATTTTTTTTTATTTATTTATTTTTTCAACGTTTATTTATTTTTGGGACAGAGAGAGACAGAGCATGAACGGGGGAGGGGCAGAGAGAGAGGGAGACACAGAATCGGACACAGGCTCCAGGCTCTGAGCCGTCAGCCCGGAGCCCGACGCGGGGCTCGAACTCACGGACCGCGAGATCGCGAGATCCCGCAAGATCACGAGATCGTGACCTGGCTGAAGTCGGACGCTTAACCGACTGCGCCACCCAGGCGCCCCTTATTTTTTTTTATTTATTTATTTTTTCAACGTTTATTTATTTTTGGGACAGAGAGAGACAGAGCATGAAAGGGGGAGGGGCAGAGAGAGAGGGAGACACAGAATGGGAAACAGGCTCCAGGCTCTGAGCCATCAGCCCAGAGCCCGACGCGGGGCTCGAACTCATGGACCGCGAGATCGCGACCTGGCTGAAGTCGGACGCTTAACCGACTGCGCCACCCAGGCGCCCCCTTTTTTTTTTTTTTTAATTTTTTTTTTCATTACCGCTTTAATATAGACGTCCACGTGGCCCCCCCCCCCGTGTTTCCCCAGAAAAATCTGGCCTTTTCCCTTTGCCTTTGATGCACTATAAACATCCTGAGGGTAGTAGCTGACAGTCATGAATGGGTCATCAGTGGGGGCTGGATGACAAATACCAGAGCAGCCACAGTGCAGCTCTTACGGCTTCTCTAGTCCTACAAGTCTGTTACGGCTAACATCTGTTTTATAGAGGAGGATAACGAGGCTGAGGAAGGGTCAGTAACTTGCCCCGGATTACCCAGCTGGTTAATGATAAAGCCCTAGAGGACTTGGACGCAAGCCTGTCTCGCTTCAAAGTCTCCTGGGCTTGCTTGGAAATATCGCCATTCCAATTGATGTTCAGGCATCGAGAGTGAAAAGGTTAAGATGTACATACATCCAGGTGAGATTGGTGTGGAACACGCTTGAATTCAGAAAGCTGATCTCATCAGGAAGACAGTGTTGGAGAGAAGACTCGATGATCTCAGTGACTAATGCCGGCGTCCCCCAAACAAAGAAAAATACCTACATGATGTTTGTTAACTTGTCTCTTAAAAAACCGAGTTCTTGGGGCGCCTGGGTGGCTTAGTCGGTTGAGCGTCTGATTCTTGATTTCAGCTCAGGTCATGATCCCAGGGCCTTGGGATGGACCCCCATGTCGGCCTCTGCACTGATCATGGAGCCTGCTTCAGATCCTCCCTCTGCCCCTCTCCCTCGTTGTCAAGCGCGCTCTCTCTCTCTATAAATGAGTTATTCCCGCGTGTCAGTTGATTGATTTTTGTTGTTGTTGATTTCCTTGTTGAATTGTAGAAGTTTTAGGGAAGATGTCAGGCAGTTAGAATTTGGGGTTTGTTTGACTAGAAATATCAAGGGACCCTAGGAGAAAAACAGACCATGAGCCCACATAGGAATCAAATGATTTGTGAAGGTCCGTTTTAAAGGTCTTCCTTCTTCCTTTTTTTGTTCCCCAGGGAAGAGTTGGGTCGGGGGCATCGTGTGAATATAAAAATGAGTGAGGTATTGATGAAGTCACATGCATGAAAGAAAGTGTTGGGTACCAGGCACCTGCTCCGAGGGGCAGTCTGACCTGGGGAAGGAGGGTGTGGGTGCTGACCCCAAGCATCTGGGGGGACCTTCCCATCCAATCACAGTGAGTTATAATGAAGCAATGTTGTGAGGGGTCTTCGTGAGGAAAGTCAGGGAGCAGTGCTGACGACGTTCAGACAGATAGAAGTTTGGCCTGGAAGATTATTGTAATGTTTTTGTATTTTTGTCCTCAAACAAGTGTGCGTTTCTGAAGAGAATAAATGTCTCCCGTATGGCATTGTGACATCTCCATGTCCTCTGAAAGGCTGCTCTGTGCCGTGCGGCTAGGCTGTACATTTCCTGGCTTCTTGGGAGCTGTGAGGTGGTCTGAGATTGTAGGAAGCTGCTTGCTGCCTCTGCAAATTGTCAGGGAAGGCCGTGGAAAGGGCTTTTCACTACCTTCTCAACACACAGGAAGGGGTCGTTTAATGCAGTAGTTTGAGAACCGTGCTAATTATGCCTCCAGACGTTTCTGTGACGATTGTATGAAGCAGGCTATGAACTATAATTCCACAACCTCATTTTACAGTACCAGGTCCCTATGTTAGAAAAGAAAAGAAAAGTTATGCAATTTATCCATCAGCGCACAAAACTCTATTTCATGCATGGACAACTGGGAAGAGTCATCACCAGGAGATGTGCCACTACAATGAGGATAATCTCACCTGCCTCGTGAACGGCTGAAACATCATGTGATAGATCTGGGTCAGGTGGATATTTACAGAGATGCTCACAATAGTGTGCCTTCACTCACGGCCATGGGCCTGTCGGTTTCTGGTGGTTCTGGAAAGGCTGGCGGGCTCTTGTGTGTTGAATTCTCGTCATGTCTTTAACAAAATGTCTCTAAACAAGTCATCGCAGACTGCATCCCGGTATGAGGTAATTATGGTCATAATTTTGTATTTCGATCCTAAATAGCAAATTTGAGAGAGGTTATTTGAATGAAAATGGTAGATTCCGTTCAAGTTTCAAAATAGAAAATTTACCTGACACCCTTACAAATTACGATCACTTATACACATTTGCTTACGTTCTTTCTTAATGGTTTCACAGAGTTGAAATGAACACATTCGTATCATTTTTTTTCTTGCACTTAAAAAAATTTTTTTAATTAATATTTACTTACGGGGCGGGGGGGCGGGGAGGAGCAGAGAGAGAGGAGACTGAGGATCCCTGGTAGGCTCCACGCTGTCAGTGCAGAGCCTGATGCAGGGGTTGATCCCACGAACCTGTGAGATCATGACCTAAACCGAGATCAAGAGTTAGATGCTTAACTGACTGAGCCACCGAGGCGCCCCTTAATTTTTTAATGGAGGTAAGGTTCTTGCTCAGAATCAGTCATCCGCCGTACCGCGTTCCCTTGAGTGTGTGCTGTTACAAATAACCCTGCCACTGGCCCCTGCGTAAGTAGTGAATCCTTCTTCTATACTTTTACACTATAGGGTGGAGACTTGGTTCAGCGGCACATTGGGTGTGCGTATTTTTTTTGGCCCTAACTTTCTGGAAAGGTTGGGATGTGACACGGAGAGTAATGACTTCACGCTCAGCAGGGTTGGGATAGAGAGCCGCGTAGTGGTGTTAAGTTCGAAGTGCGGTCAGTGGGAAATCCAGTGGGGGAGAGGGGGGCTCTCTCCTAGCATATGCCAACATTGGACGGTCTCTCCAGAGTGGTCACAGCTTTGCTGACCGTGGCCTCTCTTTGGACCGGCTTCTTCTTTTGCAATTCGCTTTAAAATTTTTTTTAACGTTTTATTTATTTTTGAGACAGGAAGAGACAGAGCATGAACAGGGGAGGGTCAGAGAGAGGGAGACACAGAATCTGAAACAGGCTCCAGGCTCCAAGCTGTCAGCACAGAGCCCGACGTGGGGCTCGAACTCACGGACCGCGAGATCATGACCTGAGCCGAAGTCGGCCGCTTAACCGACTGAGCCACCCAGGCGCCCCTGCAGTTCGCTTTAAACTCCTGGTGTGAACGTTGCAACCCACACACAGTCTAACATTTTCCTCATCAGAATACCTCAGTTGTAGGGAGAACTTTAGTTAAGAGCCAGCTAGAAGATAATCTCGATATCGTTACCGATGTAAACTAGCAGAAGCCACAAAAGACACTGTTTTCAAATAGTCCTTGATAAGTAGGATTGACAAGAACAAAATAAAATACTTGAGGAAACAGTTGAATGTTTCATGCTAGTTCTTTTTTTAAAAATGTTTATTTTTAATACTTTTAAGTTTATTTATTTTGAGAGAGAGAGTGAGCACAGGTGGGGTAGGGGCAGAGAGAGAAGGAGAGAGAATTCTAAACAGGACCCACACTGTAAGTGCAGAGCCCAGTGTGGGGCTTGAACCCACAAGCTGTGAGATCAGGACCTGAGTCGAGATTGAGAGTCAGACGCTTAACTGGCTGAACCACCAAGGCACACCAAAATGTTCGTGTGTGTGTGTGTGTGTGTGTGTGTGTGTGTGTGTGTGTGTGTGAGAGAGAGAGAGAGAGAGAGAGAGAGAGAGAGAGAGAGAGAGAACGAGAACAAGCAGAAGAGGGGCAGAGAGAGAGGGAGACACAGAACCCAAAGCAGGCTCCAGGCTCTGAGCTGTCAGCACAGAGCCCGATGCGGGGCTCAAACCCACAAACTGTGAGATCATGACCTGAGCCAAAGTCGGACACTTAGCTGACTCAGCCACCCAGGTGCCCTTCATGTTAGTTCTTTAGTTATGGTTCTTTAGTCGTTTCATACTTCTATGAAAGTTGGTATTTCTTCAATAATTCAGTGAATCTGTATTGAAGAAGACACAAGGCTTAGAACCACAAACAACCAGATGTTACCTAGACCATCAATTTTGAAGCAAGGGTAGCAACCATATAAAAGAAGGCTTAGAAGGGGCTGGGTCACAGTCCCTTTTTGTCATATTAGGGGTGTCAGACTTTATCATATACAGTGGGTCACCAATAAAAGTTTTAAGCAGGAAAATAGAGGTTCTGTTTTCAATTCAAATCAAATTGGACAAAGGACATGAACTAGCAAACTGAAGAAACATACAAGTGTCCCTAAGTATAAGACAGATCTCATTTTCACCCATAACTTAACATAAATCAAAACCAGTGAGATATTGTTTTTCGCTTACGACTTCTTTGGCAAAATCAAAGAAATTGGTAACTACTCTGTGGCAGCTGGTAGAGTAGAAAACAGCCACTCTCATCGGGTGCTGGTCGAAGGGTGAATCAGGGCAGGCTGATTGGAGGACCATTTTGGCAAGAACGACCATACTTTTTTTTAAAAGGTTTTATTTTTAAGTTACCTCTGAGCCCAACATGGGTCTTAAACTCACAGCCCCAAGCCCAAGAGTCGCAGGCTGTACTGATAGACCCAGCCAGGCATCCCCAGAATAACCGGAATTTTAGATGCACTTACCCTTGACCTAGCAATTCATCAGCCTGGCAAAGGATAGTAGGGCAGGCAAAGATTATGGACACAGGGAGAGATGCTACAAAGAAACAGACTTGAGGAAGAGCACGCCCAGTAGCAGGTGGAAATTTTCAGTAATTTCCTATGTCCCTGTGTGCAGCATTAGGGTCAGATGGATGTGCAAGGTCGTTCTTTATAGATTGTTTATAATAGTAGCATCAACTGAGGCTGGTCTTTCTGACATAATCATGGTCTTTCTACACAATGGAGCACCAAAAAACATAAGGTACATCTTATACCTTCAGATATTGAGGGAACGTTAAGATGTACAGTTTTAGTCGTGTCCGTTTTATTTGTTTCTTGCCTTCTGTGTCCCCTCTTATTTTTTTTTAAACAAAAATTGTATATATTTAAGGTATGCAGTATGATGGTTTGGTAGGCATATAGTAAAATAATTATTATTTTTTAAAAATTAAAATTTTTTAAAATTTATTCTTGAGAGAGAGACAGAGCATGAGCGGGGGAGGGGCAGAGAGAGAGAGGGAGACACAGAATCCGAAGCAGGCTCCAGGCTCCGAGCTGTCAGCACAGAGCCCGACGCGGGGCTCGAACTCACAAACCGTGAGATCATGATCTGAGCTGAAGTTGGACGCTCAACCAACTGAGCCCCCCAGGCGCCCCTAGTGAAATAATTATTACGGTCAATCTAATTAACGTATGATCTCCTCACATAGTTCACCATTTTGTGTGTGTGTTTTGGGACCACCTGAAATCTACTCTCTTAGCAAATTTCCAGTACTCAGGACAGCGTTATTAACTGAAGGATAGTTATATGTATGCATGTTGGTTTCTGCAAAAATGTGGAAGAAACCTACAGGGGTGTACTGGTTTTCAGGGAATAGACCTGGGTTTTGAGCATAGACAGAAGGAGAAGCGTGGGGCATTTCATCGTATCCCTTTCTCTGCAGTTGAAGGATTGCCATAGGTGTGTTGCTTTTATACCAAATGATTGCGGAAGAGACCTTCTCACTGAATCATAGTCACGCGTGATCTTTGCCTCATTTAACGTGAGTCCGTCAACACGTATGTATTTAGTGCCATTCACTCTTCCAAGATCTGCACGTTTACTAACCCACACTAATCATCGCACACCCACGTGAGACAGGATCCATTTTGTTCCCCATCTTGCAGATGAGGGAACGGAGGCACAGAGAGGGTAAGCAACTTGCCCTGAGGTCACGCAGCTGTGAAAACGCGGAGCCAGGATTTGAACTCTAGAAGCCCACTGTAGCTTGGCCCAACACTTTGATATCTGCCAGCATCAGAACAGAAAGCCAAGTCCTGGAGTGAGGTCTTGGTAACAACCTGTATACGGTTACTTGTTACTGACTTGCAGTTGTCGTCGGCCAGGAAATCGTTTTATTTAGTAACAGGCTGACATTGTTTCTGGCCTCTGCTCCCACAGGTACTTCTTTTTCAGATGCAGAAATTATCCAGCCTTCATCTGCCCGCAATGAGACGATTACGGAAGGTGGGAACTGGCCCTTCAAGCCACCCTTTCCTCTTTATTAACCTTAGTTTTGCTTTCCGCACAGAGATTCTAGAGCTCTCCTTTCCAGGCATGCTGTGAGCCCACGAGTGGCTGGCCGAGACCCATTTGTATCTATCTTTTACCTTGCAAAGCCACAGGCTCCCAGCCTGGGCTGCCCGACTTCCCCGTAGCAGAGCACTTGAGAGCTCAAGGTCATATGCCAGAGAGCTTTCTGCTCTCTCCCTGCCTGAATCAAGCCCGGAAAACAGAACACTGGTACGTCAAGCCAGAGCGGAGGCCAAGGTGATTATTTGAAGATAGCCGAGAATTTTACTCCTTTCAGAATTATGTCATAGAAATAATAGTGTTTGATCAGATAAACCTTCTTAGCAACGGATGGGGTTTTTGGAAAAAAGGCGAGGGAGCATCTTTTTTTCTGCCCGATGCCACTTCGTGGCTCATGGTGCCCCCATGGTTGAGCTCAGGTTTCTCTGGAAACTTCTTTTGTTCAACAAATACTTACCCAAGAGCTCCTAAGTGGCAGGCTCAGAACAAAGAGAGCTAAATAAGACAGAGTCTGCCCACACTGAACATACACAAACGGAAGAAACCAAACTGGCAGCCGGTAATTACGAGGCTGCAAGATAAATGATCATGAGGTATACACAAAGCGCTTTGGAAGCACAAAAGAAGTGATTTCTGGATTGTCTTAATTTAGTCCCGGTTGAGAGTTTCCTGCACAGAGAAATGACCTAATGTCTCCA
This sequence comes from Lynx rufus, assembly GCF_022079265.1. Classification (NCBI taxonomy): domain Eukaryota; kingdom Metazoa; phylum Chordata; class Mammalia; order Carnivora; family Felidae; genus Lynx; species Lynx rufus. The sequence goes on from NW_025814878.1 coordinate 130,783,545, forward strand.
CTGGAAAACACGGGTGCCTCGGGTTATTTCAGCCCCTCGCCTGTGCGTGGGTGCGTGCAAGAACCACTCGTGTGACACCTAGAAATGCAGCTACGGGGAGCTGTGTAGAGACCTCCTGATAGCTACAGATCACTGGGGTGTTCACACCTCCTCGTGGTTCGATTCATTCGGTCCTCACCGTTTTGTGAGCATCGTGAGTTAGGCCCTTGGACACGAAGACGAAAAATATAGGGGCGCCTGGGTGGCTCAGTCAGTTAAGCGTCCGACTTCGGCTCAGGTCGTGATCTCATGGTTCGTGAGTTCGAGCCCCGCGTCGGGCTCTGTGCTGACAGCTCAGAGCCTGGAGCCTGCTTTGGATTCTGTGTCTCCCTCCCTCTGCCTCTCCCCTGCTCATGCTCTCTCTATTTCTCTCTAAGAATACATATACATTAAAAGAATTTTTTTTTTTTAAGATGAAAAATAGAGTCCCACCCATCCCCTTGGAGACTGGAGTCTGACCCAGCTGGGGCCAGAGAAGAGCTCACAACAGAGTGCTGAGCAGGAAAGAACACAGAGTGAGGTTCCCAGGAGGCTTTGGAGCTAGTGTTCAAGGTCGGTAAGAGAGAAGAGACCTTCGGGATACAGGAAGGAATGTGGCAAAGTTAGGGATTTGAGGAGGAGCGTGTCTAAAAGAAATTACAGAAGAAACCTAAGTGGCCGAAGAGCAGGTTAGTGGCGATGGGCTGAGGGGTCACAGAAGAGTGCTCTGACCTTCACTTTGTGGAAAGAACCGTAGGCGAGAGTTCTTGCAAGCCTCACATGCCGGGTACTGTTCTCAGCACGCTTCATGCACTTTCCTATTTCCTGGTCACTGTAGCCCCACGGGGTCTTATTATCCTCGTGTTGCGTTTGTGGAAATTGCAGTGCAAGGAAGTTCAATAACTTGCCGATGTCGCGTCCTAGCAGGTAGGGGAGGCAGGTTCCATCTGGTTCATTGCCCAGCGGAGCCCACAGACTTAACCACAGCACCACAGCTACGGTCCTTAGAAGTTTGACAGACATGGTTGGGGACAGCATATCCCCGACGGAGCCAATGGCATAAACAGAGGCCCCGAGGTGGGAAATCAGAGGTGTGATTTGGAAGTTCGGAGCAGGGGTTCGTAATAGGTAAGGGATGGGATGTAAGGATTAAATCACATGTGAATGTTAGGAGCAGTACAATTCAGCCCATGACAACAGTGAATGAGATGAAGGCCTTCTGCCTCTCAAAAGATAACCAGGTTGGGGCACCTGGGTGGCTCAGTCAATTAAGTGTCTTGGCTTCAACTCAGGTCATGATCTCACGGTTTGTGAGTTCGAGCCCCACGTCGGGCTCCGTGCTGTCAGTACAGAGCCTGCTTCGGATCCTCTGTCCGCCCCCCCTTCTCTCTGCAAAAAAGACAACCAGGTTTTTCTTCTCCTTAGGCATCTTCCAGAGGTGAGCAAGCCATTATTGACTTAAAAATTTTTATCACGTCTATCAGGGTCGGGGCCTGTTGCTAACTCGTTAATGGACTTGCAAACATTTTTCATCAGCAAAAGAATGCCAGTGGCTCAGTTATTCCTGGGATCAACGCCCTCCTGGTTTTTTAGCCCCAGAGCCCTTTTGAGCAATGATAATCCTCCGAAATACCATATTCCAGAGAAAGTAGTCCCTTAGCTGGGAGCACATGGCCTGATTGCTGGAGAACTCTTACTTGGAAATAGCTGCTCGAGAGACAGAAGAGGTACAGACTAGAGCCTGAGCAAGTACATTCCCACATTGAGTACCCAGTGGGAGCGACTGATGCCCGTTTTGTTCTTCTTTGGGCATCCAGCTTTGTCAATAAAAATGGCTTACAATTTTTAACACGAATTGAATTTTTTCTTCTTGGAAAACGAATTCTATTAGCTTGTTGGAAAGGAAAAAAAAAAAAATCTTCCAGAAATGTTTATTTAAAAGGTATCTGACTTTTTTAAAATTCACCCTCATCCTCCTAGACTCATAGGCTGTTACAGCCCAAGGAGGGTCAGAGAAAAACCCATCCGGATCAAGACGCATGGTCCTCCATGAAAAGGAATTGTCAGCTCAGGGAGAGCTGAACCTTCCATGTCAAATGGCTGCAGGTTTGAGCCTCCCAGAGACAGACAGACGCCCATGAATGAATCACAGAGAGTTCTGCCCTGGGTATTTATAATTCAGACCCAGTGCCTCCCTAAATCGCTCTTTGGTGGTTTTCCATTCCTGTGTGGGTATATTTACATTTACACCCCATTTATATGATTTGCCAGAGCTTGAGGCTGATGACTTAAACTTTTCCCTTCACTTCCAATTTTCATTGCCCTCCCCGTCTCTGTAGCCCTGAAAATGAGCTTTTCTGAGCTCCTCATCAATTTTTCACTCCTCTCCCTGCGGGAGATTGCACAGATACACAGCCCTCGGAGTGCAGGCCAACGAATGCTTGGCAAGCTACTGCTGCACCCAGCAAGAGATTTCAGAAACATACCCCCGGGGATTCTGACAAGCGAAATGCCCAGGGCTCACTCGCACTGTAATTAAAGGGTTCCCATTAGACCTTGAGAAAGTCGCGCCGTATCCCGATACCAGGGGTGTGCAGTGAATTTGCTCTTTTTAATTGGGTGTTAAATTAAGAGTAGCATTGTGATATGCTAACAACACCACTGGTGTGGCTCCTGCTGGCTATGTGGCCATAGCTACGTGGCCATAGAGTTCACCTCTCTGAACCTTCTCTTTCCATCTTCAAAATGTGAGGCTCAGACTAGACCATCTCCAGGTGTCTGATGCGTCTAATACACCCCTCATTTTGACCGCAGACAGGCATTCTTTTCGACACGTGCAAAGAAAAGTCATTGAATACGTTTTCCTTAGTCTCACCGTTGCTGTGGCCGAGAGCAGGATCTACGTGTTGAAGGGCTACCGAATTCACTTGCGCCCAGCTTTATGTAAGAAACATGCCACACAGGCATATTCCCATTTGAACAGCTCCATTGCTGGCTATCTGTCTCGATACTGGATGCCGTCTCCTGGCCTCCGCTGCCTTCCTTCCCATGTGGCCCGTTCAGCTATCACTCCTCATTAGAAGACCGAATGCATTTCTTTGGGGACCTTTTAAAAAGTTATTTCGACCGCTGGAGTCTGGGGTTCCGCAGGATAAGCGTGGGCCGGAGACCTCTGTAATGAGCCTAGAGTCTCCGTGAGCATGAACTTGCTCAGCGGGCAAAATTAACCCTATTGAAATTTGTCCCCAGCTGTCTTAATTGGAACTAAGGTGTCTGCGGGGTTCAAACGGATCAAGGCTTTCAGGATGCCAAACTAAATCACTGGGGCACATGATTTCCTTCTGCAAAGTCCTCTGAAACGAGATAACCTTCTTAATACGTAGGTAGTCTTCCAAGAACTAATCGTTTAAATGTTCAGTGAACAAAACAGGATAAAAACTGGGTCTCATCACCACGCACAGCCTATATCTGATGTCCAGAAGTAATTGGGAACAAACTCTTTTAATCAGGAACCAGGACTAGCTGTGAAAACTCAATGCCGTGAACATTGTCCTTGAGGACAATAAACAATGTCACACGAAGGAAAGCCTAAAAAGCAAACCTGGTGGAAAAGAAAAGAAAGAGGTGTTAGAGATTAAGTAGGACCATAATGTTAGAAAAGCTCTTCACCTAAATTTTGTGTCATCCTAGGTTAGAACTTTTGGTAAAAAGGAAAGTTTTCATGGCTTGATTCCCTCGTAGAAAATGAGAAGAGTTTTCAGGCTGAGCTAAAAATGAGCATAGTTTTAGGAAAATACAGCAAGCACTTAGAGTACCAGAAATCCGTTTTATCAACAGTAAATCAGAAATGTGCCAAAGAGCCAATGGGTTACTTCTTCACATGAGCAGAGAGTAATACAGAGTCCAATATTTAAAACACCAGACGAGAAAATCCTGAAAGTGTCACTCTTTTCACGTACCCAAAAAAGTGTCGGAACATAAAACCGGGAGTTATAGCAGTAATCATTTTGAGCAAAGCCCTGACAGTGCTCTAGTCCTTGGCATAACCTCATTTTCTTGTCCCAAATTGGGTTCTGCCCCTGGACGAACTCCCCCAGAGCTCTGTTTCTCAGGCATAAAGTGAAGGGTTCAGAATCGATGGTCTCCGAGGCCTCTGCCAGCTGTAATATCCTTTGGTTTTAAATCAACATATATGGGGAAAACATGTCAAATTTTATTAAGTAAGTTTTCGGCTGCATTCAGATACAGTAATAGCAGAAACGATAGACACAATATTTATTCTTCCCGTTAGCAAAATACCTCTTTGCGCAAACTCTCCCCATGACACTGCTCCAGGTTATAACTATTTGAAGAGGCTGCATGATGTTATCTGAAAACTTATTTAAATAAGGAGGCAAAAGTATGGTTTGCTCTTTTAAATTTTTTTAATGTCCTATTTTTTTTTAAATTTTTTTAATTTTTTAAAATTTACATCCAAACTAGTTAGCATGTGGTGCAACCATGATTTCAGGAGTAGATTCCTTCGTGCCCCTTCCCCATGTAGCCCATCCCCCCTCCCACACCCCCTCCAGCAACCCTCAGTTTGTTCTCCATATTTATGAGTCTCTTCTGTTTTGTCCCCCCTCCCTGTTTTGATATTATTTTTGTTTCCCTTCCCTTATGTTCATCTGTTTGGTCTCTTAAAGTCCTCATATGAGTGAAGTCATAGGATTTTTGTCTTTCCCCGACTGACTCATTTCACTTATTTTTGAGAAAGCGCGAGCCAGGGAGGGACGGGGGTGGGGGTGGGCGAGGGGGACAGAAGATCTGAAGTGGACTCTGCGCTGAGAGCGGCAGGCTCGACGCGGGGCTCGAACTCACAAACTGCGAGATCATGACCTGAGCTGAAGTCAGATGCTCACCTGACTGAGCCACCCAGGCGCCCCGGTTGGCTCCTTAAATGTCATCACAGTAGGCTTCCCTTACAGGGACTTTAGGAATATCAGAACAAAGACTGCCTTGTCCTTGCTAGCTCTTCTTCTAGTTCGACTAACAATTCACGGAGAATTGCAGGTTAAGATCATTCTCACAGCCCTTTCTTAAGAACCAGAAGAGATGTTAATTCTTAAAGAGGAAGAATACTTCTGGGCCAAGAAGGGACTATCAGGCCTAAGCACAGACTTTTGGGAGCTAGCACTGACTTCCCTCTGTTCCTCCTACCTCTGTTTATCCTAATGCTGTTTACATCCTTTTCTCTCCTTCCCTTGTGAGTCTGAGTCACTAATGGCTCTCAGAGGCATCATTTTCCTCAAAGTCATTACACTAGAGATGACTGGCCATGAAAATTGTATCTTCAGAGCACTGAGGGGAAACACTACTAACCAACAGTTTTGTGCCCTGGTAAAACATTGTTCCGGTGAATTAAAAATATTTTTAGGCATAAAAATCTAGAAGAGTTTACACGAAGAGATAGACCCCAAAAGAAGTGGAAGAGAATATAATTCAGGAAGAAGGAGATAGAACCCACAATAAAGGAGTGGAACACAGGAAGCAATAATGAGGAAAGAAATTGGTAACGTTTTGCAGATAAAAATAAGGGCTGCTCGTTTAAGAATAATCATAAGCAATTGGGGGGGATAATAAAGGCAAAATCAGTATACTACACATATAAAATAGGAGAGGATGATCTGAGTTAAGTTGTTCTAAGCTTACTATGTTATTCTGGAGGTGGAAATTAGTGATTCATTTTGAAGTTAAAAATTTTTTTATTTTAATGTTTGTTTATTTGAGAGAGAGAGAGAAACAGAATAGAGAGTGCAAACCGGGGACGGTCAGAGAGAGGGAGACAGAGCCCAACGCGGGGCTTGAACTCGTGAACTGCGAGATCATGACCTAAGCTGAAGATGGACGCTCAACCTGACTGCGCCACCCAGGTGCCCCCATTTTGAACTTTTTACATCAAGTAAGCATATTAAATATTTAAGGCTAACCACTAAAACAATAGAAGTAAAATGTATAACTTAAACCAGTGAAGAGGAAAAAGGAAGACAAGAAACCTCATCACTCTAAAAGAAGGTAATAAAGAATGAAGGAAGAAAGGAAAATCATGGTAACTAGCATAGAATAAGAATAGAAATAAGTCCAGATATATCAGTGATTACAATAAACATAAATGGTCTATATATATCAGTTAAAAGATTAAGGTTGCTAAAAACTATATAACAAAAACCTAGATATAAGCTACTTATAAAATATACTTAAGTGTAAGGTTATAGAGAAGTTTAAAAGAGCATAAGAAGATCAACAAATGTTTTTTTAAGGGATGCTAATTAACCTACATTAATAATACCAGGCAAAATATATTTTAAGTCAAGAAACTTAATGTTCATTATGTATTGATAAAAGGAGTAGTTCATTTAGAAAATGTAACAATTCAAAATATGTATCTAACTATATAGTCTCAAAATATATACAGCAAAAGTTGGCTGAATACAAGGATAAATGAACCAGTCTATTAGTGTATGTCTCTCAGTAACTGTTCAGGCAGACAAAAAAAAAAAAAGTTAAGGATGTAGAAAATAAAAATACACAATTAAGCTGTAAGACAGCCAAAGCTCATTATAAATTTAGAAATTAAAAAAACAAATATCCAAATAGTTTATTGATTAAAGAATCAATTATACTCAATGTTAAATGTTTAGAACTGACTGACTTCTAAATGTTTAGAACTGACAGACACATATGAAATATAAAGCAATAAGTAGAAGGAAATATATAACCTTAAATGCATACCTTTGAAAATAAGATTGAAAAGACCCAAAGTTAATGAATCTGAAAACAAAATAAACAATAAGTAAAATCCATAAAGCCTTCAAAACAGTTATTTTAAAAAACATCTGAAACAGATAACTATATAAAGACACAAATTTTATTTTATTTTATTTTTTTCAGTATATGAAATTTATTGTCAAATTGGTTTCCATACAACACCCAGTGCTCATCCCAAAAGGTGCCCTCCTCAATACCCATCACCCACCCTCCCCTCCCTCCCACCCCCCATCAACCCTCAGTTTGTTCCCAGTTTTTAACAAAAGACACAAATTTTAAAAATAATAGAAATGAAAAGAACATAGCTACAGATAGAGTGCAGTCTTTTTTAATCAAAAGGAAAAACCCAACAAGTTATGGAAAAACTTGAAAACCAAAGTTAAAAAGACAACTTCCCAGGAAATGATACAGGTGGAGGCTAATAGAAAACCTGAATAAATTATAACTAGTATCCAAACTAAATTCATAGTTTACCCGTCCACTTTCTTTTCTATATCTTTTCTTACCAAGATATAATTTATATACAGTAAAATTCACCCTTTCTCATGTTCTATGAGTTTTGATGATTATGTTCAGACATAAACCGCACCACAGCCATGATATAGTTTTGTGGGGGGTTTTTTTTTGCTCTAAAACAATTCCCTAGGGGTGCCTGGGTGGCTCAGTTGGTTAAGTGTCTGATTTCAGCTCAGGTCATAATCTCACGGTTCATGAGCTCAAGCCCCACATAGGACTCTGTGCTGACAGCTCAGAGCCTGGAGCCTGCTTCAGATTCTGTGTCTCCCTCTCTCTCTGCCCCTCTCCTGCTCATGCTCTGTCTCTCTCTCAAAAATAAATAAACTTTAAAAAATACTTTAAAAATTCCCTCATGCCCTTTTGTAGACAACTCTTTCTCCCATAACAGTTGATCTGCTTTCTGTCCCTGTCTTGTCCAAAATGTTACATAAATAGCAGAAAGTGTGTAGCCTTTTGAGAATGCATTTCAGGTTCCTCCGTGTTATGGTGTATATCAGTAATTCATTCCTTTTTCTTGGGAAAAAGCATGCAGTTGCACAGATACACCACTTTATCCATTGGGCCAGTTGAAGGGCTTTTGGGTTGTTTCTAGATGGGGGCAATTCTATGTAAACATGTTTTCATTTCACTTGGGTAAATGACAGAGACTGCAAGGTCATGTGTTCAGGGTATGTTTAATCTTGTAAGAAATTACCATTGCTGTTTTCCAATGCAGTGGGGTTTCTGCTTGCTCTGTGCTTCCATCAGTACTTGGTATTGTCCATTCTTTTATTTTAGCTATTCTAATGAGCATGAGTGGTATCTCCTTGTGATTCAAATTTGCATTTCCCTAATGATTAAGGACATTGAGCATCTGCTCATGTACTAATGTACCATTTTTGTATCTTCATTCAAATCTTCTGACAATTTTTTTTTTTAAATTGGGTTGTTTTCCTCTTGCTGAGTTTCAGGCTGCTTTATACATTCTAGATAAATATTACACACAGTAATTTAAAATCACCCTTCTTTAAAAATATAAAAGATAGGCCTAGGTGGTTATTTAGTCAAATTCTATACTGTCAAGGAACAAATTATTCTGGAACACAGAAAATGAGAGAAAGCTCCTCATTCTATTGTATAACCACAATACCAAGAAGACTTTGTGAGAAAGGAAAATCTGTAGATCAATTTTACTTGGAAATATAGATTAAATATTATCAAACTAAGCAGAGATGGTGGGGGGGAGAGAGATCCAAGTGGGTTTATCCAGCCAAGGTCAGGTTAACATTAGAAAATGTATTAATGTGGGGCACCAGGGTGGCTCGGTTGGTTAAGCTTCCCACTTTGGCTCAGGTCATAGTCTCGCAGTTCATGAGTTCAAGCCCTTCACCAGGCTCTGTGCTGACAGCTCAGAGCCTGGATCCTGCTTCAGATTCTGTGTCTCCCTCTCTCTCTGCCCCCTGCCCCACTCATGCTCGCTCTCTCTCTCAAAAATAAACAAACAGAAAGAAAGGAAAGAAAGAAAAGAAAGATGGATGTATTTATGTGGGACACCCGGCTGGCTCAGTTGGTAGAGCATGTGACTCTGGATCTCAGGATCATGAGTCTGAACCCCACATTGGGCTTGAGACTGCTTAAAGAAAAAAAGAACTAATATGGAAGGTTTGGCAAGATGGCTGAAGACAAGATTAACGTGTATTTAAAAATCAATAGAATCCACATTTAACAGCTAAAAGTAGTAAGAAACAGAACAGTAATTTTTAAGAGAATCTATTTTTGACAGTCAAACCAAGCCCTCAGAACTATGACTGTAGCTTCTATAGTTGATTCTCTATTTCACTCCTAAAGGACCTGACTCCTTATATTGCCACTAGGAGAAATCTGTTTCTCCCGATGCCTTCCAACTTCTTTACAAATATCCGTTCCCAGCAGACTATCCTCTGTGTGGGTGTATATTGATCCGTTTAATTTCATTTCCAAACCTTTATAAAGGAACCACTATGTTTCCAGCACTTTCCTTTACCAAGCACCCATTTACCAAGTTTCCTTTTTTAGATCCAGAAAATTTGTCTCTACTCATGCATTCCATAGCCCTCTCTAAACACAGATCAAATAGTCTGTTTTTGCCCCTGTTTCTGTATATAATACTTTTTTTTTTCTCCCTAACGTTGCCTACCTTCGATTCTAACTAAGTTTTTTGGATGTCACAAGATTGTCCTCATAGTAATCCTGAAAAGAGGCATTCTAAGGTCAACTTCAACATTTAAATGACTCTCTTACCTGTAGGAAGACAGAGGATAAGGTGCAATACACAATAAAAGAATTCCTCATGTGCTTTCGGGAGCAGGGACAGCATGCTATTATTCAACTTTGTATTCTCTAACAGAAAGTCTTACAGAAAGAGGGAGCCAATTATATTTAATTGATATTCAAAACCTCAAAGGAACAGAAAACAGAGTGATTTATTTTAGATTTTCCATGAGCAATAGGAAGGCACTGCTTCCTTCTATCTCGTTTACCTTTTCTGTCATTGTGACATCATAAAGCAACCTCCAGTAGGTCTTCCGCTAACATTTGTTAGACCTGGACAAAAGTACAAATACAGCCACTCTCCCCTTGACTTTCTCTTCCCACCCTAGGCCCATCCCCCACCACAAGGAACCTCTGGGGCACGAGTGTGGACCCAACCAGCCCACTACGCAAGCTCCATCTTCTGGAAGCTCTTGGCCATCTGGGCAAGGAATTCAATGGTCCCAAGTACCCAATGCCCAGAATGTGGTTTAAAAGGGGGTGCAGGATTCAGGGTGTAACCCTTGGCACAGGCATCTTATCCTGTATGGAGGGTCAGAGTTGGCAGTGGGGTGGGGTGAGGGTCCTCTCAGCTACCAGGCACAGGGCAGGCTTTCTCTGCTGCCTGTGCAACCAGGAATACATCAGCCTGTTTCCTGAAGAATTCTGACTCAACGTGACTTACCACTTGTTAGGTAGAACCATAACTTGTAAGAACTTAAAGAGACCTTTGAGACCATTTTATCCAAACTTTGTATTAACTGAGAAAACCAAGGCCATAGAAATGAACTAACTTGCCATTGGTCACATGAGAAGGTCAACTTTAGACAAGTAATAGAAAACCAAGTCCCCAGAGTCCAGATGATCCTTCCCATTATCATTCTTCTAGCTATGTATTCAGTGCCTGTCGCTGTGGTTCCCCAGCACTTTGGCAAACGATGTTGGTTGCTATTGAGTAAAACTGGCCAGTTGTAACCATAGTGGAGCAAACTCCTGCATTGGAGGGCAGAGGAAAACGTATCTGCATGCTTTCAGCATCTACATAAGTCAGGTTTCTCCTAATTGTGAAATAATAAATTCCATGTGATGAAAAGGATATGTCATTTAGAGTCAGAAGTGGACACCAGTAAGCCATCAGATAGGCTGAAATGCCAGAAGCCAAGTAAATACAATGCAAAGGAATAGCATTGCATTGTTGGCTTTTTTTTTTTTTAATTTTTTTTTTCAACGTTTATTTATTTTTGGGACAGAGAGAGACAGAGCATGAACGGGGGAGGGGCAGAGAGAGAGGGAGACACAGAATCGGAAACAGGCTCCAGGCTCTGAGCCATCAGCCCAGAGCCTGACGCGGGGCTCTAACTCCCGGACCGCGAGATCGTGACCTGGCTGAAGTCGGACGCTTAACCGACTGCGCCACCCAGGCGCCCCTGTTGGCTTTTATTAAAGTTGTCCATTTTCATCCTTTCAGAGATCCCCCCAGAGTAACATACCAAGAAAACTATGCTGGATCCAACACGGCACCATAGATCAGCCCTCTCTCTGCCGTGAACACGATAGCTGTAATTCACTGATTTTATTCTTTAATGAAGTGAGAAGGAAAGGAGGAAAACAGCTCAAAAAACAGCTCTTTTCATTCATTTATATACTATTTGTTCTTTCAGTAAATACTTGCTGAATGATTGCTACGTACTTGGTCCTGTGCTGGGTAACAGGTGAACAAGGCAGATGTAGTCCCTGCTCTTGAATATTTTCCACTCTAATGGGGAGAATCATGGGAGAATCATGGGGAGAATCATGGGGAGAAGTATGTGAAAGAGTTAATACAAAATTTGGGGAAGCCCTAACTAGAGCCAAAAGCAAAAAGGAACTCTACCTGTTCGCAAGCCATGGCGGAGATGATAGGTGCTTTGCTGCTGAGCCAATGAGGAATAATATTTTTCGTCTTTATGGAGAACAAAGTGCACTACAGCCTGGGGGTGGAGGGTGTGGATTTAGGTGGGGGAAGTAACATATACGTAGTTGAAAAACTTTTAGAATAGAAACTAGACACTGAGAAGAGATTATGGAATATTCTTATCTGATGATCTTTAAAATAGACCCGCTGACCTGGGGTGGTTTAGCCATGATCTTGTTTGCGTCTATCAGTGATCAACTGGGGAACCCCTCGGGGTCACTGCAGGCTTCGTGGGCCTTTCTTTATTTGGTTGGCAGAATGCTTAGCGATATTGGGCAATATGTGTCTGATTTCTTACTTAGAAGCTGGCATGACATTGTTTAAAACTGATGTGAGGTTTTGTGAACTATGGGCACGACGTTAGTCTGTCAAAAGCACCTAGGTTTTTATCGCACTTTTTTAATGGCTTAATAACTGAATTACAAAGAGGCGTCTTCTGAGCCACCCGTGGAGTTTCATGTGTATTTTTACAACTTTACTTTCTTATTTTTTAGTTTTAATTAGGTAGCATTTAATTTATTTAAAAACTTTTAGGGGCGCCTGGGTGGCGCAGTCGGTTAAGCGTCCGACTTCAGCCAGGTCACGATCTCGCGGTCCGTGGGTTCGAGCCCCGCGTCGGGCTCTGGGCTGATGGCTCAGAGCCTGGAGCCTGTTTTCGATTCTGTGTCTCCCTCTCTTTCTGTCCCTCCCCCGTTCATGCTCTGTCTCTCTCTGTCCCAAAAATAAAAAAAACGTTGAAAAAAAAATTTAAAAACTTTTACATGCATACAGTTGATGTATAATGTTACATTCGTTTCAGGTATATAATGTAGTGATTCAACAGCTCTCTATGTTTTCATCACTAGCTACCATCTGTTACCATATGATGCTATTATAATATCATTGACTATATTCTCAATGCTGTACTTTTTATTCCCCAATTTATTTGTTCCGTAACTGGATGCCTGTACCTCCCATTACCCTTCACCCATTTTGCCCATTCCCCCTTCCCACTGGAAACCATCAGTTTGTTCTCTGTATATAATAGGTCTGATTCTCCTCTTTGTTTTTTTTTTTTTTTAAGATTCTTTCTTTTTTATTTTTTTTTAACGTTTATTCTTGAGACAGAGAGAGACAGAGCATGAACGGGGGAGGGTCAGAGAGAGGGAGACACAGAATCGGAAACAGGCTCCAGGCTCTGAGCTGTCAGCAGAGAGCCCGACGCGGGGCTCGAATTCACGGACCGCGAGATCATGACCTGAGCCAAAGTCGGCTGCTTAACCGACTGAGCCACCCAGGCGCCCCTCTTTATTTGTTTTTTAGATCCTGCATGAATGAAATCATAGAGCAGTTGTCTCTCTCTGTCAGACTTATTTCACTTAGCATGATACCATCTAGGTCCACCCATGTTATTGCAAATGGCTGTGTAATATTCCATTGTATGTATATACCACATCTTCCTTATCCATTCATCTATTGATAGAAACATATGTTGTTTCCATATTTTAACTATGGTAAATAATACTGTGGTAAACGTAGGAGTGCATATATCTTTTTGAATCAGTGTTTTCATTTTCTTTGGGTAAATTCCCAGTACTAGAATTATTGGTTCATAAGGTATTTCTGTTCTTTCATGTTTTGATGAACTTCCATACTGTTTTCCACAGTGGCTTGCACCAGTTTGCATTCCCACCAACAGTGCGCGAGGGTTCCTTTTTCTCCACATCCCTTCTAACACTTGTAAATGTGTTTCTTTTCTTTTTTACTTTAGCCATTCTGACAGGTGTGCAGTGATATCTCATTGTGCATTTGATTTGCATTTCTCTGATGATTAGTGATGTTGAGCATATTTTCACATGTCTGTTGGCCATCTGTAGGTCTTTTTTGGAAAAATTTCTTTTCAAGTCCTTTGCCTATTAAAAAAATTTTTTTAATCTTTATTTATTTTTGAGACAGAGGGAGACAGAGCACGAGTGGGGGAGGGGCAGAGAGAGAGGCAGACACAGAATCTGAAACAGGCTCCAGGCGCTGAGCTGTCAGCACAGAGCCTGACGTGGGGCTCGAACCCACAGACCATGAGATCATGACCCGAGCTGAAGTCAGATGCTCAACTGGCTGAGCCACCCAGGTGCCCCCCTCTGCCTATTTTTTAATTGCATTGTTTAGGGTTTTTTGTTTTGTTTTGGTGATTGAGTTGTAAAAGTTCTTTATATAGTTTGGATATTAACCCCTTATCAGATATATCATTTATAAATATCCTCTCCCATTTAGTGGGTTGCCTTCTCCTTTTGTTGATGCTTTCCTTTGCTATGCAAAAAGCTTTTTACTTTGGTGTATTTCCAATAGTTTATTTTTGTTTTTGTTACTCTTGACTTAGGAGGAGACATACCTAGAAAAATGTCGCTAAGGCCAATGTAAGAGAAATTACTATCTGTGTTCTCTTCTAGGATTTTTATGGTTTTAGGTCTCACATTCAGGTCTCTAATCCATTTTAAGTTTATTTTTGTATATTGTGTTAAAAAGTGGTCTGGGGCGCCTGGATGGCTCAGTCAATTAATCTTCCGACTTTGGCTCAGGTCATGATCTCACAGTCCATGGGTTCAGGCCCCGCGTCGGGCTCTGTGCCGACAGCTCAGAGCCTGGAGCCTGTTTCCGATTCTGTGTCTCCCTCTCTCTCTGACCCTCCCCCGTTCATGCTCTGTCTCTCTCTCTCTCAAAAATGAATAAACATTAAAAAAATGTTTTTTAAAAGTGGCCCAGTTTCATTCTTTTTCTTGTAGTTCAGTTTTCGCAACACCATTTAATGAAGAGAATATCTTTTCCCCATTGTATATTCTTGCCTCCTTTGTTGAAGATTAATTGACCATATAATTGTGGGTTTATTTCTAGATTTCCTATTTTGTTCTTTTGATCTTTGTGTCTGTTTATGTGCCAATACCACACTGTATTGATTACTGCAGCTCTGTACTGTATCTTGAGATCTGGAATTGTGATACCTCTAGTTTTGTTTTTCTTTTTCAAGATCGCTTTGGCTACTGGAGTCTTTTGTGGGTTCATACAAATTTTAGTATTATTTGCTCTAGTTCTGTGAAAACTGCTGTTGGCATTTTGATAGGGATTGCAGCGAATCTATAGATTGTTTTAAGTAGTATGGATATTTTAACAGTATTACTCTTTCCATGAACATGGGATAGATTTCTATTTCTTTGTGTTGTCTTTAATTTCTTTCATCAGTGTTTTATTGTTTTCAGAGTATAGGTCTTTTGCCTCCTTGGTTAAGTTTATCCCTTGGTGTTTTAATCATTTTGGTGTAGTTGTAAATGGCATTTCTTTAACTTCTCTGTCGTCTACTTCATTATTGGTGTATAGAAATGCTACCAATTTCTAAGTATTAATTTGTATCCTAAAAATTTGCTGAATTTATTCATTACTTCCAGTAGTTTTTTGGTGGAGTCTTTAGGGTTTTCTACGTATAGTGTCATGTCATCTGCCAACAGTGACAGTTTAAGTTCCCCTTTACCAATATGGACGCCTCTTATTTCTTTTTCTTGTCTGATTGCTATGGCTAGGACTTCCTGTAGTATGTTGAATAAAAAATGGCAAGGGTGGACATCTTTGTCTTGTTCCTGATCTTAAAGGAAAAGCTCTCAGTTTTTCACCAGTGAGTATGATGTTACCTGTGGATTTCTCTTTATTAAGTTTTTCTTAAGTTGAGGTATGTTCCTTCTAAACCCACTTTGGGAGTTTTTATCGTGAATGGGAGTTGAATTTTGTCTGGTGCCTTTTCTGCATCTATTGAGATGATCATATGATTGTACCCTTCATTGTGTTGATGTGGTGTATCATGTTGATTGGCTTGTGAATAGTGAACCATCCTTTTTTGGCAACAACTTTAAAATATGTTAGCAGTTATATTTAGCCAAAAGAATGCCAAACGTATCCCAGTCCATAAATTGAGAGTTAAGCATAAAGTTCTCTAAAAATTATCTTTCCGATTTCTAGAAACAATCAAGACCCAATTGTTATTATCATATGCCTCATCACTGTTATTATTTCCAGCCAACTTGCCACATCAAGCACTATAACGGGAAAATAGCAGTCATGCTACGCATTTTAGGCCATTTTTAGTTAGTAGTTATACCCTTAGTACTGATTTATCCAACTTAGTGCAAATAAAGCAGCAAGATAACAGACTGATAACAGGGGCCTCCATACCTGAAATTAATTCATTTCAGGTTGTGACTAAAATGCATATCCAATATATGTCATCTACTTTGGGCTTTAGTTAGGTTCTTCTGTTAATATTATATTTAGGAATAGCACTTCTGTTAGGCAAAGACAAAAAAAATACCAAACATGGATTAAAAAACTAGAATAGAGGGGGGCCTGGGAAGCTCAGTCACTGGAGCCTCCAACTCTTGGTTTCGGCTCAGGTCATGATCTCACAGTTCGTGGGTATGAGCCCTGTGTCAGGCTCCACACTGATGGCACAGAGCCTGCTTGGGATTCCCTCTGTCTCTTCCTCTCCCTGCTCATGCTCCCTGTCTCTCTCTCAAAATAAATAAATTAAAAATAAATAAAAATAACAACTAGAGGCACCTGGTTGGCTCAGTCGGTTAAGCATCTGACTTTGGCTCAGGTCACGATCTCCCAGTTTGTGAGTTTGAGCCCCGCGTCGGGTTCTGTGCTGACAGCTCAGAGTCTGGAGCCTGCTTTGGATTCTGTGTCTCCCTCTCTCTGCCCCTCCCCTGCTCACGTGTGTATTCTCTCTCTCTCTCTCTCTCTCTCTCTCTCTGACTCTCTGTCTCTCAAAATTAAAAATTAAAAAAAATTTTTTTAAATAAAAGCTAGAATGGATGTTAAAATAGTCCAATAAATAGACTTGGATGCACAATGGAATCTGATTTTGAGGAGCTCTTCTTCTCCATGTGTCCTGTTTTTAGTTGAGGGTAAAAATTTCATTTTAAAATTAGAATGTGTTACCTGCATCATACTTTTCCCCATAGTTGTTGAACGGTAATGTATCTTCATGGTTTCAAGAGGGGAGGAAGATGTGGCTAAGGAGCCCAGGAAGGAGGCTGAAGATGACAGATGGGAACATAAAACCGCTGTGTATATTTGATAATGCAAATGTACTACAAGGTTTTGACACATATGGAAGTATAATGTTATGTACATCTGATTACACTGATACATTGCAAAGAATAAAATGCACACTCACCCCTTTTTTCTCCCTGTTATGGACTGAATATTCGTGTCCCTCCAACAATTACATGCTGAAGTCCTAAACCCCAATGTGACTGAACTTGGAGGTGGGGCCTCTGAGGACATGTTGAAGAATAAATAAGCTCGTAAAAGAGAGGCCCCAATCTAAGAAGGTGGGTGTCCTTGTAAGAAGAGGCATGGGAGAGCTTGCTCGCCCTGGTGTCTCTGCACCAAAAGAAGAGGTCACGTGAGCACACAGCAAGAAGGCAACCACCTACAAGGCACGAGAAGCCTCAGAATGAAATCTACCTTGCCCGCACCTTGAGCTTGGACGTCCCAGCCTCCAGAACTGTGAGAAGTAAATTTCTGTTGCTTGAACCAGCCAGTCTGTGGTATTTCGTTATGGCAGCCCTGATCCCCTCCCCATTTCCAACGTCACTTGTAAGAGAGGAAGCCCAGTTGAGGATGTGGCATCATTAACGGCCTATGAATTTGTAAGATAAACAGACCCATCAGCTAAGACCAGAACGTACTCTCTTTTAGTGTGAGTGATTTAAATTATGTGACGGCGGTCGTCATCATCACCAACACTGACGCTGGCTCGCTTTTGGTGATGCTCTGTTGCTCTCCAGGATGCACGTAAAACAGGTGTGGTCTCTGTCTTTTAGGAGAGATCCTTTAGAAGGATTTCAGTCCTTCAGCAAAGTAAATGTGTGTTGTGGGATCCCCACAATATCCTAACCTTACTATGGCATTCCTGTGCTATCACAGGGAGCCTGGAAAAATAACCCTGCCTACAAGAGTTGAAGAGAAAGGGAGGAGGAATATGACCTTGAACTTAATTTGGAAGTATATTTCACACTCACCTTTAACAACTAAAGTGGATTTCTTTGAAGCTTTCTGTTGGATCAAAGACGCGTTAAACTAACGGGGGTAACTTACCAAGAGGAAGAACCGGGTTTTGATCTGTTGCCTTGTCTCATTTCATGTCTGTGTGTTATGTCACGTAGTATAAGAAATCAAGCAGATAGGAACAAGTACAGATTTGAAACCTAAAAGGCAGAGGGAGGTCTCCTTTGATCTGTGTGTCATTTCCTTTAACTATGTGCTTTCCAATCGCTAGCGTCTGAAATAATCACAACAGGCAATAACATTCCTTTTCTGTATGCTCCCTAGTTTTTTAAACCTTGTCCCCACAAATGATGTTAACTTGTGAGTTTTTATACCACTTCACAGCCAGCCAGTGGATTCAGGCATCCTGTAGAGGTTTAAATGAGTCTTTCCAACCCACGCTTTTCTCTTTCTCTCTCTCTCTCTCTTTTTTTTTTTTTTTTTTTTTAACCAACATGCTTTCCTGGACAGAAATCAAATTGATAAGTTAAGGAAATAAATTTGACCATTTCTTTTCCATTCCCTTGGTACTAATTGGTTTATCATAAAGAGCAAACAGGTGCTTGGCTCATTTGCAAGACTCTCTAAAGGTAGAAGAGAAATTCCTCCCCTGATTAGACATTAATGCTTCAGATCCTTCAAATACATAGGCTAATTAGAAGTAGCTAGACAGCCTTTAGATGGCAGACAGAACCTTAGGACGGGAAGTTACTTACTTACATATGTGTCATCTGATTTACTCTTTAAGTTGGGGAAGCATACTTGGGCAGCTTCTTAGGAAAGCGGATCAAATTTTGGTGACATTGGAAGTGCAGATTATTAGTGTTAGTATCTTAGTAGTCATGAGACTTGCAAAGGCTGTGGACAGTAAAAAAAGATGTGCACTGTAGGGAAAAGACAAGTGCAGAGCCTGTGGCCATAACAAAACCCAGGTAACTGACACTTGTGTGGAGACCCTTCATGCTTGGCTCATTTCTAAAATATTTGGATTATGGGTGTAAGTCACTGTTGTGCCAATTTTGTTTATTAAGCAAAGCTTTTGTGAGTATTACTTTCAGGAAAGGTCTCTGTGTGGAGAGGTGTCAGGAAAAATAACAAGTAAAGATTAGATCTATTCTATGAATAGTTTCGAGAAGAACGTAGCTTCTTCTGGCTCTCGTGCACGACCACTGGAATGTTGAGATCTTCTATTGCAACTGTGCTCAAAATGAAGAAACAGAGGTGGATACGAAGGTGACTAGCATAAGTTTTAGATGCCTGGGGGAGAATGAATCTGATATTAAAAAAAAAAAAAAAAAGACAAGGCCCAGGCTCTTCGTCACTATAAACATTCATATGGTAGAGGGAAGATAATTAAAAACTGAATTTCCCATAAATGCAAATTTAGATGTCAGGCGTACGCTATTTTTCCAGAACCAAGTTAACTCCTTGCCACCTATATGGTTGCAAACAGGGTCCTTTGGAGCTCTCTTGAGCTCTGCTGGCATTCTAGAAAAGGAATACTGTTTATAAATCTCCAAATGGTCTACTGGCTGTCTTTATGTTTTCCATGGAGACTGGAAAGCGTTAAGCCAATTAAAGATGGATTTATTTCTAAGAAAGTATTATCCATGTTGATGCAAGTTAATCTCTGCCTTGCCCTCCTCCCTAATTCCTTCTTCTCTCCCTCACCCTCCTGCCCCAAATGCCCCCCAGCAATCATATAAAGGAGTGATGGGGGCAAGGAAATATTATTTTTACACTTTCTCATGAGTTATTTGTCATAATATTCTGAGATTTTATCTTCTTTGTTGTTAGAGTAGAGGAAAGCTATTTTACTTTTGAACTTTAAAAAACCGTGCACCTTGGGGTGTCTGGGTGTCTCAGTTAAGTGTCCGACTTCAGCTAAGGTCGTGATCTCATGGCTCATTAGTTTGAGCCTGGCATCGGGCTCTGTGCTGACAACTCACGGAGCCTGGAGCCTACTTCGGATTCTGTCTCTGCCTCTCTCTGCCCCTCCCCTGCTAATAGTCACTCACTCTCAAAAATAGATAAATATTTTTTAAAAATTTTTAAAAAAGCATGCACCTTTCTACAAGGAAACTGGTTTTAAAGCTGAAGAATATCCCTTTTGCCCTGGCTAACTGGCTGATGGGCACTGAGTAGTTCAGAGCCAGATTCATCTCCAACCCGGGTGGATTGCCCTACTGTACCATGGCAAGCCCAGCGGCCTCCATCGGGGTCTCAGTTCCACACTAGCCAATCCTACTATGCTTCTCTGTCTGCTTCTCCAGGACAGTCACATCCCCACTGTTCTCACTACTTGAGCATCTCAGTACCTCCTCCCTGCTCCCAATCCCCTACTCCCACCCCCTCCCTACTATTTTACCTTAGGAGCCTGACTTGGACAATGGCAGCCCTCAGGCCAGCCGTGTTTCCAGCTTCCCACCCTCCACCTGTTTTCGGTCCCCTCCTCCTGAGCTGGGGAAGGTTACCTCTACCTTCTAAAGATCCCTCTCAACCCTATTCTCGTGCCTAGACGGAACCTCACGTTCCCCTCCTTGTTCTCCTAGGATTCAGTTTTCACTTGTGACTCGATCTTTCCCCTACCCAAGGATGCTCTAGTGTCCTCCTCCATCTTGGAAAGTTCTCCCTTGACCCTGTCGCTATGGGTGCCATTCTTTTTCGCTCATGGCCGAGTTTCTCACCTTGCCCGTGGCTTTACTGCAACTGCTCCTTGGAGATCTCACCCGTCCACGTTGCTACTTCCAGTTTTCGTCTCCCTTAACGTCCCGGGACATTTCCCCAGGGGATCAGTCCCTTCCTTTACCTAAGGACTAGTCCCTCTTCTCTTGGCTTTGGTTTCATGGCGCTCTCCTGCTTTTCCTCCACTCTCCCCTAGCCGCTCCTCTGCCTCTCCCCAGTGCCTAATCTATGACAGTCCCTGAAGGTTTGGTCCTGAGCCCCCTCTCCTCTACACTCTGTTTCTAGAACATTTTCACCATGCACGTGGCCCTACGTGTCACCTACGTGCTGATACAACCCAAGTTTTGATTGCCATCCGTTTGCATCCAGATTTTCTTTCAAGGTCCAGACTCACACTTGATCTCTCCAGTGTGTCTTACAAGGACCCCAAATTCATTATGGCCAAAATCAAAGCCATCATCTACCTCCCCAAACCATACCCTTCTCCTGTGCTTCCTTCCCCCACCCTTGCTCTCACTCAAGATAAACACAGCAGTGATTCCGAGCACCTGCTGTTCTACCACATTCAGCCAGCCTCAAAATCCTCTTTATTCATTGGACATGCTCACTTTCCTCTAGTTCCCACGACCCCTTGCCAGGCCAACCTCCACGTTCTCTTGTCAGGACTATGGCAAGAGCCTCTTCTAGTCTCCGTACCTCCACATTGGCACCTCGCAGTGAGTTCTCTGCCCTGTAGCAACAGCCAACTTGGTTATGTTCCTCCTCTGAAAACATTTGAGTAGCTTCCAGGATGCTTATGAAAGTCCAGAATCCTTGCCACAGTCTACGAGGCCCTGCTTGAGCTAGCGCTGCCTGGAAACCTTCTGTGTCCCCAGCCGCCCTCCCCTGACTCGTTGCTCCAGCCACACAGCCTTTCCTGTGCTGGTGGGTTTTCACTCCATGCCTCTGACACCGTCCTCCCAGTGTCCCAACTCTTGTCCCTTTAGACTTGCCCCAGTGCCCCTTACTCAGACATCCTCCAGTTGAAATCCAGCACCACTGCCATGGTCATTCATCGTGCCTCTGTGTTTCCATAGACCTTCTCTCAATTCACATTTCTGTGTCTCCTCTTCTAGCACCCACAGCAGACTGCTAGCCGTGGGCCCTCTGTGCAGTGCGAGGTGCTCCTGGCACATGGGAGGTGCCCAGTGATTGTTGGTGAATGAATCCGTGAGTGACAGATGAATAAATACATCC
Organism: Lynx rufus; assembly: GCF_022079265.1. NCBI lineage: Eukaryota > Metazoa > Chordata > Mammalia > Carnivora > Felidae > Lynx > Lynx rufus. The sequence continues at coordinate 130,805,104 of NW_025814878.1, forward strand.
TCCTGGAACTGACCTGCAGCTCTGGTGGCTCAGACTGCCTTCTTCAGTGCTGCTGGTGACAGGACAAACCCTGTTCCCTGGTGCACTGCTGCTTCTGACATGTGGCAGTGAGCATTCCTGCCTCCCATCCACAGTCACCCCAAAGGAGATGTTCAGTTTATATGTATGGGGACCCTTCTACCTTCTGCCTCTGAAGGGTGTTTACTCTTTAAGAATTTTTTTTTTCATCTTTAAGAAATTCTAAGTGGGGCACCTGGGTGGCTCAGTCAGTTGAGCGTCTGACTTCGGCTCAGGTCATGATCTCGTGGTTCAGGAGTTCGAGCCCCGCGTCGGGCTCTGTGCTGACAGCTCGGAGCCTGGAGCCTGCTTCCGATTCTGTGTCTCCCTCTCTCTCTGGCCCTCCCCCCTTCACACTCTGTCTCAAAAATAAATAAACATTACAGAAAAAAAAAAAAAGAATTTCTAAGTAGACCTGAAAGGTAACTCATCTGCTAAAATCCAAACATACTTGTATTGACCCAGGAAAATGGCATTAACCTGGAATGTTGCAACGAGAGCTCTTAATGTTTGAACACATCATTTCAGCTTACGCTTTACTGTGATAGTTGATGGCTGCTTTTTAAAATTTAAGTTGGGAAGGGGCGCCTGGGTGGTGCAGTCGGTTAAGCGTCCGACTTCAGCCAGGTCACGATCTCGCGGTCCGGGAGTTCGAGCCCCGCGTCAGGCTCTGGGCTCATGGCTCAGAGCCTGGAGCCTGTTTCCGATTCTGTGTCTCCCTCTCTCTCTGCCCCTCCCCCGTTCATGCTCTGTTTCTCTCTGTCCCAAAAATAAATAAACGTTGAAAAAAAAAAAAAAGAAAAGAAAAAAAAAAGAAAAAAAAAATTTCAGTTGGGAAAAGAAACAAAATACACATTTGAAAATTAGCTCCTGCCTCACTGAAAGTCCTCTGTAATTTTTTTTAATGTTTGTTTATTTTGAGAGAGAGTGCAAGCAGGGGAGGGGCAGAGAGGGAGGGAGACAGAGAATCCCACACAGGCTCCACACTGTCAGTGCAGAGCCCGATGTGGAGCTTGATCTCACGATCAAGTGAGATCTGGACCCGCGCAGAAATCAAGAGTCAAATGCTTAACCGACTGAGCTGCCCAGGTGCCCCGAAAGTCCTCTGTAATTTCTAAGTCTTATAGATGTTGGTAAATCAGGATGGGTGACTGGTTTAGTGTCACAACCCGGGTTAGTTTTACTCTCTGCATCTTCCTAACAATCAGTGATATTCAGACATGCAAACACGGGGTGTGCGGTGAAACCCTCGTGGTGAAGGAATAATAGAAATAAAATTGAGGAAGGGGAGTTCCATGCTATCACAAAGGACAGAAGTCCCAAGCCTTACGGTGGTACCTGAGGCCACTTACCAGCAGAGAATTTCCTTTTCTCTTGATTAACTAAGGGCTGTTGTGAAATTTTCAAGTTGTATCTGCTCAAATCTACTTTCCACCTGTCCTCTGTTAAGACAAGCAGTTGAGCCAAGATACATCTTGAGACCTCTGAACGTTCACATTCGAAAATCACAGGCTCCCAGAATAAAATATTTTTTCCTGGATTTGCGAAAGAGAATGACAAGACTTCACGGAAGACCCGGCCGACTATTTAATTCCCAAGACTGAAATGTGATTAATTGTCTGCCTATGGTAGATATGTCACAGGGCTATGGAGATACGCCATTCTGTAATTGAAGAAAAAAATGTTCTTTCAGCTTCCTCCGACCCACCTCCAAAATGCTGTGTCCCTGTGTACATTTAGGCACGTTCTGTTTATTCGTTTATTCCCCTTCTAGCCTTTAATAGCAGTCTCGATAGTCCTGTTTCCCACATTCTTAAAGCCCAAATTGTGAACCAGCTGGTTGGTTGGTATTATAATTGCCTTCACCAAATTGTGGGATTATCAGCTTCAGGAAACCCTCTGTGAAGATGAACTCATCAATCGACAAGCACTTACCATGAAACTATGAGCTGTAAGGAAGGATTCTCTAGAAGATGGAAACATTGAGGCTTGAGCCCTGCTCATAGCTCCCCAGGTACTTGCCGAGGCTCAGGTAATTGGGATAAAGGAAAGGGCAGAGAGGAGAGGGGAAGAGATGTCCCAGATTTCCCTTGTCATGACTGGAGTTTATTTCTCCCAGTTCTTCTCCAACTTTAGTGTATATCAGAATCTTTTGAAGATCTTACTCGCCCTCACATTCCTGCCCACCCCCAACCCCCTGCCACAACCCTCCAGAGATTCTGACTCCGTAAATCCTAGATAGGGCCCATCAGTTGTCATTTTTATAAGCTTCCTAATGATGCTTCTGCTAGCACTGTGAGTGGAACTTACTTTGAGTAGAACTGGTTGAACTGGTGTCGTCCAGCCAGCCAACAGTGAGAACTGGTTTAGTCCCACCAACAGTGGGAACTGGGTTAGCCCAGCCAACCGTGGGAAGAGCTGACCATAATTTCCCTTACCCCAGTCTTTTGCCGCTTTTGCAAGAAACCTTTGTGAAGAACTAAGAAAATCGAGGAGAACCTCTAGCCCTGTAACCCACAGCATGAAAACATGGGCATGGAACTCAAAACAGCATATTCAGGGATGATAGTCCCCCACCACTGTGCAGGCAGCTCTCAGGCCGACCATGGCAGAAACTTGTGGAAGCTATATCCTGGACCCAGACTGCCCCATGCAAGGAGCTACCCATAGGGCTGGAGGAGAAACATTACGGTTAAGTTTCAGACTAATCTTCAGAATCCAACTTTGCCCGAGTAGTTCCATAGATTCATTAAAACTCCTCTCCCATTGGCTTGGAGGAAGGGAGTTTCTGGGTTTGTTGGAGAGAGTCCTTGGCAACGTGAAGGAAAACCGTGGTTCAGCAATTTGGAATAGTCTCTTCCTCTCAAGGGATCCAAACAAAAGTGAACAAAAATGGTTGATCTCGTCGGTAGGTAGACATGAAAGGCAGGGAGGATTTTAGTATTTAACAGCGTAGCCTGTTCATTTACAACAAGTAGATCAGGAATTATGTGTATTTTTGGTCAAGGTTGTTTGGCTTTGGGGGGGCGGGGGGAGGTTGGCTTGGGAACATTGCAGAGCAATTAAGGCTGGTGATGCATCTGTTGTAGGTGCCCAGGTCCACTGGGTGCAAGCTTTAAGGATGTGTGGGATTGCACTGGGAGGCAAAAAATTGTTTCTCTGTATATCTGCTTTTAGCAGCAAAATCTGTTCTTATTTTGAAAAGCTCACAACACATCCTGGCGTAATGGCGGTATATACTGTGATGAAAATGCAATTGATGTTGCATCATGAATTATTCATATGCAAATCACGCCTTGTAAAATAATCTCTACAGTGACAGATGGACAGACGTCCTTTGCCTCCTTTATGACCAGTCAGCCTGGATCCAAGCAGGTCGCCTGTTAATGGGGTTTGTGACCTTTACTTCATCCTTCCTGGTGTAAGGCGGTCCAAAGTGCTGTGTTACGTCTTTGCCAAAAGGCTCAGCCTGCCCAGGCTCCAGTGTGACTGGAATTCGTTTTGATGTCATCAAAACAAAAGAGATACATTTCTGCTTACTTCCACCTATTAAGGTTTGTCACAAAAATATGGCTCAGAAACATTTCTAAATAAATTTGTGCCATGCTGTTAAGTTTATTGCTTTTCTGGCAAGCACGTTAGTGTTAAGCAGTAGATATAATTGGAGGCATATTATAAATGAGACATGACGGCTGCTGAACAAAGATCTATACCAGCTTTAGACAGAGGAAAACATCTGAATTGGTTTCCAAGGAAAAACAGGAGAGAGCTAACTCAACCACGGCAGTGGTTTGTAAATTGTGAGAATTCGCAAATACTTTCCAGTGTTGGAATGGCGATTATATCGCTTTCATAATAAGAAAACCCAGTAGCAATAACCGCGGTGACAATTTGCAGGACTTGTCATTATTTTGCTCACATCTCAGTACCTGTAGTAACTTCTGGAAATGAACTTCTCTTCTTTCTGAAACTGTGTGTTTAAACCAAGTAAGCATGTTAATATGGGGTAGAAATGTTTCTTTGCTTTGAGCTTTTAAATTCGAACTGATTTTAGACCTACAGAAAAGTGGCAGATACAGCACAGATCTTCTTTAGAGCCTGTGCCTTGCCTCCCCAATGTTGGCATCTTCTGCAGCCATCGTATTTGGTCAAGGGGAGAGCATTAAGATCTGTACCAAATTATCAAGTCAACTACACACGTCATTCAAATGTCACCTATTTTTTTCCATTATTTTTTTTCTTTTCTTTCCTGGATCCTATTGATGAGGTTTTGGAGCAGTGGGGGTTCGGAGCTGGCCAGGAAAGAATTCTTGAAGACGTCTTTGGTGCAAAAAGGTCATTTTGTTAAAGCATAGGGACAGGACCCCTAGGCAGAAAGAGCTGCACTGGGGTTGTGGGGAGTGACTGGTCATATCCTGTGGAGTTGGGGGCAGGTAAAGTCAAAAGGGAGGCCTCCAGAAGGACTTTGAAATGCTAAAGAGGACTCCTAAGATACCTGAGGCCTTGCTGTTGTCAAGCTAAGGTTGTCTTTCCTCTAGTAAGGCATTAACAGTAGGACAGTAGGGGGTTCCTGGAGAAAGGTTGTACTCTGTATTTGCCTTGAGTATTTGTCAGTGGGCTGTAGGTAAAAAAGAAATTTAATTTTACCTGTCATTTCCTTCTTGCCTTTGTTCCCCACATCACTGTGGAGGGGAGGGTGATGTTGGAGCTCCAGGAAACGGAGTCTATAGGTTTCTGGAGAATAGGCTATTGATAAGATTGCCTTTTTCTTCTAATTTACTAAGATATTTGTAAACTGATAGAGACCCACATCTTGCATGACTATGATCTCTCTCAGTTAACCATTTGTTTTCTTTCCTTTCCTTTGTTCTTGGGCAGCCAGAGTGCCTGAGGGATATCACACACATCCCAAGGTGGGGGTGGACGGGGGTAGTGTTTCTAGTTTGTACTTTGCCCTCAGCTTGCCTTATGCTCCCTCATCACTGTCTAGGACCTCAAGTTGAATTTTGTAAATATGTCTATTTAATTCTCTCTAGTCTATAACAATTCATCTGTTTTTCTTTCTCTTGCATATAAATGTTTCTTGAAGCAAAATTTTTATGTATTTGGTGAAATATATTTGGCATGGTCATGTGTGTGTGTTGGGGGATAAAGATGGCAATTGAACAGGAGGCTCTCAAATGCCCCCTTGTTTGCTTTGAAGAAAAATTTGATGGAGGCCTTCCCAATACATTAGTAATCTACCACAACTTAGTCTTATTCAATAAGCTTTACTAATTAAGATTAAGATAGAAAAAGCCATGCAGATTTGGTTAAAAACAAAGGCTGAATATTATTTTTGAAATCTAACATTTCAAAAATAGATGGGGTTTTATTCCATTAATTTTTGTAAAACTCTCAATTGATTAACATTTTTCATTCTAATTGTTGCCAAAGAGATCATATTATTGAAGAAATAAGGCAGGTTTATAATTAACATATTATTTGTATGTTGTAGATTCTTTCCATTTCATAAAATAATTCTGTTCCTTGCACATCCTCCCCAGGAAGGAACTTTTCTTTTCCTTCTTCTTCACTCTAAAAAAAGCATTGGCTAAGCAAACATAAAATTGCAGCCGGAATCTTGCCTAGATTCTACACATTTCAAATTAGTGTGATTCAAATTAATAAGTTTTTGTTGTACTCTAAGAAACTTAAAGTTGTTACCAAAATATGATTTGGGAGGAAAGTTGGACTATTTATAAATGTGTTCTTCTTAGATCGTGGCCCTCGGGGGTAGAAAGCGCAGGAATTCTCCTAGCTTAACCTCTCTACAAATGACTATTGAATGGGGATACACATGCGCGCGCGCACGCGCGCACACACACACACACACACACACACACACACACACACACCAGCTCTACAACCATTGCTCTTCTCTTCTGTTTCAGCTATACTGTTTGAACTGTTCTGCAGCCCACTTCTGACACTAACCACCCAGAGTTAGCTCAGACCCCACGAGGGTGAAAGCTCACGGTCCAAAAGACTGCCCCTTCTTCGGATGTGAGCAGCCAGAACCCCCTGCAACTTTTCGCTGAATCCCTACAAATCTGGGACTCTTCCCATCTCCAGTTGAGTGATTTTTGGAAGGACCCACAGAACACTGGAAAGCACTGGTACTTATGATGACAGTTTTATTATAAAGGATACAGATCACCATCAGCCATGTGAAGACAAGAGAGCATAAGGCAAACTGAGGGCAAAGTACAAGCTCACACACCCCAACGCTGCCACTGCCACCACCCCCCCCACCAGGTGGGATATGTGTGACATTCCTCAGGCACTCCTGGCCACCCAAGGACAAAGGAAAGGAAGGAAAACAAATGGTTAACTGATAGAGATCACAGTCATGCAGGACAGGAATCTCCACCAGCTTACAAATATCTTAGTAAATGACAAGAAAAAGCCTTTTCTCCAGAAATCTATAGACTCGGTTTCCTGGAACCCTAATGTCAACCTCCCCTCCATAGTGCTGTGGGAAACAAAGGCAGAAGAAAATGGCAGATAAAATTAAATTTCCTTATTAAGCTGCAGCCCTTTGACAAATACTCGAGGCAGGCAGAGTAAGTTTCTCCAGGAACTTCCTACTGTCTTAATGCTAATGCTTCGCTAGAGGGAAAAGCAACCTTGGCCTGACAATAGCTAGGCCTCCAGTCTCCTGGGAGTCTTCTTTAGCAGATGAAAATCCCTTTGGAACATTCCCCTTAACTTTACCTCCTCCAACTCCGTAGTGTATAACCAGCCACTCTGCACAACTCCAGTGCTGCTCTTTCAGCCCACAGACCCTGTCCCCGTGCCTAATAAAATCACCTTTTTGCACCAAAGACCTCTCAAGAATTCTTTCTTGGCCATCGGCTCAGGACCGCACCATCACCCCGAAACCTCATCAAAGAGAAGCATAGGGTGAGGTCTGGACAGGGTCCTGAATGTAGAGCTCCCACACCGTCTCCTCGTGGACTCAGAGGATGTCACCCTCCCACAGCATGTCACTGTGTTTGCCAACCAGAAAGCTCCAATGAGGGGCATTTTTATTAGGGTTTCATTATGAATGAACATTGACCACTGGTTTGAACTCAGTATCTACCCCCCTCTTCCCTCCCCAAAGGTCTAAAGGTCAGGCTGATTGCAGGTGGCTCAAAGCCCAACCCTCTCTCATCACGTGGTCTTTCAGTTTGACCATCCTGGAAAGATCTAGAGACCCACAGTGAGTTACTTCATTAGCATGAGCTATCAGAGCCAGCCGTGAGTAACAGAGACATGCCTGTCACTTAGGAAATTGCAAGGATTCACAGTCTTTCTCTCAGGACGAAGCCCAAATTCTTCAGGGTTTTTTTCTTCTTTACATCTTTTTTTTCTTTCTGACAGTGAACAACAGGATATTACACACTGTTTGGAAATTAGGAAAAGTGTTAAGAGGGAGATATAAAGCATACATCATCCTACACAGTGATAGCACCACTCTGAATATTGGAGCATGGTGTATAGATTTTCTTTTCATAATTTGTTTAATTTACCCCTAAATATTTAATGTTTGGATGCTGTTGTAAATAATACTTTAAAAAACTTCATTCCCCAACTACATAGTTTTTTTGTAGAAACCTAGAAATGCAGTTAGTTGTATAGTTGTTGTATATTGACATTGCCCTTAAAATTTTCCAAGTAGATGGCCATGTTGCCTGCATATAGTTTTCTTTCTATCTTCCAATACGTATTTCTTCCTCCTCCTCCACTTCTGCTCCTTCTCCCCTTCCCTCTCCCCTTACTCCTCGTCATCTTGCTTCATTGTGATAGCTATGTAGGATATTTTTAAAGACATTTTATAATACAGTACAATGTTAAATCAAAACCGGACAAGTGTGCATCCTTGTGTCACATTCCTGATTTTAGAGTAGATGTGTGTGGTCTCTCATTGTTAAGTATGATGTTAGCTTGTAGGTTATTCACAGATGCCCTTTATTAAGTTAAGGAAATTTTCTTTAACTCCCAGTTTTCTGTGAATTTTTTTCATCCTAAATGGATATTACGTATTTGTAAACACTTTTTCCTACCTTTTAAGATGATTATTTTCGTCCTTTCTGTTAGTGTAATGGTCCACAATTGAATCACTTTTGAGTGGTATACCAACCTGGCATTCATTTGGTCATGGTGCATTATGCCTTTTGTATATATTGCTGGATTTCATAAGGATTTTCATGTTTATGTTCATGGACAGTATTGGTCTGTAATTTTTCTGTAATGTCTTTGTTTGGTTTTCTCATCAGAGTAAAGCTGACCTTATAAAAGAAGCTTAGAAGAAGTTTCCTTCTCCTCCATTTTCTGAAGGAGTCCCTGTAAAATTGTCATTATTCCTTCTATAAACGTTTTGTAGAATTCAGCAATGAAGCCATTTGAACGTGGAGTTTTCTTTGTAGAACAAGTTTCAATTTCAAATTCAATATCGGTAGTAGATATAGGATTATTTGCGTTTTCTCTTTCTTCTTGTATCATTTCTGATGATTTGTCTTTCAGGCAATCTATTTCATGTAAGTTTTTGAATTATTGACTTAAAGTTGTTCACCATATGTGCTTAGAATCCTTTTTAGTGTCTATTATAATTGCAATGACGTCCCTTAGTTTTTCCTTCATTTCTGATATTGACAGTTCAAAAAATTCTTTTATTTTTGATCACTTTTGCTAGGGGGCTATCAATTTGCTGATTTTTTCAAAACTCAACTTTTAGTTTTATTGATTTTTGCCTCATTTTTGCTCATTTTCTTTCTCACTGATTTCTAGTCTTTTATTATTTCCTTTCCTGTACTTTTGTTCAATTCAGTTTTGCTTCTCCAGTTCCTTTAAAGTGGGAAGTTTCTATCATTGATGTTTTCTTCCTATAATATAAGCACTTAAAACTTTATGATTTTTCCTTTAAAGACTATCTCAGCTACATCCCACAAACTTGATAGGCTGTTTCATTATTAATCTGGTTCCAAATATTTTCTAATTTTTCTTATGATTTCTTCTTGAACTGATCAGTTATATTTACTGATACTGTCTAGTTTTATAATATGTAACTATTTTTAAAAATTATTTTTGTTGTCATCTTCTGATTTAATATCATTGTAATCACAGAACATTTTCAGGATGATCTTAACTGTTTTACCTTAATCAAGACTTATTTTATAGCCAGCGTATAGGCTATCCGGGTCAGTCTTTCACGTGCCCTGAAAAGAAGTATATTTTGCAGTTTGGCATATAAAGTACCCTACAAATTAGGTCAGGCTGGTTGATAGTGTTGTTCAAATTGTGTATACTGTCACTGTGCTTTGTTTACTTTTCTAGCATATACTGCAAAAGCAACATTAACGTTTCCAAGTAAAATTATGAATTTGTCTATTTCTCCTTTACGTACTGTCGGTTTTTGATGACTGTATTTTAAGCTCTGTTGTTTAGGATTGCTATATAGGCCTTCTTCAAAAATAGATGCATATCGTAACATAATGGCATTCTTTATATCTGGCACTATTCCTTGTCATGAAAGTTATTTTGCCTGGAAATTAATGTAGCTATTCCAGCTTCTAAGCATTAGTGTCTGTATAGTAGATCTTTCTTCTGTCCTTTTGCTTAAAGCCAACCAACCTGCCTTCCTTCCTCCCCTTTCTTTCTTTCTCTTTCTTTCTTCCATTCTTTCTTTCTTCTTTCCTTGTTTTTGGAGCATGTAATTGGCTTTATTAAGCAAGTCATGAATTGGGCAGCGTCTCATCTCACAAATAGAGAAATGCTCTCTGTGTCTTTATATTTAAATTGTGCTCTATTTGTAGTAGATAGCCTATGGTAGGTCTCTGCATTTTGGGGTGTTTTTCCATGTAATTATCAGTGTGATTGGATTTAATCTACATTCTTACTACTTGTTTTCCACTTGTCCCATCTATTCCTTATTCAGTTTTCTTACGTTTCACGCCTTCTTTTGGATTCGTTGTTTAATCGTTTGTTTATTAGCTGTATTCCCTTGTTTTATTTATTGGTTCTTTTTGTTGCTCTGGGATTTACTATATTCATCTTTATCAGAGTCTACCGTTACTTAATACAGTGCCACTTTATGTATAATTTAGGAACCGTAACACAGAAAACTTCTATTTTCCCTCGTTAGTCCTTGTGCGACTCTTAAAACAGATTTTATTTCTGCACAATCTACCATGTATTTTTATTACTTTTTTATTACATTTTTATTACTTTTTTATAGTTACCTTTTAAATAAATTTAAAACTATGAAAAAGAAATCCTTTCCATTTTGCTACTCTTTTTTATTTTGTGTAAATCTGGGTTTATCTCATAAAATTTTCTTTCGCCTAAAAACACTTGCCTATAGTTCAGCCTTGCTAGAGATGAATTTGCACTTTTATTTATCTAAAAATTTCTTTATTTTACCGTCAGTTTTGTAGGATATTTTCTCTAGGTTTAGAATTATAGGTCATGGGTTTATATTTCCTTTTGCAATTTAATTTTTTTAATGTTTATTTATTTTTGAGAGAGAGAGCATGAGCAGGGGAGAGACAGAGAGAGGGAGACACAGAATCTGAAGCAGGCTCCAATATCTGAGCTGTCAGCACAGAGCCCGATGTGGGACCTAAGCCCTTAAACCAAAAGATCATGATCTGAGCCAAAGTTGGATGCCTAACTGACTGAGCCACCCAGTGCCCCATTCCTTTTGCAATTTAAAGGTATTATTCCATTGTCTTCTAGATTGCCTCCTTCCTTCCTTCCTTCCTTCCTTCCTTCCTTCCTTCCTTCCTTCCTTCCTTTTCTAGAGCAAGCAGGGGAAGGGCAGAGGCAGAGAAAGGATCTTAAGCAGGCTGCAAGCTCAGTGCAGAGTCCAACACGGGGCTTGATTTCATGACCCGACCTGAGCCAAAATCAAGAGTTTGATGCTTAACCAACTGAGCCACCCAACGCCCATAGGTGGCTTTATTTCTGATGAGAAGTCAGAGATCATTCTTAATTCTGTTCACCTTTATGTAATATATCTTCTGGGCTGGTTGTTTTTTTAAGGACTTTCTTCTTATCGTTAATTAGAATAATTTGATTATAATGTGTCTTGGTGTCCCTTTTTAAACATTTATCCTGCTTGAGGTTTAGCAAGCTTTTTGGATCTGTGGTTTTATTCCTTTACAATTTTTTTAATAACAAAATTAGAAGAATCTAAACATTATTTTTATGGAAATATTCTGCACCTCCCTCTTGCACCTGTCTTTTGGAACTCAACTTACATGTGTATTAGGACATTTCGTATTGTTCCATCGGACTCCCAGGCTGTGCTCATTTTTTTCAGCCCTTTTTCTTTGAGTTTTTCAGTTTGGATGATTTCTATTCCTATGTCTTCAGGTTCACTAATCTTTTCTTCTGCGTTGTCTAATCTCCTCTGTTAATCCCATCTGGTGAAACTTTTAATTCAGATAAAGTATTTTTCAGTTCTACAGGTCTTTGTTAGTTCTTTTTCATATCTTAAATTTTTTCAATTTCTCTTATGTTTATGCTTACTTTTCAGTCCTTGGCCACAGATAAAATATTTTTTTGAGTCCTTGTTTGCAAATTCCATTATCTCCGGTATTTCTGGATCTGTTTCTACTGATTGGTTTTCTTTTTAGTTATAGTTTACAATTGCCTGCTTTTCCATTTGCCTAGTAATTTTTTATTGAATACAGACCATTGTGGTGTCACATTGTGGACTCTCTGGATTTTGTTTTATTCCATTATAGAGTATTCAGTTTTGTTCTGGCTAGCGATTGTCATTTGCATGATCCTTCCAAAGTTTGTTTGTAAGTTTGTTTTGAAGGAGTACAGAGGAGTTCTCCCCTTAGGGTTAGTGTAGCCCTTCTACTAAGGCCTTCTGGGGTCTATACAGCAGAATGCTGTAGGTTTTCAGTGAATGTTCTCCACTCTTAATGGTCAGAGTTTGAATGAGTCCAGCTTTCTGTAGTCTTTCTTTGCCCAGAACTTAGTTTGCTCGAAAGCTTCGATTCTCAGCTAAAAACTCAAATGGATTTCTGTTCTCATATCCCAGCTGCCTCAGCCTCCCTGTAGCCTCCAGTCTCTATTTAAAACTCAACAGGACCAGTGAGCTCTACTTGATTCCCACATCTCTGTACCACAGTCTGGAAAGTGCCTTCAGACAGAAATCTGGGGAGATCATAGGGCTCACCTCATTTGTTTTCTTTTTCTCATTGATCACAGTCATGTTCTGCTTGTCTAGACTGTCTGACAATAGTCGTTTTCTAGCTTTTGTCCTCATGGTTAGTTTTGTACAGTCAGAATCAAGCCTGGTTACTCTCTCATAGCTAAAAACTGAAAATTTGCCCTTCCTGCAAAGTTCTGTACCATTTTTTTCTTTCTTTCTCTCTCAGTCTTTTAAGTGTTTTCCATGCTTTTCAGAAATTCTCCTTTAAATGACTGGAGAGGAGTCCTTTGAATAGATATACCATAATTTGCATAAGAATCCCCTGTAATTTATGTGTGCTCATAGACCCCAGTTGTAGTGCATTAATATTAATGTACATTTTTTATTATTTCTGTAGGATTAAATGAAATTACTGTGTCAGAGGAAATAGACATTTCCATGGCTCTTTGCACAAATTACCAACTTGCCATCCAGAAAGATTATTCTAGTTTAAACCCAGCAATACTATATGAAAGTGTGCATATCACCATGACTTGGCTAGTACTGGGTATTAAAATATTTTTTAAATATTCAATTTAAATAAAAATTGATATCTTATTGTTGGAATATCATTTATTTAGAGGTTCATTTATTTTATTATTGCTGTGCATGAATTTGTATAACACCTATTGGCTGTTCACATTTATTTATTGAAAACCTATTAACTTAAAATACATATATGTTTTAAAATGTCAATAGTGGAGAAGTTCTTATAATGAAAACAGTCCTCCCCTGTCCCACACCACATCAAGCCAGTTTTGTTGCTCAAAGAAAGCAAGTTTCAAGTCTAGATTTCTAAATTAGATCATCTAATGCTACTACTTCTGTTACTAATTTTAATACTTACTCTTCCTACTGTTTTAGGTTAGACTCTTACTTTAATCCTCTATCTTCCTTTCCCCATACTTCCAGTATATTTATATAGTTAAGTCAGTGTTTATGTTATTAGGTCTGTATAATGATGTTCTCTGCAGAGATGCTAGTGTGTTATTACACTTCTCATTCTTATTTTTTTTCCTCTTCCTAAAGTGTGTAGTTCGTTGTTGTTTTTTTCTTTCTGTGATGGCTTCCTTAAAAGAAATTTATTTTTTACCTCTGGCATGTTTATATTTATTAATATAAATATCTTACTTTTCTAGAAGACCATCTCACTTTCACCTTTCTATTTACGTATGGGATGTTTACTTTCTAGACCACTTTTTCGTCAGGAGACTTCCTTAGCTGTTCTCCACATGTGTGTCATTGTTTTCTGGATCCCAGACCTTTACTGGTTTTTTTTTCTGTAGTTTTGCTGCAGCACATTCTTAAGTAATTTACAAGAATCACACATACTTTGTTTCTTTAAACATGGAATTCCAAGTTCAAATTAATTGTTATAAAATTTGAGGATATTATTGTCTTAAAGCATTGAGTAGTTTTGAGAAGTAAAATGCCTTCTGATCTTATTCTTTTTTGGTGTGGCCCTTTATTCTTTGGAACATCTGGGGGTAGTCTCTTTATCATTGATGTTCCAGAATCTCCTGATGGTACACCTTGACATTCATTGCACCTGCTATCCAGTTGAGCTTTTCAATCTAAAGGCCCTTATCTTTCAGCTCTGGGAACTTTTCTTACATTATTTCTTTTAAAACTTTACTTCCTTTGAGTTTCTGTTCTCTCATTGTGTAAATTTTGTCAGTTGGATGTTAGATTTCATTGAGAGAGTCTCTTTATTTGCTATTTTCCATCTTTTGTCTTTTGCTTCTAATTTCTGGGATATTGTCTTTGTATTCTGACTCCTACACATAGGAATTCATTTCTTTTGGCACTCATATTTTATTTTCAAGAAGTCTTGTTTTCTGTTTCTTTTTTTCATAGCATATGGTTCATTTTTACTCACAGGACTTTTTTTTTTTTTTTTTTTTTTTTTTTTTTTTGGTATTCTTGTTCTTGGTCATTATATTATCTATTCCTCCTAAGACCAACTTTTAATTTTTGACTTGTCATGGTATCCCTCTTTTGTATAGCAGTTTTCCCTCACACCAGGTGGCCATTGGCTCTGAGTTTATATTTAAGAGTGAGGTCTTGAGACTTCCAAATTCCAGCTGTATTTTGGACTAGATCTCTAAAGGGCTCTCCTACAAAAAAGCAAAAAACCAATTAGATCTTAGATGAATCATATTATAATGCACGCTGAGTTTTCAGGAAGCAACAAAAATTTTTGAGTCCCCATAAAGCAACCACTGCAATCAAACGTAAAAACCAGAAAGCCTTATGCTGACACCTGCGTGGAATCTGTTAAGAAGAATGAAAAAGCTAAATTGGTGTCATCATGAAAGAAAACACTGAGCAAAGGTGGCAGCAGAAGGATACACGTCAAAATTCCCGTTAAATGTGGAACTTAAAAATGTACATTTAAACAGCTCATGGGCAAAAGAATAAACCATAGTGGAAATTTAAAGTATCTAGAGTAAGAAATAACTACTACGTATGAAAATATTGAGAACGCAGGGAAGTTCACAGCCTTACACATTCGTAGAGAAAAGAACAAAAATTAAAACATCCAATGTAAGAAACTAAGCAAAGGAACAACAGAATAAACCCAAAGAAAGCATAGAAGGAAGGAGATTCCTAACATACAGAGACAGATTAATAAAATAGAAAAGTTAATGATACGGGGATCAACAAATAGAGCCCCCTGATGGAGAGATCAAGAGAAAAAGTGAAAAAGCACGTAAGTGCTATCACAAATGAATAAGGGGCAAAGTTTACAAAGGTAATAAGAGAGGGGCACTTGGGCGGCTGAGTCGGTTGAGCGTCTGACTTCGGCTCAGGTCATGATCTCGAGGTTCGTGAGTTTGAGCTACCCCTCCATCACTTGTACTATCCCCGCCCCCAAAAATAAGTGATAAGAGAACACAGTACACAGCTTTATGTAGATACATGTTAAGACATAGATGAAATAAATTAAAAAAAAAATAACAAAGTTGATCCAAGAAGAAATAAAAACATGAATAAATTTATAATCATTAAATAAGTTCAATAAATAGATAAAAATCCTTCCGCAAATAATGCATCAAAGGCGTTAAAGCAAGTCTTACCAGGCTTTCAAGAAACAGATTATTATAAATTTAAGGGATTATTATAAGATTATCGTAAACTTTTCAAAAGAAAGGAAAAAGGGATATGTGCTTTCTCATTCTGCTAGACTCAGCTCACAATTCACACTAACAAATTACAGGATAAAATACATGCGATCATTTCATATCATGAAATTTAACACCTACCCATGATTAACAACAAGGAAAACACTAGGAAGGGAGCATACGTTAATAAAATGGACCAACAGCAGGGGCTCCTGGATGGCTCAATCGGTTAAGCATCCGACTTCAGCTCAGGTCATGATCTTGTGGTTTGTGGGTTCAAGCCCCGTGTCGGGCTCTGTGCTGACAGCTCAGAGCCTGGAGCCTGCTTCAGATTCTCTCTCCCTCTTTCTCTCTCTCTCTCTCTCTCTCTCTCTCACTCTCTGCCCCTCCCCTGCTCACGCTCTGTCTCTTTCTCTCTCTTAAAAATAAACATTAAAAAATAAATAAAATGTACCGACAGCAGCAAAATCAAAGCCAAATAAAACAAACAGGAGTAAGCCTCATTTTTACTTATTTTTAGTTTTTTTAGTAAGCATCATTTAAAAAAAATGTTTTATATTAAAAGAGATAGGTAGCAAGCAGGGCAGGAGCAGAGGGAGAGGGAGAGAAATGATTCCAAGCAGGTTGTCAGCGCAGAGCCCGACTCGGGTCTCGATCTCACAAATTGAGAGATCGTGACCGGAGCCAAAATCAAGAGTCAGACGCTTAACCAACTGAGTCACCCAGGCGCCCCAGCATCATTTTTTTAAAGTTAGTTGTTTTTATTTTGAGAGAGAGAATCTTAAGCAGGCTCCATGCTGTCAGCACAGAGCCCGGACGTGGGGCTTAATCTCCCAAACTGAGATCATGACCTGAGCTAAAACCGAGTCTGACGCTCAACCAACTGAGCTGCCCAGGCGCCCCAATAAGCATCAGTTTTAATACTGAAATGTGAGAAAGATTTCAAATCAGGAACAACATTGCCCGCGATTGAGGCTTTTATTTCGTTCTTTTACCAGTGGCCCCAGACAATGTAACAAGTCAAAAAAATTATATGAGATTGGAAGGGAAGACACTGCCATTGTTTGTAGACTACATGAATTTAGGTAAGTGCATAGCTCTCAGACTAGTTATTAGAAAGAACAAAAGTATTGGGGCGCCTGGGTGGCTCGGTTGGTTGAGCGACCAACTTCGGCACAGGTCATGATCTCATGGCTCGTGAGTTCGAGCCCCACGTCAGGCTCTGGGCTGACAGCTCGGAGCCTGGAGCCTGCTTCGGATTCTGTGTCTCCCTCTCTCTCTGCCCCTAACCCACACGCATCCTGTCGCTGTCTCTCTCAAAAATAAATAAACATAAAAAAAAATTAAAAAGAAATAACAAAAGTATTGAATGAGTTATAAGAAATCAGCTTCTGGCAGGATAAAAAAGCAATAACAGTGTATTGATTTTTGAAAAACAAAAATACTAAGAAAATCCAAAAAGGGAACTAAAAGATCTGCAGAAACATTTTGCTGATAGCTATGCAAAGCACAGGTTTCTGATCCTCAAAGCAGCTGAGTGCTGGGCACAGGTTGCTGGCGCCCCTCGGGCTTTGCTTCTGTGCCTTTCCAGTTCCCAGAAACAAGCTTGCCCCGATGGCTTCACTTTCTCCCTCTTCCCTCTGCCAGGAGCTGTTTGAACTGCTCCCATGTGTTGGCTCAAGAACAGAGACACTATAGTTACTTTCTTTCCAAAAACTCTATGCTCCCTCGAGACCTCTCCGAGTTCTTGGAGGCTCTAGCATGGGGAGAGGCATCTGGTCTGAGTTCGTCCATAGAGCTGTTACTGGGACATCCACAGGAATAATTGCTTGGTCTTTTCAGGTACAGGTGCTCCTTTCTGACCGGACCTGGGGGCGTCTAGTCAAATCTCCTCCTCCCACCCCAGGAATATTATTCTAATAGAAGATCAGAGGATCCAGACACGAAAAGTATTAAGAAACAGCAGGAAGACATTTCGTCACATGATAAATTGAATTTAGGATCAGTAATCACCAGGTATAGAGTTAGAGCCTAATTTCTTTAGCTGAGTGGTTTGCAGTGGGGGCATTTTTGCTCCCAGGGGACGTTTGGCAGTGTCTGGAGGCACTATCGGTGGTGATGGCTAGTGGTGTTCCTGGCGTCTTGAGGGCACAAGGCCAGGGATCTAGCTAAACAGCCCCCCCCAACAAAGAATAACCTGGCTCAAATTCTCAGTAGTGCTGAGGCTGAGAAACCCTGCTCTACATCAGCAGCTCATCCAACAGTTATAAATCCAAACTGTCATCGCAATAATAACAATTAGCATTTATTGAGCCCTCAGGACACCGGAGATGGGGTGCTAAATCAATTGCATACATATTCTCACGGAACCCCGCCGTGAGGAAGGTACTATTCTCGTGCCTACTTTGCACATGAAAGAAACTGACGCTTGGGGAGATTTAACCAGTGACTAAGGGGTAAAGCTGGAATTCAAACTGGTCTGGCCCTGGAGCCAGACCTTCCAGGGCCAGACCTTCCGACTAGGCTAAACTGCCTCCTGAGCAGGGCCGGTGCCCTCGTCTTATAGATGAGAGACCGTATGGGATCTTGAGGTAGGCGTGTTCCCGTTTCCTCTTTCAGTCCTTAGGTGCTCTATTAATTGTCTTTCTACTACTTGAGTCAACATCAAATGACCTCCCTAAAGCCATACAGCTGGTTGAAGGGGGAACTGAGAACCCGCCCCTACTCCATCACTCGGACTCCCAGGTATCAGTCTTTATGGCACTTGATTGTGTACCCCTCCCCCCCCAACAGGAATCCCTTTTGAAGCCGTACCTTTTTCTCCCTTCTATACATGTCCTAGCTTGGGTTAGCTTGAAAGCAGAGCCTGAGACAAGGGTTCGGGTGCACGTAGTTTATTTGGGAGGTGATCTCAGGAAACAGGAATGAGGCAGTAAGCTAGGGAGGGAGAAAAGCCAATAAGAGGTGTGTTTTTCAGGTAGCCCCAGGGAGCATTGGGAGCCCCCCCATCCCCATTGCCTTAAATCCATGCCTTTCCAAGCTGCACTTGTACTTGGGCTGAGCATACAAGAGCTTGGGGCAGGTAAGAGGAAAATGCCGCCGTGCCTTGCATGCCTGAGAAGGGGTGAAGTCAGCAAAATTGGGTTAGGTCACATGAGACCGTCCCCTGCAGGTATAGCCGAATTCGGAGTTGGGCCTAAAGGACAGGAACCCACTATTTGTAAAAGGTTCACCAAGTGAGGTGGCGAAACAGCGGGGGCATAGTGATTTCTCAACTAAGTTTGAATATCCTTCCGCTTCACATAAATAGGAGAACATTTGCTGGTGTAATATGAAGCTGTCACAGTGTGTGATCAGATGGCCCCCGTAATGGTGGGTGTGCTACGGCCAGACTTCTTGACATTAGCTCTCTGCTTTTCCCTTTCAAAGGGGTGCTGGAATTATCTGGGGTTTTTTGTACAAGTTCTAGACCCATACAGTCAACAAGAGGTAATCCTTGTTTCAAAGAATTTTCTTACCGTTTGTTTCTTTTGGAGGGAGACAGAGTGCGAGCAGGGGAGGGGCAGAGAGAGGGGGAGACAGAGAATCTGAAGGAGGCCCCAGGCTCTGAGCCATCAGCACAGAGCCCGAGGCGGGGCTTGAACTCACGAACCCGTGAGATCATGACCTGCGCTGAAGGCGGGTGCGTAACCGACTGAGCCACCCAGGTGCCCCAACAAGAGGTAATCCTTAAGGGTCCTGTTCGCCATTGCTATTCTTGAGGAAGTTGCTCTTGAGGATATCGGCTAACCAGACGAAAATTGAAGGGATGTGCACTAAATTAATGCATTTTTACGAATCCAGCTCGCTGTGGAGTCTGCCGGCTGTATTCAGAATGACAAGTACAAGCTGGTTACGTATCCTGAGACAGGCCAAGTGGGAGAGGCAATACATACAAGTGCAATTACGAAATGAGAGTCTTGTGACTTAAAGAAGGAGAAGACTGCTTAACTGTAACTTTGATTTTCTTAAAACCGTAGCCAACATTCATGGAGCACTTACCGTGTAGGAAGCCTTTTAAAGCCACCTTGAGAAAATATTAAAGTATTTTAGAGACAGAACGGTGTTTACTTTTAGGAAGAAAGGAGGGAATTGGGAAGGAGAGAGCTTCCTGAGAGTCTCTGGAGCTGGCAGGATTCTCTCTCTGCCCCTCCCCTGCTTGTGCTCGGCCTCTCTCTCAAAAAAGAAATGTTTTTAAAATAACGCGCAACGCGTTCAACTATGTATGCTTTTCTGTAAGTATATTTTTGCAATTTATGTATGTATGTATGTACTAATTAGAGTGAGAGGGGGAGAGAGAGAGAGAATCCCAACCAGACCCCACGCTCAGCGCAAAGTCTGACATGGGGCTCCATCCCACGACCCTAAGCCGAAACCAAAATCTGAGCCGACATCAACTCAACTGACTGAGCCACCCAGGCACTCCTATTTTTGCAATTTAAAGAAGGTGAAAATGTTGGTACTTTGTTCACTGCAACTTCTGAGGAGGAAGGAACGGTGAGAGTGCTTTCAGCCTGGGCTTTGCATTATCTTATTTCCTCCCCATGACACCCTATCGAGTGGATGACAGTGTTATTATCCCCATTGTCACAGGAGGAAACCGAGGCACACACAGTTAAATTACTTACCCAGGTCGCACTTCAGGTGGGTGGCAAGTTTTGTTGTTTACACCTAATGCTTTCACTTTTTAAAGTCCCAGATCTGGTCCGTTCAGACGAAGTGGTCAGCAGCCTCTTGGTTTATTCGAAACCTGAGCCAGCCTGCACTCGCTCGATTGTTCACTGACTGGGCCTTGGAGCCCAATATGACAAGGGCACAGTGTCCCATAGGAGGAAGTTGGCTGCCATGTTGTTTCAGAGCACTGATTTGTTTTTATAGAAACCTGCCACTTTCCTCAGTCTCTTGGGTTTTTCCTTTAAATTAAAGGTCACCAGTTGATCATAGTGGCAAAGACAAGTGTCCTGTGAAGGCAAAAGGACCTCCAAAGGCCGAAGGCACTGGAAGACTGAAGGGAAAGGACTGCAAGCCCAGTTTGATGAGAAACGGTATATTTCAGGGCACTTAGAAACACGTCTTCACTGCCTTAAGGCGAGTAGATCGCCCAACCCCACTTCCCCTAAACCTGCTTTTGTGACCCTAGAGGCCAGGAGTCTGTGCTGAGGGACCTCTGGGAGGAAAGTGTTTGAGAATAGCTGGGTGTCATATCTCCAGGGCTGATCAAGGAGGTTAAGCCCGGAGGGTATACTTAAGGGTGTGGTGAAACAAAGGAAAAGAATGGGGATGGGGAGGGTGTAGTTCGCTTCAGGTCACAGAGAAGTCATCCTGGTAGCAGCCTTAGGCTCACATGTATTCTCCTGTCTGCGGACTTGACCCCAACAAGGTGCCATGTTTAATGGGCTTGGGGTTTGATTCAACTGGAATTCTTTTCATCGGAGGTCTGGTTTTTTTTGTTTTTTTTGTTTTTAATTTGGGCTCTTCTTCAATACTGATGTCTTGTTGGATGTGTCTGTGAAATGGATGTCTATGAATAATCTTGGAAGACTGTTAATAAAGGGCAGTAAATATCAAATTAAAATACATCCGTGGCTCTTAAAGGGCTACAGTTTGACTCCTAGGGAGCGTCTGACATTCATTCAACCAAGCAAGCATTTATTTATTTGGCGTCTGTTTTGTGACCAGTTAGCACATGCTGTAAATTTCACAAAAAGGTGGTCTCCGATCGGGAAGATGGGGTACAGGCAAATGTGTGTGTATTTTAAATCCTACCGAGCTAGGCTTTTGAATCAGCGTGTTAACGTAATGTGCGATAACTCACCTTATAAGCTTAGCCCACGCATCTCCTATGGCTTTCTTTTTCCTTTATGTTCAGTGGTGACTGTAGTGCTGTATCCTTTTGTCACCCTCTGGTCATTTTTTTTTTTTTCCAACGTTTATTTATTTTTGGGACAGAGAGAGACAGAGCATGAACGGGGGAGGGGCAGAGAGAGAGGGAGACACAGAATCGGAAGCAGGCTCCAGGCTCTGAGCCATCAGCCCAGAGCCCGACGCGGGGCTTGAACTCACGGACCGCGAGATTGTGACCTGGCTGAAGTCGGACGCTTAACCGACTGCGCCACCCAGGCGCCCCTCTGGTCATCTTTTTTTAACCACCTCCTTTTCTATCTTTTTTATTTGCCCTTATGGTGCCTAGAACCATATCTGCACCTGGTAAGCTCTCAGCAGATGTCTCAGATAATAAATGCCCACCATAGCCTCTCTGTTCCACTCTCGATTTTTAGGAGCAGGAGGATCATTTTAAATATTCTGTTGTAGGTAACATCTCCTACCTCTCTCTTCCTTAAACCAATATGTAGTCCTCGGTGCCTAGAAGCTAGATGGAATCAAGCAAAAAAATTGAATCGTCCGTGCGTTTCCACCCCGTGAATTAAAATTTTACAGAACTATTCCAAACGTTTCTTAAACGAAAAAGGAAAGTGAACTGAACGTGTTGATAGATTTTCTGCTTTATCCATTTTTACTGCCTGGAGGCACCAAGGCTTCGAGAATGTGCATGAAGAATTGTACACGTGCTCCCCCAGTTCAGCTCAGGCACTGTGGCTCCCCTCCCATCTTTCAGAAAGGTCAGAAGGGAGGCTTTGGGTTTGGGGAAGCAAGGAAATCAAGAAACCACTTGACTGACATTTTTCACCCAGGTCCTGGTGGCTCGTTACATAGCATCCTTTTCCTCCATGAGGTCACGGCTCTGATGCATGCCCCGCCGAGACCCCCTCTAAGAAGGGCAGTGTGGTACAGTGGTCAGTACCCAACACTGGGTTTGCACCTCTGCCCAGCCACGTTTTAGCTTCATTCTTTTGACACCATGCCTACAGTGCTGAAACTTAGTTGCTTCATCTGTAAAATGGTAACCAGAGTACTCAGAATGCTAGGTCACAGTGAGAGGACCTAGCCTCGTGGCACCAGGGCACAGAATCATCCCTGGACATTTTTCTTCTCCCCTTACTGAAGAGTTTGTAAGAAACCTCTGTCTTCCGTCTTCTTTAAAAAAAATTTTTTTAATGCTTATTTATCCGAGAGAGAGAGAGAGAGAGAGGGAGGGAGAGGCAGAGAGAGAGAGAGAAAAGCCCACGCAAGCCCCGTGCTCAGCAAAGAGCCCGCATGCGGGGCTTCATCCCCTGACTGTGAGATCATGACCTGAGCTGAAACCAGGAGTTGGACGTTTAACCTCCTGAGTCCCCCAGCGCCCCCGTATCTTCCCTTTTCAAGCTTTCTGTTTTTCCTAACTCCTAAGGAACAGGAGTTGTTTTCTTTTTAACATCGCTTCTTTTTTCCACCCCAGGCATATTTTTCAGGTGGTGGAAGATAGAAAATAAGGCTTGTGTAAGAGGAGAAAATCCTCTCTTCCAGAGAAATTCCAGTGTTAGGCGGTGTATTTGTGAAAACCCAGGAGATTAATTGAAGCTCGTAACACTTGTTGGGAAACACCAAGGGACTTCGGAATTGACCCGGGATTTTTCAGTTGTAAAGATGACCAATTTCATGATAAGCGTGAATGTTCCCCAAGTTGGAGGAAGTTGATGCTTGCATGAGACACAGGGAATGGTTCCTGCCCCCCACCTACAACCTCACCCCCCCACCCCGTGTCCCCAGGTTCGGGACAGACCCTGGAGGAAGAGACCCCAGCTCCCAGCCTCTGTATCTATAGCTTGCAGTACAGAATTGGTTATGTTTTCATCCTGCTTCCCACCCAGGAGGAGTTTCAGACCCCGCATGTGCTGAAACATTAGCCCCTTTGATCTCCAACACCACACCCCCGGCTATGGGAACACTTCCCCCAGAACAGAGGTTTCCCCGGAAAACCTGGCCCTTTTCTTCTCCCCACTCAGTATGGCTGGAGTCACCTCTGAGGAATCTAAACTGGCGGGGAGAAACCAGAGTGGCAAGAAAGTGTGTTTCCCTGCCTGGGGGCAGTCAAGCCAAACCCTGCCCCTCTGTTTGCGGACTTGCTCACTCAAGATGCACCATGTCAATAACGTCACGTCCACGTGCTCCCTGAAATACTTGGAGAAGGGGCCCCTGGTCATCTCTAATTTTGACTTCTGGTTAGTCTTGATTCCGG
The DNA here is from genome assembly GCF_022079265.1 of Lynx rufus. NCBI lineage: Eukaryota > Metazoa > Chordata > Mammalia > Carnivora > Felidae > Lynx > Lynx rufus. The sequence goes on from NW_025814878.1 coordinate 130,828,673, forward strand.
AAGTGCCTTTCTCCCATTCCCCATGGGGAAAACGCTTCCCTTTAGCAGTGTCTCAGGCTTACAGAGCTTTTATGAATTGTTACCGCATATAAAGAGTAAAGGCAGGACTGTAATAGAGGGCCTCCTCCTGGTCCGCAATCCAGTTTCCTAAACTAAGCTCTTCTTCTCTGCTCACCTCCTTTCCTCCCACCCTAAAAGGAAAACGATCCATTTAAACGAACTGGGAAAACCGAAGAGTCAGCAAAATTGAACAGTGAGGCGCCCCACTGTGGCGTTGCAAACCCACGCTGCTGAGGTCTGGCTTCTTGGCTGGGAGGCTTAAGAGGAAAATGATGACCTTGAACGAACTCAGTGTAGACTCAGAAGGTCTGGCGTGCTTCTGTCCTGACAGTAAGGGAACAGAGGCAGGTAGCAATTTGAAGGAGGCACGAGGTAGGGAACGTCGGTTTCCTCTCTTCATACTAGCCATTGGACGCAGAACCTTGTTTATTCTTCTGTAGGCTGCTGTGTTCCTGTGTGTCCTTTAATCCTGCCTCACAAGGATGGTGATCCAGCCGAGAACTTGCGACCTCTCGTGTCCTTCCTGCCACCACCCAGTCATGTGTGGGAATATCAGGGTTTGAGGAAAGACCAGGCATTGTCCATCAGGACTCCTGCCGTCCTTGTTACTGATGTCATTTTCAAGTGTCTGTTCAGAGGGGCACCCGGGTGGCTCAGTCAGTGAAGCATCCGACTCTTGATTTCAGCTCAGGTCATGATCTCATGGTTCGTGAGTTCAAGCCCCACATCGGGCTCTGCGCTGACATTGCAGAGCCTGCTTGGGATTCTGTCTCTCCCACTCTCTCTGCCCCTCCCCTGCATTCTCTCTCTGTCTCAAAATAAAATAAAATAGAATACAATAAAATCTGTTTGCCTCTTTTGGAGAAAACTTACCCAGCATTGTGGCCCTGGTGTCACCATACCCCTTCACATTTTTTTTTAATGTTCTGTTTTATTTCTGAGAGAGAGAGAGAGAAAGAATGAGCAGGGGAGGGGCAGAAAGAGAGGGGGACAGAGGATCCCACGCTGGCTCTGTGCTAACAGCAGGCAGCCCAATGTGGGGCTCAGACTCACGAACCATGAGATCATGCTTGACCTGAGCCAAAGCCGGACCCTTAACCGACTGAGCCACCCAGGTGCCCTGCCCCCGTCACATTTTTATAATTCAGACGAGTGGCCGGCAAGATGGAACACCATTGTGCCAGCCCTCTGGGTGGGAAAGGACAGGCGCTTTCTAATCTAAAGAGGGTGCAGTCTGGGGTACATACAGGCCCGTCTGCAGCTGCCAGCAGCACAAGGCAGAACCAGATAAGTGCAGAGTGGAGGCAGGGCTCCTCAGAGCAGGGGGTGGGGGGTGACGTGACCGTAGACCTTGGGGAGCCCCGGGGGAAGAATGTCTACTAGTTCAAGATGGATGATTTCCAGGCTTCCGGCAAAGCCCAGAGTGCTGAGAGAGGACAGCCACAGTGCTGGTGGGGTCGGGGTGGGGGCGCCCAGAGGGGGCCTGGCGGGGGGGGGTGTAGTTCACAGGGGTCAGGGGTACTGACTCCAGAGCCAGTCTGCCGGGGATCCCCTCCCAGTTCTGTCCCCTAAATACCTGGGTGATCTGGGGAAAGCTACTTAATTACTCTATGCTTCCTTTTCCTCGGTTAAGTGGGAATAATAGTACCTCCTTCATCGGATTCTTGTGTACTAAGTTTATTATAGATCTTACCTCTTATCTTAGTGTCCGCGTGATGGGTAATAATTACATGAGTGTGTATAATACTACATGTAACAGCTGTATAATATAATTACAATTTACATTATAATACTAACTAGTAGCTACGAAAATGACTATTATAAGGGTATAAATCGAAGCTCAGTGGCGTAGGACCTAACATGCCAATTCCATAAATGTCATTCAATTCATTTTGTAAATAACGAGGAGACTCGAAAGGGGCGCAGGGTACATTTTCTAGGATCTGATGTGGCTCCTAGAAAATAACTCTGACAACAGTGGGAAGGAGAGGTGGGCACGGGTGAGACTGTCAGCAGGATGACCCAGCAGATGCCGCTTTCCATCAAGACAGGGCACGGAAAGGGTTGTAACCGGGGCCGCGGTCACCCACGTGGGAAGCGAGGCTGTCTAAGCGATGGCGGTCAGAGAAACAGGACTTCACAGCAGATTGATGGGGAATGCAGGGAAAGACTGCATTCAGATGTGTGTCCTACGACGTGAAGTTCAGGAGCACCGTGGGCTTTACGTGGATTTATGCACGTATACGCATGTGTGTATGTCCCTATACAAACATGTGTGTATATCCACATACCGAGACTTGTAAGAAAAACTGCACGCGGTGTTACGACACGCCATGTGTTCGGGCTGCACAAGTGCCTCCCTGCGATACAGAAGCAATCTGTTCCTCAACCCTGCGGCCACCAGTCTTCCCTAAGGATTCATCTCCGTGTTGGAGTATTTGCCAGCACTTTCTAAATAGCCAACGATCCAATAACAAAATCACTTTTAGAAAGCTCACTTTGAGGGGCGCCTGGGTGGCGCAGTCGGTTAAGCGTCCGACTTCAGCCAGGTCACGATCTCGCGGTCCGTGAGTTCGAGCCCCGCGTCGGGCTCTGGGCTGATGGCTCAGAGCCTGGAGCCTGTTTCCGATTCTGTGTCTCCCTCTCTCTCTGCCCCTCCCCCGTTCATGCTCTGTCTCTCTCTGTCCCAAAAATAAATAAACGTTGAAAAAATATATATATATAAAAAATAATAAAAAAAAAAAAAAGAAAGCTCACTTTGAAGCATGGCAGCACAGAAGGATCTTATTTTTTGCATCGACGTGTCTTGTGTTTGCATGAGTTCTTGATTAGGCTCACTGATCCACCCCCTCCCCCCAAATAACACCTTCAGCTTCTCTATGTAATTACATGCAGTGTGGTTGTCCTGAAGTATGGGGAACTCCCTCCACTTCCTCCACACCTGATCAGAGGTGGGCTTTGTAAGTGTCCTAGAAATGAAGCTTTAAAAATACGTGGGCAGGGGCGCCTGGGTGGCTCGGTCGGTTGAGCGTCCGACTTCGGCTCAGGTCATGATCTCACGGTCCGTGAGTTCGAGCCCCGGATCGGGCTCTGTGCTGACAGCTCAGAGCCTGGAGCCTGTTTCGGATTCTGTGTCTCCCTCTCTCTCTGCCCCTCCCCTGTTCATGCTCTGTCTCTCTCTGTCTCAAAAATAAATAAACGTTATAAAAAAAAAATTTTAAATACGTGGGCACGTCAGCACGGCTTGCAGGTTAAGACCTCCTCAAGTGTCAAACTACCTATATATCCATTCTACCCAAATACAGGGCTTGACTCTAGAGGTGAGCTAACTTACTTACCACAGTTGCGAGAATTACAGTGACGGTTCTTGAAAAGGGGAGATAAGCAGGTGGGACTTCCTTGTGCTACTCTTCTCTACTTTCAAATACTTAAAATCTTTCCTGTTGTTTTCTCTCATTTTTAAGGAGAATTAAACTGTTGGAAGTTGGAAGATATGGTCTAGTACTTTTGCCTAGAGACTATGTGATGTGATTTTAGGGCCCCTGGAGGGACCACTGGTGCACCACTAGATTGACTCCATCAGTCAAGCTCATGGTCTTTCGTCTTTTTAAAAACGACCAAGGGTGGCCTGTGAGTTTACGCGGTCCCCTGTAAATAGCCACTGCACAGTAGCACATTTTGAGTGTCTTTGGCCTGTGTCATTTTGTTTAATTAGCTGTCTTCTTGACCGCCAGAGACAGAGTTTGGGCCCCTCAGGAAATGGTTCACGGGCTGCGTTTTGAAGAACTAACAAAAAGGAAGATTGAGAACTTAGCACACTTCCCACGGAGTGCGGCTCCCAGAACTTGGAAGGGGAAAAGGGTCCCCAAAATGCCATGCGAACGTTGGTTCCTTTTAAAACGGGAACATTTTCAAGATGGTGAGAGAATCCACATCTGCATAGTTTTACTGTTGGAAGAAAAGTGAGCACCAAGCGGGGTTGTCACAGGAATATAAATGGGGGACAAGAAGAGGAAGGGGGGAGGAGCTTAACAGATTGTCTCTTTCTGTCATCCAAGTGCAAAGCGTTGAACGTGGAAAGGCTCGTAATGGGTGTGTGTCTTTTAAAATGAGAGCTGGAAGGTCTCTCTCCTTTTTTGGTTTTAAGTTTATTTTGAGAGAGAGAGAGTGAGAGCAGGGGAGGGCAGAGAGAGAGGGAGAGAGAGAGACTCTCCAGCAGGTTCCACACTGTCAGCACAGCGCCCCCCACGGGGACGGGGCTCAATTCCGTGAACCGTGAGATCATGACCTGAGCTGAGATCAAGAGTCAGACACTTAACCAGCTGAGCCACCCGGGCGCCCCGAGAACTGGAAGGTCTTAAATTTAGATCCTACAGCCGTTTCTGCCTGGGTGGGGGTGGGGGGGTGGGGGATGAAAGTCATTAATACTCTCCCATCAAATTGGCAGACATCCGTCCTTCTTGCCGATTTGAGGAGGGACGGGGATGGGTGGGGTGTTTTGCTGGTGTTAATCTCTGAACTTTTGATCAGAGTGCCAGTGTCCATAAGCATTCCTCTAAAACACATAAAACAACACGAAAACAATTATGAAACCAAAAAAACAATTATGAACTGTGTGCTACAAATGCTGGCCCCGTCACATCCCTTTTGTTACCTGTGTCCCCAGCCAGGTAGATGGCACTTGCATTCGGGCCGTCACAGTGGCCTGTGGGCCGAAGGCAGGGGCCGGGGGGCTCAGACGGTCCCGAGAGGCTGTGGTTCCGGTTGCGGGTTTGCAGGTGAAGGAAGCAAATTCTGACCTGAGGTCAGATAGTCCCAAGTCTCAAAGGGGCAAGAGAGGTCGCCATCTGGAGTTCAGGAAGGGGACAGGTCCTTCTGTATTCAGATGGCGCAAGGAGACAGAATGCCCCCCAGTATCCCCAAGGCTGAGTAAGACCCTCATCAGAAAGATCCAAGGGGTCTGGGGGTGTCGACCCACAGAGAGCTCGTTCATGAGCAGTGGTCTGTCCCCTGTGCAAGCCTCCCTGTCCCGGTGTTTTAATTCTCCACGCTACCACCGGGACCTTGAGGGGCGGATGCCGGGGCTGACTGTATCTTCAGCTAGCTTGGAAGAACCACGGAGCTTGACTTCTCCTACCAATGGTGTTCGCCGACCATGGGGTTCCCTGGGGTTCAGGTCATTAAAAGCAGTTGCGATATCTGTTTCCATTTATTTTCTTAAATGAATCACTGAGATAATTACGTAAGTGTACTGCCTGTAAAATGAAACCATTTGAGAGCATTCGAGCGTGCATTCGTGCAGGCTCGTTATGACTCAGTCACTTGATCAGTTTATAGTTCAGCAGTAGCCTGCATACCTGCGGGCGTTCTGGCTATTAAGACAGTCCCACATTGATTTTATTCTGAGCCACATGTTGTTTCATTTATATCTATAAAGGCCTGTTGATTAAAGACGAGAATTTGTATCAATCAGCTTGGGTGGCCATAACAAAATACCACAGACTGGGTGGCTTACACAACAGAAACTTAGGGGCGCCGGAGTGGCTCAGTCAGTTGAGCGTCCGACTTCGGCTCAGGTCATGATCTCACGGTTCATGAGTTCAAGCCCCACAGCAGGCTCCCTACTGTCCTCATGGAGCCTGCTTTGGATCGTCTGTCCCCCTCTCACCCTGCCCCTCTCCCACTCATTCTCTCTTTCTCTCTCTCTCTCTCTCTCTCTCAAATTAAAAAAACAAAACAAAAAAACAGAAATGTATTTTCTCACAGTTCCGGAAGCTGGAAGCCCAGGATCAGAGCACCAACATGGTCGGGTCTGGTGAGGACTCTCTTCCTGGTTTATAGACGGCCGCCTTCTTGGTGTTTCCTCACATGGTGGAGAGAAAGACAGGAAGCCCTTGGTGCCTCTTCTTATAAGGACAATAATCCCATAATGGGGATCCCCGCCCTCATGACCTCATCTAAACCTAATTACCTCCCAAAGGCCCCATTGCCAAATACCATCACACTGGGGGGTAGAGCTTCAACTTATGAATTTGGGGTGGCAGCCAATGTAAATGGTTGGTCCATGACAAGTCTTGAAATTCAAGTGAAGGGTATTTAGGACACCTGGCGGAGTGAACTTTGTCACCGTGCTTTCCTGAAACACCGGTAAATGATGTTAAAGGGGAATAGTAGCATGGACCAGGGAAGACAGTAGCAGAGAGAAAAGTCAACCAGCTTTCAAAGCGGGAAAGTAGATGCGTGGGCTGAGGGGACCAGAGGAAAGCGGAAATGAAGGGAAGCCCGGGGCCAGACCGTCCATGCTGCAGAACCCCAGAAAGGTCAAGGAGCTGGAGGCTTCAGGTAACTCTAAAGACAGGTGTACAGGTGGGGCTGGAAAAGGTGGGTTCGTTGAAAGACCTTATAAGAAGCGGTTAGATCCCTGGATCTCCTCATTTACCCCCGTACAGAGCAGCGACTGCCTCACCTCAGCCCTAGTAGAAGAAATAGAGCTCTAATCTTTGTGGAGGTTGAGCCGACCTGAGTTTGGCCACATGGGCCATGCCGACTGGGGTAGCAGGCCACCATAAGAGATGACGCATGGCCTCACGTTAAGCTGTGATAAGACCCATCTCCTCCCCTGTGTGCTGGGAATGCTGGCAGTCACGGCTTGTGTTTTCCAAGCAAGAGAGTGGAGGACTGTTAGCTAGGGACAGTCTGCATCCTCCACAGGACAGAGGGGTCTCTGAGTGAAGCCCCCCACGTGACAAACTGCTCACTGCTGTCTGTATCAGTCAGTGGAGTGGCTGTAGCCACGTGTGGCTACTGAGCCCTTGCAACGTGGCTAGTACGGCTGAATTTTTATTTCTATTTCATTGTAATGAACCTAAGTCTAAATCACCACGGGCGGGCAGAGGCCACCATATTCGACAGGCCTGGACAACTGAGAGTTTGACTTTGTCCTTCTAGAGGTTCTGACCTCGATTTTTTTTTTTTTAATTTTTTTTTTCAACATTTATTTATTTTTGGGACAGAGAGAGACAGAGCATGAACGGGGGAGGGGCAGAGAGAGAGGGAGACACAGAATGGGAAACAGGCTCCAGGCTCCGAGCCATCAGCCCAGAGCCCGACGCGGGGCTTGAACTCACGGACCGCGAGATCGTGACCTGGCTGAAGTCGGACGCTTCACCGACTGCGCCACCCGGGCGCCCCTGACCTCGATTTTTACTGAAGCAGTGGTATTAAGTTTTACACTTGCTGGACCATTCCCAAGGAATTTCCTTTCTTCCTTCCTTCCTTCCTTCCTTCCTTCCTTTCTTTCTTTCTTTTTATTTTTTTAATTTTTTTGACACATTTATTTTTTTTTTAATTTTTTTTTTCTTTTCAACGTTTTTATTTATTTTTGGGACAGAGAGAGACAGAGCATGAACGGGGGAGGGGCAGAGAGAGAGGGAGACACAGAATCGGAAACAGACTCCAGGCTCTGAGCCATCAGCCCAGAGCCCGACGCGGGGCTCGAACTCACGGACCGCGAGATCGTGACCTGGCTGAAGTCGGACGCTTAACCGACCGCGCCACCCAGGCGCCCCGACACATTTATTTTTGAGAGAGAGAGAAAGCACGCATGGGGGAGGGACAGGAAAAGGGAGACAGGATCCAAAGCAGGCTCCACGGTGTGAGCGCAGAGCCCTCCGTGGGGCTCAGTCTCATGAACCATGAGATCATGACCTGAGCCGAAATCAAGAGTTGGCCGCTTAACTGACTGAGCCCCCCCAGGCACTCCCTGAGGAGTTTCCTCTGGGCCCGGCGAGAACACGTCCTGTGTAAGTCACAGACCCTGTGCTATAGTTCTTCCTTTCCTGCACCCTTCCCGCCCCTGCAAGAACCCCGTATTTCTGCAAAAGTGTAACGCCCTCTGCTGGTGAGTGACTAACCTGCGCCTGTGTTGAACCCGTGTCTGGGCTCGTGTTCACGCGGATGTAGATTTGGGCCTCATCTTACCAAAAAGGCTAAATTCCTTCCACATCCTGTCCCTGTGATCAAGTACTGTATTTAAGGCCTCGTGGCGATTGGACTGCCACCCTTTGGGGCTTCATTTGTCCCGAGAATCGAGTCGATCGCTGTTCAGATGCCGTATTTGGAATTCACCTACTCGCTAAAATTTATTTGTAACGTGTGACCCCAAAGTCGGTCTTGTGGACCTTCTGCAGCCATTTACTGATGCGTGCAGAGCAGAGAAGAATTTGAATCCCGCAACATGCCTGTTCCCAACTGAGGTTAAACGGGGCAGTCATCTGCCTCCTTGTTCCAGCTCTCATATGGGAAGTAAGCGTCCTTTCTGCAGTCTGTTTTGGCCCTGTGTTTTTGTGCTTCGGTGCTTTTTGTTGGTGGTTTCTCTGTTTAATAATGGCCTCCCACATCGTGCCAAAGCACGATCTTGTGTTCCTAAGTGCAGGGAGGCTGTGACATGCCTGTGGAGGAAATACATGTGTTAGTGACCTCATTCGGGCATGACTTACCGTGCTGTTGGCCGTGAGTTCAAGGTTAATGAGTTAGCAACAGGTATTCAATATGCGAGAGAAGGGATAATTCATTAACTCCATGGGGGGAGGGGGATTCTTTCACTCTGTCTACACGTACCAAACACCCAGGTTGTCCACATTTTATTGGTCTGTTATATATACCTCAGGAAAGGTGGGGAAAAAACATGACAAAACAGAAGCACACATAAAACAAAATTGTGTGTTGATCAGTTGGCAAAAATGTGACCAGAGGCCGGCAGGAACCCAGCCCTGTATTTCCCCTAAGAGCAATGGGTCAGTGTTCATGAATCCTTTATTAGTACCGGTGTTCTAAAACATAACTACCACAAATAACGAGAATTGACCATAATTACTTCCTACTCTACTTGTTACTGTAGGAGAAATCTTGACGATTCTTAGGGTCTCGCTCTGCTCCAATTTGTATTTGTATTCTTAGATTGTAACTAAAACCCGGGTGGCAGTCTTTATTACAGTGGTTTTTGTAACTTGATTTTATCTTCGTTTCAAGGCCAGCAGCTTTCTGAGTTTTTTTGTTTTTTTCCGTATCCCTTTCGGTCATTTTCTTTTTTTTTTTTTTTTTAATTTTTTTTCAACGTTTATTTATTTTTGGGACAGAGAGAGACAGAGCATGAACGGGGGAGGGGCAGAGAGAGAGGGAGACACAGAATCGGAAACAGGCTCCAGGCTCTGAGCCATCAGCCCAGAGCTTGACGCAGGGCTCGGACTCCCAGACCGCGAGATCGTGACCTGAGCTGAAGTCGGATGCTTAACCGACTGCGCCACCCGGGCGCCCCGCTTTCGGTCATTTTCAACGTCAGTTTCAGTGGAAGAAACCTACTAAAGAATGACGTAATTGCTACTTGTAAGACTTTATTTTCTACCTCCTTCCAACAGGGGAAGAAACATATCGCTCCTAAAACTCCATAAAAATTGTACCCTGTGGTCAAGGATTTACATGAGAAATTCCCAATATTGAGAGGTGTAGTTGTTATGTTTAAAAAAAAAAACAACACTATATTGAAGATAGTCCAGGCTAAATAAACACCTTTCATATGAAGATATTTCTACATGGAAGATGTCAAGCCTGTGCATCTGTGCCCAGTTAATGTTTAATATGAAGAATTTAATAATATTTAAAATTAATATTTAAAAGCTTATTTTTATTCAAATACTATTTCTTTCTTGGGATTTAGGCCGCCAAATAACCATGTAAGAAGAAAAAAACATGAAAGTAGCTCAAATAATAAGACTGAATTAGTTGTGTGTATGTGAGAGAGTGAGAGAATGTGAATTAGAAATTATCTTAGTTAAAAAAAATCTTAGTTACTCTACTAATTCGTGAGGATACTTTATTGCATTTGTGTTTAAGAAACAAACATCGGGGGGCGCCTGGGTGGCTCAGTCGGTTAAGCGGCCGACTTCGCTCAGGTCACAATCTCGCGGTATGTGAGTTCGAGCCCCGCGTTGGGCTCTGTGCTGACAGCTCAGAGCCTGGAGCCTGCTTCTGATTTTGTGTCTCCCTCTCTCTCTGACCCTTCCCCGTTCATGCTCTGTCTCTCTCTGTCTCAAAAATAAAAAAAAAAAAAAAAAACAAAAAAACGTTAAAAAAAAAAAAAAAAAGAAGCAAACATCGGGGGATGCATGGGTGGCTCAGTCCGTTGAGCATCTGACTTCAGCTCAGGTCATGATCTAGCCGCTCCTGAGTTCCAGCCCTGCATCGGGCTCTGTGCTGTGAGCACAGAGCCTGGAGCCTGCTTCGGATTCTGTGACTGTCTGTCTGTCTGTCTGTCTCTCTTTCAAAAATAAACAATCTTTTTAAATAAAAAAAAGAAACAACATCAGTGTATCTGGCATCTCATAAGTACCAAATACTGAATGTTCTGGAGGGGAAGGGAAAAAAAAGAGGAAGAAAGGGAGGGAAAGAAGAAGTAATTTACGCCGTTCTTTAAATGTGAGAAAGAAAGCAACCACAGATGTCCGGACAGTACTATTTGCTAACAGAAGCTTGCTGAATGCTGGGCAGGCCCCTCCTGTCCAGAGAATGGGCAGCTGGTTTATACACAGAGATGGAGGCCCTCCCATTACAGCTTGGAACGGCCTTGAACAAGCCTCTTAGCTCCAGAATCAAGAAGTGTGACCCATCACAGGATCCAAGCTAAGTGTCCACCGTGCGTTGAGGGTCCACTCGTGCTCTTTTAAACATTACAGCCATCCTGTGCGTCAACCATCAGTCAAACATCAGTAAACAGTACACTATAAACAAAAGAACTGAGGCCCAGAGAGGCCCAGGAACTTGTCCAAGGTCACACAGCTAACAATGGTGGCAGTGGAGTTTTAGGTCAGGTCTATCAGACTCCAGATTCTCTGCTTTTAACCATTGTCAAAGCTTTACTATACACATCAACCTGTTTTCTGGATGCCCATTTGGTTTAAAGGAGGCGTGCTTTAATATTCTTATTTGCCCTTTCTGTCTACAGTAGATGCTGTCGTGGGGGCATAAAATAATGTATTCTTAAAATACTCTATGCAGTGTAAGCACTTGCCACTATTTCTAAAGAAACATATGGAAGTTGGCTGTAGACGTCAATCATCGGTTAGGAAGTTTTTTAAAATTTGGCAGAAATTGACCAAGCGGAGAAATTTTAACTCTTAGCCATTGGTTAGTTCCTTCTTGCATTCCTACTTCTGCTACGTGATTCCTCAATGTAAGGTCCTTATGAAATGCCTGTCAGTTGTTTTGGGAGAATAAGAAGCCTGGATGAAAGTACAGGTGTTATTATGTGTCTCACCTTCCTGAGATTGATTCTTGGTGTGATTGGAAGTTTCCTGGAGTTTGGCTTTGGTCTTAGCTGCTAAGTGTCAACCTTGAGCCCCTACGTCATGGGAACCTCTCAGCCTCCGTTTCTGAGAAGGTTGCCGTAGAAAATCCTTTTCTTCTTGTCCATTCGTAAAATAATTGATTCCATAGCTCTTGGATGTTTTTCCATATAGACCTATATATTATACTTATAACTTCTAGAAAGGATTTAAAGTGGCTTACGTGTATGAAAATATAAGCACAGATGTATCTCTGATGTATTGTGTATAGATGATTCGTTACACTTGAAGGCTATGGCTTTTTTTTTTTTTTTTTCTGTGCTAGACTTTGTCCCATCTTGACGCCGACTGGTATATACAAAGTATGGCCGGCCTATTTGGGGTCATATGTGCCTTCTATTATGTTTGACCGAAGACGACGTTACTCAGAGACTTACTCTCTCCCTCTCTAAATGATAGATGGCTTTAGTTGACAGCTACAGGAAATTTTTGACTGCCACTGGCCCTCAGAAATGTAGATTTAAATGAAGTTAGGCATGCTGGACGTGATGTTGCGGAATTAGAACTGTCTTCTGGCTTCCTCACTATGAAAGTATTCTGGACTTGGGAAATACATGTTCGTTGTTGAAGTGCTTAGAAAACAGTCACATCAGTATACCTTTATTAAATTGTTAATTTCTTTGATTGATACTTTTTAATCAGATACCAGCTTACAGTGTTATAGCTCTATAGATAATCATGCCTCCGTGTGATTTATGTCAGCTTACATCATTATGGAAATATCATAACGCTTCATTAAGCAGTAGGAAATTAGGCGTTCTGCATGGGTGATTTTACCAAAAGATTATCTCTGATAAATGCCTTAACGATTTTTTAAAATCAATCTCAATAGAAGTCTCTTGAATCTACATGCTTTCCCATTTCTCCTTAGAGTAAAGTAAACCTAATTTTATGTTTTCTTGATGCTTCGGGGTTCTTATTAAAACGTTTCTGGGGCGCCTGGGTGGCTCAGTCGGTTGAGCGTCCGACTTCGCTCAGGTCACGATCTCATGGTCCGTGAGTTCGAGCCCCGCATCAGGCTCTGTGCTGACAGCTCAGAGCCTGGAGCCTGCTTCAGATTCTGTGTCTCCCTCTCTCTCTGGCCCTCCCCCCGTTCATGCTCTGTCTCTCTCTGTCTCAAAAATAAATAAATGTTAAAAAAAAAAATTAAAACATTTCTTACTATGCCGTGTGCTGAATGATGATGCTCACGGGCTAATAAAAGGCGTAAGACGATTTAGTCCTTTTTCTTTCAAATCCCCTCCCCCGTCTCCATTTCTGTAAGCTGCTATTTCACCAGCCTGCCTCTTGCTTCCTAATTTATGTTCCTAATCTGGAATGGGCTAGGAAACCAGACTACCAAACCCGTTTAAATTGTGAGTACAATTAAACTATAAGCTAGGTGTGGGAGTTTGGGGAACTCTCAAAATGATTCACTGCCTGAGTTTTAATGCATGGATTTGTGCCATCCATTCTGCCGGCTGCCTTGCGTCTCTGGCTTCTTGCGAGTTAGCTAGAAACTTGAGCTGCAATTTAGGTAAGTGAATGCTGTAGTGACTCAAAGCCCCGAAAAGTATTTGAAAGTAATTCCTGGAGTCATATGGAGGACAGCAATTGTTGAATGTATTTCAGGTCATTAGGAAAAGTGAAATCCCTCTAATTTTAAATACAACAACATGAAGGAAAACTATTAACGGAACTTCAGAAGCATACTCTTAATCGGATCACCTGCTCTCCCAGTGGTTTCTTTGAACTGGGGGGAGAAAATGACACCGATATGGAAGATTTCACCTTTTGGCTTCAGCTCACAATAGACCATGAGCCCAGTATAAATCCTGCAATTCCGTGGAGGTAAATTAAAGTTTTAACAGAACCTTCTCATTAACTGGTAATGTGAGGCTTGAAGGTAGTTTAAGGACCTTATTAGAAAGTTCATCCAACCTGTGCTTTTAGACAGGTGCATTTTAAAATAACCTTTTAGGTGCATTCTAAATTAGCAGAGCCTGGTCTAGGTACCCCCCCCCACCTCCACCCCTACCCCTGCCTCCGCTATCTGAAAGTAGAACATTCCCATGAAGCCTTTTGCAAACGGGAATGGCATAAAGCAAGGAAGTAATTACAGTTGACCCTTGAACAACAGGGGGGTTAGGGGCACTGACCCCAGCTCCCTGCATAGTAGTAAAAAATCCACATAAAACTTTCGAATCCCCAAATCTTAACTACAAATAGCCTGCTGTTGACTAGGAGCCCTACAAGTAACAGAAACAGTTGATTAACACCGATTTTGTATAATATATATATATATATACATACATATATATACGTATATATATGTGTATGTACGTATATATGTATATGTATATACGTACACACACACACACACACATATATATATATATATATATATATATATATATATATAAAATAAACTGTATCCTTACAGTAAAGTAAGTTAGAGGAAAGGATGTGATTGAGAAAATCCTGAGGAAGAGAGAATACATTTCCAGTGCTGTACTATGAGTAGACCAGTACGGTTCAAACCCGTGTTTTTCAAAAGTCATCTGTACCATGAATTTATATATCAATACCTTTGAGCATTCCTACACCCCCGAAATAACTTCTTTAAGCTTTCATGATACCTCAGGACACACCTTGCTGACGGACGCACAAAAATAAATGCAGTACACACACCTACACAGTTCAAAGCCCTGGCGGCTGAATGCTGAGATGCTGGGTGTAGTTCCGGGGGAAGAAGCTTGGTGGCGCCACTCTCACTGCTCAGGGCGCGTGCTGCCTCTATCAGGGCTCTTGGCAAAACACAAGCTAAATGCTATTTTCGCTTTCGACGTTTTTGTTTTTTGTTTTTGTTCAAGTGAAAATTGTCTTTGCATTTCTCTCCGTTAACAAAAACAGGCACTAACGTAGGTCTTTCCTAAATGCGAAGCGGCGTGATGCGAAGTTTTAAAAAAGCGAGGGATACCTGTATGCTTTAAATGAAACCGGTCGGGGAAAATTCCCACCCCAAATTTGTAAGCTGAGACTTGGATCTTTTTTAATCCTTTTTTTCCATGACAAATCTATTTCCTCAGGGTCTTGCTAGTGGAATAAAAAAATTCTCTGAATAACTCAGTTGTAGGCAGCATGTATAAATGGAGTATCCGTATAGGCTTTGAGTGTGTAATTTCCTTATTTGGAAAATTAAAATGCCTTTCCCCAGCTGTGTAAGTTAGGAAATGACAGTAACTTTGAAATGAACATTTGAGGGGCGCCTGGGTGGCTCAGTCGGTTGGGCGTCCGACTTCGGCTCAGGTCATGATCTCGCGGTCCGAGAGTTCGAGCCCTGCGTCGGGCTCTGTGCTGACGGCTCAGAGCCTGGAGCCTGCTTCCGATTCTGTGTCTCCCTCTCTCTCTGCCCCTCCCCCATTCATGCTCTGTCTCTCTCTGTCTCAAAAATAAATAAACGTTAAAAAAAAATTTAAAGAAATGAACATTTGAAAAGGTAAAAATTATACTTTGACTACAAATGACATAGTAAAGCCCCCTAATGGGGTTATTCAAACAATGGTACACCAACTTGGTGTGAAATGAAATTAACTCTAGGAAACAGGGCAGTACTATTCCTCATACAGAATGTTCAGAATACCTAGAATTTGTTGAAGCCCACTTTCCAGCAGCTTTGTTTTTCCCCTCTAACTTCTGGTGTTTTCCCTCCCGCCTCATCACCGTGCTGGTCTCTAAGGCTCAGTAATTTCTCTTATGTTGCTTCTCATCTAATTTCAATTTCCTAGGAAGCCCCTTCCCTCCTTTGGTTGTGCACTGAACTCTGGTTGTCTCTTTGCTTCTGATTCCTTGCTACTTCTCCAATTCCATATATTTTGTTGACCATCATTGTTTTCATGTGGATACCCCAACTCATTCAAAAGGTGATACCAACTCCCCTGTCCCCACCACCCTGCCCCCCGCCCAAAGCAGACCCTTTCCCACCCAACCTTACTGTCATGGCAAGGGCATCACTCTAGTTCAGTGCAGAAAAGAATTTAATTTAGGAGATTAGGTGCTTATATCACCAAAAGAATGAAAAAGTAACAGAAAGTTATCTGAATACATGTAGGTGGGTGGGTAATCAGAGTCAGGAAAATATACAGTGGAAACTCCGATAAAGGTCTGAAGATTCAAGTGCATGATTGCAGTGCCTAGCAAAAATCCTCGGGGGAAAACAAATCCCTAGCAGAAGTGAAAGAAACAGAAGAATCTTAGTCCCGAAGAATGGAAGGTTCAAGGATAAAACTGAGAAAAAAACCAAGTTACTATAACTGGGGCTCCAGAATCAGAATATTCAGGTGTTAGCCCTGACTCTGAATACCCAATTAGGGATTGATTCTTCACTCTATCCAAAACCTTGCTATGTGCCTAGAACATAGGATGTGCTCAAACCAAAACAAATTGTTAGGAAGAATGCATGAATGAAATCCACAGATGAAATATTCAGAATTTGCTCGTTGACTTGAAGTGGAAGTTCTACCCTGAGGATTGAGGGCACAGGAGACCTGGCAGAATCAGCCTGTAGTGGGGATGAGTCCTTCATTGAGGCAGAGCCCATCTAGTGAGATCTGTCCCTGGTATTTCTCTGAAACTAACTTTCCTTAGGTGTAGGTGCTACATTTAATTCCTGTAACTCTCAGGAAGTCCTGAGATGTAGGTGCTACATTTAATTCCTGTAACTCTCAGGAAGTCCAGGAGAAGGCTTATTTTAAAATTTCTTTAGTTAGCGTTTCCTCGTTTCAGAGCCTATTCAAACTTTTGTGAAATTTTACTATCATTTAATTCAATAACGTGTGGCATCCTGCATTTAAAATAATAATTTTCAATATTTTTATTTCATTTTAGAGAGAGCATGCGCAAACGGGGGAGAGGGGGCAGAGAGAGAATTTCATGCTCAGCATGAAGCCGGACGTGGGGCTCAATCCCATGTCCTTGGGATCATGAACTGAGTCGAAATCAAGAGTCGGACCAGGCGCCCCAGTAATTTAAATTTTTTACAAGTCTCCTTCGCTTGTTAACACCTGCTGGGGGTTAAGTATTTTAAAAGATTTATTTCAATGATTTGACTGAACCTCAAACACAAAATCCTCTCATCTTCCTTCAATAATATAGTAAAGAGTTTTCATAAAGCCAGAAGTTTAGAAAAAGAAGCTGGCACTCCTATGTCCTGCAAAATTTGACCTTCGTGATATTTCCTGATGTTTTTCCCCCCAAATCCTTTCCAAAATCCATCGTAAATAAAATAGTGCATTAGACCCCCTTCAGGAAAAGAAAGTCCCATGGCCTCTTACCACGTGACTGAAATAGACCTGCAACTTTGAAGACTGAGCCATATCCCAGGCATCGAGTTCTTCTATTAAAGTAGATATTCATGGCTATATCATGGACTAACCCTCTCAGAAGAACCTTTCAGAATTAGTAACTCAGAAGGGGTTACCATAACTTGGTGGGGGCGCTGGTTGAGACCTTTGTTCTTGTTCTGATGAACTAGAGGAACTTCCTGGCTCCTGTGCTCTCACGGTACTCGGCTCTGCCTTCCCAGCCCAAGTCCCACAAGCTTGCACCTGCCATGTGACTCCTCCCTGCTCTCTCTCCCACCGCTTGGCTCTTAGCTAATCAGCTGTCTCTAGAGACCCCTGGCCTCATGTAGACCAAGGCCGCCACCACCTCTGCATCATATATGTGGTAAATACTTAGCAAGTGTCTATTCTTGACATTGTGGTTAGTGATATAGTGACAACTGTATTTTATTACGGGGTAATAACTATCTGTTGGAAGCACTGGGAAATTGGCAGTTAAGACTGCTGAGTTAATCAGTGGGCAATCTTTTGTGCCCTAGATGTTTCAGCTTAAGCCTGGAAACCTAAAGCATTCGATTTTGGTTTGGTTTCATTCGGTGCTGGGTTTGTGGGTTCTTTTGTTTTTATCATAAATACAGAGGATACGAAGTAAATATTCAGGGTGTACCTAGAAATCAAGTTAATGGAATGAGCCTCCTACCTAAAGCTAGTCCAGAGTCTTAACTACAGAAATAATTAGTATTTGGTGACCAAATTAAGGAAGGAAGGAAGGAAGGAAGGAAGGAAGGAAGGAAGGAAGGAAGGAAGGAAGGAGTGAGCTAGCTTTGGACACAGCCGTCTTATTTCAGGAACGTTGACTTAAAGTGGCACTTTTGTGGGGCGCCTGGGTGGCTCAGTCAGTTAAGTGTCTGACTTCGGCTCAGGTCACGATCTCACTGCTCGTGGGCTTGAGCCCCGTGTCGGGCTCCGTGCTGACAGCTCAGAGACTGGAGCCTGCTTCGGATCCTGCGTCTCCCTCTTTCTCTCTGCCCCTCCCCTACTCGCGTGCTCTCTGTCTCAAAAATAAACATTAAAAAATTAAAAATAAGTAAATAAATAAAATGGCACTTTTGAGAATCGCCTCACCTGTAGGTTGCAACCGCTTAGATTAAGTCACCTACACATCTTTTCTCACTGTCCACCGGGTTTCCCTAAGGTTGGAAGGGGTGACAGTGCTAAGGAAAATAAGAGGAGAGAGTCTGGTCTTTCATAGGGCCCGAACATCGAAGATGGACCAGTGTCCCCCGAGGTAACATGAACAGTAGCCAGTGTCAAGAAAAAACAAAGCTGGACACTCAAGACAGATTTTAGTATCTACTGTTGCAGTAGAGGAGAGACCCCAGTGTAACCTGAGCTCATCTCCATGGGAAGGCAAGGCAGGAGGCCTTTTACACCCCGGGGGTGTGCCGAAAGGAAAGTAACAAAGGGCCTAGGGACGTGCCTAGGCCACCTATGTCTGCTACCCGGGTCTTCCTGAAGCTAGGCTCCTTCCCTCCACGGAGATGGAGAGACAGAGGCTCTGTGTTTCTTGATGCTGATATTTCAAAGGAATAACTTCCTTGAGAAAGACACCCTTAGGTTGTAGATGACACACATACATCTCCAAGGGACCGCAGAAGTATTTTCTGTCGTCAGTTTTCTAAAGTAAATGCTCTAAGAAAAGGGAGCTCGGGAGCTATGTAGGTGTGGGCCAGAGCAAACAGTTTTTAAGGTCCTTCAACAGCCTTGAGCCTTCTCGGGAAATCCCTGAAAACGGGGTAGAGTCGTCATCATCCTAGGAACGTGGCCTTGAGCTGCTAGAAAGTACGCTAGTGTTTCCTCAAGTCTCTTACAGGATGGTGGGGTGGCGGGAATTGTTTGTGTTGAAAATTGAGTTCCAGGGCACCTGGGTGACTCCGTCAGTAAAGCTTCTGACTTCGGCTCAGGTCATGATCTCGCGGTTTGTGAGTTCGAGCCCTTCGTCGGGCTCTGTGCCGACAGCTCAGAGCCTGGAGCCTGCTTCGGATTCTGTGTCTCCCTCCCTCTCTCTGCCCCTCCGCTGCTCATTCTTTCTCTCTCTCTCTCTCTTTCTCTCTCTCATCAAAAAAATTTTTTTAATTTGAAAATTGAGTTCCTGTAGGCCAGGATTAAAGCCTAGTCAAGAAGAGGGCTAAGAGGAGCCTGACTACAGTTTAGATGAGGAGAATGTTGGTCTCCACTTTGGGAGGAACTCCAAGAGGACAACGAGATGGATGTTAGAGGGACATTTTTCCCAGCCTCCCCCTGAGAAGCAGCACTTCTGCGGTTACCTTGGGGCCTCCAGTTACGGTAATGAGAAAAATGTCACTTCCTTATCCAGTAACAGAATTTAAGGGACTTGGGATTAAGTGTGCAATTTCTTTTTTTTTTTTTTTTTAATTTTTTTTTTCAACGTTTTTTATTTATTTTTGGGACAGAGAGAGACAGAGCATGAACGGGGGAGGGGCAGAGAGAGAGGGAGACACAGAATCGGAAACAGGCTCCAGGCTCCGAGCCATCAGCCCAGAGCCCGACGCGGGGCTCGAACTCACGGACCGCGAGATCGTGACCTGGCTGAAGTCGGACGCTTAACCGACTGCGCCACCCAGGCGCCCCTAAGTGTGCAATTTCTACCTGAGACTTTCTTCTTCATAAAGTCAAGTTAGGGTTTTAAGGTTATGCTGATTTTCACCTATCATAAGCTTTTTTTTTTTTTTACTTTTTTTTAAAAATTTTTTTAACGTTTATTTATTATTGAGAGACAGAGAAACACAGAGCGTGAGCAGGGGAGGGGTAGAGAGAGGGGGAGACACAGAATCAGAAGCGGGCTCCAGGCTCTGAGCTGTCAGCACAGAGCCTGACACAGGGCTCGAACTCACAAACTCTGAGATCATGATCTGAGCTGAAGTCGGACGCCCAACCACCTGAGCCACTCAGGTGCCCCTTTAATTGTTTTTAATGTTTATTTTTGAGAGACAGAGAGAGACAGAACATGAGCGGAAGAGGGGCAGAGAGAGAGGGAGACACAGAACCCAAAGCAGGCTCCAGGCTCCATTCGAGCTGTCAGCACAGAGCCCAATGTGGAGCTCGAACTCATCAAGGGGTTTACTTTGCCCCTTGTCTTTTCCTCCCTCCCGCCCTTCCACTCTCCCTTCCTCTCTCCCTCCTTCCCTTCCCTTTTGCCACAGAAGTTGAAGGTTGCTTCCTCCTCCTTTAACATGTGAGAAAACTAATTTTCAAAGTTGTTTCCCTTGGGCCTTTTACAACAGGGGTCAGCAAACTCTGATGTACAGGCCAAATCCATCTCCTACCCTGTTTTTTAAATAAAGTTTTATTGGAACACCGCCATAATCACTCATTTGTGCACCATCTGTAGCCGCTCTGGTAAAGCTGAGTGGTTTCCACAGAGATTGTATGTGTCTTTCCCTTTGCAGAAAAAGTTTGCCAACACCTATGCGACGTATTACAAACGAATTCTTTTTTCCATTATAAATATGCTTTCCGTCGGCGTGAAAAATGGAGCTAGAAGGCTTACAGAGTCCAGACTTAAACTTTTGGACTCTATTGTATCCCCCCCAGCTTCCCAAATTATCATCTGAGAGCTTCAACTTGAATGGGAATAATCAATCCTATCAAAGCTTCGAGAAAGGGACCAAGTGCATAATAGGCAGCCAAGTTTCCTCACAAACAAGGAACTTTGGCTCACAGATATTCTCAGTGAAGCCACAGTTCTCCCTTAATTGTGGAGAAATTGTATGGATACGTGTGTGTTTTGAAAATCAAAACAACCACAATAACAAACATTTCTTTCTCTGAAAAAAATATAGAAGCTTTTCTCTTATTCATCCTTTCCATAAGATTCATCCCAGTTTTCCTCTATAAGGAAATCGAGTCTTATAATCCCAAAGGGTCAAAGAAGGTCTTTAGTTTGTGATATGATTTCTGTGACCCTAGGTGAAGAAACAGCAACTTTTAAAAGCTTTTAAGCTCATGGCCAAATATCGTGTCTCTGGATTTTCATAATTTTCCCTCTCTGAGTTTTGACATCTTTTAAAAAAAATGTTTAATGTTTATTTATTTTTGAGAGAGAGAGAAAGAGAGAGGGAGACAGAGCATGAGCAGGGGAGGGACAAAGAGAGAGGGAGACACAGAATCGGAAGCAGGCTCCAGGCTCCTAGCTGTCGGCACAGAGCCCGACGCGGGGCTCGAACTCCCGAACCACAAGATCATGACCTGAGCGGAAATAGGAGGCTTAACTGACTGACCCACCCAGGCGCCCCATCACCATTGTTTTTAAAGATGCGAAGCTGATGGCATCACTGAGCTAATAGCTTTGACACATCATATGACAGAGTCCAGACAGTTTCTCTTCACATTCGGTCTTCGTGGTTTCACAGTGATTCATTTATTTAGTTAGCTCTGTCAGGTCACAGGGCATTTTAATAAGGAAAAGCCATCAAATCGAGTTGATTGATCTGTTTTCATCACTTGGTCCTATAATATCGCATAGGTACATCCTTGGGCAAGATTTTCTATTAACCTGATGATGAGACCAGCATGGCCCCTTTCGTGGGTTTGCCAGGAAGGAAGACAATGGGTTGATGATTGACATTTGCCTTTGAACACCACTGAGATCGGCTGGGTTCTCATCAGTGCCTACAGCCACGCTTCATCCCTCACTCATTCGAGCTCCGATGGTACCAAAAAAAATCAGAATTCTCATTCTCATTTGCTGCCTCGACCCAGACCTTTGCTCATATCCATCCATCCCTGGGACTCAATCCCTGGGATTGGGAAACAGCCAGACGGGCTTATGGAACAGTGTTCCCTTGGTGATGTCATGAACAGTCTCGAGCAAACGAAAGAAACTGAATTCTGCCAGTTTTATTTGTGAATTAAGGATCGCACTTTTATCAGCTTCCACTGTGCAGGCTACAGTCATTTCAGAAGTGCAGAAACGACCCACCAGAAACAAAACTCAGAAGTTGCTGTCACAAAAGACGAACAGAGGAGGCTGAGCATCCATTTAAGGGAGCAACGTGCTACCTGCCATGTTTCCTTGCCTTGTTACAACTGTGAGGACTGATGGCCGTCTGTAAGAACAAGCCATGCCTCAAGGAAAGCTTTGAGTGACTTTCTTCTAGAACTTCTTCTGACCTTTCTTCTCTGTCGCGTATGTTAAAGAAATGTCGTCTTTTTTCTTTGTGGCAGTTTTATTTTTCAAGCTTTCCCGTTGCTGTTAGGACACGTGTGTGACTTAACCACCCTGTATTGAAATATTCTGGGATTTGTTTTTTTCAAAGCGAATATCCAGGCCCTAATGGGTTGATTTTTTCCCCTAAAAATTAATAATAATATACTAATTCACTTCTTCTCTTTGAAAATAATGGGGAGGGGCCACCTCGGCGACTCAGTTGGTTACACATCTGACTCTTTGTTTCGGCTCAGGTCATGATCTCACAGTTTTGTGGGTTCGAGCCCCACCTCGGGCTTTGTGCTCACAGTGTGGAGCCTGCTTGAGATTCTCTTTCTCCCCCTCTTTCCCTGTCCCTTTCCCTCTCACCTTGTCTCTGTTTCTCTCAAAAAAAAAAAAAAAACAAAAAAGAATGGCTATTTGGCCATATTGTTTTCCTCATTCGTTGGCAAACACTTGGGTGAGGGTCCAGCCACACCCAGTCCCTGTTTCTGGGTGAAGCATCGCATCATGGGAGAGAAGACTGAGGCAGAAATGAAAAAATGTCTTGGAGGCAGAAGAGGAGGGGACATTCCTAAATTGCTTGAACTTTTTCTTAGGTTTGGAAGGTTTTGTTATTTAATTACAAGCGATTATTACGTGCTTCTTCATGAGCATTTCTCTTCTGCTTTGGTGTAAAAGTCTGGATGTAGCTCGATATTTCAATGTGCGCATCAAAATCCACGGGACATATCTGCACGATTTCTTTCTAAATCATCCTCTCCGCCTGAAGTGACTGATTCGTACCCAGGCTGATATGCACCTTCCTAAACCTTCCTACGCATCTAAGGGTGTGAAATTATAAATTTGCGCGTGACTCTGCATTTCCTCCGGCCAGTTTGACTTTTTCCTGAAGCGGAGAGTGGTAATAATGACAGTCACATGGTTTATGAGTTTTGTGTGCCGGGCAGTGTGCTTGGTCTTTGTGTGTGAAACGTCACTCGATAAGTAAATAACTGCTGAACTTAAGACGATTTCAGAAATGATCGTAGTTTACAAGCTACAGAATTCTGCCCAGGAAATGGCAAAAAAAGATGCATCTTTAGTTTTTCTGTATACACACTAGAGCCAGCCCGTCTATACGAGTTTGTTCATTTATAGATACACTGGACAAATTAGGAGGCATATGCCAAGCTTTTAACGACATAGATGGGCGTATAATGTCATGTTTAAGGGTTCACACACTGGAATCCCATGGCGTGGGTTCAAGTCTGGCTGTGCCCTTTGGGCAGGTTACGTAACATTGTGCTTTTCTGCAGAATGGAGGCGATCGTACCAACCTTGGAGACGTGTGTTGAGGTTTACTTAAAGGACTACATGGAAAACAACTAGAGCAGCTCCTAATGCAGAGGAAGCATTACCATGGCAACGGAAGGGCAGCCTGGTGGGGGGGGGGGAGGCATTTGCACAAAATATCCCTTTCAGGCAACCTACCTGTGCATAGTTACGATTTTTTAAATCTTCGCTCCCAGTTATTAGCTGACTTTAGTCCTGACGGTAGGTATTGGGACAAACAAAAACGCCCAACCTACTGCTGTCTTTCTCTGATTCATAAAGTAGCAGGGAAGTACGATCTTAAAGCCTAAATGTCTGAATTCTGCCTTCTTCTAAAGACCTCGTTGCAGCCGCGTCGATGCGACCGTGGGTAGAAAACCAAACAGTGAAGCCGTTGGCATGAAGTTGGCACCACAGGCCACGCTGAACAAGGGCCCTATTATCCTTTAGGTAACAGGTGGTAGCCGGGGTATTAAGCTCTTCTGGGCAGGATTTCAGATTTCCATTCTTCAGTGCCGTGGGCAGTATGCTTCCATCATAAAGCGATCAATAATAATTAGGTGCCTGGAATGAAACACAGTACAGCATTATGCTTCCTATATCTGGAAGGAGAAACTCACATAACTAACTCTAAATCAGTGCATTTTCTTTCTGTTCCGGGGGGGGGAGGGGCGGGTAGTGATAGAGGCAGCAGAGAACACAGTTGAAACGTGGATTGTGGCCTGGTGCCGTCACATACGAAGATGACGTGTGATGACAGGCTTTCCTGCAAGGAACGGAAGCAAGCCCCCAAAGCACAGAACCTGTATTTCCGACATAAACACTGTCATCACCGTGCGTTCTCCATGACTATAGGGCCACCTGTTCCACACTTAATAAAACTGTCATAACAGGTGACACGCAGGTGAAGGGACAAAGGGACTGTGGTAAACGGGGCTCCACGTGAATTATTTTTCAGATCTTCTGGTTTATTAAATCGTGTTCTACCATGGTCCCGTCAACAGGGGGCCGATAAACGGCCAAAGGAATCATTTCTTTTGGGCCCCAGCTCAGAGATCTCAGAAGAGAACGCTGATGCTTTGTTAGAATTTGATGGGGGCTCTTCTTGTGCAGACTGGGGCTTAAAGAGCTAGAACCTGGAAACCTTCCTCCGTGTGCTCCCGAGAGTTCTGCGCCAGATCCTCGCAAAATTACTTCCCCTAAGTTGCTGCTTCGTCGTCACTGCGAGGTCGGACGGCAAGAGCGGTGCGTCCTGTTTCCAAAACTCAGAATCCTTCCTTCTGCAAAATTACCTAAAACTTTGTGCTAACTCGCTGCCCCCGAAACAGCAGGTCCCCGTCGTGCCGCCTGGAGATTTGCAAGCCAGAAGAATAGCTTGTCCACTCTCTCGTCTGACCTATTTGACGAAATGACGGGGAAGAGAATTGCAGCTTTCATTGCCTTACAATCACCCTTCCTGTCATTCACAGGAGATAGTCGGCTGGCCAAGTGCATAATCTCATTATATGGTGGCTGCGTTTTTTATTCCCCTTCAGAGACCGTTGCAGCGCTACAGAGAGAAGCAGAGTTAGTGAGAGTGGCCTTTTATTGTTTTGTTTTGTTTTTTTTTCTTATTTCACTGGTCCGTGTTTATTTATTTATTTTTTAATTTTATTTAAATCCAAGCTAGTTAACATACAGCGTCATCATGGTTTCAGGAGTGGAATTGAGTGATCTGTCGCTCACGTAGGACACACAGTGCTCATCCTAGCAAGTGCCCTTGCCCATCCCTCTGCCCACCACCCCGAGAACGTCCTTTTGATGCCTTTATTTTAGAAAGCAAAATACATTGAGGAAATGCGGTAAGCATTTTAACAGGTGCGGTTGAACAGATGGTTATAAAGCAAACCCCGTATAACCACTGCCCAAGTCAGAAAAAACACCAACAGCCTCTGTAAGCTCCCTGATGTGCCTTTCTTTTTCTTTTCTTTTTTTTTTTAATATTTTTTATTTATTTCAAGGAGGGAGAGTGAGAGCATGAGTGGTAGAAGGACAGAGAGAGAGAGAGAGAGAGAGAGCAGAGAGAGAGGGGGAGAGAGAGAGAGAGTCCTAAGCAGGCCCTTTGCTGTCAGCACAGAGCCTGAGGCGGGGCTCGATCTCACAACCCTTGAGATCATGACCTGAGCGGAAATCAAGAGTCAGACGCTTAACCTACTGAGCCACTCAGGCGCCCCTCGATGTGCCTTTCTGATTGCGGCCCTCCTCCCCACCAAAGGTAGACAGTGACTCAATTTGTATTGTGGTTCTATCCTTGCTGCTTTGTAGCAGGGTTCTCACACAGAGTCGTGACAGCAAGGCCTTTCTTTCCAGGAGGCAACTTTATTCCTGCTGGCTTCCTACCCAAAGAACTGAGCCCCCAAACGCCCCGTGGCATCGTTTTTAAAATACATTTTCTACTTCTTTGTCTCCCCTATATGGTAACACACACAAACACGCAGTCTGATTAAGTGGTCCCCTGTTACAGGGTCATGAGGGACGTTGTCACGTACTCACGTAGCCAGGGTGCCTTGAGGTTCATTTTTTTTTTTGTTTTGGTTCCTCTTTCTTTTTTCCTGAGGGAGGGGACCCTACCACGGTATCTGTAGTTTTCAAGGTTAGAGATGCACCTCTAGAGCGTATGTTTAGTTTTGCCGCTTTTGAACCTGATGCAAATGGAATCACAGGATAGGTCTTTTAACTCAGCATCACTGCTAAGGGTCATGTGTTTTGGGTGTTTACTTTTTATTTTGAAAATTTTCAAATGTAAGAGAAATTGAGAGAGTTACATAATGGTATTCTTGGATAATTGTTTAGTTATCACCTAGGGTTACTGAGATCTGGCCATAGTTGTCGCTTCGTTTCCCTCTGAAGTATTTTTATTTATTTATTTTTTTAATTTTTTTTTCAACGTTTATTTATTTTTGGGACAGAGAGAGACAGAGCATGAACGGGGGAGGGGCAGAGAGAGAGGGAGACACAGAATCGGAAACAGGCTCCAGGCTCTGAGCCATCAGCCCAGAGCCCGACGCGGGGCTCGAACTCACGGAGCGCGAGATCGTGACCTGGCTGAAGTCGGACGCTTAACCGACTGCGCCACCCAGGCGCCCCCCTCTGAAGTATTTTTAAAAAAATTTTTTTAATGTTTATTTTTGACAGAGAGAGAGAGAGAGAGAGAGAGAGAGAGAGAGAGAGAGAGAATGAGTGGGGGAGGGGCAGAGAAAGAGGGAGACACAGAATTCGAAGCCAGCTCCAGGCTCCGAGCTGTCAGCACAGAGCCCGACGCGGGGCTCGAACTCACAGAGTGCGAGATCATGACCTGAGCCAAAGTTGGAGGCTCAACCAACTGAGCCACCCAGGCACCCCATCCCTCTGAAGTATTTTAAAGTTCATTACAGACAGTTCTAAGCACGCATCTCTAAAAAATAAAGGAAAGGACCTATATAACCACAAGACCCTTATAACTCCCTAATATCTGATACCCAGTCCATATTTGTGTTTTCCCGACTGACCCCAAAACCCTTTTATGGCTGGTTTGTTCAAACCAAGATCCAGTCAAGATCCGTGAAGAATGTAGTTTTAGCAGCTCAGCTTACAGCTTAAAATGAGTCCGTGATCCTGCCCTTTTCCCATACCCTCAGTCAGTGGAGAAAGTTCTCGTGGGACCCGCCCGTAGGCACTTGGCCCACAGGAAAGAGGAAAACGAATCACCTCATCTCTGCTAGTGACAGGGTCCTACTCGTCTCTCTGACTGCGGAGGAAATTACGCTGTCTGAATTACTGTCAGAAAGAATCGCCAAGTATCAATTATGTCAAAGCCAAAATTGTTATTTTGGGCAGATACTCCATGGTACTGGCCGGCTCAAGGTTAAAAAAAAGACTAGTTTTCCCTAACTGGGGAATGGATGGGCCACTGGCCCATCCAGGAGCTCCCTGGGATGCAGTTCCATTCTGTTCCAGGACCACCAGAGGACAGGTAGATGGACAGCTGGTCCCTTTGCTCTATTAGGATCTTCCTGGTCGGTCACATCTTGTTTGGTTGGTATTGCAGGGTTTGGGGTTGTGTTTGATTCATCCGCCATATAAGTCTTTATGAAGGAGCATGGCCCTCTGCGTCCCTGCTGAGGTAAGACAGGCTGACCTCCCTGGTTCCTTTTTACAAAAGACCTCCACATTTGCCCCCTGTGATCTGGTACGTATTTAGGTCAGTATTTCCCAGAAGGTGTGCCTCAGAATGAAAGCCCCATGGTACTCCATGGAAGGATCACCTTGTCCAATGAATTTGGGAGAAACGCCGGGTTAAGCAGAGTTAAGCTGGTTGCTTTACCGTAGGTCCCTTTGTGCTAATAAGCACTGTGATACTCCCATGGAACCTGGCGTCTCCCCCAAGTTATTGTCCTCAGAATCCTTTCTTCAGAGCACCTCTCTGAGTGACCGTTCAACAGCGCAGACTTTAGAAAGTGCTGATTTGGAGGACTTGGATGGAATCACAAACAACAATAAGCAAACAGTGTCATCCACCCCGTGGGCCATGAAGACTTCATCCCAGCTAGCTATGCGGCATTACACAAGAACAGTGGCCGGGTTACCATGTTGGAGATGAGGAACTTTGCTCATGGGCGTCCACCACTCAGACTTCTGTAGAAGTGAATACTGGAACAACGCGGGAATCCGGATCTGTGCGTGTGACCCGGACAGTTACGCCTTAGAGTCTGTCTTTCAGATGGAATTTCCACATGGTCTGGATTTTTAGAGGGGAGAAAAGTTCTGAACGGGTCAGCCTCTCTGGAGGATCCCTCAATCTTAGTAGCCAGTTTTTAAAATTTCATTTTGAATTCAGTAAGCTTTCAAGATGATCAAGTAATTAAACCCTGTTGCCCAGTTATACACTTTTGGCAAAATGTTTGGATATTCATAGGGCTCGAATATCTTCATTACTAAGAGGCACGATATCTGGCGATCCTACCATTTTGTTTCTAGATTAACATGACTTCTTGAATATGTTGGTCATACCATTCTGTTTGAAACTAGAGATGTACAGGTGCATTCGCTTCCACTTTTCCCTCTTCTCACTATAGCATTTAGATCGACAACCTCATTGCTTTTCCAATTAATTTCCTTATTAATTTTCCTAATTTTTCTCATTAATTTCCTCCCTAAAAAAGCTGGCATTTGCCATCTGGTTTTTCAACCTGGAAGGTCTCCAGGTTTATCCTACTTCTTCAAATCCTTCCTCCCCTTTCTCTCCTTTTATATATTGTACATATAAATTTATTCTGAAACGTGAGAGTATTTTGCATGGAGATAGTGTGAATGTGGGTTGATTATGTCGTGCTGGGTTTCCGAGGCTATGATCGTTGCGTTATATTAATAATCGTCATTTTTCATAAGTCCAATGGGAAGTGGAGGTCTGTTCTAGTCTCTTGAGGTTCATTCCATCTGTCCCTTGGAAATTTCTAGACGAAATCCACATTCACTGGGGTTGTAAAATCTCAAAGGGATAAAAGCACTGAGTTTACTTACACATTGACTGTTTTAACAACCGAAGGTGGAAGAGTCTGTGGAGACTACTGCAGATTGCCTCATTGCTCGATTGTTTATCCCACTTGAAATTTCTAGCTCCTCCGGAATGTAATTTAAAGGCAGTTGAGCGGAGAATTCAACAGAGATGGATTATCCTAGAGGACAATCTCAACAAGTCCTTGCCTTGATACTCTGAGGAGAAGCAAATAATCTGTTCCAGCATCAATATTGCTTCCCCACCACTGGCCCTGCTTCTTCTTCTTCTTCTTTTTTTAATAAAAAAGCAGTACTTAAAAGTTATGAAACGTAAGTGTTTTTCTTCCCTCGGTACTGGGAGCACGTAAAGGATGTACTGCCCAGAAATCGTACATCTAACGATGTGTTCTACAAAATTCTTCCACCTGTTCCCACGCATGCTGGAAAAAAACAGGTTTATGGTACCAATGTTTGTGCGCCCCAAATTTGAAACGGACTTAAATTTCCATCGGTTGCAGATGGGTAAATAAATTATGGTACTTGAGCCATTCAAAGAGAACGAGGTGCTTCTGTGTGTACTGATGGGGAGATCTCTAAAGCATATTGATAAATGAGAGGGAAGAAAGAATTGTAAGGTGATACGAGTAGAACGATCTCGTTTATGTGGGTTTTTTTTATTTTTTATTTATTTATTTTTTTATTTAAAAAAAATTTTTTTTTAACCTTTATTTATTTTTGAGACAGAGAGAGACAGAGCATGAACGGGGGAGGGTCAGAGAGAGAGGAAGACACAGAATCGGAAACAGGCTCCAGGCTCTGAGCCATCAGCCCAGAGCCCGACACAGGGCTCGAACTCACAGACACGGACCGCGAGATAGTGACCTGAGCTGAAGTTGGACGCTTAACCGACTGCGCCACCCAGGCGCCCCTCGTTTATGTTTTTAAAAACTATGTTTATATATGGGGGAGGAGGAGTGTGTGGGAAGGAGGGAGGAAAGAAGAGACAGAGAAATAGAGGGCAAAGGAGGGCAGATTTGGGGAGTTGTATCCAAGGAAGGAGGGGTGGTGAAAAAAGGACTTTCTTTTCACTATGTTTCTTAAATCATTTACTGTGAAAAATATTTTTGTCAATGAAGAAACATAAGCATATGCAGTAAAACCTTGGTTTGCAAGCATAATTCATTCTGGAAACATGTTTGTAATCCAAAGGACCTGTGTATCAAAGCGAATTTCCCCATAAGAAATAATGGAGGCTCAGATGATTCGTTCCACAACCCCAAAATATTCACATAAAACTGATCACAATACTGTGATATGATACAGAACCATAAAGAAAATACAAAATATAAAGAAAAATAAACAAATTAACCTGCACTTATCTTTGAAAACCTTTGTGGCTGGTGTGAGGGAGACAAGAGAGGAGGGTTATGGTGTAGGATGACTTTCACTATTACTAACGGAATCACTGCTACCCATTAGCTCAATGGAATCCTTTTCTTCTCATGCAACTTGTAACAAGAAGCCTTTCCAACGACCTAGAATGAAGCAAAGCTTATTCCTCGCCTTCGTCTTGTCTGGAAAAGCAAAGGACTGTCTGTAGGTGCTTTGAAGTGACAAAAATACACGGGTGCCGGCCGTGGGCACCTTCCAACGTTCTGAAAAATCACTGATTTCTGCCAAACACTGCGGCCTGAGACCGAGCATCCGAGCATGGGAGATGACCACCCACAATCCCACAGTGAGAGAGAGAGAAGAACCGTTGGCTCAGTTGTGATCATGTGCCATTCAAGGTCATGTACTACTCATATTGCAAGACATCGCTCGTTTATCAAGTTAAAACCTATTAGAAATGTTTGCTCGTCTTGCGGAACCTCGCAGAACGAGTTACTCGCGATCTGGTATTTTACTGTATGTGTGTGTGCGCACACATGCACAAAATAAAAAGTTATTTTTAACAGATTCTTCCAATCTGGCCATTCCGTAGGGAGAGCAGTCCACCCGAGATCAAGATGTCTGTTTGAAGTTCATTGATGTCAGGGAAGCATGGGATGGATCCTGGGCTTAGCGTACATCGTATGGATAGGGAGGCTAAGAGAATACACAAAGCGGGGTGCTGGAGAGCCGGCTTCTGGTTAACTATGGCACAGACCCCAGTGCTGGCTGGGAAGAAGAACCCACCAGAGCACTTAGACTGGAACCACTCCGTTGTTAGGGTCGGTCTCTGGGCTTCGTTGGAATTTACTGCCAAGGATCAGTGAGCTCTTCACCAGGCTCTGCATTTCTAAAGCATTTGCTTAAATGGGCGCAGACTTCAGAACAAGAAGTTGGAGTGTAAAGCCTAGTTTTTCCTTTGTTTACAAGCCAGAGCAAGGACAGGTGTGGGTTTTTTTTTTGTTTGTTTTTGCTTTATTTATTTTTTTTTGAGAGGGAGAGCGAGAGCACGAGCAGGGGAGGGGCAGAGAGAGGGAGAGAGAGAGGGAGAGAGATTGAGAATCCCACAGAGCCCGATGCGGGGCTTGAACTCATGGACCCGTGAGATCATGACGTGGGCGGAAATCAGATGTCAGGCACTCAACCGACTGAGCTACCCAGGCGCCCCAGGATAGGTGTGTTTTGAGATGTAGGTTGTTATTGTTATTTAACATGTGGTGAGGCCAGCAGGTCAGAAGACAGCTGCCATTGAAAATATGGCTTGCTACACTCACAGAGCCCAAGAGAAAGGGCCGTGTGATGGGGGGCCTTGCGGAGAAGCACCGGGGTGGGTCAGGAGGCAGAAAGAGTGGGAGAAAAATGTGGGCAAGAGACTTTGGTGTATTTCCCACAGGAAAGAATGGTCAGTGTAATAAGCAAGCTTACCTGGCTGGTTTGAATAATTTCAGCAGGCTCTGGGGCACAGGGACCGTCTCCAGTTGTCTGGTACCAGGGCCTGGGGTGATTAGGGCAGGGGGAAGTGGCCTGTGTAGTAAGAGCCCCCGAAAGGAGGTAGTTGGGGGTGTGGGCTCTGGGTTGGTTGGTTTGCACATGGAAGGTATGTTCACACAGGCTAGTCAGGTACTGTCTGTGGGAGTTGGCTAGTCCTGGAAGAGATCGTCTCTCCAGAATCAGCAGGATCCAAGAGTTATCTGAAAGTAATGTAGCATTGTATGTGGAGTGTATTCAAATAGAAGGGAAGGGGGGAAGGAGGGAAGGGAGGAAGGAAGAAAGGGGAGGGAAGGGAAGGAAAGGAGAGGAGAAAGGAAAGGGAAGGAGGAAGGAAGGAAAGGGAAGGAAAGGAAGGAAGGAAAGGGAAGGAAAGGAAGGAAGGAAAAGGAAGGAAGGGAAGGGGAGGAAAGAAGCAAAGGAAAGAAGGGAAGGGAAGAGGGGAAGGGAGGAAGGGAGGAAGGAAGAAAGGGGAGGGAAGGGAAGGAAAGGAGAGGAGAAAGGAAAGGGAAGGAGGAAGGAAGGGAAGGAAGGAAAGGGAAGGAAAGGAAGGAAGGAAAGGGAAGGAAAGGAAGGAAGGAAAAGGAAGGAAGGGAAGGGGAGGAAAGAAGCAAAGGAAAGAAGGGAAGGGAAGAGGGGAAGGGAGGAAGGGAGGAAGGAAGAAAGGGGAGGGAAGGGAAGGAAAGGAAAGGAGGAAGGAAAGGGAAGGAGGAAGGAAAGAAAGGGAAGGAAAGGAAGGAAGGGAAGGAAAGAAGGAAAGGAAAGAAGGGAAGGGAAGAGGGGAAGGGAGGAAGGAAGAAAGGGGAGGGAAGGGAAGGAAAGGGAAGGAGGAAGGAAAGGAAGGAAGGGAAGGGAAGGAAAGAAGGAAAGGAAGGAAGGGGAGGAAAGGAAAGGAAAGAAGGGAAGGGAAGAGAGAAAGGGAGGAAGGAAGGAAGAAAGGGGAGGGAAGGGAAGGAAAGGGAAGGAGGAAGGAAAGGGAAGGAAAGGAAGGAAGGGAAAGGAAGGAAAGGAAGATAGAGAAAGTAAAAGGACATGATTAATAGATGGTGATAAACATGCAGGAGTTCTGCCTTTCAAGGTTTTCTGCATCTTTGCTATTAAGGCTGAATTTGATGGCAGGCTTTGGAAGTCTTTCTTGGATATGCTAACCTTTGTGACGGTTTTGCGGGAGCCATTTGGGGTAATTTTTGGCACAGTAATTGAGAAGTCCCTCTTCTGTTCCTTTCAGGCAAGAAGGGTACTGGAAAGTTCTTTCTGTGTATTTGGATCTCCTCAACTGATTCTTTTTGGTAACTTCCGCCCTTTCCCCCTTCAGGCTGTGTGTCTGGTTGGGCACAGAATTTTAGCCCAGGTGTCCCTGTGCTGGTTTTTGCATGTTCACTGGCTCATGTGATTTTGTGTTTGATGTTTCACTTGCCACAGGACCACCTCGAAAGCCTGTTACGGTGCGGTCCACTTACCGCCCAGAAAATTGGTTCTTTTCTAAAGATCCATGGAGTTGCATTGCCGTTATCTGAGCTGAATTTTCATTTTGGAGGGGGAGTGGGGGTGGACTTAGATGCCTGCTTTTTCTATTTTGGTTCTGCTGGTTAGAGCTTTAGAAAAATGTTCTTAGAAGTTTACCTTTACATTTCTTAAATGTTTATTTATTTTTGAGAGACAGAGAGAGACAGTGTGAGCTGCGGAGGGGCAGAGGGAGAGGGAGACACAGAATCCGAAGCAGGCTCCGGGCTCTGAGCTGTTGGCACAGAGCCCAAAGTGGGGCTCAAACCCACGACCCACGTGATCATGACCTCAGCCGAAGTCTCATGACCTTAACCAACTGAGCCACCCAGGCACCCCCTGAGCAAGTTAATTTTACTGGGACTCAGGTCCCCCTGAAAAGTGGGACCTACTTCAGAGGATTGTGGTGGCGATTAATTTAAATAACATGACCCGCCGCCCTTCT
This sequence comes from Lynx rufus, assembly GCF_022079265.1. Taxonomy (NCBI): domain Eukaryota; kingdom Metazoa; phylum Chordata; class Mammalia; order Carnivora; family Felidae; genus Lynx; species Lynx rufus. Next base: position 130,862,378 of record NW_025814878.1, read on the forward strand.
CAAAATGATCTTGGTATCCCCTGTGGGCACAGCGTCCTGTCCTGGGAAATGGACAGACCCAAAGGATGAAAAAGCCATCTCTTGCCAGATTGGAAACTGGCTGGGGAGGGGAGGGGGATGTATTGTTTAAATACGAGCAGATCTGTTCCGTGAGCTCCACCTTAGTTCTTAAGGACAGACTCAGTATAGTCAAGAAATGGCACCTTTGGGGGACAGCCAGCTTCAGTCCTGCCCTCGGAGCCCCTGGCATTACTGCTTTGCCATTAGGAGCATGTCTGTGGAAGAGTGTGAGCAGCACTGAAAAGAGTCCACCATAGCCCATGCCAGTATAGCTCAGTCTCAGTTAACCTCCCATCCTTGTTTTAGAAACTATCCGGGTACGTTTCCCCGGCATGTCCTTGATATCACCTCTTGGGCATGGCCAATGTTGGGATCGCCATCTTCCCTACCAACCTGCTTCTCATCCTGTGTCCCCCCCCCCCCACCCGAGCGATCAACAGCAGCGTCCATTCAGCTATGCACGTCAGGAACCAAGCAGTCGCCCCGGACCCCTCTCTTTCCTTCCCATCCTCAACTTGATGCCGAGGCAACGTTGGCCCCTTCCCGTGACTTGAATGCACCCTTTGCCTGCCTCTCCGTCACCAGCGTTTTGGTGCAAGTGACCGTCATCTCCTGCCTAGACGAGGTGATCCCCTAGAACTGGCCTCCCTCCAACCTGCTTCCCACATTGACGTGGGCATTGATCTTTCAGATACCCAACTCTGACCGTTTGTTCCCGTTGCCCTTAGAATAACATGGTCCGTGAGGCCCTGCGTGGCCCAGCACCCCCGCCCCCCGCCATCCCTCTGTCTACATCTCGAGTCCTCTATCTGTGCTGGTGGCTGCAGTAACATGGGTTGCTTTCTCTCCACCAATAGTGGCATGATTCCTCCATCGGGGGCGGGGAGGGGGCAGTGCCCAGCTTGCTGTATGTCTGGAGTGTTCCCCTCAGCCCCTACGTGACTGCCCTTTGCCAAGATAACATGTGTTCACCTCTCAAATTCAGCCTGTGGGTCTCTTCCTCAGAAAAGCCTTTTCTCATGGCCCAGTGAGGGAGGCTATCGACCACACGTCGGGCAGGACGTGTCCCTTTCTTTAAACAGGACTTCCCTCAATTTGTAACCCTACATTAGGTGATACTATCTGATGACCGTCTGAACCACATCTTAGTCTGCCAACTCTGTGAAAGGAAGGACCGTCCCTTCGGTCTCCATCATCTCCAGCCCCTGGCAGAGCGCCTTTCGCCATGGGCAGGGGTCTGTAATCCTTGAATGAGCACGCGTGACAGCCGAGGTCCGCGTGGTTGGCCTGGGAGCACCCACATTCTACGGAAAGTGCCACCGCAGTTCGCCAAGCCCATCTCTTTGCCCACCTTGCTGCAGATACTTCCTTTAATGCTGGGCATCAGGTCCTTCCGCTGGGAAAAGCCCCCGGGAAGCCTCATTTTGTTTCAAAGAAATCTGTTCAACTTGTGGCTCAGTATAGGACGGGCCAAGCACCCCTTTCTGCGTGCCTCCCGCACGGCTTCACGTCACCCAGAGGATCTTTTCACAAAGTCCTTGCTTAAAAACCCTGCTTCACGTGGCCTATCCAGTCTTTTCCCAATGCACCACTAGCAAATCTTGGCTTCAAAGCAGGCGGAACTTCCTAACCTAGCCGCCCGCAGTTGTCTCTCCCTTCTCTGGAGGTTCCTCTTGGGCACAGAGGACGTCTCTCTACCCTCCTGCCACCTCATCATGCCGTCCGATATGAGTCCTAAAACTCCAGCCCCCAAAACAAGCCCTCCTCGGGTGACTCCTTCACCCACCTTTGTGGCGTGACCTTCATACAGCCCTCCTGCCCTCACTTCGGGGGGCATATATTTCTACGTTTCCATGTTATCATTAACCTGTTCTCAGTAAGCTATACGCGAGTGCAGTCTAACCTGGTGTTTTTTCTCTTGTCTCATATCTCTGAATTCACTAGACGTGAAGAGAACGTTAGAATATTTTAAAAATAGTAAGTCCCCAAATCTATAAAAAAGGGATTTTCAACCTTGATATGACCGAATAACCCAGTGAGCTTTTTATTCCAATATAGGTCTTCAGGTCCTACCCTGGACCTATTAAATCGGAGAAGCTGGGGCTGAGGTGTCAGTGTTTTCTCAGAGAGGCAAAGTGACTTGACCAAGGTCACACAGCTCGTAGGTGAAAGCATCACAGTCCCCGTTTCCTTGCTTGCTTTCTAGCGTTTACTCGTATTCTTTGGACTCAATTCTACTGAACTCTGTGTAATTAATCTGTATCTAAATTTGCATAAAAGTTTCCTTATTTTATAACTGCCCCCCCATAACTGTGTGTCCAAAGGATGTGGAGAATCTCAAGGTGACAAAAGCAAACAAAATAACGTCTCACCTCCTTTACCCACTGTTCACCCAGAAACAGGGATGCCAGCTGCTGGGGGGGGGGGCTCTCTCGCTCGCTTCCGTGGGCTCTCCTGACCTGCCCAGCCTGGCCTTGAGCCACAAGCCTGCCCTTTGGGCGGCCACTCACTCTTCCACTCCTGGGCTGTGTTTTCACTCGAATTGCCCTCTGTCATGCCCACTGATCTGAGAGAAACGCTCCCTCTTCGCTCCTCCAGCCCCACCTACCTGAGTGTTTGGCTCAGATGAGCAGCTGAGTCACGGTAGACGTGCATTTCATAACTGGGCAGCTCACGGGTCGCTTGCCTGCTTGGGTTTGGAGCCTAAGAGAGGAGAGTGATGGGCATCTGTACCGTGGGGGTGGGGGTGGAGTCCCCCTACCACCTGCCTCTATTTCAACCCAGAGAGTTTGCAGGAGATATTTTCAAACTTTTTTTTTTTTTAGTAGCTGGGAAGGAAAAGAAAAAATCCTCAGTGACATCTATATAATCTACATAATTTAAAAAAAGAAAAGAAAAGAAAAGAAAAGAAGGAAGGAAGAAGGAAGGAAAGGGAAAGGAAAGGAAGGAAGGAAAGGAAGGGAAGGAAGGGAAGGAAGGATGGAAAGGAAGGAAGGAAAGGAAGGAATGGAAGGAAAGGAATGGAAGGAAGGGAAGGAAGGAAAGGAAGGAAGGAAAGGAAGGAAGAAGAAAGGAAAGGAAGGAGGGAGGAAGGAAGGAAGGAAGGAAGGAAGGAAGGAAGGATGGATGGATGGATGGATGGATGGAAAAGCAATCCCACCCTATGAGGAACGTCCCGAGTCAGGGAGATACGCTGTGACACACAAGTTGAGCTGACCTTGGAGGTAGCATTCCTGACTTTGAATCCTGGCTCTTCTTCTCAGTAGTCTTGCGGCTCTGATGAGTTGTTGAATTTCTCTGTGCTACAGATTACAACGCCGTAAAGTGGGGTAGAATAAAATGCAATACAAGTGCCTACCCCTTAAGTAGTTTGAAGCTTGCTTTGAAGATTAAACGAAATAATCTGAGTGAAATGCTTGTTCTCCTGTCAAAAAATGTTAACAGGTCTCAGTAACTGACATTAATAAAACAGTAACTTACAGAAGCTTCTCCGGATGTTACTTTTTAATACATATTAACATTTGATTCCTCTGAAAAAGTCTTTGTTACTGACCCACACTTGCTTCTCTGTGTTTTTGCTTGTAGCCCTGGAAAGGAAAATATCAATGAGGCAAAGCAGAGAGGAGCTGATAAAACGAGGGGTTCTGAAGGAAATCTATGATAAAGGTAAGGGGGACTGGTCCCCTCCACAGGGCCCAGAAAGCCACGTGTGGAATCTGTGTGCGTGTTTCTCGGAGTTGGGTTCCGTTTTCTGCGTCACTTTATCAGGATTTGAACCTCTCACACCCCCGACAGTTCTGGAGAGAAAAGAGAAGACACTAGGGGTTCCCAAGACAAATGTTAAAAACCTACAGGCATCTAGAATTTCCTTAACAGATTTTTTTTTTTTTTTTTTACTGACAGTCTGTCTGGCCACAATAAAAGAGGTCAAAGTGGCAAAAATTAGAAAATACGGCCGTACACCTAAGATATTTCAAATGATAATATTGACAGTAATACAGATGCTCTGTGAATGTATCCACAGGTGTTTGCCAGTGAATAAATACTGTGTGTCTTTTGCTTATTGAATGACTGTCTTTAAATATAAATGTATGCAGTGGTTTTATATTAAGTATTCTTTATTTTTATTTTTTAACAGCTTTGCTTTTTTTTTTTAATTTGTTAATGTTTATTTTTGAGAGAAAGAGAGACACAGAATGCATGTGGGGGAGGGGCAGAGAGAGAGGGAGACACAGAATGGGAAGCAGGCTCCGGGCTCTGAGCTCTGAGCTGTCAGCACAGAGCCCGATGTGGGGCTCGAACTCACGGACCACGAGATCGGGACTTGAGCTGAGGTTGGATGCTTCACCGACTGAGCCACCCAGGCGCCCCAAAGAGCTTTGCTGTTTTTCATTAGGTTTCTCTCCTTCTCCCTCCCCCCGCCTACTCTCTCTCCCCTCCCCTCTCCTCCTGTCCTCTCCTTCCTTTGCCTCTTTCCCTTCCACTCTCCCCGTTAAGACTCTTGGTGAAATGACAAACTGTCATCTTCCAGTCTTGATACAGGAATCACCAGTAATTGTTTCAAGTCTTATCACTGTTTGAAGCTGGTGTTAGGCGGTGGGCCAGATTATTAACGCACATATTCTCCTCTAAAGAGGGATTCTGGGGCGCCTGGGTGGCTCAGTCGGTTAAGCATCCGACTTCGGCTCAGGTCTTGATCTCTCGGTTAGTGAGTTCGAGCCCCACATCGGGCCCTGTGCTGACAGCTCAGAGCCTGGAGCCCGCTTCCCATTCTGTGTCTCCCTCTCTCTCTGCCCCTCTCCCACTTAGGCAAATGCGAACGCTCTCTCTCTCAAGAATAAATAAAGAACAAAAGAAAATCTTTTTAATGCCTGCTCAGATCCAGTCAAATGACCCCTTCCCCTCCCTCCTACCTTCCCGCGGCCCTTCTCTCTCTTCCTGTTAACCTTCAGGAATACTCAACAGAATATATTTAACTGTACCGCTTATTGTTCCCATCACACCCGATAACTGGGTTAGGGTAAGCACTGCCCGAGAAACTTCCGACGTAACCAAAGACGCCATGGGTCGTTGCAGCCAAAGCCTCGTTTTCTAGAGACAGAAATGGTGGCGTTGAGGCCGGGGCCTCAGATGGTTTTCCCGTTTGCTTCGTTGTGTGCGCTCAGTAGCTGCTAGTGGAGGAAAGGACCGGTTCAGCCTCCACTTGTCGGTAGAGCTTCCCCACTCGTTGGCCTGTGCATTGTCACTGTCTGTGCTCCTCTGTTGAGTCGTTGGCTGCCTTTCCTTGCTAGCGTGGACGCTCCAGGAGAACACGGACCTCAGAGGCTTACCGCCAGGCCCCCCAGCCTCCGATAGTGCTTGACAGAGACAAGGCTCGCAAACGCATTTATCGTTTGGATGAAGGGAAGAGGAGAAGAAGAGAGGGACTAAAACTAGAAATCCGGTTGCATACAGAACACGCAGAAGCTTCTATTTGCTCCGGGTTTTTTCCGGTGGGAAGCATCCGTTTGTGTCACCGCGGATGTTAATCTTGTTACCTCGTGTCATATCAGCTGTGAGGGACGTGGGCCCTGTCGTCAGATTGCTGGTCCCACTCCAGTTCCACTCCTGACTAGCTGTGCAACCTCAGTCGCATTGCTTACCTTCTCTGGGCTTCTGTCTGAATTGGACGAAGCCCGTGGGGATGATGTTGTGGCAGCGAGGAATACGGAAGGTGGCACCCGGACGTTGGTTTGCGAGGGCTGCCGTGACAGAGCGCCCCAGACTGAGTGGCTTACGCAACAGAGACGTGCTTTCTCACGGACCTGGAGACTGGAAGTCTGAGATCGTGACGTCAGCAGGGTTGATTTCTGGAGTGGTCTCTCTGCTTGGCTTGCGGATGACTGCCTTCGCACATGGCCCTTCCTCTTGCTCACACGCTCCTCATGTCCCTTCCTCTTCACAGAAGGACGCCAGCCCTGTTGGATTAGGGCCCCACCCTTGTGACCTCATTTAACCTTCATTATCTCCTTAAAGGCCCTTTCTCCAAATACAGTCACATTGACCGCTTGGGCTTTGGCATGAATTTCGGAGGTGGGGGAGGGGATCCAGTCCAGTCCGTAACAACCTGTAGAATAAGCCGTCATCCCATAAATGCTCAAGAAGTGTTAGCGTACCATCATGAGGGGTCGCCATCATCCTTTATAGGTTCTGAGACCCTTTACATGCCGTACCCTCAGTCGGCAGGCACAAGGGTTAGGAAGGAACATCCCTGCCCCCTCTTACCTAGAGGTGCGGGGTCCTCCAACCCCTCCTACCGTGTGGGGGCACTGACACGAGACCGCCCGGCCCCTCTCTCACGCCTCCGCTTAGGGTTTCCTGTTCTCCTCCCCTCTCTAGGACATCACTCACCTTGCGGTAGCTGGGAGCCCGGTGGGTAGAACCCATGAGACTCTATCGCCGCGACCCGAGGGAACAGCAAGTGGCAAAGGGACTTTACTCGTTTTCCAAGTCGTGTGTTTCCAAGAGGCATTTCCTGGACTTGGAGCAACCATTCCATGTTGCCTGGCTGGTGACGCCTCGTGCTGCCTCCTGTGTTAGCTCATGGCACTCGTGGGTCACCTGGCAGCGCGATGGGGTCCTCTGGGGAGGCACGGGCCCCGATAGCGGCCTGTTGGTTTGTAAATGACCGTGTCGGCCCATCCGGCCGCGCAGAGCCCACGAGGGCCGGCCTCTGTCCACACCGCGGCTACGCTCTGTCCGCGTGAGCTTGCTGATAACGGAGAGCCGTTTGTCCTTAGTTAGGTCGCTTTCCTCTTCCACCTTCTTTACGCTATTGATTTTTGCTTAATAACACCCCACTTGTCCGTAGAAAGTGTAAAGGTAACCCGTGGGGACGTGAGATTTATCAAGACGCGGGCAGGGCGGACTCAGAATCGATGAGGTTTTATTACCCTTGACGGTTCTCCTCAGAATCCTTTGCATTTTGCTTAGCGGGTTAAAAATCCCAAACTGGTGCATGAAAAGTCAAATCCGGCAAAACGAGAGCTGGGGTGGAAGAAGGAAAAGTATCTCAAATGCCTACAGGAGTGACGTCAGGAATCCTTCATTCAATTTTTTTTTTAATCTTTATTTATTTTTGAGAGAGAGAGAGAGACAGAGTGTGAGCAGGGGAGGGGCAGAGAGAGAGGGAGACCCAGAATCCGAAGCAGGATCCGGGCTCTGGGCTGTCAGTACAGAGCCCGACGCGGGGCTCGAACTCACGAACCGTGAGATCGTGACCTGAGCCCAAACCAAGAGCCAGATACTTAACCAACTAAGCCCCCCAGGTGTCCCTACGTAGAAGGTTGTTTGGTTGTTTTTGTTTGGTTGGTTTGTTTGTTTTTTTTTAGTGTTTTTTATTTATTTTTGGAAAACTGCAAGCGGGGGAAGGGCAGAGCGTCTGAAGCGGGCTCTGTGGTGACAACCGCAAACCCGACATGGGGCCGGGACTCACGAACCGTGAGGTCATGACCTCAGCCGAAGTCCGGCGCCCAACCAACTGAACCACCCAGGCGCCCCCGACCTAAAAGTTTAAAATCAGAGAAAATGGTTTATTCTCTGGGTATATGGAGGCCACGTGAGAAGGCAGGACACTTGGAAAACTACATAAAAGGATAATTTTTAGTTGTTAACCATGGTGTGGTAGGGATGTGAAATCATACATTCTTTTCCTCCCATTTTCCAAAATTTCCACAATATGGATGCAGCAGGTTGAGGGGGAACACAAGGTAAGCAATTAGAGGAGCGATTACCATTCCACTCACGGTGGAAAGTAATCTACAGTTTGATAGCTCATTTTTTAAAATGTTTATTTATTCTCGGGAGAGAGAGAGAGCGTGCGTGAGCATGGGAGGGGCAGAGAGAGGGACACAGAATCCCAAACAGGCTCCAGGCTCCGAGCTGTCAGCACAGAGCCCGACGCAAGGCTCGAACTCACAAACTGTGGGATCATGACCTGAGCCGAGGTCGGATACTTAACCGACTGAGCCACCCAGGGGCCCGCGGTAGCCCATTTTTTAACTCTGTTTACCAACCTTGCGGCCTGTCTGTTTGAATCAGAAACTAAGGGTTCTCTTAGACTCCCTGGAACACCCCTTGGTTTATTCAACAAATTGGCACTCAGGGCCCCCTCCGTGCCACGTGGTCTCCCAGACCTTGAGCTACAGCGATCACCAAAAGAGCAAAATCCTAACCTTCTCAGAGTTTATGTTCTACAAAAAGAAATAGGAAGTAATTAAATACGCATAGGGTATATCGTCAAGCAGTTGTAAGCTGTATGAAGAAAAACGAAGCAGCAGGATAAAAAGATAAAGTCATAAGTAGAGCCATGATTTAGACAAGTGCAGTCATGGAGGACTTCTGGAGGAGGTGATACTGACACAGAGAAATTAAGTGCTCTGTGGCTGAAACCCACATTGGCCCTCCTGCCCTACTTCCACAAAATTGTAAATGGACTCAGTATGTTACTTTTAAAGCCTCTGTAGGGCATTTGCCTCTCTTGGTTTTCTGTAAATCAGAGCACATCGTCCCCTGTCAGAGCCTGCAGTGGTTCCCCATTTCACTAGGAGATATTCCAAATCCCTGCGACAGCATGCAAAGCCCTCTGTGATTTGCCCTCCAGCCCCTAAGTTTGCTTCAACTCCCTGGCCGTACCGCCTCATAACCACCTCTCGGTGACACATCTCTAGGCTCGCTTTCTAGCCCTCGAGGTTGACATCAGCCACTCCCTTTCCTGGAACCCTCTTCCCCCAGATGGCCATCCACATAGCTCCCCTCTTTTCAGGTCTTTGCTTAGATGCCACCTTCTCCTCGAAGCTTACCCTGCACCAACCAGATTTTACATGGCCACCTCCTTCCCTAGGTCCTGCGTGTCCTGCCCCTGCTCTGCCGTTTTCTGTCTTTTGTTAGTTTCTGTCTCTTACCACCTTCAAACGGGCTCTAGAAGTAAGTTGTTTATCGTGTTGCCCTTTTTGCCGTCTGTCTCTTCTCACTGAAATGGAAGTTCCACCAGGCGGGGTATCGGGTCTTGTCTGGTTTGTTCACGGATGGAGCCCGAGAGCCTCCAACAGCGCCTGGCACGTAGCTGATGCTCAGTAAACGTGTGTTGGGAGAACAGTACGTGCCAACCGGGAGCTGGCTCTCCAGGTTCACAGCATTTGCTTTATTCGCTGTTGCTGGTGAACCTCCCAGTTCTCTGATCCCCCTTGTTTATTTAGCTTTATGGTCCATGAAACTTTATGGCCAGTTATTTAAATAGGCAATAACAGACTATGTATATTTATGTAGATGGGTGCTAAATACTCCACTTTCATATAGTGGCTTTTTAAAAAAACTTTTAACGTTGATTTATTTTTGAGAGTAAGAGAGAGAGAATGCAAATGGGGCAGGGGCAGAGAGAGAGAGGGAGACACAGGATCTGAAACAGGCTCCAGGCTCTGAGCTGTCAGCACAGAGCCAGGCGTGGGGCTCGAACTCCCAAAATGTGGTGAGATCATGACCTGAGCCGAAGTCGGACACTTAACTGACTGAGCCACCCAGGTGCCCCGGCGTATAGTGGCTTTTAAGTGTTAAGGAGAAACATATCCTGACAACAGTGAATGGTTTGGCCGTTAGTAAAATGGTGATGATATTTCTCTGACTTAGGAAGGATCTCAGGAGGTCACCTGGTGTCCCTAGTGTTACTTTTCTAAAATAAAGATGAAGCAGGGGAGGCCACTTATTACCTTGTGGAAGGGTACGCGGCCAGTGGGCGTGCACTCTTAAAACCCCCGCTAAGACTGTGTGTCCTCCGTTTGGAATTTACAGGAACACCGAAAAACTTTGTTGTAACATGTTGCCAGTTGGTAGTCAGACGATCGGAGTAAGTCGTGCTGTTAGCGCCATTGAAAATAATCTCTGCAAAGAAACATAATGCGGGATTTAAAGAATGTTAGGGTCGGGACACCTGGGTGGCTCAGTCGGTTAAGCATCCACCTTCAGCTCAGGTCATGACCTCACAGTTTAGGAGTTCGAGCCCCCGCGCCGGGCGCTGTGCTGACAGCTTAGAGACTGGAGCCTGCTTTGGATTCTGTGTTTCCTTCTCTCTGTGTCCCTCCCCCACGCTCGCTTTCTCTCTCTCTCTCTCTCTCTCTCTCTCAAAAAAAAAAAAAATTAAAATTAAAGAATGTTAGAGTTATTAGTGGCGATTGTAGTGGATTTTCCCGGGAAACCTCAGTCCTCCCTCAGGGTCACCCTCTCCGTACAGGATGGGCGTGGGATGTATATGGCAGTTGTCAGGGGGCAGGACAGGGAAGGGAGACCACCTCTCTGCTGTGGCATGATACATCGCACCTGCATGGGACACACATCCACACCCTAAGGGGGAACAGGGCACCAGAATGTGCAAGCAGGTAGCTCAGACCACAGCAGCTCTCCTGGGAGTCTCCACGGGGATCCTGCCGAGACCCCGGGAAGGAGAGGGCCCCCCAAGGAGAGGAAGGAAGAACAGGGGGCACGTCAGCAGAACGGACTGGGAGCATCTCTGCTGCCCACTGTGTGCTGGAAATTAGAGATAACATTTCCCAGCACATAACAGAGTGCCCCGAAGTGTGCTCTCTTCCTTCACTGAGTGAGAGCGACATCGTGGAAGGTGTTATTTTTCATTATAAACACAAACAGAAGCTCCCTGAAATGGACAACTCTTTTATGCAAGAGGCTGCGTTTTCCCTTGTCTGGCATTCCAGAGAGAAAGAGAGAGAGAGAGAAAAGCCTGATATTTACATTAAAAGGTCCTCATATTTTAAAAATAAAAATAAAAATTCTCCAGCGGATCAGAGGAGACCAAACTGTAGTAGGCTCAGCCCTTCTTAAGTCCCGTGTTTCTCTGGTAACCCGGGTGCGTATGCTTCCCAAGTCGGAGTTTGTGGGAACCGCTTTTCACAGCCTCTGCCAGGCACCGTTAATGTGTCACATCCTGAGATGTTCCCCGTGCCTCTTGTAGAAGTGGCATCTTCCGAAAGCTGTGTGCAGAGTAGCGGTGTAGACATCAGAGGAGGGTTTTCCTTCAGTATCAGCGACATGTAATTGCCCTCCTAGCACCTCCGAGCCCAGTACAGAGGAGTTTGCCCTAGCAGTTGGAAAGTGGTTTAAACAATAAAGAGAATGCGCAGAAGTTGTGATCAAAATTCTCTTAAGTAATAAGGTTCTTTCAAAAAAAAAAAAAAAAAGCCACCGTCCCAAGCCAGAAAACTACGGAAATTATTATTACAGCCATGAGCAACTATCCCCAGTACATGTACTCCTCCTCCGTGTGCTTGTTGATTACCTGTTACATTGCAGGTGCCATTCTGGGCACCGGGAATACTAAGGAGGGACAAGCCAGACTCCCCTGGCTGACAGAACCCACAGTCCTAGGAGAAGGGTTCAGGGACTCAGCAGTCAGGGCAAGTACAGGATGTCTGGGGGCAAGGGAAGCATCACCCACCCACGTCTGGAGACTTAGGGAGGGCATCTTGGAAGGAGGGGTATCGCAGAGGAAACCTGAAGTGTGATGAGATTTATCCTAGGGAAGCTGGATGGGTAAGGGGAATGTCAGAAGGGGAGGAACTAGCCCCCGAGGAGACACCGAGCTGGGGAAAAGGGAGGGAGACAGAGTGTGTGTCCAGCACGTCTGTAAGACGAGGGGGCGTTGGGGCAGATCACGCAGACGGGAAAATGATATTCATTGTTTGTGCTTTATCCTGAGAGCAGTGAGGGGCTTTGGAAGGGTTTGCTGCATGATCGGATTTGCAGCCTCATCGCTCTGCCTATAGGGAACCAGAACTTGGAGGGAGCCCAAGACATGAGTCAGGGTGGCCAGATAGCGACTGTTGCCGGGATCCAGTGACCTGATTGCGGGGGTGGGCAGAAATGGGAGTGGCTGGGGGAGAGGACAGACTGAAGAATTAGAGGAGATGGAATCAGGAGGGTCCTGATTTCGGAGAGTGAAGGAGAGGGGGTAACCGTGGCAGCTACTCAGGATTCTGCGTTGGACAGAATCTGCGAGCAGATACAGGGACCATTCACCGAGCTGGGGACCCAAGACCCAGGGAGCTTAAGACACAGAATATTGCCGTGGTTTGACCACACTGGGTGTGAGATACCCAAATGTCTAAATAGACTACTAAATATACAGATTGGAAAGCTCACGAGAGAGATCTGGGTTGGAAATGCAGGTTTGGAATAGTCGTATAAATAAATGGTCGTTAAGTCATGTGAGTTGACGATAGCTCTGGAAGAAGTTGGAGTAGGGGGACATAAATGGTCCTGATAGAAAACCCCATGGAACCCCCAACATTAAATCATCTAGGAGTAAAGCAAAAATGGCCTGGGGTTAAGGAAGACCCTCAAAGACTGAGAAGTGGACAGAAAAATAGGAAATAAACCAGAAATGTGTATCAGTATGGAAGCCAAGACAAGGGGCAGGGGTTTGGGGGAAAATGGTCTGAAGTGTCGAATACAAACACGCCAACTAACATAGGGTCCAAGAAGTGTCCTTTTGATTATTTTTATGCTGTTTAATTGTAGGCTTTTAAATGACCTGTGAAGCCAATGCGCGACCAACAGGGTGAACGTTAAAATGCTTCTGTTTTCCGTTAACAAAAAGGAGGATGAAGCGATAAGCAAAATCAGACCAACGGTCTTTGTGTGTTTTGTCCTCTATGGTATTCCTAATGCCTTGAGCAATGCTTGGCGTTTCTTGGTGCTTATTTAATACTTTTTGCATGAATGAGTGAGTGAGTGAATGAATCTCCCATTACAAAGCCCAGTAGTAGGACAGCTCTGAGGCTGGTTAATTCAGCAGTTCGATAACATGGCTAAGGGATGCCATCATCAGGCTGGACGCTTTGTGGTAACAACATGGCTGCACTAATTCCAGCATCACGTAGAGACATAGTGTCTGGAGGGAAGAGTTAGTGAATCAAGGGGCGCCTGGGTGGCTCGGTCGGTTAAGCGTCCGACTCTTGGTTTCAGCTCAGGTCACGACATCATGGTTCTTGAGTTTGTGGCTTGTATCGAGCTCCATGCTGCCTGCATGGAAACTGCTTTAGGTTCTCTCTCTCCCTCTCTGCCCCTCCTCAACTCACTCACTCACTCCCTCTCTCTCTTTCTCTCTCTCAAAATAAGTAAACAAAATTTAAGAAAAAAGAAAAGAAAGCCCTTCCTGATTTGCCTAGGACTTGCGTAGATGTAGACAAGTAAGCATTCAGCCTCGGTCCCCACGTAAATATCTGCAAACCAGCAACACTCAGCTGGGAGATCCACACCCAGGATCCTGGTCCCAGCTCTCTCGTCTTCTGGGTATACAAGGCACAGGGAAACTTTTCATCTCCCAGGACTCTGCTTTCAGAATGCAACCCCAGGACCCTGACTGTTCCATCCCCTCCGGCAACTCTCAGTTTGTTCTCTGTGTTGAAGAGTCTCTTAGGGTTTGCCTCCCTCTGTTCTTATCTTATTTTTCCTTCCCTTCCCCTCTGTTCATCTGTTTTTTCTCAAATTCCACATGAGTGAAGTCCTATGATATCAGTCTTTCTCTGACTTATTTCACTTAGCATAATCCCCTCTCGTTCCATCCACATTGTTGCAAATGGCAGGATTTCATTCTTTTTCATCACTGAGTAGTGCTTCGTTCTCTCTCTCTCTCTCTCTCTCTCTCTCTCTCTCTCTCTTTCATTTGGGCTCTTTCCATGCTTTGGCTGTTATTGATAGCACTGCTATAAACATTGGGGTGCATGGGCCCCTCCAAATCAGAATTTTTGTATCCTTTGGATAAATACCTAGTGCTATTGCTGGGTTGTAGGGTAGTTCTATTTTTAGTTTTTGGGAGAACCTCCATACTGTTCTCCAGAGTGGCTGCACCAGCTTGCATTGCCACCAACAGTGCAAAAGAGATCCTCTTTCGCCGCATCCTCACCCAAATCTCGTTTTCTGTGTTGTTAGTTCTAGCCATTCTGACTGGTGTGAGGTGGTATCTCATCGTGGTTTTGATTTGGATTTCCCTGGTGATAGGTGATGTTGAGCATCTTTTCATGGGTTGTTAGCCATCTGGATGTCTTGTTTGGAAAAGTGTCTGTTCACGTCTTCTGCCCATTTCTTCACTGGGTTGTTTGTTTTTTGGGTGTTGAGTTTGGTAAGCTCTTCTTCTTAGATGGCTGCCTTGCCCCAGTTGCCTTCCCTTCACTGGAGCCTAGACTCCCCCTAGTGCCACCGGGAGAGCTGAGATTCCGTTGTGACGTTTTAGGACTTCTCCGAAGGCCGTGCCCACCTCTGTAGCTCTTGGCTGCCGGTCTCAGGGCTCCTGCCATCTACACGTGCCCCAGAGCATGTCTTCACTCGCCAGCCCTCTCTTAATTTCTCTGAAGGAAATATTACCCATCAAACTGACACTGCCATCTGGACCAGGTTAGCAACATCATTTTACCTTCCTAGTTCTGGAAATGGGCTCACTTTTGCATATTCATTAGGGCCATTATGGTGATTTTCAAGTGGGTTACGAGCAGTGCAGTTCAGTCGACTTTTCAACCATAACAGAAATGTTTGTCATCATCTATCCTGGCCACCGCAGCAGCCTCCAGCCTCGCATGGTTATTGAGCACTTCAAGTGTGGCTGGTCTGACTGAGGGGAATTGCATTTTTTATTTTATTGAGTTTTAACTAAAAGTAGCCACATATGGCCACGGGGTGCCCTTTTGGAGAATCGAGCTAGAGAAACAGAGCTGCTTAGATAGAAGCCGCTCTCATTTCCCTCCCCAGCTTGAGTCATTGAGGATTTTTTTTAAATCTCAGCTTCTAGTTCCCACCTGGCCTGCTCCAGTAACCATGCAAGGCCTTTGCACGGCACGGCATGATTCTGTGAGAGTCACGTGATTGTATAATAGCATAGGAGAGAAACGGTGACATCCCATTCATTTTATATTCAATCCCTGCCCCAGTTGCATTTTTTTTTTTTTTTTGTATCCAAATGCTCAGGAAGAGCAAGATGGTAAATCCCCTTCCAGCTACAAACCTTGGGGCCCGAGTCGTTGTTTGGAAATAGTGGTCGGAGCCATGATACTTCATCAGGATAGATGATGTAAGAACGAGTGGGCTTTGGCATGAAGATGGGGGGAGAGGCAGAGTTATACCCAGTACAGATATAAGAAACAGCTCTGGGTGGGGAGACACCACAGCAATGACGCAACCATGCATTTGCTGTCCCGGCCAGCAACTGAAAATCCACATGAGCTATCGTTGGTTGACCATCAGGTCCAGTTCAGGCAGGAAACGCCGATAAATCCGACAGAAAACAGCTACAGAGAAGTGCAGCCCAAACAGGCTCCCCAAGGTCTGTGCCACTTTTGTGATAGGAAGTCATTGCACCTCATGTATTCAATGGTTTAGGCAAAGGCCTCTTACTCATTTTAAAATAGGATATCAAGTCCAGACCAGTAGCAACAACACAAAAGCGAGGTGGTTCTCCAAGCACAAAAGCATGCGCCGCTCCATTCCATGTATGAAATTGTCCAGAGTATCACAGAACCAACTAGATTCTGAGATTGGAATACATCGTGTACAGATTTGCAAGGTGATAGGTTCAAAAGGACTCTGAGTTACGAAGATGCTTGTATCGGACAAAGGAGCCTCATGGCTTTTGCAAAATTGTTCCTCTGTATAAGCTGGCCAGAATAATCCAAAGACTTCTAGCTGTAAGCAGAGATAAAGTAGAAGATTCTTGTAAATTCCTAAAATACAGGTTCCCCGATCCTACAGACTCCTGAAGTGTTTGTCTTAAGTCCTGGTGATACACAGAGACTTTTAAACACACACGCTCAAAATGACTGGTCCATGGTGGAAAAGAAAACCCACCAGAAGAGAGAGAGAGAAGAGACTCTAGGGTTTTTTTGTTTTGGCAAAGAAGAGGTTCAAGCCTTTTTAAATGCTCAGGAATCCGGTGCATTCGTTCCCAAACAGGCAGTGTTTAATAGGAATGTATTTCTTGCTGTGTATGTTTTAAGTTCTACAAAATGTTATCTGTAGCACCGTTTAGTTAAATTACAGCTATTCCCTGAACTCAGGCAAACGGAAGAAAATAATCTCCAACGAAAGTTGACAAATGCCAGGGGAGCCATTTCTGACTTCTTAGGTTTAAGGCTTTTAACCTTTCAATAAAACCCTTAGATAAATTATTTCTTAGCTAACTGTTGCTTGGCAGATCATCTGACCAGGAGAGCAGCTAGTGGCTTTGATTTGCAAAGATCTAAAAGGCTATTGGGATTAACGGAAGCTTTGCCAAAAGCCTCTATGTTGTTCTAAAGTGAAACCTTTGTGGGTTTCAAAACAACGGCTCTACCCCCTTCATGGGCGGATTTTTCCCTACTCTAGTGGAAAAAAATATATCAATGTCAAAAAAAAAAAAAAAAGATGCTGACGGAGTCTGTGTTTTGGGGCTTAATAATATTAGGTCCACCACCCGAGAAACACTTCTTGGAAAAGCGCCTTCACGTTGAACTCATCAGCCACTCAGTGCAGGTGCCTTTTTGGGTCAAAGAGCACGTCTGGGGAGCTAGAATGAGAACATGGCATAGACTGAACAATAGCCCTGGTCTCAAAGGGGAAAAAGCAGGAAATGCTTGCATTAGGCTCCTCGTACGTACGTGTCTTCACAAAGGTAATGATTTGCTGTAATGTACGTAGCTTCGCTTTTGGGGTTTGCTTTAGTGACAGCCCTTGGGGACCACCGGTACGTGAAAATGTGTTTGAATTTTCACAAGCTGCATGTATAGGTTCTACAAGTTTGCCTTAGCAACAGTGATGCAGTTTACTGTTCCTCCTGTTTCCAGCCTGAAAGTGCTACATGATGCTTCTCTTACGCCGTCATTTTTCTTTCCCCTTGACGCCTAAACGTAGTCACCATTTCATGATGTCCTCCACTTTTCTTCTCTATTGTGTGTCCTTCACAGTAACAGAATTGGAATTCTAACTATGACATCTACATGACTTATTTATAAAGGATTGCTACAGTGTTCTTTTGCCATCCTTAAGGAACTAAAATTTCCAAATAAGTCGTTTTAAATGAGATCACACGGTCTCACCACTTACCAGCTCATCACCTACCAATTACGGGACTCTACACAAGTCATTGAAACCATCTGGCGTTCGCTTTCCTTTATACAGCGAAGATAATCTTGGAACCAACCCCATAGAATTGTTGTAGGTAGACATTAAGTGAACAAGTACCTGGATCATAATAAATGCCCAAAATATTATTTAAAGGGCTGTTATTATATATATTTAATGTGGAAACTGAAGTAGAAAATGGTTTGCTGGCTAGGCTTATTTGCAAGTTTTGGGGAGAACTTGTTCTCATTTCTTACAACTGCCCTACACATAGCACTTTGGTCTGGAAGGACGCTGGGCACCAACACAGTAGTCCTTTTTTGTTTTCGAGGGACAGAAACTGAAGTCCCAGACGCTGAGTCACTTGTGGCAAGCTAGCGATGACGAAAACAAGAACGTGGCGCCCCCCACGCTCAGAGTCCGGCTCCTTTGCATGATCCCTGCTGCTCCCCTCTTCCCGCCCAGCCCTCCTGAGATTGAGTTAGGAGTGCTCACAGTGCATTGCTGTTTGCCGACATATAGACAGCATCCTTTATAACACCATCCTTCCTGTCACCTTCCTATTTATTTATTTGTCTATCTGCCTACCTACCTAACCTACCTACCTACCTAAGATAGAAAAGCCTTCTCTTCCCTTGAGACTCCAGACTCTTCTCAGGTTCTGCAGGGTCCGATCTTAGGACTCTTGATAAAGGCTCGTGTAGAGGAGGTCATTAACGGGCCTGACAACTTTCTACTCACGCCCTCCCCGCAAGCCTAGACCTCACATCAGCCCACCAAGAAGAAAAAGTCTGAGTCCTGGATCAACGCTCGCCCAAGGTGGCCAGGGAACAATGCAGAGTAAAGCCCCCAGTGCTCACCATTGGGTAGGTTCACTCCCCCTAGTGGAGAAACAGGGACCTAGCTATGAGCTCACTGCAGAGAAGAAAGGGTAAGAAGCCAGGCAGAAAAAAAAAAAAAAAAAGAGGGCTTAGGGGAAATCAACGCATTCATAAAAAACCAGAAGTGTGAGGAAGGGGTTCTTCCCTCCAACAAAAACTATTATTTTTTTATTTAATGTAACAAGGCACCACACGATTGGTATGTGTGTTTACAAATGTAAGCACCTTTACACAAAAGAAGTTAATGATCACTAAACTCTCCTTCTTGTCTTGCCAAGTTTACACCAGAACTTTGCCACCCTGCATCCGTATTTCATTTTGATTTTCTCCTGAGCCACGTGGACAAGCTGTCCTCCATTCCTGCTTCTGTACTTGACATTATTTCAGACCCATTTTTTTAAAAAATGTTTACTTTTTGAGAGAGAGAGAGAGAGAGAGAGAGAGCGGGGGAAGGGCAGAGAGAGAGACACACACAGAATCCTAAGCAGGCTTCAGGCTCCGAGCTGTCAGCACAGAGCCCGACACGGGGCTGGAACCCACAAACTGCAAGATCACAACCTGAGCCGAAGTCAGTGGCTTAACCGACTGAACCATCCAGGTGTCCCCAGACCCATTTTTTAATGTCTGGGCATCACCCACATGGCCATTTCATTTGCGTTTCTTTCCTTCCCAGCAAGTATCTGCATCTCACAAGTGGCCTGTGGAACACTTCCGTTTGTTTGTACAAATACTCTTCGTTCTTGGAAGAGTCGGTCTTTTATTAGCCGTGTTTGGCTCATGTTTCTCCACGACACTGCTCTTTTTCTTACATTTGGTGTATAGCTTTTTATTTTGCAGATTGAAAATCAAAAAGTTTTGTGAGTCAGTCAAAAGCTCTCCATCTGGCTTCCCTCTTACACAATCTGAATAAATAAATGTGTGTGCATATTTATTTCTACTATTCTAGTTTTGAAGTTTTCTTTTTTTTGATCCATGTGAAATGTGTTGCCATAATGGTTCCGTGTATAGGTTTAAAGCAATTCTTTATTAAGTATGCTCCGTGCCTAGCATGGAACCCAGCACAGGACTTGAACTCATGACCCAGAGATCAAGACCTGAGCTGAGATCACGAGTTGAACGCTTAACGGACTGAGCCACCCAGACGTCCTATAAAGCAATGTTTTTACACTCGGAGTCAACTATTATTTATTAAGTAAAGATAAGATGTCTTATCCAACTAGAAATACATTTTTAAAAATTTTGCTTAATGTTTATTTTTGAGAGAGAGACAGCATGAGCAGGGGAGGGGCAGAGAGAGAGGGAGACACAGAATCCGAAACAGGCTCCAGGCTCTGAGCTGTCAGCACAGAACCCAATGCGGGGCTCGAACTCGTGGACAGCGAGATCATGACCTGAGCTGAAGTCGGATGCTTAACCGCCCCAAAAACAAACAAAAAAAACACATTTTTTAATGCATCTTTTGAACCAGTCCTCTGGAAGGCAACTTATACGTAAATCTTAGTTTCAGAACAGTAAAGAAAAATTCCACGTGAGAGGAAATCCTCCCGAAATCTGTGGCCTCCTGGGTTCTGAGCACAGGTCTTCTGTCTCCTTTCTGCCCTTCTTTTTCTTCATCTGCTTCTCAGGGTTTGACTGCACTCTCGCTCCTTTTTCCCACCTCGGATGCTGGTTCCTCGGTGCACCTGCGTTTCTGCATTTCTTTGTGTTCTCTTTAAATTTTTTTTTTCACGTTTATTTATTTTTGGGACAGAGAGAGACAGAGCATGAACGGGGGAGGGGCAGAGAGAGAGGGAGACACAGAATCGGAAACAGGCTCCAGGCTCTGAGCCATCAGCCCAGAGCCCGACGCGGGGCTCGAACTCACGGACCGTGAGATCGTGACCTGGCTGAAGTCGGACGCTTAACCGACTGCGCCACCCAGGCGCCCCTCTTTGTGTTCTCTTTAGCAACTGACTCCATGCCTGGCTTACGGGAGGGGAAGCAGGGCGGGCTGTGGTAAAGCTCCAGGGCTTGGGGGTGGGGGGCGCAGACGGGGCAGGGGTTTCTAAAAGTACCATAAGGAGCTGAAAGCCAATTTCTGCCTTACAAGGTCGTGCTGAGCGTTTGCAGGGTCTGGTTTCTGCTGCGTGTTGTTAATTACAGACTCTCGACAGATGTTTGTCAACTGAATGAATGCATTCACTGACCCCTCTCCCTCCACTCTCCTTGATTTGGTGGTTAACCCGACTCTACCAGCACCTTCCTTTCTTAGGTCTCACAAGGGGAAGAGGAGAACACGGCTGGCACAGTTTCCGTGGCCAGTTCTGTACCTTCGACCCGCTGCTTTCTGCGTCTCATCTTTCAAGATGTATGACCTTGACTTGCACTCACGTCTGCCTCATTCTCTCTGCCACTTCTGTGACCTGATTTTCCCTTGTTAAATATGTTCGCATCTGGCTCACATTTTAACTTTCCACTCTGCCTTACTGCTCTCCGCAGTCCCATATTCCTTTGTGACAAGTTCATATTCATGACCCATGGTTAGACAATGCAGCCTCCTGCTTTCTTGTCCTCTTTGCGGTTTAAACCAACAGCCTCTCTTCCCCATTTGCCGCATAGACAGCATTTCCTGCCCTTGGGGCATCGTGACAAGGCGCTGTTGTCATTCCAGGCTCCTTTGCCTGTCTGATTCCTAACCTCCAATCGTCTCCAAGAGTGGAACCCTGACCACCAAAGCAGCTCCAGCATCCCCCAAGAACTTGCTAGACGTGCATACCCTCCATCCCACCCCAAACCTTCTGGCTCAGAAACTCTGGGGCGGAGTCTAGCCACCTGCTTTAGCCTGCCTCCAGAAAACCGCTGATGCCGGAGAAGCACCGCCTCGACCCCTCTGGTCTCATGTGCCTTCCACCTTCTCCCTGTTCACACTCCTCATTCTGGTAGGAAACTGCTGGGCACTTGTTGTGGGCCATTTTGAAGACCATTATTACAGATAATTTTAGAACATCATGTAAAACATCAAAATAGTTTCTAACGTTCTATAGAGCAATGTAATTTCTAATATTATTTCTAATATCTAATATTAGTATAAGGAGCAAACTTTTTCTCATCCATGATAACAAGAGACAGTGATGTTCTGAATAGGGGTACCTGGGTGGCTCCATCGGTCAAGAGTCTGACCCTTGATTTCGGCTCAGATCTTGATCTCATGGTTCATGACTTTGAGCCCTGCATTAGTGCAGAGCCTGCTTGAGATTCTCTCCCTCCCTCTCTCTCTCTGCCCCTCCCTTGCTCACTCGCCCACTGTCTCCCTCAAAATAAACAAACATGAAAAAATTTAAATAGATGAAGGTACAAATAATCCGCAAGACTCCTGTTACTCAGGAGGGTTAAGTTCTTTCTAAAAAAGAAAAACACTTTTTCTAATAATGCTAATTAAAAGGGCCAGTAAAGAGACTAATAAATAGTGCTGGTAAATAGAAAGGACATGGAGAGTTATATATTCTTCAAACTAATCAAATTTGGAATTACTGAACATTAGGAATTCCCAGCTAGATACTGAGATATTAATACACATGAATTTCATCTATTGGGATCTCTCCTAAAAGGGGAGACTTCCTTTTTCTTTTTTTTTTTTTTTGAGGTTTATATCGTTTTACTTCTGAATGCTTCTTTACAATTTAGCCTTTTTAAAACCATGATTTGTATCATTTAATGAAAAACCATTTTTTAAATTTAAATTCAAGTTAGTTAAAATGCGGTGTAGTCTTGGCTTCAGGAGTAGAACCCAGTAATTCGGGGTGCCTGGGTGGCTCAGTTGGTTGGGTGTCCAGCTTTAGCTCAGGTCATGATCTCATGGTTTGTGAGTTCGAGCCCCGCATCGGGCCCTGTGCTGACAGTTCGGAGCCTAGAGCCTGCTTCAGATTCTGTGTCTCCCTCTCTCTCTGCCCCAACCTCCCCCACCCTCAAAAAAAAAATGCATTTAAGAGGGAAAAAAAAAAAAGGAGCCTGGGGATTCATCTCTTACATATGACACCCAGTGCTCAGAAACTTCTTACTAGTCATGGCTCCGGAGACAAAGGAAATAAAAGCAAAAGTGAACTCTTGGGAACTCATCAAGACAAAAAGCTTCTGCACAGCGAAGGAAACAATATTTTTCCTTTTTTTTTTTTTTTTAAGTAGGCTCCACACCTAGCATGGAGCCCAACATGGGGCTCGAACTCATGACCCTGAGATCAACACCTGAGCTGAGATCAAAAGTCAGAGACATTCAACTGACTGAGCCACACAGGCGCCCCTACAAGAGGAGAATTCTTTTTTTTTTTTTTTAATTTTTTTTTTTTAACGTTTATTTATTTTTGGGACAGAGAGAGACAGAGCATGAACGGGGGAGGGGCAGAGAGAGAAGGAGACACAGAATCGGAAACAGGCTCCAGGCTCTGAGCCATCAGCCCAGAGCCCGACGCGGGGCTCGAACTCACAGACCGCGAGATCGTGACCTGGCTGAAGTCGGACGCTTAACTGACTGCGCCACCCAGGCGCCCCAACAAGAGGAGAATTCTAATGACAGAAAAGACTTTATGCAGGGAGGTTTCTTCTTATCATAAAACACTAGAAATCCCTTTACGACCAGCCATAGGGAGATTGCTAAATAAATGCCAGTTTATTCATCCAATATAATCAGCAAGATGATAATTATGCAAATTCGAATGCTTATAATAGTAAAAAAAAAAAAAAAGGACAAAATCTGATGCATAGTAAGATTACAACTATGAAAAATATGTACAGAAGAATAAACTGTATCTGTTAGGGTGGTGATATGATCAATGTCTTATTTTTAATTTTTTTAGTGGAAATGCATATTTGGAAATTATGACAGTGGAAGTCCCAAGATCGTTCCCTCTCCAAAGTGGTTTGGGCCTTTGTGACTTAGCAAAGGTACCTTTAATCTATGGGGACCTAAAGTTTTGGAGAGTTGCTGTGTCCCAAGGAGTGCTTCTCCGTTAACCAGCCACGCCTCCAGCACTAAGCCACCTGCCTTGATGAAACTGAGATTCAGAGAGTCTAAGGAATCCAGTTGTGTTGTGTCTTTTCCCCACTTCTGTTTCTATGGTTCTTTTTATCTGCTACAAAGGCACGGCAGTCATTTGATTCCACTGTTGCCCCAAAGAAGCAGAACTTGGCAATAGCACTGAAACCCCTCCTCCTCCAGTTGTCATACCCAGGACTTTCATTACACTGGAAGTATCAGAAGTCCAAGTGGTTTCCTAGAGATGCGTTCAACCGAACGGCAGCCGCGTCACTCATTATTCCACCACCTGGGAACCCAAAGCAGTCCTACTTCCCACGGCATCGGTGTGAACATGCTACATTAAAGCATGTTAAGGGGACTGGGGACCATCCCCTATGGGACGGCAATGCGTTAACTCACCCCCGCAGCCCTTCCCTCCTGAAGACTCTCGGTTCAGCTGTGTACTTCCCATGGCCTTGGCCTTACCGTCTGCACTGCTCTTCTCTCATTAATGAGGAGTAGCCATCATTTGTTAATTACAATGATACTAACTACTCTACCATTCCGGGCATACAAAACGGCCAAATGAAAAAGAAAGGGGGGGGGAGCCCCACAATCTTAAAGCATGTCGGTGCTTTATATCATCTGCTTTGGGTGACTTTTTGGTATCCTGTGTTTTTCTACATTTATCCAAGATTCAGGTCAAATACCCTATGTCCTTGAACCGTATGCTGCTGAAACCTTTCTGTCTGTAGATTACGTTGTTGAATGTACATTTCATCAGGCCAATTCTAACCCTGGGGGAAGGGGGCAGGCAAGACTCCTTCGCCACTGCATATTGTTGCGTATAAAAATCAAGCCTTGGGAGGAGCATGGCCAAAGAAAAGGATTTATTGATACAAGATTAACCTTGGAGTCACTTCGCTGTTTCATTTCTACAAGTAAATCATCTTTTTTGCAGTTGTAAGGCGGGTCATTGCTTTGCGGGTTTCTGTGTTTCTGACTAAGCATAACTTAACAGCCTTTCATCTGGATGTTTATTCATCTTACTGGAACAGCTTTCAGTCCTTTTTAAAAATTAATTTGACTTTAATGCCTAGTTATTTAGGACTCCCCTGGGCTAGGATGAAATCACGCTGGGGGAATTTTGATTTGACAAATGGCCATTGTGCGGGAGCCTTTGATCCTCAACCATGTGTTAACTGGCTGCCTGCCCCTTGCTTTGAGGGAGCTTAAAGCAAGATCAAAATCTGCTCGCCCCCAAGGTGTGATCACTGGTGGACACTGGGAGAACTGGGGCACTTCCCAGCATCCTTAGGTCGCTGCTGCCTTGTAGTTTGGTCTGAAGCCCTCTGAGTGGTCACCACTCTATCCCTTGTAAGGTTTGAAGAAGGTGGGACCCTCCCACCAGCCAGTGAGGATTGGTCTCTATTGTCAGGAGGCGAGCCTGGGGTGGGGGGGGAGCTTTGAGCCCTTCCAAACATTTATCTACCTGGAGAAATGGGGTGTCAGCAGGAGGAAAGAGAAAAAAAAAGGATGAATTTTGCTTAGAGCCTTAGAGAACCCATTCTTCTGGTATTGAGCGGTATAGAAAGCCCTTTGTTCCCTAAAGTAGGAATTCTTATTCCTGGTTTTCCAGTCTCTGAGGCCTGCTCAGGTTTTCCAGGCTTTCCAAAATTATGAAGAAAAGTATATTTTAATTCACTTGCATTAAAAAAAAAACAACAGCACACTAAGTACGGTGATTATGGTTAGAAAGATGGAGAAGCACGCAGGCAATTTGCTAGAGGTCACCGGAAATTGCTGCCCTCGTGGTCAGATGCCAGAGGTCTAAAATTAAAATGAGGGTCTGCAAAGCAAAAGAACAAGTGTAGATTTTGCATCCTGCCCTTGGCAAAGATTGTTCAGAAACGTTTAGACTCAACTAGCAGATTCTAAAAGTCGCCCTTCCCCGGGAGGCAGGCACTGTCTCACTGCGCAATCTCCTTCTCGCACTTGCAGACGGGGAGCTCTCCATATCCAATGAAGAGGATTCCCTGGAAAACGGACAGTCCCTGAGCTCCAGCCAGCTGTCTCTGCCTGCCCTGTCCGAAATGGAGCCGGTCCCGATGCCCAGGGATCCCTGCTCATACGAGGTGCTCCAACCTTCAGACATCATGGATGGGACAGGTAAGGCCCTTGGTAGAGTTGCAGAACAGGTCCCCGGCATGTGGCGTTAGGGGCCTGTAGCCTGGCCGGACTTGGGGTTCTGTTTTGAGCCACGTTGAGCATAAGAATCTCCTGGAGGTGAGGACGCAACAGCCCCATCAGGACATATTTACACTTACTGTCCGTCCTATGGTTTTTCAAAACCTTTTTTGTAATCTTAATCCCTCCCCAAAAGACATCCCCTTTGTGACACGGAGGAGTTAAAACGTCAGTGGTTTGTTTCTAACGCTCGTTTCCGTTAAGCTCAGCGAAGGAATCCTATACTCGGGCACGGTTCCTACCTAGGTCACGTTTGTAAAGCCCTAGCACGGCCTTTAATCCCAGGCTCGGTATACAGCCCAGCTACTGACTGTATTACCATACACAGTCAATGTGTTAATTGTCTATTCGATTGTATGCAACTGACTGGTTAACTCGCATGCTGCTGACAGATGATGTTTGGTACCATTGACTGTCACTCGTTCTGTGGTCCAAAGCCCTCTGCGTGGTCAGTACCTCCTCCCTGAGAAGGTTTGCAGAAGGTGAGACCCTCCCGGCAGCCAGTGAGGACTGTTCTCAGGAGGCGAGCCTGGCGGAGGGACCTCTTGGAATCTCCAGAGTGTGGCTACGAAGGCCATATCCTTTTTCCACAGCACAGGCGAAGTCTGCCATCAGCACAGCTCCGATGGGAGCAAGAGAGAGCTGGTGTCCCAGAGTCCACGCCAGGCTTCACCTTGGGACCTGCTGAGTCATGGCTCCATCGGTGTGTCCGATGCTGACAATAATGGCGTCCCTTGCGAGAGGGGGACAACCGGGGGCTTGTGAGGGTCACTTGCAGGGCTTTGATGCGGCAGGGGACACTGAGTCACATTCCCCCCAGGCTGAGGAGAGCTTTCCGACTGTAGCAGTGATTGTGTCTCTGATCCAGCCTTCCTGGCGACATGGGAATCACACAGAGTTGACTGTTACAGGGCAATCTGTCATCTCACTGAAATCAGAGTTTCGGTCTCACTGGCCAGGCTGCCATCACGGGATGAAGGCCCCGTGCTAACCCCCCCGGGACAGCTCTTAACTGGAGCCAGTCGGGGTCTCCCGTGGCGGAAAGGAAGAGTGACGCCCGATGCGGAGCAAAGAGAAAGAGGGAAAACCGAGTAAGAAGGCCACAGTTCTGGCAAGTGAGAGGAGAGAGGAAGCGGGGAGACAGAAAGGCGTTGCCTTGGTGCAGTCTCTGCCTCATCGAGGTTCAGGGGAGCCCCTAAAACTGCAAGGTGCCTACAAGGCTCCGGAGTCGGGGGGAGCAGCCGCCCCAGGCCTGTGGGGACGCCTGGCCTGGCGTCAGCCTCTAGGCTGTCTTCGTTCCTTGGCGTCCCACACGCCGGGAGACCCAGTGGGCAAAAACCAGACCCCAGCATCGACTCTCTCTCTTCCTCCCAGCAGAGGGCAAACAGGCCCAAAGGAAGATGCCAGCATTGGTTTGGTTCATTCAGACGGGGCCCTTTGTCCCTGGTCCGCTGCACCTGCCATCTGTTGATTGTGGCTGTGGCCCCATGAGTCACACTTCAGAGCACTCACAGAATTTGTGGCATAAACGCCCAGATGGAAGCGGTGAAGCTTAGGATAGTTCTGAGAAAATGTCCTCTGGCTTCCCCTCCCGCCCTCCTGCCTCTGCCTTTCTGCCTTTGCCTCCCCGATGTGTCCCTCCACCCACCCCACCCCCTCGCTTTACCCTTTAACTCTCCGCCCGTACGTGACAACGTGGAACGGGTGTGCTCTGCTGTGTTGGTCACCCACGTCCCTGTCCTGTGTGCCCCCGCCGGCCCCACCTGCGCTGCGTTTGTGTAATGTCACCTGTGTGTCATGTGGTTGTCCCCTCAGTGTCTGAAGAGAGTCCCTCTGCCAGTGAGTCTGGAGCCCTCCTGTCCCAAGATCCTTCAGCCAAACCAGTGCTGCTACTGCCCCCCAAAAAACCTGCTGCTTTCTCTGGAGACCATGAGGAGACCCCAGTGAAGCAGCTGTCCCTTCTCAAGCAGCCCCCCGCCCTGCCTCCCAAACCCAGTGCCAGGATTGCCAACCACATAACAGGTGAGTCAAGATGTCTTCTGGAAGCGTCCAGCCCTGCCTTCCCTTCATGGGATGATCTCTCGCGCTCTCTCTCTCTTCTTATCTGAGGCCCGTTGCGCCTCTTCGGTGAGGTTGCTCTGTGGGGCGTTTGGGTGTTTCCACGTCCACGCGGTCACGACCTGGGTTTGTGTGTTTCCGTCAAGAAGCGTTTGACGTACACCCTGCCGGCCGTATGCCAAGAGCCTTCGTCACGTGTACCTGTGAATATGTGCGTTGGTATTTGTGTGACTGATTCACGATTATTTGCCCGTCGAGGTGAATTAGCCTCAATGTCAAAATCTTGGCAAAGACGAAGCGCAGTACCTCGTTCCCTTCATAATGAGTTTGCCAAAGCTTTCGATTTTTTTGGTCTCTAAATTATTGATCTGAAGCCCAGCCTATTTCCTTTATTAAAATTCATGTCTGTGTTGTTTGTTCTGTTAAACAAAAACAAAAACAAAAAAAGGCAATCTACGAAGTATGGAGGGAAGTACTCTTCCAAGAAGAATGCGTTCAGGAACGTTGTCCTAAGATGCTTTTTATATATTCATGTTTAAAGTGTTGGTGAATGTCCCCCCAGTTACTAAATTGGGCATCACAGGATGTGCTAGTGATTGGGCATCTAGTAAGGACTGCATTGCACATGAACGTGAATGGGATACTGCTTTCTGATTTAAAGTTGCGGCTTTTAAATTAAAGAGTAAAGATTTCAGGGGGTTGTTCCTCCAGCCTGGACAGTAATGCCAACCTGATCGGCTGCCTTTTTGCGATGAGTCCGGTGTTTTTCGAAATAGTTTCTGATTGATCTGTGTACATTTTTGTGAGATGTGATGGGGATGGAGGAAGGGAAGAATAGTCACCTGGTTTACACTAGAAAAGCTGATTGTTTAAGAAAAATCGGTGCCGTTAAGAAAGATCCTGCCGGGGCGCCTGGGTGGCGCAGTCGGTTAAGCGTCCGACTTCAACCAGGTCACGATCTCGCGGTCCGTGAGTTCAAGCCCCGCATCAGACTCTGTGCTGATGGCTCGGAGCCTGGAGCCTGTTTCCAATTCTGTGTCTCCCTCTCTCTGCCCCTCCCCCGTTCATGCTCTGTCTCTCTCTGTCCCAAAAATAAATAAACGTTGAAAAAAAAAAAAGAAAGAAAGATCCTGCCGTTGCAGGAATTCTGCAAGAGAGGTATGCCTAGACCCCGTGCTTCCTAACTCCTAGTCCAAGAAACGAAGGCTATTTCTGTGATAGAAAGGTGTCGAGTCCTAATTAAACACAGGGTTGAGTCAGACTACTCTATCAACGTACTAAGTCAGATGTTTGTGGTTTCAAAGAGCAGATTTCCATTTAAAGGAACCCTTCCATTCAACACCTCAGTAACACCTTAGCCCGGTGTCCCAAAAGGTAAATGCATAGAAACCCACAAAGGAGAAGGTACCCTCATAAGCTTCCCCGCCGAGAGAGAACCACTGTCCATTCATCTGTCTGTCTAATAAAAACCAAATGCCTGCTCTACATCATCTCTTATCATCAGCTTTTTACACATGGCATGATCTCTGGTGAACTGGTTGTCCTGTTCGTAAATACTCCACAATATGGTGTCGTTAGCTGCTCGGTGTGCAGTGGGATTTGCTTGTCCGTCCCTCATGGGCTCTCCCATCATCTGTTGTAAAAATCACAGCAGTGAACATTCTCAGCAGCATACATAGCTTTATAAGCATCCGAATTTATCCTGATTTATTTCTAGAATTAGAAGTACTGATTCTAAATCTAGAAGTCAATGGTGTGGCTCTTAAGAGCTAGCAGCTTTTGAAGGTTTTGATGCCAAATTTCCCTGAAGATTAAATATGGCAAAATAAACTCCTGCCTATAGTTCCTATTTATTCACCACGCTTCTAGGTGGAACATTGTGCTAGGTATCAAAGCAGATGCAAGTGAATGAAAGTTTAGTGGATCTATACACATGTGTATGTGTGTGTATGGACACACACACACACAATAGGGTGCTGAAATAACTATTGTCAGGAGTATCCTTTGGAGTTCAATGTGATCTGAGAAAAGGGCATAGAAAGGCTGAAGCTTGAGCTGACCCTTCAAGCATGAAGGGCATTTACAGAGAATGAGACGAGAACATTCCAGAGAAAAAAGGCCCTGGTCAGAAACCCAGAGATGGCAAGTGCTTCGGGTCTGTGATGAGGTGGCCAAGCTGGGGCAGAGGGTCCTTCTCAGGATGTATTGAGAAAGGGCTCCCTAGGTAAGGCATATGAGCATTTAGATTTTGTTCCCCCTGGCAGTGGAAAGCCTTTGGAGGTTTTTGAGCAGGGGAGAGATGTGACAGTGATTCGCCTTTAGAAAGCCTTCCTGGGTCACCGTGTAGAATGAACAGAAGGAGAAAGTTGAAGGCCTAAAAAGGCCAGCCCTGTGCCTCGTTCTCCGACATCACCAGTTGAATTCGACTGAGTAATTTGAACCAGGGAGACTATGGAAAAAGCTGTTCTTGTTTCTGAAATTGAGCTCACAAGCACTTGGCCGATCACAGCAGGAGGAGAGAGAACAGTAGGTAAGACATTTTAAAAGAAGAATTGACAGCTTCTTAACCAGCAACAGCCTCTAATTTATTTAGTTATCTGATTAATGGAGGCACCCTTCATTCATTCACAGCTTCAGCCATGAGCGGTGAACTTGGGTGGCTTGATATCCACCGGACTCTTGATCTGTGAGCCACTGAAGATATCTGAAATTAGCCCAGTCTCTCTGGCTTCCCGCATCCCTTCCCAAGGAGAGAGGACTCATCTACTCTCTATAAACCTCCCTTCCGCATAGCTAGGATCAAATGGATAAAAATACTTAAGGGCTAATAATCCTTACCGCGTTGTATCTGGTAGCTTCTTAAATATGAGGCAGACAAGACAGGTGGAGATGCTTGTGGGCTGGAAGCCTGGTGCTGGCCTTTTGGGCTTAAACTCAATCAGACATGCTTAATTTTTGTAAGTGAACAGTCAGTCATAATGAATCTGCATCACCATGAGGCAGCTACATTAACCCTGTTCTGTTACTAATTACTCTAGAGACATCTGGGCTATATCAGAAGGAATTAATAAACCAGGAATGATAGAACTCTAAACTGAGACTTAGAAGTGGTAGCATGTTCTTACTGTCTGTTGCTCTGTTGACATTCTTGAAAGGCAACGCAGGACAACTTGAAAGACACCAAGCATGATTAATAGAGAGCGACAGTGGTTAATGGCCCGGTAGGATACTAGAGGAGGAAGCATGAGCCTGACCTGGAGCTGCTTCCAAGTATACGATCAGACAAAGACGAGCAGAAATCTCTCTCCTTTGTCATTTGCTTGCTTCGACTTCATCTGGAAAACCATTATAAACTTGGAGACTTTCTCATGAGTTTTCTCCGTTCTCCAGCAAGTAGAGAGAGCCTTTTTGCTCTCCCAGACTATCTTCTTCCATCACCATCTTCTTCCTTCTTATCTTCTCCAACAGCAGCGTGCACAGTGGCTTGTAACACAGGGGCACCAGATTCCTTTCCATTCTGGAAGCACAGTGCGTAGCAGAGCTGGTTGCATAAGGCATATGATCTGAAATGAGTGAGCCTCAAATGCGTCCTTCTTGGAATGATGGCGAGCCCCAGAGGAAAAGGGTTGATTGAGGCCAAAACAAACAACAACAACAACAACAAAACCCACTGCTGTCTCCTATCTTTCTAAGTCTTCATCAATCACCTCTCTAGCCATCCTGGCTCCAGGAGTCAGATACGAAACACTGCATGAATAATTCATGACTCTGCATAAGGTACCTGTGATTAGGTACCCCGTAGGTGCCATTGGTGTGAAGCATAATCAACTAATGTGAGAGCTGGACTTCCCAGTCAGGCATTCACACTTGGGTGATAAAAATGGCAGCTGCCATTTTTTGAGAACTTGATGACATACCGTTTAGTGCTGTGGAGTCGATACTGTTATCATTATTCTCTCTTTTTCCTGGAGGAGGAAAATGAAATTCGATTAAGTTGAAGGACTCAGTCATGGTTACACAGGTACTAAGTGCAGAGATGGACTCAACCCACTTTGTTTTACTCTGGAGTTCTTACTTCCAACCACGAGTTTCTACCGCACTAAGCTACCTATTCTTAAAATGCAAAATAAGAGAATCATGAGCTTCCTTTGCTCGTTTTTGCCTTGTGTGTTTCCACCTGTTTAAGAAAATTGGCTTCTTTATTTGCATAACTCAAAGACAAAAATGTATGCAGTCTTTCAAACATAAGTCATACTCTCAAGGCACTGGATTATAAAGAGGAGGACCTGAATGCACGCAGTTGGGTTGGGTTTAGAAGAAAGTGCTAGAAGCAGACAGTCCATAAGAATCAAGAACGGTGCAAATGGCACGGGAGCATTTGGCCACAATTGGAGACTGGCAATTTGGCAAAGAAAGGGAAGCATCGCTGATCCTTAAAAAGAAGTCCTTCTGCTAACGTGAACCTGCCCGGGCTTCTTTGCATTGTCTTTAGACCCTGAAATACAAGGAAACTTCTGGTGGTTGATGGCTAGTTTCAACATTCTGAAGGTTTTGCAACTGCAGATGTACCTGGCAGGTGACCTCCATGCCTTGTGGTATTCCTCAGCTTTATACTCGTCTAATGAGAATCTTCTATCCAGAGCTTGTCACCCCAAAACCAACATTCCTGTCTTAGCCGTCTCTCTAGTTTTGTGGACACTGCCCATGGCAGACTCTTCTGCAATCACATCCTCATGGTGATTTTGTTGTTCCTCCCTGGCTGTCTCATCCTCTGTCCCCATTTCTCTCCAGCACCCCACCCCACCCTACATCCTACTCTCCAACCCTATAAAATCATATGCTTTTGCCTCTATCCTTGCCTCCCCTCCCTGCCTTCTACTCTGAAGGCACAAGAAGAGTTGTGAATGGACCCCCGTGACCTTGAACCTCATCTCTGCTTTAAATGGAAAACATCAACTGTAACCCAGAAGCCTCAGAAAGAGGTTTAAGGTTCATTCTCTTGATAGCTGATACCGTGAGGCATGGGAAATACACCCAATATACTCTTGGTTTCCCTTTCTTAAAATGTAGAAATTCCTTCCTGGTGCCTGTGAGGACTTCCTATTAATAAAAACATTTTTTAAAGGGTGCTTTCTGCTCTGACCTCTGTGATCAGCATGAAGATTACAGCGAAACACTTTTCTTTTTTATGTAGCACTGTTAGGTTAGAGATTTAATTCACTTGGCACTTTTTTTCTTTTTGTAGTGAAAACATAATGTAAAATTTACCTTCTTGGGGCACCCGGGTGGCTCAGTCAGTTAAGCGTCCAACTCTTGATTTCAGCTCAGGTCACGATCTCACGGTTTGTGAGTTCGAGCCCCGCTTTGGGCTCTGTACCGGCAGCTCAGAGCCTGCTTGGGATGTTCTCCCTCTCCCTCTCTCTCTCTGTTGCCCCCTCCTCCCCCCACCTTGTGCTCTCTCCCTCTCTCCCAAAGTAAACAAATAAACTTTAAAAAAACGTACCTTCTTAACAGTTTGTAGGTATGCAACTCGGTAATGTTAACTGTATTCACAGTGTTGGGCGGCAGATCTCCCGAACTTCTTCATCTTGTGAAATTCAAACTCTGTACCTGTGAAACAACTCCCCTTTTTCTCTCCTCCCCGCTTAGCCCCTGATGACTGCCGTTTTACTTCTTGTTTCTCTGAGCCGGAGCTACCTTCTAAAAGTGGAATCAGACGGCGCTTGTCTTTTTGTTAGAGGCTTATTTCACTTTGCATAATGTCCTCAAGGTTCATCCGTGCTGCAGCACGTGATCAGATGTCCTTCCTTCGTAAGGCTGAATGCCACGTGCGTTTTGAGCGCCCACCATGTGCCTGGTGTTCTTCCAGCCTTAATTTAATTTATGAGCAGTGTTCCCTCATCAGCTGTCGGGGTCGTAGGCAGTTAGAAGCTACAGAAGGTGTTTAGTACGAAGACGTGATGGCATGGTACTAAAGAAATTCAAACAGCAAGAGACCGACGCCTTTGGAAAGACTCAGAAAAAGCAGGGTAGCATCATCAGGGAGGGGGTATTTATTTTTTTTTTATTTTTTTTTTTATATATGAAATTTATTGACAAATTGGTTTCCATACAACACCCAGTGCTCATCCCAAAGGGAGGGGGTATTTAAAACAGGCCTTAAAGATGAGTACAGTTTTGCCGGGTAGGGATAGGAAAGGAGGTCTTGGTAAATGAAGTAACGTACACAGAGGCACCTACGTCTGAGGCATAGTATGTTCGAGAAATAGGACGCCTGGGTGGCTCAGTCGGTTGAGCGTCTGACTCTGGGTTTCGGCTCGGGTCACGATCTCCCTGTTCGTGGGATGGCGCCCTGTGTCCAGCTCTGTGCTGACGGTGCAGAGCCCGCTTGGGATTCCCTCTCTCCCTCTCTCTGCCCCTCCCCTGCTTGTGCTCTCAAAATAAATTTAAAAAAAAAAGGCAAATAGCCCAGCGTGGCAAGAGTGCAGGCT
This sequence comes from Lynx rufus, assembly GCF_022079265.1. NCBI lineage: Eukaryota > Metazoa > Chordata > Mammalia > Carnivora > Felidae > Lynx > Lynx rufus. Next base: position 130,896,238 of record NW_025814878.1, read on the forward strand.
TCTCGTAGTGAAGCAGAGATCAGGCCAGAAGTGGGTTGAAGGGAAGCTGTGGAAAGCCGCGAATGCCATGATGAAGGATTTAACTCTGGAGGACAAAGTGGGGCACGTTTTGTGGGCATTTAGCGGCAGTTGCTTGATTTCAACCAAGCCTGTCTCTTTGATGTTCTCCTGGATTCGATGGACAAATAATGCTGTGGGATGGATTCACAACTGGATGCACACGTGAAGGCGGGAGATGGCCATTGTCAACGTGAAATTGCGAAAGGCCCCCAGCGGCTGCCCCCGCTGGTTCTTCCTCTTGAACACTGGTTCAGGGTCCAGGGGCAGTCTGAGAGCGGGGTTGTAGTCGGGCTCGTTCCCCGCCGCGTCGTCGGCTAGCGCCAAGCATCCCCAGGACAGGAGGGCTTGTGAGGGAGAGAGCCGCCTGTAGCTGAGGCCTTGAAGGAGAAGCTGGATGACCATTTGCCCACAAGTTCATAGCAGGATACTTGTTCTCGGGCTCTGGGTGGTGCCGCAAACCAAATCTGATATTCGTGCTTCGATAGTGCCTGAAGGAACCGTGATACCTACATGGACAAGTGAAAGAACAGGACAGCCATCCATCAGTCAAACTTGGGGCCCAGGCCTGGGTGCCATAGAGCACGCTGGAAGTTTCAAGGGAAAATGGGGAGGCCCTGGTAGACCACCGACTGCGGGTGGGTAGACCAGCCACCCCCATCACTGTAAATGCAAGAAATCAGAGTGTGACCCCCCCAAAATGAATCCATATCGTGCCTCAGGTAGATGCAGGGCTGGAGAGGAAGTGCAGCCATCCGTAGGTTGCCTTTATAATCCCTAGGGATCTAGCTTGAACGTATTTGTACCTTCTCCGTGAATGTTCTGCCCCTTCCTAGCTCCCTAGGGTCTATGCAGTATTTCATTTTATGCGAGCTAAGTGAACTACTTCGAAACATCATAGATCTTCCCCTTGGTTCCAGGGTTCTGAGATCAGATGAGCATATTTGTGCTTGCTTTCATGACTTTGTGACTTTGAGACTTTGGTCGGACCCTCCCAGCTTTTGCCGGGATGGTCACAAATAGCGGTCTTCCCGGGAGGGACTGTCTGACCCATCTCTGGAACCTTCTCATTTCCCTTTGTGCCTGTCTTGCAGAAGGCTTAGGTTCCCCAGCTCAGTTATCAGTTGAATGGTGCTCTCCTCCCCCGGTCTCCCTAGGGGCAACAGGGCTCACGCGCATTGCTGCAAAAACAAACAGGATAATGTGCTTTCGTGCAGATGATTTATAATTTCCCCCAAACCGCTGATCTCGTCAACAGGTGTTGGTTGTCGTGATTATAGGGACACCTACAATTCTAACTCCTTAAGAGCAGTTTGCTGGCAATGAATCGTGTAATTTCACTTTGAAAAAAATTGAATTTAATTGTTTTAATGTTTATTTATCTTTGAGAGAGAGAGAGAGAGAGAGAGGGAGCGGGAGGGAAGGGGCAGAGAGAGAAAGGGGAGACACAGAATCGGAAGCGGGCTCCAGGCTCTGAGCTATCGGCGCAGAGCCCAACACAGGGCTCGAACGCACGAACTACAAGATCATGACCTGAGCTGAAGTCAGACACTTAACTGACTGAGCCGCCCAGGCACCCCTAAAAAAATCGAATTTAATTGCATGCCCTACAGAGGTGGCCGGTGACCCAGCTGTGACCCCCACCCACTGCCCAGCATCTCCATCTCAGTGATGCATGTCCCTCCCTCCTTGTTGTCATCTGCCATCTGGATGGTCTTTGGAAGGGGACAAATTTTAAAACAAAATGCTTTGTTGTAGAAAGCGACTCAGAAACAGAGTCAGGTGCTGGTGATATGTATGCTATAATGGCCCTCAGTGTTAGGATTCTGGAAGGTCTCAGGACATCTTTGGCACGAACATCAGGTGTTTATGGTCCTGTCTGTGTGCTGGCCGGCTTGGGGGAGAGCAAGCCAGGCTTAGGGCATTTAACACAAGTCACTTCTCTGTTACCCACTTCCCACCACACCATCCCTCTTACCACAAGGAGTCGGGAGACACGTTTTGCCTTTCCAGGCATCTGACCAACGGAAAAGGCCTGGCAGCCTAAGAATCCCTAGGATGGTCTGAAGGAATTGATGGAACTCATCTGAGCACCTTTGTCTCCGCGTTGGAGCCAGAGGGAGTCTGATTCTGGGCTCTGTGATTCTGGATTCTCATTTAAATTCTAAGTACTCTCTCTAGAGGCTCTTTATGTTCTTGGGTGGAGTGTCTGTGTCTATGAAAGGAGATCAAAGACTCTGACCCGCTGAAACCAGGTGGCAAATGACCGAGCAACCGTTACCCCACCTCTGTCCACGCAGACGCTAAGTGCTACTCTCACGGACAAGTGCTCTGACGCGTCCTCGGTTATAAATGGGCTTCTCCAGCAGGTGTTAATAAAAAAGTGAGGAGAGAGGCTCGGGCTGTGTTCCTTTAGCCCGGACTGGTTCTGTTAGACACTCCGGTCCTGTGGCGTAAGAATGGACTACAGAAGTCACCTGGGGTTTTCATTTCCTTGTCTGAAGTCGTAAGCCAGGGCGGTGTCGTGTTTGGAAATAGAGCTTCTTGGGTTTTATGGCTCCGTGACACCCACAGTTGGAGTTTATTTTCCTTGCTCTCTGGAACTGGTTTATTTTGCTTTTTGCACTCCATCAGCATAGACAGGTTTATGAATATGCTGCATCTCCATCGGTCGGGCTGCAGAGGACTCATCCATTTCGAAGGCAGCAAGCAGAGAGCTCTGTGCGTGCCCCAGCAGGACCAGCCACAATCATCATTATAAATGCAGGAGCTAGAGTGGGTCCTCTGGCAACCCATAAACACCATGCCTCCCATGGATGCAAAGTATTTTACTCTGCGAGGTGCTATCGAGGTAAAGGAGACCTTCTTGATCCCTGGATTTTTAGAGGTAAAGAGTCTGAATTCCACCCCCACCCCCATGCACACACATAAGGATTTGCTATCCTTCCCAGCTGCTGAACCACAGAGAGCCTGGATTCTGTCATTCCAGGTTCTGGGTTCTTTCCTGCCAGCCCTCAATGCCCATGCAGGGCAGCGTGTCTTAGGACAGCACCCGGAACCCCCATGGCTGTGCCTATTTTTTCTTCCCGCACCGCTTTGCCGCAAGCCCGGAAGGTTGCCGGGACGGTCCTTCCGAAGCTCTCGTTCCCGTTATTTGGTTCACTTGCAGCTGGGTTTTCGCCTACTGACTTAGAACCACCACACGTCAAGCCACCACACTCCCCGTTGCTGTCTTGACTTCTCGCTTCCCACGCCAGCCGGGCAGCATCAGGCCGAGGGGGACTGTCTCCCAGGGTTCAGCAAGTGCCCTGCAAGCAACGGGACAGAGGTATACGGCGGTCCGCAGATCAGAGTGTGTCCGCCTCGTCCGACCCTCGCGGCAACCTGTGGGGAGACGCAGAGAATGTATTACTTTTTCAGAACCAACGAAGCCTGTATTTGGTGAACTCCTTTTACAGATCAAGGACTCAGCTGCACAGATTTACACTCAGGCTCTCCGCTCACTGTTCAGGGACTTTGTAAAGTTATAGAAAGTTATTTTTAAAAGTTGTAAAAAAACTATAAATCGGTGCCCTTTGGAAGAATGAATTCACAGAAGGCGGCCCCTTCCTCTGGGGGTGACTGCCCTTCCCGGGACAGGCCTCAGGCTGGATTTCAGCCCGCTGGTCCCCGTGAAGAAGCTGGGTAGACAGTAAGGCGGGTTATGCTCCCTTTGTATAGATGAGCAAACTGAGGCTCAGGAAGGCTAACGTCTCAGGCAAAGTGACAGAGCTCCTTGGTCTTGGACCTGGGATTAAACCTCAGCTCTGCTGAGACCTGGGTGATTTCGCAGGCCTGCAAGAGAAGCCTCCCACCGCCCCTGCTCAGCGCTCCGAGAGCAGGTGCAGGAGCAAAATCGCCCCCAGAGGGCCCTGCGCGCATCCCATTTTGCACGAGGGAGCAGCCTCTTCGCAAAACAGTGGCTCTTAGAAGATAGCCTATTGGAGTTGTCGGGTGCAGAGTCCCCCGGGGACTTTGTCAAGACGCAGATTCTATTCAGAAGGCCTGGGCTGAGCCCTGGGAATCTGCGTGTCCGACTCACTCCCAAGAGTCACTGCCTCTGCCGGTCCACGGACCACCCCCCCCACTTTGATTAGCAGAGCCTTCGCATAGGAGACCCTGGTCATTAAGTTCTACCTTTTCCCGCTGCTCCGAAGACGTGACGAGAAGGAAAACCAAGAGATGTTTATGGAGCACCTGCTATGCCCTGGGCCCAGTTCCTGTCCCTGGCCACGTGAGGAAACAGCCGCACCAAGCAGGATACAAGCAATGTGTCACTTGTCATATCTACTGCAAGTAAAAATCGGCAGCAAGTCAAGAAAAATGAAGTGGACTGAACTGACTGTAGGAGAGGCCGTGACAAAGGGAAATACAGGACCCATGAGAGCCTAGTGATGGCACCTTAACCAACCTTGGGGGGAATAGATGAGCCCCTGAGGGAGCAGTTCTGTAATGAAGACAATGATAGCGACCAGATTCATAGCTACTATTCATTACCCGAGTACCAGGCACCGTGCTGCCCCGGGTACGTACTGATATTATGTAATTGGCTCAAGAAGCCTACGACCTCCTAATTCCTCCCCATTTCACAGATTGGAAAACTGAAACAGAGCTGGATGAGTGTTTGATTTTACAGTTTATCTTCTGTGTTTAGCGTGACGAATGCTGGAAGTGATTGAATGCCTCTGGGGGCTCTTTCTCAGGGTGGTCTCGACCGAGGTCACCGTGATCCGGGAGCTTCTCTGCAAAGCAGACTCCTGGACCCCACTGTAAGCGTGCTGAATCTGAATCTGCAAGGGGGGCCCAGGAACCTGTCTCTCCCATACCTGCCTAGTGAAGTGGGTGACATCACTGCCTTGAGAAATTGGCCTCTTGGAAAGAAACCGTGAAGTCATGCAGGGCGTCCCCAATCCATTCATCTCCGTCTGTCATCCTTGTCACAAAAATGCCAGTGGCTCATTAAACAGAAATGAGTACTGGGTATACGGCTCTTCATTTGTTTAATAACTGCACACAGAAGCACACAGAGGGCGTTTCAAAATCAGCAAGAAGGAGGCAAGAGGGATCTCATGCACTGAATCAACTCGGTAGGAAAAGCGAGACATCTGATTAAGTATTTATTGCTTGAGACAAAATTTTGAAGACAGGCTCTTTAGGCAAACTTGTCTGAAATGTCCTTAAAGCATTCTAAAGCAAATAAAAGAGAAAAATTCACCCAGAAGGATATAGGAAATCTTTTCATCCCCGAGATGCTCAATGATAAGTGATTTTTATAAAGAGACAATTAAATTGGGAGTGCCATCAGACAAATCCGTTTAAAGACAAGTCCCTCAATGCAGACGTTAGATTTAGGCACAGCTACTGGTGAGGTGAGTGGATCTCCGATAGTTTAGCTTTCAGTACTTTGGTCTCCTGCAGATTGGTCTTTTACTCTTTGTAGGTTGGGGGCGTAGAAATAGAACCTGGAGACCATGCCGCGGACCGGCCCAGGGGCCGGATGGAACCGATGCATCGTATCCCTGCCTCGGGCAGCACCGTGCTTCGAGCAGTTCGGCACCCTCAAATCAGTGGTTCTCCCCGATTCTTTCCTCTCACTTCCTGACCGGGGAGCACCTGGGAAGCAGCTAAACTCCAAACCCCTGGCTCAGAGATTCCCATTCAGCAGGTCAGAGGTGAAGCCTGGGGACCGCTTCAGTGCTGGGACCGCTGCAGGTGGTCCAAGAACTCTGCTTAAGAATGAGCGCCCTTCTGTGTTTCGTTTTCAGAGAACAGGGCAGGAGTAAGAAGTTGAGGGGTTTTCAGACATGGCTTGTAAAAAGTACGCGGCGGGGCGCCCCGCACCCCGATAGAATCCCTGAGAAGGGCAGGCGGGTCGGCATCGGTATGAGGGTGACGCGCCCCTGGGGTTGAGGACCATGAGGCTGCAGGAGCCTGGGCTTCCCCACGCTCCACTCTGGGCATCCCGTGGGGACAGCAGTAGCACATGTGGGAAGAGCCATCCAAATGCAGCTGGCCTTGACCTGTACAGAATCGGGCGGAATTAAACGGAGGTGACCCCATCAGGGCCCTGACCATCAGGGCCGCGGGAGTTCGGAGCAGGAGAGGCCGCAACGGGGGACGTCGGGTCTTCAGTTGCGCTTTGAAGGGTGAATGCAATCTTGATCATCCCGCAGGACCTGGGAGGCTGTTTTCGGGGGCCAGGTGTGACAAAAGCCCTGAGGATGAGCATGGTTCCTGAGAAACTCAGTGTGGAAACTTGGCCTGGCCAGGGAGCTGTAGGGCAGGAGGCACCGGCTGGGCTGGGCTGGGCTGGGCTGGATGACCCGTAGCACTGACTGGGGCAGGGAGTCCTCATGGGACCTCCGGCATGACTCGTGCTGTAGGGAGATGCCCCTATGGGGTGCAGGTGGGTTAGGAGGGTGGACCCTGCTATCCACCCAGTAAGAGGAGTTGAGGCCCCAGACTGGTGCAGTGGTCAAGGGGGCGGAGAACACAGAAGTTTGCAGGGGACACAAAGATAAAGTCATAGACAGACACTCAGAATGGCTCCAGATCTGTTATGAGCAATGACGTGGTATTAAGATGTCATAAAGATAGAAAAACAGGCACTGAAACTTACTGAAGATCCAGGCTGCCTAGACCCTCCTCACTTGTCTACCATGTTGGAGAAAGATGGGTATGGCAGAGCGAATTCACTGAAAGCGGATAATTCCAGCTGATGTGACCCTTTTTCCCAATCTCCTCTCTTTATGCCAGGTCTACCGGGCTAAAAATTACCTTAAATAATTCATTTTCATTTCCCACACCTATTTAATTGATGACCGTGTAGAGTAAAACAACCGGAAAGGAGATGCAGGAAAAGAGAAGGGGTCCCCTGGGACCCCGGCATCTCCTTTCTTGAGCAAGGAAAGTAACCGTGTTCGCTAGTTCGGTCATTACTTCCTTACCCATTCTGATAGAAGTCCTGGTGTTCCCTTGGCCATTTTCCTAGTGAAGAAACCAAGGACGCTTTGCTGGAGTCGTGGTGACGGGAAGTCGTGTGGTAGAGTGTGTGCGGGACATTATAGGTTACAGAGATGGGTAGAACTCAAGGTAATCACTGTTCCTTCCCAGGTAGACCATTCCATGCTGCCTTCCTGGCTCTGCTTCCTCCTGCCCAAGCGAGTGAGCACCTAGCTACTGCCTTAGATCTGCAAAGGAAGGAAGGACGGGCTAAGAGTTCTTGGGCAGAAACCCTTAACACTTCCGTACACGTTGCATTTGCTAGGTTTGTGTGAGGGCTTCCGAGAGTCAAGGGAGCGGACCCTTCGGTAGCAGGAACTGGACAGAGGGGGGTGAGTTTCTACATCTCAGCCACTTTGCGGTGAGCACCATTGGTCATGCTCCTGAACGTGGTTACCTTGTGTCCTGTGCTTGGGGGCTGGTGACAAACAGGGTGAGCCTTTGTGGAGGAGCATGAGGGAACCCCGTGGTCATGATGGGCTGCCATTTTGGCATTGGGGAGCAATCTTTTCTCAGGCCTCCTGGAATTGCTAGGCTTCCTCGTATCTCAGCTCTAGGATCCACGGTTTCGCGTCCCTACACCCACAGCTGCGTGATCCTGAAATTTTTATCCACCTTACGCTCCCATTTTTCCCATCCCGAGAGTATCTGTTTCTGGGGAAGGTGAGAACTCATCCCACAGCAGAGCCTCGTAGCATCAGCCCGTTCTAGAAACATGTTGTGAGCCTCTCGCTCTGTGAGCTGGGCACCGCGCAAGATGCTAAGCATAGAATGACAAATTATCCGAGGTCCTTGTTCTCCAGGAGAGGAGACAGCTATGTAAGCAGGAAGTGCTGTTGGGTATCTTCAGACTCTGGTGCCGTCGTCTGTAAAAGTGAGATGCTGTGTGTCTATGCCAGAGGCTCCTTGTGAGGACTGAAATGAAAAGCACTTAGAACAGTATCTGGCACATGGTAAGCATGGGGTAAGGGGCGGCTAGAGTTATTTCTGTCATCATGATGCCACTGTTGCCATTAGCACTGACCTACCTCGTGCCCAAGGTAGGTCTGCCGGGTGCAGAATGGAAGGAGGGAGGTAAGGACCCAGGAAGGTTCTTCAGGGCAGGTCATTTTTGAGCTGGATCTTGAAGGGAGAGGAGGAATTGGCCAAGAAGACAAAACAGAGAGGAATGTTCCAAACTGAGAGAAAGTGGAGAAGGCCCAGGGGTGTGCAGACATCAGCTAGTTTGGGGAACGCAGTGGTTCTGGAGGGAAGGGGAGGCCTCGCATGCACACCTTGGGTTTCTCTGTGACGTAGGAGTAGCATCGTGCTGAGCGACGGGAGCCTTGAGGAGACCAGGGAAGATCGTGACAGCCCCATGTGGAGGACGTGAGGGACAAAGGCCACACATTGTGTGGGATTTAGGGGAGGGTGGACACTGAATTTGGGGGCCGGCAAATAGGTAAAATCCACAGGAGAGAAACAGTAGGAGATGCTGATCTACAGTCTTTCGGATATGGTAGGAGAGGCGGGTTTTTTTTTAATGTTTATTTATTTTTGAGAGACACAGAGCGTGAGCAGGGGAGGGGCAGAGAGAAAGGGAGACACAGAACCCAAATCCAAAGCAGGCTCCAGGCTCTGAGCTGTCAGCACAGAGCCCGACGCGGGGCTCAAACTCACAAACTGTGAGATCATGCCCTGAACTGAAGTCGGACGCTTAACCAGCTGAGCCCCCCGGGCGCCCCGGAGAGGCTGTGTTTAACAGGAGAACCAGAGCAGGCTTCAGGAGGGAAAGTGTGAGCATAGAGAGATGACTTAAACATCTAAACGCAGACCATGGGAGCCATGGATGATGTGCCAGGAAGGCGGGCTCTATTTCTATCTCTGGGGTTTAAACAAAGGAGTGACATCAGGTTGGTGCCCTCAGGATGTCACTTTGGCAGAACTGTGGGGGTTAAACTATAGAAGGCCACACGGGAAGCAGACAGATACTTGGAGAAAACTCTAAGTCCCCAGAACCCTGCAGTGCCCCCTGATGTGGATTCCAGCTGTCAAGTTCAGAGAGCTCTGTCTGCATCACACACATGCCGTACGGCCTTCCCCCTCCCCACCATCTTGCTCTTATTGGCTAGGCTTCTCCCAGGCCCACCCACAGCCCACAAGACCCAACCATGCCCCCCACCGGTGCTAGATCATGTCCCGGAATTTGCAAGGCCATCCCAAAGATGCCCCAAGGGCTGGTCTGTCCCGAAGCTCCCCTAAGTTTAGAGCATCTCTGGGAAGCTTCAGAGACATTGTCATGGAACCAAGGGGTGTTGGGTGTGTGCACCTGCCACTGGGGCCCAGGAATGGGTAGTGGAGCCTCTGTACAGTTTGAACAGCCCAACTGTGGATGCCACATGAGTAGGCCAATGAGCCCAGTCACCATGCTCAGACTTCATGGAGGTCAAGTGTGGACGTGAAGAGATGAGCTAAATAGCCCACAGACCGTGGAAGCCTTGCCTCCCCGTGGGGGCACCTGAGCCCTGTGACCACGAATCCTCCTAAAGCATCATCCCCAGGTTCCAGATGAGGGAATTAAGGCTAGCAGTACTGATGTCACTTGTGGAGGGACATGCCATTAGTGGACTTGAACCTAGGGCTGGCTTCTAGTCCCATGCCTGTTAGAAAGTGAATTTGCGGGGCGCCTGGGTGGCGCAGTCGGTTAAGCGTCCGACTTCAGCCAGGTCACGATCTCGCGGTCCGGGAGTTCGAGCCCCGCGTCGGGCTCTGGGCTGATGGCTCAGAGCCTGGAGCCTGTTTCCGATTCTGTGTCTCCCTCTCTCTCTGCCCCTCCCCCGTTCATGCTCTGTCTCTCTCTGTCCCAAAAATAAATAAACGTTGAAAAAAAAAAAAAAAAGAAAGTGAATTTGCAACTACGTGGGTGGAACTAGAGGATATTATGCTAAGCGAAATTGGTCAGAGAAAGACAAATACCCTATGACTTCACTCATAGGAGGACTTGAAGAGACAAAACAGATGAACATAAGGGAAGGGAAGCAAAACTAATATCAAAACAGGGAGGGGGACAAAACACAGGAGACCCTTAAATACAGAGAACAAACAGAGGGTTGCGGGAGGGGTGGTGGGAGGGGGGATGGGCTAAATGGGCAGGGGGCACTAAGGAATCTACTCCTGAAATCATTGCTTCACTCTATGCTAATCAACTTGGACGTAAGGTGTAAATTGAAGAAGAAAAAGAAGAAGAAGAAGAATTAAAAAGAAAGTGCCGGCTGAAAAGGATTATGTTCACATGACAGTGGTAAAATTGTAGACACCATGCCATTTCCTAGAGCAGGTCTGGTTAAAGTTCCAGGGGTTTCTGTGATCACATAGAGCGCATTCACTTCCCCTTCCTGCTGCTGGTGAGCCTAATACTTAGCCTGATGGCCGTGTGACCCACATGGCTAATCCCTGGGTCCCTGAGCTCCCTCGAGGCGGGAAACCAGAGCGGGTGGGTGCTGGGTGGGCGTCACCAACCCTGCTGGTGTCTTCAGTGGGGGCCCGCGTCCGTGCCCACAGTCCCAAGGTGGGTACGAGTGGTGTTCTAGGTCTCTTCCGCCCCCCCCACCCCCCCAGAACTCACGTGTGCCTCTCGCCCTCCTTGTGCTGCAGATCCTGGCGCCCCTGTGAAATTGCCTTGTCTGCCAGTGAAACTGTCCCCTCCGCTACCTCCAAAGAAAGTCATGATCTGTATGCCTGTAGGGGGGCCAGACCTCTCCCTGGCGTCCTACGCGGCCCAGAAGAGCGGCCAGCAGAGCGGGGCCCAGCACCACCACACGGTCCTGCCGTCCCAGATCCAGCACCAGCTACAGTACGGCAGCCTCGGGCCGCACCTGCCCTCCACCACCGGCTCCCTCCCCATGCACCCCTCCGGCTGCAGGATGATAGAGGAGCTGAACAAAACGCTGGCCATGACCATGCAGAGGCTGGAAAGGTAACTGGCGGGGGGGGGGGGGGGGGGGACGGGAGGCAGGGCAGGAGGGGGGTGGGCTCGGCCGGGTAAGGTGGTCGGGATCTGACCATGACTGAGGAATATCAAGACCAGGGTAAGGGCTCATTCTCACTTGGGGTGGGGGGCGGGGGGGGGGGGAGGGGAGTTTGAAAGTAAAACCAGACCGAAAACCGAATGTCAAGGGAAGTATGGAAGAAAAAAAAAATGTCGCCTGTCACATTTATCGGAAAGGAGAAGTGGGACATCTGGATGGCTCAGTCGGTTGAGCATCTGACTCTTGATTTCAGCTCGGGTCATGATCCCAGGGTTGTGAGATCAAGCCCCACGTTGGACTCTGTGCTGACAGTGTGGAGCCTGCTTGGGATTCTCTCTCTCTCTCTCTCTCTCTCTCTCTCTCTCTCTCTCTCTCTCTCTCTCCCTCTCCCTCCCTCTCCCTCTCTCTCTCCCTCTCCCTCTCCCTCTCCCTCTCCCTCTCTCTCCCTCTCCCTCTCCCTCTCCCTCTCTCTCCCTCTCTCTCCCTCTCCCTCCCTCTCCCTCCCTCTCTCTCTCTCTCTGTCTCTGTCTCTCTCTCCCTCTCTCTGTCTCTCTCTCCCCCCCCTCCCCCTCTGCCCCTCTCCCCACTCTCTCTGAAAAAAAAAAGAAAAAGCAACAGATGTATCCACATATGTACTGTATAAATAGCATATGTGTAAATATATAAATACATAGATATATAATACATATTAAACATTTACATTTGTAATAAATTATATATTATATAAAATATATATTTAATGTAAGTTTTAAATATAAATATATTAATATATGTATTTATATGTGAGTATATGTAAGTACATAAATACGTATAAAGAGTAACATATATGTGTTTTATATATAACACATATGCTTCTATAACTCTTAACATTTCTTGAAAACATATACACACAGTTATTAATAGTGGAGGGCACCTGGGTGGCTCGGTTGGTTAAGCGTCCAACTTCTGCTCAGGTCATGATCTCAAGGTTCATGAGTTCAAGCATCACGTGAGGCTCTGTGCTGACAGCTTAGAGCCTGGAGCCTGTTTCGGATTCTGTGCATCCCTCTCTGTCTCTGCCCCTCCCCCACTTGTGCTCGCTCTCTCTCTCTCTGTCTCTCTCTCTCTCTCAAAAATAAATAAACATTAAAGAAATTTAAAAAAAAATAGTGGCTATCCCTCAGATGGGGAGAAGGAGAGAAATTCTTTTATTTGTCTATTACATATATTTCTGTACTAATTTTCTATTTTGTGTATATTATTTTTATGATGGAGAAAGATGATTTGAATATGAAATAAGAAAGGATGGGAGCCGGCAGGACAGCAGTGGAGAAGTAGGGGGCGAGGAGAGGTAGAAAGGCACGCCCTTGTTTTTGCCGATGAAGGAGGCGGGGTGCTGTAGCCTGATTACTGAGCCATTAATGTTTAGCCACACCTGATGCGGCCCCCTCCTTCTCCAGAATCCTCCTCTAGTTACCTTGCTGGGAGATCTGCGAAGAGAATCTGAAGGACTCGTTCTGAATGTGTGTGTGTGTGTGTGTGTGTGTGTGTGTGTGTGTGTGTGTGTGTGTGTCTGTGTGTGTGTTCAAATACCACCCCACTTCTGCCGGATTTCCCAGCGTGATTCCAAGGCATGTTGCTTGACCTAATTCCCTAGCATCACAGGAAGAAAGTGTTGCACTCCACCGTGCAGAAGGTGTCTGGAGTTCAGGACCGTCTGTATCTGTCCCAGAGTAGTGACAGCTGTCAGCTGGGTCCTACAGATGGGAGAATTGTAGTCTGGAGGGCCTGCTGGCCACCAGAGGGCCGGAGGCAAGATGAACCTGGTCAGGAGCTTTCTGATCTAGTGTCCAGACTCTCAGCCATGTATTCTGGGTTTGGGCTCTAATTGATTCCAGAGGAAGTAGTCGTTGCTAGGAACTCTGACGTGGTGGTATATCCACCCTCACTGAAAAAAGATTGCTTTGGCCCCTTACCATCCTTTCCAACTACTGTTATTGTTAATAAGGAAGGTAGTCGTTTCAAATTTGGATGACACTTTTTAGTCTTCGATGGACTATTATCATCTTAATCCTCACATCGGCTAGGGAGGCTGGGTTAGTAGAGAAACTAAGGCAGGCTAAGTGAGCTCCCCAATGCCAGCTTCTCAGAAGAGTGGTCCACAGATTGCTTGTTGGCCATCTGCAACCCTATAGGTACAGAAACTGAGAGCAAGCTTTTAGACACTTTCCTACTGATTGGACAATGATTTTATGTCTGTTGAATATGATAATAGAAAAGGGTTTCATTTTTTATATATTTTCTATCATGTTTTACAAAAGCATCAGTCTGTGATAGATTGAAAATATAAATACCCCAACCAACCGGCCAACAGAACTGGTCCTTCCTCACAGATGTGTTGAAAAGCACCATCCCAGGTAGTAAATCGAGGGGACACATTCCCCAGCCTGGGTCTTCCTAATGCAAATCCAGAACTCTTTCCGCAACAGGACAACTGTTGTCCTGGAGACAGCTAATACTCAACATAATTCCCGATCCCCACGCCGACTATATATCGAGTAAGTCTTCGTATCTCGTAGGAACTTGAATCAATTGAAAGAGATTCTCGCAGGAACTCAGGACAGCATGTTAGTTGCTAAATACGTCTCTACTCAAAGGATGCCACTTTAAGAGTTTCCATGGAAAGTACTAACCAAGTGACACGCTGTTCTTCAGTCATTTCTGCGCGTGTTTGCAGAACATTTCAGTTGAGTGTAGACCAATGGATAGGTCTTTTGGACCCAGACCGGGTCAGGTTCTTTACTGAAATGAATCCAAGAAAACAGATTTGTTCTGTTCCATAATATCACAATATAATGTGGACACAGGGGATAGGAAAGGGAACAGCACGACCAAGGCAGCCCCCTGTGCTCCGTGCTACCCTCAGACTCTTATCACTTCCTGTCTCACTCCCTTCCTGTCTTCGGTCAAGACACAGGGTTGTTCTGATAGACCAGCCAGGACATAGGGAATTCGTGTATATATCACTCTAACAAGATCACCCTCCAGAGAAAGAGAAGCCTACCACCGAAAGAAATAAAGATGGAGAGATTTGGAGGCACCTGGGTGGCTCGGTTGGTTGAGCATCCGACTCTTGATTTTGGCTCAGGTCATGATCTCACGGTTCGTGGGCTTGAGCCCCTCAGTGGGCTCTGTGCAATCAGTGCAGAGCCTGCTTGGGATTCTCTTTCTCTCCCTCTCTCTCTGTTCCTCCCCAACTTGGGCTCTCTGTCTCTCAAAATAATAAATAAATGTAATAAATTTTTTTTAAAAGATGGAGGGATTTTTCTGAGCGTCCAGGAGTCCTGGAAGGATCTGAAGCATTGAAGTCACAGGCCACCTTTTAGTTCAGTGCGGGATCCGCCGCTCTCTCTGGTGATGTTGCCCTTCTTTTTTACTGCCTAAAACTTCTCCCGGTTGCCTGTCAACATGATTTCATTCTTGTTCTGACCAAATTTAACACAGAAAGGAAGAGTTATTTCGCCCTTCTCCCGCCAATTTCCAGTGATCCCAAAAAACACTGAAAGAAGGAAGAGACATTACTGAGCACTTATGCAAAGCGCGTGCCACCTGCGAAGACCCCGGGGTCTCATGGGATGTCACGTGTAGGGCATTGGTGCAGACCTGTGGCCTGATCCTGACGGAACACTATAAGTAATGCGAAAATCGAATGAAGAATTAAGCAGCATCCGTGCCAGACTTTGGGCCATAAATCTGAATACGTTGTCATGTTATCATTGAAAAGGACCATAAAAAGCACCCAGGCAGCCAGCCCACTGGCTACTGCAGTGTTCCTGACCACCTGTCCTCTACTCCCCGTGAGAACAGGAACCTCCCTGGGTCCCAAGATAGCCCACCCCGTTGTCAAGAAGGTACGATTATTACAAAGTTATTTCTTACGTTAGGTCAAAAGCTTTACTTCTCATAACTTATACCCCCTCACTTTTCTTTCCCTGCCTGTGAAAAGCTTCCCAAGCTTTGAAGGTAGCTACCATTGACTTTATGAAGGGCTTCTCTCCTCCGCACGAATAATCCCTAACTCGTTATAATAATCATTTATTGAGATGGCTTCTAGACCGTTTATCGTCTTGTTCGTGGTCTCCCAAGAATACTCTCAATCCGTTCCAAATTACTCTAACCTGAACTTGCTCAATGACACAAAAATGTGACACGGGGTTGGTCGCTCACAGCATTGGCTCACCCGTTCTGGGGGGAGGGGTACAGGAGGAGGGAAGGAACTAGAGACTAAGTTGAAGCAAACTTGAAGGGGGCCGTGTTTATCCGAGGTCACGGGGCTGCCCTCGCCTGCGTGGCCAAGCTGGAGGCCGCCCCCGCGTCACGGTAGGCGTCTAGGATCCAAAATCGTAAACTGCTGGGATTTCAGCCTGACGCCTTTTCTTTTT
This sequence comes from Lynx rufus, assembly GCF_022079265.1. NCBI lineage: Eukaryota > Metazoa > Chordata > Mammalia > Carnivora > Felidae > Lynx > Lynx rufus. The sequence goes on from NW_025814878.1 coordinate 130,911,764, forward strand.
GCCTTTGATTCGAGGGACTTAGTCCATCCAATCAGTTGTCTTGTTACATGGCACGCCCTGAAAGTGTCCAAGAGGCAGTAGTGAATGTTACACCAGATTCCATGGAAAGTCACCCTTCAGTGGCCCCTAAAAGGCACATCGCAAATCGGTTTGATCCAGTCTTGTTGGAGATTTTGTTTTTGTCGGTTTCCTGAAATCACATGGTCTTCGTTTCCTTTCCTGATGATTCGTATCTTTTTTGAAAGTGATGTTTTATCATTCCAGGTATCATGTGGTTTTTAATACCTGCAGTACGCTCTGTGATCTAGTTGACATAAATCCTGGAATTCAGACCTAAAATCGTAATCAGCCACTAATTTTCTCATCTTACTTCAGTTCATCGGTTCCTTGTCCTCTGGCTTCCCTATTAGTAAAATGACGATGGGAGGGGCGCCTGGGTGGCTTAGTTGGTTAGGTGGCCAACTCTTGATTTCAGCTCAGGTCATGATCTCACAGTTCGTGAGTTTGAGTCCCACATCAGGCTCCGCACTGATGGTGCAGAGTCTGCTTAGGATTCTCTGTCTGTCTGTCTCTCTCTCTCTCCCTCCCTCCATCCCTCCCTCTCTTCTACCCTTCCCACGCAGTCTCTCTCTCAAAATAAGTAAACTTAAAAAAAATTTTTTTTAATGTTTATTTTTGAGAGAGAGGGACACAGAGCACAAGCAGGGGAGGGGCAGAGACAGAGGGAGACACAGAATCCGAAGCAGGCTCCAGGCTCTGAGCTGTCAGCACAGAGCCTGATGTGGGCTCGAACCCACAAACCGAGAGATCGTGACTTGAGCTGAAGTCAAACGCTTAACCGACTGAGCCACCCGGGCGCCCCTTAAGGGAATACACTTTAAAGGATTCCTGCTTAATTAAGGAAAAGGAAAATTCATACTTCCAATTGCTCAGGCCAGAAATCTGGACATCAACCTTAACGCCCTTCTTTATCTTGTATTTCATGTCTGATGGGTCTGCAAATCCTATCAGGTCTATACTGAGAGCCACTTTGTACCTGCTCCTGCTACCCAGTGGCCTAACCTCCACTGTCCCTCCCTCCTGGTCTCCTGTTTCCATTCCTTCCCCTTCAGTCAGACAGACAATGTGTAACAAAAATCAGATCATGACATGGGGTGGCCTGGGTGGCCCAGTCGGTTAAGTGTCCGACTTCGGCTCAGGTCACGATCTCACGGTTCGTGGGTTCGAGCTCCACATCGGGCTGTGTGCTGACAGCTCGGAGCCTGGAGCTCTGCTTGGGATTCTGTGTCTCCCTCTCTCTCTGCCCACCCCCCGCTCGCGCTCTGTCTTTCTCTCTCTCTCTCAAAAATAAACATTAAAAATTTTTTTTTCAAAAATCAGATCATGATTGAATTCGTTTTCGAGAACGGCCATCACAAGGGACCGCAGACTAGGGCACTTAAACGACAGAAGTTTCTGTGCTCACAGCTCTGGAGGCTGGAAGTCCAAGATCAAAGTGTCACAGGGCTGGTTTCTCCTGAGGCCTCTCTCTCCTTGGTTTGTAGATGGTCATCTTCTCTCCTGATCTCTGCTCAGGACCTGTCCCACTCCATAACCTCATGTTAGATAGACTGAAGTAGGTTGTTAACTCTAATGTGAACGTTTCTGGAAATATGGCTGTATGAGCAAGTCCAGACCAGTGATGGTCAACCAGATGCCGAAAGGCTTCCAGAACCATGCTGAACTCTCAGCAATGCTTATTGATTACCACATGCCAAGCATTGTGGTAGTCACACAATAACATCTGTGGCCTTTCCTTTAAAATAATAATATTGATAAGTGTAGGGATATGACTAGTTTAGTGTGCTTGCTTGTAATGTCCCCATTTTTATATTTATATATTAGCTGGGGATTAAGTTACTACCTGTCAAGAATATTAAAAAAAAAAAAAAGAAATAACTTCAACTTTGGACAGAAGCAAATGAAATCAGTAGCCCCCGCCCCCAAGATTCCTTCAATCTTTCGAATCCCACTATTCCAGAATTAGAGAACTTTCAAAGGGCACAGCTGATTCATAGTCCTAGGATAAATCCATTCCATGGTGACAAGTACTTTTTTTTCATGTGACCTCCAGGGTCACAGGGAATTCTAAAGAATAATTCATGGTCCTGAACTAGATGATTTCCAAGGGGTTTTTTTGTAGCCGTAACAGTCTAATTACTGCTTGTGTTAATAACGCTTCCGTCTACAAATCAGAGTGTTCTGTGATGGTAAGCAGATGTACGTTGGTGCCCTGGCAAGGACGAAACTGAGCACCTAAATGTCATTTGCGTATAAAGTAGCACTGGTTTGAAGAAGTTCAGTGTTTTGTTCGTCACATATGAAACAACGTGCGTTTTTAAAGAAATGCGTTTCCGGGAAAGGACTTTCCTCCTCGTATTGATGACCGTATTTGTCCCTGACCTCAACACCGGTATCGTCAGCCTCCTACTTTAGGTCATATCTTTGTGAAGCATACATTTATCTTCAAGTGGTGGCACGTCGGCAGTGTTTTATAATTTAACTCTCATTCTAAGGGGGGCGTGACGTGATTTCAGTGCAAGGTGAGGTCACTGGGAGCAAGACCGATCTTCCCCTGCGAGGTGAGGGACAGACTGCTTAAAAGGAAGGTTAATGAGACCGCGCAAACCATTGGCATCTTTTGAAGTCTTGAGAGGATAAAAAAAAGGGAAGTATATTTTCAAAAGAGAATCTGCTCCTGAATTCCTAAGTGTGCGTGAGCAGAAACCCTGCTCTTGCCCGATGCATGACTGTTGATTCTTTGGTCTTCTCAGAAACCGTTGTCCGGGAAGATTTTTCAGGCAAAAAATACAAAAACGCTAAAGGAAGTGTTTTGATAAATTCATGGGCAATATCCATAATGACTGGTTGATGAAAAATGGCCAGGGTTTAAGTATAGCCCTAGTTAAAACCGCCACCCCCAGCATTGACCGATAGGAAGCTCACCACACCAGCATTATCCTCTGAGAAAGCAAACCGGTTTCTCCATTCAGCTGATGAGGAACCAAACCTGGTGTGTGAGACCCTGGTGAGTGGCCCAACCGGGTCTCAAGCATAGGCCTCCTCACTGCACGTCCTACCCTCCTGGCATCCAGCCAAGCGTGACCCAAGACTCCTGCTGGTGTCTGCGGACAAAGTCGTGTGAGAAAGCCACCACTGTTTGGCTCCTCCGTCAGGACCGGAGGATGCTGGGAAGGGTGGGCTGCGGGTCAGACTGGGTGTGCCTTAGGGTTTTCTTTTCTGACACCCAGCCCAGACAGGATTTCAGAAATGTGGGTCCCTGGTCCTCGTAAAGGGCAGAGAAAGGGTTGTGAATGAATTAATTTAAATTCATCACCACTGCTGGGGAGAACGAAGCTCCAAACACATTCTCCACTCGAGAAGGCTCAGACCCTAGTCTATATATAGAACGGCATAGTTTCCTGCTGACTAAAGTCCCACCAAAAAAAACCCCACAAAGAACAAAGCTCTGATGTTGAGTTTCTTATCTTAGAAGGCCACGATAAAACACACAAAGCGAGCCTGCTTGCCTAAAATGAAGCCGATTAACGATTTTCTTGGATTTCAGTGGTTATTTCTGTCACTCTTCAGCCTCGGGCGCTGCAACTTGTACCCTAATTTCTCACACGTTTTTGGTCTCCAGGAAGAAAACCGTTCTCTCTCCCGTCCGAAAACTCTCTTTGTAACTCGTGGGCCCCAGAACTCAAAAGCTGTTCCTCTGGAAGTCTCATTTCACTTTCAGTGTTACATTTGTAGATAATCAATTTTCTCTGTCCTTCGAGGAGATTAACTCCGTCTTAAAAACTTTAACGAAGCGTTGCGTCTGAAATCCGATGCCAGAAAGCGGTCTCTCCTTATTACACGTTTTCCTTCAGTAAGGGATGATAAAATGGTCCCCAAGTATTTTCAAGGAAGATTAGGATTTAAAATAGACGGTTTTTAATTTCAAAACCTGTCCCCATTTTCCTAAAAGAGTATCAAAGGTGTTTGATAATCCCCCGACGCATGGATGAGGCCCGTTAACCTCTGCCCGTTAACCATGTGATGGAGGTAAAGCTATGATTATGAAGCTTCCTTGTCAAGAGGCCAACTGTGGTCATGACCCTGAATTCTTGTAGAGGTTTTGGCATGCATTTCTTTATGAATTATTAAAAAAAAAAAAAGCTCTTTCTCCCTTACCAGTAGTAAACATGACAGATAAGACAGGCTCTTAATTTTCAAAGTCCAAGGATTTCTTAGAAACATGTGACTATTTAAATGATAGGAAAATGGCGGAGGGGAGGTGGATGGAAATCTGAGGGATGTGTTTGTAATCTCAATCTGTGTGTTTCCTACTTGGCTTACTAAGAGTCAAAAGGGGGAGTCGGATTTTCCAAAGACTCGATCAATGTTATTCTTCTTGGAGATAGGACTGAGTGAGCAAATAAAACTTTTCACTTCTGCAATGTATCATGGGGACACGACGAAGGAGCAGAGAGTTGGAAACGTATGCTTTTTCTGATGTAGGACTGCCCTTTTGCTCTCAAGCTTTTAGACGTTTTCTGTTTTCAGTGTGTTGAAAGCAGTAGGCATCCCGTTTGAGGTAAATTCTTCTTTATACTCTCCTGTTGGTTCATTTTTTTTTTTTTTCCTTGAGGGAAGATACCATTTTTGGTCAACGAAGGCAAAACAGCGTCCGCATCCTTGTGGGCTTATGTTTCAGTGGAGGAGACTGATGAAAACATAATGTGCTTAAAGCAGGGAGGGGGCACTGAAGAAAAATAAGGCAGGGAAGTGGGACGAGATGATGGTGAGGCCTTTCTACCCTCAATGATATAGGCATCAATGTGGCCACAAGACACCCACTGCATTCCCCCTTTTTAGTGACAGCACTGCATTATCCAAGGCTGGATTATTCAGCCTCTCAGTTATTCTCCTCTCTCTTGCGTCCTCTTCTGCCTGAACACCTACTCACCCTGAAACTATTATGCTGCCTGAGTCCAGAATTCAGACCTGCTTCTGTGTTCCATAATAGCCTTGGGGCTCTTCAAAGCAAAATTCCTAGCAAGAGAGTAGTTGGGTTCTGTGAGCATCTCTTATCCTTGCTTTTTGATAGATGGAAAATTATGTTTCCCAGTGTGTTTTCTGGAATTTGGGGTGCAGACGGCATTTCACAGCACGTACATGTACAAGAAAATCGTCGTCATCGAGGGTTCTCTGGGACAAGACGGCATGGGTGATGCCGAGGGCACAGGCTCAGGACATAAACCCACGTTTATGTCCCTGCCGTGATCACAACCACGCGATCACTTGTTTTCTGAGAAACGTAATGCCCTCGTCCGTAAGATCATAACAGTACCCTTCCTAACTTTGCAGCGTTTTGTGCAAATTAAATGAGATGATGAACATTTACACAGCACTTTTCTAGGGCCCTTAAAGGACCATTTGTGTTAGCTATTGTCATTTTTTGGCAGGATGCCCCCCACTCCTTCATCCTGAGCCGTGGAGCCCCTGCTATCTTTAATGCGTAGAATGGAAATAGTCAAAATGGCACAGCTGTCCGATGTGTCGTAAATATCATTGCATGTTCATCCCTAAGACATTTGCTGAAAAAATTACAACATTTGGAGCTACGTGAAGGGGAAACAGAATCTCCTCTTTTTCCCCATCCCTGGAGAATAATTTAGGGCCTTTGGTGTTTATTTAAATTCATTATAGAATGTCATAGAAGAAGAAACCACCTAGATTTCATCTAGCCCAACTACCTCACCTTACAAGACAGTCTAACTCTGGACAGTCTTAATGGAAGTGACCTGATAGGCTGTGAGTATAAAATTGGAAAATGTGAGTATAAAATTGGAAATGATCTGGGTGGCTCAGTCGGTTGAGTGTCCGACTTCAGCTCAGGTCATGATCTCGTGGTTCGTGGGTTTGAGCCCTGCTTCAGGCTCTGTGCTGACAGCACAGAGCCTAGAGCCTGCTTCGGATTCTGTGTTTCCTTCTCTCTCTGCCCCTCCCCTGCTCACACTCTGTCTCTCATAAATGAATAAATGTTTAAAAAAAATTTTTTTAATTAGAAAACATAATGACCTTAACTCTTTCTTACACGTGTTCTGTGCTCACGTAGTCCCAAGATGGAAGGCACGTGGGTACCATGACATTCTTCCTTGCCGAGATCTCTTTGCCTTATCTCAGATTATTTTCTTAGGGAAACACTCTCTAGATCACAGTTTCCAAAACCTTAATTCTCCTTCCACAAGGATATTTTCCCTACGAGGGCAAGGCTCTAAAGGTCACGGGGATCGTTATTTTATGAATTAAATCATAGATACGATGCGTCCTACTCTGATTCCAGGAGACTTCAGTTCAAATATTTGCCTGACTTTTCCATCAGTTCCAAAAGCATGCACAAAAACGGGGCTGGGGGATAAAGATAATTAATAACCCGCCTCCATCAGCGATGCTCACGGTAGGTGGGGCAGGGGGTAGATGCATAGACACATAATCACAACGTAAGGTGACCAGTGCTCTCTCAGAGGTGGGCTCAGGGCCTGGAAGCAGAGAGAAGGGCCTGGTTTCTATTAGAAAAGTCAGAAAAGGTTGCTCAAAAGCAATGGCACATGAGCTATCCCCGAAGGGAGGGGAATGCCCCAGGCCACACTCCAAAGGGATAGTTCTGAGCCTGAGTGATGGCAGGAACAGAGAGGAGGCAGGAAGGCTCCCAGTGTGCTTGGGAAGCAGCAAGCGGCCCAGTGTGGCCGGCTCTGGGGTGAAGAATAGTAACAGAGAAGGTTGAAAGGAAGCATAGGACCATCTCATGAGGCGTCCCCCTCGTCCAGGCCACAGGGGGTGGACTTTATCACGGTGACAGTGAGACCCTTCAGAAGTCTCCAGTGGGAGAAGTACCCCATCAGAGCTGTCTGGCAGCCCTAGAGATGGTGGGGAGGGGAAGGTTCTGGAAGCAGGGAAAGGTTCAAAGCCATAGCAGGACTTCCGCTTCTGCCTGGGCAGTGGTACGGTGACGTCAGTAAGGGGTAAGGTTCTGCTGTCTTACTGCCTGAGATCGGTAACGCTTGCACCACTGCAGCTGTGACCTTGGCCGTGTGCCTCACTTTTTCTCTCTAAAACGGGGGGATGACAGTAGTACCTACCCAACAGGGTTGTTGCGAGGCTTGCCTGAACCAGTATGTGGCACAGGGGGAGCTGTTAAAATGTCAACTGTTACCCTCTTTGTGTGCAGTAGTATGGTAACGGTAAAGGAAGGTTCCAATCGGGAAGCAGGGATTAGAGGCTTTATGTTTACCTGTGGTTCTAGTTCCCAGGCAGCTAACTGGGGAGAGGAACCTCGAACACAAACCACAGGCAATGAGATCCCTCTGAATGCCAAGCAAACTCAGTGCTCCATCCCAAGGAGTTTTGCTGTGAATGGTCTAGAAGGGATCTTATTACATGAGTCAGCTTTTTCCTCCAGGAGTTTGACCGGGTCCCCAGTTGGTGTGGTGACTCTTTCGGGCCACTGGGGTGTCATTTTGTAAATCACTGACCTGGCTCACTCAAGAGCCCGCTCGGAGCTCTTGCATTGGTGGGGTGACCGCTCAGGGCCTGGAGCAGGGATGCAGGGAATTTCTGCAGTGGACGTCTGATAGCATCAGTGGGATGGCTGCACCCTCAAGGACCAGCCTGGGACACAGCAGGTCAAGAACTTAGGAGAAAGGATCCGGACGGTTCCTGATCATTCAGCGGCTGCTGTGGATTCCCAACGGTCGTTGCCACGGGTGCCTTGGAGAGACTTACATGGTACCACTCTGAGGACACGGCAAGTAGCAAAGCTGTTGTGGATATCCTGGGCCAGTGGCTCCCAAATGGGCAGTTTTGCCCCCACGGGAATTTTGGCAATGTCAGGTGATATTTTCGGTTGCCACAAGTGGAGAAGGTGCCACTGGTATCTACTGGGTAGAGACCAGGGACGCTGCTAAGCCCCCTGCAGTGACCCTCACCACAAGGACTTGTCTGTCCGGCCCGAATGGGAATCGTGCCGATGCCGAGAAAATCTGGTCTAAGCCATTATTTAGCTAAAATGTGAGATATGCATTCTTGGTAGCACATCAGTTGAGCGTAGGACAACTTTTCTCTAAAAGTTTTTAACAGTCGCGTATTTAGTTTAACCTAAGTTCTAAACACACATAATAATTAGCACATAAAACCCGTGGTTACAAAGCTGTTGCTTAAGATGAGGCTGAAATGGTGTTTGTGTTCTTTATTTATGTTTTAGTTTGGGAAGAGACAGAGGGGTACCTGGGTGGCTCAGTCAGATGAGCATCAGACTCTTGATTTCGGCTCAGGTCACAATCCAGGATCATGGAATCAAACCCTGCATCGGACTCCACACTGAGCATGAAGCCTCCTTACGATTCTGCCTCTCTCTCTCTCTCTCTCTCAATCTGCCCCTCTTCCACTCACGCGCTCTCTTTCTAAAATAAAAAAAATAGTATAAATGGACTTCAAATATGGCGGGCACGCGCACACACACACACACACACACACACACACACACACACACACACATGAAGTGAGTGTAGGTGTGATCAAGGTTAGGAAACGTTGGTTTAAGCCAGGGATCAGAAAAGCTTGTTGTTTTTCCATTGACTGTATTCCTCATGCGGTCCTTTCATCCCTGTGACCTCTTCATTTCCGTAACTGGAAGCCTGTACGTCCCACTCCCCTTCACCCATTTGCCCATCCCCCCCACCCATCTCCCCTCTGGCAGCCACCAGTGTGTCCTCTGTATTCATGGGTCTGTTTCTGCTTATTCGTTCTGGTTTTTAGATTCCACGTATAAGTGAAATCATATGGTATTTGTCTTTCCCTGACTTCTTTCACTTAGCATAATACCCTCTAGGTTTATCCATGTTGTTGCAAACAGCAAAAATCTCACTCTTTTTTATGGCGGTGCATTATTCCATCGTGGAGATACAGATATATGTCTGTCTGTCTGTCTATATAGATGTATATACCACATCCTTTTTATCCATCTATTGAAGGACACCTAGGTTACTTTCATGTCTTGGCTATTTTAAACAATGCTGCAATAAACATACCAGGCATACATGTGTTCGAATTCATGTCTTCACTTTCTTTGCGTAAACACCCAGTAGTGGAGTAGGGTAGTTTTATTTGTTTTTTTTTTTTTTTAATTTACGTTTATTTATTTTTGAGAGCGAGGGGGAGACAGAGCATGAGCAGGGGAAGGGCAGAGAGAGAGGGAGACACAGAATCCGAAGCAGGCTCCAGGCTCTGAGCTGTCAACACAGAGCCCGACGCAGGGCTCGAACTCACGAACTGTGAGATCATGATCTGAGCTGAAGTCGGACGCTCAGCCGACTGAGCCACCCAGGCACCCCTGGGTAGTTTTATTTTTTAATTTTATTTTTAAGATTTTGAGGAACCATGCTGTTTTCCACTGTGGCTGCACCAGTTTGCATTCCCACCAACACGGCATGAGGGTTCCTTTTTCTCCACATCCTCACCAACACTTGGTATTTTTTGCCACACCATTCTGACATGTGTAAGGTGATACCTCATTGTGGTTCCGATTTACATTTCTCTGATGATAAATGATGTTGATCATCTTTTCAGGTGTCTGTTGGCCATCGGATGTCTTCTTTGGAAAACTGTTCAGACCCTTTGCCCATATTTTAATTGGTTTGTTTGTTTGATATTGAGTTGTAGAAGTTCTTTATATATTTTGGTTATTAACCCCTTGTTGGATGTGTCATTTGCACATATCTTTTCCCATCCAGTAGGTCGCCTTGTTTTATTGATGGTTTCCTGTGCTGTGCAAACGCTTTTTCTTTTGGTGTATTCCCAATGGCTTAATTTGCTTTTGTTTCCTTTGCTTGAGGAGACAAATCCAGAAAGTTGTTGCTAAGGCCAAAGAGAGCCCTACCTATGCTCACTTCTAGGATTTTTATGGTTTCAGGTCTTACATTTAGGTCCTTAATCCATTTTCAGTTTATTTTTGTGTATATTGTAAGAAAGTGATTCAGTTTCATTCTTTTGCATTTGGCTCTCGAGTTTGCCCAGCAGCATTTATTGAAGAGATGGTCTTTTCTCCATTGTATAGTCTTGCCTCCTTTGTTGTAGACGAATGACCATTAAAGCGTGTGTTTATTTCTGGGTTCTCTGTTCTTTTCTGTTGATCTGCATGTCTGTTTTTGTGCCAGTACCATACAGCTTTGTAGTATATCTTGAAATCTGGGATTATGATCCCCCCACCCCCACCCCAGCTTTGTTCTGCTTTCTCAAGATTGCTTTGGCTCTTTGGGGCCTTTTGTGGTTCCACACAAATTTCAGAAAACATTTTCTGATAGTTCAGATAGTAAATATTTGAGGCTCTATTGCAACTACTCACCTCTGCCTTTTGGAGCAAAAGAGGCCAAGGCAGTCAGCGTGATGAGGTCCTCAGATGAGTCAACAGATGAGTCCCTTTCCCAACCTGACCCCTTACAATGCAGCGTCCAAGATGAAGCCTTTAAACTCCATGCCCAAGGGTGGCCTGACTGTGGCAAGGTAGAACACTATTACTTACTCTGGTTAGTAAGATTTAAAATACTTACAAAGAAGTAATGCTATCTTGTACACGTTTCCTCCACCTTGCACATGTACAGTTAGTGGGGTTTGTCTTTAATGTAAGTTCACAGTCTTCCCAGTATCCCAATTCAGTTTTTAGGTACAGCGTACTAAAACATGATGAGTTCAAATTCCCACCCCCTTCTGTACGACCTGGGTCCTCACGGGCCTATTAATTGCCCTCCCAGAGCCTCACTTTCCTGCCTACCAAAACAAGGATAATGACACTTCTCCTGCCGAGTTGTTATAAAGATGAAATGAGATGCCAGATGTGGAAGTTTCTAGAACAGTGGACAACCCGACCAGTAAATGTTCACTTTTTCCACTCCCTCCTTTCCTTCTCTTCCTCACTTCTTCCACATATTTGATGAGGATGCCCCCTTTTTGTCGTTAAGCCATTGATGAAAGTGCCTGCCCTTCAAGGAGACTACAGCTTGGCTGGGGAGGGGAGGCAGCAAGCAAACAGATGATCACAGTTTTCGCAGTGGTGGAGTCCCTGGAGAACATAGGCATCACCTCAGGCATCGCCTGACACAGATATTAAAAGCTGCATAAAATTAACCCCGTGGAGGTGGGAGGGGAGCACATTCCAGGCCAAGAGCATGTAACACGTCGTTGCATGTGGCTGAGGGGTAAGTTACATGGCGATGGGGAACAGGGAACGAGGGTGGGTTTAATAATATGGGTCCAAAGGATACAGGAGTGCTGATGCATAGAGGCACATGCACCCCAGTGTTTCTAGCAGTGCTTTCAACAATAGCCAAATTATGGAAAGAGCCTAAATGTCCATCAACTGATGAATGGATAAAGAAGATGTGGTTTATATATACAATGGACTACTACTTGGCAATGAGAAAGAATGAAATCGTGCCATGTGCCGCAACGTGGATGGAACTGGAGGGTATTATGCTGAGTAAAATAAGTCAGAGAAAGATATCGTATGTTTTCACTCATATGTGGAGCTTGAGAAACTTAACTGAAGGCCATGGGGGAAGGGAAGGGGGAGAAAATAGTTACAGAGAGGGAGAGAGGCAAACCATTAAGAGACTCTTAAATACAGAGAACAAACTGAGGGTTGATGCGGGGGCAGTGGATGGAGGAAATTGGTGATGGGCATTGAGGAGAGCACTTGTTGGGATGAGCACTGGGTGTTGTATGTAAGTGATGAATCACGGGAACCTACCCCCAAAACCAAGAGCACACTTTACACACTGTATGTTAGCCAACTTAACAATACATTACATTTTGAAAAATAATAATAATATGGGTCAAGTTGTGCAGGGTCCTGCACATCATGCTGTGTTTAAACTATTGCTCCCAGGCCGATGGTTTTCACTTCTCTTTAACAGTGAGAACTTTTCCTGGGAGCAGATCTGCTAAGTGACAACTCTAATATAGAAAACCAGCCTTTACTAAGACTGATGTTCGGCTAGGTGTTCCCCTTCCTGCCCACAAACGCCAGGGGTGGAGGCCAGATGTAATCAGGTGGTCCGTTTACGTTGATTTAGTTCTTGGCCTTGACTAGTATAGCTCATAAGGTAACTGGATTTTCCCTTTGTGTCACTCTTGGAGCATTGGTTTTGTGGACGGGGCAGGTATTCAGAATCCTAATGGGCGAAGCAAGACGATCTGGGGTTTTGGCAAGTTGCCCTGACAGCGGTGTGAACAGTCTGAAGCTGAGAGTACTTTGAATCCACTTGGAAGGCCATTTCTCTAAATACCAGGAGAGGGCCTCGTTTACAGGCACGTCACATGCACGAACCCTCCTCTTACGATAGGTTTACCTAATTTTGCCCAAGGGGACTGGGGCTCAGAGAGGTTAAATAATTAGCCCATTGTAAAGATTTGACAGTCAGTGGCAAAACTTGAACTCGGGTGTGTATATCTTGACTCCTCAGACTGAGGTCCCATAACAAACTTTCCAGCCTCCCCTCAGCTAACTCTCCTCTCCTTTGTTTTTTCTTGCTGCCCTTTGGCTCCCCAGTGACCCGATGTGTGGGATTATCTGGGTATTTGCCTTCTACCCAGCACCTTTCCTCACATACCGCTGGCAGCCAGTGGATATTTATGAATCAGACCCTTCTGATGGATGCACCTCGCTTCCCGGGAGGCACCTTTTTTATCCTTTGTATATCCTTGTGGTAAATTAGACATTCTATCACCTGCTAGATGCATACTTCAGCAAGATGAAGTGATTGGCCAGGCGGGGTCTTCAGAAGTATCTCGAGGGCCCCCAACAGGTGCTTGCCGATCACCATGACCAGTCCCTGTTTCACGAGGTGGGTGGCCTAATGCCTCGCACCTGCCACCGTGGCCGGCGGGCCCTCCTTACGGTCCTGTCCTCGAGGCCTCAGTCTCCCCTGCACCAGTTGTGAAGGAGGAGAAACCACGGCCTCTTGTTTATCACGGCCTAGCCGTGAGGCTGAATCTCTTACCTTCCTTTGCACGATCTTTCTCCTTTCTTCATCCTCTGGAGACAATTTGGAGCCTTCTGTCTTTTAAATTTTTTTTTAGCATTTATTTATTTTTGAAGGAGAGAGAAAGAGTGTGAGTGGGTGGAGGGGCAGAGAGAGAGAGAGGGGGAGACACAGAATCGGAAGCAGGCTCCAGGCTCCGAGCCATCAGCACAGAGCCCGATGCGGGGCTCAAACTCACAAGCCGTGAGAGCATGACCTGAGCTGAAGTCGGAAGCTTAACCGACTGAGCCACCCAGGTGCCCCTGTTTTTTTTTTTTTTAATTTTTGCTATGCGCTTCCTAATTTGCCTACAGTGAACTTAAATGGTTTTCATAATGAAGCAAACCATTTTTAATTAAAATATATATTTTATCTGAATGGGTTCAATTTAAGAGGTCAAGCCAAGAACGTCATCATTGTCCCCTGGACAACTGATCTACGAAATAACCAGACTGACATGACCCGTGGCTGCTGAGAGTCTGACACTGTCCTTGGGAGAGGAATCCCTCTAAGGCATCCAGGACCCTGTTGACCCTGATGGTCACACATGCATCTCCAGCCTCGTGGTCCCGCCTCTACTCTTCCTCTACGTCTCTGTCCATGACATTCAAAATTATTTCAATCTCCTGGGGCACCTGGGTGGCTCAGTTGGTTGAGTGTCTGACTTTAGCTCAGGTCATGATCTCATGGTTCATGGGTTTGAGCCCCGCATCGGCTCTGTGCTGACAGCTCAGAGCCTGGAGCCTCTGTCGGATTCTGCGTCTCCCTCTCCCTCTCTCTCTGCCCCTTCCCCGCTCTCTTCTCCCTCTGTCTCAAAATAAATAAACATTGAAAAAATAAAAAAAAAAAACTATTTCAGTCTCTGCCACACTCAGCCCCTCCCAGTCATTGCTGTGTAGCTTTGAAAGCCAGAACCTCCTGCGTTCTCTCTTTCTTTCCTGGATCCCTAGCTTTCCCCTCAAATCGGTGCTTTTACTCCTTCTGTGAAACATGTGGGTGTGCAAAGGAACCTTCCTCTGACACTTGGAGATGTGTGTCTTCACCGTAAATATTTCTGGAATTCAAATTATTTCAAAAAAAAAAAACGTGTTTTTATGTTTCTAAATTGTGATGCATCCGCAAGACAAAAACATTGTTACCATGCTAACCATTTTAACGGGTACAGCGGACGAGCATTAGGTCGATCCACACCGCTGTGAAAGCCTCATCCCCATCCGTCAGGAAGTTCTGCCCTGAAATGTTTAGCTAGGAGATAAGAAATGGGACTTGAAATGCCCGGCAGACCCTTCGTCCCTGAGGACGGGGACATCGGAGTTTTAGAAAGGTTCTGATGCATTTATGTGACATGTTAGCCAGAATTAATGGTCTGTCTGCTTCTTGCCTTCGAACAGCTCTGAGCAGCGGGTCCCCTGTTCCACTTCTTACCACAGCTCTGCTTTGCACTCCGCTGATGGCGTCACAAAAGCAGGACCTCTGGGCCTTCCAGAAATAAGACAAGTGCCAACCGTCGTGATTGAATGTGATGACAATAAAGAAAACGTGCCTCATGAATCCGACTACGAAGACTCTTCCTGCCTCTACACAAGAGAAGAGGAAGAGGAGGAGGAGGAGGAGGAGGGTGACAGCTCTCTGTATACCAGTGGGTACCCGCCCCCCCCCAGCTCTTCCCCGGGGAGGGGGGAGGGCGGGGCTCATGGGGGGAGCTGCCCTCCGCTCTGGGTTCCAATCCGGGCGTCCACTGGCCCGGGGTCATAGGGCAGCTCAGTGAGGAAGATGAAAGGGTAAATGTCCCCCAGGGACCCTCATAGCTGCAAAACTTGCACCATCACGCTGCTCCTTTCTTATCTCCTAGGTGGCTTTTTCTTCTTCTGACTGCTTCCCTTGGGATCCGACCCCGTTTCTGGAAAAAAAAAATGAGGGAGGGACCCTGAAACTCAGTTCCAGTCCACAAAGTACTCAGAAATACTAGCCACTGTGTATGCAACAAATTCATTTGTAAATGTACCTCGGTGTTCCAGAAGGCCTGAATTTAAATTTCTCGTTTAAGGCCTTCACCTGCGCCAAAGACCCAAGGGAAGCAAGGGAAAAAAAGAAAGCGAAGCCCCAAAGCTGTCATTCTGGCCGTGAATAGTAAATTGTAGTTAAGTGAGTACGCACTGATTATTTGGCCAGCTTTTTTTTTTTTTTTGTAAGTTTTTCATGTTTGTTTATTTTGAGACAGAAAGCAAGCAGGGGAGGGGACGAGAGAGAGGGAGAGCGAGAGAGAGAATCCCGAGCAGGCTCTGTGCTGCGAGCTCAGAGCCCGATGTGGGGCTGGATCTCAACAAACCGTGAGATCATGACCCGAGCCGATATCGAGTGTCAGGTGCTTGGGGTGCCCGGGTAGCTCAGTCGGTTAAGCGTCTGACTTCAACTCAGGTCATGATCTCACGGTCCATGAGTTCGAGCCCCACGTCGGGCTCTTTGCTGACAGCTCGGAGCCTGGAGCCTGCTTTGGATTCTGTGTGTCCTTCTCTCTCAGCCCCTCCCCTGCTCCTGCTCTGTCTCTCTCTGTCTCAAAGATAAATAAACATTAAAAAATTTTTAAAAAGAGAGAGTCAGGTGCTTAGCCAACCCAGCCACCCAAGCACCCCTATTTGGTCAACTTTTTAATGAAGTTCCATAATAGCAACCTTTTACTGAATATATACCGTGTGCCTGCCAGTATGCTAAAATCTTATTGTCTTATGTGCATCTTACAACACCCGGTGGCATGGGTACTGTGGTCCCATTTCACAGATAAGGAAGAATAAAGAGAGGAAAGGAACTGGCCCAGAGCCTCACATCTGTCTAAGAGGCAGTGCTAGGATTTGATGCCCTCTAGGTCTCATTCCCAGGCCCTTATTCTAAGTCCAGTGGGGCTCAGTCGCTTGAGCAGTTGTCTTTGGCTCAGGTCATGATCTCACTGTTTTGAGTTCGAGCCCCACAATGGACTCCGTGCTGATCATGCACAACCCCCTTCGGTTCCTCTGTCCTCCTCTTTCTCTGCCCCTTCCCCGCTCATGCTCTCTCTCTCAAAAATAAATAAACATAACATAACATAACATAACATAACATAACATAACATAACATAACATAACATAAAAAAGACAAGACCAGGGCACCTAGGTGGCTGTTATTTGAGCATCTGACTCCGGCTCAGGTCATGATCTCGCCGTTGGTGGGTTCGAGCCCCGTGTTGGGCTCAGTGCTGACAGCTCAGAGCCTGGAGCCTGTTTCAGATTCTGTGTCTCCCTCTCTTTCTGCCCCCCCCCTCATGCTCTGTCTCTCAAAAATGAAGAAATGGTAAAATTCTTTTTTTTTGAATGTTTATTTTGAGGGAGAGAGAGAGACAGAGTGTGAGCAGGGGAGGGTCAGAGAGAGAGAGAGAGACAGAGAAACTGAAGCAGGCTCTGGGCTCTGAGCTGTCAGTACTGAGCCCAACGTGGGGCTCAAACTCACGAACATGAGATCATGAGCCAAAGTCAGATGCTCAACCGACTGAGCTACCCAGACGCCCCTAAAAATGAATAAATGTTAAAAAAAAAAAAAAAGACCAGTGGAGGAAGAAAGACCAGCACTATTAAATAAAATCTAAAGGAACCCTCCCCCAAACATGGAACTTCCCAGCCTCTCGCTGTTGCTTTACACGCACCAGGCTTCAGACAGCTAGCTGAACTGGAGAGCTGAGAAGAGGCCTGGTGAGCAAGCAATGAGGTAGTGGAAATAACATCGAAGAGAGAGAACCACAGACGGGTCACCAAAGCCCAGGGGACCCCTGAGTGGGAGTGGCTCCCAGCCTCTACTCACCGTTTCCTGCCTGGAGAATTGAACGATTTATACCACGGGTTCTCAGCTTCGGCACCACTGACATTGGACCAGATCATTCTTCACTGGGGGGGGGGGGGGGGGGGAGTGGTTACCCTGTGCATCGTAGCATGTTCAGCAGCACCCCGGGCCTCTGCCCGCTAGATGCCAGGAGCACCCTCCCGCCCCCACCAAGACCCCAGTTTTGACAACTGGAAAATATCTCTAGACTTTGCCAAGTCTGTCCCTGTTGGGGGTAGAGAGATGCAAAATCGCCCTTGGTTGAGAACCATAGATGCATTCCAGGCATAGGGAAGCCCCCTCCTCTGCTCAATCCCAGAATGTTCCCTGTTGGAATGATCTTGCCTCCACTCTCGCCCCAGACTCCACCAACTTTGCCCAACTATACTTTCCTTCACACACCCCGGGGTCTCCTGCGATTACCTGACTTCTCCGTCATCTCGGAGGCTTCCCCCCTGCAAAGGGCCGCCAGCCACTGCTGGCCCCAAGTGGCCTCTGTCCCCTCTTCTCCTCTGCTGTCGGCCCCTTCTCCTCTTCGAAGCTCCCACAGCTCCTCAGGGCCTCTGACCACTCTGTCTTGCATTCTGTTGCCCTCCCCAGGCCCCGCCAGCCCTCCTTTGTGATGCTGCCTGCCTGCTGGGGGTTCCTGGGGGAGCTGGGACCCTCACCTGCAAGGCACCTGGAACCTGCTGCTTTCGGGAATTCTATCAGTGAGCGCTTCGAATGAGGCCTTAGCCACTCCCAGGTGGTAAACCCATTATGCCGGGTGTTAAACCCATTATGTCGGCCTTCCTGCCTTTAACCTTGAGGCCCAGCCTCGCCAGGAGGACAGGCAGGTTTGCATCAGCATTAATGACTCGCTTCTCCCTCCTGCAGCCTCCCTGGCCATGAAGGTGTGCAGGAAGGACTCCTTAGCCATCAAACTCAGCAACAGGCCCTCCAAGCGGGAGCTGGAAGAGAAGAACATCCTCCCCAGGCAGACGGATGAAGAGAGACTGGAGCTGAGGCAGCAGATCGGCAGCAAGCTCACGAGGTAGGTCAGCCCGCCGGCCGTCAGCTCCGCGGACTTGAGTAGAATCCAGTTTCCATCCCCAGGTCAGGCCCGGGCGCCCCTTGAACAGCTGCCGGCCGGAAAGGTCCGCGGAAAGCTTTCCACTTTTCCAGGGTTGCTTTTATAGCCCCTTCCCCTTCAAGACTCAACCAGGTCTTGGGAATTTGACTTGAAGAAAGGTTCAGGGAGAAGCGCCACCATCCAATAAGACGGGACCGCCTGCATCCGTAGGGGTTGTGGCTTGGCGAGGCCCAAAGCAGTCAGATAAATACATTTTCTGCTACGCTGTGCAACTAGAGGGGACCACAGGTTAATCGGGCCTCGTTGCTAACCTGAGCGGTGGCTCGTATTTGCAGCTATTACAGACATAGGTGTAGCAAGCATGTTACAATCGTGTGTTAAACACCCGTGCGTGTGTTTATAAGCTAGGGCATGTTGATGTATCAGCTAACGCTAGCAGAGCGTGTATTATGTGCCTGGCATTTCTCCTACACATTTTGCGCGTATTGAGTCACTTAGTCCTTGAGCCTCGCTACGAAATGGGCATCTGTGTGCCCATTTTACAGAGGAGTACACCAGGGGTGGAGAACTGTAGTTACCCGCGCGGTGCTGCACAGAATGGCTCCAGAGCGCCCCCTCTTGGCCACGTGCATGACACCGCCTCTCTGTTCTAGGAGCTGGCACACCGAGCCCCTTCCCTTGTAGGAGGCGCTGTGCCCAGGGTTTGGGCTGTGCTCTGCCTCTTGGCACAGTCGCCTTGAGTGAGTCACTTTTCCTCTCCGCCTGTGTTTCTGCAATGGTAAAATGGGAGTTGCAAGAATTCAGAAGCATAAGGAAAGCCTTCAGGCCCATCCGTGGCCCACAGTACACACTCAGTCATCTGTTATTATTTCGTTTTCTCCTCCCATCAAGTCCGGCAGGTAGCTTTCGTGGTCTCCTCAAGGACAAGTGAGGAAAGTGGTGTATAAAGAGCTAACAGAGGCATAGCCGTCACCCAGCGGCGTGCTGGTATTCTCCCCTCCCAGCGGATTTAGTTCTTTACTTCCGGGGCAGCTCCTGTCTCGTGGTCAACTTGGTTTCGGTCTGGAGGGTGCTGTTTCCCTGGTGCAGGGCTGTGTAACTCGTCGGACGCTGATGGACGATATGGTCTCCCTTCTGCCGCCTTTAGAGTCCTAGGATGCAAATCGGTCACCACCTGCCTCTCACACACGCTCATCGAATGCGGTAACCCGTTCGGAGTTTAGTGATCCACATCTCTCTGAAAACTGTGGTGACGGCTCCTTCCAGCGCCCCGGAGAGCCTGTCCCATCGTTGGCTCGTTAAACGTTGTTCCTTTCCTGGAACAGACATTTCTGTCCACGCAGCGCTCACCCCTTGTCCTCATTGTCCTCCTTCAGCGACTGCTCAGAGCCTCCTCCCTATTATCATCCCTCCTGGAGACCGCGCCACTCCCAGGGTATAACCAGCTTCTCTTTCTGGGGGTGGGATGGGTGGCTATAGGTGTGGGCTGCTTCCTGAGCCGGCTTGTTCCGTTTTGCACCTAATACAGATAGGGCCGGCCCTTGGTGGGACTCGGGGAAGAAAGAAAGAGCCATTTCTTGAGCCCAGCCCATCTTCTCGAAGGGCAGCTCCCTCATGCCAAGGGTCAGCACCCTTTATTGTGTTTGTTCTCCTCACTTCCCACTCCCCCGGCTTTGCTGCCGAACAAGCAGAGCCCAGGCATGTGAGGGGGGAAATGGGGGAGTTCTCTGGGGGACATGATGTCAGGGAGAAGCCAGGACATCTGGCCGCCCAGGGTGGCATCTTCACTGGGGAAAGAGAGACAGGTCGGGGGGGTGGGGTGGGCGCGGTGTAAAAAGCAGATGTACGGCTGGCTTCTCTGCTTACCCATTGTAGAGGTGTTCCACCCGGAGGTAAGCGACGAAGTGAAACAGGAAATTGCTGTCCCAGAACATACTCCCCAAAAGGGAGACAGCCCCCAGCTTCTCCTGCCTGAACCCAAGTTCCCATCTGGCCGCCATGACCGGCCGGCAGATGGGAAGAGACCTAGACCATGCACGTGCCGGAAAAAGTCCTCCTTGAACATCAACCCTTGAACATCAAGTTCAAGTTATCCTTGAACATCACCCCTTCCCAACCCTTCCTCTTCTAACAACACTTAGCTACTGCCTGGAATTCCTAAAATCCACTGAAGGTTACCATTCGCCAGCCTCTTTCACCCTGATGGTGGCCCGGGGAGAAAGAGGGGGGTAGGAAGGGCAGCATTGGGCATATTTGAGGTGTTGAGCTGGCCGGCATCCTTGCTCCGAGTTCACCCCGTCTTGGCTCCCTCTTCCAGCTAGGGAGTTTATTTCCTTGCAGTAAGACCCCGGGCATCTCTAGATGTAGAAAGTGGATCTTAAAGAGAGAGGATTGTCAGAAGTGTTGAGCGGGCTGACTGAGTACTATGGTCTCCAGCGGCCAGGCCAGTCTGCATCTCAAGCCCACCTTCAACATAGTGCGGCCACTGATTCACACCCAAGGAGTTTTCGAGACCGTTCCCTTTAGAATGAGAACCCAGCTCTGTGCTCACAGCCACTCATTTATCCTGGAGCCAGGGCCGAATGGAAGGGACTTTCTGAGAACCAGAAGGTGACAGTGGTGGAGAGAACTAGTTGTAGGACAGGAACCTTGGGTTCTAGCTCTGGTTTCTGCAGTTTCCTAAGCAGGCACCTGCCTTCCCTGGGCCCTCACTCCCTAACCCGAGGGGATCAGATTAGGTCATCTGATCATCTTCCACCATTTGTGAGCTTAATTATCGAAAAAGTCATTAAAAGAATGTTAGGAATCTGCATTGAGTTTGCTGCGGGGCTGTGGCATTCTTTGGCTGCTGGAGGTGGCACAGAAGGGCTAGAAATCTTACCTGCTTTGAAAAACACGAGGCCAAGTCTGTTGTGCTTACGGAGTGACAAGCAAGATACAAAACCTAATGTTAGCCTGGCAGTGTTAATAGCATAAAACAAACAAACAAACAAAGCAGCGTTCCAAGAATGCTCCCAGCTTGGGGGTGGGAAGCAGAAACACCACATAAAACGATGTCAAGCATAAGGCAGAGAATGCAAAAACATTGTCCTTTCAAAAATATGTTCTCATGGATGCCATTGGGCACACTCTCCAGAACCCCAATCAGGGAGCCATCTGGGTGTCTTGACAGTCGGTTGCCATTTGAGAAATGTGGACTGCCCTTGAGACATGAACATGGTCCGCCGGATGCACATTTGCTCTGCGCCTTCTGTATACAGACTCAGGATGGGTGCAGAGAACCAAGGGGCGAGCAAGCCCATCTACTTGGGTGTCGGGGGGACACAAGTAGCAGGACTTCTATTTAAATGTATTGTGTATCATTCTTGCTTGTGTGTGTGTGTGTGTGTGTGGTATATGAGTGCACTTGTGTGTGGCTAAAAGAAATGGCATATGTGGGGGTGCATGCCTAGATTTTATTGATGGAGTTTTTTTTATAGTTTTTTATGTTTATTTATTTTGAGAGAGATGGAAAATATGAGCAGGAAAGGGGCAGAGAGAGAGAGACACAGAGACAGAGAGGGAATCCTAAGCAGGCTCTGTGCAGAGCCCGACATGGAGCTCGAACTCACAAAACTGAGATCATGACATGAGTTGAAATCAAGAGTTGGATGCTTAACCAACTGATAGAGCCACCCACGCGCCCCTATTGATGGAGTTTTCAAAAAGCATAGAGTCCCCAGGTCAAAGGGCCCTTCTCAGGGCTATGTGAGGAAGACTTTTCATCTCCCGTGACCTCTGGTCCATGGAAACGTAGAACCTCAGGGTAGTCCCTCAGCCCACTGGAGCCCCGCCCAAATGCAAGACCGCTCTGCTCTCTGTCTGGGTCTCTTCTCAGGAGCCCTCCGGGCTGGACCGTAGGAGGTGCTCAGCCCAAGTGTGTGCTCTTAGCTGTCGGATCCTCTCCTAGTTCTTTTCCTTTACCAAGCTGGTTATCCTCCCGCGAGAAATATTCAGTCCACAGGATCCCATTTTATTTGCCACCGATTTACCACCCACCCCCCCCCCAAAATCACAGAAGAAATGAGGGAGCCATGGCTCTCAGTGTCCGTAGCTCAAGTGGCCTCCTGATCAGCCAGGGATGTGACTTCTGTTCCTTCTCCGCTCTCCAGCCAGGGGTGTCGACCGGGCCAGGAAGTGAGACTCCCCTGCAGGGCACAGAGCCCCTGGGAAGGGGGCTTTCAGAGACTGCGCAGAAGCCTGACGCCTAAAAACATCATGCTGTTGTCTCTGAACTATCCTTTAGAAAGCAAATTGTTCTGTAAGTCACCAGGACTGCTTGTTTTAAAAGGAGGGAACTAAGACTCTGGAACATGGCTCGTTCATGATCACTCAGCAGCCAGTGGACTTAGACCTCTCAGGGAGCTGTCAGCTCTCCAGACCTAGCCGGCTCGGTCCTCTCCTACCGAGACCCTCTCCGCCGTCCGCTCGAGTGCCCTCTGGAACGTTTAGATGAGACAGAGGGAGGAGAGAAGCCTGGGAAGAAAAATCAAACGGAAGGCACCTGGGCAGTGGATGTAGGAGCGCGTAATCTAATGCACGCTCAGGAGTAAGTGGGGATTGAGGCGGTCTGCTTCCCTCACACACTTGCCCCCCGAAAATATCTCTCCTCCCTTGAAATATCAGCCTCTCGCTCAGGTGAAGTGCCTTCACCTTTTTTGCAGCCACGGTTGACCAGAATCTCTCAGCACCGGCCTGAGCGGGTGCGCGCCCAGCCCCCACTTGTCTTTGGAAACATCTCCGTGGGGAAGCTCTTGAAAGCCACGCTTGGTTTGGGGAAGGATGTTCCTCTTTGGGATGTCCTTTTTCTGGACCAGACGTGTCCAGAGATTCAGGCCATTTCCCTATGATTCCACCTGAGGATCAAAGGAAGAGACTTAAGCTTCTCAAAGTGTTCTTTGCTGTAGATGCATCACCCTGATTGACCTGTGTGTTTATCTCATCTCCCTGGGAGTACAGCTCTGTGTCAAAATTTCCCCTTTTTATAAGGAGACCAGTCATATTGGTTGGGGCCCAACCATAATGGCCTTGTTTTAACTTGGTTATCCCTGTGAAGAGCCTGTCCCTAAATAAGGTCTTATTCTGCGGTACTGGGTTACGACTCCAACCTACAGATTTGGGGGAGATATGATTCAACCCATAACGTTTGGGGAGGTATAAAGTGGGTCTAGCTAGGAAAGGGGCCCCAACCGCAAATGCATGTGGGGGCAGCCGGAGAGTGAACATAAGTGAAGCAGACAGCTCTGAGATTGTTAACAGAGAGTGTTGGGCACAGAGGCACTGGCACGGGACACCTGGGTGGCTCGGTCAGTTACGCATCTGACTTCGGCTCAGGTCGCGATCTCGCTGTTCGTGAGTTCAAGCCCCACGTCGGGCTCTGTGCTGACAGCTCAGAGCCTAGGACCTGCTTCGGATTCTGCGTCTCCTCCTTTCTCTGCCCTTCCCCTACTTGCTTGCGCTCGCTCACTCGCTGTCTTTCAAACATAAATAAACATTAAAAAAATTTTTTTAATAAATAAAGGGACTGGCACCATTCACCTTTAGCCCCTGTTGTTTTGCAGAAATGAAGGACTAGTTTGTCATATCCTCTGAAAACAAAATCCGGATTTGTTTAAATGACAGTTCCAAATTTTTAAAACTTGGCACAGAGCAAGGAGAATACATTTATGGACCAAATCCAACCCTGGGAAGCGCATCTCTGCCTGGGTCCCTGGTGTTGACCTCTGACCTGGAAGACGTACTCTTTCGTCCGTGTGACACAATCCTACCTTCTGTGGGGAAGTGCGCTGCGCATTTTGCTGAGATTTTGAGATGGGAATATTCTGTGCGTCATGTGCGTAAATGTGAGAGCGTTGTATGTGTGTATCGGCAGCAATTGGGAATTAACATCTTGTAGAGTCCAAATTCATTTGCATGTAGGTATTTTTGTGGATGGATCCTTAAAGCAGTCCACCACGTTCCTAGAGAGAGCTCGTGATCCAGCGTTCTCTGTCTTGGGAGTTTAGTCAGATGACTCCTGAAGAATACGTTAATTTGGATTTTTTCCTCCATGCCCATGAGTCTGGGAGTCAGAAGGATTTCAGAAGCACCTGCTGCTCGTTGATCGTTCGAACGTACCCCTAAGGTATGAAAACCAGCACTAAGCTCCAGGTCCGGATCAGAGGTAGAACCCTCCTTTGAGAAGTACGAAAATTCTCCTCTCCTCCTCGCTGGGTACGGTCCCCGTCACTTAGCGAGTCGCTATCGTTATTCTGGCGGAGGGTGGTGAACGAGATGGGGCCAGTGGGAAAATCTCCCTGGAACTTACTATGTTATTGCCTCGTATTTAGAATGTAATAACGTGGTAGAGAGAAAGAGTGTGCTAAATCCGTGTGTTCCGCTGCCAGGTCGCTCACAACTAGAGTCCCCACGAGCAGAACACAAAGTGATACGTGCAGAGGATTAGGTCCTGCGTTAAATCAGAGTGCAGCGTTCAAGGGAGAAAATGGAAATCCATTTCTTATGCTCGTGGCACAGACAATAAAAGACAGTCATTCTGACTTGTAACTGTAGCTTGCTCACCGCTTGTGGTTTGGGAAAATGCCGCCATCAGTCAGCCACACCAGACTCTCATTCTGAGGTGGCAAACAGCATTCCCCACACCCCCCAAATCTAAGGACCGATGCAAAGCGTGAGCTGGCATCTCCCCAGGCTAGGTAATTTCTTTGTTTAATTTTTTTTATTGTTTATTTTATTTTTGAGACAGAGAGAGACAGAGCCATGAGCAGGGGAGGGGCAAAGAGAGAGAGAGGGAGACACAGAGTCCGAAGCAGGCTCCAGGCTCTGAGCTGTCGGCACAGAGCCCGACGCGGGGCTCGAACTCACAAACTGCGAGATCATGACCTGAGCCCAAGTCGGACGCTCAACCGACTGAGCCACCCAGGCGCCCCTCCCCAGGCTAAGGTAATTTCTGCTGCTGCATAAGCACGTCCTAAAAATAGGGATAAGACTCGAAGGCTCTATGAGTTCAGTTCAACTTTGGCTGAGTGCGCCCGGACACGAGTCACCGCGAGCCCCCACTCCAATGAGGAAGGAGGAAAGTAGAGCCGAGTGTACTTTGGGAGGGGTGCCTTGTAGACCCCGCCTTGCAGGCCAGGCGGCTCCATCATGGTCATCCCCGGCATCTTGACCGTGGCAGTGGTGGTGGTGGCCGTGGCACGGAGCCCAGCCCGGGGGGGGGACCCGGGGAAGAAGGGAAAGCGGGTCATGGCATCCGCCTCCCCCCTCCAGCTGTTAAGAAATGCAGTGAAGACAGAGTTCTTGACGTCTTGTTACCAAGACGGGCTTTCTGAGCCCTGACAGCGTGCGTGTGTGTGTGTGTGTGTGTGTGTGTGTGTGTGTGTGTCCAGGGTGGCGGGAAGGGCAGGATTGCACTTTGCAAGCCTTATGGGGGATGTCAAGGAACAAAGCCACATCTTGTCAGGCACTTCCAGGGCTCTGTGCTTGTGACTCGCAGCTGCCCCGGCTGTCTGTTTTTCCATCGTACAGGAAGGGGTGGCGGGCAAAAGGGCTGCTTTCTACTCAGCGAAAACAGAATCCGTCTATGTTTAAAACTTGCCAAGGTTAAAAAAAAAAAAAAAGTGGCCATCACTGGGGGGGGACAGGGAGTCTCATTTTGTTTTCTGCTTCATAGCTTTTCTGAACAGCGGATTCTTCATGCCAGCAGCATGTCAAATCTGGGGCGCTGCGGCGGGGAGGGTGCAACTCTGTGTTCTGCTACAGACGAAGCAGAGAATGGGGGCATCTTCCAGGCTGCTGTATGGCCACATTTTAAGTTGTTAACGGCCCTTTTAGTTCTCCGGTGATTTGTGTCCGGGTCGTTATTGGGGTACTCTGCAATGATCATGCTTGTTTGTCGTTAATTTAGCGGACGGCAGAAAGGCCCTTTCTGTCTCTTGGAATATTTGGCTGGGTGAGAGAGGAATCAGCCTGTCTGCATTCAGAGGCAACCACTCAGGGTGATGGCCCCGGACATAACATTACATAAGACTCCAGAGGCCTCTCTGTTGATAACAAGCTTTCCCACTGGCATTTGAGCTGATAATTTTCATCTCAACCCTGCAAGATGGCCGTTGTTGGGATCGCTTCGTGTAGGTGAGGAAACCGAGCTGAGGATCGTAGAGGTGATAAGCAGCAGAGAGAAAGACATCTTTCAAACCCCAGACTTTCCTATTTGAGGCAGACATGCTAAGAAAAATGTTTAGTCTGGTTTAGTTTTTGTGTTGGACGGAATTTCCATCCCAGGTACCCGGGGTTGGGCGGGAGTTGTGTGGGATGGTGGTGGAATTCTGGAACAGGGGCTCCGTCTTATGTGTGCAGATGTCCTCAAGAGAGAGAGAAGCTATGGAAGGAGGAAGGGATAGGAGATTTCCTTCCATCTTGGACTTCACTGGGCTTTTTATTGCATTTCAGGAACACTGCCCACAGGGGGTAGGAAGAGCTGAGGTTTGAGTCTAGAGACACTCCTGCCTGATAGAATGTGGGGAGCGAGGGGATCCACGCGCTGGTTCCCACAGTGTGGTCAGTGGCATTAGCGTATCCTGAGAACTTGCTGAAATGCATACTTTCAGGCCCCACCCAGACTCTGAATCAGAAATTCTGAGGATGGGACCTAGACATCTGCATTGTAACAAGCATGATTCTGACACACACTGATGTTTGGGAAGCAGTGGTCTGAGGAGAAAGAACAATCCAGGCCTATGAAGCTAGACCTTAGATTGAAAGTGCCATCCTCCATTTACTGGCTGGGTTCCCGTCCAGCCTCAGTGTCTACCTCTGTAAAATGGACCTTCCACCCAAGGTCATCAAGAGCTCTAAATGAGTAATTCTTTCAATTGTCCCAGATAACGAACACTGGTTCCTTCCCTCTGTCTGTGAATTTGAGTGTTAATATTATGCCAGCCTCTCACTACTCAGAATAAGTCATGCTATTTGCCCTAATAGGCAAATCCTAAATCCCAGTGGCCTAAGGCAGTAAAGGTTTGCTTTTCACTGGAGTAAAGCCTTATGTGGATCAGATGGCCTCTCCATCATATAGCCGTCACACGCTTCTAGAACACATGACTCCAGCATCTCCATAGCCAGGGAAGAGGGAGTAGAGGAGATAATCCACATCGCTTCTGCTTAAAACCCACCAATGAGAACGAGGCTTATGACTCCAACCCAACTGCAGGAGAGGCTGGAGAAGGTGAAGAGCATTTGTAGTATTTGATGAGCACAAAGTACCTTAACTACAACTCTAGCCAGCCAGCGTTTGTCATAGTCCTTCTTTCCTTAAGGGTTCCTGTCATGGTGCCAGTCATATAAAAGGGGCCATCGTATCTAAAACAGACTCGATTAAAAGACTTTCCAGAAACTGGGGTGTGGGAATATTACACAGTGGGAATGGTACACGGTCTTTAAAACAAGAAGGGAATTCTGCCATTTGCAACAGCATGGATGAACCCAGAAGACGTTATGTTAAGTGAAATAAGCCAGACGTGGAAAGACAAATACTGCACAAACTCACTTGTATGGAGAGTCTTAAAAACCCAAAAAGATCAAACACAGACTTGACAGAGAGTAGAATGGTAATTACCAGAGACTGGGGAGTTGCGGGGGGGGGGGGGGGGGGGCAAAGGCAAGTCTGTGATCAAGCCGCCCAGACTTTCAGTTCTAAGATGAATAAGTTCTGGAACAGGTAATGAACAGCATGGCAATGAGAGTTGATAGTAACACATAGTGGGGGCGCCTGGGTGGCTCGATCAGTTGAGCCTCCAATTCTTGATTTGGGCTCAGGTCATGTTCTCACGGTTCGTGGGATCGAGCCCCACATTCAGCTACATGCTGACATCACGGAGCCTGCTTGGGATTCTCTCTACCTCTCTCTGCACCACCCCCCTCGCTCATGTGTGGGTGCATGCGTGCTGTCTCTCAAACAAACATTTAAAACAAATGGTAGGTAACACATCGTATACTGTAATTTCCCAAGAGAGTATATCTGACGTGTCCTCACCACACATCAAAAAAAAAAAAAAAGGTACCTTATGACACGAGGTGATGGATGTGTTAATCTGAGAAAATCATTTCACATTTTAAGTATACCCAGTTTCCATCTGTCCCAAATGAAACATAAATAAAGGCCTTTCCACTGTTGGCCGAAGTATAGAAGGCAGCCAGTTGGCGGTTAGAAGGCAGAGAGCACGGTTTCTCCGAGGGGAGCAGACCACGAGAAGAGTCTTGGAGAGTGTGTGTTGGGGCCAGCGTCCCTGCATGCTCGCGAAAGGCGTCAGTGGATGATGAATTGCTCCTGAGGTCCAGTTGAGTAAAGCAACTCATAGCATTGAAAATCATCTCACTTAGAGAAAAAAGAGACCCCCCAAATAAACACTGCCTCCATCTAAAGAAGAAAAACAAAGCAAAAACTAGCTTAAGTACAAATGGATGGGTGTAAGGTGAACTTTCCAGGGCCACAAGTTACTAAGGGAGACCACGGACCCTCAGCTTCAACAAATTAATTCTATAGTAAACTATTAGTTAAGCATCCACTGTGTGCACAACACTGGGCTGAGCGTCATTAAAAAACGTAGCTGGATAACCATCCCTCTCAAAGGATTAAGACGAGCTAGTCAAGGCATACTCGTTTTCGGGTTTACTCTGGGAAAAGATCAAAGCGGCAAGTTCTGTGGGGAAAGTGTGGATTCTTCTGGAGCGCGTGGTTTTATTGGCATGAATTTCTTAGACTATTTATCTTCCCATGTTTTTCCTTTATTCCCAAACGAATGGCGGGGGTCGATGGGGGGGGGGGCGGGATGATTTAAATATTGAATAATCCAAACCTTTGATTCAGAGCCATTTTCTCTGAAACCAGCACATTAATGGGAACATCTTCAACTCGAGTTGTCATAGCACTTTTCCTGCGATACAGTCTTTTTCTCGCCACAATCTTTTGGTCCCCTTATAAACTAAAACAGATAAGGACGTGTCATTTCTATCACACTGTGATCCAGGAAAGGACTCTCAGAGCCATTTGTGAACTTGCCAGGAGGCAATAAATACACAGAGTTCAGTTATCTTGAGAAGCATTCAAAGTATCTTTCGATCTTTGGTTGAAAGATAATCTTGTTGCTTGGAATTCTACCTCAAAATGTGGTCTGGTGCTTTCAGAATGGCTTATTCGGATTTTCTTTTTTTTTCTTCTGCGATGGGCTTTGTGCCTGTATCTCGAGGAGAATTAATATACCTGAAACTACTATCACACTGTGTGTTAACTTTGTAAATAAAAACTTACAAAATTGGGGCACCTGGGTGGCTCAGTCGGTTAAGCGTCCGACTTCGGCTCAGGTCATGATCTCGTGGTCCGTGGGTTCGAGCCCCACGTTGGGCTCTGTGCTGACAGCTCACAGCTTGGAGCCTGTTTCAGATTCTGTGTCTCCCTCTCTCTCTACCCCTCCCCTGCTCACACTCTGTCTCTCTTTCTTTTTCTCTCTCTATCAAAAATAAATAAACATTTCAAAAAAAATGTTTTTAACTTAGAAAATTAATATCCCTCAAAAAGGGAGAAATATATTCACGTCTTTCTGGAAGAAACAGGCCAGTTATTTGATTAAGAGTTTCACAAGCCATCTTCTTAGTTATTTTTCTCAATTCATGTCTGAAAGAAAAACAGATTACTTAAAACAGAGGTTTTGAATTAAACCTTTGAGGAGCATTTTCAGTCATCAAAAGGCCCGTGAAGAAAGGGATTCTTGAATTCTCACAGAGGTGGGTTCTTCCATGGGCACTGTGCCCCCCTGGATCGTGCTTATTAGCTCATAGAACATTTCAGTCAAAGGCCCAAGCAAGAGATGATTCCCCATCTTAGCAGATGGGGATTCAACTATAAAGTTGAATCATAGCTCGGAAAGTCTCAATAACCTTGAAGACTGAGCAGCTACTTTGGAGGATCCTTTATCTGGTGCCTTAGTCTGGAGTTTGCCTGCTCTCGCTGTCATTCGGATGAGTGAAGCTCTAATCGTGTATTCTGACGATTTCTTTGTTCTTTGTTTTGATGGTGAAGTTGGCACTTCCGGTCTCTGGGATAATTTCCAGGGTACGTAAGGTGCCTTCTGCCTCGCCCACCAAAATCGGCTTCGGGTTGCGTTACAGGTGATTTTTCTGCAGCTCCCTCGGAGAGCTTGCACACCGTCCTGAATACTTAAATTGCAGAGTTGGATTACACTTGAGAAATGTGCAGTACAGTTCTTTTTCCCGTCTGCCCGCACATCTTCGCTTAGTGGCGAAATACCGCGGATCGCGTGCAAAAAGCTAATGAGAGCACTTCATTTTATTTACTTTCATTACATTCATTTTACTCTTGGTTACAACGCAAAGATTTTTGTAATAGCCTCGAAATCTGCATAGATGCTCTCACTAAATAGAATATAAACGGGAAAAATCATCCAAAGATACAAACCCTGGAGAATCGCTTTTCCCTCTGATTCTGAAGGCAATTCCTTTGAAATATAAGTGAATGCGCTTCTATTTTAGGAAGTGTGATCATGAAAATTTTATGTTCTTTGCCCGTTGAATCGTGAAAACAATAGTTCTTCAAAATGGGAAGCCTTGTTAGTTCCTTTGGAAAAAAAGTAGGCAGGCAGATGAATAGTGCATGCTCCCAGGTAATCCGTCTGTTGAAAAGAGTTTTCGCTACCTTAAATCCAGCCCTCCTTTTGGCTTCTAGGATTTTCCTTGTGTTGTTCATCTTTATACTGTAACTTACCAAGCTCTTTTTCTTTTTTTTTTTAATACTTTTTAAAGTTTATTTATTTTTAAGAGACAGCACAAGCAGGGGAGGGGCAGAGAGAGAGAGACACAGAATGTGAAGCACGCTCTGAGCCGTCAGCACGGAGCCCGACGTGGGGCTCGAACCCACGAACTGCGAGATCATGACCTGGGCCGAAGTCAGACGCTCAACTAACTGAGTCACCCAGGCGCCCGCACCGAGCTCTTCTTAAAAGACGCTAAGGTAGGAGCGCCTGGGTGGCTCAGTCGGTTGAGCATCCAACTCTCGGTCTCCGCTGGGGTCGTCACCTCACGGTTCATGAGGTCGAGCTCCACGTCGGGCTCTGCGCGGACAACACGGAGCCTGCTTGGGATTCTCTCTCCCTCCTCCTCTCTCTGCCCCTGCCCCTGCCCCCCTCGTGCTTGCTCGCTCCGTCTCTCTCTCAAAATAAATAAAATATTAAAAAATGAAAAGATGCTGAGGGTAGTTGATTGTGTCTCCCCGTGAGTTACTGATGACCCTGTACCAGGGCTGCCCTCCTGAACCTGACCGAACCAGGGAATCTGCTGTCTGTATGTCCATCCCAAGAAGCCCGGCCCATGTCCCATGCAGGGACACCCTCCTTGTGTGACCTGGCACCCCCTTTGTACTCGTGAGGGCTAAGTGGACGGCTTCTGCCTGGAGCCTGCCGTGTGGGTCCGGCACATCCCTGGAGAACCTCCCCTCCCGACCCCGGGCCCCCCCCCCCCCGTGTCTCAGTTCTCTGTCACGGCGCCCTCTTTCCTCACAGTCCTTGACGAGCAGAGTCCTTTGGGATTTCACAGCCCGTGAGATCTGATTCTCACCCCACTGTCAACAAGCAGGGCAACAAGGACATGCTCAGGCGTTTTCCGTGAAGGAACCGTAACTCCACGTGGCTTCGTCCAGACACAAATGAAATAAGCCCGTTGTTTTTCTTTTCTTTTTGAAAGCCTATGTGCGGTCTCCAGTTCGGGCGCCTTGAGAAATTAGCAACAACAAAAAAAAAACGGTCACAAGTTTGCACCGTGTGTCACCTGGTCTCTGGTTCATAATTTATTCGTAATAGAATGCTGAGGTATGTATAAAACTGTGTCGGTCATTTTCTTAAACATTCATTGTTCCCATAAAAGATTTCAAACAGCCCGTTTGGTCTGGCAATGGGCTGGATCCAAGAGGACATTCTGATCTCCCTTATGTACATCACAGTTGTCCTCCCGTTGAGTTGATAACAGAGCCCTAAGGTCAGGGACCCCGTGAGAAGGAAGAAATCATCCTCATAAGGCCAAGGAAGGTGGGGCAAAAACTCTTATTGAGGGAAGGGTGCCGTAAGTGGGGGAGCTCACAGCTCAGCCGCACGGCCACCGCTCTCCTCCAACTGTGGAGCCATCGAGACTGAACCCCCGTGTGGGCCAACGCATGAGAAAGGGACAGGAGCCCGGAAGCCCAGAGGGAGGAGGATAAGAGCATAGCATGGGGACAGTTGGCTTAAAAAAACACTGCAGGGGAGGTGATGCCTGGGAGACAGGACGTCTGCCAGATATTTGATCTGTGATGGCCGTGACGAGGAGGAGGAGAGCATTGTTGTGTTCAGGTTCGCGGTCTCGTGTGTTGGGGACCCGGCATATTGCCTCTTCTTACGCGAGTAAGAACCACACAGCACGTGACTAGAGAAGAACCCTTCCATTTTGCATTGAGGAACCAAAACCATTCGCGTTGTGTGTGCTGTGACACGTCTTGGGGTTCCACTGCGCTGGGCACGGTTTTCAGGAGCCGGGTGACACCCTGTGGCAGGGGCCGCGAGCTAGAGCGTGAGGGCCACATCCGGCCTGTTGGGACATCCCACTTGGATGGAACTCAATGGCTTTTCCCTGGTATAGTGACAGAGTAGAGTGGTAGTGACAGAGATCACATGGCCCACCAACCTTGAAGTATTTACTGTCTGGCCCTCCGAAGAAGAAAGAAATGACACATTAAAGGATCTAGACGGAGGACATTTGGAGAAGGTGGCCTTGCCTCCTGCAGATTGACATTTACGAAGTGCATCAGCTTAAAATCTCCCCGTTAACATGGAGAAACTTTATCTTCACGCAGAGAGGGTTCTGTTCCCTGTACTAGTTTCTCTAATCAGAATGATTCCATTTGCTTTTGCTTACTTAGCCCAAATCTGAAGCCCCGTATTGCTTCACAGATTATACTAGGGATATAGTGCATTGTTTTTAAATTCGCTTTATTACCTGAGCGACTAGAAAAGCTGCTTCAAGGGCAACCAGGAGCCCTTGGCCAGCAGAGGAGGGATGGGCTGTACAGACAGATGAGAGAGGGAATCCGTGTAGCAGAAGATGTGTGTTGTCCTCAAGAAAGGAGGGGCCACACGCCATGCCCAGCAGGCCCAGCTGGGAAGGGAGTTTCAGCAGGAGTGATACGAGGGTCGTGTTGTTTTTGCTGCGGGAGCTGGATTCCGGCCCCAGGAAGAGGTACGAACGTGCCAGGAGGAGGGACATGAGGAGGAGACGTCCAGTACTGGCACCTGGTTCCTTGAGCGCCAACCTCGGGACGGGAGATCCAGGGGACACCTAGACCCAGCCTCGCACAGACGGGAAGACAGGTTATGACGGAGGTTCCAGCAAGCCTCGGAACCACAGACACGTGGGATGTGTGTAAAACTGAGGTGACCGGGGGCGCCTGGGTGGCTCGGCTGGTTAAGCATCCGACTCTCGGTTTCGGCTCAAGTCGTGATCTCACGGTTGGTGAGTTCAAGCCCTGCGTCAGGCTCTGTGCTGAGCCTGCTTGGGATTCTCTCCCTCCCTCTCTCTCCCTTCACCCCTCCCCCACTAGCCCGTGTGCGCGCTTTCTCTTGCTCTCAAATAAACTTTTGAAGAATTTAAAAAATAAGATTGAGGTGACCAGAGCCCGACAGAACCTCTGTAGGACACTTACTGTGTGACGAAAATGTGTACTTTACACATGCACGCCCCCCCCACGTGTGCCCATGTCGGGAGAGCCCGTGTTCTGACTGGGGACGTGGGGTGCTGAGAAGGACCTAGTGCTCTGCTGTGGTTGACGGTCCCCCATCCCTCCCCCCACCACCTGTGAAGGCCCAGAAGGAGGCCTTCCGGTGCTCTGAGAGGCCGAGCGTCCCCCCGTGGGTGGGATCCTGCTTTCAGGCAAGGCTCAGCCTCACAGTGTTCCCTGGTGAGAGACGTGGCAGTCGGGGTGCTCTCCCGGAGGAGGAGACCGCTCCTGAACGAGGGAATGTTCCACAGTGAGCCATTTCCCTCAGGACGGAGGGGGCCCTCTGACACCTCGGGAGCTGGTTCTGCTGGTGGTCCTGGGAAGGACACGACCATCATGGCCCAGGGCCACTCATGGAATCTGCCCAGTTTTCTCTGGGCTCGTACTGGGCCTTGCAGCCCTGAGACGCTGCCTGCCTGTGCCCGGGTACCACTGTCGAAGTGCACACGTGGGAGAGTGAGGGGCTGTGTGGGCCATGTACCTCATGCGACCAGAACGTGAGGACGTCAAGCAGAAAACCAGAGGGAGGGACAAGAACGTGGGCTCTCATTCACCACTCTGGGAACTAAGAGTCCTTTGGTAGCTACGTGCTCTAAGTTCCCGGTCGCCTTTTGGGGAATACATTTAAGGAGAGACAGCCTCTTCTCACAAGGGGTCTCCCAGAGCATTGGGTAGATAAAGCCAAAAGAAAGTAGGGAGAAATCATTTCTGTTTCCTGTATAATCAAGGTAAAATGTATTCGAAGTGTCCCTATCAGTCCGTTTTCCCATTCCCATTAAATAGATCCTTTCCCGGACAGGTCAACCCTTCCCATTCATCTTTCCTGATCCTTTTAGAATTAACAAAAAGGTTGCCAAAGAATGCAAAAATGCAAATCCAGACTGTTTAGACATTCCTAAAATCCACCATGCTGCCAGAAAGAAAAAAGGTGGGGGACGGGGATTGAGGAGGAAGGGATCTGGTCTGTTACATCACATATACAGAAAGATACGTCTTATGAAAGATGATCATGCCACAGGAAAGCACTTACAGTTTCATGAGAATAACTACATTTGAGGCGCCTGGGTGGCTCAGTCAGTTAAGCGTCTGACTCCGGCTCAGGTCACGATCTCACGGTTTGTGAGTTCGAGCCCCGCGTCGGGCTCTGCGCTGACAGCTCGGAGCCTGGAGCCTGCTTCGGATTCTGTCTCTCTCTCTCATTCTCTTTCTGCCCCTCCCCTGCTCATGCTCTTTCTCAAAAAAAAAAAAATTAAAAAAAATACATTTGATAACACCCCTTTGGGCTGCAGGGTATATCGGCTTAAAAATGAAGCTTTACATTTGGGGCGCCTGGGTGGTTCAGTCGGTCGAGTGTCCCAACTCTTGATTTCGGATCAGGTCATGATCTCACGGTTGGTGAGCTCTAGCCCCACGTCGGGCTCTGCGTTGATAGCACGGAGGCTGCTTGGGATTCTCTCTCTCCCTCTTTCTCTGCCCCTCCCCCAAGTTAGCTCACTCTCTCTCCAAAGAAACATTGAAGAAAAGAGCCAGTTTTACATTCAAAATTAAGGAGTGAAAGGGGCACCTGGGTGGCTCAGCAGGTTGAGCTTCCAACTTTAGCTCCGGTCATCATCTCGTGGTCTGCGGGTTTGAGCCCCGCATCAGGCCCTCTGCTGTCAGCACAGAGCCCAGTTCACATCCTCTGTCCCCCTCTCACCAAAACCCCCTCCACCCAGCATCTGAGACTCTTTGGAGTTTTTGTGTCCTCATCTCTGGGTTTCTAAACAGCCTGGGATCTCAGCTGAGCCCGAGTTGTTATTTTCTCTAGAAATAAAAGCTTGTGGGAGGCCGTGGGAAGAAACTGGCCTCCAGCCACGCTGGGCGAAGAGAGTTAGTCTCCAAAGGAGGCCGGGGCCTCGCGTCTCCTCGGACCTCTCCTTGTTGAGCGCTAATGGCCCTGAGAGATTGGCTCGTTGGGGGTGAATGTGAGAAAGTCAGGAGCTGTACATAGTCTGCAGCTCCTAGAAGGAGTCCAGGTGGGAAGAGACCATTCAGGGCCTACGTCCAACTTTTCATCCCTTGCCTTCCTTCGGAAAGTAAATCAGGGATCCTGCCTGTTGTTTATTGAGACCCAGCAAAGCAGAGGCATTGGGGAAATTTGGGACCATAGCATTTTTTGAATGAATGGATGAATGAGTAGGTGAATAAATTAG
Source organism: Lynx rufus (assembly GCF_022079265.1). NCBI lineage: Eukaryota > Metazoa > Chordata > Mammalia > Carnivora > Felidae > Lynx > Lynx rufus. The sequence goes on from NW_025814878.1 coordinate 130,947,830, forward strand.
ATGTATACTTTTAGGCCATTCTCCTATGGTCTGGCCTGTGTACGTCACCCTACCCATGATACCGTCCGTGACTGTCACTCAACAGTGACACCCAGAGCTTCCTCTTTTCATTGGAACCACCCGTTATCCTTGCCCCAGAGATCTGTGTCCATCAAAAGCAATATTCTTTAAAGGATTAAGAACAGTAAGTCTAGAGATGCCTGGGGAATGCTCAAGTTCAGAAAAGACTCTGTAGACGCCCATGTATACTTGAAGTTCCTGCTTGAGCCTAAATCAGGTCTTTGCGGAGACTCGGACGGTTGTGGACAAGTTTGGTGGACATGTCCTGAGTCCACCAGAGGTCAGCTTTCTTGCATGAGATCAGCTCCGTTGGCATGAACATCTGTGCCCGCACGCTGGGGAGGCAGCCACTGGCGGTAAAGTGACCAGGTATTGCCAGGTGGCTTTTCCAGCAGCGAAGGCAAAAGCCATCGGTGAAGGGGTTAAGGCATGAAAGTGGCTGATGCTATCTGATAATGGCAGGACGTGTTGAAAACTAAGTGCGGGGGTGGTACCTGGGTGGCTGAGTCAGTTAAGCGTCTGACTCTTGGTTTCGGCTCGGGTCATGATCTTGTAGTTTGTGAGTTGGAGCCCCACATTGGGCTCTGTGCAGGCAGTGTGGAGCCTGCTTGGGATTCTCTGTCTCTCTCTCTCTCTCTCTGCTCCTCCCCTGCTTGCATACTTTCTCTCTCTCTCTCTCTCTCGCAAAATAAATAAATAAACTTTAAAAAAAATTTTTAAAAGAAACCAGAAACCTGGATTAATAATAAAAAAAAAACAAAAACAGGGTTCACCTGGGTGGCACAGTTGTTTAAACGTCCACCTTCGGCTCAGGTCATGATCTCATGGTTCCTGAGCTTGAGCCCTGCATCGGGATTTGTGCTGACAGCTCAGAGCCTAGAGCCTGCTTCAGATTCTGTGTCTCCCTCTCTCTCTGCCCCTTCCCGGCTCATGCTCTGTCTCTCTCTCTCAAAACTAAACCTTAAAAAAAAAAAAAAAACTAAGTGGAGACTCCCAGAAACAATTGGGATAATTTGTAAAGATGGGAGATTATGTTTGTATGACATGGGAATATTGTATGTATGTCATCTGATTGTTTTTCTTGGCTTATTCTTCTTGATTGGAGCACCGTACCCATGTTGAGCCTCTGCCTTTAAAGAGAAATGGCACGATGATTATCTAATAAAGGTACTATTATCTCACGTTCTCTTGATCCACCAGAGTGGATATGTGTGACGAAGCAGGTGTCTCCTTCTCCACTGGTTTTCCTCAGTGTCTCAAACAGGAAGCTTTCCAGACTGTCATCTTTCCATCCATCTTCCACCAGGAAACGTATGGTTCACGAATTACGATAACCTGGGGAAGATTTATTTACAGCAGGACTAATAACGAAGATGCGGGCAGGCATCAGAATCCTCAACACAGAGCTGCTGGCCATTTCTATCAAACAACCAGCGGTGACTAATGAGATGAGCCTGGTTTTCGGTGTGGTTCACGTAGATTACTGCTGCACCTTCCGTAAGGACCAAGAAAGCGGTAGACTGCTTATCGGGCTAGCTAATGGAAGGCCTAGACCAATGTCTGGTACGTAACGGATGGACAGTCAGATAGACTCACTGATGCATGACAGATGGATGGATAGATGATGCATGGATGGACAGATAAGATGAAGCTAAAGGTGACCGGATCGCCTTAGTCACGTCAACGTGGTGGAACCGTGGACTTGTTTTCATTTCCACATTCCTTATCTTTTGATATCATATTGTCTCAGGATTTGTTTTGATTGACTCTTCCCGTAGAGAAGGCCATGTTGAAATGAGCATAGTCTCTGGTTGACTCCATTAACTGTCTTAATTTCTCTTGTAACAACTCAGATACCCTTTCAAAAGTGAAATCTTCCTGACAATCTTGCTAACATTGGGTTTGTGCCTGGACATGCCAATTAATACTGAAAGCATTCGCTGTGGAGGCTCTTGGGTCTTTGTTTGTTTTTGAAGATTTTTATTTTTTTCAGTAACCTCTGCACCCACCATGGGGCTCAGACTCACAACCCCGAGATCAAGAGTCTCGCGCTCTACTGACTGACCCAGCTAGGCGTCCCTAGGCTCTCAGTTTTTGTAACTCTTGCTTATCAAACGGGTTTGATGTGTAGCAAAAGCCCTTGTCTTTTCCAACCTGAATTCAACTCCACACAACCAACACGATTTCAGTGTTTTCTCTGGTTTGTAACTCACAATACCTGAGCTTAGCCGTGGGGCCTCTCACACTGGGGCCACAGCCTCCCGGGGGGTAAAGCCAAAAACATTTTTTCTTTCTTTTTTTTCTTTTTTTCTGAGAGTTTATTTAGAGAGAGAGCGAGAGAGAGAAACCGAGCAGCAGGGGAGTGGGGGGCTGAGAGGGGGGCAGTAGAATTCCAAGCAGTTTCCACACCGTCAGCACAGAGCCCGGTGCGGGACTCAGACTCACAAACCGTGAGATCATGACCTGAGTCGAAATCAAGAGTTGGACGCTTAACCGACTGAGCTACCCAGGTGCCTGCCTGTCTTTCTTGAGAGCGACCTGTGTATCTGCTTGAGGTCAGAGACGTTTCTCAAGTTACCAAAAACAAAATGTCATGGTTTATGGTTACTTTTAAAAGGGACGTTTGCCTCCCATTCTCACCCGGGCCTCTCGGCCCCCCTGGGTGGCCAGCGGGCTGGCTTGTGGTTATGGCCACTTGTCAGACAGCGAAACGCGGCGCAGAGGTACTGCGACACGACGTGCCCTTCTGGTTAACGTTGAAGGCAGGCCAGGAGGCAGGCTCTGAACCCCAGTCCATTTTCTCCTCTCTGGGCTCTTTCCCGTGCTGTAGGCAGGCTACTTGTGAATAGCCTGAGGGGAGTGAGGGAGAAGAAGAAAATTGAAAATCATCGACTGAAATTCCTGGAAGGAGTTGGGTGCATGGAGCAGTGATCGACAGAAGGGGTAGCAGGACGTAGTTCTAAGGCATAAAAGCAGAATTGCTGTTCACTTTGCCCAGAGGAACCTCTTCAGTGGCAGGGGCACCTCAACGTACAACGCACAACTCCCGGGACGGATTATTATTCATTAATTGAGTCACCCAAGATCTGTGGAGCCCCTCCCGTGTGCCAGGGGCTGCACTAAGTCTAGAAACACAGAGATAAATAAGACATCATCTGTGCCCGCGAAGGATTCCCCGTGTACTTGAAAAGGTGGTCGCGTCAGTGGGTAGATAGGGGTGAGGCCAGGATCCGGACGGGGAGCCCAGCAGGGGGAGCCGTTAGATCTGCTGGGAGACTCCGAGGAGGCCACGCAGGCACGAAAGGCTGAGGCGTGGAGAGAAGTCTGGCTCCTCCGAGGTCCCCCCGTCTGTTAGGTGACAGACCCACGCTCGTCACTGGCACGCACGGTGGTGTTTCTGAAGCCACCCCCAGGAGAGGCCACTTCTGGGGCTCTCCCCACGCGTGAAACCTGCTGAGGCGCAGGAGCTAGGAGTATGGACAGAGAAGTGAGAGCCCTTGAAAACCCAGCAGAGAAAGAGCTTCGAGAAGTAGCCGTTCACTAGAGGTGCCGTGTGGTAGAGAAAGGTCCGGTCAAATGAGGGCTCCGTAAAGGCCACTGGATCTGGGAGATCCATCCTCAGTGACCTGGACAAGAGTTCTTTCCTGATTCGGGAGAGCAGGGTTTCTGAACCTCGTCGCCGTCGTCGCTCGGCCCGGCTGGTTTTGTGTTGTGAGGGGTAGGCGTGTGCACGGTAGGACCCCGAGCTAGATGCCAACATGGGCCTCCCCAGTTGTGACAACCCGAGTGCCCGCAAATGTGGCCGGAAGTACCCTGGAGGCAAAACCATCCGGGTGGAAAACCAGGGCGATAGAATGGTGTGGACTGATGGTGATGACTTAGTGTCCCCTCACGCTTGGACCACTCTTTGGAAAGGTCTGGAAGCCCAGAGCGGGCTGGAGATGGAGACTCCCTGGGGGAGGAGCAGGGTGCCAGGAGGGTAATCTGTGTTGTTTCTAATGGAAAACACAGTGCTGGGCCTCAGGAAAGAACTAGAAGAGAGGGAAAGGCTACAGACAAGAGACAGTCATGAGGCAGCATTCACTTATTGATTTCCCAAGTGCAGAGTATGTCCAGTCACCAGACTCGGTGTCGGCATCATGCATGCCATGGCGAGCCAAGGAAGGGCTCCTCATTCAAAAATTACTAAAAATTTCAGGGGCACCTGGGTGGCTCAGTCAGTTACACGTCCGACTCTTGATTTCGGCTCAGGTCATGATCTCACGGTTTGTGGGATCGAGCCCGGCGTCGGGATCTGAGCTGACAGTGCAGAGCCTGCTTGGAATTCTTTCTCTCCCTCTCTCTCTGCCCCTCCCCTGCTCACACTGTCTCTCAAAATAAGTATTTTTTTTTAATTGCTGAAAATTTCAAAATGGCAGAAGGGCATTAGAGCCCAAGTGTGGGGCCCTATGCAGCGGCCCCGGGTGGTGAGGGCGCAGAGCGGCCCAGCCTCACAGAGCTCAAGCCCTGGGGCCAAGCACCAGCACGAGGGAGATCCAGGACTGTTGTCACACCCTGTCGAGGCGCCTTCCCCGAAAGGTTAGTAGTGACCAGAGTAAGTGAAGTGTAAGATTGAAGCTGTGATCTTGGGGATTAGCATCGGTTAGCCAAAGAGAAATGCTTAGCTATAAGGAAGGGCATGCATATCGAGAGGAAACCAGGAAAACACAGTTCTGTCCGAAGGATGGGGTCGCGGGGTTCTTGGCAAGTGGCCAGATCAGGAAGACTCTCATAGGACACACTGGTGTTTTGACTCCCCACTGCAGGCACTGGGCGGGCATGTGTAGTTCTCAAGCAGGGAGTGGGGTGACCGTGTTTCCCCTGGGAAAGAGGACCCGAGCTGGATGGGCCATAGCAACCAGGAGAGGTGCTGGTGGCCTACTTCCTTGAGGTGGCCGTGGTGGGCTGGGACGGGGGACCGTTTGGACCTGGTGGTGGACTGGCTGTTGAGGGTGAAGCCGAGCGAAGACAATTCCTAGTTTCCTGGCTGGGGCAGTTCACCGGGATGGGGTAGGGGGGAGGGGATGCAAAACCATGAGGACAGAAGGGAAAGATGGATTAATTTGTTTCGGACCTCCTGAGTTTGACCACCTATAGGAGTATAAATTAGAAAGGCCATCTGGAACTCAAAACTACTGCTGGAGGTATAGATCGCAGAGTCATCAGCATGTAGATGCCAAGTGAAGTCTTGAGTGTTGATGGGATCATCCAATGAGCGTGTGCGGCTAAGTAAGTACTAAATGAGCACCTATTATGTTGGTCGTGGTCTCCTAAGAACTGGGGGTGTAGCAGTGACCAAGGCCAGACAGACGCCCAGCCCACAGGGAACGGACGTGTTCTCTGGAAAGATTCCAAAGGAGGGGCCATACTTCAGTGCTTCTCCCCCTTCCCTGGCCCCGTCATGCCTGTCTGTCTCCACTCGCTCCATTTCCCATCCGGGGCACCAGTTGGGAAACCCAAGTCCTTCCCGATCATTTTCTCTTCCCCTCTGTTCAGAAGGGCAATTCCCTCCCCCTGGGCCTGAGATGCCAAAGACCAAAGTTTCTGCTTTTCTTTTTTCCCCCCCGAAATGCAGATAGAGCATCAGAGATGCCAAGTTTAAAAAAACAAGGCCCTCGGGGCACCCGCGTGGCTCGGTCAGATCAACTTCAGCTCAGGTCACCAGGTCACGATCTCGCAGTCCGTGAGTTCAAGCCCCGCATTGGGCTCTGTGCTGATGGCTCGGAACTTGGAGCCTGCTTCGGATTTTGTCTCTCTCTCTCTCTCTCTCTCTGTCAAAAATAAACATTAAAAATTAAAAAAAAAAAAAGATCAGAGCCATCCAAACAATAAGCAGTTGCAAATGGTAATGAGAGCCTTGACCTTGCCGTTCTGATGCCAGCAGCTGGCTCACTAGCTCCGTGCGGCAGAACAAATCCCTGTCCCCATCAAGAGCCAGAGCAGCCAAACCTACCGGGGTTTCGTCACTTCTCTGGGGAGACAGCCTCCCCTGCTCTGCATACGTTTAAAGCGTCTGGGCACTTCGTTCTCTAGCGTCTCCTTATTCCGAGGCAAATCCCACGTTGCCATGAGCTTCGGGCTTGTTTGTTTTCCACAGTCTTTTCACGCAAAGAGAAGAGCCTTCGTTCATTTGGTTGTTTCTTGTGGTCACCAGCATAGAGTCTTTCGCACTGATACTACACAAAATCCATTCTTAAATAGGAGGCTTAGATAGGGGGCTGGCATGTGGCATTTAAACAGGAACTCCATGACTTTTCGGTTTGCGGCCAATGCAGATCGTTTCACTGTGGCCCGTGGTAAAGAAGAAATCATCTGAGGAGTGCAAACAATTTTGCAGCTCAGAGCTGTCTTGTAAACCAGGGCCACACATGTAACAGCAAAGCGATTTAAACAGGTCACTTGCACGCACATTTGAAACTTCTACTTTTGGATAGTTCACTTTATAGAAAAGTTTAACTCCCAAGAATGTTTCTCTTACCGTCTAGCATATAAATGGCCGTGTCTGAATACCTAGTCAGGAACAACTTTTTATTTATTTTTTTTATTTTTTTTTTTTTAATTTTTTTTTCAACGTTTATTTATTTTTGGGACAGAGAGAGACAGAGCATGAACGGGCGAGGGGCAGAGAGAGAGGGAGACACAGAATCGGAAACAGGCTCCAGGCTCCGAGCCATCGGCCCAGAGCCTGACACGGGGCTCGAACTCACGGACCGCGAGATCGTGACCTGGCTGAAGTCGGACGCTTAACCGACTGCGCCACCCAGGCGCCCCAGGAACAACTTTTTAAAGTTAATATGAGTTTATTTTTTTTTAATATGACATTTATTGTCAAATTGGTTTCCATACAGCACCCCATGCTCATCCCAAGAGTTAATGGGAGTTTAAATAAAATATAATTAAATTGTACCATCGAATCAGGGGTAAGATACAACGCATTCAGAAAGCACCTCAGTCGTTTTCTTTCTTTGTTTTGAGAGACAGCAAATGTGTGAGTGGAGGAGGGACACACAGAGAGAGAGAGAGAGGGAGAAAGGGAGAATCCCAAGCAGCCTCTGCACTGGATGGAGCCTGATGCGGGGCTTGATCTCACGAACTGTGAGCTGAAACCAAGAGTCGGAGGCTTAACTGAGCCACTCAGGTGCCCCACACCTCTGTCCTTATTCTGGAATCGTCAGCAGCTTGGGATCACTCATAAAACTGACCGCTTCATTCATACAGTAATTGTGCTCTGCCGTCTGGCTTTCTAGTAACCACTCTTTCTGCACAAGGTAGATCTCGAAAGGAGCCAAGCAGGTGGCTACCTTACATGGACCATGCCAGGCTGCCCTGGGTCCTTCCCTAAGATGCTGGTCGCGAGAATTCTGAAGCTGGAGCTTTATCATCCCTTTGGTTTATGAACTTGGCTCTGTGCAAAGACAGATCTGTCAAGGAAAGAGAATACTTTCTGCTGATGTAAGTCATCTTGTAGACCAACGTACTTGTTGTTGCACAGTACGTGAGAGCCATCCGTTGGGAACTCTTCCTGAATTCTGATACCAAACTCACCCTCCTACATACAACACACTCCGTCCTGCTCCATCATGGTAAAGAGCCATCCCTCCCGCATGTGAGAAGTAAGGCCTTCCTTCTCTGTCCCCGGACCCCAACCCCTCCTGCCTCCTCGGGGCTCCTACACTACCAGCTGAACCCTCTCCCTCCCTCCATAGGCAGCTTCTCACCAGCACCACCTCATCTGGAGTCTTTCCAGGAAACGGCGTGAGCCTCACCGGCGCCCCCTGCACCTGCACCCTCTCTTGTCCAGCCAGGCTTGGGGAAGAGTCGCCCATACTCGTCCGTTTTCTCACCCCCCCATTCTCAACCCGCTGCAGCCTGGCCTCCGTCCCCTCCGCTCCCTAAAAGAGCGCCAGGCGAGCCTGCTAACGGTCTGCACCCTGTGCTTTTCCAGCCTCACCAGCCTTTCCAGCCTCACCTCCCTCTGTTGGCCGGGCGTGTCTTCCCCCCTTGCTCCCGGGATGGGACATCCTTGGTCTTCTCCCGCCCTCACGCACTGCCCTTCTCTGACCCCTGGCGGGTTCGTCTGGCTCAGTCTACATTGTAAATAGTGGGATTCTGTGAGGTTCCGGCCTACGGCCTCTCGCCTTCTCAGGCCATGCCCCATCACGCTCCTGGCTTCGAATATTCTCCGTAGTGCAGACCAGCCACGGGTCTCTGTCGGTGGCCCAGACCTCTCCTCCCCACTGAGCTCAGTGCATGCCGCCGCCTACTTGACCTTGCCACTTGGGTGGTACAGAAGCATTCTGACTCAGCAGATCCAAACTCAAACTCGTGGCTCCCTTCCACCCTTCCTGTCCTCCTCCACAAAGCCCCGCCTCCCTTCCAGTGTTCCCGTCTCAGCGAACGGCGTTACCGTCCACCCAGTTGTGTTACGTCACGAAACCTAACATAGATGGACAGACGGATCTCCCCCCCACACACACCTGCTTCTCCCCACCCTGTCCATCTAGGCTCCGTCTCCGTGGATTGTCAACTTGGCTTCCTAAGCGTGAGTGCCTCAGCCGCCACAGCCTAGCCTGGGTGACTGTCCTCCCCCAGCAGGTGGCCACTAGCCTCCCAGGGCCTCTTTCCCAACTGCCTCTTGCCCGCCCCCCCCCATCCCCAGTCCCTTCTCCATAGGACAGCCAAGGAGATGTGTTGTAAAGCTGAAATGTGACCCACTTTATCTAAAACGTAAACCCTTCGCGGCTTCCTGTTGGCTCCTTGAGAAAAGATCAGAACCCTGAACACAGCTTCCCTGGGCCACACGGCCTCGCCCGCCTTCCTTCTTCCCCTTGCTCTCCACCCCGGCAAACTGGCTTCCTCTGTTCTTCAGATTAGGGCGCGAGGTCACTTCCCCCCGGGACCCCTCTCCCAGCCCAATCGGGTCAGATGCCAGAGGCACTGCCCCGGTGCCTCCTGTCAGAAGCTCTTACTACAGTCACATTCCATACTTACTCCCGTGACTATTTGATTAATGACTGCTTCCCCCAGAGGCAAGGCCTTGATCTGTCTTTACTCATCCAGTGCCTAACACAGAACCTAGCACAGAACTGGCCCTCAATAAATAATGAATAAGTGAATTTACGTTTGGATGGGGCTGAGTATATGGCAGCTGCTTCTAAGAACCACTCCTGCACATAATAGGCATTAAATCAGCCTTAGCCTCTTAAATTGCTATTTACTCTTTGCAGGGAAAAGAACGGAGTGGAGTCCAATACCTTGTCCACGGCAAGTCGGTTCAGAGCCGAGCCACAGCTAGAACCCAGATCCTCGACCTCCTGAGCTGTTCTGTGCCTTATCCTCACAAAGCCACAGGATCATTTTCCTCCCCAATCTCATTTTTTTATAGCTTATTTATTTTTGAGAGAGTGAGAGCGTGTGCAGGGGAGGGGCCGAGAGCGAGGGGAAGAGAATCCCGAACAGGCTGTGCGCAGTATCAGCCTGGAACCCAATGTGGGGTGGCTCGATCCCATGAACCGTGAGATCACGACCTGAGCCACAGTCAAGAGTCGGACGCTCAACGGACTGAGCCACGCAGGCCTCCACACCCGCCCCCCAGTCTCATTTTCAAAGCCAAGATAGCTAATTATATAGCACATGTCCTTCGGGAGGGCTTAGCTGCATTTTATGGCTAGGATTAGCCTCGATGTTCTCAGACCCTCTCCAGGAAATGAAACATAAATACAGGGCCTCATTCGAGAGCATGTATCTTTGACTAAAGGCTGCCTCGTTAACAGAATTTGCTCTGGTTGCAGTTCACTCATTGTTTCGTCCCCTCCAAATGTGACCCATAGGAAACACAAAAACGAAAAAGCTGGCACAGAACCAGGCGACGGGTCTGGCAACAGAAATCGATGGGCTTCTCAGCATAAGCCAAGGGTGGAACGTTCTGCAGGCGCTTCTGGGCATGAGCTTCTAAAACATTGGCCTGACTCCTGGGATGCAACCTCCACCTTGAATCTGGGGCTTGTTCGAAACATACTGACCCCAGGCCCTAGCTTCATTCAGAGCCTGGGTTCCACCAAGTGATCCTGTAAAGATGGCTGCACACCCCTTACCGATGAGGCAAGGATTCTGGGGGAGGAGAAAAGGAAAGGTAAGGCAGGGCTTGCAAGAAGCTCATGCCGAGTGGGGTCTGCATTCCAGACCGATGACATAGTTTCCTCCGGAGGTCTGAGAATGCTATTTTAGGAAAGGCTTTGAGACTACGGAGTCCAAATTTAGAGCCTCCGATATTGCAGATTTCCATATATACAGCTGGTCCTTATCAGTGGGAATAAATAGCGCCTTAATGGGGCATTTCGAAAAGAAAATGACTAATGAACGGGAAGACTTTCTTATAAACTTAAAAATGCTTTGGAATACAATTTCCAGCAGTTTCCAGGGTGCTGTAGATTTTACAGACAGCTGACCAGAAATCCTTTCTCTGGTATCAAAGCCCATTCCCTACCTATAGCATATACGGTGATGACATTGGGGTTTCACAGGATCCATTGCTTGGCCCAGGGCAATGAAGAGAATTACAAGTGACCTCAAGCATTGCACTTGAGATATTTGCACTCGCTAACTCCACGGACTTTATATTTTCACGCTGGGTCTCTCTGGAGATCCTGTGGTGTAAACACCTTGCCAACTAGAGACACTTGGTCGCCGACATTTGGAGAAGCAGCAGGAGAGCGCCCCTTTCCACCCCTTAGGTCCCAGTGCAGGACTCCGAGGAGCCTCGGACTCCTTCTACAATTTTCTCATCTCACACACACCTCATCCCATGGGTGAAGCAGGAGGCTGAACTTTGCCGGGTGGTTGGTTAACCAACTTCCAAAAGCTTCAAAACAAAAATGCACAAACATCTCTGTGGATGGTGAGGCCTGCTGTTTGTGTGACTCATTCCTGGAATCTTTTCCGCCCGTACCAGCTTGTAGTTCTCCCGTGTGGCACCCTTCCCACTTTCTGGCACCTTCTGTCACCTCGTGGGGCCACCATGGTCTGTCCCCGCCCTCCACTGCCGCATCATGGCAGAGTTCATGCCCTTGCTGTGATGGTTCCCTTGTTATGGCTCAGTTCCGTGCCGGCGACAGGAGAGTCGTTTCTGTTTCTGCTCGCTTGTCATTCCACGTCTAAGGCGGCCCTGGTGGTGACGGGTGGGGACAAGAAGACCGTCTATTGTTCTTTGCAGACAAGACATGCTCTCTTGCGTCACCCCGGGGCCATGACCCTCTTTATGGTCTAACTGGATCTGTACAAACATGGCAAGAAGCAAGCTCTAGCCTGGGGGGTTGGGGAAGAAAGGCAGAGGCCACAGGAGAGAAAGGGACCTCTGTGAAGAGAAGAGTCCACTTGCCCAGAGGCCCCAGAGGAGCAGGGCGGGGCAGGGGCCGATGACGGGAGGAAGGAGGAGGGTCAGCCTGGCATGACGTGACGCACGGTGCCTTTCCTGGGGTTGAAATTGAGGAACTGAGGATGAGGTAGTAGTGAGAGCCGGTCTTTCAGAGCACAGGATGGAACGGGACCTCCGGCCACTCACTCTGTCTCATGCATCTACGAGGGCTGAAGAGATTAATGACCCAAGGAGGATATGATATGGTCCAAAAACTTTTCCTGGATTTTTTCCGTAGGCGGCTGAGCCAGAGGCCGACCGCGGAGGAATTGGAGCAGAGGAACATTCTAAAACGTAAGTGACTGAGCCCGTGGCGGTCGCTGATGTCTTGCGGTGGCTTTGGTTATTCGTTCATCCGTGGGCCGCCAGCTTTGTCCCTCGTGCCCGCGTGGGAATGACTGTGAACCGCTCTGCCGGTTGATGCTTGACCCTCCTCGCGTGTTACAACAGCCAAGGCAGCGTCCCCACAGAGAAGGCAGATTCGGGTTCACTAGGCCCATCCAAAGCTCACGGGCTGCAAGGGCCACCTTCCCTTTCGTGGGCTGTAAAGTCGGAGAAGCTGCGAGATGAGGGCAAGCAAAGCCACTCAATGATTCCGAGCAGGGTTAGGGTCACCTTCCAACCCAAATGGGCTGAGAACCCACAAATTTCTATACTGGTCGCTAAAAGGAGGCAGACAGCCGCTGGAAGGCGGGGGCTCGAAACCATGACCTTCCGTTGCAGCTGGCTCCCCACCCCCCCCCCGCCCCGCTTTGAACGTGAAATGCAAAGTCTAGGAAGGCATCTCTCAGGGAGAACGCTTCCTGTCCCCTCTCGGGATTTCTACAGCTGGCCCACGGCCTGCCTGCCGAATGCTCTCACCCAAGAGAAACTCGCCTGTCACCCTGGCTGTGGCCAGAGACCATGAACGAGCCCCTTGTTCGGTTCAGGGCACAGGGATACTTGAGCAGAGCGAGGGAATCCACTTGGCGTCCCACCAGCGTGAAACGAAAACACACAAACATCTCAGGGACGCCAGCGTGCCTGCATTTGGCGGGAGATCTTAAACAGTTAAAAAACAAACCCCCTCTGCCCACATCTGCCCCATCTTTGTTACTCCTGCCACCAGCACCTTTCTAAGATGGGCAACAAATACTATTTTTAGTTTCACTCATGACCCTTTCTCCCCACGCACACATCTGCTTCTAATTTCTAGAAAGGAGAAATAACGTGCTATTGCACAGTTTCCTGGGAATGTCATGGCACGTGCACACACACACACACACACACACACACGCACACACACACACACGCCAGCCACGTGAAGCCTGTTTGAGCAGCTGGATATTTCCACTTAGACCAAACTCAAATGTGCTTGATATTTTCTACCCACCACCCCCCCCCCCCCCCGCCCCACTGTGGCCTTGGGACTCGCTGGGTTTTGAAGGCTTTGCTGCCGGGAGCTGTTGAGTTGCTGTGGGGGCAGGCGTGTGGCCCGCAGCCCCTGCAGAGGACCTGTCCCTGGCATATCTGCCTCTGTGGACATCCTGCCCGCCCTGCTCCCGGACTTGCTGCCTCCCCAGCTCTCAGCAGGTGTTCTTTTCAAGGTTGGCTTTCCTCATTGCTGCCCGCACCTCACATACCCACTAGGTCTCTAGGAATTCGTGTATATGTGGTTTTCTAACCAAGAATGCCCTTCACGGTTTTGAAGCTAAATATGCCATAAAATGAAAGAGAACTTTTTCAGATGATTTCCAGGGTTGCGGGGGGGGGGGGGGGCGTTTGGCCTGTGTGCTGTCTCTCCCTTTTCTGTCCCAATCGGACACCTGATCCATTGTAACCTTTCCGTTGTTGGAGACAAAGAAAAGCAGGTGTCCATTTATTCCTAAAGTGGGAAGGCGGGTAAGGGTGTGTCCTTCCCCCTCTGTTGCTTCACCCACACACATACAGACACCTAACACAGATCTGTGTTTTTTGGAGGAACCAATCTCAGTGCCATTTACTTGCTGTTCAGTGGCCTCCAAGCTGCCCCCAAACAAAGAAGCTACCGCTTGGGGCGCCTGAGTGGCTCAGTCGGTTAAGCATCCGACTTCGGCTCAGGTCATGATCTCCCGGTTCGTGAGTTCAAGCCCCGCGTCGGGCTCTGTGCTGACAGCTCGGAGCCTGCAGCCTGCTTCGGATTCTGTGTCTCCCTCTCTCTCCGCCCCTCCCCTGCTCATGCTCTGTCTCTCTCTGTCTCAAAAATAAATAAAACATTAAAATTTTTTTTTAAAAATTAAAAAAAAAAAGCTACCACTCTCTGGGGGATTATTCAGGTCTCAGAAAATAATTCTCTCAGCAAGGGCAGGGGGTTTAGAAAGAGGAGGTCTAAAATCCCCAGCTCACCTCTGGCTTCCGGAAGGCACCAGCTCCTACTTGCTTGCCCAGATCCCTGGGAGACTTCGGGCGGGTCCTCACGTTGGCTTTTTGTTGCCATCTAGAAAGACCTTCAGATCTTAGAGACCGTTACTTTTGTGTGGTAAGCCTGAGGGGCTTAGATCCAGGGACCAGAGCAGAAAACATTGTTCGCATGGTCCCCTTTGGTTCTAGCTGCCCCTCTCCTCCTCATCCTGTTCAAACAGCCAAGTGAAAGAACTGCCTGACAGCATTCAAACAGGTGGATCATTTCAGTTTTCAAAACTTCTCAGAAATGAACTTCTCCTTCGTGCGAACTTTTATTTTTTTCCTCTGTATTCTGGAACTTGGTTTTCCTAAACATGTTTTTCTTTCTTTTTCCCTTTCTTTCTTTCTTTCTTTCTTTCTTTCTTTCTTTTCTTTCTTTTTTTTCTCTTTCTTTCTTTCTTTCTTAAGTCTGTTCTGATGGTTACTCAAGAGATGTTTTCATGGTGTAAGAAAACACCCTCAAACAAATTCTTCTAAACCTTGCTTTCTGGGCTCTGAGTCATTTGAGGAACCCGATCTCTGAGGGTGCTGTTGAGACACAGGTCGCGGCTCTGCGGTAGAGCTTGGAGGGCCCGCAGCTACCTTCCAGCCCCACCCTGCCCGCCCCCTGGAGGCAGCACCTGCTTTGTCCCGCAGCCAATGAGACACTGTGCATATTTGAGCACATAATGAGCACACTCTGATGGTGGCAGCAGGTGATGACATCACAGGCCTTTCTTAGCCTCTCTGCCCAGTGGCCTAATGGGGTTGTCTTGGTACCCTCAGCCTGAGAATTCATGGCCCTCGGTTTGTAAATGGCTTTGAACTAGAGGTATAGATTCCATAGGTGGTGGCTCGTGGCCCTGCCCCTCAGGGGGACCTAAGAAACACAGGAGAGGAAGGCTCCCTGCTCTGTCGCAGAATGCCACCCTTCGTGGCCGTAGGGGGCTTGTAGGATGAGGAGAGGGTCCAGATTGGAGTTTGAGGCCAGTAACCAGTAATGAGGAGGAGGGGCTGGCCCCAAGCAAAGCATGACGGGGAAGAGGCTGCTTATTCTAGTGAGAAAAAAAAAAAAAAAAGAGCTGGACTGTTTGTCTAACTAGCTGCGTGGCGTGGGAGTAGCCACTTAACTCCCTGGGCTTTCGCATCCTTATTTCCAGAATAAGAGTGTTAGACTTGGTGGTCTCTTGGGCCCCTCGTGGCCATACTTTCCTGTGAGCCTGTACATTTTAACTAAGTTCCCTTGAGGTGCCTCCTGGGTACTCACTCTCCAGACCAGACCTCCCCTTCTGTACTCCAGCCACCTGCAAATGCAGCTTGCCAGGGGTCTCCCTTCTTCTTGCTTTCTGCCTTCCAGTTTCTCTCTGATAGATTAGTTCGTACTAAGATGTTGATGGCTGACTGGTTTCATGGGTTTTTATCCAAGAGAAATTTGCCTATTAAAAAAAAAATTTTAATGTTTACTTTTGAGAGAGAGACAGAGTGCAAGCAGGGGAGGGGCGGAGAGAGAGAGGGAGACACAGAATCCGAGGCATGCTCCAAGCTCTGAGCGGTCAGCACAGAGCCCGACGAGATCATGACCTGAGCTGAAGTCAGACACTTAACTGACTGAGCCACCCAGGTGCCTCTCGAAACTTGCATTTTTAAAGGAGTTCTGGGAGGGAGATGGGATATCTTTAAATCCAAAGGAAAGGGCTCTCATGTGGGGGGCCAGGGCCCTGTGGGGCAAGCTTCCGTGGAGACCGATGGTGGCCTTTGCCCACTGCAGGATGTGAGCATTTCTGTGCCCCCATACAAGATCCTCAAATGCACCCCACCCCCCAGGCAGCCACAGCAGGCAAGCTGTGCCCCTGGGGGGTGTCGCTCAAGGGCCTGAGCTCTGCTCTGAACTGCCATTGTCCCTTCCAGCCGGAAGTGTGAGTTGCCTCTGGTTGTGGTGGCCGCTGTCAGGACCCGCAAGGAGGAACAGGGTGGGACCCCGCTTCCGTGCACAGGGGCTTCCCTCTTTTACCGACCTGGCCAGTCATGAGCCAACTGAATGGCAAGTGTGCCCTGAGTTCAGTTACTGAAACATAATTTAGCAGCAGTGATTTGATGCGAAGACCAAGCTGAAGGAGATTGCCTTGATGGATGCCGTTCTAAATTCAGTGGGTGAGAATCAGAGACCTTCTTTGGACACGGTTTGATTTCTGTGACCTTCAAGCTAGACGATATTGGGCTTAGACCCTCGCCTCCATTCCAAGGCCCGGAAGGAAAGTGACGTACCCAAGGTCACTCGCTTTGCTTAAAATAAGCCTGCATTCTCTGCCCTCCACACCTCTGCTCCCTTCCCCAGACCCTCTAACCTATGGCTCTTTAAACATCTGGTGAGTAAGTCACCCCGCATATCAAGCCAAGAACGTTTAGACTCCGAAGTCTGCTCTCCTAAGACACTCCTTAAAAGTCTAAATGCAGGCAATTGTGTCCCACACTCTGGCCTCACACCTGCTCTGTGGACTTCTTGGAAGATTCAAAGAATTAATGGAATCAGGGCTTGCGAAAGGTGAGCGTTTTGAAATCCCCCTCCGCGTGCCCAGTGCTGCATTCGGCCTCCGCCGTGCCTGGTTTCATTTCTGCAGCCAGTGGCAGGCACCCCCACAGGCTGGTCTTCTGTTCTGTCCCCACAGAGCACCAGACATGAGGCCACGTCACAATGAGCCCCCGTCAGTCACTGTGAGGCCCAAGGCAGAGTCGAGCCGGCCTGAGTCTTGTCCAAAGAAGGGAGCCTCGCCTCCCTCCAGAGGCCCATGTCCCTGCTAACACCCTCATCCTGTTAGGACCTACCTCCCTGCCTTAGAGCCATACTTCTCAGCCCGGGCTTTTCTGCCTGGAGACTTGAAAACCTGTGACACACACGGAAAACACAGTAAGGTCAGCCAGCTCCCCATCAATTTGAAACAAGGCAGGCAGTTTGGAAAGCGTCCCATAGGCAGGAGGGTGGCCGCGGTGGGGTAGGGGGGGGACAGGAGCTCGCTCTCCCCTTGTTCAGGTCGTGAGGGGCTTGGCCTGGAGCCTGCAGAGGTTCAGAGGGTACACTTGCGTGTGACACTGTTCCCAAAACCAAAGCATGGTCAATGTTTCTTGCAGCTCGGAATGAACAGGAGGAACAAGAGGAGAAAAGAGAAATCAAGAGGAGGTTAACTCGAAAGGTGAGCGGGTTCTCCAGGCGGGAGCTGGGACAGGACAGCGCGGGCCGCCCTTGGCTCCCGTGCCGCCTGCGGGCCCCGGTGGCCTTGCAGCTGCCTGGCCCGGAGGAAGTTCTGTCAGTGGCCCCGCGCCTCGGCTGTGAGAGCGAGCGGCTCTCTAGATTTTCCGGGACTCCCCCCGGGGACGGTGATCAGCTCAGTTTCATGGCCTTCAGTGCTTTGGGCTGGTGACATTCCACTGCTTGATTCTGTGACACCCATGCCTCCCTCCCCCCAGGCAGCTTGATGTCAGGTGCATTATGTTTTCAGTTACCGCGAACATTTTGTTTTTGAGAAATTCACCGTAATGCCACCAAGCATGGGAACGTCATGATCAAAATCGGTAGTTCAAATGTAATGCAGTTATTTGCTGTGACCCTGGGAGAGTAAGTTTTCCTTGCCTCCCCTGATACTGTGCCTTACCTATGAACTGAGAACTACTTGGTTTTATTATGCCAGATCCAGCTTGAGTTACTGAATTTAGGAAAATGCCCAAAGAGCTGATAAATTTACGGCAGGTGTTTGAAAAGCACTTAAAGTCACAAAGCTGGAATTCTTATGTATTTTCACCCCCAGAATAGGTGATGCGGCAGCGTGACGCAGACCCGAGTGGATCTAATTCCATATGAGTGGCCTCTCCAGTAACAGACTCTTAGTTGAGGCTGTTCCTGGATGGTGTTGACAAGTTTAATCAATTGATAACACACAGGAAACGGAACTATGTTCTGTTTTTAATCAGCCCTCCTACAGTGACCTTCTTGAGAGAAAGATACTCAAATCTTAGAGACAGTTAAGAGACCCATTAAAATTAATTTTCAAAGGTTTATGAGTGGACTTTTCTCCCTAGAAACATTATGTAAAGGAAGAAATGCAGAGATCCTAACACATCATGCCAATTATTAAGGTGATGATTTGTGCGTCTCTGACTTTGTCTCCCTTGGAGCATCCCAAATGCCCAGTGACAAGCCAAATGCTATCCCAATTATGAGGAAAATAAACAAGAGCCTGAAAGGCCAGATGACAGGCTGGCGGCCCCCCTGGTTGGGAACTCGAACAAGAGCTAGGTGACCTCACTTTGTCCAGGTGCCCTCACCCAAGCCAAGGTCTGATTCTTTAAATCCCTAAGACCTCCCCATCTTCCCCATCTTTGGAGGCAGGGCGTCCTTTCTCCCGAGGCTGAGTAGTGAGGAGGACTGGGGAAGATACGCCGCCTTGTTTTTTTTTTTTTTAATTTTTTTTTTTCAACGTTTATTTATTTTTGCGACAGAGAGAGACAGAGCATGAACGGGGGAGGGGCAGAGAGAGAG
The DNA here is from genome assembly GCF_022079265.1 of Lynx rufus. Classification (NCBI taxonomy): domain Eukaryota; kingdom Metazoa; phylum Chordata; class Mammalia; order Carnivora; family Felidae; genus Lynx; species Lynx rufus. The sequence continues at coordinate 130,966,273 of NW_025814878.1, forward strand.
GGAGACACAGAATCGGAAGCAGGCTCCAGGCTCCGAGCCGTCAGCCCAGAGCCCGACGCGGGGCTCGAACTCACGGACCGCGAGATCCCGCAAGATCGCGAGATCGCGACCTGGCTGAAGTCGGACGCCCAACCGACTGCGCCACCCAGGCGCCCCTACGCCGCCTTGTTTTAAGCGTGTCCTTGAAATGACTTAGACTATCCAGAGGAGGCTGGTGATAACCCCTCCTTTCTGATACAGAAAGGTCTAGACATTTCAGGAAAAAAAAAAACCACATTTTCATAAAATTCATTGGGGTTGGTTGCTGCGCCCAAAGTCTCCTGAACTTGAGGGTTTCTTGCTAAAAGCTAGAAATAGGAAAATACTTAAGACTATATTTAGTTCGTGTCTTTTTAAAAAGAGTATACAAAAAGTCAGCTAATTGCATAATTTGGCAAGGGAGGAGGGTTCCCTCCCCCGCCATCTCCCGAAGGATGGGTACCGCTAGGGACAGGTGCCCCCAAAAAGCCCCTCATTTTTGCAGGTCTCCAAGGCAAGAGAACTTCCTCCTCTTCCTCCCGGTCCCCTCTCCTTCCTTCTCCCAGGAAAGCTGCCTTATAATTTCAGCATTTGCCCTCCCCTGGGACTGGCTTGGGGAATGAAAAATGACTTTAAGGGAAGGGAGAGCCGCTTTGAAGGGGAAGACCGGAAGGCACTTTCACCTCTGTTTTTGCCGACAGAGATGTGAGCCTGCCAGCAGGTAGGGAATTCTGTGGTGCCTCCTGGCCCTGGGCAGATCTTTCTCCTCTGGAGCCTTGAGCACAGCAAGACCAGATGCCAGTGACCATGGCTGTCGTTCGGTTACCCGCAGCCCTAAGGTTTCCTCAATTCAGTTCTATTTCGTTCTAACGCAGTAGGGAGAAAAATGAGAGCCAGGAGCTGATACAGGACACTGATAGCAACAGACCAGTCGTTTTCTTCAGCCAAATTGAGACTAACCTAAAAATTATGTGCTCTGTCTTTTAATAAATGCCAGCCTCCCCCTTTGAAAAAAAAAAACATGCTGGCTAGCTAAATGGATAGATGGATGGGAAGAAGAAAGGAAGGGAGGGAGAGGGAAAGGGGAAATGCACTTGGGTCAAGTTGTATTAGTAGTGGATCTGGGGCCTCAAGTAATTTACTTTTCAGTATTTGGTTGCAAGTGATATTTCTGCCATAGATTGAAACATAATGCTTCCAACCTCTGCCCCCCCCCCCGCCCCTTCTTCTAGCCCGCCATCCCCAGAAAACGGACTTCGGCCACAAAGATCATTTCCTCGCCATCTGAGGAAGGACCCTAGGTTCATGTACCCCAAAGGCAAGCCAAAGGCACATCTGAGCACTAAGTAGGCAGGGGCACGAGCCCATGCTCGCAGTGGAGAGTCCCAGGGGGCATTGGTTAGGTGGCCTACACACCACCTGAGAACCCCCCCCCCCGCCCCGGGGAAGAAACCGGTCCCCTCCTCATTGCTTCCCTCCTAGAACTTGGGAGCAGCGCCTTATCGATTCGGAGAGATCGTGTCTAAAGTCTCCGATGGGACTCAGGCATGAAAAATAGCCCCTGACCTTTGGATCTAACATTTAGTTTTCTGTTCGCTCCAGACTGCCACCAAGTCTGTTGGTAAAGTATCCAGAGCATGATTTCTGGAAATATAAACTACTTCCGTGCTTAACCTTCCTCTTGTCACAGTACACTTAGAAATCAGCACCATCTGCCCAGCATTTCGCGGTAAATCTTGCTAAGAAGCACAAGAGATGTTGAGCAGGAGTCCTTGTGTAGCTGGGGAACCAGGAAATGTTTGCATGTATTTTAACGAGTATGCAAAAGCTGCCTGAACTCACATTGCAGAGGGCACGTGTTTGAGTCCGGATGGACTGTTCACGGTACGCCACGAAGCCTGGGACAGCTGTGGGTTTCCCGCGACAGGACAGCACTGACACCAGAAGGTCCTGTCCCAGGAACGCCGGGGCTGCCTCAGCACAGATCCGAACCACTCTGACAGGGGGCTGCGTGTGGCCCAGGCAAGTGGGCCACAGCCCGCTAGGCCTCTGATCCCCCACATCCCCCCTCCCACCATTGGCCAAGGGGGAGCCGCGGGCTGTTTGGTCCCGCCTGCAGCCTGGCCGTACCTGGCTCCATTCTGTTTGATCCCAGCCGGGCAATCATCTGACTCCTTTTCCGCGTGCTCTTCCACGGTCCACCAGCTGGCAGCGGGCTGGAGCACGCTGGCACCACCAAAGGTGTGTGGCAGCCGCGGGAAATCGAGTCAGGACAGCCAGGGTGGTTGGGATTCACTTGTGCGTCTGTGTGTGTTGTATAGGCCTTTGTGGTGGGGTTGTATCTGACTGCACTTTCTGTTGATAGAAGTGAATACAGCGTAGGGCTTGGAGGAAAAAGTGCTTTAAAATAACGTCGGTTAAACGTGCGTTCACAGCATCCTGAAGACACGGCGACGGTGTTGCTCCAGGAGAAATAAACCCGGTGGCGGGAAGCGATGATAGAAACGTCAGCCTTGTGCCGCCCAAGTACAAAGGGAGGGTGCTCGTGACTGGGACCGCGAGGCGGCTAAATAAATACACATTCTCGTCCTAGTTGTTGCACCCCTCGCCGCAGACCCGTCCTGAAGGCCTGTCCCATGCCTTCCTGGCCTAAACCCAGCCTCGCCCTGCATTTGCGGACAGACTGTGAGGAGCAGGGTCCCCTCTGGCCTCCTACATCATGGCTGCGGACCCCTGAATTTGCATATTGTTTGCACATCCGCCCTTTGGGGGGTCTAAAACACACGCATTTAAAACGATTTCCAGCCCCATCCTGCAGAGCACACTCAATCTGACACACGGGCATGGGCTTACAAATCCAAAATGAGACCGAAGCCTGGTGTGAGGTTCCCGTCCCCGAGTGGGAGGCGCGGTACGGGTGTGGGAAAATCCACAGCGGACGCCCGCACCCACGCGGGCAGACAGACCGCTTACAAGGAGACGCTGCAGTGTTATTAAGAGTCAGCCTACCTGTCTATCCGGATGAGCCTGAAGGTAGCTCAGGGGATAATAAAGCTCTCTCTCTTTGAGTTCTGGAAAAGTCCCAGGTCCAGTAGTCAGAAGCCCTAGGTCCCCACCCCGGGCCCTGCCCCTCACTTGCTGAGGGACGTGTTGGTTGCCTCTCAGGACCTCGTTTTCCCACCGACCCAGCAGTCTACACTCCTCTGGCTGACCGGGTCCATCTCTCTCCCTCCCTGCAGCTCAGCCAAAGACCCACAGTGGAAGAACTTCGAGAAAGAAAGATCCTCATCCGTTTCAGTGACTACGTGGAGGTGGCTGACGCTCAGGACTACGACCGCAGGGCCGACAAGCCGTGGACCCGCCTCACCGCTGCCGACAAAGTAAGCCGAGGGGCGAGGAGTGGGGTAGGGGGTCCTCGTGCCTCAGTCTCCCCCCGCGTTGGCGTTCCGGCTTGCTGCCGGGACCCCGGGCTGAGACCAGCAGCGAGGCCGTGGTTGCAGTGGCCGTCATGGGGTGCCGAGCGCCCCCTGGGCCTGCTGAGGGTGCCGCTTCTCCCAGGGCTCCAGATAACCTGCGGGGAGGTCACCGAATTGATTCTCCACTGCCGGAGAGAAGGCACGCGACAGTCACATAATGTCATGCTGAGTGACGGCAGGAGGAGAGGCCGCGTGGGTGGCTGTGCCCACAGAAACAGAACATCTGTATGGGCACAGAACGGTTCACGAGTGCGAGGCTCCAGGCTTCTCGCAGCCCTTCGTGGAGAGGACGCTGTCCTCGGCACCCAGTAGGATTCGCAAAACTAAAGAGAGACCAGCTCACTGTGTCTGCGGTTATTATACCCTAACGGTAGAAACGGGCCACAAATCACAGAGACGGCAAAACGTGCCTCGCTACGCTAAACCGTCATCCGTTTGGAAAACAAGAAGAATCTGAGGCTGAGTTTTGTAAGAAATGCAGTGAAGCAAAAGGGAATTCTCACCTGTCCCCTGGACCATAAATCGAAATGAACCTCTGCTGCGTAATCCTTTGGGACCCTAGTCCAGTCACTGTTAGGAACTGGAGAGCTAAGGGCCTTTTAAAACAAAATCTAAAATAATGACCACGTCTGGTGTGCAGGTGACACTGGGGAGACTCTGGCATACATCGGGGGCCTTCTCTTGAGTCCTGCCTTCGCCCCACGAATTCGCAGGGCCGGTGCCTTTCTTACGTGGGCTGCAGGGCGAGGCCGTCTACAGCGCAGACTCTGGCCTGATCGAGCACAGGGAGTTTGAACACAGGGAAGCTGCGGCACGCGGGTGGGAACATTGGGGCCAGAAGCAGGCTTTCCAGAAATGCCTCCCACACGGTGGATCCACCCACAGGTCCCGATGAGTGGAAGCCTCTGCCCTCCTCTTAAACGTAACACTCATTGCTTCCCCAGACAGGCATCTGTGGTAGTGACCCCAGGAACCGGCACCACCATCCACCAGACAGACACACAGACCCAGAGGCCCAGCCCCCAGGCTGTTGTGTCAAGTAAACGGGAACAGAGGAAGGAGCCCTGGCGCCTCCTGCCTTTTGTTCACAGCCTGACTGCAGCGCCCTTGCTGACCGAGGATAAGGGGGGGTATCAGCAAAGCGGGGGGAAAGTACGGCGCGTCTCCCCATGCACGTGCTGAAGTTGTGCGTCGCATTCAGGGAACCCAGTTCCTCAAGAGCTGCGGCACAAGAACAGGAAGTGGCGCCCACAGAGGGGGGGTGTGCCTTGCCTTCTCTGGGGGGAGTCACTCTGATCCTGCCTGCCGGCCTTTCCGGCCTCTCAGTGCCTTGACAGTCCCACCGAAGGAAATACAGCAAAACCTCGGACTGTGAGGAAGACAAGCACACGTTTCTAATAAACGTTAACTTGATAAATGAGCGACATCTTGGAATGTGAGTAGAGCGTGACGCCGAACGTCACATGATCACAGCTGAGCCAGTGGTTCTTGAAATTCGCTTTGGTACACAAGTGCTTTGGATTGCAGGCGTGTTTCCAGAATGAACTATGCTCACAAACCAAGGTTCTACTGCACTCCCATTAGAAGGAGCTCTGGGAGGGAGCGCCTGGGTGGCTCAGTCGGTTAAGCGTCCGACTTCAGCTCAGGTCATGATCCCACGGTTTGTAGTTCGAGCCCCGCGTCGGCCTCTGTGCTGACTGCTCAGAGCCTGGAGCCTGCTTCGGTTTCTGGGTCTCCCTCTCTTTCTCTCTGCCCCTCCCCCCCCCCCTCAAAAATAAACGAACATTAGAAGTAGCTCTGGAAAAGAGCGCATGTTTAGAATTTCAGTGCCTGGGGAGGAAGTGAGGTTTTCTGCAGTGTCAGAACCTTCTGTTCCACCTCCTCGTCTGTCCTTGCATCCCGCCTGCCTGCCCTCCCTCAGCCACAGCACATCTACGGGTGCTGCTGGAAGCGGGCAGCTACTCAAACGACGCCATACCCTTGATAATGGCATAGACCACCCCCGAATCAACAGAGCTGTGAAAGAGCGAGGTCTTTGTAAATCAAACGGAAAGGAGGCAGCTGGCAATCACCCATTCCCTTAATTTGACTGAGGAATTTGGCCCACCCCTTCTAGAACGACCCATCCTGAGGCAGCACAGTGCTTGTGCTGAGCTTAGATTGTTTGCCTACGGAAGATGAGGGGTTGACATTTAAACGTGCACTCGGGGCATCAGGTGGCTCTGTCGGTCGAGCTTCTTTGTCTCACGTCATGGTCTCACGGTTCGCGGGGTGGAGCCCCGCATCAGACTTGAGGCTATCGGTGCGGAGCCAGCTTCGGATCCTCTGTCCCCCTCGCTCTGTTCCCCTCCCCTGCTCGCACTGTCTCAAAAAATAAAACATTGGAAAAACACCACAACTTTAAAAGTGCATTCCAGACCCCAGGAGTGTGGGGCAGATCTGCATGGCCTCTTGCTTCCCCGGAGGCGCTCCTCGGAGAGAGGAAGAAAAAGACACTTTGGGCAGTAGGCCAGATATCATTTGCGATTTACATTTGGGGGGCGGGGGGATTCTCTGTCGGTTCCAGGTGATTTTCTTTCCCCTCCCAGTGAAGGAATTCATTTTCCGTACTTATACTGGGTCGTTCGGCTTTGTCAAACAAAACAGGTAATAAGCGAACTCCCTTCCATCTGTCTCTTCTGCATATTCACGGACCTCTCTTCATTCCAGGCTGCCATTCGAAAGGAGCTCAATGAATTTAAAAGCACTGAAATGGAAGTTCATGAATTGAGTAGACATTTAACAAGGTTAGTAAATTGAGGGGTTCTTTTCCCTTTTCTTTCCTTCAGATGGTCGTACCTGCTTCCCGACTAACTGCCATCTGCTGCCGGATTACAGGTGGCGTGGTGGGGAGGGGTGGGGGATAAGAGAAGGACCGCTGTGGTTTCCGAATCGAGGGGAAGGAGCACCGCGACCTTCTGAAGGCCTGGTTTTTCACTTAAAGATCTGTTAAGTGCCAGACCACCCATAACCCCAGAGTGGGTTTTTATGGAAACCTAAGCTGAGAAGAAAAGCCCGTTGACATTTATATCCAGTCAGCCCAAGCCAAGCCTGGGCAAAATACCAAATCCACATGGGACTTCCAGAGTGGGTTTGCTCCTGTGATTCCGTGTGCCCATATCCTCCTTTGGGGAAACTTAGGCAGAGAGAGATTTAAGGGGTTGATATAAGGTCACATGGCTAGCTAGTGGCAGAGCCAGTGACTTAATTCTTAGGACTCCCGTGGCGAACACTTAGAGAAACAGGACGTGCCGACTGGCGCCTGGGCTCAGCCTTGCTGCCGAGTCCAGGCTGAGAGCGTGGGCCGAGGGCCACCAGGGCCGTCCGGTTTGGGCCCCCAGGAGCTCCAGATGAAACTACTCCCAAACATAAGGTGAATTCCGTGGGGGCTCGAGTACTTGAGGAGTTCTGTTAGGGATGTGCCTTTGGCCGGAGGTTTAACCAGATTTAACCTGCCACTCGTCAGCCACGGGGGGTCTGAGGATGGGAAGCTCGGGCTGTGGCATCAGGCATCTCTAGCAGCCCCTTGGTCTTGACTTAATTATTTGTTTTCTAGGTTTCACCGACCTTAACAGTCAAATTCCTCCTGAGTGCTATGCTGTCTTCGAAACATAAATTTATAAGAACCATAAGTGCTGGTATTTATTCACTTCCCCATTATGATGTAAATCTTCTGAACTGCCTTTTTTTAAAAAGAAGAAGAAGAAAAAGGAAACCCGATCAGGATTCTCTTTGCGAAAGCCCAGTGGTCACCACTCCGCGGTCAGAGCTGCTGGTACCGCCGCGGACTCCGAGGGCACCGGCAGGCCAGAGTGGAGACTTCCCGGCGCTCGGAGCGGTCCTGGTCCTCTCCCTCCAGGCCTGGCAGGTGCCGTGTTCATTTAGGCTCCAGCAAACCTCTTCCCCTCAAGTGTCTGTCACCTGGGTCCAAAGAAAGCTGAGGCGGTGGGTTCGGCCTGGAATGGACTGTGCACATGGTCTGGTTGGCTTTCTAGACTTGGCCAAACACACTGGCTCCGGGTGTGGCGTCCGACTTGGGGACCTCTTAGGAGGAGGCTGAGAGGGAGCACTGTTCTCAGTCACCCCTGTCCTTTCTCTCCCTTCAGCCGTCATCCATACAGTGAACAAAAGGGAAGATGCTTTTCTGGGGGAGTCTGTGGTCGACTGTCTGTCTCGAGAGTGTGTGGGCTGCAGGTATGGAAGGCCGGCACTGAGCACCTATCCTGTCCCCTCAGACTGAGTGGAGCTGCCTCCCGGGAAGCTCTGGTGTGCACAGGGGAAGTTGTCATCTGCTCAGTTCGAATTGACCCATCTGTGTTAAAAAAGCCAAATGTCATGGGTGGTCTTGTGCACCCGGCCACTGCTGTGGGACGCCCGTGGCATTGGTGCATCTGAGTGTAAGGAGCCTGGTGAGGACGGAGAGGCTGGGGAGAGAAGCTGCTTGGCTGATGTTCGTTTTCCCCACGCACCCCAGGGCCAGTGACTGTATGGGTCGGAAGGTAACAGCTTCTGAGTGTAGGACCAATGCATGCAAGCCAGAAACCATTCCTGAAAGACTGGCTCGCCGGTCTCTGATGGACTGGGACTCCAGAACCACCCGATGGCCTTCTAGTCTCCTTTCTTTGCACTGAAGAGTTTCTGTGGAGGGCCTTCAGGGTTTGGCATATGCCAGAATGGCGCAAACACCAGCCACACCTGCCCGTGCTGTACCTTCCTGCTCCTACCCATCTGGAGAGCATCCTTCCTCTCCCTCGTGGTGCTGGTAAAGCTGATGGGTAAAGTGTATCTCTAGCTGTCCCATTCGCTTGGGACCACAGGAAGGCAGTGCCCTCCTGACGGGGACACCCCGGGTAAGATGTGCAGTGAGTGGAAGGACAGCCCCCAAACCCTAACCACTCTCTTCACGGGGCCCGTCGCGGCTGCTTCTGTTTTCCTGCCTGACAGACCCTGTAGGGCCCTCTGTCACCAAGCCCTGCCTGGACCTCCGTCGTGGTCTCACAGTTACCGTGATTTTTCTCGGTAATGGCTTGCTCTCCTCCACACGTGCCCGAGATTTAGAAAGATCTCAGACTGGCCTTCACAGAAAGGAGTTGACCAGTTCCCACCCCAAAACATGTGGGAAGCAAGTTACTCTTGGGATGCACACCCATCGGCGAGGCCGTTGTATTTTGGGCAGGCATTAACAGCCCCTGTGGCCGCCGTTAACCCAGGAGCTGTGCAGAGTCTGGGGGGAGCTCAGGGCAGTTCTTCAGGCAGTGCCCAGTAGCCGTCGCAAAGTTGTCCCCGTACCACCGGGAGTGAGCACGCCGCTGCCTGGCCCAAGGAGGGGCCGTCACTAGTTCCTTTTCTCTTTGAATGTGGAATCTGATAGTTCAGGGAAAACGTGGTCGGGATTTTAGCGTGGCTGTAAACACAGTCTTCCCGAAAGGCTTACTGACGTTTGAATGTGCAAATGGTGTGACGAAAGATGTAGGGCTCTTTCGTTTAACTTCTCTACAGCGGGCACGTGTTCCAGGCAGAGGTGCCTGCCTTGCCCGGGTTGGAGTCTGAGCTTCCTGTAACTCACAGCTGTCTTCATGCGGCTCCCAGGGCCCTGACATGATGGCCAGGCCTTCCGCGGACCCAGGAGCGAGTCCTACGGGAACTCATTCCATCGCCTGGACTCCTCCCTCGAAGGCCAATGGCTTCTTTGCTGGCTTTGATTTTTGGGCCTCTGATGCCCTGGGAATGTGACGCCCAAGTCCGTTTCCTGCAGCCAGCCAGCAGCCCAGGTTTCCTGCCCAAAGTGCCCTGTTCTTGCAGTCCGCTTGGAGCTGGGGAGAAACTGAACACAATTTCAGCCTCCATCCCCGAAGAGCACCCTTTGGGAGAAGTCAGTTGCAGGAATTAGGGTGCACCTGCTGTGCTACAGAAATCCCACCTGCCATCAAGGTGGGCGATTATTTCAAGCCCAGCTCAGGGGGCTCTGCCACCTCCGTGGACCACAGGTTGGCCCTCTGCCGCCTCCTCCCTTTCATGAAATCCTGAGGTCTTTCTAGAAATCTATCCCAATTTCTTTTTTTTTTGCCATATCGTTAGGACAACTGGAAGAGGTGTTACTTTCTAAGATGGCAAACTGACAATTATAAAAAAAAAAAAGGGAGAGATGGGCTAGATGGTTTAAAATGCATCCCCTTTTCTGAAAAAGCTGCGATTCTCAAAGGTCTTGTGCGTGTCAGTTCCCAGTTGAGCCTTCTGTCCTCTGGGTCAGTGTGAGGAAGAATGTGAAGTTTCTCAAGAGGTTTCCCTCTTGAAAGCAGACATTGCCCCATGCTCCGCACCACCTCCTGTGGCAGAAGGGACTCCTGTTGGCCTCCTTGCTGTGTTTCAAAATTGCTGATCGATTCCTCTCCAAAGCCCTGTAAAACTTTTAAAACGTTAGCCTTTATGTCCAATTAGAGAAACCAAACAACGTGATGGTAGGTGTGATAAAAAAAAAAAAACAAAAAACAAAACAAAAAAAAAAAAACCTCTGGGTTTATTTTTCTCCCGCTATGGACGTGTATTTATATTTGCCGAATGAATATTGTGGTGTGTGCTTCGATGAATGGGATTTCAGACTCTCCCTGTGCACAGCCAGTGGGTGGAGGTCACCTCCGATGACTTTTTCTTCCCATCTGTCTGTCAGTCCCCAAACCAGTTGCTTTTTCCAGTGGCTTCCCGGGTGTCTGTACATAGTTTGTCTTCGTATAGGAGCGCTCTCCTGTGTTCTAATTTAACAGATGATGGCTGTGTGAGGAAGACGATGTAAATACAATACAAATTAAACTGGATCTCTATGGCCTAGGTTTTGTACATACAGAAACTGCATGGTATTTAAATTATTGTTTGTCTCTGATGTATGCAGTTTCTTTAAAAACCAAAAAAAAAAAGTCAAAAAAAAAATCCTTTCCTTGGCTCCCGTGTGTCTTGTCAACCACCGAAAAGAGTTGGGCTGCGGCTGGGATGAAGGGCAGGTCAGTTCAGCAGCAAAGCGTCAAGAGTTATGGAGGCAGACAACCTCCTCGTGTATCAGGTGTTACTGGGTGCGGGGAGGACGGCTGCATGTAAATTAGCTTTCTAGGACTTTCTAAGACATATTGCCCAGCTGCCCTTTAATAAACTGCAGTCCCTCGGAGTCCTCCCCATAAGAGCAGCTATGAGACAGCTTTGGGTACCAGCAGTGCCGTGGGGTGTCACTGCCCCAGAGCAAAAGCCACCAACTACTTGGCTTTTGAGTACTTTCTCGGTCTCTGGGCAAAGTCTGAGTATTTGTCCTGTAAAGCTAAGAGCTTTATCGCCTTTCTGGTCCTGACTTGTCTTTTTGAAGTGCTGGGGGGAAGGCAAGACAAGCTTCAGTGCTTGCTGGCTGCATTTTTCTAGGTGGGTGAAGTGACCGGACAACCGATGTTTGGCCCGGCCCTGGAAGAAGGTGACCCTGGGGACAGGGAGCTTACCCTAGCGCGGCTCCCCTGTGCTGCTCCTGGGAGTCCTGGTGAAGGTCTTACCACGCAGGTGCCAACTCAGGAAGTCTGGGTGGGCCTGAGAGTCTGCATTTCTAGCTAGCTCCCAGGACATGCTAATGCTGCTGGTCCAGAAATCATGCTTCTGAGTAGCAAGGGCTGGGACGACAGGAGCCGCTTTTGCTTCGCCTGGGAGTCTCCAGCTCCGAAGACAAGAGTGAGCACACACACCGCTTACTTCTTTGCTGAGCAGCGACCACAAAGCCCGCACTGGCCCTCAGCACTCTGCAGCATTGCCTCAGAGGGCACACAGGCTCTCACCTGTGCAGGCGGAGGGACTCTTGGAGCAGGAGTGGCTATGGCAGAGGGGGCGAGGGGTTACAGAAAGGTTTTCACGTTTCGTGCTGAGAGCTTCAGCCCCATTCTGCCCCTGCGCACCTGCAGAGCTCTCTGACTCAAAATAAATCTAACTGGCAGGACAGAACTGCAGGTACCGAAAGGCGTGGAAGACCTATAAAGAGAAGCTTTGGTGGCGCCCCCAAGAGGCTTCGCCCTGCAAGACGGAAGGATACGGGCCATCATCCTGAGGGAGCCCTTGCTGAAGTGAACAGAGCGGCCGGGCGTGTCCCATCCTGAGATGTTTAGTCATCCTAGGACAGACAAGTGGTGGCTATGCCACAACACCTAACCAAGCAGTTTGTCCGAGTCATTTTACTTCTCTGGGCCTCAATTTTCTCACCTGGAAAATGGGGACACAATCAGATGTCCTATGATGTCCTTTAGGACATCAGCTTTCTATGACTTGGGTTCATCTGAATTTTAAAACACTACGTCCCAAAGAAAGAGTAAGCTTTAGGTAAGTCCTGGCAGGGCAGTCTCTTAGAGAACAGTCTGGATTCCTCTCCTTCAGACCACCCGCAAGGCTGACGTGCATGCCTGCCACCCCTCCTTGCCTTAGGTTGGCCTCCTGGAGGGCTCGTTGCTAGTGGGACCTCCCTGCCCTTTCCCAGTGTGCCTTCGTGGGAGCTCATCCTGAAGCTGCTATCAACCAGACTGCCTTCTGCTGTCCTGCCTCCCCCTTCCTCTGGGCAAAAAAAAAGCATCCTGGAGGGGCTTGTGGGCCCTGAGCAGTGATGCTTAACACACAGTCTGTTATCTCCTACACACCCCAACTTCGGGATGCATCAGTGATATGCTTGCTTACACCTGATTATTAACAGGACAAGTTGGACACCAGAAACACTCCCTAGCTGGCTCTCCACAGGTCCTAAGCACTCGCCTGGCCTCAGATGAACCACAGATCTACAGATACAGCTCAAATCTACCCTGAGCTCCTGGCCGGGGTTTCTGGACGTCACAAAGCAGCCGTGGAGCATATGTGTTAGGAGCATGCAGTGCTGCTACCCTGGGACCACCTGGCTTGCCAGGTCACACCCTGTGTGGAGCCCTCCAGGCCCCCAGGCTGCACCTGCCTTGGCTAGGGTACTCCCCATGCAAAGCAGCCTGGGACCGTTCAGCCTGCACCCCGCTTCAGCTGCTCCGCCAGGGCACCCTCTACATGGGGTGGCCCAGTGCCCCTGGCCTGTGCCTGCCTCGGCTCCAGAGGCTCCGTCAGGGTGCCCTCTGCAGAGAACACCACGGGACACCCCAGCTCATGCCCACTTCAGCTCAGGCCATCCCACCAGGGCAGCCCCAAGCACAGCCTGTCCTGGGACCCCCCCCGCCCATGCCAACTACAGCTCCAGCCGGTCAAAGTCACCGGGCGCACACAGTCTATACATGGCATAACCATACACAAGACCATTGTTTCAAATTAGGGGAAGTACGTGCTCCCCCACCCCCGCCCCGCCATTCACATAAACACAAAATTGAGCAAAATGAGAGGAATATGTTCCAAACAAAAGAACAAGACAAAAACCTCAGAAAAAGAAAAGGAAATGAAGATAACCAATGTACCTGATAAAGAGTTCAAAGTAATGGTCCTTAAGACGCTCACAGGACTGGAAAGAAAAGTGGATGAATTTAGTGAGAATTGCACCAAGGAGGAAGAAAACTTTATGAAAAAGAACCAGATCTGAAGAGCACAATAAATGAAATAATCAATAGTATATTCGAGGATGCAGAACAGATCTGGGAGATAGGATAATGGATGTATACAAGCTGAACAGCAAAAATAAAAAAGAATTTAAAAGATGAAGATAGGTTAAGGGATCTCCTGGACAACAGGTCCAGCAAACAAACATTGGCATTACAGGGGTCCCAGGAGGAGGCGAGAAGAGAATGGGGCAAAAGGCTTGTTTGAAGGAATAACAGCTGAAAACCCCTAAACTGGGGAAGGAAACAGACCTTCAGATTCAGGAAGCACAGAGAGTTCCAAACAAAGGGAACACAAGCAGGTCCACACCACACCACAATACATAATAATTAAAATGCCAAAGATTAAAGAGAAATTTAAAAGCAAGAGAAAAGCAAAAAGTTACTTACAAAGGAAACCCTGTAAGACTATACAGTTTTCCAGACCAAAAAAAAAAAAACAAACAAACAAACAAAAAAACAAAAACCATCATCACTAGACCAGCCTTATAAGAAATGTTAAAGGAATCTCTTTAAGTGGAAAAGAAAAGGCCCTAATTAGAAGCAAATTACGAAAAGAAAAAAATTTCATGAGTAAAAGCAAACATACAGTAAAGGTAGTAGAAGAGTCACTTATAAAGCTAGTATGAAGGTTAAAAGACAAAAGTAGTAAAATCAATTCTACCTAAAAAATTAAGGGTAACCACAAAATTGAGAAATGTAAGTGTACACGCAAAATGTGGAAGGAGGAGTAAAAATATAATTCTTTTAGAATGTGTTCAAACTTAGGTCACCATCAACTTAGTATAGATTGCCATATATTTAGAATGTTATATATGAACCTCTTGGTAACCACACACCAAAAACCTGTAATAATAGGTACAAAAAAAATAAAGCCAAAGAAAGCCAAGCATAACAATATCATCAAACACAAGAAAGCAAGTGATGCAGAGAAGAACTACAAAACAGTCAGAAAACAACAAAATGATAATACATACCTACCAATAATTACTTTAAATGTAAGTGGCCTAAATGCTCCAATCAAAAGACATAAAATGGTGGAATGGATGAAAAAACAAGACCCACCTATATGCTGCCCACAAGAGACATCAGATCCAAAGATGCACACAGACTGAAAGTGAAGGGATGGAAAAAGACATTCCACACAAATGGAGGCTGAAAAAAGCCAGGTATCAACACTTATATCGGACAAAACAGACTTTTCTTTTTTTTTAAGTGGACTTCACACCCAGCATGGAGCCCAATGTGGGGCTTAAACTTACAACTGTAATTTCAAGACCTGAGCTGAGATCAAGAGTTGGACACTTAACCAACTTAGCCACCCAGGTGCCCTGGACAAAAGAGACTTTTAAAAAAAGACTGTAACAAGAAGGGCAATATATAATGATAAAGGGATCACTTCAAAAAGAGGATATATAACAAGTGTAAACATCTATGCACCCAACATTGAAGCACCTAAATACGTAAAGCAAATATTAACAAACATAAATGAAGAAACTGACAGTAATGTGATAACAATAGAGGATTTTAACACTTCACATCAATGGATAGGTCATCCAGGTAGAAAACATGGGAACAGTGTCTTTGAACAACACACGAGACTAGATGGACTTAACATATATACAGAACATTCCATCCAAAAACAACAGAATACAATTTTTTTCAACTGCACATGTAACATTCTCCAGGACCTATCACATATAGGCCACAAACAAGTCCCAATAAATTTAAGATGACTGAAATCATACCATGCCTCTTTTCTGACCACAACAGTATGAAACTAGAAAAAAATTACAAGAAAAAAATGACAATAAAAACAACACAATGGAGGCTAAACAACATGCTACTAAACAACCAATGGGTCAATGAAGGAACGAAAGAGGAAATAAAATACATGGAGACAAATGAAAATGAAAACAACAGTCCAAAATCTTTAGGAAGCAGTGAAAGCAGATCTAAGAGGGAAATTTATAGTAATACAGGCCTACCTCAAGAAACCAGAAAAATCCCAATCTAACCTTATACCTAAAGGAACTAGAAAAAGAATAAAACTCAAAGTTAGTAGAAGGAAATAATAAAGATCAGAACAGAAATAAATGAAATAAAGACTTAAAAAATAGAAAAGATTAATGAAATCAAGAGCTGGTTGTTTGAAAAGATAGACAAAATTGATAAACCTTTAGCCAGACCAAGAAAAAGAGAGAAAAGGACCAAATATATCAAACCAGAAATGAAAAGAAGAGAACCAACACTACAGAAATACAAAGGATTGTAAAAGACTACTACGAAAAATGATATGTCAACAAATTGGACAACCTAGAAGAAATGGGTACATTCCTGGAAATATATAATCTTCCAAAACCAAATTAGGAAGAAATAGAAAATCTTAATAGACCAATTATTAGTAACAAAATTAAACCGGTAATAAAAAAAACTCAACCAAAAGTCCAAATGGGTTCACAAGTGAATTCTATGAAATATTTAAAGAATTAACACCTAGTTCTCTACTCCAAAAAACAGAAGAGGAAGGAAAGCTTCCAAATACCTTCTGCAAGGCCAACATCACCCTAATACCAAACACACTGTTTAAAAAACAAAACTACAGGCCAATATCCCTGATGACCATAGGTGCAAAAATCCTCAACAAAATACTAGCAGACCACATTCAACAATACATTAAAAAATCATTCACCATGATCAAGCAGGATTTATTCCAGGATACAAGCATGGTTCAATATTTGCAACTCAATCAACATGACACGCCACATTAACAAAATAAAGGATAAGAATCACAAGATCATCTCAATAGATGCAGGAAAATCGTTTACAAAATTCAACATCCATTCATGATAAAAGCTCTCAACACAGTGGGTTTAGAGAGAAATACTTCAATATAATAAAGACCATGTATAACAAACCTACAGCTAACATCACACTCAGCAGTGCAAAAGAGCTTTTCCTCTAAGATCAGGAACAAGACAAAGATACCCACTCTCACTGAGCACTTTGATTCAACACAGTACCGGAAGTCCTAGCCACAGCAATCAGACAAGAAATAAAAGGCATCCAAAATATAGGTTTAGTTTTTTTTAGGCATCCAAGTTAGTAAGGAAGAACTAAAACTGTCACTATTTGCAGATGACATACTATACACAGAAAACCCTAAAGACTCTACCAAAAACGATTAGAAATCGTAAGTTAACTCAGTAAAATTCCAGGCTACAAAATTAACATACAGAAATTTGTTGCCTTTCTATATACACTAATAATAAAGGAGCAGAAATGTAAACAGCAAACCATTTACAATTTCACCCAAAAGAACAAAGTGGCTAGGAGTAAAGTTAACCAAAGAGGTGAAAGACCTGTACTCTGAAAACTATAAAACATTGATGAAAAAAAAACTAAAGATGACACAAATAAATGGAAAGACATTCCATGCTCATGGATTGGAAGAATATTGTTAAAATGTCCATACTAACCAAAGCAATATATAGATTAAATGCAATCCCTATCAAAATGCCAATAATATATCTCCTAGAACTAGAAAAGATACTAAAATTTTTATAAAACAAAAGACCCCAAATAGCCAAAGCAATCTAGAGGAAAAAAAAAAGAAAAGAAAAGGAAGTATCACAATCCCAGATTTCAAGGTATACTACAAAGCTCTAATATTCAAAACAGTATGGTACCGGGACAGAAGGAGACATTTAGATCAATGGAACAGAATAGACAACGAAGAATTAAACCCATGCTTATATGGTCAATTAATCTATAACACAAGAATACACAATGGAGAAAAGACAGTCTCTTCAGTTAATGGTGCTGGGACAAGTTAACAGCTACATGCAAAAGAATGAAACTGGACCACTTTCTCATACACCATACACAAAAATAAAGTCAAAATGGATTAAAGATGTAAATGTAAAACCTAAAATCACAAAAATCCTAGAAGAAAACACAGGCAGTAATCTCTGACATCAGCCTAGCAACATTTTCATAGATAAGTCTCCCCGGGGAAGGGAAACAAAAACAAAAATAAACTCTTGGGACTACACCAAAATATAAAGAAACGTCAACAGAAGATACACAACCTCTTGAATGGGAGAAGATAAGAGCAAATGATAAATCCAATAAGGGGTTAATATCCAAAATATGTAAAGAACTTACATAACATCAAAAAATAATCTTATTAAAAAATAAGGAGAGGATCTGAAAAGACACTTTTTCCAAAGAAGGCAGATGGCCAACCAGACACATGAGAAAATGCTCAACATCATTAATCATCAAGGAAATGCAAGTCAAAAACCACGATGAGCTATCACTTCATACTTGTCAGAATGGCAAGCATCAAAAACGCAAGAAACAGGTGTTGGTGAAGATGTGGAGAAAAGGGAACCCTGTGCCCTGTTGGTGGGAATGTAAATTGGTGCAGCCACTGTGGAAAACAGTATGGAGATGCCTCAAAAAAAAATTAAAAACAGAACTACCATAAGATCCAATAATTCCACTACTGAGTATTTACCTGAAAAAAAATGAAAACATGCACCCCTATGTTTACTGCAGCATTTACGACAGCCAAGGTATGGATGCAACCCAAGTGTCCACTGATAGCTGAATGAATAAGGAAAACGTGAGAGTGAGAGCGAGAGAGAGAGAGAGACAACCATTTGCAACAACACGGATGGCCCTAGAGACTATTATACCAAGTAAAATAAGTCCAGTGGAGAAAGACAAATACCATGTGATTTCGCTTACATGTGGAGTCTGAAAAACAAAACAAATGGGGGTGCTTGGGTGGCTCAGTCAGTTAAGCATCCGACCTCAGCTCAGGTCATGATCTTCGCAGTTCATGGGTTCGAGCCCCATATCTGGCTCTGTACTGACAGCTCAGAGCCTGGAGCCTGCTTCGGATTCTGTGCCCCCCTCTCTCTTTGCCCCTCCGCTGCTCACACTATCTCCCTCTCAAAGATAACATTAAATTGGAAAAAAAAAATCTTAAAAAACAAGCAAAAAAAAAAAATGGACAAAAGCAGACCCATAAATATAGAGAACTGCTGGTTGCCAGAGGACAAGGGGGAGTGGACAATTGGTGAAGACAGACAGAGATATAGGCTTCCAGTTCTGGAATGCATAAGGCACAGGAATAAAAGGCACAGCATAGGGAATATGTCAGTGGCACGGTCATAGTGCCGTATGGTGACAGGTGGGTACCTACACTTGTGAGCACAGCTAAACACACACACTTATCCAGTCACTAGGTTGTACACCTGAAACGGGTGCAACATTGTGTGTTGACTCTACTTCAATCAAGAAAGAGAAAAAGAAGAAGAAACAACATATGGCACTGAGCCCAGAAGCTCTGGGGTCAAATTCTGGCTCTACCCGTTACCAGCTCTGTCGGGCAGGTCAATTTCCGTTGTGCTGGGCATGTTACACTGTGCCTCAGCTTTCTCATCTGTAAAACGGGAGTAAAGGCACCTATTTTATGGGGCTCTGATGAGGGTTAAATGAAATACACAGAAGGTGCTTAGAACAGTGTCTGACACACTGTGAGCTCTTACCGACTGTTAGCTGTCACGCGTGACACACGTCTCCCAAGCACCAGACTCAGTTGTGTCTCACACTTATGTTTCCACGTGTTCAAACCCTGCCCTCCTGCCCCAATCCTCTTCCTCCTCTTCCTTCCTTTTCCGGTGAACGTCATCACCTAGAAGTCACCTTCTCTCTTCCACTTCCAGCTGCTGATGAACACCTGCCAACCGGCAGGAGACAACTGGCCGATCGTCTCCGGCCTGAATGATCACAGTCACAGCCTCCTCGCCTGTGCCTCTACCAGTCCACAGGTGCCCCTGTGGTGACCACCTCCGGGACAACAAAGGGGCTTCAGGGACTGAGCACCTAGGCCTCCTTGGAGTCCTTGAGGGGGCTCGCTTAGGTGACCCTGGACTCTAACGAGGAGAGCCAGAGTACTCGTGCGTGCAAAACCAAAACAGCTGATATGAACAAATTGTCCCCTATGGTCCCTGGCGTGTGGCCAACATCTAACGTAGGCTGTGTGGGCACCACACACAGCTCCCAAATATTAAAACGCTCATTACATACCCAGACTGTGCTATGCCATTTTCATGCATGATTTTATTTAATTCTTACAACACCTGGTGGCTTCCAAACCGGGTCTGACTCTAAAGCATCGCTCTTAACTGCCCTCCTAGGCCAATGGCTTTCCTGAGCTCTGTTTCTCAGCCCGCACCCAGTTGTCCCACCTGCTTAAGTAGTAATGTCATCATCTGACATCGATCAGGAAACACACCCAGCTCTCTCCAAGCCTCCAGGTAGAGAGAAGCTGTTTCCCTAATAGCTCCACCCTCTCCCCTCCGTGCACAGCCTGTGACTCCCACCGGTGCGGACCTCACACAGTCATGAGCCAGTCGGCCAATATTTATGACTTCCTGCAAGGGAAATAATGTTGAGCCAGGCACCGGCCTGGCATGGGTCCCACCTGGGGCTGTGGCAAAGGCAGGAAGAGAACAGCATGCTGTCCAAAGCCAGATAGGACGACCATATCCGACATTTAATCAGTCGTGGACACGCAACCAGTCCCTTTCCCAAATACTATTTTTGGTAAAGGGGGTTCTGCTCTTTAGGTGCCATTAATTTAAAAAAAAAAATTCCACATTTCACAGTAAGAGGCCATGATCATTCATACTTCCATGGGGCAACACCCCAAATTAAGGCAAAGGGCCCTTTTAAATGAACCAGTGAATTTGTTCGCAGAAGGGACAGGAAGAATAAACCACAGAAGCAGAATTGAACGGATTCCTCTAAGTTGACAAACCCGTTAAGACGAGTGCCGTGCTGAGCTGCAATTCTGCACACTCGTTTCCCTTCTCCCCTGCAACAGATCAAGCCTCCATCTCGTGTTCTCCCGTGTGGAGATACCCTTGCTGCCGTTGTTCCTTTAGGAAAAGACAGAGGACAGTATGGAAGGGAGGAATATTCCGTCCGTTCCTTAACCACCACCCCGGAGTGGGAGTGAGACGGTTGTCACTGACACCTTGTTCAATGGGGGTTTCAGGTGATTTCACAGCCCCCCTCCCAGAGGAGGGCAAGCGAGTTTTCTTCAGCTAAGCAGGTAAAAATACTTCACACCCTGGTGAGGCCCATTAGCTCAGAAAGTCCCTCCCGTGAACAGAATCAGGGTCAAAGGCACTTATCCCAGCATCCCGGGGCGGGGCGGTGCATGTACAGGAGCTGGGGCTTTTCTGCCTTAGCCCCTGGGCCTCCGCAGAAGGAAAGCCCCAGCCGGGGTGCCAGCTCTACAAGGCCCTGTGGCTAAAATAGCAAAAATATCACCAGGCAGGAGGCTGGCCTTGCTCACTTTACATGCTGCCTTGTTGGGGGGGGGGGGTTGCCACCTTTCCAAGCCACCATATAAAATGCTTATGGTCCTCCCCACTGGCCCCCAGGCTCACCCCACCTTGGGACACCCACCCACCCATGGCACAAAAGCCCTCCGGCTGCAGGTGAACTCTCTTGGGTTTTCCTCAATTCTCTCACTGACTTAGTTATGACAGCCCCCAAAGCAGGCGGGACACGCTGTCCTTTCTTCCTAGATAAGCACATGCAACCCCATGCTTGTGTTTAGGCGGACAGGAGGCTTCTGAGGAAGGGAACCTGGGGCTGTCACTGTTCACTGCATGCCCTCTCGCCCTGGCTGCCTTCTATCCCCACATGCACACATCCCTCTTCCACTAAAAAAGAACTTAGTTACAATTACTTAAAAAAAAGAAAAGGAAGAAGAAGAAGCATTTAAAAGTATGTATAGTACTGATTACCTTTAGTCGTGCCTGAGCGAGGAACATACCTATGTGTAATGTTGTTTACTCGGACAAACCTTATTTTAAGTATATCAAAATTTAAAATCTGGGAACAGACCACAATAAGGAAATGGAGGCATTTTTCAGACCATCTGGCAGCTGGTCAGGCACATGCAGCCTCCTGGGGTCCAGCAGTGAGGTTCCTAGTTCAGGTCTCCGCCCACCCGTCACCTCCTCCCCCTGCCAGGCTGGGAGATCAGGCCGCCTCTGCCTCTCGGTGGTTTCAGTTTCTTGTAAAGACATAGTTTTGCCCCCCAGGAACCAGGCAGCTCTGCGAGAGTGGAAACAGTGCAGGTGCAGAGCATGATTCGCTGGAGCTGGAAAGAGGACGGCTTTGGGTTTGGACGGTGGGGGAGAGAAATTCGAAGCATAAATAAATAAATAATAAATAAATAAATGGTCCCTGATTTGGACGGAAAAGGTGCGGCCCGTTCCGCCGTGGCTGGAAACACCCCTCTGTGGGCCCCGGTCAACAGGAGAGGGAGCAGACACGGGCCCATTCCAAGGGCTCGGAGCAAGCAGCTGCTGTCAAGCGATTGGCGTTTCAGCAGCAAAGCGACGAGCGGAGGGGAGAGGTGGGCTGAGCGGCCTCCAGGGCCTCAGCTCGCAGCTCGCGAGCTGGCAGAGGGAAGAGGCGAAGGCACGTTTCTCGAGGCCCCCCCGAAAGCTGTTTGTGCCCTACCGCGTCCCCTCAACCAAATCACACGGACAGCACGTTAACGCTCACAGGGGCACGTCGTCCAGCCCCCCTGCTTCCGGCGGAGGCAGCAGCGTTCGCTGGCCCCGGCACACCGAGGTGCCCGCCTTGATGGAAGCACTGGGTGGTGGGTCCCTGCCTCCACCCCAGCCGCACCCCTGCCTCCCTTCAGGTCAGCACCGCCCGCTGCTGCCGGGTTGACCGTTGTGCCCTCACACCGTCATCCTGAGACCACCCCAACCCCAGCCGACATTAGCTCTGCACCCGGCACCGTGCTGGACACTTTGACCTCTCCTCCCCGTTTGACAGGCAAGGAGACTGAGGCTTAAAAGGAATGGGATCACGCAGCCAGGGAACGGCAGAGCTAAGAACCCCAGGCCTCTGACTCTCAATCCAGTCCCCTTGCCCCTACATGACTAGGGAAGCCCACAAAGGGTGCTCAGAAGGGGGTCAGATGAAGACGCCGATTTAAGCCCGCGTCTACCCTGCTGAACCGCATCTGCTCTGGCAGTGTCAGCAACGGGCTCAGCAGCCTTCAGAGAACAGGAAACCCAAACCGTGGCCCAAACAACTGTACTTATTTGTTTGTGCAAATGAAGTCCGGAGCTAAGCAAGGAAAAGCTCGTGACGTCATCAGTGAGCCGCAACTCCATTTTTCTGCCCCATCATCCTTATCATGTGGTTTCCATCCTTGCGGTTGCCTCATGTTCCAATGTGGCTGCTGGAGTTCCAGACACCATATACGTGTTCTAGGCAGGAAGTAAGATGCTGATTACCTGCCCACTGAGTAAATTCTCTTGAAATAAAGACCTTTTCTAGAAGGTCTTACCTAATGACTTTGCCTTCCGTCTTACTATCTGTCCCTCTTTGCACAAGAGGCTGGTAAATAAAGTTTTCGTAACATACTCCTACCTCAAATAACCTGAGGTCTGGTTAGTAAGGAAGGAAGAAAGGATGGATATGCCCGGTCAGCTATCCTTGTGTGGACAGCCACACAGCTGTCCTTGGTAATGAGCTGACCTGTGATAGGTTATAGTGAAGGCACTTCCCGTGGCCCAGGGGAGAGAGAACAATTCATAGAGAACATCCACATCACAGTACTGAGACTAAATTCAGGCTTTGACGAAGTGCTTTATGAACTTTTAGTAATATCCCTACCATCACCTAGAAATGAAGTCAGACTAATCATTTAAAAATGAGAAAACTGGGGCACCTGAGTGGTTCAGTCCATTAAGGATCCAATTCTTGATTTCGGCTCAGGTCACGATCTCACGGTTCCTGGGATTGAGCCCTGCGGTCAGGCTCCTGCTTGGGATTCTCTCTCCCTTCTCTCTCTGCCCATCCCCCATGTGCGCTCTCTCTTTCAAAATAAAGAAACTTAAAAAATAAATATAAGAAAGAGAAAACGGTACAGGAAGGTGGCATTGTCTGCGGTGTATTTCTTTCTTTGTCAGTCAGAGTTAAACACTGTACTAGGCAAAACCTACTTTCCCTAAATCCTTGTACTCAAACTGTGGTCCCACGTCCAGAAGCATCGGCATCACCAGGAAGCATATCAGAAATTCAGAACCTCAGCCCCCCACCCCCAGAACTAAACCAGAATCTGCATTTTAACAAGGGCCCTAGGGGATTCCTCTGCACATTAAAGTTGAAGAAGCCCCATTCAAAATGCATGATTTAAAGAACCTGTAACGGGTCCGTAGTCTCCTAAAAGCCTCATCTCAGGAAGCAGACTCATCTAAGACATTTCGTCTTTAGTGAGACTGAAAATTACAATGCCGCCTCTATGAGAAGAACGGACATGTGAATCGTTATCACCGGTGAGGCAGTCGCACCTAACGTTTATTGAGAGCTTATTCTGTGCCAGGCACTGATCGGAGGACAGTGTGCATCCTTCTGCACTTTTCCCTAACAGCTCTGTCAGGTGGCTACTGTTACCATCATCCCCCCTCTTTACGGATGAAGATGACAGCCACGTCACCCAGCCAGCAAGCGCCAGCTGGGGGACACCCGGACAACGTTTTATCCCGATGGACCCTGAGGATCAGAGAAGAGACTGGGGCACTGCTTCAGGGTGAGGGAGCAGCTCGGTGAACCGAAGTACACCCCAGCCAGGAAGCAGGATGCCTGGGCTCTAGAAGCTGCTTGGCTATCTGTGGTGACCTTGAATAGCCCCCTTTACCACCGGAACCTCACTTCTCTTATCTGCACCCTGGGGAGGGGAGTGTGGAAGCAGACGACTTTCAGGCTTTCGTCCAGCTCCGACATTCCTCAGGTCTAGGTGTGCCTTCCCTGTGATCTTGAAATCAGCCGGCCAAAGCGGCTGCAAACCCTAACTGACCTGACGCAGGTTCACCCAACTGCCACCAGGTCTGGCCACCGCCCGACTCCGTTCTGAGACCCAGACGTTGGCCACCCCGGGGAGGAACATACACCCTCCCAAGCAATCAGAGGCAAATAAACACAGCTGCTCCACTCGTCACCAAGCCCTCCCACTTGACTCAGGTTGGGGGAAGGAGCTGGGTGAAGCCAACTTTCTGTAGAGTTCCAGAATGAAGTTAGACTTGATACAAAATGTCCACAAACGCCTAGCCCTAGGAGACAGTCTGCTGAAGTTCCTAGTGGGGCATTCCCACTCTTCCTAGCGCATCTGAAAGAGCTGGATGGGCCAACCTCCAACCGGTTGTCAGAAACCAGAAATGAGTGCTGACCAGAAACATCACTCAGACTTGGTTCAAGGCAGAGGCGCCTGGTACCCTTCCTGGCACCTTTGCAGGGTACGTATCCAGTTAACAGATTTGCTAAATGGAGAGGAAAGCTTTTCAGAGTGTCTTCTCCGTTCAGAGTGGACCCCGTAACAATGTCCCTCCCTCACCATCCCTACACTCCCATGGACACAAGGGAGGCTCCCGGTAGCCACATGTCTGCTGAATGACCCCTCCATTCCCACGGCTAGAGATGACCGGTCTGTGGGTAGCACCAGACCCAAGCTGGACCACAGACTCTTTCCCACAGTCTGATGAACTGGAACCGAGAGCCTCTGTCTCCAAAGACTGGACCTATGGCAAACCAGCTTAGGATCTTAGGATAAGGCATCTTCTACCAGAGCGGTCCGGACAACAAGGAGGGGGAACACAGCAGACACACAGATTAGGTCAAAGAGAAGAAAGTCCAAGAGCGCAGACTCTCTTTACCCCAGATCTAGCCCTAAGCCCTCTGGGTCCTGACCCTCACCCTGTGCCCTAAAATACAAATCTCCTGTAAGCCAGCTAGCCCCAGAACAATCCCACTGTGTGTCACCACAGCAGTCCTCATCAACACTGAGCCGGGCACGTACTCAAACTCCTATCCATGGCGAGCCCAGGCAGGCTGAGACGTGCTTGGCTCTGAGGGAAAGGAAAAGGGAAAGAAACACGATCTCTACCCTTGAGGAGCTCACAGGCTAGTGTGGGACCTCAGCCAGTGTATTAAAGGACACAGAGTGCCAGGAAGGAAACAAGCCTGGGGCAAAAGGAAAGGGGCAGGGAGCCAGGAGAGCTTTTTGAGGAGGGGCTCCTCGAGCTGAACCTCAGAGATGGGAGCCCGGCTTTAGGGAGTAGACGTCCCTGCCAAAGGTGACCGCACACCCAGGGAAGGGCGGGCCAGCACGGTTTGGGGGAGAAAACATGCATGAAAAGCTGGACTAGGTAAGGTGGGGATTGGGCAAAGGGAACAAGACACTGGCCTCAAGAGGCTTGCAGTTTAGAGGAAAACCGCATGGAAAACTTAGTAAAAGTCCAAGACTAGCAAACAAGGGACTTCCAAACAATTACTACAAAATAAGTGGTGCCTGAAACAGTCCAGCAGCTGAGAGGAAGGAGAATGCCCTTCCAGCTTAGAAGTTTACAGAGACTTTCAGAATGGGCAGAGCGGAGTTAGGCCTTGAAGCACCGTGTGGAGTCAGAGGCAGCGCCTGGCCACATTCTTGCACAACATGCTGTTAAAAATATTCAGTATTCTACAGAGCTCCAGATTTCTTAAACTGCTTTCACATCAAACTCGTTCGATGCTCATAGGCACACAGAGGAGAGAGGTCAGGAGTGTAACAGAACTGCCGTCTGGTCATAGGGAAGCAAATACACACCGAGTGAGCCCCTCAGGTCACAGAATTAGCGAGGGGCACAAAAGCTCAGGCCTTTCCCCCACACCCCGGCCCCCGATTAAAAAGGGACAAGGGACGGGGACAAAGAACCACACATGTCAGAGTAATCCTAACTCTGGTCCGGAATTTCTGGGCCAACCCACGTTACCTTCTCCCCTACGGGGCACAGAGAGGACTGAAGAGTCCCTCTTAAAGACCAAGAGAACACAATGCGTTGGGCTTGTTTAATTTCATATCTGTCTTCCCCGCGTGATTAAAATCTCCAAAAGGTCAGACACCCCGTGACTCGTGACTTGTGACTCGTTCAGCAGTTCGGCTCAGTTCCTGGCCCATAATTAGGAGTGTGTTCATACCGATTTCAATGACTGAATGAGAACTACTAGCAAAGTAAACGAACCAAACAGAAGGGAAGGGGGAGAAGGGGAAGAAGGGGAGAAGGGGAAGAAGGGGAGGTGGGGGATGGACGTTCGTCACGGCGTTGAGGGCAGCCTTCTGACATCTGGAAGTGAACTGTCCAAAGCTCTCCTCCTCCTCGCTGCCTCCCTCACAAACCTTCACGGCATTAAGTCCCGAGTGCAGGCAGAGGTGGGAAAAGAGAGACGCCAAAGCTACAAATGCCAGGTTGCTACCTGCTAACCCTCCGGGAGAAGGAGGCCGGCGGGAGGGACCGAACTGGGGGGTCAGAGGCAAGAGGCGAGCGTGTGAGCCTGCGGTCCCTGGCGTGTGTGCACACAAGTTCCTGGTAAACGACACGTTCATACCTCCATTTCAGGTGGGATCTGAGGTCTGAACACTAAGCACCCACTGTGATACTCTATTTGGAGTTCTGCCCGTTCAGGACAAGTTGCTTGCTTGAAGGATTTTTCCCACGTTCTTCTCGGATCACATTCTCCAGCTTCCTCCTGTGGTTACCCTACAGTAAGACCGGCTCCCAGGAGCAAGGTGGGGAATCCTCACCTCACCGGGCAACTAACTGTCCACTTACTTTTTAACCTCCAGAAGGCAAGGCTGAAAGAAACCAAAAAGGAGAGGGAGGAGCTGATCAGGAAAGCAGGAAAAAGGCAGGCATCCCCACCCCACCCTGTGGTCCTCCGGGAAACTTCCCAGCTCCCTCCATTCTGACCACCCCTCTTCCTTCCCACAGCCCTCCCTCCCACTCAACCTGGCGCCCTAGGGAGGTGAGGCTGCTGCCAAGAGCCACAAGCAGTTTCATTTGGCACGGCGTCTAAAGGAGAAACAGCTCTTTGTTTCATCCACCGGGGGGAACGCCGACTCCTGCTGCAAAAATTCCCACAGTCCCCTCTCTGGCGAGGCAAAGGACAGTGTCCTCTGGCCCTTCCAAACCCAGAACATCCAGCTGAAGACAAAAGCGGCTTATCCTGTGTGACCACCGGCAGATGCAAAACGCCGAGCCAGGG
Organism: Lynx rufus; assembly: GCF_022079265.1. Lineage (NCBI taxonomy): Eukaryota > Metazoa > Chordata > Mammalia > Carnivora > Felidae > Lynx > Lynx rufus. The sequence continues at coordinate 130,993,514 of NW_025814878.1, forward strand.
GACCCACCGGCTGCCCACACCCCCAGCCTCCCAGAGGCCGCCTCTGGCTGCCGAAGTCTGGGCTCGCCTCCCGCTCGAAATCTCACGGCACCGGCAGAGGCTGTCACTTGGAGCAAGAGGCCAGTCCAGGGCATATATGCTCTGTTTTTGCCCTCCTCATCCTCAGGGACTTCCCTCCAGATTCTTCATTTTTAGGGAGAAAACAAATCAACCCCTCACAGCGGGGACGTGACGACCACATGACGGGGGACAAGTCCGAACCAAGGATGGACTCCTACGTAAGTCAAGACATGGCGGCAGGCATGTAACAGGATGGGGGCCTTCAGGGCTCTTCCTACACATCCTATGACTTGAGGGTCCCCCCATGACTTTCAGGCAAACTTTCCGTTAACAACAAAAGCACTTCACTCTAATGAACCCTGACCTCATTCACTGAGGTAAAGTCAGACACACACCCACAAGCCCGTGGACAAAGTGTTGATTCCATCCGTTATTAGGCAGAAGCCACACACCCCCAACCGTCCAATGGCCCTCAGTATCTCCTAGCAGAGTTAAGAGCTTTTTCATCTGTGTTTATGAAGACACTGTAAAAAATAAATGAATGAATGTGTGGGTGTGTGTTAAGACATTGTGGAAGGGAAGGACTAAGCCTAAACAATGTTAAATTAGTTTTCCAAGGGACAGGGAGGGAGAGCCCCCACGTATTAGCTGAAACAGTTTTGGTTACAACAAGAACCCTGGGCTGTAACAGAGGGGAAATTCTGCAGTATCCTGGCAGAAAGTTTTGAATAAAGGGAATATGGGCGGATTTTCATCAGGAGCTGTCCTTCTCACCAAAGGCAGTGGGCAGAAACATTTTCAAAATACTTAGGCTCTCTGCAAGATAAAATTCTGATGCCAAAATGAAATTGGACCCTCACCTATTCTATCACTGGGGGCCTTAAAAAACCCTGCTGCTGAGATGAGCCATCTGGCTTTCTAAGAAAACTGGTGATGGTATCAGATTGACTCACTTTAAAAGAAAATCCCCCAGGCCACAGCCCATAGCCAGAAAGGTTTGTCCAACCTGCTGTGACAGAAGATACTTGCAGAATACTTCTGTTCTGATCCCTTCGTAGGACAGTAAGAGTCTTCCCTTCAGTGTATCTAGACCCTCCCCTAAGGTGTAAAGAGGAATACCCCTGCCCCCTGAGCTTCTTTCCTCCCAAGAATCCCAGGAGCCCCTGTGCCCCTCTCCCCCCCCAAACCTGCTCTATGGCATGCCAGTTTTCCCCCCAGAAACCAGGATGAACCAAGAGCACATACCTTGAAACTATCCTCTTGTTGAGAGGTTGCTAATTCTTTGTTTCCTCTTTTTCTGAAGTTGAAATTTACTATCACTTTATAATCTGCATTTTACTAAAAAGTGGTACTAATGTTATGTGGCTATAAATTAAATAGAAATAAAATTATTTTTGTTATAGGACTTGTCTGTGAATTTCACATATCCCCCAAAATCACCAAATAGTAGACAACTGGAGCAGGAATCCCTTCTTACATGTTTTCTCTCAGATCTCCAACTGGCTGGAAAGTTCTTTGGGGGCAGAACCAGTCACTGAATGAATACAATGCATCAACTGTAGGCAGCATTTTGCTTTAAGAAGTTTTCTTCTGGGTGTATTTTTTTGTTTTAAAAATGAAACACTCTTGGATATGTTACTATACAGAAGTACCAGCTGGTTTCAACGACTCGACTCCGTTCTGAGTTTCTTCCCAACAGTTATTTTACACATCAGGGAAGGAATGGATTGTCCGGATTACAGCTCCATAGTTTCATGGTCTCCCTCCTCGTCTGGGTACAGGGTCCAACTCACCCCTCGGGCTCCTGCAGGTCTGGCAGCTGAATCAGGGCCTCATCTCACTCACCACTCTCAATGCCCGTAACTGCTCAATGAACAGTCACCATCGTGTGGCACAATATGGCCCAGGCCTGTTAGCTGTTAACCTTACTTAACCCGCCACTTCTCATATTCCAATTCTAGGTGGCAGAGTGCTCCCTAAAGCCCACCCGACATTGAATGACCCATCAGGAAAAAGCAGGAGTCCAGCAGGACATCAGCAAGCACTCTCTCTCCTAGTAGGTAAATTTAGACATGTTTTGTTCAATAACTGTTTCATTCCAACTGAAACTGAGAAAAAAAAAAAAAGTAAGGCTTTTATTTAAACCGATTTGGCAAGACAAAGCCTCAGAAAGCAGCCGGCTTAGATTTCAACAAGTACTGCACGAACGAAAGCCGAATCTGAGCTGTCAACAAAAGGAAGTTGTTCTTTATTCCAGAAATAGACCTTAGAAAGTAACAAGCGTGGTGCTAATGAGACAGAAGCAGGGCGGGCTTGCTTATACACTGCCTACCGTGGCACCCGCTCACCCTGACTGCTTTGCAAACAGAGAGGCATTTTCGAATAACCCTTTTAAAATGTTATTCAGAGTTGAACTTTGTACCTCTGTGCACCCAAAAGATGCTGCTCCACAACACAACGTCACCAGGTGTCGTAAATCATTTTACTGGAAAAAATGATGCTTTGAGTGCCAAAGCAGAACCCTATTTTCAATGAGTTTAGTAGACCGTGTCCTGAGAGCACACTGCTCAGGGGGGACCTGGCAGGCCGTGCACATATCGGGAGTGGTCAGGCTGAGTGCACCGGGGTCCCACAGTGCTTGTGCCATAAGTCGATGGCCTTGCTCACGATTGCGTCCGAGCTGTCCTGGGGAATCTGTGGACAAGCAAACCAGTCTCTGTGAAATTTCAGGGTTTATAACTTCATCATGTCCCTTATTCACTATGGCAGAGCACTTAATTCCCACCGGAGTTTCCACTACTTGCCAGAGAGTATCGTATAAAAGGCTGCTGCCAGGATCTTTGTTTCACGGGCCACCTGAGGACACACTAAGGAGCTCTGGACAGACCGCCTGGGTTTAAAACCTGCCTTGCCCACCGTGTGCCCCTGGGCAGGTTACCGAAGCTGCCCGAGTTCACATCCCATCTCCACAATGGGGCAAACGACAGCCTCACTTCCTAGGGCTGTTTAGGATTACATGGGAGAATCCATGAGAAATACTTAGTATGGGCCCTGGCACTGTTAGCCACCAATACAATGCTGATGATTCATTTACTCATCACACGTTCACTTAGTACTTACTATTTACTAGGCCACTATTCAAATATCAATAGTGACCAATTTAAAAAAAAAGAATAGACCTGGGGTCCAGTGAAATTCATCCAGATTCATTCATCCATGAATCTCTTCTACCTCTCGCCTAGTTAAGTTTATTTATTCTAAGATACACAGAGATTCATTTAGACCTTTTCCAACATGCACTAAGTATATACTTAAGCACATTAACAAACCCAACTGGGATTCAACCAGAGACAGTAACAGTAATGAAAAGGTTTACAAGCCCCCCCCCAGCCCCGCCCAAAAACCATCAAGCTTCCTTTCCATTAAAAAGGATTATTCAGCCTCACATGACAGACCTCACCTCTTCCTTTTCTCAACAAGCCTTCTGAGAGTCACATCAGGGGAGGAGACCCTAGTCTTCAGTGCACACAACAACGGTCTCACTGCTCAGACCATCATCCCCCAAAGAGAGAATGCAAACTGTAATCCACAGACCAACTTTAAGCTAAACTTTTCCAAGGGGAAAAAGTATTTCTTATAATGTAAAAATATCAGAGAAAGAATGTGATGCAATAAAAAAGTCTGGCTTCCCAAACGACTTCCTTTCTAGATTCAAAATCAAATTTGAAAAAAGCATACTTACATTTTCCAGAAACTTTGTTATCTTCTCTGCACTGTTCAGAGCCATTACTTTTATTTTAAAGGTTAATAAAATTTCCACAGCTACAAAAACTAAGATCTTACAGGATCCACTTACAACTTTATCCCAAACCCTATAAAAACAAAAAGATACAATAAAATCATTTGAGTGTGAAATTTATGTTTAGCTAAACATCTCAAATTACAATATTAAACCAAATTACTTCTTTTAAGTATAAACTTCAGAGAAAAGCTATAATGAAATAATCATCAAAAAAACAACAAAATAAATCAGCCATTGGAAACTTATTTCAGACACAATTAGCACTGGAAGGGAAGAAGGAATAATCACTAAAAGGTACTTGCTCTGCAAGGGATCTACGAAACACCCATTCCCTAATGTTTTAAAACTGACATTTTAGGGAAAGGAAGTCTTTTTTTTTTTTTAATGTTTATTATTTAATTTTTTGAGAGAGAGACAGAGACAGAGTGTGAGCTGGGGTGGGGCAGAGAGAGGAGGAGACAGAATCCAAAGCAGGTTCCAGGCTCTGAGCTGTCAGCACAGAGCCCGACATGGGACTCAAACTCATGAACCGTGAGATCATGACCTGACCCGAAGTCGGACACTTAACCGACTGAACCGCCCAGGTGCCCCTAGGGAAGGAAAGTCTTAAACCAAAGTTTGGATTTCACTAATATTGTGTAATGCTAATATAATCATTAAATACTAAGGAAAACAAAAGCATCATTTGAAATAAGATTGGTGCAACGGTTCCAGTGGTTCAAATTCCTAAAACTTCTCTAAGAGCTTAAGGAGCTAGTTACTGATCTCAACCACTCTAAACACAATTATTCTGGTAATTCTTCAAGCTGGTGTTACACTCTTTGTGCTTAGTCACGTACTGTCTTGTGATGTCCTCTGTATGTCACCTCCCCTCCCAACCACCTCACACGGTCTTTGAGCGGGAAGGCCCGGGGCTCTGAACTACTGGCAGCACGTATCTGACCTGAATGAGAACGGAGTTTGAGTCTTAGCTCTCTGCCTGCCTTCACCTACTTTAAAGATGCCAGATGGAACTAAGAAATAGGAAGGTTTGCTTGGGATTAGGATCCCCCACATTTCTGGCAAAGGAAAGCCTATATCCATATATACTCCTAGAGACGGTTTCAGATGTGAATAACCTACAGCATCTAGCATATTGAGGGCCTTCAAGTTTTCTAATGTTACATTCTAATATTTCCAGCATTAACATCAATTTGTATTCATATTAGATTAATATTACTAACGTTCTAGTATTTCTAACTGTATAAATAATAAGTAGAATCAAGTGTTGCTCTGTTGTCTGCCAGAGAAGTTCGCTTCAAACTATGGTATTGTTCTAAAGCAAATTCATACTTTGAAGGCTGATCATGTGAAAAACCAGGACCCTTCTCTGACTCCAGGCCTTCAGAACATCCATGAAATACTTGCCTCTGTAAACTGGATTCGGGCAAGCACCCTGCGAAGCACCTCTTGAACCAGAGATCATAAGGAAGTTTGGACAGCGCAGAACACGTCTTCAGATGACTCAGCAGTCGGCTATCTTCCAGATTCAAGTATTGTTCAAAAGCCTTTGGCTAGTGATTAAAGAGGAAGAGAGATTACTCGTTTCCTGTGACATAACATTACCCAATCTTACAGCCTGTGGTGAATAAAATGTACATGCTGACTGCAAGTAAGTGCTAGAAAACAAAATTTCAGACTCATCCAAGTCATTAGTGACGCAGGTTTCCCAGGTCAGCACCATCAGAGCAATCAACAATCTGGGGCTCAGGGGTTTTCCGGGTTGTTACCCTAATGCTAAGGGCACTAATAAGGTTCAACTGAAGGTCAAAGTCCAAAGCAAAACTCAATTGTTCTGGGGAACTGAGAACGGCCCATGACACTCCTGGCTGCTCTAGAGTAGATGATATACTCAGGAAAAAGGGGGAAGGGGAAAGGGTAAGATCAGAGAAACAGAGTGGGACCAAAGCGGGGAGACGGGGTTTGGAAAAACTAGACCAAAAGAGCTGGACGTGAAACGGGCCCACCCGTCCCTGGCCACACCGATGCCGACCCATGCTGAGCACTGCTGTGCACCATGCCAAAGACACTCCTACAAGAGACGTCCACAGGAGGAACTCTGAACCCCACGTGCAGGAGAACTCTCAGGAGGCAGAGAAATAACGGGAAGGGAACGAAGAGCCTGGATTCCATCTGGTAGCCTCTCCCACAGAAGGTCAAGCAGCAGCCAATTCTAGGAGCTGGGAGAGCTAACAAAGCTGGCTCCCAGACCAGCCAAATCCACCTTGCACAAGCCGCTGCATTTAGAGTCCGCTGGCCAAGAATGGAGCCTGGGGGTCAAACTCTGCAAACTCTGAAGTCTGTATTCCCTATCCAAAAAAAAAAAAAAAAAAAAAACCAACCACATCCCATATCACCTAAGCAAATACAAATGTTTATTTTCCTAAATATCTGCATCTCAGCCAAAGAAGTAATTCATATCCCTTAGCATGTTCACTACAGCAAACACTATGCTACATACAGGGAACAGAGTGAAAGAAAATATGAAGCCCCTGCCTCCAAGGAGCTTGCAGTCTGCTTGAGACAAACATGTAATAAAGCTATCATGGGGTAAGCACAGGATGCTGGACACGTCGAGGTGGGAATCCTAACCCAGCTTTTAGAAGCCATCAACAGTCTCCCAGAAAGGTGACATGTGAGTTGGCTTATAAAGAATGACAGGAGCGAACCAGGCAAAGAGAGACCCACATATTAATATGGGGCCCAGTTTTCTCCTCTCTCAGGGGATCTCGAATTTTTTCTGTTTAACCAACTTTCCTACACGACCTAATAATTCCTGGAGCTTCTCAAGAACACTACACACAACTCCCCCAAAACCAGAAGCTTTTCTCCAAAGTACAAGTCAAAGAACTCTTGTCCTCGCCTTTCACCTCTAAAATCCTATTCTAGAATTTTCGTTGGTTCTGCCAATGGAATATTTTTTCACAAACATGGATGAAAACACATATATCACGCATTTATATGTTACGTTCCATAGCAAACAAACTCTCATCTAAAAGTCAGTACAAATAATAGATAGGGAGGAGTGAAAATTTTAAACCATTACCTTTTTCCCTCACCACAGTGTCAGCTCACTAAGGGCAGAGACTGTGTATCTATTTTGTTCACTGCTAGTTCTCTGGTACCTAGAACATTACTCAGCATTGTAAGCACTCAACACAGAATTGTGAGTAAATGAATATCATGAATTAAATGAAATGCTGAAATACATTAATCAACATCTTTTTTTGAGAGAGAGAGAGAATATGAATGAATGAATGGGGAGGGGCAGAGAGAGAGGGAGACACAGAATCCAAAGCAGATTCCAGGCTCTGAGCTGTCAGCACAGAGCCCGATGCGGGGCTCGAACCCATGAACCACAAGATCATGATGTGAGCCAAAGCCGGACACTTAACCCACTGAGCCACCCAGGCGTCCCTGTCAACATGTTGATAATCACTCAATGTACATCTTTTTGCCAGTCTTATTAAGTTTTTCTAAACATTTTTTCTTGATTTATAATATGTTCATTATAAGAAATCTCGAAAATACGGTAAAGAATAACGAAGGATATAAAGATCACTTATACTCACTACTGATAATGTACAGACCGTATAGCATCCAACCGTTTTCCTGTCCCTCCCAGCTTGTGCGCACACGCACCTGCACACTCTCTGGCTTAACAAGCACAGCAATGACAATGAAAGGAAACTCACTTACTTTAATGACTACACACAATTAAGTCTGAGATGGCTTACAGACAGTCTGCTCTGAAAAGAGATTAATGAGGGAGGCCATCCACATCACAGGATGGTTTCTCTTCTCCCTGCTGGAGAGACCTTGTCAAAGAGCAGAAATTCCTAAAGCTTGTAGAGAGAGGAGTGGCTGTGATGTAAGCCTATGAATCAGAATACCGCAACATAATCAATGTGTCATCACCAGATCGAGTCTTGTCTTCTGATGCCAAAAACCCATCACTGCCCATTGCATATGCATTTCGCTAGGATTACAAACCAAGCTGTGCTTTGTGATAACCACTTTAGTTGGTAACAAAAACCTGATGATGATAGGAAAGATCATAAAAACTCTCCTTTAACAAAATCCAGGAAGAAGAGGTCGACTAACCACAGTAATGCAAATTTTAAGGTAGACCAAACACAGTTTAAATAAAGAGAAAAGTTCAAGTAAATGAGTAAATCAAACAGCAACGCAAAGGAAATTTAACTTTTCTTACACATTCTGAAGAACTTTAAAAAAAAAGCTTCATAACAATTTAAGACTATGTGCTGGGTACTATAAACATACATATTAAAATAAACCTCTCTTTTGAAAATGAAGAAATCAACTTAGGGGGCATTAAGTATCTTGCTGATTTAAAATTCATTTCTAAAAAACAAAAAGAGTTCAAGCATAGCCAGAGCACTTTTGAAACAGAACAACAATATGAGGGAGTTTACCCTACCAGGTACCAAAACATACTAGGAAGCTATATTAAATGACTCATATGGTATGAGCCCAGGAGTAGACATATAGCTTGAGGGGGGAAAAAAAAGTCTAGAAAGAGATATAAGTATATATGAAAATCCAGTATATAATAAAGGTGGCATTTCAGATCTGTGAAAAACAAGAATGAACCGACACCGTAAATGGTAGGCAGTTCTGTTTCCTAATTGTTTAACTTTGGGCAAGGTACTTAACTGCTCTGTGCTTCAGTTTCCTCACCTATAAAAACAAAGATGTGTGTTAAAATGAAGTTTTCATTAATAAAGCAAACTTCCTGGCATGAAGCACATTCTTAATAACTGTCAAACAGAAAGAGGAAGTGGAAAAAGGTTTACTGCAGTTAACAACCAAGAAACAGAGTCAAATCTGAGTCTGATGCCAGGCACAAAGATAAATCCCTTCACAAATTAAAGGACTAAATTTTAAAAGGTTTAACAGACACATAGACCAAAGGAGTAGAATAGAGAACCCAGAATTGGACCCACAAATGTATGGCCAACTAATCTTTGACAAAGCAAGAAAGAGTATCCAATGGAAAAAAAGACAGTCTCTTTAGCAAATGGTGCTGGGGGAACTGGACAGCAACATGCAGAAGAATGAACCTGAACCACTTTCTTACACCATACACAAAAATAAACTCAAAATGGATTAAAGACCCGAATGTAAGACAGGAAACCATCAAAACCCTAGAGGAGAAAACAGGCAACAACCTCTTTGACCTCGGCCACAGCAATTTCTTACTCGACACACCTCCAAAGACAAGGGAATTAAGAGCAAAAATGAACTACTGGGACCTTATCAAGATAAAAAGCTTCTGCACAGCAAAGGAAACAACAAAACTAAAAGGCAACTGACAGAATGGGAGAAGATATTTGCAAATGACATATGGGATAAAGGGTTAGTATCCAAAATCTATACGGAACTTATCAAACTCCACACCCAAAAAACAAATAATCCAGTGAAGAAATGGGCAGAAGACATGAACAGACACTTCTCCAAAGAAGACATCCAGATGCCCAACAGACACATGAAAAGATGCTCATCACTCATCATCAGGGAAATACAAATCAAAACCACAATGAGATACCACCTCACACCAGTCAGAATGGCTAACATTAACAACTCAGGCAACAACAGTGTGGCGAGGATGTGAAGAAAGAGGAACCCTTTTGCACTGCTGGTGGGAATGCAAACTGGTGCAGTCACTCTGGAAAACAGTGTGGAGGTTCCTCAAAAAATTAAAAATAGATCTGCCCCTATGACCCAGTAATATCACTACTAGGAATTTACCCAAAGGATACAGGAGTGCTGATGCATAAGGGCATTTGTACCCCAATGTTTATAGCAACACTTTCAACAATAACCAAACTATGGAAAGAGCCTAAATGACCATCAACTGATGAATGGATAAAGAAGATGTGGTTTATATACACAATGGAATACTACTTGGCAATGAGAAAGAATGAAATCCTGCCATTTGCAACAAGGTGGATGGAACTGGAGGGTATTATGCGGAGTGAAATAAGTCAGGCAGAGAAGGACAGATGCGGTATGTTTTCACTCATATGTGGTCCTGAGAAACAGAAGACCATGGGGGAAGGGGTAAAAAAAAAAATAGTTACAGAGAGGGAGGGAGAGAAACCATAGGAGACTCTTAAGTACAGAGAAAAAACTGAGGATGGGGTGGGGGAGAGGGGAAAATGGGTGATGGGCACTGAGGAGGGCACTTGTTGGAATCACCACTGGGTGTTGTATGTAAGCAATGAACCATGGGAATCTACCCCCAAAACCAAGAGCACACTGTATATACACTGTATGTTAGCCAACTTGACAATAAACTATATTTAAAAAATAAAATAAAACAAAATATAAAATATAAATAAATAAATAAATAAATATTTTTAGGGGCGTCTGGGTGGCTCAGTCGGTTAAGCATCTGGTTAAGCATCTGATTCTTGATTTCGGCTCAGGTGATCTCCTGATTCATGGGATCGAGCCCCGCATCCAGCTCGGTGCTAACAGTGGGGAACTTGCTTGGGATTCTCTCTCCCTCTCTCTCTGCCCCTCCCCTGCTCATGCTCTCTCTCAAAATAAATACATAAATTTAAATAAATAAATATTTTTAAAAGTTAGAGCAAAGTTTTTTAAAAATCTGTTTTTTAGGAGTGCCTGGGTGGCATCCGACTCCTGATTTTGGCTCAGGTCATGATCCCAGGGTCATGGGATCGAGCCCTGCATCAGGCTTCATGCTGGGCATGGAATCTCCTTCAGATCCTCTCTCTCCCTCTGCCCCTCACTCCCACTGGCACATACCCTCTCTCTCTCTCTCTCTCTAAACAAAGCATGCTTTCTCCCTCTCTCTCTAAAAAAATAAATAAAAATTTCAAAATAAAACCTGTGTTTTAATCTTGGAATTAGAAAGGGCTTCCTAAATAAGAAAAAGCAAAAGAAAAATATCGACAGATCCAATTGTATCAACACTGAAAAATCTCTGTATGACAGAGAGAAAATATTGTCAACATATGTAACAAGGGATAAATATGCAGAGCATATCAATAACTCTTACAAATTAAAAAGAAAGATGCAAACAAAATAGAAAGGTGGACAAATACAAGTGGCCATTAAGCATATGCAAAGCTGCCCAGCCTCACTAGAAAATGAGGATATGTAAATTAAAATGGGAGACCATGTTCACTATCAGATTAACAAAAATTTGAGAAACTGATACCATCAAGTATTGGCAATGGAGTGGAAAACAGAAAATCTTCTAATCTGTTGTGGGAAGCAAAATTGATATGCCTTCTGGGTGAGCAACCTGGCAATTAAAAAATTTAAATACATCTTTCAACCGAGTAATCCCTTTATAGGTGCCTGACCTACAAAAACATATATGTTTAAAGGATCATATACAAGGGCATGCTGACTGTCAACACAGATCTGTTATATTAAAATATGGCAAATTCTTAACAGGCAATAATATCACATTTTTAAGAGGGAAAAAAAAAAGGTGGTTCTGGATGAGTGGCTCTCAACCCTAGCCATACTCGAGAATCACCTGCTTTTTAAAACATAGAATTCTGAGCCCCACCCACCCCCAGAGATTCGGACTTAATTGGTTTGGGTGGAGGAAAGGCACTGGTAAGTTTTTAAAAGCTCCCAGGTGGCGCTAATAGGAAGTCAAGGCTGAACACTACCGATCTGCACTGACGTGGAGAAGTATTCCAAAACATTAAGTCAAAAAAAAAAAAAAAATTGTTGCACCATATGAACGATGTTATAATATTTATGTATTTTTTAAAGTTATACATGTAATAAACACATGAATCATTACATGGCCATATGTGTATATATTGTGTACATATGTGTGTGCATGGATGCATTCCATCCATCCTAATGTACATAAGATAGTATAGGATATATACACTGAGCTAATGACAATATTTACTTCTTAGAAAGTAGGGGATAAGGAGGTATTGGTACAGATCTTTGGGAACACTGGATTTATCCAGATTGTTTAATACTTCAAGAATGTACTTATTACTTGTGTTATCAAAAATAAAGAATTCTGGGGGGCGCTTGGGTGGCTCAGTCAGTTAAGCATTCGACTTTGGGTCAGGTCATGATCTCATGGCTCGTGAGTTCAAGCCTCGCGTCCGGCTCTCTGCTGACATCTTGGAGCCTGGAGCCTGCTTCAGATTCTGTCTCCCTCTCTCTCTATCCCTCCCCCACTTGCACGCGCACTCTCTCTCTCTAAAATAAGTACACGTTAAAAAAAATAAAGAGTTTTTTAAACATAAACTAGCAAAATGCTACTGAATTTGCTCCAATACGAAATAAGAAAAGCTAATGAAATCATGGTATAATCTGGATCTTTTGATTTAATTGGGCAGCCAACATTATGCTTCCCTCACCATGTTTGAATTATTTTTATTGAAATCAACTGTCAATTAAATTTTAAAATTCTGAAAATCAAATTTTACTTAACTGAAATCTAGAAAATACTCTTGTAACAGTGCTCTACAAAGCTGAAGGGTCTTGCCAACTGCCCCGGTAACTATTGTAGTTAGCACAGTTATCCTCGGGGCTCAGTCGGCCTCCGTCAGCGCCCCCTCATCTGGCCCTGCAGCCACTATCACGGTCACTGATTTCAAAAGAACTTTCTAATGGAACAAGTCACTGATTTAAGAAAAAGACATTCATACAACACGCAGTGCTCATCCCAACAAGTGCCCTCTTCAACAGCCATCACCCACTTTCCCCTCCCCCACTCGCCATCAACCCTCAGTTTGTTCTCAGTATGGAAACCAATTTGACAAATTGTATTTAAAAAAAAGAAAAGAAAAGGAAAGAAAAAGACACTCATTTTTATAAATGAGAGAAATAAAGGAAAAAACTAGAAAAAGAGAATGGCAAAGAGCCACTGGCTTCACAGATCACAGTGTGATCCCAGCCTCTGCTGCAGACAGAGGTGGCCGGGTGCCATGGTCCTGCCACTAACAGAGGTGCAGAAGGAAAGTCTGTCCAAGGAAGACAGACTTGACTGGCTGTCCCTTCCACTCCTTCCCTTTGGTCTTTGCCCTTCCCTTTCTACCATCTTAGATCATAGATGTCATGGCTGTCACTCTAGCATCCATCTGTGAACAGAGGAGGAAGAAGGGTCACACCTAAGAATGCCAGACCAAAAGGACAGGAGCCTGGGTCCCCGCGGATATCATGGCACTATGGCACCCGCTCTGGACTGCCTTCCCTCTAGACTTCTGGTTACAGCAGAGAAAAAGATAAAGCTTCTGTTATTTAGGCTATCCGTTATATGCAGCCAAATGTAAACCTTAAGTAACAGAGAGGCAATCTTAGATAAATCCAGTATATTCTAGACCGGGATAAGGAATACAAAAGAGCAGAGGTTGCAAACTATGGCCTGCAGCAGGCCAGATGCACCGCGACCATTCTTTCATGCACTGTCAATGGCTGCTTCTGTGCAACAACAGCAGAGCTGAGTGTTTGCAACAGAGACCATCTGGAAATAGTTACTGTTGATCTTTTATGGAAAACAGTTTGTAGAGAGTCCGCTCATAATTGCAGCAGCACCAGGAAGTAAGGCTATGTCCCTAGTACCACTGTCCACCGCTACCCTCAAGAGAAAGAAAAGCATCCCTCACCAGCTGGGGTAAAGACTCCCGGTACTTGTTATTTAATTGGTTCACAAAGCATCGGATGATCCAGTAACAGTCGACGCTGTCCTCTACCATCTCTTCCACGGCTTTGGCAATGGCAAGAAATACTTCATCTTCTGGCTCCTGAAAGATTAGTAATAAATCTCTGGTTAAAGGGCGGAAGCCAGCAGAAGAGAGGAATACATATTTCTTTGATGAAAATGAAACCTTACCCCCTAACTTTTGAAGAGGCTGCATTAATAAATCAAAGTGGAACTGAAAAGCACATGGTCCATGACTAAACAGAAGACTAAGGCGGAGATAAGGCTGGGTAACCAGAGAAATTTATTTGGATCAGTGGTGCTCATGACTGCCCAAGTTTCAGATTAAGCACTCAGAGATCTTCCACTTTCTAACGTTTAAGGTCATCAAAGAAAACATAAATCATAAGCAAAGTGCTGGCTCTCTCCACCCAAAAATATTCTCAGGGCTAGAAAAGAATTTCTTCCAAAAGGATGTGATAAATATCATAAACAGTAACCGGAGACATCTGTTAATACAGTAATTTGCAAAAATCAGATGACTCCAAGAAGACTAATAAAGCATTTTCTTTATTGGAAAGCATTCATACATACCTTTAGAATTTTGTTCTGTCTTTAAGCAACTAATAAGTTAAAATGTCCCTAGAGTCAGAATTTTAGGAATGAGAAAAATGGCATTTCTCAAACATTGTGTCAATACTCAAAATATGAACATAAACCTTCAAATAAATTTAAACAAGGTAATCTTATAAAAACTAAAATCTACTAAAACCTATTTTGTTTTCAAACACCATATCGTACACAAAATTATGTTTTCATCTAGGATTTAACAGCCAAAGGATTTTAGTGTTAAAAACAAACTAAAAAGCATCTTTCTATTCCTCTTAAAAGCTCCAAGTTAAATCAAAATTCCCATTTTGTTTTTTTTATGAACTAAGCTCTATGCTTTATTTGGATTTTATTAGTCCCCCCCTCCCCCACCACCAATATCCTTTTTTCCATTCCAGGATTTTTTTTTTATTTGCATCCAAATTAGCATCTAGTGCAACAATGATTTCAGGAGTAGATTCCTTAATGCCCCTTACCCATTTAGCCCATCCCCCCTCCCACAACCCCTCCAGCAACCCTCTGTTTGTTCTCCACATTTACGAGTTTTGTCCCCCTCCCTGTTTTTATACTATTTTTGCTTCCCTTCCCTTGTGTTCATCTGTTCTGTGTCTTAAAGTCCTCACATGAGTGAAGTCATATATTTGTCTTTCTCTAATTTCGCTTAGCATAATACCTTCCAGTTCCATCCATGTAGTTGCAAATGGCAAGATTTCATTCTTTTTGCTCTCCAAGTAATACTCCATCATGTATGTATGCCACATCTTCTTTATCCATTCATCCGTCGATGGACATTCGGACTCTTTCCATACTTTGGCTATTGTTAATAGTGCTGCTATAAACATGGGGGTGCATGTGTCCCTTCGAAACAGCACACCTGTATCCCTTGGATAAATGCCTAGTAGTGCAATTGCTGGGTCGTAAGGTAGTTCTATTTTTAGTTTTTTGAGGAACCTCCATATTGTTTTCCAGAGTGGCTGCACCAGCTTGCATTCCCACCAACAATGCAAAAGAGATCCTCTTTCTCCGCACCCTCGCCAGCATCTGTTGTTGCTTGAGTTGTTAACGTTAGCCATTCTGACAGGTGTCAGGTGGTATCTCATTGTGGTTTTGATTTGTATTTCCCCGATGATGAGTGATGTGGAGCATTTTTTCATGTGTCAGTTGGCCATCTGGATGTCTTCTTTGGAGAGGTGTCTATTCATGTCTTCTGCTCATTTCTTCACTGGATTATGTGTTTTTTTGGGTGTTGAGTTTCATAAGTTCTGTATAGATTTTGGATACTAACCCTTTATCTGAGATGTTGTTTGCAAATATCTTCTCCCATTCTATCAGTTGCCTTTTAGTTTTGCTGATTGTTTCCTTCGCTGTGCAGAAGCTTTTTATTTGATGAGGTCCCAGTAGTTCATTTTTGCTTTTGTTTCCCTTGCCTCCGGAGACGTGTTGAGTAAGAAGTTGCTGCGGCCAAGATCAAGAGGTTTTTGCCTGTTTTCTCCTCGAGGATTTTGATGGCTTCCTGTCTTATGTTGAGTGAGGTCTTTCACCCATTTTGAGTTTATTTTTGTGTATGATGTAAGAAAGTCGTCCAGGTTCATTCTTCTGCATGTCTCTGTCCAGTTTTCCCAGCACCACTTGCTGAAGAGACTGTCTTTATTCCATTGGATATTCTTTCCTGCTTTGTCAAAGATTAGTTGGCCATACGTTTGTGGGCCCATTTCTGTGTTCTCTATTCTGTTCCATTGATCTGAGTGTCTGTTCTTGTGCCAGTACCATACTGTCTTGATGATTACAGCTTTGTAGTATAGCTTGAAGTCTGGGATTGTGATGCCTCCTGCTTTGGTTTTCTTTTTCAAGATTGTTTTGGCTATTCGTGGTCAAAATTCCTATTTTAATAAAAGCATTTCATTTTAGGTCTCCTTTCAACTCCTTAATATTCTAGAAAATGTCAAGAGTAAGAGAATCACAGAAAATAACATTTTCTTAACATTTAATTAACGTCAGAGGAAGAGAAAGAAGAAGGGAGACTGCCTTCCCAGACTCCCTTCCCAGACTCCCACCCAATACTGGACACTCTGCCGGGGGCTCCCGAATGTGGCAGCTCACGGGCTCCAGGACGGTCTGAGAGGCCAGGGAGGAGGACCAATGTCCTTGACCGTGTTCCCAGGCCTGTGTCGAGCACTGTCACGCACTCTGCTATACAGGAATACTAAAGAGGCTGCGTGGGGCTCAATGACTGGGGAGATGTGGGGGCAGAGCCAACACCAACACTTTGAGGTCACACTTGCCACAGGCCGCAGTAGAGGTGTCGGCTTGGAGCACGGACCAGCTGAGTAGGGATGAGACCCATCACTTAGGTTTCTTGAACTAATAGATAGTCTAACCTCATTTAATATATAATTTAAGAACTTGCAGAGAACTATCCACTTCGCTTTGTCAGAGGTAAGCAAAGTTTAAAGACGTTTGTTAAGAGTTCCAATTATTTTCAGTTCTCTCTTGATAAACTTAACAAAAGTGGACAACAACCTAAGCTCTATCCGTGGGAACCACATCATTAACTTCAAAAAGAATGAATAAGTCAAAACTCTCAAAGTGCTATACTGACTGGTAGGCTGTAAACTGCAATGAAAAAATAAGCTTTGGGGGGGGGCACCTGGGTGGCTCAGTCAGTTGAGTGTCTGACTTCAGCTCAGGTCATGATCTACGGTTGGTATGTTGGAGCCCTGTGTTGGGCTCTGTGCTGACAGCTCAGAGCCTGGAGCCTGCTTCAGATTCTGTGTCTCCCTCTCTCTGCTCCTCCTGTGCTCGTGCGTTCTCTCTCTCTCTCTCCCTCCATCCCTCTCTCTCCCTCTCTCTCTCTCAAGAATAAACATTAAAAAAAATACTTAAAAAAAATAATAAGCTTTGGGGCACCTGGGTGGCTTAAGTCGGTTGAGCATCTGACTCTGGATTTTGGCTCTGCTCATGATCTCATGGTTCATGAGTTCCAGCCCGTCATCGGGCTTGCACTGGTGGTGTGAGCCTGCTCAGGAGTCTCTCTCTCTGTGCCTCCCCTACGTGTGCACACGCGTAGGCATGCACCCTTTCCTCTCAAAAATAAATAAACTTAAAAAAAATGTTTTATTGAAGAGCACAGCTTGCAGGCAAATCCCGACTGTGAGCAGTGTTTTAGCCACATACACAAAAAGTTAAAACGCCGAAAATGAATTTCGAACTGCATTAAAATAGCCAAAGCCCAAGAGTTATCATCATTCCTTTGCCTGAACTTCTCCTCTTCCGCTTCTTTTCCCTTTACAAACAGCAAGCAGTCCAAGTAACTGGAGAAAAGGTTTGTCGAAGACGGAAGTTTAAAAAGCAGGTTGGGGCCTCCAGGCGAGGGCTGGTTCCGAGACGAACAAGCAGATCAGTAAGTGTACCAAGGGGGACCGGAGCCTTTCATAGTCGCAACTGTCAGACAAGGAACTTGCACACACAGGAGGGTGAAGGCTAGAGGCACTCGTGGTACTGGACTGGAACCAGAGGGATCAGTGTGAACGGGGGGCATCCAACACCCAGAGCCAGGCACACAAACACACCTAGGTGTGTGTGAATGGGTGTGGGTGATTCTATATAGCGAAGGTGCACATGTGTCCCAGCTCTGTCTACGGACAGGACCTAGAAGCCCCACACACCAGCCACAACACGAGAACATCCGCTGCCCTGTAAAACCACACTTGATTCAACACGGAAACAGCTGATTTGGGGCTTGGGTAGAGAAAATACAAGATGGGTTGGGAATACTTTTTGTGTCGGAAAGTACAGAAATGCTCAAAACGATGGGAACTTATCATAAAGAGAGAGGAGTCGATCTGAAGGGGCTCCCACTGGCCTAATCTGAGACAAGCTGAACATCAAATAAATAATAGGAGTAATGGATTACAGGCCATTGAATAAAAGAGGAAACCATAAATTCATTCTGGCATAAATAAATAAATGAGGGAGAAGGGAAAACCCTTCCTTATAAAAGAATGCCAACTAATAAATGCAGAAGAAAAAAGCAGTTAGAAAATCACCATCTGGCAACCAGCACAGTAAAAGTTACCTCAGGCAGGAATCATTAGTGGATGGACATTGACCTGGTCTCAAAGCATCTCCTCACAAATGACTTCTTAGTTACAAAAGGAAAAATAATAACCTTACTTTGAAGAAAAAGGGCCGACACCACTTTAACCAACTGGTCAAAGTTAGTGGCAACAGTAATTAAGTATCATTCTTCTGCAGTATTCCTGCCAAAAATTCATAATCGAATTTTAATCATGAGGAAGCAACAAATGAACCCAAACTAAGACACGCTCTACTGCCCAGTACTCTTCAAATGTGTCAAGGTCATCACAGACAGACCAAGGAACTTTTTCCAGATGAAAGGAGACGAAGATGTGGCAATAAATGCCACCTATGAGCCCACACTGGATTCTAGACCCAGAAAAGGAAAGCAGCAGGACATTCAGTAAAGTCTACAGATTCATGGTATTTTATCAACGATAATTTTATGGGTTTGATAATTATGTAAGATGAAACATTTGATGACACTAGGTAAAAGTACACGGGAACACTATACTATTTTTGCCAGTTTTTCTATTTCTAAGATGGTTTTTAAATGAAGAGTTAAAACACTTAAAATATTTTTTAAATCATCAACAGAGGTCAAAACTAGTGGGTGAAAGTTTGGTAAGAAAGTCTGGTAAGTTCTGAATAAAACTTTTTGTTGGTTGGTGATACAGGGCATTATTGGGACAACTAGTCAAATGTGAATGGAGTCTGGAGATCAGATCTTAATACTGTATCAATGTAAACTTCTTGTTTTCAATGATTATACTATGATTATCCTATACTGTGGTGACCGAGGGGAGTGTTATTTTCTTTAGGAAGTATATACTGAAGGAATTTCAAGTAATGGAATATCATGTCTGCATCTTATTTTCATATGGTTTAGAAGAAAATATGTATACATAACACAGGGAAAACAACAAAGCAAACATGGTACGATATTAATGATGGAGAAACTTGGGTAAGGAGTATATAGGAATTCTTAGTATTCTTGCAAGTTTGCAATTATTTCAAAATAAAATATATTTTAAAAAATTAGATTCAGTAGGAATGTGCGGGGCCACGAACGCCAGGGAAAGATGTATTGCTTTTATTGCCCAGAGAGAGGAGAGCCACTGAGAGTTTCTAAGGTAAAATATGATGTAGTCAAATGCTAGCAGGATGGGACAGTCTAGACTTGAACTAAGTGTTAAACAAAAGTACCACTAACCAGTGGAAAGGAAGGACTTCGAGGCAACTTTCCAGACTCCAGCTGGTACATGCGGAGATAGACTTCAACCTGAGGCGTGGCCTCAGTGACACAGCGAACGACTTTCAGGGCGTGAAGGACGTCACAGTACTGCTCCTTGCGGTACAACATCACCTGGGCATGGGACTCATGGTGTGGAGGCAGGATCCCTATATGGAGACAGAGGGGGGGAAAGAAAGTACAAAAACACTGAGATGCAAATCCAAATCGCCCCTTCACTGGAGAGAATCAAGTGAGAAGCTGCCTATTACAATCAGACTAGAATCACACAGATATTTAGTTACCACACAGATTCTGTTTTAGAAATTCTCTCTTTAAAACAATCTTAAATTTTAAGTACTATCATTATTTCAACGGTACCTGCATCATTGATATTTAAGAGAAATGAAATGGCATCATAAAGCCCTTGAGTAAGTGTGCCACTTAAACTCAAGATAACCACATCAATCATCAAGATGATTTAATTAAATGTATGGTTGTCAGCCCGGGGCCACCCTCGGCTCCTACAGACCGGTCTCCAGTTTTTGCATGTTGCTCCTGCTATGCACTGAACTGCTTCCCCCAAAATGCAGCTGTTAAAGCTCCAACCCCAGTGTGGCTAAATGTGGAGACAGCGCCTAGAAGGAGATTAAGGTTAAATGAGGCTGTAAGGGTGGCCTGCAATCCAACAGAGCTCGGGCCCTTACAAGAGAAGGAAGAGATACATTTGCTGTCTCTCTCTCTGCCATGTGGGGACAGATTGGGATGGAGGCCATCTACAAGCCAAGTGAGGCCTCACCAAGAACCAAACCAGCCAGCACCTTGGTCTTGGATTTCTCAGTCTCCAGAACTGAGAGAACATAAACTGTTGTTTAAGCAGCCCAGTCTGTGGTATTTAGTTATGGCTGCCCTAGCTAACCATACAGGCCCCTCATCTCAGGACCAGCACCAACGTATCAAATCCTTCTCTTCCCCGATGATCAAAACTTGCTCACAAAGTAGCCTAGCTTCGGGACCACAGAAATCTCTGATTTTCACTGATGAGACCACCTTATATCATATTCTGATGCCATTTCATGCTGACTCATTTAAACATGCCTACCTATGAGGTTTGGGGGCAAAAACCATCTTTTTTACAAACAAATGGCATGGAAAAAGCATAGTGGGAGGAGCACCAGACAGGCTTTTAGCAAACATAGTTTCTAGTCCCACGTGTGAGAACACCAGGACTCTCAAAGTGTCTCTCTGGGAACTTGTTTCCTCAGCTGTCAGAGGTGGGAAATGGGATGGGTAAGCATCTCACCGAGCGTCCTCTGCACAACACGAGCCCTAAAAGCCCGCATGAAAAGAAGGATGCCAGGGTCAAACAGGTTTGTAAAACGCTGACAATGAATTTTCAAGGCTCTAAATTCTGCTATAAAAAAAAAACCGTATTTATTCCGGCCTCATTAAATGTAACAAGACTGTACAGGAACATGGACTCTGGAGTCCAAGTTCCTGGGTTTGAACTCTAACTCTACAATTAAGTGGCTGGACGGCTGTCGGCCACTTACTCAATCTCCCCTTAGAGAAGGCTGAGCTTCTCCATCTGAAAAATGAGACTAATAATATCTGTGTCATACAGTTGCTGTAATGAATAAAAAATTATATAAAGTGCTTCGAAAGTACACAACACATACTAAACTAGCGTTAAGTGTTAGCGTACATCTGATAAGGATCACTCTTTTAGTAGAAAACACCACAGATACAGTATGCTAAAGAACAGTCTGGAAAACAAAAGGTGGGTGAGCGCAAGAGACTTTAGCTAACATGACGCAATGTTAACATCAGAACCTAACTCGCTTAAATGTTCTTTGTCCTGACAGAAAGCTTTACCTACCTTAGCTTTGGAGTTCCGTACCAGGCTTCCGCAAAAGCCAAGGGAATACACTAACATGTCCTCCAAATCTGGGCTAATAAAGATTAAACAGCTGTAATTACACCCTCCTCATACTACTTGAGGCAGCACTGTGCCTCCCATGTTCAACCTCAAAGAGCTAGTTCTAAAGTTCTGATAGTTACCTGAAATGGTATCAGCAGGCCTGACAAGGTCCCTGAGTAATCAACCCCTGTTTTAGGAAGAGTCAGCCTGTCTCCTTACACGGCATGACGGCTCCAAATCTCCAGTGTCTTTACCACAAAAATAACAACAAAGACTTACCTGGTAAAGACAAGTGGGGAAAACAGGGGTGACGAACAAGCCTGGACACTCTCGAGGTGTCACAAAGCACAACTGTACGTCTCCCACCCAATCCACTGGTGTTAGTAACTAATAAGACACATAGTATTTCCCAGCAGAAAGAGTGTCAGCGTCCCTGGAAGGCATTTATTTTGATGGCCACTGGAAACACCAAGATTTAAGAACAAAGGCTCAAGATGTAAGAAAAACTAAAATAGTTGATACCTGCTCTCTGGGCAGTAACGGCACTGTTACCCACCAGACATACGAGTGCTCAAAGACTGTCGGGATGCACAACAAAGCAAGGCATTCCACTTTCTAGAATGGACTGTGCTTGCTCGCTGCCTCCACATTACATAATCAGACTTAGGACAGCAGATGTCTCAAGTCCTGCAAATACAGTACATTTTGGAAAGAGAACGAGGCCGACAGTCTATCTTACCTTCAAACGGGCTCCACCAACCTAAGTTCGAATCCTAGCTCTGCCACTTACAGACTAGAAGGCCCCAGGCAAGGGATTTAGCCTTGCAGTCTTTCTTCCCCATCTGCAAAACTGGGATATTAATACCTACCTCACAGGAGAATTTGGCGATTACTCGAATTGTTTGTTTGTTTAAGGAAGAAAGAAAAGGAGGATGGCAACGGACACGTATTATAAGCATCAGCAGGCCCAGCAGAAATCGAGGAAAAAACACTTGGCTCAAAAGGCCAGTCACCTGTGGCCCCTAATACACTTTTTCTCCCACAGAAACTGAGCAGGCGCATTTCTCCTTCTCCTTCAGCCACTCGTCACTGGAATGTATCCATTTATGCTTCTAGGAAGTAAAAACTCCTCCATTTCTTTCTGACTCTGCTAGCACTCATCGGGAAGTTAGACCCCCTAGAGCTGGGAATCACAGAAATAACAAATTGAGAGCCACAACCTAGGAGTTAATTTAATTTAGCTCAGTAACCTCATTTTACAGGTGCAAGAGCTGAGGCCTAGCCGGGGTCTTCCTCAGGTTTACCCAATTGACAGTGAAGCCCAGGCCAGCTCTTTCTCCAGTCCAATGCTCTCCCCGCACCTTGTTTCAGGAACACACCTTACTTCCTCTTCTATTATTACTGACGCCCGTAGAGTAATATTTAACGTACTGCTACTGAAATCACCTTCTTAAAGGCTTTCACAGTGAGCAATAATTCAGTCTCCTGACATTAGGCCCAATATGCAGCAAAGGGCCTAGAAGAATCCTCTCTTTCCTGACTGATAAGAATGACAAATATCCCATCACTCAACATTTTTGAAGATAAATCTTCCAACTCTTGAGTCTCATACCTAGAAGCACCTTCCATACCAACGCACGGTACATGGACGGGAGAGGGAATCTCTGACTAAAAGTACAAAGTTTCTCGATATCTAGAGGAAGAAACAAAGAACAATTGGTTAGAAACTTTTTATGCTGACGACACGAAAGTGCATTTCGGTTTTTTGTTTGTTTGTTCGTTTAATTCAAGTACAGTAAGACATTTCTCCAGAGGATGTCTACTACAGTCAGTAAATCTAGAAAAGGCAACACTGGTCTGATTTCTAGCCCGGGTGTTTCACCAACTGGCTACTTGAAAACAATCAGTGCTTCACAGCCTAGGAGATGCATGTTGCATACATTACTACATTCCCTGTGTCACATTAGCAGTAGTTACTATTTACAGAATTTCATTTAATCCACACTGCAAGCTTGTTGGGTAGTTATTGTTTTAAAGCTGCAGAAACTGAAGCCCCAAGCAGTTAAGTGACTTTAGTTAGCAGAGCTAGTGAATGGCATGGTCAAGCCCTTAGATCCCCACATTCTCCAATAAACCACACTCAACTGTCCTGAACCTCAATTCCCTGTGCTCGTCAAATTCCAGCCATGCTTAAAACACAAAGATCAGGAGGGAAATGGTTTCGAAATTTTAGAAGCATTCTATGCATATAAAGTACTATTTTTACCTATGGTTCAGTTTATTTTAGTCAGCAGAACAGTCCTTATTATTACTACAAAGCAACTAAGATGTCAACACATAATGTAGTCTCACGGTATTTGCATCGGAGAAAAATCGTCTGGAGAGTTATGAATTTACCCAGAAGCTATGATAACAGCTCTGAAAACAGAGGAAATATATGGGTCTAATATGAGAAAAAATACCACCGCCTTCTTAACAGTCCTTTCAAAGACATCCGACTCAGCCTCAGCAAATACAAGCTTGAAAAATCCATAACCTCTCCCAAAATACACCATTTACCTGTCATCCTATCACTGAAAGATACAGCAGGTAACAAACACTTCTGAATGTCTTTTAAGATACCACTTCTTTCAGGACAGCTGGGACGACTAAAACCCAATAACCTCAATCTAACTTGTAAAACTCACCGAGCCGGTCATCTTTTAGGAGAATCTCCAATGATTTCTTTTCTTCAACTCCACGAAACCCCACTTTCTCATAATACACTGAACGGAAGTTTCTCTGAGAGTCCTCAGTCATGTTTCATTCTTGGAGAAAGAAAGAGTAGGGAGAGGGAAAGAGTGAGCTTAAAAACAGAGACTGGACAATTTGGGAACTTTTCCAATGATTTTCTCAAACTTCCCCACAAATTCAATATACTAAAATAAACTGGCTGCCTTTGCGTAGGACTCAACATTATCTATTTTTTTAATGTTTATTCATTTATTTTGAGAGAGAGAGAAAAGGAGGGGCAGAGAGAGAGACAGAGAGAGAGAGAGAGAGAGAGAGACAGAGACAGAGACAGAGACAGAGAGAGAAGAATCCCAAGCAGGCTCCACGCTGTCAGCACAGAGATGAACAGGGCTGGATCTCACAAACCATGAGATCATGACCTGATCTGAAATCAAGAGTCACTTAAATACTGAGCCACCCAGGCGCCCCTAAATGTCTCATTTTAAACAACTAACACCACCTCACCTATGTTCCTTGGCCAAAAACCAGGACATAAAACTAAAGTCCTCTGAGCTGCTAAAATAGATTTCACAAGGTGCATGCACTAAGGCTCCTACTTTACTTATGGGAGTTCCTGGCCATTATACACGTTCAAAGAAAAGAAGAAGAAAAAAAAAAAAAACACTAGTGAAATACGAGGACAAGACATCATACAAAAGGGGTTACCAAACAGTCTCCACTAGGAATTGTTTTTGTTTTTACAAATATTCTGCATTAAAAAAATGAAACTGTATTCTAAAATGCTGGCAGTGTGTCTTCAGGTAGGATTCCGGGTGATTTCCTTTCTTTTGCTTAGCCATATTTTCAAATGGGCATTCTGTGAAATAAAAAACTGAACTATAAAAAAAGTAAAAACAACAACAACAACAACAAAACAAGCTTCTCACTTAGTTTTCCTTTAAACACAATCCTACCAAATGCAGTTATCGAAATCAGAGCCCACAAGAGACGAACAGCACTGAACTGTAAACCAGAAGGGGGGCAGGAGTGAAGCCTATTAATAAACGATGCCACAGAACTGAAGACAGAATAACGACTTAAAATCTGGCATTGGGACTCAAAAAGTGCAGCGGTGTCAGGTTCTTTCACAATAACGTTCATAGGACTGACTGCAAGACATCGGGGGAAAGGTGAGATTAGGTTGGCATTTTAAGAATAAAATGGATGTAAGGCATTTTTCAGAAAGTATTGCACTGCCTGAAATCAAATACTTAAAATGTCAGTGCAAAAAGGAGTCTAATCCTCAGGTTTTAGAAATCCTGACAAGTCCCCAGCGAGGAAGGGAGGGTTGAGTTCCAGACAAGCCAAGGTCTTCCTTATCGAAAACTCTGCACTCCTTCGGTCTCAGGAAAGGTAAAGATTCGTTAAAAAGGAGAAATTCTAAAGGGTTCTGAGCTTTGGGGACCACACGTTTTAAACAAAAACAAAAACGAAACAAAAAACAAAAATTCCAGGGTGGCTCAGCGGGTAAGCATCAGACTTTGGCTCAGGTCGTGATCTCGCGGTTTGGGAGTTCGAGCCCCTCGTTGGGCTCTGTGCTGACAGCTCTGAGCCTGAAGCCTGCTTCTGATTCTGTGCCTTCCTATCTCTCTGCTCCTCCCGTGTTCATGCTCGCTCTCTCTCTCTCTCTCTCAAAAATAAATAAGCATTAAAAAATTTTTTTAAAAAAATTCCAAAGCACTAAAACGCCAAATGAGTTCGGGGATTTCTTTAAAAGCAGCAAACAGCTGCAGGGCGGTGCGGTGCCCGTTACCTACACACACGATTCTCAGATTGCACTACGATGGCTACAGGTCCTCCCGGAGGAAAATCCTGTAATTTACACGCCGGCCCCTGAGCGTCCACCTGAGGAAAAGTCAACACACCCTGCTCCACGACCCCAGGTCCCACTCTCCCTGTTATGCTTCACCTCTAGCAGTGGAAACCACACCCGGGTTCAGACTAAGTGGTCCGGGGGGAGGCGGCGGAAACCAGGCCCAGCGCGCTGACCGGCCGGCGGGCAGGGGAGGCGACGTGAAGGCCGCCGCGGGGACTGGCGCGCCCGAGGGCGGCCCCCGGGGCGGAGGGAGGCTACGGGCCACCTGCGCCCGGTTAGCCAGCGCCCCGTCGCCCCCGCCGTCGCCGGACGTGACGTCAGCACCCGGTCGGAGGGGCGGTGCCGAGAGTGCGCGTGCGTGTGGAGCATGCGCAGAAGTTCCAGTCGCGCCCTGAGACCCGGACGCTTTGGAGAGCAGAAAGCATCTGGCGTTGTGGGCTTAGACTCTCTCCGCGGCGCCTGCCAGTGGTAGGGGTCCTCTAATTCTCCACTCCTGGTCCGAAGAATCTGGCAAGCACCTTATTCCTTCCGTCCTGGCTAGTGTTTGGGATGCTCTCTCCTCTCCGGTCCTTAAGGTCCCCGCCTGCATGGGAGGGCGGGGAAAGCTCCTCGGAGCCTGGGAAGATGCTCCTCGGCCCCGTCTGCGGTGGAAGACTCCTGCTTTCTTTATTTCCTTTTTCTCCGTCCACTATGTGGAAACAAGTAAAGACCAACCACACGAGAAACGCAAAGGCAATTTATTCAGAGCTTGCAATGCAAGAGAGGCACCATCACTTGAGTTTTGGCAGAAAATCAAAGGCAGGCAGAGGAGTGGGAACGGTTGGTGGAGGAAAAAAGGGAATGAATGCGTCAGGCGTACCCTCGTTGGAGGCTGCAGGGGAAGCGGTAGGGAGACTAGTTAGAAGTGGGACGTGCTGTGTGATCCCTGGCCATCGCCAGTTAGCCATGTATGGCTCTCGTTGGACCCAGGTCGGGAGAAAAATTAGGGAAGCTGTGAGTTGTTAATCACGTCCTGGCCATTTGGGGGCAATTGTTATAGTCTTTATTGTTTACCTTCCTGGGTGGTTATTGAAGCCCACAGCCGGGCTTCCTGCAAGTCTGACTTCTAGCAGGCAGGCTTCCTAGGCAGATGACTACAGATCAGGGGTTGGTTTTCTAGCTAGGCTGCTGCAAGCTGTGGGTCAGAGTCCTATTTTTATATGTGTCTATTCAGGCTCTCACGTTAAACACTATAAAATGAAGTTCTATGGAAAGTGAGGTTTAAAACCAAGGTATACTAAATACAAGCCCCAATTTATTACATTCAGCAGACATAAAACTACTCTAAGATGGCTCCGGAAGTTTATAAACATTTTCAGTTTCCCTCCTTACCTTGTCACACACCAGCATTGGTCCTGGGGACATCCCTCTGAGCACACTGTCTGGATGGGTTTTTAAATCACCACAGCTTGAGAGGTACCCCTTAGAGAAAAGTCCGTTTTAAGGGGGGTGTTGCCCCCTTAAAAGCCCAAATCTGTACAGAACAAACCCCACGGAGGCCAAGCTCTACAGGGGAACTTTGAAATCCGTGGTCTGGAAGTCAGTCCAGTTATGGTGTCCATAAGTTTGTGGTGTAACGGCTAAATAGAACTTTTAAAAGAAGCATGTGGTGGTGGAACTAAGCCCTTATGGTCCTCCCAACCCCCCTACCATCACCGTCTTTGGTTCCTGAGTATTGGGGTACTAAGCCTTGCTTGGGCAGTGTTTCTTCAAATTGGGAGGAATTCTTTAAGTTACAGCTTTCAAGAATTCCACTTGCTTTATTTACTTCATCTGAAACTTGGGCCAGTCACTAATTTTACAATTTCCTTTTTTTTATTTTAATTTTTTGAATGTTATTTATTTATATTTGAGAGAAAGAGAGAGAGTGACAGAGTGCGAGCAGGGAAGGGCAGAGAGAGCGAGGGAGACACACAGAATCCGAAGCAGGCTCCAGGCTCTGAGCTGTCAGCACAGAGCCGGACACGGGGCTCGAACTCACGAACCGCGAGACCATGACCTGAGCCGAAGTCAGACGCTTAACCGACTGAGCCACCCAGGCGACCCCCACTTTTTAAAAAAATTTTAAAATAGAGCTAATCATGGTGACAATATCATAGAGGTATTGGAAGGATTAAATGAGAAAGTGCTTGGCTCAGTGCCTGGCACTTGGCACAGTGAGGGTATATGCACATCAGCTGCCAATAGCTAAAGGGTGACAATATGGTTGTCTTTAACTGCCATTCACTGTGCTTTTTGATGAGCTGATAAACAGAATGTTTGGAAGCTTCTATAGGAAATAAGTCTCTTAGAGACTGTTATTAACTTTGCAGCCAGAGTGACCTTTTTTTCTTGTGAGCAGGGGAGAGGAGCAAAGGGAGAGCAAGCGAGCAAGAGAGTGAGAGAGAGAGAATCTTAAACAGGCTCCACACTCAGCATGGAGCCCAACACAGGGCTTGATCCCACAACCCAAAATCCAGAGTCAGATGCTCAGCTGAGCCACCCAGGTGCCCCAGAGTGACCCGTTAAAAATGTCCTTTCTCAGGGCACCTGGGTGGCTCAGTCGGTTAGGCGTCCAACTCTTGATTTGTATTCAAGTCATGATCTTGCAGTTCGTGGGTTCCAGCTCTGAGTCTGCTTGGGATCCTCTCTTGCCCTCTCTCCCCTTTCCCTGTCAGCACATGAGCTCCTCTCCCCCTCTCTCTCAAAATAAATAAACATTTTTTTTAATGGCCTTTCTCTGCTTAAAATCCTCTGTGCCTCTTTACCTCAACCTCATCTATCAGGGTCCCTCTTGCCTTAGGGCTTTCTCACGTTTGTTCTCCCTTCCTGAAATGCTCTTTTCCCACATAGCCTGTTCCCTGACCTCGATTTTGGTCAAATGCTTCCTCCGAAAGGCCTGTTGTAACCACCCTACCCAAAATGGCAAACTCATTGCCCAAATCCCAGTTTCCTCCCACACTCTACTTTTCCTTTCTTCCGCATCACTTACCACCTCACACACAACGTAATCCGCATACTCATTTTAGTTGTTACTGAGTCTCTCACCAGGATGCCAGTTTCACAAGGTGAGGAACCTTTGCTTTGTTAACTGATGCATTCCCAGTTTGTGGGAAGGGGCTTGGCTCGCAGTAAGTGCTCGACTGAGACGCCAATGAAAAGAGATCCCACACTGTGAGTGGGCAGCCATTCTGTCCTTCTTTAATGTTGTACGTACGCTCAGAGCTCCTAAAACCCTTGGAATGTCCTAAGTGTAGAAAGTGATAAAGACGCCTTGCGTCATGTTAATGAGGTGACTTGGGAACCACACCTGAGGATGGGGGCTGGTTGCCTGGAAAACCAACCAGGTGATTAAAGGGTCAGGACTTTCAGTCCTGCCCCCATGACCTCCAGGAAGGGGAGAGAGGCTGGAGGCTGACTCAGTCCTCAATGGCCAATGATTTAATCACCCATGCCTGTATAATGAAGCCTCCATCAAAACCCCCAAGAGGAGGGGCTTTGGAGAGCTTCCCGGTTGGTGAATACTTGCAGATTTGGGGATAGTGGTGCACACGGGGAACGCATGGAAGCCCGTGCCCCTTCCCCCACACCTTGCCCTAAGCAGGTCTTCCATCGGGCTCTTCTTGAGTTATATCCTTTTATGATAAACTAGCAATCTAGTAAGTGAAGTGTTTCTCTTAGTTCCGTGAGCCACTCTAGCAGATTAATCAAACCCAACGAGGAGGTGGTGGGAACTTCCAGTCTATAGCTCATCAGAAGCCCAGGAGACAGCCTGGATTTTCAACTGGAATCTGAAATAAGGGTGGCGGGACACCCATTTGTAGGACGGAGCCCTTAATCTGTGGAGTCTGATGCTATCTCTGGGTAGATAGTGTCAGAACTGAGTCAAAATATAGAATACCCAATTAGTGTCCCAGAGTTGCGTGGTGGTGTGGGGAAACCATCCCCTCCGCACACTCGCACATACACACACACACACCAGAATTGGATGACACAATCTTAGCGGGCAATGCAGTTTTCACGAAATTTAATTGAAATGTGAATTTTTCAGTCACAGGTGCGCTTCA
Source organism: Lynx rufus (assembly GCF_022079265.1). Classification (NCBI taxonomy): domain Eukaryota; kingdom Metazoa; phylum Chordata; class Mammalia; order Carnivora; family Felidae; genus Lynx; species Lynx rufus. The sequence continues at coordinate 131,023,602 of NW_025814878.1, forward strand.
TTTTGACCGTGTATATCTTGCTGCCCGGTTGTGGCGTCACTTCTCACTGCCTTGTAACCTGACTGCCCCCTGGTGGTTAACTGTCCTCACTAAATCCCGGGAATAATTGTATCGCTGGTCAGTCCATCAAATCTGGTTGGAAGGGGTTCAGAGTCAGCCAGTCCCGTTAAATGTGCAGACACCTAGACTTCAGGGTATGAAAACAGCAGAATATGTTTAGGAATGGCATCATAGCTTTCCAATTTTGAGTTCACTTTCAGCAGGCTAGTATTTACCAAATATCATCTACCTCAACCCCTGATGTTTTTTTCAAGTGATAAAGAAATGGAGACCCAGTGAGGTTATAGCTCTAAGGCAACTGTCTTCATTTTGAGTAGCAATTAAAATTGATCTAATGACAACCCATTACATCATGATTGGTGGATATGTAAATTCAGGTACTTGATGTATTAAATCGCATCTCCAAAACATCGGAGGAAAGACAAATCTCGGATGTTCGTGGAGGCTCATTGTCCTGGTCATTTGACCAAGAAGTGGCTCAGCGGGTCTGAGTTGGCTCAATCAAATAGGCAGCAGCTGTGGGACTCTGCATGTTCCCCTATTCTGACCGGTCATAGAAGTTCTCTACCCCACTCTGATCCACCACTGTAATGCATATGTAAAAAAATTAAGGGCAGAGGGGCCCCTCTTGATTGGAATGTTGGACCCTCTATGACTGGCCTAAGCTCTGGGATAACTAGATTTGAGGGATTGCATGCAGTTGACTACTTTCTATGAGAAGGTTTTGCTCTAGTAAACCTGCATAGGTTTATTGATTTATAAAATAAACCTATTTTATACCTGCAGCATTTGACCCTACAGGTGTTTCCATGACCCTTTTCCATGATGCATGACAATACACAGGAGTGTCCTGTGTAGGAGGAGACTTCCGTTGACCTGTCAAAAGTGCTACCGTGTGTGTTATGTAGATATGATTACAGACTTCAGTACTGTCCCTATGGTTAGTCCCATAGGCTACCTAGCGCTTAAGGAGTGATTTAACAAATAATGAATCCATTAGCCACTAAAAATTATTTGGCCTTGGCCCTGTCTGATAGTTTGCATAAATCTTTGGCCCTTTTAGTGTCAAGATGGCATGTAAAGTCAGCAAAGCAAAAAGGAAAACTCCATTTTCAGTGAAACTAGAAAAAAAATATATAAAATAAGTGAAGAAACTTCCAAAAGCAGTGGAGAATAAGCAGGGCTCAAGCAGGAGAGAGAATCTGTGAGTTCGGAGTCAGTTTCAGTTGCTTGATTTTTCTTCCCATTATGAGTGATATTTTCTTCTCGCTTTTCATGCCTGGTAACTTTTTATTGGATGCCAGACTTTCACCTTTTTGGGTGCTGAATATAATTGTGTCCCTGTAAATATTCTTGAGCTTTGTTCTAGCATGCAATTCAGTTACTTGGAAACGGTTTGATGCTTTTGGGTCTCGCTTTTAGGATTTGCAAGGTGGACCCAGAGACGCGTTTATCCCAGGGCTAATTATTTCCCACTTCTGAGTGCTCTACCTGATGCTCCATGAATTATGTGGCTTCCCAGTCTGGATGGTGGGAAAAGGCACTAATTCTCCCCAATCCAGTGGATACAGTTCTCTCTAATCCTTTTGGATGATTCTTCCTCCGAAGGTTGTCCCTTTCCACATATGCAACAATCAGCACACTACCGGGAGCTTGAAGGGGACCCTCTGTAGATCTCTGGAGTTTGCTGTCTGTGGTTCCTTCCTCTCCAATACTCCGTCCTGTGAACTCTAGTCACTTTGCTTTCCCTGGTCTCTTAGCTCTGAATCCTCAAACCAAGGAGTCCACCAGGCCCTGAATGGTCTCCCCTGACTACACCATGGATTAGAAACTCTCTCAAGGCAGTAAGCTGGGGTTGATATCATGGGTCATACTTCATTTGTTGCCTGATAGCCAAGGTCTCGAAAACAACTGTTTTGTTTATTTTATCCAGGTTTTTTGGGTGGTTGATTCAGGTGAGAGACACATCCGTCCTTGTTAGGCTACATCTTGGTTAAAAGCAGAAGACCAATAATTATTTTTAATTTTTATCCTTTTCTTTATTAGTTCCAAACATGTCAACAAAACATTTTGTCAGAGGGAAAAAATGTTAAGAAGAAATTTACCCAAGTAACAACACATTTGATACTGGAAACCTGAGTAGTACGTAAGAAATGCCATAGAGGGGTGCCCTGTGGGTTCAGCATCCAGCTCTTGACTTCATCTCAGGTCATGATCTCACGGTTTGTGGGTTCGACTCCTGCCTTGGGCTCTGCATTGGCAGCACGGAGCCTGCTTGATATTCTCTCTCTCCCCACCCTACTTCTCTCCCCCCCCCGCCTCTGTCCCTCTCTCCCTCTCCCTCTCTCCTCCCCCTCCCCACCCCTCCTCCATTCACACAGTCTCTGTCTCAAAATAAATAAATAAACTTAAAAAAAAAAAAGAAAGGCACAGAAGTTTAAGCCGTGTTTCCAAGAATGGGAAGAGAAGACGCTGTGGAGGGAACAGCATTTGTAGAAAAGGGGATATTTTTATCTACTCCTGAAATCGTTGTGACACTATATGCTAACTAACTTGGATGTAAATTTTAAAATAAATTTAAAAATTATTAAAAACAAAAAAATAAATAAAAAGAAAAGAAGGGGTATTTTTGGCAAGAGATATGGCACCCACCGAACCGCAAAGGTTGACGATGTGTATTTGGAGAATGGAGTCAGCCTGTGGAGGCTGTGTGGGTGTCATGACAGATAAGGCTTGAGAGAAGGAAGGTCGGACGTAGAAGGCCGAAGGAACTTGGACCAAGAACGGTCAGGGGAAGAGGTGACTCAGATCCGAGGGAAACCTTAGAACAGATCTCAAAGACCTATAGAGAGAGGGGAGAGACCTGGAGGGAAGAGGGCCTTGCTGGAGGTGCTAAAAACCATTGCAGAGGGAGGGCAGGACGGGCTCCAACAGCTGAGAGAATATGAGAGGTCGCAGCCAACCGGGGACTCAAATCTGGGACATCTGGGAGACAGTGGCACAAAAAAGCCCACGTGAGGAAGTCAGCAAGGAGCAGGTTTGAGAACTGGCCGGGTTCAATCCCAAACTAGCTAAGCCTGAGATGTGACAAAGGTCAGCATTTGATGACAATGTCCAGATGCAGCCGTAGATGGTACACCCATGGGGGAAAAAAAAACCGCAAAGCTAGGATGTTACATGCATTTTAAAATGAATTCTTGGGCATTCCATCAAATCCTGAACAAAGTGCCTATTGAGAATCCCCTCCACGTGGGGTTAGATTTTCCCCGGTTTCCAGCAGTAGAAACGGCCTGGTACAATTCTCAACAGCAGCAGCAGAGGGTAGCAACGGCAGGTGGTTGGGAGATTCCTCCTGAGGCACCCGAGGGACTTGGAGTTCTGCCTCCAGGTATTTCCAGATGCTGGGGAAGAGAAGGCTGGCCCGGGGTTGCCAGGAAAATCACACATCCATCTTGCGGAGGGAAACGCTGAGCAAGACAACAGGGACCTCTTTATTCCCTCAAGGAAAAAGCAGAATAGCTAAATTTCTTGAGTGACTACTATTTCAAGAGCTATGTGTATATTAAGCCACTTAATGATCTTCACAACCTGAAGAAATTGCTATTATTATGACCATCCACATTTTGTAGGAAATGAGTTCAAGTGGACACAACTTGTAAATAAATGGTTGATATCTCGTTCCAGAGTCCACATACTTCAACATTACATTGTATTCCGTCTCCAGGAAGTGGTATTGTTATTGGAGTGTGTGTGTGTGTGTGTGTGTGTGTGTGTTTGCATTTTGGTGCCGAGAGAGTTTTTGTTAGTTTGTTTACATTTCGGGTAAGATGAATAACTTGTAGATATTTTTATCTTTTCTTTTAAACTAAGACACCGTAAGAAACAAGTTACTTTGGTTTGCGAGAGCAGAGCCACTCAAAGCGTGTTCTGGGGACCAGTGCTGGTCCCTGAACTACCATGGGTCTGCAACAAGGAAGTACAGAAATTCAGAGCAAGCATTTAGGCCCCCTTGTAGCAATTCGACAGCAATTTTAGGCCTGTTGAATCTAATAATGAAAATTGAGGGCTTGTATTTTGTATCTTTATTTTATTCCCCTAGTAGTGTATATTTATTATATTTGAGAAAAGTGAAATCCACAACATATTGGACTTTTTTATTTTTAAAAAGCTGGTTCTTCGCCGCAAGATTGCTTGAATCACTGCAGTAGAGTTCATAACACAAACATAACGGTCTGTAGGGTTTGGGACAGTTTCCTTTTACGCGGAAATGAGCAGCTAACACGGTTATTACAACATAGAGGTGCTAAAAAATTATGAAAAAACAGATGGAGTATGGAATAACTTTTTTTTTTATTTTTTTTTCAACGTTTTTTATTTATTTTTGGGACAGAGAGAGACAGAGCATGAACGGGCGAGGGGCAGAGAGAGAGGGAGACACAGAATCGGAAACAGGCTCCAGGCTCTGAGCCATCAGCCCAGAGCCCGATGCGGGGCTCGAACTCACGGACCGCGAGATCGTGACCTGGCTGAAGTCGGACGCTTAACCGACTGCGCCACCCAGGCGCCCCTGGAATAACTTTTTAAAACCCTGTTCTCAGGTATTGCTGAAGTGCAGACATTTGATACAGCAAAGGATTCTGAGGTCCATGTAATAAAAGAGGCTTTCGTCTTGATCTATTCCTAGTCACTTACCTTAGAAAATACCTGATTTTCAGCTGAAAGGTGAGCCCTTGGTCTCCTCCATCCAGCTTTGGCATCAAAAAGTTACCATTTAGGGGCGCTGGGTGGCGCAGTCGGTTAAGCGTCCGACTTCAGCCAGGTCACGATCTCGCGGTCCGTGAGTTCGAGCCCCGCATCAGGCTCTGGGCTGATGGCTCGGAGCCTGGAGCCTGTTTCCGATTCTGTGTCTCCCTCTCTCTCTGCCCCTCCCCTGTTCATGCTCTGTCTCTCTCTGTCCCAAAAATAAATAAACGTTGAAAAAGTTACCATTTAGGAATGTAGGGGGAAAATTTTTCTAAAAGAAGTGGCATTTCTCAGGGAACAACAAAAATCAAACAAAAAACAACTTGTCAAGGCCTAAGTAAAATTTTAAAATGGGGGCAGTGGGGTACCTTGGTGGCTCGGTCGGTTAAGTGCTGGACTTCAGCTCAGGTCATGATCTCGAGGTTCAGGAGTTCGAGCCCCACATCAGGCTCTCTGGTGTCAGCACCCAGCCCGCTTCAGATCCTCTGTCTCCCTCTCTCTCTGCCCCTCCCCATTCACTCTCTCTCAAAAGTAAATAAACATTAAAAAAAAATTAAAATGGGGGTGGAGTTTGTTAGGGTAAAGGAGAAAAAAAGTGAACCGTTCGTGGCTCACTGGCAAGTGTTTTCCTCCTCTGAGGAAATAAAGGGGAAAATGCTTAGTTGTCTTGATTCAGGAGAACCCGCTTCAGAGTGCACCAACACGGAGTAGATATCCATCCGTGTAATATGATTTGCCAGGATGTGTTTCCCAATTCCCGCCCCCCCCCCCCAGCATGCCTCCCCTGCTCCTGCTCTGCATTTAAATGCCCTTCTTTGGGGGTGCCTGGGTGGCTCAGTCAGAGGAGCGAGTCCGACTTCAGCTCAGGCCATGATCTCACTGTTCATGAGTTCGAGCCCCACATGGGGCTCTGTGCTGACAGCCCAGAGCCTGGAGCCTGCTTCCTATTCTGTGTCTCCCTCTCCCTCTGCCCCTCTCCCCCTCACGCTCTGTCTCTTTCTCTCAAAAATAAATAAACGTTAAGAAAAAATTATAAATGCCCTTCTTTGACTTACGATTCTGCCCACTATCAGAAAGCAAGGAGCCCTGGAAGGACCAGTACATGCAACCAAACTGATCGCTTGTATCCTGGTGTGGACGAGTTTATCAGACCGACCAAGAGAGTGGGATGGGAAAGAAGGGCTCGAGGGGCCTGGCAGTGCTCCAGGTGTTCATTCCTATTGAGCAAACACTCCGAGTCACCGCTGTGTGCCAAGCACCGGGAACGCACGTCCCCGCCCCCAAGGAGTTGACCGTCTACTGAAGGAGATACAAATGAATCCAGAAAAATCACGCAGATATTGGATGCTTTCACGCATATACAAGGTGGTACAGAGGGGTCAGAGGAGAATGCATGCAGCCTGGGGCAGAGGGCGGGGCTGGCTGTGCCAGCCGTAGCCAGAAAGGTTAATGGGGAGGTGGTTGGAGCCTACTGGTGACTGTGAGACCTTGGGCCTTTTCTCTGAGTGAAGAGGGGAGCCTTCTGCAGAGGGGTGACATGATCGGACTCATATTTTACTAAAGAAGAAAACAAAACAACAACAACCACCCAGGGATGCCTGGGTAGCTCAGTCGGTTGAGCATCCAACTCTTGATTTTGGCTCGAATCGTGATCTCAGGGTCATGGGATCAAGCCCCACATCGGGCTCCGTGCTGAACATGGAGCCTACTTAGCTGAAGTCGGGTCTTTGAGGAGTGACCTAAATCAAAAGTCAAGTCAGGTGTGGCCACTGCTGAGAATTTGGAAGCTAGCTCTTGGTGGGTCAGAGTGGGGGAACTTCCTGTCGGGTGTGTCACAGGGCCGTCAGAAACAAGACCGAATTTCTCAGCCTTGCAGGCAGGAGTGGCCATGAGACTTAAGTCCTGGACCAAAGGATGTGACAGGGGCGGTATGTGTAAAATTTGGGGTCATACCCTCAAAGAGAAGGGACACGTTCTCCCATTTACTTTTCCCTGCCGCCTGGAATGCAAAGACAGGGGCGAGCCATCTAGAACCACCCAGACAAAGTCAACTTCCTTTGGAAAGGGAAGACAGAGCAACCAGACCAAGAAGCCAGGTGCATGACACCTTAGCCGAGACCACCCACTACTCCTGCTTTAGCTGTTACGAGAGAGAAAAATATCCTTATCTTGCTTAAGCCTCTGCTGTTTTAGACTCTGTTTTATGCAGCCAAACTTATATTCCAATGAACACAGACTTCCAGAAAAATATCCCCCCAAGACCACTGCTTTGAAGGCCATAAAACCAATTTGAACAGAGATGTGAACACAAAGGTGCCAACTTTACATCTGGAAGAAGGTCAGCGACAGAGAGGAGATCAGAGAGCTCTTTGTGGGCTAAGAAGAAGTCTCAGCAAGATCCACTCCCACCCCCGACTCTGAGCGCTTTTAGCCTTGGAGTGCTGTTAAGTTATTCTGAATCTAGTCCTCTTTCCATCTCTGTGAAGCCTTTACTCTCTTCATTTTCCACCCTTATCCAAGTCATTTTGCCATCACTCCTCCTCCAAAATGCCTGAAACGAAAGCTAATCTCTCAGTCTTACGCTTGACCCGATTATCCTAAATTTCAAATCAGAGGCGACTCAATTCCAGTCTCCCAAAGGACTCTCTCAGCACTCCTCCCCTATGTCCTCACACTTCCTCAGATTGGATTCTCCTGATGTGTGGTTCCCAAGAGGACCCTAAAACCATTTGCTGAGCCCAGAGGTGGCTTACCCAGTGTAAGTTCACCCTTTCTCCCTCTTCCCACAAACGTGTATTAAGCCCTTATTCTTTGCCAGGGATCATACTGGGCACCAGCCTGGACCACTGGCACCGGGCGACACACGTGCAAAGTCCAGGCATCATGTGACACAGGTGTTCGGTGACTCACTTCTGTCTGTAGGATTTAAGGCCGTATGTATGTGTGATGCAGGTACGGGGAAGGGAGTATGTGAGAACTTTTCTGCATGGGGTCGGAGCAGAATTTCAACACAATGTAACGAATGAAAGTCTAATTTTAAAATTAAAAAAAAATGTTTAAATGTTTATTTATTTTTGAGACACAGAGAGACAGAGTGTGAGCGGGGGAAGGTCAGAGAGAGGGAGAGACACAGAATCCGAAGCCGGCTCCAGACTCCAAGCCGTCAGCACAGAGCCCGATGCAGGGCTCAAACTCATGAACTGTGAGATCATGACCTGAGCTGAAGTCAGATGCTTAACCGACTGAGCCACCCAGGCACCCCTTTACATTTTTTTAATGTTTATTTATTTTTGAGAGAGAGACAGAGTGCAAGCGGGGGAGGGGCAGAGAGAGAAGGAGACAGAGAATCTGAAGCAGGCTCCAGGCTCTGAGCTGTCAGCACAGGGCCCAATGTGGGGCTCAAACTCACCAACCATGGATCATGACCTGAGCGGAAGTTGGACGCTCAACCAACTGAGCAACCCAGGTGCCCCTGACAGTCTAACTTTAAATAGGTGGGTGATAGGTAGTCCTAAAGGAAAGCCAGGTTAGAATTTTAGGACATTTCCAGAAATCAACATGCTAGTACACCTTAACATTGATTTATTTTATAAAATAAATTGCACTGCAGACCTCAGCTCAAATTAATATTCTATTGGGGGGCGCCCGGGTGGCTCAGTCGGTTGAGTGTCTGACTTCGGCTCAGGTCATGATCTCCCTGTTCTTGAGTTCAAGCCCCGCATCGGGCTCTGTGCTAACGGCACAGAGCCTGCTTGGGATCCTCTCTCTGCCCCTCCCTCCTTCTCTCTCTCTCTCTCTCTCTCAAAATAACTTAAAATTTTTTGAATAAAAAAAATGAGTGTCCTCCTGGTTTATCAAGCAAATCCAATGGGAAGTCAAAGGGGTCTGAATATTTCTATCAACACAGAGCTGCAGTTTGCAAACTGTGGATTGTAAAGAGTCCTCTTTGCTTTGGATCGCCAGGAACACTTTCTCCTTGGAAGTGGTCTCTCAAATGCCGTCTGGAGCTCTTGGCCTGGCCCTTCTCCTTAGCGCCTGATCAGTGGGAGATTGTTAGCACTATCAGAGGAGGGAGGTGCTAGGGTAAAGGTAGCAGTGGTCAGACATCGCTGGGCTTTCACAATGTAATCTGCTCTCCATACAGATGTTGGTTAGGCTATGACATCTATCATTTGGTATCTGTGTTACCCGTGGCAAGTTGCTCAGCCTATCTGAGCGCTGGATGTGGAAGAGGGTAACCCACAGTGAGGGTGGTTGTAGGATTAAAGGAAGGCACCGTCACCCTTGGCACACTTCTGTGGCTGAATAGGCTTCCAGCTCCTGCCAACTCTCCATGGACGAAGTTCTTGCCCTCCTACCTCCGCTCCCTTGTATATTCGTCTTTTCTAGCGAATCACTATAGAGTTACCGGCCCCGCCTGTGCACAGCCGGAGCCACACCCCCTCTCTGCACCACCGGCGATGGAACCCACTTCTCTATAAAGTCCTGCTCCCCCTGAGCAGTCCTGAGTGCCACACCACCCACTCACTCTTACTTTGGCCCCTGTCTTGGGGTCCCTCATCCACCAATCAGCAGACGCCAAGGCCCACCAGCCCTTATCTGTGCAGACTGTCTGTCTTCCATCAACCCCACGTAGGCCAATCAGGGCAAGGTAGGCACCCCTAGAACCTTGTGAAAAAGGTGGGGGAGACAGAGAGACTTGGCCCACCTCTCTGCCTTCCCCAAACCTGCTCCTTTTCAAATGGGTGCCATACTGAAAAATGATCTGATCAGTCAAGTATCTTTCGGGCAAAATCAACAAGCAGCTTTCATCGGGACTATTTGTACTTTAGTATGGGTAAACCTCTAGCCAGTAGGACGAAGTTTCAGCTATAAACAACAGGACGGGAAGAGAGAATTCCGGGAGTCCAGCCGTTCCAGACCCTCAAATCGGACTAGCTGGGCCAGTTTATTTCACCGCAAGGCAGGTTCTACTCATCGGAGGATTGTACAAGGAGCTTCTTGCCTAGGTGGCCTTGAAAAGATGTCTTAGGATGCACATATTATAAAACCAAAAGGTTGGAGAAGTTGCCTTAGAGGCCACTCTGTCTAATCAGGATTTAACAATAGAAGTTACAACTGGGACACCTGGGTGGCTCAATCCGTTAAGCATCCCAATCTTGATCTCAGTTCAGGCCTTGATCTCAGCATGGGGAGTTCAAGCCCCATGTTAAGCTCCCCGCTGAGTGTGATGCCTACTTTAAAAAAAAAAAGAAGAAGAACCAAAATCTGTAACGAACTTATCAAACTCCACACCTGAAAAACAAATAATCCAGTGAAGAAACGGGCAGAAGACATGAATAGACACTTCTCCAAAGAAGACATCCAGATGGCCAACAGGCACATGAAAAGATGCTCGTCACTCCTCATCAGAGAAATACAAATCAAAAGCACACTGAGATATCACCTCATGCCAGTCAGAGTGGCTAAAGTGAAGAAATCAGGAGGCTATAGGTGCTGGAGAGGATGCGGAGAAACGGGAACCCTCTTGCACTGCTGGTGGGAATGCAAACTGGTGCGGCCGCTCTGGAAAACAGTGTGGAGGTTCCTCAAAAAATTACAAATAGATCTACCCTATGACCCAGCAGTAGCACAGCTAGGAATTTACCCAACGGATACAGGAGTGCTGATGCATAGGGGCACTTGTACCCCAATGTTTATAGCAGCGCTTTCAACCATAGCCACATTATGGAAAGAGCCTAAATGTCCATCGAGGGATGAATGGATAAAGAAGATGTGGCTTGGGGCACTTGGGTGACTCGGTTGGGCGTCCAATTTCAGCTCAGGTCATGATCTCACAGTCCGTGAGTGTGAGCCCCGCATCGGGGCTGCTGACAGCTCAGAGCCTGGAGCCTGTTTCGGATTCTGTGTCTCCCTCTCTCTCTCTTCCCCTCCCCCACTCATGCTCTGTCTTTGTCTCTGTCAAAAAGAAATAAACATTAAAAAATTTTTTTAAAAAGTAAAAAAGAAGATGTGGCTTATATATACAATGGGATACTACTTGGCAATGAGAAAGAATGAAATCCTGCCATTTGCAACAACATGGATGGAACTGGAGGGTAAGTTCGCAGTCAGAGAAAGACAGATATCATGTTTCAGTCATATGTGGAACTTGAGAAATTTAACAGAGGACCATGGAGGAAGGGAAGGGGAAAAAATAGCTATAAACAGAGAGGGAGGGAGGCAAACCATAAGAGACCCTTAAATACAACAAACTGAGGGTTGATGGGGGAAAGTGGGTGATGGGCAGGGAGGAGGGCACTTGTTGGGATGAGCACTGGGTGTTGTATGTAAGCAAATTTGACAATAAATTATATTTTTAAAGAAATAATTTTTTTTGTTTGTTTAAATTTTTTTTTTCAACGTTTATTTATTTTTGGGACAGAGAGAGACAGAGCATGAATGGGGGAGGGGCAGAGAGAGAGGGAGACACAGAATCGGAAACAGGCTCCAGGCTCTGAGCCATCAGCCCAGAGCCCGACGCGGGGCTCGAACTCATGGACCGCGAGATCGTGACCTGGCTGAAGTCGGACGCTTAACCGACTGCGCCACCCAGGCGCCCCGATATTTTTAAAGAAAGAAGTTAAAACGTCCCCACAAATACAAAAAAAAATGAATCACAGACCCAAGCAAAAAACTGAACGGCACACAAAAACCCCATTAGTCATAAAGGCAGTGTGGAATCCACACATCTTGAACGCTTACCTGTGTCCCTGAGAATTTCTAGGCGCCATGATGAAACTGAAGACCTGACGCCCAGAATACTAACCTCAGCCAACAGCAAGGGGAGAATACGGGAAAGAGAATTGAAGGCACCTGTCCAGATCAGAACACCAAACGAAAAGCATGGCCCTCATTTGTAGCCAGCTGCACTGAGTCTCCCGAATTCAAGCTGAGAAAGGAAGGCCTGTGGGGTAGCTCACTGGCTGTGGAAGGCCTTTTGCCTCTACCTCTCCTCTGGGAAAGGCACGTTCTCTACGACAGAAATGGGGTGGGCAGGGGGCATCTGCGTTGAAGGTGGGACACCAGTGCGTGCAACAGGACATCCAGATCTCTGCTGTCCCCATGGTGACCGGGGCCACAGCTGGGAAGCTTGTAGGGTCCTTCCATTTTTAGTTTTTTTCCTTCTAAAAATTTTTTTTAATGTTTTTATTTATCTTTGAGACAGAGAGAGACAGAGCATGAGCAGGGGAAGGGCAGAGAGAGAGGGAGACCCAGAATCAGGAGCAGGCTCCAGGCTCCGAGCTGTCAGCACAGAGCCCGACGCGGGGCTTGAACTCACGCACGGTGAGATCATGACCTGAGCTGAAGTCGGATGCTTAACCGACGGAGCCACCCAGGCACCCCTCTTTTTCTTTCTGAAGGAATTCCTAGACATTACGGGTTGGCTTGACTATTGACATAGTATGGCTGATACACTATCACCTTGAAATAATTTCCCATCTTCCCGCTGCCTTCTAAGCTTATGACTTAAGTGTTAGGAGGCAGAGTATGGGGAGGGTGGGATATCAAGCCATTTGGTTTTCTGGGAAGACCAACGTGACCATCCCCCAAAATATATAGGTGTGTATATATTAGGCACCTGGCTAAGGAAACACCTGACCAACATGTTCCCTTTCTCCATCCGGACCCATTCTACTTGTTTTTCACGCAGACAAGCTCCATGAAGATTAATCACAGCTGATGAGTATACTTTTTGCAGAGCCAGAAAAAAAAAAAAAGAAAGAAAAGTAAAAAGGAGGAGTTAGGAACAAAGGCAGGTAGCTGGTATCTGGCTAGAAGCAAAAGGACTCAGATGCCCGTGAGTATGGGGGAAGCTGGTTGAACGTGAAAGCCATCTGCTCTCCAGATAGACTGCTGAATACCCAGTGGAACCACTTAGGGCACAGCAAGAATACAAAGCACTCTAGCAGCTTCCTTTTTTGGCATCTCTTCGCCTGAGCATCAACTTCTTTTAGGCTCGACCCATATTTGTCCATACTGGAAAAACACAAGGTTGACAGGCTCACAATATTCTTGCCCATCCTAGAGAGAGTTAAATCAATATTAGCAATTCTAAGCCGAAGACCAGTTCTGACCTGTTGAAAGCTCTTAGAATCTGAGATTTACTTTTCTGCTAGAAAAGACTTTAGGAGACTATCAGCTGGCTCTGTGACTTGAAGAAAGGAAAGAATTATTTTTAAAAAAATTTTTTTTTACATTTATTTTTGAGAGACAGAAAACTGTGAGGGAGGGGCAGAGAGAGAGGGAGACCCAGAATCCGAAGCAGGCTCCAGGCTCCGAGCTGTCAGCACAGACCCCAAGGCAGGGCTTGAACTCACAAACCGTGAGATCATGACCTGAGCCGAAGTTGGATGCTTAACCAACTGATCCACCCAGGCGCCCCAAGGAAGGAATTATTAATGCAATTTCTGTTTTGGAGTAAGGCAGCTGAACCGTAGAAGAGAGGAATTAATTTTCCCAAAGTCCTGCAGCCAGTAAGGGGTGGGGAGTTAGAATCGAAGCCACCCCCTTTGGCAAAGTCCTGTCTTACATCCTGTTGTCTCTCTGGCTGATGAGTGAAATCACGATGCGTTCCAAGGAATCAATCCCTTCCATGCTGGAAAGAGGCAGTGGGGAGCCAACAGGTGGTTACTCACAAGGCTGCTGAAATCTGCAAAGGGAGTAACAGGAGTGTTTCTGGAACCCTGGCTGTCCGTTAGAACCATCAGAAGAGCTGTGACTGAGCCCCCTCCCCCCTCCCCTTTGTGATTTCTGATTTGGCAGGTCTGGGGTGGGACTGGCCATTTGTATGTCTAACAAGTTCCCCCGCGGAGGCCGATGCCATGAACTCAGGACACCGTTTGGACACACTCTGACCCAGAGGCAACTCTTCAAACTACGATTGTTCGTCCTGAGCCTAAGGGTCTGTTGTGCCCCCTTAGAGAGGACTTGGGGTGCACAGTTGGGCAAGAGGGTAGTTCTGATTAGGAATCCCAGTAAAAAATGATCACAGGGGCGCCTGGGTGGTGCAGTCGGTTAAGCGTCCGACTTCAGCCAGGTCACGATCTCGCGGTCCGTGAGTTCGAGCCCCGCGTCGGGCTCTGGGCTGATGGCTCGGAGCCTGGAGCCTGTTTCCGATTCTGTGTCTCCCTCTCTCTCTGCCCCTCCCCTGTTCATGCTCTGTGTCTCTCTGTCCCAAAAATAAATAAACGTTGAAAAAAAAAAATGATCACAGAGCATGTGACTCCCATTATCCTATGTACTATTTCTCAGGTGTCCTGGAGCACGAAAAAGTTGCCAACTAGCAATCCAGAATATAAAGGTCAGAATTGAAAGGTTGATCTTATTTCTTTTATGCTTCTTTATTTATTTTGAGAGAGAGAGAGAGAGAGAGAGAGAGAATCCAAGGAGGCTCCGTACTGCCAGCACAGAGCTCATTGCGGGGCGCGAACTCACGAACCGTGAGACTGTGACCTGAGCCAAAACCAAGGGTCAGACGCTTAACCTCCTGAGACACCCAGGCGCCCCGATCATATTGCTTTTCTTAGCTTCGAGTAAAGTCTCTTGAAACTCATGCTAGAACTAGTTAATCCTCGCAAACAGCTCTAAAAAGGCTATAAATGGTCTATTATCAGGCGTTGTGGCAAGCCAGTAACCCAGAGCAAGAAAAGCAGGATACAGGGAGATCCGGGGCCTGTCTTTCCCCCGTGGGGCTTGTCTGGACTCCTCTACTGCACCTTATAGGGTAATTGCCAGGACTTCGGTCACAGAATGAGGTCTGAGAACAATCTGCTCTCAGAGGAAAGGCAGCAGTGAAACACAAACACAATGGGCGCGGCAGCCTCCTGGTTCTCTGAATTTAACCAGCAGTCTCTGCTGCTCCCCGGATCCCAAGTCTTCGCGCTGAACCATGCCTGAGCCGGGCAAGTCCACAATGGAAGGAATCGTGCGTGAGTTGGTAAAAATCCGACAGAGGGGGCAGTGGAATAGAAGTCACAGAGGCGCGGACGGTGTTGGTGACCCAGGGGGAGAGTGTTACACGATGAGCCATTCTCGAGAGGCGGCTATGAATCTCCGATGCACTTGTAAACCCAGAGCCGTGCCTCACCCAACCCAAGATCCCTTCCACAAAACGCTGAGATGTTGATGTGCGCAGTGGCACCGCATAATGTCACGCTCTAGAGAGTGACGAAACACAAAGCTTGGGGGAATTCTAATCCCCAACCGAATAACCTCCCCCCCCCCCCCCGCCCGACCCTACCGGTGGGATTGGGGCAAACCCACAGAGCCAAGCTGCTCGAATGTGGGAGGCCTTGAGACTTTGAGACTTGAGATTTTAAGTGATTCCTTAACAGGGAGAGACAAGAATTTAGGGACCCCCGGGAACTTTGCCAGGTCACTATGGCCCCTTTGGCCAGTGTCTGAGTTGGCGCCCTGCGTCAGTCTGTGGCCAACGCCATGCTGCTCCTTGATTTCTCTGAGTGACACAGAAGGACTGAGGCGCTGGGGGAATCTATCCGGCTGGGGTTGAAGGGTTCACGGTGCCGTACTCCAGACCCGCTTTTGTTCCCTAAAATCTGAACTGCCCCAGGGTATGGATCGATGGAAGTAGTTTCAACCCTACAGGTACACCACGTGGTGTTGAATTTCAGGGGATTTAACTTATCTGAACATATCACTTGTGAAAAGGCTCTCTCTAATACCTTTAGCCGGGGTCAAGGACGCCAAAAGGCCGGTTACAGAAAGTACAAGGAGGCTTTAGCACAAACTTTGGGGGTTGTCTGTGACCCGGGCTTGAATTGTTTCACAAGCCCTGGCCTAATTTCCGCAAAGCTCTCAACGCTGAGGATGAAAGGCATTCCAGAGCTGAAAAGGATTCTGTCCTCAGAAGTGCTGGGCCTACCAGCTCTCTGCTGACTTCTGACAGGCTTCGGAGAGGACCCTTTCATACTGGCTAACACTCATGGTAACAGCCGCGCCCTAGAAACGAGATCATCTTTTTCCATAAAGAAATACACACCGTCCTTCGGCTTGCAGGTTCTCCAGCGCGACAGGGCTCTGGGTGGCGGCAAAGAGGCTTATGAGAGTAGGCGTCCCCTGACCTGATCAGGGGAAGAGATATAGAGGAGGAGGCTCCATCACCTGGAAAGCTTAAAAAAAATTTTTTTGTTTTAAGTTTTGGTAAAGTACGCAAAACATAAAATTGACCAACGTAACCATCTTTAAGCGTAGCGGTCAGGGGCCCTTGGTACGTTCACGTGATTGTACAACCATCAGCACCCTCTCTCTCCAGTTTTAAAATCTTTTTATGAGAATTTTAATGTAGATTTCTTTTCAGAAAGCCATTAAAAAGAGTGAGGTCGGGGTGTCCGGGTGGCTCAGTCGGTTAAGCGTCCGACTTGGTCT
Organism: Lynx rufus; assembly: GCF_022079265.1. Lineage (NCBI taxonomy): Eukaryota > Metazoa > Chordata > Mammalia > Carnivora > Felidae > Lynx > Lynx rufus. The sequence goes on from NW_025814878.1 coordinate 131,039,832, forward strand.
CAGGTCATGATCTCACGGTCCGTGAGTTCGAGCCCCATGTCGGGCTCTGTGCTGACGGCTCAGAGCCTGGAGCCTGCTTCCGATTCTGTGTCTCCCTCTCTCTCTGCCCTTCCCCTGCTCATACTCTGCCTCTCTCTGTCTCTCAAGACTAAATAAAAATATTAAAAAAAATTTTTTTTAACAATAAAAAAAATAAAAAGGAGGAGGTCGATCTTATATGCTGATGCAGAAGGATGTTAAAAATACATTATTAAGAGAAAGAGCCAGACACAGAGCAGTGTGCACAGCATAGATAACATTTGTGTGAGTGCTCAGATAACTTCAGGGAGAGGATACAGATTGTTGGTGGGGGTTACCTCTAGAAAGTGGAAATGTGGGTCTGGGATGGAAGGGATTTTAACTTTCATTGTATACCTCTTTCACAGGGTAGGCTTTAAAAAAGGTGTCTTTTTTTTTAAATGTTTATCTTTTGAGAGAGAGAGAGAGAGAGAGAGAGAGAGCGAGCAAGCTGGAGAGGGGCAGAGAGAGAGGGAGACACAGAATCTGAAGCAGGCTCCAGGCTCCGAGCTGTCAGCACAGAGCCCGACGCGGGGCTCGAACCCGCGAACCGCGAGATCATGACCTGAGCTGAAGTCAGACGCTGAACCGACTGAGCCACCCAGGCGCCCCAAGAAACAATATATACTAAGTCACCAGGAAAACAGGTAGGCAGATTCTCATCACACAGCCTCGGTTTGGATGAATGAAAGCAACATGTGATTATAAACAGGGAAGGGAGAAACCTGGATGTCACAGGCAACCTGATGAGAGAGAGGAGCCAGGTCAGAGCTGAGGACCGAGCCAAGGGTCCAAGACCGCAGAGGCCAGGACTAGATGTAGCCGATGAACAGCCGTGCCTGCTGGGCTGGGTCCACTCCATCCGGGGACTTCCTTCAAGAACGCTCTGGTACGAGAGGCGGAGGCAGATGGGAGTGACGTCCTGGTGGCCAAGGTCTTTGGAAGCTGAGGGGGGGCGAAAGACCCTGTGTGTGCACAAAAAAGGGGGGGGGTGCTGAATAACAGATTCTTCAGTGGAGGGTGTGTCCCTGGGGCCCAGGAGGGAGACAGCAGGGGGAGACGGCAGATGATGAATCCTTGAAGACTTCAGGTTTGGGAGAGTGGCAAACGGGAAAAGCACCAAGAAAGGAGGGTGGCATCCAAGATACACTTGGCGTCTGGTGCCCATTTAACACAGAGGCTGGCCCTGGAAATTGTCCAGCGAATGCCAACAGCTTGCTCTGAGCCGCTCTAGAGGCGAATCAGCCAGCCTTTTTAAGGTTCCCGTAAGACTTCCTCCTTCATTCCTTTTTGTCTGCTCTCCTCGCCCTCACCCAAGCTGTTCTCAGAGCACAGAGGAGGCCTGCCAGTCACAGAGGAACCATACTTCAGATACCTCATGTAACAGTTACTTACCTCTAGAACCTTCCCTGTCTTACGTGGATAACTCTGGCCTTTCATCTATTTTCCCCGTCACCTGCTTTTACCCTGGGCACGAACTCCCACTCCCTTCCCCCCGCCCCTCCGCCGCCCTCCCTTCCCCTCTCTGCCCCCCACGACTGCCAGCTCCCCCTTCTCTTTCCCCTCCCCATCCCTTGCCTCCCACGCGCTTCATCAGTGATCCGTAGGGTGTTAGTCCGTCACAGCCAGATTGATACACGGCTGTTCTTTCCAGGCCAGCTCTTCTCCACCGTGTCACGGCAGGAACCTGAATGTCAAGTCCAGACTCAGCCTGGCATATTGAGGAGTGACTGACTGACTTCTCCGGGCTCCCCTGTTAGCTCCCACATCCCGGACAAGCAGCCTCTGAAGGCTTAGAGGGACAGTGGGGGCCCTGGTCTTGCTCCCCACCCCACTCCTGACCCTTGTCATCTCACTGGCTGTCATGGCTTCCTGGGCCTGGATTTTGAGTAGTCTGGAGTGATCGCTCCTTCCAAAGGCAGCTTCAAACAGCCCACAGCCCTTGTCGGACTCCTGACTTCTGATTTAGACCCCTTGGTGCTCTCTAAAAAGGGTGTTAGTGCCTCGGGGGAGTTCCAGACTGAGGACTGCTTAGAGCCTTGGGGGCTGTGGACATGCTGTCCATATCTGCAGCCACACAAGACGCTCTTACGGGTCCCCTCCTTCCTGATGGCCAATGATGAACGAGTCAGAGACAATGGGATGCACATACGTATATGATCCAGACTGCGATTCTGGGATTGAGACCCATCAGTGTACCAATCATTGACCAAGAAATGAATTAATCTAGAACTGCCCAAGAAGGGGTCCTAAAAAATTATTTAGTCCTTCATCTTCACGCATTCCTAAAGAGAGAGGGTTCCAAATGATACAAGGCGCCCAGAACCTGTGTAAAAGCAGGAGAGCAAGGTGTTACCAGAATTAGGATGACGCTTTAGAGGAAATCCAACAAGCGGTTTAGTTGTGGGGAGCACATCTTGTAGAGCCGTGGTTGGCCCCAGCTATGCTATCAGGCTGTTATAGTTCAAGTCTTGGGAATTTAGCCGGCAGATGTAGGTGCAGAAGAAGTCTGAACTTGAATGAACAAGGCAAAGGATTTTAAATATTTTGTACCAGCTTTTTTGCAGAGGTTTTGGCTTAAGTAGGCTGTAAAACTGTCTATCTGGTTGTGAATTGGCCCAAACTCTCTGCGGGGGCGTCTTTTTCGTCCTTGTCTCGGACAGCCTTCCAGCAGGGGGCACTGTGACTGCAGAGTGTACCCGCCCAGGGATATCTAGGCGGAGGGATCTTTTCTGCTTAGGCAAGAGTCAGGTGGGGGTGGGTTAGTAAAATGGGAGCCTACTCTCTAGACCGAGGTGAAATTATCTTTCTCATTTCTGTACAGAATCCTGCATACTTTGTATAGGTGTGATTCTCATAACAATTGTTACAGTGATTTTGATGTTCAGACTGAACCAGCCAGACTTGTCCCAACAGGTGCTAAAAATGCACCAGATAAAAAAGCAGGTGAGAAGAGAAATGGGAAAATGGTTCTGTGTGTGCGTGTGCAGCAGCGGGCGGAGGGCAGCGGTGAGAGGTAGGTGGGCAAAGGTGGACACGCAGGTTTCTCTTCCTTTGACCTTGTAAACGATTCGAATGCCTTGCAACACAATTGCATCCATTCTTTTTAAGCAACGACCGAAGGACTGTGAAAGCAACGCTTGTGTCCCGTGATGTCCTACGAGGCAGTAGAATCCCTGGTTTACAAAACAGGAAATGGGCTTGAATGGAAAGAAACCAACATCACTAGGAGATTCCAAATGTGCAGAGGCACAAATGGCTCCTGGATTGCAAAGGTGCATAAATGCTAAGGTGAGTGCAGTCTCCCATCAGGGCCGGGTGTCAGGCCACTCTGGTGCCCGGACGACTAGACCCCATCACCACCATCCCTTATGCTTGGGCAGATGGCACCTTTAGCTTTGGCAAAGCACTTATCCTTACTGCCTTCTTCAGAACCTTCAGAACGGGTCCTCGATTTACCGCAGTGCCGTAAGATGTGCGTGTTACACGTGCACTGTAATAATCCATAGAGAGGCAGGCTGTCCTACGGTCTTAATGGACGGACTGCGATCTGAATTCATCAACATCAGGACCTGCTCGTGAAGGAGTGAATGACGAGATTGCGGCTTTGTGAAATTATGTCTAATTCCTATTTTTTTTTACGTTTATTTATTTCTAGAGAGAGAATGAGTGGGGAAGGGACAGTGAGAGAGGCAGAGAATCCCAGGCAGGCTCTGCGCTTATCAGTGCAGACTCCGACGTGGGGCTCGATCCCACAGACCGTGAGATCATGGCTGGGCCGAAATTGAGAGCTGGCACTTAACCGACTGAGCCGCCCAGGCGCCCCTCCTAACTGTTCTTAAGTGATGGGAAAGCATGGACCGTAAGATCTATCTATGTGCAGAGAAGTGGAAAGACAGCAGGAGGTGGAAAGGAAAAGCCAGCCCATCCATGGGGAATCTCATTAGGCTGAGCTCCATCCAAGGTGGTTGCTCTTACATGCTGCTGACAACGAATTAAGCAAAGATGCTCTTGTAAGGATGCTCTTGTTGAGCCCATTCGAGTATCTTTCCGAGCTTGGTGTGAGATATTAGGTTAAGGTATTAAAATAATAGAATTCTAAAACCTGCTCCCCCATTGTAAAGTCTACATTGTCATCTTGTTGTCTGGACTAAGCTTTCACATACACACACACACACACACACACACACACAGCCTTCCAGGCATCCTCAGCCCCCAACTTCCCCCAGCCAGGTGGCCTCAGGTAGATTATCTCCCCTCCACCTCCACATTTCCAAAATGATGTTTTGTACCAGACTGCTCTAAAGCGCCTCCAGTTCGAACGTTCAGTGAATCTTTAGGACAGTTGATTCCCACGGTCAGTTTCATGGATGCTGACACATGGACAGCATCCCTCACACCACACACACACACACACACACACACACGAGAGGTACCACCATCATTCCTTCCCACCCACGTTCTTGCCTCCGAGCCCACAGACTGGCCAGGTACCTAAGTCATGAGCCAGAGCACCCGGGTCTAAGAACAGGAAAACAGAAGGAATTGTAGCTTCTCTTCCGTCTTTATTGGCTACTTTCATTTCCTTATCCCACCAATGCAGGTCGGGGAGGGCAGCAAAAGGCCATGTGTTAAGGTGGCACATGCCAGCTGGCTGAGCGATGCTAACCACGGTCCCCTGAGTCTTGCAGCAGCAACAGTGGGCATCTATCAGCTCCTGGGTCTGGAGCTCAGACTGCATGGCCCAAGGACCCCCCACCCCACCACCACCACCACAGGGAACGTCTCCTCCCACAGTAAGTTTGGCCTTAAAAACACTACAAACAGTTGCATTCATTGTCCTTTTTTTTTCTTTTTCTTTTTGCCTTTAATAATAATAAAAAAAGAAAACCAAAACCTTCTATAATTTATAAGCTATTTTTTGCTATCTACATTATATATAAAATATAGACTCTGTTTACTGTATAACACACATCTTTTCCCCTTGATAAATAACTCTTTAAAATATCTAGTATACATGCCTTGACTTTTTATATATGTTTGGTTTTATACATATACATACATATATATATACTCATGTTTGTAAAACACAATAAATACATACTTGACAATATCAACCAAACAAATGTAATTTGGGTTAAAAAAAAAAGAAGAAAAAGAAGAAGAAAAAGTAGTAAAAGCACCAGGCAGCAAACAGAAAGCCATAATTGCTAGAAACTTCTCCCTCCCCTGGGCAAGGCACAGGGCAGAATACTAAATATATTTAAATATGTTTGGATGCCTGAAGGAGAAGGAGGGGCGCAAAGTAGCTGGTGGGGTCACTTGCTTTTGTTTTGTTTCTCAACCTGGGGTTAGACCAGAGTCACAGGTAGGTCATTGCGTTTATAAGGAGAAACCATGGGGGCTCATCCAACGGCTTAGCCCTTGTGACGGCTGCAGAGGACAGCAGAGATCAGGACGGGGAGTGACAGAAACAGCACGACCCTACGGCTATGCTGTAGGCCCTGCCCACACTGGCCCAGGCCAGCTTTTGACGCTTCACTAAGCGGAGAGCTACTGCATGCGACGCGTCTTGGGATTACTCTACTTGCTGCTGGTTTCAACAAAAAGAGGGCACATCAGATTCAAGAGCATTCAGCAGTGCAACACTTCAGGAGCCTGGCCAAGAGCCAGGGGCTTCGGGGGCCCTCGCAAGGGCTCCAGGAAATAGGGACTGACCCGGGGAAGAGAAGGCTCAGGTGGCCACCGCCTTCCGCTGCGGTCACTTGGCTACGGTGCTGGCCTCACCTCCAGGCTCAGACCACCGAGCTCATCACCCCTGACGGCAGCGCGGGAGGTCTTCGCTCCTCTTGCGGGAGGTCCTGGGAGCCCGACTCAGTCAGGGTCGTCCCTGGAGACTCAGCACTGCCATTGGCCGGCTTCCCTGCCTGGTGGGGGGGGGGGGGGCAGCGGCGGGGGTGGGGGTGGGGGGGTGCGGACAGGCCAGGGAGAACATGCCAGCTGCTGCTTAAGACTGAAGCCCCACTGCAGACGCACACGGCTTTCCTTTCATGGCCCCCCTCCCCTCCTCCCTGTCCCGAAAAGGACTGGAGCGCAGGGGCTCTGAGAGTTTGTTTTCAACGAGCTCTCCAAGGTCATGGCCTCCGCCCTGTAAAACTTCAGGGCTCTGATGGCCAACAAATAGGAGGCAACAGGTGAAGCAGGAGGCCTGACTCTGCACCTAGGAGGGGAGCGGAGGGCCACAGAAGCAGAGCGGGCCCCGGGAAACCCCAAAGGTGGTGTTGCGTCCCCCATCCTTGCCACGTAGAACACCGACTACGGGTAACTGTTCGCACCACGATCACGATGGAAACGCAGAGCGGCTAGTTTCTGAGGACACTCAAGACCTAATAGAGTTGCTAAGAAATGGATGCAACCACAGCAGCTGGGGGAATACGGTCATCACAGGTCTGAATTGTAATTGTCGCTCGTTCACCCACTAGCCGGGGGACCTCAGACGAGTCATTTCCCCTCTCTGCCTCCCTGTCCCCATCTGAGAGCCCTGACGGTGCTACGTGCAGCCGCAAGGGACTTAGAATGCAGGTCCGAAGAAGCGGGGGTGACCTCTGCTGTCACCGAACCTCTCGGGGCTGTGACAACAGGATGTGAGTACCCGGGGCTCTGACATCCCTTCAGAGACAAACAGAGCTCCTTCCTCCCCGGGATGTCTCCCCAGCGTGCTGCCATTCCCCCCCCCCCCAACCCCGCCACAATAAAAGGCGATCCTCCCGGAGACCTAATTTCCGACCCAGGTCAAATTCAACAGCTGCGGCTCTGAGCCAAGATGAAGAGAGTTGACAGAGTGCGCAGGTATGAAGGCAAAACGCACAGGTAAAGTCGGAGTCACAAGCAAATGAACTGGAAAAGCCCCACCCCCTGAGAAGAACACGTGCCGCTGTTAGACCACCAAGGGCAAGATCCAAGGCCACCTATGACGGTCGGCCAATGACGTCTTGAAAATCCCCAGCTCCTCGGCTTGCTGCATCACCGACGATCGAAACCGACTCAGCAAGTCGATTTTCAAGGAAGGAAGCTGAGTGCTATTTCCATTTTGGAAGGGGCAGAGACACCGACTACTTCTATTCGCAGCCCTGTCAGGAGCCTTCTGGCAGAACATCAAATGTGGCATTCTGCTCAGCGGGAGGGTACGGACCGCAGTGGTGTAGAGCCCCACACAAGTCACACCCGGCATGAGTCCCGGATGCGCCACAGGGCGTGAGGACAGCCCCCTCAGTGTTCAGCGAGGAGTGCTTTCCTGCCTGGCGACAACTTCAGGGGTACGCACCTCTCTCCGTGGGAGGCAGCGTGGTTTGGAGAAGACAAGCTTTGGACCCAGGTGACGCAGCTTCTGCTTTAATCGCCGTGTGACTGTGCGCAAGTCACTCTTCCTTTCAGAGCCTCGGTTTTCTCACGTGTGTAATGGGAAGAACGAGAGCCAATGCCGCGGGGTTGCCGAGGGCATTAAGCGAGATCATTCACCTAAAATACCCTGCGCACGGTGGATGATCAAGAAATGTTGGTGCACAGAGGATGCTTGGATGGCTCTCTGCAGACGGGAGAAGGGGGCCGGGAGAAGCTCGGCTTAAAGTGGAGTCAGCCACGGCTGCCACCGCAGGGTCCACGTACATGTGACACACATATTTCCCGCCCAGTAGATCAGGAGTGTGTGTGGTACCCTGCGACATCTCTCCCCCCGAGAGAGGACGTCAGAGAAAAGCTGACGGTGGTCATGGACTTGCTCTCCAGAAGAGCACTCAAGAGAATCCAAACTTCTCAAATAAGCCCAGAGCGTCCCCAGCCCTTGTGAATGCCAGGTGAGAACCCGTGATGCCCCGCCCTCTCTCAATCAGTGGCACGAGCCAACGTTTCCAGGACCGGAGGCGTGCGTCCCCAGAAAAAACGGGAACAAATCAAGCCGCAGGGACTAAATGTGAGACCCTAAGGGCGGTGCCTCTGGGACACCGGATCTTTGAAACACAGTAACCAAAGCAGACAAGGGCCGGATCGCTGCTCGGGGCTTCATCCTGGGTCAAAGTGGTGCTGAGGGAACCCAGACCCCAGAGCGCACCAGTCAGCGTTGGGACTTGGCCCCAGCGAGCCCTGTGGGGAGCTTGAGATCTCAGCTGCCCGCTGCGGCTCGCAATCGAGGTTTGCCAAGTGGTAGTTCGGGGGTAAAAGGAGCACGAAAGAAATATCTTAAACTCATCTCCGGGAATTTTTGTATTTAAAAAATGAACTACCTAGGTCTTTTCTTCCTCTCGTTCCTGTATCTACCTGCTACATGCATTTCAGTAGGTAGGATTTGAGAACACTCACTAAAATATTTTTCATGCTTCTGTTAAAGAATATATATTCTTTCTATATCCCCTAGCCTCAAACGAGAATCTGTGTTTTAGACACTATTTATCACAGGACTCAGAGGCCTTTGGAAGAAAATAAAAACAACTTCCCAAGTCTTTGGGTTAAGTACAGAAACATAAAATTAAAACCCCTGGAATATCCCTACTTAGATTATAAACGACTTAGAAAAATGAGACCCATAGAGTTTAATCTAAGTTTTCTTTCCCTTCATCTTTAATCACAGCCTTTCAGGCTAGATAGAAAAAAAAAAAATTCTTTCCACTCAGTTCCTACAAAAGTTATTTCTCCAGAAGGCAATTTAGGAGAACCTGAACCGACAGAGTCCACGGCACGGCTGTCTGCTCCCACTATTACTGGGGCACATCCATGCTACCAAATCTCTGGTTTTGAGTTGGTAGCTACGAAAGCCAGCATGCTCACCACGAAGTAATGATGTCAGGGACCATAACATACCCTGGAGAGTTCCGGCTGACTCGCCTAGCCGTGTTGCAGCAGTGGGGTGACTCTTCTGGGGAAGGCAATCCTTCCTCACTGGGCTGGAAAATGACCCAACATTCCTGCGGTGTTTGGACATGCCCACCAAGCACCCCCCGGGCAGCCTGGGCATCACAGTGTATTGACCCTGGGAGGAGAATGGAGAATACAATGGACTATATATACTGTTCATTTCCAGATTCTGCCTCCTCAGAGCCTGGGGTGGGGGGGGAGGGGCTCTCGGCCGCTTAAATTCCCTTCTACCCCTACTGCCAGTCATCTGAAAAGACGTCTAAACCTCAGGTGTGTGCCAAAGACAACCGTTGGGTTTCTGTGACCTGTGAACAAAAGCTATGGAGATTCAGAAGTTCTCGTCTTCCCCAGTCAACCCTGACAAGTGTCTAATTGGGGGGGGGGGGTGAAGGATTAAGGATAATTTCCCAGTTTCAAAATGACTTGGTGTTTCTTTCAAGAGAGAGGTCTGAATTTTTAAGAGCTATTTCAGCGACATTTGGTGGTGGTGAGGACTGACAAACCCTTGTGTGTGTGTGTGTGTGTGCGTGTGTGTGTGTGTGTGTGTGTGCATCTCTAACAGTTCCCCTTTGCAACCACCCCACTCCAAGCCTGCAGCCGTCTGTCATCTCCAGTAATAGCTCTCTGTAATCAGGGCGTGACAAGGGAGACAAGAGACCAAGGAGGGGAAAAATACGTTTTTCCCCCCAACGTGACCCTTCTCAACCCTACGTGAAGATACCCCTCCGTGGCTCTAACACCCCATATTAGAAACACTGAAAGTGATGTTCCTTAATTGTCCTTCTGTTTTAATACCCATTCAAAAACTTGCAGGTGTCAGAATCCTGAAAGCAAAGGTCAAAGCTAAGGAAAACACCCTTGACATGTTCTTTTTTCTTTTTTTTTAAGGGAAGACGATTATATCTGCGTGGAACCGAAGGCTTCCCTTTTAAATTCACAAAGCCGGGTGAATCTCCTAAAAGTCCTTTACCGGCTTGGTAGGAGACACGGGTGTTGGAGACCAAAGCCCGCCAAGGGCTGGCTCCCTTTCCCATCTGCTGGGACAACCCCACTGCAACAAGTGGGGCCCGCAGCATGCGAGGGCGGCTCGGGACTGACCCATTCAGGCTGTGCCCTTGACTGGAGAGCCACCGGAGAGGACACTTGAGCGCCACATCCCTTTACACTTAGTTCTACCCCACCGGAAACAGGATTAAAGGCAGCTCCCGGCCGCTTTGTAACTGATGCCAAACCCAAAGGGCTATTGTTTATTCTCGGCCTACTCTGCTTCCGCAGCCTGCGTTCTGGTGCTCTCCTCTGGGCTTACTTGCTATTCCCGGCTCTCCCTTATCCCATCTGGGGGCGGGGCGCAGGGCAAGGTACCAATTAGGAAGACACACCCTCCCGCTTCCTAAGAGGACGACCAATCAATCAAGCACACTGTTCACTCCGCTACCAAGTAGTCTTTCCTCCAGATATTTTAAGTGGCCTTCCGGAATTTGAGCTTTCTCATTAGCCCACTGCACCCCTGCCTCCCCCCAGACTAACAGGCTTCTGCGGACGGGTGAGGATTTGCCTTCTCCCGCCAGAGGCAGGTGGCCGGGAAGCCGGCACCCACCGAGCTGGCCACTGGGTCGCGGGAGCATTTGGCTTGCCAAGGAGGCCGATGGGTAGGGGAGGGCTGAGGGAGGAGGAAAGCACCCCCTCTTTGCTTCTCATGGTAAGGGGGCCACAGAGGCTACGCCACCTCCTCCTCATGCAAACGCCCCGCAGGGGTGATCTCGGGAAGAACAGGCCCCCTGAACACTCCCGGGCTGTTGGCTCGGCCAGCGACAGTCTTATTAGGTGCCCCTCACCCAGGCTGGGGGTTCACCTTCCCAGGCGCCGCTTAACTCACCCTGCCCCTCCACCTTCCCGCCCCCGCACTCCTCGCGGCCACCTCTGCCCCAGCACGCCCTCCCCCTCTCCGGGCTCCACGCTGAAGACCTGAGTCCCCCTGGGTCCCCCAGTCCGTGCTAACAGTACAGGGACATCCTGCTCCGGCGCATGGCCTCGCTGATCAGGTAGGCGGGGCTCAGCTCGGGCTCCTCCGTCATGATGGCAATGTTCTGCCACTCGCCCGTCTGGCTGGACCTCTTGATGGTGTCCACCACGCACAGGGCGTACAGGCAGTCGTCGAAGGTGGCGGCCATGGTGAGCGGCCGCCCGTCCCACGTGCGCCGGTCGTCCTGGTCCTGGAAGGCCTGGCGCACGGCCTGCATCATCTTGATGGTGCCGCGCAGGTAGGGCGCGGGGATGTCGCTGAAGGCCTTCTCGGGCAGCAGGGAGTTGCTGACGGGCGTGGCGTCCTGTAGCAGCAGCTCCTGCTCGGGGGCGCTGTTGCGCTGCCCGTACAGGTCCGTGCCCACCGCCAGGAGGCGCCCGGCCGAGCCCACCACGGTCACGTCCTGCTTGAACTCGCCCGGCACGTTGAAGTTGAGGGTGACGGTGCAGCACACGCCGCCCTCCAGCACCATCTGGAAGGTGCAGAAGTCGTCGCTGGTGATCTGGCGGATGCCCTTGATGTGGTCCGTCTGCTTGACGAAGGTCTTGAGCAGCCCGTGGACCTTGACGGCCTTCTGGCCGGTCAGGAAGGTGAGCAGGTCGATGATGTAGGTGCCCACCGAGTGCAGGCCGCCGCCGCCCATCAGGTCGTCGCAGCTCCAGTTGTATTTCTTGCCCAGCAGGCTGCCGCCGTGCACCTGCACCTCGCACACCAGCAGCTCGCCCACGTAGCCCTCCTCGATGAGCTGCTTCATGCGCACGAAGGCCGGCAGGAAGCGCAGCACGTTGCCCATGATGCTCATGAGCTTGGGGTAGTAGTGGGCGGCCGACATCATGCGGAAGGCGTCCAGCGGCGTGGCCGTGCGGTCGCAGATGACGTTCTTGCCGATGCCTGCGGGGCGGGAGCAAAAACAGCCGTGAGGGCGCGGGCGTGCGCGGCGGTAGGGGGCGCTGTGGCCCCCGGATGCTAACCTTGCAGCGAGCGCGCCAGACCTGACCTGATCCCCGCTTTCCAGTCTGAAAAGAGCCCGTAGCGCCAGTTATTTAGGCGAAAGTAATAGACCCTAAGGTATGTTTAAGATCTACTCTACAGTATAATTAAATATTTAAGTCGAATTCCTTCAGTATGAAGCCAAATTAAATCAACTAAATATTAGCTTATTTTAATATATTTAAATAGGCTCTATATTGGAGATTTTTTTTTTAATGTTTATTTATTTTGGGAGAGAGAGACACAGTGTGAGTCAGGGAGGGGCAGAGAGAGAGAGAGAGGGAGGGAGACACACAATGGGGAGCAGGCTCCTGGCTCTGAGCTGTCAGCACAGAGCCCGACATAGGGCTTGGGCCCCCAAACCGGGCGATCGTGATCTGAGCAGAGGTCGGAGGCTTAACCCCCTGAGCCACCCAGGCGCCCCGGAGAGATTTTTTGATATACGTCAATATAGAATATAAAACACCTCATTTCATGCTTTGTGTCTAGAAGTCTAGGACATTTTATATACAAACATATGCTCCTTGTAAAATATTGATAAATCTAAACTATTTAAATAGGGGCACCTGGGTGGCTCAGTGGGTTAAGTGACTTCAGCCCAGGTCACAATCTCACAGTTTGTGGGGCTCTGTGCTGACAGCTCAGAGTCTGGAGTCTGCTTAAGATTCTGTGTCTCCCTCTCCCTCTTCCCCCACCCCATTCACACCCTGTCTCTTTCTCTCTCTCTCAAAAATAAATACACATTAAAACTTTTTTAAATAAAATATTTAAATATAAAATATAAGTCCTATTGAAGTATATAAGATCATCTTACATGTTTTATTAAAATTATCTACATATGAACTGTTTTATAGCTTTAGTTTATAAAATATAATTTATTAAAAATGTATCACTAGAGGGGCGCCTGGGAGGCTTATCGCATAAATGTCCCCAAGTTCGGCTCAGGTCATGATCTCATGGTTTGTGGGTTTGAGCCCCGCATTGGTCTCTGTGCTGACAGTGTGGAGCCTGCTTGGGATTCTCTCTCTCTCCCTCTCTCTCTCTGTCCCTCTCCCATTCATGCTTTCTCTTTCAAAAATAAATAAATAAAAACTTAAAAAAAATTTATTATTAGCAATATCATACGTAGGGAAGAGAAGAGTGTCTCTGTCTGGACAGAACCGGAATATGTAAGCTTAAGTCATAGCCAAGGCAAGTCTGATTAAATATGAGGAAGAATTTCTTAATGATATCCTCTGAAGGTCTAAACATTTAGCTCTCTCTCCTACAACCACCAACAAAGGATTACATTTTGAAAGTTACCTGCTTGTTTCTTTTGCATTATGGATTAGGGCTGGCAGTGGTCAGACATACATTTGTTGAGGTTTTTCTGCTCTTTACTGGGGGGGGGGGGGTGGGGAGAGTGGGTAGTCCCTGGATCTGAGGGGTGTACAGTGGCCGGTTCCTGTCATCTGTCTCATGGTGGGGTTCCGTGCTTTTGGCCAATGCACCTGGGGCCAAATAACAATGAGGCTTGATATGATGACTGTAATGGGTGCAAAAATTACAGGTAGATTCAAGCCCTTCGGGAGACTAAGTGATTCTGGGTCTGGAGAAAACAAAAGATCAAAGGAAAGGAGAATGGCAATCAGTGGGAAAGGGATTTATTCTGTAGAAGCCAAGAGTCAAGGGAAGAAAAATAAGTCAGCTAAACCTATAGAAGCAGTCAAGTGGAAGATGCTCTGCACATAGACCCTTCCAGTAGAGACCTGTACTCTCCAGACCGGGGAGATCCCACAGACAGGGGACATCCACAAGGGAAACGGAGCAATGAGACACAGCTGTGCTGGCTGTTGGCACTCAACCTGACAGAATCCATGAACTCTAACGACAAGCTGAACTGAGATCATGTTCTGTGGAAGTCCTGCAACTGTAGGCGTCTGTCCAGTGGAGATGCCCGGACAAGCCCGCACCCTAGAACGTGGCTCTCATGGCCAAACGACAGACGTGGTCAGAACAGGTTGTAGAAAATAAATATGCGTGATGGCTGCCCATTTCCACATGCACGTTTCATTCTGGCCCCGCAGGGAAAGGGCCGGAAGCCACGCAGTGACCACTTGACTTTTCCATGTTGGAAAAGTCTCCTTGACTTTTCCATGTTGGCAGAGCTGGCTGGCTCTTCGGATGACCAGGAATGACCAGTAAGAAGCTCCTTTAACTCTTAGCAACCAGTTGAGGGCTGAGGCTTTGGCACAGGGATGAGAAAACACTGGTGGGTATTACCAAAAATGCCACACGCTTACAACACATCATGTTCTGATAACACGATCCTGTAGGCAGCAGGCTCACGTAACAGTGGCTTGTGCTGGCAGGAGCAGATTTATATGCGAACGGATTGGTAGGTCGCTGCAGGGACAGGTGACTCATGCTGCCAATATCTGCCTGGCACCTGCTGGGTGTGGGCGATGGCCTCTCCTGCACCCTAACCTCAAGGTCGCCCTAGCCAAAACCCTGTCTTTTTTTTTTAATACTTATTTATTTTTGAGAGAGAGAGAGACAGAGAGACAGAGAGAGAGACAGAGTGCAAGTGGGGGGAAGGGCAGAGAGAGAGGGAGACACAGAACCCGAAGCTGTCAGCGCAGAGCCTGATGCCGGGCTCGGACCCACAAACCGCAAGATCATGACCTGAGCCGAAACCAAGAGTCAGACCAACTTAACCAACTGAGTCACCCAGGCGCCCCCCCCCCCCCCCCCCGCCCCAGACAGTCATCTTCTCAGGATGCTCTTTCGGTCATCTTTTTTTTTTTTTTTCAACGTTTTTATTTATTTTTGGGACAGAGAGAGACAGAGCATGAACGGGCGAGGGGCAGAGAGAGAGGGAGACACAGAATCGGAAACAGGCTCCAGGCTCCGAGCCATCAGCCCAGAGCCCGACGCGGGGCTCGAACTCACGGACCGCGAGATCGTGACCTGGCTGAAGTCGGACGCTTAACCGACTGCGCCACCCAGGCGCCCCTCTTTCGGTCATCTTAATGGCACATGAGAAGTTTACCGTATTTTTTCTATTATAAAAAAAAACCATAGAATGAAATAGTAAAAGAAAAAATAAATGGAGAAAATTCATTTTACTTCCCATCCGCACACCCCAAACCGTCACTAAGTGGGTAAGGCTTCGCAGCTCTACAGATGGAAGATTCTGAGGCGATGAAAGCTCCTTTTCCAGAAAATGCCGGGTAAACACACACCAAAAGCCCCTATCGGGGTCTGAAACTCGTGCCTGGCTGCCCCAAGGATCTGAGACACAGGACCTCTTCCTTGAGGCTATTTCTGTGCGCTGTGAGTCCACACCACACAACCACATTCTCAGAGATAAAGACTGGTTCTGACTTCTTAAGTCTCCACTCCACCCACGGCACCTAGAGGTGCGTCGAGCTCCGGGCAGGAACCCGGCAAACTTGAGGCCTGGCCCGGCCTCGCCACCCGTGGTCTTCAGCAACATCCACGCTTCGCGGGCAGGTCTCAGCAACCTCTTAACTCCTGGTATCCTCACGACGCACAAGAGACTTCTAGAAATCTATCATAGAGAAATGATCTCAAACGTAAGCATGGCCTCTTGCCCAAAGAGGCTTCTCACTGAATTATTTATTAGAGCAAAAAGCTAGGAACGATGCAAATGCCCAACGCGAGAAGAGTGGGGGTGTTAGTTCTAGCATGGACGTACAACAGAACGTTGTTAAGCCGCTGAACGCGATGCTAATGAAGGCTTTTTAATGGCAAGCAAGAGGATTATGATGTAATGTTAAGTGAAAAGGGCTCTATTCATAGACACACTGTGATCTCAACTCTCTCTTAAAAACTACACAAGAGGGGCGTCTGGGTGGCTCAGTCGGTTAAGGGTCCGACTTCGGCTCAGGTCACGATCTCATGGTTTGTGGGTTCGAGCCCCGCGTCAGGGTCTGACAGCACAGAGCCTGCTTGGGATTCTCTCTCTCTCTCTCTCTCTCTCTCTGCCCCCTCCCCACTCTCTCTCTCTCCCCAAATAAATAAATAAACATTAAAAAAAACCGCACAAAAGGAAAGGAGAAAACCTGGAAGGGAACACCTCAAAATTCGTTAGCAGGATTATGACTGATTTTTATTTCCTTCGCTACATTTTTCTGTATTTTTCTAAGGGTCTACTTTGATGGCCAGAACAACTGTTAGCTTTTCTTTCCTAAGGCGAAAGGAGGCATGAAGCCTTTTGAAGGATGGGGCTCACATGATGGCAGAAGGGCCTTTCGAAGCCTGGGATGGGCAGCCGGGTCCTAGAACAGGCCGGTCTGTCTCAGTGCCTGGGCCCTGGGGGTTGGGGGGGGGGCGGGGGTAAAGGCGCCACTGACCCTGAACTGTGAATGCTTCAGAGACTCAGGCCAGGTCTCCTGGCTCCGCCTCCTCAGGACTCTCTGATTCTCACGGAAGCTATGGACTCTCTCCAGAAGATGCAGTTCAAACCGCACCCACACGGTGAGCCCATGCACAGTCTCCTCGGGTTCCCAGAGCAGGCATCTCCATCATAAACTGTACAATCACTTCCTATTTTTAAAGTATTTACGTATGAATAAATGTTATGTATGTCTTTAAATTTTTTTTAGTAGGCTCTACACCCAACGTGGGGATCGAACTCACAACCCCGAGATCAAGAGCCCATGTGAGCCGGGTGCCCTTGTACGATAACTTCTTGAAGGCGTTAGGACATATTGTTTACAAACAAGATAAAGCTTCCAGTTTTAAATTTTTTTTTCAACGTTTTTTATTTATTTTTGGGACAGAGAGAGACAGAGCATGAACGGGGGAGGGGCAGAGAGAGAGGGAGACACAGAATCGGAAGCAGGCTCCAGGCTCTGAGCCATCAGCCCAGAGCCTGACGCGGGGCTCGAACTCATGGACCGCGAGATCGTGACCTGGCTGAAGTCGGACGCTTAACCGACTGCGCCACCCAGGCGCCCCAACTTCCAGTTTTAAAAGAAACCCAAGGGGCGCCAGGGTGGCTCAGCTGTTTGAGCAACCAAGTCTTGATTTTGGCTCAGGTCATGATCCCGGGGGTTGTGGGATGGAGCCCCGCATCGGGCTCCATGCTGAGTGTGGAGCCTGCTTAGGATTCTTCCTTTCTCTCTCTCTCTCAAGAAAAAAAGGAGAAGGAGAAGAAGAAAGAGAAGAAGGAGAAGAAAAAGGAAAAGGAGAAGGAGGAGGAGGAGGAGGAGGAGGAGAAGAAGAAGAAGAAGAAGAAGAAGAAGAGGAAAAGAAAAAAGAAAAGAAACCCAAAATGCAGAGCAAGCAGGCCCCTTACTGATTTGTGAAGTTAGTTTTCTCTCTATCCTGGACACTCTTCCCTCAACTCTACCTCTTGGTGGGGCTTCTGCAAAGCACACTCTGGACCCCCCAACTCCTCCGGTTGTCTTTCCCAGAGTCTCCCCACCAAAATGCCCAGAACCTGAAGCTCCAATGTTCTTGGCAGTTTAACAAGAACAGGGGGCTTAAGCTAAAGAAATACAAGTCTATTCTTTGTTGTTTGCTTATCTGATTTTTCTAATTTTTGCTTTATTTCAGCTTACTTGAGGTACAATTGACATACGAAATTGTAAGATATTTAAAGGAGACATCATGGTTATTTGATGTATGTATGCATTGTGAAAGTATTTCTATCATCGGTTTAATGAACCTCGTGTTTCTCTCGTGTGCGAGAGAACACGTAGGTTCTACCCTCTTGGCAAATTTCAATTATACAATACAATGCTATCAGATATAATCATGTTTACCTAAATCCTCAGGGGTGCCTGGGTGGCTCAGTTGGTTAAGCGTTGGACTTTGGCTCAGGTCATAATCTTGAGGTTCTTGGGTCTGGGCCCCATGTCGGGTTCTGTGCTGACAGCTCAGAGCCTGGAGCCTGCTTCAGATTGTGTCTCCCTCTCTCTCTGCCCCTCCCCTGTTCATGTTCTATGTCTTAAAAATGAATAAAAACATTAAAAAAAATTTTTTTTTAAATTAAAGGGGCGCCTGGGTGGCTCAGTCAGATAAGCATCCGACTTCAGCTCAGGTCATGATCTCGTAGTTCTTGAGTTCGAGCCCCGCGTCGGGCTCTGTGCTTCAGCTCAGGGCCTGGAGCCTGCTTCGGATTCTGTGTCTCCCTCTCTCTGCCCCTCCCCAACTCATACACTCTCTCTCAAAAATAAACAAACATTAGAAAGGAAAAAAAAGATCCTCAGACCTTATTCATCGTATAGCTGAAAGTTTGTACTTAAAGAAATATGATTCTAACTGGAGACTTCCAGTCATCAGACACTGTGTGTGTGTGTGTGTGTGTGTGTGTGTGTGTGTGTAAGTATATAAGTGTGGCACAGAGAATCCCCTCACCCCCAAAATCACATGCAGCATAAAGGACACGTATACTGCCGGGGCATAGAATTAACACACCTCACAGTCCTGGCTGCATCAGATGCCACCGAATATATGCTGGGATTTCTTCCAAGGAGAGCAGATAAATGCCTACCTTCCAAGTCGCCTGTCAGCCTGGCCTTTGGTCTGGCTCTCCAGAAAATACCACAGGTCTTCAGTGTCTTTGTGATTTTCAGGTGTCTTAGCACAATGCCTTTCCTGCCACCCCCGAGAAAGTGCTAGAATAGGCTCTTTGGAGAAAAGCCCTTCTCTGTTTTGTGCTGAAAAGGAAACAACAAGGTTGGGGCCAAATCTGTACGCCTCCCTGAGCACGGGACTCTGACATTCCTTTGATATGAAGATACATAGACAACACCAGGCCAACAGGGGTTGAGAGAGTCCGTTTCTCAAGGGAAGGAGCTCGGGGAGAGACCGGAGGCCCCTCCATATGCTGGCCCCCCAAAGAGCCACGGCTGATTCCCAATGGGGAACCACGAGGGGAAGAATATAACCCTCATCTCTGCTTTGCAGACCCTCAGAGGATAGTGTGTGTTTTCTCACTCCTGGAAAGACAGCTTTACCTAAAGGACGGGAAGGCCATCTCTCCCACCTGTATCCACACATCCTTCCCGGAGCCATGGAAACACATTCCCTTAGGAGTTTATACTATCTTGCGGCAAGATGTGATATCCTCCTTCCAAGGCAAAAGATCCAAAACTTGGGGACCCCAAACAATTTTTTTTTAATGTCTATTTTTGAGTGAGAGGGAAAGAGAGAGAGTGTGTGAGCGAGCAGGGAGGGGCAGAGAGAGAGGGAGACAAAGGATCTGAAGCAGGCTCACCGCTGACAGCAGAGACCTCCATGCGGGGCTCGAACTCACAAACTTCGAGATCATGACCTGAGCCAAAGTCCGACACTTAACCACCTGAGCCACCCAGGCGTCCCCCGGGGCCCCGAACAATCTTCAAGGAAATCGCGCCGCAGAGGATCAAGACAATCCAGGCCCCCAAACATATGGATTCAGTTTCACTCCAAATAAACAGGCCGTGCAACATGGAGAGCAGGAAAAAGTACTCCGTGAGGGGGCGCCTGGGTGGCGCAGTCGGTTAAGCGTCCGACTTCAGCCAGGTCACGATCTCGCGGTCCGTGAGTTCGAGCCCCGCGTCGGGCTCTGGGCTGATGGCTCAGAGCCTGGAGCCTGTTTCCCATTCTGTGTCTCCCTCTCTCTCTGCCCCTCCCCCGTTCATGCTCTGTCTCTCTCTGTCCCAAAAATAAACGTTGAAAAAAAAAAATTAAAAAAAAAAAAGTACTCCGTGAGAAAGAAAGAGTGCGTTGCGCTTCGCCAAGCCCCAAGCATTTCCCAAGCAGTTGGAGAGCTTCCGTTATGCCCACAGAGGAACAACAGGACCTTTCTGGGCATCTGGGGACTACGGTGGATGTGGTCACCCCGCTGCTAACTCCCCCGGGGACGTGACCTGAGCCATTACACCACCACCGCAGGCTCAGCTCTCTCCACCGAGGGATCTGCCCCTGCACCCAGAAATGGATGTCTTGGAATCTTACCACCTTTGTCAAGGCGGTGAAGTATGACTCAGGGCGGGTGGCAGACAGCACATCAGGACTGCCCTGGCATTCCGGGGAAGTCTTCATAGCCTGCCTCCACGGAGACCCTTTATCCTCTCGTGTGGACACAAAGAGCCTAAGTTGGGTCTTTCGGGGATTGACGGGAGCAGAACATGTCACCCTAGAATGGGCCGCTCTGGCATGTGCATTATTTCGAGATTAAAGACATTCAGGGCTCAGCAGACTCAAGAAGAGCTTTTTACCTTCCCCTTAACTGCCTGAAAGAATTTAGATGGGGGCGGGGGTGGCTGTACCAGGAAGAGAGCTGTTACCAAAGATAGCTTTTTATATCGGAAAGACTTATCTGCATGGCCTGGAGAATATGTACCAAGTATTTGTCCTTCTCATCTTCCTGTGAAATGTCTTCCTCCTCTCCTCCCAAGCCCCACACCTCTCCCCTCTTCTCCTTAGCTTGGTTATGATCTCTCAGCCTCGACTACCTGCCTGCCAGGGAGTCCCCTATTTTTATGGGGCTCTCATCCAAAAGAAGCTCGTTTTTCTCCTCTTAATCTGTCTTATGTCAACCTAATTATTTAGCCAGCCGAAAAACTTTAGAAGTTTGGGGAAGATGGGCAATGTTGTCTGCCCCTGCAGTTGAGAGCCTTGGGGCCGGAACAAACTTCACTTTTCAAGCAACCCCTTCCCCCCACCCCACCCCACCCCCGCATCAGCAAATAAAGCGAGATCTCGCCATCCATAAAATGGTGGAACTAATACCTTCCCACCTCTGTCGCGGAGCTGAGGTAGGGGAGGAAAGGAGATCAGCGGGAGAATTCTGGAGGGTGAAGGCGCAATGTGGAAGGCAGTGTGCTGGCTCTTTGTCAGAAGCTTTTAAACGAAATCATTTCAGAAGGAGCTTTACTGCCCTCCTGAGATCTCTCATGGGGAAACGGGAGATCGGCCCCCTCCCAAGCCCGCTGAGTGTGTTCTCGGTAAATGAGCCACAGCACAGTACCCACGGCCCTCACCAAGGGTTAGTGCCGTAGAGAAGGAGTTTCCAACCAGTAGACCCCAAGGTGCCTTCCGGCAGCTGGGCCCCTGCCCTCCAAGCTCGAAGTCTCCAAGCCATATCTCTTGCCAGAGACCAGAGCTTTTGTGGGGGCTGACACTCCATCCAGATGGGCCCCAGAAAGGAGCAGGGGCAAGGGACCTCCCCCTGACACCTCTAGGGAAAAAGACAGGTGCCGTCTGCCGTCCGAAGAGCAGCTATCCTCTGCTGCCCTTGATCAGGTAGGTTATCCCTGGGTACCTGGAGTATCGCTGTCACCCGGCCACCCAGGGACCAGAGCCATTCCCGAGCAGAATCACCCTGAAACTTCAAAGCACGCTTCCCTGCCAGCACCCTGCCAATTACACACTCCCTTATCTAATCGATGGGGGAAATCTACGAGGCCAAGGCGACTTTCCCACCAGATCTTCCCAATTACTCCACTCGTGTTGACAATTCCTTATCTTCTGAGAGCCAAAGTGGCTGTTGGGTCTGCAGGCTGGCGCACAGCTGTCCTGGAAGACTGGCAGAACTCCCACAAGAAACTCCACCACATACAGCTTCCCATTCTTTTCTCCCATTCACAGAAGGTAGAGAAGATTTCTCTGCAACTCAAGCCGGAACTCATGATCTTCATTTGTACTCCATTCTGTCACCATTTCTGTGCTAGGCACTGGGACTGAAAAATGAGTAGGCTATGGGGCTCCTGGGCGGCTCAGTCGGTGGGGTGTCTGACTCTTGGTTTCTACCAAGATCTCATGGTTCGCGAGATCGAGCCCTGCGTCGGGCTCTGCGCCCGCCGTGCAGAGCCTGCTTGGGATTCTTTCTCCCTCTCTCTGCCCCTCCCCACTCGTTTTTTCTCTCCCTCTCTCTAAATAAAAATTTAAAAAAGGGATAAAAAAAAAAAACCTGAGTAAGATAGCTGAATACGAGCTCCCAGTCTAGTAGAGAAGACCAACCAGAAATGAGTAATTACAGTATTTTATAGATTATGGGATCTAATATAGGGGTAAACAATGAGAGTGCGAAGAAGGGCTGCCCAACTGATCTGGGCATGGTAGAAAGCTCTGTTTAAGAGGGGACATTTGAGCAGGGTTCTGAAGTATGTGTAAGAGTTTACCTGAATGAATATTCAGAAGCTGTGGGCCCCATTTAGAAAATAGTTGAAAATAAGAGCGTTTAACCTAGGATCTGAGAAACCGCTAAAATTGCAAGTTGTGTCTATGCATATACCCTGATGTTTCATTTTCTGAGGGAGAGGTTCTTCAGTGTTGTAAAAGAGTTTATGATTCAAAGGAGATCAGGCAGAACTGGAGTGCGGCTGAAAGAAAAAACAAAGACAGGGCAAAGACAAATCTCTGGGTTTCACAGAATGAGGAATCTGAACACAGCGGGCTACTTTGTAACCATGCCTTCCCTGCTCCTGGTCAGTTTCACTCCCTGCAACACTGCATTTATTGTTTTTTTTTTTTTATTTTTTTCTCTTTTTTTTAAGTTTATTTACTTTTGCAGAGAGAGAGAGACAGGCAGAGCATGAGTGGGGGAAGGGCAGAGAGAGAGCGAGACACAGAATCTGAAACAGGCTCCAGGCTCTGAGCTGTCAGCACAGGGCCTGATGGGGGGGCTCGAACTCACAGACCACGAGATCATGACCTGAGCCAAAGTCAGACGCTCAACCGACTGAGCCCCCCAGGCGCCCCTCCCTGCAACACTGCATTTAGACCAGCTCTGTCCCAGCTCTGTACCTCCCTTCCTTTATTCCCCTGGGCTTGGTATCTTCTGCGTCTCCACCCCCCTCCCCAACACATGCACGCGCGCGCGCGCGCACACACACACACACACACACACACACACACACACTCACAATGTTTCTTTCAGCACTAGCAGAAAGGACTTGTCCAAACCCCACTCTGTGCCCTCTGGCCCTTCTTCCATAGAAATTGGGAGGACGGCCCCTTTGGAGAAATCCCTCCTCTTCAATTCCCTGAACAACGTCCCAACTCAAACCACTAATCTGACCTCTTCACAATAGTAATGACATAATTTAAAATAGCAACAACCATCTCCCAAACGCTTGGGCCAGAAGAGGCTGAGCCTTTTACACACACTTGCATTTTTTATTGGACACAACTCCATGAAGCAGGTACTCAGACAGCCCCCGTCTCACACATGTGGAAACAGCCTCTGAGAGGGTAACCACTAGCCCGCCCTCCACAGTTCGGTGAGCGGTAGAGTTGGGCTCTGAGCCCAGATTGCCAGCCTTCGAGCAAACCTGGCCTTAGCTTTCTTACTCCAACTGCCTTAGCCCCGCCGGCTTACGGCTGGCTCAGTTCCTCTCGTATCTAAATTGTATATGACACCCAGAGATGACATCCGCCTCCCTGATGCGTGCCTGTGCACTTGTGTGCAATGCCAGTGCTTCGGGGGGGGGGGTGGGGCTCCAAGGGGGACCGCGTAACTGACCTTGGTGAGCATCAAAAACCAGGGCGCTGGGAGTGGGGGTGCCTGCTGTTCAGCTGGATGACAGCCCAAAGTCCCCAGAGCACCACGATTAATTTCAAACTTGAGATGGAAATGGGTCATGGTGACCCACATTCCGTTCCTTTTGTCAAGGGCCCTGACGCCGCCAGTGGGCTCTGAAAGGGGGGAACAGCCACGGAAAGGAAATCAGCACAGCTGATACTGATGGGACTTGATATTGAACTGAATTCAATGTTGAAGTGCTTTGTTGAATGTTTATTTTTGAAAGAGTGAGAGCGCGAGCATGCGGCACGTAAGTGGGGGAGGTGCAGAGAGAGAGGGGGAGAGAGAATCCCAAGCAGGCCCCGAGCTCCAAGCAGAGAGCCTGATGCGGGGCACGAACCCACGGACCGTGAGATCATGACCTGAGCTGAAACTGTACGCTTAGCCACCCAGGCGCCCCTCAAATGCTTTTTTTTTTTTTTTAAAGTTTTTAAAGGTTTATTCATTTTTCGGAGACAGACAGAGTGTGAGCAGGGGAGGGGCAGAGACAGAGGGCGACACAGAACCCGAAGCAGGCTGCAGGCCCCGAGCTGTCAGCACAGAGCCTGATGCAGGGCTCCAACTCACCACCGCAAGATCACCACCTGAGCCAAAAGTCGGATGCTTCACCGACTGAGCCACCCGGGCGCCCCCCAGCCCCCGCAGCAACGAGCACTTTGTACGACTTCCTCCCACTACTTAGGCTTGTTGTCTGAAATTGCCTGTTGCAGAGGAATCCCTACCAGTAGTCAGATTTTCTCAGATGGTTTCAGGGGCATTCTGTCATCTAACCGCTGAGCCCATGACAGCAGGGACAGCACTCCTGAAGCACTTTCCACTTTCGGTTTCCTTATCTGTAAATCCCACACACCTGCATCACTGTGGCCTACACGTGCGGAGTAGGAAGTCACTAGCCAGCCCCTTGCAGCCTGGGCATTCCCCAGGAGAGAAAAGCAAAGCTTGCCACTTCTATCCAGCCCAGGGGAGACCCAGGGTAGAGGCTGAGACACAGCAGGTAAGGTGTGTGGGAACCAGAGACCTTCCAGGCCAGTGGCAAGCCTTCCAGAAGGTAGGTAGGCCTGCCACCTACAGGTGGCACACAGAGACCCCGGTGTGAGGGGCAGGAGGCACTGAGAGGGCCCATGGGAGAACAAAGAGGCCTGGGGTTGGATAGTGGCTGCAGTGGTCAGGCACTTGGGGACAGAGGAAAACGGCCAGGACTGTGGGCTCACCAGTGGAGTCCTGCTATGCTAGTGCCAAATAGCCAAATAACACCCACTGCATCTCGGTGGTCATTATTCTGCGGAGTGGCCTGGACCAGCCCCCCTCGAGCCTGCACCACTGTTCCACACCCTGCCAGGCCAGAATTCAGAGGACACCACCCGTGTGAAGGTGGTGCATGTAAGCCACACTTTCCCCATAGGAGCAGCCACCTTCTGCTGTGGGGGAGGGCAAAGGGCAGAATGCCGAATAACTGGGCCACCAGGGTCATCTAAAAGAGACAGCTACTCAAAATGTAAATGATCGGGTTGGGTGAGTTTATTGGATTGCACTATAATTCCGTTCCCTACCCTCCCGTCTAGCAGGACGGGGCCCTGAAATGGTATAGAAGTATGGTGTGAATTTCCATCACACATCCAAAAGGGTGGGAGCCCCACATCATCTCCCAAAGCCCCTCCGTTGTCCTCTCCAAAACCTCAGTACTGAACTGCTGATTTCTGAGCCAAGGCTTTCCAGAGAAACCCTATCCTCACTCACTGTGCACATAGTATGCAAGACAAGAGACTTCAGGCAACTCCTCAAACAAAAAGTAGGAACTCTCCATCAAGACAAACTCTCAAGCGAAGGAATCGCAGCCACACTTACCCAGCGATGTGTTTTATTTTATTTTTTTTAAATCAGGATACTGTATTTCATGCTGCCTAAGTTTTTGGCCGTTCTGAAACAATGGAGAGATCCAGAAACATTGGGTTTCTTCCCCATGACAACAATCAGTTGGAGTGGTACAGCGGCTTCCACAGGTGGGTCAACCACTCCCAACCCTAACCCCTAACCCCCAACCCTAACCCTAACCCATAGACCACAGCCCCCGCCTGCCCCTGTTAATGGCTGTATTAGTTTTCTATTGCCACCATGAACACACACGCATAGCTTAACCCGACCCCCATTTATTATCTTTCAGAGCTCTGGATCAGAAGTGGGGCAGGCTCAGCGCGGTCTCTGCTTAGGCCTCTGGGGAAGAATGCGTTTCCAACTTCACAGGGCTGTTGGCTGAATGCGTTGCTTTGGAGCTCTGGGCCCAGCTTCTAGAGGGGCCTGCATTCTTCATGTGCTGTGCCGTACCCAGGCCCGTAATAGTTCCTCGAAGTGAGTCCTTCTCACGCTGGAATATCTCGGACTTCCTCTTGTCTTCAAAGGGGTCCTGTTATCACATCAGGCCCACCCCGGATCATTCCCCTTTGGCCATAGAACTAATCGCAGGAGAGACACCAGGGAGCAAAGGTCATCTTAAATTCCACCAGCACCTTCCGCCAGTTGGCTGGTGAAGCTCTAGAGAAAAAGTCCTGCCAGGAGGAAGATTCTCGAGTGATTCACCTCAGACATGTGTAGACGGACGCTCCTTTCGAATCATCCTTTGTTTCTGTGTTCTTTCAGTAGTTTTTACTCCATCAAAAAGAGAGCCTCCGAGAGGTACTCTAGGCTTTAAAAACCTATTATTAGTCTCCTTGTTACCACGGAGATCGTGTCCCCAATTCAGGGCTCCCTGTAGACAGCCGTAATAGGGACAGTGCTGGGCCGGGTGGCGGTCTGGGTCTCTGGGGGCCGGAATGAGCACGAGGAAGGGAACTGTCATGCAAGGATCTACTAGGCGCCCGGCTGCCCATTGGCTCAGTTAAGCGTCACTTGGGCATCCTTATCCCCGTTCGTCCGGAATAGGTAATCGAGGCTCAGGGAGATTAGGATTGCCCGGGATCACAGCTGTGTGACAGGCCCCCACTGCCAACTTGGTTCTGTGATCCCAAAGCCCGAGGTTTTCCACTTTCCGCCTACAGAACCACTGCAAAGGGAAGGGAAGAAGCAGGATAAAATGCCCGGGCCTGGGCGCTCCCAGATGGGTTGATAAAAAAGCGCCAGACCCCACGGGTGCCCCGCTGGACCCCGGCCCTGAGACCAGAAGTGACTTGGGAAGGCAGCGGAGGTGGCGTGGGGGGCAAAACCAGTGCTCGAAGGGGGAAGAGCTGGAGAGCAAGAGGGCTGGAGGCTCAGGGCAGAACGGGGGCACCTGC
The DNA here is from genome assembly GCF_022079265.1 of Lynx rufus. NCBI lineage: Eukaryota > Metazoa > Chordata > Mammalia > Carnivora > Felidae > Lynx > Lynx rufus. The sequence continues at coordinate 131,066,599 of NW_025814878.1, forward strand.
TGTCTCTGCAAGGCAGGTGCCCGGCCCCCACTTCTGTGGCGGTGAGCGGGCAACCGAAAGAAGCCTGCGAGGAAGGAAGGGGAGTGGCTGGGCAAACAGGTCACGGTGGACACAGGGTCCCCGCGGCCGAATCAAGGAAACCCTGCAAGAGCCACAGCCCTGTGCACGCGGGGCCCCGCCGACCCGGCCAAAGGAACCGGGAGGCAATGCGCCTGCCACACACTTCACTTCTAAGAAGCAGACGGGGCCATGCGGTCACCACCCCGTGGGGCCCGCGGGTGCAGATCCTTGCAGGGGAACAAACACCTCCGTGGGGCGCCCAGGAGAGGAAAGCAGACCAGGGCACGAGGGAACAATGGATCTCATCCCTCAGCCAGGGCGGGGCAGGGGTGGGGGGGACCCACGAGCTGGGAGACGGTCTTTAGTTCTAACTCTGTGCTCCTGTCGACGGGGCTGGACAACAGCAATAAACCCAGATCAGGGGCTCCTGGATGAGAGGTCAGGATAAGCATTAACAAACCACTTCCCCCAAGCACTTTCACCTACATCATCTCTGCATGTTGGACCGAGTCTGTGACAAGGTGTAGGGGGTGTGGGAAGGCAGTGGCGGTTAGAAACAGAGAGGTAACCGGGGTGCCCGGGTGGCTCATTGGGTTAAGCGTCCGACTTCGACTCAGGTCATGATCTCACGTCTCGTGGGTTCGAGCCCCGCATCGGGCTCTGTGCTGACAGCTCAGAGCCCGGAGCCTGCTTCGGATTCTGTGTCTCCCTCTCTCCGTCCCTCCCCCCACTCACACTGTGTGTGTGTGTGTGTGTGTCTCAAAAATAAATACATATTTAAAAAAAGAAAGAAAGAAACAGGCAACCTATGATTCGGTGAGTGTGTTTGGGGGAGGAGTGGGTAGTAGAGATTCATAGTTTTCAGGGACCGCCTAACATCTGAATCCCCCTGTTCTATCTGGGAAATTCCTCACCGTGTGAGTCTTAGTGGGAGGTAGAACTTCTCCCCACTTCGGAAGCCAAGCCAGGGGCATGCTTTCCCATCAGTCTTTGCGGGAAAAGTCATGGGCACACACCTGGGTTTGGCCAACCAGGGACCCCGCCTGGGTCTGGTTCAGAAAAAAGGAACAGTATGGAGAATCTGCGCTGGCAGTGGGAAGTGGGCAATCTCTGGTTTCCAAGGGTTGCTGTGGCAATGACTGCGGTGAGGACACCTATAATCCAGTGCCAACACCATCCAAAGCAACAGGGGCCATCCACGTTGGCTGGGTCCTCTGCGTGACTCATTCCAGCTGCCCACCCTTTCTTTGTTCCTCTTGTTTTCCAAGCCTACTTCCCCAACCTAAGTTTCTGCGATGAACTAATCTCCTTTCTAGAAATTCTCTTCTGCTAATATCAGTCAGGTAGTTTCTGATGTTGGCCGTTGAAATGCTTCTCCAGCACAACAGGTCTACAAGCTTTCTGGATCCCTTTCGGAAAAGGTCGATTTGAGCCCAGAGGAACCACGGAGAGCCTGTTAACAAAGGAGCCTAAGATCCAGTGTGCTTTATTGGAAAGTGAAGTAGAGTGAGGGTCAGGTGACCTCATTAAAGTTCCAATTCCAGCATTTGGGACTGTGTGACACTGAGGGAACTCCGTTCCCTTATCTATAAAATTGGAATAATGACGCCTTCCCAGGGCTATGCCGAGGATGAAATGATGTATCGGCAACTGTCCCGACACATAAAAAGTGCTCCTGAATGTCTACTAGAAGTCAACAATGGATCTAAATATACACTGCTTCTGTCAGTTCCTAGAGCTACAAGAATTCAAAATAGGGGCACCTGGGTGGCTCAGTTGGTTAAGCATCTGACTTCGGCTCAGGTCATGAGCTCACGGTTCATGAGTTCAAGCCCCATATCGGGTGAGCTCGAGCCCCAATGGGGGGAGCATGAACTGTGCATTAGGTGGTGAACATGAGCCCCACTTCAGGGGAACCCCACTTCTCTCCCTCTCTCTCTCTCTCTCTGCCCCTCGCTCACTTGCGCCCTCTCTCTCTCAAAAAAAAGAAAAGAAAAGAAAAGAAGAGAAAAGAAAAGAAAGAAGGAAAGAAAGAGAAAGAAAGAAAGAAAGAAATCAATCAATCAATCAATCAAAACAAGTCGGACAGCAGGGGGGGTGGGTAGGTACCAAGACTTGAAATCAAAATGGGTTCTACCTCTGGCTCTGGCACCAACTCAACGTGCAAAAACCATCTTTGAAACAGGGCTGGTATCAGGCCCTGGCAGCTTTCTTTTAAAAAAAAAATTATTTTGATGTTTTATTTTATTTTTGACAGAGACAGAGGGTGAGCAGGGGAGGGGCAGAGAGAGAGAGAGAGAGAGAGAGAGAGAGAGAGAGAAAGACACAGAATCCGAAGCAGGCTCCAGGCTCCGAGCTGTCAGCACAGAGCCTGACGCGGGGCTCGAACTCACGGACCGTGAGATCACGACCTGAGCTGAAGTCGGATGTTTAACCAACTGAGCCACCCAGGCGCCCCGTGGCCCTGGCAGCTTTCTAAGACCGCTGACAGCACGAAACAAGTGGTACGTAGGGCAGTCTGCCGGAAGGCACAGCCTATTACACGAACAAAGTTACAGCTGAGACACGGTAGCAAACCAGAAAGCCTAAAAAACCAAGCCTACGGCAGTGCTCTCAGAGTGTCTGGAATCGCTGGGCTGGACGCTAGCTGCAGTCACGAATGAACACAAAATGCAGAAGCCACAGGCACTGGCTGGGGTGCTGACTTGCTCCATAACCCGGGGCAGGGACTTCTGTCGGCCCTGGTGGCTGGGAGGCGTGGCAACAGGGCGTCGAAGCGAAGGCAGGGCCCGAGACATTTTGCCGTGCACCTTATTACCGGCTCCTGGCAAATAACTAAAGCTCAGCTGGTGATGGAAGGGTAGAACCCTTTCTTCCTGAGAACCAAACCTCACCCTTCGTTGCCTCTGATATCTTGACAGATCTGTGCCAACATCATGGCCAGGAGGAGGGTCCTGTCTACAGAGCTCAGAACCTCGGGAATGGGCAAGACTGAGGGAGGAGGCTGGGGGTGCGGCGGGGGGCAGTTTCACAAAGCACCTCGCAGAACACGGAGATCCAGGCTTTCCTGAGCAGCCCAGAAGCCAGCAACTTCTTCCCTCCCCGGGCCTGCTGTCTTAAAGGGACTGTGCTCAGTTTTTCATCCTGGAACTAGATGACAGCCCTCTGGGCATAGCTGATGACAGTTTCAGCCAGCCCCTTCCAGCCAAGGCTAAAAGCTGGAAAATTGCTCCCTGGGAGGAGCAGAGACCAGTCGCATTGCCCAGTGGCATTGCCCCGTTGCATTGCCCCGTTGCATTGCCCCAGGTGCTGGCTCTGGTGAGTCTTGAGAATTTTTTTTTTTTTTTGGCAACAATTTGCAAACAATGCAGACTCTTTTTAAAAAGAAAGAATCCTAGTTGGCAGACTCCCAGGAAACTGGGCATACCTGCGTCTGTGTTTGCCCCAGTAATACCAGTTGAAAGCTTGGGAAACTGGAAAGCCCTTGGCTTGCTTGGTGAGGTCAGGTGGCCGCCGCCCCATTTTGCAGATGAGGAAATGGGCCAAGTCTTAATGCTTTCTCTTCTCCGTAATACTGTGGGGCCCTGGAGAAGGCTGGGATGCAGACATACAGATGGTAAAGGCTCTTAAGGCTCCATCTCAGGGGAAAGAGTCCCAGCAAGGCTGTAACGGCTCCAGATACATCCTGCAGAAGCTCCTGCATGAAGGACTCTCCCGGACTCCCAGGAGAGGGGTCCGCGTGGGCACAGTGCTGGCCTGGGGCTCCTGAACTCATCAGACTTGCCCAGGACTCGGGTCGGGTATGTGGGGAGATGTCCAGATGTCTTAGACACAGCGGATGCCCTAATGGCGGGCCAGAGACAGAGAACAAGGACAGAAACCACGCTTGGTGTGGGAGGGGTGTTGTAGGACTGATGTCCACGCCTAGGGAGTTCTTCAACCCCTTTCGGGCCCTCTGAGGGCAGAGAGCCAGCCTCTGCCAAGGGGCCTCACGTGGCTTGTCCCCTTCCCTCTGGGAGGGGGCTGTCCTCCAACTCTGCCCTCACCCATGCTCCTAGTACTAACGTTGCATCCAGAGAAAAGCTCGTCATCATCACTCTGAAGTCTCAATGCACCCCAGTTAGAAGACGAATAGAACGAACACCGATTCACTGAAGCATTACCATGTACCAAACTCCTGGCAAAGTGCACTTATACTCCTCCCAATACTCTGGGAGGTCACTGCCCTTCCCAGGTCACAGACCACCACGAAGGGTCAATAACCCAACCAAATTCAGACGCTAGTAACAGACAGAGCTGGGATTCGAATCCACATATTCTGGCTCTGTGTATCTGTGTCTCACCTTGAATACTACGTTGCAATTCTAAATGCAACCTGCCAGGCACTAAAACATGACGACAAGAACCGAGGTGTAATCGCGGATTTTCACCTTTTGTTCCGTTGCAAACCCTAATGGAAGGCCTCCCGGGGAAGAAATGGGAGAGGGTGCCCTGGCCTCTACCTGATCTAGAATCTTCCACCGCGAGTTTCTGTGCTTTACAACCATGGTTCCCAGCCTGAATGCCTTGGCACCCAAGGCGTCCCAGAGGTCCCACAGGGAAGTCACAGGGGCACCGCGGTGTATTTTCAATGTTTGAGGACCACGTAGTCCTAACAGATGCTCTATTATCTCAAGCTCAAGGAAATTATCTATTAGCTCAAGGAAATTCAGTTTTGATACTGGATCGTATGACATTCCTTTCAGTAATACCCACTCTCTGTAAAACTTGGTTTTTGGCAGTTGCTGTGATGAAAACAAAACAAACAAACAAAAGTACCAGGCAAAAATTCAGGCAGGATAGAAAATGAGAGCGGTTGTGTTCTGATTCCAGGGTTTGAGAAGTTGCACAGTGCCCAACAGGCACACATACACCCTTACAATTCACTCTGATTATTTAAGAATGAAACAATTACAGGGGCGCCTGGGTGGCTCACTGGGTTAAGTGTCCAATTTCGGCTCAGGTCACGATCTCGCTGTTCGTGAGTTCGAGCCCTGCGTCCGGCTCTGGGCTGACAGCTCGGAGCCTGGAGCCTGCTTCCGATTCTGTATCTCCCTCTCTCTGCCCCTCCCCCGCTCACACTGTCTCTCAAAAAGGAAAAAATGTTACAAAATTTTTTTTTAAAAGAATGAAATAATTATTCTTTCAATGTAGGTGTCATTTTTTTTCCCAAGTCTCCTGCATGTTAGAACACAAATACTTATTATTTTGACTTACTAAACGAAATTTCTAGGTATTTCTTTGGTCCTTAGGAGCACCATGAAAAACTACCAAGACACTACAAATGTTGAATGGAGAATGCTGAATGGAGAATGTTTGGGAACTTCTGTTCTAGAACATTCTGTGAACGCCCTCCTCTCACCTATAGTTATAAGTTCTTTAAAGGCAGGAACCACCTGTACTGATCAAGACTTTGATTTTCCCCTCAGCAAAGTACCTGGCTTGCTGTATTTTTTTTTTTAGCACCTGTTCACAATTGACAACAAAAGACTGAACTGAGCTATGAGAGGCCATTAATGAGCCACAGACGTCCAGCCAGGTATGAGTGATTATGGGGTGATTACACTTCAGCTAACAGGTCCCACTAGCTGGGGGTCAGGGACACATAAGGCACCTGCTGGGCCCTACAGAATAAATACAATTTTCTGAGCTCTCTGATGCAAAGTAAAATAATCTAACTGCCTCTTACGGGTTTTGAATTCAAATAAAGATACAGCATTCAGGTATTAACCACATGAAACTCCTCTGAAAAGGAGACTTCTCTTCCCATAGGTTGGGATTCTGTTTTATTTAAGCGGAATCTGCCATTGTGGCATTGAGCTACATCATTCCCTCCCGTCTCAAAAGGCAGACCCACACCTCCAGGAAGAAGGGGCCCTCGGCATACAAGGGAGGCTTGGAGCTGGCAGGCAGCAGCAAAGTTCGAGTCCAGCCCCCACCTGTCTTTCATATACCCCCCCCACCCCGCTCCCAACCTGGTTTCTCATGGCTAGAACTCTCCAGAACAGGGAGTTGCTTCCCTGCTTCTCTATCTGCTGACCAGGAGATAAACTGGTTGCTTAGCAACAGCCACATCCCACTGCCAGAGCAGAGGAGTTGGGTGTCCAGTGTGTGGCTGACATTCTAATCTCTGGCATGTGCCAGTCTTCTGTGTGGGTATCTCGAGATAGGGCAGGTGGGGGGGGGACCCCCCCCCCAGGCACCTGCTCCCACAGGGCTCTGGTCCTAAAAAACAGCAGATGATATCAGCAACCTAAAAGCGCGACTGCAAACTGTGACGTTCACGGAACTGTCTTTGGCCCCGTCCCCCACCAGCCAGAGTCAGCAGAAGCGTCGTTCGCCAAGCGGAACCCGCTCTCGGCAATCCGCTTGCCCGCCATGAGCTCTACTCCCCCAACGCCCCTCGTTCTGCTGCTCTCCCTGGCGGGTTCCAAGAGGCAGCATTCCCCTCTACACACACCTCTGCTGTCAGTATGTACGGGCATGCACTGGGCGGCAGGGGTTGAGCCTTTACGTGGACCTCTGTTCCCGTGGCCCAACTCTGCCGCCATCCATTTTCTCATCTGCAAAAGGAGGAGGCTGAGCCAAAGCAGATCTCTCAAAGGGCTTCTGATTCTTTTCATGTTTATTTATTTATTTTGAGAGAGAGAGAGAGAGCATGTGTGCGTGCATGAGTGGGGGAGGGGCAGAGAGCGAAGGAGAGAGAGAATCTCAAACGGGCTCTGAATTATCATCAAGGAGCCCAACGACACGGGACTCGAACTCACCAACCACGAAATCATGACCTGCGCCGAATCAAGAGTCAGACGCTTAACTGCGCCACCCAGGCGTCCCCCAAAGTGCTTCTAAGGAACACCGGTGCTCCTGGGTGTTCGTTGCCGGGCGATACACCAGAAGAGGACTCCGAGGCGGGGAAGTTTGGGAAGTGCTTGTTAAAAATGTTAAAATGTTTCAATTCTGTGTGCCCCCCTCATTCCCAGCCTCCATCCTATTCCTCACAGGGCTAGGAAACATCAGACCCACCCACTAAGGAGCCAGTGACCGCTTAGCCTCATATGCTGGCGTGTGTTGGCTTCAATGTTTTTTGGGTTTTTTTTAAGTTTATTTATTTTGGGCGATTCAGAGACGGTGTGAGTGAGGGAAGGACGGAGAGGGAGCAAGAGACAGAGAATCCCAAGCAGGCTCTGTGCTGCCAGCTGCAGTGCCCAACGTGGGACTTGATCCCATGAACCAAGAGTCGAAACCAAGAGTCAGATGCTCAACCGACTGAGGCACCCTGGTGCCTCTTGATGTTTTGTTTGTTTGTTTGTTTTTTAAGCAATTTTAAGCACCCTGTCCCAAAGGCACACAATAAACTGAAGCTGCAAGCGCCCTTCCCATTAAAAAAAAAAAAAGCTTCTCTAATATGGCACTTTTTTTGCACTATTAACATTTACATGAATCTCCAAGGAACCAACGGTGTGGAACGACCCCCAAACTATCTGACCATTCCCTTTTATAACAAAGCATGTTGGGGAGTAGAGGGACAGCCTGTGTTTGGACTAGATGTTCCATAGGGTCCCTCCAAGTATACTTGTCCCATGACGTATATTCTCCGTATACTGCCCTGCTCGCTAAACAGCCAATCTGTATTTATTTGGGGGTGTAGGAGCAGAGAGGAGATGACAGACTGGAGCTAAATCAGAGCCAACTATGGTCCCACCAGCTGGCCCTCCCGTAGCCTCAAGAGAGGATAGGGCTTGTAGCTGTTCTCGTAGGTACAATTCATGGAAGTGTGGGGAGGTGAAAGCAGAAAAAAACACGTTGGGAAGCAAATGCCACCCACCCTCTCTCGCATACACACACCTTGAGGTTGAATGAGTAGAAAAGAGGGAACTACATGTGTGGAAAACTGCTCAGAACAAAATCCGAGCAATTAGACATGTAAACAGCTCCCTGCAAAATTCAAGTAGAGGTGCTTTGGCCAAATGCTGATATGCAGTCAACTTTCTAAAGGTCCATAATCAATGCGTGTCTTTAAAAATATCTAACGACCCTTTCCAATCCATCTTACTACTAAAATCTTTTCCAAATGTTGATACAGAGTGTGTGTGTGTGTGTGTGTGTGTGTGTGTGTATGTGTGTGCACACACACAGATACATACACACCTTCCCGTTTAGAAAGGTAATCTATCACTGCCCATCGTATGGCATTTGAGACTTTCCCTGCCTCGGCCATGCCGTGTCTCTTCAGTTTCTCAACATTCCTGCTGCTAAGTCCTCAAGTTCAAGCAGGTTCAGCCTCTCACTATGCACTTTCCTCCCTCAAACCTTTTCTCCTTCCTCTGCAACCTCTGTTCTGGCAACCCCCATCCACGTTCCACCTGAAGTCTTATTTCAATGCAGGGTTTGAACCCATGAACCATGAAATCGTGATCTGAGCCAATATTAAGAGTTGGATGCTTAACTGACTGAGTCACCCAGGCATCCCTCAAGTATTCCTTTTTAATAATGCCAAGCAATGTTTGAATTTCAAAAAACCTTTTTTTTTTAAAGCTTATTTATTTATTTTGCGAGAAAGAGAGAGCATGAGCAGGGAGGGGAGGCAGAGAGAGAAGGAGAGAATCGCAAGCAGACTCCATGCTGTCAGCTCAGAGAGCAACACAGGGCTCGATCTCACAAACCAGGAGATCATGACCTGAGCTGAAACCAAGAGTAGGACACAACTGACTGAGCCATCCAGGCGCCCCTCCAAAAATTCTTTTAGAAGTTTCTCAAAACAACTTTGTTTTTGGTGGTGGGGGGGGGGTCATTACTTACTCAATAAATTTGGACTCTACAAACAGCACATTATTTTCTTTCCCCAATTTCTTAAAGAAATAACCTACAGGCTGCTAGCTAACTAGCTAATAAAAAAACATGTAGCCTGTTTTTAGAAGATCTGTCATTCAATGTTACCTCTCTTGTGACTTTAAATTTTGTATTTCACATAGAAAATGAGAAAGATAGGGGCGCCTGGGTGGCTCAGTCGGTTAAGTGTCCAACTTTGGCTCAAGTCACGATTTCACGGTTCATGAGTCAGAGCCCCGCGTCGGGCTCCATGCTGGCAACGCAGAGCCTGCTTGGGATCCTCTCTCTCTATCTCAAAATAAATAAAACTTTAAAAAACATTTTTTTAAAAAAACGAGAGGGGTGCCTGGGTGGCTCAGTCAGTTAAGCGTCGGACTTCAGCTCAGGTCACGATCTCACAGTCCGTGAGTTAGAGCCCCACGTCGGGCTCTGTGCTGACAGCTCAGAGCCTGGAGCCTGCTTCAGATTCTGGGTCTCCCTCTCTCTCTGCCCCTCCCCTGCTCATGCTCACTCACTCTCTCTCTCTCTCTCAAAAATAAACATTAAACATTTTTTTAATAAAATAAAAAAACAAGAAAGCTCTGCCTACAAGATATAGAAGTTAGAAAGGAGACTATGTAGGCAGGAACCAAAGTACATTTGCTTATATTTACGTCAAGCACCTCCGAAATAAAACACTGATAACCAGTGACATTGGCTCCCCCTGCACAGGAAATGGGTGGTTGGGGACAAGGGAGGCAGGGAGGCTTTTCAGTGCATATGCCTTTGTACTCTGAATTTTAAACCAGATGACCACATTCCTAATTCAAAAATAAACAGACAAAATTACAATGCTTATTCAAAAAGCGAAAAATAACCCTTACGACGTCCTTCACATGGACGTGGGGGGCCTAAGTGTCAGGCGGGAGGGTCAGGACAGATGAAACAAGGCAGGGGCATCTCCTGCAGCACGACACCCCCGGCCTTTGGCACGGCATTCTGCCAAAGGCACTGGTTACACGATAATGAGCCTATAAATCACCCGATAAAACGCCTATCAGTGGCCTTGCCTCTGATAGAGGAATCTTGTTTTTCCTTTCTTATAATGCAATAGAAATTGCAGTGTTGCAGGCTGGCTGGCTTCGGAGCTGGACAGATGCCAGACCCACCCCTTGGTGACTGTGCAAACCCAGATAAGAGTTAACCGCTCAGGGCCGGAGCTTCCTCACCAGGCAAATGTGGACAGTGATGTCCCGAGGAGCAACTAAAGATAACTTACGTAAAGTGACCAGCTGCCAGCACTCACTTACAAATGGGAGACCAGGAGCCCAGAAACCACCACAGGGGGAGGCTTGATGAGTTCCCCGGTCTTTGCCCTTCCCCCAAAGAAACCTCCCTGGCATAAATACCGCTACCCCCAACCCCACTCGAGTCAGTTCCTGGCCAAGAACAAGGAAATCTGGGGACCTTCCCTGAGGGGGTCCCACTGAGGCTTGCGTTATCCTGGCTCCAGGGGGCCCAGGGCAATTCCAGGTCCAGCTTGGGGTTCGCTCATTCTGGGGAGATCTGATCTTGGGAGGAAACATGGCAGCCACCGAGCCTGGGGTGAGTAGGGGAAGACAGAAAGGAGTGCAAGAATGTAATCCTAGTATTTCCCTACCTACTGCCTTTTCTAAACTTGCAGAAGGAGGCTCTAGAATTTGGGAGCCCGGGGAGCAGCATTTAGATGTGCAGTTAGTACATATACACACATAGTACATACAGGTATCCGGGAGGTTACACAACATGAAAACTAAGCTGAGGAACAGAGTCAGTCCCACTTCCATGGAGCTCACCAGAAATTCTCCAAGGGATCATAGGCATGATTTATTGAGCACCTACTGTTTGCCAGGCACGGTGCTAGACGCTTTATCTTCATTTTCCCTGCAAAGTTAGATTACTGTGTCCTTTTTACAGATGAGGAAAACAAGGCTAGTATATTCAACCTGCGAGAGGTCATAGCGCCAACCACCGGGTGAGGATTTGAACTCAGGTCTGAGCGCCCACCGGCTTTCAAAGGCACCTCTCAAAGGGAGTGCCACACTGAGGGTCTGAGAGCTGGACCAGCAGCAGTCACCCACAGGACACGCGGCCTTTCCCAGGAGCTCGTGCCGAAGATTCCGGGTCCCCTGGTGTGGGAGGCTGAATGACAACATCCTAATCCCCAGAATCCGTGAGTGTTCCCTCATACGATGGCAAGAGGGACTCTGCAGATGTGATTGAGTTAAGGATCTTGAAATGGGGAGATTATCCTGGATTATCCAAGCCAGTCTGATGTCATCACAGCGTCCTCATAAGAAGGAGGCAGGAGATTCGAATGAGTGGGAGGGGATGTGTCATGGGAGCAAGAGAGGTTGGAGTGATGTGAGAAAGCAGTCACCAGGGAATGCAAGCAAGGCAGCTTCTAGAAGCTGGAAAGGTAAGTGGATTCTCCCCTGAAGCTTCCAGAAGGAACACAGGCCTGTCAGCACCTTGAATTCAGACTTCTCACCTCCAGAACTGCTCAGAGAATAAGTCTGTGTTGCCTTAAGCCACCAAGTCTGTGATAATTTGTTTCAGCAGCCATAAGAAACTCACAAGGCAGAAGATGCTTCCTGTCAGAGGGAGGGATATTTACAGGCTCTTGGGTGGCAGTGACCACAGTATGCAGTGACTCACGGAGGACCCACGCCTTATGAGCCACGGAGAGGCTCAGCTGGAAACAGGTGCTCATGGAAGGACCAAGGCACTCGTGATTGTCACTTCCGGAGCCCACGGCAGTGACTGGGGACCTTGGGCCCCACAGAGGCCAGACTACAAAGGGAAAGGGATGTCAGCCTTCAGGTCCCTCCCTCTCCACCTGAGGACAGCCACCTGCTGTGAGAATTTATCCGCACCTTCACTGCATAGCTTCTCACTTCTGCTGTCACTCCCAGACCCTGTATCATCTCAGGGGCAGGTGCTGACATATCCCAAAAGGGTGGGAGCCAGCGCTATATCATGAGACCCAGAGGTGGACCACAGGGGAGACCTGGGGACCCTGTGACCAGCTGGCAGGGCAAACATTCGCCTGCAGCTACTTCCATGGTAGAAGCCAGCACAAGGGCCACCTGGGTGGCTCGGTCAGTTAAGTATCCGACTTCAGCTCAGGTCATGATCTCACGATCTCATGGTTTAGGAGTTCGAGCCCTGCATGAGTTCAAGCCCCACCTCAGGCTACCTGCCATCAGCACAGAGCCTGCTTGAGGTCAGAGCCTCTGTCTCTGTCTCTCTCTGCCCCTGCCCTGCTCACGCTCTCTCTCAAAAATAAATAAAGAGTAAAAAAAAAAAAAAAAGAAAGAAAGAAAAAAGCAGCAGCAGCCAACACAAAACAGAAGAGCTGTGGGGAACAGGGAATATACATGGCCAAATACCAACTCAGTCATAGGAGTTAGGAAAAGACAGTGGTGTTGTCTCCTGGCCCGTATGGCATCTCCCTGAAGTGTCCTTTGACTTGATTATGGTGGGGGGGGGGGGGGGGACAAACATTTTCATATTAATCATATTTTACATTAAAATGAACACAGACATGGGGCACCTGGGTGGCTCAGTTGGTTAAGCATCTGACATCGGCTCAGGTCACGATCTCAAAGTTCGTGGGTTCGAGCCCCACGTCGGGCTCTGTACTGATGGCTCAGAGCCTGAAGCCTGCTTCGGATTCTGTGTCTCCCTCTCTCTCTGCCCCTCCCCCATTCATGCTCTGTCTCTCTCTGTCTGAAAAGTAAACATTAAAAAAACATTTAAAAAAATGAACACAGACATATCTGGAACTGAATACAAAGTCTGCATGAACTTTTAAAAGAAGAGATTTCCTACTACAGACCATGTCCCTAGATACTCCCTCTGTCTCCCAAAGTACGCATTCCCTTTTCGTTGTCCTTAACAAACGTGTCAGAAGAAAGTCCGAGAAGCCTGGTTTAGGGAAAAGTGCCAAACACTGGAGCCTTCCCAGCTGTGTCTGACTCCTGGGGTGGCCGGCAGTTAGCTGTATCACGTTAGTTACGGAATATATATTATATATTGTTAATATATATGCTCATATATAGTTACATAATATATACTATATAACATGTGTAGTATATAACATATAATATGTAATACACATACTATATGTTATATAGTATTATGTTATATAATGTTATATAACAATACCTATACACATACATGTATTTTACACGTATACATGTTAGGTCAGTCATGTCTCTAGGCCTGTTTCCTCATCTGTACAACAGAAATAAGAACTCATACTAGTTTTGACTAACGGGCTTCCCTGCGCTCAGAAAGGAAGTAATTCAGGACCCCAAAGCCTGGAGGCAGAACACGGCCCTACTGGGCAATGAACCGCCCGCTCAGGATGCCGGCTCTTCAATGGCAACTTGTCTACCCCACCAGTCAGGGCTCAGGCCAGCCGGTGGCCGTCATCAAGCACAGGGCCCCAGAACGGGAACCAGAGAGGGGCATTCTGGGGCTCAGGGTCGTTTTGGGAAGCCTCTCTGTTGACGAAGATGCCACAGACACCAGTCAGCTCTGCTCCTTCTCTCCTGGTTCTCCCAGCGGAAAGCGTGAGCTACTTAACGGTAATGCTGGGCGCTCAAAACACACAGCTGGACAAACGCTTTGGACAACGGGCATTATTTTTAATAACGTGAAACACGTATCTACCCTAGAGCCCAGAAATTCCACTCCTAGAAACGTAACTGAAGGGAAATGAAAACCTATGTCTACACAGAAGACCTGAATGTGAATGTTCACAGCGACTTTTTTTTTTTTTATACAGTTAGCTCCAAACTGGAGACAACGCAATGTCCCTGAGCAACTGAGTGGATAAACATATTACGCTACACCCCCAAAATAGGCTATTCGACAATAAAAAGAAACAAACCAATCAGACATGCAACAATGTGGAGAGATCTCAAAAAATATTACCCTGAGTGAAAGAAGCCGTATGCAAAGGGGTACATCCTATGTGATTCTAATTATAGGCAACCGTAAAACAGACGAAAGCAAGCTATCGTGACAGAAAGCACATCGCTAGGTGCCTGGGCTGGGAGGGCGGAGTAGGGACCACAAGGTCACACGGGAAACCTTTTGGAATCGTGGGAATGTTTCATATTTTCAGACTGGGGTGGTGTTAAGTAGATAGATATATTTATTAAAGCTCATCCACTGTACAATGAAAACGAGTGCATTTTGTTACATGTAAACAACACCTCAACAAATAGAAAAAATTGAGAGACAGAAGGGGGAGTAGGGTGGTGGAGAGAAGAGATGGAGGGAGAGAGGGAGGGGGAAAAGGGAGGGGAAAGGGAGGGGAGAGGGAGGAGGGCGGGTGGGAGGGAAACGGGGAGACAGAGAGGTGTCTGATGTCTTCGATGGCACGTTCCATTTGGGTAAGGCCAACGCATCATTTTCCCTTCTCCTAAAATCCTTCCCACAATTGTTCCCATGCTCGCTAAGAAACAGACTTTCATCCCAAAGGAAACCGTGGCAACACTGATTTCTTTGTTTTTTAAAGGAGGGTAGAAGACCTCCAGCCTTTGGACACATTAAAGACAGCAAAGACTTCATGGAAGGCGACGCCCCAGAGAGGACACCGTACAAACTATGACACTGAAACAGACACAATGCCTGGGCCGACATTCGACTAGCACACAACACTCACAGTGGAGGTAGGAAAAAAAAAAAAAAATTAAACACGGATTTATCAGTCGGCAAGTAGTTGTTGGCCTGAGATTCCCAAGTATCTCCTCATCACCCAGGACCCCTCCCCACCTCCTCATGGTCCAGCAGTTTGGTGGCTTGGCAGCTACCAGACCAAGACCCTACTCTTAGCCCCACGGTGGCTTTTGTATGGTAGGTTGGTGCCCGGCCATATTGGATGGGGAAATATTTCAAAAGCCCTCCTCCGCCTGAACAATATAAATTACGAATAATCGGCAAGCATACGGTGATCAAAAGAACATGCATTTTGTCAGAATGGAGTCGTGTCAGTGGAAAAAACCCACAGAAGTGGGATGTTTTTAGTCATATGCCATGTAACACACTTCAGGGATTTTTCCACTTGGAAGCGCTTTGACCCGAATTGCAGACTTGTATCTTGCTTCCAGACCAACATTTTAAATGAAGGGAAGGGGAGGGATCTCGGAAGAACAGAAAGAAAACCACGTCTGGGGACTGGAGGCCAAGGATGAGATGTGGGAGCATGAGAGGCCCTCAGAGAGAAACAGAGCCCCCCTCTTCTGCGGGGCCAAGGGAACCCAGCTCTCCACCCTATTAAATAAAGTGAGATGAGAGAGAGCCCTGTTTGTCAGTCCTTATAACAATTAGTCATTGATGCTCAAGTATTGGGGACGCGGACAGACAACAATGGTGTTCTGTCCAATATCTTCAGCAAGGATTAATTCTCCTTAACAGGTGTCTGGAGAGCCAACCCCAGCATCGTGCACTTGTGCAGACCAGCGGTTGTGCTGCTGAAGAAAATAATTTCAGGTTTCAAATTTCTTTATGTGAAAGAGGGAACCTTTTAATGAGGATTGTCTGCCTACAGAGGTTAGCCTTGAATGAGGTTAGAGACTCACTGTGCCTTAATAATATAAATTTGAATCTTCAGGGCATAAAAAAAAAAGGGAAAAGAAGGCTGTTAGAAAATAAAGGAGAGTTGGCCGATATGACTTCAGGTACAAGGGGAAGACTTGTTTGGACCCTGATTTGAGAAAGCTAACCGTGAGATGACATTCTACAATCAAAGAAACCTGAATGTGAACTGTGTGGTAGGTAAAAGCAGGGAATTTTGTTAATGGTTATGGGTCCCAGGGTGAGTTGGTGGCTATTTAGAAAGGCAAGAAAGAAAGCAAAGGGAGGAAGGAAGGAAAGAGAAAGGAAGAAGGAAAGAAAGAAAAAAGGAAAGAAAGAAATCAACAGATGCTACGTTAGGTATTTACAGGTGGAATGTCAGTACTCTGGATGGTCTGACACTGTTTGAAATTTCACAGAAACATTAACAATCTGAAAACGGAAGTAGGAAAACAGTTCATTTAGAACAAGGCCGAGAAGGATGAAGTGCTTCAAAATAAACTTAAGAAGTAAACTTGCACTCTGAAAACTAAGCAACACTGTTGAAAGAAATTAGCAAAGATATAAGTAATGGAAGGACTTCCTGGGTCCTTGCGGCAGAAGGCTTCATATTGTTAAGATGGAACGCTGTCCAAATTGATCTACGGATTCAATATAATTTTGACCGAAATCCCAGCTACCTGTTTTGTAGAGATTGGCCAGCTGATCCTAAAATTCATATGGTAAGGCACCCAGAACAGTAAAAACAATCTTAATAATTTATTTTTTTATCTTAGAGAGAGAGAGAGTGTGTGTGTGAGCAGAGGAGGGGTAGAGGAAGACAGAGAGAGAATCTCCATGCCATGCGTGGAGCCTGACATGGGCTCTATCCCACAACCCTAGGATCATGACCTGAGCCGAAATGAAGAGTCAGACGCTCAACTGACTGAGCCACCCAGGCTCCCTGAACAGTAGAAACATTCTTCAACAAGAACAAAGCTGGAAGACTTGTAATTCACGATTTCAAACTTACTACAAGGCTATAGTAATCAAGATGCTGTGGTAATGGCATAACCATGGGCAAATCGATCAACGGCATAGAACTGGGAATTCAGAAATAAACCTGCACATGTATGGTTAATTCATTCTCAACAGGGGTGCTTAAGGGCATTCAATGGGGAAAGAATAGTTTTTCAAGTAATCCTGAGACCACCATATATCCACATGCAAAGAAGCTGGGTGTTTAGCTTGTACCCTATGCACAAATTAACTCGAAATGGATCAAAGACCTAAACGTAGGAGCTAAAAATATAAAACTTTCAGAAGGAAACACAGGAGTCAAACCTTGAGACCTTGCAATAGCAGACTTTGACAGTAGCGTCTGAAATACGTGAGCTTGAACCTCATTTCTGCCATTTTCTTGCTGTGGCCAAGTGGGTGGCCTGATTTCCCTGAGCCTCAAAGGGAACAAAGATACGATCATCATCACGGCGCTGTTAGAAGAACTATACCAGGCACCGCTCTCCTGACAGCTCCCAGAATATGAACTCAACGCCAGCTAACTGTTGGGCACGTTCTCAGTACAAGAACATGTAAGCTACAGAGTGAAGCTATAAGTGGACTTGGGTGCTAGGGTTAAAATCATGTCATTTCAAGATTTAAAAAAAGAACTTCCAATTTACAAAGCTCGGTTTGAATTGTCTGCAAGAGGTCGTTTTCAGGAGATCTGTAGCACAGAGCAGCTTTCAAGTTTTAAAGGCCCCAAGGGACACTTGGGTGGCTCAGTCGGTTAAGCGTCTGACTTCGGCTCAGGTCCTGATCTCACAGTTTCGTGAGTTCGAGCCCCGCGTCGGGCTCTGTGCGGACAGCTCAGAGCCTAGAGCCTGCTTCGGATTCTGGGTCTCCCTCCCTCTCTCTGCTCCTGCCCCGCTCACACACTGTCTCTCTCTCTCTCAAAAATAAATTAACATTTAAGAAAAAAATTTTAAAGGTCCCAAGAGTGGCACGCGGGAATCCTCTGGGTTGAATTCCACCTGAAGACGTTGCTTGTGGAGCACCCGGTGTTTTAAAAATTTTTAAATGTAGATGCTTTTACATGGGTTACTTCACCTCAGTGAACCACACGCTCCACCATTCCCTATCATCTAACCTCGAGCCCACCCCACTTATTTGTATCATTACCTGGTTCCTGAAGGGGATTACGTTTCTCAACTCTGTGTCAAACACTAGCACATCTCTGTTAGTTAACCAACCTTCTTCCTACAAAGTGTGAAGAGCCTCTCTTCTTTTAAAAGTCTTTTTAGGGGCACCTGGGTGGCGCAGTCGGTTAAGCGTCCGACTTCAGCCAGGTCACGATCTCGCGGTCCGTGAGTTCGAGCCCCGCGTCAGGCTCTGGGCTGATGGCTCAGAGCCTGGAGCCTGTTTCCGATTCTGTGTCTCCCTCTCTCTCTGCCCCTCCCCCGTTCATGCTCTGTCTCTCTCTGTCCCAAAAATAAAATAAACGTTGAAAAAAAAATAAATAAAAGTCTTTTTATTTTTATTTAATTTTAATTTATTTTTAAAGTTTTTTTTTTTTATTAAAAAAATTTTTTTAAGAGAGAGAGCGCATGAGAGCGTGTGCACACAGGGGAGGGGCAGAGGGAAAGGGAGAGAGAGAATATCAAGCAGGATCCACACCCAACACAGAGCCCAACAGAGGGCTTGATCCCAAGACCCTGAGATCTTGACCTGAGCCGAAATCAAGAGTCGGACGTCCAACAGACTGAGTCGCCCAGGTGCCCCTGAATATGTGTTTAGATATCTTTACTAATGTAAAATATGAAGTTCTAAACTAGATGAAAGGATAACATAGACCAGTGCTGCCCCAGTAGAAATGTGACAAGAAATGCAAGCCACATGTGTGATTTTGAAGTTTCTAGCAGCCACATGAAAAATGTAAAAAGAAACAAGGGATTTTGATAACACCTTTTGTAGTCTACTGCATCCAGCATATTATCAGCATGTAATCAGTATAAAAGTTTGAGATGCTTTACCTTCTTCCCACCCACGTCTTTGAAATCTGGCGTGTGTTTTATACTTACTTACATCTCAGCTTGGAATGGCTACATTTCAAGGGCTCAATAGCTCCATGTAGCCCCTGGGCTCCTGAACTGGGCAGAGAGAGATACAGCCAACAATAAATCATGCAGTATAAGACCTTAAGGGGAGGAGGGTCTTCTGCAGGAAGAGAATATCTACGTTGGAAAGTACTGAAGTGGCAGATTCTGGGGCTTTGGTGGTCCTGGTGGCGGCCATGGTCACGTCGACGCTTACGACGAGTGAAACTGAGACCACGTTACTCCAGGGCAGGGGGGGAGGGGAGGATATCCAGGGCTTCCATCTCTGCTGTTGTTTCCACTTGTATCCTTTGTATTCCATGCGTGCTGGGGGTGAGGTAGGGCAGGTTGAAAAAGAAGTAAACAGAACGGAATAGAAGGTGGGGTTGGTAGACCACCGTCCCTAATATTTATCGCTGCCTCAAGTCCTGGCCCCAACTCATCAATGGTTCTCAAGGTCCCCAGGCCAGGGAGTTGCCGGTGCGGGGATTTTTCCTGCCCTCCCTGACTTCGCCTCTCCAGCTTCTGAGGCAGCCTTCTCGAGCTCCCAAGAACAGGCCTTCTGCTCCTGCTATTCAAGGAATATTATGTTCTCCCAACTGTGATATTTTGGGCCTTTTTGGCAGGAGGTGGGATGGGCAGGGGTGGAAAAAACTCACGAATGTTCTCTGAACAAGGAACCAGTAAAGCACAGACATCTGGCTCCAGGATTTTGCTGGCTCCAGGGATGTCACCGTAAACCCACTAACACTAATTGCTTTCACGTCTGCTCCCATTTCTAGTGGAAATAAAATGCCTCTCTGGCTAATGGAAAATGAAACACCCAATGGCTGTTTGTTTACCATGTTACATAACAGCTCCCTGTACCTCCAGTCCTGCCCCCAGCCCTCATCCTGAAACCCTCTGAAGGATCTCTTGTCCAAGACCATAAGGACTCCACACATTAAGGGGAACAAGGCTCAGAAAGGATACCTGCATTCCTGCTAGGGCCCTAGAACCCCTTAATCCTAGACTAAATGGATGAGAGGGGAAGGAAGAAAGAAGAGAGACAGCAAAGGGAAGGAATGCTACTTTTTTTCCCAATGCGTATTTATTTAGTTTTTATTATTGTTTTTTAATGTTTTTTAATTTCTTATTATTTATTTTTTTATGTTTTTATTTTATTTTTGAGAGAGAGAGAGAGAAAGAGACAGAGCATGAGTGGGGAAGGGGCAGAGAGAGAGGGAGACACAGAATCCGAAGCAGGCTCCGGGCTCTGAGCTGTCAGCACAGAGCCCGATGTGGAGCTTGAACCCACGAACCGTGGGATCATGACCTGAGCCGAAGTCAGACACTTAACCAACTGAGCCACCCAGATGCCCCAATCCTACTTGTTTTTAATTCATGCTTCCATGAATATTTTGGGTCTCCTTACTTGACCTAAATACAAAGATCTGAACCTCAATTTCTGAAGTCAGTTTGACTGCCAAAGAAAAGAAAATATAGGTCCAGCTGAGACTGGGATTTAGGGAAATGGCTCTCCACCCACTGGGTCTAATACAGCTGTCCTTTAAAATGATTTACTTTTGGGGGCGCCTGGGTGGCGCAGTCGGTTAGGCGTCCGACTTCGGCCAGGTCACGATCTCGCGGTCCGGGAGTTCGAGCCCCGCGTCGGGCTCTGGGCTGATGGCTCAGAGCCTGGAGCCTGTTTCGGATTCTGTGTCTCCCTCTCTCTCTGCCCCTCCCCCGTTCATGCTCTGTCTCTCTCTGTCCCAAAAATAAATAAAACGTTGAAAAAAAATTTAAAAAAAAAAATAAAATAAAATAAAATGATTTACTTTTGTAAGTCACTGGACAGCCTTCTTTGACAGTCCTGTTCCAGCTTGGTTGACTGTGTTTACCCATTAATTACATAACGTGGTAATGAGTACTTTATCTATCTCCCACTGACCACTGGCAGGACTGCATCTTAAGCATCACTTTATGTCCAGTGCCTAGTGGCAAATCATAAGAGTAGTGGAGGCCCTGAGCTGTCCCTCCCCACCCCCAAGGATTGCAGTAACAGAACCATTTGTTGTTAGCTCGGCACGCGGTGGGCAAGAATAAAACTACATTTCCCAGTATCCTTTGCTGTTAAGTGTAGCCATATGACTAGGTTCCAGCCAATAGGGTATGAGTAGAAGTGTGATGTGTAGATTTCCCATGGTGCCATTCAACATTTCCCATCTTGCTGTGTGGATCCCGTGTTAGGCCACGTTGGCGAGGACAACACCCTAGGGATAGTAGAGCAACAAGACAGAGACCCCTGGATCCTGGATAACATAGCTGCCAGATGGCTTTCAGAGGGACTGTCATGTGGGGCAGAAATAATTATTTCAGATCTGGGTTACAGTAGCTGAAATTGTATGCTGAGGACTTATTTGTTGAAGAGGAGAAAGGAGAACACCCATACGAGAAATAATAATTCCACCGTGATGGTTATTTTGTAGGTCAACCTGAATGCACCACAGAGTACCCAGACATCTACTCAAACATTACTCTGGGTGGATCTGGGAGAGTGCTTCTGGATGAGATCAACATCTGAATTGGTAGACCGAGTAAAGCAGATAGTGCTCCCTGGTGAGGGTGGGCCTCATATAATCAGTTGAAGACCTGAATTAAAAACAAAAGGACTAAGTCTTTCCCTGCCTTTGGACTGGAACTGAAATATTGGCTCTTTTTTGGGTCTCAAACATGCCAGCTTTGGACTAGAACTCACACCACTGGCTCTCCTGGTCCCCAGGCTTTCCCACTTGGACTGGAACTATGCCATTCGCTCTACTGGGTTTCTACCCTGCTGACGGCAGATCTTGGAACTTCTCAGCCTCCATAACCATGTGACCCAATTCTTTTCTTCCTGGCAACCATGGGTCCGGCTAAAAGCTAATGGTTCTGCTCCTAGAGAGGAAGACAAGAACTGATTAGGGGGAGGGGAGGGATAGCCAGGGGTCTGTGCTATACCTGTAATTCACCAGGACCCGTGCTAGTGCTAGAGACGGTGATGTGTAATAAGATGCAGGCTTGCCCACGGCCAGTGGGAGAGAGACAAGGGATTGTGTAATTACACCATCTGTGACATCTCCCACTCTTTCTCTCTCTCTCTTTCTCTGCCCCCTCTCTATCTCTATCTCTCCTATCGGCTCTGGCTCTGTTTCTCTGGAGAACCTTGACTAATACACCTACGATTTGGCTTTCATTGTGGAGAGCCAGCATCCGGCTGATGAACAACCTCACATCCCCAACCGCTCTATGTGCCCCCGGGCTGCAAAGTGCCGTCTTCCTCATCACCTCCTTTTGCTATATGCTGTCTCCTCCCCCATGGCTGGATACAGAGCAGGGCCTCTTGACCAGATCCACTTAGACTCTTGGGATAAAGATCACATGAAAAACAAAGCCCTCTGTCGTGTCCCTTGGGAATGCCTTTGAGCCATTCGGTTACGACGGCTGAAAAAATGGTCCAAGACGGCCAAGTCCGAAGGGCTTATCTTGGAATCAAAACCTTCTTCGACGCAGAGACTGGGTTTTGTATAAACACCTTCTGCGAAGCTATGAAGTTCTATGTAGCAAACTTTAGGGAAAATTGAGATGAGATGGGGCTCGGGGGAGCAGCTATTACAACAGGGTTTATTTAGTCAGATGGTTTTTCCTGAGTCACTCCATTTCATCAGGAGAGAAGTGCAAACACAAACCCTCTGTCTAACGTCGACAGTGAGGAAATAAATAGGGCGACTCCAGCCCCAACCGCCTCCCTCCTCACATGCGCCCAACGGACTCGCCAAGATTGCCCAACCAAAGAGCGACAGTTGGACAGTTTGCAGAGTATCTCTTCCTGGGTCACCTCCCAAAGGATGGGAACGCTTGGCTTTGCTCCCAGGAAAACCGCCATCTGGCAAAGGTATGTGAGAAATGCGCCCTTCCCTACCGACCACTGCAGAAGAGAGTGGCCAAGAGCCCTTCAAAGTGGCGTTTGTCCCCCATGTGGAGAGTGTTTATGAACCGACACATTCTCTCTCTAGCTCCGGAAATAGCCGCCTGATCAGAACACAATTGAACGCGACCTTGGGCCCAGCTGTGGTAGGCAGAGGTTAATTTCCTTTCCCGCTCAGGGCAGGACCCAGTTCCAATTGTCTCGCTTTGCCTAATTAAATTTTCTGCACAATGTAGCAAGTACCTTATCTTGGACAGTGAGGCAAAAGCTCCCCCCTCGTTCCTCCCTGCGGTTTAAAGTGGAAGTTTGATAAAGGGCACATTTTGCCTTAAAAAAACACACACAAAGCAGCATTAATGGTGAGGAGAAAGTGCTTTTTCTACTGGTGGCTGTTATTCTGGTAAAAATTTATACTCGCCTATGAAGACCGCCCCCCCCCCCCCCGCCACGTGACCTGGCAGGATGGAAAGATAAAGCAGCCGCGTAAGGGAGCTCAGGTGAACGACTTAGGACCCGAAAGAAAGTAGGCCAGTGGGTTGAAATAAAATCCAGCCACGAGCAAACAAGAGGTTTAATAAACAGGAGACAATCTGCTGTCAGCACAGTCCCCGGGCCCTCTGCCCCTCAACGCTTCCCTGGCCAGCGGTACCCCACACTCACCTGGCTGAGACAGCTCTGGAAACGGAACAGAGGGGCTGATACATTTGCTCCCTTACATTTTCATTTATTTTGGAATGACTTTATGGCTCTTAGAAGAAAGGATCCATATTCCTTTCTTTTCTTTCTTTTTTTTTTTTTAATTAAGAAACGCAGAAAAATCTGAAAAGGGAAATGAAACTTGAAATCCCACCACCTGTCAAGAATCGATCAGGAAGTTAGGTGACTGTACCCCAGTCATCTCTTGACACACACACACGGGGAGGAAGACGGGAGCACACCCCGCACTATCTTTAATAAAGAGGATTTCATCATTTAAAAGTCAACAGACAGAAAAGAAGTGGAATGAAGCAGCATCTGCTGACTTTCCGAGATAATACAGATTTCCAGCCTGGCAGGATTCTGAAGGCGGGGCGAACGTCCAAGGCCAACTGAGGTAAGGGATATCAGAAAGGCAGATAACACAGGGATATAAAGCCCCAAACCCTAAGTGATTTGATGGTGTTTTCCTTGGCACTCTGGAGAGATGCCTTCAGCTGAGATAAGAGAACTCTGCTCTGGGAGCCCAGGGCCCGGGCTCTCACAGTGCGGCTGGCTCACCCCGGGTCCGGATAGATTTTCTGACCTCTGAAGAAGGGAACATCGGGGCACCTGAGTGGCTCAGTCGGTTGAGCCTCCGACTTTGCCTCAGGTCATGATCCCACAGCTTGTGAGTTCGAGCCCCACGTCAGGCTCTGTGCTGACAGCTCAGAGCCTGGAGCCTGCTTCTGCTTCTGTGTCTCCCTCTCTCTCTGCCCCTAACCCACTCACATTCTGTCTCTGTCTCTCTCAAAAATAAATAAACATTAAAAAAAGTTAAAAAAAAAAAAAAAAAAAAAAGAAGGGAACGTCTACCTAGCACCCGGTGAATCCAGAAGGCAACAACGAAGTGTGGGAAGAAGGATGGGAGTCACCTAACATGCCGGCAGGAGAAAAGTGGGAACCAATTGGGAAGCTCAGAATTAGTGTCAGGGGAGTCCCTGGACAGGCCAATGGAGGTCTGGCACTTGGGATCAAAGAAGAGAAAGAAGGAAGAAGGAGAGCATAGGAGAAAGAACCAAAGCCTTACCTACCCCAAACGCCACCCCCACCCTCTGCCTCAGGGAACTAAGGCCAAGTAATTATTCACACAGCAGAGCAGTGTAACTGCCAGGAGACAGTGGGCAATGCTTTCAAAGTGACTGGGACCTCCTACATCACAGCCTGGGGAAGCCTTGAGCTCTCCCACAGGAAGAGCCCAGGGCCCTACAAACAGCTGAGTGTGTCTGCAGTCCTGTAAGCTTGCTGTCACTGTCTGACAGCACTGGCAGAAGGAAAGAAGGAAGGAAGGAAGGAAGGAAGGAAGGAAGGAAGGAAGGAAGGAAGGAAGGAAAAGGAAAGAAAGGAAGGAAGGGAGGAGAGGAGGGAGGGAGGGAGGGAAGAAGGAGGGAGGGAGGGAAAGAAGGAAGGAAGAAAGGGAGGGAGGGAGGGAGGGAGGGAGGGAAGGAAGGAAGGAAGGAAGGAAGGAAAGAAGGAAGGAAGGAAAGAAGGAAGGAAGGAAAGAAGGAAGGAAGGAAGGAAGGAAGGAAGGAAGGAAGGAAGGAAAAGGAAAGAAAGGAAGGAAGGGAGGAGAGGAGGGAAGGAGGGAGGGAAGAAGGAGGGAGGGAGGGAAAGAAGGAAGGAAGAAGGGAGGGAGGGAAGGAAGGAAGGAAGGAAGGGAGGGAGGGAGGGGAGGGGAGGGGAGGGGAGGAAGGAAGGAAGGAAGGAAGGAAGGAAGGAAGGAAAGGGGAGGGGAGGGGAGGGGAGGAAGGAAGGAAGGAAGGAAGGAAGGAAGGAAGGAAAGGGGAGGGGAGGGGAGGGGAGGAAGGAAGGAAGGAAGGGAAGGAGGGAAGGGAGGAAGGGAGGAAGGGAAGGAGGAAGGGAGGAAGGACGGAGGGATGGAAGGAAGGAAGGAAGGAGGGAGGGAAGGAATGGAGGAGAGGAGGGAGGGAGGGAGGGAAGGAAGGAAGGAAGGAAGGAAGGAAGGAAGGAAGGAGGGAGGGAGGGAAGGAATGGAGGAGAGGAGGGAGGGAAGGGAGGGAGGGAGGGAGGGAGGGAAGGAAGGAAGGAAGGAAGGAAGGAAGGAGGGAGGAAGGGAAGGAGGGAAGGAGGGAGGGAGGGAGGGAAGGGAGGAAGGGGCCAGCAGAAGGAAGGCTCCAGGCAAACTCAGACCTTGGATCGGAGAAAACAGCTGTGAAAACAGCAGGCTCCAGCCCTGACTGGATCAAACCCAGGGCTGTAGGGCCTGCCTCCTCTATTACCCAGCGAGGACCCACACAGACGTCAGCTGGCCGTCCGCATGCGGTCGTGACTCGCGGCCTGCTCACACGCAATGATAGAGTGTCGCCTGGACGATCCCCTTCCCACAGGGGAAGGCCTGTTGTCGCAGACTGTGAGGGGCACTAGGCATGAGCATAAAAGAGTACCCCGGTATCTCCTTCTCTTTGATGAGCTGGGACCAGGCCTTTCCCCAACCTATCCGGTGACATCACTTCCAGTGAGAAAAGTAGGGGAAGCCTTTGCCTCTGCGTGGACTCTGAACACGGCTTCGGAGTCAGGCTGACCAGTCTCAGTGTTCTAGCTGTTGGAGTCAAAGTCTTTCCATTCCCTGTGCCTCCGTTTCCTTGTCCGTGAGATGAGGGAAATACCAATCGCCACCTTAGAGCTGCTGCAGAGGACATGGTGCTCACAAAGTGCCAAAAGCCATTCCAATAGAGAGTAAGGCCACCCTGACCATTACCATCAGTGCCCAAGTGTTATGGGCTAAATCGTATCCCCCAAAATTCATGTTTTGTGTTGCTAAGCCCAGGACCTCAGAATGTGACCATATTTGGAGATAAGGTCTTTATATATATATTTTTTATGTTTATTATTTTTGAGAGAGATAGCATGAGCGGGGGAGGGGCAGAGAGAGAGAGGAAGACGGAGAATCCAAAGCGGGCTCTGAGCTGTCAGCACAGAGCCCGACGTGGGGCTCGAACTCATGAACCGCGAGATCATGACCTGAGCCGAAGTCGGACGCTCAACCGACTGAGCCACCCAGGCACCCCTGGAGAGAAGGTTCTTTTAAAAAAAATTTTTTTTTTAACGTTTAATTTATTTTTGAGACAGAGAGAGACAGAGCATGAACGGGGGAGGGGCAGAGAGAGAGGGAGACACAGAATCGGAAGCAGGCTCCAGGCTCTGAGTCATCAGCCCAGAGCCTGACGTGGGGCTTGAACCCACGGACCGCGAGATCGTGACCCGAGCTGAAGTCGGACGTTTAACCGACTGAGCCACCCGGGTGACCCGAGAAGTTTCTTTTAAAGAGGTAATTAAGGTAAAGGAAGTCATTGGGGCCCTAACCCACTATGACTGGTGTCCTTGTAAGAGAAAGAGATTAGGACACAGACACACTCGGAGGGAAGACCCCGGGAGGGCACAGGGAGAACCTGGCCGTTTTCAAGCCAAGAAGGGAGAAGCCTCAGGAGAAACCAGCCCTGCCGACACCCTGACCTTGGACTTCCAGCCTCCAGAGCCGTGAGCGCACGAACTCTGCTGTTTAAGCACCACCCCCGGTCTGCGGTCTCTCGTGACGGCCGCCCACACAGACTGATACACGCCAAGGTTGTCCGTTATTCTCAGCAGAGCTGATGCCCACCCAGCATGCACCACTGTCGAAGCGGGGCCAGCGTCACATCCGGGTGGGGATATCGCCTCTAAAATATTTCAAGTGCTTTCAGCATCCGCCCCTCCACACACTCGTTGGTCTTGGATGGTGAGGGAATCAGCCTGGGCTGCAGAAATCAGCAAGAACATGCCTGCTTCCTGCCCGCCTCCCCCCGCCCCCCCCTTTCCTCCTGCCTTCCCTCCTGGGCTCGCACAGCTCGGTGCCACCAGCCCCCTCCTTCCTCTGAGGCATGTGCCTGGTGACAACGTGCTCTTCTGCAGGGGGGCTCCTCTGAGCAGAGCCGTTGCTGGGCCCTCACCTGAGAAGCCCCACGGGGACGCTGTCTGAGGACTAGGCCAGGGTTGCCACGACAACAAGCACGCTCGCTCTTCGCTGGGCCCCCCGTTCGGTCTTTCCAGCGGTGGCAGCGGCATCCAGGGTGCACACAAGAAGCCCAGAGAGATGTCACCTGTGAAAGGAGTTGTGTCAGAGCACCAGGTGGGCCTACGCCCTTGGCTCTGTCATGGAGGTAGCCTTTCCCGACATGTTCCCCTGCAATGTCTGCACCCAACACTAAGTGCCACTTTGATGTGACATTCTCTTTTTTTTTTATTTAGAATTTTTTTAACGTTTATTTATTTTTTTAAATTTTTTTTTTCAACGTTTATTTATTTTTGGGACAGAGAGAGACAGAGCATGAACGGGGGAGGGGCAGAGAGAGAGGGAGACACAGAATCGGAAACAGGCTCCAGGCTCTGAGCCATCAGCCCAGAGCCCGACGCGGGGCTCGAACTCACGGACCGCGAGATCGTGACCTGGCTGAAGTCGGACGCTCAACCGACTGCGCCACCCAGGCGCCCCTGCGTTTATTTATTTTTGAGAGAGAGAGAGAGAGAGAGAGAGAGAGAGAGAGCGTGAGCAGGGGGAGGGCAGAGAGCGAGGGCGACCCAGAATCCGAAGCGGGCTCCAGGCTCCGAGCCGTCAGCCCAGAGCCCGAAGCGGGGCTCGAACCCACGGACCATGAGATCGTGACCTGAGCCGAAGTCGGACGCTCAACCGACGGAGCCACCCAGGCGCCCCGTGACATTCTCTTTCTCGTAAGGTTGCTGGCTGCACAACTCGGTGGAATATATTTGCCCATGGTGCCCTGGCCCCCTTCATGCCCTCTTGGGTAGCAGGAGGAAGGAATGCAAGGGACCCATCAGTCTTAAAAATGCGCCCGGGGACAGCCGCCAGAGGGTTAGGTCACCCACTCACCACGGGCTGTTCAGCCTGGCACTGGCCTCCATTTTTGCCCCTGCCACCGAGGTATACGTGACAGGCAGTAAGTATGCATTCCTCATCCAAAGATAATCTACAACAGAAGTCGGATCCAAGAATAACCAATAAAACCCTTTCTAATGGAAGGTAACCGCCGTGGCATCCCTCCGGAAGGGCAGGGTACTACTCCCAGATGGCTATAATTTAGCTCCTTTCCTCTCCTCATCTAAGGTGAGCCAAGGGTGAGGCAAGCTGAAAAGAATGCCTGAGCATTCTTTGACCAAAATAGGAGGGGGAAAAAAAAAAACCCAAAACAAACTGAAGCACGTACTGTCCCTTCCCTCCGCGGCTGCACCAGCTACCTCTCCCCGGCTCGTCGGGCAGCCCGCGCTCCTTCTCAAACAAGCATGTGGGCTAATCGACCAACAGCAGCAAAGCAGAAACAACCCGGCAGATCAGACCCCACATGCTGCCTGTGGGGGGGTTTGCTTGCCCTGCCAAGCAAACCAGGTTCAACGTCAGAGCTCATTTGGTTCTGTCTTTCGAACAGATTCCTGAGAACAGCAGTCATCTCAGGAATTACACAGCACAAAACACCCAATATGGGGCGCCTGGGGGGCTCAGTCGGTTAAGCGTCCGACTTCGGCCCGGGTCACGATCTCAAGGTCCGTGAGTTCGAGCCCCGCGTCAGGCTCTGGGCTGATGGCTCGGAGCCTGGAGCCTGTTTCCGATTCTGTGTCTCCCTCTCTCTCTGCCCCTCCCCCGTTCATGCTCTGTCTCTCTCTGTCCCAAAAATAAACGTTGAAAAAAAAAAAAAAATTAAAAAAAAAAAAAAATAACAAAATAAACCACTCAATATAAAGAGGCCAATATAAAATGCATAAGAACGCCATGTCCCTGACAACTCTCCCAAAAGTCTGGTTCTAAGAGTCTATAGATGATGTTCTCCTCTCCTTTACAGATAAAGGCTTTAATAACAGCCCAATGCAAGCTTCCTCCGTCTCCAGAAGTCTGCTACGTACCAGGCAGGCTACTCTGTCCCCTAGTCAGGCTAAAGGGCATTAAACCACTTCCAAGTGCCCAATAACATGCCAAGTGCTGTGGGGAAATTGGAGAAAAACCAACCATGGGCCCCTTTCCTTAGCATCTTGCAATCTGGAGGGAAGAAAAGATGTGCATATTTGGAAATGACTCGAGATGGCAGTACGGTCCCGCTGGATGGAGTGCCAGATTGTGTGACGCAGATCTGTGAGTGCTAGAAGAATCCGGAGAGGGCCAGAGTCAGCCAGCCCCACTGC
Source organism: Lynx rufus (assembly GCF_022079265.1). NCBI lineage: Eukaryota > Metazoa > Chordata > Mammalia > Carnivora > Felidae > Lynx > Lynx rufus. The sequence continues at coordinate 131,096,077 of NW_025814878.1, forward strand.
AAACCCAATCGACTGAACAAGACTGACTCAAGAGGCCAAGAGCTGAGCTGTTTGCCTTAAATAGAAAGCTCACGGTGATCACGGCTCACTCGGGCGGGGCACGCTGCCTAGCTTGGGGCTGAAGCAAGCAGGTCTGAGAGTCGCTCTATGTGGGTTCAGTTCCTGGCCCCCGCCCCCCACTCGCTGGATGTGTAGCCCTGGGTCCCTCACGTGACCTCTGGGTGCCTCCACGGCTCCATCTGTAAAATGGAGACCAACAAAGAGTGCTGACATCATTGGGCTGCCGTGGAAACGTTTCAGCACAGTGCATAGTAATACGCTTCATAAATGTTAGCTGTTATTATCATGGGCCTGAACGTCTAAAGGGGTTAACAGCAGGCATCAGGATAGTCAGTCGAAGTCAAAAGACACATCACGTAAGTAGAACATAATTTTAAACAAGGTTTTCTTGGGTGGGGGTCGGGGAGGCCCTAGATTCCCAGGAATATGGCGTCAGTCAAATATGGCGCCAGTCAGAAGAGGCTGGTACTCAAAGTAAAGGCTGTCGTAACCCCAGCTGATGCAGCGGCCAGAAACAGAACTGGCCTGCTGTTCCTGCTGCTGGTGATCAGCGGCCACAGCGCCCAAGCAGGGAGGAGAGGTCTGCGCTGAAGAGAAAGCGTGTCAGGGATGATGTCCCACAACACCCAGCGGCAGGGAAGGAGGAGGCTCTCTGCTGGAAGGACTCCCTCTTCCCCCTGCACTGCCTACCTTCAGATCCCTCCCCAGCACTGTTGGCCTCTTTGGTGAGCACGCTTGAAACATGCGTCGGCAGCTAGACCCGAACGACCAGCTCTTCTCAGGTCCTGGTTAAAGTTGGTCCCCTCCCCTCTTGAACAGACGGGTCTCCTCATGGGACAGTTCTAGAACACGCTGGACTACGAAACACACGGCCAGCCAGTTTGCCCTGCCCTTCCAACCCATCGAGCCCCTTCAACACTGACATTCCCTCCGAGAGGGGGGAGTTGTCCTTACGGAAACAGAAGCGGTATCTCTGAGTCACCCCACCTCTTCCACCCACCTAGCCTTGGCCACTCAAGCTCCGAGCACAAAACCTAGTTCTCAGGAGGCGGACGCCACTGGGCAGGCAGCTGCCAACCTCGATGCCTTCCCACCCCTCATCTTTCCTTAGGGCGAGGTACCTGTCCGCGTCCTGGATCTGATGGGGGCTTGGCCTAACCTCCACACAGCATCAGGTAACAGCCCAGAGCCTCTGTGGTTCTGGATTCAATAGCCAGACAAGCTGACCCACTGGATGGCTCACTTTCTCATCACACGGATATCTGCTCCGAGCTGTGGAAGTGGCTACTTGACACGAAGAACGCAAAGCACGCAGCTGAGGGCTCGGCACATGCTGGCCATTCGCCTACCTGATCGTTAGCATCATGATCCGTGTGGTTATCACGACCAGCATCCAGCTCTCTATTCATTCATTCAACAGACACGGACCGTGTTTCTCTAGCACCAACCACGCGCCAGGCACTCGTAAAAGACAGACGTGGTCCTCAGCCCTCATGGAATTTAGGGTCTACAGGCAGGGGCTGGGGCTGTTGGCCCTGGTAGGCCCTTGATTTTTATCCGAAGGGGAGTCTCAGAACAGTTTTAATCAGGAAACGGTAGCTCGTAGAGATGCATCACGCTTCTCGGGTTATCCACAATCAACATTTTGTATCTATCCTCTATCGAGCACTCACCATATGGCAGGCTCTGCACTAAGAATTCTACCTGCGTTATCCAGCCATGGCTACCCGCAATGGGAGCTGGGCTGACGGCGGTGGGGACAAAGACAAGTGGTCAGATTCAAGAAGGACATGCTGGTAGAATGAAGGGGGCCCAGGGAAGAAACCAGCACAGACCCTGCCCCTGGCTTCTCAAACCTCCCCATTACCCTCGTCATCATCCCAGGTCACGATTGTCATCCACGCCAGGAACCAGATTAAATCAACTTGTCAACGTCCTTATAAAGCACCTACCACACACACTGCGCTTTGAAAGACAACGAGTTCCCTAACAAGCCCGTGCTAGGTTTCTCCGTGCCCTAGAGTATTCCAGTAATCCGTGCTTGGGTGCTCCGCCTTTAGAAATGGGTTCCAAAAGAACCCGACAACTGCCGAACGGTCCCACTGATTTAAGTCAGCTCCTAGAGCAAAAGCGGAGAATTAGACCACAGACTACTAAGTACCAGTACTGTTTACTGACCCAGCAGTGCTGCTACGAGAGACGGGCATCACTTAGCACGGAGGGCTTTTTATTGGATCATGCAGCCTGTCACGCACAAAGACCCACAACAATGTCAGGCTCAAAGCAGCAACCAAGCCCTGAGCCTGGGGACAGCATCTCGTAAACACGGCAGGGAAAGCGTTGCTAGAATATGGGTTCTTTCAGCCACAGCATGAGTTTCGCCATCACTTGCCACATCATCACTGAAACAATAACGCAGGCCTGCACTGGGACCTGCTGGGAAACCAGTAAGTCGAAAGAGCTGAAACCACCCCTCCCTCCGTGTAGAGCACACTCTCGTGCCAGTAAGAACATTCCAGAAACATGTCAGTACATTCCAGAACATGTCAGTGAGAACATTCCAGAAAACATGGGCCGCTTTCATCAATGTAAGGATGAATTGACTGCACAGCAGGTGTCAGGCACATTGAGAAGATGGAAACAAGGTAAGAGGGAAAAGGGGCTTTCTAAAGGTGAAGGCCTTGGGGCTCCCATCCTCTTCTGCCTGGAAGAACGTGGGTAGCTCGTGGGCAAGAAGAAAGGTATTCAGCCCCAGACCTGGCTTAGGCCTGTCGTTTTTGGAAGCCAGCCACGCAAAAATCCAAGCAAGACACACAGCCTGGGTGACGCGTGGCTGATGAGACAAGGTCCTTTTGCTACATATGAAGCTGTTAGGGATGAATCTCCCGGCATGGAAGAAGTTTTATTTTCTCATCCCACCCTTCAAGCCATGAAGCTTCTGATACCTTGAAAATAATGAATATGGATGTCCTAAAGGGGGGCACAGAGAAGCCTGCCCTGAATTCAGACCTGGGCCACCACTTGTAGGAATCTCTCTCCTGGAAGCCCAGAAGAGTGGCTTGATCGGTCACCTCTGCTGTATTTCTTCTTATATTCTTACTTAGAGGTGTAAGATGTTAAAGCAGAAAGGCATCTTGGAAGTCAAGCTCAGACTCCAGTTAAAGCTTAAGAAGTAGTCCCACCATCTGACACCGGTTGAATGAAAACCAAGTTCTTCTGAGCACTGGTCAAGCAAGAGTCTTCCTGTTATCCTGGGAAATGTTTCTCAGTCCCTTTTGCTGATATCATCGATGATACAAAGCCCCAGAAGGAAGTCAAACAGGCAGAGAAGCCAACAGACGTTTCAAATGCATCCTTAGCAACAGCAGTCAAATTATGGGAAAAGCCCAAGCGTCCATCGACTGACGAATGGACAAAGAAGATGTGGAATATTACTCGGCGATGAAAAAGAACGAAATCTTGCCATTTGCAACAACGTGGACGGAACCAGAGGGTATTATGCTAAGCCAAAGAAGGCAGTCAGAGAAAGACAAATACCGTATGATTTCGCTCATGTGTGGAATTTAAGAAACACAACAGAGGAACATCGGGGAAGGGGAGCAAAAATAAGATAAAAACAGAGGGAGTCAAACCCTAAGAGACTGTTAAATACAGAGAACAAACTGAGGGTTGCTGGCGGGGTGTTGGTGGGGGGGTGGGCTGAATGGGTGATGGGCACTAAGGAGGGCACTTGTTGGGATGAGCACCGGCTATCACATGGAAGTGATGAATCACTGAGTTCTACTCCTGAAATCATCACACTGTATGTTAACTGACTTGGATTTACATTTTCAAGAGTCGAAACAAAACAAAAAACAAAACAAAAAATGCCTCCTGACGAAGTGTCTGTTCCCTGTTTCCTGGTCAGCCCGTGTCGTTGGGGAGCTGCAGCAGGTGGTTCCTGATTTTGTTTTTTTCCCCTTAATTTCCCATCCAGCAGAAGCCTTGGCATGGGGGGGAAAGGGAGCAGATGGCTTTTGCTCGAGGCCAGGCTGCCATGTTGGACCTCTCCTGCATTTCCTGTTGAAGAAAGAACGCAGAAAGAAAGACTCGTGCCAGTTGAAGGGGTGAGTGTCTTTCCAAAGTAGATGGCTGTGATTGGAACCTGGAGATCAAGATTCCAAAAAAGGAAACAGGCTATTTTAAAAGCTCTTACTTTGCCCTGTGGGAGGGAAGGATGCCAGAGAGCTGCCCGGGACTCTACTGGCCAGAGCTCTACTCCCAAGGGACAGAGTGATGGCAAACGACACCTGGCCTCCCTACAGCGTAGGATACCAAACGGGCCACTCCTGGATGTCCACGTTTTAAAACGGGACCTCAGGGGCGCCTGGGTGGCTCAGTCGGTTGAGCGTCTGACGGTTGATTTTGGTTTGGGTCATGCTCTCACGGTTCATGAGATTGAACCGTTTGGGGCTCCGCGTTGTCAGCGCAGAGCCTGCTTGGGATTCTCCCTCTCCCTCTCTCTCTGTCCCTCCCCCAGTTCTCTCTCTCTCTCTCTCTCTCAAAATTAATAAACAAACATAAAAGAAAAAACAAAAGTGAGACATCAGATCACACTGCCCTCCTGCCAGCCACCCTCCGATGGCTTGGTGGCACCCTGAACAGAGAAGCCCCAAATCCTTACCATGGCTTACTGAGCAGTCCTTGATCTGCCCCTCCTCCCACACAACCCCACACCACGGCCCCTCGGCCCTCTCCCCGTCACTCGTTCCCTCCCAGCCCACCGGCCTCCTCTTTGTCGGGAACACGCCAACACATCCCCGTTTTGTGCTTGCTGTGGTTTCCACCTCCAACGTGCACCCTGGGAATGTCCCCAGACATTCTCACATCTCGCTCCCTCGCTTCCTTCCCTTCTCTGCTCAGCTGGCAAATCTTCAGAGAGCCCTTCTCTCGTGACCCCAGGAGGCCAGCATCCCCCCCCCTCGCCCCCATCACTCTTGGTCCTCCCCCTGCTCTGCTTTCTGCAGGGCCACCATCATCCCCTTAGGGGACACCATCCCCCACGGGAAGGTGTGTGACCTCCGTGCGGGCAGCGCTTGGTCTGCTTGCTACCCTGTCCCCAGTGACAACGGCTGGGACACAGAAGGCATCCAAAACATACCTGCTGGCTTGCGCGGAACCGAGCCCATGCCTTTCCACCTGGTCTGGAGGAAGAAAACTTGATTTTCACGGGAAAACCCAAGGCCGGCGGGCCCCCCTGACTTCTCTGTATACACAGGCTTGTTTCCAAATATATGTTCTCCCATTTGTCCGCATCGGCGCCGTTTTTAAAAGGCGACACCCCACCCAAGCCTTCGGACATGCCACACGGAGCCAGGCAGAGAGACCCGGTGGGGAGGGCTCAGCAGTGGAATCCCCAGGGAGCGGCTCTCCTCCCGCTCAGAGCCCACGCGTGGCCCTGACCCTCAGGAGAAGACCCCCTCCCATCTCCTTCCGAGAGACAGCTAAACTCGAGAGTGGAATGCTAAGGAGGTTAACAGTGGAAGAGAAGCAGGAGCAAAGATAAAAGCTGCCATACACCAGGACGGCCTCCAGAACCCTCCTGAAAACGTCCCGCCTCCGTGGGAATAAAGGCAGAGTTTTTCCTTTCCAACTTCGCGTCGGATGGACACCCAGGAGAAGACCCGACGTCCTTTCTTCTGTCTCTAGAGTAAACTAGATAGTCCTTTTCGCTCTCTGCACTTCTGGTTAGGCAGCTGCTGATGCCTCTACTTTGACAAAGGACTGACTTTCCAGAGTCTTTAGGAAGAAGTAGGCACAGGCACGTTCCTCCTTTGTGTGGGAGTAGAAGCTGGCTCCAAAGCAAACCTGCACGAAGCATGTTCCAAGCGTGTTTTTTTAAAATTCCATGCCCAGTAACTGTGCTCTGAGAAATCCACTCCACACGGGATGTCATAAATCAGGCAAAAAGTTATATGCTAAGATCGTCATCTAAGCACATTTATACTAGAAAAAAGAGCTGGCAACAACCTAAACGTCTGAACGCAAGAATTATTTTGTGTGTAAAATTCTTTAAAAAAAAATTTTTTTTGAACATTTATTTATTTTTGGGAGACAGAGACAGAGGACGTGTGTGGGGGGAGGCGCAGAGAGAGGGAGACACAGAATCCGAAGCAGGCTCCAGGCTCTGAGCTGTCAGCACAGAGCCCCACGCAGGGCTCGAACTCACAAACCGTGAGATCGTGACCTGAGCCGAAGTCGGCTCAGATGCTCAACCGACTGAGCCACCCGGGCGCCCCTTGCGTGTAAAATTCTTAGCCTGGGACACAGTGAGTATTCAATAAGGGGTAGATATAAAACCTGTGTTGTGAATAATTACAGAAAATGTGGTATACTAGATGATGAATAATTTCTTAAGCTTCCCCTCCCCCCCTCCAGTGGTGTGGCCACATGCATATCAAAATCTGAGCGAAAGAAATACTTGAAGAATTACCTTGCAGTGGGAGACTGGATATCTGCCGGTATTGTCAGAAAAAGCCCCATCAAATCTTTTTCCACCAGCCGGAGCCCCCTGTATTTGACCAGTGCACAAAAGGCACATGCCGCCCCCGACACCTGTTTTCTCTCCCCTGACTGCGGCTTTATTCACCTTTACTAGCCTTTCCTCTGAGAGGCAGCGGAGAAAAACCTCATTCTGTAATTCAGTCAGCATCTTTAGCGTCTCTCACTTTTTGGGACTTGGCTAGGATGAACGTCACAGGGGCTGGACGCCCCTCCTGTCTGAGGCGGGTCCCTGGAAGAGTGCAGAAGGGTTTGCTGGGCAAGCCGAGCCTCCCTCTAGGGCTGTCAATCAAACAGACCCAGCAACTGGGAAGCAGCCAGGGGCGAAATCCGAACTTACTAGCTGCAGCTCCTTTGAGGAGAAACGCATCCAAGGGATCCCAGGGAACGGTTGGGGCCCCTCCCCTTTTGCACTTCTGTACGTACATCCAGGTGCAAACACATTTGCACACGCAGACCTACTCACACAGACACACACGTGAAGACACGACGCACGGATAACGCATGCACACGCAAATACACAATACACAGGATCGCCCTCCCTTTTCCGCGAATGATGCCCTTCTCCCGGGAACGCTGCAATCCAACCCTTGCGTTCTAGTGACAACAAAAAGGGCCAGAAGATTCAGGGTGTATGACGCCGTGAAAACCCCAAGTGCTACCATAGCTGTGCTTTTCCGGTACGGCCAGAAGGGACTGGAGAGACAGGCCACCCTGCAGAGAAGGGCACTGGGGTTCCTCAAGGGATGCTGGGTGCCCCCAAGATGCTACAGCACAGACTCTCTATTCCTTCCCCAGTAAATCCCTCCCTCCACCCCCCCCCCCCCACTAACCACGGTTAGTCTCACTAACACCTCCCCAGGACAGGTGCAGACGCTCCCAAAGAGCAGAGCGGAGATGCTTAGCGCATGTCCACACTTGGACCCTTGGCAAGTGAGTCACTGTTTCAGGCAGATGAGAAGAAGAGAGAAAGAAAAAGGAAACCCACGTTCCTTTCGATTGAGATAATTTCTATTTTAGAAAGCCAGCTAGCAGAGTAGACTGTGAATACGAATGACTAGCGATTTCACCCCAGGAAGTATTTTAAATCCACCTTGCTTTTCTTTTCTTTACTTTTCTTTTCTTTTCTAAGTTGTATTTATTTAAGTAATCTCTGCACCGCACATGGGGCTCGAACGCACAACCCTGAGATCAAGCATCACGTGCCCTGACTGAGCCGGCCAGGCGCACCCCTACCCCCCCACCACCTTGCCTTAATTGGTGGTTTCTTCAACATCCGATGCTGCTTGAAATGCAGATTCTTCCAGGAGGGAAAGCATGTGTGGGAATGAACGTGGCACCCACAAAGTGCTGCACCCCTTACAGCTGGTTTACTCAAAACTTTCTTGCCACCCAAGTAGGTGACAGTCTGCTTCACTTACAAAAGAAAACAACGGGCAGAAACCCCAGACAGCATTACGTTTGAGGACACATCCAAAGTGCCCAGCGAAATGCCTGGCAGGCAAAAAGCAACATAAGCACCAGACCCCCTCGCTCCAGCATTCGAGTGAGACAGACTCCTAATGACAGCTGAAATTCATACGCAGTAATGCTGACAAGGACACTCCTGAGAAAACAGGACCGGTCCACTTATTGAGCACCTGCTGTGTGCAAAGCACTGGGCTAGCTGCCCTCCAGAAGGGTCACGTGTCGCCCTGAGAGTACAGCTAAGCCCACTCTCCCATACAGGGGAGGATGCTGAGGGCGCTCAGGCTGCGAGGCCAAGGTCATTCCGTAAGTAGCTCAGTACACGACACCCTACCTCCCTAGCTCAGCTTCTTTACGTGCAAAGAAAACTCCTGACCTGCAGATGTGATACTTCTGTTCCCTGGGATGCCGACTGAATACGCTGCTCTCATTGTGCAGGCACCAGGGAGCGGGCAGCCGCAAGGGCCCGGGGGCAAGCAGAGGGAACGACACCCCTGGGGACCGAGAAGCACAGGTCAGGGTGGATGGGTGAGGCAGGGACTCCCTCCAGCAAGGGACGACCCGGTACCCCCGCAAGCAGGATGGGACTGGGAGCCGAGCAGCAGAGGACAGAGAGCCGTTGCCAAATGACACAGGCTCTTTGCAGGGCTCTCCTGCTTCGGGAATGAATGGCTGGGAGAGTCCACTGGGGAGAGAACACAGCCCTGGTGCCAGAGAACACAGCTTGGGGTTCGAGTCTCGGCTCCTCTCATTTCCTGTGCCTTGGGGCAGGTTATTTAACGTCTCTGGGCCTCAGTTTTCTCCTCCATGAAGCAGGAATAGGACGGCATTTCCTCTGTGGTTGTTGTGATGAGCAAGACTACGGAAAAGCATTTTCAGAAAACACAGGAAGCTGGAAACGGCCCCGGTGTGGTTCTGTGGGAACCCGCAGAATGAACTAGAGGTAGGAGAGGCCCCCAGCATGCTGAGTTTTTCCAGTCTGACTCAGTCGTCTGGAAATTACATTCTCAAGGTCATGCAGAGTCTGCCCAGAACCCAGGGCCACGTGTCTTCGCACACAAATCAAGCCCCTGCAAGCGAGAATGTGTGTGCAGGACGGCTGGCCTTTCGGAAAAGTCCAGAAACTGTGCAAGAATCCAAATGGACAAAAGGAGAGACTCGAGGGAGGTAGCAGAGGCGAGCAAACTGTGAAGAGTTCAAAACACGATTTTTTTTTTTTTTGCAAGGACCGCTTACAGAAAACTTCCCTGATGCTTTTGGGACACTCGGTTCACTGAAGTCTGACGCACCCACGTTTCACAAATGCCCGACTGCAGTTGGTAAGGAAGGAAAGTCTGTGCTAGCATCTGTTATGCCGGGAGCTCCCTCAGTCTGTGCACATCTGAGAGGCCCGGGGGGGGGGGGGGGTGTGGGGTGGGCCTGCTGGGCACCTCTTCAACGTTAGCGTGCCCCAGGACACCAGACTGGGCCTCCTGACCCTGAGGCCACCAAGCACGGGATGGGACTACCAAACTTTGAGGCCAATCTTGCCAAGAGAGAAAACCGACCAGTCCCTGATGGCAGGCTGCTGACTCCTCCCTTTTCCAGCAGCTCGGAGCCGGGCAGAGCACAGAGTCCCGACGGCACGCCCAGCGACAGCAACACAGTCAACATTCAAAGACACGCAGGCCTGGGGTGTCCGAGCATCTCGGGGCTGGGAAAGTCCAGGTGGGAACCAGTGACTTTTTCCTCCCAAACATCTCTGAATTCCACATTCCCTTTCCTTCGTGGCATTAGAAAATAAAAGGGGGTTGGGGAGGACGCCGGGGAGGCTCAGTCAGTTGAGCCTGCGACTCGTGATTTAGGCTCAGGCCATGATCTCACGGTTCGTGAGTTCGAGCTCCGTGTGGGGCTCTGCGCTGATGTGTGGAGCCTGCCTGGGTCTCTCTCTCTCTCTGCCCCTCCCCTGCTCGCATGGGTGCTCTCTCTCTCTCTCTCTCTCTCTCTCTCTCTCTCTCAAAATAAATAAACTTAAAACGAAGAAAACAAAAGGAAAACCAGCCCACGTGCAGTGTGTGGAGAAGGCTGGGTCCCAACCACATGAACTTCCCTTGCACTGGTCCCAGTGCCTCTTCTGACTAAACGTGAGCCTGGCTGGGTCCAGGGTGCCACCAGTCACTGAGCCCCATGAAAACGGGGTGCTGGAGAGGAAGTGAGGAGGGCATGCACAGGGAGGCTGGGGGAAGTGCCACCCAAAGCCCCGCGGCAGCCTGTGAAGACACACACTTGACGTTTCCATTTTCCGGTCCCCTTCTCAGCTCGGGCACCCAGGGTGACTGCGTCGGCTGCTCGTTTCCACCGCCTTGGACACCCGGCACGTGAAAGACGGCCTCAAGTTTAAGAAGAGAAAAGGTTCAAGGGTTCACATCGTGAGGCTGAGGTGTCTCAGCAATGTCTCCAACGGAAGCACAGGGAAGTTTCTCTGAGGGAGTCCGCCAGCCCGTGCCCTGTTGGGGCGGGGGAAGGGATCACCTACGCCCCCGCACCGCCCTTCCATGCTTCCGGCCTGTGACCTTCCGTCAGGGGCAGAGAACTTTCTGATCATTCAGCCACCCTGATCAACTTCCTGCCTTGCCTTCTGGTCTGCTGAAAAAGTACCGTGTTGGGGCGCCTGCGTGGCTCAGTGAGTCTGACTTTGGCTCAGGTCATGATCACACGGTTCGTGAGTTCGAGCCCCGCGTCGGGTTCTGTGCTGACAGCTCAGAGCCTGGAGCCTGCTTCGGATTCTGTGTCCCCCCCCCCCCCCGCCTCTGTTCCTCCCCCGCCCATGCTCTGTCTCTCTCTCCTTCAAAAATAAATAAACGTTAAAAAAAAAAAAAAAGAACAGAACAGAAAATAGAGTGTAATGCATGGAATAAAGGAAGTATTACCCTGCAAAACTTGTTTTATATGTTTGTATATTTATATATTTTATAACATATGTAATATGAATATCGTATATATTATGTGTTATTTATACGTATGTAACATATGTTATTGTACAAATATGCTGGTACGGAAATATTGGTTTGGCAAACTGTATTTTTCGAATGTGATCACGTTACTTCTAGTCTCACATATTCTAGAACCTTGCCACTTCCGGATGAAGAATTAGAATCTATGGCTCTCCTCTTGAATTTAGGTGGGTCTTTGTAACTGGCACAATGGGAAGAAAGAAAAAAAAAAAAAAGCAGAAGTGACACAATGTGACTTTGAAGGGTCAGTAATAATAAAAGGTGATGCAGCTTCCAGAAGACTCCCGCTTTCTCTCAGGATGCTCTCTTACAGAATCCAGCCACCATGCTACGAGGAAGGCCAAGCCCCACGCAGGTAGTTTCTGCCAACCGTCCAGGCTGAGGTCCCAGAGAAGAGCCAGTGTCAACAACCAGACAAATGAGTGAGTGAGCCTTCAAGTGATTCTAGCCTCTTGCCCTCTTTAGAGCTACCCAGGCGATGGAGCGTGGAGCAGAGAGGAGCTGTCCCTACCAAACCTGCCCAAATTACAGACCTAAGACCTAAATATATGGCTGGTATTGTTCCAAGCCACTAAGATTTGGGATAGCTCATTACGCAGCAACAGAGAAGCAGAATCAGTCAGTGGGTTGCAATATAAAACAGACGTTATCTCTCACTATGGATCATGTTAAAAAAGTTTGGGAAACATTAGGGGCGCCTGGGTGGCTCAGTCAGTTAAGTGTCCGACTTCAGCTCAGGTCATGATCTTGCGGTTCATGAGTTTGAGCCCCACATCGGGTTCTGTACTGACAGCTGAGAGCCTGGAGCTTGCTTCAGATTCTGTGTCTCCCTCTCTCTCTGCTCTCTCTCTCAAAGATAAATAAACATTAAAAAATTAGGAGGGGGAAGTGGGTGATGGGCATTGAGGAGGGCACCTGTTGGGATGAGAACAGGGTGTTGTATAGAAACCAATTTGACAATAAATTTCATATTAAAAAAATAATTAAAAAAATAAAAACGGGAAAAAATTTTTTAAAAAAGTTTGGGAAACATTGAACTAGACCATCGGTACAAGGGAAACTTACATGTATTCACACATTTTTCTATTCATTTATTCACTTATTTAATCTATAAACATTTAGTGCGCCTAGTACTATGCTGGGCATATTAATATACTATTTATCCCATTTTCCCAGCATCCCTGAAGGAGCCAACCTCAAAACCCAAAGCTTGGCAGAAACCATTGATGTTTGCAGCCTGTGCTCCCAATGGCACATTTCACAGAAAAAGCCACTGTCTCCACTCTCGACATTCACAAACATCGATACGAAGGTCATGTCTCCCCACTGACATCCTCGCTCTCCTCTGTTGGGGGCCTTCTCCCTCATCACTGACTCAGCCCCAGCCTGTCCCTCTGCACACCAGGTAGCTTCAGAACCCACCCTGAGCAGCCCGATGTCAACACAAGAAGCTACAGGTGCAAAGGTACAGATCAGTCAGGGAACAAAAGACAGCCACGGCCCCAACTGGCGACCAGATTTCGTCTTGGCCAGATGACTTTCCAGAGTGATAAGACTCTTAGGAAGCCAAGAGAAGGGGGAGCTCCTATTTCTACGTCTACTCCGATACTTCTTTCAAAGTGAAACTTGAGGGAAGTTTCCCCATCTGGTCCCTTCACCTCTGTCTCGGCCCGCTCAGGCTGCCGTAGGGCTTCAGGCTGTGGGGCTTCAACAGCAGACATTTCTGCTCACAGTTCCGGAGGCTGGGAGTCTGAGATCAGCATGATCGGTTCCCGGCGGGAGCCTCTTCCTGGTGTGGAGACGGCCACCTTCTCCTATACCCTCAAACGGGGGAGAGAGATCATCCCTCTGGTGACTCTTCTTAGAAGGGCACTAATCCCATCATGGCGGCCCCACCATCCTCATGACCTCATCGAAACCTACTTATTTCCCCGAGGCCCCGCCTCCAAAGACCATCACAATGGGGGTCAGGGCTTCCAGGTAAGAATCTGGGAGTGGGGGCGGATACAACACTCAGTCCACGGCACCTTCCTCTCCTCGGGACACATGGTTCCTCTTCCAGCTCCACGCCTGCCAACGGCCTGTGCACGATCACAGCCAGCCGCTGGGGCTGTTCTGGGAGCGGGCAGCACAGAGGATTGTGCAGCCTCTATCCCCTGCCTATCTTCCCATCTCAAGCCCTGACAGAGGAGCCCACTGAGGCTGGGTCCTGAGAGAAGGCAGAAGACGTCAATGAACAAAGCAGCAGAGGGCCCCCGACCCACTTCCTCTGAGGATCCCTGGTCATAAAACACTTCCTGTCAACGGTCACCGGTCATGTGTGCAAGTTAATTAGAAATATGACCATTTACTCACCTAGCCCTGGTCTGTTCATCAGCATGTGACTAGGCCACGGTCTGCTTACAACAGGGTTTCTCAACAGCAGCACGAGGGACATTTTGCACGGGCTCATTCTTTGTTGGGGGTGGGGGGTGACTGCCCTGCCCTGTGGGATATTCACAGCGGCATCCCTGGCTTCTACTCACTAGATGCTGATAGAACCTCCTTAGCTGGGACAACCAAATTTACCTGCAGACGTGGCCAGATGTTCCCTGGGGGGCAAAGTCTCCCCCTTGGGAACCGGGTTGACCTGCAGGAGGGAGTCCAGTGGTGGGGAGAAGGCCACAGGGGTCCTCCAGATGGTGTCCACTCTTTCTCTCCCCCTCCACCCACCTGGCATCACATTCTGTCTCCTCGGTGAGTTTCCCCTGCCTTCACCCAGCTGCCTGTGGCTTCCTCCCACTCTGCCACGAGGATCAACAGAGAACAGATCCCTCCTTTCAAGGCTTGATGGGAGGCTCAGTCCACACAGCATCACCCTGATCCAGTTCCTAAAGGTGTTGTCTGCAGACCATTTGTTCAGGAAACATTTTCAGCGGGGCGCCCGGGTGGCTCGGCCGGTTAGGCAGCCGCCTTCGGCTCAGGTCATGGTCTCGCGGTTCGCGAGTTCGAGCCCCACGTCAGGCTCCGCGCTGACGGCTCAGAGCCTGGAGCCTGCTTCGGATTCTGTGTTTCCGTCTCTCTCCGCCCCTCCCCTGCTCACGCTCTGTCTCTCTCTTTCTCGAAAATAAAAAAAATAATAACAAAAAGTATTGAAAAAAAAGAAAAAAAGAAAAGAAACATTTGCGGAGCCTCCTTGAACGGCCTCGCCAAGTCCTTAAATACCAAGAGAAAGTAAGCAGAGACCTGCGAAGCACCATGTCCTGGGAGAGCCTCAAAGTCACAGACAGACGGCTTCACAGCATGGCAAACCCAGGAGTCCAGCGCCCGACTGGGGGCTCAGGCTTGAAGGACACGAGGAAGGAGTCGATGCCCCCCAGGGAAGCCATGTCAGGGCCAAGCTCCAAAGTCCAGTAAGAAGCAGCCAAGCAGGTGGAGCAGGGAAGGCCTTCCTTGAACAGGGGGTCGGAGGAGGCACAGTGGGTTCTTGGGAGAACAGGATGGGGGTCAATGTGCTGCAGAGACACCAGGGGGAAAAAAAAAAACCAAACAGCAAGACAAAATGTGGCTGGAAAGCCAGAGGCCTAGAGGATTTGCCACACGCTCAGCCAATGTCTGAGGCACTTCAACTGACAGGCTACCTGTGGCAGCAAAGGTCACTCCACAAACTCACACAGTCCTGAGAGGCATGGGTTCCCCAACCCAACACCGCCAGGGCAACCTCAGAACTGCTCCTTTCTAGAATTTTCTCTCGTGGGTATCTTCGGGCACAGGCTGTGTGCTGTACCTGTTACCCTCTCTTACAAGACCCTTCTTGTAAGAAGCTGGGAGTCTGTCAACCTCTAGCTACCCACCTGGGAAGGGGGTGCCAATAAAAAAAAAAATCAAGCAACTAAACTCAAGCACAGAGGAACAGAGAACTCTAGAGGAAAGTATCTTTGATTTGTAAGAAATGATGGTTGTCGGGGCACCTGGGCAGCTCAGTTGGTTGAGTATCCGACTCTTGATTTCAGCTCAGGCCATGATCTCACGGTTCGTGAGTTCGAGCCCCGCGTTGGGCTCTGTGCTGACAGCACAGAGCCTGCTTGGGATATTCTTTCTCTCTCTCTCTCTCTCTCTCTCTGCCCCCCCCCCCCCGCCCACACACTCTCTCTCAAAAAGGAATAAACATTAAAAAAAAAAAGTGATGGCTGTGGTTCTCTACATCCTTTGCTTGCATATCGTGAGAAAGTTATCGCGTGAAGCCTTGGCACCTGCTGTTCCCTCCACCTGGAATGCTGCTTGCTCCCCATTCTCCACCCTCCTACCCATCCTCTCCTTGCCAACAAGACTTGCTTTGCTAATGGCCTCCCCCAGACCCCTAGCGTATGCTCTTGTTTCTTGTCACATCTCATACTATAACTGTAATTAAATAACCAACTGTGTGCTTTCCTCCACTAGACCAATAATCTCCAAGAGAGCAAAGCCTGCGACTGTCTTGGGTACCACATCTCCGGATGGGTCTGCCCAGGTGCCTCCAGCACACCAAGCAGTTGTTAGACTGCTGAGCTATCTCTGTACTGGCTGGTACCCGCCACATGCCTTGCCTAGGACTCAGACTCGGTCCAAACTCAACAACGGGTGTTCACAACAGGGGTTCATAGTCCTTCCTGTGGACAAAGGGCAGGCCCTCAGAAATGGGCTAGCCTGGGATTCTCAACTCTTGCCTTTTATCCATGGCTAACAGGCTGAGAAAAATTTAGTGTCTTCCCCAACTAGCTTTCTTCTAAAAACCCAGTATTATAAATATAGTAGTTGGGCAGTGGAGAGTATGACAGAGAGGATGTCAGCTTGTGTTCATGTTTCCCTGTGTGATCAGAATGCTAATATCAGGGGTGCCTGGGTGGCTCGGTCGGTTAAGTGTCCAACTCTTGATATCGGCTCAGGCCATGATCTCACGGTTCGTGAGATCGAGCCCCACGTCGGGCTCCAGGCTGAGCATGGAGTCTGCTTGTGATTTTCTCCCCCTCTCTCTGCCCCTCCCTTGCCTGATAATGCAAGCCGCTCCATGGGGTGGAGAGAGAGGGAGATTAACAGTTCGTGGTTTATTCTTTGGAACGTTTGAAATTTGAATCACACGCATGTACTTCCTGTACAAAAAAAAAAATACACACACACACACACACACACACACACAAATGAAACAAGTGTTGAAAAATTAAATTTTGGAAGTAAACAAAAATTATTTTTAATGTTTATTTTTGAGAGAGAGAGAGAGAGAGACAGAGAGACAGAGTGTGAGTGGGGAAGGGGCAGAGAGAGAAGGAGACAGAATCCGAAGCAGGCTCCAGGCTCTGAGCTGTCAGCACAGAGCCCGACGCGGGGCTCGAACTCACGGACCGTGAAATCATGACCTGAGCCGAAGTCGGACGCTTCCCCGACTGAGCCACCCAGGCGCCCCAAACAAAATTTAATTTTAAAATGAAAACAAAATAGGGACGTTAAAAAAAAATAAAACAAATCTGACACTACAGGATATAAAATGAAAATAAGTTTTCCCTCACCGATCCCTGTCTCTTCCCCAAACGATTATGAACAGTTGCTTGTATAGCCTCCTAGAATATTTATCTTTTTAAAATAATTAACCTAAATGGGAGCATGCTATACATGCTATTTCACACCTTCACTTTTCACCTAAAATCTTGGGAGATCTTTCCATGTCCGTGGATATGTATCTAAATTCTGGTTCTACTTGCTGTATATTATATCGTATTAATATAGCACAATTCACACAACCCATTCCCCTACACATATACACTTAGGATGTTTCCAGCTATTCAACATTATAACTCAGGCTGTAATAAACGGTTGTGCCAAAATAGGTAAACGAATCCCCAGACGTGAAGGGAATTGCAGGGGTGAAGGGTAGGTGTGACTTGAACGTTGCTATTGCTGCATTGTTGGGCATGTACTCAATCACTGCACGGCTTTATTTTCTCCATCTATAAATCAGGAAAATATTGACGGGCTATCAGGTTTCTCCCATAAAAGGCTTGGCTAGCCTGAGAAATACAAAGCAGGGTCATTTAAGGTGACATTCACTCAAAGGCACTGTGTTCATGCAAAAACTCAACACAGAACTGTATCTGGGGCCAGACACTGGGCTTGGCTGGAGGTCCAACAGCATGAGCCTCAGTGGCCCTGGATGTCTTGTGGCCAAGTAACAGGTCTGCCTTGCCAGGAGGGCTTTTTGCTTTCCTCCTAAAGTCACTTTCAAAGCCAAAAAGGTGCTCTCATGAGTAAGGTATGAGAGAAAGGGGGAGCCCGACCCAAAGGCAATGGGTCTCAGTGAAGGCAGCGTTAAAGAGTTCCGGCCTCAGAGCCAGGGGTTTAGGAAAAAAAACCCAAGAAAATGCAAGAAAGTGGGATTTCTGCTACTTCTCCCTTGACCTTAATCCACTTTTGAGTTCCCACAATGAGACACCAAGCCCCACTGAAGGTTTAGCTTTGAAAACGTCCTTCCTAGGGGTGCCTGGGTGGCTCGGTTAAACGTCTGACTTCGGCTCAGGTCATGATCTCACAGTTCAAGAATTCGAGCCCCGCGTCGGGCTCTGTGCTGACAGCTCGGAGCCTGGAGCCTGCTTCGGATTCTGCGTGTCCCTTTCTCTCTCTCTCTGCCCCTCCTCTGTTCACACTCTGTCTCTCTCTCTCTCTCTCGAAAACAAATAAACGTTAAAAGTACAGATGCCCTTTTAGTCCTGATCTCTCTCAGTCGGCTCGCTGAACACAACAGACTCCCCAGCTATCACGTAACAGGTGGATGTACGGCGGGGAATACCCCACAGGCTAAAATACTGATCACGACCTTTGGCAGTCCCTGCTTGCGTCTGGTGACAAGCCGCTGCCCCCTGGACAGGACCAATTGCTGGTGCACTTGAATCTGGGGAAGAAAATACACTCCCCCTCCCCTTCATTCAACAAAAATCCATTAGGTCTGTGCTGGGCTGGGCTCCAGGGTTATCGATGTTTAAGATGCATGAGAGGAAGAGGAGGAAGAAAACACATACATGTGGAGACGGAGAGACCCCCCAAGCCACGCAAACCACGTGCTGAGCCTTCTGTGGATGCTGTTCCGTGTGTCATCTCATCGGTTTAGCTTAATAGAGAAGATCCTTAAATGCGGAGTGACAACGTGACGTGATCAAAGGGGTGAGTCATCCTAGGTACAGAGAACTCTGAAAGCCTCAAAGGGCCTGTGGTGAGTTAATAAGCCTTCACCTCTACTCCAATGCGTGATTCTGGAGATCTAGTCTGGATGCCCCCCTCACCCCCACCTGGATGCCCCCCTCACCCCCACCTCCACCACCGACGCGCCCATCCTAGTGAAACCTAGAATAAAGAAGCTGGGCACGGCGCGTTTATGTAAGAAGGAGCAGAAGAGACAGTTATTTCGACGGGGAAGGCAAGAGCAATGAAAACGTGGAGGAACCGAGGATGCAAGTTATCTTCTTTACAAAGAAAATCACTTATAATCATACAGACTCTTGACAGATCTTGTAGGCCATGACCGGTTCCCAAGCCTGAGAAAATACGGTGCCGTCTATGAACATAAAATTTTGCCTTCCCAAACACGAACAGAGAAAAGTTTTCATTTTAAGACACGATGATCCGTCCCTCCCCGGAAAAGACATTAATATTAATTATATAACATTATACATGACATATTTTGCACATATTACATATAACATTCATATATTAATCTACGTCGCTGAGCATTTATGGACTTGATATTCGTATGATTTGTATTATTTCTAAGCTTTACCGCCGACCACCCTGCAATACAGGCACCGTTGTCCCCATTTTACAAATGAAGAAAAACTGAGGTTCAGTGGCCAAGTCCTGACCTAGGATCGTAACCCAGACCTCCTGAGGTCAGGACTTCATGCACGCCGCATGTTCTCATGACCTCAGTGCAGTGCTATCAACTCTCTATTTCCCTCCAGAAGCGAGCCCTCGGCATTGCACTGTCCCAAACGCGGCCCGGCACAGGGGTGAACATCTGGCCCCAAGCAGGTGTCAGTAAAACCCCCCGAACCAGCGAATCTGTGTCACAGCCGGTACTCTGGTGAGGGTACTAGCTGATAATGTTCCCAGAGAATTGTTAACCCAGACACGATGCGTGAATTTTTTCTAATTGATGTTTAAGAGGGCGATACAGACACCGACTAATATTCCAGAGGTGGACATGATTTTATATCAGGGAGTGAGAGTACAATCACAGAAACAGGGGCCCATTTGCATTCTTGACTTCTGGAGACGTCCTCCCTGCAGTCACAGCCCTCGGGACTTAACTGTTCCAGATGTGCTGGGTAGGAGGGTAGAGACATACTATTCAACCTTCACTCACATTTGATTCTCTGGAGACTGGCCCCTTGTCAAACACTGCAACAGGCTCGAGTTTTAAGCAGCTATTGTAATGCCGAGGCAAATGAGAGGGAGGGTCAAAGAATAAACAATTGAAAATTTAAAAAATGGTGATGACGAATCCCTGAGATTTCAAATGGATTTGGGCGTGCCGACAAGTCTGAGAAAGTCAGACAACGTCAGCACCACTGCCCCGTGCGGGCCCGACCCAGAAGGGGCTCTGATGCCCAGCTCTCCTCTACAGCACAGCTGCAGGCTCGGAGGCTGTCAGTCTGTCTGTCTCCAATGCACCAACTCTTATCCAGAGCCTTGGACCCGAGAAATAACACCAGTTCTGCATTTCAGGAGGGTTTTGTTAGTTTGCTTCTTTTGCACGTAAAGAAGCTGAGCTTGTAAAGTTGGGTGTCGTTTATCGAGCACTTACTATGTGCTGGGCCCTGCACTAAGCACGTGGCACGTATTACCTCCTTCTACCTTCACAGGGACCATCTATGTTAGAAAATATCATCCCCATTTGACAGATGAGGGAACACAGCTACCGAACTCCTAAACTCCGCGGTCTTCCATCAACAGTCGTTCTCAGCGTGGTTATCCACCGTGAAGGGAGAAGACGAATTCTTTAAAAAAAAATACCCGTGCCTGTGTTCCACCCCCAGAGATTCTTATAGGCTTGCTCTAGGGTGTAGCCTGGGCACCCAGAGTTTTAAAATCAACCTGGGTGACTCTAGGGTGCAGTCAAGATCGAAAAGCCCTGCGCTAAGGCAAGTACGTGGAGGAGGGAGGATCTGGACCCAGGTCTCTCTAATTCCAGAGCCTGGGATGGCAACTGCTGATCTCTACAGCCCTCCCTGCTGCAATTAACATCAGGCCCCGCCAGTCGATACTAATTGTTACAGGAACGCCAAGCGAGACTAGTTCTGCCATCGCAGGCTGCCCAGGTCTCCCTGCAGCCAACTTAAGGGTTAATGTGAGCTCCTTGTGAACCGTGCCCACCTGGACTGTAATGCGTCAATCTGCAGACGACCGGGCTCCGAGCCCTGCCCCTGGACAGCACCTCTCCCTTCGAGAAAAGCAAGAGCTCAGACGCTCTCCCCTTCCAGGGCTGGCTGGGTCTCCTGGCAGCCATTTTGCTAACAAATGTGTGCAGAAATCAAAACCAGATATGTTTCCTATTAAATCAGAGAACAGCTTTCAATGTAAACAGCACTCGGGTTATGATCCAAACATCCGTAGCCCATTTTGAGAAACGCAGAGCCCTCTAATACTTTAAAAGAAGTGCTTATGTTGTTATCTTTCAGTGCTTCAGCTTTGCCTGGTGTGTGTCCGTCCCGTGTGTGTCTGTCCCGCCCTCCGTACATCCTCCACTCACTTCTCTTCCCTAGTGTTCCTCCCCGCTGGATAGGCAGGAACCACTGCAACTACCTGGGTATTCAGACACACTGATTATCTCATCTGCTAATCTACAAGTAATCAGACCGCGGCAGAGAACTCATTCCACGATTCACATCCGCCCAGGCTGATATAATTTCACGATATCCTGAGCATTTAACATTAAGTTCGCCTCCCCCAGCCCTCCCTACTAGCTAGGGGTAGGTAGTGCTGTGCTCAGTCGGTTAAGCATCCGACTTCGGCTCAGGTCATGATCTCGCGGTCCGTGAGTTCAAGCCCCGCGTCAGGCTCTGGGCTGACGGCTCAGAGCCTGGAGCCTGTTTCACATTCTGTGTCTCCCTCTCTCTCTGACCCTGCCCCGTTCATGCTCTGTCTCCCTCTGTCTCAAAAATAAATAAACGTTAAAAAAAATTTTTTTTTAATTTTTTTAAATAATGAGGAGCAAAATGGGGTACAAACATGTTTGATATGAACTCATCGGGCAGGGAGGTGAAAGGGTAAGAATCTGTATGCACCCCAGTGCCCGCACTGTCCATCCCTGGGTTCAAATGGTTTGCTCTTGTTCATGGAAAAGTGACTAAGGCCATGGTGTCATGAAAATTACCAGACTTATCTTACTGACCATTTCTGTTCCAAACTAGCTGTGACCTCAGGCAAGCACCCTAAAACCACTCGGGGCCCAAGTTTCTTTCTGTATTCTGAGGCAGTCTCCAGCCCCGCAGGTCCATGAGCACCAACACAGAAATTTGCTCTCCCTGTGTCCTCACACACTCCTGTTGCCACAGCACACATGGGGGCTTTGCCCCGATTTCTGAGCTGGTGAGGGTTTGGGTGAAAAGCTATGGGGGAAACAGCAAATCTGAGATCACTGCAAATGACACGATCTCTTCAAAATGAAATGCGGCAGGGGTGCCTGGGTGGCTCAGTCGGTTAAGCATCAGACTTCGGCTCAGGTCATGAGCTCACAGTTTGTGAGTTTGAGCCCTGTGTGGGGCTCTGTGCTGACAGCTCAGAGACTGGAGCCTGTTTCAGATTCTGTGTCTCCCTCTTTCTCTGCCCCTCCCCTGCTCACGCTCTGTCTCTCTCTATCACTCAATAATAAATAAACGTTAAAAAACATTTTTTTTTAATGAAACGCGGCACACGGAACTGACAGGTCCCACAGAGAGAGACACCTGCCAAGAGGAAAGGAGAAGATATTTGAATTTAGACTCGTCTTCAGTTTCATAGTCCCTGCAAAAGAATTGCATCGTCTCAGCTCCACTAGAAAAATCAACCTCCTCTAATTATCAAGTGAATCCCCTAAACCTAACTTGATAAATAATACAAATACCAGCCTTCCTACAACAGCACATTTATTGTCAGTAATGCAGTAACAGACCAGCTTACGTGCACGGTAGAGGGGATTAAACACGGGCAAAGAAACAGAGCTCAGCCTCTGGCAAAAGGCAAAGTGGAGGAAGAGGGAGGAGGGAGGTCGTTAGCATTCTGGTAAAGGAGAAGTCTGGCAGCATTCCAAGCCCGCACTCCTGTCTCCATAAAGGACCAGATTTCCTCATGCTCCATGAGCACCACTTTTCACTTATACTAATATGCGAATATTCAGGAACTAATATGCATATCAACAAGATCTAGACACTGCCATGGCCATAATCTATTTGATGACTGTAATAATGTTTGCACTTGTACTGAGCCCTTAATCTTTTTTTTTTTTTAAGTCTATTATTTATTTTGAGAGAGAGAGAGAGCACACATGCAAGTTGGGGAGGGGCAGAGAGAAGGAGAGACAGAATCCCAAGCAGGCTCTGAGCCATCAGCTCAGGACCCGCTGTGGGGCTTGAACTCAGGAACTGTGAGATGGTGACCTGAGCCGAGATCAAGAGTCAGATGCCTTGGGAGGGGGGATGGGCTAAACGGGTAAGGGGCATTAAGGAAGGTACTCCTGAAATCATTGCTGCGCTACATGCTAACTAACTGGGATGTAAATTAAAAAATAAATTAATGAATCTGAAAAAAAAAAAAAAAGAAAAAGAGTCGGATGCCTAACCACTGAGCCCCCCAGGCGCCCCTACTGAGCCCTTACTCAAAGGAGACCAAGATCCAACCCTACCTTTCCCCTAGCAGCCTAGCCACAGTATTCAAACAATTCAGGAGAATAAGCTCTTGTCTAACATTTTCCAGGGCCAAAGGCAAACAGATTTTGTCCTTTGGCAATGCCTGGCTTCTTCCCTCGCAAAGCCACCGTTCTGACGTGGAGAGAAGATGCCTGCCACCAGCCAGAGGGAGGGACAGCTGGGTCTGACCTCACCGTTCTTGCTAACAAGCTCGCTTCGCTTTCCAAAGAACCAAGAAACGTGCTCTGTAAGAAGACATGTTACTGCTGCAGCTTAGAGCAGGCACACACATAAGAAAACACAGGTCTGATCTTTAAGAAGCCAGGAGCTTGTCCCGCTGGGTCGCACAGTCCACACGTCCCACCCTTCGCCGTCCTAAGCCTCTGGGGCTCGACACCGCTGTGCGGGTCTGATCTCTTCATAGGGCATCACGTCAAGGAAGCAGCCAGGTGCGGAAGGCTTGATTAGAAGAGACGTACGCACGGTAGCAGAGGGAAGGTGCGAGAGCTCCTGCCTGCTCCGCCGCAAAAGGAGGAGAGCAGTGCCGGCAGGGACTAACCAGGACTCGCAGGGCGAGAGGCGAGCACAGAGCCACGGGCTGGGGTCGGGACCAGCCACCTTGTCCACGTGCCTAACACACACAGCCCCACTGCCGGCATCCTAACTGAGGCCGGAAACTCAAGTTCAACAAAGCCGCCGCTCTGGGGTCTGTAACACGCAACAGGGCGTGGGTTTTTAAACAGCCGCCCGGGTCAGTGGCATTTATTTCAAATCACTTTTCTTTGTTTTTACTTTTAAATGGAAGGGCTTCTTTAAGTTTATTTGTTTATTTTGAGAGCGAGACAGCACGAGAGGGGGAGGGGCAGAGAGAGAGGGAGAGAGAGAATCCCCAGCAGGCTCTGCACTGTGAGCACAGAGCCAGATGCGGGGCTCGAACTCACAAAACCGTGAGATCACGACTTGAGCCGAAAGTAAGAGTCGGACGCTTAACCGACTGAGCCACCCAGGTGCCCCTGAAATCACTTTTTAAAAACATTTTTTTAACGTTTATTCATTTTTGAGAGATGGTGGGGTGGGGCAGGTGAAGAGAGAGAGAGAGAGAGAGAGAGAGAGAGAGAGAGAGAGAGAGAACGTGAGCGGGGGGAGGGGCAGTCTAGAGAGAGGGAGACCCAGAATCCGAAGCAGGCTCCAGGCTCTGAGCTGTCAGCACAGAGCCTGACACGGGGCTCGAACCCATGAACTGCAAGATCATGACCTGAGCTGAAGTCAGACGCTTCACCGACTGAGCCACCCAGGCGCCCTCAAATCACTTTGAAACCCCCCATGGACCTCTTCACCTGACACTTCAAAATCAAACCCGAGGAACCAGCACTCCTGCGCTGCCCTAAGAGAACAAGGGCAAAGCTTGGAAACAGAGATCTGTATTTGTTAGCACGGTAGGGGCCACCGGTGGGGTGATCAGTTATAACAATGCACGGCCCTGATCTCTAAACCTGAGGCTACCGTCAAAAGGGAGGACCATCCTTCTGGAAGACAGTCAGCCCAGGAGAAGCCTGGGCGTGCAGCCCCAGGAGAGGAAGGCTAAGCCAGGAGGAGCTGGATGTCTGCCAGGTCCAAACAGGCCTGCTGCAGCCACCTGCTAATCCCAGAGTGACATTCTCAAGCAGTGTCAGCAGACACGCCCCCAAGACTGGTGGTGAATCCCATGTGCAGGCTGCGTCTACTCCCTCAAACACATTTATGCAGGTGGCAGCCAGTTACGGCAAGGGAGGGCTTGCAAGGACGTGGGCATCCTGAGAGAGAACGTGCAGGCCACCATGATCCCACCAATCTGTCCTGCTGACCGCAAAGAGAGCTTTTAGACGCTGGAAGCATGTATTTGAGTCTCCCCTCCTTCTACCAGCCTGTAGTAATATGTCCCTTACCCCCACCAGACCCTTCCTGCCCACCCCGTAGGGCCTACAGCTGAAGGGGCTTCCTGAATTCTAGGCCCGTCCGCTCTAGGTGTCAACATTTTTTGGCAAAAATTTCCCAATCTAGAAGGGAATGTTTAAGAACCCTTTTTGGAACCTGTATGCCCTCCTAGATGTTAAGCAGATCCCTATGTTACCATCATTATCGAAGAGCAAAGATTTAAGTTGGAAGGTGTATCAGTCTGCTAGGGCTGCATAACAAAGTACCCCAGATGAGGTGACTCAAGCAGCAGAAATGTGTGGTCTCACAGTGCTGGGAGCTGAAGATCAAGGTATCAACAGGGTTGCTTCCCTCTGAGGGTGTGAGGGACAACCCATTCCACACCCCTCTCCTGCTTCTGGCCATTTACAGGCAACCCTTGGCTGGTTCCGGATCGCTCCAGTCTCTGCCTTTGTCTTCACAGGGAGCTCTCCTTGGGCAAGTGTCTGTCTCCAAATTTTTCCTTTTTATTTTATTTTTTAAAGTGTATTTATTTTGAGAGATAGAGAGAGTGAGAGAGAGAGAGAGAGAGAACAAGTAGGGGAGCAACAGAGAGAGAAGGAGAGAGAGAACCCCAAGCAGACTCGGATGCTTAAACCGACTGAGCCACACAGGTGGCCCCGAGTTTTCCCCTTTCATAAGGACACCAGTCATACTGGATTAAGGCACACCCAACGACCACATTTTTTTTTTCAACGTTTATTTATTTTTGGGACAGAGAGAGACAGAGCATGAATGGGGGAGGGGCAGAGAGAGAGGGAGACACAGAATCGGAAACAGGCTCCAGGCTCTGAGCCATCAGCCCAGAGCCTGACGCGGGGCTCAAACTCACGGACCGCGAGATCGTGACCTGGCTGAAGTCGACGCTTAACCGACTGCGCCACCCAGGCGCCCCCCAACGACCACATTTTAAGCTGAAGGCCCTATTTCCAAATAAGGTCACGTTCTGAGGTATTCAGGGTTAGGACTCCAACATAAATTTTTTGGGGGGCGGGGGTGGGTGGGGAAGGGGCACAATTCAACCCATAATGGGAAGGAATCTTAAAGATCCAGGGATTTTCAAGCTGTATTTTATGAAACACCAGCTTTTAAAAATGCTCCATAAAAAGAATCTCTCCACAGGTGTATACGTACCCCCAAATTCACTGAGTTGCCTACATTAAATATGTATAGCTTTTTATGTGTCAATCGTACATCAATAGAGTGTTTTTAAAAAATAAATTAAGGCCGGGGCGCCTGGGTGGCGCAGTCGGTTAAGCGTCCGACTTCAGCCAGGTCACGATCTCGCGGTCCGTGAGTTCGAGCCCCGCGTCAGGCTCCGGGCTGATGGCTCGGAGCCTGGAGCCTGTTTCCGATTCTGTGTCTCCCTCTCTCTCTGCCCCTCCCCCGTTCATGCTCTGTCTCTCTCTATCCCAAAAATAAATAAACATTAAAAAATAAATAAATAAATAAAAATAAATAAATAAATAAATAAATTAAGGCCTTTTTAAAATTAATAAATTAGAAAAAGAGAGACACAGACAGAATCCTCTGGTCTGCTATGTTTGAGAATTGCCACGACCATATCCTAGAAATTCATTATTATGACACAAACTTATGAAACACCACTCCTCCACGTCAGGCACTGAGCTTGCTGGAACTCCAGAATTCAGTAAGACCTGGTTGCCTCCAAGGAACTAGGGGTTTTTTGAGGGGGATGATGGTGGGGGTGCACAGAGAGGTAAATGTCACTGTACTGTGGTAAGTGCTATTTCAGAGGCAGGTGCAAGTCACTTGGGAGCCCAGAGGAGAGAAACTTACCTTCGCCTGAGGCATAAGAGAAGGCTTCCCTTGAGGGATTTGGGGGAACCTACCTGGGTTTTTTAAAATGCAAAGGTGGGG
Source organism: Lynx rufus (assembly GCF_022079265.1). Classification (NCBI taxonomy): domain Eukaryota; kingdom Metazoa; phylum Chordata; class Mammalia; order Carnivora; family Felidae; genus Lynx; species Lynx rufus. Next base: position 131,122,856 of record NW_025814878.1, read on the forward strand.
CACGTGGGTGGCACAGTCAATTAAGCATCCCGCTTTGGTCCAGGTCATGATTTCATAGACCGTGAGTTTGAACCCTGCATCGGGCTCTCTGCTGTCAGCACGGAACCCGCTTCAGACCCTCTATCCCCCTCTCTCTCTGCCCCTTCCCCACTCATATGCTTTCCATCTCTCTCAAAACTAATAAATAAAAAAAAAATTTAATGCAAAGGAGTTTGCCAGGCAAAGTCATCAGGAAGGAGGCATTCCGGTCAGGAAAGTAAAGGGAACTGAGGTATACTGCAGTGTGTATTTGAGGTGCTCCTAGAGAAGAGAGGACAAGGGCAAATGACGGGGGGGGGGGGGGTGGAGGTAAAAGATGAAGACGTACAGAGCCAATGAGGGCTTGAAGTTTATCCCAAGAGTGAGAAGAGCCAGGGGAAGCCCTGATGCGTGGGGGATGACAGAATGAGAACCAGTTCTGAACAGACGCGGGGTAGATAAGAAAGAATAGAGGCGGGGAGGCTGGTGTTGGCAAAGCATCATTTCGCAGCCATCCTAACGGAGACCGGCTGAGGTACAACGCCATCGATGGATGTTAAACCCAGGGAGCAGTTGTGAAGGTGAGCCAGAAATAGTCTCAAAGAGTCTCCCCACAGACTGCTTGTTAATTGCAACCGAACAGATAGTAACAGACCAGGAGCAAGCAGGTATGCCTTGAACTGGGTGATCAAAATTACCACCACCAATGCCGGGCAGAGACATTGTGCGTCTCCACATGGGATCCTGAGAACAGGAGAACCTGAATTTGACCATGAAGAAACTCAGACGAACCCAAACTGAGCGACATACTATTAAAAAAAAAAAAAAAAAAAAAAAAAAAAAGGAACTGTATTCTTCCAAAATGTGAATGTCATAAGAGAGAGAGAAAAACTTGAAAATGCTAGTGAGACACGACAGGTAAATACAATGTCTGACCCGCATGGTGCCTGTGGCGAGGGTAAAGGGCTACCGAAGATTCTATTGGGTCAAGTGGCAAAGCTGGGCTATGGAAGGGAGATGGGAGAGAGACAGCGTGTGGATGGTTAATTCACGGAAGTTGAGATAACTGCATCGTGGTCTTGTAACAGAACGTCCCGTTCTTAGGAAATACACACGGAAGTATATAGGCGTTAGAGGCCATGATGTATGCAAATCACCCTCTAACGGTTAGAGGGTGATTAGACGGGTGTGTGTGTGTGTGCGTGCGTGTGTGTGCATACATGTGCATGTGGGAGAGAGAAAATAAGAGTGCATATACAACAGGGATGAGATGTTAGCAGCAGGGGGACCTGGATAAATGGCAGATGCATGTTCTTTTATTCTAGAAATTATTTCCTCAGAGATAATGCTCAGGGCCTGAACTGGGGAGGCGTTGGCAGCAGTGAGGAAGGGAGGAGGTCAAATCTGCAGTGGTTGGTAGGATTCAGGGGGACGAGGGAGGGGGACGCACAGAATGGTTCCAAGTCTCTGGTGTGTGCGCCCTGAACACAGGCAGGGAAGAAAGAAGGGGAGCCGATCTAGCAGGAAAAGGAGAGGATTCTGGATTAAGTGTCAGCTTGAATGGCTCCTTCAAAAACCTCTTCCTTAATAATGTCGGTGTAGTTAGCCACATCTGTCTCTGGCTACGATCCATCCTAAACGTAGACAGGGGAATGCTCACCTCAGGCAGCTATTTTCCGTTAATTTCCCTTTCTGCTTTGCAAGCACCCATCCGCCATTTTTTCCCAGGTGATGGTGGCACTGTGGCGTTGCCACCTTGTCCTGTCCAAAGGAAAGTTCCAGAAGGGAGAGGAGAAGCCTCTTCTCCCAAGTGTCTCCTCCACCCCCATAAGGCACTTCGCACACCGAGTAATCTGCACCAAGGACGCGCTCTGCAATAGGGGCTGGCCCACAGTTCCCTTTTGTGTCATGTCGTCATTTTAGCCGCCCCCTCCCTCAAAAGGGTATTCTTACATTTTTTTAACATTTATCTACTTTTGAGAGACAGTGTGAGCAAGGGAGGGGCAGAGAAAGAGGGAGACACAGAGTCTGAAGCAGGTTCCAGGCTCTGGGTTGTCAGCACAGAGCCCGACGTGGGGCTTGAACTCACGAACCGTGAGATCGTGACCCGAGCCAAAGCCGGACGCTTAACCAACTAGCTACCCAGGGGCCCCCAGAAAGGGTCATCGCCCACCAAACGTGGATCTCTGAACAACTTGGAAAAGAAAGTGAAAGCTTCCAAATGCCATAGCAACACTCAGACTTCCTCCCACATGCCAAGAAGGGCAGAATATCTACGTCATCTGCAGACGCTCCGTGTGCGACTCGATGGCTTGCCTCCACTCTCCCCGGGATGAAGAAAAACGCCCTTAAGCCGCATCCAGGTAAGGTCAGTGTCTCATGCCACTAAACTGCCACAAAGTCTACAGACTCTCAGAACGGGCCTCTGGGGGTCATGCTTCTAGCACCCCGGTGGGCGGGGTCCTGGCACCACCTCCTGAAGATGTTCTGGAGCTGCCGACCTCCAGCTCCGGCTCCAGAGAGAGAGCCAAAGCCATTAGCAGGGGCTAATTTTAAATGCTGGAGTAGGAGCAGTGACCTTCTGGCCTTGGAGAGCAAGTACTCAACCACCCAGGCAACCCAGCCCAACTGCCAGCAGAGAAGACAGCTTCGTAGAGACTCAAATACTGGGATTAGAGTCCTCATGGGCCATAAAAGATCTGATGGCCAGACACACAGGTCGTGTTCTCCACGACTTACTTATAGACTCCCAGGTCTTGCCACTAAGGGGGCAAGACCATACCTCCCCAGGGCAGGACTTTTTTTCGGAACAGAACGCTTCCCCAAAGCATTCTTGCTATATTTCTTCCCTTGCTTGCGTTTCTTCCCAAATGGTCTTCCTCCATCCGTCATTTTTTTTTTTTTTTCTCCAACTTACACAAGACCCATTGGCTTCGCTACTTGGCTCTGGAGAATGCGTAGCCTCATTTGATCAAGAATCCTGAAGCATGCCGCCAGAGTTGCCCTGATGAGAAGGAATGCCAGCCAAACTGTTTCAGAAAATTCACGCCATATTATGGAATGTCAAGCCGAACCGAGGAGAGTTCCTTGCTGAGTTTTTACACGGGGACTACGAATGCTCTGGCCTCTCACTGGATTCTATGTGGGGCTAGTGGGGACGTTGGGACGCAGGACACAATTTTAACTAAACTGCCGCTCCTCTTGGAACAGGCAAAAACAAAACAAAGCAAAACCCTAAGTAAACTCTGTGCCATGAATTAGCACTGGGGAACGGCACAGGGGTGTGGGGTTGATCTTTACTTATGGGACACTCCAAAGTCCGTGAGTACCCAGAGTCCCCAAGACCCACCCAGGCTTGGGAGGAGGATTAACAGGACTCGGCATATAGTTATACCCAAGGCTATGACTGCTCACAGTGAAAGAACAGGAAGCGAGAACAGCAAAGGGAAAAGGCTCACAGGGCAAAGTCTGGGGGAACCAGGCACAAGTCACCAAGACTACCTTCCCGGTGGGAGTAACGCAGGACATGCTTAATCCCTCCAGCAGCTGCCAGTGACCATAGGCATGAACTGCTGTCTGTCAGGGAAGCCCATTGGAGACCCCGTGCCCAGGGTTTTTACTGGAGGCTGGTCACGTCGGCACTTCCTGCCCAGAACGCACCAAAATTCCGGACTTCCAGGAGGAAAGCATTCGGTATAAATCATACACGCTTTGCACGAACAGTTTAGGCACAGTGAGCCGTGCTTATCGCTTAGGGAAAGTTTTATATCCGTGTAGGGAACTATTTACAGCCAAGCTCCCAGATGCCACAGCCAAAGGTCAGCCTTGCAAGCAGGCCTTTCTCAGGCGGACAGTCTCGGGCCTGCATCACAAGTAAACCGAGACTCGGGCCGAGGTATGTGAATCCCAGACCACAGCTGCCCTGGGAGGGTGCTCAGTAAGGTTACCTACCCTGATGTTAGAGAGGCTCTCACTTATGGACCGCCCGGTTTGACACGTATGACATCCTTTTTATCAGCTGTGATGCTCATTCTTTGTGCGTGCTCGGCAACTCCCGCCAGAGTCCCTCACGGACATCACAGAATTTCTCAGAACCAACAGACCCCTGAAAGAACATCTGGTACATTCCCTTCAGGATACGGGATGAGGAAAGAGATCCATAGGGAGGTTCAGTGATTGCCCCTGAATAAATCTGGATTTGAAGGCCCCTTTTCCTCTTCCAGACTCTCCTGGCCCCTGACACTGACCTGGCCCTGGTCCATGGCCCTCAGCCATGACCTCCAGACCTGAGAGAACGGAACAGACCAGCAACGTGGAGGCCTGGGCCTTAGGGAGCAGCCTGGCCCTGTGACTGGACCTGGAGAGATCAGGGAGGAATGACCAGTAGCTGAGTCATGAAGAGGTCGTGGAGTATGCAGGGTCAAGTCTAGTGCATCTTGATAAACACTGGGTCACTCTGTAGGCGGCTTGAGACGTCATCAGTAAAGCCCTCCAAGTAGTGTGTTAAGCGGGTCCCGGTATCGTGGCTCCAATATGAAGCCAGTAGCTTGGGGGCAGGGGCAGCCAAAGGCCAAACAGCTTGCTAAGGTCAAGGGAATGTTTACTCCAAAGACATAGCGAATGCTAGGTTGAGGTCAGAAAGACTAGTGACCCTGATCAAATCCACCACGGGAGGGAGGGCCCCTGCATGCTGTGTTTTCTTTAACCAGACCCCCATTCCCGCCCCCATTCTCCATTCTCACATGCAGAAAGGTAACAGACGCAGAATTTGGATTAGATTGCAGAGATCCTAGATTCGTCTCTGAGGAGTTAGAGGGCTGCATTTTGGTGGTAGTAGCTGTTTTCTAAGTGTGGACTAGGAAAGAGAAAGTCAGTGGCCACACAGGGAAACCCAGGTAGAAGACAAAAAGAGAACTCGCTCAGGATCCCTGTACCCCTCCTCCTAATCCCTCCTGAGGCCGAGGCATGGACCTGTACCCTAATCATACCTCACCCACCCACCCCCGACCCCTTTCTGTCTACTCCTGGGGCTGGTTTCTGTGACCTACAAGCAAAACAGACTTAATAAATACCAGTAGGACTGGCTGGCCCAAGCTTGCAGAGTTAGCCTCTTCATTCTTATGACAAAGAAAGCCTGTGGAAATGTTCCAGATTAAAGGAGTTTAAAGAAATGAAGGCTGGGGATGCCAGGGGCCAACACGTAAGATGACAGGTAAGAAGTCTGCCCCCCAGCCTTCCCCAGCTGGGGAATCACACAGTGACCAAGCTTGGAGCCCTGGACAGAGAGGACTGGCTCCGAAAGCCAGTTTCCTCCCTTCGAAGCTTCGAGATCTGAGCAGACAGCTTAACTCCTCTGAACCTCGGTATTCCTTGTCTGTACAATATTTAATTATACGGGCTCACCGTCCTTTTTCCAAACTCTCTGGAGCCAGATACAATTTAGGTCTCCCAGATCTTCGAAACATATGGTGCATTTACTAGATGTTACGTATCACCCCCAGCATTTTTCTACAGAGAGATGTGTTGGATGAACACTCACGTGCTGCGGGCCAGAGAAATCAAACAATAAACTGTCTCGCATCAGTTCAGCTTCGGCTCTGTGATCAAATGAGTTTGCACGAAACCAAAGAAAAGATTCAGTTTTCGGACTTTGGAGTGTTTGTTTGCTTCGGTTTTAGATTTTTGTTGTTGTTGTTGCTGTTGTTGTTGTTATTTGTGGATTCAGCATTGAGGCTTGGGGGCCGTGGCCCTGTATCTATCTTGCCGGATTATTGTGTGAATACACAGGTTAATCCAGGGACAGCACTTTGCACAAGGTCTGTTACCGCCTACGATCACATCAGTGCATGCCTGTGTCTCTCACTAGGCTGCGAGCTCCTTAAAACCCAGAGATATTATCTTAGTCGTTTCTCAATTCACCTGAACACCCAATGAAGTGCTTTGCGCACGGCAAGGTTTGAATAAATGTTTCTTAAAGGGATCGATCCAGTTTCAAAGGTAAATTGTTTTCTGCATTCAAAACACCATGGATCTTTGCAGATTCCCTGCAGGGGACAACTATTTGATCATTTGAAGATGTACACATGTAGGAATCCAGTGGTAACATCCTTATTCCTTTCAATGCATCTTTTTTTTTTTTTTTAATGTTTATTTATTTTTGAGAGAGAAAGAGTACAAGCGGCAGGGGCTGGAGGCGCGTGGGTTGCAGAGAGAGGGGGAGACACAAAACCCAAAGCAGGCTCCAGGCTCTGAGCTGCCAGCACAGAGCCCAAAGTGGGGCTCGAACCCACGACCCGCATGATCCTGACCTGAGCCGAAGTCAGATGCTCAACCGACTGAGCCATCCAGGCGCCCCTCAGTTCATCTTTTTAAAGCATCCTTTATGATATGATGTCCTCAGAACGTTAAAATACAAGTCAAACGATAGCGATAACAGTATAGCAGCTTACATTTAGTGAGGGGACGGTAACATGCCAACTGCTTTCTAAAGAACTTTATATGTATTAACTTATTTGCCTCGGTCAACCTTTTTATTCATTTGTGTTTTGTTTTGTTTTGTTTTGTTTTGTTTAATTTGCCCATTTTACTGATACGGGAGCAAGGCAGGCACCTTGCCTACAGATACACAGACAGTAAGTGACAGCTTTCGACCAGGCCATCAGACCCCACAACCTGTGCTCCCAAGGCCTCCCACAGAAGGTGAGCACAGAAACCCTTTTAGCCAAATCTTATGGGTTGAGTTGCGTCTCCCCTCCGTGGCCAACTCTCCGTGAAAGATAAAGTCCTGACCCCCAGTATCTGTGAATGTGACTTTATTTGGCAATGAGATCTTTGCAGATGAGCAAGTTAAAACGAGGGAGTGGTTGGGCCCTTGCCCAATATGACTGGTGTCCTTATAGAAAGGGGACATTCAGACATACGGACACACACACACAGGGAGGCCACCACTGAACATGAAATTGGAGACGGGGAGGCTTGTACAAGCCAAGGAATGGCAAAGATGGCCAGCCAGCGAACCCCCGGCAGCTCGGGGAGAGTCCTGGAACCGATTGTCCCAACACCTGGGTTTCAGCCTTCCGGGCTTTAGAACTGTGAGACATTTCTGCTTCTTAAGCCACACAGTTGGAAGTACTTTGTTAGCATCTAGGCCCAGGAAACCAATACGAGTGCATTAAGCCGATAAATCCGCTGGAACCAGCAAAGCCAACGTGTCCTGAAAGTCCTGCAAAGAAGCACATGTAACACACTCTTGCTGGAACGACAGCAAGAGACCCAGGACACCAAGAGGCTTCTCACTCACTGGCGTATCGCCAAATCCTCCTTTCTGGCCTTTGAGTGACTACTTCTTCCAAGCCAACCAAAAAAAGAAATGAAGAGAAGGCACATTTCCATGATTCGGAGATGAGAGCTGACAGCCAAGGACCACGGCCAGCGCCTCGTGGCCCTTCTGTGGCTGCCAGCGGGAGACAGAAGTGGCCCCATGTGGGACAGCAGAGCAGGAGTCAGGGATTGGGGTGGGGGGGTGCGGCGGAGAAGCAGGTCTTTCAGACCCCAGGGCCTTGGCTTCACCCTTCAGCTGTCACTCACGGCAAACCTATGGCTACCCCAATATGAAAAACCTCAAAGAGATTATACACGCATTGGGATGAGACTGATTACCATCTGACTCTGTGGTTCCCGCTAGAGTTCAGGGTTTAGTCATCTGAGGCCTTCTGATCTAAATCTCTCTGCTCATGTGCCTGTCACACTGGGGCTCTGGGCATACTCCCCTCCCCCACCCCCAGGCTCCTGTCCCTTCGAGCACCTAAACGGAAAACCCGTGCCTCCTGACGGATTCTGAAAGCTTGGCAGTAGGTAACTACGCTTTGAGGGGTGCATGGTAGATCCGGTTACTGACCCGATCTGGGCTGAGTTTTACACTCAGGGTTACTTCTTTCAGAAGTCCCTATCACTCAATCACCTTGGTAATTCCAGACGCCCATCAGGGGTTTTGTTTCCGGAGAGGAAAGCCAACCCCGGGGCTCGCAGAAGTCCTGGAGAAGGCTTCTGGGCAGGGAGCCTACCATGAGTGGGAAAGCCCCCTGGTCTCTGGCCTGAATCGGGTTGTAGAAACGCCGGAGAGGTGGACAGGTGTTAACTCTAAAGAGGAGATCCTGTGTCTCCCCAAAGGCTGACACACTGAGAAAGAAATGGAATCATTAGGCCCAAATGGGTAGCAAGCCAGACATCCCGCTACCCGCCCCCCCCCCCCCCCCGTCACCAGCGCCCCACACGGGCCACCTGACATTCTGTCAGAACAGAGGAAGACCAGGCAGAAGGGAAAAAAGTGTGTCTGCTGAATTCGGGACAGTCACCTACACGAACAGCAGCGTTCCATCAGGAAGAGCACAGAGGGTCCAGCTGTCCCCATCCTGCCTGCCCTGCTGTGTTCATACACCTACCCTCGGGAATCTGCTAAAAGGGAGGAAAATGAAGAGCTGAAGATCTCACCCGACCGGCCAGGTGGTCATGGTTGAACACCTACCTGCCTGGTCAGCACTCTGTGGACAGCATTTTCAAACAGTATGAGAGTTCAGGGACCCATTCCTCCTGCTTGATTGCTGCTTACTCTTAACCTATTGCTGGCCATGACTTTGGCACAGCAGGCCTGACAGGCCGGGGCTTTCCTGGTTCAGCCCAGCTCGGTCCCGGGAAGCCCTCATCCCGAGAAAGTGAGTCTCAAAGGTGGCCCATAGCATGGCCGCCCTATCTCACAGGAAGCTCCAGAGGGTTGAGAGGAATCTTCTTCTCATAGATTGGTTTCGTTTTTTAAAAATATGAATGAATGCTGTCGTGACAGATCAGGTTTATTCCACTTCCTTTGAGCCATTGAATACAGGCTAATGTTTAAGCTACCCATAGCGGCCACCTCTAATCCTTTCTAGAAAAAAAGCATGAATCTAAATAATATACAGGCAGATCTCAATGGCTCTCTTACTGCAGATGATCGATGCTGAACAGAGTGTTAGGCTAACAGTGTTAGCCTCGAGCTTCACAGACCAGGGCACCTGTACCCCCCGCCCAGACAAACACACCAGGCATATGGTAGCCTCCTGGGAATAAAAGTTGATCTAATCATACAGTCACAGGAACGTGGGCATGCAGAATGGAGAGTTCACGTGAATTTTTGAACTAAGACCTCGTCATCCCTGCTGGGCATGCTGAGCTGTGCCCCTCCCCCGCTCCGGGGGACCTGGGCAGAGGAGTGTGGGGAGCACCACGCAGGGACACGTTCCCGCTCCTCTCTGCTCTCGTGACTAGTAGGTGACTTAGGGGCCAGCCCACATGGGAAAATCAAAGACGGGGCTTTCTATCGTAAATTTGAGCCAAAAAGGCAACGCTGCCTACGGCACGAGGCGGTGCAGACCAGAGACACACGTGCCCGACGAGGAAAGCGGGAAAGACTGCACGGGGAGCTCAACCTGCCCAGACACGCTCCCGCCTGTGGATCCTGGCGCAGACTTGCCAGAAGCAAACGGGCACCTGCCAGGGATTTCAGAAGTGACCCAGATTTGCTGTGATTTTCCAGAGCCTAAAATGGAGGAACGGTCTCTAGAAAGTTCTACGGCCCGTAAAACTACACCCTACAGATAGCAGGTGCTCAGGAAATGTGTGGGGGTGATGATTAATAGGCCTGCCACCAGCAGAGAGTCAAACGGGGCATGTGGCTCCCCCGGCCACCGGTGGTACCTGATATGACGCGGTAGGGCCCAAGAGTCTCCGTTTGTAACCAGTTTCTTGTCCGTCCCAATTCAGGGTCCTCAGAAACACTGAGAAACTGGTGCAGAGAACAAGACATACGCACAGGGAATGATGGAACTGGGGCTCTGGGTCTGGATGACACCACACTTGCTACTTCTATGCCAGGCTCTTGATTATTGATTATTGATGGAGAGTACAGATTTCCCGCTAAGTGTTAGCATCCATCTGTAACACATTCCTGCGGCTGGATGGGATTGAGAGTAAGCAAGCCATCCTTGGTATATAGGGTTGTTTTTTCTTTTTAAATTGATTTATTTATTTTGAGAGAGAGAGAGAGAGAGAGAGAGTGAGAGAATCCCAAGCAGGTTCTGGCGGTGCCAGCACAGAACCTGACGCGGGGCTTGAATTCACAAACTATGAGATCACGACCTGAGCCAAAATCAAGAGTCGGACGCTCAACCAACTAAGCCACCCAAGCGCCGCCTCCTTAGTATAGTTTTAAACTGGACTTTATAACTTAAATTCTTTGGAAGTAGCTGCCAGCCTAATCTCGCAGGAAAAATAAACACGGAGATTTCACTGGCTCTCAGCATCCTTAAATCACTAGCTTGGGCCACATCAGAGACAAGCCTTCCGATGAAACCAAAATGTGTTTTCTATCCAGGCAACAGCAGAGGTTCCAGACGTAATTCCTGGAATTCAGACTGGGATCAGTGCTTCGAAAGGATGATTTCACTCCTATCCCGTCCCACAAGCCTAGAGGCCTTGGCTCACCCAAAGGGAACAAAGGACAATTAAAATACAAGTCTAATTGATTGCTTCCCAGTCCCTTGGCCCCGTTTTCCTCCTGCATATTTTTTAAACCTCCTCTGTATTATTTATCATCTAATAAACCATTTCCAAACTCCTCTGAAATAGAGATGTAATCAATAATGCTCTCCCCCACTGAACTCATCAGGCGATGTGGTGTGGTGGAGAGGTCAGGCCGATCTTGACTACAGTCCCAGCCCCTCCTATGAGCTGTGTGGCCTTCAGCAAGTGACCTAAACTCTCTGGACCCAACCTTCCTCCTTTATAAAATGGGGCCAATGCCTGCATTATGGGGTCACTGCAATGATAAAAACGAGGTGAACCTGTTTTGTGGGGGTGGTATGGCCCTGATTATCATCACCAAGATGATAAAAGATTCCATCACTCCTCAGGCAAGAGAAAGAAAAAGATTCCATCACTCCTCAGGCAAGAGAAGGGAATCTAGAGGAAGATGAGGGGGAGCATTTGTGATGGGATTTCTTCTAAGAAGCGACGTGGGATGGTGAGAAGAAAAGCCCAAAGGACCGCCATGGTGGTAACCAATAGATCAGACCAGCGTCTCCTCAAAAGCAAGATGGGCAAATGAAGAAAGGGGCAGGCGGGAAGGATCCAGAGATTCTGTCCCGTCTTTACCAACTGTTAGGAGTTGAATTATGAGTCTTCAAAGACGTTGAATCCTATCTCCCAGTACTTCAGAGTTAACCTGAAAATAGGGTCTTTGCAGATGATCAAGGTACGATGAGGTCATCCGGGTGGGCCCTAGTCCAATGTGACTGGTGTCCTTCTAAAATGGGGACAGTTGGACACAGGCACACGTACAGGGAGAAGGTCGTGGGGAAATGAAGACAGAGGTGGGGAAATGAAGACAGAGGTGGGGATGATGGCATCCACGAGCCAAAGAAGACCAGAGAGTCAGCGAACTACCAGAAGCAGGTCAGAGGCATGGACTAAAGTCTCCCTCACAGCGCTGGGAAGGAAGCAACCCACCTCACGCCTTGCCCTGGGATTTGCAGCCTCCAGGACTGAGAGACAATAAACTTCTGTCATTGAAGCCTCCCGTTTTGTTACAGCAGCTCCAAGAAACTAATACGCCAATCAGCCGTTGGATGCTATTATTACTGTCATGATTAACTATCGTACTTCAACGCTGCTGGGCACAAGACCGATGCTGAAGAACGATGTCTGCGGCTCACGCCTTCACGGTGTCGTCCGATTACGGTCTAGACTTCTACAGCTCTCTTCTATACCTCGGGGCCCTTCCCCCGCCACCGAGGCTCACGCTTGGTACCAGGTTAACAGGCCTGAACATATCCTCCCCACTCACAGAATCCGTTCTGGAACGCTCCTCCACTCCGGCCTGTGCCGACTCTGAAGCACTGACTGGTCTATCTGTTCCCACTTCCCTCCTCCAGGGCCCCAGGACAAGCCCACCCTGGTGCCATCTTTGTCAGTAATGGTCCCACCAAATTCTGTTCCCTCTGAACTCAGACGTGGAATCCAAGCAACTTGCTCCCTAAAGGGGGGGAATCAAGTTAGGACAATAGCTGAGTCTGGCAGAGAGCCTCATATCTCTAAAGAATATGCCTACATCTCTCTCGCACTCTCTCTTTTAAAATACTTATCTTTGAGTGAGAGAGCGTGCGCGTGAGCAGGGGAGGGGCAGAGAGAGAGGGGCACAGAGGATCCAAAGAGGGCTCCACGCTGACAGCAGTGAGCCCCATGCAGGGCTCGAACCCACGAACCCTGAGATCATGACCTGAGCCAAAATTGGAGGCTCAACGAACTGAGCCACCCAAGTGTCCCCTACATCCCCAATTCACAGGTCCCCTCTCCACTTTCTTCTGTGACAGATGCTCCCAATAGGGTTCTAACACTACTTTATCCCCTCTAAAAACCACGGTGGTTAAATTTAATCATAGACTCGTGGAGGATGGTTGGAAACACCTCCACAAATTCCTTTAATGTCCCTCCCATCAAGAGGGGTGATCTATATCCCCTCACCTTGAGCCCAGGGCCTCTGTAACAGCCGCAGTGAATACAATGAGGCAGGGTGACGATGGCATGACTTCTAAGCCTGGGTTTGAAAAGCCACACAGTAGCATCTGCTGGGTTCTGGGACGCTCGCTCTGGGAACGTCCAGCTACTCTGTAAAAAGTCCAGCTACCCCCCAACATCTGGTGGGGAGAGATGCGAGAGAAGGTGGTGGGGAGCTGAGGAGCCCCACCTGTTCCAGCGCCCCTGTTGATCTCCTCTTCCCTGCCCAGGTGTGGGCAGGAATCTTCCAGAAGATCCCAGGCCTGTCCGCTATCAGACTGCAGCACCAGGAAGAGAGACCCTGAGTGAGAACAATCTAGCTGAGCCCAGTCACCTCTAAGTTGGTGAGCAAAAGAAATGATTATCAGGGCGCCTGGGTGGCTCCGTCGGTTGAGCGTCCGACTTCGGCTCAGGTCATGATCTCGCGGTCCGTGAGTTCCAGCCCCGTGTGGGGATCTGTGCTGACAGCCCGGAGCCCGGAGCCGGCTTCCGAGTCTGTATCTCCCTCTCTTTCTGCCCCTCCCCCGCTCGTGCTCTCTTTCTCAAAAATAAACATTAAAAAAAGTTTAAAAGAAAAAAAGAAATGACTATCACCGGTTTTTTGCTGCTGATGGACTCAGCCACTGTTTTGGAGAGATACGCCAGCAGCTCTCATTTATCATCACGACTCTGTGTTGAGTGTTTGTCCATCAGGGACACACACGGCGGTCCCACGCCCCCCGGAAGGAAGCTCATCCCTCCGGAAGCCTCTCCTCTCCCCTCCCCTTCCACCTCCCACTTCTGCCATCGGTGGGTCCACTTGTCCACGGCCTGTGTTTACTACAGTGACGTCCTGCCCACCAGCCACAGCGGGTCCTACCACCTCGGCTGGCCTCCCTGCCTCTGGTCGCCCGCCACCTCCAGGCTCTCCCGCGCTGCCGCTGAGGGACCGGTCTTCCCAGCACGGAGCTGGTGGTGACCCTCCCCACCGCCCGGACGGCACTCTGCTCCTTGGGCTGCTGGCTTTGACAACAGTCAGTGCTGTTTGGCGCCTCCAGCTCTACCGCCTGCCCGTCACCCCACACTCCAGCCGAACTCACGTCCTCCCCAGGCCCCTTCCCTGAACACGCCAAGCCCATCACCGCCCGCTACTCCCTTGCCGGCAAAGATGTCCTGGCTCAGCCTCCGTTCAAATGTCACTTCTGTGGACACTTTAATGGAACTTCTATAAAGATCCCCTCCGGGCCCCGACACCCTGGCCCCCTCCTTTCCCAGGCTCGCAACAGCCTGTCGCTCTGTACCACAGCGTGTCCCCCAGGGGACTAGGAGCTCTTCGAGGGCAGGACCCCAACTCGTTCCGCCTCTAACAGACTCGAAGTAAGTGTCTGCCGCATCGTTGCCGAAGCCAACTTTAGTCAGTCCCGCGGGCTGCCTTCCCAGAGGCCACAGGCTCCTGGCGCTGGATGGAGAGGTTTCCAAGGAGAGATGAAGGCAATCGGATCACCCCCCTGGCCAGCCCCGGAATCTGCCTTGGGTTTCGTTTCTCACCTCTGAGAGTAATGGGTACCAAGGACGCCCGTGTGTGTGTGGGTGACAAGGACGTCAGTGGCACACAGTGAGTCACAAGTACCCCGGGGCACCTTGAGCTCGTCATCCTTGAAGTGGAGAGGCAGCTTGCGTAGGTTTAAATGTTGACTCTGACAGTTTTTGTTTTGTTGTTTTTTTTTTAAGGTTTTATTTTTAAAAAAAAATTTTTTTTCAACATTTATTTATTTTTGGGACAGAGAGAGACAGAGCATGAACGGGGGAGGGGCAGAGAGAGAGGGAGACACAGAATCGGAAACAGGCTCCAGGCTCTGAGCCATCAGCCCAGAGCCCGACGCGGGGCTCGAACTCACGGACCGCGAGATCGTGACCTGGCTGAAGTCGGACGTTTAACCGACTGCGCCACCCAGGCGCCCCTAAGGTTTTATTTTTAAGTAATCTCTTCACCCTACGTGGGGCTCAAACTCACAATCCCCAGCTCAAGAGTCCCACTGACTGAGCCAGCCAGGTGCCCCCGCTTTGTTCTGTTTTTGTGTAATGTCTATCTTTGATTTCCCAACGTCAAAATGGTGCAGTGGTAGCATGGGAGATGGGCTTTGTCAGATCCCCCCCGACATAAATGCAACCCGTTTTGCCACAAGAACAAATTTCTGCCACGTGCGGGCATCTCGCTTAATTCTCACCACCACACTCTGAGGAAGTGAATTATCTTCATTCACGGCTAGAAAAACAGAGAGGTTAAGTAACCTGCCCAACGTTACACAGCTGGGAACCGGCCAGAGTCAGAACCCGAACCAGCCGTCTGGGCTATTAAATTGCTGCGCTGCCTCTCGGGGAGCCTGGGTGGCTCCGTCGGTGAAGCATCCGACTTCGGCTCAGGTCATGACCTCTCGGTTGGTGAGTTCAAGCCCTGCGTGCGGGTCTGTGCTGAGAGCTCGGAGCCTGGAACCTGCTTTGGATTCTGTGTCTCCCTCCCTCTCTCTCTCTCTCTCTCTCTCAAAAATAAATACAGATTCAAAAAAAAAATTGTTTTAATTGCTGCACAGGCAACTTCAGGCCTGACAAGCTGAGTGCGGCCTGCTGTGTCCCGGGGTCCTGGTGACTCGCTACACCCTCCTTGGTACACGCAGACGGTACATGGGGCACACGCTGGCATCCTTCCGAGAGGTGGGCAGGCCGGTCCTCCCCTTGCCTGCTTTCTTGGTGGCGGCTGAGCCTGGCTTCTGTGCTTTCTGGGGGAGATGGGGGGGGCTGTGGGGCGAGATGGACGGATGGAGAAGGAGGCTTCTTGCTCTCTGGACTCAGGGGGAGGGAATCCTCGGTGGAGGAGAGGGGTGTGCCCCGTGAGAACCAGATGAAGGAGGAAGACAGCAGCACACCGCTCACAGATTCAGCCAACAGGAAACAGTTGCTGGAGGAGAACCGGGCGGGCGTGCGGGCGTGTGGGGGCAGAGTGGTGCCGCCCTGCTCTGGAGGGTGGAAGGTGTGAGCTGACAGTGGATGGAAAAACAAGGCGGGGGGTGGGGGGGGGGGTGGGGAAGGCTGCTTTGGCTCATTAGTCAACGGAGTCACAGCTGCGAGGGCTGACACAGGACACCCAGGGCACTTCGGATGGCACTGTGACAAGGTCTGCACACGGCCAGGCCTGGTGGGGGGGGGGGGGGGCAGACACAGCCCATCCCTCTTACATAGGGGGAGGGGGGCACCCTCCCTCCTTCCCCAGCGGCTCTGGCTCAGTGCTGTGACAGGAGCAAGCCTGGTGGGCTTATGCACACACAGAGAAAGCAAGGAAGAAACCAGATGAATGCTCCCAGCAGCCTGGGGCCATTTAATTCCAACCAGGGGCTGGTTATTTAGGGCCTTTCCTAGAATTTCGGCCTCTCTTTCAACCCCTCCCATCAGAGCCAAAATCTACTGGCAGAACCTCTCCGATCGCCACCGGGCTCAGCACAAATCACTGGGCTGTGAGCTTCTCACGGAGCTCACCTCCAGTCCGGTCAACAGCAAGCGCCTGGGAGAAGAAATCACTTTCCGAAAAGTAAAATGAGCTCTTACCTGCCCCAAACCCATCCTGAGCCAAGGTTGATTATTACCGGAGGTTTTTTTTTTTTTTTGGGGGGGGGGGGCTGGGTGGGAGGGGGAGAGAAAGAGAGAGGAAGAAATCACCTCTTCTTCAGTCCTTTCCTGGGCCCCTAATTTTCCCAGCCAGGCCTTGAGGTCAGCGAAATAATGGGCCTTTTGAAACTCCAACTGCTAGAATTTAAACAAATTCTGTCCTCCTCGAACATAATCACCAGCTGTGTAAACCACATGCCCCAAAAATAACGCGCACCCACCCTGACGGTTAACCGATGCACCCAAATTCCCACTGCCGTGTTCCTCTGGGCCCAGACACCTGGTCTGGAGAGAGGAGAGAGCGGACCACCTCGTGTTCGGGTTACAGATGCCACCGGCGGAGCTCAGCAAGTCTGTGAGGATGAGCTGCTAAGATTTCATTAAGCAGAAAGCATCTCTCTTTTCAGACTGTCAAGTCACACGGGTGAGCGGTTAAGCAACTGTAAGGGAAGAAGGGAAAGGTTTCTTAAGGAGCATTTAAAAATGCAGAGTGCGTTACCTGTAACACCGCCCAGGGCGCTCAATTAACTTGTACGCCCCACGTCAGCATCCAGCCTGGCTTTCCTGAACACCAGAATCCAGAAAGCTGGAGCTAGCAGGCACGGTGGCCATCACGGAGTCCAGCATCCCAGTTAATAGATGCGGCACCCAAGGCCTGGGGGCGTGGACCAGGGCGTATGGCGAGGGAAGGGGCTCACTGCCCTACAGCTGGTTAGAGGCAGAAGCAGGGCGGTATCCCAGGTGTGCGCTGTCCAGGACAGGAGCCACTAGCCAGACGCAGCTACTCACATTTAAATCAATTAAAATGGAATAAAATAGGGGCGCCTGGGTGGCTCAGTCGGTTAAGCGTCCGACTTCGGCTCAGGTCACGATCTCGCGGTCCGTGAGTTCGAGCCCCGCGTCGGGCTCCGTGCTGACAGCTCAGAGCCCGGAGCCTGCTTCAGATTCTGCGTCTCCCTCTCTCTCTGCCCCTCCCCCTCCTGCTCGGTCGCTCTCGTTCTCTCTCAAAAATAAATGAACATTAAAAACAAAAATAAAATGGAATAAAAGATAAAATTCACTTCCTCATTTGCCTGCCCATGGCTCATGTGCTCAACAGACACATGGGGTCTGTGTTGGACAGGGCAGAACAGAACATTTCCATCATCGCAGAAAGTTCTACTGGACGGTGCCACTTAGAATCACAAGACTCTCCAAGTTCTTTCACTTCTCCACGGTCTGGGTCTCATTTTTACTGCAGGTTTCCACCCATGAAGCATCGTGAAATCGGTTCAGTGGGACAGAGTCAGCTTTCCTTATCCATAATGAAATAGAAGAGAATAGAAAATATCATAGTGCATCATTTGCCAATGAAATACAGGTAATGCCAGGTAATTATTCAGTTGTATGCAATTTTATTGATACACATAACACATTATCTATATCTATGTATTCATAGTTGTATACCCACTCGACCACGGTGTAAATGTATTCCTTCCTGCGGGTCAAAGTCAGAGAACGTCAGGCCCTCTCATTATAGTGGGATCCTTGTCTCTAGATATTTAAGTATTTTTGCCCCCATCCCTCTTCCCCTTTTCCAGATGATTCAAATCACAAGACAGGGAGACGGAGTGCTTGCTCCATAGCACCACACACGGGTTTTTCCCCAGACCTGACTTTCCTTGTGTGTTCTTCCCTATTTGTCCGTTTCCCAGCCAGGCAACTGGAAGGCTCAGACACTTGTCTAGGCTCCAATGCCCGCACACATGAGCAGCAGCAGAGGGGAGGGCGGGCAGACAGACCCACTGAGCAAACACAGATTCTGTGGCTTGTGAAGTCTGGCTCTTCTACATGTATAGCAGAACCAAGGCTTGTGTGAACATCAACAGCAAAGATTAAGAAACGCCCAGACGCCTGGGTGGCTCAGTCGGTTGAGCGTCCAACTTCGGCTCAGGTCATGATCTCCCAGTCCGTGAGTTCGAGCCCCGCATCGGGCTCTGTGCTGACAGCTCAGAGCCTACAGCCTGCTTTGGATTCTGGGTCCCCCTCTGTTTATGTCCCTCCCCTACTCGTGCTCTCTCTCTCTCTCTCTCCCTCAAAAATAAATAAAAATTAAAGAAAAAAATTAAGAAGTGCCCAGAAATCATTCTTATTCCCCTGGACCACAACCTCCTCTATTTCCAGCTATAGTCCTATAATTCACAGAGGTCAAAAAAACTGAAATACCCCCTCCCTGTGATGGTTAATTTTATGTGTTAATTTGGCTAGGCCATGGTACCCAGATATTTGGTCAAACATTATTCTAGATGTTTCTGTGAAAGTATTTGTTAGGTGGGACTAACCTTGAAATCAGCAGACTCTAAGCAAAACAGGTTATTCTCCATAATGTGGCTGAGCCTCATCTAGTCAGTTAAAGGTCTTAACAGACAAAGACTGGTCTGCTCTAAAGAAGAGGGAATTGGGCCAGCAGACTGGTCTTTGAACTTGAACT
Organism: Lynx rufus; assembly: GCF_022079265.1. Taxonomy (NCBI): domain Eukaryota; kingdom Metazoa; phylum Chordata; class Mammalia; order Carnivora; family Felidae; genus Lynx; species Lynx rufus. The sequence continues at coordinate 131,141,568 of NW_025814878.1, forward strand.
ACAACACTGACTCTTCCAGGGTCTGCAGCCTGCTGTCTGGCCCTGCAGATTTCAGATTTGCCAGCATCCAGCATCTACCACGGCACAAAACAATTTCTTAAAATAAATCTCTCTCTTTATACACGCACATCCCTCATTGGTTCCGTTTCTCTGGGAAAACAGACATTTCCCTGACTAACACACACTCATATTCTGTCCAAAAAAAAGCCTCCTCATTGTTCAAGGCTCTCTCAAATACCACCTCGTCTATAAAACACCCCCTGATTTCCTCTGTTAGAATAATTTCCTCTGTTCTAATAAAGTTTGAGAATCACTGTGTTAAACAAAGCTCCTTAACTGTGAGGACCACTAAAATATAGCAAAGCCCAGTGACCACCCTCAGAGACTGATGTCATTGGTCCGGGGTACAGCCTGGGCATCAGAATGTTCAAAACCTTCCCAGGGGTTCCTGACGGGCAGCCACATTGGAGAACCTCCATAAATGAACCCCTCATTGTTATAAGAGGAATCGAGAGAGCAAAGTCAAGGGACTGTGTCAGGCCACAGAGCGAGTTAATATCAGGAACAGGACCCTACCAAGGTTTCCTGTGTCCCTGAACATGTTAATGAAAGAGAAAAAAGATCTATATGCATGATCAGCAAATTTAAAACGAAACCTGGGTCATCCAACACCCAGCTGACAAAGGACATTGTTGTCACACCAACTGTCTCCTTTGTAAAGAAGAACTGACAAGATTCTCTACGGATTGAAAGAGCCACTCAGTTTAGGCTGGATCTCAGGAACCCTTCCCATTTATAATGACCGTCAAGCACTGAAGCCCAATGTAAAAATCAGTGCTGGGAAAGACAGGAGCCATCCCCACTGCCCGGTCTAGGGTGACCCAAGAACGTCCCATGCCAACAGAGACAACACCCCCACTGGCTTCTTCCTTTCGTACTGGTCCCCGATCTCTGCTTACATAACTTCTGTGAAAAGTACAAGATGATCTATTACCACGCCTTCTTAGTGTCTTTGCCATATGGCATGGCTTCCCTAATCTGAGTTAGGAAGCAAATAGCTATTACCCTTCAAGACTCTGCCTGAGTGTTATCTTGATGCTGACCTGGTGAGGTCCACTCATCCTGCTGCCAGGGGTCACAAACAGTAACAACAGGCTTCCCTCCACTGCTTAGTCACGTCATGTGCTCTTTTAGCAGGGGTGATGACGTGTAGAGGGGCCCATCTTGGTACCAGCGTGGACGTCAGTTACTCAAGGATGACAAAGTGACGTTCTCTCTTGTCCCCCTCCCTCTGGCCTCCTGTAAACTGTCCCCAGTACAATTTCAGGCGTGGAGTTGGTTGGGATGAACATCCCTTTGACACTGACATGAACATTCCTCTGACATGAATATCTCTACTGTTGCTGACAGTGCAAGAGTTCTTTTTGGGCAAAACTACATCTTTCCTTATTGCAACAGAGCACAATCTGCCTAATGAGGCATGGCAGAAAAAGCTAACCCCCAACACACACTGTGCCGATAAATTTGTGCCCAGAAATTATACTGAACTCCACAGAATTACCAGCTTGACAGCTGGTAGCAGCAACTACACATACAGATGTGTTCTCAGCAGTGACATTGACAGAAGAAAAAAAACCCATACCATCAAGGGCTCAATGCACATCAGCAGGCGCACACACACACACACACACACACACACACACAGCTGGCAAAAAGCCTTCCCTTAAGCCACACCAATCATGCCATTTTGCCCCCAAGATAGGGTAAAACTGCTTCCTGGTATAAAGGAGAGCTATGTGTGTTTGTGAAATAGATTAAAAAAAAAAGTCAAACTAAACAACAATCTGGCAACAACAGTAATAACACGGTGCTTAAAAATATTTATCAAACCAAATAATTCTGGCCAGTAAGTGCCAAGTTTTTAAGTTTTACTGGAGTAGACAGACAAGGTGGGAAGTGGCAGGGACTCGTAAGTCGACTGTGGCACCTGCATTTTACAGTTAAGGAAACGAAGATCTAACAGGTGAGGTCACTTGCCCAAGGTCACACAGCTAATTCGCCGTGGTATCGGGACAAGAACCACCTGTCCGGGATCCCAGGCCAAGACACCACCATCCCCACGGCCCAGAGGGTAGCTCCAGCAGACTGTAACGAATTTTCTGAAGCTGCTTCCCATGCATACCAGTGCAGGTCTGGCTAAGTAGAAAACTTCCCGCAAAGAAATGGGGAAATGTACACATAGCAAATACATCACTCCTATATTCCTTTGGAAGGCTGAAGCCAACAAAAGCATCACTCTCCACTCTGGGCCAAATTCAGAAGCCAGTGAGAAACGATGCTACCACACAGCCCTCTTCAGGGTTGTGTTTGGGTTTTGACTGTACAAGGTTAGAATTACAAATAAATTACCCTATAACCAAGAGAGGCTACGACTCTCCCCAGATTCAGAGTCACATCCAATTATCCCCCTGAAAACCAGCAGAGCTCCTTGACCTTTATGTATCCACTTCCTACAAGATTGCTAATTTTCCCTTCGGCCAGTGCTGGACCAAGTTTTGCTTCACCACAAATGTTTGCACGTGCCTGGGGAGAGCCGTCCCAGATCAAAAAAAAAAAAAAAAAAAAATCACAGAAGGTAAGAATCAGAGTCACCCCCAACCAAACAATTTTCCCCCATGCTATTGTCTCTCTCTCTTTTTTTTTTTTTTTTTGGAAAAATAAATTTATTTTTTCCATTAAAATCAAATTTGTTAAATTGACAATTTGGAGAGGAAAAACCACCTATAATCCCACAACCCCATAATAAGCATCATTAGGACTTTGGCTTATTATCTGCCAGACTTTTAATTTTCTGGGTGTGTATGTGCATGTGTGTGCTTCCAAAAAGCCAGCATCAGGATACGGAAACATTTCTGCTTCTTTTTGTCTTTACCCACAATTATATCATAAAAACCCCCCATAAGGCTGCAGTCTTCCCACACCTAATTTCAATGTCTATTAAGTATTTAATCAGCTGTATTTGCCATCTTTACCTAACTGTTCCCCCCGCTGTGGAACGTTTCCAGTGTTTCAATAACATAAATCAGGCTTCGCTAAACACTATTGTGTATGCAGGTCTCTTCATGGTTACTATTTGAGGTTCTTTCCTTAGGACGGCTTCCCAGAAGTCAACCTTCCCCATTTGACTCCTTGTTGGAGAAACTCAGCCCCCCCAGTGAGTAAATATCTGATAAGCTGAAAGGAACATTCCCTGGAGACCTCGGTTGGATTAGCAGTGTGGACACTGACAAGCCACTCCACCCCTCCGAGACTCGGTTTCCCTGGGGCATCGGGAGATAGGTCCCAGCAAGGCCTGTCACGGCGCTCTGCCCACCAGAAGTGCCCCCCGTTCTGCTACTCCACGCAGCCTACCAAGGACACAAATCACCCAGCCAGTCTCCCTCCTACTTCTCTGCTTTTCACATCAGCTGCTCTGGAAAATGACTTACTGAAAGCCCGCCACGGGACCTGATTTATTTCAGCACGTGGGGGCTGTGCAGATCAAGTCCAAGGTGTGCAAAGCGAGCAGCAAAATCGGCTGTTCCTCCCCCTGTCGTCCTTGGCCCTGCTCTCTCAATCCAGGTCAGCCATGGAATAGTCCAAACCTCGCTGCATACCTGGGGGCGGTGACCATAAGGTACTGTGACAATAATAAACACACACAGGCCGGGACTTGGGGACTTCCCAGAAGCCAGGATATGGGGGAGGGCGTCAGTTTGTGTCTCCTGTTTTCCAGGACGGTAAGGAGGCTACTGTGCCCACGACTATGGGTCACATCCCTAGGGGACGTCTGCAGGTAAAAACACTGCCCTCGGCCCAGAGCAACCAGGATTTTACTCACTACCAAGAAAGCAAGCCTCTGCCAGTTCAGCTAGGACGTGCCATCGACTGGAAGACAGATCTGTATTGTAGATGCTGAAGTGTGAAAACATGTGCCTTAGAATCAATGATACGTGATGTTTAACCCCTGTACACTTGCGCTTCTCGCTTCTAAGCTGGAGATGCTAACTGTCCACCTGGAAGGCTGGCTGTGGGGTGGGAATGAGAGGGCACTGAACTGCGCCTGACTCGGGTACGCAGTGAGGCTCGATAAAACGTCAGTTCCTCTGCCCAATTCGAAGTGATGGGAACCGATCCTGGAATTAAAAGGAGAAGGAAAGAAAGAAAAGAAAGAAAAGAAAGAAAAAGAAAAGAAAAGAAAAGAAAAGAAAAGAAAAGAAAAGAAAAGAAAAGAAAAGAAAAGAAAAGAAAAGAAAAGAAAGAGGGAGGGAGGGAGGGAGGGAGGGAGGAAGGAAGGAAGGAAGGAAGGAAGGAAGGAAGGAAAAGATACACCAGGTGGCTCAGTCGGTTAAGCGTCTGACTTTCGGCTCAGGTCATGATCTGAGGGTTGTGGGTTCATGTCCCGAGGTTGGCTGTGCACTAACACCGTGGAGCCTCCTTGGGATTCTCTCCCTCCCTCTCTCTCTGCCCCCTCCCCGCTCACACAAGCACTCTCTCCCTCTCCCAAGATACACAAATTTTTAAAAACAAAAAGAAAAATAAATTAAAAAAAGAAAAAAAGGGTGAGGAGTAGTTTCTGGATAGAATATAAGCTCTTTGAGGGGAGCCTGGGTGGCTCAGTTAAGCGTCCGACTTCAGCCAGGTCACGATCTCGCGGTCCGTGAGTTCGAGCCCCACGTCGGGCTCTGGGCTGACGGCTCGGAGCCCGGAGCCTGCTTCGGATTCTGTGTCTCCCTCTCTCTCTGCCCCTCCCCCACGTGTAGTCTGTCTGTCTGTCTCTCTCTCAAAAATAAATAAAACATTAAAAAATTTAAAGAAAAAAGAATATAAGCTCTTTCACAGTAGACACCATGCCTTGTACATCTCTGACCTCTCCTCACCCCCTCATGGTCCAGAATACTGCCGCACCCTTTGTAGGCACCCAACAAGTGGGTGGTGGATACAAATGCTGAACTGGTTTGAAAACTGATACCCAAGCAGGGAACTGTTGGCAGAGGATGGGGCCGGCGCAATCCCCCCCCCCCCCCCCCCCCCCCCCCCCCCCCCCCCCCCGGCTTCCCCAGCACCTGGAAGTGACAGGCACGGCTGTCAGTATGGTCTTCACCATGGGGGTGCTGTGGGGGCTGGAAAGGAGAAGAGCGAGTGTCAGCCGCTCGCTGCACATCCCCCACCCCACCCCCGCCAGAATCACCCTGCAGGCAGCCTGTGGGTGGCGCCCAGTGGGTCGGATCCGCGCGCGCGCGCGCGCACACACACACACACACACACACACACACACGCGCGCGCAGCCGGGTCTCAGTTCCACAGACAAAACAGCACAGAGGTACCCCTGGGCCTCCGGGGAGAGCCAGCCTGCCTGTGTGTCCTAGATGTGAACGGCTGTGCACATGAAGTCAGACAGGCTGCGTCCCCAGGGGCTCTAAACCTGTCCCCCAGGACTCTCTGAGAACAGTGCCATTCGGTGCAAACAAATGTCCCAGTGGGCGGTGCTGGGAGGAGCAGAAGTGTAGACAAACAGAACCATGCGGCACTCTTTTTTTTCCCCTCCGTGTGTTTGCCTGCTGCTTTTTCCTCTCCTCGGGGGCCCCAGCACTACTGGAAAAGGAGAAGCGACAGGGCGGGAGAAAAAAATCGCACTTTCCACCGCCCACTTTGGATTATTCACATTCAGGCAGGCGAGGAGAGGGGCCGCGAATGGCACATTTCGGTAACAAGTCACCTCAAATCCCCGCTTTGCCCTTGACCTCAGGCAAGCGACATTCTGTGGGGGGCACGGGGCACGCGTGTGCTCACGCCCCCCGCCAAGGCACACTCACCTCGCCCTCCACGCTCAAATAGCTGGAGCTTCGAGTCCCGGTGCCCCAAAGCAACGCTCAGGCAAATGGGTATTGCTTTGGGGGCGCCTGGGTGGCTCAGTCAGTTAAGAGTCCGGCTCTCAGTTTCGGCTCAGCTCATGATTTTCACAGTGTGAAATTCGAGCCCCGCATCAGGCTCTGTGCTGACAGTGCAGAGCTGCTTGGGATTCTCTCTCTCTCTCTCTCTCTCTCTCTCTCTCTCCCTCCCTCCCTCCCTCCCTCCTCCCTCCTCTGTCTGCCCCTCCCCTGCTCACTCTCTCTTTGTGTCTCTCTCAAAAATCAATAAATAAAACTTTTTAAAAAAATTATTTTTAAATAGTGGGTATTGCTTTCCCCCAGAGGGAGGGGGAGAAAATCCCAATTATAATTAGAAAAAAGGAATTACCTATTCGATGAGGCTTTGTGTGTTAGCACTTCTTCAGCCTCTCCCCTCGGCTTCAGGGACAGACAGGGGTGCAGAGAGAGGAGGCAGGGGAGCAGAACCCCCATCTCCCCTGTTGTGTCGGTGGGAGAAGAGGAAGCAACCTTCCCGTGAAGTCGGGGCTCTCCCCCAAATCACACCCTCAGGAACTGGCTGCAAGTGTTCTCGGTTCTTGTAGGATCAAGGCACCTGTGACAAGTCCCTGCCCGCTATGCTTCTCGCCCATGGGCGCCAGATTGGCTGAAAGGAGGGGGGACCTCGAGTACCTGTGACGACCCCACGGTGAGGAGGGGTGTCATCCACCTGCTTACCCACACCCAACATCTAATGGGGATTTTAGGAAACTTTCCACAGCCAGCACATCTCCATCTTGTTAATCATAGAGTCCTTACTGGGGCGCCTGGGAGGCTCAGTTGGTTAAGCGTTCGACTTCAGTTCAGGTCATGATCCCGCGGTTTAAGTTCGAGCCCTAGGCCAGGCTCTGTGCTGACAGCTCAGAGCCTGGAGCCTGCTTCGGATTCTGTGTCTCCCTCTCTCTCTCTCTGCCCCTCCCTGACTTGTGCTCTGTCTCTCTTAAAAATAGACATTAAAAAAATTAAAAAAATAATAATAGAGTCCTTACTAATAGAGGAGGTCATGCCCACACCCCAAAGTTCTACGAATTACTCATGAGACCAAACGCACTGTGTAGACTATCGTCCTATTCCTGGGAGAAAAGGAAACACACCCAAAAGTTTGGATTTCTCAACAATCCGCATCTAGATGAAGCATAAATGAGTGCTACGTTTGCCCCTGAATTCCCAGCGTCGATTCGCGCCATCCGACAGAACTTTTTCTACAATGATAGAAATGTTCTATGCTGCACTGCCCAACATGGAAGCCATCAGCCAGCCACGTGGGACCTTCAAGGACTTGAAATGTGGCCAAGACAACCGAGGAACTGAGCTGCCTATTTGATTTAGTTTCAATTTATGTACATATAAAGAGCCACTTAAAAAAAAGAGAGAGCTACGTACAAGGGTACAGCGAATGGCTAGTACATTTCAAAGCACGGATCTAGACAGTGCCTGGCATATAGCTGGTGCTCAATAAATATCTGCTCAAGGGAAGAGTGAATAGATAGTAAGTAGCTCACCGTAGTAAGTCCTGATAAAGGAGGATTGTCATGTTTATTGAGTATTCACTTTAAACAAATCCCTGATTAGAAATGGGAACACTCTTGCACTGTTGGTGGGAATGCAAACTGGTGCAGCCACTCTGGAAAACAGTGTGGAAGTTCCTCAAAAAAATTAAAAATAGAACTACCCTATGACCCAGCAATTACACTGCTAGGAATTTACCCAGGGGATACGGGAGTGCTGATGCAGAGGGGCACATGTACCCCAATGTTTACAGCAGCGTGTTCAACAGTAGCCAAGTTATGGAAAGAGCCCAAATGACCACCGACTGATGAACGGATAAAGAAGAGGTGCGTTATATACACAATGGAATACTACTTGGCAATGAGAAAGAATGAAATGTTGTCATTTGCAGCAATGGGGATGGAACTGGAAGGTAGTATGCTGAGTGAAATAAGTCAGTCAGAGAAGGACAGATACCGTATGTTTTCACTCATCTGTGGATCTTGAGAAACTGAACAGAAGACCGTGGGGGAGGGGAAGGAAAAAAAAAGAGAGAAAGAGGGAGCCAAACCATAAGAGACTCCTAAAAACTGAGAATAAACTGAGGTCGATGAGGGGTGGGAGGGAGGGGAAGGTGGGTGATGGGCATGGAGGAGGGCACCTGCTAGGATGAGCACTGGGTGTTGTAGGTAAGCCAATGTGACAATAAATTACGTTTAAAACCCAACCAACAAACAAATCCCTGATTAAGTCAGCAACCTTCAGAGTTAGGTACTTTGATTAACTCTGTTTTACAGACGAAGAACCAGAGGCTCAGAAGAGTTAAGTAGAGGGTCCGCCGCCACACAGAGCGTGGCAAAACCAGGACTCAAGCCCAAGCAGAGTGACAGGCGGCCTCTTCAAACTGGTCAACTTCGCCCATGATAGAACAAGCATTCGGCGCCTCACTTTACTTTCTACAGGTTAACGGAAGATTCAACAGGCAACTCCTCCTTTTGAAATAAAGCAACAGAGATACAATGTGTCATACAGTGGGGGGTGGGGGGTTTAAAAGCCCAGCCAGGGCACTCAGCTAGCAAGGCTCTGTTGACTGACTACCCGACCCCGGGGCAAGAACTAACTACCCATCCCCCCACTGTGGCCTTTCCCTAAAACCATCTCCCCCAACAGGGGCGCCTGGGTGGCTCAGTCAGTTAAGCATCCAACTTTGGCTCAGGTCATGATCGCAGGTTTGTGGGTTCGAGCCCCGCATCGGGCTCTGTACTGACAGCTCAGAGCCCGGAGCCTGCTTCAGATTCTGTGTCTCCCTCTCTCTGCCCCTCCCCCACTCGCGCGCTGTCTCCCCATTTCAAAAATAAATAAACATTAAAAAAAATTTTTTTAACAAGGTCTCTCGCTGAATGGATTTTTACAGCTCTTTTCACACCCCATGAGGCCGCCATTGTGTTCCTCTCGAGGGGGTTCTTTCCAATGATCCTGCAAGCTGTTTCCTTTGCCTACCCCAGAGCTGTGTCATCTGTGACTGTCACCATTTGGAATTGAGGGGAGAGAAAGATATAAGTGGAACTTCCTGCTGATGTGGCGGGGGGGGGGGGGGGCAGTCAATTTGCCGGCAAAGAAGAATTTTTTTAATTCTAGACGAGAACAATTTTTTTTTAATTTTGGGCATTTTTTTTAATTTAATTTTTTTAATGTTTATTTATCTTTGAGAGAGAGCACAAGGGGGAGAGGGGCAGAGAGAGAGGGAGACACAGAATCTGAAGCAGGCTCCAGGCTCTGAGCTGTCAGCACAGAGCCCAACACCGGGCTCGAACCCAAGAACCATGAGATCATGACCTGAGCCAAAGTTGGATGCTTAACGGACTGAGCCACGCAGGAGCCAGTAAATTTTGGACATACTTACACTACTCTTTGTCCTAAGTGGTCAGTCATACGAAACACAATTTTCCTCAGAGTGTTGTCCAGAACCAGATGGTACCTTGAAAAGGATTTTACTTCATAAAACCTTCTATATCTTCCTTTTCAATTATTTAAATCCTACCCCCTCTTCTGGGTCCATAGAAGCCCCACCTCCTCCAGAAGGTCTTCCTGGACCCTCTCAGCTCTCAGAATTCCTCTTTCCTCAGCTTTCAGGAAGCATCCATTATCGGCAGGGCCACCTCCCTTGGGACCCAGGCTGCCTGAGGAGAAGGGCCCTGGGGACCAGCGTGGCCTTTCGTCACGGGCCCTGTTCATTTCCCTCTCTAACCTCAAACCCGAGTTCCCCACTCAGCAAAACCAAAGCTCGGCAGTGAACATTATCCAGCCTCTAGATCCAGCCCTTCTAGAAGACAGCACAGCAGTAATTCAGCAGCTGTTAGAGGACGCTCCCTTCCAATCTCTCTCTGCTCGAAGTCTTTTATTCACACACATAGCACCTTTTGTGGGGGGAATTCCCTGGGTTTTTTTCTCTGCTTTTTCTCCTTCGCGTTAGTACCCTTTGCGGATTGGCACTGGGGAGCTACCCAGGTGGCTGACCCTTAACCCAACACTGACATTTGGGGAGTTATTCAGTTGCCTCAAGCAAACACTTCCCGGCCTCACAGTATCACAATTCACTCCACTTCATGATACATGTTATTGCATTGTTGCGTGTTTGCGTGTGCTTCTCTTCGGTCAAGAACAAAGACTGTATCTTACCATCTGAGGCACGGCTGGTGGGCTGGTGACAGCTAACAGAGTGCTATAGGCATCCAAAGGCATTTATTAAAGAGAAATGAATGAAGAAGAGAAACATTCTGCAGACACTGGGCAGAATAAGCGACTAAAGGATCCCGGACCCCCTCAGATCACCTTCAAATTGGAAATCTGAACGTTCAGCGCAGGCGAGCCTGGGCGGTTCAGTAGGTTAAGCATCCGACTCTTGATTTCGAGTCAGGTCATGATCTCATGGTTCGTGGGATCCAGCCCCGTGTTGGGCTCTGTGCTGACAGCATGGAGCCTGCTTGGGATTCTCTCTCTGCTCCTCCCCCATTCATGTGTGCATGAGCGCACACTCTCTCTCTCTCTCTCAAACATTTAAAAAAATTTTTTTAATGTTTTTTTTTAATTTATTTTTGAAGGAGAGAGACAGAGCACAAGCGGGGGAGGAGCAGAGAGAGAGGGAGACACAGAATCTGAAGCAGGCTCCAGGCTCCGAGCCGTCAGCACAGAGCCCGACGCGGGGCTCGAACCCATGAATTGTGAGATCATGACCCGAGCCCAAGTCGGACGCTTAACTGACTGAGCCACCCGGGTGCCCCTCAAAATAAACATTTAAAAAAAAAAAAGGATTTTCAGCACATTATCAGGGCCTGGGGCAATGCTGGTGCCCCAGACATCAGCATCCGCTCACATGGCCATCTTGCTTTTCTAAATAATGAACCATTTCCATGAATATCTGGCAAAGCTAATCTCAGTTAGGTTGGAGAATTAGTTCAGCTGCATCTAGTTCCAAAATCAGGAAGAAAGGAAAGTATTCAAAAACCAAAAAATCTACCCCTAACTGAACAACACAACGAGATCCCAAAACCAATGCTTGCAACTCAACAGTAAGAAGAAAATTCAATGTAAAACTGCTCAAGAAATCTGAAGATACATGAGTGGCTAATAAGCACACAAGAAGTTGCTCAACATCAATAGTCACTACGGAAATGCTAATCAAAGTCATAATGCGATAGCTCTATGCACCATCAAGGTTGTCCTCAAAAAGGCTGCCAATACCAAGTGTTGGTGCTGGGGTAGAGGAATTAGAATATCCCTACATAGCTGGTGGGAATATAGAATAGTACATACGAGGCAAATATATACATAGCATACAACCCAGCAATTTCGCTCTTAGATATGTATCCAAGAGAAGTGAAAAAAGCCTGGGTCTACAAAAGACTTGCATGCAAATGTTCAAAGCAGCATTATTGATAATCGTGAAAACTGGGGGCGCCTGGGGGGGCTCAGTCAGTTAAGCGTCTGACTCTTCTTTTCAGATCAGGTCACGATCACGAGGTTGGTGAGTTCAAACCCCACATCGGGCTCTGCACTGACCGTGCGGAACCTGCTTGGGACTCTCTCCCTCTCCCCTCTCTCTCCCCCTCTCCCCTCTCTCTCTCCCCTCTCCCCCTCTCTCTCCCCCTCCCCAGCTCTTGCTCACGTGCTCTCCCTCACAATAAATAAACTTTAAAAAAAAAATAGCTAAAAACTGGAAGCAGTACAAACATCCATCAGAGGGTGAATGGATGAACAAAATGTGGTATTTTACTCGAAGATTACTCGGCAATAAGAAAAAGGAATGAATGTCTGATAGACGCAACGACGCAGATGAACATCAAAAAAAAATGCTAAGGGAAAGAGGTCAGGCACCAAAGACTACATACTACAGGACTCCATTTATGTGAAATTTCTAGAAGAAGCCAAATGACAGAGACAAAGCGTATCCGGGGTTGCCAGGGGGTTGGGGTGGGAATGGGGGCCAGCTGCAAACAGGCAGGAGGAAACGTGTGGGGATGTTGGAAGTGTTCTAAAATTTTCTGCACAATGGTATACACTTACTAGAAATCATTGGCTCTCAATGGGTAACTCTTGTGATACATAAAGCTTATCTCAATAAAGCTATTGAAAAAAAGCAATGTGAAAGCTACATACCCATTTCACTGGGGCTTCAACACTCTATAGTTTCAGTTTACGGGCGTCATGCTAATTGAAAGAACCTCTCGGTACCACGAAAGCCGTTGCAGTTGGAAATCAGAAATTTTAAAAACAATTCCTATCATTGTAAAGTTGTTTTTTTTGTTTTTTTGTTTTTTTTTTTTTCCTGCACTTTTTAATGCTCACGGGGCATTAACAATTCTCAGGGAAAGTTTAAACTCCAGGGCGTCCTAAGCTTGCTTAAACCTGAGAAGCCAGCTTCCCCAAAGCCTGGATGACAGAGGTAGAACTGGTCAGGGTCCCTGGGGCTCTCAGCAGCGAGGGTTCTAAAGCCTTCCGACCCCGCCTTGTTGGAGTCTAAACCAAAAAGATCTTTTGCCTTCCAAGTCTTCCCGTTCTAGAGGACAAAGCTCAGACAGTGCTCTCCTCGGGGCCCGCACTCACCAGCTGAACTCAATGGAACAGCTTCAGCACCAAGGAGTCTTGCCAGATCCACACTTGGGTGCCATCGCCCAGCTCACCTGGCCAGGTGGACTGGATCTAGGCAAAATGTGTGTTCATCAGAGGGCTCCAGAGAAACAGAACCAATACAGGCTGGGCGGATAGATGGGGGGGGGGGGGGGGAGAAAGGGAGAAGGGAAGGGGGGAAGGATGTGGGGAAAGTGAGGGGGAAGAGTGGGAGAGAGGGGGAGGGAATGGAAGAGGAGGGAGGGACTACGGGTCGGGGAGTGAGGGCAAGGCAGGTTTTTTTTAAGGAACTGGTTCATGCAATTATGGGCAGGTCCCCAATTTGCAGGGCAGACTAGCAGGCTGGAGGCCTAGGGAAGAGTTTTGCAGCGTGAAGGCAGTCCGACGGTAGAAATTCCTCTTCCCCAGGAAGCTCTATCCTTTTCCTGACTCCTTGGAGGCCCTACGCTCACCACAGTCTGCCTCTGGCACGTGCCAAGCAGAAGGTGCTTGGCCATCAAACCCCATGGAGCCGGTCAAGTTTATCCATTCTCCCATCACATATTTTACAAACACACACTCCCTGAACTTAATACTAATGACGACAAGGTTGGCATTGGGTCGCCACACACGTGTTTCTTCTGTCCGCTGTTTTACTGCGGTTATTATAAAAGCGGCAAAGTGCTGAGCGTGTGTTTCAGCAACATGGCTAAAGAACCCACAGTATCCAGAAACGTCTACGTTTGTAAAACCTTCACCCAAGTGTGTGTTCTTAGAATGAGCACCTTGAGGGAGTGGGGCCCAGCTCGGGACGCCCGCTTGTCGTCCCTCCACCCCCACTTCCCTGCAGTAGAGGGTCCCCCACGGCATTTCGTGATGGGTCCCCCATGTTACACGATAACCTCCAAAAAGACCGGGCCAGGGGAAAGCATTAGACACAAGCGGGGACAAGGGGAAGTGGGGACCAGTGATAACTGCATTTGGGAGTCCTGGCCACCATATTTGGTGTTCTGTCCACCTCATGGATGCAGGAAGCAGAGAAAGGTGGTTTAAAGCAGGACAGGCGATGAGGCCAACACATGGAGAGAAGCAGATCACAAAAACGATAAAATTCCAGGAATTCATAGTTTCCAGGCGCCTCCTGAGACCTGAGCTATGCCCCTGCCCCTGAGTTCCGTGGAGGACCCGGCATCCTTCTCACAGGGGATGATGAATCTCCACAGGTGTGGTGAGTTCCTGGGAACACCATCAGCACCTTCTAGATCATGCGTCTGTGAAGCAAGTACTGTATTCTCAGCAAATCCCACATGTGAAGCTTGGCTTATGCCCATTTCCTCTAAAAGAGGATGATAATAACTTTCAACTGTATTTTCCGAATCTAGCAGGAGGGAATCACCTCTTTTAAAAATATGATAAGCAAATCTTCAAAAGTACCACTGGTCGGGGGCGCCTGGGTGGCTCAGTTGAGCGTCCGACTCCTGATTTCAGCTCAGGTCGTGATCCCAGGGTCGTGGGCTCAAGCTCCGCGTCGGGCTCTGTACTGAGCGTGAAGCCTGCCTGGGATTCTCTCTCACTTTCCCTCTGCCCCTCTCCCCTGTTTGTGCTCCTGCTCTCTCATATTAAAAACAAACAAACAAAAAAATTAAGTACCATTTGGAATAGGTTGAAGAATTGATCACATCAAGAAGAAATAGAATAACATTTATTGAGTTTAGGCAGATCGCGGGTGGGGGGCGTGGGCTCTTTACACACCCCCCCTCATTTTAATTGTCACACCAACCTTGTATGATATTTTTTTTTTAATTTATTTTAGAGAGAGAGCGAGCGAGAGAGAGCAAGCTAGGTAGGGGCAGAGGGAGAAGGAGACAGAGAATCTTAAGCAGGCTCCACACCCGACGTGGGGCTCGATCTCATGACCATGAGATCATGACCTGAGCTGAAATCAAGGGTTGGACGCTTATCCCACGGAGCCACTCAGGCGCCCCCTATGATAATACCTTTAAATCCATATTGTTGGCCAGAAACCTGAGGCTCGACAAGGATGTCACACACACAGTTGTGACCTGCCAACCTACTCTATCACCAGCAGTTCTGCGAATCACAATGTTGTCTACAATGAGAGGCCATGACGGCCCTCAATCAAAGTATGTAACTAATTGCCTGTGTATTTCCTTCTTGGTGAAACCTTTAAAACCAGCTATTTACTTCCACCATTTTTTTTTTTTTTTATTCCTCCCTAGTTTCAGCATCAAAATGTCCAGTTTCTTCCTTTGGCTTTTTCTCATTTCCATTTAATCTTCTGCAGAATCGTACATTTTCAAAGCCAGATATCATCAGCAAAATAATCACTCAACTGCACCTAATTTCAGTTAGATGGAGTGGGATTCGTGAACCTTGACTTTTCCTAACAGTACAGAGTCATTTCTGCCATGGACATAACGCCCCAGGGCGTCCTCGACCCTACAACAAACCCATAGACCCAAACCACGGCACTCAGTGCTGAGAGGACAGAAACTCAAGAGAGAAGAGCACGTTGCCTTTTCCACCCTGTGTTCGGAGAGGAAAACATCCCGAAGCGACTTCGAGGCGGGAGCTAGAAATGCGGGGTTTGCTGGGATTTCAGAATGGTGACCGCCAAGTGCAAAAATGATGTCTGATTATCTACAGCCGCAGCTCTGCGCGTGGGGCCATGACGACCATCCCCGTTTTCTGTCCCGGCAGCCCTTGTCCGCCTTGAGCAACTGCAGACACTATGACACAGGGGTGGCAAAGGGCATGGAGCTGAGGACGCCAAACAAGTCCGGGCAAGATCCACGTGCAGCACCATCAAAGCTCAGAGAAACTCCGCAGCCTTCGTCACCATCCCAAAGGAGCCTCCCATCCCGCGGAGAGGCTTCCCCCAGCTCCAGAAACTGGGGCAGGGACCAGGAAAACAGAAGTCATCGTGTTACACACAAAGGCACCAGATACTTTAACACCGTCCCCCCCCCCCCCCCGCAACCCCCTCGCCAGTTTAATTATTCACGGCGAGGTTGGTCTTGTTTTCCCAGAGGCACAGAGCCATCACATCTCTGTGTCCGGCTGTCCCAGCATCCACACCACCCGGCAGAGGGAGGCGGGGCTGGACAGAAACTCTGAATCTTGGGTCCCACCCTGGAATCTGCCTTTTGACAAGGGCTCCAGGTGGTGAGACCGCGTGTGAGTGTCTGGGAGACACTGGGCTACTGCGTGCAGGGCAAAGTGTGGTTTACTGATGGACCCATCCTCTTTGTAACCTTTTGCCTTCCCCAAGCATCCATTCATTCATTAAAAAGGCATTCATTTGTCATTTAGCAAATATTTACAGGGTGCCTCGTAGGTGACTCAGCGCCTGGCACTGTCTAGGGGAGATAAGGCCACCCTGGAGAGCAAAACAGTCGCAGGCTCTACCTCAAAGAACTTTCTTTCCACATGGGGAGATAAATACCAAATAAGAGAATTAGCAAGGGAAAGAGGTCATACAAACAGCAACAGCGCTACAAAGAACATAAAGAGGGTACAGAGGGAGAACTGAGAAGTGGGGGAAAGAACTTTTGGTTGGAAGAGGAGGATCAGAAAGGCCTCTCTCTTGACATAACATCGGAGCTGAAACGTGAAGTCAGAAAGAGCTAGCCATTCAGAGGAGTGAGGGAGAACCTTCCAGGCAGAGGGAAAAGCCAGTTTGCAAAGGCCCAGAGTCAGGAAAGAGGCTGGTGTGTTTGAGCAAAAAGGCCCAAGGTGCTGGAGGGTAGTGAGCCGGGGAGAGTGGACAGTCACCAAGGAGGTGACAGGGATTACTAGGCAGGGCCACTCAGGCCAAGAAAGCTGAATGATACCCCAAGTGCCATAGGAGATAGCACTGAGAGATTCTGAGCAGGGAATGACACAGTGCCATCTATATATATAGACAGATAGATGGCACTCGCCTATCGTATAGAGACTAGACTGGATAAGGAACAAGAGTGGACCTAGGGAGCCAGCGTGTGGCTCAGTGCATACTCCAGGTACAGCAGGGCAAGTTGGAGACAGGTTTTGACTGACCCCAAAGGCTGGCTGAGAGCTTGTGCTGATCTGGATACAAAAGGTGAGTGAGACCATCCCGGCCAGGAGGGGCAGGCTGCAACCTAGTTCAGAAGCCTTCAGGCACCTGGCAGGCAAGGAGCTTGCAGAGAGAGAGGCACACGAGGAAATTGACAAACAGCAGTGTCATTTTGGGCGCCGGTTAATTTGGCAACATCTTTGTTAAAGGAAATGAGCACATACTTTTTGACCAGCCGCTGGCATATTTGTCCTACAAGCACGTTCGTGGATGCGCAAAATGACACAGGTTCTAGGTTGTTCACTACGTGTTTGTATAAGCAAAAGATTGGGAATAACCCGAATGCTCAGTAATAGGGAACTGGTTAAATAAATGTTGATTTATCCATATGATGAAATACTATGCAGCCAAAAATAGGAACAAGGATACTTTCAGATGCTGGTTTTTATATACGTATATATGAATATGTGTGTGTGTGTGTGTGTGTGTATCTTTTCAAGATTAACATTGTTGCATGACAAAAGTATATTAACAGTTCGTATGGTATGGAATGTTACCAGCTACGTAAAAAAGGTTTTAGGATTTTTCACCCACATGTTTGCCACTACATACCCAGCCAGATCTTCAAAACTGGTAAGAGTGATTGCCTCCAGTTTGCTGCGATGCACTACGATGGGTTTGGGGAAAGATGGGGGGCATGTGGTGCTGAGACCACCGCAGGGTACATACATGAGGGGTGAGAAGGGGAAAGGGGGGGGCTTCCAGGAGGAGGTAACACAAGGGCAGACTCTTCCAGGATGAACAGGCAACCCTCACAAGGCAGGTGTTCCCGACAGAGGCATGGACATATAATCAAACAGGGGTCCATTCAAGGGCACGCTAGTAGTTTGGGGTTCAGCTAAAGCTCATGGGGTTTCAGAATAGCCAGCAGGATATGAGCCCGGGCAGGCTCACCCGAGGCCAGCTCTTGCCCGACATGCCAAGCACTTGGGACTCTTCCTAGAAGTGACGCAAGGGGGGCACAGTGACATGACCGAGTGTAAAGTTCTTCAAGGAAATTCTGGCCGCAGCGTGGACAATGGAGGCAGTGGCGAGGAGGGGCAGGCTGGAACCTAGTTCAGAAGCCCAGGTACGGAGCCAGTTCCTTCTCTGGAGGAAGCAATGATAGCGAAGAAGGAACAGATATAAGAGGGAACTAATTCCACGGGTGGGGTAAACAGGAATAAAGGATAATTCTACAGTCTCACCCGAGCTACTACGATCTGAGAAAAGGAACTGAGGCAAAGAAGCAAGGTTAGGGGATGGAAGGGGGAAAAAAGGACTCCAGGGAGGCAGAATGGTGGTGTTCAAATCCCCAGCAGTATTCCCTTGAGCAATTCCACTCGGGTCTCTGGATTTTAGTTGCCTCATTTGTAAAATGGGCATCACATCTAGCTCAGAGGACCATTCTCATCATGAAATGAAACGTTTTCCATACTGCACCTACCATATTGCCCAGCACAGGGTAGGTATTTAATAAGGGGCAGCCCTGGGCGCTGGAGAAACTGTACAAAAGAATGGCAGGAAAGTCTCTACAACAGAGAAATGCCTAGTTCACCAAAGTAGGGATTTCAAGGGAATTTTTAGAAATTAAAGGAGGATGTATGTGATTCTATTTTTTTAAGGTTATTTATTTTGAGAGGGAGAGAGAGAGAGGGGGAGAGGGGGGGGGAGAGAGAGAGAGAGAGAGAGAGAGAGAGAGAGAGAGAGAGAGAATCCCAAGCAGGCTCACACTGTCAGTGCAGAGCCCGATGCAGAACTCGAACTCACAAACCCTGAGATCACGACCTGAGCCAAAACCAAGAGTGAGATACTTAACTGACTGAGCCACCCAAGTGCCCCTATGATTCTATTGATTCCAAGTGTCATTCCTCGATGGTCTCCAGACCAACCCCTTACCTTGACAGGCCTGAGACCAGTTATGAGTGTGGATAGATGGCCACAGACCACTGGCCACTGCTGGGCCAGCAACTCAAAGCCCTAGCCTTTGCCAAAAGAAGGCCAATTCACCAGGACCAGTCAAGACCGGCTTGTTTCAATTCTGGGCAAACTCTAGCATCTATAAACCCCAACGGCCAAACCAGGCCTCTAACTGTCTGGGGTGTTTCACTTCCTGTGTTGTATGTGCTGAACCTCTAACCATGACAGCAAAGCATACCAAGATGACCACCAGGCTGCATATTTGCAGGTACATCGTCAACGGGAGTGGCCTGGGGATTTTCCAGGAGAGATGACGTGGGGAATGAGACCAACATCCGGCCACATCTAAAGTCGATGTCCCCCTTCATTTTCGATAATCACAACCTATCTCAAGTTACCTGCAAAATCAGGAGTTAAAAAAAGAAAAAAAGCTCAAAACTTCCTACAAAACATATACACAAAACCCTATTCCTTAGTCATGCTTATTAAACTAAGTCTGTTTCTGAAGCCTCTTTGCTTGGCTTTGAAGAGGTAACTCATGTTAGTCTTGTCAAGGGAAAAAAAGAAGTCACGGGGATTATTGCAAATAAGAACAGAAGTATCCAGAAATGTATAATGTGCGCCCCTCCTCTCCAACCAAATGCTCTTTGGGCTGAAGTACAAGAGTTGGTCAGGAAACAGGGACATCCTTGTCCCCCAAATTGCCACTCTCCTGGTGATACGCCTTAGGGGTGCTGACCGACAGGGCTGCGTTGCCATAGTGGGGAGAAGCGATGTTACAAGGTCTGTCTGATATGACCAGGCATAAGCTCTTCAGGTGAAACCTGTGGATACCAACTGTCCTAATAGATTCAAGCCACAGGAGGGTTATGACCTATTTGATAACGCACAGACCCACTGTAAGCACAGAGGTCAGCTATCCAACATATATGAAACCAAACAGAAAAGACAGCCCAGAACCCAAGGACATTCAATTCAAGGCCAAAGAAAAATAAACAAAGGTCAGAAACTTAATCAAATTGACATGAAAACTGACAGGCTTGGGCAGCCTCCTTAGGAATTCGATCAGATGTCCCGTCTGAGTCCAGAGCAGAATGGCCTAATTTAAAAAAAAAAAAAAAAATGGTTTTCTAGGAAGAAAGAGTTCTACCTTCTGGTTATAGGTCTCTGCAGTTAATTAAAATATACGTACATTTCATCTACCCTTAATCCGCGCCCATTAAAACATAAAAATAAAACACGCCTTCCCAGATTACATAAATTACCATGGACTTCTGGGTACTGTCCCTGCCCTTCCCTTGAAACACTTCTTTAATGTCGCGTCCTGGGCCATAAGCTTGGTCTCTTTCCTCATCAATAAAAATTCCAACTTTCAAGGGCGGGCGGTACACTTTCTGGGCGGGTTCGGAGGCAGGGATACTGCTGGGATCGTCTTAGGTATGTGTGAGGACTGCCAATGGACAAAATCACGCTTCTTTTTCCCCTGGGCACGGCAAAGCCGCGGTTGCTCTGTGCTCGGAGATTGTTCAGACTGCCTGGGTTATATAGGTGGGGGAACCGGATGGCCAGAGGGGTTAGCCCGTTCCCAGCCTCCCTGCCCACGTCAGACCTGGGAACTTTCCCCACGGTTATTAAGGAGGGACCAGTACATGCTCCCACGTGAAAGGGGCTGCGTGGGGCCTTTTCCCACACAAAGCACCCATGCCTCTGGAACGGCTGCGTTCGTCCCCTAAAAATTCAAGACCTATCATTCCAAACCCACGCAGAAGGCAGCTCCTGAGCTGCCACGCTCGACAGTTAAATCCCCCTGGTTTTATCAAACCGGTCGTCACTAACCCACGACCTCCTGGAAGACGTCCCCATAAATCCCTCTCCCCCCGCCCCATCTAATCACTCCCGCCGTCCTGGCTTACAGCCAAGACTTAGTAATTCCAGCTGATCGTCAAATTCTAACCTCACACCAAACTAACAGCAGAAAGAAACAAACTGGCCGGGCAGGACGTCACAGCTGCTCCGGATCAGGTAGTCTCCCGCCCTCAGGAAAACCAGACACACGTGTGGGGCCCTTGTTTCGGGTGTTCCCGGGCGCGCACTCGCCTCTCCCAGGCGCGCACCCACGCACACACTCGCGGCACTACAGGCACAGCTGGGGACTGAGTTTCCTCTCCCTCCGAGCAGCCCATGCCCAGTCCTCGGCATCCGATCCGCCCGGTCGACATCCCGGGAACACACGCCTCCTCCAGCCTCGGCGCCACACACGTGGGAAGGCGCGTCCAGGTGGTGCCAGGAGGGAGGAGAGAAGCGCAGAGGCTGGGAAGGCCGGGGATGAGGAAGGAGGGAGCTCCGAGTGGCCTGTGGCATCTCAGGTCCCCGGGCCGGCGCAGATGCCTGCCTCGTAAGCCTCGGGGATGAAGAGGGGGCGAGAGCAGAAGAGCAGCAGGGAGGGAGGGAAGGAAGGCTGCAGGGGAGGGGGGAGGGGGTCGCTCACCCAGGGTTTTGACAGCGATCTGCCTGGTGAGGGGCGGCGGCAGGTTGATGCACACCAAGTCCACGTCCTGATGCAGCAGCACCTCGTCAATGCGGCTGGTGTAGAAGGGGACGCTCATCTCCTTGGCCAGCTCCTCCGCCTCCTCCTGCGTGCGGCCCCACAGCGCCTTCACCGCGAAGCCCTCGTCTTTCAGCAGCGGGATGATGACACGGGCCGTGAGGCTGGTGCCGAACACGCCCACCCCGGGAAGCATGGCTGCTCCGGTCCGCCGGGTTCTGCCTCAGCTCAGATCTCCAGTCCCACAGGCTCACACACCCCCGTGTAGCCAGTCCTGCGCCCGGCTCGCCGCGGTGCGCCAGCAGCCCGTGCACCGGGCAAGGCGCCCGGGTGCCGAGAGCGCACCGAGCTGCAGGCGGAGCAGGCTCGGGGCGCCTCAGTGCGGCGTCTGCTGCAGTGTCCGCCACGCGGGGCTCTCGTCCCTCCCGGGGGCGGCGGCAGGGACCCCCCCGGGGCGCCAGAGGCCCCGAAGCCCCGCGGAGCCCCGGCTCAGGCAGCGCCCCCGCCGCAGCGCCGGCCGGCTCCGCGAGCCCCGCCGAGGCCGCCCCATGGCCGGCTCATCCCCGCGCCCGCGCCGCCGCAGCCCGGGACCCGCTCTCTCCCGCGTGCTTTCCGCAGCCGGCGAGTCGCACACCCTGCCCGAGCACGGACCGGCGCGGCTGCGGGGTCCCCCTCTCTCCCCCGCCCTCGGCTCCGAATGAAATAATCCAGCGGCCACCAGGAGGCCGGCTAAGCGCGCGGCTCGCAGGGCGCCGGACGCGGATCTCGAGCTGCAGCGCGGCGCCGACGGCCACGACCCGGCGCCAGCCTTCTCATTCTGCTGCCATGTTCGCTCGCAGCGCGGCTCGGGCGGCCTCGGCCCCAGGCCGGCTCGGGCTCCGGGATCCCGCGGGGACGAGGGCGGAGTTGGGGAGTTTGGCTGTCAGCAGCCGGGTGTCGCCGCGCCGCCCCCGCCGCAGCGCCGCGCGCCATTGGCCGCCGCGCGCCGCCCCCGCCCCCGCCGCCCCGGGCTCCCGGAGCGCGCCGCGCGGGGCCCAGGAACCCAGCCCGGCTCCTCCCCCGCCCCGCCCCGCCCCGCGCGCCTCCGGCCCCTCCGCCGCTTCCCTTTCTTCGCCCTCACCTCCTCCCTCCCTCCTCGCCTCTTCCCAAACCCCGCCCCAAGCGGGCCAATAAATCCACCGGGGCGGGCGCGCCCTGATGGGCTAGGCGTGCGTCCCTGGGAGGGGGAGCGCGGGGGACCCAGCGAGGTGTGAGCGACGGAGCGGGAGCGAAGCCTACATGCCCAGAACCCACTAGGGAAGCTTTCCAGGCATTCTCTCTGAATCCTCGCGCTAACCTTAAGGTTATTGGAAACCCACTTAACTGGTGATGTAATTGAGTCCTGGGAAGGGTAAGTGACTCGCGCAAGGTCACACAATAGGTGAGCAGCGGGCCTGCGATTGGAATCCAGGCTAGGCTCCAGAGTTTGGGCTGCGGGCTGGAGAGTTCTCTCTCCTTCTAAGAGGTCTCGCTCCAGTCGCGCGCCACCCCTGCCGCCGCGCGCGCGCAAGGTCCTGTAGCCTTCCTCCTCCCAGTCGTCTTAACAAAAGCTCTGCTTTCCCCCGCGAGGCCAGCCCCTGCTATGTGAGGGGTCCCCGGAGTGGCTGCGGCACGTGTGTCCACGTCTGGGTTCCGAGAAGAAGAGGACGCCCTGGCCAGAAGCTAGGCCAGTTGCTGGGCTTCGAGCTTTGGCTTCTTTCTCAGCTTCCCGTGGCCTCCACTCGCTGGTCTCTCCCCCACCCGCAACCTCTGCTCCTTTGGAGGAAGGGGGAGGGGGGGCCGGCTAAAGTTGGCTCTGCGTCCCTGGAGCCCAGGGAATCCTGCGCCTGTCTGGTTTCCCATATCCTCCGCACGGATCACACTGGCATGTGTGTAGTAAGCACTCAATAAACATTTGCTAAACAAATGAATGAATATTCACCGAATGTGCGCTGCGTGTCCACTTGGTGCTGGGATGCGTGACCCAAAGCTGAAAGGGACCTGGCTTCTAGCTCCAAGTCTCTTGAGAGGTCAGGGGTCCTGTTCCTCTCTTGTCTTCAGCACTCAGCTCAATGTGGCACACGGTCCGCTTCAAGGCAGGAGCGGAAAACTGATACTTGCAAGCGTTTGAAGCAACTTGTAACAATCAGGCGGGCAACTTGTGGCAATCGGGCAGGCGCGTGGAGAGAGCAGGATACCAGAAAAGCTCGTGTGTTGCAATGAGGGGGGAGGTGGCTGACCTCAGGGCGTTAGAAGAAAGGCACAGAGGACACTGAGTGCTCTGAGTGGCTGCCAACGGCCTGGGAAGGTCTGAGACAAAAGGAGTATTGCCATCAGTACTGACAGGCTGCTTTTGAGCAGAGGTTTTGTAAGAACCAAGGCAGGAACGCCTACCAGGGTAAGGGGCGCAGGCAATGGGGTCAGACACGAGGCACCATCTCGGCACACAGGAGGCCAGGTCATAGGTCAGGGATGGCAACGGCTCATCCAGAGCAGGGGGGTGTGGAGCTTGGCATGGGGGTTGGAAACAGAGACAGAGCACCTGGGGTTGACTCTTGGTTCTGCCATTTACCAGCCGTGGGGCCTTAAGCGGATTACTCTATCTTTTGGTGCCACGGTTACGTTACGTGTGTTAAATCGGGGTAACAATGGCATATACAAAGAGTTTTGGAGGATTATCAAATCCTTAGAATAGTGCCTGGCACATAGTAAGCTCTAGATAAACGTTAAATACATATGGTAAATAAACATGGAGAGGGGTCTGTTACCAACGTCATGCTTGATAGGAGAGACAGCTGTCCAAGGGCAGCAGTATCTAGCCAGTAAGAGAGAATTCTGTTTGTGTTCTTCTCTTTATTTTTTTAATGTTTTATTTGTTTTTGAGAGACAGAGTGCAAGCCGGGGAGGGGCAGAGAGAGAGGGAGACACAGAATCCGAAGCAGGCTCCAGGCTCTGAGCTGTCGGCACAGAGCCCGCTGGGGAGAGGGGATCCCACGAATCGTGAGATCATGACCTGAGCCGAAATCGAGAGTTGGATGGTTAATCAAATGAGACACCCGGTGCCCCTGCTTGTGTTCTTTTAAAGGGGACTGTACCCATAGCTGCAGTGTGAATAAAAATAAACCTTACTTCTGTGTAATATCAAAAGAAAATGACCACAAGTGTATAAAACAGACATCATCCCCATTTCATAGAAGACAAAAGAGAATCCTGGCAGCATCTCAGACTTAGGGATCTAAAACTGAATGCTTCACTTCCAACCTCCCCCCCCCCCCACCGCAGACTGTTTCTTCCCCTATCATTCCCATCTTAACAAGTGGCACCACCAGCCCACAGCTGGCCAAAATCCTTGGAGGTGGCCAGGGCTCCTTTCTCGTACACTCTACAGTTGAGCATCACCAGGTCCTCAGCTTTCAAAATGCATCCAGAGTCTGACAGCTTCTCTGCCGGGTGGGGACCTGGGGTCCCTGTCATCACTGCCCCGACCAGAACATTCACCTCCCCGCTGGTCTACCTCCTGGAACCTTTTGTACTTGCCCACAGTCTGTATTCTCCACACAGCAGCCAGAGTGAATCTTTAAAAGGTAAGTCCAGTCACGTCCCATCAGACTTGACACCTAGCAGTGAATAAACCCCAAATTCCTCAGGATGTCCTGAAAAGCTCCTCCTGAGCCAACCCTCTGCCTCGCACGTCTCTCCGCCTCCAGCCCTCCACCCCACCGCCTGTACTCCAGCACACTGGCCTCCTCGCCGTGCACTCTACCCAGAGAGCCCCTTCTTGACTCAGGGCCCTTGCACTTGCTGTTTCTCCACACGCCCCCTTCCACGCACACACACACACACACCCCTTCCACCCCCATGTATCCACCTGGCTCACTCTCCTCACTCTACTCCGGTCTCTGCTCAGATATCACTTCCTTAGACGGCTTTGCCCAACCATCCTGGCTAAAATGACATTTTGTCACATTTCCTCCCTGTGTCTGGCTTTGTTTTTCTTCATAGCGCCTCTCACCGCTTTGCAACATGTAATATACCTGTTTATCATCCTTTTGCCTCAACAGATTATAAACTCATGGAGGTCAGAAGTTTGTGTGAATGCCCAGCGCCCAAAACTGTATCTGGCGCCTGCTAGACACTCAATATGCATTTGTTGAACAAATCCTTAGATGTTCTTCTACCCACCAGGTTTTATTACGAAGTTCTGTACGAGTTAATGTTTATAAACTCCTTAGAACTATGCCAAGTGCCGTGTGCAAGAACGATTTAGGCCCCGGAGGAGTGAGGCTGAGTATGGCAGGGCCCCCGCCTTCAGGTTACTCATGCCTGGTGGCCTGTTGATACGAATTGACAATGGCAATGTAGCGTGACTCACACCATGGTAGGAACCTGCAGGGGGTGATCTGGGAGTAGAGGAAGCCTTCCAAGACTTGTAGCCAGAGGAGACAACTAGACTCAGGTTTTGAAGGACTTGCTGGAGTTAGCTGGAATAAAGAGGGGAGAATATTCTAGACTGGGGGAGGCTAAAAATAGGCTAACTCAAGGGGTGCCTGGGTGGCTCAGTTGGTTAAGTGTCCAACTCCTTATCTCATGGTTCATGAGTTCAAGCCTCACATTGGGCTCTGCGATGACAGCACAAAGCCTGCTTGGGATTCTCTCTCTTTCCCCCTTCCCAACTCTCATGTGTTCCCTCTCTCTCTCTCTCCCTCTCAAAAATAAAATAAATAGGGGCACCGGGGTGGCTCAGTCAGTTAAGCATCTGACCTCAGCTCAGGTCATGATCTCACAGTCCGTGAGTTCGAGTCCCGCGTCAGTCTCTGGGCTGACAGCTCAGAGCCTGGAGCCTGCTTCAGATTCTGTGTCTCCCTCTATCTCTGCCTCTCCCCTGCTCATACTCTGTCTCTCTCTGTCTCAAAAATAAAAATAAATAAAAACATCAAAAAAATAAAATAAAATAAATAAACTTTAAAAATAGGCTAACTCAAGGTGGAAGGGTTTGCGTGGAAGAGGCTAGGACATGAGGGACGGTGGCCCAAAGACTTAAAGCAGACAGTGAACAATCAGATTGGAATTTTAAAGATTAAAAAAAAAAATTTTTTTTTATGTAATCGCTACACCCAAGGTGGGACTCGAACTCATAACCCTGAGATCAAGAGTCACATGCTCTACCAACCGAGCCAGCCAGGTGCCCCACATTGGCCTCTTACAACCATTACTCAGGCTCCGTTATGGAGGCAAATTGCAAGAGGGCATACCACACGCAGCCCCCCGAGGAGCCCACCGCAATACCCCGAGTGTGAAGGGAAACTCAGGCATGGGAATGAAAATGCAGGCACATGTACGTGAGATAAAGCAGGGCACTCTGCTATGACAAGATGGAGTCTCCCAGGCCTTGCAACTAGTTGGACGTGCGAGGGGGGTGAGGAGGAGTTGGGGTGACTTCCCAGGTTGGAGTAGGTGGAGAAGCCGAGTGTCCATTTGTGTCTCACCCGGTTCACGGTACCGGGCAGGGGAGGATTGCTCTCAGCACACATCGATCCCGAGCTTCTGATAACATGGACCTTTGAACCCCAGTGCTTTTGCACATGATACCCTCACAAACATCTGGTGTTTATTCTTCATGTTCTTTGTGCGAGACCCTCTTAAACCTGGACCCTGAATCCCAACACAAGCCGGCGTTCTGACCTTTTAGACAGTTCTGAAAATAAGCCTAAAATTTTCTCTCCCCTCATTCCACGATTTATCTGCTAATCTCTACTGTTTGCATTTGGGTAAAGAGTTTAGGCCCATTTTCATGTCATTTAAGATGAGTGTCCTGTGACTCCAAAAAGAACATTCTAAACCTTTCTTTAGAAATAAAAATAGTGTGGGGGCGCCTGGGGGACTCAGTCGGTTACATGTCCAACTTCGGCTCAGGGCATGATCCCACGGTCCGTGAGTTCGAGCCCCACATCAGGCTCTGTGCTGACAGCTCAGAGCCTGGAGCCTGCTTCGGATTCTGTGTCTCCCTCTCTCTGTGTGTCCCTTCCCCGCTTGTGCTCTCTCTCTCTGTCAAAAGTAAGTAAACATTTAAAATGTTTTTTTAAAAAAAGAAATAAAAAATAAAAATAGTGTGTGGGGCACCTGGGTGGCTCAGTTGGTCAAGCATCTGACTCTTGATTTTGGCCCCGGTCATGATCCCAGGATCATGGGATTGAGCCCTGCATCATGTTCCATGCTGATCATGGAACCTTTTTAAATAATCTCTCTCTTTCCCTCTGCCCCTCTACCCTGCTCTCTCTCTCTCTCTCTCTCTCAAAATAAGAAGAAAAAAGAAATAAAAATAGTGGGGATTCATTTTTTTATTCATAGTCCTAGGATGATGATAAAATGGAATTTCTTCTCATATTAATTTAATCTAATGATAATTTTAAATATTTTCATTGTACAAGTCACTGACACAGATTACAGAAATTTCAGAAGTAAAAGGAATTCTGCCTTAATCTCTCCAGCTTTACACAGCCACTGTAAATAATTTGGTTTATTCGCTTCCGCAATTTTAGAAATATTTTATTGTTTTAATGAAAAATAAAAGAGAAAGTCTTGTTATCTAGCTAGATTTGTTTATTGTTCTTTTTGATACAAAGTAGAAATAAGTTTTGAGGGGCGCCTGGGTGGCGCAGTCGGTTAAGCGTCCGACTTCAGCCAGGTCACGATCTCGCGGTCCGTGAGTTCGAGCCCCGCGTCAGGCTCTGGGCTGATGGCTCGGAGCCTGGAGCCTGTTTCCGATTCTGTGTCTCCCTCTCTCTCCGCCCCTCCCCCGTTCATGCTCTGTCTCTCTCTGTCCCAAAAATAAATAAAAAACGTTGAAAAAAAAATAAGTTTTGATCGTTTTTAGCTGAGAACCCATAAATGCCCAATAGCCTTATAAATCTTAGTATTTGTAGAACAAAATACTTTTGCTCTTGGTAGAAACCTAGCTTTGCCAAATGCCTTGCTGGAGATCCTGGGATTCTACTAAACATTTCTAATATGGAAAGTGCTGAAATTTATTCCTGGATTTGTCATTAGTAGAGTTTTAAAAGTACCCATTCAACATTGGGTACAAAAAACTGGGTGGCTCAGTCTTCTGAGTGACTGACTCTTGATCTGGGCTCAGGTCACGATCTCAGGGTTGCTGGGGTGGAGCCCCATGTCCGGCTCTGCAATGACAGCACGGAGCCTGCTTAGGATTCTCCCTCTCCCTCTCTTTGCCCCTCCCCTGCACGCCCTCTCTCTCAAAATAAATAACTACCGTTTATTGAGTGCTTGCCATACATGAGCCGCTAGGCTAAGCCCTTGGCATGTATTTACTCCTTGCGGCTCTTGCTGGTAAGTACCATTATCCCCACTATACAAATAAAGAAACCGCTACCTAAAAACAGTTAACTTGCCTAAGGTAGGTCATAAAGGCATAAAGGTTTGACTGAAATCACCAGACTCCAAACTCACAGTGTATTACCACTGAGCCCTTGAACTTATGTTAGATACCACAGCCTCTGTTTCCCCCCTGACAACAGGGCACCGGGCCCTCTAAAGAGAAACACACTTAGATTTCTCCCCTATGTCTTTCTCTCCTTCCCCTAGCAAAGGCCAACAGGCTCCCTGAGGAGGGGTTCCCTAAAGCTGTGTCCAGGACAGAAAAATCAGTGCGGTGCCTGTGCTGTTGCTCCTGGGGACAGGGGCATGGGACAGGATTGCCCACCAGCATCTCTCCCCTGGACTCCTAACAGGCCCGACCCTCACGCTGTCGCTGCCTCCCACCTGTAAGTAATCAGAGCTTTGAAAAGCATTAGCCATTAAACTTCAATAATTAAAACACATTTTTTAAACGTAAAAATTGTCAAATATACCTCAATATTAAAAAAAAAATTTAAATACATATCAAGACAAAAATAAATAGAAATAAGACCACTGGCCATCTGGATTAAAACCCTCTGCTGCTTTCCTCCGGCACCTGCAATACTAGCCTAAGGCCCTCGCTATGGCCTCGAAGGCGCTCGGCTCTGTCCCTCTGTCCCAGGAATCGGATTCTTGGGCCCGGCAGGGATAGAAAC
Organism: Lynx rufus; assembly: GCF_022079265.1. Taxonomy (NCBI): domain Eukaryota; kingdom Metazoa; phylum Chordata; class Mammalia; order Carnivora; family Felidae; genus Lynx; species Lynx rufus. The sequence continues at coordinate 131,170,761 of NW_025814878.1, forward strand.
GAGGCCAGACCTAAAAATCAAAGACACAGGGAAGGCTTTATTGGGGTCACAGATGGAGATAAAGGAAGACAGGGCAGCAACAGAGAGGAAGTCCTGCTTCCATACAGACAGGTCTTGTCCAGGGTCCCTCTCTGGTGCAATAGGCTAACGAGGGAAGGGGGTGGGGGGGGATACCTCATTCTGATTGGCTAGAAGGGCCTCGTCCTGATTGGTCGATATTGGCAGGCAACTCAGGTAGCTCATTGGTGCTTTTCCCAGCCTGAGTCTTCTGGGGTTTGTTTTTTTTTAATGTTTTTATTTATTTTTGAGACAGAGAGAGAGCATGAGCAGGGGAGGGGCAGAGAGAGAGGGAGGCACAGAATCCGAAGCAGGCTCCAGGCTCCGAGCTTTTCAGCACCGAGCCCCATGCGGGGCTTGAACCCACCAACCGTGAGATCATGACTTGAGCTGAAGTCGGAGGCTTAACCGCCTGAGCCACCCAGGCGCCCCGAAAGAGTCTTCTGTTTTAAGTCTGGCTTGTCTGTGGGGCCGCTTCCTGGTCACATCCTGCTTCTGTTCGGTAAGAGAAGACGTTGAAACAATAGCAGCTCACAAAAAGTGCCCCGGGTGCATAATATTTTTTTAATGTTTATTTACTTTTGAGAGAGAGAGAGAGAGAGAGAGAGAGAGAGAGGTGAGCGGGAGAAGGGCAGAGAGAGAGATAGAAAGAGAGGGACACATAGAATGTGAAGCAGCCTGCAGGCCCCACGTGGGGCCTGAACGCAGGGACTTCGAGATCACGACCTGAGCTGAAGTCAGGCGCTTAACCTCCAGAGCCACCCAGGTACCCCAAGGTGCATAATCTTTTTAACCTGGGGCCTGTTTCTATGGTCCCTAACTGTTTCCCCTTCACCTCCTTTGTCATCCTTGAGCTGTCAGTTCTGTGTCGGTGACACTGGTGCCTTCTCCGGATTCCTCCTCAGTCTCGCCTGGTTCTCTCCAGCCTCCAGATGTCTGCACTTTCTGTTCCCTCTGCGAGCAATGTTGTTCTTCAGCCCTTCATTCACCTGTTGGCTTGGTCACAGCCTCTGGGGCTCAACTGGCAAATCGCATCTTCCCCACCATATGCTGGTAGCTATTCTTTCCAACCCCCCCTGGCCACTCTCCAACACACCCCTGTTAATTCCACCCTCAGCACTTACGCTACCTGTGTGAGCTCGCTTTCTTGACCATTGCCTGCCTCCCCTGGCTGGGACATAAGCTCCTTGGGCCCCGGGTTCTTGTTGGTCTCATTCATCGCTCTATCTCCACAGCCCAAAACAGTACTTAGTACCTCACTGATACACCATAAATCCTCGTTGAAAGAATAAGTTAATCATCTAGGCAGTGAAACACTTTCTAATGTCGTGCAGTGGAATGGGAAAATGCTTAGAGCATAATGTCATGTTTAAAAAGCCAAAACAGGGACGCCTGGGTGGCGCAGTCAGTTAAGCGTCCGACTTCATCCAGGTCACGATCTCGCGGTCCGTGAGTTCGAGCCCTGTGTCAGGCTCTGGGCGGATGGCTCGGAGCCTGGAGCCTGTTTCCGATTCTGTGTCTCCCTCTCTCTCTGCCCCTCCCCCGTTCATGCTCTGTCTCTCTCTGTCCCAAAAATAAATAAAAAACGTTGAAAAAAAAATTTTTTTTTAAATAAATAAAAAGCCAAAACAGGTTACCTGGGTGGCTCAGTTGCTTGAACACCTGACTTTGGCTTAGGTCATGATCTCACCAGGTTGGTGAGTTCAAGCCCCCCACATCAGGCTGTCAGCACAGGGCCAGCTTCAGATCCTCTGTCCCCCTCTCTTTGCCCCTCCCCCACTTGTGCCCTCTCAAAAATAAATAAAAAACATTAAAAAAAAAAAAAAAAAGCCGGGGCCGCTGGGTGGCTCAGTCAGTTAAGCATCTGACTTCGGCTCAAGTCGTGATCTCACGGCTCATGGGTTCGAGCCCCGCATCAGGCTCTGTGCTGACAGCTCAGAGCCTGGAACCTGCTTCGGATTCTGTGTCTCCCTCTCTCTCTGCCCCTCCCCAGCTTACATACTGGCTCTCTCTCTCTCTCTCTCTCTTAAAAAAAATGAATAAACATTAAGAAGAAACAAGCCAAAACAATGTTGCATATATAATATTGCAACTCTATCTTTTTTGTTGGCATAAAATAGACATAATATGAAATTTACCATTTTAACCATTTTTAAGTATACAGTTTCCACTGTTGTGTGTACAACTATATAGTTGTAAGAAGAAATAACCTATCAAATGAAAACAAAGCCACTTTTTTCTCCATGTCTGTATTTTCCTTACATTTAAGGTAAAGAAAAAAAAACCATTGAAATGTTTACGTGACCAATCAGTTCTGGTCACAGGCTCAGAAATTCGTTTCATCTCCAACTCCCACTCTGAGTAAATGAACTCAGTGGAGGAGGGAGCCTAAATGCATCTAGCCCTTTTACTCGTCCTTTGAAATACCAAAAGGAGTAGTGGACGCAACTAGGATACACAGTAACAGGTTTTTGACCTGTGTCACTCACGGGGCCAAGGGAAATGGAGACATCGTTTAAAATGCTACTGCCAAATCCGTAGCTCTTAGACTGTGAGGATGGGCTTAAAGGAAATACACCGGAGCCTGGACATCGCTGGCTTCTGTGGAAAATACAGAACGTTCTTTCTTGACATGTGAAAATCCTCAGGGCACTTGGCCTCGTCATGTCCCCGGTTTCTCTGAGAGAATGCTATGTTACGTAACTTTCTGCTGCCTCAGTCGGTGTGTTAAGGCATGGGGGCAGATGATATCATTGCTCTATAAATAAACAGAAAGGAAGTATGGTGCTTTTTCCGGACAGATCAATAAGTACACAAGAAAACTATTTAGCATCCCAAATCATTAACACATTGCCTACACACACAGATGAGTAGACCAGAAAAATAATACTCTTAACCGTCTTGCGGAAAGTAAACATTATTGGAGAGAGAATAACATGGCCTTCGCCATTCAGATTAAGAGCATTATTCCACTCCCTCAATTGCTGGTTTAAAGGGTAGCCACATAAAACAATATATGCTCCATTTTATTTATTTATTTATTTTAGTCTATTTATTTCATTTTGAGAGAGAGAGAGAGCAGGGGAGGGAAAGAAAGAGAGAGGGAAAGAGAGAATCCCAGGCAGGCTCCACACTGGCAGCACGGAGCCTGACACAGGGCCCCATCCCAAACGCGTGACCTGAGTTGAAATCAGGAGTTGGACGCTTAACCAACTGAGCCACCCAGCTGCCCCTGTGTGCTCCATTTTAAACAGGCCTGTCCTGTTTATTAATTAAGGCAATATACAGAACCCCAAATCAATCACCTGAGCTATACATGTCTAGGCAGTGACACCGTAACATGGGCTGTGGCCTCGTAATTCTGTGGTCCAACGTAGGGCCACCCAAAGGGCCGAGAGACCCAGGGCTTATTCTTGGAGAGGTAATCCAGGCCACAGTGTGGCCTGGGAGAAAGATGGCAGAGAAAACATGTCATACAACTCAAGCACAATGAGAATGGAAGGAAACCAGGGTCATTCATTCACTCATTCATTCATCCAGGGATGATAGCAAAATTATTTAGCACCTGGTGCAGCATAGGCACCAAACAATCCAAATGCCAATGCCCCGGAGCATGGTCTTGGAGGTCCCCGGCTAGATCAAGCATCGGCACGTTATTCCTGGGTCATGGTCAGGCCCAGGAGACCCGAGGGAGAGGTCAGGGTGATGGGGCGGGAAAGTGGCACTCCACGCTCAGAGCGGTGGCTGAGCATGTCCACAAGAGGTACACCTATGCTGAGATCGTTCATGCCAGCTACCCAGCAGCCCTCAGTTCGGCCAGGCTCGTGTACTGCCTGCTCTGTCCGAGTCCCTGAATTGCTCACTGGAAGTCTCCATCACGTGCCTAAAGGTGCTCATAGCCTCGTGTATCACACACACAAGCAGACAGACACTTGCGATGGAGTGTGGGCAAAGCATCATCGTGGAGGTAAACCACAGTTTTGTGGCAGTGATACGCACACACAGCAGGTGGGGGGGGAGGGGAGGCAGAGGAAGAGTGGGGACAAGTTATGAGAAAGAAATAGGAAGTGCTTCTTGTCTCAGTTAATTTTAGATCCTCTATAGTAAGCAATGGAGGGACAGTCCCCATGGGAGCAGCAGCCACTCTTCTCCCGGGATTCTCTTTCCCCTTGGAGTGTCTCACCAGCTATTGCTACCCCGTGGCCCCACTCCCACCCTCCCCATCACCCCCTCCCCCACGCCCATGCCACACGCATTCATCTTTTGTTTTTTCTCTCCACACACAGCCAAGACATGACTACAGCTTTTACATTTAAGTTTAGTTATTTATTTTGAGAAAGAGACACAGAACAAGTGGAGGAGGGGCAGAGAGAGAGAGAGGGAGAGAGAGAGAATCTCAAGCAGGCTCCACACCAATGTGGAGCTTGAACGCACGAAATGCAGGATCATGACCTGAGCTGAAATCAAGAGCCAGACACTTAACCGAATGAGCCACCCAGGCGCCCCGACATGACTACCACTTTTATTTTTATTTTTTTTTTAATTTTTTTTTCAACGTTTATTTATTTTGGGACAGAGAGAGACAGAGCATGAACGGGGGAGGGGCAGAGAGAGAGGGAGACACAGAATCGGAAACAGGCTCCAGGCTCCGAGCCGTCAGCCCAGAGCCCGACGCGGGGCTCGAACTCCCGGACCGCGAGATCGTGACCTGGCTGAAGTCGGACGCTTAACCGACTGCGCCACCCAGGCGCCCCATGACTACCACTTTTAAACAAAGGGCTGGGAGCAGAGGCAAAGGGCTAGGAGCTAATGGCAGAGAAATAATATCGGGAATAGCATTAAACTTGAGAACGTGGCTTACAAATGAAAGCATATTTATCCTCAGCTCAGAACCCCTCACAGGGCTTCCCTACCTTTACCATATCATGGTATGCAGAGAAATAGTATTTGACAGTATACCGGGGTAAACCAAGGAAGGCCTCATGCAGGTGGGGTGATCTGCCTGTGGGTCATCGGGTCTCCCAAGGAAGGAGTGACCATCTCTCAAGTAAATTGGGAGATCCCTCTAGCCTGTCCCTCTCCACAGGGGTTGGTAAGCTCACTTGTGCCCCAACTGGAAGACTGCCATCTAGAAAGAGAGTGGCGCTCATGAATGTGCAAAATCACAGAGAGTAAAAAGGAAGGTAAGCAACAGAGCCCCTGGCTACCAAAGAGTGGAGCAACAATGCTTAAGGAGGAAAGCCTTGTCTATGAGAATCCAAACTAAGAAAATTAGAAGTCCAAAAAAAAGTTCTTGCCCCAAGGAATATCTGATGACAATTTTCCTAGCTAAAAGAAAGAACCTCCCCCACAAGGATTCATATGGAACTTAAAGGAAAGGCTGGTTGTAGAACCAAGACCTTCTCTAGCCACCCTTTGGTACAATACCAACCTCGGGCTGAGCTAAATCAATATTCAATTCACTTTAATTCAATCCAATCTGATCTAATCCGATAACATCCCTAGTGAAAGAACCCTATCGGGTATTGGCAAAGGAGAAATACTTGAAATAGGAAGGGCCCAGTTAACCAGTGGGTCACAACTGTGCTGTCTCGGCAGAGGCTACTTCTCTGTCACCTACTGGGTCACTAGGAATGCAAAGGCAGTGGCACAGCTGGCACGTATACCGTCCTGCTGTTCCGGCATTTCCAAGGGCAGGACTGTTACATTAGACCCTCCCCCACCTGGGGGTCAGAGAGGTAGTTTGTTTTTCCAGGACTACATAGTTGCTGTAGCGTTTGATTTCCCGGGATCGTACTCAGGTTCTGCTTCTCGAACTCTTCCCTTCCTGATAAGATGAGGTTTCTGAGACATAGACACTTTTTCACTCCTCTTTTCCAAACAATAAGCTATTTATCAGTAAAACAGCAGTCATACTGAGAAATAATAATGGATATGTCGAGAGAATCTTTGCCCAACAAATACAGAATGCATAGCCTTTGTAAGCCCACCCAGAATGTTTACACACTTGACCATTTGTTCAGCCACACAGGAAATCACAACAAATTCCAAAGGACTGATGTCATACAGATCATGTTCCTGCACCACAATGCACTGAAAATAGAACCCAACAGTAGACATTTATTCTCCCATCCTATAAATTTGACAATAAGAAATATCATTCCAAATAATCTCGGAGTTAAAAATGAAACCATAATGAAAATGAAAAATGTTTAGAAATGATACATGAAGAAAGGATAGATATCAAAATATATGAGGTACAGATAAAATGGTATTCAAGGGTAAATTTAAATCTTAAATGCATTTTTTTTTAATTTTTTTTTTCAACGTTTATTTATTTTTTCGGACAGAGAGAGACAGAGCATGAACGGGGGAGGGGCAGAGAGAGAGAGAGAGACACAGAATCGGAAACAGGCTCCAGGTTCCGAGCCATCAGCCCAGAGCCCGACGCGGGGCTCGAACTCCCGGACCGCGAGAACGTGACCTGGCTGAAGTCGGACGCTTAACCGACTGCGCCACCCAGGCGCCCCTTAAATGCATTTTTTAAGAAAACAAAAGAGATGGGACTCCTGGATGACTCAGTCAGTTAAACATCTGACTCTTGATTTCAGCTGGGATCCTGACCTCGTGGTTCGGGAGATCGAGCCCCGCGGAAGGATCTGTGCTGACAGTGCAGAGCCTGCTTGGGATCCTCTGCCTCCTTCTCTCTCTGCTCCTCCCCCACTCACTCTCTTTCTCTCTTCCTCTCAAAAAATAAAGAAACCAAAACTTTAAAGCATACATTTAAAAAAACGGAAAACAAAGGAGATTTGAAAATTAATGAACGAAGCATTCAACTGAATGATCTATAAAGTAAAGGATCTAGGAGAAAAGAGAAATTAATACAAAACACAAATAACAGTATCTAAAACCAAGAATTTAAGAATTATCAATGAAAGCAAAAGATTGTTGATTAAAAGACTAATAGACAAATCTTTGGAAAGACTAAGTTGAGAAAACAAAAAAGGCAAGATAAACAATATTAGGGACAAAAAAAATGCCATAAACAAATTTGTTGCCTATACTTTTGAAAATGTTCATGAAATGGACACCTTTACAGAAAAATATAAATTCCAGAAGTGACCCAAGAAGAAATAGAAAATATGAATATGCCAATAACTATGAAAATAATTGAATGGCTGTAAATATCTCTTCTGCTACAGGTTCAAACAACTCAACAGGCAAGTTTTTCTAAACCTTCTAGGAACACATAATTCTTAAATTTTTTTTTAACATTTTTATTTTATCTTTCGAGAGACAGAGACAGACAGAGTGCTAGTTGGGGAGGGGCAGAGAGAGAGGGAGACACAGTATCTGAAGCAGGCTCCAGGCTCTGAGCTGTCAGCACAGAGCCCGACGCGGGGCTCGAACCCATAAGCTGTGAGATCGTGGCCTGAGCTGAAGTCAGATGCTTACCCGACTGAGCCACCCAGGCACCCCATAGGAACATATAATTCTTATTTTAGCCAAATAGTTCCACATAATGGGAGAAAAAGAAAAGCTACCTAGTTCATTTTATGAGGTTAACACAAGTAGAAAGTATTTTGTAAAGCAACAAAAGGAAAACATAGGTCAATATAATTTTATAAATTAAATGCAAGAATTCTAAATAAAAAACCAAGAAGATCTAATTCTGCAGTACATAAAAATATCATAATTAAGTAGGGTTCATCCTGTAAAAATATACATGACTCAACATTAAGAAAATGTATCAAATTACTATAAAATATGAAGATGTTAAGAGGAAGAAAACTATATGGTCATCTTGAGAAATATAGAAAAATGTAGGCAATAGAATTAAACATTTATTCGTCTTAAAATATAGTAAAACTTTTAACAAAGGATAGACAGCAACTTCTTTAACTTGAGAAAATATCCCTCCCCACCCCCCAAAAAATCCCTATAGTAATATCATACTTAGTGATGAAACTTTAAACAATTCCTATGAAGTTCAGGTACAAGTCGAGGTGCCCATTATCGCCCCTACTGCCTGACGCTGAACTGGAAGTCCTTGCCAATGAAAAGAGACAAGAAGAGGCAAAAGAATCAGGGAGAAGGCAATAAAATGCTCATCATTTTCAAATTCTCTTCATCGAAAACCCGAGAGAATCCTCAGACAAACTGTCAGAAAGAATAAGAGTTTGCTGCATACAAGGTCAACATAAAAATAATAGCATTTCCTTATGCCATCAATAACTAAACAGAAAAGGTAGAAAAAATTCTCACTTGCAATAGTAATAGAAATTATACTGAATCTAAGAATGAATTAAGCAAAGGATATTCAGGGTTTGATGGGGAAACTATAACGATCTGTTGGGGCGGGGGAAAGCTAGGGGTGCCTGGGTGGTTCAGTTGTTTGAGCATCAAACTCTTGATTTCGGCTCAGGTCATGGGATCAAGGGTCATGGGATCTCAGGGTCATGGGATCAAGCCCCAGGTCAGGCTCCATGCTGAGTGTGAGGCCTGCTTAAGATTCTCTCTCTCCACCTCTGCCCTTCTCCCCAGCTCTCTCTTTCTCTTAACAACAACAAAAAAAAGATGGGGCGCCTGGGTGGCTCAGTCAGTTAAGCATCCTACTTCAGCTCAGGTCATGATCTCATGCTTTGCGAGTTCAAGCCCGGCGTTGGGCGCTGTGCTGTCAGCTCCAAGCCTGGAGCCTGCTTTGGTTTCTGTATCTCCCCCTCTCTCTCTGCCACTCTCCTGCTTGTGTTGTCTCTCTCTCTCTCTCTTTCTCAAAAATAAATAAATATTTTTTAAAAAATTTTTAAAGAAAAAAGAAAAGAAAGAAAAGCTGAATACATGGGCAAAAAGAAAGACCCAATATTCTTTCCCCCAGTGAATTTATAAGTTCAATATACAGTAATTTTGCAAAAGAAGAGAAAGGAGGGGGAAAGAGCTATATGTTACCTATTGATATGTAACAAACCTCGCCCAAACGTGATGGTTTAAGATAGCCATTGTGACCTTGTGGCCTGGGATGCGCTCAGCTGGGAAGTTCTACCCCTCTCCCAGGGACACCTGGCCAGATGCCAGCCGCTCAGCTCAGGGCTGGACACAGTTGGCTTGCTAAGATGGCTAGGCTCCTGTCTGTCTCTAGGGAGTCTAACGGCTCATCACGCTCTCCCACCGGGGGGTCTCTCCAGCGGGACAGCCAGACAATTTGTACGGTGGCTTGAAGGTCCTAAGAGCACAAAACAAAAGCTTACAGCCTAAGGCTTAGGCCAGGAACAAGGAATGTATGACTTCTACCTTATCCTAGGATTGAAAAGCGGGTCACAAAGCCAACCTAGAGTCTGGACTAGACTTAGGGAATAGAAGTGGGCTCACTTCTAGCGAATAGAATAAAATGGAAGTGACAGCGTGTGACCTAGAGACTATGTCATAAAAGGCACTGATCCTTTCCCTTGAATGGATCACCCGCTCTGGGGGAAGCTAGCTACCCCATCCTGAGGACTCTCGGGCAGCCTGTGGGGAGACATCTCTACGGGGAGATACTGACGCTTCCTGCCAATAGCCATGCGAGTGCTTCATCTTGGAAGCATGGCTTCCTCGTGATTGTACCCCTGACCAACATCTGACACAGCCTCAGGAGAGACCTGAACCCCCCCCCCATCTAGGCTGCTCCCAGATTCTCAGCTCTCAGAAATTGTTGAGATAATATAAATGTTTGTGGTTTTAAGCTGCTAGGTTTGGGAGTAATTTGTGGTGTAGCAACATAATATCTCATCCCCCAAACGAAACAAAATTGGGTCCTTCCTTGGGGCCCCTCAGTGGCTCAGTGGGTTGGGCCACTGATTTCAGCTCAGGTCATGATCTCACAGTTCGTGGGTTCCAGCCCCGCGTTGGGCTCTGGGCTGACAGCTCAGAGCCTGGAGCCTGCTTCGGATTCTGTGTCTCCCTCTCTCTCTGCCCTTCTCCCCACTCGCACTCTGTCTCTCAAAAATGAATAAATATTCAAAAAAATTTTTAATCGAATCCTTCCTCACACCTCACACACACAACTTTAGAACTTTCCAGAAGGTGATGTGGGACAATATCTATGATTATAGGAAAGATTTCTTAAAGCAGACACATACACACAGACATATGCCATAAAGGAAAAGACACTACAACCAAGATGAAAAGGTACATGAGGTAAAGAAAAAGGTAATTTGCAATGTATAGTATCTAGAAGGCATAAAGAATCCCATCAAATAACTAAGTAAAGATAGACAGCCCAATAGAAAAATAGGTAAATGTAATTAATAATTCATGGAAGAGGCAAGCTAAAATAACCATTAACCATCTTACTAATAACCAGAGAAAAGAAAATTATGAATTTTTTTAAGTTTATTTATTTTGAGAGAGACAGTACAAGTGGGGGAGGGGCAGAGAGAGCAGGAGAGAGAGCAAATCCCAAGCAGACTCCATGCTACCAGTGCCGAGCCAGACACGGGACCTGAATTCACGAACCATGAGATCACGACCTGAGTGGAAACCAAGAGTCAGACACTTAACCAACTGAGCCACCCAGGCGCCCTGAGAAATGCGTATGAAACCAGGGTGAGAATCTATTTCTCATCCATCTGACTGATAAACAAATTAACAAATCTAAAAATATCAAGGGTGTACCGGGATGTAGACAAATGGGAATTCTCCGACATCGCTGGTGTATAAATTTTTATAGCCACTGTGGAAGCAATTTGGCAGTCGGAAGTAAAACTGAATGTGTGCACATGCTGTGAACTGACAATTTCACTTTGGCCATCGGAGAGTTTCCAGAGAGAATCTCTCATGCCATCGAACGAGAAGACTCACACAAGGACAGTTATTGCTGAACCGATGATGGTAGAGAAATACCCCAAACAACCTAAATGTCCATTAATTAGATGGATAAATATTAAAAATCATATATTTAAACCAAACACTACACCAGAGTAAAGGAATAACCTATAGAAACATACTGTTGATTAAAACAAAAATATACTTTTATACCGATTTTTAAATCACACGCAAACATTCTGTGTTTTCATGGATATATTTGTGGTTTGTGTGTGTTTAAAAAAAAAATTGGAAGAACTCATACAACGGTACATTCAACTATAAATTAAGCCTCAATAGGAGACTTTAAAAAATAGATTGGCAAGACTAAAATGGTTAATTTATGGATCAACCTGACTGGGCCACAGGGTGCCCAGATATTTGTTCAAACATTATCCTGAGTGTTTCTGTGAGCGTATTTTTGGTTGAGATTAATGTTTGAACTGGTAAACCGAGTAAAGCAGATTGCCCTTCCAAATGTGAGTGGGCCTCGTCCAATCAGTTGGAGGCCTGAGTAGAGCAAAAAGGCTGACTTTTCCTCAAATAAGAGAAAAGGCTTTCCTGCCTGACTGCCTTCAAATTGGGACTTCAGGTTTTTTATTGCCTTTGGACTTGAACTGAGGCATCAGCTCTTCCTGAGTGTCCACTGTGCCAACTCACCTTACATGTTAATAACTTTTGAAATATACTACCAGGCTACTTTCCCCAACCTTTCCAGAGTTATAAAAAACCAACTTATACTTCCCTAAGCCCTTGTCAGCACTGAAAGCTGAACCCTCTAGGACTCTCTTAACCAACATATTCTCTGTGGTTTATTTATTACCTCCAAGCCTTTAGTTTCCTGGAATTCTTTATTTTTTTTTAATGTTTATTTATTGTTGAGAGACAGAGCATGAGTGGGGGAGAGGCAGAGAGAGAAGGAGACACAGAATCCGAAGCAGGCTCCAGGCTCTGAGCTGTCAGCACAGAGCCCAACACAGGGCTCGAACTCACAAACTGTGAGATCATGACCTGAGCCGGAGCTGGAAGCTCAGCCGACTGAGACACCCAGGTGCCCTGAGCTTCCTGGAACTCTTAATAAAATTCCCAAATCTTTGAATCCTTGACTAATAACATAGAGTTTTTGTTTGTGCCAACATCAAACTGAAAAATCTTATATATATATATATATATATATATATATATATATATATGGTGGCCCTAAATCCCCATTTCTCTTTAGCCTAATGGACTCTCCTCCTGTCTTGGAGGAGAGGTATTTTAATTTTGAAGTGTTTGAAGGCACCCAGAATTACTAAGTAGGTTCTGGTCCTTTTTTGAAATGAGATCTGCATTTATGGAAGTCACAAGATGTGCAAGGTGTCAATGGTGGCATCTCTATCAGTTACCAGGGCACGCTCCTGCGAGGTTTGGGGATCACTGGCCACTGAGCACCTAGATGCAGGGGCTCGTCCCAGAGGTGGCATAGCCATGTGATTTAAGGATCTCCAAAGGTAGAAGCACCAGGTTGATTTTTAGTTAGCTGTTCGACTGCTCAAGATTTCTTCCTTCTATGGATAACTTCCATTTCCAGTCATTTTTCAACTTACAAAAGATTCTACTTGGCCAAGTGCCCAGCAGGTGACCCGTCATTCCTGCATATGCTACGGAAACATAAACGAGGCCATATTTTTATGGTGTGTTGTAAAAAGAGTCTGTAGAATGCTTCAGAGTAGCAACGGAAGCATCTTAGGATCTATCCCCCCTCTGCGCCCTCCCCCACCCCCACCTCGGGGGAGAACACTGGCATGGAGACAAGAGGTCAAACGAAAATCCCAGGATTTATTTGGAACTCTCAGTGAAGAGTGTAGGACTTTTATGGGAAGCATCTGAGATGGCAATGTGAAAGCCACGCTTTGGAAATAGAGGCTGAAGGTAGCCCCAGGAACGGAAGGATAAGGTAACCGGTTTCTAAAGTCAGCTATGCCACGGACAAGTGGGCAGCAGGGTGACGAGAACTGGGAAACCCTCTGCTGTGGCCTCTGATTCTCAGATCAGCTTCTCTACCCAAAGTTCTGCCAAGTAGCCCTCTAGCTGGCCGCTCCGTTCCACCAGCCGGAGGGGCAGAGAGGGATCCAGACAAGACCAAAGGGAACCCGCAGCCTCTTTCCACCTTCACAGTTGGCTGCTGTTGGCGGCTCTGGTCTGTAGCCTCCTCATCTGAAAACGGAGGGGAATGTTAACAGGTGTGCAAGGGCCCGTCCTGTTTTCGTTAACCAGCATCCACTGTCTTGTCATCCATTCATCCCATGAACAGTGAATACCTGTCAGGTACTGTGCTGGACCATTCTGGGAGGGCCTACGTGACAGGAGAAAGAAAGCAGAAAATGAAAACGTTGCCGATAACAAAGTTTTGTGTGTGTGTGTTTTAACGTGCGCAAAACTAAGAGATCTCAGGTGTAACTACAGACCAGTCAAGGTCTTTTCTTCCCTGTGACTCCCTTTAACCCCTGAATATTCTTTATAATACCTGTGCAGAGGTTGTGTGGTAAAGCATAACACTCCCTGAAAACTGGCTCCAAAATTCCATAACCACATTTTTTTCTGGGAACAATGGAAACACTTATTACTGTATCCTCTTCGTCGAAACCTTACTACCCAAATATTCCCATACTGGATATTATGCCAATCTCATTAACGTTCATGAGGTAACTGAAAACATGAGCAACTTGGAAGGAAAACTTGGGTGATTGGTTTTAATCCTTCAAGAACTCCACAAATCGTCGTTACTCTTAGCAGGAGCATGTAACTCATCGGTAAGAAAACTGAAATAGACAGAAAACCATTTATCATTTGAACACTTGGAAACTTTCTGTGCATGCCTGAGTTCCAATCCCATGTCAAGATTGCGTCAAGATTTGGAAATCCGTATTGCAACTAGAGAAGAGTTGAGCTGTTCAAAAGTGAATTCTTTCTTTTTTTCTTTTCAACTAACAGAAAAGTGAATTTTTTTATTTTTTTATTTTTTTATTTTTATTTTTTTTAGTGAAACAGCATTTTATTACAGTCATGTAAAAATTGTTTATTGGTTTATCTTAAAGACACAATTCTTGGGGCGCCTGGGTGGCACAGTCGGTTAAGTGTCCGACTTCAGCCAGGTCACGATCTCGCGGTCCGTGAGTTCGAGCCCCGCGTCAGGCTCTGGGCTGATGGCTCAGAGCCTGGAGCCTGTTTCTGATTCTGTGTCTCCCTCTCTCTCTGCCCCTCCCGCGTTCATGCTCTGTCTCTCTCTGTCCCAAAAATAAATAAAACGTTGAAAAAAAAAAAGACACAATTCTTTTGTAAAATAATTCACTATTAGATTAATTCTATCATTTCATCTAATGTTTGTCACTGGATTAGATTTGTTGAGCTCATATAACAATCTGTCTTTCCCTATTAATTTTTCATCTCACCATACAAATAGTAGCACATTAATCAACAAACTCCAGTTACTTCAAGATGAGCCATTTAATGGTTCACTGAGTTAAATTACAACTTGAAATACTCCCCAGTTGAGAAAATTTACCAAAGTTACTTAGTCATTATCCTCTATCTCTTGTCTTCTTTTATGAAATAAACAAAATTGTGATCCTTTTTACTTTCTAAATGTGCAACATAAGCTTCGTATGTAACTGCACATTTATATGGCTCTTTCTATTTAGATAATATTATGAATTTCGAATGGAATAACAATTTTTGGTGCCATGGAACACGCTTTTAATGTTAATTCAATAACAGAAAAATAGGATTTCTTTCACTTTATAAAAAGCTGTATTTCAAAGGTCATTCTTTCAGAAAAGTGAATTTTTAAATGAACTTGAAGAAAACTTTGGTTTATCAGAAGGGCGCCTGGATGGGTCAGTAGGTTAAGCATCCGACTTTGGCTCTGGTCGTGATCTCACGGTTCATGGGTTTGAGTCCTGTGTCCAGCTCTGAGCTGACAGCTCAGAGCCTGGAGTCGGCTTCGGGTTCTGTGCCTCTCTCTTTCTCTCTCTCTCTCTGCCCTTCCTTCTCTCACTTGGCTCTCTCTCAAAAATAAATAAAAATTAAAAAAAAAGAAAACTTCAGTTCATCAGTAAAGAGAATTATAAGAGTCTACTCTATAATCGGGAAATCCATTGATTAACTACTTTTGTTCTAACCTAAGTTGTTAAACTGATGTCCATTCTGGGTATTCCAAATGATTCAAATATTCATTTATCTACTTTATAATAGAGGCTACTTCTAATTAGATAAAGTAATAAGGATGCGATTTTGGGGAAAAGAATGTCGTTTTTCAGATTTAGATTCTTCTAAAATATTAAAAGCTCATGAGGTTTAGAATACACTTACTTACTAATTCCTTTATTTTTAAAAACTTGTTCGCCGATCAAGTGGATAGTGAATTATCACCAAGTGCTTACACCTGTGTAACCACTTTCCTCGTCAATAAGCAGAGATTTTCTGGCACTGGAGAAGTCCCCCTCCAACCTCTTCCATCTCTGTCCCCTCCCCACTCTCCACTGTTCTCACCTCTAACAACAACAATTAGTTTTGCTAGTTTAAAAAAAAAATTTTATATAAATGAAATGATATGATATGCGTTCTATTTTGTATGACTTCCTTAATTTAACGTCTTGTTTTGGAGTGTCGTCCAAGGTGTTATGCCTGGCTGTCGTTCATTCATTAAATTTTTTTTTCAATTCCAGTATAGTTAACATAATGTTGTATTAGCTTTAGATGTATGGTGTAGCAATTCTACAATTCTATACATCACCTGCTGCTCGTCACAACAAATGCCCTCCTTAATCTCCATCCCCTATTTTAACCCACCTACCCTGCTCCCCTCTGGTAACCATCAGTTTGTTCCTTGTAGTTAACAGTTTCCTGGCTTCTCTCTTTTTCTTTTGCTCATTTGTTTTGTTTCTTAAATTCCATACATGAGTGAAATGTTACGGTCTTTGTCGTTTGCTGACTCCCTTATTTCACTCAGCATTGTACTCTCTAGCTCCCTCATGCCATCACAAATGGCAAGATTTCATTCTTTTTTATGGCTGAGGAATATTCCATTATATTTATATTTATCCCCCACATCTTCTTTATCTACTCATCTATCAACGGACACTTGGGCTACTCCTATAGTTTAGCTATTGTAAATAATGCGGTTATAAACATGGGGGTGCAGGTACCCCTTTGAATTAGTGTTTTTGTATTTTTTTAGTAACTACCCAGTAGCATTATTACTAGGGTCCTAGGGTAGTTCTATTTTTAACTTTTTGAGGAAACTCCATACTGTTTTCCAGAGTGGCTGCACCAGTTTGCATTCCCACCAACGATGCAAGATGGTACCCTTTCCTCTACATCCTCACCAATGCTTGATGTTTCTTGTGTTGTTGATTTTAGCCATTGTGACAGGTGTGAGGTGACGTCCCACGATAGCTCTGATTTTCATTTCCCTGATGAAGCAATGTTGAGCCTCCTCTCATGTTGGCCATGGGTATGTCTTCTTTGGAGAGGTGTTTATTCAATTCTTCTGCCCATTTGTAAATCAGATTGTTCGTTCTTGGGGTGTTGACTTGTATGAGTTCTTAATGTATTTTGGATTCTAACCTTTTATTGGGTATGCCATTTGCAAATATGTTCTCCCATTCAGTGGTTTGCTTTTTAGTTTTGTTGAATGTTTCCTTCACTGTGCAAAAGCTTTTTATTTTGATGTAGTCTCAAGAGGTTATTTTTGCTTTTATTTCCCTTGCCTCAGGAGACATATCTAGAAAAATGTTGCTGCCACTGATGTCAGAGACCTTCTTACTTCCTGTGCTCTCTTCTAGGATTTTTTTTGGTTTCAGCCCTCACATTTAGGTTTTTAATCCATTTTGAATTTATTGTTATGTATGCTGTAAGAAAGTAGTCCGGTTTCATTCTTCTGCATGTTGCTGATATGGTTCATTCATTTGATTTCTATATAATATTCCATTATATGACTGTACAATAATCTACTCATTCGCCATACTATTCATGGATATTTGGGCTTGCCTATAATTTGAGGTTGTTAGAAATTGTGCTCGTATGAACATTCTGCTACGTGGCTTATAGTACATATCTCAGCATGGTTTTCTGTTGGATGTCTACCCAGCAAGGAATTATTGGGTCATAGGTTATGTGAATGCTCAATTTGGAGAAATCATGCCAAACAGTTTTACAAAGTGGTCAGGAAGTTTAATTTATTCTTGGCCATTGTTCTTTTTCTGTTTCTGGCAAGGGGAAGTCGAGTGAATCAGATTCTTAATGTCTCACAGGTGTCTTGGAACAAAACATCGTCTTATAAACACTATTTGAAGAAGTACAGTTTAAAGTAATTAAGGGATTAGAGATTTCATTTCTTTCTAAACTATAGACATTTGTGTGTTTTTTTGGTAAGGAGTGTAGAAGTGCTGGGGGAAGAAGACATGGGGCATTTCCTTGTTGCCAAACTATCTGAAAAGTAATCCCAGCCACTCAGCTCAAATACTCCACGGCAGGGCCAGCCAGATCCTGACTTGATATCATCCTGGGGTTTTCAATAAAATAAATAAATACAATACAGAGAGAAACTAGGGTCTCCACTATCAAAGCAATGGCACTCTCATGAACTTAAGCAAATCAGCATATGTTTTCAATATAGCCAGAGCTCCGCCAACAAATAGACAGGTGTGGGGCAACTGGTTGGCTCATCACTTAAGTGAGAGACTCTTGATTTCATCTCAGGTCATGATCTCGCAGTTCTGGAGTCTGAGCCCCTTGAGTATACATGTCATGCTGTGTTGACGGCATGGAACCTGCTTGGGATTCTCTCCCCCCCACCCCTCGGCCTCTCCCCTGCTGGCACTATCTCTATCTCCCTAAAAAATAAGTAAATAAGTAAATAAACAGACAAAAAAAGAAGTAGGCAGGTTTGAAGATTTTTTTCATTTATTTATTTTTAGAAAGAGGGTGAGCGTGTGAGTGGGGGAGGAGCAGAGAGAGAGAGAGGGAGAGAGAGAATCCCAAGCAGGCTCCACGCTGTCAGCACAGAGCTGGACACAGGGCTCGATCTCACAAACCGCAAGATCATGACCTGAGCCAAAATCAAGGGTCAGATGCTCAACGGACTGAGCAACCCAGGTGCTCCGATTGTGATTTTTTTCTTTTTTTAAACAGTCCAGCCGCTTACACTGATGCTGAATAGCCCACTCCCTGGTCAGAAGGACACAGCCTCCCTACAACTTTAGCCGTAATAATTACCATTTTGTGGCGTAGCCAAGCTATGCATTGGCTTTGTGTAACGTTCTGTACGTACATTATCTCCAGGCCTTAAAACTAACATTCAAAATAGGTAATATTGTCCCCCAGCTCACAGGTAAGAAAGTAAGTTCAGAGACGTTGAGCTGTTTGCCCAGGTCACACAGCTAGTCGGCGTCTGAGCCACATGTGGGTGCAGCCGGTCTGCCCCAGAGCCCAGGCTCCCTCCTGAAGGAGGATCCGGACAAAACTCCGCCGTGGGCAGTCAGCCCACGCCATCTCCCTCTGGGGCGAGCCTGGATGAAGGCAAACAGCCAGGCCAGCCTGGAAGGGGGCCAGACTCAGAAGGCCGTGCACCAGAGGCCAGTGTGCAGTCTGAGGAGTGGGCACCCGGGTGGAGGGGTGGGGTCCAGGCTTCCCGGCCCCGGCTCAGGTTCAGGCCAGTGATGTGCTACCTTGGTCCTTGTCACCTAGCCATTTAGGAGGTTGTCCTGGCTCACCACTGCTGCGCGGCAGAGGCAATGTAGGCTTGGGATGAAATTCAGGTATGCTGGGGGCACCCGGGTGGTTCGGTCGGTTGGGCGTCCGACTTCAGCTCAGGGCATGATCTCGAGGTTCACGAGTTCGAGCCCCGCGTCAGGCTCTGTGCCGACAGCTCAGAACCTGGAGCCTGCATCGGATCCTGGGTCTCCCTCTCTCTCTGCCCACCCCCCCCCCCACTCACACTCTCTCTCTCTCTCTCAAAAATAAATAAAAATATTTTTTAAAAATTCGGATGTGCTGTAGAGGCTTGCCTACCTGTGAGCTCCAGAAGGGGCCACATCAGACAATGTCCATTCATAAGAGGTCAGTTCAACCCAAGCTTACTCTTCAGTGATTAAACCCTGATGAACCGCATGTCTCCCCAGGTGCTGTTATCACAGCTTGGAATGCTCCCTCCTTACCCCAAACCGAACACACATGCCACCACCTCCAGGAAGCCTTCCCAGCTCTCTGAGCCCACAGGGCTCTCTCTCTCATTTTAGGGAGTCTCTTCCACATGCACACTTACATTTAATCTTCAAAGTGGCCAGTCGGTGCTATCCCCTTTTCTCAGTCGAGGAAACCAAGGCCTAAAGAGGTTCAGGGGTTTGCTTGAGGTCAAAGTGCTCAGAAATGGCAGAGCTGGGAATCAAAGTCGGGTTTTGCCTCCTAATTGCTCCACGTCCCACACTTGTCCCGAATCTCCCTCACTGTTATCCCATAGCTCCCTGTGCCGCTAGGCCTTTGAATGCATCAGCCGGTCCTGTACTCACTGACTCATTTGCCTGTCTCCCCGGACTTGATGGTTGAGGCAAACTTGGAGAGGTTTACCTGGCTGGATATCCCCAGTCCTCAGCAAAGTGCCCAAGAAACAATAAGTACTTAAAAAGATTACCGGGGTACCCCAGGTGGCTCAGTCAGTCAAGCGTGGGACTCTTGGTTTCAGCTCAGGGCATGGTCTCATAGTTTGTGAGTTCAAGCCCCGCATGGGGCTCTCTGCTGTCATCGCAGAACCCGCTTCGGATCCTCTTGTCTCCCTCTCTCTCCGCCCCTCCCCTGCTCATGTTCTCTCTCAAAAATAAATAAGCATTAAAAAAAAAAAAGGATATAAAAATCAGCCCCATTTCATAAGGTTATTCCCCTCGTTCAGGCTACTAAAACAAAATACCATAGACTGGATGGCATAAGCAACATTTATTTATCACAGTTCTGGAGGCTGGAAGTCCAAGATCAAGATACCAGCAGATTCAGCCTCTGATGAGGCTTGCAGACGGCCGACTTCTCGCTCTACCCTAACTTGGGGGAAAGAGAGGGAGCTCTCTCACCTCTTCTTCTTCTTCTAAGGGTACCAGTCCCTCGTGGGGGCTCCACCCTCACTCATGACCTCATCTAAACCAAATTACCTCCCAACAGCCCCACCTCCTGATACCATGACATTGGGAGGTCGGGCTTCAACATATGAATTTGGGGAGGACACAACCGTTCAGCCCATAATAATTGTTAAGAGAATTAAGTGAACTGAAATACGTTAAGCGCCTCAAGTAATACCTAGTACATAGTAGAAGTAGACATACCTAGTCCAGGGGAAAAAATAGCCAAATTAGCTGGGCAGCTTAGCAACAAAACCACCGTGGGTGTGAAGGAGAAAATTGTCACCTGGGATTCTTGGGTGGCACAGTTGGCTGAATGTCTGACTTTTGATCTCAGCTCGGGACTTGATCTCAGGGTGGTGAGTTCAAGCCCCATGTTGGGCTCTGTGCTGGGCGTGAAGCCTACTGAAAAAGAAAGAAAGAAAAGAAAGAAGAAAGAAAGAAAGAAAGAGAAAGAAAGAAGAGAAAGAAAGAAGGAGAGGAAGGAAGGAAGAGAAAGAAAGAAAGAAAGAAAGAAAAGAAAGAAGAAAGAAAGGGCAAGCATTGTCACGTATTCCTTGGTTTTATGTATGGGCAAGCAGATACCTAGAGAGGTGAGAACACCTGCCCAAAGTCACCCCGCCAACCAGCTGTGCAGCTGGGGTGTGGACCCAGGTGTGCCTGCCTCCGTGGTCCATGCTCTTAAGCAACTGGCCGCGGTAAGCCTGGGTAGGGGCGGCTGGGGATGGCTTCAGGGTGAGAAAAGATGTAAGAAGAATCTTGAAAAAGAAGTCGGGTATTAAGGAGTAGAAATATCTGCAGTCTTCATTCTGGCACTCAGTGCCCAGGACTGTGTTTTGGCCAATGGGTCTGGCTGGGTCGGGGCTTCTCAAACTCAACACTGGTAACATTCGTTGTGGTGGCTGTCCTATGCGGTGGAAGAGAAGTAGCAGCATCTTTTTTCTTTTTTTTTTTATTTAACGTTTATTTTTGAAAGAGAGAGAGAGAGAGCACACAAGCGGGGGGGAGGGGCAGAGAGAGGGGTCAGAGGATCTAAAGCAGGCTCCGTGCTGACAGCACAGAGCCCCATGCGGGGCTCAAACCCATGAACCCGAGCCGAAATCCGATGCTCAACCGACTGAGCCACCCAGGCGTCTGTTTTAATTTTTTTTAATGTCTGTTTATTTCTGAGAGCAGCATCCTCGATCTGTACCCACTAGATGCCAATAGCACACCCCTCTCTCCCAGTTATGACAACCAAGAATGCCTCCAGATTTTCCTCCCAGGGGAGAAAAGTCACCTGTGGTTGAGAACCACTGATCCATGTACATACGTGATCTCTAGAACTCAGTTGTCAGCAGTACGAGGCCAGGAATACATTATGTCTTTTTGCATTCCGCCAACTTAACAAGCCAAATCTGGATACACAGTGGTTGCCCCATAAAACACCTGTTGCCATCATCGTCCTCTTACGACTTTCGAAATCGCTCTCCCATTAGTCCTTCAGATCTCACCTCTAACGTGACCTTTTTAGGGATGGTTTCTCCAAACCTAGGCTTGTCAGTTTCTCTTTTTTTCACTTCCAGCGAAGCGCTGCTCTCTGTGTTCTCCCATCAGTTCCTCAGGCACCCTGGCGTGGTAGTGAAAGAGCGTGCCGTAAGCTCTCTATTTTTCCTTAATGTGCATTTATTTTTGAGAGAGAGAGGGAGACACAGAATCCAAAGCGGGCTCCAGGCTCCAGATCCTGAGCTGTGCCCCGAGCCCAAGTCGGACGCTTAACCGACGGAGCCACCCAGGCGCCCCTCTCTATCTTAAGTAAGGAAATGAAGGCCCAAAGCACTGATGTGGCGTGTTCAAGATCACGCAGCAAAGTGACAGGCAGGAACCCCTCACGTGACGGTGGGGCAGAACAGATGCTGAGCAGGACATCAAGGGGGCTGGCCTTGGGGGCCGAGTCCCCGTCGCAGGAGAAAACTGGAGTTTTAGGCGGAAGGCCGATCAGACACCAGAAGAGCGCCGAGGGTGGGGACCCACAGCACGCGCGATGCCGGCCCACGGCGCGTGGACCAACCCGGAGGAAAGCCCACCTTGCGTGGACGAGGCCGCTGGCGCATCTGAGGACACTAATGAACCTCTGGCTCGGCCCGGGCTTGAGGAGCGCTGAGCTGCAGGTGGAGGAAGGAGGGATGTGGACGTCTATCCATTGCGTGGGCGCACGCCAGCGGGTGTCCAGCGTGCGGCGTCCACTGTCGCGTCGCGGGGAGACGTCAGCCACGCGTTTCGTTCCTGGCGTCAGGAATCGGCACCTGCTGCTACGACAGGTCCCGGGACGGGCACAGGGGGTGCGACGGGGAGCCCCGCAGAGGCGGTCCCGGTCCCGTGTGACCTCGTCATCACACGGATAAATGTTTAATTACGAAGTGTGACAGGAGCGGAGCGGGGAGGGGCGCCGGGCCACGAGAGCGTGTGACAGGGGGACATGTGCTAACCTGAGGGCTGGGGAAGGAGACACCTGAGCTAAGACGCCAAGAGTGAACCAGAAGTAACCATGTTCCCGTGTGTGCGCGCACGGAGCTAGGTAGGCGCTTCCAGACTGAAGGAGCTGCAGGGCAAAGACCCTGAGGGAGAACCGGGGCAGAAGGAGGTGGAACAGGAATGCAGCGCCCGAGAACATGCGATTGAGCCCTATTTGCCCTTTAAGTTTATTTCGAGACAGCCAGTGTGCGTGAGCACAGGGGAGGGGCAGAGAGAAAGAGAGAATCCCAAGCAGGCTCAGTGCCGCCAGCACAGAACCTGATGCACGGCTCGAACTCAGGAACGGTGAGATCATGACCTGAGCAGAAATCAAGAGGCCGAGGCTTAAATGACTGAGCCACCCAGGCGCCCCGAACCATTTTTTTGAAATAGGCAAAGTGATAAGAAACAAAGAAAATAAATCTAATGCTCCATCCAATGTTCTCAGTGGTGAAAGGTTCGCCTTCCAAGAGGACAAAAATGATGTACTTCCTCAAAAAGAGGTAGGCTGGCTTTGCAGTCAAGGCCTCCTTCCCGGTGGTGGAATCTTTGTGGAGGGGGTCAGTCCAGAGTTTGAGCTGAGAATGTCCTGCAATTCGGTTTTTCCAGTTCATCAGATCAGTCAGATTCAGGGGGCTGATTCACATTGACCACAGTCATGGAAAACAGATCTATAAATCAAAATGCCTCTGTATAATTTTCCCATTAAAAAAATGCACTGCCTAGAGGCACCTGGGTGGCTCGGTTGATTAAGCGTCTGACCCTTGATGTTGGCTCAGGTCATGACCTCACGGTTCGAGAGTTCGAGCCCCGCGTCGGGCTCTGTGCTGACAGCTCGGAGCCTGCAGCCTGCTTTGAATTCTGTGTCTCCCCCTCTCGCTGCCCCTCCCCTGCTCATGCTGTCTGTCTCTTTGTCAAAAATAAATAAACATTAAAAAAATTTTTTTTAGGGGCGCCTGGGTGGCGCAGTCGGTTAAGCGTCCGACTTCAGCCAGGTCACGATCTCGCGGTCCGTGAGTTCGAGCCCCGCGTCGGGCTCTGGGCTGATGGCTCGGAGCCTGGAGCCTGTTTCCGATTCTGTGTCTCCCTCTCTCTCTGCCCCTCGCCCGTTCATGCTCTGTCTCGCTCTGTCCCAAAAATAAATAAACGTTGAAAAAAAAAAATTAAAAAAAATTTTTTTTTAATGCAACGCCTAGCAAACTGAGATATCCATGTCTCTTGGTCAGTGCACTTCCTTCCCTTTAAAGTAGCCCACAGAGGAAAGCAAACTGGTCAGAAGGTTAATGGGGGAGCCGGAGCTCGAACAAAGCCTACCGGTCAACCAATCCAGCCGTGACCATTTGATGCTCCATTTTCTGCTAGAGGTACGCAAATTTTCTGAGCTCCAAATCAGAACACAGAGCTTAACCAGGAACTCTAACCTGATTTGTGGCATTAGTTCATTTAGCTGTCTTTAATGGCTCTTTCCTAAAAAATAATAACATGAAATAATTAATTTTTAAAATTGTAATGTTTACTTATTTTTGAGAGAGAGAGAGCGTGAGCGTGGGAGGGGCAGAGAGAGAGGGAGACACAGAATCTGCAGCAGGCTCCAGGCACCGTGCTGTCAGCACAGAGCCCGACACGGGGCTTGAACTCACAAACCGCGAGATCATGACCTGAGCCGAAGTCGGAGACTTAACCGACTGAGTCGCCCAGGTGCCCCGCATTAAAAATTTTTTAATACTGTAATTAAGTAATTATATAATCAACGTCATAATATATTATTATTTAATAATTAATGTAAATAAGGGGCACCTGGGTGGCTCAGTCGGTTGGGCTTCCGACTTCAGCTCAGGTCATGATCTCACGGTTTGTGGGTTCGAGCCCCTCGTCAGGCTCTGTGCTAACAGCTCAGAGCCTGGATCCTGCTTTGGATTCTGTGTCTCCTTCTCTCTCTGCCCCTCTCCCACTTGTGCTTTGTCTCTCTCTGTCTCTCAAAAATAAATAAATGTAAAAAAATTTTTTTAATAATTAATGTAAATAATATTTTGTTACAAATTGAAGAAACCACCATTACTAGAAAGACTACAATAACATGAAAATAAAATACAACACTGAGAAAAATATATAATATATAATTAAATATTTGTGTCATCACTTTTATAAAACATTTATGTATCCAAGTTGATAGCAGAAAATAAGCATCAGCAGGTAATTAAACTAATTCTCAGTTTTCTCAACTATTATTTTTTCTCGCAATTAAAAATCTTTTTTTTTTTTTTTAATTTTTTTTTTTCAACGTTTATTTATTTTTGGGACAGAGAGAGACAGAGCATGAACAGGGGAGGGGCAGAGAAAGAGGGAGACACAGAATCGGAAACTGGCTCCAGGCTCCGAGCCATCAGCCCAGAGCCTGACGCGGGGCTCGAACTCACGGACCGCGAGATCGTGACCTGGCTGAAGTCGGACGCTTAACCGACTGCGCCACCCAGGCGCCCCTAAAAATCTTTTTAAATGTCTGAGTAATGGGGCTCCAAGGTGGCTCAGTCGGTTAAGCGTCTGACTCTTGATTCCGGCTCAGGTCATGATCTCAGGGTTCGCGAGTTCGAGCCCCGCCTCGAACTCTGCCCTGACAGTGCAGAGCCTGCTTGGGATTCTTCCTCTCTCTCTCTGAACTTCCCCTGCTTGTGCTCTCTCTGTCTCTCACAATAAATAGATTAAAAAAAGTTTAAACTTTTTTAAAAATAATGAAATAAATGTCTGAGTAATTTAAGCGATATTTATGGCTTCCTTCATTATGTAAGACAGTTTCCGTTCTTCAATATGATGCATCAGACCAAGAAGCAATGACAGTTCAGCGGCAATGAACAACCCTCGCACCAGATGTAGTTTCTAAATACCATTTCTTACTAAAAGAAACCAGGGCTCCTTGGCAAAACAACTGATTCAGGATCTGGGGCAGGAATTGTTCAAGATAAGGCTGCAACATGTTGCTATGCCTGAAATCAAAGCCGTCATCAAAGACTCCTGGGTCATGGCAAAAGGATACAGAAACTAACTTGAAGGGGCCCTCTCTCCGGCCATAGTTGGGTCAGGTTGAATACCAAAACAATACTCATAAAAGATTGAAACACATCAAATATATAAAAATCACATCGCTCATATAATGATAATTTTAAAACAAATTGGTGATCTCCTTTGGAGGTTGCTAGGAGACCAACTCCAGACAGGCTGTTAAATAAAAGGAACGGATCTTTTCCTGCTTTTTCTGAGTAACCTGTATGTCAGGGTAACCGAGTTGTCAATATGGGAAATACCTTCTTTGTAGAAAGAGCACAGCTAATAAAAGCAGAAGGAATGACATAATTAGAAAATGATCATTTTCAAATCCCTATTGAGTTCATGGATCTAGGTCATGGACATCGATGGGTATGAAAACCATTAAACGAAAGGTTCATGGGGACCTGTGTTATAGATATACCAGGCTGACGATATCTAGAACCACCAGTCAATTTAACATCACTAAAGATGGAAATAGCAGACATCATATTTCTCCTGATGTGATGTAGTACAAATACACTCTGCACTACCATGAATCTAGTCAAGACTCTGCTCTTAACTACCTGTTTGCAGACAATACGGGGACAGAGAGATGTGTTCAATGATGCCAGGAGAAAACAGTCAGTCAAATCTGGAATGGGAGAATTTTTATGGAACAAATTGACCCAGTTTCTTTGACAAACGAATGGCATAAAAAGGAGGTGCTCGTGGGGGAATGTAAGAAACTTAAGGGATATATTGTATTAGCCAACTCAGGCCGCCATAATAAAATGTCATCGGCTGAGTGGCATAATCGATGGAAACCTATTTTTCTCAAGGTTCTGAAGGCTGGAGGTCCAAGTTCAGGGGTGCAAGCATGGCTGGATTCTGGTGAGAACGCTCTTCCTGGCCTTTTTGCTGTGAGTTCATATGCCTTTCCTTAGTGAGTGCCCATGGATGCCCTTCTTATCAATCTTACAATCTATCAGTTGGATTGGGACCCCACGTTTAGGACCTCATTTAACCTTAAATGCCTCCTAAAGGCCCTACCTCCAAATATAGCTGCTCTGGGGAGTAGAGCTGGGGGCACACAATTCATTCCATAGCTCATATCAACTAGATACCATGCATAGACTTTCTTTGAATCCTGATTGCAACCCACCAACTGTAAAACACATTTATGGGACAGAGAAGTTTTAAAATCACCTGTTGGATACCAGATGATGTTAAGGAACTATTGTTAATTTTTGTACATGTGACAAAGAAGTTGTGGGGCTTTCTTTATGGTTATTGTTATATAAGTGAGTTTATTTGGGTATTCTATTCAGTAAACTATGGTTCTTTGTTTTTTCTTTTTTCTTTTTCCTTTCAATTCTTAAGTTAGTTAACATAGAGTGTAGTGTTGGCTTCAGGAGTAGAACCCAGTGATTCATCTCTTACATATAATACCCAGTGTTCATCCAGAAAAGTGCCCTCCTTAACACCCATCACCCATTTAACCCACCCCCCACCCCCCAAGGTCGTGCATATATCAATTACTTTACTGTCGGAGCTGGGTGATGGGCATTCAGGGTGTTACTATACTATTCTCTCTACATTTGTGTAGAGATTTTTCATAACAATACAAAATATATTTTTGTAAGTTTATTTATTTTGAAAGAGACAGAGACAGTACGAGTGGAAGAGAGAGAGAGAGGGAGAGAGAGGATCCCAAGCAGGCTCCTCACTGGTTGGGCAGAACCCAACACAGGGCTCGAACTCATGAAACCGTGAGATCATGACCTGAACTGAAACCAAGAGTTGGACACTTAACTGATTGAGCCACCCCAACACCCCACAAGAAAAAGTATTTTTTTTTCTTTTTTTTTTAATGTTTATTTATTTTTGAGACAGAGAGAGACAGAGCATGAATGGGGGAGGAGCAGAGAGAGAGGGAGACACAGAATCGGAAGCAGGCTCCAGACTCTGGGCCATCAGCCCAGAGCCCGACGCGGGGCTCGAACTCACAGACCGTGAGATCGTGACCTGAGCTGAAGTCAGACGCTTAACCTACTGAGCCACCCAGGTGCCCCAAGAAAAAGTATTTTTAATGTAAAAGAGAGAGGGAGAGAGACTCAGGAAACATTATCAGCCCTGCACAATGTATAGATCTTGTTAAACCCTTATTCAAACACACCAAGTCATTAAGAAGACGTTTTGAGACGACTGAAGCAAATTGACCATGAAGTGTGTGTTAGGTGATATTACAAATTATTGTCAACTTTGTTGTGTGTAATGGTGAGTTTTTTATTTTGTAAGGTCCTTACTGTTAGAGATATGTATTGAAGCATTTATAGGCTGTGTTAGTTAGGGAAGTCCAGAGAAACAGAGCCAGATATAGATACAGATACAGATACAGATACAGATACAGATAGATACTTCTTTCAAGGAATTGGGTCACATGATTATAGAGGCTGGTAACTCCAAAATCTGCAAGGTAGGCTGGCAGTTTAGAGATCCAAAGAAGAGCTGCAGTTTGCATCTAAACAGATTCTATCTGCTGGCAGAATTCCCTTTTTCTTAGTCTTTGTTCTATTAAGGTCTTCAACTGATTGGGTGAGGCCCACCCATGTTATGGTGTGCAATCTGTTTTACTCAAAGTCTGGAGATTTAAATGTGAAAGAAAGAAAGAAGAAAGAAAGAAAGAAAGAAAGAAAGAAAGAAAGAAAGAAAGAAAGAAAGAAAGAAAGAAAAGAGAGAAAGAAAAAGAAAAAAGACCTTCACAAAAACGTCCAGAATAATACTTGACCAAATATCTGGACATCATGGAAGCTATGGACTGAATTGTGTCCCCCAAATCCCTGCACCAGATTTGTATGTTGAAACCCTAACCACCCCTGCCATATGACTGTTTTTGGAGATAAAGCCTTTAGGATGTAATTCAGGTTAAATAAGGTCATAAGGGTGGGGCCCACAGAGCAAGATGGTGGCTACCTACAAGCCAAGAGGCAAGGGCTCAGAATGAAACCTACCTGGCACCTTGATCTCTGACTTCCAACCTCCAGAACTGTGAGAAATAGATTTCTGCTGTTCAAGCCGTCTGTGGTATTTTGTTATGACAGCCCAGGCTGACTAATACAGTGGCCCAGACAAATTAACACATGAAATTAGCCATCATGCAAGCATTTATATTATCTAGAATTTGCTTTAAGATGCTAGAAAAAAAAAGTGTAAGTAAAAGTAAACGAGGAGGATAGATGAAACATGATTGGCAACGTGTTGATAATCATTAAAAATGATGGATGGATGGGGTCTCACTACATTTTTAGCTGAAATTTTCTATCATAAACCGTGGGTAAGACATATTCACGAGACTCTCGTGTTGCAACCCAATAATGACAGGAAGCATTCACACACCCTCTTCACACTTCGAAGACAAATGTTTTAATAATGAAATTCTTTAAGTACTTTTTTTGTTCAACTCTGATGTGTAGCTTCCCTTTTCCTTTTCAACCAGCACGTCCTGATTAAGGTATAACTCAAGGACATAGAGCCCATTAAAATGATCATCGTATCACGTAGAGGGAAGAACACGGTTAAAAAAAATTCCGTGTCTTGGGCAGAGCGAAAGGGTTTTCCACAGCAGAAACCACAAGAGATGATAAGGGTGTTTGAGATCGAGATAAACGCGTCGAATTATCATGTAAGCCCCTACACAGAGATTCAAAATGCAAACTGCTTTACTTCCACGGTTCTCATACTTGGCCTGGGGAGGGAGCTTAGACTATTTTCTTCCAAAACTGAATATTCATGCAAATATCCCGATCCAGCTTCCTATTACAACATTTCTGTTTTAGCTAGGTGAATGCTAAGTGGTGTCATCAGTGAAAAACCACCAGAACCAAAGTGGTTATTAAGGATCTTTGATTTTTTTTTTTTTTTAAGAAAATGCACTCTTGAAGGTTAAAGCGTTTGTATTACTTTAAGAATAGGTATTTTCAGATTTCTGTATGGAAATGTGCAAGTTAAAGAAAATATCATTAAAATTTTCCAGCACAAGCAGTACTGGGTCAGAGAACCTGTTGAAGTGGACGGAGAGGGAGGGCCTCCTAGCTGCTCTGTCCCCTGGATAACTCATCGGTGGGGCCCAAACGGGCTTGAAAATTGGGACTCAGCATAATTGTTTCTTTTTTTTTTTTTTAATATGAAATTTATTGTCACATTGGTTTCCATACAATACCCAGTGCTCATCCCAACAGGTGCCCTCCTCAATGCCCATCACCCTCCCTCCCCTCCCTCCCACCCCCCATCAACCCTCAGTTTGTTCTCAGTTTTTAACAGTCTCTTATGTTTTGTCTCTCTCCCACTCTAACCTCTTTTTTTTTTTTTTTCCTTCCCTTCCCCCATGGGTTTCTGTTAAGTTTCTTAGGATCCACATAAGAGTGAAACCATATGGTATCTGTCTTTCTCTGTATGGCTTATTTCACTTAGCATCACACTCTCCAGTTCCATCCACGTTTCTACAAAAGGCCATATTTCATTCTTTCTCATTGCCACGTAGTACTCCATTGTGTATATAAACCACAATTTCTTTATCCATTCATCAGCTGATGGACATTGAGGCTCTTTCCATAATCAGCATAACTGTTTCTAAGTGAAAACGGAAATCGGGTTTTTAGGGGAGTTGTTTCCTGGGAAATCTTGACCAGTGTAAATGAGAGAGCCTTGCTGTCCTGGCGCCCTGATGTGACATTTCGGTGCACGATTCCAGACCTCTGACTGTCCTTTTCTGTTCTGAGAGGTGTGGGCTGGACAGTCAACCGTGCCTGGGCTTCCGGGAGGAGCCGCCCCCCCTCCCCGCGTCTTCCAGGCCCGAGAGCAGCCGAGTCCAGAACCGTGTTGATCAACCGCGGCCGTGTGACAGGCGGGCCGACTGGACAAGGCAGCGTCTGCAGGTGTTTCTGCCAACTGAATGAAACAAAAGCAAAACCTCCTGGGAAGGGGGAGTGGGTCCGTCTGTCAGCATCTAAAAATACCCAGGAAGGAGCAGAAAAACATCCCATCACCCCAGGGCAGTCCCAGGAAAGCCACAGAAGAATATGTTTGGCCAGAGAAAGAAGAGGGCAAGCTGGCGAGTGGAGGAGAGCCTGGAGACCCAGAAAATCTGTATTTGGGTGACTGGAAGGCTGGCACCATAGCCCTTAGCAGACAGATGCTGGGAGAGCCCCGTAAACAGCCTCTGGTTGATTGCCAAGGGGCGACCTTTGCATCAGGCCAAAGAGGCCAGCTTTGAGCACCGAGAGTCCGTGGGCCTCGGGCCATGCTATCATAACTCAGCAAGTTCACAGAGGAGCCACATGGGCCCCACCAGTGCTGAGCCCGCAGGATTTTCCAGAAATCACACAGAGCGAGGAGAACTGGGTGCATTACCTACGGATGGTGGGCCTCCAGAGTTCAGAGCGTATGTGAGACAAAATACCGGCAATCACCACTCTGCACCTTGTTACCAGAAACGCCCCTGGATGAAGGGCCATGTTGGGGAGGGGGTGGAGACTCTACGCGCTAGGCTAGGCGGCATCCCAAATGTCGTTGGGAGAGGCCCACTGTAGAGGAAATGCAAACACAACTATGGGGTGACAGCCTTAGGCTCCCGCAGGGGCTCAGGGGCCCACGTGGGCTGGGCCCTTCCTGTAACCAGCAGGGGTCTCTGTAGCCCCCTCCGGCTCTCCATCCGGTCCCACCAGGCTGTGCTCTCTCTCTCCCTCCCGACGGACGAGTATTCCTGGTCTGCTCCGGGCTTTGCCCTTCCTTGTCACCCAGGTTTCCAGGCACACCCTCAGTCAGCCAAGCAGTGCTGGCCTGGGGCCTCTGGAGAGCATCACACTTCCAGAAAGCTGGCAAAAATCCCATCCCCTCCCTCGCCTTCCTTCCGTAGCCCAGCACCCTCCCTTTCTCTTCTCTTCCCTGGATAACAGTATGTTCCCCACAAGTGTCTGATGGGGAACGAAGTCCCATGTCTCCTCGGGACCCTCCTAGGGAGAGGGTAAGCGGTAAACCAGAGCAGAGACCCACATAAGACAGGAAGGAATTTTCTGCCACAGAGGGAGCCACGCTATTTAATACGTGTAGAGTGCTGTAGAATTTATGACGACCTTTCTGACCCATCGTCACGTCTTGGCCCGGCAATCGCTGAGTGAGGCAAGTATTACCAATCCCAGGCTGAGAATGTAGAAACGTCAACACGAAAAGCTGAAGTGATAGTTCCAAGGGCACCCAGTTGCTCGATGGCAGAACTAGAATTCAAGGGGCACCTGGGTGGCTCAGTCAGTTAAGCGTCCGACTCTTAATTTCAGCTCAGGTCGTGATCTCCTAGTTCATGGGATCAAGCCCCTCATTAGGCTCTGTGCTGACAATGGAGAGTCTGCTTGGGATTCTCTCTCTGTCCCCTCCCCTGCTCTCCCTCTGTCTCTCAAAAGAACAAATACACTTTTTTTTTTTTTTAAGAGCTAGAATTCAAGCCTGGGCATTTAATTCCAAGTAAAACCCTTTCTCCAATAAAACAATAATAATAGCTACCATTTATTTAGATATGCTATGCTTCATGCCCTATCCTATGTGCCTTACACATTTAAATGTAGTTAAACCTCGGGCGCCTGGGTGGCTCAGTTGGCTGAGTGTCCAACTTCAGCTCAGGTCATGATCTCACAGCTCGTGAGTTCGAGCCCCGCATCGGGGTCTGTGCCGACAGCTCGGAGCCTGGAGCCTGCTTCGGATTCTGTGTCTCCTTCTCTGTCTGCCCTCCCCCACTTGTGCTCTGTCTCTCAAAACTAAATAAATGTTAAAAAAAAAAAAAGTAAAAAATAAATAAATCTAGTTAAGCCTCAGGAAAGCCCTCTCAGATAAGGGACTGCTATCATTATACCCATTTTGGGGATGAGAAAAACCGAGGCACGCGGATGTTGTGTAATGGCCTGAGGACACACAGCTATTCCTCGCCGTTCTACACCTGCCTTGAACTCTGCTGTTCCTGTTTCACTACGAATCGGGAACCCAGGCTAGGAACCGAAGCAATAAAGAGAAAAGGACCCAAATAGACGGTTTGCGAAACACAGAGCCAACAGTCAGGACCCCGACAGGGGGCGCTCATCCGAAAGCTCAGCCCGCAAGCAGTGGACCTGGGGGCGTTTGCTGCTAAATCTGGGTAGGCAGACAGCACCGACTTATTTGGAGCCTAAACGAAAAGCAGGTTCAGTGGCAGCGTCGGCCAGGGCGCGGGCAGGAAGCAGATGGCGTGCACGGCGGAGCGTTTAACGGAGGAGAGCTTAGCAAAGACGCTGTTTACAGAAGGGTGGGCAGAATGAGAGGAAGCAACAAGGGGCGAGGAGGCCCCCAGAAAGAACAAATGCCGGAAGCTCTTACCACCTGGGACCGCAAGGGCAGAGGGAGGGAATGTGTCACCAGAACACAGTGACCCCTGGGGCTGTCCCCAGGGGAGGAACGGCTTGCCGGGAGATGTGGGTCGCAGCCACTCGCAGGACTGCCCTGTCACCCTTCCGTTTGCGGCAGGTGCCACCCGCCCTCCCCCCCCCCCCCCCCCACCGCAAGGTTAGCAGGCAGAGGGCCTCGGCCAGGCGGTCCAGAGACGGCTCCTGGGCCACAGTCAAGGTGGAGAAGGGCAGAGAAGAAAGGGGCGAGGGGAGCAAGTGGGGAACAGCCAGCACGTGACCGACACTTGCCGTCCTGACCCTGCCCACGCAAGAGCTTCGACGAGAGCCGCAGGCCACAGCGTTTGAGCGCCAATTGCCTGTCACAGAGTCGACGCGCCCTGCCCCCTGCTTTCTCCAAAAGTGCGACTGTGTTCAGTGGACCAAATACAGTTAGTTGCTTGAGCGTTCCCCTTCGGCTCAGGTCGTGATCTCGCGGTTCGTGAGCTCCAGCCCCGCGTCGGGCTCTGGGCTGACAGCTCAGAGCAGGGAGCCTGCTTCGGATTCTGCATCTCCCTCTCTCTCTGCCCCAATATGGCTCATGCTCTCTCTCTTTCTCTCTCTCTCTCAAAAATAAATAAACATTAAAAACATTTTTTTTTTAATAAAAAAGAAGTGAGCCTCAAAACAAAATCAGCCTCCAAGGCCTGAAAACAAAATACCCACAGTGGGGGGACTGAGTGGGGCCAGACCCTGGGGCCTGAAGCAGCCTGGACGGCCACTTAGAAGACCCAGAATCTCAAAGCTCAGGTGATATAACTGCTCCGTAACCAAGGAATGTGGGGGAAGATTAAAAGAGGAGTTTTCATATTGAATCTCTTTTCAATGATAAAAATGGATTTTATTTAAATAATGAAAAGTGAGTGGGGGGGCTTTCTTCCCACCTGTTAGACTTGTCACTCGGCTTCATCTTCCAAGACACCTGTAAGATCAGAATCCTGATGTTGTTTGACAAGAACTGCTCTCAAGTGCAGAACGATTGTGTAGGATGGCAAACTGGGACGAGGTCCACACTGAGAGACAAGCGAGTCACAAATACACTGGGCTGGGGGAGAGGCAGAGTGAGGAATTGTAAGTGACTCAACCCGTGCCTCTTAGTTCTGGTCTTTGGGGTCCCACGTGCTCTCCCTCACTCTCTGTTTTTGCAAAGGGTCCATGGTAGCAACTGGGGACACAGTGGAGATGGGAGCCAAAAGGTTAGCAGGAAAATGCCCAGTGGTATCGTACATGTGGGCTCTTCAGTATTTCTATTCACGTCACACCCATCAACCTGGTCACTGGGGCCCTGAACCAGGAAGTTGTCTTGAGGTTGTTTTGGGCTCTTCCCCCTCCTCCACCGTCTGCATCCCAGCGGTCATCAGGTCTGGCCAAAAACTGGAATTAAATATACAGACTGTGTATCTACGATATGCTAAGCAAAGTTCAGGTCCAGAGAGATTACCAGCTTAAGGACCTCATGGCCGAGGAGCTTACAATGCTACCTGGTGAGATAGCAACAAACAGATGAACAAACAAAAGCATCTCCGGTTGTGTGTTAGGTTGCTTTGGTCGGCTAGGTAAGTGAAACTGGCTTAATTCCAGTTGTGGAAAAGACTTCAAGGGTTTGTGATCAGCGGTTGAAGCACTGTCATCAAGGACCCAGTCCCTTCCAGCTCTCTGCCCTGTTCTTGTTTCGCATGAACGTATAGCTCGAAACAAGATGGCTGCCGCAATTCCAGGCATCGCGCTGAGATGACACCAAGGCCAGAGGGAGGAGAGGGCTTCTCTGCCTGTGGCTCTCCAAGGACAGAGGGATCTTTCCCTGGCGGCCCTCACAGCCTTCCCTCATGTCTCTCCCTCTGGAACTGGGTCACTTGCCCATTCTAGAACCCCGAACTAGCAGAGGGTGTGAGATTACCATTGGATCAAACAAGATGGAGACTCTTCCCCAACGGGGTTTGTGGGACGGTGACATCCGGCCGAAGCCAGGGTTTCGTTAAGAAGGAAAGGGAGGGGAACCAGCTCTGGCTTGGCGGCCAACAGTGTTGACAAAATATTTAAAAAGCATTAAAAGTAAGATGGACTAACGAGACAGAGGGGTCAGGAAAGGCTGCTCTTGACCTTGCCCCCACTGTCACTGCCTAGAGTTATGACAGCAGCTTCCTAATTGGTCTTCCAGCCTCCAACATTCCCTCCCCCACTCAATAAACCCATGTTTCATTTTGCCCCAGTGGATCTGCCTAAAATACATATCTGCTCATGTTGTCTTCTTGCTGAAAATGTTCCTGTCGCTCCTTAGTTCATATGCAATAAAGAGACGAACCTTTTAGCATGATGTGATGACTGAGTACTTCGCCCATGCAAAGCACTATAGCTTTGCTAGATGGAAATGCTCTCCTAGCCCCACCGTATAAATGAGACGATCGGGAACTGAGATGTTGAATAACTTGTCCCCGCAGTAGTACTTTGCTATCATCGCCGTAACACGTCACTACACACGTAGTGGTTTAAAACAACACAAACATATTATGTTATAGTTCTGGAGGTCAGAAGTCCCAAACCAGCTTCAAAATCAAGATGTCTGGAGAGCTGTATACCTTCGGGAGACTCCAGGGGCCAATCTATGTTCTTACCTCTTCCACCTACTTGAGGCGGCCTGTGTTTTTGGCCGTGTGTCCATATCACTCAACCTATGCTTCCAGACTCCTTCTTTTTGATCTCCTGCCTCCTCTCATAAAGACATTGTGATTACCTTGGGCTCACTTGAGTAACCCAGGATAATCTCCCCATCTCAAGATCCTTAACTTGATCACGTTGGCAAAGTCTCTTTCGCCATGTAAGTCCCTTTTGTCACGGGATACGGGTCTTAGGACAGGGACGTGTTTAGGTAGCCTGTATCCTGGCTACCACTCCCAAGGTCAGATGGCCAGGAAGTAGAGGAGTCAAGGTTTGAACCCAAGCTCTGGAGTTCCCAGAAGGAGTCACACCCTAGTTCCCAATCTGCTTGTTGTGTCTTTCACCTGGAAGGCCTTTCTTGCATAACCAGCCCCTCACATGGCTAATTGCCACTTAACCTTAGGACCTAGCTCACAGTGACCTCTTGAAAAGTTTTCCACAACAGCATTCTTACCCTACTCTTTTACCCCTGGACGTACCCTTCAGCGGAACTAGGTGTCCCTGCTCTGTGAGCCCATGTCACAGGGCTCACTACCAAGTTATCACTTGTAACTCTAAATGGGAAAGGCTTCCCACAGAGCGCAGGGAGCTCGGGAAAACTCGTTGATCGGTTGATCGGTTTGTGGGTTGGTTGGTTGAATAAAGGAATCAGCTGGGGGTAAGGTATTTGCAAGGAGAGATATAATTATAAGAGCTAATAGACATAAGGAAAAGGGGCTCTTGGCAGTAGTTCTGAGAAACCCGTCTTGGGGTAGGAGGACGTTTGGGGGTTTGGAACACCCTATATACTTTCAAGAACCAAGAAGGATCTGAAAAAGAGGCAGGCAAGTGACCCTCTTGGGCTGCTCTAGTTTGCCAGCTAAATCTCCAAGTGAGAAAGGAAGTGAGTTTCAGGGCAGAAGCTGGGTTCTAGAACAGAGTGAGCACACAGTTGTGCCCTGTCTCCCAGGGACAGGGCTGTGATGGGTGAGGCACAGAAGGAAAGATTTTGCAACCCAGGGTGACGAACTTTTAACTACTCCCTAGCTTGCGAACATCCAGTTCATTAGAGCTCAGAGTTAGAAGCTTATGTTGAACACTCTCCCCACCCCCACCCCCACCCATACTGGGGCAAAAAGAAATGTGTACATCACAGAACTAGTAAGTACCAGAACCAGGCTTTCAAACTGTCGGGGTTCAGGCCTGTGTACTTACCACCACACCATACTGCCTCTCGAATACCAGTGTTTCATTTTTAAAAGAAAGTAATCTCTGGGGACTTTGGAGCCTGGCCTAGCGGGCAGACAGGTCACAGAAAGTCTAGGAGAAAAGAGGGAGGAAAAGGGGGTGAGAAATCATTTCCAAACCAGATCTCCTAAGGCCGAGCACAGCACCATGCCCGCACCCCTGTATCAGGCCAATTCTTTGTCTTCTCAATGACTTTCCCTCTCAAAATTCGCGGTGGTCGCTCACTGAGAATTATCGTTTTCACCAGCTAGAAAGGAAACCTAGAGGTAAAGCAATTTTATGCTTCGATTCTAGCTAATTAAGTCTTGTAAATAAGAGGCAGAATGACTTCTCACCCCAAAGGGCATATTTATTTCCACTATGTGATTTTTTACCAATGAGTTGAATCAGTGAGGGGTTCCTCAAAGGGCCTGCCTGATATTCTGAATGATGTTTTTATGAACTAAATAAACAGAGAACCCTCCTGCGGTAGGAAAGCTACCAACATGAGTCACTACAAACCAGGGCTCCCCTAAGCAAACCCGTGTATACTTTGTTGGATAACAGAGGGACCGGGGCTCCAATTCTTACTTCCCCAGCAGAGGTGTTGACAGATATTGACAGGGACGCGTGAATGCATCACACTTAACCCTGCTGGTAAGATGTCCCCGAGAGAAGTCAAAAGCCCTAGCATGGCAAAGCATTGGCGATTTTCCAAGGTTAGACTTTTTCCGCCAATGTGAAGCTCTGAGTCCATACAAACTGTGCTATGGCTTGCTGAAACACAGTGACAACACCTTGACGTACTGTGGGTCCTATCTTAGACATCATGCAGCCCATCTAGTGAGGAAGTTAGGGCAAGGGACTCGCATGGCTAACGCAAGGCCTCAGAGGGTGGGGCAGACACCCAGGCTGGAGGTAGGGGTGTGGCAGGCTTCAGGAAAACCAAGGGAGGAGGTGGCCACAAATGGCAACCTTTAGCGGGTAAGCAGCGGGAGGGGTGCTTCTAAAGGGGGAAGGAAAACCGGGAGGGTCCAGGAGCCGGAAAACCGGGGGGAGGAGACATTCAAAGCACCTGTCAACGGAGTCAGGTGCCACGGGGGGCAAGAAGGAGAAGGGCTGAGAAAATCCCACTGGACCCGGTGACCAGGAGGATGTCGGTGATCTCTCCCCACCCTGTTGTGGGGGCAGAATCAAATCTTAAGGTCTCAGAGAGTGAATGGGAGGTGAGTAAGCGGAGGTGGATTCAGGGGGTGCTGCTTCTGAGAAGCTTGGCTGTAAGAAAAGAGGAGAGAGAGTACTCTGGCTGAAGGAGCACTCTGCTCCCGACCTTCGGAGAAAGGCAGGGAGGAGGGAAGATCGGCAAGTCTAGGGTCAAGAGACTCGAAACAACAGAGCTACCACAAGGAGACAAGTGGGGGGGGGGCGCCTGGGTGGCTCCCTCGGTTAAGCATCCGACTCTTGACTTCTGCTCCGGTCATGATCTCGCGGTTTGTGAGTTCGAGCCCCGCATCGGGCTCTGTGCCGACAGCGTGGATTCTGCTTGGGAGCCTGTCTCCATCTCTCTGCCCCTCCCCCACTTGCTTTCTATCTCTCCCTCAAAATTAAAATGAAATAAACTTTAAAAATATATTAAAAAATAATAAAATAAAAAATAAATTTAACTTAAAAAAAAAAAAAAAGAAGAAGGAAACAGGAAGTTCCATTCTTATTTGAAACCCAGACCAGCCAGAGGAAACTAGCAGGAATCATGCTGCTTCCAGAGATATTAGGAGAATTCACTCGAATCTTGGTTACTGGAAACGCTTAGGGAGGACTGACTGTGTTGCTGTACAGGGCGATCTCCCAACTAGTGGTCTGAACGACTCTAGGGAGGCATCAGGTCCCCCTAAACTACTGTCCCTGGCCAAGGTGCTCCTGTCACTTCTGCTCTCTCTGTGGCAGGAAAACAATACAAGCATGAAGGGAACTGTTTCTAAACCAAGACTATCAAAGAGTACCTTCTGATCCAAATGGCCACAGAGTCGTCCCTAATGGGTCCTCATGGGGCATGTTGACACAACCACTAATCTCTTTAGGGGATAATTTATTCTCTCTAGAAACTGGCTGTAAATACCGACAACCATTTTTCAATGATTGCTGTTGTTAACAGGCCCTGTTACCCCAAACCTACAACAGCTGGGTGTTGTCCCGCGGTCCAGAAGGGAACAAAATCCAGTGCATTTGGGGGAAGTCAAGGGATACCCGATAAGTA
The DNA here is from genome assembly GCF_022079265.1 of Lynx rufus. Taxonomy (NCBI): domain Eukaryota; kingdom Metazoa; phylum Chordata; class Mammalia; order Carnivora; family Felidae; genus Lynx; species Lynx rufus. The sequence goes on from NW_025814878.1 coordinate 131,209,898, forward strand.
CAGCACTGGTGTTTGCCTTCTCAGGAGTAACAGAGAGAGAGGTCTGAGAAGTCCAGCCCACACTGGCAGAGGCTGGCTGTGAAGTTTGTGGGTGGACACGTCGTGATGCCCGTCCCTCACCCAGTGGCAACAAATACATTCATGAGACACTACCTATACACCAGGTGCTTTCCTAAACGTTTGACCCATTTCCCCTCCCAACAACCTATGCGATGGATAGGAGGCCTCCCCTGAACCGACAAGGAAACCGACTTCAACGAGATGAAGGAATTGATCAGCTGTCACACGCCAGCAAGTTCCGGACCCAAGATTATGAGCCAGACCTGCTCGCCTTGAAATTCCGAGGCTTAACTACGCTCCAAGACTCGGCTTAAACAAGTCCGGTCTAGCTGTTTGTTCTGAAGGTTGGGCGAGTTAATGACTAAATGTGCTGTGACAACTTCAAAGAGGAAGAGCAAAGCCTCCTGACTGGTCTGCTTTGTGCACCTACAGCGAGAAGCAAGCACGCGTCTTCCAGCCCGGGTGGCGGCATCCACGCGGTCAGGGGATTCAGGGGAGGCACGTGTTTTCGGGCCACCGACCAAGGGTGCCGCACCCATCGGGGCTCACGGGAAGGTTTGGAGTGAAGCGGGCACCGTCTTGCCTCTCTGGTTAGCACGATGTCATTGCCTCATGTCACCTGCGGAGGAGTAATAGTGGGTGACCTGGCCAGCTAGTTCCGGAGGGCCACGGTTAGGCAAGGGAGACGTCTGCTGGCCTAGAGCTCCCTCAGGTGTGTACTAAGGGACTTGGCTGGGAGGGGGAAAGCCTGTGTCGTCGTTTCAACCCAGCCCTCTAGAAATGTTAGAGAATCAATTCCAGAACTCTCTTTGCCCAGCTCTTGGGTTGGCTGACTCATTGCTCAGATCTCCTAGCTCAAATGTCACTCTGTAAAGTAGCCCCCTCCTGTCCCTTCGGGTTTTTTTTTTTAATCTCTATTTTTTTTTTAATTTTTTAATGTTTATTTTTGAGAGAGAGAGCGAGCGAGCATGAGTGGGGGAAGGGCAGAAAGAGAGGGAGACACAGAATCTAAAGCAGGCTTCAGTTTCTGACCTATCAGCACAGACCACGACGTGGGGCTCGAACTCACGAATGCGGAGATCATGACCTGAGCCGAAATCGATCGCTTAACTGACTGAGCCACCCAGGTGCCCCTCCTTATCTCTATTAAAAAAATTTTTTGGGGGGCGCCTGGGTGGCGCAGTCGGTTAAGCGTCCGACTTCAGCCAGGTCACGATCTCGCGGTCCGTGAGTTTGAGCCCCGCGTCAGGCTCTGGGCTGATGGCTCAGAGCCTGGAGCCTGTTTCCGATTCTGTGTCTCCCTCTCTCTCTGCCCCTCCCCCGTTCATGCTCTGTCTCTCTCTGTCCCAAAAATAAATAAACGTTGAAAAAAAAAATTAAAAAAAAATTTTTTTTTTTTAATCTTTACTTATTTTTGAGAGAGAGAGAGACAGAGTATGAGCGGGGGAGGAACAGAGAGAGAGGGAGACACAGAATCCGAAGCAGGCTCCAGGCTCCGAGCTATCAGCACAGAGCCCGATGCAGGACTTGAACTCAAGAACCATGAGATCATGACCTGAGCCAAAGTCGGATGTTCAACAACTGACACGTGCAATCATCAGGCTCATTAGCCATGAGTTCTGTCTCCCTGCTCAGTCACTGCTCCTCGCTGAGAGGCCAGGTTCATCACTCCTGTTCTAGACTCTCAGGTGAGGGGTAAAGTGCTATGAAGTCAGGGACCCCAGTAAACTGCTTGGCTGCTAGTGAAAAACAACACATTTCTTAAATATCGACCGCGCAGCAGTATGTGGAAATAGATTATGTCTGTGATCTGTACCAACTTCACAGATTTATGACAAATGACCATTAATCATTTTTTAAAAGCCATTAGTACTACATATTCCCTATTCCCCATTCTTTCCATTCCTTTGCAGCGTCGAGGTAATAATTCATCCGATAACGGTGAGGTTTAACAACAGGAAAAATTTCCGGCCAGGTAATCGATTCAATGGCTGTGAGTTATGCTTGAGATTCTCACTGAAATACGCCCAACCTATTCTTTTAGGCTCTTCCAAGTGGAATCCGTTCCTGAAAACATGAATGTTCAGTAAAGAGCCAAGTGAGCATGTAAATTATATTCTTGGAAATTATTGCTAGGGTATCTGAAATTCTCAATAAAAATGTAATAGCACCCCAACCGATCTTAAGGGTGAACTTGCTTCAAGCTCATGCACGCCTTGCTGGCTGACTTAAGTCCTTGTGATCTGTAGCAGAACTAAGTTTCTTTTGAGATTTGCAGACCACTGGCCCTGAGGAATGAAGGACCAGACTTTCTCAGAAGAGATGGCCTGACTACATTAGAAAATAGCCACGGCAGGTGCCAGCAAGTCTGTTCATGGTCACGTCGACAGGTGACTAACTGTCCGGGCACCTGCTTCTCGTGCGCATAGCCCCTCTCCCTCTCCCCATGCCTTCTAAACCCCTACCCACCCCACCCCCGGCTCCCCCTGGACAGGGAAGGTGGTCTTTGAGACATTAGTCTACCTTCTTCCCAGGTTGCTGGCTTCCTGAGTAAAGCAAACTTACCTTTCCCACCATCGCTTGTCTCTTGAGTATTGATTTTTGAGCCGTAAGCAGCCGAGATGGAATTGGAAAGTGGTTCGTGGTCCCATGACAAAAACTCCAGAAAACCTCTTTTTAGGGAGAAAGGGATACTGCGCATTTGGAGAGAGCCTGGATCTCGTTATTATGACTCGGGAAACTGAAAAATCCAGATTCTCCATCACACTGTAAGTCAATTATATTCCAGGCCAATTGAATTAGAATTTCTGGGGGTGGGGCCTGGGCATCAACAGTTTTAAAGCTCCCAGGTGTCTCCACAGATAACCTGGAACAACCCCCAAATATAGGATCACCTGGAGAGCTTTTTTAAAAATATTAATGCTGGGCCCCCTCCCCAAGGATTCTGACCCAACTGATCTACAGAGGAGATGCGGATTTTTAGGATACACAGGTGAGTCCACCGTGCGGCTGGGATTGAAAAGCTCTGGCCTAATGCTGCTTCCTTAATTAAATCAGTCCAGACCAGTGAACCAATCTCGAATCTTCCCTACATCCTCCAGGTTTTTTTGTTTGTTCACTTGTTTTTTACTGCTGCTTTCTGTAGTCAAGCATGATAGGGTAGGGTGAAACTAGTTTTTTCCCTTTGAATTTATATGTGGATTGAAATCAGCACAATCTTACACTGTCAGTCATGTATACCTTTGTGCATTTGTACCTTTCTTACCTTTGGGGCAGCAGCCCTTTGGAAAGCTCACTCATTGGATTGCTGCTGACCATCAGAAGTGCAGAGAAAGGGGGGTGCCTGGGTGGCTCAGTCGGTTAAGCTCCCGACGTCAGCACAGGTCACGATCTCACGGTTCGTGGGTTCGAGCCCCACGTCAGGCTCTGTGCTGACAGCTCAGAGCCTGGAGTCTGCTTCACAGTCTGTGTCTTCCTCTCTCTCTGTCCCTCCCCTGCTAATGCTCTCTCTCTCTCTCTCTCTCAAATATAAAGAAAAATGTTAAAAACTTAAAAAAAAAAAGTGTGGAGAAAGGCAAATAGGGTAACTTCAAATCAACCGATTCCTTTATCTGAACTCAGGAATCTTAAAAATCCTGATGCCCCATCATGCCATAGGCCAAATATATTCTAGGGCTGTCAATTCTGAGAATTCCATAGAACTTCCCGTTTGGCTCACTCACCATCCGCCTGTGGTACAGTGGCCTGAACAATTCAGGCATGGAGCAGTCTCCAAAAACGACAGGTGGATGGGGGCGCCTGGGTGGCGCAGTCGGTTAAGCGTCCGACTTCAGCCAGGTCACGATCTCGCGGTCCGTGAGTTCGAGCCCCGCGTCGGGCTCTGGGCTGATGGCTCAGAGCCTGGAGCCTGTTTCCGATTCTGTGTCTCCCTCTCTCTCTGCCCCTCCCCCGTTCATGCTCTATCTCTCTCTGTCCCAAAAATAAATAAACGTTCAAAAACGACAGGTGGATGAATGAAGGAAAAGATACATGGGGGGCCGGGGGGGGGGGGGGTCGCAGAATTTGAGGACGCTCACACCTGGGCAGTATAGGGAATGATCTATCAACCACCTGAGCTGTGTAGAGAACTTAAGTCACTTTCCTGCGGCCACAAAGTAGAGGGCCAGGCCTGGATTCAAAGCCAGGTGTCCAAGAATCCAAAGTGGTTTATTTTTCTCTGACTTGTGTTGGCATCATGTTGACATAGGTCCACAGTCAGTTTATTTGAAAACTCTGGGACAAGAGTACTCTGGAATTTAGAGTTTGGGGGGGTTTAGGAAGGTATATAAATTAATGTTTCTGCAGCAAATCATGTTAGTGTTTTCACGAAAGGGGTCGAGAAGCCTCAGATCAGACTTTCGTCAATTCAGTACAAACCGTACCACCAAATTTAGGGTTTTCTGAACTTCTAAGGTTTTGGGAGTTGCAGATAAAAAAAATCATCACTGAGATTGGGGTGCCTGGGTGGCTCAGTCCGTTGAGTGTCTGGCCCTTGATCTCAGCTCAGGTCACGATCTCACAGTTTACGAGTTTGAGTCCCACGTCCGGCTCTGTGCTGACAATGTGGAGCCCGCTTGGGATTCGTTCTCTCTCTCTCTCTTTCTGCCCCTTCCCTTCTCTCTCTCTCTCTCTGTCTCAAAAAAATAAATAAGTACAAAGAAATTGTGAAGATGAACATCAGAGGAAAGAAATGTATGTATGTAGTAACAAACTTTCATTGGCTGATAAATATGGAGTGAATTGAGACACTAGGCAAAGCTCTGGACACGCATAACCCTAACAATAACTTGGCAAGATAAGTGCTAGAATACCTCCATTCTCCAAATCAGGAAACTGAGGCATGGAGGGATTCAGTAACATGGCTGAAATGACCTAAGTCCATTCATTTGGTTCAGTCTCCGTTGCAGTTAAAATCTGACAGCTGACATTTTTTAGAGAAGAATTTTTCTTTCTTATTGAGGGGTGGAATATTTCCAGCACGACTGGGAGGCACGGGGCTTTGATCTGAAAGTTTCGGCTTTGGAGCTTTAAATATGCCTTTTCTCTGGTGTTATCTGTCTTAATTTAGTGGCAGCCCATCCACAGAAAACAGCCGCAGCTTCTCCCCTCTGAGCGCCTTTAGAAGTCTTAGGAAATTCAAGGGGAAACTCATGGTTGATTCAATTCATTCATTTGCTGCTTGTTGAACACCCACGAAGGGCTGGCACTTTACCAGAATTAGACCCACTTCTGAGAAAGCAGAACAGCCTGTGAACTTCTAAAGCCGTGTTGTAAAATTAGAGTCAGATGACCGCGGAAAGTTGCCCTCAGTAATCAGCTTCCGTATGTAGATGCAGAGTTTGGCCATAAACAATGTGTTCTGCCTCCCGCGTGACTCATTTTCCCCTGGAATGATAACCTTTGCCTTCCTAGAGGAATCTGATAATGAAATTCACAGGAGTGGTCTCCTACTACTGTGCCTGATCCATTTTAGGATACACTTTAAATGCTCTCCGTGATTTACCAGGAAAGCCCCGGTGTTCTAATGATCATTGAAATAGAAAGCGCAGTCATTCAAAACGCGGGAAGTACAATGCGTTCTAGTGTTTAGTGATTAATTAGCCTTTCACCTTTCCGCCTTTAAAACTTAAGACCATTGCATAAAGCACACAAATCGCCCTAGCTGTCAGGCATCTATTTTGTGATTAACTGACGTTTATTATTTCAGAAAATAAGACAATTTTTTTCTAATTTAATTTTCAGGATTTAAGTTTGGGGTTTTGGAAACAGACAAAAATTGACTGCTGTTTATCCAGGGGTTCCTGGGTGGCTCAGTCAGTTAAGCCACCGACTCCTGATTTTGGCTCAGATCATGATTTCATGGTTCGTGAGTTTGAGTCCCGTGTCGTTGGGCAACTTGATGATAACTCAGAGCCCGTTTGAGATTCTCTCTCTCCTTCTCACTCTGCCCCTCTCCTACTGGTGCTCTCTCTCTCTCAAAATAAATAAACTTAAAAAAATTGACCGTTGTTTACACATAAATGTGCTTTTTAAAAATATGATGCTGTCTTAAGAGTAATTTTATTATGCTTGGGTAACGAAAATATCGAGGTAATGAAATCCAATGGAAAGAATGGTTTATCTGTAGAAATTCATTCTATGGGCAACTTTGAAGTAATTTTTTTTTAACGTTTATTTATTTTGAGAGAGAAAGAGCACATGCAAGGAAGGGGCAGAGAGAGACAGGGAGAGAGGGAATCCCAAGCAGGCTCCGAGCCATCAGAGCAAGCCATACGTGGGGCCCAATCTCACAAACTGTGAGATCATGACCTGAGCTGAAATTAAGTTCGATGCTTAATTGACTGAGCCACCCAGGTGCCCCTGAACAAATTAGTTCTTAAAAAAAGGACACCTGGGTGTCATGAAGCCTCCTTGAAGGAAGGAAGGAAGGAAGGAAGGAAGGAAGGAAGGAAAGAAAAAGAAAGAAAGAAAGAAAGAAAGAAAGAAAGAAAGAAAGAAAGAAAGGAAGAAAGGAAGAGGAAGAAAGAAAGAAAGAAAAAGGAAGAAAGGAAGAAAGAATGGAAGGAGGGAGGGAGGAAGGAAGTGCCCTTATGCTGGGTTGGCTTGCCCTACAAGTCTGCTACTTTCTTCTTCACAAGGCTCCCCCTGGTGTTTCATAAAGTTCAACTTTACCCAATTCTTTTGGACTTCTAAGTGCTTTTTTTTTTTTAACATGAAATTTCTTGTCCAATTGGTTTCCATACAACACCCAGTGCTCATCCCAACAGGTGCCTTCTTCAATGCCCATCACCCTCTTTCCCCTCCCTCCTACCCCTCATCAACCTTCAGTTTATTCTCAGTTTTTAAGAGTCTCTTTGGCTCCCTCCCTCTCTAACCTTTCTTTTTTTTTTTTCTTCCCCTCCCCCATGGTCTTCTGTTAAGTTTCTCAGGATCCACATAAGAGTGAAACCATATGGTATCTGTCTTTCTCTGTATGACTTATTTCACTTAGCATGACACTCTCTGGTTCCATCCACGTTGCTACAAAAGGCCAGATTTCATTCTTTCTCATTGCCACGTAGTATTCCGTTGGGTATATAAACCACAATTTCTTTATCCATTCATCAGTTGATGGACATTTAGGCTCCTTCCATAACTTGGCTATTGTTGAAAGTGCTGCTATAAACATTGGGGTACAAGTGCCCCTCTGCATCAGGACTCCTGTATCCCTTGGGTAAATTGCTAGCAGTGCTATTGCTGGGCCATAGGGTAGGTCTATTTGTAATTTTTTGAGGAGCCTCCACACTGTTTTCCAGAGCGGCTGCACCAGTCAGCATTCCCACCAACAGTACAAGAGGGTTCCCGTTTCTCCACATCCTCTCCAGCATCTATAGTCTCCTGATTTGTTCATTTTCGCCACTCTGACTGGTGTGAGGTGGTACAAGAAGCATAAAATACCTAGGAACAAACCTAACCAACGATGTAAAAGACCTGTATGCTGAAAACTATAGAAAGCTTATGAAGGAAATTGAAGAAGATACAAAGAAATGGAAAAACATTCCGTGCTCATGGATTGGAAGAATAAATATTGTTAAAATGTCAATACTACCCCAAAGCTATCTACACATTCAATGCAGTCCCAATCAAAATTGCACCAGCATTCTTCTCAAAGCTAGAACAAGCAATCCTAATATTTGTATGGAACCACAAAAGATCCCGAATAGCCAAAGTAATATTGAAGAAGAAGACCAAAGCAGGAGGCATCACAATCCCAGACTTTAGCCTCTACTACAAAGCTGTAATCATCAAGACAGCATGGTGTTGGCCCAAAAACAGACACATAGACCAATGGAATAGAATAGAGACTCCAGAATTGGACCCACAAACGTATGGCCAACTCATCTTTGACAAAGCAGGGAAGAATATCCAATGGAAAAAAGACAGTCTCTTTAACAAATGGTGCTGGGAGAACTGGACAACAACATGCAGAAGGATGAAACTAGACCACTCTCTTATACCATTCACAAAAATAAGCTCAAAATGGATAAAGGACTTGAATGTGAGACAGGAAACCATCAAAACCCTAGAGAAGAAAGCAGGAAAACACCTATTTGACCTCAGCTGCAGCAATTTCTTACTTGACACATCCCCAAAGGCAAGGGAATTAAAAGCAAAAATGAACTATTGGGACCTCATGAAGATAAAAAGCTTCTGCACTGCAAAGGAAACAATCAACAAAACTAAAGGCAACCAACGGAATGGGAAAAGATATTTGCAAATGACATATCAGACAAAGGGCTAGTATCCAAACTCTTAAGTGCTTTTAATCATCCTAAAAAGCTACCCATGGACGCCTCATTGGTTATTACCAAAGCTAGAACATCTGGCCAAATTTTGAAAGATAATGGGCACATAATAATTCCTCAACAGTTGTTTGTTGATATTCCTACAAACCTCATGCCAGAAACCAGGCAACTAAGGCAGAAAGAGGTAACTTAGCTCTCAACATTCACCTACTGGTGACCTTGGGTAAGTCACGTAACCTCATTTATATATTTATTCAACAAAATCTCCTTGATCATTAATCCATGCCGGTCACCAACCCTCCACTTCCACCCCCCTTCCTGGGTACTAGGGACACAATAGTGACAAGACAGGTATGGTTCCTGCCTTCACGGACCTTATACATTGAGAGAATCTCAAACCTGGTATGCATCAGAATCACCCGTAAGTCTTGTTAAAAACGGTTGCTGGGCCCCACCCCCAGAGTTTGTGTTTCAGTAGGTCTAAGGTTGGGCCTGATACCTGGCATTTCTAAGTTCCCAGATGATGGTGTTGATGGATGATGATGCTGGCCTGGGAACCCTACTTTGAGAACGGCTGCTCTAAGAGAACGGGGGTCCTAATAGTATGAGTGCTATGATAGGCAGTCTATGGGGATAGAAGTTTCCCCAGACACAGCAGATTCAGTCAATCCTAGGACCTTAACATCTCTGAGGTTGTAAACACTGACTATCTTCTACCTTTCAATATCTCCAAAATCAAAATGCATTTGATGAAATACTGTGACAACATTTGTCTTCTGAATGTTTATTTATTTAGAGAGACAGAGGGAGAGAGAGAGCACAGGCAGAAGAGAGGGGCAGAGAGAGAGAATTCCAAGCAGGCTCCACACTCGGTGTGGACCCCAACTCTGGGCTCGATCTCGCGATGGTGAGATCATGACCTCAGCTGATATCAAGAGTCGGATGCTCAATGGACAGAGCCACCCGGGCGCCCCACGTGAAATACTGTAACAACATTTAAGCAGACACAGTAATCAAGACAAGTCCGAACTGGCACAAAGATAGACATAGTTCGATGGATTAGAATTGAGAGTCCGGAAATGGATCCACGTCTGTGCTCAACTGATCTTCAACAAGAGCGTTAAAACCATTCAATGGGGGAAAGGATGGTCTTTTCAACAAACAGTGCTGGGATAAACCATGGAAAAGAATGAAGTTAGACCCCATCCCATACCATATATAAAAAATTGTCTTGGGGCGCCTGGGTGGCGCAGTCGGTTGAGCGTCCGACTTCAGCCCGGTCACGATCTCGCGGTCCGTGAGTTCGAGCCCCGCGTCGGGCTCTGGGCTGATGGCTCAGAGCCTGGAGCCTGTTTCCGATTCTGTGTCTCCCTCTCTCTCTGCCCCTCCCCCGTTCATGCTCTGTCTCTCTCTGTCCCAAAAAAAAAAAAAAAAAAAAAAAAAAAATTGTCTCAGGGCGCCTGGGTGGCTCAGTCGGTTAAGTGTCCAACTTTAGCTCGGGCCAAGATCTCACAGTTGGTGGGTGTAAGCCCTGCATCAGGCTCTGTGCTGACAGCTCAGAGCTTGGAGCCTGCTTTGGATTCTGTGTCTCCTTCTCTCTCTGCCCCTCCCTCTCTCATGCTCTGCTCTCTCTCTGTCTCTCAAAAAGTGAATAAACGTTAAAAAACATTTTTTTTAATTTACTCCAAGTGGATCAAAGACCAAATGTAAGAGCAACAACTATAAAACTTTATTTTTATTTTTTAAATTACTCCCTAATCATTATTTTAATTTTTTTTTAACGTTTCTTTGTTTTTGAGAGAGAGAGACAGAGAGAGAGTGGGGGAGAGGCAGAGAGAGATCAGACGACAGAGGCTCTGAAGCAGGTTCTATGCTGACAGAAGAGAGTCCAATGCGGGGCTCAAACCCACCAACCATGAGATGGTGACGGGAGCCGAAGCCAGACGCCTAACTGACTGAGCCACCCAGGTGCCCCATAACGACTATAAAACTTTTCGATGAAAAAATAGCGATGAGTCTTCATGATCTTCGAATTGGCAAAAGATTCTTACACAACATCAAAAGCACAAGCAACAAAAGGAAAACGAGTGGATTAGATTTCATCAAAATTAAAAACTTTTCTGCTCGGAATGGGAGAAAATATTTGAAAATCATATCTCTGGTACGGGAATTGAATCTGGAATATGTAAAGAACTCTCGCAACTCAAAAATTAAAAGATAATCTCATGTAAAAATGCACAGAGATTTCTCGAAAGAAGATATGCAGACGGCCAAGAAGCACATGACAAGGTGCTCAGCATGGTCAGGGTTGAAGGTGGGAGTGCAGGAGGCGAGAGAGTGAGTGATGGCTAAAGGGTGCAGAATTTATTTGAGGTTACGAAAATGGTCCCCAGTTGACTGTGGTAATAGTTGCACGTCTCTGTGACTATACTAAAGACCACAGAACTGTGTGCTCTTTTTCTAATGTTTATTTATTTTTGAGAGAGAGACAGAGCATGAGCAGGGGAGGGACAGAGAGAGAGGGAGACACAGTATCCGAAGCAGGCTCCAGTCTCCGAGCTCTCAGCACAGAGTCCGATGTGGAGCTCGAACTCACAGACCTGAGCTCAGATCATGACCTGAGCCCAATCGGACGCTTAACTGACTGGGCCACTCAGGTGCCCCCTGAACTGTGTGTTTTGAACAATGAGTTGTGTGGTATGTGAATTATGTCTCAATAGAGCTATTTTTAAAAAGGACACACACACACACACACACACACACACACACACACACCATATAAGCAGATCCCTGCCTGGTGACCAGCAGGTCACCAGGCAGAAAGTGGGGGTGGGGAGGCCACTGGAAGGAGGGAGAGGGAAGGAGAGAAAAGGAAGACAGTCCCAGGCTGAAGGAACTGTTTGCATGAAGGTATGGGGAACATAAAGCATTCGAGAAAACAAAAGAATTTTGATGTGGCTGGCAAATGTTTTCCTGGAGGGGGAAGGGGTGAGAATTACAAAAGTGGGGCCAGGCCACGAAGACCAAAGACCGTTGTTCTCCCTACTTCCGCTCTAGGCCAGCGGATCCCACAGTGTGGTCCCCGGATCAGAGGCAGCCAGAAGCAACCCAGATGAGGGCATGTTAGAAATACAAATTTTGGGGGCATCTGGGTGGCTCAGCTGGTTGAGTGTCCAATTCTTGATTGCAGCTCAGGTCACGATTTCAGGGTTCATGGGTTCAAGACCGCATTGGGCTGTGCACTGACCTCATGGAACCTGCTCTGTATTCTCTCCCTCCTTCCCTCTCTGCCCTTCACGCGTGCTTTCTCTCTCTCTCTCTCTGGCAAAATCAATAAACAAACTTTAAAATAAGGCAAACTGTCTACTCCATTCCAGAAGGCCCCACCCCTAATCGAGGGAACCAGAAACTCAGAGGGTGGGGCCCAGCAACGTGGATTTTAACAAGCTCTCCAGCTGATAGCACTGAAATTTGAGAACTCCTTCTCTTATCTTCTTACAAATCTGGCTTCCCTACAGAAGCCCGTGTTTTTTGATCGGTGTAAATCCAGTCGTGGGTCTTCGGTGCTTGAAATCCTCTGACGTTCCCCAGTGCACTTTCTTAGTGGACAGAGGTTTGACCGGATTGGATTTAAGCTTTCGGAGGTCCCCTCTGGGCTGTGGAGCAAGAGATGGGGAACAGTAAGAATGAACACCTGCGGACAGATGAAGGGGCCCCTGCGGTGACCCAGGTAAATGTGATGGGGGTGGGCTTTGGGGCGCCTGGGCGGCTCAGTTGGTTAAGTGTCCGGCTTCGGCTCAGGTCATGATCTCTAGGTTCGTGAGTTTGAGCCCCACATCAGCCTCCCTGCTTTCAGCCCAGAGCCTGCTTTGGACCCTCTGTCTCCCTCTCTCTCTGCCCCTCCCCCACTTGTGCTCTCTCTCTCTCCTAAAAAATAAATAAATTGGGGGCGCTTGGGTGACTCATTTGGTCAAGCATCAACTTCGGCTGAGGCCATGAACTCACCTTTCGTGAGTTCAAGACCCATCCCTCCCAGCCCCGTCGGGCTCTGTGCTGACGGCTCGGAGCCTGGAGCCTGCTTCGGATTCTGTGTCTCCCTCTCGCTCTCTGCCCCTCCCCCGCTCATGCTCTGTCTCTCTGTCTCTCTCAAAAACAAATAAAGATTTTAAAAAAATTAAAAAATAAAAATAAATAAGTAAACTTAGAAAAATGTGTTGGGGGGGCTGGACTAGCCGCGTAGCATCAGTCGGGCGGGGAGAGCACATCTGAGAGACGCAGAAGCAGAATCGACAGGACTGGACTCTTTATCTTTGGCTGGCCTCCCCGTAAAATATACACAATATTAAATTTACCATGTTAGCCGTTTTTAAGCGTTTGGTTCTGTGGCATTAAGTACATTCGCATGGCTGGGAAACCATCACTGCCATCCTTCTCTAGAACTTTCTCATCTTCCCAGAGACTGTATACCCGCTAAAGAATAACCTTCTGGCTGGGGAGGCGGGGGGGGGCAGCGGCTGGGGGGGCTCAGTCGGTTGAGCATCCGACTCCGGATTTCAGCTCAGGTCACGATCTCCACAGTCATGAGTGAGACCGAGCCCCACATCGGGCTCTGCGCTGGCAGCATGGAACCTGCTTGGGATTCTCTCTCTCCCTCTCTCTGCCCCCCACCCCGTTCTCTCACTCTGTCTCAAACTAAATAAATAAACATTTAAAAAACAACAACAACACAATAACTTCCCATTCCCCTGCCCCTAATAATCTCCATGAGTTTGCCTATCGCGGATACCTTCTATAAGTGGATTCATAGGTTATTTGACCTTTGTGTCTGGCTCCTTTCACTCAGCTTTACGTTTTCAGGGTTCATCACTGATGTAACCCGTGTCAGAAGTCCACTGCTTTTCGCGGCTAATATCCCGCGGTATCGTTTATCTCTTCGTCCACTAACGGATGCTTGGGTGGTTTCCATCCTTTGCTATCGTGAAGAATGCTGCAGGGGACATTGGTGAACAAGCACCTGTTTGAGTCCCTGCTTTTAATTCTTTGGGGTATATACCCAGAAGTGGAATCTTTGGATCGCGTGGTAATCCCGTTCAGCTCTTTGAGGACCTGCCAGCCTTGTTTTTCATTGTGGCTGCCCCAGTTTCTCCTCATCCAAATCAACATTTATTATTTTGTTTAAAAAAAATTTTTTTTAATGTGTACTTATTTTTGAGAGTGGGGGGGGCAGAGAGAGAAGGAGGGACAGAGAGAGAGGGAGTCAGAAAATCAGCGCGGATCCTGATGCGGGGCTTGAACTCGCGAACTAGGAGACCATGACCTGAGCCGAAGTCGGACGCTTAGCCGACTGGGAGCCACCCAGGGGCCCCTATTCTGTTTCTTATAATAGTTATCCTGATGGGTGTGAATGGGTGTCTTGTACTTTTGATTTGTGTTTCCCTAATGGCTGGTGATGTCGAGCACACTTTCATGGGCTTTTTGGCCATCGGGAGATCTTCTTTGGAGAAATGTCTATTCAAGTCCTTTGGCCATTTTTGAATTGGGTTATTTGGCGGCAGGGGGGTTGTTTTGTTTTGTGTTGTGGGAGATCTTTATACATTCTGGATCTTAATCCCTTAACAGATGTATGATTTGCAAATATTTTCTCCCAGTCTGTGAGATCTTTTCTTTCTCTTGATAATATGTTCTGGTGCACAGTTGGGCTTTGGTTGAGTGTGCCTCAGGAGCTATGGAGGCAGCAGGAATTGATCAGGAAAAAAACATGCTTGGTCCCAGGATGAGGGAGGGGTAGTAGATAAGGGAAGAGAAAACCCCCCTTTAAGACCCGAACCTCTGACTCAGGGCTGAAATTTTGCTGCCTAGTCCTATTTTGCATATCAGCGGCAGAGTATTATTTTTCTCCTGGCATTATTTCTGTTACCAATTCCATTCCCCTTCCAGGCAGAAGGATGCTTCGAGGAAAAGGAGGCCCAGATCTTTGTTAGTTTTAGAAATGGCTGACCTGATGGGCCCTGGAGCTTAAATGTCAGTAGCTTCAAGGTAAACTGTCCTCTGGGCTTCTGAGCCACCTGGGAATTTTGCGGAGGACGAAATCAGTGCTGTGGGCCAGCATTGCCAAGAGGAGCTACAGAGGAGGAGGGATTGATTTTGAAGGAATATGAGAGTAGGATTTCCTTGATCAGCTGTGGGCTTTCTTTCCCACAGGAGGCAACCCTACTCTTTCTATGGATTTAACTGTTAAACCCAATATCGTATGGGACCAAAAAGCTGGACAAGGTAGGGAAGAATGCTCATCCCCCACCTTTCTGGTTCTAGGAAGAGAGATTTTCCTCTAAAGGGTCTTTCCGCACCCACCCTCGTCCACGCCCAGGGGGAGGAACAAGCCACTCGTCAGGTTGGTGACTTTGGGACCAGTAATCCTCTTGTGACTTTTCTCTTTGGGAAACTGAGTGGTGCAGAAAGCACTGTCCTTTCAAGATACAGTTTAAGTTCAAGCTCTATATCGTGAAGCAAAGTTTCATCGCTGAGGAAAAATGTTGTGCAGTTGAAGAAAATCCCAACCGACCATGTGAGAAGAAAGCCTGGCTTATCTTCCTTTTACATAAAGTGATGTTGTAAAACCACTCTTTTGTGAAGAGGAAATCAAAGAATAAGGGGCAGCCAAAAAAATGTAGAGGAGTGTCAAGAAATTTATTTGAAAAAAGAAAAAGTCATGTTACTTTCTAGATTTGTAGTATCTGTCAGCTTTATAGAATTGTAATTTGTTGTGATTTCTTTTCTCATTCTAAATATTTACCTATTTAAAAAAAATTTTTTTTTTATTTTAGAGAGAACACGTGATGGGGGAAGGGGCAGAGGGGGGAGAGAGAATCTCAAGCAGGTTCCACACTCAGCGCGGAACCCGACGTGGGGCTCGTTCCCATAACCACGAGATCATGGCCTGAGCCAAAATCAGGAATCGGTTACTTAACAGACTGAGCCACGCAGGTGCCCCCTAAATATTGTGGTCGTAATATTTATATTTATATTTATAAAATTTATATTTAATTTTGTGGTCATAATTTTGTTCTTTTTCTTAAGAGCATCCTGGCATATTGTATAAGCATCAGGCCTCACAAAACCCAGAGCCATTCTCTGTCCCAATGAACTGAGGTACGAAAAACCTAAAAACCCGCCCCTTATGCAATGTCCCATTCTAAATTAGGCCAGTCACGTTGTCCAGTATAGCCTACCAGGGGTTCTGCAATGAGCTTAGGTGGCGTCATAATGGTAACAAAATGCTAACAGCACATCCTTTCTGTCAGGATGTTCACTGTGGATTGAAAGCTCAAAGATGAAAATCCCAGAGAGGTTGAATTCCTGAATTTTTAAGTTCAAGTGCAAAGGAATTAATCTAATATTTTCACTCTTATGTGTGAAAGCCTAAAGTTCCAATTCCTTAGGATGATTTTAAAAGAAATTAACAGTCTTCCCAATTTCTTCTAGTCCGTTCTACCCACAGGGGTTCTTGGAGCCTGGGTGGCTGGAGGGGTTCCTCTGGGAGATCCAGCCTGAAATAACCGTGTTCCTCCAGGATATCCAAAATGTCACCCATCACACTACTTTCCAGAAAGTCCATAGTATGCAACAAGAGAGGAGGCTTTGGGTGGCCCTGGCCCCACACCTACTCACTGGAAAAACAAAAACAAACAAACAAAAGCCAAATTCTTGCTTTTAGTACAGTCATCCAAGTTCTCTGAAAATTATGTTCCAGAAGCCAACACCTTGACCCACAGCTTCATGGAGGGAGAGAGGGCAGAGGAAGTCTCTGTGCCAGCTTCCCCAGGGAAGAACTAGTTAATCCCAGTTATCTACAACCCATGAGTTGTGCACCTATGTTTCTTTGGGAGACAGTTCCTAGCAAGAAGTCAGGCATGCCTTACCACTGCAGCCAAGGGGGTGGGGGTGCTCCGCGCTATGTCCACTGTCCTTCCAAGGAGGAGCATTAAAATCATCTCCACCTTCTTGCATAATTTAGAAATTTGCAACTGCCTAATTGTCACATCTTCCTCTGTTGGTTCCCACCCCCTCCCCCGTCCCTGCGTATTGAAGAGCTCAAAAATTCGATTTCCCCTTGGAGTCTTAACCATTTAAAGCCAGAGGCTAAAAAACAAATACTCTGTAACACTTGCAGAGTAGAATTCTCTCTTAGTTGAAAATTTCAACCTGCCGATCTGACTGGAAAACACACACACACACACACATACCCAGTAAAAGGTAGCAAATGCTTGTTCTGACCATGATGATCAAAAGTTCTTTTCTTAAAAAAAAAGTTCTTGCCTTCATAATTGGTGTCCCTCACCTTTGTTGCACAATAGAATCGCCTGGGAAGCTTCTCTAAAAAAACTACTCACTGAGGGGCCCCTGGGTGGCTCAGTCTGTTAAGCGTCTGACTCTTGATCTCGGCTCGGGTCATGATCTCGGCTCGGGTCATGATCTCACAGTTCCTGGATTCAAGCCCCGAGTCGGGCTCTGCGCCGACAGCCTGGAACCTGCTTGGGGTTCTCTCTCCCCTTCCCTCCCTGCCCCTCCCCCTCTCGCTCTCTCTGTCTCTCTCTCAAAATAAATAAACTTAAAAATAAAAATAAAAAACTACTTGCTGAGCTCCACCCCAGGAAAATTAAATCAGAATTGGGCGCGATGTGGACAGGTAAAGGGGTAGGGGACTAGAGTATCTGTTTAATTCGTTTCCCTGGGGAAGATTGAGTGCACAGCCAGGGTCAAGAACCGTGTGGCCTGCTGGGACCTGCTGCAGCCACCGATCACCCCAACCTCCACTATTCTTTGGCTTCCTCATGTTGATGAGACATACCTTCCAGTGGCCTCTTAAGAGAGGTGCATAGCTGTAAGTTTTCTGAGTCTTGAAATGCTTGAAATGTCACTAATTGGATGAACCAGGAGTTCACTACATGAACTAATGAGCTCACGGTTTGCCTGCACAGAGAAGTTTATGTGGAAAATAATGACTCTTCGGAACCGTGGGCATTGTTCAGGAATCCTGGCGCTTCTGACTCTCAGAGAATCCTGTGGAGCTATTAAGAAGCTTCATGCTATTCTAAGTCTTAGTCCTTCCATGGGAACCTACTTTCTCCTCTGAATGTGTTGGAATATACCGTTTAGTCAGGAGACTCACATCAGACATTTAAAAATTATTTTCTTATTAATTTCCTTCCCTTCACTTTCTCTATGTTCATTTTCTGGGACTCCTACTGCTTTACCCGACCTCCCGAACTGAGCCTTCGGGTAATTTTTTCTCGCTCTCATGGTTTCTATTTTCTTTCTCCTGGAAGATGTCTTTGACTGTTCTCCAACCTCATCACCAAATTTCTTACTTCAGTCAACCTACTTGATTTCTTTTGAACGCTATTTCAACAAACATAGCAAAACCTTTTCTCTGGAAGTACGCAAGCTGATTTTGACGTTTACATGGGAAAATAAACAAAAAAGGCCATAAAACTTCTAAGAGGAAGTACGCTGTGAAGGAACAAAGCCCTATCAGATGTTAACACATTTACAAAGCCTTAGTAATAAGAACAATGTGGTATTATGCCTGAAAAGACACTAAGACATATGGATCCTTGGAGCAGAACAGAAAGTCCAGAAGTAGATTCAATAGATTATGGATCAGTTTCATGTATGACAAAAGTACCATCTTGAATCTGTGGAGTAAAGATGAACTTTTTAGTAAAAGATACCGCAGTGACTGGGTACCCATTTGACCCATGCTTTATCATCTATCTATCTATCTATCTATCTATTTCCAGAAAGCAAAACAAAACAAAGGGCAAAGAAAACAGGGAGTTCATGGAAGAAAGAACTATAAATAATCCTTAAACATAGAAACAACTTCACTTTAATGAGAAAAATATAAATGGAAACTGTACCAAAATTCCATTTTTCACCTATCAGATTATTCCCCCTCCCCCCAAAAAAATCTAAAAATGTGCTATTATACTTTGTTGGAAAGGCTCAGAAGAAATATGCAATTCCATATTTTATTGGTGCAAAGCCATGCAACCCCTTATGGTGGGGAATCTGGTGATGTTTTCCAAAATTACAGACACATTTTCCTTTGGACACGACAATCCACTCATCTGGGAATATATGCTATACAATCTTCTACATAGTAATGCAAGAACACATGTACAAGTTTATTGATTGTGGTGTAATTTTTTAAATTTAGCCCATGAATTGGGGCACCTTGGTGGCTCAATCTGTTGAGTATCCGACTTCAGCACAGGTCATGATCTCTTGGTTCATGAGTTCGAGCCCTGCATCGAGCTCTGTGCTGACAGCTCAGAGCCTGGAGCCTGCTTCAGATTCTGTGTCTTCCTCTCTCTCTGCCCCTCCCCCGTTCTCTCTCTCTCTCTCTCTCTCTCTCTCTCAAAAATAAATTTAAAATTTAACCAATGTATTTAGCAGTTAAGTACTAATTCAAAAAACGAAGGCACACCAATTCAATGGAATAACAGGCAGCTATAAAAAAGGAATGTGGAGGGGCGCCTGGGTGGCGCAGTCGGTTAAGCGTCCGACTTCAGCCAGGTCACGATCTCGCGGTCCGTGAGTTCGAGCCCCGCGTCGGGCTCTGGGCTGACGGCTCGGAGCCTGGAGCCTGTTTCCGATTCTGTGTCTCCCTCTCTCTCTGCCCCTCCCCCGTTCATGCTGTGTGTCTCTCTCTGTCCCAAAAAAAATAAATAAACGTTGAAAAAAAAAATTAAAAAAAAAAAAAAAAAGGAATGTGGAAAATCCCTACTGAAGTGAAGAGATCTATCTATAGCTACACCATTAAAACATGAAAAGCACGGTGTAGATAGAATACTATTTGATGGAATGTAAACAGTATGCTACACTTAGTGGAATAAAAATATCAGTTGTATCAGTTGTAGAGAACAACACTGGAAATATAAATAAGAAAGTAATAAAAATATTTTCGGGGGGAGGAATCATTAGCCAGTGTTCAATTTCTCTAAGGATATCAAATAGATTTGAGTGACTTAGGAATTTTTTGTTTGTTATTCTGTTTCCTGAATTATTAACTTTGGTCTCTGTATCGGGGAGGAATGCTTTCAGCTACAAGCAACAAAACAATAAAAAGCAGTTCATTTTCCCAGGTAACAAGAAATATGGTGATAAGCGGATGCTGGACATTAGTTAGGGCGGGCATCCTTACAGGTCTTTTGGCCTTTCCCTCATGACCATCAGATTGTGGCCCCAGATCCAAATATCCCATCTACTTTCACAGCAAGAAAAAAAGGATAGAATAGGTCACTTCTTATATTCCTGAGGATTCCATCAACAAAGCAAGACTTTTCTAGAAACCTCCCCTTACAGACTTCCCTACACCAGGTCTTTTGGCTCCCCAAAGAGGGAGCCAACCAATGGCTTGGACAATTGATGAGTCATCATCTGGAACTGGGCACATTACTACCAACTTGGATAAATTTAGGGTTCTATTCAAGACATTGGGGGGAGGCTTATTGTGGGGCAGGCCTCATGCTAGAATGATTAGCCAGAGACTCAGACCTTCTTTTGCAGAACCTCAATTACCAGTATGGTGTGGTGGAGTCTGTGGCCCCATTCAGTTCCTCCAGGAGAGAAGCCTTCTATAGAGGTCTGCCTTGGAGCCAGGGTGGCTAGGGGTGGGTGCCAGAGGAGGGAGTTGGCGGTCAGACCAGTCCATTCCCAGGCAATCAATCCTCCTGACGACAGCTCCAAGCCTCAAGACCATCCTCGGGTTCCTATTATCTTTAAGGCAGTCGTTTTCAACTGGGAGCCATTTTGTTCCTCAGGTAGGGTTGCCAAACTTGGCAAATAAACGGACAGGGTGCCCAGTTAAATGCGAATTTCAGGTAAACAATGGATAATTTGTTAGTGTAAGTATGTTCCAAAACTCGCATCATTTATCTGAACTTCACATTTAACCGGGCATCTGATATTTTTTTTTCTGGCAAGTTGAAGGTACCCAGGGGATATTTGGCAACACCTAGAGACTTTTCTGGTTGTTACAATTCCAGGAGTGGGTTAGGGGCCAAGGATGCCGTTAGGCATCCTGCCATGCCCGAGGACAGTCCCCCACCACAAAGAATTATCTGGTCTGAAATGTCAATAGCACCGGGGTCGAGAAAAATTGTTCTAAAACAAAGCCTTTTCCTTTCAGCTTCTCCAGAGACGGAGGCTCCAGACTCTTGCCTGACATTATGTGCCCAGGGTGGGGCCCATTCATCCGTTTTTGAAATCTCAGCACGATCTATTTTTCGTGGCCGCATTAGAGACTCAAACGTTCTGTCTTCTTCTTCGTTTTCTTTTATAGGTAATAAGCAACCCAAGGAAGCGCTGGCCAAGAAGAAGACAGTGTCTATATTATGTTCAGGACCACGAGGGCCAGCCTGCAGGTACCCCTGGAGTCTTTTCCTGGGAAAGACCACGTTCAGCCGCAGCCCCACAAAGCAGCCCTGAGGAGCTGGGGGGGGGGGGAGAGGGGGGTGTTGGGGGGGCGCTTGGCTGGCTCTTTCAGGCAGGGGTGGGGGGGAGTGGGGTGGGGGTGGGCTTCCACCTTCCTGGCTGTCAAGGGAGGGATGCAACCCATACACAGCTGCACTTCTCATGAAGAGACGCTTTCTTTGCAGCCCCAGGGATGGGAGGGGAGCAGGGGGCAGAAGGGGAAAGTGTGACATGACTGTTAATCAAACAATTTTTCAGAGAACAGGGGAGGAAGGAAGCGAAGGGGTGGGGAAGGCGCTGAGTGTTTTCTGGTTATGAGATGTGTATAAATTCGCGGGAGGTTATTTGAGGATATTTAGCCAAGCCCTATTCACAGTTGTCCTTGAAATGAATACCAGAGCATTAGAATTCAGGGGTAATCGCTCCTCTTTCTGCAACCATCGGGCCCCATTTCCTTCCCCCCTTTCCCCCTGCCCCCGGCAGACCCCCGTGTCTCACACATGTTGGTGTATGTGCAAACAGAATGACCCACATAGACCGTTACCCGTCCAGTCAGTACACCTTGAGGTCCCTAAGGAAAAAAGAAATGACTGGTAGGTTTTTCTCCCTTTATTGTATTAATTCTTAAAATAATGAATAAAAAACTTTTTTTTTTTTTTTTTTACCCAGTAACTGCTGACTCCAGGATAGAGATTAAAGGGTTTTTTGGGGTTTGTTTGAGGGTTTTTTTTTTTTTTTTTTGAGAATTTAAAAATAAAAATCCATTCAGGCATTCATTAAGTCAAGCAAGATGAATCAGGCTTTGGGTTATATAAAAGCTCGGCTTTTTCTGGGAGATCTGTCGCTGCAGTTTGCTGCTTGCTAGAGAAAAGAATGCATAGATCATAAGAGGGGCTGGACGGACAGCCTCATCAACACTGGAAAAGTCCCTTTTAGGCTCAGCTACAGCCCTGCACCGGCTAGATAATAAACCTGAGTAGGTGAGGGGTGAGGGGCTGGAGGTGGGGGATTGGCCTCCCCTCCCTTCTCCGTGACCATGTGTCATTTGTGGGTCCAGTAAAGTCACTGGGTATAGTGCTAATTAATGGTTGTCATTTCCATCTCAACTGTAGTGACTTAATCCGTTTCTCTCGTTTTTTGGAAAGTATTGTAAGCTAAACCGAAATATATTAAAAAAGAAAAAGACCTTGAGTTTATCATGCATTGTAAGGGCCGTAGAGATATCCAAGGGAAAAGAAAAAAAAACAAACAAACTCAGAAAGTACCAAAAAAACAGAAAAACAAAAAACAGAGAAAATAATCATTGAACCCTGTTTGAACCCATAGTTGAATATCCAGAGATGGCCCCTGTCCTTGTTCTATTTCTTTCCAGGGTTTTCTCTAAGCTTCGTTTATGGATTGAAGTGTTGTGGTGACTTTTTATTTATTTATTTATTTATTTTTAATGTTTATTTTTGAGAGAGAAAGAGAGAGAGTGAGAGCAGGGGAGGTGCAGAGAGAGGGAGACAGAGGATATGAAGCAGAGGATATGACAGCAGAGCTCGAACTCCCGCAGAGCTCGAACTCACAAACCGTGAGATCAGGACCGGAGTCGAAGTGAGCCGCTTAACTGCTTAACCGCTTAACCGACTAAGCCACCCAGGCGCCCCCGGGGTGACTTTTTAAATGCCAGGTTGTATCTGGCTTTAAAAAATAGGAATTGCCATTTGACAAACACATTGCACAGCACGTACATAATTCCAATTAATGATCCAACAGCCTGATGTGGGGAAGATACTGTCGTGACTTCCCATTTTAAATACGAGCAATGGAGTTTCTTACTTGGCACAGTTAGTAAGTGGGAGAACGAGGCATATTCTACTTTTTTCACTTAATATTGAACACGACCTTTTCCATGTTGTAACTCTAACATCATTGTAATGATCCGATATTTTGAGTTGCTCTCTCACAATTTTGTACCTAGCACTGGACACTGGGGTTACTTCCAGTTTCTTATGGTTGTGGACCATGTTAGACTTTCTTTACTTACGATTACAAACAGCGGAATGAGCGTCTCTGAGCAAAATTATTTTCGGATTTAGGGATTTGTAAGGATAGATTTCCAAAAGTGAAAATGGAATGTTGTTGTCTTTTATTGTCTTTGTTTTTTATTATTATTGAAGTATAATTAACATAAAATGTTATATTAGTTTCAGATGTACAATATAGTGATTCAACAATTCTATATACTTACTCAGTGCTCGGTGAAAAGTGTGCTCTTAATCCTCCCCACCTGTTTCACCCATACCCCATCCACCTCCCCTCTGGTAACCATTAGTTTCTTCTCCATAGTTCAGTGTCTCTTTGTTAGTTTCTTTCTATCTCTCTCTCTTTTTCCATTTGTTCATTTGTTTTGTTAATTAAATTCCACATATGAGTGAAAGCGTATGGGGTTCATCTTTCTCTGCCTGACTTATTTCACTTAGCATTATACTCTCTAGTTCCATCTGTGTTATTGCCAATGGCAAGATTTCATTCTCTCTATAGCTGAGTAATGTTCCATTATATATATAATGGAATATATATATATATATATGAACATTACTAATATGGAACATTACTCAGCTATAGAAAGAATGATATATATACATATATACATATATATTATATATATATGTACACATATATACATATATATAATAGATATATATCTTACATATATATGTATATGTATATATGTAATATACATATATGTATATACATATATGTGTATATATATGTGTGTGTGTGTGTATATATATATATGTATATATCTCACATCTTCTTTATCCATTCATCTATTGATGGACACTTGGGTTTCTTCCAAGTCTTGGCTATCGTAAATAATGTCACAATAACCATAGGGGCGCATATATATTTTTGAGTTAGTGTTTTCCTTTTCTTTGGGTAAAGACCTAGTAGTGAAATTACGGGGTCATAGGATATTTCTATTTTTAATTTTTTGAGGAACCTCCATAATGTTTTCCACAGAGCACACCAATTTGCATTCCCACCAAGAATGCACAAGGGTTCCTTTTTCTCCACGTCTTTGCCAACTCTTGTTATTTCTTGTCTTTTTGATATGGCCATTCTGATAGGTGTGAAGTGATACGTCATTGTGGTTTTCATTTGCATTTCCCTGATGATTAGGGATGGTGAGCATCTTTTCATATATCTGTTGGCCATCTGTATGTCTTCTTTGGAAAAATGTATATTCAGGTGCTCTCCCCAATTTTTAAGTGGATTATTTGGGTTTTTTTGGTGTTGGGTTGTATAAATTCTTTATATATCTTGGATATTAACCGCTTATTGGATATATCATTTACAAACATCTTCTCCCATTCAGTAGGTTGCCTTTTTATTTTGTTGATTATTTCCTTCACTGTTCAAAAGCTTTTTATTTTTGTATAGCCCAACAAATTTAATTTTGCCCTTGTTTCCCTTGTCTGAGGAGACATATCTAGAAAAGTGTTTCTGTGGCTGATGTCAAAGAAATTACCGTTTATGTTTTTCTTTGAAGAGTTTTATGGTTTCAGAACTTACAAGTCTTTAATAATTCATTTTGAGCTTATCTTTGTGTTCAGTGTTAAAAAATGGTCCAGTTTCATTCTTTTAGAGTGTATCTGTCCAGTTTTCCCAACAGTATTTGTTCAAGAGACAGTCCTTTTTCCATTTTATAGTCTTTTCTCCTTTGTCAAAGATTGATGGACTATATAGTCATGGGTTTATTTCTGAACCCTCTATTTTGTTCTATTGGTCTATGTGTCTCTTTTTTGTGCCAGTACCATACTGTTTTAATTACCGTAGTTTTGAAATATATCTCGAAATCTGGGATTGTGATATCTTTAGCTTTGTTCTTTTTCAAGATTGCTTTGGCTATTTGAGGTCTTTTTTGGTTCCATACAAATGTTAGGATTATTTGTTCTATTTCTGTGAAAAATGCTGTTGCTATTTTGATAGGGATTGCCTTAAATCTGTAGATTGCTTTGGGTAGTATGGACGCTTTAACAACACCGTTTCTTCCAGTTCGTGAGCATGGAATACCTTTCATTTATGTGTGTCATCTTCAATTTCTTTCATCAGTGTTTTATGGTTTTGGGAGTACAGATCTTTCACCTCCTTGGTTAAGTTTATTCTTAGGTATTTGTGTGTGTGTGCGTGCAATTGTAAATGGGATTGTTTCCTTAATTTCGCTTTCTACTACTTCGTTATTAGTATACATAAATGCAACACGTTTCTGTATATTAATTTTGTGTCCTGTAACTTTACCAAATTCATTTATCAGTTCTAATAGTTTTTTGGTGGAGTATTTCAGGGTTTTTTATATATAGTATCATGTCATCAGCCAATAGTGAAAGTTTGACTTCTTCCTTACTGATTAAGAAGCCTTTTATTTCTTTTACTTGTCTGATTGCTATGGCTAGGACTTCCAGTACTATGTTGAATAAAAGAGGTAAGAGCGGACATCCTTAAACCCTAATAAAGATTAGAGCAGAAAAAATTGAAATAGAGACTGAAAAAAATCCTCAATAGATCAATGAAACCAGGAGCTTGAAAAAAAGGTTTGAAAAGTTGATAAACCAACCTTTAGCTAGACTCATCAAAAAAAAGAGAGAGAGAGAGAGAGAGCAAGAGAGAGGGGGGATTCAATAAATAAAATCAAAACCAGATAAAGACGCCACAAGAAAAGAAAACTACAGGACAACATCTCTGACTAACATAAATGCAAAAATCCTCAAAATATATTAGTAAGCCTCATTCAACAATACATTAAAAAATTGTTTGCCACGATCAAGTGGGATTTATTCCAGGGATGCAAGGGTGGTTCAATATTCACAAATCAGTCAACCTGATACATCATGTTAATAAGAGAAGGGATAAAAAAAACCAAAGAACATATGATCATCTCAACTCAATAGAGGCAGAAAAAGCATTTGACAAAATACAACATCCATTCATAATAAAAACTCGCAACAGAGTAGATTTACAGGGAACATACCTCAACATAATAAAGGCCATATATGAAAAACCCACAGCTAATAATCATATTCAATGTTGAAAAACTGAGAGCTTTTCCTCTAAGAAAATGGCATGTTTTTTGGGGTGCTTGGGTGGCTCAGTCAGTTAAGCATCTGTCAGTTAAGCATCTGACTTCAGCTCAGCTCAACTCAGCTCATGATCTCATGGTTTATGAGTTTGAGCCCTGTGTCAGGCTGTATGCCGACAGCTCAGAGCCTGGAGCCTGCTTTGGATTCTGTGTCTCCCTCTCTCTCTGCCCCTCCCTGTCTCTCTCTGTCTCTCTCTGTCTCAAAATAAATACATTAACATTAAAAAAAAAAAAGACTAGAAAAGAAAATGGAATGTTTTTAAGGAGTTTTATATGTAGAGAATCATTGATGTCCGAATAGCCCTCTTTTCCTGTATGTTCATCAGCAATAAAAGTTACTATTGAAAAAATAACCTGTTGATTTTTTTAGAAAGAAATTTATAGTAAGTGGTTTGAATATGATTTTGCGTTGCTCAGCTACTCCCTTCTCCTTCCTCCAGGTGTAACCTGTGTTTAACACTCCTGAGAGATTTCTCAGTAATATTTATAAAAAGGTTCAAAATAACACACAAACAGCATACCCTTTCTCAACCCCCAGCTTTACTGGAACAATTGATTGCTGTAAGCTACCGGTCTGAAACCACCCAGAACTGATTTGTGCAAGCCAGCCCCAGGGCTCCCTAGATCCCCTTGGCAAGCCGTCCTGGTATTTAACAGCCCTCACTTTGTGATGTTGAAAATTCTCCATTACAGCTAATTTGAGCCTCTTCTGCTATGCAGAGCCATTTGCCTTTGTTCCATTCCGGGCAGAGACATAACAGCTAGGCATTGTTCCCCAGGAGATTATTTCTTGGGGGGTAACACTCCCCCAGTGCATGGTGGGCTCTCAATGAATATTTCTGGATTAAAGTTGATATTGAAAAATCTCTAATTAGATCTATTCTCGGGCTTTCTTTCTCAAAGTTGAATAAGCTAACAACTTTGTTTTTTGGTTTTTGGTTTGGGTTTTGGTTTGTTGTTGTTTGTTTGTTGTTTTTTGTTTTTGTTTTGTTTACGCTTTGGAACATCTCTGTGCCTCTAACTTGTCGGTCATCCTGAAGCCCAGACTCCAAGTTGGGATGCGAAGTCTGTGTCCTCCGGTCACTCCTGCCCCACCACTCTCCCACGGTGTGAGCACCCAGCCTGTCCCCCCCCAACCCCCCTACCCAGAGGTGGCCTTTACCAGGGGTGTTCTCCCTGGAATAGATACAGATGAGAGGAAGCCATAACGGCGGTGAGAGCTGGCTGGGATAGAACCAGCTCTCAGGTCCAGGGGCACCTTAGTAATAAATAAGGGGCTCACAAGCTGACGTTGGATTGAAGATTAACCGGTTTCAACCAAAACAAGTTGTCATAGGTAGTGGAAATATTTATCATCGACACGAGAAGCTATATTAAAGTCAACAGATAGTTTTATATGTATTATACATAACTCTCAAAATGATTAAGAGAATTTTTTTTTTTTTTCCTGAGAACAGCCTACATTCCCCAGTCTTTAAAATACCCTCAGGAAAAAACCAGGCTAATAAAAACAATCGCGCTATAAGCCCTATATCTGTGCCACCTTATATCTGGGTAATCGGACGGCAGAGGACATCCTTATTACTCTGGAACGAAGGAGTTACAGCCAGGAAAAGGGGGAGGCCTCGATGGACACTCGTTCTTACTTTGTACGTGGTTTGAATTTTACATCATCAGAAGTTTCTCTTTCCAGTGTTTCACAACCTTAGTTGTTACTAAAATTGAATTGACAAAGAATGATGTTAGGACTCCGAGGCTGTGCAGAAGCCTCATTTACGGGTGAAAGCCATTATGTAAAAAAAAGGAACTATTCTCTTTTGTTTTACTTATTTGGCTTAAAGAGAAATACATTGCCCATCCCCCTCCTCACCTCCCATTTAATTTTTGTCACTGGGGAAGGAGTTAATGGCCTGATTAAACGCTCCACCATCACCTTCATTGGATACTAAATAGAGTCACCCCAGAAGAGAGAATCTCCATCTTACGCTGCTTTCTGGGGCTTCTGTTTTGTCATCTTTGTGTACATCTTTAAATCTGGAACACCCTGGGGTGCCTGGGTGGCTCAGACCGTTAAGCCTCCGACTTTGCGCTCACATCATGATCTCGCAGTTCGTGAGTTCCAGCCCCACGGAGGGCTCTGTGCTGATGGCTCAGAGTTTGGTGCCTGCTTCAGATTCTGTGTCTTCCTCTCTCTGCCCCTCCTCAGCTCGTGCTCGCTCTCTCTCAAAAATGAATAAAGATTAAAAAAATAAAAAAAGGAAAAATGCCCTTTCAGCCCTTTAGCTGATGGGTTTTGTTCCTCCACACTTAACAAGCTCTGTTCCTACCTGCTCTGTGTCAGATAACCGAATGCTTGTCTTGTCTAGGATATTGCTTTATGCTGCCCCGGAGATAAACAACGAAGACCTTAGACAGTTGATGCCGTGAGGATAGAATGCAAGATTGAGCAAAGAAGTTGCTTTAGTCAGGAGCTTGTCTACTTGGATCGCAGAATGATCCATTTTCTTAGATTCTCTCATTAAATCACTATTACTTAATTATAGGGTTCTCTGGAAGGCAAAGGAAACTGACTTTGAATTTCCTTCCAGAGCTTTTTTTCAGCCTTTCTGATGAGCCTAAGAAGAGACATTAGAAGACAAGCACTATTCTCATGCTAATGCTCAGAGGTCGCCACTATTGTGCCCAGGGTTCCTTCTAGTGTTTTTGACATTTCCTCGCTTGAGTGTCCTACAAAAAAGGCGTAGTATTTTTGCCACCTTATAGGTAAATGGGGCAAAGGCTCCCAGTATAGGACAAAGGTGTAGGAATAGGGAATCTCAGGATGAAAATATCCAAGATGAGGTAAACAAGATTAGGTATTCAGGGCGGAAATACCGCCCAACTTAGTACAATAGCAAGAAAGCTGCTTGCACAGGAAGGAAGGGCCAAATTAGGTGAATAGGTAAACAGGGCTATAGACCGCTGCAGGGCGAAGTTGCCCAGAGAAGATCTAATTAGCAAAAGAAAGGAGCCTTGTTGACCCTGAGGTTGCAAGCTCTGTCTTTCTTGTCCCCTAGACTAGGTAAACAGAGGTGGTGCCTCACGTTGGCTGAAAACCACCTTCCACCTGGACGCCAGGATTTTGTTTTATATTAACCCAAACCCCTAACACCGCGTATCTTCAAAACCTCACAATTTCATTCTCTTTGTGCGCACCCATCACCACATTTGTAAGCCTTCTGATCCTAATAAAAACGGAGCAAGGACCCTTACTCGGGGCTCTTGTCTCCTCCCAGACATTAGCCTCTCTCACATTTTTAATCCTGTGTCCCACTTTCTTGTCC
Source organism: Lynx rufus (assembly GCF_022079265.1). Lineage (NCBI taxonomy): Eukaryota > Metazoa > Chordata > Mammalia > Carnivora > Felidae > Lynx > Lynx rufus. The sequence continues at coordinate 131,239,207 of NW_025814878.1, forward strand.
TGGACAAGAGAGAACTCCAGACCTAGAGTCTACGACACCACCTGTATTTTAAACCGACTCTACTATTAAGAAAAGAATAAAGGAACATTAGCTACCAATTGCTTTTAAGCGATGGCTACTACATTAAGCTAAAATTCTTTCTCTTTAATATCCATTTTAGTGACCTTGGGTCTAAATCACCTCTTCCCTTAATCCCTCAGAAGGTCATTTTTAGAACATGAGTGTGAATATATAAAACACAGGGAGAAATATCTCAAGTGACAGTTTTCGTGTCTGTGGTTAAAGCGATGACCTGGATTGATGGCAAGGTTATTGACCCTTCCCTGGCCGGCACTCGCCTAAGCCAAGCTTTGAAACAAACCAGCTCAGCACTTAATCAATCCTTCTCTTTCCTTTGACTTTTAAAGTGGCCTTGATCAAGAGCAGCCTTCTTCCAATGCATGCTACCCCGGTGGAATTTTCTTTTTCTACTGAATTATACAATCCCAGGTTTGACAGTGACTCACCCCTGACCTTGGACCAGCCACTTACCCTCTATATCCAGGTGGCTGCACTTAAAAAAGAAGATGTTAACATTGACCTGAAGATTCAGGGACAAATAAGTTATTAATGATTTGAAAGCACTTAAGACCTATAAAGCTCCATAAAAATCCCTCCTGCAATAACGTACGGGTAACATAAGGGAAGTGCGATAGCCAATCACCATAGTGGAAATGAACCACGTAGGCGCCATTCTGGTGTTCTGTGAAATTAAGCAAAGGAGGCTATCCCTTTCCACCAGAAGGTTTTTGCCAAAGTAGGTGAACACTTGCGAACCCGCCTTCTAGTTATTTTCTTGTGGCCGTAGTGTAACAATTTGATGTGATTCAAAGCTGTCTTCATAGGTCTAAAAGCTTGGAGTGTCCTCATTACCTTTGGCCTCCTTTGACCTAGAAAATAGAAAGCAAAGCTTGTGTTGCTAAACATGTTAGCGGAAAATGCTAACAGGTTTGGAGTTCGTAAGGGTCTGTCTAGAGACCGTGTTGGAGTATGTGGAAGAAGAGACAGGCAAGTGGCAGGTGAACCTTGTCAAACATCTTAGTGTTTTGAAAAATGTGTAGGTGCTTTACTGTCATGTGAAGCATTGCTAGACCAAAAGGAGCCAATTTAAGACAGTACTTAAAATTTTTTTTTAATTTTTTTTACATTTATTAATTTTTGAGAGACAGAGAGAGACAAGCATGAGCAGGGGAGGGGCAGGGAGAAGTAGACACAGAATCAGAAGCAGGCTCCAGGCTCTGAGCTGTCAGCACAGAGCCCGATGCTGGGCTCAAACCCACCAACCGTGAGATCGTGACCTGAGCCGCAGTCCGGCGCTTAACTGACTGAGTCTCCCAGGCACCCCAACAATACTTTAAAGAGAACGGTGCTTGCTGTTGGTGGACATTGTCCTTCTCCTTGGCTGCTCAGCACAGGTACCCCCTTCCAGTATTGGGGAATTCTCTCACTTTAGGGATATTGGTGGGAGGCAGGGTCTGCTTTCCACGCTAGAGGTAAAAATGCAAGTTACTTGCTTTCCCAGGGCACAGCCACAGGACAAAGTCCTGCCAGACAGAGACACCTGTTGGGGACTTTGAAAACAGAACTAGTAACACAAAGAAAGGACCAGAAGAGCTCTACGTGACTGTGACCACGGCAACGGATGCGGGAGCCCACCTCCTTGGGCAGCAGAGGGAATTGTGAGTTGGCCATGTCCGGATCCAGAATTAGCAGTCTGTGGTTCAAGTTCAGATGTGGTCCCAGCTTCAGACATCTTCTTTCCGCTGAAGTTCTACACTGGGATTTTGAGCACTGTTCCTGGCTGGAGGTCCCAGCCCTGGTCCCAGGGCTACTGTGAGATACCCAGGACTCTTTCGTTGTTAGTAACTGGTTAAAATGAAAAATATTCATATTTTGCATCTGTGTTTGTTATTGTACAAACATGCACAAACCCCTCCTCTCCCCACCCTCCACTCCTCTTGGTACAACTAATTTACCATAACATTCACACATTGTGGTTGGACAATGCAATGGGCTTTCGTAAATTTATAGTGCTATACAATTGCTACCACAATCTACTCACATTTTTGTTTTGTTTTAGTATGTAGTTCTAGGAATTCTGACCCAGGTATGGATTTAACCACCCCACAGTCAGGATACAGATGAAGCAACCACTAATCTGTTCTCCACCTCTAGAATTCTCTTTTCCAGAATGTCATATAAATGGAATTCTACAGTAGGTAGTCTCTTGCGTCTTTGCATGATGCTTTTGGGAGTCACCCAAGTTGTTGCATGTGACAATAGTCTATCCCTTTTTGCTGAGTGGCATTATGTTGACAGCTGGACCACAGTTTGTTTATCCCATTCACCTTTTGAGGGGCATTTGCATCGTTTCTGGGGTTTTTTGGTGTTGGGCGAGAAATATCTTTTTCTATTTTAAATATCTTTTTTTTACGTTTTAAAAAATTGTTTTACTTTGGAATAATCATGACTTATTGATAAAATTGGGGATACTATACAAATAATGTTTTTTCTCTAAACGATTTGTGAGCAGTTGATGATCTAACGTCCCATTATCCTCCCATTATACTTATGTATTTTCTGCACACAAGAACATTCTCCTACATAACCACAGTACAACAGTCAAAGTCAGGAAATCCGCCTTGCTACATTACTACCACCTAATCCCCGGAGCCATTCAAGTGTGTTCAGTTGACCCAAGAGTGAGTTGTTTAGCAAAAGTATCCAGGTCACGATCACATGGAGTATTTAGCTCCCATGGTTCTTGAGTCTCTGTCTGGAAGACTTCCTCAGTCTTTCAGAGGCTTTTATGACCTTGACACTTTCATAATTAACAGTGCAGTTCTTCTGTAGATTATCCTTCAATCTGGTCTAACTGGTGTTTCCTTGAGATTAGATTAATACTATCATTGTTGGAAGTGATTGCATCCTATAATTTCCATTTGTCTCGTTACTGATGATATCCACTTTGATCCCTTAATTAGGTGGAAAATACCAGGTTTGACAAATATTTTGTAGGGTGGTATTTGGAAACTATCTTGGTACCCTGTTCTGTATCACACGTGCGCACATGCACACACACGCACACACACACACACACACAGAATGCATATAAAATAAATGTGTACATTTAAATATACATACCATGTATCTATGTTCCCATGGTTTCCGGTGTTATTTAATAAGTTGTAATTATTAGCTCTGTGTCCTTCTGATGTCCCCATCGTTCTTGGGGCATGGTCTTGCTTTCTGGAACTACAGAATGTTCCAGGATCACCTTCCTCTTTCCTGTGCCAAATGCGTCAACTGATACTGGGTATTGCTGCTCCCAGTCTTTCAGCGAACACAACTAGGGGAAATATGTACGTAGACGCACAAATACATACGCACATTAAAAAAATTTTTTTTAACGTTTATTTATTTTTGAGAGACAGAGAGAGATTGAGCATGAGTGGGGGAGGGGCAGAGAGAGGAGAAACAGAATCCAAAGCAGGCCCCGGGCTCTGAGCTGTCAGCATAGAGCCCGTCGCAGGGCTCGAACTCAGAGACTGTGAGATCATGACCTGACCCGAAGTCGGTCACTTAACCAACTAAGCCATCCAGGCGCCCCCTACATGCACACATTTATATTACATCTTTCATCTATCATCATCATTTATTGGAGTTTTTATATATTTTAGATATTAGATAAATTTAGATATATTTAGATATATATCTATTTAGATATTTAAATTTAGATATATTTTAGATATAGTTCCTTATATGATTTGCAAATTTTTGTTCTCATTCCATAGGTTATCTTTCTATTTTGCTTACGGTTTCCTTTGCTGCACTGAAGCTTCTTTGTTTGATGTAGTCTCCCTTGTTTATTTGTGCTTTTGTTGCCTTAGCTTTTGGTGTCAAATCCAAAAAATCAACACCAAAGCCAGTGTCAGGAACCCTACCACCTAAGTTTTCTTCTGGAGTTTTGTGATTTCAAGCCTTACATTCAAGTCATTAATCCAGTGTGAGTTGATTGGTGTGTGTGGTGTAAGATTGGGGTCCAGTTTCATTCTTTTGCATGTGGCTATCCAGTTTTCCCAGCACCATTTATTGAAAAGACTGTTCTTTCCCCCTTGTATATTTGTGACTCTTGTCACATATAATTGACCACATATGTGTGAGTTTATTAGTGGGCTCTCTACTCCATTCCGTTGATCTAGTATGTGTTTTTATGCCAGTACCATACTGTTTTGATTATGATAGCTTTGTCATATAGGTTGAAATCAGGAAGTGTGATGTCTCCAGCTTTGTTCTTTTTTCTCCAGATTGCTTTGGCTATTTTGGGGTCTTTTGTGGTTCCGTGTGAATTTTAGGATTGTTCTATTTCTGTAAAAATGTTGGTATTTTGATAGGGCTTGCATTGTTTTTGTAAATTGCTTTGGCTTTGAGTAGGTGGACATTTTCAACATTATCAGTTCTTCCAATTCATGAGTATAGAATATCTTTCCCTTTACTTGTGTCTTCCTCAGTTTCTGTCATCAGTTTCTGTCATCTTTCACCTCTTTGGTTAAAGTTATTCCTAGGTATTTTATTCTTTTTGAGGCGATAGTAAATAGTACTGTTTTCTCATCCCTCTTTTTGTTAGTTAATTATTAATGTGTAGAAATGCAACTGAGCTTTGTATATTGATTTTGTATCCTACAACTTTACTAAATTCTTGTATCAATTTTTTTAATGGAGTCTTTAAGGTTTTCCGTATATAATATCCTTTTATCTGTAAATGGAGACAGGTTTGCTGCTTTCGTTCTGATCTTGATGCCTTTTATTTTTCTTGCCTAATTGCTCTGGCTACGACTCCTAGCACCATGTTAAATAAAAGTGGCATTAGTGGGCATCCTTGTCTTGTTCCTGACCTTAGAGGAAAAGCTTTCACTTTTCACTGGTGAGTATTATATTAGCTGTGGGCTTGTCATATATGGCCTTTATGATGTTGAGACATGTTCCCTCTGTACCCACTTTATTGAGAGTTTTATCATGAATAGACATTGAATTTTGTCAAATGCTTTTCTGCATTTATTGAGATGATCATAGGATTGCATCCTTCATTTTGTTAATGTGGTGGGTCACATTGATTGACTTGTGGGTATTGAGCCATCCCTGAATCCTTGGAATAAATCTCGCTTGATTGTGGTATATGATCCTTTTAATGTGTCATTGAATTCAGTGTGCTAATACTTTTTTTTGAGATTTTTGCAATTATATTCATTAGGGATATTGGCCAGTAATTTTCTTTTCCTATAGTGTCCTTGTCTGATTTTGGTCTCAGTGTAATGCTGGCCTCATAAAATGAGTTTGGGGGTATTCCCTCCTCTTCTATTTTTTGGAAGCATTTGAGAAGGATTGGTATTAATTCTTTAAATGGTTGGTAGAATGCAACCGTGAGTGTATCCATCCAGCCCTAAACTTTTGTTTGTTGGGAGGGTTTTTTTTTTTAAATGTTTATCTATTTATTTATTTTTTTAATTTTTTTTAATGTTTTTTATTTATTTTTGAGACAGAGAGAGACAGAGCATGAACGGGGGAGGGGCAGAGAGAGAGGGAGACACAGAATGGGAAGCAGGCTCCAGGCTCTGAGCCATCAGCCCAGAGCCCGACGCGGGGCTCGAACTCACGGACCGCGAGATTGTGACCTGAGCCGAAGTCGGACGCTTAACCGACTGAGCCACCCAGGCGCCCCTTATTTATTTATTTATTGAGCAAAAGAGAGAGCAAGCAGAGAAAGGTAGAGAGAGAGGGAGAGAGAAATCCCAAGCAGGCTAGGTGCGGTCAGCATAGAGCCTGACATGGGGTTCTAACTCACGATCTGTGAGATCATGACTTGAGCTGAAAATGAGAGTCAGACATTTAACCAACTGAGCCGTACAGATGCCTCATTTGTTGGGAGGTTTCTAATTCCTAATTCAATCTCTTTACCAGCAATTGGTCTGTTCAGATTTTGTATTTCTTTTTTTTTGTTTTGTTTTAAGATTTTATCTATTTTTAAAGTAATCTCCACACCCAATGTGGGGCTCAAACCTACAACCCAGATACCGAGTTCCACACTCCACCAACCGAGCAAGCCAGGCACCCCAGATTTTATATTTCTTGATGGTTCAGTCTTGATACATTGTATGTTTTTAGGAATTTATCTGTTTCTTCTAGGTTGTCCAATTTGTTGATATATAACTGTTCATAGTAGAGGCATGATCCTTTGTATTTCTGTGGTACCATTTGTAACATCTCCTTTTTTATTTCTGATCTTATTTGCATCCCCTCTCTTCTTGGTGAGTCTGGTCAAAGGTTTGTCTATTTTGTTTATCTTTAAAAAAAAAACAGCTCTTAGTTTCATTGATCCTTTCTATTGTTTTTTTAATCTCTATTTCATTTATTTTTACTCTGATCTATGGTATTTCCTTCCTTCTACTAACTTTGGGCTTAGTTTGTTCTTCTAATTCCTTCAGGTATAAAGTTAGGTTGTTTATTTGAGATCTTTCTTATTTCTATATATAGGCATTTATTGCTATGAACTTCCTGCCTTAGAACTGCATTTACTACATCCCATAAATTTTGGTATGTTGTGTTTCCATTTTCCTTTGTCTTGAGATTTTTTTTTTGTTTCTCTTTTTATTTTCCCTTTGGTCCATTGGTTGTTTAATAGCATGTTGCTTGATCACCACATATTTGTGAATTTTCCAGTTTTCTTCTTACAATGGATTTCTAGTTTCACACTGCTGTGGTCAGAAAAGAAAAAAAGCTTAGTATGATTTCAGTCTTCTTAAATTTCTTAAGACTTGTTTTGTGGCCTACTGTAAGATCTATCAGGAGAATGTTCCATGTACACTTGAGAAGAATGTGTATTTGGCTGATTTTGAATGTAATGTTTCGTATATGCCTATTAAGTCCGTCTGGTCTGATTTGTCATTTAAGTCTGATGCTTCCTTATTGATTTTCTGTCTGGATGAAGAAAGCAGGGTATTAAAGTCCCCTGTTATTGTTTTGCCGTCTATTTCTCCCTTTAGGTCGGTTAGTATTTGATTTATATATTTAGGTGCTCTTATATTGGGTGCGTCAATATTTACAAATGTTACATCCTCTTGTTAGATTAACACCTTTATCATTATATAATGCCCTTCTTCGTCTCCTGTTACAGTCTTTGGTTTAAATTCTGTTTCATCCAACATAGACATAGCTGCTCCAGCTTTCTTTTGGCTTCCATTTGCATGGAATATCTTTTCCACCCCTTCACTTTCAGTCTATGTGTGTCCTTAAAGCTGAAGTGGGTCTCTTACAGGCAGCATATAGTTGAGTCTTGTTTTTTTATTTTTTAAAATTTTTATCCATTCATCCACTCTATGTCTTTTGATTGGGGAATTTAGTCCACTTACACTTAAAGTAATTGTTGAGGGGCACCGGGATGGGTCAGTGGGTTAAGCATCTGACCCTTGATCTCAGCTTGGGTCTTGATCTTGGGGTAATGAGTTCAAACATCACTTGGGGCTCCATGCTGGATTTGGAGCCTACTTAAAAAAAAAAAAAAAAGGAAAGTAATTGTTGATAGGTATGGGCTTATTACTATTTTGCTAAGTGTTTTCTGGCTGTTTTGTGCTTTTGTTCCTTTCTGTGTGTCATGCTCCCCTCCTTTGTGAATTGATGCTTTTCTGCAGTGGTATGCTTAGATTCCTTTCTCTTTATCCTTTGCGTATCTGCTGTAGATTTTTGCTTTGTGGTTGCCAGAGGCTTACATAAAGCAACTTATATTTATAACAGTCTATTTTAAGTGAACAACAACTTGTCCAAATGGATGCTAGAGCTCTACATTTTTACTCTCTTCCTTCCCATGTTTTGTGTTTTTGATGTCACAACTTGCATCTCGTTATCTTGTTAATCATTAACACATTATTGTAGTTACATTTATCTAATTATCTTTTCTAATAAAATATTTTTTTTTCTAATTCAACTAGCCAGAATTGGTTTCTGTGGCTCGCAGTGAAGAACCAGACCACTATTTTTCTACACCTGGAATGTCCCTAGACCTCACCAACTGAGGGTACAAATCAGGTCACTTTACTATTTAGACGTATTTTGTTAGTCACACTTATAAGCCCACACTTATATAACTATAGTATCCCAGTATTCTTGTTGTTGTTTCCCAAGTATTTGTCTTCTTTTTTATAATTTTTAAAAGAATGTTTGTTTATTTATTTATTTTGGGAGAGAGAGCCAGTGAGCAAAGGAGGTGCAGAGAGAGGGAGAGAGAGAGAATCCCAAGCGGGCTCCGCGCTGTCAGCGCAGATCCCAATGAGGGGCTTGAACCCACTGACTATGAGATCATGACCTGAGCCAAAACCAAGAGGTAGACGCTCAACCACCTGAGCCACTCAGGCACCCCTTGCCTTCCTTTTTATATTTGTAGACATCTCCAAGCTCCTTCCTGCCACTGCCCATTTCAGCAAGATGATCAGCCCCACCCGCCACTTAATAGCCTACTTGTTCATCGTTGGCACGTCATTTCTCCCCTGTAATGGGTAATGACTTGTAAACACTGCTGTCCTTGGCTTATGTCCTTCCAGGCCCCCAGGAGAGACCTGCTGCCCCCAGGCATTACAGAGTTTGATGAGCTGAATGCTTTCATTTTACACAAGCTTTTTCCTCTTTAGAGTTCCTAGGTTGTCAAGAGGACTGGGCTGAGGCAGACTCAAGTAATGGCCACTGGGTTCTACCTGAAACTTCTGCCCTCCTCCAAACCTTAGTCTTGTTGCTAAGGCTGGTTCAGGGTGCCTGACTTTGTCTTCCCTTAGAATGAATTCACTCTCAGAGGCTCTGTGTTTATTGCTCTTTCTTCTTTTGAGCTCCCAGTCCTCGTCCAGTTCACCAGATATGACTTTCTTGGTGGTACATTCCTCCTTCTACCATGCACATCCATTATGGAGCAAATGAGCAAGTTCAAAGACCCCTGCACCTGCACCAAAAATGGACGCATGGAAAGTGGCAAGAGTGACGATTACTTTCTTCTTATCTTATGCCTAATTCTCCTTCCCTGTTCCCCAGAACATCAGAGGAACTCCTCTTTAACCCTGCCTGGTTGAATACCTTGTCCCCTGCCGTAGAGATACCCAGCTGAGCTCAGAGGGTCAGAGGCTGCCTCTCCTACCCAAACCCTAGTGGCACTACGTTATTTCTCTTGATTTGGGCCCTTCCCATTTTCTCTCTGTCATTGATAGGTATATTACTTGCCTACCTTTGTGTAACAAATTAACCCAAAACATAGTGGCTTGAAACAAAGCATTCACGGGGCGCCTGGGTGGCTCAGTTGGTTGAGCTTCCGACTTTGGCTCAGGTCACGATCTCACTGTCTGTGAGTTCAAGCCCCGTGTCGGGCTCTGTGCTGACAGCTCAGAGCCTGGAGCCTGCTTCGGATTCTGTGTTTCCCTCTCTCTCTAACCCTCCCCTGCGCATGCTCTGTCTCTCTCTGTCTCAAAAATAAAATAAAAAACATTAAAAAAAATTTAAAAAAAAAGAAAGAAAAAGAAACAAAGCATTCATTATCCCACAGTCTCTGTAGATCAAGAATACAGGAACAGCTTTGGGAATGCAAGCTGGTGCAGCCACTCTGGAAACAACAGTATGGGGATTCCTCAAAAAACTAAAAGTAGAACTACCCTACGACCCAGCCATTGCACTACTAGGCATTTATCCAAGGGATACAGGTATGCTGTTTCAAAGGGACACACGCACCCCCATGTTTATAGCAGCACTATCAACAATAGCCAAAGTATGGAAAGAGCCCAAATGTCCATCGACGGATGAATGGATAAAGAAGATGTGGTATATATATATATATATATATATATATATATATATACACACAATGGAGTATACTCGGCAATCAAAAAGAATGAAATCTTGCCATTTGCAACTACGTGGATGGAACTGGAGGGTATTATGCTAAGTGAAATTAGTCAGAGAAAGACAAATATCATATGACTTCACTCATATGAGGACTTTAAGAGACAAAACAGATGAACATAAGGGAAGGGAAGCAAAAATAAAATTAAAACGGGGGGGTGGACAGAAGAGACTCATAAATATGGAGAACAAACTGAGGGTTGCTGGAGGGGGTGTGGGAGGGGGGATGGGCTAAACGGGGAAGGGGCACTAAGGAATCTGCTCCTGAAATCATGGTTGCACTAGATGCTAACTAATTTGGATGTCAATTTTAAAAAATACAAAATAAAATTAAAAAAAAAAAAAAGAATACAGGAACAGCTTAACACGAAGATCCACAAGCCCTGGTCAAGCCTTCACATGACAGCAACCCCAGCTGACATTTGAGCCGGGAGATCAAAGCCACAACCACACAACTAAACTGCTCCCAAATCCCTAACCTCTAGAAACTGTGGGATAATAAACGCTTCCGGTGAAATTGACCCTTTTCAAGTGAACAGTTTTAGGAATTTTGACAAACATATGTGGTCGTATAATCCCCACTACAATGAAGATCTGGAATATTTCTCTGTCGCCAAAATGCAAAATGTTCTCGTGCCTCTGTTATAATCAATCTCTTACTCCACCCCAGTCCCCTGGCAACTGATCTAATTTTTATGCCGAGAGTTTTGCCTTTTCCAGAGTATGATCTGAACAGAACCACAGAGTAAGTAGTAGCCTTTTGAGTTTGGCTTTTTTCATTTAACGTAACGCTTTTGAGAGTCACCCCCATTGTTACCTATGTTATTCATTTGTTCTTCTTTATTGCTGCCTACCATCTCCTTGCAAGGCTGCACCACGGATTTGTTTATCCATTCACAGTTGATGGTTATGTGGATTGTTTCCGGGTTTTGGCAATTAAGAATACAGCTGCTGTAGGGGAGCCTATAGTGGGTCGAACACTCAGTCGGTTGAGTGTTCAACTTCAGTTCAGGTCATGACCTCATGGTTTGTGAGTTCGAACCCTGCATGGAACCCTGAACCAAGCCCTGCATCGGGCTCTGTGCTGACAGCTTGAAGCCTGGAGCCTGAAGCCTGCTTTCAGATTCTGTGTCTCTCTCTCTCTCTCTCTCTCTCTCTCTCTCTCTGCCCCTCCCCCACTCGTGCTCTGTCTCTCAAAAATAAATCAACATTTAAAAACAATTTTTAAGAATACTGCTGCTGTGGGGCACCTGGGGGGCACAGTCGGTTAAGCGTCCGAGTTCAGCTCAGGTCATGATCTCACAGCTTATGAGTTCGAGCCCCGCGCCGGGCTCTGTGCTGACAGCTCAGATCCTGGAGCCTGCTTTGGATTCTGCGTCTCCCTCTCTCTCTCTGCCCTTCCCTTGCTTGTGCTCTGTCTCTGTCTCTGTCTCTCTCAAAAATAAACATTAACAAAAAAAATACAGCTGCTTTAAACATTAGTCTAGAGATGTTTCTGTGGATGTATTTTCCATTTCTCTTGAAATACCCGGGAGTGAGATTGCTGGCTCAAAATGGATCACAGATCTGATTGTAAAACCCAAACCTATTAGTCTTCTACAGCAACATTTGTAATGCTGAAAATGTTTTCTTATCCTGTGGTGTTCAATACAATAGCCAGTAGCCACAAGTGGCTCTTGCACAGTTGAAATGTGGCTAATGTGACTAAGAAACTGAATTGGTCATTTTATTTAATTAGATTTTAACTAATTTAAATTTAAATTTGACATTTGACTAGCGGCTACCATGGAAGCCAATGCCCTTCCAGAAGAAAGCATAGAAAAGCATCTTTGCGATTTGGGCTGAGGCAAAGATTACTTAGGGGACACAAATCAAGCCATAAGCCATCGGAATTTGTTGATAAATTGGACTTCGTCAAAATTGAAAAATGTCTGCTCCTTGAAAGATGCGTGTAAGATAATGGAAGGATGAGCAGCAGAGAAAATACTTATAAACAAATATCTGGCTAAAGAATGTCACAACTTAATTATTAATGAAATATTTTGCCTCTTGTAAAAAATAATTTAATTAAGTTTAAAATTTTGAATTAAACTTAATTTTAATTTAATGTCACAACCTAATTTTTTACAAGAGGCAAAATACTTGAATGGACACTTCACCAAAAGTGGACAGAAAATGACTACGTGGAGAGATGCTCAGGATGGTTATTCGTTAGAGAAATGGAAATCACAATTTGATGCCACCTTACGCTTAATAGGATGCCTTTGAAACTGCTGACAATACTAAGCACAGGAGACAATGTGGAGTAAATGAACTCCTCACATACTGCTGGAATGTGCAGACATTAAAAAAATAATCCAGAGCTCTTTCTATTGGAGTTTGATCAATTACATTTCCAAGGAAACTTCATCAGTGTCAGCCACTGATTCCTTAACGTCCAAGGTCAAGTGCCTTGGTTTGCTCTGCATTCAGCTTTCCTCCTCCTGTAGATTAGCATTCTGTATCCCTTGCATGTGCTGAACTACAGGATGGGTGTTTCATTTGCTCTTTTTGGTGAGAAATATAATTTCTGGTTTGGAGTTCCAGCAAAAAAACAGATCAGCCTTCCACTGGGCAGGAACAAGGATGCTGTGACTTTCTTATATAACACCGCGTTACCCCTGCTCTAGGGGCAGCAGCTGTTTATAATAACTTTGTCTCCACTGGTAGGTAAACAATGTCAGGGCCTCTCAAACTCTGAAGTTTCTGGAAATCCACCCAGGGATCTTCTTACAATGCATATACTGACTGAGAGGTCTGGGATAGGGTTCGAGTTTCTGCATTTCTAACAAGCTCCCAGGTGTTGTTGAGGCCGCTGTTCCCAGAACCACACCTATTTTCCATAAAGCAAAATTCAGAATCTGATTAATGTTTGGTTCATACCTTTCCAAGAGGGTTGAGGTGCTGTATCTCTTTCAAGGAGGTTGATGACACAGCACAAATAAAGGGGTCAAGCGCTGGTAATGATGACGTGGATATGCTTTCAAAATACAATCTAGAAGGTGATTCCATAAACTGGTTCTGGAAAGTAGTAAATTAATAGCAACTGGGCAACTGCTTATTGGGTGTAGCTACAGCAGGCACTGTGTTAAACCCTCTGTAGACATTATTTCACTTGCTCCTAACAACAATCTAGTAAGAAGGGGCATTGTTAGTCCCATCTAAAAGGTAAAAAATCTGAGACTCAAGACGCTAGAACAGAAGCTATGGACCCTGGATTCTTAAGCCTTGTAGAATTGCCTACAACAAACTTACATACACACACCAGTGATGATCACAAACCGGGCGGTACGAGTGATCAAATAGGTTCTTAAAATAAATATCTGCAAACTACATAACAAAAAAATGGACAGGCATATGTCAGATTACATGGAAACCACAAGACCTTTTCTCTTTGTTTCTTGAGGATGTTTTTGCTTCCCACCAATCTAGTTAATCTAGAAGTATGGTAGTTAGAGGTGGTTTGCCTCGACTTGCCTTGACATCTCACAGTAAACTTGTTAAACACCCTGATGGCAGGTTATTACAAAATTCTTCATGCTCTGAGAGAATGTTGACTAAGTACCCAGCACAGCTATTTATTGGAGGTCAAAAAAATTAAATAAAGAAAAGCAGATTCTAAATTTTAGTGCTTAATGTGAGAAAAGCCGAGGGCCAAAGATACAACACAGTATATGTTTGATGGCAGAATTTTATTATTTGATCTGTGCATAGTTATCTCTGCTGGTGCTGTTAGTTCTTATCCATTGCTCTGATTGAAGGCCTAGCCATGTTTGGCACACGACTGATAAATGAATAAGTGGATGGACGGATGGATGGATGTGCCAATGGGGGGATGGAGGAGACTAAATCGGGGAGGTCAAACTTGCCCAGTCAATTTAAAGTGGGAGAATATAAGACACTTCCTTTTTATTCCCACGTTCCTTAGCTTTTAACCTCCTATTGTCTTGGTACTTCTTTGGTTGGATTCTTCGTGTAAAGAGGACTTTCTGCAGTGAGAGGGCTTTTTTTTTTTCAATATATGAAATTTATTGTCAAATTGGTTTCCATACAACACCCAGTGTTCATCCCAAAAGGTGCCCTCCTCAATACCCCTCACCCACCCTCCCCTCCCTCCCACCCCCCATCAACCCTCAGTTTGTTCTCAGTTTTTAACAGTCTCTTATGCTTTGGCTCTCTCCCACTCTAACCTTTTTTTTTTTTTCTTCCCCTCCCCATGGGTTTCTGTTAAGTTTCTCAAGATCCACATAAGAGTGAAACCATATGGTATCTGTCTTTCTCTGTATGGCTTATTTCACTTAGCATCACACTCTCCAGTTCCATCCACGTTGCTACAAAAGGCCATATTTCATTCTTTCTCAATGCCACATAGTATTCCATTGTGTATATAAACCACAATTTCGTTATCCATTCATCAGTTGATGGACATTCAGGCTCTTTCCACAATTTGGCTATTGTTGAGAGTGCTGCTATAAACATTGGGGTACAAGTGCCCCTATGCATCAGTACTCCTGTATCCCTTGGGTAAATTCCTAGTAGTGCTATTGCTGGGTCATAGGGTAGGTCTATTTTTAATTTTCTGAGGAACCTCTACACTGCTTTCCAGAGCGGCTGCACCAATTTGCATTCCCACCAATAGTGCAAGAGGGTTCCCGTTTCTCCACATCCTCTCCAGCATCTATAGTCTCCTGATTTGTTCATTTTGGCCACTCTGACTGGCGTAGGGTGATATCTGAGTGTGGTTTTGATTTGTATTTCCCTGATAAGGAGCGATGTTGAACATCTTTTCATGTGCCTGTTGGCCATCCGGATGTCTTCTTTAGAGAAGTGTCTATTCATGTTTTCTGGTGAGAGGGCTTTTTGAACGGTTAACTCCAATAACAGAATTTCAAGATAAAATAGGAATAATTTAACAAGAAATGTGGGAAACCTATATATGAAGAAAAATGTAAGGGCTCTTGGGAGATTTAAAAGATGCCTTGAATAAATGAAAAGGCATATACTTTTTTTTAGTTGAACTGCAGTTGACATACGATATTATATTAGTTTCAGGTGATAACATAGCGATTCAACAATTGTATGCATTTTGAAATGCTCACCACGATAAGTCTGCTTACCATCTGTCACCATGGAAAGTTATTACAATATTATTGACTATATTCCCTCTACTTTACCTTTCATCCCCATGACTTTTTTTATAACTAACTGGATGTTTGTAATCTTCGTCCCCTTCACCCATTTCGGACTTCTTCTACCCCACCCTTGGCAACTACCAGTTTGTCCTCTGTATTTATGAGTCTGTTTCTGGTTTTTGGTTTTTTTTCCCTTTAAAATTTTTAATGGCCGGGAAATGGTATAGAATAACTGCCAAGTCACATGAATTAACTTTTTAAAGTTTATAATCCCAGAAAGGACACTCTATTGGTCGATGCAAACAGCATGGGAGTGTCATCAGTGGTCGTCTGGACCTGTGACTGAGTGCAGGCCATGGACCCCTCTCTACCTGGTCCAGAAAACATGGCGGCTGCCATATTTGGCAGGCTTCAGTTCTCCTTCCACCTCGGGGCTGGGCTCTGCTCTTGGTCTTGAGATTCTCTGGGAAAGGTTGATCTGTTTTCACTTTGGTGACTTTGACCGCTCTTTCGGGTCATGTCACACCCAGCCCAGTTTGTCCGGCACAGGCTTGTCAAACTTGGTCTGCTGTTTGCAACACCAGCAGAGTTAAATGCAGGCTGGAATAATCAATGCAAGTTTAAGCTTCTTACTTTTATTTGTTTTTTATTTCTTTTAATGTGCATTTACTTTTGGGGTGGGAGGGGCAGAGAGAGAGGGAGCCACAGAATCTGAAGCAGGCTCTAGTCTCCGAGCTGTCAGCACAGAGTCTGATGCGGGGCTTGAACCCATCAACTGTGAGATCATGACCTGGCTGAAGTTAGACGTTCAGCTGACTGAGCCACCCAGGCGCCTCTAGTTTAAGCTTCTGTAAAAGGCTCTACACAGCGAAGCTTGATCTGCTTGAAGAAGTCCAGAGCACATTTGTTGATGATCTCACGTTCCTCTAAACACTGCCTTGAGTCTCTCTTTCCAGTGGCACAGCATGAACTCATTGTTAGGCTTATCACGCTGAACTCCATAGTGATGAGCCTCAGCTTTGAGCACCGACTTTCACCTCCTACCCTTTTGGATCCCCCAGACTGCGGAGCTCCACTCTCCCTGGCATGATGGTGGTACCCATGTTTTTCTTTGTCTGTCTGACTTACTTCATTTAACATAACAACCTCTAGGTACTTCTTGTTGTTGCAAGTGGCAACATTTTATTCTTTTTTTATGGCTAGTTAATATTTCCATATATAGAAATTCATTTATCCATGGACATTTGGGCTGCTTCCATATCTTGGCCATTGTAAATAATGCCGCAATAAACATAAGGGCGCATATATGTTTTCAAATTAAGTAGATACTGTTTTTAAGTAGGAAAATTCAATATCGTAAGTATCTGTCAATTTGCCCCATGTTAGTTTATAAATTTAACTTGATCCCTTAAAAAATACCAATAGAATTTGGCTTTCAGAAATGGGCAGGTTTTTAAAAAAATTTTTTTTAATGTTTATTTATTTTCGATAAAGAGAGACAGAGCATGAATGGGGGAGGGTCAGAGAGAGAGAGGGAGACACAGAATCCGAAGCAGGCTCCGGGCTCTGAGCTGTCAGCACAGAGCCCGACTCAGGGCCAGAACTCACGAACCATGAGATCATTACCTGAGCCGAAGTCAGACGCTTAACTGACTGAGTCACCCAGGCGCCCCAAAACATGGATGTTCTAAACATGAAAAGAAAGAACAGGGCTCTTGGATACATTAACCTTAAAAACGAAACAGTTATTTTAAACCAGCAAAAATGGGTTTATTCTGGAATCGAAGTGGAGAATTGCAATTTGACACAGCAATCTGCAGCAAACCACAGGCACGTCCAACAAAAGAGAGGAAAGAAATGCTATTTTATAGAGAAGAAGGAGGAAGTTGGAAGTGATTGGGTTTTTTTTTAACGTTTATTTATTTACTTTGAGAGAGCGAGCGAGCACGTGCACGAGTGGGGGAGGGGCAGAAAGAGAGGGAGAGAGAGTGAATCCCAAGCAGGCTCCACACTGTCAATGCAGAGCCCAATGCGGGGCTCAAACTCATGAACTGCGAGATCATGATCGGAGCCGAAATCAAGAGTCGGAGGCTTAACAGACTGAGCCATCCAGGTGCCCTGGAAGGGGCTGTTTTGAATGAAAGTCCACTGGACAAAGGCAAGAGTTCAGGGTGATGAAGGCTTCTCATTGGCTGGGTTGCAGGAGTAGAGGTGCAATGCACATCTTTTCCCTGTTGGCGCCTGTAATTGAGGATTCTTCCCTATTGGCCATTCTTTGTTGGGACCTGAAATTGACAATTCTTGTAATTGATGTTGAGTGATAAGGGTTCCCCTTCTGCCCTCTGGACTTTAGTGAAGTTTCCCTTTATTAATTATCACAGACATTAGGAATAAGGGCACTGACTCCCCTACACCTCGCCATCCAACTACTAGAAGATTGCGCCCTCGTTGTTCCAGATTGCTGTCTGATATAACCATTTCCTCATAACCTGGCTTCCCGCACCACAGAGCATGCAAACACCTGCACCCCTCATTTCCTGCCTTCCACCACTCACAGCTGTTTTGTGCGTGTGTGTTCATTTTATTTCTTGAGTGTGAGCTTCAGGCATTCTTGCTATATCCTATGCAGCTGTATTGTATGCAGATGGACTGACCAGCTGACTGCAGTGAAAGCCGAAGCCCTGGATGCTGTGTGTGCGGGATCCCTCCGAGGGCAAGGCCATTCTTTGTGCTAACCACTCCTCGGGCCTCATACCGAAACCTGAAGAACCTGAGGGGCTGTGCAGACACGTTCTTGCTCTCTTGCCTCTCTCCAGACAGCGCCCAAGATGCCTGGGGGTAGATGGGAGGATGAGCGTCACATCGGCATGTGATTGTGGAAACAGACTAGAGCTGGGAAATGTATCATCTACGCGGCTGGGGTTTTGCACCATTTCTGGATGGTGTTTATATCTCTTCTAGTTTTGCGGTCTTGATGTCGATTTTCTTGTTGTTCTCCCTTAGTACTGAGTAAAACCCTTAGAAACTTGTAGCTTTCTCCTAAGCATGTCAAAATCAGTCAATCGATGAAGGACGCCAAGTCTAGATGTTTACATCTGCACCAGAGCTTAAAGAGGACAGTCCGGGGCGCCTGGGTGGCGCAGTCGGTTAGGCGTCCGACTTCAGCCAGGTCACGATCTAGCGGTCCGTGAGTTCGAGCCCCGCGTCGGGCTCTGGGCTGATGGCTCAGAGCCTGGAGCCTGTTTCCGATTCTGTGTCTCTCTCTCTCTCTCTGCCCCTCCCCCGTTCATGCTCTGTCTGTCGCAAAAATAGATAAACGTTGAAAAAAAAAAAAAAAAGGACAGTCCACCCTTAAGAGGCAGCATGGCAATCAGCAAAGTGAGTGACTCGGAGAGAATATACATGGGGTGCCTGGGGTGGCTCAGTTGGTTAAGTGTCCAAGGCCTGATTTCTCTTTTTTTCCTAAAATGTTTATTTATTTAATTTGAGGTGGGCAGGGGGAGATAGAGAGAGCTCGCACATGCAGGGGGTGGGGCAGAAAGAGAGAATCCCAAGCAGGCTTCATGCCGTCAGCACAGAGCCCAACTTGGGGCTCAATCTCACAAACTGAGCCACCCAGGTGCCCCTTGATTTTGGCTCTGGTTATGATCTCACAGCGCGGAGCCTCCTTGGGATTCTTTCTCCCTCTCTCTCTGCCCCTCCGCTGCTCACGCATGCCTAATCTCTCTCTCTCTCTCTCTCTCTCTCAAAGTAAATAGACATTTAAAAAAAGTCGGGGGGGGGGAGATTTTCTTCCCAGAGGGAAAGTTTGGCATGTCTGAATTTCACTAAAGGGAGGAGGCAAGATTCTACTTCCTAGCGTATGTACTCCTAAACTCTTATATCACCTCCTTCATTATGCCAGGAAAACCTCTGCAAATAGGTAGTTAATCGATAAACTGCTTTTGCTTGTTTACTTTTGCTTTGTTTTGTGCTGCTCGGGACTCATAAGCAACGTGAAAGGAAAAAGTAATTTACTTCTTCATTTTGGTAAAGACAGCCAAGCCATTCTCCTCTCAATGCTAGGCTGCTTTTCCTGAGGTTGCTCATTTACTCTTGTGACACATATTAATTGAATTAATAAATTGAGTATCCACTGTCAGGCCCTGTGAAGCAATGGAAATACCACTGTGAGCAAAGAAAGACAAAAAGGTCATCTTCAGGGATGCTTACAGCCTGGTGGAGGGGAGACAATGGAATCCAATAAACAGCAGTGCATTTGAAACCTTCACTGGGATAATTGCTGTAGTGCTGTAAGAGCCTGGATCAGGCACAAGGGATCTCACACATCGGGGGGAGAGCCGGGGTCAGAGAAGGCTTCCTTGAGGAAGTTACGATTGAGGGGAGCCGGGAAAGTTGAGAGGAGTTACTCTTGAGGGAATAGGGAAAGAACATTTCAGGAAGAGGGGACAGTCTTTGTTTTGAAAGAACAAGGCCATCGGGAGATTCAGCGGGAGTTGCTTGAAAGATGGCAAGGACGGTACCTAATGATGCTTCAGGAGGAACAGTCAGCTCATCCAAGTCTGGAAGAAGGGATGGCTTGAGGGGTCGGTAGGGAGGGTTGCTGTAGGGAGGAGACTCCTGGACCTTGATGGACGGCCAAGCCCCAGAGGTGGGTGAACATGTGGGCGGAGGCAGAGGGCTACGTGTTGGGCCTTGAAACCATGAAAGGTTGCAGCGAGGGGCACTGCACCCCGCTCCCCCCCGCCCCAGCTCCCTGCACCCAGTATCTGAATGTAGGAAAGGATGAACACTCAAAGGCTAATCTCACATGCACACAAAACCATGGAACAACACCGTAATAAGAGAAAGTGTGTGTGGAAGCCCCGACCTTTGTATCTGGAGCTAAAGCACTTAGGTTCGAATCTTAGCTCTATCAACAGCTTTTCTGCCTCGGGCATCACTTCCCTGGGTTTCCATTTCCCCACCAGTGAAGTAGGGATAACAGGGAAGATTTAAACTGGTTAAGGCTGGGCACCTGGGCGCCTCAGTAGGTTAAGCATCCTGGCTCTTGGTTTTGGCTGAGGTCAGCCATCTCACAGTTCGTGAGTTCAAGCCCTGTGACCGGTTCTGTATTTGGCAGCACAGAGCCTGCTTGGAGTTCTCTCTCTTCCTCTCTCTCTGCCCCTCCCATGCATTCTCTGTCTCAAAATAAATAAACTCAAAAAAAAAGAAACTGGCTAAGGTATGTTAAGCGCTTACAAGTGTCTGTCACAAAGTAAGTGCCACATACACATGGAGGGGGGCGGGGGGAGGGAAATAGTTAGATGTGAGGCCCTCCTCCCATATCCTTGGATTCCCTAAGCCCCTGAGGGGCTGCAAGAGCCTACAGGAGCAAGAGAGGCTTCCAAAGTGGGCTGAATTTCCAGCCAAACTAGGAAGTGGTTGAGGTCTGACACCAGAAAACAAATGTCAAGGTAACGTTTTTTGCACCCAGGTTCTCAGGCCACTTCCGGTTCAGATCCACGGGCACACCCGTAGGCAGTTCTACTGCAGGAAGGCTAGTGCTGGTGGTCAGCCTGAATCAAAAGGAAGAAACCTGAGCGATTTTAAGGGAAATCAGACACGTGGAGCCACTTGGGACACCCTGCCCTGGAGACCCTCAAACTGTTCCCTTGGGACACCCAGGTAAAGATCTCAGGGGTCGCTGCCCGGAAACCCGACTAACCATCTTTGGAGATTGCGTTTTCTAGCGTTTGAAGTGCTCTGTCCGGAAGCTGTGTGATCCGGCCGGAGGAAAGCAGGTAGTAATTCACGACACCTCGGGGAAGCGCGCAAAGACGCGGCAAGACACCGCCCCCGGCTCCGCTCCGCGGTCGCTGGCGGACAGACAGGAGCGGGGGTGGCCCCGCCGTTCGCGAGCGCGGCCAGGCTGGGTGTCCGGCAGGGGCCGCTGCAGCGGGGCAGGTGGCCGGCCCGCCCCGCGGCCTCCACGGCCCGCCCCCCGCGTCAGGGCCGCCGCCGTTCCCGCCTCCGGCAGGTGCGTCTCCGCGCGGCCCGCGGGCTCGGCGGCCCGTCCTCCGCTCCCCGCCGAGGGTCCCAACCCAGCACCGACCGGAGCGGACTCGAAGCTCCGCCGGCCGGGGCCGGCCGGGGGGCGGTGCCGGCGGGCGCATGCGCGCTCCCCTCTTCCGGGGCCCACGACGGGTGGGAGGGGGAGGGGAGCGGAGCTCGCTTCTGCGGGAGGACCCCGGGAGGCTCCCCGGGCGGGGCCGCGGCCCGTGCGGAGCCCCGAGCCCGGTGGTGGCACAGCTCGCGGGCACCTGCCGCCCGAGAGACGAGGGAGGGGGCAGGAAGCGAGGTTCAAAGTCACTCGGCCGGATCAGGTGGGCCTGGCGGGCCCCTCTGTAGGGGGAGCCGCAGGGGGGCTCCGAGTGGAGCCAGTGTGGCCACTGCAGCAGCCCGGGTCGCAGATGATGGTGGCCTGGGCCAGACTGGGGTGTGAGATGTGAAAGGGAGAGGTCAGGTTCAAGGAGACGATGCCTTAAGGCTTTGCGTGGAGAAGGTGTGGGGAAGGTTCTGGAGCTCAGGCGGGGCTGTGTGAGGTGGGAGCGCCTGTTGGACATTGGAGGGGCGGATGGGAGACCCAGAGAGGTAGGAGGAAAATCTGGACAGTGTGGTGCCTGGAAACCAGAAGAAGCAAATGTTTCCTGTAGAAGTGATCAAATGGGTCAGAGGCTGGACGTGGCCAAGTAGGATCCGGACGACCATTGGGTTTAGCAAGGTGGATGGAGGTCACTGGTGGCCTTGACAAGAGCAATTGGTAGAGGGGTGAGGGAATAAGTGTGCTAGTGGGGACTGGTACATTGCACTTAACTCCTAGGGTTTCAGAAATTATTTGTGTTGGTTTTTGCAGTTCCTTTGCAATAGACTTAACGTATTTTAAATCAGTGTTTTTCTCTTGCCTTCCTGATGGAGCCTTCCATTTATAGTATTTTTCAGCATTGAAAAATACACAGGGAACAGAGAGACGTTGTTCTTTTCTTCTAATTCAGTAGGTGATTTCAAAAGTCTGGTTAAACAGGGAACTGCCATTCACCCAGAGGAATGTCAGTGTTTGGGGAACCGGTCCTGCACCCAGAAAGCTCCCAATGACTGTTTGATGAGTTAGTTTATTTTCTCCCCTGTGGTCTGTCTCCCACCCTGAAGATAAAAGGCAGAGTAATGGAGTTCTCCATTCTCCGACTCAGCACGGCCGTGGCCTGTGCTGCTTAGAGGAATTTGCTTTTACACTTGAACAGGGTCGTAAGCTTGTAGAAGGTAGACCACTCCGACCAGCCCCCCCCCCCCCGAAAAGCAGATAAATGTTGGCACAGAAGATGTTTCCAATAAATACTTTGTGGGAGTATCTTGAAAATAGTCTTGTGTTCTGAGCATTTCCAATCTGGGAAGTAAATTTCAGGTGGCACTGCTGTATTTAATCTCTAGTCTGCACATTCACTGAAAGATTTGCAGAACATCTTTTAAATTGACGGAAAACTTAGCAAAATGGTTCCTACGCTCATTAAAAACATCATGTGAGATGTTCACCAATAAAACAGGAAGCGGAGTGGGTTTTGTGAGACCAGAAATTATCTCACTGATTGACTACTTCAGATAGACAATGAAAAACTTGCATTCTGAGACGCCTGGATGGCTCAGTTGGCTAAGCGTCCGACTCTTGATT
Organism: Lynx rufus; assembly: GCF_022079265.1. Lineage (NCBI taxonomy): Eukaryota > Metazoa > Chordata > Mammalia > Carnivora > Felidae > Lynx > Lynx rufus. The sequence continues at coordinate 131,262,049 of NW_025814878.1, forward strand.
TTGGCTCAGGTCATGATCTCACGGTTTGTGAGTTCGAGCCCCATGTCATGTTCTGCGCTATCAGCTTCAGATTCTCTCTCCCACTTTCTCTGTCCCTCGCCTGCTAGTTCTCTCCCTCTCTTTCTCTCTCTCTCTCTCTCTCTCTCAAAATAAACATTTAAAAGAAGGAAAACTTAGACTTTACTAATAAATTGATAAGTTAGTACGATAAAAGATTTGCAATACAAAGAATATAGATGTTTAGAAAGTATTTTAATTGTATTATAGTCCTTGAGTGTATGTATACATGCATATATATGTGGGGGGGGGGGCATTTGGCATAATTCACATAAGAACTAAAGCTATCTTCCCAAGAAGTACTTGCTGATTGCATTTCCTGGGCAAAGAAAATAGAAACTAGTGATTTTTAGAAATATTGAAATATGATCAAGTAAAACTTTTTTCTACTTTATGATGATTATTATTAGAGAGAGAGAGAGAGAGAGAGAGAATCCCAAGCAAGCTCCATGTCCCATGTGGAACTCAACCTGGGAATGGATCCCAGGACTGTGGGATCATGACCTGAGCAGAAATCAAGATTCTCCCCTTCTGACCCTCCCCTGCTCACTCGGGCTCTCTCTTTCTCTCTCAAAATGAATAAACATTTTTTTTTAAGAAAAAATAGGGGAAAAAAATATTTGTTTTCATTTCATAGCTATTTAGTAGAAGACTCATCATTGAGACCCTTGTGCAAAAGAGCTACGGACAAAGCAGTATTCCCAGCTGCTTTAGGTTGATGCCTCTGTTGCTTGGATCTTATTTCCTTAAATTCTTTACAATGCTTAATGACTTTTAACAATGTTTATTTATTTTGAGAAAGCGAGAGAATCCCAAGCAGGCTTCCCACGGTCAGCACAGAGCCCGCCCAACGCAGGACTCCGTTCCACCAACCGTGAGATCGTGAAGCAAGCCGAAACCCACGGTTGGACGTTTAACCGACTGAGCCCCCCGGGCGCCTCAAATTCCTAGTGACTTTTAAAATCCTACCTTCATGTCTGAGAAAAAAAATAAGACCGTTTATTCAGAAGCTAGCTACATGTCTTTGACAAGAAGTAGGCGAGTGTTTCATCGTATGGACGAACCACAGTGTTTCTACCCCCTTTGTAAGCTGATGGACGTTGGGTTTGCTTCCATGTTTTTGTCCTGGCACCGTGTGATGGACCCTGGTGTTCTGCTGTTGAACATAAATAATTTCCTAGAACACCAACATCACACAAGGCCACCCTGTGACCGGCGGTGAAACAGGACGAAAACAAGACAGCTCAGTGATTAGGTCTGAACCCAGACAAAAACAAGCACGTCTCCCAAGCCACAAAAATGACAAAACATTCTCCTGTCCCGGCTGATACGAGGGACTGCAGCTTCTTGACCAGTCGTGGTGCCAGCCCCTTTTTCCTCATTGCCCCTTTTCGGTAAGATTCACTAAAATAACCAAGGCATCGTGTTCTCTGACCGCATCCGGTCCAGAACGCGGTCCCGCTTCCATCAACCCTGCTTGACCTTCCTAACACACGCCTCGATCCTGTAATAAATCCTTTCGAAGGCTGTTACTGAGACACCCCGGAGGTCTCCATGGTGTTTCTCTCTCCCCGCAACCTGCCCAGCTACAGGAGAGCACTCGCACCGTAAACAACATACAGAGGCAAGTATGGCGGGTCCCTGCTTCCCCTCTTGTCTCCGGACATCCTATTTCCCACCCCACCTCCAACTCTTTTCACTTACTAGTTGGGAATTCTTCCACGTTTTTAACGCAAATGCCAACGAGTACTGTGGTCCCGTAGTACTATGGTACCTCCTATCCCCTTTCTCTTACAAAACAGTATTTATATTCTGGAGACGTCTCTCCAGGTTAGAGAGGCTGTCTTGGGGCATCTGGTTGGGTCAGTTGGTAGAGCATCCAACTGTTGAACCCAGGTTGTGAATTCAAGCCCCCCATTGGCTATAGTGCTTACGTTAAAAAAAAAAAAAAAGGTTAGAGACAATGTCTTTATTCTTTTTTTTTTTTTTTTTTTTAACATGGGACATCTGCATACCGGACTGAGTTGTGGAATTAAATAGTCTGATTTGGCACTAACAGAGTTTTGAGCCTCATCTTTCAGACATTTATTTTTAACCTCTCCGAACATCCTCTGCTCCGCTGATACCGGCCCTCACTCTGAAGTCAGGGAGCTGTCTGCTTCTAAATATGGAATCAGCCAGCAAATCACCTGTGATCACTTGGTTCATTTGTGTGTTTTTAAAATTTTTTTAACTGTTTTAATTTATTTTTGAGACACAGAGAGACCGAGCATGAGCAGGGGAGGAGCAGAGAGAGAGAGGGAGACACAGAATCCGAAGCAGGCTCCAGGCTCCGAGCTGTCAGCACAGAGCCTGACGTGGGGCTCGAACTCACAGACTGTGAGATCATGACCTGAGCTGAAGTCAGACGTTCAGCCGACTGAGCCCCCCCAGGCGCCCCCATTTGTTTTTTTAAAAAAAAATTGTAGGAAACGACACATAACGTAACATTTAGCATCTTGGCCATTTTTAAGGGTACAGTTCAATAGTGTTCAGTAAGTACAGTCACGTTGTTACATAACCAATCTCCAGAACTCTCTTTATCTTACAAAACTGAAACCCTATACCCATTACTTTTATTTTTAAACTATTTTATAGTTCACATACAGGAAAATGAATGCTTTTTTCGTGTGGTGTTCTGTGGGTTTTGACAGACAACAATCGTAACCGCCACCATAATCAACTTGTAGGACAATTCCATCACCCCCCAAAATCCCCTTGTGCCCCTTTGTGTATTCACTCCTCCCTGCTCAGGTGACCATGACATATTTTCTGTCCCCATAGTTTTGTCCCTTCCAAAATGTCATATTGGTAGAATCGTACACACCTTCTTTTTTGTCAAGCTGCATGTTGTGACTGTGCCATTGTGTTTACTGAACTCATCCCCCATAGGTGGACAGTTCGGTTGTTTCCAGTCTCCTGCTGTTAGTCAAACTGATCTAAAGAACAACCCTACAGATTCATCATTTTGGATGTGGGCAGGTCTCACTGTTTTACAAATTTCCTCACTTGGGATTGCTAGGGCAAAGGGAAAAATGCACTTGTAATTTTTTTTTATATTTTATCTTTTATTTTTTAAAATTTACATCCAAATTAGTATATAGTGCAACCATGATTTCAGGAGTAGATTCCTTAGTGCCCCTGACCCATTTAGCCCATACCCCCTCCTACACCCCCTCCAGTAACCCTCTTGGTTCTCCATATTTATGAGTCTCTTATGCTTTGTCCCTCTCCCTGTTTTTATGTTATTTTTGTTTCCCTTCCCTTATGTTCATCTGTTTTGTCTCTTAAAGTCCTCATGTGAGTGAAGTCATATGATTTTTGTCTTTCTCTGACTGACTGATTTCGCTTAGCATAATACCCTCCAGTTCCATCCACGTCGTTGCAAATGGCAAGATTTCATTCTTTTTGATTGCCGAGTGATACTCCATTGTATCTATATACCACATCTTCTTTATCCATTCATCCATTGGACATTCGGGCTCTTTCCATCCTTTGGCTGTTGTTGATAGTGCTGCTATAAACATCGGGGTGCACGTGTCCCTTCGAAACAGCACACCTGCATCCCGTGCAGAAATGCCTAGTAGTGCAATTGCTGGGTTGTAAGGTTTTAGTTTTTTGAGGAACCTCCAGACTGTTTTCCAGAGTGGCTGCACCAGCTTGCCTTCCCAGCGCCTGTAATCTTGATAGGTTGTCTTCCAAAGGGATTATGAAGTTTTGGTAAATGTTTTTCTATTTTCTGGATCTACAGACTTCTTCATTCTGAGTCTATCCAACAGTTTGCCCTCTAGATAGAAGTCAGCCCTGTCAACTACCCTTTTGATGTCATTGATCTAAATATTGTCTTTCTCTGTGTCTGTTTCCCTTTTATACGTTTCCTCAGGGATGGATAAGAATTTACTAACTGTGCTTTAAGTCACAAGTTCCTTTGACCTGATGTCATCTTGATCCCATTCGTTGTCATAGTATGTGTCTTCCCTGCCTCGTTCTGTTCTCAGTTAGAGTTTACCTTCTCGTAGAAACTGTCTTTTGACCCAAAGTTGAGAAGACACACCTTTTTCTTACCTTTTCATACGTTTTAAAAAGCAGAAGAACTTGTTTTCTGAATGAATTCTCACATCTTACCCCTTCCCAAGCCTCTAGGGCAGCGGTTCTCAAACCGGAACATTCATCAGAATCACTTGGAGACAGACGGGGGCCCCACCTGCAAAGTTTCTGAATCAGTGGACCTGCGGTGGAGCCCCTGACTTTGCAATTTCTAGTAAGATCTCAGGTGCTACTGCTGGTCTGGGGACCCGTCTTTGAGAACCACTGCTCCAGGGCACCTGGAACAGCTTGAAAACACAGACTGAAAACCGTTGCTTTAGAGGATGCATTCCCCTCAAGATCTGTTACTAATGATTTTTGTCAAGGGCCTTCTTACTTTTATATACACGTGTAGAAATAGAAGTTGACTGTTTCTGTTTGTGTCTGTGTTTTTTTTTTCTGAAGCCCATCTCTGGAGTTAGGACTACAAAGAAAACCTGATGCAACCTCTTCAGATTGTCCCCTGTCGATTACTCTCCTGGCTGTATAGTGGACTGAAGTCTCCAGTCTCCACCAGAACCCGGATTTGCCCGACGATGGCTCGACCAAGTTCAAGTAGGTCTTTCTCAGCCTGCCACTCCTTTATCTCTGGTGGAATTTAAAGTACCTGAACGTTCCTACACTTTGAGGGGGTAATGTCTGTAGTGGAGTGGGTGCTGGGCAAGATTTTGGAGAAAGCCACACTGCCCTCCTGCCCTCAGGCAAGCCCCCTGCAGGTCACAATCTGGGATCATCTCTTAGTAGGTCAAGTGCAAGCCCATTGAAGACATTTTATTGCTTCTCCCAGAATGTTTGCATTCAAGCTTCTCACATAAGATTTGCATTTAAATTTTTTTTAATGTTTGTTTTTGAGAGAGAGGGGAGGGGAGAGGCAGAGAGAGAGAGAGACAGAGAGAATCCTAAGCAGGCTCCCAGCTGCCAGCGCAAAGCCCAACATGGGGCTCAAACCCACAAACTGTGAGATCGTGACTTGAGCTGAAGTCATATGCTCAACTAACTGAGCCACCCGGGCGCCCTGATTTGTACTTTAAAATCCTCACCTCTCAGCAGGAGGGGAAAGCAGGAGACTGTCCTACAGGGTAATGTGGAGTAGATTTTCTACTTCAGAGATAAGATTAAAAAAAAATTTTTTTTTAATGTGTGTTTTTGAGAGAGAGAGAGAGAGAAGGGAGAGTGCGAGTGGGGGAGGGGCAGAGAGAGAGGGAGACACAGAATCCCAAGCAGGCTCCAGGCTCCCAGCTGTCAGCCCAGAGCCTGATGCGGGGCTCAAACCCACGAACCATGAGATCATGACCTGAGCGGAAGTCGGACACTCAACCGACTCAGCCACCCAGGCACCCCTTAATAACGACTTTTTTTTAAGTTTACTTATTGATTTTGAGAGAGAGAGCAAGCTGGGGAGGGGCAGACAGAGAGAGAGAGAGAGAGAGAGGGAGAGAGTTACAGGCAGGTTCCGTGATGGCAGCACAGAGCCCGATGTGGGGCTCCATCTCATGAACTGTGAGATCACGGCCTGAGTTGAAATCAAGAGTTGGACGCTTAACCAAGTGAGCCACCCAGGCGCCCCGAGGTAGGATTTGTCTGCAGGGAGTATAGAGTCTAACAGATTTATATACTAAAAGGACCTTGGATGAGCCTGTTCAAGAGTGCTGAATCCAGGGTGGCATTGAAAGGCCAAGCTGACCTCTTTTTGCCTCATTTTCAACTTCTGGATTTTTCTAATCCTGCAAGTGTGCTCAGACATAACGGCCCCTGCTTCTGTTTGCCCACCCTCAGAAATAAAAAAAAAAAAAAGAAAAACCCAATCCCTTGGTGCTCCTGGCTGTGGAGAACAGGGCAGGCTGCTAGAGGCTGTAGTGAGACCCACGGTTGTGCCTGGCTTCTGCCCAGAGCGGGCCGTCTGGGTTTGGAAGTGCAAAGTGTCCTGCTGTGTTTTCCTACGGTAGTTAGGAAATGTTCTTTTCTTGTCTTCTTTTCTTTTCTTTTCTTTTCTTTTCTTTTCTTTTCTTTTCTTTTCTTTTCTTTTCTTTCCTCTTCTCTTCTCTTCTTTTTTCTTTTCTTTTCTCCTCCTCCTTTTTCTTCTTTTAGGATTTCACACCACATTAACAGTATTATATCTTACATCCTGTTTTCCAAGAACCAAACCTAAGTTGCCCTTTTTGTTTCTAGACATTGCTTTTAAAGTGGGACCTTTTAAAGGAGTCACTTGGACCTGGGATCTTTTCATCAGTGGGATAACAAGAGTTTACATTTCAGGTGAAAAAGACTCTTAGGGCTGGGGAAAGTTTTATGGGCGAACTTTGAAGTCCTTGAGGATCTTTGTAGGGTTTGAACCCAGGAGTCGCACAAATGGCCCCGAGTAAAATACTTGCCCGTTTTCTTATGAAGCATCTTGTTCTTTCAGGGGATTAGATCAGACTGCAAACCCCAATCTACCCAGACGGGGTTCCTTTTCTCCTGGTTGGTCAGCTTTAGTGGGCTTCATTTCTCACGGTGGTCTATCTCCCAAAGGGACGTGAGCGTGGGCTGAGCTTTGGTGTGGTTGGCAAGTGGTTGGGCTGGTCATACCCCAGGAACAGTGTGCCAGCACCATCTTCAGTCCTTTGAGATTTGTGCTGCCAGAAACGTGGTCCCGGAGAAGCTTCAGGAATGTGGTAGGAGAGGGAGTAGTGAGCCTCTGCGTCTTTGCTTCTGAGAGTCTGTTTTCACTCCCTGTGCATTCTTACCAGCAGCCGGAGAGGAAGGGACGGGGAGGGCAGGTTGGGTCTTTATTGAGATTCTCACCCTGGGCCAGGCGTGGAGGTGACTCTGGGCTTGTAAGGGAGGCGTCGTGGATGTATGAGAAACCAGCAGGATCTGTCTTCCCAGCCTGGGGCACAGAATGAAGCCACATTCCTTTCATGTCTAAGTTCATTGTCTCTCCGCCCCCATCCTGCTATCCTTTCTCCTTTCTCCCATCCTCCTGTCATGGGCGCCATCAGGGGATGCTCATCCCGTCCAGGGGTCAACCTTGGTCACCACTGCCTCCAGCAGGAGACCAGAAAACCTTCTGTCTGCATCCGCTGAAGAACTCGTTTGCTCTTTTGCGAGAATCTGCAGAGCAGGAGCCCAGGTTAGCCACTCCCAGAAGACGTCAGTGTCAAGGGGCCACAAGCAGTGTTGGTCCGGCTTTTGCTTCTCCAGCGGGAGGGCAGAAGGGGGACTTTCTCTTCTCCTGGCAGCTTGTGCTCAGCTCTGCACCGCTTGGGCCCGGCCTCCGGGGGCCCCAGCACCACTCAATGGCGTCACCAAGTCATTCTTAACCAGGGACAAGGACATTTATTGCAAGGGCGGACTCTCCCTTGTGGTCCACGCACGGTGCTTGGTGCGGAGCCTGGGGCGTGGTGCGCCCTCACTGAAGGACGGTTGCTGCTGCCTCTGTTGGTCAGAGCTGGAGAGGGAGAAGGCCTGGAGGTACAGAACAAGGCCCCCCATCCCAGACAGTGAGCCAGCTGTAGTCTGTGACCTGCTCTCCGGTTATGCTCCGGGTTCACCTGCTTTTTGTGACCCCAAGTCCCTGGTGATGTCTTGCTGAAAGATCCAACTGTTGCTTGAGTTGTAAAGAACGTTGTCCAGGTTTGGAGCTGAGCATCTGTTCACAGGGGAGGGAGCCTCACCCTCAGCTTGTAATGATGCCGAGGGGACGCTGCAATTAGCAAGATCCCCAAAGGGAAGGGGATTTGGGGAGGAAGGGGTCCAGTGGGCCTGAGGTGAACCCTCCTACACTAGCTTGTTTTTACTGTTAGGAAGGAGGATGCGTCCCATCCATTAGGTGCTAAAAACCCCTGCGAGAGCCTGCTCTGGGGAAGGCAGTACTGTGCACATCAAACAGCTAGGGCCGCAGAGGCCACTTGTTTGCATCGGATCTCACAGGTGGATGGATGGGAGGCAGAGCTGAGATCGGAAGCCAGTGTCATGTGCCTGAAGCCCCTACTTTGTTTTTTTTTCCTTAAGTTTATCTATTTGGAGAGAGACAGAGCATGCCTGTGGGGGAGGGGCAGAGAGAGAGAGAGAAGGAGAGAGAGAATCCGAGCAGACAACGCAGAGCCTGATGCAGGGCTGGAACCCACGAACCCGTGAGATCCTGCCCTGAGCCAAAATCAAGAGTCAGACGCTCAACCGGCTGAGCCAGCCAGGCTCCTGCCCCTGCTTCTTAAGCCGCTGTCCGGTCTCACATCAGGCCACACGGGTGGCATCTTCGTGGCATCGGAATGATTTTTTATTTGGGTATCCTAAAATATAATTTCACGCAAGGTCAAGTCAAAATATGAACGATTGATACAGAATATAAATGTCCAAACGGTACGGTGGATTTATAAAGATTTTATGCTCTCTTTAGGTATGGCTGATTTTCGGAAGTTTTTTGCAAAAGCAAAGCACATAGTCATCATTTCGGGGGCTGGCGTTAGTGCTGAGAGTGGGGTTCCGACCTTCAGAGGAGCTGGGGGCTATTGGAGAACATGGCAAGCTCAGGTGAGTGATGTTTCCAGAATACCGAGAGGTTCTACTGAAGGAAGCACAGTTGGACTCAGAGCCTGATGCCTGGCCCAGAGGGAAAAAAGATTTGAAATTGACCATGACTCTTGTCCTTATTCGTTTCGGCCTCAACACAAAGTCTGTATGATTAGGGTCTCAGGCATAAGCAAAGCAGCCACTTTCCTTGCTTTCTAGATACGTACAGATCGCATTTATTCGTGTAACAATTTCGATTTCTTCTCTAACTTAAAGTGGAGTCAGAAAAGTCGTGCTAAGCATAGCTCATTACTTTTCTATAGATCTTGAAATTAAGTATTAACACAGTTCTTAAGTGTATTTATTTATTTTGAGAGAGACAGAGGCAGCACGAGTGAGGGAGGGGCAAGGAAAGAAGGGGAGAGAGAGAATCCAAAGCAGGCTCCGCACTGTCAGTTCATAACCCGACGTGGGGCTGGAACTCACGAACCGTGAGATCATGACTTGAGCTGAAACCAAGAGTCAGATGCTTAACTGACTGAGCCACCCAGGCACCCCAAGTATTACAAATTTTTAAAGTTCCTGTGAACTTTCATGTTTGAAACCAAAGTTGCAGTTTTGAAGGCTTAGGGCTCGACGTTTAAAAACTTTATACGGGGGCGCCTGGGTGGCTCAGTCGGTTAAGCGTCCGACTTCAGCTCAGGTCACGATCTCGTGGTCCGTGAGTTCGAGCCCCGTGTTGGCCTCTGGGCTGATGGCTCGGAGCCTGGAGCCTGCTTCCGATTCTGTGTCTCCCTCTCTCTCTGCCTTTCCACCATTCATGCTCTGTCTCTCTCTGTCTCGAAAATAAATCAAAACATTAAAAAAAAAAAAACTTTATACGAAGGCCATTAGAATGGAAACTCTATGGGCATGGACTTTTTAAAAACAGACTTGTGGGGCGCCTGGGTGGCGCAGTCGGTTAAGCGTCCGACTTCAGCCAGGTCACGATCTCGCGGTCCGGGAGTTTGAGCCCCGCGTCAGGCTCTGGGCTGATGGCTCGGAGCCTGGAGCCTGTTTCCGATTCTGTGTCTCCCTCTCTCTCTGCCCCTCCCCTGTTCATGCTCTGTCTCTCTCTGTCCCAAAAATAAATAAACGTTGAAAAAAAAAAAATTTAAAAACAGACTTGTATTATGGTGTAATATACAGGTGACCCTCAAACCACACAGGTTTGAATTGTGCAGGTCCACCTACGTGGGGATGTTTTTTACACATAGTGTAAAACTTTTTAGAGATTTGCGACAGTTTGAAAAAACTCTCACATGAGCCCCGTAACCTAGAAATTTCTAAAAATCGAAGACAAAGTTAGGCATGTCGTGAATGCATAAAATACATGTGGGTTCTAGTCTGTCTTTTATCATTTACTACCATGCAAATTTATTGCAAAAAGTTAAAATTTGCCAGAACTTAGGCACGCAAATGCAGAGCCTGTATGGTGCCATTCGTAGTCTAGAGCAAGGTAAACACATGTGAAGATACAGTGTTAAATCATAACTACGTAAAACTAACTGTAGTGCACACGATACCTCTGTAGTGATTTCGTAGCCACGTCCTGTGGCTGTTGCCGTGAGCTCACGTGTTGCGAGTATCTGCTTAAAATATGGTGTGACACAGGATGTCTGGGTGGCCCAGTTGGTTAAGTGATCAACTCTTGATTTTGGCTCAGGTCACGATCTCACAGTTCGTGGGTTCGAGCCCCCTGTTGGGCTCTGCACCGACGGCACGGAGCCTGCTTGGGACTCACTCTCTCTCTCTCTCTCTCTCTCTCTGCCCCTCCCCCACTCATGCTCTGTCTCTCCCTGTATCAAAAATAAATAAAACATTAAAAAATTTTTAAAGGAAAGAAAAAATAAATCATGAAGCCATTGCTGTAGCTATACCAGCAGACGCAAAAACCTTGCACTTTGGATGAAATATGTTTGTATCTCGTATTGAAAATGCAGCTTTAGGGCGCCTGGGTGGCTCAGTCAGTTAAGCCTCTGACTCTTGATCTCAGCTAGGTCACGATCTCACAGTTTGTGGGTTTGAGCCCCGCCATCGGGCTCCACGCTGACAGTGCGAAGCCTGCTTCGGATTCTCTCTCTCTCCCCCCCTCTCTCTGCCCCTCACCCGCTCGTGCTTGCTCGCTCTCAAAAATAAATACATAAACATTAAAAGAAAAAAAAAGAAAACGCAGCTTCTATACGGTTTCAGGATTGCCGTAAGAAAGGCATACCTGTATTCTATGACAACTTAGAGCACAAAGAAAGCAAAGGACCTAAAGCTGGAGACTTTAGTGCAGGAGATGGTTTGATAACCTCAGAAAGAGGTTTGGCTTTAAAAAATGCCAAGGTCGGGGTGCCTGGGTGGCTCGGTTGAGCGTCCACCTTGGGCCTATGTCATGATCTCAGGGTTCGTGAGTTCGAGCCCTGCATCAGGCTCTGTGCTGACAGCTCAGAGACTGGAGCCTGCTTTGGATTCTGTCTCCCTCTCTCTCTGCCCCTCCCCACTCACATTCTGTCTCTCTCTCAAAAATAAATTAACGGAAGCAGCTTCTGTCCACCAAGAGGCAGCAGACAAGTTCCCGGATGCCGTTAAGAGAATCATTGAGGAGAAAGGATGTCTGCCCAAACAGGTTTTTAACATAGACAAAAGTGCCCTATTCGAGGGGAAAAAATGCTACAAAAAACATTTACTAGTAAGAAAGAGAAGTGATCGCCAGGATTTAAGGCCAGAAGGGATAAGCTAACTCTATGGTTTTGTACAAACGCAGTCGGGTTTCTGATCAGACAGCCCTTCTCTAGAGAGCCGCTAACCCCCAAGTTCTGAAGGGAGAATATAAACGTTTTCCTGTCTTTATCTTGTACAAGAAGAAGGCCTGGACACCAAGAATCCTTTTTCTGGGTGGGTCCCTGGTGAAGTATCTTTGATTTCAGACGGTACCCCGTCCCAGAACCCTGTGAGTTCAACACCGAAGACTTCAAACTGATCTCCTCACCTCCAAACACAGCGTCTCTAATTTAGCCTCTAGATCAGGGGTCAGAAGGACCTTTAATGCTCACTACACACGGTGTCCTATGGAAAGGATTGTCAACGCTGTGGAAGGGAACCCCAACAGAGAGCGCCACGGAAGTCTGGAAGGATTTCACCAGTGAAGGTGCCATCGTCATTACAGAAAAAAGCCGCGAGAGCCGCCAAGCCCGAAACAATAAATTCCTGTTGGAGAAAAGTCCAGACGTTGTGTGTGACTTCTTGGGATTTATCACGCAGCCCTTCGGGGAAACCATGAGAAAGATTATGGGTCTGGCAAAAATGGCGGAGGGGCGGGAGGGAGGTGAAGGGTTTTAAGATCTGGATCTTGGAGAAATTCGAGCGCTAACAGACACACGCCAGAGGCACCCACAGGAGTCGACGTGATGGAGACGAGAGCCTCGGAACCAGTGCCAGACAATGAGGAAGAAGATGCAAAAGCAGCACAGGAGACAAACTGGTGTTAGACGCGAGGGGCGGAGAGAGGGAGAGGGAGGATCCCAAGCAGGCTCAGCGCCATCAGCATCGAGCCGGATGTGGGACTTGAACTCACCAACCATGAGACCATGACCTGAGCTGAGATCACGAGTTGGACGCTCTACCAGCTGAGCTACCCAGGCGCCCCTTGACTTCTTTTACAAGACGGACTTGGGCACTGTCCCTAAAGCGAATGGTGGAGGAAGAATTGGTTCCGTATGGAACCATTTTGAGAGAAATGAAAAGGCAAAAAAGTTGGGCAGAGATTACGATGTATTTCTGTGAACTCACACCCAGTGTGCCTGCCTCTCCGGCCTCCCCTTCCACCTCCCCCTCCGCTCCCTCCTCTGATGCCGCTGGGACAGCAAGACCCCCCCACCCCGTCCTCCTCCCCTGCCCCAGCCTTCTGGAAGGCAAGGAGGATGGAGACTTTATGATGACCCGCTTCCACTTAGTGAATAATAAATAACCATGGCGCCACACAGTTGATAAGCCGGCCCATCGTGCATGCGTGTGTCTTCGTGTGAGAACCTCATAACCGTAGGGCTCAGACCATAGGAGGTGTCTTGTGTCATCCCCGTTACCACCCAAGAATTCATCGTGTACGGCATCCTGTGTTCACCTGCATGGAAGTGCATCGCCCACCCGTACGGAGGCATAAAGTGAGTGATAGTTAACATGAGGTTCATAAGGTGTTAGTTTTCTCACGGTTCTCGAACGTTGCTTTCAAAGAATTACGGTACACTACAGTGAGTGTCTCTTACAATTTGAGAAACTGTGTATCAACCTATCATCACAGGCAAGTGGTTATTTTTTTAAGTGTTTCTAACACTGTGTTAGGAATATGATTGTGATACCGTATGCCGTAAAGACATTATAACCACTCACCCAGTGTATGGGCTAGCTACCGCGGAGCAATCGTATCCATTTCAGTCATTGCTGCTGCTTCGTTACTGACGTATGAATTGTGTTATGTGTGAATAAATACGAACTTTTCACATTGCCTTTTACGTGTTTTTTAATGTTTATTCATTTTGAGAGAGAGAGAGAGAGTGTGTGTGCACACGAGCGGGGGAAGGGGAGAGAATCTCAAGCAGGCTTCACGCCTAGCATGGAGTCCAGTGTAGGGCTCCATCTCAGGACCATGAGATCATGACCTGAGCTCAGATCAAGAGTCTGATGCCTTAACCAACTGAGCCGCCCCAGTGCCCCTCTTTTATTTTTTGATGTCTACCGTTAGTAATACATAGAGCATCTATAGTGTTTTGTATCATATATAAGAATATTGATGTAGATACTGACAGGTGATTCGCGTTGTGAATGGACAATGTACTTTGGGTATCGATACGTACAGTACTGTAAATGTATTTGCTCTCCCTTAGGATTTTCTTAATAGCATTTTCTTTTTTCTAGCATACCTTCTTGTAAGAATACATTATGCAATACACGTAACATGCAGAATGTGTGTTAATTGCCTGTTTATTTTATCAGTAAGGCTTCCAGTCAACAGTAGGCTGTTAGTAGTTAAGTTTGGGGGAATCAAAAGTTATACGCAAGATTTTTTACTGCACAGAGGTCTCTGCCCTTTACCCCCACGTTGTTCAGGGGTCAACTGTACGTACAATAAAATTCACCAGTCTGAAGCGTGCCATTTAATGAGTTTTGGCAAGTGTGTCCCGTAGCGTAGCCATGACCGTGATCATGGGCCCGGACTATAACTTCAGGCCTTTTGCAGTCAGCCTCCTGCTCTCCCCCTGGCTCAGGAAATCCCAAGTTTTGGAGGGCAGGAAGTTTTGTCTGCCCTTTTCTTTTTTTTTTTTAATATTTATTTATTTATTTATTTTGAGAGAGAGAGAGAGAGGGAGAGTGTGAGTGGGGGAGGGGCAGAGAGCTAGAGAACACAAGGGGGGGGGCGGTGGTGGGTGGAGACAGAGGCTCTAAAGCAGGCTCCCCGCTGACAGCAGAGAGCCCAACGCAGGGGGCTCAAACTCACGAACCTGGAGATCATGACCTGAGCTGAAATCAGACGCTGAACCCCCCAGGTTCAGGTTCAGACCGAGCCCCCCAGGCACCCTGTCTGGTTTACGCATTGCTCTATCCCCGGCTCCCGGGACTCTGGCACACGTGAGTGCTTGGTAGACTTCCGTTGGGTGAATGGAGGCCATCGTGCATAGTTACTTCAGTGCACGAATTCCACATGTCGTAGGTAGTTTCTTGTTAAATGAAGGGCTGATGAAGCTGCCTTTCCTGCCCTATCACATGCCCCCGGCTGGCAGATGTTCAGGATGTTCCGTCACCTCTCTGCTGCCCTCCAGGTGAGCCCGTGGCTGTAGCTGTGGGGATCGTTGCCGTAAGGATGAAGGAGTGGGGGAAGGAGGGCAGAGGGCCATTAGGGTCCCGGAAGAAAGAGGAGGCTCAGAAAGCAGCCGCTGAAGCAGAGAGGCAGGGGGTGGGGGGGCTCGGAGGGTCTCGGGGTGCTTTGAGAGGAGAGGATAGTCAGAAGTGTCAAAACAGCTCAGGGTTTGTGGGGAGGTACAGGGTGGATGTCGATGATCCACGGCGTAGATGTTTGTTCCCCATTCGCTCCCCAAGTGAAGGCTGACACTATTAGCAGGTGGAAGAGCGACCTTCGAAGGTAAAACGAAAGGCAGAACACCACCACCACCGCAATGAAGATCTAGAATGTTTCCGTCATTGCCAGAGGCTCCCTTTTGCCCTTTCCTCATAGGCTCGCAGCCCCAGACAATGATTACCCTTCTCTCTTTCACGGTAGATGAGACTTTTCTCTCCTAGAAGAGGAATCGTACTTTAAAAATATATTTTTATATATTCTGTTAATATGTGCACTGTTTCTTTTTTTTTTTGAAGTTTATTTATTTGGAGAGTGAGAGTGGGAGAATGAGGGAGGAAGAGAGAGAAGGAGAGAATCCCAAGCAGGCCCCGCATTGTCAGCCCAGAGCCCGATGCAGGGCTCGAGCTCATGAACCTGCGATCATGAGATGGTGACCTGAGCCGAAACCAAGCATCAGATGCTTGACCAACTGAGCCCCCGAGGCGCCCCTGTTCTTTCTGTGTGTAGTTGTGTGTGTGTGTGCGGAGCCATAATTATAGTTATAAAAAACTGAGTTTGTCAACTGTGGCCATGATCAATTGGGCATTTTGTATTTCACTTTTTTTCCTGCATCAATGAAAGGGACCTCATACGTTTTGGGACTCCATGAAAAGAGTAGATTCAACCTGAATTACTTTCTTGCATAATATTGCTTTACTTCCTGGTCATAATTTACTCGAGTGGAAAATGGGACAGGTTGCATTATCCCTGCCTTGGAAGTGGGGAAATGAAAAGCAGTTTCTCCAAGGTCCCTTGTTGGTCCCAGGATTAGGACGGAGGCTGGCGCCCAGGCCCCTGTGCCCCGTCCCCCACACCGCGTGGGCCTAAGGCGGATGTGTTCCAGCTCGCTCCCCCCGGAAGCCGCCTGCCTCCACGTTCCAGAGCCTTAGTGCACCCTTCCTTCTCTGACTCGTGTCTCCTGTCTCACCCCCAGGACCTGGCCACCCCTCAGGCCTTTGCGCGAAACCCATCCCTGGTGTGGGAGTTCTACCACTACCGGCGGGAGGTGATGCTGAGCAAGGAACCGAACCCCGGGCACCTCGCCATCGCTGAATGTGAGGCCCGGCTGCGTGGGCAGGGCCGCCGGCTTGTGGTCATCACTCAAAACATCGATGAGCTGCACCGCAAGGCTGGCACCAAGAACCTTCTGGAAATCCACGGTGAGGCGCCCTCGCGTGGGGAGGGGAACCAGACTTCAAAACATGCGTCCTGCCATTTCCCACCTGGACCCACCGAACCACACAGTCTGTACTTTGACAGACACCCAGGCGTCTGGTGTGCGGGTCACGCGGCAGAGACGCGAGTGCCCAGGGAGGCTGGCGGGAAAAGGGAAGTGTGGGCCATCGAACAACTTACGGCTTTGGCAGGAGCCGCCCGGGAAGACTCTGGCATTCCTGGGGGTGGCCGTTTCCTTTCCCCGCCTCCCCAGCTGGCCTGTCCCCTGAGGCTGAGCCTCTGCCCAGCTCTCAACAGATCAGTGACCAAGCCCGCCAGGTTTGTGACACCTGTGGAGTTTGTCTTACGTCCCGCTGGCTTCCCTCTGCCCTTGATGACACCGTCTCCCTCACGTCCTCTTTAATCCTCTCCCTCCTTTGAGCTCACCAAAAATCTCGTAAACTCAGACAGTTTCACATTTCATTCATACAAGAGCATAATCCCAAGGGCATTTGTATGTAAGAGTCTACAAAACTTCCATCCCAAGCAACGCATTGCTAATTGTGGAATTTCCAGCAGTGGTGACCCAGGGGGGAATGTGGCTGGTTTCCTTGGGTATGCAGTGAAGTTGCCTATTTTTGCCTGGGATAACGGAAACCGAGCACTGTTCACTTGGGTCCCGTCCCTCTTTTGTGCCCTGGCCATAGTCAGCCACCTGCTGACCCAGTGTCTTGTTGGCACCTTCTCCTGCTGGGTCTGGGCCACTGTCCATGTGGCTCGTCTCGTTTCTTTACACTATCAGAATGCAGGCGGTGTCTCTTGCCATGTATAAATGTGTCAGATGGGGGTGTTAACACCTGTCTTGGTTGTTTGAAGGATTAAATAAGACGATATGTACATATCATTAGTTGGGACTTACGGGGTTGCAAGCGATAAGAACTCTCTTCTAATTTAGGTAAAAACAGGTGCGCCTGGGTGGCTCAGTTGGTTGAGCAGCCAACTTCGGCTCAGGTGATGATCTCACGGTTCGTGAGTTCGAGCCCTGCGTTGGGCTCTGTGCTGACCATTCAGAGCCTGGAGCCTGCTTCGGATTCTGGGTCCCCCTTCTCTCTCTGCCCCTTCCCTGCTCACACTCTGTCTCTTTCTCTCTCTCTCTGCCTCTCTCTCTCTCTCTCTCAAAAATAAACATTCAAAAAAAATTCTGATTTAGGTAAAAAAAAAGAAAGCCCCTTCTTTCATCAAACTAAAGATGCCACCAATTTTTAACATGTATCGTGTTTTCAGTGTGACCCTCGCAAAGGAAACAGTCTGCCTAAGCCATCATATTTTATTATCCCTGAGCATTGTTATTTTGCACTTATCGAAATGGCCTACGAAAACTTACATAGACACAGATTTTTAGAAGCCGTATCACCCTTGCACATATAAAAAACAGTGAAATGTAAAAATGCACATATGAAAATGAGTGAAATAAAGTGGTTAAGATACTTCTCACGTTCCGACTCTTTCGAATCACTTCTGAATGACTCCAAGGCGTCAGTGTTTTCCAGGCGTGTTTTCCACGCATTTCCTAAAAGGCTGCTCCCCGCTCGTCTCCGGGTTCCCCTCCAAGCTGCTGACGCACATCCTGGAAGTCTGATATTGGGCCTTCCTGGGTCGACACTAACAGGTGTCGGGGGGAATGTTCTAGACAACAACCCGAACTCGTTTTCTTCCCCCAAATGGCCCTTTGGTGGTTTGTGGGCTGAAACATCCAGGGCTGGCCCTTGCCCCAGCAGTCCCTGGGGAATAACAGCCATGTCCCCACACGTTTCAGCCATCATCGTTCTCCTGTAACAGGTGTGCCAGCTCTGACAGCCTGTAACAGGCTCTGTTCTCCTGTAACAGGCTCTGACGGCCGCCTCACATCTGTCCTCCCGCCGGGGAGCGGTCGTAGGACACATGCGATTTCAGAGATACGAACGTGGGGGAGAATGGCCTTGCCGAAACTGACAAAGTAGGGATGTTGTCTCACAGAACCCGGGAGTCCTGGGTTGGAGTTGATGTCGTGAGCAACAGTCTCTTCTTGCTCTGCCCCCCCCCCCAGCTTTGTTGACTCTTTGAATAAAACCTCACTTCTCCCCGTGCATGCGGTCTGCCTCCGTGCGCCAGGCCAGTGAAGGGAGCTGTTGGCCGCTCTGGGCACCTTGCTTGGGTCACATACCTCCCTGTGACCGAAGGCCATTGCCAGAGGATTACGGTACTGTGATTGGACCAGTCGGGGGCGTGAGCCTAAGCTTGTATTTGGGGATGGGATTGACAGCTCCACCCACTCGGGATAGAGGAGAGATGGCTCCCCGAGGAAGGAATACTGGGCAGAATGGAGCAGTGGACGTCCACTCTGGCGCGGGGTGAACATTTAGTGAATCGTGGTCACCGTCGTTGCTTTAGCTCAATAAATGGGTTGCTAGTTTTAACAATTACTTGCTTCATTTGTTAGTTGCTTATGTATTTACTGAGCTGCTTTTGTAGAAAGACTCAAGATTTGTTGAGTCGACGGTAGGATTTTGCCAATACATCCAGCGTTTTGAGCCTTCGTCAGTCATGTACCTAGTAAACCGCGCCCTTGGGTTTACACTGGCTTCATGTACCCTACTGACCACCTTCAAGTCCGCCTCAACATCAGGATCATTTGAGAGCTCCTTAATCATGCCGTAAGTCATTTTATCTGTCTCTCTCCCTTCCAGATTACAAAATCCAGGAGGCAGATGTCCGTGGCTCAGTAGAACTGCGTGCCTTTGGATTTCCCTTGACACCTAGGGCAGGCCCGTTTGTTGAAATGAACGAATAAAAACTAAATTCTGTTGTACCTCTTTAGACATGGAGACAATTCCTTCTAATTATGCTAAATTCCGGTCTTGTTTAACTTGTGTTTTTCAGGTAGCTTATTTAAAACCCGATGTACCTCTTGTGGAGTTGTGGCGGAGAATTACAAGAGTCCCATTTGTCCAGCTTTATTGGGAAAAGGGTAATGACACTGCTCTACGGAATGAGTGTACTTTGTTTTCTCTTTTAAGTTGAACATAAACGGAAGGAAATTGAACAGTAGCCTAAGATTCCTGTGGATAGTTAGGAGAAATGAGACTAGATTACAGTACAGCCATAGGATAAAAGAACTATTTTGCTCAAAATTTACAATGCTAAGTGAAAACCACAGGACCTAACTCTTATCTAATACAATCCAAACTTCATATTTAAACACATGCACGTACACACACACACACACACACACACTCATGCAAACACACGCACACCCCATGTGGGTATACCTGGTATATAGAGATAACAGACCAGAAGAAAAGACAACAAAATATTAACAGTGATTATCAAGAATAGTGGGGTTATGGGTGATTTTGATTAGTTCTTTATATCTCTCTGGAGTTTTTCTAACATTTCTGTGATGAGCATGTACTGTTATAACTAAGGGAAAAAAATAAGACTAGACTTGAAATATTGAGAAAAAATTTACCTGGCCATTTAAAAAAATTAAAAAAAATTTTTTTTAGTGTTTATTTACTTTTGAGAGAAAGAGAGAGACAGAGGTGTGAGCAGGGGAGGGGCAGAGAGAGGGAGACACAGAATCCAAAGCAGGCTCCAGGCTCTGAGCTGTCAGCACAGAGCCTGATACGGGGCTCGAACTCACAAGCCTTAAGATCATGACGTGAGCTGAAGTTGGACGCTTCACCAACTGAGCCACCCAGATGCCTCTTACCTGGCCATTTTAAATCAGGATAAATTATATAGGTAATATATGAATCCAGTATCCTCCCAGAGGATTCCAATGATGATGTATACAGTGCATATCAGGAAGCTCCCCTTAACATCCTGGTGGCTCCGCCCCCTCCCCACATGCAAATTCCCTTTTCTGACATAAAATCACTGGTTGTTAACTGTTTGGTGTCTGCCCTTCCAGTACCCTTCTAAGTCAGCTTGTATTAACTATGAGTTTGGGAGCTGTATACCGCCAGGCGAATATACAGACTTACGTTATGTTTTCTGTCCTTGATTATACCAATGTCATTGTTTCTTTACTAACATCACTTACTCCAGGGCTCCAGAACCTGAAGCTCAGGATGCCAGAATCCCAGTGGAGAAACTTCCCCGGTGGGTAAAAATCTCTGATCCGTATTTGGTTTTCCAGATGGAAATAAAAAAAAAAAAACAATCAAAATCTAAGTTCATTTGCTGAGATGCCTCTTAAGTGCACAAATGCAGACGGACAGGGGCCAAAGGTTGAAGGTGAACCACCCCAGGGCTAGGAGAACCACTCCCTTCCCGTCCCTGTTTTGCTTTGCACTGTCCCTTTTTGCTTTGCACCGTGGTGGGAAAATTTGAGGCCTGGAAAGTTTCTGGAGCTGTTATGCCCCAGCTGCTTACATGGTGCTTACGAAGCGTAGAGGTGGACGTCTTGTGAAAATGTTAGCTGGTATCATCTTCATTCTCCTCCTTGTTGTGTGTTATTAGCCCAGGGCAAAGGAGGCAGTAAAAGGTCTTGCAAAAGTGAAATTATAGGACCAAACGGGATTTTTGCAGATAAAAAAAAAAAAAAATAAGAAAAGCCCTAGAGAAAGATTTTTGTGTCGGTTTTTCAAAAGCAGAGGTTACAACGGCATTTCCCAAAGTGTTCTTAGAACACTCGATCCATGTGATGTTGATGGACGTTACTTAAGAAATGATGTTATGTGTTCAAATAAATATGGAAACCGTAGAGTAAACAAATTTGAAGTATGTTTGCTTTACTGCAGGACTTCTCAGAGCATTTAATACACCAGAGTACACTGTTCTTTAAAGAATAGTTATAATTTGTGAATATTTCACTAGTTTATTTAACCACAGAACCCTATTTGTTATTCTTTTCAACGTTTTTTAATTTAAGTGTTTTATTTACTTATTTTGAGAAGACAGAGAAAGGATGAGAGTGAGTGGGGGAGGGGCAGAAAGAGAGGGAGAAAGAGGATCCCAAGCAGGCTCTGTGCTCTTAGTGTGGGAGCCTGACTCGGGGCTCGATGCCATGACCCTGAGATGATGACCTACCTGAGCTGAAATCAAGAGCTGGGTGCTCAACCGACTGAGCCACCCAGGCGCCCAGAACCCTATTTATTATTCTTAATAAGGGTTTTTATTACTGAATTCTAAAGTTTGATCTAAAACAATAGGGAATCGTGGGCTGTTCTTGAGAAGATTATTTATGATGAAAGTGAGGTTTGGGAGGTTGTTGTAGAAGGTCTACGTAAGATGACCCACAGGCAGTGGGGAGTGGAAGAAGAGGAAGATGGCGAACTTGGCCGTGCCCAGGGCAAGAGAAGGGTGAATCTGAGGGAAAGTGAAAGGCGGACACAGATGCGACTAGCAGGTGGCTGGTGTGTTCGAGGCAGGGCTGAGCCTGGTTCCTCCCGGCTGCCATGCCGAAGAGTGCGATGAGGTAGCTGGGAAAGGGAAAGCTGTGGTTAAAACCCCACATCCAGCCGAGTCCATGTCGATCAATTGGCTTCATCCGAGATTCATGGATCGGACAGCACCCCACGTAGCAGACAGAAGCTCCAAGGAGCTGCGCACAATGGAAGACGTTTATAGGTGGAAGAGGCAGGGCGAGGAAGTTCTTCGGACAAAGAGGGAATTGTTTCGGGCAAGGTCACCTTCCTTCTGGGGACCCAAGGGGTGTTTCAGGCGGGTTACCCCACTAGTGCTGACCAAGTGGCTCCAGATTGACTGGTTAAAGACCACAGGCCCTGGAGAGGCTGGATATACAGCTAGGTTAGGTACTAAGTCTTGGTTTGCTGATACGGGGCTTAGCCCATGGGACTCCATTTTGGGCCGGTGGTCTCTCTTGTTTAACACGGTTTAGAAAGAGAATGGTAAGGTTGGCTGAAACACATCTGTCAACATATCAGCCCAGTGCATCCGGACAAAATGAAAGCTTTAGAAGGGCCTGACTATTCAGAATAAGCTCACATGGTCTGGAAGGGGAGGGAGGGAGGATAACAAGGAAGAGGGCGACAGACTTGATTTGGGGTAGCCCCTAGCCTTCCTCTGATCCAGTGGGACAGATCTGGCAGGGCAGGTGTTAGGGTTGGGTGAAGGATAATGTTCCCACAGGTGTGAAGAGGCGGGGTGCGAGGGCCTGCTGCGACCCCACGTGGTGTGGTTTGGCGAAAACCTGGATCCTGCCATTCTGGAGGAGGTTGACAGAGAGCTGACCCTCTGTGACTTATGTCTAGTGGTAAGTCATGCCCTCCCCTGATCCTCGAGATTTTCCGGAACACCAGGACTGGGGTGGAGTTTTGTTGTGTTTTTTTATGTTTCCTTCCTTCCCTCTCTCTTCCCTTTCCTTCCTTCCTCCTCTTCCTACTGTGTGTGTTGAGAGGTTTTGTACCCTACAGAAGAATTAAGAAACAACGAATACGAATTGATCGTAAATGTGAAACTGCGGAAGACCATGTCTTGGGCTTTGCAAAGACACTCCCCTCCTGCCAAAAATAATGAAAAGAGCATGTTATTGGTTCTGATTTTGAAAGTAATACATGTTCATTATTACATTTGAGAAAACACAAAAAAGTGTAAGATTATAAGGAGGAAATTAGAAATCACCAATGATTCTACCATCCAAAAATAGCCACTGTTCATTTTAGTGTATTTTTTTCCTAGATCAGAGGTGAGAAACTGTGGCCGGTGGGCCAGATCTAGGCTGCCACTTGTTTTTGTAAATAAAGTTTTATTGGAACACAACCATGCCCATTCTTCTATGTATCGTGTATGGCTGCTTTCACACTCCAATGGCAGAGTTGACTATTTGTGATGGAGACTGTATGGCTTATAAATCCTAAAAATATTACTATATGGCCCTTTCCAGAAAAACATTTCCCCACTCCTGGTCTAGACCTTTTATTGTGCAGATGTATACATATGGTTAAAAATTCAAAAGTGGGTTCATACTGTATGTTCTGCTTTGAAACAACTTTATTCATGTAGCGATTCACCGGGCATATTCCGTGTCAGTACATCCACAAATCTGTATCATCTTTTCATTGGCGGCATGGTATTCTGTTGCATGGATATACAAGGATGTATTTAACCAATCCTCCATTGTTGGACATTTAGGCCATTTCACATTTTGATATTTTAAATAATGCTGTAGTGAATATTCTTTTTTTTGTTGTTAATTTTTTTTTTAACGTTTATTCATTTTTGAGAGACAGAGAGAGACAGAGCATGAGTGGGGAAGGGGCAGGGAGAGAGGGAGACACAGAATCCGAAGCAGGCTCCAGGCTCTGAGCCATCAGCACAGAGCCTGATGCGGGGCTCGAACCCACAAACTGCGAGATCATGACCTGAGCCGAACTCGGACGCTCAGCCGACTGAGCCACCCATGCGCCCCTGTTGTTAATTTTTTTTTTAACGCTTACTCATTTTTGAGAGACAGAGAGTGTGAGTGGGGGAGGGGCAGGATCTGAAGCGGGCTCCAGGCTCCGAGCTGTCAGCACAGAGCCCGACGCGGGGCTCGAACTCACGAACTGCGAGATCATGACCTGAGCCGAAGTCAGACACTTAACCGACTGAGCCACCCAGGCGCCCCTGTAGTGACTATTCTTAGACATAACTCCTCGCGTACTCTTCAAATCATTTCCTTGGGACATATTTCCTAGAAATGGAATGAATTAGACAGAGGGTGTGCATATTTCAGGGTTTCCTTAACACATCTTTAAAAGCAGAAGCACTTTCTCATGGGTACACATTCATTCAGCCAGTATTTATTGAGTGCACCCCAGTGTTTCAGTGTCTGTTCATCACCAGTGCTTAAATGAGAAAACCTGGTTTGTACAACATGTTCTGGCCTTTCCATTCTTGTAAAGCACACTTACACGTATGTATCTATAGGGAAAAACCTGAAAGGATGTATAACAGTGGTTATCACAGGGTAGCGGGAGTATGAATAACGTGAGTATATTTTTTCTTTGCGTTTTCTAATGTTAAAAAAAAAAGGAAAAAAACGAACATGGATTATTGGCATTACTTCACAGAGCAGAGACAAAACCGAGCCCTTGATGTGCCATTCTCTCCATTTGTGCTCCCTTTTCCCTAGCACATTCTTCTAGTGATCAGCCAACAGGATGCCTCTTAACTCCCCATCTGTCCCTTGGAAGCTCTCCATCTGTTTCATCCAGCTAGCTTTCCTCACATCTTGCAACCCTAAAGTGGCCTGAGTTTATGTAAGGTTTTCTGGAAGAATGTTTCCTCTCCCCGTAGTGTGGTCATTTGTCCGTTTCCATTTGTTTGCTTTGTAGGTGGGAACTTCCTCCGTGGTTTATCCTGCCGCCATGTTTGCCCCCCAGGTGTCTGCCCGCGGAGTGCCAGTGGCCGAATTCAACATGGAAACCACCCCAGCCACGAACAGATTCAGGTACAGGGACCAGGTGGGAGATGGACGGTGCTGAGCACGTTTAGACACGTTATCTAAACAGATGTCACCTATGGGTCTAATTAGAAAAAAAAGAGAGAGAGAGAGATGGAGACACACAGAGTATATGTTTCCTAATTTGGTCGGTCGTTGCTTTGGCGGAAGAACAAAATCTTCACTGTAGACCAAGGTAGCTATGTCTTTTGACAGGGAATTTGCCTTAGGGCTTTTGGGGTTCACATTTTGAAAGTTCTTCTTTGATTAACGTTTTGAAAGTTCTTCGATTCCCTAGGCTTTGCTGTCATTCGTGTGTTTATGTGAGATTTAGTAATGGCATTTCGGTGTAGGCGAGTTGAATACCCAGCACAGCCGGGGAGATGCCCGTACACCCTCATCACTCTGTTCTCACTGCGCGGCGTCCTGGGTGAGCTCCTCTTTGGTCTCATTGCCAAATAATTGCCAAGTTGCCACATATCCTCAATATCAGTACTTGGGGCCATGCCACGATACTGATCCCTTCTTCCACACTGTGGAAAGTGGAGACCATCAGAGTATGCGTTTTGGGGGTTCTGTTTTGTCCTCACCTTCCTTTTGCTTTCTTTTTTCACCCTGGCTGTTGTGTCTTCCCTTAGTTTATACATTTTTATCAGTCTGCTTAATTCCTTTCTAGAATAAGGTAGAACATGAAAAACTCTTAAAGAAATATGAATAAATGGAAAACTTCACTGAAACTTCTTTTTTTTTAAAGTTTTTAGTGTTTATTTATTTTGAGAGAGAGAGAGAGAGAATGAGTGGGGAAGGGGCAGAGAGAGAGGGAGACAGAATCTGAAGCAGGTTCCATCAGCAAAGAGCCCAACGTGGGGCTTGAACCCACCGACTGCGAGATCATGACCTGAGCCGAAGTCAGACGCTTAACTGACCGAGCCACCCAGGCGCCCCTGAAACTTCTTATCATTACTTCAGCAGTTTTCACCTCAACAACATATTTTAAAAATACCGATGGGGGCGCCTGGGTGGCTCAGTTGGTTGAGCGTCCGAATTCATCTCCGGTCATGATCTCACGGTTCGTGAGTTCAAGCCCCACGTCGGGCTCTGTGCTGACAGCTTAGAGCCTGGAGCCTGCTTCAGATTCTGTGCTTCCCCCTCTCTCTGCCCCAACCCACTTGCATTCTGTCTCTGTCTCAAAAATAAATAAATATTAAAAAAATTAAAAAAAAAAACCAACGTGTGGGTACCACCCAGGAGGTTCCGATGTAATTGGCCTGAGGTGTAGCCTGGGCATCGTGATTTTTATCAGCTTCCTAGATGATTCTAATGTGCAGCCACGGTGAGAACCAGCATTCTGAGTCTTCATTGGGATAAAAATGTGCCATAGACTGTGTGACTGTCTTCAGGTGACTTGGCCGAATCTAGTCTCCTCCACGTCTTTTTAATCGGCCACGGTTTGTGTCCTCAGTCCACCTCTTCATTTGTGCGTAAGTGGTAGGAATGAGGAAGACGTCCCTTTAAAAAACTGCCTTCGATTATAAAACTGATTCTTTGAAAACTCCCCAGGAGAAGAAATATAGAAGATGAGAATATGTGGAAGGACATTCATGTTCATGGACCAGACAAGTTAATATAGTTACTATGGCAGTGCTCCCCACCCTGATTTACAGATACCGCTAGTCTCTATCGAAATTGCGGCTGGCCTGTTTGCTGAAATTGGCAAGTTGGTCCCAAAATTCATACGGAAATGCAAGGGACCCAGAATAGCCGAAACAAAAAGAATGAAGTTGAAAAACTCACACTTTGCAGTTTGGAAAGTTACCATGAAGTTACAGTTACGCAGACCGCGTGGCGCTGGCCTGCAGATGGGCACATAGGTTAGCGGGACAGAATCGCGAGTCCAGAAATACACGTAGGTTAGCGGAACAGAATCGCGAGTCCAGAAATACACGTAGGTTAGCGGGACAGAATCGCTGGTCCAGAAATACACGTAGGTTAGCGGGACAGAATCGCGAGTCCAGAAATACACGTAGGTTAGCGGGACAGAATCGTGAGTCCAGAAATACACGTAAGTTAACGGAAAAGAATCGAGAGTCCAGTCAGCGTATGGCCAACCGATTTCTGGAAAGGGTATGAAGACAACTCAAGGAAAGGACAGACTTTTTAACAAGTGGTGCTGGAACAGCTGGAGAGCCACCTGCAAAAGAAGGGACTGGGACTCTTCATCACACCACCTGCAAAAATTAGCCCAAATGGGTCATAGACCTAAACATAAAAGCTAAAAATGTAAAATACTTAAATGAAAATATAGGAGTAAGTCTTTTTGACCTCAAGTTAGTCAAAGCCTCTGTGATATGACTTCAAAAGCACAAGTAACACAAGAAAAGTGGATAAATCAGGGGCGCCTGGGTGGCTCAGTCAAACATCCAACTCTTCGTTTTGGCTCAGGTCATGATCTCACGGTTCATGAGTTTGAGCCCTGCATTGCCCCACATTGGGCTCTGTGCTGACAGTGTGGAGCCTGCTTCGGATTCTCTTTTTCCCTCTCTCCTTGCCTCTCTGTCTTTTTCTCCTCTCTCAGAATAAATAAATAAACTTTAAAAAAAATGGATAAATTGGACTCCATCAAGATTAAAAACCCCTGTACTTCAACGGACCCCATCCGCAAAGTGAAAAAGACAACCTACAGAATGGGAGAGAATATTTGCAGGTCTAATATTTGATATGGGACTTGCATCCAGCATATATAAAGAGCTCTCACAATTCAATAATAAAAAGACAAACAGTCCAATTTAGAAATGGACCGAAGATTTGAGTAGACGTTTCTCCAAATATGTACACAGGGCCGATAAGCATATTGAAATATGCTGAACATTATTAAAATCAGGGAAATGCAAATTAAAACCACCATGAGATACCACTTAATAACCACTAGCATGGATATAATAATACAAAGTGTGTGTGTGTATATATATATATATATATATTATACATATATTTATATATATATATAATAAAGTAACAGGTGTTGAAAAAAGTGGACCTCTCACCTGTTGCCGGTAGAAATGGACAATAGTGCACCTGCTTCGGAAAACAGTCTGGCAGTTCCTCGAAAGGTTATGTACAGAGTGAATATATGATCCAGCAATTCTCTTAGGTAGACAGCCAAGAGAAATGAAAACATACATCTACTGGGGTGCCTGGGTGGCTCAGTCGGTTAAGCGTCCGACTTCGGCTCGGGTCATGATCTCATAGTTTCATGAGTTTGAACACTACGTCGGGCTCTGTGCTGACAGCACAGAGCCAGCCTGGGATTCTCAGTCTCCCCCTCTCTCTGCCCGTCTCCCACTCGTGCTGTCTCTGTCTCTCCCAAAATAAATTAAAAAGAAAAGAAAAGGCAAGAATGATCCAGATGTCCTTCCGGTCCTCAACTGATTAGTGGAGAAACATAATTTGGTACATACATATCAGGGAATATTATGCGGCCATGAAAAGAAATGAAATGCTGATCTGTGTTACAACATGAATGACCTTTGAAACATTCTAGTGGGTGGAAGAAGCCAGACACACAAGACCACACATCATATGATTCTGTTTATATGAGATTCCTAGAAGTCAACCGAGATGGAGGTCGATGAGTGCTTGTCTAGGGTTAGGGCAGGGAGGAACGAGGAGTAACTATAAATGGAGACACGTTTCCTTTTGGGATGAGAAAAAGTTGTCTAATGTGGATTGTGGTGATGGTCATATAATTCTGTGGATATACTAAAAAAAAAAAAAACCACGTTAAATTATGTTTTAAACAGCTTATACGTGAGTGATATCTCAGTTAAGCTATCCTGCTCAGAATTAAGTTATCTTCTAATGTATGCCCCGAAAAGTAGACATTGGACCTCTAACACGCGTTGTGGCCTACACAGGTAGCAGCTGTACTAGCCTGCAGCATTCTAAGAAATGTCGGAACAGGCAGTTCAGGCCTCTCGTCTGCTCGAAAGAACATCAGGGTGGCTCGGTGGCTTAAGTGTCCAACTTCGGCTCAGGTCATGACCTCACGGTTCACCAGTTCAAGTCCCGCGTCGGGCTCTGTGCCGACAGCTCGGAGCCTGGAGCCTGCTTCGGATTCTCTGTCTCCCCCGCTGTCATTCTGTCTCTCTCTCTCTCTC
Source organism: Lynx rufus (assembly GCF_022079265.1). Classification (NCBI taxonomy): domain Eukaryota; kingdom Metazoa; phylum Chordata; class Mammalia; order Carnivora; family Felidae; genus Lynx; species Lynx rufus. The sequence goes on from NW_025814878.1 coordinate 131,290,598, forward strand.
TCTCTCAAAAATAAACATTAAAAAAAAAAAAAAAAAGAACATGAGTATTCTCCAAGAATGGGAAAGGACAAACTTTGTTTCCTTCTTTTTTTAAAAAATGTATTTATTTGTTTGAGGTGGGGGTGGGGAAGGGCAGAGAGAGAATGAGAGAGAATCCCAAGCAGGCTCTGCGCCATCAGCAAGGAGCCTGACTCGGGGCTTGATCCCACGAGTTGCGAGATCATGACCTGAGCCCAAATCAAGACCTTACCCCACTGAGCCAGCCGGGTGCCCTGGGATAAACTTTCTGCAGGAGGAAGTGAGCTCCGTCCCTAGTCCCTTTCTTCTAATGTGGTTTATTTTCAGTCCTGTGATCTCCAGCTCACCTCTAAGAAGTATAAAGACTGAAAACAAAACCATCATGGTAGGAAAGTAACAAAATGCAGTTGGGGGGGGGTGGAGAAAAGAAGACAATGAAAGGAGAGTGTTCGCACAAGCCACGGGCTGGCCTCTACCTTTCATGCCCCGGACTGACCGGCAGGGACTGGCAGGCATTGTGTGTGTCTTCGTGTGAGAGGAAATTGAACCTGCCAGTTGTCCCTGCAGGTTGAGAAGAGAATCGTGGCGTATAATGATATCATTGCGTAAGCGGGGCCTCCTAACACGACAGACCCGGTTCCACCGCTGCTCCGTCTCGGCCCAAATCTTGGAAGCCTTGACCAAGTCTGACAAGCTACCCAGTGACCAGCACCTACCACAAGAACCGCCTTCCGTTCGTTCGTTCCTCTGGCAGCTGAGGCTGGCTGTACCACCAAGTGTGGCAATTTTCCCAGATGGGTGTAGCTGACGGGCGAAGACAGTCGTGCTTCTCTCTAGGAGTCCTCAAAGGTGGCATTTAGGAGAGACATAGGTGACCTTCTCACCCCTTCTCAGCTTTTCAAACGGGGAGCCAGGGCTGGGGCGATCGAGTGTTTGAGCACACAGCTCGACAAGGGCAGGATTTTCTCTTAACAGCTCACGCGTGATAGATTTTGGTTGGATTTGACTCCGGGTCGGTGCTCCGCAAACTGCCTCCCGCAGGCCGAATTCACCCGCCATCTGCGTTTGTAAATAAAGTTTTATTGGCACTCGGCCGTGGCCCCGTGTTTACAGCAACAGAACTGGGCCGTTGCAACAGAGACCGTCTGGCCTAAAATATGCCTTCTCTGAAAGGCTTTGTCAACAACTACTGTAGGTGAATGAGAGAAACAAAAGCTGGGATAATGTCTCCTTTTAGCCTAATTTTCCTTATTGCCTAAATAGGCGGGGCAGGAATGCGGGCCACACTTTGAACGTGGATCTCACAGGACGTCTTAGGCCGAGCACGCGTCGACTAGATTCTTTGCCCCAATTCTCACGTAGAGACAAAGTCACAGAATTTGCCTCCCACTGAAATGTATTAATGTCCTCAGGGTGTTCATCAGTTCCGGTTTTGTTTTTGTCACTGGTCCCATCCCCGCTGGTGGTCGCGGATGATTTCTGACAAGCCATTACGGTTGGTGTAGACACGAGCCACTTTCAGCTTCGGCTTCTGGGTCCTTGGCTGTTCACTCAGCGCCGGGGTCCTTGGCACGTGAGGGTCTGTGCACTTGCTGAGGCAGAAATGAGGTTTGCTTGTCAGGAGGCTGATGGCGTTGGGCCGTCCAAGTCCCCTGGTCCCCTCCCCCCCCCCCCCCCCCCCGTGCCCTGTGATCACCATGTCGTTCATCTTGGAATTTCTCTAAACTTTGGAATTTAGTTGAAGTCCACAGGTGTTCACTTACTAAGCACCTGTAGTGCCCTAGACACGGCCCTAGCTGCTCAGGCCGGGATACGTCAGGACACCAAGCAAAAAAATCTCTTGTGTGAACGTGACCCTCTCGTGGTGGAGGCAGACGGTAAACAGTAAAGCAGAATAAACGTGCAAAGACCGTAGCCGGTGAGCAGCTGGGCCGGAGGCTGTGGCAGAAAGCAAAAGTCGAATTGGAATGGAGCAGATAGGTTGCAGGATTCAGCTGGGTAGTCGGGGCAGGCCGCACTGAGAAGACATCTGCGCGGGCTTGGAGGCGATGAGAGAGTGCGCTAAGGGGACTGTCTGGCTAAGAGCTTTCCAGACACGGGACCACCTGGAGCAGAGCCCCCCCCCCCCCTCAGGACAAAGCACGCCTGGGAGGTGTGAGGACCAGCACTGAGGTCAGTGTGGCCGGAGTAGGGGGAGGGAGGGCGAAGAGGTGGTCAGGAAGGTCAGGAAGGAACTTGTTTTGGGGGGGCGAGGGGAGGGGAGAAAGAAAGCAAACTGCCAGTAGAGTTTATAAGTCCGAGTTCTTAGCTAGAAAATGTTTTGTTTTTTTTTTAACATTTAATATCGAGAGACAGAGACAGAGCACGAGCATGGGAGGGGCAGAGAGGGAGGGGGAGACACAGAATCCGAAGCAGGCTCCAGGCTCTGAGCTGTCAGCACCGAGCCCGACGCGGGGCTCGAACTCACGGACCGCGAGATCGTGACCTGAGCCGAAGTCGGACGCTTTACCGACTGAGCCACCCAGGCGCCCCTAGAAAATGGTTTTATAAGGGCGCCTGGGTGGCTCAGTCGGTGGAGCATCCGACTTCGGCTCAGGTCACGATCTCGTGGTCCGGGAGATCAAGCCCCACGTCGGGCTCTGTGCTGACAGCTCAGCCTGCTATGGATTCTGTGTCTCCCTCTCTCTCTGCCCCTCCCCTGCTCATGCTCTGTCTTTCTCACTCTCAAAAATGAATAAATGTTAAAAAAAAAAAACGTGGTTTTTTTGAAACCGGTTTTCTAAATTGCTTTAATTATGTATTTGCTCAGCAAGAGTATAAAGAGTATACTTTTAAATTACGGTTGGCCACAGTGGGTAGGAAGTCCAGTGCTCCCCCTGGCTGCACTGAGGGTGGGTAGGAAGGGCCCTAATCTTGGTTCAGGCAGTTCGGCTCCTTGTTGGTCTGTTCATCAAAAAGTCACTGAGAGTAAGAACAATTTAAAAGGCACACATATATGCCTTGATAAAGCATACTTAAAGACACCTAACGAGATTTAATTTTATTGAATGAAAAATATTTTCGTTTAGAGCAAAACACTGTGCATTCATTTGGTTTGTCTCGCTTTGCTTGACGGAGCTGGAGGCCATTTCTCTGAGCAGGGACCTGCTGATCATGCAGTCGCCTTTCTTGCATGAATCATGCTCTTAATCCTCCCAGCGTCCCCCGCCCCCCCAAGCCCCTGCAGATAAAAATCACCCTAACCCTTGGGGCGCCTGGGTGGCTCAGTCGTGGAACGTCCGACTTCGGCTCAGGTCATGATCTCACAACTCGTGGGTTCGAGCCCCGCGTCAGGCTCTGTGCTGACAGCTCAGAGCCTGGAGTCTGCTTTGGATTCTGTGTTTTCATTCTCTCTCTGCCCCCTAACCCACTCGCATTCTGCCTCTGTCTCTCTCAAAAATAAATAAACATTAAAAAAAAAATCGGGCACCTGGGTGGCTCAGTTGTTTAAGCATCTGACTTCGGCTCAGGTCACGATCTCGCGGTTCGTGAGTTCGAGCCCCGTGCCGGGCTTGGTGCTGACAGCTCAGAGCCTGGAGCCTGCTTCAGATTCTGTGTCTCCCTCTCTCTCTCTCTGCCCCTCCCCTGCTCACATTCTGTCTCTCTCTCTCTCTCTCAAGGATAAATAAAAACATTCAAAAAAAAATTTTTTAAAGTCACCCTAACCCTTATTTTGTAAAACAAAACAGACCACCAAAAAAACAGTCCGATCCCAAGGCTCTGGTCTAGACTTTCTGAATCAGACTTTCCGGGGCGAGAGGACTATTTGTTTATTTGACCAGCAGCCCAGGTGACTGTTCTCATCAGGGAGTCTTAGAAGACACCGGATTACAGCCTCTGGTTTAGGTATTTTTTCTCTCTTTTTTTTTTTTTTTCCTTTTTAGATGGGGAAAACTAACAGAAAAGAAATTACAGAACTAACAGAAAAGAAATTTGTGGAGCAGGCTTCCTCCCTAGTCTTTCCCACCTATGCTAATTTAACAGAATTACTTTCAGTGACCTGCCGTGCCTTTCCAAAGCCTAACAACAAATTTTCCTAGGAATAGCCCTCTCTTCACAACTATATTTTTGGGATTTATTACACAATTTTTACTTGAAGTAGATAATCACAGTAACCGTTAGAAGTGGCATGAACAGATTCCGGAACAAACACAGTGGACCTGGTCGCCCCGCTGCTGGCGGGGAGGCGGGGTGGTGCACGGGGCTGCTACAACACGAGTCTTCAAGCACTTTTGTATTTTTTTAAACTTGACATCTAACATTCTGTATCGGAATGCAGTAAAACCCTGGATTGCGAGTAACTTGTTCTGCCAGCGTTCTGCAAGACGAGCAAACATTTCTAATAAACGTTAACTTGATGAACGAGCGATGTCTCGCAACACGAGGAGTAGGGTAAGCCGAACGTCACATGATCGTAACTGAACCAATGGTTCTTGAGATTCACTTTGATATACGAGTGCTTTGGATTACAAGCATGTTTCCAGAACGAATTATGCTCGCAAACCAAGGTTTTACTGGAGTTGAAAACCATGTGATTCTAGGTGTATTAGAAATAAAATACTGAAATTTTATAATAAAAATGCATTATAAGCAAATCCGCCATTATCATGTTTTATTTTTTATTTTTTTAATGTTTATGTATTTTTGAGAGAGAGACAGAGATAGAGACAGAGAGCGGGGGAGGGACAGAGAGAGAGAGGGAGACACGGAATCCGAAGAAGGCTCCAGGCTCCGAGCTGTCAGCACCAGAGCCCGACGCGGGGCTGGAACTCACGAGCTGCGAGACCATGACTTGAGCCAAAGTCAGTCACTTAACCAACTGAGCCACCCAGGCGCCCCTTCATGATTTTAAATGTATTCAGTCTAAGTGTCACAACTGCTTGATACTCACCGTCATCTATTTACAAAATAGATATACAAGCCCTTTCCTTTAAAATTTTTTTTTTCTTGAGAGAGAGAGAGAGCGAGCGAAAGAGAGAGCATGAGCAGCAGGGTGGGGGGCGGGGGGAGCAGAGAGAAAGCGAGAGAGAGAATCCCAGGCAGGCTCCCTTCTGTCAGCATAGAGCCCGAAGTGGGGCTTGATCTCATGAACCGTGAGATCGTGACCTGAGCCATAATCAAGGTCAGATGCTTCGCTGACTGAGATGCTCAGGTTGCCCCCTTTTTCCACAGCCTTCACGGTTTTTCTTCTTCTCTTTGAACTTTTATTTCCACACTTGATCTTAGCCAAAAGGCCGAGAAGGGATGAACTTTTATTTCCGTTCTACTTTCACTATATAAATTCATATTAATGTAATATATTTTTATGCTTAAAAATCTTTTTTGTTAACTACTCTATTTCTGTAGCACAATATGATATGAATCTTTTATTTTCCATTTCCTTAAAACTTAAAAACTGTCCTATTGAAAAATTTCTCCAGATTGAATCATCGCTACAACAATTTGTGGTTTAGCTGTTGAAAACAACATATAAATAATAAATTTTGACTAATAATCCCATAAAAGTGAAATTTGATCGGAAACGCATCTTTTAATGTTTTATTTATTTTTGAGAGACAGAGAGAGACAGAGCAGGAGCGGGACAGGGTCAGAGAGAAGGAGACATAGAATCTGAAGCCGGCTCCAGGCCCTGAGCTGTCAGCACAGAGCCCGACGCGGGGCTCGAACTCACGAACTGTGAGCTCATGACCTGAGCCGGAGTCGGATGCTTAACTGACTGAGCCACCCGGGTGCCCCAAAACGCATCTCTTAATAGATGCATGGGCCACGAACTTTTTGGATTAGTTCCCGTGTCCCTGGCTAAGTGTTAGAAGGAGACCGTTTATGTGGTTCCTGCCCAATCCACCGGCAGTCACCAGAAACAAATCTGTAGTCAGATCAAGTTTACTGGTTCTCTGCAAATGAGGGAGACCGCATCCCAGGGGGACATGGTGCGTGTCCCCATGCGAAGGAAAAGGTGCCGTGACTACAGGATTTGGATTAGGTGAAATTTAAACAAAGCTGTTTTGGGGAGACGGAACGGCAAGCAGGGCTGTGTGGAAGGGGGTCAGGTGCAGTCTGGCGGGCAGCGTGGGCACAGGGTCCTGTTTCCCTGGAGCCTGCAAAGTGAAGGTGGACGTGGAAGGCTGTGTCCAGATGCCCTTTATCTGAAGGTCTGTTCCGGGATTGGAAGTCAAGGCTGCTGGTCAGTGGCACGGTGACTTAGATCCTCTGAGCATACTTACCCTTTACCGCTGTCATTTCCAACAGCAGTTTCGGGCAGTTTATGATTTTAGAGAACAAAGTTCCTCCCTGAGTAACAACAACAACAACAACAACAACAACAACAAAAAGCAGCAGTCACGCAGAGAAGGGGGGTTGTCAGGATCCTTTGCAGCTCCTCCTGGGAAAAAATACCGTTTTCTCTTTGCACTTGGCTTTCTCTGCGTCTCTTGTTCTCTCTAGTCTGAGGGCTGGGAGGGCACATTTTTACTGAATCGCATTTAGTGATCTCGTCGACGGCCCCATCGGGCCAGATGCTCTATCCGGTTTTATCGAAGACAGGAACAGAGTGGCCCCTACTTGCCTAAGGATGTGTCGTCACCCCGTCTCCGGAAACCGTTTGTTTTCTGAGATGCACACCAACATTTCAAACGCCCCTTTATCTGGCCCCTCGAAAGTTTGCACGTTCTGTGATGAGGCATCGGGGGAAGGCTCCAGGCGGGTGAGGGGCTCGGCTTGCTCTTGGAAAGTGGGAGAAAGCTGAACGGGGCAAGGGGCAGGTGAAAGGCCACTTTCTCAGGAAGGAAAACGTGTGCAAGTTGAGGCTGTGGAGATTCCCTGTAAGTTCTCCGTGCCTGGCTGGCATTTTTGGAAGGTCCTCAAGGGACTTCAACCGTGCAGGTGAGGAGCTTTCTGGCAGCCAGTGTTCAACATACTGTAGGTGGCCGGAAGGAGTAGAGGTGTCACTGGGTGGGGACATCCGTTAGCGGCACTCTGTCCAGAGACAAGACTGTTGGAGGTCTAAGGCGTCCACGATTTGTGTTGTGTCAACAATAAACGATATGGGGCGCGTGGGTGGCTCAGTCCACTAAGCATCCAACTCTTGGTTTCAGCTCACGCCGTAATCTCACAATTCGGGAGATCGAGCCCCGCGTTGGGCTCTGCGCTGGCAGCATGGAGCCTGCTCGGGATTTTCTCTCTCTCTCTCTGCGCCCCTCTCCTGACTGTCTCTCTGTGTCTCTCTCTCTAAATAAATAAGTAAACATTTTAAACAATTTAAAAAAAAATACAGCATGAATGGTGAATTACATTGAACATGTGCTTTTTCCATTTTTAATTGTGCTCAGTTGGCTTGCTTATTAACATACTAGAAAATCCTACTTTTACAGGATTCTCCTAACCCTGCATTCAGAGTTGGGCTTATTTTTTGTGTTTTTCCTCAAAGGAAGCCGAAATCATTAATTTTTCTTCTTTGTCCCTGCTGTTTGCTCTTTATGTTGGTTTCTTTCTCCTTTCCGACTGTATATACGTCAGTTAGTCGTGAAGTCCAGTGGATCGCTTGAGAGGCCTGTTCAGCTAAAATGTTCATGGTCTGTGTGGTACATGAGGTTATTTTTCTTTAGTCTTTTTCTTTTTTTAATGTTTGTTTGTTTGTTTGAGACAGAGCGTGAGCAGGGGAGGGGCAGAGAGAGAGGGAGACACAGAATCCGAAGCGGGCTCCAGGTTCCGAGCTGTCAGCACAGAGCCGACGCGGGGCTCGAACTCACAAACCGTGAGGTCATGACCTGAGCCGAAGTTGGAAGCTTAACCAACTGAGCCCCCCAGGCGCCCCTCTCTTGTCTTTAGTGCACCAAAATGCTCTTTTAATGTAGTATATGGATTTTGTAAAACTTGCAGTTTCAGTTATGAGGTTGGCAATACGGTCATAAAATGCACTTTACAATTATGTCTCCCCTACCCCTTAAAATAAAATTCGTGTTTATAGCGCCTGAATTCTAGGCTGTTCCTTTCCTAACTAAATCCCCTTGATTTCTGTGGCCGACCTGTAATGAAATGTCTACATCTAGAATTGTCAGAAGCTAGTTTGCCAAGAGTGGGGACAAAGTTCACAATACCCTATTTGTGAGATTTGGGATTTCACTTTGGATACAACCACGCAGTGTGTGAGCGGCTGAAGTCGTATGTTCATTTTGCTCCTAACTCTGCTGTATTTGTCCTATTTCAGGTTTCACTTCCAGGGGCCTTGCGGTACCACTCTTCCTGAAGCCCTTGCTCCTCACGAAACTGAAAACGTGTCTTAATTGTCCCGGGGAAAGAAGAAATTGTGGCACATCTAAGTACCGGGCCACAAACAGAGGCGAAACAATCACGGGGATGGTGAGCTAAATGTTAGAAAATCTAGAAATAACCTCCGATTCCCTGGCTGGAATCCCACCTGATGATAAGTGATGGCAGTTCAGAAGGAACAATCGCAAACGTGGTTAGAGGGAGAAGTCAACGAACAGTGGAGTTGATGCAATGTTATTTTGTGTGAACTTAAACACAAGATATCTCTGATGTGTTTGGTTGGTTATCGGAAGGGGATATTTTTGTGATTAGATTTTCTTTTAAAGAAGCAGTCGTGCTGATTTTATTGTTGCTATCTGGGCAAAGATAGGAGTAGAGGGGTCAAACCTTGGTATTTCTAATTTTTGTCAAGTTTTGGTGGAAAATAAACTCACTCTCTACGGTAGGTGATTTATTGTATAAAGATGCTACCCCAAGAGATGTCTTTGTTGGGGGATTTTCCTTTTCGGTGTTTTCCTCGTTTGTCTGTCTTACCTCACAGTGCGTGGGATAACCCTACAACAAGAAGTCATGCAAGGAAGGAAGAGAAAAGTAGCACAAGACAGATAATCAGGGGGCGCTTGGGTGGCTTAGTCGGTTGAGCGTCTGACTTCGGCTCAGGTCATGATCTCGCAATTCATGAGTTCGAACCCCGCGTCGGGCTCTGTGCTGACAGCTCAGAGCCTGGAGCCTGCTTCAGATTCTGTGTCTTCCTCTCTCTCTACCCCTTCCCTGCTCACGCTTTGTCTCTGTCTCAAAAAAAAAAAAAGATAAAAATGTTTAAAAAATTTTCTAAAAAGATAGAAAATCCGGATTAAAAAAAAATAAACGATGCAAATATATGGACTCCAGGGGCAAACACAGCTGCCTAAAGTTGAGCGCTGGCCTTCTTAGCAGCCAAGGAGGAAAGGGGGACGTGATCGCTGTTTCTCAATAACATAAACACAGAAGCAAACGGTCTGTGTATGGTGGAAAAGTCCACCAAGCTTTCCCAGACACTGAATTCTGAAGCTTTTTTTTTTTTTTTTCCTGTGGACTTTAAAAAAATTATGCCCATTCTACCTTGGAGTAAAGTAGTAAAAATACAGCTCCTGCTCAAGCCTCACCATCTAACGCCACACCCAAGGTCCCGGAATGCCTGCTGTCTGGCCTGACCGGGAAGAGTGGTCTTTAGGAAACAGTGGAGGGAGGTCAGCCCTACCTGGGTCCCTTAGATGAGGTGGGTTCCCTGGGTGATCACACACTTGGGCCACGTTGCCTCAGCCCCTTACAAAACTGCATCTAATGTTAACACTGTTGGCTTTCGTAGAAATAGACAAGACACGGTCACATAAAACTTTGTACTGCATTTGCAAGTCATAGCTTTTCATAAATCCCAGAGGTTCTTTGCTTGGGCAAGAGGGGTGTTCATAACCTACAAGGAGTCTGAAAGACCGGCCAAGCATCTTGAGGGCTCGATTCCCACTTTTCATCATTCACTTTTAATAGTTTTGTTGTTGGGCTTCTCAAAGTTAAATGCATACATTTTCCTAGGGTTAGCGATGTCAGAAGTCAGCATACTGTCTCAGTGAGTCTGATTATATATATTTTTTCAGGTTTATTTGTGAGAGAGAGAGAGTGCGCACATGTGCAAGTGGGGGAGGGACAGAGAGAGAGAGAGCGAGAGAGAGAGAATCCCAACCAGGCTCCACACCACCAGCGCAGAGCCTGATGCAGGGCTCGAACCCATGAACCATGAGCTCGTGACCTGAGCCAAAGTCAGACACTTAACTGACTGAGCCACTCAGGCGTGCCCCGTGAGTCTGATTATATTTTTAACCTGTAATTTCTATCTGACCAAAGCCCACGTGTTTTGGAACTGTTCTTTGCAGCTCTTCTCATCCTGGACCTTTGGCACCAGTGGCTTTTTTTATTTTTAGTTTTTAGTTTGATTCGTGTTTTTTCATTTTTGTTCACGTTTTGGTTTTGTTAGAGAAGATGAAAAAAAAGAGTTGAAAATACAAAATGTATGTGAGGTAGCATTATTTAATTCAATTTAATGTTTACTGAATGGCTCCCATATGATAGACACTGGAAATAAGATGATCGGCAAGATATGGACCTTACCCTCCAGGAGTTCACAGAATGGTTGGGACAACTGTTACGTAAACTATTTTACAGTGTGGCAACTACAGTGAAGTAATATGCGCAAGATTCAGGGAAGAATGCAATTAGAGATGGGTGGAGAGGGGATAGGGTAGATATTAAGGCACTTTAGGAGGAAGTCAGCCTTGGGGTGCCTGGGTGGCTCAGTCGGTTAAGCGTCCGACTTCGGCTCAGGTCATGATCTCCTGGTTCGTGGGTTCGAGCCCCGCGTGGGGCCCTGTGCTGACAGCTCGGAGCCTGGAGCCTGTTTTGGATTCTGTGTCTCCCTCTCTCTCTGACCCTCCCCCGTTGATGCTCTGTCTCTCTCTGCCTCAAAAATAAATAAACGTTAAAACAAAAATCTAAGAGGAAGTCAGCCTTGGTGGCAATGTTTGAAGTATAAATAGTTCCACATGGAGGGGTATCAGAAAAGGAAACAGCGTGTACAAATGCATAGCAAGTGTGAAACAGCTTGGTTTGTTCAGAGAGTGACCAATCAGTGCTGTGCAATGGGTGGGAGAAGATAAGCACAGAGATCAGGAAGGGCCCTGTGTGCCAAGAGACAAAATATACCCGGAGGCGGAGAATATAAACAACGCTCGGGTTGCATTCAGTTAAGTAACGGTGAAGTCATTCTTCTACCAGATTCAGGATTTGCGACCACCCGCCACTGTTCAAGGCTCCTGGGGTTAAAGCAGGGAGCCAGACCAGGACCCTATTCTCACATTGCTTACATCCTAATAGGGGTGTCCGATGACCAGCTGTCAGAAGTGGTGTTGACGAACAACGATGAACAGAGGCGTGGACAGTCCAGGGGGCAGGTGGTCAGGGGAGCCTGGTGGCTGAGGTTGCCAAGCACATGTTCGGTGCTGAGGATTGATTGAAACCTGCATCTGTCAACTTGTTCCTGTCGGCGACAGGAGGACTGGAAGGCATGGAGGTCCTATTGCTACAATTCTTCCCTTCGAAATGCCACTTCTTTGGGGTGCAGGGAGTGAAGGGAGCTGACTCTACAAATACTGATTAATTAGACTGTGAAAATTAATAAAGAGAAACCTCACTAAAATGGAGCTGGGAAGTTGGGCAAGGGCGGTCTCCCGCTCTACCACTTGCCCTTACTTGCAAATCCAACAGTTTACCTAGCAGGTGTAGACAGCTTTATTAACGCCCACAGGAGGGAGAGAGGCTTTCCTCTTCCCCCAGCAACAGCCCAGCCAATGACAGCGTGACAACTCGCCCAATGAGAAGCCACTGTAGTTTGAACTCCCAGTTTACTCCAATGGCCTTTCAGTTTGTAACAGCCCCACCCAAAGGTTCCCTTTCCTTTATAAAAAGAGCGATCCACGCTTTGGGGGTACTTGCTGTGGCTTTGCCTGCAGCCTGTTTGCCCCGGGGTTGCAACTCTCTACGATTCCTGAATAAACCCATTTTTCGCTGGTAAAACAACCGGCAGTTTTATTTTTTCAGATTAACAGGACCAAGCGGATCCCCGTGGTAGGTAGGGCCGCCAGGGCTTGCGGTCACAGGTTTCTGGGCACTGGCTGGCATAGCTGGCCACTGGACCGGAGGGGGGGGGGGAGCCAGCCAATCCTTCTGCCAGCCTCCCAGCGGAGGACGTCTCACGATGGCTCTTCCCCTCCTGGAGACGAGCCCCATCCCTGCCCGCTCTCGCAGCCGGAGCGCGAGCCACTGCTGCGGGGCGGAGAGGAATCCAGGTGGGATCCCAGGCGAGGAAAACATCCTACATACAGAGAGGAAACAAACACGGCCGGCTCTCTTTAGGCCACGCCCTTCCTCGTTCTGCGCCTGCGCCTCTGCTGGCGCGCGGCCGTCTTCGCACCTGCACCTGCAGGGGGCGGCCTAACTCGCGTCGCTCTTTCTTTGCGTCACGCGGCGCTTGCGCGTTGCTTCCGGGTCAGAGGCCGGACGGCCGGGCGCTGTGTGGGCCATGGTGCAGCTGCGGCCGCGCGCGTCCCGCGTCCCGCCGTCGGCGATGGTGGACGAGGGCCAGCCCGCCTCCGAGGAGGAGGAGGAGGCGGAGCACGGCCTGTTGCTCGGGCAGCCCAGCAGCGGCGCGGCCGCGGAGCCGCTGGAGGAAGACGACGAGGAAGGGGACGACGAGTTTGACGACGAGGCCCCGGAGGAGCTGACTTTCGCCAGCGCCCAGGCGGAAGCACGAGAGGAGGAGCGGCGGGTTCGGGAATCGGTGCGCAGGTTCGGAGCCCGCAGCCGGCCGGGAGAAACCGCCCCCCCCCCCCCCCCCCCGGCCCGCGCGTGTCGCCCCGCACTGACTTGTCACTCTTTCTCTCAGGGACAAAACGCTCCTGAAGGAGAAGAGGAAGCGACGCGAGGAGCTGTTCATCGAACAAAAGGTTAGAGGCTGGGGAGGCGTCTCCGTTTCAAAGCCACCCCGGCCGGGTCAGAATTCCCATGTTTGGCAGGGAGAGTCGCTAATATTTCTGGGGACAGCGGCGAAAGCCAAGGCGCTCGCGCTCTTTGCTGTCCACCGATTGAAAATGGGAGTGGGAAGAGGCGGGAGTTTGAGATCATGGGGTTCTCCCCCTTGTACCAGCTCACCGTGACGAGCCTGGTCGTTTAGTCTCGCGGAGGTCGTTTCTTTACCCGAAATTGGGTTGCTGAGGTACTTTGCAAAGTGAAGGCTGCACCTGGAGTATCTTTGCTTTGCTGTCTGACGTTTGGCAGATTGGCCACAGAGAGCCCGCTGAGGGACGTGACTTGACTGCGCTCATCGCAGAACAGTGACCTCTGGGGTGGAATACAGGGGCCAGCCTTCCCAGTCTTGGCTCAGTCTTCCCAAGAATGTGTTACAGGTTCTGAGCTTCCTGGGCCCACTCCTTCCACAGCGTGGAGATCGCAGGGGCAGGGAGGGTTCGGCCTGATTCATTTCTTGCTCTGGGTGTAAAGCTGTGTCCTTAGAGCCAGAAACTTGAGAAGCAGCCCAGGGTGTGTCGTGTATCTCACCTCTGATTAATTTTTAAATGTTTTAATCTAAGAAAAGGAAACTCCTTCCGGATAACATTCTAGAGAAGTTAACTACAGCCGGACAGACTAAGTAAGTAATAGATCTTGTTATATACGCCTTGCTTAGACACCTGTCTTTGGATGCTATACGGGTACACACGTTTGTTTGAATCCACATAATAATAAAGAGAAGAAGACAGAAAGCTACACAGTAGGTGGTTGGATTTGGTGGGAAAGGTGGAGGGAATTAACTCCACTTTTCAGTCTTCTGCCACTTTTTAAAAAAAAAAATTTGATGTTTATTTTTGAGAGAGCAAGCGGGGGAGGGGCAGAGAGAGAGAGGGAGGCGCAGAATCCGAAGCAGGCTCCAGACTCCGAGCGGTCAGCACAGAGCCCGACGCGGGGCTCGAACCCACGGACCGCGAGATCGTGACCTGAGCCGAAGTCGGATGAACCACCCAGGTGCCCCACCACTTTGTGATCATTCCCACAGCAAACTCTAGCCTCCGAGTTACTGATTCCAGTGTGTTCGGTCAGGGGACGGTTGTGCTCCTGTCCTTGTACTAAGGGCAGGGGAGACGGTGGTGAGTAAAATGATGTCTTGAACTGTTATCAGCTAGTGGAGTAGCAGGCACATGGCAGGCTCCGAGGCTCCTCTTGTCCCTCGACAGCTTGCCTTGGCCACTCCCCGGCTTCTGTTTCATTCCTCTCATTTAGCAGCTGTGCCCTGTGCCGAATGTTTAAAGGCCAGTGCAGTAGTTCTCGTCCTCCTCTAGCCCTTGAAATCAAACCTTAATAAATTTAGACTGCCAGATATTCGGCAATTTTTTAATATTCTCCTGGCCTCTCCTGACTGCTTTATTAAGTTCAGAAGTTTAGTCCTGTAGTTTTTTCTTTTTTTTAATATTTATTAAGAGAGCATGCAGACAGGGGAGGGGCGGGGGGGGGGGAGAGGGAGAGAGAGAATCTCAGGAGCCCGAGCTGGGACTCAATCCCACGACCCTGGGATCATGACCTGAGCCGCTCGCTTAGTGGACAGCCACCCAGACACCCCTAGTCCTGTATTTCTTGCCTAGGCCAGCGGTTCTCAAAATTTTCAGTAAAAGGCTTTTCCAAAGAGCTATTCAAGTTCTGTAAACACTACCAGTAAACATACTAACAGTTGTTACCTGGGGCACATTCCCCTTTCCTCCTTAAAAACCAAGCTCAGATGTCATCGCTGCCTCCTTAGTGTAGCTTTTCTCCTGTGCTGGTGTTTCCACATGGGAGTCTCCTGTTGTGTTTTGTCAGTTCACATTGGTCTCGTTAGACCACTGCTCTTCCAGGCTAGTCCTTGTCTCCATCCTTGTCTTTGTGTCTGAACTGCTGAATTAACCCTTTGTGATTCCTCCAAGTAAAATGAGGCAGTCTTACCACGTTTTCACTTTGTATTTTGAATACTGTATTACAGAACTCGTTTTTCCTGAAGTCTTTCACTTTACTGTTAACCACAGCGATCTGCTTCTGCTGAAGTTTGCTCATAGGCTTTGAGATCTTCACTTCTGAGAAGATACTCCCTTCCTAGCGTATTACTAGTTTGGGAATTGGTAGCAGTGCCCTGGGGAGGGACTTTTGCTTCCAAAACTGATTAACGATCCTGAGTAAAAACCGAGGGTGGTGGTAATGAAAAGGGGAGATCTTTGTAAAAGCAGATGAAATTGTGTTAACCAGTGGGGTCGTCTTTGCTATCTGCCTTACCAATCAGTGTTTTTATTGTTCTTCCTTAGCATCAAGAAATCATCAGGAAAGTTGAAAGAAGGTATGAACTATTCTCATTTAAATAACTTCTCTTGTAAGTGTCGGGTACATTTGCAGATATCTGCCGCCAAATGTTTGGCCCCGAGAAAGTGTGGGAATAGGCCCGGCCAAGCGTAGCTTGGGCCCGTTGTCTCTATTTCTTACAAATAAAGATTGCACCCAGATTGGTACTAGTGGATGTTTAAAGTACAGTCCAGTAAATGTTCCTGCTTTGTTTTACATATATAAACTCAATTTTTTAGCGAATTTGCAGAAGGAAAATGAAGACTGTGACAAAGGAAGTGATTCCAAGAAAGCTAAAGTACAAAAAGTACAGTCTGTCGGGTAAGGAGGGTCTTTCTTCTTTTCAGAGAATGTGAAGCTGACCTGAGAGAGAGTATTGGCTTGTGGGGGGAAATAGTTTCATTATAGTAGTTTCAGATTACCTTCTCTATGGGAAAACCAGTTCTGATATTTGCATAAAAATAAGACCTCTGCCTCCTAAAATGGAAACGTTAGTCTATTTGTATGTAGTAAAATAGCCCAGTGATGTCATTTTATTCACAATCTGCACTTACAGAAAATTAGGATTTTGGGTTTAATTTTTTTTTTTTTAATGTTTATTTTTGAGAGAGACAGAGACAGAATGTGAGTGGGTTAGGGGAAGAGAGAGAGGGAGACACAGAATCCAAAGCAGGCTCCAGGCTCTGAGCCGTCAGCACAGAGCCCTACGTGGGGCTCGAACTCACGGAGTGTGAGATCATGACCTGAGCTGAAGTCGGACGCTTAACCAATTGAGCCACCCAGGCGCCCCTTTTCACTTTAAGTAGCTAACAAAACACTTTTTATTTTCAAACTCAGCATGTTATCAGATTTGCTCATTTTGACCTTTTGTGTTTGTCACCAGCCAGAATAAAAGCTACTTGGCTCTAAGGCTAAAAGATCAAGATCTGAGAGATTCAAGACAGCAAGCAGCAAAAGCCTTTATACAGAATTCTTTATACGGTCCAGGAACCAACAGAACTACTGGTAATTTCTTTACAGACTGTCTCTCTCACTTTTTGCTGCAGATTAAACAAAGAAGTGATAGATAATTCTCTTTTCTAGTAAATAAGTTCCTGTCTCTTGAAAATAAGAGGTTACCAGTGAAAAAGGCTGCAGCCCAGTTTCTGAATAATGCTTGGGGTAAGATCCAGCTCCGCTCCCTCAGCTTTTTGTATATTGCACACTTTCTTTTAAGGAGGTAGTAAATACTTAAATAATCGTGAGATCTCCATTTTTTCCTTACAATGGCTTCTGTATTAATATCTTGAGGTTGCTTCTAAAACATAGATCAGCGTGGTAGGTATATCTGCTGTACAATTTGATTAGTGTTTATGTTCATAGAGTCTTGAAAACTTTGGAATTGTTTCTTGCGAATTTCGTATCCAGTATTCTTACTGTATAAAATTTTCTATTCTAGGAACTCAGAAAAAACAAAATGCCAAGAGGTTTAAAAGACGGTGGATGGTCAGAAAGATGAAAACTTCTAAGAAGTAAATCAAATGAAGTAAATGAAGGATGAGAACTTGTATGTATAGGACTCAGTTATTTGGTTTAGAAAATGCTCTTAAAAAGATCTAATAAATGATTTATAAAGAGTTTTGAAGGGTTACTGCAAAACTCGTAGGTCCGTTGGGGGAAGTACCCCATCACCTGTCATCCTTCAGGACAGTCCTGCCTCGTAGTTTGAGAATGACGTTGGAAGACAAACCGGTTCAAAAGAACGGTTTCCCTTTTTTATGAGCGTTTGCGCATTTAATTGAAAGCTCGTCTTCCACCTGCGGTGTTGGGTGCACAGCAGGGCGAGAGAAGTGGGCCCTGGGGTGTTTCCAGCTGCAGCTCTCAGCTGCCTTGGTCTCGCAGAGGTTCTGGTGCTTTGAGGGGCATTTGCTTCCCAGGCTATGGGACAGGAAGGAAGTAGCTGAAAGCTCAGTATCTCAGTGCAGCAAGTCTTTCTTCTCGAGGAAGATGGAAGCCTCCGTGCAGAGTTCATTAGCCAGAGGATTTGGTGATCTTGGTTAAGTGTTACTTTTAACCAGGTTGGGCGGGTGTGCTTTGGTGGCAGGCCACGTGCCATCGTTCCTACTATAGTTACGGAAACAGGAGATGAATTGCCTGTTTTCCTGCGGCAGCACCCACAGCATCAGGCCTGACCCTACTCTAGGGGGGGCCAGTAAGCTGAAGGCAGTCTTGCGTTGCAGAACTCAGATTTAGAGAATTGCTCTAATTCTGTATTAGAAGTGTGCAGGCACCTAATATATAAATTCAATTGACACTCTAGTATCTGTAATAGTAAATTTTTAATGGCTGGTTAATTATATCACTACATTTTTATTGCAATATAGTACTCATTTAAGCACTTAAAAATGGAAGGTGTACAAAGATTAAATTAAGACACGGTAAATTGACTAAATATTTGGTTTTTATATAAATAAAGGTCATAACCACACTGTTGACATGTAATACTGTTATAATACAACAGTTAAACTTGTGAGTCTACAACAGAAGTCGTCTGTAGTTAAACAGGAAACAAAGTTGAAAAAGACCATGTTAAAACAAAACTACTGGGACTAACAGGTCGGGATTGTAAGTAGCAACAAACATATTCACTCAGCTCCTGAGTATTTCAAGTTTTACAGTACACATTAAAAATGATTTCTTCCATCAACACTATAAATTCAAACTGTCGGATGTTTATGCGTTTTGCAAGTTACACTGATTGAATGCTTATATGGGAGCGGGGGTCGGAGCATCTCCCAAATTGAAGTTTACATCACCCACATGCTAACACAAACACAACTGGTTCCGTTTCCTTCCCCCCTCTCCCCCAAACAAAGGCGGCAGGATTTTTTGGTTTCTTTTAGGTAATTGTTTTAAAGGATTTGTGATGATCAATTTGAACGTCTGAAATTCAGTAATATTGAACTCTTAGACAACTAAGAGGTTAAAGATGGAAAATAATTTCTCCTAACACCAAGTTAGAAAATCATTTGCATCATGCTGTAAACTAGGAAGCAATGTAAAGCGACAAAAACCTGTCCCCAGTACATAATTAAAAAATCTAAATTTCAAATCAGCAGAGCTGGTCTACTTCCAGGTTGACTATATGCCACAATGTACACGTGAGCTCCTTAAATGCATAGCTAGTGTAGGTAGTCTTCCACTGTGGCAAACGCACAGGATCCGATTCCTGACCGAGCCATCAGTCCTAGACATTGTGTGGCCTGGCCCATTGCTAGGGCGAGTGGAGGTTGCTTTGGCAGATTGTGGGTTTCTGAGGAAAAATGATTAAAAATGGAAACAGCAATTAGCAAGACATTTCCCAAAAACTTCTCAACGGGGAAAATACTGCATTACTTGAAAACGTACCCCTGCCTATACTGTTCTTAATTACCTCACTAGCAATGGTCATTTCTAAGCCGGTCATTAACGTCTTGGCCCTGCTACTCGGACTAGGTGCTATGGGTACTGAGTATTCGACTCTGAAGGAAAATTCTTGCAGAATTCGACACTTAAAAACTTCCACATTAACTATGATGGGAAAGAGGTCCGGTCTTACCTGATACTTACAGTGGGGAGTAAGGACTATTTAGTGTTTCTCTTTGACTTAAGTCACTTGACCTAACAGGAAAAGGCCTCAGGCTTAAAGTAAAAGTTTCACCGATAAACTCCTCCCCTTCTGGGGATAGAACCCACCAGAGGCTAACTGTCTCCAAGGCATATTGGTGAATGTTGCTTGGGCTTCTAGGGAGCAAATGGTGACGGTGGCCGTGAGGCAAGACAAAAGCAAAACCACCCTACGACGTTGGAGGGAGTTGACTTACAGTTGGTAGATAAAATATTTTTTAAATGGCCGATAAATTTGTTCTCCGTGTCCTACATACCAGAAGTCTGCAAGACTTCAAGTTCTGTGCCAGAAATGAAACAATGAACTACTGGTGAAACTGGCCAAGTTCCTAATGATCTCTCCCTGGGTGGAGATGTCCAAGTTTTAAGTTGATTAGATTCCCAATTAATAAAATCACTCCTCAGTCCTTTGTAGGCATAGTGGACAACAAAGGGCAAAGACCATGATACTGGCAGGTAAGGCCACACTCCATACTATCCTATTTTTATTATTTTAGAGGGAGAGCGCATGCACGTGAGTGGGGGAGGGGGCAGAGGCGGAGAGAGAGGATCTGAAGCAGGCGCCACGCTCAGCCCAGAGCCCGACACAGGGCACGACCCCACGACCCCGGGATCATGACCTGAGCTGACATCAAGGAGTTGGACGCTCAAACGACTGAGCCACCAGGTGCCCCAATTTAATTCTACTTTTGATTCCAAGGTTGCAATGGGGTGGGAGAAAGTTCCGTAAAGAACGGCACCAAAAAATAAAGGAAGCAAATTCAGGATTTAAAGGTACAAAAGAACACAAAATAGGGTCAAGAATTTAAGAATGGAAATCTGTAAGAAAAGGTACACAGATCAGTGAGAAAGTATGGTTTGAAAAGTGGTCTGTGGGTTAGGATTAATAAAGTCCTGGCTATTCTTTGGCGAGACGCCGTTTAGCTAAACTTTGATGGTGCTACAGTTTTTGCCAGCTCTAAGCAGGACGGACTTTATAGTTCTGTCTTGTGTCCAGAACGATTTCAGTTTTACACAAAATCAACATGAAAAGGAATACAAAATGGAAAAGGAAGCTTCTTTTTCCAAAATGTCTGATGGTTCACAGGGAAGTAACCTTGCTGGAAGATAAGCATCAGGAGGCATGTGGTTATAAGCATCTTTAAATTCTTTTTGGATCTGCAACTGACAAGAACTAACATACAATTAATATGTAACAACTTCAAGCACTAATTACAGATGGTACTACATAAAATAGCATGGTATGTATAAATATTCACATATTCATCTACAGCAATTTATATTAATAAGCCTGTCATTAATTTTGCAGGAATCCTATGAATATAAATTTAAGTACTAGGTACAGCTGAACCCATCTACCAGGTAGCACAGCGAGAGTACACAGATCTTTAATGGCCCTACAAAATTTCATATTTAATCACTGAATTACCTTAAAGAACTCGACATAAAAAACTATTCTAAGAAAACTGGTTACTTCAAAAATTCTTCACAAATCTGATCCTTAAATATGAAGGCTGTAATTTCAAAAAGACCATTACAGTAAACCATAATTTGCCCTACAATCTCAGCATTACTACTGAGTTCCGTTTTTACCAATAGAGCTAAGTGGATTTCATATAACCAAAGAGAATACAACACATTAACCAGAGAAAATTCACGTGATTTATTATATACAGACTCTAAATTTATAGAAACCCCACCAAAGACGCTTTTTTTTCTTACCGTTATTGCAACCCCCCCCACTGTTCTACTTTAACACAAAGAATTCACAGTTCACCCCTGAGAAACACCAGTTTGAACTACACAGACCCGCTTCCAGCTGCGGTATTTGATACGGTACAGGGATGTAGACGGCTCTTCCCTTCCGGTTTTCTTCACCTCCAGCTTTATTGTAAGAATCCAGAACACAACACGCGTCACATACCAGATCTGTGTCTATCAAGGGCTCCTGTTCTTGGCAGGGCTTCCCGCCAGCAGCGGTTAAGTTTTAGGGGAGTCAAAAGTTACACGCAAATTTTTGTGCTGGGGGGTTGGTGTCCCAACCCCCACTCGGTTCGAGCGTCAACTGTAATGAACTTTGTAAGAGCAGATAAGGCTCATGTAGGAACACTTGCTCCCTTCACATTCTAGCCATACGGTCCCTGGCCCGCTGCAGGTCTCCCTGCTCTTTGTGGCAATGCTCTCGCGCACCTGAAATGGTCTGAAACGTGTTGCTATAAAGCTCCCAAACGTAACAGGGCCGAGCAGGAGTGGGAGCCTCATTTTACCTGGGGATTTAGCCCGTAAAGTCAGGTCAAAAGCCACTCTTCTTTAAGTTACCTTTGAAAAGAATCTCCGAGAGAAGATCATAGTTTCACGTAAACCGCCCTGTACGGTTTATACATAAATGCACAGAATGTTATAGCATTCACAGAAAAAGTATTTGTTCGGGACATGAGTCCTGTAAGCATACTCTGTAGTGAGTTGCTTACAGGGACAGCAACCGACCAGGGGAAGGGCAAACCGGTCTCCCTCCGTGCTCCCCTCTAGCGAAGTCTCACTACCGAAACTGCTGCTCTCTTCCCCCGCCCCTCGCTTTTTATCCGGTAAGGGCATAATACGGCTGGATATGCTGAACTTTCCTGCAAATACGGTGCTACTCCAAGGGCTGGTGCTGGCAGGGCAGTCACACGTCACCCGCAAGTCCCTCGTGTCCGTATCTTAAGCACAGCGGAAGCTGCGGTATGTGTGGCTCAGCCCAAAAACGCTTACACGACATGCACACAAAGACTTCCACTTTCCAGACTTCCCGGGGTATGATCCCAATATACCGTTGTGGTTTTTTTTTTATTATTCTATTTGAATCCATTTAATTTTGGAATTGAGATGGTGGAGGGGAAGGTTTCTGTATTTTGAAATAAGTTTACCTTTCTTAAAACGTAGAAATGGTTTCTACATGAAGAGTTTACCAAAATACGAATCCCGTCTCAAATACGCAGACACTCTGGCTGCAGTGACGCTTCACTCACCTAGTATTGCACTGTTGAGGGCTGAGCACACAGGTTCTCTCTGAATTGGGTCAAGCTGATTTCCAACCGGGCTGTTCCAAGGATCCGAGTAAGCGAGTAAACTGAATGCATCCTGTTGAAAACACGGCGGTTTGGTTTTTAATTCAAACGCTTCAGCTACCGTCCTCCCCACGGCTACAAGGTTGAGAGACGAGTAAAATACACAGCTTTCCGGCACAAGACTACGGTAACACTCAAACCCATTTACCCCAATGATTATGAGGCTATATATATATTTTTAACAAGATTATACAACAAAGCCTAATGGGTCTTCCTTCTTTACTGTAAACAGCCAATCTGAATCTTCCCCCATCCCTACAACACATACACAACGGCAAAATTAAATTCTGGTGGAACGGGCTAATTAAAGAGGAAGACAAAAACATTCAGATGCTCTATAATTTATCACCACTGGTGTGACTCTGACATTAAAAGGACAGAGCCTATTTATTTTCTTAAACAGATGTGGGGCCGAGATCCATCTCCCTGGATGTCATTTTCTCAAACTCAGGACCAACAAGGTAAACTGGCTGCCCTTCAGGAACATTCAGTAGTTCCAACCATCGTCGAGCCACCCTTCCTAAAGGGACGGACACGCGGTCTTCTCAGTCAGTGACTCCCAGTCAGTAAGCACTAACCGCTCCGGGACACTGGCAGCGTCCGTTCGTTCTAACCTCTCGGTACAGGAGGTCGTCCTCTTTGGCCCAAAGTCCATGCCCTAATCCGGGGCGGTGTTCCCCAGAGAGGCGAATGACAGGACGCCTTCCCGATTCAGAAGGCCTACGTAGGACAGTGCTTAGGAAGCGTCAATGAATTCGGTCAGTGCCACTTTCAAAATGCGGATTACGGACACGTGGGAGACTGGACTTTCTGAAGGAAAGATCCCAGGTCCAGCTGCCCGGACGTTCCTCCGCTCAACTCACCGCTGCTCAGAGCGGCCGCGGAGGCCGGGCTTGCCGGTCAGCTGTGCTCTGGCCCTTTCTCACCCCACGCGGCCTGCGCACCGGGGAGCCCGGAGGAGGGCTGTCCACACAGCCGGAGCCGCGCGGCCTGAGGCTACCGGGCGGGGAATACACGTGCCTCTCAAAGAAAACGCGTGCGGCTGGTCCACGGTCTTCCTTCCGCTGCTGAATATTTCACGGGTGGTAGACGGCTCGCCCCAGTTTTTATAATGAAAGGTCTCTGAGAGGCAAATTTCTTTCTTACACTATTTTGAGTCCCCTGCAGCTACTCACAGACGCTGGGAACAGGGAAGCAGCTTCACACACCCGCCCATCACAGGACCTGCTTCTTCCAGTGCATCGCACGGAGCCACCCCGTTCTACTTCCTGGCTCCCCCACCCCCGCCATCCGAATTTACTGATGGAAAGAGTATTAACGTCCTGTATCCTGGGAAGCTAACTCTAGTCACTGATCTTCGCTCAAGACTTAATTGACCCCACAGCCACCTAGTGAGGTACCATCCCCATGCTACAGAAAGTTACCTGAAGTATACCGAAGAAGTGTTCAAGGAACAACTGGTACCTAAAAACCTCTAAGCACAAAACCGTCCTCTTGGGTCTATACATCTGGACACGCAACCAAAAACGAGAAAGGTTGCGGTCCCAGATCTCAAGGCAGACCGTTCTTCTGTTAACACCTTCTTCTAGTATTTCACCAAAACCTCATGGAAAAAAAGATGATGATGGTAATAATTTATCGTGCACTCACACCGGGTGAAGCAATGTTTCGAGCCCTAACGTGGAGAATCTCATTTTATCCTCACAATAACCTTAGGAGACGGATACTGTTATGCCCATCTTACAGAGAAGCAAACTGAGGCAGTGAGAGCTTAAGGGCACACAGTTAGTACAGAACCTCTTTTAGTAAGATGCAGCTTCTTTTAACTGCCGATCTAAATATCAAGATGAAGAAAGTCTAAAATTTAGCTCCAATATTTTCAAAACAATTGAGTATTATTGCACACAGCTGCCAGACCCTGAGGACACAGAGAGCAATCACCAGGACCCAGTCATTGTGCCAAGAACCCACGCGGTCTTTCGGCGAAGTCAGACATGTAAATAAACAATGGACAGGGTACTGCTTATGAACATGCGGTATTTTGTGTCACGTGTCACAGTCCCAGAGAGACCCAAACTACGTGGAAACAGGCTGAGAGAAAGAAAGGCACAGATGGAGCCAGAGGTAAGGGCGGTTAGATCCTAAAATGTCCCCAAAGGCTTAAATTTTTTCTTTTCCAATACGACAATGGACTTTTAAATGGAGGACTGATGTGGGTAAGACTTGACTTCAGCAGGATCCCAGCGCAGCACAATGGAACAGGCTTGGAAGTCAGGTGAAGCTATAAGCAAGAAAACTAATAAAACCTTAAAAGAAGAAGAACAAGAAAAAAAAAAGGCTGATGCCACCAGGTTCCCTGAATATCTACAACTTTTCCTTTTCAAAGGGAGTGAAATCAGGGCAGCAACATTAATGTTTTAAATCCTGCAGTAAAACCTAACTGATGGTGGTGACCAAAGAAATGCAAACAAGCGACTTTAAGGTCTGAGCTTGAAGTCACTACAGCAGACTAACACAGGAGTACTTCTGGCACTTTCCTTTACTACTGCTGTAAGCTGGGGGAAGGTTTCTGGAAAACAGTATAGCAATATATAGGAAAAGCCACAATAATCCCAAGCTTTGACTCAATCATTCTCTTTCCAGGACTCTATCCCGTGTTGTAATTTTAAGGAACAAAGACGCATGTATAAAGGCATTCACTAAAGCATCTGAATAAAAGCAAAAAATTGAATAAAGCAACGCTTAAATGAACTGACACAGCAACTCAAGAGAGTAGCATGTAGCCATTTAAAAAGAACTAATGCACAGAAACTGGGAGTACATTTTTAGGACAATGACAACACCACAAAATGGTATACTTACTATGTCAAATATACACACGGGGGATTTAAGGCACAAAACTGAAACTCTGAGGCGTGGGATCGTGGGTTACTTGTCACTTAAAAACAAACAGATCTCAGTGGGAATAACTTCTGAGGCAAACGTGACATCATTCAGGTAGGATTCCCAAACTGTACTTGTAGTTGGCTTAAAGTCTGCAGCAGTTTCTAAACAGGGCTGGTCTTAAGTGGTTCTGTTTTGGCTTCAGTTGCCAGCCGGGGCTGCTCCTTCGTGTGCGACCCCACGGTCCCTCCGGCCAGAGCCTCAGGACGCAGCTCCTGAACAAACTCAAGTAGCTGACAAGCCACTGGCAGGCGTAGGGAGGTGAGGAACAGAGAACAGGAGAAGAGGAAAGGAAGACAGAGAACTGGGAAAGGTCCAGGGAAACGGGCGCTGCAGGACGCCCTGCCCCTCCCACCCATTTTGACCGCACACGGCCCCCCCCCCCCCCCGGGCTCTGCTCGAGGCCTGCTCCCCAGGACCCTGGGAAGCAGAATACAGTAAAGCATTTAGGGAACTCTTAGCTTCACATCTAAAGGAATCTTTCTCTCTACAGATGCCTGTGCGATTCAGATGCTAACGCGGATCCACACAAAATTAAAGATAAAAATTACCCACTACAATCACACGTGCCCTGAAATGAAAAATGAAAGGGGATGATTTCTAAACCTCTCAACGATGACAAAAAAAACCACCTCTTCATGTTGTCCTCAAATCCTCCAGCTGTTCTTCGGGGACTTGTAACTTGGATCAGTCAGTCATCTTGTCCCCACGTGGATCAAGATAAGTTTGGGGAATGGGAAGGAAGGAGTTCAGAATATTAAGAAAGTCTCTTAAAGTAGTAGTTGGCATGTGCTTAGAAGTCAGAAGTGCAAAATCAAAGCCATCCACACTCTTTAGATGAGGAAGATGAATTACATCTTCACATAATTCAATATATAATCAAGGACTCTCTTTGAGAAGAGGCCACATCAATGCCATTTTCTCAGCTTATGCACATCAGCATCAAAGACAGTAAGCTGATTAAGTGAAATCTTACATTCTGAAAGGCACTACATAAATCACATTCCTTCATCATGCACAATTAGCATAAAGTTTTAACAAGGAAACAGTCAAGATGACCTAGCGTAAAAAAGCACGTGAATTCTTAGAAACATTCCGTATCCCCAAATATCCCCTAAAACAGCAGTTCTCAAAGTACAGTCCAGAAACACGGGGTTCAATCTAAGATCCTTGCAGGAGGTCCTGGAACGTCAACACTGTTTTCGTAATAAAACTGAGAAAACCCTCTCTCGCCTCACCCTCACTCTCATTCTCTCCCGGCCACACAGCGGGGTTTCCAGGGGCCACGGGGCCGGTGACAGTGACAGCACAGCACATCGAGTGCACAGGTAGGGACGAGAATCCAACTTCCCCTCCATTAAGCCTGGCAAATGTAAAGCGATGCCATTCTTCCAAAGTTTCTGGAAGTTATTTTTCGTAAAAATATTCAACGGATCCAGGATTATTGGTCAGGAGATTAATCATTTGTTTTAATTTCTAGTATGGTAAATATCAATAAACAGAACCCATATAAACAAAACTCTAATAACATTCATGAATAGTGAGGTGCCATGCGCATTGGATATATTTAAAGGGGGCGGAGTTAAGTAAAGACCTAGTCTGACCTCAAGGAATTCTTCACCTTATAGGGCAAACGTGGGCAGCCATATTCCTAATATGTCAGTGTCTGGCTTTAATTTATTGGTTTTTTTTTTAAACTTCAGTATAATTAACACACGGCATTAGAATAGTTTCAGGTGCACAATATGGTGATTCAACAATTCTACACATTACCCAGTGCTCCTCACAAGTGCGCTCCTTGATCCCCATCACCTGTTTCACCCATTCCCCAGCCACCTCCCCTCTGGCAACCAGCAGTGTGTTCTCTAGAGTTAAGAGTCTTTTTCTGGTCAGTTTTCTTTATTTCTTAAATTCCACATATGTGTGAAATCGTGTGGTATTTGTCTTTCTCCAACTTATTTCACTTAGCAGAATACGAAGTCCATCCATGTTGTCACAAATGGCAAGATTTCCTTCTTTTTTATGGCTGAGTAACATTCGTGTGTGTGTGTGTGTGTGTGTGTGTGTGTGTGTGTGTGTCTCCCCCACTTCTTTATCCATTCACCGGTCGGTGGACACTTGGGCTGCTTCCCTAATTTGGCTGTTGTAGACAATGCTGCTGCTATAAACACAGGGGTGCATGGATCTTTTAGAATTACTGTTTTCATAGTCTTTGGGTAAATACCCAGCAGTGGAATTACTGAATCATATGGTAATTCTATTTTTAATTTTTTGGGAGATCTCCAAACCGTTTTCACAGTGGCTGCACCAGTTTGCAGTCCCACCAAGCGATTTGACATTTTAAATGAAAAACTGTTTAAATTACATATTCCACCAATTTTATTTAGCATAAAAATCATAATTAACTTCCTTTTTTTTTTCTTTTTTTTTTTGGGATAGCTCAGGGTCGCCACCAGAAACCGCAGTTGTGCGATCCAGCGGGTGAAGTACCGCGTAGAGCAAATACACCGCTGCTCCCGTCGCAGCCCCCGACGCTACAAGACCGCATGCCGTAACTGGCGATGTACGTGGGTGGCTCCTTCACCCACCATCCTAGGCTGAGCAGGTGGTGTTCCGTCTACACAGGCACCGTATGGAGGCTCCGGTGCAGGTAGCTGTTTGAATTTTGGCCGCTTTTAGGCCGCGTTTGGTGCTGCTAGGTGGTGCTGACTGTGGCGCTGAGGCTCAGTTTGGGTCAGGAAGGGCTGGCAGAAGCCTTGCTCCTGCCACTGCACCCCAGCATCGGCCTCAGGGCCACAGCACACGCGTCTCTCCTCTTAAACACGCAGGAGAAAATGTTGCTAACGAATCACCTTTGAGCCCAAGCTGACGCAGGATTACAAAAAAAATGCAACAGCTAGGTCAACATGTCATAGACTTACAGGGCTGTTGGGACTTACGCGAGTACGAAAAAAAACCCTCTGGGAGTCTTAACATCTCTACAACTAGCAGCAACGGCGACTTAAGGGAGGGAAAATCTCCATCCGCAACTGACACGCAAACTTGTGACCACCGTACTAAACCGCTGAAGTCCTAGCCATCTTACCACCTATCACGCGCATCAATCCAGAAGAGATCTGAAAATGTATTTTATCTATCTCGGGTTGTGAAAGTGCCTCAGCAATCACTGTCAAAATGAAAGCCACGTAGTACACGTTCAATCTGCTGCAGCCCTGAGCAATGTTTATGGAAATAAAAATATCGCAAACTTATAGTTTTATCAGCAAACTCGCATGTCTCCTAATAAGTCTGCCAATTTTACAGCTAAGAAAATTACAGTAAGTCGACAAAGGGCATAAAACGCTGACAGGCGGCAGAACTGGGATTGAATCCCTACCTTTACTGATTTATTTTTTTAAGTAGCCTTCATGCCCAGCACAGAGTCCAACGCGGGGCTTGAACTCACGACCCTGAGATCAAGGGCTGAGCTGAGATAAAGAGTCGGATGCTTAGCTGAGCCACCCAGGTGCCCGGAATCCATCCTTTTTACCTGAAGCCCAACAAGAATTCCTAGCGCTCAGTGCTTTACAAAATTAAATTTTAGTTCCTCTGACACATCAATAATTTTTCAAGGAAAAACAAATCTACCTTCAGCATTTTTTTATTTGCTGTGTTCTTGCCACATTCTCTCCTCAGCTGTTCACTCATAGCTTGTAGCTCTCTTCCAAAGTGAATCATTCTTTCTATGGCGGCTTGACTTCCTCCACACAACTGGCGTCTTAACTGACTCGAATCAACTTCTGTAAGCAAAACAAATGAGTATTTTACTTTCTTATTAAATGGAGTGCCAGGGAGAAATGAACATCAGTTGCTTACAACATTTTGTACGTTTCATGTAGTAATTACTACCTAATAGTTTATTTAAATATGCGGTTTTCTTTTTCACTTAATAGGAAACATTGCAGCTAAAAGGTATACTTTATCTAGGTCTCAAGAATCTAGGCTCTACTCTCCAGCACGCAGGTCAAAGCCCGTCGAAATCGTCTCCATTTAGGATGCCCCTGGTATATCAGGGAAAAGTGTAGAAGAAGTTAAGCACAGTTCTCTAAAACTACATTAAGCAGCATTAAGGAGAAAACAGCACTGCCACTCCAGCTACTCTGACACAGAGCAGAGATGGAAAAAAAGGACTCCTCCAGGTGAAAAGCTAAATGACTCCAATAAAAACATAGAAGACACCAGGGAATCACAGGATTAATTACACACTTTGAGAAAATAATTGTTTAGTATATATCTTGGTTGACAATAACCGCTGATCAATAATGTAACTGTATGAATCCCTAATAACATATAAATTACTAACGATGACGATCCTTAACATTTACTAAGCACTTCCTTTGTGCCTACTAGCTTTTTACAAATTAGCCCTTTTAAGCTTCACAGTGGCCTATGAGGCGGTTGCTATTATTACCACACCCATTTTACAGATGAAGAAACTGAGGCACTGTGCTCTTAAGTAACTTGAGCAAGGTCACACAGCTTGTAAATGGCAGTTGCAGAATTCAAATCCAGGTCATCTGACTCCAGAACTCTCAATCACCATGCTCTGATTATACTCTGAATGTTGAGGGTGCTGGTATCTGATAGAAGAAAACTAGGCTGCCTTCTCAACTATACCCCTCGCTGGAAAAATGGATTTTACACTGAACACATAATCCTCAACAACAGTCCTCAATAAGGACCCTTTAACTCCCAAATACTCAGAAATCTAATGTTGCCATCGAATTCAGGCAAAAAAGAATTTTTAAGCTCCAATCATTTTCATTCTCCAATCGATGGGAAAGTCTGCTGATGGTTTAACATTATGGTACAATTTACTATGCAAGTTACCAACAAAACAAAACTACGCGTGCTAATGTACCTTTCAGCCACATAATTTTGGGGGGGCCTGGGGGAGGGAGAGGGAAGGAGGGGGTCATACTGAAGCACCTACTATGTGCCAGGCACTGAACTATGCATAGTCACAGATATTCATATTAAATGAACTTAAGAAATTGATTTGAATTTATAAAATCAGCTGTACCCATTTGGCCTTCGCTGGCTATACTGAAGCCAGTGTAAAAACATTCATCTCCCCAACCCCAAGTGTCCTAAAAGACAGTGAACGCTAGTAAGAGTACGGCTGCATCAACGCCAGCACCAAGTTGAGCTGAAGACAGTCCGGCACAGAAAACCGGCTGGAACTTAACTTCAGAAGGCACTGGAAAGCACCGCGCCCTGCAGCAGCCCGCGCTCACGAGGCAGTTTACGGGATATGTGCTCTTGTCAAATCCCATGGCACATACATCGCTAAACGTGATTTATGCTCATCAGCTGTGAATCAATACAAGTAAAAGCATAACCTTGTAGTCACCATTTTTTATTAAAAACGTAAGAAATATCACTGCAGACCCATTTCGGTGTCACAGTCTTCCATTTCGTGGTCATGTTTAGAGCTACCATTTAGGAAGCCGTTGGATGAAGTCTCTCCAACCCCATTGGAGTAGTGCTCTGTCTCCATATCCACATCATTACTGGAAATAAAGAAGAAACACCTAACTTTAGAAATCACATCCTCGCAGCGTAGTTTAAAATAAATTCCTACTCCTAGCCTCCTCATAGACTGACTTCACAGGGCAAGAGCAGTCTGCAAAAACAAGGTATTTGGTTCTATCCTGAATGTCTTCAAAGCCAGCAGGTAGCCGACTAGCAACAAAGTCGTATTGCTGGAAGGAGGAAAACAGTGTACGTCCTAAAATGCAGCGGTTTCCTGACTCTGTATCTGTATGGACAAACCCCTTTTCACATACGTCTCACCGTGTTTCCAGGTCAGATCTGCACTTGGTTCTGTGTTCATCGGGTGCCCCAGCCTCACACCGCACGCATTTCGAGCAGTCAGGGCAAAAAAGGGGAAAACTACCCCGTCGAAACAAACCATTCCCCGATCCCACTTCACCTTTCTCGTGCCCTCATCTTCATCCCTTCTAGAACGAGGTTTTCTTTAAATGGCCTGGACGGGGTGGCATCTGTCCTCACCACTCAGAAACACAGCCTCCCACCAAGGTGAACGGTGATCTGGAAGACCACTCTGGCTCGCCCTCTCACACCCCGGCCAGCCCCCACCGCGATTTTTCTCTCGCAGGCTTTCTCGCTGGCTACAGAATCTAAAAAGCACTGCTAAATCCTCATTTTAAAAATGTGATTTTCGGTATTTAGGTTGCTCCTCATTTTCCCTCAGGTCACATTTACTGAAGAACAGCCCCGTGCCAGTAACTGTGTCTGGACACACACTGAACTTGTGGGCGCGCACACTCGCTCGACAAACGACAAACGCCTCCTCTTGAAGACTTCTCCAGTGAAGATCCAGGCAGGGATTATACCACCCAGAAGGAACGCGTGATGACAGTGTAGGAAATATTTAAATGAAAATGCACTTTTCCCATTAAAAAAGCAACCTATATTCATTCGTAGGAAAAAAACAACACCGAACGCAGACAAGCAAAACGCGCTCTGCACACACACCACCAGAGGTAACCGCTGGTAGCACCTCGGGGTGAGTGCGTGAGTTTAAGTGTGTGTGTGTGAGAGCACTGCTTCCATCAGTGAGACGTGTAAGGCAAAAAGACACAGATCTAGGAAGGAGGGGGCAAGGGCCCCAGGATGACTCCATCAGGCAGAAAAGCTTGCTGACTGTATCTTGATGAGCTTTGACAATGAGAAGAAAAATCAAACTTCAAAAAATAATGTTTAATGTAATGGAAATTGTTGAGATCATAGCTCTTAGTGATCTTAATATACTAACACTTCTTTCTTTCTTTCTTTTTTTTTTTTTTGACAATTCAGTTCGGTATTTGGGAGGGATCCTTTCATTCAACACACACTTAAGAGCCCCTGAGCCCACACTGTGTGTTGCGGGCTAAGGTTACAATGAGACGGCCTCCGCCCTCCAGGGGCCAACAGAGGACCCACTGGGAGGGAGCCACCACCTTTGCTGGGGATGTAACAAGGAAATCATCCTGGAAAGTGACAAGTGAGCTCAGTTTTACAGCCGGCTGAGAGGAGGGGAGGAGGGAGGGCGGAGGGAGCAGTGTTGCAGATGGGGCAGCAGGGGAGGGGAGTGCTAATAGAAAAAGCACACGACTGCAAGTCAGGAATCCTGGGACGCAGTCACTGTTCTGCAACTTACTAGCCACGAATTATTGACGTGTATTGTTGACAACAACAAAGTATCGCTTACTTTTCTGGTTTTGGCTCTCCATCTGTACAATGTTTTAATAGTTAGTACCACCCTCGCTACTTCGCAGTAGGGCCGTAAGGAAAGCCTTCAGCAGCTACAAAGTAACTGCTACTGTGTAACGGTTCGGGGCACTTCACAAGCTCACTTTCTTCGTCCGTCCGGCACACAGAAGATGCTGTCGCCAAACCCTTCCGGTGAGCTTGCTTCCCTGAACGCAGGTAACAACAGGTCTCTTTAGCAACTTCTTTGCCATGAGGAGGTATTTCAGACAAAAACCCACACACTGCCCGAATTGCCCCCAGTCCTGCCACAAACAATGGCAGAAGCCTCTACCAAGAACAAAGTGCTAACGTGCTATATATAAAGCACATACGCACGCACACACCCGTATTCCATACAGAATTTTCAGCACGACACAGTCCTCTAACCTACTTTCCACTATGTCATTTCTACCGTGAAAGACAACCTGAATCTCCTCCGTACAAGACGGCGTTCTTTCCTACTCTTCTCCTACCACTTTTGTGGACCGCCATTATGACCTGTATATACCACACGCCATTACTTTGGCAGGCTGGCACTTGGGATAGATCATCTTGATACTCTCATTACTCTCCTGATTTGCAATACTGATTCTCACACATACGCCTTTCTCCAGAATCCTATTTCCCATGTCAAAAGTCAGATCCCATCCTTTCTCCTTCAGTGAGAAAGTTTTGCACTGATGAACATTATTCCCCCCCCAGATGGGATGTGACCAAACAATTCATGTTGTAAGACCAAACCAACCTCAAGTTGATAAAATCTACACATCATTTTTCATGTGTATTATTTTTTTATCATGCCACTAGTCCTGAACCAAAGTGAATTCAGATGCTGGATGATCTGGGCAGGCTGATTTCGTAAGAACCCGTATTCAAACGATTACATTTCGTGAACCTCGAGGTTCGTGAATATTCAACCCGAATATATGTGACAGGACGGTGACACACACATCTCTTCTCTCCCAGCTCTCTGAAGCCGGAGACCAGGCCCGGCAGAATGTCTGACATCCGACGGGTCCTCGCACTGGGCTCATGGTACGCTTACTAAATGGCCGAAGGTCCCTCTGCTGCAACAAGCAAGCCCCGCCCCCTAAAGGCAGGCTTTCAAAAAAGATTCTTTGTCAAGTTAGTTACCTGGAATTCAGAAAACCTGATGCACATCTACACCAAAAAACCCACACAGAGAGAAAAAGACGGTTGTAAACGTACCCTACGTTACTTCTAGAGAGTAAATGAACGACTGGGACTTAACCTGGAAATACAGGCACAGCATTACGTGACCACATGTACAGGCCGCTGCCCACAGGAAGCCCAGAGGCAAGGAGTCCGGTGTGTATGCTTACAGCCCGGCAGAGGGAAAAGGTGATGCGGAGCACGACGAAGGAGCAGAGGAAAAGAGGCTGCCGGCCCCTGGGAGCCCGGAGAGTTTGGGACTCACTCCTCACCCTTTTGTTCTCTGAGGACCTGGGAGCGCCCAGACCCCCTATGGACGATCTAATTCAAGTTCTCCAAATGATTAAAAATGACGACGCTAATAATCAGGCTGCTTATAGTAACGTAAAAGCTAAGGAGATCACACACCTGGTGAAGTTATTAACTTGCTGTGATCGTGACATGTTTATACTGTTCAGTTCTGGTACATTCAAGTTGGATGACTGGTGTTTACTATGGCAATAGGATTGATGTGCTTTATTTGAGATCACCCCATTACTACAACTTTCAAAACCTGGGGAAAAACAAGAAAAAGAGGCATGAAAACAGAAACAAACACCAACTTACTGGTCAGTTGTAACGACTATATGCCCATATTCTGATCTTGCATTTAAAACTTTTATAACGTGGCAGAGTCCATGCATTGCTTAAACAGGAAACATAACTTCTTTGAAAGGACAGACGGATATTAATTGTGGGCTGTAATTATCATCTCCTCTAACATTTACTGAAGGCTTAATTATGGATCTTATTTAATCCCCCAAGCTCCCCCATGAGGCCTGTGTTCTCATCGCTCCCATTTAATGCACGAATACACTGAGGCCAAGAAGTCGTCTGGGCCCGAGTGAATGTATGAAATTCAAGAGGAGAGGTGGCGAAGGGTACAAACGTGAGAATCACATGCAGTGCACAGGATGGCGATGTAAATAAACCGAGAGGTGGTAATGTAGAAAGGTGCATGCCGACTGAGGAAGAGCAAAGGTGTTACTCTATGAAAGGAAAGAGGATGTGACTTTTGCTTTAGAAGGTTAAATGTACAGAGGAAAGAGAACACATTGGGAAGAACAGAATGAGAGAGACCAGCAGAGGAAGACTAAGGAAGGCTGGAAATAAACCTGTAGAAGTGATGTCCTCAAAGGCAGGAAAGGAGAGAATTTTAGTTCCTAGAACACCAAAAGCCTGAGAGACTGTGACCGGTGAGCCCAGAGAGGGACATGAGAAAATGAAGCGGGCAGAGCAGAGGCCCGGTGGGGAAAGAAAGAGAAAGCAGCCGGCCCATCTAGCGTGGGGGTTGGTGGCCGAAGCCGCCACGGCCACGGCACCGCCTTCACATTTACATGGGATTAGAACACACGGGTTACCTTTTACCTTTACCAAATATCTACTGATTTACTTTCTAGAGACAGCTCGAATGTCAACTTTTGCTTATGAAGATCTGCTAATAATCCATTCTCAGAAACAGCTCTGCTTCAAGTTACCTTCTGGTACTAAAAACACACGAGTCCGATCCACTTACAATTTTCCTTCCAGAGCAGCGCTGAGGTCAAGTATGTGCATGTGCAAAACAGCTATGTGGAAACGTCCACGTTTCAAAAAATTTTCATTTTGGTTCAAAACTACAAAGAAGGGCAAACACTTCAAAGTAACGTCGTAAGACTGAGTCTCACCAGAAAAATGTGCGCTGCTTCCTTTGCCTGGTGCTAAGCTGTGGATGCTCGATCCGTGACTGGGGCTCATGCTCGGGCTACTGAAAGGTCGAGGGCTGACAGGGTAACTGTCCTGAGATTTTGGACTCCGGCCTCCCAGACATCGTACTTCACTATCTGTACCATTCACCATTTCTATAAACTGACGCACTCTAGAAAGATAAGAGACAAATTTACTTAGGTCATTTTCAAATTTTTTTTTTTTTTTATGTTTATTCATTTTTGAAAGACAGAGAGAGACAGAGCACAAGCAGGGGAGGGGCAGAGGGAGAGGGAGACACAGAATCCGCAGCAGGCTCCAGGCTGCGAGCCGTCAGCACAGAGCCCGACGCGGGGCTTGAACTCACAGACCACGAGATCATGACCTGAGCCGAAGCCGGACGCTCAACTGACTGAGTCACCCAGGCGCCCCTACTTAGGTCATTTTCAAAGAGCAGTTTATTTAGTAGCAACAACAGATCTCTGAAAGGAAATACCTTATGGACTTGTATCTATCAGTAAGTGTGGCGTTTAGATAGTGTGCTAAAAACACTACATGTAGTTTCATACACTGTACTGCTTAGAATAATTTAAAAATTTCTGGAAAAACCAGAGTATAAAGCAAAACACACTATCTCTCCTTTAATTAAGATTTACTAAGAGGGACGCCTGGGTGGTTCAGTCGGTTAAGCATCCAACTCCGGCTCAGGTCATGATCTCGCAGTCAGTGAGTTCGAGCCCCGCGTCAGGCTCTGTGCTGACAGCTCGGAGCCTGGAGCCTGCTTCCCATTCTGTGTCTCCCTCTTTCTCTGCCCCTCTCCTGCTTGCACTCTCCCAAAAATAAACAAACATTAAAAAAAAATTTTTTTTTAAAAAAGATTCACTAACAAAATGAAGGAATCCATAGCTTAAAATCAGAAGACTTCATTTTTGAAGCTAAAAATAGTTTAATCAAATAGTATTTGCATTTGGCGGCAAGTCCGATGGCGTGCAAGAACACGATACGCTTTCGTGTACAGCTTTCGTGTACACATCACGTAGACGAAGCGCCTTGCTCCACGCTCTTCCTCACTGCAACTCCCATCTGCAACCTCTTAACCAAAATGTGCCACACTTAAAATTTTACTCTTAAGCAAAACCATTCTGACACTGGCTTACAAAGGAAGGGTTTCTGGTGGGGCGCCTGGGTGGCTCAGTCGGTTAAATGTCCGACTCTTGATTTTGGCTCAGGTCATGATCTCAGGGTCATGGGATCGAAGCCTGCAAAGGTCGGGCTCTGTGCTGGGCACGGAGCCTGCTTGGAATTCTCTCTCTCCCTCTGCCCCCCGCCCCCGCCACCGGCTCACTCTCTCTCTCAAAAAAAAGAAAAACAAACACAAAGGGCGTCTGGTACTTAGAGAGTTGAAATATTAGGCTTCATAACACCTGAATTTTAAGATAACAAAGATTCATAACACCCATAAAAAAGAAACGCCAAATTATGATGGCTATTGAAACAAAAGCTGCAGAAACGAAGTGTCGGCAGGATGTGGGGACACCAGGACTCTTGCATACCACTGGCTGAGGCTGTAAAATGGTGCAGGGCTACAGAGCTCTAAGGATTAATCTCCTCCAAAAGTGAAACAGATTTACCACAGGTTCAACAATCCCACTTCTGGGTATATACCCCAAAGCGCTGGAAGCAGGGACCCCACACAGATATCCACACACCACCCCTGTTCACAGCAGCGTTATTCACAAGAACCAAAGTGGAAGCGACCCAAATGTCTATCGATTGTTCAGCTTCAAAAGGAGGGAAACTGATACATGCGATATAACACGGATGGGTTTTGAGGACAATATGCTGGGAGAAATGAGCCAGTTACAGGAACAGACACTGTTACGCTTTCTTTTATCTGAGGCGCCCAGAGCAGCTGAATTTAAATTCACAGAAACAGAAAGTAAAATGGTGGTTGCTGGGAGGCAGGGAAGGGAGAAACGGGGACTTCAAGTTTCCATTTGGGAGAATGAAAAAAGTTCTAGAGGTGGATGACGGGTGACGATCAGAACAACGTGACTCCACTTAATACTACGCAAGTGCACGGGCTGCCTGGGTGGCTCCGACGGTTGAGCGTCGGGCTTTCGATTCTGGCTCAGGTCATGATCTCACAGTTCGTGAACACGAGCCCTGCGTCGGGCTCTGCACTGACAGGGCGGAGCCTGCTTGGGATTCTCTCTCCCCCACTCCTTCTGCCCCCCACCCCTACTGGTGCACGTGCGTGCTCTCTCAAAATAAACTTAAAACAAAAATACTACAGAAGTGCACGTGCAAAAATGGCAAACGTTACATATATTTTACCACAGCTTTCAAAATGACACAGACTTACAATAAGGTACTCTGCAGGAAGAAAAACAGATATCCACCTTCTAACTACAATTTTAACATTTTTAAACATATAGCTAGCACCATAGAAGAGCAGAAACATAGCAAGAGATGCCATCTGCTTATAATCCTACCACAAAAGTGTTTTTTACAAACTGTTATGGAGACGTGCTGTATCACAGAATTCTATGTAAATACCTGACACGAGGTGAAACAAAAACTATTAAAACATGAAAACAATTCTGATTATACGTAACACACACACACACACACACACACACACACACAATAACGTTTTGTTAAACAAACTCACTTTAACGTGAAAAGGAGATTAGGATTTCTTTCAAGTAAACTTGGGTATAACTGTTGTGTTGTTTCAATGGCTTCTCCCATTCTTCCTGCTAACACCAATTTCTGAATTCCTATTTAGAAAAAGAAGGAAAAAGATTAATTTTTTAAGAGTAGAAACATAAACTTAGTGGACCGTCAAAAAAAGAGTTAGTCAAAAAAAGTATTTAAATTACGGTGATTAACTTCCATTTCTTTTTTTGTTTTAAATCATAGTTTCTATCAGGCAATCAAGGAACAATTTCAGACACATTAAAAAATTAGAAAAACAAGTACTTTCATAAACTATTTCTAAAAATCATGAATTAATATACAAGTAATACAGAAAAACGTCTGTGAAGCATTACTGAAGTTTTAAACACGAAGATTAAAAGCAGGGACGTGTTTACGGCATACAGTGTGGTGCTGGCTTCACGGAATCCTTAAGCCCCAACTCTTCAACTTACACACTAAATACGTCAGCTTCTATCTAATATGCCAATCATATCTCAGTAGAGTGTTGTGTTTTTTTTTTTAAAGACCATAGCAAACATTAAAGAGGTAATATTCAAAATGCCTTATCAAACATGATAACCTTTTGAATCCAGTACTGAGAGAATGGGTAGCCTTGGAGTAAAGTCTGAATTCAACATTCACTGAGTGTTCCCCGCTGTCAGGTAAGCTGTTCAATTACATGATGGGCACACAAAAAAAGTGATCGTCTCCGGTTTGCCAGAGCTTAAACACACCGAGAAAGACAGACAAGCCTACAGTTGGTGACAACACAATGGAGTAAGTGTTCTTATAGCAGCGCGACCTATAAAAACATCGCTTTCACCCATCACGTTGTTTCGATGCCTAGGGTCTCATCAAACCACCCCCTCCCTGGTGGACTTAGCTGCACCACTGTCACTTAGGAGGCTAACTGTGGGAGCGACACACTGACGTGCCCCTGGTAGCCCGGGCCGACAGCTCTGGCCACAGCACCGGGACCCAGGCAGTACAACGGAAGACCAATACTACCTTAAGGTTAGCGAGCGATTTGAATGCAAAGGTTTACATTGCTTTGTACGTATTATCTCTGCTAGTCTCTAATCATGGGATTACTTTACCAACTGCAAAAAAAAAAAAAAAAAAATTTTTTTTTGTTTAATGTTTACTTCCTAAAAGCTAAAGCAAACATTTTTTAAGAAAAAATGGTAAACATTCCTTATAAAACTTTCTCCAAAATTCTTTCTACATCCGAACGCTAACCCAGTCTTACGTGTTTTTTAAGGTGGTCTTCAAAAATGTCAGTGAAAATAAATTTCAGAGGCATCCATTTTAAGTTAATATATTTGAAAAGATCTTAGTTTAAAAAATAAAATTTCTAAAAATTGATATAACCAAACCTATAATCTGAAAACAAGTGTTATCCATGCACCACAGGGTCCTTACTTTGTCTATTCTTAATGGAAGCTAATTCTTCTAGAACGGTCTGGTCTGTAGATCTGGCAAAGGCCTCTGCTGTGGCACAGTACCCATGGTGGACTAAATAAGATGAAACCATTCTTAAAATAAAAAGAAGAAACACACATCTTTTAGTCAAGAGAATACAGGCTTCATACTACAAGTTATATAAAACAAGATCTACTCTGATGTTACAAAACCAACCTATTCCCTTGAAACCAGGCTTTAAGAACCTCAACTTTAAAGTTAAAAAAAAAAATCATTTTGTTCTATTCATGTCATATTTCCAACAAGGCAGCTGCAAATCCCAAGTGAAGAGTGCTCTCCCTAGGAGTAACTACCACTAGAGAGGCAAGGACATTATACAGCTCTTGAGTCTTGGCTCCCCGTTATCCCCGGGGCCTTTCCTACTATTCCAATCCTTATATTCAATCCCAATAACCGTAATTTCGGTTTCATCCTTACTGCATGGCTTATCCCAGTGAAGTGTCAGCATTTTATAAAATACAGTAATTTTTAAATAACAGATTAACTCTTTGTGTTGTGTGGAGCTCGACTCCTTTCTCTGCTCCTCAGTTACAAGAGATGGGGTCACAGGAGGTGAACACAAGAAATGCTAAGGTGAACCTGAGAATCTTCCAGAACAAAGTCTCTGAGGGCGATTCTACTAATCAATGAGAAATTGCCCTTCTAATCTAAATCTATGAGTATGACTGTACACACAAAAAACTGACTCAGCTGTGATTTACATGGAAGTGCCATACTTCCAAAGAACAAGTGTACTTTTTAAAAGGCCATCAAGCGGTCAAAACACATTTACATCTAATCACAAAAGGTTACAAAAACTTGACTCAACAATATTAACCCAAATAACCAATATATCCAAGTATTCAACTCCTAAACCTGCCTCCACCTGGCACTACTGAGGCCCTATCAAAATGGGGAAGGAAGCTGTGGTTCCTGAAGGAGGGACTGGGGGGCAGAGGGGCAAATCTCCAAGAAACAAGATTTTTCATTTTATTTCATCTAATTGGTCAAATTAATTTAAAAGGGTAGGGAAGAACTGTTTTAAATGGACCCCCTAGGAGGTCATGGTGAGTGTCACTTTTGTAAAGGACGTGGTGGCGGTGAGGGTCCTCCCCGGACTCTGACCACAGAATTAAGATAAACAAGGTTTCCTCTACTACTCCCCTGCAAGGATGCTCAGCGGCACCCATTTTTAAAGCACGAAAGGGAGGTGACCCCGGGACAGCAACCTATCTGAGCTCTAACTCATGGTGACCACGAGACGTTCAGCCAGACTTCACTGCTGGGTCAAGTGTGCCGGCAAAGACTACCGGTGGAGAGCTTCTGTGATACCAGATGATAACGGCCCCAAGGAAGAAGCATGTTTTCCAAATTACCATCATGTCTTCCAATCACTATCTCCTCCAAAAAACACACACACAAAATTTTATTGTATCTTTAAGTTTACAACTGTTCAAAGCAATTACACAGACATTTAAGACACACTGTCGGATAGATGGTATCTCCAAGCCCTTGCTATTTTCTTGGGTGAGATGACAGCAGTGAAAATGACTATTTAAATTCACTGGTACTTAGTTTTTAAGTCTGTACCATTTCAAGCTTTCAGAGCTACTGTTTAGTGCTACTGACACCCAGGTGTCATCTCTAGCCTTTTCGCAAAGGTATAGTCTACAAAGTTGACTGTCACAGGACTTGCATTTTCCTGCTGACTTCCATAATGAAATTCTATTTTTTCATAAAAGAATTAAGATAAAGGTTGTTCAGTTTAGAGTACTTTTACTGACACCCATTGTTTGCTGCTACCCATTCTGTATCATCCTAAATCCTAAGTATTAATCCTGCATTTAGGAATCCTCACTCCATATTCTTAACTCTTTGATCTTCATTCTTTTTGCTTCCTCTTAAATGTCTAATGAGAACATATAAAAGTAAATTACATTAAAAATAATTAGTGATTCTTAAGAATTCCTGCCATAGAATGCTTTTGGTCAGATTTTCCTATTTAGAACAGAGGCAATTATAGCCTCCCTGAATCTCCACGAAAAATAGTAAATATTTAGCACAACAGGAATCCTAGTAAGCAAAAGTAGCTGGTATTATTCTGACAGAGTAACCCACACACTGGAAAAATTTAGTCAAAACTTGAAATACAAAATGTACATCCCAAATGTGTATTCCAGTACATTAACTATACCATTATTTTAACTGGATTATTTTTTTTAGCCCCATAAATATGCGAACTGGACACAGCCAAGTTCATGTCCAAAAACCACGAATTATACAACCTAAATTATCTTCCTGAATTTGTCTTTTGCGTTGGCACTATTAACAGAATCAAGTAGCCTATGGAAATCGTTAAATCCTATTACTAAGGATAGCAAATGAATGAACCCAAGCTATCTAGTGTCACTTTATTTTGCCCTCCAAATCAGTAAGACCAGATACGAAATTATTTTTAATCGCTTAAGCAGAGTGAATTACTTTTTATAGAGATTAAAATATCATCACTACATTAAAATTATTAGGATATATAAAAATTATTTTTAATTGTTTAAGAAAAGTAAATTACTTTTTATAGAGACTTAAATGTAATCAATGATACACTAAAATTATTAGGACAGAAATTAGATTAAAATGCTTCAATAAATATTCTTTCATACTAGAAGAATGTTTCATAAAAATATATATATATTTTTGAATAACGTCCATTCAAACTTCCTCACTTACTTTTGTATCATGGTCTGCCATTCGCCTTCCCGATCTCCAATAGGAAACCGGTCTATCTGTGCCTGGATTTTGGTTCTCCACTCTCGCATATAGTCTTCTATATCAAACACGAAAGGATGCTGCCCGAAATTGGCATCCACGACTTCTCCTGGTGTTTGGAGCCCCACGGTGGGATATAAATTTGGCTGTAAGACAACACATTTCACTAGCATCTATCTAACTGTTTTAAAGACTCAGTCATTCTTTCAAATGCTACCTTTCAGAATTTTACTTCTTGAATAGTTTAAAATCTCAATCAAAACCAGCAGAGAGAAAGAAAATTAGCTAAAGACAAATAAAAGTAAGCAAATAATCTAGGTGAGACTATATGCTCGACAAAAAGTAGCACTTCCTATAATC
This sequence comes from Lynx rufus, assembly GCF_022079265.1. Lineage (NCBI taxonomy): Eukaryota > Metazoa > Chordata > Mammalia > Carnivora > Felidae > Lynx > Lynx rufus. The sequence continues at coordinate 131,333,047 of NW_025814878.1, forward strand.
TAGTCATCAAGAAAAAGTCTAAAGCCACCTAAACCACCTGTTTTATTCAGAGACCGTGTAGCATTATACTTCTAATAAGCAAAAACATAAGTCTTGCTCTTAAGAACATGTCACATACTAGTTACACGTTAATTCAAGTGTAAACACATGAATTCGGATTTATGCTTTCATATATGATATGTCTGATGCATTTTCTAGAGACTTCATGAGAAGACTAGTTACTGTACAACTCTATTGGGCAGGCGCCACTTTAAGTTTACCGATTTCATTTCTCTGTGCATTTGGCATGCCATGATAAAGGGACGGTGGTAAGAACTTAATTATAAGCAAAACACACAGTGCCATTAAGAGTGGGGTTCTCTGTATAAAAGTAAAAGACTCAAATGCACACGTTTCAGGAGCGGAAAGGGATTTCAATAATCAAATTCACAGAGAAATGCATTTAGATCTATTCCAAGATTCTGAAGCTAAACAATCAAGTTTAATAGCTTCGAGTATGCCAAAAATACAGGAATCCTTTTGGGTCTATCACTAGTTGTTATACCTAAAGGGCGGATGAATTACTGAATGTCTACTAAATAGCAGGGTTTAAGCGCAATAATAATCCTGTGAAATAATTATTATTTGCATTACAAAGATAAAGAAAGTGAGGTTTGAGGTAAATTAACTTGCTCATGGTATGTATCACGACACAGGAGGGACTGGAACACAGATTAATCTGACAACAATCCACGTTTAGTTTTACTTTAGTTTTAACTCCAAGGCTTATTTCATCTTTATTCTCTGTATTTATGCCTCATTTCTTTGCTTTAATGGTTAGCACAAATATTTTCACAACAAAATTGGGTAAAGATTAAGAGCGGATAATTGGATGTGAATATAAGATGCTTAGATATATTTCACAGCAAAAAGCTGAGAGGATGTATTTAACAACAACTCATCGATGATCAAGCAACCAAAATCAGAAACAAAGGGAATACTGTGTCAAAATACTGAGGAACAGAATTGCACTGGATTCAGGAAATAAATGGTGATGCGATGTATGCAAATGCCCGGATTCCAGATCAACCAAACTAGCAAGTGTTTACAATTTTAAGCCAGAGATAAGGGAGATACTTGTTCCAGCCCTCTCATTTCACCCCCCAGAAAACTGAGACCCAGGGAGTGGCAGCACACATCTCTGAATGAGACACATAAAAGAAGGGACGCAAGCCTCTCCACTTTTGGCACACGATTCTTTCCACTGAACTCCAGAACCAAACTTTGACATACCTTAAAACAAAAGTATATAAAGCCAAAGACTGTTCATACAGGCAACAACAGAGTGAAAGGCAATCCCATTTGTCAAGCAGAATGTGATTCTGACATTCAGCACTGCCCAGAGACGCTTTAAAAAGGGTGTGCTAATCTAAATTTTCCTGGCGAACTCGGGAAAATAATCATATCAACACTAGAAAAGAAAATCAACATTCAGAAATACTCTGATAAAACTGTGCCATAACACAGATTAAGACTTCCCTATGACAAAACATGCCATAAACGTCAAGACAATAGACTTTATGGGGAAAAAAATCTGCTACACATGTAAGAATCAACATTCCCAATGTAAACAATATTCTCAAGATACAGGACAAAGATTAAAAGGCCAACTCAATTGTTTTTAAAGTGGTGACAGCTATACGCGCAATTTGCAGAAGAAATGTAAAATAACAATGAAAATATGAAGAGACACTTAACCTCACTGGCCTTCCTAAGATACAAATTAAAACAAGAAGAATTTTTTGCACATTAGATTAAGATTTTAAAAGCTAAGAATACCCAATGTTGATGAAGGTTGAGACAGTAAACCCTCTCATCCACTGTGCACAGCAATGTAAAAGGATATCATCTTTTAAGAAAGAAGTTTGGCAAAATCTATTAAAACTGACAGAGCAATTTCACTTGTAAGAATTAAATCCTACAGAGAAACAAACATAATGTCCTGAAGCATTATTTTAATGGAAAAATATTAAAAAGAATGTCCATTCACAAGTGGTACTACATACCACATTCATCGAAACTCAGACTCCAATAATTGTAAGACATACCATCATTTTACGTCTAAGAAAAAATACTTCCAATTAAATGTGGCAGGCCACAGATTCTAAGATGCACCCCCATTTTATAAAAGTCAAAACAGAAGGGTGCCTGGGTGGCTCAGTCAGTTAAGCATCTGACTTCGGCTCAGGTCATGATCTCACAGGTTCGTGAGCTCGAGCCCCACACTGGGCTCTGCGTTGACGTGCAGAGCCTACTTGGGATTCTCTCTCTCTGCCCCTCCCCCACTCATTCTCCCTCTCAAAAAGAAACAAACTTAAAAAAATAAGTGTCAAAATATGAAAATATGTGCATCTCAGAAATTGTGGTAGCGCATCATACAATAAGATATCAAAAGCAAGCAAAAAACAAGAGTAAAAAATTTGTATGCTGACACAGAAAGATGTTATATTCCTAAATGCAGAAAAGCAAGCTAGAGACTAGTACATAAACTATGACCTCACCTCTGCTGTAAACATTTAAATAATGGACATACTGGCTAACCTAAATTCAGAAACAGACCTGGAAGGATATATATTCAATGCAGCCATCGAGTCTAAACAGGCTGGAATTTCGAGAAACTTCTCTTTTGTACCTTTCTGTATTTACAAACATTTATTATTCAAATACTTAACACTGTGTATTACTTCTGTAATCAGGACGTGATAAAAAACTAGAAGTGGTAAAGTCAGTTGGATTCAATGAAAAGTAACAGTATTTTTTATACCACTTACTCAACTTCAAACCTGAAGAATTGAGGAGAAAGGAATGGCTTAAGTGGCTAAACTATACATTATAAAAAAAAAAAAATCTAATAGACTAACTTGCTGGACTACAGGTTTCTAGAAACAGAATATAGCAACACAACAGTTTTCAGTATGGTCACTGAGCTGTGCAACCATCACCACTATTTAATTTTATGACATTTTTATCACTAGCAGTCACCTCCTGCTCCCCATCCTGTAACCCCTGACCGCCACTCATCTACTTTCTGACCCTATGCAGCTGCCCATTCTGGACGTTTCACACAAACAGGATTCATACAATATGTGGTCTTTTGTGACCGTCTTCGCTCATTTAGCAAAATGCTTTCAAGGTTCTTCCGTGATACGGCATGAATCTAGGTTGTGGATTTATGTAAAACAATGTTTTCTAGGAAACTTAATAAATTAAAAAAAAAAAAAGATCACCCCTTCTCATGTAGAATCAGACAAAAATGAAAATAAGTCTCTATGAAGAGAAACATAGATCTCATAATTTCTATTAACCTATTAAAGATAAAGATATTAAAATAATATTCAAAAACTAAATATACACACAAAATCAAATTCAGTAGCATAATCTTGTTCTAAAGATGTTTTCTAATGAAAAGAAATGAAAAGAATAATGTTATCTATAAAAAGTAGATTTCAAATCAGCCTAAAGAGCTGGAAAATAGCATCATTTTAAATGAGGACAGCTTCTATAACAAAAAAGAAAGAATTTATGTAATCCCAAAGTGAATTAGTTTATAGATGGATATTTCTCCAACTGGTGAGGTGAGCTGGGGAAGAAAGATTATTCTGGAAAAGATGTAATGTAGAGTTTTCAGAGCCATGTAAACACCCTAGGTTCCGTGATAAATGGAATATAGTCTAAACTTTTTTTTTCTGTAAATACACTCTCTACCAGGATTTAATGCTACAGCTGGCCAGTGAGGGATCACAGGTAGAGAACACAGAAACACTTCTTTGGTGGGGACCTTAGGGGAAAGATTCACTTTTCCTTTCCTTTTCAAGGAGCGGAATGCTGTGCTGCATGTGGAAGTCCCAGCAGATCTCAGAATCCTAAGAATAAAAAGCTCTCAGAACCACTATATTGAAACAAAACAAAACAAAACAAAACTTGTAACACTACCCTAACTACCACTTTACCCGCTGTTGGTAAAAAGTTACCACCAGCTAATTATAGACAAGGCAAGAAACATAACCAGTGATTCTAAAATGGGACAAAAATAACCAGAAGGCAACACAAAAATAGTCAACATGTCTACAACCGGCGAGTCTTTTCCAAATTGTCACCACTCATGAAAGTGAGGAACAAGAGCTCTTAAAACATCTGCTTGTTCTGACAAGTTGGTTCTACTTACTTTGGGTCACAAAAAGAGGAAAAAACGCCCCCAAACACCCAACCAGCTAAACCCTTTGGCCAACTGCAAATGAAACTCAAGTGTTGCCCGAAGCCTCTGCGATGGTTCTGAGCCACACCGACCTACGTGCCAGCATCCACAGCTGCACCCCACCCCTGGCCCCTCCACAGATGCTCTTCTCTGAAGCCTCCCCTCCACGAGTCATGTGATCCCCAACTTGTCCACTCACGGTGTACCTCTCCCTTTATGTTAACTTGTTTGGCTGTTCCTGAATCATTCTCACCAGCAAATAAACATCCTAGTAAATCAAAAAATCTGTCACTGCTCCCACTTCTGCCACCAGCCATGACAGCCCACTTGTTTCCTCCCTAGTGCAGTCAAATTCTCCACCAGGTTGTCCGTACTCTGTGATTCCCCTCCTCCTATTCTCTCTTAAACCCTTTCCAATGAGGATTTCCCCGTCACTCAGTCGGCTGAAACTTTGTCAAAGTCACCAGCGACCTCAACTCTGCTTAAATCCGCCGGTCAATTCTCAGTCCTTAGCTTATGGGATCTATCACACGGACATCTGACACAGCTGCTAACTCCTTCCTTCTAGAGAGGTTTTCTTCACGTGGCTTTGTGGACACACTCGCTTCTAAGTCTTCCTCCTACCTCACCCATTGCTCCGTCTCAATCTCCCTTTGCCGCTCCCATCTCTTCTCCCAAACATGCATGCCCCTTCTTCTCTGCCTACACACACTCCCTTGTTGACGTCACAGTCTCGTGACTTTAAATTTACATACTGAAATGCCAAAGACTCCCAAGTTTTCGTCTCCAGCTCAGATCATGCTCTCGAATGCTGTATACCTGGCAAGTCCATTTCACTTTTCCAAAACTGAACGCCAGATCTACCCCCACTCAAAGCCTGCTTCCCTTACACACAGCCCTCTATCAGTAAGTGACATCGCCATCCTGTCCGTTCCTCGGGCCAAGAATCTCCAAGTCCTATCCTCTTTCTCATACGTTCACATCCAATCCATCAGAAAATTCTCTTGCCTCTGGCTCTCAGTTGGGGTTTTGTTCAATCATATTGATTTCTGTTTTTTAATTTAACTCTTTACCTGGAACTTACTTTGGAACAAACACAAGACAAAACCCCAAGATGTTTTTTTTCAAAAAAACAAACACCTTGGGGTGTCTGGGTGGCTCAGTCGGTTAAGCGGCCGACTTCGGCTCAGGTCATGATCTCGCGGTCCGTGAGTTCGAGCCCCGCGTCGGACTCTGTGCTGACAGCTCAGAGCCTGGAGCCTGTTTCAGATTCTGTGTCTCCCTCTTTCTGACCCTCCCCTGTTCATTCTCTGTCTCTCCCTGTCTCAAAAATAAATAAAACGTTAAAAAAAAAATTAAAAAAAAAAAAAGAAACACCTGTTCCATCACTGTTTATTATTAAATAATGCTTCCTGGTGAGCATGTTGATTTTAGACTCCAAATTCTCCTTGGCTTAGCAGAGTTGTTTTCTATTATAACTTCGATTTCTTTCTGGGTTTTTTTCCTCCCCTAAAATTTTCTTCAGGAATATTAATAATCTACAGGTCAGATGACTATTCTCTGCCTCTGATTCTCCTGCCACTTTTCTCAAAACTTCTCGGAAACTGGAACGTGTCTTATCAGTGGCACCTTACATGTGTCTGGTCAGGCAGCTGTCGCTGTGCCCGCAAGAGTGTGAATTTGTTAAAACAATGTTTTTCCTGGTGAAACATGGATAACTGCAATTTTAGTCAACAAGTCATGAATGGACCAACAAAGAAAGAAGTATCAGAGTCCTGACTGTTGTCAGAAAACCTCTGGTTAGTACCTTTTGGTAATATTAAAAAGGGCTGTCATCAGAGCCTGCACAATGGCACCAGGAGCTTAGAAGAAAATGCCAGAGACGTAATGGACAGCTCTTAAGAAATGTTCTTGATGGCCCAGAAGCCCCCATCATGTAGACAACCAGATGTCAACTCTAAAAAAGTGATTTCAAAGGTTGGACTCTTGACATTAAGTTTGGGGAATACCTCAATCAATCTATATTGCATATCTTATTGTTTTTAAGTGTGCAACAAGTGATATGGATTAAAAGCCTCTATTTAAATACGCTAAGAGATAATTCAATAAATACAAAATAAAAATTCTAAGTGACAAGAAAGCATCGTGTCATTGTTTGTTAGGTTTTTTCCCTTACTGTAGTGTTATATATACATGATGCACATGACAATGGACAGCCTCTGACTCGACAATGTATCTAGAATCACACCAGTTCTCACATCTCTAATGAGGGGAGTCACCATCATCTCCTGCCTCAATTTCTCAATGGCCTCCTCACAGGTCTGCTTGCTTCTACCCTTCCTCCCTGTCCCTGTCTAGGTCTCAACCAGCAGTCAGTGACCCTTTAAAACTTAAGTTATACCTCAAACCCTGCAGGGTCTCTGCCTTTCACTCACAGTAAACGCCGAGTCCCTACAATGGCCCTCAAGGCCTCTGTGATCTAGCTCGTCCTCTCCCACCATGACCTCTGACTCACCTAGCACTCTCTGTGCTCCTGCCTCAGTACGGCTCCCCTGACTGTGCCCTCTGCCTGTGCCCTTCTCTACATACCCATTCAGTTGACTCCCTCACTTCGCCACAAGTCTCTGCTCGAGACTTACCCTGAGCAAAGGTGAGCAAACCGTACAGCTCCTCTTCTGTCTTTGCTATGCCCACGTTTTCTTTCTTTAAAAAGTACTTAAAATAGGTTATAATTTACTTGTTTTGAATGAATTGTTTATTCTCTATTCCCCAGCGTGAATGCTTCAAGAGGAGAGAGACCTCCACCTGTTTTGATGAATGACGTATCCCAAGCACAGAACCTGTCACCAGCAGGCACTCAATATACAACTGCATTAATAAATGACCAGAACTGTGGCACAGCCACCTGCTGAAAAGTTCAGGGATACCAAGTGAATGCAGTGACATTACAAGGTGTAGTCTAAGAATCAATCCTGATTTATTTTTTTTAGCTACAACAAAGTTCCCTTGTGCCGTGGCACCCAGAGCAACTGGGGAGTTTAATTTCTAAAGTGCACAACAGCGGTGGCTACAGAAAGGATCTCTATTCTATGCATGATATTCTAAAATTAATAATTATCAGTAAGACTGAATTCCACACATGCTTAATACTAGTTTAAATTCTTTTAATTAAAAATGCAAGACTGCTTGTAAAAGAAATTATGTCTTACCGGTAGGTCGGTGAAAGCAATACCTAAAAAACAAACAAACAAAAACCAAAAAAAGTGGCATTAGAAATGGTTTTTCAAAGGCAGACAACAGTGACAAAGCTGAACTGAATTTATAACTGAAAACAAGGGAAGGAATGGCAAAGGAAGGAAAGGAAAAATTTAAAGGCTAAATATAAAATAATGAGACCACCTTTTTTCTCAATAACACCAACAGAGGTTGGAGTGAATGCTATCTCCTCTCAAAGTCCACATCCTTCTTAGTCACACACCAAGTTTGTTTATGGGGTACCATTTTGAAAAATGGTTTTAGATATATCTCCTAGGCTATGTGAGGACCCTTGCAAGAATACTGGTTGCATGACAGTGACATCTGATTTTTGACCAACACCCAAGCTGCTCTATGCACAGTCTTATCACTTAATCTTCCTCACCTGGATTTAGTTTTTCAGTAATTCGAGGGGGGAGGGGAGGGGCGCGGAGATTTCTTTTGTTACCAAGAAAAAGAAAAGTGAACAATGCAAAATACAGTATTTGTGTTTCCTTAAAAAAAAAAAAATGTTTCCCATGAAAGTACATTCTTAAATAACTTGACTATTCTGTGACAAAAGTCAATTCCCCATTCAAAGAATCAAGATTTACACGGTTGAGAACTTCTCATGAATGTCCTGGTAGTAATTTGAACATAGTCATGTTCCAAATATACTTGAATAACGTGACGTCATTGGAGTAAGTCTACTGGCATCCCGAAGTGATGACTTAATAATCTCTCTTCAGGTATTTAAATACGTTACTTAGTGGAAAATAAAATAATAAATAAACCAAACATTTCTGTAGGGTCTCATTGATAGGTTTAAAAAAATGAGCTCTAGAAAAAGAGGAGGAGATGCTGTCGGCTAGTCAGTTAATCTCAGTTCTTCCAGTCTAAATACACATTAAAACAAAGCAAAAAAAACCCAAACCAAACCAAAACAAAACAAAAACCCACACCAATACCATGACCTCTCTGGGACTGATCATCATCTAAAAATTGAGGGCGTTTCTGTTAAATCATCTTTATGGTCTCTCCCCACGTGAGATTTTATGGCTCTGTAATTGTGCTATACCATCAGAAAACACAATTATCTGATATTAAAGTAATAAAACGGAAAGACTATATACATCTCTACTCGATGGTTTTTAGTAAATGTGTAGAAATAGTGTTTTGTAGTCAAAGTCTTATTTTTATGACTTTTAAAAACTAGTAAATTCATGTTGGCTTGTCAAAAGGCAAACAAAGCTGGAGGTTCCCCCAAGTCCCCTGTAAAACATCCTGATCATTTTTGGCTTCATTAATAAATGGAAAGCAAAGGGACTACAGGCCAAATATGAAAATTTATTCTAAAATTTTCAGAAAACTAAACAGGATACGGAAAACAACAGAGAATATTTTAGTTGCCATTCATATCTTTACCATTTGCCATAAATTAGCAGCCTGATAAATTATTTTCCTCAAAGGTGTCTATTATAGCAAAGACTGTCTACTTTTATAGTTTCAGCAAAAGTTCCTTTTTGTTATTACCGAAATCTTCAGTCTTCCAAAAACTCTAATGGAAAAACCCAATTCCACACATGAACATTTTGAACGTGGCCAAACCCAGCTACCACAACCTGTACACATCCAGACCACAGGAAGATGCCACTGTAACTAGTATAATTATTGAAATATCACACAGAAGACACTTTTTTAATATTTCTCATTTTGTGACTTGGTAAGAGGTCTTCCAAAAAGTGATCTTCAATTGATAATATTCAATAAAACAAGTAAAAAACTTTCCCAATTAAGTTAACCTGCATACCGAACTGTTTCTCCTTTACCTATTTCCTCAAATAAAAACTTCTCCATTTCTATTTCTATGATCAGTAAATATCCAGTTTTGAAAACCTTCACGAAACAGAAACTAAAGACGTTATCAGCTTTTGGGTAGAAATTATCCACTCCAGGAAGTACACAACGACACTGTGGAAATAACATTTTATTTTCTAGATGCCAGTATTCGGATCAAAGTTACGTAAGCACACTTCTGTAAAGACAGTACGTATGTTCTGCTCTCTAGGCCGTATGGCCTCTGTCACAACTGCTCAATTCTGCCACCGAAACAGGGAAAGCAACCATACACATTACACAAATGAATGGGTGTGGCTATGTTCCAATGGAACTTTACTTAAAAAAAAAAAAAAAAAGACAGGAGACCAATCTGGACCATGAGCCATGGTCTGCTGACCTCTGTCCTAGAGGAGTCATTTTTTACCACTGGACTTCCAGCATCTAGCCCAGACCCTGGCAAACAATGATAATAAACAACATTTAGTGCATCCTCACTATGTGCCAGGCAATCACCTCAGAACTTCGCATGCGTCATTTCAGTCGACTTGAACAACCAAAAAAAGGTGGGTATTACAGTAATCCTGTTTTACAAATTGAGGCACACAAATACTAACCTAGTAAGGTCACAAGGCCTAAGCCAGGAGACAAACGCAGGCAACGAAAGAACCCATTTCAATCGCTCTTATACTGCCTCTCTGTGGGCCTAATAACCATTACTTTTAGAAACGAATCATGACAAATGTCTCCAATTTACTTAAAACTAGAATGTGATCCCATCACTAAAGTACCCTTTTCCTAAAAAGCATCTCACATTTTAAAAACTGTTTCTTATTCAAGAGAAAACCTCAACATAAATGTTTGTGAAACTCGAACAGGAAACTGGCACATCACCTATGATCTTTCCACTGCCCAAAATAGAATTTTTTTCTCTGGAATAAAGTTTTAAAAACATGTCTTCCTTTGCATCTTTGAATCGAAAGTCATACCTCAAAGCAGATTTCTCCTAACTTAAGACCAAATATCTGACGCGAGCAAGGCCACTGAGACCATCCCAGTTAACTGCTTTGATAAGTCAGAGCCAAAGCAGTTATTAACAAAGAAGTTGAAGAGGCTGCATCCTTCTGGAAACTGGCTGGCCACAGCAACCCAACCTTAAATACACACATTTTGCCTGGCGTCCTGAATCAACGTTCCTGTACCAAGGACCATATAAGGGTCTAGTAAGGACTTGGAATGACCTTTTAGTCAGGTAACACAGGGCTTCAGGATCAATATTAAAAACTGGAAGGAAAAGATTGAAGCCATATATAAATGTGAAGACATTAACTGCATACCACGAAGATGCTGAGACACTAGAAAGGAACAGCGATTACCAATGTAGCAAAACACTTAGAATTTCCCACAATGAAACGAAAGACACAACAGCTTTTGTGTTCTATCAAAGAACATCTCTTATTTGCCTAAGGACACTATTTGCAGTCTAATTTTTCAATACTGTTTATGAGCCAACTGAAATTTCTGCCTTCTGAAGCTACTTATTACTTTTTGCTTCCTTACGCTTTTCCTCATCAGAAATAATTTGCTTTGAGCCAAGGATTTTTCAAATAATGTGAAACCATTTTATTTGTAAAAGCATCAGTCTTACCATTCTTTCTTTATACTTTCTGTATAAAAACGAAAGCAAAAAGACTTCTAAGAAAAGCGAGTGTAACAACCGCATACGATTCAGAATTTGAAGTGCTGTGGGTGCATACGCAACTAAAAAAGCCTAATTTCCTACTCGTCTTACAATGGATAGGCTTCTTCGTGTTTCCATTAACCTGTTTATTGTGTATTTGCCATCTGTCTTTTATCCGTAGAAACCCTGCTGTTATTTTTTTCCTTTCAGTTCTGCTCCTTTCTGCAGAACTAACTTGTAGCCGTCATCCGGCAGTCATCACACTGTTAGCAGGCTTGACCTTTCAGTAGGTCACGGCCTTTGGTTTGCTTGATAGTACCAATCTTTTCCTTCATTATTCCCCCATACTACACTACCAACTGACAGCCCTTCTCTTCCCCTTAGCACCTGTTACCTAGAGACTTCAGTCATGCTACGAAGTGTTTTACTCAAAGCAAAGCAGAGAACACTTAGCATTTACTTCTATTACTAGAATAAACACGTGAGCCCTGGGGATTATTTTCACAGTTATTCCCGTACATGTGATACAATGTGGCCTTCACAGAATACAAATTTTCACCGTTTCCTCAACCTCCACCTGTAAGGAACAAAGAAATAATGTCCACGGGCAACTATTTATAATAGAGAACTAAATAATAAATGTGACTACCATGCTATAAGTACAATAATCACAATATTCGGTTATTTTACATGCAATACATTATCTTAGTACCTAAACTATGTCCATTCTTGGTGTAGAAGCAGGTATTGTTGATAAGGTTAACACAACAGCCAATGACATCACCAGTCGTAAAAGTTGGTCCATAAGGTTGTCCCGTTCCAGAAGAACAAAATGAATGTCCATCATCCCCATGATAACCATATGAATGTTTATCCCAGCCTAAAGAGAAAGTTCCAGTATATTTACAATGAAAAGTCAGGTTCCTCTGTACGAGAGCTATTCACTAAGATTACGACAAGCAAGAATGGTACAACAAACAAGAGCACAAAGATAAATTCCCAAATGTACATTTAAATTCCCAACAATTACACCACATGATTTCTACGTTAAAATACTGCTCACAACACTAAGGAAAATATGCCACACAGAAGACTAAAACATGCATTAAACACAACTCCTACCATTAAAAAAAAAAAAGTCACATTTTCCGTGCATATTTCCTTTGCTAACAGACCAAAGGAATTTTGCTTTGATTTGGCTTAGACACACACACACACACACACACACACACACACACACACACACACAGCATTTAGTATAAAATATAAGATTTTTCTATTTTCAAAAAGTTTCCCCCCAAATTAATTTTTTAACATTGGTAAGTGGGATACCAGAAAATATAATCCAAGAATCACTTTCACACCTTCCTTAGTTTACTTTTCCTATTAGCCTACATTCCCAGAACATTAAACAAATGACAACAGGTTAAAAGCCAGGAATGTGCTGGGTAGCAAAGAGAACCAACCAATCACATGAAAATAGTTAAAGTAGTTGATATGGCTATATACTGGAAGTTAAAATACCAAAACAAAACAAGCAAAAAAACCAAAAAACCAAAAAACAAAAAACGTGCATAGTACACGTAAGTTTTGCTAAATAACATTTGAATTTTTTAAAACCTCTCGGCTTCCACTTTGAACTCGTAATACACGTGATTAAAAACACAGAAAAATCAGTATTTAACGATTTCAAATTATTACTTCAAATTTAACCAGAAAGAAGTAGTTGTAAGACAGTACTATAATTCAATCACAAGTACCTGGTAGTCTATTCATGTTCACACCTTGAGCAGAAAGACCAATTCCCATGTAACTGTTAAAAAAGGGGGGGGAGGGGGGAGAAAAGCATGTTATTATAACCATATATGTAAAAAAATTACCCAACACCCTGAAACACCAGAACCCAGCCCAAGTTGAAACTCCTAGGACAGCTACAAAAGTTATTACAATTCATTAAATGGCAAAAAGGACAATATTAAGCACAATAAAACCCAGATTCACAGTAAATTCCTACAGTACTCATTCATAAAGACACCCCAACTATTAGAAATAATTATGCACTCTACTAACAACTAGAAAAACCTTTCAACTTATCCACACAAATATTTAGGATTAAGACTTCTAATAAAAAGTGTAGGGGGACTTGTGGAAGAAAAAGAAAACAATAATTAGGAAACAAATATATTTCTGAAAAGACACAGTAAAGATCTAGACCACAAAAAAAAGGAACACAGATACAGATTTAGAAAAAAAAGGATGTCAAATTCATATAAAAACATCTGAAATATTTAATAAAAGTACACTTGAAAGTATTTTTAAAAGCTTATGAAATATTTTTTTTTTAATTTTTTTTTTTCAATGTTTATTTATTTTTGGGACAGAGAGAGACAGAGCATGAACGGGGGAGGGGCAGAGAGAGAGGGAGACACAGAATCGGAAACAGGCTCCAGGCTCTGAGCCATCAGCCCAGAGCCTGACGCGGGGCTCGAACTCACGGACCGCGAGATCGTGACCTGGCTGAAGTCGGCCGCTTAACCGACTGCGCCACCCAGGCGCCCCAAAGCTTATGAAATATTAATAAAACCTATAAAGACAGGAGAAAAGTGGAAAAGTATAAAGCAATACACCTGTAAATACGGACACAAAAAAACCCAACAACTAAATAAAACAGTAAACTGAATCCAGTTTGTTAAAAGGCTAATTGACTATGATTGCACCAGGATTTAAAATGGCATCTGACAGGATGCTTTGGGTGGCTCAGTCGGTTAAGCATCCGACTTGGGCTCAGGTCATGATCTCACGGTTGGTAAGTTCAAGCCCTGCGTTGGGCTCTGTGCTGACAGCTCAGAGCCTAGAGACTGCTTCAAAATCTGTATGTCCCACCCCTTCCCCCACCACTCCCTCATTCTCTGCACCTCACCGGCTCCTGCTCTCTCTCAAAAATAAACATTAAAATAAAATGTCATTTGACCAATTTCAGCTACATTTCTAATAAAAACTCAAGCAAAATAAGAGTATAAGGAAACTAAAATATGACACACTTCCCCCCCCCCACTCCACCCCCCGCCCAACTCTAATACAGGAAGATATTCAACAGTAAACCCTGAAGCCATTTCCATTAAAATCAGGACATGGAGTTGTCTACAACTGTTAAACACTGTTTTGAAGTTTTCAGATAATTTAATAAAAATAATAAACTAGTATAATATTAAAAGATATAATCTGTACCTGTAGTCGCTATGATTATATATGTAGAAAACCACAGAGTCTACTAAAAGCTTTTAGAATTACAGTTGACCCTTGAACAATGCAGGGGGTTGCAATACTGACCCCCATGCAGTCAAATATCCAAGTATAACTTGATTCTCCCTAACTAATTGTCTGCTATGGACCAGAGAAGCCTTATCAATAACATGAACGGTCAGCTGACACATGTCTTGTATGCTATGTGCATTATACACCGTACTCTTACAATACAGTTCTAAGTGTCTAAAGAAAGAAAACGTCAAGGAAATCATAAGGAAGAAAAAATACATCTACCGTGCTGCATTTATTGAAAAATATCTGCATATAAGTGTACCCATGCAGTTTCAAACCCGTGTTGTTCAGAGGTCAACTATAATTATTTTGGCAAAGTGACTAGATATGAGACCAACATTTACATTTCTCTTTTAGTAGTAACCAGAGAAAAAAAAAGTGGTGTGTGTAAATATACAGTCACAAAACTACAGAAATCATAAAACAGGAGTCCCACGGCATGAAAACAATATATTAAAATAAAAGCTATAAATACATGGATATACTATGTATTTGGATAGCCTGACAGTACAAAAAAAGACTATGTTTCTAAAATTAATATATACATGTAATAAGATTTAAGAAAGATTCCCAATGGATTTTCAAAACTAGAATGATTTTGAGAGTATTGCACGTATTTTACATGCAATGTAAGTATTGGGAGAAATAAAAGACTTAATAAAGTACAAGACTTAAGTGTTTGAGAAGAAACATGAAGCTGCGAGCAGGGACACGACGGCAGACCTGCAAGGTTCTGGGTCTAGGAGCACCCATTAATGGCTACGAGTTTCCCCTTCTGGGAAAACGACGACTAAAAATGCTCCCCAGGAGGCACATCAGCCGTGCTCACTGCTTAAGACCAAAGACTGGAACAGGCTTCCGCTCCTGAAAGGAAGAGAAGAAAATACTGATACCACTTGTTGCCTTGGCTTAAGCCTACTGGACACTGTGGCCTAGATAAGGCTAGCAGTAGCCTCCTGACTAAACCTGAACAAAGCTGTTGAATGATCAGGGACTGAATCTGCCAGGCTGCCAATCCCCCTGAAGAGAGAACTGGAAGACTCTTCTACCTGCTTTTGTTTGGGGGCCCAGGGGTTAGAAAGTACAAACTGTCATAAGGAGAAAATAAGGATAGAAAAAGATGCACAAAATGAAGAGAAACTTTAAATTTTCTAATCAAAATGAGACTACAAAAGCAAAACTCTACAGGATATACCAAACATAGGCCAAGGAAATAAATACAACTGCAACAAGAATTCATTCTAGATGACACAAATAAGTGGACAATTAAGACAGAGGAAACAATTTAAAAAGGACATTTAGGATACGTAAAAGGAAAAAGGAGCCATTAGCACGGAAAATTAAAGCAGAACATCAGTGTTTATTAAGATAGGTAGCTAATTTTCCACAACTGAAAACTATTATTGTTGAATTGAAAGCGCATACACACTGAAGAAGATAAAAATAAACCCGCATGCGGACACACTACAGAATATCGGTAACACTTAATCCTAAAAGCTTCCAAAGGGAAGATGCAGCTAATGTCCCTCCAAGAAAAGACCATTAGACTGACAGCAGATTTTGCCCCAGCGGCAGTTGATGGCAATAAACAATGGCACAAAGCACTAAGGGTAAAGAACAGTCTAGAACTTAAGGTAAAGAACCTAGAACTTAATGGCCAGATCAAGTTGCACTGAAAATGAGGGCAACATAAGGTATTTAAAGACACTAAAAAGCTAGCAGTTTTACTATCCACAGACCCTCACAAAAGAACTACTTCAAGATATGCTTTACCAGAAAGTGAAAAAGTAAAAAAAAAAAACCAAAAAAAAAACAACAACAGAAGAAATGCAAGGGTCAAAGAAACAATAATCAGCACAAAAAATGATGACATATGTAACTAAAAATAATTCCTCAAAATACTATTATTTTAAAATTCTATAATCCATACCTAACACGCTAGAATACAATTAACGGTACTTTACATATAAAGACACAGGAAAACATGACCCATATTCAAGAGAAAAGAAACAAAAAACAGAATGACCCTGAGATGATGGAGTGGTTGAAATTAAAATATAAAGAATTTAAAGCAACTCTTGTTACAATGCTCAAGGACGTAAAGGGAAATATGCTTGTAATCATTTCAACAAAGAAGAAGAAACAATAAAAAAAAAAAAAAACCA
Source organism: Lynx rufus (assembly GCF_022079265.1). NCBI lineage: Eukaryota > Metazoa > Chordata > Mammalia > Carnivora > Felidae > Lynx > Lynx rufus. Next base: position 131,349,515 of record NW_025814878.1, read on the forward strand.
AAAATTCTAGAGCTGAAAAATACCTGAAATAATAAGCACTTACATACTTAACGGCACACTGGAAATGGCAAAATGAGTTAAGTAAACATGAAGACAGAGCGATCTGAAGAACAGAGAGAAAAAATGAGGGGAAAAAAGAGTTGCCTAAGGCAGTATCCAAAGGTCTAACATACATGTAGCCCGAGTCCCACAAGGAGAAAGAGAAAATGGGTTAAAAAATCTGAGAAAAATCTCCCAAATCTGGGAAAAGCATTTATAGATTCAATAATCAACAGGTTAAATACAGGTTAAACACAAAGAAAAGCACACCTATGCACAAGTCACAAGCCAAACTGCTGAAAACTAAGAACAAAGTGAAATAGTGAAAGCAGCCAGAAAAAAAAAAAAACAAAACCTATTACTGTCACAGGAACACTGAGCTGCATACTCGTGCATTTCTCACATGAAAATAAGAAAGTTTTATTTCACAGTAAAATATCTATAAATGCAGAAACTGGGGGAGGGGATCTCATTATATTATCACATTTAAGTTCCTTAAATTCACTGCACTATACAAAATCATGCAATAAAAACCACAGGGCTTATGGGAAAAAATGGGGTAAGAGCATGGCATTCCAAAACTCTAGCAGTAACACATTTAAAGAAGACAAGAGAAGAACCCAATTAAAAAAATTTTTTTCAAAAAAAAATTTTTACACAAGCTAAATTGATTAAAATACATAAACACAACAATAAATACACCATCCTGCACTGAAAAAGACTTGAAGTTCACTTGGGGAAGTGGGTGGCACAGGACTGTAGCTTGTGGTTTATTGTGAAGTGGTGGAAGGAAAGTTCTTTGACGGGCAAATCTGTAACAGCAGATGTGGATGGGTGTGGCTTGTAACAGGCAGTGAACCAACATAGTTGGTAGATGTTTGAGGTGTGGCATGACATATAAAAGCAAGTTCGAATTACACAGCAATGAGGGAGTGTCAAGATTTTTAAAGTACATGAACAAGAAATTTATTTTTTATTATTTTTTAATAATATTTATTTTTGAGAGAGACAGAACATAAGGGGGGAGGGGCAGAGAGCGAGAGGGAGACACAGAATCTGAAGCAGACTCCACGCTCTGAGCTGTCAGTCAGCACAGAGCCCCATGTGGGGCTCAAACTCACAAATTGTGAGATCATGACCTGAGCCAAAGTCAGATGTTTAACTGCCTGAGCCACCCAGGAGCTCCAATGAATAAGAAATTTATTATTGTGATACTCTGTGTTTAGCAAAGGAAATGGCTATAAAAATTTTTCAGATCAATATAACAATTTCAAATTATACACTTATTAACATTTTAAAAATAATGGTTGCACCAAATATCAAATAACAGAGACTAAGAAGATTAGTTTATATTCCTACTATAGGTTTAAGGTTTAAGTCAATTAGCTTGTTAATTTCCCATCTGTTCTCTCCATTCATCCTTTTCTACGTTCTTTGTATTTTTCTATATTTACCCTTTGTTATTAGCTTTCTACTGTATGTTTTGATAGCGTATCAATGAACACCATGTGTTAAGAAATGCATCTTTAACACACATATTCTTGACTGAATTAGTATATTTATTACATGATGACAATGTAACACAAAACTTTTAAAGCCCGTTTACCTCTTCCCACATTTTTGTCACTCACTCCACAAGAATGGCACCACTGTTGCTTTGTTTAGTTAATGCTACTTAACTCATTAGACACACAACAGACTTCTCATCAGAGACCATGGAAGCCAGAGGCAGTGGGATGACGTTTGGCAATGCTGAAAAAGCAAACTCTGTAAAGCAAGAATTCTATATAGAGCAAAACTATGTTTCAAAAACAGAGAAACTGAGATATTCCAAAATAAACAAAAACTGGAAGCTTGTCACTAACAAACCTGCATAAGAAATGATAAGGGATAAAAGAAAGGAAACTAGAGACTAATTCAAATCCATACAAAGCAAGGACATCAATACAGATAACTACATAGGTAAATACAAAAGAAGGTATGAATGGTTGTTTCTAACTCTCTTCTCCTACATAAAAAACATAAAAGCAATAACTATAACTCTTTAGGTTTAAATTGCATACAGATAAAATTTTAAGACAATAACAGTGAAAAGAAGGAAGAAATTAGATATATTAGGAAGCAAAATTTAACATACTATGGGAATTAAGTTGGTATTAATCCAAATTATATTTTTATGTTAAGGTATTATCTGAGTAATCCTCCAGAGCAACCACTAAGAAAATAACTCAGAAACTACAGAAAAGAAACCACAATGAAATTGAGAGGTATACTAGAAAACATCTAATTCACACAAAAGCAATAATGGAAGAGCACAGAAACAAAAAGATACAACACATGTAATAAATATCAAAATGGCAGACTTAAGTCCGACGTTATCAGCAATGATAAGAAACACAAATGGATAAAGTCATCCAATTAAGAGGTAGAGACTCATAGAACAGTGTTTTTCATTAAAAAAACAAACATATTGTCTACGGGGAACACTTTAGATGTGAACACACAAGATGAAAATAAAAGGAAGGAAAAATGACATACTAAATAGTAATCAAACAAGAAATTAAGTAATCTATCACTAATACCAGACAAAATAGACCTTAAGACAAAAGCTGCTACTAGGAACAAAAGGATACATTTTATCATGATAAAAGGGTCAATACATCAAGAAAACATAACCTACCAAGAGAGCCCTATTTAAAGTGAAGACTCCAAGAATTAAAAGAAATACACAAGTCACAATAATGGCTGAAAATTTCAATAACTCACTTTGAATGATGGATGGAACAATCAGAGGATCAACAAGGAAATGCAAACTTGAACACAACTGTAAACCAACAGACATCTATAGAACTCTCCACCAACCATGGTGAGACATACTTCTCAAGAGCACACAGAAGAATCTCCAGGCCCTAAAACAAGCCCCTGTAAATTTAAAATAATTGAAATCATACACAGCATATTCTCCAACCACAAAGAAATTAAATTAGAAATCACAAACATGGGGTACTAGGTAGCTCAGTTGGTTAAGTGTCTGACTCTTGATTTCGGCTCAGGTTACGATCTCACCTTTCATGAGATCGAGCCCCGCGTCGGCTCTGCACCGACAGCACCGAGGCTGCTTGGGATTCTCTCTCCCTCTGTTCCTCCCCAGTGCACACACGCGTGCACGCTCTCTCTCTCTCAATAAATAAATGAACACTAAAAAAATTTAAAAAACTCATAAATATAATAAAAATTGGAATGTATACAAACATGTGGAAGCTAAACACATTTCTAAAAATTCACAAAGAAACCACAATGGAAATTAGAAAATACTTAGAAATGAAGGAAAATGAAAACATAATACACCCAAACTTATGGGATGCATCTAACGTAGTACTTGGAAGGAAATTTATAGCTGCAGTTTCCTATATTTTAAAAAAAGAAATATCTCAGGGCACCTGGCTGGCTCAGTTGATAGAGTGCACGACTCTTATCTTGGGGTTGTAAGTTCAAGCTCCTTGTTGGGTGTAGAGTTTACTTAAAAATAAAATCTTGAAAAAAAAAAAAAGAAATAGATCTAATGAATAATCCAACTTTCTACACTGAGAAACTAGAAAATTAAAACAAAACAAAAACCCCCCAAAACTAACAAACCCAAGCAAGCAATGGGATTAAAAGATTAGAGCAGAAATAAATACAAAAAAGACCAGAAAAGCAACAGAATCACTGAATCCAAAAGGTGGTTCTACTACGAAAGAAAAAGACTCAACAAAAGCAGCAACAAAAGAGCGGTAATTACTACCAAAGTAACAAAAGATTTTAAGGAAATAAAAAGAATTATAAGAAAATACTGTGAAAAACTATATAGCAACATACTACAGAAACTATTCAAAATGGACAAATCCCTAAAAAGTCATAAACTACCAAAACTGAATAGCAATCTTAAAACTTGCCACAAAGAAAAGCCCATGCTCAGATGGCCTCACTGGTGAATTCTACCAAACATAAAGAAAACTGATCACCAATCCTCAGACTCCTCCCTGCAAATTTGTAACAGTTTCTAACTAATTCTACAGGGCCAATGTCACCCTGTTGTCAAAATCAAGCAGATACCACAAGAAAACAAGAGAAAATATCCTTTACAAATATAGATGCTCAAATCTTCGACTAGGAAACCAAATTTGGCAACACACAGAGAAGGACTGTACATCATGAACAAGAGAAATTTATCCTAGAAATGCAGGTTGGCTTCGAAACATAATCAATGTAATACACCATACTTGCAGAATAGAGAATAAAAACAACTTGATCCCTGACACAGAAAAAGAATTAGACAAAATCCAACATCCCTTCTTTACAAAAACACTCAACAAGTCAGGAATAAAAGGGAACCTCCTAACCCGGTAAAAAGTATCTATTACAAAAAATCCACAGCTAACATCATACTTAATGGTAAAAGGCTAAACGCTTTCCCCTTAAAATCAGGAACAAGAAAAGGATAACCCCTTTTACCTTTTCTATTCAACACAGGACTGGAGGTTCTAGCTTGGGCAATAAGGCAAGAAAAAGAAAAGACATCCGTATTGTAAAGTTAGGAAGAAACATACCCTAGTCACATACAACACAATTTTATACATAAAAAATCCTCAGAATCCTTACCAAAAAACTATTAAACAAGTTCAGTAATACTGCAGGATACAAGTTCGATATGCAAAAATCAGTTTTATTTCTACTCTCTAGCAACAATTTGAAAATAAATTTAAGAAAACAATTTCATTTACAACAGAATCAAAGAATATCTAGAAATAAAATTAACAAAAAAGTGCAAGACTTGAACGCCAAAAACTAAAAACGTTGTTGAAAGAAAGTAAAGAACATCTAAATAAATGGAAAGACACCCACATTCATGGATTGAAAGAATACTGTAAATACTGGTAAGATGGCAATGCTGTCCTAATTAATCTAGAGATTCAAGGCAATCCTTATCAAAATTCTAACTTGCTTTTCAGCAGAAATGGAGAAACTGATCCTGAAATTCATATGGAAATGCAACAGGGCCCAGGAGAACTGATCTATCTGGAAAAACAAAACAAAACAAAAAAACTTGGTGGACTCACACTTCAGTGTTAGAACTCGCTATAAAGTTACAGTACTTAGGACAGTGTATTATTACTGGCTTAAGAACAGACATATGTATTAATGCAACAGAACTGAGAGTTTAGAAATTAACCCTTATGTTTATGGCCAAGTGATTAGGATAAGAGAGAGAAGACAATTTCATGGAAAAAACAAGTCTTTGATTTAATGGAAATTCGATGGAAAAGACAATAGTCTTTCCACAACTGATGCAGGGACTAGATGCATCTAGGCAAAAGAATGAAAACAAAGCCATACCTCGACACCATATATAAAATGTAACTCAAAATGAATTAGAGAACATAAAAACTCTTAGACAAAAACACCAGAGTAAATCTTCATAACCTCGGATTAGGCAATAGTTTCTTAGATATTATACCAAAAACACAAGTAACAACCACAAAAAGATAAACTGGACTTCATAAAAATATAAAACTTTTGTGCTTTGAAGAATACTGTTAAGGAATTTAAAACAGGATAAGATATATGCAAATAAGCTGTCAGGGACTTGTATTCAGAACACACAAACAACTCTTACAACTTAGCAATAAAAAGAAAACCCAACTAAAATATGGCCAGAGGACCTGAAGAGACATTTCTCCAATGAAAATATACAAATAGCCAAAAAGTACATGAAGTGATGCTCCATATCACTAGTCATTAAGGAAATACAAATCGAAATCATTATGAGATCTCACTTCACACACCCCACGAGGACGAGAATCAAGAATACACTAGAATCATGAATGAGCGTTTAGAACTTTCACAGTTGGTGACGAGGTAAAACAGTGCAGTCACTTTGGAAAACTGTCTGGAAGTTTCTTGAAATGGGTATCATTGAGTTTCTTTCTGACCCAGCAATTCAACTCCTGGTTATCTACCCAGGAGAAACAAAAACATATCCACACAGAAACATGACACAAATGTTCATAACAGCATCATTCCAAATAGCCAGAAATGTGTTTCCACCTACTGATGAATAAACACAATGTGACATATCCTTATAATGGAATATTATTTGGCAAGAAAAAGGAATGGAATACTGACAAATGCCGCAGCAGAAATCAACTCTGAAAACATTATGTTAAGATAAATAAGCCAGAAACAAAGGTCACGTGTTGTATGATTCCATTTATATGAAACGCCCAGGGTGTAGGTAAATCCGTGGAAACAAAATAGGCAAGTGGTTGCCTATGATCAGGAGAAGGGACTGCTGAGGAGTACAGGATTTCTTTTCACGCCATGAAAATGTTCTAAAATTGCACAATTCCGTGAATATGCTAAAAACTACCTAACTTCATGCTTTTAAGGGTGAATTTTTATAACTATGAATAATGTCTCAGTAAGATTCTCATTAAAACATAAACGAGAGGACTTTTGTTTGCAGCGCGAATATGTAAAGAGCTTGGAACCTGTCACTCCCTTCCGCACAAGAAAAAAAAGGTGAACAAATAAAAAGGCTACAACGCTGTGTGATTACAGAGAATCAGAGCTTACCATGAGCAGGAGTCTCTGAAGATAGTAACTGGTACGAGTATCACCTGGGTGGCTCAGTTGGTTAAGTTTGTCTGACTCCTGATTTCAGCTCAGGTCATGATCTCATGGTTTCTTAGATCGAGCCCCACGTCCGGCTCTTCACTGACAGCGCAGAGCCTTCTCGGGATTCTCTCTCTCCCCTCCTCAACACACACACACACACACACACACACACACACACACACACACACACTCTCTCTCTCTCTCTCTCTCTCAAAACAAACAAATTTTCAAAAACTAAAAGGTAACCATGAATTCCTGAAGGCAGAGTATAAACTAGCTTGAAGCTTTAAAACTGCTGATGGCCCAGTCTTCCAGAAGCCTCCATACTTGGATGAGTTTTACCTTGTCACCAGGTTATCACCCAGGAGCAAGAAGAGCTCTTCAGTTCTGTCCACGGGAAGGGGAAAAGTAACCATTCAGAGATAACACCCAGAGCAGTGTGTCCCCTTTAACAAAGACCTGCCTTCAAGAGAAACTACTTTATCAGAACCTTATTTGAATTAGAAAAAGAGCATTTAGACAACGCCAGTTCTTGTTAGACTTCCTGACTGAAGAGAAGGGGTTAAAAAAAAAAAAAAGACGAAAATTCTTCTGAAATTCACAGGAAAGGGACACTAGTCCACTATAACAACTGAGATTCAGTCATTAAATCACAGACCTCTGCCTTTCCCTGGGACCTTGTCACCACATCAGCAAGGCTCTAGTGTAACACTGTAACAGTCAATTACAACGGACAGAGGTACAAGACACAGACTCTATTTAAGGAGTTTCTAGGGAAACCCCAAAAAAGAGTGACAACAAAAACAAGGAAACCAGAGAAAAATGAAGCCCCTGACACAGTCAAACAATACATACACCAAGGAAACATTAAACACAACTTGACTCCTAGCCACGGTATAAAACATCACATAAAGATCTATTTACCTAAATTTCTATTACCCAATAAATCATGTAACATTCTCAACAACAACAAAAAAATCACACTGCATGTTAAATAGCAAGGAAAATACAATCTGGAGAAATAAAGCAAGTATCGCAATCAAACTCAGGCAAGGCAGAGATTTGGGAATTTTCAAACTAAGAATTTAAGATAACTGTGATTAATAGGCTGTAGGCTATAAGAAATATTCTTTTTTTAATGCTAGAAGTTAAAAACATTATTACAAACAGTGCTCTTGATGCGTTCACCATTCGACCAAACACAACTGAGAAAGCCAGCAGTGAGCTTAAGGATATGTTATTAAGAACTTCCCAAACTGAAATGCCAAGAGAAAAAAAAGGAATAAAAAGATCAGAACAAAACATACAAGAACTGCAGGACCAATATAAAAGGTGTAACATACACATAATGGGGATACCAAAAGAAGAGGAAAGAAACGAGTATTTTAAGTAATAATGGCTGGGAATTTTTCCAAAATTCATGACCGGCATGAAACCAAAATTCCAGAAAGGTTACAGAACACTAAACAAGATAAATACCAAAACATCAACACCCAGGCTTATATTCAAATTTCAGAAAGTCAAAAAAGAAAATCTTGAAATAAACTAAGGGCACAACAAAACAAAACCTCACCTATAAGGAAAAAGGATTAAGAATTACATGATGACTTATTCTCAGAAACCACGCAAGCAAGAAGAGACTGTAGTGACATACCTGAACGCTGAAAGAAAAAAACTATTCCCCTAAAATTCGGTGTCCAGCAAAATTATCCTTAAAAGGTTAAGGACAAATACTTTATTAGACAATCAAAAACTCCCAAGAACTGCCAACAGACTTGCCTTGCCAAAAATATTAAAAGTTCTTCGGAGAGAAGGAAAAAGTATTGGGGAGAAACTCAGATCCACATAAAGAAAGAATCAGGCAAGAAATAAATGAATATATGATAAAACCTTGCATTCTTCGCATTCTGAATTGATTTTAACTGTTGGAAATAAAAACAGCGACAATAAATTGGGTAATTACAGTTTATGGACAAGTGAAATGAGTGAGAGCAGTATTATATGAGATGGGAGGGAGGAAGTGGTTATAATGTAATAAAGAACCTGTACTACCTGTAAAATGGTAAAGTGTTTTTCGAAAATGGACTTATACTCATGAAAATGACTACTGCAAACTCTGAGGCAACTAGGAGAGAAAATGCAATCATAAAAAAATGCTCAATTAAAACCAGAGGAGGAAGAAAGCAGATTTTTCTTTTGAATAAAGGCAACAAGGAACAAATGCAATGAACAGAAGACAAGTACAAATAGCACTGACACTAATCCAGCTACAACAGTCAGTTTCAATGTGAGAGGTCGAAATATATCAATTAAGAAAACTGCCAGTTTGGATAAGAAAACAAGGCCAAAGTATATAGCATCTACAAGAAACCCACATTAAATATACGTACACACATAGATGGAAAGTAAAGGGACAGAGAAAGGCATACCATGCTAATACCAATCAAAAGAAAGCAGGACTAGCTATACGAATTTCAAAGCAGATTTAACAAGGAAAACTATCAGAACTAAAGAGCATTTCATAACAATAAAGAACCAATTCTTGAAGATATAATAACCCTTAATGTTTAGGCACCAGTAACAAAACGTCACAAGATGTATGGCAAAAACTGATGGAACTCCAAGGAAAAATAGTTAAATCCACTATTACAACTAGAGACGGCAACAAACATGCATTAGTAACCGGCAGACACAGAAAAGAAGCAAGCATGTAGTCAAACTCAAAAACATCATCAATCAACTGGTTTTCATTGACATTTATACACAACACTTCATCCATTAACAGCAGAATACCCACTCTTCTCACGCTCACAAGAACATTCACCAAGACAGACCACCTTCTGCTCCAGCAATCGTGCTCCTAGGTATTTTTACCCAAATAAGCTGAAAACTTATGTCCAAACAAAAACCTGCACATGTCGGCAGCTTTGTTCGTAACTGTCAAAAACTGGAAGTAACCAAGATGTCCCTCATTAGGTAAACAGGTAAACGGTGATACATCCGTACAATGGAGTATCATTTAGTGATAGAAAGAAATAACCTATTGAGCCATGAAAAGACATGGAAGAATCTTAAATGCGTGCTAAGTGAAAGAAGTCAGTATGAAACGGCTACATACTGTATGATTCCAATTATAACCCTCGAGAAAAGGTAAAATTATGGAGACAGTAAAAAGATCAGCAGTTGCCGGGAAGTTTGGAGATGGGGGGCAGAGAAGGGAGGGACAAACAGGTGGAACCAGAGGGGATTTTTAGGGCAGTGAAACTATTCTGTAGGATACCGTAAAGGTGGATACAAGATATTATGCATTTGCCAAACCACACAGAACTGTACAACAAAGAGTAAACCCCAATGTAATCTATGGACTGTAGTTAGTAATAACCTATCAATCCTGGTTTGTCAACTAGAACAAAAGTACCACATTCATGCAAAATGTTAATGGGAGAAACCAGGGGAGTGAGGGGTATCAACAGGAATTCTTTGTAGTATCTGCTTAATTTTTCTGTACAAATTTTCTAAATTTCTAAAAATTTCCTAAAACTGGCCAAAAACCCGAAGGTACATTTAGGGAGAAAAACACCATAACCCAATACAAAGGGCAAACAAGTTAGGAGTGATATTCCAACATACATAATATAGAATTATGCTTAACACAGAATGTGCTTAAAAATATTGTGAAAGAAGAAACCTATTTGGAGATACTCTCTGCAGCTGTACTCCTAACAAAGTCCTTCATACTGTGAACGGATGAATACATTGTGGGGCACCCTTACAGTGGAACACTACTCAGTAAGAAAAAGCAACAAAGAATTGGTACAGGCATCAGTGTGGATTAATCTTGAAGGCACTATGCTAAATGAAATCAGTCAGTCCCAAAGATTACATATGACACAATTCCATCCATATTTTTCAAAAAGAAAACCATGAAGGGAGGAGAATGGTTCAGTGGCTCTTAGGAGTTACCAGTGTAGAGAAGATTAGTGACCATTCCCTTTTAGGGAAGAAGTTCAGGGAGTGATGGAATTGTTTTATATCTTGGCTGTGGTAGTGGCTGCAGGACTCCATGAATTTGTCACAACTCAGAGAACTGTACAAACAAAAAAAAGTTTTACTGTACATTAATTAAAAATAAATTTTAAAAAAGGAAGTACTGTAACAAAAAAAATGGGTGATTTGAAAGCCAGCATTCTCCTCCATGGGTAACAATAAAGGACAAGTAATAAATCATTTTACATGCATACATTCCAAATAGGCGGCACACAAGTCCCCATCTCACGCAGGTCCCCCCAGGACCCTGCACGCTGCAACGTGATGGCTGGAGGAAGAGACGGCCCTGTACCTGACAAGTCAGCAAACTGCGGCCAGGCCCTGCTGGACTCCCCAACACCTTACAAAGAAACAAATCCATGTGATTACTGCAAATGCTGCTATAAAAAAATGTAATAAAATGTAAAGATATCAGACAATAATGGAGGAGGAAAGCCTGTTGTGAACCAGTGTGCACATCTGCTGGAACTGTACAGGGATAGTGTTTTCCAAAAGGGCAACTATGGCCCTTTTGAGTGAAACAATTCAACTTTTGGCAGTTCTCAAAAAGACTGGTGAACTGGATGTTTCTGTCATGTGGGCTGGAGTTAGCTTTTAATTTAATCTTAATTAAGATTTAATATTAATTTAATTACAATAATTCATGTAACCACTGCCTTGTTCGAAACCAACAGCAATCTTATCAATGTGATTCTTAACAAAAATCACTGTGATTTCTTAACAAAAGTGTTCATGAATCTCAGGAATAAAGAAAATTTCAAATTACACTAAATGTTAGCTCTTCATTAAGCATTCATCTAGTGGGTATAATGGTAACCAAGCAAATTCCTTGTTTGATGCTGAATTTTAAATTTTCAAATTCTGAATAGTTTTTTCATGTTACTCTAGGTACAAAAGGGATCTTTTGGCCTCACAAGACTTGAAAATTACTTAATATCTTTTGAACTAGAATGTCTTATATCTGTCTGAAGGCATAATGAACATAGTAAAATAAGACTCTTAAGGGCACCTGGGTGGCTGAGATGGTTAAGCATCCAACACTTGATTTCGGCTCAGGTCATGATCTTACAGTCTGTGGGATCAAGCCCCACGTTGGGCTCCACGTTGACAGCATGGATCCTACTTGGGATTCTCTCTCTGCCCCTCCTCCACTTATGCTCACGCTTTCTCTCTCTCAAAACAAATAAACTTAAAAAAAGAAAAACTCTTACTTTAAGAACACCAAAAGAGAGTAATTACTGCTTCAAGATATACTGGTATATCTCCTTCTATACAGAAACTCAGGACACTTATCTGCAACTCACAAGTACCAATCTAAAACATGTGTAAAAGATATGAATATAACATCCATTTCTTCTTTATGTGAAAGAAAACATCTAACTACTTTCAACTGTTAAAAGTAAACTGCAGACATATACCCAACTGGTGACTCATATAGTGCTGTAAAATTAAACCACAAGATTTCATCAAAAGTTGCACATGCTCCCGTGAAAATATTTCAATCAGGTTTTTAAGAAATGCATGCTTCAGGGTTAAAAAAAAACCAAAACCAAAACCAAAACCAAAACCAGACAAACAAAAACAATTACTAACCAAATCAGTTAAAAACTTATAAGAAAGCAAACAAAGAAAAATAAAGCAACTGTCTAGGGAGCTCCGGTCCTGAAAGATTATGAACACATCAGAAATTATGAGGAAAAACATGAAACTTCACTTGGCCACTAAAATAGTCATGCTTTTCACCGTATTCTATATGAGGTCTTGAACATCTTAAGGAGCTTGCTGGCCAAGGAGAAGACGGCAAAGGACTTGGCCCAGGGCACATCTCCCACACACAAACCAGCCAATACCCGGTCTGCGGCCCATCTCGTTATCTCATTTTCACATCAATCCGTCCCCTGACCTAAATCCCCCCAGCGTCAGGCACCAGAAAACTGGAGACCACCAAAACGGCCCAAAGCCCACCAAAATCATTCAAACGAGCCTCTCCTAAACTGTTGCATCGTTTCCCTTGGAAACCCCAAAAAAGGCTCTGGCCTAGGCCTTCCCCTTACTCCTGTCTTCTGCCCCCTGACCACAACCCGGTACTTCTCCTGGGGCCCCTCGTGGCATGTGGGACCTCCCCTCTCTAGGACCTGTGAGTGTCATAAACTTCCTCGCAAGCCTTGTTCTGGTCTCCTCCTGCAGCTGTGACACCTTTACCATCGTATCCAACATGTGCGTTCTTAGAACAGCCACTGCTACTATACGAAGGTAATTCAAGATCATGCGTATCTAAAATATTACAAATTAAGTACTAATCACCAGATGACTATCTGAGAGAATAGGACTGAGGTAAGAAATTTAACTGAAGAAAATGGAAATAATTATCCTTAATATTACTATTCAAACCTAGCGCACCCTGTGACGCAAAATGTTGTTCCAATTCTGATTCTCCACTGACAGCAAAGCAGCTACTGATCTCTCTCTACACTGCACTGCCCTTCCCCCATTCCTCCTAAAGCAGAAGGGTCATGAAAAACAAACTTAACAGGCTCTACTACTTGCCTCTGGAAAGTCCACCATAATATACATCAAACTTCGAGATGCAGATTTCTCCCATTACCTCTAAAAGAGCTATATAAACAATACCTTAAATTAAAGAGTGGCCTTCAAGTATTCACTGATCCTGCCTTTTAAGTAATAATTAAGACAATCAAACTCAATGACCCACAAAAGCAGAATACTCGTTTCAGAGTTCCTCTAATAATTCTTTGTCAAAGAATCTCATCTGTAGTTAGTTAATTACAACAACGAAATGTAACTTGGTTTCCTGACTTTTGAAAGTAGCCTGTCATAGTGTTAAACAGAGAGTAAGGAAAATAATTTATCACATTTTAGGTATAAAAGAGATCTTTTCCCCTCATAGACACTAAATTATGACTCGAATAAAGTGAAATCTTTGGCTAACAAAATCAATTCTTTCTATTGTACTCCATACATAAAATTCTTATTTTTCAGCATGTCCCTACAAAATTGATAGATAAACAATAAATAAACAATAAATAGCAGCAATTCCAAATCAAGCCAATAAGTTAATAAGAAATTGCTTCACATCTGGGGCACTTGGTTGGCTCAGTCAGTAGAGCATGCAACACCTGACCTCAGCGGTTGTGAGTTTGAGCCCCATGTTGGCTGTAGAGATTACTTAAAATCTTTAAAGAAAAAGAAATGGCTTCACATTTCAATCTTATGAACTTTACAGGTACTATCCATTGTACCAAGCGAGGTATACCTACAAAACTACACAGACTGTGGTGTATTTTACGGTTTTTCAGCAATAACATTTCTCTTCACACATGTTAGAACTTAAAATTTACATTGGATCTTTAAGACTTTTTAATAGGAAGTCCCCAATTTTTAATAAACATAAGTAGAATAGTGTTTTTACCTGCATCATGTAAGAATTAGAAGAAAAAAATTACATCAGAAATGAAGACAAACTAAACAGAACATAAGAGTGAACAGTCCCCATAGATAAAGATGGAACAAGAGAACCTGGATGGCTCAGTCGGTTAACCGTCCAACTTCGGCTCAGGTCACGATCTCGCAATTTGTGGGTTCAAGCCCTGCATTGAGTTCCGTGCTGACAGCTTGGAGCCTGGAGCCTCCTTCAGATGCTGTGTCTCCCCCTCTCTCTGCCCTTCCCCAGCTTGTGCTCTCTCTCTCTCAACAATAAACAAAACATCTTTGAAAAAGAAAAAAAAGAAAAAGATGGAACAGAGAAATTTTCTAAATAAACAAAGAAGGAAAGTAAAAGGTTTTGTGAGCAAATGATATAGAAGTCAGGCAAAGAAGATCCAACACACCCTCTTGACTGGTGTCCTTAAAAAAGAAACTTATGTAATGGAACAGGACAAGTACTGAATGAAAATCATCATACACTAAACCTTTCCGAAACGAGAGAGGGCTTGAAATTACTATTTAAGGACATGCAGGAAGGTTAACACCAAGATATATTCAGTACTGGCTCTTCAAAGAAAAATCTTTTGGCCATCCGAGTGGAAGACCAATTTTCTCAAAAGGAAAAAAAGATGGCCTAAGGCTGTGACAATGATGCTGCACATCCAAGATGATGGAGCTCAAGAAAATATAAGCCAGCGATTTTATATCCAGTCAAATCTTCAAATAAAATGAGTGTAATGGTCACAGTTTCGAACCAAAAAGGACTTAAAAATAATATTGTTCCCACGAGCTCTTCCTGAGTTCTCTAGTAAAGAATGATCTTCAGACAACCGGGGGGGAAAAAAAAAAAAAAAACCAAAAACCAAAAACCCCTAAGAGAAGCTTTGGCATAAGGTCTGGTACTGAATTACTAAACACTGAATTTTTAACTAACACTAAAAGATGAGGTAACACAGCTGTGGATGCAAACATATTATGTGCTTTTACAACATGTAGATATAATGAAACTAACAAAATGGAGGAGTCTGCCAAAAAAAAAAGAATGAACTATTGATATACACTGGACTACCTACATGAATCTTAAATGCATCATGCTAACCGAAAACAAAGTCATACTCAAAGGGTAACATTTATAAGACATTCTGGTTTCAAATACAAAAAAATTATAGGCATAGAAAACAGATCAGTGGTTGCCAAAAATTAAGGGTGGGAGGAAGAGTTGATTATAAAGGGGCAGTAAGATGGAATTTAGGGAGGTGAGGAAGAGTTCTGTATCTTGATTATAATGGTTGTTACATGATTTTATGAATTTGTCAAAACTCACAGAACCATATATACCCTTTCCAAAAAGCGGATTTTACTGCATGCAAATCAGTAATAAATTTTTAAATGCCAGAAAACAACAACAAAAGATAGTAGGGAAGAGAGAGGTAAAGTGAAGAAGAGGTTACTGGCTGATTTCATTATTGCTCACAAAAGAGAGTCTCTTTAAAGGAAGGGACTAGAGGTATTAGTATAAAAGTAACTTTCTAAATGTAAAACTACACAATCTTTCCCCCAAAAGAGAGCAATGAAAATAGGTATCATAAAAAACAAAATTCAGAAGTGACAAAAATGTTTCAAGCTTCCTTTCACTCCCATCTCCAGCTAACCACTTCCTCTATCTAGAAGCAACTGCTGTCACCATTTATTTGTGGTATTTGTTCAGAGTGTTCTAAGGCATATTCGGTTATACAGCTGACCCTTGAACAACAAGTGTTTGAACTGCATGGATCCACTTATACATGGATTTTTTATATTACAATACTGTAAATGTATTTTCTCTTCCTTACGATTTTCTTAACATTTCCTTTTCTCTAGTTTCCTTTAGTGCATAAATACAACATATAATAGAGATACAAAATATATGTCAATCAACTGTTTATGTTACTGGTAACATATCTGGTCAACAGTAGGCTACTAGTAGTTAAGTTTCTGGGGAGCCAAAAGTTATACACAGAAAAGCAGGGGTAGCAATACTTCTATCAGACAAAACAGACTTTAAAACAAAGACTATGGGGGCGCCTGGGTGGCTCAGTCAGTTAAGCAACTGACTTCGGCTCAGGTCATGATCTCACAGTTCGTGGGTTCAAGCCCCATGTCAGGCTCTGTGCTGACAGCTCAGAGGCTGAAGCCTCTTCAGATTCTGTGTCTCCCTCTCTGTCTGCCCCTCCCCCACTCATGCTCTGTCTCTGTCTCTCAAAAATCAATAAACATTAAAAAAATAATAAAAAAATAAAACGAAGACTGTGGTAAGTGACAAAGAAGGATACTACTTATTAAAAATGGTATCAATCCAATAAGAGGATGTTAACAATTGTAAATATCTATGCACCCAACATTGAAGCACCTAAATACATAAAGCAAATGTTAACAGAATAAAAAGGGTGAAATGGACAATAGTCCACTTTAACACCCCACTTACACTAAAAGATCATCCAGACAGAAAATCAGTAAGAAAACAGTGTCTTTGAGTAACACATTGACTAGGATGGACTTAGATATATACAGAACCTTCCATCCAAACACAACAAAATACACATTCTTTTCAAGTACACATCGAACATTCTCCAGGATAAAGCCCATGGTAGGCCACAAAACAGTCTCTATAAATTTAAGAATACTGAAATCATATTATGCATCTTTTCCAACCATGGCAGTATGAAACCAGAAATCAATCACAAGGAAAACACTGGAAAATACACAAACACATGGGGGCTAAATAACATGCTACTAAACAACAAATGGGTCAACAAAGAAACCAGAGAAGCAATAAAAAACATACATGGAGACACGTGAAACAAAAATGGGAACCCAAAAGACCAAAATCTCTGGGACACAGCAAAAGCAATTCAAAGAGGGAAATTTATAGTGATACTGGCCGACCTTAAGAAACAAACAAAAAAAAATCTCAACCTAACCTTACACCCAAAGGAACTAGAAAAAGAACAAAGCCCGAAGTTAGTATAACAAAGGAAGTAATAAAGATCAGAAGAGCAGAAATAAAATACACACACACACACACACACACACACGCGCGCACACTAGAAAAGATCAAAGAAACCAAGAGCTGGTTCTCTGAAAAGAAAAACAAAATTGATAAACTTCCAGGCAGTCTCATCAAGAAAAAGAGGAAGGAATCAAATAAAATCAGAAATGAAAGAGAAGTAACAACCAACACTACAGAAATATAAAGGATTATTAAGAGAGTACTGCAAAAAACAATATGCCAACAAACTGGACAACCTATAAAAAAAATCAATCAATTCCTAGAAACATACCATCTTCCAAAACTGAATCAGGAAGAAACAAAATCTGAACAGAGTAGTTACTGGTAACAAAATTAAATCAGTAATCAAAAAACCCTCGGCAAACCAAAGTCCAAGACCAGATGGATTCATAGGTGAATTCTACAAAACATTTAAAGAATTGGTGCCTATTTTCCTCAAACTATCCCAAAACCTAGAAGAGGAAGGAAAGTTTCCAAATACGTTCTACACGGCCAGCATTACTCTGATACCAAAGACCAGACAAAGATACTACCAAAAAAAGAAAACTACAGGCCAATATCCCCGATGAACACAGATGCCAATTTCCTCAACAAAGTATCAGCAAGCCACATTTAGCAGTGCATTAAAGGGATCGTTCGCCATGATCAAGTGGGATTCATGCCAGGGATGCAACAAAGATGGCTCAACATACACAAGCCAACGTGACACACGACATTGACAAGAGAAAGGACGCAAATCATATGATCCTCTCAATAAAAGCAGAAAAAGTACCTGACACAATTCAACGTGTTTATGGTAAGAACTGTCAACAAAGTGAGTTTAGAGAGAGGATATACCAACATAATAAAGACCATATACGAAAAACCCAGAGCTAACATCATTTTCAATGGTGAAAAACTGAGTACTTTTCTGTAAGATCAAGAACAAGACAAACATGTCCAGTGTAGCCACGTTTATTCAACACAGTCCTGGAAGACCTGGTCAAAGCAATCACACACAAAAAAATAAAAAATAAAAGGCATCCAAATTAGCAAGAAAGAAGTTATACTGTCACTATTTGCAGATGACATGACACTAATACATAGAAAAACCCTAAAAACTCTAAGAATTGAGTAAAGTTGAAGGATACAACATTAACACACAGCAATCGGTTGTCTCTAGACACTAATAAAAAAGTAACAGAGAGGGGCGCCTGGGTGGCGCAGTCGGTTAAGCGTCCGACTTCAGCCAGGTCACGATCTCGTGGTCCGTGAGTTCGAGCCCCGCGTCAGGCTCTGGGCTGATGGCTCGGAGCCAGGAGCCTGTTTCCGATTCTGTGTCTCCCTCTCTCTCTGCCCCTCCCCCGTTCATGCTCTGTCTCTCTGTCCCAAAAATAAATAAAAAACGTTGAAAAAAAAAATTAAAAAAAAAAAAGTAACAGAGAAATAAGAAAATTCAAATTACAAGTGTATCAAAAAATAAAATATCTAGGAATAAACTTAACCAAAGAAGTGAAAGACCTATACTCTTGAAAACTCTAAAACACTGATGAAAGAAAGATGATACAAACAAATGGAAAGACAGCTCGTGCTCATGGACTCAAAGAACTAATATTGTTAAAATGTCCACACTACCCAAAGCAATCTGTAGATTCAATGTAATCTCTATCAAAATACCAACAGCAATTTCACACAAGTAAAGAGTACTAAAATTTGTATGGAACTACAAAAGACCCTAAATAGTCAAAGCAATGTTGAGAAAGAAGGACAAAGCTAGAGGTATCGTAATCCCAGATTTCAAGACATACTACAAAAGATAGTAATCAAAACAGTATGGTGGCACAAAAACAGACACAAGATAATGAAACAGAATACAGGGTTCAGAAACAAACTCATGTTTATATTGTCAATTAATCTATGACAAAGGAGGCAAGAATATACGATGGGGAAAAATAGTTTCTCCATTAAATGGTGCTGGGAAAACTGGACACCTACGTGCAAAAGAATGAAAGTGGACCACTTTCTAATACCAAGAAGTAAAATAAATTCAAAATGGGTTAAGACCTAAATGCAAGACCTGAAACCTTAACACTCCTAGAAGAAAACAGAGGCAAAAATCTCTGACATTGGCCTTAGCAACATTTTCTAGACAGGTCTCCTCAGACAAGGGAAACAAAAGCAAAATTAAACTGTTGGGACTACACTAAACTAAAAGGCTTTTGCATAGTAAAGAAAACCACCAACAGAATCAAAGGGCAATCTACTGAGTGGGAGAAGATATCTGTAAATAATGTATCTGATAAGAGGTTAATATTCAAAAAATATATATAAGGAACTTATACAACTCACCGGTGGGGGTGGGGGTGGGGGTGGGGGTAACAATCCAATTAAAAACTGGGCAGAGGACCTAAACAGCCATTATTCCAAAGAAGACCTACAGATGTCCCAACAGATACAAGAAAAGATGCTCAACAACACTCATCAGGGAAACGCACGCCAAAACCACAATAAGATATCATTTTACACCTGTCCAAATGGCTAAAACCAAAAAGACATAACAGGTACTGGTGAGGATGCAGATAAAATGGAACCCTCATACACTGTTGGTGGGAATGCAAATTGGTACAGACACTGTGGAAAACAGTATGGAGGTTCCTCAAAAAATTAAAAACAGAAATACCATGTGATCCAATAATCCCAGTTATGGATGGATATTTACCAAAGAAAACAAAAACACTAATTCAAATAGATGCATGCACCCATATGTTAACTGCAGCATTATTCACATGGACCAAGATACCAAAGCAACCTAAATGTCCGCTGGCAGATGAACGGGCAAAGAAAATATGATACACACACACGGAATGGATACAACAGTGGAATATTACTCAGCCATTTAAAAAAAAAATGAGACCTTGCCGTTTGGCAACATGGGTGAACCTAGCAGGTATTGTGCTAAGTGAAATAAGCCAAAGACAAATACTCTTTCATTTATATGTAGAATCTAAAAAACAAAACAAAACAGACAAAAAAAAGCAAATGAACACACAAACAAAAAGCAGAAACAGACCCATAAATACAGAGGAAAAAACTGATGGGTGCCAGAGGGCAGAGGGGCAGAGGGATGGGCAAAATGAGTGAAGAAGATTGGGAGATACAGCCTTCCAGTTACATAAGCCACCGGGATGAAAGGTAAGAAATAGGGAATAGAGTCAATGTTGCAATAGCATTGCTGGGTGAAAGAAGGTAGCTAGGCTTGTGGGGGCACAGCAAAAGGTACAGAGTCTACACCTGAAACTAACATAACAGGAGTCAAGTATACATCCAAGAAAAAAAAAAAAAAAAAAAAAGATGTCATCTCCAAATGTATCAAACATTCCAGGCGAAAAGTAACTTTTGATCAGGTAAAAAACAAACAAAAAACCCCAAAATTATGTATTTGCAACTGCATGGAGAGTTAGCAGCCCTAGTGCCCTGTACTGTTCAAGGGTCAAATGTATTTTCAAAAGAAATAATGGAAAGGTAAACCAAGAACTAATAAAAATGATTACTTGCAGGCATGGGGAAGATGACCCATTAAAATGAAACTTCTGTGATGTACCTTCCTGTACAGTTTTAATTTTGGAACAATGCAAATGTTTAAATGTTTTACATAATTACAGAAAACAAAAAGAAAGAAACCCCTAAAAACCTAAAAAACTTAAATAAATGAAACTAATAATGTCAAGTTAGTTGTAGTAACACAAAGAAAAGAGTTACTTCAAGGGACTTTAGAGCGCAGTATTTTGAATATCTATCCCTAGTAGGATATATTCTAAAAAACAAACAAACAACTAAAAACACATCATAGAGTAATATTCTTTTTAGTAACGATACTGGTATTTTAATTTAGAAATATATAGCTATGGGGGCGCCTGGGTGGCTCAGTCGGTTAAGTGTCCCACTTCAGCTCAGGTCATGATCTCACGGTTCGTGAGTTTGAGCTCCATGTCCGGCTCTGCTCTGTTCTGTTCACTCAGATCCTGGAGCCTGCTTCAGATTCTGTGTATCTCCCTCTGCTCCTCGCAGATTCTGTGTACCCCTCTCCCTCTGCTCCTCGCCCGCGTGCACTCTCTCTCAAAAATAAACATTAAGGGGCGCCTGGGTGGTGCAGTCGGTTGAGCGTCCGACTTCAGCCAGGTCACGATCTCGTGGTCCGTGAGTTCGAGCCCCGCGTCAGGCTCTGGGCTGATGGCTCGGAGCCTGGAGCCTGTTTCCGATTCTGTGTCTCCCTCTCTCTCTGCCCCTCCCCCGTTCATGCTCTGTTTCTCTCTGTCCCAAAAATAAACATTGAAAAAAAAAATTTTTTAATAAAAAAAATTAAAAAAATAAACATTAAAAAAAATTAAAAAGAAATATATAGCTATGTTGTAGTATGAAACAAATGAAAAAAATGTCAGTAACGTAGGAAGCAAAGATTTTCAGATTAAGAAAAAAGAGATACAAGTATAAAATTAGAAAATGCAGGTAAAACTGATCTGAAAACTGCAATTTACTGTGAAATGCACTAAATAAGACAGACTGATGATGGCTAGACAGACCTGTGATAAAGCAAATGCATCAGTCCCAACCCTAAAATCTAGGTGCTGTGTACACGGGTATTCCCTGAACTCTTGCGTGTGTGTGAAAACGTTGGGGAAGAAAACGCTTAGAACGCGTGCTGTCTGAATCACCAAGACTGGGATGAAGCTCAACTTTTAACCAGCCCAGGCTTCCATCCGAGAACAAGGACTGCTCTGTAATCACTTCAAACACTTCGACCGCTCCTCCTCAACAACCCATCCGAACCGCCAGGTCAGCCACAAAGAGGCAAAAGGTCTAGAACCAACAGACCACTTTCTCCTTATTTTGAAATGCGTTTAATTTCACCTAAATGATTCTACCTGTCAGCGAACAGCAAGCACGCTATCTGAGGTCACCATAAACAAACTGGTTACAAACCGGTTTTCTCGTTCTGAAAAAGTGAAGTACGACCTCAAGTAAGATCTTCATTATGACAAAGCTATGCAACCTTACAGTTATATTGAAAGATTATGGGTATTTTCAAGACATTCTTAGAGAGAGGTTTTCTCTCTGAATTTTTCATTAAACTCATCCTAATGTGAAAATGTAAGTAGTGGTACACACAAGAATAATGTTATTTCATTATTCAAATACATCCTAAGTCTTTTTTTTAGAGTAATGTTAAAATTTGTTTGAATAGAGACAAAAAGTCCTGGAGAACACCACAAAATGTCAACTGCACTTTAGTATGTATGGGTGGTGGGACTGCAGATCCTTTTTAAAATAGTTATGCTGTTTTCTACTTCACAGAATTTGTCTGACTCTTTTACATTAAGAATGTGTTACCTTATACCTCAAAAAAAAAAAGAAAAAAGTCTTGAAAAAATCCATATGCATTTGCTGGGTATAAAATAACTGATGGGAGTAGGGGGTAAGGACGATTTGAGATTCATTACACTGAAGATAGTAACTCAAGAATAATTTGAGATGGGGCCCCTGGGTGACTCAGTCAGTTAAGCGTCTGACTTCGGCTCAGGTCATGATCTCACGGTTCATGGGTTCAAGCCCCGCATCAGGCTCTGTGCTAACAACTCAGGACCTGCAGCCTGCTTCGGATTCTGTGTCTCCCTCTCTCTCTGCCCCTCCCCTGCTTGCATTCTGTCTCTCTCTCTAAAATATATAAACCAAATATATAAACCAAATTTATAAACCAAATATATAAACCAAATATATAAATATATAGATATAAAATATATAAACCAAATATATAAACCAAAATTAAAAAAACCAAAACGAGTAATTTGAGAAACACAATGGTGCTGTATCTCTAGGTCACTTTTCCCATATTCCCCAGGTCCTTTGTTAAACACTGTCCTCCCCACCACAAACACAGCTCCCAAAATCTCTGATCCTTTCACAAGGCAGGTAAAATCACTCCATCCATTCTAAATACATACCTACCCTCTGCACAAGGCAGAGCTGGGGGGATATGGAAGAAAAGACATCCCTATCTACCTCCACTTGGTCAACATACTCCTCCAGCACCGATTTTGTGGAGAATACAGGAGTGAGCAGAACGGACCCCAAATCCCTTCTGCTTTCTCTTCATGGAAGTTGTTCTTCACTGCTACATCCAACCTGCCTCTTTAGCAATTCCAGCTCAGAAATCCTACCAAATTTCTTCTTAAACCTCACTATAGACAGCAATCTATACATCTCTTTAATTTTGTTGGAGTTTATCAGTTCCTTACTCATTTCATTTCTTCACTACCCAGCATGAACTAAAACTGGCTTATTTTAGTTTAGTTTAGTTTAGGTAGGCTCCATGCCCAATGTGGGGCCTGAACTCTCAACTCTGAGATCAAGAGTCACATGCTCCAACTGAGCCAGTCAGGTACCCCTAAAACTGGCTGTTTAATTATTCCCTCACCAGTAACCACAATCTACTGCAACTATTCTTCCAATTCACCTAATCATTTCCCAATCTGCATCAATCATGCAATTCAACTTTCCTCCCTAATCAGCTAAGAACATAGAGGAAAACGGTAGTGAGTATGTAAACTGCTGTCACAACAAATTCCTGGTTTTATTATTATTTTTTAATGTTTATTTGTGAGAGAGAGAGCGTGCGCACACAAGCAGGGGAGGCGCAGAGAGAGGGAGATACAGAATTCAAAGCAGGCTCTAGGCTCTGAGCTGTCAGCACACAGCCCAACGCAGGGCTCGAACCCACAGAACTGTGAAATGAAATGAGCCAAAGTCAGATGCTTAACCAACAGAGCAACCCAGGCGCCCCACAAATTCCTGGTTTTAAATCTCAAGAGTTCCTCAATACGTTTACTTTTCTGATCAGTGACTGTTTACTGATAAGTATGTGGGGGGACAACACATAGACAAAAAGTCTGTGCTCTCATGGAGCAGACACTCTCACAGGGAAGACAGACCTTAAAAAAACAATTATAAACATGACAAAATGCTAGGAAGAAGCAGCACAAAGTGCCATGAGAACAGGCAACAGGAGCCTAACCTAGTGGGGAGGAAGAAAGGCTGTCAAGAAAGGCTTCCCAAAGTAGAGATATATACGTTCCAATCAATTTCAAATTCCATCCCATGTTCCTAATTTATTTAAAACCCCCAACTCCATCCACTTAGCAAAGGAATTCACTCCCTCGATCCTTCTTTGGACTCAGCAGGGACTCCTCCTCATCAACTGATTTCTATAACTAAGTCTCTCCCACCTAAAAGGGAGCTGGACTCCTCTTCCTGGAGAGTCATTTGGCTACTGTATCACAAGTCTCAAAAATGTGTGTATCTTTTCCTTTGGTCCAATAATTCTACTTCAAGAAATCCTTCCCTAGGAAACAGAGATAGATTTCATGCTTAAAAATTATTTATAACAGTCAAAGGAGTTCACTAAAATAACAAGAGAACAGCTACAGATGTGCCTTAATATAGGTATGACAAACTACGTTGCAGCCAAAAAGTAAAGGAAAAAGAAAAAAGATGTTCAGGGCTTTTAATCTTATAGGAAAATGCTTGTCACTGTGTAAAAAATATGTAATAATAAATACAAACAAGTAAGCCAATAAAACAGGACACAAAAATCTGTAAGTAGAGAATAATCGTATTTATAATATGAGAGAGCATTATCTAAAAAAAACCAGAAGGAAACAAGTTGGATTGTTAATAGCAATTATACAAGATTATAATTTTCTTCCTCATTTTTCTTCTGTGCTCTCTGAATCTTTCAATTAGCTGCGTATTACTTTGCTGAATGGAGACAGGATGGTTTCCCACAACAGTGAGACAGCCCTGGAGTCTGCAGGCTCCGTGGTTTCCGTTCCCCACCTCCGGAACTCGGAGCTCTGACCTACTGCGCCCGCCTCTGTCCTGACTTCAAGGAAACTGTTTCAAGCCAGTGGACACTTCAGTTCTCCTTTTTACGGACTTTCTTGGCTTCTGACACAATACGGTCTCCCATCTCCCTTCTCTCTGACCATTCCTTCCTAGACTCTTTCCTCCCGTATATATGAGATATATATATATAAACATATATATATCCAAGAAACGTGGCGTTTCAAGCGTCCATCGCCAGCCTTTCTTTACGCCACGTACGTGGGTGATCAATCACATCGATCCCTACGGCTTTAACAACGTACATTCTGAGGACTCCAGAATCCACCCGTAGCTCTGCTCTCCCTCGGAAAAACCCACCGCTTTACCGTTAGTCATCTGGCTGGCCCACAGCAGTTCAGACGCTGCTCCAATCTGCAACCTGAAAGCTCAGCTTCCCTCCGGTATTTATTTTGTTTAGTCACCAGAAACCTGGAAGGTGTCCTCAACTCTCTCTCTCTCTCTCTCTCAAAACCCACCCTTGCCACCTCCTTCTCTCAGTTAAGGTTGTTTTTGTTTTTTCCGTGTCCTAATAGCTAACCACATCTGTCTAGGTTCTCACCAACTCCAGGACAGATTCCAGGACAGATTAAGCCCTCGATTTAAAATCACAATAGCCCAAATGGTCCCGTCCATATCAGTCTCAGATCTCCTCTCTGTATCACCATCAGAGTAACCTCCGTAAAATGCAAAGCCAAGCGCTATCATTCCCTTGCTTAAAACTAGCACCTAAATGACCAAGGGCCACGCACATAAGCACTGGAAGTCCATGTGAGGTCACCTCTGCACACATCCTCCCACAAAACCTGGGGCTGCTCTTTCTCCACCAGCGACAGCAGCAACAAGCATGTGCACCAGGCACTCTAGTAAGTGTTTTCAAAGAATCACTAATCCTCTGAGGCTGGCACTCTTATTTCCATTTTACAGATGAGGCAACAGAGTTCATCCAAAAGTACATGCGCAGACCCAACATTCGAATCTCCGTCTGTCCGATCCCAAAGTATACTGTACTTCTTGGCAAAAGTCACTTATCAGCTTCTAAAACAGCTATTCATCTTTTTTTTTTTTTAATATTATTTATTTTTGAGAGAGAAAGAGAGTAAGTGGGGAGGGGCAAAGAGAGAGGCGGACAGAGGATCTGAAGGAGGCTCTGTGCGGACAACAGAGAACCCGAGTGGGGCTCAAACTCAGGAACTGTGAGATCATGACCTGAGCCGAAGTCAGACGTTCAACCGACTAAGCCACCCAAGCCCCCCATAAAACAGCTATGTCTTTAAAAGCTCTGCTCATAGACTTGGCAGGGGTGGACGGGGGGAATCTCCAGACAATTAGTCTAAGGAGGGTAAATGAGGGCTAAGGGACAGTGAGAGACTTAGATTTAACCTTCCTCTTCCGTAACTATAAGCAAGCTTTCTATAGTGGCTCCCCACCCTATCCTCTGATAGAGTTGGTCACTTCCTCCATTACTACATATATTTTATACTATATTTAACAACTCACTGACCTGTCCGTGTCCCTTCTTACCTGCGAACCTCTGGAGGGCAGGGACGCCGTTCGTCTTTATAAACCCCAGGTTCCTAGCACATAAATACGCCAAAAATTAAACCACCACCTGTCCCTCTATTTTTTTCCATGTTTATTTTTGAGAGAGATCGCGAGCGGGTGTGTGGGAGAGATGGGGGGGGGGGCGGGGGACAGAGGATCCAAAGCGGGCTGTGCCCTGATAGCAGCAAGCCTGATACAGGGCTCAAACTCACGAACCGTGAGATCACAACCTGAGCTGAAGTGGGATGCTCAGCTATCTGAGCCACCCAGGCGCCCCCCTCCATTGTTTTTTTTAAAGCGCTAACATAATCCATCCCAAGGCACCGGCCTCATAACCGAACTCCAACCGTAGCCACCTTTCACGCTGCCACCGCACACCATATCCAACGTACCCCACCCAGTTAGCACTGCCTTTCGAAACAGTATCGCTATCACTGCCCTACTAAAAAGACTCCAGGCTCCCTACTACCTTCCACGTGAGAACTGTCCTCAGTGCTCTCTAGAGCAGTGCTCTCTATTGCCATTTTCACTTCTGGGAACTCTTCCCTATAATCCCTTAAGTCTCCAGCAATACTGAGCCACATACCTTGGCCAAAGATACCATACGGCTCCACTCCTCCAATGAAACTAGTCCCGCCACTATCACAGTCGGGAGTATTTTCCCCCAAAAGAGCGTCTTCAATTCTTACTCATTTTGTAAAGCCTATCCACACTACCTTCTTTACAAATCTGTCTCCTTGAGCTAGAATTAATCACTCTCTCCTCAGTTCTCCCATATACTCTCTTGCTCTTCAAGTGAGTAGTGTATCTTAATTCAGAGTGATCTGTATATGTCTGCCGCTTCCCCTGCCCCACTGTACTCTCCAATGAATTTACTATTCTTTGAGGGCAAGGACCCACATTTAGTTCACTCAGCGTCCTCTAGAAACTATGGACAAGACAGAGATGAATAAAATAATTTCATTTTTATATTCAGCCGCTGACAATGCCTGACACATCACATGTCACACATGGTCAATATATATTTGCTAAGTTAATAAATATGTCACTTGATGCCTTTGTTCACTTTTTCCATCTGTGTTTCCATTTGCTGCTTATCACCCATCGAAAACAGAAGGAAAGACTTTTTAAAGCCGTTTAAAACTAAATGGGAAGAGAGGACTTATTTCTTTTCCTCACTCCCAAGAAATAACCCAGAAAGTCAAAGAGCACAGAAGGAACACTCTAAGGACTGCACTTTCTTATCAGCAGAAGAATTTAGGAACAGAACAGAGACTGGATTACCTGCTGGCTTCTCTTGAACCACTGGCAGAATGGCATCAATATTTCGTTTGAAAAGCTAAAAATACCACTCATAATAAATTATAATTCTACAAATACTCAAATAAAAAATGGATCACTTCTCACATTTAAAACTGACTGGATGTTCACTGCCTGTATTAGTATGGATAATCTAAAACTTGAATGAAATTCCTGCACTGAATGTACATTCATGAGACACAGCTTTGAGAAATTCATCTCGAGAGTCAACAATCATTAACAAGACCACAAAGTAAATATATAGCCTTAAATATGTTTAAAAGTTTATTTAAATATATTAAAGTTATATAACTCCTAAAAAAAGCTATGCAGGTGACAGGTGATTTAATCTTTTGTTACAAAATGTATTCAAAATTTATTTTTATTTTTTTTTCAAAATTTATTTTTAAATTAACTACGAAACTCAGGCTCTTGTGTCCCAATAAATAAGCTTATTTTCCTGGACATACACAAAATGTTTAAATGAAAATCTAAGGCAAAAACCAAAATATATTATTTCTTTCACTCAATAAAAGGCTTCCTTCAAGCCTTATTCCTTAGGCAATAAAGTACAAGTAACAATTATCACAGTCATATTCCTAATTTTCCAAGGCAGACCCAGAAATGATGCATATCACATACAAATTAAGAGGTAATTCATACTCAACTCATGCTATGTCATGAGAAAACACGCTGCGTTTATCAATTTATCTTTTTTTTTTTTTTAATTTTTTTTTCAACGTTTTTATTTACTTTTGGGACAGAGAGAGACAGAGCATGAGCGGGGGAGGGGCAGAGAGAGAGGGAGACACAGAATCGGAAACAGGCTCCAGGCTCCGAGCCATCAGCCCAGAGCCCGATGCGGGGCTCGAACTCACGGACTGCGAGATCGCGACCCGGCCGAAGTCGGACGCTCAACCGACTGCGCCACCCAGGCGCCCCTATCAATTTATCTTAAGACAAGGTCTTGGATCTAAATATTTATTTGCCTGCTCTAATCCTGGATAAACACACAGTTTAAAAGAAAATTAAATTTCAAATATAATAAACTCTCAGATGAGCACATATCGCTGCAAATGAAAAGTAACAGCTGCTCTTTCTGGTCCATCTTTACAAAGATGCTGGGATTTTAGGAATTTTTAGTTCTCTTGATACAGTTAAATACATCTCCAGAAAGACACTACTTGCCCAGTTAGCAATACGACTTGCTTTCCTTCATAAAGGAATCATGCTTCCCTGCCAAAAACATGGAGTTAGACCTAGAATTTTGTTCAAAAAGTGCACAGAAAGATAACTAAGATCTGCCCAAAGATACAACAGATCTGTCCAAGAAGAGGAGGTAAGTACTGTTTCTCATTCATTCATATGAATGCTGGCTATAAAGTAGTCACTAGTACTAGAGTGACAGAAACATAAAACATAAAATAGTCCCTTACCCTTGATTCTGCACTTTATACCACTGGTAGGAAGTGAAACAGGATAGATATAATTACAGTCCGACCAAAAGGTAAATGAAGATTATTAAAGGCATAATCCTATTTGGGGGAGGAGAAAGTACCACGAAAAAGGAATCTTTAAACTAGGGTTGGAGAGTAATTAGTTAAGCCGGGCAAATGGTAAAGAGACAAGAGAAGGTGAATGTAAGAAGGAAGGAAAGAGGGGCCCCTGGGTGGCTCAGTGGGTTAAGTGTCTGGTTTAAGCTGAGATCACGATCTCATAGTTCCTGAGTTTGAGCCCCGCGTCAGGCTCTGTGCTGACAGCTCAGGGCCTGGAGTTGCTTCGAATTCTGTCTCCCTCTCTGCCCCTCCCCTG
Source organism: Lynx rufus (assembly GCF_022079265.1). NCBI lineage: Eukaryota > Metazoa > Chordata > Mammalia > Carnivora > Felidae > Lynx > Lynx rufus. Next base: position 131,379,321 of record NW_025814878.1, read on the forward strand.
CTCATGCTCTGTCTCTCTCTCTCAAAATTAAGCAAACATTAAAAAAAAAAAATTATGAAAAAAAAAAAAGAAAGGAAGAGTCTGCAGACAGAACTAGAAATATTTGGCCACATGCACAGCAAACTGTGGTACTACACTGCTGTCTACCCAATGCATTTTTCACAGATGCTGATTCTGATTACAAACAGGTCCTTGTCGGGCACCTGGGTGGCCCAGTCAGTTAAGTGTCCGGACTTTGGGTCAGGTCATGATCTCACGGTTCATGAGTTCAAGCCCCACGTACGGCTCTGTGCTGACAGCGTGGAGCCCACTGCAGATCCTCTGTCCCCCCTCTCTCTGGCCCTCCCCCACTCACACTCCCTCTGTCTCTCAAAAGTAAATAAACATTAAAAAAAAACAAACAGTTTGTTCCATCCCTCTTTAGGGTCATTTCACATTGACTCCACTCTGTTTCCTATCCTACTTTCTACTTTCTGGGGCTAATTTCTCCATGCCTAAGCTTGCATTAGGTGGAAATGGAGATTAACTGGATGCCCCAGGTACAGCTTACAGTGCTCAGAAAAGAGATGAGGTAGAAGGACCTTGAATTTAACTGGCGTGAATGACAAAATGAAAACTGCCCTATGAAGCCTTCCACTCAGTTTCGCTGTCATTCAGGATTTTTAAGTGTTGTTTGTAAGTCGTTTCTTAACCACTTCCACAGCGGTTGGCAGATGATGAAAATCAAAATCAAGTAATTTTGGAGTTTGTTAAAGGGGGGGTCAGATAAGAACTCAAGATCCTTTAACAACATTAGTCATTAAGGAAGTGCCAATCAAAACCACAACAAGAAACTACCAGATACCTATTACAACGGCTACAAATTTGAAATAAAAAAAACAAACTGACAATACCAAGTGCTCCTGAGGGCGCAAGGCACCAGGAACTCTCATACACTGCCGCTGGGAACACCAACTAGTACAGCCGCCTTGCAAAAACAACTCGGCAATTTCTCATAAAGTTAAAAGTGCACCTAACACACGGTCCGGCAATCTCACTCCTACATATTTACCCAACTGAAATGAAAACTCAAGTTTGCACAAAAACCTATACATAAATGTTGAGAGCGGCTATATTCCTAATTGCCAAAAACGGCAGCAACCCAGATGTCCTTCAACTGAGAAGTGGATAAGCAAACTGTGGTTGGCTCAACCATACAATCAGCAATAAAAGGACTGCTCTACCAGTATATGCAACAACAGGGATGAATCTCAAATGCACCATACTAAGTGAAAGATGCCAGAATTAGAAGGCTACATACGATGATTCCATTTATATGCCATTCTAGAAAAAGCAAAACGAGAGAGACAGAAGATCAATCAGTGGTTGCCGGGGGGCTGGAAATGGGGAAAAATTGTCTACAAAGGGGTAGGAAGGAATGGTTTTATCACTGATCCTTGAACTATGGTGGCCTTGGAACACCAACCTCCCACCCCCTCCACCCCCCCTGCCGCCACACAGTTGAAAATCCTGTGTAATTTTGACATATCCAAAACTTAACTGTTAACGGCCTGCTGTAGCCTGAAAGCCTTACCGATTGCATAAACAGTTAACACATATTTTGTATGTTGTATATGTATGATACGCTGTATTCTTACAATAAAGTACACTAGAGGAAAGAAAATGTTATTAAGAAAATCCTAAGAGGGAAGAAAAAGAAAATCATAAGAGGGAGCCTGGGTGGCTCAGTCGGTAAAATGTGACTTTAGCTCAGGTCACGAGCTCACGGTTTCCGAGTTTGAGCCGCGCATCGGGCTCCGCGCTGGTGGTGCGCAGCCTGCTTGGGAATCTCTCTTTTCCTTCTGCCCCTCCCCCGCTCATGCTTTCTCTCTCAAATAAACTTAAAAAAAAATCGTTAAGAAAAAGTATATTTACAGTACTATACTGCAGTTATAAAAAATGTCCGCGCATAAACTATACCCATGGGGGTCAAACCTGTGTCATTCAAAGGCCACTTGTATATTGACTGTGGTGGTGGGTACACGACTATCCACACCTGTCAAAATTCACAGACCTGAACACTAAAAATGATCAATTTTACTACATGTAAAAATCACCTAATTTTAAAAAGAGAAGAAAAAAAAATGAATGAGGATCCCGGCAACAAAGAGATGAGACTGAAAAACTACAAAAGGAGTAAAGTCACACCACGAAGGACCCTGCTAAGAAGTTTTAGATTTTATCCTCCAAGCAACAAGTGCACCAAACAATCTCCCAAAGGGGACAGGCACAACTGTGTCTGAAAGAACACTGACAACAGTCACAGACTGAAGTAAGACCGGTGAACCAGCCACCTCGGTAATTTAGGGGACAAACGAAGGAAGCTGACTTAAGGCGGAGGCCGTAGAGATGCACACAGTTAAGAGTCAGGAAGTTCTCAAGTTTCCAGCACGAGTGACACCACTGACCAAGCTAACCTGGAACGTGTGTGGGACACTCACATGCAAACACCGGGTCAGATGTATGGGGCTGGGGCTCGAGGGAAAAAAAAACATGAGGGGCAGCTTTAAAGTTGAGACTCGTCAGGGCACTTGCAGCCATGAAAATATAAGGTCAAGATCACGCAAAGAGACAGAATATGGAGAATGAAAAGGTAAAGAGAAGGGTGCCTGGGTGGGTCAGTCGGTTAGGCGACCGACTTCAGCTCAGGTCGTGATCTCACAGCTCATGAGTTTGAGCCCCGTGTTGGGCCCTGTGCTGACAGCTCAGAGCCTGGAGCCTACTTGGGATTCTGTGTCTCCCCCTTTCTCTGCCCCTCCCCTGCTCCCATTCTGTGTCTCTCTGTCTCTCAATAATAAATAAATGTTTAAAAAACTATAAAAAAAATAAAAAGAAAAGGTAAAGAGAATCCTGGGAATCACTGTGAGCGACACCAGCATTAATGAGGTTGATGGTATAATCTGAAGTAAAAACAGAATTGGCTTACTGAGTATGCAGCAGCCGAGTAAAAAATGATTATAATCATGTGCCTATTTCAATCTGGGGTCTCTCAACCACTTTATCTGTGGCTTCTTGATTTTATCTTTGCCCTGATCACCCTGGGGAAACTGAGGCAGTTAAATAAGAAGTTATCATGAATTCCAAAGTTTCACTTTCGACTTCCCATATTGTTGACAATGAAATTATTCCACAAATAAAGAGGAATAATCTATTAAACATACTTATTTTGTCAGTTAAACACAGAAGAAGCACTAAGAGGTTAAATGATTCACTTCAAATACAGGTCGACTTAGTAAGTTTATCTTGGTAGTCGGACAAATGACTCTGGATGCTTTAAAGGATTTCTGGGCCCCTCCCCCGCTTGTGCTTTCTCTCTCTCTCAAAATAAATAAATACACTTAAAAAAATTGGGGGGGGGGAGGGCGGTGCCTGGGTGGCTAAATAGCTTGAGCGTCTGACTTCAGCTCAGGTCATGATCTCACAGTTCCTGAGTTCAAGCCCAGCATCAGGCTCTGTGCTGACAGCTCAGAGCCTGGAGCCTGCTTCAGATTCTGTCTCCCTCTCTCTCTGCCCCTTCCCTACTCGTGCTCTCTCTCTCTCAAAAATAAACATTAAAAAAAAAAATTCTTTTTTTTTTTTAAAAGGGACCTCTGGTACCACAATGAAGTTATCCGGAAATACCAGAGGATAGATCCAATAATTCAAGGTAATTAGTTCTTAATCAGAGATAGGCACCAAAATTTCCTGCAAAGCTTACTCAGAATGCCCATCTTGCCTAAGCTCTGCTTCTGAAAATAGTGATTTAGGAACTTTTAGGATAAGGCCCAAGCTACTACGTTTCCAATAGTGCCGTAAGTGACTCTAATGTATACACACACAGAACACACTGATCCCAAGTTGAAAAGCAATGCTATCAAAGTTGCCTCCAGGATCTACGTGGAGTTCTCATTTGGAGGCCGTTCCACCACATCCTAATCCCTGCCAATCACCTCCAGCTGAGAACATATAAACATACACTTCCCTGATCTAAACCCAAAAGTTAAACTCCTAACCCCCATAAAATACCTATGAATCACCGTTTGGCCTTGGTTAACTAGCTCTGGGAAGATTTAAATTCTCAACAGAATTCAGACAAAGGCAGTGTAAGGCAAGGCATGGAAAATGAGTCACTGTCTGTCGTTTAATTCCAATTCTCCAACTTAATGACAAACCCACCAGAGAAACTTTGTTATTTCACCAACTCAGGTATTAGCTTCAACCAGTATTTAAACAGAACTAGAACTACATCCAACCTGCTACAGTGGAACGTTCGGGTCCTACTTGACCGATTACCAAAACTTCCAAGATCCCCGTTTCCCAGTTACATCACAATTATTATAAATCAAGGCAAAATAATTATGCAAGAACAGCCAACAGTTCATCCCACCAAAATTTACACTTACCCATCTCTTCCCTTACTGACAATTTTTACTTCAAAATAATAGATCCCACAGGCTGCTGGTATTGGGTGCGTGGCACGAACGGACGCTGCATCTTTGGGGGTTTTACCATGACCTGCATAGGACACAGGAAGGGGGGAGAAAAACACCTCAAATGAGATATTCAACAAAAATCTTAAGCAATTCAGGAAAAATACAGTTTTTAGAACGATATATACGTTTCTGCTCCCATCAGTACATATAAAGACTTAGTGAAACATTTATTATCGCAAATCAATATGCAAAACAGCCCAAGTTAGCCCCGGGACTTTTCACACTATTACTAGATTTAATACACTTTAAGAATCTGAATACATAGAACCTACCAAACTAAATATTTTAGGGTAGACTATATTTTAAGAGAAAAAAAAGGCTGCATTTGAAAAAGATGAAATTTTATTAGATCCAAATTGCATATAATTTATACTATTCCCACTCTTTTGTCAAGTGGTCTATTTTTTAAACCAGAAGCATCTATATCATAAAGTATTATTTTATTTAAATTTTCTTTTTTTTTAATGTTTATTTATTTTTCAGAGACGAGAGAGAGACAGATTGAGAGAGAGACACACAGACAGAACATGAGCAGGGGAGGGGCAGAGAGGGGGGGACACAATCTGAAGCAGGTTCCATGCTCTGAGCTGTCAGCACAGAGCTCGATGCAGGGCTCACACATGGACTGCGAGATCATGACCTGAGCCTAAGTCAGACACTTAACCGACTGAGCCACCCAGGAGCCCCTCACAGAGTATTAGTTTTAAGTGAAGTTTTATATAATTAGATTGGACTTGGCAGAGTAGCTTTCTTATTTGAAGAATTTACAAGTTTTGGGCACCTGGGTGATCTCCTGATTTCAGCTCAGGTCATGATCTCATGGGTCATGAGATGAAGCCCTGTGTGGGGCTCCACACTGAGCGTAGAGAGCCTGCTTGGGATTTTCTCTCTGCCGCTACCTGGCTCTCCACTTCATGTGTGCACACATGCGTCCTCTCTCTCTAAATAAACATTAAAAAGAAAAAAAAAAAAGAATTTACAAGTCTGTTCTTCGACATACTCTTACCATTCATTCTACACAAAGTCTGATCCATAAAATTTCTTTGGTCAGTTACAGCCTACTGAGAAGTATATCTAAACTCTAGTTGTATTTTCTTTCTCTCTTTTTAAAGAAAGGAATCTAACACCATACCACTGCTGAAATCTTTAGGGAATCTGTTAGCTAATGGCTTTTAAACTTTTTAAAATAGCAATTCCTCAATTCTAATCCAGGAGGATTTCCTTCCCTCACAATCGCCTCCCCTGTCCCTTGCCCAAGACACAAATTAGCTTAAAGCTAGCATGTGAACGAAATCAACTGAGCAAGATATGCCCAAAAAATCACAAAAGAAGAAAAACATAAGTTGATGGCAGAAAGTACTCAAGAGTGAGACAACTCTCCACAATCCCCAAAAGGACTGAGAAACAACACTCAATTCTTTTTCGGTGTTAAATATGTTTCCCCCAGTACAAACTTAGGTCATTACCCTTTAGTCACACTATAATATGACCTTCATGGGTTGCAAACTTCCCGTTCTCAAATGTACCATGTTTCAAAACTAAATGTCTTCTTCAAATAGAAAATTCTCTCTTAGCTATACAATAACCCTCATGCACCAATGAGACAGCTTCCCTTACCATACATAAACCTTAATCAAATTACATCATTAAACAGGTAAGCTTACACTAGCAAAGCAAACTAGCATGTGTTCACATGGCCCAAAAGAAACTGAGTGATCTCAGACACTCCTTTCTGTTACCATGAAAACCTGTGTCCACAGATCTCTTAAGTATGTTATGGGCGAAAGTGGTGACCACTGAGAGGTGATAAAACTGGTGAGGAAGATAAAAATGGAAGCCCCTAAAACTGCTTTAACATATGTTAGCTAATAGATTTACATCGAGCTAGGAAGAAGGAAAACAAAACAAAACACATCAATCTGTAGAATACCAGTCAATTCTTAAAGAGACATTTAATAAATTATGGTTTCAGCAAAACTTGTTTTTCAGTAAGAATGTGTTCAAATAATTGAGTTGCCTGGGAAATGGTAGGGTGAACTAAATGAACTTTTAAAATTCAGACAGTTAAAAAAAAAAATCTAAAGAAACCCTACCCTGATTAACCCTGGAGTCCTGAATCAACTTTTACTTTTAGTTTTGGTTTTCTGGAAGAGAAGTGACCAAAACTTTGAGGGATAAAGTAGTCGCAAGGTATATATTTAATAATAATAATCAGGGTGCCAGGGGACTCAGTCGGTTAAGCAATCACACTCTTGGTTGCGGCTCAGGTCATGATCTCACGGTCCTGGAGTTTGAGCTCCATATCGGGCTCTGTGCTGACACTGTGGAGGCTGCTTGGGATCCTCTCTCTCCCTCTCTCTCTGCCCCTCCCCTGCTCCTGCTGTGTCTCACAATAAACTTAAAAAATAATGATGATGATGATGATGATAAATGACAATAAGTCAACATACATTTAGTGTTATGTGACAGGCACTTCTCAAAGAGTACCATATTTGTTCACTCGTTTAGTGTTCAAAACAACTTCTGAAGTAGGTACTATTTATTATCATTTCACAGTTGAGGAAATTAAGGGAAGATGAAGAAACTCGCCCAAGATCATACTGCTGTGTGAGAATTCCAGACCAGGATTTGTGCTGGGATTTAAATTCAAGAGGTCTGATCCAGTGTGAGCTCCGAACCCACAGGAAGGGTTCAATGAGCATCCTGGGATCACTTCACTTGTATTCCTAGCTCCTATTCTTGCTACTTCTATGGGAAAAGAGAAAGAAAATTAGTATTTGAGGGTGAACAACCTCCCAAAGAATTAGGTGCTTTGGTATAGATTTTCTCCTTCAACATCTGTGAAACAGGTATCATTTAACCTCACTTTAAAAATGGAGAAACTGTGGGGCACCTGGGTGGCTCAGTCAGTTGAGCACCTGACTCCTGATTTCAGCTCAGGTCATGGCCTCACGGTTCATGAGACCCAGCCCCACACTGTCACATGCTGACAGCACGAAGCCTGCTTGGGATTCTCTCTCTCCCCTCTCAGCCCCCACCCCAAAAACATACATACATACATACATACATACATAAAGTAAAAATAGAGAAACTCTTACAGAGGTTGTATAACTTGCCCCTAATTAGCAGAGTCGTGTGTTAAATCCATATATGAATTAAAATGCCCTGGGGCGCCTGGGTGGCTCAGTCGGTTAAGCGTCTGACTTCAGGTCAGGTCACGATCTTGTGGTCCGTGAGTTCGAGCCCCGCGTCGGGCTCTGGGCTGATGGCTCAGAGCCTGGAGCCTGCTTCCAATTCTGTGTCTCCCTCTCTCTCTGCCCCTCCCCTGTTCATGCTCTGTCTCTCTCTCTCTGTCTCAAAAATAAATAAATGTTAAAAAAAAATTTTTTTTTAATGCCCTACATTTTCCTCTTATACAAAAATAACTGTAAACTACACAATCATCAATCTTCCAGGTTCTATTATATTATGTTCTATTTAGACGCTGTAGAAAAATTCCGTAAATGTTAAAAGGATTGGTCTCATTTTTAAATTAAACTTAAATGGAAAGACCTAGGCAAAAGTTGCAATGTCAGACTAAAGGAGTTGTACTGTCTCCTAGGTAAGACTCGTAATATCAATAGCGAAGGGCCTATTTCTAGTAATTGCTCATCGGCAGGAAGCTTGTTACCTTAAATTCTGTCGTGACCAGACAACACTACTTCACACTACGAAAGGATAAACTTTTTTTTTTTTTTTAATTTTTTTTTTTTCAACGTTTATTTATTTTTGGGACAGAGAGAGACAGAGCATGAACGGGCGAGGGGCAGAGAGAGAGGGAGACACAGAATCGGAAACAGGCTCCAGGCTCTGAGCCATCAGCCCAGAGCCCGACGCGGGGCTCGAACTCATGGACCGCGAGATCGTGACCTGGCTGAAGTCAGACGCTTAACCGACTGCGCCACCCAGGCGCCCCCGAAAGGATAAACTTTTAAACCCACAAAGTCTTCAGCGTCACGTGTTTTCTATAGGATTCAGAGACAAAGTACAGTTACTGCTTCAAAACCGTAAGGTTAGCTCTTTCATTTCACAACCTGTCGATTCCTTTTAACTGCAAGGACAAGGTTTTGAATTAAGCCCACCTCTCACCCCCCTCCGCTCTCCCAACGTGCAGTCAACTGCCTTTCTGGAAATATCAATCAGTCTTCCTAGTGCCACTATCCCCTCACACCGCTAACACTCCTTCTCACCAGCCTCCCGTTCAGCCAGGAAAAAGATACACCACTGCCTGAAAACTCTGTCGATCTGTCCCGCCCCCCCCCCCCAGCACTTTCCACCGCCTTCCAGCACCCAAACCATTCCCCCTAACTGGAAAGCTCTCCCCTTCCTCCTCACCTAGTTACAGCAGCTTGCCTCTTAGCTCCTCCGCTCAACTTTTTCTTCCTCAATTACTCTTCCTCTAGCCTGACTGGGTCTAACCTCCTTCTTCTGTGCCCTCCTAGCAACACGTGTTCGTCCCATACACTTACACGCTCCACACTTACTCGTGATTATCTTATTGTTCTCACATTTTAATTCCCGGGCCTCTTTACTTCCACTGACCTCCTCCTACTCTAACTCCAATCATTCCTTCCTGGAGCCACACTCTGGATTCTGACAGCACCTGAAACTATTCCGCCTCAGAAACAGTAAATTCTAACGACGTGTTCTGCTACAAAACACGTTTCTTGAATACAAATTAGCTCACACGTACTCGATAAATACAGGAATGATGTCAGCACAATAAAGAAGTCATTTAGTTCATAACACAGCTTTTCCCAGTACGTTAATGAATTAAAGAGCAAAGCCTAGCAACATGCAAAAAAACTCTTAAGTCAAAAAACCTGGGGCCCTCTACAAGTGCATTCCTACGGTGTCCAGTGTTCAGTGGCCTCAGGAACAGCTACACCTGCCACGGCATTAAGCCATCTGGGGAAAAATTCAAGCGCGACACTGATCAAAAAGTACGAAGATACTCCCTCTTTGTTTATATCGGTATGGACTCATGCGTCTCTTGCATATTTACTTTATACTCTGTGTTATAATTCACTACTACTTTGTTTTGCTGCTCAAACTGCCCAGCCCCTGGGAGCTTTTTCATTTGGCTCCCCTGACATACCTCCATTATGTCGCTTCTTGCTGTTTGCTATTTTCTGGCCCTAGAAGACTCTGGCGGCTCATCTTGTGTATTTCCCACCCTAGTCCTAGAATCAGCCATTCTCCGAGGAGCCCTGGGGCTCGCTCCTTTTACTGGCAAATAGCATCAGAACCCAAGATCGAGCTACCAGGTGTGCTCCTTGTTACTGGGGTGTCACTGCTTTTAGGCTTGTTCATTGACAAGAGCAGGGAAATATATGGATGTATACTAAACCCTTACATGTACATGCGTACATGTATACATATGCACACATACACACACACACCCTGCATATATCTACGTTTCTATATGTAATCATCTGTGTTTGTATTAAACCAAACATGAGGTCACGCTGAGGTCTCCAAGTTTATTACCACACACAGATCATTCTAACCTTCTCTCTCTGCTCATCTGTAAAATTCCACCCCAACAGTAAGAAACTTAGCTCCCACCGTCCGCCATCCATTTAACTGTGCAATTCCAGTACATGTATAATAGCGTCTGAATTGTTAATCCATATCCCCACGGGACACAACTTGATCAGTAAAAGTTCAGTGCTTTTGTAGTTTCTTTTACCTTTACTTTTACAGACTATCGGTTTCCAAAGTTACCTGGGGCAGCTCCTTTCCCCCTCTTCTCCAAGGCTATTCCATGGATTTGTAATACAGTTAGACCGGTTTGTCACATTCTGCGTTTTATCCTGGGATTTCCCCCCTCTCTCCTAATACATTTTTTTTTGAAATGTACAGACATTAAAGTGCACTCTTTATGGCCGTAAAGTTCTGTGGGTTTGATAAATACACAGCGTGATGTGTCCACCGTTACAGTAACGTGCTTTCACTGCCCTAGAAACCCCCTGTGCTTTGCCCATCCCCCCACTCCCCTCCCCTCACGCCCCTGACAACCACTTACTTATCTTTTTACTATCTCTTTACTTCTGCCTTTCCCAGAAGATCAGGTAAGTGAAATCATACGGCACCTAATCTTTTCAGACTGGCTTCTTTCACTTAGCAATACAGATTTCAGATCCATATGTGCCTTTGCTCGGAAGGACAGCTCATTTCTTTTTATCACTAAATAATATTCTATTGTATGGATGTACCACAGTTCACCCATTCACCTTCTCAAAGACCTCTTGGCTGCTTCCCCTTTGGGGCAATTATGGGAGAAGTCGCTCGAACGTCCACATGCGGCTTTCTGTGTGGGCCAAGTTTTCAAGTCAGCTGGGTAGGAGCTCAACTGCTGGTGAAGCTACATTTAGCTTTGTTAGACACCACCCAACGCTGTGCAGAGCGGCCGCATCACTTCGCGCTCCCGGCCGGCAGGACGCAAGCCCCCGTCGCTCTCGCGTCCTCACCAGCAACTGGCATCGTCAGGTTTTCTTTGGACTTCAGGCATCCTAACAGCTCGAGTTTGTACGTTCTTCCTTTGTTTGGAAGGGGGGAGGGGGGGGCGGGGATTTGAAAAGAGCTAAACCCTGAATCAGATTTTTATTTTTGATCGGACGGCTGTCAAGCCCTTACATCTCTAAGAAGGAAGCCCAAACCCCAGGGCTCCAGGCTGCAGCCTGTGATGCCGGACACAAACGCCAGCAGAAATTTAACCGGGCTCCTGTTTTACTAGGCCGTTATTTTTGTGGGGCTCTGGTTACAAAGTTCCATAGGTTTCAAGTAGTCTGCCCCAGCCCTATTTTTCCCATAAGCCCTGTTACCTTCAGTGCCCAATTTTGTGGAAAACCTAAGGTTTTTCCAGGAACACATTTTTGGCACAGGAGCTGCAATGCCTGTATCTTCCTCTAGGACACAACTCCCTCTGCTCTCCCCTTCCTAAACATTACTGATCCACACTCCTCTTCAACATCAAGGGATCAATGGGAACTCCCAACTCCCGTTCCCTGAGCCCTGCTCCCCCGGCTGCGCTCCGCTCCGCCCCATCTCTCCTCTTCCGGGACGGGCTACGTGGTAATCACTCAAAAGCTCTCAAATATCGTTGATTTCTCTCCCACGCCTATCCTTCCGCCACACGCAACCAGCAAAACCACAGCCTTAGATCAATATTATAATCCACTTCCCTCCTCCAGCCGGGGGCAGTTGGCCTCTACCAAGTCAAGTCCAACAACCTCGCACACAGCCACCACTATGAAGGAATGACGTCGGCTGGGCTCTCCCACTGCTGTCTACGGTGTACTGAGAAAGCTTTAGTTGGCCTGTGCCCCCTTCCCCTCGGTGGCCGGTCCACATTCTCATCACCCACTTTAAGGTCACCACCCACTTTACCGATGCGAGCAAACCGCCTCGCCTCCTTTATCGTACACTGGGACTCCGCTAAGTGCATGGTCATGTTCTCGTCCCCACTCTCCTATTACAAACTGGTCGGCGTCCACAGCAATCCTCACCTCTCCCCCGATCGGGGGAGTCTCAGGGGAGTGGGATGTCCTCTCTTCTTCAGGACTGCACTGTGCTCTGGAACCGCCCTCCTCCCTGCAGGCCAGCAGCGTCAGCCTCCCAAGCTCTTCTTCCCCCTTCCCCTCAATCTGTAAAGGCGGTGTCCCCAGAATCCCCCGTGCTTCGGTGCCACATCATGGTCAGTAATGCACTGGGGTTGGTAGTAAGTATAATAAACTTTTTTTTTTTTAAGGTAATAAAAGCAAGTACCGTTGACAGTAACTTTGTCAAAAGGTCCATTAAATCTGGACATGACATTTACTGGGACTCCATACATTCGACTAACGCCACGCTCTCATCCAACTTCACGTCACTTCAGTTTTACCCACACCGCCAAGCAAAAACGAGACTTACTTGGAAATGATACAATAGTCTCGAACACAGTACCTTCCAGTGGAGTGTTCAGGGATAATTTTGATTATGTGGATTTTCATCTTCTATGCTGGTGTTAGACGCTAATCACCAGGCGCGATGTAACTCCACCGTCCACCATTTAAACAACAACAAAAAATCCTGCCTTAACCTCCATCCTCCTCCAGGTTTCTTCACTTATTTTCTCAAGAGTAATCTATATTCACTATCCCCTCTGCTTGGTCCCTACTATTTACTCTGATCTTCGCCCCCCAACACTAAATTCAAACTGCTCTCCTCAGGTCACAATGATCTAATTTCCAAATCCAGTGGAAAACTTTGCCTGTCTCACTGAGCCTGTCTGTTGCACCTGACACTTGAGGTCACTTCCTCATTTCTCATAGTCCTCTGCTCAGCTTCTGGGACACCACACTCTGCCCTGTTCAGGTACCTCTCACCTATTCCTTCTTGGACTCCACCCGGTCTTTTAATGTTGGTGTTGCTCAGGGTTCCATCTTTAGCCGACTGTTTTCACTTTATCTGCTCCCTCTCTGGGTTTCAACCACCACCTAGAGGTGACTCCCAGATCAGTCACGACCTAGACCTCTCTCCCAAGCTCAGTCAGTTACCGTGTGTGCCCACCCTTCCTAGGAGAAAGGGCCTCAGACACCATCCCTACTGCAAGTGGGGCCCAGACTCTCCTTATGCCTGGAGGGTGTTCTGTATTTCATCAGTACCCTCTCACCTCTACAGCTGACTCAACACAGGTTAGCACCTGACGTGAAGGCCACCCATTCACACCACAGCACGCAACGAAAAGCTGCGCCCAACTAAGAATGATGGCAATTAGCTAAGCCAATCTGCTAAGTCCCTCAGGAATCTGAAATAGGAAGGAAAGGATAAACCAGTCAGCAGGGAAAAGAGAAGAAAACAACCAGAAACTAGAAACTGCAGCTGAGTCTCTTTGGCACTGGAATAAAACGAAAAGTCATGAACTCCAGCCACTGCAATGACTTGGAGCCACCTTAACTCCAGAAGATCTGTTCCTGCTCTTTCTGTAAGGTGTCTCTGGGTTCTGCTGGTTGCCATGAAGTCAGATCATGTGACTAAGATTCCCAGTCCTACTCATCTCCAAATACACTGTAATACTTCCTTGCAATCATTATTTGATTCCTGGTTCTTTGCAAGAACCTAACAGAGCTAGAAACCCAAGTGTCACCCTTGATTTCTGTCTCCATCATTCCATCACTTCCTATCAGTGTTACTCTAAAACATATCACAAATCTGGTTTTCCTCCATCCCACCACTGACCAAGTTCTAGGCCTTTCTTATGGTCTGTCTGCCAAACAATCATCTAAATGAATTTGCTCTTTTCAGCCCTGTACTCCTTAAATCTATCTTCCAATTGTTTGTATGACAAAAATGAAAATATGAGCCAGCCACTTCCTAAAGTCCTTTGAAGGGCACCTTGGGGCGCCTGGGTGGCTCAGTCGGTTAAGCGTCCGACTTCGACTCGGGTCATGATCTCACGGTTCATGATTTCGAGCCCCGCGTCGGGCTCTGTGCTGACAGCTCGGAGCCTGGAGTCTGCTTCCGATTCTGTGTCTCCCTCTCTCTCTGCCCCTCCCGTGCTCACGCTCTCTCTGTCTCAAAAATAAATAAAACATTAAAAAAATAAATAAATAAAGTCCTTTGAAGGGCACCTGGGTGGCTCAGTCGGGTAAAGGTCTGACTTCAGCCCAGGTCCGGATCTCACAGTTCGTGTGTTTGAGCCCCGCATCAGGCTCTGTGCTGACAGCTTCGGGGCCTGGAGCCTGCTTCGCATTCTGTGTCTCCCTCTCTGCCCCTCCTCCCCCACACTTTCATTTTCTCTCTTTCTCTCTCTCTCTCAAAGATATTAAAAGAAAAAATTAAAAAAAAAATCCTTTGAAGATTCCTCATGTCCTAGAGAAGAAGATCTAAGCTTGGTAAAATATTCCAAAGGCCTCTCATGATCTTTTCCCAGCTGCTACTTGTCACACACTCTTAAATTCCAACAAACCAAACCTGCTGGTCAATCCGAACATACAGGGTAACTCTCTCCTCTGGGCTCTTAGTTATGCATTTTCACTCCTAACGCCCCTTCTCCTATTTTCCTCATCTTTCCAGACTGACCACTGGCCTCATCCCTCCCAAAAGCTGTCCCTGACTCACCAACTTTATCACTTCCATATCAGCCAGGGGTCGATGCCCCTCCACTCTTCCACAGGACTCTAACACTTCCCTTACTACCCTTGAGTGTTTTACACGTGCTTTCAAAGACATTATCTTATCACCTTGGAGTGCCTAGAACTTGGTACAAAGTAAACATTCACTTAAAAGCTTGTTGGTTGGGCATCCTACTTCGGCTCAGGTCATGATCTCACAGTGTGAGTTTGAGCCCTGCGTCAGGCTCTGTGCTGACCATTCAGAGCCTGGAGCCTGCTTGGGATTCTGTGTCTCCCTCTCTCTCTGGCCCTCCCCTGCTCGTGCTCTGTCTCTCTCGGTCTCTCAATAATAAATAAATGTTAAAAAAAATTTTTTTAATAAATAAATAAATAAAAGCTTGTTGAATAAATGAATGAACAGAGAGCAGGGCATAAACACAAACTGTCTAGCAGAATATCTGCACCATAGGAACTGCTCAATGAATGCCATTATTACTACTTTTCTATGAGTGTGATTATTAGGTTCACTTAATTGTTGTAGTTATAAACTACCATTTTTAAAAAATTGTTTTAATGTTTATTTTTGAGAGAGAGAGAGAGAGAGAGAGAGAGAGCGAGCGCGAGCGAGTACGGGAGGAGCAGAGAGAGAGGAAGACACAGAATCTGAAGCAGGCTCCAGGCTCCAAGCTGTCAGCACAGAGCCCGACGTGGGGCTCGAACTTATGAACCCTGAGATCATGACCTGAGCCGAAGTCGGACGCTTAACTGACTGAGACACCCAAGCGCCCCTCAACTACCATTTTTAAAGCTCAGTTTCCCTAATACTGGCAAAGAGATCCCTGGGAAAAGCTCAGCTTGGTTTTTAAATTCTTTGATATTAGGGAACATTTTTCTGTCATCCCCATAAGTCCTGAAAGACATTCGTATTGGTAGGCAAGCAAATATCATAAAGATATTTCTTCAACCTAAAGAAGCAGAAAAGAATTCAATGAGTAATTAAATTTCAGAAGTGTCAAAGGCCTGATGACCAGGGATACTGAGAGGGATAGGAGGCACACCAGAAAGTCAAGCTATTTCATTAGATGCTGTTAATAATGCCTCAATCAAAAAGAGCAATTCACTAGTTCATAGCTACTTATCATTTCCAACTTTCACTTATCCTGCGTTTCTTCTAAGCTGCCATAAATTGCTATAATCAAAGCATCTGGACTTTTCCAAGGCATTAGTGTGTTCCAGACCACGTTTTTTTTTTTCCCCTGGAGGAAGTACTTTTAACGTCAACTAGTCCTCAAAAAGTTCTAAATGTGATCACTGGATTATATCTACTAGAGATAACTAAAACTCATACAAATTGAAAGAGGCAATACTGGAGGGTTGGAAAGAGCACTCAATTTAGAGCTGGTGAAAACTAGTTTCCAGGCCTGGCTTACTTGTGACTGGGAACACCTAGCCTCCAGGTGCTGCCACTCTCTCATATCTGAAATTGAGAATTCCACTACCTTGTCCAAGTCCACCAAGACACTTGTGTGTATTAAAAAGCTTTGTAAAGTATCCAAATGGGATAACTTTACAAATATAAAAATGCAATCTGTAACTGAAGCATTTAGGACTAATTGAATCCAATTGTCATATGCATTAAAATGCTTTAAGTTGGAATAAAGTTCTCATTATAACGGAGTCTAAGCTTGTCACATTCGTACTTATTCAAGGCTGACGAGAGTTTTAAAAATAAAAGGGGCTATGCCTGAGTGTTTCGCCAGTTGGTGTGTGACTGCTAAGCAAAGGGTCTTTTTTAAAATTTTACCACACAGTACACACACCCTGTTATTCCACTGCAATCCGATCAACTTTGTCTGCATGTCTGGCATTGTTTAACATGAATCCCTTCAAATCATTTAAGGAACCATATGGCTTCCAAAACAGTAATTCCGACTCAGAAGAATAACATCTTAAAAACTGAGCATGGTTCAGAGCAAAAGAAGCCAACGTATTTCTATTTCAAAGGTAAGAAAAATCCTTATCCTTCTGGAAAATAACACCCATCTTTTCAAATTCCATTATATGCAAAAATATTTTATCAACAGTGGTTTTCATGCTAAAAGGGTGCGAAAAATGCTTCGGTCCAAAACAAAGCAGCCCAATGATATGTCAAATAAAACTCACTCTTCCAATTTGGGGACTTCAATATTTTATCCTCCATACCTATGACACTCCCCCTTTGCTCCCTTCCCTTCTTACTGGGACAGAGTTGCCCAGTACTTTGGTGTGGTACACTCAGAAGGCACACAGAAAAACAACAGGAAAAAAAAAAAAAAAAACACAAAACCTCACACACATTAAAATAACAAGACAAGAGGAAGAGGCAGTGGGGGGGGGGGGGGAGACTGTGACAAGGGGGAAGGGAGAGACAAAGGGGAGAGAGAGAGAGACAGAAAAAAGATGACAAACAACAAAATCTGTTCTTCCAGAAATAATGCCTTGTGTTTATAAAAGAGTGAAGTTTCCAGAAAGTGAATCTTAGTATTACACAACAAAAAAGTAATAAGAGGCCAACAGGAAAAATAATGGGAGACAGCAGTATCATAAATATTCCAAACTCCAACCAATTTCACACAAGCATGCACTTTTCTCTGACCCAAATCATCAATTTTACGTAAAAGGAGTCAGTAAAACTAATCGAGGCATGTTACAGTGCTAAAGAGACTCTAATCAGAAATCCTAGATCTCATGGAAATTCGGAGCTGGAAATTTCCTTACCATCCAGCTCAACTCACTCAACTCTCAGAGGAAGAAACTGAGGCCCTGTCCTGGAACATGCCTAAAATCACAAATGACTGCGGGACTCAAGAAAGGTAGGATTCTTTGTTCAATAATTTTCCATATCGCTTGCCTCTGATTTTATAAGCTAACTATTAACCATCAACCATAAATTTAAGATAAAGTTTTGTCAAGTCTAACAAAAAGCTTTCCGGTAGCCAGATCAGAAGTAAACACTTCACAGCACAGCACAGCTCACACGAATTAAAACGCAAAATTAAATAACAGCCTTCACAGAGCGTGAACGAAATGTCCTAACTTAAAAAGAAAGCAAAGGTCATTTTCAGCCATTTAGAATAAGGAACATAATATTTAAAACGGAAAGTACTTCTGTGGATCTATGGAGAAAAAGAAGGAATGTGCAACAAGGCCTCTTTTTGTGCGTGATTCTTTCCAGCCAAACCATTTGCTAGATTTCTGCCGCCATTCTCCTTTCTGATCAAACAGTAACTTATTTATCAAGGTTCCTCTCCGATTTTAGTCCTGTGTACTTCAGGAATTTATCCACAAAAACTGTTTATACCCTCTACATCCCCTGTCACTAGGATCTGATGAAGCCCCTTCCTTTGTAGCCAATCAAAACGAGGCTGCTTTGAAATGCAAAAGCTCTTGCTTCAGGTTTGGGGCCTAGAAACTGGATTTGCTTCCAGACAGACAGACGTTAGATTTTGTTTTCTCCCGACAAGTAAACTTGACGCATGCTATTCATTTAGGCTGCTACATTTCAAGAATCGTCAGAGCAATTGATAATTTCGTATAAAACTGATCTGCTTAAAGCTTTGTTTTAACAGATAGGTGAGGGAGGAGGGGACAAGCCTAAGGCTGCTGCTGTTGTTTTTTTTTTTTTTTAACTGCAGGTGTAAAACGTAAAGCCGTTTTCTTTAAAATGCTATATAACATTTTTAAATATCCGTTTTCAATTAGACTTCATATAACACGAGCACATAAATATAGGGCATTTCCAATCACTAGTGGTAGGTTTCTGCTCCCCTAAGAAAACACCTACTTTTGAGCTTCACCTCTTCCCCTCCCAGTTGCTCTGAGTAAGAAACACTGATGGCAAACTTGGGGCCCTTGCCCTTTTGTCCCCGTAGGCAAGCTCTGGCCTAATTTTGGACAAAATCCTCCACTGATTACCCCTCCCCCTATATACCCCTGATCTCCCTTAATTAGAAATCATACCTCAGGATCGTGCCTGTCCACCCCCCCCACCCCCCCCACCCCCCCCCCCCACGTAAGAAGAGAACGCCTGACCCCATCACCACCACTTGGAGAACAATGTAACCCAACTCCGGGTCCGTGGATTCCTCCACCCAAGCCCTAAGATTTATCTTCAAGGGAAATCGGAAAGCGAGTTATGTCCTGTCATCCTGGATTCCCTCAAGGTGTCCCACTCCTGGCCTAGGATCACCGGCTCCATTACACCTAGGGACATGCTACTCACCTGCCTTGCCCAACAATCTCGCCCGTTCCCCGAGACCCCGGTCCCACCCTCGCAGCCGCGAACGGGCGGCGAGTCACCTCGGAGGGCCCCGGGCGGGAGGGGGTCGGGGGCGGGTCGAGAGTCGGCTGCGGCGGCGGCAGGACACGTCGGGTCAGCGGCCCCACTCCCACCGCACGACGACACACGCCCAGTACCTTTGTAGTGCACCCGCAGGTTGTTCTGAGAGAGGCCGATGTAGCTGAACTTGTCCTTCGGGCTCCAGGATCGCGGCAGCGGCGTCTCCTGCTCGTCCACCGCCGGGTAGAGGCGCTTCAGCCGCCGCTGCAGCTCCTTCTCCTGCTCGTTCAGGGCCGAGTCCCCGTGCGGGAAGGGGGCCGCGGCGCTGCTGCCCGCCGCCAGGGCTGCGGCCGGGCCGCCTCCGGCCGGGCCGGGGCCCGCGGCGAGGCCCGGGGGCGCGGGGGGCGCGCTGGCGGGGGCGGCCGCCGAGGCGGGCGGCGGGGGCGGCGGCGGCGGCGGCGGGGCCGCGGTGGCGGGGGGCGGCGGCGGCGGCGGCGGGTGGAGGAGCAGGGCGGCCGCCGCGGCCCCCAAGCCGCCGCCGCCGCCCGCGCCGCCGCCGGGCGAGCCGGCCGGAGAGGAGCCGGCGCTGACGGCCGGGGGCGCCGGCAGGACGACTCCGGAGACGGGGGCCACGGCCGCCGGCGGTGGCGGCGGCAGCTGCTGCTGCTGTTGTTGTTGCGGCGGCGGCGGTGGCGGCGGCGGCTGCCCGGACATCCCGGCCGCGACTCAGCCTGCGGCCACCTCCACCTCTTCTCTCCTTCCTCCTCTGCTTCCCGGGGGCGCTGTCGCTGCGGCCGCCGGCACCAGGCGCCCAGTCCGCCCGCCCCGGAAGCAGGCGGCGGGCCGCGCGCCGAGGGAAGAGCTCGGCGGTTGGGGGGCTCGGAGACGGGGGAGCGGGCGGCGGGCCGGGGGAGACCCCGAGAGAACGTTGGCCGGGGCGCGGGCCCGGGACGCGGCGCCGAGGGCGGGGGCGAAGCGTGAGCGCGGGCGCAGAAGGCGCGGTGGCGGCCGCCGCGGCCGCTGCTCTCGCGGCTGTTTCCCGGCGGGCGGGCCGGGCCGGCGCGAGACGCTGCGCGCGGGCGGCGCTGGGCGAGGGGGCGGGGACGGAGGCGCGAGGGGCGGGGGGAGCGCGGGCGGCGAGGGGCGGGCTCGCGGGGGTCCCGGCGCGCGGGCCGCGGGAGTGGGAGGCGGGGGGGGCGGCGAGGCGCGCGGCGGGGGCGGCGGAGCGCTTGTCCCCGGCGGGGCGCGGGGCTACCGGCGCGGGGTCCCTCTGCCGGTCCCTGCCTCCTCCCACGAGCCCGCCGCCTCTCCCCCCCCCCCCTCCGCCCGGGCCCTCCCGGGAGAATCTCCTCCTACTTTACTTCTTTTTGTTGTCGTCGCCCCACCTCCCCCCCCCCCGTAGGGTTCCCGCTGGAGCGGCGGTGCTGCTTCTCGCCCAGGCGAAAGTAATCGAGCCCGGCTGGGGCCGCCGCGAGCCCGGCCCGCGGGCTCCCGGGACGAACGGAGAGTCTCGGGCTCCGGGGGCCCCGCTGGGTCCCCGAGGTGAGCAGTCCCTTGACTGCCCACGGGCTGCCCGGGCTCTGCCGGCCGAGCTTGCCCCGGACGGGGCGAGGTCCCCGTCCGCCGCCTCCCTCTCCGTGAACCTACTTGCTCTTTATTCTGCACGGGACTTAATACCTCAGCGTTTAGCATGTGGGGACTGGAAACCATTTCTGAAGGCAAAGTCTCCCACTTAAAATAGTGGTCATTTGATTAATTAATTTTATGAGGACTTAAAGTGAACTTGGAGTGGTGGAAGGTGGCACAGGAATACTAATAAAGACTGGCATATCTTCAAAGAGCAGGAACACGAACTATATGAATACAAGATTATAGTGTGGATTTAGAAAGGGCTTCTAGAGACGTCAAAACATTTTATAGACTCGTTAATTTTCATAACAGGCCTCTTTGTTAGGTAGCAAAGAATTATGCACATTTTTAAAACAAGGAAATATTCACCGAGGTCAGCAGAGTCAAAAATAGGACTTCCTACTTTGCAATTCCCAATAGAGTGCTTTGCTTGGTCGACTAATTTGGCACAACTTGCCAAGTGTTGCTCTCTGACCCATCCTAGCATTACTATTTTGTTTTCCTCGCTTCCCTTTGTTTGGGTTATCCTTTCCTTAGCTGGCAAAATCGATCTCAACACGTGTAAACGGCATGATGTAAATTCTGGTATTTTGTTTGCTTGCAAAGATATTGTGGTGGTAATTGTTTGTCCAAATATGCAAGGAACGAATAGTTTGCTGAATAGAGAAGTATTTATTTTGTCTTGAAGAGGGTAGGTAAATGGTGATTTAATTGAAGGCCCCTAATGTCTGGCCAGAACGAATAAAGTCATTCAAGTCTAATTTCTCCCTCAATTACCCAGACAACTTGATGCCCTCTGGTTCTTTAATAAAAATTTCTGATCATTGTAACCTATTGTTTGATGACTTTTTCCAAGCCAATGCACTTTAAATTACAGGATGTCATTGTATTTAAATTGTTCTAAAACTTTCATTTACATTACAGTAACAACGAGTCTAATGTAAGCCACACTCTATTTAAATGTTGGCTAATCAAGGTAGAATAAATGCGCTCCAAGCCACTCCGTAGAAGTAGGACTGCAGGAGAGTGTTTAGCACGTTGGTTTGAATTTTTTTTTTTTAAATGTATCCCGCTGGGCAGCGGAATTGCCAGGAGAAGGAGGCCAACCAATTAGAAACAGACACTCCTTTCTCTTGATTTAGTCAGTGGATATTGGGCCCAATTTCAGACCTCCCTCCAGGCCTCTTGAACGGGCATAGTGTGAAATAAATATGTGGCCCCTTAAAAATATGGTTTTGAAGACCTGGAAAAGAGATTATGATGTGCTACGTGGGAAATGACTACCCAGTAATCATACCCGGACCCAAGTGTTACCAAAAAGAGTTGAAAGAAAAAAAAAAAAAAATCACAAGATGTTTCTGTAATGGGTAATTATCATACATGATTAAAAGTAAATTTTAATTATGAAAACATTCGGCTTGTACATAGAGGTATGTGTGGTAAAAATCCATTAGCCTTGAACTTGTCCACCACGTTTGGCACCTGTTTTCAGCCTTTGCCATATATGGCAATAATATTGATGTGGGTCTTTCTGCTGAGGTTCTTGGTTGCAAACAATAGGAGCCAGTTCGGCTCTCTTAAGCAGAAAGAATTTACTGGAAAGATATAGGATGGTTCTCAGAATTGACACAAGCCTGAAAACAAAGGCCAAAGGTAGTCAGGCCAGGGCCCCACCACTGGTCACAGCAGCCACCATCAATCAGATGCCACCTCCACTGCCTGGACTCTCATCTCTCTGACCTCCAATCTGCTCATCACTCACTCAAATTTCAAAGTTGGCAAAGCCTAGGTGGCATGATCATGCCAGGGGCTCCCTGTGAGCAGAGATTCCCAGCTTATTCTATGGGTGGGTTATAGAGGGTAGCCCTTGAACGCCTGGAGCCCACAGAGCTGGTCTTTCCCGGCCTTGAGCAGCCTCATGCGTTCATAGAGTACTTTACACCTCATATTCATTTTCTTTTTTAAAAAAAATTTGTAAATGTTTATTTTTGAGACAGAGACAGAGTGTGAGCAAGCAAGGGGTGGAGAGAGGGAGACGCAGAATCGGAAGCAGGCTCTAGGCTCTGAGCCGTCACGGGGCTCGAACTCACGAGCTGTGAGATCGTGACCTGAGCCAAAGTCGGACGCTCAACCGCCTGAACCACCCAGGCGCCTCTCGTATTCATTTTCTATGCCTGGCATGACATGAAAAACGTGAGAACACACTGCCCTAGTGGAAAAAGGGCCACTGATGCCCAGAGTTGAAGATTTCCCAGGACTAAGAAAGAGGGTCAGACACTGGCCAGCCAGTTTCAGGAAATATCCGTGACAGTATCCTTCTAGGTACTGGAAAATGTGACGGCCAAGTATGCCGAGATCCAGAGTATGGCTTCAGGGTCTGTATTAGTTATCTACTGCTGCTTGGCAAATTACCCACAAAGTTAGCGGCTTAAAGTAACAACATATAACATAGTTTCAGTGGGTCAGGAATCTGGCCCAACTTAACAGAGTCCTCTGCGTGAGAGTCTCTCAGGGGCAGTCAAGGTGTCAGCTGGGCGACCCTCATCCCAAGGCTTGACTGGGAAAGGCTCTACTCCTAAGCTCACCCACCTGGTTGATGGCAGGATTCAGTTCCTTGAGGCCATTGGACTAAAGAGCCTCAGTTCCCTGCTGGCTATTGGCCAGAAGTGGCCCTCAGTAACTTGGCCCATGGGCCTCTCCAGTAAAACAGCTTGTGTCATCAAAGTGTGCAAGCCAAGAAAGCAGATAGCAGCGAGACAGAAGTCAGTCTTTTGTAACCTACCTAATCACAGAAGTTCCATCCCATCATTTTTGCCATGATCTATTTTTTCAAAGTAAGTCGCTAAGTACATAAGTCACTCTAGGTCACTAGGTGCAGCCCGCATTCAAGGGGAGGGGATGATTCTAGGGGATGAACAGAGACTTCAGAGTCCAAGGCGAGGTAGACAAAACCTAATATGAGGAGGATTTGTGTGCTGTCTTGGCCAGGCCAGGAAGGTGGTGCTGGCTATGATCGCAAACCCAGAGGTAGGATTCCTACGGCTGAGGGTTCGGGGTGAAAAGGGTCCGCAAAATCACTTGGAATAACACAAATGCACCATTTCATATTCATGCATGACTAGAACAGTTACAATTCAGTGTTCATTAATAACACAAATGTGAAGACCCAAAAGTTATTAAATGTAGAGGAAACTACATGTTTTATTAATCGGTTCTAGAAGGATTTGAACAAAAATTGCAATTTTGGCTTAGAGAAGCTGAGCTAAGAAGTTAATCTATTATCAATCTGAGTTCCCTCTTAATTTTTCCTTCTACTTTTTCTAGTCTCCCGGAGCTCCTCCTTCCTTTGTCAAAACTCGCATCTCTTCCCTCCGTGTTGATTTCTGCGTCCCCTCTATTTCCTGGTAGTGCCACAAAAGCACATGCAAGGTGGCATATCAGCAGGGAGCAAAACTTGCTGTAAACCTCTGATCTGGAACTTACTTCCTCTGCACCGTCTCCCTCAGTGCTATTGAGTAGGGGCGATCAGGTTCTTGATGGAATCATAAAATGAGAAGCCTGCCCCAGAATTTCCCTGAGGTCCAGACAATGCACCTGCGAGCCTAGGAAAAGCCTACTGGATGCTAGATCATGCAGGCAGCCCAAGGCATGCTGGTTTGGTCCGTTTGGGCTCCTAGAATAAAATACCACAGACCAGGTGGCCTATAAACACCCAACGTCTACTGATCACAGTTCTAGAGACGGGGAAGTCCAAGATCAAAGCACCTGAAGATTTAGTGGCTGGCCAGGGTCCTCTTCCTGGTTCATAGACGGCTATCTTCTCTGTGCGTCCTCACCTGGCCGAAAGGGCTAGGGAGTGCTCTGGGATCTTTTTATAAGGGCACCTGGTCCCATTCACATGGGCTCCACCCTCGTGACATAATGATGTCCCAAATGCCCCACCTCCAAATTCCATCACATTGGGGGTTTAAATCTCAACATCTGGAGTTTGGCAAATAGTTAGGAGGGAAGAGACAGGTGAAAGGAAGACAAAAGACAAAAACAGAAAAAATAGGCGAGAAAGAAAGAAAGAAAGAAAGAAAGGTCCTCAAAGGGCAATGGTAGATAGTTCCCCAAAGTGCCAAACATCCCTGAGGTCTATAATACACAGCGCTAAGCAGCACATGGGCATTTCTAGCAAAGGAGAGGGGAGGTGTGGGGGAGAAATCTTAAAGTCCTTGACTTAGAGGAGTTTGTCGTTGTGTGCAGAAGAACATTGCTTTTACATAACCAATTTTTCAGGTTGAGTAGGAAAAGTGCTGTAATAGAGACGGAAAGCACTATGGCTATTTTTCTAATATCCCAGGAAAAGTAATTCTCCAGCCAACCCATTGTTGTCAGTAAAATGAATTAATTCTTCGATCCAAGTTTCTTTGTACCTAGGTTACCACACAGACATAATTAATGCACATATTTTTTTTTATTGTAATGGCCCTCAAAGAAGGTGCGAGGTGTAATTTGCAATCTAAATACAAGAAGAAAGTAATTTAGTGAGGCAATTTATTTTGCAATTCACTGTTTCCTTCATCACGGCTGTATATCACTTTATGCTCAGTAATTAATTTCTTAAACTTTTTTGTTTGTTTTCCTGAAGTGCCTTTAATGATATGCGAGGAAAAATATGCCAGGCAATATGTGAGGCTTTTTAAAATCATAATATTTCAAAGATGTCAGAACATCTGTATTTTCTCAAAAGATTTTTTTTTTAATGTTGTATTTATTTTTTGAGAGAGAGAGAGAGAGAGCACAAGCAGGGGAGGGGCAGAGAGACAGGGGGAGACAGAGGATCCGAAGTAAGCTCTGCACTGACAGGCTGATGGCAGAGACCCAGTGTGGGGCTCGAACTCAGGAACCGTGAGATCATGGCCTGAGCCAAAGTCAGACACTCAACCTACCGAGCCACCCAGGCACTCCTAAGGGTTTTATTTTTAAGTAATCTCTACACCCATTGTGGGGCTCGAGCTTACAACCCTGAGATCAAGAGTCGCACGCTCTACCAACTGAGCCAACCAGGAGCCCCCTTTTTCCTTTTTCGTTTTTAAAAATATTTTATAGAACATCTGTATTTTCAAAAGCAGCGTAAACGATTTCAAATACTTCTTTGGTAGTTTTCTGCCTCAGCTGAAATCAGTTTACTTTACAAATATTTAACTTATATAAATAGATACCAGTTATTTAAAGGAGTGGCCTTAGCTGGGAATTACTGGCCTGTCTCCTGCTGTCACCAACTGTCTCAGCCCCTGACATATGCTTTGTGCCACTATCCGAAAATTTCCCATAGACAATTGATCTTCAGCATTTTTTTTTAAATGCTTGGTTTTTTGTTTTTTGGGTTTTTTTTTTTTGTTTGTTTGTTTTTTTGAGACAGAGAGACAGAGAAACAGAGTGTGAGCAGGGGAGGGACAGAGAGAGAGGGAGACACAGAATCTGAAGCAGGCTCCAGGCTCCGAGCTGTCAACACAGAGCCTGACACGGGGCTCAAACCCATAAACTGTGAGATCATGACCTGAGCGGAAGTCAGACGCTTCACCGACTGAACCACCCAGGCACGCCATGACCTTCAGCATTCTTAAAAGATCAAAGACCTTTCTAAATCCTTACACTCCAAATCCCACCGTAGCATAGCATGCCACCCTATAAAACACAGTAAGCATAATGAGAATCATCGACATGGTTAGAGCACAGAAAAGCTGCACTAACATGTGGGTGTTGGGTGACTACTCAATGACCAAGTTCCTATTTCCATGTAGTGCTCTCACCTCATCGCACATGTGATGCAATCTGTGCTCGGGCAAAATTATGAACCTGAATTTCTTCAAGAGTCTTCCGGGCTGCCTCTAAAGAGCCGAGACTATGGGCGTTCAGAGTTGAGTACGGTGCGTAAGTGCTGCCCTGGTTAGATTCTTCAACGGTGCACGGCCCTCTCTATCTTGGTGCGGCTGTGCACACACATACACACACACTGTAGTTGACCCCAACATAAGCACTCCAAAAGATGTCCATCTGTGAACCTGTGAACGTGACCTTATTTGGAAAGAGGCTCTTTGCAGACATGATTAAGGACGTAATGAAGTAATGCCTGGATTATTATGGAGGGCCCTAAATCCAATGGCAAATGTCCTTGTGAGAGAGGCAGAGGGAGATTTCAGACAGACCCATGAGGAGAAGATGCACACGGTCAGGAGGCCATGTGAAGACGGAGGAGGGGAAAGGGAATGCCAACATCCACCAGGCAAAGCCTGGATCTTCCCTTACAGAGATGGACAGAGTACAGCCCTGTCCGTGCCTTGATCTCTGCACTTCCGGCCTCCAGAACTATAAGAGAATAAACTCTGGGTTTTTTTTTTTTTAATTTTTATTTATTTTGCGAGACAGAGAGAGAGAGAGACAGCACGAGTAGGGGAGGGGCAGAGAGAGAGGGAGAGAGAACCCCAAGCAGGCTCCGTGCTGCCCGCGTAGAGCCCAATGCGGGACTCGAACTCACGAACTGTGAGATCCTGATCTGAGCCGAGATCAAGAGTCAGACACTTAACCAACTGAGACACCCAGGCGCCCCATAAACTTCTTTTGCTTTAAGACGCCAAGTTTGCAGTCATTTGTTACGGCAGCCTAGGAAACTCATGCACACATATACTTCAAACTTATTAGGTTCTGGGGGGAAAAGTTGTACCAAGTCGTGAAGAAGATTAAGTATACCGGGTGCTGTGGAAGCCAGCGTGATCCATTAACACATTTCCCCCGTCGAAATTGCCCTGCTTCTTACTGGAATGTACTTTGCCATACGATTCAGAGCTCACGTGTCATGTTAATTGTCTATCTCCAGAAGGCAAATCTAAGCTCACTACTTGTCTTCATAATTTTATAGCTTAGCCTCATTTCTCTCTCTCTCTGTCTCTCTCCTCTCTCTCCGGGTTCTGAGTTCCAGTAAAGGAAGGGGTTATAAGCACTTTGGTTTGATGGAAAAGTAATTTTATGGCTGGGGTATGAACTGAAATGGCTCTTCCATGGGTCAGAAGCATAAATGCCGTAAAACGGCCTTGAGGACACTATTAGAGGGTCACCTTGGCTGCCCCAGCTCAGAGCTGTTACTTTTTAACCATGAGATGCCTAATGTCATGTGTATCATGCTTTAACGACTCTTGAAAAATCTGACCCCATAAGGATAACTTTGTAGGACAGGTCAGTTGTCCTATTTCACGTTTCCTAGAAGCTGAACCTGAGATGGGGTTTCTTTGTTTTTTATTTATTTTTTTAATCCCAGTATAATTAACGTACAGCGTTCTATTAGTTCAGGTGTATGTGCAATGTAGTGATTCAACGATTCTATATATTACTCACTGCTCATCATGATAAGTGTATTCTTTTTTTTAAATTTTTTTTTAACATTTATATATTGTTGAGAGACAGAGAGCGAGCAGGGGAGGGGCAGAGAGAGAGGGAGACACAGAATCCGAAGCAGGCTCCAGGCTCTGAGCCGTCAGCACAGAGCCCGATGTGGGGCTCGAACTCACGAACTGTGGGATCATGACCTGAGCTGAAGTCAGATGCCCAACCGACCGAGCCACCCAGGCGCCCCATGATAAGTGTATTCTCAATCCCCTTTATTTCACCGATGGTCCCCCCACCTCCCCTCTGGTAACCACCAGTCTGTTCTTTATATCTAAGAGTCTATTCTTTTTTTAAAAAAAATTTTTTTTTTAACGTTTATTTATTTTTGGGACAGAGAGACACAGAGCATGAACGGGGGAGGGGCAGAGAGAGAGGGAGACACAGAATCGGAAACAGGCTCCAGGCTCCGAGCCATCAGCCCAGAGCCTGACGCGGGGCTCGAACTCACGGACCGTGAGATTGTGACCTGGCTGAAGTCGGACACTTAACCGACTGCGCCACCCAGGCGCCCCTCTAAGAGTCTATTCTTATGTTAGTCTCTTTTCTCTCTGTTCGGTGAGATGGGATTTCCGATGCACGTGGTTTTTTGAGACAGTGCTCTCAAGTGACATCTGTAATAAGGGGAGCAGGAGAGGGCAGGGGAAGAAGCCATGCAAAGATGAGTGTCCAGCGAAGTCTGGCTTCTGCCTGACCCCACAGGGAGCTCTGAAGTGTGTGCGATGCTGCAGGATTGCCCCATCTCGGGCAAGAGTCCAGGACTTTTATAACTTGTATTCAGCCCTCATTAGCTGACCACCTCCCTCCCTGGGGGAGCATAACATCCCGGCATCTCTGGGCTACGAGACTCCCTTCAGGCAAGGGCAGTTCTCTGGAGAAGGATGTAGTGTGAACCACTGGCAGCTAGTGCTCCCAGCAGCCTGAGATGGGTGAACCGTCTGGTGACGGATACTGGTCAGGGTAGTAATCGCATTTAGGGATGTGTGTGCTCTGCTCCAAGCTACATTTTTGTTTTAACGTTTATTTATTTTTGAGACAGAGAGAGACAGAGCATGAACGGGGGAGGGGCAGAGAGAGAGGGAGACACAGAATCAGAAGCAGGCTCCAGGCTCTGAGCGTCAGCCCAGAGCCCGACGCAGGGCTCGAACTCACGGTCCATGAGATCGCGAGATCCCGCAAGATCGCGAGATCGTGAGATCGTGACCTGGCTGAAGTCGGACGCTTAACCGACTGAGCCACCCAGGCGCCCCATCCAAGCTACATTTCTAATCACACGACTGATCATTTCTTTTCTTTTTTTAATGTTTATTTTATTTTTGAAAGAGAGAGACAGAGCATGAGCCAGGGAGGGACAGAGAGAGAGAGGGAGGCACAGAATCGGAAGCAGGCTCCAGGCTCCGAGCGGTCAGCACAGAGCCCGACATGGGGCTCGAACCCATGAACCGTGACATCGTGACCTGAGCCAAAGTCAGACACTTAACCTACTGAGCCACCCAGGCGCCCCACATTTTTTTAATGTTTATTTATTTATTGAGAGAGAGAGAGAGAGAGAGAAAGAGAGAGCGCATGCATGAGTAGGGAAGGGGCAAAGAGAGAGAGGGAAGGAGAGAATCCCAAGCAGGCTCTGCACTGTCAGTGCAGAGCCCGACACGGGACTCGAACTCACGGACCCCGTGAGATCATGACCTGGGCCCAAATCAAGAGTCAGACACTTCACCGACTGAGTCTCCCAGGCGCCCCACGGGTGATCATTGCAACGAATACAGCGGCCAGAAGAGAACTCCCTGAAGGAAGGCACACAAACAAGCATGTTTGCATTCCCGAAAGGCTGGAAATTCACGTCCTGCAAATCCTATGAGGAAGACCTCATCAGCAAACACTTTCAACTTTCAGTAGGAATGATCTAGCAAGAGTGTGTTTTGTAGAGAAATCTGTTTTTGGGATGCCTGTGGGAGCAACCGCACAGTTGTGAGTTTCTGCTGCCACGCTCAGTGCCGACCTCACACCGTGTTTATTTTCGTGGCCTGCATGCCTTTTTCCGCTCTCTGTTGGCCGCATGAATGTCTGTCTGTGTCCGAGGGGTTTATTTTAGCCTGTAAGGTCCTGGTCGACACAGGTCACATCTATTTTTTGTTCTCTATGTCGCGTGTTGCACAATTTTCTGCTTAATAACTACTTCTTGCTGATGATGCACTGTAGAGACGTGACTGTTTGCTTTGTGATGACGGCAGTGATGTTTTACTCAATGACTTACCCAGGCTTTAACCGTATGACTCAGGCACCATCTAAACAGGATGTGCACATCCAGATACCTCCAGGAGCCAGCCGGATCACGTAGAAGAGTCACCCAGGTTAGGCTTAAAACCATACGGAGCCGTGGGGACTGTCACAGATGGAGAGTGTAAAGAAATTCGAATCGTAATGTTTGAAACAGTACGCGGGCCAGGCAAAACATCTCTCTGCGGGTCAGATCTGGTTAGTGGGTCACCAGTTAGTGGCCTGGAGGCAACCCTGAGCTCAGAGCCGGACATTCGGGGCCAATTACAGATGTGCTGGATGTGCTCTGCCGTCTCCCATCTGCCTGGCTCACTGAGAAGCCAAAAAGTGTTGTTATTTGCCTCCACCTACCTGCCATCGGTGATTGGGGACATCAGTCTTTTCAGTCACGCTACCCTGCCTGTGGAACCAGACCTAAAGAGCCTGATACGCTTCCCGGCTTGCCAGGGAAATCTGAGTCACAGGTGCCCCATCTACTTAACACAAGCAGGAGAAACCCCTTCAAAGAGCCCACTTCCTGTGATAATGCCCCACATCCAGTATGTTCTCCTTAAGTACTTCCCAGTGCCACACACGGGCTAGTTTCAAAATCGTCGATTCCAGGTCTCTACGAGCACCTCGTGGTTTTCATTCTCAGAAGGAAGTTTTTCACAGTTTGATTACGATGCCCAGATTACATGTACTAACAGCCAGTGTTGGCAAGAACGTGGAGAAGTCAGAACCCTCACACCCTGCTGGCGGGAATGTAAAATGGGGCGGCCCCTGTGAGAAACAGTATGGTGGTTCCCCAAAAGGTTAGTTACGCATAGAGTTACCACATGACCCAGCGATTCTACTGCTATGTATACACCCAAGAGGAATGAAAACATGTCCACACAAAAGTCTGTACACAGATATGCATAGCAGCATTACGCATAATATAGCCAGAAGGTAGAAACAACCCAGATGCCCATCAATGGATGAACAGATAAATCAAAGGTAGTATATCCATACCACGGAACATCACTCAGCAATAAAAAAAAAAAAAAAAAGAAAGAAATGAACTAAATGTCTCATTCCTTATCAAACTTTTAATTCACAAAGTTATTTATGTCTCTATCAACACATGACTTCCTATTTATTCAATCGGTTCATAAATCACCCCATTATCATTTATTTTGATGCTCAAAGTACCCGTGGTTTGGCTAGTGGGTCCTTTTGACACATCTCTGTCATTCTTTGAGCATTTTCTTACTCTCCGGCACAAGATGATGCTCCAGACTCGTCTTGTACCTTCCACACTACAGCCTTGGAATGAGCCATTTCTCCAAGAAGCCATGGTTCCTTGTAGTTGGAAATGACGTTGGAAGAAAATCTGGGCACTAGGTATATGTATTGCTATTGGAGTGCTGTTGTCCTTAAGCCTTCTCAGTGAAAGCTAAGGTACATGCACTACACGTAACTAGTTATCTATTGCTGCGTAACAAATTTCACAAACTTAGCAACTTAAACCAACACCCAGTTATTATCTCACAGTTTCTGAGGTCAGGAATCCTGGCATGGATTAGCCGACTCCTTTGCTTAAGGGTGTCACAAAATGTCTGTTTGGGGTTGTGATCTTATCTGCAGGTTCGGTTGGGGAAGGACCCCCTTCTCAGCTCATGTGGTGGCAGAGAGCCTCAGTTTCTCAGTGGCTGTTGGCTGGAGGTTGCCCTCAGTTCCTTGCCCTGTGGGCTTCTCTACAGAACCACTGAAAACACAGCAGCTTGCCTCATCAAAGCCAGCAAGGGAGAGAGAGTCTCCAAGCAAGACGGGCATTACAATCTTACGTAACATAAGCACAGAAATCACATCCTATTTGCCGTATTGAATTGGTTAGAAGCAGGTCATAGGTCCTGCCACACTTAAGGGGAGGGAATTACACAAAGGCATGAATACCAGGAAGTGTGGATCACTGGGGATTATCTTAAGAGCTTGCTACTACGACCACCTTATTAAGTGATAGAGGCAAGGGGGCTATCTTGTAGTCCGTCTGCCACAGTACGTATATGCATATGTACGTCTTTGTTTATATTTCTCTCTCTCTATCCATCCATCCATCTAGTCTATCCATCCACCTATTCTGTCTTGCAAACCGTGCTTCATACTATTTCACCTACTTCCAATGTAACATCACACCGTTCATTATCGTTTTCTTCCTTTCCGTATTTTTAACTCTCTTTTCCTGATGGTGAGAAACCTCTATATATTTATTTGATCCATTCCTCACCTCTTCTGCCACTCCTTCTCCATTACAGATGCTTTCCTCTCTACTCGGGCTCCGATATCCTGTGTCCGGCTGCCCTCACGTGAGGATGCCTCTGTCATCGTGCTCACACCCTGACACACACATGGAGCCACCCTGTATGTGGATGCCCTCTCACCCTCAGAGGCCCTACCTCCCCTTTGCATGGTGGCCCTCTTCACCTTGCTTAAGACCTGACACACCACCGCTAACCCTCTCTCCCCGCACCATGGATGTCCAGCCCCATCCAACGCTTCAGGTCTGAATCGTTTGGGATGAAAGGGAAGGGAAAGGAAGGAAAAGAGCACATTTCCCTTTCATGATTCCATTTTTTTCCTCGTGAAATGCAATTCATCCTCCCCTCCTTCCAAAGTTGGGAGAGTAGGTACAAAACATTCCCTGAACAGATGGCGTAAGACGCAAGTGACTCTTCTATAAATTTGCAGCCTATTAGCTGGAGTGGAAGGAGCTCTAATGGGCGAAGCGGCAGCAAGAAACTATAAAGGAAGGACAAAGAGAAACAAGCAGGCACAGCTCTCTCATTCTACTTCTGTGCTTTGTTCAAGCTCATCTGTTTTCCAGTCTGCAAGGCTCACTTTTCTGTCCTTTGCATTAGTTCAATTCTTCACTCGAGGGCCAACTCCCAAGCTTCCTTCTTCCACAAAGACCCTCACTAACTGGATTCCAGCCATTTTATCCCCTTTTAAAATTCCAACCCATACTCACGTCTTTGTCACCACATTCTAACGCTTGATTCTATATGACCTCGTATTGATCGCTAGTTCTTTTATGTACACGTGTCTTTTCTCCCGAACTAGAGAGTGAGTTCCTTAAAGATGTACTTCACTGTGCCTAGCACATGCTTGGTGAGTGATTGAAAGCAGCCACTCTGTGCAGGCACATGAAATCAGGCTGGAGGGGCGCCCGGGTGGCTCGGTCGGTTGAGTGTCCGACTTCGGCTCAGGTCGTGATCTCGCGGTTCGTGGGGTTCAAGCCCCACATCGGGCTCTGTGCTGGCAGTTCAGAACCTGGAGCCTGCTTCAGATTCTGTGTCTCCCTCTCTCTCTGCTCCTTCCCTGCTAGCTCTGCGTCTCTCGTCTCTCTTTCTCTAAAAAATCGACATTACGAAAATTAAAAAAAAAAAAGAAAAAGAAAGAAACCAGGCTGGAAAGGGACAGATGGGAACTTACCTCGAAAAGCAGCCACTAGGTGGTTCATCTCTTATCCTCTTGTTTAGTTCAGTGTCTTGAGTAGAAGGCACGCTCAGCGTTGAAACGTTCAATAAATATGGACTGAATTATAACTTAGCGCATACAGTAACCACAATTCTCCAGAATACGCGGGGCCCCAGAAGCCATGTGCGTTGTATCTCCCCGACTCCAAATGGATGGCCAGTGACATCCATATGAAAGCTGAGGCATTGCTTATTTATACCCCTGTTTTTCTGGATCCTGTACGTAACACAAGCCCCACAGTTTAGAGGAGTCTCCCTGAACGCGGATGCCCAGTTATATTCACGAACCAGTTGAAGAGAGGGAGCAAAGGGTGAGATGTTCTTCTGATACAGAGTCTGAGTTAAGAAAGGCGGCTTCCTCGGCTGCAAAAGAAAGCAGTAAGATCAATTTCCAAGTGGGACGTGTACCCTCAGTCTGTTGTGTCACGGCCCCGTTGTTTAAGGGGGTTGCTTCTTGTAGATCCTTCGGAGCTACTCAGTGGATGCAGCTACAGGTGACCGAAATTTCAAGCTTATTTATCAAATAACTCAGAGGGTCTGTCCGATAATAAAACCCCTAGTAACTGTGGAGGGAGTAGATGTTAGCCATCATCACAGAAGGTTCACTAGCTTGACCAAAGTCACTAAAAAGCATCAGACCTGGCAAATCTTGGCCTTCTGACCAGTACCCCTTCCAAGAGTCCTCGTGGGTATTACTGTTATCTACTTGTGGGTTTTTGTTTATTTTTTATTTTTTGCGTGCTGGGGTGCACAATGAAAGATACCCCAGTGGCTGGCTTTGGGGTGTGCATCGTGGGGTGGTGCATCATCAAGCCTCCGCTAATCGCCCTGATCTAAGACCCAGCGAGGCGACACAGCCCCAAAGCGGAAGCTCATGCGATCCCAACACGCGGTCCGCCCCTCACCGCCGCCGCTGGGCTGACAGTCCCAGATCCGCCCGGCTGGGCACGGCTCCTTTAAGGGGTGGAAGCACCAAAGAATGCGTGCAGGCTGCCAGGACAACATGTGAGCCTGGTGAAGAGGACCCCCGGCTGGGAGCACGTGAAGAGGGTGAGGCGACACGTAAACAGCGCTCTTTCTTCTTGGCAAAAACAAGGGACAAGAGACACCTCGGAGGAGACAGAGATGCTATTTTTAGATGCCGTGGTTCTGGCCACCGGTAGAGGGTTTTCCCACCACACTTAAAATTAGGTGTGTTTTTCTTTTCTTAAGCGGGGCATTTGAGTCTCGTTCTAGAAAGCAATCGGAGGCACACACCTGCACCGCTGGTCCATTTCGTTGGCCAGGGGGCTAGCTGAGGAGATCGAAGGAGCGTTTTGAGGTCCTTATGTGTGGCAGGGACCACAGTGGTTGCCTCTGAGGCTTCTTAGTTCTCCTGAAACACTGAAGGGAAAGGCGGCAGCGTCTGAGGACCCGGGTTAGCCCTGTAAGGAACGGCCCGTTGAGGTTGCCCTTGCCCTTGTCCTTTGAGCGACTGGACTACCATTCGAAATCGACATACTCTCGGGGCGCCTGGGTGGCGCAGTCGGTTAAGCGTCCACTTCAGCTCAGGTCACGATCTCGCGGTCCGTGAGTTCGAGCCCCGCGTCGGGCTCTGGGCTGATGGCTCAGAGCCTGGAGCCTGTTTCCGATTCTGTGTCTCCCTCTCTCTCTGCCCCTCCCCCGTTCATGCTCTGTCTCTCTCTGTCCCAAAAAAATGAATAAACGTCGAAATCGACATACTCTCATGATTAGGAAGAGACCCCGCGGAAAGGGAGCTGGACAGCAGCAGAGGGTGTAAATCGACTGGCCAACTCAACACCTGTTGGAAACGCTCCCCACCCGGGAAGCCGAGCAGCTTATTTATGCTCAAGAGACGTTCTGCGTCGAATTCTTTCGGTGAGCCACTACCCCCAGTTATTTTGGCTAACCATCTGCGTGTTCAGTTATCGGGCTTGCTTCGTTTAAGTTCCACCTGCGTTTAACCAGACGGTTGTTGAACAACACCACCCACAATTCCTTTTTCATTTGCCGGGCTGGGTAGGTGGTGGGAAAGGGCTCGAACTGTGGAGTCAGACCTACCTATAACCCACTTCTGTCCCTAAACAGCCCCGACTTGCAACAGACGGGTCAGCGAGCCTCTCTGACCTTCCGTTTCTGCGTCTGCAAAACGGGGGGGCGTGTTCCCAACCCCACGGGACACTCTGCGGTCTTCAGTACCTTTCTGGCCCAAGGTAGACCCTGAGAGAAGAAAAGTGACGATGAGTTTTGTTTGTTGCCGAGCCAGAAGCCTCCAGAGGCTGGCTGCACGTCACAGAAGTTCAGCGGCTCTGACCTAATTCCTGCTTGGGCTGTGGAGGGGGAATGACCTGAAGCTCAGAGATCTCAGGATTCAGAGGACAAACTGCAAGATTTTTGCCCCTCAAAATCCACGGGAGACACAAAAGGACAGATATTGTATGATTCCACTTAAGTGAGGAACCTAGATTGGGCAACTTAACAGAGAAAGTAGAATAGAGATCGTCAGGTGCCAGAGATCATGGAGATAATGGATATGGGATTTCGGCGTAGGATGATGGAATGTTCTGGAGATGGATGGTGGGGATGGCTGCACAATCGTGTGACTGCACCTCATACCCCTGAAATGTCCACTGAAAAATGGTTAAAGTGGTCGATTTTGTCAGGTATATTTGACCACAATTTTAAAAATAGGCGGAAAAAATCCATTGGAATGAAGCAAATCAAGATACATCCAATCATGGAATACCATCTAACTGTTAGCAAGAATGGGGTAAAAAGATGTAAAAAGATGAGCCTATTATTATTCTACTGACGTAAAAAGATGCCCAGTACACAAAGCAAGTTGCAAACCACACATGTAGCATGATGCCAGTCGTGCTTTTCTGCCTTACTCTTACTGGATCATCTTACTTTTGCCACACCCCTGTGAGGTATATACGGTTGTCATCGCCCCATTTTGCAGATGAGGAAACTAAGGCGCGGAGAGGTGAGGTGCCTCGCCCCAGGACACAGATCTAAGAAGTGGCAGAGTTAGAATCTGGACCCAGCTCCAACTATCTGGCTCCCAAAATCTGAGTTCTAGACTCTTCAGCATCGACTTCACCTGGGAGATTTTAAATATGCAGGTTCACAGACCCCACCCTAGACCTAATGGATCAGATCTGCAAGGCACCGAGATCCAGGAAGGGTTCTTGGGCACGTCGGAGCCTCAGGGGAGTGACGTCTAACCACTTACAGGCAACACTTAGTGCCTGTTTGATAAGAAGAATAAATGTTAATATATGCATAGGTAAACTTTACTGAGAATTCTGTGGACTTTGTTTTTGTTTTTGTTTTTTTAACGGCGCAGTTTATTCTAGAAACTAGGCACACACAAAAATCTGTATTAATTTGGCCACAAACCAGGTTCCATCCTATCTTATTGGCTTAAGAGTTATTTTGTCAGTTTAGAAACGTTTTTCTCTTGAAACTCTTGCCTCTGACCTTCCAAACTCAGTCTTTAACTGAGTAAAGTAAAAGTATAGTGAAACCTTACCAAGTTGAACTCAATTCTGAGAGGCAATTGTGTTCTTTTTGGAATATGGTGAAGTCTTGGAGAAATTGAAGAAATTGTTTAGTAAATAAATTGTCTAGCTAGTTAATAGGCTCGCAAGGGGGCATGCTTAATTGACTAAATAAAGCCAGCCCAGCCTGTTTTTTAATTTTAAGAATTTTAGTACCTTAACGGTTCTCTTTTTTTTTTTTTAGTTTTTTTTTTTTCAACGTTTATTTATTTTTGGGACAGACAGAGACAGAGCATGAACGGGGGAGGGGCAGAGAGAGAGGGAGACACAGAATCGGAAACAGGCTCCAGGCTCTGAGCCATCAGCCCAGAGCCCGACGTGGGGCTCGAACTCACGGACCGCGAGATCGTGACCTGGCTGAAGTCGGACGCTTAACCGACTGCGCCACCCAGGCGCCCCAGTACCTTAACGGTTCTTGACTGGAAATGAGACCTCGGCATTCGTTAGGGGGACATGATTGCTTTCTGGCTCGACGTTCTGGTAGTACTTTAGTTGGTGTGATGTAATTTAATGCACGAGATCTAATTTCTTAGAAATGATTCTCGTATACATTTGCCACATCATGTAAATTCTACCCCCATTCCACACTCCCCCCACCTCGCAATTGGGTTGATGAATGCATTTTTATCTTATCAAGCTTTGAATAGAGTATTCTGTAATTAGCGTGAGTTTGATTAAACCCTGAACTAAGAAAGTTTCTCTGAACATCTCCATACCTCAGTTTCTTCACCTGTAAAATGGGTATATAAAGGGTTATAGGCAGGGTCACCACAGGTTGTGCAGACTGAGAGCTGTGTAGGGTTGGGGACACCGGTCACAGCCTGCATGGTTGTGGGCCGCCGACCTGCTTGGAGGGTTCCGGAGAGGATTACATGAGCTGACAGACACGGATCAGGTGAAATTGTGCCAAGTGCCGAAGAAACACTGTTTAAGTATTCGATGATTTTAATAGAATAGGTCTTTTTTTAAATGTTTCTTTATTTTGAGAGAGAGAGAGAGAGAGCAGGGGAGGGGCAGAGAGAGGGAAAATGAGAATCCCAAGCAGGCTCCACTCTGTCGGCATGGAGCCCTATGCGGGGCTTGAACTCATGAACCGTGAGATCATGACCTGAGCCGAAATCAAGAGTCAGACGCTTAACCGACTGAGTCACCCAGGTGCCCCCAGAATAGGTCTTGATTCAAGGGCTTATTGCCCTCAAATAAATATTGCATGGAATGACAGGAGAAATGAGCTTGGAGAGTATAACGTGCTTTCCTCAATCAAAACCCCTGGTTTGGTAAGTGATTAATATATTCTCCCATTAAGAAAATTCAGAAAACCCACCCATCATACAAGAAGGAAACAAAACTTCTGCCCTCCAGGGGCACACAACATATCGATGGACACAGAGGGGGGGTCGTTCGGAGGAGTCAGGTCCTGGGGCCACACGGGCTCTCAATCCCAGTGCTGCCATCACCAACTGTAGGACCTTCCCCCTCACCTCAGATTAACCCCTTTAAACCTCAGTTTCTTTATCAGTGTAGTGGGCAGAATGATAGCGGTCAGGAGGGTAGAAGGACCCAGGCCCGCAAGCACTCCCCACTGTTTTGGGCACTAGAAAACGCCCAGCAAACACCTGCTAGCCTGCCTGCCTATGGTCTCGGTAGCAGCATCATTATTATTCCAGAGACAACTGTCCCCGTTTTCTTCTTTGCCTTCCTCTTCCCCACATGCCCGCTTCTTGCCAGAGGGCACCCATTCCCACCCCTGTGATGTCGGCCCATTGTTTTCTCCTGCCTGGAATTTTCTCTCTAGCACCTGCTCTAAACCCTTGAGTTGAACCCAAGACAAGACTCATCTCCTGGAACCAAGAAAGGCCAAGAGAGTTGCAACCACACTGAGATTACTTACCAACAGTTAGCCTCCGCTCCTATCCCTTAGGAATAACAAAAAGGCAATGGTTTTGTCCTCACGATAGAAAATGTGGCTTTGTCCTCATAATGTCCTCATATGTAAATATCCTCAACTATAAAAAAAAAAAAGTCCTGGGCTTTTCTTTGTTTCATGTTTAGCTATTCCTTGCATTTGAGCTTTCAGACAGAAACATGAGAGGCGTCTGGCTGGCTCGGTTGGTCGAGCATCTTGACTCTTGATTTCGGCTCAGGTCATGATCTTGTGGTTCGTGAGATCGAGTCCGGCATTGGGCTCTACGCTGACATGTGGAGCCTGTGTGGGATTCTCTCTCTCTCCCTTTCTCTCTGTCCCGCCCCCCACAAATAAATATTAAAAAAATAATAAAGTAGAAACAGTAATTGTTGCCCCACTTAGTAAGTTTTAAAAAATGGAATTTGTAAAAATAATCGCTTATTTGTTCATTAAATGAGTCTTGCTGGACAGAAGCCGCGTGTTAGACATAGTCACAAAGAGAAATAAGGTAGAGATTGGTACTCGAGGAATTTATAGCCTTTTAAGAAAAACATAAGGCAGGGGCGCCTGGGTGGTTCAGTCAGTTAGGTGCCTGACTTTGGCTCAGGTCATGATCTTGTGGTTCATGAGTTTGAGCCCCGCGTCGGGCTCTGTGCTGACAGCTCGGAGCCCGGAGCCTGCTTCGGATTCTGTGCCTCCCTCTCTCTCTGCCCCTCTCCTGCTCACGCTCTCTCTTTCTCTCTCAAAAACAAATAAACATTAAAAAGAAAATAAAAAGAAAAACACAAGGGAATAACAGTTACCCAGCAGGTGCCAGATTCTGTGGCTGAAACTAGCTCCAGATGTTAAGGGGTGTTCGTTGGGTTCCACAAGCAGGAGCTTCGGGCCTGCAAGCTTTCTCGGGAGCGATGAACATGTTTGAGTTCTGGGCAAAAAAAAGGATCATGACCAAAATATCGAAAGGGAGCGACAATATCAACATCAAATGCATATATAATCGAATGTCTACAAAATTACCATTATGTCAACGGCATCCAAATTAATTAAAGTGATTACATGTGGAGACAGTTTGTGAGCCAGGTTTTTTCACTTTGCATTGCCTCTCTCCTAGCTTCAGGGGGTTTACAGGCAATCTCTGGTTATTTTCTTGGCTCGTGACTTCAGTCTTCCCGTGGCCCTCTCCTCACGGCTCTGTGTCCAAATTTCTCCCTTTCCATAAGGACTGAGTCCTCGTGGCTTAGGGGCCACCCCTCTCCAGTATGACCTCATCCTAATTTAACTAATGACACGGGCAGTGCCCTATCTCCAGATAAGGTCCCCTTCCGAGGTACTGGAAGTTACGACACAAATCATCCCAGTGAGCGAAGTAGAAATGGGAGGAAGGCCAGCAAGGCATGTCCAAAGGCCCTGCAGAGACTAGAGAGCACAGGGCCATATGCAGAAGAGAGTCACGATGAGGCTGGAGTGGATTGCAAAGCGCTTTGTAAACTGAGTGTAAGTTTCATCTGAAGGGTTTTCATCTAAAGGTTTGATTTTAAAATCAAAATGAGGGGCGCCTGGGTGGCTCAGTCGGTTGGGCGTCTGACTTCAGCTCAGGTCACGATCTCACGTTCTGGGAGTTCGAGCCCCACGTCGGGCTCTGGGCTGATGGCTCAGAGCCTGGAGCCTGCTTCTGATTCTGTGTCTCCCTCTCTCTCTGCCCCTCCCCCGTTCATGCTCTGTCTCTCTCTGTCCCAAAAATAAATAAACGTTGGGGAAATAAATAAATAAAAATAAAATCAAAATGAAACAACAGCAAAACAGCCCTTACGCACCTCTGCCTTTCCTCGCCCTCCTTTTCCCCAAACGCCTCTCACCCCAAGATCCTAAAAGCCAACCAGGAAAGAACCAAGCCCAAAGGTGTGGGGAGTACTCTGAGTCATGTGGCATGTTCCCTGCACAGCCCAGCTGAGAATCCGAGGACCTGATCCTTGTTCACATGGCCTCCCCTACCCCTGCCTTTTGCATTTGGGTCTCGTAGAAGGTAATGCTTTGCTCGTTGTGGAATCTTAGACCATAATTTCTTGGAACCATTTTTTTTTAAATTTTTTTGTAATGTTTTTATTTATTTTTGAGACAGAGAGAGACAGAGCATGAACGGGGGAGGGTCAGAGAGAGAGGGAGACACAGAATCTGAAACAGGCTCCGGGCTCTGAGCTGTCAGCACAGAGCCTGACACGGGGCTCGAACTCACGGACCGCGAGATCATGCCCTGAGCCGAAGTCAGATGCTCAACCGACTGAGCCACCCAGGTGCCCCCCATTTTTTTTTTTTTTTTAAGAATTCCGTAACACTAAGTGAAGCAATAGCGTCCGTATCACTGCTTGTATTTAAATGTTTTGTGACGGTGGCGAGGACTGTTGATCAGCATGGGAGAAAGACTGAAGTGATCTGCTTCTATGCCCGTTCCCTCCATCACCCTGGAGGCACCTCCAGGGCAGGAACTATATCATTTCTATATCCTGTACCATTCCGGGATCCCACCGCTAACCACCGTGCTCAGTAAATATTAAACCGAAGGCCAGAGACCCCCCTTGCTCAGCTCAGAAAGCCTGCTGTAGGTTGGGTGTCCTGAAGGGCCTCTCTCAGACCAAGGAATTAATAGTTTATAATAATGTCCAAGAGGCCCAATCTTCTCCTGGAAAAAAAAAAAATCCCAAAGCTAATGCTATCCTGCTCTAAATAGAAAAGCCAAATGCGTATCAAAAATTCTAAGTAAAAACCATCCTAAAAAGACACAATCCACAAGCCATAAGAAAAAAAAAAAAAGGACAGATTTGACTACATAAAAAATATAAACTTCTGGGGCACCTGGGTGGCTCAGTCGGTTGAGGGTCCAACTCTTGGTTTCGGCTCAGGTCATGATCTCACTGTTTGGTGAGTTCGAGCCCCGCGTTAGGCTCTGTGCTAATAGCACAGAGCCTGCTTGGGATTCTCTCTCTCTCTCTCTCTCTCTCTCTCTCTCTCTCTGCCTCTCCCCTACTCATGCTGTGTGTGTGTGTCTCTCTCTCTCTCCGAATAAACTTAAAAACAATAAACTTCTAAGAAACCAAAGATATTAAAAGACATAGGACAGACCAGAATAAAATATTTATATCGTACATAGTAGACTAAGGTTTAGTATCCTAAATACGCAAGCAATTCATGTATTAATGCAAATGGCTGATAAACAATGAAAGGGCTTGCTACTGATCAAGACGCGCAAATTAAAACAGCAATGAATAACTTTTTTGCTCACCGGATTGACAAAAATGAAAAATACCCAGTGCGGGGCCGCCTGGGTGGCTCAGTTGGTTAAGCGTCTGACTTGCACTCAGGTCATGATCTCACAGTTCGTGAATTCGAGCCCAGCCTCGCGCTCTGTGCCGACAGCTCGGAGCCTGGAGCCTGCCTCAGATCCTGTGTCTCCTTCTCTCTCTGTCCCTCCCCTGCTCGTGCTCTGTCTCTCTCTGTCTTTCAAAAATAGATACATGTAAAAACAAAAATTAAAAAGAAAAAGAAGAAAAAGATTTAGTGTTGGTAAAGGTGGGGGTGAAAGGCACTGTGGAAGAAAGCAGAACTTGATTTATTTCTGGAGTGCAACTGGCAGCATCTATCACGATTTAAAAGGTAACTAAGCTTGTGTCCAGAAAGCGCAATTGTAGAGATTCATTCCGGTGATAATGACAACAGCTAGCCTTACGTGAGCACCTACTGCGTGCCAGATCCCATGCCAAGTGCGTTACATGAACAACTTCCTTTGCTTCACAAGATGACCTATAATCACCTCCATTTTCCGAGAAACTGAGGCTGAGGGAAAGTAAGTTTTCACAGTGAGTAACTAGCGAAACCAGGATTTAAATCCAGGCAATCTGATTCCAGAGCCCATACATGAAGTCACTCTCTTTAACATGCCTCACACCTGCATGAGGATGCATTATTGTGCTATAGGGTCTAAACCTAAGGTTCTAAAATTAGAAAGACGGCTTGATACGTAAGTTACAGCCATACCATGGGATACCCTGCAGCAAACAGGTAGTTTGGTTTGTACGGGTAGGGAAACTTCTCATGTCATTTTATTGAGTAGAAAAAAAGCAAGTTGTAAAATAGCATGAGCAACAAAATGGATTTTTTTTTAAACCAACTATATGTGTGAGCACGCGTGTGTGTGTGTGTGTGTGTGTGTGTGTGTGTGGGAAGGGACATATCCTGCTGTGACAAGCCGCCCCCGCAGAGCAGCTTGAGAAAAAGGACGTACAACAGGTTATTTATGTTAGTTATTCCTTAAATGTGAAAGTAGGGGGACTCCTTTAAACATGTATCGTTCAGGTCTCTTCACTTCATAAGTAACAGAAAGCCTAACTCAAATTAACTTAAATACTGCAGGGGAATATTTACTCAGGCCTCTGGAAAATTCGGAGGTCTGGTGTGATTTGGCAGCTTAACAAGGCCAGGATTGGTGTGATTTGGTAACTTAATAACGTCTTCAAGGAGTTGGTTTCTTTCCATCTTTGTACTCTGCTTTCAGTTGTGTCTGCTGCATTCATAAACAAGATTCCCTCATGGTGGCAAAAAGGCTGCAGCAGGTCCAAACGTCACATATGCATCCCCACAGTACCTGGAAGCAGAGATGTGTTCTTGTCTCCTAATTCTCAGCAAAAGTCTTCAGGTTCAATACCAGTTGGATCAACGCTGAATGAACCCCTGGGGCCAGAGGAATGGCAAGTGCTCATGGGCTTGGGCCTATATTCTCTAAATAAACCACTATGGCAAAGAATCCTGCTTAGATCAATGAGGGTGTCCCCTGCAGCTGAGAGTGGGGTTGATCCCATGCAAATCACTTGTGGCTGCCACATGACAGGGGAGGGGTGGAATGTTTGTTGTGGAAACAACCCTACGACACGTGTGCATTATTTACATTTTCTACCAGTTCTATAGATGCCAAAGCGTCTAATACTTTGGCAATTTTAAAATACAAGAATGGGCCCTTTTTTCCCCATGGAGATACGTTGCAAATGATCAATTTTATAAATATTTTTATTTCTTCCTCAAGTTCAAATTATGTAGCTAGATTTCCTGCATCAAAGCGTCATCTGAGAGATGGGATGCGGCGTGTTGTAGCTAGAGGGACCAGTGCTGGACCGAGAACTAGCAGCCTGGGCTCAAGTTCTAGTTCAGTCAGCAACAGTGAGCTCGCGGAAGAGTCACAGACCTGCTCGGCACTCAGTGTCTTCATCAACAGATGATGGCATTGGTGTAGATGATCTTAAGGTCCCTTCTACCTCAACGATTCCTCTGTCTTTGTTTATAAGATATTCCCTTCCTATCCGTCCATCCATCCATCCATCCATCATGCAATTATGGCTCATTTTGGTGAAAATACTGTATGCAATAGATAAAAATACTCTAATGATACAAAAAGATACACAGTGCAAAGGTTTGTTCCTCCTCCACCCTTGACTCCCAGCTTTCTGCTTTCTGCCGAGCTCTAACATCTCAACAACGTATCGTATATGCATGCGTTACCCCTGCCCCAT
Organism: Lynx rufus; assembly: GCF_022079265.1. Classification (NCBI taxonomy): domain Eukaryota; kingdom Metazoa; phylum Chordata; class Mammalia; order Carnivora; family Felidae; genus Lynx; species Lynx rufus. The sequence continues at coordinate 131,424,138 of NW_025814878.1, forward strand.
TTATACAGGCAGTGACATACCACAAGCACACCCTCCAGTCTGCCTTTGCACGTAACTATCTATAAATGGACCTTTTGGGTCAAAAGATAAGTGCATTTTGTTTTGTTTGTTTTTTTTTAATTTTTTTTTTCAACGTTTATTTATTTTGGGGACAGAGAGAGACAGAGCATGAACGGGGGAGGGGCAGACAGAGAGGGAGACACAGAATCGGAAACAGGCTCCAGGCTCTGAGTCATCAGCCCAGAGCCTGACGCGGGGCTCGAACTCCCGGACCGCGAGATCGTGACCTGGCTGAAGTCGGACGCTTAACCGACTGTGCCACCCAGGCGCCCCCGAAAGATAAGTGCATTTTGTATTTTGATCAATGCGTGGCTAAATCACCCACCCAAAAGGATGATGCTTGGGGCCCCTGGGTGGCTCAGTCATTGAGTGTCCGACTTCAGCTCAGGTCATGATCTTACAGTTCCTGATTACTCTTTCATTTGTGTTGTACAGGATCAAAAAAGCACATCTCGTCGTGGTTTCACTTTGCCTTTCTTTCATCGTGTTTGAGGTTGAGAACGTTAATATGCTTCAAAGCCATCAACAGTTGTTATTTCGTTAATCACCTGTGCAGGCCCTTTGACCTTGTCCTTTCTCCTGCAGCCACCAGCTTTCTTGGAGTGCAGAAAATGGGGCATCCTTAACCCCCTTCCCCGTCTTGGGGAAAGATGGAACTCCTAGGCCGTCACGTGAGGCCGCGGGGTTACAGGTGGGTGCTGGAGTGGGGGCAGTGGGCAGAAACCCACGCAGGGTGGCGGGCACCCCATGCGACAGGTGCATGGTTTTGACATTCTAAAGGGTTTTAAGACACCAGCTAACAATCCAAAACCAGAAAATGTGCCATAGAGAGCTTATGGCCCGCTAGGCCTGAAGTATTTGCTATCTGGCCCTCGGCAGAAAAGGAAAACGTCTGCAGGTCCCGGAAGGGGTAAAGAGAAAAAAAGAGGAGGCTGGGGACGCGGCAGGATGGGGCAGCTCTGACAGGTCCCAAGTTCTCTCAGCTGGGAGGGACCCGCAGTGTCAAGTTTGGCCAAGAGCTCAGGAAGGATGAAGGTTTAAGAGTGTTTTGGAATGAGCAATGAGGAAGTAGGTCACCGTGACCTTTGTAGAACAGGTTTGGGGGAGTGTTGATAGGCAGGTTTTTGAGTCACAAGAAGGGAAAAGACAGAAAGGGAGGGAGGGCCCTGAGGGGTGGGGTGGGGGAGGGAGGGAAAGAGAGAGAGAGAGAGAGAGAACGAAAAGGAGGGAGGGCGCGGAGGGAGAGGCCTGGACGCAAAACACGAGTGCTTAGTAAAAGTTAATTGGAAAAAAAAAAGCTGGCACGACTTCTTTAAGACAAATAATAATTGTTGTATAATGTTATGTAATCGTAATTATGATTATGAATGTGAATACTGCTCACTTCTTTAAAGCACACGTTAGGTCTGACTTAAGCTATGGATCTCCCCTTCTGTAGGGGAGGAAATCCCTAGTGGCTATAAAAACAGCGTCAGCCCCAGGCCGGACGTTGGGCACAAGCCAGCCCAGCCCCCACGCCTTATGGGGGGGGCGGCCCAAGCTGAAGAAGGACAAGTGACACTCTCCGGCCACACAGGGAGCCCGGCAGGAGCTACAGGTCTGGCTTTGTATCTCAGTTCTTTTTCTGCCCCATGGCCGCCTCGACCATCTTCTCTGACGGCCCGGGGGCATCTCACATCCGGCTAGCACCCAGTAGGTCCTGTAAGACTCTTCCAAACTTTACATATCCATTTCCAGACAGTGCACTTCCAGGCCGCTCTTTGAAACACCCTCTTCCGTTTTTGTAAAATTGACATTAACGAGGCAGAATTCTTTTATTGCGGTGAAACACACACAATGCAAAAAAATCACCATTGCAACCATTTTCAAGTGTATGGTCCTATGGCATTACGTATGTTCACACTGTTGTTTAAAAGTTTACATGAAGAGGGGCGCCTGGGTGGCTCAGGCGGTCGAGCGTCCGACCTGGGCTCAGGGCATAATCTCACGGGGCGTGGGTTCGAGCCCCGCGTCGGGCTCTGTGCCCACAGCTCGCAGCCTGGAGCCTGTTTCGGATCCTGTGTCTCCCTCTCTCTCTGCCGCTCCCTACTCACACTCTGACTCTCTCTCTCTCAAAAATAAATAAACATTAAGACAAATTTTTAAATAATAAAATAAAATTTACATTAAAAATGACATCCATCACCGCCATGAAAAAGCAGAACTTCCCCATTATCCCCAACTGGAACTCTGTACCTATTAAGTGGTAACCCCCGATCCCCTTGGATGAGGTGTAATTTATATACAATAAAAATCCCCATTTTAAGTGCACATTTTGTGGGATATTGACAAACGTGTCCTCTTGGGTAGTCACTCCTTAATCAAAACATAGAACATTTCTGTCGCCGCAAAATGTTCTCTCGTGGTCCTTTGCAGTCAGTCCCCAAACTCTGTCAGTGACCTTTAATCTAGATTTGTACTTTGCTCAAAGCACATATTTTTGCAGCCCTGCAGATTAAAAAAAAAAAAACAAAACCACACCTCATTGTGGTTTTGCTTTTTTTTTTTTTATTGTGTATGAGGTTGAGAACGTTTCTGTCATTATAGGTTTTTTCCGCGTTTCTCGAATTTCATAAAAATGGCATCACACAGTATACGTTCTTGGGTATTTGGTTTCTTTCCCCGAGTGTCGTGTTTCTGAAATTCACCCACGTCATGGACACGACCAATTTGTTCCCTTTCATTGCTGAGAGGTGTTCTGTTATGTGACTTGACCAAAATTTGTTTATCTGTTCACTTGCTGGCATAGACATTTTGGTTATGCACGACTTCGTTTTGCCTGGCTATCATGCACCAAGCTTCTATAAACGCTCAGGTACAAGCCCTTGGGCGGACATATATTTTCAATTCTCTTGGGTAAGAAAAACCAAGCAGGAGTAGAATTGCTGGGTCGTGTGGTCAGGGCAGCTTTGTGAAAAATGGCCAAACGGTCTTCCAACTCGGATGTGCCGTTTTGTTTTCCACCAGAGCTTGTGTGAGAGTTCGGTCGCTCTACGTCCTTGCCGACATTTGGTGGTGTCAGTTTTTAAAACTGTAGCCATTTCAGGGGGGATGTGTAGTGGTATCTTATTGTGGCTTTAATTTTCTGTCTCCGGTAAATAGAAATGTTGGGCCTTTTTCATGTGCTAATTGTATATCTCCTTTTCTGAGATGTTGGCTTAAACCTTTTGCCCATTAAAAAAAAAATTGGATGTCTGTCTTCTTATCGATTTGTAGGGGTTTTCAAAGAAATATGTCTGGATTTCAGTCCTTTGTCAGATGTATATGAATACCAGAGGTTAAGATTTGTCTAATTTGCATCCACAGAGGCAAGGGTCAGACGTCTTAATTCCCCAGGAACGGCAAGGGCATCCTCACCAGTTTTTATACCTGTGGCTGGTATTGTTCCCGAAGAGGAAACGAAGGATGGCTTGAGGGAAGCTGGCATTTTTGAGCCCGGGAGCAAACAGGGGCTTGAGGGCTTGGTGGGTAAGGGCAATCTAGGGTTCCTTGGCATTCCAGGAAGCAGCCTCAGGACCATAACCCAAAGCCACAGAAAGTCTTTGGTGAGTAGGGTCTGAAGTGTCTAAGCCACATTTGTCTTTGGGAGAAGGAAAACGTGACAGTGTAGCAGGCCCAGGGGAAGCTGGGGGCCCTTGCTGGGTGTCTCACGAAGGGCACACTCACGAAGGTACACCGCCTGTTATCTTGTCCTGATCACACACAGGGAAAGCATGAAGCCTCAGAACGGGGACACCTTAGCATCCGGGGTCCTCCCCTTTCCATCTGAATATCTGAAATAGTGAATGACGTGTGACTATGGAGTCCTCTCCTATATTCATTCTCTGCCGGTGCTTTAGAAAGAACCTCATCAAAACAGGGTTCCTGAGGGGCGCCTGGGTGGCTCAGTCGGTTGAGCGTCTGACTTGGGCTCAGGTCACGATCTCACGGTCCGTGAGCTCGAGCCCCGCGTCGGGCTCTGTGCTGACGGCTCAGAGCCTGGAGCCTGCTTCGGATTCTGTGTCCCTCTCTTGCTCTGCTCCTCCCCCGCTCATGCTCTCTCTATCTCAAGAATAAATAAAACATTAAAAAAACAAAAAACAAAAACAGGGTTCCTGAAATCCTCCACGGGAAGATCTCCATGCAGCCATGGGAAGTCTCAGCGAATTCTACGGGAATCAAAGTGGTGCTCGGTGATTATCCAGAATATTTATCTGCAGGAAAACCTTTGGTAGCCACTATTTGGTCAGGAGAGCGGAACATTTTCCCCAGCATGACTAGCTAGCAGGAGGGCGTCTCTTCAAGAACTGGATATGGCTCTTGCTGAAAATCCCTGTCCCATAAAACAGGCGGGACTGACCTCACGTGGGCAGCCTGAACCAGAGGAGAGCAGCTGGAGAACGCACTGTGTGAACAGACTGCTTGGGGGTGGGGGGGTGGGGGGTGGGTTGGGCTTGCTTTTAATCCAAGGAGAACCAGGAAATCAGAGCCCGGGTTGGGGGTGGGGAGTGAGAAGCAGGGCAGCAGGTGCACCAACACCTAGCAACGAAGGGGAAGCCAGGGGACCACAGCTGCACGAGAAAAGAAACAAAAGAAAGTTGGGGGAAGGGAGGCAGGAAACTTCGACAGGTTTCAGACGAGATAGATCTCAAGGTTGTGTAAGAGTCGGCTGGGGATGGCGGAGAGGGCCGAGTCGTCCAAGCAGAGAGACCACACAGCAAAGGCCCCGAGGGGGCCTGCTCGTCTTCGAGGCGACTTCATGGGGACACCTTGCAGCCTTGAATCTCCAAACACAGGCTGGGCACCTCCTCAGTGTGAGCCCGAGCTGTTACCCCTTCCCTGCCCTGCAGCCTTTCCAAGGCGGGAATTTCTGTCCCCCTGCCCCGTGCTGCTATCCAGGGTCCTGTTCGTATTGGATGCTGGTCCTTTAACTTTTAAAGCCCTCCCTAAAGCCTTGTGGCTCCCGATGCCTACCGATCTCCCTTGGGTCCTGAGGACAACTGGCCTGGCCCAGAATTGCTGTTTTCTTGTCCCCCTGCCAGGCTTGGCCAGGCTTACTCTGTGGCATCTGGAAAATAACTTTCTTGCTCCCTGTTTTAGTTTTTAAAAACTGCATGCTATTCTATAATCTCACAGTCCTATTGTGATAACCTCAGTTGTTTTTTTTTAAGAGCCTTTGAAGAAAATGTGATATAATTACATTCAGTTTCATCCTCGATGTAGCCAAGAACCCAAAGTGCGATTATAGGTGTACCCAGTTTTTGGAAAAACTGATACATGGAAATTCTCATAACACGGTTATACTCGGAGAGGATTTCTCACATGAAGAAATCACCGCTGGGGCGCCTGGGTGGCTCAGTCGGTTAAGCATCCAACTTCGGCTCAGGACACGATCTCACGGATCATGGGTTCAAGCCCTGTGTCAGGCTCTGTGCTGACAGCTCAGAGCCCGGAGCCTGCTTCAGATTCTGGGTCTCTCTCTCTCTCTCTCTCTGCCCCTCCCCCGCTTACACTCTGTCTCTCTCTCAAAAATACTAAACATTTTTTCAGCATTTTTAAAAAATCACCACTGGTTTCCTCTAAGTAATTTCCCCCAAGTAGTTAAAACAAGACCAAGTTTTCCAAAAGTTCAATCCATATCCAACTTCTCAGCGTCCGTAGGAGGACAGTGTAGGAAAAGGCACATCTGAAATGCTCTGTTCTCCTTCCCTCTACTCATCACATCAGGATTTGCATGGCCTCCTCGGCCCCAAACCCTGTAATCTCCAGCCTTCAGGTGGGCCTCTGGGTGCTCACCCACGGATTCCACCCGGCCCAGACTCCGGAACTGTTTTTGGGGGACCCGAGGCTCACTGGCCTTCTCCTGACCCTGAAGGCATCCATGCTACTGCCCCATTTCTCTGCTTCTCTTTCTTTCCTTTTTAAATTTATTTTTATTTTTTTGAGAGAGAGAGAGAGCATGAACAGGGGAAGGGCAGAGGGAAAGGGAGAGAGAATCCTGAGAAGGCTCCATGCTGTCAGCAGGGAACCCACGAACCACGAGATCATGACCCGAGCGGAAACCAGGAGTTGGACGCTCAACCGACTGAGCCCCCCATGCGCCCCTCTCTGCTCCTCTAACAGAACTCTTCAGAAAGTTGTTTGTACTGGTTGTGTCCAACTCCCCTCCGCCTGTTATCTCTTGAAGGCAGTTCAATCAGGCTTTCACCCCACCACCACCAAGAGCATCTGAAACTGCTCTTGTCCAGGGCGCTCGCCGGGTCTAACGGGTCCTGCTCCTTCTCTCCTACTTGACCTCTCAGCAGCTGATTATTCTCCGAGGTGGAACCTTTTCTTTACTTGGCCTCGGGACCGCTGCTCCCTCACGCAGTTCCTGCAGCCTCGCTTGTCTCTCTTTGCTGAGTCTTCCTCCTATCTCCGGCCCCCAGCCAGCAGAATCTTCTGGAACTCAATCCTCAGACTTCTTCTCTCCACTCTCTGCATTCACTCCCTAAGGGGTAGCTGGGGTCACGTGGCTTTAAATGCATCACGAAAGGGGCACCTGGATGGCTCGGTCGGTTGAGCATTGGAGTCTTGATTTCGGCTCAGGTCATGATCCCAGGGTCGTGGGACCGAGCCCCACATCAGGCTCTGTGTTGCGTGTGGAGCCTCTCTCTCTCTCTCTCTCTCTCTCTCTCCCTGTCTGCCCCCTCCCCCTGCTCGTGTGCGTGCTCTCTCTCTCAAATAAATAAATGCATAAATAAATAAATGCATCACGAAAGCTACCAAATTCATGTTTCAGTTGGGACCTTTCCTTTGAATTCCAGACTCACACAAGTCTTCTTCCTTCCCCTTTGCTTCTCCACAGTCTGTTCCCCTTAGCTACAGGAGCAATCAGGTTAAAATGTGAATTAGAGCTCGGCATGCCTTTCTCAAGACCGCCAATGGTGAACGAAAGCCCGTCTTCCCGAAGGTCTCCGAGGTCTGCACAAGCTGGCCCCCTGACGCCTCTCCGAACTCTTTTCTGCCACCGCCCTCACTTTGCCCCCATCAGGGGCTCATGGCAGGTAGTGCTGCCGGTCGATAGCCTTCAGGCGCCCCGGGAAGGAGAGCTGCCCACCCCAGCCCTTTCCAGGGGCAGCCATGGCTCAGTGACCTGGGGGGGGGGGTGCCAGGGCCCAGCCGCCTCCCCCAGGGTGCGCGGCTCTGGAGGGTCGACCTATCTTCAAAACTCCCCGCCGGAGACAGCTCGTCTTCCGCCCCGTCTTGCTCCCTTCCCCCTTCCCTTCCACAAGTTGAACCCAAGAGTACTCCCTAACACAGACCCCGGGCACCCATCACCAGCTCACGAGGACAGGGACTCCACCTACTTTGTCCACTATTACTCCCACGGCCCCTGCCGTGTAGTAGAGCCTCGGCACCAAGTCAGGCTGGTGCTGGTCACGCTCTGACCGTCTGATGCTGGTCATTGGCCATTGTTACATCCTCTGGGACTGAAGTCCAGCGTGGTGGGTCTCCATCTTGACCCCCTTGATCCCTTTGATTCTGAGTCGATGTTTTCGTGGCTCCCGTTGTCTCCTCCACGACGACGTAGGGTCTGCCTCATTATCTCGTCAGTCTTTCTGGAGATATGATCCTGCCCTTAGAGTCTAGTCCCTAGGTATCTGCTATTCGATTAGCAGGAATCCCGCCTCTCGCTCTCTGGATGCCCTTGTGCTGCTCAATACTGGAACCTCCCCCTGGAAACCCAAGTCCCCATTCTCATCAACGTCCCACCCGTGGTCTGGCAGAGCCTCCCTGAAAGCCATGTCCAAACTTTGGGCCACACCTTCATCTTCAGCGTCAAAGGGGGCATTGAAAGGCAGTGTCACTGCCGTAGGAAAGGGTGTTTGCGTTGGGGCCAGGAGGGTCTGGGTGTACATCCCAGCTGTCGCCTACAGCGGGACACCCTTGTGCTGGTCCTTCATTCCTCTGTGCTTTAGCTTCCCCACCCGGGAAAGCACAGTGACATCAGCCTCGCTTGGTGGCTGTCAACAACACGTGAAGACATATGAAAATGTCTGGCACGCAGCTGGCAGTCAGCAAACTTCTCCCGACCGCACTGAAATCCTCTGAAACATCTGCCCTGTTGTGTTCCGTGGAATAGCACAATGTCCTCGGGAGGAAACTCTGAGTCTGGGTAGCTCTGCGTGCAAAAACATAGTATTTCCCTTGGGAAAACATTAGCGCTCTGTGAAGTGCCATGATGATTTCAAGCATATTGAAACAAGACAACAATAACCTGCGCTGCAAAATCCACACCGTCAGCCGAGTGCACCGGGTCGGGGCAGAATCTCACGTCTAGGAAAGCGTGGCTTTACCTCCGAAAGGCAGCCTTTAATGAACAGGGAGCACGAACATATACCGAACACCATCCTGGCTCTTGCCCGACCTCATGGAAACCTGTATATACGAAGCCTTGCCAAATTCGCAGAAGCTTTTCTAGTTCCCATTATTTTGCTGCTCGAAAGGAAGGGAGTAATCTCTTCGCTGGTAGGGTGTGGTACCTTTAACAGAGCGCTGAAAGCAAGTTCAACACAAATGACCCATGCTGGCGGGTTGCGCAATTCTCAAGTTATTTTTATGATGGGCAGTGTTTTTCTTTTTTATTCTTTTTTCCTCCCTCTTGAGTTGGCTAATGCTTTCCAATGAGCAGGCTCTATCTGGTGCGACTCGGCTAGCCCAAGCCGCACGCACGGTGCCAACGAGAGGGGCTGTGTGGACACGCGTTATGTTAATGGACTGCCAGTAGGGCGAGGACGGGAGAGGAAATATTGGGCTGTCCACTTGCCATTTGTACTCTTGGCTTGGAAGCAGGTCATTAGCTCAGCAAAGAGAATATAAAAATACACAGTAAGGTCGCCATAACTTCTGAAGCCTGAGCCATCGTCTGTGAGGGAATCAAAACGTGGGTAGACACGTCATGAAGGTGTTCAGTGTTCCTCTATGTGACCAGGTACAGAGCTTCCCTGCACAACTTGGACGAGCTGTTTCGTGCTGGCCTGGCAGGTCACTCCAGGTACGCCTAGCACCCTGCACTCAGAGGGCTGCCCCACTCACCACCCGCTGTGTTTTCTCTGGGATACCGCCAGGCAGAATGTGTCCGAAGTCATTATTGAATCTGACAGACATCGTGCCCTCTCCACATACTTTATCCATTCCAACGGCTAAAGAGGCGAATGGTGTCTTGGAGAATGTGCAGTGTGCGTCCAAGAAGGCAGATTCCTTCTTCATATTCAGCCCACGATGGCTCAAGGATTCCCAGTTTCCTCTTGGGGAGCTGAGTGCAGGAGTCAAGAGGGACGATTGAGTCCAGCGAATGGTTCCCAGGAGAAGCTTTGGCATTTAACTCTTGCGTTCGGGGCGCCTCCGTGGCTCAGTCAGGTAAGCGTCGGACTGTTGACTTTGGCTCAGGTCATGATCTCACGGTGCGTGGGGTCGAGCCCTGAGTCGGGCTCTGTGCTGGGTGACGAGCCAGCTTGGGATTCTCTCTCACCCTCTCTCTCTGCCCCTCCCCTCCTCGCGCAAGCTCTCTCTCAAAAATAAAATAAACATTAGAAGAAAAAAAAACCCCAACAACTCCAGTGTTCATTTTTAAAAAATATTACACGCTCATGGTAAAACAAAATTAACTAGCACACAATGAAGACTAAGCCTCCCTCAGCACACTGACCCCCCAGTTCCCTTCTCCAGCGGCAACAAAGATTACCACTTTTTTTGCGTGTCCTTCCCAACAGAGTCTATGCACATTAAGAGGAGCTTTGATTTTTGAAATGCACTTTCATACGTTCGGCTGAAACGGTTGGTAAGATAGCTTTTCCAAATAACTCTCCATGGTAACATAACTTTGGAACACACACACTCACACGGACATCCACATGTACACACACAGTCGTCCTCTTAAGCACAAAATGGAGGGGAAATGATGCAACAGAGTGACTAGAAGGTATATTCCAGTAAACCGCGGCGGTGAGTGGATTCTCAGATGGTTCCAGACAGCTTTTTGTACAGAAATAGCCCCGTGAGAACACCCAGCCCACTCAGACGGCAGAACAAATCCCAGGAACTTGCCTTTGTGCAACCTTCCCCGTCAAGCTCAAGTCCAAACACATCAGACCTTGGCAGGGCTGCTCGGGTACATTGGCCGACAGACAGACACTCTAGAAGCTCTCCGTGCTTCTCCCTCCGCAGCAGCAGTAGATTCGTCCAGATTGGGATGCACCAGCTCCTCCCCACCCCCAACACACACAAGCCAAAAGCCCCTCAAGTTTCTCTCCATCATGCGGTTGAGTAAAGCCCCAACTCGCTCTCACTCCAAAGGAAAGGAAAAAGCACCAGCAAGTATAAAGCTAAGACATATGTGTGCATCTTTGGTAGAAATAAGAAAACCCATCCTCTCTCTGAGGCCATTCTGAAACTCAGTCGTGCTCGGAATCGCTCAAATTGGCAAGGCGTGTTTGGCTTCGGAATAGAGGTGGCTGGGTGGGAGTGATACAGAGTGACTTGAGTTGTTGTCATTCTAGTGACTTTCCATAAGTGACATGGGAACGGGGACACTGGAGGACTAGGTTTTACCTAAGTACCGATACAGAACACAAGAGCTGTCATAATTTTTAGTCAAGTCAGCCAATCTACAGGAGCCTGGGTAAAAATCTCTCATGGAAAGCCAGCATTCTAACATAGGAACCTGGAGGGGCGCCTGGGTGGCCCAGTCGGTTAAGCGTCCGACTTCGGCTCAGGTCACGATCTCGCGGTCCGTGAGTTCGAGCCCCGCGTCGGGCTCTGTGCTGACAGCTCGGAGCCTGGAGCCTGTTTCAGATTCTGTGTCTCCCTCTCTCTCTGATGCTCCCCCGTTCATGCTCTGTCTCTGTCTCAAAAATAAATAAACATTAAAAAAAAATTTAAAAATAGGAACCTGGGGCACCTGGGTGGCTCAGCCAGTTAAGCGTCCGACTCTTGGTTTCAGCTCGGGTTGTGATCTCACGGTTCGTGAGTTCGAGCCCTGCGTTAGGCTCCGCGCTGGCCGCATGGAGCCTGCCTGGGATTCTCTCTCTCTCCCTCTCTCTCTGCTCCTCCCCCACTCTCTCTCGAAATAAATAAATAAACTTTAATAAAATAGAAACCTCATGGAAGAAGCCAATAGAAAAGGAACATTTCTATCGTATAGCAGATACACTTGGGAGTGTAGTCTTTCTCCTGGTTAAGGAAATAGTGACTTTGTACATCTGGTTCGGGAGACCTAGAAGGATCACACTCCAAGAAAATACTGCTTCACCTGCTGACTACTGCCTGAAAATCCTTTCCTAGTTGAGAAAGCCTTAAATTCCTCAACAATATAGAAAGTGTAATAAGCAGAACCCCCTGCATGGAACAGCAATTATTATAATGCTCATTTCCTGAACTCTTATTGATGGTAAATGCTTATATTCATACTCAAGACTTTCCATGAATGATCTCCTTTAATCCCCGTGGTAGCTGGTCCCTAGGATGAGCCCTCAGTGATCCTGCCTCTATATATACATGCCCTTGTGTGGTGCCCTTCCTTTGAATCTGGGCTGGCTCTGTGCCTCCCATGTAACCAGTAGAATTGGGGGGGGGGCTTGGGGGGGGAGGAAGGCATACTGTGTGGTCTCTGAGGCTAGATCGGGAGGAGCCTCACAGCTCCTGCCTTGGTCTCTTGGAATGGTCATTCTGGGGAAAGTCAATCGCCATATGAGAAATCCAAGTCTCCGGAAGCCATGTTATAAGGAAGCCCAAGCAAGTCACGTGGAGTGGCGGAGGGGACACAGGTGCTGGCCAGCCCTCAGCGATCCCAGCCATATACATTCCAGACATGTGAACCAAGAAGCCATTTCCATGCCAGCTCAACATAGTTTTCAGAGGATTCGGCCCCCAACTGACATGTGATTACAAACGCATGTGAGACCCTAAGTGAAAATTGCCCAGATGAGACCGCTCAACCCACAGAACCATTGAAAATAATAAGTTGGTGTTTTACGCTGCTAAGTTTTGGGATGTCTGTTATTCAGCGACAGATGACTGAAACACTGACTCTCCAAGATTCTGAGTATCACAGCTAATTCTCCAACGTCCATGTCACCCCTTCCTTACCGTGCAATCTGGGGCATTTGGCCCGAGTCTAGGGGTACCCGTGCTCTGACTACGTTAGTGGTTTTCAGAGCGTGATCTGGAGGCTTCCGTGGCACCCCACAACTTGTTAGAAAGGCAAAGTCTCAGGCTCTTCTCTTGACCTACAGAATCAGAAACGCTGACACTGAGGCCCGGTTATCTGTGTTTTTGTAAGTCCTTCCCGCCACCCCGATGTACGCTCAAGTTTGACAACCACTGCATACCAACCATGGTAATCCTGTCCATGCCTTGCTAGTAACTGGTTTACGGAGCCAGGCCTGAGGCACTCAGTGCATAGCATTCCCTTCGTGCCAGTCATTAGCCCGTGGTCAAGGGGGTGGTTTCCTCTGCCCTGGCTGCCACTCTGTGAAGGGAGCCAGGTTTAAGATGCGGCTGACCCCGAGGATGGAACGCAGAGAAGCAGAAAGAACCTTGGGTCCCTGATAGCGGGGTTCAGTCAGCCTGTTGCACCTTTGAACTTTCCATTATTAGGGCGGGGTGGGGTTCAATCGATTTCCTCACTGGTTAAACCCATTTGAGTTGGCTTTCTGGTTACTTGTGGCTAAAAGCACGGTGAGTGTTATGATCTGTGGTTTATGTGGGACAGGCAGGCTGATTTGCAGGAGCTCAGACCCCTAGGAAGCAGAAAAGGCTGGGGTTTGAACCCAGGTCTCTGTGCTGTCAAAGCCCACCCTCATAACGAAGGGCTGAGATTTGCTCTCTTCCCGAGGGGAGAGGTTTCTGGGTTTATTTTTGGTGGGCTGGGGCACTGAGAATACACGAAGGCAGTGGGCGTCTCACAGAAGAAGAGATACCATGGAATGGGGGAAAGGTCCAGGGCGGGTGGGGGGAGGTCGCATAAAAGAGAATTCCTGCCCAATTCGACTCAGGTCTGGTCTGTGCTCGGGTATTTCCTCATGTCCTTAAATTGAATGATGTCCTTTCTCCTCTCCTTTCCCCCAAAACAGATCATCAGGCTATGTTGTTTTGCAAGGAAGACGCTGGGAGAGGGTAAGACAAGCGTTCCTTTGGGGAGCAGGCTGATTGGTCCAAGTAGTTCTATAAACTGCATCCGCCCACATCACGCTACTCCAAAGACAGTTTATAATCACAAAAGGAACAATCTGGAAGATTCCAGTTGTCAACACAGCTCAAATGTAGCAGCAGCAGACCTCGCAGAGAAGACATATGCCGTGACACGGATTTGGGATTTTTACAACCTCGGGGAACCCCAGGCTCTGTGCCCCCTTCGGAGATGCCAACATTTGATGGCGGGGGCGGGGAGGTTCTTGCCTCTATTCCCCTCCACGGTGGTCCCCAATCGCAGGCCAGCTTCATCCACTCCCGCCCCATCCCTGCATCTCCGGGCACCCCCTGCGAGAGCGAGGTGGCTACTTTTAACCTGTAACCCTGAAGCCCAGTTCGGGGCCCTTCCGAGGTACCAGGGTGGCTGCAGCTTGCAAAGGACACTTCCGAGGGAAAACACAAAAGGTGACGATTCTTGCCTCCAACAATCACCCGGGGTTTAAAATACGGGCAGATCCGCCTTGACAAAATTTCCAGCGAATGTTCTCTATGTTTGAAACAGATTGCGCCGGGAAGCAGAGAGCAAGTGTTTAGTGAACACACCGCTGTGTGCACGGCGTCGTTTCATCACTGGGAAAGGACATCGGTTAGGGGACAGTCCTTCCAGGAGCGCTTAGAAACAACTGTAAGTCCACATGTTCACTAAGCAGGAAATGCAGATGAGAAAATGCACCGACTCACAAAACTGTTTCTAGGCATTGGGTGGCGATGCACATAAACCGATTTAATCCTCGTAATGACCCTATGACTTGCGTACTATTATTATCCCTATTTTACTGATAAGGAACCTGAGGCACTGAGAGCTGGGGTCATTTCCCCAAGGTCAAGGGATTCAAACGGAAGCAGCCTGGCTCTGGAGGCTGTGCTTCCAACCTTGACACAGGACGCGAATGGCGAGGAACACAGAGAAAGAAGAATGGGGTCGATCCAGGTGGCTTCCTGGAGGAGGTAAGTTGTCACAAAGAATGATGGAGATTCGGGGCCACATTGGTGGTGAATGAGAATGAGCAAGATTAAAAAAAAAAAAAAAAGACAGTTGGTTCCCCTTCTTGCTAACCCGTCTTACTTTTTTAAAAAATGTTTATTTATTTATTTTGAGAGAGAGAGGCGGAGAGAATCCGAAGCTGACTCTGCAGTGACAGCAGAGAGCCCGATGTGGCCCCGAACTCACAAACTGCGAGATCATGACCTGAGCCGAAGCCGGATACTCAACGGACTGAACCACCCAGGCGCCTCTAACCCTCTTAGTTTTAATGACTCCTTAGTTTTCAGGCCTCCTTCAGGGGGAGGCCTCTTCCCTAACCTTTATCATTCCGCAAGCATCAGGTACCGGGGCCCTGTGTGCCCTGAGCCCCAGGACTCACGTGTTGTAGCCTCAGGGCTGTGGTCTGGGGAGGAAGAGAGTCTCCTAGTTTCCCCTCCTTGTGTTACAGACAAGAGACAGGAGGAGCAGAACGGGACGTCCCGTCTCAGAAGATACTGGAAGTCTGAGAAGACGCGTCACGGCTGGGGAATCTTGACTTGCCTACCTAGGTCGGCATGAGTTCAGAGTCGGGGCGTGGGGAGAGCACCGTGGAGGTCCCGGGGGAGGAATTTTCCCCGGAGCGCGGGGGTCTAGGCTCCCTGGATGGCTAACCCTCTGGGCCTTCCGGCCATTCGTAGCGCCCCCTTCAGGCCCCAGGCTGACTCACTCCCTGGAAGAGAGGCCGGTGCTCAGGATGGGTGGCCTCCGCCCGCCTGGGCTGCCCCAGGCACGACGCTGGCCCCTGGGGATGAGAGGCCAGGAGGCCCGACCCCTCCCTGGGGGTGCCTGCTGTGCGGCCCCGGGGAGACCAACGCACTCACCATGGACAAGCTCGGTTTCTCTCCCTGTGCAGACCAGGAGGCGGCTCTGCCCTTGTAAAACACTTGAACACTTGAAGTAGAGGGGTGCCCGAGGTTAGTTCGTTTTAGTTATCACTGAACCTTAATAAAAAACCTAATTTAGGATTTATCGGTAACCAAAGCATCTTCTTGGGAGACTGATCAGGAGTCATGTGGCACACAGGGAGGGCACCGCAGGAGGACTTGGCCCCCGCGGGGTCCCTGGGTGGTGTCGGGGGGTGGGGGGGGGGGAGAGTGGGAGGAGCTCCAGTAACCAGCCGTGTGACCCACGTGGCAGACTGCACAATTTTCTGGCTTTGGTTCTTCATTCGGAAGTTGAAGGGGTAGAATGGACATGTTTTTTTTTCAAAACCAGTTTCGGGGCGCCTGGGTGGCGCAGTCGGTTAAGCGTCCGACTTCAGCCAGGTCACGATCTCGCGGTCCGTGAGTTCGAGCCCCGCGTCGGGCTCTGTGCTGACAGCTCGGAGCCTGGAGCCTGTTTCGGATTCTGTGTCTCCCTCTCTCTCTGCCCCTCCCCCTGCTCACGCTCTGTCTCTCTCTGTCTCAAAAATAAATAAATGTTAAAAAAAAAAATTAAAAAAATAAAAACCAGTTTCAATGAGCTCAATTTACGGATTTAAAGTGTGTCCTCCGTATATTCACAGAGTTGTGCAGCCATCACCATAATCCATGTTTAGAACATTTGCATCACCCCAAAAAGAAACCTTGTACCCTTTGCGCTCACCCTTTCCACCCCACCCCCACCCCTCGGCCTTAGGTAACTCCCAGTCTAGGTTCTGTCTCTATGGATTTGCTTATTCCGGTGAAATGTCTGTGTGTGTGTGCACACCTTTTATGCTTAAATAACTTTAAAAAAATGTTTATTTTCGAGAGAGACAGAGACACAGTGTGAGCTGGGAAGGGGCAGGGGGGGCGGGGGGCAGAATCCGAAGCAGGCTCCAGGCTCTGAGCTGTCAGCACAGAGCTCCAGGCGAGGCTGGAACTCACCAGCCCTGAGATCATGACCTGAGCCCAAGTCCTTCTTTTGCTTAACAAACGGAGCCACCCAGGCGCCCCTATTCTTAATGTAACTTTTTTAACCCACAAGAAGGTGGGATGAAAAGCCACTGCACCCTTCCCGCGTGCCCCTTCTCCCTCTCATCTCTCTGAGGTCTGAGATCTGAGGCCCCGCTTTGAGAAGAGCAGGAGATACATGGTTTCCATGGAAAGCTGAGAGCAGGCAAGAGGGGTTTTATGCAAATAAAACAGAATTTGGAAAAGAGGCGAATGCTTCCAAGGGCCCTGTCAGGATTTGGGTAGCCCGGCTTTCTGGAAAACTTTTGAAAAGTGGCTGAATATATATATATATATATATATGGTATGTATTATATATTTTATATAATATATATATATTTTCTCACGTAGTGCTACAGATAGATGGTTGACTTGGTTGATTAAGAACGAAATATTCTAGGGGTGCCTGGCTGGCTCAGTCAGGGGAGCGTGCGACTCTTGATCTTGGGGCTGTGGTTTCGAGCTGCACACTGGGTGTAGAGATTACTTAAAAATAAAATCTTAAAATGGGGCTCCTGAGTGGCTCAGTCGGTTGAGCGTCTGACTCTTGATTTCGGCTCAGGTCATGATCTCACGATTTAGGAGTCTGAGCCCCAGGTCGGTTTTGCAGGTGCAAAGCCTGCTTGGGACTCTCTCTTTCCTTATCCACCCCCCCCCCCCGCCATCTCTCTCAAAATAAATAAACTTAAAAAAAAATGAAATACCCTACTTAATGATCCACCAAAAAAAAGGGCATTAAACTAAATAGTAAATAATTATTTAAGGCCTGAACTTTGAATAAATCTAAGGCTTAGACAGTGGCCTTCATGTCAACATCAATCCTTTAATACAAAAACCCCCAAATAAAATGAGGAACATTCACAGTCACTCTGGGATTTATGCGAGGGGCTGGCAGAGTAGAATCCTTCACAGCTTATGCTCATTTCCTTGAAGTTTCTGGATTTCCTGCTATGATCTATGTACGTACCCGCTACAATCTATACCCTAGCTGTTCAAGCGATTATTGTTTTTTGCTAAGACCCCGCATCTTTCTCAATAAATTCATCTGACTCAGGTGCCTGAGTGGCTCAGTCTGTTGAGCGTCCGACTTCGGCTCAGGTCACGATCTCACGGTTCATGGGTCTGAGCCCTACATCGGTCTCTGTGCTGTCAGCGTGGAACCTGCTTCAGATCCTCTGTCCCCTTCTCTCTCTGCCCTTCCCCCGTTCACGTGTGCTCTCTCTCAAAAATAAATAAAACATTGGGGGGCACCTGGGTGGCTCAGTCAGTTATGCGTCCGACTTTGGCTCAGGTCATGATCTCACTGATCATGAGTTCGAGCCCCACGTCGGGCTCTGTGCTGACGGCTCGCAGCTTGGAGCCTGCTTTGGATTCTGTCTCCAGCTCTCTGCCCCTCCCCTGCTGGTGCTCTGTCGCTCTCTCTCCGTCTCTCAAATAGAAACTAAAAAATTTAAAAACAAGAATAAAACATTAAAAACTAAACCTGTCCTGGTATGTGTTGGTGTCTTGGCACTCTGGGGAGATGGCGAGGGAAAGGTATTCCTTTGAGTCAGAACGCTTGGGTCTGAACCTGGAGTCACCACGTCTTAGCTGGGCGCTGGTGGGCACATTACTTCGACGGTCTCTGCCTTGATTTCCTCATCTGTAAAGAGATTATTTCAGCGCTTACTTCATAGGGACGTGATGAAGATTAAACGAGCACGGAAAGACGTTCGAAGTGTGCCTGGAATATGGTAAACAAATGCTCCATAATCATTCCCATTCTCGTTACTGTTCCTGCTGTTACTGTAGAAATGTGGGAACCGTGGCTTGGCAAGCTTAGATGGTTTTCCCAGGAGCATGGCAAGTGGCAAGCTGGGGAGCTGAACCCAGGGCTCCTGACTCATCGCATTAGTGGTTTTGAAATTATCTGCTTAGAAAAACGGGTGTTGAGCAACCACACCATGATCCTCTGCCGCTAAAACAAAACAAAACAAAACAATCATGGGTTTATTCATTGGCAGGAAGAAGTTAATGGACTTCTCTCAACCTTAAACTTTTTCCCTTAGAGTTTTCTTAACCTTTGAGGGCTTGCTACTCTTTGGTCTATTAGCACACCCAGTGCTCATAACCAACGGGAGGCATTCGCATAAATATTAATGGTGAAGACTCGGAAGTTACCGGCCGTGCTCCATTCAACCGCTGTTTGGTTCTCACGCACGCTGACCTTGTTTCTTAATTGCACTCGCACCTCGGAAGCAGACTTTCTGCAGGGGTACCTGTCCAGGGTCCGAGTGAAGGGATTGGATACGCCAGTGATTTGCAGCATCCCACAGAGGACACCACGTTCAGCGGAGAAGGCGATGCCTTCTGGGTCCACCACCCCCTTAACAAGCCTGATGGCCACCAAGCGTGCCATAGCCGACCCTGACTTCTACCGGGTGTCGACTGATTTTCTTACACGTTTCCCTCAAACCTGTGAATTGCAGATCAAGTATATGTGTTTTGAGTTATTCTTAGAGGAGAGAGTCAGAAAAGAAGGAGCCAGAAAGCTGGGAACAGAGGAGGACAAATGGAGTGGGGGACACATGCCTTCGCCATGTGGCGTAAGGCAACCGAGGCAAAAATAAACCTCAGGACGCCAGGGGTCCAATGCCTGTTGGAAGTCTACCCTGATCTTTCTGTTTCTTATTTTAAATTTTTTTTAACATGCAAGGGACTTTTCTTTCTTAAAAAAAAAAAAAAGTTTTTTTTTAATGCTTTTATTTATTTTTGAAACAGAGAGAAAGCAGGAGCTGGGGAGGGACAGAGAGGGAGATAGGTCCTGACGTGGGTTCCGCGCTGACAGCAACGAGCCTGACGTGGGGCTGGAACTCGTGAGCCGCAAGACCATGCCTTGAGCTGAAGTTGGATGTCCAACTGACTGAGCCACTCAAGCGTCCCTCTAATTTTGAGAGAGAGAGAGAGAGAGAGAGAGACAGCAGTGGGGGAGAGGGGCCGAAGGAGAGAGAGAACCTTCAGCAGGCCCCATGCTCAGCACAGAGCCTGATGTGGGGCTTGATCCCATGACCCAGGGGTCATGACCCGAGCCGAAATCAAAAGTCTGACGCTCAACTGACTGAGCCACCCAGGCCCCCCTACCCTGCTCTTTTTAAGGGGAAGGGAGTGGTATCTGGGTTACGCCATGCTTTGCTAAAATAATACCGCAAGGCTGAGGATCTATAACCCTGCAGATTGGGGAAGAGCTTTGAGAAATACGTCTGCGTGTGAATTTGTCCATTTGAAGCGATTATCTCCTTCTCTTTAAGTGTGCAGGCCATGTCACTCGCACGCTTAACCAACGCTGTGAATGCCAAGCCGACAACCACTGCCAGCTTCCTTCTTCCTTGTCCGCCTCCCACCGGAAGGGCTGCAAAGGCGAAAGAAACACTTTTCGCCTTGACTAAAAGGCGAGACACCTATGAGAAGAGCCCTTTTGGAGCTCTCTCTCTTGTTCTGCATGCTGCCACCTGCGGATGTGAGGCCCGGAGCTGTGGCAGCCATATTGTGATCACGTAACCCCAAGGCTGAAGCTGCAGGCCTAACATACAGAGGAAGGGAAGGATGCAAAGATGAGAACAGCTGGATCCTCAAAGGCAACACTGACATACCAACCCAACCCTGAGGATCACCTGTATTTCTAGACTCAATTAAGCTATAAAAGTCATCTGGCATAAGCCACTGTTTGTTTTACGTTACTTGCCGTTGAAAGCACCCGATTGCTACGACGTAAAAAAATAATACTCGTAAGTGCTCTCATGGGTTCGCTGAATACCTTGGTCCCGCAGGTTTCCATCCTTTCTCCGTGAAGTCTCATCACCCTATTTCACAGATACCACAGAGACACCGCCTCTCAGAATGACGTGAGGCTCACACACCACAAACTACTATAAAAAAGAAATAATAAAAAAATGCTTCCGTGTTAGGCACAGACGCTGGCTTTCGTGCAGTAAGGGACACGGTGCCACTCGGCAGCTGTTTCTTCTCTCCTGGGAGGACGGACGTCGTGGGCTCTCAGGTGGCCATGGAAGAACCGTAATATCTTCCAGAGACAGTTAAGTGCCCGAGCTACAACTGGGAGTGCAGCTCCCTGGGCTGATCTTAAGCTTCCAAATCATGAACTGATAGGGGACGGGGAGGATGAAACGGAGAGAAAAATATAAATTAGGACCTTATAAAATACCCAGGCCTCGGGGCAACTGGGTGGCTCAGTCGGTTGAGCGTCTGACTTCCGGTCAGGTCATGATCTTGTGGTGAGTTCGAGCCCCGCGTCGGGCTCTGGGCTGACGGCTCGGAGCCTGGAGCCTGCTTCCGATTCTGTGTCTCCCTCTCTCTGCCCTTTCCCCACTCATGCTCTGTCTCTCTCTGTCTCTCAAAAATGAATAAACATTAAAAAAAACCCAACCCAGCCTCAACTCCTTCCTCCTGAGAGTGCTGGCCTAGAAATAGTTGTGCGCGTACTTGTAACATGTAAGAGGCGACCCAAAGCTGTTGACGTTAAGGTGCAGATGCCCACATCCTTGTGGGTGGCGGTGGCCCCCGCGAAAGCTCCCCAGCCTCCCGCAGTCTGTGACCCTCGCGTGGAAGCTGCGGAATTAGGGTAGACGCCACTGGCTGTACGATGCGTGGCAGCGCTCGGCTGGGGAAAGGCGGAGTCTTCGATTCCAGAAAGAAAGCTGTTTCTGGAAAATGCCATCCTTCGAGGCAACGTTCTTATTTTGGAGGACATCAAAGGCCGGAGGCAAAGCCAAGGCTTTCGTTTTGCGGCACCACGTGCATGTGAGAGCAGGACCAGGTGGATGGACGCCCCCCACCCGCTTTGTAAACACGGAGGCTGAGTCTGCAAATCATTGGAGGCTTTTTAGCAACTTTAAGGCTCATCCTCAAGTCCAGTTTATTTGACTCTCTACCATTGGTAGATTTCTGGTTGGAGACCATGAAAGGTACCTGACATTAATTTCTCAGCTATTTCACTGGTCCGCTTTCCCAAGGTGTCTGCTTTCCTCACATGCAGACGCGGTTACACTGAAGGTCGCCTGCACAGTGACTCGCGAAGAGCTCCCTCTTCCAGAGCTGGGACGCTTGCCCAGCGGGTCTCCAGGGAAGGAGCTGCCCCAAGGAACCACAGCACCCCTCCCTGCACCCTCCTGCTCGGCTGCCACCTTGGCCGCAGGCTTCGGATACGTTCTTCCGGGCTTTGTCCCAGTGGAATGAGCTCTCCAATCACCAAGCCTCGGGGCATGTGCTGGGCCTTTCCGGTTCTTCACCAGGAAGCTGGTCTGAGAGAGTTTTGCCCACCTGGAGAGAAAGGGGAGGTAAGAGGTGCAGAGAGGAGGTCTGATGGCATTGGAGTCTCGCCCCTCCTGAGCTTTGATCCTGTGAGCTAAAAGGGCAGATTCCTTCTTGCTCAGGCTAGCCTGATTTGGATTCCTAACACTCATACTTCTCAAACTTGAGCTTGAAAACCTCATTTCCCCTCAAGTAAAGGGTTTTACACAAGCATGCTGATTCTTTTGAATAATAAAAAAATTTATTTTGTAAATCAAATAAGCACTTCCCAGGTTGTCTATACAAACCCAATCTTGGGGGTACTAGATTTTCTTATAATACACCAACGTTACCCTATACAATTGGAGGGAGTAACAGTTAAAATGCAGTGCACGCACAGGTTGCTCTAGTTCTTCTCCATTCATTGAAAAATCTGAATGAGAAGTAGGCACACAGAAACAATCACATATTTTACTTTAGACAATAAAGATATTATACCCACTCTACAATAAAATGGAATTGAGTGTTTGCTTAAGTGACGAAAAGGTTAATAAATGATTTGGGTTATAATCAGAGGAACGGGAGTGTAAATCTTCAGCAGGACAGGTATTTTCAAAATAGAAGCGCAACGAAAGGCTCGACATTCCCCAACACAGGGAATACAGAAGGAATAGCTTCCGCTTAACACGTTCTTGCTCTAGTGTCAGAAAAGCTGCAAATCTGATACACGTACGTTAAGGCCGAAGTTTCTTAGACGGGGGTTCTAGATTCGTTTGCAAAGGACGGCGACAGGTTCGATGGAGCATGGTGGGGTGGAAGAGAAATGCTGGGCCGGTGCTGACATGGTTAATGCACAGGCAGAGGCGGGGACGGGGAGGAGGCCGAGAGACACAGAAGCGAGGCTCCTGTCACTAAGGGCAGCTACAAAGGGAAGGGCACGAGCTGAGCCGGGGCCAACCCAGGCAGGGACATGTTCGCTGTGGCTCAGGGTGTTTATTTTTAGAGTGTTCCCGAGACAAATTCCAGCGAGATGTCTGGTTTGAGTCAAGCCTTTCTTCTCGAACTTGACTTCTCAACTGAGGTCCTTGGCGTACTTGAGGGAAAAAAATGAATACATTCGGATTTGGTTCTGTTAGAGACGAAGCTGGAAAACCGGCCGAAGGGGTAAGAACGGCCCCGAGACCAAACTGCTGTTTCCTGGAAAGAACCGTAGAGACAGGCAGGTTTTGCTTACTAATGGAGCAGGAAAGGAGTCGATTTGGAGTTTAGGTTCTTAAAAAACAAAAAACAAAAAACCAGGGCAGGCGGGAGGAGGAGGTGGGAACGCAGAGGCAGCCTCGAAGGAGACGGAGCCTGTCCATTCGATGCCCTGCCTTGGGCACGCGTAGCTCAGGCACCTGTACCCACAGGGGCGTGTTGGCAGCTCTCAGCTCTGGTTAACTAACTCCCCAGGGCCCGGACACGAGCTCCCTGCAAGTTGGGCCGGGCATCCTCCCCCTTCCTGAGATTAGAAATTAGGCGAAGGCCTAAATCCCCAAGTGATCTGAATCCCTCTGAGCCAGGCTAGTTCAGGGAACGGTCACGCTGCTCTCAGAAGCCTGGGCCAGCCAGCAGCGGGGAGGGCATGCTCGTATTTCTGGCCCATATGCTCTTCCCATAGAAGACCTCTGACCAAAGAGAACACGGTCCCGAACCCCTGTAACCTCCACGGACGCACGCAACCCGAGCCACCCAAAGGCGAGTCCGTTGTTCCCAAGGTTGCGGGGATGGGGCGGCTGTCCTGTGCTGCAAACGACGCCAGAGCACAATCCAAGGCCCCGGATCCAGGGCCTGACGCAGCCCACTACTGCAAACCGCGGGGATGGCACCTGGGGTACTTTCTGGCAGATGAAAGAGTGTCACCCCACTGAGTGCCACTTAAAAACATATTTTACCGGGAAGTAAGGTCACCTCACTTGTTTTTAACCTACACGAGTCACTGTTTGCTCTGAAACCTAACTGCCTACAGTGCTTGTGCCTCTTGGGGATTCTCTTAATTCTGGAGGAGTGTCTGCGCTCCAGGCCCTCTCTCCAAGTTCTTATTCACGAAAGTTGTATCCACATTAAGCAGTGGCAAACGTGGTCTTAATGGGATGTCACTTACTTAAATCTTTAATAATTAAGGCAATTGCTAAATGTGCAGTATTTTCTGGGGCTCCGTCCCTGAAAGGGGAAGAACGTACTGCCACAGTCGTTTATGGAGCACTTGAGAGAATTCTGGATCAAGTTGAAAACGATTACATTACACTCACTTTGAAACCGATACCACCAATGCCAAAGTACTTGATTTTCATGCTTATTTGGAGTGCAGAATCTCTGTGCTAAACCTATGTTTTGAAAAAAGACAACGATTTACACTTCCGGAAGTTTCAAAATGACATCCAAAGGACAAAGGTAATTTGTCTGCCAACAGTGACGGTGGGTGATTTATTCCACCCGTTTGAGCGACACTTGTCTTCTCCACCGTACCAGGTCGTGTGCACACGCGTGTGGAGAGAGATGGAAAACATGGTCTCCGTGTCCTCCTTTTAAAAATGCTTCTCCTCTCCCACATCAGTCATTCAAATAACATGAGAACGTGCTTCTCTAAAAGGACCCTGTCGGTATCTAGGCATTTATTTGTTTTAAAAACCAGAGGTAAGGTAGGTATAAGAAAGTCTTGAACAACCAAAGGAATAGACCCAGGTTTGGACGATGAGCTAGCATGACGGTTCTCTAACTTCCAAGCATATTCATTAAAGGAAGACTTGTGTAAAAAGTGCATCCACTATCTAAAGATCTAGATACTGCTACAGAAGGAAAACTGAGTGGTTCTCTTGCATGCAAAGCAGATGAAGACCAGAAGGAAGGAGACCCTGTTGCACAAACTAGACTTCCATGCCGAGAATTAGCGCGTTTTCTAGGTAGGCAATGCCACAAATGGGAGTTACCTTACGGTTCTCACATCATGGAGACTTAAGTGAGAGGGTGGGAGAGAAACCTAGCACTCTGGGAGGTAAAAGAGAGTCCCCAGTACCATTACAAAACTTCGTTAGGCAACAAGATTTTCTAGCTGGAAGGCACGTAAAAAATAACCATGACAATAACAAAGACAATGGAAATGAAGAGGAAAAAAATCTGCTTTGGGTGGACAGGAGAGGGGAATCATTAAGACCCCAAACAACTGGGCCTGAAACACAGTTACCCTAATGTGGGGACTGGCTGATGGGAAGGACCGGGTCCTCAGGTAAAGAGGATTTGGTGCTCTTGGTTCAGTTTCGGTGATTCTTCAGCACTTAGTGAAGACGCTGAGACCCCCACGTCCTCTGACAAAAGATTTAAAATTGTGGAGAATTATGCAAATATTTACTGTTGATATGTCCCACAGGTTAGACCAAGTTCACTGGTCCAGCTGAGCGGGGTCTCCCACACTTTGTCCACCACCGCTCAGCGTTACAAAGCCAACTAGACAGAAAAGACGAAAGGAACAATTATGAAATTCTTGACTCCTTTCCTTGGTCATATGTCCATAATCTGCATAAAATAAATAATACATGTTAAATCGAAACCAGGGTTAAAATCTGGAAATGGGGGAGGGGGCGGGGAAGGACAGCAGTCTGGTTTTCTTAAGGCAGAACGATAAGGATTTCTTTAAACAGATACTTTATTACATCCACAGGCGATAAAATCCCAGAGCTACTGTTAGGCACGTAAATACAGACCCTGTAAGAAAAAAAAAAAAAAATCGAGCATAGTATTAGTTAACAGTTACTTAAGGAACAACTTTTCATTAAGAAAACACAGCTGTTTATCCACCTACCCACCAAGCAAAACAATGAACAAACGCAAGAAACTCAGATCGTCTGCTAATGTGCCATATTCCACGAGACACCTGCCCACGACAACATTCCACTACTTGGGGCACCAGGGTGGCTCAGGCACTTGAGTGTCTGCCTTTGGCTCGGGTCAGGATCTCATGGTTCATGAGTTTGAGCCCCACATTGGGATCGCTCCTGTCAGTGTGGACCCTGCTTTGGCTCCTCTGTGCCCCCCCCCCCTTTCTCTGCCTCTCCCCTCCTTGCACGCTCTCAAAAATAAATATAAAAATGTTAAACAAAAAATAAAAAAAACCCTCCACTCCTTCAAATCATCATCTTCAAAGTACAAATTATCCAATATTCAACAAAACTTTTTAATGAAAGCTGAGAATCACCGAAATTCTGTGGTCACAAAATACATGTATATTACAGGGACACACCCTTTAAACCTTCATGAACAAAATTCCACTTCTAAATGCTTTAGCAACTTGAAATACTGATTAATCCAAAACGTTAAATAGGAGTTGCAACGGATGGCTAATTATATTCACACGTGAGTCTTCATTTCCTCTTCGGGCTCAAAAATTACAAAACCAAAATAGCTCCTCACAGGGAGTGGGACCAACTGAAGCAGAGAGATCACAGTTCAAAAGCCTTTTACTCCATCCATAAAATGTTCTATCTTGAATTTCACTAAACAAGTTTTCAAGTAAGTAACGACTGTTCAATGAGAGTAACTTAGAAAATTTAAGATTCTGACCATCGTAAAGCACGTCGCTATGCTACTAAGGGGAAAAAAGGCGAATTACGGTATGATGATCCATCTATTAGAAATTGTAAGGTGCCTTCTAATTTCAGAGACGTTAAAATGTGAAAAAAATGTGTTAGAATCAACAAAGTGCGCATCTTTGACTTATTTTCTAAATTCTATGTATTTTCAGCTGTTCTGAACGACTTCGGCACAAAATAGCTTACCTGCTAAATATTTAATGTTATCAAGCTTGTGCGACTCCAGCATGGTTTTGAGGCCAGCGACCTCAGTGTCTATCTTCCTGTCGGTCTGGGTGACAGCCCGATCTTGCTGGGCATGCTTTTAAAACAGAGAGAGTCACAGCATTAAACCAGCTGGGATACCTCTGTCCCCATGGCTCCCTCCTAAGGACCCTCCCCAGCAGGGTGCAGTCGGAGAAAAAGCTGGGGTAAGATTGAGGAGACCTGGGCTTTGGTCTCTGTTCTTCTATCCTCACACTATGTGCACTGATCAGGGCCTTTAATATTCCTGTTACTTTATTGTAAGAATACAGTATACAATACATACAACACACAGAATATGTACTGACTACTGATGTTACTGGGAAGGTTTCCGGTCAACAGGAGGCTATTGGTGGTGAAGTGCTCGGGGAGTCACAAGTTATATGCAGAGTTCTGATGCATGGGAGGGTCCCTAATCTCCCTATCGTTCAAGGATCACTTGTAGTTCCTTATGGCTAACAATTCAGGGAATGAGTAAGGAAATAAATGCCTGGATGAGTAGAAAATATTCTGGAGGAATATTCTATTCTCTGATGGAAGTGTCTTGTGAGTTTCAGAGGTCCCAAGTAACATAGGAGGGGAAAAAAAGTAATGCGTGCCCTAAGTTCAAAAACAAAATAAAAAATAAAAAATCTCCATTCCTTATTCTTCAGTCACTGAGACTTAAACTTCCATTAAGATAATCAAACATTCTATTAAGTGCAAAAAAAAAAAAAAAAAAAATCCCCAGGATGCTCCAATTCTGGGTGCATACCCCAAAAACTGAAAGCAGGGACTCCAACAGGTACGTGTCCAACCACGTTCATAGCGGCATTATTCACGATGGCCAAAGGACGGCAGCAACCCAAGTGTCCACTGACAGGATAATGCAAACGTGGCACGTCCATATAATGGGGTATTATTCAGCCTTACAAAGGAGGGCAATTCTGACACGTGCTACAACACGGATGAACTTAAGGGCACTGTGCTGAGTGAAATAAGCCAGCCAGTCACAAAAGGACAAACACCGTATGACTCCACTTCCATGAGGTCCCCAGAGTAGTCAAACCCATAGAGACAGAGAGTAGAACAGGGGAGAAGGGAATGGCGACCTAGCGTGTAGCAGGTGGTTTCAGTTCTACAGGTGGTCAAGAGTTCTGCAGATGGACGGCAGTGATGGTTGTGTCATGATGTGGATGTACCTAATGCCATCGAACTGTTCACTTAGAAGTGGTTCAGGTGGCGATTTCATGTGTACTGAAAAGAAAACCCCTAGGACGCTGAGCCTGCGTGCATCCTCCCTATGACACATCACGAATGACAGTAACCATGCGTGGGATGAAGCAAAGGTGGACACAACCATCAAGGAAAGTCAGTCTCATGTCTTACCAATGCCACCATTTCTGTCCTCATTTCCAGCAGCTTCCTTTCATTCAACGAATACTGAAACAAACATGTAACCCAGATCAGATTCTGATTTATTCCTTTCTCCCTTTCCTCCTTCTGCATTCTCCGTACTTCCAAGAACACAGAACACTAGAGATCACCTCTGCTGCTAGCCCCGCTCCTGTAGATGCGTTTGCTCAACTTTCTGATTTCTAGCCACTCACTGCTCCAGTATCTGGATTCCTTTCATCACCCTGTCACCCCCTACCTCTCTCCCCTGCTCCTGTGCTCGCTTCGCTGTGATGTCATTAGGCCCCTCCCACTAGGGGACCAATCTGCATGGCTGCTGAGTCAGATGCCTTTTGGTTGTGAGAGGGTTGAAAAAAGTGGGGAAGGATGTAGTTTGGGAGCTATCCCTTCACAATTACAAAATTGGTCACTAGCTGAGGCTTAGACAAAGATAGGAATTTTATAAAGTTGGGGGAAAAACAGTTTCAAAGAATATTATTCTGTGACGCACATGTTGCCTAAAGATACAATTTAAGTACATCGATACAAGAAATGCACAAACCATCACATGTTGGTTTTAATTACACAACAACCCACTTGGGTGTTGTCACAATCCAGTGTTAATAAAGGAACAGACTAGCACTACCCAGAATCAAAATGGTATCTTGCCTTTGGCTATTAATGCTTATGCAAAGATTTAGTGCAATTTTGTTGTCATTGAGACCAAATTCAGACATACCACCTTAGCAATGGGCATTAGGATTTAACTGAGTTAACGAAAACCTATAATTTAAGTGAAAAATTAGCTTTTAATTCGTCACTAAATTAACATTGTTATAGGAGAGAAAATCAATGCTCTAGTATCTAGAAACGTTCTAGCTATAAAATGTTCCCCGGGCAATACCAGGGGGATAGAGTATAAAAACAGTGATGCCCAGAAATGAAAAAAAAAAAAAAAAACCGACAAAACCCAAAACCCCAAATCAAGGAATAGCCTAGGACCAAAGACTGCTCATCGCCTCTTTGTATGTCAAGGTTTCAGAAAAGGAAAGAGCTATGCATCAAATCACCACAAGAGGGCAGGGTGGACTGGATCTTTCTGCAAACCTTGGGCTCCAGTCTTCCCTAAGTCAGTCTCGACTAAACAGAAAAGAAAAGCCTAAATCTTGACATGGCCATGGATTTTAGAATAACCTCTATGGGATTCCATCTTCCTGCACCCCAAAGCAGTTTATAGGCTGTACTGCTTTTGAAACTGGCTGGAAGTGCCACCAGTTATATCTTTGAATCAGCATTATAACTTTAATTTTATTACTATTATTTTTTAAGTAGGCTCCACGCCCAATGTGGGGCTTAAACTCATGACCTTGAGATTAAGGGTCGCATGCTCTACTGAGTCAGCCAGGCGCCCCAGAATGATAACTTTATTAAACGAGGAAAGGGAGGGTCAAATAACTCTTCCCCAATGCACACTGAATCCACGCCAGCTGCGAAACAGTATATACGGTTGTCCTGCATTTCAGAGTCTTCTAAGTTAAGGATTACTGAGAACCACTTCTCAGCTGGGCTAATAAATCACATAAATTCACTGCCTTTAGCCCATGTTTACCGATCCCATACCTTCCCATCTCCTAGATGTATTTCTTCCCCACCTGGTTAGCTATGGGCTAAATCAAGTGCATTCAGATTTTCTGCTAGGTACATAACCCATAGGGACAAATGTAATTAAAAGAGTTTCTCTTCTTCTAGAGACTAATTGTATGCTAATGATTGCCAACTATTTTAGCGGGAGGAGGTGATTTAATCTTCATGGTTGAGACGTGTTTTTTAAGACAAGAAAGACAAGTGACATGGGCCTAATAATTACTTTGGACAACAAGGCTCAGCTCAACTCTTGAAATCCAGACACAGTTCTAAAATAAAGTTAAGTACCTATTTGCATTTGAGTACTGGCTTCATTTAGCATCGCAGCACATTTTGGTTACAGACTGTGAAAAACACGAAGTCAATGGACAAATGTGCATACTCAGTTTCTACAGGTGTATCCAGTTCTGTTTGTGAAAAATGCTTTGCACCCCATATTTCTCATTATCCTAAGAATGAAGACGCTATCTAACTACCGCGATCAAATTGAAATAAAGCCTGAAGAAGATGGATGGCTTAAAAATCGCCAGAGGCAACTCAAAGTGTATCTTTATTAGAACATATTCACTGAAGCATTACGTACAATCACTGAGACATGGAAGAGGTAAGTGTCCGCTGATGGGTGAATGAAGAAAATGTGGTGCATATGGGGTACCTGGGTGGCTCAGTTGGTTGAACATCTGACTTTGGCTCAGGTCATGATCTCACAGTTCGCGGGTTCAAGCCCCACGTCAGGCTCTGTGTTGACAGCTTGGAGCCTGGAGCCTGCTTCAGATTCTGTCTTCCTCTTTTTCTCTCTGCTCCTCCCCCACCTGTGCAATCTCTCTCTCTCAAAAATAAACATCAAAAAAAAGAAAAAAAGAAAATGTGGGGTGTGTGTGTACGTATATACGTGTGTGTATGAAATATTACTCAGCCATAAAAAGAAGGAAATCCCGCCGTTGGGAACAACATGGATGGACCTCGGGTGATTAAATAAGAGAAAGACAAATACTGTATGATCTCTCTTACATGTGGAATCTAAAAAACTGCCCCCAAACCAAAAAGAAACCCCTCAAAACCTGAGCTAACAGATACAGAGACCAGATTAGTGGCTGCCACAGGTGGGAGCTGCAGGGTGGGTGAAATGGGTCAAAAGGTACAGACTTACAGTCGTAAACACTGTAAGTCCTGGGATGTAATGTAAGGCATGGTGACTACAGGTAATTGTACTATATTGTATATTTCAAAGTCGCTAAGAGAACAGATCGTAAAAGTTCTCATGGCAAGAAAAAAATTTTGTAACAATGTATGGTGAGAGATGGTGACTAGATTCACAGTGGTGATGGTTTTGCAATGTATAAAAATATGAAATCATTATCTTGTATGCCTGAAATGAATATAATGCTGTATATGTCGATTATAATATAATAAACTTTTCAAAAAGTATTACTGTGAAAGTTCTGAGGGGGGAAAAAGTACTTATCTGCATCGTGTTTGAAAAAAGCAAAGGCAGCAGAACTGCATTTCCAGTTTTCTTGGGTCCCCGTATGTGATCCCACAAATTGCTGTATGAGTGCTAGTCGGCTTACTTACTCTAGTATCTTTTTTGTAACAAATGTATACAACTACTTTTCCTAATTAAAAGTTTCAATTTAACGTAACTTAAAGAATCGTTTAGAATTTGCATTTCAAAACTATGCAATAAAGTCATTAAGATGTCTTTATTAAAAAAAAAAAAAAGACTATGCTTTGGATTCTGCATCTCCCTCTCTGTCTCTCTCAAAAATACATAAACTTAAAAAAAAAAAAGCTTACATGGAAATATTTTTTTAATCCTGAATTTCAGTGTAGAATTTGATATTAATAATTTAATATTCAAGACAGATCATCAACTTAACTTTTGAGAAATCAGGACCCGTGGAGGTTTAAGTCAGATTAAATAGAGCGAGATTGAGTTTGGTTTCTTTGGTAACATCTAAGTAACACATAATTTAGTCTCTCTGAAATAAGATTCAAACTTGATTTGACCAAGATTTTAATCAAAAAAAAATTTTTTTTTGAGATTTTTTTAAAGATTTTGAGTAATCTCTACACACAATGTGGGGCCTGGACTCGTGTCCCTGAGATCAAGAGTCACAGGCTCTACGGACTGAGCTAGCCAGGCATCCCTCCAAAATTTGCATTTTAATGCCATTTTGGAAAGCATCAAATTTAAGCTGTAAGCCAAAAACAGAATTAAAGCGAAAACTGCCTACCAACAATACCTGGGTAAGTGTGTGACAGCACTGCTGAGCTGTAAATAAACTCAGACCTGACCAAGTACGCATCCTGCGGAGAAATGAATTCGCACTCGGTTTTTAAAGAAAGGACATACCAGTTCCTTCACTCTGCTCTTTTCTAGATTGAACTCTAGTTTGGTATCTGTCCGGACCTTGACCACTTCATCCTAGGAGGAGGGCAAAGAAAGAAAGAAAGAAGTCCACAGTGAGAAAGGGGAACCTTGGGGTGCGAAGCCTAGAATGGTGACCCTGCTGGTTCTCTCCTGAGCCAACGGCTGAGGCACGGGGCGGGGCCAGGGGCTCTCAGAGATACGGAGACAGGAGGACCGTCCCTGGCCAAGCCATGGCTGCACTCAGCCCTGTCTTGGGAGTCCCCAGTCGTATACACAAACAATCCCCTTTAATGCTCAAGTCAGTCCAGGGGGGGTCACTGTCGCCTTTAACCTCAAGATTCCCAGTGTAATCTCTTTACAGAATTCGTGGCAAAAGTCATTCCCCGGACCACTCTGGAAAGCAGAGTTGGGCTCAAAGAAGGAAAATACTAAATTCTGGTTTAAATAAAGCCTTCTTTCTGACACTCACCAGAACCTTTTCTTCCTTAACATCCATGTCCTTTCCACTTAAAAAAGAAAAAAATCAAACAGCTGGCACAGTAAGCATTTAAAACCACAGGTAATTCTCCAAGGCCAGTCTCTTCTAAGAGAATCTAGAGGTTCCAAGTGGCTACCTAAGAATTTTTTAACCTAAAAATGACTTAATTCATCCGATTCATCCTAGAACACAATTTTCTTAACGAATTTGGTTACAGACATCGCTAACTTATTCCGTGACTATGTTCTTAGCTAAATCTTCCAATGTGTACTTCTGAGACATATTACACAAATAATTAACATAGAATTAAAGGGCTTCTGACATTATATTTATTACTACGTTTATGTAAGTGCAAACAAGAAAGCAGGAGTGAGGATCTTACCATTACTTGTTGTTTTAACCGATGTAGTTCGAGGTTTATTTTCTAAAAACACATTAAAAAAAAAAAAAGTCAAGGGTACGCTTAGAAGGTTAGAAAAAAAATACACAAAACTTGGTAATACACACATCAGGACACGTATGTGCATGAGTTTTCCTGATTCTTTTCTCATTGAACACGAACCTCGCCGCATTCAGAATGAAATGTGACCCGAACAGCCCCCGCAGCAGAAATCTGTCAGGCCAGGAGGGTAAGACCACGCGTGTGCCTATCTTGAGATCAGTTTTAATTCATTTTGAAAGTTACATAAAATCAGTAATGCAATTGTTTTCAACATACATGTTTGCCTCCAGAGGCCCTGCTTTCTTTAATACCTCCTTCAACTTTGAACAAATTCTGCCTTCAGACAAGCTGATTTCAAGGACAAGTGTGAGAGTTTCAAACTTTACCATTTTCTAGCAAAAGAAGGAATCTTTTGCTAGAAGGCTTCTTACAAGACTAGGATGAACCGGTAATAAATGGACTTCCTCTACGGAACTCTAACGAGGACTGAAAACAAAAGGAAGGATGCAAACACAGCACGGGCTGCACTTTACAAACCACGGGATTCTTTATAGCACCACTTGGTCAGGAGAACCCAAATTTGGAAACAATTTTAATATGCACTTGACCCTTGAACAACGCAGGTGTTAGGGGCACTGACCCACACACAGTTAAAAATCTGCATATAACTTCTGACTCCCCCAAAACTTAACTAATAGCCTACTGTTGACTGGAAGCCTTACCAATAACAGGACACATATTTTGCACGTTATATGTATTATATACTATCTTCTTACAATAAAGTAAGCCACTGAAAAGGTAATGTTATTAAAAATCTTTTAATGTTTATTTTTGAGAGAGAGAGAAAGAGATAAAGAGAGAAAGAGAGAAAGAGAGAGAGAGAGAGAGAGAGAGAGGGAGAAACAGTGTGAGCAGGGGGAGGGGCAGAGAGAGAGGGAGACACAGAATTGGAAGCAGGCTCCAGGCTCTGAGCCATCAGCACAGAGCCCGACATGGGGCTCACACTCACAAGCCGTGAGATCATGACCTGAGCTGAAGTCGGAAGTTGAACAGACTGAGCCCCCCAGGTGCCCCAGAACAGGAAATGTTGTAAAGAAAATCCTAAGGAAGAGGATACACATTCACTGAACTGTATAAGTGGACCTCTTCAGTTCCAACCCACGTTGTTCAGGGGTCAATCTCCTGTATGTCACAGGAAAATAATGTGGCACATTCACATGACCCTACAGACAGTGGACAAGAGCAAAATCTGCTGCTGCAAGCCACAATGGATGCTTCCCCCAGATGAGGTTCTGGAAAAGGCAAAACTGGCCAACGGTGCCACAGGCCAGGCTAGTGGTTTCCTAGCAGGGTGGGGGTCAGCAGATTTCTGGGGTCCCAGTAACATTCGACTTCTCGACCTGACTGGTAGCGGGCACCTGGTGAAGACACGTCTATCGTGCACTTTGTCTCTGTGTGTTGGGTCTCAACGTCTCGATACTATTTTGTAAGGATGAGGGGCTCTTCAGTGTTACCTCATTTTCTGCTCTGAGGGCTGAAAATTCACTCTTCTCCAAAATAACCATATCTTTTTTCACATTAGCAATCTGAGACATGATTTGCTGAACAGTGATCTCCTAGGAAGAGAGAAACAAAACATATCAATAACCTGGGCGGGCCTGGGACGTCCGCCTCCTACCTGGTATCATCTTTGCGAGAAACCAGAAGAACGCGGACGTGAGAAAAGAAGCGCAGCGAGGCCATGCTCTATTAATGAGGAAAGGAAAACGGTAAAGACCAAGTCCAGTATCATCATCAAGCGTGCCACGGTTAGAAGGGTGGCAGTCTGAGGGCCAGCGGCTCACGAACACGCCGCCACAGTGCTGGCCAGATCGCCCTTTGTTGCGTATGGTTGGTGGACTGCCACAGTCTGTTTTCAAGCATAGTGAGTTTTCCAGCACGATTCTACAACAGTGGACAAAAGAGCTTCAAATAAATATTTTTTATGCCACTGGAATCATTCGCCTCTCAACTACTGGTTAAAAGTACCATATGCTTTTCAGAGGTGCCTGGGTGGCTCAGTCGGTTAAGCATCTGACTTCAGCTCAGGTCCTGATCTCATAGTCCGTGAGTTTGAGCCCCCGCGTCAGGCTCTGTGCTGACACCTCGGAGCCTGGAGCCTGCTTCCGATTCTGTGTCTCCCTCTCTCTCTGCCCTTCCCCTGCTTGTGCTCTGTCTCTCTCTCTCTCAAAATAATAAACATTAAAAAAAGAAATTTAAAAAAAAGTACCATATGCTTTTCAATAGAATATTATCCAAAAATATGTATCACAAATAACATCCCAGCTTCAGACTTTAAATTTGCTACAGTGCCCCAACTAACCTGCTGCATCTTGGTGACCATATCCTTGTAGACGATATCCATATTGGCATCGGTGATCTTGACCAACGCAGAGACAGTGATTTCTGCTTGCTGGGTGGTAAACCCTAAGCGAACACACACAGACAGTCACACTCTGGAGACTCCGTTTGTCACAAAACAAAACAAAACAAAACCCAGAAAAAAACCCTTCACAGAAAGGGAGACAATGCAAAGAAAGGGAGAAAGTGAATTCAGAAAGCCCAGTGTGGCAGGAGGTGAAGAGACCAGAGTCTGTGATGTGTCTGTCACTCTGGACAAGCATGACACATTGGAGTCTATTTCCCCAAGTAAGATAAAGGGTTGGGCTGGTGTCCTCTAACATCCCACCCAGCTGTCAAAAATCATGTTTCCAGAGAATGTCTCATGACAAAGAGGAAGCCTGAAGTGTGGGGTCAAGGGAAGGAAAGCAAGACTCAAAATTACAGATGCAGTTTACTGCTTTTGTAATTTAACAAAGACCCTAGGTAATTTTTCTTTTTCTCTGTGTGGTCTACATTTTCTAGAATGACATGTCTTCCCGAATTCTAAAATGTACATGTTAGTAAAGAATAATTTACCTAAGTAGGAAAGTTCAATTGTTTTATAACCTGCATAAATCTGTCAAATCACCGACCATATAAAGATAACTAGTAATTCAGCTGTTAATTTATTTGATGTTAAAAAGACAAAATCATTTTTTTTATGTTTCCTCTACAGGTCTCTTGGGTTACTTGTGGAGAGGGGGCCAGGTGCTACTCAGTAAATGATACTGAATTAAATTATATAAACATCCAACTCAGCAGTGTCACTGTTTCCAATAACTGTAGACGGTAATTTACATTTCACATTGGAAATCCTAATAAAAATGTTTAAAACCAAGTCCCTGGAAAGTAATTTTTTTTCTATTAAACACTTCCAGCCATAAGAACTACGGAAGAATCTACTGATTATTGTAATTAAAGGCACTTTGAATAAAGTTATAACTGATACAATTTGGATCAGACGAAGCATGGGAGTAAAATTTTTAAAAACCAAAGGCAAAGACTTGAAAGAAACAAAAAAGGACCTCCAAAGACCTACTCCCTTCACTTTACTCGAAATCCTTAAATTTTCAACACGTGGGTCATGTACATTTAGAAAAATCATCTAAAAGGTTACCCACCAAAATGTTAATGCTGTTTAGCTCTGGGGTATTGGGATTCAAGAGTTTTTTTGTTGTTTCTTTTCTGCCTTCCCCATTTTTTGAAAATGAGTCTTGCAAGTTTTGAAACTTTATGACAGTTTCCCAGTTAAATATAATTAGTTTGGCAGCGATGAGTAAAAGAGAAAGAGAAACCGGAGAAGAACTTATGCTGATGATCAACTCCACAACCTTATAATTTATAGCCAGCTGTGGGAGGAGAAAGGGATAAGAAAAAGTAGAAGTTAGGCCTAAAAACCTGCCAGGTTACCAGGTACAAATCAATGTTTTGTGAGGAGGACAGACCAATACACGATCAGGGTCAGGGAAGCTGCAAGACGGACGGAACTTCTCTCAAGCAGGAGACACAGCCGAGGAGAAGAGGACAGAGGGTGGGGTGTTCCTGGACGGGTCCTTCTGGGCCTCACCCTACGGCATCGGGGACCCATATCGCTCCTCTAAGAGGCCTCGCGCCCTACACTGCAGTGGGTTCCTCCCAACACCGGTCTTGAGAGATGCAAACACTCAGGGGTCAAGGTTTGAAAACAAGAAAAGCAGGAAGTACATCCATCGGAATAAGACACTTTAAACATGAACAATTTTTATTTATCAAAACTAACTAAATCGACTTGTATGCGGGGGGAGGGGAAGTAAACCGCACCTGTTAGCGGGACGTTGCTCTGAGGCCATCTCGAGGCCACTGCAGCTACCCTGCCACTTAGCAAAATTTGTGACGCTTCCTCACCAACCCCACGCACCTGCGTGGAGCGAAACCTCCCCATTATCTTGAACGTGTCTTTTTACGTTGGGTTACTTTCAATGCAAGAACACGAGGTCCATCCAAAAAAGGAAAAAGTAGGAAGACTTCTGCTTATCAAGACAATTCTTATGCCTCTCTTCTCACTTATGCTCTTCTTTTTCAAATTCTGAGCTGAAAGACAGTTTGGTGAAAGAAAGGCCTAACGTTTCAACTCTGAGAAGCAAAGTGGTGAAAATTATGATACAGTGCTTGACCGTTTCTCCAAAGTGCGTTCAAGTACATGGTATTTCCTTTAATTCTCAAAAAAGATCTTCGGAATTCTTATTGTGCTGACGCTACCGATGAGATGAAGAGATGGAAACTGGGAAGAATGACAGAGCTGCCTGGCTGTGCAGCGGGGCCCCGGGCAGAGCTTGAACCCAGAACTTCTAACTCCCCTGCCCCAGCACGGCAGAACTCACACCATCGCGTGTCCTGGGCAAGTGAAGCACAGGGTAGCCCGGACAAACAGCCACACAGTGTAGTAAAGGGTCACAGTACAGAGAATGAGAATTGGTGTGTCCGTCTAGATGAGACAAAAAGAGAATGTGGGGCGCCTGTGTGGCTCAGTTAGTTAAGTGTCAGACTGCAGCCCAGGTCACGATCTCATGGTTTGTGAGTTCGAACCCCATGTCAGGCTCACAGCTGTCAGCACAGGGCCTGGAGCCCGCTTCAGATCCTCTGTCCCCACTCTCTCTCTGACCCTCCTCCACTTACACACTCTCTCTCTCTCAAAAATAAACATTTAAAAAATAATAAAACATAAATAAAAGAGATGTTACCTATGTACTGAAGGCACTTTCAGTAAATGTCATATATGTTAGAGCTACCTTTCATGTTAATGAACAGCAAGAAGGGAAAATATTAGACTACTTAAAAACACCACAAGTTAGAATTATTAGCAATTGCTGCTCAGGAAAATTTTAATTTCATAAAAGTCTTCAAAGCACACATCATGCACAGTAATAAAGCTACCCCTTCTATGCTACAGACAGCTGTCACAGGAACCATTCCTGACTTTTGCTAACTTGTGTCTAAATTTTTATCTAGAACGCTGTACTTCTAGAATGATGTTATAAAAAATACACTTCTTGGGGCGCCTGGGTGGCTCGGTCAGTTAAGCATCCAACTTCGGCTCAGGTCACGATCTCGCAGTTTGTGAGTTTGAGCCCTGTGTCGGGCTCTGTGCTGACAGCTCAGAGCCTGGAGCCTGCTTCGGATTCTGGGTCTCCCTTTCTCTCTGTCCCTCCCCTGCTCACACTGTCTCTCTGTCTCTCTGTCTCTCTCTCTCTCTCACACAAATAAATAAACATTAAAATAATTTTTTTATTTTTTTTTTTATTTTTTTTTTTTTCAACGTTTATTTATTTTTGGGACAGAGAGAGACAGAGCATGAACGGGGGAGGGGCAGAGAGAGAGGGAGACACAGAATCGGAAACAGGCTCCAGGCTCCGAGCCATCAGCCCAGAGCCTGACGCGGGGCTCGAACTCACGGACCGCGAGATCGTGACCTGGCTGAAGTCGGACGCTTAACCGACTGTGCCACCCAGGCGCCCCTAAAATAATTTTTTTAAAATGCACTTCTCTCAGACAGAGAGAAAATGGGTGGGAAAAGTCTCAACTGTACCAATGAAGTGAAAATGTCCTTAAGCAAAAAATAAGAACTTAAAAAACACAGAGTGACCAAAAGATTACCTGTAGACTTAAAGTCAAAGAATAATATGAGAAATTAGATAAGATCATGAGAAGTCGTATTTTACAGCGTTTTTTTTTTCTGTGGCATTGAGCTTGGCACAAAAGGATTACCATTTTCTTCGAGTAAACACACTAAGGCATGGGTGTCAAAGTAGAGCTTCCTGTTCCCACAAGAGGTGAACTCCCTCCTTTTGTGCTCCACATCTCTCCTGTGTTCCAGCTGCAGGCTTCCAGCAGACAGGCTTAGTTCTAGAAAGGACAGGACAATAAAGCTCAAAACAGGACCTGGTGGTAAAGGAAAGCCATGAAAGAACATGGCATACCTCAAAAGCCTACCCGTTTTTTTTTACGTTTATTTTTTAAAAGTAATCTTTACACCTAAAGTGGGGCTCAAACCCACAACCCCAAGATCAAGAGTCGCGCACTCTTCTGAATGAGCCAGCCAGGCACCCCTCTTTTTTTTAAACAGCTTTATTGAGATGTAATTCACATACTATGCAATTCACCCATTTCAAGTGTTCAATGCGATTTTTACTGTAATTACAGAGTTCTGCAACCTTCTCCACAGTTAACTCTAGAACATTTCCATCATCCGAAAAAGAAACCCTATACCCTTTAGCTATCACGCCCCAATCTCCCTACTCCCTGACCCCCACGCAACCCCTTATCTACTTTCTGTCTCTACGCATTTGCCTACTCTGGGCATTTCATAGGAAGAGATCATAAGGGATGTGGTATTTGTGACTGGTTTCCTTCACTTAGGTGAGGTTTTCAAGGTTCACCCACCTTGTAATTACATGCACTTTTTATACCTTTTTATTGCTGAATCACATTGTGTTTCAGGAATATACCAATTTTTTTCTTATCTACTCATCAGTTGAAGGACGTTTGAGTTGTTTCTACTTCCTGGCTATTAGGAATGATGCTGCTGGGAACATTAGTGTATGAGATTTTGTGTGAACCAGTTTTCAATTCTCGTGGGTATATATCCAGGATTCAAACTGTTGCATCATATAGTGACTGTGTTTAACCTTATGAGGTTATGACAGGCTATTTTCCAAAGTGGCTATGCCATTTTTCATTCCCAACAGCAGTGTCTGACGGATACAATTTCTCTACATCCTCAATACGTGAAATTTTTTTTTTATTATTATTACAATCATCCTAGGGGGTATAAAGTGGTATCCCATTACAATTTTATTATTATTTTCTTTAGATATCTTTTCAACTATGGTATTTACTTATTTGTTCTCTATGATTAAGAGTCTGTTTCTTGGCTTATCTCTCTCACCTTTTTTCCCCTGTTTGTTTCTTAAATTCCAAATATGAGTGAAATCATAGGACTTATTTCGCTTAGCATTGTACTCTCTAGCTCTATCCATGTCTTTGCAAATGGCAAGATTTTATCCTTTATATGACTAAATAATATTCCGATGTATATCTATACCACATCTTCTCTATCCATTCATCAGCCGATGGACCCTTGGGCTGCTTCCGCAATTCGGCTGTTGTAACTAATGCTGCAATAAACATAGGGATAGTCCATTGTAGTTTTCATTTGCACTTCCCTGATGCCTGATGTTGAGCATCTTTTCATGTGCTTAGTGGCCATTTGTATATCTTCCTTGGAGAAATATCTATATCCATTTAAAAAAAAATTGGGTTATCTTTTTATTATTGAGTTGGTTGTTAAGAGTTCTTTATACATTTTAGAAAAAGTTCCTTATCATTTATATGATTTGGAAATATTCTCTCCCATTCTGTGGGCTGGCTTTCACTTTATCGATGGTGACTTTTGAAGCACAATAGGTTTTTATTTTAATGAAATCCAATTTATTTATTTTTTGTTCCTTGTGTTTTTGGTGTCACATCTCAGAAACCACTGGCTAATTCCAGGACACAAAAATTTACACCTATATTTTTTTCCTGAAGTTTTATAATTTCAGCTCTCATATTTAGGTCTTTGATCCATTTAACTTTTATGTGGTGTGAGATGAGGGTTCAACTTCTTTTGAGTGTGGATGTCCAGTTGTTTCAGCAAATCTTTGAGAGAGATTGTTTTAAATCTGTATATTAATTGGGGGAGTACAAATTCAATCCATGAACATAGGATGTCTTTCCATTTCTTTTTTTTTTTTTTTTTTTTGGTTTTACTGTTTATTTATTTTTGAGACAGAGACAGAATGCGAGTGGGAGAGGGGCAGAGAGAGGGAGACATAGAATCTGAAGCAGGCTCTAGGCTTTGAGTTGTCAGCATAGAGCCCAAAGCAGGGCTCGGACTCACGCACTGTGAGATCACAACCTAAGCCAAAGTCAGATGCTTAACCAACTGAGCCACCCAGGCGCCCCTATGTCTTTAATTTTTTAATAATGTTATGTAGGTTTCACAAAAGAGCTGACACTTGAACACAGGTTTTAACCACATGGGTCTGCTTATACACAGATTTTTTATAGTACAGTACTGTAAATGTATTTCCCCATCTTTATGATTTCCTTAATAACATTTTCTTTTCTCTAGCTTACACTATTATATGGAATAGAACACATGTCATAGACAAAATATTATATTATACACAACTGTCTATTAGGTAAAGCTTCTGGCCAAGCTATTACCAGTTAAAGTTTCAGGAAGTCAGAAGTTAAACACAGATTTTCAATCATGTGGAATATAAGTTTTGTGGGTTTTTATGTTAAATTTATCCCTAAGTATTTTATTCTTTTTGATGCTACTATAAAGGGTATTGTTTTTTAGATTTTTTTCAGATTGTTCATTCTAGTGTAGAGTAATGCAACTGATTTTTTTTTTTTTTACACATTTTTAATTTTGATCTTGTATCCTGCAATCTTGCTGAACTGGTTAATTAGCTCTAATGGTTTTTTAGCAAATTCCTTAGAGTTTTCTATGTACAAGATTATGTCATCTATGAAGAGTGATAGTTTTACTTCTTATCTGGATGCCTTTTGTCTTGACCGGGTCAGAATTTCTAGTACAATGTTGGATGGATGGTGATTTGCTCCTGATCTTTGGTGGGAAAGTATTCGTCTTTCACTATTAAGTATGATGTTAGCTGTGGGTTTTTCACAGATGCCTTTCACCTTTTTATCTGAAGGGGTGCTGAATGTTGTCAAATTCTTTGTCTTTTGAGATGATCATGTGGTTTCTCTTCTTTATTTTTTTAATACGGTGCAGTACGTGAACTGATTTTCAGATCTTAAATGAACCTGCTGTTCCTGGGACAGAATCCCCTTTAGTCATGATGTATACTCCTTTCTTACATAGTGCTGGATTTGATTTGTTGCGTATTTTGCTGAGGATTTTTGTGTCTTTATCCAGAATTGGATATTGGTCTATAGTTTTCATTCTTTGTGATGTCTCTGTAAAAGCCTATCTTTAGAGAGAGGTGTCCTAACAATTTGTATATTATCTTTTCTACGAATTTCTGTGCATTTAGCCACAGATCCAACCCATTTTGTAAACTTGTTTGAGGTTCCCTGGCTTTTGTATTTCATGAACCATAAAAATAGTTTTAAAAAATATGTAACAATTGCAATGCCAATGAGTAATTCTGTCAAAAAGGACATTTAAACATAATAGCTCCTTACTATTACAATCATACTATAAAAAACACTTTGACAGCAAAAGAAAAAAAAAAGAGATGAACAATATAAAAAAAAAACCTTTCAGGGGCACCTGGGTGACTCAATCGGTTGAGCGTCTGACTTCGGCTCAGGTCATGATCTCACGGTTGGAGTTCGAGCCCCGCATCGGGCTCTGTGCTGACAGCTCAGAGCCTGGAGCCTGCTTCAGAT
This sequence comes from Lynx rufus, assembly GCF_022079265.1. Classification (NCBI taxonomy): domain Eukaryota; kingdom Metazoa; phylum Chordata; class Mammalia; order Carnivora; family Felidae; genus Lynx; species Lynx rufus. The sequence continues at coordinate 131,466,716 of NW_025814878.1, forward strand.
TCTGTGTCTCCCTCTCTTTCTACCCCTCCCCTGCTCATGCTCTGTCTCTCTCTGTCTCTTAAAAATAAATAAATGTTAAAAAAGTTAAAAAAAAAAACCCTTTCATTTAAATGTAATAAACATAGCTGTATGAAAATATTGCCTCATATTTGTCCTTGCTTTTCTACGATGCCAGGTTTGGAGAAGGGTGGTAGAAGAAAGAACAGTCACTACTCAAGAGTTCAAAGGTTTTCTCAGTAAGATCCCTAAGTGACTAGAAAGATAGTTCAGCTAATCAGCTCCTATAGTCAGTCCTTCACCTCCAAACATTTTAAAGGAAACTGCACGTACGCAAAAGTGTGGCGTGGACAGGACCCTACAGATCCGATGCTTGTCTGTAAGCTACAGCAGTGGTTCCCACCTTGGAAAGAGGCTCAGTCGGGATCAGGTACAAGAAATCCAATAATCATTTTGTACCAAGCGCGGTTTGCAGACTGATGAAATACAAAATGCAACAGCTATCATATGTATGTGTGAGTTTAAGGGTTAAACAAACAAACAAAAAAAGGCCCTTACTTTCAGAGAACTGTCAGCCTATAGTATAAGGTCCTTGGCAAGGGGCAACTGGATGGCGCAGCTGGTTAAGTGTCCGACTTCGGCCCAGGTCACGATCTCATGGTTCATGAGTGTGAGCCCCGCATTGGGCTCTCTGCTGTCAGCACAGGGCCTGCTGTATTCCCCTCTCTCTCTGCCCCCCCCCACTCATATTTTTTTCTCTCTCTCAATAAATAAACTTAAAAAAAAAAGGCGTTGGCAAAGCATACAAATACAGAGCCTGTCCTAATTTAGCCCACACTTGCCCTTTCAGATTTCTTTCCAGCCACTTAAGCTATTCCGTTTCCTGCACTTACATAACCTTGGTACTCCAACCTTAAGTCTGCTCTGCCCCCCTTTTTCAACTGGTAAATTTTACGAAACCTTTTTACGCTTTTTCATTTAATTTTACAATCTGCTAAGCACATACTAAGTTCCGGGCAGAGCATTACACTACTCTGTATGGTTCTGTCTGCTAGTTCCACCCAGGGCAGGGGGCAGCCTTGATTGCTCCTTATCTGCGTTCTCAGCCCAGTTCAGACAGCTCGATCACAGCACTCCCTGTATTATTCCCACATCTGTATCATCCATTAGTCCAAACATCCCAAGAGCAGCTAGTCTTAGTCACGTTCGCGTTGTTAGCATCTAGCAGAAGGCCTGGCATGCTGCAGGCCAGAAATAATTTTTTTCTTTTAATGTTTATTTATTTGAGACAGAGAGTGTGAGCAGGGGAGGGGCAGAGAGAGAGGGAGAGAAAGAATCCGAAGCAGGCTCTGCACTGTCAGCACAGAGCCCGACGTGGGGCTCAATCTCCTGAACCATGAGATCATAACCTGAATGGAAATTAAGAGTTGGATGCTTTAACCGACTGAGCCACCCAGGTACCGCCAGAAATTTTTTAAGGGAACTCTATGATCTGGATTATGAGACTGTCTAGAAAGAAAATTTGAAATCAACTCCTTTTGCCTCTTCACCAATGGTCTTTCTTTTTTACATTAAGTTGCTCAGTTAAATCTGGTCTTTTTTCACCCTTTCTGTCCAGTCCTGAGATAAAAGTGGCCTCTGTGAGAAGAGACCCCGAATGTCTGCCTGACACAGGAACAGACCTAGCTCGAGAAACAGTGGGGGTGGACAAATGAATGACCGAATCTCTTACGGGGCTCTCTAGAGGTTACACCACCCATCTTTCAACTGTGCTGAACTGTCCCATGGGTCGCGAGTTGAAAACACTAGAGTCTAGAGGGGACTTGTGAAGAGTGATGGAGTTTTCTAGTATCGAATTTCTTGTTTAACCAAGAAAAATAACCACTTGTGTGATTTAACCCCCCCCCCCCCGCTCACACACACACAAAATAAACTATCACAACTACTTTCGAAGCAAGAGCTAATTCCAAACTTCGATACCGCAGATTTTTTTTTCTCGTCCAAAAACAACTTATTTCGGTCGCAAAATATGTACTGCCATCTGAAAAGTGGAGAAAAGGACTGGCCACTTGTCACTTGGCAGGCCAACCTCTGCTGACAGAAGCTGCATGTCCTGTCTTCTGTCAAAGGGCAGAGCCTGAGGACGACCAATATTCTGGCATGTGGAATACCTCTGACTCATTTTTTCTCCTTTATGGTGACAACACAGTGAGGCCCAAGAACTGGGAACTCCTACCAATAACCAGGAAGCAAGTAAAGGGAGCTATGCTACAGTGTCATGTGGAATTCTCCTTTGGAGGGACCATCAGGCTATCAAAAGGATATTAAAAATACATACATAGGGGCGCGTGGGTGGCTCAGTCGGTTAAGTGTCCGACTTCGGCTCAGGTCATGATCTCGCGGTCCGTGAGTTCGAGCCCCGCGTCGGGCTCTGTGCTGACAGCTCAGAGCCTGGAGCCTGTTTCAGATTCTGTGTCTCCCTCTCTCTGACCCTCTCCCGTTCATGCTCTCTCTCTGTCTCAAAAATAAATAAATGTTAAAAAAAAATTTTTTTTTAAATAAAAAAATAAAAAAAAATAAAAATACATACATAAGCAGCCCAAAGTTGGCCTTGAACAGAGGAGGAAGCCAGGCACAAACTTCCTATTCGTAACATCCTCAAGTCTCAGTAGCTCTGGTACTGAACACAGCATGAGGCTGGAGGCAAAAAGGACCAAAACTTATGCTGCTAGTTAATGGGCACACACACTCCTTAAGTGTGTGTTGTCTGTTTCCCCATAGTTAGGCATCCGTTCTCACTGTGAAGAATGAGATCCTTTGAGACTAACCCAATAGGACCTCCTTCTTGACACACTCTCAGAAAACTGATGAGAAAAGGCTCTTCCCCTTTGCCCCAGCATCTTGAATTATGAAATGAAAATAAATCACGTTACCAGCCTGTCAAAAAAAAAAAAAAAAAAAAAAAGAAAGAAAGAAAGAAAGAAAGCAGCAAAAGCACTGAAATAAAGACCAAAGCCATCTCTAACTCAGAATTACTGCAGGACACTGACAGAGTTCACGACTCTTTCTCCACCCTTTATACATAAAGCTTCCTCCCTTCACTTTCTTCCTCTCCCAATCAGTTTCTCCCCCAGCCACAGGCATTCTCAAATTTTAGATGCGGTCAACATTCACAGGGCATTTCTACTGAGAAAAACATAATAAATAAAGAAATAAATAAATACCCATCAGTGTAGTTACTGATGGCTACCGACTCATACGTATAGCCCACCCAAAGTGATATTTTTGCCCTTTGCTAATTAATAAAGATGACCACAAATGATGGATCTAATAATCAACCATTTGCTGCCTAGTAAACTGAGCCTGTTTTTGGACTTCCCTAATCTTTATGCAGGGCAGTGACTGCCCTCACCTTCCAGAATTTAATCAAATGCCACCTTCTGAATGAAACCTATTCTGATAACCCCATTTAAATCCATAGCTGGAGGCCCCCCTCACTTCTAACCCTTACCACCTCTGTTTTTTTTTTCCCCTACAGTATTTGCGTACATATATGTAAATTATATGTGTATGTGTAAGTTAAAGCTATCAAGCCGTATCATCTCCTCTGCTAGAGTGAAGATCCGAGATTTTGTCAATTGATACATCCCAAGGACCCAGAAAAGTGCGAAACACAGAACAGGCAACTAGTGGTTAAGGAGTTAATAAATCCGTTAGAGTAGGGGGGGCACGGGGGGGGGGGCGCCTGGGTGGCTCAGGTCAGATCTCACCGTTTGTGAGTTCCTTGGGAGTCGGGCTCTGTGCTGACAGCTCAGAGCCTGGGGCCTGCGTCCGATTCTGTGTCTCCCTCTCTCCCTGCCCCTCCCCCGCCCACTGTCTCTCTTAAAAATAAATAGATTAAAAAAAAATCCATGAGAGTCGTAAATAAAATGGTAATAAGCTCGCAGACCCCCGCAGCCGCCCGCACCCCAGGCGCGACAGGACGCACGAGTCAGCGGCGCCCACGCGGCGGCTCCCCGCAGCCCGGAGCACCGGCTCCCCGCCCAGCGCGCGGTCCTCCCCGCAGCCCGAGCCAACAGCGCGCCACACACCTGGTGCCCGGGACTCCGCGTCATTCGGCTCTTCCCGGCTGGCCAAGGCCAGGCGACCGCGGGTCACCAGGGCAGGGCACCACACAGACCTTCGTCCCCACGCCCCAGCAGAGGAGCCCGGCGACCTCTGCACACCCGACCTGTGGGTGGCCGAGCCTCCCCCCTGCCCCAGCTCGGGAGGTTAAAGCCAGAGCTGCCCCCGCATCCCGCGGCCGCGCGGCCCTCACCTCTCCTGGAGGAAGCGACGGGGGCCACCCGGCCTAGGCACAGGTGGAGGAGGCCCGCGGCCGAGGCGACGCCCGGGGCGAGGCCCCGCAGGCACCTCCCAGCGCCGCCGCGACCGGCCGGGGGCACGGAGGGCCCCGGGCGCGAGCGCTCCCGCTCCGCGAGGGGCCGGCGCGGGGAGGCGGCGGCGGCCAGGCGCGGGGAGGGCACGAGCAGGAGGAGGAGCAGCGGGGAGGCACGTGACGCTCCGCCGCGGGCCGCCGGGGCGCGGGGCCGCAGCGCCCCCAAAGCCCCCGGCAGCGCGGACAGGCAGTGGCGCGCCGGGACGCCGCGGCCGCCCGGGCTTCCGCAGCGGCCGGAGGGCAGGAAGAGCAGAAGCCGCCGGCGGCCCGTAGGGCGCTTCGGCCTCCCGCCCGCTACGAAGCCGCACTCCATCGCCACGGCGGTCACCGGCCCGGGCGCGCGCTCATGCCGCCCCTCGCGCGGCGCCGGCCGGTGTCAGACGACAGGAGCGAGCGTGGGCGGCGGCCTCGACCCGCCCTTTCCTGCCGGGCTGCCGGGCCGCCGGGCTCCGGACGCGCGCCGAGGCGGGGCGGGGCCGGGGGCGGGGCCGGGGGCGGGGCACGGTCCCAGGTACCGCGAGAGTGACTTGCCCCGGACCAGCTCAGTAGGGTGGAGGCGGCGGGCGCTACGGGATCTGGGTTGCCTGCCCGGCTGCCACGATTTGCATAGTCAGTGTTCTGGTGTCCTTACAAAGAAATTAATGACCCTGGCGCCCTTCAGAATCCCTTGAAAAGTCCCCGCACCACCAGGCTGCCCTGGTCATTTTTTCTGGCCGAAGTCCCCCAGCGTGTGGTGTGCACGTTAAGGAATTAACAGGGCCGAGGGAGCGGCGCTTACTTAGTCAATACATTTTAAAGGATAAACTTCAGAGCTTTTGTTTTCGGATTAGTACACAATCTGGGGAATTTAAAACGTGGGGTTTGTATGTTAACGGAGAGCTACAGGCGTAGGATATCTGACACTAGTGGTGTTCAGTTCAGTGAACTTTTTGAATGCCTAGCGCACCTGTCTCGGTTACAGGTTGGTCTGTTGTGTGAACTCGGTGTTTCCTGAGTGAGGGAATGAAACGCACAAAGCTCAAGGCTTGGAGAGAGAAAGAAAAATGAGTTGTCCTTGTCCCCCAGGAGTTTTCTTACACACTTACATATGTCCACATACATGATGGAAGGAAAGCATGTTTTATGAGCCTTAAGAGCTATAAAGTGCTGGTAAGAGAGAAGAGAGTGCATATGGCGTTGAAAGGGGTGGAAGGAAGGTTTAAGTAGCTATCAAAATACAAATAACTAAAAATGTTAAGGTGCAAGTTGACACTTTCATAAGAAGTTAGTAGGAGTTACACATTTGTAGAACTGGTAGGGAAAGCAATTTAGCAAAGTGTATCAACAGCCTTTATGTTCATAAATTGACAGCATGTGGTGGTTTGTTTCCAGTTTTTGGCTATTATGAATACGGCTGTTATAAACATTCTTATATACATCTTTGTGTGGATATGTGCATTTATCCCTTGTTAAAGGAAAAAAGTTATTCAATGACACTTGTTAATGCACAGTAAGGAAAACTTTATTCAAGGGTGGGGGGCTATCTTGATAGGTCTAGGGAGCACTACTGTGGAATTTTGCAGTGGGGGAGAGAGATTGGGGTCAACTTCAAACACAGCAGGGACAGACGGGAATTCATAGCCACAGAGCAGGGTGGGGATAGGAAACATCAGAAGATGGATTCTGGCTAAACCAACCTAACAGGATTCTTGCCGACAGCCCATCAGGGTGATCAGGTATGGAGGATGGAAGGTCCTGGTTGAATTGATTTATCGGGAGTTTTGCTAAAATTGGATCATACAGAGAGGAACAGGGAAGTCTGAAAGTCAGGCCTAGTTGGAAAGCAGTTCTGTGGAACCTGAGTAGGGTTTGGTTAATGACAAAATCTTCATCATCCTCTTGGGAAAGAACCTAGGAGTCAAACTGATGATTCATATGTTCAGGGTAATTTAACTGTACAGAAAATGCCAAAATGTTTTCCAGAGTAATCAGACCCCTTTACACTCTCACCAGCAATAGATGAGTTTCAGTTGTTCCATATCCTTGCCAACTTTTCATATTTTCAGTCCTTAATGGAATGCTATCTTATTGTGATTTTAATGTGCATTTTCCTGATGAATAATGATATCCAGAGTACCTTTAAAAAAAATTATTTGCGGGGCGCCTGGGTGGCTCAGTCGGTTAAGCGTCCGACTTCAGCTCAGGTCAAGATCTCGCGGTCCGTGAGTCCATGAGTTCGAGCCCCGCGTCGGGCTCTGGGCTGATGGCTCAGAGCCTGGAGCCTGCCTCCGATTCTGTGTCTCCCTCTCTCACTGCCCCTCCCCTGTTCATGCTCTGTCTCTCTCTGTCTCAAAAATAAACGTTAAAAAAAAAATTAAAAAAAATTATTTGAGTGAGAGAGAGACAGAGAGAGAGAGAGAGAGAGAGAAAATGCAAGTGAGTGGGGGGGGGGGGAGAAGCAGAGGGAGAGGGAGGGAGAGAATCCCAAGCAGGCTCCACACTCAGTGCTGAGCCTGACACAGGGCTCGATCTCATGACTATGACATCATGACCTGAGCCAGAAAGCAAGAGTCTGATGCTTAACCCACTGAACCACCCAGACGCCCCTGAGAGTACCTTTCCATGTTGTTTTAAAAACCGTTATTGTCAGTATTAAATGCAGTGGCATATGTAAAGTGCCTAGCACAGTGCCTGGTATAGGGTTGAAGCCTAGCAAATGTCAGTACCAATTACAGGTTGGATACGACTTTTCCTTAGATAAAGCAGGGACACATGTTACTTGCTTTCCAAAACACCTTCTTGTGTTTGGTGTCAGCACCTCAGCTTTCCATGGGGTGACGCTGGTCCCTGCTCAGTCCATGAGGTTTGGGTAGGCCAACCTCTCTCCAGGCCATAGGCGTGGCCGTGTCACCGGTTAAGAGTCAATGAGCTTCGGTACTAGAATTTCTCTAAGAGTTATTGGGAAGGAGAAGGTCTTATTTTCTGTCGATAGCTAGGTGTAGGATGTTTTAAACCTTGAGCTCTTGGGGTTACCACGTGGCCTGTGACTGAAGCCTTTATGGAGAAAACAGCCCGGCAAGATGAAGAGAAATGTCTTGTTCTAGCTTAACCTGAAACTGAAATTTTTATTTCTAAAAACCGACAAACTGCTTTTGTTTAAACCAGCTACGGCGGGGTTTGTGTCTCCTATCCCGACTAATAATAGGAGCCTCATGAATGGCAGGTCAAAGAGAAAACAAAGATGTCAGAGCATGTAAGTGTGACCTTTACCGTAATGACCTCATTTACCAGTAAACATTGACCAGGGGAGATCAGCGTCCGCTACTCAGATTAGCTCTTCTCCCTCATGGAAGAATAACAAAGGGCGAGGAGAGGATTCTGGTTCCAGGGGGGATGTAGTTAGCACACCCCACCCTATCTCTTCAACTCATTGCAGCTATAAAATCTGGACACAAAGCACAGAGCAGGTATTTGAGGACTCTGAAAAATAAATAGTAGCAAACGGGTCAGTGAAGGCAAAAATTCAAAGTGCCACCAAGCCGATGCTGAGTTCACGGATATTTTTTCCCCCTTTGGCATCCTTCCAGCCTATCCTGTCAACCCAGAATTCTATATCCAGCAAAAATTCCATCAGGAATGAAGTTGAAATAAACCTCTTCTTAGATGAAAGAGAACGAAGACAATTTTTTTCTTTCTTTTCTTTTCTTTTTTTTTTTTTTTTTTTTTTTTTAGCCAGCAGATTTGTTCTAAAAGAATTGCTAAAGGAAGTTCATTAGGTAGAAGGGAAATGATGCCAAAAGGAAGCTTGTAACATCAGGAATGAAAGAAGGGCAATAGAAATAGTAAATATTTAGGTAAATGTAATTGACTATTCTTCTCCTCTATTCTTTAACATATGTTTAATGGTTGAAAGCAAAAATTATGAGTGTCTGGTGGGGTTTTCAGTGTTTATGGTTAATGGTTATGGGTATGGATATCCATTATATATCATATATGTACATTATTATACATATATGATGTAATATATATAATATATGTAATGTATGATGTATTTATATGATGGTAAGGTTTCTATATTGCAGTTCAAGTGCTAAATATTAATTCTAAATAGATTCTAAACAGACTTAGAAAAGTTAATATGTATATTATAATGCCTAGTGCAACCCATAAATATATTATCCAAAGAGATAGAGTTAAAATACACGATAAATAAAATGCCATAATAAAAAGTGTTCAAATAACTCAAAAAGAGACAGGAAAGGGGAAAGAGAAGATTTAAAAAAACAAAACAAAACAAAACAAAGGGAACAAACTAAACACAAATAATACAATGGTAGACCTAAGTCTAAACATATCAATAATCACATTAAATGTAAGTGATCTAAACCAGGGGTCAACAAAGTTTTTTTCTCTTCAGTTAAAAAAAATTTTTTTTAATGTTTATTTATTTTTGAGACAGAGACAGACACAGGGTGTGAGTGGGGGAGGAGCAGAGAGAGAGGGAGACACAGAATCCGAAGCAGGCTCCAGGCTCTGAGCTGTCAGTGCAGTCCTACGTGGGCCTCGAACTGACGAACTGAGAGATCGTGACCTGAGCCAAAGTCGGTCACTTAACCAACTGAGCCTCCCGCAGGCCCCCCAGATAGTAAATATTTTTTGCTTTATGGGCCACATACAATCTCTATCACATGTTCTTCTTCAAAAACAGGTGCTGGGCTGGACGTGGCCCAGGGGCCATTGTTTGCCAGCCTGTGGCCTAAGCACACCTATTAAAGGACAGACATTTTTGGATGGATTAAAAAGTAAAAGAAAGGGGCGCCTGGGTGGCGCAGTCGGTTAAGCGTCCGACTTCAGCCAGGTCACGATCTCGCGGTCCGTGAGTTCGAGCCCCGCGTCAGGCTCTGGGCTGATGGCTCAGAGCCTGGAGCCTGTTTCCGATTCTGTGTCTCCCTCTCTCTCTGCCCCTCCCCCGTTCATGCTCTGTCTCTCTCTGTCCCAAAAATAAATAAACGTTGAAAAAAAAAATTAAAAAAAAAAAGTAAAAGAAAAAAATGATGACCTAACTATTTTTTTAAATGTTTATTTATTTTGAGAGAGAGAGAGAGAGAGAGAGAGAGAGAGGCAGAGAGAGAGAATCTCAAGCAGGCTCCTTACTGTCAGTGCAGAGCCCCATGCGGGTCTTGATCTCATGACGTGCGGGTGAGATCATGACCTGAACTGATATCAAGAGTTGGATGCTTCACTGATGGTGCCACCTAATTGCCCTCTTTTATTTTTAAATAAACAAAAAAATTTTTTTTGAGAGGGAGAGAGAGAGAGAGAGAGAGGGAGCGAGAGAATCCCAAGCAGACTTTGTGCTGTTAGTGCAGAGTCCATCACAGGGCTTGTTGACACAAGCTGTGAGGTCACCACCTGAGCTGAGATCAAGAGTCGGACGCTTAACTGAATGAGCCACCCAGGTGCCCCGAAACAATGACCTAACTTTACATAGTTAACAAGAAACTCATTTCAGTTAGAAGGGTGTGAGTAGGTTGCAGGGGTGGGGAAAGGGGAAGATGCTTCTCCTTAGTGCTTCCCTAAGAGGCAAAAACCCCAGTGAAAGAAGCTTCTAATGTGTGCTGAGATAGGGACTTGACAGAAGTAGAGGGGTTCTCCTTGCTATTTCCTTCCTCTTCCCTTCTAGGGAAGCCAGATTTCTGGCCATTTCGGAGTGGAAGCATATAGCCCTGAAACCGAAAGCAGAGGGTGACTCTGAGTATCGTCAGTTACCCCCATCAAACCTGAGCCCTTTATGCCACGCAGAGGCCTTTGGACACTCATTCTGTGCCCATTTGTTCTTCTTTTACATAGAATATTAACTACATTAGCCCTTCTCACAATATTATCCGGTAGGAAACAGTAAGTTAAGAGGGAGGAGCAATAAGAAACTAATGTGTAAGGTAGCGTAAGAAAGGTATATGAGAGGGGGGCTTGGGTGGCTGAGAGGGTAGACCATATGACTCTCCTCTTGAGGTTGTAGGTTCGAGGCTCACACTGGGTGTAGAGATTACTAATCAAATAAGACCTTAGGGGCCCCTGGGTGGCTCAGTCGGTTGGGCGTCCCACTTTGGCTCAGATCTTAATTTGGCAGTTCGTGAGTTCGAGCCCCACGTCAGGTTCTGTGCTGAAGGCCCACAGCCCGGAGCCTGCTTCGGGTTCTGTGTCCACCCTCTCTGCCTCTCCCTGGCTAGTGCTCTGTCTCACTCTGTCTCTCAAAAATAAATAAATGTTAAAAAAATTTTTTTGATAGAATAAAATAAAACCTTAAAAAAAAAGAAAGGTACGTGACAGCACAATTGCCATTGAACAATATGATGATAACTTAGAGGACTGAAGGAAAGGTTGAGACATAACCAGTTTCTCTTTTCTTTTCCCTGTATTTTTGATAATTTTCCTATCCCTTGGCTGAGTTTCTATTTTTAAAAAAAAAATGTTTTTAATGTTTATTTTTGAGAGAGAGAGAGACAGAGAGTGGAGGGGTGGGGGCAGAGAGAGAAGGAGACACAGAGTCTGAAGGAAGTTCTAGGCTCTGAGCTGTCAGCACAGATCCCGACTCGGGGCTTGAACCCACAGACCGCAAGATCATGACCTGAGCCAAAGTCAGGCACTCAACTGACTGAGCCACCCAGGTGCCCGGCTGAGTTTCTATTTCAGGGACAACTATCCATATTTTGAATCACTTTTGTTTTCCATATCTATTTTGTTCTTTTGAATAACTGTTACTGTTTTTACTCCTCCTGCATTTACTTGTATGACCTCAAGCCTTCTTCTTTGGGAATCATTTAAGTCTTTGCTATACCCATTCTCTTCCTTACTTTTAAAAGTAGTCTGCCTCTGACATTTGTAGAGACCAGAGCAAGAGAACAAATGAAGACCCATTACCCCTATATCCAGATATTTAGAAGTTATAAATCAAGCCAAGACCCTGTTAAATAAAACATGTTCCAACCTCCTTTTTTGTGAGGGCTAGTAGAATAAATGCCACCCCAAAAATATGCCACTTTGGCATAAGGACTGTTTTCGAACTGAAGGCAATTGAGAGGAAGTCGATACGAGAAAAGTTCTCTGCTTTTCCCCTATTTGCCTACACATAGGACATAGATCTGTAAAGGTGTCCCCTCCCCTTTCTCTACCAGAAAGAAGTTAATCCCCAGAGGGAACTCTAGATCAGTAACAGCCGAGAAGTAGAATCAGAGGAACCTACATAATAAACCTTTTCTACCCTTATCAATCATTACTGCCCCTTAGATTTGCCTTCTCACAATTTGCTCCCCCTAGAAGCTCAAAGCGCTTTTGCTTGTCTTACCACTTCTCCCCCAAATAATTGTTCTTTGCTAAGATGCTGTACAAGCCCAAGTTCTACCACTCCTATGTGTTCCTCATCTCTGACCACTCTTGTGTGTGCCCTCTGTACTTGTGAATGAACTTGTCTGTTTTCACTTGTAGATCTTTTCTTTTAGCAGTTGAACTGATGGACTCCAACCAAAGAACTTAAGATGGAGGCACCTGGGTGGCTCAGTTGACCAAGTGTCCGACTTCAGCTCAGGTCATGACCTCGTGGTTTGTGAGTTTGAGCCCCGCTGTAGGAGTCTGTGCTGACAGCTCGGAATCTGGAACCTGCTTTGGATTCTGTGTCCCCTCATCTCTCTCTTTGTCCCTCCCCCACTTGTGTGCTGTCTCTCTCTCAAAAATAAATGAACATTAAATTAAATTAAATTAAATTAAATTAAAAGTATTAATTTAGGGGTGCCTGGGTGGCTCAGTCGGTTAAGCATACCACTTTGATTCAGGTCATGATCTCATGGTTTGAGTTCAAGCCCCACATCAGACTCTGTGCTGATGGTGTGGAGCTTGCTTGGGTTTTTCTCTCCCCATTCTCTCTTCCCCTCATCCGTGTGTGTGTGGGTGTGTGTGTGTGCGCTCACACGCACTGTCTCTCAAAATAAATAAATAGACTTAAAAAAAGAAGATGGGTGACGGGAAAATAGTTTTTCCTCCCTTACACTTGACAAATATACTTTCTTACCAACAAAATATAAAACACGTGTATAAGCAATCGTTTTTCTGTTCTTTAAGCCACTCCGTCGATGGCATTTTGTTAAGGCATCTTGAGAAGCCCCATACACTAGCTATATTGGCTTATTAGGGTATAGGTTCCGTATCTAAAACAGAAACCCACATGGGGCGCCCGAGTGGCTCGGTCACTTAGGCGTCCAACTTCAGCTCAGGTCATGAACTCGCGGTTCTTGAGTTCGAGCCCCGCATCGGGCTCTGTGCTGACAGCTCAGAGCCTGGAGCCTGCTTTGCATCCTGTGTCTCCTTCTCTCTCTGCCCCTCTCTCTCTCTCTCTCTCAAAAATAAATAAATGTAAAACAGAAACCCACAAACGTGATTGAATAGTATAGGCTTCTGTGTGTCTGTGGTGTTGAACTGGTTGACTCCTCCTAGAGCGTTGCTCTCATCTGCCAAGATAAACGACCAACATTCTGGCATTCTAAGTAGGCAGAAAAAGAAGGAGTGAGTGTGCCTCTTCCATTTAGGGATGTGATCTGGAAGTTGGACACATTACTTCTGCTTACATCCTATTGGCCAAACCATCGTTAAAGCGCCAACCTTAGCTGAAAGAGAGTCTGGGAAATATAGTCTTTATTTGGAGTGGCCTTAACCTCACTACAACCTGGGGGTTATAGTACTATCAGAAAGAAAGGGAGAATGAATGCTGGAAGGAAACTCACAGTTCTTCTACAAGTGAGAGAGAGATTTCTTTATATTGCCAGAGGAAGAAAATACACACACACGCATTTGATTCCTTAGTGGATAATACTACAATCTACTTCTTTTCATTCTGATAATTGACAAAAACCAAGTTCGCTGCTGCCCCCAAGTGCTTATCAATGTCATTTCAATGCCTCTGCGTATTGATTCACTTCCAGGTTCCGCCAGTTGTAACCAGGAGCTTACCTAGATCCTGACTTCCCTGGTGTCACCACCTATGGGGTTTGAGTTCTGGAAAGAATGAGACCCAGCAATACACTGTATAAATGTTAAGGTGAGTGTGGCAAGCACAAAATCCATATTAGTGAAGAGGTCAGAAGCCATCAGGATGGACCGTATTTTGTGAGCATGGCTTTCCCAGTGCCCAGTTTTCTCATCAGAGATGACCTAGGCTGATGGTCATACAATCCTGCCTAACCAGGGCCAAGTCCTTTAAATCATAGGGATTTACCAATTCTTCTATAGCCCCAACTGCCATCTGGAAACTCAGGCAAAATAACATTCAAGGATGGCAAACCCCATTTGGATCTAATAGTTAGGTCCCAGGTGTAATTTCTCATAATGCCATCAGCACCATTTTGCTACGTTGCTTCAAAGATGATATATTAGGAAAACAATCAATCATCACACAACCACCAATACATCTCATCTAGCTTGTGATTACCTGTCTGAGACATGTGCACTAAATCAACTCCATGGCAAGGCCCAGGAGAGACCCAGCAGGCTTACCGGAGCACCTCCAACCCCACTCCCAATTACCTTTTCTGCCTAATTCATTAGCTCCTCTAAACTGGGCTGGACTCAGAACAAGGAGTCCCTTGCTCCCTATTTCTACTCCATTTTGTCCTTTTTCATTGCTGCCTTTTCCAGGTAAGAATAGGGAATCTGTCAGGGATAAAGGTGACTGCACAGTGGGATAGATGGGACTCCAGGACAACGACCTCTTAGATCCCATGGGCTGTGGCATCCTGATCTTTTAGGGAGCTTGGCTGACCCTGGACACGACCCACTGTGTCTCAGGGTATGCAGAAAAGAGTTAATAGAGCAAGCTTAAACCATAGTCCCTGGAAAGTCCTGCTTACTAGGTTGGTACTTGGGTGGTGTCTGGGAACTTAGATCTCAGGAGGGGTCTCACTGCTAAGTGACAAGGCTAGCTCACTGTGCCTAAGCTGTTTGTATAAACAATATGGCTTATGCTGAACACCTGCTTTCTTTCTGGGTGTCTGGAATTTTGGCACATGTCAAGCAGAGTCTGTCTACATGATCAGTCCCTAAAAAGACCTGGGCGAGGCTCCTGGGTGGCTCAGTTGGTTGAGTAACTCACTCTTGATCTCGGCTCAGATCATGATCTCACGGTTTGTGGGATCGAGCCCCACATCAGGCCGTGCGCTTAATGGCTCGGAGTCTGTTTGGGATTCTCTCTCTTCCTCTCTCAGTCCCTGCCTCGCTCACGCACTCTCTCCCCCAAATAAATAAATACACGTTAAAAAAAAAAAAAAGACCCTGGGCACAGAGTCTCTAATGAGCTTCCCCAGTAGACAAGACTTCACATCTGTGGTCACAGCCTGTCGCTAGGGGAATGAAGCGTATCCTGTGTCATTCCAAAGGGATTCCTTGGAAGCCTGTGCCTGGTTTCCTCTGTACTTCACCCCGTGTGCCTTTTTCCTCTGCTGATTGCACTTGGTATTCATTTTGATGTAATAAATCAGCCATGAATACAACCATGTGATGAGTTCTATGAGTCTTCCTAGTGACGATGGTCTTGGGGATCTCCTCTATGCAGAGTGATAACAATTTATCAACAATTTTGTTACCTCCACCATATATGTAACAATTTAACATCCATCCTTGCATTAGAGGGCAAGGTCCGTGAGGTCAGGGGCCGTGTTGTGTTCGTCATTCTATCTTTGGCGCTTGGGTATCATTCCTACCACATAAATGATGATTCATTACTTTTTCTGGAAATTAGGATAAACAGGGTGGGAGGAAGAGGTCCTTAGCAGGTGAATTGTGGAAAAGTGGACGCTATGGATCTGTGTCCAAATTTGATTTCATTTTAGATCATACAGATAAATGCCATATCTTGTATTGTATTCCAGGTATAGACCTAGCCCCTATCTCCATGCTATGGAACATGAGCATGGAGATAGGTATTTTCACTTATCTATATTTCTGCCTGATGTTGGGTTGAATAGTGTCTCCCCAAAGTTCATGTCACCACTTCCAGGGTGGGTCCTTATCCAATCACTGGGGTCTTTATAAAAAAACAATGCACAGAGACACAGAGAGACACAGAGAAGGTGATGTTAATAAAGACACATCGAGGGAGGGAAGTCAGAGATTGAAGCGACATATCTGTAAGTCAAGGAACACTTAGGATTGTGGGCAACCACTAGAAGTTAGGAGAGATACACGCAACAGATCTCACTCAAGGCTTCTGGGGGCTACCAACATTGCCAACACCTTGATTTTGAACTTCTAGCCTCTGGACCTGTGAGAGAATTAATTTCTGTGGCTTCAGCGGTACTTGTTATAACAGCCCTAGACAACTAATACACCCTTTAAATTTTATGTAATGAAGATGCTTACATTCTTTTTTTTCTTTTTCACTTCTAGGGAATTGGCAAGATTCCTTAATCACAGCAGTACAACTTTTATATTTTGTCTTTATAACTTCACATAATTATACATAAATGTACATATTTAAATCTGTAAACATAGGCCTTTATTCCAGCATACAAGTCTTATTTCTAAATGAACATGTCTAGATGGCTTTCTTCAGCCAGCTTTGGAGCTAAAAAAAATTACCAAAACCAATAATCTTGCATGAATCTATCTGAATAGCTATTTTGAACTTAAATATTCCTTATTTGAATATTTCTCCTTTGGAAGAAATGGCACGATACAAATTCGATAAATATATTTTCACAAAAGCGTAGTATAAATATTTTCTCTTCTGAGACATCAGTGAAGCCATGTATAGAGGATAGAAGAAGAATCCCACAAATATAACAGTAAGTAGATCAAAATGGATTTCAATCTGTCAAAAATACTTAGGGGCAGGGGGGAGAGGAAAATAAAAGCATATTTATTTTTATCTATTAACGAAGAAAAGCTTACTTTAGGTACTTGGGTAATAAACAAAATTGGTTAATCAACAATATTTCCTGGATGCTTACTCTGCACTTAAGATAATTATCATTATTATCATTATCATGGGATAATTGCTGATATGGGGTTTTTTTTTCTACCCAGCTTGTGTCACCCAGCACGGGCTACAGGACATTCCGAATTCAGTCCCTTAAGGAAGAGTTGTTACAGTCACAATATAAAGAAAAATAAAAGTAGAGCTTAGCTTTTGAGTTTCAAAATAGACTTCTGTTTAAAATGGAGGTTTTATTATTATTCAAGTACAAGTACGGTGAGTTCATCCTGTTAAGGAGATGCCTGCCATTGAAAAGATAATTTGTTCTATTCACAGATTCCAAGAGAGTAGGGTATGCCATTCAGGGGAAGCAGGGAATGAGGGGAAGATGTAGGCCAGAGCCTTTATGGTGGTTTCTATGGGGGAGGAACAGGAAGGCAGGGTAAGCAGGCTTAGGGTTGGCTCCCTGGAATCATTTCAGTGGGCTTTGAGGGTAGGGTTGTCCTGCGTTGTCTGCACCTGCCCTGGGGCAATTACCACAGGGGAATATTGGTCCTGAGGGAGTGAGTCTGATAAAGAAGGTAGTGGGATGTGTGAGCTCTGGATTGCTGCTTTGCACTTGAAAGGCACTCTCCCAGGCAAGTCATTTACTGTCTCTAGATTTTGGCTAATCCTGGGAGGGGCAGTCCTTCTGTGTAAGCAAGGCCCCAAGGTTAAAACGGCCTGATTAACATATAATTTTTTTTAATGTTTGTTTATTTTTGAGAGAGAGAAACAGAGTGGGAAAGGGGAGGGACAGGGAGAAGGAGACACAGGATCTGAAGCAGGCTCTAGGCTTTGAGCTGTCAGCACAGAGCCCGACGTGGGGCTCAAACTCACCAACTGTGAGATCGTGACCTGAGCCGCAGTGGGACACTTAACTAACCGAGCCACCCAGGCGCCCCTATTTCACTGTTTTCTAAAAGAAAATAATTCTTTTTTAAAAACCCGCACATAACACTCTTACCATATGTGATAAAAATAGCATGAATTCTTTGCTGTCATCAATTATCCAGTTAGCATTTATATGTCCTCAGTTACCTGACCACATTTTTCAAAGTTTGTTGGCTCACGTTAGGATATAGTTAAGGCTCAAACGTCGCCCTTGATTGCTCTATCACTTAAGTCTGTTAATTCTAAATTGTCTTCCTTCGGGGTGTTACAGTCGCGATATAAAGACAAGAGTCAAGTTTCAGCTTTATGAGTTTCACAGTAGCCTTTGAGTATTGCCTCAGAGTTAGTCGTTGAAAGTGTCTTGGGCTTTTGAATGCCCTGTCGTTTAAGCATTCAGAGCATAGTATTCACCCTAAAAACAGCAGACCTGGAGGAATGTTGGCTGTGCCATGTTGTTTTTCCCTCCCCAGAGGAACTGAAGATGTCTGGAAGCTGGAAGAAGGGCCAAAGGTGGATGAGCGGGCTCCTAGCCTGTTCCTGGTCCGCTCTGCCGTGCCTGCCGGTGGAGGCTGTGTGGAAATACAGCTGAATGTGTTTAGGGATCAGAGGTATGGAAAAGACCAACCTCATGAAGAAATTAGAGGTGATTTATTCAGGGCTTGCTGTAGCGAAAGAGTCGGCCTTGCTGACTTGCATTTTGAAAGACACTCAAAGGCAGGCAGGGACATGAGAAAGCTTGAGAGTAAGAAAAAGGATCTGCTTCAGGTGTGTCCTCATCAGAAGCTGTTGGCCCTGGGAGGCTGGAGGCAGGGTAACTACAAGGGGGGGCTTCCTGTGTGACTGGAAAGGGATACCTATTTGGTTATCTCTGATTGGTCCTGAGTTGGAAGCAGGGACAAACCTTCGCGAAGCCATCAGTTATCAGACGAGTCCTGGCCATTTGGGGCTGTTAGGTTTCCCGGATTGTTGCCCCAGGTTGTGGTCCGACTTCCGGAAGGTCTGCTTTTGAGCAGGCCGACTTCCGGGGCTGGTCACTGTAGATAAGGGGTTGGTTTCCTGGGCAGGTGCTGCAGGTTGTGGGTCAGAGTCTGAATTTTCTAAATGGTCCGGTCATTGTCTGTTTGTCTGTTCAGTCTCTAAAGGGCAGGAAGGACACCTGTGTGCCCTCCGCACGCCGGCCTTGCCGGTTCTCCTGACAATGAGCTGTGACAGGGACGGAGTGGATGCGGCACAGGGCCAGGGAAGACCTTCTGAGTGAGAGGCATGGGGAAATGTCCCAGGTCCCCCTCAGAGAGCCAAGAAAGAGCTGAGAAGGGCCTGCAGGGAGGCCACGTCCTCTGAGTGTAAGAGTAACCTGTGTGGTTTAAGGATCAGAGACCAGACGGAAACACGGGACTCCTCCGAGCTCAGGCTTTGGTCTCTAGTTGTCTTAAAGAAAACATATTCTTCTTTGACATCACAAAGATTGCATCATTTCCATCTCATGGTAGCCCTGTGTGTTGACTGCGTGTTTTCTTGTTTTTATGTTTTCGTGTTCTTGATGCTCTGGCGTGTGGGGCCTCCGACCTGGGCCTCCCAGGGCCAGCTAATTCCTAGAGGTAGCAAATAAGTCCCCTGCGAGCTTGCCTCCGATGTAAAAACCAACCGGTGCCGCAACACTCTAACCATCTCCTTTATCAAATTCTCAAACACCAAGCCAATTTTTCCCTGCCCTGAATCACTCCAGGGCTAGATATGGGACAGCCAAGGACCACTCCTAAAGCCCAGAGCCCGCTGAAGTTATTCAAACTATCCAGTCCCACCACGCGGGAAGGGAAGGGGGAAAAAGAAAAGTTACGAAGAGGGAGGGAGGCAAACCACGAGAAACTCTTGGATACTGAGAATAAACTGAGGGCGGAGAGGGGAAAGCGGGTGATGGGCATGGAGGAGGGCACCTGTTGGGATGAGCACTGGGTGTTGTATGGAAACCAACTTGACAACAAATTATATTAAAAAATAAATTAAAAATATTGTATTGGTTTTACTTGGAAAAAACCAAAAACTACCCAGCCCCAAACTTACTCAGCATATGTACCCTGCCTCGCCCACTCCTTCCTGTGAAAACCCCAACAGAGGCCCTAAGCTATGCTCTCCCTTCTCACCCCTCTTCTGTCCCCTGACTGTCCCTGGTGCTTCTCCATGTGTCCCTGCGTGACATACCTCCTGTTCCTAGGGCTCTGCGAGTATAAACTTCTTTCTTCATTACAATAATCTCTGTGTCTGCATGTCTTACCGTATCTGATGAAAACAAATGAGAGTATTTGTCAACACACCCCCTCAAAGGGTTTCACTATCCCCGTTGAAAGATGAGTACGCCTGCGTGACTCAGTCAGTTGAGCGTCAGACTCTTGATTCGGGCTCAGTCGTGATCCCGGGGTCCTGAGATGGGGCTTTGTGCTGGCTCTCTCCCTCTCTCTCTGCACCTCCCCTGCTTTCTCTCTCCATCTCTCGCAAGAAAATAAAAAATAAAAAAAACAAAGATGAGCAAACCGAGACTTGGAGCCGTTTAGTGTCTGCTAAGCTGGTGAGGTGTGGAACTGGAATCCAAATCCAGACCCTTCTCTCAATTTATGCGTGTTACACAGAGGACAGCCTCCATCAAGTTTCCCACAGAGATAGGCCCTCTCTCTCTCTCTCAATCTCTCACTCTTCTATGTCTCAAAGCTCTGATGAAAGTCACATCCTCTGGGCCCACTGAGGGCCACCAGCAGGGACGGGTGAGCACAAATCCATTGCACATTCCTATCTCCTTGGGTCCTCGGGTTCCTTCCTCAGTGTGATAGGGAGGAATTTCTGGCATCTCAGCTTCATTGGGTCAAGTCTGCCCCTGGCTTCAGGTTTTAGTCGGGCCCGTGGGCAGGGAGTGAGAGTCCCTCCTAGCGGCAGAGACGGTAGGCACCACGCGTAGGAATCGCAGCTAAGGATTGTCACCATATAGATGACGTCAGCGCTGAACTCTTCCCTTTCGGGATAAGTCTCTTGGGGATCTGTGTCCACGCTCACTCCCCAAGGGTTCAGAACCTCCGCAAGCCAGGCTTTCCTTTTGCTGTGAGACTCAGTTTTTCCTGGAACTGTCTTCTTAATTGGCTCCCGAGGGGCACGGGGGGCCTCGACCCCATGTGGGTTTGGGGGTGCTATAGAGGAGTGGGGCAGGAGGGCAGTTCCAGAAGAGCAGGGAAGGTAGGGTCACCCTCATTACGCGGGGAGGATGGTTGCTTCTCCTGGAGAGGGAGTCTCCGAAGTTTTGGAGGTTTAAGTACTCAGCATCATCCAAATTTTCAACAGCCATATTTTAAGTCTTTCTTGTTATTGTTTTGGTAATTCTGATTTCTCGAGGGGCCATTTTTGGGGTCGTCTCTGATTAGAAGATTATTATTTTTACCTTACATTATGACTAATAAAGACCGTGTGCAAGGGAAGCAACAGCTCTGTCATTTTCTTGTTATGCCCCCGGTCTAATGTCTTCAAAAGCATTTTTTTTTTATTTTTAAAGTTTATTTATTGATTTTGAGAGAAAGAGAGAGAGAGTGCACGTGCACGTGTGAGTAGAGGAAGGGCAGAGAGAGAGGGAGAGAGAGAGAATCCCAAGCAAGCTCCGTGCTGTCAGCGCAGAGCCTGACTCGGGGCTCGAACTCATGAGCAGTGGGATCATGACCTGAGCTGAAATCAAGAGTCCAACACTTTAACCCACTGAGCCCCCCAGGCGCCCCATGAGTAGCATCTTTCATCTGAAGTTTACTCGTGGGCGGGTGTTTCAGCTTGCTAAAGCTTCTGTAGCAAAATACCACGGACAGAGTGGCTTAAATAAAAAGAAATTGGTTGTCTCACAGTCTGGAGGCTGGAGCTAAAACCAAGGTGTCAGTAGGGTTGGTTCCTTCTGGGGGCTGTAAGGGAGAATCCGTTCTATGCCTTTCTTCTTGGCTGGCAGAGGACTGTTTCTCCCTTCTCCTTCTTTACATGGTCTTCCCTCCGAGTTTGGCTATGTCCAGAGTTCTTGTAATACAAATGGCAGTCGTGTTGGATTACAGCCCACACCAATAGCCTCGCTTTGACTTGGCTACCTCTGTAAAGACCCTATCTCCAAGTAAGTTGACATCCTGAGAGATGGGGGGGTTAGGACTTCCCACACATGGGTTTTGGGAATGACAAATTCTATCCATAACAAAAGATGTCTTCTTAAGTAAAAATCAGTTTACTTACTATAATTTTCTTAGGTTGATTTATTTTGAGAGAATGAGAGCAGGGGAGGAGCAGAGAAAGAGGGAGAGAGGGAGAATTCCAAGTAGGCTCCACACTGTCAGTGCAGAACCCAATGCAGGGCTTGAACTCACGAACCGTGATAGCACGACCCAAGCCGACACCAAGAGTCGGAGGCTTAACTGACCGAGCCACTCAGGCGCCTCGAATAAGATAATTCTTGACTTGACTTACCTAGCACGGGTAAACTGTAATTCACAGCAATTCTCTGAAAGTGAATGAGGCTACTACAAATCCTTGTTGTGGTAGAAATCCTACTTTTCCTTCATGATCCCTTACCTACTACATACAGCATGTGATCTTACCGCCTGTGGGCCCAGTTGGGGCAGAGCAAAGCCATATGCTAAACATTAGTAAGGTTTCAGTTCTTATTCTTTACAATTATTCACGTTCTAGTATTTTCTTCCAACTTTGGAGACACTACTTTACTGGTGTCTTTCTGGTCCAAATCAAGAGATCTGTAGGGGTGCCTGGATGGCTCAGTCCGTTAAGCGTCCGACTTCGGCTCAGGTCGTGATCTCAAGGTTTGTGAGTTCGAGCCCCTCGTCGGGCTCTGTGCTGACAGCTCGGAGCCTGGAGCCTGCTTCGGATTCTGTGTCTCCCTCTCTCTCTGCCCCACCCCCGCTCAGGCTCGACCTCTCTCTCTCTCAAAAATAAATAAACATTAAAAAAAGAAAACACACGAAGGGAACTCTAACTTGAAAAAACGAGGGTAAATTTGGAGAGAATGAAAGAATCCTGGCTGTAGGAGGTCATTAGCTAGCTGTTACAATTAATCATAAAAGAGGTATCCCTCCACTTGGGGTATGAGGGTTGTGACCATTGGTTTAAAGGAGGTGAAGAGTTGGTCAGTAGCATGATTAGCTAAATGGGTCCTCAAAGTAATTTCCAATTGCTGAGTAATATTCTCCCACAACCCCTTGCACAGCTGAGCAAGCTTAGGTTGACTGAATATATGCACATCACTTTACTAATAAACAAATAGCATTATTTGATGGAATACATTATTACATGATCAAATTCTGAAACTTCAAATCTGAAAACAACAGATTAAAGCCAGTATTCTGCTAACGCAACAACGGCTTTTGGTATTGTGTGGCGTTAGGAAAATACCAACAATTTATTCAATTTATTCATTTTTTTTCAACCATCGGGTTTCTATGCTGAGAAGTGCTGTTTTTGGCTATTGTCCTATGGGATAGTTTTTTATAAATAATTTTGGATTGTTTTTGTTTATCCCAGTGGTTCCCCAATTGTAGCATGCATCCGAATCACTGGAGAGCTTGTTAAAAAAACAGATCGCCAGACCCGACTCCCCTCTGATTCGGCAGGTCAAGGGATGGGGTGGGTAGGAACTTGTGTTTTTAACAAGTTCCCGAGTGAGAACTGCTGCTCTAGTGCATTCTGTTTTCTTTACTTGTAGATGTGTTTTGATAACTTTTTATCTAAAACTGAAACAATTGGGAGAGCTTAACAGCACACTATTTTATATTCTTTAAGAAAATGTTTACGTAATCGCCATTTCCAACGTGGGGCTCAAACTCATGACTCCGAGATCAAGAGTCACATGCTCTTATGTTAATTTTTGAGAGGGAGGGAGGTGGGGGAGGAGCAGAGAGAGAGGGAGACAAAATCTGAAGCAGGCTCCAGGCTGTCAGCACAGAGCCTGACGTGGGGCTTGGACTCACAAACCATGAAATCATGACCTGAGCCCAAGTCAGACGCTTAACCAACTGAGCCACCCAGGCGCCCTGAGAGTCACATGTTCTTTTGACTGACCAGCCAGGCGCCCCTGAAAATATTGCTTTTGATTAATGTTACATGAAGGTGTAATTATATTGGTAATTATTAAGTTATAAGATTTTTCATTTGTGTTGATCTAAATTCCTCACATTGGACTTGCCATGCATTTTCTTGGAGTAGAGATGTATGTATGTCATCAGCACTATCTTGAGTATGGTTTAGGGAATTATGGATAATGTTAACTTTAATACACATTTCTGCACCACTAGCTTGTCAAAGGAGGATTTAGAACTGTTCCTTGTTTATTTAAAAACTGACATTTTATGCCCCATTTCTAGGCAGAAGATGTTGCTTTCTTAATAGTTATTATAAAATTTATTTCTTATTTTAAAAAATTGATTATATGATATCTCTAGGTAGCATGAAGTTTATTAAGCATCAGTTATCGGGGTGCCTGGGTGGCTCGGTTGATTAAGTGTCCAACTCTTGATTTTGGCTCAGCTCTTGATCTCATGGTTTGTGAGATTAAGTCCTGTGTCAGGGCTCTGTGTTGGCAGGTGAGATTCTGTCTCTCCCTCTCTCTTTCTGTCCCTCTCCCACACATGGTCTATCTCTCTCTCTCTCTCAAAATAAATAAATAAACATTAAAAAACCCCACTAATTATAATTTTTGAGGTAAAATTAGTGCTATTACATTAATGCTCAGTAAGATTTGCCCATTAGTATTTAAGTAATAAGAAATAATTTATAAAATAAATAATAAAATTTTTTTAATTTAACTTTATTTTTTATTTTTTAAAATTTATATCCAAATTAGTTAGCATATAGTGAAGCAATGATTTCAGTAGATTCCTTAATGACCCTTACCCATTTAACCCATTCCCCCCTCCCACAACCCCTCCAGCAACCTTCAGTTTGTTCTCCATATTTATGAGTCTCTTTTGTTTTGTCCCCCTCCCTGTTTTTATATTATTTTGGTTGCCCTTCTCTTATGTTCATCTGTTTTGTCTCTTAAAGTCCTCATATGAGTGAAGTCATATGATTTTTGTCTTTCTCTGATTGACTAATTTCACTTAGCATAATACCCTCCAGTTCCATCCACGTAGTTGCAAATGGTAAGATTTCATTCTTTTTGATTGCTGAGTAATACTCCATTATATATATATATATATATATATATATATATATATATATATATACATACCACATCTTCTTTATCTGTTCATCCATCGATGGACATTTGGGCTCTTTCCATACTTTGGCTATTGTCCATAGTGCTGCTATAAACATGGGGGTGCATGTGTCCCTTCGAAACAGCACACCTGTATCCCTTGGATAAATGCCTAGTAGTGCCATTGCTGGGTCGTAGGGTAGTTCTATTTTTAGTTTTTTGAGGAACCTCCATACTGTTTTCCAGAGTGGCTGCACCAGCTTGCATTCCCACCAGCAAAGCAAAAGAGATCCTCTCTCTCTGCATCCTCGCCAACATCTGTCGTTGCCTGAGTTGTTCGTGTGAGCCATTCTGACAGGTGTAAGGTGGTATCTCATTGTGGTTTTGATTTGTATTTCCCCGATGATGAGTGATGTGGAGCATTTTTTCATGTGTTGGTTGGCCATCTGGATGTCTTCTTTGGAGAAGTGTCTATTCATGTCTTTTGCCCATTTCATCACTGGATTATTTGTTTTTTGGGTGTTGAGTTTGATAAGTTCTTTGTAGGTTTTGGATACTAACCCTTTACCTGGTATGTCATTTGCAAATATTTTCTCCCATTCTGTCAGTTGCCTTTTAGTTTTGCTGATTGTTTCCTTTGCTGTGCAGAAGCTTTTTATTTTGATGAGGTCCCAGTAGTTCCATTTTTGCTTTTGTTTCCCTTGCCTCTGGAGACATGTTGAGTAAGAAGTTGCTGCGGCCAAGGTCAAAGAGGTTTTTGCCTGCTTTCTCCTTGAGGATTTTGATGGTTTCCTGTCTTACATTGAGGTCTTTCATCCATTTTGAGTTTATTTTTGTGTATGGTGTAAGAAAGTGGTCCAGGTTCATTCTTCTGCATGTCGCTGTCCAGTTTTCCCAGCACCACTTGCTGAAGAGACTGTCTTTATTCCATCGGATATTCTTTCCTGCTTTGTCCAAGATTAGTTGGCCATATGTTTGTGGGTCTATTTCTGGGTTCTCTATTCTGTTCCATTGATCTGAGTGTCTGTTCTTGTGCCAATACAATAAAAAAATTTTAAGTATTACTGTTAATCCAAACAACAGGAGAACTTTTAGTCTTTTATTGATTCAGAGATTTTTTAAAAAATGATTATATAGCAATTACAGATGTAATGGGACCACCAATTTGTTCAGAATTTAATTTTTTTTTTTTTTTAAATTTTTTTTTTCAATGTTTATTTATTTTTGGGACAGAGAGAGACAGAGCATGAACGGGCGAGGGGCAGAGAGAGAGGGAGACACAGAATCGGAAACAGGCTCCAGGCTCTGAGCCATCAGGCCAGAGCCCGATGCGGGGCTCGAACTCACGGACCGCAAGATCATGACCTGGCTGAAGTCGGACGCTTAACCGACTGCGCCACCCAGGCGCCCCCAGAATTTAATTTTTTTAGTACAGAGTCTAATTTGCTCAAAATTTGAGGCAAATCTCAGGGCATCTGGGTGGCTCAGTTGGTTAAATGTCTGCCTTCAGCTCAGGTCACGATCTCACGGTTTGTGAGTTCAAGCCCCACATGGGGCTCTCTGTTGTCCCACACGCAGCCTGCTTCAGATCCTCTCTCCCCCTCACTCTGCCCCTCCCCCCCATTGTGCATGCCAGCTCTCTCTCAAAAATAAATAAATAAAAACTTTTAAAAAATTTGAGGCAAATCTCAAGAATTGACAAAGTGGGTAAAAAACACGTGCATTTTGAATAATTCCAAAATAATTACATACTTCTGATCCTTGCTTACTGTCTTGTTAGTAAAGAAATTGAGATTCTCTTATGTCTGCTTCTACTTCAATTATTTTATTCATTTATTAATATACTTCATTTATTGTATTCATTCTACCATAGTCCTGCCTATGGTAGGACATTTTGAATGCTCCAGATCGCTGAAACTCACAGTATCCAAAATTAATATAATTCTAGCAAGTTGAACCATCCTCCAAAACAACAAAATCAAGAAATGGTTCCTTGGTATCTGTTTTTTTTTTTTTTTTCCCTCTCCAAAAAATAGATATTTGGAAAATTTGGCTGTATTTACACACTAAATTTAGTTGAACTCTTTGAAAATATTTTGAGTTGTATAAGCAAGGCAAGGAAAACATAGAGGTTCTTTAATTTATCTACTTAATTATTTTCCTAGGTGGCTCAAGCATTTAGTAACTTAATTTTGCATCTTAATATTATGTCATAAGTCCCAAAGTTGCTTGATGCCTACATTATATTCCACGGAAAACTTTTCCACATTAAAACTTAAAAAAAAATTCTTGTTGGTTAAAAATGTTATGACAATATTAATTACTTTAATGAAGTTAGCTATAGAGGGGTTTATAATTCAGGTTTGAGATTCCCTATGTTGTCTATGGTCAAAATTATAATTTATATACCATATTCATTGAGACTTTTCCAAAAATGGAATCATACTAGTCTTATTACTTTGTAGTTTGATTTTCTTTTCCCACTTAGCATTATACCTTGGACAGACCTTCAGATCAATATATATTGTCCTAATTTATTACTTTTCATTGCTGTGTATTATACCATTCTTACAGCCCATGAATTTTTGGATGACTTTAGAATGAGTTTAGTGAGTTTCTCAGAAAGTTGTCTTCAAGCTCAGGTCACGATCTCACGGTTTGTGAGTTCAAGCCCTGCACGGAGCTCTGTGCTGACAGCTCAGAGCCTGGAGCCTGCTTCGGATTCTGTGTCTCCCTCTCTCTGCCCCTCCCCTGATCACACACACTCTCTCTCTCAAAAATAAATAAATGTTAAAAAAAATTAAAAAAAGTTGTGAGGACATCAAGTGCAAAGGCCCCGAGGTAGGAATTTGCTTTGTTTGTGTGAGGAACAGCAAGGAGGCCAGTGTGAATGGAACAGAGTAACGGGGAGAGTTAGCAGAAGAGGAGATTTAGAGAGGCCTGTGTGGACCCTTACAAAGCCATTAGGCTTGTATCTGAGTGAGAGGGGACGTCCCTGGATGGTTTTGAGCCGAATGACACGATCTGACTCACCTTTAAAAGTAGCCCCCTATCTGCTGTGTGGTGAGGAGATCGTAGCGGGAAAGCAGGGAGACCAATTTGGAGGACATACAGGAATCCAGGGGAGAGATGATGGTGTCTAAGAGCCCATCAGGCGACGGTGGATGTAGTGAGAAGTGGTCAGATTTGGGGTGCATTTTGTCACCGGAAGCAAACAGATTTGCTGTTGGCTTTGTTCAGGTGAGCACCGTGACAGAAAGAAAAGAAGTCCGGGGCTCCCGGGTGGCTCAGTCGGTTAAGTGTCCAACTTCAGCTCAGGTCATGACCTCACGGTCCGTGGGTTCGAGCCCCACGTCAGGCTCTGTGCTGACAGCTCAGAGCCTGGAGCCCGTATCAGAGTCTGTGTCTCCCTCTCTCTCTGCCCCTCTCCCGCCTCACACTCTGTCTCTTTCTCTCAAACATAAATAAACCTTAAAAAAATAAAAGAAAATATTCCTAAGCCATAAAAACCATGTTTCTTAATTCTAAGGCAATGTTTTGACCCAACTGACAAATGGCTGGTCAAACATCTTCCTCTCACTCTCCGTGTTACAATGGCCTGTTCTGACCAGTTTACATGCACCTGCCATCCAGTGGGATGTAAGAGAATTGGAATGTGAATGGGTTTGGATAAGGTAAGATTTATGCCGATGTGTGTGCTTAAAGAGGCAAAGGAAAAGGAGAGACAAACTTGGGTGATGTATCGTCCTTGGAACTGTGAAAGGGGTGATTGATGTTTTGATACAACCCTTTCGACAACGGTAATTTGTTGCAGGCTAAAAAAGTCATTTGACTTGCAACCTCTAACTGTAGCCACATAACAAAGCTTGACAGATACTGCTGCCTCTCCTGGCCCCCATCCCATCCTTGACTTCATTCCTTCTCTTTTAAAAGATATTCCATTTGAAAATGTATATCTTCGATTATTGATTTTTTTTCCTCAGTGGAAACATTATGATAAAAACACACACAACATAAAATCTGCCACCGTGACCATGTTTCAGTGTGCGATCCGGTGACATTAAGTACATTAACGTTGTCCTGCAGCCATCATGACCATCCCTTTCCAGCACTCTTACCCATCTTGCAAAATTGACCCTCTGTAACCATTGAACAATAACTCCCCATTTTCTCCTCTCTTCTTTTTTTTTTTTAATTTTTTTTAACGTCTATTTATTTTTGAGACAGAGAGAGACAGAGCATGAACAGGGGAGGGTCAGAGAGAGAGGGAGACACAGAATCCGAAACAGGCTCCAGGCTCTGAGCCATCAGCACAGAGCCTGACGCGGGGCTCGAACTCACGAACCGCTCCACAGCCTCGCCAACACCAGTTGTTTTCCAAGTTTTTTTGGTGGTAGCCATCCTAATAGATGTGAAGCATCCCTTCCCTTTTAACTGGCACGAGGGTGTGCGGATTCCAATCAACTTGGGATCGGTGGCCTGAGAGAGGCTCTGCGTAAAGGAAGCCAGTAGCTCTTGGCAGTGGTGAGAGAAACAGCACGAGACGGATTGAGCTAGAAAATGCATCGCCGTGCAGAAGTGAATTGGCATCACAGCCGTTCATCGTGCTTTACGAGACTCAACGAGGATACACGGAAAACAAACCCTATTCAGCTACGGTGTTGGGATGGGTGTGACAGGCAAGCTTCTGTTTTGCTCCCGAAGTTCAGCAAGAAGCAAGAAGTAGGGAAGAAATATCCAGGAGGAGTCGCGCTGGGGGCCAAACTGCTATGAGTTTTACTTTGGTGGAATGCTTCCTGAGATAACTCTCATTAATGCTTATCAGGCAGAAAAATGTGCAGTGAGCCCGCGTAATCCAAGGTGAGGTCTTGGGGCTCAGCCAACTCCGACACCCTGGCTCCTGCTTTCATTGTTTCCCTTTACTTCCGGTGAGGGTGATTCCAGGGACATTTTAGTCTCGGGTGTCTACTTGTGACTCACTCTCTTTGCATGAGTGGAGCTACTCCTGTTGTAAGAGAAGGGTTTATCTCCCTCCCCCCAGCCCCAACTCCCGCATGTTATTTACCAGCGCTCACCCACTGGAAACGGGTTTATGGAACCCATTTGAAGCAGTTAAGGAACTCCACACCAATATTTGTGAGTCGGGGGGAGAAGGGGGCGTAAATATGGGCAACAGATGGTTGGCACGTATTTAGTGTGGCCACAGCCTAAGGGGTGCTTGTGTACAGAGGACAGACGGTGAGAGGACACAGGGAGAAAGCGGCCACTTACCGGCAAGGAGAAGAACCCATTGACCCCTTGATCTGGGACTTCCAGCCTCTAGAGCTGTGGGCAGAGACTTTGTCCTGATGGGGCAAAGTCGAGAAAAAAGAGGAAAACTGGTTCATCTTCTTTTCTTGGGTGTGTGTGTGTGTGTGAGAGAGAGAGAGAGATAAAGAGGTGGAGGAGAGGGCAGGTGGCTTTTCTTCCGGGGGATCAGAGTTGATGATGGCAATAATCCCTTCCCCCTGCCCTGCCCTTCTGGTGAGGAGGGGGGCGCTCACCTGCCTGCCACATCTCAGGCAAGGGTTAATTATCTACCCCCCCAGGCTCTGGGGTCCCAGGAGAATGAAGAGGCTGTGAAGTAGGTGGCTGGACCACCAACGACCGGGAAGGGCAAGGACTGTCGAGGAGAAGCGATCACCACGGAGGAATTCTCCGCACTGCTCTCCTGGAGCAGGAGCTCTGAGTGCCGAGGCAACGGAGGTCCCCCCGCACTGCCCTGCGGAGTCCCACCCCTTGGTGGTCCCCGGAGCACAGGCCACTGGGCACTGGAGGCCCACCCACGGCTCCCAGGGCCATGGCCGCAGCGGCTCACAGCTCACGGTGGCGGGACCAGGTGAGGACAGGAGCAGGTGCCGCGGCGTGGCGGTGGGGGCGGGGCGCGGACACCTGGACAGCGGGAGGCCCAAGCGGCACAAGTTCACGGCTAGACGAAACTACGATTTACGCATCTGAAATCCCCGGAAGGGTCTGAAACATTGTCAACAACCACTAGCTTTCAATTGTTTGCCCGCCCGCCCCTAGGGCTGGGGGTGGGGGGGGTGTGGGGCGGGAATTGGGCGGAGCTCCTGGGAGCAAAGTCTTGATCAGTTACCGAGAAGAAACACTCCACCAAGAACCCTGCGTCCCGAGAATCCTTAAAGAGTCAGTTCAAGGACCCCCGTTGGACAGCAACTATTGTATAACCAGCACTTGGAGAGGCTGGGTTCCAGGACTCACGCAAGGAAAGCTGCCGTAGCCAGCTGGTCCAAAAACCAGACTTTAAGGCAGAAAGGGTTACGAGACCGAAAGAGGGTCTCTTCATCATGATAAAACATTTACCGGAAAGAAATAACAATACTCGTGTTGTGTGCGCTTCATTTCCTTTGATACACAAAGGAAAAAGCCATTAGGAGAAATGGACAAATCCGCCTGCCTACGGAGCTATATTAATGTACCCTTTTCACTTCTGGGAGACCAAAAGAGAGTAAATCAATAGGGACGGAAGATTTCAAAAATACTACTAACAATATTATGACACATTATAAAGTCTTGCATCCATGAATTGGAGAATAGAAATATTTTTTACAAGAACACTTACACAGAAATTGGCCATGAAGGGACCATAAAGGCCATCTTGACAAATTTCAAAGATCACATTTTCTTTTTTCTTTTTTAATGTTTATTTATTTTTGAGAGAGAGAGAAAGAGAGAGAGAGAGAGAGAGAGAGAGAGAGCATGAGAGGGGGAGGAGCAGAGAGAGAGGTTAGACACAGAATCCGAAGCAGGCTCCAGGCTCTGAGCTGTCAGCACAGAGCCCGATGTGGGGCTCGAACCCACAAACAGTGAGACCATGACCTGAGCCAAAGTCAGAGTTTAACTGACTGAGCCACCCAGGCGCCTAAAGATCACGTTTTCTGACCACAGTGAAATTAAGTTAGAAATCAACAAGAACAACTAAAAACTCCATACATTTAGAAAGTTAAAAAATACATTTCTAAACACCTCACAACGAATTAATGAAGAAAGCACAATACATATTTTAAAAATATTAACCATGGAATGATAATAATAATACTAAGCTGAAAGCCTATAACTAAAGAGGTATTTCATGAGAGATTTTTAGTCTTAAAAAGAAAAGCTGAAAATTCAGGAAGCAAAACTCAGAAGAGGAAAATAATGACACGGAAAATGAAGAAACCATAAAGGAATACATTAACAAAGTTGAAAACGGGATCATTGAAAAGACACATTTCTGGGAATGGTAAATAAAAGGAAATCTACAACTAGACATATGGTAATAAAGTTGTAAAGCATCCAAGACAACACAAAATTCTTAAAGTAGCCAGAGAGAAACCATGGATTACACAACAAAGAACAAATTTAGACTGGTAGGGGAGGAACCAAGAGTGGGGAGGGTGGGAGGGGGGAAGAGGGAAGGGGGGGAGGCGGTTAGCCAGAGGAGAAGGAAACAATATAAAGAAAGTGTTAGAGGAAAATAATTCTCAACCTAGAGCTACATACTCTGCAAAGCCATTCTTTAATAAGAAGGCTGAAATATAGACAATTCTGATAAACACTGAGAATTTATCACCAACAGATCCTTGTTAAGGGAATTTCTAAAAGATATACCTCAAGAAGATGGAGAACCACCTCAGAAGGAAGAACTGAGATGCTTATCTGTACCCTTTCTTCTAAGTTTTTATCATGGACTTACCACCATCTGACCTACTGCATATTTTTCATATTCATTTGATTTTTGTCTCCTCCCCCTTCTCCCCTCCAATGGGATATAAGCTCCAGAATGGAAGAAAGTCCCAGGGAACAATATGTAGAGTCCCTCAATAAATATTTCTGGGGGCGACAGAGTTACTTATACCATAAAAAGGATCTTAACTTCAAAGAAGACATTTACAGTGATAAAATAAAAATATGTTGTTTTCAAAAACTCTTCCTGTTATCCAGAGGTATTACAGGATCAGCTCCCTAGTGAGCAGACTGGGTCTGATTCCTGGGCAATGCTGGCTCATTGCTCGGGCTCACTGCTCCTTTAAGCAGAGCCCCAGAAGGATCCACCCCACCCCCCTCACCCCGGCACAAATAGCATTATCATGTATTCTCCGCTAGGGAGAGCCGGTCGTTTGGCTAGTTGTGGGAGAGACTTTTAAAGAGAAAGGTTCAGGACCCTTGCTAGTTGGAAATTAAAATGAAGATGATGCAGGGCGCCTGGGTGGCTCAGTCCATTGCGTGTCCGACTCCTGATTTCAGCTCACGTCATGATCCCAGGGTTACAGGATCCGGCCCCTTGTCAGGCTCTGTGCTCATTGTGAAGCCTGCTTGAGATTCTCTCTCTCTGACCCTTCCCCACTTGTGTGCTCTCTCTCTCTCTCTTCCAAAAAAATTGAGATGGTGCATTCTGATTGGGTCACTAATTTTTTTTTCTCTCCAAGTATAGTTTATATAGTAACAGGTGTTTCCTTGGCTTCCCACTTGAATTCATAGTCGTTACGGAAAACAGTAACAAACTGATTTTGAGGCTCTGAGCGGTCCAGCTACTTCTGGCTAGCAAGCCCTTGAAATTCCTCCTTCTGGCTGAGTGTGCATGTGAAGATACTCGTGTGGACGTCCGAGCATGTGTGTGTGTGTGTGTGTGCGTGTGTGTGTATGAGCATGTCTGTTCGTGAGCAGGGAGGATGTGTGTGTGAGAGCGGCTGTGTGTGCATGTGAGGCGTCTGTGTGCACCTATGGGGAGTTTGTGTAGGAGTCTGCGTATGTGTGTGAGTGTGCGGATCCCCCTCCTCCCCCCCCCTCCTGCCCTCCTCCCCCTCCCCCTCCTACTTCCTACCCCCTCCTCCTCCTTCTCCTCCTCCTTCTCTTCCCTCTGTTGTTTCCTTCAGTTTCTGCCTCTTTAGAAAGGTGTTCTGTGCCCTCACTTCCGGTCTCTTCCTCTCTGTTTTGGAGTTTGGCACAATATCTTTCCAAAGACACACCTAGTCCACAGAATAACGTACCAGTAGTCTCCTTAAACACAATAGTTATGTTTCCACTTTACAGATTATATTTTCATGACTGATATCAATATTTCCCTCTCTTGTAACTTCAGACTTTAGCTGATTAAAACAAGACGCTTATACCTGGTGACCGAAAGAAATGCCTTTCTCCTCTCTGGAGCGTTTCTTTTGGCCTTTGTAAATCTCCCCCTGGACACTTTGTTTTTCCTCCCTGTCATTATGGAGCAGAGTATTGTTTCAGCTTCTGGAAACAATACTTACTGGTTTTATAATTTTGCTAGTTCTCTTCTTAATGGCTCTCTGAATCTTCTCCAAAATGTTAACATTTATCTCCAATTAAAAGGTGCCAAAAACACGGCCGTATTTCTTTCCCTAGCTTGGAGCCACGCTAACTGGCCTCATCACCGAGCAAGTGCTTACCTTGTTCTGAATCCAGCCGCTCAGGGCTTTACTCCTTTCTCTGGGAAGGGGACCACCCTCCACCCAGTCTCCCAAATGACTCTTCCATTTACTTCACCACTGACGGCAAAGTCTTCTTGCTTTCCGCCCGTCAACTGTGGCTCACGCTGGGAAGGTCCTCTGTGTCCTCACAATGGTTTCCCCCTGAGAGGCCACCGTGCTTCTGCACCCTATTTCCCGAAAGCGCCCTGGGTTTGGTCTCCTCGTCACCACATCATCACGAACTGATTCTCCATCTGCAACCCGTCTTCCATCGAATCCACTCTACAGCCAGATAGTTCTGTGCAAAACAAATTTGTGTTTTTTTTTTTTTTTTTTTTTTTTTATGCATTTGCTTTAGATCCTGCAGTGGCTCCCCATTGCTCTTTGTAGAAGGTCAAAGCTCCTGGGATGGAGCGCCTGGGTGGCTCAGTCGGGTAAGCATCTGACTCTTGATTTTGGCTCAGGTCACGATCCCACGATTCACGAGATCTGATTTTGGCTCAGGATTGATACGATCTGATCTGAGATGATCTCAGGATTCGTGAGATCGAGCCGGGTGATGGGCTCTGCGCTGACAGCTCAGAGCCTGCTTCGGATTCTCTCTCTTCCTCTTGCTCTGCCCCTCCCCTGCTCTCTCTCTCAAAATAAATAAATAAGCATTTTAAAACACACACACAGAAAACTCCTTGGATGACCCAATCACTCTCTACCCCCACCCCTCAGCTTCCTCTCTTACCACTGTGTCCCCTCCCACCCTTTCGCTGTGCAATGATACACCATCAATTCTCATTTCCTGACCTTTATTCTTGGATTATTCCTTCCCCCACTCAGCCTGATGTCTCCTACTCCTCTAGAAGCCCTCCCGGACCACCCCAGTCTAATGAAGTGCCCCACATCTGCACTTCCGTGATCGTGTTCATCCTATATCATTGCACTTACCACGTTATTATAATCACCCTTTTGTCTATTATCCTTCAAGAGGGCAGGAGCCGTGTCTTACGTGCTGCCCATCGTATTATTAGTGCATAGCATTGTGCCTGACAGAGACAAGGTGATGGTGATGATGATGATGGTGATGATGGTGATGATGATGATGGTGATGATGGTGATGACGATTGGCAAATAAATGAAATAAGTTGCCGCTCATATAAAGGAATTTATGATGATGGAATTTCAGGCAGAATGGAGATGCTGTTTGGCAGAAAGAAGTCTGGCTTTCTGTATTGGCTAGCTTGGGCTGCCCTAAGAAAATACTACAGACCGGGTATCTTAAACAGCAGAAATTTATTTGCTCGCAGTTCTTTAAGCTCAAAGTCCAAGATCAAGGTGTTAGAAGGTTCGGTTTCTTCCAAGTCTCTTTTCTTGGCTTGTTGATGACTGCCTTCTCAGAGCTGTGTCCTCACCCGGCCTTTCTTCTGTGTGTGTGTGCATTTCTGGTATCTCTGCCTCTTCTGATAAGGACACCAGGCCTTTTGGATTAGAACCCATTCATATCTGACCTCATTTAACGCTAAACACCTCTCTAAAGCCCCATCTCCAATCACAGTCACATTCTAAGGTACTGGCAGTTAGGACTTCAACATACTAATTTCTGTGACCCTCAAGTTACAGGACACATATGTACTTATTCCGCCCGCATATACCGCAAATTCACATCTCTGCTTAGGCATTGCTCAAACTAAGTGCGCTTGCAAAACTTATCTCCTGATGATACGCACCACTGATAAAGAAAGATGTAAAAAAAAACAAAAGAAACGAAAAAACAAAAAACGAGGCCCTGGGTGGCTCAGTGGGTTACGCGTCCGACTTCGGCTCAGGTCATGATCTCGCGGTTTGTGAGTTCGAGCCCTGCGTCGGGCTCTGGGCTGACGGCTCGGAGCCGGGAGCCTGCTTCGGGTTCTGTGTCTCCCTCTCTCTCTGCCCCTCCCCCACTCACACTCTGTCTCTCTTCTTCAGAAATAAATAAACATTAAAAAAAAAAAAAGATGTGATAGTATTACCAGTCTGAAGAATAATACTTGTGTAACCCTTAGAAAAACTGTAGAACAAAGAATATAAGATGATGTTTCAACCGCTCTGACCTATTTTACAAACGCACTTTCTATTTCTTTAGGTTCATTTTGGAGTTATAACGTTGCTCACAATATGTGGGACCCATTTTAACTTTTGAGCTTCCTTTCTGACAGACCACCTATTTTATTGACTCTTTAACTACCGACCTATTCACCCAATGAAAATACAAATACAGGAAAACCTTAGACTGCGAGGAACTTGTTCTGTGAGTGTTCCACAAGACGAACAAACATTTCTAATAAATGTTAACTTGATAAACGAGCCATGTCTTGCCATACGAGTCGTACATGATGCTGAACGTCACATGGTCACAACTAAGCCAATGGTTCTTGAAATTCATTTTGATATATGAGTGCTTTGGATTACAAGCATGTGTCCAGAACGAATTATGCTCGCAAACCAAGGTTTTACTGTACTTACCATTGCATGTGTATATTTCTTTTTTTTTTAAATAAATTTATTTATTTTTGAGAGAAAATACAAGCAGGGAAGGGCAGAGAGGGAGAGAGAGCATCCCAAGCAGGCTCTGCGCTGCACTCACAAACCATGAGATCACGACCTGAGCCAAAATCGAGTCGGACATTTCACTAGCTGAGCCACCCAGATGCCCCAGCACATGTATGTTTCTGCTGGTATGTCTTTAAGTCTCAGAGTGTGAAATCCCAGGTAATTTGGCAACTCTTTCATGACA
This sequence comes from Lynx rufus, assembly GCF_022079265.1. Classification (NCBI taxonomy): domain Eukaryota; kingdom Metazoa; phylum Chordata; class Mammalia; order Carnivora; family Felidae; genus Lynx; species Lynx rufus. The sequence continues at coordinate 131,503,469 of NW_025814878.1, forward strand.
AGAGGGATCATCTCTGACTAGCACTTGCATTGTAGATGGCAGAAAAGCTCAGAGTACTTCGGAAGCGGCTTTGTGAATTCAAAACTGACATTGATGCCCCTCTTTGAGGACTTTTTTGACAAGTGTTCCTGGAAGAACGTAGCGATCCATAACTTTGAAAACATTACAATTCTTACTATGTGCCCAGGAGGACTCTGGATCCAGTGTTTGGGTCGTCACGGAAGCTTCTAGCATCTCTAGCACCTGCCCTCCTGCTTGCCTTGCAGGTGAATATTTGGATTTTGGAGGGCTGTTAGCTATTTTGTGATGAATTGTTAGCCAGTCACAGCTGGTCCTGTATGCGCTGTGCCAGGAATTTGTGTAGCCCTGTAGACATTTAAATTCTGAATTCAATTTTGGATTGACAAACTGTGCTAAATAAGACTTTAGCCAAAGTGTACTCATTGAAGTAAAAATTGTGAAGCTTAGCAATTGTTCGAGCTAAAGTACCCTGGATCACTTAATCACCTAGCACCTAAATGATAGAGCTATCCTCCTCCCAGTGGAAAAGATCTCAGGCCAGCTTGTTTCATTGGTGAATTCTACCAAACATTTAAAGAAAAATGAACAGCAATCCTTCTCAAACTCTTCCAAAATATTGAAAAGGAGGGAATACTCTCAAACTCTTCTTATGGGGCCAGCATTATGATGATAACAAAGCCAGATAAGGACACTACAAGAAAAGAAAACTACAGGCCATATCCCTGAAGAAAACAGATGCAAGGATTCTCAACAAAATACTAGCAAACTAAATCCAATAGCATATGAAAAGGATCATGCATCATTATCAAGTGGGATTCATCCCTACAACTCAAGGATGGTTTTACATATGCAAATCAATAATTATGATTCATCAACTTAAGAGAACGAACAATAAAAATCATATAGTTATCTCAACAGATACAGAAAAAACCTTTGACAGTATTCAATATTCTTTCACAAAAAAAAAAAAAAAGCTCAACAAATTGGATATAGAAGAAATATACCTCAACATAATAAAGGCTGTATATGAAAAGCTCAAAGCCAACATGGCATTTAATGGTGAAAGGTTCGGAACTCTTACTCTAAGATAAAAAACAAGACAAGGATGTCCACTCTCACTGCTCCTATTCAACGTGGTTCTGGAAGTCCTAGCCAGGGCAATTAGGCAAGAAAAAGAGGTAAAAGTCGTTCAGATCAGAAAGGAAGAAGTTAAAGTGTCTCTGTTTGAAAATGACATGATCTTGTATATAGAAAAATCCTAAAGATTGCACCAAAAGAACGTGGTCCCTGCTTTTCTGACTCCCATGGACTGGCCTTTGAGGCCAGCTGAATGGCTGTGTCCAAATGCTGGCTGTCTTGGGCTTCAAGGATTTTAAAATCGATTTGTTTGTTTTTGAGAGCTGGTGGGGGGGGGCGGAGGGGGCTCTCCACTGAACAATCCTCTGACATTGGAGAGTTGGCTCCGGTCGGATTGTTTGCACCTCTGCTTAGCTCCTGCCACCGCCTGAACGGCCAGGCTTTTTGCTGTTTGGATTCTTTTGTTTAGTGGATCCCGATAAGAAAATGGCTCATGGCTGACTTCTTTCTGGGGAAGGGCACTCCTGTGTCCTTGCTGTGCCAAATGGTGGGAGGCAGGCTGGCCCACTGCTTCTGTCTTTTTCCACGTTACCTTCTCACTCTCATTATTGCAATTATCTTAATTTAGCACTATGCAGTTGGAGCTTTATTTAGAATATCCAAGGATTGGAAATGGATCAAGTCTCAGTGATAGGGAAGAGGTTAAAAGAAATGTAATTCAATTTTACGGTGAAATCCTTTATAGTCGTTAAGAGTCACATTTTTTAAGGAATAGTTCATTGCATGAGAAAATGTTCATAATATAACAGTAACAGAAAAAATAGTTAATTGTTTACAGTAAATCCCAATTTTACTTAAGACACACACGTGTGCATGCACACACACACACACACACACACACACACACACTAACACTCACACTAAGCAATCCTGCAGGAAATATAAGACAATGTTAATAATGGTCTCACCTGGGTGGCAGGATTATACGTGACCTCATATTCTTTTTTTTTTCTTTTTTTTTTTTGAGAGAGAGAGAGGGCACAAGTGAGCAAGGGGCAGAGAGAGAGAGAGGGAGAGAGAGAGAGAAGTGGGGCTCACCTGAAGTGGGGCTCATGTCACCTGATTGGGCACTCCAGCTCACGAACCATGAAGTCATGACCTGAGCTGAAGTCAGATGCTTAATGGACTGAGCCACCCAAGCTCCCTGTCATATTCCGTATTATAGGTGTTTTTTTTTTTTTGGTTTGTTTTTATTTCCTCCAATTATCTGTAATAAATATATGTGCTTTTATAAGTGAGGGAAAATTTTCAGTCCTGTCTGAATAGTTACCAATTTTATCAGGAGTTTGATAATTTTCTGCCACTTGTAATAAGGGCCATGATCTAAGACCACTGGGGACAGTATAGGAACCAGTGTGCCAATAAAAAGGGGTTGAGGATAAACAAAGAAATGCCTTCCTGTGCATTTTACCAATTGCTAAAGGGAGGGATCTGTGCTTACAGTCAGGCACTGCTCTGTTACTCACACTCGTGATATATAACAACGGTTAAATTAACCATATAGTAGATTGGATATGGTTCTCATCTCATAGTGTGCATCATTTAATAACTGTCTTAAGAAGGTTTGATATTAAAAAATCCTTTCTGTTGCCCCTATGGATTCCAATGATTTTTTTTAAAGTTTATTTTTGTTTTATTTATTTGTTTTAAAAAATAAAGCTTATGTTTAAAGTTTTGTTTATTTTGAGAGAGAGAGAGCACGAGAGCGAGCACGAGTGGGGGAAGGGCAGAGGGAGAAGGAGAGAGAGAATCCCAAGCAGGCTACATGCTGTCAGCACAGAGCCAGACTTGGGGCTCGATCTCGCGAATGGCGAGATCGTGACCTGAGCTGAAATCAAGAGTGGGACACTTAACCGACTGGGCCACCCGGGTGTCCTCCCCTCCCCAATTATTTTTAACCAACAAATTCTTTCTCTATGTAGATGTTGGACCCCGAAGTGGGATGCTCTTTACTACCCTTTCTCGCAGGTACCCTCAATCCCAGTGAGTCTTTTGAGGATCCTCTCCCTTTGCTTCAAGATGATGGTGAAGAAGAAAGCTTCCTTCCCATGAAACTGCTTTCTGACTACTCAGAGATTCCCTGTCCTCTTGGGAGGGGCACTGGGTGGTGGAGAGTGGCAGGGACCAGTTCTGTGTCCTCAGTAGGTCAGAGAGACGTGTAATTGTGGGCAGGTCTCTTTAGAAAGTAGAAGTCCCGGCTCAGTCAGTTGAGCGTCCCACTGCGGCTCAGGTCACGATCTCGTGGTTCGTGGGTTCGGGCCCCACCTCGGTCTCTGTGCTGACAGCTCTTTGTCCTACCTTTGGGTGCTGATTGTCAATGCAGGGTCAACAGGAAAAGACTTGACTAGCCCATTGCATTCTTAGTCACTATACTACATAGACTCTTAGCTGTTCTCTCTTCACGTTATATTTCACTACAGGCACTATTAAAATATATTGCTTCGCAGAGCAAATTTCTTCTCACTAGGCTTTTATTGCTCTCTGCGTGAGAGGCTCTTCAGTGTTGCTGTGTGAGCAACGAAAGGGAACTGTAGGTAGGTAATCCACATGAAGGGTCTAGCACAGTACCTGGCTTGTTGACCCTGGAAAAGTCCAAATCATTAATCCCTTTACGTTTCAAGGCGAAAGGACTTAGGTACAGTTCAGGACCGTTGGACTCCTTTTTATCAATTTACAGAGATTCAGAAGTGCTCCTTTTGATAATAACGGGTCCCTTTTGGGGGGCAGAAAACTGTTAGGAATAGTTTGGGCCACACATAACATAAGACTGAGGTGCCTGGGTGGCTCAGTGGGTCAAGCGTCCAACTCCTGATTCCGGCTCAGGTCCTGATCTCCCAGTTGCGAGATCGAGCCCCGACTGGGGCTCTGCTCTGAGCCTGGAACCTGCTTAAGATTCTCTCAAGATTCTCTCTCTCCCTCTGCCCCTCCTCAGTTCATGCTCTCTCTCTCTCTCTCTCTCCCTCTCTCTCAAAAAAAAAAAATAATATAATACTAACAAATAGTTGCTCAAGCTGTGATACACGTAATTATCTTACTTAACAAGAAGTTTGTGGGGCAAGCATTTCCAAGTTTGGTGAAACGGCTCAAGCGTGTCTTCAAGGACACTTGGTACTATCATTCTGCTCTGCTCTCCCTAGCCTGTTACTGTTTCTTGCTGCTTGCCAGATAATACAACAGCTCCAGATGTGACTACCTCTGAAGGCAGGAAACAAGGGGAAGCGGGGGAAGGGCATTCTTACGGATCGCCCACCATTGGGTTTATAATCCCTACTCCCCCAGAGAGATGTCTCTTACAAAGCTTTGGCCAGGGTTGGTTTGTCAAGCTACCTTGGCTGCAAGGTAGATTGGCAGAGCAAATTTCTTAATCGGCGTCAAGAGATCTGGGTCTGCCTTGCTAAACTGCCGAGTACCTTGGGCAAATCATTCAGCCCTCTGGAGCCTCGCTTTTCCCTGCCCTACGAAATCTTCGAGAGAAAGATTCAAACAACCTGGACTGAACCTTAGCCCAGTCACCACCTTGGTCAACTTTCTCACCCCCTTTGTATGTTGTTTCTTTACATGTCCGATAAAGGTAACAGTAACTATCTAATACGTTCCTGGCGCACAGTAGGCACTTTCTATTCCCTTTATTTTAGGAAAATTGTAAGACTGAAATCTAGACTCTAGTTCAACCCACTAGTTTGACAAGTGAGAACGCTGCAAAATGGAGAAATGAAGTCACTGGCAGAAAGAATATTCACTGCGTAAACGTCTGAATCGTGACGAACTCAACTCTTCTGATGTGGACCTGTGATCCCTGTATCAATCCCTGGTGATCACTTGTGATGCCAAGCTTAACCATGAGAAGAATAGACCTCCTTTTGTGGGTATTTCATTTTTCATCAATTGTGTGATTTCTCATTTAGCCTAGTGAAGTAGACTAATTTTACAGCTGTTGAGTGAAGAGGTTGGTGGTTCGCTCCACAGCACAGGGAAAGTTAGGGGCAGCTGCAGGATTAGAACTCTCTTTTCCTTAAAATGAACCCGAGGGTGGAGTGAAAGAAAAATGTGAATACATTTCTACACCAGGTCGGTAATGAGAATGTTGCTCACTACTACATTCCATCGACAGGAGAGATTGCATGATTTTCCATTATAAATGTAAGTGGTTGTCGGGGGGTGAGCTGGGTGGCTCAGTCAGTTAAGCGTCTGACTGTTGATCTTGGCTCAGGTCACGATCTAACGGTTCATGGGTTAGAGCCCACATTGGGCTCTGTGCTGACGGTTCAGGGCCTGCTTGGGATTCTCTCCCCCTCTCTCTGCCCCTCCCCTACTTGTGCTCGTCTGCTCTCTCTCAAAATAAATAAATAAGCTTAAAAATTTTTTTTTTAAAATGTAAGTGGTTAGCTAGAAAATTGGAAAATACGAAAAGGTATAAGGGAAACATAAATGAGACTGCCACGATCGAAATGACGTTATTCTTAGCTGTGGTAAATTTCTGTTTTATTTTCCATTCATTCAGAGCTCTGTTGCACACATTTGAATACATACTTCTGTGTCTTGCCACTTACCCTTAATATTAGCACCATTATCATTATCGTGAGCATTTCATGTTATTTTGTGGTCTTAATGCTTCTTATTAAATGGCTGCGTAATATTTTTATTGAGAGTGGCGGTTTATTTAACTATTCCTGTTAACCACTTGGGTGTTTCCACTTTTCTGCTATTACAATAGAATTCTCTTTACGAATAAAGACTTTCTATATTAACTATTAGTGGATTAAAGAATATAAATGACACAATGCTTATAGCACACAGGAACTGTCTTAAAGGACCACATTCAGCTGACACACAAACTTCCATTTGAAACTTTCAGGTTATTAATGTGCAATTTATTTATTATACCGGCTCATATTTAAAATGACACAGAAGTCCTTGTAAATTGGAGAAGTAATATGTGATGATTGTAAACACTTTACACGATGCAGAAATAAATCAGGTTGAACATGAAATTATCCTATCATGTTATCTCCTAGGATAATTACTGTCTATGTTTTGTTCCATATACTTCCAGATTTTTTGGGTATGCGTATACCAAAATCATTAATCCGTTTATATTTTGAAGGCAAAAGGATTTAGGTACAGTTCAGGACCATTGGACTCTTTTTTTTTTTTTTATCAATTTACAGAGATTCAGAATTGCTCCTTTTGATAATAATGGGTCCCTTTGGGGGGGGGCACAAAACTGTTAGGAATAGTTTGGGCCACAAATAACAGCATACCAAGGTGCCTGGGTGGCTCAGTGGGTTAAGCCTCCAACTCCTGATTCTGGCTCAGGTCCTGATCTCCCAGCTGGGAGATGGAGCCCCGAGTCGGACTCTGTGCTGAGCCGGTGCTGTTACCGTTGGTATCGGAAACATGCATGACATTTTGCAACTTGCTTTTCTTCATTTATTCATAGATGTTAAATATCGTGCCATTGACACATGCACATTTCATTCTTTCTAATAGCTGCATGGTCTGAACACAGCACAATCTCTTTATGTCATCTCCTTCGATAGACATTTGGGTTAGTTTCAAGTTGTCTCCACTTGCAAACAATGCTGCAGTGAGAGCTCTCGTATACATGGTTTCTTTTTAATGAGCATTGACTGCTGGGAAAATGTGACTTGGAAAATAATTGTTGCCAAGATCCTTCTCTCTCAGTGTGCTGAGACTTGCAGTATTTAACCATCATTTACATTTTAAAATTTGGATTGAGTCATTCCCATTAAAACCAGGTTAAAATCACAGTGATCTTTTTCTCTTATATAGGAGTGAATCCTCTTGCTGCAGATGGGACATAAAGCTTCTTAAATTGAAATTCATTGCGCGGGGGGCTCTGATGGCCCTTCGCAGACGGAAGAGCAATCTCGTTTGGATGGTTATGCAATTCAGCGATTATCACGGAACCCTTCAGATGGTCTCAGAGGTGAAGAGGCTGAGGGTTCACTATATTTGCTTCTTTGTGTGTATTTATTTGTTAGTGTCAAGAAGGCTGGAATCTGAGATCCGTGCACATAACACAGTCTGGTCTAAAGACAGATCTTGGGATCCAAATCAAGCATTTGGATCCCAGTTGGAATTCAAATAGTTTCCTGTTAAATAACCTCGGGAGGATCATTCCATCTCTCGTTTTCACAAGTATGCCACACAATGCCTCTAGTAGAAGGGTACGATAATAATATTCATTCATAGATATTTATTGAGACTTCTGTGCTGAGAAATGTTCCAAGTGCTAGAGATACAGCTGTAAACAAAATAGATGAGAATTGATTCCCGTTCCTCCGAAGGTGGTGTTACCTTCCTCAGCTGGAAGCAATCACTTGATCTACTCAAATGCAGTCGATACACCCTACCAAAATTTACCCTTTATGCGTTACGTCTTAGTAATGCATGCTACACTATGGTAAACATATTAACAAATTAAACGATCTTGTCTGAACTTGCTCATTCGGCAAGATACTATTTCTCCTGCCTTAGCTACTGTTTGCATTGCTAAAGTTAACATCCAGTTTTTAACACACTACAATCCATCTATCCTCGTTTCCTTTAACCTGTGATAGTGCCTCGAGTAAGTATCTAGTCCTCTCTTTTTTTTTTCAAATATTTTTTAATGTTTATTTATTCTTGAGAGAGATAGAGACAGAGTATGAGCAGGGGAGGAGCAGAGAGAGGGAGACACAGAATCCGAAGCAGGCTCCAGGCTCCGAGCTGTCAGGACAGAGCTCGATGTGGCTCGAACTCACGAACCGTAAGATCATGAACTGAGCCGAAGTCGGACGCTTCACTGACTGAGCCACCCAGATACCCAGTATCTAATAAGTATCTAGAACAGTGATTGGTACATGGTAGTTGCAAAATGAATTTTTGTTGACTAGATATCCATAAATATTTTTTGTCTTAACTCCAGGCACTAGGAATAGCTTTGGAATATGCAAGGACAAATAAAATACTATTTCTGCTTCGAAAGTTCTCACATCTAGTTAGGAGATAGGAATATCAACCAGAAATATGACTGTGCTTTAAGAATAGCGTGCACAGCGGGGCACCTGGGTGGCTCAGTGGGTTAAGCCTCCAACTTTGGCTCAGGTCATGATCTCACGGCTCATGAGTTCAAGCCCCGTGTCAGGCTCTATGCTGACAGTTCAGAGCCTGGAGCCTGCTTCGGATTCTGTGTCTCCCTCTCTCTCCCTGCCCTTCCTCAACTCGTGCTCTGTCTTTCAAAAATAAATAAATGTTAAAAAAATTAAAAAAAAAAAGAATGGTGTGCTCAGTGTGTCTGCCTCAATCTCTTCGACGAAAGTTGCCATTTCTCATTCTCCTGTTCTGTTCACCTACCCTGGACTTTTAATTTGCCTAAAATTAGCAGACCAGGTAAGTAAGTCCAAACAACTTATTTTTTTTGTTTCTGTTTTCTGGGTGAATCAGAGATGACAGTGTCTATCTTTTTCAAGGTTGTGTTTGGAGGCAGAACTGGTAAATGTTTTATACCTGATGGCAAAGCTGGTATAAATATTTCAGGACACAGTTGAGGTTTTCTCATTAAAACCTGTTTTCTTGTCTCTGTATGCAGAAGTTTCCAGCTCCAGAGAGAAAGTACTATTTTAAAATGGTTGCCATGACAAATAGACCTTTGCTATGATAGGTTTTGATGGGCTTCTTTTTAGTTAGAACAGAGACAGTTTTTGCTATTAAAAAAAATCCCTTGGGGCACCTGGGTGGCGCAGTCGGTTAAGCGTCCAACTTCAGCCAGGTCACGATCTCGCGGTCCGTGAGTTCAAGCCCCGCGTCGGGCTCTGGGCTGATGGCTCAGAGCCTGGAGCCTGTTTCCGATTCTGTGTCTCCCTCTCTCTCTGCCCCTCCCCCGTTCATGCTCTGTCTCTCTCTGTCCCCAAAATAAATAAACGTTGAAAAAAAAAATTAAAAAAAAAAATCCCTTAACCTAACTTGATCTCTGTTTTTTTTTAATTTGCTCCCAGTTAAAGGCTGGGGTGGGCCAAGACAAATCAGAATCAATTCATTTTTCAAACCAATAGCATCATCTGTGAGTCACTGTTCTCAGGCAGATTTGCAGATATTTGTGGTAGGGTTGTTAGAAATCCTACATCTTTTTTTTTCTCTTATATTTTTGCATTTAGGAAAATCAGTGAATAAGCAAAAAAACCCTTCTTTGCTACTTTCTGTAGAATGACATTTGAATGCATACTCTTTTTTTTAATGTTTATTTTTGAGAGAGAGAGAGAGAGAGAGAGAGAGAGAATGAGTCGGGGAGGGGCAGAGAGAGAGGGAGACACAGAATCTGAAGCAGGCTCCAGGCTCCGAGCTGTCGGCACAGAGCCCGATGTGGGGCTCAAACCCAGGAACTAGGAGATCATGAGCTGAGCTGAAGTCACTGAGTCACTCAGGCGCCCCCCCCTTCGGTCACTTTTAATGTCCTACCCATAGATGGCAGCAAGTGATCACTTTGCTAACGCGCCAGCCCTAGCCAGTCCCCGGTAGGCCCACGTGTTGTCAAACCACAGTGAAGGGAGAATCGTGGAAGCCCATTCCAGATCACATCTCTGGAGGACGCTTCATTTACTTGTCTGAGATGCGGCCCATCCCTTCAGACCTAGAGAACTTTGTTCCGCTTTGATTCTTCTTCTGAGGCTTCAGGGAAGAATCCCAGTAGCCCTGAAGGAACTGTCAAGGCCACGCGGGGAGGGCAGTAGTCGGGGCTTCCCTGATCCTGCCTTCTCCTTCAACTCAGCTCGTTCAACTCAAGTGTCGTGAAACGGAAGTTCCTCTGGCAATTCAGTCTTGTTCATTTGGTCTCTATGGGTCTGGCATCTCTCTCTCTCTCTCTCTCTCTCTCTCTCTCTCTCTCTCTTCTTTCCCAACCTCCCTGCACATTGTATTCCGGGGCAGCCCGCAAGTTCTGATATACGCCAGCGGCCCCGCGAGGTTGGAGAGTCAGACTGCAAATGATTAAAAAAAGAATTTTTTTTTTAACGTTTATTTTTGAAGGAGAGAGACAGAACGTGAGCGGGAGAGGGGCAGAGAGAGGGAGACGAAGAATCCGAAGCAGGCTCCAGGCTCTGAGCTGTCAGCCCGGAGCCTGACATGGGGCTCGAATTCACAGTCTGTGACATCATGACCTGAGTGAAGTCAGTCGCCCAATCGACTGAGCCACCCAGGTGCCCCTACCTGCAGATGATTTTAGATAGAATAACTTAAAATAGGCATAAACTGATTGATAGGTATGTATATATATACTTTTTCTTCTATTCTGTGCTTATTTATCTGTCTAGCACAAATACTTTACATACAATATCTCATATAATACTCACAAGCACTCCATAAATTAGAGATTATGAGGGGCGTCTGAGTCTTGGTTTTGGCTCAGGTCATGGTCTCACCATTCCTGAGTTCAAGCCCTGCATTGGGCTCCGTGCTGACAGCATGGAGCTTGCTTGGGATTCTCTCTCCGCTCCTCATCCTAAGTAGGCCCTGTGCTGGCTGCCAGCACAAAGCCCACTGGAGGGCTTGAACCCACGAACTGTGAGATTATGACTTGAGCAGAAACTAAGAGTCGGATGCTCGACCGAGTGAGCCACAGCGGTGCCCCTAAGAAGACTCCTTCTTGCGAAGTGGTAAGACTTCGACCTTGCTCAGTGTGTATAGGTTACTTCCACGTGCGTTATGAAAGATATAATTGTTCCATATCCTTGAAGACTTTATAAAATGGGAAGGCTTAGACACAGGAAAAAGACACCAAGGTAGCAGAATTAGAGACAACCCAAATTATGGTAACTGGGGCCTTTGGAAGACACTGGAATAAAAGTCTTCATAGAAATAAAAGAGGCCTGGGGCGCCTGGGCGGTTTCGTCGGTTAAGCTGCCGCCTCTTGATTTTGGCTCAGGTCACGATGCTACGGTTGTGCAATCGAGCCCCGAGTTGAGCTCCACGTGGAGCCTGCTTGGGATTCTCTCTCTCTCTCTCTCTCTCTCTCTCTGTCCCTCCCCCCACCTCTGTCTTTCTCTCAAAATAAGTAAATAAACATTAAAAAAAAAAAAAAGAAAGAAAGAAGACATATAAGAGAGCTGGGTCGAAAACGGGACCTAAATAGGAACCTGGTGAACTCAAGATGTACTGTCTTATTTTCCTAGTTTCCCTTGATTCGTAAAACATTAAGAACATGACAGTGCCGTCATCTTGCAAGGGCCAAGTTGGATGACCTGGATCTTTTCAAACTCTCACGGGAACCTACGATACAGATCTGCTCTCAGAACATCTCTGGTGGCGTAAGGTCTCCTGAAACACCAACACGAGATATTTTGTAAGAATCAATGGCAACGATGCTCAACGTCATCAGCTCTTAGGGAGATACGGATCATAAAGCACAACGAGATGATGCTTCACACCCGGAAGGATGGCTGGAATCAAAAAGGCAGAAAACAACACACGTTGGTGAGGTTGTGCTTCATTCACACCACCGGTGGGAGTGAAAAATGTGCAGCCGCTTTGGAAAACAGTCTGGTGGTTCCTTGAATAATTAGCCACAGAGTGATGATGGGTCCTAGATTTACATCCACGGGAAATGACAGTGTTTGTTCACACAACAAGTTGTACATGGGTGTTTAGAGCAGCGGTGTTCATAATAGCCCTGGTGTGGGAACAACCCAAATGTCCACCAACTAGTCACAACCCCCCCCCCCCATGTTGAATGATTGCATGTATGTGAGCTGCACAGAAACGGCAAATCTATAGACACAGAAAGTCGATTAGGGGTTGCCTAGGGCTGGGGTGGAATGTGGGGGGTAGAAAGGTCATAGCTAAAGAGGATGGAGTGATAAAAAAGTGCTACAGTTGATTGTGGCGAAGGTTGCACAACTCTGTAAATACTGTATGGAATTATATAGTTGAAATGGGTGAATCGTATGTATACGAATTCTATCTCAATACAGCTATTAAAAAAAAAAGAGAGAGAGAGAGAGAGAACCCATAGTCTGCTACCTCTCATGACGCAGAATGTATTTGCCAGGTACTTTCCTAAGCACTGTGCACGTGTTAATTATTTTAATTCTCACAACACCCTCGTGAAGTAGGTACTTTAATCTGCCCTATTTTAGAGTTAGGGACACCTAACTGTAGATACCGGGGATCAAGGGTCTTGGCCAAGGTTGCTTAGCTCTTGGGAGGCAGCACTAGAATCTCTAGGGTAGAACTAAGAGGGACCCAAATCTGCTCTTAATTATGAGAATTCTGCCTTTGAGAGAGGAACTCTTTTTGTGTGATCACCTCGTTAAACCCTGCCCCGAATTATATTTTGGGGGAAAAAGGGCACACTTAGAGTGGACCTGGCTTGGAAGCTCCGCCTGCTGGTCCCTGTCTGGGACTTCCCATGGCCTCATCCAGGTGCAAAAGGGTTAGCAAGGACAGTATCCGAGCCATGGCCCTAACACAGGAGGACAGTTTTCCCCGAACTTTATTGTTTTGGGATCTGGAAGGAAAGGTAGGTCAGAACACATAGACGGCGGGGGAGGGGTGTTAGAAAGAAGAAAATGAAGGCACAGGCGATGAAATTGGTTGGGGATTTGGGAATTTATGAGAAGCAAAGCGAAATAATATGCCAGCGTGCCCGCGAAATAGTGCCTGTTTCGTTTTTCATTATGTATTACAAGATTTCAGGGGGACTACATCTACAGAAAGATCTTGCCCGAAGTCAGAGTGATTCTTATATGAGAAACTATTAGGTATTCCAGATTCCACTTCTGCCTCTCTGTTAAATCTAGGGAGGCAGTGGGCCGTTAGCGGCCGGCAACGGGGACCAGGGACAAACTCTGACATTCTGTTAAAGTGACTGAGAGTCCTAGCGTATGAAAGAACGCTTTCTGTACTCGTGGATCATCCAATTCCCCACCGTGGTTCCTCTTCGTAGCTATCTTGCAGGCATCACCCTCTCATTTCCCTAAGTCCGCCGCCTGTAACAGACCTACAACAGCTTTTGTGCCCCTCCTGCCTCTTTACCGTGCTGGTGGCCAGTTTGGCCCATGCTCTTCTGAGTTTACTTTGAGCCTGAGCTGTCTTGTCTGTTCCCTGGCACTCCAGTGCTCAGGTGCTCCGTTCATCCCCACCGCTGTCTCTTGAATGGGTCAAAATGGAGCACGGTTTCAAAGAGCACTCTGATATTTGTAGCCCTACATTCGATTTGTGACCCTGAAGGTCACCCACCATCCCGCCTCCCGGGGGAACTTATATTATCCACGGGCAGGGGTAGAGCGCAGCATGTTCAAAGGAACACGGCAGCGAACGTGTGAATGCCAGACATGAGGGGAAGAGCAATCCATGGAAAAGTAGATGAGGTGACTTTGGGGTGAGAAAGAACAACAAAAAAAGTAAGGACGCAAGGAAGCGTCCTAGGAAGCGGTGATAAAAGATATAGGGCGGCCGTCGTCGGGCTAGCAGGAAGTGACAGAGGTTGGGTGACTCCGTTTGAATGAAAGCTCGCGCCGTGATGGACAGATGGAGAGGCATTTCCCCGCAACTCAGGATAAGCCTCTAGGTCATTATACATAAGCCACTATTGACTTAGCGAACCACGCGAAAAGAATGCACAGTGAGAGCCTTTCAGCTTAATTGAAGTCAACACAAGATAAATGTTTTCAGTAACTGCGTAATGAGAGCGTCCAGGATAATAAAGCGAGCCACAGCTTACATCAGGGAGACCGTCTGGCTCTTTTCAATTCAGCTATCCTTCCTCGTCCCTTTGATGACGACGGCGACGATGATGATGGCGAAAATAGCAGTAACAGTAGGTTATCACTATTATTTGATTGCGTTTGGATTAATCTATGCGGAAAGGCCTTCGTGCACGTCCATCGGTACTGATTTCCGTCTGTAAAGCATCTTAGGGGCATGGAGCCAGATGGAGAGCATTCTGCAGCTTGTGGTGGGGACCGTGGCTTGTCAGCCTAACCACCACCTCTCCCTTTTCTTCCTCTCGGAGCCCCCTTTCTTTGTACACCTGTCAATGTGCCCGGCTGCAGGGCGTGAGGTCATTGGCCTACATCAATGATGGCTTTAGAATTTCCCTCTAACCGTGATTGGCCCAGGGATGAGCATGTGACGGAGTTCGGCGCACGAAGACTTGAGCTGCTAAGGAATTCTGGGAAAGATCATGAGAAAGGCCTTTTGTCCCATCCCCCTTCTTCCTGTTTGCAGGCAGTCGTGTGAAGATACGAAGTTTGCAGCCACGGCAGCCTTTCTGTGGCTTCTGTGGCTCTTAGAGGGGCTATTGCCGGCTTACTGGGAGGGGAGAGCAGAAAGACGACAAGAGCCTGTCCCTTGTTGATATTAGGAGAACTGCCCTCCTGCAGATGTCTCGTATGAAACAAACACCTGTTATTTGGACTACGCTTAGTTATTTCTTTCCTTGCAGTGGAAAGCGGCCTACCTGATATAAGGTATTTTGGTCTAAACGTTTGTGTCCCACTAAAATTCATACATTGGAGCCTAATCCCCAGTATGATGGTATTGGGAGGTGGGGCCTTTGGGAGGTGGTGAGGTCATGACAGTGGAACCTTGATGAATGGCATTTAGTGCTCTCTCTCTCTCCCTCTCTTTTTTTTGAGAGAGAGAGAGGGAGAATCCCATGAGGGGCTGAGAGAGACAGAAGCAGGGCTCCCCTGAAGGGGCTCGAACCCACGGACCGTGAGAGGATGGCCTGAGCTGAAGTCAGATGTTTAACCGACTGAGCCACCCAGGTGCCCGAATGGGATTTAGTGCTCTTATAAAAGAGACCCTGCAGAGATCTCCCCTTCTGCCATCTGAGGTTACAGCCAAAGGACGGCCGTCTATGCACTAGGAAGCGGGCCCTCCCCAAGATGCAGTCATTACCACCTCTACCTTGGACTTCCCAGAGGAGTGAGGAAGTGAGGAGTGAACATTTATTGTTTGTGCCATCCAGTCTATGGTCCTTCCGTCATAGCTGTCCAAATGGCCGAAGACGCAGGTGCTTGAATAATGTAACGTTTTGCTGCCACCCGTGTGAGAACAGTCAAGACAACCATCCGGGGTACATGCAGTGAATGTGTCCCAGTGTCCTCCGAGGGAGAGCTAGCTTTCTGCTCCCCGGGACTGCCATCATTTTTAAAAAAAAAATTTTTTTTAATGTTTATTTTTGAGACAGAGAGAGACAGAGCAGGAACAGGGGAGGGGCAGAGAGAGAGGGAAACACAGAATCTGAAACAGGCTCCAGGCTCTGAGCTGTCAGCACAGGGCCCGATGTGGGGCTCGAACTCACAGACCGCGAGATCATGACCTGAGCCGAAGTCTGACGCTTAACTGACTGAGCCACCCAGGCGCCCCTGGACTGCCATCATTTTAATCATCCGATTTTGTGCCCACGCATCCCGGTGTTACAAATAAAGCCCCTGAAGAGAAAACAAAACCAAATTAGAAGCGTGCTTCAACAAAGTGATCCTATAAAACCCTTTTGGCGTAAAAGCTGCTGAAACAAACGTGTTTCTAGCGCAAGGGTGCTCAGGGCCGTTAAACAGGGCAAAAGTCCAAGAGAGGAAAAAAAAAACCTCCAACAAAAGAAGCCCGCGTGAGTAATTAGGGACACAGGAAAGGAGGTTCAGATCGCAACTCCAGAGCTGGGCTTTTGTGCCAACGAGGGCCCCGTCAGAGCAACGGGATGAGTTAATTTCCAGGCCACAGTTTACACATTGCCAGCTCTGCAGTTTGCCTGCACCCCCAGCCCCCAAACAAGCAACCAGCACCTCCCATATAAAGCAGAATGGGTAGACACACCCTTCCCGTGCACCGTCACTTGGCAGCTAAGTGTGATGCCTCGGCAATGACCCCAGTGGATGTTCCACCTGGACCAGGAGATTGGACCCCTGGTGACGTACTTGGCGAATTCAACAAACTCTCAATGGCGGGCACGACACCATGTCAGGAGGGAGGGTGCCACGCGAGGGGGTCCATGGGATTCGAAGATGAGACCCCAAACTTTGTGGTTTGGGAGTTTTTATTCCTGACATAATGCAGACACCGCTCTAGCACAAAAGGCAAGGTAGTAAGTTCTACAAGAGAGATACAAGGTCACGTGCTATGAGGGGTCCCGGGCGGGAGAGTCTATCCCACCCAAAGGATGGGAGATTGCCTCATGGGGATGGGGGCATTTGAAGTGGGCTTTGAAGGGTGGGTAATCCTTGAACCTGGGGAGTTTGGGACAAAAGGGCACGCTGAGCAGAATAAACTCGTCACTGCAGAAAGACACTGTATTTTAGTTTAGCCGTGGCATGAAAACAATGTAGTTAGGCATCACCATGGGAAAAATAATTTAGTGCCAGCTTATAGGGAGCAAAAGAGTTGGGAAAGGCTGTCGTTCTACAGGCAATCGGGAGTTACAGAATGTTCAGGAGCAAAGCACGGCAGTGCGTTGGGAAGCTCAGGCCAGCGACACTGGGGGAGACGACGAAAGGTGGGGGAGCCTGAGGTCACGTGACCAGTTAAGACGCTATCGGGATATTTCAGATACAATAAAGTCCTTACTAGGGTTATAGAAAGGAAAGTGAGCAGGACGGGGGGGGGTGGTGGAGTTGAAACGTAAATATTTTAAAGATTGAGTTGATGGAATGTGGCAAGTGGCCAGAACAAACGGGAGAGAAAAAAGTCCACCCAGGCTTTGCTCTATAGTGTGAGTTTCTGAAAGGACCGAGTACCCCTCCCGGCCTACGGGTTTTGTTTTTATTAAAATCAAACTGTTCTAATGAATGTCTTTCCCGTTAGATGAGTTAACTGAAGCCCCCTGTGATTCCACAGTCTCCAACAGCCCACACAGCAGGCCGCCTCAGAGGATTCCTGGCTCCCTGCCTTTCTCCGGCAAGCTGTCATTGATGAGGCTAACAATGGCGCCGGGCCTTGGCGACACTGGATATCCATCCATGGGAACCTGGCCTGGGACCAGCAGGCCTCTTAACTTCTAAT
This sequence comes from Lynx rufus, assembly GCF_022079265.1. NCBI lineage: Eukaryota > Metazoa > Chordata > Mammalia > Carnivora > Felidae > Lynx > Lynx rufus. The sequence continues at coordinate 131,520,626 of NW_025814878.1, forward strand.
ACACTTCATTATTAATCGCATTCAGCTGTAATATTTGCTAAGGTCTTTGGAAGGCAGTCTCATAGAGAACGTCAGAAAGCATTTAAGGGTGTGTGTGCGGGTGTGTGTGTGTGTGTGGTGGGGGGTGGGTGGGTGGTCACCTAGGGGATAAAGTCCCAGCGCCTCAGCTGGAAGGAGAAAGGTCCCCCAGGACTGTTAATATTGAGAGTTAAAAACTGTGGCAGGAAAATCCAGAAGGATGCAGAGTTAGGCTCTGGGAGGTCCTGTTCACCAGGAAAGGATTTTTCCAGAGCTAGATTTTACCAGCCTGGGTTTTAGTGTTACTAAAGAAAATGACTTTTCCTTACACAGCTCCATACACTCTGCTCTTTGCTACTGTCCCAATATCATTTCCTGCCACGAGCCCACAAACACCCTGAGTTCTGGCCACACCGAATCGAGGTCTTGGAACGCGATATGCTGGCTAGCATCTCGGAGTCTTGCGTCTGTGGTTTCCTCCACCTGGAATGACCTCCCTTCCTTTGTTGCCTCGAGAGCCAGTGGGAAAATTACCTCCTTGGTGGCCCAAAGCCTGGTCTGTAGATTGTCACAGAGGGCTCGCCACCTGTGCTGCCACTGACTGTCACACTTATCTGCCCTGTACCTGCTTTCCCTCTTGGCTAGGCTGCCCCCTTCTTTACCTCTAGATCAGAGATTGCATATGGAAGGGAGACAACACAGAGAATAAAGTCTTGGACTTCGCTACTGTTCCTCCACAGGTAGTAGGTTAATATCTTAGTGGGTTATTCTTCTCTTGTCTTATCTGTTCTAATCTTTAAAAATCTGTAGCTTTTCTCCTTATTAGAGGTTGACATATTTGGCTCATCCCCTAACCTTCCTCCAGCCTCTCTCCTGATTTAGACTTCTGCGTGTGTCCCGGTACAGCCCTTTTGTTGGTGAGGAAAAGAAAGGGTTATTGTAAGGACAAGGCTGTTCTGCAACATCCAAGAGTAGACAACAGACTACGGCCGGCTGCCTGTGAACTAGAACCCGGCACTGGGAAGCCATGGGCTGAGGGACCTTTCACTAAGTGTTTGCTGAGTTCCTACCACGCCAGGTGCTATTCTAGAAGCTGGGGAGTCAGCATGAAAGGGACAGCAAGTCCCTGAGATCTGGGAGCTGGCGTTCTAGAGGGTGAGGTGGTGGCCAGTATACATGTTAACCAGGGACCATTTCAGAAGATGGTATTTGGAAGACAATAGAAGAGGGCAATGTGATCATGAGAAACTGAGTGCTAGTTCGGATTAGGTGGTTTGGAAAGTTCCCCCACGACAGTAGGTTCTTCCCAGGAGCTGTATCTGCCCCTGCTGAAACCCTCCCGGTGCTCTTTGCCTATAGGGTGGCCTGATTTCACAAAAACAAAGACAAGAGCAAACAAACGAAAACAAGAAAAAACAAACAAAACTCAGAAAACAAACAACCCCAAACCAGAGGATGTCCAGTCCACTCTGACTTTCAGAAAAACACAACGAATACGTGTTTTAGTATCTGCACGTCCCAAACACTGCACATGTGTATTTTATTTGGCAACTCTAACCTGCCCTTTGCCAACAGTCCTCCCCACCCCGCTGAGCAGAGCTCGTTCCAGATCTCTCTTTCGCTGCCTCGTCTGCCACATCCGGCTGCAGTTAACAAGCCTGCATCTGGTCATTTTCCGCGATCTCTGCCCATCTAGCCAAGGTACGCTCTCAAAGCGGTGGTGAGGCGTCAGTGGAAATGGTGTCACGTATCCTTCCTTTGACATACCTCATCCACGAAGAGCCTGTCTGGTTGTAACACCCTTGGCTTGCCTTTGATGGGGTCAAATTCTTCATTTATAATGCTCAAAAGGTCCAGTCACAAAGAGGGCCTTTAAAATAATTTTACTATTAGAATGATGTGTGCAGCACGCATTTTCCCTTTGATACCTCTTCTAGGCTCTCGCTCCAATAGTATTATGGCATGAGCGTCACACAGAACCTTTGATCAATGAGCTTTACGAAACGATCTAATTCAGACTTATGAAATCCATTACCGGGGATAAGGGCAGGCTTCAATACCCACGTTTTATAGGTGAGGAAACTAGAAACAAATCATTTCCATTCTGCTAAGAGCTGCTTTGCAGCTGTGTCACGGATCAATAAGTAAATGAACTATGAATTTAAAACAGATAATATTGAATTTGGTTTTTATGCTGACACATTTGTGCCACCGAAATGAGGTAAGCTGTGAGTGTGGAGAAGGTCTGATGCCAGAGACCCCTGAAGAGAGATGTGAACCTCTATCTAAGGACCCAGGGAGAGGAAGCAGCATCTTTCCATTGAATACGTTTTTGAACAAAGCCGAAAGTTAATTTATCTCCGAGAAAACTTATTTAAAGCAGATTAAAGCACATCAAAAGTTTACTGTGATATGATTTGATCAATATCAAGTTATACTTTTGGCTGAGATATTATGCTGGGTGTTTCCATAGGGAGCTCTTGGCAAAGAACTGTGATGTATTTGTGTCTCTAATTCTCTGTTTACCTGCCATTTTCCCCATTGGCAGATTATATATATATATATATATATATATATATTTTTTTTTTTTTTTGATTGGGCTGTGCAATAAACCCAAGGGGATCACAAATGATGTCTAAATGCTTCTCAATCCCATCTACTTTTGGCTGTGTTCTTCCAGATTCTTAAAGGATACATTTCTCTAATTAGCAGCAACTTTTCTCATGCTGATGTTGATACGTCAGATAGCTCAGTGGTTAAATACTACACTTGATCTTAGCCAAAAGGCCGAGAAGCCATCAGCTCAGTGGTTAAATATATCGCCACGACCGATATTGACATTTTTCACAATACCTGGTTAAGTAGCAATGTAATTTCAAAATTTGTCTTATCTTTATGGAATGTACTGCAGTGAGAATTTCTCTCCTCCCGTTATATAAGCAGTTATGGAACTGTTTGGCATTGATAAGAAAGCTGGATGTCTTTTTGTTTCTTGCTAAAGCCATTAGGGTAATCTGTAGCCTTTTGTCAACCAACACATCGTACAGAGACCTCATTTCCAGTTAGGTGAAATTCTTGTGATTTCGTTGGATCTTTCGTTTCCCTAAGAGAGTCAATGTGATGAAGGAATTGAAGATGTTAATTGGGCATGTCTTGGAGCCTTTGAAATAAATATGACTTAGACACTCCTCTATGGCCACAGGTTTTTTAGTTCAAGGCACCAGTATACACACACACACACAGACACAGACATACACACACACACACACACACACACACACACACACACACATATACCTTCTTTGAGCAAGGATGTCCATATTGCTTAGAAGTCGTGTATACAGGAGTGATTTTTCTCTCCTTGTGGGGATATGATCATCAATATTTGCCTTTTTAGAGCAGATTTGCCTGGTGCCCTCCTGGGGCTATTGGAGGAGAGGAATTTGTGAGTTCTGAGTTTTCAGCTTCTATCAATTCGGCAGTGTGTTTGTTACACTTTTTCAAGCCTTCTGAGTGGCTGGAGCGGAGTTTTCCTAATCAAGTTTCGAAACTATCCAAGAAAGGGGCGCCTGGGTGGCTCAGTGGATTGAGCGTCTGACTCTTGATTTCAGCTGAGGTCATGATCCCGAGGTCATGGGATCGAGCCCCGTATCAGGCTCCACACTAAGCGTGGAGCCTGCTTAAGATTCTCTCCCCCCCCCGCCCCCGCTCATGCTCTCTCTCTCTCTCTCAATAAATAAATACATAGATAGATAGATAGATAGACATCCAGGAAGAAAACAGATTTTAAGACATAGACAACAGAAGTATGTTTTTCATTTGTTTTGAATGTGTTCATATCACCTTATTAAACAATGTCAGAACATGACCAGAAGGCAGGGTTTGAGGAGTTATTGCTTAATGAGCCTGTAGTGAGGAAACACTGAAGTTTGCTTTTTTTCTCTGCCTATTCCAAAACTCGTGGCTTAATGGAATGAAACATATGTGAGTTCAAGCTCTCAAATGATTTAAAGATATTTCTTAGTGTGTGGTTAAGAGTCTAGTAATTCTGCTAATAAATACCTACATGACCCTGTACCCAATATGAAACGAATATTAGCTATTATTATGGTTTATAATTGAGAAAAGAATAAGGATTTGGGGAGATATATTCCAAACTATTAGAACAGAAACATTTTTATACAAAGGCTTTCAGAGCAATATCTTATTTATTTTGTATAGTAGAGATCTGATGATAATAAGCAGAATATAAACCACTTAAGGATACTTGTTGCATTGTGTTAAACCTGGAAATTTTAATATTTATTGAAATTATCATGAACGCTCATCTGGTAATTTGAAACTTCTTATTTATTTTGCTAACTTAAAGTAGACCAAAAAACTCTTTGATTTTGATAGTAATTTTATAACCAGTTCAGAGTTGAGGACAATTAAATTTTGATGGCTCAGCCATCAAAAAATTTTGATTGATCAGTTGCAATCAGCTTATTTAAAGGAAGGTGAAAGATTTCTTATAAATATAGACTCCCCTGAACTGAAGGTTAATAGACTAAGTGACAGAGCTGACAAAGTATAAGGGGAAAAAAAAGCCTACAATTTACTCAGCATTTATATGATAAGGTATTACAGAGTTTTTCACTCATTTGTTTGTCTCATTCTTACAGCTCAGCGAGGCAAGTACCATTATTACATCCATTTTACAGATGTGGAAACTGAGGACCAGTTGCATTAAACTGTTTGTCCATGTCGTGGAACTAATAAACAGGAAAGCTGGGATTCAGGCCCGGGTCTGAGAGCCTGCAGCCTGCTTTGGATTCTGCATCTCCCTCTCTCTGCCCCTCTCCCGCTTCAGCGTCTGTGGTAAAATCTTTCTAAAATATAAGCAAATGAGCTAATGTTTGTATATAACATCTTTTCTAATCGGTTGACATTATTTAACATAAGTTGCTATATGATGGCACATCTATGAATTGGGAAGCATTAATTATATATATATATATTTTTTTAATGTTTATTTATTTTGAGGGAAAGAGAGAGACAGAGTATGAGCAGGGGAGAAGCAGAGAGAGAGGAAGACACAGAATCTGAAGCTGGCTCCAGGCTCCGAGCTGTCAGCCCAGAGCCTGATGCGGGTCTTGAACTCACGAACCGTGAGATCGTGACCTGAGCTGAAGTCAGACGCTTAACCGACTGAGCCACTCAGGCGCCCCAAGCATTAATTATATTTTAACTAAAAATTAAGAAGAATAGATAACTTTGGATTTCTCGATGATACTTTAGGAAGACACTCCTTCTAAAACAAGGCTATCCAATACGCCGCCTATGTACTTTTTAACATTCTAGTAGCCACGTTATAGTGAAAAGAAACACATGTAATAATTTTAATGTTTTGTTTAACGGAACATATTAAAAACATTCCGACACATAAATATTCTTAATGAGGTATTTGGGGGTTATTTTTCCCAGTCTTTGAAATCTGGTGTGTATTTTGCACTTCCTGAACATGCCAGTTTGGACTGGCCCCATTTCAAGGGTTCACCAGTCTCACGTGGCTGGTCGTGGCTACTAAATTGGACAGTGTAGCTCAGGAAAATCTTTTTAGGAAAGCAAATTCACTATTTTAGGTATCTCAAAAACGGTGAGGATAAGGAAGGCTTAGTCATGCATCCACACAAAAATTTCTCAGCTTCAGCACCTTCATTTCCAACTTAACTAATTGGATTAATGGCCACCACTTAACTTGTTCAAATGGCATCCCCTGGCAGGTATGGTGGAATATTCTAGAAGGACAGTTTCCTTGCAAGTTTGTCATTTGGTCTAAAAGCTAGAATGGAGCTGACCTGAAGGTAAAACGAAATCTCCTTGGGGAAAGTGAATGTCTGTAAGAATACCTCACAGAATAAGGCAGGACCAGGTCACTAAGGAAGTCACTGAGTGTGGACCCAAAAGTGGACTTTTCCAGGCTTTTAGCATCTGAGAGCAGGGCTGGCCAACTTACTGGCCCTTCACTGTATTCAGTTCTCAACCAGGCAGTAATGTATATGTCAACATACATTAGTGAGGGACTTTTTGAAAAATTCTTCATTGAAAACGAGATTAAAAAAAAAAAAATCAAACAGACCAAACGATACTGAGTTGTATGTGGTAACAACTGAGAGTTCTTTCAGTTCTTACCATAGTTTCAAAGACAACTACTGGTATGTATTCTTCCAGACCTTTATCTATGAGACTGTGTCTATGTGTCTGTCTATTATCTATCTATCATCTATCTATCTATCTATCTAGAAATTCTTTTGCACAGAAATGGGATCACCCCACACACATGTTCTGTAGTCCCTCTTTTTTTTTATGTTTATTTATTTTGAGAGAGCACGTGAAAGCTCTCGTGAGCAGGGGAGGCGCAGAGAGAGACAGAGAGAGAGAGAGAGAGGAAGAGAGAGAGAGAGTCCTAAGCAGGTTCTGTGCTGTCAGCACAGAGGCGGACACAGGGCTCAATCTCATGAACTGTGAGATCATGACCCGAGCTGAAACCAAGAGTCGGCTGCTTAACCGACTGAGCCATCCAGGTGCCCTGATTTTAAAATAAGAAATCAATATCTTTCCGTGTATCTTACATATTTTATTATTTGCAATGACTGCATAGTATTATATGATATGAATGTGCCAAATTTCTTTAGCCACATGACTGTCGATGGATGTACAAGTTACTTCAAATTTCTGCTATTACAAAACTGCTTCATGGCACATCCTTGTACCTCTACAATTGCACACTTGTGTATCTGTGCACGACAGATTTCCAAGAATCAAGATAGCAGGGTGAAAGGTATCTTAAATTTAAATTAAATTTAAAGGTAGCTTAAATTTTGACGAATACTGCGAAACTGCCTGACAGCCTATCACAAGCCCTTGTCTCCTGACTTCATCTGGAAATACCAATGTTCCTGTTGCAGGAAAGTGGCCAGCCTTCCCGAGGAACAAGCTGTTTGTACTCTCCACCGTAAAATGGATCTTATATTTCCATTAATTAATATGTGTGGTTTCAATTGGTAATAACATTGTTCTGCTTTACAGCTTCTCAGACAGGTAGCAAACCCAGAAAACATCATCCACCCCGGATTTTTTTTTTTTTAATTTAAGTTATTGACATTCCTTTGGTGATTCACAAATGCCAGAAAATAAATGCCATGCTCCCTGGGGCCTAAATGAAGATACTGTGGGTTCTGGATTCAGTAAATGATCTTTTAAGAAAACATTGTATGGGGCGATGACTCACTCACCCCACGTAGCTGTCCTCTAGCTCTGTCCTTTAGAGGAAGCCTTACTGTGGGTCTGCTAGTACTTTTCCTCCCTCTTCAAGAATTTCCTTAAGAAGGGACGCCCAGCAGGTGCCAAGGTCAGCCTCGCCGCCGTTCCCTTCCCCGGAGCATCATGCCACGGTCCGTAGTGCATGGCCGGTGGTTGGCGCAGAGTAAGCCGGCGCTCATGGCAGATGCTCAGCAGTCACAGCCAGCAGCCCAGCAGTGGCAGCAGCCGGGCATTCACGCTGCAGCCTGAAAGTTGAGTTTTGGCTCGTGAGGTTACAAGTGTATCCTGTGTTTGCAATGAAACACAAGGCCCCCTTCCCGCCTCTCCTACTGGAGCCCTCCACGGGACTGAGGCGCGGTTTGCAGGGAGTGAAAGCAGACCCAGGTGGGGCGATGTCGGGGAAGGGGGGGGGGGAGGAGGAGGAGGAGGGGGAGGAGGGGGAGGAGGACGTTGGGTGTCCCTTGGCAGCTCCACGCAGGCTGCGGCAGTGGCAACAGGAGCTCGGGTACCAGTTGCTCAACACTTTATCAGTTTGCACTGCTCCTTCTCTCTTCAGTGATTTTCCATTTTGAGGGTACAGCTCCAGAGAGGAAAGGTGTGGTGTGGTGGTGGTGGGGGGTGGCTCGGGATGTCCAGTGCGGGAAATCAAGGTGGTGGGAGGGTGCCCGCCCGCTAGGACGGAAACAAGAATTGGCTGTGGGCTCGCTCCCCTCGGTCCCCTTCCCCTGTGGCCCGGGCGAGACACACGATTTGGCGAGGGAGACGAGAGAGGGGCGTGTTTGTGGTGGCGGCGGTTCCAGGCGGGGGGGGGGGGGTCCTTGCCCCCTCGGAGCACCCAGACTGAGGAGGAGGAGGAGGAAGAGGAGGGCGGGGGTCCAGGCGGCGGCCCCGCGCGCCCGGCACCCCGGCTGCCCTGGGGTCCCCACCGGGCCCGGGGGCCCCCTGGCGGTTGCCATGGTGACGCAGGGTCGGCGGCTCGGCGCAGTGGAAACAAAGCGGCCCGCCCGCTCCTCGCCCGAGCTCCTCCTCCGCGGGCGCCTCCCTCCCCCCAGCCCCCCGCCTCTGGCCCCGCCGCCGCCGCCGCCGCCGCCGCCGCCGCCGGAGCGGCTCCCGGCCCCGCCGCCGCCGTCGCCGCGGGCCAGGTAAGCCAGCGAGCGCGCCCGCGGCCGGTGGGGGAGGGGAGGCTGGGGCGGGGCGCCCGCGGGTGGGGGGGGCGCCCGCCGAGGGGAGCGGGCTCGGGCCCGGCCGCGCCCGGGTCCCCGAGGGGCGCGTCCCCCGCCGGGCTCCGGCCGGCTGCGCCCCCGACGCCGCGGCCTCCCGCCCAGCGCCCCGCGCCGGCGCCTCCAGCCCGGCCGCCCGCGGCCCCGGACGGCGGCCGGCAAGGCGGGCAGAGCCTCCGCGGGTGGGCGCGCCGCCGGGGCTCCGACGGGGTGCGCGGCGCGGGGCTTCCCGAGCGACGGGGCGTGGGGCGGGCGCCCTCCGGTTTTGCCGGTTTGGCGTGTTCGCGAGGCTTTGGGGGAAAAAGATGGGACGCCGTTTCCCTTTGGACTCGCCCGGTGGACTTCCTAACCGATCCTCTCCGAGGACGGGATGGGAGGCTCGCAGGGGCGAGCAAGCCAGGCGGCGGCGGTGGTGGTGTTGTTGTTGAACAGTCTCTGGAAAGCGAGCCCGTGCTTAGGTGCCCCTGCCCGGTTGGGTGCTTCCGAAGTTCCTTTGGGTTTTGAACATAACGACCTTTATCTTTGCAAGGTGTAGTCGCTAAACCTGCAACCGAACGGGAAGGGCAGCCCGGGTTTCCCATCCGGCGGTACCAGAGTTCCTGGCGGGACCAGTACTTTGCGGGTTAGATCCTTGGCCCCCCCCCCGGGGGGCGGGGGGCATTGTTACTGTTTCTGGAAGGTATTGTGTTCGCGCTTTAAGGGACTGCAAAATGCCTCGCGTTTCTCTGCGTGAGGGAGCAGCCCGGAGCAGCTCTCGAGGCAGGTGTAGCGGCCCGTGTTTGCACCCGGGCGTTAAGGGCGGGGAGAGAGTGAAGATGCGGTTGCCAAGGGCGTGAGGGTACCGCTCGGGGGAATTGCTCAGGTGATGGGTGCATGCGTCCTTTCTCAAGGGCCCCAAGCCTTGCCATCATTTCGTGATACTTTGTGGCAGACACAGGGAAGGAATTCAAGATACGATTGTAAAGACGGCGTTGGGGCTACTTAGGCAACACGTGTGATACTGGGAAAGAAACCTCGCCGATCCATCCGGAAGGCAATAATATATTAACATTGTTTGCCTTCATTGGGGAGCGACGTCGACTGAGAACTGGGAAATGTTTCAACTTAAGTTGTTGCTCCCAACTTAGTAAAATAATACACAAGTTGGAGTAGATGAGTTAGAGAACATTCTGCGGAATGCAGGAAATTGTGTCTTTGCTCTTTTAAAAGGTAGTTGGTGAAAAGAAACCGGTGGCACGGATCATTTTGCATTGCAGTTAAGTTGATTAGAATTATGGCTATTAAAGCTAGTTGAGCTTTGAGGCGTGAAGTGATTAATAATATCCCCTCTTCCTCCTCGTGGGATTTCAACACCTGTTAGCCTGCTGATTACCAGGTTTCCAAGTCAGTTTGTGTTTGCCAGCAATTGTAAGTGATGTTACTTCATTAGAAGATCGTATTGAAGACTGAAAGACGAAGTTGCCACAACAGTTTGCAGGTTCTTTCACAACCGGGGGTGGTTTTTGAAACTGATTTTACCTGTAGAGTGATTCACAGCTGCCGTGCTTAACGCTCACCGATGGTGGCAACGAGACGGTAGTGAGATGTTAGGTCTGTTTTGAGAAGGTAACCAGGAGAGAAAATCAGTATTTTCTCATTGAGGCGTGAAAGGCAAACAGAATATTGAAGCCTAGACACAGGATATAGACACGGGAGGGAGTTTCTTGCTTTGTAGTAAAAATAATGATTTCTCTTGCGTGTTCGGGGGTACCAAGATTATAGCTTTATCCAGATACTTGTTAGCAAATCCAGCATTCTAGTGCAAGGCCTCTGGACCTGCTTTTCAGCCAAATGGAGCCCTCACGGTGGGTCCTAGCCTCAGTAGTTGATGTGGTGGCCCTTAGCTTGTATTCTCAAGAACGGAGATACAACCCACTGTTGGCTCAGCACCACGAGGACTCATGGTTTGCCTTTGCTGCTAACTCACACAAGGCACAAGACTCAACGGAGTTTGGCATTTCTAAAGCTGTCTGTCTTTCTGCCAAAAAGTAAAGTCCGTAAACATCAGGAATAAACAGTCACGGACTGCAGGCACCGCTTTGTAGTGGTTTGTTTCCACCAGTGTGTGAAGCATGAAATGGAGCTGTTGTCGGGGCGGTGAAAAAGAACTTGGCGTGTTCATGTATGTTGCTGGCATTCCGAGGTATGTGCGTCCCCAGATGATGAAAGAAAAAAGTAGTTGTGAGATCCTCAGGATCTCCTTAGGAAATAAATGCACGTGGAAAAGTGTGCTTTATGTCCTTGGTTTAGCTTAGCCACCTGGTGGACGTAGAAAACAGCCCAGCGCGTCCTCAGGTGTAAAAAACCCTACTTGTCCCTCCCGTTTATTCATAGGGGTGTGACTCTTGCGCATTTCTAGCCCGAAGACTCTGTATTTTAGGGAGTACAGCTGGTCCTAATTTTTGGTATAAGTTGTAAAATAGGGTCTGATCACTGTAATCACAGCCCTTGTCCTACAAGAGGGATTCTGTACCTTAACTTACCAAGCGTGTCCGCAGCTATGAGACAAACCACGGAATGTTCTTGTTGAAGTTAGGATGAACACACTCGTGACATTGAAAGTCCGTTGTTTTGTAACCACGTGAGCCTGCATGGGCAGCAGAAGGCCACGGAAGCCTTTATTGCCTGTTTCTGGGTCAACGTTCTCTTGCAGTTTCTAGTAGCAGTGTGCTGATGGGTTCGTAATTTGGCATCTAGTACAAAGTGTTGTAGCATTTATAAAAGCGCATTTGTGAAGGCCGACAGGTTTTGAATGGTGTCTTCGTTACCAAAACACTCAGGCTCAGATCTGTGCCTGGGGGTGAGTAATGTGGTCCCTGACACTAGCTCGAGGAAGAGTGAATTTTTATAAATATTCATATTTAATGAATATAATTTCAATATTCAATAATGAGTATAAATATGAACTTTGTTCATATTTAATGAATTCATATAAATATGAATATTTATAAATATTCACTGACCTGCTGTGCATGGTGGGTATTGATCGGAACTGTGGTGCTGAGAAGCGGCATGGGAGACACATGGTGGTGGCGACAGGAAGTGGCATTCTGGGTTATGGAATGTTCTGGAATCCGTGGAAGTGTAGCATGGATTATCAGTAGTGATTGATGGAGATTGACAAATGTTTGTTGGGCGTAGGTCTCTCTTTTCGTGTTCCCCGTTAAAATGAAGATCCCACGTCTTCGTTAAACCACTTTCTAAACCACAGAGCTTGGGGATAATATATACATTTCTACTGTCTGCCACTTGGAGTGTTACAAATACAGCTCTAGGTCAATGATTGATTTCCTTACCTGCCAGTTTTTGGTAGCAGTTACACAGTACAGTTTTGGACATCAGTCAACCAATGGTTATCAGGTGTTTCCTTCTATATATTCTGTGTTGCTTGATCAAAGGCATCCGAACCCTTATGGATGAGGAATTACTTGTTTCCAACTATTATTTCTTTCATTTCCGAACTCATTATGTGCAATAACCAAATGGTCTCCTTTGGCCTAGTTTTCAGCCTCCTTTTTCTTTTAAATTAAAAAAAATGCATATTTATTTATTTTGAGAGAGAGAGCACACGCACAAGCACGAGGAGCAGAGAGAGAGGGAGAGAGAGACTCCTAAGCAGGCTCCATGCTCAGTGCAGAACCTGCTGCGGGGCTCGATCCCGAGATGATAACCCGAGCAGAAATCAAGAGCCAGACACTTAACTGACTGAACCACCCAGGCATCCCGAGCCTTCTTTGTCTTATGGGGAAAAGTCACCAGTTAATGCCTTGATGATTTTTAAATAATTTTATGTCCCCAGAGCTTTAAAAACATGATTTGGCTAATTTGTTATTCAACCAGAAGAATATTTAGAGGCTTAGTTTATAGTAGTGCGCATTAAAAAAAAAAAAAAAAGCCCAGGGGCGCCTGGGTGGCTCAGTCGGTTAAATGTCCGACTTCGGCTCAGGTCTCGGTCTTGCGGTCCGTGAGTTCGAGCCCCGCGTCGGGCTCTGGGCTGATGGCTCAGAGCCTGGAGCCTGTTTCCAATTCTGTGTCTCCCTCTCTCTCTGCCCCTCCCCCGTTCATGCTCTGTCTCTCTCTGTCTCAAAAATAAATAAACATTAAAAAAAAAAAAAGCCCAACCCATATTATAATCTGACATATTGGACGTTTACAGAGCTGTGTGGTGAATAGGAAAATTTGGCATCCTGTAGGGTGATGAATTGTGCATTTCCCTAAGTGTCTCATGATGAGTAGAAGTAAAAGCCAAAGGGCCATAAGGTAGAGTCTTCAATGAGTTAAAAGATGTTTAAAGGGAGTGTAATACACACTGAAAGCCTGCAGGGCATGATGGTCAAGGGGATGGGAAGAAAAAAAGACTTTGATGGCATTAATAATCTCTTTATCACCTTATGGTCCAAACTCCTGAAGCGGTTACCGAAGGGCTATTTCCATGGTTTTCAGAGGCTGGCCACTTCTACACCAGAGATGTGGGTCCTGGTCACCGATCCCCACCTTTTCCCCTGACTAACCAAAAAGCGACTCCCGTGAATTGTGACTAAGTGCACTTTGAATATTATAAGCCTCCGATAAAGGTACAAGAGTAGAGGGCTTGTGTGTGTGTGTGTGTGTGTGTGTGTGTGTGTGTGAGTATTATGTAATCAGATTGTTCCAGTAGACCAGTTAGATTAATCAAGGCAGTACTGGAAGTATAAAACTATGCGTTTGTCTAACACATTTGATGTATTTAAGTGGGAAACTGTGTTTCTGAGTATCAGTCCGTTAGGAACCTTCTTCCCTTTCTTATAACCACAGTCCTTCGATGAAGACATGGCATTTTACACAATTTTATCACGCTGTGACATGTCAGGCATGGTTATATTGACGAATAGATGCTTACTCCAACTCTGGAATTGTAAATCTGCAATAAAAGGTTTCTGTGTGGTCTTGTCTGGCATTTCATCCTGTCGCATCCGGTTTTTCTCAGACCACGTTCAGTATGATTGACGTTTCATCTTTTTTCTGTCCATCAGTCACATCCTCACTAGGGCTTCTGATGGGGCAGATCCTGTGCGAAGCACTCCACAACTCTTAGCTTATTTTTATTTTTGGGACAGAGAGAGACAGAGCATGAACGGGGGAGGGGCAGAGAGAGAAGGAGACACAGAATCGGAAACAGGCTCCAGGCTCCGAGCCATCAGCCCAGAGCCCGACGCGGGGCTCGAACTCACGGACCGCGAGATCGTGACCTGGCTGAAGTCGGACGCTTAACCGACTGCGCCACCCAGGCGCCCCTTAGCTTATTTTTAATGCTCACAGGAGCCCTATGCGGTAGGTACTTTTGTGGTCCCCAGTTTAAGATGAAGAAAACTGATGTGACCGCTCTCTGATGTATTCACCTAAAGGTACACAAAATACACCAGAATCCAGCATTTTTTAAAAAATTTTTTTATTATTATTTTTTTTAACGCTTATTTATTTTTGAGGCAGAGAGAGACAGAGCATGAACAGGGGAGGGGCAGAGAGAGAGGGAGACACAGAACCTGAAACAGGCTCCAGGCTCTGAGCTGTCAGCATAGAGCCCGATGCGGGGCTCGAACTCATGGACCGTGAGATCATGACCTGAGCCGAAGTCGGAGGCTTAACCGACTGAGCCACCCAGGTGCCCCAATCCCAGTGTTTTGATGGGAAGGAGTGCAGGCAGCTTTGCCTTTTTTTTTTCAGTTCACTGGTGTGTGCGTGTGTGTGTGTGTGTGTGTGTGTGTGAAGTGTAGAAATGATGGCAGTAATCGTTGTGGCACTCCGGCTTTTTTTCTTTCTTTTCAATGAAAAGAAACAAAGCCTAAAGTCACAAGAAGCTTTTGTTCGTAGTATATTGTGACATGTACCAGGATTCTTTTCTGTGTATAGAAACTGGCAGAGATTGATTTGCAGAAAAGATACTTTCTGAAGGTAGTTGTCCTTTCATTATGGTTTGTATTCTGTACTAAAAGAATACATATTTTCTATGGTGTTGGCATGGAATATACCTGTAAATATATCTTTTGAGTGTTGGTCTATTTTGTGTTGCCTTTTGTGCGCTGTCCTCAGTCTAGGCTCACCTGTTTTGTCCTTAGCTGACTTCCTGCCCCAAGGACTAAGTGATACTCCTTTTTTACTCTCTTCCAGGATAATTCTGTGTATACCTTAAAAGAAATTGGCACGTTGTGTTGAAAGATGCATAGGTCTGTTTTTTTTTTGTTTTGTTTCTTTTTTTTTTGTTTTTGTTTTTGTTTTTGTGCTAGACTGTAAGCTTCTCAAGAAAAACAACTATGTCTTAACTCATTTCCAAAGATCAGGTAGGTACAAGTATGCTTTTCTTAATTGAATACTTAAACGATTTTTTATGTGATATAAAATTATTACATTTTACTCTAGTTCCGAAGTCAGTAGTGAGAGCTTAAAAAAAATCAATTTTAGGGCCTTAGGAAACGGACTCAAGTTTAATGTATCATTTGGGCACTATAAAATTAATTTGAGCTTTTAGTTACTTGTAATAGAACATTAGAAATCACATCACAATTCTGTTTCAACTTACTTGGATTTCTGATATTCATGCCTTAAAAGGTTATATATAAAAAGCTTAAAAAAATAGTAGCTAGCTTGTTGTGATGAGCACTGGGTGTTGTATGTGAGCGTTGGATCACTAAATTGTACACCTGAAATTGATCTTACACTGTATGTTAACTGGAATTTAAATGCAAACTTAAAAAAATAGCTAGCAGGGGCACCTGGGTGGCTCAGTCGGTTAAGCGTCTGACTTCAGCTCAGGTCATGATCTCACAGTCCTTGGTTCGAGGCGTGCATGGGGCTCTGTGCTGACAGCTCAGAGCCTGGAGCCTGCTTTGGATTCTGTGTCTCCCCCTCTCTCTGCCCCTCCCCCATTTGCACGCTCCTGCGCTTTCTCTCTCTCTCTCTCTCTCTCTCTCTCTCTCTCTCTCTCTCAAAAATGAATAAACATTAAAAAAGTAGCTAGCAGAATTTTATACTAGCAATTATGAACAAGCTTTTGATTATTCTAGTCAAAGAGCAAAAAAAAAAATGAATCTTTGAAAATCATTTACATTTGTTTTTACAATACTTCCAGTATTTTACCTCCAATCGCCCCTCCTCCACCCCATGTAAAGTGATTAAGAGTGATTAAGCATATTAACTTCAGTGATCCTTTCTTATTTAAGCTACGTGAAAAATAAGATGAAGTAAGGGACAAGTGTCCATGAAAGCAAGTAACGAGGCAGAGTTCTGTGGGTTCTTTTAACAAATATTCTAATAGCTGCCATTTATTCAGTACTCCTTTGGTGCCAGGTAATTTATTAGTATGCTACAGAAGCAGTCTCTTTTGATCTTCATAGTAACCCTTGTTTCCCCTTCAATAAAATACTAATAAATAGCTTATCCAGGGTTGCGCAGAGTTGGTAAATGTAAAACCATGATTTGTGTGGGTAAGTCACAATGTGAAGTTGCCTGGGGTTGCTCTGCTAATTCCTGGCAAAGAGTGCTTCCTACAGCATCGAAGATGCTTTTGTTGGTGAGTACTTTGGGAAGAGAGGCCGTTGAGGAAACCAAGAAAAATACATCCTTGTTTATGCTCACCACTGCAGACACCGGTGGGGGTTTTGGGGTAGAAGGAGGGGAGAATGTTTGCTCTCCATCTATTTTTAGAATTAAAACCAAAATTAATCGAGCTGTCTTCTGTCTCCTGAATTTATTTCGTTTTATTTTACACTGTGCCCTGGATTGGGAATGTAACACAGGAAAGGGCCACGTGAGATGATCTAGATGAAAAGAAATGAAAACTCAGCATGTGTCGTGTCATATACCTCTGGGTAGGCTTCTCCGAGGGTCAGAGCAGCGTGTTCTTTGTTACGTGGGGGGAGGTCCTTGTCTAGGATGCTGGAGGTCTGGATGAAGTTGAGAAGCCTTGTTCTTTGAACATGCCAAGCCTCCTACGGTTTTTAGACCTTAGCACTTCCGTCCACTTTGCTGGGGCTGCTTTCTCTCTAAACATTTGTGTGACTTTACCCCCTCGTTTCTTTCAGGTCTGTACTCTGATATTATCAGAGTGGCCTTCCTAAGCTCTCTGTACAAAATCGTGATCTTTTGGAGTGCCGGGGTGGCTCAGTCAGTTGAGTGTCCAACTTCGGCTCAGGTAATGATCTCACAGTCTGTGGGTTCAAGCCCTGTGTCTGGCTCTGGGCTGACAGCCCAGAGACTGGATCCCACTTTGGATTCTGTGCCTCCCTCTTTCTCTCTTCTCCTCCCTTGCTCGCACTCTGTCTCTCAAAAACTAAAACGTTAAAAAAAATTAAAAATTGTGATCTTTCTGTCTCCCGTACTCTCTTCCACATTTGTTCTTTTCCACAGCTCTGTCACCACATGGTACATCAAGTAAACAGACGAAAAACATATAATTGTCTTACTCAGCTATTGTGTACAATTCCATAAAGACAGTGGATCTGTTTTGTTTCTTTTTTTCTTTTTGCTACTGTGTTCTCGGCTTCTAGGACAATGCCTGGAACATAGTAAGTGCTCAATAAATACTTCTTGAATGAATAAAATAATTTTTTATGATGTCCATTTCTAGCAGAGGGGACCAGTCTTAGGAAACCACTGGAATATCATAGGAGAGTTTTAGATTTCTGTAGTCAGGTCTCTGTCTGCTTTGGTGTTCTCAGATGGTTGTCCCCGTAGCTTTTTTTTTTTTAATTATTATTTTTTCAATGTTTATTTTTGAGAGAGACAGAGCGTGAGTGGGGGAGGGGCAGAGGGAGAGGGAGACACAGAATCCCAAGCAGGCTCCAGGCTCTGAGCTGTCAGCACAGAGCCCGACGTGGGGCTTGAACTCACGAACCGTGAGATCATGACCGGAGATGAATTCGGATGCTCAACCAACTGAGCCACCTAGGCACTCCGTCCCTACAGCTTATTAAGTGGTCCCAGAGAAGAGTATAGAAAAATGCCATCCTCTGTTCTGGTAAACAGGTCAGAATTAGTGATTTGGTGAAACTTGAGACATCTGTAATCGCTGAGATGTGAACATTTCCATGCAGAGACTTTTTCAAATGTGTGGACAGCTTTTGATAATACCTTTGTATTCTAACTGTTCTGTCCAAGTCTTAAAAAAAAAAAAAAAGAGTACTTCTCTTCTCAAGGCTTTTGTAAAACTGGATATAAACCATTCAGAGATAATTTTTGAACTCTTGCTAATGTTAATAACGAACTAGAATTTCTTCAATTGTACAGTTGTGGGGCTAAGACATAAAAGAACAATACAGCCCTCTTCTCTATGAGCTCGAATTAGCTATTTGCTTGTTAGATGTTCAAGAATTAATAAAAAGCATTTTAAAAAGCATTGCATCCCAAGAGCTAGAGGCTGTAAAATCCATCAGCCTAAGAGTTTGCTGATTTATCTATTTTTTTAAAAAATCTGCGTTACACTTGGGAGGGGGGGAGGTTGGAAAGTTGTGCCTAAGCAAAGCTTTTCGTTATCTCTTCATCAGTGCCACAGGAGTAGGACTACGGAAACAGCGAAACACAGCCCCATTTCCCGGGGTTTAGAAAATTCTGCTACTTGTTGCATGCGATGTGTCTTTGTCACTTAGGAACGTTTTCTTTTCAGAGCTTCTCTCCGTGTCTCTGAGAAAGCGAACAGACTCATTGAAGATTATTAAGTCAGCTCTCAGGGTCTAAAAGATGGGAGTGAAATCAAGAGGCATTCATTGGCGTGTGATGTCACTTGCTGGCTCATACGAAGAATCCGGGCTTCCTGGTAGTCAGATCTGGGCCGGAATCCTGGCTTTGCGCTAAGGGTCTTGCAACTGCTTTTGGTCTGTGGGTGGGAAGTAATGAGATTTAACTCTCCCTCTGAAAGAGAGGGCTGCGATTGAATAACTTGGCGGGTGTGGGCAACAAATAAATTTGTTGGGATAAGGCAGGAAGAAGTTCTTCCTACTGACAGATGGTGATGGTAGGAAATGAAATTTACAGAGCAGGGTGAATAACTTTTTCTGTTAAAGCTTCTGTACGCGTAATTCTGAAGCTGTCAATCTTGTACTCGGCCCGTGAGCTTTCGGTTTTTGTGAGAGAACGTGTTCATTTGCACCGTCCGTTGGCACAAGTCAGATAAATGACACAGGTACAAGAAGACGCCAGGAGCTGGGGGGCGCTGAGCTGTGACCTGGGTGCGGTACGTCACCGCGGAGGGCTGTTGTGAGGACACGTGATGGCTGGCTGGACGCACGTAAAGTGTGCACCACACATCCGACCGATGAAAAGCGCTTAATGAAGGCAGCCCAAAGCTCTTTGGCATCTTTTCCCTCCATCACATGCCCTCTCCTCTCAGCCTCTTCCCCTTACGAGATGAACCCTAATACTTGAAGATCATTTGAAATCATTTCTTTAAAAAAAAAATAATTCTGGCATTTTACCTTTTTCTTTTCTCGAGGGTCTCTGTTTAGTTCGTGGCCACAAAGTTCTGTACGCCTGTGTTCCAACAGAGAGTCCTATGTAACTTTACAACGACGTTGTAACTTTACAACGACGTTGCGAATCTACTTAAGATATTTAGTAGTGTAACATATGAAAGGGTAAGACCACACTCAATACAGCAGCAATAATGTCTGAATGAGGAGAATGAGGATTTCTTTGTAAACAAAATCTACAAATAAATTTTCATCGGTTGATGAGCATTATAAAACATTTTTCATGCAGCAGCTTTTTTTGTTTTTAGATACAATTAGGACAGAAATAAGAACAGATAATGATTAGGTTGTGAAATTTAGTTACATATGTTGTAGTAGCTCCTTTTCTAAAATTATGAGTAATTTAATACATTATCTTGTTTTATAGATCTTATTTGGTTTTATTATGATGAAATAATTCTTCAGTGATTTTTCTTTTTTTTACATTTGGCTCTTGTTTTGCTCAAGCTGACAAGCGTATTAATTTCACTGTGCAATACTTGTCTTTGTATTCTTTATATTAGCTAACAGTTCTGACATCGATCTTATCTTTCTTTGTGTACTCTGAACTCAGCTCGTGGGGCTTCTGTGAATCCCTTACTTGTGCGGTGCTTTCTCCTGCCCCTGGGCCTTTGCACTGGTCATTCCTCTGTGAAGATGTTCTTCCCTTCTCTCTTCACTCAGTAACTCCTGCTCATTTTACAGATTTCAGTTCATTTGTTACTTCCTTAGGGAAATTTTCCCTGACGTCCTTGATGGGGTCAGACATTCAGCGAATGTGACTGAGTGCCGGAAGACTCTCAACTCTGGGAATATCAACAGACAAGGTTCCTTTGCGGTGGTGCTTGCATTTGGGTGAGGAGATAAGCACACATGTGCACATGTGTGGACACACACACACACACACACACACACACACAGATCCAAATAAAAAAGAAAACTAGCAGGGACAAATGAAACACAGATAATATGCAAAAAACCCCAGAAGAGCCAAAACAAATGTGGAAAAGAATAAAGTTGTGTGACTCACACCGACCGATTTGAAGGAAAAAAAAAACCCCACACAGATAATTAAACTATGGCAAGTGAGTAGATGCTACCTTAGATTAGGAAGCAAGATCACGTTTAAGCTGAGATCTCAGTGACAAGGGGAGCCTTTATCAGGAGCAAAGCAATTTCAGACTGAAGGAGTAAGTGCAAAGGCCCTGAGGCAGAGAGAAGGCAGGAGAATGCCGAGAGATGATGTCAGAGAAGGAAGGAATGGCCACGTTCCTCAAGGTTTCGTCCGTGGCAGGGACTTGGGTTTTATTCTGTGTGCAGCGGGAAACAGTTGGAGGGCTTTTTGCAGAAGTAGTGGTTGGGAAAATGGGAATACTTTGGTTTACATTTTGGAAATGTTCTTCCACGTAGAGGTTGGGTCTTGGGCAAGCAAGAGTGGTAGCAGGCCGGGTTATCGGGAGCCTCTTGCAGTCGTCCAGGTGAGATGTGGTGTACCTATTACAACTGTAACTTCATATTACTTTTTGTGCTTATTTGATATTGCCCTCACTGGACTGTAAGCCCCACGAGGGAAGAGGCGATTTTTTCTCCTTAAAGCTGTATCCCCAGTGTGCAGTCCAGAGCCTGGCAGCGTGTGGGTTCTTGGTGACCTAGTACTCGAGTGACTAGATAACGATTGTGAGATACCGTGAATAAGATTTCGTCCATATATGTTGATTTAACTATCAAGTGAGTGTATTTCTGATATTACACGTAGAAAATGGACGTATGCATCATGGCCAAAGGAATTATAGCCAGCAGGAAAAAAATTCATAGAGTCATTGATATCAAGGTCTTTATTCAGATCTTCAGATTAGAGTCGCCTGTCCTTCACTCTTACTCTGATGGTACAAATGCCACAAGCCATGTATTAGAGAGTGGAAGGTATTTTCACAAGTGGAAGGTAGTCGAAAATGATAGCTGCGTTGGTTATAACCACACGATGTTGTTGAAACTGTTGAGGTTGTCTTCCTCACTTAGTCCTGGTAATTTTCGGGTAGAAAAATTACAATGTGCATCTTACACTGAGTGTATACATAAGTTGCTTCATTGCTTCAAACCTTTTAATGAAAACAATGAGACCTATCAGTAGCATTCGTTTAAGACAGACCTCACTTACTATAATGGGGCATTTGAAACGGACCGTGATACTGATTCATGTAGTTTGGGTGTGGAACTAGCAACCTAGCAGATTTAATGTTTTCCCTTCTCCTGCCTTTATAGACAATGATGGAAGAGTTTGAAACCTTTAAACCATTTTATTCAAACAGTGGGGCACATAATTAGGAAGAGCTTAAAGCATTTTAGAGTTCAATTTTATTTTATTTTATTTTATTTTATTTTTTTTAATTTTTTTTTTCAACGTTTATTTATTTTTGGGACAGAGAGAGACAGAGCATGAACGGGGGAGGGGCAGAGAGAGAGAGGGAGACACAGAATCGGAAACAAGCTCCAGGCTCTGAGCCATCAGCCCAGAGCCCGACGCGGGGCTCGAACTCCCGGACCGCGAGATCGTGACCTGGCTGAAGTCGGACGCTTAACCGACTGTGCCACCCAGGCGCCCCTAGAGTTCAATTTTATATCTGGACTGAAATTCAATTATTCTTTGGTCTGCAGTAAATTCAAATGACTTGATTATTAACCTCTGGGTCATGGTCGATTGGTCTATAAATGATAGACTTTTCTGCCAGAGAAAGTCAGCTTAAAAAAAAGAGAAAATTTAGACAGCCCATGTTAAACTCTCTCATGGTAGAAAGGAGGACTTTTTGCCGACTTTACTACTTAATTTTTCCAGTAAGTACGTATTGAATATCCACTGTGTGTAAGGCGCTGTGCTGGGCACTGATGACCCAAAAGCTCATACCTTGCTGGAACTGACAGTGTCGTGTTTGGTCGTTACACTAGAGTGTGATGCGAAAGGCATATGATGCTTGTGGAAGGGGGTGCGAGAGGCATCCAAGTAAGATTTGGGAATAATTAGTACCTATGCTGAATGACGGGTGGCCCCAGCAAGGCCAGATTGGGAGGATGAAATTTGAGTTCTAGAAAGTCTTTCTGGGACTGCGTGCAGACTTTTCAAAATCATAGCATCCTTTTACCTGTTTTGTGTTCTATGTATCATGTAAAGATATAAGGAAGCGTCATTTTTATTTTTAAGTAAGCATTGTCATTGAAGGTTAACATGCATACAGAAAAGTGCACAGGTCAGAGGGTTATAGCGGTTTGTATTTTCCAAAAGCAAGCCACTTTCGAAACCCCAACTTACATCAAAACATAACATAAAATATTATCGTTACCCTAGAATCCATTCACCGCTTTCTTTCAGACCTTACCTGCACCCAAAAACTGACCATTGGTCTGAGCGCTATTACTACGGATCAGTTTTGCAAACTATTTTAAAATGTTCTACAAGCGAAATCATGCAATGTGTCCTTTTTTTTTTTTTTGTCATTAAGCATTTCTTTGTTATATTTGTGACATTCACCCAAGCTGCTGGATGTAATCATATTTGGTTTTTCTTTTTTTTTTTTTTTTCAACGTGTATTTATTTTTGGGACAGAGAGAGACAGAGCATGAACAGGGGAGGGTCAGAGAGAGAAGGAGACACAGAATCGGAAACAGGCTCCAGGCTCCGAGCCATCGGCCCAGAGCCCTGCGCGGGGCTTGAACTCACGGACCGCGAGATCGTGACCTGGCTGAAGTCGGACGCTTAACCGACTGCACCACCCAGGCGCCCCGATTTGGTTTTTCTTCTCCCACACTTTGGTATTTTGTTATTGTAGATTCCACATTTTTTTCCTATCCATTTGTTGTTCATAGATAGTTGGATCATTTCTAATTTTTCTCTGTTACAAATGGTGCTGTCATGAACAGTCTCATGCATGTATGTATACGTGGGCATTTCTGTTGAGTATATACATAGGATTGGTATGGATCATAGGTTACATGTATGAGTTACCACTGATATGGCCAAACATTTGCCTGAAGAGGTTGTACCAGTTGACATTCCCAGCACGAATGTCTCAAAGTTCCAGCTGTTTCTCATTTTTGCTCACACTTGGTATTGTAAATCATAGTAGTGGGCAAAAAGTAATATCTCATTGTGGTTTTTATTTGTACTTTGCCAATAAGTGATGTTCTCTGATACAATGGTCTTGCTTTTTTCTTTATTTAATGATTTTTTTCCCCAAAGTTTATTTATTTATTACTGAGACAGAGACAGCATGAGTGGGGGAGGGGCAGAGGGAGGAGAGAGAGAATCCCAAGCAGGCTCCACACTGTCAGTGCAGAGCCCGACGAGGGCTCGAACTCGTGAAACTGTGAGATCATGACCTGAGCCGAAAGCAAGAGTCAGACGCTTTACTGACTGAGCCGCCCAGGAGCCCCACTATGGGCTTGCTTTTTAATCTCGTAATGTTGTGTCTTTGATGAACCAAAGATTCTAATTGGAATGAATTCTGACTTATAAATCTTTCCTTTATGTTAGTGCTTTTTGTGTCTTGTTTAAGAAACCTTTGCTTGCCTCAAGGTCATAAAGATATTTACTTGTACTCTTAAGAAGTCTTACTGTTTTACCTTTCACATTTAGATTTTTTACCCTCTTGGAATTGAATTTTGTGTGTGGTGTGAGGTAGGGGTCATGATGATTTTTATCTGTGTTATTAACCCGTTAACCCAGCATTACTTGTGATAAAGATCATCCTTTCTCTACTGAATTACAGTAGCACATTTATCCTAAATCAAGAAATTGTGTTTGTAAACCTCTTTCTGGACCCTCTGTATTCTGTCCTATTGGGCTGTTTGTTTAATAAAATACCTTAAATTATTGTAGACCTGGTACCAGGTAGTATAAATCTTTCAATTTTGTTTTTCTTCTTGATTTCCTTTTGGCCTTTTCTTGGTGTTTGGCATTTACATATAAATTCTAGAATCACCCTGTCAATTTTCACAAAAACACTGGCTGAGCTTTTGATTGGAATTGCATTGAATCTGTAGATCAATTTGGGAGAGTTGACTCTTTATAATAATTGAGTCAGTGATAGGGGCGCCTGGGTGGCGCAGTCGGTTAAGCATCCGACTTCAGCCAGGTCACGATCTCGCGGTCCGTGAGTTCGAGCCCCGTGTCGGGCTCTGGGCCGATGGCTCAGAGCCTGGAGCCTGTTTCCGATTCTGTGTCTCCCTCTCTCTCTGCCCCTCCCCTGTTCATGCTCTGTCTCTCTCTGTCCCAAAAAAAATAAATAAACGTTGAAAAAAAAATTAAAAAAAAATAATTGAGTCAGTGAACACAGTATAGCTCTGTGTCTAATTAGGTTGTCTTTAATTTCTCAAAGTAATGTTTTCAAGTTCTCTCTGTGGGATTCTTGTACATCTTTCATGAGGTTGATTCTTTTTGTTGTTGTTGCAGATGACATCTTTAAAGTTTCACCTTCTAACTTTAGGTTGCCTGTGAATATAGACTACAGTAGATTTTGGTGTATTGACCTAGATTCCAAGGATTTTGCTACATTGGCTTCCTAGTCTTAATAGTTTATCTGTAGAATCACCCGTCCTTCACTTGAATTTACTCTCAGCGCTTAACCACTTTCCTCATCATGCACAATTCTAAGAATACTTTACCTCTATAAAAGCCCCTGCTCCCTTTTGTACTGTTACTGTCATTTATTTTAATTTCACGTATGAATAGAACCACACAATATATTGTTATTGATGTTTTGTGCTGTTAATGTCTGTTTGTATTTACTATTTCTCTTCATTCCTTCGTGTAAGTCTGTTTCCCTCTGGGATTATTTCTTTTCTGCTTGAAGACCTCTTTTTAGTATTTCTTTGTATTTTTATTTGAAACTTAAAAAAATCTGTCTAACTTCTCGTTGCATGTAGAATTCTGGGTTGTCAACTGTTTTTCAGTGCTTTAAATACATAATTTAATCATCTTCTGTCTTCTATTATTTTTGTTTAAGAAATGAGCTGTCAGTCTCATTGTTGGTCTTTTGAAGATGATGTGCTTTTTCCTCTGTTTTAAATTTTGTTTTCTATTTCTTTGATATTGAGGGGTTTACTATAATCTGCCCAGGCAGTTTTTTCTTACTGTTTATCCTACTTGGAGATCATAGAGTCTCTTAAATCAGTTTTGAAATATTTTTGACAATTATCTCATTATATATTAACTTCTTCTGGTCCAATCTCTCTCCTCTATTCCTGAAAGTACAGTTTTACATATAATAGACTTTTTCACTACGTCCTGTTTGATTCAAACTCTTTTCTGTATTTTCCATTGCATATTTTTCCTTCTTTGCCTTAATTTGGAGATTTTCTAATGATCTATCTTCCAATACACTAATGCTTTCTTCTTAATGTTCAGTCTGCTCTTAAAAAAACCCGTGTATTGAGTTTTTGTTACAGCTTTATTGAGGTGTAATTTACATGCCATAAAATTCACTCTTTGTAAGTGTACAATTGAGTGATGATAGTTAAATTTATAGGGTTCTGCAAACATTACCAAAATTGAGTTTTATAGGGTTCTGCAGCCACCCCCAAAATTCTCTTGAGCCCATTTGCAATCTCTGCTCCCAGCCCTAACCCCAGGCAAATTCTATAAATTTCCCTCTTCTACTAATTTAATATAAACCGAATCATACAAATGTAGTCTTTGTATCTGGCTTCTTTCACTTAGCATAATGTTTTTGAAGAAACTTACAAGTCTTGTCCATATCGTAACATGCATTGATTGGTATTTTATTCCTTTTTATTGCTGATTAGTATTATGTTGAAGGGATACACTTTGGTTTGTTTATCCATTCATCAGTTAATGAAAATTTGGGTTGTTTCCCAAATTTTGGGGAATGCTGCCGTGAAAATTCATATAAGTCTTTGAGTAGACCATGTTTTCATTTCTCTTGAGTAAGAGAAGTGGAGTAGAATTTCTGGGTCATATGGTGCATGTATGTTTAACTTTTTAGGAAACTCCTGAGCTGTTTTCCAAAGTAACTGTAACATTTTATATTCCCACCAGTAGTGTATGATGGTTTCAGTTTCTTCACATCATTGTCCAATGGTTATTGATTATAGCCATTAGAGTATGTGTGTTGAATTTAATTTGTGATTTAATTTGCATTTTCCTAAGGATTAATGATATTGAACACTTTTTATGGGCTTCTTAGCCACTTGTAAGTATTGTTCGGTGAAGTGTCTATTTAGTTTTCTTGCCCATTTTTTACATTGGGTTGTTTTATCGATTTGTAAGAATATTTTATATATTCTAGGTACAGGCCCATTATCAGATATATGATCTGCAAATATTTTCCCCCCAAAGTGCCTACTTTTGAAGCGCAAAAAGATTTGAATTTTGATGAAATCCAGTTTATTAATATTGTCCTCTATGGCACGCTTTTGTTGTACCTAAGAACTTTTTGGCTAATCTGAGATTCTCTAGATTTTTATGAGATAGTGATTTTTCTGTATTTTTTTCCCAGAAGATTTGTGATTCTATTACATTTAGGTTTATGATCCATTTTGAATTATGATTTTTTTTTGTATTTTGTGTGAGGTAGAGGTCTATTTATCTGTTTATTGATTTGTTTGCATGTAGGTGTCCAATCTTTTACCAGCACCATTTGTTGAAAAGACTGTAATTTCCTCACTGAATTTGCATCTTTGTCAAAAGTCAACTGATAGTAAATGTAAAGGTTTATTTCTGGACTTTAAAAAAAATTTTTTTTTCATTTATTTATTTTTGAGAGACAGCGAGAGCACAAGTGAGGAGGGGCAGAGAGAGAAGGCACTCAGAACGCGGGGCTCGAACTCACAAACTGTGAGATCATGACCTGAACCGAAGTCAGACGCTTAACCGACTGAGCCACCCAGGCACCCCTGTTTCTGGACTGTTAATTCTGATCCATTTATCTATCATCTATTTGTCTTCTATGCTTATCCCGTATTACACTGTAGACGTATATTGAACTTTGAAATTAAATAGTCATCTTCCAACTTTGCGCTTTTTTTTTTTTTTTGCAATATTGTTTTGGTTATTTGAAGTCCTGTGCATTCCTATTATACACATTTTAAGATACAGTTGTCATTTTCTACCACACACACACACACACACACACACACACACACACACACACACACAAAGCCTACTGGAATTTTGTTAGAGATTGTGTTGCCTCTATAGCTCACTTTGGGGGAGGATTTCCATCTTAACAGCAATGAGTCTTTCAATTCATGAATATGGAATGTCTCCATTTACTCAGATGTCTAATTTCCTTCAGTAATGTTTATGTGGTTGTCAGTGGGTAAGTCTTGCATGTCTTTTGTTAAAATTATTCCTAAGTATTTTATTCCTTTTGATGCTATTATGAATGAAATTGTTTTGTTGATTTCATTTTCAGATTGTTTATTGCTAGGATGTAGCATATTAGCTGGTTTATAGCTGATAGGAAGAAATGTAATTGATTCTTGTGTTTGTTCCTTCGTATTGCAATCTTGCCAAATTCATTTATTCTAGGAATTGTTTGTGGATTCCATATTCTACATATAGGACCACATAATCTGCAAATAAAAAAGTCCTGTTTTTTTTTCTTTTTCAAATCAGAATGCCTTTCTTTCCTCATCCTCTTACTCCCTAGTTCCTCCTTGTCCCTGTTTCTTTCCTTCCTTCCTTCCTTCCTTCCTTCCTTCCTTCCTTCCTTCCTTCCTTCCTTCCTTCCTTTCTTATTGTAGGAGCCAGAACTTCCACTACAGTGTTGAATACAAATGGCAAAAACGGACAACCTTGCCTTATTTAGTGGTACAAGCAGACATCCTTACTTTGTTCTTAAACTTAGGGGTAAAAGCAATCATTCTTTCAATAGTATATATGATGTTAGCTGTAGTTTTTTCCAGACACCCTTTTGTTAGGTTGAGGAAGACCCTTTCTTTCTTGTTTGGAGAGAGAGAGCATGCATGAGTCGGGGGAGGGGCAGAGAGAGAGGAAAGAGAATATCCCACGTAGGCTCCAAGCTGTCAGTGCAGAGCCTGATGCAGGGCTTGGTCTCACGCAGGGCTCCATTTCATGAACCACGAGATCAAGACTGGAGCCGACGTCAAGAGTCGGGCGCTTAACCAACTGAGCCATCCAGGGGTCTCAGAGGAAGACCCTTTCTGTACTTAGTTTGAGAGTTTTAAAAAATTATAAATGAGTGTTTGATTTTATTAAATATTTTGCTACATGTATTGAGATGATCATGTGTTTTTCCCCTTCATTAATATTTATTAATTTTCCTCTTACTAATATTATATTTACAAATCTAGTTTATTACATCAGTTGGTTTTTGAATTTTAAATGAACTTTGCTTCCATGGTTAAATCTCACTCGTCTCAGCTGTCTTTTTTGGTATTGCTCAATTCAGCCTGCTACTACTTTTTAAGAGGATTTTTGTGTCTATATTAATAAGGAGTGTTATGCTATAGCTTTCTTGTGATATCCTTATCTGGCCTTGGGATCAAGGCAATACTGGCCTCATAGAATGAGTTGGAAAGTGTTCTCTTCCTTTATTTTTTGAATGAGTTTGTGAAGAGTGGACTTTGTTTCTTTAAATTTTTGACATCATTCACCAGTGAAGCCATCTAGACTTGGACTTTCCTTTGTGGGAGGATTTTTATTTACCCAATTTTTTTTCCTTGTATAAGTCTATGAACATATAGTTGTTTATACTATTCCTTACAAGTCTTTTAATTATATACAGTAGTGATGTTCTCTATTTATTTTGATAATTTGATAATTTATATCTTCTGTTTTACTAGGACTAGTTTAAGTTAAATTAACTTAGTTGGCTTGCCAATTTTATTTGTTACAAACCAACATTTAGTTTCAGTGGCTTTCACTATTATTTTCTGTTTTCTGGTTCATTGATTTTATTTTTAATCTTTATTATTTCCTTCTTTCCAGTTGCTTTGGGTTGTTTATTTTTATCTAGTTTCTTAAGGTAGAAGCTTAGGTTTTTAAGACCTTTCTTCTTCTCTGATACAGACATTTATAGCTATAAGTCTAAGTGTTCCTTTCAGTAGGTCCCACCCAGTTTCATATGTTGTGCTTTCATTTTCATTTAGCTCAAAATATTTTTAAAGTTCTCTTTTGATTTCTTTGATCCAAGTGTCTTGTTTAATTTTCAGATTTTTGGGATTTTCCCTTTTTTTTTTTTTTTTTTTGTAGATCTCAAATATAGTTCCATTGTGATCAGGGCATATACTTTGATGATTTTAATTTTTAATTTCTTGAGACTTGTTTTATGGCCAGCCTGTGTTTTATCCTGGAGAATGTTCCATGTGTGTTTGAAAAGAATGTGTATTCTGTACTCACAGAGTAGAGTTTTCTACCAATATCAGTTAGGTTAAGTTGGTTGATAGTTTTATTTATATGTTGACTAACATTGCTGATTTTTGGTTCAGCTGTTCTATCAATTAGTGAGACTGTGGTTTTGAAATCTCCAACTGTTATTGTTGAATTGTCTATTTTTCCTCTCATGACTGTCAGATTGTGCTGAGTTTTGGGGTTTTATTATTAGTTGTATATACATTTATCATTATTATGTCTTTGTATGTACATTTATAATTGTTATGTCTCCCTGATGTATTAGCAGGTTTATTATTTTAAAATGCCCCTCCTTGTCTCTAGTAATATTTCTTACATTACTGTTTGTTTTATTTTATATTGATATAGCCATTTCAGCTCACTTGTGTTTGGTTTTAACATGGTATATCTTTCTGTGCTTTGATTTCCAGTCTATTTGTACATTAGAACCTGAGGTATATCCCTTGTAGCTAGCATCTAGTTCAGTTGTGCTTTTCCATTTAGTCAGTCTCTACTTTTTGAGTGAAATGTCTAGTCCATTTGTATTTAATGTAATTATTGCTACGGTTTAATGTCTGCCATTCTACTTATGTTCCATATATCTCCTGTTTCATATCTCTCTTCCCCCTGACTTCCTTTTGCATTATTTGCTTTTTAGTTGGCTGTTTGTCTGTTGATTTTTAAATTATGCTTGTTTTTTTTCCTGTTATTATGATCTTAGTGGGATTGCAGTATGTGTCCTAATTTAATTTATGTGTACTTCAGATTAATAGTACTTAATTCCATTAAATTCTACATTAAAATATAGAAGCCTTGTTCCAATAGTTCTCTTTTTCCTCTCCTTCCTTGGGGTTCTTATTGTCATATATATTATGTCTACATATATTAAGAACTAAACAATTATATTTCTAGCTATTTCAAACTCAACAATGTTATAATTATTGCTTTATACCATTTTATGTATTTTAAAGAAAATAAGAGAAAAAAATGGGAAAAATAGTTTTTATACATTTTGTATTACCTACATACTTAGCATTTGGAACACTTCTCATTTTTTCTTGCCAGTTCAAGTCGATGTCTGATGTCATTCTCCTCCAGCTTGAAGGATTTCCTTCAGTATTTCTTGTAAGACAGGTCTCTGCTAGGAACAAATTCAGACTTTTTTTCTGAGAAATTTTTCATCTTCTTTTTTTTATATTAAAAGTTTTTATTTATTTATTAAGTAATCTCTACACTCACTGTGGGGCTTAAACTCACGACTCCGAGATCAGGAGTCGCACGCTCCGCCGACTGAACCATCCAGATGCCCTTTCGTGCTCCCTGCCTAGTGCAGAGCCAGACCTGGGACTCAAGTCTCACAACCATGAGGTCATGACCTGAGCAGAAATCAAGAGTCAACTGCTTACCTGACTGAGCCACCCAGGCGCCTTGGGAAGTCAATTGTTAATCTCATTGTTCCTTTGTACATGATGGATGTTTTTTTCCCTTGCCGTTTTCAAGATTTTATCATTTTCTTTGTCTTTCAACAATTTGACTGAGACGTGCCCTTGTGTGGATCTCTGTGTTTATCTTAGTTGGGATTCATTGAGCTTTTAGATTTGTAGGTTAATTTTTTTACATCAGATTTGGAAAATTGGGGGGCCAGTATATCTTCAAATATATTCTTTTGTTCCTTTCCCTCTCTGCTTACCATTTGACTCCCCCATTACATGTATATTGGCATACTTGATGTTGTCTGATATTGGGTAATATTTCTTTATCTTAGTATTACTGATTTTTTGTTTGTTTTGTGGCTATCTCAAATGTACCCCTTGATCTCCTCAGCTGAATTTTTCCTTTCAGTTATTATAATTGTCAACTCCTGAGTTTCTGTTCGGCTCCTTTAAAGTAATATCTCTTTGTTGAGAGTCTCCATTTGTTTAGCCGCTGTTGTCATATTTTTCTTTGATTCTTTGAACTTTTAAGAAAAAGTTCTATACGTGTGTTTGTAATAGCAGCATGAGGTCTTTGCTAAATCTAATACTTGGGCTCACTCAGAGACAGTTTTTATTGATTCCCTTTTTTTCCCCTCCTGACTATAGGTCACACTTTCTTGTTTTTTTTTTTTTTTTTTACATATCTTAAACATTTTTGTTTGAACACTACACATTTTGAATAACATACCATAGCCACTATGGATTGTGACTTATTTCTCCCTGAGGGTGGTGGTGGTGGTTTTATTTTGTTTGTGATTAGTAACTTAACTGGCCTAAATTTGTGAAATCTGTCTCCCCGTGATCTGTGGCTGATGTCTCCATTCGGTTCTTTTTCTCATCTTCTATTTTTGAAAGCCTGGCTCCCTGGGGACCTTTCCGGAGTCTGCCTCGCTGGGGCTACCGCCAAAGATTAGTCAGAGGTTGTGCTCAAATATCTCTAGTCTGGAAGGCTGCCACTCTGCCCAGGTGAATCTGCAGGTGGACTGGGGGGCTCCGTTCACAGTTCAGACTGCTTTCAAGTTTTTCCTCGCTGCTACTCCCACTGGGCGCTCTGAGGTCTTCTGTATGCGTGTATCTAGGCCCTGTCGACCATGAACGTTTTAGCGTGTTAAACTCTAGTCTCTACTATGTATGTACTCAGCCTCTGGTCAACCCAGGCCACGTGGAGTGCTTTTCACGCCTCCCTTTGGCCTCTTGAACACCGTATCTAGCTAGTCTGCCGGAGTGTGGCTTTCCCTAAGCAGAATTGTTACTTTAGGGTAGTGAAGCTGCTCCCTCTTGGCTTGTGACCGAAATGACCACTTTCAACAGCAGCTTCATATCACGTGAGCCTCCTTGACAGGAGCGGTGAAGCCACTGTTTCTCTTAGTTGGGTAGGCCTTTGACATGCTGGGGGTGGGGGTACAGGTTGAAGGGAGCAGCCCCAGACAAGAGCACTACAGCATGTATGGTAATTTCGCCTTAGGTCGCTCGTTTTCATGGATAAACGCTTCTCATTTGGTTGTATGCGGAGATTTCCAGAGCGCTGAAATGATTGTTTTTGACAGTTTTGAGCCGCTTTATGGTGGCTTGGTGGGGAGAGGGTTTACCAGCCTCCTCACTCCATCATGCCCACGTGATCCTGTTCTGGTTACTGTATCTTTGAGATTCACAATCTCTATTTGATCTTTACTTTCTTTTTCCTTTTTAAAGTTTTTATTTATTTATTTGTTTATTTATTTATTTATTTAGAGATGCACGCACGTGAGATTTACTTGATTCTTTTTCCTTTTTAAAGTTTTTATTTATTTATTAGAGATGCACGCACGTGAGATTTACTTGATTCTTTCTTTTTCCTTTTTAAAGTTTTTATTTATTTATTTAGAGATGCACGCACGTGAGATTTACTTGATTCTTTCTTTTTCCTTTTTAAAGTTTTTATTTATTTATTTATTTATTTATTTAGAGATGCACGCACGTGAGATTTACTTGATTCTTTTTCCTTTTTAAAGTTTTTATTTATTTATTTATTTATTTATTTATTTATTTATTTATTTAGAGATGCACGCACGTGAGATTTACTTGATTCTTTCTTTTTCCTTTTTAAAGTTTTTATTTTATTTATTTAGAGATGCACGCACGTGAGATTTACTTGATTCTTTCTTTTTCCTTTTTAAAGTTTTTATTTATTTATTTATTTATTTAGAGATGCACACACGTGAGATTTACTTGATTCTTTTTCCTTTTTAAAGTATTTATTTATTTATTTAGAGATGCACGCACGTGAGATTTACTTGATTCTTTCTTTTTCCTTTTTAAAGTTTTTATTTATTTGAGAGTGATGGCACATGTGCGTGTGAGCGGGGTAGGGGCAGGGAGAGAGAGAGAGAGAGAGAGAGAGAGAGAGAGGAGACAGAGAAGACAGAGAATCCCACGCTGAGTGTGGAGTCTGACATGGGATTCGGGCCCGCAGTCATGAGATCATGACCTGAGCTGAAATCAAGAGTCAGACACGTAACCGAGTGAGGCACCCAGGCACCCCGCTTTTTTTCCTTTTGGACACAGATTTGCAGTTCTCTGGTGAAACTCTTCAATTGTCCTCTATTTTCTTGAACATATTAATCGTTGTGCTTCTAGTGTCCATATCTGATAACTTCAGTATTTGAATCACCAGTGGGTCATTTTCTCTTGTCCCCTCTCTCCCCGGGTTTTAGGCATTTGGTCTCATCCCCTAGCATGCATGATCTTTGTGATAGAATGTCAGGACAGTGTATTTGAAGAAATTGTGGAAGCCCTGTTTGATGTTTTTCCTTTGGAAGACAGGGTAGGGGTAGCCTATTTTTATTTAGTCAGGACTTGAAGAAAGAATCTGATTCTCAGTTTTATTCTCTTTGAAGGATATTTGGCTCTTGGTTTTCCTCTATTCCTAGGACATAGCCCTTTAGATTCCAAGTGCAAACGCGAGGTGTTTACTGGGACCTTCTTCTTTGCTAACCCTGGGCTCTACTTTCTTTTTCCTGGACCCTACAAATCTCCCAGAAACTCTGCTTGGTATTTTAGCTTCACACATGCCACTTTCTCTTTGCTTTTCTGGCTTCTCATATCACACAGCTTTGGAAACTTGAAGGGAGACGTTGTGTAGACTGTTGATCTTGCTTCTCTGTACTTTTCTTTTTTGGTGGATCTTGGCTCTTCCAGTCCCATCTGCTTTGGTAAACTTGAACTCTAATTTTTGAGCATAGCTCAGTAAGCTAGAATTTTTGAGTCACTGCTGTCTCTTTGGCTTCCTGGCCCGTGAGTGTGCAAAGAAATTGGCAAATGCCTTGATCATCCACAGCGGCAGGGAGTGTCAGACTCACTTCAGAATTTCTCTTCTCTCCGGGGTCTCCCTCTTTCGAGTCCTGGTTGCTTTGGTTGCTCTCTGAGAATTTGAACAGTTTTTTGCTTCTGTAAGTTTTATTCAGCTTTTCTTCCTGGAGGGCTGACCTGATATGAACTATTTCCCTCTTTATGGATGCGGATCTCCAAAAGCATTCTTTGGCATCATTGCTTTACTTGACCTAAGTTGAGTTGTAATTTTTCTCTCTAGATCAGAGTCTTTTCTTAGAATCGTCAGAGTGTCTCTCCAAGATAAAGACTAGGTGGGAAAGTTAAAAAACTTATTTTGCAAAATTTGAACCAGGGAACTTCTATTCAATCTTAATCAATAGCTAAGAGACTACCCGGTTTTGCATAAAAGGACAAACTGAGCTGCAATGTTGTTATAATACTGGTCTTTTGAATACTTGCTCTTGAACCAATTAATTCTTTATTACTTCTTGCAGTAAAATCAATGAAATATATAAATCAGTTTTACAAAAATTTGATAATGACTTTGGGGTAGATCTTTATTTGCAATTTGTAGAATATTAAGATCAATTTTATTTGAATTTATTGTTAGGAAAACACACATATTTATCCTGACTCATTAATGTCAAATTATTATTATTATTTTTTTCTAGTTTTTAGTGAAATGACACGGAATGCTTAATTTTTTTTTTAAACTTTTTTAACGTTTATTTATTTTTGGGATAGAGAGAGAGACAGAGCATGAACGGGGGAGGGGCAGAGAGAGAGGGAGGCACAGAATCGGAAACAGGCTCCAGGCTCTGAGCCATCAGCCCAGAGCCCGACGCGGGGCTCGAACTCACGGACCGCGAGATCGTGACCTGGCTGAAGTCGGACGCTTAACCGACTGCGCCACCCAGGCGCCCTGGAATGCTTAATTTTTAATGCTGGTATCTTTAGGATTTAATACTTTGTATTATAAAAATGAAAATCAATCTTGATAATAGCTTTTAAAAGTTATTAGGTGCGATTAATTGTATCAAATATACCACTCTGGTGGGGGGATGTTGATGATGTGGGGGCTGTGCTTGTGTGGGGGCGGGGAGTATATGGGAAATCTCTGTACCTTCCTCTCAATTTCACGGTGAACCTTAAACTGCCCTAAAAAATAGGTTTTGGGGCACCTGGATGGCTCAGTCGGTTGAGCGTCTGACTTCGGCTCAGGTTATGATCTCATGGTCTGTGAGTCAAGCCCCGCATCAGGTTCGCTGCTGTCAGCCTGTCAACGCAGAGCCAGCTTCACATCCTCTGTCCCCCCTCTCTACCCCTCCCCTGCTTGTGCTCTCCCCCAAATAAATAAATATTACAAAAAGTAAAGTTTTCAGGAAAATTACTGGATTCCCAGAAATTACATTCACCTACTCTGATATACCAGATACAGTGCTGGATAAACGTTTGAATTATTAAGTGTAAATTAACAACCTAAATATGTTAGGTGCCATTTTCCTATGAACCCCTGTAGTAAACAACCAATATTGCCGTGAACTGTAATGATCTTAAGTACATGTTTTTGATAGGCATTGATGTTGAACGAACAGAGGCTCAAAAGTCGAGGCCAAAACATTTTAAAATAAATTTTGTTGTTTTTGTTGTTGGGCAGGGGCAGGGGCAGAGACAGAGGGAGACACAGAATCCGAAGCAGGCTCCAAGCTGTGAGCTGTCAGCACGGGGCCCGACGTGGGGCTCGAACTCACAGACCGCGAGATCACGAGCTGAGCCGAAGTTGGACTCCTAACTGACTGAGCCACCCAGGTACCCCAAAGCAGATTTTAGTCAGTACTACTGCAGTAGAGGAGAAAGACTTCAATGTAAACCGAAGCCAACAGCACTGTAACAAAAGGCAGGAGGCCTTTTCCAGCCCGGGATGTGCCAAAGGAAAGGTTTCAAAAGTCTTTAAGAGGAGTCGGTCTGTATGGTTAGGCTATCTGGATCGCCTGGCAATCCTCTGGAGGAGAAATCACCTTCTCATATCTTTAGGACAGGAGGTAGTTTTGCAGATGGGAGAGAGGTGCCCACCCCAGTTAGGCTGTTGCCCTCCCACTGAAGCTGGGGGTCAGGAGAGCTACCTCCCTGGATATTTGCATTTCAAAGAGCTGGCTTCCAGGTCCTTAAGGAGACATTTCTGGGTGGTAGCAGATGAACCTCTCATAGGGGGCAGCACAAGGACTGACGAGATTGTAAGCCTTTTAAAGTAAGTGCTCTAAGAGAAGGGAGATCCGTAGCCCATTGCCAGGCTTTGGCTGGAGCACACGGTCCATTCTTCAGGCGCCGTGAGCTTTTCTCAGGCAGATGGTTTAGGGACCTGGGGTCCTCATTCTAGGAACAAGGCCTGGAGCTAATAGAAACTATTCTAGTGGTTAAGTCTCTTAGGGCGGGGGATGAAATCATTTGTGCTGAAAGGTGCGGTTCTCATAGGCCAAGGTTGAGACCTGAT
Source organism: Lynx rufus (assembly GCF_022079265.1). Taxonomy (NCBI): domain Eukaryota; kingdom Metazoa; phylum Chordata; class Mammalia; order Carnivora; family Felidae; genus Lynx; species Lynx rufus. The sequence continues at coordinate 131,557,327 of NW_025814878.1, forward strand.
TGAGGAGAGGGCTCAGAGGAGCCTGAACAAAGCTTGGTCAAAGAGAGAGTCCCATCACACACAGGGCAACCAGCGTACTTTATGAATGGAAATCGAAGGTGAAAGCGAAAATGGGGTAGAAATCAGGGATACCTAGAATTTAATATCCAGTTCTAGCTAGGGGAGAAGGAACTAATGTTTGTTTAACCAGGCACATGACATCTGTCATTTTTAATCCTTCTAATAACCCTGTGAGGTCTGTACTATCTCCATGTTAAATCATGAGGCTCAGACACTTTAGGTAACGTGATCAAGGTCATCTAGTTAGTGACTGCAGGAGTTGGGAGTTCAGACCCAGATTCATTTGACTTCAAAGTGCCAGTACATCGTAATACATGCTTCAACATGTATTTTAATCTTATTATATAGCAACATGCTTTTCTTAGAAATAATTTACATTAATAACAGCATCGACAGGCTGTTTACTGTGTGCCAAATCCTAAGAAGAAAATTTAGCAAAGCTTAATAAACATTCAGCGAGAAAGTGAGAGTGTTAATAGTGCTTTGTCGGGATATAAATGCTCTCAGTTGTCTCGGGAACTACTGTTAACACCCCAATACGTATGGAAAAGCTGCTCCGGATCACAACTCCCAGTAGTGCTTGAAACGGGAAGGTCTCTAGCCATCAAGCCCAGACTCTTAACTTCTTAGATGAAAAAGCCATGAGCCAGAAAGGTTAAGTGATTTCCCCCAAGTGATTTACTCAGGATCCCAGAGCTTGCTTCAGAAAACTGGAATTGGTTTAACCAGAAATTATCGTGGCCCAATTTGGGGATTTACCCTAAGAGGTCATTATCACTGAATGTATTTATCCAGTGGCAAACTGCCACAGTGTTGCCCCTGCATTCTTCTGGAAAATAACCTTAAGAGGTGAAATTGCCTGTAGGTGGAGGTGACAGTGACTCAGCCGTGTCCTGGGGAGCCCCAGCAGGTGACTTAGCAGATCTCTGTGTCAGACACTTCTGCCTGAATCTGTTAAATCTCTTTTGAGTGACACCCCCCCCCCCCCGCCCCGCAACACTATAGTTTAGGCAAAAATAAAGTAACAGTAATAGGGATAATGATAACAAAACAACCAACTCAGAGCTAAAAAAGCAGACCTTGATTTTTTTTCTTTTTGCCTAAATATGTCCATTACAGTGTTTTAAAATTTTAAAGATTGAAATAATACCACGTCTCTTCTGTCGAAACATTAATTGATGCTGTTTTGGGTGTGAAATAGTAAATCGGGTTTTTTCCCCTTATTCTTTTCCATTATTGCCATGCCTGAATTTCATCTCGACAGTTTTCCTTAGCTTGTGCTCGTGTGTGTGCGTGCATACGTGCGTGTGTGCGTGCACGCTAAAATAGCCATTAAAAAAACCTGTAGTAAAAATGCTTAACATGAGATCACCCTTTTTACGACTTTTTAAGTGTGTAGCACCACATTTGTTGACTCTAGGTTCAGTGTTGTTTTCTAGAACTTACTCATCTTGCTTAACTAACTTGCGACTGTTGATCAGTAACTCCTGATTTCCCTCTCCCTACTATTCCACTCTGATTCTATGAATTTGACTGCTGTAGATACTTCCTATAAGTGAAATCATGCAGAATTTGCCTTTCTGTGATTGGTTTATTTCACTTTAATCCATGTTGCTGAAAATGGTAGAATTTCCTTCTTTTTGTGGCTGAATAGTGTTCCATTGTGTATGTATATGTATACGTATATGTACATGTATATGTATATATACCACTTCTTTATCCGTTCATCCATCGATAGACAGGTTGTTTCCACATGTTGGCTGTTGGGAATAGTACTGTGGTGAACATAGGGTGCTCATATCTCTTCAAGATCTTGATTTCAGTTCTTCTGGATGAATTCTCGGAAATGGGATTGCTGGATCATGTGGTAGTTCTATTTTTAATTCTCTGAGGGACCTCCATGATGTTTTTCATGGTGGCCACGCCATTTTGTATTCCTCCCAACAGTGTGCAAGGGGTTCCAATTTCTTTACATCCTTGTCAACGCTTGATATTTTGTTGTTTTTTTCTTTTTTTAACAGTTGATATTTTCTGATTTTTTGATACGAGCCAGGCTGACAGGTATGAAGTGATATCTCATTGGGGTTTTGATTTGCTTTTCCTTGATTAGTAGCATTGAATATTTTCTCATATACCTGTTGGCTGTTTGCGTGTCTTCTTTGGGAATGTGTCCATTCAAGTCCTCAGCCTTTTTTTTTTTTTTTTTTTTTTGAGAGAGAGCGCACATCTGGGCAGGGGAGGGCCAGAGGGAGAGGGAGAGAGAATCTTAAGCAGGCTCCACCCCCAGTGCAGACATCGACGTAACCAAGAGTCAGGTGCTTAACCAATTGAGCCACCTAGGTGCCCCTGTTAGCCTATTTTTTAATCAGATTGTTAGTTTTTTGCAGTTGAGTTGTAGGATTTCCTAATATATTTTGGATATTAACTCCTTATCAGAAACCTGATTTGCCATTTTCTCCAATTCTGTAGGTTGCCTTTCACTCTGTTCATTGTTCCCTTTGCTGTGCAGAAGCTTTTCAGTGTGTGTAGTCCCACTTTGTCCTCTGCCTTTTTGGTGTCCCTTTCATTCTGGTGATATCAGTGGATCCCTGGGTATGGAACCCTTGGGTGACTCTTCATCCCATTTAGTCACACAGCGGACAGGGGAGTTACTAGTGAAGATGTGGAAAGAGGGGTTAGCACTGCACTGGGTGTGAGTGTGTGTGTGGTTGTTAATAACCAGTGAGCATGAGTGAGTAGGAGAGCACTGAACTGATATGGGAGTTTGGGGTTGTGAGAGTCGGTCGCAAGAGAAGTTAAGGGCCTGTGGGGACCGGGGTGGAGGTAGATTCCAGTCTTTTGCTTTCATGGAGTCATGGTATAGGCAATAGGAAACCCCCAAAGATGGTGGAAGTCAGGGCCACTTGAGCAAGTTCACCTAAGAGAGAAAAGTGCAAAATCAGGATGCTCTAACTACCACAAATAATATTAAGGGGTAGGAATGAGGAACACAGAAACATGCAGCTCCCTCTTCTTTGCATTGTTCCCTGAGCATTCTTTGGGCCTTTGTCCTGTGGCGTTTACCCTCCATACTGTAATAGCTGAGTTACTTACTGGGCTCCACGTCTAGATTATAGATCACCTGAAGGTAAGATCATTGCCAGCACCTAGCACACGGGCCATGTTATAGTAAGCGTTCAATACGTATATGGTTTATGAACAGATACATGGGGTGGATGGACAGAAGAGAAACAAAGCAATCTTGAACACATACATTGGAAGTGGAGACAAAAAGCTTTGTTAATTGTATGAATTTTTATCTTTTCATTGTGAAAAGGTTTAAACATAGTCAAAAGTAGAGAAAATGGCAGAATGAATCCCTTTTTACTACTCAGCCTTTGACAGTGATCAACACATGGCCAGTCTTGGGGTGCCTGGGTGGCTCAGTTGGTTAAACATCTGACTTGGGCTCAGGTCATGACCTCACTGTTCAAGAGTTTGAGCCCCGCGTTGGCTCTGTGCTGACAGCTCAGAGCCCGGAGCCCGCCTTCCATTCTGTGTTTCCTTCTCTTTCTGCCCCTCCCCCGCTCATGCTCTGTCTCTCTCTGTCTCTCAAAAATAATAAATAAAAACGTTAAAAAATGTCTTAAAAAACAGATGGCCAATCTTGCTTCATTTATCTGCCCCTTCCCCATTGGATTATTCTACACAAAGCCGAGATTATGGGGAAGGGGCAGAGACAGAGGAAGAGAGAGAATCCCAAGCAGGTTCCACACTGCCAGCATGGAGTCTGACGCGGGGCTCGATCTCATGCACTGCAAGGTAATGACCTGAGCCACAATCAAGAGTTGGACACTCAACCAACTGAGCCACCCAAGTGCCCCAAGAGACTTGTCTTTTTAAAAAGTCTAATCACGGGGCGCCTGGGTGGCACAGTCGGTTGAGCGTCCGACTTCAGCCAGGTCACGATCTCGCGGTCCGTGAGTTCGAGCCCCGCGTCGGGCTCTGGGCTGATGGCTCGGAGCCTGGAGCCTGTTTCGGATTCTGTGTCTCCCTCTCTCTCTGCCCCTCCCCCGTTCATGCTCTGTCTCTCTCTGTCCCCCCCAAAAATAAATAAAAAACGTTGAAAAAAAAATTAAAAAAAAAAGTCTAATCACAACACTATTAATACACCAGGAAACAGTGCGATAATTCCTTATTGCTGTTAAATATTGGATTCGTATTCAGATTTGCCTGAATTTGTCTTGTAGATTTTTTGTCCAGGTGGTATGTTAGAATCAGAATCCAAATAAGGACTATACATGCGTTCAGTTGACAAATCTCTTAGGACCTTTCTTCTTGTACATTTTTTATTTAACTTCCCATTAGTTAATATACAGTGTAATATTAGTTTCAGGTGTACAATATAGTGATTCAACACTTCCATACATCATTGGTGCTCATCACAAGTGCTCTCCTTAATCCCCATCATCTATTTAACTGATCCCCCCTCCCCCCACCTCGCCTCTGGTAACCATCGGTTTGTTCTCTAGAGTTAAAGAGTCTGTTTCTTGGTTTCCCTCTCTCTCACTCTCTTTTTTCCCCTTTGCTTGTTTGTTTTGTTTCTTAAAATCTACATATGAGTGAAATCATATGGTATCTTTCTCTGACTGACTGATTTCACTTAGTACTCTCCAGCTCTGTCCATGTTGATGTAAAGGGCAAGATTTCACTTTTTTAATGGCTTAATAATATTCCCATATGTATATATATATATATATATATATTCCCACCAACAGCGCAAGAGGGTTCCCCTTCCTCCATATCCTTGCCAACACCTCTTGTTTCTTGTGTTGATTTTAGCCATTCTGACAGATGTGAGGTGATATCTCACTGTAGATTTGTATTTCTCTGATGATCAGTCACGTTGAGCATCTTTTCATGGGTCTGTTGACCACCTGTATGTCTTCTTTGGAAAAATGTCTATTCATGTCTTCTCCCCATTTTAATTGGATTATTTGTTTTTTGGGTGTCGAATTTTATAGGTTCTTTACAGATTTTGGGTGCTAACCCTTTATCAGATATGTCGTTGACAGATATCTCCTCCCATTCTGTAGGGTACCTTTGAGTTTTGTTGACTGTTTCCTTCACTGTGCAAATACTTTTTATTTTGATGAAGTCCCAATAGTTAATTTTTGCTTTTGTTTCCCTTGCCTCAGGAGACACATCTAGAAAGAAGTTGCTATGGCTGATGTCAAAGAGCTTTCTGCCTGTGTTCTCCTCTGGAGAACCTTGTCTCACATTTAGGTCTTTCGTCCATTTTGAATTTATTTTTGTCTATGGTATAAGAAAGGGGTCCAGGTTCGTTCTTCTGCATGTTTTCCCAGCACTATTTGTTGATATTCTTTCCTACTTTGCCGAAGATTAATTGACCAGATGGTTGTGGGTTCAAATCTCTTAGGACTTTTTCATCTATAGATTCACCTTTCCCTTTTCCTTGCATTTTATGTATTGAAGAGGCCAGATCCTCTGTCTGTAGGATTTCCCACAGTGTGAATTTTTACTGATTGTATCCCCATGGCGTAGTTTAATTTGTTTTTCTGTCTGCCGTCTTTCCTGTAAACTGCTAATTAGAACCAGAGGTTTGATCAGAGTTTTAATTTTTTGGCAAGAAGACTTCAGAGGTGGGGTATATGTACTTTCTAATGCATGGCCTCCTGGGCACATAATACCTTGTCCCCCGCCTTTGTGACTTAAAGCTTCACCAGTGAGCACAGGTGTTGTCATTATAAGCTTTCTCGTCTGCTTTTTGCCGAGTGGTGTTAGCAACCATTGATCATTATCGTCAAGATTATCAGGGGTTAGCAAACTTTTTCCGTAAGGGCTGAATAGTGAGTATTTTCAGCTTTGCAGACCATATGGTCACTGTCATTCTAGTGCGACAGCGACTGTAGGCAATATGTAAATGATGGGCGTGGCTGTGTTCCTGTAAAACTTTATTTACCAGATTCGATTTGGCCTGCTAGCCAAACTTATTTGCCAACTCTTCTGACCTACATCAGTTATTTCATTAGGGGTGTGCAAAATAATATAATAATTCTATCATTCTCTGTTTATTAATTGAAGTGCTTCTAGAAAGAGGAATTTTGCCTCATCAATTATTAAGGAGCTGTTTGCAAAGGAAAGGGAAGATAAATGCACGAGTCTTTCCCTTTATTTATTATCTATTTTCAGAACAGTTGATTCTTAGCATCTTCCAAAGGTGATCGGTTCGTTCTTTTAAGTGTCATCATGAAATTATGGATATTAAACATATTTGATATTTCAGTCTTCCTAGACTGAGTCCCTATAGATACACAGGAGAACCCTATGGCTGATGTCTGTTAAGAGTCACAGTGCAGCCGTGTGGTACTTCTGAGGCCCTGAGAGCTCCCTGGCGGAATGTCTCAGTTGTAGTTTTTTTTTAAATTGAGGTACAATTGGCAAAAATTGTATTATTTAGTTATTATATTAACCATTATAGTTTAGTAAATAGTATTAATTAACTATTAATGATTAACTACTAATATTATTAGTTTCAGGTGTACAACATAGTGATTTGACATTTCTATACGTTGCAAAAATGGTCACTGCAATGAGTCTTGTCACCATCTGTCACCTTACAAAGTTAACACAGGGTTATCGACTATATTCCCCACGCTGCCCATTACATCCCCGTGACTTATTTACTTTATAAATGAAAGTTTGTACTTAATCCCCTTCACCCATTTCACTCCCATCCCCAACACCTTTCCCCTCTGGTAGCCACCTATCTTTGTATCTATGAATCTGGGTTTTGTTTTGTTTATTTTTTTTAGATTTCAGTATAAGTGAAGTCACGTGGTATTTGTCTTATTTCACTTAGCATAATTCCCTTAAGATCCGTCACGTTGTCACAAATGGTACCATTTCATTCTTTTTTATGGCTGAGTAGTATCCCATTGTATGTGTGCAAATACACACACACACACACACACACACACACACACATCTTCTTTATTCATTCATCCGTGGATAGATACGTAGGTTGTTGCCGTATCTTAGCTCTTCTAAATGATGCTACAGTGAACATAGGGGTGCATGTATCTTTTCGAATCAGTGTTTTCATTTTTGTTCAGATAGATACTCAGTAGAGGAATTGCTGGATCATATGGTAGCTCGATTTTTAATTTTTCAGAGATCCTCCAGACTGTGTTCCAGAGGGGCTGCCCTCGTTTACGTTTCCACCAACAGGGCACAAGGATTCCATTTTCTCCCCATCCTCACCACCAACTTGGTATTTCTTGTCTTTTTCATTCTAGCCATTCTGACAGGTGTGAGGCGATATCTCATTGTGGTTTTGGTTTGCATTTCCCTCATGACTGGTGATATTGAGCATCTTTTTCATGTGCCTGTTATCCATCTCTATCTAGATTTTCTGCCCATTTTTAAATTGGATTCTTTGGACTATGTTTTGTTTTGTGTTTATTATTGGGTCATATGAGTTTGTAAAATATATTTTGGATATTAACCCCTTATCAGATACATAATTTGCAAATATCTTCTCCCATTCAGTAGGCTGCCTTTTCACTGTGTTTATTTTTTATAAATTTTTTTTAAACGTTTATTTATTTTTGAGACAGAGAGAGACAGAGCATGAACGGGGGAGGGGCAGAGAGAGAGGGAGACACAGAATCGGAAACAGGCTTCAGGCTCTGAGCGGTCAGCACAGAGCCCGACGCGGGGCTCGAACTCACGGACCGTGAGATCGTGACCTGAGCCGAAGTCGGCCGCTTAACCGACCAAGCCACCCAGGCGCCCCTCATTGTGTTGATGTGTGTGTTTCCTTCCCTGCGCAGAAGATTTTTAGTTTGATGTAATCCCATTTATGTTTGCTTGCCTTTTTCTTGCCTTTGGAGTCAGATCTTTAAAAACAATCATAGGACTAATGTCAAGGAACTTGCTGCCTAGATTTTCTTCTAGGGATTTTATGGTTTCTGGCTTCACATTCAAGTCTTTAATCCATTTTGAGTTGATTTTTATATATGGTATAACATAGTGGCCTGGTTTTATTCTTTTGCCTGTAGCTGTCTGTTTTTCCCGACATTTATTAAAGAGATGGTTCCTTAAATGTTGTATATTCTTGCCTCCTTTGTCATAACTTAATTGTCCATATAAGCATGGGTTTATTTATGGACTCTCTATTCTGTTCCAGTGACCAGTGTGTCTGTTTTCATGCCAATGGCATATTGTTTAGACCGTAGAGCTTTGTGGTATAGTTTGAAATCAGGGACTGTGATATCTCCAGCTTTGTTATTCTTTCTCAAGATTGTTTTGGCTATTTGGAGTCTTTACGGTTCCATACAGGTTTTAGGATTCTTTGTTCTAGTTCGTCATTGGAATTTTGGTACAGATTGCCTTGAATCTGTAGATTGCTTTGGGCAGTATGAACATTTTAACAATATTACTGCTTTCAGGGGCACCTGGGTGGCTCTGTTAATTAAGCATCTGGCTCTTGTCGTGATCTCACAGTTTCGTGAGTTAAAGCCTAGTATTCCTGCTTGGGATTCTCCCTTTCTCTCTGCCCCTCCCCTGCTCGCGCTGTCTCAGTCTCTCTCAAAATAAATAAATAAATATTTTAAAAAAATTAAAAAATATGACTTCTTTCAATCCATTAGCATGGATTATATTTCTATTTATTTCTGCCTCAGTTTCTTACAGTTTTCAGTATAAGTCTTTCAGTCTTTCACCTCCTAGGTTAAGTTTATTCCTAGGTATTTTATTCTTTTTGATGTGATTGCAAATGGGAACATTTTCTTGATTTCTGTTTCTGATAGTTCACGATTAGTGTGTAGAAATACAACTGATTTTCGTATATTCATTTTGAAACCTGCAATTTTACTGAATTCATTTATTCTAACAGTTTTTTGGTGGAGCCTGTAAATTTTTCTACATATAGTATCATGTCATCTACAAATAATGACACTTTCACTTCTTCCTTTACAATCTGCATGCCTGTTATTTCTTTTCTTGTCTAACTGTTGTAGCTAGGACTTCCAGCGCCATGGTGAGTAAGGCTGAGGATAGTGGGTATCCTTGTCTTTTCATAACCTTAGAGGAAAAGCTTTCAGCTTTTCATGGTTGAGTGTGATGTTAGTTGTGGGTTTGTCATATACGGCCTTACGTATGTTCCTTCTATACCCACTTTGTTGAGAGTTTTTATCGTAATTCAGTGTTGAATTTTGTCAAGTGCTTTTTCCATATCTACTGAGATGATCAAGTGATATTTAACTTTCTTAATGTGGCATATCATGTTGATTGATTTGCAGATGTTGAACCATCCTTGTATTGCTGGGAAAAGCCCACTTGATTATGGTGTATGATCCTATTAACGTATTGTTAAATTCAGTTTGCTAGTATTTTGTTGAGAATTTTTGACATATGCAGTATCAGGGATGTTCGTTTATAATTTGTGTGTGTGTGTGTGTGTGTGTATGTGTGTGTGTGTGTGTGTGTGTGTGTGTGTGTGGTATCCTTATCTGATTTTGGTATGCTGACCTCATAAAATGATTTTGGAAGCTTTCCCTCCTCATCAGGTTTTTGGAAGAGTTTGAAAAGGATAGGTATTAAATCTGAATGTGTGGTGGAATTCGCTAGTGAAGCCATCTGGCCCTGGACCTTTGTTTTAGGGTTGATTACTGATTCAATCTCCTTATTAGCAATCAGTCTATTCAAATTTTCTATTTCTTCATGAGTTAGTCTTGGGAAATTGTAAATTTCTAGGAATTTATCTAGTCAAGGCTGTTCAATTTGCTCGCATATAATTGTTCACAGGTCTCTTATGATCCTTTATGTTTCTGTGGTATTAGTTGTAACATCTTTTTCATTTCTGATTGTATTTGAACCCTCTTTTTCCCTTGGTGAGTGTAGCTAAAGGTTTCTTAATTTTGTTAATCTTTTCAAAGAACCGGTTCTTAGCTTCATTGACCTTTTCCATTGTTTTTTTAGTTTCTAATCTATTTCTGTTCAGATACTTACTTATTTATTTATTTATTTATTTATTTCCTCCCTTTTACTAACTCTGGGCTTTATTTTTTCTTCTTTTTTAAGGTATATTTTAGGTGTAAAAGTAAATTGTTTACGATTTCTTTTGTTTCTTGAGGTAAGCCTGTATTGCTATGAATTCCCCCCTGAGAACCACTTTTGCTGTATCCTATCAATTTTGGTACGTCCTGTTTCCTTTTCATTTGTCTCTAGTTATTTTTTGATCTCCCCTTTGATTTCTTCTGTGGCCCAGTAGTTGTTTCGTAACACGTTGTTTAATCTCCACATATTTGTAGTTTTTCCAAGTTTTCAAGTTTTCTTCTTATAATTGATTTCTAGGTTCATACCATTGTGATTGGAAAAGATGCTTGATCTGATTTCAATCTTCTTGAATTTATTGAGATTTGTTATGTGTCCTAATGTGTAGCTATCCTGCAGAATATCCCATGTGCACTTGAGAAGAATGTGTATTCTTCTGCTTTTGGATGAATGTTCTTTATATATCTGTTGAGTCCATCTGGTCTAATGTGTCATTCAAAGCCATGGTTTCCTTATAGATTTTCTGTCTGGACGATCCAACCTTTGATGTAAGTACAGTGTTAAAATTTCCTACTATTGCTGTATTACCTGTTAATATTTACTTTGTATATTTTATATGTTTTGGTGCTTCTATATTGGGTGCATGTATATTTGTAAATATTATATCTTCTTGCTGGATTGACCCTTTTATCATCATATAATGCCCTTCTTTGTCTTTTATTACAGTCTTTGTTTTAAAGTTTATTTTGTCTGATACGAGTATAGCTATACCAGGTTTCTTTTCATTCCCATTTGCATGGGATATATTTTTTTATGCCTTTACTTTTGGTCTCCATGTGTCCTTACTTCTGAAGCGAGTCTCCTACAAGCAGAATATAGATGGATCTAGTTTTATTGTTCGTTTAGCCACTTTGTTTTTTGATTGGGGTATTTAGTCCATTTTCATTTAAAGTAACTATTGATAGGTATATATTTATTGCCATTTTGTTAATTGTTTTCTGACTGCTTTTGTAGTTCCTCTTTGTTCCTTTTTTCTACTCTTTCTTCCCTTGTGGTTTGATGACTTCCTTTAGTGTTATGTTTAGATTTCTTTCTCATTTTTTCTTTTGTGTATTTACTATTTTTTTTGTTTTGTGGTTCACCATAAAGTTCACATGTAACTTCCTACGTATATAATAGTGTGCTTTGAGTTGATAGCAACTAAAATTGGAACACGTCCTCCAACTCTACATTTTACTCTCTCCACCACGTTTTATGCTTTTGATGTCATTTTGTACATCTTTTTATTTTAGGTACCCCTTAACTAATTATTGAAGTTTTAGCTAATTTTGCTGCTTTTGCCTTTTAACCTTTACAGTAGTGTTATATTAGTGATGGATCTACTACCTTTTTTATATGTGTACCTTTTCCAGTGAGATTTTTACCTTTGTATGTTTTCTCGTTACTAATCAGTGTCCTTTCTTCTCAGCATGAAGTCCCTTCAATGTTTCGCGTAAGGCTGGTTTAGTAGTGATGAGCTCCTTTCGCTCTGTCTGGGTGAGTTCCACTGTTTCATCCTCTAGCTCACTGATCCATTTTTCTGGGTTCCCAGCCTGCTGTTGGACCCCTCTGGTGTATTCTCCAGTTTAGGTAGCATATTCTTCAGCTCTGTGACTTCGGTTTGATACTTTCACATGTTTTTTGTTGAAGTTCTCATTGTGTTCATCCATTCTTCTCCCAAGTCCAGTGAGTATCTTTATGACCATCATTTTGGATTATCAGGTAGATTACTTATCCCTGTATCATGAAGGTCTTTTTCTGAGGTTTTGTCTTGTTTTTTTAGTTTGGAACATATATTTGCTCATTTTGCTTGACTCTCTCTGTGTTCGTTTCTATGTATTGGGTGAAACAACTACCCCTCTCAGTCTTTTGTTTGTTTGTCTGTTTGTTTATTCATTCTTGAGGGAAAGAGAGTGTGAGTGGGGGAGGGGCAGAGAAAGAGGGAGACACAGAATCGGAAACAGGCTCCAGGCTCTGAGCTGTCGGCACAGAGAGCCCGGTGCGGGGCTCGAACTCACGAACTGTGAGATCCAGACCTGAGCCGAAGTCGGAAGCTTAACCGACTGAGCCACCCAGGCGCCCCTGCCTCTCTTAGTCTCGAAGCAGTTGTGTTCTGTAGGTGTGATCCTTCTTGTTCAAGCCTGCCCTAGCTCCTGCTTGTCTCTCAAACCTTCGTGACTGTCTAAACTGCCTAATTGCCCTCATTGATGTGGATGTGCCAAGACCTGTCGGTGATCCAAGGGGAGGAATCTTATCTAGCGCCTAGTTTCAGGCTGATGGGAAGCCAGACCCTCAGGCAGCAGCGTTTAAAGTATGCAAGTACGTACTGTCCTGTGGGGCCACAACCATACCTGTAGCAGGGCCAGAGAGGTGCGTGAGGACGGTATCTGCCTGCTTACGTTCTCTGACCTTCCTTCCTTAGCCTCTAGATGTGTGGGAGGCCTGAAGCCTTTCCCTCAAGCTGAAGCTCCAGGCTACCTAAATAGGCCTTCCCCCCCCCCCCCCCCCCGCAGGAAGATTGGGGTTGTGTTTCCTTCTGTTGTCTGTGTAGTAGCACCCTGGAGGTGGTGGCCTTGCCAGGAGCTGTCCATCTATTTGTTACATTCCTGTGGAGCTCTGGAACACCAGCCTTTAGGCCACCAGGGCAAGGTGCTCAGGGGGTGTCTCCAGTGTGGATTGCACCTGCCTGCTGGCCTCGGGGAGGCAGCTGGAGATTGTAGTGGGTGAGGCACACTCGCTTCAGAAACGCAGTGGGAAAAATCTGTCTGTGTGTGCCCGCAGCTTTGTCCGTGCAGGCGAGGACCTCAGTGGTGGTTCTTAGAAAATATAGCTGTGGTCTCTTTCTGCGGTGGTAAAATCCACGCTGCTTCAGCTTTTCAGTTCTATTGGGTAAGGAAAACGATGTTTTTTAAATTCAAAAATGAGACCCTTTCTTGCAGTTTGACATATTTTTATCTAGGTTAACATGCTTGTCTTTTTTTTTTTTAATTTTTTTTTAATGTTTATTTATTTTTGAGACAGAGAGAGACAGAGCATGAATGGGGGAGGGGCAGAGAGAGAGGGAGACACAGAATCGGAAGCAGGCTCCAGGCTCTGAGCCATCAGCCCAGAGCCTGATGCGGGGCTCGAACTCACGAACCGTGAGATCATGACTTGAGCTGAAGTCGGACGCTCAACCGACTGAGCCACCCAGGCGCCCCAACATGCTTGTCTTTTTTATCATGACTAGGTCACTGTTGATGAGCCAAACTGACGTTTTAAAGTTCATAATGCAACATCATTTAGTTAGCCTACGATGTGAAATTTGATCTAATCCCATATGTTTTTTTCATTAGTGCCAAGTGGGGGGAAAATGGACATACTCGAAGAGCTCAAATTTTAGTACGTCCCAAGAGGCTGTCTCCTGATTGATCGTCGGTATTTCACTGAGATCAGTTGGCTGTGATAATGCTCTTTCTCGCTCCTTTTCTCTGTTCCAGCTCTTCAAAGTCATTGTCTATCTTTTGTCTCTGTTACGGCCAGACTTTCACCCCAGCCCCGTGCAGTCCGTCTTTTCCTTAGATGCTTATGGTTACGTGCCATCTTCTCTAAGTGTTTGTCTCATTGGCCCGCGTGCTGCTTTGACACTTCCCTCTTCATCGTTTCTGTCCTTGGATTTACAGATCACCTGTCTTTCTTCCTGTCTTCTTTATGATTCTTTTTCTCTCTTCTCTTTCCCCAGCTCATTAACGATGTTTCCAGATCTTGCTGATGCATCCTCAGCATTTCTCATTTTCTCTCTCTCTACCTTACTTTAACTTCCTAGGAAGGCTCACGGTTTGCCAGTCTTACTTCTCATGATTTCAATTACTCCCCATAGATGGATGACTTTTAGAACTCTGTGTCTCGTTCTGAGCTCTGATGTTTTTATCTCTATATTTATTGTGGAGTATAAGATGTTTCAACTTTGACTTTTTTTCTAACAAATAAAAACCAAATCTAAGAGAAAGAGTACACCGTGTTCTTGAGGTGCCTTTTAAATGTATTCCTGTCACTGATGGGGCCCCTGGCTGCTGGTTGATCAATGAAAAGATTTTGAAGATGGGTTTAAAGCCTTCTGAAAGTTGTCTCCCAGTAGCTGTCTTATTTTATTTTGTTTTATTTTACTTGCGAGTAATCATCTCGTTTATAAAAAGATACAACAAATTTTAAAATGATACAAAATATCAGTTTCAAAAACCATCAGAAAGTGAGTGCATTCTTTAATGTTTATTTTTTTATTTTTTTAAAATATTTTTTAAAATGTTTTATTTATTTTTAAGACAGAGAGACAGAGCATGACTGGGGAGGGGCAGAGAGAGAGAGAGACACACAGAATCTGAAGCAGGCTCCAGGCTCTGAGCTGTCAGCACAGAGCCCGACGCGGGGCTCGAACTCACGAACTGTGAGATCATGACCTGAGCCGAAGTTGGACACTTAACCAACTGAGCCACCCAGGTGCCCCATATTTTTTTTTATTTTTGAGAGAGAGAGAGAGAGAGAGAGAGAGAGAGTGAGAGCAGGAGAGAGTGCGAGCAGGGGAGGGGTAGAGAGAGAGACACACACACACACAGAATCTGAAGCAGGCTCCAGGCTCCGAGCTGTCAGCACAGAGCCTGACGTGGGGCTCAAAGTCACGAACCACTAAGATCATGACCTGAGTTGAAGTCGGACGCTTACCAACTGAGCCACCCACGCGCCCCCAAAGTCGAGTGTATTTAGCCATACTCAGCTCGTAACAGAGTGAATGAGTAAGTGGAATAATAATTCGTGTTATAGCCTATTGCTATGGGAACTGGCAACAGAACAAGTTGGTAAAGGCAGGCGGAGGAACTCTTTTTTGAAGAATTAGAACCAAGGGGCTCCATAATCACCTGGCATCTGTTCAGTGTTGTACCTGTAGTAGAAACGTGCATGATGGGAACTCCAGGGATCTTTCCATCCTTCACTAAAAGTCCTGGTCAGCTGTAGCCACAGCGTGGCACTGCTTAGTTACCATCTCTACCGAGTGGTCATTCGCATAGGTTCCTTGGTGTGTGCACGGTCATCTTCCAGCCTTGGATCCTTGACAGTCCTTAGGGCCCCTTAATACTTGTGCCCCCGTCTCTCAGTTTCGGCCGTTAAAAAGTCAGTTATACAAGGGATACACTTGGCATACAGACAGCCCATCATTGACTATCCCTAAGTCGACTTTGGCTTTAATGGAAAAGTTGATAACGTTAGTATCAGCCAGGATGTGGTAAGGTGGGCCCAGCTGTGTGTTATATTGGAAGAATAAGCAGGAAGGATGTTGGGGGACTTCTGTGGCCTTGAGCGCACTGGGATCTTGCTTTTCTTTCTTTTTAGGTTTTAACCTGTTCTTCCCTTCAAGTCTCTGATCTCTGAGACTAGGCCTTCACTTGACGGTCATGTATTTCTTGCTTCTTTTGCTTCCCCATTTCACTCTGCCCTGTTGTTGTTAATAGCTATTTATTTATTAAAAGAATTATTTTCGATGTTTATTTATTTTTGAGAGCTAGAGATAGAGCGCGAGTGGGGGAAGAGGAAGAGAGACAGGGAGACACAGAATCTGAAGCAGGCTCCAGGCTCTGAGCTGTCAGTACAGAGCCAGAGGCGGGGCTCAAACCCACGAACCATGAGATCGTGACCTGAGCCGAAGTCAGACGCTTAACCGGCTGAGCCACTCAGACGCCCCAATAACTGTTTATTTTAATTTTCCACTACACCCGGTCTCTGCATTGGCCCAATCTCGGCTGGCTATCCTTTGCATTAGACCCTGTGATATTACTTCTATGACATTACTTCTCCATTTAATATATCTTGTCCCACAACACATTTCCCTCCTTTCCATGAAGATTTTCTTTTTACTTTTTTTAAGAGGAAGTAGCATCTTTTGTTTTTAGTGTTTATTTATTTTGAGAGAGAGGGAGAGAAACAGGGAGAGAGACAGAGAGAGAGAGAAGCAGGGAGAGAGAGAGTCCCAAGCAGACTCCATGCTGTCAACACAGAGCCCAATGCGGGGCTCGATCTCATGAACCACGAGACTGTGACGTGAGTAGAAATCAAGAGTCAGACACTTAACTGAGCACTCAGGCGCCCCTCCACAAAGATTTTCTAGACTAATTCTGACCACCTTTAAGGATACTAGCATCTGAGCTCTATTTTTCTCTCAACCATAAAATTGGGAGAAATTTTTTTCATACCTTAGAAGCTTCCTAAGCCAATTATTTTCTGGACTGATAAGAAAGACAGCAGCACTCTTCTAAGTTTGCCTTTTGAGGGTCTGAGTGTTTAATGGGTCTGTCACACAACACAGTCGCTTAACCTTAATATGTAATAAATACAAAAGTATCTTTCTTCACAGTGCGCTGCTTTTCCTGTACAACTATCATTTTTATCTCCTCAAAAATAATGTTGTAGCATTTCGCTTTATCCTGATCTTTGTGGTTGAGTTTGTGCCAGTCAGTAATGCCACATTTTGTAGCCGTGTTGCAAAGTGACATCTTCATTAAGGTTGAGTCCGAAAAGCCTATTGAGAAAAGCCATTCAGGGCAAATAAATGCGACGAAATCTGACTTGATTTCCGTTTCCCCTTGCCCATTTTTTGGCCCATTATTAAAGCATTTGTGCCCCTTATTAAAGCATTTCGTGAATTCGTTTGTTCTCATTTTGGTGAGTCAGAGCACAGTTGGACTTTGGTAGCTGTAAATATACTACATTTCAGGAGGTGTTGTAAATGTTTTTATTAGTGCTGGAGAAGAGATGATATGTACTTTAGAATTTGGGAAGTGAACAAAACACTTTGGGGAGAGGAAGAGTATTTTTGTCACTTTGTTTTTATTGTAAACATAACACCTTTCTAGCTTTTCCTGTGTCTATAATAATTTTGAGAAAGCTGTGTTTAGATATAGTGGTGATGACAGTTTTGCTTAGTATATCAGGGTACATTTAGAGAAAATGAAAAAAGGTCTTAAAGCAACATATAGCTTCTTAGGTTGATGTCTGGACATTTACAGAGAAACAATCTTAAAGGAATTGTATTGTATCCATTTTATTAATGCATATCTTTGATGAGCCTAAACCTGAAGCTAATGGTGGACAAATATGTATGAAAATTGGGGATTGTCAGTAATGAAGATAAAGGAATTCATTCATCTGTTCAACATCTATGAAGGGCTTCCTAGATGCTGTGATTTATGAATATTTTTACATATTTACTTTCGAGTTAAAGATTTTTTGGGAAATTCATCTGATCGGATTCAATATTTCTTTACGATAATTATAGGACATTAGATTTATAATTTAAAAACCCAGATTAAAAATGTACAGTGTTCAAGAATGTTTATCAAGACAAAGTGCTCACTTCACCACACTTAGCAACGTGTGATGTGGTAACACCGATTGATGGAGAGAGGAGGAATCTTGGAGATAATTCAATATACTTATTTATTTGGCAACCTATTTACTCTGTGCTGGCTTATGATAGGTGCTTGTGCCACAGTGGGAAACAACGTATCAGTGGCACTTGTATTCTTAGAAACTACATTCTAGTAGTGGAGATTGAGAGCAGACAAATTAATTAGTTAAATTGGGATTATGGAAGTTTGTTGAAGAAAAAAAAATGGTGCTATAATAGAAAACAAATGGTAAAAGAATTTTAAAAAGAAGGTAATTAGGGAGGTGCTCCCTGAAGACTTTATCTGGAGGTTCAGATCCGTAAGAGAGAATGAGCTTGGTAAGGACATCTCACATCAAGGACATCGCCTAAAGCAGGAAAGAGCCTGGACTGTCCATGCAACTTAACAAAGGCCTATGTGATAGGAAGGCAGTGTGGACAGCGGTTTAGGGGGGGACTGGAGGGAAGGCAGGGGCCACACTGTTGTGCCTTGCTGTATGGAGTTTGGATTTTAATCTCTATGCAATGGAAAACTATTGAACAAGCAATAGGTATGATCTAATTTGTATCTTTAGAAGTGCACTTTTGGCTTCTGCAAAGAAAATAGTTTGCAGTGGGGCAAGCTTAGAAGCAGGCAGATCAGTGAGGAGGCAGTTTTGTAGTGGACGAGGTCGAAGATCTGATGAAGGTGGAAAGACTGGAGGCTCACTTTGGAAGCGGAATTGACTTGACTTGCCCGTGGGTTGGACGTGAGGATGAGACACACCGTAGAATCAAAGATGACTCCTAGTTTTGGCCCGAAACACAGGAAACTGTGGTGCCGGTTGTTCTAATGGGGAAGCTGGTTGGGTGGGAGTTACAGAGGAGGGTTGAGGCCGGTCTCAGACTTAGGTTAATTTGCCATATTTATAAGAGACAGGTGGCGGTGTCCAGTAGGCGGTATGGAGCTGAGAAGAAAGGCACGAGCTGTAGACACAAAATTGGGGGAGTTGTCAGATGGTACTTAAAGCTGTTGGGGTAAGTGAGACAATCCAAGGGAAAGATGGCAAATAGAGAAGGAGCATGTGGCTCGAGGCCAAGTGCGAGGATGCTCTAGCATTTAGAGATTTGACAGAAGAAGAGCTGGCGGAGAACGTTGAGAACGAGCAGTCAGGAAGAGAACTGGAAGAGTGTTCCATCGCGGCAGCAATGAGAAGAGAGGGTTTCAGGAGGAAGGGGGTCGTCATTGGGTAGAAAGCTGTCGAGAGGTAAAACCAGATAAAGGCAGAAAAGGATCCACGTACCTTTATAATCAGCTTCTGCTTTCAGAACTCTTATCTTGTTTGTCTTTGCGTCCCCGGCATCTAGCATCTAGCCGGACACATAACAGATACGAGGAAAATAGTTGTCGAATGATTAAATGAAAGAGAGTTTCAAAAGAGAGCTGTATCATGAATGAGTCAGTCAAGAATTAAATTCAGCAGTTGATCTTTTAAGTGAGTTTCTAAATCCATCGAGACAATGTTACTATCAATTGCTAATAAACTGATAAAAACACATCAGAAGGTTTTGATCTTCCGCGTGACTTCAGGAACGTGACTGCATTCTTTTTGGACAAGTAGATACGTTCCATCTTTGTTCCAAAAGAGAGGTGCTTACATTGGTTTGGAAAAAGAGGGAATATTTGCATGTGTGCGTGTGTAATGTTCGTTTCATTCAGTGAAACTGGCATCAGAATAGTTCAGCTCCTCCCACTCAAGTTTGAAATTGAAATTGCAGAAATGGTGCAAAGCACCTCAGTGTCTTTAGACATTTTATTCTTTCTTGATATGGTCAGAGAGTTTTAGTAAGCCTTGGCCAAGGGAAATTATGGAGGAAGGAATTAATAGCAAAGAGATTTGTTTAATGGGGAAGGAGTCAGTCACTTTTAATAATGTCATGTGCAGCCTGTATCCCCGTTAACCCTTGATTTTCTTAAATCTTATCTTTGCCTCTTCCAAGTAAAGAGGAAGGTACAAATCAACCAATCGAAACTTGTAAGACTTCTACATGATCTGTTAATGCCCCCTGTAGACAGATTAAGAAAAACATAATAAAAGATCTCTTGCAACTCATCAGGTAGTGGAGCTTAGTATGATATTGCAGAATTAGTAGCATATACTTTATTTGCAGCGTGTTCTATCTATAGACAGAAAACCTGTGTACCTTTTGGTACTGTATTCAATGCAGAGTCTTCTGTTAATACCAGATTGGAACGCTGAAGGACTTTATTTTTTTTTAGAGAAGGCCCGAGGGAGGGAGGGAGAGAGAGAGAGAGAGAGAGAGAGAGAGAGAGAATATCCCACGAGGGGTAAAGAGGCGGAGTGGGGGGGGGGGCGGGCAGAGAAGGGAGAGTGAGAAGGAGGGCTCACCTGGGGCTCATGTTTTTACACGGAGTGGGGCTCACGCTCACCCGATGTGGGACTCGAACTCACCAACTGTGAGGTCATGACCTGGGCGGAAGTCAGAGGCTTCACGACTGAGCCACCCAGGTGCCCCTGAGTACTTTAAAAATATCAATGGCTGTGTTACTTCTAGATTTCCAGGACATCCATATGGTGCTTATTTATGCAAAAATGTTTATGCCTGTGTGATTGCATGGAATCACTGCTCGTGAGGCAGGGTTCATTATCTTTTAGCCCAAGATCCCGTAACCAGTCAGTATCAGAGCTAGCCTGTAAATCTAGGTCTCCTGATTCCAGATCCCTATGTGTTTCCATCTCAGACTGCCGGAAGTGACGGTCATGTTCCTGGCTGTACATCCAGGGCCGTGAGGTTGCCGATGTGGGTCACTATGCATAGGGCGAGGAGTACCTGGTTTTTCTCCTTTGTTGCTGGACGTTCATTTGGATTAAAACCCTAGCAAAGAATGCATCATAAATCTCTCCTCCGCATGTATAAATAGCGGCTTCTTGTCCAAAATCAATAGCCTAGAATTGTAGATCGTTAACTTGGCTGTATTCGAATAGATTATGGTTCCCTATCAAATTAAATTGCTTGGTCCTGGAGGAGGGGCAAGAGTTTTAATCTTTGAGGGAAGTTTCTGGAATGGTGTGTGTGCTGTCAGGCAGCCATTAAGGATTATGGGTGTTGCAGATTAAATTCATTGAGAGTCAGCTGTTGATCTGTTAGGAATGAGTGCTCGGCATCTGTCAAGGCAATTCTTTTAGGGTTTTCTAAGTGACAGCCGTTTATAATAGCAAGAAAGATTGCTTTTAACGAAAAGGCATAATAGCAGAAACCTGAACTCTGAGGCGGTCACGCCGTAATATGAAAGTTCAAATATTGCTAATGTTTCCCAAATCATTAGTCAGAGAATTTAGGCTGTCATAAAAACTGATGCCCACAAAGTGACCATGTTTGAGGAGTGAGGCTCCTTTTGCAAAAAAAAAAAAAAAAAAAAAAAAAAAAAAAAAAAGAAATTGAAAGACAGAAGCAAATCGTTAGCACTGGCTCTCAAAACAGAAACCACAGATCACGGAAATGACAGTCCCTTAGTTTGTATCAGTTTTGTGTCGTCGTCGTTGTTATTGTTAGAGAGCCCTTCAAGATCTCTCGACTCATCATGTAGAAAGCGATGCTAGTCATGTTTATTTTCCAGGAGGGGAGGAGGATCCAGGAAATGAGAGTTGGAACTTGGCAGCTGTTGCTCTGAAATAAGGGGAAAAATAGAACCTGTTCCGCTGATGCCAAATTAAAATGGTTGATGGACTCTGGGAGCATTATTCAGGCTAAATGAAACCTGTGTGAGAATCACTCGGAAGAACCTAAAGTCACCCCAAGGCATAGAAAATCAACTTGCGTGGACGGTAGAGCAATACACAGGCCAGAGCCCCGGATAGGCGGAAAATAGGATCACAGCGACAGTTTGTTTCTGAGCTCCGTTTGTCCTAACTTAGGGCATCTTGGAAAAAATGCTTACCTTCTATGGGCATTTACACATCTGTTAAAAGGGAATTATAATTGCCTTTCGCCGTTAGGAAGATTATGCAGGATTTCTAAAAGTTTTGAGCTTCTTAGAGGCTTATAATTAACAGAAACTTATGATAAAGATCATAAAGGTTTATATATAGCAAAAATACAAGAACTGGATTTTGACCAAGAATTTTCTCACACAAACAAAAATTGCAAGAACCACAGGGTCAGGCAGCTTCGGAGTACGTAAGAATGTCTAAATCTTCTAGGTAGGAACGGTGGCCATTGATAAATGAGGAAGATAATTTCTTTGGACAGAGATTAGCTTTGGATTTTGTCAGAAAGGGATGGTTTAGCATGGTAGGCTGGCGATCTATTGTTGTAAAGCAAACCACTTGAACACATGGTGGTTTAAAATAACAGCCATTTTATTTGCTCATGATTCTGTGGATCAGCATTTTCTACTGGGTTCTGTAGGGATGATTCTTTGGCTGGTCTCTTCTCTCTTAGGGTCACTCATTCAATGGATATAATCACTGGTGGTTCAGCGGAGGCTGGTTGCGCCATGATGGTCTCACTCGCATGACTGGTGTTGGTGTGGATGTTGATACTGGCTTTTGTCTGGGCTTCTTGTCTTCACGGAGAGTAGCCTGGGCTTCCCCACATGGCTGTCCCAGGGTCCTAAGAGGCCAACAGAAGCCGCAAAGCACCCTGAGGTCAAGGGTCAGAACTCTTAGGAAGTCACTTCACTTTGCTATTCAAAGTAAGTCACAAGGTCAGCCTCGATTTCAGGGATGGGGAAGCAGCTTCCTCCACCTGTTGATGGGTCAATGGAAAGTCACATTGCAAAGGGCTGTGGAGAATTATTACAACTCCATTTGCATGCAAACAATCTACTACACGTGATGGGGGAAGGGCAAAGGATAGTTAGGTAAAATGGTCTACTAGTAAATTTAAAATTGAAATAGAAGAATAATATCATGAAAAGCTGGGGGAGAAGACCTAAGATAGCCTAAGATCCAAACAGGAAAGACCATGAACAGTCTGAGTTTTTGAAAGTATATATGAATATTTTTGAAATATAAAAATATGATATGAAGAATTCTTTTTTTAAATTTTTTTGATGTTTACTTATTTTTGAGAGAGAGACAGAGTGATTGGGGGAGGGGCAGAGAGAGAGGGAGACACAGAATCGGAAGCAGGCTCCAGGTTCTGAGCGGTCAGCACAGAGCCCGATGTGGGGCTCGAACCCACCAACTGCGAGATCATGAGCTGAGCTGAAGTCGGATGCTTAACCGACTAAGCCACTGAGGCGCCCCTGAAGAATTCTGATCTAGTGGTTTTTTGATACAACTGATATGTGTTAATACAGCTTCTGAAATAGAAACCAGGACTTGAGCGGTAGCAAGATAGCCAAGGAAAAAGTAAGAGGATTCTGATACTTGTGGGTGGCAAGTTTATGTATTCTTGGGGTAAGACAGTTTGCTATAGAAGGAATAACACAAAAGAATATTCGGGAAGGAGAATCCTTTTCAAAAAGTGAATTTCAAAAATCTTTATGAACTTAGAGATGTATATCAGTTTGACATGTGTCTTTACATAACAGTCACTGAACATGATGAGGACTCCCATGTCCCACCCCCCCCCCCCCAAATTAAACTTTTATCACAAATTCCCATGTTTTTGATCTGGATACACATTTGAAAAATAAACCCAGGAATTATAGTTGGTGAGGATTCTGGGAAGATGGCAAGGTAAAGTGGTTCACTATCCTGCCATTCTCCATTCTACCCTGCCTCTCCTGACCCAGACCAACCCCTGCAGCCAACAGAACCCGCAGTGCAGGGAAGTCCTGAGCTCTGTGGAAGTTGAGGGTGAGAGGGAGCGGGTGGGGGCTTACTTCCTGGGCTGGACGGGGCTGGCAATAAAGATGGGCATTTGATAAGTCCTGGGGGAGGATCAGAATGCATCGGATACTATATAGAGCCTGATCTACAAAGGTTGAGGGAGCCTTGGGAGGAAAATTGAAAACCTCCCTCGCCCCACTGTGTGCGCATGACTGTGTGTGTACGTGTCCCACAAAAGACCAAGGAGAAGACAAACCCTTGGGCTGAGTCCTCCCTGTTTCGGAGGCTGGGAGAGAGTGAGGAGACTCTAGAACATAAAGCCCTCCCCCTTGGTGCCTCGGCAGGGCCGTGGTGCCTGCCTGCTGTCGCACTGCTCCAGGAGTCGCTCTACAGGAACAGAGGCCACTGTGCTCCCACTGCTGATGCAAGTGCAGCCACATGGGTCCTCCAGCAATCCGACCTGAACCCCAGCGATACAACAAAGAAATTATGGCACCACAGCCAGCGAGAAGACAGTCCGTGAGAACAGATAGAACACACGGTTAATGCGATAGAGCAGCGGCTGGAGACGGATGACAACCTGACAAGACGTAGTTAAGAGCGTATAAGGAGATTTAAATGCAGCACGAAAAGGCTTCCTAGAGATGAAATGCGTGAATTTCCAATCAAACATTTCAGCAAATGAATTAAAGGAGGCGACGATCATTCCTGAGGCTTGAATTAGCACCCTGGCCAGTCAGGCAGAAGAACCCGAGAGCACAGAACAAAAATATAAAGGACGGAAATCACAAGAGAAAACAGATCCAGGAAATGCAATGTGTGAGTAACAGGAAAGGCAGAAGGAGGCAAAGGAGCGGATGGAGGAAAGGCCATAATTACATAAATATAAGAAACGATTTTTCTGAGCTTTAATATCAAGACTGGAGTCTATAAGTTAAAAAAAAAATTGTAATGTTTATTTTTGAGAGACAGCGTGAGTGGGTGAGGGGCAGAGAGAGAGGGAGACACAGAATCTGAAGCTGGCTCCAGGCTTTGAGCTGTCAGCACAGAGCCCAATGCGAGGTTTGAACTCCCAAACTGCGAGACCATGACCTGCCTGAGCTGAAGTCGGACGCTTAACCGACTGAGTCACCCAGGTGCCCCTGGAGTCTATAAATTCAAATGGCTCATCAAGTTCTAGGCAAGATTTATGAAAAAACACATCTCTGTATATACTGGGAAAGCGCTTGAACTCTTGAGAATAAAAAGCAAAATCTTAGAAGCTTCCAGACAGAGAAGACAAATGAACTACCATGAAGAAGTATCAGACTAGCCCCAGATTTCTCATGTATGACAGAGTGCTAGAGACAGTGGAGTAACTTCCAGAGACAAAAAGCCAGCAGCCTAAAAGCCACATACATACCCAAGCTGCCATTTCCCTGTCAGAGTAAAAGAAAATTTGCTGCTCTTTAGGAACTCAGAGATGCCATCACCCATTTTCTGACAAAAATACTCCAGAAACAGTATAAAACAAAAAGTATCCACATGAGAAGTTAAACAGAAACACCTCAAGGTGAGGAGAGATACTAGCAGAGGAAATTTTTCTACATTAATCAGTTAACTCAAGTGGGAAGGAAAGAATAAATTGGAATATAGCAGTCTTGACATTCAATGAAAATGAACTAAAATTTCCCCATTAAATGTCTGATACTGTTAGACTGAGTTAATAAGCAAAATGCATTAATCTGGTGTTTATAAGAAAAACACTTGAGACAAAGTGAGAGAAGGTGAAAATAAAAGGATGGACGAAGATCCCATGCAAATACGGAGAGTCAGAAACTAGCAATATGAGGTTTAGACAGGTAGTATTTAAGGGAAAGGCATAAATCAGATACGCAAAGACATTACATAATAATTTTTAAAAGGCACAGTTGATGAGGGAGGTAAATAAACCTGTATGTATAGAATAACATAACCACTAAATCTGTAAAGCAAAATTATTACAAATGCAAATATAGTTATGGTGAGAAATTGCATAAACATCTCTTGCTTGTCTCAACCTGTGCTAACCTTGTATAGAACCCTAAGATGGAGAAATTGAACAAATAAAAAAGTTGGATTTGATGGGCATGGGACACCTCACATCCCTTAACACAGAATATTCGTTTCTGAATCAGATGCAAAACTTGATCGTATACTTGACCACAAAGAAGACCTTAGCAAATTCAAAGGCAAGGGATTTTTATAGATCTTGTTCTCTGATCATAACACAGTAATATTAGAAACAAATAATGGAAGGTAGTAAAAAGACCCTTTACTGTTTGGAAATTTAAAAACATTCTTTAAAACCTTAGCATCAAAGGAGAAAACAAAAGTCAATTTAGAAGATACCTAGATATCTGTCAAAGGAGCACAATTTATTCCGAAAGGCTTGGGATAGAGTGAAAGCTGTAGCTAGTGGGAATTTTACAGCCTTTAGATGTTTTCATTACTTAAGAATAAAGACAAATTGTACCCTTATTATAAAGTGAGAAAAAAGAATGACAAAACAAACTAAGAAGTTAGAAAGAGGGAATAATAAAAATGAAAGCTGAAGCTCATAAAACAAAAAATAACGTAAAGGACAAATGCATTTTCTAGTTCTTTGAAACAGCAAAATAGATACAAAGACTCATGTGTTTGATTAGGAAATAAACAGTAAAAAATGTACAAGACCAGAAATGAGAACAAAGACGTAATCAGAGAGGCAGGAACGAATCAAAGAAGATAGCAAAGAGAACGGTATTCAACGCTATGGCAACGAACTTGAAAAACTAGAAGAGATAGGTTATTTCCTTGCCAAATATAAATGTCCAAATTTGGAAGAAAATAAAATTAGGACTGTATCTTATACCGTATATAAAACTGAAAACAAGTTAAAAATAAAGCGAGACAAACTTTGTAGGAAAACAGCCACATGTATAATATTAGGAGCAGCATTAAGATCGGAGACCTAGAAGCTGCAAGAGAGAGGATGAACATCTGACTGTCCGAAGAGTCAAATATTTTGCATTTCAAAACATATGAAGCAAAGCCAATAAATAGTAAAATTTGAGGAAGCGTTTGCAATACAGAGGACAGAGTTTCATGTGTCTCATGGCAAGCAATGTTTACAAATGGACAAGAAGGGCCCAACAATCCAATAGAAAAATAAGCAAAAAATGAGAAGGTGTAGTTCAGAGAGGAGCAGACACAGAAAGCCAACAGGTGAGAAGGCACTCAGACCCAAATCATGATCTGTCACCCCTCAGACGGGCAAACATTTGAAGTCCAATAGCATCTATTGCTGGTGGGGGACAAAGTACTTTTATTACTACTGGTTGACGTATGGGTTACACTCCTGTTGGAGAGCAGGCTGGCCACATCTGTTAGGGGTAACATCTGACTCAGGAACTCCACTCCTTTTCTTTCAAAGAGATAAAAACACCCGGATGTAAGGATGCTTATCACGAGGTTGTGTTCTGCCGAAATGTATGTGTTGGGGAAGAATGGAGATGGATGAACGTCTACCAGGAGAGAGGTGGTTGGCTGTATTACGGTGTATCCAAATGATGAATGAAATATGCACTCATGACAAAAGGAATTTTTCATCAGTTGAATTGAGAGCTTTTCATGAACCATTATTGAATGGGAAAAGCAAGATGCGGACAAGTGGGTATTAAATAGTCAAGACAATGGAAAACACGGTGCTTGTGTGTACCATTATAATGATATGTACTGGATAAATATGTGTACATGGAACTATATACAGAAGAAACATACCAGCTAGTTAATATGTGTGACTGGGGGGGACGGGGAAGAAGGTAGCATTGACGCTGATGTGGATGGAGGGAGTGAAGAGGAGAAATTAGCCAGATACACAAGAACACACACACTCATGCGTGCAGACACGCGCACACACGCGACTAATAAACAATGATATTTATGACGACCTTTGCATGTTTAGTAAATTTAAATTTGTATGTATATGTGCATGTGTGCTCGCACACACAAGTGAAATTTTAAAAGTACATGTATTCAGTTTTACAAATCATTTATAATTTCTGCCCTAGCAAGGAGGAACCTAGATCTAAAAACATAATACATTCTCAAATCAAATACAGCATGGTAATTGTGTCCAGGGCTCTTGGAGGTGTAAGTAGCAGAAATCCAATCAAAACACCAGCAGAAGCAAAGAAGGGAATTCATTGGCTCACAGGAGCCTCCACTCAGGGCCGGTTCACCTGTCATCAGGTGTCTGCCTTTTGCCTCTGTCTGTATCTCCACCTTCTGCTGTCTTGTATTTCTCTTTTTGGTTTTGGCTTTGGCTTTTTCTCCCTTTTTCTCCCTCTGGAGGGCAGGACAGTTCCTTGAAACATCTTTTTCTGGTCTGTGCGCCCTCCCTTGGCCTTCCGGGTCACAAAGCCACACCTCTGGAGAGAAGGGAGGCAGCGCGGGCAGTGGACGGTAGAAACACAAGTCACGTGGTTTGAGTGCGCGGGGAGCACGTCCCCGCAGAAGCGGTGGCAGCGGCAGAAGGGGGTGCAGGTCTGTGTAAAGGAGAAAACCAGAAGATCCCAGGTAGACGGAAACCACAGATGTCTGCTGGAGGCTTTGCCTCAAATAGAAGCAAAATTTGCATCTTTAGGATCAAAAGAATTGAGCAGTGGAGGAAGTGGGTTTGAGTCAAACAATAAGTACCGTACATTTAGGGCAGTGCATTTTAAACTTTGTTCTGATAGCACCAAGATTCATAGTAGGTAGTTACGTGGATGGTCTTACCCCAGATGACTTATAAAAGGATTAAAGGCTATTAAGTGGTTGATAAGGAATATCACCTTCATATATTTAAATATGTATTTTTCCAGGAAAAGAAAACCTTTTCTCAGCTTTACTGAAATGCAGTTGACATACACCATTGTGTAAATTTAAGGTGTAACCGTGATGTGATACGTGTACGTATTGCAAAATGTTTACCACGATAACATTGGTGTAACACATCTGTCATCTTGCATAATTATGTGTGTTTATTTTTGAGGCGGTTTTAGCATGCCAGACTCTCTCCCCTGTGCCTGCTGAGACAGACTTTCAGCAGTAGTTCTCCTCAAGGAACGCGCCAGACCGGCGTGTCTTAAAGATTCCGTTCATTTCAATATTGACTTAACAGTAGTGCCTGGATGTTTAGGTGATAAATAAGTGACATTTCAATTTTGTGGAAGAAAAAAAAAAGAAAAGAAATGGAATTACAGATCATAGAGGGAAAGATAAGTTGATCTAAAATACCTACTGACAGAAAAACCCAGGCTATTAAAAATACCAAAAATATTTAGGTATTTCCTTTCCCTTCCCTCCCCTCCCTTCCCTGTCCTACCCCTCTCCGCCCCCTCTCCCCTCCCCTCTCCCCTTCTTACTTCTTACTTCTTACTTTTTACCGTGAAAGATAACACCAGTACAGAAACAACATATTGCCCGATGGCATGTCACCAACGGAGCACTCCTGAGAACCCAGAGGACCATCAGCCTATCAGCTGGTGCCCTCCGACCCCGCTTCTCCACCCCTTCAAAGGCATCCGAGATCCTGACTTGGATGTTAATCAATTCCTGGCTTTTCGTCTTAGCTTTACCACTTAAACTTGCATCCGCACAGCTTAGTTTTGCCTCTGTGTGTGTGTGTGTGTGTGTGTGTGTGTGTGTGTTTTGAGCTTTCTAAAAATGGAACCCTGCGGTATGTGCTCTTTTGGGTCTGACTTCCTTTACTCCGCATCGTGACTGTTGCCTGCAGCTCTTGTCAGGGGTGAACGCATAGCTTTTGGAGGACCAAATAACTCTGACTCATGGCAGCCCAATGAAGTTACAGATTTTCAGTTATTAGTCGAGTCCTTTGAGAGACCCTCGAGTCACAAGGAGACAGATGAAGTATTTACTCTTAAGAACTCCAGCAGGTGGTACCCTGCCTTCCCGAGAGGAACGATCGCCATGCTGCTTTATGGCATCCCAGGAAGAAACCCTTGTCCTGGCCGCATTTCCAGGGATGCAACTCAAGGCTGTCCGCCAGCCCTGCCCAGGGGGGGCCTCCCTCAGAGGCAGGACTTAAAGTATTTCTGCTGGTGAGAGCGGGTTTGCTACGGTTGGCCTTAGGACTGAAGTAGATGTCTCTTTGATTGGATATTCGAACATCTGGTATTTTCTTTGCATGTTATCAAGAAGCCCCCGATGTGAAGTTTTATAAAGAGGAACATTATCACATAACACCGTGTCACCACATTCGAAGGTCCGATAGAGTGGTTTTCTGTGACAAAAGGAAAGCTTTGTTTCAAAGCGTGATACAGAAAGTATTAATGGGACGAGCTGCTCATCAAATGCTGAATTTTCACATCCATATAAGCTTCTTGCTGATGTTACTAGATGCACAGTCTAGCTTTCTCTGATTTTGCTAACTTATCCTCACTGAATATTTCACTTGCTCTTTTCCAGATGTCTCGGCGTATATGTTTACATTTTGTCTTTTACTTTTTCACACACCTTCAGACACATCGGTCCTTTCGATGGCGATGGAGGCAGTCACTGCTGCGAATTCTAGCCCTATTATTAGTTTCAGCCCGCCTGGGTTTTGGAAGGCATTAAGGCCCATTGGGATGGGCCTTTGGTCTGTGCGTGGCCACAGGGGACTCCCGACAAGGGGGAGCTGTCCAGGAAGTGGACCTGCCCGGTGCCAGGCCCCATTCTGTGAAGGTGGCGAGGACTGGGTGTAGTGACAGGGATAGAACATCTTCGTGGCCCTTGGCTGCCCTCCTGGAGATAGATGTCCATCCCACAGGAGACCAAGAAGCCAGCTTTGTAGAATTGTGGGCAAGATACAGTCCCATTTCGCGATCACATGGGCACATGCTTCAGGACCAGGAATGAAGAAAACATTGAGGGCACATGGAAAGAAAGGGCACAGAAGAGAGGATGTGTGTGTCTGTATATCCTTTTTTTGTGCGTAAGAGTAGATATACAGAAATTGGCTCATGATGGCAGTTTTGAAATACATGCATTCGTATACAATATACTCTATTTAAAAAAAAAAACCCGGGGCGCCTGGGTGGCTCAGTGGGTTAAGCCCCCAACTTCGGTTCATGAGTTCAAGCCCCACGTCAGGCTCTGTGCCGACAGCTCGGAGCCTGGAGCCTGCTTCAGATTCTTGGTCTCCGTCTCTCTCTGCCCCTCCCCCACTTGTGCTCTGTCTCTCTCTCTCTCTCTCTCTGTCCCTCAAAGATAAATAAATGTAAAAACTAAAAACTAAAAAAAACCAAAAAAACAAAAAAAAAACCCTACCTCCGTGTCTTGGGTGATACTAGAGATTCTGTTTATGGAGTGACTTCCTTTTCCCAACATTATGTCTCGTAACTGCCATCCATTATGCCTTTTTGTATTATATGATATCAATTAACAAATTAGCTGAGGTCATAAAAAGGAAGATAATATATATTCACAAGCCAGCTGTTCATAATTCCAAGTATTTCAAGTCGAGGCACCCGCTGCCTCTTCTCTGTTAAGCGGGATGACCCGCAGCGAAGTTAATCCTCGAAGAGTTGTGCTGGGCTTTCTAGAGCTGCTGCGGCAGCCTTCCGCCACTGGGCTTGGAAGTGTGCTCAGAAATTCAAATACATTTCGATATTTTCCCCAGCAAAACATAAAATCAATCTCTTACCGAAACAGTCATACACGTCAAAGCCAAATACTGGTGATGTGGAGACGGCCCAGACTTCAGCCCCCTTTGTGACTGCTAATAATCGAGGACTGACTGGGCGCACGAAATCAAGCCTCAGCCTTCTGTCCAGAGCCAGTAACAGCACCCGAGGGCCGATGTTAGGCACCGTTGACTCTATTATGCTTTCTGTTCACTGCAGAGACAGAATTCACATGAAATAAACTGGGCGAGTAGGGGAACTTTGAGGACTTCGTCCCCATAGCCATGCACGCACGATTCTTCTCGCTTAGAGATGCAACTGTGCATGTATTGTTTACTTCTCTTTTAAATGTTTGCTTATTTTTTTAGCGATAGAGCAGGAGTGTGAGTGGGGGAGGGGCAGAGAGAGAGGGAGAGAGAGAATCCCAAGCAGGCTCCGTGCTGTCCGCACAGAGCCCGACGTGGGTCTCGAACTCAAGAACCGTGAGATCATGACCTGGGCTGAAACCAAGAGTCAGATGCGTACCCACTGAGCCACCCAGCTGCCCTTGTGTTTACTTCTCTTTTTTGAGAGTTAGACTTGGCCTGGTTGTAATGCTTGTGTCACGTGTCATCTGCCCCATTCTTCCCGGAGTGAATTTATCCTTAAGGCTTTCCTTCTTTTGTGTGTATTCCTAAGCACTGCTGAGGGTATTTAGAAGACTGGCATTTATGCTATTGATGATCTGAATCGATCAGTCTGTACTGAATGGAATTTGATTGCAAATGTGTCTGTTTCTGATACACGTCCCGTTCTGTTTTCAAAGGGCCCAGAAATGTTACGAGTTTCAGAGAGAGAATCTCTGTATCTAGTCAAAATCACGATGCTCTAGAATGTACTTAGACCAGTAGGAATCTGGATTCGTTCTTTCCTACCGTATCTGTGGACTGAGAAAGCTAAGCATGGAGACAACACTTTCCTGTCCTGGCGCAGAAATGTGTGAGGAGGTGAAGGGGCTCTAACCTTTAAAGCTATGGCTTCTCAGCCACTGGAGCTCAGAAAATTCCAGAAAGCCCTTTTCAGTGAAGTCTTCACTATATTAGAATCTCTTTTTTTCCTTTGCAGACCCTGCATGTGGCCTTTTTAAATATGTGTTTGAGACAGAGTGAATGTAGAAGCTCAAAATGCCTGGACGATTTCTGATTTCTGTCCCTCCTTTTCCTGCCCTTTGGCCCCACTGCCTGATTCGGATGATGTGATATTCAGAGGGACACCTTAATCGAAGTCATCCTTCAGAGAGACATTTCTGGCCAAAGACCGTGTCCACACCATTCAGGATGGCCAGTCAGCCGCCGGATGATGGGGCAGACTCTCAGGTCTCCGACGAGCTCGAGTGTAAGATCTGTTACAATCGGTACAATCTGAAGCAGAGGAAACCCAAAGTGCTGGAGTGTTGTCACAGGGTCTGTGCCAAATGCCTCTACAAGATCATAGACTTCGGGGACTCCCCGCAAGGCGTCATCGTCTGCCCTTTCTGCAGGTTTGAGACCTGCCTGCCGGATGATGAAGTCAGCAGCCTGCCGGATGACAACAACATCCTGGTAAACTTGACTTGTGGAGGCAAAGGCAAGAAGTGCCTGCCAGAAAACCCTACCGAGCTGCTGCTGACCCCCAAGAGGCTGGCGTCTCTCGTCAGCCCTTCTCACGCTTCCTCCAACTGCCTGGTCATAACCATCATGGAGGTGCAGAGAGAGAGCTCCCCATCTCTGAGCTCCACTCCTGTGGTCGAGTTCTACCGGCCTGCAAGTTTCGACTCTGTCACCACCGTGTCCCACAACTGGACCGTGTGGAACTGTACATCCCTGCTGTTTCAGACATCCATCCGGGTGCTGGTTTGGCTGCTGGGTTTGCTCTACTTCAGCTCCTTACCCCTAGGGATCTACTTACTCGTGTCTAAGAAGGTCACCCTCGGGGTCGTCTTTGTCAGCCTCGTCCCTTCGAGCCTTGTCATCCTCATGGTGTACGGTTTCTGCCAGTGTGTTTGTCACGAGTTTCTAGACTGTGTGGCCCCTTCTTCTTAACGGATGTGCAAACCAGGAAATTTGACACCCGTTGCCACCTTTGAAGTTAGGTCACTTATCATTTGTTTATTTTGTATTTCTCTGTGAGGAGCGTCTGTGACCTTAACGAAGCCGTTGGCCAAATGTTTGTGGTCTCTTTTTCCACCGAAATCTGGACTCCGTCGGTTTTCCTGTATGCTGGACATAAACACGTTCATTTCTACTTAGGGGTTGGCAAAGACGCAGAAATGTAGGAGCTAAGCCTTCCTAGAGCTCTTCCGGGGAGTCTTCCCCCCAGAAATGGCCAAGATCTCCCCCAGCCCTGCTAGACAGGCCCCAGGGGCGAGGGGTCAGGCTGTAGTAAGGTCTTTGTAGATGGCTAGGGATGAACGATTTCTCTCGTAATCCTCGATAATCTGTGGTGCAGGGTAGACACGAGAGGAAAGCTGTTCTGAGACACGGCCGCTTAAAAAGTGTGACTCCCCCTGCGCGCGCCCCCCCCCCCCCCGGCCTCTCCTCCCACACCTGGTTGTTGACGTTCCCTGGAATCTTCAGGTGTTTTGTCTCGAAGTTAAGGCCACTGTCTGCGGTCTACTGCCCCAGCGAGGGGCTTGTTCCCTGTGCACAAGTCCCTTTGCCAAGAGCGAATCAGCCTCGTGCCCTTGTGCGGTTTCTTTTTTTTTTTTTTTAATTTTTTTTTAACGTTTATTTATTTTTGAGACAGAGAGAGATAGAGCATGAACGGGGGAGGGTCAGAGAGAGAGGGAGACACAGAATCCGAAACAGGCTCCGGGCTCTGAGCGGTCAGCACAGAGGCCGACGCGGGGCTCGAACTCACGGACCGCGAGATCATGACCTGAGCCGAAGTCGGCCGCTTAACTGACTGAGCCACCCAGGCGCCCCCCTTGTGCGGTTTCAATTAAATACCTGTTCTGCCACATCACTGAAGAGAAATTAAACCCACCGTGGACTTTGCATCACAGCGCCCTTCATGACAGAACATGGCCCCTTGTCTTTGAGATACACCCTTCCCTCCATATTTATTTTCCTCTCGCCTCAGTCTTCTCTGAAATTCTCACAGCCCGGTTAGTGTTCGTGGAAACCTTCCGTGGAGTCTCTCCCTAAAACGTTTTAGTTGAGTTTTGTCTTGTCAGCCACCTTGTTCAACGAGCCCCACCCCTTACCCAGAATGAGGTTCCCCTGAAATTAGTTGTTAGATACTCATGAGGCTTTTTTTTTCCCCCACTGTATTTCAAATTCCACTGTGAACTTCTGGAACTTACTCCTATAACGGTTTGGGGTGAATGAATTGTGGCCGTGGAAGCCCAGAAACAATTGTGGAGATGTTCTAGCTCACGGTCTGAGGTGCCGCGGACCGACGTATTTTGCTGTACTGTACTGAATAGTAACCCAAACACAGTGGTTTAGGCCTGTGTGCAAAATTGTGTTGCAGGAGGCCGGGCAAAGAGATGGGCCAGAAGCAGAGCCGGCGGGCTGCTCGAGAGGACCCTCCCAGGAAACACAAAGGAAACGGCAGAGAACAACTTGTCATATCGCTGGTCCTGTTGGCAGTCCATTTTAGAACGGGTTCAAGTTCTTACGTAATTGATTTCAAATAAAAGCGTAAGCCGTGTGACTCGTGTTAATGATTCTGTGACGGAGGGGAAGTCGAATGTATATATTTATGAGAAGAAATTGTCTAGCAGGTTTTAGGTTTGAGGGAATAGAATGTCCACAGAAACTAGGCCAAAAAAAAAAAAAAGCGCTTTTCAGTTCCTAAAACCCATTACTGATGATTAACATTAGAATATTTATTACTCTTAGAAAAGGGCGTTACTAAGACTACTTGAACTTGTTGGCGATGAAACATTCGTTGCGTGGCACCGTTACAGCGGGTCAGTCCAATCTCCGAATTTTCGGGAAGAGTTGACGCTTATTTTTAGAATAGTCGTAGTTTGATTTTAATCGTATAACTATTGACTCTGAGAATATGTCCACCCAAGGGGGGTATGACGGGAAAGCATACGTGGGGTGTGGCCCAATGAATTGGAGCCCCAAGTTACAGCTCAATACACTTATAATTTCATAAAATCTAGTTTAGATAGCATTGTGAATGCAGTTTCCAAAATCCCATTTGTACTTAGAGTAAATCTAATGT
This sequence comes from Lynx rufus, assembly GCF_022079265.1. Classification (NCBI taxonomy): domain Eukaryota; kingdom Metazoa; phylum Chordata; class Mammalia; order Carnivora; family Felidae; genus Lynx; species Lynx rufus. Next base: position 131,592,546 of record NW_025814878.1, read on the forward strand.
TTAGGAGGTGTTTTGTGGTTGGGATTTATATATTTATAAGGTTTTTTTTTTTTAATGTTCATTTTGTCTGAAATGTAACATCAAATAAATTGGTGAGTAATATGATATTTCTAGAAAGCTCTGGTTGTGGGTACTGTGCATTTTGCTTATTTGTGTAATGTCTGCAGTGCTAAATTCGTGTTTCTTTGAATATTGTGATAGTCTCCTTTTTAAAAAGTTGCTGGTAACTTCATTTGGTTCTAAAGAGTTTTAAATGGAAGACAGCAAAAAACTCTTCATGCTGTTGAATGAAAACACGACAATGCTTCGATATTTTATCCACTGTGATAATGTTTTGTTTGTCCATTAAATTGTTATTGTTTCCACACCAGAAGTGTGATTTCTTTGACTCATGGTTGAGATTCAGTTATTACTTTGGACTTCTGTTAACGTCAGATCATTGCAAACCTGAGCTTTCGGAAACACGGACGAAGATGAAACAAAACCATTACCTTTACCTTGATAAATAACATTTTTGGTTTTAATTTGCTTGACTCATTTTCCGGAATGTGCCTTGCCGCTCAGCAGAACAGTGTCCGTTTTAGTCGGGGAATCACTAGCCTTCTGTGATCTGGGCAAATTTTTTAAATTACCCGATCTTTAAATGTGACCGTTGTTAGGCAAAGTAGAAATCACTTAGGAATATGTCATGATTCCCTGTTTACGATAATTAGTGAGTTGGCACCACCTGTTCATCAAGAGTGACGGTTTCCTTCACTTCTGAAATTTTTGCACAGATGAGCAAGGAATCTGGTTAAGGAAGGGCATTGCCTGCGCTAGTCATGACTTAGATGAGTCATGCTTAACGCTGAGAGACCCACAAGTGACGAGCGTTTGCCTGGTTTTGAACGGACACCCTGACTTTGAAGAAGTGTTCTGATATGTCATCCAGGTAGACGCAGATGCCGAAGGAGTCCTGTATTGATAGATAAACTGACACCGAAGTATCAATGCCATGTCTTTGAGTCCCGGAGCACAGAAGATGGGGGGAAGAGTTAACTTGAGTGTAATGGGGGCAAACTATAATCCTCCCTGTTTCTGCATTTTTTTTTGAGGCTTGTTCTTTTTCCCCATTCTTTTTGGCAAAAAAAACACACTCTGGCGTTAATTCTTTTTTTTTTTTTTAGCATTTGTTTACTTTTATTTTTATTTTTTTATTTTTTTTAATATGAAATTTATTGTCAAATTGATTTCCATACAGCACCCAGTGCTCATCCCAACAGGTGCCCTCCTCCTCCCACTCCTCCCCCCCACTCCTCCCTCCCACCCCCCATCAACCCTCATTTTATTTTCAGTTTTTATGAGTCTCTTATGGTTTGGCTTTCTCCCTCTCTAACCCCCCCTTTTTTTTTCTTCCCCTCCCCCATGGTCTTCTGTTAAGTTTCTCAGGATCCACATAAGAGTGGAAACCTATGGTATCTTTCTCTGTATGACTTATTTCACTTAGCATAACACTCTCCAGTTCCATCCACGTTGCTACAAAAGGCCAGATTTCATTCTTTCTCATTGCCAAGTAGCATTAATTCTTTTTTACTATTTTTTATTTATTTATGAGGGAGAGAGAGGGTGTGAGCAGGGGAGGAGCAGAGAGAGGGAGACACAGAATCCGAAGCAGGCTCAGGCTCTGAGCCGTCAGCACAGAGCCTGACACGGGGCTCGAACTCCCAGACCGCGAGATCATGACCTGAGCCGAGGTCGGACGCTTAACTGACTGAGCCACCCAGCTGCCCCAGATATTTGCCTTAATTCTTTTGCAACACCCGCAGAAACACCACAGACTATTCCAGAGCTCTCCTCAAAACCAGTGGGAGGCGTGGTTACAGGTAAGATCCCTGAGAGATGTTCACCATTTGCTGGGGAAGCTTGAGTCCAGTGTATTTTCCCCATCTCTGCCCCTCTGTTAGATGTTACTTCTCATGGCCTCAGACACTTTTTGAATTTTTGCTCTTCCGTGAGGACCTCGAGGCTTCATGTTGGGTCTTTCCTGACAGGTTTATTTTTGTGTAAAAGAGTGTTTTTTTTTTTGTTTTTTTTTTTTTGTTTTTTAAAGAAGAATGTGCACGGCTGGATGTTGGAATTTGTGTAAATTCCAAGTGAGTCCCGGAGGCTATAGAGATTCGACTCAGTTGTTTATATCATGTAAATTCGTGGTATAATTCAAATCTCAACTAAGTATACTCAGTATATAGATGTTTACGGTTTTTAGGGGTGCCTGGGTGGCTCTTCTGGTTAAGCGTTGGGCTTTGGCTCAGGTCGTGATCTCACATTTCGTGGGTTTCAGCCCTGCGTCAGGCTTCCAGCTAGCTGATAGCACAGAGCCCGCTTGGGATTCATTCTCTCTCTCTCTCTCTTTCTCTCTCTCCCTGCCCCTTCTCCACTCACTCTCTCTCTCTCTCAAATTAAATAAACTTTACCCCCCCACACAGAAAAACATGGATATTTATGGGTTTTGACATGAAGGTGCTTTAAATTTAGGAATAAAAAAAAAATGATGCCCTGTGCATTGTGTATACTAACTAGGGATATGTGGTAATGTATTTTTAAAAGTGGCTGAAGCTTGATTTGATGAAAACATTCCATTACCTGGGCCAATTACCCTACAACCATTTTTAATTAGCCAGGAGTTTATTAGATTTGCACCCTATTAACATTTTCCCTTTACGCTGAGATGGTGGGAATTTTATAAGGGAAAAGAACGTGCTCTGACTTAGTAGGTCAGTTTGGATCTTAGGTTTCCCATGAAGTTCAGTGCTTTAGTTAAGTTTTTTTCAGCAGTTCAGATCCATTTACCACAGATCAGCGGTCTAGCCCGAAGACACACATTTGAGAGTCTCTGGCATTTCGATGGCAACTGAAGCTAAGAAAGTAGAGACAAGGAGAGCGGGAGAGAGCAGAGGGTCAAGGTTGAGCTCTCTGAAGTTCTAACTGAATGATCAGTAGCGGAATTGCAAAGTGCAAAGAAATTGCATTAGTGCAGCCAGAGCCCGAGGAAAGAGGTACAGACACTGGGGGATGTGCGGTCACAGGAGCCAAGAGAAAGGAGGTGGAATTAGGATGATTAGGTGAACACACGTGAAAGCAGATGGCGATGATTTATTTTGATTAAAATTTTTTTGTTTTAATGTTTGTTTATTTTTGAGAGAGAGAGAGCATGCAGGAGGGGCAAGGGGCAGAGAGCGAGGGAGACACAGAATCCGAAGCAGGCTCCAGGCTCCGAGCTGTCCGCACAGAGCCAGACAAGGGGCTTGAACTCACAAACTCTGAGATCATGACCTGAGCTGAAGTCAGATGCTTAACCGACTGAGCCACCCAGGTGCCCCAATGGAGATGACTTTATTAACAAAAGGCTTGTCAAGTTTTTCTCCTGATGAAAAAGTTCAGAGAATTGCCTAATTGTCGCTGGTACGCTTAGCAGTTAGAGTCCACACTTGACCTTTTGCTGTATTTGTTTTTTTCTCTCTCCCCTAAAAATAAGAGACTTCCTCTAATTTGACTAAAATATCATCATTCTGAGACAATTAAAAATACTTCTCTAATCATTTATGCAGTCTCATCAAATCTTTCTATTCCCCAAATATCTTTTACAGCTCAAAGCACAAAACACAAGCCGGGAGCTAATCAAGATTCACGCATTGCGTTTGGTTGCTACGTATTTTATTCTCTTTTATGCCGGAACGGTCGACCCACTCTGTTTTCCCGTGATGTTGACTGCTTGAAGAAAGAAGGCCCGTTATTTTGCACACTATCCCACCTTCTGGATGTCTGCTTCCTCGTGGTGGTGAGGAAATCGTCAGAAATCCTCCTGTCACTTGTATTTCGGGTGAACTGAGAGTTAGGTATAGAATTTTGATTGCATTCACATTTGGCGCGAGAAGTCTTCTTAGGGGATGCGGTGTACTCGTTATTGCATCACACCGGGAGGCGTGATTGAAAGTTGGCTCCCCCACTTGAAGTGCTGTCTGATCCCTCAGTTAAGGCGGTGACATCTAGGTCTTTCCATTTCCCCTGTGCAGTGAGCAGGTCGTCTGTCGGGGGATGCTCGGGCACCAGGAAATTTCATCTTCCTTGAGAATTTGTTCCAGATGATCTTAGTATCCAATGATGATCCTGGCTTGAATCGGTTATTTTATTTCCCCAAGATTTGGAATGTGTTATTCTCTGAGGACGGATTTCCCACGCCTCATGCCTGTCTAAAGCTTCAGGGAATCTTGAGGTTGGAATGTATCATCGCAGTCGTTCAATTATTGAAGGAATAGACTGGAAAGGATAACACACGTTTGTCTCCTGATGTACCTTCTGTAATCTCAGAGAAGAAGGAAACTCAAATCTGTGAAGTAACATTTGTTCCAGCTTGTAAATAATGTGCCTGACTCGCCTCAAACCTTGAAAATACCACCTGGATATTTAGCTACCCATCTGGAACACATTATTACTCTCTGGCTTAGCTTCACCAACTCCCTGGTTATCCTTCAACCGTGTTCGGGCTCCTTGTCATTTCCCTTAAGACTGCACATTCCTTTGCCTCAGTCTTTGTCAGATCTTCTTGAACATTCCACTTCACACAGCTCTATTTTCTTGTTTTCCTAGTAACTAGTGCGCTCCTCAGTTTATCTTCCGAACCTCCTGTTTATTGTCTGACCGTTTTCTCCCTTCTTTTGAGGAGAATTCTCTCATTTCATCATTTTGGCTGTTTTCTGTCTTTTACGTGTTTTAGTAGTTTGTTATGTGCCCCGCACCTGCGAGTACGACTCTATTAAAAAGGGGTCAGACACTGGCCAGGGCCTGGCCCTTCAGGAAGCGTTTTTGAAGTGTGTTGAGTGCATTCTGTTGTTGCATCTCGGGTTGCTTCATCTCCCTACTCGTAGTGGTGGTTTGGACCTTCCAAAGGTGTGCTTTGATTTGTTCGTTGAAGCCACCCTGGAAAAAAGTGGAAAAGGGGGGTGGCGTGGAAGATGCCTTATCCCGTACAAAGAGACAAATGACAGGGGCAGGAAAAAAAAAAAGACCAGGCAGAGAATCAAAGAAACTATAAGGCTTAACCCAGAGAGAGAGAGGGGAAAATAAAGCAGGAGATACAGAAGAGGTCTAAAAAGAATAGAGTAAACATGCGTGATTCAACAAACAACCAGAACAGAGAAGGAAGAAGAAAAAAAAAGACAAAAATCTATATATAATAAGAATTGACCAAAAATCACATCAGAAAATGCAAAACCCCTGGACAGTTCCCTGTTGGTGCCTGGGACCGGTGACGGTGCTGGTCTGGAGGAGGGGCCCTCTGGTTAAGAGAAGTGTCAGTCTCGCTACCAGGCCCGGGGACTGGCTCCCCTTCCCCCAGGCACATGCATAGGCAGCGGCTCTGGTCTGGAGAAAGTTGTGCGACCCCAAAGACTCCAATCTTCACTCCGAAGGATGTCTACAAGGTAGAAACGGACTCTCTCCGTATTGTTCCTTCCCCAGTCCGTGGCCCGGAGAGGTTTCTCTCCTGTCAAATACAATCCCACACTTGCACAGCCTCTCTGTCCCTTCCCTTTGTGTCTCCACAGAAGGGGATCCCTCCCCTCCTTGCCTACCCTGCCCGTTTTCTCTCCCCCAGTTGGAAAACGCTCACCTCTGTCCTGCCAAGCTGTCCCTGTACACCCGTGGAGATGTTTCTGTCAACCTGTCGCCTGGATTCCCGGAATTCCAAGCGTTTGAGGGATCAGGGAATTTCCGGTTCCCTTACTTCTCCTCCATCTTGACTCCCTCCCCCATTTTTTCCTTTCTTAAAGTCCTTTCCAAGCAGTGGATTCTTCAGGAAGGTTCACTGTTTCCAGTCTTGATGCAATTCTGGAACTTTTCTGTATGTGCCCTCCCGTTTTTAGATTTTTCAGCCCCTTGAGTGGCAAATGGAATTCAGGCAGAGCTCCTGTCAGCTCACATAATAAATTCTAGAGTCTTTAGATATAGTTTTAAGGTTTTTAAATTTTATTTTATTTTTATTTATTTTTTGATTTGAGAGAGAGAGGGAGAATTTCAAGCTGGCTCCACACTCAGCATGTATGCCAATGCGGGGCTCGATCCCATGACCTTGAGATCATGACCCGAACCAAAATCAAGAGTTGGACGCCCAACCTACTGAATCACCCAGGCGCCCTATTTTTAAAGTTAAAATTTTTTTTTTAATATTTATTTATTTTTGAGACAGAGTATGAGTGGGGGAGGGGCAGAGAGAGAGAGGGAGACACAGAATCCGAAGCAGGTTCCAGGCTCTGAGCTGTCAGCACAGAGCCCGACGTGGGGCTTGAACTCACGGACTGCGAGATCACGACCTGAATCGAAGTCGGCTGCCCAACGAACTGAGCCACCTGGGCGCCCCATAAAGGTTTTTTTTTTTTTTTTGACAGACAATATAAAGTTTTTAATAAACATTATTCTTAAGCAAAATGTATGCTGTGTAATTCCAAACTTAACATCTCCCCTTCATTCTTGCCGATACAACTCCGATCTGGTTGAATGAGTCATGAATTACCCTGGCTAATAAATGTGAACCGAACTGCAGCGAGGTAGTTTTGAAAGTTGGCTTCATCTCCAGTCCTTCCCCGATAGTTTAGAGTACATGAAGTTTCCGATGGTTCCACAGCTATAGGTAAGAAGACTTATCTCCTAACATGGAGTTTTAATTGGATTAAAATTACACTTTAGGAGGTGCCTGGGTGGCTCAGTCGGTTAAGCCTCCGACTTCTGCTCAGGTCGCAATCTCATGGTTTGTGAGTTCGAGCCCCACATCAGGCTCTGTGCTGACAGCTCAGAGCCTGGAGCCTGCTTCGGATTCTGCGTCTCCCTCTCTCTCTGTTGCCTACTTTCTTTGATTTCTTTAACGTCATTCGTGGAAGAACCTACTTCTCCTCACTGTCCTCCTCCTTCACACATCCTGCACGTGCCTCCTACGCACACACACGCGTGCACACACACTCCAAATCTTCACATTGTATGAAACAGATTTGTAAAGGAGAACCACACTAGTCTTTTGCCAGTTGGTAAGTTATCCACTTAAGATCTATTTCAGAATAGTTTTGTGACCTCTAGCAACTCCATTTCTGACTGCTCATAGAATAATGGATTCCAGCTCCTTGTTTCAGAGGTCATTGTTTACTCTTTTACAGTATTCACCATTACTAAGCAACAGGGATTATCCCAAGCTCTGTGATGGACTGGTTGTGACCTTGCTTCCTTTGGATGTAACTTTTTTTCACGATATTCCAGCTGGAACTATGTATTTATATGGTTAAATTTGTTGTCATTGCAGGTTTTATCTTTGGTTAGAGTTTTTAAAATTATAGAGCTATTACCAGCCTATCATTTGACCAACTCCAACCCCCAGTCGAAAGAGAGCAAGACGTACTGTAATTTTGTGGGATTTTTCTGCTGTCGGAGTGGAGGGCAGAGTGGAGTGGTACCAGAAGGCCAAGAATACGAACTTTTGTTCTTGGAGCCAAGGAGGAAGACCACACTGTAGATTACTTAGTCTTCTTCCTTACCTATAGCTTTATATCCCAAGTGGAAACCTTGTCAGGTTGTGGATCAGACGTTTAGATTAATTATTTCGGCCATATCATTGGCCACGTCTTAGGCAAATATTCCTTGACTCTTTGACGTGATATCCATGCGTGTCCTGCTGCGGTGAAAGAATTTAAAGACAATCACAGTGTTTGAAAAGGATCTCACATTAAAGCAGTTGTTCCAAACCACGTGACGTGGAATGTGTCCAAAGAGTTGGCTCAGGAAGAGAGGGCTTCGTGGCTGTGTGGTCAAGTAGCCATGCAGGCCGTATCTTCCCCTTAAAGATCCTCACTGAGTGTCCACACGGTAAAGTGCCTGGGAAGACAGTCAGTTAAACCCGTTTCGTGGTTTAACCCAGTGTTTTCTCAAACCTAACAAGCCACGAAAGTTTTTCTCAAAACATCTATGAATATTTAGTGGAATTAGTGTTCTGTGGGGCACATTTGATGACATTTTCACTACCGAATTGATAAAACAGTCGTGTGGAATCTGACGGCAGATGTAAATCACGGAACCAGGGTGTGAATTAAAAAGACAGTCGAGAAGGAAGTCATAATTTGGCAGTAGGTACAAGCAGAATGCCAAAATGCACAGGAGGAAGGGAACAGCTTTCCAGCAGCAGGGATAGTAAAATGTTGATAATACCACTTGTTTCCAAGTTAAGCGATTTCTATTCTGATCAGAGGTTTTCATTGGAATGAGACACTGGAACTATGGCTCTAAGCCCTCTGTCGGCATCAGTCATTATGTTACACGTGGGGAAATATCTAAATATAGGCAGAAGGAGGTCCCCGGCAGAATAATGAACTGGTGGCTATTTTTTTTTTTTGAGCCTACAAAACTTGCAGAGTTAACTCGCAAAGGACGGAACCCAGTGTTCCAAATTTTGAAAAACAGGTACCAGATTTAAATGTTTGATCCTTGAATGTTGGGGCTGGAAAGATTTTAGAGAGCACGGTCCCATGGCCTCATTGTACAGAAAGTAAAACCTATGCTCTGAGAAGTGATCAAAGGAGTCAACACGACAAGTGCCAGAGCCAAGTTCCGACCAAGGTGTTTGAGGTCCAGGTTTGCTTTTTACCCCACGTTTCCCTGCTGTTAGTCATATCGGTCAGCTTATTTTTTCCACACAGATTATCAAATTATAGACAATGAAATATGCAGCTGGATGAGATTATTTTATTCATCGAGGTTGTGTCTAGCTGCAAAAATGTGTAATGAAGACACGAGATGGTCATCGGAATTGTTTAACATCCTTCTTTGTTCTGGAGAAATAAGATTAAACATTTGAGTGAGTACTACCAACTTATCCAGAAAACAAACACTAAGAGCTTTAGCACACACAAGCAGACAGGTGTAGTCATTAGGCAAAGGAAGAGGGTATTATGGTAAGAGGTCAGGAAATGCGCGACAAATCATCAGGATCGGTAGGCTCTCGTGGGGTCTTACAGTTGGAGAGAGACACTGGATTCAACTCTGGCTCCAGCAAGGACAATGGGGATTTATATCCATAGCGCAGGATGGGGGTGAGCAGATAGAAAATTAGTAAGAGGAGGCCAGAGTGATAAGATATGAAGGCTGGTCAGACACCAAGGGTAGGTGAATTTTCTTGTTCAAAATGGATTCTGCAAAGACAGAGTGGAAAGCCCAAGTGGGGCAGATTTGAGCAGAGGGCTCAGAGGTTGAAGATGGGCCGTGGAGAGACAGTCTTTGTGAATATGCATCATCCTCATTTACACCCTTACCTGCACAGTTGCAATAGTCTTTGAGGCAAGTTTCCTGCAGGGCATATGGGGATACCCTGCGCTCTGACGTCCTCGGCAGCTGGAATCATCCTCACATCCAGGGAGATGCTCCTCTAATGCCCTGGTCCTGCAGTGCCTGGATCTCAACTCCCATGTTCTGTTCCCCCTCCCCACCCCCCACATCCTCTTGCTCACGTTGAATTACGCAGGTTTGGCTTTTACCACGACAACCGTAATGAGACTGTTTTCTCAAAAGGACTGGTAACTTAAAAAAAAAGTAAATTCTATTTTTATCACAGTTAAACATGTTCATGGTGTCAAAAGCTGAATGTATGAATGCTAAATGTATAAGGTCATGTAATAAAACACAGGTGCCCTGACCTATTCTTTCTGGTCCTCGAAGGGCAAACACCTTCTACTCTAAAATCCTTTTAACTCTTTACTTCTATATTTCTGAAAACTGTGCTTAAAGAATTCCTTATTTTTTCCCCCCAATTTTAGTCATTATTTATTTTCTGTTGTGGAACGTGAGGATTTAGTGTCTTGCCGTCTGCCTTCCAACACACACACACACACACACACTTCCACTCTTTACAGCTCAATGTAGTTCTAGCGCAAGTTAGAGATTGAGTGCTTAGACTGTTAATGACTATAGAGTGTTGTTCGTAGCTGCGGTCATAGTGTATTGTGAGTACATTTTCTTCTTTTAACAGCTTTTCTTGAAGCATAACTGGTCTATAAAAAAATTGGACCTACTTAATGTATGCAATTTGATGAGTTTGGCGACGTGTGTATACCTGTGAAACCATCCCCGTGCTCCGGGTAATAAACATATCCGTCACCTCCATACTTAATGTGAGATCTACTCATAATAATACCGAACTGTTAGCTATGGATCCTATATTGGACAGCGGGTCTCCAATGCTAATTCATCCTGCATAATGGGAACTTCATGCTGATACCAACTCCCTGTTTCCCTCCCCCCTCAGCCCCGGCCAACCACCCCCATTTTCTTTCTTACACAGTGTTCATTTTCCCTAGAATTAATTACCTCATCTAAGAACTTACTTTGATTTCTCTGTACTTACAACTGAATCATCCCGAGAGTCTCTGACTCAGGAAAAAACCTTTCCTTTACATCAAACATGATAGATAATCTGCCAGTTTGCCCTCCTGGAGCCCTTCGTTGCCTTGATGAGATTTGTATGCGTTGTTTTCTGCCCAGCTGTCCTATAGGGACTTCCTTTCATCCTGGGAATCCTCTGTTTCTGAATTGCATGCCATCTTTTTCTTGGTTTATTTATTTATTTTTTATTTTTTTTGGTGGAGCACATTCTCCAGCAGCTTGCAGGAGGAAAAAAAAAAAAAAAAAGAGGCATAAGAAGTAAAAATCTTCAGACCTCGTGTGTTTGAAAACATCTTACTTCTAGCCTTAGGCTTGATTCCCAACTGGTTTAGAGATCATTCTTTCTCATTGCCTCTTTGGCTTGCAACCCCCAGCTTGCTGTGGAGAAGTTCTATAGCATTCTGATCTCTGAGTCTTTGCCTGTGATCTTTATTTTTTCCATTGTGTAAACTGTTAGGGTCTTTTTTGCCCATATTGTTCTGAAATTTCACAGTGAAAAACTGTTACGCGGTTTCTTTCCATTTATTGTGCTAGGTGTTCAGTAGGCCATTTCAGTGTGGAAATTCATTCCTCTGGTTCTAGAGATGCTCCTGAATTATTTTTTAATGTTTATTTATTTTTGGGAGAGAGAGAGAGAGAGAGTGTGCAGAGAAGGGGCAGAGAGAGAGGGAGACACAGAATCCAAAGCAGGCTCCAGGCTCTGAGCCATCAGCACAGAGCCCGACGCGGGGCTCGAACTCACAAACCGTGAGATCATGACCTGAGCCGCAGTCGGACGCTTAACCTACTGAGCCACCAGGTGCCCCAATTTTTAATGAAATATCCTCCCCTTCATTTGTTTCTCTTCTGGTTTCTGAAACTCCAGTTGAACCTTCTTGGTTGATCTTCCGATTTTCTTATTCTTTCCCTCCTATTTCTCATCTCTTTCATTTTTGATCTAATTCCCCAGAATTGTCCTCAATCTTCTCTATCAACCTTTCTCTTTAATGTTATGGTGTCTGCCATCATTTTTAATTTCTTAGAGTGCTTCCTTGTTCTCTGAATGTTTTTTGTTTTTAGTTTTTCGAATGATATTCTCTTCTCCCTTCATGAACACAGGATCTTCTCTTAGTGAGAATCTTCATTCTAGAGTTTCTATGTATTCCTTTGCTCCCTGCATTGTCTGTTTCCTTCGAGTTGATTTGGTCAGTTTATTCTGGCCTCTGTCTTTCATCGAGAACCACCCCTCAACTATGTGATCCCCATCTGCCTTTTTGGTTTAGTGAGGAGCTTGACAGGCCAGTTGGAAATTGTACGCGTGGCTGGGGCTTGTCACCTGGCCCGGGGGAAGGTCCTCCTGCTTTACTGGCCAATGTTCACTTCTCACTCTCTGTGGGTCTTTTATGTTAATGAGTCCCTTCCCAGAAGACGATCGTGGCTGCCAGTGATTTGGAAGCTAAACGATGGGGAGAGGATGTCAGACTCCCTTTTCAATATAGAACCTGTCATTTAATACCTCTGTTTCCGGTAGGTGCCCTAGCTCTGCCCTCACCTCCTCTGGTTGTGTCTGGGGATGTAACCCCTCTAGAAAGTAAGCCTCTGGCCCTCGGTGGGCTGGGGGGAGAGACAAGAGAATCCTGAGACTAATCCCCTCTGCGCCAACTCTCCACCACTCTGTACCCCCATCTCCAGAAACAGCTGGTACTTCCAATTCTCGAGCTTTCCCAAGCTTCTGTTAAATGAATCAACTTGCTTCTCTTTGCCATTCCTTCTCCTTGCCACTTTTTGCCACTTGGTCCTGCTGCAGGCTTAAGGGCATCTTTCGGTAAGTGTATGCTCGCTCTATCTATTAGCTGAGGTGATTCCAGATGAGTTTCATGGGTTCTAGAAATTTTAGGACTTTCTCCTATAGTGCGGTTGAAGTGTATACGCAACACAGGGAGGGTTAAACAATTTCAAAAACACACGCGGTGCCCTGTGCCGATTCCCCCCCCGAAGCATGGGTGGGCTAACATGGGATTCAGAATGGCAAGAGACACACATGATCACCAGCCATCTCGTCAAAGAGAAAGATTCTTTATCAGTGGGTGTTACTGTCTCTATGTTAGAATGTGGGAAATGAGCAGGACGGCCTGGCTGTTTGTTTTAATTTCTTTTTAATGTTTATTTACTTTTGAGAGAGAGAGAGAGAGAGAGAGAGAGAGCACAAGTGGGGGAGGGGCAGAGAGAGAGAGAGAGGGAGAGAGAGAGAATCTGAAGCAGGCTCAGGCTCTGAGCTGTTAACACAGAGCCCCATGCGGGGCTCGAACTCATGAACCGTGAGATCGTGACCTGAGCTGAAATCTGACACTTAACCAACTGAGCCTCCCAGGCACCCCTGTTTGCTTTTTTTTTTTTAAGCCTACTCTTTCCTATTTTTTTTTTAATTTTTTTAAATCTTTATTTATTTTTGAGAGAGAGACAGAATGTGAGCAGGGGAGGAGCAGAGAGAGAGGGAGACACAGAATCCGAAGCAGGCTCCGGGCCCCGCGCTGGTCAGCACAGAGCCTGACGCGGGGCTCGAACTCACAAACCGCGAGATCATGACCTGAGCCGAAGTCGGACGCTCAGCTGAGTGAGCCACCCAGTTTCCTATGTTTAATGGAGAGAAGGAAAAATGATTCCTGGTTTAGAAATTGTTTTTAATAAAATCTGAATAGCTATGAACAGAAATCATTTTCTTTTTTAACTTCAGCCTAATAAACATACTACGGCCCTAAGGGGCCTAGTAAAACAACCCTAGCAGAAATGAGACCTAACACTTGCAGTGATGAACGACCTCATAATCTGAAAATCTCAGATCATCAAAGCCAGCATTTTTCTTTTAAAAGGTTCACCGTGGCCAAGTTATTCGTCAAAATCTATTTTGCGTGACGCTGACATCGTCCTAACAGAAAATTCAGAAATAATTAAGCATTTGTCAGGCATCATTTGCTTTTCAAGTATGCAGGTAAATGTGAGACTGGAGTCTGTTGCCTGTGAAAGTATCTGACATTGACACTGGCATCAGCCAGTCATGGCCTCACATCGGGCTGGAGGTGGATAGCATGCTATACGTTACGCGGCACTAAAAGTGCAGAGATGTGCTCTGTCCAGCAATAAAGTTGTTTCCTGCGCTTTTTCAGCTACCTTGTGCTTATGAATTGAGGCCCCTGTGGAATCTGAGGCCCTGTTCCCTCCTCCTGTAGGATACATTTCTGGAAGCCCTGTAATGATCCCGTGTGGGATTTACTGAGCACTTACTACTTGCCACAGTCTGGGCGAATGGCCTTAAGCGCGTTCTTTCGGTTAGCTGTCACAGCAACCCTATTATCCTCATCTGGCGGGTAACTGCGGCAGCTACTATGTGAAAAACAAACGTTTTCTTTTCCCAAACTCAGCTCTACTCTCTATAAGTATTCGCTTTTAACTATGAAAACAAATTTGGGGGGGGGGGGGCGGCGCCTTGGTGGCTCATTCGGTTAAGCGTCCGACTGTGGCTGACCTCATGATCTCGGGGTTCGTGGGTTCGAGCCCCGCATCGGGCTCTGTGCTGACAGCTCGGAGCCTGGAGCCTGCTTCGGATTCTGTGTCTCCCTCTCTCTCTGCCCCTCCCCCACTTGTGCTCTGTCTCTGCCTTCTTTCAGAGTAATAAATAACCATTAAAAATTAAAAAAAAAACAATTTTTTTTAAGTATCTCCCTTACATGGTACTTGATTCCCTTCTCTGAGAGGGGAAGTATTTAACTCACACTCCCTTTCACCGAATCTCTCTCCAGTAGAGAGAATTCCCATATACCCTATGCTCCGTTTCCCCTCTTAGTATCTAATATTAATATGGTAGACTTGTTACAATTAACGAGCCAATATAAATATATTATTATTAAGTAAAGTCCATGCTTTGTTCAGATTTTTTCACTTTTGCCCCAATGTCATTTTCCTCTTCTGGGATCCCATCCAAGTTAGCACATTCAGTTGTCATGTCTCTGTGGGTGCCTGTTGGCCATGGCAGTCTCTCAGAATTTCTTTGTTTTTGATGACCTTGGCAGTTTGAAGGAGATTGACAAGTATAGTTGACCCTTAAACAAATAAGTCATTCAGGTTTGAACTGTGCAGATCCACTTATCTATGGATTTTATTTTTTAGAGAAATATGGGACAGTCCTCTACATGTATCTTCTCTTCCTTATGGTTTTCTTTTCTTTCTTCCTCCCTCCCTTCTCCTCTCTTTCTTTCTCTCTTTCTCTTCTTTCTTTCTTTCTCTCTCTCTCTCTCTCTCTCTCTCTCTCCCTCTGTCTCCCTCCCTCCCCCGCTTCTTTCCTCCCTTTATTTTTAAAGTAAGCTCCAAGACCAACATGGGGCTTGAACTCATGACCCCAAGATCAAGAGTCTCATGCTCTACCGCCTGTTCCAGCCGGGTGCCCCTCTTCCTTATGGTTTTCTTAATAACATTGTCCAGCATAGAGCCCAACGTGAGGCTCAGTCTCACGAACTGTGAGATCATGACCTGAGCTGAAATTAAGAGTCGGACACTTAAACTGACTGAGCCATCCAGGCGCCCCACTATAATTTCTTTTTAAAATGTTTGGTAGAATAACCAGGAAACCCTATGAGCCTGGTGCTTGCTTTTTTTTTTTTTTTTTGGAAGATTATTCATTATTGATTAGATTTCTTTAATATATATAGAGTCATTCAAATATCTATTTCTCTGCATGTAACTTTCGGCAGTTTTGTTGAAAGCTGGACATTTTGTATTGTGTACTAGGAGCTGAAGGAGATAGACCTTTGCTGTGAGGCTATGTTAACTTGGCTAACATTAAGAGTTGAAATAAATACGGAGTTTATAAATTTCTGTGTAAAAGCTGCAAAATGCCAACCTGCAAAGATTTCCTATTATCAGTAAAGGGCTTCCTTTAGCCTGGCAGGCAAAGGCTTCCATGTTTTGTCTTCAACCTAACTTTTTCACTTTTTCTTCTAATAATAATGATGTTATTATGTATAGAGTACCTGCTATTTATAAGTGTTTAACACAAAAACACTCACTGCAAGGTACATATATGTATGTCCGTTTTACAGATGTGAACTCTAGCTGTAGAAAAGTAGAAGAAATTGCTGTGGTCACATAGATAATAAGTGCCTAAGCCAGGATTGGATCCCAGGTCTATCTGGTTCTGAATCTCATGCTTTTTCTCACTAGCTTTCGGTTGTTGTTGCTTTTATCAAGCCTTCTAGTTTACCTGGTCAAATTTGTCTGTTCATCATCCCCCAAACGTGCTAATAGCTCTTGCTGTTCCCGTTGGAATGCCTGAGCCACCTGTGTCGGTAATGGAATGGCCAACTAAAGTATTTTCAATAGTAAAGGCATAGTTACTTGACATAACAAAATTTGGAGGTGAGGGGTCCTAGAGTTGACAGAATGACTCTGCAGTATCACCAGTGACTCAGACTCATTCATCCCTGTATTCTACTACTTTCATTGTCTTGGTGATGCCACTCGTAATGTTCTTTAGAGGGCCGACTCGGCTTCCAGAATCATATCTTCCTAGAACAGCAATCCAAGCGAGCAAGAAAGGGAGTGGGGCAAATAGCAAGACAATATTTCCCAGAATTTGAGCAAAACTGTACCCTAAACTCATCCCTAGATCCACCAGCTGCAAAGACAGCAGGATTCCTGTAAGACATGACTTCTCTTTCAGAATGGGCACGTTGCTGTCCAAACAGAATCAGGGACCTAGAGGCAATGAGGAAGGGGAGAATGACTTTGGAGGCAAACCTCTGGGCTGCCAGACCGCCCATCCTTCAATGTCCAGATCAGGCACTCTTCCCTGCCCCAGATGATCTCCTCACTAACCCATGCAGCTCATCTCTTTTTCCACAGAATTCTCACATGTGTCGTCTTTCCAGGTGGTTAACTTTAAATTGTTAATTGTTCAATTGTTACACTGTCTGGTATTATGAGTTATCTTTTTAAGCCTGTATTCAAAAATATCTTACAAGTGTCTTGTGAATACAGGCTATGTGTTACGCATGGCTTTACCTCCAACACGTCTAGTAAATGGTAGACATATTAAACGTTTGCTCGGGTCACGGAATGGGGTCTGGTCAGTAGCATCACCTGATAGGCTACATCTGTACAGTTCCTTATTGCTCAGATATCTAGACTCCTCGTTTCTCTCCTCTCACATTCATCAAAGAAGGGATTTGCGAAAGTAAGTAGTTTTGAAAATGATGACTATATAGTATTGTTTTTGTAATACACGATGTGCAGAATGAGTAACCGTAGGCCTTGAAAATAGAGACCAGTCTTCTTAAGTCAAGAGAAGTCTCACCCATGAGCAAGGTAGTTTAAAAGATTATGGCTTTGCGATACGGCGTCTTACCCACTATTGTAAAAGACTTTAAAAAAAAAAAAAAAGAAGGAAGGCAAAAGCGTTTTCCATTTATCACTTTGATGGTGTTGTTTGGCGCATTGAGCTAATGATACCAGTTAAGAAGAAATATTGAGAATCCAGGAGACCACCTTGTTGGCTGAAGGGCTATATTTTGGGTCTAAACGTGCGATTGGGACTTTTCAAAATTCCAAGCACACTTGGATAAGATAGGCTGAGAGAACAGCAGGGTTATAGGCTGCTTCACAGTGTAGTCAGTGGGATGGAGGAGGAGAGAGGGAGGAAGGACGAGGGCACAGGATGGAGAATGGTGTTAAGATGCTGAGCCCAGTCCCAGGGTCTGAGTAATCTGCTTGGTGTTCATTTCTTGTGAGATCATCCAGGACGGTAACGGTTTTCACTTCCTTAAAATACGTCAGAATTTTATTCATCAGTCTTAAGGAGAAAAACTACTTATTGCTCCCATGTATTGGATACTGTACTGGGTAATGTATAAACATGATTCTTTTTTCTAATTCTTCTAACAGTCCCCGCCCCCAAATAAGTGTTATTATCACTGTTGTTCCAATGGAGAGCTTGATAGTGAAATTGCCCAAGATTACAAAGCAGTGACGGATCTGTGGTTCTTCCTCAGAGATTCTAAAACCTGAGCTCTTCCTACCATTTCTCCTAAGGCAGTTGTTCTCCACATTGGTTGCACTTAGAATCACCTAGAAGCTTTAAATGCTCTTAACACCAGGCCACGCCCCAGGTCAAGTTACAGGCATACGTCATTCTATTGCCCTCTGCTCTATTGTGCTTTCAAATACTGTTTAAGTTTATTTATTTATTTTGAGAGAGAGAGAGAGAGAGAGAGCGAGCATAAACAGGGGAAGAGCAGAAAGAGAGGGAGAAAGAGAATCCCAAGCAGGCTTCTCACTGTCAGTGCGGAGCCTGAGGAGAGGCTCGATCCCACAAACTGTGAAATCATGACCTGAGCCGGAACCAAGAGTCAGAGGCTTAACCAGCTGAACCACCCAGGTGCCCCAGCTACTGTGTTTTTTTTTTTATGAACTGAAAGTTTGTGCCAACACTGCATTGAGTGAGTCTATTGGCATTTGCTCACTTCACATCTCTGTGTCACCTTTTGGTAATTCTTGCAATGTTTCAAATTGTTTCATCTTGCAGTATTTCAAGTTATTATATTTGTTATGATGATCTGTGATCAGTAATCCTTGGTGTTGCTATTGTGTTCTGGGGCACCACAAAGCGGACCCATACGAGACAGCAAACGTAACTGATAAATGTTGTGTGTGTTCAGACTGCTTCACTGTTTCCTCCCTCTGTCTCCCTCCTTGGGCTTCCCTAGTCCCTGAGACACAACAGTCTTGAACTGAGGCCAGTTAATAACGCTACAATAGCCTCTAAGTATTCAAGTGAAAGGAAGTGTGGCAAGTTTCTTACTTTAAGTCAAAAGCTAGAAATGATTAAGCTCAGCGAGGAAGCCGTATTAAAAACTGGGATAGGCTGAAAGCCGGGCCTCTCGGCCCAGTTAGTCAAGTTGTGCACGAAGGGGGGAAGTTCTATGAAGGAAATTAAAAGTGCTACTCCAGTGAACACATAGACGATAAGAAAGCAAAAACAGCCTCATTGTTGATATGGAGATGGTTTTAGTGGTCTGGACAGAAGGTCAAACCAGCCACAACATTCCCTTAAGCCAAAGCCTTACTCCAGAGTAAGGCCCAAACTCTGTTCAGTTCTGTGAAAGCTGAGAGACGTGAGGAAGCTACTGCGGGAAAGTTTGAAGCCAGTGAACGTGAGGTTTAAGGAAAGAAGCCATCTTATCTCCATAACAAAGAAGCACCGATGTATCAGCTGCAAGTTCTCCAGAAGATCTAGGTAAGGTAGCTGATGACGGTGGCCACACGGAACAACAGATTTGTAATGTAGATGAAGCAGCCGCCTACTGGAAGAAGATGCCATGTGGGATTTTCATAACTGGAGAGGAGAAGTCAATGCCCGGCTTCAAAGCACAGGCTGACTCTCTTGTTAGGGGTAATGCAGCTGCTGACTCTAAGCTGAAGCCAGTCCACAGCAAAACTCCTAGGGCCCTTAAGAATTATGCTAGATCTACTCTGCCTGGGCTCTCTAAAGGGAACAATAAAGCCTGGATGACAGCAAATCTGTTTACCACATGGTTTGCTGAACATTTTAAGCCCCCTGTGGAGACCTACTGCTCAGGAAAAAAGATTCCTTTCAAAATATTACTGCTCATTGACCACGCACTTGTTCACCCGAGAGCTCAGATGGAGGTGGACGAGGGGATTAGTGTTGTTTTCATGCTGCTGACACGACACCCATTCTGCGGCCCGTGGATCAAGGAGTCATTTCAACTTTCAAGTCTTATTATTTTAGAAATCCGTTTCATAAGGCCATAGATGCCCTAGACAGTGATTCCTCTGCTGGGTCTGGACAGGGTCCATCGAAAACCTTGTGGAAAGGATCCACCATTCTAGATGCCTTTCAGAACGTTCATCATTTCTAGGAAGAGGTTAAGATCTCAACGTGAACAGGAGTTTGGAAGAAGTTGATTCCAACCCTCATGGATGACTTTGAGGGGTTGAGGATTTCAGTGAAGGAAGTAACCGTAGGTGTGATGGAAACAGCAAGAGAACTACAGTTAGAAGCAGAGTCTTGGGCCACCTGGGGGGCTCACTTGGTTAAGCGCCAGACTCTTGATCTTGGCTCAAGTCATGATCTCACGTTTTGTGAGATTGAGCCCTGCATCGGGCTCTGAGCTGACAGTGTGGAGCCTGCTTGGGAGTCTCTCTCTCTCTGCCCCACCCTCACTCACATGCACACACGCTCTCTCTCTCTCTCTCTCTGCCTCTCAAAATAAAAAATAAACATTAAAAAAGAAGGAACTAGAGTCTGAAGATGGGACTGAGTTGCTGTCATGGTAAAACTTGAAGGATGACAGTCGCTTGTCGTGAGCGAGCAAAGGAAGAGGTTTCCTGAGATGAAAGCTTCTCCTGGTGACGATGCCGTGAAGACTGTCGAAATGACAACAAAAGATTTAGAATGTTATGTAAACTTAGTTGAAAAAGAAGAGTTTGAGAAGACAGACTCCAGTTCTGAAAGAAGTTCTACTGTGGGTATAATGCTGTCAAACGGCATCACAAGCTACAGAGAAATCATTCATGACGAGTCGATCAATGAGGCCAATTTCATTGTTGTCTTCTTTTTATTTCTTTAAAAATTTTTTAGGATACATGTATGTATTTCTTTCATTATTTACTTATTTATTTAAAGTTCATTTATTTATTTTGGGAGAGACGGAGACAGCGCTCGCTAGTGGAGGAAGGGCAGAGAGAGAGGGAGAGAAAGACTCCCAAGCAGACTCCACGCGGTCGGCGCAGAGCCCGACATGGGGCTCGAACCCGTGAAACTGTGCGATCATGACCGAAGTGGAAACCAAGAGCTGGACGCTCAACCGACTGAGCCACCCATGCACCTCTCAACCCAATCTAAAGTTGTGCTATATGAGTTTCAATTTTTCTTAATAATTAAAGCGAGACCCATTGGAAACCTACATTCCTGACTCCATTATCCTCTCCCTCTGATTATGTGTATCGTTCCCTTGCAGGCTTTCATACTCTTACCGTGTGCTGCTTATGTACGTCTCTATTAAAGCATACAGGGTTTCAAACTTTGTATAAATGGCACCCATAGCACACAACTGTCTGCAACTTAACTGTTGGCTTGTGTTTTCAAGATTTATCCACGTGGATGCAAGTGGTTGTGCATATCCCACCATATATATCACAAATTACTCATCTACTCTGCTGGGGGTGGATATTGGAATCGTTTCTAATTGTTTGCCATTAAAAACAAGCCCACAAAGAGTGTTCCTGACTACCCATCTCCTGGTGCAAAAGTGCAGGGGTTCCTAGGAAATGCACTGAGAAGAGTGACTATTCTTGCCTTGAAAGGCAAGTGTACTCAACTTCACTAGATTTGTCCAAATTGCTCTTCTGTGAAGTTCTTCCTCACATCCTTGACAACCTGAGGTGTTGTGGCAATTTTAATTTTTGCTAAACCGACTATGTGAAATGGCTTAAATCACGTTACTGTGCATTTCTTCAATGGTTAGATGATTTCAGTAGTTTTCTCTGTTCCTTGTCTTTTCATATTTTTGCTTATTTTTCCCTTTGGCTCATTTGTCTTTTCTTTATTGATCTTCAGAGCGTTTTTATGCACATTCAACACTCACCTCTGAGCTGTTACGCACACTGCAAATCCCCTTTCCAGTCTGTTGCTTATCTGTTCCACGTATGGTGTTTTCTAATGAACAGAAGACTTTAACTTGGATGAGGTCAATACGTTGATCTTTTCTTTATGGCTGATAATTTTTAAAAACTTTTACAGAGTCCTCCCATACTCTGAGGTCATAAAGCTCTTTGCCTGTATCTTTTTCTAAAAATTTTAGAGTTTTCACATCTGGGTTTTTAATCCATGCAAGTATAATTTTGGGTTCTTTTCGTAGTAGGAGAGGCTAGGTTGTACTGCAGAAATAAACCCGAATTCCAGAGGTTTAACCCCAAATTTATGTCTCATTTATACTGTCGTCCACTGTGGGAGTGCAGGGTCTCTGCTCATCGTAGCCCCTGGGGGACCCAGGATGCTGGGGGCTTATCTAGACAGGGGCCTCTGGGATCCCTGAATAAAGGGGGTGAATGCGGTGAGTCTCATACTGGTGCTTAGGGCCGTGCTTGAAGGGACACGTGTGTCTTCTGATCACCTTTCCGTGCCCAAAGCGAGTCACATAACCATGTCTAGTTTCAGAGGGTTCGGGACGATGCAACTCCCTCCTGCGCCCAGAAGGAGAAGAAAACAGCTGTATTTAGTGAATGAAACGAATTTTTTTCTTGGGCTAATCAACTGTCTCAACGCTGTTTTTCGAAGAGTCCGTGATTTCCCATTGATGATGCCACGTTGGTCACATAACAGGCTCTCCCATGGCTGTGTGTTTCCCGCCGGCTTTCTCTTGGGCATCGCTGTTCTACTTGTTCGCTTCTGCTGCGATACCCCATTGACCACAATGCTTTAATCACAGCAGTTCTACACGGCTATGAGTGCGATATCTTGCAGCGAAAGACCCCTCACGTTGGCTATCGCCTTTACGGGTGTCTCCGCTAGTCCCGGTCCTTTGCTTCTCTTATGAATTTCTAATTCGGTTTGTCAAATTTGGTGAAATCCTCCCTAGGATTTGGCCTCGTGTTCCACAGCGAGCAGGCACTGGTACCAGAATAGGAACTTCGGTCTCCCCGGCTCCCATATGAAAAAGAGATAGAAATGTCAGCCTAGGAACTGGTGCCAGCACGTGAAGACAGAGGGATCGTCTTGCTTCCTCCCCGAGCTCCTTCAGGGCATTGGGTCTTATTTTTGTAGCTTCCACAGCTCCTAGCATGGGGCTTGCCCAGTGTAAACACCACCCAGTGAGCATTTGCTGAATTACACCAAATGTGAGTGTGGGAGACGAGAGGTCTAGGTGCACAGAGTGGAAAGGGGCTTGGAACATTCTTAATAGGTCTGGGTGTGTGTGTGTGTGTGTGTGTGTGTGTGTGTGTGTGTGTGAAAATACAGACTCTGCTTTCCACTATGAGATGGCTTGATCTCATCACTGGGTTTTGGGGGGTGGGGCGCAGAGGAACATGACCAAGTAGGGACAGGATTTTTCATCAGCATTCAGAGCCAGGCATTCTGGACGTGCAATCTACTTGCCACTTCTTCCTAAAGCACTGATCTCTGGTCATGAGTCACTTAGCCTCCAGGCACCAACTCATAGCTCATAAGAGTTAATCAGCCCTGCGGCTCGAGCAGTTTCTCCTTGGGGCAGATGGTCCGCACATGTGCTCGACAAATGCTGTTGTGGAATGGGCTGAGGGGAGATGGCAGGAATTCTAGCTCTCCGGTCCTTTTGGAAGTGTGGCTGGTTGGAAAGAAAGAAGGTCATGGAACGCATCAAAGATGCTTCCCCCGTCCCCTCGACTATTCCAGTGGGGTTTTCCCATTGCCAGCATTACTCTGTGACTCACAGCTCTGTTTCCGTCCCTGTTCTTTCGTAGCAGGAAAGGGAGATGCTGCGCTCTGGCTCGCGAGTTGGGCTTCTTATGACTCAGTCGGCCAGCCTGTTAGCATTGATTTGTTCCTCGTGGGCACTGGGTCGGGCAGCGGGCTCTGCAAGCCACGGAAGGGAGTGTAAAGTGTGCTCTTGGCTTTTTAGTTCGTATTAGGGAGGCCAGAGCCTCCGTCCAAGCACCGAGTACTTTTGTCACCTCCGAGCGAACAATGGGGCCTTGGTTATAGGCTAAGCCGGCGATGCGCACAGACTTTTCTATGCATCGCCCTTTTCTTGCATGTTAATAGCACTTTGTATAAGAAATGAAAAGGGGGCAACTTCATGTTAACTAGTGTTGCAAATAATTATATCGCAAAAGCATGATACCCCACACAATGAAATAACTGGAAGCATTCAGTTGAATGTGTTACCCCAAGAACAGTGGCCTCCGCATCCCCGGACATGTCCCATGGAGGCTGGCGGAAGTGAGCGTCTATCCATACGGGGAGGAAGATCCGCGTTAAATAGGAAATTGGATGAAATCACTCCCAGGATTCCTTCTGTATTCTGTGTTCCTGGGGCTGCTGTCACACACTGCAAACAGAGCGGCTCCAACAGTAGTTCTGGAGGCCAGAGGTCTGAGATCAAGGTGACCGCGGGGCCACCCTCCCCCTCTCCCAGGTTCAAGCACTGCCTTGGCTTGTGGCTGTGTAACTCCGGTCCGTACGTGGTGTTCCCCTGTGTGTCCGTCTCTGTGTCCAAATTTCCCCTTTTCATAAAGACACTGGTCACGTTGGTTAGGGTCCACCCTACTGTAACCTCATCTGAACTAATGACATCTGCAACCACCCTATTTGCAAATACAGGCATATTCTGAGGTTACAGGAGCTAGGATGTCAACATGAATTTTGGGGGGGGGGGCACGATTCAACCCGCAACAACGCCAATCAATCACCCTGTGATTCAACCAGATTCAAGAGCTATGAAAGCCTAATTACGATTAATAGCCACGTGCAGTATTCCTTAGCCCTTTTTAGCTGTTGCTCATCGAACCCTGGCATTCCCCACGTCTGAGCTTAGAAGGAACACGTCTTCGTGTTAACCCCAAATTTCAGATCCTTCAAACTTTCCTGAGTTTAGCTCCATGGAGGACTACTGCCTACCGACTGTGTTTTCCTCTAACTAGAGATTCTTAGACTTGATTGTACTTAATAGAAGGAGAATCTGGGCTTCGGATCAGCAGTTAATTTGATTTTCTCAATAATCCCTCTGCTGTCCCCTTGCCTCTGCGTTTGCCGGTCTGACATTCTAGCACTTTTTCCAATCTGAAGGGAGGATTCTTCCCCATCAACGTCAGCTGCTCGCCCTCTGAACCTTGAGTGTGTGTGTGGATGGTCCCCCTCCGTCCATCTTATACCCAAGATTTTAAAACAAAATCGCACACGATTCAGCAACCCCAGAGCATCACTTAATCAGAACCTAATGAAACTTTGCAACAAAAATGTGATAAATGAGTCTATCATAGGAGGACAAAGGCAAAACGATTCATTAGGAAAAGGTTGTGCCCACGGGGTTTCTGTGGTGATAGAGGGAATGTTCTTCTTGCAATGTTGAAAGGAAAATAAACAAGACATAAATGTATACACATTCAGTACAATTTTCAACTGTGGGGGAAAAAACAGAAAAAGCCGGAGGAGTGGGTTAAGGCCACATGTTAATGGTAGTTATTGACAGATCGTAGAGTAAGGCCATTTTAATTTTTTCTTTATATCTGCCAGGATTTTCCAAATGTCTTTCAGACAGCCTGTTTCTTTCATCCTGTATCATTCTTTTGTTAGTTGGGGCACGAGAATATGAACTCCTGCTCCCGGAAGGCTGTGCTGTGAGTCACATAAGCTCTTGGACTCAGTCCTCTGCCAGTTGAAGACATTTGCTCGGTATTGGTTGACTAACTGTGAAGAAAGATGCTTTGGGCTGTGGAGTTTTGTAGGGGAAATAGTGTCGAGGGGCCATTTTTTCCCCCTCGTTTCATGTCCCATGACATT
This sequence comes from Lynx rufus, assembly GCF_022079265.1. NCBI lineage: Eukaryota > Metazoa > Chordata > Mammalia > Carnivora > Felidae > Lynx > Lynx rufus. The sequence continues at coordinate 131,617,525 of NW_025814878.1, forward strand.
TCCAGTGCGGGTCATATGCCGCAGTCATGATGCAGTTGTGCCCAGGAGCTCACGTTTGGATGACAAAGGGAGTTTAGGCTGAAGACTGGGAATTATCCCAGAAGCTGCTAGCGATGGAAGCCAGTTGCGGAAGTTGCTGTCTTCTAAATTATCCTGATAAAAGAGACTTTTTGCTGGGTTTCGTTGCTGGAAATCAGCGAGCTGGGGGAACGTGAATGGAAAGATTTGAAGAATAAGCCTAGACGCCTGGCTTACTGGATCTCTCAATCTATATAGAGCTGTGTGATAGCCAAGGCCTAGATCAGAATATTCTTTTTTTTAATGTTTGTTTATTTATTTATTTAGAGAAAAATCGTGAGCAGGGGAGGGGCAGGGAGGGAGAGAGGGAGAGAGAGAACCCAAAGCAGGCTCCGTGCTGTCCGCACGGAGCCCGACATGGGACTGGATCCCACGAACCGTGAGACCATGACCTGAGCCGAAACCAAGAGCTGGACGCTCAGTTGACTGAGCCACCCAGGTGCCTCCAGAATACATATTTTCCTTTCAAATTCCAGAGTGAAAGCACAAGTCAGTGCGTTTCCTCAACCCACCGCAAATCTCCACAGCAACGGAAAATGCCGGGCCTCACAGGTATGAACGGTGAGGAGCCATTGACAGCTGTGAGAAACACTACCCAGCTGCCACGACTTTTCTCAGAAAAACCTGCTGTTCTTGTACCAGTGTTTGGAGCACGAGCGAAATGGAAAAATCCTCGTATTAAGATCCCGGTGCTATGACCCGAACCGAGGACTCCAGGCGACTTTCCAGGTGAGGGTGGGTGCCCAGCCCGTAGCTCTCTGGTGGTTAAGTCCTCAGGGCAGCGCTGAGAGAATCACTCGGGTGTTGGCATTCACGGTCACGGGCACGTAGCCACGCTTCCTGCTCGACGCGGGGCTTCCTTTCACACGGCGTAAAATTAAGGACCACGGACACCTACTTCCCTACATTTGAGGGATGTGCTTCCAGCAGAAAATTGGTGTCTTCTTTTTGCTCCAAGAAGGACTCATCTGTAGAATTTCAAGGCTCTTTTAACTCTTTGTCCCAAACAAGAGACGGATCCCACTGTGACTCCACAGGAGACCAGTGAAAGCCCAGAGCAGAGGAGGTGATGTGCACCTTGGAATGGGGGCTCTCTGAGTCCCACGTTCTGCACTTTGCTGAGATTTGACTCCCCCAAAAAACCTCTTTTCTTTTGCAGGAAATCCTCCATATCTTTCTTCAGACTGACCTGAAAATGTAAGACGAGTGGAGGAGTCCACACCAGCCCCGCACGTGCCGTTTAGACACGGCGTCTCCTGTGCTGTCCTCCCCTTTGGTGGGTGCCCCCATTTGTCACCCCGTTGGACTCCTCCTGCCACCACGTGGCCGTCAGCTCCACGCCCAGATCTGCCTTTTGTGCTCTTTTGACAGTGAAACTGTCATGCTCTCTGCAAAGCCGGAGTTGAAGACGCAATCTGTAACAGTTCGTCAAAACTCGTTTTCTTAGGCTATTGGTTGTATTTTAATACGAAAAGATTTACTCACTTATTTGTTCTCTGGGATTCGTTTTAAAAATATTCTTTTGTTTTTTATTTATGTAGTTATGTACTCATGTAAGTATGTATTTATTTGAGAAAGAGAGAGAGAGAGAGCACGAGCAGGGGAGAAGGGCAGAGGGAGAGAGAAAATTCCAAGCGGGATCATGAGCTGAGCCGAGATCAAGAGTCAGACACGAGACCGACTGAGCCACCCAGGGGCCCCTCCCTGGGATTCTGGTATCTCGTTCTCTCGGCGCCTAAGTGAGGCCTGGCGAGCAAAGCAGGTGAAGCAGGTGTCTTGGGAAGGTGCCTCCCGGGTCTTGGGTGACGTCTTTATCGTTTAGGGTGGATTCCCATCCCGTCCTTCCCTTCCCCTCCGTTCCTCTCCCAGACAGGAATGGTGGAGATTCATAGGCCTTCCCTCTTCCCTGCTTCACTCTCCTTCTTCCTTTCTTCCAAGGAATAAGCACCTTCTTAGGCTCCATGGGTCCCCTAGGGTGGAGGGAAGGAGTCTCTGTAAGTAGAGTTATTCCCATCCTGTCTCACACCCTCACTCGAATGTTCCCACGATACACGTTTTATTTCAAGGACTCTCCCTCTCCGCGTCCGCCACAGACCTTTCCCAGAGCTGGTGCCGTGGGTGGTCTCCTTCACCAAATGCTTTGGGGGTGGCTGGGAAGCCTTTGCAGGGTGGCCGTCCAATCTTGTCACTGAAGACGGTGCCCTGCTGACTGTGGCTCCCGCTGTTGTGTGAGAGATGCGAAGCGGGGTTTATTTTATTTTATTTTATTTTATTTTAATTTCCTTCTTTCTTAAAAACCGACAATTTTCTCCAACTCGCCCGAGATTTAATTTGAACTCCCTGATCCTTTACATGTTTTGACATTTTAGAAATCAAAACGTCAGTGAGATGATCTCCTAGCAGAGTCTGAGCAGATATGACACAGACTTTACCCAAACAGTGATTACTCCTGCCTGTCTGTTCTCTGTTGACGGTGAGGGGTTGGAAGACAGGTTCAGCCTTGAGACAGGGTGGGGGAGGAATCAGAACCCAGTTCCTGTCTGGCTGTGTTCAGAGGAAGCCGTCTGCTTTCTTTGCCTCAGTCTCTCTGTATAATAATCATAGAAGTCCCTTTCTTTTTAAAAAAAATTTTTTTTAATGTTTTTCTTTATTTTTGAAGGAGAGAGAGAGAGACAGAGCATGAGCGGGGGAGGAGCAGAGAGAGAGGAAGACACAGAATTCGAAGCAGGCTCCGGGCTCTGAGCTGTCAGCGCTGAGCCCGATGCGGTGCTCGAACTCACAAACTGTGAGATCGTGACCTGAGCCGACGTCCAACACTTCACCGACTGAGCCACCCGGGCGCCCCATAAAAGTCCCTTTCTTAGTGTATGTTTGCTCCATGCCCATTTGTCACAGAACACCAAGTCTTGTCCTTTTGTGATGTTTATTATTTTGTTTTATTTTATTTCATTATTTTACTTTGTCATGACAAATGCCCTCCTTAATCTCCATCACCTACTTCACCCACACCCCCTCTGGTAACCACCAATTTGTTCTCTACAGTTAAGAGTCTGTTTCTTGGTTTGTCTCTCTGTCTCTCTCTTTCCACCCCCCCCTTGCTTATTTGTTTTGCTTCTTAAATTCCATATATGAGTGAAATAATATGGTCTTCATCTTTCTCTGACTGGCTTATTTCACTTAGCATTATATTCCAGCTCTGTGCGTGTTGTTGCAAATGGCTAGATTGCATTCTTTTTTATGGCTGAGTAATATTCCATTGTATATAGATACTACATCCTTTTTTAAGTTTATTTTTGAGAGAGAGAGAGAGAGAGCACGCATGTGTGTGAGTGGGGGAGGGGCAGGGAGAGAGGAAGAGAGAGAATCCCAAGCAGGCTTCCTGGGGTCAGCACAGAACCCAGCTCGAGGCCCCATCCCATGAGCTGCGACATCGTGACCTGAGCCGAAATCAAGAGTCAGATGCTTAACCGATTGAGCCACCCAGGCATCCCTCCATCTTTAACTTTTTGAGGAATATCCACTCTGTTTTCCACAGGGGGCTGCACCAGTTTGCATTCCCACCGACGGTGCATGGGGTTTCCTTTTTCTCTGCAGTCTCGCCAACACCTGTTATTTCTTGTGTTGATTTTAGCCGTTCTGACAGGCGTGAGATGATATCTCATTGTAGTTTTGACTGCATTGCCCTGATGGTTAGTGACGTTGAGCAACTTTTCATGTGTGTGTTGGCCATCTGGATGTCTTCTTTGAAGAAATGTCTGTTCATGTCTTCTGCCCATTTTTCAATGGTGTCATTCGATTTTTGGGTGTGGAGCTGTATCAGTTCTTTGTATGTTTCCGATACTCACCCTTTATCAAATTTATCACTTGAAAATATCTCCTCCCATTCAGTAGATTGTCTTTTAATTGTGTTGATTGTTTCCTTCGCTGTTCAGACACTTTTTATCTTGATGGAGTCCCAATAGTTTATCTTTGTTTTTGTTTCCTTTGCCTCAGGAGACATATCTAGAAAAATGCTGCTATGGCTGATGTCTGAGACGTTACCGCCTGGGCTCTCTTCTAGGGTTTTTAATGGTTTCGGGTCTCACATTTAGGTCTTTAATGCATTTTGAATTTATTCTTGTGTATCGTGTAAGAAAGTGGTGCAGTTTCACTCTTTTGCACGTAGCTGTCCACCTCTCCCAACACCATTTGTTGAGGAGACTGTTTTTTTTACCCATTGGATATTCTTTCCTGCTTTGTCGAAGATTAATTGACCATATAATTACGGGTTATTTCTGGGCTTTCTGTTCTATACCATTGATCTATGTGTCTCTTTTTAGGCCAGTACCATACTGTTTTAATTACTTCCAATTTGTAATATAACTTGAAATCTGGGATCGTGATACCTCTAGTTTTGTTTTTCTTTTTCAAGATTGCTTTGGCTACTGGAGGTCTTTTGTGGTTCCATGCAAATTTTAGGACTGTTCAATTTCTGTGAAAAACGCTGTTGGTGTTTTGATAGAGACTGCATTAAATCTGTACATTATTTTGGACGGTATAGATAGTTGAACAATATTTGTTCTCCCAATCTACGAGCACAGAATACCCTTCCATTTCTTTGTATTGCATTGAATTTCTTTCATCAGCGCTATAGTTTTCAGAGTACAGGTCTGTTACCTCTGGTTAAGTTTATTCCTAGATAGTTTGTTGTTCTTGGTGCAACCGTAAACGGGATTGTTTTCTTAATTTCACATTCTGCCAGTTCATTATTAGTGGATAGGAACATAACAGATTTCTGTACGTTGATTTTGTATCCTGGGACCTCACTGAATTCATTCATCAGTTCTAGCAGTTTTTTGGGGAGTCTCTCAGGTTTTCTATACGTAGTATCATGTCACCTGCAAATAGCGAACGCTTGACTTCTTCCTTGCTGATTTCGGTGCCTTTTATTTCTTTCTGTTGGCTGCTTGCTGTGGCTAAGACTTCCAATACTATGTTGGACAAAAGTGGCAAGAGTGGACATCCTGGTCTTTTTCTTGATCTTAAGGGAAACGCTCTCAGTTTTTCACCTTTGAGGCTGGTGTTGGCTATGGGTATTTTACATAACGCCTTTATTACATGGAGGTGTGTTCTCTCTAGACCTACTTTGCAGAGGTTTTTTTTTTTTTTTTTTTAGTCATGAATGGATATTGTACTTTGTCAAATGCTTTTCTGCATCTATCAAAATGATCATATGGTTTTATTCTTTCTCTTATTGATGTGACGTATCACGTTGATTATTTTGCAAATACTGAACCACCCTTTCATCCCAGGAATAAATCCCACTTGATTGTGGCGTGTATTATTTTTTAAATACAATTGTTGCATTCAGTTGGCTAATATTTTGTTGAGGATTTTTTAAATCTATATTCATGAACGATATTGGCCTGTAGTTCTCTTTTTTGTTGGTGTCTTTATCTGGTTTTGGTATCAGGGTGATCTCTGGCCTCAAATGAACTTGGAAGTTTTCCTTCCTCTGGTGTTTAAGAATGGGTGTTAGGGGCGCCTGGGGTGCTCAGTCGGTGAAGCGTCCGACTTCGGCTCAGGTCATGATCGCACGGTCTGTGAGTTCGAGCCCTGTGTCGGGCTCTGTGCTGACCGCTCAGAGCCTGGAGCCTGCTCCGGATTCTGTGTCTCCCCTTCTCTCTGCCCCTCTCCTGTTCATGCTCTGTCTCTGTTTCTCAACAATAAACAAACATTTAAAAAATTTTAAAAGAACACGTGCTAACTCTTCTTTAAATGTTTGGTCGAATTTGCCTGTGAAGCCATCTGGTCCTGAATTTCTGTTTTTTGGGGAGGTTTTTGATTACTGATTCAGTTTCACTGCTGGTTAGCAAGTTCTTTCTTGCCCTCTGAAACATCTCTCTGAGATAAAGGCAAAGTCTAGAGAGTCAGTAAAGAAAATTAGGGGTGCTGATAACTTTCTCTGCCTTGATTCAGAGGCCCTTAATTTCCCATCATCGTCAGAAATTGTTTTGAGGCACTTGTCTGCAGCGGGCTCTGAGCTACCTGTCCCCCTCATTTCTCCTGCACAATGTGCCACTGGGCTTTGGGAAAGCCTTTTCTGGGTTTTTCTTTCTCCGCTTGTAAAATGGGCACGTGGATCTTTACCTGCCCTACCGCATAAAGCTGTTATTAGGTTACCTGGAATGCGCTCCAGTGCTCTGAGCTTCTTACAAAAAAATTTTTTTTTCCCTGTTTTCCTGTCGTACAAATTCTTGTGGGCTTGATACAAAAAAAAAAAAAATGCATTCCCTCAGACATTTGTATTCAGTATTACTGAGCCCTTTGAAGCAGCCGTCAGCCTCACATAGCATGCGAAGATGCTTCTGGTGGCGTGCAAAATACCACCTTGGAAGCCAGAGAAATAAATGTCGGCATCAAGGGCATTGTCGTTGTTGTTTTTTTTTTTTTTTTTTTTTTTTTTTTTTTTTTTTTTTTTCAACGTTTATTTATTTTTGGGACAGAGAGAGACAGAGCATGAACGGGGGAGGGGCAGAGAGAGAGGGAGACACAGAATCGGAAGCAGGCTCCAGGCTCCGAGCCATCAGCCCAGAGCCCGACGCGGGGCTCGAACTCACGGACCGCGAGATCGTGACCTGGCTGAAGTCGGACGCTTAACCGACTGCGCCACCCAGGCGCCCCTGTCGTTGTTTTTAAGGAGAGAAAAATCTGTCCGTCGCGTGCTGCAAATAAACACCAGTAAGGTGACAATTTGTCACAAGAGGATCGATCACATTTAGTTACAGTAACCTGTACGGGGAGTCAAGATCCACATGCTTAGGGCTGCGGCTCAGCATTTGGAACCCTGGAGGAGAAGTCAGGGTCTACGGACGTGATCGTGACAGTATTTACAGAGTAAAGGCAAGGCAAGACATGCTAGGGGTGTGTGTGTGTGTGTGTGTGCGCGTGTGTGTGTGATTTTTTTCTTTAGTCTTCCCAAGGAATAACGAATTGACTAATAAACCTATTACGCAACCAATCCGAATGAATACATACCTCCTGATACAAATTAGCAACAATAGTTGTTTGCCTGTGTCTAGACCTTTACAGGTTACAAAGTATCTCAGTGTTTCTGCCGACAATTGAGTACACAATAGCCTAGCGGTCCTCACTCAGCCTTAGATACTCCAGAAGTGCTCTTGGTCTCTCTCTCTGTTTTTTGTTTTTTGTTTTTTTTTATTTTTTAAAATTTACATCCAAATTAGTTAGCATAGAGTGCAACCATGATTTCAGGAGTAGATTCCTTAGTGCCCCTGACACCTTTAGCCCACCCCCCCTCCCACAACCCCTCCAGTAACCCTGTTTGTCCTCCATATTTAAGAGTCTCTTCTGTTTTGTCCCCCTCCCTGTTTTTATATTATTTTTGTTTCCCTTCCCTTATGTTCATCTGTTTTGTCTCTTAAAGTCCTCATATGAGTGAAGTCATATGATATTTGTCTTTCTCTAATTTCACTTAGCATAATACCCTCCAGTTCCATCCACGTAGTTGCAAATGGCAAGATTTCATTCTTTTTACTTGCCGAGTAATACTCCATTGTATATATAAACCACATCTTCTTTATCCATTCACCCATCGATGGACATTTGGGCTACTTCCATACTTTGGCTATTGTGGATAGTGCTGCTATAAACATGGGGGTGCGTGTGTCCCTTCGAAACAGCACACCTGTATCCTTTGGATAAATGCCTAGTAGTGCCATTGCTGGGTCGTAGGGTAGTTCTATTTTTAGTTTTTTGAGGAAGCTCCATACTGTTTTCCATGGTGGCTGCACCAGCTTGCATTCCCATGGTCTCTATCTCTGTTGACTCAAACCTTTCCAGAAGAATATTGGACTAGCTTTCAAAGTTCCCAGTTGTCTCATGATTGTAGAGCCTGCATTTCTGACAACTCAGTTCAGAATTAAACCCGGCTGCTGTATCTCTCTTCCGACACAGGATGTGGAAAGCTATCTGGCTGCAGGCAGGACCTTGCACTTGCCCATGTGTGTGGGCCCTGAGTATATACCGAGTTTCCAGCTAGCGATGAGGCGCCCCTCTGTGGACGTGTTCAAAGACAGGTATGCCATCCGCTTAGAGGTGATTACAGACAGGTATGAAAGATTGTCCTAGAGAACTATTCTATTATACAGCTTGACTGGTTGCCCATCAACCTGTTCTCTTCCTAGGTGTCAAACCAAGTACCCTTCCCAACCTCCCTCGAGGCTTTCAACTTCTTTTTTATGAAGTCATTGAGATTTCTGGGTTTATTTGTTTTAGCAGCTAGCAGTTATTACCTTGCCTAGTATGATAACCTTTAAGGTTCCATCTAATCCTGAGATTCTTGGATTCTAAATCTTTTTTTTTTTTTTTCAACGTTTATTTATTTTTGGGACAGAGAGAGACAGAGCATGAATGGGGGAGGGGCAGAGAGAGGGAGACACAGAGTCGGAAACAGGCTCCAGGCTCTGAGCCATCAGCCCAGAGCCCGACGTGGGGCTCGAACTCACGGACCGCGAGATCGTGACCTGGCTGAAGTCGGACGCTTAACCGACTGCGCCACCCGGGCGCCCCATTGGATTCTAAATCTTGAGAGACAGCACTGTGTTATGATTACCTGTCCCTCTCTCACCATTTACAATTGATCCTTCCTGTGTTTTCTCTCCTGGTTTTCCACAGGATTTCCATTCCTTTTTTTTTTTTTTTAGTTTGTTTATTTATTTTGAGAGAGACAGAGACAGCGCAAGTGGGAGAGGGGCAGAGAGAGAGGGAGAGAGAGAAAATCCCAAGCAGGCTCCGTGCTGCCAGCACAGAGCCCAATGTGGGGCTCGAACTCACAAAACTGTGAGATCATGACCTGAGCCGAAACCAAGAGTCACATGCTTAACCGACTGAGCCACCCAGGCGGCCCCTCTGTTACTTTTGATCCTTATTGGGCTTTGGATTCACTCATGGGCAGGGAACTGGCTAGGGTTAGCAACTGGGCTCAAAAGCAAGCATGCTTCCTGGACACATTCAGCCTGCTGCTGGGTAGCTGAGTACATGAGGCAAAGCCACGCATGGAAACAAGGGTGACACAGCCCCAGGATGCGGTAATGACAGATGACATTGGACCTGATGTGAAGATGGGGCAAGGGTGGTGGAATCAGTGGGACCACGGTGCCTGCCACGGGAGACACCTGCAGACGCCCGCTGGCCTCCGCTTTCCCGAACAACATCACTGAAGCGGAGTTCTAGGGGCGCCTGGGGGGCTCAGTCGGTTGAGCGGCCGACTTCGGCTCGGGTCATGATCTCGCAGTCAGTGAGTTCGAGCCCCGCGTCAGGCTCTGTGCTGACAGCTCGGAGCCTGGAGCCTGCTTCGGATTCTGTGTCTTCTGTGTCTCCCTCTCTCTCTGCCCCCCCCCCCCCCCGCCCACTCACACTCTGTGTCTCTCTCTTTCTCTCAAAAATAAGTAGCCATTTAAAAAGTTTTTTTGAAGCAGAGTTCTAGTTCCCTACACATCCACTTGCTGAGAAGCCAAGTAAGCAAGCAAGCAAGCGCTAAATGACTCTAACGTTCCCTCCGGCGTTTCCAAGTGGGTCCCTAATACCTTGTACAATCGTTAACTAATTAATAGAAGTGGAAGGTTCAGAGCTTGGGAGAAGGACTTAATGAAAATTGTTTTGAATGGTAACTAATTATTGATAAGCCAAGGGAATCAGATCTAATTAGCATGAACCTCTTCCTGAGAAATCGGGTGTTGGGGTTTAGAACCAGTTGGAGGAGGGCTAGCTTTCCAAGGGAAAATCATCTCAAAGTGCGTTTTAATGAAAATTTCTGTTTTTGTTTTGCAGCCTTTAAAAAAATCATCATCATCATCATCATCATCAGATTTAGAATCTGAATGAAGGTGAGCATTCTGGATTGAGAGATGGAAACCCTTGACCAACACCCCGATTCTTATTTTTAATGTATAGAATAGAGTATGATGAATAAGCCTGCTCAGCCTTTCATCCAGGGTGGTGTGTGTGTGTGTGTGTGTGTGTGTGTGTGTGTGAGGGAGAGGGAGGGAGGGAGAGATTTTATTTAAGACTTAGATACAATCATTTTTAATCACGTAATATTTGTCAATTACCCAATCAACACGTGATCATGTTCTAATACACAAATATGAATAGTGGAGTACTTTATTTAAAAGTGTGCATTGTTGGGGCGCCTCGGTGGCTCAGTCAGTTAAGCGGCCGACTTTGGCTCAGGTCATGATCTCACAGTCCGTGAGTTCGAGCCCCGGGTCAGGTTCTCTGCTGTCAGCTCAGAGCCTAGAGACTTCTTTGGATTCTGTGTCTCCCTCTCTTTCTGCCTCTCTCTCTCTCTCTCTCTCTCAAAAAGAAAGAAACATTAAAAAAAAACTTTTAAGTGTGCATTGTTTGAGGGGTGTCTGGATGGCTCGGTTGGTTAAGCGTTTGACTCTTGGTTTTGGCTCAGGTCTCACGGTTTGTGAGTTTGAACCCCGTGTCGGGCTCTGGGCTGACCGTGTGGAACCTGCTTGGGATTCTGTCTCTGTCCCTCTCTGCCCCTCCCTGGCTCTCTCTTGCTCCCTCTCAAAATAAATAAATAAACTGAAGCACCTGGGTGGCTCAGTCGGTTAAACACCGACTTCAGCTCAGGTCATGATCTCGCGGTTTGTGAGTTCCAGCCCCACGTCGGGCTCTGTGCTGACGGCTCAGAGCCTGGAGCCTGCTTTGGATTCTGGGTCTCTCTCTCTCTCTCTGTCCCTCCCCCACTCAGGCTCTGTCTCTCTCTGTCTCTCAAAAATGAATAAACGCTAAAAAATGTTTTTAAATAAATAAACTTAAAAAAAAAGTCTGCATTGTTCGAAAATATTTATTCACCTGAAGCTTTTTAATAAAGTGCTTCCCATGTGGAATTCGATTATTTTATTTAGCCCTGAAGGTGAGGCAATTACTGGACTGTGACATATAGTATTTGAAGGTTTTTTCTCCCTCTTCGTTTACTTTCTGATGTTGCATAAGCTACTCACAAATATCAGTTGCTGTTGACATCCAAACCAACAAATATATTTAGCACAACACAGCAGAGGCTGAAGCTTTTAATTAACCTTCAGGGACTGTTCTGAGATCATAGGTGTAAAAAGAAAAAAAAATTAGAGGCAGGAAGTTCCCCGAGAAAGGTAACACATCCATTTTCTCCTGACTTTGGGGCGTGTCACCACAGGGCAGGGCGACCTCTGACCCACGAATGTAAGGCAGTAGATGACCATGGGAAAAAAAAACCCATGCAATGACCCTGCCCTGCTAAAAAGAACAGTAACATCCCCAAACTGTGTCAGCGTGATTAGTTTAGAATTCAAAAACCCACAAGCCCCCCGCAAAGTTATGAGTTGTGCCACGTTCCCTCCTTCTTTCTGACACCTTCTCTTCCCTCGGGGTCCCTTCCTCCCCTGCCCCAGGACCTGGTGCCCCCTTGCTGCTCCCTCCCTTCCCGGGATGTGAAGAGGGCGCCCCGCCCTTGCAGGCAGCCCATAACCCCTCCTCCTCCCTCCCTCCCCTCCCCGGGCCCAGGCCCACCTGTTGGCCCACCCGTCCCTTGCACACCATCTAGACTCCTCTGCCTGCCTGTGTCAGATGCAAAACAAACCGCAAGGTAGGTTGAATGTGGAAAGCTTAATATAAAGATGTATTAACTACAACAGGGGAGGAAGTCGCACGGAGGTAAAGAAACCCCTGCAAAACACCATAAGGCTAGTGGAGAGCACCGGTGGAAGAGCCGGGAAGGGGACCCCTCTCTTAGGCTGCGCTTCTGACGGCGCTGGAGAGGGTGCAGTCGCAACCTTCTGGGTGGGCAAGAAGGAGACACCCGTCCGCGGTGGAGGTGGGTGGAGGTCGGCAGGAGAGCTCACAGAAGGCAGAGGGGCGTCAGAAGCCTGCTCTCCAGCCGGGCAGTGCAAGGATTGGGGTGCTGGGTGCTACATCAGGAGCTCTGTGGCCAAGTGGTCACCATGGGCAACCAAGGGGCTGGGGCTGGGTGGAGGCTGCTGGGTGTAGGACTGGGGCCAGCCACTGGGAGCCAGGCGGCCCCAGAGGAGACGAGACAGCAGCAGACGAGGAACCACAAAGAGAAGCTCCTTCCTCCTGCTGGACCCAGAGCTCTGTGCTGACACAGCTTGCATTTGCTGCGAACGAGAGCTGCTTACAGCTCCTTTATCACCGAGCAGTTGAAGAAGCGAGGCGTTGAGGCTGAGAGCAACAGATCAACAGCCGGCCCCTGACCTTGACTGCTCCCCAGTCTGGCTTACGCGGCTTTACGAATTCTATTTCCCAGCACACACCCTCCAACTTTTCAGTTTGGCTGCTTAATCGTCTCTGTCCAAGTGCTGATCTTTCTGGCCTAGGGGGAGTGTTCTTCCTTCTCTCTTCTGACCAAACTCTACCCATTCTGTAGGTCTGGCTCAAGACCCCGCCAGGCAGCCATGAACCGTCTCCTAACTATTCTGTTGTAGGTCAGTTCTGCCACATCTGATTCTTGTCATTTCCTGATTACCTCCCCAGTAAGACTGTAAGCTCTTTGAGAATAAGGACATTGTCTCTCTGGCCCCATTTTCTTTTCTTTTCTTTTTTTTTTTTTAATGTTTTATTTATTTTTGACAGAGAGAGAGAGACAGAGCATGAGCGGGGAGGGTCAGAGAGAGAGGGAGACACAGAATCCGAAGCAGGCTCCAGGCTCTGAGCCATCAGCACAGAGCCCGATGCGGGGCTCGAACTCACAGACTGCGAGATCATGACCTGAGCCGAAGTCGGATGCTCAACCGACTGAGCCACCCAGGAGCCCCTCTGGCCCCATTTTCTATGGCGCCTGAAATAATGCCTTGTCCTCATAGACCCCTAATTGATATTATGCTGTGATTGATTGATGACCTGGAAATTTCAGGGTTGGGGATCTAGTCAGGGAATGCTTGGAGGTCTCTGGAAAAAAATTCAGTGTCCACTCCTTTCTGTCCTCATCCCCAAGACCCAGTCTGAGTGCTTATAAGAGATTGAGAGCCTTCTTGACATGCAGCCTTACTTCTTTTCTTCCTGGTATTAGGAAATACCTTCATGGCAACCCACCCAGCTGCTAACAGCATGTAACTTCCTCGGTAATTCCGTGTACCGAGGGAAGGAGATGTAATGAGGTCACATTACAATGAAAATGATTTTTCATACTTTGACCTGAGTCTGGTTGCGAAAGAATGTCTTCCTCTCTTTATCGCTTTTAAGAAACAGAGTTGCTTTCATAATAGAGACTTATTTCTCAAGATGAAATACTAGAGATCATAAAGAGGTGGACAAAGAGAATGACCCGAGTGCTTTATAAGGGACACTTCATTGGATCGATGCTGTTTTGTCTTACTACTTTGTGTTTTCCCAAATGGCCAGTAAGTGATTCTCGAATCACTGTGATCTTAGCCTCAATAGCCAGGGCTAGGCTGTATCAAAAGCTTTGGCCTGTGCAATGAGTCACTTGTTGTTTACCAAGCAAGACTCTTCTATCACTTTCCTTTTATATCCGAGCGCCATCTTCCCTGACTACCTCCTCCTACCATTAGACTGAGCTGATTTTCCTCTTTTATATTTTCTTAGCATTAAAAAAAGAGAGAGAGAATACACATCGCTACGTATGGTAATTGTTAGTTAATCCCTTGTCATTCTGGAATGTGCTCTCTTTAGCTACGTATCCCCAGGATGTAAACCAGTGACTTGCACATAGGAAGTGCTCAATAAATATGACTTGAATGAACGGATGGTTGGTTGAATGATGAAGCAGTCTTGCTGCTTTGGGTGGCAAACATCAGTCACCCAATTTGCCCTCTTTTAACCAGACAAGAACATTTTTCAGCTCGTGTAGTCAGGAAGATCAAAGGGTACGGCTTCTGGCTTCAGGTAGGAGTGGACCCAGGGATTCAAATTCTGTCATCAGGACTCTTTCCTTCTTTCAGTATGGTTTCTGCTGACACCCAAATTTACCTCATTCTCAGTGAAGATCTCTCCATACGGCCTGCCTAAATAAATAACAAACACGTAAACAAATCCACTGAAGGTTCTAGCTCAGGGTTTCTCACTGTGGAGGTATTGACAGTTTGGAACTGGTAATCCTTTGTCATGTGGGACTCTCCCATGCATTGCGGGACAGTTACCACCTCTAGCTTCCAGCCGTCAAATGACACGAGGGATTCCATAAAATGTGACCTATTAAATATGTCCCCCCTTTCCCACTTTCAAATACTCCTTAGAGAGATAATAGAGCCTCTGGTTGAGATTCCAAAGAAGATGGCTTGACTCCCTGTCACCTGTTTTCCATATTAGTTCTTGAGAAGGATTCTGATTGGCTCTGCTTAGGTTGTGTTTCTTCCCCTGGACCAATGGTGGTGTTTGATGTATTGAGGAGTTTGGTATAATCTGATTGGCCAAGACATTAGTTACCTACTGGTGCACAGCAAATTATTCCAACCCTTAGCAGCTTCAAGCATTTGTTATCTCGAGTGATTTCGGTGGGACAGGAATCTGGGAGCAGCTTGGTAGTGTGGTTCTGACTCTGGGCCTCTCACAAGGAGGCAGTCAAGCTGTTGTCTTCCCAAGGCTCTTGGGGGGTTGGAGGATCCACTTCCAAGGGCACCCACGCGGTTGCTTGTAGGCCTCAGTTTCTTACTGGCTCTGGGCTCGCTGACCGAATGGCCTCTCCTTAGGCTGCATGAATGTCCTTTCCAAAGACAGCTGGTTTCACAGAGTGACTGATTGGAGAAAGAAGAGGAGAGGAAAGGAAGGGAGGGGAGGGGAAAGGGAGGGAGGGGAGGGGAGAGCCCAGTATCACACCGCAGTCTTTTATAACCTAATCTTGGGACTGACACACCATCCTTTCTGCCCTATTCTGTTGGTCACACAGACCAGCTCTGGTTCGCCGTGCCTGAGCCTACACCAGGGTATGAGCCCAGGAAGCAGGATCATTGGAGACCATTTGGAAGCTGCCTTCCTCTTCCTCAGACGACGAGGGTGCAGGGTGCGGACCACGCTCATTCCTGCGCCTGGAAGGCAGGATGACAGGAATGCCAGCCCTGGGGGATAGCTCAGCAGGCCGGGAGCTGCATTTCCCAAAAGGAAGTCCTGCGGTGTAAACAAAAAGTAGATAGATAGCTGCTACAAATGAATATTTAAATTCCCTGCGTCACCAACTCACTCAAGACCGCACAGGGGCAGGTCTGGTGAAAACAGGGCTATGAATTATTTCTCTCTATCTCTAGATCACCCCTTGTCCCTTAAGAACATTTTTTTTTTTTCTGCTGCGGACTGATGTTTCCCGGTCAGCATTTATTTACGCGAAGGCGCTCACAAGCGATTCAACTGCTGATTTATAAGTAGGGCTTGTAGGTCTTGGGAGTAGACCAATATTGGAGTGTGCGTCTCTTGTATAAATTGTTCTGGCCGCTACTTACTTGTTTCTCCAAAGTTCTCCTTTCTCTGGCGCTCTTTAATTCTTTTGAGTTATAGCAGAGAGAAAGCATCGGCTATCTCCTCCTGGTAGGTTTCCACCAGGAAGAGGTAGGGGGAGGGACTGGAGCAGCCCCGGGAACAGGTGCCGCTGCACCCACTACGAGACACGAGATGACTCTCCACAACTAGGCATTTGGATTCTGTGCGTTAGGATAGGTTTCCTGTAGGTGCGTCCCCCCCAGAGACTACGTGGACTAAGTGAATGCCGTTTTCTCATTAGGGATTAATGGCGTCGGGAGGCAAGGTGATTTCTGAGACTTCGAGACTTCGGTCTTTGGTTGGAGTACCGCCAGCAGCTGAGCCATCCCGACACCCCACTGCTCTCAGTAACGAGAAGCCACTATTTGCCTTCTCGTCGCCCCGCCAGGAAGAAGCCTACCAGGTATCCTAGAACCCGTCCCAGACAGCCGTTGGAAGATTTGGCTCCCCCTCTCTCCAAGCTTTTGGAAAGTAATCGTAGCACTGCAGAAAATGAGTGGCTCCTTTTTGAGATGGATTGAGAAGAAGCCTTGCTGAGGTTTAATCGCATAAATGGAGGCACGGCTTTCCCGCGCTCTCTCAACCGATGGAAACAAAGATGCTAAGCGTGAGGCTCTGTGTTCACTTACGCTTGATTGTGTATAAACCCTGCATATCAGATTGGGTACCTACCCATGGACAGCGAATGAGGAAGAAGATGCCTCCGACTTGGGGCAGCTCAGTTTATCCCCAGGCAGAGACCAGCAATTATCAGGTCTCTGCACGGGGCGTCTAGAAGACAGGCAAATTCACGCAGCCCGGCCAAAGGGTGCGGATTTACGCGCTGGCCTTTTCAGCTGGTCTTCAAAACCGATTAGACGTTTGAAAATGACACTCCTCCACATTTCGTTTGTTCCTGATAATTCTCACTCCTTGAACTGTCCAGGCAGCTCAACAGAGAAGGGTAGAGAAGGTGAAGAAAACTACTATCGTCGGTAAACGCACGCTGTTCCCCTGCACAGGCGAAAAGGGAGAGAAGGGCAGAGCCACGTGGATTAAATTGGCTGTCTTATGCTGGGTCTCACCTGGCTTGATGTTTTCGGCTTACATCTGCAATACTCAGAATACAGCAGATCCCCCCTTATCCACCGAGGATACGTTTTAGGACCCCGAGTGGGTGCCTGAAATGGTGGCGAGCAAAATCACAGGTAGAGGGAGGGGCTCCTGTATTTGGGTAACAAGTTATCTACGGCTAGCTGCAGTCAAAAAATGAGGGTCATCCCCAGGGGTACTGAGAGAAGTTTCAGTTAACCTTGGTACCATCGCTGGAGGAATGAATGGGATATGTGCGGCCCCTATCCGTGTCCGTGTTTCTCTCCTTACACGTAGGTGATGGCTGTTCTGCTGACCCATGTTCCTGGCCCTGGTCCTCCCACTCCTGAGTGACCAACTGGCAGGGCTTGGATAGAAAGGAGTGTGAGGCCGATAGTTAAAGGTAGGGTCTCTGGCTCTGGACATAGGCAGACCTGGGTTGTTATTATTATTATTTAATTTAAATTGAAGTTAGTTACCATACAGTATAGTCTTGGCTTCAGGAGTAGAACCCAGTGATTCATCTCTTACAAGTGTTACCCAGCGCTCATCCCCAAAAGTGCCCTCCTCAATGCCCATCACCCATGTAGCCCATCCCCCCAGCCACCTCCCTTCCAGTAACCCTCAATTTGTTCTCTGCATTTAAGAGTCTAATGGTTTGCCTCCCTCTCTGTTTGTATCTTATTTTTCCTTCCCTTCCCCTATGTTCATCTGTTGTGTTTCTTAAATTCCACATATGAGTGAAATCATATATTTGTCTTTCTCTGACTTTCTCTGTCTTATTTTGCTTAGCATGACACCCTCCATCCATGTTGTTGCAAATGGTAAGATTTCATTCTTTTTTTTTTTTAATTCAAAAAAATATTTATTTGTTTTTGGGAGACAGAGAGACAGAGCGCAAGCAGGGGAGGGGCAGAGGGAGAGGGAAACACGGAATCTGAAGCAGGCTCCAGGCTCTGAGCTCCGAGCTGTCAGCACAGAGCCTGATGTGGGGCTCGAACCCACAAAGCGTGAGATCACGACCTGGGCCGAAGTCAGACGCTTAACCGACTGAGCCACCCAAGCACCCCAGATTTCATTCTTTTTTTTTTATATCATTGAGTAGTATTCCATTATTATGTATGTATATATACACGTGTATGTACATACACGTATATACATTACATCTTCTTTATCCACTCATCAGTAGATGGACATTTGGACTCTTTCGGTAATTTGGCTACTGTTGATAGGGCTACTATAAATATTGGGGTGCATGTACCCCTTCAAATCAGCATTTTTGCATCCTTGGGATAAATACCTAGTAGTACAATTGCTGGGTCAGACAGCAATTCTGTTTTTAATTTTTTGAGGAACCTCCATACTGTTTCCCAGAATGGCTGCACCAGTTTGCATTCCCACCAGCAAAGCACAAGAGATCCTGTCTCTCCGCATCCTCGCCAACATCTGTCGTTGCCTGAGTTGTTCATGTGAGCCATTCTGACAGGTGTGAGGTGGTATCTCATTGTGGTTTTGACTTGTATTTCCCTGATGAGGAGTGACGTTGAGCATTGTTTCCTGTGTCTCTTGGCCATCTGGATGTCTTCTTTGGAGAAGTGTCTATTCATGTTTCCTGCCCATGTCTTCACTGGATTATTTGTTTTTTGGGTGTTCGATTTAGTAAGTTCTTTCTAGATTTTGGATACTAACCCTTTATCCGCTATGTTATTTGAAAATATCTTCTCCATTCTATTTGTTGTTTCCTTCGCTGTGCAGAAGCTTTTTATCTTGATGAGGTCCCGATAGTTCATTTTTGCTTTTATTTCCCTTGCCTCCAGAGACATGTCAAGTAAGAAGTTGCCGCGGCTGAGGGCAAAGAGGTTGTTGCCTGTTTTCTCCTGTAGGATTTTGTTTCCTGTCTCACATTGAGGTCTTTCATCCATTTTGAGTTTATTTTTGTGTCTGGTGTAAGAAAGTGGTGCAGGTTCATTCTTCTGCATGTCGCTGTCCAGTTTTCCCGGCACCGTTTGCTGAAGAGACTGTCTATTTCCATCGGATATTCTTTTCTGCTTTGTCAAAGATTAGTCGGCCATATATTTGTGGGTCCATTTCTGGGTTCTCTGTTCTATTCCTTTGATCAATGTGTCTGTTTTTGTGCCAATGCCACAGACAGTCCTGGGTTCTACTTCTACTGGCTACGTGAGCTGGCACGAGTTACCTAACCTCGCTGGACTCTGTTTTCTTATGCTAACAGTGGAGACAATCGTGGTACCTCTTTAACCCAGGGGGCTGCAGTGAGGACTAAGTCAGGGGATGCCGTGAATTGCATAGCTCAGGAAGGATCTACACTTCTAGCACCTGGTGTGATTTTCTCCTCATAACACTGCCTTCCACAGCCCCAGGGGCTCCGGAGGACAGGGTAGCTGAGCAGGAGGGCCCTTAACTGCTTACAGGGCCCCCTTCCCTCCTTAGCTCTTAGGGCTCAGAATCCAGCCTCGCTGCTGTTGTTCAGTCAGTCTTTGTAGGTTTCCTTTCCGGGAGGAGGAGTTTGGGATGTCCCATGGCCTCATCTTAGGGAGTCGGGGGGACCTCTGGCACAGCTTTTGGAACCACCTGCCACTGGCAGGTTTACTGGAAAAACTCCCACATGATCTTCCTGAGAAGGTTTGCTTCAGTGAAGCTTCATAAGGCTGAAGGCAGACAATTTAGCCCACCTCTTGAGCAGGTGGGGTTTTTTTCATTAAATTAAAATGTATTTATTTTTTTATTTTACGAAAGAGAGGCTAATGATTGTGAAATGCAGCCTGTAAGGAGTAAACAAAATACTTCTGTGTTTACTAAGCCTCGCGTTCATTAATTTCCTACTCGGATTTTCCCCCCCTTTTTTAAAATGGAAAAATAATTGTGTTCATTTCTTCATCCCTGGGAGACCTTAAAGGACCTTAATATTGGGTCCTCTGCTGTTTCTCTTCTTCCTAAAGCTCTGCTTCAGTCACATCGAAACATTGCAGTCTTGGCTTTAAAACCCAGTTCGGAATGAAATAGGGCCAGAGTCAGGGACCTGCCTTCTCACTACCTGGGGCCCCACAGATTAGGGCAGGCTTTACCTTAAACGCCCAAATATTGGCACTGAGCGTTTTAGGCACAGAGCCTGGCACCACACGTGGGCCCGCGTCCGGCCCTGGCCCTGCCACACGGGAGCCCCAGCGTCCAACTGAGCGCACCTGCGACCTGGCTGACCGGGGGCGGGGGAACCCAGAGAACAGGCACACGGCCATTGCCACCCCGAGCTTCTGTCCTTCAGGAGAGGTGCAGGCACGGAACCGAGGCCATTGGAAACGCATTCCCAACAGCTGTTGGGAGGGAGGACCCCCGAAAATCGAGGAACGGTTGAGCGGCATAGTGGGGACTCCTTCTGTGGATGCTGAAGTTCCAGTAAATCCCTTGAAAGAAGTGTTTGGGGGGCTCTTCCTTTGCAATCATACTTGAGACTGAACTGGGGGGAAATCGGAGGCTGGGGAAGTGAAGGAATTGATTAGCATCGCAGAGCAGTCCGTAGGCCGTTGGCAGGCCTGTCTGTAGGTGCTTTGGCGGAGAGAGCCGGGGTCTGGCCGGCCGGGCCTGGCCCCGCGGCCACGCACCTAGCGGCCCAGCAGCTGGCGGCCCAGGTGCTGGGGGAGGCCGCGGTCCTCCAGAGTCTGCAGCATCCGGGGCCTTTGGAGCCCTGCTGAGAGGCCGACCCCAGCCTCCCCATCCACTCCCCCGGCCCCAGAGCCGCCCTTTCCACCCACCCCTTGGCTTGCTTCCGCCCCATCTCTTCTGCTCTCTCCCATCTAGCAGAAGCTTCTGCTCCACCTTGCCTTCCCTGGGTAGCCAGCCACTGCGTTCTGGAAGCTATTTGAAGGAAGCTTGCATGCAGCTTAGGACCTTTCCCAGGCAGGACGCTGGCCCCGCGCCTGTAATCAAAGACGGGTTCACATAGGGTTGTCGAATCCTGTCTACTTACTGATGGGCCTGGACTAAAGCTTTACCCAGGACTAAAGCTTAGCCATTGTTTAGGTCTTTCCGCTTCTGGAACATTTTCCTTCACTTCCTTCAGACAATGTCTAAATGACGCCACCAACTGGAGCAGTCCGGTCTCTGGCCCCGGCTAGGGTGAGCAAATGAATGATAGTGAAGGTAGCTTCTGGCGCCCACCCCGGGCATTTAATTCACTCGGGCGTCAGTGAGCTCACCTCTCAGGACCCGCACATCAGCGACCTCGAACTAATAACTTTCCTGGCAGAGGCAGAAGTGACAGCCCGGCTCGAACCATTAGGTCACTCTTGCCGGCGTAGACGGCCTCCGATGCTTCGCCACTGCCTCTGGATACAACCAGGGCGCTGTGCCCGGCCTGAACGTGCCGAACAGTCTGGCCCCTCTTGCCTTTCCAGCTTCTTTTCCCCACCCCACCCGCCTACCCCACCTGCACAGAGCCTGTGTTCTAAGAACACTGCGGCCACTCTGTCCACTTTCCTGGACACCTCTGCATTTTCCCACTTCTGTGCCCTAACTGAAGCCATTCATTCACTGGAATGCCCTTCCCCCTTCCCTACCTGTTGAAATCCCATTATTCTCCAGCGCACAACGCAAAAGCCATCTCCTTGAGAAAGCCTTCCGAGATTTCCCCGAGCCAGAAGCGAATCTGGGCTTTGTTGTGGCCTCTCGGGCTCTCAGCTCCTTGTCCATTTCAGGGTCAATTCCATCAGCCCTCACCTTTGGTGTGGGTCTTTAGCTTTCTGGACTGACTTTTGTTCCACAAACATCCACGGAAGGTCTTTGAGTTCCAACTGCTGTGTTAGATGCTGGCTGAATAAGGATGAATAAGACTGAAAGTGTCTTTGAGGAGGTAGAAAAATCCGGTGGACAGACAGGCAAGTCAACATCTCATTACAATGAAATGTGCTAAGACAGAGAAATAGGGTCCTGGGAATACTCGGGGATGCACAAGGCCCAGAGCCTGGTGTATCCGAGGAATAGTTACTAGCCTCTGAGTGGCCAGAAAAGGGGCTCGTGTAAGGACCATATGTGTGATGGTTTATTTTATGTGTGAACTTGGCTGGGCCATGGTACCCAGATATTTGATCAAACGTTGTTCTACATATTTTTTTTTTTTTTTTTTATGAAGGTTTGTTTTAGATGAGATGAACATTTAAATCGGTGGACTTTGGGCAGAGCAGCGTCGTGGGTGGGTCTCATCCAATCAGTCGAAGGCCTTAACGGCAGTAAGGCTGGCCTTCCTGGAGGAAGAGGAAATTCTGCCAGGAGACTGCAACATCGCTTCTTCTCTGGGTCTCAACCTGCTGTCCTGCTCTGCAGATTTAGAGCTTGTCAGTCTCTGTATCCCCATGAGCCAATTCCTTAAAATCTCTCCCTCTCCCTCTCTCTGTCTCTCCTTCTCTTTCCACGCATGCACGCGCGTGCACACACCTCCACCCTCCTGGTTCTGTTTCTCTGGAGAGCTGTGACACAATACCGATCCCCGATTGTGAAGGAAGCCGGCAAGCAAGCTGTTTCACAGGCAGGAAGAAACCGCCGGAAGTCACTGAGCAGGGGAGTCACGGGCCAGAGCTGTATTAATAAAGGCCCTGTCTGGGCCCAAGCGTAGCTGTTGTTCTGGGGTACCCAGAGACCTTAGGGTGCCCCGCCCCTCCCTGGCAGCAGCGGGGTCCTGTCATGTCAGCCATCAGGAAGGAGTTCTTGTCACAGTACCCGAGGCGCTTGGAAAGCTGTCACTTTCTTTCCATTCCCACAGACTCAGTTTGGATATTCATCAGCAGAAACCGCTGAGACCCTGTCCCGCCCCCTCTCTCCTGCTCTCTCCCATCTAGCAGAAGCTTCTGCTCCACCTTGCCTTCCCTGGGTAGCCAGCCGCTGCGTTCTGGAAGCTGTGTGAAGGAAGCTTGCATGCGGCTTTTAGGACCTTTCCCAGGCAGGACGCTGGCCCCGGGCCGCGCCTGTAATCAAAGACGGGTTCACATAGGGTTGTTGAATCCTGTCTACTCACTGATGGGCCT
The DNA here is from genome assembly GCF_022079265.1 of Lynx rufus. Classification (NCBI taxonomy): domain Eukaryota; kingdom Metazoa; phylum Chordata; class Mammalia; order Carnivora; family Felidae; genus Lynx; species Lynx rufus. The sequence continues at coordinate 131,640,210 of NW_025814878.1, forward strand.
GAGAAATGAGTGGCCCGCCCCCGGGGGAGGCTGGAGGGGCCAGGATATGGTTTATGGACTATAAGCTTTAGCACGGCCCTGCCTGGAGGGTGAGTAAGGGACTGGAACCCGAGGGGGGGTCAGCAGGGCCAAGGAGAAGCTCACCTCCGTGGAGTGCATCGACGCTACAAGGGCAGGCGGTGCTGAGACTTGAGGCAGCTGGAGTGTGCAGGAGCCCAGAAGTTCAGGGTCACGGGTTCCTCGTTTGGGGCTGCAACTTAATTCCACACCACACTGGCCCGTGTGGCTAAGGATGCTGATTTTTTCCTGTTGCTCTGAGTTCAGGCTCCGGGGCTGGAGGGGTCCCGTGGGAGATGTAGCTGTGGGAGGCTGGAGAAGGTGAAGGCAGGGGGAGTGAGGCAGGGCTCTCAGTCCTGGTATCATGTCGACTTTCTTAAATTAGCTGTGGGGAGAGGAAATAAGAAAGCAGAGCCAGAAAGTCGGCAGTCAGGCTTTTCCACACCATCTGGGATGGGATGCAGAAGGCTGCCAAGAAAATCTAGGCGCCAGAGCTAATTGGTGGAACTTGAGAGCAGAAGTCACACGCCATCCCACGAAACCGAGAGGCTTTCCTTTTCTTTTTTCTGTTTCCTTTCCTTCCTTCCGTCTTCCTTCCTCCCCTCCCCTCCCCTCCCTTTCCCCCTTCCGTGCTTTCTTTTTTAAACACGTAGCTCTGTGGAGCCTCAAAGTAATGACACTGCTAAGCAAAATACAGATCTGAAGATCTGGTATAATAAGAAAGCACGTCCATAAACGAGGGAACCAGGATTAAGCTGAGTCACGTTTGACAGTTTAACTCAAGGCGGTGCTAGTTCAGGGTGTAGGAGTTCGACTTCTAAAAACCTTGCTGCAAATTGGGTTCCTAATTTGTGATAGCCTCCTCAGGGATATGGCTTTTCAGAGAAACTAATCACGATTGGACCACTGCACGCATGCCTTAATTTCTTCATTTTATTACTCGTAGCGCAGAATAGTTTAACTGTGGCTCCTTTGCCGTCTCGTCCGGCGTGGCCAGACATCTGGTGTGGTAAGTGCTCCAAGCGTGGGAAGGGTTAAGGAGTCTTTAGGCGAGTGCTTGAAGCTTTTGATCCTATCAAGATACTTCGAAGGCCGTGGAGAGGGTTTGCGGTTGTCAGGGGTGGAATATTTCCATCTTTCCCCGAGCAGATGAGGGAAGCAGCCCGTGCAGTTGTACGACCTGAGCTGAGTCGACAGCCAGTGGTTTACAGAGCCAGCCTCTGACTAGGCGTGTGTGAGTCAGAAACCTGTCCTCGTTCTGCCACATCGTCTTCTTCCTGCTGCCTCTTCGCAGGCTAAGGGGCCGGTGGAGTTTGCAGGTGGGACAGTAAGGAAGCGACCCGAATGCCTGCTGGGGGCTCGGGGTTGGGGGTGGGCAGCACGGAGGTGGGGGGCATTGACCCTGATTGGCTTTGAGCACGTTTCTCATTCCTTCATGCTTCTGCTTCTACGTACTCAGAAGTCTCGGCCGTGAGCCCTGCCCTGGCGACGTTGTGCCCAGGCACGGCATCCCCTGAGTACGGCAGCTTACCTCGAAGCAAGGGCAGCCCGTATGTGTCCTTTCTCTCCCGGTGCCTGTGATCCTGTCTCAGGGCAGCCCGACAGCCCCACCTGATCCCCCGGCACCACCTCCACGAGTCAGCTTTCATCATCTTGTGCTTCCATTGGTGCATGCCCAACACAGTGGCCCGCCCGAGGACGCGCTGGCTTGTCACGGTGGAGTGGGCGGGCTCACAAGTGTGGCCCCCGCTGCCTGGTCCGGGGGTCTTTCCTCCACCACCCTGGTGCTCAGAGGGGCATCTTCAAAGGGCCTCTCCCGTATCGGCTGTATAAGTACACCTTGCTTTTTTCCCTCTAGTTGATCTGATCCCTTTTTGGCATTCTGTTGAGTGTGATTAAATATGACTTCAGTAGAATCATTGCCCAGGGAGTAGGAGACGGCTTGTTCCCTCACGGTTGATGCATCAAGTCCGTAACTGGTGTCTGTTTTGGATGCATAGACTCTTGAGACATTAAAAATGAACAAAGACCATTGTTTCCTGTGACATGAAGACACAAACAGTACTGTGTTCCTATTTGTGGTCAAATGGGATAAGTCCCGGGCTGAGAGCCAGAAAACCTAGGTTCAAGTTCTAGCTGCTTGACCTTAGATGGGTCCCGTAACTTGGTTATCCTCAGTTTCTCCCTGTGCACACTGGAGATGCCTAGTGGAGACTCCTGGCAGGCGGCTGTGAGAATTCAAATAAGGTCATTCTTTGAAAGAGCTCTTCACTCTACAAAAGCTCAGACAGATGTCAGGCACGGAAGGTTAAAAAATATTCCACATGGTTTCTCCTCCAGGATCTGCAGCCTGGAAGCTCAGTCCCTTTCATGTTGGCAGTGAGAACTTGTCGCTTGTACGCTACACCAGGCCCCCAAATGTGACCTGAAAGTTTGCACACCCCCACCTCCATGAAGATCACCAGCAAAAGTGAAAAGGCTGATAGAATTGTGTTCCATTTCAAATGGTATAAAGGAAGGAAAAAAATGACTGCCTGCCTTAACACACTATTTTAAGCACGCTTTTCCTTCCTTCCTTCCTTCCTTCCTTCCTTCCTTCCTTCCTTCCTTCTTCCATCCTTCCTTCTTCCATCCTTCCTTCTTCCTTCCTTCCTTCCTTCCTTCCTTCCTTCCTCCTTCCTTCCTTCCTTCCTTCCTTCCTTCCTTCCTTCCTCCATCCTTCCTCCTTCCTTCCTTCCTTCCTTCCTTCCTTCCTTCCTTCCTTCTTCCTTCTTTCCTTCCTCCTTCTTTCCTTCCTTCCTCCTTCCTTCCTCCTTCCTCCTTCCTTCCTTCCTTCCTTCCTTCCTTCCTTCCTTCCTTCCTTCTTCCTTCTTTCCTTCCTCCTTCCTTCCTTCCTTCCTTCCTCCTTCCTTCCTCCTTCCTTCTTCCTTCCTTCCTTCTTCCTTCCTTCCTTCCTTCCTCCTTCTTTCCTTCCTTCTTCCTTCCTTCCTTCCTTCCTTCCTCCTTCCTTCTTTCCTTCCTCCCTTCCTTCCTTCCTTCCTTCCTTCCTTCCTTCCTTCCTTCCTCCTTCCTTCTTTCCTTCCTTCTTTCCTTCCTTCTTTCCTTCCTTCTTCCTTCCACCATCCATCCATCCATCCATCCATCCATCCATCGACTTTCATGGACCACCTGTTAGGCCAAAGTAAGCACACAGGGATATACAATTTATGAGGAGACAGTTTCTGTCTTAGTTGCTTGCTATAGTGAGGGACAAATGAGTAATCAAAAAACTAAAATGCTATATGACCAAGTTCTGTAAGTGATCAAGTCTTCTCTCTGTCTCCCTCCCTCCCATCTCCCTTCTTTCCATCCCTTTATTCTTTGCATAGAACAGTGTGCTCCGGGGGAGTCTAGAGTCTCTTTTTTTCATTTTCTAAACAACAACAACAACAATAACAACAACAACAACAACACCTATATGTGAAGGAGCTTTGAAGCCTGTACTGTTTCTTTTTCTCCACAGAGAGAAGACAGACTTCTTCATTATGTGCAGAATAACACTTTAATGGACTTTTTCTTTATGAAACTCATAAATCCCAGATCATCTTCTGGAATAAAGAATCTAAATGTTTTCCATAATTAAAATGTCTTCACTGAGGGCAGAATTGCAAATCTCAGATGATTTTCTTCTAGAAACAACTTTTTTCCACCCTTCTATGGAAGCCTCAGAAAAGACCCATTTGGACTCCAAGTTGGGAAGACATGGCCCTTTGGAAGCTGGGTTGGCCTTTTCGTCATGACCATGGGATAGGGTCTACAGATAGGTCTACAGAGAACGGTGTCCAATGGAAACCCGAGGAAGTCTTGGTGCATTGGCTCCAAGAGCAGCCGAAGCTTCTGTTATCCCCACGCTTTCACCAAAACCTTGTTAATTATTATAATCTATATTTAGCGTTAAGGGATGGTCCAGGGTTCAAGCTTGAGCAGGGCAGTTCTGGAAACAACAGAAACCCCGGAAAAGCTAGAGTCCAGTCCATGCGGGTGACTGGACGTGGGCCGGAGGAGCAGACAAGAGCCAGACGGTGTCATTTGGAGCGTCATAGAATACAGGCCTTGGACGACTGTCTTCAAGGTGTTATTGAAGGTGACTCATGTAGGCTAGAGGGGTCTGGGGCACTTGGGTGTCAGGCAAATTTACCTAGCAATTCCTTATGCTTTTATATGCATGGCATCCCACCCTGGAGTCACTGGCTCAAATTCTTGGCTAAAGGACACACAGAACATTCTTATTACTCTGATTTCCCTCTCCCCAGCCAGGTTGAACCTCCCTGCAGGCACCTGTCGCCTAACTCGGTTTCCATAAATACCTCTTGAAGAGCAGCCCAGGGCCTTGAGTCCTGTAACCCCTTTTCCACAAAGCTTTTTGGAGGCACAACAGAACTGTGGCTTAGAAACTTGGGATCATAAAGCCAGAAAATGCTAGATTCAACCCGTCAGGAATAGCTTGCTCGTCGCCAGGTCTAACCCCCTGAGGATCCACTTGTTTCTTGTTTTTCTTTTCTTTTTTTCTATTTTTTTTAACGCTTTATTTATTATTGAGAGACAGAGAGACACAGAACGTGAGCAGGGGAGGGGCAGAGGGAGAGGGAGACACAGAATCCGAAGCAGGCTCCAGGCTCCGAGCTGTCAGCACAGAGCCCGACGCGGGGCTCGAACTCACAAACTGCGAGATCATGACCTGAGCCGAAGTCGGTCGCTTAACCGAGAACGACTTTCCGTCTCCTTGCGAACACTGATGTTGCCATCCGGCACCACCCAGCAGAAGAGGGGGGGAGGCTTGGTGCAAAGCCCTATGTCCTCTTGATCCTAAGGCCTCCAACTGGTCCACATCTAGAGATTCCCAAGAGGCAGCGGTGTGGGGGGTCCCTGTTGTGATGTCCTGTATGGAGACTAGGACAGGCTGGCCTCATACCTCCAGAAAGAGAGAATTTTTCTTTTTTCTTTTCTTTTCTTTTCTTTTCTTTTCTTTTCTTTTCTTTTCTTTTCTTTTCTCTTTTCTTTTTTAAAAATCCCAGTTCCTTATCCCTGGAGCCTAAATAGTTCATCATTTTCTTGCTGTCTTCTTGCCCTCCTGCAGTGGGTTGAACGATGTTCTTCCCCAACCTCCCCCCTCCCCCCGCCCCGCCAAAGACATGACTACAAATAATTAAGGATCTCAAGATAAGATCATTCTGGATTATCCAAATTGCCACTGACTCCAGTGACAAACGACTATCCTTAAAAGAGACAGGAGAACAGCAGAGAGGAACACACAGAGGAGAGGGGGCCACATGAAGACAGAGGCAGAGGTTGGAACAAGGCAGCCACGAGGCGAGGAAGGCTTGGGGCCACCGGAAGCTGGAAGAGGCAAGGAAGGGTCCTTCCCCAGAGCCTTCGGAGGGAGCGCGGCCATGCTGACCCCTCGATTTGGGACCTGAAGCCTCCAGAACAGCGGGAGAAGACATTTCTGTTGCTCCAAGCCACCAAGTTTGTGGTAATTTGCTACAGCGGTCCTAAGAGACCCAGACACCGACGCACAGACACGCGCACACACAGTTATGCCCCCCAGAAGAATTGCAGAAAGAAAACTAAGTAGGGAGAAATACCCATATCCTGGTACTTCAGCTTGTGAAAACCTCGCGTGCGCAGAAAAGCCCCGTCTTCCCTACCTGAGGGAGGGATCCCTGGGAGGGATTGATTCTCTCCAAGTCTCTTTCTTTGCTCCCTCTCCCAGGTCAGAGAAAGGCCGCTAGATTCACTCAGCTGCTTTAAACAGTTGCCCGCTTGTTTTGCTTCCAAACTCACGTGCTCTCTCAATCACAGGGGAGCCTGGCGGAACAAAGCCTGCCATGTCCTAGCTCTTGGGTCTGTGCCTGGAGTCGACAACCCTCACCAGGCAGGCTGAACAAAACTCCCAGGATGTCCCCGCAGAATTCCCTCGGCTGCCTGGCTGTGGCCCTGCCTTCCTTCCCTCCCCTGAAGACAGCACGGCGTGTCTGGAGGCTCCGCGGTGAGCGAAGAATGTTCTCCAAGTGGAATCACACAGGCTGCCTCCACAGCCCTGGTGGCTTCAGGAGGTCAAGGTCAAGGTGCACCCCCGCCCCAGCTCTGGATAGCCCAACTTTAAGAAAGGGCAGTCAGGGGTGTGGGGCAGCTTTGTTTACTGCCCCAAAGCGAAGCTTTCCTGAAGCCCAGGTGAGTGGTAATCCAAGATGTCCGAGAGCTCCCTTGTCTGAGTAAGGCCCAAAGGTTCCGCTAAGCTAACCGGGGGGTATGGCCCAGGGTAGCGGGTGTAGCCAGGTCACCGAGCGGGCCAGTCCGGGGGGCCACGCAGGCAGGAAAAATCCATGCTTCCTCACCACCCATTGCCCTTCCCCCCCGGACTTTCCCACATGCCTGTCTGATCCCGATGCTTCTCTGGTCACTTTTTAGGCCCCCGTGGGCGGCCTCCCTCCCTTAATCTCGTTGAGTCTAAGATCAAAGCTTCAGTACCTCCAGTTTCCAGCTGCTCACCCGGCAGCCCGCAGGGAGGAGAATGGCAGTGAGGTCTGCTTCGCTGCTACGTCTGTGTTCGTCTTCCCTTTTACACTCCTGTCTGCTCCCTGGGCTGCCTCGACCTCCCCTCCGGGCTGAGGGGGAGGGAGGAGAGACAGGGCGTGGGAGCCTCGTCGCTGCCGGCCTCTGGCAGGGCCGGGTGCCCCAACGTGAGCTCGGGTCTTTGTGAGTTCTTTGACAGTGTCCCTCTGGGGGGCCCCCTTTGGGGCCGTCCGTTCAAGGCATGGCTCCCTGGTGCACAGGTGCAGGTGACGGCCCTTCTGAGGCTCTACCCTTCGCAGACCCTTCTCTCGTGGTCTCTTGCTGTTCCAGGCACCCCATCGGGAGTGCTCCCTTCAAGGCAGCCCAAGCCCCATGACCTTGTGCGGGGCCCGCTCTGGTCGGTGGGAAACGCCCTCTCCCTCTTCCGAGCTCTGGGAGAGCAGGCCGCTCCCCACCCCCACGCCCCCCCAACCTGCTTCTCCCCGAGCTCTCCCATCAGGGTGCCTCTGGTTGGACCGGTTTCCAGAAAGCTGCAGGCAGGGGCCCGGCGCCAGTCTCCGTCTGCGTCCTCCAGACTCCGGGGTCGCATCACGTTCCTCAAGGGGTTCCCTTGCAGACCCCTTGTCTGGCTTCAGGAAGGGAAAGAGAACAGGGAACCCCTCCCCTTCCTGCCTTCCCAGCCCCTCCAGACAGGCAGAAACCCTCTCCTCCACTCTTCTCCCTCATCATTGTCCCCCCACCCCCTGCAGGTGATGATACGCTTGAGGTCACAAACTTGGCTTCCCTCAGAAAGTCCCCCCAGACGTGGCGCAGCCCCTTTCGTTGAGCGTTGAAGGCACTGGCCGGCTTCCAGTCCCCTCCTTGGGCCATCAGCAGGGGATTCGCTGAGTATGCCACCAGGGCGTTCCCCTTGCTTCAGGCTTATCCTCCCGCCCGCCATCTGCTGTTCCAGGGCCCCCTTGAAGCCCTTCCTGTTTGGGGCCCACGCCTCCTCCTTCAGGATGCGGCAAGCTTCCCCGTGGGATAATTCCAGTCCTAAGACTTGGACACTTGTGAACGGCGTCACCAGGTTGTGTCTGGCTGTCCAAGGGGTCCCCCTTTGCCCTGGCTCCTGAAGGCTTCTGGGAGAGAGGGCTGAGATGGGCTCAGATCCGTGAAGAGGGGGACGAGGGCAGGGGGCCCGTGGTTACCTCCATTTCAGGGAGGTCTCTCTCCACCTGTGCCCCCTGGGCTTCTCAAGCACATAAAAGTGTCTCAGGGCTGCTCTGTGGAGTGCCTCTGTGGCCACACCCCGGGCTAGTCTATACCAGCGAAGGCATATCCCTCTTAATAGCTGTGTTTTGACCCCAGTGCTGATCAAACAATGGCCTGGCGCTCTGATGCTAAGTCTGGTCACGGTGGCGCCACGTTCAAATAATTCTGCTTCGCCACAGAGAAGCAGCCTTCTCTCCGCCCCCTTCGGAGACAGGGGGAGGTACCCTGGGGAGGGGGTGGGAGACGGAAGCACACAGAGGAGGGAGCCCATCTCTAGTGACGATGGAGCCTGTGTTCCCCTGGGACCCTCGGGTGGTTTGCCTGGAGCGTCGTGTGCACGTGGGCTGCTGGGGAGAAGGGGCAGTGGGGGCGGGGGTGATGCTGGAGAACCGAGCAAGGCACCGATGATGTGAGACCTTGCTGGCCACACCAGGGGTCCTAAAGTTTATCCTGAAGGCAGCGGGGTCTATTACAAAGTTCTAACCAGGGGGTTGGCATGATCAGCTTTGTGTTTTGGAAAGAACACTCTGGATTGCAGCACAAAGCATAGAGCGGGTGAGGTGAGACTAGGCAGAGGCGGGGAGACCAGGGAGAGGCTGTTGCAGAAGCCCAGAGGCCGATGCTGAGCCTGGACTAAGGCCATGGCAGTGGCATAAAGACAGTGGGGTGAACGAGAGAGAGAGAGAGGGGGAGCCGGGTGGAATCAGCAGGGTGGGGACTCTGCAGGGGCGAAAGGAGGTTTAGACAGCTGGGTAGATGGTGGCGCCCCACTCAGGGCAGGAGACACAGGAGGGGCACACGTCGTGTGTGGGGATAGGTGGCCCGGCTCATCCCTGCCCTGCCAGGGATGGTCCTGGGTCCCCACATCCTTCAGTAGATGTGTCTCATGTAACTTGCTACCTAAAGCCCTGGTCCTGGTTTCCCTACAGAACACTGTGCTTGTGGAATAATTCCCAAGACTGGCTCTTCCCTTCTTTCTCCGCCAGGGCCCTCTCGATGCGCTGGCCTCCAGGCCTGACCACCGTAGTGTTCCAAGGGGGACTTCAGATCTTGGCACGCTCCGTGGGTACACCAGTTCCTGTGAACTGAGACGTCCGTGTAGTTTGGAACGAAAGGTAACTTTTTAGGTCTGTGCAGTGGGTTTTTGCCCCTTGGTTTAGTTCTCATTTGGTCCGGCATCTGGTGATACTAAGTCGGATCAAAGACCTGATTGTATCAGAGTAACAACAGCTTTTTTAGCCCCTTCCTTCCTTCCTTCCTTCCTTCCTTCCTTCCTTCCTTCCTTCTTCTCTCTCTTTCTCTCCCTCTCTTTCTCTTGCTTTCTCCTTCTCCCTCTCACTTTCTTTCCTTCTTCCTTCTTTCTTTCTTTCTTTCCTTCCTTCTCTTTCCTTTTTCTTTCTTTCTTTCCATTGCTTATGTAGCACACTCAAAGCTTAATGACTTAATAGACTGAAGAAAACATCACCTCTGGCAGAGACTGGCTACATTTCAATCTGGTTTTCTCTTCCCTGCACCCTGGGAGGATGCATTTCCCAGCCGCCCTTGTAGTTAGGCTGGGGCCATATGACTGGGTTTGGGCCAAGGGAATGTGGCTGGAAGAGAGATGTGAGGGGTTTCTAGGCCTGGCGCGAAACCCCGTGTGCAGTGGCCAACGCTCTCCTGTGACAACCTTGGAAGGACTCGTGTTTAAGGTGGTGGCAACACAAGATGGAGAGAAATGAGATTCCTGAGTCATCTGTTGGAATCAAGTCACTGTTCCGCTTCAGATGTGACATGAACAAAGGATGAGCCAATACTGTATCGAGCCACTGAGGTTTGGGGTTGTTTTTTTGGGGTTATCCTGACTACCCTCGTTGGAATATACATATTCTATTATATGTAATATACATAATACGTGTGTGTATATTGTTTTGTTTCGTCAGCTAATTCTTTTTATTTTCAATTTGTTTAATATTTATTTTTGAGAGAGAGAGAGAACGGGGGAGGGGCAGAAAGGGAGGGAGACACAGCATCTGAAGCAGGCTCCAGGCTCTGAGCTGTCAGCACACAGCCCAACGTGGGGCTCGAACCCACAAACATGAGACTGCGACCTGAGCCCGAGTCAGATGCTTAACCAACTGAGCCATCCAGGCGCCCCAGTTCAGCTAGTTCTTGAAGTGTGCACCCACGGACAGGTACATGCTTTGGGGAAAGTACTAGACCACACACAAGAAAAATAAAGTAGAAAGAAATCTTCATGCTTCTGGGCAGGATTGATTTTTAAAATTGGAAATATGATGATAACACTTCATGGCACGATGCCCGCGAGCCCCTCCATCCAGACCAGCGCTTCTCTTGCAGGCTGAGCGGCTTTTTGTTATACCTCACATGTTCATCGCCGTCACCACGGGGACAGCTGGACACATCCCCCCTTCCCGGCTGAGGGGCCAGGGTGTGGGTGGTGGGGGCGCAGAAAGGATCGCTTGAGATGAAAGTGAGCCCTGGAGAAACCAAACCCATTGTGTGGGTACACAAACACTGGGGTTTCACCATTTGATTATTTTTCTCTTTTCGGGCCCCGGGAAGGGGGGGAATGAATTTCCTGCTCACTCACAGAGGTGGTCTTCATGATGTGGTCTCAGCAGAGTGGCGGAGGGAGAACTGAGTTTCTACGAAGGGTTCCTGCAGCTACAGGAAGGAAAAACGTCAGGGGGTGTAAGATTCTTTAGAAATGACTCAGAGACAAAAATAAAGTTCATTTTTCATGTCCACACGTGTACACGTCAACGTGCACACACATCCACATATACACACATGCCCACATGTCCTCACACGTGAGCACATGCACACCCCCCATGTATGCACACATGTCCACACACATGCACATGCATCTAGACACACACACGCACACACACGTTCACAGGTACACAATACACATACATGTCCACACGCACACCCACACCCACATGTCCACACACATGAGCACACGCACACATAATCCATATGCATGTCCACATACATGCACGCACGTCCAGATACACACACGCAAACACATGTTCACATGTACACAATACACACACGTCCACACACACCCACATGTCCATATGTACACACGTGCACACACACGTCCACACATGTCCACACGTGTACACGTCTACGTGCACACACATAGCTACACATACACACATATGTCCACGTGTCCACACATGTCCACACGCACACACGTCCACACGTGTGCACGTCTATGTGCACACACATCCACATATACACACATGCCCACATGCCCTCACACATGAGCACACGCACACATAATCCAAATGCATGTCCACATACATGCACGCACGTCCAGATACACACACGCACACACATGTTCACATGTACACAATACACACACGTCCACACACACCCACATGCCCACATGTACACACATGTACACACATGCACGTGTACATGTATACACATGTCTCCACGTGCACATGTCCGCATATACATGTGCACGTGCCCACACACATGTGCACACACATGTGAACACGCGCACGCACACATCCACGTGTAAATGCATGCACATGTCTACGTGTACACATTGCCACACACACACGTCCACGTGTCCACACATGTCCACATGTATACACATGTCTATGCGTATGCATGCACACACACAAGTACCCCCAATTATAAGAGGAAGATAGTATCTGAAACTTCTCTAAAATGTTTTACTTTCTCCCCAGGATCTGGAACCCCTGGGTGTTTTGGAAAGACCCTCTTTTTCTCATTTTCCGATACCAATTTCATGGTTAAAAACACCCAGCCGCAGCCAAGCTACGACCACACCACACCAAACACACCCAGCTACCCGTTTTTAGCTGACCCTTGTATCCACACCTAAGCTGTGGTGCTCCTCATTCATTAAGTACAAAGTCGTTCCCTCTTTTTTGCCGTTAAAGAAAACCTCTTTGGGCTAAAATCGTAAACTTGAGATTTAATTCTTGGCTGATTATTGCTGAAAAGGCCTCCTGACTCCTCCGGATTTCTGCTGTCTGTGCTAGCCGCAACGTAGTTGGGGCTGGAGCTAACGCATGGTTTAGAGGCCGCCTAGCCACCGTCTGTGTTTGTTCTGTTCTGTTTTGTTTGGGAGAGGACTTAGCCACGCTGGATTCCAGTCCATCAACCAGGCGGGTGACCTGGAAGCCTTGATTTTGCTGCCCTGTACCGAACCTCCAAGTGATTATCCACTTCTAACATCCAAAGATTCCAGGACCCTGACTGGCCCTCGGCTGACAGGGCTGCCCTAATTTGTGGGCAATCACGGTCCTCCTGCTTTCTTCCGTTGTCCTGTTTGGCCAATGAAGTTTTTGCCGCTTGACCCACTTGGGATCACGGAGATGTGCAGGGAGAGGGGGCATCTAAGGCCACTGGTTGCACTAAGATACACTTTGGCAAAAGGTTTGGGGAAGGAAGTCGCATGCTGGCTGCGTTTAGATGACTTAACGGCTTCAAACCCTCGTTTCATTTATTACATTTGGGGATTTAAGTTCCAAAGTTCATTCAGTCTCATGTCTGGGGAAAATGTTTTAAAACCAGTCCTATCACGTAATGTAGTTTGCATTTATTTTCTCTTTGTAGGGCATCATGCTTTCATGGCAGAGGTGGTGACCTTCCACAGCGGGGACGTTACCAGCCAAGGTGTCAACACAACTGGAATGGAATCTCTCTCCAGCTTCAGGTTTGATATAATGAACTACATGGAAGTGAGACATCGTGTGTTTCTACCTCTAAAATGTTTGAATCGGCAAGTGTCCTCGTAAATAAGAAGTTGACTTTTCGAGAGGATTTTGTTACAAACATGCGTATTGCAGACGCATTTCCTTTATTACGCCTTAACAGAAGACCCAACTGATATTAATGATTTTCCTACTTCATATCCCACGAGTTGTATGGCAACCACGAAACAGGGTCAGGATAAAATGAGAAGTCAAAAAAAAAAAAATTGAATTCTGGAGCTGGGCCGTGCGTGTTCTGGAGGTATTTACACTCTCTGAAGAGTGACGCTCTTCTCTGCGCTGTGTGCATCTATAAATCATATTTCAAATTCCGCACCAAATGAACTTATCAACAGCCTTTGCTCATGGCGTTCATTGCCTCTGACAGATCTATCCCCCAGCTGGTGTTGATTTCTCCCTGCACTGCGGGGAGATCATTAATCTTGTATGTTCTTTCACTCTGTGTGTTTTTTTTCTCTACTGAGATTTTAAAACAGATTGTGCCTGTTTCCACTGACCTTTGAGAGGTTTGTCATGTGTCCTTTTTTTAAACAGGCTGTGTAAAAGCCAATTCCTTGAGTGTAGCGGGGGTCACGGGCAGTAATTCTGCCACCAGGGTGGTAGCCTCGATTTTGTCATCCTTCCCTACGGAAGAATCAGGGCGAGGCCACCGCCACAGAAGCATTTATTATTAAGCGCCTGAAGAGATGTTCTGGAACCATCCTGATTAGCGATTCTTCTCCAGGCCTGGTGAAGTCACTTCATCCTGCCTCCTGAGCTGCATTGATAAGGCACGGCAGATGCCGCCAGCCCCAAGTTGACTGCCAATGCCAAGGGAGAAGGGGATTCCTGAGGAGCCCCACTGCCCCTGCAGACGTCTGTCCTTGAACCTCGTACTGGGCAGTTCTGTCCGCTGCCCAGAGACGAAGGATTGTATCTGCACAAGCCGCGAAGAGAAGGGTAGTAGAATTATCTAGTGAAGACAGGTGTTTAGAGAGATATCAGTGCTTGTGGATGAAAGAGTGGGTATAGACAACCCACTGTGGGCTCAGGAAGCGCTTCCTTCTCCGTGGCTGGTTGTTTCCTTCTGAATTCTTTAGGACATTATTTAAAGTGCCCGTTTTAGATAAAGTTGCCATTTTCTCCAGTGAAAGGACTTTTGCTTTGCTATCATTCCTTACAAGTGGTAAGGGCTCAACATTGATGGAATGTTTACGCTGCTTCTCACCCCACATGGAAACCCTTTGTAGGATTAAAAGCAAGTGAGGACAAGCCTTTAGAGAAAAAGAGGCCACATGCCTGTCAGACTCGGTCCCCTACCAAATCTCTCTTGCCCGTTCCATGTACCCAGGGCCTGTGAGTGGGAGGCGACCGCCGGGCGACCGCTCTGTAAGCGACATTGAACTCTCATTCTGCCCACATCTGGTGCAGCCACCCAATGAAGACGCTGCTTTTCCACCTTTACAAATTCAAGTTGAACCCTCCTCCCAGCCTCAATCATGATACCTTACTTGGACTCTTCCAATCCAAAGCAAAGACATGGCTCTTTGCTTTCTGGTTTCCATCCTTTCTTCTTCTTCTTCTTTTTAATGTTTGATTTTTGAGACAGAGAGAGACAGAGCATGAACAGGGGAGGGTCAGAGAGAGAGGGAGACACGGAATCCGAAGCAGGCTCCAGGCTCCGAGCTGTCGGTACAGAGCCGGACATGGGGCTCGAACTCACAGACCGTGAGATCATGACCTGAGCTGAAGTCGGACGCTCTACCGACTGAGCCACCCAGGCGCCCCTTCTTTTTGTAGATTTGATGTGAAGTGCTGTGCGGTCTCTGGCTACAGACTTGGGTTCTCTCATAGCGAAGTTGGCTCTATCCTGGCTGCACCTTCAGGTCGCCTGAGCGCACATCATAATTCCGGCGATATTTGAGCCCAAGACCTTGCCACCCCACTGCCGTCCCCTCCAGCACGGATTCTACCTGGTTCAGCCCAGCCCTTTGGGAAGAGACAAGAGGCCCAACTAAGAAGGCGATTAAAAATAAAATGTTCATGATTAAAAAAGAGTTTGCTAATATGTCGGAAAGAATCCAGTGATATATACACGATGCTGGTCCGCTGTTGACTTCTCTACCCTTTAAAAACTATTGTTGCTGCTGACAAAGGCAATAATAAAACTAGGTGGCTGCTGGGTTTGACTGTCTTTGTGTTTTAACTGTAGTGGGGGTTTCTGCCCGAGAAAGGCTAAGAGACAGAAGTTTGGTTTTCATCACACCCTCTGAGCTGCCGACGGAGCATTTGGCCATGTGCAGGGGTGGTGAATTCTCCTCCCGCGTTTACCGACTGTTCCGCTGGAGGGGTTAGGGAGGGCAGCTACGGAGACAAACCAGATACCCAAAGAGCTTGGGCTCAGAGAGCGTGTATTTCGGTGGGAGAAGAAAAGGATAAAGAAATACGCAGGCACGGAAATACGCAAGTCTCGGATGGCCTACCACACACGGGGGATCTCTCGGAGCCCTTGACGGGGATACGCTCGGACCCCTTCACCTCTAACTCGCCCCCCTTCTAGAAGCCGTCCTGTAACCAGCCCTCACCCTGTGAGCTCCTCTCCCCACCGCGCCCGACGGCAACAGTCCGGCCCCCCTCCATCTGGCAGCTCCAGACGGCTGAGGCTCCCTGGGCCTCAGTTTCCTCACGTATAGAATGGGTGTTTTAGCCTCAGTCTTCAGGGGCTTTTCTACCTAACAGTTTTGAGGCCAAGCGGGGGTGGTGGTGGTGAAATTGAGGTGGGGCAGGGGCAAAGGTGAAAGTTTTGTCTTCCCTCGATGCCTAGAAAGATGTGTGTGTTCTTTTGGGGAGACGTTTTAAGTTCCTGGAAGTCAGAGACCGCATATCCTCTCCCTTACCCTTTTTTGTAACAGTACTAATACGGGGCTGAGCGCCCAGAAAACACCTAATTAGGAGCTGCCTAACTAGCTAACTAACTAACTAATGAACTAACTAAGGTCTGTATGTTCTTTCCCTCATCCTTGCCACCCTCATAGCCACCAGACAGAGCCGACTGGATGCCAGGAGTTGTGCCATACGGTTGCATACATCACCTCACTGAATCCTTGCTGTAACCGTGTAGAAATTAATAAATGGCAGAACTGGAGTCAAATCCAAGTGTAGACATCCGAGGTACTCTTTGGGGACAGTGTGTGTATATATATATATATATATATATATATATATATATATGTTTATTTATTTATTTTGAGAGAGACAATGAGAGAGGGAGAGGGAGAGGGAGAGAAAATCCCAAGCAGGCTCCGAATCATGAGATTACGGCCTGAGCCAAAATCAAGAGCCAGCCCCTTAACCGACTGAGCCACCCAGGCGCCCCTGGGTACAGTACCTTGTATTTGATTTGGGGCAAATCTTTAGCAGCAACTTTTATGTTCAAACAGCGGTCAAAATGAAAATCGTGGAAGCGTCAGGAATACGAATGGTGTTTGCGATCCCCGGCTGCTGCCCTTGTAAGGAGAGGCCTTCGCTGCTGAAGATGGTGATGGACACTCAGGGTCACGCTTCGGCTTTACCTTTGACCTTCTCTGCCCGTCGCTGGACCGCGGCCCTGGCTTCCCCACGGAAGGGCGGATCTCAGGTCTGGGGGCAGACTCTTCCTTGGATGGTCCGCCCCCCGTCACAGAGGCTGCTCCTGTGTCTTTAGAATCCGAACGAGGCCCCGTCCGTCTCAAGGCTGTCTCGAGGTCAGGACTAGTGACACGCTGGGCCAGGTCATTCCGTGCTCTGTGGGGCTTTCCCGTGGACTGTAGGATTCCCAGCCTCCCTGGCCTCTCCCCACCTGCTACCAGCAGCACCTTCAAAGTGGTAGCAGTAGAGAGTGTTTCCAGGCGTCGTAAAACGTCCCGAGGGAGGCGGACTCTCCTCTGACTGAGAACCGCTGCCTGGGTCACAAGTCTCCCCTTCGCATCTCGTCCTACCCGTTTCCGTTTTCTCTCTCTTCGCAGCACCACGAGGTAACCAGGGTATGTCTGTTGAATGTGCATCTGTTTGCTGTGTCTCTCTCTCTCTCTCTCTCTCTCTCTGGCTTGAATGGACAGCCCAGAAGGGCGTGGGCTCTGTCTTGTTCCCTGCCATGACTGTGACACCTACGACAGTGTCTGATAACACTGTGACTGCTCAGTAAATATGAGCGAATGAGTGGGTGGGAGGAGGCAGGGCTGGAGAAGGCAGGAGAATAGTGCAAGACCCTGGACAGGAAAGGACAAGGTGTAAAGAGAGCAGGAGGGAGGGGCCCAAGAGGCCAGAGGCCGGAGACCCTGTGTGAGCAAGGGTGCTGGGTGAGGAGGCAGCCGGAGCCCCCGGGGCCCTGTGGGGACATGCTCTTTGGTACCCTGGCAGAGCTCTGCGGGGCGGCAGGCAGCAGACCCCTCTCTTTGCCAAAGCCCCGGCAGTATGTCTCTCCCTATGCCGTGTCACGAGGTTTTGCTTTCCGAGAACGAAGGCAAGTTCTGTGTCCTGCCCCGTGGCCGGCACCTGCTGAGGACAGGCCCCCCCCCAAGAGCGCTCAACCCAAACCGGGTGACCCAGATGAACACGTGGACCCACAAGGAATCTGCATCGCATCAATGCCAGTGACCCTAAGCCCCGCTCGCTTCTCCGCGCGGATTTTCTTTCAGGTTTCCTTGCTCCCCGAGGAGGCGTCGAGGCCCCCAAGAGGCTGGTAACAGAGGTGAGACTAATTACATGGGTGTAATGAACAGTGCAAAGCCCTGAGGAACAGAAACCACGGGCTCATTCACAGTTATTTTTGAGGACGGAATTATTTTGCTTTTGCTCAACTGGTTCATTTATTTAAATTCAACGAGATGATGATGGGTGTAAGAGTATTGGTTGAAGTGCGGAGTTCCATAAAACCCCCCCGGGGGTGGTGGTGGCGGAGGTGTCGATACTATTGCTCTAAGAGGTAACCTGTCTGCTGTCTTTTCACAAAGTTCTGAACAGGAGCGCAGTCAGTGTTTGCTGGCCGCTGAAGTGAAAAGGGCTTTGTGCCCCGTGGGGAAGAGATTCTGCACTGGTTACTAATGATTCCTTTCAAGGAAGCGGGGACCGTCAGCCCGTCCTTCTCCTGTCCCCCAGAGGGGGCGCCCCTGAGCTAGCTCGGGTGCCTTCCCCAGTTCCCCGGGGGGCCAAAGAAGCTTCTGTCTGTGTGGCTTGTCCAAAATAGCCGGCTCAAAGCGTGGACCAACAACAGACTACGGATGCGGGGCGTTGGGAAGAGAAGACAGGGGACCACTGAAGCTGTTTCAGTCCTCACAGAGTGCTCACATACACCAGTGGCCTTTGATGACATTTTCCCGTTCCGTCTGAGAAACGGAAGGTCGTTTGAACAAATGCAGATCAAACTTGGCCGTTTAATGTTCAGAAAGGAAAGGAAAACAATGAGATAAAATAGCCCGCCGTTACGCAGAGTGCCATCTTCTCTTGGGAAGAATGATTTTTGTAATGGGTGCCCCTTGTAGATGGATAAAAGCATGACAAAGAAAATGAAAGTTCATTTATCCTTTCTCGTCTTCTCCAGGGGGCTGGGCCACTCCGTTGGGTCTTAACCTCCTTGGCTCTGAGCCATGATTCTGTCTGGGCGATAAGGCCCTTCCTTTTCCACAGAAGCCACGCATCTCAAAAAATGTGTGCCCTGAAAATTCCATCAACTAAGAATCAGGTAGTGATTTAAGTCTAGGGTTTATAGCTTTTAATGGAGAGCCTGAAGCCCCAGCTCTGCTACTTACCCACGTACCAGAACTTTCTGAACCTCTATTATTTTAAAACCGGTGTGAATGTCTGTATCATTGTTTGATGGTGGGGGGCTAAATAGTATAATGTGTGAATAATATGGATCACAGCACACAGGAAGTGCTCCATAAGTGGTCGTAAAATTATTATCGTGTTTCCACGTTGGATGTGTGTTTTTTCCCATCGAGCACCTGCAGTCAAGTAAGGCCAGCGGGGCAACAATAGATGGTCTGGGAGATAATTGCAGAAACTAAACCACTGAGCTGTTAACTCAGTCTACTCCAGGAAAAGGGCACGTCAGTTCGGAAGATGTTCATCAGATGCCCACCTTCTGCCTTGCAGTAAAAAATATGCTTTGAGTCTCTCCTATGCTCGTTCGACATGATGGGGAACACTTTTCTAAGTGGCGATTTTGTGGGTCCTGAGTCTTCCCGAAACCTTGTTAATGCTGAGTCAGATACGACTAGATATCTACTCTGAATTGTAGGCTACTTTGACCATGGGGTCGCGGCTGTAGATTGGGGATAATAAGATTATAATTTATTATTCCTCCCTGCTCCCTCGGTCCAAAGATCCAGCCATTTTTCCAAGTCCCCTTTCTCTCAACGACTGCCGTGCCAGGACCTACATTGTGTCAAAGCGACTGACTCCTTCGTGACTCGGGGTCTTGTTAACGGAGGGGGTAGTCACCCAAATAAATATCTTTAGGCTGTGACGAGTAACTGAATTCTTATTTCTGTATGAGTAGCTCGCTAAATCAACCTCTCAGAGAAGTCCTGGGAAAAAAAATTTTTGGGGGGTTCCAGAATTGAACTCTGCCCTCTTATTAGGCTGGACTACTGGTTCTGTGCAAGTAAAGAAAGAAAATTCTCAACGTAGAAGTACTTTTGTAGCCTGGAGACGGTTTAATAATAAAAAATATTGAGAAGCTTCTCCTGGCTGGGGGCTGATTTACTCACTTGACGATGACTGGGGTGTGGGGCTGATTTACTCACTTGACGATGACTGGGGTGTGGGGCTAATTTACTCACTTGACGATAACTGGGGTGTGGCCCTATTGCCCGGTGAGATGCCTTACTCGGCTCAGCTCACAGAAATATGTCTTGCACTCAGCTGCCCTCTATTGGCTGGAACACAGATTATTTTTTTTTTTTTTAATTTTTTTTCAATGTTTATTTATTTTTGGGACAGACAGAGACAGAGCATGAACGGGGGAGGGGCAGAGAGACAGGGAGACACAGAATCGGAAACAGGCTCCAGGCTCTGAGCCATCAGCCCAGAGCCCGACGCGGGGCTCGAACTCACGGACCGCGAGATCGTGACCTGGCTGAAGTCGGACGCTTAACCGACTGCGCCACCCAGGCGCCCCTGGAACACAGATTATTCTCTCCACTAGCGGCTCCCTTGAAGCCTGAAGAATAATGACTTGTGTTCATGAATATTCATCTGGTGCATTTTGTACCTCTGGACCAAAATAAAGATCTGTTTGGATTTCAAATTAACACATATTTTTAAAGTAGGCTCCACACCCAGCACGGGGCCCAACATGGGGCTTGAACTCACAACCCTGAGATCAAGACCTAGGCTGAGATCAAGCGTCAGGCACTTAACCGACTGAGCCACCCAGGCACCCCACACCCTCTACTCTTTACCTTACCTCCTTACCTTGCCTAACTTTACTCCTCAGCACCTTTATCCCCTCTTACCTATTATCTGTTTCTTTATTTGCCTTTTGTCTGTCTCCCTGACTAGAAGGTAAGCTTCATGAGATAAGGGACTTTGATTTGTGGCTGTACCCTCGGGCTTAGGAGAATGCCTGGCACGTAGTAGGTGGTTTATAAATATTAGTTGAATACCTGAATGGATACCAATTGTTGTGTCTTCGAACTGTACTGTGGTGAATGGTCAATGGTACCTGGTCTGGCCGTCTGGAGGTCTACAATCCAGAAGAATGGTGCCAAAAGGACTCTGGTTGGAAGAAGCACCGCCACCACAACTGGTGTGTTATAATCTGGAGGAGGTCGGCTCTAGGGAGTCATTCCTTCTTATCTCTAGTGTTTGAAGATCTGTTAGGTGGAAAAAGATTGGCTAGTTCAATTTATTTCCAAAGAACGTATCAATTGGTAGAAGGCCCAGGGAAAGAATTTGGCTCAACAAAAATCTCAGAATCTGAAATAGTTTTGGACTATTTTAAGCATCATCCGAGGCGTTTAATCGTAGCCTCGAGAAACTTCTGTCAGGAGATGCTATCAATTGCAATGATTCTCAGGCCTGGGATGTTGTTAAAAACTCATTTTCCTGAGACTTTTCCCAGACAGAGTGAATCCGAGTCTCCAGAAGGACGTCCCAGGAATCTCTGTTCTATAATATGCTCCCTGGTGAGTTGGACATGACCGTTTGCATCATAGGACTGGGGCAACTGAGACATCAGAGGGGTAGCTGGACTGAATTATCGTAAACTTCTAACCATGAGATTTCACGGCTCCAGAAGATCATAGAAGTTACTTTCTTCTTATTCATGGTGATAATGGTAAGTGAAGTCTCTGCTATGACCATCATCAAAATAGAAAACCAAATCAAGAATGTCAGTATGGGGGCGTCTGGGTGGCTCAGTCAGTTGAGTGTCCGACTTCGGCTCAGGTCATGATCTCGTGGTTCGTGAGTTCGAGTCCCGTGTTGGGCTCTGTGCTGACCGCTCAGAGCCTGGAGCCTGCTTCAGATTCTGGGTCTCCCTCTCTCTCTCTCTGCCCCTCCCCTGCTCATTCTTTCTCTCTCTCTCGCTCTCTCAAGTATAAATAAACATTAAAAAAATTTAAAAAAGAATGTCACTAGGGAAGCCTAGCAGATATATCAATCAAATATAGAGTAAAACTCCATACATTCTATCATCCTGCCGAGGGGAGAAATGACTAATTCTCAGATCCCGTGCCCACCGATCCACCCTACAAATTCTCTATCGTGGAATAAATGTTTCTATATATTTCATGCCCAATCCTCAGGGCTCCGAGTCGAAACAGATAATTGGTCAGCTTCTTTAGGGAGCGTTATCAAATGAAGAAATGTACTTTGAACCCTACTGAGGATTGCTCACTGCACTCTATCCCACCGCCCCCTAATCTTCGTGTCGTTTGCTGAAACTTTGTGTGCCTGTTTTGGTCCTGCAGGAGGTTTGGTGATTAATCTGGGGACTAGGGAAAGAAGTTAATGGTTAATTGCTCATCTTTCTTGGCTTTTATTTATTTATTTATTTATTTAATCTCTGCACCCAATGTGGGGCTCAGACTCATGACCCCAATATCGAGAGTCACATGTTCTACCAACTGAGCCAGCCAGGCGCTCCTCTTAGCTTTTTGTTTTTTAATTTTTTTAACATTTATTCATTTTTGAGAGACAGAACGTGAGCAGGGGAGCAGCAGAGAGAGAGGGAGACCCAGAATCCGAAGCAGGCTCCAGGCCCCGAGCTGTCGGCACAGAGCGCAACGCGGGGCCCGCACTCACGGACTGAGAGATCATGACCTGAGCCCAAGTCAGACATTTAACCGACTGAGCCACCCAGGCGCCCCTCCTCTTAGCTTTTAATGCAAACGATTTTTAGTTAGAAATTTGGACGCTTATTGGACAAATCCAAGCCTGCGCTGGTCCATCCCCAATGAGCGCCCGATAATTACTAGTTATTGTGACGGTCACTTACTGAGTGCCAGGTCGAGGGTGTAAACATGAAGATCCGTCTGTGGGTGGGCCCTGCTCTCAAGGCATGTGGAGTCCGGCTGTGATGACTCGATCACAAACATGTGACAAGTGTTATACTAGGGTCCTTTCCACTCGTGCAAAGGGGTGTGTCTGGTATCCCCGTTCAGTCTGAGCAGACGTGTGAAAAAAAGCCTATTACCTCCCCTGCTCAGGTCATTGATTTGCCTTGGCTCATAGGCCTGGTTGCTTTTGTGGGTTTTTTTTTTTTTTTTTTGCGTGTTTTTGTTTTGTTTTTTAACCAGAAGAAGGAGGAAGGGTATGCTTGGGCCCCAGGACACTGAAGAGAAAAGCAAGAGCATGGAGAGGAAATGAATGGCCATCTTCCCCGACCTGATCCGGGAGGCTGGCTCTATGGAGAGTTGGGGGGCACAACAGAAGGTGAAAGGGCTCTCTACAGACTTGGGGTGCACACAGAGTGTCTTATGGCTCAGGTTCTCATAGAATGGAAGGAGAGATTTTTCTCTGCTCCTCCCCCGGCCAGAGAAGCCCAGTGAAGCAGAGGGACCCAGAATGAATGAATTTTCACAAGGGCATCCGCTGGGCAGAAGAGGGGTGCCTTCCTCAAGAAGACTCGGGGTATCATAGCTCCAGGTGAAGACCGAGACCAAAGTTCAACCACAGAGGCCTTGCTGAGAACCTTTGTGGTAGCCTTTGAGGGCCCACAAGAATCACTGGGGGACAATCTGAGGCTGAGCTTAGGACTTGGGTCACTACATTAGCAAGCTAGTAGAGCTCAAGTACTTTTTGGTGATTAGTTTGTATCACAGGCCGGGGAGGCCATGACCATTTCTGTTCTAGGAACAGAGAAAAGTGCCGGGGATCTGTGAGAGAGGCAAGGTGGATGGGGGCAGGGAAATCTGCTCTAAGGAGGATGCTCTGAACTGGGCTTTGCAGGATGAGTAGGGGTTGGTTAGGCTGACTCAGGTCAGTGCACATCTGAGACTGAGAGCATTCTCTTTTGCGCTTCTCCCTGGCACCTTCTCGTCTTTTCCTCAGCCTCCAGTGTCACCCAATGCTGTGTCGCGCCTTCCAGATCCACGGTGAGGCACGGCGCAGCTTTGGGGTCTCTCCCCAACCCAAAGGGCAGACCCCAGAAGACCAGTGTAGGTTTCTGAAACCGTGATTCTCCACTTGGCCCTAGATGACGTTTGGGATTGGCCTCAAATGCCAGGACAGGGAGCAGGAAGCCTTCTCTGTCCTTGTCTACATTCATATTACATATTTACATAGGCACATATGAGGGAGAGTGATTCTTACTAAACGCAACACGAGTTCTACTTGGAGACCCCTGCTCCCTTGGCCTGTGTGCCGGCACTGTGGTCAGACAGCTGGGTGTGGACAAAAGGACAGGTGGAATCCCAACCAGCAGCAGGGCAGGGCCAATGAATGAGGGGCACGGTAATGAACTGAGCGGCAACCTATAGGGCAGGGAAACGCTTTAAGGACCACCCCTCCCCCACCCCCCGGCCAGGCTTGAGATGGCTCTCCTAGGGAGCCTGGCCAGCGGGGGTGACAGCAGCAGATCCCACGGATCTGTCCGTCACCAACAGGAAGGTGACGGAGTTGATTTTTGACCAAGAGTGTCAGGAATCATCTAATAGACTGTCCAGTATGAATCATCAAGGTTGGGAACTTGAGCCCCCCTGTCCCTGTCCTGACCAACACACACACACACACACACACACACACACACACACACTTCGGTTCACCTCCACCCATGCAGGTGGGCACCGAGCTGTTCCCTAGCAGGACTTTGGGCACAGCCACACTTTCTGGGGACTGCATCTTTGGTAGCTGCAAAATGCAGCCTTCCTTACCCCTGGGGGCTTGGCAAGCATGTGCAGAGATTAGAAGATGTGCTCTTTCCTGTCAATCCGAAAAGACTCCGTTTTGCTAAAGCAAAACAACTGTCTTTAGGCGGTCGCTCTGCTGGCCAGGCAGGCGATGGCTTTGCAGCACAATTAAAAAGATGGAACCAGGAGCGCCTGGGGGGCTCAGGCAGTTAAGCGTCTGACTTCGGCTCAGGTCGTGATCTCGCAGTTCATGGTTGGAGCCCCCACATGGGGCTCTGCGCTGACAGCTCAGAGCCTGGAGCCTGCCTCGGATTCTGTGTCTCCCTCTCTCTCTGCCCCTCCTCTGCTCATGCTCTGTCTCTCTCTCTGTCTCAAAAATGAATAAACGTTAAAAAAGTAAGAAATAAAGAAAAAAGATAAAACCATTTCCTGTTCAGTTAGCGTTCTTCCTGCTGTTGTCGCACCTGCTCGGGGGACCCTGGGGGCTTTCCATCCTTGGACTCAGGATCCCGCAGAGGGGAGCTAGGGATCGTGTTCGTGTGCCCCACCTCGGGTTCATATACACTTATTTGATGTGTGGAGGAACGTGAGAGGGCCGTGTCGACGTGCAAGGTGAACATCAGCTCCTTGAGCTTGCCAAGAATCGGACACTCCGTGAAGATTAATTATGGGCTCTGTCTTTTATGTGCTCTGTCATCTGGCAAACATCTCTCTTGCTCTGAGAACTTCACGCAAATAATTAAAGCCAACCCGTCCTCTGTTTGGGGGCCCACCCGCCACCTGGACACCCTTCACTGAGCGAGCCCAGGAAACCGACAAAGGGAGGAAAGGAGGGAGGGACCGGGGACTGGGACTCGGCGTGGGAAAAGCGTGTCCCAGCTGGGGCACGTGTGACTCGCCTGCACACACATTCTCCTGCTTCTGCCAAAACACCAGCAGAGCCCTGAATGCGTTTTTATTCCTTGGCAGGGTGAATTCGGTGGGAGAAATCCTTCCCACAAACGCTGCTGCCGTGAATTCAAATTGATTTCTTTCTGCTGTGCTACCGTTTCATTAACTCAACGCAGACTCCAGTCCACCCAGAAGTGAAAGACGAATGTTTGCCGGGCGTGGGTAGTAGTATTTGAACCACTCAAAGCCAACCGATATCCATGATGATAAATTTGGGGCTGGCTGATAGGATGGGATAGCATGTGTTTTTGTTTTTTAGTAGAACAGACATTTTGTCCACATGGGTAATTGTTTATTTTTTTATTATTTTTTTTAATGTTTATTTATTTTGAGACAGAGAGAGAGAGAGAAACAGAGCAGGAGAGGGGGAGAAGCAGAGAGAGAGGGAGACACAGAATCCGAAGCAGGCTCCAGGCTCCGAGCCATCAGCACAGAGCCCGACGCGGGGCTCGAACCCACGGACCGTGAGATCATGACCCGAGCCAAAGTCGGACGCCTAACCGACTGAGTCACCCAGGCGTCCCATGACATGGGTTACTTTTTAAATGCCTGAAAAAAACTGGAAACACTGTCATTAGATTCCTAGGCTAGCCCACCAAATCTTGTTTAAATGACACAGTGCCACACGGCAGGGCTGGTTCATTGTCTGCGGGAAACGCATCCCATATCCTTGTTTTATCCTGGTGGCAGCCTCTAATCTGAGAAGGACAGCACGGCTCATTTGTCCCTCCTGGTCTGACACACATTTTGATGACAATGAGTTGAACCGATGACCTAGAGTCCACACGTGTTTCATTCATTCTTCTCGGAGCACGCAGCTCCAAAGGTACTCAGATGAATAAGCCAGGAATCCTGCCCTGAAGGAGCCCACAGTTGGGCGAAAAAGGTAGATGAATAAACCCAGCCATTCCAACACAGAGTGCACCTGTTGTGTTCAGGGTCTGCTCGAGCTGCTACGGGAACCCGGTGGGGATCGTGCCTGCGGAGATGCTCCTGGTCAGAGAGACGAAGTCAAAGCAGGAAGCAGGGCAAGGACAGCCACATAGCGGCTCTTTAACGGGGGAACCTAATAAAACGATAACTTAAACAGCCTTGAGTTTACAAAACACTTTACGTACATGCCGATCGATTGGATCCTCACAAAAAATACGAAGGCAGAATTTGTATTTATCACCACCCAGTCGGTTTAGCGAACGTTGATTGAATGCCTACCACATGCCAGGCACCTTGTGAGGCTTGGGGGAAAGCAGTGAACAAAATCAGGTCCCTGTCCATGCGAGTCTACACTCGGGTAGGAGGCCAGGTTACCTTCACTGATGACTTACTCATGATCACAGAGCTGGTTGGTGAGGAAACAGCTAATCCTAAGTCTTCTGTGCTGTTGGGTTTTCCATCTTGTTACTCAACTGCCAAACCGAGGACACAGTCTTCTGATACCTTCCTGAGTATCCCCCAAATAACTCTGATTGTTCTATCTACAGCTTCAACGCTAAGGAACAGATGTTGTCACCAGACACATCGTAATGGGGGCTTTTCAGCAATGCTTAACCCAGGGAAGATTTCAGATTCTACAACACCGGTTTGCAGGAATGGAAGACGTGGGAGAAATTAAGCCATCGTGGAGAAAAGGGATTATTTCTTCTTATACCCTACAATTATCAAAGCCCTGAAAGTGACTGATTTAACCAGACTACAGCGTGCCTTATTATAGCCCATTCGACCTACGACTGTTGTCTCATATTTTAAAATGATTTCACAAAATTTTCAGAATATATTAAGCCATTTTTCTTCTGATGGTTGATCTATAGGTGAGGTTGAGAGAGTGGGTTTACTCTGTTTTTATTGGAGCCCCATGCGAAGTGGTACCCCGATAAATGTCCATCGAGTGGCTGTCCAGAAAGAAAGTGGGCAAATATATACGCACATACATTTGTTATAAGTTTTTTTTTTTTAATTTTTTTTTCAATGTTTTTTTTTATTTATTTTTGGGACAGAGAGAGACAGAGCATGAACGGGGGAGGTGCAGAGAGAGAGGGAGACACAGAATCGGAAACAGGGTCCAGGCTCCGAGCCATCAGCTCCGAGCCTGACGCGGGGCTCGAACTCACAGACCGCGAGATCGTGACCTGGCTGAAGTCGGACGCTTAACCGACTGCGCCACCCAGGCGCCCCCATTTGTTATAAGTTTTATTGACACAAAGGATGGGTGCCATACACTTTACAAATACTTACAAAATATAAAGCACTCTTTAAAAAATGTGTAACTCCAGTATGGTTAACATGCAGTGTTATATTAGTTTCAGGTGTACAATATATGATTGAACAATTCCATACGTGACTCAGGGCTCATCATGATCAGTGTACGCCCCCATCCCCCCACCACCTCCCCTCTGGTAACGATTAGTTTGTTCTGTGTAGTTAAGAGTGTGTTTCCGATTTGTTTCTTTTTTGTTTACTTGTTTATTTCCTAAATTCCACACGTGAGTGAATTCAGGTGGTATTTGTCTTTCTCTGACTTATTTCATCTAGCATTACAGCCTCCGGACCCATCCATGTTGTTGCAAATGGCAAGATTTCCTTCTTTTTAATGGCTGAGTAATATTCCATTATATGTATATATACCGCAGCTTCTTTATCCATTCGCTTATCAATAGACACTTGGCCTGCTTCCAGAATGTGCTTCCTGTCAACAATGCTGCAATAAACACAGGGGTGCAATAAATATATCTTTTCAAATGAGTGTTTTTGTATTTCTTTGGTAAATACCAGCAGTAAAATTACTAGATCATATGGTAATTCTATTGTTAACAGTTTTGAAGGACCTCCATACTGTTCTCCACTGTGGCTGCACAAGTTTGCATTCCTACCAACAGTGCAAGAGGGTTCCTTTTTCTCCGTATCCTCACCAACACCTGTTGGCGTGGCAGGTGTGAGGTGATAACCTCACTATAGTTTGGATTTGCGTCTCCCCAATCGTAAGTGATAATGAGCATCTTTTCATGTGTCTGTTGGCCATCTGGATGTCTTTGGAGAAATGTCTGTTCATGTCTTGTGCCTATTTTTAATTGGATTAATTTTGGGGGGAGGGTATTGAGTTATATAAGCTTTTATATATTTTGGATACTCACCCTTTATTGGATATGTCACTTGCAAATATGTTCTCCCATTCAGTAGTTTGTCTTTTAGTTTTGTTGATTGTTTCCTTTGCTGTGCAGAAGCTTTTTACTTTGATGTAGTTCAAATAGTTTGTTTTTGCCTTTGTTTCCTTTGTTTCAGGAGACACATCTAGAAAAATGTTATTACAGCCAATGTCAGAGACATTACTGTCTGTGCTCTTTTCTATATTTTTAAATTTTTTTTAACGTTTATTTATTTTTGAGATAGAGAGACAGAGCATGAATGGGGAAGGGTCAGAGAGAGGGAGACACAGAATCCGAAACAGGCTCCAGGCTCTGAGCTGTCAGCACAGAGCCCGATGCGGGGCTCGAACTCACTGACCACGAGATCATGACCTGAGCCGAAGTCGGCCGCCCAACCAACTGAGCCACCCAGGCGCCCCTCTTCTATATTTTTATGGTGTCAGGTCTCGCATTTAAGTCCCAATCCATTTCGAGTTTATTTTTGCGTATGCTGTAAGACAGTGCATGTGACTTTCCAGTTTTCCGAACACCATTTGTGGAAGAGACTGTCTTTTTCCCATTGTATATTCTTGCCTGCTTTGCCAAAGCATAATTGACCGTATAATTGTGGGTTTATTCCTGGGCTATTTTATTCCGTTGATCTGTGTATCTATTTTTGTCCCAACACCATACTGTTTTGATTACTATAACTTTGTAGTATATCTTGAAATCTGGGATTGGGATATCTCCAGTTTTGTTCTTTGGGTTATTTGAGGCGTTTTGTGGTTCCATACAAATTTTAGGATTGTTTGTTCCAGTTCTGTGAAAAACGCTGTTGGCGTTTTGATAGGGATTGCATTAAATCTGTACATTGCTTTGGGTAGTGTGGATATTTTAACATTATTTGTTTTTCCAGTCCGTGAGCGTGGAATGTCTTTCTATTTGTTTGCATCGTCTTCCATTTGTTTTCATCAGTGTTTTATAGTTTTCAGAGAACAGGTCTTTCACCTTATTGGTTAAATTTATTCCTGGATATTTTATTGGTTTTGGTGCAATTGTAAACGGGGTTGTTTTCTTAATTTCACTTTCTGTTGCTTTATTATTAGTGTATAGAAATGCAACAGATTTCTGTGCATTGATTTTGTAGCCTGTGACTTCACTGAATTCATTTATGAGTTGTAGCATTTTTTTGATGGAGCCTTTTAGGTTTTCTGTATATAGTATCATGTTACCTACAAATAGCAAAAGTTTTACTTCTTCCTTGCTGATTTGGGTGCCTTTTATTTCTTTTTGTTGTCTGATTGCCGTGGCTAGGACTTCCAGTGAGAGCGGACATCCTTGTCTGGTTCCTGATTGAAGAGGGAAAGCTGTCAGTTTTTCATCATTGAGGATGATGTTGGCTGTGGGCTTTTCATATAAGGCTTTTATGACATTGAGTTATGTCTCCTCTAAATCTACTATGTTAAGGTTTTTATCATGAATGGATGTTGTACTTTGTCAAATGCTTTTCTGCATCTATTGAAATGATCATATGGCTTTATCCTTTCTCTTGTTGATAAAAATACACAGCGCCCTTTATTGTAAGTTTCATATAGCCGATTGCTACTTGATACAGAATGTCTTTGTTGATTTCTGCTGGACTCCTGTATTCAAAGTCAACCTATGGTTACAAGTAGACCATGATTTGAGAAAATTAGCCTGCAAATAAATGTTGGATTACTATCTAGTTCAGCAAAGTCTATTCAAGCATTGACAAATGAACGTAGTTTAAACATGAATGTTGATGGATGTTTTTATTTTAAATAAGACAAAAGGGGAAAATGAAGACATATATAGGAAACTTATTCATTCATCAATATGTGACTTCTTCACGGAATCAGATTATGGTTTTTGAATACTAGAAGACTATTTCCTCAGTTTTATGTGTTATTCCCAATGTCGCAGCTACTCATAGGACACACAGTTTTCTTAATCTACATCATTAACGTTTTCTCCATCATTTTTTAAAAATGTTTACTTATTTTTGAAAGAGAGAAGAGAGATAGAGTGTGAGTGGGGGAGGGGCAGAGAGAGAGGGAGACACAGAATCCTAAGCAGACTCCAGACTCTGAGCTGTCAGCACAGAGCCCCACGCGGGGCTCGAACTCATGAACTGTGAGATCATGACCTGAGCCAAAATCAGAAGCTTAACCAACTGAACCACCCAGGCGCCCCACTCCATCATCTTCTTAAGTCTAGACAGACAACAAAAAAATAACTCAAGCCCTGATGTGTGCTGCTTGCCAAATTCTGTGGTGTAAATACTGTAAAACCTTGGTCTGCAAGCATAATTTGTTCCAGAAACATGCTTATAATCCAAAGCACGTGTATATCAAAGCAAATTTCCCCATAGGAAATAATGGGAAACTCATTAATCAAATAATAGGAAATGATTCGTTCCACAACCCCAAAATATTCATAAAACCTGATTTCAATACTTTAATATAATACAAAATAATAAAGAAAATACAAAATATAAAGAAAAATAACCAAATTAACCTGTACTTATCTTTGGAAACCTTCATGCCTGGTGTGAGGGAGACAAGAGAGAGGAGGGTTGTTGTGTAGGACAACTTTCCCCATCACTAATGGAATCACTGTTATCGATTGGCTCAATGGAATATTGGAATATTGTTCTGCATGGGGGTCGTGGTATACACTCGCACGGATGTTGACTACAGCACAGTATTAATAAATTCTTGTCATCTACTGTATTTAATGTCACTGGCAATAAGGCAGCAGAGGAAAGTGTCTCTATCGGCAGGTGGCCTGACCTAGAATGAAGCAAAGCATTCCTAAGCTTCCTCTTGTCGGGAAAAGCAAAGGACTGTCCAGGGGTGCTTTGAATTGACAAAAAATACACGAGTACCAGCTGTGGGCACCCTCCAACTTTCTGAAAAATCACTGATTTCTGCCAAACACCGCGGCCTGAGACTGAGCATCCGAGCATGGGAGATGATCACCCACAATCCCACAGTGAGAGAGAAGAACCATTGGCTCAGTTGTGATCGTGTGCCATTCAAGGTCATGTACTACTCGCATTGCAAGACGTGGCTCCTTTATCAAGTTAAAATGTCCTGGAAATGTTTGCTTGTCTTGCGGAACACTCACAGAGCAAGTTCCTCGTAAGCCGAGGTTTTCCTGTACTCCCACTGCGGCTGATTTCATGCTACGAACATGATGTTGCCCAGGGATGTTCGGTAACGTATCATTATGTAGTATGTCCACAATACAGGCACAGAGTAGAAAATAACCTCGAGAGCATAGATAATAGTAAAAGGTAGTCAAATAATAAGGAACGATAATTTTGAGTATTTATTACCTTTATTTTTGATATAATTTAGGTGTACATTTATAATTTTTTTTTATTTGAGAGAGAGAGAGCGCAGGATGGGGCGGGGGGGGGGAGAGAGAGAGAGAGAGCGCAGGATGGGGCGGGGGGGGGGAGAGAGAGAGAGAGAGAGAGAGAGAGAGAGAATCTTAAGCAGGCTCCACACTGAGTACTGAACCCCACACGGGGCTTGATCCCACGGCCCTGGGATCATGCCACCGACCGAGCCACCCAGGTGTCCCTGTATAATTTACTTTTTAATAATGCCTGTCTTAAACAACTGGCTTGCAAAAACCCTGCAGATGTTAACAGTTGGTTCTTTTTAAAAATTTTCTTTAATGTTTTTGTTTATTTTTGAGACAAAGAGAGACAGAGCGTGAGCAGAGGAAGGGCAGAGAGAGAGGGAGACACAGGATCCGAAGCAGGCTCCAGGCTCTGAGCTGTCAGCACAGAGCCTGACGTGGGGGCTCGAACTCACGGACTATGAGATCAGGACTTGAGCTGAAGTCAGATGCTTAACCGACTGAGCCACCCAGGCGCCCCAGTTAGCGACTGGTTCTTAAGAGCAGGTATAACCCAGCTCCAGCATACCGCCGCCCCGTGTCACACTCCTTCAGGTGGGAAACATTCGTTTCTTCTCATAAACGCTGTGACACCCGGCTGCTAAAGGGGAACGAACATACGAACAGGTGCTTGGTACATCATGTTATGTTGAATGAATAAAAACATTTAGAAGAATATCTTTTTGCTGTAACTGAAGCATGCTCTTGTTTTTTTCCTACAAGATCGTACAATCAAATGTAGAATGACCATACCTGAAGTAGCAGATACCATACTCACTGCGATCAGTCCTGTTTCTCTGTGACAGTGCAATCTTCTACCCTTCCTTGGATGGCACCCACGATTGAATCCTGCTTTGTTCAATCTGGAAAATACCCCATAATAAAGCTAATTTAAAAAAACCCAGCAGGTTCCTGGGGCGCCTGGGTGGCTCAGTCGGTTGAGCGTCCGACTTCGGCTCGGGTCATGATCTCGCAGTCGGTGGGTTCGAGCCCCGCGTCGGGCTCTGCGCCGACAGCTCAGAGCCTGGAGCCTGCTTCGGATTCTGTGTCTCCCTCTCTCTCTCTGACCTTCCCCCGCTCATGCTCTGTCTCCCTCTGTCTCAAAAACAAACATTAAAAAAAAAAAATAAACCCAGCAGGTGCCTTAAGCCCCCAGATGGAATGTCTTCTCACATGAGCACTCGCTAATTGGCTAGCAGGGGTCTCAGGGGGTCTCATCTTTGGGGCCTCGTCTCACCAGCTGCCACAGGGTTGCTCTTACCAGGAGACGTGCACCTGTATCCCTGCAACTAATGAGGGGTGAGGTCTTCCCGGTTCTTGCTTTGATCCACAAAAGCCAAACATCTTGCCCCTCATGCCCGCTCCTGTCTGAGATGTGCTTCTGTGAGTGATCTGTTCAGAGAGGCAGGGACAGAAGGCAAGCCTCGCGCCGTATTGAAGTCACTGCTTTAGAAGCACAGGAACCAGCCGGCCATCAGCTGACCAGGGACAGGCTGTACGGGACGGCTTCTTTGGCGTTCGTTCGCCTTCATTTATTCTCACCCACACGTCTGATTAATGAGCACCAAATGCCTGCCTGGATTCGGAGCAGTGTGATGTTTCAAATACTTAAAAAAATTTTCCTTGACAGGTTCTTACAGAAGCAGAGCGGATTTGTCGTAGAAGACAACAGCAAAACGCAGGTCAGTGACAACAGAAGAAAAACACCCCTCATTCACCCCATTTTCCAGATTTTTCCTTGCATGTGTAACATGCGGTGGCAAAATTGGGATCATACTTACTAGAAGGCTTTTTCGTTTAAAATTATAGAGTGAGGAAAAAGTTTTCATTTGAATACGGCTGTTGCACTGGTCCTGGGAGGGGACTCGTTGTAAGTGGAGGGGAATGAAATTCCACCCCGTGGAAATTCAGGGCCAAAATTGCAGCAAACAAAAGATTGGTGCCCGTCTTTCTGTCTGGAACACTCTCTCGCTGGGATAACAGAATGTGAGGTCTTGGAATCTCGTCACTGTTCTTTTGAGGTGTCCTTCGAATTAGAATCTTTAATTTTGGAAGTTGGACTGTTAATAAATACGTATTCCTATACCTAGTTCCTTTAGCTTACTCAGGGGCAAAAAAAAATTTTTTTTTAATGTGAATTTAAGTTACCTGTGTTGAGAGGAAATGCAGAAAAGAGATTTTGTATACACTTTGCCTCTAAAATAGAGGAAGCAGAATTTTGCCCGGACCTGGACAGGGAGAGCCAAGATCGGACTCTTTCACCCAAACCACTCTCCGCTCTGATGTTGGAGGCTTAGAGTAACGCTCATCTTTTGTTACTGAGCGAGCCCCCGTGATGTTAAGCTTTGGCTCTGAGCCCGACCACAGGTAGACATGGTAAAAGGGGGGTGGCAGCCTGAGGTCGGGGGGAAGGGGGTAGCCAGAGAGACCGGATGGACGGAACTAGCATCCGGAGGGGGTCTGCACCCCTACCTCTGTCCCTTTTGCTCCTCTCACATTCCCTGGGTGATCACTCCCCACACCCCCCAGGGGCTTGAGCCCTGACCTCTCTCTTCAGAGTTTCAGACTCTCATGGCCAACTTTTATTTATTTATTTAATTTTATTATTATTATTTTTTTTTTTTTGAGAGAGAGAGCATGAGTGGAGGAAGGGTAGAGAGAGGGGGACGGAGGATCCGAAGTGGGCTTGGACCTGACAGGCTGACAGCAGAAAACCCGATGTGGGGCTCGAACTCACACACTGTGAGATCATGACCTGAGCTGTAGTCAGACGCTCAACGGGCTGAGCCACCCAGGCGCCCCATGGCCAGCTTTTTATTGGGCGGTTCTACCCATGTCCCGCCTTCCCTCTTCACACTCGGTGTGTCTAAATGTGAGCATCTAAAAGTGACACCCCTCCACTCCCATTTCTGCTCCTTTTCCTGTGTTCTTGGGAATAGTGTCCCTACTCCTCAAGCCTGTTGGGCTGTCCCCTGACTATCCTTACAAGTCCTCTCTTGTGGCCCCCCCACTGCCACTGGCCTGATTGTTGCTCTCCTGTGTCCCCTCCCCCACTTCGCAGTCAATGTCTTGGCCCCCAGGCTTCCCCCTTCCAACCAGCATGGTCACAGTGATCTCGCTACAGCCTTGGTATTGCGAGTGGGATCCTAGACCAGCAACCCCAGCATCACCTGGAAGCTTGTCAGAAATGCGGACTCCCAGGGTCCATGTTCTCTATCAGCAAGGATCCAGCCTATGGACCGAAAGCACCATTAATTTGGATAATTTCAATTAATTTGAAATTTTAATACAATACCCGAGGGAAAGGACAAATTGTATGCATCCGTACAATGGAAACTAACTTAGGGAACAACATGAAGGAATCACAAAGGCATTCGGCTGAGTGAAAGACTCAAGTCTCAGAAGGTTACAGAGAGTACGATTCCATTTGTATAACATTCAAGAGAAGACACAACTCTTAAGAGCAAAGTTCAGTGATTGCCGAGGGCTTGAAGGAGGGGGAGATTTGACTACAAAGGCACAGCATGTGGGAATTTTTTGAAGTGTCCAATGTGCTCTGTCCCCTGATTTTGATGGTGGGTGCAACTGTCTATACATGTGTTAGCTCTCCCAGAACTGTACTCCGTAGAAAGCCGAGGGGACTGTATGTAAATTTTAAAATCATAACTAGTTGATAAAAAAAATTAACACTGATAGCAGTGAGTTATAAACCACTGAATAAAATCGAAAACCCTGAGCTCACATTGACGCAAGGAAGCTGTATCTTTCCCTCAACACGTACTCCTGACCAAGGACGGAAGGGGAACTTTATGGTGGAGAAGGCTGGCTGACATGTTATGTTGCATGAATGAAAACATTTAGGAGAATATCTAAATGCTAACGGAGTGCTTAATGTTAACGCCATCAGCGATGGACGAAGCTGGACCATTGGCTGTCTGACCGAGATGAGATGCAACGTGGAGAACGCTGAGGGGGCCAGGGCCATGTGTGTGTGCAGCGCACGGTTTCATGCTCTGCTGTCGCCATCTTGAAATTCCTAAAATTTTTAAGCAAGCGGTCTGCATTTTCACTGCATTTCGCGCGGAGCCCTGCAACTAACGGAGCTGCTCACGAACACAGCCTCTCTTTTGTGATATTCCTGCCGAAGACGTCAACCTGAATTTGATCATGATGAAACATCAGACAAGACCGAATTGATTGGGCATTCTTACAAGATCAGTTGCCTGTACTCCTCCGAAGTATTGAGGCATGGCAATCACTGAAAGACTGGGGAACATGTGGAAGGAGACTAAAGAAGTAACTGCAAAGCAGAATGCTGTCCTGGGTCCTTTGGCCGTAAAGGGTGTTGTTGGGATAATTGGTGAACCCTGATTGGGGTCTGAGGTTAAATAGCAGCGATGTATTGTTGTTATTTTGCCCATCCTGATGGCTGTATTACAAGAATGTTCTTGTGGTTGAACTTCCAAACGTACCTATTTAGGGGTGATAGGGCATCTCGTTGGCGACTTACCCTTAAATAGTTCAGGAGAAGTTCTTTGTATTCTTTCTGCAACTTGCCATTATGGTTGAGATTGTTCCAAATAAGGAAGAGGGATGGCAGGGTAGAGTGGGGAGGGGGGAGGGGAAGGTCCTCTCGAATAAGTTGACATTTGACCGGAGACCGGAAAGAAATGGGGGACCGAGCCACTTGGGGATCTGGAGAAAGAGCATTCCTGGAAGAAGGAACAGAATGTGCAAAGGTTTTGAGGAGCCGTATGCCTGGAGTGTTTCAGAAATAGCTAGGAGCCAGCGAAGTTGCTGGAGAGTGACAGTGTGACAAAGTGTCAGGTGATGAGACCAGGGAGGTAATAAGAACCAAATCAAAGTCCTGGTAAGGATTTTGGGTTTTGTTTTCTGTGCTGGGACACACTGGGCGGGGGGGGGGGGGGGTGCATAAACCCACTTATGTTGAAAGGGATCACTCTGGCTGCTGTGTAGAGAGAAGCAAGATTGGAAGCAAGGAGACCAAATGGGACACTCTGGGAATAAGTCCCTTTTGGATGGATAGATGGGCTGCAGGAACCTCCAGAAAGGCTTCAAAGAGGCACCAACTGGGCCACAAGCACAGAGCACTGGGATCATTCAGCCCCAGCAGCAGACGTCTTCTCTCTCTCATGCTCGCCTTCCCTTGGAGGCCTGCCAAGAGGGTCCAGCACAGAAGCTTCTCGCCAAAGGGCAGCTCTGATCATGACTTGCCAGGAAAGTTGAGAAGCCAGCTGGTTGCATTTTTAATCTAATTTTTCTATTATTTGGCACAAGTGCTAAAGTGTCCTTTTATATTAATTATCATAGAACCAAAGACAAGCTCTGGGAGAAATATTGTAACTGTTAGATCTTGTCTCCCTCCCTGGGACTGCATGAACACCAAAGGCACTATTGTCTTGTGTAGCGGGCCCTCTGATGAATGGGTCTTGAGGTTTTATTTGGTTCCAACAATGAAGAAATCTGTGCATTGACTCCTGATCTTGAACCCATAAAGGACCTTGGAAAGGAACGATTCCGGTTCCCTCTTTTCTGGACCCACCAGATGAGTGATAAGTCATAGTTTGATTAGTTTTGTTTTGCCCCAAACTTGTCCTCAAAAGTTAAAGTCCCAGTGAAAGAAACCTGGATTTGGGTCCCAGGAACTATGTTCATTGTGATTTGACATCACATGTTCATCGCGATGAACACAACTCCTTGAGTATGTCCTGGTCTTTTTTCTCCTTCTTGGAACCCCCAGTGGTCTCGAAGACATATCTAAAAGACAATTCGATGTCTCTTTTGTGTTTGTACAATGACATTTTAATCTGCCAAGTGAGTCTTTCCAAATGTAATTATACACTTTATAGTGTTAGATTTATAAATTTTATTCATTTACTTATTTTTGAGAGGGGGGGGAGAGAACCAGTGGGGGAGGGGCAGAGAGAAAGGGGGACAGAGGACCCAAAGTGGGTTCCGTGCAGACAGCCTGATGTGGGGCTCGAACCCCCGAACCGTGACATCATGACCTGAGCCGAAGGCAGCCGCCTAACCGCCTGAGCCACCCAGGCTCCCCCCTATTGTGTTAGATTTAAAGCACCCATTTTTCAAATCCAAGAACAGGCGCACACTTGAAGAGCAACATTTAAAAATATTTCTCTCCTATCTTTGATAAACGCGTATCTATTTTAAAGTGCATGTCATATGTGATGCTAAGCCTCAGAGAGTTAATCCCCAGTTTACAAAGCAGCGAGCTGCATGATTAGTGGGTGATCTGTTCCAGGATGGAGAAAAAGCCGGTGACCTTGGCAGTGAGGCAACCAGTTGGAGTCGAGTGATTTCTAGGTCAGGGCTCAGGATGACGCTCTGCCAAACAGAGCCCTAGCCACGGATTTTGTTGGCTTGATAATGACTGAACTGACTTTCCCTTGGCCAACGGCGCCTGTTCTATTCGCTGAGTACGGTTAGTTTCAAATTGTGTTTGAGGAGATTTATAACATTCCACGGGGAGAGACGAAAATACGGTCTCCTCCGTCCGCGCCTTTCAGGATCATCATTCTGAGGGCAGATCAAGCCTCTGATTCCCAGAATGTGACCAAACCAGCTCAGCCTTCGAATGAAAGCATTGCCACGCTTTTAACCTTTCAGACAATTTGCAGAAGACGTTAGGCGTGCTCCGAGGCCTCCGTCCGTCAGATTTGTAGTAGCCCTTTCAAAACCATTGGCATTTTCCCTGACCACAACCCAGCCTCCGGTCTTATTTCCTGACAATCATTCACAGGGCCACTCGCTTGGGCCCACTTCCGGTACCTGTCCCGCCCCCCCCCGCCCCCCTCCCAACAGACTGGAAAAGGAAACTCAGAATATCTGGGTCTTGAGCGTACGAGCCACGTGACCCTAAGCTTCTCTGCACGTTGACAGTCTCATCCGCCGGCTTAATTCTCGTTCGCGGGTCTACTGCCTATTACGGGCTGGGTTGCGTCTTTCCCGCAAATACCTGTATTGAAGTTCTAACCTCGCGGTGTCTCAGGAAGCAAGTGTGTGCCGAGGCAAGGTCTTTAAAGGGGTAATGAAGTTAAAAGGAAGTTTTTAAGAGGGGCTCTAATCCAACGTACCTGGAAGCCTTCTAAGAAGAGGCAACGTGGTTACAGATACGCCGGGAGGGAAGACCGTGTGAGGACCCCGGGAGAAGAAGACCATCTATACGCCAAGGAGAGAGAGGCCTCAGAGAAAACCACTCCTGCTGGCACCTTGACCTTGGACCTCGAGCCTCCAGAGCTGTGCGGAAATATATTTCCATTATTTGAGCCACGAAGTCTGTGGTATTCTGTTACGGCAGCCCTGGTGATTTAATATGGATTTTGGTATTGGGGGCTGGGTGCCTCTATGAAAAATGCCCCCCAGAATGTGGAAGTGGCTTTGGAACTGGCTAATGAGTAGAGGCCTGGGAGAGTTTTGAAGCACATGCTAGAAAAACCTAGATTGCCTCGAAGAGACTGTTGGTAGAAATACGGATGTTCAAGGTGATTCTGTTGAGGGCTCAGATGGAAATGAGGAATATGTTATTGGACACTGGGAAGGCCATCTTTGCCATAAAATGAACTTGGCTCACTTGGGTTCTGGGGTTTGGTGGAAGGTAGCAATTGTGTATAATACATTTGTATATTTAAGCTGAGGAGATCTCTTTCTTTCTTTCTTTCTTTCTTTCTTTCTTTCTTTCTTTTTTATGTTTATTTATTTATTTTGGAAGGCATGGAAAGAGAGGGAGAAAGAATCCCAAGCAGGTTTCGCACCGTCATCTGACACGGGGCTGGAACTCACACCTTTGAGACCATGACTTGAGCCAAAACCAAGAGTCAGGGGCGTTACTGACTAAGCCACACCGATGCCCCCTGGCTAGGGAGATTTCTAAACAGGGTGTTGAGGGTTCTCAGTTCTCTTGACTGCTTATAGTAAAATGTGAGAAGAGAGGGAAATTAAAAAAAATTTTTTTGTAATGTTTATTTTTGAGAGACAGAGACAGAGCACAGGTGGGGGGGTGGGGTAGAGAGAGAGGGAGACACAGAATCCAAAGCAGGTCCCAGGCTCTGAGTTGTCTGCACAGAGCCCGACGCAGGGCTCAAACCCACTAACCGTGAGATCATGACCTGAGCCAAAGTCAGACGCTTAACCGACTAAGCCACGCAGGTGCCCCAAGAGAGGGAAATTTAAAAAGGAATTATATAGCAAAGAGGAACCTGGACTTGAAGATTTGGAAGGCTCTCATGCATTGTCTTCTACCCTATAGGGTGGCTATGGGACGAATGTAGTAAGTACATTATGAATTGTAAACTGTTATACAAAGACCGGATGCTATGATTTTATTATTATTATTATTATTGCCTTATGTATTTTTATAGCTTCCTCACAAGGTGGAGGGGGAGGAAAATGTCAGCACTGTTATTATTATTATTTTTTTTTCATTTGGGATATTTGAAGTCTGGAGAGATAAAGTGATTTATACAATAATGTCATCAGGTCACAGAACCTGGATTAGGCTTGAATCTTCAAAGGCTCTGTCCAGCACTCTTTCTAATATCACCAAAGACTTGCGGACTTCCTGCAAATCAGATCAACAGGCATTTAATGACATTCTGACCAGCCCACAGCTAGAACCCGTGAGGAATACAAAATAAGCAGGAGGCTTGTCTCCACATCACCCAGAAAGCAAAAAATAAATCTATATCTCAGCTAACAGATGACATAGGAATCTTAGCGTGATAAATTCCCAGCTTTCCACACTGGCTAATTGGTTAACCTATAGAGTTAGGTTGGCTATCTCCACAACATTTGTTGGAAAACTAATAAACACACATTAGATTTAGAATTATAAAAGCTTTTATTGTTTTTTGTTAGTTTGCCAGAGATGCAATTTTTTCCCTTGTACCTTCTCTAATTGCCTTGGAATAGAGGTGTTAAAATGCTTTATTTTTAGTTTTTTATTATTTTTTTCAAAGAAATTAAATCCAAGCTAGTGAACATATAGTGTAATAGTGATTTCAGGAGTAGAATTTAGTGATTCATCACTTACACCCAAGTGAGCACTTGGGACACCCAGTGCTCATCCCAACAAGTGGCCGCCTTAATGCCCGTCACCCATCTCGCCCATCCCCCACCCACCCTTCCTCCAGCAACCCTCAGTTTGTTCTTTGTATTTAAGAGTCTCTTATGGTTTGCCTTCCCCTTTGTTTTAGCTTATTTTTCCTTCCCTTCCCCTATGTTCATCTGTTTTGTTTCTTGAATTCCACATATGAGTGTAATCATATGATATTTGTCTTTCTCTGACGGATTTATTTTGCTTAGCATAATACACTCTAGTTCCACCCACGCCATTGCAAATGGCAAGATTTCACTCTTTTTTAAAAATGTTTATTTTTGAGAGAGAGAGAGTGAGAGAGAGAGACAGAGCACGAGTGGGGGACGGGCAGAGAGAGAGGGAGATACAGAATCTGAAGCAAGCTCCAGGCTCCGAGCTGTCAGCACAGAGCTCGATGTGGAGCTCGAACTCATGGACCATGAGATCATGACCTGAGCCGAAGCCGGACGCTTAACCAACTGAGACACCCAGGTATCCCTAGATTTCATTCTTTTTGGTTGCTGAGTAATATCCCATTGTGTGTGTGTGTGTGTGTGTATCACATCTTTATCCATTCATCAGTCGATGGACATTTGGGCTCTTGCCATACTTTGGCTGTTGTCGATAGTGCTGCTATAAACATTGGGGTGCATGTGCCCCTTAGAATCAGCATTCCTATCCATTGGATAAATACCTAGTAGTGCAATTTCTGGGTCGTAGGGTAGTTCTATTTTTAAGTTTTTGAGGAACGTCCATACTGTTTTCCAGTGGCTGCAACAGTTTGCTTTCCCATCAGCCGTGCAAAAGGGTTTTAGAGGTATTAAAATTCTGCCTTCTACTTCTACACAGAGGTAAAAGCTTTTGCAAGATAATATCAATGATAATAATAATAATAGTAATAAAAGCTTTTGCAAGATAATATCAATGATAATAATAATAATAGTAATAATAACAATAATTAGGAAGGGAAGACAAAGGAGGGGAGACTTGAAGGACACCCAGCAACCCTTCTCATCCTGTTGACAATTCACCGGCTGCACAAACACTTCCGTGACGATATCTGTGTGGCTTATGCCAACCAACTAATCTGAATGGAAACTAATGCTTTTTATAAACCCTTTTGCTTTATAATAAATCTGCTTTCAAGCAGGAGGTCCTCAGATCTGCTGACCCCCTAATACAGTTCTGAGAGGTGGTATGGAGATAGAATCCGAATCCTAT
The DNA here is from genome assembly GCF_022079265.1 of Lynx rufus. Lineage (NCBI taxonomy): Eukaryota > Metazoa > Chordata > Mammalia > Carnivora > Felidae > Lynx > Lynx rufus. The sequence goes on from NW_025814878.1 coordinate 131,681,986, forward strand.
CGGTGACTTAAAGCAGACCCATGGTGAATTATTTTGGGAAGTGCAGAATCTTTTTTTTTTTTTTTTTTTTGAAGACTCTCCCACTCACTTTTGACTTTTTTTTTTTTTAACGTTTATTTATTTTTGAGACAGAGAGAGACAGAGCATGAACGGCGGAGGGGCAGAGAGAGAGGGAGACACAGAATTGGAAGCAGGCCCCAGGCTTTGAGCCATGAGCCCAGAGCCCGACGCGGGGCTCGAACTCACGGACCGCGAGATCATGACCTGAGCTGAAGTCGGACGCTTAACCGACTGAGCCACCCAGGCGCCCCAACTTTTGACTTTCAAGTTTGGATTTCCATCTATTTGCCCCAAAGTAAGACACCTAAATCAACATGACCTCGAAGCCATATGTGAGCACTGGATGAGTCTCCCCCAGAGAGCAAATCTGTTGTGATCACACGGCCCATCTCCATTCATGATGCTCCCGCGGTCCGGGACAGGGGCGCGCACGTGTACGTGTGTGTCTTTGAATGTGATGTGTGTGTGTTTCTCTGTTATCCGTTTCCCGTTCCTCCCCTAGGCGGCCATGCTGAGATCTCCTCCCTACTCCTAAGGATAAAAAGCAAAGCCCTCGGCTAATACTAAAGGTGGTAGTACTAGTGGAACTACTGGTGGAACTACTAGTTCCAAGATGAACTAGTCACGTCAAATCAACGTAAAACTTTATATGGAGCTCAGTGTGCGTCAGGCCACTCATTCTCTTTCTGGATTTTAACTCATTGAATCACCACCATAACCCTACCAAGTTGGAACTATTGGCCCCATTTTATATAGAAGGACACCGATACAGAAACTCTCGTAAGTAAATCCAAGGAAGTAAAAGAAGCTGTCCCGCAAATGCGCTCTCTAAAGATGTTTCTCTGTGTGTGAGATGTGCATGTGATGTGCACGTGTGGGTAATGTGTGTGTGTGTGTGTGTGTGTGTGTCTGATGTGTGTGTATGTGCTGGACCCTTCCAGTGTCTTCAGGAGCCCGTGATTTCCCTTGGTTCCTTCCTCCCACCCAGGCGGCCGGAAGAGACAGGACAGCTCTGGCCCTCAGTTATCACCTCTCAGTTTCCCTTCCCCTTTCTTCAGACTCAAGACTGGAGACACCGGGCAGGCGGTTGCCGAGCGAATCCCGGGTCTCCATGGTACGCGACCGCCACCTACAGCTCATAGGCTGAAACAGACCCTGGACGCGGCAAAACCGAGAACAACGAAAACCAAAAAGTAACCCCCAGCCCTGTCCTAAAGCAAGATGATTTGATCTGACGGGTTTTTTTTCGACAGTTTAATGCGCTTTCACATTAGATCCCCTTCCTCAAGATGCCGCACTTCTGAATGCGCGCCATCGTCCAATAAAATTATTAAAGTGGAAAAACTCAAGTTTGGCAGTTCTCAAAATAAGAAAGAAGGGGAGACAGAGAGAGACAGAGACAGAGAGAGATACAGACACACACACACACTCACCCACAGAGGGAGATGACAAGCTTCGAAAACTAAACCTCTATGTTTGTATCCATCATCGTCGTCGGACAGACAGGAAATTGAAGCTCCGAGAGGTAGTGGGTTTCTCATGGTTCCAGAGCTAGTCAGCGATGCTGGCAGGATTGGAATGCAGGGTTTGTCTGGGTTTTTTGGTTCCAAGATGAACTAGTCACATCAAATCAACGTAAAACTTAAAATTTCTTCTCAGTAAAGGGTGGGTGGCCTTTCGACGGCTACCCCCTCCCCCACGACCCCCATAGTCCCAGGAGGGAGATGCCAATGTGCTGTTCTGCTCAAAGACCACCGGTGTGGGGGACCTGGGTGGCTCAGTCAGTCAAGCATCTGACTTCGGCTCAGGTCATGATCACGTGGTTCATGCGTTCGAGCCCCGCGTCGGGCTCTCTGTGCTGACCGCTCCGAGCCTGGAGCCTCCTTCGGATTCCGTGTCTCCCTCTCTCCCTGCCCGTCTCTCACTCGGGCTCTGTCTCTCTCTGTCTCTCAAAAATAAACAAACGTATGACCACAAAAGAGGCCCCACTAATACCATGTTCTCACATATCACTTCTTAAACTGGCGGGCAGGAGGGACCTGTCCTTCAGAAGCAGAAATGCGACCCAGTTGGAGCAGGGCCGACAGAAAGGCGGGGTGGGGTCTCCTCGGGCAGGGGTCTGTGATGTGTCATGTGCCATGGGCCCCTCTGGTGATGCATGTGGACCCATTCTTAGAATAACACTTTCAACTACAGAAAAAAGAAATCCACCGGCTTATAAAGGAAACCAATTATGAGGAAATAAGTTATTAAATTCTTTCAACGTGTGGGAGAGCCTATTGTATGTGCGTCCTGGTCTGCTAGGGCCTCCGGGACAAAAGGCCACAGGCTGACTTAACTAACAGACATTTACTTCTCAAAGTCTGGAGGCTCGAAGCCCAGGAGCAAGGCGACGGCAGATTCAGTTCTTGGCGAGGGCCTGCCTCCAGGCTGCAGATGGCTGCCTTTGCTATATCCTCACATGGTGGAGAGAGAGCTCGGGTGTCTCTTCCTCTTCTCTTTTTCTTAAGATGTTTATTTATCTATTTTGAGAAAGAGAGAGAGAATGAGTGGGGGAGAGGGGCAGAGAGAGAGAGAGAGAGAGAGAATCCCAAGCAGGCTCCTCCCTGTCAGCACAGAGCCCAGGGTGAGACTCGATCCCACCAACCGTGAGATCATGACCTGAGCTGAAATCAAGAGTCAGATGTTTAACCAAATGAACCACCCAGGCGCCCTGTCTCTTCCTCTTCTTATACGCATTGGTCTTGTCGCGGAGCTCCAACCTTAGGACCTCACCTAAACCTAACTATGTCCCCAAGGTCCCACCTTCTAATACCATCACGTTAGGGATTAGAGCTTCAACATAGAAATGGGGGAGGGACAGAAACTGTCCATAACAGTGTACTTTATCGAGGCATTACACAGCAAGCTCCAGTGGCTGTCCTAATCACCACTACACTCGTCAAGAGGTAATGAGCATAATCGCTACTTTGTCATGTGGTAGGAACATGTTGGTGCTCTCCATTGGTGACGGAGTCACAGGCACTTAGTAAAGATAAGTATGCATTTTTTTTCCCCATCCGTGGTCAAAGGTCCTTCAATTTCATCCACGGAACTCAGTTTCTACGCATCTACCTTCGCATATCTCAGCAAATTCACGGGCTTGTATTCACTGGATTGTGAGGGGTTGAGCAACACTCTGTAACTCACTGCATTAAATAGCCCTTTACAAGCGTGCCTGGTTGGGCAATTGTGATGGTATAGACAGGGAGAATGCCTGAGCCACCACGAGACACTGCTGCCCTGAATATTCATCTTTCCCCGGCCCCATTATTTTTCTGAAATGGAGGACCTGGGGCTGTTGTAGAGTCTGTCCTAAGTCCAGTGCTCTTTTCTCACTGTCTGGTCTTGGGTGACCTGGGGAAAGAGAATATTAACAGGTCGAGTTGACCTTCTGGCCCCACATCGCTGACCCTGGTAGGGAGTTCTTCTTTCTTTCATTTCCTTCCTGGAAATATTAGGGTATCCACCGATTGGTGTTCCTTGGGGGAAATGGCTTGTGTTTCTAGTGGTTAAGTCCCAAAGAACCCTTTTGTAAGTAAAGTAAAAATTAAAATTAAAAAGGAGGGAGAGGTGGAATCAGTCAGAAGCTTGTCAAATCTCAATAGAATTATCTTAGGAAGCTAGAGGCAAATTTTAGTCAATATCTAAAAGAATTAAAGATGGACCAAAAGATCCTTTTTCCCCCTCAGGGAAAACTATTGGTCAGTTCTGAAGTCAATATCTGAAAGCCATTCCTTTTGTCTCTATCGTGTAATCACAACACCCAGGGAGATGGTTTAGTTGCACTTTCTAATCATAAAGAAAAATACTCCATGTTGCTTCTTCTTCCTCCCAGTGAATGGCATTATTGGTACTTGTTCAACACAGAGGAGTGTAGGCTCACGTAAGGCCTCCAGTCCGTGCAGATTTGAGGGCTCTGTGCTCAGATGTCCACACTGTGGCTTTTCTGCAACAGGTCGGGGGAGGACTCCGCCAGGGGGGCGTTGCAGGCTAACTCAGAAAGCTGGGTTCCCCCTGGTCAACACTCCAAAGCCAAGCCTGGTGGCCGTGGGGTGGGAAGGACCAGGTAGAACATGGAGCAAGCAGAAGATGGTGGAAGGAAGAAGGAAGGGAGGGGTGGCTTATGGAATTCATTTGGAATTTAGTAAAAACAGTTAGTCATCCTGATGATTCCTTATGAAAAGGGAAATTCTCACTATGACCCAGACGCACCCACTCATCTCCCCAGTTCCATCTTGGTTACCAAAAAAAGCCAACAGGAGTTTTAAGAACAAATGGGCCACGGGCAGTGAACACCCTGGACGTGGGCTCAATTCTTTCCAGCATTAGACTCCTGTCACTAGACAGACTCTGAAATTCCCCGAGGGAAATAAGAGCACTGCCTGATGCCAAGACCCCTAGACCCCTTGCTTTTTAAGCATCTTTATTTTTATTTAAAAAAAAATTTTTTTGAATGTCTATTTATTTTTGAGAGAGAGAGAGACGGAGACAGAGCATGAGCGGGGGGAGGGGAAGAGAGAGAGGGAGACACAGAATCCGAAGCAGGCTCCAGGCTCCGAGCCATCAGCACAGAGCCCGACGCGGGGCTCGAACTCACGAGCCGTGAGATCATGACCTGAGCCGAAGCCGGAGGCTCAATCGACTGAGCCACCCAGGTGCCCCTAAGTGCCTTTATTTTTAGATGGTGGACACAAAAGCAGTTTGAACCGAGTACATGAAGAGTAGATCCGGGGCTATAAAACTTTTTCCAATTTCAACATTTAATTTTGACAAATACCCTTTCTGTGTGTGGACAAGGTATTTTTATGCTCATCTAAATATAGCACCTCTTATTATGTAATTCATATTGTTTCAGCATCACATTATGGCATTGTCTCATGATGGCCTGCTGTCTTTGTAAGTCTCCATTCGTTGTGTATGGACATACTATACCATTATTTTTTAATCATGCTATTATTGGATATGTATCTCTTTTCCATTTTTTTTTTGTGCTATTTTGAAATGTTTCCTTCGTAGGGTTTTATTTCTTCATTTGGATTAAGGATAAAGTTTTGGGATAAATCCTTAAGAATTGCACAACCAGATCATGGAACTTGAATATTTCGCCTAAAATCAACATGTATTACCATTTTGCTTTGCGAAAGAGTTGTACAATTTGATGATGTCGCCAGCAATGAAGGATGCTCTAACTTCGTCACAAATTCACCAGCACAATGTTCTAACAAAAAAAGAAAGAAAGAAAGAAAGAAAGAAAGAAAGAAAGAAAGAAAGAAAAAGAAAGACAAAAGAAACACAAAACCAAAACAATAATTCTTTGCTATTTCAGAGGGTATGAAATAGCTCTTTTTTTAATTTACATCTGCTTCCGGATGAGTTTGGACATTTTCTCAAATATCTGTTTCTTATTTGTGTTTTCTCTTTTGGGGAATTATCTGCCCCTACCTCCCCATTTTTTTCTAGTGGGTACTTCATCTTTTCCCACTACATTGGAAGGACTTCTTTTTTATTTTATTTAGTTATTATGTATTTTTTTTTAGGGGGGACGGTGAGGCAGAGGGAGGGAAAGAAAGAGAATCTTAGGCAGGCTCCATGCTGAGCCAGCATGGGGCTTAGTCCCATGACCTTGGGATCATGACCTGAGCCGAAATCAAGCGTCAGATGCTCAACCGACTGAGCCACTCAGGTGCCCCTGGAAAGACTTAAGATATTAAGTCACCGCCTGTGACTCCTGTCATGTGATTCCGTTTGGGTGACATTTCCAGGCTGGCCCAGGCCCGGACACACAGAAAGCAGGCCGATTTCGGGGTTGTGACGAGGGGGCACGGGGCAGGACTGCTCCTGGTCGCAGGTGTCTCTTTGGGGTGATAAGTGTCCTGGACACAGAAGGTGGTGACTATTGCCCAGCTCTATGAATACACTAAAAATGCCTGAACTGTATACTTTCAAAGGGCGGATTTTATGGCATGTGAATTATACCTTAAAAAAAAAAAAAAGAATGGTGTCTTTTGAAATGCATTTCCTAACCCTGACCCCGCCAAAGGAATAAGTCTCTCCAGCCCACGTTAGAAGGGATCTATGTTTTTGCTCCTTCTCTCTCTAGCCTCACTAAGCAAGGACCTGATGATGCCCGTTAATGTCCAGCCGCGGAAGGTGCAGACTGAATTTGACTCTTGAATCTTGGCTCTCTCTCTCTTTCTCTCTCTCAGTTTCCAAATGGATGGCCTTGGACCAAGTGACCTAAGCCCCTCTGAGCCTCCGTTTCCTCATTTGTCAAGGAAGGATGACAAGCATATTTATGTCATATGTTAGTAAGAGGATTAATATGCTCGGAGTAGAGCCTGGCATGGGATCGATGCCATATAGGTGCGAGCAACTGTTCTCATTCACTCATTTGACACCAAAAACGCTTTGTCTGTTCCTGTGCCCCCTTGTCTGTAGGGATGGAAAGGTAAGGAGGACTCCGTCCCTGCCCTCGAGGTACCTGCTGTGGCACTGGGGCAAAACAGATCTTCCTTGCTCCCGAGGGCGGCCCGGAGACCAGACTTGAGGCCCCCTTTACCCGGAGGACTTGGGATGGGCTCACGTGGATCATCTGAGTATTCAGTGGTATGTCGTGTGCATGAGGGGTAACCCTCTCCTTGGTAAAAGGGAGGCGTTTCAATAGGATTCTGTGGCCTCCAGCCTACCAACCCCACAAACAACGATTTTGCAGATGAGAGGTCAAGGAAGAACAACTAAGGACGCTGCTTTTATTTCCTGGGGAGATCGCCAGGTCTGAAGGCCCTGAAGGGGCAACAGCTTGAATCCAAGGTTGCAGCGTCACGGGGAGTCTCTGTGTCCCCGGAAGCCCCGAGAAGCAAGGAACCCAAGTGAGCAACCCCATGGGAGCCCTCCTGGCTCGGTCCCGGGTCCCGCTGACCACTGGCTTCGCATAGTAACATAAAATTTGCTGGAGTGATTTCCTCGAGGGGACGCAGCCTGCAGCAGACTACCAGAGTCCTGACGCGGGTTCTAGTGGGTTCTAGTGGGTTCTAGTGGGGTTCTAGAGGGACCAGAACCCTGCTTTCTGGTCCTCACCGCATCACCCAGGAATTCAGAATGGTGACTCACCCTGGGACTTTCTTGGGCCCTGAGACCGTCCCTTTCTTCCGTGAAGAAAACAAGTTTGCATAGGCTCAGGGCTCTGCAAATTGGTCTTTTCACAAACCCTGGGGGGCCAGGCAAGAAAGGCATAAGTCAACAAGCCACTTCACTTTACAGGGGCTTGTGTGGAAGCTTCCTTTTTTTTTTTTATTTGAGAGAGAGAGAGAGAGAGAGAGAGAGAGCTCAACCCACTGAGCCACCCAGGCGCCCTGGAAGCTTCCTTTTGAAGAAAGGAGTCCAGGCCTTAAAAGCAGGAGAAGCTACAGGAATAGACCTCTCTGAGGTTCCAATCTGTGGCTGTGAGAAAAGGGAAGGTGGCACAGTGCTTTTCATTCTGAGGGGTGTGTGTAGACAAGAGACTTGTCACTCACTGTGTGTCCCCAGGACTCCCAGGTGCTCTGACCATTCCTACCAGTGCCTTCCCCCAGTGGCCCTTCAGAGAGCCTGGCCTGAGTCCAGCTGTGGGAGGTGCTGGGCCTGACGGGGAAGCCCAGCCCTGGCCCGCGGCCCGGGGCCCTCCCGGAGGCCACAGGGGAGCTGGTGACCCTGTCAGTTGCAAGTGGGGATTTTCTGAGGTGGTGCTGCTTTTAGAACATTGACATTTTAAGACCAGGAAGGCTGCTTCTAGCTCATGGGAGTGGCTTTCTTGGCACTGTTTCCTGCGGGGTCCTCTTTAAAGGACTGAAACCTGCAAACCCCTACAGGCTGGAATTTGCCAGATCGATTACCATTGTCTGAAGCCCCTGAGTTTGTGGGGGTTACAACAAAATGGAAAGTTGGTCTTTTTAGTGGACTTTTTGTCACCTCTATCTTTCCCTGCAATTTTATTTTTTTACGTAAAAAATTTTTTTGATGTTTATTTCTGAGAGAGAGACAGAGACAGAGCGTGAGCAAGGGAGGGGCAGAGAGAGGGGGAGATACAGAATCCGAAGCAGGCTCCAGGCTCCGAGCTGTCAGCCCAGAGCCTGATGTGGGGTTCCAACCTACGAACCGTGAGATCATGACCTGAGAAGTCAGACACTTAACTGATTGAGCCACCCAGGTGCCTCTTTCCCTATAACTTTAAACAAGCTGGCCAACTACATCAGTTCTTAATTCTGCTTACAGTTGCCACGCCCCCGGAACAGAGGCTAGAAAAATGCTGATGCCCAAGTGCCACCCCAGGGAGTCTGATTTTATTGGTCCAGCTTTTAGGGTCCTTCACTCCTGGTATTCTGCCATCCAGATGGGTTTGAGAACCAACAGACTAAAGGAAATATACTGAGAAAATGAGTGGGAAAGACACACACACACACACACACACACACACACACACATCAGACTTAATGTCTTGAAATGCATCTGTTCAAAACTACCATTCAATAATTTCATCTCTCACTGTATAAAAGGTCACGGGCAGAATATTTGCTTCAAAGGAAAATGACTTCTGAATCATGAGAATGATCAACTTAAAGGGATTAGCTAATGTAAAAGTCACCATCTAATTTGTAAGTGAGGTTTGTACTTCCATTTCCCCACCCAGTTCCATCTTGCCCTTAAAATCACATAATAGATTGTCACAAATGTGATGTTTTCTTCCAGGGACCCTGCTCTCATTGTTGATTGACTTTTTTTTTTATCATGGAAATTTGGAGTATTTGTGAGTTTTGTATGTATGTTTACACCATCATTTTTTTTTTAGGAAGAGAAAGAGTGCAAGAGTGGAGGTGAAGGGCACAGGGAGGGAGAGAATCTCAAGCAGGTTCCACACTAAGCACAGAGCCCAACGTGGGGCTTGATCCCATGACCCTGGGATCATGACCTGAGCCGAAAATCAAGAATGAGATGCTCAACCGATTGAACCACCCAGGTGCCCCTACACTATTCATTTTTTAAAAATTGAAGTATAGTCCATATATAATACTGTACTAGTTTCAAGTGTATAACATAGTAATTCAACGATTATATGTATGTTACAAAATGCTCACCACAGTAAGTGTAGTCACTGTGTGGATACACACACACACACACACACACACTACATCTTCTTTGTCCATTGACCCTCGATGGACACGCAAAGGATACTTGGGTTGCTTCCGTATCTTGACTATTGGTTGACTCTTGATTAAGGACTAAGCAGCATATAAATTAATCAGAGACACGAGTAGTTGTCTATCAGAAAAGCAGATGTTCATTAGCTAAATATCCTTACTTTATATAGTAAACTACCATTCAAGTCCAGTACACGGACAGAATGTGTTGTACACACAGAGTATACGAGAGGTACCCGAACATCCACTGAATGAAGAGTTGGGACATAAAAATACAACCCCACTGTGTTATAAATTTAACCTGAGGCTAAATAATGCCAACTATGAAAATTCCCTCAATAGATGATTCCGAAAATTGAGGTGGGGTAATGTTTGTAAAAGAGCTCATTGGAAATAACCATTATAACCACTACATTCCACATGTTGACTATCTGCCAGACCCGTGAATGTGCACCAGACAGATCCCATCTGTTCACGAGGCAGTGGCTCATCCCTCCTTCACGGCCACACTGCCAGGAAGTGGTGACACCAAGAACGTACCCAGGTTCGCCTCACCCACACTTCCTTCCCAGAAACTCTGCTGTGCCCGAGTGCCCTCCAACTGGATGGTATTGTTATAAGACTGACAATGTCCTTCTAGAATTTAGAAAGTTACTCTCAGGCTTATTTGGGAGACCTCGATAACTTTAAGAAGTTGCCCAAGGAAGTATGCGCTGACAGTTTCTTTCTCACTTATGAAAATCTTTGGACATCAATAGGGACATTCCATCTTTCTGTTAACCTTGGAGCTATTATGATAAGAAAATGTTTTTGTGTTTGAGGATGAAGGTCATTAAAAGCAAGAGCTCAGTTTTCAACTCTTTCTACAGAGTGATCTCTAGGATAGGTTAAGTAAAAAAAACACAAGGTTTTAGAGAAGATAGAATGCTAAACAATATGTGAGAAAGAAAGGGAACGCACGCACACACACACACACACACACAGAGTCCTATTTGCTTAATTTTTTATATGGTAGGATAAAGCCAAAACTAATAAAAATGGTTTCTTGTTGGAAGGAGGGGCAGGTTGGAGAGGTAGGGACAGAAGCCAGGCTCTCTGAATATACCTGGTTTTGATGATTGGACTTTGGACCTATGTAAATGTTTTATATAATTATAAAATACAATTAAATAAAATAGACAGGGGCGCCTGGGTGGCTCAGTCGGTTGAGCGTCCGGCTTTGGCTCGGGTCATGATCTCGCAGTCTGTGAGTTCTAACCCTGCGTCGAGCTCTGTGCTGACAGCTCAGAGCCTGGAGCCCGCTTCGGATTCTGTGTCTCCCTCTCTCTCTGACTCTCCCCCGTTCATGCTCTGTCTCTCTCTGTCTCAGAAATAAACATTAAAAAATTTTTGAAAAAAAAAATAGACAGCAACTCTTAAAAACAAAAGCAAAGTGAAGCAAGTTAACAGGACCATGTATTGAGTAGGTGGCTTATCCACACCAAGGGGACCTATTTCATGTGACTCTAAAGCACAGTGACTTAATTGTCACCCCTAGTGGGTTATATCTTAAGGTACTAGACAACTGCAAATATATTTCCACATTGTATTAGTAATAACAGTTACTAATCATAGGCTTATTTGGTAATAAATTGGTAATGTTTACCTGAAACACGTGTGTGTATGTATGTATGTGTGTGTGTGCACATATATGAAGATGGCTAATTAACAATAAAATCATTAGGAACAAAGCCTTTCAGTATAAAAAAGATGCAAATCTAAAATAAAAAAAATAAGTACAAACCCTTGGCTTCTAAATTTTAGTTGAAAATACAGATATGAACTCCTATATACTTCCTCCTAAAAAAGAATTTCCTGGGGCTCCTGGGTGGCTCAGTCGGTTAAGTGGCCGACTTTGGCTCAGGTCGTGATCTCGCGGTCCGTGAGTTCGAGCCCCGTGTTGGGCTCTGTGCTGACAGCTCAGAGCCTGGAGCCTGCTTCTAATTCTGTGTCTCCCTCTCTCTCTGCCCCTCCCCCACTCATGCTCTGTCTCTCTCTGTCTCAGAAATAAATAAACATTAAAAAAATTTTTTTAAAAAGTATTTCCTACCACTGCCCACAGAAAAGTCTAGAAATAATCTAGAAGTGAGCATCCCTAGCACTCAAATATTTGTGTCTAAGTACCAATTTCCAATAAAAGGAATGAGCGTTCCTTGGAGAAAGGGCTGATTATAAGTTTGGGACAAGAATGTACAAGATGAACCTAGAACACATTGATGAACCAGAAAGCAAGGAGATCATAAAAACTTTTGGAGTTATGCCAAAAGGATTCAGCGCCAACTTGAAGGGGCTCTCACTGTGCAAAAATGGTACATTTTGAGCTCAAAAAGAAAATTAACGACAATGACGTTAAAATGATGTTACATATATGTTAAACTCTATGAGTTAACTATAATAGTAAAATAATAATCCTTATGGGTAGTTTTTGTTGTTTTTGAGGTTACTCAGGAGCCAACTCATTATTTTGAAAGCCAATTAATAAAGGACATGAATAAAACATTGATTCTGTCTTGCTTGAATGAACTGTACTTCAGGATAAGTAGCTGATGTCAGAAAGCTCTTTATATTGATAATTTATAATGATAAGTTTTTGATAATGATATATAATGATAAGTTTTTGATAATGATATATAATGATAATGATAAGTTTTATCATTTCAGATATTAAGTGCAGAAAAATGAAGAGAATTCAAGATTGCATTTCTCGACCCAGAACAGAATAACGTCTCTAAACAATGGTCATCGAGGTCTATTAAATCCATTGAATGAAAGGCCGGTAGATACCTTTCCACGAATGGATCAGGCTGCTATCCTTGAGCCTGTGGTCAGTCATAACATTACAAAAGAGAGACATGGCCATTAAGGGCCACCAGGTGTGTTCTCGCTAAAATAACTGTACTTGAATCTGGTCATGGGTTTAGGTCTGTCTCCCAGTTTACAGGAAGTACGGCGGGATAGAGAAACATGTATAGGATCACGAAGAAGAAATCAGCAAAATACAGAAGAAGCTGAAGGACGTCCGGGCTTGTTCAACAAATGAATCACAAGGGAAAAAAAAGACATAAGGAAATTATTATTGGTTGAATTATGCCCCAACCCCTCTTCCCATCCATGTGTTGAAATCCTAACTCCTTTTACTTCAGAAAATGACCTTATTTGGAGACAGGGTCTTTGTAATAAAGTTAAAATGAAGTCATTAGGGTCGGGTCCTATTTCCACTATGACCAGTGTCCTTATAAAAGGGGGGAAATTTGGATCCAGACATGTGCAAGAGAGAATGCATTGGGAAGATCAAGGTAGAGGTCAGGGACGGAGCGGGGCATGCTTCTACACGCCAAACACAAAAGATTGCCACAAAGCAGCAGAAGCTAGGAGAGAGGCATGGGACACATTCTTCGTCACGGCTCTCCCAAGCAACCGACTCTGCCTGCAGACAAACACCTTTATCTCAGACTTGCAGCCTCCAGGACTGTGAGACAATGAATTTCTGTTGTTGAAGCCACTTACATTGTGGTACCTTCTCGCCGCAGCGGTCGCAAACTAAAATAGAAACCTATTGATTCAAAGAGACTCAAGACACATGTTAACCAAAACGACTGTGTGACTCCTGCCTGGATTCTGCTTCAAGCCAACGAACTGCATAAAAATATTCAGTTGGAAACTTGATGATGCTGAGATAGCATAGGGTCTTTGGGGGTATGGTAATGCTATTTTGGAGATATTTAAAAAATTTTCTTTTTTCAACGTTTTTATTTATTTTTGGGACAGAGAGAGACAGAGCATGAACGGGGGAGGGGCAGAGAGAGAGGGAGACACAGAATCGGAAACAGGCTCCAGGCTCCGAGCCATCAGCCCAGAGCCCGACGCGGGGCTCGAACTCCCGGACCGCGAGATCGTGACCTGGCTGAAGTCGGACGCTTAACCGGCTGCGCCACCCAGGCGCCCCTATTTTGGAGATATTTTAAAAGAGTCTTTATTATTTAGAAATATATATCGAAGTACCTGTATATAGAAACAGTAAGACCTCTGGGATTTGCATCAAGACGAGCCATTAGGGTTGCGTGAATGAGTAGAAGTGTAGATAGAGCCAGATTAACCAGTCGATGGTCAGTCTTGAAGCAGGGCAGGAGGGACAGGCAAGGATGTGTTAGCAAAGTGGCTGGGGAAGCAGGAAACCCTGATTCGAAGCGTTTGCCAGTTTCTGGGATATTCCCATCATGGTGGATTCCAAGCTACCGATGGTTTCACGGACAACTCGCAAAATTTCCGAACAACACTCAGACCGTGGGAGCTGTTCGTAGGAACCGGCTCCAGCCTATCACTGCACCACGGCTGTATTTTACTTATTGAATGTGAAATTTCCCATCATTTTTTTCTTGAAACAGGACCACAACCTGGCTAACATTTCTACTCTTCATTTCATCCTGGAGTTTGGTGTTAGAAAACAGGATCTGGTCTTGGAAGTCCCCAAACGAGTCTCAACTCTACAACTTACTAGCTGTGTGACATCAGGTTGGTCACTTAACTTCTCTGGGCCTGGTTCCTCAGAGAAAAATACTCTCTCATAAAGTTATTGTGAGGACTACCTGAAGTAGGACAAATGGCTTTTGGAAATGTCAAGTATTGGGGCACCTGGGGGGGGGGCTCAATCGGTTAAGCGTCCGACTCTTGATTTTGGCTCAGGTCGCAATCTCACGGTTCGTGGGATCGAGCCCCGCGTTGGGCCCTGTGCTGACAGCGTGAAGCCTGCTTGGGATTCTCTTTCTCCTTCTCTCTCTCTGCCCCACCCCGCTTGTGCTCTCTCTCTGGAAAGAAATAAATAAATAAACAAATGTGTTTTTTTTTTTTTAATTTTTTTTTTTCAACGTTTATTTATTTTTGGGACAGAGAGAGACAGAGCATGAACGGGGGAGGGGCAGAGAGAGAGGGAGACACAGAATAGGAAACAGGCTCCAGGCTCTGAGCCATCAGCCCAGAGCCCGACGCGGGGCTCGAACTCACAGACCGCGAGATCGTGACCTGGCTGAAGTCGGACGCTTAACCGACTGCGCCACCCAGGCGCCCCTAAACAAATGTGTTTTTAATGTCAAGTATCGTTATTATGGTAATTATTGTTGTTGATTATCAGACACAGACTAAAAGGAAGTAAATGAGATGAAGCCTTGAGAGTAGACAGCAATTAGAATTTTGTACAATCCCTTGAAAGTCATAAAACCATTACGGAGTCATTAGCAAGAACTTTCTAAAGGGATCTTCCGACCCTCTTTCTAAATCCCTAATGACGGCTTTGGCTGTGTGGCAAGGACGTTTGGGACTGTGGGGCACATGGCGGTGACAGCAGAGAGCCTTGAGTAAGTGGAGCGTGAAAGGCCAAAAGATGGGGGCAACCTGGATGGAAAAGTACCATCCGGGACCACAGAGTGGGGCAGACAAAGAGGGCAGTATGGACGACTCCCGTCTACAACGCAACAGACCGAACACACACTCCAGTGCCTTTGAGTGCAATCAGGTTAGAATAAGAATCGTGAGCATCCCTGCTGGGCAAAGGAGTCACTCGGAAGTCAGGTTGGGGGTGGGGGGTGGGGGTGGAGGATGGACGGGAATGGAAGGAGGGGACCGCAAGCCAGTCATGTTGACTGGGTGCTGCATGTCTGAGTAAGAAAGTTCCTTTCTCAGGGCACCTGGGTGGCTCGGTTGGTTGAGTGACTGCTGATCTCAGCTCAGGTCATGAGCCCAGCCAGGGTGGTGGGATCGAGCCCTGTGTCAGGCTCCGCACTGAGCACGGAGTCTGCTTAAGATTCTCTCTCTCTCTGCCCCTCTCCCCACTCATGCTCTCTCTCTGTCTCTCAAAAAAAATTATAAAAGAGAAGAAGAAAGTCCTTTCTTCCTTTCCTCAGCTTGAAATCCCATCCTGTTCCCCGAGGAGAACCCCCATTCCGTGGCCCTGGAGATAGCCCTGACTTACCCTCCCCATCGGCACGGGTGTGCAGAGGGGTCATTGGGTGTGAAGCAGAGGGTGTGCGTGTGGATGGACACCACGGGGAACAGTCTGGAATTGGCATTCCTCCTCTCAAGACCCCTACCCAAAGGAAGGACCTGTGAGTGGAAAGACGGCTCCCAGACCCCCAAAGTGGATGCTGGACAGAGAACTTTCTAGGGTGAGGAGCCACGAACCCCTGAAGCCCGGCCTCTCTCCTAACATACACCTTCCTGCAGAGAGCGGCGCCGGAAGGACCTCTGTGCGAGGCGCCACCTGCCACCACCACAGGGGGCGCTGTTTGCCGCGTGACTTCTAGCCCAAGGTGGGCGGATGGGAGTGAACGAATCAATCCCCAGCCTTGGGTGGCACTTAAACCCTCCCCTCCCCTTAATAAGCGGCTTCTAAAGAAGGAAAAGGCTTCCGGGACAAACAAAAAACCCCAAACACCCACCTATAATGGCACAGTGCCAGGAGAGGGGCCTGATGGTTTGGGGCCCAGGCCCCGTTGCCGCCCCTTTCAGATCGCAACTTTGGGTAAGGCTGGCGAAGGGCCACCCAGAGGCTGTGGATGCCTTAGCAAAGGAGGCTCCTTTCATTCATTTGTTCATTCATGCATTCATTCATTCAAAGAAAGACTTCATACACACCCGAGCTCACAAACACTGACACAGACACCAGCGATTCCGGGACACAGGCCACGGCGCCCAACTGTAAGGGGCAGCATAGCATAGTGTCTAGAACCCGGCCGCTGTGTGGCCTTGGACGTGTGAGTTGATGTCTCTGTGCATTGGTGTTTTTTTTTTGTTTTTTTTTTAACCGATGAAATGAGGAATTTAATAGAATCTCCCTCCTGGAGATGGGAGGGCCAAATGAATAAATACATGGAAAAAAAAAGCCACTTAAAACAGTATCAGGCACTTAACACGCTCTCAGTAAATGTTAATGCTGTTATTATGATTGACACCTTAACAACAATTCTTTCGGATTCCCGGGGATCAGAGGAAAGTTTCAAAAGTACTCCCATCTGTAGGGGCACCTGGGTGGCTCAGTCGGTTAAGTGTCTGACTCTTGATTTCAGCTCAGGTCACGATCTCACGGTTTGTGAGTTCGAGCCCTGGGTCCGGCTCTGTGCTGACATTGACTGGAATTCTCCCTAGAGCTCGCTGCCCCTCCCCTGCTCACGCTCAAAATAAATAAACTTAAAAAAATACTCCATCGATATCAGTGGGGTTCTTTTGTTTGTCTGTGTGTTTTCCCCCCAAAATCCACATACCGTCCCATTGCAGAGGCGGGCATGCGGCCCCAGAGGTGACATCAGGACGGCCCCCCGCTGTAGCTGGGAGAGAACCAGGTTTCAGGTTGGGCATTTTCCGTTCAAACAGCTCACTTTCCCAGTTTGCACTCACATGCCTGACACTTCTGTGGACACACAGAGCGGCCGCAGTGAGACAATGCTAGCCACGCTGCTCAGTCCATTTTTCAGGCTCGGCTTGTCCAGCACAGCCCCGCTTATCTCTCCGCTCAGCCCGGGACAGGTGTGTGTCCTCACTCATTGGGCACCCGTGCCCTTGTCCCGGTTTCCCGACAAAGAGACACAGTGGCTCGGCCCGTCTTATCTTCTGCTCACAGTACCCACGATTTTCCGCGCATCTGTCTTCCTAAAATCTCCGAAGCTCCCAACCATGAGGATTTCAGCCGAGACGGGGAGAGACCTCACTCCGTAACTGTGCCTTGTTCCAAGCTCTGTAGCAGAGGTGTGTGCAGAGTTTGAATGAAGAGAACCTCACGGACTGGGGGAGCAGGTAAGTGTCGCTGAGCTAGAAGCCTCTGGATTTCGCCAGATGCATGGGGCGGGGGAGGTGTGAAGGGCTGGGCTGTCCAGAATGAAATGATATCTTCCCTTTAACCCCTGTTCCTCGCTTTGTGGTGAAATCACCGTCTAAGTTTGCTTCAGGAAAATCCAAACCCATTGTCTTTGGTTGGAAGCTCTTCGTAAACTAGCCCCTTCCTTCCTGCCTTGGCTCCCGTTCTCTCTCCGTTTGCCCATTTTATCTGATTTAATGGGAGATTTTACTTGTTTTAATCACCTCCTCTTTACTCCACTGGTGGCAGAGGGATTCCCACCCTCCGGTTACAGTGAGGGCAAAACATACACCACCAGACATGGGGTACGTGAGATCCATAGCAATTTATAAATCGCCTGTACTCACAGCCTGGGTGAGGACATTGCACTCCACGCAGGACCACTGGTGGTTGCCCTTGGGAAGAGAATGAACAGCCAGGGGGTCTGGGGACAGGCTTTTTTTTTTTTTAAATATTTATTTCTTTATTTTGGAGAGAGAGTGTGCAAGCACACACATATGTGTGTGCACATGCACACACACACACACACACACGCACACGCATGCAAGTGGGGGAGGGACAGAGAGCGAGGGAGAGAGACCCCCAAGCAGGCTCCGGGCTGTCAGTTCGGAGCCCGATGCGGGGCTCGAACCCACCACGGTGAAATCATGACCTGAGCCGAGTTCAAGAGTCCGACACTTAAACTGAGTGAGCCACCCAGGCGCCCCCGACAGACTTTATAGTGGCGACAGGACAGAGTGCCCCCTGGTTGCCATGGGGGAATGTGATTGGCTTGTTCGCATAATTCCACAGGCTGGCAGGGCACTGAGGACCCCTACTCAAAGAAATGCACTGTTCCCCTTGAAAAGGAGGTTGTTGAGCTCAGGGAACTTCTATCCAGGAGCAGAGCGGAGAAGGAAACTTGCACCTAGAGCATTCGAGGTCCTCCCAAATTTTACCAGACGTCAAGGCAGCCCATAATAATTTTAGGCCTTACACCTGTTAAAAGCAAGACAACAGGCCCCAATGGGGTCACTTATGCTCAGCCCCGCATCAGCAAACTGAGACTTAGTCATAGTTCTGCTTTCCCAGAAATAGAGTCTTAAACCGGTCAATCAGGAATCACCTGATCAGCACGGCTTCCGTCACCTGCCTGGTAGACCCCTGCCGTCCCCTAAAGAAAGGTAATCTTGCAATAACCAGCCTTTTTTTTTTTTTTTTTTTTTTGCGTAGTATAACTCCCTTCTGCCTATGAAAGTCATTTCTTCGTACGGCTTCTCAGAGCTCCCTTCTACCTGCTCGATGGGGTGCTGCTCCGTTCGTGAATCGCTGAACAAAGCCAGTGAGGTGCCCAGTCAGTTGAAGTTTGTTTTTATAACCCACCACACACACCGTCACCCGCTCAGTTGCACAACCCGGGGAGTGGGTCTCGTACTTGATCCCTCCTCTTTCTCCCGCACGCAATCAACCATTAAATCCTGTTACTTCTAGCTTTCCTGTATGGAAGCCGCCCACTTGTCACCGTCCCCACAGCCACCATGTGGCTTTCAGGCTCTTCTGTCGTCTGTCATATGCCTTTCTTCACCCGTGCTTTCTTCTAGGACTTCACACAATTCTTTTGGCGTCTAGAGCTCGCGTTCATGTGTACCTTTCCTTGCGTATGGTGCAAGAAATAGGTCTGCGTTCACTCTGAGGCTTCCTCCCTGTGAGAGCGGCTGACCCCCCGGGGACTTGTTCCTCGCCTGACACCCAGCCTGCTGAGCACCACTGACTGTCCTGGCTTCCACCTCACTGTGGCACACCTTGCACAATCTGACAGCCCCTGGTCTTATTCTAATCCCGTCTCCCCTCTCCAGCTGGAGAGCTGTGGAGGAAGGAAATAGGACGAAATCAGTGCCTATTTGCTTCAGGAAAATCCAAACCCAGTGTCTTCGGTTTAAATCGGTCCCTTCCTTCCCGCTTTGGCTCCCATTCTCTCTCCTATTGTGCATCGTATCTGAGTCAACACTATAAGCTATTTCCGGTTCCTAGACGGGCACCTCCCACCGCCGGGTCTTTGCACGTGCTGGCCCCTTTGCCGGGCTACTGTTCTCCTTACACGAACTCATCTTCCAGGTCTCGAGGGAGACCTCACTTCTTCCATCCACGCCCTTGGTCCTGGCCAAGCTTGGTTTGGCCACCTGCCATGCCCCCTTGGGTTAATCCTGTGGTAGGACTTCTGTGCCTTAGGATTTGCTGCTCTCCCCACTAGTCTGTCAGATACTCGAGGACAGGGACTGGATCTTGTCCCCACCTTGGTCCCATCATCTCGTACAGTGCATGGCACATGGGCAGCAGTCAGTAAATATCTCTGTCGGCTAAGCGAGGGGCGTGGCACTTAGGAATATAGCATCAGTTGGCTATCACCCATTGGGGGTGTATCATGAACTGCTTTTGTGTTTCCTTAAAACAACTCTGTGAGATGATTACTATTATCATCCTCATTTTACAGCTGATGGTAAGATGACAGGCCCCACGTCTCACCACGAGCAAAGAGGAGAGCCAGTTCTTAAATCCAGGATATCCTGATTTCAGACCCTTGCTCATAACCGCAACTCAGTCCTGCTTCTATGCAAACCCAGAGCTGAATTTAGAAAGGACGGGGACACAGAAAGCGGCGTCTCAGTGGCCACTCAGTGTACTTCCTGCCTAAGGTGTATGCAGGAAGGGAGGGGCTGGGCTGTGGAAAAGGCAGCCTGAAGGGAGGTCCGGCCAACTGGCAACCAT
Organism: Lynx rufus; assembly: GCF_022079265.1. Lineage (NCBI taxonomy): Eukaryota > Metazoa > Chordata > Mammalia > Carnivora > Felidae > Lynx > Lynx rufus. The sequence continues at coordinate 131,701,888 of NW_025814878.1, forward strand.
GGGTGATAATGAGGAAAGTAACTAAGCTGTCACCTGTGCCCTTAGAAAGATGGACGCAGAGAAGGGCCCAGTCCAGGGCTGCCTCTGGAGGAAGAGTAAGACGAAGCTGTAATGGAGAGAGTCCCGCTTGAGGTGGACCTCGTGCCAGAGGACATTCCAGAAGTTTCTTGAGGAGACTTTTGGATTTACACCTTAGCGAGCTTCAGGCTTTAATTGTGAAGTTTTGAAGCACGGCCCAAGAAAAAAGCTATTACTCGAAGCCCATGTTTTATGAAACACAGATGTAGTACTGATGCTTAGAGCCACTTAAGGAGTAATTTTGCGCAGGTTTCCCAAGCGATTTATTGGACGGGTCCGGAGATTTGCAAAATGGATTTTATTCTGTTCATATTTTGGTTCTTAATCCCCTTTTATGCCAAATACCTCACATTTCAATTTGGAACTTCAGAACCTGTTTAAATAAATCACGAGAGCTTAATGGAAAATCAAAAGCAAATTAAATAAACGGGTTAACTGTTCAGCTGCTAGGTTTTACTTCAGCCATTACAGGGTTAGGAAAAACCACAGCGCAATTTATAGCCAACTCGTCTGCTCAGGGAGAGACCTCTCTATCACCATACCCTCCTGGGCGTACTTAACCCATCTCAAATGACACATGGAGAAAACATCTGTTCTTTGACAAATACCTACACAGGAACAATTCAAATCACAAGCCCAAATCAATACCAAACGTACATCCTGCTGCATTTTAAATAGAAATAGGAGATCTAGCGATGTCGAATTCATTGCAACTCATTAAAGTTTATTTACCAAGCGTAAAGCTCAGAAGGGAGTTCAATTCCCTGAAATGGAGAGGATGGTCTGTAATGCTGAGCAGAAAAGGAGGAGAGGCCTGAGAGGAAAGAAATGTATTTCCCTGAACGCATCCTTCCTCTTGGGGTCTCCAAGGCTCTCACACGTCTTCAGGACCTTTTATTTCCTCTCCCTCCCCAAACCCCTCCACTTTACCAGCCACACCGTGATCCACCCCATACAAAAATTTCTGGACAAGGTTCCCGAAAAGGCAAGGTGCCGCCATTTCTTAAAGTGGTTCCCTCGCCCTTGTTTTCACTTATTCATCATCCTTGCCTTTGCTTCCGTACGGTAGTCTCAGTCGGTAGGGTATTAGAGTTTTCTGCAGTAACAAACAACCCCAGCTTTTAATGGCGTATGAAAACAAACATTAACTTCTCATCGCGGGATGGTGGTTCAGCTGAGGCTCAGCGTGTCTCGCTTGAACTTGGCTGGGCTCCATTGGGCTTGACTGGCAGGGAAAGAAGACAGACCGAAATGCCCCTAGTCAATAGGAATCATGGTAATGCTTAGAATTTACCAGGCAACCACGACGTGTGTGGGTACTTTATGTATATTCACGTAGTGAGCACTCATGTCAGGCTTGGCGAACAATGCATCGATGTTTATGTCTGTACTCAATTTCTATTTCAGGATCCGGTTCAGCGCTCCCGTTCCAAAGAGTTGCAGAAACCTAATCTCTGTCACTTTGGGGGTGACACAGGTGGCGTGGGGCGGGTGGGTTATCACCTATCGGCACTGGCACGCTCTCCAGTGTCTTCATTCCTACGTGGCCTCCAGTCAGTGACATGCATGGCATTATCACTTCATCAGTCTTACTCCATGAGGCCTTTTACGGTGTGGCTCCCCTGCAGCCACTCCTCTGCCTTTTGGGGGAACATGGAAAATAGTCCCTTGGTTCCTTGATAGCCACCTACCAATCTCGGCTTTCCTACTACCCATTATGCTGAGCTCAGAGGACTTTGAGGTCTCATGGGCCTCAAATTGTTTACACGTGTTCTTGGGTCTTTAAGGCTAGTTGGGGTTTCCTTCGGTCATCCTCCTTCCCTGGGCATGGCCTGGGATGAGGTTGGGGTCAAGCAGGAGGAGGCAGGACTCCTTCCGGAACCATATCGCAATGTCCAACTCCCTGGGCTTCTACCAGTTTCTTTCTTCTCACAACCTGCAGGCTCTTGTCTAGGTCCAGTTGGGCTGACCCAACTTTAGAGAGTCTTCCCAAATGTAGCGTGTAGGGCATCGTTTTATGCTCTGATTCCCTCACCTTTGTCGCAGGTAGAGAAATTGATTTTGAGGAAAATGAGGTCGCTTCCCAAAGTTAGCTAAGGAGGGTCCGTGGGATTCAAAGGCTGCCATGCCCTCCCCCAGGCTAAACTGGTTCTAGAAAGACATTTTTTAAGAAAAAAAAAAAAAGAGCAAAATGGGGACCTTTTGGCGTCTCAGTTCCATTATAAAGATTGCAATGACATGGGCAGGACGAAATCAAACAGCATTTCTACCTCAGGATCTTCTATTGGGTGGCGGGAGATGCCTCAGTTGTTGGGGTAAAGTTCCAAAGTTTCAAAATGGCACCGTTTCAGCGTCTGTTTCTAAGTCTACAGAACTCAGTCCAGAAGGAGAGAGTAAGAGGTAAAGATCACCTCTGCCTAGAAGTGATACTCAAGTGTCCAGGATAGTGGAGGGCCACACTGAGTCAAAAACTGCTCGGGTTTGGGGTTTGGAAAAGAGGCTTTTGAGAGAGCACTGCGATTTCCTCCCACTTTTGGAAAGGACCCGGTGAATGTAAACAGTCATTCCATCTCCTCTGATCTCTGCTACAGGTGCTGCTTCTTCCATTACAAGAGATTTTATTCCACTTCTGGGCACCAGAAAATAAATTTTTGTGACTTGTAATGAAAGCCATGTACACACACACACACACACACACACACACACATTATCTACACAATTGACTGACTTGGGCAAGACACCCCATTCTCTTTATTCTCTGTTAAAACCACATAATTTCCTTCTCTTTCACTCCTGGTTTCTCTCTTAGCTGTCATGCATTGTGGTGGTATGCCCAAATAATATTCTTTTTTTTAAGTTTATTTATTTGTTTTCGAGAGAGAGAGAGCGAGAGAGAGAGAGAGAGAGAGAGAGAGAATCCCAAGCAAGTCCCGTGCTATCAGTACAGAGATGGATGTGGAGCTTGAACTCATGAACCATAAGATCATGACCTGTGCCCCAAGCTGAAATCAAGAGTCGGGATGCTTAACTGACTGAGCCACCCAGGCGCCCCTACCCAAATAATATTCTTGCAAGAAAACGTCACCAAGGAAAGAGAAAAATCAGACCAACATTCTAGTGGTATAACTGTTCAACTTTTTGAATATCTACCCATTTTGAAAGATGTTGGAAGTTAGGACACCCCTGTTTGCTTGTTACTTAGCTTTTCTGAACCTCATCAAATGGGAATAATAGGAACATTGACTGGAGATAAAAGGGGGGATCCAAGCTGCCTATATGGCATACCCCGTGTGTGTTAAAATGTATACATAAACAACTTACTTGAAAAAAAAATCCACCAACGTGTTGATGGTGGTTCTCTCTGGGTTGTGAGACTATGGGCACATTTGAATTTCTCCATTCCAACACTCAGCTTAATCTCATCTCTTTTTCACTAAACTTGCTTTGAAAGGCTTTTTCTGATTCCAAAATCACATGCATTCTCAAGGGACAGAGACTGCCTCCTTTAACAATGTATTTGGTAATGGAATTGTAGTTGATATACCAATTCTTAAAGGGTGCAGTAGACTGAAAGAAATCACAAAAAAGTTTATGGCTCACTTAAAATTTTTTTTTAATTTATTTTTTATTAAAAAAAATTTTTTTGACGTTTTATTTATTTTTGAGACAGGGAGAGACACAGCATGAACAGGGGAGGGTCAGAGAGAGGGAGACACAGAATATGAAGCAGGCTCCAGGCTCTGAGCTGTCAGCACAGAGCCCGACATGGGGCTCGAACTCACACACCGCGAGATCATGACCTGAGCCGAAGTCGGCCGCCTAACCGACTGAGCCACCCAGGCGCCCCTCACTTAAAAATTTTTAAAAATATTTTATTGATTTTGGAGAGAGCACAAGTGGGAGAGGGGCAGAGAAAGGGGGACAGAGGATCCAAAGTGGGCTCTGTGCTGACAGGCTGACAGCAGTGAGCCCGATGTGGGGCTCGGACTCACAAACCGAGAGATCATGACCTGAGCCAGAGTCGACCCTCATCGACTGAGCCACCCAGTCGTCCCTTCAGCACCCTTTTGGGCCCTGGAAATTCTTTGGAATAAGTGGATAAGGTGACCGATTTGAAGGAACAGCGTTCATTTTGTAGCATAATTTCTGGAACATCGCAAAGTAAGCCACCGTACTTTGGCAGTTGTCCACAGATTGGAGGAAAACCTAGCTGATACCGTTGTTAAATTTTTTTCTTTTTTTTAACTCCAGATCAATGTACTAGGTGAATGTAACAATTTGACCAGTCACCTGGAAAGTTCCCGCACATGAAAAGTAAATATGTGTCTTAAAAGAAAAAAAACCCCAACCCCCCCCCCCCCCGGTTCATTGAATGCTTTATTATAAAACAACTCTTTCTGCTTACGTTAATAAAAAGAGGAACTAGATCGGATGTGAAAGTAAACCGTGGAAAAAAAATGTGATTCTGAAGAATTTTCTCTGCTCTCAAATATAGAATATGAAAATCAAAGATTATTGGTTTTCATACACAGAAGCTCGTTTTTATTAACAAAACTAATAAATAATATATATAAATCGATTATTAATAAATTAATAAAACTAATACATAATGTGAAAAATTATTAATAAAACTAATAAATAATATTAATTGTAAATAAATAAATTATTAAGAAATTAATAAAACGAATACAATTCATCAATACAGAGCTGTCAAACGGGGAGTGAAGATTCGCTCTTCAGAGGGTTTTACTTTATACGGTGGGCCAAAGTTAAAGAACTTGACCCGTGTGAAGGACCTTCCCTTCTGGGGAGCTACAACACCGGCAGAAACTCCTGGACGAGGTGGATTATCCGATGTTGGCCCTTCAGGGAGGGAGAGGGGGCCGCGTCTCGTCCTGCTGACACGCCTGGACACGCTGACCCTTTCAAGTCTTTTTTCCAGTTCTGTGTTTCTGTGATGTCAGTGCTGCTTCCTCTCCCAAAACCCCCCCGGCAGTGGCCGAATGTCAGAAGCCACAGCTCACAAAACCCGTGACGGTCTTGGCGTCTTGGCGAGTTCTTCTTTTGGTTTCCCTGCCTGGAGGCTGAAGGAGGAGGAGCAGCAGCTAGAGGCGTGCTTTGGGGCTGTGGTCGGGGGGGGGGGGGTGGTGGTGGTGGTGGTGGGGTGGGCTGGCGAATTGGTACCGAGATGGCACCCCTGGGTGCCAGCCTCTGGAGGCCTCCCTGTGCTGAAGAGGGTTGTGCCCGGGGAAGGACAGACGCCTGATCTGTGCGGGCGGGACTTCATCAAAGACCAGGTTCCACGTCCAAAGCTTTCACACGGATCACAGGGCCCTCAGGTCCAAGTGGAACGCAAGTGTTATTGAGCCCCGCTTTGCATCAGCATTCCCAGTGTGCCCCGGGGGACGGCACCAGCCCCTCACAGCCTTTTGCAGGTGAAACAAGAAAATATCTGTGAAGGTCCCAGCATGGTGTCCAGCACAGCGAAAATATCTATTGATGATAGCTCTTTTTTTTTAAATATGAAATTTATTGTCCAATTGGTTTCCATACAACACCCAGCGCTCATCCCAACAGGTGCCCTCCTCCATGCCCATCACCCCCTTTCCCCTCCCTCCCACCCCCCATCCACCCTCAGTTTGTTCTCAGTTTTTAAGAGTCTCTTATGGTTTGCCTCCCTCCCTCTCTAACTTTTTTTTCCTCTTCCCCTCCCCCCTGGTCTTCTGTTAAGTTTCTCAGGATCTACCTAAGAGTGAAAACATATGGTATCTGTCTTTCTCTGGTTGACTTATTTCACTTAGCATAACCCTCTCCAGTTCCAACCACATTGCTTCCAAAGGCCAGATTTACCAAGGGATACAGGAGTGCTGATGCATAAGGGCACCTGTACCCCAATGTTTATAGCAGCACTGTCAACAATAGCCAACTTATGGAAAGAGCTTTTTTGTTTGTTTGTTTGTTTGTTTAAAGACAACACCAAGAGAATCCCATTATTCGAAAACAGTTGGATGATTTTTTTTTTTTTTCTCTTTGAAACTCAGTTTGGTGTTTATACAGACACTGCTGGCCTTGGGCAATACCACCAGCTACAAGTTGAGGTCCTGGTTAAAAAAAAAAAAAAATCCTCAGATGCCCCCAGGGAGGGAAGTCTGGTTTAAAAAAAAAAAAAAAAAGTCCCTTACCAAGAATTGTTTATCAATAGGCAACATTATCTGGCCTTGGGCCACACTGCAGAAGTGTGGTAGGTGATTTGGGTGGGTCTCCCCTCCCCGCAGCGGTTTTCTGCCCCCAGGCACACACTTGACCCCAAGGGCTTGTAACCTGCTCCAGGGTGAAGGTGATGTCTTATCCGTTGTTGGGGGCTCCATGGGGGTAGGTGTCACGGAGTGTAAACTCCATGTACTCAGTTAATGAACGTTTGCTGAGTGAGTACCTCCAGAGTCAACTGACATTCTCACATCAGCTGGGGCTTCACAGATTTTCAAATCATGGGCTAAAACTTAATCCAGTATACGATCACACCTTATGGTATAGGGGATGTTCTATCTCATGAGACTGTCCCAATGGCCAAGTTGGAGAACCAAGACTTCGTGTTGAATGAGCTGCACAGTGAACGTTGGCCAGCTCATCGGCCACGGGCCTCTGGGTGAAATTTCATTAAGCTTTGATAGACCTCTCATGAAATTTACTGAGAACTTCCATTTCCTCTGTCAAAGCATAAAACTACATTCAGGGGAACTTCCTCATCAGTGGAAGACTAAACCCAGACTCTTGTGGGTTCCACATGGGAACCCATGAGAATGTCACCCAGCCTTTTTTAAGTTTTTAAGTTTCCACCGGGTTTCCTGTCCCCCAGCCAGCTGTACCTGTTCCCACTACCAGGAGACCAGGCTTGATCTAGACAGCCACCAGTGTCACTGGTTCCCCTGCAGGTACCCGGAGGCTGGATTTCTTCTTAGCTCTGCACTTGCTTTCCTCTCTGTCCTTGACCCTGTTACTACACTGACATACCAAGTTCACCAATCCACCTGCCAATCACTCGCCGATCACCCTCTGGGTTCAGAGCCTAGATTTTCTATCACAACGAACAGAACTTGAACTTGGGTCCTTGGGGTGCCTGAGTGGCTCAGGAGATTAAGTGTCTGACTCGATTTCGGCTCAGGTTGTGATCTCATGGTTTGTGAGTTCCAGCCTTGCGTCAGGCTCTGCACTGAATGCTCAGAGCCTGCTTGGGATTCTCTGTCTCTCTCTTTCTCTGCCCCTCCCCCACTGACCCCCCCCCGTTTCTCTTAAAAATAAATAAACGTAAAAAAAAAAAAAGAACTTGAACTTGGGTCCTAATTCTCCTTTCCTTTCTTTAGTCTATGAACTTTCTATAGCGATTTTTATTCACAGCTCTGCCTGTAAACTCAAGATGCCTCCCAGAATTTCAGGTCACGAGTGGAGATAGTGGGCAGCATGTAAGTGGAGGTGGGGACCACAAGACCTTCAGTGACTTATACATTCCTTTCCCACTTTGGGGGACACATGGGTGCAGAGCAATAGTTCTCTGCCATGAGACCAATAGCGGTGCGAGATGCTACATGGCCACTGGAGCCCAGCCTCAGGTTCCAATGGGGGTGGGTGATGGGGAGCTGGAGGGCCCATCAGCCTCGCATGCCTGGGTAAAGCGGGTATCTGTGTCACGGTTCTAGCCAGTGTTCTCAATCTTGTTTGCTTCTATCCAAGAAGACGGCCAAAAATCTGGATTGGTATGGAAGATACCAGAATCTTTCAATACTGGCTGGTTGGGTTTAAAAAAAGCTCTGTGCCGGCCAATTAAGACCACCCGTGGGCTATGTTCCGGGGTGCCAGCTACCGGGTTGAAGGACTCTGGCTCAATTCTCTGACCCATTGGGGCATTCTTGGCACCTTGCTTTCACAGGTGGAAGGCCGCACGTCCGCACAAGTGAGTGGAAAAGCCAGGATCTGAACCCACTTGCTGCCACAGTGGCCGACTGTTGTCCTGGCTGGTGACTTTCTCAGCCCACACCGCGATGGGCTTATTGGAATAACAGAACCTTCATTCTACTCTCGTGGACGCTGTGTCTACTCGCCCCCAGAGGTCTGTCTGGGCTGAGACGTCAGCGTTCTCCAGTGAAGTGCGTCCCAGCGCGGCGGGAGACTTGGTGGCCACGCACAACGGCCTCAGAGCATCTCCTGTCTCCACTCAAAGGGAAGCAGAGGCCCCGGATCAAATCCACTGCCTGGGAGCAGTCAGGGGCAGGTGGACCGCACGCTGAAGGTGGTCTGGGGCATATTCGGCCACGGGTGGAGGAAGCCGACACTTTCTTCCTCTGGCCTCCCCTTCTACCTGGGATGTAACCCCTTCCTCGGTTTCTCCCTCAGGTAAGCCTGCGGTAAAGCCCCTCTACCACACTGACTCCATCATCTGCACTTGGACCCTGGGGCGGGGGTGGGGTCTGAGTGCGAGCACCACCTTCCCTATAATCTTCCGGTGTGATTTTTGGACCTCTCCCTTCACCTCGTTGGGTGTCAGATTCCGCATCCTCGAAAGATGCGGCTTGAACCAAGTGGGTTGGTTGAGACTGAATGCACGTGACCGAAAACCCAACTCAAGCAGGCAAAGGCTAACGCTTGAAATGCAACCATTTCACGTAATTCGGTACAAATAGCAGGTGCCTAAACGGTATCTCCATACATCGTTCTCTTACCTCTCTCGGCTCTGCTCTCCTCCATTTTGGCTTCATTTCAAGGTGGCGAGAGGCTTGTGGCGTATCACTGACTCACTAGCTTGTGTTGGGTGCCCTGCACCTGCCCCTATGGCCAGACTTGCACCACCTGAAACATCTGTGGGCTGGCGTGTGGGAGGAGCACTTCCCCAAGGACAATCAGGGCACGGCCACCCAAAGCAGGACGAAAGGGTACTGGGTGTTAAGCTCCATTAGTGATTGAATATGATTTTTTTTTTAAATACGTAGAACATTGACAGTCTACCCAAAGTCAGAACTATACAGAAAGGTATATTCAGAGAAGCCTCACCCCTTTTCTCCCACACTCCTTTGCAGGAAACCAGCAACATATATATATATATATATATTTTTATTTGTTCATCCTGTGTTTCTTTTTGTAAAGAGAAACATGGATGCAAATCTCATCCCCCTTCTTTCTGACACAGAAGATAGCAGACTACAGACGCTCTTTTGCACGTTGCTTTTTTGCTCAACAGTCACTCCATATCGTATCCCAAACCGTATCCCAAAAGGGCCATAGAGCTCCTCTGTGTACTTTTTTATATCTCAGCACCTCATTATATGTACAAGCGTATTTTTTTCCAACCGATCTCCTGTGCTTGGGCATTTAGGTGGTTTCCAATGTTGTGCAATTTTAAATAATGCTACAATGAATAACCTCAGGTATCTACACGTATATTGTGAGAGGCATATATTTGGAGTATATTCTTGGAAATGGGATTTCTGGGGGCGCCTGGGTGGCTCAGCCGGTTAAGCGTCCGACTCTCGATTTTCACTCAGGTCGTGATCTCACCGTTTTGTGAGTTCGAGCCCCACATCAGGCTCTTGTGCTGGCAGTGCGGAGCCTGCTTGAGATTCTCTCCCTGTCTCCCTCGCTCTCTGCCCCTCCCCCACTTGCACTGTCTCTGTCTCTTGCAAAATAAATAAACTTAAAAAAAAAGAAATGGGATTTCTGGGTAGAAGGATAAATGCATATGTGTTTTGTTAGATGTTGTCGAGCACCCCTCCATGGGTGTGGCACCATATCACATTCCTACCAACAATGGACCCAAGGGCTTTCTTGTTCAGCCTCACCAACAGAGGGTATTGTTAACCTTTGATTTTTTTCTTTTCTTTTCTTCTTTTTTTGCTAATCAGATGGGTAAAAAAGGTTGCTCAATATGAATTCAATTTGCAGTTCTTTATTTGGAGTACAACTGGTCATAGTTTTACATGTTTGGGACCAATTTCACATCCTTCAAGTCAATGGTCTGTTCACGTCTTTTGTCCACCTTTCTATTGGATTTTTTATTTTTTCCCTTCAATTTTGAGAAGTTTTTACAATATGAGATGTTGGTTCTTAGTGGTCTGTGATGCAAATATTTTTTCTGTCCGTTTTTGTGTTTTGACTAGTCTGAAGCTTTACAAAATTTTTGTTAACATTTTCTGTAGTCAGATTTATTGATCTCTCCTCCAGATTGTTAGTCATATGTAAAAATCTTTTCCTCCACAGGTTACATAAAAGCTCATCCTCGTTCGCTTCTGGCACCTGTGCAATTACATTTCGCATCTAGATTTCTGCTCCCTTTGGCAATTATTCTTGTGGATAGTGCGAGACATAGATTGAATTTTATTTTATTATTATTATTTAAAAGAGTTTTTAACGTTTATTTATTTTCGAGAGACAGAGAGAGACAGAGCACAAGCGGGAGAGGAACAGAGAGAGAAGGAGACACAGAATGCGAAGCAGGCTCCAGGCTCTGAGCTGTCAGCACAGAGCCCAACGCGGGGCTCGAACCCACAAACTGTGTGATCAGGACCTGAGCTGAAGCAGGAGCTTCAACAACTGAGCTACCTGGGCGCCCCTATTTTATTATTTGTTTAAACGACTATCCGGTCAGCCCAATACAGTTAGCCCCAGTGATTTGGGGATATCACCTTTATCATAACCTAGACTTTTACAAGTATTTGAGCTGATTTCTTGACTTCTTATTTGATTCCAGTCATGTCTGTCTTTTTAGGTTCTGGTATTATACTATTGCGATGACAAAGGCTTCGTGGTGTGTATTAATGTCTTACAGGACCACTCCTCTTTCACAGGAGATTTTTTTTTAAGGGAATAGTTATTACAGAATATTTGCAGGCTGATGGGAATGACCATGTAGACAGATGAGTCAGGAGAGAGAGGGAACAATTCTGATGTCCTTGAATGGGCATGAGTGAAGAAGTCTCAAAGGAGCCAGACAGTACAGATTCTGGAAGTTGGTATCTGTTGGTGAGGAGAAGAATTCCCTTCTGATTTTGTTTTCTGGTGAAGCAAGGACCAAGGTCATCGGCCCGGACTGGGGAAGGGGATGAAGAAGAGAAGGAGTCGTCTTGCAGACGGAGGCTGCCGAGCGACTAGGGAATTACTCAGACGATGCAGAGGACCCACCTGAAGTTTGTGGTCACGAATACCAGGCAGAACGCAACAGCATAGTTATGTGTTGTTCTCTAGCCTCATACAATGGCTTGAGTTTGGGAGCTGGGTGGGCAAAGAGTTGAGTTTAAGCAAAGTTGGGATTTAGCCAACCAGATGTGACAAATGGAAACAGGGGGTTAAGTAGGAGGGGGAGCCTGGATGTAAGTGAGCCAAAGGCCGGGCCAGGGATCCAAGCGGGGTAAGAGGGAAATGAGGACAGCGGGGGGTGGGAGAGGGACACGAGAAGACGGAAGTGGTCTAGGAAATGTTGGGGTGTTTGGAAGGGCAGGCCATGATCCCAGGTAATGATCTACGCCATGATCTCGGGAGTGGGTGGATAAGTCAGGATAGAAGAAAAGATATCAACCAGGACATAACGAGGCCGGAAGGCCAGAACGTGGGGTAGGTTGTCTTTGCCGTCGTGATAGTGACAGAGAGACAGTGAGCCAGGTCTTGAAATGTTCGTGAATAAGGGACGTTGGCTGGGAGGCTGGAGATGGCTGCAGGGAGAGGGGTAGCAGGTGGTGTTTCCATGAATCGTTCCTCAGGGACCCGCAGGACCGTAGCGTGGGGAAGCTCTGGTCCCCGTCACCCCTAGAGAATCTCCTCAGACTCCTCTTCAGTCTGCTCCCTCCCCTGGCCACCTTCCAGGGTTGGATTTAGCTGTGAAGTCAGAGAGGCTTGCCTGAGAGATTTATCTTCAAGTTTGTAGAGGCTGCTGTTTCTTGAAACTCAGAGGCAACCAGGGAGCCTTGGGGGAGATCATGGAGAGCCAAGTGGGCCATGTTCTGAAGGGTTGGCATGAGTTTCATCATGGTCCTGGGGTTCCTCTGCAGTGTAGACCAGGTGAATGGAGATGCTACTTGTCATCCGGGAACTCAAGGGGGTGAGCTTAAACGCTCAAAGGGTCAAATAGGCCCGGGGAGTGCTGCCTACATGAGGGGGTATTGTACACCCTCAGGACAGCCAACCCGGGCTCCTTAGCTCATTCTTCGAGAGTTCCTAAGTGCCCAAACCACCCTCCTGCTCCAAGTTTCCTTTCCCATCCAGACTTCCTGAGAAAGCCCAAGCATCCGAAGTTACTCCTGAAAGATGACATGTCCCGGCCCAGTGCACTGGGCCTCAGCCACCTTCGAAAGGACCCAAGCTGTAATGATCCATGGCTGAAGAGGTGGCCCCAGTGTAGCTTCGCTCATGTAGCTGAGGCTCACTCACTCTACCTGAAGCCCGTTGACAGGAAGGGCCTCGGGTGTCCGTGAGGGAGAAATAGGTAACGTCCAGACAATCAACCCTTGAGGGAACAGGCATGTTCAAGGACTGAGGATAGGGTCCCTGTCTGAGAAGGGGCGTGTGAGATCTGGGTCTTTGTCAAGAATGAAAGATTATGGTCTGTGACCAGTTAAGATGTTAGAAGGAAAGTCCAAATCAATGTTATTTTGCATTAGGGATAGCAGTTTGGAAGGCGGTGTAGAGGTAGGAGAAAAGTGCACACCGGTCTTGGGGCCACGGGCTCATGCTCACACGACTGGAGGGAACAGGTGAGAACTCCTCTCTGCACTCACGCTATGTCCCAGGAGGCCCTTGTGCTGGCGGGGGGAGGGACAAGGTCCAATCGGCTGGTACTCTCAGGCTGTGATTGGCCAACGGGATCGGGTTCTCAGGTTGACAGACAGAGCCCGGATTTGGGGAGAAGAGAGGGAGGGATGAGGGGGAGGTTCCTCTGTTTGGAGAAAAGACTCAGGATTCCTAGCCCTGGATCCCCATCCGAAAGGGATGCCTCAGATCTTGTAGCCACGCACACACACGCACCCCTACCTAGGTACCTCCTCAAATCACGGACTCGGAGTTGTAATTTTCCCCACGCAGACACAAGCAGCGACTGCATACCCTCTCTTTGCTCAGTAACCGGAGGTCCTAGGGAAGGGAGAAGAGCCTCATCGTGTGGAAAACGTGTTTTGGACCCCAGGACCAAAGTTTGTTCAGATGTACAGACCAGGGGAGACGCCCCTTGATAAATAAAGACTCCCCAAATCCTCCAGCGTCCGTGGCTTTTTGAGGGTTATGGGTGTGTCTACAACACCCAGCTCTGGGCTTGGGAACGAGGCTGGGGGGGTCCTGGGTGGGAAGCTCTGCTCAGCTGGGACGCTCTCGGTCCTGCCTTGGCCGGTGGCCCGGAGTCCTCAGGGTCAGAGCTCTGGCCTTGCTCCCAGCCTGACGTTCCTGTCCCAAACGCTGGTCTCGGCCCTGGGCACACTGTCACATCCCCGGATGCCCATCATCTGCGATACGAGATACGAGATACGAGAAAGATAGCCTGTGATTTAGGGATGCCACAGTACTCTGCGCTCAGGCGGGCTACCTGTTTGTGCTCCGGAAGAGATGCTCTGCATCTCTATCAAATCAGTGACCACAGACAAATGTGAATGATCCCTTTTCTTTCTTTCTTTCTTTCCTTTTTAATTATTTTAAATTTACTTTTGAGAGAGAGACAGAGCATGTGGGGGGGGGGAGGGGCAGAGAGAAAGGGAGACGCGGAATCTGCGGCAGGCCCCAGGCTCTGAGCCATCAGCACAGAGCCTGATGCAGGGCTCCAACCCACGAACCGCGAGATCATGACCTGAGCGGAAGTCGGACGCTTAAGCCACTGAGCCACCCAGGTGTCCCTGATCGCTTTTCTTTCGGCTTGCTGCTCACTTGAGTTATCTAGAGGGCAGTTATCGAATAAGTTTTATAGGGCACGAAAGAACCATGGGCCATGGGGGGCTCCTTACTGACCAAACAACAGAGTCTGTGCAGATTCTGGAGTCCCAGCCGGGGAACAGGAGGAGTATTCAAAATTTGCAACGTTCCAGACATAGGATTACCGTATCTAACAGTGGTCTTTCGCGTCAGGCTTAGCGGGGCATCAGTTCTCTCCCGCAGGGAAGCAGACGTTGTAACACAACCTCTGGGAGTCATTGTAAGGATTAAATGGTGTGATGTGTGCGTGCGTGTGGTGAGTACCACTTAGTAGAAGTGGAACTTTCTTTTCCCTTCCTAGTCCTAGTGACGTGTGCTTCCTGTGGCTCTGTCGTTATATGTTCTTGAACGTAAGAGCCTTAAGAAACCTTAGATGCTTTTGTGCACGAACACCTTGGCTGCCGTTACAATCTGACATTGCAGCTTTTCTTCTGGCGGCTGCTCCCAGGTCTGTTCCGGTGGGGGAGACTTTTCCTGGCCTTCCACAGAACCATCATTTGTGCAAGCATCCCCAGGGCTCCGAACAGCAAGGAAATGAGGGAAAGCAAGCAACATCTGGCACTGAACAAATACCATCATCTTACAAATGAGTTGTCTGTGGGATAATGATCCTTGCACATGTAGAGCAGAGGGAAGGCGACGCCAGGACCCGGTATTAGACGATAAACACCTGAAAGGCAGTCACAGGACCTACTGATCGCTCTGCTGGGTCTACAGCTAAGTTCCAGGAGAAAGAGCAGGTGCTGACGTTCATGGTTGTCAGTCACACCACGCGGGGAGCCCACCTCTTGCTCTCTGTTTGGAATAGCAGAATTCTGCAGACACAGAGGCATGAGAGTCGCTCAGTGTTTGCAGCGATGCCCAGTGGAGGGTGAGCTCGTGTGGGCCCTGTGAGCGTCTCCCGTCTTGCCCCCTCGCCCCGGCCGAGAACATTCCTGTCGTGCTGCTGCCTGGGTAGCTGGGAGCTACTGAATGTTGTCCAGCATCATAGGGGGTTATGTAAGCAAAGGACTAAGACACATGCTTTGTGCCTTGTCTGGTGCTTACGTGATATGCCCCCAAAGAAGAAAAATGCTAATGAGTCATTCTGTAACATTTGAGGAACACCAATCAAGCTGTGATGGGAAGGGCCCTGGGCCACACGGCCATGGGGAACTTTGTCTTTGACACCCAGTTGTTATGTCCTCTCTCCTCTTAGCGTGATTTTTTCCTCTCTCCACTGAAATCCCAGGCTCTCAAGGACCCTCTCTGTAAGGTCCCAGACAAGCCCACTGCCACCAGCTGTTGGACTCCGTGACATAAAGGAGACATGGCATGGTGACAGATGCATTCGGTTCATCTTGCATGGTGTTTGGACAAAAATCTGTCATTTGCAGCATTTATGAGATTTCATAAATATCTAAATTCTTAGCCACACACACACACACACACACACACACCCCATCTGAAAGAATGAAAGATTTGGCAAGCGTGGGTTAATTTCGGATTAGCAGCAATTGACTGGAACTGAGTAGTGGCTGCTCCTTTTAGATGGGCTGCTGCTGTTCAGTTTACTGCAGTCCCCACTATTCCCTATTGCCTCCATTCTCATGTAGTTCAAATTTATAGTCAGGCAACTGGCTCTTTTTATTCACTGACATTTACCTTGCCGGTCCTGTAGGTGTTTGCAGTCTCTGCTGTGGGTCTTCTTTTAATTTTTTTAAGTTTATTTATTTATTTATGGGGGGGGAGGGAGAGATAGGATGCATGGGGGAGGGACAGAAAGAGAGGGAAAGAGAGAATCCCAAGCAGACTCCATGCTGTCAGCACAGAGTCTGATGTGGGGCTCGATCTCACAGACCGTGAGATTACAACATGAGCCTCAATCAAGAGTTGGATGCTTGACCTACTGAGCCACCCAGGTGCCCCATCTGGTCTGGACTTCTAAGTGTTCTACCTCCTCACCTGTTTCCCTACAAACCTTGTCAACCTGTGCCCATTTCCACAAGCCACCCTGTTTCAGTGACAATACAAAAAGCTCTAATTGGATCAGCAACCCCCCAGAACAGTATTAATGGTCCCCAATAGATTGATAACTTTATCAGCTAACTGTGTCCATGATAATATTGCTTAAAAACCAATCACAGATGGCATTTCCTTTGTTCAAGTGGTCTGCTCAGTGGATGAAGGTCAGCTGTTCCAGGCTGGGCTCAGCTGGAAGGGAAGGGGGGAGTGGCTCTGTACCACATTTCTCATCTTCCTGGGACTAGTGGGTGAGCCTGGCCATGTTCTTCTTATGGTGACAGAAAAGGTACGAGAGAGAGAGAGAGAGAGAGTGAAATTGGCACACTCTGATTTCTGCCTCATTCTACTGGCCAACAAGGTCATATGACCAAAATCAAGGTCAAGAGGTGGAGGAGTATTCCTGCCCACCGTTCAAGGGTACGGCAAAGTTGCAAGGCATTTGTATGGTGAGCTGTTAATCTCACCCCTAAAGAGGTCTGGCTTTTGCCTTTGGCTGTTGGAAAGTGGTCACTAGGTCCTTGGAAGGCTCTGCTTGGTAGGATTATCCCTGTTAGCCTGGGGGCTTTGGCCACTGGATAGTTTAACAGTGTGATTTATGATGGTCACTTGTGGTGGGGTAGTGGTGGCAGTGCTGCCTCTAGAGCCATGCAGGTAGCATGTGATAGGACCCAGTAAAACCTCTGGACACTGAGGCTTGGGTGGGCTTCCCTGGATGGTAACATCCCACCCATATGGTCACACACCGTGGCCGGGAGGGGGCGATGCTCTCCATGAGCACACAGGGAGAGGATGCCTACAAGCTCTACGTTTGGACGCCTCCCAGACTTTGCCCCGAACCTCTTCCTGATTTTAATCTACATCTTTTCCCTGGAATAAACCATCGCTGTGAGTGTAAAGGTTACCAGTGAGTTCTGTAAGTCCTTCCAGTGAATTATCAGAACTGAGTGAGGGTGGTTTTGGGAAACCCCCTTGAAGTAGAATTGGTGTCAGAGGTGAGGGCAGCCATCTTGTGTGAGCTGTTCCCTAACTCTGCAGTTGACCTTAATTCCCACAGCACAGAAACTTCTTAAGAAGGGATGAAGGTTAAAGCTGATGATACAAATTGCCACAATATCCCTCTCCGGCACATCTTTATTCACTTCTTCATCCATTCGGCAAACACTGATTGAGCACCTACGGTATACATGTCTCATGCTATTCCAGCATCTGAGACTAAAAGAAGTTAATAACACACATCCTTAAATTCCAGAGGAGGAGACAAAATCTAAAAGGCAAACGAACATGTGAGGTAATGTCAGATTGTGAGACATACTTAGAGGAAAACAAAGTAGGGTCCAGTAGGTGGCTCTATTTGTACAGTGTGGTCAAGAAGGACTCTTCTGGAAAGGTAACATGTGAATAGGCTTGGACGAAATGAAGGAGAAAGTTGGGTTACGGTTCAGGGCAAGAAGGTTCTAGAAGGAGGGATGAGCTGGCCCAAAGACCTAGGGCGTAGGAGCATGTGAACAGGGCACTCCAGCCTAGGTGATACCGTAACACGAGGAACTCATCCTACAGAAGATTTTCTTCATGTGTCCTTGGAGGACTGTTGTGTGCTTTCCTCCCCGAAGTGCCTCAAATCAAGCCTGAGGCCAGCCTCTCTGTGGTTTTGTTTGTTTGCCACTTGGCTTGGGTGGTATGGCTTCTTCCGCCTGGTCGACACGGGGATCATGTCACCTGCCTCTTTCCTCCCTCACGGAGCAGGAAGAGCAGTGTCTTCCAGATGCTTCTAGTTTCCCAGAGGGGGATAAAAAAGAAAGCCAGGAAAGTACAGGAATATGAGCTACTTCTGTTGGTTTTGTTCATGAAGTGAACAAATGAACACACAGCTGGAAAGTACAGGGTGACTAAGAAGTAGCCCAAAGGGAAAAACCTAATGGGGGAATTTTATTAAGAGATATAATTTACATAGCCACCCTTCGGGCTTCCCTCTCAGCCTCTCTGTGGTTCTTAAACCAATCCCCCCACCCAGTAGTGGGGAGAAGGGCACAGGTGCCCGTGTTGGGAGAGGCATGAGTCATGGAGGGTGTGCGCGAAGGTCCTTTCGGCTTGAGGGAAGGACTGTGGGAGGCACCTCGGGCCAGCGGCAAGGAGCTCTCCATATGGGGCGGCCTTGGGGGCTCGGGTTCAGAAGATGACTCTTGACCCTGCCCCTTGATAGGGCTCAACAATTGGTAGCTGCTGTGGTAGGTTTATTGGCAGAATTCTTTCCAGTGTATTCTTTTCTCTCAACAACCCTTCCCTGGAAAGGAGGTTCGGAAGGCACCCTTGGGGCAACGGGGAACCCCGTCTTCCCTTTTTGTCGGGCTTCCTCATCTACCAGGTCTGACGACCCGAGGGTGAGAGACTAGAGAGACAGATGGGTGCACAGGGTATGAAGCCGGGGTTTTGCCCCCCATCGGCCAGCAGCAGTCACCGGAAGAGCTAATGGTGGTCAGTCTCCAGGCATCTTTTGCAAATTTGTGATGTGCTCAGCATTTGATACGTGCCTGAAGGCCATCCCCAAAATGTGTTCCCTGGCCCCTCCCGCAGGCCTTTTCCTTAAAGGGCAAGCCTTCCTCTCGTTTCCCTTTTCTCCTTATCCGATCTCTGGTTTCCTGATGCACTCCTCACTGGCTCCTGCCCTCCCTGTAGAGCTGCCCTCGACCCCCTTACGCCACACCCTGCCAGCCTCAGACTTTCAGAGAGAAATCGTGTAGAATCGAGAGACAAAGCAAGGTCCACCTGGAGAGGCAGTGTCCTCCCGCGTGAGCCTCTCGAGAACAATCTTTCATATGCGCAACTTCCATCCTGCTTAGTAAGTGTTCAGCAGGGAACTCAAATTTCCTCCTCTCCAGGCCCTTCCCCACTCCCGGGATCCCTGCCCTGGGAGCGGTAGGTGAGAAGACCTGATGGAACCTTCCAGAGCTTTCTCCTCCCAGTCTCCAGTCCCCGAAGAGGTTCTCAAGTGTCGGAGCTCCAGAGGTGTGACGTGCTTTTCCTGGCATGCTCTCTGAGAAAAGTAAAATAACAGTGTAATTGGGACGGAATCCCCCGACGTAAGCCCTAATAAGAAAGGAGGGCCTGAGGGTCAGCAGGAGTGACAAGGGCACTGGTTATCTTCCGGGTCTTCGCCCGAGGTTAACAGATGTCTGCCAAGGGCAGCGAGCGTGTGTAACCACAGCGTTTTCTAGTGATCTAGGGGTTTTCTCTTTTTGAAAGTACAGAACAGAAGGATGTCCGGGTGGCAGCCAGAGGTTTCAGGGCGACAGTAAGCAGGTTGCATTCACTGTTTGTTTCTCCTTCCAGTCAGAGTGGAGCTCAACCCGCTTGTGAACTTCTCCCGCTGGTTCAGAGAAGACCCCAAGCTGGCGCTTGGAGAGGTTGCTTTTCCCACATCCGTGTCACTTCAGAGACTCGCTGGGGGACACGCCAGGTTTTAATCGCGACGCGGCCGGTAGTTAGCCCGAGAACGTTGCATAAGGAACGGCCTTCTCAGAAATGTGTTCGTACCTCAGTGTGAGGGGGGCTGTTTAGAAGAGGAGGAAGAGGAAGTGAGGAAGTATACTTGGGTTCTCCAGTGGGTTGAGAGGTGGTCGCTGGGCAGTCACATCTGTCGACTATTAAATGATAGATCGGGTACTTCTGGTTTCAGCAGTATGGGTTTCTGTGCAATTAAAAATTTCTTTTGCAAATTTCTAGAACCTAGGAGTAAAGTCTCGCTGACGTCTAACTACCCGCGAGAGAGCAAAGGCAAGCTGGAGGGTCAGAACGAAGAAAGCTATGAACTCCCATGAGCTGACTCGGGGGCAGGGGTGCGGGGTGGAGGACAAGGGGGGGTGCAGGTGGGGAAGATCAGTTGTCCAGACTTGGGAATTGGCTGTGTAGTCAAGGAGCTTAGGCTCTAAGGACCACCAGGCACACAAGAGGCCCCCGGGCCCTAGGAGAGTAAGAAAGTTAATCCTGAGACCCCCCCCACCCCCAAAATAAGGATGAACTGAAAATAACTGTCCACTCATACAGCGAAATGACAAGGAAGCTTGTAGCTTTTGTTTTTTGTTTTTTAAACAAAAGCCTCTCCTTAAAATTCATAGTCATAGAGGTGTCCTCACGGGAATATGATATTTAAAGTTATCATACTAGTAGAGTGGTCTAGCACACACCCCACCAAAAAATTAATCTAAAATTCTGGGGTGCCTGGGCGGCTCAGTAAGTTAAGCAGCTGACTCTTGGTTTCGGCTCAGGTCATGATCTCACCGTTCCTGGGATTGAGTCCCACCTCGGGCTCTGCGCTGACAGCATGGAACTTGCTTGGGATTCTCTCTCTCCCTCTCTCTGCCCCTTTCTTGCTCACACAAACATGCTCCCTCTCAAAATAAATAAACAAACTTAAAAAAATTCACATAAAACTTGAAATCATTGTTGCACTATATGCTAACTAATTTGGATGCACATGTAAAAAAGTAAAAAATAAGATTAAAAAATTAACATAAAATGCTGTCATAGCTGGTAGCACCTTTAGGGCACCTGGTTAAAACAAACATAAAATCTCTCTAGGAGTCCTCACCTTCCTCCCAGACCCTCTAGCATTCCCCTGTGTGAAGTCTCGACTAGAGACTGATTTACCGCTAAAAATCACAAAACGTATGGGAAAAAAAAAATCCATGCAAAATCAAGAGTCGGCTCTCCAAAACAGATACCAATATGAAAGAACTTCGGATAATACAATTATCAGGTAGATTATAAAATAGACATGTCTAAAATCATGAGAGGCACAAAAGAAGTAAGAGAACACACAAAAAAGGATAAGACACCATCAAAGAAGACCAGACTAGAGTTAAATCAGAAATCAACTCTAACTTCAGAAGTTTTTTAAAAATTATAATTTAAAACTTAATATGTTAAACTGATGATTACATATCACTGAATAAATAACTAGCAGGTGGGAAGATCGATTTGAGGAAGAGTCAGAGGTCTGCACGGAGAAACGCGGGTGGGCAGCATGTGGGGGAGGAGCTTACTGTGGGGGGGTGGGGGAGGGGTTCGGGGGTGGGGTGGATGGGTAATGGGAGGGGCTAGTACACACTTATCACCTGTTCCAGAAGGAAATAGAGCAAATGGGAGTCAGGCAATATTCCAAGAGAGTAACAGAGAACTTTCCAGAACTAATGAAAGCCACAAACCTAGTAGATTGAATAATGCCACATTCTCTAGTACATACAACATTGTATAATGAAAACACCACCAAATAGGGAGGGAAGATTTTAGACGCATTTGTAGATAAAAGAGCCCTTGCCTACAAAGGAATGAGTATCAGATTGTGCAGAAAGTTGCAACAGAAGCCGGAGGACAAAGGACAACGGAATAATACATTCAAAGCCCCAAGAGAAAATAACAGTCCACTTACATTATAACTAAATTAGCACTTAGGAATATGGGCGAAAGAAGTATTTTGAGACAGATGAAAATGAAGAGTGTTTACCAATAACAGGTTTCTGCTGCAAGAATTGCTCAAGAATATACTTCAGAAGAAAATGACTCTAAAAAGCAGCAGTGAGATGTATGATATCAGATTTGAACGAACATTTAATATATAAAAAAGACTGGGGCGTAGAAAAACAGGATGGAATGAAGGTACTGGTCACAGGCAGTGAACAGGCAGAGGTCGGGCATTTAGGCATTTGGGGGAGAAGTGTGGCAGTATTGGTTAACTCTAGGCTTCATTTACAAGAAATTTGGTCAATGTTAAATATATGCAACCAAGAAAAAAAGAATCAGATGGAAAGCAGGTTAAGTCTAAAGCATGAAACAAGATGACTGAACTAAATTCAAATATAGCAGAATTCAGAAAAAAACTAAAATTACACTCTCAAATAGAAAGACAGATTGTCAGTTGTACTGGATTAGAAACATCTAACTATATGCGTTAAGAAAGACATTAAGAACGTAAAGAC
Organism: Lynx rufus; assembly: GCF_022079265.1. Classification (NCBI taxonomy): domain Eukaryota; kingdom Metazoa; phylum Chordata; class Mammalia; order Carnivora; family Felidae; genus Lynx; species Lynx rufus. Next base: position 131,723,874 of record NW_025814878.1, read on the forward strand.
AAAGAAATATTGAACTTAAAAGTATAAAAAAATACCACCATGATACCAGTCCAAAGAAAGTGGTTTGGTTCTAATAAGAGGAGGCAAATTCTTTGAAACAAAAAAGGGATATTAGGGGTAAAAACGTCACTAAATAAAGCTAAAAAGGAACCATCCACTGAGAAGAAATAATTATAACTTGCCGTCACCTAAAACAGCATCAAGTTATTATATGAGGCAAAAAGAACAATAAATGAACAACTTCATCATCACAGGCGGGATTTTAACACACCTCTTTCAATAACTGATAAGTTAAGACGACAAAAAATGAGGATGGATATAGATAGACCCATCACACAATGAGCAAGCTTGATTAAAGAGACCCACAGGGAGAATGCACATTATTTCCAAGAACATATGACACATTTACCAAAAGCCCACATATTAGGCCACAAAAATTTCTTGAGAGGCTTCCAAGAATCATACAGACCACATTCTTGAGCATACTTGACTGCTAGACATCAGTAGCAACAATTAAAACCAAACTACATACTTGGGATTTGGGGAGGAAAAAAAAACCTGTAAATAATTCACGACCAGAAAAAGTGTCTTCATGCGGAATCTAAGAACAGATTGTAAACAGTAACCAGAAAGTTCAACAAGATTGCTGGCTGTACAAAAGTAAGTTTTTATTCACTTGTAATGAGCAATTAAAAAAAGTTTTAGTTTAGAAAATAGCAACCAAAAATATAAAGGTACCTAGGAATAAATCTACCAAAAATAGAGAAGACTTGTATGCATGAAATTTAAAAAATTCTTAAAGACCTAAATAAATAGAAAGATAAACAATATTGATGGATTTGTAGAATTGCTTTCTAAAGATGTCATTTTTCTGCAGTACATAATTTGAATGTGTTCCTTTTAAAATTCAAAAGAGGGGGTGTCTGGGTGGCTCAATCAGCCACTTTGGCTCAGGTCACGATCTTGCGGTCCGTGAGTTCGAGCCCCGCATCGGGCTCTGTGCTGACAACTCCGAGCCGGGAACCTGTTTCAGATTCTGTGTCTCCCTCTCCCTCTGCCCCTCCACCACTCATGCTCTCTCTCTCTCTCTCTCTCTCTCTCTCTCTCTCTCTCTATCTCTCTCTCTCTCTCTCTCTCCCTGTCAAAAATAAATAAACATTAAAAAAATTTTTTTTAATTCAAAAGAGAATTGAGATTCACAAGTCGATTATAATTTGTATAAGGCAGAGCAAAGAACCAAGAATTCCAGGGCAATTACGAAGAGGAAGATTAAGGTAGGAGGGCTTCCTTACTCCACCGCCATAGCGAGACTTAACTATAGTTTAAGTAATTAGAAAGTGGCGGTAGTCCAGAAAGAGACAGAATATAGAAGCACATATGGAAATGTGTATATAACAGAGATGCTATTTCAAATCAACGGGCAAATAAGGAATTTTACCAAGCAGCTCTGAACAACCAGGTCTCCATATGGAAAAAATAAGTTAAATCTCTACATCAAACCATATTTAAGTGGATTAAAGACCTGCTTACGAAAAAGCACGACTTGAAAAGTTTTGAAAGAAAATGAAGGAGAATGTGTTTATGTTCTCAGGGTAGGAAGAGATTTCTTCAACACAGCACCAGAAGCACAAACCGTAAATGAAAAGACCAATAAATTTGACTACATGGAAATATTTTTTTAAAAATCCCCCTTGTACATTAAAGACATCATAAACAAAGTAAAAAAAAAAATACAAACCTTTGGCTTGGAAAAAATATTTGGCATACACGTAACCAAGAAAGGATTTGGCCCAGAGTTTATAAGCGGCTCAAATGGAAAAGGCCAAATGATGTATGACCAGCAAAACCCCAAGACGACACAATGGCTTCAAAATGTAACAAAAGCTGTTCCTCCCTCCTCTAATCAGTGCCATGTAAATTAAAGAGGAACTGATATTTCACACTCATCAGATTGGTGAAAATGTAAAAAAAAAAAAAAAAAAAATCTGATGATTTACTAAGTCCTGCTGAGTGAGGAGAGTGTAAATGGACACATGTATTTTGGAGGACAAGACCCGATGGGATTGCTAGGCCAGAGGATTTGACCATCCCCAGCTTCATGCAACATTGTTTGTACGGGAGAAAAATTGGAAAACAGCTTAAATGCCCAGGTATGGGGTCTAGCAAGGGATAGATGTTTTACTAAGAATACATTGCATACAGATGTGCTCCATTCTTTTATTTTCTGTACTTGTCTGCCTAACAATGTCTCAATGAAAAAAAATAGTGTGATGATGGTTATGGAGAAAAGGCACTTAGGAACAGCTTGGTGTGACTGTCAATCGATTTAACCAATTTCAAGGGCAAAATAAGGCGTCAGGTGATGCTGTTCTTTTTAACCCCTCGGGTGGACCAAGGTGGGAGTCTGATGACCATTTATGCTGTCAAGAGTGTTGGAAACAGGCACTCTCATACGCTGCGGGTGAGAATGTAGACCGAGAACACCTCAGTGGAGGTAATTTTGGCACTATTTAACAAAACTGTAAATGCTGACTTAGCCCAATTTCTTCCAGGTATTCATTCAAAGAAAAGAAGCAATATTAGGGCAAAGAATTACCTCCACGGAAGTTCATCACAGCAATCATAACATCGTTTGTAATAATAATAAAGAAACAACGTACCATCACCAGCGATAGTCTAAGTGGTTAGACTAATCATGTCTAACACGATCTCATGGATTCTAATTTATGACGGAACTGTGTGATGAACTCTTCCGTAGCCACCAACACAATGCTGTTGGAGCTCTTTCATGTTATGGGAAGTCTCGCAAAATATTAAGCCAAAAGAGAGTAGGTTACAAAATCGCAGGTGTCCCACTAAAAATACCTATGCAGGCATTGACGCGAAGACACCTAAATATTAACAGAAGCTACTTCTGGATGAATCATAGGTGATTTCTATATTCTTCTGGCTTGTCTTTTTTTTTGGGGGGGGGTGCTTTGCCCCAAAACTCCGTGTCTGTGTGTGTGTGTGTGTGTGTGTGTGTGTGTGTGATTTTTAACAGGAGAGGTTCTCCTTTGGCTGAAATGATTTCGATGGGCTGGCTCCATAACCCATGTCCGAAGGCAGGAGCCGCGTACCAGACTCCGGCAGTTCCATGGGAGGCCCGAGGAGTCTTTGGTTACAACAGAATCTGGGGGAGAGCGAGGTCCTGAGTTCACCTCTGGCGTCACCACCCATACGCTGCGCGCCCTGGGGAAGCGGCGCCACCTCTCCGGATCTGGTTTCGTGTCCGTGCACAGAACGGGACACCCCGGGGCTGGGCTCCAGCCGGCAGAGGTGGGGGGGTGAGGGGTGGTCAGCGGCACGGTGTCACGCGCGCCCGCGCCGTCTGCAAAGCCCCAGCGCGCCGCGTTCCGCGCGGGTTGCGATCGCCGCGGCCCCGCGGCTGCCGCAGCCACGCGGGCTCCGGGCGCGCGGGGGCGGGGCGGGGGGCGGGGCGCGGGGGCGGGGGCGGGGGCGGGGCGGGGCGGCCCGCGGGTGGCCGGCGCCGGAGGGTGGGGGGCGGGGGGAGCCGCGCCGTCCGCTTCCGCCGCCCCGCCGGGGATTCCCCCAGCCCAGCGCCCGGGGAAGTCCCGGTGCGCGCGGGTACAAAGAGAGCGGCGCCGCGGAGCGCGCCACAGGCCGGCCGTCCCCAGCCATGTCGCGCGGCCTCCGGCTCCTGCTCCTGAGCTGCGGTAGGGCTCCAGACGCCTGTCGCCTCCCCACCGGGTCCTGGCGACCTCCCCCCCACCCCCACCCCCTTCTCTCGCTGGCTCACGCCGCTCTCTCTGTCCCTCTTGCAGCCTGCAGCCTGGCGCCCGCGGCGCGGGTGGTGAAGGTGGCTTGCTCCGAGGACGTGGACTTGCCGTGCACCGCCCACTGGGACCCGCAGGTCTCCTACACGGTCTTCTGGACCAAGGTAAGCGCGGCGATGCCCGCGGGCTAGGGCTCGGCCAGCCCCGTTGGAGGCTGCGGGGACCACCTCCCTTGGGCTGGCGACCCTCTGTAACCGCGGCTAGCCCCCGAATACCGCGCCTTCCCACACGCCTTCGTCACCCCCACCCCGCGCCACCCGCATCTAGCGACAAGGCGACTTAGATTGTGTTCCCCAAGGACCTAATTCCCTCCCTGCCCCTAGAGGTGGCCTGAGATGAATGATCCAAGTAAGACGCTTTGGAAGCGCAGAGACTCGCTGATTTGGATGAATTCTGGACGCCACCTGTGGTTGTGGCCACGAGAAAGCAGCCAGGGCAGATTTAGATATCGGACAGTAGGAATGCCCCCCAGATTTCTGATTTCTGGGGTTTGGGGGGCTGTGGTGTCCCTAATTCGGGGGCGGGGAGGGGAGGAATAGGCACGTTGAGAGGAAGGCCACTAAGAGATAGTCCAATGTGCTCTAGGCTTGTGTCCCAGATGGGAGTTGTCTGGCATCCGCTTTCTGGGTTACCCTGTCCCTTAGCTTGTCCATGCTGCTTGGCGCTCCGACAGTCCGGAGGGGCCCAGCCTGGGGGCGTGGGCGTCTGGGAGGTGGGAGGAGGAGTGAGCAGCACCCACGCAAGTAAGAACCAGAGTCACTGTGCCCCCCCCCCCCGCCCCTTCCCCCGTAGGAGAATTGAGATGCACCGCGGCTTCTTTAAAGAGTTCCTCAACTGGAACATTTTCAGAGGCTAGCACCGCGGTTCCAGCGGCTTCGCACAGCCCCGCAGTCCCTGGTCTTTTGTCCACCTCCCCTAATGAGGTTCTGCCACAACAGCACCTCCAGGTTCAGCCGAGGGCGCGTGATATCCTATCCTTACTCCGCGGCTCTGATTTAGCATCCGAGAAGAAATCTCTGTGTTCGTTGCTTTCTGCAGAATGCGGGCCTTTGTTCTGCCCTCCAAAAGAAAGATGCTTTACGAACCTGCACGTGTATCTGGCCATTTAGCAAGGCAGTATAGGACAGGTTTGTGTGTGTGTGTGTGTGTGTGTGTGTCCTCTCCAGACCAGATGGCCTCTTTCCCTGGAACGGTGCTGCACCCCTGTTTTTGTGAATTCCACGCAGCACCCAGTGTTTGCCCGGCCAGTTGGGAAGGTGCTCCGTGAATTCAGGCTGGCACTTGGTGAGGTATGTGCACCGGATATACTTTTGCTGCCTTGGAGCACTGTATCGTGTAGGGAAGCACGTCTGTTATTATTCCTACTTGGCTCCCACTTCGTTCACTGTGGGATCAGAGAACATAACACTTCCAAGATTGTTCTGGTAAAAACAACAGCATTGAAGCAAAAATATCGTGAAGACATTATTATTTGAGTGCTCACTGTGTGCCAGCCTCCGGGGTAAATATTTACATCCATTATCTGTGTCAGTCCTTCCAATGGACTTAAGAGATCTATACTGCTACTGCTGTTCCCATTTTACAGATGAGGACACTGAGCCTTAGGGAGTGAAGGAAGCCACTCACTGTTATACAGCTTGGCTAAATGAGAAAGGGGGATTCGAACCAAGTAGTCTGATTCCTTAGCCTGAGTTCTCTGGTTTCCACCTCCGTTACTTAGGGTAAAGAATAGAAAAGTCTCCTTGGTCTAGCCAGGCAGGGGCTTAGCTACCATAAAGAAGGGGCAAAACATGAAACCATGATCCCTTCCAGAGAGGAATAAAAAAAAAAAAAAAAAAGACTGTCCCCAGGGGAGTAATTAAAAAGTACTCGTGAAACAAGTAGATGGAATTTCAGACTGTAAAGTTAAATAGTTGTCAAGGTAAATCTTGCACAAGGTCATTTGGAATGATGCAGTAAACCGTAGCCATTAACCTTTGGCTTCTCCTTGGATGTCAGCTGATGATGTAACTCTATAATGCATGAGCTTGTTTATTGAACACGGTTCTTGCATGATTTACCCTGAAGGTCTCTCAAAACTGATTTTTTTTTAAATGACAACAGTCTCTTGGCATTTTCTTTTTTCTTTTGGTTCATGGAATAGGGTCATTGAAAGATCATGCCATCGTTATTATTTTTTTTTTTTAAAGAGGGAAACAGTGATCGAGTCGTGGGGGGAATAGGAAAGCAGTGTTCTGCCCATAAACTATTCAGCTACCTTGAAAATGAAATGCATTGTTCCTTCAAGTACTTTTTAACAGGCCTCAGCATGTCCTGTAGATATTTATTATTTTCCAGCCCAGTAATTACACTTTCGCATCGATTGTGTTTGTACAACACAAATGGATAGAGTATTCTGGAAATAAGGTCAGTGGTGGGAGACTGAAGTACTTGGTTCTCCAGAAGATTAAGCATCTGGTTATTGTTTTTCTTTTTCCCCCACACAACTTTTTTTTTGTAAAATGTTTCAGCGCGGAGGTGGCTGTAAAAGGAGAAATTTAAACCCGGTGACCGTGACCCGCCTTGCTCATGTCACCTGTCTAACCATCACTAGTGTGGTTCGTCAAACCGCTTTGCCCAGTTGTGGGCTATGCGCTGGGCGAGTGAAGCAGAGTCCCTTAGCGTGTTGTTTTTGTTTTTGTTTTTATCATCCACCAGATTGAATCACATTCTCTCAGGACTTCTGCGTATCACAATTGCGGTTATAATGAGTCACAATGTAAAATTCCATGTGCCACTTGGTTCTCCCACAACCATAGGGCATCCTGCCACTGTCCAACTGGCAGCGATTACTTGTGATTACCAGAGGACCCATGGAAACCGTGTGTTTCTTACCATGTGCCTTTTACCAAAAGACGCAACGCAGAGGGCGTCCAATTAGCGCTTGTAACATTAGGGCGAGTGAGGAAGAAACAGAGTGCATTTTATCCTCTCTGGATAAAGAGAGGTACAGTGAGGGGCGGGGGTGAGGAGGCTTAATATAACACAGGGGGCTGTAGGTGGAGCAAAGAGTGGGCTGAGATAGCCCACTTCCTGTGAAGCCAGCTTTTATTTCCCATGGACCAGTGCCCTTCTAACTGGGATCCAACAGTGGGCCCTCCTCTTGTCCTTTCCTGTATTGTACCTGTTAAGGCAAAGTAGATGGTTAGGAAGAAATAGAAACATGAATACACATACCCATCAAGCTAGTAGCTGAGTTTAGCTTTGAAAGTCGTGAACTGACTGTGTTTGTTTAGGGAGGGATTTTGAGAAAATTTGCAGGCAGACTTGGTCCAGCACTCTCTCCCACTGGGTGTTGAGTGTCTTGTGTAAGAGGGTGTGGCACCATCCCATGTCTTCCAGGAGTAAGAGCATCCGTGAAAGGGCTACCTCTGGGCTTCACGCCGAGCCCAAGTGGATTCACACTCTCTTTAATGAGGCTGCACTAGGTTTGCAGGGAGAGGATGCCCCTGGACGCAGTGTTTGGGCTTGGTGATGTTCGCAACTGATAATAGCGAGTGGTTATTTATCAGGGAGATGTAATACCATCTGGAGTCATGCCGGGAGCCCTGACGACCTACGCTGATGCATAACGAAAGAGGATATATAGTGTCAACCTTGGGTGACACTGCGGGGGTGAAGACAAGAGATGTGTCACAAGACACATGCCCTTTTCAGATGATTTCCAAAGGAAGGGAGAAAGGGGAAGTAAGACGGATTTCAGAAGTCAGTCTTGGGTTTGTAAGAGTGGGAAGGGATCATGGGTTATCCCCTGAACCAAGGGAGCTGTCAGAGAGCAGGTGAATGGCTTGTGTGAGGCTACTTCCAAAGTTCCAGGCTAGTCACCACGCACATCTTGCTTGTCCTTGTTTTGTGATGAAGCTGCCGTCCATGTAGGTTGCTGACTTCCCATTCATTGTATTTGTATTTTGTGTCTCTGCCGGCTTGTGTGATAGTGAACCACAAAGCCAGGAGGCGCTGAGGAAACTGGGGTCCCTTGGTGGGGGCTGGAGCGGATGAGTGGTCTGGGTGGATGTAACCCGTGCAGCCAACAAATGCGGATGGAACCGTGAAGGAGCCAGGGTGTGCACTACAGTTCCTTGATTCTAGAATTTTATCTGCTGTAAGATGAGATTTAAGAGCGTGTCTTTGGGAGGAGAAGGAAACATTCCTATAGTAAACACAGAAGCACTGAAACACTGAAACGTGAAAGCAGTGTGTCAGGGTCACAGAAAAATCACGCTGTCCACATGGGCACCTACACCAATTGACCTGGCTGACTCACTTCGATGGCCTTTACCCTCGGCCAAACCGTGAAAGACCTAAAGTTGGTTTTCAGATGGCCCTTACATTTACAGTTTCATCAGTAAAGATTTCTGGGTCCCAAGTGCGTTCCAAGTCCTGGGCCTCATGCTGGCCCAACCTAATCAACACGGGACTTTGGCCAAAGGACCGTCTTGAGCAAAGGCATGGAAAAGGAATCCACAAGCATTTTGGGGGAGCCAGTGGGGTGACCAGTGATCTGGAAGGGAGAGTTATATAGAAGAGGGCTGGCAGATGTTACAGAGAAGGCTTGGAACTGATGGTGAAGGACCTTGAATGCCCAGTTACAATGCCTTGAACTCCTTTCAGCAGCAAGGCGTCACTGAAAGTTTTTAAGCAAAGAGGGTGATGTAATGGCACGCATTTGTAGAGAAAAGATTATTTCTTGCGGGGAAACACAGGCTGTGATTCATCCTCGAAGATGGGTCTCCGAGGGAGGCGTTTTCTCGCTCGATTGCAAAAGACAATCAGGGTAACTCAGCCGAGACTTCAACACATTTCTGAGATGTCCCTTCCCTTCATTCGTGGTCACCAGTCGTGTCCCCGTGGTTCTACAGAGGACTGGGCAGCCCAGCACGTGGCCACCTCATAGGGGCCATAGAAGCCTCAGCCCACTGGGATTGGTTCCTCGTCGAGACTTTGGGACAATGATGAATCAGAGAGAAGTTACTCAAATCTTTCAGTGTGCAGGAGAGTAGAGAGGAAGAAGGCAGCTGGGAGTGGAATGGAATGAAATCAAACACTTGTTTTCCATGAATAAAAGGGGGATTTAGGTCATGTGAGAACCGCATTATCTTAGTTCTGTATTTGGTTATGTCACTACGCAAAAAAGAGGAAGTGAGGAGAAGGTCGCAGTGATGTAAGGGAAGGTCTTAGCGAAAAGGGGAGGCAGAGCTAAAAAGAGATTCTACCTAAAAAAGGGTTTCTCCGTCTAAAATTGTTTGCATAATCTTTTCCTGGCTACTCCAGTGATAACCGCAGATTTTCTACCAAAGCCCTAGCTCAAACCAGAGCTAGACATGAGGACTTCCCTGAGATGGAAAGAACACCCACAAACCTACCTTGGGTTTTTGTTCTTGCACTGGGATGCCGTTGGCTAACGTTCCTGTGGGGTCCTGTAGGAGTGGTACAGGATTGGGAGCCCAAGGCTTTTGATAAGCTTCATGTTTTTGTGAAGCATCACCCAGTCTGTTCTGGTCCCAATTCTCTAAGAGATGAGAGATTCCAGAAGAGCGGGTAGTTGTTTAGGATTATAGGTCCAGGTGGGGAACACCTACGGGGAAAGAGGGAGGCCAGTTGCCATAAACAATTCGTAATCATGTTGGATCACGCTGGGTCAGTTCTGGGGCACAAAGGCTGTGAATCAGATTAGTCCTGGATGTCTCATTCCCGGGGGCGTGGGGAGCATCTGAGCCCAGGAGGCAAGCAGGACTGGTCTACAGGCTGGAGCCGTGTGGAGACAGTGCCCTCCATGCCACATTTATTTATGGGGTGGTTCACAGTGCTCCTACCAGGTAGGACTCTTTACTTGCAAAGCATTGTAATCCCGTCAAAGGTAGCTTCAAGTAGCCACCTGGGTGGCTCAGTTGGTTGAGCACCTGACTCTGGATGTCGACTCAGGTCACGATCTCACGGTTCGTGAGTTCGAGCCCCGCGCCGGGCTCCTTGCTGACCCCAAGGAGTCTGCTTGGAATTCTCTCTCTTCCTTTCTCTCTGTTCCTCCCTGACTCATGCTGTCTGAGTCACTCTCTCAAAATAAACAAATAAAAATAAACGATATTAAAAAATCTAGCTTCATATAAAGGGAATATATTGGTTTATATAATTGAAATGGAAAAAAGCTTTAAGATGATAATTCACACTCCAGTTACGTCTGGTACTGTGGGTAGAATTGCGTCCCACAGAAAGATTATCCCTGGTATTTGTGAAGGTGACCTTATATGGAAATAGGGTCTTTGCAGATGCAAGCAATTTAAAGTGAGGTCACACTGGATAAGTGACTGGTGTCACTAATCCAGTGACTGGTGTCCTTAGAAGAAGAGAAAAAGGATAGACAGATAGAGACACCCAGGGAGGACACCATGTGAGTGTGCAGGCAGAAACGAGTGCATGTGTCCACAAGCCAAGGAATGACAAGGATGGCCAGCAATGCCAGAAGCTTCAGGAACGAGGCATGAAACAGATTCCTCCCTAGAGCCTTCAGAGGGAGCACAGCCCTGTCAGCATCCTTGCCTGTCGGCTTTTGGCCTCGAGAACTGTGAGAGAATACAGTTGTTTATTTTTATAATTTTATTAAAAGATTTCCAATTCCCGTCTAGTTATCCTACAGTGTCATATCAATTTCAGGCGTGTAATAGAATGACTCAACAGTTCTATACATGACTCAATGCTCCTCTTGATGAGGGTACCCTTAATCCCCTTCCCGTATTTTACCCATTTTACCCCCCCCTCCCCTCTGGTAACCATCCGTTTGTTCTCTATGGTTAAGAGTCGGCTCTTTTGTCTGTCTCTTTTTTTCTTTGTTCGTTCATGTTGTTTCTTAAACTCCACATAGGAGTGAAATCACATGGTATTTTGTCTTTCTGACTTATTTCACTTGTCATTATACCCTCCAGATCCATCCGTGTTGCTGCAAGTGGCAAGATCTCCTTCTTCTTTATAGCTGATAATATTCCATGGTGTATCTATATCCTATCTGCTTTATCCATGCATCTACCGAGGGATACTTGGGCTGCTTCTGTCATTTGGCTGCTGTAAATAATGGTGAAATAAACACGGGGGCGCATCCATCTCTTCCAATTGGCATTGTGGTATTCTCCACGTAAATACCCAGCAGTAGAATTACTGGAGCATGTGATCTTTCTATTTTTAACTTTTTGAGGCACCGCCACACTGTTTTCCACAGTGGCTGCACCAGTTTGCATTCCCACCAGCAGTGCAGGAGGGTTCCGAAAAGATCCTGTTACTTTAAGTCCCTCGGTTTGGGGTGCTTTGTTTCGGCAGCATAAGAAGCAAAGACAGCTGGATTTAGGGATCCTTAAATATCCCCGGGACCTGGTGTCTTTCTGTCCCTCAACTCTTCCTTTCTTCATACTGGCTTTCTCGTCAGCCTCCCCACGGCAGTGAGGTAGTAGCCAGTAACGGCAGTCCTGTGTACCCTCTCAGGGTCATGGGCGAAGGACAAGATTGTGCCTCTCTTCTAATAGCTCAACGAATGTCTGGTTATATTTAAGTGGCTTTGGTGGGGTCATGTGGTCGTCAGAACCAGTCTCTGTGGTCACGGGCATCACGCCTGAGCCACGCGTGCCTCCTGTAGAACCAGTTGCCATCCCTGTGTACGACGTGAGTCAGAGCTCCTAAGAGGGCCTCTTCCAGGTCCAGTGGGACCCACAGGACGCACGTGGATGAAGGACGCTCGGCACGGACACCGGTCAAATCCCAGTGCCGAAGGGTGTGGCCGCATTGATTGTCACGGTGCTGGAGACAATTCGGAGTGTTGTGGATATTTTGTGGACACACGGGGGCTAGAAAAATAATTCCTCTCTAGAGCAGATGTTGGGACTTCTAGAACAACTTTGCCAGGGAGGAGACGGGACGTATCAGCGGTAAAGAATGAGAGCATGGACGAGTGGAAAGCTCTCAGGTATAATAACAACTTCCGTTACCCACACTACCATTTGTAAAGCCCTTTCATGTATTCTCTCCTTTGGCACTTGAAATCGTTCCACGGAGCAAGTGAGAAAGTTACAGGTGTGGAAACAAGACCCAGAGAGCGGGTGGCTTACCACGGGTGACCCGGCTAATGGACCACAAATTAAAGGACTTTACGCCTTTGATTCCAAAGCCAGTGCCCTTATAACTCTCATTTTTTTTTTTTTAATTCACTCATTCACTCAGCAAATGCTTTTTGAATAATCCCAGTGTGCTGGGAACTCTTTAGAAGCTGAGTGAAACCTGGGCTGGGCACATGAGAGAGAAGAGTAAGACATTTAGGGCTCTCTGTGCGATCGACAGACACTGTTTTGTACTATCCACGCCCCTCATCATGCGTGTCTTCTCACCCCCCTTGGGGGATACGATTCCCCCCACTCCCACCCCCACCCCGTGTCTGTGGAGCAGACGGAAGCCCGAGAGCTGTTCGGTCAGTTGGCCAAGAGCAGATCTTAGCCGTGGTGAGGCTGGGGTTTGCTTCCAGGTCTGATCGACTCCAAAGCCTGTGCTCTTAATTATGTTGCCTCTGCCATACTCATAACTCTCTTAGCAGCCATAAATTCAACTCTGTCTGTTAGACCCAGTAAATTTCAAAGTGGAAAATCATTTTTCCAATAAAACTACACTTAGAAAAAAACGATGTTAATGCGCATACATTCTACCCTCATTATGACATCAACCTCCGAGCCAAACTATTTTGCACGTTATAAAGAGCTGTTTTTATGATGAATGGGGATTATATTGGCACTTTAATTGAGTTAGAAACCAAGGTACATGAAAGTTAGTGCATGAGAAATGCAATAAAGCAAAAGCTGTTCAATGTGATTGGAATATATCAGATTACTTTCATACCACCTTTAAATACATAAGGTCCATACCTTTAAATATGTTTAATCAAACTGTTGGATTAAATATATATATATGCATATATATACACACACATTTTGCCCCTCAAGAAAATCTCTTCCTTTTTAAAAACTTTTTTTTAAAATTTTATTTTAGAGAGAGTGCATGCATATGAGCTGGGGAGAGGGGGAGAGGGGGAGAGGGAGAGAGGGAGGAGAGAGAGAGGGGGAGAGAGGGAGAGAGAATCTCAAGGAGGCTCCACACTGTCAGCATAGAGCCCGATGCAGGGCTCGAACTCACAAACTATGAGATCATGACCTGAGCCGACATCAATAGTCGGATGCTTGACCAACTGAGCCACCCAGGCACCCCCGGAACTGTTGCTCTCTTATATTCAAATATGGCAATCTAGAAGGTGAGCATATATTTGGATCAAATTATTTAAATTAAAAAACATCATTTTCCACAGTAGGGTTTTTGACAGAAATATCAGTTCAATTTCAAACATATTAATTATTTCATTTCTTTTGTTCTAGTTCCAATTTGTCTGTCATTGAAAAAAAAACAACAAACTTTAATTCACATGCCCTTAAAATTAGTACATACTTGTATTTGCTTGCTTTAGTATTCAGCAAATTAAAGAGTTTATTTAATTTGGGGCTTGTGGTTTCCTTAAGGTCAAATCTCCATTTTAGAGAAAGAATAGGTTACTTAAATTGTTTAGTCACATTGAAGGCCTTGAGGCAAATCAAAAGTCCCTAGGTTTTCTGAAAATGAGATGTCCTATATTTTACCCTTCTCTAATCCAATCAAAACTATAGAATTGTCCGCATCAGAGTTAATGCACGGAGCGTGGATTTTTAAAACATAATTGGGATGACTCTTTTGAGGAATTAATTTGCGCAAATCGTGTTGTGGTTTAGCACACTACAATATTAGCTTTGGAAAGTGCGCATTAAATAGTTCCCATCAATTATGCTTGGCTGTGAATGAATCCGAGGGTTCCTTTTGTTATAAATTACTATTTCCTAAAATGCCTTCGCAGAGAGGCAATGAAACACTTTCAGCTTTGGAATGTTTAAAGAGCTGTTCTTTGCCAGTGGTTGATTTCGAGCCAGCTCACATGCTTACAAGAACTCATGAAACACAGTTGAGGATGGCCCATTTGCTGGCTGGTCAGTTTACCTCTTTCTGGAATTCTCCTTTGGTTCTTGCACGGTGCTGCTTTTGCCACAAGGGACTCCCCTTGATCCCGCGGTGTGCTAGCTGCCGGGCCCCAGAACTGAAGTTAATGATTTGAACTTTTGCATAAAAAGTCTCCTGGTACTGCTAATGCCTTCTTGCATTTTGAGCATGCTACATTAACATAAAAACTACAACTATTTTTGCAGCTGTAGGCAAATCCCACACTGCCCAGATGGAGTCACATGACAAGATCTATCTTGAAATGGCATAGAGAAGGGGGAATAGGCATTGTGTCTGCATCTACAACCTGAAGCCAGGAGGGAGCGTTCTGAAATATTTCCGGGTGCATTGTGTGAATTCACAGAAGGTTCCTTTTGCTATAGTTAGTCATCGGCAAAGGCCGGGCTCATGACTTAGGCAAGAGTTCCCAAGTTCAGCGAGTAGTTCTCCCAGTGTTCTGGGTCTTTCAGGAAGACCCAGGAAGAGGCCATTGGAAGATGGCCCCACGACATTTGAGGTATTTTGCCATGATCCCGCTGATGGCTGTGATGGGTCAGTAAATCACAATTCTGCAGGTTGCTTTGGGGTCCTTTGTTTTGCCTTTCCTTCCCCTACTTCTACTGTCTTTCTCATGACCTCGCTCTGCCTTTGTTTTTCTATTTGAAAAGTAACTGGAGACCCACTGGAGGTTTTGCCAGAGGCCCACGGAAATCTGACCACCAAATAAACTACTTCTCGCTGTTACTACTGATTTAAAAAAAAATGTTTATTTATTTTTCAGAAAGAGAGAGGGAGACAGAATCATGAGCAGGCTTGGAGCTATCAGTGCGGGGCTCGAACTCACGAACTGTGAGATCACGGCCTGAGCGGAAGCCAGCCGCTTAACGGACTGAGCCACCTAGGCGCTCCTTACCACTGAATGTTGAAGTGAAATTCTTTTGGGCCAAAAGACAGGCGGCCACCGCCCGCCGGTTCTGATCACCTGCACGCTGGCTTCGGCCAGCTTAGCAGCCAGCAGGATAACGGACCACAGGTTCTGTTCCCACCCCCTCCGGAAGGGTCTGCGGTTTTGATCTTGACTTTCAAGATGGGATCTTTCCGAGTTGAGGGAGGGATCGCTGAACGGGACCAGAGGCCCCCAAGGAGAAAACCGGAGATAGGTAATCTCAGAATGATTGCGGCCACCAAGTTTCTGCCCTTTTGGACGCAGGAGTTCTACCAAGACAGAGTCCGGTGAACTGTGTTAGAAATAACTCTGCAATTGACATATTTAGAGGTTAATTCTGAAAAGAAAGGCTGGAGGAGTGGCCTCGTGGTGGGGTGAGGGCCCAGCGGGCGCCCCGAGGGTCCCGGCCGCCCGCCCCCCACCAGCCCCGGTAGGGGGAGCCGGTAGGGGGAGCCGAACCGCCCCGGCCAGGGGAGGGGAGGGGAGGGGAGGGGAGGGGCGGGAGCGCGCCGGGAGGCTGCAGTTCGCGGTGTAATTAGGCCTGAAGGGGGAACCCCGGGCTAAAGGAGATGCGTTCTGGCGCCCATTGGATGCCTCTAGCTCTTTCTCGGCCTCCTCGGCCGCTCCTCGTTTCTCTGCTCCATTTTTGAAGCCCTGAAGCCCCGAGGCTGTAGATCCTTGATTATTTAGGAAAGGACCTTTCGACACCAGAAGAACCGTCCAGCAATGGGCTCCACTCTCCTAGGCGGTGCGGGAGAAAAGCCGCTCGCCGGGGCGCCGTGTGGCGGCGGGGACGGAGCGGGGCTCGTGCGGGAGCGGTGGTGGCTCCGCCGCCAGGTGTCTCTGCAGCCCGTCCGTCCGTCCTTCCGCCGAGTCCGCGAGCGCCCGGGGCCCAGCCGGCCTGCTGTGGGCTCCGCGCTTCCCTCGCGTAGTAAATGAAGGGGAAGCCACGGAGTGTGCGTGTAGCGTGTTGTGTGTGTATAGCGCTTGTGTGCGGTGTGTGTGCGCGTGCACAATACACGTGCGGTGTGTGTGCGTGTGTGCACGCCCCTGCCTGAGCTGCCTCGGCCTCCCTGGGCGTCCCCTGCCCTGATTCGCCTGGAAAGTGGGAGAGGAGCTGGCGGCTCCCAGGACAGGAGATGACATTCTGCAGCGACAGGGAATCCTGCTGATCGCTGGGTCATTCCCTGAGGTGGCTCCTTGGCGCCCTCACATTCTAGGGGCAGGTGAGGGATGCGGCCGGGTCCCAGGCTCCCTGGCGGTCCCGGCCATCCAGCAAAGGGCGAGGGCTGAGCGCCGAGAACGAGAACAAACAGTGATTTGCCTTCCTTTTGTGTCAATCCGGTTTGGACGCTTGAAAACATTTCGGTGGAGGATGCACGGGCGAGCTAATTAGGCAGATTGAAAATATATCTGGGGGAAAAAAAAACTGATGGGGAATGCGGTTGTGGCCTAATCTGTCAAGTAAGAGGTGAGGGAGAGACCCCACGGACGTAACAAAGAAGATAGTTCAGGCAGAGAACCCCCGCCGGGTGCGGTTGGCTGAATTGGGCATCTGCCCCAGTCGGGCTGGTCTGTCCCGGGTCCAAAGATTTAAGCGGTCGCGGTCCTTCTGTGTGCATCTTGGTGTGACTGCCGTGTGATGTGGCACAAAAAGTCTCCCCGGGGCACCACCGTCGGCTGTCTTCTTGCCCTGCTAGGGCGTCAGTGTGGTGCACCCTGTGACACCATGGGTGACCCCACAGACACCCCGTTTTTTAAGAACAAGGTGACCGCTTACAGGAGGCATTTGCTGATGCAGGTCTGTGCTTTTCGCCGAGCCGTCTGGCAGTGGTCTTCGAGTTGGGAGGCTGAGACACAAAACTAAGAATCATTCAGGGGGTGAGTGGGTATCTGCAGAAAACAAGAGGACATTTAATACAGAACAACCAGCAGCAACATGTGACCCAAAGTGATTCACGCAAATCCTCATCGACGCATCATTATTGTCAGCAGCAACTGACAGAATTTTCATGCATTTTCTCCTCCTCCCCTGAAGGTCGCACATACACATACTGTTTTGTTTAAAAAAAAAAAATAGTTGAGGACGGATGTTATGAAAACAAGAGGCAGAACCTTGATGCGGGTGAGGACGGTGTTTCCAAGTCCTGTTAGTGGAACCTGATGCAGCGTGATGCTTTTTCAACAGCTTACAGGCGACGGCGAGGAAAGGATAGAGATGCCCCCGGAGGGTCTGTGGTACCACCAGCAGAAGGATGGCTCCTTAGAAGCCTCCGGTGAAAGGCTGTACTCCCTGAAGATTGAAAACACTACGAGTGTCGACTCAGGGACATACAGGTGCATCCTGGAGGAGCCAGAAGGGCGGAGAAACCAAAGCGGCACTGTGACCTTGAAAGTGACAGGTGAGGTGATCTGCTGCACCTGTTTCCTTCTTGCAAGATGCGTGTGCACTGGCATAGGCTCTAAGCTCCGTCCTCTCGATTGGAGTCCAACTGGAAGCTTAGGATCGTGTGGCTAAAAGCTAAATTCTCCTATAAGAATGTCATAACTTTTTCTCCTTCCTTCCTTCCTTCCTCCCTCCCTCCCTCCCTCCCTCCCTCCCTCTTCCTTCCTTCCTTCCTCCCTCCCTCCCTCTTCCTTCCTTCCTTCCTTCCTTCCTTCCTTCCTTCCTCCCTCCCTCCCTTCCTTCCTTCCTTTCTTCCTCCCTCCCTCCCTCTTCCTTCCTTCCTTCCTTCCTTCCTCTCTCCCTCCCTCCCTCTTCCTTCCTTCCTCCCTCCCTCCCTCTTCCTTCCTTCCTTCCTTCCTTCCTTCCTTCCTTCCTCCCTTCCTTCCTTCCTTCCTCCCTCCCTTCCTTCCTTCCTTTCTTCCTCCCTCCCTCCCTCTTCCTTCCTTCCTTCCTTCCTTCCTTCCTTCCTTCCTTCCTCTCTCCCTCCCTCCCTCTTCCTTCCTTCCTCCCTCCCTCCCTCTTCCTTCCTTCCTTCCTTCCTTCCTTCCTTCCTTCCTCCCTCTCTCCCTCCCTCCCTCTTCCTTCCTTCCTTCCTCCCTCCCTCCCTCTTCCTTCCTTCCTTCCTTCCTTCCTTCCTTCCTTCCTTCCTTCCCAATAAAGACAGATCCACCCTAGTTGTGTAGATGCCAAATGTAGCCAAACCACCAATCTGGGTGTTGTTTATTCATACAAGAGTCCTTTGAAGCAAATAGGAAGTATCCAAGGGGCGCCTGGGTGGCTCAGTCGGTTGAGCGTCTGACTTCGGCTCAGGTTATCATCTCATGGTTCGTGGGTTTGAGCCCCGCGTGGGGCTCTGTGCTGACAGCTCGGGGCCTGGAGCCTGCTTCGGATTCTGAGTCTCCCTCTTTGTCTGCTCTTCCCCTGTGCACACTCGTCTCTTTATCAAAAATAAATAAAGATTTTTTAAAAATTTACAAAGAATAGGAAGTATCCGAGATGAATTTTCGGAGGACAGAGAAACTGTGTAGTCCTGAATACGTCAGGTGACTATGATATTCTGCTCCTTGGATCTTTCTAATCTGGCCCAGGAGGGGCCGCATCATGTTTCCACCTTTTTAACTGATGAGCCGCAGCATTTCCCTCCCATTTGCGATGGCTCCATTGCCCGATGCCTCAACTCAGGACGAAGAAAAAGGGCACAGCAAGAAACTAATGTTCCAGTGACAGAATACACATTTTTGCTCTATGCAGTAGTCGCAAGAATTGAGCTCCAAGGGGAGGATTATCTCTTCGGGTTTTTCCCCAGAATTCTTCTTTATGTAGCTTAAAATATGCCTTGCATTTGACTTTTGCCCAGCGCTCATTAGTGGCTGGGGCTTGAAATGACAAACATGTTGTTGTCACACAGTTCCTGATGTTTATACCAGGAATACTTTCTCCTTTTATTGGGAATCTGAAGGGAATCTGACTTAGGATAATATTCCTTTTACACAAGAACACGATCACTGTTTAGAGCTCAGTGTTTGGATTTGGTTCGCTGTTACACACACACACACACACACACACACCTTACACCCCTCTCAGTCTTTAGCCCCTAATGCTGCTTTGTCTGTCTGCATGCACCTCCCAGACCTGGCATCTGTTTTATTCTTCACTTTAGCAGGCACACAGCAGGCTGTTCAATCAGCATCCGCATCGAGGTGATTGACAAATGAGAGCAACCTTGCAGGGAAGAGCAGAGAGGAGAGGAACAGAGAATGGCTGGTTTCCTTTCCTCTGCTGAGGACAAGGTTGCCTGCAAGTTCAGTGGTTAGACTCCTCCAGAGTCCCCTGGATCTGGTTCACTTAAGAGCTCTGCGGCTCATTCGTGTGTGCCCTTGGGCACATCTCTCACAGCCTCTAAACCTCAGTTCTCTCATCTCTAAAATGGGGGCGATAACCTCTCCAGCATGGGCTCGCGTGAAGGCTAAATGGGATATTGCACTGAAATGCTTAGTTCGGTGCCTGAGGTACACGGAGTGCTGGATAAATGTTAGGCCCTCAACCTTCCCTTTCTCGAGTCACAGACCCTACTGAGAACCCATCCCTATACTACTTGTGAAATGTTGAATCGAGCGTTAGAGGTTGCCAGCTCTCTCAAGGACCATTCGTGGCCCCAGGGGATCGTCCCCCCCACCCCAGTCACCTGCACTCCACCCGCCCCTGCCAAGCAGGCTTGGCAATCTGGCTATCCCAGACAACGCACGTCGGATGTCATGTCTGAGTGAGAAGAGGCCGTCCCCTTCCATGTCTCTTCCTGCCTTTGCGTCCCCGAGTGCTGCAGCCACAGCCTTCGACGGCCCCTTGGGGAGCCCCTTAGCCCACCTTTGCCGCCAGCCTTGGTGGAGATTTCACGATTCTACAAAAATGTGTTGACTCATTCAGTAATAGCCGGGCAGCTCACCTGCCCGGTTCCTTCGTCCCCCCAGTCCTCCTGAGGTGAGAACACCTAGCATTCTACACAGCACAGATGAAGCAGGCTCACGCTTCAACAAATGGCGTGTCATCTGATGCGAAGGCACCAGAAAAGCCAGGAAATAGAGCCTGAGCGAGATGCCGTACGCCGGGCCCATCGCACACAGCCAGGCTCAGGTGCGAGTGAGCACCGGCCACCGCCGTCACCGCTGTCACTAGCATTGTTCTTCCCGAATGCACAGACGTGTGCGGGGTTAGGCATGGGAGACAAGAAGGACTTGGGGAAAAAAAAAGAAAAGCCAGAGCAAAGCATTCTTAGCTTTTTATCACGGTAGGAAAGTTCTGTTAAACAGCTTCATATTTTTACTCTCTCTCTCTTTTTTTTTTAAGGATGCCCTAAGGAACGCAAAGAAGACACTTTTCAGAAATACAGAGCCGAGATTGTACTGCTGTTGGCTCTGGTCGTTTTCTACTTAACACTCATTATTTTCACTTGTGTAAGTATCTTCGTAAAAAAAACATGTATTATGATTAAAAGATCGCCCGGGGGCGCCAATCCGAATATATTTGGTAGATAGTGTGAATCCGTAATGCTGGCGAGAGATGTTCTTCTGTGAACCGGGCACCTGCTGAGGCGTCCGCGCTGTGAGGATCGGTGCGGGAAGCGCCCGGCTTGTTTTGAATCCGGTTGCCCTGCACAGAGAGCTGCCGAGAGAAGACGAAGTAGGGTGTGTGAAGGAAGTTCGAGACCTGCCGCGGGATCCTTCCGGGGCACCAGAGGCCCTGGTGGTGACAGTGGTGGCAAGTGTGGCTCTGACTTGCCATCATCCTGGGGCAAAGGCACGACTCTGCCTGTAGGCGAGTGACGCAGCCCCGCCACACGGTGGTGGATCAGTCTCCTTCTCTTGACCTTGAACCCTTTCCTCCTGGGGGGTCTCCTCTAAGAGTTTTGGCGCTTGCCTCCACTCCCTGGGAATTAGCCCTGAGAAGCCAGAGGAGTGGGGTATACAGGCAGCGTCGTAGGGTGGAAGATGGCCGGCCGGTGCTGAAGTGGCCTTGACCGTAGCCCTTGAACTGTTGGTAGCAGGCTGCAGCTTACAGACCCTGAGCCTCTTTGTGCATGGCTGCTTACCTGGGTAGACCAAAGTTATAGGGAGCGAGGCCAGCTTTGGGCCTGACCCCCTAGGAAGTGATCTGTCCCATATGTCTCAATACTATCAGGAAGGACTGGCTACTTAGGGGCCAGGACAGATCTCACCCAAGAGCTATCCCGGGGCCTTGTCACTCACTGGCCCCCTGTATTCGCTTCCTTGCCTCTCTGGCCATGGACTCATCTCTCTAGTTGCTGTTTTGGACGCCAGTCAAAAAGACTCCCGTGAGCACCTACTGGGTACAGGCATTAAGCTAGGCACGGTGGAGGACATAAGCCATCTGCTTACGATTTGGGGTCATTAGGGTCATTTGCACACAAGATGATTAGAGTTACTGGAGGGTAAATTTAAAAAATGAATGACTTGAGTTTCTTGCTGGCAAATGCCTGTTTCAGGGGGCACTGATTTTCCATGCAGGTAGCTAACAGTAGGGGCTGGGAATGGCCCCAGTCTGTAGTCCGTGCGTCTCCTGGTCACAGTTTGGGGCTGCCGGTGAAATAGTACAAGCCCACTTGTCGAGCGAGCGAAGCTACTAGGCTAACAAGGGCTTCCCGAACGAGCTGTGCAGCCCGCTGTTAGCGAGTGGAGCTTAAATTGAGGTGCCCACCGTGGCATTTTCCCGATCGTTCATGTCTCAACTTCTTTTATTTTTCAGAAGTTTGCACAACAACAGAGTATTTTTCCAGATTTTTCTAAACCGGGCACGCAACGAGCTTTCCTCCCAGTCGTCTCCCCAAATAAGCATTTGGAGCCAGCGACTCTTCACAAGACGGAACTGGTATGAGCAGGGTTTCTGCAGGTGGTTTTCTCTAAAGTCGAAGAAAGCTCAGCGGTGTGCCCGGATGTCACGCTGGACAAAAGCGGAGTGAGCCCCACACCGAAGAGGGCGTCCTTCCCGGGAGGTCCTTCCGGAAACTGCAGGTCACAGCTCGCTCTTTGTGAGCAGGACTTTGGGAACCGGTACAGGACCATGAAGCATGGGGCCGCCTGCAGGGAAGCTCTCTGTTTCTTCACCGCTAACTTCTTAGCATTTTATTCAGCTATCTGGTCAACCCCCCGGAGCTCTTTTCAGTCCCACACAAGCTATGGCGAGACGCAGCTGGAAGAGGGTCTTGGGAAATACGGACGCCCAGAGCCGGCCCTGTGACAGACTCTTGAGGACCGTGGTCTTCTTCACATCTGGGAAACATCTCTCTTTGAGTTTGCCGTGTTGTCTTGTGCTAGCCCAGATGTTTTATGTCTGGGAGAAGTTGACGGGCCAAACTGTGAGACAGCGGGGGATATTTAGCGAATCGTGTCCCGGTGTGAAGGCCCTGCTATTACTAAGGAGTATCGTGTGTACCTAGAAGTAACAAGTTGATGAGCTGTTCCCCACTGGAGCCTTTTCATCCAGAAAGACCCACATAAAGAAGCAATAAAGAAGATTGCATTTGTTTTGATATCCGTAGATTCCTGCCAAAGAAGGACTGGTTTTTTTCCTCTCCTTTTGAAATCTGTGTCTACGGTTAGATATCAAGGCTCACAGCACAAGTAACCTCAGTATGGAGAGAACGAAGTCAGAGAGGATGACCCCAGGATCGTGAGCTATTTGATGCCCTGACGAAAATGCCGGACAAATCATGCCGTCTGGGTTCCGACCCCAGGTGTCCCACTGCCAAGCTGTATGATCTTGAGCAGGGTCTTTGTGATTTCTCTTTTCTCAGTCGTAAACCAGAAGGTGGTTGTATGAGTTGATTGTGACAGTGTATGTGAAAATGCTTTGAAAAAGCATAAAGCACCCTAAAAATTTGAAGCTCCGTTGGGTCACTATCCTTATTCTTACAGAGGTGTTCTGGGCATGAGAGAATGCTTTTCATTCATTCTCATGTTTACCATTATTCCAAACAAAGAAGGCCAGACATAGTCTTCTAGGAGTTCTTTTGGGGAAGTGAGGAGACCAGGTCAGCGAAGCACCAAGCCAAAAGTACTCCAAGATATGGACACACAGGAATCACGGGGCCCTGGGGAGAAGAGAGTCCACAGGATGTTCCGTTGACATTTTGACAGTTGTTGGGTAACTCTTCTCAAACTGGGCCCTTTCCCTACTTGTTTTCTAAAGCGATTTTATCCCGTTGGTAGTGTGTGCATGGTCCACACTGATACTAGAGAGGGAAAGAAAGGGCAAGATGCTTCAGTGTTCTTGCTTTTTGTCATAGCCTTCATGCCATTAAGGGGCTGGATGCGAGTAGGGATGTTTTTCTTTTTTATATTTAAAACTACTCATTGGGGCGCCTGGGTGGCGCAGTCGGTTAAGCGTCCGACTTCAGCCAGGTCACGATCTCGCGGTCCGTGAGTTCGAGCCCCGCGTCAGGCTCTGGGCTGATGGCTCGGAGCCTGGAGCCTGTTTCCGATTCTGTGTCTCCCTCTCTCTCTGCCCCTCCCCCGTTCATGCTCTGTCTCTCTCTGTCAAAAATAAATAAACGTTGAAAAAAAAAAAAACTACTCACAGAACTTTGGGATAAGCGCTAGGATGTCTGTAGTTTGAGAACCAGAACCCAAGGTGAAGTTCTAGAGGTGTAACATTGGCTGAGTCCTTCCTCTGAGAGGGAGAGGATTTATGGCAGGTAGACCTCTATGAAACAGCGCCCCCTTCTGCCCAAGGATGCCCCTGCATCTTGCCACTGGGTAGTGCATGATTAGCTTGGCCACATGTATGACTGCCGGTCACAGGGGTGGAGAAGGGGGTGGAAAGAGGGAGGGTTGTGACTTCAGAAGGATGTGTACAATCAGGGTCCCTGTACCTGGGATTCGTGGGGTTTCACTCAAGATTCTCAAATAGGTCCATTAGCCTCAAAATGATAAGAACAATCCAGGACAAGTGGTTATAATAGTTATAAAAGTATCATAGATCCTTTTTTTCATCATAGATGAATCCTCTTTGGAAAATGGCTCTTTATGAAGATGAATGCTTATAAAATTTCTGTAAAAGCTGTAGATTCCCCTTCAGTGGAATTAACTCCGTTCTCAAATGCTTTACCAGAAGTGCTGGGGAGACCATTGGCAGGCCATTAAGAGCTCAGAGTTCATACTCAGCCAGGTTTGAAGCCTAGATTCATCACTCAAGTTTTTGCCACTCTGGGCAGGAGACAGACCTCTCTAAGCCTCAGTTGGCAGATGTTTAGAATAAGAATAAGGACACTATCTGCCTAATAGGTTTGTTGTGAAGATTAAATGAGATAATATATCTAAAGGCTGAGCCTGATATCTGGCAAATAGTAAGCCGTTGAATAATCTTGGAACAAGAAAGAGCAAAGAGGCAACACAGAAGGTGCCAGTGACCATGAATCTTGAACAGACCAAGTGGTTTTGTTAACAGGAAGGAATTGAATTGGTGGGGGAGTTATGTTGCTTTCAAAAGATTAATACCCAATGAAACCAAATTTTTGATGGCCTTAAGGTTATAGTTCAGGAAAGACCAGGGAGGGGGCCGCCTTTCATTAGCTTGAACTGACAAGTTAAAAACATAATGCAGATTTGAAATCCAACTTGACATTTCGCACCTAGTCTTTGGCATGAGAAAAGGGGTGTGTGTGTGTGTGTGTGTGTGTGTGAAAAAGAGAGAGAAGGGTAAGGTGGGTAGGGCAGAAGTCATCAAGGAGAGTGAACTGCCTTCGTTGAAGAAAGTAGATGATCATGGACCATATTTGTTCTTTTTCACCACCGCCGTGGAAAGCTTTATTCTCAGGGCCCTCCTTTGTCTATGGAGTTAGCTCTGCAGTTAGAGCAATTTCATCTTCAGGGGCGCCTGGGTGGCTTAATTGGTTAAGTGGCCGACTCTTGATTTCAGCTCAGGTCCTGATCTCACGGTTGGTGAGTTTGAGCCCCCCGTTGGGCTCCGTGCTAACAGTGAGAAGAAGCCTACTTGGGATTCTTTCTCTCCCTCTCTCTCTGCCCCTCCCCCAATTATGCTCTCTGTCTCTCTCTCCCTCCCTCCGTCTCTCTCTCTCTCTCTCAAAATAAATAAATAAACTTAAAAAAAATTTTACCTTGGGATACCCCAAGACACAAATACAGACATGACTATCAGCTCCACATCTTTCCAAAAGAAGGCCGATGGTTTTTGTTTTTGTAAAAATTCTTAGCGGGTTTCATCATAGAAAACATAAAAAAAGTTGTGCTCACAGAACCCAACAAAGTCTGATTATTTGCTGGAGTTGCAGGAGGAGGGATCCAGTAACAGCCTGTGGACATTGAGTATGTGAGTCTTATGTGTTTGACCCCACAGCTGAAAGACAGTGGGAGTCTCAGAATCATTCCGTATGGTTCCCCTGCCCTTTCCTCATTGGCAACTTTCTTTGGCTGGATTAAACAGCTGATTGTTTGATACTCCATCTTTCCTTTGTAAAATAGCCCACACCCTAAAACTCCTAGAACAGGAGCTGTTTGCTTAATGCAACAGCAATTATCCCTCATAGTTTTACAACTGAGCGTTTGCAGAGCCAGATGTGATCTTCTTGATTGGTAAAATATCCATCAGTTCTTTGGTGGGAGCCTTTTTAAAATTTTTTTATTTTTTTAATGTTTATTTTTTGGGGAGAGAGAGAGAGAATGAGCGGGGAAGGGGCAGAGAGAGAGGGAGACACAGAATCCGAAGCAGGCTCTGGGCTCTGAGCTGTCAGCACGGAGCCTGATGCGGGGCTCGAACTCACAGACCACGAGGTCATGACCTGAGCTGAAGTTGATCGCTCAACTGACTGAGCCAGCCAGGTGCCCCTGTACATATTTCTTTTGGAATTAGATCTGCTTTCCTTGTTTTAAAATAGCAGAATGGGAAAAAAGAAGCTATCCCTTTGATCGCTCTGTAACAGCTTGAACTTTAGTCATCTTAGAGCGCAGAAAAGGCCCTCATGTGTCCCAGCCGTTGAGGTAGCTAAGAGGACTCTGGTTCTGCCTCAGTACTAGATGCTGCATGGGGAAAGCTGGTTTCATGCATCTCTGTTCTGACTCCTGCCTCAGTTTCCCTGTCCCGGCCGAATATTCCTGGGTTTTTCCCTTATAGAATCTGGTACAACATTTGGTCCACGGTTGGTTGATTCAGGAAACATGGAGGGCATCATCCGAGCTCTCTGTGTTTATGTTTTCCTGCGTTTACAGCCACACAACGAACATTTGCTTCTTTCATTGGCTCTGAGCCCTTAGACTTTGGTCCGGCTGATTACAGGTGACGTCATTGCTCCTCAGCAAATTTTAAAAATACAGTCTTCCGGCTGTTGGGTGACTAACAGACCCTGCCAACAAAGCGTTATGATGAACCAAAGGATACCTTTGAGGGAGCCTCACAGGTTGTGTGTGGCTAGAGTGAGATGGGGAGGAGTGACCCTGTCTTAGGGAAAAGGAAAATGGTGCCCCGGAACATTGTTGCCCCAGAGCTTGGTAAATTACACACGAGCCCCATTCTGTTTTCAGAGACCAGGCATTTCATTGCAGACATACTTTTTCTTTTCCACTCCTTCCTTTCATTCTCCCCATGGGATCCCAGGCAGGCGCATGGTTAGGTAACAAAGGACTATCAGGGAAACATCATCTAGGAGGGGTGTATTTGTTTCCATGGTTCCTGAGAAGTTAGGGTGAAGGGAGGAGGCAAAACTTGGCCCCTGCAAGCAAGTCTTCTGTTCCTTTCTCCTTTCGATGCATAAACACGTACAGAATCCCTCTGGGCAAGGGAGACAGACCTCACTTAGTGGTTCATTTAGATTCTGCATGAGAAGAAGATATTGTTTCATTCTTCACTGCAAGAGGGGCTATTTCTTCAAATTGACCGTTTTCCCCCCACACTCTTTTCCGAAGGAGCCTGTTTATGAGCTACTCTTGCAGAGTCTGGTACTTAGGAGAGACAAGGAGAGAGAAATTCAGGCACTGAAAAGCTTCAAGACATCCCACAGGGCTGGAATGCTTTTTTTAAAGGGGGGAAAAAAATCTGCAAACGCCTACGTATTTGCCTACCTACCCGAAAAGAGCCGGCTGGGCAGCCCATAAACGGCTCCTACTCAGGAGCAACAAAAGCCCGTGTCAGAAGTCAAGGGACAGGAGGCTGAGAACTAATAATAATTTTGCTCTTACACAGCGGTTTTCATCCGAAGACCTCAGAGTGCTTGGGAGACATTAATTAAATTGCCCCGCAGCCCCGTGAGATGGTCGCGTATCACTATTGCCAGTTTGCTGGGGGCGGAGGGAGGAGAGACGTGCGCCCGGAGTGAGGTTGGAACCAAGCCATGCTATGGCGCACGTGGACCGTGGGCTCAGGAATAACAACAGGACCTCGTCCCCTGTGCAGCCAAGGCTAGGGTCACGGGCCGTGGTACCTGCTGGGCCGGCCTCGCGGAGCACCGTATGCGGAAAGTGGATAGGTGACCCACCTGCCCTGGGCTCGGAAGGTGCGGCCGGTACGCGCTCGTCACCACGAGTCATCCCTTGAGTGGCATGCATGACGGCAAGTCGGGGTCACCAGAGGTGCTGGCTCCGATCCCCTTGCGTTTCAGCCAGGACAGTTGTGTGAAGCAGGATGGTGACGTCTCCTCTGCCCAGCAGAAAATCCCATGATCGGTGATTGCTACCTGCCCTGCATGTGGGAAAAGGTAGTTGTGGGTGTTGTCCCCCCCCACCCCCCGCCACCATCCCAAAGATACATTGAATTCCTAACCCCCAGTACCTGTGCATGTGACCTCATTTGGAAAGAGAGCCTTTGTAGATGTAATCGAGTTAGGATGCGGTCATATTGGATTGGAGTGGGCCCTAAATCCAATGAAGGGGTCCACGAGAAAAAGGAAATTTGGACCCAGACACAGAGGAGAAGGCCGGAGGACGGAGGCTGAGGTTGGGGTGATGAGTCTATGCGCCCAGGAATGACCAGGATTGCTGGAAACCACCAGAGCTAGAAGAGGCAAGGGAGGGTTCTCCTCTGGAGCCTTCGGAGGGAGTGTGGTCCTGCAACCCTTTGGTTTCAGACTATCAGCCTCTGGAGCTGTGAGAGAATCAATTTCTGTCGTTTTTAAGCAACCCAGTTCGTGGTGCTTTGCGACAGCAGCCCTTAGAAGTTAACACAAGAGTCTAAACATTGGGGCGCCAGGGTGGCTCAGTTGGTTAAGCGGCCGACTTCAGCGCAGGTCATGATCTCACGGTTGGTGGGTTTGAGCCCCGTGTGCTCTGTGCTGACAGCTTGGAGCCTGCTTCAGATTCTGTGTCTTCCCCTCTCTCTGCCCCTCGCCTGCTCGCACTCTGTGTCTCTCTCTCTCTCAAAAATAAATAAACCTTAAAAAATAAAAAGAGTCTAAACATAAAATGGTCATTTACTTAGGTTGTTCATTTGAAAACTCATTCCACCATTGTAATAAGGGAAGGAAGGTTTCCCGGGGAGATGGGGCCCTGACAGTGGAGGCGAGGATAGGGTGGGCACATTGTAATGTCAGTGACAGTGACATCTCCGTGTCCTCTGACATGGCACACGCCGATGGTTCTCAGACACTTAGATGTCTTGGCAGGTAAGTCCTCTTACAATTTGTTGAATTGCAATTGTGCAACTATATTTAACGCGTCCCATTTCTTAATCCCTATAATGAAATAGAAAGAAAGCCAAGGAATGCATCTAGAAGCCAGATCGAGTGTAGCAAGAAGGAAAAATAATCTATAGGAATTAAGATCCAAACTGGGAAGACCAGTGCGGCTTGGGTGAGGTTGTTGACGTGTGGGGCAAGAGATCATCGGCTATATCCAGCTTCAGTGTTGCCCCTTTTGGGCTCCTCCTTTTAAAATTTTTTTTAAACGCCAACAGTCCTGGGAGGGGCCACATGGAAAGCGATACAATAATGCCAGCCTACACACTCTTCTGGAAAGAAAACGGTCTTTGGAGTCAGATGTGATTTGGAATCCAGGCTCTGTCATTTACTAGCTCTGTGGTATTAGGCGAGTCAGGCAGCCTCTTGGTGCCTCGAATTGCTTATCTGCTAAGTGAGTGTAACGAATTAAATGAGTTGATATTTGTTCCAAAACCTGCTGTATAGTATGAGTGTTACCATACTCATAGCAGTGTTTGCTACCGCTCGAGAATTGGCTGTCCTTCCCATGGAGAATGGATGAAGGGGGAAGGCAGGCTGGGGAGAAGCAGAGGGGGACGCTGGGGGAAGAGGGCCCTGTTGACCGCTCCCGCATATCTGAGTCTGCCATGGGACGGTGGTTTGAGAAGTTGCTTCCTTGTCCACTTGGCCTCGGGTTAACCCTGTTCCTAGGATTCTTCTTTCCTCCTCGTCTAGGGTCCCCCAGAGCTGCCGGCAGTGACAGCAGGACCCTGCCCATACGGGGCCAGCCGTGGGCAACGGGGCTGCTTCCTTGTCTGCCTTTGCCCTCTGAGGCAGGGCCCACGTCCGAGAAGCTGGAGATGGCGGGCCACTGGAGGCAGGTCCAACGGTCAGTGGAATCCCCTTCACGGGCTGGGAGCCAAGGGGTGCAAAGAAAACAAGTAGAAGTTGCTTCCATCAGACGGGACCAAGGGAGAAACCAATAATCTTACCTCCTTGGATGGTGATCTCCGGGACCCGATTAAATGTGTCGTCAGCTCTAATTCACCTAAACCGAAACAATCTCTGCCAAGTGGCTCATTATATTATTCATTCATTCATTCATTCATTCATTCATTACAAATGCTAACAAGTTTTGAGTATAACTTCTTCTTCTCCCCCCGGCTCTATACTTCCGAAGGCATCAGTGTCAGCCTTAAAAACAATAAAAGTATCTTTAATGTCGAGTGTCCCCCACCCAAAATGGCTGGTATTCCAAACATAGACCCAATTCCTGGTGGGTCCTGAGTGGCTCACCATTGCCCTTGGCCACCACCATGTTTTCCCCTTGCGTGGCGATGCGACTCTCGCTCTGCCACCTAGTGGACTCGCTCAGCAACTGCATCCCCCATTGGGGCGGCTTACCTTTCAGAGGTCGACGGGGGCTCTTTGTGGTTGTTCTTGCTGCTGTTGAGCCCAGGAAAGCTGGAGAGGCCCCTCTTGCCCATAAAAGCTCCCTAAATAAGTTGACTTCTTGAAACACCTTTCCTCTCTTCCTAGAACGGGGGCATCACTGCAGTGCTATGTTCAGAGGCATCTTGTCTCCCTGCGATGAGCTAAAACCCACATTAGGGCCCAGGCACTTGACAAAGACGCTCTCCTTCGACCAAACCTTAGCTAGGCTTCTCGGAACCTTCTGCTGGTCCAGGCCGGGCCTTGGCTTCCCTCTCTGTTCTCGCAGAATCCCGTTTGAGCAAGCATCCTATAAATTCAGCTTAGTGAAGTTCCCCACCCTAGCTGTCTGACCCCTCTTGAGAGAGCATGCTGGTATTAGGATGGCCTGTCTTCAGCAGCGTTTCTGTGGCGTTGGCCTACCAAGAATCCGCCTCATTGCTGATGCCTTCTCTTAGAATTTTCCAACCGCTGCCCCCCACTCCGCTCCTTCGCTGCAAATTCCCACTTGTCCTTGTTGGAGGTAGAGTTGAGCCCCGTGTCTCTCCCCTCCTGTAGTAGCCCCGGTTGAACAAGGGGCTGCCTTACCATCTTCAACAGGTGGCATGCATAATTTTTTCTAGAACATACTCCCGTTGCCACCGCAGGAGGCCTGCCCTGCCCACATGGGGCATACAGGTTGGGGCAGACTTTCTCTCTCATCTTTCAGACTCTTGATCCCAGGAAGGGCCTGACTGGTCAGATTCAAGGTCTCCCAATAATCTCCCCCAGGAGGCCTACTGAGGTTGGCTGTCCTATATCCTAGATTTAGATGGGCGTTTGTTATTCCAAACCATCTTTCTCACAGCAAATGAGTCTGAATTTTTTGTTTAAAAAAAGGTCTCGGGGCACCTGGGTGGCTCAGTCGGTTGAGGAACCAACTCTTGATTTTGGCTCAGGTCATGATCTCACGGTTCGTGAGTTTGAGCCCCGCATTAGGCTCTGTGCTAATAGCATGGAGCCTGCTTGGGATTCTCTCTCTCCCTCTTTCTCTGTTCCTCACCCACTTGTGCTCTCTCTCTCTCTCTCTCTCCTAAAATAAATGAATAAGCTTAAAAAATATTTTTAAAAAGGTCCCCATATTTTCTTTTTTTTTTTTTTCAACGTTTATTTATTTGTGGGACAGAGAGAGACAGAGCATGAACGGGGGAGGGGCAGAGAGAGAGGGAGACACAGAATCGGAAACAGGCTCCAGGCTCTGAGCCATCAGCCCAGAGCCTGACGCGGGGCTCGAACTCACGGAGCGCGAGATCGTGACCTGGCTGAAGTCGGGCGCTCAACCGACTGCGCCACCCAGGCGCCCCAGGTCCCCATATTTTCTGCTCAGGCATACCAGGGCTCCCGGTCATGCTAGGGGTACGGTTGACACTTTCCGGGGCTCCTACACCGCCTCTTTGGTGAGAGGATCTAAGGCCGAGTATCCGGCCTTCTCCCTGAGACTCAGAACCACATCTCCTTCATAAGCCTCCCCACGACTTAGCTCGGAACGACAGCTGACTGGCTGGGATGCGGCTGGAATGGCGGCTTGCTTGGTTTCCCAGGTCCTGGGGACTGTGTACGGGGACAGGAGGAGAAGGGAGAGTAAGAGATACGCCTTTGTTCTTGCTGCTGCCTCCCTGCCCAACCTCATGCTGGCTGGGAACGTGATGTGCTAATCTGGGTATTTTTTTCCTTTATGACAATCCAATCCCATCGTCCCCGATTCCCAAGTGGTTGGTACAGAGAGGGCCAGGCCAAGCCTCGAATGTGACGGCAGGAAGCATAAGTAGCCCCCCAGATTCAGGGCACTGAAGGGATCAGTTACGAGGCAGTGAGACAACAGAACCCCCGGGGCAAGTCTTTGCTGCAAACAGGGGCTGGGCTCCGCGGGTGGCTTTGCGCCAGGCACTTCACATCCATTAGCTTCCCCCCACTTTATAGATTAGGTAACCGAACCTCAGAGAGGTTAAATCACGTCCCCAGGTCCCATAGCTCATGAGCGGAGCCAGGATTCAGACTTGGGTCTGCAGATCTCTTTGACTTCCATGCCCCGGCTCTCTCCACGAAACCCTACCCCTCCCACCGGGGAGAAAAATGTGTGTGCTCCTGGGAACAGGTACGTGGCTCTGACACATTGCCCCCCCGGGGCAGCCTGGCCGCCTCCCTCTGCCGCCCCTCTGTGCCACAGGTCTTATTACGGTCCGTGAGCTTGCCAATCAGATATTCGCAATAATCTCTGAGGTGACAGAAGTGGCACCGGTCCACGGACATCTGGAAGGGCTCAGGACGGCCGTGACCACTGGTCCGGGCTCCAAGCCCCGCCTGTATCCGCTGTAGACGGCAGCTGGCCTGAATCTGATACCTGAGCAGGGAAGGGCGTGAGCAAAATGGCAACCAGGCCCGGGAGGTTTCCCCGGAGATACGGCCGACCGTGAGTTATGTCCCTTCGGTAGGGCCGATCTGTGCAGCAGCCCTTGGGGAGTAGATAAGCCAGCCTGACAAGTGACCTTGACAGAATTACAGCAGTCGTATTTTCAGTTGGTTGAGCCAGTCGTGGCCAATTTCTCTAGAGCGTTAGGTGCAAACAGAAGTCCGCGACTCCACGTTGCGCGCGCGCGCGTCTGCCTCTTCCCCTTCGCTGTTTAAAGTATTTACCCTGTGGCTTGTACAAGCGACATCTTTCTCTTCCCTGGTGAGCATGAGCGTCTCCGGTCTTCCCTCCTCCCTCCGCTGGGCGGGCAGCGAAGCAACGCGGACAAGGATCTTGTTCCAAGCCCATTGAGCAGTGCTAGCGTGTAGTGACCTTCTGCACCAGTAATTCTGTCTTTCGGGGATTGAAATTGATTTTCCTCCTCTCTGTGTGTGAGCACAACCCGAGGGTACAGCTCCGTTCCGAAAGCTGATCTCAGGTGTGTATTTAAAGGCGAACGGCAACACTCTTGCAAAGATAAATGAGAAAAGTTGTTTTAAGAATGCCCTCTCTAACCTCCACAAATGAACGAACGGGCTGTGGGCTTATGTTTCCAAAGAGCAGTTTTTAATTTCTCCATGCCAGTGTGTGCGTGTGCGTGTGTGCATGCGTGTGTGTGTGTGTGTGTGTGTGTGTGTGTAGGGATGGGTAGGGTGGATGATGTTAGGAGAGAAGGTGTATAAAACTCCAAATTCCTGCCCACATGGCCGGACTGAGAGCCAGGCAAGCAAGGTGCTTGCTTCTGGTGCAAGATTTAAGGAGGTCCAAAAAATCAGCACTCAAGCTACACTGTTTTAATGTAATATATTTTTATTTGTTTTTTTTTAATTTTTCAAATGTTTATTTATTTTTGAGAGAAAGAGAGAGAGAGAGAGAGAGAAAGAAAGAATATGAGTGGGGGAGGGGCAGAGAGAGAGGGAGACATAGAATCCGAAGCAGGCTCCAGGCTCCGAGCTGTCAGCACAGAGCCCGACGCGGGGCTCCAACTCATGAACCTCGAGATCATGGCCTGAGCCAAAGTCGGATGCTCAACCGACTGAGCCACCCAGGCGCCCCCGTAACGTATCTTTAATAATAAGAATTAATGCAAAACTATCCATAACGAACAACATATCAGCATTTAAAATATGTAAACAATTGACGTCCCTGATCTTCCTTTTAGCCTCAGACTCCAGTATGACTCAGCACAGCACTTTTTCATGAACTTTTGCTCTGTCCTTCATCATTGGTTTTTTTCACCTTAATTTTGATTTTTAAAATCTTGCACGAAGGTATTATTTATCTTGCTGACTGAGTTTTGTGGCATCTCTGGAAGTTTCCCACGCTGGTTGAATTAC
The DNA here is from genome assembly GCF_022079265.1 of Lynx rufus. NCBI lineage: Eukaryota > Metazoa > Chordata > Mammalia > Carnivora > Felidae > Lynx > Lynx rufus. Next base: position 131,757,596 of record NW_025814878.1, read on the forward strand.
CTCTTCGAGGTCCCTGCCCCCTTCATGAAGGCGTGGCCCGAATCAGAGGCAGGGCTGTTTCCGAGACTGGCCGAAGATCCTAGCTGGCATTTATTTTCAGTTCCCAAACCGGAAACGAGTTGTTGAACTATTCCTCTAGCTGGAAACTATTGGAGCCCAGAATGGCACTCAGGTTTTGTCATTTGCCTGCTCATGGCTAAAGTCATCTTGAGAAGTAAATCGGAATTGGTTCTCTTGGGGGTAGTGTGGATTCTGGATACCCCGTGCACGGTCCAGGAACTCTCCAGGCCATGGGAAGATATAGTGAGGGTCTTGGCAGGGGCTCAGCTTGAAGTTTGATGTCCAGTCCTTGCTGCTGACGTTTGCAGAGGAACCCCAACCTCTTCTCCCAAGCCGCCTAGCTCACGGCCTTGTGCCCAGAGTTCCTCCCCCGCACACGTCATTGTCACTGGTGTGCCCACCAGCGAGACGCTGTGTGGGTATCATTTCAATAGCTGCCCTTTAAGGAGATGGCCTGATGACTTCCGGTGCTTCTGGAAAAGCTGTTTCATAATTGTAAGACCGACCTCTACTCCTCGGCGCTGCGACCCACGGGCGTGTTTCCTGGTAAATCCATCTAATCCAAAATTAAATGACGTTTCCTGGCAAGAGATGGGCAAGCGGTCGAAAATACCGCAGGAGCTGCTGGCCTCCACAGGGTAGCTCTTCTCCACGATCAATAGCTCAGTTCATTCCTGGGTCTATTAACCGGGAAGGTGGAGGGGCGACGTCGTGAGTGCGGAGTCCTGCCATTTGGAATAAGAAGCCATCGGGAGGCTGACTCTGGTTTTTAGTTTTAACTTGCCCAGGGTATTCTGTCCCATCTCAATCAACCCTCCCCCTCTCCTAGGCCTTCTTTGAGGAGTTGATATCATCGCTCGTACCCAACCAAACGTTCCCAATTTTCCCTCTTGAGCCATTTAGATCCCATTCTGCTGCCAGAATGATTTTTTTATTTCTTTTAAATGTTTATTTCTTTATTTTGAGAGAGAAGGCACAGGAGGGACAGAGAGAGAGGGAGAAAGACGGAATCTTTTTAAAATCCTGACGTGAGGGTCGCCTGGGTGGCTCAGTAGGTCAAGTGTCTGACTTCGGCTCAGGTCATGACCTCGCGGTCCGAGAGTTCGAGCCCCACATCAGGCTCTGAGTCGACAGCTCAGAGGCTGGAGCCTGCTTCGGATTCTATGTCTCCCTCTCTCTCTGCCCCTCCCCCACTCACCCTCTGTCCCTCCCCAAAATAAAGAAACAGCATTTTTTAATGCTGATGTGATTGTGTCGCTTTACTTTCTAGAACCCTCTGCAACTCCTTCTAGGCTAGAAGATGAGGATCAGGTTCCCTATTTTGGCTCTGCCCAAGTCACTGTGCTCACGGCTCACTCTTCACCCCGTCCATACACTTTGCAGCTCTGTCTCAACCCCTGGGCCTTTGCACATACCCTGCCCTCCTGTCATACTCCAGTTTCTTGTCTTAGGGTAGCTGCATGGCTGCCAGCCTTCTCAGAGTTGAGCAGCCAACAAGGTGGCAGTGGGGTCTCAGGGTTCAGCATGTGGATTTAAAAAAAATGTTGATTTTTGAGAGAGAAAGAGAGAAAGAGAGCACAAGCAGGGAAGTGCAGAGAGAGAGAGAGAGAGAGAGAGAGAGAGAAAGAGGGGAACAGAGGATCTGAAGCAGGCTCTGTGCTGAGAGCAGAGAGCCCGTTGCAGGGCTCGAACTCATGAACCATCTGGAAGTCAGATGCTTAACCTACTGAGCCACCCAGGCGCCCCATAGCATGTGGACTTTTACCCATTGCCTTGATGTCAGTAGAGTGCCACTCCCCTGCCCTCCACCATACCTGGTGGTTTGCTTTGGAGCCTTTCATGTTCATTTCACCCCCCAAATAAGACCCCTGCACCCCTTGATAGGTGGGGATGGGAACCAGTCTCCTGCCTCCCTCCTGCCTTCAACCATACTCTAACTTCTGAATCTTTCTAGGGTTCTAGAGAGCAGATCACTGTTCACCCTTGATCTCCCTTTTTGGAGGCACTTAAGACAGAGCTTTCTCGAGGGTTTGCTGACATCGTTGGTTGGACTTCATTTTACTTGTCTGTAGAATCACAAAAATCATACATTATTTTCAATTCCGTTGAAGGAGTTGAAGGAGCTAAGCCCCCAGGTGACTTCTCAGCCGGGATTCTCTTACAATTAGTCAGGGAACTAATCGTGGAGATGTTGTGACATTTCTCTTTCTTTCCTGGTTGACTGCGGTCCGAGGGAAATCAGGCACTGTTGGCTCAAGGAAAAACCAGCCAATTAATGTACATTTGTTTTTAGATTAAAGTAAAAGGGTCATTGCTTGTACGTATCAGTCTCGTTTTTTAGTTTAGTTTTTTTTTTTTTTATAATTTCTCATTTTAGTGGACTTTTAAAAATAGGTTAATTGCCTGGCATGGATAATGGAGACAGTGTGTCGGGTAAGAGAGTGTGTGAAAGGAAACCAGCAGGTGCTCCTGCTGGGGAAGAGAGGTGTGAGTGACGTCACCCTCTGGCTAGGGGAGTTAGCCCGCATCATCCGGGTCCCCTCTGTGACCGGGTGGGTAGTCGCGTAAGGGAGAGATGTTATTGGATCAATTAAGTAGATCATAGCCCTTAAAAGAGACCAAGTTCTCGTTACGCTCTCCAAGGGTAATTTTTATTTAAGTACACGCCGGCCACAGAAGTCTGAAATGTGTTACGACTTAGTGTATGTTACCGTTGTCTGGGGACATCACCCTGAATTGCTACTTGGGTCGCCCTGTGTGGTCACCGCTGGCCACGGCCAGTTGCCGGGCCGTGCTTTCCTGGCAGGCGCGGACAGGATCTTAGTGCCACGGTTATTTTGGAAGGGAAAACGAGCAGATGTGCCCCTGGCCTGACTCTCGGCCTGCCCCGGGGACTCGTGTGCCCATTCTATGGGGGCTCTGATACCCCAGGGCACGTAGTTTGCTTTGGGTTAGTTGTTCTTACTGTAGGAAGAGCTCTGGGTGAAACCGCCGGTCTTTCACCAGGGCCAGAAATGGAAAAATCTTCCAAACAGCAAATGAAGTTTAGTCTGGCATTCTGAGAGCTCATTAGCCTGAAAGCATACACTTGGCCTTGCCTGTGGGTTTGAGGAAGGGAATGGCGACGATTCAATGTCGATACGCTCTGCCATCCGAGGCCAGCCTCCTGTCCCTGGGGACTCCTAGAGCCCCGGGTTTGGCTGAAGTCCTGCCTCAGACCGGCGCTCCTACCCTGTCTCTTTGCTGTCGGGGGAAGGATGGGTCCCCCCCAGACTCTCGTTTACTCGGCAGGAGCATTTGGTTCTGTTGGGTATCACACTTGGTCTTTTCTTTTCTTTTTTTTTTTTTAACATTTATTAATTTTTGGGACAGAGAGAGACAGAACATGAACGGGGGAGGGGCAGAGAGAGAGGGAGACACAGAATCGGAAGCAGGCTCCAGGCTCCGAGCCGTCAGCCCAGAGCCCGACGCGGGGCTCGAACTCACGGACCGCGAGACCGTGACCTGAGCCGAAGTCGGACGCTCAACCGACTGAGCCACCCAGGTGCCCCGACTCGGTCTTTTCAAATCTCACTGCTTCCCACGGCCATGCCAACTTCATCTGACGGCCCCCCTTACCCTGCCACGATCGGTCTCTGCCTTCTGTTCCCCCATACGCGGTCTATACCACCGGCAAGTTCAAAATGATACTCCTGTGATTTCTTCTAATGTCTGAGCACCTTCTTGACCAGCCTGTGCCCGTGGAGGACTTTGTCTAATTTTTTTTTTTTCAGTTACATGGTTCCCACATATGCCATTTACCCAATTTCTTAAAAAAATTTTTTTAATGTTTATTTTTTGAAAGAGAGAGAGAGAGACAGAGACAGAGACAGATGTGAATGGGGGAGGGGACAGGGAGAGAGGGAGACACAGAATCCGAAGCAGGCTCAGGCTCTGAGCTGTCAGCACAGAGCCCGACACGGGGCTCGATCCCACGAACCATGAGATCATGACCTGAGCCGAAGTCGGAGGCTTAACCGACTGAGCCACCCAGGCGCCCCAGTTTACCCAATTTCTGTTGTGGCTAAATTGCATCCCCTGGGCAAAGAAATGTACGAATCTTTGGACAGTCACAGCTGGGTTTGAAAGCAAGTTGGTATCAGTGATGATGTAGGAGTTGTGCAGATTTATTTGACGAGCTTGTCTGATAAGCCACGCCACCAGGGCAGCAAACGTCCGTCCTTTCCGACCTGTAGCCAAAACTTATCCGTCTCTCATGGTGTTCTTCGAGTGAAGGTCACAGACGCAGATGAAGTGCCAAAGTAAAAACAACTCGTTTTGTCATGAGCTGACTCTGTATGTGAGGGAGGGTGAGTGGGAGCAGGGAAGGGCGGAGAGAGAGAGAGAGAGAGAGAGAGAGAGAGACAGCCAGGTGCTGTAGACCAAGGAAATGAGGGCTGACAACTTGAGTGGCAACATAGAGACTTCCAAAGAGACAGAACGGGCCATTCTAAGACTGGTTTCTGGGACTTTGTCCTGGCAGAGCTCACAGAGGGACTGAAAAAGTGGACCGGGGCTCGACACGCCTCGAGGGTCAAATACGTGGAGTCTGAACCCTGACTCTGCCAGTCACTTACTTTGAGACTCGACGCCGTGCCCCAGTTTCTTGTGTGGTGGGCGCCGTGAAGACTAAAGAGCCAGCCCTCGTGATTGCTCCCTGCAACTTGTAGGAGTCTGTTTCGGAGGGTGGAGGGAGGTGGGATTGCAAGGTGACAAAGGCCAGGGCTGTGTCCAGGGCCCTCCAACGTAACTGGAGGTCGGGCGGTAGAACCCGGCCGGGTGCAGAAGGAAAGGCATCATTTGCTCAGGGACCGGAAGGGATAGAGTGTGGGCCAGCAAAGAGGAGAGAAAATACCTTAGGAAGAAATCCAAATCAAAGCCGGGGCAGGCCAGCCTAAGGGCCTGCGTGGTCCCAGAAAGGGCCTGCGTGGTCCCAGCCTAAAGGCCTGCGTGGTCCCAGAAACCCCTGGAAAGCGCAGCACCAAGGGTGAACTGTAATGTAAACTGTGGACCTTGAGTGATATTGACGTGACGATCGATGTAGGTTCATTGATTTCAGCCGTTTTCCCACTCTGGTGGGGGACGTTGGTAATGGGGGAGGCTCTTCATGTGTGGAAGCAAGGGGGGGAGGCTAAGGGGAATCTCTGCACCACCCCTCAATTTTGCTGCAAACCTAAAACTGCTCTAAAGAAGAAAAGTCTTCCAACATTTTTTTTTTTTTTAATATGGCCCCAGGAAGCAAGTATTACATGTAGATAAATACTGTCTAGTCAATGACGAATGGACCATTTCACTTGGGTCTGGGCATTGAAATCTTTATCAATACAAAGTGGTTGTTTTTTTTCTTTTCTTCTCAGCAATCATTTTATGCTAGTGGCTCAAGTTGGCGAGAGATTATTTGACACTATAGTTCGGCCTCCTCTTCCTGATGTTGCAGGTACGTGTTTGATTTTAATCCAAAAAATTCTAAATACAGTATTTCACATTCAGTTGCACCAAATCGCATCGTCTTTGATTCAAATCATGACTCCAGGCTGCCAAGCTCTTTTGGAGACTGAGATCTGTCCTCCAGTATGCTACAGGGTGTCCCCAGCTTTCTGATAAATGCAGATTTGATATTCGTGTTTGATATGCTCTTACTGACCGAAAGGGTAGAAAAGATAAGGCGAGGAACAGTTTCTGTAGAATTCCATCAGCGATTTCTTTCCAGCTTCCTATCAGCCCGTTTCAGTCGGCCAGGGGGTGACCATTCCAGCCAGGGTGCCTGATACAGAATCTATTTGCCCTGAAGGGCTAGTGGCCGTGCTTCAGGAAAGGCCACCCTTCGGGAAAGGCCGACCCTTTCCTGTGATCCTGGCTCTACTGTCTCTCTTCGAAAGGAAACTGCCTTGCCTAACCTCCTACTTAGGAAAACTTGCTTCACGTTTGTCACTATTCAGCAGTGCTGGCTTCTCCAGTCGCCTTTGGCCTGAGGCAGAAAAAGCTCGACCCATCCGAACTAACAAAAATGAAAAGAATTTTGTAATTTGCAATAGATAGATCTGGTAGTGAAAGGATATGATCGGGCTGAGTTGGGGCTGAGGCACCCCGGAGCTTGCCTCTGCCTAGGGAGAGAGAGAGAGAGAGAGAGAGAGAGAGAGAGAGAGAGACGAGGAGGTCTGAAGGCTTCCTTTGTATCTGGCATCGCTCTGAGAAGTGTATAAAAGTGTGGACTCTCTCCCCCAGGGAAATGTACAAACGAACACATATGTGACTTTTTGCTTACGGTTCCAAGACATTTATACATCTTCTAGGTCTTGGGGTAGTTAGTCCTAAAAAAGAGCTAATAAATCTGGTTGGTACTGAGATAGTATAGAGGATTCACAGAGAGAAATGGGGTTGGAGAGAGACAGGCACCCCTAGACCTGCCTCATCTGCTGAGCTCTACACGCTGGGTTCTGGTCTACATGACCTTTCCAATAAACCCCACTTTTTTTAAAAAATGTTTTTTAATGTTTATTTATTTTTGAGAGAGACAGAGACAGAATGCAAGTGGGTTAGGGGCAGAGAGAGAGGGAGACACAGAATCCAAAGCAGGCTCCAGGCTCTGAGCTGTCAGCACAGAGCCCAATGCAGGGCTCGAACTCACGAGCTGTGAGATCATGACCTGAGCCCAAGTCGGACGCTCAACCGACTGAGCCATCCCACTTTTCCTGAGATAAATTGAATGAGTCTCTGTTTTTGCAGCTGAAGGTGCCGACTTAAATAATCAGGTCGTCATGAACCGGTAACACAAGCCACACACCCTAGAGTCACATCTGTATCTCCAAACATCACTTTCCAAGGGCATCATTAAAAAAAAATTTTTTTTTTAATGTTTATTTTTGAGAAAGACAGAGCGTGAGCAGGGGGGAGGGAGGCACAGAATCCAAAGCAGGCTCCAGGCTCTGAGCGGTCAGCCCAGAGCCCGACTCAGGGATCGAAGTTGCAAACCACGAGATCATGACCTGAGCCGAAGTCGGACGCTTAACCGACTGAGCCACCCGGGCACCCCTCCGAGGGCGTCATTCTTGACCCTCCATTCTTCTTTCCCAGGGGCAAACCCATTTCTTCCCTCTCACTTATTTGCCTCTATCCTAATGATTTCTTAGCTTCCTTCCCAAACCATAGACCAGATATCCAGCCCCTTGCTAAACAGCTCTATAAATTTTTGCCCCCTAAACGTTGCAAATAAAACTTCAAAAAAGAGCTCATAGCTTTTCACAAAAAAGAAACAGAAAGCAAAAACGGAAGCAAGGCATCCCCAATTGCTTTTCTCCAAATGTGCTTTGTCTTTTTTTTTTTTTTAATGTGTCAACAGTAGCCATTCTATGAAGCCTAAGAAGTGTCCCTGACGCGCTTCTCTCATCTGACGTCAATCCAGCCAATCATGACAGCTCGCTGCTTCTGTCCTCTGCAAAGTTCCCACACCCGTGCGTTTCTTTCACCACCCCCCCACGATCCTGTTCTGCCTTCCTCATCCATCACCTGGATGAGTTTTGTTGTAAAATAAAAGTCTAATCTGTCTCCCTGTCGCCAACCTTGACCACTCTGATCTGTCCTTCAGTGGTAGCCACGTGGTCTAAGTGACAAATCTACGAAACCCCCGCGTGAAACTCCTTGGTGCTTGTATGGAATCTACGAGACCAGGTGCGCACGTCCTACAGGGCGGCAGGGGGTGGGGGGTGGCCTCCACAGTGTCTCCTGCTTATTGTCCTTCTAGTACATCTCTTCCCCCCCCCCCCCCCCCCGGCACGTCACTTCACGCTCCAGCCAGCTGACCCGCCTACCCTTCCCGTGACTGTGCTGGGGAAGCCCTTCCACAGCTGAAGGTTTCTTACAGGCTCCTCTCCAGCTAAATTCCTTTTGGGGGTCTGAAGTACAAATATACAAAATTACTGACCTTTCCATAAAGGAATTGAGAAGAATTGCACATCCCTCACCACATAGCCAAACATCATAAGATTTCATTTAAAGATATATAACATGTTAAGCCTATCTAATGTCTACTACTTAAGGTCCCCAGCGTCCTTCTTTTGGTGATCTCTTGGTGGCTCCTTTCCGTCGCCAGTGACATTTACCCTGCGACCTCTCCAGCCATCCTCGCTTCAGCCTTTTCTTTCGCTTCTATTTCTACCCATCCACCCTAGTTTTCTCCCTCCCTCCTTTCCTCCCTTCCTCCCTCCCCCCTCCCTTCCTCCTTCCCCCTTTCTTTCTTTCTTGCTTTCTTTCTTTCTTGCTTTCTTGCTTTCTTTCTTGCTTTTTCTTTCTTCTTTTCCTTTGCTTGTCTTTTTCTTTCTTTCTTCTTTTCCTTTTCTTGTCTTTTTCTATCTTTCTCTCCCTTTCGTATTTTCCTTTCCTTGTCTCTTTCTTTCTTTCTCTCCCTTTCTTTCTTCTTTTCCTTTTCTTGTCTCTTTCTTTCTTTCTCTCCCTTTCTTTCTTCTTTTCCTTTCCTTGTCTTTTTCTTTCTTTCTCTCCCTTTCTTCTTTTCCTTTTCTTGTTTCTTCTTTCTTTCTTTCTCTTTCTCTTTCTCTTTCTCTTTCTCTTTCTCCTTTCTTCCCTCTTCCTTCTTTCTTTCTCTCCCTTTCTTCTTTTCCTTTTCTTGTCTCTTTTTTCTTTCTTTCTTTCTTTCTCCTTCCTTCCCTCTTCCTTCTTTTTTCTCTCCCTTTTTTTCTTCTTTTCCTTTTCTTGTTTCTTTCTTTCTTTCTTTCTTTCTTTCTCCTTCCCTCTTCTTTCTTTCTTTCTCTCCCTTTCTTTCTTCTTTTCCCTTTCTTTCTTCTTTTCCTTTTCTTGTCTTCTTTCTTTCTTTCTTTCTTTCTTTCTTTCTTTCTCCTTCTTTCCCCCTTCCTTCCTTCCTTCCTTCCTTCCTTCCTTCCTTCTTTCCTTCCTTCCTAGAGACAAGTATGATTCTCATTTAGATTTTCCAACTAGCATCCTTCTATTCATCACTCCATCAGCAGAGGCAACATTCTTCTAGGGACTGACCTTTGGAAACTAGGGTGAATCTGAAATATATGGATTTTAATGGATATGTGAATTTGAAATATCACATAAATTTTTAAATAACTCATTTTTTCTGGTTATAACAGGAACTTCTGCTCATTGAGGAAATATTAGAAATCACAAAGGAATATAAAGAGGAGCACAACAGTTACCTCATCGCTAACTACCACAGATGTAACATATTTCTCTCTCTTTCTCTGTCTTTGGTTTGGCCAGGATCCCCACCAGAAACCAGGAAGAATCTTTCCAAGACCACTTAGAAGGCCAAAATCAAGCCTAACTTGCAACCAATTCTGAAGAAAGTTGAAATTTTCTTTCCTTTTAATGAGTGCAAACCAGTGCAACCAGGAAACCCAAAGGTATTCACTCTCGAGAAGTGAATGATTTAATATTTGACTAGGAAGCCCACGACATGGTTCAGAATTCTAGGAGAATAAAAATGTAGTGTGGGTTTTAAATACATCTGTAAATTCTTTGCCATTTGCCATTCCTTCTATCAAGAGAGAGAGTCGGATTCCTCTCCCCTTGAATACAAACAGGCCTTAGTGACCCAGTTTCTTGAAGGTCCTTCCAGAGATTTTTAAGCACTTGAAAAAAATATACGTATGTACTTCCCCCCTCCTTTTTACACATCGTTAGATACTTTGATTTTTTTTTTTTTCAGCCATCAGTACATTTTGGAGATCTTTCATTCTTTTTCACAGTTGAACAATATTGCTTTGTCCAAGTCCCTTTGTAATGGACATTTAGATAGTCTCTGATCTTTCGCTCCTACAATGTTGTGACGAATAATCTGGCATATACATCACTTTGCATATACGTGAGTATAACTGTAGGATAAAGGTCTTGAAATGGAATTGCTGGGTCAGAGGGGAGGCACATTTGTAATTCTAATAGATATTGCCAGACTGACCTTTGTAGCCTTCCAATTTATTTCCTCTCCAGTGATAAATGAGTTTCCCACACTTCAGGCCTCACCAACCCAGGACCTTATTGGACTTTTGGATCTTTGCCAGTCTGAGTGACCAAAAATGTCTCTCAGGGCAGTTTTAATTTGTACGTTGTTAACAAGTGATGTTGACCATATTTCATATGGTCAAGAGCCTTTTCATATTTACTTTTCTGTGAGCTGTTTATATCCTTGGCTGACTTTTGAATGGCTTGATCGTCTTAAAAAAAAAATGAATTTGGACTTAACCTATTGGGGAAATTGAGACGTTGTCTATGATGGGAGAAGTAGAAATTTCCCCCCGATTTGTTGTCTTTCTGACTTTATTCGTAACACTTATTGTATGGAAAAGTTTTATTTTATTTTTCCATAGGAGAATGTATTATCTTTTCTCTTGTGGCTCCTCAATCTTACATCACAGTTGGAAAAGTCTTCCTTATTCTAAAATCACTAGATAATTTTCTTCTGCTTTTTTCTTCTACTTTGGGGTTTTAAGTTTTTACATTTGGAATTTATCCAGGTGTAGGGTGTAATCCAAATTTATTTTTTCAAGACAGCTTCTATGCTGCTTCAGCACCATTGATCAAATAATACACTTTCTCCTCACTCGTTTGAAATGTCACCTATGTATGTATTTTGGCTTATTTCCACATTCTCTGTTTTGTTCCATTGATTTGTCTGTCTGCTCTGAAGTAGTTTCATATTTTTTAGTTGTTACTGTCTTGGAACATGTTTTCATATCTGGTATAATATTCCCCATTCCTTGCCCTTTGTATTCAGATAAATCTTATTTATTTGTTCATATGAAGTTCTGAATCACCATATCGGCATTTTTAGACCAATATCCTTAACACTTTGCTGATATGGCCACCTTGTCTCAAAGTGCTTATCTCTTTCACTCTCAATATTAAGTGGTTCTTACCATTTGGTCAGAGGCAATTTTAAGGGACACAACTTCCTCTATTCTCTGAAAATGGAAGTATTAGCAAGATAAGGCAAAGAAACCACGCATTTGGTGTGCTCGGTCTTTGGCGCATGTCTGCAGAGTTTAAATCCATCACTACTGATGGGGGCGGATCTCAGGAAAGTGTTAGCGATGTCCTCTATCTGGCATGGAAGTCTGTAGCACATTGCAGTCTCTACCCACACACTCTCCACTGATCTTTCCCTGCCTAGACATGGATTTCCATACTCGTTTACTCATCAGCTATTTTGGGGGAACCCACCATGTTGCTAGGCAGTGTTCTAGAAAACGGCAACGCAGTAGTGTGCGAAAGAGACGGAAAGAATGGCTGCCCGTCTGGATGGTGGAATTTACTTTCTAGAGGGCTGATGGTCACACAAACACACACACACATAAAATAAAACTGTACTCTTCCATTACCAAATCTAGGTCAAGAGCCCCTGACCCACGTCCCAGACACCCATCGTTCTTGGCTCCTCAGACTTCCTTGCCTCTTATTTTGACCGCGGTACTCTGGCTCTCCTTTGGGGAACTGTCCCTCCCACCTCTGGCTCTCCCGGAGCCTACAAGAGTGCTTCACACCCTTGAGATTTGTGACTCGTTCGGGCATATGTAACATGTGAAACCAGAAGAATGAGAGCCCAGGACTTTTTCTGGAATCATTGAAGAACAGGCATTCTTTACACTGGGTGTAAAGCTCACAGAAGGCAAGCTGTACTTTCTGTGGCTGTCTCAATCGTCCTTCAAGTGTGGAAAGTTTTTAAAGAACGAAGACAACACAGAAGAGAGCAAGACCAAGACATTTCACGTCTATTTTACAGACTGAACTGCTTGATCCACCTCATCTCAAACCTAGATCTACCCTTAGACTTTTTTAGTTCCATGAACCACCGATTGTCAGCTGAACCCATGAGATCCTACTTATTTCCTCTTCTTAGAATTTTGCTTTATGATGCACACTGTGTGTCCTTGCATGTGACCTGTGAAGCTATAAGCATTGTTTTAAACGTTTTTCTCCATTGTTCTTTCCCGGGAGCAACTGGGTACCCACTTTACTACTGTTTGTCCATTCTACGTCAGGTCTGTTTTTTGCCACGCCACCAAAACTGAGTCAAGATTGAGAGAGGCTGGCCTGGAAGAACCCTGCCCAAGTGTGGGTGTTCCCAGGGCTGAACTAGGCACAGTGGTCCTTCCAAGATGATCTGTCCAGGTTGCCATGTTGAAGGAATAGTACAAAAACAGCAGCCAGGAAGCCAAGCTATGGTTGGGAGCTGGCCATTGGCTGTTCTGTGGATGGAAGTAAAAGAGCCAGCCAGAGAGTAAGATGAAAAGCAGGACAAGAATGAAAATGAGTCATTCAAGGCCCGAGGTAGGGCATAAGCGTGTGAAATGGATAGGTCTTAGGACCTAAGTCTGGAAACCCAAAACACCCAATGGATGTTTTGTCATGGAGTGAACACTTGAAGGGAGCAAGCTGGACAAGGCAATAATGACGTAGTGCATGCTTGAGTTCTTCTCTTTTCCACACTTGAATATCCTTCAAAGTTACCTCGAACACATCATCACATCTTGCTAAGTATGTGAGTCCAACATTTACAGGATAAACGTTATCATTTCCAAGACCCACGATTTTAGTATAACAGGCTATGATCCAGAAGACTAAATTAAGTCCCTTGGGAGAATCCAGTAGCACTCAACCAGATAATACCCCCCGGGAGGGCAGTTGGAATTATGTTGCAACATTTGTTGGTTGCCAGTGTGACCGCAGGGTGTTAACTGGTGTTTGATGGGCAGCAAACTGGGCTGCCATGTTGGCCTACGAAGCGAAATAGTGTCCCTCCCAAAGCGAAAACGGTGCTCACTCCCAGATGAAAAACTCTGGGGATATCCTGGACAGTAGCCTTCCACTGCCTGCTTCCTAAAGGCTCCTTTACTTCCGGTCATGGGTTCAACAGAAGAAGAGCTTAAAAACACTACCTCTGGCCCAAACTCAAGTTTGTCTCTCATGTGGATGCTGTCTGTTCACACCCGAATCAGATACACTGGGTAACTCTCAGGACACCTGGGGAATGCTGAAAAGGTGCCCGTCATGTTTCCTTTACTTCCCATTGGCTGTTCCAGGCGTACCCACAGCTGCTGCCCCCAGACCCTCAGTGGGGAGATATCAGCCACCATGATGAGTCTCTTTGTCCCAAGGACAGCACGAAGTGTTATTTGCCCGTGAATTGTAAAATGCTTATGCTGCCTCCTTTTGAAGCTCCGGGTTCGCCTTCCGTGGCAAGAGGCTGGTCCTGACACAATGGATTAAACCTTTTCCACTTATTCATTTAGACTTTCGCTTCTTCCAGAACATGGGTGGAGTAAGTTTCTCGTGCCGGATGTGGTGCCAAGGGCTGCGTGCCTTTCTTCCCCATGTCACGTGTTCTCCATTCTCTAGCTTCTTGACCTTCTTTTTTGCTTCTAAGAGTTGTTTTTCCTTGTGAGGCTTTTGGGAGTCATTTTGGCCATTGCATCGAGGAGCTACTTATTCTTTCCGGTCAACCAGAATTTAGGAGGTGATCTCCCACACCCCTTTCTAGCAAAACAAAGTTTGTGTCTATATCATACCCAATCCACCGAAGGACAAGCGTATGTGTGCCCTGCAGCTCTCCCAAACAGCTCAGTCCTCAAGACATCGTTCTGGACCCTTCCCTGTAAACTCCTGTGGTATCGAGACTATTTGTCCTATTGCCACTTCTGGTCTTGAGGAATTACTGGAAACTTCTACTCAGAGGCAGCAGGATACCTGCCGCACACCTACAGTGCCTTGGCTTGGTGATTGTATGTTTGCTTGCTAAGCAAATTGCACAAATTGTTGTTATTTATTTAAAAAATTCCCGGGACACCTGGGTGGCTTGGTCGGTTAAGCATCTGACTTGGGCTCAGGTCATGATCTCACCGTTTGTGGGTTTGAGCCCCGTGTCGGGCTCTGTGCTGACAGCTCGGAGCCTGGAGCCTGCTTCGGATTCTGTGTCTCCCTCTCTCTCTGTCCCTCTCCCTCTCACACTCTGTCTCTCTGTCTGTCTCAAAAATAAACTTTAAACAAATTAAAAACAAAAAAAAAATAAAAAAAGTCCCCCACGCTGGTGACGGCGGGGTCACCAAGTGTTCCCTTCAATTCACTGAGCTTTTATGAGGACTAATTCTGTCCCTTCTCGAGGCTTCTGACTCTAGGGTTACCACATTTCTTTAGTGGCCAGAATGGGCCTAAAACTTCCTTATCAAAGTAGCCTAAAAATCTTAAAAGAAAAGAAAAGAAAAGAAAAGAAAAGAAAAGAAAGTGGATAAACCTTAGTGAGGAGAGGACAGAGAGCTGCTTGGTGGCAGCTGTGATACGTTAAGAAAAGCAGGAGGCAAACCGAACCCAACATGGAACAGTGACAAGGAGCAGAAATCCCTTTTCTGATGCCCCCTCAAGTGTGAATCTTGAAGTAATTGTGCAGTTGATGGGTACAAGCTGATTCTAAAGAGTGGCAATGTTTATTTGTTTCTTGTTGACTTGTGTCTTTGGGACCATCTGGATTTTCACAGTTCTCTCCTTGGCATGTGTAGAAGTGGCTACCCTTGCCCTGAGATTCGTAAAACAAGGTGGAGGCATTCTGGTTCCTGATTCATCTTGGTGGCCTTGAAAACTTCTAACTCAAGGTCTGGGCAATGCTACGCAGTTATTTGTTACCGGTGCTCTGAATAAATAAATGAGGGAAGCAACGTCAACGTCATTTCCGATGATGCGAACCCTGTGAGCACCCTCGCACACCCCTGCAACAACGCAGCGTGGTTGAGTAGGTGCTCTCGGGGCTTCTTACAGAGAGTAATTAACTTGGGCAGAACAGACCCACGGAATCTTCAACCAGTGTTTGGACTTGAGACTCATTGTCTTTGAATCTGTGCACATAACTGAACATACTTTCTATGGTTGCTGTTGAACCTGGGTCGCTGTTGAGCTCCTGAATGAACAGTGGAGATGCCCTTCCTCCGGACAACCCGACATGAGAGTTGAGTTTCTACTGCTTGCAGAAAATGTGTTATATGGACGGAACTGTGTGCTCCCCTTCCCCTGTTCTGCAGCAAGCTCCTAGGTTGAAGCCTTAGCACCCAATGTGGCTGTATTTGGAGACACAAACTAGGGAGATCATTAAGGCTAATCGAGGTCATAAGGGTGGTAGCATGATCCAATTGGACCATGTCCTTATAAGAAGAGAGGTGACGACCAGGGGCGCTAGTGCACAGAGAAAAGACCATGTGAGGACACGGACAGAGGCGGACATCTATGAGCCAAGGAGAGAGGTCCCAGGAGAAAGAAACTTTGCTGACACCTTGACCTTGAACTTGTCACCTCTGGATCTGCGAGGAAATAAGTCTCTGTTGTTTAAACCACTGAGTGCGTGGTATTTTGTCATGGTAGCCCTTGCAGCTTACACAACCCTTAACCTTCCTTCTGTGGTTTCCCTGCTTCCATCGAAGCCCTGGGGGCTCGGGCTCCAGCTTAGGCCGTGGCATCAGAGCTTTGGCATATTAACATACTAAAAAATATGGCACAGGAGAGAAACCAGAGCTTGAACCCCGGCTAAAGCTCTGACATACTGTAGGTGCTGAATCAATGCTTATGGAGCAAATGGAGAAGCCCGTAGGAAGGACTTGTCATAAAAAGTGACTCTGGAACTTCTGGGGCACCTGGGTGGCTCTGTCATTTAAGGGTCCGATGCTCGGTTTTGGCTCAGGTCATGACGTCATGGTTCGTGAGTTCAAGTCCCATGTTGGGCTCTGTGCTGACGGCGAGCAGCCTTCTTGCTTGGGATTCTCTCTCTCTCTTTCTCTCTCTCTCTGACTCTCTCAAAATAAATAAGTAAACTTAAAAAAAGTGACTCTGGAACTTTTGAAGAAGTCACTGCATACTTGACACAAAGAATAAGGAGGAGATTCAGAGGGTCCCGCTGGGAAAGGGCCGTGGAGAGCAATATCAAAGAGGCTCCAGTGAAGAAGGGTCTGGAGCAGGGACAAGTCCCCTGAGGGAGGAGCAGAGGTGTCTCAGAAGTAGTGACAAAAGTTGGCAGAAAACTTCAGAGGGTTTTTGTTTTTTGTTTTTTGTTTTTGCCACGAGTGGCTGAGCTAGTTAGGGCCCAAGGAGTGGGCTTAAGGTCAAAGGATCCCAGTGGCTGGTCTGTATGGGACTCCGGAGTCAAAAATCATTGTCACTGTGAAACTACAGATTTGAAGTCGGGCGGGGGGACGTGGCGTGTGGGCCTGACGAAGCAAGGGTCACATGCCGCTGAGCCAGCATGGAAGCTTCAGCCTCGTCCAAGCAAGACCCTACTAAAAGCTGCTCTTCTGTGAGCTGCCACGGTCTCCTATTTTTCATGATCATCTTGGGCAGCGATGTTGACACACAGCGCGAGGGCCAGCCCCAAACAGGAAGTGAAACACGGAGCTTGGATAATCCAGAGTGGACAAAACCCTGGTGAAAACACTATTCTACGGCACCACGGCCATTCCGCTCCCGGAGCCCAGCAGGCAAACAGAAATGAGCATCCCAGCTAGGGAGAGGCTTTCCTCTTTTCTTACTCTTTCCCTGGCTCACCCGAAGTCCTTCCATGCACGATGGCAGCCCAGGATTTCTCCCTCCATCTCTTCCATAACATATAATTTATCTTTTGAAAAAAAAAAGTTTACTTACTTTTGAGACAGAGAGAGACAGAGCGTGCGTGGGGATGGGGCAGGGAGAGAGGGAGACGCAGAATCCGAAGCGGGCTCCAGGCTCCGAGCCGTCAGCACAGAGCCCGACGTGGGGCTCGAACTCAGGAATGGTGAGATCATGACCTGAGCCGAAGTTGGATGCCCAACCGACTGAGCCCCCCGGACCTCCCTGATTTATCTTTGTTCTTCCAGAGTTCTCTCCATTGCTGCCTTCCTACCTTCCATCCTTGTTCAAAAGCCCTCTGTTGCCTTTTCAGAATGCTTCTAAGGGCCCCGACCATTATTTCTGACTGTCCCTACTGCCGCATGCAGCCTTCAGGACCAGTCCGTGTTGCTTAGCTACTTGAAGAAATTCCCGGGTGGAAGGCCATCCAGGTGTCCCCTCCACACCGGGAGGTATCCCAGCTCTGGAGGCACCTCCCTCCCACTATCAACTCTTAGGCTTGTTTGCAAACGCTGGCCTCGGCAGCACAGAGATGTCACAAACCTCACCCCACGCCCTTCAAGGTTGGCCCTGGCGGTTTTCATATTCAATCCATTATCTGTAGAGACTTCACGTGCCCTTGGCCTTGTCACTCCACAGCTGACAGCAATGTCTTGGCATTCCAGAATATTTTGTCACCGGTGTGACTCAACCCGGATGAGAGTGTTTAATCCCAGCACCATGAGGAAGCACGAAGGAACATCATTTCCTAAAACACGAAATTGCTAGAAACGAGAGCCTGTGAACATGAGACGCACAGTCTCAACGTGGAGACAGCGGAGAGTTCGAGAGGCTTTCCGGAACCACAGAATTTGCTGTAGGCTTTTTAAGATCTGAAGGACTAGCTCTGAAGAAAGATAAAAATGGACACACTAGGGGGACAACTCTGCGTGTAGAACAGTCTGAAAATTCACGTTTGCTCCCACTCAAGAGTACCAACCCTCTCGGGTTCTTCCTGCGATCGCTTTCTGTCTCACTCCAGCTCAACAGCTGTAAACGGCTTTGGTGAATCGTGCTAGTACGTTTCCATTAACATTAGCAAAATTTATGTCAACTGCACTGACAACAGCTGTCAGTCTTTAAAGACCCTAATCTTCCCTTTGCAGGAGAACACACATCTGTGTCACACCCACAGTTTCTCGCACGTCCTGGTGCCATTTGTCTATCTCGTTTCTCTTTTGTTCTCCTCTGGACGCAGAAAGCTCCCCGATCATCAATCAGCTTTAGTGTCAATGAGGTATATTCTGACTTGATACAGCCTCCCCCTCATTATCCCCTCCTCTGGCACAGATGCCTCTTTCTACCAGTGAATGGGGTTTCTCTTGCCAAGCGGCCACATTTGTGTGCTGCAAAGGCAGAAGATAAATCAGGGGCGCCTGGGTGGCTCCGTCGGTTGAGCCTCCGTCTTCAGCTCAGGTCATGATCTCACAGTCCGTGGGTTCGAGCCCCGCGTCGGGCTCCGTGATGACAGCTCGGAGCCTGGAGCCTGCTTTGGGTTCTGTGTCTCCCTCTCTCTCTGCGCCTTGCCTGTTTGCGCGTGCTCTCTCTCTCTCAATAATAAATAAATACTAAAAAATTTTTTAAAAAGGACATAAACCGATTTTGAAACTTCATTATAGTGCAGAAGTTCAGGATAATGTCCCTTTAGTCCATAAACGGAATTTGTTTTCCTATGGAAACATATACAAGGGCTTATGACTCCCACCCGTCAGGAATCGTTACCCCAGGTTTCCAGTCTTTCCAGAAAGTCATGTGATGTGGACAGGCCTCAAGCTCACAGCCTGTTGTACAGACAGATGGAACCACCTCTACGTGTGACCCAGCTGAGAACTCAGGCTGGGGCTTCTCACACTGTTTATGGTGAAGGGCCGGGGCTTTTTATTTCCAATATGTCAGGGACTGCTACTTTTATAAAACATAAAATCAGACACTTGGATGTTGTGGCAATGTCGAATTTCACATAAAAGTTTCTAAGGGCTTGTTCTCGCTTTCTGTGCTTGTTGAAGGCGGCGACAGTTAGCTCATGGACCAGCCCGGATCTGTAGACCAAACAAACTGTGGGTAGCATTCAGTCTGGGCCTTTGGTCCCACTATGCTGACACTCATCCTGCACAAACTGTCAGGTGACACAGGATGTGTTCTCCTCGGCTTCCTAGAGCGGGATCGATTTTAGACCCAAGAGGAGGGAAATCATTTAAACGTGCTTTTAAAAGAACAGGTGCTGAAAACATCTGTCTTTGTTGGGACCCCGAGTCACTGCGATCAAAGCCGGATGATGGACGGCATTCAGGTGGGAAAGAGAAAACAAAGAAACGTGCACAAGAGCGAACGAATCCATTAAGTGGCTACTCAAACTTGGAAAGGGAATCGCCACCGAAAATACGAATGAGTTAGAAAAAAATGGAAAAAGCCATTTAAAGGAAGTGTATTCATTCCGCCCTTCACTCATCAACGGATACTTGAGCGCCTCTTGTCTACCAGTCTAAGTACGGCAACGAATGAAGCCAACAGATCCCTGAGGAGGCTCGGCGAATGTACGACACAAAAATATGACCACAGAACCGAAACGAACCAAAGATGAAGCCAGTTTATTACCATCATGCGTTATTTAAGGGAAGCTGTGGGCACCAGTTGTATCTCAGAGAGGGCCTCGAGATGACAACATTATGTTCTTCTGTTAAGTTTTCCTCGATGATATTTTCAGGGAAATAACACTGGTTGGGGTGGACCACCGAAAAAAACCTGGGATATAGACGAATGGTGTTTCCCGACTGTAGACGTAAGCCCTTGTGGAGGGGAAATGGCACAGGACCAATAAAATGATAGCAACAATGGCGGCCAGTCACTTGGCAATAAAATAGAAACCTATTCTGGGCAGAACCATGTCCAGAGTCTGTAAAAATTGAGCAACGATGTATCCCTTGCTTTCCACGACTGGTTTACATTATTCAACTTTATTTTTGCAATAGTCCTAATGTTAGATATTATTATATTCCTATCAGACATGAGAAAACCAGCTAGAGATTGATACATGTGGGATTAAAACCCAAGTTCGCCTTATGCCAAAGGCATTGACTTTTCCACCCTACTACACTGTCATTGCTACATCACTGTCATTGGGTGAAAGACAGACGAAGAGGGAAAGGGATCCTCGGGAAGATGCAAAGCTTACTTCTCATCGGAAACCACGGAAGCCGGAAGGCAATGAGATGCCATGTTCAAAAACGGTGAGAAACAAAAATTGTCAGCCAGGAAATCTACATCAGGCAACATTGTCCTTCAGAAATAACAGAGAAATTAAGACATCCCCAAATAAACCAAAGACGAGAGAATCGGCTTCTACCAGGGTAGGAGCAAAGTTTTAGTATACTACTGAAATAAAATCGGTATTAATCCGAAGTGGCTTTCTCACAGCAAAGGAAACTATCAACAAAACAAAAAAACCTACTGAACGAGAGAAGACTTTTGCAAATGATACATGTGATAAGGTGTTAATATCAAAAATATACAAAGAGCTAATACAGCTCAACAAAAACTTAAAAATAGAGGGGGTGCCTGGGTGGCTCAGTCGGTTAAGCCTCCAGCTTCGGCTCAGGTCATGATCTCACGGTTTGTGGGTTCGAGCCCCGTGTCGGGTTCTGTGCTGACAGCTCGGATCCTGGAGCCTGCTTCGGATTCTGTGCCTCCCTCTCTCTGTCTCTGTCTCTTTCTCTGAAAAATAAATAAACATTAAAAAAAATTGGTAAACTTAAAAATGGAAATACCGTATGCTCCAATAATTCCAACACTGGGTACTTACCCAAAGGAATCAAAACACTAATTTGAAAATATATATACATCCGTATGTTTACTGCAGCATTATTTACAGAAGCCCAGGGTATGGAAGCAACCCATGTGTCCGGTGATAGATGAATGGATAAAGAAGATGTGGTATATATACATGATTGAATATTATTCAGCCGTTAAAAATGATGAGATCTTCCCATTTGTGACAACGTGAATGGAACTAGAGGGCATTGTGCGAAGCGAAACAAGTCAGACTGAGAAAGATAAATACCGTACGACTTCACCTCCAGAAAGAATCTAAAAATCAAACAAATTAACAAGCAAACAAACAAAAAGCTGAATCAGACCTATAAATACAGAGAACTGCCAGGTGCCATAGGCAAATGGGTGAAGGGGAGTGGGAGACATCGGCTTCCAGCCACGGAATGAACAAATCACGGCAATAAAAGCTACGGCATAGGGAATGTAGTCAATGGTGACATTGCATGGTGACAGATCGTAGCCCCTTGCGACGAGCAAAGCATATCTAGAGTCGTCGAAGCACTAAGTTGTACACTTGAAACGAATGCAACCTGTGCGTCCACTCTACTCGAATCATAAAAAAAGGCGTGACTATTATTTAGCCTTAAAAGAGAAGGAAGTCTTGCCATTTGCAACGTGGATGAGCCTTGAGGACGTTAGGTTAAGGGAAGTAAGTCAGACAGAGAAAATCAATGTTGTATGACTCCATTTCTATGCGGACTCTAAACAAACCAAACTCACGGACACAGAGGACAGACGGGTGGTTACCGGGGGCAGGGGCAGACGTGGGTGGCACTTGGGGGCGGGAAGTGGGTGAAGGTGGTCAAAGGGGACAAGCTTATGAGTTTGAAGCCGAATAAGGGATGTAATGTACATACGGGGTGGTGACTATAGTTGACAACAGTGAATCGTATACTCGAAAGTTGCTGAGAGGGCAAGTCTGGAAAGATTTCGCCGCCCGCACGTGCCTGCGTGCGCGCGCGCACACACACACAGCCACCCGCACGCGCCTGCGTGTGCGCGTGCTCGCGCGCGCGCGCACACACACACCTGTAACTATGCGAGGTGATGGTTGTGTCAACTACCCTTATTATGGCCACCCTTTGATAGCACGTGTCCGGTCGCTGCAGCGAATATCTCATACTACGTTATATGACAATTATATCTCACTCAGTGAAATGAAAAACATTGAAAAAAATTTTAAAGCAATGCAGAGCCTTGAGGAATCGCACGTAAATTTGACTATCGAGGTCCTCTGGCTGCAGCTGGAGAACGGACTGCCGAGAGTAGGTGGGCAGAGGACCAGGCGACCGACAATCGGAGTTGCGCAGGTGAAGGCCAAGGCCATGAGCAGGTGCAGCCGGTGGCCGCAGCGGGCGCAGTGCCTGGGGCCCACAGCACGCGTTACCGGCCTGTGAGGATGTTTACTTTGTTTACTTTAAGCTCAGAATTTAAAAATGAATACATTCATGATGAATGCACAGTAAATTCAACTTGGATTATATCTATCTTTACGTCAACAAAGTGATAAGGCATAATTTTTAGTATGTAGTTTGTGGCAGGAGTGCAGGAAGACAAAAGTCCCCAGGGCCCACTGGAGGCAAAATGTGACGCTGGCCGTGAGAGCAGAGGGGAGAGCGACTCAGAAGATAAAAATTGATGGGGTTGCTGATTGGCTCCATGGTTGGATGTGGGGACCACACAGCTGGGTGGTGGCAATTGCTGAGATGGGAAACAGTGGGAGAGGAAGGCACCGGTGGGGGGACGGCGATGAGCTCGGCTTTGGGCACTTTAATCGCAGGTGTCCGTGGGACGTGCAGAATACAGATAGACGTGCTGTGGTCAGACTCACTACGTTTCATTCCTTTGGTCTCCACAACTGGGACGAGAGCATTGCTTTACCAAATAGAAGCTTCTTTGGAAATGGCATTTATTACGCTGGGATTCTTCCTCTCTCACTTTTATGATAGTAATGGGAGGCCTGGGGACTGTTTGGAGAGATTCGAAGAAGCACCATTCTTGTGCTGCAATGTGTAAACTCTATCAGCACCGATTACATTTCGCAAGATGCAGAAAACCCTTGTTGATTTAAAAATTAAAAAAAGAAAGAAGAGACAACAAAAACAGCTATTCACTCAGCCCCTCTTTGCACATTGAGGCAGATAATGCCATGAATGCTGGAGCCTGAACAACAAATTATATTAAACAAGCCATGCTACGCACATCTCCACCGGAAACACGTGAGAAACCAAAACTTAAGCTGCCAAATGTACTAAATGATCAAGTCAGAAGGAAGTGAATGTCTCTCAGAAGCTCTCCAAGAAGAACTTACAACTGAAGTGTTAAAAAATAAGATTATATACATTTGTTTTATTTTTAATTTTTTTAATGTTTATTTTTTATTTTTGAAGGAGAGAGAGAGAGAGAAAGAGCATGAGCAGGGCAGGGACAGAGAGAGAGGGAGACACAGAATCGGAAGCAGGCTCCAGGCTCTGAGCTGTCAGCACAGAGCCCGACGCGGTGTTTGAACTCACAAACTGTGAGATCATGACCTGAACCGAAGTCGGACGCCCAACCGACTGAGCCACCCAGGCTCCCCAAGATGATATGCATTTGATGGTGACCCTGGAAACATCTTAAATAGTTTTTGACCGCATCTGCAGTTCAGGCTTTATTAAAACCTTTGTTTCTTCAATTGCATCTGATAATATAGAGCATTTTATACATTAGAGAGTATCTGATGTCTTTTGCTCCTATTAAAAAAACTCATATAGGGCACCTGGGGGGCTACGTCAGTTAAGCATCCGACTTCGGCTCAGATTATGATCTCGCGGTCCGGTCTGTGAGTTTGAGCCCCATGTCCGTCCGGCTCTGTGCTGACAGCTCGGAGCCTGGACCCGGCTTTGGATTCTGTGTCTCCCTCTCTCTCTGCCCCTCTCCCACTCGTGCTCTGTCTCTCTCTGTCTCTTAAAAATATATAAGTGTTAAAAAACAACTCATATAAAAGATATGACGCCCCATTTAGCCTTTTTTTGTAATACGATAAAACTGGACCCAACACATCGGAATAAAAAAGCAGTTGAACCAGACCAGATGGTCTACCTCCGAGAAATGCACAGGCCATGATTTTCCCAATTTTTTCTTCCTCAAACGTCAGCAGAAGTGGGTCTTTTGTAAGATTAACTGCACTGCAAGTCTTTTCTCTTGAAATTTCTTCCTGGCAATTATTAATCTCTAAGATCCGCCGGAGCCATGGAAAATCTATAGACGTTGAGATCTAACCATCTCCTTTCTTCCTTTTGACGCTGATGTCTGGGGTAACGGTCAGACCAAAAACAATTAAGCAGAATGTAGGTCAGTTCGCCAGGTGAGAAATTCACCCATTCCTCTGGGCGCTCATTCTGAAGATTCTGAGGCCAACACTGTGGCAGGTGCTATTTTGAGCAGAGACGAAAGAGAAGGATCTTCAAAGAGCATGACTGCACAATGAACAGCGTTTCTAGAACACGTGACAGAAAGGCCTGTGGGAAGGGGTTCTCAGCTTCAAGAGAAGCCTGCTGTCCTAGAAGCAGCCGGGGAAACTAAGTGGCTACATATGGTGACACATTTCTTTTGAGAAGAGGGCGGATGCACCCTGAAGCCGAAGAAACCGGCTGGAAGGATTCCGCGGTTTTGCAGAGAGGACCAGAGTGCGTATCGAGCGTGGGATTCCAGCGTCCACACAGTCGCCAGGTCCCGTGTATGTGGCAAGTATTTCACTTCTCCGGGCCTCAGTTTCTTCTTCCGCAAAGAGGGTGTCCGTTCATCTTTCAAGCCCACGTCCCAGGCTTCTTAGGGTGACCTAAGAATCTGCGGTAGAAAAGTTGTACTTTTTTCGTTTTGGGCATCTTGCCTTCTCCTCTAGTATTGCAAGCGGAATAATTCCCCTCCCCCAGCATAGCCACCTCCTAATCCCTGGAACCTGTGACTCTGTTTCCTTGCATGACAAAGGGACTTTGCAGGTGGAATTAAGGATCTTGACACGGAGTGATTACCCTGGTGTATCCTGGAGGGCCCAAGGTCATTGCAAGGATCCTTTTCAGAGCGAGGCATGGATGTCTTTGTTAGAGAGGAGGGGGGTTGAAGGTGCTGTCCTGCTCGCTTTGAAGACGGAGGGAGGGGCCACGGGCCAAGGAATGCAGGTGGATTCTAGGAGGTGGAAAAGGCAAGAAAAGAGATTCGCCCCTAGAGCTTGCAGAAGGACGCTTTGCCGGTCCATTTTAGACTTCTGCCTTACAGGACTATGAAATAATAAATTTAAGTTGTTTCAAGCCGCTGAACTTGTGATGTCATTTGTTCTAGCGGCAGCCACAGGAAACTCATACACAGAGAGGATGGGGGCATCCGTTGTCCGTATCCGACCTCTGGTGGCGTGGTTGAGTGGCACAGTGGCAGCTCGGCCGGTTAGGACCTATCCACCCCCGAGGAACGACCTTTCATCTACGGGATGGGAACCCACTGCGGAGGATGGGCACCTGCAAGGGAGGAGAGAGAGCGAACGGTTCGGGCGGCGCTCAGAGAAGACCCCTTTCTGTCCTGCTAAAGCCACGTCTATAAACGTCCCTTCTCCGTGGAAGCAGTGGGGGGGTTTGCATCCGGAGGCTGAGCCAGTGCAGGGAGGCCGCATCGTCTCCGGATGGAGCCTTGTTTGGATTTGTGCAGTTATCAAGCAGCTCAGAGCGCAAGAGCAGAAGAAACACAGCTGGGAAGCTGGTGTGGCTGCAGCAGGAAATTTACTTTAGGGGATGAATTTCAGAAACTCTAGACAGTGGCAGACTCAGTCTGTCAGACAGACAGACAGACACAGTCTGTAATAATTACCCATCCATCGGTAATGCGCCTGGGTCACAGGAAGGCTGGGGTGCGTCTATGTTCATCTGAGCTGGTTTGAGATACCCAGGGCCGAGGCCCAAGGAAAACTCTAGCTAAGGTGGTGTTGAGGCTCCATGTTGACCTAATGCATTAAATTATGAAGCGGTCATGTCCATCAGCTATGGCAGGCAAAGGGACATTTAATGGTGCCACACGGGAGCTACCGTGTCATTGACACTCACAGACCTTCCCAACAGAGAATCCTGTGACCCCAGCTCTAATAAAGGAGGCTCCACACCCACCATGCTCTGCATTGTCACAATATCGTACAGAACATGCCCCGGAGGAAGAAGGGCTCACCCACAAAACTCAGATTGTCCAAACAAGGGAGCCGCCGGATGTCGAAGGCGACCCTTGGCAAAGCATACTGGAAGGAAGCAGATTCCTGGAGAAATCGAGTGACATTGAGTCAGTGTTTGAAAGCACTTAGTAAAAGGGCTTCGGCGAAGATTTAGCCTTGCTCGTAACGCAGTTGGTTAGGGAGACATTCCAGAGACGACCACACTGCTTGAGACAAAGATGGCCTGTGACATTTTTCACGTGGCCACACTGGTCATCCCGTAGACGACCCAAAGAGGGCTGTCAGAATCTGCTCTAAATTGCTTAGGTTCTAAAATGTATGTAAATTCACAAAGTAAATGTCATCGTTCTTGTTCATGGAGCCCCTCTGTCGGCTTTGTGAAGTGCTGAGTAAAAGTACTCTTTGCAGGATGGATAAATACAGCCCGCTGAATTGCAGATGCCGCTGAGGCTTGGATTCCCGATCTTCTGCTCCGTGGTGGTGGCGGTGGTGTGTGTACACCATTCTCAGTGAGACGGTATCACGTGGTGATGAAGCACAGAGCTTGGAACCCCGAGAACGTGGTTGCACGTGTTGTTTCCGCCATGTGACGGCTTTGTCTGCCTAGGGCTATAGGTTTCCTTGTTCTTAAAATAGAGGTCAGAACAGCACCTCTCTCTAGGGCGTTTACGAAGAAGAAAAGTAGTTAATGCATAAAAATCCTAAGCAAGTAATTGCCCCGCACGGAATCAGCGTTCAACGTGTCTTCATTATTATTACAAATGCGTCTCTCCCTGGGTGACTTCCGCCTGTGCTGGCCATGTTGATAATCAGGTAGCCAGAAGTTGTGCGTTCAAAATCATACCCATGAGCAGCTGCTTTGTGCAAGAGTCGAGCATGATAACGAAGCCCTCGCTACCAAATATTCAGGAAGTCTTGAGCACCTGCTCTTGCGCTTTCATGGCTTGGCAGCTTCCAGCAAGTTCTCTGGCAAGAGCCGCTGCATTTTGCGGTAGAGATTTAAACTCCCTTCCCATCCTCTGCAGGGCCAGCGCGTGCCTGGGGGCCTGGGGGTTGATTAAATATGAAAACTCCAGGACTGGAGAGAAACATTTCTCTCTTTCTTCCTCATCAATGAGAAGGCATAGCCGGTGCCCTTCCTAAGGCAAAGAAAGCTGATGTTCGCCGTCAGTCCCTACTGACAATGTCGATACTCTTCGTTGGGGGCGCGGGGGGCTGGTTCGTGGGGAGGTTCGCCAAGGGTGCTGAGGCCGGATGGTATCCCGGGCGTCGCAGGACCGCCCTCACGCTGGTGGCGGCGGGGTGCTATGCACGTTTACCCGGTGGCCCGGCTCGCAAATGCTGCTCCTTCACAGACCAAGGGATGCCAGGAGAGGATGCTCCCTGGCCTTGGGCACAGGGTCCGCCTGCCCGTGAGACAGGGCACTCAGCTTGCCTTCTCCCGTCCGCAATTTTGTGCTGCGCAGGACCTGTCCTGGTCTTGCAGAAATGAACACTAATTTCCTCTTTAGTGGCTCTCTAGGAGCATACCCGTGGGGAAAAGGCTGCCCTGTTTCCCTGACCCTCTGGACAGTGGAGCTCCGAATGCCCTCGCCCCCAGATGGGGTCTGTGAGAGAGGAAGTAATAACCGTGCTGCCCGCCAGGACGGGCTGGCTCGGCTTCCCGGGGCGGACTTTGTTTCTTCCTTGAGGACTGATCTGAAAGATGGTGACTTCTCCATCTGCTGGAAAGCGGTAGAGTTTGGCCAAGGCACGGAAGCTTATTTTCTTCTTTATTTTTATCTCTGCGGGCTAACGTGCTTGACGGGGGTGGGGCAGGTGCGATCCAACGCAGCTTTGGCCCAGGGGACACGGTGGGATCCTGGCTGGTCCCCGCCTCCCCCGCCCGGCTGGTGTCCGCTCCCAGAGTCTCCGCATACGTTGTGCCAGAGTCAGAGCAAATGCTTTCTCTTCAATAGTGCCTTGGACCTCACCAAGCAGACTCCTAATTCTTACCTCGTTTAGTCCCCATGAAAACCTCGTGGCACGGGAAAGGGAAACCAGTGGTCACTGACTGTCTGTACCTCCAACAACTGCACTAGGTACAGATACCTAAGTAGGAGAGCGGCTGATATTCATTGAGTACTTGCTATATGCTGAGCGCTATTTTTTAAATTTATTTTTAAATGCTTATTTATTTTTGAGAGGGAGACAGAGCACAAGCGGGGAGGGGCAGAGAGAGAGAGAGAGGGAGGGAGAGGGAGGGAGACAGAATCCGAAGCAAGCTCCAGGCTCCGAGCTGTCAGCACAGAGCTCGATGCGGGGCTCGAACTCATGAACCGTGAGATCATGACCTGAGCCAAAGTCGGACACTCAACCGACTGAGCCCCCCAGTCGCCCCACCTTTCTAGATTAAAAAAAATTTTTTTAATGTTTGTTTATTTTTGAGATAGAGAGCGACAGAGCATGAACTGGGGAGGGAGAAAGAGAGAAGGAGACACAGAATCCAAAGCAGGCTCCAGGCTCCGAGCTGTCAGCACAGAGCTCAACGTGGGGCTCGAACTCACAAACTGCGGGATCGTGACCTGAGCCGAAGTCAGAGGCTTAACTGACTGAGCCACCCGGGCGCCCCAATATCCCTCCCACCTTTCTAGATTTTTAAAGAAATGACATCAGGAGTACTAGCTTTCATTTAATGAAAAGTAATCCTTCTTCATGCAGTTACAAAAAGATAACCAGGATGTACTATAGGCATAATTTAAAAAATTATATGAGGAAATATGTGACTTTGTTTATAACTCTGTGTGGGGGACACCTTCTGAAAGAGACACAGAGAACCCAAGTATGAAAGTCAACATACACAAATTGAACAGAATCAAAAAGGAAAGGTTGCATTGTAAGATATAACCTGGGGACCAGAGGACTATATTTGCCTGTGTGACACAGACAAAGGATTGGTATCCAGATTATGTGTGCGTTGATGTTGACAAATCCATTTATGTTTCAGGGCTCACCTCATGGGTCCTTTCTTCCTCTGGGGCATTATAGTCTCGCAATGCCTATTTCCCACTGTCTGAAAGCACTTGCTGTCCTACCAAGACTAGAAGTTGAAATCTTTTTAATAAAACTTCAGTTTCCCCAAATTTAGAAAAGCAGATTTTATACATATATATCAATTTGCAGTATATATATATATATATATATATATATTCGTAAAAGACGAAGTAAAAATGACCAGTAAGCATATGAAAATTTGTTCCACTCATTCCTCATCAGGGACATTGAGATCAACACCAGATCACACATTTCGTAACACGCTGGTAAAGGGAACTTGGGAACGAGCGCCATGCAGGTTATATACTTGCACTCTCATTTGGGAGGGTAATTTCTCGGTATTGGAAATTAAAATCTTGCCTATGCATCTCTTTTTCTTTGCTTTCTCTGTGGCCTCAAATGCACTAATTCAGATTACTTATAATCTTGGTTTGTGGCATGCTTTAACTGTGGCTTCATGTATGCCCTCATTCATTCATTCATTCATGTTTACTCAATAAGCCAGGTGAACTCATCACCCAGTATAAAATGAGGAGCTCAACCATGGCTTTCACTGTGTCACCATCCCCAGGATAACACATTTTTCTACTTCTACCCAAGGGAAGAACATCCAAAATCAAGAGCTCCAACTGTTGTCCTTTTAATGTGCATATAGTTGTGTCTCCTCTATGTGAGTTTCTACGAGGTCTATTTGAAAACTCTACTGTTTTGTGGCACCTGGGTGGCTTAGTGGGTTGAACGTCTTTCTTCAGCTCAGGTCATGATCTCGTAGTTCTTGAGTTTGAGCCCCGCGTCGGGCTCTGTGCTGACAGCTTGGAGCCTGGAGCCTGCTTCGGATTCTGTGTCTCCCTCTCTCTCTGCCCCTCCTCCACTAATGCTTGCTCTCTCTCTCTCTCAAATAAATAAATAAATAAACATTAAAAAAACTTATAAAACCTCTACTGTTTTTTTAAACTTAGTATAAAAAGACAAAAAGCCATCTAAAAAGACCAAAAACCCGACTTTTCCAGGCAGCATTAACATACAATCAAGACCAGGTCAAGCCCAAAGAGAATCTGGTTTCATGGCTATATATTTATAGAATGATTTCCAATTTGAAATTGTTTTCCAAATATTTTAGGAAGCCACCATGGGAGACTGTTCGGTTAATGGAAAAGAAAAGAAAGAACTCATGCCTTGGTGAAATTATTATTAATTGAGAATTCCTGTTGAGAATTTGGGAGAGCTTATGTGAGATTTGGAATGGAAGCAAATTCTGAAACATTCACCTGAGGATTCCATTAGAAAGTCTGAAAAGGCTTGAAAAGACATGTTAAAAATAATTAAAAGAGAGAGAAAAAGAGAGAGAGAGGGAAGGTAATTACCAGATAAGGGGGCTTTTTATATGGCGGGTGATATTAACCTGGCAGGTAGAGGGACAACCCACTGACGGTAATTGGGAAAATGAGTGCTCAGGATGGCAACTCTTCTCTTCTTCTGTGGAAATCATCGCTTAATTGAAGCGGATCCAGGAGAATCTTTACAATTTCTTGAAAGGGTTGGTGATTCAAGAGGCTTTTGTGACTACAAAACAGTTACTTAAATCATTTCCTGAGGAAAGTAGTTTGGAAGAAGATTAAAAAAAAACCATAATGCCAGTTTGGTTATTACTGTGGAAAGCAATCAGGACCGAAATAGGTGTCTACCAGCCACGCTGTGCTTTTTGTGGCTTTAGAGGCAATGTCACATCTTGGTGTGTGTGAGACCTGAGTTTGTCGTGGCAGACTAGAACCCCTGTCTTCCAGGAGCGATACCCCGGTGTCATTCTGGGAATGCTGCAAAAGATATCATAGTATGTGTCAGAGTTTATGGTAAGGGGAAAAAAAAAGAGAAACAAGGAAAATCAGGGGAAAGAAACAGATATCCGGATCCAGGAAAAAACTGCTAGAACTGATAAATGAATTCCCTAAAGTCGCAGGATACAAAATCAACGTATAGAAATGGGTTGCATTCCCGAACACTAATAATGAATTCGCGGAAGTGAAATTTAAAAAAATACCATTTTCAATCGCACATAAAACAATAAAATATCTAGGAGTAAACCTGGCCAAAGAGGAGAAAGACTTGTACTCTGAAAACGAGAAAACACTGATGGAAGAAATTCAAGACGATGCAAAGAAATGGAGATATTCCATGCTCATGGTTTGAAAGAACAAATATTGTCAAAATGTCTCCACTAGCCAAAGCCATGTACAGATTTGATGCAATCCCTATCAAAAGACCAAGAGCATTTCTCACAGAAATGTAGCAAGCAATCCTAAAAGTCGTATGGAACCGCGAAAGACATCAAATAGCCAAAGCAACCTTCAAAAAGAAAAACAAAACCAGAGGTGTCACAATCCCAGATTTCAAGTTCTATTACAAAGTGGTAATAATTAAAACACCATGGCACTGGTGCAAAAATAGACACAGAGATCAATGGAGTAGAACAGAAAACCGAGAAAAAAAAAACCCATAATTTGATGGTCAATCAATCTTCGACAAAGCGGGAAAGAATACCCGATGGGAAAAAGACAGTCTGTTCAACAAATGGTGCTGGGAAAACTGGACGGCGACATGCAGAAGAATGAACCTGGACCCCTTTCTTACACCAGACACAAGAATACATTCAAAATGGGTTAAAGATCTAAATGTGAGACCTGAAACCATAAAAATCCTAGACGAGAGCCCAGGCAGTAATGTCATTGACATTGGTTGTAGTAACATTTTTCGAACTACCCTACAATCCAGTGATTTCACTACTGAGTATTTACCCCTCCCCCAAATATAAAAATACTAATTCAAAAGAATACATGCACCCCCGTTTATTGCAATATTATTTACAATAGCCAAACTACGGAGGCGGCTCAAGTGTCTATCAATAGATGAATGGATAAGGAAAAAGTGATACAGATTTACAATGGAATATTATTCAGCCATGAGAAGAATGAAATCTTGCTATTTGCAACAACGTGAATGGAGCTAGAGAGTATAATGCTAACGAAATAGGTCGGACAGAGAAAGACAAATACCATCTGATTTCACTCTTATAAGAAGCAAAACAAATGAGCAAATCAGATAAACGAGAGAGAGAGAGAGAGAGAGAGAGAGACAAACCAAGAAACGGACTCTTAATTCTAGAGAACAGATGGTCACCAGAGGGGAGGTGGTTGGGGTGGGGATGGGGAAAATAAGAGATAGGGATTAAAGCATACACCTGTCATGATGGAAAAAAAAAAAAAAACCCAAACAAACAAGGAAAATCGAGCTAAGTGACCCGTGTTTCCCTTCCTAATATTTGTATTTGAAGAGAGACAGATGTGTTTCACTAACGGTTCATTGGAAAATGCTTTGAGTCTAACAGCTTTGTACTTTGGCCACCAATATCAGCAGATAATAAGTCATGTGATAGTGAGGATCATAAAGTCATTTTTGCACAGGACCTTAGCACCATGAATACATAGTACATATAGGATGGACCAAACAGTTCTGGGAAAGAGTAACACGAACCATTGCTGGACTGAATTTATATGATTTCTTAGATACGTAAAATAAATAATTGTGATCTCACGAGATCGTTAGGTTAGGTCATGGTGTTTTCACTCTGGATACAGAAAGTGAATTATGAATTTTTTACCAATGCTGCCTGAATTATGGGCATTTATAATTTGGCTTAGTTTTTAAAGAGCGTATTCTTAATTTCCTTTTATAAAGACAGCAGATCGATGATTGCGTAGCTATTCTTTTAGTCTTAAGTGTGTGGATAGATGATGTCCTTTTTACAACAGGGTCCCCTTGCCTAATTCTCTCAGTGGCATAACGTGCTCGTGTGAGTGTGTGCGCGCATGACATCACGCCCACTTGGAGAGTGATGAATTGGGTGTCACTTTGAAGCAGTCACAATGTGTCATGTTAGTGCTTTTGCATTAAGTTGCCAGTTAATTAAATAACCTCTGTCTTTCACTGCAAAAAATCTTGAGCTTTATTAAGTTAGAAAATTTACGACCAATAGCATAATCAATAAAACATTAACAAACATGTCACCCCCGACAAACCTTTTGTATTGATTTTCACGTTCTTACAAAGCCCGCCTGTAGCCTGAAATGAAAACACCACTGTGGTAATGGGTTGTAACTGCATTGGCCGAACATCCCATTCCACGGGGCAGCTGTGAAACTTTTGGAATCGCTGTTGGCTCTAATTATTTGGAAATCTCTACTTCCAGATCTTTCGAAGTGGCTTCACTGCTGAACGAGCCTAACTCCAGAGCTCACCAGTGAAAGGTAGAAATAATAGCAGGGATGTGACTAGAACCTTCATTCGGAGGCGGCTGCAGGTTGAAGGAAGAACTGATGGATTTTCTGGCTGATCCAAATAACCACCACATTGGCTTCGGCCTTCGTTGTCTGGGTTTTTCCGGGGCCTATACTTCTTTTCAGTCTGAAATATCCAAACCGTATTTCTAGGTGAGCATGTGGAGAAGACCACTTTGTGGGCTAAGTGTTAGGGAGTTGGGTTTGAAGAGATGTTGGAAACAGATGATGGCGTTTGAGCACGTTGCTTTCCCCGCATGGCTTCTCCACCGAAATGCTCGAGCTACAAATGTACCCTTGGCTATGTATAAAGAAAGGTCTACATCGCTCTGTGAAAAGGCAGTTGGTGGCCTGGATTTGCAGTTCTCTGATTGGAAGCTGCCTGCGTAGGCCTCGGGAAGGATTCCGTCTTGTGGCTCCTGTATATGGAGCCATGTGGAGGTGACGCTGCCTTCCCAGGAAGCAGGAGGTCCCAGAAGTGGGATGGCAGTCAGGGGGTGATTGGACACCTCCCCCATGCACTCAGGAAGCCATGTTGTAGGATCCTGCCCTTAGTGCTGATTCTATAAACACATCCCAGGGCAGAAGGCCTCACCCTGGCCAGTGGCAGAAACAGGGCTCCCTTGGGACAGCCTGGTTTCCCATTTAAAGAAAATTCTCACAGGGTGGGCGTGGGGTGGTGGGGACTCATATTTGAAGAATGTACATAACTTGTCTGTTGAAACTATTACTCTTTGAATGCTAGGATTTGACTCTCCCCGTGTCACAAACTCATTCATTCATTCATTCATTCATTCAACAAAACATGCTGTGCTCCTACTCTAGGTCAACTATTGTGCTTAAATCTTGACACACAACTGTGAACAAGTCCTCAGTCCATCCGAGGACCTAACACAGTTACGAGAAAATACTGCTCTTTTAGCTTTTGGAAGCAGAGGGGAGATATTTGGCGGTGAGGATAGCAATCTGCTCCCTGAGGTTGGAGAGCCAGGGCGAGGCTGCCGGCTGGTCTGGACGACCACTCGGGAGACGTGTTTGCTTCCTTGTGCCCTTGGGAGGGTGCCCTTTACAAAAAGCTGTCCTGAAAGACAAAACTGTTCTATGCCTAACGTCAGCTGTGTCTCCTGTGCCCTCTGGGGAATTTGTTAGACTAATGTAAGATGGCTGCCGGGAAAAAGAGAGACACATGGAATTCTGGAGATGAAAATGACTCTGTGGGTTCACTTTTACTGAATGTTCTATCTGTTCAGACTTGATGCTGTTTTCCTCAACCTCTTTTCTTATTTTCAGTGGTAACCATGGTGAACCGAAATGCTTATCCTTAATAACAATGGTTTTGCGATGGATATCTTTAGTAATAATGATGATTCGATTGGGTTGGAAATTGGAAAGCAAGAGGCTTCTAGCTAAGTAAGAACCTGTAGAGAAAATTCTGGAACAAGAGCTTCCCAGAGGACAGAAATGGGACAAAGACTACACTAGTTGTGTATCCTGTGCTGTTTTAAGTTGGATTATATATGCTGTAGTGGGTTGAATGGCGTTGCTCTCCCAAAAAGAGATCTCTGGTTCTTAAGCTCTAGTATCTATAGATGTGATCTTATTTGAAAAAGGCGCCTTTGCAGATGTAGCTAAGTGGAGAATCCTGAGATGGGATCTTCCTGGATGACCCAAGAGAGCCCTAAATCCAATGACAGGAGTCCTTGTAAGAGACAGAAGAGAACACACTAGAGAAGAGAAGGCCACGTGGAGACCAGGGCAGTGATTGGAGAGCGCCTGGAGCCACTAGACCCTGGAGGAGGCCAGGATAAATTCTCCTCTAGAGGCTTCAGAGCGAGTAGGGCCAGCCCGACACCTTGGTGTTGGACTTCTGACCTTCAGAAGTGTGAGAGACTAAGTCTATTGTTTTAAGCCACCCCGGTTTGTGTTACCTTTTTTTTTTTTAACAGCTTCATACAGAAGCTAATTCACTTCACCTCCGAACCACCCTAGAATTAGGTACTGTTACTCTCATCATCCATCTTATAGATAGAGAACCCAAGACTCAAGGACACACATTCCTTGGCCTTGCACCTGGCCAGGGTGCTGCTGGGGCTAGAGCCCAGGCTGATTGGGTCCACAGTCCATGTGCATTGTCACTGCATTGGGGGTCCCCAAACAGACAACTTCCTGAGCTACTGACACCGAACATTTGCCCTCCGTAGGTCCAGCTTCGACGTCAACTATTTTTTTAAATGTTTATTTATTTTTGAGAGACAGAGAGAGACAACGTGAGCAGGGGAGGGGCAGAGAGAGAGGGAAACACAGAACATGAAGCAGGCTCCAGGCTCTGAGCCGTCAGCACAGAGCTCGACGCGGGGCTCGAACTCACGAGCTGTGAGATCGTGACCTGAGCTGAAGTCGGACGCTCAACCGACTGAGCCACCCAGGCGCCCCTTGACTTCAACTTTTTAGTGCTACATGCTGAAAACCTGGACAACTCAGAAAACAAGAAAACACCAGAAGTGTCCACTGTCCTACCTTCCAAAGGGGGCCACTGTGTCCATGTAATTTCCACGCACCCCTAAACTACACACCCATACATAACATGTTACTCGAAAGCGTTGTGGGTTAGCAGCCACCACGATTCCCAGATTTCCTAGTAAAATTTCTAAAACAACACATCTTTGCCAACGAAGGCCCCCGAAGCAGCTGCGAGAACAACAAGCCAAACCTACCGTCCCCAAATCACCATCACTGGATAAAAGAAAAGAAGCTGAACCCTATGAAAGCAAGCTTATTGTCTCCGAAGAAAGAACGGTGCTATAAATGAATTTTACTTAACTTTGTGCAAAACTCAAAATGTCGAGTGTTTCCCCCTCTCACGGTGCCGTGGACCCCTGGAAATGTCATTGTAGACGGATAGCAGGCTGTGGTGTAGACCAGTCAATGTGCGTTCAGAGCCTTAAGGCTTCTGAATGTCGAAAGGCAGCTTTGGTTCAGTGGGTCTGGTGGGCCCAGAGATTGGGCATTCCAGCAAGCTTCCTGTGATGCTGGTCTAGCGACCAGCCTTTGACCCCCGGATTGCAGGCCCCTGGACAGGGACGCATCTTTGCGTAGTCTGCTTTTTTTTTTTTTTCTTTCAGGAACCTACTGTGAACATTTTCACGTATCAAAATGCAATTCTACAAGGTGACCTAATGCCCGGTCCCCTGAATGTGTCTTGATTTAGTTAAGCAGTCTCTTATTGCTGATTGTGTTGTTTCTCTCTCTCTCCCTCTCTCTTCCTCTGGCTCTCTCCCTATTATAAATGGGGCAGTGATGAACATGCTCGTAGCTACCTAGCTGCGTTTCGCTCCCTGGCTCTTTAGGAAGTCAGGATTCTAGAATTGGAGCTGCCGGCTCAAAGGAAAAGTGCATTTGCCAAGTAGCTTTTCAAAGCAGTTAGCAAGTTTCCTTTTATCCTAACTCAGCCCTGAAGGTCAGAAATGAGAGCCAAATGGTTGTTGCCTGACCAACCAGCATCAGCCTAACTGACCCAGTCATGCAGAACAAAACAAAGCAAAATAAGAGAATCTCTAATCATTTTTTAGGCCTCTTTGCATCTGTCGCTTTTTTTTTTTATTTTTTTTCAACGTTTATTTATTTTTGGGACAGAGAGAGACAGAGCATGAACGGGGGAGGGGCAGAGAGAGAGGGAGACACAGAATCGGAAACAGGCTCCAGGCTCTGAGCCGTCAGCCCAGAGCCTGACGCGGGGCTCGAGCTCACGGACCTCGAGATCGTGACCTGGCTGAAGTCGGACGCTTAACCGACTGCGCCACCCAGGCGCCCCTGCATCTGTCGCTTTTAAGTCGGTCTAGGAAAAAGCAGAGGAAACAGTATCTGTAGCAATGAATGGGCTCAGGGGATGGAAGAGGTCTGCCATCAAGTTTAGTTTATGCCTTTGCTTCCTTAAAGCAAGGATCACCCGCTTTCCTCCTCAGGCAAACCTACGAAAGGTCTGCGAGAAGGATGGGATATCCTAATGCCCGTGCTCTTCACCTTCTCCGTCATCTCCCAGCTCCCACCCCGGAAAGAGCTTCTCTCAAATACCGTAGACAAGACAGAGGTCCGGAGCCTGCAGGCTGGCTGGGTGGCTCTCCAACTGGAATGTTCCATCAGGGAACAGGCCCGCGTTCTCTCTGGACACGTGACTCTGCCCAAGGCAGCACGATGACCCACAAACAGACCCGAGTTCCTTTCCCCCTGGTCTTCAATAGTGTCCGTGGACACCCTGTAGGAAGGGCTAATGTTACGTCCAAGTGAGCAGGCAATTGGCAACAGAAAGAAAAAAAATGAAATTCAGAGTACAAAGACTTACCATACGCCCTCGTCTTTGTTAAAAGCCACAGCAAAGGGCGCCTGCCTGGGTGGCTCAGTCGGTCGAGCGTCCAGCCCTTGATTTTGGCTCAGGTCACGAGCTCATGGTTTGTGAGTTCGAGCCCCGCATCGGGCTCTGTGCTGACAGGGCGGAGCCTGCTTGGAATTCTCTCTCTCTCTCTCTCTCTCTCTCTCTCCGCCCCTACCCCACTCATTTAAGCCCTCCCTCACTCTCGCACACACGCGCGCTCTCCCTCAAAATAAACTAAAAAAAGAGCAAGGGCAAAACATTCAGGGCCATCGCAATGACTCTCTCGTTTGCCCTGTCGTGAAGGAGGACGGCCCTTTTATTTCACGATTACCTTGGCATCGCTGTGCCCCAACTGCACACCCGTTTGTGACACACCGCGGGATTGTGCACACGGACGAAGCACGTCAGGTGGCCATATGGAAAGGCGAGTGTGTTTTTCGACGGTCCCGCAGCAGAAATGACAAATATATGACATACACGCTGCAACATTCCGCCCGCCCCCCCCCCACCCGCTTTCTCATGCGGGTGTGGGCTCTTGCCCACTGCTCGCTACACTCTTGCAAAAGCAATCCCAGATCCCGGGGCCTGGAGCTCAGGGCGGCGGGGCGTGTACCCCTCCAGGAGGCACCGATTGTATTGAACTCTCCGGGAGTATAACACACATCCCGCCCCTGAAAGCATACAATGTAGCGGCCTCACATTGTGCCTGGGACATGGGAGGCACAAAACGGAGACTGTCGAATGAACCCGGCTGTGACCTCCGAATCCTTCCCGACAGGGCACTTCAGACAGCCACTACGCTCCGGTTGGCTTTGGCAAGAGGAGCCTGTTTGCTATTCCTGCTTTAAGGAAACACCGCGAGAGGCTGCCAACACGGAACATATTTAATCATATGCATGTGTTGGGTACATGCATAATGTGTATGCAAATACAGTTTGCTTAGAACATGCAATTCTCTCCCCTTCCTCCCTCCCTAAATATACAATTTCATGAAAACCACACCTGTGACTGCTTATTGGAACGGGAAGGGGTCCAACTTATGTTCTCAAATTTATAACACTTGCCTGTGAATTTCTAAGCCGCGGATCCTGTACGACAACTACAGGGCCTGGCAGAAAGGTGCAAAATATTTATATTGGGGCCTAACGACGTTTTCATTGGCTGCCACAACCGGAGTGGGTGGTACCCGCGTTCGTGGACATTGCTCTTTTCTTTCTCCTTCCCGGGCCAGCTCCTTACCTGTGTCTCCGCAACGCCCAGTTCAACAGACCGAGGGGAGAGGGAGGCGCGATCCGTGCTGAAGTGGACTCGGAAAATGCCATTAGTTGTTGGCATCTCTGGGAAAATCGATGGAGGGAGGAGCCCAGGAAAGAAAGGTAGAATTGGTGCATTTCATTTCCATCTTCCAGGACCCAGCAGGGTTGCCTCGCGATGGGATAGGAGATATGCACTATTTTACTTGCCACGAATCATCGGAGAGGGAGGTTGGAATCCTGATGTAAAGACAATTTCACAGTAGGCAGCCTTTTAATCCCATTCCCCGTTGCCCCGTTCTGCAAACTAGCCTTTAGAAATGGTCAGCTCCTGATCTGTCGTGTGGGAAACTACCTTATTTTCCCATTCGTCCTTCCCTTTACACACCCCTCGGAAACCTTTGGGATTCGTGGAAAGGTTCCTAAACGACTTCGTTCCGTTCTTTTCCGAAGCTTATATTGAATTTACAATTTTGACCCTGCAATTGTCTATCCCTGAGCCTGTGGCCTCTTTTGCTAGAGAACAGAAGGTAAACTTCTTCTCTTGGCCAAAAAATAAACAGTAGCACGCAAGAGTGGAGCAGAAGGAAAACTTGGGGATAGATAAGCTATGGTTTGATGCGGTTAAGATTGTGGCATTGAGTTATTAAAGGAGACTCCACTGGATAAAAGGTGGCACCAGATTCTGTGGTGAGGTTGCCACTACCTTACGGGACATGCAAAACACTGTTCATTTATTACAGTTTTGGAGAATATCACAGGAAACAAATTCAAAGCCCTTTAAGTACTGTTGGAGTCAGCAGGATTTCTCCTAGTGAAAGACGGAGCGAAAGCAAGAGCTTCAAGTTCTCTTTCTTTTCTTTTCTTTTTTTATTTATTTTTTTTTTATTTTTTTTTTTTTTTAAATTTTTTTTTTCAACGTTTATTTATTTTTGGGACAGAGAGAGACAGAGCATGAACGGGGGAGGGGCAGAGAGAGAGGCAGACACAGAATCGGAAACAGGCTCCAGGCTCCGAGCCATCAGCCCAGAGCCTGACGCGGGGCTCGAACTCACGGACCGCGAGATCGTGACCTGGCTGAAGTCGGACGCTTAACCGACTGCGCCACCCAGGCGCCCCTCTTTTCTTTTTTTAAAGTGTATTTATTATTTGAGAGAGAGGGGGAGAGAGCAAGGAATGAGCAGAGAGACAGGGAGACAGAGAAGCCCAAGCAGGTTCTGCACTGTCAGCACAGAGCCAGAAGTGGGACTCGATCTCAGAGACCGTGAGATCACGACTTGAGCCAAAACCAAGAGTCGGATGCTTAACCGACTGAGCCACCCAGGTGCCCCAAGAGTTTCAAGTTTTCCGTCCATCCAGACAAGCTTTGGCAGCAACTGATAATATGAGGTAAATCAATCAAAGTGGGGAAAAAGCTAATGACCCGTTTGGGAACAAAAATAGCTCCTTAACGAAAGAAACGGAAGTAAGAAATTTATAGAATATTGGCTAAGGTGCCCTTTGGAAATTCTAAATTTTCCGAGCCCATGTGACAGACAATTGGTCTGCGTGGGGCTCTTGCTTTGCTAAAGGGTAGCAGTGAAGCTGAGAGCATCACAGTAAACCAGGTGCAGAACGAAGATTCCAGCTGCTACAAGGAACACGAAGAAGCAAGCCATTTCACCCATGCAGAGGACCAGGAAACTGTCTTCAAGGTCGGGGGTGGGGGGGATGGGGGTGTGACAGGCAACAGAGCGTGGCTTTCCCATCACATTCTTCCCAAGACTTTGTCACCAACCACTTGAGGATTTGAGAGCCGTGGCAAGTGGCACAGACTGTCTGAGAATCGAGTTTTCTCTCTCTTGTCCGCCCTCAACGCCCAGCATCCAGAAAGCTCTCGCTCCCGGATCGTATTGAATATTGGAAAGAGCACAGGTTCTGGTCAGCACAGCCCAGGCTGCCTCCTTTATAAGAGAGTCCCTGGGTCCATTACTTAAGTTTGCAAAACTTCCATTTTTTTTTTAATAAAATGAAGCTAAAATACCTACTTCATAGGGGTGTTTTGAGGACTGAACGACACAAATAGAATGCCTCCTGCCGTCTCTCAATGCATGGTGATGATGTTTATTATTGTATATTAAGTGAATGATTAAAAATAATTAATAATCATCATCACAAATCTGTACTGTGGTCTAGGCACTGTCCTAAGGGTTTAAGAGGCAGGTACGATTATTACCCTCATCTGATAAATGAAGGAATGGAGATTCTGAGACAAAGAGGAAAGGAGAGGGGCCATACCAGGGACTGTGGCTGAAAAGAAAAATGACATATTCTGTGTTTGCCAGAGGAGCCCCGGAAAAGCCTTCACAGACCCCGGGACTGTGCAGAGTGAGAATCCAATGAGCTGCCTGAAGCTGGTGCTAACCAAGAATTTATGGAAGATTTTATTGCTATTTCCAACTGAGAACTTTTCTTCAATCATTTATGGAAAACATAAAAGCCAGTGGGAATCAAATAGGATAAAACAAGGTCGGAACCAGTCTTCCAGATGCTGCGCACAGCTGTTTTTTGCTTAAGCAGTGGGAGCAAGAAAGGAGGCCATTCGTTTACTATTTGGGTCAGAGACAGCGCTGCAAAATCGCTCCTACATAATTCATCTCGTCCCAAATAGAACGCGAGGTCAAATTTCAGACCCTCAACCTTTTTGTCAGTCTTCTTCTTCTTCTTTTTTTTTTTCACCTCGTGGGACGGGTATGAAAAATAGTAAGGATTCTATTCCATAAAGGAAAAAAAAAAAATCTCTCTCTGGGGTAGTGGATATCACAATTCCAGAAACAACATGGAATGCACCGAGCCCTTCCTTCTGTGCCAAAATGTGGAAGGTTCTTTCCTCTGACTGCATTTCAAAGAGTCACTGAAGTCTTAGCCCTGGGAACAAAGAGAAAACTGGGAACGATCCTGATCTCAGTATTCATAACTCCTGTGTAGGCTGGAAGTTTTTCTCTTTAATAACTTGATGGCCAGCC
Organism: Lynx rufus; assembly: GCF_022079265.1. NCBI lineage: Eukaryota > Metazoa > Chordata > Mammalia > Carnivora > Felidae > Lynx > Lynx rufus. The sequence goes on from NW_025814878.1 coordinate 131,799,355, forward strand.
TTTGAACTCAGGATGAATGCCCCTTTCACCCACGGGGCTCTGGAGGGTTAGGAGAAGTTCTAGCCAGCCAGATGGCTCTTCCCGCCTCTTGATCTGCAGATAGAAGTCTCTCCGGGGACTCAGTACAGAGAAGGCATCTGTCCATCCCACCCTGGATCTCTCTGAGTCCAGAAGAGGATGACTCTGCCAGCAACGGAACTTTTTCATGCCGTCTGCGAACCATGTGTAGCTACAGACAGGACCACACGCGGGGGTTGCTATCAGATTGGCACAAGCACGCGTTTGGTGTTCTCGTCGGCTGGTCTGAAGTCAAATCCCATTCCTCCTACTGGGAATACACCCCGGAATGGCCCTGAGAAGGAGCTGGGCCTGCCGGTGGTGGTGTGGGATGGGAAGCGGTGGCCGGCATTGTCTCCCAGTAGGAAGCTGTGTGGGCCGATCCCAGGCACCCTGTCCCCTTGAGGGCAGGGGGGAAAGCCTGGGTCTGTGCTCTCATCATCACGCCCAGCGGGATTGAAGAGAGGCCAGCGAGACACAAGAATGATTATTTAAAGGATGCAAGCTCTTGCTTTTCAAGTAGGCGAGAGGAAAAGGATGGAATTCAAAATGCTCTTGATGGGGTCTGCGCCTGGGAAGAGATTAGGGCCCGACGCCGAGCAGAAAGAAAGAAGGCGTTTAGTCTTGGCCTTGTTCTTTCTGGGAATTCTCGTGAGCTACCGCCAAAGAGACTCTGAAGTCGAAAAGGCAAGAGCGGGAGAAGTCTGAGGCCCCGTGAATGAGTCATTTGGTTAGCAGAGTGGTTCTCAAACTTCGGCATGCGTCGGAACCAGGCGCGGGGCAGGAGGGTTCCAAGCAAGCGCATTCTCCCAGGACCTTTTGGGGGTGCAGCGCAAAAGCTCCGGGAGGGGCTTGGGAATGTGCAGACCACCCGTGGAGACTAGAGTACGTGGGATGGCTGAGAAGACAAGGGTGTCGGATCAAGGATCCCAGAAAAATTCCCCGTGGACCCAGCAGCTGCCACGGTGGCTGGTCCGCGCCTCGCAAGTGCGGGTCGCCAGGCTCACCAGGGTGCGGACAGTCCCCGGAGGACGCGAGGGTGGGGTGGAGTGCCTGGAAGGCTGGGGTGTGGAATGCAGGAGAAAGCTGTTCCGGGCTCCCCGCTCCACCAGCGTGCAGATCATTTAATGGTTTGCGAACGATCGAACGCCCTCCCCAGCCCCCAACAGGGTTCCCAGGGGAACTCTGTCTCCATTCCCATTGCAGATGCGCTGTGCTGTCCCAGGGCTGATAGGCAGGGAGCCCGCTGGCTTGGGCCTGGGGCCAGAACCTCGCGGAAGGGACAGCGACGAAGAACCAAAGGTAGTTATTACTTAGGGTCCCAACAGCAGCGAAGGCCCCGCGTGATTCTTTTCCGTGGGCTGCCTTTTGCCTGAAGAGCTCATCCCTTCAGTATCTCATTTGCCTTAGAATAGTCTTTTTTTTTTTCCTCTACGCATTTTTCTTCCAAAGTCAGTTATAGGTAAAAAAAGGACGATAGTGGGAAATATATTGATTTTTAGCCAAGAGGTGGCCATGCTCAACTTTTCCTTTTGGAAGTAATGTTTTTTCTTTTTCTACTTAAATATTTCAAGCCATTGTTATATTGAACTGACATCGGCTTCTTTATTCAGGTAAAAGTAGCTACATAAAGGTACACTTAGGAGCTCCTAACAGCATACATTTAAGTGCTGGAATAAAATAGAAGTTAAAGTGGAATTCTTGATTTTTTTTTTTCCTACCACGAAGAGAGTTCAGAAATACTATCAAAGTTAAAAAAAAAAAAAAAGCCCAACGTATTACCTCCAGGAGAAAATGAAATACTGTAATAAGTGCTGTAATACACTAGATTATGCTTATGATTTTATTTAACACTTTAATCTTTACACACAAACACAAAACTGCCTGCGCGAAAGCTGGTGTCTTAAAAAGAATGAAGGTGAATATTATAATAAGTGCCCTTAAAACATCTCTGCTCATCGCGCCGAATCTTTTTCCAGTGTCTCATTTAGCATGTGCTAACATCAAGCGGGGGTTTTTAAGTCACATCGCAGCTCCCAACTGCTGTGCTTAAATTACTTCTGGAAGCACGGAGCCCTCTGTTGCTGCTTCAGATTTCGCTGTGGGCTGGCGAGAAAGTGGGGAGAAGTCATTTGCATCAAAAAACGCTAGCTGTCTATTCCCATTAGGAAAAACACTTGGTGTTTTAGTGCAAATTATTTTAAAAGGGCAGATAACTTATGGATGCAGAAGGGGTAATCCACAAAGATGTATGCAATTTTGTTCAGTTGGATGTCCTCAGGGCGAAAACATCAAGGATAACAAGTGTACTAAATACAAACAGACACAATCATAAAATATGACACCCATGATTAAAATACCCCTTTCAAGGGTCCTCTGCACTTAGGAGAGAACCTGCCTTGTTAATATCAAGGCCCATCATTTCCTAGATTCAGTGGCGGGTTAAGACAACGATATCTTCTCTTCCTTGACTGTCTTCTTAGAAGGTTACAAAATTCTGGGGCTTTAATCAGACCAGCCAGAAATCACAGAGCTGAGGAGATTCCTGTAAGGGTTAGGAGCTCCGGCTTTGGAGCCGGACAGATCGGGTTTTGAATCCTAGGTCTGCTATTTAAATGCTCTCTATCTTCTTTGACGTCTAGGGGACTTCATCTACAAATGGGAAATTGTGTGGTTGAGTGGCTCAAAAACACACCACCACCAGCCACCCAGGGGTAAAGCGCTTAACGTATGTAGTGTCTGGGCGGGGGGTGGGGGGTGGGGGGGGTGGAAATGTGTGCGTGTGTGTTTTCCTTCCCTTAAAACCTGATTACAGAAAAGATTTGAGAGTGGAAAATCGCTAGTATATCATAGGAAGAGACTTTTATGGTTTCAGAAAAAAAAAAACCCAAACAACCCAAGGTATTGGTAATTTAAACAGTAAGAGGAAACCAGAATCTCGCAAGAGAGCCGTCGAAGTTTGTGGATGGCACTGATGTAATAATTGTCCATTGCCAGGGCTTAGGTACCTGTCCTTCATTGATCTGAGAACAACAGTTAACAGCTACTGCGCACTGACCTGGTGCCAGCTCCCATTCTCGGTGCTTTAAATGCACTGTTTAAATGCACCGTTTCATTAATCCTTGCAACATCGCCGTGAGTAGGGCCACAGCTCAGGAAGAGAGAAATTAAGTGACTTGTCCAAGGTCACACAGCTAGGCAGTAGTGGAACCAGAATTTAGATTCAGGCAATTATTACAGAGTCTTCCCCCTCAGCCACTAGGCTTTGTTTGTTTGTTTATTATTACTTTTTAAATGTATATTTATTTTTAAGAGAGAGAGAGAGAGAGAGAGAGTGGGGGAAGGGCAGAGAGAGAGGGAGACACAGAATCTGAAGCAGGCTCCAGGCTCTGAGGCATCAGCACAGAGCCCGACGCGGGGCTTGAACTCACGAACTGTGAGATCATGACCTGAGCCAAAGTCGGACCCTTGACCGACTGAGCCACCCAGGCTCCCCGTGTTTATTTATTTTTAAATTCCTCACAACATCATACATAGTACTTTGTGCCTGGTGAGTACTGAATATTTATTCAATGATTGTTATTTTTTTTAAGTTTATTTATTTATTTATTTATTTTTGGAGAGAGAGAGAGAGAGAGAGAGAGAGAGAGAATGATTGAGGGAGGGGTAGAGAGAGAGAGGGAGAGAGAGAGAGAGAGAATCCCAAGCAGGCTCCATGCTCTGCCCTGAGCCTGACTTGGGACTCGATCTCACAACTGTGAGATCATGACCAGAGCCGAAATCAAGGGTAGGACGCTTAACCGACTGAGCCCCCCCCAGGTGCCCCAATTCAATGATTACTTAAAGGATGCAAACCCTTGCTTTTAAAGGGGGAAAGAATGAAAGGGTTGACTTGTTCCTATTGGATTTCGGGAACAGAAAGTCCAGGAAACTGCCTAGTCAGAAGATAGATGGCATCTTACCAAAGACCATGGGCTAACACTCTCTATGCAGCCCTGTGGGCAGTGAGCAAGTGACTGCGTGCTGGGCTTAATTCTTCAGTTCAGACCCAGAAATATATTAGCAGCGAATGCAGGCTGATAAAGAATCGCCCTCGACACAGTCCCTACAGAATGACCTAGAAGGTTAGGATCTGTGTAATTGCTAAAACCCTGTGACGTTATCATGGTCTTTTGGAAAGACCACAGGGACGGGGTCCGACTAGACCTAAATCAGATACTTGACTTCCCCCCCCTTGACGGCTCCGTGAACTTGGGTACATTATTTAGCCTCTCTGAGCCTTGGTTTGCCAATATAAAAAGAGGGGTAACAAGGATTATACCTGCTCCCCGCTTTCTCAATGAGATACGATGTACGAGGCAGCTGTGTTAATGATAAAACACTGAAGGAAAATGCATTCTGAAGGCTCTCCGAGCTACTCTAACAGAAAAACCCCGTATCTCTGTGGTGTAATGCAATCGATTTTTTTTTCTCCCCTAAATGGGTCTTCCTAACCCTCAGGTAACTCCATTCTGTGTGGAAACTTGGAGACCCAGGCTCCATCCCGTGGCTTCTCAGTCTCCCCAGGTCGGCTGTGGGAGGGGAAACGATGTGGAGGGACTCCTGGGGGGAAGTTCTTAGGGACCAGGAAGTGGCTTATTTGGCGGCTACCCCTGGGCGCAAAGGATGCTGGGAAATGTAGTCTAGCAGTGTGTCCAGGGACCAAGGGACATGGTTTTGGTGATCAGCTGGCAATCTTTTCACAGGGTTGCTGTGGAATCAAATGGGTTACAGCCCAGGAGAGAGAGGGCTCTGTTAATCATAAAACACGATAGAAAGATTACAAAGGCTGATTGCCTCTGTGGCTGTGTAAGCCCAGAAAAACTCCAGTTGATGGCAATTTCAAAGCTCTCATTGATTTTTTTTTTTTTTTTTTAAATACCGATACCAAGAATAATTTGCTAAGGCACGTGGTACATGGTGACAGCCCCAACCGGGTGAGCAACTTCATGGCGATTCAGGGTGGGGAGGTAGTATGGGCAGTAATAGGCAGATCAAAAGTGATTGTCCTAGAGGCCGTTGAATCTTGTGAAAAGCTCACAGGTCTCAGAGAAAAATGGCCCCCGACCACTGTGCACCAGACTCATCAGCTAAAGAGATTGAGAGAGAAATTTGGAAAGAAAAGCATGGCAAAGGTCAACCAAGGATATGGTTGATTTTGTTCTTGCAAAAGAGCCATCGCCTTGTCTATGAATGCTGTAACAACACTTTCTGAGCATAAGTGAATTTGTCATTCTTCCATGTACAATCGATACGGATTTCTGAGTGCGGAAAGATTTCATTTATTTTTCATTATCACATGATTTGTTTGTTTGTTTAGGACATTTCTAAGGAAGTGAGTGGGCATGGAGTATCCAATTTTTCCAGGAAAGAGTTGAAAAATGGCACATACTCATTTTGTTTGCATCACTGAATATTGTTCTCTTGTCTTTTCCGTCACTAAATATTTTCGATTTTCTTTTTAACGTGTTATTTTTGTCTTAAGGTAAACCCAGAAGTATTCGATGGATCCAGAGTGGTAACAGATTTTTAGTACATTAATTAATACATCGAATACAATTTTTAAAAAATTTTTTTAACGTTTATTTATTTTTGAGACAGAGAGAGAGCATGAACGGGGGAGGGTCAGAGAGAGAGGGAGACACAGAATCCGAAACAGGCTCCAGGCTCTGAGCAGTCAGCACAGAGCCCGACGCGGGGCTCGAACTCACGGACCGCGAGATCGTGACCTGAGCCGAAGTCAGCCGCCTAACCGACTGAGCCACCCAGGCGCCCCACATCGAATACATTTTATTTATTTATTTATTTATTTATTTATTTATTTATTTTTATTTTTTTTTCAACATTTATTTATTTTTGGGACAGAGAGAGACAGAGCATGAACGGGGGAGGGGCAGAGAGAGAGGGAGACACAGAATCGGAAACAGGCTCCAGGCTCTGAGCCGTCAGCACAGAGCCCGATGCGGGGCTCGAACTCACGGACCGCGAGATCGTGACCTGGCTGAAGTCCGACGCTTAACCGACTGCGCCACCCAGGCGCCCCTACATTTTAGATATATTCTTTGGTAGATTCAAATGACATGTGTATATTATAGAGAACGTTCTAAACTATCTTGTCGTTCTGCTTTGCTGCTTTATTTTTCTTCTCAGCCTAGTACATATTTATGTGTTTATTGCCAGTTTGTACCCACTAGAATATAAGCTCCTCGAGGGCAGGGGCTTTGGATGTCTTTGTTCCCTGTATGCCTGGTCCCTGGAAGGGTGTCTGGTACCAGTAGGTGCTCAGTAATATTGGCTACCTACATGCGTACATAAAAATTAGGTCTCGGACATTCTGGATCAAATGACCTTCTACTGTATATTTTTTCCCTCTTAACATAAGGAATTTTCATGATCAAAAAAAAAAGGCATGTTTTGGAGAATCTACAGCAAGATACAGATCATCTTAGGTAGGGAGAGGAAAACGGAATCTTATAACTATCGAAGTTTGTGGATGGCACTGATCTGTAACAATGGTTCCTGCTCAACGTTTACGCCCATCTGTTGCATTTATCTGAGAACAACGGTTAACAGCGATTGAGCGCGTACTTGGCGCCGGTTGGCATTCTAAGCGCTTTCTATGAGGGGTTTCATTCATCCTCGCGACCTCTTCAGGAACATAGTGTCTGAGACACACAAGCTGGCCCTGTGCAGCCACCTCCATGGAGGTCAGTAGGAGTGACGCTCACAGTGTCTCCTCCACCTGGCATAGATATCTCACCCGCGACTTGGTCTCTGGTTTCTCTCCCCAGACTCGGCCAGTTGAAGAGCCAGGCTGTCTTTTCACCGAGCTTTGATAGAACAAGGTGTGGGAAACACGCGGGCTAAATGTCCACAGGAACAAGTAGGCTCGTTGGCTTCTAAGGAGTAAATACTTTCACGGGAAAAGGGCGCCGTGATATTTGGTGGGGAGTCAGGAGAGTTGGGAGAAAAATTTAAGGAAACGTCAGTGCTTCATAGTTAAAGTTTTGCTCTTGCTATCATAAGCCAATAAATAAATAGACAAATGCCCTGATAAACCATAAAATAAATTTTTTAATGTTTATTTACTTATTTTTGAGACCGAGGGAGAGAGCTAGAGTGCAGGGGAGGGGCAGAGAAACAGGGAGAGAGAGAATCCCAAGCAGGCTCTGCACTGTCAGGGTAGAGCCCAGTGTGGGGGTTGATCTCACAAACCATGAGATCATGACCTGAGCCGAAATCAAGAGTCAGATGCTTAACCAATTGAACCCCCCAGGAGCCCCCCCCAAATAAAATTTCTAAAAAAATTGCCATTTTAAAAAAGATGTACTAACAATTCCTGAGATAGAACTGCCTCTGGAAATACCTATTTGAGGTAAGTGAGACTCTGTGGCAATGGACAAAAAACAAAGATTAAGGTAATGAGTTTACGGTTTTGAGGGGAAGTGATGAATGAAGAAGAAAAAGAAAGAAATCCCGAGGAGAGTGAGGGCCAGGAAGACCCCATGGTAGTTGTGGTTGCTGGACTTCAAGATGGCGCCCAACAATCTCTGCTTTCCGGTATTCCCATCTGGTATTCACACACTGTAACCATCTCCCATGCTGTACCAGAGTTGGCTTGTGTGACTAAATCGAATATGGCAGGAGTGATGCTACGTCACTTTCAAAGATTAGTCTTTAAAAGACTGTGGCTTCTCTCTTAGACTTTGGCTCTCTCCCTCTCTCTCCCTCCCTGCCTCTGTCTGTCATCATTCACCCTTGGGATAGCCAGTTAACACGCTGTGAGCAGCTATGGAGAAGCCCGTGTGTCAGGGGACTGAAGACCCCAGCCAACGGGTCAATAAAGAACCGAGTCCTGCTTACAGCTGCCTGAGCAAGTTTGAAGACAGATCTGTCAGCCCCAGGCAAGTCTCGAGATGGCCTGCAGCCCCGGCTGACATCTGACTGCAACCTCATGAGAGACCCAGAGCCACGGCCTCCAGCTAAGCTGCGCCTAGATTCCTCAGGTAATAAATATTTGCTCGTTTACGTTGCTATGTTTGGGGGTCATTTGTTATGCAGCAATAGCTAACTAATACAGTAGTAGGCCACCGTTACGCACAGTGATGCCAGCTGTTTGAAGGACAGTTCTTAGAGGAAAAATGGACTCTGACCCACTGCTGTCTCCAGACCCTGGGACGCAGTTTTGCACTTGGACCACAAAGAGAATAAGAGAGGGAGACTGGAGCACTCTGAAGAATCTGGGACTCGGAGTTTCCCTCCGGGAGGATTTAGATGGGCCTGAGCTGAGGTGGGGATGGTCTGCTCTGAGACACAACCACCCATAAATCTGGCTCAAATCAACAACGTGTCACAGCGTCAGGTGGCATTTCAGTTAGGAGTGCCTGCCTATGCAAAGTCGCTTCAGCACGACAGGGACTGACGAGTCCCGAGATAGGTGGGCTTCACTTGGGTTGGACCCAGTGGCTCAACAGTGTCCCCTGGTCGGTTCCCTCGTGCTTCTCTGCCGTCCTCAGGGTCAGCATCACCCCGGCCCGGATGCTGTCATGATCACAAGCCGCATAAGGAGACTGTGTGCTTCCGTGTTTGTGTCCAGCCGGCGGAGAGAACTTTTCTCTCCTAACCATCCGACAGAAGTCATATGCTCCATGTTGGCCCGATGAGATGAGGTCATTGTCCAATTCCGAACCTGAGTCCTCCGGCCTGGCTGGCTTGCCTCTCCTTATCCGGCGGGGCAGGTGGCTGGGATTGTGTAGGTGGGTCAGGACTGGGGCTGGGGGCGGCCGATAATGGAGCAGAGGTGGAGTGCAGGCTGGGACCGGGATCCAGAAGAAGAGGTCCGCCGGCTTGCCCAAGGCCAAGTGGTGGGTGCGGATTAGAACTAGGTTTTGACCCAGAGACTGGCTGGCTTGTCCCTGCTTGTTTGCCCTTGTCTCATGAGCGACACCCAACATGTTCAGGAATCAAAATGTACCGATCGCCTCCCACGTGCCTGGCACTGTGCTTTTTATGTGTGCACGCACTCATTTTTCACAACGGTCCTTGGAGATGGGAGTTGTTATTCCCACTTCTCTAATGAGGAAACCGGACTTCAGAGCGTGTGACCTTCCCAGGGAAACTGGCAAACTCCAGGGGAGCTCTGTCTGCCCAGGCGGTTGAGCAGCGTTCTCTCTGTAGCCCTGTGGGACCCTCCCCTGTTTCAAGGACACGCACAGACACACACACAGACACACGCACAGATTTACACAGACATACACACACAGGCACACACACAGACACACATAGACACACACACACACACACACACACACACACACACACACACACTGCTCTCCCTCTCAGGCTCAGGCACCAGCCTCCAGTTGCTGGGCTCACTCCCATCTCGGGTGTCTGACCGCGGTTGTCCTCTCCCAGTTGGAGAGAACATAGCCTTGCAGCCTGTCCCCTGCTCTCCTGTTCCAGAAACGAGTACTTTTCCTTCTGAACGTTTTCCAAGCACTTCGCTGTTAGCAATAATGAGGCCCATTCTAGAACATTCCTGTCTCACGGAGATGGCGTAGAGAAAACCAGCACTTCAGGAGAACATCCTAGCTTAGTAAGCCTCCTACTTTTTCCCTGTAGGGGAGGCTGGCCTCCCACGGGACTGGGTTCGAAGAAGGTGAGGCAGGGCTTGGACGCTGTGGAGGGCCGTTGCCCTGGTGGCCCGGGGTTCCATGATGTCGGTGGACAGTGTCCTCCCCTCTGTCCTTCTCACCCTGTGTCACTATCAGGATCTTTCCAGGCTCCCACCAGCTCCAGGATTAAGTGAGGCGAGCTCTGGCTGACAGGAAGAAGACCCCAGAGGAGCGGCGATCGCAATCATGAGATAAGACAGGAAGCCCACTGCTGGGCTGGAAGGGGGGTGTCTCAAGAACTAGCCTGGGGCACACACAGGTGGCTCAGTTGGTTGAGCATCTGACTTTGGCTCAGGCCGTGATCTCACTGTTTGTGAGTCTGAGCCCTGCGTTGGGCTCTGTGCTGATGGCTCAGAGTCTGGAGCTTGCTTCGGATTCTGTGTCTCCCTCTCTCTCTGCCCCTCCACTGCCCACGCTCTCTCTCTCTCTCTCTCTGAAGTAAATAAACATTAAAAAAAAAAGGATGAGTCCGATGTTCCCTTCATTTATATGTATCTATAAAGGCTGCTCAGATGTACAGAACATTCTCCCCCAGGGCCTCTATGTCCATGTACCAAATTGTCACACACCAACCGTTAACGTTTTGACACAGGTGTAAACCACACCTTGTCCCCCACCCGGCTGTGGCCCCAGTTTCATGGGACTTCTCAGCCGTTTGGCCTCTCTTGGCCTATGGGGCGAGAGGAGACCGCAGACCCTCGAATCGGAACTTGCTGTCGTGTTCGCTTCCCCAGCTTAAGCAAGTCACTTTCTCTCCCAGAGCCTCAGTTTCCACAGTTGTACAACTGCTGTTTGTTTGTTTTTTTATTTGTGTGATACTGCTGCCTCGCCTGGTCGTGTTGAAGATTAAAGAAGTCAGTGACGTGTGTAAGGGCACGGAGAGTATGAATTCCTGACTCCCTTGCAGTGTCGTTATCACAAACATGCAGAGCAACACTGACGTCACCAGCAGTCCCAGGAAGAGAGAAACAGCTAGAAGCAATTCTGAAATTCTTCGTGAACACAAAGGTTCTGGTCGCTTTTGGGCAATCCCTCTTTCCCTCTGCATTTCAACTGAGTTCTCAGATTTGCAAACTAGACCCCAGTACAGAAAGCCCACAGTTTCTGGTATTGTTCAGGGTGGTGGAAACAAAAGGGATAGTCTAGACACCTTGACTTCAGCAGTCAAATGGGGAGAACAGGTTCTCTCTCTTGGGTGTTCGCGTCAGGGGCAAGTCCTGGAAGATGAAAGAGCGTCATCACCAGGGTGGAACAGCGACAGAGAGGGAAAGATGAGGCCCTGCTGGTGGGGGGCAGGAAGCAACTCTAGCATTAATGTAAATCCTTTCTGTCCCAGGTCCCAGGAACCCAGGGAAGGAGCCCCATGAACGTTAACTGGGGGGAGAAATGAGAACAAGCATTACACGTGAAGCCTGTATGTGCAGACCCACTGGAATTCTCCTTCCCTCTTCCTGAAGGTTCCTCTCCCCCTGGAGGGCTCCTATGTTCCCTCTGGAACTGTGAACAGTTTCTTGGGTGAGGCTTTTTGGTTGTGGTTGTTTCTACTGCTGTCTTGCAACTCAACACAGGCATTTCCAAAAGCTGGGTCTCTGATCACCAGAGGTGTGGTTCTATTGAACCCCTCATTCTTCCTGCATTTTTTTTAAATTTTTTTTTCAATGTTTTTTTTTTTTGAGACAGAGAGAGACAGAGCATGAACGGGGGAGGGGCAGAGAGAGAGGGAGACACAGAATCGGAAGCAGGCTCCAGGCTCTGAGCCATCAGCCCAGAGCCCGACGCGGGGCTCGAACTCACGGACCGCGAGATCGTGAGATCCCGCAAGATCGCCAGATCGTGACCTGAGCTGAAGTCGGACGCTTAACCGACTGCGCCACCCAGGCGCCCCTCTTCCTGCATTTTTAAAAAAACAATCTTTTCTCTTGATGGAAATGTTCCTGGTCTAATGAGTAGGCAATAAATGGTCTACTCGATGTCGCACCCCAAAGAATCCTGCTACATCAATCTTCGGTACACGCTATGGGATGAAACCAGGACCTTCTCCTTCTTCCTGGAATGTTCCCAAGGAATTTCCTGGGAATTGGGCAGCAGCCTTTCTCCGTGTCTCTTCTTTTTTTTTTTTTTTTAATTTTTTTTTTCAACATTTATTTATTTTTGGGACAGAGAGAGACAGAGCATGAACGGGGGAGGGGCAGAGAGAGAGGGAGACACAGAATCGGAAACAGGCTCCAGGCTCCGAGCCATCAGCCCAGAGCCCGACGCGGGGCTCAAACTCATGGACCGCGAGATTGTGACCTGGCTGAAGTTGGACGCTTAACCGACTGCGCCACCCAGGCGCCCCTCTCCTTGTCTCTTCTTTATTTACTTCCTTCCAGGGCCCCTGGCTCAGTGTCCAGTCCCCGGCGTCCCCTTTCTGATCCCTTCCTGGAGATCAGTGGTTCTCACGCAGGAGGGCATCTCTGCTTTTGTTCAAGAGGGTTGGACAAAGACAGACTTTTAGAGCTGGAAGGGATCTTAGAAAGCTATTATCTAAGAAGGCTTCCTTACTTTACGCAGAGCAATTTGTCTGTAGGTTCACATCCAGTTAGGGCCAGAGCGAGAGTCAATGCTCAGCCTCCTGGTGTCTAAGTCAGAGTTCTTTCCACTGGGTGATTCACTCATTCCCCAAGAGGGATTCCCCAAATGGGAAGTATTACCTCCAGGGAGCTGAGAGGGGGTTCACATAATATAGATGTGGTCAGCAACATGTGGGGCAGCTTTTAAGCAGCTAAAAACAGACGGGGAAGGAAGTACCTCATTATCTGCAAAATTGAATTTATTGGAGGAAGTATAATTTATATCCCCAACACAGATTCAGGATTAATCTAATATAAACAAGTAATGGAGAATTAACTCTTCCTCTGTTATTCTTGAGAATATGCATAACTGCTTCCTCTTTCTTGATAACGGATGAGATCCCTTTGTAATTGTTTCCAGCAGCCCCACTGTTTCCAGACAAAATGTGCAGTTTCTTGAGGTTGACATTCCGCAACTGGTTATTTTCTGCTTAATCCTTCAGTACGTGTTAATAATTTGTGTACTTAAAAAAATTATACTTATGTCCCACGTACTTTTTTTTCTGGTCTGGGGATAACTGGATTAACCCAAGAGGTCATAAGGGATGGTAGCCTTGGTGGACCCCAGGGGACATGCAGCTTTTCAAGAGTAGGGACCGTATGCAACCCATCTCTACATTAGCATTGCCCCTCCCTATACAAATTGCTATTTTTTTATGTTAAACAGCATGCAAACCGGGGCGCCTGGGTGGCGCAGTCGGTTAAGCGTCCGACTTCAGCCAGGTCACGATCTCGCGGTCCGGGAGTTCGAGCCCCGCATCGGGCTCTGGGCTGATGGCTCAGAGCCTGGAGCCTGCTTCCGATTCTGTGTCTCCCTCTCTCTCTGCCCCTCCCCCGTTCATGCTCTGTCTCTCTCTGTCCCAAAAATAAATAAACGTTGAAAAAAAAAAATTAAAAAAAAAAAAAAAACAGCATGCAAACCAAAACACTCCCCCACGAAGATTCCATGTGCATCGTTAGGGTCGTGCCATTTCACGGTCTCTCAGTGTTTGGTCATTGGGCGTCGTGTTGATTGCACACTTCCCTGGAGATCGGGAAGCCAGGCTTCGTCTAAAGGGTGTGTGAGGGGAAGTGACAGGAAGGTCTCGGTCAGGCACCCATGTCCCTCCAGCCAGGTCTTTTCCGGGCAGCGGTTGCCTTCTGGATTCTGAGTGCTCAGGCATGGTCACTGACCAAAAGTCTAGTGTCCTTCCCAGTCCTCACGGGGGCGGGCATGCCGTCTCCTGAAGTGCCTCCCTCTCCCCCAGGCAGATGTTTCTGCCCTCTCTTGTGCGTCATGACCACTTCTGGGCGATGAGATCGGACAGCAGTAACCGATGTTAAGGGCGATCTCTCTCGGCGGCTCCGGGGAAGTTGAGCGAGAGTCTGGTAGAAGTGAAAACACTAGGTTGCTCTCCTTTCTGGATAAACTCTAAGGCAGTTCGGTGATGTGAAGGTGTTACGGGCCACTCGGCAGTGGGGGGAAAACCAGATTCAAATGCCAGATTTGTCAGTACTGTGTGCCCTTGGACAGATTCCGAAACCTCTCTGAGCCCAGTTTCCTCATCTGAAAAACGGGGGAAATAATAATACATACGTCATAGGGCGGTTACAAAGAATAAGTGAAAAAGAATGAAAAGTGCCTCAGTAAACATGAACTACTGTGATAGTTCAGGTGTTGTGATATAAAATATGACCCAATTCAGCCTCCCTTATTTTTTGGATAAACAAAGACGTGCCTCTTATGTTCTGATGGCCACACAGCTGTGGATAACGATCGTCGAGAATCCCTCTTTGGCTTCTTGAAACTCAGTTCAATGCTTTTTTCCATTGTACTTTGAGTCAATGCTGCAATGTGCCTTCCCCAAATCTTGAAAAAAAAAAAAATCACATGAGAAGAGAATGCATGTTTTGAAATATTTCTGGCATAATCTTCTTTTATTTGCTGCCTACAGCTCTGGACGGCAGGCTTTATAACATCAGATTACACGCGAGTATGTGCTCAATAAATAATTGTTGACGGTTGATGGTTGGATAAAAGTTAGCATTAAATACGACCGATGGTTTCTCCCCAAACGGACACAGTTAAGGATACCAAGACTTAAAGCCCGACATTTGTATTTATTTTTACCCTAAATATTTTGCTGTTCCAAGAAAAACAAGATTAGGCAAAAATTTTCGTAAGCCAGTGTAGTGAGAGTCAAACTGTACCAACTTGTTTGTGAGATTAACCTACAAGCTCTGCCTACAGATAGGGTCATGGGGTTAAAGGTCACAAAGAAGCCAGATCGTGTGCACTTTGTTGGGTGCCATATTGTTTACGGCTTGGAATAGCACCCCCTCCGCTCCTGCTCTAAAGCACAACTTCTTGCCAGTTACTCAGTCCAAAGTTTACTTCCGATTCCACCCTTAACAGACAAGTGCTGGGCCCATCAAGTTTTATTACAGTCAATACATCTCCCTTCCAGAAGCAACTGGTCACAGCCATTTCCAACACAAAGCTGCTTGGGCCACCCTTTCTTCTTTTTATAGTCTGTTTCCAGACACTCGGTGACCCATAAAGTTAACTTACGACCAAGTCACAGCCATGACCAGAGCTGTTTTCTGGGTCTACCCCTAAAGTCCCCTGGCTTCCCGGGCGGGGCCCTGTTGCCTTTTCCCAGGACGTGCGTGGTTGGAGGCAATGAATCATGCTGTTTGTCCCTGGTGGGGTCATTCCTTTGGGTCCAATCCCAGGTCCTGGGTCCTTAACCCAGACAGTTTCCTTTAAACGTTCCCCAAACTCTGGGATTTTCTGGTCTGCCCTCACAAATGCCACACTGCATTTAATGCCTGGAGGAACTCTTATTAATGGAGACGTGGCTCCTGCTTGGTGAGTTAACCTCAAGGCGTGCCATGGGCTCCGACCACCCGTGCAAACACAACAATGGTTCAGTTGGTATTTCCAGCTTGACGTCCTGGTGGTGTCATTGACAACCTAATTTGCCTTCGTCCCCTCGTCCCTTCTTCTCTAAATGGGATGAGTGTATGTATATTGAAGAGCGTGTGATGGTATGACTTGGCATGTGGGCATCTTGGAATTTGAGTTATTTAGTTTAAAGCAACTCATGGAGGTACGGGGTCCAGAAGTTGATCCTGTACAATCCCGTGATTACTAAGTCGCTCAGCCTCATAATTTTACAGCTCTCGGTAGGTTAGTAAGGTTCCTTGATTTGATCAAGGTTGTAAAGCTAGTTAAAGGCAGGGCTAGGGTTAGAATTTAGGTCTTCTCATGCCCCAGCCCCATCTGGTGTTTTTCTCAGAACGCATTACTGTGTCCCATCAAAATATAATGTTGCTTTGGGACAGAAAGACTGGCTTCACAGATAGGGAGAGAAGAATGACACACAGTTTGATTTTGTGAAGCTGGTGTCTGTCTCCTACAACATATTAATAAACGGAGGCAGAAGATAGGGGCTAAATCGCCTCCTAGAAACACCCAGAGAGCATTTTGGTTATCATATTTTGATTTACAGTGTTTTAGAACTGGAAGGTATTTTATTTGTCTATTTTTTTTTTATTGTAAGTTTATTTACTTTGAGAGAGAGAGAGAAAGAGCACAAGCGGGGGAGGAGCAGAGGAGGAGAGACAGAATCCCATGGAGGCTCCTTGTCCTCAGCGCACAGCCCGATGTGCGGCTCGAACTTACAAATGGTGAGATCATGATCTGTGCCACATCAAGAGTCAGATGCTTAACCGACTGCGCCACCCAGGCGCCCCAGAACTGGGGGGTACTTTGAAATAATCATCTAGCACGGTGAGTTTCACACCGTGTCCAGTGGAACCCGCCGTGCCTCGAGGGCCTTCTGTGGGATACAGGAAGAAACACGCACGACCCAGGGGCGCGAGGGCAAGCCTATCTTCACCTGTTTTACCAAACGTGGGGATTTCATGTTAGATTGTACTGTAAAGAGGGACTCCACTTCTAAAGACAGTTTGCAAACCTTAAATGTAGGTCAAACCCCTTACTTTACAGATAAGAAAACTGAGGCCTTGGATCTTTCCCCGCCATGGTTGCTGTGGAGCGCGAATCAACCTTATACTGGGGAGGAGGGAACCGAGATTCAGTTCCTGAGAGGTTTGTCGAAAGCGACGACTTTCATCGGGTAGCAAAGCCGGGGCTAGAACCATACGGTTTTTTAGTCCCAGCCCGTGACTTTTCCCATCACGTCACGTTATTTAATAATATTAAACATGTGGGTGACCTGAACTGCTCCATGATCAAAGGAGTCCCCAAAAGAACCAACGACCGAAAGGCAGGAGGTCGAGGGAGCAGAATAAGAGAAGCGACAATCAACTGGTGTGGGGTGGGAGACATACTCTCGGACCATGGAAACGTGTGGCCCCGTCTCATTTCCTGTCTTCATGAGTCCGTTGCATCGTGCAAGTTCCCTGCTGCAATGTTGATGTGCCCAGAACCTAAACAAAGAAAGGCCCGGCTCTCGGAGCTGCACAGATATTTGTCGCGTTCTCATACCGTCTTCAGACCCCTTTCCTGGTCAAGCACTCGAGTATGATATGCTTCCGAATCAATTACTGTATCAGATTTGCATAAACAGGACCATCAACTACAGCCGATTCATTTCCACACCAAGTGCGCAGGGCCTGTTTATTGAGTGAATCAATGAACTCGGCTGGCAAGGGTGCAATAAAAGAAGAAAATATGACTCAGAGCGGATCACCTTCTCGACGCTGCCCTGGCAAATCCCCAGGGTGTTTGGGCACCAGGCAAGGTTCCCAGTGGCAGCTGGCACCACTGATCTCTGTTCCTGACAGAGGGAAGTGCATCCTGTCCATAAGCTGCTGGGCAGATGTTCAATTGCCCTCTGGGGTAGCCTGACCCTGAATGAGCTTAAATAGAAACACATAAAACTTGGAATCAGAAGGTTCTTATTATATCGTACCCAAAGTGGTCAGCATTTGTAGTAGGTTATCAGAGAGTGCTGCACAGCATCTTTCCCTAGGGAATTTTAAGAACAGGATGGCTAGATCATGTAGGTTTTGCGATATTTTATCTTTATAATAACACGACAGTATTACAGTTTTTGGTCTCTCAAAGCGCCTTGAGGCAGGGCAATGGGTGAGGTGCCCTTCTAAGGCCATATGGTCCTTGGATTCGTTTCAGAGGAAAACATGAACTCCCAAACAACAAAAAGGAGTAAGAGAGCTTCCAGGAGAACATTATAAGGCAATGAACGAGAGAGAAAAAGAGAACGATGCGCTATTAGCGGGATGAGACGTGGGCCTGACCACGAACCCCGAAGTCTGAGCCACTGCTGGAAACCACGTCTGCCTCTGATGGTCCTGCCTTTGTCCGCGTCCTGGGATGGACCTCTGGCACTTTGTGTCGTGGTCTTCTCTGCGCGCAGGGGTGGGCTGGTTGATGTCAACATGGTGGGATTACCGTAAAAGTCATTAGATGCACTTTTGGATGTGGTTTTTCCATTTACAGTAATTAAAACCAACCACTAAGCTGCCTTTTTCCTTTGACCCAATTCCTGCCTTTGCTCTGCCTTGGCGTCTCGGGGCTAAGACTTGGGGCCTGCGAAGAGCCACGGACGGTGCCTGTTTTCTCTACCTGCTGCAGGCAGGGCGACGCTGCCAACACGGACAGGCCACTGCCAGGAACTTCATTACTCTTTTTGTTTTAATCCTCTCATGTGGATCCAAGTGGCAGTTTCAGTCCCCAGGCTTTGGCACGGCAACAAGTGGCTGGTGCCGGGCGGGGACGGGGAGAGGGGGCACCGGACCCGGGCCCAGGATAGGGTCCCCGCCTGCTGTCCCTCTGCTGCCCACCCCGCCGCCGCCCACTGTCCCCCGGGGTCACCGCTTTGGAGCGTGCCACTGGGAAAGTCCTATTTCAAAGCACTCTGCTATTTTTAATCTCTTGCTCGCCCCCTCCGCGGCCGGAGGCTCCCGGCCCAAGAGGCGCACCCAAGCGCGGGTCCTCGGCCGACCCGCGCGGCCACGGACGCCGGGACGCGGCCCCTCACCGCCCGGCCTCTCAGGCGGGCGGCGAGCGCACGCACGGGCCTGCCTCGCGCTCCCATTGGCTGCTGCCTGTTGCTAACCCACGTGACCGGCGCCGGCGCGCCCCGCCCCCGAGCCCCGCCCCCCGCGGGCTCCCGCTCGGCCGCGCGTTCCTGCGGGCGGCGCGGGCCGCGCGGGGCAGCCTGCGCTCGGCCGCCCGGCCCGCGGACTGCGCCCTCAGCGCGGCGCCCGAGCGGCCGGCGGCGCCCACAAGGTGGCAGTGCCGCGCTGCTTGTGCCCTGGCCGCGTCCGCGCGAACCGTCGGTGCCCGTGCAGCCCTCCCGCAAAAGTTTTCATGAATGCAAACGCACCGGGTTTCCTGGGGGCTCTCCCGGGGCCGGCTGGTCCGCAGCCCTCCGGTTTCGGGTGGCCTGGGGGTGGGCGGGGGGGGAGACCTGATCTGCGAGGCCCGTCTTCTTTGTCCCCAACTCTGGGAACCGCGAGCTGGGGCCTGTAATTGCCGCAGGGCTGCTGATGTTCTTTGGAGTGTTTCGTTTTTCTGCTGTAGGGCCCTTAACGCTGAGAATTGATTCTTGCGGAGACATACAGAGCCCCCGACAATTATTCTTTGTTCCTCTTCTTGAGAGCCTCCCCCACCCGAGGAGCAATCTGCAGCCTCCCTTTCCGTGGGCGAAAGACCTACAACACCAGCATTTCGGAGGGTGCTTGCCCGCGCCCAGTCCAGGGATCCTGACCTGCTTTGGAAGAGGGCGACACGGGGAGCCTCCCGCTCTGCAGCTGTCCCCGGATGCCCTTAATTTCGCTCTACACGGAGAGATAAGCTCCTGCGACCTCGTTTGACCCCGCCGCAGGCACCAGGCGTCCTCATTTAGTGTGCGAGCGAGGGTCGACTTTTGTCTGTGCTCCCTGGAAATTTTGTTCTTCCTTCCCTCCCGTCCTCGGGCTGTGGCTGGTCTTACCTCCCCCACTGCAGTCTAAACAGCCACCCCACCCACCCCCTCCACCCCCAGAGGGGCACATGTTTGCTCCTCTCCTTTTTCACTTTAAACGAGGGGTTCTGAGGGCTCTCTGGGTCCGTAGAGCCCGGGAAAGAGGCAGGTCTGAGAACGGAAGGGCAAGACAGCAGTCCCTGGGCCTGAAGTCACCTGTAGGCAGAAAAAGGAAGAGCAAACACGCCTTCGTTTTTCACCGTCTGTGCCGTGGAGCCCAAATTCCATTCCCGGGCAGTCAAGCCCTTCCTGTTGGGCAAGCCAAGATGCCCTCTGGGTAGTTTCCCACCGTGCAGCCAGCATGCGTCAACCTAGCGTTGAGCCACTGGTGACAGGACGCTGAGGGGGACTCTGTTCACACGTCCCGGAGCTTCTGCCGAGACTCAGACACGCGGCAGGATGTGCCCGGTGATGCCGCTCACGTCCTCCGGCGAGGCTGGGGCCACTCTATGGGATTGCTGGGGGAACAGGAGGCCGAGGACCCAGGAGAGGCCAGCGGTGAAGAGGCGTTTAAGAAAGGGGTGCACCTGTTGTGTTTTCTACCTAGGTTCAGATGAATGAGGAGGGCCTCGGAGAACTACCTGGGGGGCATTACAGATGTCTTCTGGAGTTTGGGGGGGGGGTTGCGGGGCACAGGGACCCATACGACGTCAGAGGAGAGAGCGCCGTTTGGTGAGAACAGGCATTTGGAACAGCGTCTGCCTCCAAGAGCTGGCAAGGCAAACACGCGCTAATGAGTCTTCCTGTTGAAAAGGACCTACTTCCCCAGGTGGGGGTGGGGGCAAGGCGAACAGCACCAAGCAGAGGGGGGCAGCTGGCAGAGGCCATCGGTGGAAGGAAGCCTCCAACAATGGGGGACAACTCACCGCAGAGCCCCGGAAGAGAGAGAACCGGCACTTTCACACCCGCCCCCGGCCCCTGCTCACAGTTGAGGTCTCCTTGAAGAGCTTGGTTCCTTGGGCCCCGGGAGACCTGATCCACCAGCCAGCGACTGGAGAAGGTAGAGGATCCGAGAAGGAACAGGCAACGATCGTGTTTCCCTCCTAACCACACGTTCCCAAACCCAAGCCAGCCTCCATCCAGTTGGAGGAGAGAAGCACTAATTTCAGTGCGATGGTCGAGTTTTTGCTCTTGGTGGGACTGAGCTATTTAACCCCTAAAAAAACGAGGCGATTCGTGAATGCCCAAGGTTGGCCAGGTAAGCTGGTTGATGAGATTTCACTCGGTCGTGGGCAGTAATAATGCGGACACCAACGAATATTTACGTCGTATTTAGTGTTTTCTAGGTATTAAGTCATTTCATCCTAACAAGAGCCTTGAGGGATAAATGGTCTTATTATTCCCATTTCACCGATAAGGAGGCTGAGGCCCAGAGAGGATAAGTAAATAGCGCAAGGTCCACAGCTAGCCAATGGCCAAAGTAGACTTCAGAGTCTAAGTGCTTTCCCATCTCGGACCTTTCCCGACTCCAGGGCCCAACTCTGTTCCCGTCTAGAACCCTCCGTGCCAGCTGAAGGAGCCTTTCCTGCTCTGGCCTGTTTTCAGGGGTGTGGCCATGGTTGCTGAGTGGCCATCGCCCTGAACAGTGGGCACGTCTTCTGAGGGATTGCCGTCAGAACCCATGGCATGCCTGTTAAATACCAGGAGCTGGCAAGTGCTCCTTCTGAAGGTGGATATGATGGTTGTAACCATCCCGAAGTCATCTGGAGTCCGGTGTAAAAGCCAGTGATCAAGCTGAGAGAGACTATTTTTTAGTAAAAGGAAACAGGATATACTCGCTGAATGAGGCTGGTTTTCTTCTGTGGTTTAAAAGCTGGATCTAAATGTAATTCCCCGAAGGAAAATTCTCCCAGAAGGTGAGTCATGGCAGCCCTACTGGAAAGCATGTATTCCAACGCGATACAGGCAGCAAATGTATCCATTTGGAAACATACATTCCTTTTAAATATATATACGTATATTTTTAAATCATGCTCATCACTTTCTACTCGTTCCATTTGCATGTTTTCTGTACGACTGGATCATAAAACCTGAGGAAAGAGGTTATATTTTACGTCTTTATATGTACCTACCCTTTCACAGCAAGTACGTCCCTTGGTGACGGGCACAGAGTAAGTGCAAAAGAAGCGTGTCAGTTTCTAGTTGAGTGGGGGTAAGAGGGGAGTCCAGGCCGTGCAGACGAGCTGGGAGCCAGGGTGAAGAAGAGGCACAGTGGCTGAAAACGTGCGAAATACTTGTCCTACTTGCAAAGAGCGTCTCATGGGGTGGAGTGTATTTAGTGGAATCACGGGGGATGTAATTAGAAAGGGATGTTTTATGGGCAGATGAGACCTTTACCTTCTAGGTCAGTGGCTGTTAATTTTTTTTTTTTTTTTGGTCATTAGAGATCTCCCCCTGTTCCCCACTCTAAAGGCCCCCCAAGCAGAAACACAGTATATAGAACAGATAAAGGTAAGAGGTCTCTGGCTAAAGTTTGGAGGAGGGGGCTGGGGCCGTCTCCCTTGGTGTGGTCCTTTGGGGCACAAAGCTACCTCTGAGGAATCATCCCACAGCTCGTGCAAAGCAGTGGAAACACTAGTGTAGACGCAAGGGGGCCCCTGGGCAGCGTGTCCCTCTCGCAGCTCTACATAAATGTAGTTCCTAGGTTCCTGATGCTTCCAGATCTGCTCCTCACGACATCAAACCTCTCCTCTTCCCAGGGACGATTGTGGGGCCCCGCCTCCGGAGGATTCCCTGCTCACTAGCCATTCCCCTTTCTTTCTTGCTAACGGAACCAAGGTGAATCTGGGCAGCCGTGTACTCAGTGCCAGTGATGAATCGTGATTGGTCTAAGGCAGGGATTGGCCAAATCCAGCTGCCAACTCTTTTAGTAAATGAACTTTTATCGGAACAGAGACACTCGGTTATTTACCTCTTGTCTGTGGCCACTTTCATGCTACGACAGCAGAGTTGAGTGGTCGTGGCAGACCGTATGGCTTGCAAAGACTGGATTATTTACCGTCTGGCCTTTTACAGAAAAAAATTTGCAGGCAACTGTGGCAACCCAATTCTCCTTTGCCAGGATTAGGGACAGACATATTGCAACCACTTTTGACCAAGGACATGCACAGTGTGTTGGAAGCATCTGAAAAAAGATTTTCATTCCTGAGAAGAGAGAGGAACATGAACAGGGAGGTGTTTTGTCGTCTTCTTCCCTTTTGTTCCATCACGCGAAGATGTGATGTCTGGAGCTGTGGCAGCCATGTTGTAACCATGAGAAATAAGGGATGAGCCTGATTTCTTGATGGTGACACCACACCACCCAGTCTACCTCAGGACCATCTGGTTTCAGGCTTCCTGTTAAGCAAACAATAAAAATCCCCATGGTTTAAGCAGCTCCTTGTTGGGCTTTTGTTACTTGCCAGTAAATGCAGAATAGCTAGAGCCTAAGAACAAAAGGCAGAATGTTTTTGGGGCGTGGTGCGATGGGGTGGAATACTGCAAATCTAGTGTGTGCTAATAGTGACAGCTAACAATTACTGAAACCTCGGGGCATGCCAGTTGCTATAGAAAGTCCTTTACATTCGTTTTCTCATTATTGCAAAACCCTACGGAGACACTTCTGTTATTACGTGCCTTTACAGATAACGAAAGGGAGCTTTAGCGAAGTTTCTTGATTTGCTCAATGTCACACAGTTAGGTGGCCGAGTTCAGACTGGAACCCAGGTCGCTTGATTTCAAAAACCAAGCTGTTAACCATGAATTTGCACTGTCATTTCTTTTTTTTTTTTTTTAATTTTATTTTAGGTTTATTTATTTATTTTTTGGAAGAGGGTGCCGAGAGAAGGGGACAGAGGATCTGAAGCAGCCTCCGTGCCGACAGCAGAGAGCCCCGCTTGGGGTGGAACCCGTGAACTGCGCGACCGTGACCTGAGCCGAAGGTCGACGCTCAACGGACTGAGCCACCCAGGTGCCTCTACGCTGCCATTTCTTTTTTTATTTTTTTTATTTAAAAAAAAAATTTTTTTTTCAACGTTTATTTATTTTTGCGACAGAGAGAGACAGAGCATGAACGGGGGAGGGGCAGAGAGAGAGGGAGACACAGAATCGGAAACAGGCTCCAGGCTCCGAGCCATCAGCCCAGAGCCTGACGCGAGGCTCGAACTCCCGGACCGCGAGATCGTGACCTGGCTGAAGTCGGACGCTTAACCGACTGCGCCACCCAGGCGCCCCTCTACGCTGCCATTTCTGCCCACAGACCTGAGTTCATGTGCCATGTTGGCCGCTTTGCGGGCAAGTTACTTAACTTTCTTGAGCCTCAGTTTCTCTATAATAACGCGAAGGTAAGGCCTTCCTCAAAGTGATCACCTTCCTGCTTCAGTGCCTGAGACATGGTGTTTGACTGTTTTTGTGTATGTGCTTGGTTCTTTAGGGGTGGTTCTTTAGGTTCTTGGTTCTTTAGGGGTTCTTTAGGGGTGGGCGGATGGCAGGAAGTGAGCTGTGGGGGTAACCGAGAAGCAGCAAGTAGACTCAGGTAAGCAGAGAAAGACATACCAGTTCCAGAAAAGCTACAGGAGGCTGGCCTCCCGTCCGGAATGGGGTTCAGTGAGGAGAGTGTGCAACGTGGAGAAAGCCGGGACACTCACCCCCCCATGGCTGCACCCAGTGACCCTGTGGTTGGTTAGCTGTGGCCTGAGAGCACTTTCTAGTCTGTCGTCCTGTCTCAAGGGACTTTGAAAAATTGTAAGGAACTAACCAAAATGTTCGTATGACTCCCCTTTGTGTAAAACAGAGCCCCTGTGCGGGAGGGAGTGATCTTTGCAGTGCGGGTCGCAGGGGCCGATGGCCGCGGGGATGTTGGCATTTTCCTTAGTGCGCTGAGGCCATTGGTCCACGAAGGGTGGACACCTGAAGACGCAAGGGAGAGATCAGAGATTACCTTTGCGGTTATGGGCGCTCTTGGAGTGATTTCCTCTCCGAGCGTGACCGTGCGGTTTTTAATGGCAGAGGATAATCAAGACCGGTTCGCTCCAAGACCTTATGGAAAATATATGAAATTCAGTGTCTAAAGACCAGATTTAATTGTTAGGACTATTTTTGAAACAGACCAAAGGAGAGCAAGAGAACGACCCCAATGGCTTGTTATGTAACATCCAGATGTTTGGCATTAAATGGGCCAGATGAGGGAGTGACTTTTTCGCTGTTCATCTGCTCGCTTTGGCCTCGCTATAGACACCGTGCAAGAGAGGGTTATATAAGAATCTCGCCCGAGTGGCCTCGTCCTTGCTCTCAACCTGCCCTTCAGGAGACCTGTGAGTGTTCAGCTGCATTTTTAAGCTCAGCCGCGGCAGATTTTTAATGAACACATTCCTTAGACCCAGCATGGGCTCGAGAAGCTTCTGGAAATCATTTAATGATGGCTCCAGGTGGACAAAGCAGTGGGTGAAAGAGATTTTTGCCTCTCATCCAGATGTCTTTAGGCTCCAGGTAGCCGTGGAGTTGTTTCATTATAAATACACTAATCGAACGTAATATTAAAATACGCTCGTGGGCTTTTAAAAAAGTGACAGCCGCCCTTCAGAGTGACAGATAGATGTCCACGTTTCGGCTTGCTTTGTTCGTCAGCAAAGGGCACTAAGCCCTGTTCTGCTAAAATACGAAAACCAAGACCTGATTAGCGCGGGGGTTTGTTGAAAAAGCATTTTCACTGCACACTAATCTCTACATATCCTGTGGGGAAATCCTTTCAATCCCGTACCTGATAAATAAATCTGGCACGTGAATAAACACTCTGTAAGTCTCTCACTGATATATAATTCCACCTGTTATGTGAGTTCTGCTGGCCTCTGAGCCTTGCCAGCATTGTGTACCAGGCTGATCTGGAACAAAGCCTGCCCAGGAAGAGAATTGTGTGCCGCGACCCTGCCCGGCACCGAGCACTTGACTCCAACCTTTCATAGGAATCAAGGGGGTGTTTAGGGCGAATGTTGACGTCCTGGATTATGGTTGTTATTATTTGGTGCTTTTGTTGTGTTTGAATACTCCACGAGGCATTGTATAATACTGCAGATCAGAAATACCGTGCTCGGTTTCCTCCTGGCTTTCCACTTAGGACAAGGGTAGGGGTCCTGAAGCGGCCACAAAAATCCTTTTGAAAAGTTAGAATTGAGTCTCCGTGCAAACACTCTCTCCTGTATGGCCCATGCCGTCTCCCCAGCCACCCACGAGAGTCTTGGAATGCTGTTCCCCTACGGTTTGTGCGTAAATACATTAGAGTGATTTTCCTGTAGGTTCCTGAGGGCACGGGCGATGCCTTTTCATCTTAGGGAAGAGCGGTGCCTGGCGCGTTCGTTATTAATGAACTATTTGTTAGTCATTAATTAATGCTGAATGAATGGACTTCAGTTCTTTGTGAGTTTGTGTGTATATGTGAGTGAGACATTGCCAGGAGACGATTGCACGAAGAGTACTTCCTGGGTGCTCACCCACCCGTGTGGACGGACACACGCACACATTGAGAGTTCATTTATAAACCCTAGAGGACTCAGGTTTGTACCATCAGTCACCCGTGAGTGATGATGAGACAAGTTTCCAGATGCTACTAGTAGGAGAATCAGACCGACCGACGTCTCAGCAGCAAAAGAACTTCTATCCATTTTCTCTTGTTGCGCAACAGATTACCCCCACACGTAATGACTTAATGCAACCAACATCGATTATCTCACAGTTGCTGAGGGTCAGGAATCCGGGCATGGCTTAGCTGGGTGGTCTGGCTCAGCATCGGTCACGAGGCCGCAGGGAGGATGTCAACAGGGGCTGTATTCACTGGAAGGTTTGACTGGGACTGGAAAGTCGGCTTTCAAGATGGCGCCCTCGTGTGGCTGGTAGAGGCCCCAGTTCCTGCCTCCATGGGTCTCCCCATGGGCTGCTTGAGTGTGCTCACAATATGGCCACTCGTTTTCCCCAGAGTGAGTGATCCAAGAGAAAGAACGAGGAGGACCCCGCTGCACCCTTTGCGATTTGGTCTCTAAACTTGTGCACTGTCACTTTTGTTTTTTTAAATTTTTTTTCAACGTTTATTTATTTATTTGGGACAGAGAGAGACAGAGCATGAACGGGGGAGGGGCAGAGAGAGAGGGAGACACAGAATCGGAAACAGGCTCCAGGCTCTGAGCCGTCAGCCCAGAGCCCGACGCGGGGCTCGAACTCACGGACCGCGAGATCGTGACCTGAGCTGAAGTCGGACACTTAACCGACTGCACCACCCAGGCGCCCCTGTCCTACAAATTTATTAAATTCTCACAACTATCCTATGGGCTAGGTGTTCTTATCATCATTCTTATTTTACAGATGGGGATCCCAGGGGCAGGGGCGTAATTTGCCCCAAGTCACCTAGCCAGTAAATGGTATCACTGGGATTTGAACCGGGTGGTCCGGCTTCAGACTCTGGGTTCTTATTTTCTCCACTGTCTGAGACTGCCTCCTCCTTTAGATGGACTGAGTCTCTTCATCCAAGATGCTAAAGTTGTCTATACGTATGTTATATACATATATAAAGTCAGACCATGTTGAAAATACTCTGCCAAGTAGGAAGCGATTGATGGCTGGTATTTCCTACCACTCTGCCACTGAGCACCAGTGTAGACATCCCCACAGCCACACCTCATTCTGGGTTCTGGACACCATTCTGTTTTCTGCACTTTCAGGCCTGGAAATCGTAACAGCTCCTCATTCGTGGTGGGCAGAACAAGGACACCCGCCCCCCTTAAAGCTGTCCATACGAATCCCCGGAACCAGTGAATATGGCAAAGGGACTTTGCAGATATAATTAAGTGAAGGATCTTGAGATGGGGGAGATCATCCTGGATTATTCAGATGTACCCAATATGCAAAAGTTCTTAAGGGTGAGGGTCCAAGCAGGACAGCGATTGGCTTTGAGGATGAAGGAAGGGGCCAGGAGCCAAGGAAAATGGGCACATCCTCTGACAGCCGGAAAGGGGAAAGGAAAACAGATTCTCCCCTAGAAGTTCCAGAAGGAGTGCCGCCCTGCTGATGTCTTGATTTTAACTCAGTGAGAACCGTTTCAGACCCCGGACCTCCAGAACTCTCAGATAATACGTTTTTCTTGTGTTAAGCCGAAAAGAAGAATTCTGCAATGATGATGGAGATTCACTCTGCTGTTTTTTACATGATGCAGTGACAAAGAAACTGAGGAACCATCCATCCAATAAGCTGCCATCTTATTAGAGATGATACAATTGTATCAGTTTCGCACTCCTTTCATTCCAGGCTGTGGGATACAAACCCTGCCTTCAAGAGACGCAGAGACTCCTTGGCAAGCAGAGACGTGCACACGGGATGCGAGCAACACATCTTTGTTTTGGGGCAACTGTGTGCCATGCTGATGACGAGCCCCGGCAAGGCACGGAGCCGGGTGCGATCATCGAGGATGGCTGGAACCGCTGAAGGTCTTCTGGAACGCCGCTGTCTCCCTCTGACTGCATCTCAACGGCCAGTAGGAAGCCAGAAAAATAACCTTGCCGATAGACAGGCTGTCCCCAGGCACACTGCCTCCCAGAAGGTAAGAGGCAGTTCTCGACTTTTCTCGTCCGTCCGCCTTTCGTTGATTGAGGACAGCCTCCGCTGAGGTCCATCGTCTCTGCTGTCCCCGTGCGTCTGTTTTACGCCCCCACCCTCTCCTCAGGGCCTGTGCCACCCTGCCAGTGCCTAGAACGGTCCAGGGGTGCGGACGGGCGCCCTCGGCTCTGTGTTGCCTCCTCTCGGCCCCACTCCCCTGCACTCGGCCTGGGCTCGGCACTCTTCAATGTGAGCGTCCACAGGGCACCGGAGCTCTGTCTTTCCAGTTGCACTGCCTCCCCAGCCTAGCCCTCACCCGCTCACTGGGTGAAGAGGGGAGAGTAGGGTGGCGAGGACAGACAACAAAGCCACTCCCCTGCCCCCAGACAGGCGTCAGGGTCTGATGGGCTCCGCGAAAAGACCCAGCTGCGAGTTTGTGAGCGGGGTTTAGGAGCATTCGAGAAAGCACGCCTGGGTATTCTGGTACAGGAGCCCTCAGAGTTACTGCCGGGCCTCAGAAATAATTAATATACTTACCCGTCAGAATCACATGCCCGGGTACGCACGTACGTCCCAGGGTGCGCAGCCCGACTATTTGTCACATTTTTTCCAGGAGGCTGCCCGGAGCCCCACGCCTGCTGTGAGTTTTGCAGCTGATGGCACAGGTGCCTGACCACGTTAGTGTCGCTCCTGCGCCTGGCTGTCACCTTGCAGTCCCCCCAAAGAAATACGTGTCTGTTTTTCCCAATATTTAGAGCTACATCGTGCTCCCGGCTAGGCGGATATGAAGTAGAAACGATTTCAACCCTGGTGGTGGAGGATGTAGAGACTAAGCCACGAGCGCGAGAGTCTTTCCCGAAGTCTCTCCAGAGCGGCTGGTTCTCGCGGCGTTCCTCTCCGGTCCGTCGTGACATTTCTTCGGTTCCTCGGCACCGATGTGGAGAAGAGTGCCTCAATGCCACTGTGGCATCCAGAATTTCTATCCCTGTTGTAAGTGGGAAGGAGGATATTCACATATTCACACATACTATAAATATGCTGGGTCCTTACTGAAATATTTTTTAATTTAGAGTGGAATTCAGTGTAAGAACTTTCCTTCTTGGACTCCAGCCAGTGAGTTTTAGGGGATTACCCAAAGGATTGCATTCTAAGACCGGACCACGTACCGATCGGGCAGGGGCTCAAGTAACGTAATGGGGCTACGGTGTTACCAGGAAATGAGAAGAAGGTTTGGGGACGTTGTCCAGGTCGATACCCCAGTGGGAGGGACGGCCTGCGAGGTCGAATTGGGTTCGTTAGGTAAAAGGGCTACTGCTTCTAGTCTTATTTTAGTGGTGAATTTTCTGCTCCCCTGCTTTCTGATTGTTGACGTGGCTTCCACAGAGAGGCGACGTGAACTTCTGCCTAAGAGCCTGGGTCCTGGGGTCGGAGGAGTGGGGTTGGGAGCCCACCCCCACTCTCTCCTGGCTGTGAGACCCCTGCCCAAGTGACTTAACATCTCTGAGTCTTGGTTTTATGATCCAGAGAATGATAATATTAACAGCGATGACCACCACCATCGTATCTGTCTCGTAGACTTATTTATTTTACTTTATTTTATTTTACTATTTTATTTTATTTTATTTTATTTTATATTTTATTTTATTAATTTAATTTATATTAATTTAACTTAATTTAATTTAATTTAATTTAATTTAATTTAATTTAATTTTTAAGTTTATTTATTTTGAGAGAGAGAGAGTGTGAGTGGCAGGCAGGCGGAGAAAGAGGGAGACGGAATCCAAGCAGGCTCCACGCTGATGGCACAGAGCCGGACGGGGGGCTCCGTCCCACAAACCGTGAGGCCACGACCTGAGCTGAGATCACGAGTCGGACGCTTGGCCGACTGAGCCACCCAGGCGCCCCTCAAAGGCTTATTTTAGAAATTCCGTCACACAATGCCCGTGAAACGGTTGGCATCTGGCAAATCATAAGCAGCCACAATTCTATCTGTTGTTACTAGTAAGAGTGGTAGCAATGTTACGTTTTTGTAACGAATCAGAAGATGCACTGAACACAAAATAGAGACGCCACTGATGATGGCCACATTTTAAAAAGGAGGAGGAGACATCCTGGGCTTTGGGTAATGCTCAGGAATGGAGTATTGGCTTTGCCCCTTATAGGCGTTACCCCTGTGTTTGGCTCTCTAGAGGTTTCTTGCCTGCTACAAGAGGAAGAAGTCTCTGTCCTCCTTTGGCTTGCACACGTGTGTGTGTGTGTGTGTGTGCGCGCGTGTGCGTGTGTGTGTGTGTCTTGGTTCATGAGGTACGCCACTGCAAGGTGTAGAGAGAGGCACTATGGCTGTGAATAAAAATGTCATGGAAAAAAAGAGATTTCTCTTCAGCCCTTTCAAATGGACCACAGCCCACCGAGGGGCCTTTTCTTCCCTCGAAAGCCAGCTAAAGGCATTGGGGCTGATCATTTTTCAGCACGCTTTTTTTCTTCTTCTGTTTGGATTGTTCTAAGCAGGGTCCCCAGGCATCTGGAAAATTAAACGAGAGAAATAAAATAATTCCTCCTTTTCTCCCTCGGAGTGAGGACCTACAGAAATAAAGGGAACCGAGATACTTACAATAGGATCCCTGTGGGTTTTAGGGAACAAAGAGTGACAACAATCATGTATGGCTTGAAATAGCTACACTTCGGGGTAGGCCTATTATGCAAGAGAAATTATACCGGTGGTGTTCTCAGCCACGTGGAGGAAGACACGAGCTCGGCTCGCCATCATAAAAAGATTTGCCGTCTGACTGCAGATCTCTTACTTCGGGTGTAGAGACAGTGCTTTGCCAGCAAGGTGGAAGGCGACTGAATTGGGACAGGGAACTTGGGGAACAAAGAGGGGTGTTAATGATAGTAACTGGAGCTCACACCTCTGATTCATGAGGTTTCCGGTGTCACCGGTCAGGCCTCTTCAAAGAGTGGGCCCAGCCGTGATTGGCAGGCAGGGTTCGGGGACTAGCTGAGCAAAGCGGGGAGGGATTCTCCTGACTCTCTTCTGTGCTTTACTGTCTGTCCCGCGAGCTGACAGGCATGTGAGCAACTCAGAGCACGACGCTCCTGGCACCCCGTCTCAGGGGACCCCCCCCCCAAGCTGTTCAGGCAGGGTCTCTTGCATGGTGGAAAATGAAGCAGGTGAAGAATCAAGAATGTTCGAGAAAGAAGAAACCGCCAATTGTGGTTTCTAACATAGGACAGGTTTTTTTTTTTTTAATTTTTTTTTTCAACGTTTTTATTTATTTTTGGGACAGAGAGAGACAGAGCATGAACGGGGGAGGGGCAGAGAGAGAGGGAGACACAGAATCGGAAACAGGCTCCAGGCTCCGAGCCATCAGCCCAGAGCCTGACGCGGGGCTCGAACTCACGGACCGCGAGATCGCGACCTGGCTGAAGTCGGACGCTTAACCGACTGCGCCACCCAGGCGCCCCAAGGACAGGTTTTTCATGTGTTTGGGAAACTGGGAGGAGACCAGAGTGAATGGGGAAGAGCCATCCAAGGCCCCTCCTCACAGGCCACGGGAAGGAGCTTGGATTTCTGTTGCAAGTGCATTCATTGGTGAATCGCGGAGGACTCTTAAGATGGGAGTTACAAATTGTCTGCTGTGTATTCCCAGTTAGGAAGATCGGGAAGGAACTTCAGGGCACTCTCTGAAACGATAAGTTTTCGATAGTCTTCGTCAATATCCCGCCCAGGATCTGGGAGGCAGGTTGGGATAATAGAGGCCAGGCCATTGGCCAAGGTCATCCGGTCTGCCGGAGGGCACAGCAACTGAGAAATTTGGAGTTTCTGTCATTAGACTCACAATCTAACATTTCCTTTAAACTATATTTACAGCACGTAGACCCTAAAGTAATTTTAGGGTTAAATGAGAAAAGTAAAGGGTCGAAGGTATAGGGTTATTAGGGCACATTCTCATGTAAAGGATGGTTTGATATTCTTCATGTGATACATATATTTGCCTCATTAGGTTATTATTAGTATATAAAGACAGCGGGAGGCAGTGATGCTTTTCTTTATCATCTTCTGGTGCCAATGGGTCTTCCTTCGAAATTGTGCTCTTTTCAGAAGGGTGGGGGTTCTTCTGTATCCCTGGCCCCAGGTTAAGGTATTAAAGGAGAAGGTCTACAAATGAAATTTCACCTTCAGAGATTTTCCTGGAGTAGAAAATCCCCCAAAGTGTAACTAAGCTGGAGAGAATTAGAGAGCACTTGAGACTTAAAGAAGTCTTTCAAATGCCACTAAAGTGTTCTCTGGGTCCTTTAGACC
Source organism: Lynx rufus (assembly GCF_022079265.1). NCBI lineage: Eukaryota > Metazoa > Chordata > Mammalia > Carnivora > Felidae > Lynx > Lynx rufus. The sequence continues at coordinate 131,831,594 of NW_025814878.1, forward strand.
CTGGGTCCAAATCCAGCCACAGTGATTTGTAAGACAGCAAATAGACCCTCCTCTATGACTCCACTTATTCGAAGTAAAAATGGGTACAATATAGTTATATACTTTATCAGTCAGCGTAAGTATAGTTACGCTGCGGTAACAACCCCCAGGGCTCAGCATCTTACCAAAAACAAGGCCTTTTCTTCCCCAAGTCATAGTTTCCTGGCAACCTGGGCTCAGCTCTGTGCTGGTTTTATTCCAGAGTCTAGGCTGAAGGGGCAGCCCCGTCTGAGACATGCCAGCCTCATGGCGGAAGGAAAGAGTAATAATGATGTATGTGTTGGCTTTGAGAGTTCTGGCAAAAACAGCCCAGGTCACTTTAATTCTCATCTCGTCAACCAAAGCAAACCAAACGGTCAAGCCCAAAGTTAGCAAGAAGCGAATAATTATCGTTAAATGCTCTGTAGGGAGGGGCACGGAGTGTCATAAACAATAATGAACGTCTAACAATACCATGTTTTGCCTTCTGCATTTTTTTAAACCCACTTTAAGGTGGAAACTGTGTAACAATTTTACACCGAGAGAGCTGACAACATTCAGATACCGTAATTCAGAATATGATTCAGTCCCTGAAAATGAGCATCCCAAGCGTTGCTTTTAAAGGATAACTTTTGAAAGTCTGAAAGGAGCAGTTTAGCAGTGATTAAACGCAGTTTTTTTTTTTATTTAAAAAAAATTTTTTTTTCAACGTTTATTTATTTTTGGGACAGAGAGAGACAGAGCATGAACGGGGAAGGGGCAGAGAGAGAGGGAGACACAGAATCGGAAACAGGCTCCAGGCTCTGAGCCATCAGCCCAGAGCCTGACGCGGGGCTCGAACCCACGGACCGCGAGATCGTGACCTGGCTGAAGTCGGACGCTTAACCGACTGCGCCACCCAGGCGCCCCTAAACGCAGTTTTACAGGAAGAAAAGAACATTTAATAGAGTTCTCAATTCTTAATCCGATCTCGTACCAATCGCTCAAAAATTGGAGACTAACTACTAGGAGGACTTTAATGCAGAAAAAAAAGAAAAAGAAAAGAAAGAAAGAGAAAAGAAGAATCCTGTATTTCTTCTAGTTTGGGTGAATGCGATGTAAAGAACATATTGGTAACATAATTGTAATCAACATTGTGTTCTATTTGAGAACGTCTGTATTATGTGGTTAGCTATGGAATATGACACTCTGTTTTCACAGGGTAGAAAAAGAAAACAGCTCACGGGAGTCCAGGAAAATCGATGCCAACCATCAAATGTGTGTCACATCTAGTTGGGGGTCCACTGCATTATTACAGTGGCCCCAACTGACCTCTTGGCTTCTGCCCTGGTTCCCCAGTCTGTTCTCCGCACCAGTGTGGGCCTTCTCAAATAAGAGGATAGCATGTTCTGCTCAGTCTCTGAGGAGACTTCCAGCTCACTCTGAAACATATCCATTTCTGCGGTCCCTGGGATCCTACGTGACTGCCTTTTTGACCTCATCTCTTACCGTTCACCTCGCTCCCCACTCCACTGAAGCCACACTGGGCTTCCTCTTCCTCTAAACTGCCAAGCCTCTGCTGCCCCAGGACCTTTGCACTGATGATTCCCTCCACCTGGGACATTCTGCTTCCAGAAATCCGCGTTCCATACTCTTTTGCTGTATCAAAGAGGCCTTCCCTAACCACCTTATATAAAGCAGCACCTGCATTTTCTCTGCCTTCTTACCTGCTTTATTTTTCCTCCTCAGCATTGCTACCTGACACCATACACGTGCTCATTTGTCACCTGCTTTCACTCAGGACCAGGAGAGCAGGGACTTCATTCATCCCCTGTTTTACCCCTGGTGCTGAGCACGCCAGGAGACTGGCACATAGTAGATGCATATATCAGATCTGTGTACATGTTTAATGTGTCGTCCGTACAGAAACGAACAATAAACCTATTTCCCTGCCTGGAAGATTCGCCTCACAAAAATATGACATGAAATGTTTTGAAACAAAACAGAAAAACCACAACCCCATAATTTCCTCTGCTTTCTGTTGATTTCCTTCTTTGAAGTCTCGGCGTTTACAGTCCCAGGAAGCATGACCGATCGCGGGATCCTGAATACGGGGGGGGGGGGGGGATGAAGAGTCACCAGATACATTTCCACATGAACAATTACCTGCCCTCCGTAAAGTGAACAGGGCGGATTATGGTTATGACAACAATCACGAGAGCAAAAGTCATAGCAACTACAGGGGTAATGGAGAAGCAATGACAGGTGAGCTGCTCAAAAGGAAACCCCAGAGCCCGAGCAGGTGGATGAGACAACTTCTAGAACGACTTTATGAGTGTGATAAGCAAGCACCAGGCAAAGAACGGCTGGGCACTAATCCGCTGACTTTCTAGCGTGGCCTGGAAAAGTGAGTCCCAGATCGGGACTTCATGACCTTGAAAAATCAGGTCCTGGGGCGCCTGGGGGGCTCAGTCGGTTAAGCATCCGACTTCGGCTCGGGTCATGATCTCACGGCTCGTGGGTTCGAGCCCCACGTGGGGCTCGGAGCCTGGAGCCTGCTTCGGATTCTGCGTCTCCCTCTCTCTCTCTCTCTCTGCCCCTCCCCACTTGTGCTCTGTCTCTTCAAAATAAATAAACATTAACACAAGATTAAAAAAACAAATCTGGTCCCGGGGTTCCCTGTTCTTCTGTTTCCATCAAGATAACGGCAGCCCCTCTTCCACACCTTGCTGTCACCCCCTGGTGAGACGTGTCCTGTCCGAAGCTTTTATCCACGTGCCCAGCTGGTGAGTGACTGCACCAGCTGGGGCTACTGGGTCGAGCTTCCTGTGCTCACTCGAGCTCCTGCAGGGTCAGGGCCACGCCTCGGGTTTGTTTCCTCTGTCTCACCGTGACACGCGGTGCGTCCTTAGGGCATACTCGTTGGGAGAATGCGTGGACGGGAAGAATGCGTTGAATTTTTCTCTGCAGGTTTGATGAACCCCATTTACAAGGATGATTAGTGATTCAGACGCTTTCTTGGTGGAGAGTGGAGGTGGTTGGTTATGACCGCAGAGCCCGAAGCTTGGTCGAGCGCCCCCCACCCCCCACCCCCGCCCCCAGAAGGGAGTGATTTCTCATAATGTGGCCTCGAGGAGGGAAGCGTTCCCAAACCCTGCGGGCCTTCGTGGCCTTCCTTGCTCAGTTAGAGGCCGTGTGCATGCAGGTTTCATCCTTGGTCTGGAAGGGGTTACCTAAGCCTGCGTGCTATCCACGAGGCACTTGCTTCTCTGCCGGCTGTGGGCTGATAAAAACACCTTCTCCACAGGCCACCCAGGGGGCCAGATCAGGTAGCGCTGGGAGGCTGGCCTCAAATCCTCATCTCTTGCAGAGAGCCCAGGGGCAAGGCGCTTGCTGTAAAAGGCAGAGAAAGGGCACGCGTGCTTGTAAATTATGTCGTCTCGTTCAGATACATCGTGGCACCCAATAGACTTGCTCTCACTTAGCCTTGGAGCACCTTGCCCAGGTAGTGCCTGGGAAGTGTCCTCATTTCAGAGGTGAGGAAGTCACCACTCAAAGAAGGGCCGTCCTGCTCCTGTCAGTCGGGGCTCTGATGAGGGTTTCACCCACTCATGAGGGTTTAACAGAAGAGAATTTGGGGGAAGGGAGCTAGTTACTGGGGTGTGGGCAGGGCTGCAGGAGTGGGCAGCTTGTGGGGATGGGTAAGGGCGGGGGGCCGGGACTGGCCCCAGGCCTGAGCGCCCAAGGCGGCCGGCTGATGGTAGCAGAGCGTGGATGCAGGTGCAGAATAAGGCCGCAGGCCCCCAGGATGCCACGCGGCCCCGGCAGACCCCTGTCCTCACTGCCATAGTGAGGAGACAGCCAAGGGAATGAACCCATCACCCATCACCGCTGTCCCTTTGGCCACAGGAGAGCCACGGGACAAGGAGGGAGGTGACCCGGTCCCTGGACAAAAGGGCAGGGTGGAGAGCGGATCCGGGGCTGGCAGCGATCAGACCATGGCTTCCGGTGGGACCTGTGGGTGGTGACACGCGCAGGGGAGGGTGCCATCTTGCCTTCTTTGCTAAGAGAGAAAAAGGAAGAGGAAATTCTTTCTTCGCCTTTGATCCCTCACACCTTCGTGTTTTAAAACTTCCTCTGGTCTCCTTTCCTCCCTCCTGCCCTCCAGCCTCCTCCCTGCCTCCCTTCTCCACCCCACCCCCTGCCCCGTCCTCTTCCTTCCTTTTCTTCTCCCTCTCTCTCCCCCTCTTCCCCTGCTTTCCCTCCCCCCTCCCTCCTTCCCTCACTCACTCAGTCACACACCCACTAGGCACTGGGACACCCATCAACTCGGCCTGATTCCCTCCCCGAGGTACTCACAGCAGCATCGTGTAATTATGGAGCGTGTTCCATTCAGGGCCCCCTGGTTTGTTTTAAAGCGCTAAGCACAATTGACTTTAGAATCCCATGTTTTAGAAGGGCTCCGTACAGGAAGTCCTCAGAGATCCCCCCAGGGAAGAGCAGAACCTAAGACCACAGCCCTCCTCTCAAGGGGGCCACGCATCCAAAGCTGCCTCCGTCTGCTGACAGGGCCCCAAGCCTTTGCTGCTGTGGTCCTGGATTTATTTTTTTATACTTTTTTTTTTAAAGTTTATTTGTGTATTTTGAGAGCGAGCACGTGCGTGGGAGAGAGCGTACACAAGCAGGGGAGGGGCAGAGAGAGGGAGAGAGAATCCCAAGCAGGCTCTGCACCGTCAGCACAGAGCCCAATGCGGGGCTCGAACTCACAAACTGTGAGATCGTGACCTGAGCTGAGATCAAGACTCGGGATGCTTAACCGACGGAGCCACCCAGGCGCTCCCATTCATTTATGTTTAAGTAGATTTTCCACTCTGCCTCGTATCAGAATGGACTTAGGTCTTTCCGCTGCCCCTTTGGGGAGGCTCTGGCACCCGTGAGTTTTCTTGGAAAAGTGGGGTGCTCGGGGCCACACCATGTCACCAGGTCAATGTCACCCCCCTGCCAACGATCCCCCCCATCGGGGCCGGGAAGACCCTCCCCAGGTAGGAGCAGATGGAGGTCAGGAGAGCTTCTCTTCCACCCTGTGCTGTGAACTGGGGCAAGGCGCTGATGCCTTTCTCTGCACCCCCATTTATCAAATGGACATAATGACCCCCTTTCCTTTTAACGGGAGTGCCAGGAGGCTTTGGTGCATTTCTGAAGTACTCAAAGCCCCTCATTTGGCGAGCGGAAAGTGCAGGGCACTCTGTGCTTCTCATTATTCGACGAGAGGCACATTCACTCCAGCAGAGCCCGCGCTCTCTCCATTTCCCGGTGTTATTGACTTAAGTACTCTTCAAGAAGAATTTCTCCGAAGCTCCCATGTTGACATCCTACTAGTGTTTTGAGAGCCAGCCTCGCTCGCTGTTTGTTCCCTCGGATGAAAGCCTGCAATTGTTCCATTAAACAGTCTGCATTCAACGAGAAGAAGGAGAAGCGGGGGATGGAGCTACACACACACACACACACACACACACACACACACACACAATAGGTGGTATTGCGTTTGCTTCTCAGCGTTCCCCCCCCCCCCCACCGACGTCTCACCGTCCCGGACGTCAGCCCTCATATGTTTTGAGAAAATAAATCAAGAGTATGCATATCTGTTGCAAGGGGAACTGGACTTTTCCACAAGGCAGGTATGATGTAAAAATAGCTCTGCTGGGTAAGGCATGTGGTTGGACTAACTCTGGGAGTCGGGACACGGAGTTCTAGTGACTCAGTCTCTCTCTCTCTCTCTCTCTCTCTCTCTCTCTCTCTCTCTCTGTTTCTCTTGCTCTCTCATTCTCACGTTTCCAGAAGGAGCATTCATTTGCTCTTACGATGCTCCTACTCAAACTCTCTGACACTGTTTCCCCAGATCAGTCCTTGCTTCTTGACTTGTTGCCAGAGAAACCAGCAGAAAGAAGGAAACTTGGAGACTGCTGGCTGCATTTTATGGGCTTCTTGCGGAAGAGGGGCTGATACTTGTAGGCAAAGGAGCCTAGACTCCTGGGCACTTGGGGCATATCAGGGCAAAGCAACAACACAGTTTTCTGGTAGCCCATTGGCATCCTTGGTAGACCACCTAGGAAGGTAGGATGGACTCCCAGCAAGGAATTTGAACTTCATCTTGAGCCAGCTTTGTGACTTTGGACAAGTCATTCAACGTCTCCAGATCCCAGCGTCCTCGGTTATAGAAAGAATAAGAGAAGAATATCGATGTCACAGGCTTTTCGTAAGCACTCACGGACTCCGCAGATAGGAAGCGAAAGTCTCCATGCCGGGTGCGGTGCAAATCTTGGGGCTGCTGGTCTTTGCTTTTCGTATGTTTCTGGTCTCTGGGAGAAATGGACACTAAATAGGCAAAACCAAGAATGTTTGATGGGCGAGTACCACGTGCCTCTGCAGGGGTGCGAAGGAAGAGAGCTGAGTCCTGGCGGGGGTGGGGGGTGCTCAACCCCATACTTGGATGGGTAGGGAAGGCTGCCTGGAGGAGGCCACCACTGAAGTGACAACTGACCAGTGGAAGAAGTTGGTAGGGAAAGGGGTGCAGAGACCCAAGAGGCATTGCCTAGAGATTCAGAGCTACCGGAGTGGAGAGAGAGAGAGAGAGAGAGAGGAAGAGTGGTCAAGGTGGGGGACACAGCCAGTGGTGGGGAGGGTGGTGTGTGGCCGGAGATTTAGGCAGGAGCCCCCTGCAGGGATGATGCTAACAGCCTCCCACATCATCCTGGGGCACATGTAGGGACAGCAAGGTCAGATCTGTGCTATAGAAAATTTGCTAGAGCTACAGTATGGAGACTGAGTGATAGAGGATACGCTGGGGGTTTTCTGTTTGTCTCTCCAGACCCGCTTGCTGCCTTTCTCCATCCTCTATGTCCCAATAGGCTGAGATGATGGACCGGGAACAATAGGCGACCCTGCCCTCCGATTTCCCGAGGGGTTCAGCCCCCAGGAGGCGGGAGGGCGGGAAGAGAGAGAAGTCAGGGTATCTGTTCCCCAGTCTCTCCCCACCGTGGCCTCAGGTTGGTAGCGGCTGTCTTCCCGACTGTGGCCAAGCTCCCGCCGGGCAGACCCTTCTCCCAGCTGTCACTCTCTCTCTAGCGATACCGAAAAGCAGCTCCCTTCAGGTCCAGGCCCCTAAGGCTCCCCACCGTTGCCAGCCCCAGCTCCCTCTCTGTCCTGTGTTGATTGCTCTTAACCCTGCCAAGAACCTTTGTACGTAGGGACTCTTCAGGAGTCCCGGGTCAGTGTGGCAGCCGCTGGGCCCCTGCCCCAAACAGAGGCTTCCGGCGGGAGCCGTGTCAGACTGTTGCACCCACACAGGCCACGGCAGATAGTGGGGACGTGGCTGAAGGGAGTCAGTGGATCCCACAGGCACTCAGGAGATACAAATAATTGGATTCAGATATGGGGGTGAGGGAAGGAAAGCTACGGGTGACTTCGAGGTTCTGGCTTTTGCACCTGGGAGGCGGCTGGTGTTACTCATTGAAATGCCAGGAGAATCGGAGTACCAGGAGCTGCTTCAAGGCCTCAAATGGCCAGACTCAACAGGCTCGGAGGTACAAAAAAGTCCACGGTTCAGAAGTGGAATCCGGGCAGGAGATTCGTTAGCACCGAGATGGCTGGGCCAGTAGACTGGAGGTCTGAGAGCTACGGGGAAGTCCAGGAGGCCGAGATGTTGTAACAACAGAGAGAAGAGAGGCTGAAGAAGGCAGAGAGGTTGGACGGTGGTTGCAGATGTGAGTGCCGGGAGGTACCATTGGCTTCAGGAGCGGAAGCGTGGCTGCCCGGGGTTGACCCTGGCCCAAGCCATCTCATCAAGAGCCTCTGGAGGCCAGAGGGAAGGTTCCTATGCAGATAAGTTGGTGACTTAGGGGGTTGACTTAGGGGCGTCTGTCCGTTCTCCGTGAAGGAGGCGCTGAGGTCTGCTGAGGGGGCGGGGAGGGGACCAAAGAAAGGACCCTCACGAAGCAGGAGACTGTGGTGTCTTTCCAGCTGTTTGGCAGGAGCAAGTTGCTCCTTGCTCCCGGGAGTCTGTCTTCTGGATGAGGAGGGCTGAGGTAACAGGAGCAGAGGTAGAAAACCCCGGAAGCTGAGGGATTCGGTGGTGGTCCCAGCCCTTCTCCTTTGCTTCCTGGCACTTGGAGGGCCCTGCTGTCCCTTTGTCGTCAGAGATTTCTTCATCATCCAGTCAGAGCTCTCTTCTCTGGCTGCAGGACTTTTCCTTCGCTGACGTCCCTCCGGGAGAGGTTGAAGCAGCCGATAGTATTTCAATTCCAGAAACTCTGATCGAGTGTTTAGCGTATGTAAGTCTCGCAAACTGCTCTCAAACAAAAGGGTCTCTGGGAGCACGTGATGTGCTCCTATTTTTTTTTTTTAAGTTGTGGTAAAATGCACATAACATGAGATTTGTTACCTTAACCATTTAAAAAAGATTTTTTTAAATGTTTATTTAGTTTTGAGAGAGAGAGAGAGAGAGAGAGAATCTTAAGCAGGCTTCACACTCAGTGCAGATCCCAGTGCATGGGGTTCAATCCCACGGCCCTGGGATCATGACCTGGGCTGAAACCAAGAGTTGGACCCTCAACCCACTGAGCCACCCGGGCGCCCCACTCCTTTTCCGTTCTATATTACCCGGCATCTCTGACATTTACAGGAGACTTCCATGAGAGATTTTGGAATACTGGAATATTCCTTTGAACATTTTTCTCCTCATCCAGGCATTTATTTCTTGATTCCTTGACTGAATGGGTAGCCACAGGGAGCGATTTCTTTTGGGACTGGTTTTTTTCACTCGCGGAACGGCAAGGTTCACCCGCCGTGGAGTGTGTGTCCCCATTTCCTTCCATTTGAAGGTTGGGCATCCCTTGTTTTCCATGGTGGCGCGTTTCTCAGCTCGCAAAGGTGTTCCGTACCCATTTGTCCCTTTTTGTCTCCACGTTGCAGCCAGGGAGTGCTTATCGCTCTTGTGTCCCAGCTGAGGAAACACGCCGCACAGCCCCGGGACCACCCAGAAAGTGCAGACCTGGGACCAGGACACAGGCCTGCAGGCCACCGCATCTTCCCTGGAGCACGGCTGTGTGTGCAGAGCCCTGGCACAATCGTGCGACGGCAGAGCCGGCCCCGGAGTGGCAGAGGACCCAGCAGCAAGCCCACTCTGCCCCCCGCCCCCCATCCAGGCCATCGGGCTCCTCTCGTTGGGGCGGCTCACGTTCCCTCCGGGGCACAGGAAGGGATTTCTCCAGGCCAGTCCCAGGAGTGGAGTGACGGCAGAGTGCTGTGCGACCAGCCAGCCCCAACTGGGTGAGTCCTCGAAGTTCATAGGTGATGATGAGAGCGGCCAGGTAGGACAGGTAATGACGTAGGGATTTGAAGTGCACAGTTCTGGCTGTGTGCACGCCCCCCTCCCCCCTCAAAGCAGGCAGTGGTGTTAGAAGCTCTCTGAGTCAAGGGGCGCCTGGGTGGCTCAGTCGGTTGAGCGTCCGACTTCAGCTCAGGTCACGATCTCGCGGTCCGGGAGTTCGAGCCCCGCGTCAGGCTCTGGGCTGATGGCTCAGAGCCTGGAGGCTGCTTCTGATTCTGTGTCTCCCTCTCTCTCTGCCCCTCCCCCGTTCATGCTCTGTCTCTCTCTGTCTCAAAAATAGACGTAAAAAAAAATTTTTTTTTAATAAATAAATAAATAAATAAATAAATAAAAGAAGCTCTCTGAGCCAAGTGAACTACTGGCCTTCGGGAAGAATTCTACTCGGGGCATCTTGCTGGGGTCGGTGGGGATTACCTTTGAAGCTGGTGTCACCATCTATCTCTTAGTATCCATGCCCAGGCCATCAGGCAATCCTAAGGAAGAAGAAACCTTTTGTGCTTTGGGGACCACGCGCATGGGGAGCACTAGCTGTGTTTCGGAGGCTCCTGGCGGTGGAACTCACAAGCCGGAGTGCTCCGATCCCTGAAACAGCTAAATAATCCACGGGCCGACACTTAGATAATAATCCCTGGGACCTGGGCGTGGCCAGTGGAGGAAATGGACAGGGGCGGTGCTGCCTCTGGGTTCCCGCTGGGAAACTGCTTCAGACTTGACCCTGTTCACTCTTCTCCTTGAGGGACTGTTCTAGAACATTTGCTATTTGTCACAGGTAGAGCCTGGGTCATCCGGGTTAATCACATATCCTGGTTAAAAGTGAGCTGTTAGTAGGGCCCCTGGGTGGCTCGGTCGGTTAAGCCTCCAACTTTGGCTCAGGTCAGGATCTCACAATTCCCGGGCTCGAGCCCCACGTCAGGCTCTGTGCCGACAGCTCAGAGCCTGGAGCCTGCTATGGATTCTGCGTCTCCCTGTCTCTCTGTCTGTCTCCCGTTCCCTCTCAGGCTGTCTCTCTCTCTCTCTCTCTCAAAATACTGAATCAACATTAAAAAAAAAATTAAAACAAATACGGAAGGCACTTTTATTTCCTGAGGATCGTGATTATGAACCCCATGCACCAAGGCGTTGCTAAAAACATGCAACCACTAGCTAAGAGAACGCTGGCTGGAGAGCTTTGAAGGAACTTCCCGTGTCTCCACTTGGTCATATATTAATTTTCTTAAAAGGCACCGAGTATGTTTGAAGATGATTAAGATTCCATAAGCTAACACAAGGGTGACCTTAGAGGCAACTTACACCAGCTCTGCTTCCAATGCAGAATTCCCCTCTCTAAACTTTCTGGCATTTTCTTTCCCCGGCTTTTTCTCAAAAATCTCTGGCACCAAGGGACTCACAACTCTGTTCCATTTATGAGTCTACTCTTGGAAAACCCCTCTTCATTCCCACCTCTGAAGCCGTGGGGGAATAAGTCCCATCTCTCTTTGACAGCTCTTGAGAAAATTAGGACATTCATATGCCCCTTTCCCCAGTTTCCTTTCATGTTGATCTATTTGTGAGAGACAGAGCAAGACAGAGTGTGAGCGGGGGAGGAGCAGAGACAGAGGGAGACACAGAATCCGAAGCAGGTTCCAGGCTCTGAGCTGTCGGCGCAGAGCCCGACGCGGAGCTTGAACTCATTGACTGTGAGATCATGGCCCGAGCTGAAGTTGGACGCTTATCCGACTGAGCCACCCAGGCGCCCCCCTCCCCTCCAGTTTCCTTTTATCTAAATCTGTCACCTCCAGATCCTGCAACCTTCCTCATGCTTTGAATATTCACTTGCTTTGGGGTTTGGGGGTACTGTAACAGCAGGTGCGTAGGTCCAGTGCCAACGGCCGTGAGACCATCCCTTCCTTCCCTTCTGCAGCATATACTTCCGTGATCAAGCTATGAGCTCTGGCTCTCTCCAGGGTCATTCTCCCAGGGTGCAAATTTCTGCCCCTCTTCTTCCTTTGTGAACCCTGGGCAAGCAAATAAACTCTAATGCCCAGTTTCTTCATCTATTAAAGGTGGGGGAATTAGAGTATCAACCCCATAGCCTCACAGAGTAGGGCAGTTGAGATTAAACATCTAAGTGCTTAGCACAGACCTGCAACATAGTAGATGCTCAATAAATGTATCCGCTTGGAGAATAGTGATCATGAACACAAATGATGCAGTCTGAGTGGCTGGGTTCACATCTCAGCTCAGGTTCAAATTTTGACCCCATCCCGGGTGAGCTAAACAGCCTTGGTTGGGTAAGTGGCTTAAACTCTCTGCGCCTCGATTCCCTTACATGCAAAAGGGAGACTTGGGCTGTTAAGAGCATTAAAGGAGCTATTACATGTAAGGTGCTTGAAACAGAGCTTGGAAAGTGAAAAGGGCCACGTAAGTGAGAGCCATTATTATTGTAGCTTGAAAATACATCTTATTTGAAAAGGAGTCATATCAGGGGTGCCTGGGTGGCTCAGTCGGTTAGGCGACCGACTTCGGCTCAGGTCATGATCTTGCAGTCCCGTGAGTTCGAGCCCCACGTTGGGCTCTGTGCTGACAGCTCAGAGCCTGGAGCCTGCTTTGGTTTTGTGTCTCCCTCTCCCTCTCTCTCTGCCCCTCCCCAGCTTGCCCTCGGTCTCTGTCTCAAAAATAAACATTAAAAATATTAAGAAAAAAATAAAAAAAGGAGTCACATCAGAGGTTGGCCGATACTGAAACCATGGGTACCAATGTGCTGGTTCCTGTACTCTTTATCATTTTATGGTCTGTGTATAGAGCGTTCTCACTATTTATATTTTTGTATCTCAAACTATCCACTTAGCAGAGCATCTTGAACATGGTAGTGCTTCCAGAATTCCTGACCTTTGCAATCCTATCTATCTTTCCTCTGAACTATTTGAAATCTGCTTTCTTAGCGTCTGGATAATTTGACTACATTTCTCTCCAAAGTCAGCTTGAAGATTGCCTCTTCTGAAGACTGCTTGGATCTTTGCAGTAGACTCAGTCCTTCATCCCTCCACACCTGTCTCTAGCGTTCTGGAGGCACTGCCCTGCCCCTGTGTGTTCAGTATCCTCACGGGGCTGTGCTAATTGACTCTTCTGTAGTTACTGGGCCCATGCACTTCAGAGTAATACCTGACTTCATTATGCTCTTGCCCTCACTGCCAACTGGCAAAGAGTCATTCCTTTTCCAGAAGCACTTAGCATAGAGTAGATACTTACAAATGATTCTGGAACAAATGCCATTCTTAACTAGCCTCATCTGTGAGAAAAGGGATGATGTTGGAGAAACTTGTTTAAACTGTGAAGTATTTCCAGTGGTTATTATCATTAATTCTAAAGTAGCAAAGTTCTTTTTCCAAGACCATCTTCCTTTCTAGACCCCAGCTGGCATTTCTCTGAAGAGAAATCAGAATCATTTCTGGAAGAGGGGCACCTGGGTGGTGGCTCAGTTGGTTAAGCGTCTGACTTGGGCTCAGGTTGTGATCTAATGATTTATGAGTTTGAGCCCCACATCAAGCTCTGCGCTGACAGTGTGGAGCCTGCTTGGGATTCTCTCTCTCTCTCTCTCTCTCTCTCTCTCTCTCGCTCTCACTCTCCATCTTCTTCTCTGCCCCTCCTCTGCTTGTGCACACTCTCTCTCTCTCTTAAAATAAATAAAATCATTTCTGGAAGAGAAACTATCCTTTATTTTTTCATCTTTTTAGAGTTTAAAGATTCAGTCATTTACTGATGTAAAATACAAATTTGTACTTTTTTTAATAAAATGAGATTCATGCCAGATATACAGCTTCACATTGCTCCCACGTATTTCCTTTAGATCATTTAATCACTAAGGGAAAGCACTGAATTATTTCTTCCCACAGTCACATCTTCATCCGATTTCCCACTCCTGCCTCTCCACATGATTATTTTGATCTGATTTCAACAGCAATGGAAAGATTAAGCAAATGCACTCAAAGTCAAAAGTAAACAATTAGAAAATATCTGCAGGGTATATTATAGGCAACATACTCCTATCATACTCCTAGTAAGACGAGGACAACACCTCAATATAGAAATGGGCAAAAAAGAGGAACAGGCAATCCACAGAGAAAGAAATACAAATGTTTAACACATATTTGAAGGTGCTCTGTTTCACCCATAATCAAAGAAGCAAAAATGTAATACATAATAAGGTAGTTTAGACCTATTGGATTGACAAAATGGAAAAGAATGAAAATAACCAGTGTTGGTATGGAGTTAGGAAACACAACTCTCAAGAAGTGGTTGAAAAGAATATAGATGAATATAAGCCTCCCAGAAGGCTCAATGTTTCTTGAGAACTGTCAAATGTTCATATTGATAACGGTACAATTTCACCGTAAAACTGTTTCCCTAAGGAACAAAAATGACAATTGTGCAGGGTGTGTGTAGGAGCATTTGTTGCATTTATAGCAGCAAAAAAGAGGGGCACCTGGGTGGCTGAGTTGGTTAAGCCTCCGACTTTGGTTCAGGTCATGATCTCTCGGTCTGTGAGTTCAAGCCGCATGTCAGGCTCTGTGCTGACAGCTCAGAGCCTAGAGCCTGCTTCAGATGCTGTCTCTCCCTGTCTCTCTGCCCCTACCCGACTCGTGCTCTTTCTCTCTCTCTCAAAAATAAATAAACATTAAAAAAAAAAGGATGATGTGGAGATGTGTGTCCATAATACACACTTAAGAGAAAAAGCAGATTATAGAAAATGATATGGTATGGTATGATAAGGCATGGCAAATCCTTATTTGATACGAAATGGAAAAAAATAGCTGCAGATACTTACGAATACATCTATTTTGTGTTTATACACTTCTGTGCCTTTTGACATTTTAACATATATATTTTAATACGATGTTTTAATTTAAACATGTTGTATATATAAAATAAAAAATATTTCTTTTTTGAATAAAAGGATTGGGGAACTGCTGTGTATTTCTTGTGTGTGTATGTGTGTGTGAGAGAGAGAGAGAGACAGAGACAGAGAGAGAGAGATTTGGAAATGGAATCGATGCTTGTACGGCAGGAAAGTAGCATGCTGGAGATTCCCTCTAGAATACATGGAACCATGGCTGGAGAGGAGTGGAGGTGACAGTCATTGGCAATGAGGTCAGGCACTTAACAGCTAGAGCATCAGATGATTCACCTGCAAAGCACTCATACCTGAATCCTTGATGTATCCCGGACGAGGGAATGACTCGGAAGGTGGCAGATAGGCAGTAATATCCCCCCAATACTTCTAGCTTTAGGGGAAGTCTGCTCTCTTTGGACAGGCCTAGACCCCGATTCCTATGGGTGCATCTGTCAAGATGCTAAATCTTAACGAAGACCAGTGCCTGGGCATTCACACAACACGTATTTCAGAACATAGTAACAGGTTTCTTTCTTTTTTTTTTATTACCCCCGACCTGCCTTCACCAATCGGTCTTCTCTATCTGCTTCCCCCGCTCCCACCCGACCGCAGGTTCCACATCTAATTTCCTTCTGGCCATCTCTTGGGCATCCCACAATGATCCAAAACATAACATGGCAAAAGCTTATGAAACTCTTCTGTGGACAAAGGATTCTTTCCCATCTGTCGCTCATTACCTCCTTCTAGTCCTCTCAGCCCTTGCTGACCATCACCGTGGCCACCGGCCACGTGTGGCTACTGAACGCCCGGAATGGGGCTAATCTGTGACGCAGCGTGCTGTAAGTGGAAAACACGCACTAGGTTCCAAAGACTTAGCGTGAAAAAAGAAAAGGAGCCAGAAATTAACTTCACGCGATGGTGTCTCGGACCTACTGGCTCACATGAAACATTTCTCAAAATAGTAATATTACTCATCTATCCCTTTTAACTTTTTTTAACATGGCTAGTGGAATATTTACAATTCTGTGGGTGGGTTGCGTGACGTTTCAGTGATGTGAGGGCAACCCTACACTTGGCGACTGTGGGGTTATTTATTTGCTCGCTCTTGGGGTTCCATAGCAAATCGGTCAACAAGCCTGACACCCGGTCCCTTGGCCCTTTATCCCTCTTCTTCGTTTCCTCAATCACTGGTCCCAACAAACCCTCCTCCTCCGTCACGGCACCTCTGTCACCTGCCTGCTTCCAGCTACTCTCTACTCTGGGCCCAACTCAGCCGCCAGCAAACAAACTGGATCACCTGAATAATGGAGAGTTAACCTCATTAAAATCCCCCTGGAGAATAAAAAGAAAACAAATAACAAAGTACACTCTGTGAATAACTGCACGATGTAAGAGCTCTGAGTGCTGGAAGTGAAATAACCAGCCACTCACTTAATTTTATACGCTGCCGTTAACATAAACAAATGCCTCTCACCCACAAATGAAATGCTCCTTGAGAAAGGCGCAGAAAGCCCTTTCCAGGCTCCAGAGGAAAGAAATGGAGTCTCCGACCTTCTAAACCACAAACAGATACACACATTCTCTTCCCCGTTTGGCTTCTGCCTTTGAGACACAGCCTTCAAGGGTCCAGCTCCCTTTTAAGAAAGCTTGGGTGCAGCACACACACATTTCCGGTGGTGGACTCTGAGCTCTGGGGATCATGACTTAACAAAAAAAAATTCTGGGAAATCCAACTCCCTCCCCACCCAGTGAAGGAACCATTGGCAAGAAGGTAAGAATGGCCACGGCCATTTAGTACATTAGATCCTAGGGATGGCCAAGAATGAATGAAGGTGAGGATTGATCAGTTCTTACTCTCTTCATCCATTTCTGCCTGTCCTGTAGCAGTGGCCAGTGCACGTGAGGGGTTCCAGTGTGAAGCAAGTGCATCTGGGCTTAGGGGAGGACCGGAGACCCTCTGGGACAGAGCATCTCCTCTCTGACCAGCCGTGCTTCTCTTCTTCTGAAAGGTTGGCCAATCCTCTTGAGGTCCTTGGCCTGACACCTTAGTGGAGGCTGAAAGGCACTCATGAGTCAGAGAATGTGTGGTCTCCTAACCTGCACAGATGCTATGGCTCCTGGCTAAACCACTGGCCTATCTATGGCCACTTCAGAAGGAAAGACAAGCCCATAGCTACCAGGAACTGTGTTCTGTTGGGTCCCCAGTGGATGACTATAGAATAACAAGACCGATTCTGCAGGTTAGAAACCCAACTGACCTAATTTCCATTTTCAAACTCATGCCCATAAATGCGTCCTTCTGACTGGCTGAACATGCCGGGCTTGGCGAGCAAAGCTGTCGCCATGACAGTCTATCTTCTCTCCAACAGCGAACACCAGATAGAGTAAGAGCCACGCAGAACTCGGAGAAGAATGTTCTGCTGCATCCCAGACATGAATTTCTCTACACACACGTGCACACCGACAGGAACACTCCAAATTTCCACAGATGTGAAGCTAAGCATAAATGGAGGCACAGGTCAGCCTGAGGGGAGTGTGTGGGGATATGGGAAGGATGTCCAAAACCTGCCTTGGTATTGCTAGCACATTTACAGGAGCCTTATTTTTTCATTCTTTTTTTTTTCTTTTGTTCCTTAAACACCAGCTGGTAGAACCCATTCCTTTCTTTCAAGGGTTGGCTCTGTGAGTCACTGCCCATCTGCCAGTAGCAAGATGAAAGAGGGGGGCATCGTACACAGCCCTGGTTGCCTGCCCCGATTTTCTGTGAGGACTATCTGGCTCCCACTGTAATGCAAACAGTCTCAGCCTGCACGGCACTCGTCCCCTTGTGCCTCCCCTGACAAAGGACAATTCATCCTCTGCGATGGGCCCCTCTCGAGATTGGCTTGAGCTCCTCGGGCTGATGCGAATGTGTTTCAGGCGACCCTGGATTTGTGCTGAGTGTATCACACTGACTGCAGTGCCCGGTGGACAAAGATTGTACTAGAATCAACCAGATGCTTCCTCTGACAGAGCAGTCTTAGTCCCATTTCACAGATGGGGGAACTAAGGCTCAGAGAGAGAATTAGCCAGAAGAAGCCAAGTTATGCTGCCGTGATACCCTCAAAATCTCAGTGGCTTAAGACAGCAAACGTTATTCCCCCTAGCCTGCAGGTTTGGGTGGTTCTTCAGGGCGGTTGTCCTTTGTGTGGTGATTCAGAGACTCAAGCTTCTTTGATGCTGTTGGATCTGCCGTCACAGCACTAGGTTTCTTAACTTGCCCCGGTGGAGGAAGCGAGAGCCTGAAGAATCTCACAGAAGATTTTCACTGTCTATGGCCATGAAACTACAACGTGTTGCTTCTAGTCACATGGCCCTGCCGAAATGCTGGAGAAATGTAATCCTTTCCTGGCCAGAAAGGAGAGGAGAACCAGGTACTGGTGAGCACTGCCATGTGTGACACAGAGGCAAGTGACGGTCACTGTCCTTGTTCCACTCTTATTTGTGCCCCGTTCTGCCTGTCTGCATAATTCTTCTCTTTTGCACACCGGCTCCCTTGAAGTCTGTGGTCCATATGTGAAAACAAGGAAACCAAGAGTAAGCAATGTTAATGGTATAGATTCAGCCACCCGAAGCATCTGATTTTTTGCTCTCTCTTCCTCTCTCTCTCTCTCTCTCTCTCTCTCAATCTCTCTTCCAAATTTCCCAGGGAGAGGACAAGTTGGCCCAGTTTGGGCTACCTGTCCTGTCTAGACAACTCAACTGTGCCTGGGAGAGAGGGGAGGAAGGCCACATCATAGGAATATGGCACGTCCCTCTGCAACCTTGAAGATGAAAAGCAGGTAAAGGGTTATTAGAGATTGTAAGTGACAGAATGAGGATTCTGACCCAGGTCCATCTAACTTCAAAGCCTTTTACATTTACTACACACATAGCCTCCTAGATATCTTAAAAGTCAAGTAATTAGGAGAAACAGTGTCTGTATACATAAAAACATGGATACTGCAGAAAACCATGTTATCTTCAGACTTACTATGGCATGTATGAGTCAGTCTAAAATTACGGGAAAGGTTAGTAGGTTTAGCAGATTTTACAGCATTCAGAAGGTGGTATAGCCATTCCAATGCTGTATCATAAAGATCATTTCTTCCTTGCTGCTCATGGATACTGCGAAGTAAGCATCATTAAAGTCTCATCTCCCACCGCTGTTCTAAGTCAGAGTCTCCCAAAGAGCCTGAAAGGCTGCAGAAGCCCTTTGTTGGTGGCTTGACCTTTAGAAACAATGGAGGAGAGCCTGAGGCGCCATTTTGAATAATGGGGAACGCCTACGGACCGTGTGGTGATGAGAGATCCAAACACCAAGCACTCCAGAGGCTTTGGGTTTGTCATGCAGGCCACTGTGGAGGAGGTGGACACAGCCATGGTAGATGGAAGAGTTGTGGAACCAAAAAGGGCTGTCCCAAGAGAAGATTCTCAAAGACCTTGCGCTCATTTACTGTGAAAAAGGTTTTTGTTGGTGGCATTAAAGAAGACACTGAAGAACATCATCTAAGAAATTATTTTGAGGGGCGCCTGGGTGGCTCAGTCAGTTGAGCGTCTGACTTCAGCTCAGGTCATGATCACAGTCCATGAGTTCGAGCCCCGGGTCGGGCTCTGTGCTGACAGCTCGGAGCCTGGAGCCTGCTTCGTATTCTGTGTCTCCCTCTCTCTCAACCCCTCCCCCATTCATGCTTTTTCTCTCTCTCTCTCTCTCTCTGAAAAATAAATAAAAACATATAAAAATATTTAAAAAAAAGAAATTATTTTGGGGCGCCTGGGTGGCGCAGTCGGTTAAGCGTCCGACTTCAGCCAGGTCACGATCTCGCGGTCTGTGAGTTCGAGCCCCGCGTCGGGCTCTGGGCTGATGGCTCAGAGCCTGGAGCCTGTTTCCGATTCTGTGTCTCCCTCTCTCTCTGCCCCTCCCCCGTTCATGCTCTGTCTCTCTCTGTTCCAAAATAAATAAACGTTGAAAAAAAAATTAAAAAAAAAAAAGAAATTATTTTGAGCAGTAGGGAAAATTGAAGCGATTGTCCTCATGACTGCCCGAGACAGTGGCTTTGCTTTTGTAACATTTGACAACCATAACTCTGTAGACAAGATTGTCATTCAAGAATACCATGCTGTGAATGGCCACAACTGTGAAGTAAGGAAAGGTCTATTTAAGCAAGAGGTGGTTAGTTCTTCATCCGGCCAAAGAGATCCAAGTGATTCTGGAAACTTGGGTGGTAGTCGTGGAGGTGGTGGATGACAACTTTGGTTGCGGAGGAAACATCGGTGGGTGAGGTGGCTTTGGTGGCCATCAAAGGGGTGATAGATATGGTGGCAGTGGGGACGATTATAATGGATCTGATGGAAGCAACTTTGGAGGAGGCAGAAGCTATAATGAGTTTGGCAATTACAACAGTCAATCTTCAAATTTCGGACCCACGAAAGGAGGAGATTTTGGAGGCAGAAACTCTGGCCCCTATGGTGGGGGAGGCCAACACTTTGCCCAACCACGAAACCAAGGTGGCTATGGCGGTTCCAGCAGCAGCAGTAGCTATGGCGGTGGCAGAAGGTTTTAATTACTACCGGGCAGCAAAGCTTAGCAGGAGAAGGGAGCCAGAAAAGTGACAGGGAAGCTACAGGTTACAACAGACTCAGGAATTCAGCCACGCACAGTGGTGGCAGGGCCTAGCTGCTACAAAAAAGAGGTGCTTTAGACAATACTCATGTGTATGGGCAAAATTTGTGACTGTATTTGTGAGGACTGTATTTGTGACTAATGGTATAACAGGTTACTTTAGTGTCTGTTCTGGGGAAAGTGTAAAGCATTCCAACAAAGGGTTTTAATGTAGATTTTTTTTTTTTTTGGCACCCATGCTGTTGTGCAAAATGTAATAGTCTGATCATGATGCTGGATGAACGTGTCTTTAAAAAAACAACACAAAGATTATTTCTTTCCTCCTCAAGGGTCTAGCATCCAGATCTATTCTCTAATATGGTAGCCACTGGCCATGTTGACTTACTTGACTTTAAATTCATTAAAATGAAAATTTCAGTGCGTCAGCCACATTAGTCACATTTCAAGTCACCAATGGCCACATGTGGCCGGTGGTTGCCATATTGGACAGCCCAAATATAGAACACTTCCACATGGCAATACGTTTATTGGATGGCACTGGTCTAGACCTTAAACTCATGAGTCTCTATCCAGGGGAAACATAACACTGAGATGTAGAAAAAAAAAATTAAAACAGACTAGGATGAGTCAGGAAGTTTCATATTTAAGAAAATGAGTGGTCAATAAAAATTCAGCGAAATCACCCCAAGACTCCAAAAGAAAAGATGGCGGAAGAGGCAAAAGAATTAGCACCCCAGTGCCCACGAGGGGAATGATTTGCACACACCAAAGGGAAGAATGAGACACATGAATCACCTTCCAAAAGAGGCTATCGGCCCCATTGTGGGCGAAGGCCCACACATGCCTCAGGAGTGACCACGCAGTTTCCCACAAAGGCAGTGTTCCTCCTCTACAGTCGGTGTGCTTATGGTTCCTCTCCCCTGCCCCCTTTCTCCTTGTTCCCCCTCCCCTCATCCTATCTGTTCTTCCCCCTGCAATTTATTTTCCTTCCACCCCCAACTTCCTTCAATGATCAAGCCAGGTCAGAGCTAAATGTGATCCTTTTCCAAAGGGTGCCTTACCGTCCATGCAGCTACAAGGGCACGGTCAGACTAAAGGGTTTTGATGGATGTTTGTGATAACCCAATGTTGATTGGCCCCCTGAGAGAGGCCCAGTCCCCTTGCAAAGGATGCAGAGCTGAGTACGTATAGGGTACTAATGAACACGGAAGGGGAGGCGACAGCGTCCAAGTGTATTTTGTGGAATGACGGTTAAAAGGCGTGAGCCAGCCAAATCATACCAAAACAAAACGATACTTTCCATAGGTCCAATAAACCAAGGGCAATATGCTAGATGCAAGGGTATAGGGAGAGCTTTTGATATGCAAATGTGTCTTGTGAATTTCCAGGCGGATGGACTAATATGCCGTGCTTCCTAAACTTATATGACCCCCGGCTCCCTTTGGTTTTGGAAGGTTTCTCACTGGGCACAAAATTCAGGCTAAAGTGCCAACACTGGTTTTTATGGGTGACTTGGCCCTGAAGGTCGTTTCAAAAGAATGCTTCTTTCAGAGTAGTTGGAGGTTTGGGTGTGTCATTGTAATGAGAATGTTACCTAGTGGATCATGCAGAAAAGTCTAGCTGGAGCATATGTTACGTTGTCGTCATCGACAAAAGTTACTTTCTACATACGCTTGGTACGTTGAGCTGACAGAAAAGTCTGGAAGTGGAAAAAACAAAAAACAAAAAACAAGGGGGGAAAAATTAGGTATAAAGCTGCAGAGGGAAAAAGCTAACTCTTAAGGCTTGGGTCCAAGCATTTAAATGTCATGTCTGCTGATATGATGGGCATCACCGTTGGAGACTGGGCGACAATTGTTAAGGGAAGAGTATAAGGAGGTTTTAGCAATCCTTGGGGATGAGGTAGTTGTTTTTTCTAGCCAAATATAGTCCGGCAGGGACATAACTTCCTTTCCAAACCGCCCCCTAATGTGTGTGGTTTGGTCAGGTGGCCCCGCAGAGAACACGGTATTTGGATGCCCCATGGCACATCTCAGGCTTTGAGATGCTTCATTTCCTTTCTTGGCTGCATGGCGTTTGTTACAGTGCAAGGGCCTGCACACTTCCTACATTGCTGGTTCAGATTGTGAATTGAGTCTGAAACAGGAGCCAAGTTCTGGAGCTTGGGCTACATTTGTCTCAAGAAATGTGATAGGTGGGGCGCCTGGGTGGCTCGGTCAGTTGAGCGTCCGACTTCGGCTCAGGTCACGATCTCGTGGTTCGTGGGTTCGAGCCCCGCGTTGGGCTCTGTGCTGACAGCTCGGAGCCTGGAGTCTGCTTCGGATTCTGTGTCTCCCTCTCTCTCTGTTCCTCCCCCGCTCATGCTCTGTCTCTCCCTCTCCTTCAAAAATAAATAAAAACATTAAAAAAAAAAGGGATAGGTAAAAGGAACTCTGTAGTAACTACTTCTAATAGCGAGATATGTAATTCTAGAGTAATTTGCCTCAAAATTAAGAACATTCCCATAATGAAGAGTACTGAGTGAAAACGGAAGCTGCCACACAAAAGTATAGCTGTCAGGAAATGTCACATTTCGGTCATGTCTTAGGAACCCAGCTTCATGCTGTGATGGTCAGCAAATTTGCCCGGGAGACTACACTTGACAGCTGGCAGAGATGTGCGGAACTTACGTTCAAACCCAAGTAACAATAGGTAATTCACAAAATAGACATTTCACAAAATTCAACAACCATTTATAGACAAAAACTTTTAGCAAAATAAGAAGGGAACCTCTTAAGTCTGAAAAAGGGCAAAGACAAAAGGCTTACAGCTAACATCATCCTTAGAGAACTATTGAACACGTTGCATTTAAGATAGGAAACGGGACAAAATTACCTGCGTTTGTCACCCCTATTCAATGTTGCACTGGAGGTCCTGGCCGCTGTAGTAAGGCAACAGAAAGAAACAAAAGGTGTAAGTATTGGAAAAGAAGACATAACCTGTCCTTAGACACAAATGACGTGATTGTATACCTAGAAAATCCTAAGGAATCCTAAGGAAATAGCGGCTAGAAATAACAAATGAGTTAATCAAATTTATACATACAGGGCAAAATATAGAAATAAGCTTTATTCTTTAAATTTGTTTTCATTTCATTTATTTTTAGGGAGAGAGAGAATACAAACAGGAGAGAGGGGTGGGGGGGGAGGGGAGAGGGGGGCACAAGACAGAGAGAGAGAGAGAGAGAGAGAGAGAATTCCAAGCAGGTTCCACACTCAGCCTGGAACCCAATGCGGGGCTTGATCCCATGACCGTGAGATCATGACCTGAGCTGATATAAAGAGTTGGATGCTCAACCGACTGAGCCACCCAGGTGTCCCAACAAGTCGATTCAGTTCATTCCTAATCAAAATCTCAGAAAACTTGTTTTTTGGTTCAAGTTGACAAACTGGGTCCTAAAATTCATATGTAAATGCAAATGACCTAGAATGGCCCAAACAACTTTGAAAAAGAAGAGGAAATTTGGAAGACTTAGGCCACCTGACTCTAGGATTTATTATAAAGCTATAGAAATTAAGATATTGGCATTATGATAGACAAATAGACCAGGAAAGAAGAAGACTCCAAAACAGATCCAAATATACGGTCAGTCAGTTTTTTACTACAAAAGTGCCAAGCACATTCAGTAGAGAAAGGAAACTCTTCTCCCCCTGTGAAGGTAATGGAACAATTGGGTATTCATACGTAACATAAAAAATTAACTTTGATCCATATCTCACATGACAGCAAAAAAAAAGCTTACTCAAAACTAATGCCACAGGCCTAAATAAAGAACGATTAAACTATTGAACTTTTTAAAAAATATATAGGATGAAACCTTTGTGACTTTGGTTTAGGACAAGATTTTCTTAGTCACAACAAACAACCTAAAAAACAAACCATAAAACATAACAGCAAATCGGACTTCCTCAAACTTAAGAACTTCTGCTCTCAGGAAGACTGTTGAAAGAATAACAAGGCGAGTCGTATAGATAGAAAAAAACATTTCAGGGGCACTTGGGGGGGTGCAGTCAGTTAAGCGCCCAGCTTCAGCTCAGGGCACGATCTCGTGGTTCGTGAGTTTGAGCCCCGCGTCGGGCTCTGTGCTGATGGCTCAGAGACTGGAGCCTGCTTCGGATTCCGTGTCTCCCTCTCTCTCTGCCCCTCCTCCATTCTCTCTCTCTCTTTCTCTCTCTCTCAAAAATAAATAAACATTGGAAAAAAAAGGATTTAGAAAAAAAAAAAAGCTACAGACTCTAAACACCTACTTTCTAACTCTTACTTAAATGCTCCGTATTAGATTTTTCTTCCGTGTTGCTGGTGTCGGTCTTGTGCCTTGGAAGGGAAATTCTTAAGAACAGGTACTAAGTTGGATGTGTTAACAACTCATCCCACTCTGCAAAGGCGTCTCGTGTGCAACCCAACCTTGTTTCATCTTGGACGCGGCTCATTATGCAAAGAAGGAGCAAAGTGACTTGATAGTTGTACCGCCATCACAGCCAGTCAAGAGCAAAGGCTTTGGGTTCCGCGTTCCCCCAGCCATTTGACTCTGGATTACTTACTTAGGGCCTTTGTCTCTCCTTCGTTCCTCGCCTGCAGACGAGGGGAAGAATGCCTACTTCCTAGAGGTATCAGGACATCAGATAAGAAAATACATGCAGATTATTAGCACATCGTCTGTTGATACTATGATAGTATGACAATACGGAGATTGCTTTTAGTATGGATATGCAATGCTCTGGAGGATGCTGGAATTTTACTTAGAAGTTTGTCTTGGGGCACCTGGTTGGTTTAGTCGGTTGTGCACCTGACTTTGGCTCAGGTCATGATCTTGCCATTCAGAGTTGGAGCCCCACGTCGGACTCTGCACTGACAGCTCGGAGCCTGGAACCCGCTTCGGATTCTGTGTCTCCTTCTCTCTCTGCGCCCTTCCCCCGCTCACGCTCTGTCTCTCAAAGATAAATAAACACTACAAAAAGAAAGAAATTTGTCTCAAAGTTCCCAGAAGCGTTTTCCTTGGATGTTTTTCCCGCTAAATGATAAGTGAGTTTGTGACAAAGAGAAAGAATATCTGGTCTCCTGGATTCACATCTGTCACCCTTCCGTAGGATTATGCTCGGCCCCCTCCCCCCCATCTTTATCTCTTAGGCTCACTTCTTACCTCCCTAAGACAGGACAGGTTCTCAGAGTCTGGTTTCACACAACTGAGATGTGACGCTTTATTTATTTCACATATCGTTGAGATCTGGGTTGCCTCAAGAGAGTTTAAGGCCTTGGGTGGAAAAGTGTGGAACCTTAGCATCCATCCACAGAGCAGGTGAAATGTGCCTCTCCCAAGGGGTGTTGGGTGTCACAGACTGTGCCCATCTGATGATACTCAAGGTGCACACATGCAACCACAGAAGTTCTTGCAGAGGAGATAAGCTTCTAGAATTCAGGTTGTGCCCTGAACTGTTCTGTGTCCTCCTTTGACCCCTCTCCTCAAGACCAGAGTTGGACGCCATCTTGTTTGCTCACCACCTTTCACAACTCGGGGAACTGTGTGACATTGCAAATTGCTTACCCTTCTGGTCTCGGTCCGCCAGATGTGGGATTGGAGGTCCAGGCCGTCTCACATTGCCAAAGCCGAGCCCAGCTGCTGGAGATTCCTCTCTACCTTGGTCCCAGTTCAGGCCAGGATTGGGGCATTCCTGGCACCCCATGGCCTTCTTTGGAGCTCAGTGCCGTGTCTTCTCTGAACCACCGCACCGCTGTCTCCTCTCACCGACGCATGCACAGAACCGGCAAGGGCTTAAGAGCTCTGAAGTTAAGCAGACCTGAGTTCCAGTCTGTCCTCCTGACCACAGGACCTTGGGCCAGATCAGACTTCTCAACCTCCAGTTCCATAAAAGCCGTCTAATAACGGCACTTGCCTGGTGTCCTAAGGATTTCATGAGATAACATATGTCCAATGCTCACCAAAGGCCCTGGGATGTAATGCATGACACCCACCATTGTTATTATATTTACTAATTATGATAATTTTTTTGGTATTGTTCTCCAACTTTGCCTGCGGGTAAGACCTTGACTCCTAAATCAGACGGTCAATTATGTGAGGGTGAAGACAGTATATTCTTTTTACATATCCCACCGAACCCCGGGTGGTGCTGGGAATTAGGGGAGGTATCCAGACCCGCTTCCTAAGTGACCCCAGGCGACTTGATAAACCCCTCGACGTGATGCGACTTGCCACGCTTCTCCTCGTACAACTTCCATACACATAATGAGCAGGTGATCTGACTTAATTGCTCGTATATTGCAACGCTGTTCCCCTAAACCTGACTTCGGACACAGGTTCTCTACGTGCCGATTATATATTTACAGGTGTGGCCGGTTCGTGTCACACTTTTGTTTTCTTTAAAAGATTTGTTTCTTTCGGGTAAGCTCAGGTTAAGCCCTGGTGGGGTATTTAGTTGCGTTCTTCCTTTCTGAAAGGGCAACGAGGGATCGAGGCATCATTTAGCAGATTACAAAGATTTTTTTTTTTTTTTTTTTACTCCTCCTGAGTAGTTCAGTGACAACGCATTTGTTGCAGTGACGAGACGGTCGTTGCCCCTGGAGGGAACGCGGGGAACTGGGTGACACAAAGGTGAAGCCTAGCCGGAATGGCTGCTAGAAGTGTCCTCGGATGACCCAGGCTCTTTCATGAGAAAACAAGGATGTCCTCACTGCCGAAAACAGCAGAAGGTGGCATGGTTCACGTCAGGTTGTGAAATGAGTTCAGCAGGTTCCTCCAGAGGGAGTCCCCCGCCCTTGCCGGGCACCAGTGACATCATGCCAGGTGCAAGAACCTCCCGTGAACCTACCCGCTGGGGGACAAGGACCAGGGCTCCCTTTAGCAGAGGTCAAGGTGGGCCAGGGTGCCCGGGCATTGGCTTCCTGCCTCACGCCTGTCAAGACTAGAACAAAGCCAATGACCCCACAGCCTTCAAGGCTGGTTGGTGTTACACCAGTTGGTGTTACTTATAAACCTGAGGAGAGATGCTTGAAAGCATTTGAATATGCTTTTCACATCCTTGTTTGTAGGAGTCGGGCATGAGGGTGACAGAATGGAGACCCCAGGGCATTCCAGAGACCAGGACCGAGGATCCTGAGGTTAAAAAAAAAAAAAAAGACACCTAGGGAATGCCCAGGATCCATTTTTTTCTGCCCAGCCATCACCCTTGTCTAGAAGATACAGTGGCTCCCTGAAGCCCGTGTCTGTTCTCATTCTCCAACACTTTGGTTGTTACTTTTCGCTTGAGCCTCTGGTATTAGACGTGAAGTTAAACCAAAACGTGAGAGGTGGAAACGATGTAGTTTTCAAAATTTCCTCTTTGGTGTTTGGTAACCGTGTAATTTCTTTTCTTTCTTTCCTTTTCTTTTTTAATGTTTATTTTTGAGACAGAGAGAGACAGAGCATGAGCAGGGGAAGGGCAGAGAGAGAGGGAGACACAGAATCCGAAACAGGCTCCAGGCTCTGAGCCATCAGCACAGAGCCCGATGCGGGGCTCGCACTCACGGACCGCGAGATCATGACCTGAGCCGAAGTCGGACGCTTAACCAACTGAACCACCCAAGCGCCCCCCGTGTAATTTCTATTTTGAGCCCTCAGTTAGCCAAGTGGTGAAAACTTACTCTTAGCCAAATCGGGGTCCTCCTCTCTGTTGTCATGGCGGCGTGTGTTCTCCAGGAGGGCACCCAACACTGGAGTGTAGGGGGTGGGAGGGCAGGAAGTCACCTTTGCCCAAGCCTTCTCCCGTCTGGCCTTGGCTGAGATGCCTTTCTTCCTGAACTGTGTCTCCTGCTGGGACGCATTCATTTCTGATGACAAAACCTGCTAGGGTCTTCTGTCTCTGTCTCTTTGTCTCTCTGTCTCTGTGTCTCTCCTTCTCGACCATACCTCCACCACTCTTGAGAGCACAGAAAACACAGCACTGGTCCCAGTCATCCCTGACGGAGGGCTCCTGAGGGGTGCCTCGAGCCCACCCGTCTCGATACACTTGAAGGGTATTTCTTCCGCTCCTTACCTCACCAGGAATGGCGGAATCAGATGGAGACTGAGGTGGGAATTGCTACCCATGGGGGCTTGCCCTAGGCCCAGGGCAAATCCTCTCTGTAACTGGGGGCGGTTTCTGTCACTATTTCCCCTCCCTTCCCCAGGGCTGAATAGAACTCGGGACCCTTTAGCGTCTCATCTTTCTTCCCCTTCCTTTCAACTTCCCTCTCCCTCCTTCTCCAGCCCAGAAATCTTCATCCTGCGCAGGGCGAGGAAAACTTGCCTTTGTATCATCACACGTTCATGCCCCGAGTCTCCCAAGGATGTATTGAGTTCCCCCACCCCTGTGGTCTGGAACAGGACTGCCCTCTGACTTGGATGAAGAGAACCCCGCCCCAGGCCCTTCACCTCGCGGAGGCCTGTGCCTTGAAATGTCTTCTTAAAAGGTGTGTGGGTCCCATCCCCATTTCTCTCCCTTGGAGCACTGTCTGACCCTTTGCTCCATGTAGAGGTCTACCAGATAGCTGAGGGGTCCTAGACCTCGCACTTCCAGGATTACGCAAGGCTCCCAGTGTGGGGCTCTGATTCGAGAAGGGTAGCTTGGTGAGAAAATTGCTTCCACTGGCTGGAGCAGTCTTCCTTTCTCAGAATCGTATGAGATTGGCCCACCATGCCGGTGTCACTGATGTGTTGGTTTTGGGTGGCTCAAAAAGTTACATGGACAGTTGCCTGCCCCCCACAAAAATACGTGTCTGGCACCTTGAATACCCTACGAGTGACTTTGTTCTTGCATCTTTTACCTTCACCCAGGCAATATGCATACACTGTCAAGCTCATTCTAGAACAAAGGGAGGAGGCATGGGGTAACAGAAAACACGGGGGAAAAGGGCATCAGCAAAACTACCCAAATACTATGCTGCCCTTCTCATGAAGAGGAGCACAGTATGTAGTCTGTATTGAGAGTCAGAAGAGGAGTTGCATTTTAAGCTCTAGTCCTGACTGTGTTACTAACTAACCGTGTGATCTTTTTTTTAAAAAAATTTTTTTTAACGTTTATTTATTTTTGAGACAGAGAGAGACAGAGCATGAACGGGGGAGGGGCAGAGAGAGAGGGAGACACAGAATCGGAAGCAGGCTCCAGGCTCTGAGCTGTCAGCCCAGAGCCCGACTCGAGGCTCGAACTCACAGACCGAGAGATCGTGACCTGAGCTGAAGTCGGACGCTTAACCGACTGAGCCACCCAGGCGCCCCTAACTAACCGTGTGATCTTGAGCAAAGCACCTCTGTGGGTCTGTTTCTTCATTTTAAAATGAGATGTTTGGATGGGTGGATGGATGGATGGATGGATGTGTGATCAGTGAATGGGTGGGTGGATGGATAGATGAATGGATGGACGGGTGGATGGGTGGTTGACTGGATGGGTGGACAGGTGGGGGATGGGTGGGTGGGGAGGTGAAGAAGCTTGCCAGACACACTGGGCAGAGGGAGGAAGGAGAGCTGGGGGCGGTCTAGGTGCTGTAACTCTTCTATCCGGCTGCTGCACATTTCTGATTACCTCAGTCATCTTCCTTGTCTCACCTCTTTGTCCACTGCTTTCTTTCAAGAGCAGCTTGGTAAGGTGCTTGAAAAGATTGATCCGGGAGTCAGAAAACCTGGATTTTTCTTCTCCCATGTTTGTTGTACCCTGGGCAACTTTTGGGCAATTCAGAAACTCTCAAGGTGTCAACTTCCTTATCAGTAAAATGGAGTTAATGATGCCTGTCTCGTCTACTCCGCATGGTTTTGTGGGAAGCTGGGGCGCCTGGGTGGCTCGGTTGGTTGAGGGTCTGACTCTTGATTTCAGTTCAGGTCATGATCCCAGGGTTGTGGGATCGAGCCCCGCCTTGGGCTCTGCACCGAGCAGGGAGTTTGCTTGGGATTCTTTCTTTCCCTCTGTCCCTCTCCCCTGCTCTCTCTCTCTCTCTCTCTCTCAAAAAAAAAAAAAAAATTATATATGTATATATATATATGATAACGGGCAAGGAAAACGGTCTGCAGTCAGGAAGCCCACATCCAGGGTCAGGTTTTGTGAGCTATTATTGGACTCATTCTCCTCTCCTTCCTTACTCTCCTCTACAGCTGCCCGTGGGGCTCCTATGTGACTTTCACAAAACGTTGTTCTGGGAAGTTTCACAGCTCCCGAAAGCAGCCGAGTAACCGAAATCACAAGAGAAGGTTGTGTTACCGCAGTGGCTCATCACATGTCGGGGGAAAGGGCTTTTTTGTTTGTTTGTTTGTTTTATTTTTGCTGTTAGGGCAGCGAAGCCAGAAGGCGTCCAGTTCTCGCAGGGAGAGTCGGCGCCAGGGGCTTATCTTCGCGAATACGTGTGGTCTCCCGCCCGAACTAAATGAGGCCGTGGAAAATTTCCAGCGATAGGCCGAGCCGACAGTTAAGCATTTGTGGGGTAAATCAGGTTATCTGTGGAGAAACGACAGGGCTAGAAGATGGAGACTGAGTTGTCCTCTGGTTAAACATCTCTTACGTGGAGTTCGTAAGAGAACTGTCACACCTGATCCCTTTACCCCCAGCCGGTCACTCTGGGTCTTCTTTGTAAATAATTCCTATTTTTAAAAAATTTTGTAATGTTTCTTTTTGAAAGAGAGCGAGAGAGTGGGGGAGGGGCAGTGAGAGAGGGAGACACAGAATCCGAAGCAGGCTCCAGGCTCTGAGCCGTCAGCACAGAGCCCGACGCGGGGCTCGAACCCACAAGCTGTGAGATCACGACCTGAGCTGAAGTCGGACGCTCAACCGACTGAGCCGCCCAGGCGCCCCAATAATTCCTATTTCGTGGTGTCATAAAATCTTTAACTGACCTCTTCTGGCCTTCCCCTTAGTTCGGTGGCTCTTGAAATGTGCCCTTGGACCGGCGACATCAGAGCCTCACCTGGGAATGTGTTAGACATGTTGCTCTTGGGCCCAGCCTCAGACTTACTGCATGAGCAGCTCTGAGAGTATGGCCCAGCAATTTGAGCACAAGCCTTTCCGATGACTCCGATAGACCTACAATTTGAGAACCAAGGTCCTAATTCATTACTTCCCTAAATAGCATACCTGCAGGACGATCTTTGTGGCCCCCCTCCTTGACTACTTCTGGTGACGGGGAGCTCACTACTTTACAAGGCATCTGATTAGAAGCCCTCATGGTTAGATATTTTCTCATTATAATGAGATAAATCTGACTTTTTGTTGCTTCTGCCTGCTGGCCTTGGCTGTATCCTCTGAACACGGTTCAGAGTTACAGCTGAATGGGGATCACCGGTAACTAGGCTAATTCCTCACCTCGTAGGAGCTGGGTAAAAGCGAACACAAGAGGAGAAACTGGGAGGGAGGCCAGGGTGTCGCATTTTCCTCTCAGCCAAATAAAACAGCAAGATTAAGGGCCGTCCCTGGCATTTGTGAGATTATGATAAATATCAGTATTAATAACAATAGTGACAGTAATAATTACCCACAGCTCGATTTGGATGCAGGTCAAGAAACCATCCGAATCAAATTACATGTAAGGAAAATATGTGTCTTCGGTGCTGGGAACATTTTCAAAGAGGAAGAAAAATGGACGCGGTGAAAAACATTTCACCTTCCAGAGGGAATAACTTCTCCTTTCCATTCCAAGGAGGGAGTGAGAGAAAGGGGTCTCCGGGCGGGGTGGCGATATTTTATGGTGAGGGCCCAGCCCCGCTCTGACTCGACGTGTGAACAGGAAGCAAGGCTGGCGGGGGAAGAATGAGCCTTTTCCTGGTCACCCCTCAACCAGGGATGCTTTGAGTCAGACACACTTGCGTGGCCAGATTTTGCCAGCGGCGGTCTTTTCTGTTTGTCTCGGGCGGCCATTTGGCAGACGGGACGGGGAGAGCGTGTCCCATTCCCCCCAGTGGGAGGCTGGAGGGTGTGGAGGCTCCTGGCCTCCAGGTAGAGGCCGCTCCGGACTCAGCTTGGCCTTCCTCTAAGTCTAATCTTGTTCTCTTCTGATGCCAATCTCTCCCCTCTTGGGGCCGAAAGCCCCAGCGGCACTAGGCATCGCCAGGCCCACCCTCACCGATGATTTTTCCTACCTCCCCCCCGCCCCCCCAGTTTGAGCCTAGAGAGTGTTTACTTCCTGTCGAGCCCCAGGGACCTGCTGATTTTGCCCATTACTGCAAATTGCTGCTCTTGGGTGCTTTGCATTTGTTATTAAGATGCAATCAGGGTTTCCTGACTGATTAGCAGTCTCGCCCCTCAGCCCCCAACCCTCGCACCTGACTGGGAGGCAGCGGCAGTGGAGAAGGGGGACCCCTGGCTGCTGGGCGTCTGGGGGCTCTCTGCTCTGTCGTGGGGGCCCAGGGGGGTGCTCATGGGTTTGGCTGAGCAGGTTAGGAGAGCACAGGAAGGAGCTAAGAGGCCCTGAGCTCCCCGCCGAACCCTGAGCCTGCCCCGAGAAGGAACTTGGGGTCTCTCAGGTTCCCGGGAATTGTGTGGGTGTTGGGCCGTGTGACAGGCCTCCGGAATGCTGACGGCTGATGGACCAATGAGGCCGAGGCCAGCCTGAGCCGGGCCTTCCGGACGAATAAGCACGCTGTGTCTCTTCAGGCTGAGTTGGCAGGATAATGAGCACATGGGGGGCGGCCCGCCCGGAATCATGTGTCAGTCAGCTTCTAGAACTGCCCACCGAGACGGGCCCCCTCTGCCTCCCCACCCGAGGGCCCCTTCCCCGGCGCCCGCCCACCCCTGTCAAAGCCGCTCAGCCCCTTCCTGGGTTCTGTCCACCCTCAAAGCACACGGACACAGACACCTCTTCGCGCGCTTCCGGGGGCTTCTGTGCACACACACAACCGGCTCCTGGTCCAAAGCCTGTTTCCTTGCAACATCTGTGACCCGTGCCCTGCTCCTCTTTGGCTTATCTTTGTTTTTGTTTTGATGTTTATTTATTTATTTTGAGAGGGAGGCAGAGAGAGAGAGGAAAAGAGAGAATCCCAAAGCAGGCTCCGCCCTGTCAGCACAGAGCCCGACGTGGGGCTCGATCTCACGAACGGTGAGGTCGTGACCTGAGCCGAAATCGAGAGTCAGACCCTCAACTGAACAGAGCCACCGAGGCACCCCTTTGCGTTTGTTTTCTAAGTGTCTCTGTTTTCATCAAGCAAGTGTCTCGCCCTCACAGAGGCTTCATTGTCGTGTGAGGCACAGAAATCTGGCTGAGTCACCGAGGAGTGAAAAGGTGACCGGGCTGGGGAGGGCCAGCACCGCAGCCATCACAGACCCAAGCGCAAGGGCCTGGACCCCATCCCCGGCTGAGCGGGGTGCTGCCCCGCACGAGTGAGAGCTGTGTGGGGACTCTTGTGGCCGAGGGGCCCCGGGTTCCTGTGTCACCTGGTTGTCACTAGATGTGCTGAATGTGTTTTGGGAAGAAAAAACAGGGGAGTGTCGGAAGGTAAGGGAGAAAAGTAAGGAGGTGCGATTTTTGCGCAGGAAGAGTGCTTGGGTTTGAAATGAGCCGGGCAGTTCTAAGTTCGAGCCCTGCGTGTTCCATTTACTGCCTCTGTTAACTGAGCCTGTTTTCCCCACTTTAGAAGGGAGATAATAGATCTATCTCACTGGGTTATTATGAGGCAAACACAAGGAAATAGATACAGAGTACATAGGATTTGCCTTTTGCTTTTGCTTGGGGGAAGGGGGTGTTTATGACAAGAGCTTTTTAAGAAATCAAATCATGGGGCGCCTGGGTGGCGCAGTCGGTTAAGCGTCCGACTTCAGCCAGGTCACGATCTCGCGGTCTGTGAGTTCGAGCCCCGCGTCGGGCTCTGGGCTGATGGCTCAGAGCCTGGAGCCTGTTTCCGATTCTGTGTCTCCCTCTCTCTCTGCCCCTCCCCCGTTCATGCTCTGTCTCTCTCTGTCCCAAAAAAATAAATAAACATTGAAAAAAAAAAAAAGAAATCAAATCATGTTTGGCATCATTTAAAGACCAAGAGGAAACCTTCCTAAAGACTGGAAGGGCTTGTGGCTGTCTTGTCTTCCCACGGTGAAAAAAGTTGTATTTTAAAAATTTTTTTTTAACGTTTATTCACTTTTTGATAGAGAGAGACAGAGCATGAGCAGGGGAGGGGCAGAGAGAGAGGGAGACACAGAATCAGAAGCAGGATCCAGGCTCTGAGCTGTCAGCACAGAACCCAATGAGGGGCTCGAACTCATGGATGGCAAGATCATGACCTGAGCTGAAGTCGGACGCTTAACCGACTGAGCCTCCCAGATGGCCCCAAAGTTCTGTTTTTTAACTCCGGAGTTGCATCATTTTATCTTCCCTACTAATGATATTCCTTTTGCCTGGCGTGCTGCTTCAACAGCCCCCAACTGACAAATGCAAAGCCTTGTCCGGAGGTTCTCCCTGGCTCTTCAGGGAGCCCTCCTGGGAACAGCTGTAAAAGCGGGTTGTAGGGCCAACAAAAGAGAGAGCAAGATAGTCACTGTCTTGGGCACAAGGAAGCATGTTGGAATACGTTTAAGGGGAAAAGCAGAGGATGGGAATTGGGTGAAAATGTATGGAAGAGCTTTTCCAAGGGTGTACGTGGTGAAACGGGCTACCAATGTGCCAACGGGCACGTTCGCTTGGCTGAGTCTTCTCTAGGTATGAACTGTGAGGCATCGGGCGAAAAATACGTGGAACTAGACTCCCAAATTATAATTAGAATATCAGAAGGAGAGGAGAGAGAATGAAACCGAAGCAGAAATTTTAGGAGTTAAAAGTGAAGAATGTCCTTCAGTTGAGAAAAGATCCAGCCACAGGTTCTAGAAGGTTCCCCAATAGGATAAATACAAGATAAATGCATCTCAATATATCACAGTCTAATACACCCCTGCAAAAACTCAAGACAGAGAAAATCTTAAAAATTAAGGAAAAAAAAGGCAACGACTTTGAAGAGCAACACGAACGCCTAACTTCTCCAAAGAAACATGGAAGTCAGAAAGTAATAAAACGATATCTTAAAACGTCCATGCTCATCGTGGGAGATTTAACAGTGCCAGTGAATGTAAACACGCAATCCAGTCAGTAAGGCTCTGGAACCACTGAGCCACAGGGCCAACGACGGGACCTCGTAACATACAGAGAAAACACACCCAAGAGGCGCAAGGCACCCATGGTTTTCCCGTACGTACGAAACATTTCCCAAAATTGATGCTATGCTGGGCCACAAAGCAAATTCCAGCAAATTTTAAGGAGGTGACATCACAGTCTTTGGTTGCAATGGAATTAATCTAGAAATAAATACGAAAAGGGAGTGAAATGATGATAAAATGGGGCCTATTGAAGCATGGGCTTCAAGGAATTATATAGCCTTGAAGGCATATATTAGAAAAGAAAAAAGGCTGAAAAGTAATGATGTGAGTGTATGAAGAAGTTAGAAAAATAAAACACGACTACATGCCTATGTAATAGAGATAAGGATTTAATGAAATATATAGCAAATATACACTAGAGAAAGGGAGCAAAATGTCAAGTTGGCTTTTTCAAAAGATACAGAAAATTAATAAAACCCCTAGGAAGACTGTGTGTGTGTGTGTGTGTGTGTGTGTGTTTGTATGTGAGAGTGTGAGAGTGTGTGTGTGAAAGAGTGTGTGTGAGAAAGAGGTGTGAGAAAGTGTGAGAGAGTATGAGAGTGTGTGTGTGAGAAAGAGGTGTGAAAAATGTGAGAGCGAGTACGTATGAGAGAAATGTAAGAGAGAGCATGTGGGAGAAAGTTGTGTCAGGGTGTGTGTGACAGAGTGTGTGTGTGTGACAGAGAATGTGTGAGAGAGAGTTGTGAGAGAGTGTGTGAGAAGGTGTGTAAGTGAGAGAATGTGTTTGTGAAAGAGAAAGTGTGAGTGGGAGAGTGTGTGTCTGTGTGTGTGTGAATGTGTGTGTCTGTAAGAGAGAGTGTGTGTGTGAGAGAGAGAGAGGGAGAGAGTGGGGGTGTGAGAGAGAGACAGAGAGAGAGGGCTGGGGGAATACAAATTATCAACCGCAGGGATGACAAAAAGGGACATCTTTACAGATTCCCCTCACACTAAAAAATGAAGTGATATTTTGAATAACTATGCCAATACATTTGATAATTTTAAAAAACAGATCTTATCCAAGTGAATACAGAAAGAAATAGGAATTCTGAAGAACCCAATATCTATTAAAATCGAATCCATTATTAAAAACTCTTCCCTCAAGATAACTACAGGCCCAGATGGTTTCACCGATGAATTTTTCCAAACTTTAATAAATGAATCATACTGCTTTTACACAGCTCTTCCAAAGAATAAGAAAAGCAAAAGACATGTGAAAACTTGTTTTAGAAAGCCAGCTATAACTCAAAATAATGCAAAAGCAGCACAAGACAAAAAATTACAGCTGAATTTCTTTCATAAATGTAAATTAAAATTCTTTATTAAAATATTTGCAAGTCAGATCCAGTGGTGTATAAAAAGTACAAAGCCCAACCAATTTGGGTTCATGTCAGAGGTATAGAAATGGTTTAATAATCAAAAGACAGCAGTTGTAATTTATCACACTAATAACGGGCAAACAGAATAGAGAATAATAGAGAATACAGAATAGTAGAAATAGAGTAAAGAAGACACGGCCATCTCATTGGATGTAGAAGAAGCATTTGATAAAAGTCCATATGCATTCCTGAGAAAATCTTTACCTACCAAAATAGAAATAGCTATCATTTCTTTAACCTGATAAAGGGCCTAGGCACAAAAATCTACCACAAACATCATTAGAGGTAAAATAGTGCAAGCCATCCCTTGAGATTAGGAATGAGAAAAAAAAAATACCTGAATCACTTTTCTTCTGTTATACTAGAATTTCTAGCAAGAGAAAATAAATAAAGCAATGAGGTTTCAAAAGGGATATAGCATACCCCTGATATTTGCAGATGACATGGTTGTTTATTTAGAAAAAGACAAAAGAATTTACAGAAAAATATTGGAATTATTAAGTAAATTCAGCAGTGAACTGAGCACACTCTCAGTATATAACAGTCAATTGTATTCCTATATACTAATAACACAAAGGAAATAAAATCCATACCGTTTACAATAGTATCTCCCAAACCTCAACATCTAGAGTGAATCTAATGAAAAATGTGCAAGGAAACGTTATGAGAGAAATTAAATAAGATCTAAATGAAGAAGGAATATACTATGTTCATGGATTAGAAGATTCAATATTGTAAAAGAAGCCAACTGGTCTTAAATATTCAGGATTCAGGATATTTAGGATGTTTTGTTTGTTTTGCCTTTTTTCTTTTTGGGGGGGAAGTGACAGGCTGATTATAAAATGTATATGAAGATACAAAGGATAGTACCCAAGTACTCCTTAAAGAAGAGAAATAAAATTAGAGGGTTTATTACAGTAAGGGATATTCTAAAGCTTCGGCAATTAAGAGAGAATACTATTTATGAAAAATAGAGATATTAAGCAATGTACAAGAGGAAAATATTAAAAACAGACTCATTCATATAAGGTTACTTTGATTTATGACAAAGTTAATATAACAGTGCATTAAAAGATTTTTTTTTCCATAATGGCCTGAGTTAATTGGATATCCATATGGAAAAAAAATCTCAATTCCTATCTTATACTACATAAAAAAAGAAAAAAAAAACCAGTTCCAGGAAAATTACAGACCTAAAAGTGAAGGCTAAAATAATTCAACGTCTAGATGAGAAATAGGGGCCTGTTTTCATAATCTTAAGGTGGGCAAATATTTCTTAAACAGGACGCAAAAAGTAATAACCATAAAACGAGTAATTGTTAAATTCAACTACATTAAAAAAAAAAGAACTATTCGTGGAGGAAAAAATGTGAAAAGACTGAAAACCAAGCCAGAGAGTGGGAAAAGACACTGGCAATGTATCTGTCTGACAAAAGCCACCTCTCCAGGGTAAATAAAGGAATCCTATTACTTTGTAAGAGAAAGACAGCCCACAATCCATAGAGGGGCAAGATATCCAAAAGGCTGGCATGCGTTGGTAAAAGTATTCAATCTCATCAGTCCTTAGTGAAATGCACAACTTAATTACAATACGACGTCACGATGCGGGTACCATAATGGCTAAAATTCAAAAGCCTGACCACACCGAGTGTCGGTGAGGATGCACGGTACAAGTGAAATTCCCGTCTCACTAACCGGTCGCTAACATCAAGGTACAAACAGACGCTTGCAGGCTACTTGAAGCGCTGCTTTATCAGACACTCAGTGTCTACCTCTTGCATCAGGCCCATCAGGACCTCTGCCACATGGCGTGTCGGCTAGGAATGCTTGGGGCTACAAATGACAGAAATCCCAAACGGTACCCGAAATCCACAGGTATTTGCTTTTCCACGTAAGAAATCTGGAGGGAGGCGAAGGCTGCTGTTGGTTCAACGGCTCCGTTGAGTCTTCAGAGAACCAGGTGTTTTCTCTCTGTTCACTCTGATCTCCTTAGTTATTGGCTTTCTGTCCCTTGTCCTTGTCACCTTGGGGCTGCAAAATGGCTATTTCAACTCATACATCAAAACCACGTACAGAGCGGAAACAAAGGGAGATAGGGTAGCTCCCCTCTTCCCCTTACCTGCCTCTTGCCAGGAGGAAAAGCCTTCCCATAACCTAACTCCCATCCTCAGTGAACTTCCTCTTGTCTCCAAAACCGAGTCATACTGGCTCCTCTATGTACAGAGGGCACTGGAAAGTGAGTATTTGGTAGCTCAGAACAGCTTGTGCATAGCCAACCAGCAGTTCCGTGAGACATTCAGAATAACACACAGAAGCCGCCATCTTGGATAATCGTCTACAACTCTGCACAATCCAGAGGTGGATTTACCAGTTCAGCTTGTCTTTCTTTGGGGTCAGGTTATGTGCTTGACTACTCTTTGCCATGCAGCCTTTGAAATGATTTTTCCACATTTGCAGTCAAAACGAGGTTTTCCTTTGGTAGATACAATGATTCCTTAATACGAGCGCCCAATTATTTTGTTGACTGGTGGCTTTGGACCGTCTTCCCTGTTACTCATTTGAACGTCAGAGTGAATTCCCCCCTGTGTCATTCTAGACAGTTTGATGGAGGGCAGGAACGAGAAGCCTCTGCTCAATCAAGTGTCTGATTAATACAGGTGCCGTATGCAAATTACTGACTTTCTAAACATTTGAATTAGATAAGACATGCTTACAGCCACTCCTAAAATGTCTATTTTCTTTTTCTACCTCTTAACAGCCTCTTCCCAAATCCTACCTGCTCTGTGTGGTACGATGTTATCTTTTTGAGACTATTTTTTTCTTTTTCCTTTTTCTCTTCGCCCTAATTGCTCCCCACCCCCCGCCACCCCAGACTTCTGTGCTTCTCTGTCACTCTTTGCTGACTGTCTTACGTGGGCGCAGTGCAAACCCAGCTGAGAAAATGACAGGTTGGAGAAAGTTTACGCTAATGTTAAATCTAATCGCAATATATGCCCTGATCTGGACGTAGCCCTCCTCAGGAGCAACGGGTACTTATTTATTTATAAGATGTTTTCACAACCTAGTTCATCCACCGTTGCGAGGTGAGTACGGCCAATCCCCGTTCACCCTGGTTGTACAACAAATGTAGTGTGTCAGGAAATTCCAGCTTATCTTCCCAATGTAGTTGGAGGAGATAAATGGACAAGTCGCTTCTGTTTTTGAGTCTACCTGCGTTGTGTGCGTACAAACGCGTAGAGTGTATTGAAAATTGTTGATATTTCATGGCTCTTTCAGTCAAAGCCTTCCATGACCCTACTTGTAGCTCTCAATATGGGAGAGGTGTGATGTAGTGAAATGTTAAATGCTTAAGGGAAAACCAAGGACAGAAGAGGTGGTTTAGAAAATGTAGGATGCGGGGCACATGGGTGGCTCAGTCGGCTGAGCGTTTAACTCTTGAGTTCGCCTCAGAGTATGATCTCGCGGTCATGAGATCGAGTCCCGTGGTAGGCTCTGTGCTGGGCAGAGCCTCTCTCTCCCTCTGCCTCTCCCCCACTCGCTCATGATCTCTCTCTCCCTCTCTCTCTCTCTCCCAAGAAAA
This sequence comes from Lynx rufus, assembly GCF_022079265.1. NCBI lineage: Eukaryota > Metazoa > Chordata > Mammalia > Carnivora > Felidae > Lynx > Lynx rufus. The sequence goes on from NW_025814878.1 coordinate 131,871,586, forward strand.
AATAATAAAAAGAAAGAAAGAAAGAAGAGAAAGTACAGGATGTGCTAAGAAAAGAAGAAAGACACAATAAACACTTGCACATGGAGTTTGAGGGCACCATAGAGAAAGGGCACCATTTAAGGTCTAAGAGATGGGTAGCCAGACTGATGGGTCACGTGACTAAGGAATCAGAGCTCCAAAACCACGTGGTTCTGTCTGCAGCCAGCCACCGTCTCCTGTATCACCCAGTCACTGAAAGCTGAGATCCGGTCTTGACCTGGTCTTAAGACCTGGTCTTGAGGTCCTTACCTTAACACGGGTGCAAGGACCCTTTTTCCAAATAAGGTCGTACTCCCAGCTTCTGGAGGTTAGGACACAGATATATCTCATGTGGGGGCCACCATTCAACCCGCTATGCCCCTGTGTGCCCTGGGCTGACAGCAGTGGAGAATAAACCCTTTGATGTGCCCACCATTGACCCTCAGTGCTGGGTCACCGCTGCGTATTGTATCAATGGCGGCACAACCAACACCCAAGGCTGATACCAAATCTGCCATTTCTGAGGGATGCGCTCATTTCCGTTCCAGGTGGAGGTCATAGGACACAACCTAACGTTCACGGGCTTCCCACCAGCTGTGCCTCCCAGGCCAGGACCACGGCACCCTCAGGGGGAGACACTTGGCTTCCTGGTTAGCTGTGGGGCAAAGGTGCTGGGTTCGCCAACACACGTCTGCAGGTGGATGCTGGACGGCACCTGACCTCGCGCGGGGCTTGTGGCTTCTTGAGCTCCTTCTCGTCAATCGCTCATAGCTGAGGTGCCAGTGGAGGAGACGCTTCTTTCTAAACAGAGCTCCCTTTCTCTCAGAGCCATGCAGAAATATATCCCTTCAAGCTGGGTGCCTGGGGAGGAGACGACGCCAGCTGACGTCTCCAGCTTCCGGGGATGTTTTCCTCCTCCTGTCCCCTCACCCTCCCATCCTTTATTTCAGGGAGGCCAGCACCGCCCAGAGCTCAGCTTGCAAGAACTCCGAAGCTGGGAAAGGGTTGGGGGGGTGGGTGAGACCGTCTGCTTTTCTTACAAATTTTCTGCGAGGAGAATCCAACGACTTCTCCCCTTTCACTCACATGCAGCGTCTCCCTCTTCTCAGGACGTGCTTCTAGGTGAGCGGTGTGCCAATAAAAAGGGGCCTCTGAGCCCGGCTACCAGGGTTTCCCAGGCGCTTAGCGGTGCCTATGCGTGTACAGACATTCAATTTTGGAAGGAATGAAAGGTAAGAAAAGAAGCAAAGCGGCCGCAGGCGCCGCGGACCCACGGAAACATAAATGAAACATTATCTCAAGACTTCAATGTAACAAACAAACAAATCCACCCCACCGCGACCGTCCCGGGAGAGGTTTCCATCGACCAAGAGGAACAATGCTTGACTGAGGAAGCAAGTGTTCCGTGTGGGGATGGGTGGGGGGAAGGACATTTAGGCAGAGCCTAGATCCTGGGAGGCGAGAATGAACGAAAGAAAAATGTGCAAAAGAACAACGGGGCTGCATGGGTGTCTTAGACGACGAGCCCCGGGAAGTTGAGGGCGGAGAGCAAGGGTGGAGGGGTTCAGCAGAATGTCAAGGGCCGAATGCTGGTCGTAACCTGCGAGAGCAGAGCTGTGTCTGCAGTGATGGGAACGTCCGTGTGGGCAGTCTGGGGGACGGGTGGGATTCAGGCCTGCGCTTGGTACATTTAACCTACGCAGGAAGTTCTCTCTGGCAGGAATTTCTGCCTCGAATGGCTTTCCTTAAATGTGTAAGTAGGATTTGGGGTGTGACAAGAAAACCGATACTTAATGAGTACCTGCTAGGTGCCAGGCACTGTGTTAGGCGTGTGTATGTGTGTGTGCGTGTGTGTGTAAATATACAACTGATATCATCCTTTTTTTTAAAATTTTTTTTAACGTTTCTTTATTTTTGGGAGACAGAGACACAGCACGAACGGGAGAGGCGCAGACAGAGAGAGAGAGTGGGAGCCATAGAATCGGAAGCAGGCTCCAGACTCTGGGCTGTCAGCATAGAGCCCGATGCGGGGCTCGAACCCCTGAGCCCTGAGATCATGACCTGAGCCGAAGTCGGATACTTAACCAACTGAGCCACCCAGGCGCCCCACACTGATGTCATTCTCACAGTGAATCTTTGCCATAGCTGTTGTGGCTCATGAGGGAACGAGGCTCAGAGAGGTTCAGTGATTTGCCCAAGGCCACACAGAGTCACTGGCCTAGATCCAAACCTGCACCGGCTTCCACTTTGTCTACAGTCAGCTCTCAGCCTGAGCCTGGCTCTGTCCCCAACCCCCCCCCCCCACCACCTCCCAGAGCAGGAAGCAGCTCCGCCCTTTTGTGCATTCTCCTCCCTTCCAACATCCCCGTGCCTGGGGGAGGCTGAGCGGCACATGTCACCTGGGTTGTGTCCCCGACTGCACACCTGGGAAGGTTCCACTCTGGCTCTCGGGGACTCCGCTTTCTCTAGAGCCTGTCCCGACTTGTGGCTTCGCCGCTTGCCTCTCGGGGAAGGCAGGCAGCGTGTTGCCTTTGATCAAAGCAGCCTCTCATTTCTGGATCGGCGCAGGGCAGGGCTGCGTGTGTGCTGATGTCCCCACCCAGCGCCCTGAACAGTGCGCGTGCACCACAGCGTGGGTCCTCCGTGCGTTCTGCTCACACTCGACTCCGCTCAGGCTGCCTGGTCACCTGACTCACTCTCCTCCTGCACATCTTTTCCCACCCAGAGGCTGCCCTGGGATTTCTTTAATTTTAAGGAAATGCATTTGCATTTCAAAAGTGCCCCCTTCCCATGCAGAAGAAAGGGCCGGGTAGACAGGCGATCCCCTGAGTAGTCTGGGTTCCCTGACACTCTCCTCGCCCCGGCGAGTTTGCAAAACTTTTGGAACAGCCTATCGATAACGTTGCCAACCGGGCATTCCCCAGACTAGAGTATGGCATTAGGTGACCAAACGGTCTTAGCGGCTAGAGTAAGGCAGACAGTGGGCTGGAGGAGGGGCTGGTAACCTTTCTCAATCTATGGCCCTTCTAAGACGTTGGATCTGGCATTTATCGAACTGGTTTAAGAGCCTCACTCCTTTCTGTTGCGTTTACGACGCTCATTTTGAGTTAAAAGCACGCTGTCTCGGCCAGTCTTTATCACAAGCAATATTGGATAACAGGTCGAATAGCAAGCTATTCTTTGCAACTTCAATCTTGAACATAAAGGGGAGTTAGAGAGTGGCATTAAATTGGATTTCTGGTTCTTAAAAAAAAAAAAATTTTGTTTTTCTCCTTCTTAGGTTATAAGGATCATTCAAAATGTTTGATGGAACCTACTCCTGTTCAGCCGTCAGGCAGTTGTGATAAAGGGTGTACAGAGTCGAGTCGGGGGACCTAAGAATTCTGCCACTAAGAAGGTCGGGGGCGGGGGATGTCTACACTGCTCCCCGCCTAAGCTTGCTCAGCTCTGAGAGGAGGGGACGTCAAGGCACGGCATGGCCCATTGGGCTCTAACCAACCCGAGGACGGGGACTCCCTTGTTCCCCGCGGCAACCTCACAGCCAGCCTGACAGCAGCTTGTCTGGGGGATCCTTCTAGACCTGCCACCCTTCCTCACCTCTCCGTTCATCCTTCCCACCGCAGCCGGCATCCATACCTTCAGGATCAGGACTGGGATTTGTGTTTGGATCCGTCCAATCTGTCCCACATCCGCGCATGTCGTGGGAAGAGCCCGATCTCCAAAGAACAATTTGCTTTACGTGAAGCCACACCCGTGCGGTTAACAAACAAAACAAAACAAAAAGTCAGAAACCAAAATGCAAAGGGAAGGAAAGTGGACAGACCGGCAGCAGGATGGGAGGGAGAGCCAGGGAAGGTGTCAGAGCAAGACGGAGCCCCACCCGGGAAGGGATTGGCCCCGCCAGAAACCTCTCGCTGCGCCTCCGAATGGAAAACGGGACAGAACAATGAGCTGGAATTTACAGCGTCTGTGAAAAGCAACCACTCCGAACATGCCAAGTGTTGCTTTCAGACCAGAGAAGCCCTTTCTGGCCCCTGTGGCCCCATAAGCAGCCAACAGAAAACTACAAACCCTACAGGGCTGTGACCTTGAGCTCGGTGCCTCTGTTCCGTGTGCATTCTGCCTGCTTAAGAAAGGTCATGCGTGTTTCTAGGAGGAAGGTGAGCTCAAGGTCCGTACTTCATGCATTATATATCAGTAGGGTGTGCATGTTATAGCTTGATTTAGCAAAGATGCATCTGTAGGTGTCAATCAAATTACTCAGATAGACGCCTGAATAATTTCCGATTTGATATGCAGGGAGTCAGGCTCTCCGTTGCCGAGACTTGAACTTTCAGACCTGAGGACGCTCTTCTCAATATGCTCCTGATTTCAGTGAGTGGTGTTGCCCTCCAGTCTCGGGCTGGAGAAATCTGGAACAACCCGTAACTCTGTCATCTCGCTACCTTCTCCCGCCCCCCTCCCCCATGTAATCGGTCCTCTAGTCCTGCCTTCCTATCTCCCATTCGGGTCACCCCCTCCATCTTCGAACCTGCTTCTCTCCCCTTGATGAATGAATTCCCTCCTCTTGTCTTCTGGTCTCTGCTTTCAGCCTCCTCCATTCTGCCGGGTTTGGCTTTTCTTCCCCCAAATCCTATCCCATCACTTGCATTTCACAGCTTCCACGGGGTCCCGCTTGACAAAGGAGGAAACGGGGACGCATTTAGCCAGCCAGACGAGGGGAGTGCCGTGGGGACCGGCCTTGGGCTGGCCAGGCCTTATCAAAGAGTCACTTCATTCATTCATTTAGACAGCGGTTTGTATTAAGCACCTATTATGTGCAGGCGGCGTTCTAGGCACTGGAGATAGAGTGTCGAGCATAAAAATCTACCTTGGCCCTCCTGGAACTCATTTTGCTGTGGACCCACTTCTACGAGAATCAAGCACATGGGTAGAGGGATCGGGGGTCAGCATCCTCCCGGGAAAGGCTGACCCCGACCAAAGGGCTGGAACGGAGAAGGTCCTGACAGGATAGACTCAACGTGGTGTCAGGGACAGAGGTGAAGGACTCTGGCTTCGGAAACACAGACAACTCCTGGCTTGCTGAGACTGGTTTTAGGCGCTGTCAGTGAGGAAGAGTGAGGAACGAGGCACTAAACACAAACAAACGAACAAACAAAACCCCATGGGTGTTTCTAGAAACCTCTGGATGCCTCAGTTCCCACTCTGAACAAATGGCCTGGCCCAAATTCTTACCTCGGAGCTCTGAAATGCACCTGGGTCACGACACGGGGTTGGATCAAAGGTGGACCCACCACAGCCATTCTGCACGTCGGCACTGGCCCAGGCACTAGCAGCCCATCCCCTCGTAAGAAGGGATTATCATGAGATACCAAATCATGATGGACTTCAAGACCTGATCACCAGTGAGGCCCTCGTTTCTTCGGAGGGGCCGCCTTTTGCCACCTTTGGGGCTCCGCTCTCAGTTCTTTCAGCTCGGCACGTGGAGCTCAGCAGTCCAAGGATGTTCCTGGGCCCCTAGGGATTCGAAAAATCTCCAGCCCTGGGCCCCTTGCTTATCCCAGCAGTGGTGAGCCTGGCAAGGCCAGAAGTCTGAGGGGAGGGCCCAGGGGGGTCTCCTTTGGCTTGCACGCAGCAGCTGGGTGGAGAGGGGGACCAGACACTGCCGCAAGGGGCCACCGTGCCATTGCAGACAGAGACAAGTGTGAGCCCTCCGGAAGGGACGGTGCTGAGGGAACCATGTCTGCGCCCATACACCGCCCTCGTAAGCAGGAACATGCCTGTGTGGCTGGGTTGGGGAGCTGTCTTGGGACCCCTGCCTTGGGACCGGAAAGGCTTCCCTGTGGGGTCTGTGAAGAGCCGGGGTACCGGGCAGGGAGACGTTTGTCTTGGGGAAGCGCTAGTCGGAGGCGGGGCTGGCCACACTGCCTTGTCCTCAGTGGGAGGGTAGGTCTCTCGGATGCAAACACCGATGCAGGACTTCAGAAGCAAACGGTTTATTTAGGAGGTGACGCCAAGAAGCATGGGTGGGTGGGGGGGTAGTGTGGGAAGGGAGACGGAAGGGAAGGAAGTCAATAAGCCATTTGCCCCTGTGGGCAAACTAGAGCTTGACCCCACCTCTTTAGAACATGCCTCAGGCTGACTCCAACCGAGGGGGCAGGGACGCTGGGCATTATCCAGCAACTCCCAGCTCATCGTTGATTGACAGATGCTTTCTGAGGCATTGACCTTCTGGCCCTCTGGGTTTCCTTGCATGTGGCCCGGAGGGATTCCACAGCCAAAAAAAAAAAAAAAAAAAAAAAGAAAGCAGACTCACTCAAAGAGTTTGCAGTAAGTAGCCTCAGGACGCACAGAGAGATGCTGTGGGGTCATGGGTGGAAAGCCAAGGGCATCTCGGCAAAGTAAGAGAAACCATGCCCAATGCCACTTGCTGAGGCCATGTCGGAGTGGGGGCCCAAAGAGGGTAAGAGCGGCAGGTGGAGCATGAGGGAACCCCCCAGTTAAGAGAAGATAATCACCTGCCGTTTTTAATGGGGCACATCAGCCTCCACTGTGGGTGGGGAGGAGGTTCTACCTGCCCAGATAATGTGCCTGGTCACACTGGCCAGGAGGGGAGAAGAAGGACTGTTGCCACTCTTGCCTTTTATGGACTGAAGTGTGTCCCCCCAAATTCATGTTGAAGCCCTAACCCCCCAATGTGACTGTTTGGAGATAAGACCCGTGAAGAGGTAATTATGGCTGAATGAAGTCACAAGCATGGGCCTGTAATCTGACAGGGCTGGTGGCCTCCTAAGAAGAGGGAAAGGTGCCAGAGATCTCTGTCCCTCTGGGCACACACAGAGAAAAGGCAATGTGAGAACACAGGGGCAAGGCGGCCATCTACACGCCAAGGGGAGAGCTCTTACCAGAAACTGAATGTGCGGACACCTTGATCATGGGCTTCCAGCCTCTGAAACAGTGAGGAAATAGATGTTTGTTGTTTAAGCCCCCCGGGCTGTGGTATGTTGTTACGGAGCACAAGTAGACGAGGACACGGAACAGCCCGGGGAATATCTGGAATATGGAATACATCCTCTTACCCACAGTGTTACGGGACGAATTTTAATTCACAGGAAACGCTGTGGCACCCAGCATGCGTATCAAATGTTAAGTCTGTAATGAATTAGAGACATTTTGAGGTTCTGAATGGCCCAAGTCTGCAGTTCCCATTGTATAAACCCATAGACTGGTGGAGTCTGAGGCAAGAGCCAGGAGTGGCTCTGCATTCCAGTGGATCCTTCTCCTTGTCTTCCTCCTCCTCCTCCTCCTCCTCCTCCTCCTTCTCCTTCTTCAGACTGGTGGCCGTCTCTAACATTGCAATGTGCTTAAAAAAAAAAACAACCAATAACTATAACCAAAACACATAAATACATTAAAAAGTAAACTGGAAGGAGATGCAGCTTATTTTGATTTGTCTCAGGTTTTGGGTGCACGAGCAAGTGTTTACTTACAGAGCTGTCCATTTCCCCTTTTTTGTGTGTGTCTTCTGATGCATATGCTTAGCTCAGCCTCCTACACAGGCCTCTCCATGGGTAGGGAAGGAAGCAACCTATAAAGATGGCTAAGAGTTTTAAAGCAGCTAAGTGAAGAGTTGGGTTTTTTTTTTCAACGTAAAATCTTTAAGCAAATGATTTTATTTTTATCAGGTGACTGAAAAAAATCCAGGAGCTAGGACATTCCACCCCTGGTATTTCAGGGGGCACGGCCTATCAAGTATTCTCCTTCAAATGTTCCAAGAGTTCTCTCCATGTTAGCGCTATCCTTTATTGTAAGCCTTTGTCATCTCCCACCTGGACCTTTGTCACAGTGTCCCTTCAGTCTGCTCTCAGCATCGTGGCTGGATGACCTGGGAGAACATGCAAGAACAGAGCTCTCCTCTGCTCCAAACCTTCCATGGCTTCATGTCTCACGGGGGCTGCCAGGTGGGCTGCCCTCACCCCATCTCTCTGGCCTCCTCTCCTACTACTTTCCCCACTTAGACGTCTCCTGTGGCTTTGTCTCTTTGGACGTGCCTAAGAGCCTATGCGCGCACCGTTTCCTCTCTCTCTAGAATGTCCTCCCCCCTAATCTCTATGTCTCACCTCCCCAGGTCTTGGCTGACATGTTGCCTTTTCACTGAAGCTTTCCCAGTTGCCCTCTTCAAAAGTGGACCCCACCCCCTATTCCCTGTGGTCTTTATCCTATTTTCTTTTCCCTTAAGCATTTCTAATACACTGTGTATTTTTCCTGCTGATTTTGTTTACCGTCTATCTTTCTCCGGTGAATGTGGTCAGTCAAGGGCAGGCCACTGAGCAGCCTGAATTCTACCTGCCGTACGCCAGGACAAAACAGTGCTTCGCACACAGTTCGTGTCCAAAGACATGTGTTGAAGGAGTCTGTGGAGAGCCTCCGGGTGGTGAGCAGAAAAAGGAGCAGTGATGGGCTTCCTTTAAGCCAGAAGTACAGCCTAGAAGCCCACAGCTTGTAAGCTGTATTTTATTTAGCTTGCGCATTGTACTTCCAAGATGCATATCAGTCATCAGTTCTTAAGAAACGGCTGCCTTCGCGTAAAATCCAAATAACTGGATTAAAATCCAAATCACTTGAAAAATGTGGGACGATCAGATGGGTCTCCCTCCCCGTGACAATAACGAGTGTGAGCATTAGCCGCTCGCCGTGCATTTTGACTGGACACCCCCTCCTGCTTCGTCACTTAACCAGCTGCTGGTCTGGTTGACGGTTGAGTTAAAGGAGGCAGGGGAGGGAGGGCATGAGATGGGGAGAGGGGGAGAGGGCACCAGCATGGGTCCCAGATGTGGCTTTCCCAACGAGGAGAAAGTGTCCCCAGTGCTAGGCTGCCCAGAATCCTACTGGCTGCTACTCACAGTTTCCTGGTCCCTGTGATCTCCGAGCTCAGAGTCCCTTTGTCACATCCTACCTCTCTAGCAACAGCAAATTTGAAGGCATGTGGTCAAGCATGGGCGGACAAAAATGCTCTTTAAAAAGAGAAATGGAGGGCACCTGGGTGGCTCAGTCAGTTGTGTGTCTGACTTCAGCCCAGGTCATGATCTCACAGCTCATGAGTTCAAGCCCTGCATGGGGCTTGGTGCCATCAGCGTGGAACCCGGTTTGCATCCTCTGTCCTCCTTTGTCTCTGCCCCTCCCCTGCTTGTGCACTTTCTCTCTCTCTCTGAGAAATAAATAAACATTAAAAAAAGAGAGAGAGGGGCGCCTGGGTGGCGCAGTCGGTTAAGCGTCCGACTTCAGCCAGGTCACGATCTCGCGGTCCGTGAGTTCGAGCCCCGCGTCGGGCTCTGGGCTGATGGCTCAGAGCCTGGAGCCTGTTTCCGATTCTGTGTCTCCCTCTCTCTCTGCCCCTCCCCCGTTCATGCTCTGTCTCTCTCTGTCCCAAAAATAAACGTTGAAAAAAAAAAAAAAGAAAAAAAAAAAAAGAGAGAGAAAGGAAAGTGTATCCATTAGGAAAGTGCATGTGAACCTGTAAGTTCAAAGTGAACATAGTAGAAGTTTAAAGTGAACATAAAGCACCATTTTTGCTAAGTTGGTCGCTCGTACGGTGTCATTGGCCAAGTACAGGGTGCACACCTTACACGCGTTAACCAGGCTGCTCACTGTATAGAACTGATTGAAGAAAGAAGACAAGCAAAAAGACAGGAAGACGTAAACTTCAAACATCTAAGGCGTTATTGTAATTAACAAGCAACAGAAGTGCTATTACTTACTCCTCAGCCTGGATCCATTATGTCCTTCTAGATGATACTCCTTCCCTCACTCTGGCTTCAGAGGTACCAAGTCACTAGCCTCTGTTACTAGATTTGGAAATAACAAAAGACCTGTCAACTAGTTGTATTATTTATAAACATTTCTCTTTCACCTCTTATGCTTGTGGCATCAAAAAGATACAGAGGGGGGAAAAAACTATTGACACATACAAGGTACCATATCTCTTACCCTTAAGTTTCTTCAAAATCTAAAAAGCCCACATCCCTCCCACCTCAGTCAATATCCCTCACACTAGATGATTCTACTTTATTTTTTTATTTTTATTTTATGTTTTTAAATTGAATGTTTATGCAGTTCTGAGAGGTACAGAGAGACAGAGCGTGAGCAGAGGGAGGGAGACACAGAATCCGATGCGGGCTCCAGGCTGCGAGCCATCAGCACAGAGCCCGATGCAGGGGCTTGAACCCACAAACCATGAAATCATGACCTTAGCTGAAGTCGGCCGCTCAACCGACTGAGCCCCCCAGGCGCCCCAGATGATTCTACTTTAAAACATAAACCTTGGGATCCAAAGACCTCAGAGCATGAGTAGCACGAACTTCTGTATTCGATTTCTTCTCTCAGGTCATTCCCCATATATGCTGGAAATAGGATGGATGAGGTTTGCATGCATAATGACACATATCCATTTGAAAAACACGATCACTGTGTCAAGCTACTTGGGCGTTTGGTTTCGTTTTGCCAAGAAGCTGTTGTTTCACATCAACTCAGCATCCGGTGTTTTCTCCAGGAGATGCTGAAACTGTACTTATGGACCGATTATTGGACCACTGTTCATTTGCAAGGGAGAGAGACTTTAGCCAGTCAGTCAGCAAGTTTGCTGAGTGCCTTGTATGTGACATAGGTAAACGAATGCTGCGCCCGACCGTCTTACTCATTTCAGGTTGCTATCATAAATTACCAGAGACTAGGTGATGTCAATGACCTACATTTATTTCTCAGTCTGGAGGCCGAGAAGTCTGGGATCGGGGTGCCCTCTGATGTGGTTTCAGGTGAGACCTTCTTCCTGGCTATGAGCTCACATGGCCTTCCCTTGGTGAGTGCAAGTAGAGATAGAGATAGAGAGAGAGAGAGAGAGAGAGAGAGAGAGAGAGGAGACCTCCTGTCTCATCCTCTTTATAAGGGCACCAATCCCATCATGGCCCCACTCTTACCACCTCATCTAATCCTCATTACCTCCCAAAGACCCCACCTGTAGATGCCATCACGTTGGTGGTTTGGGCTTCTGAATTTTGCAGGGATACAGCTCGGGCCATGGGGAAGCAAAAATAAATGAGGCAATGAGAGCCTCTGGGACGCATAGCTCATAAAATGATGTATAAGCGAATACAGAATGTAGAAAGCAAGAAGGGTGAAAGTAAAGTGCCCTGGGGAATTGGAGAAGGAGTGATAGCTCTTAAGAGCAAAGAAGGTAGAAAGACATGTGACATTCGGGCAACGGTGCCCAGCCGATGGTGGTGGTGGAGGCTGCTGCTGGCTTGGTCCCCTTTGGCAATGCTCTTGGAAAGTTGTTGCTCCCATCTTTGCTGGCACACTCAGCCTCACCAACCAGTCCTCTTGGGGCAGAGTCCTGCCCAGTGAACTCAGCCTTGACAACTGCCTTGTTTGAGGAGCCAAAACAAGCTCCTCAGAGGCAAGAGAGGAGGATATATTAAGGTATCTGATCCAATATGGCAGCCAACCTCATTCCTCCCAGCTGTCTTCCAAATGGTATCCATAGAGGGTGTTGTCTCCAGCCACCTCCAGGACTACAGGACGTTGGGTAGTCTCCGGGTATGGCTAGCGGATGGATGCTGGGATGGAAGGGGAGCCAGCCAGGTACAGCAGGGTGCAGGGGAGTAGTGGTGTTCCTCCTCCCGTAGATGCAAGCCACACAACTCGGGGCAGGTAAACCCTAGGGGTTCTGGCACTGCTCACGCCCAGTCCTAGGCACGCACCGGAGGCCAGTCTCAAGAGATAAGGGAGTGAGTGGATTTGGGAGCAAGGAGGCAGGAACTGCTCCATTTCAAGTCACCGGACAGGAGTGGTGCCTTTATGGAAGTGCAAGAGATAGATGGCAGAAATACCCACCTCTGACCTGCTGCAGACTTGAGCTAATGTGATAAGAGAGTGATTTCCCACGTCGGTCTTTTCTTTTTACTTCTGGCAGGTCCAGGACCTGACTACCCGTCCCCTGTTCTCCATTTCTTCAGGAAGCCCTGAAATCCTGTAGGAAATCTGCTGACACTTTGTAACATCCCAGAGTTCCCTGGGGCTCACATGCAAATTAGTCCCTTCCCATCATCTTCTTTACTGTGGGACCATCTCATTTCCGCTGCGTTTTGGGTCACAGCAAACCCTAAGGGCTGAGGACCCTCACCATCCCGATGTCCTTCATCAGTGCTTCCAGAACTTTCCCGCCGTGGTCTCTTAAAGGAGCTTTGTCAATAACTATGGCCCTCCGAGCCAGTCGCTGGATCTCCGTGTCTACGTCTCTAGCAAGAGGGGATAGAATTAGATCATTTCTAAGATCCCCACTGAGTAAAAACAAGAAGACTGGCATCGACTCAGACTCCTCCTGCACACTTTGGATCCTGTAGAAAGTAAATTGGGAGGAAATGGGAAGGAGAGACATCGCGTATTGAATTTCTCATTAGCCCCACTGCCTGGTTCGCATTAACGAGCCTTCTGGGTTATGGGCACAAGGGCTAGGACTCATTTTCAGGGCTGAATAGCACATGCAAAATGTAGGCTGTTGCTGCACCACGGTACGTGAGCTCCACACTTTTCCTATCTGAGAAAGTAATGGCCAATGCTCAAGGAAGACCCCACCAGAATGACGGGCTAATCCTTGAGGGGGAAAATATTGCCGCTCTGGATAAGCTTTCGCTCTCTGCTTAATTAATCCCTAAAACTTTCAGGCCTTAATGAGAATAATTAGACTTGACAGTCCCGAGCTTAATGCGCAACTACAGACAACAAAAACCGTGTTCGGTTTATAAGCTTCCCAGAGCTTGCTGAAAGACAAGCTAATGTTATTTACAGCAGCCCCAGTGAGGGGCCGGACGCAGGTTTGGCCTTGCAATGTGCCTGGAGATCCCTGAGGACAATTTCTCCGAGGAGCGGGGTGCTACGCACCCCCCCCCGCCCCCCCGCCCCACCATTCAGGGTTTTCGCTCCCTAACAAACCGTGGTCTAGACAGGACCTGGCTAGAAATCCCCTTATTACCACCCGGGCCAGACTGCATTTATCATCACCTTGAGTGTGATGCTTGCGCAAAACCTCCAGGCCTCTCCCGTTCAAATAATGAATCGACTGAGCCAGAGCACTGCTGAGCACTTACGGCGCTGCAGACAGCGTCTGCCCGCTTCTGGAAACACCTCGTTTTCCAGAAAAGCGCTCATTTGTCAACAGAGGGATAATGTGAAAACCGTAAAGACAAATCAGACAGAAGGCGGGAGCGGGAGAAGCCGGCGGAGGAGGTATGGCCCGGGAGAGGCGGCTGCTTGGGCTTCAGTGCCATTTGCTCGGGTTGCTAGCCTCCTGCCAGCCTCTGTGTCTCCTCCAAGAAAAGGTTTAAATCTCCCGAAACAGTTTGGGTTCATCGTCCCCAGATGGAGTCTAGAAGCATTCCTCTGGCACTGCAGGGGATGACGGGGCTTATTTGTCTGCATCTGTGGGAGGCTTCTCCAAGGGGGACGAGCGACCAGACCAGACGGGTTCTCGGCCTTTCTGCGGCTGAGCTGGGCACAGGGACTGGGAGAAGGGAATGTGGGCGCTTCCCACCCGGCGGGGGGGCGGGGGGGGCGCGGAGGTGAAGGCTGGGTCCCCAGCAGTGGGGACGGATTCCGGGCATGCCGAATGGGTGGGTAATGATTGCAGGAGGCATGGAAGTGTTGAGCAAAGCTTCCCAAACCATTGTCCGGGTCCACAGCGAGAGTTTTATGACGTTCGTTTGGAGAGACATCCTCGGAAACGAGAAACAACAGATCAACCAGATGACGGCCCAGTGCTTCTCAGTTTTAAAATAACACGAGACTCTGAAGTTCTTGTAGATCCAGGGAGTTAAAGCAAAGGGATGTAACATGTTATTAGAAAACCAGCGTGTGGCCCTTTTAAGAACAGAACTCTCTCTCTCTCTCTCTCTCTCTCACACACACACACACACACACACACCCCAATGTGAGGACAGGAACTTTGACCCTGTAAATGGCACTAGGCTAGAGACTTTGTTTTTAATTTTCAATCAAGGATCTAAACCAGACTTCAAAGGGCATTTAAGCTGACAGTTTTATTTTCTCCTTGAGGAAGAGGAAAGATGAATAAGCATAAAGCCAGATCAGTCTCAAAATAATTGCAGCCTGACATATCTAAATGAGTTTGTAAAAGAAAATACGGAGGCAACTGATCTTATTAATTAGAGATGTACTAGGATTGTAATACCCACTTTTCCACTGCCTGCAGCTGCTAAAATAAAATAAAATAAAATAAAATAAAATAAAATAACATCATACAAAATAAAATTAACCCCTTTCTCTTGGGCAACACAGTCTGTTTCCCTCCCTGCCACGGAAAGTCATTTGGAAAAAAACAAACAAACCCTTGTTACCGCTTTTTCCCGCCACGGCAGGTAATAGCCTTTAAATAAGTTCTTTTTTTTTAATTTTTTTTAATGTTTATTTATTTTTGAGACAGAGAGAGACAGAGCATGAATGGGGGAGGGTCAGAGAGAGGGAGACACAGAATCTGAAACAGGCTCCGGGCTCTGAGCTGTCAGCCCAGAGCCCGACGCGGGGCTCGAGCTCATGGACTGCGAGATCATGACCTGGCTGAAGTCGGACGCTCAACCGACTGCGCCACCCAGGCGCCCCAGGTAATAGCCTTTAGAGAGCAGCGTGGATTGGCTTCCCGGCTGCCCGTGGAGCCCAGGGTTTACCCTGGATTACGTGATGCCTTGCATAGCGCCGCGACTTGTCACAATTGATTGAACATGTAATCTGACAAACAAACAAACAAAAAATGTGCTACAAGAAAATGGGAGAGTTGTTTTTTTAAGCCTGTACGTGTCATTTACCTGTGAAGGATGACAGCGGGAGCCCCTGGCAGGTGGGCCCGACTCAATTGCTCATGCTGTCTCCGCTCCCCCCCACCCCACCGCATCCTATTTCTACTAATAACCGCTTAGCATAGGGAACAGACTCAAAGGAACAGCTCAGTGATAAGACGCTGAGCGACAGTGACCTCTCGGTGTGGCCCCAGCCCTAAACCGTTGGAGGGGAATCTTCAGGTTGGCTGGATTTCAGACTTATATAAACGTTCACCGTTATTGATGCAGAAGCGAGACAGAGGGGGAGAGAAAGGAGGAGGAAGAGGAGAAAAAGGAGGAGAAGAGGAAGGAGCGAAGGAAGGGAAGAGGGAGAAGGGTAATGGATGGTTTAGCCTTGGAAGAAACATCTGGGGCCATTCCAGCGACTTCAAAGTGTGAGGGCGAGTGTGTGTGTGTGTGTGTGTGCACGTGTGTGCGTGTTTGGGGCAGATGTGAGCTGGGAAATCAGAAGGGAAGGCCGGACACAAGTGCTCACACTTGTAAGGCGGTGGGAGCTCAAACCCAGCCTCGCGTGGCTCACCAAGCTGGGTCCCTCGGCAGGAACTCAAATCTGTCCCTTAAGCTGGGAGGCTTTCTCTCATTTGCATTAAGTTTACAGTGGGAGCCAGAGGGGTCCTTCGGGAGAAGCACCTCGTTTTCATTCGAAAACGAGGCCGGTTGGGGCGCCTGGGTGGCGCAGTCGGTTAAGCGTCCGACTTCAGCCAGGTCACGATCTCGCGGTCTGTGAGTTCGAGCCCCGCGTCAGGCTCTGGGCTGATGGCTCGGAGCCTGGAGCCTGTTTCCGATTCTGTGTCTCCCTCTCTCTCTGCCCCTCCCCTGTTCATGCTCTGTCTCTCTCTGTCCCAAAAATAAATAAACGTTGAAAAAAAAAAAAAAGAAAACGAGGCCGGGCCACAGGTTTGACGCTAAACGTGACCCGCGTTACACGTTATCTTCCAACCTCTCAAGAAAAGCCAGACGCACGGTCGGTAGGCTCCGTGCGCATTTTGCTGTCATCCACACGGTGCTAAATAGACCGGTAAACTAATCAAAGAAATAAAGAACCCGAAGCTTCCGAAAGCACAAGTTACTGTAGTATTACAACGGCTGTGATCGGGCGGTAGGGGAGTAGCACAATTAAATGTATGACGACATTCTGAGTGATTTCAAGCAGCCCCCCCCACCCCCCGCTGGCAGCCTCTGTGGGGTCCAGGATCCCAAACCCCATCCTGCCTCTTCCTCACCTCCTGGAGGTAGGGTCTTCATTGAGGTGGGAAGAACACAGGCGATTCCACATTCCCCGGGGGAGGGACTCACCAGTTCTCACCTCCAAATTAGCCGGGGTGACTGTGGCTACGGGAGATGCTGAAGGATGCCAGGGAAGGCCATGGAAAAATACAGGCCCTGAGAGCAAGGCTCTAGTTCTGCCTGGAGTAGTTGACAGGCCCCAGTCAGGGAAAGGAAAAGAATGCTCCCAACAGATCAAAGCCCTGAGTCTCTTAAAATGGAAATGAACATTTAAAAAAGGCCTTTCTCAGGGGAGAAATGTGCAGTAAATCAGAGCTTTTGAAAGACAACTGGGGCCTGTGCTGGTTTTTTAATAACTTGCCATTTAATAAATGTTCTATTTTTGACCCTTTAGGGAAATATACAACCCCATCCGAAACTTATGTGCCAAAGTAATTTGACTTTTTTTTTTTTATCCCATTTTTGTAAGTTTTGAGATGGAGACAAACGATCTGGAGGCTTTCTTTTTACGGCTTCATGATGAGGCGAGGTCATTTCACAAGAGGGACGCGGTTTGCCCGGCATACCCGTTCAAACTCGGTGGTGAGTTTTGGGCAAGGTAAGTCCAGAGTCCAAGGTCCCAGGAGCTCGTGCTTGGCGTGTTAAAAAAGTACTCCTGGAATTTCCTTTGTGAGACCTTGCCGACAATAATATAAAGCACCAATATGCTTATATACTTACACACTGCCCTTCTAATACACATGTGGGCACGTACGCAGAGGATTTCAAGCCAGAGACTTTATTTCGTGCCTCCACAGTGCTGGTTTGAAAAGAACGTCATCAATCTATGTTTGAATTCAGTGGTTGAGTGTTTGCCTCATCTTCCTCAATCCCGATGGCCCTGGGTGCACAGTCCGTCCACAACGTATTCATGTTGCTTTATAAAATCTTACCTGCCCTTGACCATCTTCGGACTGGGGTGGATTGGCCCAGGAAAAGCAGCAGCAGCGTTCTGCACGGCAGAGCCTTGATTGTTCATGAAGGCTCCTTTGGCCTCGGTTTGGGGGACGGAATCCCATTTTCATGAGTGGGTGCAGCCATCGCCGGGGGCGGACGCCCCCTTATTTACCCAAACCAATCCATCACCCATCTTTCCGCTGAGTCTCGAGAACAACCGTGTCTACGGCATCCAGCTGGGATTCCCACTAACCCAACTCGGATTCAAGGGCTGAGAGAATTCAGGATCTGAGGAATGACTCAAACACCACATGGAGTTCAGTTTTGCATGTTTTCTTTGAGCGCAGGCCAGCAAAGACCATGGCCTCACATAATTTTTCTGCCGGGTGTGGAATAGCACCATAGAAAGATGATTCATGAGAAGAGATTGTCGCATTTCTGCCTGAAACTGAATGGAAAAAACTCGGTCGAAAAACATCTCAGACATGCACACAAAAGACACATAGAACCAAATTTATAGCTTTAGCTTTGGGGAACTACATTCATTATTTCTCTCACTTGATTTGAAAAAGGGGAAAAATCTGGCCACAAAGCTCTTGTTGGGTTATAAATAAGATTTTTGATTATGCGTCAGAGCCTGGGCCATAATAGTAGCTAATATTTGCTTTGTGTTTCTCAGTTCGTAAAGCGTTTCTCCTATGCGCTGAAGCTACACAGTAGGCCTGAATATAGGTATTATTCTTTCATGAAGATTAACTGATGAGAAGATTGAATCTTTGTGAAAAGCCACACGGACGTCACCAGTTAGCCGGAGATGTCTACATCCTGGGACCTTGGTTTCAGCTGCAGGTGACTTGTGTTCCAACACCAACTGGGTGTCTGTAACTCGGTCCACCGCATCCCACAAGCTAAAGGGCAGGGTCCCCAACGAGGCTGCCCTCACGTCAGACGTCAGCCGCGATTAGGGTCCACGAGGCTACCCACACTTCTCTCTGACTTGAGTACAAATTCGGAGTTCCCATGACCCCTTCTGATTCAAGAATTCACTAGAACGACTCAGAACTCAGGAAAGCGCGAGGCTTACACTTACCATTTTATTTTAAAGGATACAAAGGAGCATCTAGATGGTGAGACACCTATGGCAAGGTCTTGGGGAGCGGAGGAGGGGAGGGTGACTCAGTTTCCACACCCTCTCAAGGAATCCAGGTGTTTTCTCCTGCCAACACATAAATATATTCACAACTAGGAAGCTCTCTGAGCCGCTTTGTTTTAGTTTAGGTTTTTTGTTTTTGTTTTTGTTTTTTAAATCCAGGTTTTATTATGTAGGTACGGTTGATTAAATCATTGGCCAGGTGACCAGACTCCATTTCCTTTCTCTCTCCCATCCTTGCAGGTCAGAGAGAGGGGCTGAAATTCCAACCCTCTAATTATGTGGTTGGTTTGTCTGGCCCAAGTCCAACGCCAAAGCGATCTGCAGGCCCTGTAATGGGTTGTCTCATTAGCATAAACTCAGGTGTGGCAGAAAGGGGCTCAATATGAAAAACAAGAGGCCACTCCTACCACTCAGGATAGTCTTATAGTAGGCAGGTTCCAACTAGGGGTACCACCCACACCTACCCACCACTGCTGCCTCCCCACCCTGCCCTCATAGAAAGTGGATCTATTTCCCCTCCCTTGGATGTTGGCTGAGCTCCTGTGACTCACTTTGACTGACGAAATGCAAAGAGAGTGACATTCCGAAGCATGCCGGCCAAAGCCTTTCACTTTTTCTCTCTTGGAACACTCTCTTAGGGAGCCGGCGGCCATGCTTTCAGAGAGCTCAGGCTAGATGCTTCAAGGACCAGACTGCATTGAGAAGGACCCTGAAGAAGGAGAGGCCATCTTGGATGTTCCAGCTCCTGCCAACCTCCCAGCAGAATACAGCCATGTCAGTGGCCCCACCTCCATCAGGTGGAGTGGAAGAAACCCCTAGCTTACCCAAGTCAACTTGCAGCATTGTGAGATATTATGAATTTTATAGTTCTAAGTCATGAAATGTAGGACCGTTTGTTATACAGCAGCAGATAACTGAAACAGAAACCCAACAAGGCCCTTCTGATGGTTTAGTGTTTTGGCCACACAGCTTCCCCAAATGCCCTTCCCGGAAGCGTCTCAGGGAGGCAGAGTTCTGCTACATTGAGAAAAGTGAGGCTCGGTGGAAGAAAAATTCAGAGAATCGTGTCCTGTATTTAAAAAACTGTAATATTGGGGCGCCTGGGTGGCTCAGTCATTTAAGCAACTGACTTCGGCTCAGGTCACGATCTCACGGTTCGTGGGTTTGAGCCCCGCGTCGGGCTCTGTGCCCACAGCTCGGAGCCTGGAGCCCGCTTCGGATTCTGTGTCTCCCTCTCTCTGCCCCTCCCTCACTTGTGCTCTGTCTCGCTCTCTCCCTTTCTCAAAAATAAATAAAATGTAAAAAATATAAAAATTAAAAAAAAACTATAATATTGAGCCTGATTAATTTTGACTGTGCTTTCTTCAGTTTTTCTTTTATCTGCATTCCTGTCGTTGCCTTATGCACGTTTCTGTGTCCTTCTGGCTCACTCGGTGAGTCTAAGAAAAGGACTAACTGTAAACTAAAGAAATTTCTTCCTCAACACCCATGCGAGGACTTACGCACTCCTTACTCGTTATAGTTACCATTTTCATTGCTTATATTTACTAGAATCTATAATCGAAGTCCCCGTGATACGGTGGTATTTTAAAAACAACAACAAAGGACACTTGTATGTCTCTTACCAAGTTTAAGAAGAGAGAACCCGGTTGGTAGGGCAGATCTACTCTATGCAGTCATTCAGGGACCCAGTCTCTTCTACTATCATGCTCTGCGATTTCCTAGGGTATGGTCGGTGCTGGGTCCCTAGGGTTCCTGGACGACGGGAAAAGTCATGGAGGCACTCATGCGTGATGTTTTTTGTTTTTTAAGTTTATTTATTTATTTTTGAGAGAGAGACAGAGAGGGAGAGAGAGAGAATCTCAAGCAGGCTCTATACCACCAGTGTGGAGCCCAATGCAGGGCTTGAACTCACGACCTGCGAGAGTTCATGAGCTGTGAGATCATGACCTGAGCTGAAGCCGGATGCCGAACCGACTGAGCCACCCGGGCGCCCCGGTGTGCAATGTTTTAATCTGAGGTCTGGAAGTGACCCAAAGCACTTTCATTTTCCACAGAGGACTTGGTCATGTGGCCAAACCCAATAGTTCCCAACTAGGCAGCCAAGGGCCCAGGGGCCATTTTATTATTATGGAAGCCACGTACATTCTCAACTTCTACCGAAGAAAGAATGGGTTTGGGTGGATTGCAGTCTTTGAAGACCATCTCAAAAAAAAAAAAAAAAAAAATTGAACATTAGCAGCAAGGTTGCAACCATTAGATTGGCTATCAACAAGGCTCATGCTTTATTTATTTTTTTAATATTTTTATTTGTTTTTGACAGAGAGACAGAGCGTGAGCGGGAGAGGGGCAGAGAGAAAGGGAGACACAGGATCCGAAGCAGGTTCCAGGCTCCGAGCTGTCGGCACAGAGCCCGATGCGGGGCTCGAACTCGGGAACCTCGAGATCATGACCTGAGCTGAAGTCGGGCGCCTACCCGACTGAGCCACCCAGGCGCCCCAACGGGGCTCATACTTTAAAGGGAATAATCCTTTTCTGTAGGCATACAGTCTCATCTTTTTTTTTTTTTCTTTTTAAGCCCATTACATTGTTTTCAGTTCTACCTCATATTCGACCCTTTTTATCACCCCTTCTCCCGAGAGCCAAGCCAAGAGGGGCAACGACTCTATCGCCTCGGGTCCCAGGGACGCATGGACCAATTGGTACGGGAGAAGCGACTTCTAACAGCCCTTTGCCACTCTTGTATTTTCACCAGTGTTAACCTGTGAGGGAAAGCCTGCCCCTCATTTTCTTGTTCCGTGTTACTTCGGAACTGCCACCTCGCGAGTGGCCCTATTGGATTCAGCGGCACCCATTTCAACGTTTAAAATCCGAGGAGCGTTCAAGGGATGCCATTTCACTTAGCAGTCAGCGCGCACATCGTTTTTTTGAACCGCTCCCCATTTCCATGATAGAGCCAAAGCTTTATTTATCATCAGATTTGCATTTCGTGATGTATTCTTGAGCCAGCCAAACTCATCTAAAAGCAAGCTCATTTCATGCAAAGTAGATTTAAATGTGGCTGCTTTAAAATGGACCACCCTGTTTCAATGATCCTTTGGATGTAATTAGAAGAAACTTGAGTTCCTCAGATGGGGGGGGGGGGGGAAAGGCGAACTGTCTGATTTCCTTCTCCCCGGGTAATTTTTGACCACGCACCAATAAAACTGCTCATCGAGAAATGATTTATTTATTTATTTATTTTAATTTTTTTTAATGTTTTATTTATTTTTGAGACGGAGAGCGACAGAGCATGAACGGGGGAGGGTCAGAGAGAGGGAGACACAGAATCCGAAACAGGCTCCAGGCTCTGAGCCATCAGCACAGAGCCCGACGCCGGGCTCGAACTGACGGACTGTGAGATCGTGACCTGAGCCGGAGTCGGACGCTCAACCGACCGAGCCACCCAGGCGCCCCGAGAAATGATTTATTTTTTATGTAACTTTCCCACAAATAGTTTAACGGGAGGGCGTTTAAGAATGACATAGCCCA
The DNA here is from genome assembly GCF_022079265.1 of Lynx rufus. Lineage (NCBI taxonomy): Eukaryota > Metazoa > Chordata > Mammalia > Carnivora > Felidae > Lynx > Lynx rufus. The sequence goes on from NW_025814878.1 coordinate 131,893,357, forward strand.
TGAGAGCAGACATCCGAGGGGAGCAGATGATGCCGTTAGCAGCCTCCAGAACCCCTCGTCTTTGCAGACCAGGGAGAAAGAGAGAAAAGAGAAGGGGAGAAAGAGGGAGAGAATCGAAACAAGGGGGGGGGGAGAAAAGAAAAGAGTGACGAGACAGTCTCCACTTCAGTTTTGACTTCTATTCAAGAGCATCGTGTGATCTCACGAGTGAACTGAGGTTCTGTCACTTAACTCCACTTCCATCCCAGCTGTGATGACTGATGGAATGTTATTGGGGAGCTAGTCACATAAGAAGTCACCATCCAAATAGGATCTGGAAGCATTAGCGTGCTTGTCAAATCCCCCGTCCCCCACACAACGAACCTCAGAACGGAGCGCCGTTTCCCGAGTGCTGGCAGATCGGAGCTTGGTGCCAGCCATTAAAAATAAAAGCCCGTTAAACTTTCAGGACGTGCTTGCACATTGTTTCGGGAGCCGCCAAGTTTTCAGGAGGAGAGCCAGTTCAGTGGTGATATCACCAGACCAGCGTCGCCTAGGCAATGAAAGTAGTTGCCATGGAAACGCTAGGGCTGCGCCCGTCAACAGCTTTACAATTTTGACAGTTCAGAAAGTGACTATTTAGGAATTTCAATTAGAGCAGAAATGTATACATTTAGGTGAACAGAACGCCTAAAGGGTCTATAGGAAATAATCTAGGTGGGTTTTTTTTTTTTTTTGTTTTGTTTTTTGTTTTTTGTTTTTTGTTTTTAACGTCCAGAAGCAGACCCTTAAATACATTCGTGTGGAAATGAATTTGGGGAATAATGTCAAAAGCACTCTGTAAAGAAAAAAAAAAAAGATGTTAAAGTTCTTTTATCCCCTTTCCTTCTTTGGAAAGGAAATAGGCACCCAGAATAAATGAGTTGTGAAAAATGATCAGCGGATTTTTCTTTCTTTTTTTTTTTTAACAGGATAGCCACAATATGCTGTGCTTGTTAAGTTGGAACTCGTGCATATTATTAAGAAATTTTGTAGGATTTTGTATCTGCCAATGCCTCGTATTTGCACAGTTCTGGCAAGGCATTCTTTTTCACAACTCTGCTGTAAGAATTAGAACTCTTTTTCCTTTTCACGTTAAGGGAAGTTGAGGCTCCTGAGGCTGGGGACATGGGCTCCAGGCAGGGCAGTGCCTGGAGATTCCAAGTGAGGAGCACACTCCAATCCCTTTGGGTCTGGTTGTCCTTCAACTCATGGCAGCCCCCCAGATGAAAAGGGGTGAAATCGGCAGGCAGGAACCCATAAAATGTTTTGCGAAGCTATCATTTCCTTCAGCCTCGAGAAGCACCTGTGGCGTGAGGGTGGGGCACCATGATACAAGAGGGAAAAGTGAGGACAGAATTCAAGGGCACCGTTGCCTCCTTGTTCAGGGGATTTTCTCTCTTTGCCGGGTTCTGTCACTTACCTCTATGTTTTTCCCATGAGAGTCATAGGGTTCGATGATATTGTTTTCATCCTCAGCCCTGGCTTTCTGCCAGATGCCGTCCGTGGAGAACGAGAGAATAAAGACACACGGCTTCCGCTGGCAGAAAGGGGAAGGGCCTCCTAGAGGATGGGCGTATGGATGGGTCCTCGCTCTGGGTTGTATCTGGAGTACAATGTGCGAGCCGAGGGCTGTTCGTTCCTGGCCTGGTGATTGTTGGGCGCTTCTGTGATGTTTTAATCAGGCAGCTAGAGCTACTTGGGGGTGAGGGAATGCGGAAAGAAATGGGGGGGGTCCTGCTTGATAACCTGTTCAAAGGTTTTAAAAGTTCCCAAACTTTGCCCACAAGCCTATCAATGACATCTCCTCCCCGCTCCCCCCCCCCCAAGGCTATAAGCTGTTTCCTTCTGTCTCTTTCCCAGTTTTCTTGTTGTTCGTTTTCATTAGATGTTACCTTCTGGGAGAAACGAAGGGGGCGGAGAAGCCCTCTCGTGAGGTCTGATTTGTCCTGATTTGTCCACCCGGGGTACCCTGGCCACTTCCGGTAGTAATAACCCGACCCACTGCACGCCCACCAAGGGTCAGTTACCATCCTGGGCGCTGAAACGAACAAATAAAGTCCTGGCCTGGAAAGATCTTGAACTTCAAGGGGCACCTCACTGGGCACTGAAACGAAGAATTGAAACCAAAGTAAAATAAGACAAACAAACAAACAGACAGACAAAGACCAAAAACAAAAACACAACAACTCCTGCAGGTGAAGAGGCATCTCGTGCCCTGTCGTCCTCCCAGAGTCCGGCCAGGTGTCTGTCACGTAGAAAGTGCTTCATAGATATTTGATGTATCTATCAGTAAATAAATGGACGAATCTTCTAGTATTCACGGATAAAGACGTGCCTGTGGACATACATGATGAGCAACCAACTACTGAAGAGGAGGAAGTTGGGACAGGAGCTGACTGCCTGCTCCTGGGGAGGTACTCCCGACCCCCTAGGAAGCTGAAACTAGGCTAGGATTTCCCTCTGTGTCTTCAGGACCTCCCTGGGGTCAGAAGGGGAAGCTCGGAGGGAGAGACTCCGAGGGGAGGGCTTGAGAATCTGGTTGGGAGATTGTTAAATTGGGAAGAAGGCCAGTCATGACCCCGTGCTCCTCTCTCCAAATGGCTTGGACCTGCCAGCCTGGTTCAGGATTCCGCCGCCCTCTTTCAGAATCAGGGGAATGGGGCCCAAAGCAGGAGAGCCCATCTCCAAAGCAGAGAGATACAGCCTGGGATATGCAGGTGCTTTGGGCTGTAGTCATCAAGCTATGCCCAAGGTCAATCCACAAGTTATAGCTAGGAGCTCAACGTTCCACTTCTCTCAGTGTCATCATTTCTCCAGCAAAGAGAACAGTCAGCAACCTTGCTTCACGGCCAACATCACCCTGGATCTGCCTCATTCGTTTCAAAGATGGTCGCAGGAAACATGTCGTGCATGGTGATGACTTCAGCAGAACATTATATACCCCCTCCAGTCACACCCACAGCTGATTAATACTGGGGAGCCTTAAAGCCTTGGGTGTGCACAGACTGGAGCAATGGCTTCAAAGCTATGGTCTGAAGGCTAAGGGTCTCTTCCCGCCATGGAGAGGGGTTATATTGACCTATATGTTGGTCAATATTGACCTATGTGTTGAATCCCAGGAAGGGAACAGAATAGGAAATCAGCCCTGCTTTATATTGTCCTCTCCAGTAAGAAGGACTGACATCTAGAGCTTTCCTTTAGAGTCAGAGAGGTAGTTGAAAAATATGTATTTAGTCACAAAAAGGAGAGAAGAAATACAGTGCTACATTTGCAATCCTTGCTGCCCATAGACCTCAAAACTGCTCATACCTCTGCCATCAGACTCTGTGTAGCCCTAAGGTGGGTTCTCAAATGCATCTTGCCAATGTAGACTCTAACCTTTCTCTTTTAAACTAGGGTGGGAAGAAATTGTCAATTAATCTTAACCGTTAAGCAACTTTGATGTTTTGGAACTTAAACATCCAGCTGGAAGACTTTCAGATGAAGAAAACAAAACCTTAAGATAGTTGCTGCCTTGAAACAAATTGCTTACATTATTTATTTATTATTTTTTTTTAATGTTTCATTTATTTTCGGAGAGAGAGAGAGTGGGGGAGGGGCAGAGAGAGAGGGAGACAGAGGATCTGAAGTGAGCTCTGTGCTGACAGCAGCTAGGCCGACGCGGGGCTCAAACCCACGGACCGTGAGATCATGACCTGAGCTGACATCAGACGCTCAGCCCACTGAGCCACCCAGGCACCCCGCAAATTGTTTACATTGTTTAACACATCCGTACTATTCTTGTGTTTGTCGTCTCAAAGGTTTCCAATTAGGTAATGCACCTAAATGTACCTTTCTTCCCAAAGTACGTTCCCATTCTGGGCCATGGTGACACCACAGCCCTCGTGATGTAGCCCAGCAGAGAGGTACGGATCCCATCACCGAGATGCAGAGACCAGCTCACAGCCCCAGGGCCGCTGGCCACCCTAGCGGTGGGGGAGAGTTTGAACCTCAGCCTGTCTTGACTTCAAAGTGCCTTCTGTTTAACTGACAACTGCTGGCCCGAGAATCTAAGTTTCCTGTGGGGACACCTGGTAAACCTCGTCTTTTGTTGTCATCGTAGTCCCATGTGGCCAGCATATTTTCTGTCCCTGCCAGGGAGTGGGCTGCACGTGAGCTTGGGGGATATGACGAGGCATGGCACACGGGTTCCTCCAGGAAACAGACGCTCAAAGGAGTACTTAGCAATGAGTCTTCATTCTTCGCCCAACTGCACTTTGTTGAGACTCTTCCGAGTCCATGTTGGAAACACCAATGGGAAAACCCAAAAACACACATACATGCACACAAACGATCGCCCAGCGGGAGAAGGTGAGGTCAAGTGCACTTATATGAAGCAGAAGTAAAGAATTTCCTGGGCCTCGTGTAATCAATTCCATCAAGGTTTATGGTCTACCTTCAGATATGAGGCAGCAACGATTCCATTTCTCTAAGGAGGAACTGATGTTAGTAAAATCATTACGGGCTGTTCTGAGATTCCCAAAGCAGTTAATGGAAGAAGGATGGACACTCAACATCGTCTCTCATCGGTGCCTTCAGGGACTTCAGCCAGATTGATTTCCAGAGCCTCCACCTTCCTGCTGCAGCCTCTGACTTAGTTCTTGAGTAAGCACAGGGCTGACTTGTTTTTAACTTTCCGTACTGGGAAAAAAATGTAAATATCTACATAAGTAGAGGGAATAAAGAGCTCGTATACTCATCCCACATCCCCCAGCCTCAGCAGGGATCAACAGTGTAGCACCCCTATTTCATTTCTCGCCCCCCTCCACTTTGATACTTCTGTTTGTTGGTGTAATATGATATTATTCCACTCCTAAGGAGGACGTTAGCATTTCAGGCAGCAGTTAGATCCCGGGACAGCGACCTGACCCGGCAATGCGCTTAGCCTCTCTAAGTCCTCTGGCTCTGCCTGAATCCAGGAGCCTTGGATTCTAGAGAGTTTTCGCAATGGCCTCGCTTGCTTAGTTAAATCACATCTGTTAATCTGGGTGCCGATTTTCCCAATTGCCTTCTGGTAGCTCTTGTTGCGTTCGCTTTGAGGATCTCGTTTTTACACCTCCACTTAAGGACGAGCCTCAATAGCTTCATTTGCATTCGGAGCAAAGCGAAAGGAGAATGAACATCATGAGTGGACAGAAGAAAAAAGAAAAACAGTCAGAGAGGCAGAACTCAAAGTCAATAAGTAAAGAGGAGTGCAATTTGAAAACAAAACAAAACAAAACAAAACAGGGAAATTTCCCGAACGTCCAGATAAGCAGAAACTGTCCATTGCCCAATGTGTCCCGAATTGCCTGGCGACCATTGTTGGTGCTGAATCACTGATTTCTAGTACCAAAAATAACCTTGGAGACTGTTCGGTGCCACACCTTTGCCATTCTCTGGATGCAGAGATAGTAAGCGGTTTTCTCAAGGTCACACAACTTGCTTTCCGATGCTAAAGCCTGAGCACACCTCTGCCACGCCGTCCCCAAATACCGACGACGATATCGAGGGGGGGCGGCGGAAGGGGAGGAGTGACCCCTTCTGAGAATGTCACAGGGGACGAGCCTGGCCCTGAGCTCCTCTAACTGCTGAATTTTTCTTCAAGGACAACCTTTGTCTCATTTCCACGCGATACGTACTAGACTGCTACTTGACACATACTAGATCATGGCTCAGGATTCCCTGCCCCGTAAAGAAACGCCCATGTTCAAGTGGCACGCTTAGCTCAGATGTGAGAGGGGACCGCGATGAAGCTGGGAAGCGCGAGCCTCTCTCCGCCCAGGGAAAAAGGCGAAGCCTGGCAAGCTGCAACTCCATTCTCCGGCGGAAAGAAACCATCCAGGCATGTATTTACCTGATGGCAGGCAAGGGTCAGCATCTCTACAGGTAAAAGAAAAGAAGCTCACGCCGTTTAAAAAGCAACAGGAGAGGGGAATGTGAAAGCCCCCCGTGACCAACTTTGAGAGCTATGTAGCCCCGACTCCTTTCTCGTGATGCCAAGTTTGAGCAGCGCTCGTGTGGCTCGCGAGACCTGGAAGTGGCGTCAAAACCCAGCTTTCACTTGTTCATAAAGTGGTGGTGGCCCCTGGCCCTGGAGCAAATTACGGATGCAGGAAAGTGACCCCCACCAAGCCCCTCGACGCGTGGGGTCCTGGATGCCACGATGTGAGAAGAGAGAAAAACAGCTCTCTATAATATGGGTTGTTGAACATTATGGGCTACCTCGGCCTGTGTTAAATTCGCTTCGGTAGGACTGGCCATAATTCACCACCGCGACTCCTCTACGAGGTATGTGTTTTCGCAATTACTGGAAACGCAGAGACAGGGCCATCTTGGAACCTGTTACGGAGCTCCTACCAGAATTAGCCCAGGTCCCAAAGGGACAAGGTGCTGGTTTTGACCTGTTCCAGGGAATAGTCTTTACCCTGAAAACTAAGCTTCAGATATTCTCGGCTTGCCATCTCCGGGGTAATTAAAGGGAGAAAGTAAATCACACACTGAAAAACAGCCCTGCGTGCTTAAGTACATGTCAGTCACCGAGACTGGCATCTACACAGAGTGAAGGGGACCTGGGGTTTGCATTACACACAACACCCCATGAGATCATTAGGGCTACTTCAAGTCCGTGGCTTTCCGGGTAGCCACAGCCCCTCCCTTTCGCCCAAGTAAATGCAATCAGATTCGACGGGGAGCAAATTAGGGAGGCAAAATAAAGCAGGCTTACTGAAAACCAGCAAGAAACTCTACTGTCTACTATTAGAAAAATTAGAGACCATTTAACAACACGAGACCATTTTGTGTTGGAAATAAAAGAGGCCTGAATGGAGAGGGCCAGGCCAGAGCTGAGGGCTGGCATCCAGGTGAGATCAAATGCGGATCAAGCGACCGGCCCTGGACTAAACTGGGTTCACGTAAGTCCTTATTAGCTGATGAGCGGAGACTGCCCGGCAAACCAGATGTGTGAAAATTGGCCAAGCACCAACTTTCCAAATCCATGACATGTTTTCTTGGTAGACTTGCTTGTATAATTTCCCACGGGCACGGGCCGCATTTTCCAAAAGACTGGCGCTATGTCAATTTCAGGCCTTTCAAAGTTGGAGTTCTAACAGAGCATCCATGAGTGAAGTCATGGCCAGTCTTTTTTTTTTTTTTTTAACATGTTTTTCCGTCCCTATTTCCTTTTAGACCTCATAGTCACACCTCATATATTAAGATTCTAATTTGCTTAACATCTAGGTGTTGAACATAAAGGCACCACTAAACACTGATGGATAGGGTAGCTACTGGGGGCCGTAAATGGGAGTGGGGGACGTGCAAAGAGAGAGAGAGAGAGAGAGGTACACAGGTGATTTTCATTTCCTAATAGGCCTTCTGCCTGGAAACCTATATAAAGACCTGAAATATGTATTGCTCTAAAGACTGTGAATGTTTAAAATGTCATCTTAGATTAGTAAGTGTCTTTAAATCTTCACTCTTTTGTCACGTTTTAGTAATGTTTATTGCACGCCATAAATCTTATTCATATCCACATAAATCGAGCCCCCTAGCCACGGGGGAGACAAGTTCTCGCTGGGGAGACAAGTTCCCGCTGATCTAGAATTCTGGAGTGGTGGATAACATCGACTATTACAACTTAAAAAAAAAAAAAAAAGAGAGAGAAATTCTCCAGAGCAAACTGGTTTGGAGAGAAGGAATAACAACTTTCTGTGTGCATTGGTGAGAAAAAAAAAAGTTTGATCTCTAAAATTCAGTGTAGTGATCTTGGGGGTTCAAAGAAATGGTCATGTTCCTAATGCAAGTTTAGGATATATAGTTTAGGGCCTATAGTTTCACATATGCCCACATTCAAATTGATTTCAGGAAGTACAGTTAATAGTGAATGAAATAAGTTGAAGAGAAACAAAAATTCATTCACATAGTACCCCCCAAAAGGAGCAGATGATAAAGGTTTAGGGTTATCTGCTGTGTGATTTTAGTGATCTTAAGGGCAGAGGGTCCAGACAGAAAATAGGTCTGTCTAGAAGACGTGGAGTAGACTTCTGGGTTTCAGAGACCATAAAACGTTTGGTAAATTTCAGGGATGGACATATGATGGACAACTCTTAATTTTTTCCCCCAAATAGGGATTTTTTAAAAAATGTTATTAACCATTAGTTTGCATAGTCTAACCAGGAGAGACCCTCCTACTCAGAGCTTTAAAAATTAAGTAATGTTTGCTTTAGGAAAAACGCTCCACGTTGCCCTTTATTTTCTCATTTTACCATGAGTTAGCAATGGAATGCAAACAATTATTTTGGAATTGCTGCTGTTTCTAATCCCAGTGAGACCTTTTTTTTTTTTTTTTTTTTTTTTAAGTAGCCTTCATACCCAGTATGGAGCCCAACGTGGGGCTCAAACTCACATCCTTGAGATGGAGACCTGAGCTGAGATCAAGGGTCAGATGCTTAACCGACTGAGCCACCCAGGTGCCCCCGGTGAGACCTATTTCTAAATCACAGTGAGATCTCCAATATTTTAGGAAGATACCGACCACTCCTGTACCTTGGCATCATGAGTTCTGCCCCCAGGGGCTTTGGTCTGCTGACTTTTTGGGTCCCTGATCAAAGGAATATGCAGCTTGAATGCCTAGGTGTTGGATACAGTGACCCATTAGTTTTTGCTCTGCCAGGGAGGTCAGAGACAGCCTGGTGGAGACAATGACTGGCCAAGGAGCTTTAGACTAAGCTAGGATCTCGGTGACTGTCTGGAACATCCTTCTTCAGCTTTCAAGTTTTAGTGCAAGAGATACTGTGCTTATAAATCAATCCTGACCAGCCCCCCGACCCCTGGGTAGAAGAGAACAAACGTTGGCAAACTTGGCTGGTCAGCAGAACCATGTAGAAAGCATTTGAAAAATGCAGCTTTGGGTTTCCAGCTCTGGAAAGTCCAATGCAATGGCTCTGGGATGTGCCCCGGAAGCTGTACTTTTTTTTTTTTTTTTAAAAGAAGACTCCCTCGATGATTCGGGAAGCCCAGGTTGCAGAGCACAGGTGGAGAGCTCGCTCTCTCCTGGGCTTCCCACTACTGTGGGATGGACTTGGTAGCATATCCTGTATAACAGCAAGCAGCCCAGATTGATGCACTCCCTTGGCAACTGTCCCTGCCCACCCTGATGCACTACCACACACACACACACACACACACACACACTCCAAATTCTAAAACTTTAAGGAAAGAAATGACTTAGTCGTGTTAGCTTCCACAACATCTCATATAATGCCTAACACATAATAGAGGTTAGCTGAATCAACATTTATGTGATATAAATCAGTAAATGAGTTCTTTCCAGTTCTAAAATTCTGCATTTCTCTCTTCCCATTGATAAGTAGGATAAGGGAAGCGAAAGCTCAGACTCACAAAGAATGATAAGCGGAGAGGTGGGAGGCCATGATGTCATGGAAAGATCTGGCTCTGAGTACGGAGGACATCGCTATAGCTATGGGACCACGAGCCACATACTTAACTTCCTCAGTTCTCAGGATCCTCAGGTAATCCTCAGGCCAGGTGATCTCTGTGATCTCTTTTTAGCCCTACAATTCACTGACAAATAGATGAGCGTAATTTTTTTTTTTTGAAAATTAGAAACTGGCTTACATGTTTATTAATACTTAGGCCAAGGGATCATACAATTTCAAGGGAAGCACAATTTCAGCCTGCGGGACTGCCCCCTACATTACCTCTTTGTAGGATTACTATTTCGAAACAGAAAGTCCTCTGGGGTTTTTTCCCTCCACTTTCCGACCACCCCAATCCATTCCGCCGTTGGCGAGATGGTTAATAGAGAAATTCTACACAAGACTTTACCTGAGCTCTTATGAAAGGTCTTCCTTTAAAAATCACATATGGTAGCTGACGTTACCAGGTGTCTCTCTAAATCAGCTGACAACATAAAAAAAGAAAAAGAGAATAGTAAAAATACACATCAAAAAATTAAATGCCGGAAGGCTCAGCCTTGAGAAGTGAGGAGAACTTCTAAGACTCTCCCCAGCATTCAACATACGCCCAGACTGTAATCTGAACGTTGCCTTCACTTAGTGAAATATTTTCAGCGTAAACTGAAGTTATAATAGATCGGTGTCAGCCACCACCTGTCAGACGATGCTGGAAAGTCATGTCACCATGAGAAATGGACCGGGAGAAATAAATAACCTCCAAATGGTAGTCTACAAATATTGACACACATGGCCAGGATTCTACATAAATGATAGAAAGCATGGCACAGACATAAACTTCAGGCCTTGCACATTTATATATCCTCGATGATCTGCTTTTCATAAATCTGCTTGGCACTAATGACTGGAATGCATTTTTAATAAATTAATTTTGAATAGATGGTGCTCCAGAGGGAAGTTGCGACTTGCCTTCAGCTATTAATAGTTAAAATGGAACCCTTCATTTAGGAACTCATCTGCAGCTGCTTTAAAAGAGGGTCCAACCAAAATGCCCCCCCACGACAGAGGACCCCGATCACGGTGTAGGTTTGCGTTGTCCTTAAAACTGTTCGATGGGCTTTCACAGACATTATCAGTTTTGACAGAAGACCCATTCTGTTTATAGAGTATATGTTCTAAGCTGTTGATTGTATAGTCATGACAAAAATGGTCTTATCCGTGCGCCTCCTTTGTGCATTTCCTATTGCCAACCTGCAAGGCAGCTGAGGGTGCGTTAAGCACCGTCTGTGACGACGCGATAGAGAAGAAGAGGTTTAAGCAGGACAAAAGAGGATTGGGTCGGCGTGCCCGCTTGATCCGACTGACCTAAAAAGAACAAAGTCTGCATCAATGCCTGTAGGTTAATCCCAAATGCTCAAACAGAATGTTTACATGAAAGTCGATGCTTTTCTAGGTCGCCAATGCCTAAGATTGGGTGACCCAAGCGCGAGAAGTGGAGAGAGACTCATTGGGTCACTGCTGTTGCTCTGTTACCGCATTTCTTGTGTGCGACACCTGACTGGGTGTCCTGAGACCTAATTCTCTGTGGCCAAAAGAGTAGAAACTCCCGGAGGGCGAGGCTGTTTCCGCTTCTTTGGCTACTGAGCACACAGCACCTCCATACACTCCACACGTTGTGCTCACGGAACGACCGAGCGAATGGATCCCATCGTTTCTGCAACACGCAGGGCACCTCCCTTCTCTGCTCCTTTTTTAATGCCCACTGTCATTCCCAACCCGTCCTCTACTTTGCAGGGACCTATCTTCTCAGACAACCAGGACTGGTGTGATAATTACCATTTGCCTTGTCTAAATAAGAGATAATTGTTTTCCCTCCATTCGCCAAACTCTTAGGGATAGCCGGGGAACATTTTGTGCGCGAACGTGCCGACCTCATAATACCACCAGCAGCCTGGTATTGAAAATTAATGACTATTTCATAAAATATTGAGACCTAAGACTGGCACTTAAAACGAGATTAGCCTTTTCTTTTCCCTTAAACCCGCTCCCGATTAGATAACTGCCAGACCTCCGTAATGTTGTGAAATAGACCTGCAAACACTCTGAGATCAGAGTGACACGGGGTGCCTGGCTCTCACACGAGCGGGCTGGCGGCTGGTTGGTTCTAGCACCCATTAGCATGAGCTAATGAGTAAGCATTCCCTTTGCTGTCACATTCCACTCCCGTTATTAGCCCAAACCTGAACTTTAGCTTAATTGCAGAAACCAGCCCGCCCCTGGCAGATGAGGGCATGGTCCCCATTGTTGTGATTGCATTCAAAGCGCTAATTGGGGGGGACCGTGACAGATAACATGCCCCAGCACCGGCCCGCAGAGAGCGAGAGCGGTAGGTGGGGTGCTGGGAATACGGATTCAGAGATGAAAAACAGCGTCTTCAAAAGCTCCCGAGGATTTGATTTTCCTCACACTTGCTCGGCCTCGCACACTAAGCTAGATTTCCCAAGTATAAGAGAATCTTTCGTAGCTTGCTTCTCAAAATTTCCTTTATTCCCTCTCCAACGCTTCTGAATTTGGAATTGATCGTTTCGCTGACTCCTCATACTCCCACCCTCCCCGGCTGAGCTCCCCAGAACTCCCTACATCTCTCCTGAAGCTTCTGTCTGTCTCTCCAGAGATTTTCTTTAGCACCACGCCAACTGGAGGGTCGGGAATATTGGAAAAGGAAACGATGTAGATTTTTGTACCTCGAAACTCTAGCTTCCGGTATTTAAATGTCATTAAAACTCTTTTGCATTTGCAGGGAGGGCGCTCTGGTTTTGGAATATTCGGGATCTGCCCACCCTTCTGTGTTTCACTGGCACGACCCTGCTGCCGCCTGGATATTATCTCTTCGCACTCACGGTTCTTCATCTCAGAAATGTATGTAATCAGACCCAATGTCTACCTGCTACCTGTATCAATTAGCATCACTTTGGCTAAAAGAGATAGTAAACAGCCCAACGGGGGTCAGCAAAAAAAAAAAAAAAAAAAAAAAAGAGGGGATTCTCGATTAGTGTAGTTGAAAAGTGCAGGAAAAAGGCTGGTTTGAGACACCCTGTCATTCTGAAGCTGAAGCATCCCGGCCAATTGTTTCTCACCTACTCCGGCGTAGCTGTGCTCTCCTCCGGGGGCTGCTTCGTTGGGGAGGCTCTCTCTTGGGGTGAGAAGATGGAGGCTGGAAACCCACAGCACCTTCCTCTGAGCCTCAGACCCAATAGAAACAAGAGAAATTGTCCTTCTTCCTCTTGAGTCTCCTAGAACCTCCCCGGCCGGACTTGGGTCCTGTGCCCGCCTCTCAACTAATCACGGTGGGCAGGGTGTGGGTGGAATACTCTGCTTGGATGATCCTGGATCCCAGGCTTCACCGGATCCCGGAGGTGGAGGGTTCTTTACAAGCACATTACGGGCAGAGAGTGTTGGGCGAGGGCGTTCCGCAAGCAAAACCGGGGCACTATCGCCCCAAGATGGGGAAGGGGATTCTACGCAGCATCAACGACACGTAACCACCAGGTACCACAGAAAAAGGGGCAATCGTTGGCATAAATAAAGCACGTCAAATCTTGATTTTTAAAAGCAGCCTGAATTTCCTCTTCCCATCCTGACTTAGGGAGAGAGAAGTGGCATGCTATATGAACTAAGTGTTACTTAGCATTTGTGTGAGTGAGAGTGTTATGATTCAAGTGATATAATGTGACCCACGCGAAGTTCGAAACTGAGAATATGTTCGTGCCAGATTGAGGTCCTCCTCTGCAACTTTATATTTACCAGCAGGGGCTGCTGGAAGGAACGGGTCTGTTGTAATAAACTGATCCACATTGGCTCGTCTTCTGTTGTTCTTGCCTACCGTGGACTTTGGGAAGAAGTCAATTAGAGAACTTCTTTAGCCAGTATCTTAATGAGGGATGGGAGCATTTACATGATTGCTAATGGCTGAGTTTACACGATGCCTCAAAGCATCAGTGGTAATGTTTGGCAGGAGCACATTACGACTGTGATTATCACTATAAATTAAGTTTATGTTGATATAATTAGCAGTTAAAAGCTAAAGTAATATTTATACGGATACAAGTTCTATCGAAGCCATACGCATGCAAACAGACTGTGAATGTTGATATGGTGGGAATAATTTGATTTTGCAAGGCAGGATATTTCTAAAAGCGGGATATCCTCTTGGCGTATAGTTGAGCAAATTGCGTTGCATGTTTAGAGTCCGTGAGGGACCCGAGGGAATCCCCACTTGGATCCCCCCACCTTGGGGGTTGTACCCCCCTCGGTAGCTCCGGCCTTGAATGGCCCAAGCTGGGAAGGGAGGGGGAAGCTCGGAGGGAGAGCCATGTCTAGGTAACGGGTTGTGAGTACAAGGCAAGCCATGATGAGGACAGGGTCTTGATGATATGGATCGTCTTGTCACAAGGGCCACCAGGGAGGCAGATGAGTTGTTTCATTACAAGATCATAATCTTCCTTGAGAAGCTCTAGCTGGGGCCAAGAAGGAGGGGCACCAGGGTCACCAGCCTCAGGATGACTTTCCTGTCCTCAGAAAGTGGGCCAGATCTAGGTCCCCGGGCGCATGACCTAAGGTACCTCTCCAGTTTCTTCTCCCCTCGCTACCTGTTTTACATGTACCGTCCCTAATCTGTAAGACTATCCACCATGTTGGTGGGATTTTCTCTTCTTTGGGGCTGAGAGAACAGGCGGAGTAGGGCAAGTGATGTCCCAGAAGCCTCACTGCTAGTAAGTGGTACCAGATCCAAGGCTGCTTGCCTTTAAAGCCATCCTGTCCCTGATGTAGCCGTTCAGCAGCAACTATTCATTCAACACATATTTTTGTGGACGTGTCATCTGCCAGGCACTGTTTTGGACATTCCGTATATAATTCTGTACACACACACGCGCGCGCACACGCACACACATAATTATGTATATAGGCACACCCAATATACCCAATATATATGTGGGCAACATCAACAGGCAAAGGCCTCTGTCCCATGGAAGCCTGTATTTCCAGGCTCTCTTGGGAAGTGTGTGATCTAGGAAGGAATTCTCGAATGCCCTCCTGTGGTCACGCAGAGCTTTTGCCCATAAGTCTGCTTGGGTCAAGTGCTCTCTAGAGGCGTTTGCGGGGGGTCTTCTATCCGTCTTTGCTTGCGACAGTTGGAGGTGCTAGTGACTCAGTATTTTAAGTACAAAACTGGAGGCAGTTGGTGGCTCTTGCAAGTTGAGGGAAGTGGGACATGGTGAGAACGATGGCCTTTGGTTCCGTCTTGGGGCAAGAAAAGTTATTTGTCGTGTCTCTGATGAAAACAGAGAGGGAGAGAAAGAGAGAGATGACTGGCATCCTACCCCCCAAATTCAGTCTTGGCCCATCCCGCTGCTATAGGCTACTAATGGAACCCCCATTTCTTGAGGACCCCGCAGGTGCCTCTATACACAATCTCTATACATTGTCTACATATCATCTCATTTAATCTTCACAGTGGCCCTTACACAGCGGACCTTGGGATTCCAATTTACAAGTGAGGAAGCTGAGGAGTAACTAGTTAACTTGTCCACATAGATTCCATGTGAATGAGCTGGGATTTGGACCCTGGCCCTCTCACACCCAGCCGGGGTGCCTTATGACCCTCCTCACCAGGCGGGGGCTCTCGGAGGAAGAATGGTGAACAGCTGTCCTTCCCTCCTCCACCGTGCTCCCTTGGGTTACAAGCGGAAGTCCTGTGGGGGAGCCAGTTCCCCCCAAGGGACACAGGTGACTAAACTTTTGATAAGAAGCAAAGAGAGGCTGGAGAGGGGAACCCTGCAAAAGAGAGGCTCCCCTTTTCTGCTTTTTTAAGAGAATGGATGGTATGCTAGTGGTCTCTTGACTCATAATGGGTTAGGATCCCCCCTGTCCAAGACATAGCTGGGGGTGACAAGGAGAGCTGCAGGTGTTCAGGAATAACTAAAAAAATTAACTGGGGTGGGGGGGGGTATTTACTCCCGATGCTTTGATGTTTATCCAAACATCAGAGATCTTGGGTCCTGAGGCAGAGAAGTTTCTCTGCTTCCCTCCCAGGGACGCTGGGGGATCCTTAGGGGTGGCGGAGTGGGGGTGGGGGGAGATTCCAAGGAGCTGGGAGGGAGTGGGACTTCCAGGCACTTTGGAGCAGTGCCTAGACGGTATTTGTTGACGTCACTGTCTCCTAATTAAACCTCTTTTAAAAACAAGAGTGTCTGTCAGTCAGGAACAAGGACGCACCTAGGAGGGTGGGTGGCCCGTCCTGGGTAATGATGGGCTGCCCGAGTCAACTGAAGCAGAACACCCCCTTTCTGTGCCTCCCATTTGCCAAAAGTAACACATGTGTTTCCTACATGAGGATTAGAATTTGCCGGAAGACCGGACAGCCACACAAGTCCGGAGGCTGTCGGCCAATGCCAATTCCCTCCTGGACTGGGGTCATCTGGTCCTCGCTAACACTTAGGAAACCTCTGCCTCCACCTTTCTTTTTGGCAGAGGCGCACCTGCGGTTCTCTGTAGTCAAGAGAGCTCTGGGCTGAGGTAGGACAGCTGGGTAGCAGGTGTCTCTGTGTCACCAGTAAGCTGCGTGATGTGGACTGTGGACAGGTCACCTTGTGCTTCTGGACCAGATGAGTTCTCCCCAGTCTTTTCTCTTTGGCTCTAAAGGTCATAAGATCAAGCATAAGGGATAGGCAGGCATACGACACATGCCTTTGTGGCCTCACATGAGCACACACTCACACCCCGAAATATGCATTTCCAGGCGCCTGTGTGACTGACTTGGCTCAGGTCACGAGCTCACAGTTTGTGAGCTCGGCCCCCACATTGGGTGAGCTTGAGCCCCGCTTTGGGTAAAACACGAACCACGCTTCAGATGAGCCCTGCTTTTCTCTCTCTCTCTCTCTCTCTCTCTTTCTCCCTATGGCCCCTCTCTGCCCCTCCTGGGGTTCTCTTTCTCTCTCTCTCTCTGCCCCTCACTCACTTGCGCCCTGTCTCAAAAAAAAAAAAAAAAAAAAAAAAAAAAAAGGCAAAACCAACCAAGCAAGCAAGCAACCAAAAACATGCATTTCCTTTTAGTGCCCAAGTCAGTGGTCAAACTTCTTTTCAAGATGAAAACTGCAGGGGCAGACTGCTCTTTTCTGATCATCTGCCCAGGGTGCCCTTTCTTTTGGGTCCCTCCGTGGCAGTGAAAAAGGAGCAGGCCAGGGTTGCTGACCTCAGAGCGTGGTGTTCAAGTGCCTGGGTCCGTATCCCTGAGCCAACCCCTACCGTCCGCGTGTCTTTGGGCGAGCGTCTCAATCTCTCAGGGACTTGGGGTCCTGTTCAGTGAAAGGCCCGGCTTCCGAGACTTTGGTTAGGATCAGTTGTGTCATCGACATGAAGGTCTTAAAATAATAGGGTCTAGCACCTACCGGGACAAAGAACTACTGTGAGCTCTTGTCACCTCACCAAGCCATCTTTGGGTAAGCCTCTGGCCTCGTCTCTGCTGGGATTTCTTCTCTTCTTGTCTCACCTCTCGGTCCAGCCAACTGAAGTTAAAAAATGCACTGACAAAAAAAAAAAAAAAAAAAAAAAAAGGGGCGCCTGGGTGGCGCAGTCGGTTAGGCGTCCGACTTCAGCCAGGTCACGATCTCACGGTCCGTGAGTTCGAGCCCCGCGTCAGGCTCTGGGCTGATGGCTCAGAGCCTGGAGCCTGTTTCCGATTCTGTGTCTCCCTCTCTCTCTGCCCCTCGCCCGTTCATGCTCTGTCTCTCTCTGTCCCAAAAATAAATAAACGTTGAAAAAAAAAAAATGCACTGACAAGGGTCCTTGGAAGTTCCTAGCTAAAGTCTCTTTCCCAGCTCTGCATTAGTAAGGTCACATTTTTTCGGTCCCCAAAACAAACAAACACAGTCCAAGCCTCCCCACTGAAATCACCCAGAAACATAGACATTAAAAGCATGTTCTCCTGTATCAGAGGTGATGTATGGTTTGGGTCTGGACCCTCGGCCCCAGAATAATCCCAGAAAAGGAAGGGATCGTTGCTGGGGGGGAGTTTCTGATGGAGAAGCTTCTGGTAACAGTGGCCTGCCTACGAGGGTACTGCCCTTTCGGCAGAATTGGGGAGACGTCAGCCCACCCCAGGAAACCTCCTGAGAAGGTGTCTGGGACAGGCAGCTTTGTCATTTAGGTAACTAGTTGGTCAGCTCATTAGGGCTGAGCCACAAAGAGAACGTGGCTTTGATATTTGGGAAGAAGAAAGGTGCCTGACAGATCTTTTTTTTTTTTTTAATTTTTTTAAATGTTTATTTATTTTTGAGAGAGAGAGAGAGAGTGAGTGAGGGAGGACAGAGAGAGAGGGAGACACAAAATCCAAAGCAGGCTCCGGGCTCCGAGCTGTCAGCACAGGGCCCGACGCGGGGCTCGAACTCAGGGGCCACGAGATCATGACCTGAGCCGAAGCGGGACACCTGACCGACTGAGCCACCCAGGCGCCCCTGATAGCTCTTCCCAGGTTAGCTTTGCACTCCTTGACTCTCATTTGCTATTGTGGTTAGAGAAGAAAAAAAGCGTACATTGATTATCAAATCTCCTCCTTCGAGGGTGTTCTCTGTTGACTTACAAATAAGTCGGGTGTGAACCTGGGCTTACACACACACACACTCCCCAAAAGAAAACCCCTCCAACACATCGCTTACACGCTAAGGTCCTGTGCTGCTGCAAAGCTTTAGTTTATTTTAATGGACAAATAATAAATCCCTCCAAGGGGCGGGGGGGGGTGTTCAGAATGGAAATGCTGATGGGCCTTTAATTGTCACATGCTGCCAGGCGCTGCTCTGACACGGAGAGACGGTGCCTGGGGGATTGGATGCCATGCATCAGGATGACGGGATGGGAAGGGGCCGCTGAGCTCAGACGAGGAGCCTGGGCCCAGGGGCCTCACATCAGTGCTGTGATGAGCGGCACGAAGCATGTGTCCCAGCTCCTCGGGAGCATGTTGTAAAAAACTTGTTTTCGAGGAACTGACATTGTCACGGCATTTACGGCCTGGGCTCTGACTGGCTTCCTGCCTCCCCAGGTGGGTTCCCCGTGGTCGTTTGGCTCCGTGCAGCCCTGCGGGTGTCGCGTGCGGGTGTGGGAGGCACGTCGAAGGTCATCTAGGTTCTAAAAGCCCGGCCACAGGCGGTGGGGACACAGGAATCCAAAGCAGCAACGCGGAAGCCCCGATTTCTGGGTCTGGTCTCACTCGCTCACGGAGGGTCACCGACTGCCCGCTGCTCCTCATCACGCACCTGTCATCTTGTTCCTCTCCAGTCACCTGAGCTCGGTGACAGTCTCTGCCCCCAGAGTGGAGCGGGGATCCGTCCCCACCGCCACTGCCCTGCGCTCCCTGGAAAATGCTCACATCACCCGAGAGGCCTGGGCTTGGGATGCCAGAGGAGAGCCTCCCTGCTGTCATCTGGGGCCCGGGATCCCAGGAGGGGTGTGCCCTGTGCATCTTCCCAAGAACACCCCCGTCTGGTGAGCTCACGGTTGTGAGACAAGTGACGTAGCTGACTGGGCGTCTCCTGACTTAACCGCCTGACTGACATCCCTCTCTGAGGAAGGCCAAGATGTCAGCCCGCTCACACACTCGTTCTCTGTCCCTTGGGTACCCGCTGTCGGCCCAACAAAACCTGTTCAAGTCAGATTCTGCAAGCCAGATCATTCTGGACTTGCCCACGGGAAATTAGACAGGTTGAAGTCTCTGTATGGGTTAAAAACAGCACTCCCTTGAAGCATCAGGAAGGAGTCCAAGGCCCAGAGAGTGCCGTGTGCTGCACTGAACTGGGGGACGGATGCGGGGAACATGGCGGGTAGCTGTGGCTTCGCAGGCCACTATGAGAACCACCTGGGCCAGGTCACTTCTCAGAAAGCCAGTTCCATCACCTGTACGATGGGGACGATGTGACTGCTGCAGGGTCATCCTAGGGATCGGGGGTAAGACGGGCACAGACCTGGACATCTTGTGCACAGCGTAGAGTAACCCAAATGTCCACGGATGAATGGATAAACAGAATGTGGTCTCTCCACCCAAAGGAATATCGTTCTGCCATGAGAAGGAAGTCATTCTGGCACATGCTGCAACGTGGATAAACGTAGAGGACCTTAAACTGAGCAAAATACGCCATATACAAAGGGACAACTATGACCCTACCTCCATGAGGTCTCTAGAGGAGTCAAGTCGACAGAGACGGAAAGTCAAGAGGCGGTTGCCACGGGCTGGGTGGGGGTGGGGGAGGGAGGCGGGGAGAATGGAGGGTTATTGTTTAACGAGTGCAGAATTTCCGTTTTGAGAGAGGAAGAGAGTTCTGGGGTCGGGTGGATGATTGCACAACGTTGCGAATGTACTTAAGGCCTCTGAACCACCCCCTTAAAACGGTAAATATCTGGCAATGCAAGCTGGTGTAGCCACTCTGGAAAACAGTGTGGAGGTTCCTCAAAAAACCGAAAATAGAACTACCCTATGACCCAGCAATGGCACTACTAGGCATTGATCCACGGGAACCAGTGTGCTGTTTCGAAGGGACACACGCACCCCCATGTTTCTAGCAGCACTATCAACAATAGACAAAGTATGGAAAGAGCCCAAATGTCCATCGACGGATGAATGGATAAAAAAGATGTGGTATATATACACACACACACACACACACACACACACACACACAATGGAGTATTACTCAGCAGTCAAAAAGAATGAAATCTGGCCATTTTGCAACTACATGGATGGAACTGGAGGGTATTATGCTAAGTGAAATTAGCCAGTCAGAGAAAGACAAAAATCATATGACTTCACTCATATGAGGACTTTAAGAGACAAAACAGATGAACATAAGGGAAGGGAAACAAAAATAATATAAAAACAGGGAGGGGGACAAAACAGAAGAGACTGATAAATATGGAGAACAAACTGAGGGTTATGGGAGGGGTTGTGGGAGGGGGGATGGGCTAAATGGGGAAGGGGGACTAAGGAATCTACTCCTGAAATCATTGTTGCACTAGATGCTAACTAATTTGGATGTAAATTTAAAAAAAGAAAAAAGAAAAAAGAGAATTAAAAAAAGAAAAAAATGAAGGAAAAAAATAAAATAAAATATACTTTTGCTAAATTAAAAATAAATAAATAAATAGAACAGATTCTGCCAGATTCCAAAAAAAAAAAAAAAAAGACATAAGATCACAGGCTCTCTTTGGGGGACAGCCCTGCTCCAGTGAAGAAACTGTTCACGCCACATGAAGGTTCCTTTCTCTCCTTAAAAGCGTACAGTTAATGGGGGTGCCTGGGTGGCTCAGTTGGTTAAGCATGCGGTGTCAGCTCAGGTCGTTATTTCATGTTTTTGTGAGTTCGAGCCCCGCATCGGGTTCTGTGCTGACAGTGCGGAGCCTGCGTGGGATTCTCTCTCTCTCTCTCTGCCCCTCCCCTGCTGCACCTGCACATGCTCTCTCTCTCAAAAGTAAACATTTAAAAACCCCGGTGAATATCATGTTATGTATATTCCGCCGCACTACAAGAAAAAGGCAGGTGGCACCCTCAGGATCTAGCTTGTGGGCAGACGATCAGCGTGTGGTTGGTAAGACCACTGTCTTCAGGAGAGAGGACACTTACATCCGGCTCCACTCTGACCCAGCTCGGACAGCCGGTGTCTTTTTCTGTGTAGCAGGTATTCATGGGTATGTCTCCCTTCCTCCCTCTGTGAGATCCAAGGGAGATCGTCGGATATTTAGGGGCTATAGAGTCAGAGAATTGTTTAAGGCAATCGTAACGGTCATGGAGCTAAGATAAATTAAGAGCTTTCTCAGACGTGCTCTTTGGAGATCCTGTGCCCCTCCTGCCTGCCCCGAGCTGGACATTTTAGACTCCGTTTTATCCAGACAAGGAAGAGGGTAGGTAACGTCTGAGGACCCCTCGTTTTGTCTTGGCTTGGAATCTAGTCCCTTTTCTGCCCACTGAGGCCGTTTTTCGCACAGAAAGTCCCCCCAAAGTGAGAAAACAGATTTTCTTCCGTCCTGAAAAAAATGTAGCTCCGGCCCGATCCTCCCTCAAAATGGTCACTAAGCAAGCAAAACGCGTCTGACGCTAACAGAGCCCCGATTCATTCTTCCAGAGCCTGTAGTGTTTTATACTCACTCTGCAAGCATAATCAAGGGAGCGATTCTGAACCTTGTTAATCAGAAAGGGCCCTTTAAAAATGTCATGCTGTCAATATAAAACTTTGCTAAATTGCATTATAAATGCCAGATTCAGTCAACTAACACATTTAACACCATTTCTTAAGTACAGTTTAGATTTTATCCGTGCCAGGAAGAATGAGAAAAATACCTCAGGAGAGCCAAAGCCCATAGATTCATTGTGCTAAGCTCGCGGCCCCCAGAGACGGGTTATAAATATTTTATTCCAAATCCAAGCCACGCTTTTCCTACCGCTCTTGCCAGTAAGGTGTCCCCCCGAAGTTGCTGCCTTTAGAACTGTACGACTCTCACGGCTTAGAAGGGCACAAGGGGGGGGGGTGTCTTAGATGAGTGTTTCAATCAGCCAAGAATTTCTGTGGCTGTTGTTTTTACCGGAGAGGAAAGGTTTCTCGTGAGCCCAGGGCTGAGCATTGCACGCACACCCATCCTGGGAGAAACGGCTTCATTGTTAACATCTGTAGAATCCGAAACCACTTTGTTTTGGGGAGGATTCGTTGTCAGGCAGAAATTAACAGAGAGCTACCCTCTACTTTGTGCTCCCCTCCCACCTATGAAAGCTATTTCTATACTGTTTTGACTCATTTGATGGTGACTTTTTCCTGTGATCCTGTTCAAAACTGCGCTGGTTGGAGTTCGACGTGTGACTGAACAGCACAAGAGGAACCCCGTTGAGGATCTAAAAGTGGTCATCAAACATTATGATTTCTGATTTTTTTTTTTAAGCTTCTCTCGGGATAACTAGATGACTTTTTCCATGGTACATGCGTAAGCTTACTCCGATGTGAAAGGTTCTAAGTATACAGGGCAAGATCATACTTTGAAATGTTAACCAATTCCTGCCCTTTCCTCCACTCCTTCCTTTTACCTGTTTCATTATCTCGAGAAGCAATGACATAGGTGAAGCTGGGGTGGCTTCCCAGGCGCTGATTTTCAGAAGTCCTGCCCTCGGAAAAATAATGCAAAGACCTCATAGGCGTGATAAAGTAACTAGCATTTACCGGAAACTTCCTGCGTGCCTGGCGCCATTTAAAGCATGTTTTTCTCTCTTCATTTTCATATAACCCAGTAAGATAGGTACTGTATCATCCCTGTTTTACAGATGAGGAAACAGAGGTGCAGGAAAGTGGAGTATTTTTCCCAAAACGGCGCCCCTGGTGCTATAAGGCTAAGTGCTTGTGTTCCCCAGAATTCGCGTGTTGGAACCCTAACCCCCAAGGTGATGGTGTTAGGAGGTGAGGACTCTGGATGGTGAGTAGGTCATGAGAGTAGAGCCCTCACGATGCGAATTAGTGCCCGCGTAAAAGACACCCCCAGGAGATCTCTCACTCCCCCTGCCATGGGAGGTCACAGCTAGAAGGCGACTGACTGACAAGGAAATGAGCTCTCACCGGACGCTGAAATCTGCAGGCACCACGATCGTGGACTTCCCAGCCTCCAGAATTGTGAGAGGTAAGTGTGTTTTCCGTAAGCCGCCCAGGCTATTTTGTTGATGCGCCCGGACGGACCGAGACATCTGGCACGTCGCAGAGCTGACTCGCTCATGGAGCAGCGTGTCTCCAGAGCGACCGTCCTAACCACTGCCCCCATCTGCTCTCTCTGGGCGGGAGGTTCAGGGGAGAATGCGCTCAGCGTCACGGCCAGTGAAGGGAGGGACTGGGGCAGGACCGGGTAGGAGACCTTGCTCTGAGAGGAAGGAGTCCGTGAAGACCTCAGCCCACAGGAGGGGCTTCGAAGCTGGAGTGGCCCTTCAGCGTTGTCCCCAGCTGGGGGAAGGCATCTGGGCCTTTACGCTCGGCCACCCACAGGTCATCGGATGTAGGCTGCCCTGAGGAGAGGCGTGGCTTTGGGTGGAGGCAAGGCTTCAGCCTCCAAATCCCATGGGGGCGCCCAGCCTTGGGCCGGCAGCTGGCCGCACTCCCAGTAGCTGGGGGCCATGCCCCTCCGTCCCAACGGGGGTCGGCCCCAGTGTCTACTACGTGACAAAGCCCAGGGAGAGTGAGATCGCCAGCCTCAGCCCCATCCCACCAGGGAGCTCTGAGCGTGAATTATGCCTCAGAGGTGGTGCCAACTTGAGATAAGAGAGCTGGGCGTTTATGTTCCCTCACCCATCAGTCTTGGCTAAAGACCACGGCGGGAAGGGGGGTGTGGGCATAAACCCCTGGACACAGCAGCCTCTCTGCCTGTGCGTAAGCCAAGGCAAAGCGACCCCGACAGTCCCAGGGAGGGGCTCAGAGGGGGCCACAGGGGCAGGCCATTAAACACAGAGGCATTTGGGAATGCGCCCAAAGGGACAGTTGAAGGATTCCTGTGCTTTGGCCAAGGCACCCATCGCATCCACGATAGCTTCTATGGATCCGAAGGGACTCCACAAGCTGGAGGTGAGCACCGGCTCAGGAGAGGGCGGGGAACACTAGGAAGAGGCCCTGAATCCGCTAAGAGCCATGGAGTGTCAGCGGAGTCTGAGGGAAGGGAGAGGGGAAACCCGACTTTCCGGGGAGGTAGACTCCAGAGCACAGAAGGCTTGTGTAGGGGAGCCAGGGAGGGGTGCCCCGCAGCCTTTCAGAGTGGGAGCAGCTAAGGAACCCCACGGACCTGGGAGAGGCAGGGAGGCAGTTGGCATTTTCCAGAGTGTTCCATGTCCCAGGATGGGTGGGGGAGGTAGAACCGGTGGAGGGGAGAAGGCAGAACGACGGAGTCTCGGGAGGATGTGGCCATCGGTGTGGATGGACATTCGGGGATCGGGCCAGCCCATGGGCATCTCAGGGCATCTCACATGCCGGTGTGAGGGCAGGGCAATGGCCACTCATACCCTGCCCGGTGTCTCGGTAGGGCGTTGTCACCCTGGGACTCACACGCAGCCTCGGGAGGAAGAGGGGACCCTAAACTGATGGGGAATACGTTCCAGACACCTGGACAGATGGAGGCTTGGAATAGAAACGGAGTTGAAGGGAAAGAAAGGAAATTGCATTTCTGATCCGCGTGCATTTATGGGCTGCGTTTGTTGCTGCCACGTGTAGAAACTATAAACGAGGTCTTTTACAAAACTCTGAACTCTGTACCTGGATGCTTCAGACGACAGGTGTGGGCAATGCCTGTTTTAGCTCAGCATAATTACTGTTTGGTGAAAGCACTCTTTTCCTTGCGCAAGCAAGGAATTATACCATGATACCCCACGCAAGGACCGAATCAATTGGCCAAGGGACGGAGGGGTTACTCGAGAAAAATAGGCCCCTAAGGTGGAGACTATGCTTAACGGCCGTTGCTTCGATGATGCGTCTGCAATTTTGACATCATCACCCATGCGGGCACAGAGACACATGCACATACACCTCTCCCGAGGCTATTATTTCTTTTTCTTCCTTCTTTATGCCCCAGGGAACTGGAAGGACAAAAAGCGAACAGAATACGTGCCAGCTTAGAGCTGGGATTGTGTGTGTGTGTGTGTGTGTGTATGTGTGTGTGTGTGTGTGCGCACGGGTGATGATGAGACCCAGCCCGGGTCTCCCAGCTGCAGTGTCCCTGCTTGGAGGTTTTCTGGACTCCTTCAAAGCGCCCTTCAAGGTTTAACACTGGCAGGGAGAACAGTGGAAAGTGAGCTCGGGCTCGTAAACGAACAGAAGGAAGCGGCTGGCTTTGGGCTACTCCGATGGGGTAAATGGACTATAAAATGCAATTTAAATTAAATAGGGGCTTTACGGACGACACAATATTGATTTTGCTTCCACAGGCAGACGCTGAAGAATTGCGTGCCGCCCGTTGGTGTGTGTGAGTTGTGTGTGTGTGTCAGACAATTTGGGGAGAATACAAGGGTGAGTGTTAATTTAACCTAACTGCCCAGAAAGGACTTCATGATCAATACCTCTGGGTTTTCAACTCTTTTTGGTCTCGAAATAAGGACTCTTCCCCCTTCTAATCTACGTGCATTTATAAGCCTGGTCAACTACTTTCAAGAAAGCCCCCCTTCCCGCACACGGGTGACACTTCTGACGTCCTATCTCCTCACGCTTGCCTGCTTTCCCTTGCAATGGGTTGATAAGACAAGGTACTCCTAAAATCCAGGAGCAAAAAGATATTGGTGTCTTTCCATCATTTTACCACCGATATCCCATCCACCTCTCCAGAAAACAAAAATAAGGTGTACCAGGTCACCTATAGGGGACCCTGGGCTTCTTCCTCCCAAGCGCTGTTTGAAAGGCACCTTTGGTCACATAGAAACATTTCCAACCTCCTCAAGATTGAAAGGCAGTGCTGGCCCCAAGCAAAGCAGAGAGATGAGATACGTTTGTCTTTGCCAGCCTCCCCTGTCCACACATTTTAAGCCTTTGTAGCAAGTCTTGCGTAGCCCCAGACGGAGAGCCTCGTATTTTCTAGAATGTTCCATGGAGCCAAAGAGTGATCGGATTAACTCATTCACGCTAAGACTTTAAAGCATTTGAAGTTAAAAGAAAAAAACCTTGAAAGATATTTTTAATCGTTGACAGGGATGGGGAGAAGACGCATTCCCTTTTACACTGCCTGTGGGGGAGAATTTGGTGTATTAAAGTCTTAATCTGTATGCCCCTTGACTTCGTAATTCCCTTCCTAGGACTTTATCTTAATGAAATAACTGGGGAGATGCACAAAATTGTGCGCACTTGGATTCACGGTAGCGTGATTTATAATGGCTACAAACTGAACATAGCCGAAATTTAAAAAAAAAAAAAGTGCACTAAGATTCTAGAGAGTCAAGAAACGGAAGCCAAGATAGGCCAGCCTCAGCAAAGGAGCAGAGGAGTGGGGGTTGGTGACATAGACATGCCTTGTGGGCCTGAGGTTAAGGAACACAATAGGGGAACCTTGACTTTGACCTCTGTAGCCTGGGACAAGGGGGCAATGAAGCTTCAAATTCCAGATGTTGGATTATTTAAGAGTTATACACCAAGCAAACATAACGTTTTGACATCCTACCTTGACAAATATGCCTTCAAAACAACCTGGAGCGCCCGACGTGTCCGTTTGGTGCTGGAAAATGCAGCACGTGGAGAGCCCGGACCCCCTGGCCCGTGACCTTCCCTATTTCTCTTTTCACCTCCTGGTCTGCCCGGCATCTCGAGAAGCCTTGTTTACATATCACACACGTGTGGACTCACCAGCTCCCCCACTCAAGCCCATTCCCACCCCGTGCAAACAACCACTCTTGCCTACTCTTTGGATACAGGGGTGCATGTACCAGTAAGGTGACATACCTTCGAGAGGACAGATCCGAGGAAGGGGTGGACACACGTGGGCTCAAGTGGGCTGGGCCATTTGCACTGGGAATTCGGGGATCCTGGTTATCCTGGGTGTTTCCCGGGAAGAGAGAATGGGCTTCAGATGGGCATATCCTTTAGCCTCCATGGGGAGGGCTTGGCTGGAAGAGAGATGTGGCAGTGACCCCAAGGTAGGGGACTCCAAGGTAAGAGGCTCAAGTTCCCTCTTGGTGACCTCAGGAAAGGACTTGCATTTGTTTCCCGTGGCTGTCATAAAAAGCACCACAAAGTAGATGGCTTAAAGCCAGGGATTGGAAGCCGGAAGTTTGCAATCAGTGTATCAGTAGGGCCATGCTCCTTTTGGAGGCTCTAAAGGAGAATCCTTGCTTGCTTGCCTTTCCAGCTCCTGGGCCCCCAAGGTGTCCCCTTGGCTTGTGACAGCATAACTGAAACTTTTGCCTCCGACTTGGCTTCACTGTCTGTTCCCCTCCTCTTCTGATAAGGACAGAAGTCACTAGATTTGAGGCCCACCTGAAATCCAGAATACTTTCACCTTGAGATCTTCATTGAATTACATCTGCAAGGACCCTACTGTAAGGCTACCTTCCAAGGTTCTGAGTGGACATGAATGGTGGGGGGACCCTCTTCAACCCACCAAGGCACTGAAAGTGGAAACTGAAGAGTCACAGAGAGTCCAAGAAGTTACTTTTGTTCATATCTGTCCCTGCTCCATTCTACAAGTCGGCTCCACTCATCTGTGTCTTAGCCAACTTTTGGTTCTGCGTCTCCGTCCCCACGGGAAGGTATGGCTGCCCCACAGTTAACCAATAATCGCGCACAACCCCACGTAAAACTGGGAGTTCGTAGGCCCCGATGCCACATTTCTGGGAGAGGGAATCTTCTTGGCTGAGCTTACATCATGGGTCCACTCTAGGCCGATAAATTCTGTCCAAAGAGATGGAGTCAGGGGCGCCTGGGTGGCTCAGTCGGTTAAGCGTCCGACTTCGGCTCAGGTCGTGATCTCGCGGTCCGTGGGTTCGAGCCCCGCGTCAGGCTCTGTGCTGACAGCTCAGAGCCTAGAGCCCGTTTCAGATTCTGTGTCTCCCTCTTTCTCTGACCCTCCCCTGTTCATGCTCTCTCTCTGTCTCAAAAATAAATAAATGTTAAAAAAAAATAAAAAAAAAAAAACAGAGTTGGAGTCAAAGCTGTATCGTAGCCATGGAACAAAGGCAGTTAATTTTCTGGGTTGGCTTGTGGACTGAAGGGACACCCCAAATGGTGTCTAATACACAGAGAATTGATTAAACTATGCTGGAACCACAGGAAGAAAGACCGTACCACTGTTTAAACTATTGTGTTTTAGAGCAAATGCTAATGGCCAGGCAACATGTGAATAATTAAGTGGGAAAGCAAGTGACGAAGCAATATATGGATACTACTGTACCCATGTTATTAATAACATATGTTATTAATAAACACATGTTATTAATAAACACATACAGACACACGCACAAAGAGTTAAGGATAGAAGAAGGTACAGCAAAATGCTTACAGCACTATCACTGGGTGATAGAATATGCATAGGTTTTACTTTTTTTCTTTTTTTCCAAAATTTACTTTTAAAATCCTTAATATTTCGGGGCGCCTAGGTGGCTCAGTGTTTTGGGCATCCGTTTTTGGCTCAGGTCATGATCTCACGGTTCGTGGGTTCAAGCCCCGCATCGGGCTCTGTGCTGGCCGCTCGGAGCCTGGAGCCTGCTTCGGATTCTGTGTCTCCCTCTCTCTGTGCCCTTCCCCTGCTCGCATTCTGTCTCTCTCTCTCTCTCTCGCACTCGCTCAAAAATAAATAAACATTAAAAAAACTTTAATAAAAAATAAAAATAATAAAATGCTTAAGATTTTAGTAAGTATATCCACAGGATTCCTAATGTGTATTTATTTTTGAGAGAGAGAGAGACAGAGAGAGAGAGGCAGAGTATGAACAGGGGAGGGGCAGAGACAGAGGGAGACCCAGAATCTGAAGCAGGCTCCAGGCTCTGAGCTGTCAGCACAGAGCCCGGCGCGGGGCTCGAACCCACAAACTGTGAGATCATTACCTGAGCTAGAGTCAGATGCATAACCGACTGAACCATCCAGGTGCCCCTTTAATTTTGTTTTAAGTTTACTTATTTTGAGAGACAGAGAGAGAGAGACAGAGAGAGAGCGAGAGAGAGAGCGAGCGAGCGAGAGCGAGCGCGCACAAGTGGGGAAGGGGCAGAGAGAGAGGGAGACCCAGAATCTGAAGCAGGCTCTAGGCTCTGAGCTGTCAGCACAGAGCCCGACACAGGGCTTGGACTCACGAATTGTGAGACCGTGACCTGAGCTGAAGTCAGACGCTTAACTGACTGAGCCACCCAGGTGCCCCATGGATTTCTAAGACAAAGTAACAATTTCTTTTTTTTTTTTTAATTTTTTTTTCAACGTTTATTTATTTTTGGGACAGAGAGAGACAGAGCATGAACGGGGGAGGGGCAGAGAGAGAGGGAGACACAGAATCGGAAACAGGCTCCAGGCTCCGGGCCATCAGCCCAGAGCCTGACGCGGGGCTCGAACTCCCGGACCGCGAGATCGTGACCTGGCTGAAGTCGGATGCTTAACCGACTGCGCCACCCAGGCGCCCCAGTAACAATTTCTTAATAGTGGAACATGAGTGAGAGAAAATCAGGGATAATAAGCTTACGGGACATTGATTATTTGCCTGATACATGAAATTTCCTCTTTTTCTGGACTTGCCCTAGCACTGTCACCTATAGACTCTGGATCCAAGATATTGGACAGCTATATTCTTCCACGTGGACCATCGAGGCAGAGAAATTCAGTCTGCAGAGAGGAGAGAAAATATTGAAGCTGGTGTCAAAACAGGGACAAAGATGCCAAACAGATCTGGACAGCCCTTCCTTGTGGTTTAAGCCCTCTCCAAAATCTGTTGACATTTCTGTCCTTGTGTTTGTTCTGATGCTTTGTATTTAAAATAAATGTCTTTGTGTGCTTCAACTAGCTTGAGCTGATTTCTGTTGCTTGCAGACAAAGAGTTATGAGCAATGCAAGATCCTTCACAGTTCTTCCAAATTATACTTCACAAGTGAGCATGGTCTAAGTTCTAAGAAGGGCTCTTCAGACCTGAGACACAAACTTCTAGATAAAGCTACGGCCTTGGAGGCTATGGCCTCAGGCACAATCCAAAGAGCAAGGAAAAAGTAATAAAAGTGAGAGGTTGATGAGAAGGAAGCCGATCAAAGAGAAAGCTGGGGGCATGGGGGCGCCTGGGTGGCTCAGTCAGTTAAGCATCCGACTTTGACTCAGGTTCATGCGTTCAAGCCCCACATCGGGCTCTGTGCTGACAGCTCAGAGCCTGAAGTCCGTTTCGGGTTCTGTGTGCCCCTCTCTGCCCCTCCGCTGCTCACTCTCTGTCTCTCTCTCCTCCAAAAATTAAATAAACATTAAAAAAGGGGAGAGAGAGGGGCGCCTGGGTGGCACAGTCGGTTAAGCGTCCGACTTCAGCCAGGTCATGATCTCGCGGTCCGGGAGTTCGAGCCCCGCGTCAGGCTCCGGGCTGATGGCTCAGAGCCTGGAGGCTGTTTCCGATTCTGTGTCTCCCTCTCTCTCTGCCCCTCCCCCGTTCATGCTCTGTCTCTCTCTGTCCCAAAAATAAATAAACGTTGAAAAAAAAAATTAAAAAAAAAAAAGGGGAGAGAGAAAGCTGGGGGCAGAGGGAAAGGAGGGCCATATGATGACAGAGTTCTAGAATCTGGAGTGCCAACAAAAGTTATTTCAGAAGGCCCCTCATCCCTGACCCTTGATAATTTTCAATTCACAGTGCCACGAACAGTGAATTGCCTTTTATGCAGGTCAAATGAGTTCCAAAATTAGCCAAGTTTTTACCGACTTGACCTTCACGGCCATCAAGATGGCCAGCACCCCATTCAACCCAAGGGGTCTAAATTCTTTCACTAGTCATAGAAGCCATCCCAAATCTTGGCTGTCTGGGGGAGACATTATTTCCTAATGCCACCTACCACAGATAATCACAGACTGGGCAGTTGTGTGTGACCCCAGGCCAGTTTTCTTTAGGGACCACAGTCCAGACCAACGTCTCACCTAATAGCAAATTCCATTTCTCGGTACTTTCTAAGAACACGTATCTCAGAAACCATTGACAAAGTCGAGCGGCGCCTCCGTGTGGCCTCTCGGACACCGATGGATTACCGTCACTGTCTAGTCCATGCCGATACAAATATTTTTTTTTAATGGGAGGGAAAGGAAAGAGGGATGCCAACTAATAAATGTGGAAGGAATAATGAAATGAAAATTATCATTTGGTAGACATCACAAATACATTTGATACAGGCAAGAAACATCAATGGATGTTAAATCTGGTGGGTATATGAGCTTGATTATTAACAGGATACTGACTTAACTGTCAAGCATCTTCCCATAAAATTATTATTAATTACCAAGAGGAAGACAGTCACTTTATAGTGGAAAAATCTGGCAGACTGCACTTTAACCAAGTGATCAGGTTAGCCTCACTACTAAAGGGACATATCGATGCCACCCTCCTGACGTGTATGATGTGCGAGGGGGGACACATCCCTTCTGTGACATTCCTGCCCAAAGTACAGAATCTGAATCTAATCATGGGAAACCGCGAGACAAACCCGAATTGAGGGACATTCTACGAAAGCATCAAGTTCATGAAAGACAAAGAAAGACTCTAGCATGATTCCAGTTTAAAGGAGGATAAAGGGACAGGACAATTCAATGGAGCACACGCTCCGCGACTGAACCCTGAACCAGAAAAAAAACAATGATTGTATTTTGCTACAAAGAACATGATTAGGAAAGTTGAAGAGGTTTGAATGAGGTCTACCAATTAGATATTATCTAAGTAATTTGGGGGTAAAAAAAGACACAATTCCTACAATGTCATCTTAGTTCAGAAAAGAAAATTATATGGGGTGCCTGGGTAGCTCAGTTGGTTGTGTCCGACTCTTGATTTTGGCTCTGGTCGTGGTCCCAGGGTTGTGGGATTGACCGCCACATCAAGCTCCATACCAAACAAGGAGCCTGCTTGAGATTCTCTCTCTCTTTCTCTCTCTCTCTCTCCCTCTGCCCCTCCCCTGCTTGCACTCTCTCTCTAAAATAAAAAAAGTAAAATAAAAAATATACATAACTTAAAAAAGAAAAGAAAATTATGTATCTTCTTAGATCTATTATTAAAATTTAGATGTAGATACACATGCACATCTATGTGGTTATCTCTGTCCATCCATCCATCCATCCATCCAGACAGAATGACAAGGCAACTGTGGTAAAGACAAAATAGTAATGTTTGGAGAATCCGAGGGAAGCTAGACGGGAAATGTTTGCTCTGCTGCAACTTTCCTCAAAGTCTGGACTTATTTACAAGAAACATAAATACTGCACAAATCCCTCAGGACCAAGTGGTAGTGGCCCATTTTCCTGACGTGTCATTTTGTCCCAGCAAAGTGTCAACTTCGACTTCATTGTGCAGGTCGCGCAGTTCGCCTTCCTAAGTCCCACTGCTGCCTTTGCAACTCCTTGCCACCCGCGGTGGCCTTGTCCCCAGCCATGAACACACCCGGAGGCCTTCCCTTGGCGTCCACGTGGGCAGTCGTGGCTTGTGGGAGCTGGAAGCACCCACAGACCTGCCGCAGGAAGCCAGGGAGCCTCCTGACATCCTCTTCCCAGGACTGGGGACAAGGGCCTGCTCTGGGCTGGTGGCTGCTCCCTTCCAGTAAGGACCTGAACAGGACACCGAGGGAAGGAGGCAACGTACAAGGGAAGGGGTACAGCTCAGCTTTTACCCTTTTCTCCAGGAACAACCTGTCAACCCTCAGCATTTTTTGAAAAATTTTTAAAGTTTATTTAGTTTGAGAAAGAGCATGAGCAGGGGAGGGATAGAGAGAGGGAGAGAAGGAATCCCAAGCAGACTCCCCACTCTCAGTGCAGAGTCTGATACAGGGCTGGGACTCACCAACTGTGACATCATGACCAGGGCCGAGATCAAGAGTTGGACACTTAACCAACTGAGCTACCCCAGAGCCCCTCAGAAATGTTTTTTAAACTTTTTAAATTTACTTATTTATTTATTTATTTATTGAGAGAGAGAGAGAGAGAGAGAGAACAAGGGAAAGAGGCAGAAAGAACCATGGAGAGAGAGAGAATCCCAAGCTCTGTGCTGTCAGCACAAAGCCCAGCTCAGGGCTCGATCTCATGACCCACGAGATCACGACCTGAACTGAAATCAAGAGTCGATGCTCGGGGCGCCTGGGTGGCTCAGTCGGTTGGGCGTCCGGCTTCGGCTCAGGTCACGATCTCACGGTTTGTGGGTTCAAGCCCCACGTCGGGCTCTGTGCTGACAGCTCGGAGCCTGGAGCCTGCTTCTGATTATGTATCTCCCTCTCTCTCTACCCCTCCTCCGCTTGTGTTCTGTCTTTCTCTCTCTCTCTCTCCAAAATAAATAAACGTTAAAAAAAATTAAAAAAAAAAAAAAGAGTCGATGCTCAACTGACTGAGCCACCAGGTGCCCTTAAAGTTTTGTTTTTTTTTTTTAAACTAACCATTACTAACCACTACTAACCATTAACCCAACCATTGCTATTAAATATTTCTCCTCCTAGGTTCCATAGCACTTCAGAAAAATTAATGCTTCCCTACTAGAATTCGGAACATGCCTCGCCTCCTACACACACACACACACACACACACACACACACACATGTACACACACTTAACTGAGGACATCTCCCAGCCTGGTCTGACATTACTCACCCGGCGCCCAGATTCTTCGGCTTTACTGTTGCTCCCTGTGGGGAATATGACACTCCCAGCGAAGCTTTTACCTCCAGAAAGAAAAAGGGAAACCGAACATCGATGGTTAAGTGTCACATCTGGGTGCAATTGCCAGCAGGTGTGAGCAGGGCAGTGCTGGTTTTCTGGGAAATTATAAATGCCCAGCATAAGATATCTGTGTCTGGTTCTGTCACACACATCATAAAAGCTTGGAGCTTACGTGCTGATGGTAAATGTCCTTCACAGCTACTTGTCTCCCCTTAGGGCTTTCAATAGGGCCTTCACTGAAGGTAGGAAAAATACATATTGATGTCCCCGAAGGGAAATAAATGAAACACTTCAGACACGATGCCAGACTGTGTGGTCATCACGCTGGTGTTCTACATGATTTAATTTGGGCAGTGACGCAGAACTGTCAGGAACCAGCCCTCGGATACTCGGTGACGAGAGCTCAGGTGGGGGGGGGGGGCCCTCAACGAGTCACTGTCTGGACAAGATTTGCCTTGGGATGGAGTTGGTGGGAGCTGAAGGGTGGCAGAGAGGTGGTCATGTCTGCAAACGGGCTAAGTCACGAGGAGGAAGCCTGCTGGGAATGGTAACTTGGTCTTCTGTAACAGAGATGCGGGGCTGACAGACAAGACGCGCCATCTAGGGTGGGGGTAGAAGAAAGACACCAGGGAGCTGGGGACGTCACGTGTAATTTGCAAATTGCAAGTAATCCTTGAAATGCTGAGTTCGCTTAGAGCTGTGAACGGTTAACTGACGAGGTCTTCTGCCTGGTGGATGGGGGGCTGATGGACACTCAAGGTGGAGGAAACCAACGGCCGTGGACCTGGGTGAAGAGATACCCTGCTTGCTTGCTGGGAAAGAGCTGGTCCCTCCTCAGGAGCAATGGGGCAGGACTGACCACTGATTCAAGCTACGTGATTTACTGGGATTGCGTTCTCAGCAGGTTGTCAAAAGCTTTTCTTCATTTGTGTTTGCGTGGATCTCCATCTCGACCATCTATTACATAGAGACGGTTTGTTTCAAAGCCAGACTCGGCAAAACCCCTGGGGCATACACCTGAGCCACTGGGCGTTGTAAGATCCTATCCTGGTGCCAATGGAGGAAGATGCTTTCAAAGACTTGGATGAAGTTTCACTTCGAAAACTTGTTTTTAAATGCCTGGGGAATGATAGATCGTCTCAGAACAAAACTGGAAAATGTCAGCACAGCTCGATACTAAGCCAGAGTTCGCTCTCAAAGTTTGGGCCCAGAAATCTTCCTGGTAAGCAACTTAGTGATTCCCAAAGAGAGGTCAAGCATTTACCCAAACTACAAAATCTCCAAATGAGTTCTTCAACTCAAAGCAACGTTTTACAATGTTCACATAACTTGCCAAATTCTTTCTCATCTCGCCTTTACAGGAATCTTTAAGAAATGCGTACTTTCAACACATATTTCTGAGTGCCTCGTCACCTTTGTAACCTGGAAAAACGTGGGGCAACAGACAGGCATGGTCTCTGCCCTCACAAATTTAGTGTGCTCTAGAAGACAATAATTATAAATGTTACTTATTTCCAAGGCAGGGCGGCAATGCCTTTTGTCAGTGTTACCGGGAAGAAATCTCAGGCTCACTGAGGTTCAGGGATCTCTTCACACCCAGAACTAGAGGAAAGAGCTGTTCCATTTTCTATTATGTCATCCTGTGTCTTAGGGCATATCACTTCAATCTGATTATCTTATTAGATAACATTTCTTTGTCACAAAGATGTGAGTTCAGGAAAGAATTTGCAGTGTAAAAATAACTAATATTACAGGGATTTATTAAATCCAGACAATTTCTTCCCGTTATTTTATTTGTGATCCATTTTTGCTGTAGGAGTCATTCCTGATAAAATAGAGTCCATTATGTACAATTGCTGGGACACTACAACGTGGCTAAAGCATGACTAAATAGAGCTTCTCAAATCTGTCCTTCTCCAAAACTCACTGCCAGTCACCAAAATAGCCTGACAAAGAAGACTCACAAGAGTAATTGTTCCATTCCTTCCTGTCCACACAAGGGCTCGACACGATGCCTAGCACACAATTGCTACATAAATGTTGAATAAATGAATGAGTGGTTTCAATATTGTTTTAAAGAGAGAAAACCCTCATATTTTCCTTCTTTCTTCAGGCAGAAACATGATCTTAAATTACGTGAACTGCCCTGATCATTCGCTTGAACCCATCCAATCAGTAAACAAACAAACAAACAAACAAAAAACAAAAACAAAAACAAAAAAAACCAAAAAAACCAATGTCCAAGTGAAATATTCTTAACCTTCTATATAAATATTTCAATTAGTCAAGCTCATCAAGGAGGGTTGATTCTCCTTGAAATTTCTTCTTGAATTTCTCCTAGAAATTTGTAGTAACTTAATTGTCATAATAGGAGGTTTAAGAAGATATTTCCCAAAAGGGATGGGTGAGTTGAGACTGAGTTGAATCGTATACAAACATATCTGGAATCATCTCGAAGCATGTTTCAATGTGACTGTTCACCGTGAGGCTTTTATATGACTTCAGTTTCATTAGGCTGACCACAACATTCAGAATATATAGCCGATATTTTCTGCAACGACCAGCTCATAATTCCTGAACTTTTCCTTTCCACCAGGGGCAGATAAAGGCCTGAGTTAAAGAAAAAACAAAAACAAAAAACAAACAAAAAAAGCAGCAGCCAAACAAACAGGAAAGCAGAAGGTGAAGAGGTTCAACAGAAGATGTACAGAGGGCATCTTTGGGCAGAGGGCAGTTGAGTATGTTTTGTGGCCTTTCTAAGAAGTTCTGTGCTTCCGACTTGTTTCATACCGTTGTATAACGAATGCTTGAGCGTGTACATGGAGTTATAAATTGTCACCCTTTGGCTTTGGTCCACCCAAGAGGCATGTTCCTCTTGTCCAACAACGCCTTAGCTCATGCTGTATGGTTGACCCACCTGGAAATCCAGAAAAAGGAAGGGATCAAGTCCTATGCCTACAGTGATTGGCCAGAATTTGTAGCTTCCGACTGCAGTTGGTTCCATCCCTGGATCCTTTTCTCCACCACGGATGGTGGTTTGAGACATTTGATAAAGTTGAAGCATCATGTTGTGAATTTTTTCTAAAGCCAAGAATTAGTTCCACCACCAGAAGGGAATGCTTGATGAAGGATGGGGTCAGAGTCATTCAAAATGTCAAGCTATATTTTGCAGAGTAATCTTGCTTTCTTCTTTTATTTATTGCTCGATAAACTGAATGTTCATGGGAAAGAATTTTTAGGCATCCTAATATTCGTCTTTGGGATGCATTTTTCTACATACAATAGAACAAAGCATCCGCATAAACGACTGTAGACCGTCCTTTTACTGCAACTCATCAGTTTTCTTCCTACAAGAAAACTGAAGGGCAGAGAGCTTGAGTAGCTTGTTTGAGGTAATCAGATTAGTTAGTGGCCAAAGCGAAAACCCAGGATTCAACATTCCCAGTATTTCACATATAAGTTCATACACCCATGTCGACATTCCAAATCAGATTCCTCTCTCTCTCCCAAGCTCGTTCTTGATTTGAGTATCATTCTCCTCTGGAACTAATTACAAATTTACAGTTTAGGCACCAAGCCAAGCCCAACTATTATTGTGTCAGGCTCCATCAGGGTAAATATAGGGAGAGATTTTCTCACTGGCCTCCTCAAGGGTCACAGCGTGGATTGTGCCCATGTGAGTGTGTGCATGTGGATGTGGCTCATGTACCCACGTGTGGATACGTGTGAGAGAGGCAGGGCATCTTCTTCAACTTTAACAAGATTACTTCCTTCTTTACCTACTTACCTGTGGGGCTTCTGGTAAGGTTTTTTTTTTTTTTAAACAACAGAAAATGCCTTTGGTGTTGGGTATTCCTGTCTCACACATCAGCATATCCCATAGATGCCTTCTCCTGAATCTTGGAAGGAAACATTCTATTTTCATTGCAAATTATTCTTCATGGCATAGATTCTAGAGTTCAGACACTTCTGTAACTTTGAACTTTCTGGTCCACACACTCCACTCACTATGGAGTGGCCAGTGTTCATTCATTGGTCCACTTGTTTGTATGCTTAATGAGCCACATGACTAACGCATCTTATACACAGGTTCATTTCCTTGCTTATGCATTATTGAAAGTCAAAACTTGACCATAGCAGAAAACGTTGATGCACAGAATTTATCACTTTAGGTCACAAGCTTGGATCCTTCAGAATAACACATCAGATAAAGCCACATCAGGATATGACTTCTGATAATAAATGTACAGACTGGACCATCTCTATCCCCAATCTGTAGACCTGAGTAGAATATTGTGGGCAGCCGTTTCCCCACCCTCTCACATCTCCAACACACCTTTTGGCCTGAGAGCAGGGCCTGACCTGGGGGAATGGAAAAATGTGGAAAGCATTAGAATTTAAGCAATGGACTCAGACAAAAAATGAGTTGGTGCCTGTTTCTCGTGTTGTTATTTAGTTTTGAAAGTGCCAGTGGGGGAGGTGCAGAGAGAGAAGGAGAGACAGAGGGTCTGAAGGGGATTCCACACTGACAGCACAGAGCCCGATGTGGGACTCAAACTCAGGAACCACGAGATCATGACCTGAGCTGAAGTTGGACGCTCAACCGACTGAGCCACCCACGAACCCCTGGTAGCTTATCCTTAAGTAAATAACACACCCGAAGGTATCTGAAAATCATCTCTCTCTCTCATCTGCACTTGGTTTTGTTGGCTCTGACTCAAGGCATACAACCACGGGAGAGGTAAGACAGACAGCTCTTATTAGGCGATTTGCTATAACAAGGTAGGCTAATTAGCTCTTTCCTGCGAGTTCACTCTGAGGTTGGAGAGACCTTGAAAGAGGGAGAAACGGAATCGGGGTTGGGGGAGGATCTGTTACTCAGAACGGAGGCCAACCACAACTGGGTGATGATATGTAGGAGAGAGATGCCGAAGACAAACTCAGCCTGTGTTGTGAACTACGAAACAAAACGCAACGGGAATAAAAAACGAAAATCTGGAATCGAGCCGTTTGCTTCTGATCTGTGTGCTTGCAAATAACCCAACAAAAGCATATAGTATATGCCATAGCCTTCTTTAAGGCAAATACTGTGTCTTACTACTTTTTGCCTCTCTGGCACAATAAAGACCCTGGCACACTGTAATCACTCCTTAAATGTCTGTTGCTTTTGAGTAAATAAATGAATGCTTAACGCAAACACATGCGCACGTGTGTTTCTCTACCAGAGAAACGGATTTCCGGTTGTTTTAAGTTGATGGATTCCATGGTATTACATTTGAAACTAGATGCCCCGTTCATCTGCTGTGCACTGGGACGGGCCATCCTGAACAAAGAAATTGTCCTTCTCTGAATTCTGATGCACTGAGTTAGAAACTGAGATAAATATTTAACCATCCTTCCCTGTGCCCTTGTGGGTCTGTGTGGGATCTGTGAACTGGCTAATTGAACGTTGGATGCATAAGTTAAGCTACTCATCTCTCAGCCACAGAAGAG
Organism: Lynx rufus; assembly: GCF_022079265.1. Lineage (NCBI taxonomy): Eukaryota > Metazoa > Chordata > Mammalia > Carnivora > Felidae > Lynx > Lynx rufus. Next base: position 131,932,703 of record NW_025814878.1, read on the forward strand.
GTTAAAGTTAGTTCAGAAGGAACATTCTTTTTCTTCACCTGAAACATAAGGCAACAGAAAAATCTGCGAGAGTATTTTAAGATAATGAGGTTCATAAAGAGCTTTGACACAGATCTACTAATTTCATGATGAACCATTGAGATTTGTGCAACTATGTGCTTATAAAGCTGCATCAGAAACTCGTTAAACAACAACAATCACGTATACATTTTGCTGTTAAAAAAATAGGTACAGTATTTCCTAATCCATGGATTTTCTATTCACGGAAAGGGCCAAGTCGGGAAAGAAAAAGTCAGGCATAGAAAGGCATTATATTAGCCAAATGAACCAAATCAGAAAAGGAGAACACTATTTGCAATTTAACCAGCCAAGTTAAACATGACACGATTACAGCCAATCTTTGGGGACCACGTTAGAAGTAATTGTGCCTTGTTTAACTTGGCCAATTAAAGACCAAACCCTTTTTGTAAATTGCCTATTCCAAAGCAATCACACCTTTGCACTCAGAATTTTTTTCAGCTTGCCATTTTTAATTTAGGTATTTTACTACTTAATGGATGTGTGTGTACATGGACCCATACCTAAATATTTGCACATAATACAACGTTAACATGTGTTGGTATTGGGCAGAATAATTGGCCTCTTATTATGATAGGCTGTTTAACCAGATCAGGGTCATATATGTTTTTACATGTCCAATAACTTCCAACATCTGAAGAAAATATCTAAGCAGTGAAATATATAGCCTAAGGGAAGATTGATTCCTGGAAAATAACTAATAGAACTTGGGAAAGGAAAAAATAGCCTTAATTAGGGCACCGATATCTAGCAAGAGTAGAAAAGAGGATGAAATGTTTGTGTTTCTATCAGCCATGAGTGTATATCTTCATTTGCTTGGTTGCCACAAGTTACCAAATACTCTGTGCAGAGAACTGTTCTTGACCAGACCCTGGATGATTGCAACCAAAGCCCCAGAAATTATCCCTCTTTCGAGAAGCATCTACTCTAAGAAGAAAGGAAGAAGACACCCAAATTGTATGGGGGCATAAATACAGGGGACTGAGAGCTGAAAACAGCTACTCAACTTTCTACAGGGGAATAAACATATGAGGCATAGGCTTGAGCATTAAGACCTACAATTCAGAAAAGGAGAGAAGAAAACATTTGGGTGGAGGAGACTGGCATAGCCCTGTGAACTGACTCTTAGGGAGTTAGTCCAAAAGCGGGTTTCTGGTGGAGTCCGGTGGAGTGAGCACTGGAAGGAGGGTAAGAGGCCCTAGAACTAAAGGAAATGAGTGAAAGCTAGCTGGGTAGAAAAAGACACACAACATAGTAAGTGCTCTAAACTAAGGGACGTCTACCTTTCCAATGCCTTTCGGAATGAAGGACAGATGTGTGCTTACATAAAGTGTGGGTCTGCAGACATAGGCTAGAGTAGGCTTTAATTTTCAAGATCTAAGGATGTTTTCTGCCTTTTGTATCAAGAATTTTGATACAATGTTGTCCGCATTATGGTTAATTTGACAATCAGCTTTTCTGCACACATACTCCATTCTTGGTGAAGAGAGAAACCTGAACACGGCCCCCTGTTCTGACCGACGCAAGGACTTGGTTACAGAGGGGGGTAATCTGAGCGCGGGGTAAACTTTTGGCTGAAATGAATGAAGACTCCTGACCTGAGGCAATGTGGTGAGCTTGGTGGGGTGAGCTGGAGGGAGCAATGGACCCTCGGCTTCTAGGAAAAAGAGCTCATTTCTTTCCCTTGCTTCCCTTGGGTTGGGGGTGGGGGGGAGAGAACTTCACCCTCAAAAGGAGGTGTTGCTGTCATCGGTCACGTTTTGTGACATTTCATCGGCCAACACGGTGGTGGGTGATGTGGATGAAGGCATTGCATGTTCCAGACGGACTTGTCCCTGGTTCAACTCCTCATATCTTCTGAAGAGACAGCTCTCTTACTATCAGTAATGGATGTTCTTTCCTCCTCCATGGAGCAGATCCCCAGCAGTCCTAAGAAAGCCTGGGACCAAACACCTCAGCCAGCTTCTGTTCAAATGTTGACTGGGGCTCTTGCTTACTCTCTGACTCTTTGGAAATTTGGCTTTTCTTCAGAGTTATACAGTCTGAAGGCTTAAGCTTGAAGAAAGAAACAAATGACATGAGGCCTCTATCTGTTTTGATTCTAGGCAGAGCTCACTTGGACAGAATCTAGCCCAGCCTACAGAAGGTGCATTGTAGTTTGATTTGGAGGCCTAAGCCCCAACTGAAACCAAAGTTTTGCTTAGCTCTGCATGTCGTTTTCCCAGATATATATTTACTTTCAGGGTGTTGCGGATAGGTAAGACTCCCTGGGGACAGAATTCTCACATTGTAAAAATTTTTGACCCAAACGCCATCAAAATGCCCGAATAAACTATCATAATGGTCATCTTTAATGTCACCCCAACCCATAAACTCCAACAGACCTGGGCTCTAGAATTGCCTCTTATATTCTGCTGTGCAACTGGGAGCATGGTGTTTTCTCCAAAAGATTTAATTTTCGATAAAAATCTATGGGATCCATCAAAAAAGAACCTTGGCCTGACGTCATGACATATTAGTCAATCAACATTTATCTTAACAGACACACACTGAGCCCCGGCTATACGGAAGGTATTGCGAAGTGTGTGGGGGTTACCCAAATCAACAAGTTATGGCTTCTGCCCTCAGTCTGGGGCGAGGCAGAGCCATCAAAAATGGTTCCTAAACACAATTGTAAAGAGATATACCCAGCAGGCCCATGTCTCGTTGCACGAGACACTCAACAGAAGAGGTAACACGGAGGTAGATGTCATGAGTGGGCCGACAAGAGATGTTCTAAAAGACGATTAACTTTGCGAGCAGTAGAGGAAAACATGGAGAAAGACAAGGGTGCCTCAAGTGGTGCATAGGGTCAAAGGAACAGAAGTACTGTTCTCTAAGTCTTTCCATTCCATTAAGTATATGAGTGTAGAAATCATGTCTTTCTTTTTTTTAATTTTTTTTTCAACGTTTATTTATTTTTGGGACGGAGAGAGACAGAGCATGAACGGGGGAGGGGCAGAGAGAGAGGGAGACACAGAATCGGAAGCAGGCTCCAGGCTCTGAGCCATCAGCCCAGAGCCCGACGCGGGGCTCGAACTCACGGACCGCGAGATCGTGACCTGGCTGAAGTCAGACGCTTAACCGACTGCGCCACCCAGGTGCCCCGAAATCATGTCTTTCTATTCTGATGACTTTTATTGACATCTTGGGGCCTTGCTGGGCCAGAGGGACTAGCTTATTCCTGCAGAGAGTAAAGAACTCACCCAAAAAGCACGCCTTTCACGTGCAAACCAACCAATCCAGAGCCTACACCCCCAACCACCACGTCCTTTATGGGGCTCTCACACCCCGGGCCACTATCCACCTGCCCTCGGCTCCCCGTGGTCAGTACAGTGGACTAAATGTTTGTGTCCCCACAAATTTCATCTGTTGTAATTCTAACCCCAACGTGACAGTATTGGAGGGACTTTGGGGAAGCAATTAGGTCATGAGGGTGGAGCCCTCGTGAATGAGATTTGTGCCCTTAGAAGAAGAGGCCAGACAGCGAGTTTGCTCTCTCTCCGCCATGTGAGCATACAATGAGAAGCCGCATCTGTAACTGGGAGAGGGCTCTCACCAGAGGCCAACCACGTTGGCACCCCGATCCCAGATTTCAAGCTTCCGGAACGGTGAGAAAGAAATGTTTGCTGTGTAAGCCACCCAGTCTACGGTATTCTGTTAGAGAAGCCCAAACTGTCTAAGACAGGCAAGTGCTAAACAGCTGGGGACAGGCCCCAGGACTCAGGGCCTGCTGAAGTTATTCAAGCTGGCCAGTCCCAAACCTGCTTCCCCTGCCTCACCATTTCTCCTGGAAGAAACCACAATGAAGGCTCATGCCTGTGTTTTCCCTTGGTTCTTTCTGTCTCCCAACAGACTTCTTTGGCTTCCCCTGTGACCTCCCCTCGTCCCCACCCTATGGCATGGCACACCCTCTCCTCCGGGGAACTATCTGTCCAATGGTAAGCATCTCCCCATCTGTTGGCCTCACCGTACCTGAGTAATAATAAAACCTACATTTTAAACAATGAGATGTAGGGGCGCCTGGGCAGCTCAGTTGGTTAAGCGGCTGACTTCGGTTCAGGTCATGATCTCACGGTGCATGAGTTTAAGCCTCGCGTGGGGCCCTGTGCTGACAGCTCTGAGCCCGGAGCTTGCTTCGGATTCTGTGTCTCCCTCTCTCTTCCCCTCCCCCGCTCACACTCTGTCTCTCTCTCTCTCTCTCTCTCAGACATGAATAAACATTAAAAAAAATTTAAACTATGAGTTGTATGCAAATGGGAGGTGGGAAACAGCCATAGGGAAAGGAAAACAGAAGGAACCGGGATCTCAGAAGAAAAGAGTTTAACAGTGCAACTGGAGAAGGTGTGAGACAGAGGCCATGTGGGTGGGAGGTGCCCGGACAGCACAGCCCAGCTTCCCCCATTGTGAGTGAAGGGCAAGAACAAAAGACATCTGAAAAATGAACTAAGGCTGCGCGGGCAAATCCAGCTTTTACACTTCTCTCCTTGCCTTACGGTTTGTTATATGCAATTTCCTGTTAAGTACATTTGGGTCTCCTAACCTTACGGAAAGACTGCTAACAAGGGTTGGCAGGCTTAATGCACTGCATTTCACTTATTCCTGGGATTGCTGAGATAAAGAGAAGGCGGTGGCGGGCTAGAGTAGGAGGAGAGAAGGGTGTGCTACCCGTGGAAGCTCCCTGCTACCTGTCACTCCGTTACCCGAATGCCGTCTTTGCCTTCTGAAAAATTAAATCTGAGCACGGTGCTCTCTTGTTTTAAACATGTTGGTTTCCTCTACTATGACGTTTGGCATGCAAAGGCATCCCCAGTTGAGTGGGAACCTACGTTTCCAAGGGCTTTCATCCAGGGGGCCTTACTGAAACTTCAATTTCATGGAACTGCTCACCATTTCTTGAACAGACCATGCCTTTACAACCAGTGGGGCGCTAAATCGAAGACCAAGAGAGGAACGGGAAAGTGATCCTGTCTTAAGAGATGAGCAAAACCCCGCTTACCAAACGGGCAAGGCTCTCGGACAGGAGCGTGATCAGAGAACATGGTTTCCTTTCGAGGCTGAATCGGCCCACACCCGCCCCCCACTCCCCCTCATCTTGGAGAAAGATGTAGCTGGAGGTCTTCTTTACCTTCTCACTGGCGGAAAAATAAAGAGGGAGCCAGGAACATGGCCAGGCTGTCTACACTGTTTGCTCTGGGGAGACTAGAGAGACAAGAGGAGCCAGGACTTCCCTTCAGGCCTTTTATAGCACAGTAACCCTGCCCAGGGCTAAGGCACGGGTCAGGGAATGTCAAGTTCCGATTTATCATGACTAGACAGCATTTGTAAATACAGTTCCCTTCCTCCAGCCCGAGTCTGGGAAGGACAGAAGTGCCTTCTTTTGACTCTAAGAGTGAAACACAAGGAGAAGGAATTGAGTTTCTCCATTATCCTTGACAAGTAGGCTCTTTAAAAAACCATATATCTATTTTCCCCCATGGCTCTCTTCCAGGAGAACCATATTATCCACCAATGTTTAACACAGTAGGTGGTTGGCAAAAATAAGTTATTATTTAGTGAGTAACAAAGGAATGAATGAATGAATGAATGAATCCTAGGCAGAGGGGAGAGAGTGTATACAGACTTTTATATTTTTATAATAAAGGCTTTATAACAAAGACTCTCACATATATAATGTCACTAAGTCCTCGAAACAACCGTGGGAAGTGAGATTATTCCCATCTTTCCCATGAGAAAACTGAAGGTCAGAGAGATCAGCCACCAGCGTGCACTTAACTGGTATGTGACAACGCTAGGACTGGACCCCGAGTGGTTCAGCTCCAAGCAGACAACACCAGAGCTTCTGGTTAGTTCCATGAAGACGGGAAGATAACTAAGAGGGAAAGAACAGGGGCGTGGTTACCAGGTTTTACTCTGCCTAAGAATGAACAAACGTTCAATATTCAAAGATAGGAGAAGCGCCCACAAAGCAGTAAGAAAAAGACACAGAACTCAAAAGAATGAGGGACAATAGTTATGAACATGCAATTCATGAAAGAGAAAGAGCTTTGACATTCCTAGGAATCAGGGAAACACATAGTAAATGGAAACAATGCTCTTATACCCAAAACTGGTAAAACTTCAAGAAACTTGATAATAACAAGTATCGGTGAGGACAGGAGGAAATGGAATGGGGACCATCGTATACTCCTGATGGGACCGTAATGTGGTATAGCCATTTAGGAAGATGCTTGTCAGGTTTTATTAAAATCTCAAATGCATGTTTTCTATGACCCAACAGTGGTCTAGAGGGTGGATTCTGTGTATCTCAGGGAACAGTCACGACTCACTGAGTATTGGGAAAGTATGATAACTTCTACTGATGTTTAACTTTATGCCATCCTTTTAAATTTCTTGTTGCAAGTCTCTTTTGTAGAGGGTGCTGTAGAGCACCGACTGGGTGCCCCTTGAGGGCAGAGGCGCTGGTTCCCAGCTGGCAGGAAGGTTGGCCACCAAGCTCATGAATGAGCATCTAGGGACTTACCCTCTGCCCAGAAGCTCCCTTGACCATCCTGGGCAACCTGTATCCAATGACTGGCCAGTGTGGGGGTTGGCCTAGTCCCTTGCCCCAATTCAGGACAGCACCAAAGGGCCATCTCAGCCCCCCAACTCTCGAGGCAGCGGTTGAGTTCTCTTTAGCAACCATGTTACACTTCACCTTCTCTCTGCCCAACCTCCTCTCCCTGCGAAAGGTCCTGCGTGCAAATCTCAGGGCCTCAGTGTCTGTTTCATGGGGGAATTGACCTAAGGGCAGCTTTATAATGGACACATTGGTATAAAAGGACATACATATAATTTACAAATATTTAAATTTTTGGTATGTGCTCAAGCACGTGACTTACTGATAGGGTTGCGTGATCACAGAAGTTTAGAGATTCATGCCCATTGTGAGGTGAGTTGCGACAAACTCATATGTTGAAGTCCTAACCCCCAGGCCCTCGCAATGTAGCCTGTTTGGAAATAGGATGGAATTACTTGAGATGCAATCAGTCATTGCAGATGGAATTAGTTGAGATGAGGTCATATCGGAGTAGGGTGGGTCCCTACTCCAGTTCGAGTGGTGCCCTTCTAAAAGGGAAATTTAGGGGCGCCTGGGTGGCGCAGTCGGTTAAGCGTCCGACTTCAGCCAGGTCACGATCTCGCGGTCCGTGAGTTCGAGCCCCGCGTCGGGCTCTGGGCTGATGGCTCAGAGCCTGGAGCCTGTTTCCGATTCTGTGTCTCCCTCTCTCTCTGACCCTCCCCCGTCCATGCTCTGTCTCTCTCTGTCCCAAAAATAAATAAACGTTGGAAAAAAAAAATTTAAAAGGGAAATTTAGACCCGGAGACACATGCGCAGAGAATCCACCGTGTGAAGATTGGAGTTATACTACCACAAGCCAAGGAACTACCAGAGACAAGGAGAGAGGCCTGGACCAGGTCCTTCCCTGGTGCCTTCAACAGGAGCACGACTCTACTGATGTCCCCATCTTGGACTTCCAGCCTCAGAAGGAACCCATGAGACAATAAAGCTTCTGTGGTTTGTGGTTCTTTGTTCTGCCAGTCCTAGCAAACACACACCATGCCTGAAAGAGACAGTTCACAAACATGCACAGGTCTGCATTCTTTGCAAATTGGCCATCCTAAAGCTGAAAAAATATATATAAACGATTTAAACATTTATTTTCACCTCTGTGTGAAAGGATGTGGTAGGCTTCATGACGCTGGCGCAAAGCCTGAAGCCATCGCTCTTGCTGAGTAAAAAAAGGAAGGAAGTGAATGATAGGCATAGAACAATACCATTTAACTTATGTTTAAGAAATAGAGAAGAATGCCACAGCCTTTTATAAATGTGTCTTTAAATATGACTACACAGAAGAAGTAGAAGGAGATGCTCTCAACTTTTGACATCGTTTGCCTCTGGGGAGAGGGTTAAGAACTGGCTCGTAGCTACAGGGTTCTCCAGCAGTAATATTTACCTTTCAACAGCAGAATATATTCCCAAATTTCCTTTGTAATTAAAATTTAATAAAAACAAGCAATAATCGTCCGGAGAATATAATGGGGGATCCCAGAGCAGAAAAAAGGACATTAGGTAGAAACTGAGGAAATCTGAAGAAACTATGGACTTTTAGTTAATAATAATTGGGTCAAGATCGGTTCCATAATGATAAGGAACGGACCCTACTGGGGTGACATGTGAGTCAGAGGGAAAACCTTGTGCAGGGGGCCGATAAGAAGTGAGTATTCTCTGTTCCCTTTTTCTGGATCTAAACTATGAAGTCAATTACTTTTTAAAAAAATGTATTTAGGCACTTTGTCCATCAAACGTAGATTTCGGGGCCCCAGCTCCAGCGATTCTGACTCAGTAGGTCTAGGGTGAAGCCCCGTGATTGTCATTCCTGGCAAGCGTCCTGAAGGGATTCTGATGTTTTGGGTTAGCACAGGCTAAGACAAGAATCAAAGAAAATGCAGGCATAGCCACTTGGCTAACAAAGCTGATTCCTGAAATCTTTCCAGTTTTGACTGAGGAGGGAGGAAGGGGAAGAGGTGTCATGGGGTAGATTTCTACTCTGGAACGGCTTGTTCCGGAGACCATAACTCCCCTGTCGTGTGTGGGGCCGGCCTCGCCGGGCCCTGAGGGCCTGGCACCTGCTGGCCAGGCCTACAGCGGTAAGGAACAGCCTCTTCCCTTGCTCACCCCACGGTCTGGCACATGGATGGTTCTTGGGTTTGTAACTGTCTGTTGAGAATTGTGTTATACATAATTTATCCCCCCAATTAAAACGTTTTCCTTTCAGTTAAAATTTTTACGTGTGACTTGAAAAGATGGCGTGTTTAGGCCTCCCTCCCCGCTCAGCACACGCTCGGTTTACTGTTCCTTGTTCATATTCCAGTAAGACTTTACACGTACACGATCATAACAGTTATTATAACAGATTGTCGGTGTGCCATTTTGTGGCTTCTACTACTGGCTCGAACTTCCTCACCGTGGGAAGCGATGGGGTTTGGCACTAAAGTAACCACATGTTATCCATTCATTCATTCATTCATTCACTTATTCTACAGGAATTTGTTGAGAGGCTATTATGCTGGGCGTCCTGCCAGGTGTTGGTAAGACGGCCTTGAAGAAGCTCACAGTGTTTGCCCTTAGGAGTTTCAACTCTGAGGGGCGCCTGGGTGGCTCAGTTGGTTAAGCTTCTGACTTGTGCTCTGTCTCTGTCTCTCTCAATCTCTCAAAAAAATACTACATTAAAAAATAATGGTAATAAAAATTAAAAAATTAAAAAAAAAGAGGTTTACATTCTAGTACAACAGGTCATTGCTAGTTGGACTGAATTGTCCCTCTCAGTCTCTACGATCTGCTGAATGGAGTCATGGAAAAGTGTGATAAATTACTTTGATTGTAAAAAAAGACACCTCTATGATAATTTTTTAATTTATTTTTTAAAATCTTTTTAATGTTTATTCATTTTTGAGAGAGAGAGAGAGAGAGAGAGACAGAGACAGAGACAGAGCACAAGCAGGGGAGGAGCAGAGAGAGAGAAGGAGACACAGAATGTGAAGCAGGCTCCAGGTTCTGAGATGTGACCACAGAGCCCGACAGGGACTCGAACCCACAAACCCTGAGATCATGACCTGAGCCGAACTCAGTTAACCGACTGAGCCACCCAGGCGCCCAACACTTTTTTCTTTTTAATATGGAAGGACTCAATTACAAGAGTAGACTTTTAGATACTCTTTGGAACATCTTATATCGCAGACTAAGATTTCAGCCATCCCTAACACTCCTGTTTCCAGGTTGGGGTCGTGCCGTCCGAATTTCGCCACCAGCTCCCAGAACGGCCTAGCCAGATCCGGGGTGTCGTGGCCACGTACTGCCTGGTGGCGCCATTCCCAACATCGTCGTTAGACAGGACTCTGAAGACCCCTGGCCTCGTTTTGGGAGAGCACACCGACTACGGTAGGACTTTGCCTTTGAAGCACTTGGAATGTAAGAAAGAAGAAGAAGAAATTACAAATCTGCACTGTCACTTACCATGCCCTTCAAAGTAGCGGAAGTCGGGAAACCAGAAAGAAAATCGGAGAGCTAGGAGGATAAAGCAAATAAGAATATTGAGGCATGGAGACCATCACAGATGCACAGCACAGCTGGAGTCTGTATGCACCTTCTAGAGGCCCGGGTGACGGGAGGAGGGAGGAGGAAGCCGGGGAGGAGGAAGGCGGAAAAGGGGCAAAGGGACCGGAGCGGAAACGGTTAAAGGCAGACAGCATGGCCAGGGAAGGACACCATGGTCAGCACTCATGAGCACTGCAGTCCCTCTGGCAAGTAATTGACACACATTTGTCGTTTAATCTACACAGCAGGCTCTGAAATGAGAACACTGAAGTCTGAGCTTCCCAGTTCCCTGGGGGGGCTGAGTTGGGAGGCCCCCCAGGTGCCTATGCCTGAATCCACGGCCTCCCCGCTGCAAGCCCAGTGCTACTGAGGCAGTGAGCATAACAGCTCAGCCCTCGTTCCCTGAGGACCGGGGTCAGACGCCTGGGGACGGTTCCATCCAGGTGTCTGCAGATACCGTGAGTCGATGCAGGGATGCTGCCTGGCCTTGTGTTTTCCCAGCATTTTTCTTTTGCCTCTTCTTTTTTTCTAGGATTTTTTAAAAACAATCTCTGCACCCAACATGGGGCTCGAACTTATAACCCAGAGCAATCAAGAGTCGCACACTCTACTGACTGAGCTGGCCAGGCGCCCGGAAGTAGCAGGTCTCTGTTAGTCTACGCAGCAGCTTTGTGCCAGTCTGAAAAAGGCACTCCCTCTCCATGCACCAGTTCGAAAGAGATGTTCCTTCCTTGGGGTCTGTGACCTGAGCCCCAGTCAGGGCACTGGAATTGAGGTGGCCTCGGGTGTTTTCTTATATTTATGCACTAACTGCGGAGTCCTCGTGGGGCTGGAAGGGCTCTGCACGAGGGAGAGAGAGAGAGAGAGAGAGAGAGTGGGGGTGAGGGAGGCAGGCCCAGGCATCCATCTGGGCGGAAGGGGAGCTCAAGTTTTCTCTACCACGTGGAGAGTAAACCGGGTCAGGCAGCAACTTTCCTCTTTGAATATTGGGCATTGAATTATTCAAACGTACTTTGATTGGGACGCTGGTCTGCCCCACTCCTATTAACCAAAGGGCCAAAACATACATTGGCTTTCAAAATGTAGTTAGAAATGAATTTTGTTCTTTAAGAAGGACGTAAAAAAGATCAAGTGCCAGCCAGAAATCTTTACAATGGGACGCCTAAGGAAGAAAGACAGTCATAACAACTGGTAAAACCTTTGTATTGATGATCTGCCTATCTGTGAGTGATTCAAAGCCTCTTTCTGTATGTTTAAATGTACTCATGCTTCTCCACCTGTCTGTGAGACAGGGTAGGCAGGTATTCTAATTCCCCTTCTTACAGGAACAGACGCAGAAACACACAGCACGTTAGCATCACTCGAAAGCAACCCGAACGGAGGCAGAAGAAAGATCCACATTGCTTTGGAATCTGCCTTTGGATGAGCATGTCTACCAGCTAAGATGAATGACATTCCGTTTATTGTTATTAACAAACATCCCGGCGCCCACATCACAGAGACCTACGTCAGCCAGACGTGAGGTGAGGCAGGGCTCAGGGCCTCGGGGACCGGCACATGACAGCTGCCTGAATTCCCCATTAGACATTTGTTACTATAATAACTATTTCATTAAGAGTTCGCTGTTTGCAGGGAGCTGTGCCCACTATTTGATGTAATTTGTCTTTTGAAAGTCTTATGTCACCCTTGCGAAGGGAGCATGATTGTCCCCGTTGACCACGGACGTTAGAGGACCCGCCCAAGTCTGTGCGGAAGTGGATTCTCTTCTGTGTATGTGTGCATGTGTGTGTCTTACAATCTGCTGTCTGCAAATCAGGAAGCCGGGAAAGCAGTCGTGCAACTCAGTCGAGTCTGAAGACGTGTGAACCAGGGAGCTGATGGTGTTAAGTCCCAGCCTGAGTCCCAAAAGGCCCAGAACCAGTGGCACCGATGTCCAAGAGCAGGATGTGGCTGTCCTAGCTCAAGCAGAGAGAGTGAATTTGTCCTTCCCCTGCTTGTTTGCTCTGTTTGGGTCTTCAGCATTTGGTTGATGCTCGCCCAAATCTGTGAGGGCCATCTTCTTGGCTCAGTTTACCTATTCAAACAGGGATCTGTTCCGGAGACACTCTTATAGACACCCAGAAATGATGTCTTACCAGTTATCTGGGCATCTCTTAGCCCAGTCAAGTTAATACATGAAATTACCATCGTGGCAATTTACGTCCCCACCAACCTTTTTCATGGAACACAGTAGACGGGACCAGATCATATCAGAATGCCTCCCAGACAATAAAGGTAGTTAATGCTTTGTGAAACTGTTGTTTCAAGTGTGTGCGTGTGTGTGTGTGTGTGTGTGTGTACACAGCTGGGTGGTGACATTGTCTATTTATTGGAGGTCCCAACAGAAAACCCAAGAGGCACCAATTTAGTCCTCTCCGTCACTCGTCTTCCCGAGCTTGACCTTCTTGCCACCCATGGCCACTTCAAAAACATAGTGCACACCTTGGAACACACCTCAGTGGTCTTGATTACATGCTTGCTAAAGATGGACAGCAAAAACTAGAAATCTTCCTTTCAATTCCGTGTGCCTCCTGGGTTTCAGCTTATTTCATTGTTTGAATCACATGTGAGCCTTGTTGCAACGGTCTCTGTGATCCGAAGTTGCTGAGGCAAAGCTGGAGCCCACAGGTGGGAGGGAAAGAGGCCAAATCATTAATAATTCAACGACTTAGGCATGAAGCAGGCTAGGAATCTGCCGGAATGGAAGGAGAACTTTTAAACCTTAAACCAAGGCCATCAGAGGCATTGGCATGAGTGAGTGAATTTCTACGTGAGCTGAGCTGACTCAGAGCGTGAAACGCATGATCCAATTCAAAGGGGGCCCGGATGTGACCCAAGGCTGTCTTCCATTGCAGGCAAGTTTCGCGGTACATGGGGACCCTCTGGGCTGCAGCGGTGAAAGGAGAAGCAGAAGGTTCCACTGGGAGGAAGGAGACAAAGTGCAGACACACATGTCTGGAAGAGAATGCTCTCGCCTCCAGTCCATTTTCAGAGTCCCGAGGGGGACAGCCGAGAAAGAAATGTGAATGTACCAATGGTGGGCAAGGGCAGGGATAGGAGACAGCTGGTCTGGGTGCAATGATTTCCCCCGGCTCTGTGTCAGTCAGCTCGGGGTGCCATAGCAGAACACCATGGGCCGGGTGGCTTAAACAATACATGTTTATTTTCTCATAGTTCTGGAGGCTGGTAGTCTGAGATCAGGGTGGCTGCATGGTCGGGTTCTGATGAGACGCCTCTGCCTGGCTTGAAGGCGGCCGCCTCCTTGCTGTGCTCATGCGGCTGAGAGTAAGAAAGCTCTCTCGTGTCCCTTCTTTTACTTTTTTTAATGTTTATTTATTTTTGAGAGAGAGAGAGGGACAGAGCATGAGTGGGGGAGGGGCAGAGAGACAGGGAGACACAGAAGCGGAAGCAGGTTCCAGGCTCCGAGCTGTCAGCAGAGAGCCCGACGTGGGGCCCGAACTCACAAACTGTGAGATCGTGACCTGAGTCAAAGTCGGACACTCGACCGACTGAGCCACCCAGGCGTCCCTCTTGTGTCCCTTCTTATAAGGACATTCCTCCTACAGGATCAGGACCCACCCGTACGACCTCATTTAACCTTAATTACTTCTGTCAAGGTCCTATCTCCAGTCACACTGTGGCTAGGGCTTCAACATATGCATTTCAGGGGAGCGGGCACCCAATTCAGTCTACGGCATCCCCATTTCAGCACAGACCCTCACACGACACTGACCCCTTTGTCCTTCATTCACAACAGCCAAGACTCATGGGAGCCCTGCCAGCTGAGTGTAGGTGCTATCTGGGTGGAGAAAGTAGTTCCAGAAGTTAGCGGGATCCCTGTTTGCAGGGACAGAGAGTCAGCTTAGTGTGTTAAGGAGAATTACCTGATTCTCTTGTGAATTTCCTGTCCATTTCCCATCTAGGGAGCCATCCTTTTGTTTTCCCATGACTAAGATGGAAAATGAACAAAACAAAACAGAACGAAAAAGCCAACCCACATGCCTACATGATATATACATCCCCAGAGGGTAGGATTATTGGGGTCTTTCAGCCTCTAACTTACAAGATTTCGTGAATGCTTGGATTTTTTAACCAATGTCATGAATGACTTTGTAATTAAAAAAGTAACACTTTATAAAAACAGCGTAAAAACACTTTATAAAAACACACAGAGTAATAACACAAGCAACTCACTGAGTAAAATACACAAGGGTGATGAAAGCTCTTGGCTCATAGTCTATAAAGTGCTGTGAAATGGAGAAACGGATGCCTCTGTGGGGGCTCTTTTCCAGCCTATGACACGATTTCAGACAGGAGGGTAAAAAGACCATTTCTCTACCCAGAAAGGAAGTCAGAGACACACGCTGGGTATGTTGGAAAGTACTGCTGACGCCCACTTGGACTTCTGGCTGGAGGTGAACTTGGACAGAAGCCGCCCTAGAAACTTCTAGAAGTCCTGTCGCCTGATTGGGCTGGGGGCTGGGTTCTCAGGACGCTGTCCGGTCCCTCACTCCCTTCCCTATCCCCGGGAGAGTGGCTGACATCTGGGAGTGCTCTGAAGCATGTCCTAAGTACAGATAAAGCATCCTTTCGTTGGGAAAGCTGTCCACAGATGCTGGATGGAGACCAGCCGTGGAACAAAGGAAGGGTTTCATTAGAGTCCTAAGTGTAGGTAGTGGGAGGCCTGGGCCTGGCTTTATGAAACTGTGGCTCTTCCCTGCTGCCCCCTCATTATTTCCGGGGCTATCGTCAGTCTGAATGAAGAGCTCACAGGGCGGAGGGGAGAGCTCTAAAAAGGAAAGATGAGTCCAGATCCGGGAGGGGGTGACTCTGCTATCATGGCACAGAAAAGCTGAGGCCCAGCAGTCCTATAAAACACGCGTCACAGAGCGACTCGGGGACCCACGTGCCGTGGTCGCTGAGGAACCGGGTCGCGCTTCACTTCTTCACTTCTGGAAGGATCCAGAAGGGTCTCGCTGTCTCTCTCCCCAGGTCTCCCTTGGCTGAGAAGACTAGGCAACTGTGGACAACCCAGTTGTGTCCCGTCCTGGCCACCCGGGGCAGCCCTGGGCCAGGGCCACGGATGGACCGCCCTGCCCTCTCCAGCGCCAGCTGCCGGGACCTTTCTCTGCAGGCAGCACAGCCCATGACCAGAAGCGGGCTCGGGGATCAGCCTGGGGCTAGACGCTGATGCCGGTGGGCTCTCCCTGCCTGGGCTGTGGCTAAGAACGTACGAAACCGAGAGTGGGAGGCTCTGAGGAGTTTCGTGCGTGCGAGTTTCCTGGGGCTGCTGTACCGAATTGCCACAGACTCGGCGGCTTCAAGCAACAGCGCTGGGAACCAGAGGTCCCAAATCAGCGTCAGCAGGGCCACACTCCCTCTGCGGAGGTGCTAGGGGAGGGTCCTCCCTCGCCTCCCCCAGCTTCTGGTGGCTCCAGGCGGTCCTCGGCCTGTGGCCGCCCCACTCCAGCCTCTGTCCCGACCTCACGTCACCTTGTGGGCGTGTGGCTTCGCCTCTCCTGTCCGTCTCCAATCACCCTCTGCCTTTCTCTGACAAGGACATTTGTCGCTGGATTTGGGACTCACCAAGGAATCCAGGATGGCCTCATGGCAGGAGTCTTGGATTCACTGCATCGGCCAAGAGCCTGTCCTCCAATAAAGTCAGATTCGTAGGCTCCAGCGGACAGACCACGGGGACCACCATCCAATCCACTATACGATAGCTGTCCCATGTCTCTGGAAGGGCAACCGAGTCCTAGGAAATGGAGGAGGCCCACTACCGTGGGGAGAATGTGGGAGGATTGGGAAGCTCGAGAGCGGTGGGTGTGAATTCCAGCTTCGCCGATTATGAGCTCTGTGATGTCAGATTTCCGTTCCTTAATCTCCTAAAGACTCCATTTCCTGGGAACAGAGAAGATAATGCATAGGCTGCTGTGAGAATTAAATAAGAATATTTATACCCTTAGCTCAGTGCCTGCACCTGGCAGATGCTTAGTAAATAGTAGTCGCTTGAGTATCGCATTCTCTCCAGAAGAATACAGAGAACTAACGTCCTATCTGTCCCAGCGGGCCTGTCCTCTGAGCAGGGCCCTGCGGGGCAGCTGTTCTCCCCAAGCCTCTCCTGGTCTGGGCCCCTCGTGGAGACCTGTGACCGCCAGCCAGGGCCTCGGGGAAGAGTCTGTCCTAGACCAGGAATGGATGGACCACGGCTGTCCTGTCCTGACAAGGGTAGTGAGCAAGGTGTGCGTGTTCGGAAAGCTGAGCGGATAACAGCTCCAAGCCGCGAGTGCAATTGTGATGGACCCAGAGGGAGGTGACAGAAAGATCGGGGTGGCCGAGGCCAGGGGCTGAGAGGGGCAAGATGCTTCACGTGAAGCCTGGGGACAAACGTGCAGGGTTTGAGGTGCGGTGGAGAAAGAATCCAGGGTATCCGCATAGGATGTTGTAAGACAGGGCCACTTCTGTGCACACCGTTCTTTTTTTAAAAAAATTTTTTAATGTTTACGTAGTTTTGAGAGACAGAGACAGAGCGTGAGCGGGGGAGGGGCAGAGAGAGAAGGAGACACAGAATCCGAAGCAGCCTCCAGGGTCTGAACTGTCAGCACAGAGCCTGACGCGGGGTTCGAACCCACAAACCCTGAGATCAGGACCCGAGCCGAAGTTGGAGGCTTAACTGACTGAGCCACCCGGGCGTCCCTACACCATTCTTTTAAAGCCAACAGGCACCAGTAGCCACAATATCTTCTCTTCTTGTCTCAGTGAGTATTTGTTGAGCTGCCAGTCCCTGCCAGGTACAATGCCAAGCAATTAATAAATATTATCGTGAGCCCTTCATAAAACCTTGTGAAGTAGACATTATTATTCCACTTCACGGTTGAGAAAAGCCAAGTTCGGAAAGAGTCATTGTCCTGGGTCATCTGACAGTCGGGGGTAAGGCCAGGAGTGGAAACGGTTCTTCCCGGTTTCTGAGCCCCTGGTCTCTCTGCTCGCACATACAGTCCCCTCTTTCTGCTCTCTTTCCTTGCTAATCAGAAAAGCCTCATGTTCGTCATCACTGCATTTTTTTAAATTAATAAGATTTGAAAGTGCGCATTTAGTAACACTATTGACAATAGCCAAAATATGGAAGGGGCCCAAATGTCCATCGATGGATGAATGGGTAAAGAAGATGTGGTTTATATATACAATGGAGTGTTACTCGTCGATCAAAAAGAATGAAATCTTGCCATTTGTAGCGCCGTGGATGGAACTGGAGGGTATTATGCTAAGTGAAATTAGTCAGTCAGAGAAAGACAAAACTCCCATGACTTCACTCATATGAGTAATTTAAGAGACAAACCAGATGAACACAAGGGAAGGGAAGCAAAAATAATATAAAAACAGGGAGGGGGACAAAACATAAAAGACTCTTAAAGGGCGCCTGGGTGGCTCAGTCGGTTAAATGTATGACTTTGGCTCACATCGTGATCTCACAGTTCCTGAGCTCGAGCCCCCCATCGGGCTCTGTGCTAACAGCTCAGAGCCTGGAGCCTGCTTGGGATTCTGTGTCTCCCTCGCTCTCTGCCCCTCCCCTGCTAGTGCGCGCTCTCTCTCTCTCTCAAAAATAAATAAACGTTAAAAAAAAAAATTAAAAAAAAAAAAAAAGACTCTTAAACATAGAGAACAAACGGAGGGTTGCCGGAGCGGGTGTGGGAGGGGGGACGGGCTAACCAGGGAAGGGGCGCTAAGGAATCTACTCCTGAAATCATTGTTGCACTAGATGCTAACTGACTTGGATGTGAATTAAGAAATAAATAAATAAATAAATAAATAAGTAAATAAATAATAGATAAATAAATAAAAGCCTTTTCTCATCTACAGAAAAGAAAGGTGCACAAAGTTTGCTCCCTGAGTAGGGACGCTAATTTCCCATCCTGCGCGAGGCCCCGTGCTAGCCTTGAGACACGGTGAGCCGTACAGAAAACTGGAGGGAAAGCCCCGTAATCTGAACTAGCACAGACCAAGAAGATGAAGACCTAAAATGCCTTTCCTCCACCATCAGCATCATTTGAGTCTCTCAGGAAAATGCCTGGTATCGTTGTAGATTAGACAGTGATTTCTCTGGCGGTCACGGTGCCGGAAGGCCTGGTTGTCGGGCTGATACTGCTGCGTAAGCTGTGTGCGGCTTTCTCACCAGGGGACGGGGCCACGTGATGGCTATGGCCTTCTTGGCTCTGTCGTTTAGCCAGTTTAACTGAATTCCCCATGTCAACCCACCGTCTAGACAAGTGAATCCTGAGTCCCGTTTGGAAAGTCTGAGGGGCTGACTTGGTTTTTCTGTTTCAGCATCTCTGCTTCATTTGTCGTTTGCAGACACTTTATCTTTGCCTCGGTTCGTAATGTTCACTTCTGCAAGAGACATGAGCGCGTCTAAAATCTGGAGGTGTACTTAGTTATGGGCCATACATGTCCCCTGAAAAGCAACAAGTCGAGAGACTGGAAGCTGAGCTCTTCTTTCAACGCGGTAGACTAGGATGGGTGCATTATTAGAAAAGGAGGATGTAACATATTTTTATTTGGTAAATATGTATCTTTATATATGCAGATCACTTGAATGCAAAATGCAACAACAATTAAAAAAAAACTTTTTTTAATGTTTATTTATTTTTAAGAGAGAGAGAAACAGACTGCGAGCAGCGGAGGGGCAGGGAGAGAGGGAGACACAGAATCCGCAGCAGGCTCCGGGCTCTGAGCTGTCGGCACAGAGCCCGACGCGGGGCTCGAACTCACGAACCGAGAGATCATGACCTGAGCCGCAGTCGGAAGCTTAACCGACTGAGCCACCCAGGCGCCCCGGGGCAACAACAATTTTAAAAAACCCACTCACATTGCTACAGTTTGTGTAAGATAAGGGCCAGGCACACATTTTCTTTTTTTTTCTTAGAAACTTTAAGAAAGGTATTTTGTCTCTTCCATTTCTGGTCAGCAAATGACAGTATTCTCTTGGTGCCAAGTTTAGAAGTTAGGCTATTTTTAATCCTTGAAGAAATACTGTAGGAACAGCTGTTACTGTGCCCATTTTGTGGATGGGGAAAATGAAGTTCATGGCGGGGGGGGGCATGTCACTGCTGTAGGCCATCTGAATGGAGAGTGGCAGATGCTCGATCCTAGCCCAGTTCCATCTAAATCCAAATGGTTACACTTTCTCCGCTACATGAGCTGCCCAAAAGAGAAAAATGGACCGTATCCAGGGGCGCCTGGGTGGCGCAGTCGGTTAAGCGTCCGACTTCAGCCAGGTCACGATCTCGCGGTCTGTGAGTTCGAGCCCCGCGTCAGGCTCTGGGCTGATGGCTCAGAGCCTGGAGCCTGTTTCCGATTCTGTGTCTCCCTCTCTCTCTGCCCCTCCCCCGTTCATGCTCTGTCTCTCTCTGTCCCAAAAATAAATAAACGTTGAAAAAAAAAAAATTTAAAAAAAAAAAAAAAAAAAAAATGGACCGTATCCAGATGGCTTAAAACATGCCCAGGAACGAGCAAGGAGACAGTGGTTTCTGGAAGACCGCTTTCTCCACAAAGTGGACGGATTCCAGTTCACAGCAAGATGCCTTTGTGTGAATGAGAAAAAGGCACCCACTCCCCCCCGTGGGTGCAAGCCAGCAAGCACAGGGTCACTGAGCGCTGCAGGGCTGACCCTCCCACCCTGGCCATCGGGACCGCCCTGCACACGGCTGCCCTATGGATGGAGAAGGGTCGCTACACATAAGGGGTGTCTGCAAGTGACCAGGAAGGTCTTGGAAAGCCGGACTGTCTCCTGATCAGAGAAGGGCTGCCTTATGTATGTGATGATCTCCTGATCCTTCTCACTCTCGCTCTTTTCTTTTGCAAATATTTAGTGGACCGGGGGACGCTCCTCCTAGGGGTTAGCTTGATTTCCGGATGCCAAGTTCAGGGCGACTGACCACACTTCCCAGAGGCGGTCTGGCTGGAAACCAGGACAGAAGTAATGCATCAGCCTTATTGTTACTAAATTGTCCCCAAAGCAAGTTCAAGCAGGCTTATCTGAAACGTGCTTCCTTCTCATGACTTGGCCCCCAGTCTGATCACGCGTGCCTTGGGCTGCTGCCTCTCGACTTACGGGGCTAACCAGAAAACTCAGTAGAAGGTCCCGTTTGAAGGTCGCCTTAAGGATGCAATAAAGGTGCCTAACGTTTGTCAAGATTTTACATTCCCCGTGCACCATCACGTGTCCTAGTAGGAACAGCCTTGTCAGATATGTGTCAGCAGGTGCCCATTTTACAGGTGAGCAAACGGAGGCCAAGGGAGGTTCAGGAACCCGGAGTTGGCTGGTGACAGCTCTCTCTTACCACTTTTTAGCGTCTTGGGGGCAAGGGCCTGGCCCAGAATTTGACATTAACAGATATTTCATAAGTGTTTCTTTTAGGAATAGGCAACTTAAGTTATACATTGGAAAAATAAATAAATCGTGTTGTAGATGGGGGGGGAAGCGTATGTGAGTGCAAGTGTGGATATAGGTGTGTGTGCGTGTGTGCTCACGGCCAGGAGGTGGTCCAGAGAGGCAAGGGCGAGCGAGAGCCACGGAATCTACAGGGGAATGAATGAACTCTTCGGTCTGGCTGAACAGAGTGGCTGCCCTAAATAAGAAATCGTTGGCAACTCCCAGCATCAGACTGGGATTGGTGGAAAACTTTATCCAAGCCGGTCAGTGAGGTTCAGGGCTTTATCCAAGCCAGTGAGAGTTGTGGTTCAGGGCTTTACTCGCCCTTTGGTTTGGACTGCGCCTGGTTTAAAAAATTAACATAATTAAAACGAGATCCTTAAAAAACAAGTTCCAGCGTGTCGGGTATTGGCACGCGCTCTCTCTTCCCCTCCCCCCTTCCCACCCCCACCGCGGGTATTTCTTTCATTCCGGTTTATTTGAGGTCCCCGCGAGCAGTTTCAGCGGAAGCTGGAGCCCTCCCTTCTGAATGTGCACCCCAGGTGCCGTTCGGTGCTCCCCAAAGTGTGTGTCAGTCGGCCCCACAAGGCCATCTGTCATGACTTGGGCTTAATTAGAAAATAGGCATTAAAAAGAGAGCCGTCAAAAGAGTGGGGGTTGGGGGGGGCAGCTGAGGGAACAGCTCCCTGGGCGACGGGACAAGGGGACCATCTCGAGGGTGGGCCTCTCCCCCGAGGGAGGAAGCTGTGTTAGGTGTGAACCCAGTTGCAGATCAGAGAGGGGCGGAGGTCTGCAGCTCAGCTCAGGTGGAGGGGACGGTGCAGGGGCCCCAAGGAGCAGGTATGGGTGGTGGGACACAGTGAGCCATTTTCAGGAGGGAGGGGGGCCTCTGAAATAGTAGTAGGTAAGCATCAGAGTGTGAATTTCAACTGGCTTTCCCTCCCCCCCCCCCACCCAGGTATCTCTCCAGGACACCAATACCTGTGAGCTAGGTCCTGCGGGTCCCCTCCTTATTACCCATGGCCCGTCCCATCGCCTTCAGAAAAACGAGCAAACTGTGTCAACAAATCCCGTTAAATTAATCAGGCACACCCCAGTTTTGCACAGTTGAAAGTAAAAAAAAAAAAATTTGTTTTAAAATTTTTGCTTTGCATCTGTACATCCTCTAAGCCAACGGAAAGTTCTGTGTGGTTCCAAAAGCCCCGTTTTCCCATCTTTGCTGTTTTTCCGATACATTGGGTGCCGGGCAGGTGCTCCGGCAGCTTCCAGCCACGGTGCCCTTTCCTTCAGCGGCCAGGGTTTTGTGCCCACAGAGCACTCAGCTCCCTGTGCAGGGAAACGGAGCCACGGGAGAACAGGAGACAGTGAGCACATGTCGCATTTGCCACTCACGCTACAGTATTTCCCTGTGCGAGAGCCACGTCCCGCCCATCAGGGCGCGTGTGCCCCTTGACGCCTGGGTCACTCTCATATTTACAGAAACCTGGTCCCATAGTAGGCACTTAGCAGTAGATAAAAGGCAAAATAATTCCAGGGCAAACGGGGGCTTCTGACACGAAACAGTGCATGCGTACTAAATCCTCTTTCTCTGCGTTCCGTGGCCTCAAACATTTTTGATAACCACCGCTGGGAGAATTCTTTCTCAATATAAATACAGCACTGTAACACCCCGCCTCTGGATTCACTGTGCAGTAAAATTTCCCTTCTGGGCCTCGCATTTTGGAATTTATATTAATTAAAACACAGTGACCTTATTGGGTAAAAGTCTGAGCGAAGGGTTATAGTTTGGGAATCTGTACTTTTATGAGACCCACACATAGAAAAAAAAAAAACACACACCAGCGTGCGTATAAATTGTAATCTGAGATTCAGTTAGCTAATTTTCCTTATTAGTACCCGATTCATTTCTGAGTTTATTGCAAAATAAAAGGAGAGAAAGAAACACTGGAACGTAATTATCAGTATTCCTTTTGTAAAGATCCCAGCTTTTGAAAGGTTTTTAAAAAATTAATCTAAATGAGACTCATAATCTTCTGTCTTTCCAAATAATGACTCACTCTGTTTAACTTGGACCCAGTTCTCCAGGGGCTTTCGTCAGCCATGGAAGGAATATGTTAACAGAAGCAGTGGGAAGGAGGTACGTTTGGTTGATCGGGGTGGGAGTGCTGAAGCTAGGTGACTTCAGACGCTGCCGGGAGGGTGCCAGTACCCAGGACGGCCAGGAGACATGTCACCTTTTCTACTGACCACCTGTCCTGGAGCCCACTCGGGCATCTTACTGGTTGCTGCCTCTGTTTTCTCCCTGATCTGGCTGGTACATTTCCTGGGTCACGACTGTTCCCATAGCAACCGAAGGCGGGTGGGATCATCTCCTTCCTTTTCCCACACCTCAGGGGTCCTGGCACATTGTATGAGGCTCTGTCTAAGGGGGTTATGCGGAGCACTGGTAAAGGGAAGCCTTCCTTCCTCCTCTAGAATCGTCTGCCTCCACTGCTCTGGATGACTTTTCTGGAGCCCCACGGGGTCTGAATTAGCTGTCTTTGCTCTCTTAGTGCGCCCAAGACTAACAGGAAACAAATAAAAGTTGTAGAGCCTGCAAAGCCTGGGTTTGGCTCCCAGGCCTAAGATTAACAGCAGTGTCACCGTAGGCAAGTTTCTCAACATCTCGCAGTCAGTTTCCTTAAACAAAAGAGGCTAATAAAACCTATCAGAGTAGTGGGACCATTAGAGATAATATGCGTTAACATATGTAGTGCCAGAATAGGAAATGTTCAAGGATGACAGCTATTTTTATTAATAAGGCACTTGCCACATGGTCCTGTGATCATGTTTACCTGGCTGTCATCTCATCCGGGTGGTGAGCTTTTTTAGAATACGTTTCTCTGTGCCTGGAACCTTGGAACAGAATCTGGCATGGAGGGGAGGTGACATCAATGCTTTTTGGACGAATGACTCGATGAAATCAGTGGAAATGACTGGATCCATCTTTAAATGGGCCTGGCTTGGGTCCTGCATCCTTCAGCAAGCTTATTTCTTGAGCCCTAGTAGAGATTAGAGACCATTGTAAACAACGAAAGAATCGGAAAAAGGAAAAGAACAAAGTAAAGACGTTGGATTTGAGATCTTTGGTTCTTAAAATGTAGCGTGCCCATAGGCAGTCATAAAAGTCACTACGTAAAACCAGAGGTAATTGGCTCTATCAGAGGCCAGAACACGCACATGCTGAACATCGAAACGGTAGGTACTGAACGAAAAGACTGAAACACTGTAGGTTTACTTCCCTTCAACCTCAAAGCATTTCTCATTTACAGGCAGGCTAATCACTGTTTTCATCCCAGGTACCATTCATGGGAAGCAGTCAGATCTTACAGAAACTTGCAGAATGAACAATATTTGGCATCTCCTTGGGAAGAAGAGAAAAACCCAAAGCTTTGATAGATTTTAAACTTGCAGCCGTCCTGGGACACTCTAAATGGCTCATAAATACAGCTGGTGGAATATTGCCTACATGTATTTTCCACTTACTCTCACCTTTGAGGTTCTGTTCTGGCCCCTTGAGAATCAATGCACACAATAACAGAACTGCTGAGGTATTAATCTTTTTTGCTGATCTAAGCATTTTTTCCCCTACTTAAGTGGGGATAGGGCTGGGGGAGGGCGTGAATCTCGACCACTACAAAAGTAATGGGGAAAAAAATTTCATTTCCGGACTTCAGGAAATATACAGTACTAAGTATTTCTCTGCCTCTAACCTCTAAGGTGTCTTGATGGGGTGCCCTGGCTGGCCCAGAGCCACAGACATCAGCTTATCGTGGTTTTGTGACCTTCTGAACACAAAACCAGACCTCAGGTACAACTTGAGCCAGAAGTCCCATTAGGACAGTAAGCCTCGCCATCGCTGCTGCCCAGAGATTTTCATTAGCGTGCTACATCCTACCACGACAAAGGGACAATTTCCAGGGGCTGAGAACTTTCTCCTGTGAGTACATTTCCTAGTGAGGCTGGTGGAGAACATCCCACAGGTGGGCGAGGAAGGAAAGACGTTTCCCTTGGAGATGAGCGCAGTTGGTGATGAAAAGTTGTGGAAAGTGGGTCAGGGGAAGAAACAAGGGAAGGCGTGGAGGGTGGGTTTTTTTGCAGCTCTGATCAGTCCCCCTCTCGAGCTTCTCTTAGAGATGCAGGGATTTTGATAGCAACTGGGGTAGGGGGCGGTGGGGACGGAGAATCAATCAATTCCTTTCTTTTCACCTGGGTTTTTCTTTTCCCACTCTTCCTTAGAAAACTTGGGGCGCCTGGGTGGCTCAGTCTGTTGAGCGTCTGACTTCGGCTCAGGTCATGATCTCACGGTTCATGGGTTCGAGCCCTGAGTCGGGCTCTGTGCCGGCAGCTCGGAGCCTGGAGCCTGCTTCGGATTCTGTGTCTCCCTCTCCCTCTGCCCCTTCCCCACTCATGCTCTGTCTCTCTCTGTCTCTCAAAAATGAATAAACGTTAAAAAAAAAAAAAGAAAACTACTAATATGATGATCCAAAAGATACAGAGACGAATTATAGGACACCTCCTCCAGGCAGGAAGAGAAGCCGGGGATCCAGGAAACATGGGTTCGGGGTAAGAAAGTGCTGGGTTCTAGTTGGCAGGTCCCTGGCTTTCCTCCGGACAAGTCCCTTCACCTCCAGGACCCAGGCTCCTCTTCTTGAACTTGAAAATGGCAACCATTATATAAGCCTCACCAGTGTGGGGGGGACAAATAACTTTTTCCTCTCATTCTCTAAATTCTTGGCTGGGACCCCTGTAAGAAAACACAGATTAGCAATAGAAAAAATATACACAATTATTTAGTATAAGTCTTATGCAACATGGGGGTCCTCGTAAGGAGGTGGTGGTCCCCGCGTAGTTTTATGCTGGGTTTGAGGAGTGACAATTGTGGAAAGATAAAGACAGAGTACGAGGTAAGTGTCGTGAACGGGACGAGACTTAGCAAGGCCTGTATGTTTGGATTCCTCTCTATGTCCCTTGTCTTAGGAAATAAGGAAGCTCTTTTCTGTTGGGTATAAGAAGGCCACCTCTCACATGACGGTTTCGTGAACTGCTTCAGCGAAAAGTCGGAAAGCCTTTCCTACACATGCCGTTTGCCCATGGAGAGAGACTTGTGTCTCAGTGTCCCATTTCGTAATTCTTGCGTATTTTAAACGTTTTCGTTATTCCATTTGTTAGGGTGATCTGTGATCAGTGATTATGACACTCTGAAAGCTCAGCTGATGGTTAGTGTTTTCTAGCCATATAAATATTTTCAATTAAGGTACATACACTGTTTCCGTAAACATGATGCTATCGCACATTTAACGGACTATTGTATAGTGGAAACGTAACTTGTTTTTAATGTTTGTGTATTGTTGAAGGAGAGAGAGAGACAGAGTGTGAGCGGGGGAGGGGCAGAGAGAGAGAGGGAGACACAGAATCCGAAGCAGGCGCCAGGCTCTGAGCTGTCAGCACAGAGCCCGTAGCGGGGCTCGGACCCACAAACCGTGAGATCATGACCTGAGCCCAAGTCGGATGCTTAACTGATGGAGCCACCCAGGCGCCCCGGAAACATAATTTTTATATGCACTGGGAAACCGGAAAATTTATTTGACTCACTTCATTACGATAGTCACTTTGCTGCTGTGGTCTGGAACTAAACCTGCGGTATCTCCAAGGTACGCCTGTACTCAATAGGCCAAGATGCCATCTTTTGGGAGGATGTGTCCTGAACCCCATCACCAACGTGTTGTGGGGATTAAACAACATAATGCAAACTTGGTGGGCTTTGTTTTGTTTCATGTTGTGAATCTTTCATTGTGTGAGTCCTGGTGGGGAGGAGGTGAGGTTCTGGCCCCACAGAGAAGCCGAATCTTCTAATATAGCTTCCCCCAGTTTCTCCTGTCTGGGGAACAGCTGCAAAATCACTCCTGGGGGCTGTTTCGGGGTCCACGGTCTGACGCTAGCGAGGCCAGAAGCAGGTCCTAACCAGGGGGCTTCCATGGTAAGATCCAGACCGGGTCCCCACTGCTGGCCCTTCCTCCGTGTCTGCTCGGTTTCCAAATTCAGTTTTCTAGTCTTTAGTTCAGTGAACTTCGGACACTGTTTTAACACATTCCTTTTCTGCTCAGTCTTTTCCTTGACTCTCAGAACCTTGACCATTATAATATGGGAAGTTCATCATATCGCTCAAGGACACGGTAGGATGACCATCAAAGTAGGCACTCAGTACATGGCACCTATTGCTATCATGAGCCTATTGGCATTAAACCATCCTTGGCATTGTTTCAACTTGTTGAATGTCATGTTGCGTCATAGCTTGTGGAGATACAGATTTACACTGCCTTTGGAAGAACACACATTGTTGACCAGCATGCCCAAGTTATGAGAAAGGGAAATATATTCTGTAATTGTATTCTGCAAGGGTACCCCGTGGATGGTCTGCATCTTCTGCTGCAATTGACCAACTGTAAAGAGCCTTCGTAGGGTTAAAGAAAGAAAGTCTAGGAAAATAAAGTTTAATATTATAGGCTTGGGTTGCAATCTACCTTGAACTAATAAGCGACTAATACAGCCATTTGGTCCATTTGCGGGCTTGAGTACACATGTATCAACCCCAGAGCATTTGGTCAGTTATCCATATTTGCTACTCGAAGACTGGTCTGGGACCAAAAGCCTCAGCGTCAACCAGGGAGCTCGTCAGAAATGCAGTCTCACGCCCCACCCAGACCGACTGAATCAGAATCTGCCTTTTACAGGACCTCTGGTGATTCACAAGCACATTCAAGTGTGAGAAGCACTGATAAGTAAGTTTGTCATTAGCCGCTGCAAGAATGTCAAGGCTAGTTTCTCCAAAGCAGACTAGGACAAAATTTGTAAACCCATTTTCAAATATCAGTGATTTACTCTGGGGTCATTAACCTAAATGAGTACTGCATTCTTTAAGGAAGCGACTCAAGGGAATTTCTGTCTTACCCCCCCTATGAAATGACTGTTTTTCATATTATTTTTCCCTTCAGATTGACGGGGTTAGGGGAGCAGAAATCCCTTTTCTGCTTTATCTGCCTCTGGCTTGAAATAAGAATTTAAAGGGCATCAGAGAAAATAATCTTAAATTGTCTACATCACTGAAAAGCAGTGATTTAATCTTTCGGTAGAGGACTGGGTCAACTTGATTCTTGCTCAAGCCATTTGCTCAGAACGAGAGGTTCTTGCACTAGAAATAGGGAAGTATAGTCGGCAGAATGGATTAGATCCTGGGGAAGCCATTATCATGGAGTGTCAGTGAGTAAAATTAACATGTATTTTTAATAAGTCTGTAATTACTTATTCTACAAGAGACCATATGGTCTATTCACTTTCCGTGGACTCGAACACTTAAGCTCTCAAATACCATTTAGCTTTAAACACACATGGGCACATGCACACACCCTTTCCCCTCAAAGAAAACAAAGAAATTGCATTTGTAGCACCACCACGTTTTCTTAAGGAGTAAACATTCGAGTTATTTTAAAAGCCAGGAATTATACACTTGAGTCTAGAAGGCACAGGACACGTTTTTCCTGTACCTTGGGCCTTCTTTCTGTTTAATTTGCTGGCTTTGTAGTCTGAGCTGAAGGCAGTGTGGTTGCCCTAAGGTTTCAGCCTGGCTGATTTCCTTGTTTTTAGGTGTTTTTTTTTTTTCTTTTTTCTTTTTGGTGGTGTGTGTGTGTGTGTGTGTGTGTGTGTGTGTGTGTGTGTTGTGTCAGACCTGGCATGGTTATTTAAATGCATTATTGGGTGTTTTTTTGTATTATAATTCCATGAAATTGAGAAACAAAGAACCCTGTGCTGTTTTCAAGGAGAAAATGCCTTCATTTTCTAGATTATAAGCATTTTAGCAAGGCCTTATGATGTTATTCTCACGAAGAGACTCTTAGAGACATACACGCATTTTATGACTTCATTTAGGTCTTTCAAAACTGCTGATTAAGCAATACCCCTAAAAAAATTTTTTTTTAACTCTAAAAGGCTGCAGGAAGTCCCATCTTGCTATAGTTGCCTTAGAGGGGTTCCACATAAAATTGCTCTCTTGCAACACGTTCTAAGGATTGGAATAATAAATGGCAGCATTAGGGGGGGATAGATCAGTCAATTTAAGATGACTGTGTATTTTTAAAATTCATTAACTGAATTTTTTAAAAGCCAATCTGATCACTATGGAAAATTTCACCTTTGAAATAAGCAAGGGCTAGGGCATTGATAAATGGGGTGGAGACTGCCCAGACTCACAGCCTGCTTCTGTCAATTTTTGTCAATTCTTGACAATAATTCTTGATGAATTCTCTGCCAGTTGAAAGGCCAGTTCTAGAAAGAGCTGGCAGGAAAGACTTCCATTCACCTTCCTTAAGTTTCGAACCAATGTTTTCAGCAATCAAGAAAGGGAATGCAGGCTTAGGATTTAGGTTTTCCTGTTATAAACTCTTCCTTTTGACAGAATTGTGCAAGCCCGGGGTAGGAGAAGGGGCACTAAGGGTACCTCTGTCAACCATTGTGTGGCAAGTGCCTCGGGGCCCCAACTTGGGTTTCATCTTTTCATGCCCAGCAACTGGCAAGTCAAAGATTCGTTGCCTCTATTCCCCAGGGACCATCTAGAGAGTCAAAGTTGCATCCTTACTTAGTGGTCTCCCCCTTGGGACCAGCTGTCTCTCATTGAGCTTCTAACTAGATGTCTGACCCTCCTTCATATGCAGTGAGAGGGGCTTCAACAAACCACTTGGAGTACTGGACACATAGTCTCTGCAACTGGGAACTCATGGAGGATTTATGACGGATTCATCCATGGGTGACTGTAGTCCCCAGAGGGCTGTGTCACTGCAGCTTCCCAGTGGCAGGTCAAAGCTGTTTGCGTCCTGCGGAATTGAGATGCGGCCCAGTTTGGGAATACCGGCCTGGGGCTGTCATAGACAGTATCCTACAAGTATTTAAGAGGCAAGAAGAGAGAACACGCGAAAGTGCCCATAAGAAAAAGTCAACGAGGAATATCTATAAGGTCCAGAGGTCATGATGCCATCATATGACAGTATTGATGCTTCAGGTGAACTAGGAAGACCCCAGACGCTGAGACCCCAACCCAGCCAGAGTTGTCAAAGGTTCTTGATCTTGTCATGAGAATGAATTCAAGAACAGACACGCAGCATAGCGGACAAGAGACACAAGCGGGAAAGTTTATTAAAGCAGAAAGTAGACTCTTAAGAGATGAGAGTGGGAGCTCTGGAGAGAGGAGAGAGAGAGAGAGAGAGAGAGAGAGAGAGCGGGAAGCGTGGTTTCCAGCTTTTTCTTCCTTCTGTGGTCAGGGGTTTCCTGTCATGGCATCTGCCATCTTAAGCCTGGTTTGGTTCAGCTTCTTGTGGAATGCTGCCAGGACAGGCATCTGACCTTCCCAACAGCCAGCCCTCATTGCCATGACTTCCTCATTTCTAGCCTCCAGGTGTCCTGTTAGAACCTAACTAACTCTCTGCTCTAACATTGCTCCATTAAGAACTTCACTCTCTCTCTCTTTCTTTTCCTTTCCACCCACCCATTCCATGCCACAGGTTTAGAAATGGTAGCCGGTGGATGAGGGAGAAGGTTGACCAGAAAAGGGAAAAAGCCAACCACACCCTCTCCCCAAAGAAAGTCAATACACTTGGTAGAGAGGGAGATGTTGTATATCAGTGGGTCTCAGAACACACTACCCCAAAATATGGTCTCTCAGAATATTGAACAATTTAAGCTGAAGGAATTTGAGAAAACAGTAGTAGGTAGGTCATTCTGACCTTTTCCTACCCTTCTCCCCTACAACAAGTCATAAAACCCTCACGTGAGAGGTGCCTCCAACCGCTGTAATGGAGGAGAGTAAAATCCTTGTCTCCAAAGACACAGGTTGGCCAAGAAGAATCTGAGCAAGCAGGCTCTGCTGAGTTTCCCCATTTAGTATACTGACCTCATACTCTTAACTTTCATATTTCTCCACCACTATCCACTCTTCCTCAAACCTACCATGGCGACACTAAGATCCAATCATTTCTTTGGGTCTTCATTTACACATGAACACCATCATATCGTGTAAATGTGTATGCTTTTCCTCTGTGAATCTGTCTTCGGCAGTTTAACATTCGGATCCAGCCAGGGACGCTCAGAGCGTCAAGGGGAAACTTTTCTCCTCTCCCATCTTCCTGTGAAGACATCTTGCTTCCTGTGACTGACATCTTGCTTGGTGTATTGGGTTGCACACCATTAATTACCAAATTAATTGAGACGTAAAAGGACTGAGTGACTTTTCTACGGCCTAAAATTGAAGCGAGACGTTGTGGGGTGTGGAGTGTGTCCGTGTTTTTATTCCCAGACAAGGGAAAGATGCCCCGCTGGGCAGTTTAAATGAGAAAATGGGCATCAAAAATGTTGCATGGCAAGAGACCTGTAGGACGGATGGGTTGGTTAAATTCTCTATTTTCCACGAAATAGAAACTTTCGGGCTGAGAGCAGATATTCATGGATCCTTTTAACAAATAGTTGTTGACACACTTTGGTACTTTGGGAACACTGTAAACGGTCAACGAACGCCAGCTTTGCCCTCAAGGAGTTGATGGTCTCCAGAAAAATGAAGTCAAGTAAATAGAAGTGTCACTTGCCGTGTGGTAAGTGACACTAAACGGCCATCCAGAAGCAACTGACCTCATCTCAGAGGTAGCAGGGTGACCTCCCACGGGAAGTTAAGGTTTGTTGGAGACCTGCGGCACCGGGGGTATTAACTAGCACGAAGAGGAAGACCAAGAAGAAGGCAGAGGGAGGAGAATCACGCTCCGGGCAGAACCAACAGCAGAGGATAAAGCCCGCAGCCAGGTGAACAGCAGCAGGAAATTGCAAGTTGTTCATTTGCTTGGAGGGCGAATTCAGGGAGAAAAACAGCGAGAAATTAGGATGGAGAGATAAGCAGGGTCACATCCTGAAGAGCCTCTTCAATCGCATTTCAGTCTGGATTTTAATCTTTGGCCAATGTTGATTTGTAAGCATGGGAGGGATCAGACTCATACTTTCAAATAATTTCTCCAAAACAGGGGAATAGGAAGAAAATATTAGATCCTTTAATCACATCGTTTAAAATTGTACCCTCTGGGGGCGCCTGGGTGGCTCCGTCGGTTGAGCGTCTGACCCTCGATCACAGCTCAGGTCATGATCTCACAGTTCGTGAGGTCAAGCCCCATACTGGGCTCTGAGTTGACAACACGGAGCCTGCTTGGGAGCCTCTCGCTCTCCCTCTCTCTCTCCCTCTCTCGCAATAAAAAAATAAACTTAAAAACTGCACCCTTTAAATTGTTCTGACTCTACGTACACGTACACACACTCAATATGGTAGCAGTAACAGGTACATATATCTGATGAATATGCAGGACTATTGCTTTCGAAAGGTTGTCCCAGCTGCAGAGTGGACCAGCGTGGAACACGGATTGGAGAGCAACAAGGGTGAGGCAAGGGGGTGAGCTAGGGAGCCGTATGCTGATAGAGTACTGTATTTCTGTGGGCAAGTTTTCAGGCTCCATTTCTCATTCCAACAGGGAAGTAGGCTACTCCGGCACTTAGCAAAAGACAGCTTCACCCGTTAAAAATAGCAGTGAGAAGGGGGCACCTGGGGGGCTCAGTCAGTTAAGCGTCCGCCTCTTGATTTCGTCTCAGGTCACGATCTCTCGGTTTGTGGGTTTGAGCCCCGTGTTGGGCTCTGCGCTGAGAGTGGGGAGCCTGCTTGAGATTCTCTCTCTCTCTCTTTCTGTCCCTCCCCCTCTCCCCCCCCCCAAATAAACAAATGAGCATTTGAAAAAAAAATACTAATAACTAGTCCCGGAGATCTGGCTGTGCGCCTTCCTCCCTGGCAAGCCTTGAGACTCAGTTTCCTTACCTGTAAATGGGAAATGAGGGCATTTATCCTGTCTACCTCTCAGAAGGGAGCCACGAACACCCCCTCCGCTTGGGGTCAGGAACTGGGCTTTCACTCTCCGTTTCCCACTACTTCTCTATGCGACCTTGACCGTGTCAGGTGACCTCCTGTGGCCTCATTCTCCTCATCTGCAAACTGTGAATGAGGTCGGGACAGATGATTTGCAAGGAACTTCCTGCTGTAAAATGTCACCGTCATGTCGAGGGTGAGCGACGAGACAAGCTAGGAAGCATGTTTGTGGTGGCGGTGAGTTTATTTTACTCTGTGGGATCTGGTTGGGAGGGAAAGGAGAGGATGAGGGGGAATAAAAAGTTTTCCTCTAGAATTGGCGCATTAACCAAGCCATGGAAAATGGGAGACGCTGCGAAGATTTTCTCAATACGCAGAGCCGCCAGGCAATCGGTGACAATAAAATTGTGAATTCAGCAATTCCATGCTGTGTTTTAATTTTCTGGCGCTGGTGTGCCCATTATTTAAGCGTGCATTTGGGTCGGTGCCAGCCTGCCCGTCTTCACCGCGGCTGAGAAGCGGTGCTGAGACGCCTCTCCTTCGGCACACCCCGGCGGCCCAGACCCCGCCACAGATTCCCACAGACCCCGCCGCTCTCGGAGGGTTGGGATGGGGAAGGTGGCACACAGCAGACTTCGCAGACGGCAAGAGGAACCTGGGGGAGAAGTGGAGAGAGCAATGAAGAGAATGCGAGAGGAGAGAGGTGGGCAGAGGAAATATTGGATCGAAGGAAGGGAAAGGGGCAGAGAAGCCCAGCCCCATAAGCCCTGTGGCATGGCTGGAGTGAAAAGGGAGAAATCGGGTGTGAGAATGAGGTGGGGGAAAAGGACGGGAGGGGGTACTGGACCGTGACCACGTGGCCCGGATCCCTTTCTCTTTCCTGGCCGAGGGTGCAGGCAGCTGGGAGTGTCCCGGAGGCCCCTTTGGGACCTGCTACAATGTCTGAACTTCCTGGGAGCCCCCAGCTGACGGTTGAGCGGGGCTCTAGGGCCTGGCTACTTTGCCTAGCGTAGACTCTGCCCCAGAGCTCTCTCTCGGGCTGGCTAGACTTTCTCAGAGCTGCCCTTCCCGCGGAGACTCTTCCTACCCGATCTTCCTCCCTTCCCCGTCTCATACCGGCTAGTTGTATATGTCCACCTGGCTGGGCCACAGTCCCCAGTTGTGTAACCAGACGCGAATGTAGGTGTTGCCTCGAAGGCACTTGGCAGATGTGGCTAACAATCTACAAAGAGCTGACTTTAGATAAAAGAGATGACCTTCCATAATGGCAGTGGGCCTCATCTAATCAGTGGAAGGCCTTAGGAGCAAAACCTGAGGTTTCCTGGAAAAGAAGGAATTCTGCCTCACGACCGCAGCATCCACTCCTGCCTGAGTTTCCGGCCTACGGATTCCAAACTTGTCAGGCCCCAAAATTATGTGAGCCAGTTCCTTAAAATAAACCTCCTTATATAAAGGAGAGAGAGACATTTCCCACTGGTTCTTGAGAACCCTCTCTTCTTCCACAGGGGTCAGACCTGGAGTCTGAGGGCTCTCCTCACCTACCTCGACACCCCCTTTTATCTGTCATAGTGTTTTCCCAACAAACCTCTTGTGTTCTAACTGCACTGGGGCCACTGCTCCTTGAAGGAGCCAACCACCCGGCCCCACGGCTGCCTTGACACTTTTCAGCTGATGTCCTCATCCTTATTTTAGAAAACCTGAGTGTGATTGATAATAGCCACAAGGTCCTACAAGCAGTTGAGTGGAAGGAAAAGCAGGTGAGGAAATACAGTGTGAAGAGGGAAACGGAAGGAAGGGGGAAGGGTCAAGAGCAGTACAGGGGTGGTGCAGCTAGGGGACACATAAAGGAAATTGCCTTTCCATAAAAGTGGGGCACCGCGTCCAATTCGGATGTTTCGTTAAATAGAATATCTCCCAAGGGCTTTCTGCAAACAGAGGGTCGGGAAGACACGAGGCAAGAAAGCAGAGGAACAGACCGGCACATGGTGCTTGTCTCACGTTAGCTTTTGCTTATCGGAGAGCCCGTTAAAAATGTATATATTTCCCCGTTGCCAATTGCCATTCTCTTAAATTACCTTATTTAAGAACACACACAAAAACAGTATTCACTGCATCTGCCTCGGTGTTCTTCCTAACTTTTATAGATTCCCCAGCCTGGCTTCTCCACAAAACGAAATTAACTCGTAGAAATGTCTGCTATTTCGCAGCTGATCTTTTTTTCTTTAGTTGCTTTACTTGTGGTTTATATAGAGATTGACCCAGATGGGTCGATTCCAGGGACCATCCCAGGTGATGCATGTGATGCAGCGACAACGTGGAAACAACGGGGCCCAAGCCGTCTGCTGCGCCGGGGCTGGGAGCGAAACAGTAAGCGCTAATTAAAACGGCTCTACCTACATCCTTGGGAGACATTCCCTGACAGCTTCTAAAGTTGGATTTTCATCTCTGAGCCTGTGCTGACTGCCTCTAAATCTGAAGAGCTCCCATTCATTTTTTCTTTCATCCGCGCATTCCACAGCATTAGCTCAGGGCCCAGCAGGTGCTGTCCACGGTGCTAGCTGCTGGGGAAGCAATGAGGAGTTTGACACCATCCTGGGCCTCACAGGGCTTCAGCTTCCGTTGGTCGGTGAGCGCTTGCTAGGCTGGTTGCATTTCTGGATCTGACGGCTGGCTTCTTTAATGAAGGCGTAGCTAAAGCTAGTTGTAGAACCTTCTGAATCCTTTCCCAAGGGTTGTGGTGGCGCAAGCCGGGTGGAGAAGACGCATCAAGAATGTCCCATGGTCCACGTGGTCGGGGAAGAAACCCCAGGCCTTGCTAACACCAAGATGTTTATTGCTGAAGGCCGGTTGGCATCAGCCAAAGGCAGCTCTCATTTGGCCCTGTTAACCCTGTGCGATAGCCAGACCAAGTATGGCTGGGCAGCTGATCTCTTCTCAGATGGATAGAGCCTTGGTGGCTAGAACAGGGTGTCCCACGAACCAATGCCACTTTTGCGATAACCTGGTCACCAACGCACCGTGCCTCAGACATCAGAATTTCTTAGCAAGTGATCTTTGCATTTACCAGAGAAACAGAACGGACAAATATGCGAGAGTAAGCGTGGGTATAGAGAAATTTGTTTTAAGGAATCGGCTCGTGGGATTGTGGGACTGGAGAGTCTGAAATCTGTAGGGCAGGCTGGTAGGCTGGAAATTCCCTCAAGAGTTATAGTTGCAGTCTTGAGTCCTAAGGCAGGCCTGGAGGCAGAGGTCCTTCTTTTATGGGAGACCTCACTCTTTTTTATTAACACCTTCAACTGGTTTGACAAGTCCCACCCACATTATGGAGAGTAATCGGCTTTACTTGAACCATGAGGATATGTTAGTTACACCTAAAAAATCCTTCTACGGCAACACCTAGACTGGTGTTTTACCCAACAGCTGAGCCCCATAGTCTAGCCATGTTGAGACGTATAATTAATCATCACTCTGGGTGAACTCCAGTTGTAATATTTACCAACTCCTATATTTGATAACGTAGGTGGTGGTAGAAGGCATGACATTATAATGAAATTAAGAAAGAAAAGAAGGTCTGGACGTCCTCAGTTTGTTCGAGTTTTCATTATTCAAAAAAATTATACAAGGCACAGATGATGGCTGTTAAAAATTTAGGGTACCTCAGGAAGAGAAGAATAAATTTCATTAGTAATCCCATAATCACAAGGTAATTGCTGTTATCTCTCCTGTAGCTTTATTAAGACATAAGTGACCTACAGTATTGGGTAAGTTTAAGGTTGTGCCGTGTGATTATTTGAGGCACCTCTATATTACAAAATGATTGCCACAGTAAGGCTAGCCAACACACCCTTCACTTCGCATACACCCCATTTTGTTGTTGGTGTTACAGTGAGAACATTTGATATCTACTCTCATAGCAACTTTCATGTATGCAAGTGTAACTTAGTCCTTTTATAATTGGATGATTCTATCCTTTGACCAACATCTACTCATTTTCCCCACCTCTTGCCCCAGGCAACCACCATTCCACTCTGTTTCCATGAATTTGGCTTTTTAAATCCATGTCACAAATGGTAGGATTTCCTTCTTTTTTTTTTTTTAATGCCTGAAGAACATTCCGTTGCACGTATATACTGCTTTTTTTTTTTTTTTAAATCCATTCATCTACTGGTGGACGTTTAGGTTATTTCCATGTTTTGGCTATTGTAAATAATGCTGCAATAAACAAAGGGGTGCAGATATCTCTACAAGGTAGCTATTTCATTTCCTTCAGATAAATACTTAGAAATGGAATAGCTGGATCATATGGCGGTTCTGCTTTTATTTTATTTTATTTTATTTTTATTTTTATTTTTTTTAACGTTTTATTTTTGAGACAGAGAGAGACAGAGCATGAACGGGGGAGGGGCAGAGAGAGAGGGAGACACAGAATCGGAAGCAGGCTCCAGGCTCTGAGCCATCAGCTCAGAGCCTGACGCGGGGCTCGAACTCACAGACCGCAAGATCGTGACCTGAGCTGAAGTCGGACGCCCAACCGACTGAGCCACCCAGGCGCCCCTCTGCTTTTAAATTGGGCGGGAGCTTCCATACGTTCTCCACAGTGACTGCACCAACTTATGTTTCCACCAACAGTGCGCAAGGATTCCGCTTTCTCTGCATCCTTGGCAACACTTGCTCTCTCTCAGTTTTTGTTTTTGTTTTTTTTTTTTTGATGATAGCCATTCCAACAAGCACGAAGTATATCTAATCATGGCTTTGACTTGCATTTCCCTGTGACTGGTGATGTGAAGCAGCACGTGTTGGCCATTTGTAGGTCTTCTTTAGAAAAATGTCTATTTGGGTCCTTTGTCCATTTTTAAATTAGATTATTCATTGTAGTTTTTTCCCCCCTTTTTCTCTCTCTGATTTTTTTCCTCTCTTTTTGGCTGAGTTGTGAGAGTTTTTGAAATATATTTTGGATGTTAACTTCTTATCAGATGCGTGTTTTCCAGATAGTTTCTCCCATTCTGTAAGTTGTATTTTCATTTCGCTGATGGTTTCTTTCACTGTGTGGAAGCTTTTTAATTCAATTCAGGCCCACTTGTTGATTTCTGCTTTTGTTGTTTGTGCTTTTGGTCATATTCAAAGACTCATTGCCAATGCCAATGTCAAGGAGATTTTCCCCTATGATTTCTTCTAGGAGTTTTATGGTTTCCATTCTTGCATTAAAATCCTTAATCCATTTTGAGTTAATTTTTGTGAGTGGTATAATTTAAGAGTCTAGTTTCATTTTTGCATGTGTATGAATATCCTATTTCCCCTTCACCATTTACTGAAGAGATTATCCTTTCCTCTTAGCATTCTTGACTCTCTTGGCAAATATTAGTTGACCATAAATGTAATGTGTGGGTTTATCTTGGGGCTGTCTGTTGCCTTCATCTATGTGTTTATTTTTATGCTAGTTCTATACTGTTTTATATTTTATAGCTTTGTAATTATAGTTCCTGTAATAATCAGGAAGGGCGATGCCTCCAGCTTTGTTCTTAAGATGGTTCTGGCTATTTGGGGTCTTTTGTGGCTCCACATGAATTTTAGGATTGATTGCTCTATTTCTGTAAAACAATGCCATTGGAATGTTGATAGGGATTGCATTAAATCTGGTTTTGATGGTTTTGGGTAGTATGGGCATTTTAACAATATTCACTCTTGTGATCATGAACGTGGAACATCTTTCCATTTATTTGTATCTTCTTCAATTTCTTTTGTCAATATCTTGTAGTTTTGCGTGTATAGATCTTTCACTTTTCCTTAGTTAAATTTATTCCTGAGTGTTCTATTGTTTTTGATTGTATTTGTATTGAATTTTTAAATTATTTTTCATGTAGTTCATTATTAGTGCATAGAAATGCACCTGATTTTTGCGTGGTGACTTTATATCCTGCAACATTATGAATTCAGAAACTAGTTCTAACAGTTTTTTGGTAGAGTCTTTAGGATTTTCTATGTACGAGATTATGTCATCTGCAAACAGAGAAAACTGTTCTTTCTTGCTGATTTGAATGTCTTTTATTTCTTTATCTTGTCTTATTGTTTTGGCTTGGACTTTCAGTACTGTGCTAAATAATAGTGGTGAGAGTGGACACCTTTGTCTTGCTCCTGACCTTAGAGGGAAAACTTTCAGCCTTTGATTAATATGATGTTAGCTGTGGGATTGTCATATATGGCCTTTATTATATTGAGGTATGTTCCTTTTTATACCCAATTTGTTGAGAGTTTTTATCATAAAAAATGATGAGTTTTGTCAAATGCTTTTTCTGTCTCTATTGGGATGATCATATGATTTTTTGTGTTTTGTTCTATGAAGGTAGTGTATCAAATTTATTGACTTACATATGTTGAAGCATCCTTGCATCCCAGGGATAAATCCCGTTTGATCATATTATATGATTATTTTATTTATTTTTTTAATGGTTATCTATTTTTGAGAGAGACAGAGTGTGAGCAGGGGAGAGGCAGAGAGAAAGTAAGACACAGAATCTGAAGCCAATTAATGTAAGCAAAACTGCTTTAGCTGCATCCCATAAGTTTCGGCATTTGTGTTACCACTTTCACTGGTTTCAAGACTTTTTTTGTTTCTTCTTTGACTCATTGGTTGTTCAGGAGTGTTGCTGTTAACTTTTGATGTGCAACTTTCCAATGTTTTTCTTACAACGATGGAGTCATGCTATAAAGAATATTTTAAACTTGATATTTGCACTTGATCACGTATTATGTGAATTATTCCAAATAATAAATATATTTCTACTATAACAGGGTTTTAATTATTATAACACTTCTTACTACATGAATATACCAATATTTAACTGATAGACATGAAAAGAGTTTCCTAATGTTTCCTCATTATAAACAAGTCTATACTGAATACCTTCAGTTATGCGTCTTTCCATTTGTCTAGTTATTTCTCCCTGATAAATTCCTAAGAAGAGAATTATGAGGTCAATAAGTGTGCACATTTTTTAAAAGGACTTTGATGCCTATTGAAAAGCTGCTTTTCAGAAAAATACACCAATTAATACAAGTGCTATTATTTTAATACCACACATTTATCAGCTTATATTGGTTCCAAATGTTAATAAATACCCCTTAATCCTTCACTTCCAGAATTACATTGGAAGAAAAATGTTGTTAATCCTAGGATATTAAGAGGAAGGAAAAAACAGCTCAATCCTATCTTTTTGGCTTTGAAGCAAAGTCTCTTTATAGACTTTAGAAAAAATACGTATATTTCCCTTCATTGATGTACCATTCTCCTGTAAAATGGATACTGCGTTACCTAAGAGTAAAGAGATTTAAGGTTGTATTTATATAGTAGATAGATAGACAGATAGATAGGCAGGGTTCAGGACATACTGCCCCAAAATGGCAACTTGGCATATTAAGCATTTAAAAAAATTAAAACAATTTTTTTTAAGTTTATTCATTTCTGAGACAGAGAGAGACAGAGCATGAGCAGGGGAGGGGCAGAGAGAGAGGGAGACACAGAATCCAAAGCAGGCTCCAGGCTCTGAGCTGTCATCACAGAGCCCGAGGAGGGGCTTGAACTCACAGACTGTGAGATCATGATCTGAGCCGAAGTTGGTCACTCAACCAACTGAGCCACCCAGGTGCCCCTGGCATATGGAGCATTTTAAGCTGAGGAAAACAGAAACAGCAAATGCCAGAAGGATTCTCTGACCACCCGCTTCTCCCTGACGCAGGTCATAAGACCCTCATCTGGCGGGCGCCCTCTCTCTACCTGGAGGAAAGAAGCATCCTCGTCTTCAGAGATGGAGGGGTCCCAAGAGGAATCCAAACGAAGAGACCTTGCCAAGTTTCCCCCAGTGTGGCTCGCGGTCTTTTGTCCTATTATGTTTTTCCACAACTATCTACTCTTCATCAAACCTGGTATAAAAATATGCAGGTTTAACCATTTCTTCATCTCCTTACGAAGGCTCCTGTGTCACATAAAACTTACCTTAAATAAATCTGTATGTTTTCCTCTCATCAACCTGTCTTTTGTGAGTCTCCTTTACAAGACCCCAGCTGGAGAACCCAGAAGGGTGGGGAGAAGCGAATTCTTCCTCCCCTATCTGTGTATAAAAAGAGTTGATGATGCTTAGCTTTTGAGGACTGGGGGGCTGGGTGAAGCAAAGGAGAGAGACAGAATCTCTAGAGACTCCCGTTCTGGAACCCACACATTCAACACTCTTGTCGCAGAGATATATTCTGCGCAAACATCCCTACTGCACTACGCCATCAAGTCAGGTCATAGACATTCTAGAGCCAGTATTAATGGCAGGTCAGAGACAGCAGGCTGGCTCCCCTCTCTGAGTTGACACAGGACTCTCAGTTCTCCCAGCTAGATAGCATCCACACCGAACTTTGCAGCCTCCATCGGCCGACGGAAATACACACACCCACGCGGCTGACGGGAACAGTCACCTTGACTTCGGCATGAAAGGCACGGAAGGGATTTTGTTAATGACTCAGCACTTCTAATCCATTACGGTCGGAGGTTCGATAAATGCTTGTTGTGTTGGATTGCTCGATGTTAATCGTCTGTCTCAACCTCAGGTGTTCACTCTGTAAGCATAAATGGGATTGACCATCTGACATTTTTATGCATGTGCACCTCACAAGATGGCAACCAGAGGAAGCAGAACGAGACCTGTGGTTAGGCACCAACTTTGTTAATGTCCATCGGGGGCCAGGAGGCGGAGGGAGGGAAGGGATCAATGCATCAGAGCGCACGATTAGCGTGGCACCGTGTCTGTGGCCCTCTGATGTCAGAGCAGCTCAGTCTGCCCTCCACGGACAGCAACCACCCCCATTTCCTAGCATTGGGACCCGTCACAGCACACAACAATTTCCAGGCAGGAAAGCCGGAGGTGAAGTCACTTCTGCCCCCCGCCCCCCCCACGACGCCTTGCTTCTAAACTTGCCGTCGCACATCTTTTTAAAGACCGATGCCCGCGTGCCAATTAAAAGCCCGGTTTGCGGTGGGACAATGGAATACAATGCGAGTTTTCTCTCTTTTCCAGCTGCACAAAAGCTACTTGAGCTCCCGAGACGGCGAGCCTTCTCCGAATGAGCCCGCTGCCCCCCGCACGCACCCTGACGAAGGTCACTGGCTACATAGGGAACAAAAGGGGAGCCAACGGGTAATGCATCTGAATCTGGGGAGTTCAGCAGCTGCGGGCGAGGGAGGGCCCCGAAGCAGGGCAGACCGACCCATGACGTCCCTATAACTTGTTACACCAAAATTGCCAGTGACTTTTAGAACAATGACTGTGTCCCTGACACCAAAACCTACCCGGCCCGGTAACTCTGGAGCCTTCCCCCTCCTGCATTATTAATCACGTTCACGGTTCCTTACGCAGCAGGTTAGAGCGTTCGCTTACTCAGAGCCTGGGCCGCCACCAAATTAAAGAGGCTTTGCTCCGCTCCATGAAAATACTGCCGCTCAGCCCTATTCATTTTCCCTAAATGCGTCTCCACTTCAACTTGGCATTCCAGCCATGTTGCACGTATTTTTTAAAAAGCCATCTTCTAGGTCAATAATGTTAAACTCTTACCCATGACAATAATTTACTCTTGTCGAATGTGTACATACACAGAGAAGATACACACACACGGTGTGCATGTCTGAGCACATTCCACTGATCCCTTTGGTCTCTCTGAGCATTGTGGATTCTCTCTTCCCATTGTGTTTCAGCCTTTTACTGGCAGTCCCTTTCTCCTGCAAAAAGAGATTACAAATACAATCCTGGAATTGCAAATAGAACCGTGGATGCCTTTTGTTCAGCTTCCTGTCCAAGTTGTTACAACCTTTGTCATGGTAATGAGCCATCAGAATTTCATAGCCTGAATATTCTCTGCACTCCCCGGCTCCTCGGGCAGATTGTGTGCCCAAATTTGGACGAGTTTGGATGAGGGGCATTGTGTGCCCCTGGATAAAGACAGCCGGAAAAGTGGACCTGCTTTTAAGATGACCAGGAATTCTAAATGGAAGTCAACACAGTCTGCTGGGGTTTTGGGAGGGGGTCA
This sequence comes from Lynx rufus, assembly GCF_022079265.1. Lineage (NCBI taxonomy): Eukaryota > Metazoa > Chordata > Mammalia > Carnivora > Felidae > Lynx > Lynx rufus. The sequence goes on from NW_025814878.1 coordinate 131,975,465, forward strand.
ACCCCGCGACACATACCAACTCAGACGACCCCCGGCTGGAAATTTGAAGAGGGAAATACACACCTGCCAAGTGTGTCTGTCGGGACTTCAAAAAGGTGGACAGGTTGTCCTATGCTAGGTGAATTCTCCGCCATGGTGACAGAACAATTTTGATCGTTCGTTCAGGGGATGGGTGCTGTGTGTCTAGTCTGTGCGGGGAGCTAGACGCGCTAAGTGGCCGGAGGGGGAAGGGGCATGTGCGAAGGGACAGACGGACAAGGCAGGCCAGGAGAACAGAGGCACGCGTGAATTGGTATCACGTCAGCGCAAAGAAACAGGACACCGAGCGCATCTCCACGCTAAGCTGGGAGGTGACTCTCGGATATAATTTCATCAATGAGAGCCTATTTACGACAGCTGGTATGCTGGTTAATAAGGCACTAACTTCACCGATGAAGGCCCATTGCTGTCCTTGGCCATGTTGTTCTGCAAACCGTCTGGTATTGATCAAGACGAGATAACAGAAATGAATTTGGAGCCGCGGGACTTACCCACGAGCGCTGTTAACTGCCCACCCCTAAAAGGTAAATTCCGATTAACCCACCTCCTACACGCTTCGGCTGTGACCGAGCTAACGCCCGCGTGATATCAACGTTATCTGTGCCCAAGTACTCTCTACAGCAAATTGCAGACCTTGTAACAGTTTACGAGATGACCCGATCTCTATTTGATTTCTGACATGCATGAATAATATATTTTCAGCGGTTTTTCATCAAAATGGTACCCTGTTAATTAGATGGAGGGTTTCTGTGACAGAGCACAAACTGTTGGGGTGGGTGGTCTGTGAGGTTGTGGAACATAAAAGGGCTTTTCATCCCCCCAGCAGATGGGGTCCCCCAAGAATAAAAGAGACTTGAGAGCCACTTAAACGGGCCGCAGGGCCGTTTGCGATTGAAGCAAAGTGCTAGCTGTGATTAAATTTATGTAAAGTAGCCAGCACAGTGCCTGGCACAGACCAGCTGCTGGATATCTGTTCCATGCTTTCCCCCTGGAGCCGGGTGGACGTGGCTAGAAAATCAGGCGGGTCCCTGTTACCATCTCCAAGCAGGTGTGACTGTTATTGAAGGGACTCACCCTGAGTTTGTCTGGAGACATCACTTGACGACACCAAGAACAGAGTTCAGAGGCTTTGTGTCCAATTTCCAATCAATACCTCCTTTCGCTGGGATGCCTCCTCTCCTTCTCCACAAGCACCTTTGCTAGGAGACAAGGAGATTCTCGAAGCCACTCGAGTACTCTGGGAGTTTTCAAGCGGCCAGTCTTTGCCTCCTCTCCAAATAGGCTTTGCTCTCATGTTTACAGTTTCAAAGCAGCAAAACACGGCAGCTTGACTGCCTTCCTTCCTTCCTTCTTTCCTCCCCCTCCTCCCTTCTTTCCTTTTTTTTTTTTTTCCCTTTGAATCCTGGAGCCTCCACTATGAGGCATGGGGTGGGGAAGAAAGTGTAGGGGAGAAAAAAAAATCATTTTCCCTCCACTCTTCCGAGTTCTTAGCTGGGATTCCTGTAATAAAAGACAGATTAACAAGAGAAAAACAGTTTACTAACATTTATACCCCACTGGGAGACACCAGAGAAAAATGAATGGCTCTCTGAGGTGGCTTTAGAATTCAAGCTTAAATACCATCTGAACAGGGAAAGCGGAGGGGAGTCACAGGCCTTTCAGGGGGAAATAAATGATTTTTAGGAAAGTTGAGTGGGCCCTTAACAGAGTAGGTAGGAGGGTGCCTGGCTGGCTCAGTCGGTTAAGCATCCGACTCTTGATTTCGGCTCAGGTCACGATCTCACAGTTCGTGGGTTCAAGCCCTGCGTCGGGCTCTGCATCGACAGTGTGGAGCCTGCTTGGGATTCTCTCTCTCTCTCCTTCTCTCTCTGCCCCTCCTCTGCTCATTCTGTCTCTCGCTCAAAAAATAAACAAACAAACAAAAAGGAGTACCTAGGAACTATGGTAGTCTGGACAAAGTGTGTCTGGATGTGGTGTGGACTTTCAGTCTCCTCTCGTGTGATAAGACTCAATCTTCCCTGGTTAATCAAACGCCAGGGGAGGGGAGGGACTTAACGAAAATTGAGTTTCTTTTGGACGATCTGTCTTTAGGCAGGGAGGGGAGTTCAGAGCAACTCTCCCTGCATTTGCTTTTTTTCAAGGGCCTAGAGGTCAGAATAACCAGGAGGCCAGAGCAGTGCAGCCAGGGGCAGCATGTCCTAAACTTCTACAGTCATATTTTGGGTGGTATCTTCTGTGCCCCTTCAAAAGAAGAGGGAAAAATCACATGTGTGTTGCAGGCACGAAGGTGGCAGGGGGTAGGGGTCCTAGAGCAGGAGGAGCCCAGACTTCTCTAGGGCTAAAACGATCAATTCTAGTTTTAGAGAACCCGGACACATGGCTGGCACAGTACCGTTTTTATTTCCTTGAGAAGGCGTTGTGGAGGAGAAAAAAGTTGCCCTTGACCCTGTTAGGGTCCCTGGCTGGGTCTGAAAATTAAACAAAGATTCCCATCAGATAAGCACGTGGGACGGATTTATTTAATGAGTATCTGTGGTGTATGACCTAGGGAGCCTTCAGAAGGAAACGGAGACCCGAGGAAGCAGTGAGACTTGAGCGTTTTTATGCTAGGTTTGATGAAAAGCCCAGTCCTGGGGGAGTATCGTGGGGCAAGGGGTATGGGGTAAGTGTCATAAAGCCGGGGAACCTGACTGAGCCCTCCTTGTTTGTCTTCAGAGATAAGGATGCCCCTGTCCCCTGGCTAGAGGGAGGGCACTTCTCGCATGAGTTTTATGCCCTGTTTCGGGAGCGAGGAGCAAGGAGGCGGTTACACTGACCTTCCTGCACCTGCCGTTTTCTCAAACTCCTTCAGCTTGAAATATTCACTGTGTCAAGTTGCCACATTTTGAGGTAATGCATCTTGAACCCTGGCAACACCCTTACCTGACCGACGGAGAGCCCTGAGGACTCTATGCCTTCTCTGAGCACCCTCTCCCGAGTTATCAAGACGAGAACCATCGCCCGGCTAGGCTTTACATCTGCAGACATTGTTATTCTACACAGCCAAGGTCGACACTGCTTTCTGGCAGCTGCTAGGTCCACAGAGAACATTTCCTCACATTTTGCCTTGGCCCGTAGCCCGAAAATGTTAGGGGTAGCGTTGCCCTTTCTCCCCCCTCCTGTCCGCTGTGTGGTAACCCCTCTCCCCCCAGAAGGGAGACTCCCAGTTTGCTCAGAAGTTTCTCAAAAGCTACAGTGCAAATCACCCTAATTGTTTGCTAGATGAACAATGATCACTCTACCCTCCTAATTAACATTGTTAAAATCTGCTAACAAAGGACATTTAACAATATCTTAATTAGGAAGGATTTCCAATTTGTGATATGGAGCATGTTAGACAAACAGGGTACAATTCTCCCTTTGTTCCCCGGGCTCGGCAGCCAGAGAGATTACATGATATGACACAACATGTCCTACGTTTGCCATTCATCATTCCACAGCCTTTGCGCATTTGTGCTACATAATTAGTGTCTTTGCTAATTTTACCTGTGTTATTGTTCACACCGTAATTTGGAGAGAATGGAGAGGTGATGCCGGGTGAATGAGTTTGGGGCAGGCATCTGGCTCTCCTCCGAGTGGCTGCGGCTCCCCGCGCCGGCTGGAAAAGTCCAGCTAGCAAATAAAGCGAACTTTTCGGGGCCTCTGGTCACGAATAACGGGGTGCAAGGCGAAGAGGCTGTTTGTGTCTTTCCGAATAAATACGTGCACGACTAACCATCCCGGGCCTCCCTCTTTTTCCAAGCTCCTCCAGCTTATTTTAAAAGCTTCTATTATCTATCACTTAATTATTAAAAAGTGTCTACTCTGTTTTCATAAATTATCGATGTGTTAGAGATATTGGCATATGAGAGACAGAGTCATGGGGATAAGGGAGGTTCCAAAGCCAATTAGCCCAGCTGGGAAGATTTTAGAATATAATGGGACCCTTGAATTATTCTATACGAGACCTTTAAGGATGTGTTTATGTGTTTGGTTCAGGCGGGTGGGGGCGGCAAGGGGGAGAAGGGCCATGACTTCTAATCATCCCTATTTCATTATTCTCCTCTCTTTGCGAGGACATCCTCATCATTGGGTCTTTTTCCGTGTGTCTTGACTTCTTCGTCCTGAAAACAGGAGACACGCTTGGAGGAAATTATTAACACCAAACGTTATTTGGAATTGCCCTGTATATAAACTACATCATCTAAACTAAATGAGAAGGCATAGGAAAAATGCTTAATAGCATGCCTGGCACATGGTTAATATTCAATACGTTGTAGCTACAACAAACCATGTCATGTTGTAAAGCTGTATCTAATAGATGAGGAAGGACACCATAGGTACATCGTACATACCTGGCGCTATATATAATACATGATATATTATATACATAATATATATAATACATAATATATTATATAATGTATATAATATATAATACATAGTATATTACATATATTATATATAATACATAATATATTGTGTATATATACATACATATATATACATAATATATTGCATATACTAGGCATATATAATACATTATATATTATATTATATATATAAATATATATAAATATATAAATATATATAATAAAATATATTCTATATAATTATATATTTTATATTTTATTTTATATTTTATAAAATATATAATATTATGCATATATAATATATAATACATAATATATTGCATATACTATGCGAAGTAATCAAATGTTCAAGAGCTATTTCTAGACTCTGCTCCAAGTCATGGAATGGTCTCTTTCACGAAGACATCAGGGAACAGACCAGAAGTGCAACTTTCTCCTCTCAGTTTGCCAGGCGCAACCACCAAGAATTGTCCGGTAAGACAGAAACTAAAATAAAACAAAGCAAAAACCAAAACAAAGGACGACCTTGATCATTACATAGCTGTGGTCTGAGCCCATATTGAAAACCTACTGACCTTGAACTGGCATCCATTCCTTCACCACCACCACCCCCAAAACCGATGCTTGTCGTGCTTACACCCTTACCTTGGGAAGGGAGGGCTGTACTGACAAGGATGTGGTCGAGAGGTTCCTGGTGGAGATAGGAGGCATGCTGAATGCGCCTTCTCTCACAGAGCTGCCTCATAAAAATGCTCATTTAAAGAAAAATAGTACTCCTAGCGTTACCCCCCTCCAGCTCTGTAGCTTACACACACACACACACACACACACACGTCAGGAAGAAAAAAACCCCACTCTTATACCCGCCCTCTTCAGTGCATTCGTAGGGGCCTGCAAATTAAACAGACAAAAGACAGAATAGCAAAAGAAAAGGACGGGTTGCTAGCCTCATACACAGGAGTCCACAGAACAATGTGACTCAAGGAAGTGATTAGAAACGGAGGTCTCGATGCCATTTTAACAAGGGAAGGGGAGGGGACAAGAGCACGTAGAGGAAAACAACTGACTTTTAGGAAAGACAAACGAGCCCTCTGGAGAACCGATGTTGTGGGGGATGGGGAGCCTTTATCACAGTGGAGTCTCTGCTTTTAGGCAGATAGGAACTTCAGGAACTCAAGCACCTTCAGCTCCAAACAATTCTTATGCCAAAGATGCATATTTGGAGGTGGCGTATTCCCTTCGACAACATCTGCCACGTTGGCCTCGTGAACTACTATCGAGGCATCTATAGGTAACGTTAACGTTTCAGAGTCGAGAGGGGCCGGAGGCACCACTCCTGCCTTGCTTTGAAAATGAAGAAGGAGAAAGCGAGGTTCCCGGAGGGAGAGTGCCTGCCTGAGATCTCCTCTTGGGGGCGGGGGGAGCCACTGGTGAAACCCACGGCGCCCCGTGATCCCCCGGGGCCAGCTCCACGCACTTCTCATCTCCAAGACAGACCAGGGAAAATAAGACATGGGAAAGACGAGGCGTGCTTTCAGCTTCCTAGGGCGCTGCTGGCTTCTGAAAGGGTGAAGCCACAGATGAGAGCAGTTCTCCGGGAAGGGGGGAGGAGAACGAGAGAGAAATTGTTTTAACCGACGTGCTCTCTCGCGACCGCTCGCAAACAGCCGCTTCTTGATGAAACAGCGGCTTGATCAGGAGAAGCAATTCATGGATAACCATTTCAAAGGGGGCGAGGGGTGGCTGGGTGGGGGTCCCACCGCACCTGACCGCACACAGATGCGGAAGGAAATACCGTTCCAGAAAAAAAAAATAATAATAATAAAACCCAAACCTTCTCCTGTGCTTTATACGTTGAAAAGGTTTGACCGTAAATCCTCATTTTGACATTCATCCCAGACCCATTCTAGAGGCAGCCCACAGACTCAACAGGGCGAGAGAAAACGCTAAATCATAATTACCTCATAAAAGCCGGGCCTGTTTCTCTGAATGCTGGAGAAATGGTATAGCTTCCCCAAATATCATAAATCTATTGTGTTCCCTCCTGTTTTACTTAACAGTCAATTAATGTTACTGCTTAAAAGAATTAAAGCCAGGGCCCAGAGGAGGGTGAGGGGAGGAGAAATCAGGTCTTTCAACTTTGACGGGCACCTAAGGACGCGTGCGGATGTGGCCTTCATTACAGAACGGCTCATTAGAAGGCTCAGCCGCAGAAAGAATCCTGCCACCGTGCACGTCCATTGATATGATCTTCTTCTTATTAGCATACTGGAAAGGAAAACATTTTTCAACGCAATCTGGAGTCGGTTTTAATATCCCACAGGCTGACGCGGGACGTGATGGCGGGAGATGTCTCTCCTCTCCGGGAAGCCCTCCCGCCAGCGAGGTGTTTGGGCCACCCACGTGGCCCACGTAATTAGCGGGGGCCGTGGCATGGACCAAAACAAGGCAGGCCCCAAAGGGGTCTTGATGGCGTGGCCCCGACACGGTCTTGTGACTACACCGCGGGTTGCTGAAGGAAGACGGTAAAATGCCAGTTCTCTTCGCACGGGGTTCGCGTGCCAACCTTCTCGTGGAAAGGGTCCTATCAGCTGTCACCCTAAATTCTCAGCGAGGACCGAACCGGCTGGCGGGGGTCGCTCCCGGGCAGCGCACGGAAGCCGGCACGAAACGATGTAGAGTCAGAAGCACGTAGGATCCAGCCTTACCTCCTTCTGGCCGTGGGCAAGGTGTATTCCTTGGACCCCAGTTTCTGGCTCTGGAAAAGGAAGGCGTCAGTGACCTCCAGTGAGTGGTCGACCAGGCAAAGCCATTCTAAAATTATCTAGGTGATTAGTTTTGTCATCTGTGACTCTGTCTATAGTACTGTGAGTTCCGGCCAGGATCATATTCGAAATACGGAGTGACCACTGGGTCGTGGAAAGTATGGAATGACCGCTGGGTCATGGGAACTAGGGTGACTGCCCGGCCGATTGGAATGTGGTGCAGTCACTGGAATAGTGACATGGCACGCCCTCTATGGGCCCGCTGAACATCCACCCTGGTCCCTGGGATGGCCAAAGTAGTCCTGAACTGTGGCTTTAGAAGAGGAAGGGAGAGCAAGACGGTGTGGACAGCCAGGAGATGGCCAAAAGGCAGATGACTATTTGGATGGGGGACTGAAGAAGAGAGAACCAGATCGGGGCAGAGAACAGTGAGCGTGTGCTTTGGGGTCAGACTGACTTGGCTCAGATCTTCCTGCGGCCCCAGATGTGTGGCCTCCCACAAATTACTCAACTTCTCTCAGCCTTAACTTTCCCATCTGTAAAATGGAGATAAAGTAGGGTGTCACATATGAGACAAAACTAAGCATGTGAGCCCAAGTATAGAGCGTATTGAAACTTATTCCTGTGGTGCCCGGGTGGCTCAGTCGGCGAGGCGTCTGACTTCAGCTCAGGTCACGATCTCACAGTCTGTGGGTTCGAGCCCCGTGTTGGGCCAGGAGCCTGCTTTGGGTTCTGTGTCTCCCTGTCTCTCTGCCCCTCCCCCACGCACACCCTGTCTCTCTCTCAAAAATAAATAAACATTAAAAACAAAAACCTTATTCCTGATAATGCTTCCAAATGCCTATAAAATTTATGTCCCAAATCATCTTTGAGTGGGTCTAACATGACCAGATTTTCCTCTAACAGTAGAACAGATGAAATTCTCGGCCTCAGTTTATGGGCCATTTTGGATGCGTCATAAATACCATCACCAAATCATTCTCAGTGTTGTGAGTTGCTAACACCATGCAAGGCATCCTGGGAACAGAGAGCGTTTGAGTGAACTCACATGTCCTGCGCACTCTGGGGCCCAAGTTCACAGAGTGGAACTGGGGGCAAAATCATTTGCACCAATTATATTAAATTCTCTCTTTCTCCTGAACCTCCATGCCTCCCTCTCTGTGAATATACACAGCTGAATTTATCTAAGCCAAATGCCCGAGTTACGCGGCCACTGTAATTAGATGCACATCTCGCACGACGGGTGTGAGGAGTGAGGAGTGAGAGCTGGTGTGTATTCAATCAATACGAAATACTACTTTCCTCACTTTTGAAGAAGCCCAAATGATGACTGCTTTTTTTAAAATATGACATTTCTTGTCCAATTGGTTTCCATAAAACATCCAGCGCTCATCCCAGCAGGTGCCCTCCTCAATGCCCATCACCCACCCTCCCCTCCCTCCCACCCCCCATCAACCCTCAGTTTGTTCTCAGTCTTTAAGAGTCTCTTATGGTTTGCCTCCCTCTCTCTCTTTTTTTTTTTCCTTCCCCTCCCCCATGGTCTTCTGTTAAGTTTCTCAGAATCCACATAAGAGTGAAAACATATGGTATCTGTCTTTCTCTAGATGACTTATTTCACTTAGCATCACACTCTCCAGTTCCATCCACGTTGCTACACAAGGCCATATTTGATGCTTTCTCATTGCCATGTACTATTCCATTGTGTATATAAACCACAATTTCTTTATCCATTCATCAGTTGATGGACATTTAGGCTCTTTCCATAATTTGGCTGTTGTTGAGAGTGCTGCTAGAAACGTTGGGGTACAAGTGCCCCTATGCATCAGCACTCCTGTATCCCTTGGGTAAATTCCTAGCAGTGCTATTGCTGGGTCATAGGGGTAGTTCTGTTTTTAATGTTTTGAGGAACGTCCACACTTTTTCCCGAGTAGCTGCACTAGTTTGCATTCCCACCAACAGCGCAAGAGGGTTCCCGTTTCTCCACATCCTCTCCAGCATCTATAGTCTCCTGATTTGTTCATTTTGGCCACTCTGACTGGCGTGAGGTGATATCTCAGTGTGGTTTTGATTTGTATTTCCCTGATGATGAGTGATGTTGAGCATCGTTTCATGTGCCTGTTGGCCATCTGGATGTCTTCTTTAGAGAAGTGTCTATTCATGTCTTCTGCTCATTTCCTCACTGGATTATTTGTTTTTCAGATATGGAGTTTGGTGGGTTCTTTATAGATTTTGGATACTAGCCCTTTGTCTAATATTGATGACTGCTTTTTAAGAGAATCAGGCCAATCCCGTTGTATGGAAACCCAACCCTCATCCAACATCTTTATCCTTGAATGTCCTTGATGGTGACTGCTATAGACAGAATGGGTCCGTCTAGAATTTGTATATTGAAATCCTAACCCCCACTGTGTCGGGAGGGGGTGTGGGCCTTTGGGGGGATGAGGCAGGAGGGTGGAGGCCTTTATAAAAGGGGCGCCAGAGAGCTCCCCCATCCCCTTCCATCACAGTGAAAAGACAGCCATCTATGAACTGGGAAGCAGGCTCTGGCCTGACACCAATCTGCTGGCACCTTGATCTCAGACTTTCCCATCTCCAGAGCTGTGAAGAATAAGTTCTGTTGTTTATAAGCCCTCGAGTCTATGGTAGTTTGTTATAACAGCCTGAATAGGTTAAGAGGGTGACAAGTAGTTAAAAAGGACAGAAAGAGAGGGAGAGGGAGAGGGAGAGAGGACAGAAGAAGGGAGACCACTGAAGAGCATGTCAATGGAGAGAATTTCAGGAAAGAGGATACCAATGGCTGGTGCAGCTGGGGAGATGTTACAGCTCGATTCTATGGGAACAGCAGCTCATCCCGATGAGTTATTTATTGATCATTTCCTCTCCTGTGCACCAGGCACTGTACTCGGCCTTTTCATGTGTGATGAAAAAAAAATCAGTATTTATCCATAGCTTTGTCCCTTTCCACCTGTCCAAAAGGATTCTGTGCCTCTCTGTTGGTCCTCGAATCTTTGTTTGCAGAATCGGCATGGAGCGCAGAATGGAGAGAAGCCGTCTGGCCAGAGTGATGCACCTGCTAGAAAGGACAGCGTTTCCTGTGGAAGAGAATTCAGCCAGGAGGTGAGAAAAGGTGTAGGGTGGGAGACTGAGGTGGAGCAAACAGGAACGTGGGCTTGAGATGTTTGGGCGGTTTGGAAAAATGGGAGAGAGATGTGGGATTGGGGAGGAGACAGTTACCAAGAGACGGGGGAGAGAAAGCTTCTAGGGGACTGTGCAGGTGACTAGGAATAAACCCCATGTGAAGGCAGCAAAATTCTAATTAGCCTTTATATAAATGTTAGTGACCACCATTCTTCCTTACTTTAGTAGCTCGCTTTAAAGACTCTATCATTTTGGGGGTGCCTGGGTGGCTCAGTCGGTTAAGCGTCCAACTCTTGACTTTGGCTCAGATCATGATTTCATGGTTCATGGGACTGAGCCCCACATTGGACTCCACCCTGAGTGTGGAACTTGCTTGAGATTCCCTCTCTCCCTCTCCCTCTGCCCCCTCTCTCCCCCTCGCGAGATCTCTGTCTCTCTCTCTCAAAACACAAAATCTACCATTTTGTAGTTTAATTCTTTTGTTCCACAGTCCACAATGTCTCTTCCAACTCGCACCCAAGATCTGGTTGTTCTTTGTCTTGGTTTTCACTTTTCATTAGTAACCTGCTCAGGTCAGTCTCAGAAATATCAATTTTTAAAAATCCATAGGAAATTGCTGTAACGAAACAGACCTCGCCCTGCCCAAATTTGGCACACGCCAAAATGGGAGAGCACACACACGGGCTTTTCGACGACTTCGCCAAGCCTTCTGTACAAGTTGCGTTCTCCCGGCCTGAGCTGTTCAGGGCACGGCCGCTCTCCACGAGGAGCAGACTCATGACACAGAATCGGTCAAAGCAGGCTGGTCCAGCAACTTCTACTCCAAGGAGCCCGCCTGCCTCCGGAGCATCTCCTATCTCCAGAGGTGTGAAGACAGAGGCATGTCTACAGCCCCGAAGGCTCGTTCGAGACGAGGAACCCTGGAATGGATGTGGGAGGCCAGGGCCGCGGTCACAGACATGGGGCTTGGCTGCAAATTAAACAGCCCGTCTGCAGAGACCTGAGTCACCAGCAGAGGTTGCAAATTATTAATCCCCAAGGCGGTGCCTCACCAGCTGAAGCTGAGCCTTCCAGCCAAGGGGCTCACCCCCACCGAGAAAGGTGCGAACGAGAGAATTAATCAGGGATTGTCCTGGGGAGTCTCAGCTGCTCATTTCCTTCTTTCCAAAAAGCTAACGTGACACCCGACATCAAGTCATTCAAAAACCTTAGGGCATCTGGCAAGCCCCGGATTGGGAGCTGGCTTGGTTGTTTTCACAACTAACAACTTGCAAATATACCTTTCTGAAATCTTGGATTTAACTTTCTTTCTAAAAATTTTTTAAGTTCATTTCTTTATTTTGAGAGAGAGAGAGAGAGAGAGAGAGAGAGAGAGAAAATATCGGCGCGGGCCTCTAACTCACGAACGGTGAGATCATGACCTGAGCTGAAACCAAGGGTTGGACGCTTAACCCACGGAGCCACCCAGGCGCCCCTCGGATTTAACTTTCTAATGATGCCAATGCCTCAGGGTTAACTGACTAAAAATCTTTCCTTCGCCATTCCCAAATAACCCTTTTGATCTGTGGGATCCCAATATCTCTTCCGGGCCCGTTCACACAGAAATGAACAATCACTGTATTTCTGAATCTTTAAGAAGTTTTCTTTTTTTCTTTATAAATATCTACTACCACTGGGACCCAGGGCTGCAGGATCAGACACAGATAACGGTATATGAACACTGCACCCATATTCAGAGGAAAAGGGTCGTAAAAAATAGGCAGACGGGCAGTGGGGTCCTGTTATCCTGTGATGGGCACTGCTAAGGTACTAAGGGGTACGCTCGGAATTCCTGTGTTATTTCCATCACTTTTCACGTGAGTATGTGTCTTATCACAACCTCCTCCGGGGAGGTGTGTCTGCATCGACTTCCGAGCTGTGGAGGTCCCCCCACCGCCAGCTTCCAATTCCTTTTCTAAGACAAAAGAGACAACGGAGACAGGAGGGAGGATTTATGATAATTCTGTGTCCAGAAGTCTATCATGTTCCTGGTGTTTATTGAACCATATTAAGAGATTACGATGTTAGGTACCCTGCACCCTAAGCTTTGTTTTGTTTTGTTTTGTTTTGTTTTGTTTTTAAGTGTTTTGTCTTATTTCCCATACCCACTGGTGGACTTCAGGCACGGGCCCATCAGGCAGCCGGGAGTCTCTAAGTGGACAGCAGGAGGGGAGCAGGCAACGACAGAAGACAGCCCTGCAGAGTGGGTGGGCATTCCACATGTCCATCTCAGCACACTGGCAAGTGGTGCCCCCTCCCAACCCTGCCTCCCTGCCCCTGTGCCTCCGTGGTGAATTACATGTAGCTTCCATCATATGGTGATGCTCGATATTTTCTGAAATAAGAGTCGAGACCGTGAGTCGTGTCACTACTATTTCCTCCTTGGACTGGTTCCTTAGCCTGATCTTTACAAGTTGCAAGGCCTGGGGAACCTCAGAGATGTGGACCGTCATCTTAGTTCTACTGACTCTGTCACTGCAAACCTCTCCTGGTCTTTCCAAAGGTTCGTCCATTTTCCGTCATCCTATGGACGCAGAAAAGAGTTCATCTCAGCTAAGAGGTCCTATGTGCCCCTGAGTGAATAATTCTGTTAACATTTACTCATGAACTTCTTCTCGACCTTTCTCGTCATCTTTTTTGTCTCCTTCTGTACTTAGAAAATTATGGGGCGCCTGGGTGGCTCAGTCGGTTGAGCGTCCGACTTCAGCTCAGGCCACGATCTCGCGGTCCGTGGGTTCGAGCCCCGCGTCGGGTTTTGGGCTGATGGCTCAGAGCCTGGAGCCTGCTTCTGATTCTGTGTCTCCCTCTCTCTCTGCCCCTCCCCCGTTCATGCTCTGTCTCTCTCTGTCTCAAAAATAAATAAAACATTAAAAAAAAAATTTAAAAAAAAGAAAATTAGGCCAGTGCTTCTCAAGATCCATTCTAAACCACGATGATCTCATTTTGTTCTATGTTTCTGATGAGCACAAAATGTCTGCTAGCCTCTAAATTCACCTCTAAAGTTGAATCTAAAATGGTACTAACTGTGGCCATTTGATACACAACTGTATTAATTTAATCTACATTACTGCCCCCATAGCTAATATTTTTCTTGCTATAAAATCACAGCTAGAAAAAATTAAGAAATCTAATCAGCCAGGTCTCCAATCTCCCACCGTGAAAACTGAGGGACACGTGGGATTCTGTATAAGATGTAGACTTCATTGGTTTAGGGTATGTTCTCTCTTTCCTCTGCATGGTGTGATGGCAAAACAGAACGAAACAACACGAAAACATTGGTCTTGAGCTCTTCATTCATTACTTTCGTCTTCAGGACCTCGGGTGAGCCATTGAACCTCCCTCTCTGTCCCCATTTCCTCATGTATAAGATGCCAGGGTTTTCGAAAAGTTTCCTTCTTAGACGTGGAAACCTCTCTTAAAAGAAATCTTAGGGAGAAGCACAATGCCTATAACAGATAAAAGCAGACATTCTCTGGTTGAAGCAGGGGCGGTGAGACTCCCTCACTTAGATCCCTCTTACGCAAATTTCACCCATCCCCATCACCTTTCAACAATTTATGATTTCACATACAAGCATAGCTTTGGTCTGTGTGCGCGTTCACATTCGCCGTACTTCGTACATGGTAGGGTACACATGTAAGCGTGTCTTTATGGGGGTTTATATAGAAGAAACCCAAACTTCCCGCAAAACAGCTTGAAATCTACGTCTAGGAATGAGAGCAGACGTCGCTAGCCCTTTGAGTCATAAGCCTAACACAGAATGGCCCCCCCGGAATCTCTGCCCTCACCTCTCCCCAGGAGGCACCATAGGCGTCTCATTTATACTCCAGCGGCTTCCCTCCCTCGTCCGCTTGGCCCCGTTGTCTCTCCTGTGGGACACCAAAATCCCTGGCGGTGGCCCTTGTGTCCACAGCGCCACCAGACAACGTTGTCTCTTGCCGGTTGATGGTTCCACAAATCACTGGTCTGCTGAGCAGTGGGTGATACGGCTCTTCTATTGTAGACAGTGCCCCAGGAGGCAGGGCCATTTCTTGGTCTTGGCTCCCGGGTCACAGCGGCCCCAGTGCCACGAGCACTGACTGGAACAATGCCCCGCAGCCTGGTGGGAAGGATGCCCCCTTACCCACTCTCACGTTGCCACCGCCTCATAGGACTCGAACAGGTGGCGAGTGAGTACCAGCCCAGGAGACACATACGTCTATGTGACAGATCACGCTCTGCAGAGAAGCGCCCTTCCCCTAGAATGAAGAAGTCAAATTCTTTGTGCCTGGTTTCGTTCTCCCTTAATGTTCTCCCAGGAAACTCCTCAGCTCCTGTGCAAATAGACTTCAGGTCCCCGAACCCCAGCTGACCCATCCCAGGCTCATCCTGAGACCCTTGGCACAGACAGGTGGATAATTCCAGGCGTGGTTACGGGAGCATCTCCTTGTCAATATACCCACCAGCTGGAGGTCTCGGCTTTTCTCTCACAAGTTTTCGTTTCGGAATGCACGCAGAAACTCTTCACATATAATAGGTAGACATTACGTACCTAGGTTTTTAGCTGAAATCGAGCTGGGAACCTTGCAAACAATCACGCTATGCATCATAGGAAGAGGCTTTAGATGCCCAGCAGCAAAGTCTTACTTTGCTACGCAATGACACGATTTTGACGTTTGGCAACACAAATAACACCTGTGACTAAGAAACCTACTTAGGTCAGTACTTCCCAAAGAGTGATGTGGACACCCCCCCCCACCCCGTGCTATGAGATTCTTCAGAAATAAATGCCTGAACAAATTTGGGGGACTCCGTGTCCTAGACCTTACAAGGTCACAGCATGCTTTGACAGACTCGAGATTAGAGAAATAGTGAGTAAAGCAGCTTTTAATTTTTGACAGTGCGTTGTTTTTTTAGATACACTGGCAAGAAAACTCTCTAAAAAAAAAAAAAAAACTTGACGCTTATGAATAGTCCTCAGAAGTAACGTTTTATGGAGTGCATTTTGAGAAAGTTAGCTTAGAATGGGGGTCCGCAAACTACTTCTGTGAAAAATCAAATCGGAAAACATTTCGGCTCTGCGGCCATATGGTCTGTGTTCCAATAAAACTTTGGTTACGGACACCGAAGTTTAAATTTCAGATGATTTTCGTGTGTCGTAAAATATTCTTCTTTTGACTTTGGCAGCCACATGTAAAATTCCGACCAACATTTACAAATGGAAACAGAATCCTAGTTCTAGGGCTGGACAAACGGGAGCAGTGAGCTGAATTTGACCTGCAGGTCCCAGGTTGCCAGTCCCCCGCTCGGCAGCCGTATCACCTAGTGAAAGCACTGAATGTCTATGTAGATACCAGACCCAGAGTCCCCAGAGCAGAACCTGTCTGTTTATCCCCCATTTGATCACCATGCTCAGTTTGCTGCCTAGGACTGTGTCGGGCTATAGGGTACATCTCATAAATATTTATTAAATGAAAGAATAGTCACCAATTCCATTTACCGGTCAAGAGCATGGCCAAAATTTACTTTGTATTGGCCCTGATCACTGGATATGTTGGTATAAATGGCAAATAGGAACCCATGACTCTGATGTGTCCCATGCCAACGAGAATGTCACACCTTTTTGAATAGCATTTGATGACAAGCCCAGATTGTCACAGCTGCCTGGTATACAGATCTGGACCATGAATGATCAGACCGGCCAGCTAGAGTAAAACTAAATGCGTTATAAAAAGTTGCCCTGTTTTTGCAAGACAAGAATTTAGATCCAGTGACAACGTCTGGATCAGAACATGTATCTGTTTCTAGATGCTTCTTTTATTCACAGCTGCCTTTTTGCTTGCTTCCTGGAAAGGCTGCCTCAGGGTCCCTCACAGCATCCGTTTGTCGCCATCGGTCCTACCAAAATTCACCGCAATGAGCCTGCCTTCTGGGCTTACTCCGCAACCTTAGCCTCTTTCTGGGACCGTCTGGAAGTTTCCGTTGATAATCCGGAGTCGTTCGTCGGATGACGACTTCCTGCCTGGCTGTGGCCCCGTCTCCTCACCGACACCCTCCCTAATGAACTCCAGGTCTGTTCAGCGTCCCTTCCTCTGAGCATACTGACTGATCAGTTCATCAATTCGTTCATTCAACGGGGGCTTACCGAGCAGCCGGTATGTGCCCCATAAGATGTCGCAGCCTAGAGATAGGAAAATGGAAAACAAAACCCGAAACTCCCTGCAAAGAGTCCCCAGCTCAACAGAAGAGCCAGAGACACAGTTAGTGAGAAGGACTTACATTGCACTGAGGACCTCTCTGCTAGCTTTTAATCACACACAGCCTTCTGTACCTTTTTCAGGGGCTGAGTCTCTTGCTCTCCAACCGGTTATAGTTTCTCAAGGGCAGACACGATGGCCTTTGTCAAAGTTCTGGAGGCCAGAAGTCCAAAATCAAGGGGTGGGCAGGGCCGCTTCCCACCTAAGGCTCTGGGGAAGAATCCTTCCTTGCCTCTTCTGGTGCCTTGTGTTGCCAGCAACACTTGGCAATCCTTGGCTCGTAGATACATCACTATAACCTCTGCCTTCATCTTCAACGGGCCTTTTCCCCTCGTGTCTGCACTTCTGCGTTCAAACGTCCCTCTTCTTGGAAGGACACCCGTCACATTAGATTCAGGTCCCCATCCTCCCAGTAGGACCTCATCTTAACTTGATTACATCTGTAAAGGCCCTATTTCCAAATAGGGTCACATTTATAGGTGGTTAGGAATTACCTGGGGACACTGTTCGACCCTGCACAGAAGGATAGAGAAATTACCAGAAGGCTTCTCCCATGTCATGTGGCCACGCTAGCTGCCAAGGAAGCCCCCAGAATCAAACAGAGGTACGTGAGGGAGAAGAAAGTTGGAATGCAGGCAGGACAGGTGGATCGGAGGTGACTTATTATGTAGTTAGCTTCTCTGTTTCAAGTGCAAGGACCTACCGTCTACTGAGATCATACGGTAGCCTCGGCACTTACTAGGGCCTTTATGTACATCATCTTATTTAATCAATATTGTGCGTCCTTCCTGCGTGTCTCTTTACTGGATTGTCAGCTCCGTAAAGGCAAGACTATCTTCCATTTCTTTTCTACGCCATACAAGTTGGACCCCAGTACACATTATATTGGACACCTTACTGCCCCCTTTCCCTGATTTCCTGAGAGTCCACACTTTCCCAAGGGCCTCCTGAGGTCCTGCCATGGAAACTGGCCCGTCTCTCATGTTGTTTTCTTTCTCCTCCTCCCTCAGGCTTGTTTTGTTACTGTTGTTGTAAAGGCAATGAGCAGCAGTTCCACTGCACAAGTAATTCAGTGGGCTGCCCCCGGGTGACCCAGGAAAGGGTAACTTCCCCTCTAGATACTCCTACCTTGGAGGGACTGTGAATGAGGAAGACTACAGAATAAAGAATTGGTATTTAAATTTTTTTTTAAGGTTTATTTATTTTTGAGACAGAGAGAGACACAGCATGAACGGGGGAGGGGCAGAGAGAGAGGGAGACACAGAACCGGAAGCAGGCTCCAGGCTCCGAGCCATCAGCCCAGAGCCCGACGCGGGGCTCGAACTCGCCGACTGCGAGATTGCCCCAAGAATTGGTATTTAAAGAAGCTAAATTCAAATTCTGAAGTGGAATCTAGGGTTATGTGCTCTGCTCTCTAGAACCACAGCTGGCAGGCACACCTTTCTGTTCCCAGTTTTTAGAACCAGGCTAGCTTGTCTGAAACTCCATATACATTTCCGAAGGGAAAAGAAAGGCAATATTGGCGCCAAGATCCAATATCTAAACGTCACACCTAGGAAGATAAAAACATAGGTAGATATCAGGACAGAGGGACAGATAGATGGGAAGACAGACAGGGTATCTGGAGGGACCCTACGGAGTTCTGGGCATCTGCAATGTCCACTCCTTGTGCTTTGTACCACGGATTCCACTGCCCTGGGCACAGCTGATTGGGAAAAAAAAAATGCGCACTTGGCCCAAAGGCAACCTGGGGAGACTTTTCAAAATACCAATGTCCGATTCAACACCAGCTGGAGATTCTCATTTATCGTGTCCGACCGGATTCCCCAGGAATTGTGCTTTGAAGAAGCTACACAGTTGCTCCTGGTAAGCTGGGTGCCCGTGTTGCAGAAACGCTGCCCTAGCGGGGTTTCCTCTACCGGGGTCAACCAATCCAACCCTTTCTGGAGGACTTTGACCTCAGGACTCACAAGAGGTGGGGATGCTGGAGAGTCTGGAACCGTGGAAATGGTGAGCCTTGGTGACCGTTTTGGGGAAATGGCAGAGCGCTGGTGCCGAAAGGAAGGCGTGTCCACTGAGTGGACGGTGACCAGGATAGAAGCTGTGTCACTGGAGGGGCTGTGAGGCTATAAAGCTCTGACTGGACCCTAAAGAGCGACAGCCATGCTCATTTCTCAGGAGGGCCGGCATGTGGCGTCCAGAGCCCCCTGACCTCTTCCTTGCTCGCATAGCCCACATCAACGCTCGCTCGCTCGCTCGCTCACCAAGGTGACCCTGGGGTGCGAACCTGTGTGGTTTGCGAACTGAAAGAACCCAAAATAGCAAAACGTAGGGAGAGACTCATTCAGTACTCCTCAAGCATTTATTTCATAATGAGAATATAAAGAATCTGTATTTTTTTTTTTTCACTAAAGAAATGGTGAATAAGACCGACGGGGTCCCTATTTTTACGAAGTTTATATCCCAGTCAGTGAATCAAACCACTACAAAGAAATCCACAAGATGATTTCAGGTGCTGGTAAATACTATGTTTGAGACTGATTGGGGTGGGCCATACTTTGGGTAGGCTGCTCAGAGAAGACGTCTGGGGAGGCGGCCTCAGGGCTCCCTACCTATCCATCTATACCTCTATGATGAGAACTGTGCTTTTTAATGCTAAGGGGTCCGTAAGAGATCTTCTTTTGAACTGTTTCACTTTACACGTTGGGGAACAGGCGAGAGAGGGAAAGAGACTCGTTTGCGGTCCGTCATGCAGCAAGTCAGTATGTGGATACAAGATTCCCATCTCCTCCCTCAGTGGAGGTCTCTCTAGGGGTCATAATTTCTCTTGTCCTGGATTACATCTGCTGCTTTAAGAAGGAACGGCTGGAGGGGAGGGGAGGCGGCAGAGAGCACAGGCTACCTCTCTTTCAACTCCTGACAGCCTCTGAGGCTTTTCACCACTTTGGGCCAGTTTCTTCCTCACCTGAAGGGGTTGCAGGTCTGCAGCGAAGGGCGGAGGGCCAGGCAAGGTTTGCTAATTAGAAGGGACTCCTTGACCCGGAAGCAGCCCATGACCAGGTTACCTCCCCACCTCCACCCCTCCCCGGCTGACAGCTGTCTGAATAGCTATCTTCCCCACAGATTGCCAGGAGAGGAGCAGAGAAGCAGAGGGAGGGAGCACAGAGGAAGGAAAAGAAGATTCTTCTCCAATCAGACCTGCACCCAAACGAAAATGATCGTCGTCTAAAGGCACGTTTCCTTTGAGTCACCTTGCCGTGCTCGTGGCCTTTGCTTCTGTTATTCCTTCCCCCTTCTGTTCTAGTCCCCCTTGGGCTTCTCACCCCTGCCACTACGCCTCCTCTCCTTTCCTCTCTCTCTCCCTCTCTCCATGTTACCATTATTGTCAGTAGAACGAGCCGCATGCCAAATCAGGTCACTCACAAATATAGCACAAACGTCTGTCACTACAGATTTACCACTATGACGCAAGCATGGCCCTTCTGTCTGTGAAAAGTGTGCCCATGAGTTATGTGGGATCACGGTCCCTGTAGACTTCACACCCTCTACCTTAGCTTCACAGAGGTTCGCATTCTTCCAATAAACATCCGTTTGAGCATCACTGTGGTGGCTCCCTTCGTGTTTCTACAGCCAAGACAAAGTCAGCCTTTCCCTGTGCCCCCTCTCCCCCTCCCTCCAGCGCCTACGCAAAGCCCTTTTCTGGAGTTTAGGGCTCAGCTGTACATGTTTGTTCTGGCTGGGACCCGCTGGAGGATACTTGCCGAAAGTGAGATAACCCACAAACATTGCATTGAAGAAAACGAGGCTGAACTGGGGCCAGTTTTCACAAAAAAAGAGCTGAACTAGAAACACAACCGCTAAAACGCAACCTGCGATGTTGCACCGAATGAAAAACACAGGGAAAAAGAAAAAGGGACACACTGAGCATCAAACCCCACTTAACGTTATTCAGAACTCTCTTTCGGATGTTTAAGTTCATCGTGTGCTCTTAGATTGTTAACATCAGAGCGCTTCTCCATTCAATCGGCTATCGCGACACGTGCCACCTGAGTAAAAGAAAAAATATGAGAGGAGGGAAAAATTAAAAGGGATGATAAAAAAAAGGATAAAATACGTTTTTAAATACCTATGTATCTTTTTAAAAAAATTTTTTTTATTTTAGAGAGAGAGAGCAGGAGCGGGGGAGATGGGCAGAGGGAGAGAGAGAGTGTGTGTGGGAAAGAGAGAGAGAGAGAGAGAATCCTAAGCAGAGAGAATCCTAAGTCTTGGAGGGCTCAATCCCATGACCTTGAGATCATGACCTGAACTGAAATCAAGAGTTGAATGCCCAACCCAGGTACCCCAATACCAATTTATCTTTAAAGTGGTCTTGTTTCCAAGTGGTTTGCTCTATGTGAAAAAGATTATAATTCCACACGGAACCCAAAATTCCAAATATGTACATTTTTCACCATTTCCCTAGAACAGTCCAGACAAATTCTAGGGGACCTAATATGAAAAACAGAAATAAAAATACAATCTACTACCCATATAACTTGTTTCTATTTTGATTACTAGGTTGGGTCTATTTTCATAGTTGAGAATGAAAAAAATAATTTTTGTTTTCTTACACAAAGGCAGCAGAAACCACAAATGTTAAAGTAAGCCAATCAGACCTGTTCTCACCACCCCCAATAACTCTATTACCCAATTGACCCCAGTTGTAAACGCCTTTGCCAGTTAATTATTACACTATCATTATTGTTATCACCATTGTTATTATTTTGTTCTTTTCTTTGATCATTAGTCCGCTGGTTCAACCATCATACAAGGTTGTAATAGAAATTCATTACCGTGTGATGGCTGTTGGGCTGCCTATGGGAGATGACTTGATAGTCTTGCAAACACTGAATCAGGCAGTAAATTAACACTCATTTTCATGCACGTTTGCTTGCCTGTTGATGACCTGGAAACACACGCTTACGCTCCGTGTGTTTCCTTGCTGCTCCCGATTTGTTTCTTCTCTGGTACGAAGGGAACAATAAGGCCTTCCTCCAGGGCAATGGATGCAGACTGTGCTCGCAGAGGGCCAGAAGAGCCTCATGCAGAGAGGGAAGCAGCTACCTGGATTCACACCTGGGCATTGCCAACCGTCTTGGCGGTCGGACAGCCTGGGGACTGGGAAGGCGTGGGCCAGGAGGAGAGTGGGATCCAACAATGGCTCACGGAACAGTCCCTTGGGAGAGGGCATTCTCAGTAGCGTGCCCCTGGAGGCCGTAGGGGTTAGAGGCTCCGTCCCTGCCTCACCCTCCCGACACCAGAGGAGATGGTCGTAAATAGACGCTTGTCTTCACTTCAGCAAACCTCTCCTGGCTTGCTACAGTCTTGATTTTTGTTCCCCTTTCGTTGGCAAGACGACCAGCTAAAAGAGTCTTTTACTCCCTAAACATCAAGCATTTCTTGGTCTTTAGAAGTGAGATTAGCAACAACTCTTTTCCATCACGAGTGGGTTTTCGGCAGGTTATCAGCACCTTCTTCGACAGCCCCGTCCAACGGAACTTTCTGCGGTGATGGAAATGTTCCATACCTGCGCTGTCCTATAGAGCAGCCCCTCGCCCCGTGCGGCTATTGGGCACCCCAAGTGGGCTCGTTTAACTGAGGAGCTAAATTTTAATTTTCTATGATTGTAATTAATTTTAAATTAACTATAAATTCAATTTTAGTTTCCCATAATAAAAGGTTTTTTTTTTTTTAATTACCCTGAGCACTCAGAAAAGTGTATTCTACGTGTATTCTAAAAGTACGTTAACTACTCCTTCTCTCCTTTTAGCTGAATCTCGGGTGGCTGGTGGCCATGTATGGGGCCAGCGCAGATCTGGAACACAGCTCTGAGTTAGCTGCTGACCTTTCTGGCTACTTCTGTGTCAGCTTTTTTAGCAATGCACACGTTCAATTGCTTCCGTCTAGTTGTAAAAGACCTTGGTGCCTGAATCTTCTTAGTATAAACCAGGACTCAGGCCAACGTTATCACACCCAAGTATAGGATTACTGTCTATTATCTGATGACACACAAGCGTTGACTTTCCACCCCTGCATTGACCTTTTTGGTTCCTGTAACACTTTATCTACTCTGGCAGCGGGCCAAAACCTCACCAAGACATACTGAATCGGAATCTCTGAAAGGCCAGCCTTGCTTAGGAACTTAACAGTTTTTACAAGCACCTCGGGTGATTGTTTTGCAAACAGTGCGAGATTGACTCCTATCACGTCTGCGCGGCGTTTCAGACTGGACGTGTCACCACCAATTTGGCTGAATGTGGTAAAGATCCAACTCCTTCGGGCTACTTCAGGCCTTCCCAGTCAACATCATCATCATCCGTTAAGGTTCCCTTTGTATCAATCCACAAACGAACCCTGGGAGATGGAAATTACAATTCCCATTTTACAGAGGGTTAAGTTTAAGGAAACTTATCCAGCACCACTCAGGAGCACAGCCCTGATCTGAGAATAACCCCTCTGGTGTAAAACCACCACGGAACATGGGCTGGTATTCCATAAATACATGACCACAATCAGGTTGACCGTGGTCCAAGGACTCACACCACAGTGGACGTACTTATAAGAGTGTCCCTTCATTAAAGGTTTCGCCTGATCCCTGTCAAAAGCAATGAGGTTCACGTGACATATTGACAGTGGCTGTAGCTTTATATGAATTGTTCCTTATGTATTCATTAGTTGGTGTTTTTTCCACACTTACCGAATAAGTCTTTCCTTTTTTCAAGTATTTTCTGAGCCAAATGCTATGCTTAGCATTTGCAATACAGCGTCGAATAATCAAAACACCTTTCGGATAGAAGACAGATAATGTCTTTTATATTCATTTTATCAAATTCATTAAGCACCGGGGTATTTCAGGGGCTGTGCCAGAAGCTAAAGCAGTAGGCAAACCAGAGATGATTTTTGCCTTATTAAGTAGTAGGTGGGCACACCTATGCTTAAGTTGAATGGTTAATAGATAGTATGTGGTTTTACGCCACATGGCACAGATTAAATCACTATTATTTGAATATGTTTCTTGTCTCTCTATGACATTTTAGTCATGTTGCTTTTCTGCCTGAAACTCTTCAATCTTCAAGCTCAAAATCTTTACCCTTAGAAATAAGGCCCTTCATTGAAGAGGGCACCTTTTGGGATGAGCACTGGGTGTTGTATGGAAACTAATTTGACGATAAATTTCATATACTAAAAAAATAAATAAATAAAAGTAAATTAAAAAAAAAAAAAGAAAGAAGGCCCTTCATACTGTTTTCTGTGCCTGATTTTCCAATGTATTTTTCCCACACGCCTTCAGAACATACCTATATAAGAACAAATTTAAATGTCTTAAGTTTCCTTGCAAAGACCCTGCATGTCTGCTTTTGCGCTAATTTTCCATTTATCTGACGTCTCCCCCCAACTCACACACTCCCGTCTTACTCTGCAAAGCTCAGTCTCAGACTTTAGCTTCCGTGAGAAGACCTCTCACCTTTCCTGTACAACCACTCCTATGCCTTGGAGAATTTGCTACTTTTCCTAGGGTAATTCGATGCGGGTGGCAGGACTAATCTTATTCTACCTACTGAGAAGCGTAGGACATAGCTCTGTACTCAATAGAACACGACACGACTTTCTGACGCGAAGTGTCACTTGGCCAGGCTAGCAAAAATTTTACCTTCAGTCACCTTTGGGATCTACTGTTCTCACCCCTGGACCATGCCACGGGACTGCACCTGCACAGTGCTGGGGTGGGGGTGGGGATGGGAGTCAGTCAAGGTCTGTGTCCATACTGCCTTGGGGTATTGTCCCATTCTGTTGCCTTTTTGCCACGCTGAGTTATGTCTTTGCAAACCTATCTTTGGTCTCACCTGCTGCCTAAATGAGTCATGTGCCCATTTCTCTTTGCAGTATTTTCATGGTCACAGCAGGATGATTCGGAGTTGGCTCTGGCATCCTGCTGCTCTGAGACTCATGGGCCTTAATCGTTTCCCTTCTCCTCATTCCCCGCAACCACTGAGTAAGCTCTGCCTTCCCTGAATCCTGAGTAGCACCTAATGTATCGGAGACACTCAGTAACTGTTTATTGAATGAATGAGTAAAGAAATGAATCAAAAGGTCAGTGACAGCTCTCCCTTGCTGAAAATCTTCATGGTTTTACCATGAAGTGATGGGTTACCATCACTTATATGATAAAGTTACAACTTTTTAGCATGGCAGTTGAGGACTTCCATTGCCTGCTCTTGGTCCTGTTTTATGGTCCCATCTCATTTTTTCATCCATCTATTTATGTTTAGTTTGACTACTCCACTAAGCTGGGAGCCCCTTCAAGGCAGAGATCAGATCATAGTCCAATCCAAATGCAGATGTGGTAAAATGTGCTTAATAAGTGCTGCATTAATGCATTGTTTAAGCAAAACTCAGAGTATCCATTTACTATTCTGTTAAAATTCTAGTGCCCAGAGCAGGAAATCTGGAATGTGTTGGCTCTAATAGAGTGGTGTCTGTCCAAGGCACAGGTCTTTCTAACTCTTTCAAATGGTACCTATACGGTTATTATTTTTGCCTGATGGGTAGCAAGGGCACAAAAGTGTCTGTGAACATAGGAGAAAGGAAATCACAATTTGAAACTGAGGGTGACTATACATGAAATGAACAGCTTCAGGGCAAGAGTAATTATTGTTCCTTGTTTTCCCCAAATCAGCATCTAACAAATATAATCTGCAATACAACAGGAATATTATGTTTTTTGAAATCAAGTAGTGTGAGTCTGCCAACTTTATTCTTTTTGTTTTTTCAAAATTATTTTAGTTATTCTAGTTGCTTTGCCTTTCCACATAAATTTTATAATATTTTGGTACCTATGAACAATATAAAACAAAACCTGCTTGAGATTGTATGAACTCCATAGACTAAGTGGTGGAAGATTGATTTGACTCTATTGAGTTTTCTGATCCAGGAACATAGTATGCCTCTCTGTTTATTTAAATCTTCTTCAATTTCTTTCACTAGAATTTTGTACTTTTCAACATGCAGATTCTGCATGTGTTTTGTTAGACATCACCTAAATATTTTATTTTGGGGAGTTTCTATAAATAGTATTGCTTTAATTTCAGATTCCAATTGTTGATTGCTAGTCTATAGAAATACAATTGATGTGTGTGCATATTGTATTCTGCATGCTTTAAAGTATACTTATTAATTTTATGAGGATTTTGGTAGAGTCCACAGATTTTTCTATGTAGATGGTTATGTTGTGTTCAAATAGAGGCACTTTTTCTAATCTGTATACCTTTTATTTCTTTTTCTTGCCTTATTACACTGGCTAAGACTTCTAGTATAATGCTGAACAGGAGTGATAAAAGCATATATACTTATTTTGTTTCCAATCTTAGATAAAATTCCTTTATTGAGTTAAGAAAGTGCCCTTCTTTTCCTGCTTTGGAGAGATTTTTGATCAGGAGTGGGATTTTGAATTTTGTCAAATGATTTTTCTCCATCAATTGAAATGATAAAATGGTTCTTTTCTTGGTCTAATAATATGGTGCATTACTTTGGCTCTCTAATATTGAATCAATCTGGGATTACTAGGATAAATTCCACTTTATTATGATGTACTGTCTTTTTATATATTGTTGGTTTGATTTACTAGTATTTTTTAAATAAATTTTTATGCATGTTTTTGGGAGATATTCTTCTGTGGTTTTCTTTTCTTTTAATGATCTTTGTTTGCTTTTTATATTTTGTTATTGCTGACCTAAAAGAATGACTTGGGAAGTAGGCTTTTCTTAATTTTCAGGAAAAGGTCATGTAGAATTTGCATAAGTTCACCTTTAAATGTTTAATGAAATTAATGAGTAAAACCATCTCAGTCTGAAGATTTCTTTCGCTGGGAAAGTTTCAACTAAATTCAGTTCCTTTAATAAGTATGAAACTTTTCAAGTTATCTTTTTCTTCTTGGGTGAGTTTTTGTAGTTTGTATCTTTCAAAGAATTGGTCCATTTTATCTAAGTTGTTGAATTTATGTTTGTAGAATTCTTTGTAATGTTCCTTTTTTATCTTTTTAATATCTGTGGGGTCTGTAATTATGAGCTTTTTTTTCTTCCTGATAGTAGTGATTTGTGTCCTTTCTCCTTTTTTCCCTTTGTCAGACCGATTAGAGGTTTACCAATTTTATTGATGTATTCAAAGAACCAATTTTTTATATTAATTTTCTTTATTATTTTTCTTTTACAAATTACATTAATTTCTGTTCTTACCTTTATTATATCCTTCTCTCTGCTTTCTTTGTATTTCTTTTTCTTTTTTCTCCCTAGTTTCTTAAAGTGGAAGCTTAGTTTTTGAGTTGTCATCTTTATTCTTTTCTAATAGAAGCATTTAATGTTATGAATGTCCCTCCAAGCACTACTTTATCTTCATCAAACAAATTTTAAAATGTTGTCTTTTCATTTTTGTTCAATTCCAAATACTTTTAAATTTTCTTTGAGATTGCAGCCCATAGAGGTAAATTGTGTTGTCTAATAATAAAGCTGAGTGATCATTAGGTAGGTTAACTGAGTAATGTTAACATTGTTTTCCCTCTCACTCTAACAGATGTGAGGAATTATAAGAAAGATTTTATGAAATAAAGTATGACATAAACTGTTGACCTTGAACAGCTTAAATGTAATTTAATCTTTAGCAATTTAATACAACAGTTGCCCTGCAACTTACTTCTGGGAAGGTCCTAGAACCAAACTATTGAAATTTCAGAATCAGAAAACTTACTTTTGCCTGTAGCAACCCATCTTCCAGAAATATGCTACAAAGTTGTTCCTCAGGTCCTAACATGTATAAAGATCCCTTTGATTGCTTATTAAACACAGATGTCTCAGCCCCCACCTCAAAAGATTCTAATTCCATAGATCTGGGATAAGCACAAAGATTTGCATTTCCAGAAAGTTCCCAGGTGATACTTCTGCCGCTGGTCTGAGAACAACTTTGTTTTTTTTTTTTTTTTTTTTTTTATATGAAATTTATTGACAAATTGGTTTCCATACAACACCCAGTGCTCATCCCAAAAGGTGCCCTCCTCAATACCCATCACCCACCCTCTCCTCCCTCCCACCCCCCATCAACCCTCAGTTTTAGTCTGAGAACAACTTTGAACTGTGCTGTTTCACAGCATTAGAAAATATTGTCCAACAAGTTCTCTTTGGCATGTCTTCATACTTTGTGTAATTTTCTATCCTTTTCCTCTTAGACTTCCTTGAAATATTCTTGTCTTCTTGCTTTTTTTTCTTCTTGACATCTAAATATGGATATTTTCCAAGATTATAACTTCTTATCTCTTCATCTTCCTTTCCATTATAACTTCAACAACTATGTATTGAGAATCCACTAATTGTTAAGTTTGGCTCTAGGTACCATGTAAGGCAAAACCAGTAGGATCCGTGCCCTTTGCCCCAATATTATCTGTGAAAGTTTTCTAAGAACTTTCTCACAAACATGACCATCTCTTCCTTTGCTTTCCCATAGCTCTTGACTTGTTTCACCCATGTGGCTTTTATTTCATACTATCTTGGTTGGGAATTCCCTGAAACAATATCTCAAATCTTAATTGAAAACAGGATCTGTACTGGGCAAAATTATCTCAACCTCTAATTTTTATTTTGTCACCCATATTTACTATAGCAGCCTTGGAACTGATCAGAAAATTGTGCAATATTTTCAACACAACACCACCTTATCCCCATGTAAAATGTATGTTGGAGTTATAGAAAATTTCGATTAATATTTGGAGATGTTGCAAGATGACAGGAAAATGAAAAAAAATTCCACTTTTAAGCATATTGGCAGAAGACAAGTATTTATGGTATTTACTTTTATATACTTCAGTCAATCAACATATAGTGACAATCCACAATATGCAAAACACCATTCTATTACATTTGCATGCATTTTTCCCTCTAACCTGTATCGTGCTGCCCCCAAAATTTTGTGGGAGAAATCTAGATGGGCCGTGCTGTCTCCATTCTGCGTGTGGCAGCAATCAATGAAAACAGTGCTCATCTCTGTGGATGTCTGTGTGCTTAAAGTGGGGAGAAGTAGGAGCAGGAGAGAATTTTTCACATAAAGTCTGAGTAAAACATTAGCAGAAATCTCTCCAAGCTATCTGCCCTGTCCTTCAGACTCCTTTCTCTGTGATACAAAGTGCTCACGTAGGAAGTCACAGGATTACAATGGAAATCCAAGCCCGACATGATTTACCAGGTGCTCACATGTTGACCTCTCCCGGGCAAATAATTACAGTGGGAGAGCATTTGGGTAAGAGAAAGAAAGAGGAGCCATGAGTAAGCCAGTGGATCTTTGGAACCAACAGATTTAACTTGGAATGAGTACCAGACATTTCCTGGGGAAGGAGGGAAGTGCAGTTTTGCCTGTCAACTACCCTTTATGACCATACCAAGTTTAGAATATCATAGATATTCTGCCAGGATTTTCCAGGGGAGGGAAAGAGAGCTCCCCATAACTTTTTGCATTTCAGTGAAGACACATCACACTCACATGCAACTTACACACATTCAGCTCCATGTTTGGGGAAAATGAACAAGCACCACAGCCGCATTTTTTACACAACATACCCCTAAATATACACTCACTACTTTATCTGGTGATTTAAAAAAAAATGGAAAGAGAGAGAGAAAGAAAGAAAGAAAGAAGAGAAAAAGAAAGGAAAAGAAAAGAAAAGGAAAAGAAAAGAAAAGAAAAGAAAAAAGAAAAGAAAAAAGAAACAGAGACATGTTCCAACAATAGAAAAAACTGACTGTATTGGCACCACTGAAAGATGGTGTAAAACATAAAGCATGCATACTGCTCTTTGTGGGTGATTTCCATGGTGGAAGAAAGCTGATATTTCAGTACCTTTGGGGCTTCCATAAGCAGCTGTGGAATTGGGCCAATGTCTCTGAGAGAGTACTCTTCTAAACCATTGGAAGTTGAGAGCAAGATACCACCTTCCTCTCCCTTTCTATCTTTTTGCACATTCTACACCCTCCTCCTTCTTTCCTCTTTTCTAATTCTCCTATCAGAGAACTCATTTCACAAGATAATGCAATGAGGGCGATGCTGTGACGGCTTCATCGAAGAGAGCAGCTGGCACTTGTACTTTTGGTGACAGCTCTCACCTCAGATAAGCCACGCGGACCTCTCCGGGCTCATGGGCCCCAGTACAATACAATAGCTACATCCAGCTAAGTCACCATGGCTTGGTACTGTCCTAAGCATGAGAGACCTTCATGATGAGAAACCCTCATGATGATGAGATCAAGTTTGCGAGAATGGCTAGGTGAGACACCCCATGGGGACCTTTCTATCTATGTCTAAAGTCGCTCTTTCTCTAGCCGAACTGTGATCACCTTTTAAGAGGTGGGAGGTTATATTAATTTTTGCTGTTGTGCAGAATTGGGGAGGAAAGGTATAATGAGAAACAAAACAGCCATATATATCTGAAAAAAAATGGACAGTAAGGGGCAAAGCACGAACCGACGGCACCGGGGCAAGTTGCTAATCCATCAGCAGGCAGTGTGATTGCTCCAGAGGAACAAGGTCATCAGGAAAACCTTTGCTTAGAAACTAAATTAAGAATAAGGTCCCCATTGTTTGTCTTACAGTGGCCAGAGTTCATGAGTGTCTCACTTTGTCCCCAGGGGCTCTGTTTCTCCACTCTAGGCCAGCCCTGGTTAAGAGGAAGCCATATATCTTCTAAGAATATTTCTGTCTTGTGCTTAACTCAGTAACATTAACGGAGGGAAATGAGGTTATGTGAACTTCCCATGGATATTTCGATGGGAGTGACTGAGTTGATACAAAGGATTCCCTGTGAAACACATCCAAGTAAATAGAGTCAAATCGATTCCAGTGATTCCCCTAGGTTTCACCAGCTCAGGAGAGAGGAAAGAGTATCTTCAGAGACAGTGACTCCATAACTACATGCAGATGGCCCAAACCCATGGTTGGAGATACCCCCAGATAAAATAAAACAATGCAAAATCTTCCACTGCAAATGGATTAGATGTGGACTATTTTAACGATGGAATCAAATCTGTGGCAAACAGCTTCCTCATTGTTCCACTTTTCATATAAAAGGCTCTTGTTACTTGGCAGCTAGTGGGCTAGGTTGAAAACCTACCTCGTCTTCAAAATCTTCTAGAGCAGAAACCTAGACTGAGGAAAACAAAGTCTTAGGCAAAAGAGTTTAGATTCATTCAGAATTTAGCAAATGTGGAAATTATTACGTAAGAAATTTTGTAATTTAATCCTGGAAACAAACTTCCCATCACCACCCCCCCCCACTTCCTCCCACACACACACTCTTAGATTTCTGCTTTTCAGGAGGTATTCGTTATAGCCCCACAAAAAGAAATATTTAGCCTTAATATGAGGAAAAGAAAGTCATTTCCCCAAGCACGGGAAGAGAATAGGATGCATGTTTCCATTTTTGGTTGCAGGGAAGAATCAGTTTTGGTCTCCCCTCTGAAAAATAAGTAAAACTTGAGTCTCTGAGGAGCAAGATGGAGGCAGGATGGGGCTGAATTGGACGGAGGGAGAACGAATGTCTTTGAAATTGATCTGTACATTCTGTTTGCTTTTGGAACCGCCTGAGACACAGATTCCTTGACTACCTCTCTTCAGTCCTCATTTCATCCGTTATGATATTTTTTGTATTCATCCTCTTTCCTCTGATTTTTAATTCATCTCCCAGAGTGGTGAGCCAATGCCTTCAAAAGAGTAGGTATTCAATAAATATCCCATGGATGAATGGATCTTTCTTATTCACTTCCAGGCTGTAAATGCTTGTTTGGCTCTATCTCTGAACAGATACTAGTGTGCATGAAGTTCAGAAACAACATTATGGCAGTTATCACAGGAATTACTTCTACTTCCTTGACAGTCTGAGCATTGTATGCTATAGTGGGTTGCTGAAACCCGAATTTATTTACTTCAAAATAGAAATTGGGATAAAATATGGATGGGAAAAAGGGAAGGTTTTGGTTTCTGGATCCACTTAAATATCACAGAAATGCTTTAGGCGTCTTCCATTGCTTTCCCTCTTTCTTTCTGTGGATAACTCAGACCTAAAAGGAGGGAAAACTCTCTCAAAAAGACAGAAACTTTAGACAGACACACATGACCATGAAACGACACTCTTGAGAGGGTCTGTCCCCTTCTTTCAGAAAACCATCAGCTTTTGTCTTTATCAATTACTGCTATCACAAGATCCCTTGTTACTAAAATAAATTATGAATAAAGAATTGGTTATAGAGGTACCATGGCTTCTCTAGATCTGGTAAAATGAAAAGGAATTGCCCTCCATGAGAGAAAGGTTCTCAGTAACAAAAGTAAAAGAAGAAAGAAAAAATTTGCCTTGCTGTTAGTCTCCTTATACTTCTTACTTCCACACCTTGAAAGCAATCTATTGAAAATTTTCATAGAAAGAAAGTTCTGCTCAGCCTTTGGGAGAACACAGTACCTAAGTCTATATTCTGCAATGACCTGGGTTGACAATATAAGCAAATATATTGTCAAACAACGTACTTGAACAGAATTGTTCAAGGATAGAATAGAAACAAAATCCCAGGTATTGAAAGATAAGGCTAGAACATCACACAATAGTCATCTGGATCTCTATTCCTGAGTACCAGCAAGGGGAGGGTATTGTGAGCCTGGAAGAAACCAAAGACTTATTTGACCAAAATGTCGTTTCCTACTTGATCAAAATGAGACAGTAGCAAGTGTTCAATTATACACTAAATAGACTCCAGAACATTTCAGAGAAAATCAAGTAGGGTGATGCTGAGGCACCATCATATGAGCTTTGCAGAGTCAGATCCCTGGGATAAGTGTCAGGGCTTGTGCAATATTTACATAACCTGCATCTGTCCAAAATAAGCTCTGGGGAATTGTTCACAAAAATGTTCTCAGCTTTTCCCAATTCTCTTTTGTCTCCTAGAATCACTTCATCCCTTTCAACACATGACAGCCCTCCAAAAAAGCATATCATGGCCCTCTTAAGCCTTCCCCTTTATTTTGAACAAAATATTCGTTGTGATTATTGAGTCTTCTCTTCTTCCACATGACACGGTGCTAAGCATTCAGCGTTCGGGACAAACCATTTTGTAAAGCACTTCAAGAGTGTATTTAGATGACGGGTCATGTGGGTGTTTTTGAACCACTGGTGAGGGATGAGTAGGGTCTGGTCATCCAAAGACTGTAAGGTTTGTGCCCCTGGCCTTTGCTGTGTGATACAGCTGTGCAGTCAGAATGCAGAATGAATCTTTGGGGAACAGTGGGCCCAGCTGTGCTCATGAAATTCATCTAAGAAAATCCTTGTAGTCCAAAAGGGGAGGAAGAAGCTTGAAAGACCCAGCCAAGATCGTAACTCTCAATGTTGATTGTAACAAGAGGTGCATTAACAGGAGGCAGATGCCTTCCACTCTACTCTTAGTCTTTTGGATCCAGTTTTGGTATAGTTCTGGGGTCAGCAAGCTAGGGCACCCAAGCCAAATATGGACCATCGTCGGTCTTTATACAGCCTGTGAGTCAGGAATGATTTTTACATTTTTAAACTGTTGGGGAAAATGAAAAGAAGGGTAATACTTTGTGACACATGAAAATGATATCAAATTCGCATTTGAATGTCCAAAAGTAGAGTTTTATTGGAGCACAGTCATACCGTATTGACTAAGGCTGCTTTTGTGCTAAATAGTCGCAGTAGAGACTATATGGCACGCAAAACAAAAAAGCCAAAAACCAAAACTCCAAACAACAACGACACCCCTACTGTCAGGCTCTTTTCGGAAAAAGTTTGCAGATTCCTGATAAAGTTCATTCTTAAATTCAACCTCGGTCCTTAAATAGATGCCTGAGGTCTTGCTCAAGCGCATGGATTATTTTTAGGGGATTTTTATGTGATCTACTGGCGAAGGAGCCATTAATTTTCATAAACTGGAAATGGTCTACAGGACAAGCATTATAAAAGGCATTTGGCCAACCTATTAGAGAAATGCAAATTAAAGCCACGACAAGATACTGTTTCACACCTACCAACTTGTCAGAAAATTGTAAGCCTGATAATATGATGTGTTGTGAGCATACAGAGCAACATGCATGCACACTGCTGGAGGAAATGAAAACTGGCACAACCACTTTGGAGAGCAGCTCGGCCAATTCCTAGTAAAATGGAAGGTTATGTTTATACGATGACCTGCAATTCCGTCTTCACGTTTAGCCTCTATTTTGAAGAAATTCTAGCAGATACGCAAGAGGAAACCTATAGAAGGAGGTCTATGCCGCCTGGTTTATGTGGTAGTCATTAATGCTGTTGGCCAGATAGTATGGTTTTCCCCCTGCCTCCCAAGGCACATGGTAGGTTGTGTTTTTAGCTCCCCTGTGGCTAGGTGGAACCCTGTAGCTAGTTCTGGCCATGGAGTTTTGAGCAGAGGTGACCCAATCATGGCTGGAACATTTACAAGGCCAGTGTCAGGCTCTTCCGAGTTATGACAACCCGTAGGTCAAGGAAGAAACTACAATGAAAACCAGAAAATAATTCAGAGGAAATAATAATGCTACCTGAAAACACTTGTCATTATACTACAAATATGTATCATTAGAGTGCCAAATACTACCCATTGAAGCTGTGACCTTGCTTAGAAAGAAATTTATAGCTTCAAATGCATATTAGGAGAGAAGAAAAGCTGAAAAGTCAGTAAACTTTGAATCTTAGTTTTGATCCCACAGAAGCAGATCCCAAGCCAAAGATTCAAGGACACACAGTTTATCGGGAATAAACTAGTTTGCTATGACTGCCCTAACAAAATAGCATAGACTGAATGGGTTAAACAACAGAAATGTATTTCTTCACAGTTCTGGAAGCTGGAAGTTTGAGGTCAAAGTGCTGGTGGGACTGCGTCCTCTGAGGCCTCTCTGCTTGGCTTGTAGACGGCCACCTTCTCCCTGTGTCTTCAAGGGGTCTTTCTTGCATGCACACATGCACACACATGTCCTAAAATCTCCCCTTCTTACTAAGGCTCACCCCAGTGACTTCATTTTAACTTAACCACCTCTTTAAAAGCCCTATCCCCAAATACAGTCACATTCTGAGGTGGGCTAGGACTTCAGCATACAGACTGGGGAGGAGTGGGGCACAGTTGAGCCCATAACAGGGAAGTTCGGGGAAAACAAGTAGAAAAACAAATAGAAAGTAAGCAGAGGAAGGAAGGCAGCCAATAAAGGGCATGGTATTAAGGCACCATAACAACAGGTAACTAGAGCTTGATTGCCAAAGAAAATTCTAGAAAACTATGTAAAATATGTTTCAGAATTACGTTGGCCAAAAGCCAAGAAGCTGGGGTACTTATATTCGGTCTTTAGTTAAGGGTGTCCCCTGCGAGATGTTAGCTTCTGGGGACATCTGTTCCTCCAATGTCCACAGACTAAGTGGGTTCAGGCAGCTTGAGGGTAATGTCCCGATCAAGGATCCAGTGGTGGCCCTTGGAAGTCAGGTTAGCGTGCATGGCGATGGCAAGCGGTTCCGTGGCCCACGGCCAGCCTCGGCAGGGCCAGCTTAGCAGCCCTCTCCAGAAGTTGCAAAAAGTGCAGCAAACAAAGCCACAGGGAACACGATAATTAAAACAAATTTAAATGTACAAATAGATAAGATCCACAAAGCCATAGACTGGTTCATTAAAATACTACTAAAATTTAAAAATCACTGTCCAGACGTGTCAGTTAAAATAGAGAAGAGGCACAGAGAAGAGGCACACATCTTTTAAAAATATCAGGAGTTTATTTATTTTTATTTATTTTATTTTATTTTATTTTATTTTTTTCTTAATATGAAATTTATTGTCAAATTGGTTTCCATACAACACCTCACGGCGGTCAGAGTGGCTACAGTGAACAAATCAGGAGGCTATTGATGCTGGCGAGGATGCGGAGAAACGGGAACCCTCTTGCGCTGTTGGTGGGAATGCAAACTGGTGCAGCCGCTCTGGAAAACAGTGTGGAGGTTCCTCAAAAAATTACAAATAGATCTACCCTACGACCCAGCAATAGCACTGCTAGGAATTTACCCAAGGGATACAGGAGTGCTGATGCATAGGGGCACTTGTACCCCAATGTTTCTAGCAGCACTTTCAACAATAGCCAATTTCTGGAAAGAGCCTAAATGTCCATCACCTGATGAATGGAAAAAAATATCAGGAATTTAAAAATAGGGCATCATTACAGATCCTGCAGACATAAGATTACTGAGAGAAGAAATAGAAATAAAAGAGAACGATTCTACTCCTTCTCAAAAGAATTGAAAACACATATTCAAACAAATACACACACACACACACACACACACACATGCACGCGCGTGCAAACACACGTTCATAGCAGCACCATTCACAAAAGCCGAAGGTGGAAACAAACCAAATTTCCAACAAAAGACGAATGGACCAACAAGTGGTGGTATATCCATGCAATGGAATAGTCTTCAGCCATGAAGTACACAGACAAAGAAAAAAAAAATAAGAGAAAAACAGAAAAACAGACTCTTAAATACAAGAACAAACTGGTGGTTGCCAGAGGGGAGGTGGGTGGGGGATGGGTGAAATAGGTAAAGGGGATCAAGAGTACACTTACCTTGATGAACCCGGAGAAATGTGCAGAAGTGTTCCATCACTACATCACTACATTGTACGTCTGAAACTCATATACACTGTATGTGAATTACACTTGAATAAAATGGTTTTTTTTTAAGGGATGAAGTACTGATGAAGAACATGTGTGAACCTCGAAAACAACGCTGAACGAAAGATGCCAGACACAAAAGACTAGTTTGAGTCCATTTGTATGAAATACACAACATTGGTAAATCATGGAGACAGAAAGAAGGTTGGTGCTTGCAAGGGTCGGTGGGGTGGGCGGGGTTCGAGAGAATGGTGAATGACTGCTTAATGAGCACAGGGTTTCCTTGGGGGGTGAGAAAAATATTCTGGAACTAGATAAAAATGTAATCGCGCAGCCTTGTGAAGGTACAAAACGCCACTGAATTGTTCACTTTGAAACAGTGAAGTTGGCACTACGTGAATTTTACCTCAATAAAAAAAGAAAGAGAAAGAGAGAGGATGAGAAAGGAAGTCAAAATACCTGGCAGTATTTGAATACGGAGTACAGACATGCTCCAGATCTGCAATTGTCACTCCCTGACGGTTTTTAATATTTTGATGATCTCATTAAATATTCGCTCTTGTCCCAGAAGGGAGGGATTACTAACAATACTCATTTTCACAGAGGAAAAAGGAACCGATGGGAAACAGCCTGATCGTTTCTCTGTCTCTGTGTCACTTTGTGTTTTGCAGAGTTGATCCAGAGTTCCTCTCTGGAGAAGAAGGACCAAGAAGCAGAGATAAGGTTACTTTAAGGCTTGGAGTTGTCTCGGCTAAAGGAAATGAGCCAGGGAGGAATGAGGTGCTCTGACGTTCCAAATATAGCCTGTGCTTGGCCACTTAGGAAGATGGATTTGTTGCTAGCAACGAGTACTAGGACGTGTGTGATTTGGCATGTCTCGATCTGTGAAGTAGATGCCATGCAGGCAAAAAATTGATGATGTTATGGGGAGGGGCTGTGCAGGGTGCTAATTGCCATTAGAAGTGCCTGGAGGTGGGGTGGAGAGGAGTGAAGAAACTCTTCCCGTTTAATAGATTTTCAGGATGGGAAAGTCATCTTGCAACCCCCAAGCGTTTGGGAACAATTGTACACAACACAGAAGGCACGCGTCACACGAGGCTGGAGAATCTGGATGCCTCCCTGCACACCTTGCAGATTCCCGCACGTCAGCAGGAAAGATCAGTGGCCTCTTTACTCCTTCTGCTGCCTACTCCGAGCCCGGGAGACACAACAGAAAGCAGGATAACAAGTACCAATGGCTGTGGGACTTCAAATCACCACCTAGGATTACTTCCATGATCTCTGGAAAAGTAGGCAAAAAGTGTTAGGTGAGATAGGAGCGCAGTTAAGACTTACGCCCGAACTGCAACTCTGTGGGCACGTGGTGGAGTGAATTTGTTGGCACACTTCAGAATTTATGCTAGGAGCTGCATCCGTGAAATCTTTGTGGACCGCGTATGATGTTCCCTGCAATTATACCTGGAGAAGTAGATTAATGTTGAGTCTTTTTTTTTTTAATTTTTTCATGTTTACTTATTTTTGAGAGAGAGAGAGAGAGAGACAGAGCATGAGCTGGGGAAGGGCAGAGAGAGAGAGAGAGAGAGAGAATCCGAAGCAGGTTCCCGGCTCTGAGCTGTCAGCACAGAGCCCGAAGCGGGGCTTGAATTTACCGACCGTGAGATCATGACCTGAGCCGAAGTCAGACGCCTAACCGACTGAGCCACTCAGGCGCCCCAATGTTGAGTCTTTATTTTAATTTTACCAGGGAGAAAACGATATTGCAAATGTTAAGGTCGAAGTAGAAATTAGCATAGAATCATAGGTCCAAAAGCTGCCAAGACTTTGACTAAGTCCAGAACAAATAATCAAACACTTCAAAGGGGAGGGAGCAGAGAAAGAAAGACTAAAATAAAATGAAAACCACAAAGCCTTCGGCGCACACTTCATTTCTTAAAACTCTAAAAGTTTTGAATCTCTGCTGTCATCTGGTCATCAAGCGGATCCGCGCTTTCTCGTGACTTGAACTCCGAATTTAAGGCCTTTCTGTCCCTGTCCTGCCTTAATTCAGACCTGGGCTACTCTTTGCTTTTCTTTTTTCTTTCTCTGTATCTATATATTTTCAGTGGGGTAAAATACAGGTAACGTAAAATTTACCATTTTAACCATTGTTAGGTGTGCAATTCGATGACATTAAGTATATTAACAAGGTTGTTAATCGCCACTACTGAGTGGTTCTAGGGGAGCGGAACTTTAAGGGTGAAATTTCTGAATTGGTTCTGGGAATTGACTCTCTCACCTGATTAGAATTTAAAATACCTGAGATTCTAGGGGCACCTGGGTGGCTCAGTTGGTTAAGCGTTGGACTTCGACTTAGGTCATGATCTCATGGTTCGTGGGTTTGAGTCCCATTTCAGGCTCTGTGCTGACAGCTCAGAACCTGGAACCTGCTTCGGATTCTGTGTCTCCCCCTCTCTCTGCCCCTCCCCTGCTCACACTCTGTCTGTCTTTGCCCTGAAAGCTTCTATGTGTGCCCTCAAGGGGACTCTTATCTCCTGAGATTGCTGAAAATCAAACACGGAATCTCATCCTGTGACTGGCTGAACTATAGGGCCGTGTTGAACTCTACTGTTAAAGTAAGGGCATTTATTTACCAGTAATTTCAGGAATGGGATCCTGAAAGTCTAAATGGGAACATGTGGGAAGGCCCTGATGAAGATGAGGACATTGAGTCCCTAAATTCTGATGAGCCTTCTTTGCCAGTGGAAGAGGGCTGTCCATCTCCAGGGGAAGTGGCTTTTTCCAACCTCTCCATAGCCCTGCATCGCCTGAGGAAACTGTATTGGCCTTCCCAGAGGTAGTTGCCATACAAGACAATGGTGATTCTCCTCTGGATCTGCCCCTTCCACCGCTTTTTGCTTCTAGACCTAGAATGAGACTCAAGGTCCAGCAGGCCCCTAAAGGTGTTGTCCAAGGTGTGACTCATGAGGACGTGTGCTATACTCTAAAGAACGACTTCAGTTTTCTAATTTACAAGACAGAAATCTAGGGCACGTACAAGGTAATGGCTTTTAAAGGTTAGGGAAAATGGTGGAAAGAACGTAAAGCTGGATCAGGCCAAATGTATTGACGTGAGCTCACTAGGCAGAGATCCTGCCGTAATCTAACGTTGTAATGCAATGTTGCAGCTCAGAGAGTTAGAAAGGGCTCTAATCATATGCTTGGTTGGTTGTTTGAAACATGGACCCGAAGGTGGCCCACGGTGAGTAAGTTATAAATGCCAGACCTGCCTTGGTTGGATGTAGAGGAAGGGGAGTTGGGGTGTTAGAGTGGATTTGTCATTTAGGACCTACCTACCCACTCTCGAAGGGTACGAAAGACATACCTTTCACTGTGACTGCGAGAAATAAATGCACAAGGAGCGTTTCAGAATCCTTGAAAAGCTCTGTGATCCCTCTTCTCTGTAGGTCAGAACTTACCATAAAAATTATAGTCACTGAATTAAAAAAAAGTAAATGTAATGGAAGTAATTGGATACCGGGGTGGCAGGAACCAAGTGGTGGCACTCAACTGCCAAAAGCAAGGTGGAAATGATTACCATAATGAACAACAAAATCAAAACAGCAATATGAATAGGATGGTCTGACTTAGGCAGACCTACGGCATTAGCTAGTTGATCATGGTGTTTCTAGATGTGAGTTAGATAAGAACCCTACTAAATTATTACTTGATCTAGGCGGAATAATAAGAATTATATCTCATCTTTGTTCCTGGTTCCTGGCACAGAGTTTCTAAAACCCTAGAAACCTGGTAGGTCTTTCCTTCTTCAAAAGGAACCCCTTCGGAGCACACCTGAATTTATGTTAATAGGGTAATAAAGGGTGAGCCCTTAGGCAGTCTCAGGATGGGGCTGATCACTAGAAGGGCCAAGTGATTAGAGGGATGGAACTTTCAGCCCCAGTCGCTGACCCACAGGAAAGGGAGTGAGGTGGGCCAGAGATTAAACTCCATAAAACTTTTGAACTAAAAGATCCAAGGAGCTTCCAGGTTGATGAATGCATCCACGTGCTGAGAGGGTGGCATATCCTAGTCCCACCGGAACAGAAATTCCTGTGCTCAAGACCCATCTGGACCCTATGTACCTTCTTCATCTGGTTGGTCATCTCTATCTTTTGTTATAAATGTAAGTAGAGGTTGACTTGAGCTTTGTGAGCCATTCTAACAAGGGAGGAGAACCGGTGGTGGCAAACATCCCAGGATCTATACAGGCAGACAAATACTGGATTAAGTGAACCAAAGTCTAACGTGAATCATAAAGCAGAGAGTCATGGCCCCCCAGTCAGTTCCCAGAGTTGAGCCCGTTTACAGAACCAGAACCTCTTGAATGAAAGAGAGGCCAGGTCCTTTTGAAAAAGGACCTCACATGTTTATATTGTTCATCTTTCTCTCTACCTTCCCCAAAGTGATCCATGGCCTTTTACCAGGGTAAATGTGCTTTGTAGAAAAGGAAATAATAAGCCATTTTGGGGACACCGGCTCTGAACTAACACTCGTTCCAAGAGACCCAAAATGTCACTATGGTCTACCAGTCAGAGTAGGGACCTATGGAGGTCAGGTGATCGATGGGATTTTAAGTCAGGCATGTCTCACAGTGGCCCCAGTGTGAATCCATCCAGTGGTTATTTTCCCCAGTTCCAAAATGCATAATTGGAATAGACATATGCAGCAGCTTGGTTCTTGGCCCTGTGGAGTGAGGGCTCTCATGATGGAAAAGGTCAAGTTGAAACCATAGAAATGCCTCTACCTCAGTAAAGCAATACTGTATTCCTGGAGGAATTACAGAGCTGAGTGCCACCCTTAAGCACTTAAAAGATGCAGGAGTGGTGATTCCCGGCATATTCCATTCACCTTGCCTATTTGACCTGAACAGAAGACCAATGAGCCTTGAAAACTGATGGTGGGTTATCATAAGCTTGACCAATTCCAGCTGATATCTAATGTGGTCTCTTTTAGACCTCACCTGGTCCCTGGTACACAGCTATTAATCTGGCAAGTGGACTTTTTATCCACGCCTCTTAATAGGGACTACCAGAAGCAGTTTGCTTTCCACTGACAAGGCTAGCAAGGCATCTTCACTGTCCCGCCTCAGGGGGGTACCAACTTTCTTGCCCTATATCATTAGTTGTTTCACAGGGATCTTGACCGCCTTTCCCTTCCACGAGATACCACACTGGTCCATTACATGGATGGCACTGGGCTGATTGAAACTTTTGAGCAGGAGGCAGCAACTACTCTAGACATTTTTGTGTCAGAAGTGGGAAATAAGTCTGACAAAAATGCGGTGAATCTTTACGTCAGTGGCATTGCTAGGGGCTCAGTATTGTGGGACATGTTGCAATATCACTTCCAAGGTGAAGATTCAGTTGTTGCATCTGGCCTCTCCTACAACCAACAAAAAGGCACAACACCTTGGGTTCCTTGGATTTTGGAGGCAACATATGTCTCATTTGGGTGTGTTACTCTGACCTGTTTAGAAAGTGATCCGAAAAGCCACTAGCATTGAGTGGGGCCCAGAATAGGAGAAGGCTCTGCAGCACATCTGATTGCTGTGCGAGCTGCTTTGCCACATGGCCATATGATCCAGTAAATTCAATGATGCCTGAAGTGTCAGTGGCAGATAAAAATGCTGTTTGGAGATTTTGGCAGGCTCCTATAAGTGAATCACAGTGCAGACTATTAGGATTTTAGAGCAAAGCCCTGCCAGCCTCTGCAGATAACTACTCTCCTTTTGAGAAACAGCGCTTAGCCTCTACTGGGCCTTAATGGAGAGTGAACAAGTTGCCATGTGAACTGAGCTGCCCATCATGAACCAGGTGCTATCTGACTCACCAAGCCATAAACTTGGATATGTACGGAAGCATTCTGTCATTAAATGGATATTTGATTAGGCCCAAGCAGGTCCTTAAAGCACAAGGAATTTACACGAAGAAGTGGCCAAAAAATGCCCATGGTCCCCATTCCCGCTACACTGTCTTTCATCTCCTGGGGGAAGAGAAGACGGGGAGCCTGGTTAGCAGGCTGTTTTGCATGATATGCAGGCATCATGAGAAAGTGGATAGCCAAAGCACTATAGACCCTTTATGGGACATCCCTGAAGGGCAATGGTAAAAAGAAATCTTCCCATTGGGCAGAATTTTGAGCAGCGCTCCTAGCTATTCATTTGCTTGGAAGAAAAATGACCAAATGTGCAATTATATGATCATATACCAATCCATGGGCTGTGGCCAATAGTTTGGCTGGATGGTCGGGGACTTGCAAGGAACGTGATAAAAAAAAATGGTGATGAGAAAACTTGGGGAAGAGGTATGTGGATAGACCTGTCTGACTGGGCAAGAAACATGAAGCTATTTGTGTCC
Organism: Lynx rufus; assembly: GCF_022079265.1. Lineage (NCBI taxonomy): Eukaryota > Metazoa > Chordata > Mammalia > Carnivora > Felidae > Lynx > Lynx rufus. The sequence goes on from NW_025814878.1 coordinate 132,018,196, forward strand.
TACATAAATGCTTCCCTAAGGGTGACCTCAACAGAGGAGGATTTTAAAGGTGAGTGGATAAGATATCCCATTCTGTGGATAAAAGTTGGCCTCCTTCTCCAGTTACCACCATCTTCATCATGATAGGCTCATGAAGAAAGTAGTCATGATGGCAGGGATGGAGATTCTCCCTGGGCTCGGAAACATGGCCTTTCACTCACTAAGACTTCCCTGGCTACAGCCACTGCTGAGTGCCTAATCTGCCGATAGCAGAGAACACCATGGAGTCCCCAGTATGGCACAAGTACCGGTGGGGACCAGTCAATCAACTGGGAGCAGGTTGATTACATTGAACCACTTCTATCATGGAAAGGGCAGGATTTGTTCTTACTAGAAGAGACACTCAGGTACAGATTTGCCTTCCCTGTATGTAGTGCGTCTGCCAAAACTACCATCCAGGGATGTACAGAATGCCTTACCCACTGTCATGATATTCCACATACCATTGTTTCTGATCAAGGAAATCACCTCACAGCAAATGAAGTATGACAGTGGGCCCACGCTGATGGAATTCGTTAGTCTTACCATGTTCTCCATCATCCTGAAGCAACTGGTTTGAGAGAGTGGTGTAATGGCATCTTGAAGACTAGGTCTCAGCACCATGTAACACCACGCAGGCCTGGGGCCAAGTTCTCGAGAAGGCGGTGTGTGCTCTGAATCGGTGTCTAACGTATGATGCTGCTTCTCCCAGAGTCAGGATTTATGGGTACAGGAATCAAAGACTGGAATTGGAGATGGCACCACTCACTATTACCCTTTGTGCCCAGCTAGTAAAATGTTTGCTTACTGTTCTCTCGACCTTAAGCTCTGTTGGCCTAAAGGTCTTAGTTCCAAAGGGAGGAATGCTTCCACCAGAAGACACACTGGATGCTATTGAATCAGAAGTTAAGAGTACCTCCTGGCCCATCGAGACTTCCTGTCTCTGAATCAAAAGACAAAGAAGGAAATTACTGTTGGCTGGGGCAACTGATCTTGAGTACTAAGGGGAAATTGGATGATGACTCCATGATAGAGACCAGGAAGAATATGTCTGGAACACAAGAAGTCCCTTCGGGAGTCTCTTACTATTGCCATGGCCTATGAGGAAGGTCAATGAAAAGCTACAACAACCCAATCCAAGCAGGACCACTAATGGCCCATATTTGTGAAGGACGGTTATACTCCACCAGGTAAAGAACCACAACCGGCTAAGGTACTTGCTAAAGGCCAAGAGAATTAGAATGGATGGTGGAAGAAGATCGTTATATATGCCAACTATGACCACATGACAGTTACATAAACTAAGTAAAGGTAACAGATTCAGGGGACAGAAACCTGGATCCATAAGGACATTTCTGAGTGGGTGACTCAACCCGCTTCGCAGTCTGCCCTACCTCTGGACCACTTACTAAGTGAAAGAAATAACCTTATTGCTTAGGTCGAAATTTTCTTGTACTTAAAGCCAAAATCACCCAAAACGATACAGTGCGTGGAAGTGTGCAAAATCGTTGTTATTATGAGGACCTCAAATGCCAGGCCATGAACTAATTTCAGAAGTAGAAGTGAGGGGTGCCTGGGTGGCTCAGTCAGTGAAGTGTCTGACTCTTGATTTCGGCTCAGGTCTTGATCTCGCGGTTCGTGAGTTTGAGCCCCATGTAGGGATCTGTGCCGATAGCACAGAGCCTGCTTGAGGTTCTCTCTCTCCCTCTCTCTGCCCCTCCCCTGCTCACTCTCTCTCTCTCTCTCTCTCTCAAAATAAATAAATAAAACTCAAAAAAGACAAAGAAATAGAAGTGAAAGACAGCGTTATATTATCACAACCCCTCAAATACCTCCCTTACCGGCCAGACTTCGGAAATTCCTTTACTAGGAGACAAAATTTTTTTTTCCGTAATTGAATATCAACCTACTGATGGACAGTGGAAAACTGCTGTAGAAAAAAAAATACCTCAGAAACTGATCAGCGTACAAAGTAATAAAGCATACAGATTCAAACCAGATGCATTTTACACTACCAAATTAATTTTAAAAGATTCTGACACTCAACCCAGCCTAACACAGCCGGGCTGTGCTAAAATTTTTGAAAGCAAGAAAAATTTATCAACTTCTTTGATAAGTATCTTACTTTTCTCTGGCTGCTATAAAAAAAGATCATTAGGCTGACTTAAGCAATCGACATTTATTTCTCATAGTTCTGGAGTTCTGGAGGCTGGAAGTCTGAGATCAGAGTGCTGACAGATTTGGTTCCTGGTGAAAGCTCTCTTTCTGGCTTATAGATGGCCACTGTCTGCTGTGTCCTCACATGGCTTTTCCTGGGTACTTGCACATGAAGAGAGTGAGAGCTCTGTCTTCCTCGTATAAAGGCATGAATCTCATCATAAGGAATTCCCTCATGACCCCATCTACACCTAATTACTTCTTACAGGTTCCACCCTTAAATGCCATCACACTGGGGATTGAGGGTTCAACACATGAACTTGGGGGGATGGACACAAACATTCAGCTCATAATGATATGCAATGGTAAATATTTTTCTTGAAAGCCACAGACACGCTCATACCTCTTTGTCAATGTCCTTCGGTCAATGACCACCAGGAGCACACGACATACCTGTAATTGACCAAACTGGGTTTAATGCCCTTGGGGAGCCATGGGAAAGCTCAGTACGAGTCTCAGATAGGACTTAGGATAGGATTTGGGCTTATGTCGGGTGTTTTGGGTGAGATTTTAGAGAAGTGGAGCCTTGCTCTGGCTGGAATGCTGTCAGGAAATGAAGGTAATTCGAGAACAAATCTTACTGAGGAGAAAAGAGTAGGGTGAGGCTAAAGCTAAAATTGATAAAGAAGCAGCAGTCACTCACAGTAGCCAGGATAGAATGAGGTCTGGTTATTGTTGTGGTTTTGACAAGGTTCATGTTTTATCTGGGTAGAGACACGGTTACAGAATGGTCCTGTGTTTGTCTTGATCATCATGGCCTCCTGGTGGCCTGGTTTCACGTTTTCTGTGAAGTTGTTTAAGTTCAACAAAGACTTACGAATGCTGGACCAGTTCCCGGATGTCGAGGGCTGCTGTTCGTTTTCTTTCTTTTCAGCCCCAACACGTTGTGTATCAGTCAGCTCGTGCCGCTGTAACAAAGTACCGTAGACTGGCTGGCTTAAACCACGAGAATTTATGTCTCACCATTCTGGGGGCTGGGAGTTCAAGATGAAGGACCCAGCAGGACTGATTTCTGGTGAGACTTCTTTCCTCGACTTGCAGAGAGCCACCTTCTTGCTGTGTCCTCACACGGCCTTTCTTCTGTGCATGGAGAGCAAGAACAAGAGAGAGCCCTCTGGTGTCTCTTCCTCTTCTTGTAAGGACACCGATCTTACCAGTTTAAGGCTTCACCCTTACGATTTTATTTAACCTTAAGTATCTCCTTCAGGGCCCCATCTCCAAATACAGTCACGAAGGGGGTTAGGGCTTCAACGTACAAATTTTGGGAGGACATAATTCAGTTCATAACACGGTCCATCAGAGGCCAAGATCAATAGATCTTTCACAGAAGGTCAAAGTAACGAACGTCTTCTGGAGGTACTACCTTCACCAGTAGAACGTAGGAATAGCAAGTATCTAACGAAGCAAGGTAAAGAAGAGGCAGGTGATGTCTCAGAGGACAAGAGGGCTCAGCACTGGCTCGGATGTTGTTAGGGTGACGGGCTAACTGGCAACCGCTTTTAATTATTAATTTTTTCATGTTTCTATAACACTGCTTTGCTGCAGTTAAGATACAAATACCTATGGGAGAGTTGATGACTGGGTTTAAACTCTTTCCCCCCACGGAGCAAGTGAAAGCTAGCGAGTGCTTGTCTGCACGCTTCGCTGCGCCGATGGGTAGATACGACGATCAGGAAGGAAGACCAGCAAAGCGGGAGACCCCTGGAGCAGGGGGTTCGGGAAAAGTCCAAGGAAGGGCAGCTAGGGCCAACGTGGAACATCTACCACCTTCCTGATGTGCCTGTCATCAGTCCCACTGCATCATCAGCCCATAACGACCCAAATCGCTTTCAGGCTGTGCCTGCAGAACCGATCCAGGCTCTTGTGTGTGGCTGCAACCTCCCGCCCTCTCCCAACCCCCCAGCAGATGGAGAGGAAGAACAACGGAAAGAATAATCCACCATCTATCTCAAACCCCACTGCCTTCCCCCCTCCTCAGCTGAAATTCTGACTCCCACAAAACAACATTATGACATCATTTTAGGTATAAGGTGATAGACGAGAGATTCTTTTCAGTCCCTTTTGGTTGTTCTTTTTTAGGTTTTTGTTGGTTTGTTTGTTTTACCTAAAAGAACGGCCCCCAACATAAGAAACAGGTGGGGTAGAGACCTTCACTTGCGTTGTGGATCTTGACAAAGCGCTCCGGAGCCCGAAGCATGTGGACCGCGCTTAGTCTGGGGAGGAGACGACACACTGTAACCTTCGTTCCCCAAGTCGAGTCCCAGGCTACTATAGGGACCAAACCTATTTTTAGGATAAAGGCTCTATTCTCTCAGAACAACTGGTTTCCACTCAGCTTTTTAAAAAAAATTTTTTTTAATGTTTATTTATTTTTGAGAGAGAGAGAAAGAGTGCAAGCAGGGGAGAGGCAGAGAGAGAGGGAGGCACAGAATCCGAAGCAGGCTCCAGGCCCGGAACTATCAGCGCAGAGCCCAACATGGGGCTCGAACTCACGAACCGTGAGATCATGACCTGAGCCAAAGTCGGACGACCATCCATCTGAGCCACCCAGGCTCCCCTCCACTCATCTTTATTGGGTGCACCAAGTGCCTCCCCACGAGCACAGCCCCGCCCCACCCCCTCTCTGCCACTCGGGGGGGGGGCCCCCTGGAGGTTAAATGAGTCCAGTTTGAAGTGAATAACCTGTGGTTTCACATGGGGCAAACCTCATAAAGCATTTCTTTCTCCAGATGCGTGTTCACACCAGCGGCCTCGAATGCCCTCTCTGGCCAGTGTGTGGTTGATCTGTCTCATGAAATGGATCTCTCTTCTTGATCTGATTTGGCCGCCCCCATGCCGCCTGCCCCCCCCCCCCCCCACCGCCTTGGGTCCGCTTCAACCTTTCAGCCCGTTTGTTAACTTGAGTGACATTGAAAAAAAAAATCGCCACCCCGTTTACAGGGAGTCATGCAACCCACGATCTGGGCATCATTCATTTAATTGGGATGGCTTGGTTGCCTCCCAGATGTTCCCTTTCAGCAGATACCATTGTGTTTTAAAACTTTGGATAATTATAGCTCTGTAAAGCTAGAGTACAAGATTTGTTGGCTCCAGCCCGCTCCCGGCTCCTTATGTAATAGCTTCATTGTTTACTAATCGCCCTATTCACAGAGCGAAGGGATCTGTGTCAGCCAAGACATCTATTCAAAGCACTTCCCCCGTGCTGGATAAACAGTAGCTGAAGCAATCTACCCAGAGAACCAAAACACTCACGGGAGACTTGGCCACAAGTCGGACCGAGCTGCTTTCCCTTTCTCGCACGGAGCCGTGCTTCAGAAACTGCTTCACCTTTTCTTTAGCGACAAATCAGCCTCCAGGCAGAGTCTCCCCCCTGGGCTGGTGACAATCCCTGCTCAATGCGGGGAGCCCCTGAACCCTGAACGGGGTGGGGTGCTCTGCGGCCCGGAAATAAAATGCAGGAGCTGGGATGAGACGCAGGGCACCGGGGGTGGTCCACAGTGCTGTCCCCGAGGAGGAGGGCGGAGGCGAGACACGTGTCCCCAAGCTGTTTCCTGGAAAAATCCAGAACGACCTCTGGGAACACCGTGGGGGAGTCACCAGGGATGGCACGGTGCAGGCAGCTTCTGTGCAGTGTCAGGGGTGGGGATGTCTGTACCTTGAGGGGTCCAAGGGAACGTCCAGCCCTGTTTCCTTGGTTCTGCTTCACACCTGCTGATGCGGGAGAAAGTGCCCTCCCCCAGATTGTCTCCTTCTGTGCTAATGTTTCTGAGACTCCCTGGGAAATCTTGTTGGAGGGTAATGATCTTGAGCAACGTGTAACCGGCTTCCTCTAAAATCCACATCGGACCTAAGAGCCCAGTGCTGCCAGCCTCCCCAGCAAGCCACCCTCCCCGCCCACGCCGATCTCCTATCTCCGCAGCAGCTGTCCTCAAAGTCCTGATCCTGCAGGCCCCAGCGGGCAAGAGAGGATCCTGGCCGGGGGCAGGGGAGAATGAGAGGAAAGGCAGAGGGAGATTTTTTAAAGTAATAACAAATAATGATACAGAGACCTGGAAGGAGCAGAGATGCTATAAGCCACGCTCCAGAAATGGCACGCTCAGGATTGATTACTAGAAACATTTCCATCTATCTACCTATCTATGTGTATGTATGTATACACACACACACACACACACACACACGTATATACATAAATGCAATGTATATAGTATACCTTTTATATAAATGTATGTATATATGTGCGTGTCTGTGTATTAACGGCATCGTGGTTTTGTCATAAAGATCATGTTATTTTATTTTATTTTTTTAATGTTTATTTTTGAGAGGGAGCGTGAGTGGGGGAGGGGCAGAGAGAGAGAGGGGGACAGAGGATCCGAAGCAGGGTCTGTGCTGACAGGAGAGAACTCGACGTGGGGCTCGAACTCATGAATCACAAGATCATGACCTGAGCCGAAGTCGGACGCTTCACGGACTGAGCCACCCGGGCGCCCCTCATAAAGATTATTTTAAAGTGCAAATATTTGAAATCTTATCTGAGCTTCCCTCATGGGACTACACCAGAGCCATCGGAAAAATACAGCTGCCACCAAGCCTCCTGTGAAATGGCAGGGGCTTCCCGACGTCCGGGAAGAAGACAGAATGCCCGTTCCCATTAGCTTCCAGAAAAACCCTGCAGAACCTTCCCAATGAAACCTTCCCTGCTTTCCCAATGAAACTCCAACACCCCCCCCCACACACACACACACTTTTTATCAGGTTGGTATATAAACCTTTACCTCTAAGTATTCGGTGAGTGACTCATTTCTGAGAACTCCCACATGCACAAGTAAACAAATCTCGTCTTTTCTCCTGTCCGTCTGTCCATTGCCAGTTAATTTGCAGGGCCTGACCATCTAAACCTAAGTGGGCAGAGGAATAGTTTCCTCCCAACAGTTTGCATATACAAATATGTACATATATATACGTACACCCACTCAAATATATCTATACAAATTAATAGTGTATATATGTGTGTTTATACATATGTATGTGTTTACATGTACACACACACACACACACGCACAGAGTTCTATATTTTGACAACTGACGGTTCCTGCAGCCCCTCTCAGATCTGAAGATACTCCGGCTACTTGTCCCACAATGGCCCTTTGTCACCCCACCCTGACCCACACAATGGCACATGCACCACTTGAAGCGCATCTCCCCCCCCCCCCCCCCCCCCCGCCCCACGGGCAGGCGTCAGCTGTGGCCCGCCTCCTCACTCACAGCCCCAGCCCCAGCTGAGGTCCTTGGCCCTCAGGACACCGGAGTCACGGAGTCTCCTATTGTCGCAGGATGAAGTGCGTGGGCGGGGGGGAGGGATCTTCCTCTTTCTATCCTCTGTGTGATTTTCTGTTGGCGACTTTTTAAAAAAAAATTCAAGCTTGTGCTCTATTGTCTTCCAGGGCTTTAAATGGGACATGGTACAGTCTTCTCTTTAAACCCTACCTTCTTTGTCCCCCTGGGCGCATGCCTGCACCGATGTGGCCCGGCTGGAGACCCTTCCTCCATTCAGGTCCCACCAGCACCAGCGGGGACCTGGTCTGTGGTCCTCGGAGCTGTTTCCCCAGGACATAGATACTGCCTGGCACTTGGCCCAGTTCACAGTCTCGTATCCGTAATTCTAAAATCCAAAAAGGCTTTGAAAACAGATTTTTTATAACCGCTTTGGCGGCAAAATGTGAAGTGATAGAAAGCCCCGCGTATCCCACTTAGTGTGAATATTCATGTATTTTGCTGATACAGGACTGGAAATATTAGCGTGCTTGATTCACCTCCGACCCCTCTGGGGTGTTACATAATATTTGTTTTAGGCACCCTATTTTCTTCTAAACTCTGAAACACTGAATTCTGAAACACATCTGACCGCAGGGGCTTCAGATCTGTGATTGTGGCTTAGGCACGTTTCAGTAAATGAATGCTGAATGAGTGTCTGAATCGCTTCTTCCTCCCACACCTGGGCTTTGTTCCGGGTCAAGTTTCGAGCTCTTAGCTCCTTCCGCTGCGGCAGGGACTGTCCCCAGGCTCATGCAAACAGGTTTTTCGTTGGGTCTACACAGGGTCAGCATGCTCCGTGGGCAATGGTCCCACCGCTGGACCAGGGCTGGGCCCTGACCACACGTGGGAGTTTCATCACACAGTGACCGTCCTTAGCATCATGTTAAGAAATAAATAGGCAGACAAAATAGTTTCAGATCTGAGAAGGTGTTTAGGTCTGGTCAGTTAGCTGGGGCTGGGGGCGGGTGGTCAACGCGGGCATTTAATCTTGCTAGAGGTTGCTAACACTTCAATGTGGACGCTGATTGACGCTCCAGTCATACCAGGTCAGCTTCAGATGGAGGTTCTAGAATCCTTTTGTTATTATTTTAATCTCCTTTCTCTTTCCCCTCTCTGCCGACCGCCCAAGATCCTGGCTGTATTCTGGTGTCCCAAGTGGACACGGTTGGATTCATCAAGCCTTTTTCAAGGCCTTGACCTGCGTCTGTACTTGTACGTAGGATTTCAACACCTTCCGAAAGGCCCTCGAATCGATGACGTCAGGGCCCACAAAACACAGATGCTCTCCTGGAAGCCGATGGCCATTCCTGGCCCCAGCTGGGCCACACTCTTGTTTTGCACATTTTTCATGGTGGGGCATCTATACAGCAGACCATTGTCATGTGAGTAACGATGGCTTCTCACCCCAAAACTTGAAATACTCAAGTATTTCATGCTAACATACTCCCTCCCTTCCAGGAGTCACAGGCCTGAGGAAGTTAAGTGACTTGAAGGAAAGTCTGTGCATCGCTGAGTTGGGCTTTTTTTTTTTTCCTTTCATTTACAGGTAAGAAAGATGTTGCATAAAGGGCTTAATAAGTCTTTACCTAAGATCAGAGACCCAGCCAGAATTCGAACCTAGGTCCTTAACTGCCCAACTGGTGCTTCTCACATTATTCTGTATTCTTAATTCATTGGAGACATTCATTGGAAGAAATAAACTGGGTTTTACTTTTCTTTCTTTCTTTCTTTCTATCCTTTTCTTTCTTTCTTTCTTTTTCTTTCTTTCTTTCTTTCCTTTTCTTTCCTTCTTTCTCTTTCTTTCTTTCTTTCTTTCTTTCCTTCTTTCCTTCTTTCTTTCCTTTTCTTTCTTTCTTTCTTTTCCTTCTTTCTTTCTTTCCTTTCTTTCTTTCTTTCGTTTCTTTCTTCCTTTCCTTCTTTCTTTCTATCCTTTTTTCTTTCTTTCTTTCTTTCTTTCCTTTTCTTTCTTTCTTTCTTTCTTTCTTTTCCTTCTTTCTTTCTTTCCTTTCTTTCTTTCTTTCGTTTCTTTCTTCCTTTCCTTCTTTCTTTCTTTCTATCCTTTTCTTTCTTTCTTTCTTTCTTTCCTTCTTTCCTTTTCTTTCTTTCTTTCTTTCTTTCTTTCTTTCTTTCCTTCCTTCCTTCTTTCCTTTTCTTTCTTTCTTTCTTTCTTTCTTTCTTTCTTTCTTTCACAATCTTCACACCCAACGTCGGCTTGAACTTACAACCTCGAGATCAATAGTTGCGAGCTCTACTGACGGAACCCGCCAGGTGCCCCCTGGGTTTTACTTTTCAGAACCAGTTAATGTAAAAAGCACCCGGGTCTTAGGGAGTGACCTGGACCCAATATTGCCAGCACTTTCGACAAAGACAGAGATAACTTTTACTTCTTTTACACTAATGTGTATCTCAGTAGGAACGTGATCTCTGCATGGGGGATGCTAATACGCTCAAGGCACTTGACGATTGTGGGCTTCACTTTTGGCTACCCTGGTGTTTAACCAGTGTTTTAAGGGTGCTGCCCTGTTGTTGGAGCCAAAACAGTCCCAGGGTGGCTGCATCTGGCACGTGTTCATAGTGGCGCTGGTGTCAGGGGCAGGGGATCTAGGGGCTCCAAAGACATGAGGGCTGAGGGGCAGGACCGCCTTGTCACCCTATGTGACCTAGGAGTGTCCAGCAAGGTGGGCTTCCAGGTGACGATCCAACAGTGTGTGCGGCGCAGAGGTGGCAAAGAATGACACTATTTATCTGGTAGGGCTGTTGTAGCAAAGTGCTGCAAACGGGTGACTTAACAGAAGTGTATTGGCTCACCATTCTGGAGCACAGAAGCCTGAAATCGAGGCATCAGAAGGGCCATGCTTTCCCTGAAGGCTCTAGAGAAGAATGGCCCACGAATGTCTCCTAGCTTCTAGTAGTTTCTTGGCTCGTGATGGTATGCCCCAGTTTTCACATGGTGCTCCCCTGTGTGTGTGTCTGTCCAAATTACTCCTTTTTCTAAGAACTTAAATCATATTGAATTAGGGGGCCACTTTCCTCCGGTATGAATTCATCTTAACTAATGATATTTCCAAACACAGTCACATTCTGAGGCTAGGGTTTCAACACATAAATGGGGTGTGCGTTTGCGGGGGAGGAGGGACGCATTTCAACTCATAACAGTCCACCCTCTCGCCCCCCTCCCAAATTAACGTCCTTCTCTCATGCAAAATATATTCACCCCATCCCAACAGCCCCCGAAATCTGAAGCTCTTCTAGCAGCAACTCTAAGTCCCAGATCCCATCCAAGTGAGGCAAGGGGGAGACTCGGAACATGATTCACCCGGGGGGGCAAAAATTCTTTTCCATCTGTGAACCTATAAAAGCAGACAAGTCACCTGCTCCAAAATATAATGGTGAAGCAGCAGGCCTAGGCTAGACATTCTCATTCTAAAAGGGAAAAATTGGAAGGAAAAAAAAAAAAGGTGTCATGGGTCCTTAGCAAGTCTGAAACCTAGCAGAGTAAAATCCATTAAATCTTAAAGCTTGAGAATAATCCTTTTTGGCCCCGTGCTCTGTTCCCTGAGCCCATCCACGTGACGGACGGTAATCTGCTTCACTCAAAGTCTACTGATTTAAATGTTAATCGAACAAATGCCTGCACGGCAATGGCCGGGCTGATGTTTGACCAAAAAAACAGGCCACCACAGCCTAACCAAGTTGACACATGCAATTAGCCATCACAGACAATTTTTGAGCAAATACGATAATGTGTCCATGATAGGGAAAGTCAGGAAGTGGCAATAAGAAAAGAAGGCAGAGACGGGACACCGGGGTGGCTCAGTCTGTTAAGCGTCCAACTTCAGCTCACATCATGACCTTGCGGCTTGTAAGTTCGAGCCCCATGTGGGGCTCTGTGCTGACAGCTCGGAGCCCGGAGCCTGCTTCGGATTCTGTGTCTCCTTCTCTCTCTGCCCCTCCCCCACTCACGCTCTGTCTGTCTCTCTCTCTCTCAAAAATGAATAAACGTTAAAAAAAATTTTTTAAATAAATAGATAAACATTAAAGAAAATTTATGTATAGGGGGTGAATCATTGGAATCTACTCCTGAAATCATTATTGCACTATATGCTAACTTGGATGTAAATTAAAAAATAAAAATAAAAAATACACACTGCTATCCAAAGTAAATAAATACATACAAACATATGAAAAAAAAAAAAAAAAAGAGAGAAGGCAGAGAAATCTTCTTGGCTGTTTGTCCTGGGCAATGCCCCAGTGGGGCAGGACTCGGAGAAGCCATCATTTAAGAATGATATAAAGAGTAGCTGTGGGGCCCCTGGGTGTTCCGTCAGTTGAGCGTCTGACTTCCGCTCAGGTCATGATCTCACCGTTCATGAGTTCCAGCCCCGCGTTGGGCTCTGCACTGGTGGTGTGGAGCCTGCTTGGGATTCTTTCTCTTTCCCTCTCTCTCTGTCCCTTCCCCACTTGCTCTCTCTCTCTCTCAAAACTAAAAAAAAAAAAAAAAAGTAGTTTTAACCTGCCACAGTGGTTTGAACCAGGGAAAAGGACAGAAAGAATGTTGTGTTTTCAGCTATCGTGATGCAAGGGACTTTGCCCTGGCATAAAGGGTAGAAAATGGGGTGACTAGAAAGTCAAGGTGGGTGGAATCTGGAGCAGAGATGGGGCCTCTGGGTGGCTGGTGGTGGTGGCCCCAAAAACTCATATGTGGAGCCCTAACCTCCACTACCTTTAAGAGATAATTAGGTTTAGATGAAGTCATGAGGCTGGAGCCCCCATGAATGGATTGGTGCCTTTGTAAGAAAAGGGAGGGACACCGGATCTTCCCCCGCCCCGTCATGTGAGCGAGAAGGCAGCCTGAAACTGAACCTCACCCAGAGACGAGTCTGTCAGCACCCTAATCTTGAACTTCCAGCCTCCAGAACTGTGAGCAATACATGTGTGTTTAAGCCACCCAGCTTATGGTATTGTGACCCAGCTTACGGTATTGTGACCCAACAGACACACGCAGAGGAAGACACTTGCGGCCTCCCGAACGTGACTCACCAGAACAACGTTCGACTGTATTGCACTTGCCCGCCTCTCTGTGTCCCTACAAGACTTCAAGTTCCACAAGCTGCTCTTTCGAGAGGATGCCTCCTCTACAGCCAGCACGGGACCTGGTTCCCAGCAGGTGCTCAAGCAAGAGTTATTGAGTGACAACGCCGCTGGCTAACTTGCTCAAGCTCTGCGGTGATGATGAAATTTCAGAGTTTGGGGGGGGGCGGGGAGAGCCACTTAACTTGGGGGGCTGCAGGGAACCTATCGCGAAGCTGTGTTTGCCAAATGACAAGGTGGAGAGATTCACCCCCAAAGGAAGAACAGGCAAAAGAGCTACCAGCCAGGGATTTAGCCAATCTGGATATAAAGTAAGAGGTCTGAACTGGAATTTAAAGACCACGATTATAAAGATACTAGCTGGGTTTTTACCTAGATTGTGTGGTTGTTTGGGTCAGCTTGGGGAAGGCACACAGCTGAGAAGAGGGAGGCGGTGACATACCCCCAGCCACCCCTTGGCGGCCCCAAGAGCCTGGTGGTCACATGAGCCAACGTCAAGATAAAGGACTTCAAGGCGACCAGCCCGCAAATGCCTTTCGGTCCCGAGTCTGTAACCAGAGATCTTAATCTCTACACAGAGTAGATGTTTGCCTCCAGACACATTCTTTATTCTAAAGGGCAAGGAGGGAGAAGAAGGAACACATCTTGAGGGGGAGAGAGAAGGTAAGTAAGAGCTCATGCTCCCAAAGAGAAATGCCTTCCCATTGGACGCGGGGAGCAGCGAGGCGCTCCTCTCCATCCTCCTTGGAGCCTTCTGGTTGTCCGTCTGTCTGGGGCCCATCTTGTGTCTGCGCAGGAGGGAGGGAGCTGAAGCGGGCAGCTGGGGTTTACGGTGATATTTCCATGTCAGCCTGTTCGGCACCCACACACTACCCAAAACATATGACGTGTGGTATTTCGTTCCCCCGTGTTGCTAACTGGCGATCCACATTACTCAGGGCCTTCTTCCTTTGAACGAGGCTTGAGAGAGCACCAGAAGCCAATCGGTGCCTCTAGCTTCCTTCCCATTGACCAGGAGGCAGCTGGGAACCCGGGTTGCTGATTTCCATTTCAAAACTGCGTTCCACTTAGTTGATCGGACTGCCTTGACTCTCCTCTGTGAACTAGCCGGGCAGGTGAGCTCAGCCAGTGGCTCTTCCAAAGGCATAAACACGCTCCCTGCAGGGACAGGATGGGGCCCCGCCACCCATTGTTTCCCTAAAAAGAGCGTTTCGTTTATGATTGTCGCTCAATTAGTCCAGACAGAGGACACAAACGACTTTCCACAGCAATCTCCCAATGCTGGGAGTCACTCATGAAATGCCAAAGACAGCTCTAATAGCTGGCTAATAAAATCAAAATTGTGCCCTTATTGACCCAAGTCCTCACCCTCTCTTCTGAAATCTCTTCCTAATCTAATTACGTACAATAATTTTCACTTTCGTAAAAGAACATTAACCTCAGCGATCAACAATTCTGCTCTCAATTTGGGAGCAAGCGACCAAGTTTCTTCTGAATGTAAACTTTGGAGCCGAGTTTATTTTCTATAAACAAGCCGGCATATTTAGTCCCCTCCAGGTCAAAATATTATTGCCTGCAGGGTTTTTTTTCTTTTTTTTCCCGACAAACTTTTTTTTTTCCCCTAAAAAAATTGTACAATCTGTCATTTCGCAGACACCCACGGAAAGCCACTCCTAATCACTGGCAGAAGATAAGTTTCTCCCTGTTTATACTAAGTGCTGTGAAAATGCTATTATACGCAAATGTTTCATCGGTTTTGCAAACATATGCTTTCACGCACATGCTCCCGACAGAGGTAGTCGCCTGAAGTGGGAAAGTCCTTCGAAAAGGACGGAAACGAGAGGCAGTGAGCCTGTCAACATTTCCCCGTTTTCAAATCCGTCTTGGAAGCACGGGCGACTGATATTTAGAAATCACAGGCGCCATTGACCACACTAGATTCGCACTCTTGAGTGGTGAGAGATGCCTGCTCTCTGATTCGTGCCTCTAATCTACGACCGGAGAGGTTGAGGGTCACAGAGGTGGCGATTGAAGGAAGGTGAGCAACGCCACGAATGGTAAGCCCAGGTGTTCCAGTCACACGCCCGGACTGCTGTGTGATCGAGGCACAGGATCCGAGAATTTGGGTGGTCAGGACCCCTCCTCTTAGTGGGGACCATGAGGGTCTGCCGTAGTTCAGGTGTCGTTGTTTAGCTGTGTCGCAGCCCCGTCCCCCGCGACAATTCCCCTACCCCCGTCCTTACCCCGACGCGCGCACACACGCACACTTCGGTAATGTAACATTTCTAAAGTTTTCATTTGAGTTTAAGGTTGGAAAACATCCAGGCCAAACATGAAATCTCCAATCCGGCATCTGCTGGCTCACGGCCGCTACCAAGCGCCCTCTGCTTTCAGGCCTAGACGGGGAGTCGACGATGCCTCATGGCTGGAAACGCCAGGTTTGGGCAGGCCTGGTCTCGCCCCCTCTCTGCTCTCTCCTTGGGGGAGCACAAGGGGGGTGATGTTGGCAGGGTGAGAGGAGCTCCTCTTTCACCCACGGGCAGAGAAATGGCACTGTCCGGGGCCAAAGGCCAAAGGCAAGGAATCTCCCAAGCGCTTCTAACGGCAGAGGCAGGAGGCTGTGAATGAACTCGGAGTTGGGGGCTCAGGGTTCTCCCTGCCTGAGCAGAGCTTCCTGTTTGTTCCATCGGGCTGGGCTTCCACCATTCCATCAGAAGAATAGGAAGAATTAGGTCATCACCAAAGCAGCAGCACCTGGGGGTCATCAAGCGACCTTAACTTTGGTGCCCAGCAAAGTGCCCCTGCCACTTAACTAGCTCCGAGGCTCTGGCATACGTCCTCCTGCCCTCTGTCTTCTGTTTTTTTATCCCCCACGTTTTCCTAATCATTTCTTTTTTTTTAATTTTTATTATTATTTTTTTTAATTTATTTTTGAGACAGAGAGAGACAGAGCATGAGCAGGGGAGGGGCAGAGAGAGAGGGAGACACAGAGTCCGAAGCAGGCTCCAGGCTCCGAGCTGTCAGCACAGAGCCCGACGCAGGGCTCGAACTCATGAACCGTGAGATCGTGACTTGAGCCGAAGTCGGACGCTCAACCGACTGAGCCACCCAGGCGCCCCTAATCATTTCTATCCTCGCCTTCCTGGGTGGGCGTAGATCACTCTTTGAAAAGCACCCAATGTCCTCCCACTGCAAAAATCCTTATGCGACCCAGTCTCTTCCTTCCATGGAATGATGACAAATTCCAAGAAGAGGTAAGAGATGTCCGATGTCTGATAAGTGAGTCAGAAAGGCTACCTCAGTGGGAACACCCAGCGTTAGTTTACTAGAGATATGCTATTTGCTCAGGGGTCATCAGCTGTGTGTACGCCTTTAAGAGGAAATACATTTCTCATCCTGCCAAGTTGGTGTCAGAGTCTCTCAGACTGGTGACAGTTGGTCAGTTTCTTTCCCACCTCCGCCTGCCCGCACAGGGTGAAATACCATCTCCGTCTGGGAGTTGCCAGCCAGCTAGCTGCCTCGCTGAGTGATGGGCTTCCTTCGTTTCCGCCGGCTAACGTTGCAACGGCATGGCTCTCTGGCTGCTGGAACTTTCCCCAGGAAGCCACACGAGTGACCCTCAAAATACGAGGGCTTCCTGGTGGTATTCACCCTGAAGTTTTAAGCTCTCGCCCTCTCTCCTCGGCTCTGGCCCTCTCTTGCCTCCTGAAACCACAAAGCAGTTAGAGATTCTAATCTCTCAACACAAAGTCACTCTGCCCCCCCCCCGCCTCCCCCCTCCCCCCCGATCAGATGTCACCTGAGGTCACAGTGGCTCGTCTGTGGTGGAAAGTTCCAAAGCAGTTACAGCTGCTTTTACGATCTGCCAGTTGACTCGCAGAGAGAGCCCTGAAACCCGACAGGAAGGTGGTTTTCTGAGGCATGTTAAAAATATATTTACATTTGTTTATACATGACTGATTATTTTTAGTCTGAGGAAGAGGCTTCACAAGGATCTGGAGGCTCCACGGTGGCATGGCTCAACTAGCGGGATTTGCACCTGCACAAAACCAGTCGTTGGGTGCTCTGCTTCCGGTCATTGCCTCCCCTTTTATTCCCTGCCAGTCTCCCGATGCGACAGGAAGGAGTAAAACTGGTCCCAGATCGGCCTTTCCATCTTATTTCTCTGTTCCCCTCCAGGCCGGCAGGTCACGCTTGAGAGGCCAACAGCTGAGCTTCAGGCTTCAAGAAGCTCGTTCTTGCCTCTTCCCGACAAGAATCGTGCTTTCAGAAGTCTGCCCACCATGCTGAGCTCCAGCGGGCTGGCTGGACATCTATAAATCAGATGATTCCTACATTGTTGTAGGAACTCCAGACTGAGGGACGGCCAAGGTTGAGAAAGATATGCTGGTTCTTTGGTATCGGGCTTTATCCATTTCCTTTCAGATGTGGGAAATAGAAGAGAACACAGAGATGGGTGTTGCTGTCCTCCAGCTCATGCAGCATAGCCCCACCCCGAACACACACACATGTCTCCATGTGGTCATGTGGGGGACGTGTGAACCAGAACAAGTTAAGGCAAGATGAAGGACACAACCCCAGGGGACCCCTGGCTGGCAGTAACTCCGGGATCAGTGGCAGAGTGTGGAGCACCCACAAATCATCAGTGACCATCTAGATCCTTCAGTACCCGTGCCACCATGGATTGCTTCAGTAGAGTTTCTCTTACAGATAATTGGGTCTACTCTGGATACCCCTGACTGCAAGTGATGGCCTGCCAGCTCAGGGCTTTCAAGTCCAGACAAGACACAGCAATGCAGTCAGTGCTCAGCCCATACCCCTTGGGAACCCTTTATCATTTTCTTGCACCCCAGCTCCAGGTGTGCCGAACAGCTCCTGAGTCTCTGCTGGAAGGTTCCCCTCAAGGTCCTGAAACTACTTTGCCTGCTGATAGGCAGCAATGATGAGAATTTGCATCTTCCCCGGGACGTCAGCCGTCAACCAGTGGATGACCGATGCGAGTGGAGTGTAAATATCCAGCTCCCCTGGTGTCTACTCAGGACCACAGCTTGGGGCGCCGGAAAGCTCTGGAGAGAACGTAAGTCACCCCTCACCGCTTCCAGTCCCGGGGCTTTTCATGATGTTGCACCCTTACCTGGCTGGCATCCCTCCTTTCTTTGGCCCTTTCCCAAACCCCCTGCTGATTTTTCCTGGGAACATTCCTTAAACGAATCCCTCAGGGTCTGCTTCCAGGGAATCTAACCTAAGACACGAGACAAGGCACAAGAGGCAACGTTTGCTCTGAGACTCCAAATCAACCCAGCTTCCCCTCAGCTCAGATGGCGTCTTGTCCCTTTAAAGTCCAGGCTTCCTGGGCTTCCTCATTAAGACGCTTGGAGTGAAAGAATCTATCATCCTGCTGCACTAGTTTAACGGGCGGCTGTTTTCCCACTCCACAGAATCTTCTGGAAGATCGCAACTCAAAGTCAGCACTAGGGCCCCAGGGGAAGTTCTGCTTCCTCAGTCTTAATTTCTAGTAACGTGGGCCCTGGCCAAAACTTGCAACCACACAACTACCTTGTGTTTCCCCCTCCCTCCAGCCCAGCAAAGAAATCAAAGCCAATGCGGGCCTTGTATGGCGTTCGCCAACTCTGGAAAACTTTTCAAAAATACTTTTAGTCCCTTTCTTATTATCTCCCCAGAGTCTAATAATTCCTGGAAGGAGAACTGTAGATTCATTGACACTTGGGAAGTCCGGCAGAAAATCAATCCTGTAGCTCAAGGAAGCTGTATGGAAACCCCACGGCTTGCCGACTGGGAGCTGTCAGCTCTGTTCTCTCTCTCAGCCCTGTGAGCCCTGGAATTAACTCTTACCGTTCCACAGAGCAGACGGGGGGGGGGGGGGACCACCCCGCGGAGAGGGCCGCAAATGGTGCCAATTAGGAGGACTACAGTCCCCCGATCTTGTTCTTCCTGCCTTTTATAAAAACCCCAAGAGTGCCTCATCGAGGAGAGGTATCGACATTTGCTTCAGTGTGATGTGTACCCCGGGAAACTTCCCACACCCCCCCACCAAGTCTCCAAGCAGAGTTTGGGTCTGTCGTGATCGCGGTCTCTCTTGGCCCAACCATGGGCAAATTCTCCAGATCCAAGCTTGGCCCGGAAGCCTATAGGCAAATACTCTGAAGTCTTATGGGTTATCCCATCTCAGGGCACGGTACTTACATTAGGACCTGGTGGGGGGGGGGCAGGAGAAACAGGAAGTGTCAAGAAAGCTCTCCAAATCCCGGTTGGTGCACTTGATTTTAGCTGGCAAGACCTGAGAGTCTCGTAATGGTGGACTGGGGTGGGGGGCGGGCATGGCTGTCCGTGCAAAGATCTGTTCCCAGGGAGGATGCTTCTGGAATCTGTCAAGGGAAGGAAAGGCTCCACAGGACTGAGAGAGGTGGAGTGGGGGGGCGGGGGAGGGCCTCAAACAGCAACGAAATTTGCCTTGTGTCTGTAGTAAATCATTCAGGGTGCACCGGGGGTGCCCTTCAGGGCCTGGCCTTTCCCCTCCACCCACAGCTCTGAGGAAGGCCCGGTGAGGCACCTCCGTGCTCCACAGAAGTGTTCACGCTGGGGGGAGGGATGGTCTCGAATCCCAACCTCAGCAAAACCCCAGAGGACTCTGCCAACCAGGTATGGCAAACAATGAAACGTGTGTTTCCTCTTCTCTTTCCTTTCTTGCCGATCGGAGTGAGTGAAATCTATGCTTGCTATGGCGTTTTAATTACTTTTTGATTAAAAAAAAAAAAAAAGGAAGGGAGTTAAAATGAAAGCCTGCTACATAAAAGCAAAGCAATTTCTGGAAGGTCATGAACTGGCTGCTGGCAAGAGTGTCCAGGAGTCAGGAACAATGTACTTGCTGTGTCAGAAGCGAACCGGCAAAGCGAATCCAGGCCGGAGAGGGCATCTCGGCCCAGCTCAGGGTTGGGCTTGATTCTGGATTCACACAGACCTCCCTGAAAGCGATCGAGGGGGCTGAGCAGTGTGAGCCACGGCCGCCTGATGGTTCAAAGCGTGTTCTCCAATCTTGAGGCCCCAGCGCTCGCAGGTGGAGGGTGACTCCCAGTGGGAAAAATGGCGGGTGGGCAGAAGTTGACTTAGCTCTCATCCGCCTGTCACCTAGCACTGCGCTTGGCATGCCATAGGTGCTCAGTGTGTGCTTGCCGGTGGCAAGGAAGTTGATCAAAGCGGACCTGTTGTCCATAACTTTTCCTTGATTATTAATTTTTGCGATCGTCCGGGTGAACCAAGGTGCTAGGTACTGTACCTAGACTGTCTTGTGTCCCAGTCACGCCATCTCTGTAAAAGAAACACGATCTTGTTTATTCTATAGTTGAGGAAACGGAATCTAAGAGAGACGAAATCGTTTGTGCACGATCAAGCATCGTGCACGCCGCTTTTGAGCCTGGATCCGTCTGCTCCCAAAGCCTGTGATTTTTCTGTTAAGCTACACTCCAGGTGACGTGTCTGAAACTTCCTCAGCTTGCCGTCCTGCCCGCATTCTCTCAACCACCAAAGCTTATGAAACCATGGCACTGAAGTCAGCTTCCCGTGAACGCTGACAGATGAGTAATTGTACGTCTGCCAAAGAACGTTCTCGGCACCAATAATGGTGTTAGCTACTGTGGAATACTTCAGAGGAAATAAATTTAGGAGTTCTTAGTTAGGCGCCTCCTAAGATTTCCAGGGTTAGAAATACGAAGGAGGGAGAATAATTATTCTTCTACTCCGATTGGGGAGATCAAAATTCTCTTTATTTACCTCAGTTAAATGAAAGCTCCAGAACTCAGGAGTAGCCTTCTTGCGTATCCGAAGCTATTTCTGGATTTACTATCTTGTCCCATTGGTCCATTTTTCTAGCCTGTGACCAATGCCACTCTGTTCAAATTGGTGCATTTTTATAGTGAGTCATGACATCCTCCCACTTTGTTTGTCTTCAAAATTGTCTCCACTATTTCTTGAAACTTTGCATCTCCCTATGAATTTTATAATCAATTTGACAGTTTCCTCAAAACAACTTCCTGGGACAACTTGGATTGGTATTGCGTTGTCTCTACGGATCAGTTTGGAGAGACTTTATTTATTTACCATGATGAGCCTTCCAATTCATGAACGTGGCATATTATTAAACTTATTTAGGTCTTCTTTAATTTCTTTTAGCAATCTGTAGGTTTTCTGACTGAGATCTTGTATCTATCTGATAGGTGGATTTCTAGGTGTTTTGGATGCTAGTACAAATTTATGTCAGTACTGGCTTTTATGTTAAAAAAGAGAAAGAGAGAGAGAGAGAGAGAGAGAGAGAACTAACACCTGACTAGTCAGTCACTAAATACCATGCCCTCATGAAAATATTGTGGAAACATAAAATGATATTCCACGTCTCAAGAAATAAAAAGATTTGCATGGGAAAGGAAAATGCAAGGCTGACCCCCAGAATCACATGTAGCACGTGTATAAATACATTCACTTTAGTGTCTCTTCTATGGGTTTTGAATGTCCGCTGGTATTGACTCATGGGCTATGTGCTCTTAAGACTACATGCCAGCATGAAAATAATGTTAGTCGAGCATCAAACCTCCTGAATCCTAAGCCTGATTCTTCACAAACTAGTTGGGAAACTTCAGCCAAGGTCCTACCTAAGCTCCCCGGACCTCAGTTTGTGTACCCCTAAAAAGTGAGTTGACTCTAACATTCTCCGACTTACAAGTGAGGAAGGGGAACCCTTTGGTGGCCGCAAAGACGCTGGGGACTCTGAATGTCAAGAGATTTCTTAAGGAAAGTTATCTTCCCACCGGTTTGTGAAGGCTTGGAATGCCTTTGATAGAGACAAAGCTTTTCCGAGAAATATGTCTGAGGGAGGAGGACTCTCCCCTGCCCCCCTCCCAAGGTAAAACAAGCAGAGGCCTAACGAATGCAGAAGAAACCACAGGATCTGGGCACTGGCTCCTGAAAGGAAGTGGATTCCAAACAGAGGTAGAGAAGAATCAGGGGAAAAGCCCCAAGGCAGATGCGTAAGGAAGCTGGTAGTGCCTGTGTGGGAACTTCCCTTTGAATCATGGGTTTCTCACGAGAGACGGATGAGGGTTCTGCTTTAGAAATCTTTAGAGAGAAAGTTACACTCAATGGACAAGGAAGGGCTGCCATTTTTCTTAGAGTCTAAGAGCGACGAAGATAAATGGGTAGAGCAGCCATGGCTATTTGTCAACATTCACGTTCCCCTTTACCTAGGAAAATGTTGCTGCCGGGGTAGAGCTGACCCGTCAGAGACTCTATTTCTAGCACCCCGTTAGGTCTGGGTTGGACCAATAGAATATGCAGAGAAATAGTACTTGTCACTCGGAGCCGAGGTAATTAAGGGAAAGGGTTGGCTTCTCCACCCTCGCTTTCTCTTTCCGTGGTGAGATACTCCCACTTCCTATGAGATAACAAAGCCACAAGACAACTGGATCCTTGAGTTATCTCCTGGAGCAAAATTGTGTTCCCCCTTCTCCCCTCCTCCAGGAACGCCTGCCCTGGCCTGCTCTGCGGGTGAGAAACGAACTTCTGTGGTGCTACGTGACTGAAGCTTGGGTGTATTTGTCACGGTCGCTGGTGTTGCCCCAACTCACGCGGTCAGTTTCTTAAATAATTCTCAGTCTGGACAGAAAGGACTAAAGAACATAATTACGTTACTGCCATTTCGTTTGAGAAAAGGTGAATGACAGAGAAGCGTGACTGGAAAGAAGTGTCCTCCAACTTTCTCGAGTCGTTGGAGAATATTCACAATTAGCGTAAAAGCAGGACAGTAACAACGTCAGTGCACGATATCTGCGCCCAATAGATTTCCACTCCCCCGATTTGCATTTTAATTTTCGCGATTTGGCTCCCTGCGTGTTCTTACGGGGGATTCAACCTTTAGCAACCCATAAGCCTTCCTTCTCACTCCTCCTGTCCCCCACCCCCCCACAGGCACATCCTCACTGCCTTTTCCTTCTCACAAAGCTCACGTTGGGCAAAAGGGTTTTCATCAACCACACGTTTTAATGAATTGAGGGCCGTTTTTGGCAAATGCGAGAAGGCCGATGATTCTGAGACGCTGCACGTCCTCTGCGGAATTAAAAAATCCAGCGCTGTTTTTCTTTTGACAGCAGCGAAACTCGTTGTGATCGCACCCCCGCATCGTGCCTCTCCTTACCCCTTTGGGTGGCAGCCTGGCAGGCTGGCTTCTGCCCCCCCGAAGAGGAGAGTGAGGGCCTGGACAGCAGGGAGAGTTTAGAGAGTTTCAAACAAGAAAAGGACCGGAGAAGGCAGTTTTCAACCTTCTTATCTTACCGCCGAGTTTGTCGTAGGTGGTTCAGATTGCCCGGTCATGCAACGAGCCACTGGCTTCCAGAAAACCACGTTTTACAGTTCATGTCCCATGGAATTGCAAGCACACGACCTTCCTGCATCATCGCATCAGCCGCATGGCAGTCATGGAACCACCTCTCTTAGATGAAGGGACATCTCAGTGCTAAGAAGAGTGCCCGGTCTTAGGGTCTACCCCTCGCCCCCAAATCCACGTCCTCAAGTCTCCCCAGTATTTTCTTCGTTCTGTGGGGTGGCACCCCCCATGCGTGAGACACCTGCCCAGGGTCTGGGGTTACCTAGACAGAAGACATGACCTCGGCGCTCAAGGAGCACGCAGTTCCCCGAGGGCCCATACGTGAATGCACGATTCTAATCCTCTACAGAGGAGGCTCGGCGTTGTCTTCGGCTCCTGGCGCACAGTCGCGTCCCCAGCGACGCTTGCTTTTCCGGGGGAGGGGACAGCAGGGGACAGAGCAGCCGCCGCCAATCGCGAAAGCAAGCGAGGAGGCGCCAACAGCTTTCCTTCCCAACTGAGGAACATCGTATCCAACCTCCCTCCCGCCCACCATCACCACCTGTGGGGTTTGGAACCGAGAAAGGCTTTGGAAACCGAAGATCACGTGCTAATAGGATGTTAAAGCAAAACCACCCTCACCACCCGCCACCAAGGGGTAGTTTGTGTAAACGCGTTATTCGCGAGCCCGGCGCTTCGTTTCAGGACTCCCGGCGCCTGGCACTTCGCTGGCACTTTTAGAGCGTCGCTTTATCCAGCGAGTTCCGAGTCGGCTTTTGGCAGGGGACTCCGAGCAGACGGATCCAACCTTCTCTCTGCCTCTCTCGTGTTGCCAAAACAGAAGAGTCTTGGGTTTATGAGAAACTCGTGTGAATTCTCCTTCCAGGGAATGTAACCTGAAAATTAGGATTAAGTAGTAGAGGAAACAGTAAGGAAGTAGAGGGAGCCTGGCAATCGGGAGACCTAGGATCTGGTCTTGAACGTACTGCTTGTTCATTGCAACACGCTTGGGCAAGTCCATTTACCGCTAGGCGTTCGTGTTGTCATTTTTGGTGCAAATTCGTTCTTTTATTTCATTTTGTTTCCATTTTATTTTACTTCATTTTATTTCAATTTTATTTTATTTCAATTTCATTTTATTGTATTTTATTTCAATTTCATTTTATTGTATTGTATTGTATTTCAATTTTATTTCATTTTATTCTATTTTATTTCAATTTTATTTCCTTTTATTTCAATTTTATTTTATTTTATTTTATTTCTATTTCATTTTATTTTATTTTATTTCAATTTCATTTTATTTTATTTTATTTCAATTTTATTTTATTTTATTTCAATTTCATTTTATTTTATTTCAATTTTATTTTATTTCAATTTCAATTTTATTTTATTTCAATTTTATTTTATTTTATTTCAATTTTATTTTATTGTATTTTATTTCAATTTTATTTTATTTTATTTCAATTTTATTTTATTTCAATTTTATTTTATTTTATTTCAATTTTATTTTATTGTATTTTATTTCAATTTTATTTTATTGTATTTTATTGCATTGTGTTTTATTTTATTGTATTTTATTTTTTTCTCACCCTACTTGGTTTTTCCATCTTTGAAATAAGAAGAGTGAACGAAATCCTCTCTAAGGCTTCTAACGATTCCGGCACCGAATACATTAAAATTCTGTTACTTCATTTTAGAGAATACCTACTGAGTCCGTATGACATGCCCGTCACTGTGGCAGGCGCTGCGGTGAAGAGACAAAGCAGACAGGTTTGCTGAAGGGTCGAGCAGTTGAATGGTTGGAGTCCGGCAGGAGAGGTGGGATCAGAGAGGTGTGCGGGGTTGCTGTGGGGCACGGAAGGAGGGCGCAGTGTCCTTCCAGATCTCCTGCCGGCACCTCCCCGCTGAAGACTATCGGAACGGGCTGCCCTGAGATATGTCACTTGGGCATGTTGACTGTTTTGAGCTGTTGAAAGCACTCGAGCAATAGAAAACGCAGGAAGCGCTCTCCTCTCCGATCTTCCCTCTCGGCCTTAAAAGTAAGACACTTTTCCCATGAGAAAAGATGCCTCTTGATACCAGAGAAAGGTGAATATCTTATCACCTGACACGAGGAGCTGACATCGAGATGAATCTGTACGAACACACCTGCAAAAATGAGCCTTATCTTCCATTAGTTTCACCCATATGCTTCCCAGTTCATTTTTCCATTATTTACCGCCCCAGCCCAGACCCCTTTTCCCTTCGTCTTGGCAAATCTCCACAATTTGTCGTCCTTTGCAGAAATAGTATAAAAGCTCTCAGGCCTAGCCACTTTTTTGGCTCCCCGATTCTTTTCTACAAAGGCTCCTGTGTCATATAAAAATATTAGTATCAAATAAAATCTGTATGCTTTTCTCCCGTTAAGCTGTCTTTTGTCAGTTTCCTTCCCGGGCTCAGCCGCAGAACTTAAGAAGGTCGCCAAGTCTTTCCTCCCCTCTCCTACTCTTGGCTCTTTCTTGGAGGCTGGCCTCCACGGGCCACAGCACCAAGGCTCCCGGGTTCACTGGCTTCTTGTTGGCTTCCGTCGACGGGGACCATTTCAGGAGATCAGAGACAGAGAGAGAAGAAGGGAGCTCAGAGATGTTTCTGTCCCTTCCTGGGAGGATGACTCAATCAAAAGTCACAACTCGTCCTTAGCTGAACTGCTCTCTCTCTCTCTCACCCTTTCCTTCCTGACCCAGTGATTGTGGCAGCTCTACACTGTGGCCAGAGCAGCTCTTGCATAGTTCCTGGGGCCCCATGGAACCCAACCCACGATTTTGTAGTTAGTCCCTTTTAACTAAATCTTCCTCAAATTCAGACGGATCAAAGGGTGCCAGCTGTTTCCTGCTGGGACCCTGACTGATAGAGGCATGAAATCCACTTTTGAGATGTGTACGCATTGAAAGGAGGCAGGGGATGGAGAGACGAGGAGAGAGAAGGGGCAGGACCGGAGAACAAGAAAGTGTCCCGGAGAAACACAAAGCTAAATCTTGAAAGATGTCCTGTAGGTGGCCAGCTAAAGAAATGATAAGAAGGGAGAGATAACTTCAGAGAGCGAAATGTAGATGTTCAGAGGCACAAAAGCGTCCCGGGGGGAAGGTGCAATGTTCAAGATGACCGGAGGGAAGAGGGGGTGGGGGGAGGAGGTGACTGGAGGAAAGACTAGTGAAGAGAGAGGCTGGGAGCCAGTGGGGCTGGAAGGAAGGGAAAGAGCGAGTTCGTCCTGTTAACGAGCTTGGATTTTATCTTGCAGAAAATAGGGAATAATTGAAAGACTTTTAAGCCAACGAGTAACATGATCAGGTTTATATTTTAGAGGATTACTCTGGTGGGCAGTATAGAAGAAAGCAGGAAGACCAGTTGGCAAGTTTATATAATGAGCGAAGCAAAAATCAGTGACAATTTGGGATTTGTCCACAGTGGAGGGGTAGAAGTGGGTGTATATGAGACCTCTGGAAACATAGCGAGAACTTGGTGGGGGACCATTTGTGATAGAACATCTAGAACGATTCCCAGGGCTCTGGGTGCGGTAAGTTGGTAGATGGTGGAATCATTTGCCAACAGAGGAAATCCGAAAGGGAGAGCTGATTCAATTCACTCTTCGTTTTTGTTTTTCAGCGTGCCAATGATTTTCCTCTGATTATTAGCTTTTCTCAAATATTCAGCATGTATATTGCTCTCCCGTCAGTGGCTTCTGGGTATGATATCAGCTCCTACCTCACATTAATGATTGAGAAGTAAATACACCCATTGTTCTGGGCACAGAATAACTATTCAGTAAAGGTTATTCTCAAAACCAATGTATGCACTCAACCCAAAACAGTCATAGGACTTTTGCTCATTCAACAAGTTCTTGAGTGGCTAGTTTGTGCCTGCCATTGTTTATTCTTGATGTGAACAGCTGTCAAGAAGCTGTCAGAAAAGGCATATGCCATTAAAATAAGTTCCGCCTCCTTCTTTGTCTTCGTATCTTCTTTTCCACCTTTCCTTCTATCCAAGCCCCCCTTCTCTCTTCTAGCTTTCTTTCCTCCTTGTGTATATAGCTTCCATTTCCATGAGAAAAAAAAGTCCAGAAAGCTAGGTTTTTAGAGAGGATAAAAAAACTAGCCTGAATTATTGATTCATAGCTTTATAATGCACCCAGGATAGTAAGGACATTTATAGATTTCATGAGCTGTTTAATATCTATTTGTGGAGCACCGCCATGTGCAATCATCTTGGACTCATTATGTTTCTTCGGCTACCCAATGAGTCATAATGAGCCTCTGAAAATGTGAAATAATGGGTTAGAACTAGAGGGAATGAAGTAACAGCCAAAGTCAGATATAAAATTATTATTACACGCAGTCTGTAAGAGCGATCAAGACGGGGAAGGGATAGAGGGCCTATTATTATACGCACACACACGCACACAAACTTTCAAGAGAGCTTGCTGTTAAGGGGGAGGGACATGGGGAGCCCTGTGAACAAGATCCTTAAAAGTGATGGATTGCAGATCCATTTTCCATTAGGATTCAAGCAAGTGGGGGTGGGGAGCTCAAATTATGGGGAAGAAATAGAAAAGCCAATGGAGCCCCTTTGGAGAAGACGGAGGCCTGAACTGAAAGGATAAAAGAGACTTTATACTCCAGCACTTAGAATGAAGAGGAAGAGATCATTTCCAAACAGGCCCCAAGAAATAGCTTCATTTCTCCCTATTAACCTCTGTTCCCCCAAAGAAAGCCAGTTGAAGCGAGCAGGACAAAAGAATTCTGTGAGAACATAAAGAATACCTTCTGTGATGGAGGCCATATTTTGAAAAAAAAAATATTAATGTAATTTTCTCTTTCACTTTGCGAGTATAGGTCCTTCTTCCTAATTGGTTTCAGGGTTATCTACCCGGGGCTGTGGGGGTAGGTCACATGTGGTATGCAAAGAGAAAGAAAGAATTGATATTCAGCTTTTGATATTCAAAAGCAGATTTGAAGCCAGATAATAGTCTTGCAAGGAGATGGCTCTTCTTTTTTTTTTTTTTTTATACCCATCTGAACTCCTTTATCTTCTCCTTTGGCTCACTAAGCACCAACCCGAGGCATCCAGGATGTGAGAGTTCTCCTGCAGGTAGAAAAGTTTTTGCCCGGGAGGTACCAGGAGGCCTTGATGCTTGCTCCTCTGTGGGGGAAGGAGATGCCACAGGGGACCTGCCCTTCCTGTCCCAGGAGTTGAGAGAGGAAGAAGGACGAGAGTAGAGGGGAGGGTTTGATTTAGGAATGTCCAAAAGGAATTGATGGGAACGCCAGGGGCCCTGAGACAGAATAGAGGAGTCCGGCGTTGTTAAGCAGACAGGGTGGGGTCAGCTCCTGCGTGAGGGGGAGAGGCAGAATATACACCTGGACAATGGCCAGACCATGCTTAAAAATAGAACCCTGACCCCAGATCTGCAGCAATCTGCCCGGGAAACCAATCCCTTATCTATAGTAATCAGCCCCAGGAAGGCAGCCTGCTCTAAGTCCGTCTTGTAGGAGGCCATTGCCATCTCTACTGATAGTCCAGGAAGCTGAAGGTCGCCTATAACAATTGGTCGCGAATGGCCAGAACTTGATTAATTACTGACAGCTTCCCTGCTTCCAACTTTGAACCAAGCAGAGAAAGCGAAGTATGCACCCTTGGCAATCACATGGGACACCTGCACGAGTTAGCTCGCCTATGGCTTCTCCATGCCAACTGCCTCCAATCAGGGCATAGGCGAAGCCTTCTATGTCTTTGTCTTTCTCCCGCGACGAAGCTTTCCCACCCCTCTGCCTGCCTTTCAGTCTGTCAAAATGCAAGTGACAATGGCCGACTCCCGTGCTACAGAAAGTTCAGAATAAATAGGCTTCGCTTTTCTCATTTGGGCCGTCTTGGTTTCTTTGGACAGTGGGGAAGCTTAATACAGAGCCAGTGGATCTAAGCTGGGGGCCCCCATGGCAGGGCGGTGCTTTGGCTTGAATGCTTGCGTCTGCCAAAATTCACACGTTGAAGTCCCAATGCCCAATGTGAGGGTAGTAGAAGGTAGCACCTTTGGGAGGTGCTTAGGTCATGAGAGTGGAACGATTATAAATGGGATTGATGCGTGCATTTATCAAAAAGACCCCACAAAGATTCCTTGCCCCTTCCACCATGTGAAGACACAACAAGAAGTCAGCAGGCTGCAATCCAAGGGAGGCTTTTCACCAGAATGCAGCCATGCTTACACCCTGATCTTGGACTTCACTTTCCAGAATGGTGAGAGGTGGATTTCTGTTGTTTAGAAGGCGCCCAGCCTGTGATATTTCGTGATAGAAGCCCAGACACATTAACACACAGGATATAGCCCACCTACCCTGGGGAATAGAATGGGGAATCAGAGTTTGAAGTGTTACAAAGGACTAATGCCATTGAAGATCAGTTGACCCAGAGAGAACCCCTAGTCCTGAACCAAGTAAGGATCATCAACCTTAGTTGCACCATCCGACAGGGTAGGTAGCCAGCAGGTGGCCAAGGGTCACCGTTCTGGGGACCACGAGAGCCAGAAAGCCACGAACTGTCCTCTTCCCCCTCTTCCAAGAAGATACACAAGTCACATGCCTACCTTTGTACATCTAGACGTAATCTTGGGAAGGAGCTGGAGAGAGGAGGAGTAGGAGAAATTGCCGAGATTAGACATTTTTACTTAGAGAGGCTAAGTATTAGCTAAGGGGGCTGCTTCTCTGACTTTGTTATTATTTCCCCACTAACCAGCTCACCCTGAAGAGCAGATCAGTTATAGGCAAAATATTAAAACCATATTTCCTGTGCATGCTTAAATTGCAGTATAAACAAATTTTGCAAACCCATAAGAACCAAAACTAACCTATTTTCCCATTCGTGTGCTAAACAATTCTGGGATAAAGCACAGTTTCCTGCTTTTGAGGTGAACAATGCCGGGCCCAGGCAAAAATAACCTAAGTTACTTGCTTCAGCAAATACTCAGTGCTGGAAAATTAGCCTGAGGAACACCTCAAACAGCTAACTTGTCAAGACAGAAATTGAAGTGTCTATGACCTGGATGTGCTCTTTTTTGTGAGAGTTTATAGAGTTGTACACTTACAATCCATGAACTTTTCAGTATGTATGTTAGCTTCTGTTTAGTAAAAAGTTTTTAAGAAGCGGACAGGTTCATCTCACGTTCGTGTTTCCTGTGGTGGAACTCTTGAGGGAGAACCCAGATGACATCTTCTTTGGGCAATCACGGGAGAGCCACACGTAGCACAGAAAGCTGGACAGCATTGTGGTTTCTTTGGACTTTATGAACCTGGTTTTTTTGGTTCTTCGTAAGATAGGGAATTAGCACAGCATGCGTTGCCCTCCCACCAAAACTCAGTCCTCGAGAAACAGCAGACACAAGAAGGAAAGATGGATTCTAGGAACCGAGGACAATAATAACT
The DNA here is from genome assembly GCF_022079265.1 of Lynx rufus. Taxonomy (NCBI): domain Eukaryota; kingdom Metazoa; phylum Chordata; class Mammalia; order Carnivora; family Felidae; genus Lynx; species Lynx rufus. The sequence continues at coordinate 132,048,655 of NW_025814878.1, forward strand.
GTGCAAAACCTTGCGTAGTCATCGGGTGACAGAAGCTCATCTTCTGGTGTGAATGTGAGGGAGAGGTGGCTGAGTTCTGGGGGCTGGGAAGCGAGTAGAAGTGTCAGTGGGAGAGGAGGCTGGAAGAAAGCTTTGTAAAGTTTGCTCTGGTCTTTCCACCCCCACGTCCATTCCTGGTAGCCTCAGGACAATCCTGATGACCCCAACATTACAGCAATGGCTCAGCACCGGTGTCCATATGTCTAAGGGCTTAGGGGTGTGAGTAATGCTAACATCTGGGCAGAAGAAACCCTACCCTAATTGAAGGTGGATTTAGGTGTGAGCAGCTCCCTTGAGGCTGGTGGGTAACCACCCTGAAGAATGCTGTCTCCTCATGCAGATTCACTGTGAGGCATTAAAGTTAAGCCTCGCCAGAGAGCTTTCTGGTGGAAGGATGGACAGTGGTCCTAGGGCAACTGGGGCCCCCACTCGGGACTCATGCCCTGCCTTCTTCCTAAACTCACCACCCCTCTCTAAGACACAGCCCCCGAAAACTATAGCGGGTGTCCCCAAAGGACTGTGAGCTTGCCCGAGTGCAACTAGACCCTTGAGGACCATTGCGGCCAAAAAGAGCTACACAATGTACGACAAATACCGCCTGATGCAGAAGGATTAGAAGACTTGGGGCTTAAACCGATCACGATACATGTAAGTGAAGAAACAGGGAAAGTATTATCAATATAAAATCTTCTGAAGACAAACAAAGAAAGTGGAGCACTGGGCACAGAAAGACCGTGGGCTCAAATGTGCCATTGACTTAAGTGCTCTACACAAGTTACTCATTTATGTCTGTATTTATTTCTCACACATGGGAGTGGTGCTATTATTAAACCCATTTTTCAGATGAGGACATCGAGACACTGAGAGGGTTAGTGACCTGCTTCTGATTACAGGCAGAGCTGGAATTGAACCCAGTCTACCTCCGAGTCCAGCCTCAAGCGTATCCCACTCTCATGCTTGACGAAAGGTTCCCGTGGAAGAAAATGGCGGCATGGATGCGGCCAAAGAAGGCGTGTATGGGTTGGCTAAGGAACCCTTCTTGAAAGCACGAGGAATATATAAAGTGATAGAAAATGTAAAAGGAAAGCTAAGGAACATAGAAGATAGGGTGGAAGTGTCAACATTCAGATTGCAAGAGACCCGGAAAGACGAAGGAGACCGAAAATAAGAGAACTGTATGATTCTAAAGCAAATTGCTTGAGTGATGTCCTTGTACCACGCCTTAGCTGACAAGAGGAGGTGAGTTTCAGCACCTACATTGTCCACCTGTCCTATTCCTGCCGGTGGTGGGAATTTAACAAAGTCATGACGCCTGAAGTCATAATCCCCGTTGACTTTTGCCTTAGGAGACTGCCTCGTCGAGGTAAATGGCCAATTGCAACGCTTGGGGTTTGTAATACGGCACACCAGGGTGGAGGAAGCACAGTCGCACAAAGGTTTGGGAGCAGGAAGGGACACTGGCCTCTTTCCAGGACCGTGGAAGGGGCAAAAGGCAAAGCGCGTCCTCCAGATCAGGGGTCCGAAGCCCACAGCTCACAGGCCAAATCCAGCCTGCCACCTGTTGTTGAGAACCATCTTTTACTGGAATACGGTCATTTTCACTCATTTTCCACTTGCCCATAGCCGATTTGGCCCTACAAGGCAGAGCTGAGTAGCTGCGATAGAGACCGGATGGCTCACAAAGAGAACGAATTATTTACTATCTGGCCTCTTAACGGAAAACGTTTGCTGAGCCCTGAGCTAGGTTGGTACTTCGCAGTCAGTCCCGACTTGTCCCCCGATCCCTTCATCCCACCGCATCTACACACGACTCTTCCATTCCCCTCTCCCCTGACCCCTTCCCACCTATCCCTGGGCCAGGTAACTAGGACTTCCCCACCAGTGGGCTCCCAGTGGGAAGTTCAGCTCGTCTGTTTGTACCTGAGCCATTAAAAAGGCGGTTTTAGTCCTCTGTGTTCTCAAGGTGTTGCGCCTCTATAAAATCAGGGAGGGCTCAGCTGAGTTGATGATGGGTGGAATGAAGGAAGGAAAAACCATGAGCAACCAGAGGGTAGATCGTTCAGCCCCAAGCAGTGCTCAGTAACTCACCTAATTTACACGAAGAGAGAGAGAATTTGACCTACTGCTCAAGGGGGGGAAGTACAGCTGGGGCTGGGAGGGGAAGAAGGGGCTCTCTTCTGGACAGTCCGTTGTTGGCATTGCAGGTAAGGCCTTTGCCCGGCCCTCCACCCCGCCCTGCTGAGACGACATTTCGCAAGGAGAAAAGAGGAGGTGACTCCATCCTGCCGAGAGGTTCCTGACTTGGCTGGAGTGTTTCGCTGTGCTGACACACGTTTTCTTCTTTCTCTTCTCAGCTTAGCTGAGCACACAAATCACCCCGCGTTTATTTGCACAGTCCATATGTGAGATAGAGGCGGGACAGTTGGACTGAGGGCAGAAGGAGGGGGGTGAGGAGAAGGAAGAAAGGCAGAGGCTCGGGACTGGCCAGGCCGAGCCTTCCTCACGTTAGGTCACTGTTTATAGGAAGAGTTAAAATTAAACCGAGGACTATTTTCCAAGCTCTCCGACATCGGACACGGCTCCCTACACCATCCCTGGAATGCGGCGCGATAAACATCACAGGGCACGTTGCATGATGTCGAGAGAAGCGGGAATCACAACACCACACCGAGGGCAAGGCAACGAATGCCAGCTGCCACAAAATTATCTTGGGGATGGACGGCGTCCTTGCTCTCGCTGGCTTTTCCTGTCTTTCTAGTTCCCACCTTTTGATCCACAGGCAACCACATTCCCTGTGAGCTACGTACCCGGCTGTCCCCGTCCCCATTTGGCCAACAGCACAAGCTCAAAGTCGGTCTCCTCTACAGAGCCTCGCCCTTCCTCCTCACCCTCCAGCAACCGACGTTGCCTCAATGACTCACCACGACCCTGTACGGTGCCTAGTGTTATTACCAATTTACAGGTGGGGAAAAGAGAGATTCAGGGACCTGCCTATGGTCATAGAGTGAGCGAGCTATGGAGAGCACTCCAAGCCGGGTCTCCTGTGAGCCCGTGAGCCCCCCGCCCCCACTGGAAGCTGTCCTTCTGAGCTCCCCTGTGCTCCACGGCCCTCCACGTGTTTGATCAACTAAATGGCGACTAGAATTGTTGTCCCCCCCCACCCCACCCCAACCCGAGCAGGGAGTCTCAGTTGTTCTCCTCGTTGGCTCCCTGGACACCAGAGCAGTGCCTGTCACATCACGGGCATCCAATAAATCCGTGTTTGGTGAAGGTCTGGGCATCTGCCTATTGGCTGTCCGTTTGCCTTGTTTCCTGGTGGCCCCAAAGGTCTTTGAAGGGCTCGCGGGTTCTCTTTAATAGAGGACCGACATAATAGCCTCCACCTCGGCCTCCAAGGGGTTTAGGTAGAAATAAAATACCGAGGGGCGCCTGGGCGGCTCAGCTGGTGAAGCGTCTGACTTCGGCTCAGGTCACGATCTCGCGGTCCGTGGGTTCGAGCCCCGCATCAGGCTCTGTGCTGACCGCTCGGAGCCTGGAGCCTGTTTCGGATTCTGTGTCTCCCCCTCTCTCTGGCCCTCCCCCGTTCACGCTCTGTCTCTGTCTCAAAGATCAATAAACGTTAGAAAAAAAAAAATTAAAAAAAAAAAAAAGAAAGAAAATACCGAGCACAAGGTGAACCCGTCCAGGCCACCGAGCATCGCTCTCCCTGTGGCTTCCGTGCTGTCAAAATGCATCCTTTTATGACTCCAGTGCTGACATCCTGCCTCGCTCCGTAGCTCCATCTGGTAGTCAGATTCCTCCTCCCTGTTTGAATTCTGTATCTATGTGTTTCAATAAGCCAGCAAACACTCACTTCGCCAGCTCCGAATTCGTTCTTCCTTTCCTGCCTTCTCCGTGTCCTGGCTGGGTGCCAGGATCCCCCTTCACGAGAATTAGGACGCAGTGCTCGGAGTCCGATGTCTCCACCTAGTTAGGGCCCCTCTTCTGGGACGGTGTCTCTTCGGGGGGCTCCCGCACATGCCAGGCTTCTCTCCCAGTAATTCCCAGGGGTGTTCGTGTCGGAGGCAGGGATGGGGACGCGTGAGCCCGCGCCCTGACTTTCGGCACAGGGTTTCGGGGAGCGGGTGGGGAGGGCGCATTGTATTGTCACAGGAGGCGCTCTGTCACGGTGATTGAAGGAAACAGTTTCTTGGCCACACGTCCAGGATGTGCTTCAAGGAAGCCAGGCAGGATCGTTCATAGCTTGTGAGGAGTGGTGTTTGGAATGTTGAAATAAATGACCAAAGCTTGTAGCTTCGTCTTGTCTCCAGTTGTGCGGGGTTTTTGTTTTTTGTTTTTGATTTCTACTTTTTATCCTGAGGGTTATAAAGCTACCTGGAATCAGATTAGCCCAAGTCAGGGCTCCAGAGAAGTCACTAGCCAGCAAAATCTTTCCCCCAGGATCGCCTGTCCTTCCTTCCTTTCCATCCTCCCCAGGCTCTTGGTACTGACCTTCAGGCACTTTCCACGCCGCGCTGGGATCATCGGCTTCCTTGTGTCCCCTTCCCTCCCCATCCTCTCCGTTCACACAGAGGCTGGCTTGTAATAGAAGGGCAACAAAATTTCGTGACATCACTGGTTTTTCTCAGACTCCAACAAAGGACTGTTGTAAAAATATCACGAAAGCAGAAATGACCCAAGGGAAATCTCATGTGATTATTGAACTACTTTTTAGATTTTAAAACACATTCACCGCTTTTTAAAATAGCCTGCATTCCCCCTCGCCCCCTGTTTCAGTTGCATATTACTTTGTAACAACCACCTCCTGCGGTTTCTTGGGAGCCTGCAGTTGCCAGGGGTCAGTTCACCATTCTCCAGCACCAAGTACGGTAGCTGAGGTTACTCATGGGACCGCACTCACCTGGGAGCTGAGGCTGGAAATTTCTGGATGGCCTCTTTTCCCCGGGGGTCTTTCTCCAATGGGATGCTCATCATTCGTTGCTTTCGCCCAAGGCTTTTTACAGCATGACAGATGGGTGTGAAAAGGCGGCATCTCAAGAGGACAAGCCCCAACGTGCACGTGCTGATCAGGCTTTGCTATCACGTTTGCCGCTGTCTATTGGCCAAAGCAAGTCATGTGGCCAAGTCCAGAACCAATGTGGAAGGGACCACAGGAGGGCACGCAGCCTTCCACCACGCCTGCCATCCTTCTTGAATATTCCTTGTCTCGTATGCTGATGGTTCAATGCACCTCGTAGATCGATTCCCTTACCCTGAGTTGCTCAACAACATGTATTGAGTCCTCGCCTCAAGAACTATATATTTTATTTGGGGACCTACATGATCTATCCCTGAAGATATTTTAAGCTATCTACCAGTGCTATTTACGCATAATAAAAATATTAGTTGCTAAAGCCACCGGAGTCACCACAGTAAAAACTTTCATTATCAGAGTTAATACATGATCCAGATGAACCCCCTTTTTTTTTGTATGTGTCTGGAGAAGTTTGTTTTCCTTGGATGCCAATTCTAAGCATGAGGACTCCGATAATTCTGTTAGAAAAAAAAATGCCCCACGAGTAAAACATGGTCGTAGCCGTTCGTCATGATCATCACAATCTATATACTCGTTTTGCTGCTCGAGTAGCAACCTCACTCTTGATCACTCACCCAAACGATCATTCAGAGCTGCCCTGAGGGGGGTGGATGACAGGTAACATCACCTAAGACAGTGTTCGCACGGTGTGGCCCTTGGCCGGCAACACCTCGGAAGTTGTTAGCAATGCAGACGCCCAGGCCTCACCCACCGAATCAGCAACTCTGGAGGCAGGGGCCCAGCAATCTGTTTTAACAGCCCTCAGTGATTCTGATGCACACTCACGTCTGAGAACCGCTGCTTTAAGGACCGCAAGGTCAGACCGTGGCTTTTAAAGTGGTGATGCTACAGAAAGACAATTGGTGTTTCCCCAGCCTTCGTGCGTTGAAGGCCAATCCCCAGGATGATGGTATTTCAAGGTGGGGCGTTTAGGAGGCCATTAGGTCCAAAGGGTGAAACCTTCATGAATGAGATTAGGGCCCTTAGAAAAGAGACCCCAGAGAACTCCCCTGTCCCTTCCACAGTGTGAGGTTACAGCCATAAGATCTGTGAACCAGGAAGCAGGTTCTCCCAGACACCAAATCTGCCAACCCCTTAATCTTGAACTTCCCAGCCTCCAGAACTGAGAGAAGTCTACGATATTCTGTCACAGCAGCCCAAATGGGCTGAGCCAAGTGACTTAGCTACAGCCCCCCTTATCCATGGGGGATGCATTCCAAGATCCCCAGGGGATGCCTAGAACCACAGATAGTACCAAGCCCTCCATATACCATGGTTTTTTTTTTTCCTATACATACATACCTATGATGAAGTTTAATTTATAAATTATGCATAGTAAGAGATCAACAAAAATAGCCAGTAATAAAACAGAGTAATTATAACCAGATGCTGCTGTAACAAAGGTTATGTGAATGTGATCTTTATCTTGCGCATGCGAAGTGTCTTATTCTATTGTACTCACCCTTCTTCTTGTGATGATAAGAGATGATAAAAGGGACAATGGGTGACCTCCGGTGTCCAAACCCACGGATAAGGTGGGGGCTACTGTGTAGAATGACTGCTCACATACCTGCCCTCTTGTGAATGTGCACGTGCATTATTTACCCTAACAAGCAATGGTGAAAATCTTAACGCTTTGGGTAGAATCATGCAATTTTTCGGAGAGAAGAAACTTCTCCAGAGAATACAGTGTAGATTTGGCGTGTTATGTGTACTAATTTAGACATACCTATCAAAAAGTTCTTTTTATTCCTCTTGTCTAAAAATTTCAAGCAGACGCCCAGAATTTCAAGTTTAAGTAACTGCTAGAGGAAATCTTTGGTGGAGTGTCTATTTTCTTTTCATTTTCCTGCTACATCCCAGGCAAGAATGGTCGATGAGAAATCTGAGAAACGAGTCAGAAAGTAATCACACTTCTTTGAAAAAAAGTTCATCCCCAGACCCAAGATGAATATTGTAAAGAATCTCATCTTTCCAGAATTGTCAAGCCATCTGGCAAAAGAGCTGACTGATACAATTTCTATTTTATTGACCAAATCCTCATACCCATTTCCTCTTGTCCTCATAAATGTAAATATTTTCCAGTTAAATTTGGGGGGTTGGCAGTAGTGGTGTGGGTGGTTCCTCCCACGGGCTGCTGGGTTTTTTTTTCCTTTTGAAATGAAATGAAGGCAATTTAGAATTATGAATTAAATGCCTTCCACATTCACATCTTTGATTCAACAATAGCGTATCTAGGAATTTCTGTCAATAAGTCATTGAGAACGTGTGCAAAAAATAGCCATGCAGTATTCATTTCATCACCATTTCTAATAGGAATAAACCGAGAACAACCTAACTTTTCCACAATAGAGGATTATCTTTAAAAGTATGTGTGTAGGGCGCCCGGGTGACTCAGTTGGTTAGGCATCAGACTCTTGGTTTGGCTCAGGTCATGATCTCACGGCTTCGTGTGTTTGAGTCCCGCATCCGGCTCTGCCCTGGCAGCAAAGAGCCTGCTTGGAATTCTCTCTCTCTCTCTCTCTCTCTCTCTGTGCCCCTCCCCCATTCACGCTGTCTCTGTCTCTCTCAAAATAAATAAATAAACTTAAAAAAATATGTATATGCATATGTACAACTGAATAACTACAGTCATTAAGATGATAATCGATACGGATGATAGAAGAATAGTAACGGACATGGAAATATGTTCAGGCACAAAGCCTGCTTGATAATCAAGTGTTGACCATCTCACATAATTGACTGAATACTGTACTGAAAGTGAAAAACAGAATGGTTGCGTGGGACAGAGTGGTTATCAGCGTATCGGTTGTTCACCCTCTTGTTGTCTCGCTGACCTTGCCCTGCATCACGGGAGAGGATCATACTGCACATCGCTAGCCTGGGAAAAAGGGCAAAACCAAGAACTCGCAGCGGTTTCTACTGTGAATGTGTAGGGCTTTCACACAAAGATAAAGTCGTAAAATCCCAAGTCAGGGACCTTCCGTATCATGGTGCACCTGCTGTGGGAAACAGCTCGGCAATTCCTCAAAAAGTCAAACAGAATTATCATGGGACCCAGCAATTCCACCCGAGGGATTGAGCTCCAAGGAACTGAAAACAGGGATTCACATAAATACCACGTACCCATGTTCATAGCCGCATAACTCACAATAGCCCCCCCCCATGGAAACAACCCAAGTCTCCACCAACAGATAACCAAAATGTGGTATGTGATTCGTTCATCAAAAGGAATGAAATTCTGACACGTGCTACAACATGGACAAACCTTGAAAACAGTATGCCATACAAAATAAGCCAGACACAAAAAGATACATATTGTATGATTCAACTTACATGCGGTATGATTCCACTTACGGAATCCATAGATCCATAGGCTAAGCCATAGACATACCAAGTAGAATGGTGGTTATCAGTCGCCAGCAGGGAGGGGAGAATGTGGAGTTATTAGTTGATGGGTAGACACTTTCTGTTTAGGATAATGACAAAGTTTAGGAAACAGACACTGATGGTTACACAACCTCGTGAATAGTCCTCATGCCACTGAGACATGGTCAATTTAGTGTTATGTGTACTTCGTGAAAAGAAGAAAAAGGGGGAGGGGGCGGGAAAAACGGGTAAAGGTGTGAAAGATAGAAATTTCTAGTTGCAAAATGTGCAAGTCATGGGGATGTAATGCACAGCATGGGGGCTACAGCTAATAATACTCTATTGTATATTTGAAAGGAGCTGGGAGAATGGATCCTGAAGGTTCTCATCATAAGAAAAAGAAATTTGTAAATACGTATGGTGACAGGCATTAACTGTAATTACTGTGATCATTTCAATATGAATTGAATCATTGTACTTTACACCTGAAACTAATATAATGTTGTGTCGTTTATACCTCAACCTAAAAAAAGAAAAGAAAAGAAAACAAGGCTTAAAAAAAAAAAAAAGAAAAAAGAGAAAATAGTACGTACAATATACTTTCTACAACTGTATAATTCCCACATGCACTTTTGGTTTTAAGATGTCATCATTTGTAGAAGCACCTGGGTGGCTCAGTCGGGGAAGCGTCCGGCTTCGGCTCAGGTCGTGATCTCGCGGTTGACGAGTTCGAGCCCCGCGTCGGGCTCTGTGCTGACAGCTCAGAGGCTGGAGCTTCCTTTGGATTCTGGGTCTCCCTCGCTCTCTGCCCCTCCCCTGCTCATTCTCTCTCTCTCTCTCTCTCTCTCTCTCTCTCTCTCTCTCAAAAATAAACATTAAAAAAAATTTAAAAATAGGTGTCATCATTTGTGGGTGGCAACAGTAGCATAATAAAAGCCTTTTTGGAGAGGAGAGGAAGACACAGTATGTGTACCCATAGTTCACATTCAACTATTTCAGAAATACTAAACTTTGAGATACTTACATCGTATAGACTAGGAAATGTATATATACATAAGCATGGAAAAAAGTCTGGAAGATGCTCACAGCTAGTATTTTGGGTGAGGGAATCATGGGTATTTTTTATCATTCCATTTTTTCACGTACGTATTCTCAAATTTTTTCGGCAGACAGTGCTATCTTTGTGAGAGTAATTTTGTATCTAGTTTTTTTTTTTTTTTCTTTTTTTCTTAACTGCTTTTTCTAGAATGATTTTTTGGAACTCACGGTCTTACCACTTCTCCCAAAACAAACAGCATACACTCCCACTCTGGACATAATGCTAGAGATTTAAAGTCAGTGTGAAAAGACCTCCCTGTGTTCGGCCAGGGTGAAGGGGACTCACCTTTGCTCAGCTCCTTGTGGCTTCATCCAACTTCCCTGCGCCCGGCATCTACATCAATATTTACACACTCCATCATTCCTCGGGTTATTTATTTTCCTTGGTCCATTTTGCACAGTGACTAAGTTTTGCAGCATGGAAGTTGACAGAATTTGTCGCTGATATCAATCTTTATTACGTTTACTGCTGAGGGTTCAGAAAATGGCGGTCCTGGAGAGCAGCATCTGGCGATAAAGAAAAGCCATGCTTCCTTTTTTAAAAAAGTGTTTGTCATTGTTACTCAGAACCTTGATTGACCCATGTTTACATTTCCCCGTGATGTGTTTTCAGTTTTTATGCAAACAACACCCTCAATCCTGCTCACCAGCCGCCGCCACCCAGAGACGGGGTAGGGACATTCCTCAAGTTCCCTCATCCTCCTCGGGCCTGAGCACTGAATCCCGGGGGCTTTCTTGTGTCACACAGCCAACCTCTCACAAAGGGCTGTGTTCTGTTGAGAGATCTGCACACTAGGACCTCCTCCTGGAGCTTCTGAAACTGAAGATGCCAACGTAGGAAGGTGGCTCCTCGTGTCTTGTGTCGTGTGTGCATAAAGAGCAAAGGCTCTAGAAAGAACCCCACTCCCTGCCTCCCTGTTGCTAGCAGTGATCATTGACAGATTACTCAACTGCTCTATGCCTCAATGGCCACATGGGACAGATAGTATTGCCTCCCCGTCTTACTTTAGGCTCTTTTAACAAAACACCTTGGATGAGGTGGCTTTTTTTCTCAAGGTTCTGGAGGCTGGACATCCATGACCAGGATGCCAGTGTGGCATCCTCTTTGACCTCTCTGTCTTCGTGGTGTGCATACGGCTGCCTTCTTGTCGACCTCACACAGCAGAGAGCAGAAAGGAAGCAAGCTGTCTCTCGTCACTTCCAAAAGGATGCGAATCCCATCACGAGGGCTCTGCCCTCATGACCAAACCATCTCCCAAAGGCCCCCACCTCCTAATGCCAACCCGGGGGAGTGGGGGTTAGGGTTTCAAAATAGGAAACAAACACGCAGCACATAACACTACCTCACGCGGTTGTTATCACAGCAAATAAGTTAGTACATTTCAAAGACTTGGACTAGTCGCCCAGGGCACAGTTGCGCACAACAAAGATTAGTTTGTGCTCCTATAACGTGGAACAGGCTCCCGTGAAAGGCAGACATTCTCCTGGTGACTTGCTTTTCACCTTCACCGGCAAGATCTGCGTTGAGGGTGGCAGCTCCTCCCCACTGTAGGTCCAGAAAGAAGTAGAACTTCCAAGCTGGTCTTCACGCTGGTCTTACTTGATTCGTGTTGGTCGATAGCCTCAAGCAACGAGGCTAGGCAAAAGAATGCCAGGAACCAAAATTAATGCAAACACTTGCTTAATGTGCAGCCAGGGGAGATGGAAAAAAGCAGTGTTGACAGATCTGTAAACAGCAACTAGGTTTTAACGCCCTCAGCCACTGGCTCAGATTTGCATCGTCTTACATGCAGAGAAACATGGAATGGATGGTTGGGTCCTAGCAACCTCCTTAGCCATTCTGCCAAGCGTGAAAATCACGTCCATAATCACGTCCAAATCACGTCAATATTATTATTGTTACTATTGAATGAAGTTTTACAAAGTGACCCTGCCCCTGGGTTCACCACCTAGATAAAGGCATAGAACATTATTAGCGTGCCAGAACCTTGTAATGACTCTTAGTTATTAACCCCCTTCCTCCGTATGGTAGTGATTCTTCTGACTTGAATCATCACAGACCTGTTTTTCTTATTTTTGAACTTTATATAGATGGTATCACACATAAGTACTTCCCATGTCCAGTTTCCTTTGTTCAATATTATGTCTGTGAGATTCATGTTGCATGAAGAGTTTGTGCTTTTTCGTTGTTGCATCATGTGAGTATTTTATTATAGTAAATATGCCACATAAACATACCCATCTACTCTTGATAAGCATTTAAGTTTGGAATCATGACAAATCTTATTTTCCCACGTATGCGTTTAAATCTGCACATCTCCATCTTAGAACTATTTTGGCAACATGCCTCAAGTTTTGATATATAGTATTTTCTTTGTTTTTTTTTTAAAGATTTAATTTTTAAAAATTTTTTTGAGAGCGAGAGAGCACGTGTGGGAGAAAACTCAGAGGAGGGGCAGAGAGGAGAGAGAATCCCAAGCAGGTTCCACACTCAGGTGGCAGCTTGACGTGGGCTTGATCTCACGACCCCAGGATCATGACCTGAGTCAAAATCAAGAGTTGGACACTCAACCAGATGAGCCACCCAGGCGCCGATATATAGGATTTTCATCTTTATTTCATTCAAAATACTTTCTAATTTCCAATATGGTTTCTTTTTTGACTCTTGGATTACTTAGAAGTTCATTGCTTAGTTATCAAACGTTTGAAGACACTCTTAGACATGATTCTGTGATTGATCTCTCTAGCTTAATTCTACTGTGCTATGAGAATACACTCTGTCTGATTGCTATTCTTTGAAATTTGTTATGACTTCCTTTGTGGCCCAGTATTTACTTAGCTCTGGTGAAATATTCCTTGGACGCTTGTATATTCTGCAGTTTGAAGGTGCAGTTTCAATATGTGTCAATCAGATCAAGTTCATCAGAAGTATCACTCGAATGCTGTATGTATCTACTTGTTTTATCAATTACTAGAAAAGTAGTAAATTCTTCCACTATACTTGTACATTTGTCCAATTCTCCTTTGGGTTCTACCAACTTTTGATTTATATGTTTTAAAGTAATGTGTTAGGTGCACACAAATTTAGGATTGTTACATCTTCCTGTTGAATTGGCCCTTTTTTCACTAACTGAATTTGTTCCCTTCATCCCTCAACAAAAAAATTCACCTTTTTCTCTAGTACAATCTCTGGCCGTAACAAGTGTCTTTTTTCTACCAATACTAGAGCTTTACTTAGTGGTTGCATAGTACATACTTTCAAATTTACTTACATTTGAGTTATGTCTTTGTAAGCAGCATATAGGTGGGTTTTTTTAATACAGTCTGAATATTTTTTGTTTTAATTGGAATGTTCTCTTTCCATTTAACATAATTATTGATAAATGCAGATTTATAATTACCTACAACTACTTGTGTTCTGTTTGTCCCTTCTGGTCTTTGTTCTCATTTTCTCTCCTTTCTGGACTTCTTTGGCATTTACTGAGTATACGTCATTCCATTTTCTATTCGATTTTTAGTTATACCCTTTTGTATCATTACTTTGGTGGTCACCCCAGAGATAACAATATGCGACCTTGATTTATGAATCAATCTCAACATGTGGTTTTGCCACTTTCTGGATTTAGAGTAGTCATTATATTTACTCCTTTATAGTCTTCTGTGCTGTCGTTTTCATGTTTTTTAATTCCACATATATTTTAAACACCACAAGACATTGTTATTTTTGTTTTAATCAAGCAATATGAATGTAGATTTACCCACACATTTATCCTTCCCAAGGCTCTCCACCCCTTATCTGTTTTACACTGTTTCCCTCTAGAATTATTTTCTTTTTTTTTTAATATGAAATTTATTGTCAAATTGGTTTCCATAAAACACCCAGTGCTCATCCCAACAGGTACCTTCCTCGATGGCCACCCCCACCGTCCCCTCCCTCCCACCCCCCATCAACCCTCAGTTGATTCTCAGTTTTTAAGAGTCTCTTATGGTTTGCCTTCCTCCTTCTCTGTAACTTTCCCCCCCTACTCCTCCCCCATGGTCTTCTGTTAAGTTTCTCAGGATCCACATAAGAGTGAAAACATATGGTATCTGTCTTTCTCTGTATGACTTATTTCACTTAGCATAACACTCTCCAGTTCTACCCACATTGCTACAAAAGGTCATATTTCATTCTTTCTCATCGCCAAGTAGTATTCCATTGTATATATAAACCACAACTTCTTTACCCATTCATCAGTTGATGGACATTTAGGCTCTTTCCATAATTTGGCTATTGTTGAAAGTGCTGCTATAAACATTGGGGTACAAGTGCCCCTATGCATCAGCACTCCTGCATCCCTTGCGTAAATTCCTAGCAGTGCTATTGCTGGGTCATAGGGTAGATCTATTTGTAATTTTTTGAAGAACCTCCACACTTTCCCAGAGCAGCTGCACCAGTTTGCATTCCCACCAACAGTGCAAGAGGGTTCCCCTTTCTCCACATCCTTGCCAGCATCTATAGTCTCCTGATTTGTTCATTTTAGCTACTCTGACTGGCGTGAGGTGGTATCTCAGTGTGGTTTTGGTTTGTATTTCCCTGATGAGGACTGACACTGAGCATCTTTTCATGTGCCTGTTGGCCATCTGGATGTCTTCTTTAGAGAAGTGTCTATTCATGTCTTCTGCCCATTTCTTCACTGGATTATTTGTTTTTCAGGTGTGAAGTTTGGTGGGTTCTTTATAGATTTTGGATACTAGCCCTTTGTCCGATATGTAATTTGCAAATATCTTTTCCCATTCCATCGGTTACCTTTTAGTTTTATCGATAGTTTCCTTTGCAGTGCAGAAGCTTTTTATCTTTGTGAGATCCCAATAGTTCATTTGTGCTTTTAATTCCCTTGCCTTTGGAGATGTGTCAAGTAAGAAATTGCTGCGGCTGAGGTCAGAGAGGTTTTTTTTCCTGCTTTCTCCTCTAGGGTTTTGATGGTTTCCTGTCTCGCATTCAGGTCCTTCATCCATTTTGAGTTTATTTTTGTGAATGGTGTAAGACAGTGGTCTAGTTTCATTCTTCTGCATGTTGCTGTCCAGTTCTCCCAGCACCATTTGTTAAAGAATTATTTTCTTTCTATCTGAAGATCTCTCTTTGGTATTTTATTCTCAGGGTCCTGCCAAAAGTGAATTATCTGAAAAAAGTTTTTATTATGCCTTCATTTTGAAAGATCTTGTGTTTGAGTATAGAATTCTACCTCTTCTAAGGGAGAAGTTATTTCCTTACTTATTTGTTTATGTTTAACACTTTAATAATGTCATTCTTCTGGTTTCTCAAGGTCTATTGTTAGTGCTGTTATTAGTCTCATAAATGTACTGCGCCTCTCTTCTCTTCTGCTACTTTTAACATCTTTGTTTGATTGTCAACAGCTTCACCATGATATTCTAGTATAGTTGGTGGTGGTGGTGTAGGGTGGGGAGGGGTTGGTTTTGTTTTTTTTTGTTTTGTTTTTTTTCTTTTCTTTTCTTTTTCTGTTTTTGTCTTTTGTTTTTATTCTGTCTTGAAAAATCCCTTTGAAAATTTTCCAGCCAGCCAAAATAAATATTGGGATATGTAGCAACCTTGTATGGTGACAGATGGTAACTAGATTTATCATGGTGATCCCTTCATAATGTATATAAATGCTAAATCACTATGTTGTGCACCCGAAACTAATATTGTATGTCAACTATACTTCAGTAAAATAAGGATAAATAGTCTGAGATATTCTCAGAAAGAATAATGATATTTAAAATATCTTTATGATTACACACATATTAGGCTATGTAGAATTGTTCCACAGCTCACTGATGCTTTTACATTTGTTTGCATTATTTCTTCTGAGCTTCCTGCTAGTTTCCGTTCCTATCTTCAAGTTCACTAATCTTTATTTAGCCATGTCTAATACACTGCTCATCCCATCTCATGTATCACTTCGTCTCAGACATTCCAGTTTTTACCTTCAGGAGTTTTATTTGGGTCTTTTAAAAATATCTTCCGTATCTCTACTTTCCCATTTGAACATATATAATATAGCTCTGGCAACTATTTTAGTGACCTCCTCTGCTCATTCTAACATTTGTATCAGTTCTGGATTGATTTCAATCGATTATTCTCTCCCTCTGTTTTACTGTTCTTTGAATGCCTGGTAATCTCCGTTTGAATGCTAGACATTGTGAATTTTACCCTGTTGGGTTCCTGATATTTTTGTGTTTATATAATCTTTACCTTTGTTCTGGGATGCAGTTATTTGGAAGCAATTTGAATCTTTCACATGTAACTTTTATGAGTTGTTAAGTAGGTCCATAGCCATGATCTATCTAAAGCTAATTATTCTCCTCTAGAGGAGAGACACCATTCCTGAGTATTCTACCCAAATATCTCACAGATTAGGAGATTTTCCAGTGTGGCTGATGGGAACAGTTATGATTCCCAGCTTTCGCAAGTGCCAGGTGCCATTCTCTTGTTCTTTTGTCTCCTCCCCCCATTTTTGAATAGTTTTGGACGTAGATCTATACTTCGCTATATACTTAGGGGGGACCTTTGTAGATCTCCAGGGTTTTCTCTCTGTGCAGCCCTCTCCTTTCTAGCATACTGTCGTGTGAGCTGTGGCCACAATAACCTTCCTAACCTCAGCTTCATGTCCTCGGTTCTGCCTGGGTTTCCCCTCCTGCACTGCAGCCTGGAAATTCTCTTGAGACAGTAAGCTAAGGCATTCATAGAACACCCCTTTGTCTTCTGTCTGTCCTTTATTGCCTGATGGGCAGTCTTGAAAATTGTTGTTTTGTGTATTTTGTATATTTTTGGTTGTTATTTCAAAAGGAAAGTAAATCCAGACCCCTTACCTCCACCTTGGCAGAAGCAGAAATAAGTGTGCCCCATTTTAAGATTTTATTTGACTCCGGGACTCTTTCTTATGGTGCCTACTTTGGGAGATTGTAGGTTAAAGCATCCAATCCACATGAATAACAGAATCTGACAGACACTAAACACTTAGTAGTGTTTTTTTTTTGAGCTAAGAAATGAAATTTACCTTTTAAACTCCAATTCCTTTGAGAGGTAACACTTCTCACACCATTAACATTCATTAACGCCGATTAGTTTATCTGAAGATTGGTTTTCCATTTATTTTCTTGTCTATCAGAAATCCAAAAAATGGGGGACATAAAATTATAGAATCAGAAAAATAGGTTGCGAGGAGAGAATGACGATAAGGAGCAAAGCTTGATAGTGTCAAAGGATCTTTGTTCTTAGAGCTTCTTTTTTTTTTTTAATGTTTATTTATTTATTTTGAGAGACAGAGACAGAACATGAGCAGGGGAAGAGCAGAGAGAAAGACACAGAATCCGAAACAGGGTCCAGGCTCCGAGCTGTCAGCACAGAGCCCGACGCGGGGCTCAAACTCACAAACCATGAGATCATGACCTGAGCCGAAGCCGGACGCTCAGCCGACTGAGCCACCCAGGCGCCCCAGAGCTTCTTTTTACAAGTGAGGCAATTCCTTCAGAGGTTAAATATTGCCTAATATCATACAGCTTGGAATGGAAAGGCTAGGGTTAGAACCTGAGTTTAAATTAGATAATGCAGGGGCGCCTGGGTGGCACAGTTGGTTAAGCGTCCGACTTCAGCCAGGTCACGATCTCGCGGTCCGTGAGTTCGAGCCCCGCGTCGGGCTCTGGGCTGATGGCTCAGAGCCTGGAGCCTGTTTCTGATTCTGTGTCTCCCTCTCTCTCTGCCCCTCCCCCGTTCATGCTCTGTCTCTCTCTGTCCCAAAAATAAATAAAAACGTTGAAAAAAAAATTTAATAAATTAGATAATGCACATAGATGTGGCCTGTCATATAGGAATGAACAAGAGAAGCCAGTTCTCTTTCCTTCTAAATCTAATGCTGGGGTAGGGGTACTGAATAAAGAAGGGAGTCTCACCTGGGGCTCCTGGGTGGCTCAGTCGCAAGTGTCCAACTTCAGCTCAGGTCATGATCTCAGGGCTCATGGGTTTGAGCCCTGTGTCGGGCTCTGTGCTGACAGCTCAGAGCCTGGAGCCTGCTTAGGATTCTGTTTCTCCCTCTCTCTCTGCTCCTCCCCTGTTCATGCTCTGTCTCTCTCAAAAATAAATAAACATTAAAAAAATTAAAAAAAAAAAAAGAAGTGAGTCTTGGGATATTCTTCAAAGGGTCCACAGTTAATAAGCTGGCCTCCTGAACTGGCCTGACACATTGGAACAAGCATGCCAGGGGTAAGGGAGGAAAAAGAAGGAAACGTAGAGGCCACTTGAGGACAGTAAGCACAGAAGAGAATGGAAACAAGTAACATATATGTCAAATAAAAAAGCCACTGCCACCAACTAGAAATACTTTCAGATTCACCTTCCTTCCTTCTTGCCTCTTGGAGTCTTCTCATACACTGGCTCCCCAAGGCCCATCAATCCATTGGCTTCCTATCTTGTTTCAGCTGCTCTGAGTTTCATAGACTGGCTTTGGTCTAGATACTCAGTTCTGCCTCACCAACTCCTTAAGATTCTGCTTCAGGCATCTGTCCAAAGTGCCTAGTGCCTCAACTCTTTCGGCCCAGCCCCCAGAACACTGCTGGCTCAGGCTACAATGGGGTAGAAGCGCCAGACCCACATGGTCCAAAACTTCCCTCTGAGCCAGCACGGAATCTGAATAAGGATTGAGCTGTGTCCTGATTTCTGCTATAAGCTCAACACAATCACAAGGATTAGCCCAATCGCAGCCTCCTACCACATTATGCCTTGAAGAGAATGGTGAAATGAAGGAGTTTTCCATTCTGCAGGCGGAACACCTTCTGCTCCAGGGAAAAATTAACAGATTTTGTTTAAAGACTCTCGTCCTAAAGCTACAGAACTGGATTGCCCAGGAGGCCATGGGCCCATTGGTGGAGAGAGACAGAGACAGAGACAAACAGACAGAGAGACACTGACACTGGGTAGCTGGGTGGATAGAAGAGATGTTGTCCAGAGTTTTCTATGAGGATGTAACAGTCTTCTGGTGGGACTGACCTGTGGATTTCAAGGGACCGTATTCTGGGATCACAGCTCTAGGTGGGAATCCACCAGTACTGAGTTTGGCTGAGGCCAAACTTTGTAACATGCCCAGAGCACACACAGGTGCCCAACAGGTGGCAGAGGACCAGCATTGGATAGAGCGTCCAAGGAACACAGGAGTTAAATGATAAGGGATGTCATAGTTATAGACTAAGTCATGCAACTGCCCCGTTTTGCTGGTATCACATAAGTTTTTCAACTTACGCAATTAATCATCAAAGTTATGATCATACTGACACTTTCTGGCCCCTTGATATGAAACAGGCACTTTTTCTAAGCACTTACACACACAGTGTCATTTAATCCTTCCACAACAACCTTCCATAAACAAGACAGCTACTAGTATCTGCATTTTACTGAGAAGACTGAGGCACAGAATGGTTAAGTAACTTGCCAACATCAGGCAGTGACTGAGCAGTGGAGCCCCGAGTGCAGCAGGGCTGGTCCTGGACCTCCCTCCAGTCAGATGGTGGGGGCTTGGGGGCCAGGTATAATTGGATTTGCAAAGAAAGAAGAAAGAATTGCTATGCTTCCCATTCCCAGATACCAAAGCAAAGTTTTACCTTCTGCACCAACCAGCCTTGAGGAGAGGCTGGTTTCTTTCGTAGAATTGGAGTATGCTTGAGGGCAGCCATCACGCCGATAGAACGGTTTACCCTCCGAAGTGTCTGTAGAAAAAAATATCTCCACATTCTGCTTCCTTGCATGATATGGAGAAAGAGCAGAAGACACACTTTCAGTAGGCTAAAAGGTCTTAAGGAGAATTCCATGAGGAAAAAAAGAAAATCAAAAAAACAAAGAACAGCAACCACATCAAAAACCCTTCAGTTATAAATTTTTATTTGGCCTTTCGTGTGTGTGTGTGCGGCATTTTGAATTTCTCCTTTTGGATGGGTGTAAATTCAACTGCTTTGCTACTCGACTTTAAATTTAGGTAAGAGCCTTAATATAAATGGCAGTTTTTCAACCAAGTATCCAGTCCAGTAGTCTCCCCTTATCCAAGGGGGATGAATTCTGAGACTCCCAGAAGACGCTTAAAATTGCAGATAGAACCAAACCCTATATACGCCATTCTCCTACATGGACATACCTACAATACAGATTTATTTATAAATTAGGCTCAGGAAGGGGCGCCTGGGTGGCTCAGTCAGTTAAGCGTCCGACTTCCACTCAGGTCATGATCTCACGGTTCATGGGTTCGAGCCCCGTGTCGGGCTCTGTGCTGACAGCTCGGAGCCTGGAGCCTGCTTCGGAATTTGTGTCTCCCTCTCTCTCTCTTCCCCTCTCCCCTTCACACACTGTCTCTCTCTCTCTCTCTCTCAAAAATAAATAAACATTAAATAAAAAGTTTTAAATTAGGCTCAGGAAGAGGTTAATGGCAATAACTAATAATAAAGTAAAGAACAATTATAACCACATACTAAAATAAGACTTACATGAATGTGGTCTCTCTCAAAGTATCTTACTGTACTGTACTTCCTCTTCTTCTCATGACGATGCAAGATGAGAAAATGTGCATGTGATGAGGTAAAGTGAGGTAAGCACCATGACGAAGCATTAGGCTGCCACCCACCTTCCGACCATACGTTAGGAGGATCATCAGATCGTGGGTGATGGTTGACCTGGGGAAACTGAAACCACAGGTAAGGAGGCTGGAGGGATTACTGTGTTTTGGTAATTTATACTACTTGACCCAACGTAACTTTCCCCAAATATTTTGATCAACATTTTTAAGAGGCAGAGCATCAGGTGCACGAGAGCACAAACTAAATGTAATTAGCAATTATGAAATAAATCTTAAAACTTGGGCTCTCAACCTCAAGAGGCTTAATCGGAGCAGAGACACCAGAAAAAAACACACATCAAAGGGCTTAACAAAATGCCCCCAGACAAATCGCTGGTGTGCAAAATAGGTACGTTCATATGAATGAGAGCTAGTCTTGTCATAATACGTGGGCACGTCGTACTTTACACGCACTATATGCTGTTGCGTTTAATCTTCGCTTTCAGACGAGGGAATGAAGACCAGAGGTGTTAAGTGGCTCGTCCCCAACCACACAGTTAGCAAGTGACAGAACCAGGTCTCAAGGCCCAGCCTGTCTGGCCCTATCACGCTTGCTCTTACCCCTCCCCTTCTTTCTTTTTTTACTTGCGGTCTTTTGTGTTTCCATACAAAGTTTAGGATTTTTTTGTTCTCATACAGGTACGATCAGCTTAGCGGGGGTGGGGGGGGTGGGGGGGGGGACTCAGCTTCAATTGGCAAGGTAGAGGGGAATTTGATAAGGTGAAAAATAAAATAGTGTCGAGGGGTACTACAGTCAAGGGGAAAAAAAAAGGCCTTAAAATTTAAAATATAATAAAAATATGGGGCGCCTGGGTGGCTCAGTCGGTTAAGCGTCCGACTTCGGCTCAGGTCATGATCTCACAGTCTGTGAGTTCGAGCCCGGCGTCGGGCTCTGTGCTGACGGCTCAGAGCCTAGAGCCTGCTTCCGATTCTGTGTCTCCCTCTCTCTCTGCCCCTCCCCCGTTCATGCTCTGTCTCTCTGTGTCTCAAAAATAAATTTAAAAAAAAATTAAAAAATATATATAATATAATAAAATTATAAAATATAAAATATAATAAAAGTATAATATAAATAAAATATAATAAATATAAATAATTATAATATAATATATAATATGATATATAATATAATATAATATAATAATAAAAAACATAAAAATAAAATAATATAAATATAAAATATAAAAATATAAAAAACATAAAAAATAAAATATAAAATAATATAAAGTATAAATATGAAATATAAATATGAAATATAAATATAAAATATAAAAATATAAACAACATGAACTATAAAAATATAAAAAACATAAAATATAAAATATAAAAAATAAAAAACAATAACAATAACAATAACGAAGAAAAACCAGATAAGGAAGGATGAGGGTATGTTGACCCCTATTTCAACTTCCCTGATTCCTTCTTCACAAAATCATTTAGGGAATAGAGAGACAATAGGAGGGCAAAGGCACTTAATCAGAGATTTTACAAACCACTAAATCAAAAGAGACTGTGAAATCCCCGCCCGGGGAAGCTAACAGTGAGATTAAGTGGATTAGTCTACTGTACAGGAATCCGGGGAATGCGGCTGCATGTGATTTTTTGTTGTGGGTTACCCGGCAGCAACCTTACGGTTTTACATCTCCCCGAAACATATGGGCTTGTGCCGCCCTTCTGCAAACCAGCAAGGAAGAGCAGCGCCTGGCCCGGGGCCTTCCCTGCACCGGGCTGGCTGATTTCTGGAGGGCGAAGGATGCCGATATTTTACCAAGAGTTTGAGCCGGCAGCATGCTGAAAATGACAAGGCAATCGGGCTAAGCACACGCATAATTTCCACGCCCCGAACCTGGTTCGTGATGGTGGCGCGGGTGGGGGGGTGAGTGGAACAAGGGCACAAGGAGCTGGAATTAGGAGTTCTGGCGTCAGCCCTCCCAAAGAAAGACGGAGAAGAAGGCCCTCTGGACTGTATGCCTCCTCCCAAACTTTGGGGGAAACTGCTACCTGACGACGATCTAGAAGAGTCCCTCCTAAGCTTCCTTCCTTCTGGTGGTAACGGCCCCGGCAGCAGCCGCGGAAATGAAACACACAGACCAACCACACAGGTTGCTGGTCTTCAGAAATCTGCGTCCAAACTCCAAAAACCTAGAGCCCTGGAAAGATACGTGCACGAACCTGCCAGAGTGAACAGTTTACATCAGCAGTCTATCATAAATAATTAATATAGCCCTAGGAGATATAAAGCCAATGACATGGTATCTCTCCCTTGGCTCTAAATGCAACTCCAGATAACCTACTTTGAACAGTAATGTGTTCACAGTATGTGGGAATTAACTGCTCAATATAATAAGTACTATTGAATTTCCCATCTCCACACAGATAAAGGGCAACCGCCCCCCAAAACACAGTAATAACAGTAACGGAGTGATGGGGGGGGGGGGAGAAGAATCCCGTTTTTTATTACAACCTTAAAATGTTACAGGTTAAAATGATCTTAAAGGGTTTAAAAAACAGCAATTAAATCTTTCCATTTCTGTTTTCCAAGCCTGCCGCTGAGAAAATGAGGGCCTAAGAGCCATACGGTGCTATAGCCTTGCTAATAACGCTCGGTGCAAAATCTCATTAATTCAGTCTGGCTCTTCAGATCAGCCGCTAAATCCTTGTATTGTCACTTATCCTCTGGCCTTTTCAGGATTTCCATAGCCTAACTAGCAGTATCTCCATGGAAACCAAGCAGTCCTGCTTTGCACATCCCGGAACTTTTTGTTCCTGACAAAGCTTGACAAATCACATGCAGCATGGAGAGTTTAACATAGCGAACCAAACCCTGACCCATGCTTAGAAATGATAAACCCAAGCATACCAGCTTTATCATAAATGATTTCCTTACAAGATACTTAACCAAGCCGGTGAAATGTTGAACCAGACAAGTTTCAAGAACAAGGTGCTGGAGGGAGAAAGGGGGAAAAAAAAAAAAAAGGCAAATAAATAAATAAGTAGATAAATAAGAACCCCAGGCGTGTTCAGCTGTAGGTTTTGGGATCTCATTTTCTGTCTAATTGACTTAAACTGAAAGCAAGCAAAGGAGAAAACGAGCAAGAGGGAGGCATATTTCTGAACCATTCTCCAGCCTGAGAAGTGGCCTTTCTTTTCCGCTGTGAGTCGGAGGGAAAAATCCTACATTCGTTCCCTTGTTGTCCCTGAGTCCTGCAGAGGATGGGCTTAGGAATCGAACAGGTCTCTATGCCTGGCAACTGCTTTTTGGCGGTTCAGCCTGGCTCTTTGGCGCCGAGGCTCTCAGCCCTGGGAAATGTGGAGGCATCTCTGGCCCTGGAAAATGAGGCTGACCTCGCTGTAGAGAGAGGTTGAACTGGCGCACAAGGGCGACAAAAAGGCAGAGAGAGGAGAGGGTGTCCGGGGTCCTGTTTCCGGAGAAGTGGACAGGACCCGACAGAGAATACACATACACATTCTTGTTTTCAGCTCTCAGTTCCTCACAGAACGGGTGTCCTAGGCCTACCCAGAGGCCACATCATGACCTATGAACTACTCGTCCGTCTTAGCCAGGCTCGAAGGTGGTGTGGGGCAAAGTGAGAGAGCTGTACGTTCTGAAGGAGGAAAGGCCCTTCATGGGCTCCGCTGTCTTACTGCTCTATCTATCTATCTATCTATCGTTACCTGCCATAGATGAGGCTTCCTATTGGTACACAGGGACAAGGGTGTCCAATGACTCTTAGAGGTGACACAGAGTCACCATTATGAGCCTCTCTCCCCGAGTCTCCTGTCTTTCTTCTGTCACCTGTGCCATACCACAGGCCGGTGAGAGAAAAAGGCACAGGTGTGGAAGAGGGAGGCCCGAGAAACACCACAGGACTTTGACTTGATTCTGCCTCCTTGGTCTGGGCCTTGACCTCACTTAGAATCACACGAGGGATGTTTAAGGGACTAAGACAAGGTCTTCCTTCCTTGGGTCTTCTTGGGTTCGAGCCTGGCAGTGTTTTAGAGACGCCATGATATTTGTGGCCTTGGGCGTACTTCGCCTTGACAAAACAGACAGGACTAGACTGACCTCCGGGTTTGACGGCCGCACCCAGACTCTCATTATCCAAGAACTCGCCGGCACGGTGCTGTCGGATGTTGGCGACAGTGACGAGTTCTGGACACACTGTGCACGTTCCACAAACATTTGCCGATGAACTGGATTGGTGCCTGTAAGATCTGAGAGTTCCGTCTGATTCTTCAGAGCAAGAGTAAATGAGGCTTAGTCTCATTTCAACCTTCAGTGAACTTTACTGCACTCTTTGCCTTTATACAATAATAATCACACAATAATAATAATAGCCACCAGCTCTTACCAAGTTCTTACTCTGTAATACCAGGCATTCTTCTGAGCGGTTCATGTATATTAGCTCCTTTAATCCTTGTAACTACCATCTGGAAAAGATACTATTAATGAGCCCATATTATTAACTTCATTTTATCAATGAAGATACTGAGACACAGAGAGCTTAAGTAACTTGCTCAAGCTCTCAGAGCTGGTTAGGGGTAGAACCCGGCTTTGATTCCAGAAAACACATTTCACCCCTACCCTTTGCTGTCTTGTGATATTATCGGTGCGAAGTGTCTCCGATCAGAACAATCAGTTAATTATCGTAGCTAACAGTTACTAAACGTTCGCTGTGTGCCAGGCGCCATTCTAAATTTGCATGCATAACCCTATCTACCTCTACAACATTTCAGGCTCGTTCTATGAGGTAGACCCTGTTATAAGCATCATTTGACAGATGAGGAAACTGAAACACAGGCAGCTTAAATAACTCACTCCAAGTCATATAACTAGTAGATGACAAAACGGATTCAAACCCAAGCCACATGGTTCCAGAGGCGTCTATCAGCCAGAACCCCTATTTCTCTGATCAGTCCAGGCAAAATGGAGAATCATATTGGGGAGCCTGGGTGGCTCAGTTGGTTAAGCATCCAACTCTTGACTTCAGCTTGGGTCATGATCTCACGCTTCGTGCGTTCGAGCCCCACATCGGGCTCTGTGTTGACAGCATGGAGCCTTCTTGGGATTCTGTCTCCCTCTCTCTCTGTCTGCCCTTCCCCTGCTTGCTCTCTCTCTCAATAAAAAAATTTAAAAATAAATAAATAAACAAATAAATAAACAAACAAACATTTTAAAAATGATGAACATCATATTCCATGGAACCATTATCCCAGGCAAACATTATCTTCCTGAATGTTCCCACTCAGCCCACCAGACAAGGCTGGTATTACCATAGCTTTCTTTCCAAGACTCCTTTTCAGAGGTGTTCAAAGCAATCTGAGGCCCACAAGTAGGCCAGTGAAAAAGGTTGTCCTTTCCCCTGGTCCTAAGAGGTCACACCTGAGCAGACACGGCCTCTTGCCCCTTCCTGGGGAGCCCAGGCTCACAAAGGTGCTGTCCTACCGCTCACACAGGACCTCCAGCGAGTTCAGCTGAGTCTGGATACACTGCCAATGCTTAGGGACCTAAAATTAGACCAACCAGCTGTGTTTGGGTTCTGTAGGCACGTGAATGTCTGTTCCATTCTTGAGCATGCTGGGTGTTGAAATATATATGAAACCTGCTTTCTGAAGCACAGGGAAGGCACGAAATTCTTATACCTGTTCTCTAATTTATCGTTTCTCTTCGAAGGCCCTAACTGCTTTACTTCACAGGGGCTGACATTTCCTCCCCAAGCATTTCCCGCTATGGGATACTGCCTCTGTAGAACACGTCGACACTCACCCTTAAGACACCCAACCAGTCTCCCTGGAGACTGAACATGGGTATCTGACTCCCACCCTTGGCCCAGGTGCTCTGTTTCCTGGGTCACAGGCTCTCCTGGAATCTGCAGACTGCTAGGCTTAGCAAATGGGGCCCAAGAGTTGGTTCTTGGCCTGAGAGCGGATAGGGCTCTGGTGTGTGGCCATGGGACGCGGAGTAAAGAGGACCTGGGGTCCACATACCAGGTGAGGGCAAGCCATGCACTGAGGATGGTCCAGGGTGGTCAAAGCGCAGGCAGGGCACCCGTCTGGGTCTGTTCATGCTGGCATAACAAAAATACCGTGGACTGGGGAGCCTGGATGGCTCAGTCAGTTAAATGTCTGACTCTTGAGTTTGGTTCAGGTCAGGATCTCAGGAATCATGAGATTAAGCCCCACATTGGGCTCTGTGCTGACAGCACGGAGCTTGCTTGGGATTCTCTCTCTCCCTCTCTCTCTGCCCTTCCCCCACTCATCTTCACTCTCTCTCTCAAAATAAATAAATAGGCTTTAAAAAAAATACCATGGACCGAGTGACTTATAAGCAACAGAGATTTGTCTCTTACAGTTCTGGAGGCTAGCAGTTCACGATCAAGGCCCTGGCAAGTTGGTATCTGGTGACATCCCACTTTCTGGTTCATAGACGGCTATCTTCTCACCGTCCTCTTAGGGCAGAAGGGGTAAGGGAGCTCTATGGGGTCTCTGATAAAAGCACAGATCTCATTTATGAGGGCTCTACCTTCATGACCTAATCACTCCCCAAATGCCCCACCTCCTAATACCGTCATCACAGGGGAAAGGATTTTAACATGCGATTTGGGGGTCTGGGGGCAGGGGATCGTTCTAGTACCCAAACCAAAAGGGTCAGCAACAGAAAACTGGCAAGATGAAACTGAGATTAGCGGGCAGTGCCTAGAAATATTCCCAGAAGTATTTAATCTAAGGGAGTGAGAACTTTCTATAACAGGGCTGTCCAATAGAACTGTCCATGAAAAAATGTTCTATAACTATGATAACCAACAAAGTAGCCATTAGCCGCAGGTGGTACTGAAGGGCTTGAAATGTGGCTGGTGTAGCTGAAGAACTGAATTTTACATTTAAGGTAATAATTTTTAATTTAGATTTAAATGGCCACATATGGCTAGCGGCTACAATCCGGGCAACACGGCGGGAAGAGGAAGGAGCTGGCTCAGTGAACAACACCAAATAGCACAGATCGGAGTCCGTGCCCGGAGCAAGTTCGGGTTTCCTAGTCCAACCCCCTGTCTTCGCACAGGGCCTTCCTCCATCATTCAACATGTGGCTGCTTTTTCAGCCTTTCCTGGGATATCCCCATTTTTCCCCTGCCACTCTTTTCAGAACAAAGTAGCCCTTGCTGTAAGGAGATCCTTCATAGCCTGAACTAAATTTTACACGTTAAGCTGTAAGCCTGTTTCCATTAGCTACGGTTTTTCTCTTTTCCAAGCAGCCCTTCCCCTCCTCTGTGGGCAACATTCTCATTTAGGCACCAGAGCCGTTCTCCTCTCTCCGCGCCCCCTTCTCAAACCGACCACCTCGACCGCCCTCTTCCCAGACTTTGTCACGTCTCACCTGGACCGCTGCAGCCTCTCAGTTCATTCCTCTGCTCAACATCGACCTCACGTAATCCTTTGTCTGCACCGCGGTCCAAATAATCTTTTAAAAATATGAATTGGAGCCTCTCACTCTTACGTGTTAAATCGCCCTGGGCCTTTGGATAGCGTGATTCAGCTGCTTACCTTTTCATTTCCCTCCATGCTGTTCTCCCTGCCGCCTCCCTCCGTTGCTCCCTGTGATGTCACCCTGGGCACCTAACGCTCTATAAATCCCTGAGCGCGGGGGCTTGTCTGTTGTGTTGATGGCTGGGGACACGGTGCCTGGTATGTAGCAGGTACTTAATAAAAATGTATGAAATGAATGAGGGAATACTGGATTGGTACAGCAGGGCCATGACAGGTGCATACCATTATGAATATTTCACTGCTGCTAATAGGAATACTATAGTCTATTCTTTCAAAGTAGTCAATGGGCTTGAAAGACGTTGTTACGTCGATCCTGAAATTAAAATGAAATATGTGTACCTGAAGGGCTGAGCCATAAACCGGGAACAAGACTGCATATCTTAAGCCTCTGACTTCCTCTCCCCCAAAACAATATCTTGGGCTTGGGTCTCAAAATATACCATGCGGGTCTAACCCGGCCAAAGCTACGCACGAGCACGTGCCATTTCAAAACTGAAGTCTTGGTAGAGAAAACAGAGCTTAGAGTTTGGGCATAAAGGTCTCAGGTGGACCTATGAAACTTGATACAGTGCTTTTAGTAAAATAGAACAATAAAGATAGAACAATAAATCAATAGGTTGTAGGTGACATTTATCAGTTCTTAAATGAGAATATGGTCCAGGTACCATTTTCATTTGCCGTTCCTTGATTATTCCAAACCCTATAGAATTTTCACGTCCCATGGCTTTAATAATATTGTCACCATAAAGAAGTTTGCATATTCTGTACCTTCCCAAACACTTTGTGTCTTTTCATCTTGAGTCTTGAGGCTCTGAATGTCCCCCAGCCAGTTCCTATCCTTCAGGGCTCACTGTGGTCACAAAGAGAGTCATCTGTTTGATCAAAGAACGTAGAGCTTTGGGATACCTTTAATTAATAAAGGTTCAAGGCTCCATGGGGGATTTTCCAAACCCTTCTTTGGAACACAGAGTCATACACCTTTAGTTCTGCCCATAATAACCTAGCAGTCGGTCATAGTGAAGGATGTCAGACACTCCACCAAGCTCAGCTAGCCTCTTGACCCACAGAGATTCCCTCAGCCCAGTAGACCTAGGGGGTCTCACATAAAGGCTCTGCTTCACCGTGCTCACCTTCCTTTGACTCCCCCATGGCCAGTGTTATGGGCTGAATTGGTGTTCTTCCAAATTCATATGTCTGAGTTATAACCCCCAGTCCCTCAGCATATGACAATATTTGAAGATAAGACCTTTAAAGCGGTGATTAAGTCAAAATGGGGTCATATGGCTTTGCCCCATTCCAATGTAACTGGTGTCCTTATAAGACAAGGAGATTAGGAGACAGACACATAATGGGGGGAAGACCGTGTGAGGACCCAGACAGAACATGGCCATCTACAAGCCAAGGAAAGAGGCCTCAGGAGAAGCCAACTCTGTCGACACCTTGATCTTGGACTTCCAGCCTCCAGAGCTGTGGGACAATAAATGTCTGTTACTTAACACCCCTGGTCTGTGGTATCTGTTATGGCAGCCCCAGATGACTAATGTAACCACAGTGCAAAGGCCCTGCTCTTCCCTCCCCCATCTCACCCTTCCCCACCACCAGCTCCTTCTTCTAATTGATTTTATCAGATACAGTCAGACATTTGCAAATAATCAAATTAAAACTTGCAGGCATGATAAAGGTATGCTGGAAAAAAAATGTCTAGAACCTATTGGAATTTTCCATAAGGGGATTTGCTGCCGGGGCAGAGTCCGGCCAACTTAAAAAACTCCTTGGCACATCCAAACTACTTTCTCTCTGAATTTAGCCAGGGTTTCCAGGTGAGCCTGGAACGAGATCGAAATCATCCTGTGGGATAGTCTCATGGGCTACTAGACTGTGAGACTCTTTTTGTGCTAGATTGCCTTGAAGGAAAGGATACCCATGCGCAAGAGGATTTGTGCCTGGAAAAGAGAGAAAAAACACAGGAAAGGCAGATGGGGTCTGACACCAGACTCATCGGGGCCCTTGAAGAAAGAGGGACTGGCAGAGGGGAATGTCTCCCCGAGGGACTCAGCTTCAGAGCTCCAGTGACAAAATGGCAGACAGAACAAAGGAGGGAGATTTTTGCCTGTCTCTACTGTGGTAGGACCGAAAGGAACACTGTCTTGGATTAACAAGACCTGTAGCATGTAAGCCTTAAGGATACAGGGAGATATTACCCTCGACGAGGAGCCTAGGAGGACTTGTTCCTAGGTCTGTATGTGAGGTTTTGAGGGCCGCTCGGCGAGGCTGGAGGTCTTGAGGACATCACCCAGGCAGTCATGACACGCCAGTGGAATTGCAGGTGCTGTTGCTTAAGGAACCTCGTTCACGGTGTTGCTGAATCCTGCGGAGATGGGGGCCCTCAGTTCGGCTCATGTTGAGTGTCTGGGTCAATACTAACTCTCATCGGTTAGGATGTCCCTAGGTCAGTCTCCTGATGACATCGTCAAAGGCTCGTAGCAACAGATAGAAACCTGTTTATGACTTAAGGACACTGTGTTTTGATTACTCAGAAAGGCAGAGAAAAATCAGAGAACTGCTTTCTGCTTGAGGACTGGATTATTTCTTTGGTTCTGCTCAAATCAGTTCTAACGAACCCTAGCAGGTATGGGGAAAAAAAAGCTCTTTATGGAGGGGGGGGTCCCCAAATCTGACCACGCTCAGGATTTCACGTACCGACCTCAAAATATATACCCTATGAGGTTCTCATTGAGGCCATAAGGTTCCCTTCATAGCTTTTACTCATTTCCTGTCAACCCAGGATCTAAAGTCCAGATGTATCATGACCCTACGTGTCCCCACACCAGTCTGACTTGGGGCACGAGGCCTGGAACTGAATGAATTTCAGTGAAGTTCATGTTCAGCCTGGAGGTGATTTGAATACTCTAGACTTAGTTGCTTTGGGAGAGCGTGTTAAAGAAAGTAGGTTAGTATAGTTCCACTTTGAACTGGAACGTGTGTGTGTGTGTGTGTGTGTGTGTGTGTGTGCATGTGCACATGCGGGTGAGTTTGTTTATTGAGGGGAAATGGACCATATTTAATTTAATCAAAATTATCCCCTATGGAGCGGAGGAAGAGGCATTGGGACAAATGATCAAGAACACGTGTCCTGCCCTCCAGCAAGCCAGACCAAGCAGCGAGGCCCAAAGCAGGGGTCCAGCTCCCTGCTCCCTCTCTGGAGCTCCACCAGGAGACTGTTGATGGAATGAGCCTGTGACAATGCAAGCCTGCTGAACAAAAGCTAAAAAGATGGGGTGGCATGGTCAGAGTGAAAGTCTGAGGTAGCACTCCCGAGCCTCCCTTGGTGCACGTGGGTCATGGAAGGATCCAGAAGTGTCTCCGACCCCGTGAGAGACAAGAAAGGTAGCCGCGTCAGCTGGCTGACCATCTGCCATGAAGGTTCTTGCCACCACAGCCATGGGGCCAGTCACCTCTGGCGCTGCAGAACTTCTGGGCCAGGGATTGAGTGGGAATGACAAGCTGAGCCCAAGGAGGGCTCTGCAGCACTGGCAGGAGCTAAGCGGGCTGGCCCAGCCTCGGCAAACCACCAACCGTGCCGAGAACGGATCACAAAAATCATTTATAGAGTCTTCGGCGGCAGAGACCAGATCCAACCAGCATCCCATCCCTGCCTGGATCATCCATCCAATGTGGATCACCCTCAGGATACCACACAGACCCAGGAGCCCTCTCCGTCACCCCCGCAGTCACACAACCTCCTGACTCGACGCCCCAACACTGTCATTCGCTCCGTTCCAAACCCGTGTCTCAAGCCAGACAAGGGGGGAGAGGTAGGAGTGTCCCAGATGATACATTAGTTATCTATTGCTGCGTAACAAATGGCTCCAAACTTGAGAGGCTTAAAAATCTATACATTTGGGGAGGCTCCCGTGTGGCTCAGTCGGTTGAGCATCCCACTTTAGCTCAAGTCATGATCTCATGGTTTGTGAGTTTGAGCCCCACATCGGGCTCTGTGCTGGTGGTTCGGAGATCCTCTCTCTCCCTCTCTCTCTCTGCCCCTCCCCCACTTCCTCTCTCTCTCTCTCTCTCTCAAAATAAACGAATACACTTAAAAAAATAAAAGTAAAAAGCTGTAAGTTCTTGCTATCTCGCACCGTCGCTACAAATCAGGAATTCGAGAGTGGCTTCACAGATGGTTCTGGCTTGGGCTCTCTCGTGTAGATGCAGTCAAGATGTTGGCCAGGATGACAGTCACCCGGGAGCTCGACTAGAGCTGGAGAAATCCGCTTGGAAGATGGCCCCTCCGCTCGCCCGGCAAGTTGCTGCCGGTTGTTGAGAGAAAGTCACAGTTTCTTGCGCTGCTGAGGTATCTTCCTGACCTGGCAGCTGGCGTCCTCCAGAGAAAGTGATCCCAAACACCAAAGTGGAAACGGTCATGTTTTAAGCGGCTTAGTCTCAAGTCACACACCAGGACTTCCGCCACATTCTTTTGGTCGCAAGAACAACCCGATGCGATGTGGAAGGGACTACATAAGAGTGTGAATACCAGGAGCTGGGAGTCCTTGGGCGCCATCTTGAAGGCTGAGCGACAAGTTCATTTTGGAATCGATTCGATAATCACCAAAAAAGGGATTGACTGAACCACAAGAGATTGGAAATTTCCTGGAGGGAGCTGACGTTCGTATGAAGAAACTATTGCATTTTAACGAGGAAGTTTTCCATTTTCCCTGGTCTGTCCACAACGAACGGTCTTGAGGAGCAAAGCTGATGTCAATCATTTGGAAAATATGTCTGTCCGGTGCGGAGTTTTGATTATTTAAGCAAACCTGTTGCAAGTGTTTACTGAAGGTAAGACGATACGTTTCACAAAGGAGCGTAGTTCTTCCTAGTTTGGGGTTTGTAGTTTCTTTCGGTTCATATCTCTTAGGTTGGTTCCTGATTACTCTTCTTTTTTTTTTTTTTTTTTTTAGTGTTTATTTATTTTTGAGACAGAGAGAGACAGAGCATGAACGGGGGAGGGTCAGGGAGAGAGGGAGACACAGAATCGGAAGCAGGCTCCAGGCTCTGAGCTGTCAGCACAGAGCCCGACGCGGGGCTCGAACCCCCGGACCGTGAGACCATGACCTGAACCGAAGTCGGACGCTTAACCGACTGAACCACCCAGGCGCCCCAGTGATTACTCTTCTTTAAAAAATGGATGAAGTATTTGATCTTTCCCTTAAGAAATGTACACGATGGATAAGAAAAACAAAAACAAAGAGAAGAGTCTAATTTTGCAAATCTGCCTCCCCAGAGCAGCACACTTCTTGGTTGGAGGTGAAGAGTACCAGGGCAGGGGAAGCGGGTCCTCTGAAGTTCATGGCGTCAAGCACCAAAAGGGTAATCTCAAGTTCCTCGAACTTCCTAAGCACCAGGCAGCCCAGAGCCCATCAGATCGGGATCCCGTTCCTTCCTAGGAAAGGGGGAAAGCCGAAGCACCTCCTGAGAAGTATCTCAGATAACAGTCCTACCCCAGCGGCTTCTGGAGAACGGAAAAATCTCCATAGGACCTGGGGGCTCGGGAGTGCGTTTTCCTGAAACAGGATTGTAATAACATGCCGGAGCTCGGGTTTCCAGTATAATTGAAACCTTTGGTATTAATTGGAGAAGGGGATGGGGTGGAGGAGGCGGGGAACGGGAAACCTTTTCCTGCCATTGCTGGAAAAGTTCACGCTGTGGTTTGGGGGGAAACAAATAGCCCAGTGTTTCGCCTTGGACCTGAAGTGGGGGGAGGTGAGAGAGAACATGCTCTGTTTATTCTGCCTTTTTGGTTGGCAAGGGACCGGAGAGTCGGCTTGGTGCACTGGGAAAGGAATTCCGAAATACTTATTATTTCAAAACTTGCGGCTTTGCGTCCAGGCACCCAGAGGCCCCCGCTTCATGCACACGTTATGAATGTGTCAATCAGTAGATACCCTGATTTTCCACGGCAGCTAGCGCATCCACATAGACACTCGATAAATAGCGATCAGTGATGATGAAAGGAAATTATGCAGTCTTTTATATACATAATATCATTGCTACGCCGTAGGGAGAGTAAAGCAGTCCGGCAGACAGAAGTGAGAATGAAAAATAAAATTTCTCACTTAGCATCCACTTGCCTTCGACGTGTATCACGGCTGTCTGTGCGTTACAGAGAAGTTAATCCTCCCTCCCCTCTCACTGTCCTTCCTGACCTCCAAACAACCGCCAGCGGCCGGAGGGTTCACACTGGAAGATGCCAGGGACATTGGTTCAGAGAAACTTCCAGAAGGATCTCCAAGAGACTGGACTCTCCAAAGCACCTTAGCCTAAAGCTGACTTCCCAAAGTTCCGGTGTTTAGGAGGCCTTCCCTCTGGCGTTGACCAAATTGACAGCTATGAACTTTTCGCCTGATTCCTAAACAGGGCTGCCGTTTCAGTCCGCTCATCTGTAAAGTGGATCCGATATGTTAAGGGGCTGTAAATACTACTGAAAAGATATCTAAAGTACCCAGCACAGTGCCTAGAACAAAAAATGTAACTTCTCCCCCAGCCCGATCTATAACAGGAGGGAAATATCTGCCTCGTGAAGTTACAGGGATTCAACAAAAACCGACTAAAAGCATCGAGCGTCGTATCTGATACACGGAAGGTTTAATGGGTTGAGCTTGAGCTGGTAATCGTAACGGCATCATATTTATATAATTATTATTGCTATCGACCTCTACGTCTGTAGTTGAAGAAATGAATACAAAATACGTTTTGGCTCTGTTTTTCTGCACTCCACCCTCTTCCACCCCTGCCCTCACTTACACATCTTCGGGAATCTCTGTGAGTCTTTGAGCTCTGGACATCCTCGCCCCAAGGGGAGTCAATCGATTGTCGTGTTTCGGGGGCTACATTTAAAGATAACTGACAGCCAGGCCTTACCTCAACAAGTCAAGGCTCAGCTAGGGGAACGAGTCTTCATGTTGAAGAAGCAGGCAGGACGGACCCAAATATGTATATCCAGAGGATAGGATGAGAAATGCGGGAGGGGAAGGAGAGGAGCCAACTCATGTCAATGACGGCAGGCTGGAGCTTTGCTCTGAGACAACGTCGGGGAGGCGGCCAGCCCTTGTGTGGCTCCAGCTGGTTGGCCACCCGGGAGACCCCCCCCCCTTTCTGCTTCATGGCCCCAAGTGCGTCCATGGGGATCTCTGTGGTATCCCGGTATCGCCCAACGGATACGAAGCGGCAACATCACAGGAGAACAATAACCTTGAAGTCCGTGACCCCGGTGGGCAAAGAGGCAAGCCTCCCTGCTCCCTGCCTTCCCTTACGGCCCATCCCTAGCCCATCCTGGAACCCCGAGAGCATAAGAACAAATAATCCGGCAGTCTGAAAACTTCCGCCATAAAATGAGGGTTTCAGGATAGAAGAGTTTTGCTATTTTGGGCGGGCCTAATGTCACATCGCCCCCTACCCCCCATGATGGTTAATTTTGTATATTTTAGTTGCCCCCGGGGCCACAGAACACCCAGGTATCTGGCGAAACATTTTTTTTCTGGACGTTTCTATGAAAGTATTTCGGGAAGAGATCACATTTTGAATTGGCAGATGGGGTCAAGCTGATTGCCCTGCCTGGGGTGGGTAGAGCAAAAGGGGAACCCTGGCCTGAGCAAGAGAAAATTCTTGCCTGACTGCCTGGGACACCGGCTGTTTTCTGCCTTCAGACTCCAATTAAAACATTGTCTCTCCCTGGGTTTTGAGCCTGCTGGCCCTGGGACTGAAACTCTACCAGCAGCATTCCTGAGGTACGAACTCACCCTGCAGATCTTGGGGCTCGCCTACCTCTCAGAAAATGCCATGGGAGACCTTGATCGATGGACAACAGCTGAAGGGACTCCTGCGTGGGTCACGCTTTTGTCCAGAAACTTGGGGTCCTTGTTTGTTCTTGTACTTACAGACTGCTTCCATTTATACCTGTTAGGTATTCAAAAAATCAAAGGGGAGATCCATTGTCAGGAACACAAAGAGGACCACGGACCTGGACGGTTTTTCAAGTGAGCAAGATACAGTTTCCATCACTACGCACAAAACAAAGCCCTCAGAGCCGAAATGGGTGCCGATTTCCGCAGAAAGGTGCGTCTGCCTTTGAGCTGTGAGGACCGGGGACACGTCCCAAGTTTCCTTTGAAGCCTCGGTGGCTCTGTTATTAGATTTGTCTCGAGCTTGTTGAAAAGTATTTATCAGAGCCCTTCTCGATCCTTCTTCTGTCTGGTATGTCATAACTTTTATGACACGGAAATAACCAAAATGAAGCAGAGACAACTCAGACTCCCAGGACTACTGGCCATTTTCGCGAAGTGCACGCTGGATAATTTATGGGAAGCAGAACCAGTCTGGGGGAGTAAAATAAAGCCCCGCGTGATGCGGCAGTCATAACGAACAAAATAAATTCCATCGTTATGCAGATGTTCCGCGAGGTCTGTCAGGGTGTCGAGGAGAATTTACTCCCTGTCTCTGATGCTCAACGCACACAATTCCACGAGATGAAAAACAACGCGGAAGGAGAAGGGAGAAGTCGGCTCTGTGTGGTCTCCAGGACGTTTCATTCTCTGCGTGGAGCAGTGCACTTCGGTAACAACAGTGCCTGACGAGCCACTTCTTTCCTTCAACGACGGACAGGGAACCTAGGGAATCTTCAATTTTTTTTTTTTTTTTTTTTTTTTTAGCCTAGTATTTCCACCTGGAAACACTTACTGGACCCTGGCGAAACAAGGAGAGACTATCCATCTGCATTGTCTTGAGTGACTGGGTCTAGGCAGCTACAGGAGAAGCGAGAATAAAATACTGGTTGCTTCGTAGAAACCGGAGATTGTTTCCTTTCCCCTCAGCCCGTATGACTTGCCTCCCCCTTTAAAGAAACCCAGGAATGAGTCTCTCCAGTGTCTACCAGTGGCCATCTACTCGTTGCCAACCCCAGCCAACACCCGCCAAGAGTCTCAGATTCCTGACACTGTCCCTGAACAGCAATCTCCCCTCACCTCTGCGTCTGCTTTGCTAACATTTTGAGACCGCTGTGGTTCCTCAGACGGTGCCAAGGAGTTATGCTCCCAGCCACCTACAATTATGTGCCTTGGGTATGGTCTGTTCTGTACTCAGCCCCCGGAGTAATTTCACCGTAAACCAGGTCTCTCTCTCTTTATTTTATTTTATTTGGAGGGAGGGGCCCCTCACGAAGAATTACTTTCTCCTTAGATGGCTTCACCGTGAGTGCCAAACCTGCTCCGCCGTAGAAACCCTTTGTGGCTCAGGAGTGGGTGTGCTGTATGGATTTGCCCCTGGTAGTTCCATTAGCCAGCCCCCCCCCCGCCATCTGGAACGCACCTGATTTGTCCCCCAAATTGTATGTATTGGCACCTTTTCGTGGCCTGCTTCAAAAAAAGAAAGAAGAAAGAAAGAAAGAAAGAAAGAAAGAAAAGAACACATAATCTCTACTGAAAAGCAGAAGTGAATATTAATTTCTCCATGAAATGTTCCCGAAGACCTGAAGGAGAAGATCGCTTGCTTGTTCCTTTCTGGATTTGCAGGAACTCACTCCAAGCAGTGGATAGACAGGTACCCCGAAGTATCGCTCGGAAGTACACCATTCTCCCCCCACCCCGACCCCCCCGGGCACCCTCATCAACAAGCCAGGCACCTTAAATCTCTAGGAGGAGGGTTAATAAAACATCTCTTCTCACCGTCCCTAAAACAAAGAGAAACACCAGGCAGCGAGCCTGCCGCGCCCGCGGGCCCAGCCTGGTGACCTTTTTTTTTAAGCCAAATAACTCCAACCCAGCGGCTTTATTTAGCTTGGGCTTCTCTCGGTTCTGCATAAATTGACCATAAAATCATAAAGCAAAGCATAAAAGGAGGACGGCACCAGGAAAGCAGATCGGCCACAAAACTCGGCGACGATTATACATTCTATCTAGGGCACGCTGAACTCTCTAATTGCTAATTGTGATTTAAATGAAAACATGTGTTTCTTGTTAAATGCATCAACTACGTTTTTAGGCGCCACGGAGGAGGGCCGTGCACACCCCCGGGGTTCTGACAGCCACCGGGCCCAGGCGGTGCCGGGCACGGCACCCGAGGTTGGGGGTGCTGAAGGCGCGGGGCGCTTTCCAAACTAGATAACGTGGCAGGATGAGTGGGGGCGCCGGGGGGGGGGGTGGGGGGGATCTGGGGGAAACGGCTCCTGCGAGGATTCTTCGCACGTGGTGCGCCGCCGTCTCCCACGTGCCCGGTTGGGAAAACCCTGACAAGTTCATCCGGATCCAGCCCGATTTGGAGTCTAGCCCCCCACTTGCTAAAGATGCTCTGTGGAGTTGCGCAATCCTGACCCACCGCAGCCGCCTCCTGGCGAAAGAGCCGCTTGCCTCTGTAACTGCCCTGCGCGCCCCCCGAGGTGCCAACCCCCCCAGGTGCCAACCCCCTCCCACCAGGTGCCATCCGCCAGCTCCCCCAACCCAGAGGCAGCGAACAAGGTGAGGCTTGTGAGAATCGCGTGGGCACACAACACCAGGGGACTTCGTCCGACCGCTGGCCCCAAGCAGCTGCTCAGCAAACAGTCTCCTTCTTTCACCGGAGAAGCTCTGTGCTGAGTGACGAGCCTGCTTAAGATTCTCTCTCTCTCTCTCTCTCTGTCTCCCTCTGCCCCTCTCCCCTGCTTGTGCGCTCTCTCTAGAAGGAAATGAAAGAAAGAAATGGTTCATCAAATTACATTTTACTTTTTTTTTTTATTGTGCTAACAAGAATAATTTGTGAATACCTTATCCACCCATTGATAATGTGGAAAAACATTTACAAGGGGTTTGGAACTCAGCATTGGTCTATATTCTCCAGAGAAAAGAGGCCCAACAGGAGATATATTTATATTTCCATTTATATTTATGATTTATTATAAGGTACGGGCTCATGGGCTTTGGTGAATCCAAAGGCACGAGACTGTTGCCCCAGCTCACAGTCAAGCAGAGAGAGAATTCTCTCTCACTCAGCCTTTCTGTTCCGTTCGGGCCATCAGCGGCTTGGACGAGGGCCGCCCACATCAGGGATGGTAACCTGCTTTACTCAGTTCAGTATCTCATTCGGAAACGCCCTCCCGGACATACCCGGGATAACGTTTAACCGGATATCTGGGCAACCATGGCCCAGCCCAGTTGACCTATAAAATTGGCCATCACAGAGTCTAAGATTATCTAATGAAATATTGAAAGCCCTGCCCCTGTGCATGCCCTGGGAAGTCTATGGGTTTGGAGTCAGGCAGGTCTGAATTCTGGGTCTGTCACTTACTAGGTCCGGGTCTCTGGAAATTCACATGACGTCACTGAGACACAGTTACCGCAATGGTCCACTGGGGACAATAATAGCTATCTGCTCGGTTCACTGTGTCTGTCGCTTGTGCGGTTCATGGTGTAACCAGTCTGTCCCATCCCATAGAAGTGCCTATGGGCTGGAATCACCAGCCCCCATCCATGTAGAGCCTGGGGAATTCTGGGGGTTCTGCCTCTGTGGCTGTGACAGGAGCATTGGTGGCAAAGGTCTAGTGACCCGGAGGACTGGGCCAGCGGCTTGGGTCTCTACTCCATCCACTGTTACTTGTGTATTCACTCACCCTCGTTCACCTTCACCTTCCACCTCCTGGAATACATGGTCAGAACGGTCTGTCATGTGCTAACTCCTAGACGCAGGACCCCCCAAATCTTCTTTCCTCTCAGTCTTCTCCTGGAGTCTGGAAGCTTCTCCCTTGGCTTGGTTCTGAGTTAAATTGTGTCTCCCCAAAACTCCTACGCTGAAACTCTCCACATAGCACCTCAGGACGTGACTGCTTTCGGAGATGGGTCCTTTATTTTTATTTTTTTTAATGTTTATTTATTTTTGAGAAAGAGAGAGAATGGGGGAGGGGCAGAGAGCGAGAGGGCAACACAGAATCCGAAGCAGGCTCCAGGCCCTGAGCTATCAGCACAGAGCCCCCCCACCGTGGGGCTCGAACTCACGATCGGCGAGATCGTGACCTGAGCTTAAGTCAGACGCTTATCTGACTGAGCCCCCCGCCAGGTGCCCCTGGAGATGGGTCCTTTAAAAAGGTGCTAAGCACCAGGAGCACGTGTACACAGAGGGCAGGCCGTGTGAGGACTCAGGGAGAAAGCGGCCAAGGAGAGGCCTCAGAGGAAACCAACTGTAGGGACGCCTTGATCTTGGACTTTGAGCCTCCTGAAGGGTGAGATAACACACTCCTGTTGTCTAAGCCCCTCAGTCTGCGGTACTTTGGTATGGCCGCCCTCGCAGGTTAATACGGGATCGTTAAAACATAAGAGGTCTGTTGATAATACCCTTGGGTAGACAGTAGTGAGCTTCCCAGGGGCAGTTCCACTCACCGCTCCGGTGATAACTTGCCTTCTGCACAGCGATGATGGGACCTCCCTGATCCATCACTAAGCTGAACGGAGGGGGCCATACAGGCTTATACAGGCAGCCTCCTCCTACCCTGTGAAACACTTCTCGTACTACATGTCACAGAGAAGCTGTTCACCGCGTTCCATTTTCTTCTCTGGGTTTCCCCTATGCCTTCATTTTTCTTCCTCACCGCAGCTAGACAGCCCGTCCCCCCCGCCCCCGGCTCCCCAGGTCTGGTAGAAATGACCCTACCACTTTCTTTCTTGAGTTTTCTTTTCAGGCCTCAAATGTACAGATTTGGACTCATCATACTTTTTGGCCATCAGAACGCTGGGACCATTGGCCCACGCATGGCCCTCTTATAAAAGAATTAAATAACTGATTATTACCATTATGTAAATAAAGTCGCCTGAACTTATTGTCCAACATGAGAACCAAAACTGGGGTTTACAAGTGCTTTACTTTTGTAAAGATACAATTTGGTGGGGGGAGGGGGGTGGGGCGGGCGGGGAGCCTGGGTAACTCAGTTGGTTAACGTCCGGTCAGGTCATGATCTCGC
Organism: Lynx rufus; assembly: GCF_022079265.1. Classification (NCBI taxonomy): domain Eukaryota; kingdom Metazoa; phylum Chordata; class Mammalia; order Carnivora; family Felidae; genus Lynx; species Lynx rufus. The sequence continues at coordinate 132,089,383 of NW_025814878.1, forward strand.
CTTTCGGAGTTCGAGCCCCACTTTGGGCTCTGTGCCGACAGCTCAGGGCCTGGAGCCTGCTTGAGGTTCTGTGTCTCCCTCTCTTTCTGCCCCACCCCCGCTCGTGTTTCCTCTCTCTCTCTCTCTCAAAAATAAATAAATATTTAAAAATTTAAAAAATATATACAGTGAGCCCCCCAGGCGCCCCTTGCCTTTTCTTGCTCTTGATGGGGATTGCCAGAGATTATTTTGTCTTTCCAGAGAAATCGACTTTCGGTTTTATTGTTCTTCTCTATTGAATCATGGCTTCATTGCTTTCTACTGTCATTTTTTGTAATCTTGCTCCTTCTACTTTCTTGGGTTTACTCTTTTGTTCTAACCTTCAACATAGGACATGCGTTTCCAGCTTCTCTTCTTTACTCCTGGAAGCATTTAATGTTGTGACTTTACTGTGATCGCACTTTCACTGCATGACACAAGTTCCAGCGCGTAGGGTTTTCGTTATCACGCGGTCCTTTGTATTTTTTATTTTATTTATTTTAATTTTTTTAATGTTTCTTATTGAGATAGAGAAGGATGGTGGGGGGGGGGGGGATAGAGAGGGAGGGAGACACAGAATCCAAAGCAGGCTCCAGGCTCTGAGCCGTCAGCACCATGGGGCTCAAAGTCACGAACCGCGAGATCGTGACCTGAGGCCGAAGTTGGATGCCAACCGACTGAGCCACCCAGGTGCCCCCTTTCGTGTTTCTTAAATTTCCCATTGTGATTTCTTCAACCCATTAGTTACTTGGAGGTGTTTTTTTTTTTTAAGTCATTTTTAAAATCTTTATATTAACAAATTTTATTTCATTGTTTCCTTCTGTCTCCCTCTTTTGTTTCTCCAATACTGATCTTGGGCAAGGGAGCCAGCAGTTTGTGCTAAGTCACAGTATTGGAAGGAACCAGGACTCCCTTGACCTTTCTTCCTACTTACTTCCTATCAAAATGAAGCCCAGAGCTCCGCCGGTCTCCTGCCTGCCCCTGCCCCCCAACCAAAGCCCTTCAGCTGAGTCTATATCTGCATGTGCTGCTTTCTCAGCTCAGTGGAGATGGTCCTTTCCATCGTTGAGCTCATGCCCCTGCCTCTTCCACTGGGACTTTCTTTCCGAATGATCTCTTCTCTCTTTCTGCTTCTGTCTCTCCTCTCTCCTCAGAACACAAACATTTCATTCTTTCCTCAATGTTAAAAATAAACTAATAAACTAATAAACCAGGAGAACAATCTCCTCCTTAATGCTGCCTCCTGTCTTCTCTCTCCTTGTACCATGAGATCCCTTCAAAATACCCACTTGTATTCTCTCCTCTCCACCACCTCTGGCCCATCTCTCGTTCCACGCTAACCCAGCTTCCGTGGCACAGAGATAGCGTGTCTAAAAGCTGGTGGCTCCCAGTCTGCAAATTCGGTGCCTCGTCTTGGTCCTCACCTTGTGACCTTCCAGGGGCACAGGCTGCCCTCGCTATGAGTGCCCTTCTCCCTTGGCTTCTAAGACGTTTTCTCCCTGGTTTTCCTGCCACCTTTCTGCCAAGTTCTTCTTCTCCTGCCCAGTCTCGCACGTGTGCCACCGAGGGTTCTGAGCTTCACTTCTCCTTGCTGGACACTCTCGGCCTTCCAGTGCCACCATATCCTGTCCATCTTAAGAAGACCCATGGCTTAGCCACCCGAGCTCCTCACCCTGCTGTCTGCTGTTGTCAAGGCCTCAGGCTCAGCGAACAATACACACTGTGGCCTCTTGCCCAATTCCAGGAGGAGGGAACGCTGATTGCTCAGTGGTCCTTGCATCAGAGGGACTAGTCAAAGTGGGAAGGACCATGTGCTTCCCTTCAAAGGGGAAGGGTTAAGGCACCAGGTTCTGGTGACAAAGCCGGGTTAACAGACAGAAGTACATGCCCAGGAACCCTCACTGGTATGTTCTGATCAGTGGTTAATTTTTTAAAAAACTGAATTTGATCAAACTGATTTTGGACACAGGCATAATTCTTATGGATCAACCTTTAGAGCGGGTCAAATTTCAGGTGGTATATTAGCTTCCTAGGTCTGCTGTGACAAAGTACCATAAACTGGGTAGCCAAAATTTATGGTCTCACAGTTCTACAGGCAATAGTCTGTGATCAAGGTGCCAGCAGGAAGGCTGATGGAAAGTCTTACGGCACCAGCTGACTTCACCGCCCCATTCCTGCAGAAGAGGAAAAAAAAACAAGTTTAATTTCTAGAGAAATTCAAGCAAAGGAGCCTTGGGCTTGAGGATAGCAGACACAAAGGAGGGTCGGATAAGATGCAACACAAAACAAGAGAATCAGAAAATTCTGAAGGCCCCCAAAGCTTTCAAAGCAAGTTAGAAAGGATCAGGAACCCAGATCACTAGTGGATTCTCTGCGGCAAAGCTGTAAGCTAAGATAGTGTAGCAATGCCCTTTGAAGTTCTAAGAAGTTTTTCCAACCTAAAATTCTGTTCCACCCAAGTGATCAAGACATTTTCAAATATGCAATGCCTAAAACTTTGCCTTCAATGGCTTGGTGCCCATGCTCCACCAAAACAAGAGAATAAACTAAGAAAGGAAGACATGGGGTGCAGGAACAGGGGATCCCCAAAATGAGAGCAGCCAATGAAATTCTCCATGGGATGATGAGGACATATACCAGGACAATAGCCATGTATCAAGTCTAGAGAAGGTGGAGGGCTCCAGGGGAGACATTTCCAAGAAAATCAAAGGATCTCTTTTGTTGAGGAATCTGGTAGAAGTACTAGTTATAGAACATAGAACATTGGACAGTAAATAAACCAGTTATTAGCCCCAGGAAAGTTGTGGAAGGAAGCAAGGTAGGGAGGAAGGGAGGGAGGAGATGAAGAAGAGGAAGAAAAAGAAGGAGGAGGAGGAGGAGGGAAGGGGGAGGGGGAGAAGGAGAAGAAGAAAGAGAAGGAAAAGGAGAAGGAAGAGAAGGAGAAGGAGGAGAAGCAGGAGGAGAAGAAGAAGAAGAAGAAGAAGAAGAAGAAGAAGGAGGAAGAGGAGGAGGAGGAAGGAGGGGGAGAAAGAGAAGAAAAAGGAGAAGGAGGAGGGGAAGGAAGACAAGGAGAAGGAGGAGAAGAAGGAGAAGAAGAAGAAGAAGGAGAAGAAGAAGGAGAAGGAGAAGAAGGAGAAGGAGAAGAAGAAGAAGAAGAAGAGGGAGAGGGAGAAGGAGAAGAAGGAGGGGAGGAGGAGGAGGGGAGGAGGAGGGGAAGAAAGAAATGTGCTATGACACATCTCCATTGTGAACAGAATTTCTATGGTCACATGTAAACACCTAATTGTAAGGTGACCGCGTATTATCATATGATGAGGATGTGGGGAGAACATGCACAGTATGGGTGTCTGTGGGTGTCTATAAGATTTTCCCTACAAGATTCTCCATATATCCTTTCATACAAAAAGTCAATAGATAATATCTAACTTGGAAAAATAAACAAATAACAAGCATGGTCATTAGAAAAGCAGAGCTAAGTACCAGAAGTAACGCTAAAAGAATGAAAAATTGGTTGCCTGGCGGTTGGGGCATGGGGTTGGGTTTAGAGGCATAAGATACTCTTCTCTTTATATGTCTGGTAGTAAGTACTCTTTGACCTTGCAATTTGTGTACATATATGAAGTTGATACAAGTTACATTTACGCTAAACTCTTTTCAAGAGAAGTGTTGAGTATCCTTTTTTAATTTAGGGACTCTTTCAGCTCTGCCCACCAGTTGGTTCTGTAGCCCATGCCCTGGGGCTTTAGAACTGCCCAGGGACTGACATGTCTCCACCCCATGACCAGGCACGAGAAGAGAACACTGCTCGTGGACGAAAAAATTTTAATTAAGCATCCAGACAAGCACCGTTAAGTAGTGAGCGAGAGCAGTTCTCAGCCCTCTCAGTGTCCTGTTTCTTATCTGCTTGATCGAATAGTAGAGAGTGTACAACTAAGGATATCTTTGTGGACCAAAAAGTGAGAGAGGTTTGGGTTTTGTTTATTTTTAATCCCAGTTTGTAAACCCCCAATCCGATTAAATAGTCCAAATTGTCCAGATGGGTGGAAATGATCCATCTGGGAAGCAAAATATCTAGTAGGCTCCAAGATGATTAGATGCTTTCAAGTCTGGGGTTTTGGCCGCATCCACCCAAGAAAGACTGAGGTCCAGCGCTCAGACAAGCTCCTACTTGCAAGGCTTCTGTGAACCTCCAAGCCTGCCCTCCGATAAATACTTCTCATCGGTAGAAGCAGTGCAGAAAGGCCTGTCTGGAGAATATTCTCGGGTTTGTTTTAATGTTTATTTATTATTTTTGACAGAGAGTGTGAGTGGAGGAGGGGCAGAGAGATGGGGGGTGGGGGGTGGGACAGAGGATCCAAAGTGGGCTCTGTCCCCACAGCAGCAAGCCCGATGCAGGGCTCGAACCCACGAACCGCGAGATCGTGACGAGAGCCGAAGTTGGACGCTCAACTGACTGAGCCACCCAGGTGCCCCTGGAGGAATCTCACTTAACATGAGGGTGAGCCGTGGTGGAAGAATGAGGGCCTTGTCCTTTTCCATGAATGTTTAGAGCAAGCTCTGACGAAGCATCCAAAAAAACGTTCCCAACCTACACCCCCCCCACCCCCACTCACACACCGCAATCAGAGTCAGGAATCCAAGAGTGCCAGTGGCGTCTCATGCCCGTGGAGCTGGCCTGATGGAAGTGCCCAGCCTGCAAAAAGCAAGGCTACTGGGTGCACGCCGTGATGACGATGCTGTCCGGACCGGGGTGGCGAGCCACGTTTTCCATTTGTTCGTCAGGAGTTCACGACGGTCGGCTCTGCAGGGACAAGAGTTGTATGTATCTGAAACCAAGGCCTGATCTCTCCTTTGACCTGCATGACCGTAGTGAGGGGCTGTGTGACTGGAGAGAAAGTGAAATCAGGGAAGGCGGCCTGGTACAGTTATCTGCGTCCCTATTGATCTGCAGGTTTGGATCGCTGCCTGGCCTCATCAGCGAGTGACATCAGCACGGCCGGGCATTTCGTCTCCACCTGTGAACCCAGAAAGCACTTCTGAGGGCAATGAGTGCCAGCTCGCAAAGCCTCCGTACCCGCCTTCCCCACCCCCGATAAAGCGTATACTTGCAAAAATGCAGAAGCCTTGCTCCTTCGAAGGATGTGTCTTGATAGCTTTTCCATGTAATGCAAAGAAAATAAAGGAGACAATGAAAAGCCTCCCGTATACGTATTTCCCCCCATGGAACATTTTGGTGCTAATCTGACAGCAGAGGAGTGTACTGATCCTCCCTTAGAGAAGTTTCCAGCTCTAATGACATGGAACATACATGCTTGCATGAGCGCATTTTGTCTGCATTTACACCAAGCTCCGAACAGGATGGAGAGCAGAAATCCTCACTGGAAGAGGCGAGTGCCTCTGAAATTCACCCACCTCTGGCCTGTCTTTGAGTCCTTCTGATTGACTCCTATTTGAAAAAGGGAAATGTAATTTTCAAGCCAGATCGAAGGTAGTAAATAAGTATTAGACGTTTTGGTCAAATCCTAAGTAATTTTGTGAAATTGCACCCACTTTAAAACATTGAGTAATGGTTTTCAAGCCTGAAGAGAGTCCATTTTTAGACTTAAAAAAACTTTGGTCAAAGCCTTAGGGAAAAAAAACGTTAAGTTTCCATATTTTCAAAGTGGGTCAGCCGTGGTTTTCGCGTTTGTTTGTTTCTGCTGAAATTCACAAGGCTTCTGGAATCAGCCATGTTGAATAAATAAAGATGAGGCAAACGAAATGTGATCTGAGATCTTGTCCGAACGATCTGACATTCTTCCAGGAGAAGAAGAGCCTCTATCATCCTGAAGTCGCTTCTACCCCTTTAAAGTCTGGCTCAAATTTTACTTACCTGGAAGCCAGTTCTAAATATATATCCTGGACCCTTGAAGTGAAATATCCACCTTGTCCACCGTTATCTCCTACGTTCTCAGACAGGATTATATTTGTTTGTCCTTAATCGTCCTTGGGGTTGGGTGACTCTTTGCGATGTTTTTTTCTCAAACGTACACGTCACCCACTGTTTCTAGAATGTGATCTCAGAGAGCAGCCTGGGTCTCCCTGGGGCATCCAGAACAGGACTCTATCCCCAGCTGCCCCACACGGTTCTTGTCCACCTCTGTCGCTGCGTGTGTGTGCTAGTCACGGAAATACGTGTACTGTTTGATCGGCTGTGGTAGAAACGCGACTAAAAATCGCGTGAAAATTTTATACTTGGAGAAAAATATTAGGTAAGGATTTTTTTGGATAATACTCAAATCTCTGTAAAGGGCATGGTGATTCTATAAACTGTATTAGATAAATACATTATAAGCAATAGTGGTTGTTAAATAAGCAAAACTACGATTAAGATAACAGCTGTGATAAATGGCTTCACATAAACAATAAAATACTTAGACGTTTAAAAGGAACAGGAGAGCGACGCCTGGGTGGCTCAGTCAGTTAAGCTTCTGACTTCGGCTCAGGTCGTGATCTCACGGTTTGTGGGTTCGAGCCCCACACTGGGCTCGGTGCTGACAGCTCAGAGCCTGGAGCCTGCGTCGGATTCTGTGTCTCCCTCTCTCTCTGCCCCTCCCCCGCTCGTGCACACAGACGTGCTCTCTCTCCCTCTCTAAAATAAACATTAAAAAGATTTTTTTGAAGGAACATGATAAATTCAAAGAGTATAAGAGTAGAAACCAGAACACTGGTGTTCTCATTCAAGGAATCTTTAGTTTCCTTGTCTTAAATGAAAGGGAGCCGATGTGATCTTTATGAAATGTGTAGGATTTAACCTGCCGTGTTTACTTCTCTTTGTAAAAGTTGTTTCTAAGCTTACGGAGGTATCATATGCCCCTTATAAAAATGACCTCTCTCTATTACCTCTTCCTGCCAGACCTGTATGCACTTCTATATGCCGTGTGTGAGTACGTGTGCACGTGTGAACACACGGGAATCTTTTGGGGAACATAAAAGGCATTATAACATACGTATTGTTCGAGCTTTACTCTTTTCACTTAATACCTGGCATCTTTCCTTATCAGTACATTCAGATGTATGTCATCCTATGAATGGGCATCGTATCACAGTTGTTCCTCTATTAAAAAGCCATCTACGTTGGACCTTATTATTTTTTTTTTTTGATATTACACATAGTGCTTCTGCAAACATCCTTGCACATACATCTTGGAGCATGTATATAAATACTTTTGTAAGACAGTTTCTGGATGAAAAATATCTGGGGCAAAGACTTTGTGTACTTTTAATTTTGATGGTACTATTTTATTTTATTTTATTTTATTTTATTTTATTTTAGAGAGAGAAGGAAAGCCCAAGGGAGAGAGAATTTTAAGCAGATTCCACACTCAGAGTAGAGCCCAACTTGAGGCTCGATCTCACACCCCTCAGATCATGACCTGAGTTGAAACCAAGAGTCAGACACTCAACTGACTGAGATACCCAGGCGTCCACTGATGGGTACTTTCAAATTAACTTTTTAAGGGGCTTTGCCCTCTCACTGACAGTATCTGAAAGTGTCTCTTTCTTCACACAATTTTTTTTGTAATGTTTATTTATTTTTGAGAGACAGAGGACAAGCAGGGAAGGGGCAGAGAGAGAGAGAGAGGGAGACACAGAATCCGAAGCAGGCTTCAGGCTCTGAACCGACAGCACAGAGCCCCACGTGGGGCTCTTACTCACAAGCCATGAGATCGTGACCTGAGCGGAAGTCAGATGCTTAACCGACGGAGCCCCCCAGGCGCCCCTATTTCCTCCTAGATTCACCAACACTGGATGTTATCACTCTTTTTATTGTCTGCCTCCTTAATACATAAAAAGAGATGTTCTAATTTGCATTCATCTGATTATTAATAAGGTAAAAAAAACCACTTTTTATTAGTATTCATTTTCATGTACCTTTTTTCTCTTTTGTATGTGTTGGTGTCATCAAATGTCTGACAATCTTACTGAACATTCCTCCTCCGGAACCAATTAATAAATGCAGCCGTATCAGTGACTGGATTGCATTTCATTTAATCTTCCTTTCCTCAGTGAGTCTTTCCCCTGAACTGGAGGGCTTGGGTGGAAATGAGGAGCATGTGGTGGGGGCTGGTACAGCCTAGGGGCTTCACCATTTCCAAGGCAAGAAGGGTCTTTGTTTGGCTTCTGAGCCGAGTTGCCTTTCTTTCCGTGTTTTCTCTTCCATGCTGTTGTGAACATTTGAGTCCCAGCTTTGCTCTCCAGCCTCAACCACTAAACTAGGTCCTTCCATTTATTTGAAGAGTAGCTCTGGGGGTAAGGGTTGGGGGGGGCGGTTTCGGTTTGGGAGCAACTCCCTTGAAGCTAGCCAGCCTCTGGAGGCCACGAGGGAGAAGGGTGTGATTGTCCCTGCTGCCCTGGAGACAGGCCTCCTTTTGTTACTCACCGTGTAGGTCACTCACAAGACCACTCTTGCTCTGGCTGGAGTTGACTGTGATTTCTGAAAGTCTCCTGCCTCTGAAACGACCTCCTCTTTCTTGTGTTCTGGACTCCAGTTCTCCCAACCCAGACCATCAAGTGATCCTTAACTGGGGGCAATTTTATACTCCTTCCACCGGGGGGCATTTAGCAATTGGAGACATTTAGTCGTCATGGGCTGGGGGGGTTGTCACGACTCTGTAGCGGGTGGAGGCCAGAAGGGCCGGTGATCATCCTGAAATGCACAGGACAGTCCCCACAACCAAGAATTATCCGGTCCGAAATGTCCATAGGGCCGAGTTGGAGAAACCCTGATCGAATCCCACCCACTTTCTATTTGAGTGTGCTCTTTCCTGTTCCTCAGAAAGCACTTCTGCCTTTCTCATTTTAAAATATGGTTTTGTTTTTGTTTTTTGTAATTTCAATAAGATCTGGTAAGAGAAGACAAGCATACGCATGAGTTCAGCCTGCTATCATGAATGAGAAAATATAGATTCTATGATTTTGTGAATACACTCGGAGTACAGAATGAGGTGCAAACATTTCCTAACCACACGGGTTCTGGCTTCGTTCTTTAACTCTTCACTTCCTGCTACACTTTTGCCCAAGTGACAGCTAACAAAAATGAATGGGTAGCCCAATCTGAAAGAGCCGGAGATTTAATATTTTTAAAAGTGCTGATATGTACGAAAAGGAAAAATCACTCCCATTTTGTCGTCTTGGTGATAGTAGGGAATTTTCAGGCTGCTTGGGCTCCAGCAGTATGTTTCCAAATTTGATGTTTCGAAATGAGAACTCACATCCCCAGGGAGACGGAATGTTGTAGCGGAAAGAGCCTTAGAGACGATGGAGTCTGTGATGGATTGTGACTTTAATGGCCTCCATGACTTACACCCTGTGTAGTTGCCTTCCACGTTGACTCTGGGCTCAGCCAGGGATCTGGCTTTAGCCACCAGGACACCAGCAAACGCGATGCGTTACTCACGTCGTTCGTCACCGGGCTTGATAAGCGCTCCGGCGTTGGGCCATGTTCCTTTCCGAACGGTGCTGCCCCACGTCAAAAACTCAGAACATTCTGCTGGAAAGCCCACATGAGACAGAACTGAGGCATCCTGGCTGACATGGGCATAAGGTCACCTCGGTCTACCCAGCTTCAACTGGGCTGCCGGGAGGTGGCATCTACATGAGTGGGCAGCAGTGAGACCAGCAGAAGAACCGCCCAGCTAAGCCCGGCTCAACTGCAGAATTATGAATAAATAAATGGGGGTCGGTGTAAAGCCGCTGACTTTTGAGGTGGCTGGTAACACAGCAACAAGTAACTGAAATTGAGTCCGATGTCTTGCTTTTAGAGAGGAGGCAGCTGAGAAAGTCATGTTCTGCATCGAGGCAAAGTTGCCAGGCCAGCTGCGTAAAAGTATAATACAATTCCCATAATATACCCGAAGTGTTACTGATGCTCTTTCAACTGCTTCCTCAAACCCACGTATGAAGGATGCATTCCCGGTCTCCACCTCGCATGACAGGTTTCTATTCTAAACACACCTTTCCCCCTTCCTCCGTGACTTTACCGTCACCACCACAAATGGGGAAAAGCAGGGAATAGGATGCGTGAGGGTTATTTCTGGACACCAGCAACTCAACTTTCCACTGGAATCGTAATAATACAAACTCCTCCCAGTCCGATTCTGCGTTAACGAGGCATCCCCGCCGGGTTTTTCACACTTCAGGTGTTCTGAAGTAAGACGCTGGTCAGGTAGCCAGTCCCACAAAGGCTCAGATCTCAAAGGGAATAAAAAAATTAACGCTTATAGGTGTTGGGTATGGGAAGGGTCAACCTTAAGTTCTGACCTTTCTTTCTTTCTTTCTTTCCAGTTTATTTATTTTGAGAGAGAGAGAGAGGGAGAGAGACAGAACCAGTGGGAGGGGCAGAGAGAGAGGAGGGGACAGAGGATCCGAAGAGGGCTCTGTGCAGACCGCAAAAAGCCCAACGTGAGGCTCAAACTCACAAACCGTAAGACCATGATCTAGGCTGAAGTCAGACGTTTAACTGACTGAGCCATCCAGGTGCCCCTTAAGTTCTGATTTTCTTAGTCAAGTACTACCCGCCTCTCAGCACCAAGTGTTTTCCCCACCCTGACATCTCCTGAACGATGTGGCTCAGAAATGCCATCCTTACTCAAAAGATGACTGTGGGCTGGATCCCACAGATACCAAGAAATTTCAGACATACTCTTACTTTTTAAAGTTTTACTTATTTATTTTGAGAAGAGAAAAAGAGCGAGTGGGGGAGGGGTAGAGAGAGAGTGTGGAGCCTGAGGTGGGGCTCCAACCCATGAACCGTGAGATCATGACCTGAGCTGAAGTCGGACGTTTAACCAACTGAGCCACCCAGGAACCCCTACAGACGTCCTTTTAGACCTCGAGGAATTTCTAATCCAAATGGAAAGAAGAATAACATACCCATAAGAAATCAATAGAACTTACATTTGTTTAAACAGTTATCATCATACTGGTTGTTAAATTATTGAATTACTTTCCTCTGAACTGTCTTATGCATCCTGAGGGCCCCCTCCCCTTACTCGGTGTTCCTGGCTCCTCCCCTGGGCTCCGGACCTCTCCCTCACTCTGGGATCTGCAGTTTCCTCCAGAACCCTGTCCATCACCACCCCGTCCATTGTAATTGGTCAGTGACCATGAAGTACAGGCTGTTAAATATTTTTTACCATCACCCTGGAGGCAAAGCAATAAACTTTAGCTTCTAAATGAGTAACAGAGATGACAGGTGTGGAATAGATTCGAATGGTGGGGACAGGAACACCATCAGAGTGAGCTGGTAAGGGGAGGTGAATTTTGAACAATCTGGAACAAATAACGAGGGAAAGGGCAAGACCCTTGATATGTTCAGTTCATGAAACGGGTTTAGGGTATATAAGCACCAGCCAAGGGTGCCCGTTTAATGGCAGAACTGGGAGTAAAGTTTCGGTCTTTATAATCCCCAAACCCGTGCAGTCTCCAGAAAAGAGGGGACAAATTACTTTCTAAAATAAGGATAGAGAGGCAGCATAAACAAGATCTCTTCACAGACTAGGGCGCTTCCTGGGAGTGAGATTTTTTTTTTTTTTTTTTTTTTTTTTTGCAGAAGAATGGCAGGTGACATCCTTGAAAAGGAAGAAGAGTTATTTGATACATGTAACTACAGGTGTTATTTCATCCGCCTATCTATACATGTTATTTCATACATGTCAACACAATGTTCGTCCCTACACTTTCTCTTCTCTTAGCTCATTCGGCTATAGTCTCAGATGTGACTTTTTAAATTTTCTCACTTGAAATTTTTCATTTGAAAAGTAGCTTCCAATTTGAGAAAGGTGGCCAGGAAAAGAAATCTAAATAGATCTTTAACTACATTTTTTTTTATTTTTTTTTTGTGGGGGGGGAAGAAGAGAGGAGCAGAGAGAGAGGGAGAGAGAGATTCCCAAGCAGGCTCCATGCTATCAGTGCAGAGCCTGACGTGGGGCTTGATCTCACAAACCACGAGATCATGACCTGAGCCGAGATCAAGAGTTGGACGCTCAACCGACTAAGCCACTCAGGCCACCCCTGATCTTCAACTACATCTTAGTTTTACACATGTCCATAGATTTAGCAGATACCTAAGGAGCTGTCTGCCCAGCAGGTTTTTTCTGAGAATATTTCCCTCCCTGATTCCTATAGTTGCCCTAGAGATCCCTATAGATCTGCTGTGTTAGAGCAATGTGACTGACCCCAGGCCAAGGTTGATTGGGTGAGGGGTGGGTGGTGGAATCAAGCAAGGCCAATGAGCAACTTGCCCAGGATTTTCAAAACTGGGGCTATACAATGTAAAACTTGGGGACCATTTGTTTCCATGTTCACCACTTGTAGAACGAGCCAGTCCTCCAAAATCAAGAGGAGTGGAGATGTGAGGTTAGAAGAGTCTCGTGGCATTGGACCCCTCCCTTCTGTGTTTTTTTTTTTTCTAAAGCTCAGACATGTCCTTTTGTCAGGTCAAAGGAGTAGACTGGGATTCTGCTCATACTTTCTTCATTTCATAAATTAACATGAGCTTGTTTCTACACTTTGAACCGAACAAAACCTACCCAAGAATGAAGAAATATACCTATTTGTTTTCTCCAGACAAATCATCACAACCTTGTAATCGGAAGGAAAGATTATTGGAGTCGAAGGCAAATAAACCTGGGACAAGGAAAATTTTGGAGGCAATTGACTGGGTAGTTCCATTCCTGCGAATAAATCCTAAGAAAATGTTCAAGCTAGTGTGGATAGATAGGTAGTTAGACAGATGATAGATAGAGGTAGGGAGACACACACACAGAGGTCATAAAAGCATTGTTTATGATACTGAAAAATGAGGAACAACTTCCATTTCCACATCAAAGACATTGGTTAAATAACTAAGGACACGCCTACATTACATATTCATTCAAACTAATGTCACATTTTAGACGGTTAAAAGGGCAAGATCCCCACACTACGCTGTTATAAGAGAAAAGAAAGTTCTACTTAGAAAAAGACCAAAGAAAGTGAAGAAAATACACCCCAAATCAAAACGCAATATGTACGTGTGTAGAAAAATGCCTAGGAAGATATCACCGAAATGTTCACAGGGCTTCCCGTGGAGTGTGATGATGAACATTCCATATTACTCTTCCCGTGATTTTTCTCAATCATAACTGTTTTACCATCATCATGTGTTACGTTCGCAAGTATACAAAACAATAAATCTCCAGAAGCTGTAGTGAGAATTAAAAATTCTACTCGTGGTCTCAGCGTTGCCTTCCTGCAGACCGAGTGGAGAAGAGTGGAGAACCCAAGCGAGGGGTGGCATCAGTTTGGATCAGAAGCAAAGCAGGATCGGGGCGCCCGGGTGGCTCCGTCGGTTAAGCGTCCGGCTCCTGATTTTGGCTCAGGTCACGATCTCACGGTTTCATGAGTTCGAGCCCCACGTCCGGCTCTGTGCTGACCCTGCAGAGCCCGCCTGGGATTCTCTCTCTCCCTCTTTCCCTCTGCCCCTCTCCTGCTGGCGCTCTGTCTCTCCCAAAATAAATGAGTAAAAACTTTTTAAAGCACTGAAAAGAAGAAGAAGAAGAAGAAGCAGCAGCAAAGCAAGATAGCAGAGGGCAAGTCAGACAGGGGAGATAGAGCTTGGGTCAGCTGAGGCTAACCCTCCACCCAGGCCCTTTACTCCTTATCTCCGCAGCCAAGCCCTCGGCTTCTTTTTGCTTTCGGAACAAGAACACGCACACCTGTGCTGAGACTTGGACTGAAAGCGAATGCTCTTAGCCCACGAGCATCCCCTCTGGCCAACTGTTACAATCAAGTTCTGATTTGACTACAACAGAACACGGCAGAGACACAGTTTTGACTTGTAGCTGTCAGGAGCTGCAAGGAGTCTGAGATTTTACCTGCAAACGAGCCGGGTAGCCTACGACAGATTCCGGAATGCTGGCAGAAGACACGAGACCCCTGAGTCAGAGGAAGAGTGGGTTTCTCTCATAGCACTGCTGATATCCCGGGGATCATCATTTTCTCGTGCCGGTTCCCCGAGCCCTGGTGCCCACAGGATAAGGCGCAGAGGGCCAGGGGACAACGGCACGCTCAGCGGGCGGCATCGGAGGAGCGGACTTTCAACTTAGAAAACCTGATCCTTCTCTTGTATTTTTGTGTTTTGTTTTGTTTCCAGTTTTTACTTAAATTCTAGTTAGTTAACCTATAGTGTGATATTGGTCTCGGGAGTCCTGTTCTCTGCCCTGGGGGTGGAGGGAAAGACGTTTTCTTTATCTTCCTGGACGGATCTGCCTTTAGTTTGGGAACGCGACACTACCTCTATCTTCTACCGTGGTCTGCTCTGCCGATATCTTGGAAGTGACTCTGGAACAAAATCTGCGAGTGCCTCTGTTTGCAAAACATGCAGAAACGTGAGCGACCTACGCCGAAGTGTCTGCCAATAGCCGCCTGTTAAGTTTTCACCTTTTTCACAAATAAGAGAGGAGCAGGCCCAAGGGCCAGAATTCCGCAGTGGCCAAATGCGTCCCTGTCTTTGAGTTGACAGTTTTCCAGGCCAGCTGAGGGACTATTGCTGGGTAAACCCGAGAGGAGAAAGACGGTTTCCTCCTAATTCAACGGGTCAATTTTGTGAATCCCTCCCTGAGGAGAAATGTCTAGCAGCCCTTAGTGAAAGTCTCCTTCCGAATACCCAAAGCAGGTGTTGGACAGCCATCTAAGCACAACCCACCGAGCAAACATACACAATCTTAGGGTCACTTTGAAAGTGTCCCAGGTGTCCAGGCTAATTCTCAGCCAAAATACAGACTTAGCTCTTTTTTTGTATGTATGTATGCATGTATTTATTTATTTTTAGTGTTTATTTATTTTTGAGACAGAGAGAGACAGAGCGTGAACAGAGGAGGGTCAGAGAGAGGGAGACACAGAATCCGAAGCAGGCTCCAGGCTCCGAGCTGTCAGCACAGAGCCCGATGCGGGGCTCGAACTCACGGACCATGAGATCGTGACCGGAGCCGAAGTCGGAGGCCTAACTGACTGAGCCACCCAGGCGCCCCGAGACTTCCCTCATTTTATTGCACTTTGCTTTATGGTGCTTTGCAGATGGTGCATTTTTTATTCGCCCGTTGAAGGTTTGCGGCAGTCTTGCGTTAAGCACATCCGTCAGCTTCGTTTTCCCAACACCCTTTGCTCACTCCAGGTCTCTGTATCACGTTTCGGTAACTCTTGCAACATTTTGAACTTTTTCATTACCATCACCTTTGTTAGGCTGACCTGTGACCAGTGACGTGACTCACAGAAAGCTCAGGTGATGTTCCGCATTTTATAGCAAGAAACAATTCTTTAATTAAGGTGTGTCCAGTGTTTTTCAGACATAATGCTATTGCACACTCACCAGACAATGGGAGAGTATAACTATAACTTTTATACGCCCTGGGAAACAAAAACATTCATCCGACTCACTTTATTGCAATACTCGCTTTATCGCAATACTCGCCGTGGCCTGGAACCAAACCCACAGTATCTCTGGGATATGCCTGTATAAAGACACTTTAGAAGTCTTACAAATGAACACGGGTGGGCGCTGGTTGAGGAAGGGCCCAGGGAAACTTCCTGTGGTGACAGAATGCTCAATAGCTTGATAGGGGTGTGGGCTACACAGGCGTGTCATTGGTCAAAACTCATGTCCTTCCACCCTTAAGATCGGTACCTTTTACTCCATGTCAATTATACCCTCAATTAAGAAAACACCATCTGGGCACCTGGGGGGGCTCAGGTGGGTGAGCATCTGACTTCGGTTCAGGTCATGGTCTTGCGGTTCATGAATTCAAGCCCCACGCTGTCAGCTCAGAGTCCCCTTTGGATCCTGTGTCCCTGTCTCTCTCTGCCCCTCCCCCGCTCGCTCTCTCAAAAATAAATAAGCATTAAAAAAAAAAAAAAAAGAGGGGCACCTGGGTTAAGCGTCCGACTTCGGCTCAGGTCATACGGATGGTGGGTTCGAGCCCCACGTCGGGCTCTTCGCCGACAGCTCAGAGCCTGGAGCCTGCTTCAGGTTCTGTGTCTTCCTCTCTCTCTCTCTGCCCCTCCCCCGCTTGTGCTCTCTCTCTCTCTCTCTCACAGATAAATAAATAAACATTAAAAAAAAAAACACCATCAACTCTCACTTACTTGGGGGTTCATGAGCTTGCCACAGGCAATCCAGATCTCTTGTTTTATGTGTGTATGTCTTTCTTCTACATTTTATAAACTCAATACCTACCTCTCCACCACAATGCATGTATTCATGCTTCTGCTGGGTAGACCACAATGGCAGCTACTGATGGAGAAACTCAACTTTAGTTAAACGAGTTGTTCGCTTAAAAAAAAAAAAAAAAAGTTTAACACAGCTCCTGGCATCCAGCAGGCACTCACTCTGTGTCTCCTGGAATGACTGATTTGCAAGTTAAGAGTAGAGTGGGTGGGTGGAGGTTGAACGCGAGATTACGGAACCAGGGCTCAAGCCACGTTTGAGATTCAGTAGTGTATTTTCGTTCCCTATGGCCTTGTGAAGCCATTTTGTAGATAACCCAAGATGCCGGAGGGAAAGAAATGGGATCTCTGTGTCTCATTTTCGATCAGGTAAAATGGTGGCCCTAAAAGGCAGTGAGAGCCCCACCCCCTTGCCTTTGATGCATCCTTTTGTTCTCCTGCTCCAGAGGGAAGGAGGGAAGATTAGCCAAGAGCAGAATGATGGACACAGAAGGTCAGGCTCACGGACACACACACCAAGGAGCACTTGGGAATGGCATTCTCGGGGTGATGAAGTAAGCAGCCAGCACCCCTCCTCCTTTCTTCTCATTCTAGATTCTCAGGCATAACACGCGACCCCTCCTGGACATGTCTCTGATGTGGAGGTTGAAAGAAAACACGGTGTCACCGGAAACACATGTAACTCAAGTGTCCCTCGGAAGCCAGAGTTTCTAGGCTTGGAACATGTTAAGGTTTGCTCACTGAAAGCTCTGACCTGCTGCCCAACCGGACAGGGTTTTATCTGATACTTCCTCGTGCTCACCACATACCCCTGGGAGTCCCTGATGAGCCAGCCTGTCCGCTCGGCCCGACTCCCAGGCTGCGCGTCGCAGGGGGTCATCCCCACCCACCACACCATGACCATCGTCGGATGACTAACGTCCTTGTCAATGCTTCAGTGCCCTCGTGTCCTCATAGCTGATCACCTCTGAGCAGCGAGAACACCAGAGTCTGCGCAAAAGTGGCAAGAATGGTTTCCCTCCCAACTCCGGGCTGTTTCCAAAGCCTCTAGACTTGCATGAAAACAGTTCCTTCGGCTTCTGTCCCCTCCCCTCATCAGGTCCCCAAACTAGGCCAGGTACTGTGTAAGGAACAGAGGCCATGCTTCTCCTGGGTGTCCTTGTCTCATACAAATCACATAACCGCACAGCCCCTCTCTCCTCTCTCTGTGCCCCGCCTCTCCCATCAGATGCCTTCCCGAAGGATTCAAACAAATAACAGAATAACTAAATCTCAGTGGGCACCGCTAGGACGTTGCTGTACGTGGGGCTTCTGGCTGTTTCCAGCGCTGAAGGTAGCCGTCTGATCTCATGAGGGGAAAGGGTTTCCTGACTTGCTTTGCTCGAAGGTAAATGAATAGAACATGACATCAGACAGCTTTGAAGGCTGCTTCTTTCCGGATGCCGTCCCCAAACATTCCAAATCACGATGCGTTGAAGTTCAAAAGGTCTTGAAGTCCCTTGAGACCTAGGAGCTTTGAATGTCACTGAACACTTAACGACAGCAATGAGAAGGCAGAGAACGCGTGCTCTATTCTTACACGAGGTGGGTTCTCACGATCCCCCGTCTTACAGACAAGTAACGGAGGTCCGGGCCGGTGAGGGAATGAGTAAGGTCATGCAATTGAACAGTGTCGAATCGGGTTTGAACCCAGACACTCGGAAAGACAGCCTTAGTTTTTAGCTATTTTACTGTCCTGTCTCACAGCAGGAGCCAAGCTCCGGGGAGCCTGAGGCCCAGCGTGTGGGAGGAGTGGGGTGACCAAGAGGCTGAGGTTGACAGTCATCAGAGGCCTGTCTGCATACACCCCCTCACCCAAAGGAGAGAAGATCACATGGGAAAGCATGGGCCGGGCGTTCCCTGGAACCCTAGGACACTCACACTCCCAGAAGAAGGAAAGGGTTCAAGTCTGTCCAACGCAACATCTAATCGAAACTATAGCCAACAACTGGACAAACGTGTTTGACTTGAGTTAATGCGTGTGTGTGGTTTGGGCTCTTAAAAGAAGTTGGAAGTAGAAGAGCTTTACTCAGACCCCTGGGAAGAGCTGTGCTCAGAAGACAGTGACTAAGAACACGCACAATGCAGCGCATGGATCTACGGCGTGGTGATGTACGTCTTTCCACTCAAGAGTGAGTCATTTGTGACTGGGGGGTGGGGAGGCGGGGACAGTGAGCGGGGGAAGGAACACCAACCAGCGGCATCCAACGGCTTCTATTTGTCTAAACACCATTTCTCCTGGTAGGGAGGTCAGAGAATGTAAAACCAATTTGTCCTCTCCTTTCCTTCCGCGATACTCCACGGTTGAAGAAGGCAAGGGTCGTTTCCAGAAGAGGGAGCAGCCCGTACAGAGGCTTGGATTCAGGAACGCCGAGCGAGGCCGGGGGTCTGGTGAGGTTAGTGGGGCCTGATGGGTAGGAGCCCGGAACGGGAGGGAAGGCCGTTGGCTCCACTTGTGTGTACGTGTGAGCCGTGCCAACCACTTCAGAGTAGGAAACGGATCTTCCAGACTCTGTCCTGGCCAAATGAATGCTGGTCATCAGTGGAAGCTGTCCAGTCCAATTTTACATCACCGTCATAAATCGCGTCCCAGACTCTATGTTGCACTTAATAAAGTAGGAGGGCACTGATACCCACTGTGGAAGGCCTTTCCTGAGACAGCTCCGATTCCTTTGTGAAGCTGATGTCTTCTCAAAGTCCTAAAAGTCCTGAGATGAAACAATGAACCTGGCCAATAACAAATCAATTTCAGGCGGAACTACAAAGGTATATGTTATGGACTGGACCGTGTCCCCCCAGCCCCGCCAGCAAGTTCTTATGTTGGAGTCCTAACCCCGCCCCCCTACGTCAGAATGTGCCCATATCGAGAGACAGGGTCTTTAAAGAGGTAATTAAGTCAAAAAGAAGCCAGTAGGGTGGGCCTCATCCCATACGACTGGTGTCCTCGTACAAGGAGGAGATCGGGACACGAGACGTGCACAGAGAAAAGGCCACAAGAAGACACAGGGAGAAGGGCCATCTGTAAGCCAAGGAGGGCGGTCTCAGGAGAACCCAACCAGCCCTCTGGCACCGTGATCTCTGGCTGAGCCTCTGGAACGAGAGACAATTCCTTGCCGTCGTTTAAGCCCCTGGCCGGTGGTACTTTGTGAGGGCGGCTCCGGAAAACCATTTCCCGACCACGCGTGGGGACCCCCAGTGCCGGGCCTCACACCAGGCCTGCGTTAATAAGCCAACTCTCCCCCTTACCAAAAAGACTCCACCCCTTCTCACCGGAGTTGACAGAGGAAGGCAGCGAGCCTCCCTTATCCCTGGGTTGTCTGATCAAAAATAATCACGGCGCTGCAGAAGGGAGGCGGGAGAGAAGCCCAAGAAGACCCCAAGATAAACGAGGAGTCCTCCGGGGGACACGGTTGGATGCGGGGCTTTGCCCCACAGACCCTGGCGTGAGCGTTGCTCACTTGGAAGGAAACGTGGGCAGAAGGAAGAGGCGTGGGGGTCCCTGCAGGGACCGTCCCTCATGTTCAGAGAGCCTCAGCGAACACTGGCGGGACAGCACTTAGCCAGCGGATGGCGGGGTTCCCACCTGCCCCTTGGCCACCAAACTCCACCCTGTCTGCAGCCAGTGGGGCGGCTCATTCCCCTCACCCAAAACAAACACGAAGGCAGGGAGGACACCCCAGGCCTTAGAGCCAGGGGGCTCCGAAGGGCCAAGGCTCGTTCTGGGAGTTTCCTCCATTTAACCCTTCCCTTCTGCCTTTCCCTTTGCTTTTCACAGAACCCCAGAAAGTTCTCCCGATGGTCATCCTTTTCTTTTCTTTTCTTTTCTTTTCTTTTCTTTTCTTTTCTTTTCTTTTTTTTTAAATTTATTTCTTTTTTAAGATAGAGAGCAAGCTGGGGAGGGGCAGAGAGAGAGGGAGACACAGAATCCAAAGCAGGCTCCAGGCTCTGAGCGGTCAGCAACAGAGCCCAGCGGGAGACTTGAACTCACAGACCACGAGGTCATGACCCGAGCCGAAGCTGGATGCTTAACCGACTGAGACACCCAGGCGCCCCGGTGGTGATCCTTGTCTTGAGTGCATCCTGCCTTTTGGCTCGGAGGCTTCTGCAGAACTCAGGCACCGAGATGCACCAGCCACTAAGCCGGCTGTTGCAATGGGATTAATTGGGCCAGGAGGCTTTCGATCCCCAACCTCTGTGGGCGTTTTGTGGGTTTTCTCACTCTCTCCCAGCAGGTCCCGCGTCTGTGGGATATGCCACGTCTTTAACATGCATGCATTTGAAAGAAGCAGATGGAAACTGCTTCTCTGAGCCTAATTGGACAGAATTGTGGTGGCGAGGTGAGGCCTGGGCCTAATAAGTAAGGGGGGGTAGGGCACGGAGGGGAGGGGCGTTCTAGAAGGACACTGGGTCTTTTTGATGAAAACGTGGGCCTCCCCACAGTCATCCCTCTTCAGCTGCTGCCTCGCAGATGGACCCTTTAATTGAATTTTCCTACAGGCCTGGGGGAGGGAGCCATTTCAGGCCCTGAGAGCAACTGAAGTGAATCGAATGACATCGGTCTCTTTTCACCGGGAGCTGAAGGGGCAGGTGGGGTGGTTGTCGGTCTCGGTGTTTCCATCCTCCGCTCTTCAGTTCCCGTGATTGTCTTTTCCTTTTGAAAATCCCCACCCAGGGTGACTTCACCAGGTTCTGGCCTTCGCCACCAGGCTAAGCGTGGGGGAAGAGGAGGGAGGAAGGTAGTAGCCTGTTGGATTCCACAGGAATCCGGCAACACTTGCCAGGCGAATAGCCCGGGCCGGGTGTTGTGCTCTCAAGAAGACAGTGACAGGTTCAGCGAACGCCTTCGGAGAAAGTAGCCTCAAGCAGAGAGACTGCTCTTCAAAGAGCGGAGAAAGTAAACCAAAACAAAGGACAAATACACAAAGCCACTTGGAGGATAATGAAAGCTAGCATGAAGCCCTCAGCTGAATAGGTGAGCGATTAAAACGGATAGGCTGGGGCCACCAGAACGTGTCCCCGGAGGTCGTCGGAGGCATTGTGGGACATTTAATTTGGACAATGGCCTGTAGATTGGCTGGGGCCAAAAATAAAACGCGTGTGTGGAAGGAAGGCTCGGGAGAACAGAAGGAAAAAAAAAATGCCCCAGTTCCCCGCCTCTTGTGAAAATAGGGAGATGTGTCTGTGATCAGGGTTCTGCTGGGGGGGTGGGGGGCGCATAGACGTCGGAAACTCAAGTGTGATCCTCAGGAACGCGGTGAGGAAGCCTGAATGTCTGGCCATCCACACCTTTGGTCATCTGTGTAGACATTGATGAGGTGGGGAATTTGGTGGCGGAGAGGGGAGGGAGGTTGGCGAGCACAAAAATCTTGCAACGGTTCCGTCGTCCCTCAGCGTTTGCTGAGTTTGCCTGCCCTATTTCTGACTGTTTGTTAAAGTCCGGAGATACAAAGTCAAATATCACCTGGCCCCTGAGGCTCAGGCGGGGTGGCGGAGGGGGAGGAAAGAGCTATGTAGGCGCACTGAATTCTGTGAAGTGGTATTTTACAGCAAGAAGTGTTAGTTGTTGGGCAAAGAGGCATTACAGGCTGCGGGAGGTGAGGGGGGAGCGCCAGCTTTCTCTGTTTGATAGAAACCCCCAGAGGCAAACATTCTGAACCAAGCGGAAGGCTAATAGATTCTTTACCCCGACCCTTAACGGTGGCCACGTGAGGCGAGGCGGTCCTCCTTGGCATAGCGGTCACTCTCTGGTGCTCAGCAGGTGGTGACCGGAAGCTGATGGGGTGACCAGGAGAGACGAGAGCGGAGCTGTGCTTCCAGAGAGGAAGGGGTTTGGATGAGAAGAGAGAGAAGGCTACTCTGAGACGCCCGCTACTGGCCAAGGCATAGAGTTGGCAGTGAGAATGGATGTGCAGAGAGAGAGGCGCCCGGGGGCCCACATCGGGCAGAAGGACCGTGGGCATAAGTAATGAAGGGAATGTTTAGGCCGGTGCATAGACCCACGGGGCAGCTCCTCACCTGCATGAGGAATGGAGCTATTCCTTGAGAAGAAAAAGATAATCAAAGAAGAACAGATATATTAACTTCTATCAAATTCCCAGTAGAGCCAGACGCTTTCATTTCGATTATTCCCCCTTGTCAACATTGCCTCCATGGCCACCAGGGAATCCCTTGTGCAACTATCGCCAAGTAGCCAATATTCCCCATGGTGGAGGGAAGAAACTCGAGGTTCCAACAGTAAGTGTCACCCACCTAGGGTCGCACAGTGTGTGGGTGGAGCTGAGAGTCACACACCATCTCTTACACCCCCGTTGCCTCCCAGGACAGGTAGTCGGGGGACGCGGTCATGGCCCACAACGTCTTGAACGCTCCCTCGGGTGGTCTAGAATTTTCCTCAAGCCTCAAGACCTGTCTCAGCAAAAGCTGACTCAACTCCCCCGCTGAAGAGTTCCCAGGCGGTCCTGATGCCATCCCCACCCACGGGGCCAACCAAAGTGTGGCAGGCGAGTGCCTGGGTACGTGGGGACCAGCAGGAAGGCGGGCAAAGCCCTCCGAACAGCCTTCAGGCCACGATTTTAACCAGTAGGCCACACCTCGGGGCAAACCTCGAGGGCCAGCCCGTCCTAATCTTTTCCCAACGACCACGGGTACCTTGGAAGTGTCTATCATGCCACCTGCTGGGTTAGGCACTTTACGTTTATCATGTCAATGAATCCTCACACCGACCCTTGAGGGTAAGAATTATCACTCTTGTTTCGCACATGAGGAAATGGCAGCTCTGAGAAGGGGGTTGAGTTAGGAGTCAAAAGCCAGTTTGGACTCCAACGATCGTGTTCTCTCCTCTTAGCAGTGCTGCCTTGCACAGCCTCCGGGCCCACCGGTCTCAGAGTTCAGACTCCGTAAGTGGCTTTTTAGAGACCAGTCCTTGCCCCCCACTGCCAGTCACATACCTCGCCTCCTCTATTTAGAAACCCAGCACGCACACAAAAAAAACCTTCCGTGAAGACGTCAGTTTATGAGGAGCATAGATGCTAACGAGAGACCTGGCGTTAGAGAACGAACCCGTTGGCCAGATTCTCGCGTGTGCTGGCTCGCAGTGCCCTGCGCGGTCACCCAGAGGAGGAAGGATCGGGTCCTCCTGAACCCCCAGGGATCACCTACCCGGGATCACAGACTCAGCCGTCGCATAGCCACACTTGGAAACAGAGGTTGGGTGAGAAATAAACGACCGTTTGCTGCCAGCCTGTGTGCCAAGAACTTCACACGTATGGGGGTGCTAAGATTTCAGAGCAGCTTCTCAACCTTCGCACTTACAGCCACGTTGTGCCAGATCATTCTTTCTCGTGGGGCTGGCCCGTGCCTTGTAAGATGCTCAGTGGCAGCCCCTCACGTCTGCGCCAACAAAAATATCTCCAGTTATTGACGAAATTGCCCCCAGGCGAGGAGCACCGTTCCGAAGTCTGAACGGATGTGCCTCTAAATTGACAGAGTGCGACCGCTCACCTCTAGTTCGGACTTGCATAGGGTCGGAAGGCTTACCCTGTCGGTCATCCCAGGATGTTGGGTACCTCTGCCCCGAGTTCTGGATGACAGGGTCACGCCTGCGGTTCGACCCGCCATAGAGCGGATGCATAACAGTACGAGCTCCCCAGACGAAGGCCCCCAAACAGAATTAATTGCTCCCAAGCCCCGGGGCCTCGGGTTCCCTGGGTTGATTTGCTTGGGAATAGCTTCTAGTGGCCATGAAACCCTGGAAGGGCCCTTTTTCGGGTGCTGCCTGGCCGCTGATCAGATGCCCGGTGTCACGGAGTGACTCAACATCCCTAAGTTCAGTTTTCCTGTCTGTAAAATCGGGATACGGGGTGACGGCACTTTCGTCACCTCGGTCCTTCGGAGTATTGAACAGATACTAAATATTCGGCTCCCGCTCCCATGGAGACAGACTGTCGTCTTCATATGTGCAACTGGCCTTTGCCTTCACTTTTATCTCACTAGACAAAGATAGGATTTTATTTGGACTAAAACCAGGGAGGGGCGTACAACGAATCCCATCAAACAGGGCCCGCGTCAGGAACGGGTCGTTGTATTTCCTTCCAAGCATGACGTTCGGGCTTGGCATAATCCAACCCCTTTGTGAATCTCCAACTAGTCTCTCTTTGACCATGCGCGCAGACCTGTCGGATCGAAACTGCTGTCGGAGCCTTCACGAAGGAAAGGTGTGGGCCCCTTTGCAGGTGTCTGCTGTCCGATCAGCTTGTCAGCAGAGGCTTTTCTGTGCCCGGCTCATCTGTCAGATGTACAGGTGTGCCTGGGCTCAGCTTACACTCTTGAGTCAGGGTCATGGTTGCCAGGATGGAGGAGTTTCCCCCAGGGACGGAAGCTTTTATCAACCTGAATAACGACCTGCAGTAGCCTAGAGCCCACAGAGGTGGATGAAGAGGTTTCGCTCGGCCCTGCCTCTGAAAACCAAGAACGGGAGCTCCCGGATAGATTGTATGGCTACATTTGCTGCGGAACCAGGTTGGGGAGGCTCTTGGTAAAGCTGCAGGTCATGGGGTGAAAAGAACCAGGGAGGTAGAGGGCAGCGACCCAGTAAGCTTTCGGGTCTCCGGAGGTATGACCGATGACACAAAGCCAAGTTCGCGCCAGCGCTGGAAATGCAGTCTTGGATTGCCTCTGCTTTTCTAGTCGTCTCTGTCAGGCATGTATTTCCCTGAATATCTGCAGAGACAGAGACAGAGACAGAGAGGGGGCGAGGGAGAGAGAGAGGGAAAGAGAGGCAATGGAATAAACGAAGATGATACCCCAGCCTGAAAATCCTTCTAATGTTTGCAAATTGCAACATCATTTTGATGGGAGAGGAAGGTCAATTTGGGGGACAAAATGGAATTTGAGGGTAATTCAGATGTCACTTATTCGCTTCCTCGTTCTCTCTCCAAGTCAGTAAGGCCCTCTGGAAGTGGCAGTCACGTGTGGTGCGTGTGCCGGCTTGCTTCCGTCCTGGTCCAAGGGGCCTAGCTGTCGGAACATTCTCCCCAAGAGCCACAGAGGAAGCACCTCAGCACCAGCCTGCCGTCCCCAGCGGGGCTCGGGGCCCCTGCTATGTGAAGCTCGTGAAAATTGTATAACTTGAACCTAGACTCAGCCGGGATAATGAGGACGGACTTCAGATAACCAGGTGACGAAACCACTCATATCACAGAATGATGCCTCTTGGGACAGTGGACAGTGAAGTATACATCAAAATGCAAACATTGAAAATAAAAACTTTGGTGTTCCCCCCACCCAAAAAAACCAATGAAGTTACCCAGAACTCAACTGAATATTATCCAGTATTAAGAGCACCGACTCCAGCATCAGCCCGGTTTCAAACCCTAGCTAGCTCACCAGCTGCACCAGAGCGAGAACTCTGTCGGGCTCCATACCTGTTCTGGGTTTCCATCTCTGCCTCTGTCAAAATGGCGTCTGTATTAGTTTCCTAGGACTGCTGTATCAAGTTATCACAAATCTGGTGACTCGGAACAACAGAAACACATTGTCTTGCAGTTCTGGAGGCTCTAAGTCTACAATCAAGGTGTCAGCAGGGCTGTTCTCCCTCTGAGGCTCTAAGGGAAGGGCCTTCCTTGTCTTCCAGCTTCTGGGGTTTGCCCGCCACCTTTGGTGCTCCTTGGCTCCTGGACACGTTGCCCCGTCTCCTCCTCGGTCCTCACATGGCATTCGCCCTACGTCTGTGTCCTTTCTTCCTCTTCTTATAAGACAACAGTCATTGGATTTAGGGCTCGCCCTAATCCAGTATGACTTCATTTTAACTAATTACATCTGCAAAGACATTGCTTCCAAAGAAGGACCCATTCACAGGTACTTGGGATTAGGACTCCAACGTATCTTTTAGGGAGACAAAATTCAACCCACAATAGTACCCCATGGGGTTGTTGTGAGAATTAGAGAAAATGTGAGAAGTGGGGCGCCTGGGTGGCTCAGTCAGTTGAGCATCTGACTCTTGGTCTCAGGTCACGATCCCAGGGTCACGGTATTGATTCCCACGCCAAGCTCTACATTGAGCATGGAGCCTGATTTAGATTCTCTCTCTCCCTCTCTCTCTCTCTCTCTCTCTCTCATCCCCCCCGCCGTCCCTCTGTCCCCCTCCCCCTACCAAAAAAAGTGAGAACAGCTTTGACCAGCACCTGGCACAGAGTAACACAAACTCTTACTTTTATAATTTCCAAACGTTTCAATGAGCTAATGATGGTGGATATTATTGTCTGTCTTTGACAAAACAGGAAACCTAACAAGATGTCAGGGAAATGGGCCCAAGGGCACAGCCTAAAGTTAGTGACAGAGTGGGAGTTAGTGACTCTGGAATCCGTGTGTTTCTTCTTTCATTCCTCTGCTTGGTTTTCTATCCTAATCTAGTTCCTTCTCACTTTCCTTGTAAGACTCCTTCTCCAGCCCTTGGGTTTTTCTACTTGACTCCTCAAAACTGATTCACTACTTCAGAACCTAAAATTAAAAAGCACTCAGCTAGTATAGTAGTGATTTGTGCATTGAGCATAGAGCTTTTAAGCCCTTCACTGGGTTAGCATGATGCTACGTTTAAACACCCAGTACCATGCCTGGGTTCAGGACACCAAGATAGATAGCGACCATTCTCTTACGTCAAGAGTTTGTAGATAACATATCTCCAGAATTCGCCATCCATAAGCAAATTTACAACATGCCAGATCCTGTTCTAAATGCTTTCATGTGTATTAACACATGTAATCCCCCTAATAACTCTGTGAAGGAGGTAATGGCTTAGTCCCATTGTACAGCTTAGAATATGTAGGCAGAGAGAGGCTGAGATCATACAGCTGGAATGTGCCCGAATGTTCCAGAGCTGGGACTTGACCTGGGTAGTCTGCCTTTTGGTTGAGAATCTGTGTTTTAATTTTATGCGGTGTGTCCCGTGTGGAATGGATCCCTTGTACATTAAGGTTATTGTTAATATTCTAGCATTAGAGACAATGCTACAGCACACATTCTTAAGCTAAATCTTTGCGCGCATCTCGAACTATTTCTTTGCAGGAGATCTACTGTGTCCAAGAGTAGGCCTGTTCTTAAGGCTTTGGTACATAACATCAAATGGCAAAAAGGAGGAAAAGAGTTCTCAGAAAATAAAAATGTGATCAGGAAAAGCACGGGGGTATATCTGGAAAATGGCAAACACTCCCATCTGAAAGGAATGTAAAGTGCCCGAAGATGGGAAATTAAAGAGCTGCTTGTGGAATTTGGATTTTGTCAGCAGCACTCAGAAACCAGCATACCCTTTGAATTGGGGAGTGAAATGATCAGATTCTGTCAAAAAAAAAAAAAAATCTCTTGGGGCGCCTGGGTGGCTCAGTCGGTTAAGCGCCCGACTTCCTCTCAGGTCATGACCTCACGGCTTGTGAGTTCGAGCCCCGTGTCGGGTTCTGTGCTCACAGCTCAGAGCCTGGAGCCTGCTTCGGATTCTGTGTCCCCGTCTCATTGCCCCTTCCCTGTTTGTGCGCTGTCTCTGAAAGATAAACAAACATTAAAAAACAAATTAATTAAAAAATAAAATAATCTCAAGAAACATTTCCTCTGTCTCCCGAAAGACAAGTCATTCATCACAATCGCTTTAGGGCAGGTGGATTGGGACAGAGGGTGGGGTGGGAGTGGGGGAGTGTATATTTTACTTATTTTTTTTTAACATGGTGCGTTCTTGAAATCATCTACTTTAACATCCAGAACAAGTTAGGGAATGATACAATCTATCAATGACATATGATAATTATAACTATATATTATATTTTATATTATATATTTATGTAACGTCATTTATTATATAAAGTATAATGTGTCAATGCATGGTTATATATTATTTTAATATTATATCATAATTTAAAAATAATATAAAGGATAACCACTCTTCTGACTCTGGAGTTTATCATGCATGCCAATGCATTGTTTTAACACCTTTTACCATGTATGTAAGTACATATGGGCAATATATAATAAACAATTGAGAGCAAATCGCCTATTTTAAAATTTCATAGAGGGGCACCTAGGCGGCTCAGTTAAGCATCCGACTCTTGATTTCCGCTCAGTTCATGATCTCACGGTTGGTGAGACAGAACCCACGTTGGGCTCTACGCTGGCAGCAAGGAGACTGCTTGGGATTCTCTCTCTCCTCTCTCTGCCCCTCCCCTGCGCACACATGCATACGTGCCCTCCGTCCCTCTCAAAATAAGGAAATAAACATTTTTCAATTTCATATCGATGGAATCATACTGCATGTATCTTACCGCAATTTGATTCTGCCTTTACCGTGACATTTCTTACATTCATCCTTATCGATACAAGTGGTTCCAGATTGTCTTTTTTTTTTTTTAACTGTTGCATAACATTCCATTGCAGATCACGATTCTTTTTTTTTTTTCATTTCTTGATGGACATTTAGATTATTTTGAATTTTTTTTCCCAAACAACACAGCCCTGACATTCTTCGTGACTTCTCGCGTACTTTGCCAAGGGGAAGCCTTTCCCAATCGGGGTTCTCCCTCTGGACCACAGAACACAGAAGATGATTGGAACGACTATTTTTCGAGTTCCCACGGATGGTATGCAACTAGCGCCATTCTAGATGCATTAAATGAGAAGTTAATTCATTTCACACGATGATGCCTCAGGTCATTAGGGCTTAATTCTCTGCATAAATGGTTGAAGACCGCTGGGATCTATCTTAGGAGCAGAATCGCTGCTGGGCTGGTACAATTTCAATTTTACTTGATCGTGCCAAATTGCTCTTCAAAGTGGTGGTACCAATTTATACTCACGCCAACAATGTAAGGGATCCTCCGCTCCGTGCCACCTCCAACAAATCGTACAGCTGGGTTTTGTTGTTGTTGTTGTTGTTAACGCTTTTACGCTGGAGGGAGCAAAATCGTTTCTCGGTGTCTTAAACTTGCATTTCCACGATTACTTGTAAGGACAAGCTTTCGTTTGTTTTCATATTTTCCTGGACTGTTTGGGGCTCCCCCTTTGTGAATTTCCTGCTCGATCCTTGATCCGTCCATTTCTCCACGAGATGGTCGTATGTCTCTCAACTTGCAGGCAACTCTTCACATATTCTGATAGCACACCTCTTCTGGTGAGCTGCATTGTGGCAAGCATTAATTAAAGTAATTCTTTATGCTGAATTGAAGAGGTTCTGAGTCCTGCTTTAAGGCAAATGCAGGGCAGAAAGAGGTTTCCCAGAGGGATAGCCAACATGTGAGTTACAATGCATTCGTTCAATAAGCAAATATCACGATCTTCTATGGATTAGACTCGGGGCGGCGGGGGGGGGGGCATGGGGAAAGGTCTGAGGATAGCGAAATAAACAAGAGAGATCTCTGCCTTTAAGGAAATTGCCATCCTGGGGAGGACACAGACAAGTAAATATTTAAATTCTATTACAACCCCATCAGCACGATCACGGTTAGCAAAACAGCAGCGTGTATCTTAGCACAGGGAGGTCACTTTAGGGTAAACAGGATACAGCATTTCTGCTGGTCATGATCACAGGGCTGTGCGGAGAAGTGCAGTGGGGAACCCGTCTCTCCCGAGTGGCGGGTCCCATGTCCCGTGGTCGGTGCCCGGGTGTGGCCATACCTGGCATCCTCTAGTGCTGACACACCTGGCAGGACCAAAGACCTTAAAAATTCCATTCTCTTAAGTACATCTGGGTTCTTTGTTCCCTCACACCTCTGTAAACAAGGCTTTTTGCTCCTGTTTCTATCAAGCTGCTCCCCGCAACTGTGTAGAAAGACTGTCACAACAGCACTTGTCAGGAACTGCAGCGGAGCAAGCCATGACAGCTGGTGGCACGAGGGGCCCACGCATCTGCTTTTCCCCCTCTGCCAGGCCTCCCTGAATAATGCGAGGTCTTGTGCCCGCAAGACCACCAACAGCGGGCCCCAAGCTCTGCGTGTTTTTTAAATAGCTGGGTGTCGCATTTACACTGGCTCGCTCCTACACGGTCGCCTAATTCTCCCTGGGACCCAGGGAGCACATTTGCACTTGGTTAGAAGTGCAAAGACCCCTGGAGTCCTTACCAGAACGGGGGTTTGGGGAGGGGGTCTCCCTGTCACATACTAGCTGGGTGGCCGTGGGGAAGTCATTAAGCCTTTTGGAATCTGTCCTCACATATAAAACAGAAAAAAAAAAAAAAAATACCTGTCCTGTTTCTGTATGTATGTACAAAATTACTTTTTGAAGCTGATTTGTGAATCTCTACAGTGTGAAGCAAATATGAGGACTTAAAATTATTTGCAAAGATAGCTTAACACGGAGCTTGACTGTGGAAGGCACGGTTCTAAGGGGTCCATTAATTGCGTCTTGGGGTTTCTGAGCCCGCATATCTGCAGCCCGACCCCAATGGGCATAAGTTCTTTTCCTTAGACAGCTGATGCACTCAACCCTAATGGGAGGAATCTGGGAAATCTGAGAATCTCTTCAAGTACATAGGATCATGGACTATGAGATCTAACGGGGACTTCCCACCTTTTGGGGATAACCAGATGGGTTAAATCGGTGGCCTCCAAAGGTTTTGTTCACCGGTTTCTGGTACTAAAGCACTTTTCTGCATATCCTCCCCATATATGCGTATTTATTCAATTATAAACAATAGATAAGACCATTATGCTAATGATGTGCCCTGTAAAAAATACATACATAATTAGAAATTTTTAAAGTACCAACGGAGTTCTAATACGTTCTTCCTGTGCCACAACGGTCCTTTTGCCCACCCCACGCGAGCATACGCCCATAACTTTGGAATCCACTGGACAAATAAGGAAACTGAGGCCCAGGGAGATGAAGCGATTTGCTCAAAGCCACACAGCTCTTTGGTGCTGGGGCTGACACACCAGGCCTGGGATCACTGCTTCCTGACAACGCGCGTGATCCTGGCGTTTACCCTGTATTGCAAATTACCTCCGCGGAATTCTCACACTCGCGACGCCGTGTTCTAGTTTATTCCAGATGCATCGAGAGCTTTTCTTTCCTTCTTTTTTTTTTTTCTCCTTAAAGCTCTTTTCAAAAAATTTTTAATTTCTGTGAGAACAGACGAGAGAGTGGGTATAGATTTCCTTCACATAACAATGTGAGAAATAGTAGAGCAGGATTGTATGTCACAGATGAAAATGCTATATTTATGCCTCATTGTAATCCATTCATTGCTTTATGGATCCAAAGTCCCCCTGGGAGTGTCACAAATCCACATAATGTTCCTGAGCGCCGGATTTGGCATTTGGATCTCTGATTTAGCTGTCAGATATGTAAAATCACATGTAGCCAGACAACTCCCTGGGGACCCCACAGCTGCGAACACTGAAGAGTGCGAGTTATTCCAACAAGGTCGGCATTAATTTACGCACAGATACCATTCCCCTTGAGCTGCCCTTTTGCCGCCCCATCTAATTTTAAGTGTGGCTCAGGGGGCTCTGCCAGAGTGACTCCAACAGAATTCTCTTCCCAGGGACTTTTCCAAGCCCGACAGGGGTGACTTTCAAAGGGGTCCTATGCCTTTAAGAGAGACAACAGTTAGGGCACCTGGGTGGCTCAGTCGGCTCAGCTTCCGACTTCAGTTGGGTTCAGGTCATGCGTTCGAGCCCCGTGTCAGACTCTGCGCTGACAGCTCAGAGCCTGGAGCCTGCTTCGGATTCTGGGTCTCTGTCCCTTTCTGCCCCGCCCCTGTGTCTCTCTGTCCCCCTCCCCTGCTCAAGCTCTGTCTCTCTCTGTCTCTCTCTCTCTCTCAAAGATCAATAAACATTAAAAAAATATATTAAAAATTTTTTTAAGAGAGACAACAGTTATCCCAGAGCATCTGATCTGCTGAGGCCACCGCACAGCTCTGCTCGCTACCTGCGTCCTCTCACCCCCCTGGGCTCCTTCGCACCATGGCCTGTAAGAACCCCACATGTGCCATGTAAATGACTGGCTGGCTGACTGATGCCCCCTCTGGACCAAGTGACGATCACTTCCATATCCTCTCCTCTCCAGATCGGCGCTAATCAGCGGCCAACGAAAAGATGTCCAATCTCCCTCTGCCAGGTAGTAACTGAGGGACCTCAGCTCAGAACGGGGGTCAGGAAATACTTGCAAAACTGTGCCAGCTATTCAACCCTTCTGTGCTGATCTCCCCTCTTCCTCCCGGTCACTTCCGCCATGACCCCTGACCCCTCTGTGCTGACCTCCCCTCTTCCTCCCCGTCACTTCCGCCATGACCCGTCTGTGCAGGCTTCCTGCCGGCACAACCTCATCGTGCCTCACTTTAAGCATGAATCTCATGCCTCTTGCATCCCTCCCCGACGTCTCCGACTTGAGGGCCTCTGCAGAGTGCACTCCGTGCCCACACGTACAGCCCAGAAGTGCGGGAGAGTCAGGAACTCACGGGGCAAACCTCGGCGGATAGTGGCTCCACCATCCGGATTCTCACAGAGTCTGGGAAGTAAGCCTCCCAGTCTCCTAGGGCCATCATGGCATCGAATGCCCCCCCTCACTCCCCATGTAGTACCCCTGTCTCAGCCCTGTTTCCTGGGATTTTTGCCGAATAAGCCACTCGCTCCGCCTGGCGGTCTTTGCTGGAGGCTCCGCTCTCGGGGCAGCCCAGGCTCAGACATCAACATACGCCCAGTACGGTCATAAACCGTCTCATTTTGTTGCCCAGAGGGGTCAGCAAACGGCAACCCGGGGGGCCACATCCTGCCCGCCTTCCTCCTGTTGTGTAAATAAAGTATCACTGGAACACGGCCAGTCTCAATTTATTTACGTACTGTCTTGAAGGCTTCCGAACTACACCGGCAGAGCTGAGTACTTGCGACAGACAGTGCGGTCTGCACAGCCTCAAATATTTACCATCCGGCCCTTTGCAAAAAGCGCTGGCCAGCCCCTGCTCCAGGGTGACCCCCGGACCACCTGCCTGAGAATCACTGTGTTAAAATGCGGACCCACATCTCCAGCTTCGTCAAGGCTGGGCCACCAAGGAGGCATCAAAAGAACCGTCTGAAACATCGACTATGACGGCTCATAGAAACTCGGCACCCGGAGAAACCAGGCAGGGAACAAGGTGAACAATGAGGATGAGTCCGCTGTTTTGGCATAGACACAATTTTGCAATATTAAAAGTGAGTGGGAAGAGCTTTCTATTCTGTAGAGAAAGACACTCTTGCCCATATTTCCTGAAATAACTTGCTCTTGTCCCTCTATGACTTGACTTTGATAGAGACACAGACGCAGGGAAATCACGTTCTATGAGACAGTAGTACAGGCTGAATGGCCCCCTGTCCTTGGCCTCGGGGCTGGGCGAACAGAAGCGTCACCTGGGGAGTCCGCCCTGAACACAGGGGGACAGATTCTACTCTGCTATCGCCGGGCGGACACCGTGGGCCCCAGGGGCCTCGGGTGCCAGACCCTGAGATCTGTTTTTAAAAGAAGATGGACTTTTGACTCTCCCCATTTTGAAGGTTGGCCCACATTTCTTTTTTATTACTCTCTGGATTAAACAAGACTTTAGGCCAGTTTCCATCAAAGAGACACTGATACATTAGTTTTTGTTTGGTTTGGTTTTGTTTTTCTTTTCTTTTTTTTTTTTTTTTTTTTTAAACCTCTGGCTAAGCTGTCACTGAGGTTGTAATAGTGTTATTATTCAACAGGTGGCCTGGGTGCTGTTGAACATTGAGCTATTTGGCAAACAGACACTGTTCTTGCCCCCAGCCTCACTCCCAGTGCTTCCCTGCCTCCCCAAAACCCAGAAGACCTCCCCAGTTCCAGGACTGACAGTTCTCTGGCCCCGAGGCTACCATCCATTCTGACCAATTGGTGCTCGTGTCCTGTGGGTGGGCAAATATGTATACCCCCCCCCCCCCGTCCCGTAATAGTCACACTGGTGTTCCACCCCAGGCCAGGGCCTCCTGCTGTGACATTTCGCCCTCAGACAGTCGGATAGGAAAGGGCTGGCCATGCTGTGCAACCCGTGCTTTCTTTCTTTTATTTTTTTTTTTAACATTTATTCATTTTTGAGAGACAGAGACTTGAGAGACAGAGTGTGAGTGGGGAAGGGGCAGAGAGAGGGAGACACAGAATCCGAAGCAGGCTCCAGGCTCTGAGCTGTCAGGCACAGAGCCCGACGTGGGGCTCGAACCCACAGACTGTGAGATCATGACCTGAGCCAAAGTCAGATGCTCAACTGGCTGAGCCACATGGGCGCCCCCGTGCTTTCTTTAAATTGACCAAGGTCCCGGGGCGCCTGGGTGGCGCAGTCGGTTGGGCGTCCGACTTCAGCCAGGTCACGATCTCACGGTCCGTGAGTTCGAGCCCCGCGTCGGGCTCTGGGCTGATGGCTCAGAGCCTGGAGCCTGTTTCCGATTCTGTGTCTCCCTCTCTCTGCCCCTCCCCCGTTCATACTCTGTCTCTCTCTGTCCCAAAAATAAATAAACGTGGAAAAAAAAATAAATTGACCAAGGTCCCGATTCTGCATCCTTTCTCTTCCTCTCCCTTCTTTGGGAATCCTGTTCTCTTCCCCCGGACGCAGGCCCCCAAGCCCTCCCTAATGCTCCAAAAGAAAAATGGCTCCCCAGATGCCTCTAATTCACCAGGGAGGAAATAAATCCTACTTGCTATATCATGTGTTGGGCTTCAACCTTAGCTCTGTTACTCACAAGGCACACGGCCATAGGCAAGTCACTTCTTTCTGAACTTGGGTTTTCATTTGTCAAGTGAGGAATAAGGGGCCCAACCCCATAGACCTTCTGAGACTCAAGGGGACAAGGTGTGTAAAGCACAGAGTACACACCTGTGAGATAGAAAATACAAATGATCTCTGCCCCTGGTTCCTGGCACAGAGCTCCTAAAACCCTTGTAATTTCCTAAGTGTTAAGTGCACTACAAAAATCTTCTGTTCCACTTAGGTGACTCTGGGTGGGCTCCCAGATGGCTCCTGGATGGGGGCGGGTCACCAGAAAGACCAAGCCATGATTAGCAGCCTAGAATTTTCGGCCCCACATCCCGCCTTCCAGAGAGGTGAGAAGGGCTGGAAATGGAGTTAATGGTTGGTCGTATCTACTTGAGGAAGCCTCCAAAAAATCCCAGTAATATGGGACTCAAGAGTTTCCAGGTGGGTGAACACATCCACACGGGGAGGGGGATGGACCCCAACTCCACGGGGACAGGAGCTCCTGTGCTCAGCAGGCACTTTGTGTCTATTTGCATCTGGCTATTCATCTGTATCCAGTATCCTCTCCTTTAATAAAGCGATCGTGTAAGTTAAGTGTTTCCGGGAGTTCTGTGAGCTACTCTAGCAAATTAATTGAACCCAAGGAGGGGGTCGTGGAGCCCTCACCCTTCTAGCGGGTTGATCAGAAGCCCAGGTAACCACCCGGGTAGCTGAGGTAGGGTGGGAGCAGTCTTGGGGGACTGAGCCCTTAACCTGTGGAATCCGACACTAACTCCAGGGAGATAGTGTGAGAACTGGGTTACATTGTAGCACCCAGCTGGCGTGGCAGAGAATTGCTTGGTGTGGGGGAAAATCCCTACGCATTTGGTGACCAGCGGTGTCAGAAGTGCGCATGTTTTGTGGGAGTAGTAAAGGTGACATACAGGAGAAAGACTCGGAGGAGGAAGAAACTATGATATAGCACCTCTAAAATCAGAGACCTGTCTCTCCTTCATTCCTGAGTGTCATCTGAGCCAGGAGTTGTTAATTTCAACTGGAATTAGTTCCTCACACTGAAGGGAACAAGCAGTAATGATCGGTCCTTCCCTGGACCTCCTCATGAAGCCCAGTTACCTTATTGTATAGTCACGGCACCGTGTGCTTCTCCACTGAGCATTCATGGCATTTTTAAACCGAGTACTTCTGCAATTCTTTGGCTACTATCTCCTTCTTCACTTGCCTCTATAAATCCTGTGAGGGCTGGGATTAGGTCTGTGTCTATCACATCCTAGTCATGGAATGCCTGACACGATGAATGAGTGAATGAATGAATGAATGAATGAACAAATGAATGAGTCAATAAATAAGTGAATGAATGAATGGGTGGATGGATGGATGTGAATGAATGAAATGAATGAATGAACGAATGAATGAACAAATGAATGAGTGAATAGAGAAGTGAATGAATGAATGGGTGGATGTGAATGAATGAATGAATGAACAAATGAATGAGTGAATAAATAAGTGAATGAGTGAATGAATGGATGGACGGATGGATAGAGCGAAGAATGGGTGGGTGAATGCATGAATAAGGAAATGCAAGTGGTAGAATCCAAGTATGAGCGGGAGCTATTTTGGGATGTGGTCTTTCTCAGGACCCTGGTTCTTATGATGTGGAATTTGTAGAACGATGGGGAAAAATATCTTTACTTCCCTTCTTCCATCTCCTCCATCCCATTCAGCTACCAGCTTCCTGGTACCTCTCTTGGGTAATCTGTGGGGATACTTGTGAAAGCAATAGCGTGCTTCTCCAAAGCTCAGGCATGGGCAGTGGGGGCAAAGAAGACACAAAACCAGCTGGGTCCCTGCCCACGCTTCAGCTGTTCTTGGAAGTCAGAAAAGCTGCTCTACAAGGTCAAGTCTACAAAGCCTTGGTCTACAAGTGTCAGGACAAAGAGGACTTTCCTGATTTTTTTTTTTTTTTCAAACTCTGGAAGTTGCCCATCAGTAGGTCCAACTCACAGGGACGCTTCCAGAACACAGAGAAGTAACACTCCATCCAGGTATCTCATTCCTCCAGGGACTGGACCTGATATTCGGGTCCTAAGCCGACTCCGCCTTAGAAGCCTGCACCTCTGGCCCAACCCGCAAGCTCAGACACAGCACGAGCAGGACATTAGCATGAGCAGAAGTCTGCCACGTGCCTTCCTGAACTGTCTGTAACTTTAGGATTCCCCAGGCCAAGCCCAGGCAGAAGAAAGTGCCCCATTGGTGGAGCTCAGTGCCTGTACCGGCCCATCTAGAACAGTTTATCTACTCATAAATGTTTTATGAAGATATGCTTTTGAAAAGGGAAGAATGAAAAGGTTGCCCCAATCAATGGTTCACCAGTGTTAGCAAAGTACAAAAGATTTGCTTCTATCTCTAAGCCAGGGTATATGGAACCCTAAGAACTGCCCTTACCATCCCTACCTCCCCCCAACCCAACACATTTTTATAGAATCAGAATCCAAACAGTTTCTTGAGTCTGAGCGGTCACACCAATTCCTGGAAGCCAGCTTCCCCATGGACCACATTACACAGGGACACCAGGTGAACTTTTATTTCAACTTCACGACTGGTGACACGATTTTTGTTTTGGTGTATCTATTTATGGGCCAGTGTGCTATTACTGTTGCCCTGCACCCGTGCTGACATACGAATGAGAACACAGAGCTACAAGTGCAGGCTCTGGTCCCCTTTCGGCCCACCTTATCGCTGGGGGGATACGGCATCCGCCCAGAAACGAGTAGCAACTCGGGGACAGGGGCCAAGACTCCCACGGGCTGAGTGACCTGGCGAGGACTCAGAGGTGGGAGCGGCCCCGCCGTTGGGGACCCTTCATTCCTGCGATGGTTACCTGCTGGGTTTCGACCAAATTCAAACATGATGCTCCATCAGTTCTCCAGAATCTCTTCCCACATCCGGCGCAAAAGCCAAAGTTGAGTGCGATTTGTGGTGCGAATGCTGATGAGCGTAATCACCTAATCAGCATACTTTTTGCGGTAGTATACAGACATTAAAATAGTAATTATAAGGACAGGGAAATTTCATAAAGGCCTATGACCACCTCTCTGTTCTACATTTTCCTCATCTATAAAGTAAAGGAGTTGAACTGGATAGACTCTATCATCTCTCAGAGCCACGAACAAGGGATCTTTTTATTTCTGATAATGAAAGTAATGTCGATCCTCATTGTGAAGTAATTAAGACAATATGGAAAAGGACGAAGTAGACAGCAACATTCTTCCAAGATCCCAGCATCTGGAAATAGCCACTCTTAAATTTTAGATGCGTATTCATTGACGTACTTTGGCAAATAGTTGTTCTCCTTTTTTATAAAAATGTGATTGCACTACACAGAATCTGTTAACCTTTCCAATATATATATCATGGATGTCTGTCCAGGTCAGTGTAGATATAGCCACGTTTCTTTTTCAATCACCGCATAGCTTTCTATTCTGCCCATTCATTTAGATTGTTTTTAATTTTCATTATTAAAAATAAGACATCGATAGGGGCACCTGGGTGGCTCAGTCAATTAACAGTCTGGCTCTTGATTTCAGCTAACGATCTCGTGGTTCATGAGTTTGAGCCCCGCGTCAGGCTCTGCGCTGGCATTGTGGAGCCTTCTTGGGATTCTCTCTCTCTCGTTCTCTCTCTGCCCCTCCCCTGCTCATGTGCACATGCTCTCTCTCTCTCTCTCTCTCAAAATAAATAAGTAAACATTAAAAAATAAGACATCAATAAATATCATTCGATATGTATCTCTGTGTACCTGTCCACTTATTTCTTTAGGACTTGTTTTTAGAAATGGAATATCTGGGGGCGCCTGGGTGGCTCAGTCAGTTGAGCGTCCGACTTCGGCTCAGGTCATGATCTCACGGTCCATGGGTTCGAGCCCCACGTCGGGCTCTGTGCTGAGAGCTCGGAGCCTGGAGCCTGCCT
Organism: Lynx rufus; assembly: GCF_022079265.1. Taxonomy (NCBI): domain Eukaryota; kingdom Metazoa; phylum Chordata; class Mammalia; order Carnivora; family Felidae; genus Lynx; species Lynx rufus. The sequence goes on from NW_025814878.1 coordinate 132,128,363, forward strand.
CGGATTCTGTGTCTCCCTCTCTCTCTGACCCTCCCCCATTCATGCTCTGTCTCTCTCTGTCTCAAAAATAAACGTTAAAAAAAATTTTTTTTTAATTAAAAAAAAAGAAATGGAATTTCTGGGCCAAAAAAAAACCCATGTGCATTTTTGACGCAAGATGACACAGCCCTTCAGCAGGGCTGGGGTACTTCCCCGTCCCCACAGCTGAGCCTGACGGTGCCCGTGTCCCACACCTCACTCCAGACGTCACGCTTCCTCCTTGTCTTCACCAATCAAACGGCTGGAAAACAGGAACCTTTGTTTTTGTAGCTGACTCTTGTAACTTAAATGTCATTCATTGCCTAATGTGATCCCGAGCCAACACTTGGTATGCAGTGAAGTGCTCATCAATTTTCATGGGCCCTGTTAATTACCAACTGAGCCTTCTTTCTCTGGAAAGCTCAGAGAGAAACTTGTGGTTTAATTATAAACAAAAGTATCAGATACTGGCTTATGGTTTTTGTTTTTTTCTTAGCCTTCTACCTGTTTGGATTTTAGTCCCTGTTTGTTCCCCTTTGGCACCTGTTTTGATGTTGTTGTTGGTGGCGGTGGTATGTGTGTTTGGGGGTGGGGGAGGGGAGGGGTTGACAATTACTTTTAAGTTTTTTTCTCACTATATGCATTCTATGCATCGCCTTGAATTCTAAGACAGAGAAGGAGTGGGTAGATGAATAAATCAGTTAGATATGCCTGTCAGTAGTGGCTGGTGACAGTGGCATGATGATTTAATCATACCAGGGAGCCCCATCACCCCCTTTTATGGCATGGAGATAGCGTCACCTCTTGGGTCTCCCTTTCTCATAGGAAGGTCATAAATGTAGGAGGGTTTGGGGGGGTATTCAACAGGCCCTTATCCAAATGTTTGGCCCACCAGGGAGTTTTTAGGAGACTTACATGCATAGAGGCCAGATGATTCTGGAAGAAATAATGGATAGGTCCTAGGGATGGTTGAGATGGGGGTAGGTGTGGTCACAGGGCATTACGAGGTGTATTTAGAGCAAAACTGTGGACAGTGTAGGAAGTGTCCCAGATAAGTACAAAACTATATTTCCTGGGCTCTTTTCTAGGACCCTATGCTGAAGAGAACACTTTTTAGTGAAACTAAGGTGTGTGTCCGTTAAATGTCTCCATACCAACTCCAGGGCAATTTGATGAATTATTAATAAATGGGTTGAGTCGAGTGTAGGTGAAGTAGCACTCTCCCCATCACTGGAAGTACTCAAATATCCTGCAGACCAGGCAGGACAATACAGAATCTGGCAGGATTCCCACAAAAGAGCTTGCTACGTGATGTAACTAGATGCCAACGGTATTTTTCATTACCTTAGAATCTGTCGCTATTGGATCGGTCAATTCAGCTCAACAACTAAGTGCAAAGCAAAAGAGTCAAACTGATTGTTTCACCTTTTTGTAAGAATTGATCATTCAACTCGGACGAAAATGTTGATCCCGTTTTGCATGTGGAGACAGTCAAGGTAGGCGAATTGTTCTCGCCGGCCTAAACCCAGAGAGACAAAAATTAAATCTGACATTGCAGCAGAGGCTGGCATGTGGGAGAAGTGAATGAATCACTGAAATCCTTAGCGTTTTTCTCTCTGGTTCCTCAGTGTTTTGCAATCTGGTGGCTGTGGCAGAACGATGTTAATTATTGACAATCCAATAAACGTTAAACAAACATTTGTCATTGTTGGTAATTTGATGGCGTGAAGGGGCCAAGAGATTCTCTCCGACCAGCAGACTCATGAGAGATATTGGATGATGGCGTGGCTATAAAAAGTAGCCCTGACGGCAAGTCTGGGATGGACATTCTCACCTTTGGACTCTCAACCCTAACCAGGAAAAGTGGGAACTCGCAGAATTGTCCCTGGGACCTGTGCTGCATGGGAGATGTTTATAAGTAGAGGGATTCACTTCAGAAGCAAACCAGTGTTCATCACTGAGAACCAGGTGAGGGGCACAAAAACCATCTCTCTATATGAGGGGCAGCCTTGGAGAAAACACAAGGAGTAACGCAAAAAGTAGGAAGTTCAAAATGTAAAACTGGAGTCGTGGGACAAAGATTAGGGAAATGTGACAGAGAGAGAAAAAGCCAAGGAAAGAAATTCTCTATCCTTAGAGCTTTGCAGACTCTTGTCTAGTGGAAGTGAAGCGCAAACTTCCGGAGAAAAGGCGGAAGGATGAGGAGACTGACCCACCCCTGATGGATGCCAGGGAATGCCCTAATGGTGTAAGACAAAAGGGGCTTCGGAGCTGGGACTCGATGTTGAGAAGTGGAGGGAGGTCCTTGGAAAATGGCCACGACCCGAATTTCTTGGATGAAGAAGGTGGGATGTGACAGGAAGTTCTCCAAGGTTTATCGAATTTACAAACCACATCCATCTCTACTGTTCTCAGGGGCGTGAATAATGTCATTTAAGTGACAAGCAATATATTTTTAAGGGATATGAAATTTGAAACAAGGAAGTGGAGGACTTGGAAGACTGGGTGGTATTTTCATCATTCCTTATGTCACCGGCTGGGATTAAGGAGGAGAGAGGGCAGTGGAGGAGGTGAGCCTTTGGCCCTGCAGATAGTACCGTGGGTGGGATCTAGGTTGCGGGACCATGGTTTAAGAGGCCAAAATGGCGGGCTTTTGGCTGAGGGTAAAAACGCATTTCGTGAGGACAGGAAAGAAAGAATTTGCCCAGAGACTCACTGACCCAATCAAGTGTGTTTTAATAATTCAAGACTGGCAAAATGTTGATAATTTTTTCTAGGGCAGACACAGAAATATGCTGATTGCCTCTAAGAAGGGACGCCTGACTCCGCTACAAGAAGGGTGATCAGAGACAGCCCCCAAATGTCAATTCGGTCAGGTCCATCACAGTTTCTGAGCCAAGGTCATGCCCTTTTCAGGGAGGGTCCAGCCAATGATTAAGCAAGACTGCGTTCCAAGAGCTCAGCCATTTAAACCTACGTGGGACTCCTGTAATGGGTTAATTTTCACTCCAGACCTCTCCATGGGGCTGGTTGAGACTCCATCACATGTGTGTGGAAGCCTGATAGCCCCTCAGCACAATCCTGTTTGCTGCATTTCTTTTTTTTTTTTTTTAATTTTTTTTAACGTTTATTTATTTTTGAGACAGAGAGAGACAGAGCATGAACGGGGGAGGGTCAGAGAGAGGGAGACACAGAATCTGAAACAGGCTCTGGGCTCTGAGCTGTCAGCACAGAGCCCGACGCGGGGCTCGAACTCACGGACCTCGAGATCATGACCTGAGCTGAAGTCGGCCGCTTAACCGACTGAGCCACCCAGGCGCCCCATGTTTGCTGCATTTCTAACTCCACCTCAGCATCATGGCGTCACGGTCCCAGAGGGGGTACCGGGAGCAGTCCCACAAAGCAGACAGTAGGATGGGGATTGACCACATGCCCACCAACAGCTGAATGGATAAATAAAATGTGGTACATCCATACCCTAGAATGTTATTTCGTCTTAAAAAGGAAGGAAACTCTGACATACGTTACGACATGGATGAACTTTGGAGCCATCATACTAACTCACATCAGCCAGCCACAATAGGACAAATACCGTATGACTCTTACATGATATGTACGATACTCTTATATGCGACATGACACTTATATGAGGTACCTAGAGTAGTTAAATTCACAAAGACAGAAAGTAGAATGGTGGTTTGCAGGGACTAGGAGGAACGAGGGATGGGGAGTCATTTGACAGGGACAGATGCTCAGTTTTGTAAGGTAAACAGAGTTATGGAGATGCTTGTGCAAAAATGTGAATGTAGTTAATGCCGTTGAACCATTTACTTGAAAATAGTTAAAAAGGCAAATTCTGTGTTATGCCTATTTTCCTACAGTCAAAAATGAATGCATATATATATATATATATATATATATAAATTTTTTTTTAGCGATTGGGATTGGGGACTGGGTCATTCACAACTGACTGGCAGTGAGGACCCACCCCATTCAGTTTGGGTATCATGGATAGATAGTCTTTGACACAAAGAGGTAATGAACCTCCTGGCCAAAGTCCAACTTACAGTAAGTCCCTGTGCCCAAGGACACCCTAGTAGCCATTTCTCCAATCCCCAAAGGCATAACCAGAACTGACGTATTCAGAAGTTGGGATGGGGCGCCTGGGTGGCTCAGTCGGTCGGGCATCCAACTCTTGATTTCAGCTCAGGTCGTGATCCCAGGGTCATGAGATTGAGTCCAACATTGGGCTCTCTCTCTCTCTCTCTCTTAAAAAAAAAAAAAAAAAAAAGTTGGGATCGTCCCCACTTTAGAACTTTGGTCTGGAGTAAGATCTAGTATAGTGTAAGACATGTGGAAGGCACTGCAACTGCCCTCCCTTTCACCTTCAGCCAAGACAGCGAGATCAAAGATAATCATCACTATCACTGTTGGGGAGAGGGGATAACAGAGTAGTGCCCCTCTTAAAGGTCCAGACATGCAAAGTGATAGTCCCTAATATAGCTCCACTTAATTCACCAGTCTGACCCCTGCGGAAAGTGTCTGGAATGGGCTGCTGAAAAAAACGGCTGAAATGCCATCTGCAAAGATCCTCCAGGAGGTAGTGAGTCATACTATGATGCCATGTCCCCAACAGGAAAAATACACGAACGAAGGGATGCATCCAGGAGTGGCCTACTTACCATCATTCCCAATGACCCACTGGGAATCTTTGTGCCTCCTGTCCATGGAGTTCTGGGCTTTTCGGGGTTAAAAGGCAAGATTCCCCGAAGGTCCCATTAAACCACAAGTTAGGACTACTGCTTGGGCACTTTGAACTCCCGGGTCCAGGGACCAGCAGGCAAGCAGAGCAGTCACCGCCTCGGCAGAAGCAGTTGAGCTTAACCAGCAGAGGAAATAGGGCCGCCATTACAAAATGGAGGCAGAAAGGAACATGCAGACCCAGGAGATCCACCGGAATGTCTCGTGGTCCAGTTGTGATTGTGAAAGGAAAAGCAGCAACCGAGGCTTGAGTTGGGTGTGTTTGCTTTGAGGAATGTGGCCAGCTGGCATCTCCTAGCTGTGAATCCTTCAGGTATACCACACATCACGATCTTCTCAGGGTGGCCCCAGCCAGTGATGAAGTCTAAGGGCCCAGCCATTCCAGCCACCACTGGACTCCTCTCACGATAAGCTTGGCCCTGGACCTCCTTGTTGGACTGTGACAAATTCTGTTGGCTCTCCATCACCATCTGGCGGTTCCCCTGGCCCAATCCTGCCTCTTCCCACACCCTTCCACGGGTGTCACCCCACACGAAGCTTCTGCCCTCCTAACGCCATCTCAACACCCGCTTCCCAGAAGAGCCAACTGACACGCCATTGAAGCCGCGTGAGGTCTTTAAAGTCTCATTGATCGGTCTCTCTACGTTGGGGTATCTTGGGGCATTTTCACAATAAAAAGTTTTAACGAGTTAATTGCTTTATTTATTTATTATTTATTTTAGAGAGAGAACATGCACACGCAAGCGGGGGAGGGGCGGAGGTAGACAGAGAGAATCCCAAGCAGGCTCCACCCACAGTGCAGAGCCCAATGCGGGGCTCGGTCTCACGAATCACGAGATCATGACCTGTGCCGAAATCAAGAGTCAGTTGCTCAACCAACTGAGTCATGTAGGTGCCCCTAAAAGGTTTTTCTAACAGAAGAGAATTGAAAAGGGGAAGAAGAATGTCTTAAACATGAAGGATAGATGAGGAGAAATTAAAACGCCCCGATAAATCCATTAAACTCATCGTTGGGAAAATCAGAAGACATTGCATAGCAAAAGCGAAGAAGAATAACCAGACAGGTTATTTACTTATTAATTTTTTTTTTTTTTTACCAGGAAGCAATTGAGCAGGGGAGACAGAAAAAAAAATTGTTATAATCTTAGAGGTCTTATTTTACGCCAGTCAGCAGTGCGTGAGTAACAAAATGGATTGGAGATAATTTGAAAGAAATTCTTCCAAGATAGGGCAATAAATCTGACCTTGTTTCACCAAGCTTGGGAAAGAGGAGACACAGAATTGAAATATGTTGATGGAAACATATGCTCTCTTCCAGACAAATAGGCCTGCTGGAGGAAGAGATCAGATAGAATGCTACGTCAAGAAGACAGACATCTTTGCGGAAATCCATAGTCGTGTGGATGGATGCGTGCCAAAGAGCAAAGAGATAAGGGAACAGAAACAGAAGGGATATTGTTGTGGTACAGGTGAAGGTTTCTGAAATCTAGCCAATCATCAAAATTGTTTAGGAGACCTTTAAAATGCGATCTCTTGAGTCCCTTGTAAATCGTAAATTCTGGGGTTGGATCCTAAAATGTTATTCCTACGACTCTCCAAGTAGTCCTGAATGAGGATCGGTTCAGTTTATGAATCCCTAATACACAGACTGGGCCACTGTCCCACTTGAATAAAAAGGGCAATCGTTTCCTAACACGTTTTTATTAATTAAAAACATTTTTAATGTTTATTTATCTTTGAGAGAGAAAGAGGCAGAGCACGAACGGGGAAGGAGCAGAGAGAGAGAGGGAGACACAGAATTCGAAACAGGCTCCAGGCTCTGAGCTGTCACCACAGAGCCCGACACGGGGCTCGAGCTCACGGACTACAAGATCATGACCCGAGCCGAAGTCGGACGCTTAACTGACTGAGCCACGCAGGCGCCCCTTGACACATTTTTTTTAAAAAACCAGAGAGGCGTGATTCAATAATGGTGGGGGATTTCAACTTTATAGACAACTCCTGGAAGCCTCATTTGGCCAAAAACAGAACAGCCTGAAACTTGCTAAGTTTCTAAAAAGATCAAGCACGCAAATGCAGAAACTACTGTCCTCGATTTAACTCTGACCTTCCAGGGCAACGTAGTGTTTATCAGAGAGGATGAGAAAGGAATCTCAGAGAAAAGGTCACCCAGGGCACATGGTGTGAGCCAGTGGATACAAGGTAACATGATTCAGAGACGAATTCAGAGGTAAAGAAACGCATAACTGCAAGGCAGGAAGAAGGAAGTTTCATTGTATGCAAAACGTTTCACAGATTTCTCAAAACATTCAAATCTCACAATGCAGGTACAGGTGACAGCATTGAAAAAGACACAGAAAGTCTAACACAAGTAACAAAACGCAGCACACAAAAACAGAACCAAAACTAACGGGTCACTCCCTTAGAGCTCCAACTTGGGCTGTCGTTTGCGGGACCTTCAAAACATAATTACAAACACCTCCCTCGCTCCCTGAAGTTTTGGTTCAACTTGTCTAGGGAGAGAAGTCAGCATAGATCATTTTTTCTTAAACCTCCCCTGCGTGATCCCAATATTCAGTTATGGTTGCAAACCACTGCACTGCATGCTCAGATTTCATTTTTTTAATGTTTATTTATTTTTAAGGGCGGGGGGAAGGGGAGAGGGGCAGAGGGGAGAGGGAGACACAGAACCGGAAGCAGGCTCCAGGCTCCGAGCGGTCAGCACAGAGCCGGATGCGGGGCTCGAACTCACAAACTGCTAGATCATGACCTGAGCAGAAGTCAGAGGCTTAACCCACAGAGCCACGCAGACACCCCATGGACGCTCAGATTTCAAAGGACGGGATGCAGAGGAGCACAAACCAAAGGAGTGTGTAAGAAAGTGCCAGAATTTTATCAACACGACCTGGGGCTGGCAAAAGAACAAAAAGGCAAAAACAAAAGCAGAATGCCTTTCAGCTATATTTGGGGGGCACTGGCGATCAGGGACAGGATAGGCACGCTGTCTGGGAAGAAGTCAAGAGAACTTTGAAGGCTGGCCCTGAGTAAATACCCTTCCAATTTTCTAAAACGGGTAGCAAATGGATTCTGCAAACTACGGGTGATTGCCCTGGATATGGATCTCACACGAGATTCCAGAATGTGTTACTAAAGCGATGTTATAATAGGCACCCAAATGACAAAGAAGTGATTATAGGACCCAGCATGAGCTCGCGAGAACTTGTCCTGTTAGCCCGGCCCATTTCCATTCCTCAGTGGGGGGTTGGCAGATAGAGACAATATACGCACATTTCCATTCAGGCATCTGGACTTGAGCACAACAATTGGCGATTTCTCTAATGATACACTTCTGGTGAAGACAGAGAAGAAAGGGTTGGATGCTAGAGCGTGTTAGTGGGCTATTAACTGTTCAGGAGTCATATTTAAAGAACACGCGTTAATGGATTGATGTCAAACGTGGTGAGGGCTTCCTAGCGTCCTGGTGATCTTCCAGAGAAGTTGTTTGCAGCCCTGTGCAAACTCTGGATTTTTAGCAGTGACCTTGATGAACATCCAAGGGGCCTGCTCACTACTTCTAGAGGAGACATAGCTTGGTGTGATAATGCGATTATTTTATAGCAGAATCAGAGCCTACAACGGATTTTCGAGGGCCTGGAATGACAGGGGGAAAAAAATCTAAAAATAATTAGATTTAATAAAGTTGAGAGTCCAGCACGAAGTCCTAAATTCTCAGAGTACTTGGAGGGAGACATTCAGTGTAAAGGCAGCTGGTGTTTCTTACGAGAGCTTCGAGAGCTTCCGTCAACAGTGAATTTCACAGCGATTAAACACGACGTAGCTCAAAACAAAACCCGAAAATGGCAGAGTACCGCGCTCATAAAAGTCAAGAATCTATATTGGAGGGGGAGGGCCTGGTCACCCTGTACTCTGCTGCCCAGCTCATACCTGGATCTTTGCATTTATTTCTGGGTCCCGCCTGGGAGAAGGGAGATGCACCGTCCGGAATCTATTTCAGGGAGATTCGCCAGCAAAGTGAAGGGACGTAGAACCAAGCTGTACAAAGAACAGGTGAAGGAACCGTCTTGCTTATTAACAAAAGACACCGAGGGGCGCCTGGGTGGCTCGGTCGGTTAAGCGTCCGACTTCGGCTCAGGTCATGATCTCACGGGCCATTGAGTTCGAGCCCCGCGTCGGGCTCTGTGCTGACAGCTCGGAGCCTGGAGCCTGTTTCAGATTCTGTGTCTCCCTCTCTCTCTGCCTCTCCCCTGTTCATGCTCTGTCTCTCTCTGTCTCAAAAATAAATAAACGTTTAAAAGAAAAGAAAAGAAAAGACAAGACATGACAAGACACCGAGGGATAAGATGCCTGTTTTGCAGTTATTGAAAGCCCGTCTTACGGAAAAGGAATTAGACTTTATCTTGTGCAGTTCAACGTGATTAACAGGTACCTGAAAGCTTGGGGAGGCCTGAAGGACTTTCCATATGTAGAATCGAATATTAGCAATGAGCTGTCTGAAAACAGATCCGGCTTCCTCGAGAAGCTGAGCCCGTCACTGACCGCAGGGCCGAGCTGGGTCCTCGCTACAAGGGATGCTGAACAGGAAAATGAGGCATCAGATAAAACTGGATGAAGTGAGCGCGCATTCAGGTTCTACTTTGTTACGACTGATATGTGATGACTTAGGTTGGCCTTCTAATTATTCCTCCAGCGGGCCAGGCTCCTGTGCGCCTCAGGGCCTTTGACTCACTACTCCCGCTTACCCGGATCATCACGTGACTCGCTTCCGAACGGGCATCCGGTCTCGGTCCAGCTTTCACCCCCCCCCCCCCACCGCCTCATCTGCATAGCTTCTCGTTTCTGTCCTTCTCTACCCTTTGTTCTGCTTTCTTTTTCTTCGCGGATCTACCGGGGGACGTCGAATTATGGATTTAAACGTCGTGTGTTTGTGGCCTCCCCCACCTAGAATGTAACCTCTATGAGGGCAGGCATCGTGTCTAGCACGTTCGTTACTGTATCTTTAGTCCCTGAAAGGCGGCTGAGCCAACGCATATGTCGTTGAACAAATGAACCCAAGTTTGGACCGTGATTGCAGGGCCTTTGAGGCGGGGCTCGGAGGTTTCTTTTACAGGCGGGCCATCCCAGCCAGCCTGTGAAGATATAAGGAATATGATTCGCTGTATCTGTTTCCATCTAATCCAGGAAAATAAGACTTGCTTTCTCTGGCAATGACACCGCTTTCACTGCTCCCCGGGTGTCACGGACACAACCCCTTGGCTAATTTGAACAAGACTCGGCTACAGGTTTTATTTAAATGAGAGTGTTCTCCTGGTATCTTGGTAAGGAAACTGGGTTTTCTTTGGAGGTAAACTTATTTTTTTTCATGTTTATTTATTTTTGAGAGAGAGAGGGAGTGGGGGAGGGGGGTGCAGAGAGAGAGAGAGGGAGACACAGAATCCGAAACAGGCTCCAGGCTCCCAGCTGTCAGCACAGAGCCCCGATGCGGGGCTCGAACCCACAAACCGTGAGATCGTGACCTGAGCTGAAGTCAGACCTAACCCATTGAGCCACCCAGGCGCCCCTGAAGGTAATTTAACCTTCAGTTGCCCACTGGCTCTGTGTCGCAGGTGGGGAATCCCAGGCTGCCTGCTGCCTATCCGAACAGCCCCAGGACACACAGCAGGGAGGGACAGGGACGACCCTCCAAAGCCAGTCATTAAAACATCTGTCTGGAGTTCTGGGTCAGGAAAAATCATAGAGCCTAACGGGAGAGAGCTAGTGAAATACTGGCCAAATTAGGCCTGGGAATTATTGGTATGTTTAATTTATCCGGATGATCCCCTCGACCCCCACTACCCCCCAGAAGTGGCTGTGGCTGCACATTTATTCAATGATGCTGAACTTAATGCTCTGGGCTAAAATATTAATCACTCATTCACTGCCCAAGTGTTCGTGTCAAACGGTTAGGGCATCCGGGCTGTGAAGGCCACCTCTGAACCCCAGAAGCAGACGTTATGCGCAAGGAATATGCAACTCGAGAAGCCACTTTAAACCTGGGTTGGGTTTTTTTTTTTTTTTTTTTTTTGGCTTTTGTTTTTAAGGCACACAAACATGAAAAGAAACTGTAACGTGTGCATGTTAATTATAGCTTCCGTCTGCACGGGAAGGAGAAAACCAGCAAATGAGAGTAATAGTTACCGATGCTGGTGATGGTGATAAGCATGCCATGGAAGCTCTCCGAAGGCTCTGCATATAACAGTTTAACCCTCACAACAGCCCTGTGAAGGGAGCACCTCACCCCCATTTTACAGATGAGGAAATGGAGGCAGAGAGTGGTGAAGACACTGTCTGAGGTCACACAGCTAATAAGCAGTAGACCTTGGCCTTCTCTCCCGGCCTATGCTCTTGACCACCGTGGGGTGCAGCTTCCTCCAAATTTCCGGAGGCACGTCCGTAACCCCCGGATGGAAACACTGGGTTTGGCACAAGCCGGCCCTGAGGGCGAGGGCGAGCCTCTCGGAGCTGCACAGGTTCATTTACGCACTTTTCCCATTCATTTCGCGGGCAACTCGCGCGGCCTGGGAGATGGGCCCCGCGCGGGTTCTCACTCTTGCAGCCTCGCGCCTTCTCTCCTTTCGCACCCGTGGGAGATTCTCCCACGAAAGAAAAGAGGCCCAACCTGTCAGATACAAGGAGCGAAGAACGAATGCTTCGGACACCCCACCCTCCTAGCGTCTCGTCCCCAGGCGAGACACATACCTGGGAGAGGGGGGCGCCGGGACCTGCGCGCGGAGACTCTCGTGTGACCGTCCTCGTCTCCTCCCAGCCCCGCGTGCAGTGACATCGTGCGTGGGGTCGGGGGGTGGGAGGGGTGGTGGGATATACACCATGAAGTCAGCGGATGCTGCGAATCAAGGTGCCTGTGAGCTGGGGCTCCGACAGGGCGGCTGCCCAGCCCCCACGGCACACGCCGTGCACTGCCTCCCCGAGGGACAGAACGACGGGCCTTGTGCCACTCTGCTCTCGCAGCGACCGCATTCGGGACAATGCAGCGCACACGTTCGTCTTGCCTCATGATTCCCTCCAGAGCCGTTATCATCCGTCACGCAGAACTTTCATTACGAACATTTCCACTCCAAAGAGGCACGAAACCACCAAAGTCGGCCGACTCAAGCCTTCTCTGGTCTCGTTGTGCCCAGACCAGCATTTCTTCCCGTCTGCTGACTCCCGCATTCCCACCGCCCTCGTGCCCAGCTCACACCTTCAGCTCTTTTGCACGCCCCCCCCCCCCGGGCTCTGTTGAATTCTCTAGGCGCCTGATGTCGGTTCCCGGCCCGCCGGACCTGCCTCCCGGCTCCAGCTTTCTCACCGCGGAGTTCCCCTCGGGCCTCGGTTTCATCATCTGTAAAACGGGGTTATGGTAGTGCCCAACCTCACAGAGCTGGTCTGAGGATTGAAATGCGAAGGTATGTGAGGCCCATAGCCGCCCCCGGCAGGAGAGTAGAGGTTGCTGTTGCTTCCTTACACGCTCTCTCGACAAGTAACTCTTTACGCTTTTGCACCCACCTGCTGCCTGCTCCTGCCCAGGGAGCGTGTGACAGGGCACGTAGGCCATCGGCCTCCCTACCCCCTTGACGATGCTCACAGCGCTCGCTTATCCTGAAAGGTCTTTCCCTACCTACCGAACTCCTACGTGTCCTTCAAACCCCTCCTTTGGCTGATCCTCGATTGCCGGTAAACTTTGGCTTCTTCGCTCTCTGGGAGGCCGCTGGGTTCTCAAGTGACAGCATGACCCTTCCCCCATCCATGTCCCTCACTATGCCTGATAGAACTCTATGGGCGGGGGAGGGGGGCCAAGGTGCCGAAAAGCACTGTTACGGTGTAAACGCGCCCTGGGAGGGGTACACGTTTTTCCCACGGGCTGCGTTGTTAGGTATTCCTTAGCACCGATTAATTTCCCGGGATTGTGGGATCAGAGCCCCGGAAGGACTCCGAGAGGTCATGGGCTGACCTTCCTATTTCACCGATGAAGAAGCAGAGGCCCAGAGACCGACTTAGCCGACGTCACACGGCTGGGCTTAGAGCCGGCTGTGACACGCCACCTCCTGTTCTGGCCATCCCGCCAGGCTCCTGGAAAAGCAGGACAAAGCCTGATAGAGGTGGGTAAGAGGACAACGGTCTGAGCATGGAGAGCTTCCAAAAAAAAAGACTGGAGGGGCCGCCAGGAAGGCAGGACCAGCAGGGGCAACACGAGGACATGAGTCCAACGGTCGGGAGAGAATCAGGCAAAGGGCTCAGAGTTTCTGGAGTCTCAGTCCTGGGGGGCAATTATCCACCTGCTTCATCTTGTGTCCGTATTGGAAGCCTCCCTACCCACAGCCCTGGCCCCGCCACAAATGGCCACATGCAGAAGCCATCAGGCTGGGAGCCCATTATCACTCTATTATTTAGGATGTGGGCTTTTTCCATTTCCTAATGGCTGCATGGGTTCCTGTCCTTGGAAGAAACGCTGAAGTCTAAAATAGCCACCACCAACCCGCCGCCTCGCCCCACCCTCCATGCCCTTTCTCTGCTGTACGTTCTTCTGCGTCGATGTGCTTCTCACCTCTTGAAATCATCAGCGTTCGTTCATTCATTCATTCATTCATTCATTTTCTTATGCACTGTCTGCTACCCCATTAGAAACGAAGCTGGAAGGTTAGGCACTTTGTCTTCTTAGTACAGATTAGGTGCTCAGTAAATACTGCCCGCATCAATGAATGAGTAAGAGTCACAACCGGACCGTGTTCTACTGATCAGTATCTGTTCGTTTCCTCCCACATTTCTGGGGTTTCCATTCTGCTGTTCCTTCTCATACTCCTTAAGTTTACAGTTTCTCTCAATACTTTTGATCCTTCCTCCTTTTCTTTTCTTTCTTTTTTTTTTTTTGTAATGTTTATTTATTTTTTAGAGAGGGGGGTGCAGAGAGAGAGACACACACACACCCAGAATCAGAAGCAGGCTTCAGGCTCTGAGGGGTCAGCACAGAGCCCGACGCGGGGCTCGAACTCACAAACCGTGAGATCATGACCTGAACCAAAGTCAGACGCTCAACCGACTGAGCCACCCAGGCACCCCGATCCTTCCTCCTTTTCTAATGTAAGCATTAACTTTCTAATGGGTTTAACTGCATTCCCAAGTTTTGATTTCTAATATATTAATTATTCAAGTACTAGGTTTTTGTTTTTGTTTTTTTTTTAGTTCCAAGTATGTTTAAATTCTCATTAGGATTTCTTTTTTGAGCCATAAGTTATTTGGACGCCTGTGTGCATGTTACATGTACTGTATGTCTTTAATTTCCCAATGAGTGTGGTTTTCCTACATTGTGTTTAATATATTATTCCTAACTTAATTTATGTGTCGTGTGAAACCCCAATATGGGCGAACATAATCTTTTGAAATCCAGTGTGATGGCCCTGGCAGTTGAGCGGTCTGCATTAATATTTCATGTGTTTTGAAAATAAGGTATTTTCTCCTACAGCGGGGTGCCATGCTCTACGCGGGCCTGTCTGATCAAGGTCACTAATTGTGCCTTTCAGACCTTCTATATCCCTCCTTCTGGTCGGGTTATTGCTTTTCTTTTTTCTGTCCCACTGTTAGCCTCTAGTTGTTTGAAAGCTAAAGGTTTTGGCCTAGCCTCTAGTGCTCCCTCTTTCTCTTAAACAGGACAAAGACCTTATACAACCATGATCGAGCCTCTCCCCTCTCACATGCCGTTTGTCTGTAATATTGTGGATTCTCTGACTTAGTTTTCCGCACACACCAGGCGTTATGTTTGTTGTTCTAAAGTCTTTTATTTAGGTTTGCTCTCATCATTCCTATCTGTATCTCAGACCTTTCACCTGGAACCACTTTCCTTCTGTCTGACACAATGTTTCAGAATCGGCTTTGACGGCAGTCTTTCTGTGGTAAACTCTGCCCGATACGGTTTGTCTATAAATGTGGTTGTTGTACCCTTATTCATAAAAGCTAGTTTTGCAGGATGCGGTATGGTAAACGGGTACGTTTTCCCTGAGAACCCTGAAGACATTGTTCCTCTGTCCAGAAATTGCCACTAATGCTGATGAGACGTCACCTGGTTTTGCTCACTGGCTACTTTGGAAAAATCCCCTCTATCCTATTTGGTATCCTGAGCTTTGCCGGTGGCGGTTCATGCTGTGCATTCCTTTTCATCTTGCTTAGATTCCAATAACTCTGGAAAAGTCTCAGCCGTGATCTCTCTGGATACTGCTGTTTCGGAGTCTAATGGTCTCCTTCTAGAACACTGATTCGACAGAAGTTTAACCCTGTGATGCCCAGTAGAGTAGTCACTAGCCACACGTGACTCTTTAGGACGTTTCCATCACTGGAGAAGGCTCTGTTGGACAGCAAGGACAGAGATCTTCATTCCGCTCTTACTTTCTCTTAACCTTTCTCTCACATCTTCTGACTCTTCGTCTCGTAGGACCACAGACTGAATGGTTTGTTTAGGTCAATCTTCTGGTTCACAATTTCTCCGTTTCTTCAACCTCCTTCATCATTGATTTTCTTCCATTCCAACTATTATGTATTTTTCATTTCTAAACCATCTATCTACTAATATGTTAAAATATATGAAATATGACACTAAGTGTACCTAGTGTGATTCCAACTTGGGATTTTTTTCAGATTAGATTTTTACATGTGCGAGATTTGGCCAGCCCACCAATGTAGTGCAAATTCAGACTGAAAACGTGTATGAGAGTTGGCTTAGGGTTACACGTTCTCATGGGGAGCTCTTTGATGGACAGATTTCTAACAGTCCCTTTCTGGTGGTGGAGTTTATTTCTCTTTAATCTCACAGGGACCATATAGTTCCTCGGGCTCCCAACTTAACATGTGGGGGTGGGGGATGGAGACTGAGGGGTAGACAGCGCCTTCCTGTTTTATTCCTCACCTTGAGAAAGCCCTAGGTTTTACATCCTGTCGCGTACACCCTGTGAGGCCAGAAAAACTAACGGTATCTCAAGCCATTACGGTTTGGCAGTAAGTCCTGGGGATATTTGGCAACTCACGGATTTTATAGCATCCCTTCTTTTTGTTCCAAACTCTATAACCTTAGGATAATCATCAGGCCAGGCCCAAATGAGAGACATTCTGCAAAATACCTGACCTGTACTTTTCAAGACCGTCAAGGTCACGAAATACGGGAGGAGACTCATGCGACGTGACAGGTAAATGCACTGTGGGGCGCTGGCCTGGATTCTGAGACGAGGAAAACCGGTGAACTCTGTGCGAAGTCTGCAGTTTAAGCTAATAGGAAGGTTTTGGCAAATGTACCAGAACGGTAGAAGATGGTAACCTTATGTGCCATCTTGGTGACTTCTCTGTAAATCCATCATTCTTCCAAAATCCAAAGTTTATTTAAAAAGAAGGCTCCGGGGGCGCTTGGGTGGCTCAGTCGGTTGAGCGTCCGACAGCAGCTCAGGTCACGATCTCGCGGTTTGTGAGTTCGAGCCCCACGTTGGGCTCTGTGCTGACCGCTCAGGGCCTGGAGCCTGCTTCGGATTCTGTGTCTCCTTCTCTCTCTGCCCCTCCGCTGCTCGTGTTCTGCCTCTCTCTGTCTCAAAAATAAATAAACATTAAAAACATAATAAAAAGAAGACTCTGGTGATTTCTGGCTTTTTTTCCAGCCAGGTAGGTGGTCCATTGAAAGAGATGTTTCTTCCTGTAATCAATAGTTTAGTTGTATATTTGGGAGAGTCCTGTAGGGTATCTACCATACCACCAGAAGCAAATCCCCTTACCCGGGGAAGAATAGGTCAGACTAACAATAACCAAATGTGGTCATTATAACGCATGAAATGTGACGGAACCGGAGTGGGATGTGCCTAAGGACCCGGGCTCTAGAGCGGAGGGAACCCTTGAGAGCACGCAAACGGTCCCAGTGATAGAAAAGGAAGATGGGTTTACATTTATCCCTCAACAAAGGGAAGGTAATCAGACCTGCTGCCTGTACGTAAAACTAACTGAAGGCAACACATATCCACACTTGCTCGAATAGAGCTTGTTAAGGGCTAGTTTGTATGCCTCCTCCCCGGCCCCCCCCCCAGTTTAGGTGGTGAAGTGGTCACCCCCGGTACCTCAGAAGAGGACTTTGTTGGACAAGAGGATCTTTTCAGAGGTAATGGAGTTAAAATGAAGTCATTGGGATGGGGTCCTAGTCCAGTAGGAATGGCGGCGTCTTTATAAGAGAGGAGAAATTTGGGCATGGACACGTGCACACGGGAAGAACACCACCTGAAGAGGAAGGCGTAGATTAGGGCAGTATGTCTACAAGTCAAGAAACACCAGCAGACCACCCGAAGCAGGAGGGAGGCATAGCACCGTCTCCCTTACTGCCCTCGGAAGGAACCAGCCCTGCCAACATCTTGGTCTTGGCCTTGGACCCTCCTGAACTGTAAGAATATAAATGTCTGTCCCTTAAGGCACCCAACCTACGGTACCCTATTAGCCCTAACGGACTACAACAGCTGTTCCCTAAGACTCGATGTAATGTCTTCGCATTAGGAGAAATAGCCCACCCGGGTCTGCAGTGTGGACCTGCTTCAGACCATGTATTCTTTAACTGTCTGGAGTCCCCTGGAGGGGGCAGGAGAGATCCTGTGACCCGGGGTTCAATGCCACCCCCGGCAACATTCCCATCATTGGGCAATGACCTCTCCTATTAATATTTCAGTTCCACAGAGAGGTCCTGCAATACAGTCAATTATTCTCTTTTAGAGTGCTCTCGACCTGAAAAAGCACAATGTTCTTATTGACGCTGCACTTTAGAAAATGTTCTGAAGTAAATCTACAGGGCACTCTGGCTATTCAGATCGGGAAATGGGTTAACCAATAAGGATATAAAGACACAGAGAGATGTTTTGGCAAGATCACACGGCAGTCCGTGCCAAAGATGGGAACGGAATCAATGCCCCATTGCAGCACATGGTCAAGGATCTGAATGCCTCCAACAGTTGACCTTGTCAGCCCCTGGAGGTTATGGGCCAACGGGTAGAATCTCCAGGCCTAGAGGGCTGCTGTTGTCTCTTCCGGCCCAATAAAACCCAATTCTGGTCTCTCGCAACTCACAAAGATAAACATGTCTTTACGGCTTACCCCCAGAGTTAACCCCCGAAGACCCCAAATCATGTGGAGAGATAGAGACGCAGTGGAATCTCAGACCCTCCAGCGGAGCTAATGGGCTACATCCAGAACCAGACTCAACCCTTCTAGAGAAGGTAGAACTTCTCTCTATTGCCAAGGATGTACACCCCTTGCCTTTCTCTTAGCACGGTCCCCACCCCTTCCGTCTATGCCACAATATTAGAAGCAAACGTGAAGCAGATGCCCCAGAGAATTCTGAACCAAAGAGGTTCAGATGGGGGAGAGGGTACAATTAAATCACTTGACGCACACTGTTCTCCGAGAATGCCGGTCCACACCACAAGCGGCCCGGGACACACACAACCCTCCCTTGGATTCCAAACTCGTGCACCACCTCTCCTCCAGCTAAGTTTCTCCAGGCCCCAGATTAGACACTCACAGCACAGAGTGTAGCACCAAGCACATGTCCGTGGTTCCCTCAGCACCTCTTGACCCCAACACTTCCTCATCACCCGCAGTGCTTGCGACAGAGGCGCTCTCGGGCTACTACAGAAGCAGCCTCCAAACCAGCCCCGTCCAAGCGGGAGACAAGGCAAGCCACATGGACAGAATTTGAAATGTAGCAGCCCCTTTCTTAAAAGAAACACGTGAAATCACCTTTAATGGTGTTTTCCATTTAACCCAGTATATCAAAAATATCCTTTCAACATGTAATCAGTGTACAAAATTATTAATGGGATAGTTTGCCTTTTTTTTTGGTGAAGTCGTCAGCTAGTTTGGACCAGCTGCATTATGAGAATGGCTGCCATATTTAATAGTGTCAACGTAAGAGTTTCAAGTGATCTCACCGTTTCAAGTCTTGGGAAGGTGTATGATTTTAGAGACAGACATTTTCTCTCAGCCATCTTTGACCTTTTCACTGGGATCAATGAGAGAAGGTCCAGTAAATTCTTTTTTGTTCCAGTACGCTCTAATTGAACCCAACTCCCTGCTTTTACATACCCAGTTGTCTGTCTGAAAGGATCCTTCCCCCTTCATTTCCTGTTTGCCTCAGGGAACCCATTTTTTCTAGTTCTTCTCCAGTTCCAAAGGCAATTCTTTAGTTAACCAAAGCTGAAACAAAGATGGCCTCCTTAAGACTCCATGGAAGGTTTGTCCATTCTACTTCTTTTTTTTTTTTAATTTTTTTTAACGTTTCTTCATTTTTGAGAGATGGAGAGAGACAGAGCAGGAGTGGGGGAGGGGCAGAGAGAGAGGGAGACACAGAATCGGAAACAGGCTCCAGGCTCTCAGCTGTCAGCACAGAGCACCATGCAGGGCTCAAACCCATGAACTGTGAGATCATGACCCGAGCCGAAGTCGGATGCTTTACCGACTGAGCCACCCAGGCGCCCCTGTCCATTCTACTTCTGTTGTACCTAGTACAGTTGCACTGAACTTGCTTGAGACCCTTTCACTTCCCTTACAAGACGAAATTATTTCAAAAACAGGGGATATATCTTACCTCCCTACATCCTATACGTATCAAGCACAGTTTCTTGCACAAGGCTGCTTACGACATGGCCGCTCGGTTCCCCTAGAGTGGATGGTCCAACAAAGAACGAGGAAAGCAAACAAGACACAAGCCACGGTGTCTTTTAAAACCTGACCTTGGAAGTAACACACCATCACTTTTGCCATATTCTCTTGGTCACACAGATCACCTCTGTCCGGTGCGAAAGCGGACTCACCGAGTTTAAGTACCAGGAGGTGTGGGTCCTTGGGGGCCGTCGCAGAGGCCGAAGGAATGAAACGCCTACTTTTAGACCACGCAAACAGTGAACTTAGCCTTCGATGGCACGTAAGTCATCGACCTGAAGATACTGCGCAGCTAGCAAAGTCAAACCCTCCCCATTCTCTATACACACATCCTCCTACCACAGTGATACTGACACTCAGCCCAAAGTCCGGTCGGCAACCCCCACCAGCATAAGTGGGCCTTGATATGGATAAATACAGTTCAGTTTGCTGTGATGAATGGATTCGTTTGTAAGGGCTTTCTCAAATTTTTCAAGCTCTACTTCAAAGAGGAGCCTATAAACGTCTAGGCTTTTTTGCAGCTGAAAGCAATCAACCACACAGCAATTGTAAAGAAACGTAAAGGAAACAGTTGTTTCACAAGCTGGAAAAAAAAAAAAAAAAAAAAAAACCACGGAACACTGATCTCAGTGTGGGCAACAAGATGTAGGTAATAACAATATTAATAACATGAGTTCAAATGTGCTATGCTTTCAAAGTCAGTGCTGTCGTCTGGACCTAAAAGTCGTGGTAGGCAAAGATTGTGTGCGTTTCCTGAAAGTTGAAATCCAAAGAGTTTGGTCACCCTATTGATGGTGAACAGGCTTAATGCCCACACCAAAGCTGTACCCCGGTAACCCTTCATGTGCAAAGTATTAAATATACGAACATGGCGAAGTATCTGGGGCCTCTGGGGCCTCCAGGCACATATGTGGGCAATATTGGTTTGCCTACTTTAATAAGACTGTACCACACGAGGAAAAAAATGTTTGACCGTGGACTATAACATTTATACATGTGTGTGAAACAGGCATGCAAAAAAAATGTTTCGGTGTGAGATTAAAAAATAGAAATGTTCAGCACAGCGCCTAGAGTTCATAGTAATACCGTATTGCATATTTAACAGTGGCTAAGAGAATAAATCTTAGAAGTTCTCATCATAAGAAAAAAAGACTATGTATGGTGACCCGTGTTAAGCAGACTTATGGATGGTGCCCAATTTGCATGATACACAAATACTGAATCATTATGTGGTACGCCAGAAGCTAATATAATGTTATACGTCAATTACACCTCAATCAAATAAACTCAAATAAAATAGAAATTCTTTTTTTTTTTTTTTTTTTATCCCCGTGCCATCTCGGGAAGCTCACTTTGAAGACCACTGCCTTAGACAAAATTACCCTTTATCTATTCGGTCGAACTTGCCTGTGGGATATGGCTAGCCAGTGGAGTTGGGGCAGAGTGGGTGAGGGGGCATGCTTCTCCCCTGTACCTATTCACACTTAGACATCCACATGGACGCTACTCAGGAGATTCGTGGAAGAAAAAAATGGATTGAATCATAAGATCCCTGGGGTTTCGGGAATATAGGCGCATGTGTGACAAACAGTAGTATTCCCAGCGGGAGGCTGGGTAGAAAGAGAGAGTAGTGGGTCCCTGAGAGGGAACTCAGAGTAGAGCGTCAGAGTAGCAGAGAAGATGGTGGGTTGGAGGCAGAAATGTGAGCTGATACAGCCAGATAACATTGGGTCCAGGCACTTTTACTATGAAACTCCTGCCGAAATAATCTAGAGTTGGCAGAGGGGGTATTGTCTCTCTTACAGTGGAGATGTCGTCTGGACAGGTTAACAGAGATCTACTGAGAGCCGCTGGGGGCAGGTCACTGCATGCTGGGAGTCTCTGCGGGTCTGTTAGGGCTTAAGGGGGAAGTCAAAGCTCAACCACACCAGAGTCAGAGGTGAGGTGTAACACAGGTAGGTCTGAGAACCTCCGGCCCCAAGTACTCCAATACTGGCACTTATCTTTCACCTCCCAAATGTGACCGATACTTGGAGCAGAGGAGATGCGCCTGTTCCTCTGTCTTTCGGAGAGGTAGAGGCTGTTTTCACCAACAATGCTATCTCCAGCTGCACCAGCAGTGGGAGAAAGTTTCTAAATGCAGAATGACACCGTAGTGGAAATTTCCAGCTCGGAGCTATTGTGTGGTCCTGGCTTGGCCGGCCACGGATTCATAAATGACCAGAGCTGATTTCTGGACACACGTGAACACCCTTAGGGATTCTAAGAGAAAAAAAAAAAATCTGAGAAGAGAATCCTGGAAGCATTTCGGCTTTCTGCAGCCAGGAAGGGTATTTTTATAACCCTGGTTTCCCTTGTGTGAGCAGACGAGTGAGACGGAGATGTTCCCGTTGAACACCCAAGCCTGTCCTGCTAAGGCCACCAGATGAAGTCCGAGGAAAGTGCCATAAATACAGAACAACTAATTCTGGCCACCTCTTTTCACAGGACATCCCACTATCGCTAAAATACATAACGTAATGGCAACTAGAACAATAGCTTCCATTTTAGAACATCACAAAAACATCTGTAGGGGAAATAAATAAAGCCAGGACTTTGGCAGAAGAGCGAGACCAAGTAAGTGTGGAAACCAAGTAATCAGCTGCCGGTGTGGAGGTGCTGACACACCCATTCTTCTCCTCTGCCTGCAGAGACCCCACTAAAATACAGGCAAGAAAAAAAAGAAGTGACTCCAACCCACATGGCCAAGGAGACCTGGAGAGGAGATGACAGCAAGAACTGAGAGCTGGAAGGTCAGCTGCAGCTGACTTAGCAGATCAGAGAAAGCTGAAACAGACCTGCAGCCGAGAAAGCCGCAGAAACTAGCCGTTTTCCCTAAGGAATCCTGGAAACCCAGATGTTCGTGTTACGGGGCCCTCAGAAGGCAAGGAAAACAGGAGGACGAGTTGGGAGATGTGTGAGTAGCATTTGGATCCCCAAAGTCTGTCTTCTGTGTCGTGCGGTCAGATGATTGTCCCTCCCCCCTTGCCTCAGAAGACTAGACATTTAGAGAAGTTCAGCAAGGTAGACCTTGGGCTCCAAACAGCTGGAGGCAGAGGGAGAGCTTACGCAAAGGGGAAACTGAGGTGAGTCTGCACCCTGAATAATGGGGTTCCCCAACTTTTCCTCCACCGTAGCTGGTAAGAGGTTGGCGGCCAACGTAGCACATTAGGCTGGTGCTGCGCAGTATGGTGGCCACTGGCCGCAAGTGACCGGGTTCTAATTAAGCGAAATTAAACAAAGTTCAAAATTAACTTTTTCGGCTGCACTAGCCACATTGCTAATACCGAATAGCCGTTCGGTGGCTACCATATTGGACAGCGCTGATACTGAATGTTTTCGTGGAACAGCCCTGGATGAGAGAGTCCCTCTCCCGAGGAGACCAACCAGACTGAGAGACAAACCTACAGAGACTGGTGTCCATTGATCACCCAGAGTGACTCCCAACGGCTAGCAAGCTCCATTCATGTACATAGAGCTCCTACCAGAAAGTTGGCATCTCACTCTTAAACGGAAGACGGCAAATCTGAATAACCAAATATCGGAGGAAAGTCTCAATTATGGGAGACAAAAGGGGATAATATTCAGGAGGTTGCACCCGTGAAAGAAAAATAGGAACGAATAAAATATGATAGGCAAATAAAAAACTAAATGGATTAGACGGTAAAGTTTCTTGGAAAGCCAAAAAAAACCCAAAAAAACAAAAAAACAAAAAAAAAAAAAGGAAAGTTGAAAAAAGGAGAGAAAACTGAAGATAACATATCTGTCCATGAAAGTCCTCTTTCAACTCAAAGGAGTCCCAGGAAAAGAGAACTGAGCAAAAGGGGAGGGAGAAAGTTATCAAAGAAGTAATGGATTTCCCAGAACTTTCCAGACTGAAAAGAGCCTCTGAGTGTACAGCACTCTGAATGAAATAAAACATATATCAAGGCATATCATCATGAAACTTTTGAACACTGGAGATAAAGAGGAGACTCCCAAAGGTTTCTGAGAGCAAACGCAAGTCACATACAAAGGATTGGGTATCGGGATCGCACTTGTGTTATCAAAAGTGATACTGAAAGCTGTAAGGCAGAACATCTCTCAAGTCCTAAGGAAAAAATTATTTTCAACCTAAAATTTTATACCCAAAGCGGGGGGTAGAATAAAGACATTTTCAGATATACGAGGGATCAAAAACTTCCTTCTGTGGCAGTCAGTGTGGGCAGGAAACAAGAGGGCTCACTCAAACTGAGAAGAGTTTAACTATTTACAGAAATATGGCCAGGGTTAAGGGAATTCAGCCGGAAACGATGAAGTACCCTAAGGCCGGCGGGAGCAGGGAGCTGTTACAATGCTAAGTGCTGAAGGCACGAAAGGAGGCCATATTTCCTGAACATGGAAAGACAGCTGTAGCTCTAGGAGACAGCCCCCTCACAGAAGCTATGGCCGCCGTGCATTCACAGGTCAACAAGGAAGGAGCGAGGCACCAGATACCCCAATTGTGTCACGAGGACACTCGGGCATCCTGTAGAAAGGCCAAAATAGGGAAGACCTGAGGCCTCTGGCCCGCAACCAACACCCCCTGGCCGTCCGTGTGAATGGCCTTGAAATCAAGATCCTTCAGCTCCAGAACCCCCAAATTCCTGGCTCACAAAAACTATGAGGTAATGAATGCTTATTACATTATGGCGCTAACTTCTGCAGTAATTGGTTTTGCAGTAGTAGATATCTGATACATAATTAAGAGGATGAGACGAAGAGGGAGGGAAAGAGAGAGAGAGAGAGTGTGTGTGTGTAGGGAGGGGAAAGCAAGAAGCTAAATGCTTATTTTTCATAGAAGAGGATCAAGAGGGAGCATGGAAAACTAAAAATCATAACATTACTTGAAATAGAGACGAAACATCTGAAAAAGTGAGAAGTATTTGCACTGGGATATCAAGAATTGAGACTGGAGAGTGGGGTTGCGTCTTAACAACAACAGTAAGAGTTAGATTTGAATGTTCAACTATATACGTGCCAGGCTTTTATAAAACAGATTTTCTTTAAAAGCAACTCCCAAAGACCTCCCCATAAGATCCAATGTAAGGCCGCCTTGTTCAGAGAGGAGTAAGCCCTCAGCTCTCGGATTCAGCAAGAAGGGTAGTAAGAGGGAGTATTGGAGATAAACAGCCAGAGGTCCTAGGTGGAAATACTCAGGGAGCAGAGTCTGACAGCCGCTCGGTGCTGGGCAAGCCGTCCAAATCAGGTAATGAGACCTCAGAGACCCATAGCCACACGGAGACGAATCTGGAGCTTGAAGTAAGAGATGAGGCCTCCGGGTCAACATAAAGGACTCTGGCCATGAAGGGGGCCAGGAGATGTGAGACCCAGCGTCAGGATCCCTCCAGGACCCTGGGGAAGATGTTGATCCCCAGAAGGGAGAAGTGAACAACTTAACCTCTGGGCTATTTTAAGAATAAGGGCACTGGAGAAATACTTAATGGCTTTACAGACCCTTATTGGACGTCTAATGTAACTAATGACAAATCTACAAAGTGGCTCTTGGACTACTGCATGACTACCTTATCTGCACAATAGATGATGTACATGCATTTCCTTGGCTAAAGACCCTGCGTGGAACAGATCACTATCAGAAATTCACATTCAAATTAAAATAATTAACATCATTATGATTGTAATTATAACAGTTATTCTTCCATTTCCTAGAGTCTCGACGTATCATTTTAGAGTGGGCACGTATTGTCGTTGTTGTCGTTGGTTTGTTTTGTTTTGTTTCTTAGTGGGCAAGTATTTTAAATTGTTGCAATCACATTCCTGGGATTGCCTGCTAAATGCCCAGAGGCACTGTCTTCTGAATCGGTGCCAAATTCCCATTAAAACGAATCACCAGCACCAGAAGATTTTTAGTGCCTTACATGTGCAAACCTCCATGATTGCCAAAATGATGGCAATTATTATCATAATCTGCTCTAAATCTTGTGTCTTGTCAGGACCGCTTCTCCCGGGAGAAGCTCACGTTGGTCTGCTGGTCAGTGCCAGCAACACTCTACCCCGTGGCACAGAAGGCTTCCTGAGCTGAGGTTCCGGGGACTTCCTTCTTCTGTCGGGTGGCCTCGTCACTTATAGCTGCCTGAGGCATGCAGACCGAACAGGAAAAGGCCATCCACCCTGCGGGCAGAGCAAACCTTGGGGTTGACATTCCTTATTTGCTTCACAAAGCTCTTGGCTTCCACTTGCCATGCTTTCGGTGTCTGGCCATACTTTAATCATGTTTCCCTCTCTCTTGCCTCATTAAAGTCTGTCGTTCCCAACCCATGTGGGATGCTTGGTCCCTCGACCTTGCCTCTCAGATCTGGCTGCCCCCTTTCCCGATCCTCCGACCTTCCTTTCCTCTTTTTTGTCTCTTCCCAGCCGTGTCTTTCTGGTTTTCTAGCACCAGATCGTCAAAGCGCATCGAACCATAGAAATACAATAAGAAGGTTTGGATGCCTTCTTCCTGCACAGCCACACCCATACGCAGGTCTCCCTGACTCCAAGACTTATTTCATTATTCAAGACAGCAGGTCGTATTAAGCCACTTCCAAGTGGATATTCCCTACCCTGTGAGGCTGGCTCAACCCATTCACCTATTCCTGTATTTGCTAGCATCTACTAGATGGTTTTTAAATACAAAAATACAAAACAAAATCTCCCTGAAGATCCCCGGTCAATGATGAAGATAAATGGTATAAATTTATCACTGGAGAATGAAGCGCCTTTTGATGGGAAAGCCCCAAGTCAAGCTATAAACTATTTCTACGTGGCTTGTGTAGACAACAGGCTAGGCCCTGGGCAATAAGGCCTCAACACGTGGGGAGACAGGAGAGCGGAGGGTCAGTTCCTACCCGTGGGGCTTTAGGTGAACACAGGAAAATACCCAGAGAGGCAACAGTCAATTAAAGCAGTCATCACAACTCACTCTAGAGGTCTTCTGAAAAGTCAAATATCTACAGGAAACCAAGGCAGAGGCTGCGTGGTCAGGCTGGGAATGAATCGTGTGAAAGAAACGATCCCCGTAAGAAGGCCAAAGTAGAATCGGGACACGGTGGGACGATTCCGTGCGCCTCGTCGTCAGAAAAGGCCAAACCACCTTCGAGGCTCCCTTTCACGATCCCCAAGAGAGCTTGAAACTATATCCAAGGCATCAAGGCGACAAGGACTTCATAAGACACACCACCGTTTGCCGCTTCTTCATCTTCACTACTTTCCTCGCGTTCTGTTCTCCCTTTGTGACCAGCACTAAAAGCCTGAAAACAGAAAAGGTCCTTCGTGTTTGTCTCTGGGGAGTTTTGAGGGGGCCACACTCCGAGGCACGGTGGCAGCTTCTGAAGGAAAGGAAAGTGAGTTGATTTCCCGGAGGCTGTGCAGGGGGGGAGGGGGGAGGGACTGTGGAGGGCTGAGGAGAATTTCAGGAGAAACCCTGGGCCTCTCACAGAAAATACAGCATGACGTCCCACCCCCACTGGCCACGGAACGCGTGGTCGTCACACCTCAGCACGAGTAACACCACTTTCTCTTGAGTCGCGTTGCTCCTCTGAGGCGAACTGCCTTTGGGTGGCAGGTTGTCAGAAGCCAGCTGGTGGCATGAAACTGCTACAAGAGGGGGGCCTGGGTGGCTCAGCTGGTTAAGCGTCCAACTCTTTTTTTCTTAAGTGTATTTATTTGTTTTGAGAGAGAGAGAGACAGAGAGAATCCCAAGCAGGCTCTGCACTGTCAGCATGGCGCCCAACGCGGGGCTCGAACGCACAAACAGTGAGATCGTGACCTGAGCTGAAATCAAGACCCAGACGCTTTACCTACTGAGCCACCCAGACGCCCCAAGTGTCTCCAACGTTTGATTTGGGTTCAGGTCACAATCTCGCAGTTAAGTGATCTGTCCAGGACCAGAACAAACTCCTCTGCTGCTTCGTGGAAAATTTACCACTGGGTACCCTGAGCACGTAGAGCCACAAGAGGCTCTAAGATAACACGGGCCCTTAGAGCTTTTATATATAGAGAGAGAGATTATGGTAATGGAGCAGTTGCATGGGGCAACGGCTAAGAGCACTGGCTTGGAGAGCCAGGTGACCAGCGCTCAACTGCAGCACTCACTGGGCTTTATGACCTTGGATTAGTTACTTCATGTCTCTGTGACTCAGCTCTTCATCCATGAAATGGGCACAGGACTAGTACCTCTCTTACGGGGCAGCTTTCCGGAAAGAGGTGCACCTTGATCTGAGCTTGAAGAAAGCATAAAACACATATAAATAGTGAGACAGGGGCGCTCCAGCCAAAGGCAGTCAAGTGTGGGGTAGGCGACTGACTGACGCCATCTGGCATCTCACGGCTCTTGTCGTCCTCAACGCTGACCAGAGACAGCACTGGCTATGGAAGTTGTACCCATGCCTTTTGCACCGGGCTCGGAGATTTCTTCTCCCCAGGACCCAGTTGTGGCTCACAAACAAAAGAGGGAGATGCTCCCGTGGAAGAATGATGGGCAGGTGAACGTCTTTGCTCTTGGGGTCCCACTTTCTTTCCCCGCCCTTGAGAGACAGCAGAGCTCAGGACAAATGGCAGAGCTCAGGACAATCCATAGGACAGCCCTGGTTCAAACCCTGCTCCGCCACAGCTTCAATGTCTCTCCTCCAAGTCTCAGTTTCCCTAGACACCTCCCTGACAACAGCACGCAGCCGGAGGGCTCACGAGGACCCAGTTACCTGCAGCTCCTCAAACGAATTCCTCTCTCCCACCACCTCGCCCTGGCAAACGCTGTCGTGGAGCTGGAATCCTAATGTAGATCCACTCGATGGCACCGTCTGAGCCCTTCCTCACTCCGTGACAGTGCCGGGACACGTCACCGCCGGCCAACGCACACATAACAACTCATCTGAGCTACTTCTCTGAAACCTGGGCACGTGCCATCAGCTCTGCACCAGCAAATTGCGGGCCAGCTTTCCAAAGGACCAGACACTGCTCCCAACATCTTGAGGAGAGGCTGATAATTGTGCACAGAAGCTCCCGCGCACACACACACAATTACCCGGTTTTCACATGCAAATATCCATCTGCACACGGTTTCTTTGGTAAATGCCAACTTCATAGGTGCCATCCAGGTGCCCAAATTTGAGAACTTGGCATAGAGAGGTGCACTCAAGCCCCGAGTCGGTTATGGGCCGGGATCATTACTGTAATTAATCCCAGTGGACACGTCTGTCACTCGATAACAATGGTGGATGATGCCGTCTCACCCCCTCGTCTCTTTGCACCCCTCCCCCAACTCACCCCTCTCATGAGAAAGCCAGCCACATCCTGCTTCACTGTCCTCCCCACCCCCACACTGCCTTTTAAAATGAAAAGCCCAGATGTGGGTGACCCATCTGTAGCGTGTGTCACGTTTTTAGCATCTTCTTTATTTAGAGCAGGGGAGAAAGGGACTCATTAGACAGGAAGTCCGCAATGAAATTAGGAAACATTTGATCAGACCATTGTCCCAACACAATATGTGCAATGAGGGAAATGCTGGAGTTGGCTGCAAACCCTAAATGTGTTTCAGCCTCAGTGGCTCGAGCCCAACAACTCTCTCAGGAGGATCCCCGCTTCTAAGAGTAGGGCCGCCATTAGGGCAGGCAAATTCTCCCTTTGTCTTTTTTAAAGACTTTATGTTTGGGGGGGCAATTTTAGGTTCACAGAAAAATTGAGAGGAAGGTACAGATGTCTCTCATCTATCCTCTGCCCGCACGCAGGCACAGCCTCGCCCATTCTCAACCTACCCCAACCAGAGTGGTGCGCCCGTCGCAACGGATGGGCCCCCATTGGCATGTCATTATCGCCATAGTCTACATGCCCGTAATCTCCATTACAGCTCACTCTTGGTGTTCCTTCTGAGGGTTTAGACCCAGTGTGATGACGTGTACCCATCACCCCAGTGTCATACAGAATATATGCACTGCCCTAAACATCCTCTGTGCTCCCTTCCCTTCCCTTCCCGTTCATCCCTTCCCCCCACCCCCAGGAGACCACTGATGTCTTTACTTTCTGTATAGTTTTACCGTTCTCGTGATATCGTAGAGTTGGAATTCTACCATACGTAGCCTTTTCAGATTGGCTTCTGTCACTTAGTAACGTGCAATTAGGTCTCCTTCACATCTTTCCGTGGCTTGAGCGCTCATTTCTTTTTAACACCGAATAATGTTCCATTGTCTGGATGTACCACCGTTTGTTTGGCAAATTTGCTTCTCCCCCGTGGCTTCACTCTGCCACGGCAGCTGGGGCATCTGAAGTCTATGAGAGGTAGGACACCCTGGGCCTTCACCTGCCTCAGTCCCTCCTTGCTGTTTAGGAGTCAGTGGTGGGGAGGAATAACTCCTCCCAAAGCATCTAGCTTTGGCAGTAGGCCTTTACTTCAGCTTCCTGGCATACGAAGGGCAGAGGTTTGCTACCAGGGACCCATGCCAACGGCTCGATGCATGAAAACCATTCTTAAACCTCAGTTCCATTTCTGGTCTCTCAACTCTTCTATTAAGCAGAGCAGAAGGTGAAGAATATTCAGGCTCCAAAACAGAGGCACTAACGATACATCCAAGCTCTGGGGAAACCATTCGGCTGTAAGCGTGTCCAGTCGCTTCTCCAAATATTTAACCCACGTTGCATCAGAATCAACCCAATACGACATAAGCCGAAGTGACGCACAGAGAGGTAACGTCTACCGCCGTGAGTCGAGCGAGAAAAGACTGGATTTCATAGACTGAAGATGGGCTTTCACATTGACCTGATCACCAGCTTTGGGCTTTAAGCACCCTTCACCTCACCTGTAACAGAGTTCAAAAGGTCAAACTCGCTGCCATTTATGATATTAGAATTCATTCCTCATCTGGTGCTAAATCCATTGTTTCTTTATCTGTTTAAGTGGCGTATAAGATCTACCATTCTCAAAGGGCATGGAAAATTCACTTCTCGGTCTACGTTACAGAGCACAACGTTTAGGACGGAGTGCAGGAACTTGCGTAGAATCAGTTGACTAAATAACTCAATCCATGCTGGCATTAAGCCATCCACACCCAGCATCTGGCACAGAGTAGGCACCTCAGTATACACCTGGTCAATTAACAAATTGATCAGTATACACCTGATCAATTAACAAATGAAAAATATGTATGTAGAGAAAAGTCTCATTAAAAACAAAAACAAATTTAGTCAGCCAATACTCAGTGATCATCTCGTGTGGACATACCTCTGCTGTTTACCTAATCGCAAGATTAAGTAGATCTCTTCTGTCCTAAGTCAGTTCTCCATCAACTTTCCCTGAAGAACTTTGGTGAGCAACCAAAGGAGGGGAGGGGGACACACTATGGTCCTATCTAAGCGCCTTTAATTCACAATCCCAGCAAGGTTGTCTCCCCACCAGCTATCAGTTAAAGAAGAGAGGGGATAAAATAATGAAGCATACAGAAAACAGGGAGAAGTGACAAAAAAGCCACCAAATGAGGAGGCAGGAAAGTTAGAAACAACTTTATGAGAATTATGAGTTAGTGGTAAAGACCCCTATACATCTCCCTAAACCCTGGGGATATGGATACATATTTTTTGAAAACACTGTAGTATACAAAGTCCAAGTTTCTTGCATTATTGTATTAATAATTAATTGTTGCATTAACTAATGATTACACTGAAACTACTTAATCCTTTCCTCATAACTCACCTTTCATTGTTTAAAAGGCAGGAAATACCTGTGATATGTTTCAGTGAAGCTTTATGTTAAACACAGAGCGTGTGCGAAGGATAGCTCATCGTAAAAGCTTCTTGCTTTTTGTTTTTCACTATCCCTTTAAATCTGTGCTGTGGGATAATGGTTTCACTGTTGCTGGATGAAACTTCTGGAAATCCCCATGATTTTTCCGGTTCTCTTAGGTAAAGTCTGACAGTCCAGGGCGAGGGACCATTCCCTTGTGCCTTCTGCCTACAGAAGACACTTATGAATCCTGAGTGGTCCCACCGAAGTCCTTCCTTGCTTTGGGGGGATTGGTTGCCTTATTCTAAAACCCTCCTTGTAAGCTCTGCCTTGACTTAGCCACAGCTGGGTGAAGGACCCAGGAAGTAGGGCACAGAAGTTGTGCGATAATTTTACAAATATTTTTGTCTCAGAACTTACATCCTGGTCCTGTCTCACACCTCACTCTGCCATCTGATATTTATGGGATCTCGTTTCCTTGGTCCGAATTTCCAATTTAACATTTGGTGACATTGGAAACTTCCCATATAGAATAATATACGTTGGGGAGGGGAATGAAGTGTTCAGCAGCATGCAGAATTACGCATTTACCAAAGGGTCTGGATAGCTCTTTTACTTCTCCTATGTTTGGACACATCCGAATTTTTCATGAAATGTTTCCAATTTAAATCCAGCTGTTTGAGATCATGTAAGTAGCCAAAAGTTAGAAAAGTTAAGTTCAGGATAGCAAAAGAGCCCTGTTTTTGCTATCATTTTTTGGAATTCCACACTGGAATTATATACAATGGAATTATATATCAGAAAATCGAATCCAAGTCCAGATTTGGACGCTGAATGTTTCTATACCTAGAAGAAGCTTACTTAGGCTTCTGAGCTCAATTTCTCCATAACCAGTAAAGAGATTTATGTTCTGTATCCTGAGAATCTAGTTAATGTAAGTAGCTACCCCGCTTGTGAAAGACTCATATTTGGTTCGGAACATAATTTACAAACGTAACTTGTGCCAAAGAACTTGTGTTGCTTTTACCACATGTCCCCAAAGCTTTTTGATACTCCTTCCTTCAGAAAGTAGAGTCTAATTCTCTTTCCCTTAAGTGCGAGCAAACTTACCTCTAGCAAATATAATGTCGACAAAGTGACAGTGCCTTTCCGACAATGCCTTCCGAGATAAAGACGTAAATGGCACTGTGGCTTTTTCCTTACTCTTTCTTATATCACTCTTTCTGGGAGAAGCCCGCCACCATGTCATGAGGACACTCAGGCAGTCCTACGGAAAGGTCCACATGGTGAGAACCCGAGGCTTCCTCCCAACAGCACGTGTGGGAGCCATCTTGGAAACAGACCCTCCAGCCCCAGTCAAGCCTTCACAGGTAGATCCCACCATTGACAGCACGACTGCCATCTCATAGGGGACTCCAAGCCAGAAAGACCCAAAAGACCATGAGTGAGTTTTAACTCACTAAGCTTTAAGGTAATGTTGGTGCAACCATAAGGAACGAACACAGAATTGAGCAGATGTTCTTTCTTTCTTGTTTTTTTTTTGTTAAGATTTTCTATTTTGTCTGTTCTGAGAATCAACCATCCTCATGAAATCAATGACTTAAAAACAAACAAACACAGAAAACAGAAAAACCCACAAGTCTCACTTTTTTAATTGAAAGAATAGCATTTCTGGATGTTTATCATTGATGTTCTACTTAAGACACAATTCTCAAATGTGGTTCCTTTAAACAAATAGCTCATCGAAGGTACTGGGTATACTCAACAAATTCACATGGACACTAAAATTATTTTTAAATGAGCGGCAAAAGCACAGACTTTCACTACTCTAAACTGCTATGTTTGGGGCTGACAATGAAAACCTTAACAAATGCATCTAAAGCCACTTCCGGATATGTCTTGTGTTGGCTTTTTTGTAAGGCTA
Source organism: Lynx rufus (assembly GCF_022079265.1). Lineage (NCBI taxonomy): Eukaryota > Metazoa > Chordata > Mammalia > Carnivora > Felidae > Lynx > Lynx rufus. Next base: position 132,161,554 of record NW_025814878.1, read on the forward strand.
TCAGTTTGCTTTTTATTTATTTTGGAACTTATTTTTTTTTTAAGTTTATTTATTTTGAGAGAGAGAGAGCAAGAGTGGGAGAGGGGCAGAGAAAGAGGGAGAGAGAGAATCTCAAGCAGGCTCCATGCTGTCAGCACAGAGCTGGATACAGGGCTTGAACCCACGAAGGCGTGAGATCATGACCTGAGCTGAGATCAAGAGTGGGACGCTCAACTGTCTGAGCCACCCAGGTGCCCCTGGAACTTATTTTTATTTATTTATTTATTTATTTGTTTGTTTGTTTGTTTAATGTCTATTTTTGAGAGAGAGACAGAGACAGAACATGAGCTGGGAGGGACAAAGAGAGAGGGAGAATCTGAAGCAGGCTCCAGGCTCTGAGCTGTCAGCACAGAGCCCAACGGGGGGGCTGGAACCCATGAACCGTGAGATCAGGACACGGGCAGAAGTCGGACGCTTAACCGACTGAGCCACCCAGGTGCCCTGGAACTTATTTTTCAATAGGACAGCAGGTACAGGCTTCTTATGAGATAAAACTAATCTTTCATGAGAATAAGATCAAAAATTGCACTAAGGGCTCTAAACGATGCTTGCGCAGCGCACAGAACAATGACAGCGGGTGTCCGCGGGGAGTTTACGGCTCCACGGTCATATCTCATTTAATCGTCCCAACAAGACCAGGGAGCAGGAATTATTTTTCCCATTTTGCACATGTGACGGTGCAAAACCTACTTACGTGAGAATCGTCTACGACTTACCTCCTCTCCCACACCGCCAAAGATAACCCGCTGTGCCCAGTTTCTCCTTTGCTTTCCCCTCCTAGAGATGCAGAATCCTTCCTGGAGGGAGGCACAGCAGAAGTGCTGAGGATGGGCAAGTCTCACCAGCTACAGTTAAGAGAGTGGAGGACAAGTCCTCTGAGACAGGATGTTAAGGACAGAGAGACATTGGGGCAGCTGTGGGGCATGAGCGAAGGAAGAGTTTAATATATGTTGCGGACTAGGTATTTGCATCTCCTTTGACTTCATCTGAGACATGTGAGAAATTAGTAGAATTTGGTTTTGTTATTTTTGCCTATTGAACTGCTCCTTCAACACGTCGCTTTAAAACTCCTGGGGGCGCCTGGGTGGCGCAGTCGGTTAAGCGTCCGACTTCAGCCAGGTCACGATCTCGCGGTCCGTGAGTTCGAGCCCCGCGTCGGGCTCTGGGCTGATGGCTCGGAGCCTGGAGCCTGTTTCCGATTCTGTGTCTCCCTCTGTCTCTGCCCCTCCCCCGTTCATGCTCTGTCTCTCTCTGTCCCAAAAATAAAAAAAAAAAAAATAAATAAATAAAACTCCTGGGTTTTCGGGCGGCACATTTAAGAATGTTCAGGTGCCGAGTGTATAAATGACCCTCCCGAGAATCCAGGATCTCCTAATTAAATCAAGCGTTCCATCCCACTTCGTCAGGAGGCCTTCTCGTTCGTTCACTCCTGCAACAAGCAGGCCACTGATCGCGTAACAGACCGGGCACCATCCTAGGCCTGGGGGAAATGACTTGACTTGAAACTGCAAAATCGGTCCTTTTGAATCTCAGCAAAAGAGTGAGAGACCGAGATTCAGTCACGTTTGGGTCTGATTGTCCCCCATGTTTGGAATAAACAACCTGGGGGGACCCTTTAATCGCCCAAGTGCAAAGCAAACACCCACCTGTTATTCAGAGCGGACGCTCAGGAATGACAGCGATGCCGTGGTTTAGGACGCGAACAAAAGCCTTCTCTAATTGTAAATTTTTACCTGCGGTTGAGCCAAAGCTTTTGTTGCTTTGCTTCTTTTGTTGGCGTTCTTTTATTTATTTACTTATTCGTTTAGAGACTGAGTGGCAGGAATAGGCCTTTTCTCTACGCGGATCTGGTCGTACCCCGCGCCAGCGAGCCTTTGTTTCTCTTGAGGAGAGAAGGACATTCAGGCGTGATCCTAACGTGGGGATAAAAGAAGGTTCACTATTGAAATGGGCTTTTTGCGGTTCAGGCTGTTCTAAGACGTGGGTGTCCTGCACACCGCGTCATTCAAGACCAACTAAAACGCGCCTTGGGAAATGCGTCAGTGTTGGAATACCGCGTTCCCCTGTGCTAGCCTGTTGGGCTCTTCCCACTGCCTTAGAACACAGAAACGAGAGCCTGAGAAGTGGCCCCAGGCCTGGCGGAAGAAGGAAACCGTGGACGTTTCTCTGTCTTCTTGTGCAAGCGTTCCACATTCCGCCTGACTGCTTCCTCGATCCTGAAATTCTCTCCTCGTTTGGCTTCTCAAACTGTCCTCTTTTTTGGTTCTCCTCCTACAGCCCTGGATCCTCTTGTTCAAACTACTTTTTTGGCCCTCTTCCTCAAGTTCAATGACCTCAGGCCCTGGTGGCTGATCTTTTTCTCGTCTGTAGTTGCACCCTGTGCCTCCGTGGCCTCAGCCTCTACTGGGGCTTGAACAACCATCCCTATTTTGATGACTCTTAAATTTATATCTCCAGCCCTTAACTCTTCCTTGAACTTGAAACTTGCATATCTAACTGCCTTCTCAACGTGGACCCTTGCTAGCCAATAGTCATCTCAACCGGAACTTCTAAGATGGCCCTTGTGGGTCCCAAGCCTTTCTTCCATAGATATTCTGCTTGTAATAAGCCCACTCATCTGCTCAATGAACAGTGAGTGTCAGGTTCAATTCTTCCCTTTTCTCCTGCATTCACAGCCGGTCAGAAGGTTGCTTTTGGTTCCATGTCCAATGCACCCGCACTCCTTCCCATGCCCATCTCCGCTGCTATCACGCAAGGCTGTTCCAACAGCCTCCGACTGGCCTGCCTGCTTAACCACTCTGCTAGTTATTCAACACCAGAGTAATCTTTTAAATAAATTTTAGCAAATCGTGACCTTCTTTGAGGTCTCCTGCTGCATTTGGAATCAAAGTCAAACTCCTTATCGTGTCTGCAAGCCACCTGCCTCTCTAACTTCATTCCCCTTCTCCTTCACTTCCACCATGATGGCTTCCATTCAAGGGAAGGGAAACCTCACCGTCACACCCTGCATGTCGGACTAACAGTAACAGCACTGTCCCAAGGGGAATGGGTGGTCCTAGACCTGCTGGGAGACAACAGCGGGGTTTCAGTGCAGATCCTCAGGGCAAAGAGACAGAGGCAACCTCACAGATTCACCTCAACTGGGCACCTTGGACGTGGGGCACCCTGAGAAACTCTGAGAGAACTGGAGAGGCCAGGGGACATCGGAAGGGGGGGTGGGTGGGTTGCAGCTCCTACCTGCTGTAATCCACAGTATTAAGAGAGAGGTGACCTCACCACTTTGTGACAAGCACCTAAGACATTCAGTTTTTGCACCAATGAATCAGATAAAGCCGCTGCCCTGTAGGACTTTCCAGCCTAGTTGGGGAGACAGACAGATAAACAAATAATGGCAATACAGTGTGATAAGTGCTCTCACAGGAATAGCTAATAAGAATGATAGCACAAAGGCAGCAATGTGTAATACTTGCTCCAGGGGGGCACTAAGCAGACACGGCTATCAGAGGATTATTCCACTGTGGCTGGAGTGATGGCGCCTATGGGCTTTTCTAGAGAAAATTTCCAAATGATCACATTTTAGATGTCAATATTAAAAAAAAAAAAAAAGACTAGTGCTGTGTTTAGAGAGACAAAGAAGACCATCTTTACTGAATGGTGCTCTTGATTTAAAAGGGCCACCGAGGGACGCCTGGGTGGCTCAGCTGGTTAAGCCCAGGTCATGATCTCACCGGTTAGTGAGTTCCAGTTCTGTGTCAGGCTCTGTGTTGACAGCTCGGAGCCTGGAGCCTGCTTCGGATTCTGTGTCTGCCCCTCCCCGGCTTGCACTCTGTCTCTGTCTCTGCTTTAATTACTGCAGAACGAACACCAGCATTTTGAGGGTAGCAGGAAAGCAGACACAGGTGTGTGGACAACCGTTTCAAAAGCCAAGAGAGGCCAGCAAAGGCTGCTTTACTTCCTTCCCTCGGTGGCCCAAAGGATGCGTTTGAGTCTCGTGCCAGTTTTCCTCTGTGGGGAAAGTTAAAAGGAAGACTTCATCCTGAACATTTGTGACTCTTCTCCTTTGGGGATCAGAGATATTTTTCCTAACACTACTGTTGGGCAGTTTCTCGACTCGCTTCCATTCCAGAACCGTCATAATGGAGTAGCCTTTCCGATACACGGATGGGTCATCATTTTAATACGCCAACCATTTGCTAATGATAAGGAGCATAATTAGATTAGTTTTCTGGAGGCAGGAATCAATATCCTGGTGCATGTGGACCTGATTAGCCATTGCTAATTAGAGCTCTCAGACATTAATCAAATACCACGTTTAAGGCCAACCAACCAATGTGGGAAGCAAAAAAAAAAAAAAAAAAATCTATAGTCTCCCCTTGAATTCTCCAACCTGGTTCTCCTTGAAATCAAATCCGAAGACAGAAATCCTGGTGTTAGGTCTGCATTAACTGAGCAGGGAGGCTGTGCTCTTTCATGGGTCCCTGGGCCTTCTGGAGTATAAGGTCAATGACGTGATGTCATTGCCCTCCTTCTTTTTTTTTTTTAATTTTTTTTTCAACGTTTTTTATTTATTTTTGGGACAGAGAGAGACAGAGCATGAACGGGGGAGGGGCAGAGAGAGAGGGAGACACAGAATCGGAAACAGGCTCCAGGCTCCGAGCCATCAGCCCAGAGCCCGACGCGGGGCTCGAACTCCCGGACCGCGAGATCGTGACCTGGCTGAAGTCGGACGCTTAACCGACTGCGCCACCCAGGCGCCCCCATTGCCCTCCCTCTTAAATAAACACACGCTCCATTCTGCAGCCTGGATGCACTTCTCACGGACAGTGTGGCCACTATGGACATGTGCCAGCTTTAGGCCGGACCCGGGGAGTCAGACCAACACTCTTAGGCCTAAACAATAAATAAAAAGAAATGCTCACTAATATATTATTCATGAAATAGCCCAATTGCCCATCATGGCACGGACTTGTACTCCTACAATTATTCCTGTGTGTTTAAATAATGAATGTTATGGTTGTGTTTACCAACACAAATCACTCATTAATCAGTATTCAAACCAAACAGTGCCTTATATGAACTCTTTGAAAACTGTACTTGATCAGCTCGCTGACCTCAATCTGGGGACCGTCTTCATAACACTAATTCTAAGACATGGGATGGAGCCATTGAATTTGACAAAACCTATTGGATAAAGCAGGCTTGAATAAAGATTCTGCTGATAATGAGGGGCAAATCCAGATATGATTTAAGATTTGTGGAATATATTACAAATAATTCCAGCGCCTTTGTTCTTAATGCCTGATTCTTTAATGCTTCTAAATGTTACCTTGCAAAAAGCTATTTATTGCCCCACAAGCACTGTCAATGTCTTCATAATCTCTTTTAAAAAGACACTTTGCTAGAAAGCCACAGTATGTATGCATACTATCATTATAATTTCTTCCTTCAGAAATAGAAAGTCAGATTTGAATGAACTCAAATCCCGAAAGGCTTACGTGAGATTTGAAATTCACAACCTACAAAGACTAATCAGTTTTTAGGCTCGAGGAAAGCATGTTTTTCCAACCAATCTTTTTTTTTTTTTTAACGTTTATTTATTTTTGAGACAGAGCATGAACGGGGGAGGGTCGGAGAGAGAGGGAGACACAGAATCAGAAGCAGGCTCCAGGCTCTGAGCGGTCAGCCCAGAGCCCGACACGGGGCTCAAACTCACGGACCGCGAGATCGTGACCTGAGCCGAAGTCGGACGCTTAACCGACTGAGCCACCCAGGCGCCCGGACCAACCAATCTTAACATTATCAGTTCTAGACTTCAGCCAGGAGAGAGAAATGGACTTAGTTTCAGGGCAAACGGAACAGCAGTGGGAGAAGGATTGGTACCAAATAATGATAAGTATGGAATCCCATGTTGCTTGAATCCTAATTGGCAACATATCAGTTGCATGGCCTGGACACACAATCCGAATCTGAGTCTCTAAATTCTGAATCTCTAAGATGAGGGCAGCTATGCCCGAGGTCACAGTGTGGCTCTGAAGGTGACGTGAAGGTAATTATGAGGGTGCTTGCCACAAGGTGTCCCTAGAGTTAGACATCACCAAGTGCTGCTTCCCTCAGCCTCTTCCCTTAATTCTGGTTCTATAGACCAGAATGTTTTGGAAAGCGAGAATTGCATCTGTATCTTGGGTGCCTAGCACTGCGGTGCATACATTAGACTCAATAAACCATTATTGAGCCAAAATGAACTACCAGAAAAGCCACCAAAAGGACATTTAGGGGACATGTGAATGTTTCTTTTCCCTCTTTCCCAAAAGTCAATATTGCACAGAATCTCTAAGGCAGTCATTTCCAGAAATCAGAAGAAATATTCCAGAAGAGCCAAAGCAAATCCCTCCTGTAATTTCAGGCGTTGAAAAGTGTGGTTATTAGAAAAAAAAAATCTTCCCTTTCATTTCTCTGACCTCTTCCTCTCATAACTTTGGCGATTTTCATGCATGGAAAATGTTGGCCAGAGCACAGAACACAAATATGATGGGTATCCAAATTATTTATTTTAACTCCAGATAGACTGTCGGTAAAAACATAGAAGATGCCTAGGTATGAGAGAAAAGGCAAAACTTAAACGAGGGAGATCATTAATATCTGATGGGATCCTCAAGATAAATATATCCAGTGGGAAGCATCTTGAGTGTTGATCAAGGATACACCATGAACGTCTACTTAATTCAGGTACTGAGAGGAGAGATAAAGCGGTGTATCTTTATAATGTGCCTGGGCCATCGAGAAAAAGGTGGTGTATGTAGAAAAACAGGGCAAGCAGTCACTTATCAGACACTTACTGAAGGGACTGGCTTTGAACAAGGTCATAAAATGTAACCAAGGGCATGCCTTTCGATTCGAAATTATGTCCCTTTCTTAAAGTAAACAAATTCAGTACAACGTAATTTTTAAGTGGAAATTTATATTGCCCATATGTCATGATGGTGACCAATTAAGAGTTGAAAACCTTTACAGAAGTTAGAAATGTGTTGCCTTATCTCTCATCTGTTGATTCTTTCATGGATTCTCTAGCATTGCCCGTGTCCAACCAAATCCCACCGTGACACTTTTTTTGCAGGCAAATTGGGAAGGAAGATCGCCCACCAAAGAGATCTCTTCTGCCAAGTTCTACGTTACTGTTGGTCTCAGCTGAACTGTCAGGTTTTTCCCCCCCACAATGATTCTCAATTTAGCAAATCACAAGTCTTTATTTACAACCTAAGAATAGCTAAACTGAATAGTCGGCACCAACTCTTTCTGTGTGCTTAGGAATTAAATCTCTGCCATTTGGAACCAAATTTCCAGTTCCAAAAATATTGGGAGCCCCCACATGAGCCCAGGGCTCTCCCAGGGACTCCAGAGAGTGGTAGAAATTCAACAGAGTCACATCGGAGAGCATCTGGCAGCTAAGCCTTTGCTACAGTGGTTGTTCTGTCTTTATTCAGATGGATATGGGCTTTGCGAGCCACTTTGTGTTCTAGAAGGAAAACAACAGATGCTGACGCGCAAGAAGGAGAAAGGGCTGAATTTTTCCTTAAAAATCCAAGCCTCCGAATTCATGTTTTCATCCCCAAACCCCCTTTCCAGTATTTCCCCTGCCAGAGCTCTATTCATTAGATTCCATCATCCCAAGTCAGTTCAAAGAGTCCAAATCTCCTATAATGAGGGACTGTTAAGACACAAACACTACACATCCGTGTTAAGTCTCAAGTCTCAAGTTTATAGTATTGGCATAACTTTAAATATTAAACAACCTTCCCAGCCTCTGATTATTGTCACTCGCTGCAGTAGACATATGTCATATTATCTGGCCCACATTGTTTCTCCTTTTCAGACACAAGCACCCCCTTTTCTTTTAGGTAATTATCTTTCGTGCCAATTCATATGGTTCCAGGGTATCTGGAGAGATAATGGCTGCCTAAGGGGAACCATCTGAGACCTTCCCCGGATTTTACATGTGGACACTGAGAGAAGACAGTCTGATTCTTTGAGTGTCACTCTCTGTGGCTTTAGAAAGCCTGGAGCTCCCTCTGAAGACTTGCCCACCCCACACCCAACCCCTGGCTATCTGAAGGCCAACCAAAAAGATAGAGTAGAGACCTGATGACATCAGCTAGATCCTTGGATCTGGTCATTCTTGAGGCCACTTCAACCTCTGCACTGCCAACTTACCCGGGCCATTATAAAGCTCTTGTAACTTCGAGTCTTTTCTATGACATGCACATTTTTTATTCCACAGATCCCACTTTTAGACTCCTTAATTTATTACTCAACATGTCTCCTACCCACAAGGCTGGGTTGAAAACTTTCTTCCCACACACCTAAATACAGAACATTGGTCTTTTCTTTTCTTGGGTAACAGATCCAGCCAATTTCATTTCATGACAAAAGTGCTTGCCTTACCAATTTAGCTGCTATCCTTAGGGATCCGTCCCCCTGGAAAGTTCTAGCGAAACTTTCTTCTCATTAAGACACTGGGTTCTTGTTTTACTTCCCTGATATAACTGTCTCTAATTATACTGTCTAGATTTTCCCTTCTACTACTTTCTTGGCTGGTCTTATTTTCTTTCTTCCTTTGATGTCTTTTCTTTTCATGCTTTCCTACAGCAGGTTTATTAACAGGGTCTATAGACTATCCATTAATGGGCTTCAGGGATTTCTCAAAGTCTCTTGAAATTGTGTGCAAGTTTTGCATGAAAAACAATATATGTATATACACACACATACGTATTAGTTACCAATCGCTGTGTAACAAATTACCCCATAAATTAACAACTTTAAACAATAAAAATCAACTATTTAGCAGTTTCTATGGATCAGAAATCCAGACATGGATGAAGTGGGTGTTTCTGCCTCTCTCAAAATGCAATAATCAAGGCGTTGGTCAGGGATCTGTGTTGCACTCAGAGACCACAGTAAAGGGGAAGACACTTTTAAGTTTACTCACAAGGTAGTTGACAGGACTCAGTTTCTCATGGTTGTTGCCTGGGGACCTACCAGTTCCTTGCCACTTGAGTCTTTCAAAGGGCAGCTCATGACATGGCAGAACCAGCCAGGGACAGTAAGAGAGGGTGAGCAAGACAGAGGTCACAGTCTCTTTGCGATCTGATCTCAGTAGTGACATCCCATCCCTTCTGCTGTATTCTGTTGGTCAGAGGCCAGTCACTGGGTTTGGGCCACAGTCAAGAGGAGGAGGTTACACACAATGTGAATGTCAAGAAGTGGGGATCATTGAGGGTGGTCGGTCATCTTACGGGGTGCTACAACACACGGTGAAGAGGAAAATGATCCATACTTTTCATCATATCTTTTATTTCTGAATCAACGTTTGTATTTTCTCTTTGTTTCTGTCCCAAGGATTGGTTTCGCCCAAAGTCTTCTACATTTTCACAAGTTGCCGGAAATTGTCTGTCTGCACCAGGTTCTCCTTATTTATTCCCCTCTTACAACAGTCTCTCTACAATAGTCTTTGTATACCCTCCCCTTATCATTTTTTTACGTTCATTTATTTTGAGAGAGAGAGAGAGAGAAGAGAGCACATGAGCAGGGGAAGGGCAGCGACAGAGTTGGAGAGAGAGAATCCCAAGCAGGCTCCACACTGTCAGCACAGAGTCCAATGTGGGGCTCAAAACCGCAAACCATGAGATCATGACCTGAGCTGAAGTCAAGAGCCAGACGCTTACCTGACTGAGCCGCCCAGGTGCCCCTCCTTCCCTTATCATTTTTATGATGTAAGATCCTATGTGGTCCCTCGTACCCAGACACACACACACACACACACACACCACATTTTAGTCCATTGTCAGTTGTGAGAGATGGAGTGTTTTGATTAGACAGGATAAGACTCTTGTCTTGTAGAACACTGGTTCTCACACTTCTTAGTCTCAGACCCCTTTACACTCCTAAAAATCATTGACGACTCTGAAGAGCTTCTCTTTGTGTAAATTATATCCAAGGATATATGCTGTGTTAGACATGAAAACTGAGACATTTAAAAATGTTTATTCTTTTAAAAATAATAGACCTGCTCTACGCGAGCAAATATTTTTACGAAAAGTAAAAATATTTAGCTTTTTCTATAACAAAAAAAAATATTAAGAAAACTGACAATGTTTTACCCTTCTAAATTTTTTGTGATGTTTTATTTGCTTTTGAGAGACAGCACACAAGTGGGGGAGGGACAGAGAGAGGGGGGAACCGAAGATCTGAAGTGGGCTCTGGGCTGACAACAGCAAGCCCAATGCGGGGCTCGAACTCACAAACTGTGAGATTGTGACCTGAGCTGACGTCGGACGCTCAACCGACCGAGCCGCCCAGCTGCCCCAATACCTTACATTGTTAGAATTCTCTTTCGGGTCTGGCTACAGAGAAGACAGGTGGAGTCTCATCTCCTTCTGTACTCCAGCTTCACCAGTATTTTGTTTTGGTGCAAGTATGTGAAAAAAATCTGCCATACAGTCACGCAGGTGTGTCACTGACAAAAAGCGAAATCTTTTTTTTTTAACGTTTATTGATTTTTGAGACAGAGAGACAGAGCATGAACGGGGGAGGGTCAGAGAGAGGGAGACACAGAATCTGAAACAGGCTTCAGGCTCTGAGCTGTCGGCACAGAGCCCGACACGGGGCTCGAACTCACGGACCGCGAGATCGTGACCTGAGCCGAAGTCGGCTGCTCAACCGACGGAGCCACCCAGGCGCCCGGAAAAAGCAAAATCTTTTAATAGCCTCTTGATGTAATTATAGATATTCTTTTTTGATATTTTTCTGATACCCCCAAATTTGATAATGGTAGTTTCTTAAATGCTGTGGAAGGCAACGTGAAACCATAATGATGACTTCTTTTCACCTTCTGTTACACGAAAATCCACTGGCCTACCTCATTCGTAAAGTGGATCTTTTACCAATGCCTGATTTGTAACATCATGCACTGGCCATTTGAAAAAAAAAAAAAATATATATATATATATATATATATATATATATATCGATTCACTGAGATACACAGATCTTCACACGGTGACAGATTTTGTTCTGAAATATCAAAAAAAAAAATCCCACATTCATAAATATCGCAATCAATCTCATTATGAGCCTGGAGGTGTTAGAAAGCAGTCAAGCAGCTTCCTGATGCATGACACGAGGTTTCCAAAATTCTGATTTTTCACTTGAAAGCTCAAATTTCGTCATTGGTTATAAACCCTACTAGTTCTGTTCCTGGAAGTAACAGGCCCACTTCCTTCATTTCTGAGAAAATATCTGCCAAATACCCGGTCTACAGAACCAATGTGAGTCAGTTGTTCGTTCAAATAAAAATAGCGTTCCACGGAAAAAGGGAGCTAATTCAACTCAGAAGGAGTGCTTCTCTTCGAGACATCCAATGAACTTTGGTAGGCAGGATGCTTGATTCGTCCATCCCGTCTCATCACATAGCGCAGTAAAAAGATGTAAAGTGTTGAGATTTAATGAAATTAATCATGTTTACTGCTTTGCCAAGATCACTTTGAGTGACCCTGGCTTTTCTGTTTGTCTGTCAGAATACTACAGTCCCCACTGGTGCAATCCGGTGCCAATGCCTGGAACCATCTTAAGACACGGGCACTCCATCCACCATGTTGAAGCTTTCGCATCAACAGTGGAAATGTCAACAGTTGAAAAAAGTAAATCACACCTTAGTATTATTTTGAAAACATTTTGAAAATAGTACTATTTTGAAACTATTCAACATGTCTTGGGGACCCCCCAGGGCTCTATGACTATACCTTGAAAACCACTATAATAGACCGTCTTAATTCTAATACGTCATATTACACTGGGGGAGCAGAATTTGAAATATTATGTGCTCGCGTCTGCTTATCCAGATCTGATGGGAGAAGAGAGTCCTCTAATAAAATTAGTGTTGATTCATTGAGCATGAGCCGTCCAATATTCCCCAAATGTCACTAATTCACAAGTTTTGCCCGAGAAATATAGCCATTTCTTATACTTAAATATTTTAAAAGACCTTTTATCAAGCTGAAGATGAATACCACACATGGAAGAAATATATTAATACCCTTAAAATAAATATGTAACTCCTCAAATTTTTAGAGAATTGTTCATCGAGTGCACTCCTTCAGATCATGCCAGTAACCACCACGGACACTTCTGGAAAGCCCTCCCCCTAGCTTTGAGCTCCCTTGCTTTGCCAGATTCCCTTGTATGCAAATTTATTTCTCTATTTCTTTTAGATTCTTCTATCTACAGATTCCAAGTCATTCCTGTTGGGAATAATTAGAAAAGAGGAAACTGGGGCGCTGGGAAAGACTAAGGGGAAGTAAGCAGATGGCAGTGAAGAAAAAGAAATTTGGGCGTGAAGGTCTGGGAGAGATAAAAGGAGAGGAATAGAGAGAAGCCTGAGCCCCTGCATTGCCCCCCCCCCCAGGGCCTGGGAAGCAGCAAAATGAGATGATGTGAAAGGAACTAGTAGATGGTCTTCTGTGTGACAAGCGTGGGGCTCCAGCACTGAAAACATAAATGCCTACAAAAATGCCTCCCCGGCTGTGTTAAGTAAGGCTCACCACAAAGTTTTTCCACTTGAACTATCCAAGTACTTTTGTATCTGTGAGACTGAGGCAAGATTCAGAACACAGGCATCTCCAAGTCTCAGTCATACCATCAGAAAAGTGTCGGGTCGCCCAGGTGGCTCCGTCAGAGGAGCAGGAGACTCTTGACCTCAGGTTTGTGAGTTCGAGCCCCTCAGTGGGTATAGAGATTATTTCAATAAATGGAACTTGAAAAAAAAGAAAGAGGAAGGAGGGAAGGAAGGAAGGAAGGAAGGAAGGAAGGAAGGAAGGAAGGAGAAAGAAAGAAAGAAAGAAAGAAAGAAAGAAAGAAAGAAAGAAGAAAGAAAGAGGAAGGAAGGAAGGAAGGAAGGAAGGAAGGAAGGAAGGAAGGAGAAAGAAAGAAAGAAAGAAAGAAAGAAAGAAAGAAAGAAAGAACTTGAAAGCGTCTTGTGACTGTAAGGAGAAGAGATCATGAAACGTCTTCATGAAGCAAGAGAATGTAATGGAAATTAATAGTATAATGTCCGTTATAACCCACTGAAGTTGCGAAAATGCCTTTCGCATCCTTATTTCTCCTGTTATGATTGTCGTTTTGTGTTAGCAAATATTTAATAAAGTATTTATGAAGCCTTTTACTGGTTCACTTGTTACCTTGGTTCTTAAAAACTATCTTTGCCATAAGGCAGTATTTAAGGCTGAATGGAATACATTAGGAGTCAAGGGTGGGGAAGGATGTGAGCCCTTTATCCTGCCTCCTGTGAGACCTTCTCTGCTTTGCATGTCGGTCTTCTCCCAAAGATTTTATCTGAAAATTGTGCTCTGGTGCTATAAAAGAAAAAAAGCATTTTTTTTTAAAGTAAGAAAGCCAACCAAATTCATAGAGTCTAAAAGTCCCCCAACAGGAATTCTCCTTCCAACTTTCAGTAAAATGACTAAATGTTACAATGCCCAAGGGATATGCAAAATAACATACAAAGACCTGAACAAGCACATCATAAAAGACACCCACATAGTCAATAGGCACCTAAAAAGGTGTTTGACTCCTTTAGATGTCAGGAAGATGCAAATCAAAGCAACGAAAAGTGACATTGCATACCCGCCAGGAGGGATAAATTTACAAGATGATGATATGATATGAGGGTGTTGGCCAAAAAATGTCTTAAAGGTGGGGGGGGGGAAGACTGAAACTTTCACCGAACGCTGGCTGGTGTGCAAATTGGTACAAGCAATCCGAAAATCGGCAACATCTACTAAGGCGGAAAATGTACATACTCTGCAATCATGCAAACTCCCAGGTATATACCCAATGCACAGGCATCAAAGAAGACATTCAAGAATGTTCATAGCAGCACCGCTGTTAATAGGCAAAAACTACAGACAAAACAAATGCCATCCACAATAAGATAGACAATTAAATAGCAGCATATTTCTACAATGGAAAACTATACAGCAAACAAAAGGAATGAACTACTTCTAGATTTAATAACCTGGTGAAAAGAAGTCAAGCTCAGAAGAGAGAATACCGTATGATTTCATTTAATGTCTATTTATTTTTGAGAGAGACAGAGACAGATTGCAAGTGGGTTAGCGGCAGAGAGAGAGGGAGACACAGAGGCAGAAGCAGGCTCCAGGCTCTGAGCTGTCAGCACAGAGCCTGACGCGGGGCTCGAACTCACGAGTCGTGAGATCATGACCTGAGCCCAAGTCGGACGCTCAACCGACTGAGCCGCCCAGGCGCCCCTGTGTGATTTCATTTATACAATGTTCACAAATGGGCAAAACTAATCTATAGAGACAGGGGTCAAGACGAGAATTACCTTTGTAAGGGAAGTGACTGGAGGGGGTCCCAGAGGGGGGCTTTTAGTATACTGCCAGTGTTCCGTTTCATGATCTGAGGGTCATCACCCAAGTTCCCTTTGTGAAAAGTAATCAAGTGGTATACATGTGATTTGTGCACATGGTTGTATTTCAATAGGAAATTTACTTGAGGAGGAGAATAATGTAGAATTTGATTTTTAATCATGTGGAATGTAATTTTTAATCATGGAGAATCCCCTAGTGTCTCGGTGATTCCTATTAATCCCCTCCGCCTTTCTTTCACTTTTATTCTCCAGATTCTGAACCGGTCACAACTTTGCTGGCTATTTTTCAAAAAGTGCCATTATAACGGATTCCTTTTACTCTAAAAGCAGAAGAGCTGGCTCTCCTCATCCTTGTACACCTCCCCTGAGAGATGAATTAATAAACGAATTCAAAACATGTGTCCTGAGCACCTGCTTGGGTGCCGGCAACGGGCAGGTGAGAGGGGCAGACACAGTTCTGGCCAGGGGGAGTTCGCTGTCTAACAAGGGAAATTCACAGCTAAAGCAGTTGTCGGGGAGCGTGTGAAGTGCCATCAGGATGCTCGGGGATCACGCGGCAGGGTAGATGTCTCTTCTCACGTCTTGGGGACCGCATTTTTCTTCCCCGTTTCAGAAGGTCGGTGGCACTTCCGGTTAGGACCACAGAGCGTGGCGACTCACAATTTTGCCTCTCATTGTTTCCTCTTGTTAACCTGTCACCCCGAATTGAGCGTAGGAAATTGGCCCCGTTCAGCATCTCCTGTTGGACTTAATTCTGAGCCAGAACTAGACCCTCTAAAACAGCCGATGAGAGGAGGAAGGGGGGATTGGGGAGGAGCGTCTATGAAGAAAGAGAACTTTCAGCAGAAAAGTCTGCGTGGGAGGGCACTGCTGAGACACAGAGGAAGTGGGAGACACGTCTTGCTGAAGAAAGTCAGAGGGCAGCAGCCTGAGGACGGTGGCAGGTCGTGGTCTCCCAGAGCTCTGGTGTCTAGGCACTCAGAATCTATAGGAGGAAGCTTCTAGAACTTGCCTACCTGGCTGAACAAAAACAAGAAAAAAATGACTCTGATTTAACTTTTCTGCTGTGGAAACAAGGATCTGTTTGAGGAGAGACGAGGATCACTCCAAACGTGGATCTACCGCATTAGAAATGCCCTTGACAACTCATCTGGTGTGTGGCTAACACCTTGACATCCTCCTACCGCAGGGATTTGAGAGCTGGAGCGGGGCTTACTTGATAAGATACATGTAAGGAACTCGCACGGTGCCAGGATTCCCAGCAGCAAAACACTAACAGCATAGGCTCCAGAAGAGAGAAAAATGGGGGTGTGGGAGGAAGGAGAGAGAGAGAGGGAAGGAGGGAGAGATTGCTTGCCACAGCCCAAAGGCAACAGGATGCTGAGAGACAAAGGGATGGGTGCAGCGGTCAGAGGCCAAAAGCGACGCTGCCTTCATTTCTCAAACTACCAGGGAATGAGCCTGATTCCAACGCTCCACCCGGTAACCTCACGAGAACATTCTATAACCAGCAGGGCCCCCCATCAAGCTGGGATTGGGGTGGCCATTATTAATATGTATTACGTTTTGACATTCTACATCTACACTGTGCAACCAATCCCCTTAAATGCCACATACTAAATAAACGCTCTCCAGAACGGCGCGTCTCGTGTTCCTAGTTTATCAACAAATTATATAGTAGCTCAGGTCCGCCTACCTCTTTTCCATGATATTCAAAGCAATTAAGGAACAAACAAAACTCTAGACATCGTTTTTTAATTCCTATATAATAGGAGTCAAAGAAATGTAAGTGCCTCCCAAGATTCACAAAGTCGCGGTTCCTGCCTCTGCATTGATTCTCCGTCGCGAGCAGCATGAACCCTGGTCCCCTAACACGCATTAACACGCCGCTGCGTTCAGGTTCCTGGGTTGCACATTAACTCCGTATAACAGTTCCGGAGCCTGCAGCCCCGAGACGTTCATGCTTCCATCAACTTCCTATGGCAGGATCCGTATTTATAATTCATGCTTCTCCATTGGTTTCCTTTCCAGGTCTCTCAGGGCTGGTACTTAAACAAAATCTCTGCCCGCATCAAGCGCACGCTAGTCCTTCCTCAATTAATAATTAATAGTAATGATGATCATTGTGAGCGAATTTTTAAAGAGTTTATCTTTTGTCATTTATCTCAGGGTCGTGTCTTTCGTTGCTTTGGTTGGGGGGGTGGGCGGGGTCCTACCGAGGCATAGACACTCATATGTCCCTGACCATCACTAGCTAAGTTTAACGTTGCAGTTAACTAAACAGCCCAGAGAGCCCATGGTGGGAATGTGGAGGGCGGGGTTGTTTTCGTTTGTTTTGCCACCAGAACCCAACTCGTCACGTGGCAACACTATTACATTTTGATTTGAGGGAATGCTCTCCCCCATGCCCTACCCCAATACTCTGCTTTTGTCTTCAGTTGAATCGGAGTCTATGGTCAGGCTACAGATATAGAAAATACCACCCAGAAGCCCTGGGTGACTCAGTCGGTTGAGCATCCAACTTCGGCTCAGATCGTGTTCTTCTAGTTCATGAGTTCGAGCCCCACGTCGGGCTCTGTGCTGACAGCTCAGAGCCTGGAGCCTGATTCTGATTCTGTGTCTCCCTCTCTCTCTGCCCCTCCCCTGCTCTCTTTCTCTCTCTCTCTCTCTCTCTCTCTGTCTCAAAAGTAAATAACATTAAAAAAGAAAGAAAGAGAAAGAAAATCCCACCCAGAAGTGCCTGGGTGGCTCAGTCGGTGAAGCGGCAACTTCAACTCAGGTCATGATCGCGCGGTCTGTGAGTTCGAGGCCCCCATCCGGCTCTGTGAAGCCAGCAAGCCTCGTCTATATCCTTGCTACTCGCAGTGTGGTTCTTGGATCACCATCACCTGGGAGGTTATTAGAAATGCAGAATCTCAGGTCCCCCCTGAGACCTTCCGAGTCAGCGTGGGTCTTTTAACAAAATTCCCAGGTGATTCATATGCACATGAAAGTGTGAGAGGCAGGGAATCAAAGCCCGCTTCGCGGTAATTGTCCCAGCGGTGACAAAATAGGTCACCTGGGACCAAAGAGATCGATTGCCCACACTTTCATGTTAGCGAACAGGAGGAAGTAGCTTCTCACAGTGACTGATTTTGAACCTAGAAGTTGTACTTCCTTGTTGTGGACAGAAAGGGAAAGCCTGCATGAAACCCAAGTCTACACAGAGGAAGCAAGAGACCATCGAGGCCCTCAATGACACCATTGAGCCTCTAGGTTCACCTGTGCCTAAAGCCACATCTGTAATGAGACTATTCAGATACCTGAGACACATACTTGTCTTTTTCTAATGAAGGAAACACAAACTTGACTCTCTGTCGCTTGCAACCAACAGAATCCTAACTGATTCGGGACCTAACTTGCTCCCAAAAGAATGTATCCCCTAACCACGAGAGCAGACAGTTGCTGACATCCTAAAAGCAGGTCTGAGCTAGGTTTTGTTGTGGTTGTTGTTTTGTTTTTATTTTTTGTTTTTTGTTTGAATCTATTCTTTCAAAACATCTCCTAGGTTAGGATTTTAAAATACGTACCACCTCAGCAGAGGGGAAGTACCCACAGGCCAAAGGGTACCAAATTGCTTAAAGGTTTCCTTTCTGCTTTTAATATATTAGATATGACCCTTGCTTCCCCTCTCTTCTTAGAGATAAAAGACTTCTTGGAAATGCCATGCACGCAGCTGTCATCTGGAAATGACAGCCAGCCCGGAGAAGGTTAATGCTCTCATCAAAAATGCCCATCCTCGGAGTTGGTTAAATGGATCTTTCTGGTTCGCCTGACTGCTTGTCCCTTTTCCAGGTAGCCCCGCATGTCAATGAAGGGTTCTTACAATTTTGCTGCCTTTGCCCAGGTGCGGTGGGCACCCAGGTTTTCCTGTGGGTCCCAGGGTTAACAAAACCCGACTACGGACCTACCAAGCACAAGCCAAAGGGGGTGAATCAGGGCACGCGTCCTGGGGCTGTTGGCTAATTCTGCAGGAACAAAGAAAAGGGGGCCCGAGAGTGGCTGTCGTGGAGGATTTGTTCCCAAACAGGAAGGTCGCAACTCTTTGCTTCCACTCCATTGAGTTCCCAGTCTGGCCACCATTTCTCAAATGTTGCGTCTCAACACACATGTCTCAGAATTGCTCGGGGTATGCATTTCAGCTGGGGCTCCCTGGGCCCCATTACCCCTCCTCCAGACTGTCTGAGCCCCAAGTTCATTATTTCACTGGACTTGGAATAGATGTGTTTAATAAAGGTCCCTTCTAACTCTGCAATTCAATGACTCTGTCAAGCAAGAAGGATAACGGCATCTCCGAGAGGCAGATGTTAAAGGGCATGGTTTACGTGATGAGGAAGGAGCTCGCCACGATGGGGAAGTGGACAGTAGTCTGGACTCTGCTACACCGATTAGTGAGTGATTCGGGGAGCGCATCGCGCCAGCCTCTCGGCGAATGAGACACGGAGCCAGGTGGCTTTACGGGACGTTGAGGAGTAGGTGTGGACCTGGAGAAGAAAAAAGAAAAAGCAAACATGACTATAAAAAGGAAAGGGAGGCAGCTCCTGCGGTCAGCTCCTTACCTCACCAAAGCACGGACACTCCCGGGGGGGAATAAAACATCCAAGTATCAATGTGGGCAGAGTGAGCTGGGTTTATGAGGCACCTTCAAGTGTAGTTGGCTATAAACCCTACAGACAGCCTGTCCAAAATGTTTTGGGGGCACTCTGTTTTTGTATTTGGGGAGACTTCCCCGCCACGGCTAGTTTTACGGTTAGACCCGTTTCTAAGATATGCTTGAACAACTTCGCCTACTCCCTGGACCAGAGCAAATAGATCGGCGCCCGAATGCTGATGTTTTCTGTTGGAAGAGCTGTCATCTGCTCGGTGCTGCTTTATTCTCGGCAGGGCTCTGCTCTGAGAAACGGTCCAAGGGTGCAGATCGGGAACACGTGCCTTTGTCTCCCTCAGGACACGTGCCGGGGTGTTCCACGGGGCCCCAGGCGGCTTGTTAGTGAGCCCGCAGCAGCCAGATGAGGACCAGAGAGGGGTGTCCCCTCACTCTCAGCAAGTCCGGAGAGAAGAGTGTTCTAGTGTCCTATTTCTGCTGTAGCAAATCACCCCAAGTTCGTGACTTGTAGACAACAAGAATTTATTCTCTGGTTGCTTGTTCCTATTCTTATTATTCTCTTACTTATTATTATTATTATTATTGTTCTGGGGGTCAAAAGTCTGAAAGGAATCTTCTGGGGCTAAAATCAAGGTATTGTCAGGACTCGATCCATCCGGAGTCTCCAGGGGAGAGTCCTTCCTTGCTTCCTCCGGCTTCCAGCGGGTAGTCAGCATACCTTGGCTTGTGGCTGCTCCCTCCAATCTCCTCTACCGTCAACATGGCGACTTCCCCTTCTGTAGTCAAGGGTCTCTCTGCCTCCCTCTTGTAAGGATGCTTGTGGTCATGTTCAGGGTCCACCTGGACAAAGCAGGATAGTCCCCTCCCCACCCGTCCCCATCTCAAGGTCTTTCATGTAACCACATCTTAATAATTTTTCCGGGTAAGATAACATTCACAGGTCTGAGGGTTGGGATGTGGCTCTGTGTGGGGGCCACCATTCAGCCGACCACAGCCGGGGCTGGGATAAGTGACTTCGGCGGACGGGGCGGGCCAAGCACAGTGCTCCCCGGAAGCAGCCAGCAGTCCAAGAGCTTGCCCCTCTCTCACCTGGAAGAGCCCTTCAGGCCGCTATACTGGTTCCATCTCATCTCGCAGAGCTGGAGCCTCTAAAAGTCCCAGAGTCGCATATGCGAAGGTGACAACGGTTGCAGCGGGACCCCAAGACGCGGAGTCAGGAAAGAATCCACCACCTCCAACCTCGTTATTCGCAACACCGTGTCGTCTGCCCTGGACCCACCTCACGTGGCCGGGTCCACGTCACTCTACACATCAGTAGAGGACGTTCCAGAAGCGGAAAGCGTTAACTCAGAATACCGTCCCCCCATACCCCACCCCACCCCCCCGGTGCCGGTCCATCTCAGAGGACCGTAGTACCAGGAAGAATAAAGGGAGAACATCTACTTCATAAGTTTTCAGTGGCTGCTGAGAGATGCGTCCTTCTGTGTGCATGAAAGAGACGGTTTGAGACAGTCTGACTTTGTGGTCAGAGCCGGCATTTGATTGTGGGGCTTTATGCCTTTTTATGTTTGCCTGGGAGAGGAATTCTTTGTAAATCGATGACATTAGCCATATGAACAAATTACAGATGCTTTGAACTGAATTCCCACAAAGCAAAACAGAGGCTAGTCTGAACACATTTTCTGAAGTTCTGACATCATTTCGTGACTCTCCGCCATGTTGAAAACTTCAGCTGGTGTTCAGACAGTCCGTCCCTTGCTGCCTTGCTGTCTCAAAACCACAGGTCAACACGTGGGATGGAACAGTCTGCAGTCTCCTAGGATGCACGTCCGAAGTCCCGACATGTTCCGGTGCGCACGTCACTGCCCCCAGGTCTGCTGGCTCTGGAATGCATTGGTTCCAAATTCCTGACTCCAGAAGACTGTAGATCATTCTGAGCCTGGCAGCCATTGTTACCCTTTCCTTCCCTCCCCTGTCTGACCTAGCCTCCTCTGCAAGTACTCGTTTATTCTCTCCTCCTTCTGTCTCCCGGGAAGCTAAACCTTGCTTTAACCTCTCTATTTTCTAGTCTAGATCCTTCTCCCTCCACAAAAACTTCTGGCCCTGGGACACTTACTTGCGCAATCGAACAGCCTTACTATGTGTCAGAATCCCACCCTGCGGAATCTCGGGGTTGAAATCATCTTATCTGCGGCTTCCGGACACGCAAATCTTTGGGCAAAGTTAGAATAGGAAAAGGCCGGAGGTGGCATAATCCCTTTGAGATGGCGACAACTCACAAATAGATGTATCTAGTTGAGAAGGAGCTACGGGTTTCCAGAAAGACGGGGTTCAACTAGAGGCAAACAATCCTAGAATTTATACTGCATAGAAGGGCAATAGGGAGCAGAGTGATTTGGAGAAATGAAGTTCACCCTTCAAAACTCCTTGACCTTAAGCATGAAGTCCCTTCAGAATGGTCCAGCAGTCCAGAAGGCAGACAGTACGGTTATGTTTTTAAGCCCGGCCAGCAGAGCTGTTAGAATTTAATAGGCTCATACCGATGCTACAGTGTTTTCGAAACACCTATTACAAGGGGTGTTTTCAAAACTGACTTCTCCTCCACCAAAAGCGAAGGTAACCAACCCATTAAGAAACAGGAAATTAACTGCACAGATCTGGCTGCAGTGACGTAGACTGGAAGGTTCTGAGTTGTGACTGTCGTCATTTGATGGAACTCGATCTGCACAGATCTGCTGGTCCTGTACAAAGAGAGACCTTGTCCAGGCCTCCACATAGCACCTTTAGGAAGAGACCCGGGTCACGAGGGGCCCCAGTTGGATCCCATGCCCTAGTCCCCCCCGTTTATCGTCAGACCCGGCATATGGAGGCACCTGGCCCTCACCTGCCCTCCTATCACAACCTTGAGGCCAACAATTAACGTTCACAGTAACCTTGTGCCTATTTACTATTATTGTTATTTTCCTATTTACAGACAAGGAGGTGGACGCTCAAAGAGCTTCAGTCACTTGTCCAGTCCCAGCAAGTGGCAGAGCTGGGGTCGGAGCCCAGGACTGTCTGCCTCAGGAGACAACAACCAAGCAATGTTCCCTCGCAAATGTCTGAGGATGTTTGGCCTCTGTGATCGCTGGGTACCTGCCAGCAGCTGTTCCTCTGATTCTTGTCTTTGTTTAAGAAGAGCTGATGAACTTTGGCTGTTCAGCTGCTCACTTCGGAATTTGTCTTTTCTCCAGAATGTGTCATTTCTGCACCACAAACTGCCTGTCTCTCTTTTCTTCCTTCCTTTCCTCCTTTCTTCCTCTCTTCCTTCCTTTCTTTCTTTTCTTTCTCTTTCTCTCTCTTTCTCTCACACTTTCTCTCTCTCTCTTTTCTTTCTCTTTCTTTCTCTCTCTTTCTCTCTTCTTTCTTTCTTTCTTTCTTTCTTTCTTTCTCTCCTTCTCCCCTTCCTTCCCTCCCTGCTTCCTTCCTTCCTTCCTTCCTCTCTCTTTCTCTCTCTCTTTCTCTCTCTCTCTTTCTCTCTCCCTCTCTCCCTTGCAACATCTCATGCTCTCACTCTTCCTCTCCTCGCTGGAAACAACTCTCAGGCCATTGAGTGAAGTACTTATGCAGAAAAAAAGCCCAAAGTTTAGAGGATAGGAATAGAACAAAGACCCCAGTGACTTTTGTTCCTTTTTTGTCTTCTTGTCTGTTTTTTTTTTTGTTTTGTTTACATCCAGTATCTTTTTTTCAGCCTCCCAAAAACTCCTCGAGGTAGACTCTCATTACCTCATTTTACAGAGGAGGAAGCTAAAGATCCAAGTCATGAAGTGGTCGGTCCGAGTTGACATGACTAGTTAAACGGCAGAGACAGGATTTGAATCCCATTCTGGGTGACTTCACCACTATATTCCTTCATTTCCACACTTCTGCCCTTCTGGCTCCCAGAAGAGGGGAGGTAGGTGTGCTTCACGTGACCCTGATGCACTGTCCTCGTGCCTGGGCTCCCCCGGCCAGCCGCTGGGTGTCATGGGGTCCCCGTTTGGCCATCGCTGTGGGGCGGTTCCAGAACATGCTGGCAGCCTGAGCCCAGCAGGCCGGGCAGTTCCGAAACACAGGTCTCCCTGACGGCAGTGACCTGGCCCTCCGGCTCGTTTACAACAGGCACCGCAAGGCTTTGGATGCTCATGGTGGCCGGAGAATCCGCGTGTCCATCCGGCACAGGCCTGGCTCAGCTGCCCTCGGACTATGGAAGGACCCTGCCCGCCAGACGCCTGAGCTTCGTAACGCGGGCGAGGCAAACCGAGGTGCCACAGGCTTACGCAGAGGACGCCCAGGGTGACAGCTTCTGGCCTCCAGCTCAAAGGAGACCCAGAGCGTGTAACGCCAGACCGGGGGTCACGCGGGCCGTGTGGCCAAACCTCAGGCTTCCAAAGGCCACCGTGATTCATTCGGGACTCGGGCCCAAGTGAATATAATGAGATTAACTGACGTGAGTGGAAATCCATCTCATTACAAGGCCACCCTACTCCTAGTCTACAATAAATGAGCATTTTTAATACATCCTATGCTTGTTTATGATTCAACGCCGCATCGTTGCCTTCTTGTGATAAGAGAGTTCATTTGTTATCAAGGGTCAGCAAATTTTTTCTGTAAGGGCTAATTAGCAAACCTGGGAGGCGTTGTGGGCACAGAGAGTCTCTGTGGCCTATTCTTCTTTGTTTTCTGTTGGGGTTTTTTTTTGTTGTTTGTTTTTTTTTTTTTTTTTTTGGAGGGGGAGTTGCTTTTTATGACCCTTTTAAAATGTAGAAAGCGTTCTTAGCTCACAGGCTGTTTAAAAACAGGCCGCAGGCCAGATTTGGCCTGCAAACCATAGTTCGCCATCCGCTAATTTCAGACATATAAAATATATTACAACCATTTTATTATAGCTTCTTTTTTTTTTTTTTTTTTTGCTGGTTGCCTCAAAAAAATGAAATAAGTGACTGGAGTTGAGGCCCAGCAGACTCCAGCCAGACCTCATGGGGAAGGGCCCGTGGTCTACGTTCACCGTCCTCGTCAATGCTTTCCGCGTACTCCGTGGGCACAGGAAGCCGGCAGCAGGAGGGAGATTTGGGAATGAGCGCCACAAACATTAAACTATGGATTTTATTGTTGCCTCTGGGTGGATCTTTGGAGAGCATCCACCTCTCCACTTCAGTCGCCCCATCTGCGCAATGGGTACGATAACGCTGGCGTGGGCCCCGGGCAGGATGGCCAGTAGGCTACTTGTGTTCCCGTGGTCTGGCACATTCTCCTCCGTAACAACAAGCTTTTAGGTCAATTCCTACTCTGTGGCTTTTCAGTGGAAGCCTTCACTATTTCCTTTGGCAACGGTGGGAAATGTCGATGGGAGGGTGAGTGCTCTTGAGTCAGCAAAGTATTTCAGAGTCGGGAATGGCATCGGCTCCGAGACTCCCGTTCTGCTGTGTTCTGTTTATCGTGCGCCGATCTGAGGTGACCCTGGACCACGCCAGGCTCCCCTCTGCACTGACCCCTTTTCTCTAAACACACCAAGGGCGTTGGGAGCAACCCCAACACCCCGTTGGCCAGAAATCTCAGAGGGCCTGGACCAGTCTCTCCTACAGCAACTCTCCTCCCACTTTTGTGCAGAACAGCCCTGAGTCCTCAGGGAGGTAACAAGCACCCTGCAGAACAGTGGTCCCCACCTGGGAGCCAGCAGACCTGAGTTCGAGTCCCTGCCCTGCTCACTCAGCCACATATTACCTTAGGAAATTTCTCAATCCCTCTGAACCTCATCAGATAACATGAGGGCTCGGAACTAAATGATCTATCTTGTGTGTGTGTGTGTGTGTGTGTGTGTGTGAGACGGGGGTGGGGGGTGGTGCAAGTGAGTGAGGGGCAGAAAGAGAGGGGTGGGGGGGGAGAGGGAGACAGAGAAGCAGGGTTCACCCATAACAGGGTTCACCGGGTGCGGGGCTCAAGGTCACGAATCGTGAGATCAGAAGTGAGAGCAGAAGTCAGATGCTTAACCAACTGAGGCACCCAGGCGCCCTGAACTAAATGATCTCTAAGGAACTCCTGCCTCAAACTTCCTAAATCCCGCTAGGCCATCTCACCCCACCCCACCCCCAGGAGACGCCCTCATATAACATCAGTTATTTCCTCCTGTTTGAGTCTTCAAGCTCCCTCTCTGTCCCCTCTCCTGGCTGTGGTAACGCATCCCAGTGGCCCCATTCCTAAACCACCGCCACGAAACCCCCCCACCGGATCCCGCCTCCCCGTCTCGCTGATGGTCAAGAGCCACCTCTAGGAGTTCTGGCAAGTGGTCCTGAAGTAGTATGTTCCTGAAGCCCCGGGGAGCCTTCCTCTGCTGTGGCACAGAGAGCCCTTGGAGGAACGGTCCCTGAAAAGCCTGCTCCTCAATCCAGCTCCCCCCAGCCCGTGCTGACAAATGTACCCGGAGGACCCTCCTCATTGCCGTGTCTCAGAACCTGCCACAGTGCTTCGCACACGGTAGCCTCCTCGTCGCGTGTCCTGAGCTGCAGGGAAAAGCGCCAAGGAGAAAAGAAGGGATAATCACTTCTGGAAAACCGCACCCTGTCTCGGCTTGGAAAAGCTGGACCTTGCAAAAAGGCCCGGCTTTATTCCCCCTGGTGAACGGGGCTCTAGCATTCATCTGTTGGAATCCTTATCGCCAGCCTGGAATGCAGGACACGACAGAAAGGAAGGCTTACGTGGTACTTGTATTTTCTGGCCATGGTTTCCTCTTTCTCCCCCCCTCTTAAAAAAAAAATAAATAAATAACAATAATAAGGTGGGGGGGGCAATTAAGAGGCTGAGGTTTTACACCTCCCCAGAGGTCAAACGAGTTGCATTTTTTGCTACAAAGGGGGGGTGGGGCAGATGGTAAATCGGCGGCAGAGACCTTTCCGGTGATGTCTTTCTCGAGAAGGGGGGTGGGGTGCCCAGCTGGCAAAACCGCTGTGCACAGGGGCGGCCCCTCCAGTGGGCAGATCCGATCGCAAATAGCGAAACAAGACGTGCCGGCAGGAGCCTCACCAGCTGGGAAATTATTTCCTAATAAAACTACAAAGGGAAGGACGATAACTGGGCACCGCTGACAAGTATTGTTGTCTTGTATCAAAATCTCTTTATAAACCTGTTTGAAGAACAGAGCTGGCTTCCCTTTGAAGTCCTAGTTCAAAGCCGTTGACTTGCAGGGTTCCCAGCCACGGTGGGGGGATGGTGAGGGGGGAGGAAAGAAGTCAGGAGGAACTGAGCAAACTTAGCGTCAATTCACAGCTCGACAGTCTAGGGCAGTTTTGGGGTGAGGTTTTCTGCTGAGCTCCTAATTATTGACGAGCCCCCGCATTGAGCCCCCCCACTCTGTACCAGCCGCTGCCTGCAAACTATCTCATTGAACGCAACAACCCTAAGAGGTAAGCATTGTCACCCCCCTGTTAGAGCTGAGGAAATGGGGGCTGGATCCTCAACCCTTCGTCGGACCCTAAACCGGCTCATCCTCCCGTCCCTGAAAGTCTGGCCTTCCGGGACCGTGCATGGGCTAGGTTGCCACATGGACCCCAACGGCCAGTTCGGTAATCAGCAGCACCAAGCTCAAGGAGTCAGGACTGGGATGGAAGGATAAGGTACCAGCACGGTTCTGCCTCCCAGCAACCTGTCGGTTCAGCCTGCACAAGACCTCCACCCAGGCCCCGTGTGCGGATACAGGCAGAGGGCTTCCGTTTTCCCGGGACGCAATGGTCCACCTCAATTTCCCCACAACCAGGTGAAAACCAAGCCCCCAAAGGCAGGGACCTGGGCCCATCCCAGAGGAGAAGAAAAATCTACTGTTAATATGTTGAATTGTGTCCCCCCCCCAAAAAAAAGAGAGAAGTCCTAACCCCCAGGACCTACAAATGCAGCCTTATTTGGAAATAGGGTCTTTGCAGATGATCGAGATAAAATGAGGTCCATAGAGTGGGCCCTGATCCAACCACTGGTGTTCTTACAAAAGGCAGAAATTTGGACACAGACACAGACACACACAGAGGGAAAGGACTTAAAGACACAGGGAAAAGGCCACTATAAACCAAGGAATGCCCGAAGCCACCAGAAGCAGCATAGAGACCCGGAACAGATTCTCCCTCACAGCCTCAGAAGAAACCAGTCCTGCTGACCCCTTGATTTTGGACTTTCAGCCTCCAAACTGAGACACAATAAATTGTTTCAAGCCACCCAGATTGAACCATTGAACGACTCAGGGGTTACGGATCCCAGCCCCCTAAGCAGGCAAAAATCTGAATATAACTTTTGACTCCCCCCAAACTTAACTACTAACACCCTACTGTTGACCAGAAGCCTTCCTGATAACGTAAACAGTGGATTAACACGTATTTTGTATGTGATGTGTACTCTATACTGTATTCTTATAGTCGAGTAAGCCAGAGGGGGAAAATATTAAGAAAATCATAAGGAAAATACATTTACAGGACTGCAGTGTATTTATGAAAAGGGTCCACGTATAAGTGGACCCCCACTGTTCAAACCCGTGTTGTTCAAGAGCCAACTGTGCTTTGTTATACGGCAGCCCTAGGAAATAAATACACCCATCCTAGAAATACCCGCAGGGCTCCAGAAAAGGAAAAACTTGTGACATTTCTGGAGTCTTGAGGGTGAAGAGCGTTTCCCCAGAGGCACCGCTGCCCACGGGGAAGAATACGGAAGGCGGAGGAGACGAGCTCACACCCAGAATGGGGACAAGAGTTACGATCCCGACCCGGGGTCACCCCCACTTACCAGCTCCCGGTCACGATCGTGCCCCGAGTTCTCTTTCTCTGGATGCCACTCTCTTCACCTACGGCCCTGCCTCCCTCTCCTGGTGCCTCCCTCCAAAGGCAGGCTCGTTAGTTCTCAAATCAGCGATTTTCTAAGTGGGGGCTCTGGACCAGCCGCATTGGCATCACCTGGCAAGTTAGAAATGCACATTCTTGGGCCCCACCTGAAACCTTCTGCATCTGAAGCTCTGGGAGTGGGGCCCAGCAAGCTGCAATTTAAGGAGCCCACCACAGCGTTCTGATGTTTGAGAATCACTGTTGAGCCAAAGGCAGCCCGCAGCTGGGTGTTGTTTTTTCTAAGACCCCAGGAACAGGACACTGGAGCTAGGATCCCACGGTTTGCCCAGACGTGCGTGTCTCATCATAAATCCTCGGTCCAGCCATTGAGATTAATAAATTTCAGCAAGACTGGGGCGCCTGGGTGGCGCAGGCGGTTAAGCGTCCGACTCCGGCTCAGGTCCTGATCTCGCAGTGCGTGAGTTCGAGCCCCGCGTCCGGCTCTGCGCTGACCGCTCGGAGCCTGGAGCCTGCTTCGGATTCTGTCTCCATTTCTCTGCCCCTCCCCTGCTCATGCTCTCTCTCTCTCTCTCTCTTTTTCTCTCTCAAATATAAAATAAAACATAAAAAATAAACTTTTTAAATTTCAGCAAGGTTAATAAATTGCACAAATTTTGAGGACCTCTTCGGGGTGTCTGCTTGAGGATATACTTGGCCCGATAAAAAGCTCAGAGCTTTCTACTTCACCATGCAAGGTCATGGGTCTTATGGCCCTTAGACTGTCCATACTTCGCTCCGGAATTAGCTCGCGGGATCTCTCACGAGGCGTCCACCGGCCAAATCAAGTGAGTCCTCTCGTCTCAAGGAGAGAGAAGAAGCCTTCATACTTTGCTCCTGTGTCTTTCTGGTATAGATCGGGGTGAAACTCTCACACTTGAGAGTGTCTTCTGCGTTCCCCGTGTCCCTGTAACTCGGATAATGCTCACCCTACGGTGCAAGTATGTCCTCTCTTCCTTCCACCAGATCTGAGCAAGCACGTTGTAGGCACGCCATCATCCCCCAAAACCCCATCTTCCGTCCCTCAACAGTCTATGCCCATCCCACTCCAGAAGAACAGCCCCACGCCGCCGTGTTTTTAACCTCCTCTGTAAGAGAACTGCCTGCCAAATCCAAGCTGTTGAGGGTACAGAGCGCTCCTCGGGCCCAGAACATTCGAACGCTACCCGCCGTGAAGTCATCCAGTCATCAGCTCCTTGCATACGCAGCTTGCTGACTCATAAAAATATCACCTCACACGGCCCCTCACGGGCCTGCTGTCGGGGGAGCAGAGGCCACAGCTTTGGGGCTGACAGAAAGACGTGGCAAGGAGAAGGCAGGGCGTTGAGACGGGCATCTGTCGTCCCCAGCAGGTCTCCCCCTTGGCAGAGAATCCTCGAATCTGCTCTACTTGGTGCCATGCAAATGAGGTGCTGATGAGGTCACCGCATTCTGCCGGATTATTATCTCTGACATTTTATTCATAATAATTATAGAGCCTTTCCACCTTCAAAGTGCTTTGCAAACAATAATTAATTAATTAACACTCATAACACCCTGGCGAGGTAGCTTAGTATTATTAATTTATCTCTACAGTAGATCATTATCCACCGTTCCCCCCCTCCCCCCGCCCCCCCCCCACAAAAACGACCGTTGTTGAACTTGTGTGCTGGGTTTCCAGTCCTTTCTGGGCCAATCCTCGCCATTTCCTGCTCAGTCGTCTGCTCTGTTCGGCAGTGAGAGGCATACATACGTCCCTTTAGATGTGAGACCGAGATGGCTGCGAGCAATCACCCCCGCTGGTCCTGACGTTGAGTTGAGGTCACGGATTTTGTTTCTCCCCGGTCCCAGCAGCTTTTATGAATGCAGTTCTCCCCCTCCCCTCCTCTCCCCACCTCCTTGTCTGTGGTTCTACCCTTGTTCCTGCTGTATTTCTCCCACCTCCAACTTCGCGTTTTTATGACGCTGGTACAAATGTTAGCTCTAACCCCCGTTCTTGATCTTGTCCTGTGTCTACACTCCACCTACCAATTGGCCCCCCATCCATCCTCCTAGTTCTTTGGAATTGAATGATGTCAGTTAGACTTCTCTGAGGGGCACTTCTGGGAGGGCTATCTTTTAACTCCTTCTCCCCACTCCAGCTCCTCATTTTTTAATCTCATTTTCTTCTTGGGGCATATCGTCCTTTCCCTGTCCAATCCTGCTGCCCTCGGCCCTTCCCTTTATTCACGTGCTGGCTTCACGCCGGGGACTCAGTGCCCGCTGCAGGCAGGGGAGAGGACACATGACCACAGGAGGATCTGGGAAGCTCCACGGGAATTCTAGGTGGCGATTTGCGGTAATTCCGCCCGGCGGGTAGGAAGAGGGGAGGCGGCACAGGAATGGCCACAGAAGTGAGGGCATTTCAAGATTGAGGGGGTTGGGTTTTGCAGAGAAAGAGGGAAAGGTCGGCCCAGGGGTCGGGAACCGTGGGAACAAGGGGATGTGTCATTGGCTTGGATGACTCAGCCTCTGATTTCACCTTGAGCCATCTGTAGGCAGGCACCTCACCGCCACCTGTGAAAGAAGAAAGGAGGAGTGGGGAAGGGGGGGAGGAGCGGGAGGGAGGAGGGACGAACACCCCAAGCATACAAGGGGGCAATGCTTCAACCAAAGATTTTATAGGGAGAGCGAGCGGGGACACCTCGCGTCGCATAGCAGGCAGAATTTCTCTCGGAAAACCTCCCTTCCACATTCTGGTTCTCCCCTCCAAAGTCCCCTACAAATCATCTCGGATTGTTCTTTCCCTGGACCGAACAGCCTCCGGGGCCCAAATCCCCAGCCCTGCGCATTTTCCCAGGCCCGTCACACACTCCCTTTCGCAGCCCAGAGGTATTTTATGTATCACCCTTCCTCTGTTCTGGGTCCTCTCTCACTCTGTCACCTCAACTGTCTTCTGGGGTACTGACGCCCCACAAACAAAAGCGAGCTGCAACTACTCGGATCTTAGCAGATTGGGAGGCATAATTATAAATATCAAATAATTTCGTCCTACGACAAATAATATTTTTTTCGTCACATCTGCGGAATTACAAAGAGTCTGGTGTGGCATCATATGTAGCTAAAGCATGTGTGTGTGTGTGTGTGTGTGTGTGTGTGTGTGTGTGTAAAAGATAGTGAGTTTCAAATACCAGGCTAAAAAGTTTGGTTGGCTTCTCCAGGCGACGGCGATAGTATTTGTTTCCGAAGTCGGCCAAAGTGTCACCAACAGGGACGGGGGAGGGGGAGGGGCTTAAAACAACCGGAATTATTGTCTCACAATTCTGGAGGCTGGAAGTCCAAAATCAAGGTGTCAGAGGATTGGTTCCTTCTGGGGCTGTGAGGGAGAATCCGTTCCGTACCTCTCTCCTAGCTTCTGGCCATGGCTGGTGATCCTTGGTGTTTCTTGGCTTGTGGATGCATCACTCTGAACTCTGCCTCTACCTTTACATGGTGTCCACCCTGGGTGCCCGTGTTTCCATATGTCCACCTTCTTCTTTTTTTTATAAATTTTTTTATGTTTATTCATTTTTGAGAGAGAGAGAGAGACAGAGCGCCAGCGGGGGAGGGGCAGAAAGAGAGCAGGACGCAGAATCCGAAGCAGGCTCCAGGCTCCGAGCTGTCATTACAGAGCCCGATGCAGGGCTCCAACCCACGAACCCTGATATCATGACCTGAGCTGAAGTCAGACACCTAACCGATGCAGCCCCCCAGGCGCCCCTCCATGTGCTCACCTTCTTGTAAAGACACCAGCCATATTGGATGCTCCAACATGACCTCGTCTTAAATAATTCCATCTGCAACAAGCTCATTTCCAAGTCAGGTCCCACTCTGGGGCTCTAGGGTTGAAGGCCCCAACGTATCTTTTCAAGGGGACACACGTCAACACGTAACAAGAATCAATAGCAGGTTGTTAAGTCAGGCAGGGGCCCGACTAGATCCACACCTCGTTAGAAAGGCAGCAGCCATGGGGGGCTGGGGGCGAGGGGGACAGATAAGACGTGAGAGACAACCAAGAGGACTGAGGGGCACTCAGGCCCACTGCTTGGGCTGACCCCCAAGGCAGAACCCTCCTTATCTCCTCCATGCCACCCCGCAGGGGTCCAGCTCTAAACATCGTAACAGTAGGAGCAGCTGTTAGTATTTATTGTGCATTAGCTGTTTACCAGGTACTGTGCTGTGGCCCTATGAGCAGCATCTCATTTAATCCCCCAAATTACTTTGTGAAGTAGATACTTACTTCGCAATTATATAGCACTATTCCAAGTGCTTTTCAAGTATTGAGTCATTCGGTCCCCTGTTGAAAAAGATTTCTAGACCCCAGATGGAGGTGCTCCTGCCCAAGGTGCCGTGTTAGCAAACAGAAGCTTAGCCTGGAGAACTCCCGTGTCCCTGTTAATGCCGTGCTCGGCCAGAAAGGCAGTATCCCCTAGGAGTGCTGATGCATAGGGGCGCGTGTACCCCAATGTTCATAGCATCTCTATCAACAATAGCCTAATTATGGAAAGAGGCCAAATGTCCATCGACTGATGAACGGATAAAGAAGATGTGGTTTATATACACAATGGAATACTACTTGGCAATGAGAGAGAACGAAATCGTGCCATGTGCCGCAACGTGGATGGAACTGGAGGGTATTATGCGGAGTAAAATAAGTCAGAGAAAGACAGATATCGTATGTTTTCACTCATATGTGGAGCTTGAGAAACTTAACAGAAAACCCTGGGGGAGGGGAAGGGGAAAAAATAGTTTCAAACAGAGAGGGAGGGAGGCAAACCATAAGAGAGTCTTGAATACAGAGAACAAACTGAGGGTGGTTGGGGGGCGGGGGGCAGAGGGGGAAAATGGGTGATGGGCATCGAGCAGGGCACCCGCTGGAGTGAGCACTGGGTGTTGTAGGTAAGCGATGAACCACGGGAATCTGCCTCCAAAACCAAGAACACATTCTATTCGCTGTATGTTAGCCAATAAACTATATTAAAAAAAGGAAAAAAAAGAGACGCGGTATCCTCATCCAGCCTGCCAATCCCCAAACACCAAGTCTTCTCACCCCAAGCCAGGTTGCCTATGTGGCCTCAGTCAATCGGGTATTTTCTGTGTTTCTCTTCCTCGTTCTTTATCGTTTATCCTGTGAAAGCCTCCCCCTGCCCTCCGCCGGCTGTCCGACTCATGAAGCGTTAAATAAAGGTTGTTTGTACTGCTTACGTTGGCTTCTTTTACTTAAGTAAAGGTTGTTTGTACCACTTGAATCGTCTTCTTTTACTTATTTTCTTAAATTTTTGATTTATTTAGAGTGCTCCCAGGCAGGGGAGGGGGCAGAGAGAGAGAGAAAGAGGGAGAGAGAGAATGCCAAGCAGGTTCCGGTGCTGTCCCCCGAGGCGGGGCTTGATCTCACAAACTGAGATCGTAACCTGGGTCGAAATCGAGAGTCAGACGCTTAATCGAGCCACCCAGGCGGCCCCTGAATCGTCTTTTTTAATCCTTTTGAAACACTTCCCAGCAGTCCAGTGAGGTAAGACTGTCGGTGCTCTGGTTACAGACGTGGTAACGGGACTGCAAACTTACCCACATCTTCAACCCAGGCAGCGAGACTGTTGGGCCTGCCCCGGCCCCGGGGGAAAACACCATTCTGTCCCCATGCGGGGGCACAGACAGCCCCAGCCAGCCAGAAGTCGTCCGCCACTGGGACCGTGGGCCCCCGCAGGAGGCACAGTGGAGACACCATTCTGTGGGCCTGGGCCAGGAATAAGTCCTGCCCGCAGAAGTGGGGCGGTGGGGGGGGGGGGGGGGGGCCGAGAAAAGGTCTGTCCCCGATGCCAGCTCTTTCCATCCACTGACACGGTAGCAAAAGCAGAGACTCTCGAAATGACAAACAAGGCCAAGCACACAGGGGATGAGGTGCACAGATGGCCGAGTCACCAGGGAGGAGCGGGGAGAGGGGGGTGCCGCTCACCGTCCTGCTCCCAGGGAGCTGCGAGAGCCGGGGCTCCTGAGACCTGCCTTCTCTTCTGCAGTGAAAGGGGTGAAGCAGGGGTGCGGGCGGGGTCCTGCCTCCGCGCTCCACTCCATCCCCCCCACGGCAGCCTGGGTCCCCTTTCCGGAACGCCAGTCTGATTATGTAACCCTCCCCTGACAACAACACTTGATGGCTCCCCCCACCTACCGGATAAACTCTGAACTAGACAAATTCCTACCCTGGTCCCCCATTCTTTTTCTTTTTTTTAAGTTTATGTGTTTATTTTGAGAGAGAGAGAGGGAGCAGGGGAGGGACAGAGAGAGAGGGACAGAGAGAGAATCCCAAGCAGGCCCCTCACTGTCAGTGCAGAGCCTGATGTGGGGCTCCAACTCACAAACCAAGAGTGGAACTTCAGTTCAAACATCGCGCAAACACATGCATGTGGCAGCCGTCAGTGCACCTGAGAGGACAGAGATTAAGCCTACAGTGCTTCGGGTTCAAGATCCGCTGCTAGGAAAAATCTCTGGGTAACCTGAGTGAGGTGACAGAAGGAGACCAGGAGGCTGTTGAGAAAGTATTCAACTGAGGGCTTGGGCAAATTCACCAAAGGCCAAGAGCCAAGGGGGTTACGCCCCCGAGTCTGCACGGAGGCTGCCCCCGCAAGGGTGCATCTGAATCCCTGCCACGCATATCCCCCACCCCCGGAAGGAGGATCCTCTCTCTCTCTGCCCCTCCTTCACAATGCTTTCTCTCTCTCTTTCTCAAAAAAAAAAAAAAAAAAAAAAAGCAAAGGAAAGAAAAGAAATGAAAACAAAGGAAAAGAAAGGAAAAGAAAACAAAAAGAAAAGAAGAGAAAAGAGAAAAGAAAAGGGGAGGGAAGGAAAGGGAAGGGAAGGGAAGGGAAGGAAAGGAAAGGAAAGGAAAGGAAAGGAAAAGGAAACAGCTCTTGGGGCACCTGGGTGGCTGAGTCCTTTAAGATCCAACTCTTGATTCCGCTCAAGTCATGATCTCACGGTTCGTGAATTCGAGCCCAGGTGGGGCTCTGTGCTGACAGCACTGAGCCTGCTTGGGATTCTCTCTCTCCCTCTCTCTCTCTCTCCCCCCCCTCCCCCCCCCCGCACATGTGCACACGCTCTCTCTGCCTCTTGAAATAAATAAATACACTTTTTAAAAAAGAAAAGAAAATCTGTATCTATTAAACAACACCCCCGCCTGCCCCGGCCCGTGCCCCCAATCCCCTTTCCCCCGGCGCCTGGAAACCACTGTTCTGCCTTCCGTCTCTACAGATTTGGCTTCTGTGGGCATCTCCAGCCCCCGCTTTCTGTTGTGTCATGGGTTCAGGGTCAGAGTCTACTACTCCGGCGTGCAGAATATTTTTATTTCAAACCATCTCAGTCCCCTCTGAGCTCCCGTCCTGCCGGGGTGGCAGGAATTCTAGCACAGTCATTACCTGCGGTCTCCCCGGCGGTCAGGCTTCCTCCATCACCAGAGCGCTGGGGAGCCCCTCCCCTCCCCAGGCAGCTTTTCCTGGTCCCCAGAGTCCTCCACCGTCCCGATCCCCACGGACCTCCGTGGCCAGTGTGTCCTCCACCTCGGGGTCTCGCTGGGGGAGTTTGGGGTGAGGCGGGGATCCCCTGTGTTGCACTGGCCTCGCTAGATCTCCTACAGCCGCACCTTTGTGATCTTTCCGTGTTTCCTGGCTTCTCTGCCCTCCTCCCTCTCTTTCATCATGCTCAAAGCTCTCTCTCGCCAGCCTTTGGCCTTTAGAGCCATCTCTGTCTCTTCCTGACGCCCTCAAAGGCCTCCTCTCTCTCTCCCCTCCCCCCCCCCCCCCGGGGACCCCAGCGTCCTTTCTTCAAAGAACCTGGGAGTTTTACAAAAGCCTTTGACTTCAAGCAGCTTCTGTTTTCTGCCCTGGAAATATCCCGAGGCAAGGACAGGCAAAGAGCCAATCTACCTGTTGACCTGAGGGAACGTAAAAATAGAGCAAAATACCAAACAATCGCTCCGAGTATCACTTGCCGTATTTCTGTATTTTCATACCTTTCTCCCTATTAGACTCAACCTGCCTTCGGAACTAAGCATCGTCTCCTCTTTGTATCCCTGCCGTCTCTATAACCAAAAGAGCCTCTCGATAAACTTGGTGAACATAGATGAACGAGTGCGTGGCTCACGCTGACTTGGGGTTTCTCGGCCCCAAACTTCTCTGCCCTTAAAATGCACCCAGGTGCCCCGAAGACCTGGTCTCGGGCTCAGATACCTGAGTGTAATCCCACCTCCTACAATATCTATTTCATCCTTGGGTTTCCCCCCCCCGACTAAAAATGGATACACCATTCAAGATTTTAAAATAGTAGAAAAATCCATCTTATTTCAAAGCCTTGGTGTGTTGGGAGAGAGGGAAGGCGGAGAAGCAATACGACGGCCTCCTTCTACGAGGCAGCCTGAGCACTCGGCTCCCGCGGGGACAGCTGTTCCCTGCCACCTGCTACTAACCCACGAAGGAAACAGAACCTCCCAGGTTCTTGTTCTGGATCCCACGCTCCGGGAAGAGAGTAACAAGAGGGAGAGGAAAGAATAAACGAACGGCCGAGGGATCTCACGCTGAAATCACACACACAGGCGCACCGGGTTACTCCCTAGCCGGCGAAGGCTTCCTGTCGGCTGTGCCCAGCTGGGAGCCCGGAAAACCACAATCTTCTGGAACCTTGGCCAGCGCTGATATGAAGAAAGCTACACGGGGCCGCCAGTCTCGTAGAAAATCTCAGCTCCAGGGGCGCCTGGGTGGCGCAGTCGGTTAAGCGTCCGACTTCAGCCAGGTCAAGATCTCGCGATCTTGCGGGATCTCGCGATCTCGCGGTCCGTGAGTTCGAGCCCCGCGTCGGGCTCTGGGCTGATGGCTCGGAGCCTGGAGCCTGTTTCCGATTCTGTGTCTCCCTCTCTCTCTGCCCCTCCCCCGTTCATGCTCTGTCTCTCTCTGTCCCAAAAATAAATAAACGTTGAAAAAAAAAATTAAAAAAAAAAAAAAAAAAAGAAAATCTCAGCTCCGACCGTGGCCTCTCTGGTCCGGCCATCTGGAATGGCCGGCTCTATTAACTGACCCCTGGTTCAGCCCATCCTATTCATTTCAAAGGATGCCCTGTGAGGGCAAGAGACAAAAGGCCGTCCAGGGGGACTTGGGGGAAGGGAGGGGATTGGCTAAATAATGAGCCCTCCGACCTTCAGAGTACTCTATGATCATTAATTAACCCACCCAACTGGGATCTGTGGGCAGATGGACGCTCCCTAACCACCCTGCCGCACCCACCACTAAATGTGGCGTGGGGGTGCCGTCGGTGCACCTGAGACGACAGAGAGTAAGCCCACCGTGCTTCGGGTTCAAGATCCGCTGCTAGGAAAAATCTCTGGGTAACCTGAGTGAGGTGACAGAAGGAGACCAGGAGGCTGTTGAGAAAGTATTCACCCGAGGGCTTGGGCAAATTCACCAAAGGCCAAGAGCCAAGGGGGTTACGCCCCCGAGTCTGCACGGAGGCTGCCCCCGCAAGGGTGCATCTGAATCCCTGCCACGCATATCCCCCCTGCCCTTGGAAGGAGACTCCTCAAAACTTGAGGACCCCTGCCAGGATCCCACCAGCAGCCGGCACCCCTTGAGCGGAACCCCCGAAGACGCCCAGGAAATATGTCCGGGACAGACACATGGGCTCAAACAGCGGAGACCTGCTCCAGCCTCCCCTCTGGATCCCACCACAGGAGAATTTAGCTGGGGCAACGTTCCTTGTTCTGTCCGCCTTCCCACCGGGTCGCCCATCTGTCCCTGGGCAGTCCTTGAGGTCTGACCAACCAAAATAAGGTCGTGGGTTGAGATTTCTTCCCCGCAGATGAGTCTTCCCAAGTAAGCTACCGAAACCCCACGACTACAGGAACTTGTTCCAGGTTCCACACGTTGTAAATGGAAGAGCCGGTTCTCCAATTCACAAAGGACTCCTATGTCCACGTCCTGACCACTCCTGTCTGTGGTCAAGACGAGCGTGAAACGCCAAGCAAAGAGATGCCCGCGTCACCTTGTGTTCGCTCCCGCTGCCATTGGTCACAGCCAATGAAGCCAGAAAAGGGGGTCAAGGCTCCCTCTGTCGCTATAGTCTTCTCTGCAGCTGGGCGTACCTGCCAGGCCATCCCCCAACAGAGCACCACCCTCTCCCGGCTCAGGTGGCGGGGGCTGGGGGCGGGGGGGGGGGTGTCCCGTCCAGGGTCCCATTTCTGTTTAGCCACTGCGGCTTGCCACCTGCTTCTGAGGAACCCTTTGCCAACCCGGCCACGTGCGGGCTTCTGTGTCTTTGCAAATCGGTGGTTTCCAAAATGATCTTTGTTAAAAATGAAGGAGATACTATGTGATTCCATCACGTAGGGGTATCTAGAACAGGCCAATTCATAGAGACGGAAAATAGAATCGTGGTCACCAGGGACTGGGGGCCGGGGTGGGGGGGAGAGGAGTTACTGTTTAACGAGCACGGAGTTTCAGTTTCGGAAAATGAAAAGGTTCTGGACGTAGACAGTGCCGGCGGGGGCACAACATTGCGAGTTAAGTGCCACTGAAACGTATGCTTAAAAAGGGTTAAAATGGTGGGGGCGCCCTGGGTGGCTCAGTCGGTTGAGCTTCCGACTCTTGGTTTCTGCTCAGGTCAGGATCTCACGGTTTGTGAGTTCGAGCCCCACATCCCGCTTGGGATTCTGTCTCTCTCAAACATGTGAACTTAAAACGATTTGTTATAAATGGTCACGATTTAAAATTTTACCTTAGGTATATTTTAGCGCGACGAAAACATCTTTTTCTTAAATGGGAAGGAGGCTGCTTTGTCCAGCACACCCCCTGAAAAGAGTCTCCCCAAAACTGACACGACCAGGAGCCCCAGTGCCCCAAATACGGGTGGCTGGTTCCCCTCCATCCTCTGGGAGGAGCTTCCTCCTTTCCTGGGGATGGAAAGACAGGACCAGGCAGGACCCAGAGCTGACACAAGTGGGGCTCTCCTGGGCCCCCCCAGAGCCCCCACTGTCTCTACAGGACTGGCTTGCACATCGGCCCTCTTTCTGGAGCCACAAGCCTCCGTTTCCCCAGCTCGGCCGTCTCGCCAAGGGGCCACTTCCTTGGCAGCTGTGAGGGCACTGCTCTTGGCTACCTTGGGGTTCCAGAAAGGTCTTCCATCCTGTTTCCGTTGCCACTATCTTGCTTTCAGAAAACTCAATGTTCCCTACCCTAAATTTGCAAACAGGTGAGTCGTGACTATGCTCCTTCAGGGTTCCTTCTGGAAAAGAAAAAAAAAAAAGAGCCCCTCTTCTGCGTAAGATATAACAATACATGTTTTCAAAGACCACGCGCCATTTCTCAAGAGCAGGCACTTTTCCTCGAGGCAGATAGACTGACAGTAGCCCAGGGCCCCAGGACGGTGGTCACCATGGCCTCTTCCAGCCCAGGAGAGACAGCGGCCACCCTCACATCCCTCCCACAGCCTGTCATAGAGACCGGAGAGAACCCAACCTGCAATGTGCAGCCTCTGACCCTCCTCTGAGATGTGTGTATGTGGGGGGAGGGGGGGAGAAGTGGGGGGGAGAGTAAAGAGCGGGGGGAAGGTAGAGGGGGAAGGAGAGGGGGAGGGGGGAGGGTAAGGAATTGGGAGAAGGGAGAGGGGGAGGATGGGGGAGGGAAAGAAGTGGGGGTGGGGAAGGGAGAGGGAGTGGCATGGGGGAAGAGGAGGATAAAGAGTTGGGGGAGGGATGGGGTGAGGGGAGGGATAGGAGTGGGGTTGGGGGGAGCGTGAGGAGCGGGGGTGGGGAGAGGGGGAAGGGTTGGGGGGGATCACCGAGCTTCCCCTCCTGCAGCAGCTCTCAGAGCCTGGGGGGGCTCCCAGTGCTCCCGGCAGGTGGACAGGACTGCAGCAGGTGGCCATGTGACTTACAAGTGACACAAGGGACTTTAAGTCCCTTGCAAAGGGCCCACTCGCAAAGTTAAGAACTCGTGCCAGGCACGCTGGAGACGTCCACACGCTGGCAGGAAGGATTGCTTGACCTCAGAAGCTTGCCGGGGACAGCGCGTTCAAACCCCCCCCCCCCGCCATAATCACCGCCTGCCACAGACCTGCTTGTGGCCAGTGGCGGCTGGTGGGGGCCCCTCCGTCTCAGGTCTCCCGCCGCCCGCCGTCCAGAGCTTCAGAGAGTGCTGGCTTTATGACTGGAGCTGTCGGCCGGAGAGATACATTTTAAAATTCATGACCTTTCCCATCAGGGTCCAGAAACGGATCAGACTCCGAGATGAAGGCTTAGTTTATTCTTTCACGGGTCCTGCCGGCCCCCTCCCACCTGCTGCCCCCAGCCCCTTTCCTCTGTTTCCTCCCCATCTCGCCCTCCCCGTTGTCCGCCTAGATCTTTTGCATGTGTCCCAGTTTTACAACCCCCCCCCCAAACCAAAGCAAAATGAAAATTCTCCTGTTTCCAAACGGAGCGTTGGTTGGGGCTTGCAATGCACGTCTGGCCATCAAGGGTCTCTCCCTGTGTCAGGGTGAGGTCGGTGGGGGGGGGGGGAGGCACGGCTGGCCGGTGGAGACAGAGCAGAGGCTTGAACGCAGAGGGGGTCGGGCGGCGGAGGGCTGTGGCGGCCTCATGTTTCCAGGAAAGGCATTTGCTGGGGGGCCCGTCCACCTGAGGCTGGGGGAAGTGGGGGTGCAGCGCGGCCAGGCAGACAGGATGGCAGCCGCGAGGCGCCTCAGACCCTGCCAAGGAAAATTAAAGAGCATTATGTTTGCTTCCTGCCACCGGTATAAACAACAACAAAGATTCTCCGGGTGGCTTCCTTGCCCTGCCATTTCAGCCGTCCTCAGCCGCCCTTCCCTGCGGTATTTCCCCTCCTGGGCCTCTACCGAGGCCGTCCACGGGAGGCAGCGCCCAGGATCCTAATTTATCCTGGGAAACAGGATACATAAATCTCCTCCCAGACGCGGGGGGCCGCACAGGAGGCACCCGGACTTTACCGCAGCCGCAAGAAGCAGGTGGGACAGAACTCAAACCTGCCGGCTGCCAGAGAGCCGGTCCGCGGACAGAAATGACCCGTCCGAGCCAAAGCCAGAGACGGCACGTCCAGTTCCGGGGAAGAACAACGGGTAACATGTAGCCAGAACTTACGTGTGCCCAAGCTCTTTTTCTACATCAGCTCACGGATGCCCCCCTTCAATCTTAGGAGATAGATCTTATTAGCCCCACGTGATGGCTAATGCCGTATGTCAACTCAGCGAGGTCACAGTACCCAGATATTTGGTCAAACACCAGTCTAGATATCACTAGGAAGGTACTTTTTAGGTGAGATTAGCATTTAAATCACCAGACATTGAGTAAAGCAGATTACCCTTTATAATGTGGGTGGGCCTCACCCAATCAGTTGAAGGTCTTAAGAAAAAAAAAAAAAAAAAAAAAGACTGAGGTTTCCCCCAAGGAAAAGGAATCTCTGCCTCCAGACTGCCTTCAAACTCCAGCTGCAACATTAGCTTCTCCCTGGGTCTTCTCCCAGCCTGTTGGCCTGCCTGCAGATTCCAAAGTGGTCAAGCCTCCGTCATCACTCGAACCGATTCCTTAAAATACATCGATTTCTATACATAGAAATAGGATTGTGTGTGTGTGCGTGTTTACACGCGCACACACACATCCTATCTGTTCTGTTTCTCTGAACAGCCCTGCCTAACTTGTCCCTCTTTACAGATGAGGAAACCGAGGCACGGAGAATTTAGTTCCCTGGCCCAAGGTCGCGAGGCCAGTAAGTGGTGCAGGCAGGACGGGCAAGCGGACAGCCTGAATTCAGAATCGGCTGACTTACCCAGACACTCACACACAGCCCATCACCAGCGAGCTGAAGTCAGGGAGAGAAGTGTAGGGGAAAATGTAGTCCCGTAAAGTTTAGCTGGGTCAGTGACATGGACAGGACAGACTTTGAAATCGATGAGGTTCGTTTTCAATCTGGGCTTCGAGCTGATGCCTGTGACCTGGAGTGAGTGATTCACATCTCTCTGGGCCTCCACTCTCCTGATCTGCAAAGCACCATAAAAACGTCACAAGGTTATTGCGGGATTCAATGGGATCATTTTGCGTGCAAATAGTTATTTCCCAGTCTGCGAGTGAAACCCTGCTCTAAGCCCTCACCAGCTTGACTTACCGGAGGCTTCCATAATTCCCTCCCAACGTTCTTCGGTTCCTCAAACGCCATTTGAGCTGCGTGCATCTCGGGGGCAGGGTCCCTGCTGGCGGAGATCACTCCCACCCTGGGTCACCCCTGCTGTTCCTCCCGCGGGCACAGGCTGGGTTCCAGAGTGGGGGTCCACTGTCCCACACAGTTGGTCCTGCCGGGCCAGCTGGACCTGTCAGACCCCTCTTGCTCCTGGGGACTGCTCATCCGGGGCCCTCCCTCACCGTCCCCATCTCTAGCCACCAGCCTACCACATCTGTCTCTCTGCCCAAAGCCCGATGGGGAGTGAACAGGGCTCCTGTGTTTCTCTCTCAGAGGAAATAAGCATGTGCGTTCTCCCCCAGGAAAATAAGGGCACACGACAGGCTGTGCAGGAGGAAGATATTTCACCAGTAACAACTCTGGTCCCACTGGCCCAAAGAACCAGGAACCCAGTTTAGGGGAGTTAGTTCGCTTCTTGGTTTTGTTTTCATTGTTACTTCCGACAGATGTTGGAGAACGTTTCGTGTGCCAGGGACCACAGCAAAGTATTCGACCCGCATCATCCAATTTAATTCTCCCGACCCCTCTCTTGTGGTATCATTACTGTTTTTACAGCATGAAGGAGAAACTTAGGGCTCAACACGCCCCTGCCTCACACACTGACAGAGCCAAGATTCACACCTAGGGCCGCCTCACTCTAGAATCCTCACCCTTCCGCACCTTTATAATGGGCGTGTCTCTCCATCTCCGAAAAACATGAGTTCTCGTTTCTGGAAGGCAAGAGACACTCTATCCCAGCTCCGTCTCTTAGAAAAGCAAATGGCTTCCAACCGGTCACTTGGTCAAAGGAGGGGAACAGAATGGAAGGAGCTAATGACGTCCTGAAGCTCCAAACACTTCGAGTTCCAAGAATGCGTAGCCAAAGAGCCTGAACTAAGGC
Source organism: Lynx rufus (assembly GCF_022079265.1). Lineage (NCBI taxonomy): Eukaryota > Metazoa > Chordata > Mammalia > Carnivora > Felidae > Lynx > Lynx rufus. The sequence continues at coordinate 132,204,644 of NW_025814878.1, forward strand.
ACGTATACCACATCCTTCTCAGCTAGTACTCGGCATCGGGGAGATTTCTTAGAAACAGAAACAAAAACAAAAATATTAGGTATAAGCTATCTGCCAGATTTACAAATTATATTGCAAAATTTATTGTGTTCCTCTTTCTTCCCCGAATGGGAACATCTAGGTCCAGGATATATGGTCATAATATCGCTGGGATGGGAGTTAATACAGACTGGCCAAACACATTTCCAGTTCCAAGAATCTTCTCTGAAATCACTGACTTGATGATGCTAATATTAAAATCCCCCCCCCACCTTCACCCAGTAAGCAATGGGGAAAAACATTTGTCTTTCGTATTCCAAAATAAGTACTGAGAATCTCTCTCTTTTTAAATGCTGAAAATAATCACGGAGATAAGTACAACCAAAAACAATCTTAGAGAAGAAAAGAAAAGAGAGAGGAGGGAGAAGTTGGATGTAACATCTTTCTCTTTGTAATGGTCCCCTTTCTTTGGCTTACGGCCACGTCTTTCACGACTTGGAACCCATGGCAGATGACGTCTTACCCCGTGTATGGTAAAGGTACTTCCCAAAATAGACAGGCAGGGAATTCGGGAGATGCTGTTGAGGTCACTGAAATCAGTTCACCGCCACATGCATATTGTACCATTTTATTCCCTCCACCTTGGCCTTGGACACCCTTATAACTCAGTAAGGACTTTATCATTTTGATCAGGCCTGCGAGGGCATCAGTCAGAAGAGGCCCCTTGTCCCACGCTGGTGCACACACCCCAGAAATCTCGTCTCTCTAATGTTTCATTTTTAACTGTTGTAATTCATCTGTGTATTTATTGACACATCGCAAGTGCACAACGGCAGGGTTCTCGAGGCAATCAACTTACAAAAAGAGAGTAAACCTTCGTTTGTTCTCTCTGCGAATATTTACCACGTGCCTTCCGCGTCACAGGTGTCTATGCAGATACAAAAAGACACAGTCGCTGCCCTAAGGAACCACCTGCAGGACTCAACCCCGGGGGCCCTCTCCTCCGGGATGCCCTCCCTAGCACCCAGGTCAGGATGAGAAGCACCCCCTCGGAGTCCCTTGACCTTAGCTCCTCTGCGTCCATGACCTGCGTCTTCTGAGTGTTAGTCGGCAGCTTACTTGGGCAGGCTGTCCTTGCTACGGCTCGAGGGGGACGGGTTCCAATAGGATGCATCTCACGGCGCTCTTGGACAAAAATTGCAATAATGATGATGACGACAATGAAGAGGTTGCTGATGATACAGCAAAAAAAAAAAAAAAAAAAAAGTAATCCCTTTTCCAAGAAGGATTGCTTGCCTGTGTCCTTCTGCCCCAAACCTCCAGCTGTGACTACTTCCGCTTACAGGGGCTCAGCGCGTGTCTCAAGGATGCTAAAATGACATCATGAAGTCAATTTCTTGCGAGGTTCTTCTCTCCCTGATTTGTACCGTCCTACCTAATAGACTTCAGCTGTACTGAAATGAAAAATGAATAGGAAGTAGATCTTGCTGCTAAAACATATGTGTCAGAAAATCATTAGAAGTATTAAATTACGGCAATAAAATGAACCAGAACTAATTTTGCAAATTAAGATCCAATAAATTTTTTCATAGCCACACCTTTTCTTTAAAAAAAAAAACAAAACCGTGGGGCGCCTGGGTGGCGCAGTCGGTTAAGCGTCCGACTTCAGCTCAGGTCACGATCTCGCGGTCCGTGAGTTCAAGCCCCGCGTCAGGCTCTGGGCTGATGGCTCCGAGCCTGGAGCCTGTTTCCGATTCTGTGATTCTGTGTCTCCCTCTCTCTCTGCCCCTCCCCCGTTCATGCTCTGTCTCTCTCTGTCCCAAAAATAAATAAACGTTGAAAAAAAAAATTAAAAAAAAAAAACAAAACCGTAAGAGACTCTTAAAAACTGAGAATACACTGAGGGTTGATGGGGGGCGGGGGAGGGGCGCGGAGGAGGGCACCTGTTGGGATGAGCCCTGGGTGTTATATGGAAACCAGTGGGACAATAAATTTCATATTTAACAAATAATAATAATAGAAAGAAAAAAGAGACAGAAAAATAATTTTTTAAAAAGGGGCAAAATAACATTTAGCCTAACGGTATTAAAATTGAGTGTAGGGCTTTTGGGGGTGGGGTGGGGTGGGGTGGGGATGTGTATAGAACCAGAAATTTGCATACGACAAGCACATGAACATCTGAAGGGTGCCCCTCCCCGTTGTAAGAACACTGCCCCTGTGCCAAACAGCATAATGATCAGTTTTTAAGCTGACATACCTATGTATTTTACATGTAAAATTTATGTATACATATTCCCCTTCCTCTCTTCTCCTCTCCGCCCCACCTCCCTACTCCCTAGACAAGGTTCTGCTGACACAAGAAGCGAGTAAATTTCTAAATTTCTGACAACCGCTTATTTTTAGAAGAGACTATTGCTGTCGGTCAAATTAACGCTGAAGCTATAAACAAACCTTTAGAGCTTTGCCTGTTCTGGAAAATAACAGGATGTCTCCCTCCACCCTCCAGCATGAGAAGGAGCCCGTAATTAGCTCACTGTCCATGAATAGGCACAAAGCAGGCCGTACAGGAATGCCCACTCCCTTTCAACCTTTCCACGGGAGATCTCGGGGCGGATGTGAATTAATTGAGTAACTTCCACCTTCTCCTGGGAACACCGTTGTGCACAACTTCTCCTTCCACAAGGGACAGCGAGGAAGAGGATCAAATACCTTCCCGGCCGAGGACTCACAGAGAGGGTCCGCCGAGAAGAGGAAGGCGCAGGAGGATGCACTTCCCTCCCCCTGCGGCTTTCCTCCTGGCTCTGGCAGCCCTGAGCCGAGCCACTCTGCTACACCCAGCACACCAAACTATTTATAGCCGCACAATCATTATAAATAAGGCTGTTTATAACACCCAACCCCGGCCCTGCATTTACTTAAAACTGGAGACTGGCGGCTATAAATAACTCTGTTACACGTTCAAGTGTGACTACTGACTGAGACTTCCTCAAATTGTGACAAATGATGACAAGTTTGTTTGACAAACATCCTACTGACATTCATCTGATTTTGAATTAAGTGGTGCTGCTTTTTTAATTTGGTCCCTGAGGCCCAGGATCTCGAGAACTTTCTTTACTCTTTCCCTCTCTCGCCTCCTGCCCCCGAAATCTCTGTCCTGTGTATAGCTGTTTCTCTGTCCACCGCCCCACCCCACCCCCCCCCCGCCCCAATCACTGGGAAGGATTTGGGGCCATTTAAGGGGAAGTTTATTAAATCCACCGTTTCTCTCATGGGGCAGTTCTGCTGTGGGGGCTTTGCGAAGGTCCGGGGAGTTTTGTTAATGACACAACAGCAATGGAGAGAGGGAGGGAAATGTGGGCCAGCCCCCGGTGCTGGGTAAAGTTGGAAAGAGGATCACAAGGGAAAGGCAGAACTGGACAGAGGGATTTACCTCCCAAGGCACCTGTTCTGAGAGATCTTGACTGATCCTTCTTTGGGTCCCCCTGCTGGGGTTCTCGCTTTAGGTAAGCTGATATTAACAAATGTCGGGAGTTACATGGGACCTCGGAACTCTAGTGGACGTTTGGGATGTACCTCACCCTTGTACAGGTAGAAGAGTTGAGCCAGAGCCCCCCACAACTCCCCACGACTCCTTAAAGCACAGCTAGACTAGAACTCGGCAATCTGGGCTCCAGGCACAGGGGGACGGGGGCGGGCTTCTCTGGCCATCTTGAAATGGATTAATGCGTGTAAAGTGTGTGGAACTATTCCGGGCGCCTGGCACGCTCCCTGAGTGCTAGCTATTTATTACGGGAGCGGTGATTATCATCCATTGCTCGTCTGTCTGAATTCCCTCTTTTGAAAGGCACTCTTATACCGCTCCCCACCTCCCATGGGCTGTGTCTTCTCCGTCTGATTTAACTCTTAATTATAACATTCACACCATCTCCCCTCCCACCCCCACTTTTTCCCATCTATCTTAAACAGAGCTTGTAGAGCAATGCCTCTTGCCTCTTTCCAGAACACACACCCTCAGATAGTTTCTCATCCGCTTTGGCGAGGATGCCCTCCTTTTGCACTACAAAACCCTCATCACCCTCATCTTTTAAGACTCCTCCTTGCAAATGCCCGAGGAAGCCTGGGCTGACGGTCGTGCAGCCGTGACCCTCTTTCCTTGGAGTCCCTGTTACCTTGCCGTGTGCGTCTCCTTCAGCACTGACCTGTCGTAATCCTGCCTTAAGGTTACCGTGAACGTGCTTATGTTTAATCTTCTCTAGTGGTAAGGTGAACCATTTAAAGAGTCTGCTTACTAAAAGCGCAAGCAAAAACAGAAACAAAAAGGCTTTGCGAGTGATACGTGGCAGTATTAACCAGTGAATAGTTGCTAAGATGTATAAATAAGTAGCCAACCGGGAGCAGCTGGGTGGCTCAGTCAGTTGAGGATCAGAGCTCCGGGTTCGTGAGTTCAAGCCCCACATCGGGCTCCCTGCTGTCGGCACCCAGCCCGCTTCAGATCCTCTGTCCCCCTCTCTCTCTCTGCCCCTCCCCTGGTTGTGCTCTCACAAAAATAAATACAAAACACTAGGAAAACAAATAACAAACCTACAACGGAGCCACGTGGCTTGTGGGAACCCAGCTTTCTGTAGTTCCAGGAAGACTGCCTGAGGAATGTCCACCCGGCAAATGCGTGCATCCTTGGTGCCGACAGTGGAGGCAGATGCTAGAAAGATCTAGAGACGAAAGAGGTTGGATAACTGACCAACCCAGGCAGTTAAACAGGCTGGGGGACAACGGGGCAATATTTCATCAACCCATCAGTCAGCAGGCCGCTCAAACATTTATTTAGAGCCCGTGAGTTTCAGGACACAGAACTACCCTTAAAGAATAGAGGTTTTCCCTGCCTCTGGGAATGAACAATCAGCTCCACTCTCCATGTTTATTTCCCGTACCTTTCAGCTTTCATAACCCCGAGACCCTTGCAGCTCCAGGTCTCCCGTTGACCCCCCCCATTCTTATGTTTATGACGAGAGAACTGGCCAAGCTTTGTCCAGCCTCCCAGTGAGATCCCCATCCACGTGTGCTCCAGGGCCGACACATCAGGCTGCCGGGACCCGAAGCCATTTGAGACCAGCCCCCCTCTCCTTGACACTCCATGGTCTCACGGCAGAACTCACGCATCAGAACCAACCCGCCCCCGGAGGAGAAGCAGATGAGAAAACTTCAGCTGACCAGCTGACCGCTAAAGAGGAAACGCACAAATCGAACATTCCTGCCAGAGCCCTTTCTTCCTCAAAAGCAACACAAACAGGAGAGGGGCTTCGGGTCCCTTTGTGCTACTCCGTATTAACACAGTCACACTTTGCTCTGCAGATGTCACTTTCAATAAACACCAGGGCTGTCCCGGGCCTGGACTCTAATTGAAGGGATTGTTCCTGTTGGTGAATGGCTGGGGAATTAATGAATGCAAAGCCAACCACTTCATAAATGCCTGCTTTGTGAGCGGTCTCAGAGTCCTGGGGACCTCGGTTCCTGTGGTCAGCGCAGCCCCAGGACTCCGTGTCAGCAAACGATATTTATTATCGCCGTCAGCCCTTTTCTAAAACCAGAGGAACGAGGCCTCACCTGGAGCCTGGTGGACACAGCCAGCCAGCCTCCAATTTCTCTGCAGCTGAGCACGAAGCATGGAACCCCACCACTCCCCACCCCCCGCAAATGTTCTAGACTTTTCGCACGCCACCTTACTTTTTGAAGAAAGGCTTCGCTTGCAAATTAAAGACAGGAATAGGAGTGCAAACAGATAAAAGGTCTTATCTCTCCAGCCACCTCATTCGTGATCTGGTGACTTGAGCCCTACGGAGGCACGAGAACATACGTATGCACACTCACGCACTCACACTTAAGAACACCGCACACACAGGCAGGGTGTTTCTGCTCAGAATTACTCAGTCGTCACCTAATTTAAAAGTCGGTTCCGGTTTGAATGAACTCTTTGGGTAAGCTGCTTCCCAGGAATACCGTGTGAAAAAGGAAAGGAGGTTGTGCATGAACACGCCAAGCCCTCAGCCTCACACACACGTACCTCACTGAATACACACAGGTGGGTGCTTTTTTTCTTCTCCCAGGTTCTGTCCCCACGTTCAGACCCCACTTGTTTTTGCTGTGTTGGCTTAGCAGTCTCCTCAGGCCAAATTGCCACAGTCTTGAAATCTCCCTTTAAGTTTAAAAAAAAAAAAAAAAAAGCACCATGATGATAACAGTGGTGGGATTGAGGACACGTTTGCTTTTTTTTGTCTTTATACTTCGTCGCAGTATCTGAATAGTCTACACTGAGGGTATATGTTTTGTATTGGAGAAGAAAAAAAAAAGCATGGTGTAAAAAAAAAAAAGAAAGAAAAGAAACTTATTTTTGTTTTATAACATCCTTCAAGATCCCGAGGTTTGCCCTGGCAGCTTTATCTGATTTCTGCGGAAGGGACTTTCTGGTCTTGAAAATTAGCCTGGGTCATAAAACAAGGAGACTATGACATTCCCTGAAATTGGATCTGAAACCACTGATTTCTGTCTAAACGTAGTGAAAAAGCTCTACGTAAAGGAAAATTTATCTTTGGAAACTCCATCCTTCCCTTTCCAAGCTCTTGTCCCGTGCCCCCACCCCCACCCTTTTGTAGTTCCCATCACTTTCCCTCATTTGCTTTGTTTTTTTCCCTTTTCCAAGTCTTAAAACACACTTCAAGGATAGGGCCTCGTGTCAGTCATTTACACCTTAGTATGAATTAGAATAGTCAGGATTTATTTAGCTACATTATAAGTGTATATGTGCATTTTAATTCTAACTCCAACTGTATAATGACAGGTGTGGGCTAATGAATGAAAGAGGTCATTATCTCTCTGCATTTCTGAAATTAGACACCTAGGTTTTCAGCTCCTCTGTTTGCAGGAAAGGCAGGCCCCGGGACCAGTCACATAGCTGACTGCAGTAAATGTTTCTACTTTACCTATAGAATCCCACGTTTAATGTCTCTGTCCCTTTAGAAACAGCATACACCCCAACGAGCTTGCTAAATGTAGGAATGGTTGAAACAAGGTGCAGCCCGCAAAAATCCTCAGAGGCCCAGGGATTTTCAAAAACTTTATTCTATATTATCACTTGGAAATTTTTATTTGCTACCCATGTATATTGAGTATACATATTGAATATCAGATAAATAAACATGAGTGATGATTTTGAGTGCTGGATTTTGGAAGCAGACGAGGAAACTGTATCCCTGAGAATTTAAATAACTGCCAAAGGTCATCCACTGGTCAAGGTTGGGCTTGGCCGAGAGAAAGGGGTTTCTGGTTCCTAGCCTGGGCTCGTGTTTCAACACATCATCTCCCAAACCACCTAATTCAAGTCCCAGACAAATCCGACTGCTTCGTGCCGACGGGAAGCTTCAGACTGACCCTCCTAATTCTCTCTCCCTTTTTGGAGTAGAATTCTTGGCAAGTTGGCTAAGAAATGAGGTTTGAGTGAGCAAACACCATGTTTCTGACCCTCCTCTTTAGACTGTGCTCTGCAGATAAAAAGGGCAATGCGGAAGGAAGAAATACTTCGAAAGAAATAACCGCTGGTCTTTCCTCCTATTTCCATCATTCTGGTCCATATCACGGTACGGTTGATCCCTGGTTCTCCACACACTGCCTGCAACCTAGAGAGAACGGCAGGGCCACTGAGAAGCTTCCCCAGGGTCTACCCCTTAGGCAGAATTTCTCAGCGGAAACCCACTTCCCAGCTAAAGGGTGAATTCGTGACGGCCTCGTATTACTCACAGGTGGATAATCCACAGTTGACTCTGGACTCATGGTTACATCTGGGGTCACCTTCCACCAGGCCCCACGGGGGTAGCATCTACACCCCCCGGTCATCGTGTACCCTGTATATTTGCCACATGACCCTGTCTGCTGTCACCTAAAACCAAAATAAGGCCTTGACCTTGACTCGCCAAGGTGCTGCCTCATGAAGTTCAGCACCTGGCCTTTATAGATTTGTTCATTTATCCAGCTAAAATATGGTTAGTGGTTACCGTATCCCAGGCACTGGGCCAGGCCCTTGCTGTATAAAGGAACCAGACACACACCTCTTGCTGTTGACAAGCTGATGTGAGAATCAGAAAGAAAGGGACAAATGACAGAGAGCCAAGTTCACTTATACCCAAATCGACAAACGCCTCTTTACTCTTCCGGACTCGGATCAGACATCGCCCTCTTCAAAAGGCTTCCTGTTCATCTGCAGACAGTGCCTTGCTTCCTCTCCTGTGCCCTGATAATAGGTGGATTGTTCCTCGACTACAAAATTTTTCATACGGCGAAAGTTATTTCTATGTGCGTCTGCTTGATTTTTTTTAGACTCTGTGTGAAAAGGCGGGAGGACGGGGAGAGGAAAGGCAGACGTTGTTATTTCACACCTCCAAACACCCACAGTACCTGGGGCTTTCCAGATGGATGGTTGGATGGATGGATGGATGGATGCATGAATGAATGAATGAATGAATTTTCAAGCTCTCTTGTCCTCTGCGTAGATTTCCTTGACCCAAATGTGCGCCCACCAGTCCAAACAAGAAATCAGTTTCCGCGTGGCCCCTTTAATATGTAGAGCGCAGTTATTTTCAGTTCATGGCTCAAACTTACAGGATTTGGAGAAGTGAGAACCTCATCTCGCTCAGCCAAGAGCTCTATTTTGTTGCCTTTGTTTATGTTTCTCCAGGAGCATCATTAGAGGATGTGCGAGCATGTGTGAGTGTGGGTCTGCACGTGATTGGGTGGCGTCCTCCATAACAGGTGTCCCTCCAGTAGGTCTCAGTGGTGATGGAGGGCATGGAGGGGTGTGCCAGGAAGATGGGGCGACTCAGCCTGCCAAAACCAATCACGTTAAATCTTAGCGCTCATTCAGGGCCTGTCACAGGAGGAGAAATGTGATGAACACCCGAATGTCAGGGTGGTTATAGCGTCTGTTAAATGGCTTGTTAATGTGATTGTTGAGAATTTTACACAGAAATGACACCGGTTCCAATCAAAGCAAGGCGGGCCTGGCTCCCAGCCAGCCTCTACCAAGCCCTGCTCCTGCTTCAGGCCAGGTGGATGGGGGTTCTGCTGCTACCTGGCCTGGCCTCCCGCCACCATTTGGGCTTTCTCTCTGTCTTGTGATCTGTTTCTTGTAAGAGGACGCTGGCAATCCGCCCCCGACCCCCCCCCCGACCTCCCACCAAAAAAGGATGCCCTACTGTCATGAATTTTACCTGTTCTTACAACTGGAACAAAGATCTCTTACACCACACAGCAGGAGAGCTTGGGGACCTATCGGGACCTATCGGACCACATTTCGCGTTGATTTGGGTGCTTCACTAAGAAAACCCTTCCACAGGCTGAATCTGTTTCCTTCAGTATCCAGGCAGAGATCATAGAATCTCAGGGGTCATAGGCCCTGAAGGTGGCCCAGCCAACTTTAGGTTTCTCCTGCAGAGTGAGTGAGCTCAGCGTGGCGGGCAGGAGCGATCGCCCGGATACCCTGGTGGTCAGCCCAGCTTCCCCCCTCCACACACCCCCCCCCCCCAGTTCCCACACTACCCACAATTCAGATGCCTTCACAGCTGCCTTCAGTAGCAGGAAACACAGGCTGCTCTCTTGGACCCGGCCCTGGTCCCGAGGACATCTCTGACCTTTCCCTGCCATGTGCCACAGGGAAAGACGCTTGGTTCTCCAAAGTGCCACGCGGGCCCCCCCCCCCGCCCCCCGCCTGTAAGGATCGAGTCCCCGCGAGGCAGGGTGACCCCCGGCTGGGCAGCCCACGACACTCCTGGGAACAGATGAGCCCAAGCGGCTTGCTACCATTACTTACTTGGGAGGACCAAACCTTCCCACCCGGGGTCCCCTTCCTTCAACCCTGGCTAGTGGCCAAAGATGGTTTCTCGAAGGCCTGGCTTAGCCCGTACCGCGTTCTGTTTTGCACTGAGGCACTCCTGTCCCCCCCCGTGTGTAAAGGCTTGAAGTGTTTTTCTGGTCAATTTAAGCGCATACCGGAGGGCACGCTCGGGGTCTCAATTATGCGATTGTCGTAAAAGACAAGCCCCAGCTATTCCACTCCTTTAGCCTAGGTTGAAACTCCCTTCAGTTCCTCAAGACCCGTGGAAATGAAGAGCTGCCCTCCCGGTGTCTCTTGACAATTCAGTTCCTGGTCCCCGGGCTCCACCAACAGGAATCCTTCCACCATCCTCCCCTGTGTCTCTTCTTTGCAGTGCTCTGAACGGAGCTCGGTGCATGGGATTTAATGGCTTTTCTTGAAGGCAGGTTACCCTCTGTATTAATTTCCTGGAGCTGCCGTGACAAATTACCATCAACTCGGGCACTTAAAACAACAGGAATGTTCTCTCTCAGGCTTCCAGAAGCCAGAAATACAAAATCACGTTATTGGCGGGGCCATGCTCCCTCTAAAGACTTTCGGGGAGAATGCTTTCTTGTCTCTTCCGGTTTCTGGTGGTTCCAGGCATTCCGTGGCTCGTGGATGAATGGTCCCAATCTCTCCCTCTCTCTTCACACGGCCACCTCCTCTTGTGTCTTTAAGGACCCTTGTCACGGGGTTTAGGGCCCCCCCCTAAACCGGGGATAATCCAGGGTGATCTTATCTTGAAGTCTTTAACTTAATCACATCTGAAAAGATTTTTTTTTTTTTCTTCCCAGAACATTCACAGGTTCTCTGGGTTAGGATGTGGATATCACTCTTTAGAGAACACCATTCAACCCACGACACCCTCTTGTAGCAACGGGAGGCTCAAATGCCACTCCCCTACACCAGAGTTGAAACGCCGTACTTTGGAGTTACTAACGATTCGCCCATTACTGGAGGCTGGATATTAGTCTGGCCTCAGACATACAAGATAAATAAGGCATGCTTCCTGCCCTCGAGGAGTTCTTAATCTGATACATCAGACAGAAAGCAAATAGGTCATTACAGCACAACTTGAACAACGATAACAACAACAACAACAACAACAACAACGTTGGAAAATGCCATCACTCGAGAATTCCACGGCCCATTTCCCTAATAATTCCATATTCCAAGCAGTGCTGCTGGTTTCTTGTGCATGTGCCGCTGAAATCCGCTTACCCTTAAAAATGAGAACTGAAGGAAAAAGGGAGGTGTCACGGGGGACAAGGGAGATTTCTTCCCTGAGGAGCTTCCTTTAGGCCGCGGATATGTCTGTCTAGATATTAAAAGGAAGGGCAGACAGTTGGCAAAAACAGTGCACTAGGGGCATGATGCTTCTGATGTCTGAGCAGAGAGCATCTCAGAGTCAGAAATGGCTCACACACGGACAGGAGTGATGGCTCCCTGAAAAGCCTTCTGCATATTTGTGCACAAATCGACAGCTTGGATAGACGCCAAGGAGCGAGCTTGTTCTTTCCCTGTTGAATTGTTTAAGCATTTCAATACTTGAGTTATGAGAGGCCATATCTGAGCTCCCATGTGAAACCCCGTCCGTTCAGCACCCCCGTCAGGAGATGGCCTGGCCCATAGGCAGAGAAATAAGGAAGCAAAGAATCTGAAAACCCCCTCCTAAATTCCTAAGGGGCAGGGGAGGAGGGTGTATTCAAGACGATAAGGACACCAGGTGGAGAGAAATCAAACGCATACCTTGTCAACTGGTTCTAGAAGGTTCCTTTCTCCCAACAGAGATGTCTTTCTCTACCAAAGCCTTCCACAATTTAGGAGGCAAACCCCGGAGAATACTTATCCTTGAAAGCTGATACATACAGACATAAAAAAAAAAGACAGGCAGATAGTCAAAGTACAAATTGGCTAGAATATCGTGATTCAGAAATAATCTCTCGCTAGAGTGATTCCTTTGCTCTGTACTTTTTAACGTGTACATGAGGAGCATCTTATAGTAAAATGACTTTTCTGATTTTTTCATAGTTGAGACTCAATGAGTAAGACATAGATAATCATCCTAAACCAACCCTTATCTTCGGGGCTCTGCCGTTATCTTTGAAAACTAAATTATGTCCTGGAACATTTCTAAGAAAATTGGCAGAGATCCACCAGCTGTCCAAAGAAAGTTGGAAGTAAAACTGCAAAATGTTCTCAGAAGCCATGCTTTGGTGACTCTGCCCAGTAAAGAACTTTTCTGCCCCCAGATAAGTGGCCACTTAGATAACACCGTGTTGCGATTCCAACCTTTGCTCCTAAAAAATGACACATGTTAAGTCCCGAGTGTAATATTTTGACCAATAAAAACAATACTATGCATAATTGTAATTATGTCCTCAGAACTACAAAGAATACCTCCATACACCTGTTCACATGGCTGAGAAATATCATGAAGTTGGGGTCGGCCTGACTAACGCCCAGATTCTCCCAGGGTACACTGTAACCACAAGAGGACAATTTAAGCTGACTTTATCTAGTTCTTAAAGATCAGGGTGACCCCAGATGGACGCTGAGTTCCATTATGCCAGGGGGTTCACCACAAAGATCAGTTCCAACCCATTTCTCGTTCCTAGTTCAGTCTACCAGAAAAAGCAAGAAACGCCATCCTTCAAAGAACAGAGAGAAATGCAGGTGCTGAATTTTGTCTACAGACCTCATTTAAGAAAGTGCCAACGCACCATTCATCAGCCCAGCATGGCCATCCTACGGGCGCCTGCCGCCCCAGACTGTGTCCGTTGTGTCCCCCCACCTCCCGCTTCTGCCCCAGCTTCGCCAACGCGTCTGCTGCCTCTTGGACTGCCCTGGGCAAAATGTAGGCACAGTAAGACCAAAATGCAAGACGGCCTAGGGGGTCCATCCAATTTCAGGTTATGTAGCAGGTTAAAGGGAGCCTTCCTTAAAGCTATGTCCATGCCCTGGACGCCGTGAATGTGATCTTATTTGGAGAAAGGGTCTTTGCAGACATGACTAAGCTAAGAACCCGGAGACGAGACCATGCTGGATTATCCAAGTGAGCCCTAAAACCAACGGCAAGGGTCCTTACAAGAGACACAAAGAGGAGACACCCATGAAGAAGAGCCACGGGAGTAGATGGGAGTAGAATGAGAATGACACAGCCTGAAGAATGCCTGGAGGCACAGAGGCCGCAAGGTTCAAGGAAGGATTTTCCCTAGAACCTTCCAAAGGAGCACCAGGCCCTACCGACAACTTGATCTTGGACTTTGACCTCCAGAGAGGATCCATTTCACCCAAGTGGGTGGTAGTTTGTTGCAGAAGCTCTAGGAAACTCATACCCCTTGCTTCATGTTCAAGGACAAACTACATTCTCATCTTCCAGAAGGCCACATCAAGCTATTACGAAGCTCATAGGTTTGATTTGAAACCTCGCTTTCTCACCATGTAATTGGTCATATCCCTCAAACTAATCAGTCAGTAAATACACTCAACATCTACTAATTTGAAAGCAAGAACAAGACGAGCTAGAAAATAATGCTGGACACATGCTTAAGGTTTTCACTACAATTCAGGATAAACGCGCATGTGCTCAATGCAACTGAGGTGGTCTGTCCTCAACAATCGAGCCCCTTTTTCTGAAATTCACGCCCCACACTCTCAGAGTTGTGGCCAAGACCTGTTGGAATCGCATGACTCCTCCGCACCTCCTGTTAGACCAGTTGTAATTGATCGGAGCAGGGCCAGACCTTGACCCAAGCTGGACCAATCCCGCTGTCTCTCCGGGAGATTTTAAGTTGCAGTGAAGGTAGCTGGGCAAACCGAGCTGGCTGGGCACAGAGGAGAAGGACACTCAGCAGTCATCAGGAGGCCATCTCCCTGCATTTTTACAACCACAGGTCAATCTTGGCCGGAGAAGAAGGTGACAAGTGCCAAAGAAAAACGGAGATCAGAGACACAGAGAGGGTCCTCTCTGGGTTCCCCCCGGCTCCTCAAGCCCTCACTGTAGTCTCTCAAGGGGCCCTGCAGCCCTTGGATTCTGCACAACATTCCAATATCATCCTCACACCTTCTTTTTAGCTGATTTCTGTTGTGAACAACCAGGAGAAACTTGCTTCACACCCTAATGAGCTCCAACAAAGAAAATGAGCGGGTCAAGATTTACATTTCACAACAGACACACATAGAGGTAGACTGATCTATCTGTCCGTCTACCGACAGATATCTGCCTTGCTTTATCAACATACAACACATGCGACATTCCTCGGCCAAACACAAAGTACTTCCGGATGTAAAAATGGAAGGAATCCTCAAGCTTAGCGTCCTCACTTTAAAGCAACTGTTCATTTTATTCCACCCCTTCCTTCTTGAATTGGAATTCCCCTTGGAGTCCTTATGACCCAATTAAGAAGATAAAATACACACTGTGACCCGGTGCTAGGATGTCACCTCGTCACAATTCCTGGTAGTTTGCGACTTCCACTAATCGAAAACTTCCCTGCGCCCCAACCCCTCACCCATTTTTACAGTGACACCTCTCAGCCAGCTTTTGCAGGCCCACTCGAGATCTTCATCAATCAGCTGAGAAATGAGCATTTTGAGCTCTTGCATGGTGACACCGTCAGCCAAGAGCTGTGTTCTGGCACCATCGCCGTTTTTATCTGCACAGCAATGCTTCCGCAATTATTTGAAAGTCTTTATTACATTTTGCCCCTACGGCTTTATAAAAATAAGTGGGGAAATGGAAAAATGAAAGCACTTCCGTGTAATTCTCACGAACTTAACGCAGTCAAGACAAAGGTGGAAAGAGGGCAGCCCGATGTGGGTAAATACCCACCCGATTGAAACTGGTGCAGGAAAACAGCGAAACGAAGGAACCGTTAGGAGCCCCTGCAAATGTACCTTCAAAGAGTGGACCCGAAAGCAGAGGTACGACTAGAGATTTGATCATGCTTGCAGCCTTTGGGGACAGGGATGCCCTCCTCTTCTGTCGTTCTGTTCTCACACGTCGCTGTGAGTCGGGAGTTGTGGGGAAGGCATTGCCCACGGGAGTGGTAAACCTTCTGTAGACCGGCGATGGGGATCAGAGGGGCTCACATCTGACTTCCCCTCCTACCTCTTTCCTCTGCTCCGTGGTGAGGTAAGGAACACACCAACAGACTAACTGGTTCTGCCCCCTTTTTAGTTCATTTATTATGCCCAGCGTAATGCCTGTGCGATAGCTCACAACTGGAATCTCGGACCAGCCCAGTGGTTCCCAACCAGGGACATTTTTGCCCTCCAGAAGACATCCAGCCACATGCGAAGATACTTTGATGGTCGCGACTAGGACCAGGGAGGGGTGCCACCCACTACGACCTGGTGGGTAGATCTCAGGGATACTGCTAAGCATCCTACACGGGACGGCCCCCTGCCACAAATTTTCAAATAGCGCTCCCAAGTTGGGACAACCACTAGCCCCTAAACTCTGACCTTAATTTAAGGAATTCTCCTTCCATTTTAAAATTCTCTGAATCCAGTTAACTAATCTCTCTCTGGACAATGAATTGTCCTCTCTAATTTCCACGGGATAAGACGGAGGTGGGGTCGAGAAGGAATTAAAGAGCTGTCCTTTACGGCGCACTCACTCCGAGCTGGCCAAACACTGTTCTAGGAGCTTTGCACACATGACCACATTTAACAGCCCTGTATGGTAGGTCCATTATGATCCTCTCAGACGACAGATTCGGGGCTAAGAAAGTTGAGTGAGGTGTTCAAAGTGACAGAGGTCTTGGGACGCCTGGGTGGCTCAGCAGGTTAAGCGTCTGGCTCTTGATTTTGGCTCAGGTCACGATCTCACGGTTCGTGGGTTCGAGCCCCACGCCGGGCTCTGTGCTGACAGCTCAGAGCCTGGAGCCCGCTGCGGATTCTGTGTCTCCCTCTCTCTCTGCCCCTCCCCTGCTTGCGCTCTGTGTCTGTCACTCTCTCAAAAATAAATAAACATTTTTAAAAAATAAAACACACACACACACACACACAAAGTGACAGAGGTCTTTTCTCCCCCCCCCCCCAAATTGACAGAGGTCTTAAGTCCCAAGCCAGGGCTGGAAGGAGGGAGTCTGACTCAAAAGACAAGGGAACAGACTCGGAGAATGCTCTAGAAGCCAGAAACACAGATAAATATCCAGCCTAGCACGTAAGGGAAGACTGAGGAGGGGAGCCAGGTAGGGATACACTCGGGGAGACCCCGTGGGTCTAGAATAAGTCCACACGTGCCCTCACACGGTGGCTGTCTCAGGGCTTCTGCAAAAGAGGCGTCTCTCCCCTGTTCAGGCTCATCACGTCCTGTTAACCCAGAACTTGTTTTGCGCGAAAGCTGCAGAACTGTGAAAAGGAGCGGAAAGCACGGACATGTTTAAATACGCCAGAGCAATCTGCTGACCGGCGAGGTTCATTTCTGAAAATCCTCGTGTGGGGTGAAGCCCACGTGAGCTTATGTCAGCTGGTTTCCGGAGAGGCCCTGTTTTCAAGATGGGGCTGCTGTCTTCTTTACGGAGCTGACAGAGGACATTCCGGAGAATCCATTATGCCCCAAACGTCTGTATTATAGAAAATCAACAATAAAGAGCAACAGCTCCAAATGCAGTTAGTACTCTGAAAGGCTTTTATCTGTCAATAGATTAAACCGTTATTTTTATCTAAGGAGGAGATTGGAGGAAGAGTAAACGCTTTAAGGACGGCAGAAACTGACCTGCTCTTTTCTGCTGAGTGATTTTTGCACAGCGGGGAGGGAAAAAGGTGGATGTCTGTTTTGTTTTAATCGATGTTTTGAAAGAAAAAAAAAAATCCTAAAGGAACTACCCTATCCCAAATCAGAGTACTTGGGCCGATTTTTTCCCCCTCTATTATTTCCCCCACTGGCAAGCAGGCTCTTGAATGAAACACGATGCTATGGGGTTTGCCTCTAATGGAGAACAGGGCTCCCTCTACGCCTTCCTATTTAAAAGCCCCAGAGTGTTGGGGCGCCTGGGTGGCGCAGTCGGTTAAGCGTCCGACTTCAGCCAGGTCACGATCTCGCGGTCCGTGAGTTCGAGCCCCGCGTCGGGCTCTGGGCTGACGGCTCGGAGCCTGGAGCCTGTTTCCGATTCTGTGTCTCCCTCTCTCTCTGCCCCTCCCCCGTTCATGCTCTGTCTCTCTCTGTCCCAAAAATAAATAAAAAACGTTGAAAAAAAAATTAAAAAAAATAAATAAATAAATAAATAAAAGCCCCAGAGTGTCACAGGCGTACCCAGAAGTGACCAGAGCTAAATCTGTCACCGACACCATCATGAGGATAGTAATGACAACAATAATAAATTGCTAACATATATCAAGCAATAACGGCTAGGTATTTTCCGTTCGTTATTTTAGTTCTCGTATCTCTACGAGCTTGGTATTGTCATGATCTGGCTTTCTTTAATCAACGTTTTATGACAGCGTAACGTGTATACCGGCAAATGGCACAAATTCTAAGCATGGAACTCAGCGCATTCCGCAAACTGAACGCACCGCCATGCCGCACGAGAGCACATCTCCGGCTCTCTCCTGTCTCCTAGTCATACCCCCTTGAAGGTAACCGATGTCCCAACATCCCAGAACATGGAGCGGGTTCATCGAGCTTGGAACCTCGCGTAAGTGGCGGAAAGTGGCATTACACAATAGGTAACTTTGTGCATCTGGCTTCGCCAACGTTACGTTGTGGCCTCGACATTACGTTGTGAGACTCATCTATATCCTTATGTGCAGTTTTAGTATGTAACTGCACCGTGCATTGTGTGGGGTTATAGTGTGTAAGTGTATTGTGTTTTGTGCAGAGCTGTGTATTGTGCATAGCGCGGCTCATCCTCCCAGCTGCAAAATATTCCCTTGTGTGACTACGCCACAAGTAATGTTTCCATTTTCCGGTTGATGGGTTTCATACACGTTTTAACTTTGAGGTTAAAGTTCTCGGCGACGGTTGAAGGTTAAGAACACCGAGACTCAAGGGGCGCCTGGGTGGCTCAGTCGGTTAAGCGTCTGACTTCAGCTCAGGTCACGATCTCGAAGTCCGTGGGTTGGAGCCCCGCGTCGGGCTCTGGGCTGACGGCTCAGAGCCTGGAGCCTGTTTCCGATTCTGTGTCTCCCTCTCTCTCTGCCCCTCCCCCGTTCATGCTCTGTCTCTCTCTGTCTCAAAAATAAATAAACGTTAAAAAAAATTAAAAAAAAAAAAAAAAAGAACACCGAGACTCAAAAGGTTAAAAAAAAAAAATGCACCCAGGTTCACGAAGCTGGGAAACGGTGGGTCCGGGATTACAACTGAAGTCGGCCTAACTCCAAAGCCCATGCTGTTCAGCACCATGCTGTATTGCCTTTCAGAAAAGCCACATTTGCAGGAACCCCTCCCTGATAGGCAGCAAGGTCTTTTGTTTTTTTTTTAATTTTTTTTAACGTTTATTTTTCAGACAGAGAGAGACACAGCATGAACGGGGGAGGGGCAGAGAGAGAGGGAGACACAGAATCGGAAGCAGGCTCCAGGCTCTGAGCCATCAGCCCAGAGCCCGTCGCGGGGCTCGAACTCACGGACCGCGAGATCGTGACCTGAGCTGAAGTCGGACGCTTAACCGACTGAGCCACCCAGGCGCCCCATGGTCTTTCGTATAAATAATTTGGGAGGCCCAGGGGAAGAGGCCGTTTGCGTACCATGACATAAACCCAGATCTGCCCACCTCTGCAGAGCTCACTGCCTTTAGATGTGTCCCCGTGGCTTTGGGTCTGGTCTCCACTTCCATTACTTTGACTGACTATTCAATAGCGCCCCCGCCCCGCCCCAGAACCTCACGCACTGCGGGACTTGACTGAGTAGCAGAGACTGGAAACACATCATTGCACCTGAGACCAAGAGACGATGTGGAGCGTGTGACGCGCGCTTAGAGAAGCAGCCACAGAAAAGGCGGAGGCTTCAACAGCTATGTAAGCAGAAGCGGGTTTGGGCACGTCAGATTTGGTGTGTGCGCACAGTTTGTACGTGCGTCTCTAACTCACCCGTTGGCTCTCTCTCCTCCCTCTCTGCTATTCTCCTGCAGACAATTGATTGTGCTGTTTTCCAGAACGCTTGCTCGCGTCTTAATTGCTTGCCCTCTTCAAATGAAGAGAAATCCAATAAAGAGGTTTTATTTAGCCCCGTAAAGAGGGAGCATCGATGTTAGGCAACCTTTTGGGGCCCACGCTTTGGATCCTTCTCAGCCCTCATCTTCCTAAGTGACTATGGCTAAAGACACACGGAGACTAGCCACCAAAGAACTTACAAGAACCTGGAGGAAGACCTTCGCTTCAGCGCAGCTCTCTTCCACCGCCTCTCAGCCCAGCTCCCTTGTGATTTTCTGCAGACGGGCACAGATTCGGTCACGCCGCGTATCTACTAGGTTATGTGGCCAGTTCGCAACCAATCGTGCAGCAAATGCACAATTATTATGGGCCAATGAGCACTGCGTGTTAAGATGATAGAAACCCTGGATCAGCTGAGCTAAGGCCAGTTGTTCTATGTATGGAAACACCACTGGACTTTCCAAGTGTTCTGCCAGGAGAAATCCAACTTGCTTTGCAGGGCCTCGAGAATCCTTCTCTTCTCTCCACTCCCCTGGAGGAAAGAAGAGGCTGCTAGTATTGGCCAACTCTACTCATTCACTACGGCTGCCGCCACAAAACACTACAGACTGGGTGGCTTGGCCAACAGAAATTATTGTCTCACGGTTATGAAGACTGAGAAATCTGAAACCCAGCTGTTGGCAGGTTTGATTCCTTCTGAGGGCTGTGAGGGAAGGATCTGTTCTATGCCCTCTCAATGGCTTGCCAATGGCCATCTTCAATGGCTGTGTGCTTCTCCCTGGGTGCATGTCTCTGGGCCACATTGCCCCTTCTTACATGGACACAGTCGTGTTGGATTAGGGACCACCCTATGGGCCTCACTTGATTACCTCACTTCATTACCTCTGTGAAGACCCTATCTCCAAAAAAAAAAAAAGGCCACATTGTGAGGTACTGGGGGATTAAGACCTCAAACCAGGAATAGCGGGGGGACACAACTCAACCCATAACACTGACGCCCACGAAAATTCCCTTCGTCTCTTCCCAGTGCCTAATCAATTCCGCTGTCTCCAAAATCTAAGGTCTGCATTCTGTAGGCTCTGACCTCAACCCAAAAAACTTATGGAGGAGGTGAGAGTGAGCTTGACATGGCCCCGGCTCCAATTTCCTTGTGGTCTTCTGGAGTCTTATCACCACGAGGAATGACGTTTCAGTTGTCAGGGTCTCCTGAGGTTAAAGGAGTCAGAGGCACCCAGGTAACCTCTGGTTCAGTCTTCCCTTATCCCCTTCCACACGCCTGATGGTGTCACCACTGGACCTCCCTCTTCGGGTCACACAGGCTCACCTTTCCCTCCCTTAACCGATGCTACTCCCGCTCTTTTCTCCTCTTTCTTTGCCCCTTGAGCAATCTTCGAAGATCTCACTCCCTCCCTGTCTGAACAGACAGCATCTTGTGCCAGTTTGTTTCACGTGATTTGATGAAGGAAAATGGTGGGGCATTTTCTCTTTCCATCTGCAATTTCTCAACCGCTTGCTGTGGCTGTCACTGACATTCCAACCCCGTGCCTCAGTTTTCTGGGGCCACGGATTTCTCTTCCAGGCATCCTGCCTTTGAAGCTGCTGCTGGGCAAGCGGAGACTGAACGGCTTGATCGCGTGGATGTTTGACTGCCCCTCGTTTCTGATGGGCTACAAGAACCCAGGAGATTTCACCCTTGGTTAAATGAGAGGAGAGTCAGTACTTGATTTTTACTTTCCTGCATGAAAATAGGATTTTTTTTTTAATTTTACTTTGACTCCAGCCCTAGTTTTCACGAGGTCTTTTCCTTCAAATTGACTGTTAATTTCAAGAAGCTGCTTCATGAGAAACTCCCCCTGTTCCAGGTACAAGCGGAATCAAATCCTGGAAGGTCGCTCACATGGAGAGAAATGAGGAAGTATGTGGATGGGGATGACTTGGAAGGTGTCTAAAAATATAACAGTTGACCTCATTTCTTTAAAAAAGATGTAATGCTTGGAGATCTCTTCTGTGAGACATGAAGTTGCAAATGCATGGGTAGATAGATGTGTGTCCATTAGAGGACTTCAAAACCATTGGCGACACCTGGTTAGTCTTCCCAAGGAATGAGTGCCTGTCAAGGAGAAACTCAGGCATAGAGAGAGAGGGGAAGCCGCTCTTTCAAGATGGGAATCCACTCTTCACAGCACTATTTGCTAATCGATCTGATTACCGATCCCCAATTAACCGATGAAAAACGGTCAGAAAGAGACAGTACGTGCAAGTGTCGAGCCCCAGACCAAAGAGATAACCCATCCCTTGTTACATGAGGCAAATCTTAATCTGAATGGAAAAGTATAAGGGCAAAGATAGAAATAAAAGATGTGTTTCTGGGGTGCCTGGCTGACTCAGTCAGTTCAGCGTCTGACTCTTGATTTCAGCCCAGGTCATGATCTCACAGTTTGTGAGATTAAGCTCTCAGTCGGGCTCTGAGCCGACAGCGCAGGGCCTGCTTGGGATTCTCTCTCTCCCACTCTCTCTGCCCCTCCCCTGCTCACTGGCACTCACACACCCATGCAAACTCTCCCTCTCAAAATAAATAAATAAACTTAAAAAAACAAAAAGATGTATTTCCTAACCCAATTCAACTCAATTCACTAAATAGCCTGATCTTTCATACAAAAATATAAACGTGTCCTGCTGCATTTAGTAGCTATGATGCAAACAAGCTACGTGTTCCAAGTATTTTGATGCATACCTTTTCCTTCCTTTGTGCAATGAAAATGTATTGAGTACTTATTATGTGCAGGCAATGGAAGTGACTTGCAGTCCGATGGGGACACAGAAAAGGTAAAGCAGTCGCAGTATACTGTGTAGGACCCTGTAGGCAGATTGGCTGATCCAGTCCTGAGGGGTAGAAAATTAAAAAAAAAAAAAAAAAAGTGCCATCCAAGCTGACTACTATCTAAGATGAGGCCTGATGTTAGCCAGAGGGATTGCAATAACCTGGAAGTGAGACAAAAGTGGTCTGAGCAGAGCACTGACGGGGAAGATGGGAGAAAGTAGTCAAACTGGAAGAATTTCAGGCGGAAGGGTCTACAGGACTCGGTGACGGCTAGTTCCTGTGTCTTACAGGTCCCGGTACCGAACAGGGAAGAGGAATACTCACAAAGGTGATTTATTTTGCAAAGTGAATTGCCATATACTAATACACCGGCTTTATAAATCTTTATTTTTACACATAGCAGCCTTGTTTACAACCGTGCTCTCTGGCACATCAGCTTTGATTTAACGGAACCTTTTCATACCAATAAATTTCTTCCACGGTCTCCCACGGATAGCCTCGCTGCCGAGACGGATACCTGAATTTGGAGTGAGATGCTTCCACTTTGGGTCCGTGTGAGCAGGAATCAGAGGCTCTTTTAGGCTTTGCACACTATGCTGAAGGGGCACACGGAAGGTGAGCGAACACTAATTCGTTTTGCGTGGATAAGGTATCACCGGTGTAGCCAGTATCTAAATATTGGAGGTTTTCCAAATGAATAACGCCCCTGCTCTGGAGCGTACCGTGTAGTGAAGACAAACCGAGTAAGTGATATAGTAGAGGCATGGACAGACACCTGTGCTCACAGAGTGGCGAGCCTGTGCTTTGAACCTGTGGTTGGGAGTAGCAAGGAGGGAGGTCTCATGGAGGAGGGGGCAGGAAGGCTGGATAGAGGAATTGGCTGGAGGCTAGAGGTGTTCAGCTAGAGGGGAGCTTACGTGACTTCCAGGGAATAAAAACGCTGTGAACAAAAAATCAAAGCATGAAAGTAAAGGGAAGATTGAAGGACGGTGAACAGACCACATGGCACAGCCAGAGGGTGTGGGGTCATTGAGGAGAGTGATGAGAAAAACCCTGAAGGCAGGACAGTATGAAGGGCTGTAAGTGCCCTGAACCACATGCATGCAATCCCGAGATTCAACATCCCTCCCCCCCCCCCCACTCCCCCGGCAGACTGGACCACATGAGTCTTTCTGTCTTCTCTGGGTTACGCCGCGGGTCAGAGTTGCTTTTAGAATGAGCAGCAGATGCATTTTCCAGCTGTTGGAAGGGCGTGACGTGCCTGGCAGTCATCTGCACACCGGAGACAAAGGGACGTTTTTGGAGGCAGAAGGTGAAGAGTAGAAGGGCGACAGGATGAACGTTGGTTGCACCAGTGTAATGGGACACGGGGCAAGAGAAGCAAACAAAGGACACGCCAAGAGAGAAGTCACTGAGTGCGGGGACAATGGAGTGAGCGCAGGGCCAATACAGAGGTCAATACGGAAGGCACTTTGGGAAACACAAGAACATCACTACGGAGATCTCTGGAGTTTGCACCTCGGAGGTCGATGCCAGGCTCTTCTTAACAATTACCGCAGAGCCCTGGGGACCAACGTCGGCACACCGAGGAGATAATGAAAAGCATAAGTAGAGGACAACAGAAAACAGCAAAGATAAACACTTTTCATTTATTTTTTGAAGATTATTTATATATTTTAGAGACAGTGCTAGCATGAGCTGCGGAGGGGCAGAGAGAGAGGGAGACACAGAATCCGAAGCGGGCTCCGGGCTCCGAGCTGTCGGCACAGAGCCCGACGCGGGGCTCGAACTCACAGACCGCGAGATCGTGGCCTGAGCCGAAGTCGGACACTCAACCGACGGAGCCACCCAGCATGCAGTGGTGCTATATTTGTTGGATAACCTGAAAAGTGAATTTTATTTTCTTCTTCCTGTTATCGGGTATTTTCAAATTTTTCTGAGTTCCTTTGGAGGCTAGAGGATGTATCGCCTTTTCACTTAGGGAAGAAACCCGTCAAGCTCTATCATCATTGTTGTAGCGATAGTGTTTGGGGGGGTGTAAAGAGAGGGCCAATGAAGAGCAGGTGGTAATACAAGTAAGGTGGGAGCCATGGTTGGGAAAGGCAGACAGTTGGTGTCCATTTTTATCATGAAGCGAGAAGAGCAATCACCCCCGGGAACCGGGGGCAGCATTAGGGTCTAGAGGAGGATGGCAAAGATGTGAAACAAACGCTTGAGAAATCGGAAAGAGATTGTGATGAGTAGCTGAGGTTGGGGACCCCCGAACCCCCCGGATTATCATCTTCTATGGAGCCCATTAAAATGTGGGGTGGATGCCTAGAATTTGTTTGCCTGTCCACCAGGCACCTCCCGGCCCATGGTTCTCCTTACTACTCCGTCCGTAGAGGAGCATGGAGCAGGGAACGGCTTGTGTCACACAGGCCTGCGGAGTGTGAAGTTGGAGGCACAGCACCTCTCTCCAGATGATCACCACTTACCCGCTGCCTTTAGTCCTTACTTAAGCCCAGGGAAAACCGTAGCCAGATTTGGGGGTAGTGATGTCAGCTCCTGACATTTCTAAGGGCGCAGTCCTCTGAAACAGTGTAAGACAGCGAAAAGTGCCCAAGGCATTTGCTCTCCCTCTGACCACATCCTTCCCCTGAGGCAATGAGGATGGGAGGGAGGGGCTGGAGGAGGGAGGCGGGAGGACGCAGGTTCACTTTTCAAGACCCTTAAACTGACAGCCGACTGCAGCACCCACCCCCCGGCCGCTGGAAGTGCGTGTGCATTAGTGATTCACCGGGACGTCTTTGTTCCTTCCAGCCTGTGTCCCCGGCTCTCCCCATCTCTCTGCCTTCTGGACACACGGGACACGCCAGTCTCCTCCAGGCCCAGATTTGAGCAGCTGTCATTCCCCGCCCCCCCCCCCCCCCCCCCCCCCCGTGTAGCCGCGCTCAGCAGGTTGCTGATAAAGGACCTGCCGGTCCTGCAAAGAAGTGATATATACCAAAAGGGACTGCATTCGGCTCTTCATTAACTGGAGGGCCAATAAGTTTATGAAACTCATGAATCAGTTAATCCATTACTTAGAACGATTAATGGCTAATTAACACGAGGACGAGGGCTGACCCATCTATTTATCTCCACTCACTCCTGAACACCCACTTGCAGACTCCAGGGCAGAAGACGGGTCTCAGTTCGGCTCTCAATTCAGATCCCGAGGGGCAGAGCGAATGGGATGGGCCAGGGACTAAATGCAACTTTCTCTTCACGTTGGGGCTTCCTCTGAGGGCCTAGGCACTTGTTAAATTTTCTACTATTGAAACAGTCAAACACGAAGACTAGGTAAAGCACAATGAAGGCAAGGTACCCATCACCCGCCTTCAACAACTGTCAATACATGACCACTCTTATGTCATCTTTGTGCCCCGTTTCTGGGTTATTTTAAAGCAAATCCCAGACCTCATGTTATTTCATCTATGCATATTCAGTACATATCTCTAAAAGAGAAGGACTTTTATTTTTTTTTTAAATTTTTTTTTTTAACGTTTTATTTATTGTTGAGACAGAGAGAGACAGAGCATGAACGGGGGAGGGGCAGAGAGAGAGGGAGACACAGAATCGGAAACAGGCTCCAGGCTCTGAGCCATCAGCCCAGAGCCCGACGCGGGGCTCGAACTCACGGACCGTGAGATCGTGACCTGAGCTGAAGTCGGACGCTTAACCGACTGCGCCACCCAGGCACCCCGAGAAGGACTTTTAAAAACTCGTATCCACAATGCCATTATCACCCCTAAAAATGTCTAATAGTTTCTTTTCCCAAAGGATACGAAAATGCACCCCCTGATTCCAAGGGGCACACGCACCCCACTGTTTATAGCAGCACTATCAGCAATAGCCAAAGGATGGAAAGAACCCAAGTGTCTATCAACGGATGAATGGATAAAGAAGATGTGATGCACACACACACGCGCGCGTGCACATGCACCCACACCCACAATGGAATACTACTCGGCTATCGAAAAGAATGAAATCTTGCCATTTGCAACAACGTGGATGGAACTAGAGGGTATTATGCTAAGCGAAATAAGTCAGTCAGAGAAGGACAAATATCACATGATTTCACTCATATGTGGAATTTAAGAAACACAACAGATGAACACGGGGGAAGGGAAGAAAAATATGATACAAACAGAGAGGGAGGCAAACCATAAGAGACTCTTAAATACAGAGACAAACTGGGGCGCCTGGGTGGCTCAGTCGGTTAAGCGTCTGACTTCAGCTCAGGTCACGATCTCGCGGTCCGTGAGTTCGAGCCCCGCGTCGGGCTCTGGGCTGATGGCTCAGAGCCTGGAGCCTGCTTCCGATTCTGTGTCTCCCTCTCTCTCTGCCCCTCCCCCATTCATGCTCTGTCTCTCTCTGTCTCAAAAGTAAATAAACGTAAAAAAAAAAAATTAAAAAAAAAAATACAGAGGCAAACTGAGGGTTGCCGGAAGGATACTGGGTGGGGAGATGGGCTAAATGGGTGATGGGCATTGGAGAGGACACTTGAGATGAGTCTTGGGTGTTACACGTAAGGGACGAATCACCAAATCCTACCCCTGAAATCACTACTACACTATATATTAACTAACTTGGATTTATTTTTTTAAAAAAATCTAATTCCTTAATAATATTGAATTTCCTTATGAATCGTACATATTTTTAACAGTTTGTTTAAACGGGGATCCAGACAAGGTCCAGACAGGGCAACTGGCTGTTATAGCCTCTGAACCTATACATTCACCCTCTATTGACCCTTATTTCTTGCAATTTTTTGCTCGACCAACCATGCCGTTTGCCCGTAACGGTTTGCCAGCCTGGATGTCGCCCTAATTCCGTCATTCATTTTTTTACGGAGTAGCCTGACCGCCTGTACCAAGGAAAGCTTCCTGATCAACGTTTTGGCTTCCCCGAGGGAGAATTTGTATGGCGGTTGCTCCTTTCACTTACCAGTTTCCAAAATGAGGAAGCAGTTGCTGGGAGTCTCCAAAGGTGACCAATAGGATTTCTTCTTTTAAGGATCATTTACGAACTTGAGAACGTAAAAGCTATAGGGTGTGTTCCAACAATACCATGATTTTCTTTACAGACCCCTAAATGGTCTCATCTGTAGACCACAGGGGCTTACTCTGGTTGGTTCCTGAGTTTTTTTGACACACCCTGGTAGTCTTTAAAAGTTTGCTTGTGTTTCTGGAAGACAAGACACTCCAGGGTCATCTATGTTCGTCTTCCTGGGCTGGAATCACCGTCTTCTCCAAAGTACTTTGGTTCCTTCCACTGGTATTTGGTGGCCACCGTCTGGATCCTAGGGGGACTTAGGCATTTTAAGACATAGATAGCCTTCATGATACCGTATTTCTCTCTCAGGATGGAGTTTTCTGGGCCATATTTTATACATAGAAAAACTTAGACCCAAGAGAGTGGTTGGCCCCAAACTCGAACTCAAAGCACATGGACATTTTTGAAAGCCTGAACTGTATATACCTGCCCCTGTCTCCGGATTCTCCCCTTCCATCAGAGGCCTGGCAAAGGAACAGCCCACCTCAAGAGCCCAGTAATGAGGATAAAATGAGCCTGAGTCTCAGGGACCAAGAAGGCCTGGAAACGCTGGAGTTGGTCTGGACGCTTGGGTCTCTGGTCTCTCCGAGGCTAGAACTTCCTCGGGACCCCTTCTCCTTGGCTGCAGCCCCCCTCCGAACTTAACCTTAGAGCACCAGGGTGCAGGGTCCTGGTCCTCTAGCATCAGGGAATTTGGGGGAAAAGCAGAGAATTTGGGGGAGAAGCATCGTGAGGTAATTCTGAACCCACTCTGCTCCACTAAAAGAGTCTCTTCCTTCGTCAGAAATTTAGGGAGCTTAAATTACAGTGACAAGTCAGAAGACGTGTCATTTGTTTAAAGTCAAAAGTTCTTTTACGTAGAGGATCACTACCCCCCAAATTTCTCCTTTCTGAAATCGTTTAATACTGGAGCCACCCGACTTGGGTTTAGGCTGAGGCACGTCAGACTGAGAACAGCCTTAAATCCTTTCTGAAACAAGATAGGATAGGATAGATATATATGATTGTGGAAACATATCTGCCATCTACCTAAAAAGGGGAGGCGGGGGGGGGGGGGGATACTGGATTTTTTTTTTTTTTTCTTTTTTAGCCCTGCAGCCACCTCTGAGTGAGCTCGGTAAAAAAACTCCACTGCCCAAGTGATGAAATCAGATTAGCATGTTCCAACTCTGATGTTCTGTGCTGAGGGAATTGGAGGGAACGGGCGGTGCTGGAACGGGGCTATTTTGCATTTCTCAGTGACATCCTCTAATGAGCTGACAACGCGGAACACCAGGCTGCCGTCTTGGAGAAATGAAAACAACACAGTGGTCATTTCACATCCTATCATCCCAGTGACAACCCATGAGCTGCCTTCTCCTTGCCTTTGATTAAAATACACGGGACCCGCATGAGGGACCGCAAGCAAGAGCCCCGACGGGGAAAGGGACCAGAGAGGTCCGCACAGAGGGAGAGGGAAGCCATCCTAAGGAAAAACGCGTTGAAGAAAGTCAGAGAGGTCGGGGCGCCCGGGTGGCTCAGTCGCTTAAGCGTCCGACTTCAGCTCAGGTGGCGATCTCACGGTTCATGAGTTCGAGCCCCACGTCAGGCTCTGTGCTGAGGGCTCAGAGCCTGGAGCCTGCTTCAGATTCTCGTCTCCCTCTCTCTCTCTCTCTGCCCCTCCCCTGCTCGTGCTCTCTCTCTGTCTCTCACAGATAAATAAACATTAAAAAAAAAATTTTTTTTTTTTAAAGAAAGTCAGAGAGGTCAAAGGCAACCGGCCTTGGTGTTCCTTGAAACTTGCACTCTTGGGAATTGTCAGCGACAATGCCTGATTAACTTTCTCCAGTAGAGCCCAAATGGTTCCAACCAAAGAGACCCAGTTCTATTTCATGGCTCAGTCACCACAGCGGTGCAAATTATAGGGTGAGGTTCCCCAGGCAGGAATTCAGCTGGTGTGCACCAGGATGGCTGGACCGGTGACTAAAATGTTGAAATTCTGCATACTGGTTGGCAAAAACCCACTCCCCGACTCCCTCTCCCACCCATGTCCTAAAACCCCTGGCCCACCCCCACAGCTTGGCAACTTTACTAAACTGGCAAAGCTTGGCACGGGGAAGAGCCCCCGCCTGCGCCCTGATTTGGCATGGTAGGGCGACTTCCATCCTGACTGGTCAATGTCCAGGCCAGACTCATTATTAAATAGTTTTCATATTTGATTAGACATGCCCATTAGACCGCCCAGCACTGCTGAGCCTTCTCGAAAGCTGCCAACAACCCACAGGGACAGGCCATCCGCTACAGGCCTGCTCTGCCCTCCCAGCCTGCTGGGGCCTGTTGCCCCCACAATACACCCCCACTGGTCCCGACGGAAGAACAAAGGGAGTGAAAGCCTTGCGATCATTCTGGCTCTCAGAGGATTGGACAACCTTCACATGCTTGGCAGGCTTATCATTAGGAGTTTTTCCCTGCCCTTTTCTTGTCGCCAACCCTCCTTAAGCCTCCTAAATTAATAATGATGAAGCTCTTTAAACCTTATCTTGAGTCTTTGTTTTTGATGATTTCCATTCTCTGCGGCCTTCTTCCTCTTCCCCTGTGGTAGTTTCACCAGTCTCTGCTTCATCCGTAGCCATTCTCAGATATCCACAGTGATAATCACTGATTAGGTCATTGGGGGCAAAAGAAAAAAAAAAGGGGGTCATGGCGGTGGTGAGGGCGGAAGGGAAAAAGAAAAAAAGGAAACATAGTTACGGAAAAGAAAGAAATGGCCATTTACTCATTGCTGAGTTGAGTGCTTGGGTCAGGAACAATATTTTTCCCTGTGAAAGGGCCGAGGAGGGAGAAGAGGGTGGTATATCCCTAAAGGATCGTGTATAATGTGTAGCATGTGGCAAAGGGGGAGCACCCTCTAGGACCACCCTGGGCTTGAGCTTGCCTGGTGCGAGGAGGGAAAACACATGTCCCTCTGAAGCCATTCGTTCACCCCACGTAGATAGTCCCCTTCTTTAGGATCATCATCTATCCTTTCTCCTCAATGAGAAAGCTGGAACTCTCAGGTGCAGCAGAACTGTCCCTCCTTTTCCTTCTCCGTGACAATGGCCTTGTGTTCCTGGATCACCAGACTCTTCTTACCCCACTGAAGAAACTACAGAGAGGAAGCATCCGGAAGGACCTCGGGCTGCCCACGTGGCAAGAAGCCTCACCCCTGCGACATCAGCCCTGGCTGGGGCACCCGGGGGATCCAGCTGTCAGCTTCCGGCCAGAGGCTGCCAGCTAGAGTGGAAAACCAGACCCTCTCGGAGAAGCGAGGATGTATTTAGGACTCGCTCACCACTCTGCCGTGAGCTCCAGCTTCTCCAGTTCGATCCAAACACAAGAGAGGTGTCGATTTATTTCCGTGTGTCTCGGTCTGTACCAAGTACCAGGGACTTTGGAACAGCAGAAGACCAACTTTCTCTCAGGGAAAAGCTCATCAGTTGGCTCTAAGAGGGCTAACATGAGCTGATTTATAAAATAGTGACCTAAGAACTATCTCTTGGAGACAGACACAAGGCTGTGTGTTCATCAGCTCTATTTCATTCTCCGTCTGGGCACACAGCTGAACATTGCCCAGCAGGTCTGCAGCACCCACATGAATGAGCTCTAGCCAATGGAATGTGGACAGAAGGGCTGGACCCCCCTTCCAGGTCTGGCCTCTGAAACCCTTCCCACAATCTTCCCTGCATTATCTCTTCTCCTTAGCCAGCTGGCTACAAAAATCACCACAGAGGACTCAGAGATCCTACAGGAAGTGCAGTCACTAGCTGGAAGGATTCAGGGTCCCCAAAAGACTACGGGGAACGGAGCTCCCCTCCCACAACGCACGCATTCACACATGCACCATTTCGCACCGTGATGCGGGCAAGACGATAGTCTCCCTGCATTCGCCCACTGAGATTTTAGGGTTGTTTGTCCCAGCCGTTGTTGTTTGTACCCTATTTAATATACTGATGGTTTTTGTTGACAGATGGAATGAGATAATACACTCAGGGTGCCTAATTTTATGCCCGATGTATGGCAGGTGCCTGGCACTGGGCCAGAAACATAGTAGGTGCTTAATAATTGAGGATTGTGAGACAAGAAGCTGAGACAAGATGGAATCTTCGTCACCATGAGCCATTGTAGCCAACGAGAGGGGAGGAAGCTCCCAGTATGGGAGACCAGCAAAAACACGGGGACATACCTGCAGGAAAAGCTGCTGAAGAAAAAGGTACGTGGGGAAAATTTTAAGTGACAACAGTCACCGTGTACCCTTCTATCTGACTTCTTCCTGCCTTTGCTGAACATGGACTATTCCATGTTCATGGGGAAAATTTTAAGTGACAACAGTCACCAGGTACCCTTCTATCTGACTTCTTCCTGCCTTTGCTGAACATGGACTATTCCATGTTCATGGGGAAAATTTTAAGTGACAACAGTCACCAGGTACCCTTCTATCTGACTTCTTCCTGCCTTTGCTGAACATGGACTATTCCATGTTCATGGGGAAAATTTTAAGTGACAACAGTCACCATGTACCCTTCTATCTGACTTCTTCCTGCCTTTGCTGAACATGGACTATTCCATGTTCATGGGGAAAATTTTAAGTGACAACAGTCACCATGTACCCTTCTATCTGACTTCTTCCTGCCTTTGCTGAACATGGACTATTCCATGTTCATGGGGAAAATTTTAAGTGACAACAGTCACCGTGTACCCTTCTATCTGACTTCTTCCTGCCTTTGCTGAACATGGACTATTCCATGTTCATGGGGAAAATTTTAAGTGACAACAGTCACCGTGTACCCTTCTATCTGACTTCTTCCTGCCTTTGCTGAACATGGACTATTCCATGTTCATGGGGAAAATTTTAAGTGACAACAGTCACCGTGTACCCTTCTATCTGACTTCTTCCTGCCTTTGCTGAACATGGACTATTCCATGTTCATGGGGAAAATTTTAAGTGACAACAGTCACCATGTACCCTTCTATCTGACTTCTTCCTGCCTTTGCTGAACATGGACTATTCCATGTTCATGGGGAAAATTTTAAGTGACAACAGTCACCGTGTACCCTTCTATCTGACTTCTTCCTGCCTTTGCTGAACATGGACTATTCCAGGTTCCTTGAGTCCCTCTGGGTCCTGAGCCTCCCTCGCTCTGGCACAACCTGTCGAGCGTTGCTTTGCTCTGGCTGTTTCCCAGAGCAACGCTTCCATCCCAGCCTTTGCCTGGCCTCTAGATCCAGCCACCCTGACTCATTCATAAAGTACTTCCTGTATGCAAGGCGCCGCATTAAAGACCAGCCAGGACAGGGTGGGTGCCAGCGGGTAGCCGTGGCACAAAGCCACAAGGGGAAATTGCACAGAGTGTAGAAACAATGATAAAACTCAGTGCCGGTCTGCATGTTATTATCATGGTGTCAGGGCAATCCTAAACAAGACCAGCAATTAAAATTCCTCCCTACCCATTGTGGAGAAAGAGAAACGCTATTGCACTGCTGGGGGGAAGGCAAACGGGTGCAGCCGCTCTGGAAAACAATATGGAGCCTCCTCAAAAAGTTAAAAATAGAACTACCCCATGACCCAGCCATTGCACTGCTAGGTATTTATCCAAGGGTAGAGGGATGGTGTTTCCAAGGGACACATGCACCCCCATGTTTATAGCAGCGCTATCGACAACAGCCAAAGTCTGGAAAGAGCCCAAATGTCCATCGACGGATGAATGGATAAAGAAGATGTGGCATATATATACAATGGAGTATTACTCGTCGATCAAAAAGAATGAAATCTTGCCATTTGCAACGGCGTGGGTGGAACTAGAGTGCATTGCGCTAAGTGAAATAAATCAGTCAGGGAAAGACAAATATCATATGATTTCACTCATATGTGGAATTTAAGAAACAAAACAGATGAACACAGAGGAAGGGAAGCAAAAATAAGATAAAAACAGAGAGGGAGGGAAACCATAAGAGACTCGTAAATACAGAGGACAAACTGAGGGTTGCTGGAGGGGAGGTGTGGGGGGGGTGAGCTAAATGGATGATGGGCCTTAAGGAGGACACTTGTCAGGATGAGCAGTGGGTGTTATATGTGGGGGATGAATCACTGAAATCATTATTGAAATCATTATTGCACTATATGCTAACTAACTTGGATGTAAATTTTTAAAAATAAATAATGAAGAAAAAGAATACTTTTGGTACTACCAAAATAGAGAAAGCTTATTGAAGAATTTTAAAAAATGGCCAACTAATCTTTGACAAAGCAGGAAAGAGCTTCCAATGGAAAAAAGACCGACTCTTTAGCAAATGGTGCTGGGAGAACTGGACAGCAACATGCAGAAGAATGAAACTAGACCACCTTCTTACACCATACACAAAAATAAACTCAAAATGGATGAAAGACTTAAATGTGAGACAGGAAACCATCAAAACCCTAGAGGAGAAAGCAAGCAACCACCTCTTTGACCTCAGCCGCAGCAATTTCTTACTCCACACATCTCCAAAGGCAAAGGAATTAAAAGCAAAATGAACTATTGGGACCTCATCAAGATAAAAAGCTTCTGCACCACAAAGGAAACAATCAGCAAAACTAAAAGGCAACCGACGGAATGGGAGAAGATATTTGTAAATGACATATCGGATAAAGGGCTAGTATCCAAAATCTATAAAGAACTTACCCAACTCCACACCTGAAAAAAAATAATCCCGTGAAGAAATGGGCAGAAGACATGAATAGACACTTCTCTAAAGAAGACATCCAGATGGCCAGCAGACACATGAAACGATGCTCAACATCAGTCCTCATCAGGGAAATACAGATCAAAACCACACTGAGATATCACCTCATGCCAGTCAGAGTGGCCAAAGTGAACAAATCAGGAGGCTATAGGTGCTGGCGAGGATGCGGAGAAACGGGAACCCTCTTGCGCTGTTGGTGGGAATGCAAACTGGTGCAGCCGCTCTGGAAAACAGTGTGGAGGTTCCTCAAAAAATTACAAATAGATCTACCCTATGACCCAGCAATAGCACTGCTAGGAATTTACCCAAGGGATACAGGAGTGCTGATGCATAGGGGCACTTGTACCCCAATGTTTATAGCAGTGCTTTCAACAATAGCTAAAGAGCCTAAATGCCCATCAACTGATGAATGGATAAAGAAGATGTGGTTTATAGACACAATGGAATACCACTTGGCAACGAGAAAGAATGAAATCCTGCCATTTGCAGCAACGTGGATGGAACTGGAAGGTATTATGCTGAGTGAAATAAGTCGATCAGAGGACAGACATCCTGTGTTCACTCATATGTGGACCTTAAGAAACTGAACAGAAGACCATGGGGGAAGGGAAGGGGAAACAAAATAGTCACAAACAGAGAGGGAGGGAGGCAAACCACAAGAGACTTAATGCAGAGAACAAACTAAGGGTGGGTGAGGGGGTGGGAGAGAAGGAAAACGGGTGATGGGCATAGAGGAGGGCACTTGTTGGGATGAGCACTGGGTGTTGTATGTAAGCCACTTTGACCGTAAATTATATTCATAAAAAAATAAAATAAAATAAAAAAATTCCTACCCAGATAGTACCCGCCTACTCCCCACATCCCCTGGAATCCCATTGGCTGGAGACACAATGTCAAACACAACATGGTCCTTGCCTTTGAGGTGCCTGTGGTCTAGCAGGGGATGCTTATAGCTAAAGGAACAAATAGCGTGGGGAATGATCAAGATCCCCAGGGAAGGCTCTCCCAAAGCAATGTTGCTGGAGCTTAACTTTGCATGGCCAGAGCCAGGATTCCATAAGGAAGAAGAAACAGGCATCATGACTCAGAGGCGTGAAAGCAGGTGACACAGCTGGGATCCAACTAGTTCCCTGTGACTGGTGGTAAAGATACATCTGGGCAAACAGATCCTGGTCAGTCAGACTAGAGCGGCCAGCAGGAGTCAATTCCAGAAGAGTCCTTATTATGTTGGCAATAAGAAACCAACAAGGCATTGTTTTCTCCTTTATGTAACTGGACTGGGATATAATTCAACTACCGTACAATTCACTCCGGTAAAGCATATAACTCAATGGTTTGCTGTATACTCACGGATTTCTGCACTCATCACCACCATCAACTTTGGAACTTTTCCCCTACAAGGAAACCCTGCGCCCCTTAGCTGTCACTCCCCCGGTGCTCTTGGGTATATGCCTAGGAGCAGCAAAGGATTTCTAAAACAGTCAAGTGAAAAATTAGATTTCCAATTTTTTTTAAGTTTATTTATTTTGAGAGAGAGAGGAAGAGAGAGAGAGAGAGAGAGAGAGAGAGAGAGCAGGGGGAGGGACAGAGAGGGAGGGAGAACCCCAGGCACTGACAGTGCGGAGCCGGATGCAGGGCTCGAGCTCACCAACCGCAAGATCATGACCTGAGCGGAAATCAAGACTTGGGTGCTTAAGCGACTGAGCCACCCAGGCGCCCCTCCTTTTTTTAAAGATCTCTTGCTGACCTTCCACTGCCCAAGGCCCAACATGGCACACACTGGCGCTCTCTCTCTCTCTCTCTCACACACACACACACACACCATGTTTCATTCATCATCCTCATGATGTAAACGTGAGGACCTACCTGCAGCCACAGGTCCCTGTCCCTCACCAGCTGGGACCACTCAGATGCTTGCACCCGCACACCTGGCCCATCCACCCACAGGCCCTGGTTTCCCGCCTCCGCAAGAAATGCCCGAGGGAACTCAGCCGAGCCAGCGCCGGCCTCAGACAAGTTCACCCTCCGGTTCCGCTTCCTGGTGCCCGGACTTGGCGAATCCATCCTCCAAGATCTTCCAGCTCTTGGCCTGTTCTCTGAGAGCTTACCCCCACCCTCCTCCCTCCCATACCCACCCCCTCGGACCACACCTCTCCCAAGACGGGCGGAGCCCCCGTGGCTTTCAATAACAGCAGAGGCCCAGACTGTTCAGCACTCACACGGATGCCCTTGGAACTCGTCGCTCAAGACCTACCTGCGGGGAAGATACTGTTGTCCTCATTTCGGAAATGGGGGAGCTGAGGCTTACAGAGTTTAAGTGCTGTCCTAGGGCTCCTGGCAGGTTGAGTGGCAAAGCCAAGCCTCCACCTGAAGGAAGGGGAGGCAGTCAGTGGTTAGAACTGCTCTCGGCAGGGGCGCCTGGGTGGCTCAGTCGGTTAAGCGTCTGACTCGGTTTCGGCTCAGGTCACGATTGCACAGTTTGTGAGTTCCAGCCCCACATCGGGCTCTCCACTGACAGCCTGGAGCCTGCTTGGGATTCTCCCTCCCTCTCTTTCTGCCTCCCCCCCAAAATAAATAAGTAAACAATAAAAAAATTTTTTTAAGACCTGCTTTCGGCAGCATGGAGCTAACCTCTCATCCAAGCGGCTCAGTCACATGGGGCTAACCCTTGCTCTCCCAACAGTAGATCCAAATGAAGATTAGCAAAGCACATCTGTGGTGTCAGCAAAGACCCGGGATCCTGTGTCTTCATGCTT
Organism: Lynx rufus; assembly: GCF_022079265.1. Taxonomy (NCBI): domain Eukaryota; kingdom Metazoa; phylum Chordata; class Mammalia; order Carnivora; family Felidae; genus Lynx; species Lynx rufus. The sequence goes on from NW_025814878.1 coordinate 132,241,053, forward strand.
TGTCATCCTTAGCATGGGACCTTCCATTTCAGGGTCAAAAATCCTACTCCGGACACCTGTGATTTTTTTAACTGGGAAAGCAACAGCTTTCCCAGAAGCCCCATTCGGTCAGCTTCTCTTCCGTCTCATTGGGCTCATGAGGAATGTGTAACATTTCGGCTACGAACAAAATTAGCATGTGTCACCCAGGGGGAGGAAGAGAATAGATACTGGGTAGAGAGTCCACAGTCCCAGCTCTGAGGGGAGTCCGGCCCTGTGGCCTCTCAGACTCAACCTGTGCTGTCTCAGCCCAGCGCACAACCCCAACACCCCAAAACGCACCAGGCTAGACCACAGGACAGGCTTGGTGCTTCAGAAGAGGCAAGAGCCTCTCCCCATCATCCGTCTGCGCTGCTGGCTGAGTGCATGTCCTCGTGGGCAAGGGGACAGCGTGGTCATTTCCTGGTTGAGGGGCTAGTGAGAAGTCCCCACTTGGGAAAGAGTGAGAACGCCCTGGGAATACACCAGCCCTCAACGTGCCAACACTCCCAGCTGCTGTGGGCCTCAATGGAAAAGGGTCCGATGAACTCGCCTCCAGGCCCACCACTCAGGTCCTCTGCAGAAACCTCAGGCTCTCCAAAGGGCTCAAGAATAAATTGTGTATTAATCACCATCTCCAGATAATATGTACAAATTGTGTGTTAATGCTGTAATTTCTGAGCAGCATTAACCTGGAAGTTGGAGGGTGGGGGGAAAGGGGAGACACTGATGAGATGGGAAGAAAAGAAATGCCTTAGAGGACAAGATACAGAGAGTCCTAGAAACATCCACGCCTCGGGGGCGCGAACGACAGTGGGTACACCCATCTTGGTCACCATTCCCTCCCGCTGAGTGGACCCAGGTAACTGAGGAGGCTTGATCACAAAAGAAGAGGGGCCTAGCAGGACTGGGTCGCCCCGCCAAGAAAGCCAGGCCCTTGCCCGCAGGGCCCGTTCATCTGGAGATGATGAGGCACTAGAGCAGTGCTCCCCACATCCCATCCTCCAAATGAGATGCAGTGAGAACCTCAGTCAAGGCATCTTCTTTTGGGGCTCCAATGCCCCCCTCCCTGTTGTCTGAAGGCTCGCTTGTGGCGAGCCTCGTGAAACGTTAAATCACCTTGGGCTTTTAGCAAACACCCTTCCACCTCAAGGCCCCAGAGGAAAAATATGATGCTCTATGGGAAGCGCTGTGGCATGGAAAGTTTCGGGGATCGCAGCCCTGGGCTCTGAACCAGGCTCACTGCGAGCTTGCCCGGCCATCTGTCCGTCTTCCCGCCCGTAAAACTAGGGTTTGAACTAGTGGAGATTAGAGACCGCTTCTGGCTCTACCTCTATGACTTTAGATAGCTGGACTCGACCGCCCTAAAGTATGTACTTCTTTTTCCTTGTATGAATTTTCTCAGAAAGTGTGAATAAGTCACAGATATTCACAATAAGCTTTGAGTGGTTACCATGACCTCTGGCAAAGTCCTTCAACCTGATAACTCAGTCTTCTCAGCAGTCCTATTGCGGGCCGGGTAGGTATGACAGACAGCCCCACTGGTGAAATAACTGTGTACAGACAGGTAAGTAATCAACCACTGCATTTCCCTTGGCCGTCTCAGAGCCAACTCTGCTTAACCACATCACTCCAGCGAAACCTGCTTCTCTTCCAGTCTTCCCCTGCTCGGTAAGAGGCAGCTCCCTTCTTCCTAGACCCAGGCCAAAGCCTTCCAGTTTTTCCCACCTCCAACTCTTCACAAATCAGGTTCACTTTGCTCTCCAATGGACCCCCAGTGGGACCAACCCAGTCTAAGCCTCCATTATATATTGTCTGGACCATTGCAAGAGCCTTCTTCCTGGTCTCCCGGCATCCACCCTTCTGGTTCCCATCTCACACATGCGCGCACACAGGGCGCTTTCTCTGTGCCATAGCCGGAATGGTCTTTTGCAAATGTAAGCCATCGTATGTCAGTCCTGTGCTCAAAACTTGCAGTGGCCCCCTATCTCACTGAGGATGAATTCCAAAGCCCTTATTCTGGCCTCCAACGTCCTTCAAGATCTCTCCCACCCCAGCTTCTGATCGCCTCTTCCCCTCTCCCCCCAAGGATCCCTCCTTGCCAGCCACGCTGGCCCTTTCACTCCTCCTCAAGCCCTGCAGACATCTCCCTGTCTTGGCCCTTGCCTGAGCTGCTCTCCCCCCAGATATCCAACCGGCTTGCTTCAACACTTCATTCCAGTCTGCACCATACCAAGTAGACGTTCTCTGACTCCGTAAAATGGCACCTCTTTTCTCTGGATGTCCCCTAGCTTGGTTTATTTTTCTCTTTAGCACATCTCCACCTGACACATTTCATATTATTTATTTTGGTGTCCTTCCCCCTGTACCAAAGGGAAGCTCTGTAAGGACAAAGACTTTGTCTAGCGTGTTCACCGTGAAATCCCCAGGGTCTACAAGAGTGCCTGGCATTTTAAAAAGTTCCTCAGTGTGATGGAAACGTTGGCTCACATAGTGACATTAAAGGGAAAAGTAATAATGTGTTTCCCATGTCACCTCTATTCCTTGGTCACCTATAAAACAGCCCACTGTGGATTTCTGCATGATATAAGGTATTTAAAACACCAATTACCTAATTATTTGACTCTTAATGAACTCATTAGTGAGTACGTTCGTGTGTGCAGTATGTTAGCATACGGAAAGAATTATACAGTTCCTAGGAAGGAACTATACACTGTAACGTAAATAAACAATAAAATGATTTGCGAAAGACACAGACTAAAGGCAAATATAGTTATCCAAACAAAAGAAGCAATTTTTTAAGTGCTTGCTTGCTGAATGAGTGAACCACACGGTCGTGAGCAAAGAGAAGTCAAGGGAGCCGGGGAAAGAGTGAAACTATTGAACACCCGAAGCACGCCCATTTCCTAAGTAGGGAATTCGTAGGTGGTCTTCCCTCGTGGGCATTCAGGAATCTGAAGTGAATGAGTGACTATGGATCATCATTCAAAGTCATAAATGAGGTCACAGGATCAACACACACACACACACACACACACACACACACAGACTCAAAATAGACATCTGTCTTAACTATGTAACTATATAATTTATTACCCACATTGAGATGATTTTAGAAGTCAAAGAGAGAGGAGCGCCTGGGTGGCTCAGTCGGTTGAGCGTCCGACTTCCGCTCAGGTCACGATCTCACGGTCCGTGAGTTCGAGCCCCGCGTCGGGCTCTGTGCTGACAGCTCAGAGCCTGGAGCCTGCTTCGGATTCTGTGTCTCCCTCTCGCTCTGACCCTCCCCCGTTCATGCTCTGTCTCTCTCTGTCTCAAAAATAAATAAACATTAAAAAAAAAGTCAAAGAGAGAGACAAATAAACAAAACTATAACTTCTAAAGTATGCATTCGTAGATTGACAATTTTTTAAATTGTATTATAATGGTAGGTCTATGAAATAGCCCTAGCTAAAAATTATTTTCGTAAATAAAGTCATTTCTGAAGGCGAAAACCAATGCACGTGAAAGCAAAAATTTTAATTAGTTAGACTGATTTGTCTGAACAGTTATAAATAACACAAGTGGAATATTATTCGTGGTTCATAAACACTTACTATAATCCATTGTGGCGTCGTATCTGTAATACCATGTCACAGGTGTTTCTCTAAGACTATGTTTTAATATTTTTTTTAATGAAATTGCCTGCCATCTCTTTCCGAGTTGCGTGTTATGGTTTATAAAGTTGAAATTGTTGATCCCTTCAGTTGACCCTTCTCGATGGACCACAGTACTTTTTTAAATGTTTATTTATTTATTTTGATAGAGCAAGCAAGGCAAGAGAGGGACAGAGAGAGGGAGAGAGAGAATCCCAAGCAGCCCCTGTGCTGTCAGCGCAGAGCCCGATGCGGGGCTTGAACCACCAACCGTGAGATCGTGACCTGGGCGGAGACCAAGAGTCGGATGCTTAACCAACTAAGCCACCCAGGTGCCCCCATAGTATTTTTAGTTAAGAAAATATTCCTTCTACAGGTAAGTGAAGAACTAATTGTTTCATAAATGGAAAATATGTTGAATTCTAATTATTTCCTGGGGCACCTGGGTGGCTGTGTCAGTTAAACGTCCGACTTCGGCTCAGGTCATGATCTCATCGTTAGCGAGTTCGAGCCCCGCATCTGCCTCACTGCTGTCAGCGTGGAGCCTGCTTCGGATCGTCTGTTCCCCTCTCTCTCTGTCCCTCCCTCTCTCCCCACCTCTCTCTCTCTCAAAACTAAATAAATAAAAAATATATATACGTGTGTGTATGTGTGTGTGTGTGTATACTAATTATTTTCTTATTGACATGTGTTAATATCTTAGTCCAGATCTTTTCGTGGGTGCCATTTTTTTTTGTCATTCAGAGAAGCATTCTTTAACAGATATTTTGTGAGGCAAAACTCATCAAATACGTCCTCTACAGTTTTTTTTTTAATGTTTTACTAAATTTAGATGCTGTCAGATCATAAGATATTCCAAAGCATAACTATTCACTCTCAAATTCAGATTACTTAACTTGTTCAATTTTTCCTTTGGTTTTGCAGGTACAAAATTTGTTTTCCAATGATTACATTTTCCGAAAAGCTTCCAGAACCGAAGGCTCTAGGCACACCGTTGCTTGAATACTTGATTCAAGATTACCAACTGATTTTGAACAAAACGCACACAACATTTAGAGGACTCACTTGTTGAACAGGAAGAAAAAAAAAAACAAAAGGAAAAGGTCAGAATATATTGTAGTATGTTTGAGTTGATTTACAAAGTAGCCCGTTACAGGCTCAAACATTTTTAAATTTTGAGAACATGCCGAAAAAGAACATGCCAGGCTGAAGCCCTGTTCTGATTTGACACCAGCTCTATCACAAATATTTTGTACTTGTGCTTCTCTGTGTATAAATAAAAATATTTATGTCTGTCAACTATGGCTTCTACTTTGTTGGGAGACTAGCACAGCTTGTTTGGAGGCAATTATGAAAGATGAACGCACTACATCTAATTCCAAACACACTTCTGCTCTACGGGTTCCTGAATTTAGTAATGACGCCATTTCCCTCATGATGCTGAGCTCCACCAAAAACTGTCTTTGGAGCCCCACCACGATCTCCATTGTTGGATCATTAGTAAGTGATAAACTACAATAGGGACAGTCGCCCCGTTGACACCCATGACTTTGCGCACCAGAAAAGGCGAAATCAAAATTATGCGAAATGCTCTTAGAAGAATAATCATTTTACCTAACCGAGAAGTTGTGCTTCCCAAAGTGATCTAAGAAACACAACAGCCCGTGTGAAATCATCGGCACCAAGCGAAACTGTCTTAAAATAGCTACTCGTTTATTTTAATTAGACGGTCATGCTTTTTTATAAGATTTCGTTTTCTGGGTTTAACTGTGGCCGGGGGTGTTATTACAGCCCCCAGGGTTTGTACAAATGGCCGCCAGCACTGTGCAACTTTCGCGTTCGTCGTGAACGTTCTTGAGCAAAGGATATTCGGTACTTAATTTTTCACGAAACAGGTACCTTTTCTTTTTGTTTAGCTCAGTGCTGCGGGAGGGTGGGGGGAAACAGTATTATCACACAATAAGGTAAAACCACAGATTATGGGTCTATCTTATGAGACAGATGACAACACCGAGGTCAAGACAAGTGGGCTCAGACCGTTCTGTCTACACTCCACTGCGGACTGACCGCTCACATCCACCGAACCCAACCTGTCCCATGTTTCCTTCTGACTTCAAGGACTCCGTCTTGATCGCCCCGGGGTCTGACACAAGCTGAGGCTCGTAGCCCGAGCTGCCGGGAGACAGCAGCAATTGGATGCTCCCATGGTTGAATACCTAGCCTGGAAGGAGATAATCATCCTTGGTCACTGGTGTCCACGGGGAACAGGCTCTCCCTCAGCACCCTCCAGAAGGAACCAGTGTGACTGACACCTTGTCTGGCCTCCAGAATCATGAGAGAATACATTTCTGGTGTTGAAGGCACCTGCTACAGCAGCCCCAGGAAACCGCCACACTGCCTTCTCACCGGAGAGGCGCCCCCTGAATGTCCTCAAAATCCAGTCTTGATTTGCATGTGGACAGCTGTGTCTCTCTGGCTTGGCAAGTTAGCTCTTGCAGTTTTTAAAGGGCTTGGACTTCAATTGCAATTGGAATTCTTGCAATTTTTGAACCAACCTGACCCAGGAGCAGTCTCCACGTCTTGTCCCATGGCACGCTAGGACTTTGGCATCCACTCGTCCAACCGGAGGGTAAGAGAATGAGGGGAGGCCGGATGAGGAAGGCAACAGAATTACTTTTGATGCAGCAAAGTTTCTGGGTGACATCAAGTCCATTACACAAAGCCGTGTGGACCCGTCTCCAAACCCGAAAGCCCCCTGAGATCGTACTTTGCCTTGATTCTCGGATAAAACAGCTTTGTCCGACATCCTTAAATTCACAGAATGCTCGGGGCTTGCGTTTTCCAGGTCAGGTTTTTTTTTTTTTTTTTAATTTTTTTTTCAACGTTTATTTATTTTTGGGACAGAGAGAGACAGAGCATGAACGGGGGAGGGGCAGAGAGAGAGGGAGACACAGAATCGGAAACAGGCTCCAGGCTCTGAGCCATCAGCCCAGAGCCCGACACGGGGCTCGAGCTCACGGACCGTGAGATCGTGACCTGGCTGAAGTCGGATGCTTAACCGACTGCGCCACCCAGGCGCCCCTCCAGGTCAGGTTTTATTCCACACTCCTGTCTCCGCTCTGGAGGCTGTCCTTCATTATCTCTTCAAAGCATGCTTCTTACAAAACAGATAAATGAGGAAACGTTTACTGAAGGTGTGGGTGGAGGATGGAGAAGGTGACTGCACAACGGGAAACGAGAAACACCTTAAAATTGAACATAGGGCTCCCTTCTCAGGAGGTCCTTGGCCATCTCCCTGCTGTTGGGGGATGTCACACGTGCCATCTTCCTCTCCTTGTTGCTGGCTGGGACTCCTTCGGGCGCCCTCTTCTCTCTGTGCTCCTTAGAGGCGATGCTCCTTAAGGACACACAGGCTTTTCAACTGGTCTTCTAGCTTCAATTCCCGCCTCTGATATCTTCCCCTTGTGTGATCTGGGATGCATCACTTAACCTTTACGTACCTCAGCGTCTTCATTTGAAAAACAAGTATAACCTCACTCAGCCATAAAAAGAAATAAGTACTGCTACGCGGACGAACCTCAAGAACGTTATGCCAGACACGAAAGTTCACAGCCTGCATGATTTCACTTATGCGCAACATCCAGAGTCGGTAAATCCATCGTAACAGGAAGCAGAGGTGGTTGCCAGGGGCCGGGGCAGGAGAGAAATGACAAGTCACTGCTTAATGGGTATTTTAGGTTGAATCGTGTTCTCCTAAAAAGATACATTGAAGTCTTAACCCCAAATAACTCAGAACATAACCTTATCTGGAAACAGGGTTTTCAGGGAGGCAATCCGTAAGAGACTCTTAAATGCAGAGAACAAACCGGGGGTGGATGGGGGGTGGGGGGAGAGGGGAAAATGGGTGATGGGCATTGACGAGGGCGCTTGTTGGGATGAGCACTGGGTGTCGTTAGGTAAGCGAGGAACCACGGGAGTCCGCCTCCAAAACCAAGAACACGCTGCATACACTGTGTGTTAGCCAACTTGACCACAAATTATATTTAACAAAATGGAATAAAAATCTGTTTTCTAAAAATAAAGACACTAGAATATCAGGGGAAAAAAAGAAATGGGCTTGTTACAGACAGAGGTAATCAATTTGTGTATTGCTTCCTTTTGAGAGAGAAAGGGAGAGCGAGCGAGCAGGGGAAGGACAGACAGAAGGAGGGAGAGAGAGAATTCCAGGCAGGCTCTGCGCTAACGGTCCAAAGCCAGGTGGGCTTCATCCCATGAACCGCAAGACCATGACCTGAGTCGAAATCAAGGGTCCCTCACTTAACCGACTGAGCCACCCAGGGGCCCCAGAGGTAATCAGTTTAAAGCTCGGTGATCAGGACATACGACTGGTGTCCTTATAAAAGGGGGGGAACCGGAGTACAGAGACAGACGGGGAGAGGAAGGACGGCACGAGCAGCCCATCTGAAGGTGGACGCAGAGATTGGACAAGGCACCTGCAGGGCAAGGATCACCGGAAACCACACCAGAAGCTGGAAGAGGCAAGGAAGGATCCTCCTCAGAGTCTCAGAGGGAACATAGCCCTGCAGACTTTTGATTTCAAGCTTGTGGCCTGCAGAACTAGGAGACAACGCACTTCTGTTCTTTCAAGCCATCCAGTTGGTGGTACTTTGTTACCACAGCCCGAGAAAACCAATACAAATGGTTACCAGATTTGCTTTCAAGGTGATCTAGATAAGCTGAGGTTGCACAACACTGTGAATGGAACTGAATGCCACTGAACTGTTTGCTTTAAAATGGTCTATTTTGGGGCGCCTGGGTGGCTCAGTCGGTTGAGTGGCCGACTTCGGCTCAGGTCAGGATCTCACGGTCTGTGAGTTCAAGCCCCGCGTCGGGCTCTGTGCTGACAGCTCAGAGCCTGGAGCCTGCTTCGGATTCTGTGTCTCCCTCTTTCTCTGCCTCTGCCCTGCTTGTGCTCTCTCTCTCTCATTCTTTCTCTCTGTCTCTCTGTCTCTGAAAAATAAATATTTAAAAAATTAAAAAAAAAAAGAACAGACATACTAATCACTCAATAAAGTAAATAAATATAAATCACTCAATAAATCACTCAATAAAATAAATTGAGTAAATAAATATAAATAAAGTAGAGATAGTATTATTAGCCAACAATCCCTTCAAATTTTCTGCCTCTAACCATCAAGTAAGGAGGAGTAGCTAATTACCCAAGACCTGTTGTCTCTTTATGCAGCACAATCTTAGCTCTTTCTTGCCAGATCACATTGTGCGAGTACTGAGTCAGAAATGTCTTCTCTTTCCATATAAACTGTCCCAACAAGCTGTTTTCCCCCGAGTTTCTCACCCACAAGATGAATTGCACCACCCCACCACCTAGCATTCAAAAATTAGCAGCGGACGAACTTATACACAATTATCTCCATCCCGTCCCACTGAGACGCATATAAAAATGAACTCATTTCACGATTACTTAAGGACAAGCACTTTCAATCATCCTTCTTGGGGGTGGGGGTAGCCTGTGGGGGGGGGGATGCTTTTATAGGACCCCTTTCCACTCTCAGCGCCCCCCACCCCCCGCCCCGACCAGCGTCTCTCTAGGCTGTGACGGCTGATGCCAAAAAGGCCGGAGCTGCTCACATGGAAATCAGACACCTAACCCAGGGCTCTGGGTTCTAACCAAGTGGGTTGAATGTTCTCTGCTCAGTTCATCACATGAGGAGAAAGCCCAGGTGGGTGGATAGTCAATCTATTAAAACGGTGCAAGATCCAAGAAGCGTTAAGAATTAAGGTCTTGAGGGGCGCCTGGGTGGCTCAGTCGGTTGGGCGGCCGACTTAGGCTCAGGTCACGATCTCGCGGTCCGTGAGTTCGAGCCCCGCATCGGGCTCTGTGCTGACAGCTCAGAGCCTGGAGCCTGCTTCAGATTCTGTGTCTCCCTCTGTCTCTGCCCCTCCCCCGATCATGCTCTGTCTCTCTCTGTCTCAAAAATAAATAAACGTTAAAAAAAATTTTTTTTAATAAAAAAAAGAATTAAGGTCTTGATTCTAGAGGGTTAAAGCACACACATACACAGAAAAATTACTTGCCGACTTTAAAGTCTTGTTTTTCACTCTACGCCCTATGACACAGAATAGAAAGAGGGGAAGCTTCGCCAGGAGTGAGAAACCAGCCTTTGAGAGGTCTGGTGCCGTGTGCAAGTGGGAAATGGATCATGGAAGGAAAGGCAATGAAAAAAATTGTGCGAGCACACGGGAGCAATGGAAGGAAAAATCCAAGGAGACACGTTTGACCACGGCTGCTGATCTGAATCAAGCCTGCCATAGATTTGGGGCAGGCTTTTTTGAAAATATATGCCTCAAATTACATTTCACAGACTTGCTGCTAATGCCCTACAACTTGTCGTAACACGCCACAGCTTCAGGAAGTTCCTTCTTGATTATTAATATTTTATTGTTTTTAGAGCAGGCACCATAGGAGAGGGTATTGCGGGAAGGAAACGTACCAACAAGCCCTCAGCCGTGCGTCGAGATGGCAGAGCAAAGCACTGGTTTGAACAACTCTATTACAAGCTAGATACATATTTATGCCTGAGATGCTTTCTTCTCCATAAATATTTTCTCTGGTGTCTCTGCGTGCCTCCCTATCCATTTAGGGATCGGTTAACCTCATAATCAAACGCTACTGGGCAAGCCGTGGAAACAGACAGCTGTTTCCCACACAATTGCAAAAGGAGGAGAAATACATCAAACGTGCAATGCTTATCACAATTAACTGGTGGTGGGAAAGGATATCCCCTCCCTTTCATCTGTCGAGATTATCAGAAAAACAGAGGCTACACTTAGAAAGGCAACAAACAGTCCTTACTAGAGGATACAGCAAATGAGGCATTTTATGGGTCGAGCTAATAATGGTGATGATAAGAATAATTATCAAAATAATTGCAGCCAGCATTTATGAAACATAAAGGCCAGGCCTTGTGCGGAGTGGTCTACATGATTTATCTCATTTAATCTCCAGCCACCCGATGGGGTACATGTCATGACACCCATTTCACAGATGAAACAACTGAGACTCAGAAAACATTGCCAGGTTCCTAAGCTATTAAGTAGAGCCAGCCCTTGGCGTAGGTTTATCTGATTCGGGAGCCCATGGTTTTAATAACAATGCCTCTTGCCGATATGAAAGCTCTCACACACCCAGGAACATGCTACCCATTCTCTCAAGTGGATCCTTATTCTTCTTAGCAAAGGATACAATTTTGTAACTGCAAATAATCGGTAGCCTTCACGGCTACTGTTCCCACTTGTGGCGGGGTCTGGGGCTCTGAAATGGACAGAGGTCACTGCCTTCTTGCTGACCAAGGTAAGCAAAGCACACTCGGTCTTTGGGACTAAAAAAAAAAAAAAAAGAGAGAGAGCAGAGATAGACACAAGGTGAATGCAGTTATTGTGAAGACAAACAATAAAAATGAAACCCCTGAATGGGAAATACGAGTGCCTGCAGTCAAGACGTAATTGCTAGCGAGTTAAACGGAACAGAAGAAGGAGGGAGCAAAAGGATGGGGAACAGCCAAGAGACCCGCTCAAAGCGCACGATAAAGGCAGAGAGAAGTAAATGCTTTTCTCGGATAATTAAAACTGGGATCGTACGAGATATGAGGTTAGACACTTGGTGAATTATATATTTCTAATTCCTCTGCCGAAGCGCCATGGGCTAGAGACAGCCTCCCAGGTACTAATGAAAAGGCCTCAGCATGGTGCTCTGAATTCGCTGCGGTGTGCCAAACCTAACAAAAGGAAGCCCAGAAAACCTGCAAAGACGGCAAGAGTCAATGCCTTTGATCAGTTGATTTCTCTTAACGGTAACTGTTTTCTAACTGGTGCCTTCCCACCGTCCCGCGTCCCACGCACATCCGCGCACACGCGTGCCTTGTCTGCACACACAGAAGGGCCGCCGATTCCGGGAATGTTTTCTGGGTGGGCTGCTTTGCCTGTGAGATGTGTTTCGTTATTCTTTGACCAAATTGAAGACGATGTCATGGTCCTGCTGACCGACTAAGGACCAAAGACTCCCCGCACGTAGCAAGAAGGGGGCTTCTTAGACGCCCTTAGACGTCACAGGTGCAGCCCTAGACAATGCGATTCCACCTCCTCCGAGGCAGTTTGCTGCGTTTCCATTTGGTCCAAGTGGGTGAGAGGCCGACCCTGCGTAACACTTTGAAGTAGGCAACTCAGTGTTTCCTGGCGCTGTCTCCTTCCTCAGAATCCTTCCCCTCGCTGCACTCCCTTCCTTCAAAACCTTCTGTCCGACATCTAAGGCCCGCTCAGATCCGACCAGCGGGCGTCACAAACCCCAGTAGCATCCTTCTCTGTGAGCCGCGCAACCCGGACAAAAGACAAAAATGGTCCTCACAGAGACCCTTAAATCAGAAAGGAAACACATCGTGCCCATTTACGGGGAAATGTGTGGGTAAAGGATGACCCTCCCGTGCACGCAAGGACATTTTTATCACTAAAATGATCCTAACGTGGCCAAAGTAAAAAACAGTTATAAATTCATTTACAGTATAAACTCAACTGGACAAAAATACCCCCCCCCCCGTCAGGATGCTAAGTGTAGGTACCTCTAAGTGGCAGAATCAGGTTTATAGACAAAATTAAAAAAAGGAAATAGGCTTTTCTCTTGGTTACGTTTCATGTTTATTGTCCGAGTCTTCTACGAGTATTAACGTCTTACAGGCAGGAGAGGAAAATGGTTAAGAACAGCATCTAGTCAGAAACCCGAGCCTCCCATCCCAGAGCCCAGACCCACCACTTACGAGCTGTATATGACTTCACGCAGTTTACTGAATCTCCTTGAACTTCGGTTCTCCCATCGATAAGAGGAGGATGATTTTATTGTTGTGAGGATTAAATGGATTAACAAATGCAAGGTGTTTAAATCAGTGGCACAGAGTAAAGGCTCAGCAAATATTAGCCGTATTATTAAACACTTATTGAGTACTTGTTGGGTGCAGTTTGGGGCGTGAAGCACCGTGGACCAAATGAGGGCTAACATTGGCTCCTTGTTCCTGAAGAGGGGAAACAGACGTGGAAACAGACATGGACAATTCGGTGGGGTCCGTTCTACAGGGAAGGGAGATACAAGACACTGCGGGAAGCAATGACGAGACAGTCCCCGCTCAGCCAGGGCAAGAATTTCACTCTCACTGGAATTAGAATCCCTCTGATAGTTCCAGATCCTAATGCTGCTTCATCGGGACATGTTTTAGCAATTCGGTAAGAAGTGAGTATCTGCAGGGTAACTGGCCTTATAAGAAGGTGGTGGCAGTTACCTGGTATCCGAAGCCTGTAGAGCACTTGGAAATGTCCAGTCCGCTCTCATTTGCATCATCCCACTTGGCTCCCATAGGACATCTGTGAGGCTGGCTATTTTTCAGCAAGGCTTAGAAAGGTAAAGGGGGACAGACTAAGGCTCCTCCGCAAGTAAGGGACAGAGACACAAACTTGGGTGCTCTAGGAGAGAATCTATCGTGGCAGAGAGGTGACAGAAAGGCTTCACTCTCCAGAGAGGCTCGTGTTCCTTTCGTTACTTCTCTGTGTGACAAGTGGGTCACCCACACCACAGTGGGGGCAAAGGGGCTCCGTGCACCAGTGAGCTGGGAAAGACCAGGCGTGAACCCCTAGAGAGTGGTATGGACAAGCTACCACCAAGAGCTCACACTTTGTCTAAGAATTCTGGAATGAAACGCAGACTACTTGTTGGCCCCAGGATCATTGACTCTATTCTTCTTCATGCCTGATGGTCTAACTTAGGCTAACACCTGCTGACTGCCTTTGAGCCTATCATCCATCCTTAAGATTTTCTTTTGCACACCCAGCTATGAAGAAGCAGTGTAGTCTAAAGAAGACAACCATGAACTCGGAGACCGGCGACCTAAAATCAGATTTAGTTCAGCCATTTATTTGTTGGATGACTTTAGCAAATGACTTGAACCTCTCTGAGTCTTAGCTTCCTCCTTTACAGTATTGAAATAATAATACCCACCTCTTAAAGTTGTTAGAAGATGAAGTGAAACACATGATGTGTTTTTGAAACATTCGGCAAAACGGTTTGGCTCATAAATATTACTTATTCTTCTGAATAAGGGAATAGATTCTTGGTGGTACCCAACCACATCGTCAGCATCATAGATTAGTCATGTCTCACGAGTCACATGGGCCCGACTGCTCAGCAACCATGCCACTCAGTGAGACCATTGCTAAGTCAGCAACAGAGACATTTTCCGCTCGAACTGGAGCCACCACACTGACTCACGATAAAAGGAAGAATTTCCTTGTTATCCAACTCCCATGGCCTTTACCTAACTGGATGGATTATCCACTGTTTTTGAACCTCTAGGTCAAGAGTCTTTATTGTTGGCATAGAAAATTGAGAGCTGCTCTAGGATAGAAATAAATCACTACCAGGACCTACGTTTCCGTACGGAATCTGCGATGCCATGAACTGCTCCTGATTAACACATTTTCCATTGCCAAAACGGGCCTTCTTCATCCAATAACAGCCACGCAGACGCTCAGCAATTTCACCAACCATAACTCTATGCAGCGATTGTCAGGAATGATGAAATATGATTAACAAATTACAGCCTTGGTGTTTTATTTTTAAGGGAACTGAAGGAAAATTGAATGGGTTAAGCTCTTTTGCATTTTTCGGTAGAATCGTTTAAGAGGAGCAGGTCATGGAGAACTCAAGACCGATGGCCAAAAGAAAAGGCACAAATAATGTGGCCACTTCAGAGCTTCCCGGCATAATTCATCCTTGCTCCTGTCCTGAACAGTTGTGTGATGTTGTTGGACATGGCTATGGCTGCTATTTATTCCTGGTGTCTTTATTTTAGTGCTGGATAATTGACCTGAAATATTTTTTTAATTATTTTACGTCTACACCTGTAAAAAAGACATGAGGTCCTCATCATAAAATGTGGCACTGTGCCTTCTTTATAAGTTAGGTCACTTATACCGATATCTCTGGGACTAAAATAAAGTAATAAAGTAAATTCTTCTGGTAAGTACCGGATGTTTCCTATTTTATATCACATCTACTCTACAATGAATTCTATTGTGACAAAGTTCGGGGTACTTGGAAATCTTGTTAGAAACAAACGTGCTTTTCTCGTTTCCCATAGCTTATATTGATAACAATAGTGCTTTGGCGTTGCTAACTTTTTTCTGTCTTCAGTTCCTACACTTATAATTTTTATATCCCTCCCATGGAGTTGTTGGCACTAGGGGAAAATTCCATACAGCCTCTTGTGTTTTCCAACTGATATCATTATAAAATTAGAGGTAACATTCCTATGGAAATAATTTGGCCTTGAAATATAATCAGAAACACACTTAAGAATGCAGCACATATTTTGGGGCGCCTGGGTGGCTCAGTCAGTTAGGTGTCCAACTTCAGCTCATGTCACGATCTCGCGGTTCGTGAGTTCAAGCCCCACGTCTGGCTCTGTGCTGACAGCTCAGAGCCTGGGGCCTGCTTTGGATTCTGTGTCTCCCTCTCTCTCTGCCCCTTCCCGGCTTGCGCTCTGTGTCTCTGAAAAATAAGTGAGCATTAAAAAAAAATTTTTTTTAAAGAATTAAGGGGAACAGTAATACAATCCCTGATGTAAAATATGGGTTTAATAAATATTACTCAAATTGAACGAATGACTGAAAATAAGCTATAAATATAGAAGGCTGAAACGGCCATCAACTGGCACTTTGCTTCCTGAAGAGGTAACACTGATGAAAAACCAAAATGGGGTTTCGTTTCCGAATAGTTTCAGAGTACAAATGTCGTACGGCCCATATTTTTTTAAACCTTGATCGACCTTTTAAAAATTGCAAGCGTCATACAAAACTGGGCAAAATGAAACATTTCAGAAAAACATGATCTAAATAATGGAAGTTTCTCATAAGTAAGGAGTCCATAACTTTAGAGCCTGGATTCAAACCCAAGTCTCAACAGGCTATCTTACCTAACACCATGCCAACGTATGTCTCTCATCCTGACGTAATTATTAATAGCGTGCCTTCTGCTTTTAAACTATCTAAACTATTAGACAATAAGTAGGCGGTCTCTCTCCCCATAACCTGTGTCCCAAAAAGAAGGCACCATCAACAGTTGGGTGGACCCCATGTTCCCCATCTCTCTCTCCCTGTCTTCACCGTTAGTTATCCTCAAAAAGCATTATTTGCTCATTTTCCGCAACTTGTTTCCAATTTTCCTCTTATTTTACAGGTTGAATTTTTGTAGAAATGTAATTTTCCGTACGCGTTCATTTTCCTATTTGAAATAGGAAATAGGAAACAGACTGCATAATTTTGTTTTAAATGCATTTTGTATTAAATGCATTTCCAAGAATGCATGCCCGTGAGTAGAAATGAAACAAAGTAATAGTTGGTGCTAACTTTTTCAAAGTTCCACGAAAAGAAATTGTTTTATTTGAGGTCTTCTCTGTTCCTCCCATCCAAGTGAACATAGATGCAGAGCAGAGAGCAGTTAAATCTCACCAGTTTGAAATCCAACATTTTGGAACTTGAGATCCTTCGGACAGGATCTAAACTGAAGTGCCCCGTTACTTAAGAAGTCATTTCTTCATGACAATGAAAACAATTATTTTTAAATAAAACTTTGGGGACAAACATTTAAGAGATGAAACCACATGTTATAAAAGGGTTATTAAAGAAAAACACGTGATTTAGCTCAGTTTGACCTAAAGCATGAGGTTGAAAGTAATTTGATTATCTATTACATCATTCTGTAATTCAGGCTGGTCCTTCGTGAGGTCTATTGAGGGGCTAAGACATGCTCCACAGATGGGCTACTCAGCAACCGTATCCAACTTCCTCTTTTCTTGAGGCCCATATATATTCCCAATATATCGCCAGTATATTCCCAAATATATTGCCTGTGTTGCAGTGATGCTGTCCCAGGCAAGCCCCTGGAGGGTAGAGGTGGAGGGAAGGGCAGAGTGCCCTTTAAGAAGAATTGTCTTCCGGTAGAAACAGACATGGCCGGTTCTTGCCTGTTCCCCATGTTGCCTATTTGAACATTTGGAGTTACAACCGCCATATCACAACCATGAGGGAAAGACCAAAAGCGCCGTAGACTCCAACTCCAATGATGTTGAGCAGGTAAACAATACCAGCTGCTGCCTCGCTCCAGACTTCTTGCTGCGTGAGAAAAATAAACCCTTATTTGTTTAAGCTACGGTGGGCTGGATTTTGTGTTGCTTGAGGCCAAATGCATTCCTAACTAACACTATGGCTTTAGGGAGCCCAGATAAGCCTATTTTCCTTTAAACTCGTCATTTGCTTCCTTCCAAGAAGGGATGTGGTTTCTTTCCAGCAGTAGAATAAGAAATAGTTCCCCGTGAATCTCTTTAGCCTTTTTAGCTTATATCAGTTTGAACTCCACTTTTCTATTTTTGAAGTAAATATTCTTAGCACGTCACGCAAAGCCATATTTAAATGGAAGTGTTAAAACTATTCCAGATATCATGTTTTTACTACTAACCGCCATTCCAAGGAGGTGTGGTTACGAACCCAGGCTCTACAATTGGGTTCCTCATCCCGGCTAACCACAGACGCACCCCGTGAACTCATACTTGAACTTCTCTGCCTTCGTTTCCTCATCATAAAATGGGGAGAAATAGACTATGTGTCCGATAGAGTAACTGTGATGAATAATCAAGATGTACGATGCTCAAAACAGTGCATGGAACACTAAGAACTCAATAAATATTAGGCTTTTCGTGTGTATGTAAAAGTTGATTCTATGTCATATATGCAAATACGTACGGACTGTTTATCTTCGTATCTACACATATACCAGGGTACGTATGCACAATCGTTCTCTTTTACTTTGCATTCTCAACTAAAACATGGACTCGAATGAAATTTTGATTATCCAGTCCTTTAGACACCCCAGATGTAAATCCAGAGAAGCCCCTAGTGAATGCACTGTCCTTAATCTCTTGTGCTTCTATTTCTTTAAGTTCTAAGTTCATTTGGTTAAATCTGTGTAATGGAACTCTTCAAGATCGTTCACTCTTCTTCCCATAAGCACTTGAAAGAATCTGGGCACTTCTTTAAAAGTCTTCTCGAGCCAGCCTTCCCAAGCATCAGCTGTTACGACTTCTCACCGACAACAAGCAACAATATGTTTGGATTTGGGGTTGGTTGCTTTTTGCCTTTTTAAAAATTTGTTTCTTACTTTCTTCCTTGTAAAATGGTTGTCGTACTTCAGTTGTGTGTTTCTCACCGTCTCCATCTGTGCCTGAGAAGCCTTTCCGTGTCTACGTCTAAAGGCATACACGGCTCTTACATGACTCTTGTTCTGCAAGATGTTTATGCAGCATTGCTTGAACTTTAGATCATCTAAGGACACCTATCTTACCCAAGTGGCTCCCCATTTTTTCTTTCTTTAGTGAAAGAGGTTTCTCTTTCAGCAGCAGTTTTCCAGACGATCAGCACCCCTCCTGTCTTCTCCTCCCTCCACGCGCCGTTCATGTCCTTCCCCCTCCAGTGTCTCGGGCTTGTGGAAACCCGTGCTCTCCTCCCTCGCGCCCCAGCGTTTAGACCCCGCGTGTTCCCACCGCGTGATCCCTATCTTCCAAATCGCCTTCCAAGCTGCAGCTGCTACCACTCCTCTACCGTGGACGGTGTCAGGTCTAAAAGGACTGTCCCCTTGCTGACTCCCCTATCTCCCACATTAAAAAGTTGTCATCGTCACATCTCACTTGTCAGCAACACGAAACAGGAATCGGACATTTCCTTTCTACTCTTTCATCTTTGCCGCACACAAGAATTAGTGTCTAATGACACCGAGGCAAAAAGTTAATGGAAATTTAATTGAAAAAACTACCATCCCAGCAGGAATTGAACCTGCTGGCCTTAACACAGGAGGCAGATATTTCATCCATGAGGCTCTGGGCTTTGCTGTAGCATGCTTGGATAGAGATGATATCACTTTGGTAAACAGATCATTCCCGTATTTTTCCAGTATTACTTTGGTCAACAGAAAGAAGAAAGGAGTGGATTCCAATTTAAATGTCAGGGCTGTCCTCTCTAAGGATTCGGAACGGGGGGGGGGGGGTTATAATAAAAATAGGATTTAATTTCCTATAAATGTTTGAGTTCTTCAACCCTCATATATAGGAATAATGAATATTTATGCATGTAAAATATGCCTTCCTCTCAATTAAAGCAGTGTTTAGTCGCTCAGACCCAAAAGAAATCCAGAAGAATGTTTTTAGGGGTTATGAGCCCCACTTCAGGTTTTTCTAGACAAAATAACATCATCTGAAGACTTTTGTGCCCCCCTTCTTTCAGATTTTTCTCCAGAAGCCTAAGCCATATAAATAGACGGGCAAGGTATACAGGTGTTGTGCTGTGTTTTGTTTTGTTTTGTTTTGTTTTGAGAGACAGAGAACAGGGGAGGGGCAGAGACACAGGAGGACAGAGGATGCAAAGTGCGCTCCACGCTGACAGCAGAGAGCCTGATGCGAGGCTTGAACTCGTGAACTGTGAGAGAGATCATGACCTGAGCTGAAATGAGATGCTCAACCAACTGAGCCATGCAGTCGCCCCCTCAAGGTATACAGTTTTGATTATTTAACAGTAATGGGGGATCCAGAGCATCAGGATATTTATACGTGTTTATTTCAAAACAAATTAATTAAGCTCAAAAAATATGTTCTCTCCAGATTAACCCAGAATTTTTACCTAACCTGCAACGCTCAGACTGGGTGAGTTTTCCCAAGGAGGC
Source organism: Lynx rufus (assembly GCF_022079265.1). Taxonomy (NCBI): domain Eukaryota; kingdom Metazoa; phylum Chordata; class Mammalia; order Carnivora; family Felidae; genus Lynx; species Lynx rufus. The sequence goes on from NW_025814878.1 coordinate 132,260,532, forward strand.
TGAGAGCAGTATCTCTCCTCAGCCCTTTGCTTGCTTTTAGCTAAAATTTGAGAGAATTTTGTCTTTTTTTTGTGCCTGGCTAAGTGACAGTGATTATGTGCATGACAATATATAATTGTTTTAATTTATTTTTAACTAAATTAATCCTCAAATCCTTGAAAGAGCTGTAGGAAGAAACCCCATATTGGAAGTCCTACCAATAACACCAGCCCAAGCAAAGCAATGAGAAAGTGGCAAAGTCGACACTTCTCTTGCACGTCAACAAGCTCTTCATCAGTCCCATTACAAGGTAAGAAACATAGAAGATTTCACTTTCAAAAGGTCAACAAATAAAAAACCCTAAAACTATTTTTAATTGATTTAAAATAAGAAAGTACACCCACAACCATTAACAGTGAACCTTGCACTAAGCATCTAGTATGACTTAAGTTATTACTTAGTGATGGTATAAAATCAGCAAGTGAGCAAGACATTAAAAGAAAAGCAGGCAGAGCTAGAAACCAAACATCTACAATGTTTTCAAGCAGGTTTCAAGTTATGTAAAAGCCGGTCAGGATTTATAAAACATTACTAAGCTCAATGATAAATATTTTTTTAAAGATTTTATTTTTAAGCAATCTCTACACCGAAGTGGAATTCGAACTCACAACCCCAAAATCAATAGTCACATGCTCTACTGACTGAGCCAGGCAGGCATCCCAATGATAAATATTTAAAAGGTTCTTTTTTGTGAAGACAAGAGTAGCTTTTTGAACAGTTAATAAATAAAAATTATGTTTCTGAAATATTTTTATCTTTACTTCATCCATGTTACATTTATTTGTTTATTTATTTATTGAAAGTGTATTTTTATTTACTTTGAGAGAGATATAGAGAGCAAGCAAGGGAAGGGCAGAGAGAGAGGGAGACAGAATCCCAAGCAGGCTCCATGGTGTCAGCACAGGAGCCCAATGAGGGGCTCAAACTCATGAACCATGAAATCATGAGGTAAGCCAAAATCAAGAGTCAGATGCTTAACCGACTGAGCCACCCAGGCGCCCCTTTGTTAAATTTATTTTCATAAATTACATAGTAAAACCAAAGCACAAATATACACATGCGTATAAGAATAAACAAACATACTTCTGGGGTGCCTGGATGGTTCAGTCAGTTGAGTGTCCAACTTCGGCTGAGGTCATGATCTCCTGGTTTGTGGGTTCGAGGCCCGAGTCAGGCTCTGTGCTGACAGCTCGGAGCCTGGAGCCTGCTTCAGATTCTGTGTCTCCCTCTCTCTCTGCCCCTCCCCTGCTCACGCTCTGTCTCTCTCTCAAAAATAAACGTTTAAAAACATTTTAACAAAACAAAAAAATAAATAAATAAGCACACTTCTATTGAGAGAATATGCTCGAAACCATGTGTAGATACCTCTGCTCTGGTGAGAACGTGGCAGCAGTAATTTTTTTTAGTTTTATGAGTTTTTATTGAATTTTTTCCTGGAACCTAGGCCTTTCCATTTCTCCTGACAACTTTTCTAAGAACTCAGTTCTATATTTACTGTTCATGCCTTTGGATCTAGATGCAAATCCCTGACTTTTCTTTAGAGCCGATCTATTTGGCACAGGGGATAACAGAATATTTTCCATCCAGAATCAGGCAGACCTATGTGGAATCTGAGCTTCAGCTTCCACACCCGCAAGAGAGGAATACTCATATCTATCTCATTGGTTCAGACAAAGCATGTACAGGACTCAGCACAGGGTTTGGTACATGGCAGGAGCCCATTAGATATTTGCCGTGATTGTTGTTGTCACCGAAATTACTATTATTGTCCCTCTTAAAGGCAATCAGCTTTCCAGCTACACTGAACCACTCCCTGTCTCCTTACTTATGTTTGATCACTCCTGAATAGTTCCCACGAGCTCTACGTGGCCGAATACTGTATGTGCTTTTTTAGTCCATTTTAAATACCACTTCCTCCATTAACTGTTCATTAACACTGCCAGCCAGCAGCAACGTTCTCTCTCCTCCACATCAAATAATACCATATTTGCATCCCATTCGTGGAGTTTTGAGCTTTCTATCCTGTATAGGCATATAAGACATATAGGACAGACATATGAATCATTTATATGTATATGTATCGTACTCCTTCATAGAGAGTGAGTTTCTTGAGGATAGGGGTCATTTCCTATTCAAATGTGTCCTTCCCAAGGCATTCAGCATTGAGCCTTGCCCTTAGTGACAATCGATACATGTGAGCTGAATTAATTAATTAATATTTCTGTCCACTCAGTGCAAAATGTCTGCTTGAAGGCAAAAGCCAGGCAATGAGGAGGGTCATCGGGTAGTAAATATTTCAATCTTTATGTCTCCAATCCCTATCACATGTTACAGTTAATAAGGTGATACAAAGTTTATCTAGGCAGGAATGTGAACCTTCCTTCCCCTCCCCACTCCCCGCCGTTAACGTGGTGACCTTGGGGGAGTCATTAACTACTCTAGGCATTGGTGCTCTCCCTGGTGAAAACAGGGAGTTGGATTAAATATCTGAGGACCCTTCTGGTTGTACAGCCAGTACCCCATATCTCAGACAATGTCTTGTGCCAGTAAGAAGGAGCCAAGCGTCGAGACTGGGGCCAGAAAACAATACAGAGATACGTGTGAGGAAAAAAGGGCCGGTTAAACTTAAGGTCAGACCTAAGGGCAAACCCATTAGGCTGAGAACAAATCCAATATGGAGGGTACATCGATCAGCATTACTTGGGGTCTGTGAAAGCAAGCAAACCAAACACAACAACCAACACGGTCTAAATCAGCTAGCTCGACACAGAAATGCTAATGGGGATCTTGCCACAAAGATGTTGGAAGCGCTAAAAGGACAATCCAAAAGGGGTGGTGAGGTAGCCCGGGCATTCGCAGTGGCAGCAAGCTACTACTCTTTCTAAGGCTGAGGGAATAAAAGAAGGTGATGTTGCTGGTGCTGGAGAGGTCCAGCAGGAGAGAGTATTCTGCAAGGGCTACTACAGCAAATGAGACCTAGCTACTCCCAAATACACCACCCCAGGGAGAAAATGAGAAGGGGACAGACCTCAGCCTCTCCCTTTCTCCTATCTTCTGATGACTCTTGTTGGCCACGCCTGGCTGTAGGACAAGAGAATCCGGGAACATAGTCTACAAGGGTCAGCCCATGCAACATAAAACAGAGAGGAGAAACCGAGAAAAAGGTATGAGAGCGAATGGACAATTAACCAACCCAGATGGCCTGGGAGCTAAGTTCAGAGATGATTTTTCCAGAATAGGTGGTCTCTTGCTCTGTGACTTCTTTGAAGTCCTCGACCCCACTTGCTGGCATCACACTTTGCTGTAAAGTGTCGATGCTTTGGAGTAGCTAAGAGGGAAGCTACTGACAAATGGTCTGATGAAACGATGGTCTGATAAAGACCATGCCAAACAACATTCAGTTGTATGCGTTCCGGAATTCTTCTCTAGAGGCTTCCTAACATGTGCTACACTTGCTCATAACTGGGGCTTTCCCAGTGCAGTGTATCCCCGAGTAGCGCACAAGCTGTGTTTTTCCAGAAGGACATTGATCCCATTGGCTTAAACGATGTAACATCCCCGTGTAAACTACTAAATCAACATGGGCTATAAACCCATGTTAGGCTGATCCTTCCAACAAAAACATAAAATCCATCAGTGTGGTTTCCGGCTAGTGAACTAGGAAGCAACAAGCTTTCCTTTTTCTTGTTCTTCTGTTTCACAGTGACATTCATTGACTTACAGCTGGCATCTGTGACGTCTACAGAACAATGACGTCACAGGCATATTCAACTTATACAAGTGCAGTTATATCCATTGGCAGGGGTTGGGGGTGGAGAGTAGTGGGAGACCCACGGGGTGGGGGTAGGGAGAGAAAGGGAAAATTTCCCAATATCGTGGGCAACTTTACCTACCATTTCACACCGCGAGCGAATGCTCTGGAGTGAGCAGGAGGGGAGAGATGGGCATCTACTCCGCCCTAAAGCAATCCTTGCTCCCGCTTATCTCTCAAAGCCTCTTGGCTGAGACGCCAGTGTGTAAAGATTTGGCGCTGAAAAATTAAATGTCGCTGGCATGGTCTGAACTTGTACGTATTTTTACATATACTCTGCATACCAATGCGGCCAACCACGCGCGCTACGCAAAATGGGCAAATGAAGACTCTTGAAGCGGAGATTTGAAAAAATACAGAAGATTCTCACCTTCCGTGCTGACGTTAGAACCCAGGCCTCCCGTATGGTGTGATTCTGGTGCCTGTGCCCGGGGAACTAAACATTCAGTTGAGAGGCTGGCTGCGGTGCCAGAACTGGGAGAAAGGGTTTCCCAGTCTATCCAAACGAGAGTATGCGCCTCCGCTTCGCAAAGAGAGGGGGAAAAGAGAAGGCGGTGCTGGAAATCGCTACGGCTGCAGGACTGATCTCCACAGGCTGTCCCCTGGACGCCCAGAGACTGTGTTGATTTCACCCTGCGCCCAAGCCGGTGACTGCCTTTTCGCTGCCTCCGCTAGCTACCTCGTGCAGTGGGGGCATGGTATCTGCTCCTCGCTTATTGTCACCAAAGCCTCTACGGGGATGAGATCTGATCACTACGGAGCCCGTTCCCCAAGGCTGAAGCGGTTGACACCCTAGAGAATCCAGGAAGACCGCCAAGTTCGGACCGGAATACTCCATCCCGGTTCTGTTCGCCTCGAAGACAGCCGAACCTGGAAGCGTCGGGACGAACGTGGTAAAGCGAGGGTCACTCCGTGCGACAAACCACGCTGGGATGTCCTTACTGCACCCAAGGCGTCAGGAGAGAGTTGCTCCCGCCCTCAACCCAAATCTAAATGCCTTCACGTGACGTATGTCAGCTTCCTAATCTCCACTGTGTAATATCCAGAATACAGAAACAACCGACCAATCAGACCGGGAAAATCTCCTACGAGCTCCTGGAGCCTGAAAAGCTGCCATTCGTAATAAGCCTTCCCGCGCTCACCCTGCCCTGAACCCTGGGCCCCAGCTGCGTTCCACAGCACAGCCCTCGCTAACACGCCAGGTTAATGCTGAGAAGGAACTTAAACCACAAAGGACCAAAAAGCAAATATTTTTGCCCAAAGCTAATGTAGCAAATTACATGCGAGGTCTAAACTCCGAGAACCTTTTAAATGGCGCAAGTCTACACAAACACACAGCGCCTCGCTTGCCAAGACTTGAAAACTAAATTAAATCGAAGTCACGTCCCACTGGGAGATTTATAGAACCCAGTTAAAAGACCGGGGTTCGGGTCTTGGCAAGACCGCTGGTTGACTTCATCCCCCAGGTAACTAATTTCTCTCGCTGGGCTTCTGTTTGCCTGGGAAGGATACGTTCTGCTGGGAACAGTGAGGTGAGAGCGTGTAGGCGGGGTACGCGGAGCTCCAGGCAAAAAAGGGGTCCCTGCGTGATCAGAAATTCACCCCGAATGTCACGAGCCAAGTGCTCCGTTGCCGTAGCTGGGCTGCTGTGGGTGGCTGTGTAGTCTGTAAGTTGCAAAGGGCCCCGTCGGAGCTAAGGTCAAGTCCTCTTTCGACTCCGAGCAGGGCTTCAGCAACTAGCACGTCTTGTCGTCACACACACTGTGCTATCTGCCTCCAGGCCCGGGAGTCTCAGGGAGGGGGCAGCTTGTTCGAATTCCCTAGAAGATGCCCCGCAGATGGTGACCTGAGCCCTAACCGGGGATGGCACCGTTCTCTCAGAGTCAATGCCGTGTTGCACAAAGCCGTTTGAGGGACACGTTCACAAAGGGGCTGCTTTGCTGGGAATCGGATCCACCACGAGCATTTGTGGTCAGAAGGCTGGAAACAGCAGATGTAATTCACCGACAGCCACCTTTGCACCACGGCCGCGTTCCCTAGCGTTCGGCCGGATTCTCCACATCCTGCTCCTTCCTTCGCTGGTGGCTCCAGCCCAAAGAAGCGACGCGGATGAAACTGAAGAGCTCATTTTGAGAAAATCGGTGCAGGAGGGAAACCGGCCCTGGCAGTGTTGCGTAAGAAAGCCAGGCAGTTAATGGCCTGCATCTGGCTTTGTTTTGCTCACACACTCAGTTGGACACCAGACAGCAGTGGTGGTGATTTTTTGAGCACTTGGGGGGAAAATGTATTTTTTTTTTTTTTAGGTCAACGTGTGCTATCAGTTCTGCATCCCTTTCATTCCTAAATTTCTTCATGCTTAGGTTTCCAACTGTATTTCAACGAGATGCTTTCGTCCTTGCCTATCAGTGGGGAAATGAGCTGCTGTCGATGATTGATCACACACTTTCACGGATCCTGTGGCTACAAATGTCACCCTGAAAAAAAACCAGCCCAGCAGACCGTCCTTCAGTGTCTGTGAAAAGCAACAAGGCACCGTTCACCAAGAAAAGGCCCAATTCAGACTCAAGTGCAGAAGGTTGGCACCTTCTGGCACTACAGAAAAATCTCACGTGCTCTACGCCGGCCAGATACGAAGAGTCGTTCAAGCCGACGTGTAGATCTATCAACAGGCTGTTCCTTCAGAAATTCCCATGGATTTGGCATGGTTCTGAACTGGGAAGAAGGAGAAGGAGAAGGAAAAGGAAATCCTCACGCCCTGCCACGAGCCAGAGCCGTTCTCGGGAAATTAACGTTCAGGATTAATCTCTATCCTTGGGGACACCACCGGTGAGTTAGGAGTCGAAGGAAATACTTGAATAAGGATTGTGTTTTCATGCAATTCTGTGTTCTCTCAACTACTCTGTCAATGAGCTAAGAATCTGAGATCTATAGGCAATAAGTGGTAGGCAAACACGGAGTATGATTTCTTGGCCTCAGCCCACAGGCTTAGCTTGTGCTTTAGACAAATTAAATTAGAGCCAACAAAATCCTGGCCAAGCCCTTGACTGTCAGAGACTTTCTATGCCAAGGAAGTAGAACTCATCAAGGAACTAGGCACTAGGACCTTCATCCTACATGCAACACTAAGAAAGAAATATCACGGTTGTCAAATGCACACACAGGATTGCTAATATACTTCAGGCAACGATGTAACCAGAGAACCGAATGTTTTCTATAAAAAGTGAAAGGTGAGATCAGACCCCGTGGGGAATTTTTTTTTCCCCTTTCTTTATTATCTTCCAAATATATTTGAACTTGTTTCCTTCTTGAACTCATTTAATTTTCCCTGATACACTTCACAGATGTGAGTTACATTTGGAAACACGACTCGGGGACTGCTCGGTTTTGACCCATATGTTGGGCTCACGGAGCTCCTCCAATTTCCCACAACACCAACGTCACTCGCTCTCAGCGTCCCTTCCTGGGCTGCCCACTTCCCTCCCAGCAAAGGGCCACATTACTCAGCACAGTGACCCCTGACTCAGTCGCCGTAGGAGGAGACTGCCATCAGAGCTGGCGTGAGTCGAGGAGAGAAAGATTCCAACTGGCTTATGAAGACTGTTGGGATTTGCCAAGCAGCCCTAAGTCACAGGGCTCATTCTTTCTACTTCCCTTATTGTGCTTAAAAATGGCATTGTTTGCAACTTGTTAAAAAAAAAAAAATACCGGCTATACCAAATCGCAAATCTAAGTAGACACAGTTGCTGAGTGAGTGAGGAGTGAGAAAGGAAGGAGCGGCAAAGGAGCAGATGAGCAGGATTGAACAGCAACCCACGTTGAAACAGACAAATTCCTCTGAAATTCTAATTTTATTTTATTTAAAAAAAATTTTTTTAATGTTTATTTATTTTTGACAGAGAGAGAGAGAGAGAGCATGAGTGGGAGAGGGGCAGAGAGAGGGAGACACAGAATCCGAAGCAGGCTCCGGGCTCCGAGCTGTCAGCACAGAGCCCTACGCAGGGCTCAAACTCATGGAACATGAGGTCATGACCTGAGCCAAAGTCAGATGCTCAACCGACTGGGCCACCCAGTATCCCCTCTGCAATTCTAATTTTAAAATAACAATGGTCCCCATTTGTTGGAACCTAATACTTACCCCCACAACAGCCCCAAGGAAAATTATTGTTCGTATTCCCATTTTATAGATGAGAAAATGCAAGGGCAGAAGGTTGGGTAAGTTGCCCAAGATCTGACACACAATGAGGCAAACGGTAGAGCTGAGTTTCCAAACTAGGTCAACTCCCTGCTCTCCCCACCTCTAACATTCTGTCAGAAATATGAACCAAAGGGTGTTTAATAAGTTTGGACAGAAAACAAAGAAAACCTGAAGAAATTCGGGGAATGAGCTATTCAGAGATCTTCCAAGTTAGTTATCATTGTCATGTTATTTACACCACCGTTGACAACCTAATTCAACCCGACTTCCTTTAGGTAGAGAAGTAGCAAAGAAAACGCATGTGCTCTGCCCTCTTCTTGAGGAATCTGCTTCCCGCTTCCCTAATTCTTCTTGCTCTCAACTCGCCATGTTGGCCAGCAAGGTCTCCCCCGGACCACATCAGCCCAAGACTGCCTCCCCCTCCACACGGGTCTAACCCAGCAGCGTCACCACAGCTTGGCTGTTGACCAGTGCTTAGTAGTCCCAGGATTTGTCCTTTATCCGCTCCCCACTTCTTTACTCAGTATAACAGTTACAGACCTTCTTGTCTGTAGCCCCCAGTCCTGGCCAAATGCCCATCTCCTTCTTCACCAAGTAGCTGGAGACCTTCTGGGGTCAACTTTGCCCTGGAGCCCCCCTCATCCAACATATACCCTGTTCTCCTGCCTCTCCCCCTTCCTAAGACTTACCCCCCTTCAACTCTCCTCTGCAAAGCTTGTCCTCCGGGTTTCCTCCCTCTCCTGAAGTCCTGAAGCACACCTCTTATTTGGCTTTTAGGGTCCAGGTGCCAAGTATTTCTTATCGTTTTTCCTTGGAATCCTCTTGTAATATTTTAAATTGCACGAACAGCCTGACTTCTCTTTTTTTGTGCACGTGGCCCATCTACCCAACCAGATTGGGTGTCCTCCAATGCTCTGTCCTTTGGCATCTGCTCATATTTCTTTCTAATAACTCCCTTGGAGAGAGCTCATCCCCTTGCAAAACACCATGGACGCCATGCATATTCGTGCCACAAAGCCCCAGCTCAGGCTGCCCTTGACTTTAGGGTCCTTTCCCCTTCCCCTGTCAGTCGAAATCCACACTCTTTGCTCAAGGCCACTTCAAATTCCAATGAAGCCTTCTCCAGCAAACACAGGTCCACAATTACCTGCTCGTCTCGGAGCCTCAGAGCGTCTAAAGCACTCCAGGCTATACAAACATTTTAATGTTTAAGTATATTCTCCTTTTCTTATGTCTGTGAGGGCGTGTACCTTCCATTGTTCCTGACGGTTTGGGAGTTTCCTCAGGCCGGTAACCGAGTCTTTGGTTTCGGATTCCCCATAGTACCCGGCACAGTGCTACATATTTTGAAGCGCTGAACTCATCCTACGTGGCAAAAGTTAAAACATAAATGAGATTTTCTGTTTCCAATATGGCCCGGTAAACTGAGGCTCTGGTGGTACCCAGCTGAACCAAATCTGGAGCCAAAACTGAGCAAAATCTAAACCCTTGGGGTAGGGGGTTTTATGTGCTTAAGAATCTCTTGTCACGGGACACCAAGTTCGGTGACAGTGGAGACAGTACCCAGCTTCACAGGGTGGCCTTGTTTAGTTATCCAAACGCAGAAATACAACACCTTGAAAGAGTGTGTCTGAATCAAGAATTCAGGCTTCGTTTGCCCAAGTGGAAAGTTGCATGTGGCCAAGCAAAGCTGACCTGATGAAAGCCAGTGTGTTCAGCTTCCTTTCAGATCAACAGCCGTAAGTGCCACTACCATTTGACATGGCACCAGTCACACCTGTGTTCTGGGGCCAAGAACGGTGGCCAGCTCAGCACCTTCTGAAACACGGGTGGCTGAAATCCAAGGCAAACAAGACTGAACAGATGAATCACAGCGGTGAGAACCAAGCAGCTGCCATTGTAATCCAGGGAGCTTACCCACAATCCAGCGGGGCAGGGAGTAACCTATAATGTGCTGGGTGTAGGGCCAACTCAACCTTCAGACACAGGAAGTTGGGTCTCCCCTAATTGCTCACGTGAAGAAATTCTCTTGCCTCTTCTTGGTCTGAAAATGTCGTTAGCCCTCCTGAATTAGGGACCCAGGCCCCATCTTGGAAGTGAGGCGTGGCAATCCACACAGCCAACCAAACCCTCACAGACACAGTCTATACACAGATGACAACAGAAAGCCAACGTCCAACGTTCCCAGGCTCCTTTATTATGAACTAAGCTCAGAGGAAGGCCGTAACCGCTTAGAATGTTCTATAAAGTTCTCAGCATAGTATTCTTAGAAAGTCAGCCCCCACAAGGTCCATCAGTTCAAAAGCCAGTCAGAGTGGAAGTTAAGAGTGACGCTGAGATACCGTAGTCTCAGCAGCTTCTGAATTTTGTTACAGTGTTTATTCGTTATTTTCTTTCCTCCCCAGGGCTAGCAGTGGTCCCTGGGAGAAACGAGAGGAAAAATACAACTCCCTTTTCAAAAGTACATCCCAAGCCCATGCACACCAGAGTGCTGACATTGTCAATCTTGCGTGTCCCCCCCCCCCCCCCCATCACTTATCGTGGAGATAAGTGATGTATTCATTTTCCTACAAAGCCAGTACCCTTTTCAGGATCCTCCCTGATGCGTGAGAACAGCGCCACCTAGGCTTCGGGCATCTTAGTTAAGTCCTGAGAGTCTAGAACTTCAATTCATTCTTTCATTCAGTAAATATTTATCAAGCATTCAGTATGTGGGAGGCACGTGTTCTAAAGTCTGGAAGGCAGCAACCACTGAAGCAGGAAAAGTGTCTGTCCTCCCGGATCTTATATTCTGTCAAGACGAGATAGGCAGTTAACAAAGACGCCTGTAAATACAATGACTATCGGACGGTGATGGGTGCCGTGGGGAAGAACAGGACAGATCAAAAACGATAGGAATCGCCCAGGGGCGGGGAACGTGGACCATGCAGGATGGTCAGGGAAGGACTCTCTGAAGAGGTGATGGTTCAGAGAGACAGGCCCTAAGGAGGTGTGGAAAAAGCCACGCAGATTGTAGAGAGAGGTTTTCAGGAAAGGGATCAGAAAGGGTGGGGACCCTGAGGCCCGAGAAGGGCTACTGTGCTTGCAGAGTAGCAAGGGGCCAGAGGGGCTAGAGGAGAAGGAGAAAAGCAGACCAAAGTGGGAGTTGCTGAGACCGGAGAGAGGGCAGGAAGCCAGCTCATAGAAGACCTGACAAGCCACTTTAAGGGTTTTGGCTTTGACTCAGCATTATCAGTAGGGCCGGTGGGGAGACGGAAGCCACCCCAGTTATTTCAACAGAGCTAATTTAATATAAAGAAATGTTAATGAGGAATAAAGTCATTAACCAGGCAACTGAAAGGGTAAAAGAGATAGCAAATGCAGGAAGCTGTCTCCACACCTAGGGCTGGGGCAACGAAGGGTAAATTATTAACATTCAGAAGCTCAGAAGAGGGTCCCATGAGGCTGGAGCTCAGACCGCTGAAGAAGGGACAGCGGCAGCTGGCTCTGGTGTCCCAGAGGGAGCACAGTGAGACTGCTCTTGAGCGTGGGGAACGGTTGCCAAATGGACTTAACTGTGGCTACAGGAAGGAGCCGCCACGGCCAGGGTCAGGCACTGGGGCCGCCGTGCCCCTCGAGGGCTGCGCTTGACGGGAAACCCAGAGAAAACAAAACAGGAAACAGCGAGACCCCTCTCTTTCCTCTAGGGGGTGTGGCCCCCCCTCCGGCGCCCCCTACTGGGCACAGGCAGACCCAGGAGAAGTGTTTTCCAGGGGCCCGGCTCCAGTCCCCGAAAATCCAGTATAGAAGCACGGGTTTAGAGCCGAGCAGCAATAACTTAGCAACTGACACCCCCTGAACAAGACAGGAGGACATCAGGGAATTTTGAGCAAGAGAGTGACATAAGCTGAGTCACTGTGGCGGCTGTGTTGAGAAAAGATGGCAGGGGCGCCTGGGTGGCGCAGTCGGTTAAGCGTCCGACTTCAGCCAGGTGACGATCTCGCGGTCCGTGAGTTCGAGCCCCGCATCGGGCTCTGGGCTGATGGCTCAGAGCCTGGAGCCTGTTTCCCATTCTGTGTCTCCCTCTCTCTCTGCCCCTCCCCCGTTCATGCTCTGTCTCTCTCTGTCCCAAAAATAAATAAACGTTGAAAAAAAAAAAAAAAGAAAATATTATCTCCCTCTCTTTGGGCTCCTATTCACTTTCTTAATGAAAAAAAAAAAAAAAGAGAAAAGATGGCAGAAGGGCCACGGCAGCGGAGGCGGGAAGAAGTGGTTCGATTCTGGGTACCCTTGGCCCCACGGGATTTGCCGAGGATTTGCATGTGGGCTGTGAGAGAAAGAGAGCACTCAAGCAGGATGTCGTAGACCTGAGTCCAACTCGACCAGCCCTGGGCCTTCCCGGGCAGCTGCTCGCCCCTCCACGCCTTGATTCCGCATCTGAGAAATGGGGATGATGAGAACCACACCGACTGCATTGGTCCCGTGCGAGGATTCAACGCGGTGAGACCAGGGAAGCTCCCATCCCGCGGGTCCTAAGCCGGAGAAGGGGGCAGCAGCCAAATGTGTCCCGCCCCGCGGGAAAACTAAGGACGAGGGAGGTCAAAAGGGGAACGTGAGTGCCTTCCGATGTTAAGTGGGGACGAGGGGGGGGGGACCACGGTTTCCCCTCGCTCACGAATACCTGGCCAGGGAGTAAAAGGAGATACCAGACAACCACCATCCGAGAGAAACAAAGAGAAAAGACCGATTCCCGAAAGGATGCTTACAAAAAAGGCAATTCTTTCAAGCATCAGAACTGAGCTTGTGGGGACAGAATCCTTGCCGCGGGACGAGCTACGGAGACAGCAGCGTGGGCCTGTCGTGAGCTGGGGGAGCTAGAGATGAGTCAGGGTTAGGGCCGCCTCCCCACGACTCTCCACCCCCCCCCCCCCCCCCGCACACCAGTCACCATCCTCCTCTTAGTTGGTCACCCCTCACTGAGCATGCTCACAGGAGGCGAGCTGTTCCTTCCCCAGAGTTCAGACGCAGGGTTACGTAAGGTTGGGCCGCAGCCCTCGCCCGAGAGCTGAGCCCAGCTGCCTGCACGGGGCACTCCCTTCCCAGGGGGCAGATCAGGTCAGGAAACCAAACCACAGATGGCAAGGCTCAGAGAATCCAGGAGGGGAGGAAAACGAGCTGACTCTCCTCCACTGGAGGTTACTTTCCTCCCATGGAGCAAAACAGCCCCCCCCCCCGCCCCCACCCAGGTCAGAGAGAAGGCCCCGTTCCACGAAGTTTCTCCAGGGTCCCCTTCATTTGGGGTCAAGAGCTCATCACGTCGCTCTGCTTACAGCGGCCTTTTTCCACACGCGTTCCCAGCACTGACACAACGCGAAACGTTCTGCCGTCCAGGGATTATATTCCAAACAGCTGTTCCCGGATGCTAGGCACGATCCATCGGAAACAGGGGTCCTCAGCTTCAGCAGCGATTCTGCACGCACGCTCCGCTCCAACCCCCAGGCCTTCAGAATGCGACCCTCTGTGAGGCGGGGTCTTCCACCCTGCCCACACTTTGCTCTCTGACTTCCAGCCTCCAGAGCTGTGAGACAATAAATTTCTGTTGCCTGAGTCCCCCCCCCCCCCCGCCCCGCCGTCTGTGGTAACTTTTGTTATGGCTGCCTTAGGAAACTAATACACCAATTGAATCAGAATTTCTGGGAATGAGACCTAAACATCAGTATTTATGAAAGTCTTCCTAGAGTGTTGACCCTGTGTTGTAGAGCTCACTCTTCTAGATTACAAATTCCCCTCAGTCTGCTAAATCCAGGGCTGACTCTTAGATGGCTTCTCCAAGAAGCCGACCATGCATGATACTTAGTGTAACTTCCTTCCTTTCTCCCTCCCACCCTCCCTTCCTTTCCTTCTCCCTCTCTTTCTCCCTCCTTTCTTCCTCCCTCCCTCCTTCCTTCCTTCATTCCTTTCTTCTTTCCTTCATGGACAGAAAAAACAGGACAAGCCACGGCCCTCATCTCAGCCTCAAGTCAACAGACACGAAGTCAAGTCCCGCCTAACACCTTCTGTTAAAATCCGAACCACTGAGCGGTCTCTAAGCAAATCTTTAATAAAGCCAAGGACCTTGAAAAGGCTCTAATCTGATGAACGACTGACTCCAGGGGACAGACAGACCCTGCTGCAAAGGCTCACAGGGAAAACTGAAGGCAATGCCTTCCCTCTCTGGGGCGTGCCCCTGTCAGACAGAATCTTTTTGCTTCTTCTTCTTTAACTCGTGCCTCATTCAGCTTTTTAAGTGGCCCATTGTCCACGGCAACCTCTTCCTAGGACCAAATGGCTACGACAAGTGCCGGAGGAAACCCACACAAATCTATGGGAACGGCCAGGCCTCATTTTTCTGCTAATGGTTGGTTCGAGATAAGCCACCAGCGGTGACCTGGTCCCTGCACGTCTTTGAATGATGACAGCAAGGTGGGCTTGAGAGTTTGCAAGCCTCCTCTCCTTCCCCGTGTCTCTGTTTCCCCACCTGTGCCACGGACGTGGGAGATCCGGACATCTGAGCACCGCTCGGGTGGAGGTGAAGGGCTACAGCTTTAATCATCCTCCTTTTCAGCATCCGAACGTATCCACATATGTTTCCCCAGCCGCTTGCCGGCCATCCCCTCCCCCTCTTTTTTTATTCATCCCCGAAAGCTTCTATTATCAATCACTGCATGGGGTAAATTTTCAAATCAGCAGTCAGAGTTTTTAAGCTGCATGACTTCTATTACAGCTAAAGGAGGCAGGTGACCAACACCAATACGGTCTCAAAAATCCGCTCAGCGGCTTACCTTCTCGCGTTCATTCGCTCGTTTTTCATGGCCTGTCTCCAGGCTGGTTTTAACAGAGCCTTCTCTGAGGACGGGTCTGTCCTTCACAGATCCGGGGGGAAAGTCAGGGGACACCCTGAGCTGGAAGAGAGGAAGGAAGGCGAGTAGGCTTGCAGAGCGCTTTTCTTAGGGATGTGATCACGTTTACCGGAACCAGCGAGGCTAGGAAGGGTCACGTGTTAAGACGGGGTGTCTGAAGCTCTCTGTGCCATTCTAGCTTCCCCTTCCCAATCGTGCAAGTGTCCCGGAACAATGCCTTCCACCCACTGGCCAGGCCATCGTTAGACAAAAAGCGGAGCCCTCTTGGCTCTGCCCCTGTCCACTGTGGGGGTGGCATCTCGGCCCCCTCTACTCTGGCCTCCTGGGTCTTCTTCGCGCTCAGCCATTGGGACCAAACATGCATTCGCGTTCGTCTGGTGTCTGAGGACGTCTTTGCATCCGGCCACTGCCTTTAATGTGGCATCTGGAGGTTGAGTAAGACCTCCCGGTCCCTCGGAGATATGGGCAACCTCTGGCTCACCCCATCCAATTCCAGGCCACCGAATGTCCAAAGTCTTTGCTGCAATTTCAGCTGCTACTTCTGGTTCCCACACCTTCACGTACCATTTCTGGGCTGCGTCACACGGCGACCCTCCCACACCCCGTGTCCAACACCACTCCTGCAAAGCCGTTAATAGGGACTAGAGACAGGGGGACAGAGGGAGGATTCGCGTCAGGCACGCATCCATGATACGTGCTCTTGAGTTCCTCTTGGCCACCCCCTAATCTGCAGGAGGGGGAATCCTCTTTTCCCTCCTCAGACCCAGCACCCAGCCTCTCGAGAGCTTCCCCCAGAAAGTTTAATCTTCTTCCCTCCGTTGCGCAAAGATGTACAGACACAAGTGCCCCTCACCGACGTCTCCTCTTTCCGAGAAAGGCCCGTAGCCTTTCTCTGAAGAATGGGCTCACCTCAGGCGACGCTTCGTGCAAAGCTCACGAGCGTCTAGCAGCTTCCACCCCCTCATCTGATGTGAGGAGCGGCCCCTGAGTCCAGCAAGAGCGGGCCGGTGGCCCCTGACGAGATGGGGCAGGACAAGGCAACGTCCGCGTGGTGTGGAAACCAACCAGGCCCCCGGAGACCTTCTCTCGGGCCGGGTGATGAGAGTCAGACTCCGCCAAGGGCAGCGGCTGAAGCGGCCGGTGTAGCCGCAAGGAATCTGAGAGACGTCACAGGAAGCAGCCGGCGAGCAGAACCCTGGGGGGCACAGGCCGAAGCAGGAATCGTGTGGTGTGAAACAGGAGGCGGGGGGTGGTGGCAGTTGACGCAGGGCAACAGAGAGGCTGTCCCACAAGGCCAGTCAAGGCCCTTGGGAACGAGAGGAAGCACCACGCTCCCCACGTGGCCTCAGCAGGCCTCAGTGTTCCCTGCCTGCTTACTTAATCCCCGGGTGCGCGACAAACCCCCAACGCCTCAGAGGTTCGGAGGCCTTCTCTGCTCCGCGCTCACCGGGCCCCCCACCCCTTGCCCTTGGGGTCAGAGGTCCGTCTTCCTCAGATGCATAACCTGGCGTTCGCAGCCGCTAGCACAGAGGCGACACCCAAGAGTGATTTCCTTCCAGCCCAGCCCTCTACATTTTGCCCGGGACATTAGCCTGGTTTCCTTAATTCCTCATATGGCGTTACACAAAAATAAACACTATATAAAAATATATGCCCAAGGGGTGCCTGGGTGGCTCAGTCGGTTAAGGGTCCGACTCTAGGTCTCGGCTCCGGTCGTGATCTCACGGTTCGTGAGTTCGAGCCCCACGTTGGGCTCTGCGCTGACAGGCGGAGGGGGGGCCTGCGTGGGATTCTCTCTCTCCCTCTCTCTCCGCCCCTCCCCCACCTCAAAGCATATAAATAAACTTAATATATGTTTATTAATATATGCCCGAGCATGAGACCTTCAACTTCCTGCTTCCAGGTTGACAAGCCAACTGCAAGGGACAGTTGGAAACGGAACAACAACTGCCTGGGCCCGTGGAAAGAAAGCTGAGAAAGACCTTGAGGTAAAAACAAGAGCTGTGAGTTTACCTCTCCCGACACCCGGGCAGCCATCCCGCCTCAGTGGCCCCAACCACAGAGCCATGGGACTATTGGGTGTTGATTCAGATCAACTGTGGAAGGGTCAAGCTTGAAAGTCCGCAAGTTAAGTACAAATGGCCCAGTTCTATTTCTACCATCGCGACTCTCCACACACACAAAAAATCTATGGAGGAGTTGATTCTGTAACACTCAGAGAGCAAGAGAACCAATCAATGAAAGCTATGGAGTGAGGAAAAGAATCTGCAGGGGTGACCCTTTCTGCTGAGTGCAGACGATGCCTCAGGAAAAACATGGCAGCCTTTTCCTCCCGTCAGAAATGGCTACCTGTACCAAAAGGGCAGACTTTAGCTATTTTCTCCGACGGAGGCCTTTCTTCTCTGCTTTCTTGCTGAAAATTTCTGACTCAGTTAATAACCTATGTCTGAATATAGCTTATAGAGGTTCACTTTATGTGGCATTTAAATACATAATAATAATCTCACTGGAGTCTCCACCTCAGAAACTCATATTATGATGGGGGATTACAGTATACAGACCCCATCCTCTACCATCATCCACTTTCCCTACTCACCAGTAACTGGAGTGGTCTAATGGGTCTCTCTCCAGTGGAAAACAACCATATCCTCTGAAGGTGTGAGTAGCACAGGCACGACTTGTGACCGCAAGCCTCTAGGTTTCTTCTGACCTACTTCCCAACCCAGATGATGCTCACACCAATATGGCCCCATAAGCATGCCCACGGCCTAGATGCATACCTACCCATTTCTCTCCCACTCAAGAAAGGCTATCAGAATTCAAGAACCTAAGAACAACACCCTTATGGGGGCTCTTTCTGGAATGCGTTATAATTTATCAACAAAGTAAATTATTCAAACCTTTACTATTTCAACTCTTTTTAACACATTCCTTCTTACGTGCAGTGTGGACACCGTGGTTGAGAACACGGACTTCTCAGACACCCTAAGATGCCTACCATTAGAATTGTTGACCTCAGACAAGTGAACACAAAGAATAACTGCTACTGTTAACTGACTCATAGAAGATTCCAGCACCTTGAAGGGAACCAAGGCACCTCTGCCTTTCTTAAAATGCACTCACCAAATTTCCATAATCTCCAATGACAATAACAATTGTGTAATACCCAATAAAGGCCCTATTACCCTTTAAACAAAGGAAATGATAAAACATGACAAGTTTATCATCATTATGGATGATTACTATTTTGTGTTGTTTAATATACTTCCTAATTCCCTAAAAGTGAACATCTGCCATTTTTTAATAGGATATTGTTCAAAATATTATGTAAAAAATGTATTTTCAACACTAAGAGTGGAAAGTCATGGGATCTGAGGAGATTCTCCAGGGCACAGGCTAATCCCCATACAACATTTATTTAAGAACCTTCTTAGGGCAATGAGGAGAGGGGGACATTTTCTAAAATATCTCCAAAGGGAGAGGGGGAGAAAGGTAGATGGCTATCACATTTTTACTAAAAGTTTTCTCCTTTTGTTAATGCTTATTTATTTATTTTTGAGAGAGAGAGAGACAGAGAGACAGAGAGAGAGCGGAGAGAGCGCATGAGTTGGGGAGAAGCAGAAAGAGAGGGAGACACAGAATCCGAAGCAGGCTCCAGGCTCCGAGCTGTCAGCACAGAGCCCGATGAGGGGCTCGAACTCACAAACCGTGAACCTGAACCGAAGTCAGACGCTCAACCGACTGAGAGGAGAAAAGCAGCTCCACACTGTCAGCACAGAGCCCAATGAGGGGCTCAAACTCACAAACCCTGAGATCATGACTTGAGCCAAAATCAAGAGTCAGATGTGGGGCGCCTGGGTGACTCAGTCAGTCAAGCGTCCGACTTCGACTCAGGGCATGATCTTGCAGTTCACGAGTTTGAGTCCCACATCTGGCTCTTTGCTGACAGCTCAGAGCCTGGAGCCCGCTTCGGATTCTGTGTCTCCCTCGCTCTCTCTCTCTCTCTCTCTGCCCCTCCCCCACTCATGCTCTCTCTCTCTCTCTCTCTCTCTCTCTGTCTGTCTGTCTCTCTCTCTGTCTCTCTCTCTCTCTCTCAAAAATAAGTAAAAACATTTCAAAAAAAAATTTTTTTTAAAGTTCAGACGCTTAACTGACTGAGCCACCCAGGCCTCCCCTTTACTGAAAGATTTCTTGACTGCTTCCCATTGTGATAGAGATTATAACACCACTCCTACCTTCTCAACGAACAATTAGAAGACAACTCTTTCTAAGTGTCTGTGAGACATGACCTCTAGGATCTGTTGTATCAAATACACGTTATATCAAGTCACCTGTCCGCTAAGCTTCTATGAGTGAGAGACCTTGCTCTCTGGAAGAGGAGTGTCCCAGAAATGGAAATGAAAATGGATCAAAGGTGCGTATCCCACTAACCAACACCAAAACTTACTTGATCACTGGGAAGACAAGGGCTTGGGCTTACTTCTTTCCACCTGTCTGGGCAGGTGAACCGAGATCAGGGGTTATGACGCTGAAAATCCAGAGGACCACCGGACAGCTTTTCTATATAGCTCACCATGTCTCTAGCTGAAAAGCGTGAGCTTTGAGGTAGGGTGAGGAGACAGGGGGGCGCCTACCAGGGCCATGGAGAGACCGTTACACAGGGGGTGGGTAGTCCCTGCAGGAAGAAGGACACAAATCAAGAGGAAGAAAAAGAAAAGGGGAGGAGAGAGGTAAAAAATGAAGCCAAGGTAGGCTACCGTTCTTCACCACCAATATGGGGGAGACGATGGAGGTTTGCTCTTTTTTTTTTACGTTTATTTATTTTTTGAGACAGAGAGAGACAGAGCATGAATGGGGGAGGGGCAGAGAGAGAGGGAGACACAGAATCGGAAGCAGGCTCCAGGCTCGGAGCTGTCAGCACAGAGCCCCACGCGGGGCTCGAACTCGTGAACCACGAGCTCACGACCTGAGCCGAAGTCGGACACTTAGCCGACTGAGCCACCCAGGCGCCCAGAGGTTTGTTCTTTGAGCTCATCAGGAGTGCAAGCGATAGTTCACGAATGTCAAAGGACAGGGGGAGACCCCCCGGGTGACCTTGGCTTTGCAACGAAAACACGCCAGGGAAGCAGAGCGTGCAGATGTTTGTGCAACAGAGCGGGGGGGGGGGGGGGTGGGTGCCTCCATTATGCTTCCGGGTCTCGGTCCTGGCAAATGACCAATGTCTCTTTAATGTGCAAACAGCGTCGGAGGCAATAGCAGAAGCCAAAACTCCGGTGACATTGATTTTGCACGTTCATGGGGTTGCTTCTAAAGGGGAACTCCCACGGCAGCCGGACAGTTTCTTCACCTAAAACACCGCAATTGTGCAGCCCCACAGAGGCCAACGGGAACAAATCCATTCAGCCCTTTCGACAGCGTCACGTTGACACTTCAATTACCTGATAACCGCGGCAATGTGTTTCTAGCCGAGCAGGAAGAGTCCAAAAGAGCTTAACCTCGTTTCCCCTTCGGCTTCCTCGAAACTTCCACCTGCTTCCGTTCTCTCACGGCTCAATTTCCGTGGCCAGGTTGTGATCAGCGCACGAAGGGAGTACCGAAGAAGGGTCCCGGACCTGGATTCAAATCCTGGCTCTGCTGTTTGCCGGTGGCGTGAACTTGGGCAAGTCGCCTAGATCCTATCAGCTTCGGTTGCCTTGCCTATAAAATAGCGGTTGCTATGGAAAATCAAATCAGGTGATACCTGTTTGGAAGGTGCTGCGACGGTTGTTGTATTGCCAACAGTAATAAGTAAATAGGGATTCGGCTTACTCGAAAAACTAACGTGGAGGGGTGCCTGGGTGGCTCAGTCAGTTAAGCGTCCAACTCTTGGTTTCGGCTCAAGGTCACGGTCTCACTCACGGTTTGTGAGTTCAAGCCCCCCGTTGGGCTCTGCGCTGACAGCGTGGAGCCCGCTTGGGATTCTCAGCCTCTCTCTCCCTCTCTCGCTCGCTCTCTTTCTCTCAAAACTAAATAAATAGACTTAAAAAAAAAAAACAAAAGCTAATGTGAAAAGTACACTTCTTCTCACGAAAATGCTCTTGAGCACCTCATGAGCAGGTGGTAAGTAGCCAATCTGTCTTCAGTTTCACGTAAGGATATTCTGCTCCAATTATACCGAAAGCTTCTCAAGAGAAGCTGATAACATCATCCTCTGATATAAGAAAAAAAACACACACACAAATTTTGTGTATCTGGGCGATAATTCTGGGTGATTAACATGATGACAGTTTTTAGTTAATGATAAAGAAAAACATGCGACAGTCAACACCCCAAATTCACTTATAGAAGTTTTTTTTGTTTTTTTCAGTCTAAAGATGGCAGCAGAGAATATTGTAGATGGCTCTGGGCTCCAGATCTATAGAGATTTCTACTAAACTAACGGGAGTCCCTTTACGGTATTGATTTGTGTGTCCCTCACTGAAACAGGAGTTCCTGTGACTACCACGTTAGCCTTCTATGGGCACCGGGTGCTGCTACATAGTGGGCTTAAGACAGATAAGCGGATGGTCAGTCCGCCTCCGCTAACAGGCCAAGCAAGACCCAATCTTAAAAAGAAAGCTATTCGGTAAGTTGACATTATACTTGTATCGGTTAACACGAAGCTCGGCTGCCTCCATCGATACCCTAACAAAAAGGACTTCATCAAAACAGGTGTATATTTCTCTTGCACACAGGTGTCTAGAGGGAGTCTGTCCACAGCTCCCATGTGCCTGCTCTACTGTGTGTGGCTTTCGTTCCCAAGTTTACATCTTGGTCCAAGACGGCTCTGAAGCTCCAGTCATTATCGCCACGACCCAGGGAACAGGAAGGTTAAGAGAACGGTAGGGGTGGGTATTTGGGGAACAAAATGGGGGGCCTGTGTCAGAGGATGCTATGTTCCTCTCGATATCGATCTCTCCACTTTTCAGTACCAGAACCCCAATGTTTATGCCAGTTTATTGCCACCCATAATAAATACTATATCCCCCCGCCCACCTTGCAGCTAAGTGTGAACAGGTGACTAGGTTTTAGACAATGAAACATAAGCAGAAATATTACGTAGAATTTCTGGGAAGTTCCTCCTCTTTAAAAGGAACACAGGTATGATGGCTGGAGCTCTAGCAACCACCTTGGATCATGAAGACCATAAAGACAAAAACTGCATCCTAAGAATGACAGACGAATGAACTAGAGGGAAACTCTGTACCTGCAAACCTCATAGAGGAACCATACCAGCCCTGGACTGCCCACTCTGAACGTCTTTTATGCGACAGAGAAATTAACTTTTATCTTTTCTTATGCCACTGTTACATTGCTGGCCCCTATAAAACTGAATCTAGTCCTAAGCAGGACAGAACTGAATTAGTGAATATTTTTCCCCCTCCTGTCTATTTATCAGTTACCAGTAGCACTATTCTCCACCAACATGGCCATTCCTGAACCTTCCTTCTCTGTCTCAACCTTGCTCACAGGGAGTAGCAAATAAAGGACACAAAGCCCATCACTTTTAGTTTTGCAAACTATGAACATTTGATAACAAAAGGAAATAAAACATGAGCCATCCACAATTCCCTGCCCAGCTATGGTGAAATTAAAAAGTTAAGAGAATCCCCCTCCAAAATCCCAGAAGCACTTCTGTCGCTGCTCGACATCTATGGCCGTGTTCCCAGCGTGTACTCGGTGAGACAACATATCGTTAGGTAAATGGTGCCTCATTCACTTATGTACTTAAAAATAATAAAGGCAGCAGAAAAGAAATAGTTATTGTTCTATATCAAACAGGCAGATCGAGACCTCTTTCCCATTTGGCCTGAAACTTAGCTGAGCAAGATTACCCCATTTTCCTTCTTACGAATCCCTACGTGTGTGTGTGTGTGTGTATGTGTGTGTGTGTATATATATATATATATATAAAAGGTTCGAGCCACATACATTATTAAAGCAACTTTACAAATGAGCTGTTGCCAACACACCCATGAATACTAAAAATCTTTTCCTGGCTAACGGTTGTCTTCTCTAAGATTGTATTACGACTTGGCCTCTTCCGATAGCCTCAATTCTTATTATATTTCATTTCTCTTGAAATGAGTTCACGGTACCCCCCCAAAATAAAATCAAGTCTTTCACAAATCGACACCCATGGAGAGATCAAGATTAGTAAGTGGATGAAGAGGGCGTGTGGGTAGCGTCTTGGAATCTCTCTGCAAGGTGGTAGCTGGATGCCAATGATCACGACAGAACCCCGTGACCCGGAAGAAAAGATCAGTGGACAAAGCCTACTTTGAAGACCTGGGCTCCTGTCCCAGCTCCCGTTTCCAACACGTAGTGTAAATTTGGACAAGCGTCTTAGTCTCTCTGGCCTCCTTTCTGTTAATTGGGAATAAGACCAACTTTAAATCACTGGGGTGAGGTTCAACACCATACGAAAGCAGTTTATAATGGTAAAGAGTTGCGTAAATGTACTGTCTGCATGTTTGTATGAAATAGTAGTGTTTGGGTTCTGAGTAGTAGAAACTAAACTGTGGACTTAAAGTATTTGTGTGTATGTATGTATGTGCCTCAAGGATACAGAACATTCTGGAAGAAAAGGAAATGAACTGTTAAACAATGGTTACCTTTTGGGATAGGGTAAATATTTTTTTACTTTAAACATGGTCAGTGGTGGCTGTATATTAGTTTTAAAATCAAGAAAAAATGTGTACTGTGACTAAAGTTCTTTCCACGATGAAAAGGGAGGAGGCCAAAGCTAACGGATTTGAAAGGAGTAGGATATTCTTGTAGCAATAACCACGAGTCCCCTAAATCAGTCCTGAAGGCCCTTACCCTGATGACCCACAAACTGCGTCCTTCAAATGGATACTAATGCTAGGCTGGCCCTAGCAATGAAGCTTCAAGATTTAGAAAACAGAAATACTTAAAATTGCTTCAATATTCAATACATGGGTGTTTCCCGCATTAAGAGCCAGCTAGCACCTCTGTTTCTAAGGAGTACCTTTTTCATTCAAATAGCACCCTTGTCCCCACAATCGACCAGGCAAAAAAGTGTATGGGTTCCACAATTATCTTATCTCCCGTCATTTCCCTTCCTCTTCTTTACCGTCCGTCCTATAATTATTCTAAGTCTTATACCTAAAGCCTGAAAAAAGATTTGGAGGTGATAGGGCGAACAAGTATTAGGTCTCCAAACACCTGGCAATCAAGAACCTCCTTGCCTCCCCCCCAGATGAAAGTACACATTATTTGTCTTTGGGCAAATCCCACTCTCTTCATTGGCGTCTCCAAATACCCACCATGATTGCCTTGTCTCCAGCCCACCTGCCTCATTGGGACTAAATTCTCTAGACAGGCCCACATAGAGTCCTGACCTCCATCCTGACATGGCCACCGCCTCAATCCACACACCAGGCTCCTACCAATGCCATCTGGGAAGCTAGTCAGGAGGAAACAGTCCAGGTGAAAAGGACACCAGAATGGTGGGGCCATTGTGAAAACTAGTATGAAGGTTTCTCAAAAAAATTAAAGATAGGGGGCGCCTGGGTGGCTCAGTCGGTCAAGCGTCCGACTTCAGCTCAGGTCATGATCCTGTGGTCTGTGGGTTCCAGCCCCACACGGGGCTCTGTGCTGACAGCTCAGAGCCTGGAGCCTGTTTTGGATTCTGTGTCTTTCTCTCTCTCTGCCCCTCCCCCGCTCACATTCTGTCTCTCAAAAATGAATCAGTGGGAAAAAAAAAATTTTTTTAATTAAAGATAGAACTCCCATGGGATCTAATACTGTTCACAACAGCCAAAAGGCAGAAGTGACTCAAATGTCCGTTGACAGATGAACAGATCAACAAAATGTGGTACATACATTATTACTCAACATATACAATAATTATGTGCCGGCTTCGGCCGCACATATACTAAATTTGGAACAACACAGAGAAGATCAGCATGGCCCCTGTGCAAGGACGACACGCAAATTCGTGAACCGTTCCATATTTTCATATACACAATAGAATACTACTTGGCAATGAGAAAGGATGAAATCTGGCCTTTTGTAGCAACGTGGATGGAACTGGAGAGTGTGATGCTAAGTGAAATAAGTCTTACAGAGAGAGATACCATATGTTTTCACTCTTAGGTGGATCCTGAGAAACTTAACAGAAGACCCTGGGGGAGGGGAAGGAAAAAAAAAACTTAGAGAGGGAGGGAGGCAAACCATAAGAGACTCTTAAAAACTGGGAATAAACTGAGGGTTGATGGGGGGTGGGAAGGAGGGGAAGGTGGGTGAGGGGCATTGAGGAGGGCACCTGTCGGGATGAGCACTGGGTGTTGTATGGAAACCAATTGGGCAATAAATTTCATATTAAAAAAATAATAAAATAATATATATGTACAATATTATCTAGGCTTAGAAAGCAAGAAAATTCTGGCACAGGCTACGATATGGACAAAACCTCAGGACGTGATGCCCGGTGAAATAAGCCAGTCACAAAAACACAAATACTAAAGAATTCCACTTACATGAAGTCGTTAGAGCAGTAAAATTCCTAGAGACAGAACGTTGAATGGTGTTTCCCAGGGGCTGGGGGGGGAAGAGGAAGGGAGTGTTATTGTTTCATGGGAACAGGGTTTCAATTTGCAAGAGGAAAAGAGTTCCGGAGAACGGTTGCACACCTAACTGGCTAAGATGGGCAGTTTTATAGCGTGTCTATCTTTACCGTAACGTTTTAAAAAGGGAAGCAAAGCTTTGAGCAGTGGCGGCAAAGCAGCCAAAGAGGTTTATCCGGGACACGATTGGTGCTAATTAAAAAGCGACGCCAAAATCTCCTATGTCCTCCCCTGTAGCCAAAAGCATCACACACGCCAGCCCACCTGGACCTCCTAAAGTCCAGCCTTAGAAGGCCAGCCTGGGTCGTGTTAAAACCCTGCCATGAGCAAATCCCTTCCAGCTAATGGGAAACTTTCCATCTCTGCATTGCTGTAGCCCCGTAATCAAGACTAAATCTCAGTCCCAAACTGTGTTGCAGAAGAATGGTTTTACATGTAATGGGGTTACCACATAGGGAGAAATTCAAAAAAGCTTCCAGCTGTAGTAATATTATTTCTTGATCTGGGTGGTGGTTACATAAGTATGTTTACTCTGTGATAATTCATCGAGCTATACAATTAGGATTTGGGCACTTTTCTGAATGTAAATTAGGCTTTGATTTTTTTTTTTTAAGTTATTGAAAATTTTTCCAGCCCTGCTTTGTTATTGCTTCGTTCGTTTGTACAGTCGTTGGCCTCTCACAAGAGGATGAGTTCCCGAAAGCCTCGGAGAGCCTAGCGGAGTGCTAGACTTTTGTTACAAGCTTCATATTTGCCTAGTGACTTCATGGAAGTGTGGAGATCCAGGGGTTATCAGAGGGAAGAGGGTAGTGGGATTGTTTTCTGAAATCCTTTGACACCAGTAAAACGAAAGCTTCCTGACCCCAAAGCTGGAGCTCGAGAATACAGCCACGACAATCGGCACAGGCTTATAGAGCAAACTCAGCTGTGCTCATGATAACCCACACTCTGGGAAGGTAACAATTTTGATGTTAAACATAGATAGATAGATAGATAGATAGATGCTAGAGAATAAGATGATAGATAGATAGATAGATTGAAGATAGGAGACAGATGATAGAGATATATATTATGATATTTTTAAAATATGTATGTACATGTATGTATATACATGTACACACACACACACAAACACACACCCCCCAAAAGTGTCAATAAAGCCTAAATCCAGCTTCCCCACAAGAAGAATTAAGACGATGGGGAGAAAACTAGAGCCTATATTGAAAAACGGCTTAAACCAAAATAGATTTGCACGTGGCAAGCTCTGTTGACAAGGTCTATGATGGCGGATTCTTAAGGAAAGTCAAAATTTCAGCCAAAGCTCCTTGGTCTTGAAAATGCTGAGGATTACCAACACTCAACCAATATTACTCAACCAATACCAAGAAGTAGAGGGTTGACCCTGAAGGAGAAGGGCTAGAAACAAGGTACCTCCACGGGGGTGAGGTAGAGCCCCCCCCCCAAACCACTGATAAGAGGTGCTCAGTTTGACGCCTTTCGCCGGAGAAGACCTTCAAACCTGTATTACTCAACCGTAATACAATCTCACGCACCAGGATGTGGGGAGCGGGTGCTGTTTGCACTTCAGCTATTTGTACGCAGGCCCAGGAAGAGTCCCGCCTGGCAGAGCTGGGCCAGCAGCACGTACAGCGTAGACCTGCCCTCCCCCAAAGGAGCCGGAAGCCTCCCGTGCTCCACCGTTGCCCTCTGTCCACGGGCAGAGAGGGCGGCACGGACCAGAGGGAAGCCAGGGGAGGGTTTGGTGCCAGGGAGATGACTGAGGTCCGACGCCAACACCACACTTGTGTGGGACCCGTGAGATGAACAGAACTGGAGGCAAACGGCGTTCTAGTCATGACACAGAGAAGCCCTTCCGCTCCCGACAATCATTAGAGAAAATGTAAACGCAGCGTGTGGGTCAGTTTCCGATGGGGGAACCAAGACGCCCTCAGTTCTCTTTCTTCCCCCCCTCTCTCTTTCCGGTTTTCGCTTGTTTGACAAATCAAACGGAATCCCAAAGGAAAAGCACGGGAGGAGGGAACAGTCTTCCTTCTCCAGGCAGATTTATGGCATTCTGGATGCAGCTTGCGTCTGTCAGGCCAAAATGGTTAGGGTGGGCTAATCCAGTAGAATTACAGCTTCCTATAATGGGGAAAGTTAAATAGACAAGCTCGCCTACCCCGAGGAGAACGAAGCAGAGGTCAGTGCTTGCTGGCTTTGAACATGAATGGCCCCTTCCCCTCCGTCCCCTTTCACATGTGGCCCGGCAACAGTAGCAGACAGATGCGACACAAAGACAGACACACCTGATTAACCATGAATACAACAGCTGTCGCTTCCCCACCGCCGCCACTATCCACAGCCTGGCTCTTTCCGCTCACTTTTTTCCCTTTCTTTCAGCTAGCGCGAGGAAATTAAACCCACCATTAAAACCCAAGTTAGTGGGAGGGTGTCAGCAGCCAGGCCTTTGTCTCTGTGCTCACAGCCTTGTAATAGGTACCTTCTGATTTGTCCTTTCATGTGAGGAAGAGTTGCGGACTACTGCCGAGGGCCCAGTCAACTCAAAACCCGAGACCCCGAGAAAGGCCAGCGGAGGGTGAGGCAAGATGGCCCCGACTCAGATGGGGAAGGAGAAAGTAGACAGAGCAGCACATTGGGTGTGCACCTGAGAGTTTCCCCCTCTTCCCCTCCCTCCTCCTGTTCATTCTCTGGCCTCCGGTCAACCAGAATTCCCTGCTGCTAAAAACACCCACCCTTAAAACAAACTGGCAGTCATGAATTCACTGACGGGAAGTGGAACTCAAGGCAGCATTGTCTTCCTGTGAGAACTTATTTATTTTTGCCCCATTTGGAGCTCGCCTTCACAAAGAAGAATGAGGGCAAGTGTTGTTTTTTGGGTTTTGTTGTCCTCTCTTAAGTAGCCAAATCCTTGAGTTCAATTTAACTTCCCAGACCTTGAGCGTCAAGTGCAGGGGGGAAATGTGAGTGTTGAAATGCAAATAACTTCGAAGGAGGTAAATAAAGGGTAATGGGATTGTGCCAAGCCTCCAGAAACCTACAGAATGGGTAATTGGAGCCCTAAGTGTGAACTCTGATTTTTCTTTTGGGGGGGGGGTTCTTTGTCCTGCCCCCCCCCACCGCCATTGTGGTCAATTTGAGTTAATCATTTGACCTCTGTAAGCCTGCATTTCTATTTGCTTAAAACGGCTCTCTTGGTTGTCAAAAAGTCTCTTAAGTAGTGACCAAGAGAGACTAATAAAAATGAACAGAAATCACCCAGCCAACACGAAGCCTTCTAACATAATAAGGGGTTGATAACTGAGCGATTTAAGTCAATCTCGCAAAAATTCAACAAATACCCCTTACTTCCTCAAGAGTGGAAGAGTAACGGAATAATTCAAACCTGTCATCTGAAGGCTGTTTCTAATGAAGCTTCAGCTCGACGGTATACCTCTGGCTTCCACCAAGACCTCATGGACATATCTCCATCAAGATAATTAAAAAGAAGTCTAACTGAAATGCCTAGAAGGTTTTGTTTCAGACAGCACAGTAGAAGTCCCAAGAGCCTCGTTTGTGTAGGACATTGGGATTTGTTCCAGAACACAAAGGTAGCCTGCCACAGTGGGTAATTTTAGACTCCTCTTTCATCCACTTGATGAATAGCCATATTCACTATCAAATCAACCTAGGGGTCCCGCCTCAGAGCGATGTGAAAAGACCTCCCTCATTTTGCCATGCAAACCTTCTCCACAATTCTTACAGTATCCAAGTGTCTCTTTTTCTTGCTTCACAGAACCCACAGTTTAAGCAGAGTAAGCCTGTCTGTTTTCAATTCTTAACTTTTCACACATGGCAAACGAGTAGAACTTTTGAACACTGCAATCATCTGGCTGATGAGCAAGCTGTTTTCCATTTCTGGCAACAAATACTTCTGGCTTATCTTGACGGGAGGAAAAGGGATGAAAATACACTTTGGTTGGATATCGTTGATAACATTTGTCATCTCTGCAGCTAAAAAAATAAATAAATAAAATAAAATAGCTTGGAAAAAGTCTCCCTCGGTGTTGCAGAAAATGGCAAAAGATGGGGCGCCACCACGGAGGTGCCAGTTAAATTGAATTCGTAAATGAATTCCATGTCCTTTCCATGACAAATGCAATGTGGCATCGTGAAGCGTAATGAGGGCTGGACTACACAGGAATAAGGGGCTTTAGGTCCTGGGGTCTGGAGTGCTATTGTTGGACACAGTACCTTTAAAGGCTTGCTTCACATGTCTGAACCTGTCCCCCTCCATATAAGTCTGCTGGGGCTGCTGGAACAGAGCAGCGTGGTCCGGGGGGCCTTCAACAACACAAATGTGTTGTCTCATGGTTCTGAAGGCTAAAAGTCTATGATCGAGGTGTTGGCAGGCTCCGTTTCTCCTGAGGCCCCTCTTGGCTTGCGGATGCCCATCTCCTCCGTGTGACCTCACGTGGCTTCCCTCTGCGTGTCTGTGTCCTAATCTCCTTTTGTAAGGACGCCAGTCATATTGAATTAGCGCCAACCCTACTGACCGTATTTTAAATTAATTACCTCTTTAAAGACCCTCATTCTAAATACAGGCCCATTCCGAGGTATTGGGGGTTAAGGCTTCAACATACAAATTTGGGGGGAACACGCTTCAGCCCATAATACCCCCTGAGGGACCCATTTGACTGAATTAGCTTAGATCTATCTCAGTTCTAGCACATTCTGCGCCTATGGCCTGGATCCATAAACAAAGTGCATCCATCTTGCCATGATGCACTCACGACAAACATGAAGGAAACAAAGTGGACAGACACATCATTTGAAAGCAGGAAAGTCAATCTCACGGATTCCAGGGGCCATGACGATGATGATGCCACCTCTGAAAAGAATCAGAAAGACCGAGAAACAGGATTGCTTCCCCTTTCAGTGAAGCGCGTTTCATGCCTGCGTACTCTCACCCCCATTGACCAATGCCCTTTATAAAAGGTATTTTGCCCCCCATCTAACATTTAGAAATGGCAAAAAGCAAAGGAATGAATCAGCAAACAGGCAGAACACTCTTCCTATGACTCTTACCTGAGCAAAAACATTACTTCCCGGAAGAGTAGAAAGAGAGAAAGTGGCAGGAATGACTAACAAAGGTGACAAGCTGACGCAAAGAAGCCCAGGACAGCACGAACGTTCGAAACAGGCAAGGTTATGTGCTGAAATGCAGGTGGGTGGACACATTCCCTCTGGGAAATAAGGCTTGGGTGGGGGATTGCGAATAAAAGGCTTCCAAAAAAAGACATGTGTGTGTAATTTACTTAATAGTTCCACCAACGTGCAGCAGTGGGCTGGGTATGATGATTCTAAACACCCTGTGACACATGTTTACAAAGGAACTGGGTGACTCTATTTTAAATGACACCTTCTTATTCATCACCCCCTCTGAACGGCCTGTTTGCAGCACTGCTAATCACCGGGGTTCTTCTGGAAGCAGCACTGTTTAGTCATGAGCCCTTTGCTGGCAGTAGCTGGGACATGACAGGAAGGACAGCAGCTCATGACTACAAAGATCCATGGGCGGGGGGGGGGGGGGAGTAGCTCCACATGATGGCGAATGTTATGGGGTGACTTACATCTCCCAAAAAGATATGTTGAAATTCTAGCCCCTAACACCTCAGAATGAGACCTTATTTGGAAGCAAGGTCGTCACAGATTTAATTAGTTACGATGAGAATACTGCTGTAGGGTGGGCCCTCAATCCAATATGACTAGTATCTTTGTAAGAAGAGGAAGATTTGGACACAGAAATAGAGACACAGGAAGAACGTCACGTGATGACAGAAACAGAGATTGTAGTGACAATCTCTCCAAGCCAACGAACTCCAAGCGTTGCTGACAAAGGACAGAAGCTAAGAGAGGCAAGGAAGGAATCTCTCCCGCAGGTTTCAGAGGGAGTGTGGCCCTGCTGACACCTTGATGTCAGATCCCCAAGCCTCCAGCACTGTGAGTATCGGTTCCTGTTGTTTAAGGCATCCCGTCTGTGGTACTTTGTTACACGGCAGATCCAGGCCGTGACGCGCCTTGTGGTCAACCCCACAAGCTTCCCGCCAGGTGTTCTGCTCCGTGACTTCTTTTTTTCCTTAAGTTGATTGATTTGTTTTGAGAGAGAGAAGGAAAGAGAAAGTTCCAAGCGGGCTCCACCCTGTCGGCTCAGCACCCATGTGGGTCTCGATCCCACGAACCGTGAGCTGATAACCAAGAGTTGGATGCTTAACCGACTGGGCCACCCAGGGGCCCCTCCATGACTTCTAAAATGATACACTCTTCCAAAGGTCTTCACTTTCAGGGATTTGGCCTTTTTTCTGATTCTGAAAAACCCATACAAGACCCTTGTTGGCCTTCCTGCCCCTCACCCCAACATGTTGCCCAAAGACTCAGCAGATCAGAGACTGACCCTCTACCCTTTCAGTGGTGACTTCCTCTATAATTTTACCTTTTCCCCGACCAGCGTGACTGCGGACAGGTCTCTAGGTCTCTGTCTCTTCATTAGAAGATGAAGGGCTTGAGCTACAGTAATTTCTAGCCTGAAACATTGGAGACCACAACCCTTCTTTTTTCTTCATCAACGTTTCAGACACCAAGATGATGAGTACGAAAGGGAGGAAAGCTGTAGTACATTTTCTGTGTCTAAGATCTTGTTACAAAAATTAAATGGAAAATATTTGTTGAATAAACTTCAGCAAGTACCAAGAGGAAAGATAAAGGATATCAATTCAAAGGAAATATTTCAAACCATAGCCAGAGCAATCAATTAATCAATCAGCCAATATTTACTGACACCCTACTGAGAGACTGAATAGACAAATGGTCAGTGGCCAGGTCGTATATAAAACTAGACTTCTGACCTACAAGCTGCGGCGAACAACCCAGGCGCACAACCAGTTTCGATAGGAACCAGCCCAGGAAGCCAGCCTGATAAAAGTCAGACTTGTAGGAAGTCACATTACTATCTCCAGCAACAATCCAGGAAGCCCAACATTAACCCCTGTAACAACTGGCCCAGAGTCTCCAGGATTTAATTAACAGCTGAAAGCTTTTCTAAGTTTTGTTTCCACATCCAACTTTGACCCACCGGAGAAAGCCGAGTATGGACCCCTAACCAATTCCGTGGGATACTTGCTTCTAGTTAGCCCATCACCAGCTTCCTCATACCAACAGTCTCCAATCAAGGCATACCTGAAGCCTTCCCCTTTTTCCACTATAAATCTCTCCACCTCCTCCTCCTGCCTTTAAGTCTTTGCCAAAACATAAGTTATGGCAGCTGACTATAGCAGGTTCTGAAAAATAACCTTTTCTTGTTCTTACTTGGTCGGTCTTCATTTGTTTCCTTACCACCAAACACGAGTAAATTCTACGCTAGGTTCTTGGAGGGTAGGAAAAAAAGTACGAGGAGGTATAAGACAGGGTCCTGATAATAAACTTAAAATCTACAGGATTTGAGATAAAATGCACAAAGATCAGGAATAAGTACCACAACAACGAAGCAAGTGATAAAACCGGTCAGGAATAAAAAGCTTCACGTGCAATTCCAGGCAATGGGTATAGAAGTTTATAGGCGAGGGATGACTTTTGGCCAGGGAGGTCAGATACGAACTGGATTTCAGCACACAGAAGAACATAATTCTAGTCATTCCTGAGATTCCCCTCTTCACACGGTCATTTAAATTTGAAAGTTTGTGGGAACCAAAAGGAGCCCTGGCAGAAAACGTATTTGTTCCATGACTACTTTCACTGTCACTTGAAGACAGAGTGATTTCTTGGGAAGGTCCCTCCTTTCTCTTCATGAGCCCCAAGTGAGTCAGAATGTTCCCTGAGTCATTCAGACTGTAGACAAGACACCCTTGCCCAATTAGCCTCTCAGTTAAGTTCATCTGTGTTCGTATTCCCAGCCCTCTCCCTCAAATTCTTGGCTACCCACCAAGAGTAGATCTTTATCCGCACCGGGCCATTGCTGGAGGCCAAGCAGGGAGCCCTCCCTGACGCCGGGGTTTTAGGGCACAATAAATAGTACCCCCTTCCCTGCCCAATTTCTAAACCAATTAAGAGGCATAAGAATTAGACGGTTAGAGGTAAAAATATCACTATTTTTTAAAAGGACAAAGTCTTGGCTGAAGATTGTGATTTCAGGTCTATAGGCTTGTTAATATGGTACCACTGAAGTCACGTAGCATTGTAGCAATTGTAGCCACATTGGGCGCTGCCCCTTAAAACTTCAGATTTGAAGAAGCAGAGAATGTTCACTTTCCCCAGGCAGTTCTCAGAAAGAGAAGAGAAGGTGAGGCATGCACATTCAGTGACTCCATCCAGACTGACCACTCTCCTCTTCCTCCAACGCAGTGGAAGAGAGGATGGAAAGAGCCCAAGGGACTTACTCAGTGGAAGCATGTCCCCATGGAAACAATAGGAGTTGGAACAAATGTTCCCGTATAACACCCACCACAGGCGGAGCTTAGTCTCCTCAGGATTGAGGTCGGTGGTTCAGGTTTTGCAGACCGTTGTGTTCATCTTCCAACCAGTTTTCTAGGTGTGCAGGATGGTTTAGTGTTGGTCTGGCTGCGTTTCATGGACGCGAGACACACGAAAAGCTTCCATGCTCTTCCACCATCCTCAGGGTCGAGGTCTGGAACATACACACACACACACACAAACGCACACACGCGCGCACCCACAAACATACGCTCTCACACATGACTGCCAATACCAGGGTCATGCTTTGTAGCTCTAAGATTTATGATAAATTTAAAGTCTGAGGGAAACAAATGCACTCATGGAAAAATTTCCCCAGTGAGGGATCGCCCTCAGCAGGGACTAGTGTTAGAAGCGTAGACCCCTAAGTCACGCATCCTTAATTTCTGTCCTAGTACTGGCATTAAGTGGCTCAATAATTATTCAAGCTCACTTGCCCTCCAGGTTCTCTGTCCCCAACTACGCACTGGGAATCGGCACCTTTCTTGCCACATGTATAAAGTGGGAGATAAGTTGGGTAAAGGGGCCACCATATCACTCAACTCCACTCCAGAGGTACCAAGGTGGTCCCATATTAAGAGAAAATAGTAACACCTTTCTTGAAAAATGGAATAAATGTGGGGCAGCCTTCTGTCACCACACAGAACTGTTTCAGCACTAGGGAGTTCATCCAAGAGAGGACCCATGAAAGTGAAACAGAAGGGCAGGAGGGAAGGGTAAGGAAGGTCCCTAAACCTGTGAGCCAAAGGGCTGCGTGTTACTGACTCAATTTGGACAACACATAGCCAGGGGCTTAACAACTCATTTGTGACTCATTACATTGATAACTCTGAGAGCTTTGACCCTCAGCTTTAACCTCTCCCTAAATTATCCCTTAGGAACAAAAAACCAGAACACCCCACTCCCAGAATTATTCATCAGAGAAAGGTAGGAACTTGAAAGGGCGTCCGATATTTTCCCCTGCAGCTTCTTGAGGAACAACTGTTGTTGGCTTATCCCTTGGTCATGGCTGCTCTGTCATGCTCTTGGCAACATGTTCGCCTTTGGCCAAGTTTGGGGAAGAAAGGGAAGGAGAAAGAAAAAGTTATGAGAAAGTTGAACTGAGGAAGAAGAGAAGAAAAGGGGGTTCGCCCTGCAAATAGAAGACTAGGGGAAAAATTAAGTGCGAAGTTCTTTCAACTCCTGATTGGAATTCCCCAAGACCCTCTCTACCCCACCCTCCAATCCCAAGACCTCAAAGTCAGAGCTTTGTTTATTGGTAGATATACAGAAAGGCTCAATAGGAAATGTAACACCAGTTGGAAGGGTATTATTTCATTTTGCCAATAAGGGTCTCATTCCATTTTTTTCTGCTTATTACTCTCTCTACTATCTGCTTGCCTTTCACGTGTACTCATTCACCGCATCCTAGGAACCAGGTGCTATGACACGTGCTGCACACGCAGAGAAATGAGACACCACATCCTACCCTCAGGGAGATCCCAGTCAAGTGGGAGAGACACTAGAACTGTCGTCTGTCACAATACAATGAGAGCAGCGCTCAAGCACAAAGGCAGTGAAGGAGCTCGAGAAGAGGGCTCTAACTTGGGGAGTGAGGTGAGCTATCATAGGAGGGGTTTTCATTGGGCTCCCCAAGAAACAGACTCGGAGACTCTCTGCGAGAGGCTTCCTGGAGAGGACTCACTTACAAGGGAGAGAGAGAAACAGGACTGAGCAGAGAAAGAAGTTTATCTGTGATGCAGTTGCCAAGGGGGCTTTGGCTCACCCCTCAGAGAGACAGAAGAAAGCTGAGATGGCCTTTCAGAGCTATGGCGGACTGAGGCTCGGTGCCTTGCCTTGACCACTCACTGGATGTGGGCTGTCCCACAGGACCTCGCCCAAGTGGAGGCCAGGGGAGGGATTCATCTGTGAGCCGGCAGCGGGCACCCCCCGCCCTCATGCTTGGGGAATGAGCACATCGGCCATGAAGGGGAGAGGGGAGACGGGGCAAACACCGTAGCCTCCACTCTGGGAGGTTTTCCAGAAGAAAGGAGAGGTGGAGCTGAGTTTCAGAGCCTGCAAATACTGACAAGGAGAGAAGAGTGTTCTAGGCAGAAAGAACAGCAACGAGCCAAGGCAAGGAACCTTCAGAAAGCATCACACGTTTGGAAAACCACCAGGCATCCGGCAGACTCATGAGGCATGTTGGAAGACAGGACCTAAGGAGAGGAGCAGGGAAAAAATGAGCCAGGAGAGCCGGCAGCCAGATCATTAAGAAGCCCATTTGCTGTGCTAACGAGTCTGGATTTTAGCTTGGAAATAAGGGAAAAGCCAGAGAAGGATTTTCAATATTGTTTGTAGGGTGTTTTTTTTTTTTTTTAATTTTTCTGATTTATACTATGAGTTTGGAAAAGGGATTAAGTACAAAGGAAAAATAAAATAATCTCAAAATCCCACCACCCAGAGATAACCGTAATTAACATTTTGACGGTTTTCCTTCCGGTATTTTTCTATTTGTAGACAGACGTATTTAGACAGAGAGAAAGGAGCTTTCAAAAGATCGGAAAGATTATGCCATAGGTGCAGGTTTCTATCTTGTCTTCTGATTCGGATCATAAACGTCTCCATGCCCCTAAATGTTTTTCAAACACGTGATTTAAATAACCGCATGGAAGTCTTTTAATTGGATTTAACTAATGTTTTCCTTATTGTTGGACAGGAAGATTTCCTTCTGGATCTTGGCCTGTAACTTTTATTATATCGCAAAGATAAATTCTCAATAAGGGAATGATTGGGTTAAGAGATATAAACATTTTGAGGTTGAAAAAGTTGAAGAGATAAGGCTGGCTCCGTAGAAATGTATTTTATTTCCTTTATTTTCTGTTAACTCGCCTCTCGGTCTTCCGTGAAGAACAGGGACAGAGGTCCAAGCAACTAAGGAGTGTTTCAGTTAACCAAAGGCTGATTCTGAAGTTCTGACGCGGACCCACGGGGATCACACGAATGTTCTGACACCGTCAGCGTTGCAAGGAGCATGTGAGATAGTGGCCATGTGCCACGTCTAAAACGGAGTCTGTCCTGACCCTCCACCACTTGGAGCATCCGAAATTCATCGTCTCCTTCCTGTTGGAAAAGAGTCAAACATCCAAAGCCTAGCACTGGGTGACTTGTAAGATTCCTTCTCCCCGCGGAAATTCTCGAATTGCATCTCCGTGAATGTTCCTTACCTCATTCGCTGGGCTTTGAACATAATGTTTCTCCCCTAAGGCGGACAGAAGGAAGAACCTTTAAGCCTTCTATTGACACAGAAATTGTCCCAAATGCTCTTAAATTTACCTTTCTTTGTGCTGCTGTCTGAAAATTACTTTCTCATGGGATATGGTTTGAATTACAGAAACAGTCCATGCCTTTCCCCATTGGTTGCCAGCCCTTCCCCGGGGTCACAGAATACTCCTTTTTGATGTTCACATCCTAATTTTAATCCAACTGTATGTTCTGTCAATGGTCTCTGGAGTCTATATCAGACATCATTCTCAAACAACAGGAAGTTAGCTAATGTGGCCAGTTCCGTTCGTTAGGACCCTTCTACGACCACCTGTCTACACAGCCTTCCTGACATGTGTTTGCAATCACATGGAGTTATCTCTACAGCAGCTTGAGTTGCCTTCCGTCTGAAGTGACCCTTCGGGTAGTGCTCATTCATCTAGCATACCTTTGGTTCTGTTGTCGTTGCTTTAATCTGGTATCTCAGGAGGCAGCATGGTCTAATGAAAAGGCAAACAAATTCCTAACAAGAAGTCTAGATTCCTGGCATAGTTCTGCCACCAACAATTTAGGTGACAGAGGGGAATTTACTTCCTATCAACCCATCTCTCAGAGTGGTCATGAGGAAAAACCCAAGTAATATTCACCAAAAGAGAAAACAATGTGCACAGTTGCATACGAACGTGGTAATTTATTGCAGTAATCTTTGTATGAGCAAGTAGTAATACAGTGAATAAAGAAAAATATAGTCATTCAAAATATGTTTATTAAGCCCACCAGGGACAACAGCAGGTACTCGGAGAACAAAGGAAAACAGAATACACTCAGAGGATTCCAAGACTGGTTGGAAAGCAGACATAGGAACAAAAACTCGCAGCAACGAAAAAAGCTTTAATGGGCATGCATATAATGTGATAAGGGAGCATAGGAGAGGAAGCAGCCCATCCTGCCTAGGAAAGTCAGAAAAAATCAACAGGTGATCCTTGAACAGTCTTGAAGGAAGAAAAGACACTGTCCAGGCAGCTAAGCCAGGAAAGAAATCATCAGTTACAGAATCTCCAAGAAGAAAAAGAACACCTTGCGTTCAGGAAACCACACGTCCGCCAGCGTGCGGAAAGCGTGTCTCAAGATGTGGCAAGGGTGGAATCTTGCCCCCCTCCTGAGGGATGTTGCTTCCTCCTCTGGGCAAGGTAGAGTCAGTGACGTGTTTACAGCCCGGCTGTATCAGTCATGGTGCAGGCAAGAAACACTGAGATGGGTAATTCGAGAAGAGTTGACGATGGGGTTATGTTCAAAGGTGTAGGCAGGGCGTCGGGAAACCACAAGAGGTCCTGTTGCCATCCTCGGGCCTGGAAGGGTGAGGAGGGAGACAGTTATTAAAACTTGGAAGGCAGCCATGTGAGAATTCTCCTAATGGGGGCATCGACTGAGGGATGCCGGGTGCAAGGACCTCCGGGGAAGGAGTGAGGGAGACGAATGGCCCCTCTCCTTGCTCCCACGCCTCCCACCTCATCTCACCAGTGCCCCCATCGCCAAACCCAACCAGAAGCCAGAGGGAGAAGGAGCTTTGGAGGAAAAAGGCCAGGTGTGGAAGGATGGCTTTGCAGGGACAAACAAGCAATCTAGCACCAGGCAGGAAACGCCCAACTGGAATTTCAGGCAGCTCCTCAGGCAGCAATACGGAGAAAGGAGGCTGGGGAGAATAGGGACAAGTAAGACGTAATCCAGGTGACAAATGATGGGGATTTGGTAAGGCGGTGGAGACATTAAGGAAGGGGTACAAAAGATTCAAGAACACTTAGAGATACAATCTAAAGAAATTGACGGTCACTCACTGGTATATCTCAGAAGCTCTTTCCCATACATGTACGTTGCATGGGGCAATCAATAAAGCAAGAAACGAGATGATTCTGTGGGATAGAGTCTGTCCTTTCTGGAACCTGCAACTCGTCTTTTGGTAAGCAGTTCATTTTGGTGATAACGCCAATCCTTGGGTTGGAAGCCAAGAACTGATGACAGGAAGTTCCATCCTCGTCAGATACGTCCATACCCACCATCTGAGAAAAAAAATGAGGCCATCGTAGTGGGCTGAGTGGTGGCCTTCGAAAAAAAATGTGTTCACATCCCAGAACCTGTGAAGGTAACTTTATGTGGGGACGTGGTCT
Source organism: Lynx rufus (assembly GCF_022079265.1). Classification (NCBI taxonomy): domain Eukaryota; kingdom Metazoa; phylum Chordata; class Mammalia; order Carnivora; family Felidae; genus Lynx; species Lynx rufus. Next base: position 132,299,996 of record NW_025814878.1, read on the forward strand.
TTGCAGCTGCAATTAAGTTAAGGATTTTGAGATGAGATCATCCTGGATTGTCTGGACGGTCCTAATCCAATGACAGGTGTCCTTATGAGAGACAGAAATGGACAGCACGTGGAGACAGAGACATGGAGAGAAGAAGGCCATGTGAAGACAGAGGCAGAGATTGGAGTTGAACAGCCACAAGCCAAGGAATTACTAGAAGCTGGAAAAGGTGAGGAAGGACTTCTAAAGGCATCTTCCCTAGGGCCTTCAGACAGAGATGGTGAGAACCTGGGTTCTTATGATCATACTGAGCCACTGGATGGACCTCTTCTGAGTCAACATATGTCCGTATCACTTAGGCCACTTTCCCGTGTTCTAGTAGCTGCCGCCGCAAGCACCCTGACCTCTACACGTGTCTTCTGAGGCTTTGCTCCTCAACCACACCACCCCAGACCTCCCCTGGTGACGCTCCCGTCGCTTGTCAGTTGTCGTGTCTCAGTGACAAATGAAACAACATGGATCAAAGCCCCTCGCACGGTGCTTGGCACATAGTAGGCGCTGGCTAAACTTTCTTACCGTTGCTCTGTCCCACTTCTCAGCTTCTAGCACTCTCGCTCTCTCAGATCCCCACCGTTGTTTTTGAAATGTTTGGTGTGATAAAAGCCAGGCCCCAGCAGGCCTCTGGATGGTTGTGTGCTTAGAAGCCCCACTGCCTGGGAGGATATAACTGGAAACTCCACGACCCAGAAGCACCAGCGAATGAAATACCGTCCTCATTAGACTGCCACCGTGGCAAGTCACGGATGCTCTCACTCTTTACAGGGTTCAAATATGGTGGCAGGCGTAAACACCAACACCGCAACAAGCTCGGTGAAATCTGGTTTTCGGTCATTCAGAGCCAAGACGTTTCACGCCTGAGTCATCATTACCAGTATCAGTCTTCACGTTGCAGATGCGCAGAAAGACTGATTAATGCAGAATTCTGATTACTGCAATGTTCACGGTATTACTAAAGGCGAGCCCAAGAACTCTGATCAGCAACTTTTTTTGAAAGAGAGACCACTGGAAAAAAATGTGCCACACTTTCTTGAGCTACAACGCTGCCTCGGGATGGACTTTTCTAGAACGCCTCCGAAGAAACCTTCCAATGGCGGTTTTGTTTTTTCCTTTTCAGCTTTTTGGGTTAAAAGTCGTTCAAAAGTTTCATGTGAATCTGAGAGTCATCTCACGAGACTTACTTGGGATATGGTAAAAACAAATGCTGAAAACGCCAGTCTGAGAACATCGGCCTGGGTGGAAAGCGTCATCCCCATTTGCCAGTGACTCACTTTGGTGACTCAGAGCTCGTCACTCAATGCAGAGATCCACAGGGCCTATCCACCTTCCTCTGCCTACCTGGAAGGAAATTAGGGCTTCAGTAGATAAAGCTACAAAGTGCTTTCAGTTCTTCCTGATACAGTTTACGTGAATAGGAGGCACTCTAATCTCCCAGGTGTTACGGAGCATTCAAATTTAGGGGAGGGAAGCGGTGGGGAGGTGGGGGAGGGATAGGGAGTGGGATCTTACTTTCTCCAATGTGTTAACCAAAATTGAATGTCCCCAACACCTAGAAACTTTATAAAAGAGAGAAGGCTCTGATGACAGTTTTAAAGGATCAAAACTTTAAATTTCCTGCGAACTTTAAGGAACCCCCCCCAAAAAAAATCTTAATGTGCCAGTCCAAACTTCTGTTTCACATGTGTTAAATCCCCTTTCGCTCTGAAAGACTCTCAAGTGTCCGCTAACATTTGAATATTTACACTTTTATTCCTCTGCCATATAATCACCTCAACTGGGACATTATGCAAATATGTGAAATCTTCAAACATAAAATGAAGCCAAGTTACTCACAGCAGGGAAACCCTATGTCATCCTTCATTGACGCATGCCAAAAATGTCAGGCCAATCCACTCATTTACTAGAACCAAGATGAACCTACCCACCGGCGTCCAGGAGTTCCCTCTCAAACACATGCAGAGCTAACAAAATACTGAACCTTAAACTCATTTGGAAAATAAGCCTACAAATTTTTTCCTTTAGCAAATGCCACTGGGTGACCCCACCTTCGGGTCAAACGCAGCTTGCCTTGTTTCCCTTGAGTACTGAGTTCTAAAGGCCACTAGTTTCAATCTGTTTTGCCAGAAATAACTTGAAGGCTTTCCTGAACAGGCACCAAAGCCCTTGTAACCATGTAGTCATTTAAAATTAACATCCTAACTTAAAATAACGAAACCTCATTTTTGTTTGTGATCAAAATTTATATTGGAACACCGCTGTGGAGGCGAAGGCGAGTGCATTCACCCCACACAGGGTATTTGCTGACAAACAAGAATTGGACCGGAAGGTTTAAGTCCAGATGCCAAGACAAAAAACCAATCCTATCTCCGAAAAGAAAACTGTGTATCTACATTGTCAATAACTCTAGGTTATACCTACGGGTCTCCATTAGTTATAAGAACCAATGGGTAAGTCTTCCCTTACACAAAGTTTTCTTTTCCTGCAAACATCTGCTATAAGTAGCAGCCTGAAAGGAAAATACAAAAAGGGAGAAAATATTATTTGTTGGGCAAAAACTAGGAACAATCAAAATGGCCTTCAATGGGCCAATGTACATCTACGCCATGGAATGCTAGTCGGGAATAAAGAAGGGTCACCTATCGATACAAACAACAGCTGGGACAGACTGCAAGGGCATGATGCTGAATGAGAAAAAAGCAAGTCCCAATAGGTCACATACGATACAACAGCGTTTAGGCAGCACTCTCAAAATGGCAAAATTACAGAACTGGGAAATGGATTAGCAGTTGTCATAGGGGCAGGGATGGTGGGTGAGTATGATTAAAAACGTGTAGCATGAAGGAGATATCCGCGGTGATAGAATAGCTCTGCGTGTTGATGATTCCATGAATCTACACATATGATAGAATGGCATAGAACTCCTCCCACGCCGTGTACCAACACCCATTTCCTGGTTCTGATATCGTACTCCAATTATGTACAATGTGAGCGTGGGGGAGACTGGGAAAAGGGTACGGGGTCTGGGCTATCTTTGCTCTCATTGCTACTTTTTACACATCCATGATTATTCAAAATTTAAAAAAAAAAAAGAATAAAGAATGATCAAAAAAATCATGAGAAGGGAACGAAAGGAAAGAAAGAAAAAGAAACAACTTGGGGTGACTACTGACCACCCCAGAGATGAAAGATGACCGGGAGTATCTGGAGGAAGGGACAGACAGCAAGACTAAATAGCAGAGGTTACAGTCAGGCAAGCCAACAACCAGAAACTGTTTGGATTGTAAGTTGTACATGAACTCAGTGGACAGAGAAGGGGAAAGATCACTGCACGGTTACCCCTTGAATGACAAGGATCAAAATGAAGCCCAGTGAGAAGGAGGACATGGAATTACTGGGCAGCCGTAGCTACTGGAAGGTCTGGTGGGGAGGGAGCAGGTGCACAGGGAGGGGATGGCATATGGCAGCTGCTATGCCTTAGGAGGTGACATACGTCAAATCAGAGGAAGAATGGCGAGGGGACATGTCTGACCTAGAAAGAAATATTGAAAAGGAAGATGCACCATAGAAACCAATAAGTTGAGAAAGAGGGGGCAAAATTCTTGGGCTTGAGCAGAATCACCAATCAAATAGTGACGAGGTGATCAAAGAATATCACAGGTGAGTCAGAAGGGGAAGAGAAAAGTGACAGAAATCAGGAAGACAAATGATGAGCAGGGAAATGCAATGGCCTCTGAGAAGGCACTCCTTACATGGGTCTAAAACCCAACAACATATGCTGAGCTTTCCAGATGTATTTAAAAAACATCTTGGATAGTCTGGTACATGTCAAGTATACGTCAAGCATGATTTTCACATCAGAAAACGTGACTCTTAGTACCATTCATGTGAAAATAACATAAAACTCCAAGAGGGTGGGTTACCGTCGAGGGGGAAAGAATTTTCACAAGACAACTTTGGAGCAAACATCTTGGAGTTCCCAAGGGCCATATGCAGGAGACTCTCCAGTGTTTCCAAGAGGATAAGCAACCAATAATATCAAAATCTGAAAATTAACACAGTAATTCTAAGCTCTTAGAGTCTGAGATTTAGTGTGGTCATAAAGGAATTCGCATCACAAGGAAAGCCAAAGTTCATGATCCCCATGAGAGACAGTGGGGAAATTCCAAGGAGGGTAGCCCCTGAAAAAGAGAAGGAAAGAAAGGTGGTTGGCCACTCCCCATGGATGGAGAAATTACAGAACAGAAGGTCATTTTCTCTCCCAGCTACTGGAGTAAATATCACTCAGAATTCTTTGCGAACACTCAACAGTGGGGAAAGGACTGATGTCATCCTCTGAAAGTGATCAGACAGGAGTCGATTTATCTCCACGGCCACCAAGCCCAACCTCTAGCTTTGGAGAAGTCAGCAAGTAACCTAAAAACTAAGAAATCCGAAGCAGATGGTAAATGTTGCCAGACATTGATTGCTCCCTTATAAATTATGTCCCTGTGGCGCTGCAAAGAAAATCTCATTTTCCTTAGCAGTTTTACATGAATCCCTTGCAAGGAGCAGAGATGTGCATTTTAAGGAGGAATGCTCTGATAAAACCTAATCTAAGGCTGAGTGCCCACGGTGCTGTGGGTGGCTGGTGCGAAGGACTGAGAGAGGTGAGAAATAGCTAAATTTTTCTGCAAAAGAGTCATGGGGATGGGGGTTAGAATTCACTAACTTTGAGAAATGACTCTGTGGAAGGCTTAAAAGATACAAAGGCCAACAGCTGAGAATAAAATTGAGAGGAGAGAGCTTGACAGCAAATTGAGAAGTGAAGTCTGAACGTTGTGAGATGTAAATCCCCTCTTCAGTTTTCCTTATAAAATCTTCAGTACAGCTTATCTTGACAAGCGCTGGGAAACGTAGAGGATTGTCCGATCACTCCATTTTGCACCGAAACTAATATGACACGGTAGGTTAATTACACTGAAATTAACATTAAAATTTAAAAATACAGGGGTGCCTGGCTGGCTCAATCCGTGGAGCAGGGAAACTCTTGATCTCTGGGTCGTGAGTTCAAGCCCCACGTTGGGTGTAGAGGTTACTTAGAAATAAAATATTTTTTAAAAATTAAAACTTAAAAATAATAAAAAAATAAATTAAATCTTCAGTACAATCTCTGTTGTGGAGTGAATTTCTGTTGAGGGAAACACACGGAAATGCAGAGCCTCACTTCAAGGTTGCCACAAGAGCAAAAGCATGAGTAGCAGTTACCTTTCTATTAACTATTAATTATTTAAGTTACAAAGAACCTGGGGACACAAAGCACAAGGGAAGGAGAGAGAGGAGGGGAATTTGTAGGTTGGATCCCTTCTTCTTTTACTAAATTTTTAAATTCTTGAGTCACTTACTCATTCTTGGTTACCAAACAGGCTCTGTGGGAGAAGTATGATCACCTTAGTTTTATTATATGGGTATGGTCTCATTTGTTCCTTCCCAACCTTCAAGCAGCTTTAAGGATCGAAAAGATCCTTTTCAGCTCTGATATTCTTTTCCTCTCCCAGGATCTCAAAAGCCTTCCCGTCCTCCTCAGACACAAGTCTTTTTTTTTTTTTTTTTAATTTTTTTTTCAACGTTTTTTTATTTATTTTGGGGACAGAGAGAGACAGAGCATGAACGGGGGAGGGGCAGAGAGAGAGGGAGACACAGAATCGGAAGCAGGCTCCAGGCTCTGAGCCATCAGCCCAGAGCCCGACGCGGGGCTCGAACTCACGGACCGCGAGATCGTGACCTGGCTGAAGTCGGACGCTTAACCGACTGCGCCACCCAGGCGCCCCAAGACACAAGTCTTTAAAAGGATCACACATACTTCCATTGTTCTGTTGCTGTTTCTTTCTATGGGTTGTCATTGGATTAGAGTTCTTTTTGTAGAATATTATGGTTGACTATTTTACCAAATAACCAGATAATCTCTTTACCACTGCCTTAAATACTATTTTTTTCCAAAGGGGTTGGCCTTCCTAGAAGGTTAAAAGATCGAAGGGAGTCTATGTTTTGATCCCTTTGCAAATAAATCATATCACAGAGGCAGACTAGGTTATGCTGAATCCAGACAGTAAGTTTCTTTTTTGTACCAAACACTAAAATAGAGTACAGTGAAGGCACGTGAAAGCAATAGATTATCTGTGTGGTTTCATCAACAAGCACATCTGTGAAACTGGAGAGTAGCTTTTCAGCTGGGAGACAGCCACCGAGGCAGCGAATCAGGGCAAGTCTTGGAGCAAGAAAGACCTGTTCTCCAGTCTTGGCTCTGCTCTTGCTGCTGGATACTCGATAAAGTTTCTTCACAGCTTGAAAAGCCATTAAAAATAAGAATGAAGTTTGCCATACAGAAACAGAAACAAAAGTACAAGGCAGATAGTTCCTTATCCCCAACCACACAAATAGTAATTATCAGAAAATTAAAAACAGACCGAAACAAAAAGAATGACAACCTACTCTCCAACTCATCCATTTTTTCTTTAAGTTACTTTTTTTTTTAATGTTGTCCTCTCTCTGCCCCAATCCTGCCCCTTATTTTTTTTTCCATACTTCCCTCCCCCAGTGTATAATTCTTCTTCCAGCTCTCAGAAGCAGCAGAGAAATAATAATTTGCTCCAATAATCATGAGTGCTCGAGGCACCCTAAGCTACCTGATGCTAGGTGATAGAGCGAGGAGGGATGGCAAGGTCAGGTGTTACCCGATGTGGATGCTTAGGCACGGCCGGCCCATCAGAGCAGATGGCTGATTTCCCCCCCCCCCCCCCCCCCACTTATCAGAGGGGCCTTAGTCCCTCTGTTCTCCCACACAACACCTCCAAAATAGTCTTGGTACAATACCTTTCATCATGCACTCCCTACTCAAAAATCTGTCAGTCATCCAGTCCACAAATACCTATTGATTGTTTCCCCCAGGCTCTCCCAGATCATCAATCAAGTTGATGTTTGCTTTACCTCAGCAATAAAAGACTAAGGCAGGTGCTGTGCCCACAAGCCTCCTTGCGTGTCAGAGAATGTTCTTCTCCGGTCTCGCCACCCTCCTCCCGAGCTGTGGAGCAGAAGCCGCACTTTGCAAGAAGCCATCACAAAAGGTTATGGATGAAGAGAACCACTAGAAACATCCTTCCTACTATTTTGCTTTTCGATAGTTCTTGAGCCAAACTTTTTACACTCGTACCGTAGTCTCTCTCTGGCCTGTGGCCATTCCTCTCCTGTTCTATTTTCTCGCCAGATCTGACACGGTGTTGCATCTCCCACAGCTATGAGCACGGCACTTTGCAAATACTTCAGCTCAATGTAGATGTACTGTCTTGATTTGACTTCTCCTAGGATTTCAGTAGCTTGATTGGCTTGGTTCTGAAGCCTTTGACTCACCTGATGGGTAGGGTTGCCAGATTTGGAAACGAAACGAAACAAAACAAAACAAAACAAAACAGGATGCTCAGTTAAATTTGCATTTCAGAGAAATGATGAACATCTTTGCACGTTCTACACGGTATTTGGAGCATATTTATACTAAAAAAAATTATCGTGTATCTGAAATTCAAATATAACTTGGGCATTCTATAATTTATCTGGAAGCCCTCCTGGGGTGTCACCCAAAACCGAGCAAAGGAATATTCCGTAGATTCAGTTGGTGACACTTGGGCAACAGAGATGGCTTCTGTGTAGCACAATCCTGATTATCACTGACTACAGAAACGACAGAAGGAGAAGGGAGGATATACCAACGCTGGCATCTCAGCATATATGAATAATTTGTCTGGCAAAGGAGGGCTTTGTTGCATTCTGAGTCAAAGTGCCGATGGTATTGTCGTTGGTTGGGCGGGGCGGGGGGGGGGGGGGGCGGGTATGGAGGAAGAAAGCCCTGCAAGAGAGTAGCATATGGTAACTGCAGCCCGTCTAAGGAAGAACCACATTCTTCCACAAGGGCCCCCTCTGCCCTGTAAACACGTCCTAAATCAAGGGTGAGAAGAGGCAGGGGATGTAGGTGAGTGGGGTCCCTGGAAAGTCATCACTACCCACTAAGCCGCCCCACTCGCCCGAGACCCAGCCTCAGGTATTTTCAGACAACAAAAAATAAACCCCCTTGCCCGGAAGTCAGGAGCATCTCCAGAGATTCTGGGCAACTCCCACTGGTTCCAAGAGTTGGCAGCCTATTTTCCACCTCGAGAATGAGGGTACTTTGTCCTTGGTAATGTGATTTCTTGGCTGGAGTGGAACCGTTAGGCACTCTGAGACGCTCTGTAGAAATGCGAGATGATATTGTATTGTATTAATGTCACTTAATGGTAGCTGTCAATGATAGTGATGGAATAAATATGGAAAAGGAAATTACTGTAATTGATTGACAGTCTGGAATCTTCGATATTCGACCTAATGAGAGAAACCTATGAGCAGCAGCTTCCAGCGCTGGCTATTAATGCAAATCGTATGCACCGCCCTGGCATGCTGAATTATGCAATGCCGTGTGAATGTCTAATCCATTTCACCAGGCTTGTCTTTATCCAGAAAAAAAATATTTCCCTGACATGCTGATTAGTATATTAGGAGAGTTTAAGAAGTTTGGTGCTAAAGTAGGTGCCATCGTGGTGTTATTAATTTCGTTCTGAACAAGACAAACAGCTCTGTGCAGCCATCAAAATCACTACATAAGTCTACAAGATAACTTTGTCAAGACTGATGGGAATTTACAGAAAAGTCTTGTGATATGTGGAAGGAATTAGCAAATAGATAAGGAGCACATCATTTTTCTAGAAAACCTCTGTCAAGGACTCAGTACCCATGGAGAACCAGACACTTGCCAAGACATCTACAATGTCTGCCATGATCTCTTGCTCAGACGTTTGGAAACTTGTGGAAATTTAGAACAGAACCAGATGTGGGAGGTCAAGGGAACAACAGGTACAAATAAGGTTTAGGGCCTCCTCTGGGGTTTCTGTGGAGATTTAAGTCCTGCCCCGGCATGATCAACAACAACAAAACACTCTCTGTGGAAATATACTTTATATGGGAAGAAGTCTGTTGGGCTGGAAAAGTTGCCAATTACCCGTTACTTACACATTCCAAGAACTCATAGCTTTGAGAATCCCATAGCCCTAAGCTCTTTACCCTGTTCATATCAACTCTTAAAACTTGGACCAATAGACGAAGTGTCTAGACTCCTAACTACGTATCCCAGAGCTATGACCAGGCTGCTTACAAGTACCCCTAGTGTCCCCAGATTGGAAAGCAGAGGGATGGAAGAAAGAGAACATGCCGTGCATTGCAGTTTTCCGCTAGTCAGTCTTGACACACTCCTTGGTCAGTACATAGATGAACTTTTTATCTAATTGCACAACATGTTTCTGAATAGCTTTTATGCGCCAGGTATGATGCTACAGCCTAGATGTGCAAGCACATCTCCTGCCCACATGGAGCTTACAGTCTAGCAGAGGAGGCACATGTGAGGTGGTGATCACCTGTGGGAGAAAAGAGTGTCACAGAAGAGGAAACAAGTGTATGTGACAGGGGGACCGACTTAGTCGGAGTGGGGGTGCACTGGAGAAGGTGTGACTGAGGAGGGGTACTTAAGCCAGGACTCCGCGAATGTTTTTATTCTTTAAACTGTAATGAACATGTACTGATACAACGTGTGTTGGAGACAATATGCTCGACAAAACTTATGGTCCGGTTGTCGTTATATATACAGATGCACATTTTTGCCTTTTCTTTTTTTTTAATGAAAAAGCCTATTTATTTATTTAGAGAGAGAGAATGTGTGTGATCATGAGTGGGGAAGGGGCAGAGGGCGAGAGAGAGAGAGAGAGAGAGAGAGAACCCCAAGGAGGCTTTGCACTGTCAGGGCAGAGCCCCACATGGGGCTCGATCTCACGAACCCATGAGATCACGACCTGAGCCAAAATCAAGAGCCAGACACTCAACTGACTGAGCCACCCCAGTGCCCCCATTTTTTCCTTTCCAAGTGAACCGTTTTAAATTAAAAAGTGAGCCAGCCGATTTAAAGGCAATATTCAGCAAATAATAGTGCGATTGGTACTCAAACATATCACAAATTGTGAATTGGGGACATGATTGACTGAAGTTTGGGAAGTCTGTGTGAAGGAAAGGTGGTAAGAAAGGTGAGGGGCCACCTGGGAGGGAAGGGTCTCGGGCAAGAGTTGAAATAACAAAATGAAGGAAAAGGAAGGCAAGACAGAAAGTTCCTCAATGTGCTTTCACATATATTATTGCACTCTTTCACCACACCAGTCCCCTGGGGTGTAATGTATTCCGTCGAATTTTCTATAGAATAATTGAGGCCCTTCCAAGGTTAAGTAAAACACTGGAGGTCACCCAGCAAATTAGCGGCAGAGATAGAGTTACAACGCAGGCCATCTCTCGCCCCGTTGAGAACGTGTCTCTTGCCTCCAAAGTTCTGAGTGTGCAACAAGATGGAAAATGAAACTTTATATAAAGCAAACTAAGTAAAACAGAGGACTTCTAAGGGAAAAGTAAAGGCTGCAACTGGCTTGAAAAACATAACAGTGTTTTCATGACTGGATGTCCTTTGAAATGACTCCATTTCAAGGTCCTTGTAGAAGCTCGTTGAACATCGTATATCTTTTCAAGGAAGAGACAAGCCTCTAAAAACCAACGATGGCCATACTGGGGAAGTCTAGGCCCCCTGCAGCCCAGTCCTGGCTCTCACAGAGACATGAAAGGGTATTCCATGGACGGTGGGCTTGTCCTTCTCGATGTCAACTCTGTAGCTGGGTTTTTGCCACCTGGCTCCCAATTACCCCAATAACCCATTAAAAGCCAACATGTCAACCGTCACCTGTGAGTTCCTCTTAAACCATACAGGAGCTGGTTCTGTTTTCCAGGCTCCACCATTCTGGGGATAATGAACTCCACAAGCCTATTCCTTCCTGTATGAAGAAGCAAGGCTGTTCCACCGAAGGCTCTTCCAGGAATCTGTGCAATCTTGTTCCATGGCCTGAGAACTTTCTGGAAAGTCTGGCTGCTGTTAAATTCTCTACCCTACCAACGCCTTCTCCCCTCTCCCCCCACACTTTACCAAGCCCACCCTCTATCCCACCCTATTTTTTCCCCATCTCTTCCTTCCCCTCCCCTGACCCCCAGGCTTTCATGGATCTCCAGCTTCAGGGCTCATGATTGATTCATTCAACCAACATTTATACGTGAGCACCATCTACGTGCCAGGCTCTGCTGTAGATCCTGGGCATAAAAACACAGTCCTTGTTGTCAGGAAGCTTATATTCTAGTGGGAGGAGACAAATAATCTCATCGGTTTTCTAAAAAAGTCAAATAGTGATAATGCTGTCAATGCAATGCTTTTTCAAAGACTGATGAAATTGAGTGGACAAGTGGATAGTTTGCAGTCTGGAGGGTCTATCTGAGAAGATCGCATCTAAGTCAAGATCTAAACCACACGGAGAGCAGGTAGGGAGCCTTCCAGGCAGAGGGAACGGCTCGTACAAAGGCCCTGAGCTGTTGGGAAAGGGGAAAGGTTTACAGAATTGAATGACAGCCAGCGTGTTGCAGTTATTCTCTGCGAGGCTTTGAGTGGCAATATTGTGTGGGATTCTTCCCTGCATTTAGGGATTTCTAGCATCCCTGGCCGCGCTGCCCATTAAATGCCAGTAAAGCCCCTGGTCCTAGCTACCAAAAACCCCTCCCCCCGTGCTGCCCCAATCGAGAAGCATTAATGCACAGTGGGTCGGGAGTAAGAATACTCCAGGGGCTTTGCCATCCGGTGTATTAATTTCCTGTTTAAAGGACGGGAAGTTATTCTCCCACAGTTCTGGAGGCTGCAAGTCAAGATCAAGGTGTCAGCAGGGTTTGGTTCCTTCTGGGGGCTGTGAGGGAGAAACCGTTCTAGGCCTTTCACCTGCTTCTGGTGGCCTCAGGCATCCCTTGGCTTGTTGATGCAATTCTCCCTGTGTGTTCATTCTGTCTTCCCTCCGTGCATGTCTGTCTCTTAGCCAAATTTCCCTTTTAAAAGGACAGCGGTCATATTGGACTATGGCCCTACCCTACTAAGTACATCTTGATCACGTGCAAAGACGTGGATTCCAAATAAGTCCTCCAAATAAGTTAGGACTTCAACATCATTTGGGGAGGACACAGTTCAACCCGTGACATACCTTAAGAAATCTGGGTGTGATTTGACTTGATTTGACTTGATCTGCTGTAACCCTTTGGAGGATTTTAAGTAAGTGCATGATATGATCTGACTCCCGCTTTCAAAAGTTTGTATAGACGGAAAGTGAATTATCTGGGACAAGGGTAGAAGCAGGGACACCAGCTAGCACAGGAATTCAGGCAAGATGTGAGGCTGGCTGGGAAGCGGTCCTGATATGTGTAGCCAGGTAGATACAGCATGTAGCCAGGTGTGGCCTCTCAAAGAACCGACCCAAGAAGTGGGGTGACACTCACCTGGAGAACGTCTGCTCTGTGAGCGAAAGCTGTCTGGACACAGCCCACCAGGAGAGGGAAATTGGAACTTAAAGACCATCAGCCTTCAGGTAGAGACAAGAAACTGACCAGGACAGGTTCTGAGTACACAGGACAGAACAGGATGATCTTTCGAGTGCCCTTCTACCTGCAGGGGTATATGGTGAGGACAGTTTCCACACCGTAAGTCAACACAAGATACTGCCACCTTCAGCGGGTCAGGCCACGAGAGGTCAATGGTGCCTACCTCCCCACTGCTGCCTTCCTCCCTCCTGTCCGCGATGGTGCACACCAGGGCCCCGCATTACCGCTTCCTTTTCAGAGCTGTCCCGATACGCATCCCTTCCAATAAATGAATATTTCCATCTCAGTGAACAAAAACAAGTCAACGCACCAACAAAATGGGCTACCTTCCAGGGTTGGTCTGCTGACAGATTAAAAAGTGTGTCAACACAGCTTTATATTAACAAACATTGCAAAGCAGAAGCCTTTGTTTGTTTTGTTTTGCTTTGTTCTCCTGGTTTCATGGTAATGTCAGTGGACCCACGCCTACCCCCGTGCAAAGGTAGACGGACCACGTTCTGCTGGCCTGGCCGGGACCTTGAGATGTCAAAGTGTCGGCGAGTTGCAGCGGTCAGTGTCTCACTCCTGCCAAATGAATTGGCCAGGACAGCGACAGCAAGGTGGGTGCATATGCAGTGTCTTTATCGTGCAACTTGGGGTGATGACGTAGCAGTAATAACAGGCACTTTTAAGTACCTAAATTTTAATGTTAATATCCAAGGATAGTGATGGAAGGGCTGAGGAATGAAAGAACCATATGACAATCTTCAAGAAAAGGAAAGAAAGAAAGAAAGAAAGAAAGAAAGAAAGAAAGAAAAGAAAGAAAGAAAAAGAAACAGAGGGAGGGAGGGAGGGAGGGATGGAAGGAGGGAGGGAGGAAGGAAGGAAAGAAGGGAGAAAGGAAGGAAGGAAGTGTCTTTTAATTCTTTAAAGAAGGCCCTAGCTCTGGACCTTTTTTCATCCCCCATCCCCAGTGGCTGGCTATTTACAAATAATACTTCAGAGTTGACCTTGACCCAAGGTCACTGCACTGGCCAGGGTGCAGGGCTACTCTGGAGCAGGGGTCAACCAACCATGCACAGCCCTCCGATCGATTGTGGCCCATGACCTGCTTTGGGGCAGCCCACGAGCTAAGGCTGGTTCTCATATCTTTTAACGGTTGGGAAAAAAAAAAAAATCAAAGGAATCCTATTTTGTAACACAGAATCACACTTCATGACACACGAAAATTAAAACTATGTGACATTCAAGTCTCAGTGTTTGCCGATAAAGTTGTATTGAAACCCAGCCGTGTTCCTTCGCTTGCATATTAACTACGGCCGCTTTCGTGTCACGGCGGCCACGTTAGGTAAGGTCAGAGACCACATGGCCTGCAAAGTCTAAAATGTTGACTGCCCCTTTGCAAAAAAGTTTGCCAACTCCTGCTCTAGAGGATTAAGGAAGAAGCACGCTGAATCTCGTTCCGTGGTCTCCGATCGTTCTCCCAACTCTTGGTGAATCACTGCTCCATTCACTTACGATATACGTGGAGCTCCTGTTCGGTGCCAGGTGCCGTGAAGGTCCTGGAGAGACAGCTGTGAACAGCGACAGACCGTCCTGCACTCAGAGCTCAGAGTCCAGGGGCAGAGCAGGTGTTAAGCGGCCATGCAAACGCAGCGTGCTACGAAGGAAAACCGGGCCAAGTGCTCTGCACGGGAGGCGCAGGGAGCTATAAACCCACATCGCAGGTGAATCGACCTCCTGTTCCACCATATCAAGGAAGATACGCCCAAGTTAGATTAATGATCGGGGAGTTGCAGGAAATGGTGAGATTGGCGAGAAGAAGGAAAAGAAGGGTCAGCTGTTTCAAGTTCTTGTGCACCCTCTTCTTTCTTTCTTCCACCCTTCACTGTACCTCTGCCTGGGCGAGAGCAGCAGAAGCACAGAAGGTGAGGGGGGACAGCAGAAGGCAAGGGTGCATAGGACAGGTGGGGCTGGGATTGCGGAGCCTCGCAGGCCACATGAAGAATTTTGTCCTTAAGGGAAGTCATGGGGGGGGGGGGGCACCTGGGTGGCTCAGTCGGTGAAGCTGCCGACTCTTGATTTTGCCTCCGGTCATGATCTCTCGGTTCGCGCGTTCGAGCCCCCCAGTGGGCTCTGTGCTGGCAGTGTGGCACCTGCTGAGATTCTCTCTCTCCCTCTCTGCCTCTCCCCAGCCCGCGTGCTCTCTCTCTCTCTCTCTCAAAGTAAATTAAAACAAACAAACAAACAAAAAAGAGCAGTTGTACAAGGGTGTTCTCAGCAACACTGTCCCCTGAGCAAAACTCTGGAAGCAACCAAAGACACCCCCTGGAGAAAAGATCGGTTATGGTATCTCCCACCGCGTGGAATATTACAGAATGATTAAAACAAGTCAATCCAAGCTACATGCAACAGCATGGATGTATCTCGACCGTCTCCTATTCAATGAAAAAAGCAAGTCTCAGAAGATGACACCCAGAATGATGAACTTTTCATAATGTTTAAGGTAACTGAAATTTAACAGGACACTTTTCAGGAATACATTTATATAATAAAACCGTATTTAAATAGAGCAAGGCAAAATTAAATAGAAGGCTCAGAACAGTGAGTTTGGCAGCGTTGCGGGATGGGGCTCAACGCACAAGGAGACGAATGTTCTCGTTAATGTTCCCGTGCTTGTGGGCAATGGATTCAGAGGTATTTATAATATTAAGAATTTTTAAACTTGCCACGAGAAGCCATTAGAGCAATTTATAACAGAGGGTGACACAGCCTGATTTGCAATTCAAACGGTCTCTCCGGGCCGGCCGCACGGAGGAGACTGATTTGGAACAGGGCATGCGTGAAACAAGCACACCAGAAAGGGGTGTGGTGAGCAAAGCACCAAGACTGTGCTCAAAGCAGGGAGAGGGTGGCAGAGACGGACGGTGTCGTCCCCGTACTCAGACTAACTTGCCGTCTGTTTTTCCATCGTAGGCACCAGTATCGAACCAACAGCAACACAACGCTGATGATGGAAAAAGCGGAAGGGCCAGAAACTAAATCAGGACAGTGCCTTTTACGAACAGACTCCAAGCCTTTCCGTTAGAAAAAAAACGAGTTATCAGATGAGTAAACACAGCCTACCTCTGAATGAGGATTCAATGATCGTTAGAAGGGTTATCAGCCAGGCCAACTAGCCTAGGAGAGCTCATGGAAACCCCTCTTATCTCCTGGAAAAATAAATATGAGAAACACAATAAAGCTACTCTCAGACCCTACCGTGTCGTGTACCCTCCCTGAGAACTGTTCTCCCCTCACTTCTGCCTCCTGCCTCCACGAACGTGCTTGAAATTCTCCGAAGTACCAGTTCTGGGAAACTCATTTCCCAACTGGCATGTTTAGCTTGGCGAGCTGCTTCTGCGTGAATGCAGCTCGAGGTACAACGATCAAGGTTAAAGTCCAGCCAAGGCAAGTGATGAGTTTGCTACCTCTACTCAAGGCAATGCTTCGCAGAATCAATAGGGGGCTTCCATCTTTGTTAGGCAGCTTTGGGCTTAAAAGGCAATGAGGGGAAGCCCTTTTCTATCTCTGACATATTCTTTACTGTGACCAGCTCAGTGAAGGGACCCTTAGTGGCTAAGGGACTCTGGCAATACCAGGCCCATGAAGACCCTCCGTGAGCGTTGGTCACCCATCCCTAAGAAGCCATCTCAAAAACACACCTACTTACCTTAGGTATACCCTGTTCTCTGCACCATCATGAAATAGTCCAAAATGACTTCAACTTCTATCCAACTGGTTCCATGTTCTCTATAGACTCAGAACCCAGAACAGAAACAGAAGTCAGTGAAAGATATTCTTGGAAATGATGACGTCCTGTTTTTATACCCGGGTGCGTTGGCCACGGTCACCTGCCGAGTTGAGGACAGGTCTTATCCTCTGCAATGCTGGGTGCCTTCTTTTTGTTTTCCCTTCTGCTTGGTTTTTTGTATCTGATTACTTCTTGGTTATTACACCTGTAAATCGAACGACCTAAAGAAAAAACAGAAGAAGGACAATGGGTCACTCACCCTTTCCTCCATCACATTCCGTCGGCTCCACGGACGGACCCCCTCTCTTCTTCCCTTCCCCCCCCACCCCCATAAATAACAATGACAGTATTTACAGAACAGTTTTCTTTCACAGTGTCAAGCTTTAAAGCTTACGAATGGGTTTTCTGACTCTAGGGGATAGAAGATAAGAATCTGCCCCTCAAATGATAGGAATAATAATAATGGTAATCTTTCAAAACTGCGGGAACAACAAAGGATGTGAAAGCCCTACGGATTTTCAGAAATCCGGAGGGTGGCTCCTTCAGATAGCCTCACATGATGCTGGAGGATATGGTTCTCCCTCAAGAGCTTCCTGAGTACACGTTTAACATGCCTGGTAGACATAAGAATTATGCACCCTGGTAACCCTGGCGACATTACAGTTAACTTACTTATATTGAAAGTTGAACAGGGGCACCTGGGTGGCTCAGTCGGTTAAGCGTCCGACTTCGGCTCAGGTCACGATCTCGCGGTCCGTGAGTTCGAGCCCCGCGACGGGGTCTGTGCTGATGGCTCAGAGCCTGGAGCCTGTTTCGGATTCTGTGTCTCCCTCTCTCTCTGCCCCTCCCCTGTTCATGCTCTGTCTCTCTCTGTCTCAAAAATAAATAAATGTTTAAAAAAAATTTAAAAAAGGGGCTCCTGGGTGGCGCAGTCGGTTAAGCGTCCGACTTCAGCCAGGTCACGATCTCGCAGTCCGTGAGTTCGAGCCCCGCGTCAGGCTCTGGGCTGATGGCTCGGAGCCTGGAGCCTGTTTCCGATTCTGTGTCTCCCTCTCTCTCTGCCCCTCCCCCGTTCATGCTCTGTCTCTCTCTGTCCCAAAAATAAATAAACATTGAAAAAAAAATTTAAAAAAAAAAAATTAAAAAAAAAAAAAGAAAGAGAGTTGAACAGATTTACCCCAAGTAACAGATAAACATATCGACACGGATCGTTAAGTCACAGCGCTGCAGAGCCAGAAAGGGTCCAGAGACCAGGTCACCAAACTTGCTCATGTTACAGAAAGGGAAACTGAGGCCCAGAAATCCCAAGTGACTGGCCCCGCTGCACCCAATGGCAGAGCTGGGGCCCAGGTGTCGCCTTTCCAGCTTCTCAAGCCCCCGTTTGTGTCGGAATTCGAGTGGAACGATTCTGTTATCTTACAACAGACAGAAAGCGGTGAGGGAAACAAGATGGGAAAAAAAAAAAAAGAAATTGAAACAGAGAGGAAAGAATAGAAGAGATACAGAGTGACAGACATTACGGGAGGGACTCTCTGTCTGCCCCTATCTGTCTTTATCTTTCTCTGTGTCTGATCCCATTCTCTTCTATAACCTGTCCCTATCCTGTCTCCCACATGCTGGCTCCTGAAAGAGCACAGCATTATTTAATTTATTCTAAATAGTTTCGAAGAAGGCTTGCAAGTGAGCAAAATGCTGGGGGCCTGGGAGCTGTCAGAAGGAATTTTCCAGAAATTCCAGGCTCGGGGCGGGCACCCTCCCCCCCTCCACTGCCAGTGAGGAAGTGAGATCCCATCACGGAGGCCTCGTGGGCATCACCTTAAACGATTAAAAATGCAGAATCGCGGGGCGCCTGGGTGGCTCAGTCGGTTAAGCGTCCGACTTCAGCTCCAGGTCACGATCTCACGGTCCGTGAGTTCGAGCCCCGCGTCGGGCTCTGGGCTGATGGCTCGGAGCCTGGAGCCTGTTTCCGATTCTGTGTCTCCCTCTCTCTCTGCCCCTCCCCCGTTCATGCTCTGTCTCAAAAATAAATAAACGTTAAAAAAAAAAAAAAGATTAAAAAAAATGCAGAATTGCAGGCTCACCCCTCTACCTAAGGGATCCCAGTCTGCATTTTAACAAGATGCCCTAATGATGGATCAGTTCACACGCACATTAAAGTTTGAGAAGGAACAATGTCCAGAACATTGGAGATGCTTCCTTGCAAGGGTGCCTCCCTCGGTCACAAATTTTCTTTCAGGCCTGGGGAGGAAGACAGGTCAGCGATTTTGAAGATTGAATAAATTCGATGCTGAATGCTAAGTTAAATGCTAAAACCCATCCTTGAAGGGTCGTGGGGGAACACACACATCCATTTTAAATAGTTCACTCCATAGCAGTAATGAATCGGTCTTTCTTCTTCAGGCCAGTTGTCATCTGTGGCAAATTCACAAGAATTCCTATAAGAGGCTGGGCTTGCAAAATCCAGAGGGATGTCCAATATTTCCAACATTTCCAGCCTCTCCTCGGTCAGAAGAGTGTCAACGGCAGGAAGGACTTAAATATTTTGAACTTTGCCAAATTCCGTAGCAAAGCAAAGCTCCTTCCATGTGTTGCTGGAAAGGGGGGATTGGGATGGGACAAAGCTGGAAGATATGGATCACTCCACGGCCTAGAAAAGGCAACTTTGCCACCAAGGTTCCTAATGAACACCCTCATGACAAGATCACAATAAAAAACTTAGCAGGAAACAATGTTCAGATGTCAGACGCAATCGTGAAAAAATAGGCAAGTGAGAATAAGAAGCATCTTAGGTAAAAGCATTTCCACCTTTGAAGCTGGCGAGGGAATATCGACTTATATGCTTATTTCTCCCAAGTGTGATGTCATCTCGTGTGTCACGTTGACACTGACAAGGATTTCTTGTTAAATAATCCCTTTGCCAACATTGGGGACTAGCCTTGCCCTTTGATCTAAACAGATAGGATCTTGAGAGTTACCCTGCTTACATGTCTCCAGTTATGCTGCTCAAAAATAAGATTTCTGAAGGAAGACCAAGGAGAAGAAAAGCACACATAAAAGTAGAATGAGCGAGCTCAGAAAAGGAAGAGAGAGCACAAATTCTAGAATGTGCATCCTATGAATAGACACTGCCAATGTGCAGTGTGTGTAAAGCACTCTACACCATTCACAGATTTTCTTTAATCTGCAGATTTTGTCAATCATGTTCATATGTATGGCCGTATGCAACTCTTCATAATTCAAGACCTAAAACAAAGGCCAAAACTTCCACCCTGGAGAATCTGAATTGTGTGCCTTTCCCTTCTTTCTACACACAACACACACACACACACACACACACACACACACCACCGCCATGAAACTCTCCCGGGCCCACACGATGTTAACATCGTGTCACGGATGGAGGGAAATGGCAGGGGTGAGGGGTGGGAGAAGGACAGCTTCTCAGGACTGAAGCAAAAGTCCAAAGTAACCACTTCACTCTTGGCGATGAAACCACACACACACACACACACACACACACACACATTCATGCCTGCGTATGTTTCCTCTGCCTTCAAAAGATACTTTTCTCTATTTTTATTGGACTTTGAAGCCATTACCCCAACGCTGAAAGGCTGACCACTGTTCCAATCTGTTTCGTATTTGAGCTGGCTCCAGCAACCCAAGCAAATTGTGGACCAGTTCCTGCTATAAAAAATCAGCAAACCTGAACTTTAGTCTTCCCGTGGTAAGGAGCAGGTCAATTGCAGTTGGGACCCGGTCCTCAAGATTTGAGATATTTTGTCTCTTCGGAAGTCTGGGGGACACAGGGAGGAAAAATACTTTGTAATTTTTTTTTACATTTATTTATTTTTGAGAGAGCACAAGTGGAGGAGGGGCAGTGAGAGAGGGAGACACAGAATTGAAAGCAGGCTCCAGGCTCTGAGCCATCAGCCCAGAGCCCGATGCGGGGCTCGAACTCACACACCATGAGATCACAGCCTGAGCTGAAGTCGGAGGCTTCACCTACTGAGGTCCCCAGGCGCCCCAGGGGAGGAAAAATACTTTCGATGAGGAATCAGCCCCATGAAATGCAAGGCAACGCCGGGAAGGGGGGTTTTGGCTCACTGCCATCGTGCAAATGCGTTTTCAAAACCAACTACAAGGCGGTGATCAGGCCAGATATCTGCTGCCCCACCAGGCCACTTACCCCAATAAGCTGGGTGGGGCTTTCCTGGACTCACCTCTTCCTTGGAACCGAGGGGCGGTCTTCTGTGGAAGCCTCTTGTAGGAGAAAGGATTTCTTTTAAAAAGGACATCTTTTATTTTCCCATCTGCTCCTTCTCACAGCAGCATTTGGGGTCAAACCAGGTCTTAGAACATTCTGCAGGATAATTTGGCACTTTCCTTCCATCAGCTTGAATATGGAGACAGAAAGGGCTTACTTAGAGCAGGGCAGGACTGAAGGGAACAATGCTCTCCCCACCTCCGTGTAAGAACCCGTTATTAATAGACAGGAGGGGGTGAATGACTTTTGAAGGGGGAGAAGAAGGACACCCCCAAAGAAAAGGGGGTTAATTAAGTTTGTTTTCAGAAACTACAAATCCTTATATCTGCTTAAAACAAATGAGGCCTTAATGCCACGAAGACCCCTGTGCCTATTGTCTAGACGTCCCTAAATGGAGCACACGGCCACCGTGTCTTGTGAAATGGTGAGGTTCAGCTCCTCAAGGTCAAGCTTCTGGGACACGGCACGAGGTTACTGTGGACCCTCAGTCACAAACAACCTGAAACTTTTACACGAATCCAAGGACAAAAGGAGGAAAAGAACAAGAAGCAAAAACAAAGAGACTTTTTTTTCTTCCAGCTGCTGAAAAAATGAACTGTCCCTGCCTTTCTCCACTGCTCGCACTAGCCAGCCATAGAGGGGTGAGCTCCCTGAATGGAGAGGTAATCAAGCGGATGGTATGCTGGCTGCCACGGAGAAGCCACCAAAGGAGCCATATGAACTCCATCACCGCCATCCCGTGCTCCCTGTCTGGTCCCGAGCGGCTGATCTCCCCTCCCTCCCTCCCTCCCTCCTCCTCTGCAAAACTCAAAGGTACAGCAAGCAACACCACCTAGAAGCATAGTCTGGTTTTTTGTTCCCACATATAGTGCTAAAGAGAATGGAAAATGAAATCGTTCACCACAAAATGGCCCTTGTGAAGGAGTAACTAATTCTATACGATGCCTTGTACCTCCAGGTAAAGGGGTAGGGGAAGTAGATATAAAAGAGAAATAAAGATTTGCTTAAATGGAGAGGTAAGTTTTCCATATGGTGTCGAGGCAAACACCGTGCCGAAATTAAAAAGTTAAATTTTGAAAATTGAAATGATACGAAAATTTTAAATCCATATTACCTAATATCATAATTAGATGTGACAACTAATTACTAAGTTAATATAGTTAAAAAGCCTCATTTAAAAAATGCGTTAAGTATAGGGGCGCCTGGGTGGCTCAGTGGGTTAAGCGTCCAACTTGGGCTCAGGTCATGAACTCGCTCGCGGTGAGTTCGAGCCCACCAAGGGGGTGCTGATCCCACCAACAAGGGGGCTCCACAAGGCCTGGGGTTTCCTGAGTCCGGACCTGACTGAGGTCTGGGCACTGAGAACTTTCCAGGCTACCAGGGCAAAATTCAGATGTTGAAGCCCCAACCCTCAGTGTGGTGGTATTTGGAGGTGGGAATTTGGAGAGCTGATTAGTTCTAGCTTAGTTAATGAGAGGAGGGCCTTCATGATGATGGATTCGTGGTTTTATAGAGACACCAGATTCTCTATCCTCTCCCCCTCGCCCCCACCACGTCCCCTCCACCACCAACGAAAGGCCATGTGAGGACACAGCTAAAGACAGCCGTCTGCAAACCAAGAAGAAAGCCCTCACCAGAACCCAGATCTGCCGGCACCTTGAGCTTGGACTTCCAGGCTCCAGGCCCATGAAAAGCAAACCTCTCTTGTTTAAGCGCCCCAGTCTGTGCTACTTTGTGGTGGAGACTAAGACACATCCCACTCTGTCCCTCCCGCCACAGCCAGCCAGCTTCTCCAGGAGGCCACCTTCCTCTACTGCTAAAAATAATCCCTGTCTTAACCCGGCCAACTGATCTTCACTTCCTTCCTTCTGAAGATCATGGGATTAAGCCTTTGACTTCCGGGAGGGAAATACAGAAGCGAATTGTGTGTGTGTGTGTGTGTGTGTGTGTGTGTGTGCATTGCGCGGAGAATATCCTCTCTTTCAAAGAGGGGATACCAACTAGAAAAATACAACACTGTAGGCGGGTTTTCCAGAACATCATTCCAGAGAGAGGTGTGCTTTCTGCTTCCTTCCAACTGTGCGTGGCCTCCTTGCGTGTTATCTCTCCATCATGTGCACCGTGCCTGGTTCTTATAAATACCCTCTTGAAGAGGGTGAAAAGGTCATCCTGATTCACATGGGCAAAAACAAGGGGGCATTTGATGGAGCTTGTCTCCATCGGCGATATATTTTCACAACCTCCTAGCAACCGCAAGCCTTTGGTAGCGGAGTGAAATGCTTTTGAAACACGGAGACACAAAAAATACACAAAGTCTGAGCACACCCAGACACACAAAGCTCTTGCACTTGACAGTGCAGTGAGGGTAGACGGCAGAAGGACAGACCCCAGGCTGAGATGCAATTTTCATACCGCGTTTCCCTCTACCTGCCCCTAAATGTGGCCCATCCCCAAACAACCTACAGAGCTTAGCTCTAGACTACACCAAGGGATAAGCCTTGCTTTCCCCAAGCCTTCCCAAAGGTCAAAAGCATCATGAAGGGTGTTATTACGATTAAACCAACAGCTGTCATCTCCCACAGGCTGCAGGAGAACGTGAACGTACGAGAAGAAAAGGAAATGGGATGGCAGAGGAGGTGGCTTAGAGAAAATTCTGGAGAAGAGTCAAGGGCTGAGGAACATGGGGGTGGACACAGGCTCCTGCCCTCCAGCGGAAGAAAGGAGAAGGCTTTCTAGGCAGACGGGGAGCCTGGTGGGAGACTACAAATAACCCTGAACAGACTTGGGCCATCCCAAGGGTCAGGAATGTGCACAGGAGGCGCAAGGGAGAAGGTGGACTTCCACAAACAAGTAAACATCTTCTGCGTCCTTCCAGACGGTCGTACCCGTGGACAGGAGGGCCCACAGGCAAGGCCTGAAGACTGTCAAGTCCCAGCCGTTGTTTTGTCTGTATGTGCTCTTGCACGGCGTTCGTTGTTCTTTGGTGTATGCGTACGTTGAACTTGCACACATGGTCGGTGTTTCCTTTTATTCTGTATCGTACTTTTTTTCACCTGCATTATTTTTTTAAGAGAAGCCATGATGCTTGGCACATTTAGCGCATTGCTTTAAATTACTGCATGGCACGTACATAGATGACCTCCATCTACCATGTTTTAACTGGTAATTCTGCTGAGAGACAGAAGTCTCTTACTCCCTGTCAGCCCAATAGTATAGCGACGCACGCACGCAGACATCCTCGCGTATTTATTTCCCTGTCCGGACTAGCGTAAAACTTTCTCCGGGCGTACGTGTCGCTACGGAATATCTGTGACACAGTTTCGGCAGGTACCTAATGTCCAGAGCAGCGCCGGGTTACTCATGAAAACAGCTCCGTGGAAGTCTAGGCTCATTCAGCAGAGCACAAGGGAATTCCAGAAAGCCATATCACCACCATCAGTTGACATAACTGGGTTTTCTAATTCTTTTCCAGTCTAAGTTGGAGTAAAGCAAAATTTCATCGTTCGTATTTGCGTTTCTCTGGTTGTTAGTACATACGAGCCTCTCTCGACGTGTTCGCCGTCTTTTAGGTTTTCTCCTTCCTAAAATGTCTGTTTATATCTTTTGTTCATTTTTTCCACGGAGCTGATTTGTAGGCCATCTTTGCATGGCCTACAGAGTAATCCTTTGTCCATTTTAGATACTAGGAACATCTCCCACTGAAGATCGTATCCATGAGTTTTCTATTGCTTTCCATTTGGTCTATATGTCCGTTTCTGAATACTATTTGTATGACTATGATTTGGTTGTATGTTTTAGTATCTGAATAGATACACCCCCCTTTCACTTTTGTGGTCCTTTTTCCATATTATTCACTTAGCTATTTGTAAATCATAACACACACACACACACACACACATTTATTGCGTTCCTGGGGAAAAAGTCCAACTGGAATTTTGACTGAGAGTGCATGGAGATTATAAATTAATTTGGGAAGAATTTCAATCTTCATAATATTAAATTCTTTATCCAAGAACACGATAGTCACTGATACTATTTTCTTTGTCTTTTATTAGACTTTTCAAGCTTCTCCCCATGGAGGTCTGAGGTAATCTGGGTTAAATCAACTCCAAAATAGCATTGTTTGGTTGCTCCTATTGGCATGGCACCTTATTTTTTATTATATTTTCTGGACAGTATAGCACAGCAGGAACTGAAGTTATAAATGTGTCTCACTTAATCCTTCTTCCCTATTAAGAAGGGAAGGCGATCATCCCAAGCTGTGCCTTTGCAAGAAGAATGCGCCATCTGGAAGTTGCTTCTCTCTCTCCAACACTCCACTTCTTTTGGACTCTTGTTGTTCAAGTCTCCCGACGTGGAACGTCCACTCTGAACCCAAAGAGGGGCTCTACCATCTTCCCTTCTTGTTTCTTGCAAATTTGCAATTTCGGCTATTATGAGCAGAGGTTGGGGGGCATGGGTGGGGCAGGGGATGAGCTCCAGTACTGTGAATGAGAACAAAACCGGGTGCCGAATTCCAGTTTCATACTTTAATCGCCACCAAGAAGCACGCTGGCTAACTCCCAGCTGCTTTCCTTAGTAATTGCAAAGAACGCCTTGCCAAGCCAAGCATTAATTTTCCTTGAAGACACTACAATATTATTTCAACATGGAGAAAGGACATCCCTATAGTAAATGTGACTTTGACCTTGCTCCTCTCAAAATAATGAACTTTGGCATGATGGTGTGATGAAGTCTTTTATTCTTCTTTCCTGGGCTTACATGCGTATACCCAACAGTCATTACAATAGCCATCAATGGCTCTCTTCCCACCATCCTCAAATGGATGGCACCAGCTCGGATGACGTTTGCTGGTTTGTTTTGTTTTGATGTCAGAGTCCTTTAATAAGTGGGGTAAGTGCTAAGGAACAGGGGGAGGTTGGCTAGCCTACCAGAATCCCTCTCCTGAGGCTGGTAGTAACACCACGGAAACGATGGGACCCACCACTTCCTTTCTCTCTGCCGTTCCAGGATCAACCTGAACAAGACCAAGTATCCTACTGATGACCTTCTGCAGGCTGAGAGGGGGCAAGTGGTGAGAATACAAAGCATCCCAGGGCCCACGCTGTCAAAATGAGCTTTCGTTGCAAGGGAATTTGATTGGTCCCAGTTTTACCAAATCCCCAGGTGTTTAGATGGGAGTTGGGATCACTCGGTGCCTGGAGAGCACTTCGAGCGCAGAAGACTTTAGCTCGGTTCCTTCGCATAGCTGTCTCATGATCTTGCGCTTTCAGTCAGACGTTTCTCCTTGTTCCCCCCTCTTTAAACCAGCGACTCCCAGCCTTCAGCACACCCACCACCCCTGGCCTTACCTCTTCGCTTGAATCTGTTCACACTTCACCTCTGCACTTAGGCTCCAAAGCCAGACTGTGGGCTCCATGTGGAGGAAATATACGTGGTTGACGTCTCCTGGTCTCTCCCAACACAGGGGTCTGGCCTTCAGCGTTCTTCATATTAATACATATTGAATTAACACACCAGCTCAATGTTTTAAACTCCCATGCAGTTCTAGGGCTTGAAGGCAACCCTGCAATTCAAACCTAGGTTCCTGAGCCAGCCATTTCATTAATCAGCAGGGAGAAACCAGAGGCGTGGGGACTGTTTACATGTGTATGTTAAGTCAGCGCGTCTGTACATTTCCTGTCTCCCCTGGGTTTTGCCTTTTCTCTTTGAAGAGGGGGATTTCTGTTTCACATTTCGCTGTCACATAAGAATTTACTCGCATCCAAGTGTGAGGTGGGGAACAGGCTGTAGCCTCCGTAACGTGTGCCCAAGGACCGGATATTGTAGCCCCGAGGATTTTCAAGCCCCCTGATGAACATACCGTTTCGCATTCACGACGGAGAGGCGCATTGTTATGTTTTCAGCAGCCTGCGAGAGAGATGCCCTGCTGAGCGGGATGGAGAAAGTGCTTGCGATTAATTGGTAGAGTCGGATTGTTAACATTCCCTCAGTGTTCCCCAGCACAGGGCTCTTGACTGGCCTGCTGGAGAAAATAACCGGTGTAGGGGAGGGGGAGCGTAGGGTGGAGTAAAGGAGAAAAATCTCTCATTAAAACTCCAATCAAGCCATTTTAGCGTGCTTTTTTTTTTCCCCCACAAGGCATTTGCTCTGAGCCCCGAATGTTACACTTGTTGAACGCTTTATCTTAAGAGATCCCTGCTCTTTCCTAAAAACCTCAATCATTTGCTTACGTCGGGAAATTTTTGGGTGGGGTGTGTGTCTCGAGAAGCTCACAGAAGCAGGATCCTTAAGAGATCATATGTTCACGCTACAGTGTCCCTGACAATATGTGTTTTCTAGGCACGGGCACACATACGTTACGTACAGCATGGGACAGAGATGTGTGTGTTACAACAGAAGACATTCCAACTTCTGTCCTTTCCTTTCCTTTCCTTTCCTTTCCTTTCCTTTCCTTTCTTTCTGTGTGTTGGCATAAAAAAAATACTGGCTTTTTCTCGAAAGTGGGCCTTAGTGCCTAAAAAGCCTTTTCTGGGGCGCCTGGGTGGCGCAGTCGGTTAAGCGTCCGACTTCAGCCAGGTCACGATCTCGCGGTCCGTGAGTTCGAGCCCCGCGTCGGGCTCTGGGCTGATGGCTCGGAGCCTGGAGCCTGTTTCCGATTCTGTGTCTCCCTCTCTCTCTGCCCCTCGCCCGTTCATGCTCTGTCTCTCTCTGTCCCAAAAATAAATAAACGTTGAAAAAAAAAATTTTAAAAAGCCTTTTCTTCCCTAAGGATTGCTGGACGAACAGGTGCCTATTAGAGTCTAGGTGCGTTCCTCCTTTCTGGAACTGCCCTCCACCCTTCTGCCTTGGTCACAGGGAACTCCCGGGAGCTATGTCTGCTCAACGAGGTCCTTTACCCCCAGCCAAGTTGACTGGAACAAGAGTAGGCATGGGATCCATTGCAGAACAGTAAGAATTCCGAATCCCAGACCCCCGGACTTTGGAGTAGGGATTAAGGGGTGGACATCACGGTGTGACTGTGTTTTCTGCCTTGTGAACTGGGGGCCAAGGTAACATCCTCTTGCTGCAAAAAGAAAATACTACAAGGGTGCGAAAAGAAGGGGAAAAGTGAGATGGAGGGAGGTTGTGTCTGGACGCCCAGTGGCCCAGCAAATGAACATCCTGTTCGCTGGGGCCGACCTGTCCAGCTGACCTCTGCATTCATGGAGTGAAGGCCCTTCCACTGACCCTCAGGGCCAAGGAAGAAAGGTCAGGACAGAAAAGCCCACTGAGGGCTCCTAAGAAGAAGAAACATTCCCATGCCTCTTACATGACTGTCACCTCCCCTGGCAGTGAACCTCTGGCAACAAAGCATATCATCGAACACATCTTATTCAAAGTAAAAGTATCAGCATACTGTTGTCACGATGAAATGTGACCCATATCAAAATAGCTACTCAGAAATTCCGTGTGCTGTATACTTATCTGCTCACGTTTCTGATAAACCCAAAAATACAAAGCCTGGGAGGAAAGGCTAACTTTGCTTATAAACATACCTAAGACATCCCTAAATACTGACACTTCCATAGACGAAGGAATTTGAGTGGCATCGAAAGAACTGTCTAGTCCCAAATATCCCCCACCCTTTCTAGCTGGTATTTTGCTACCTGTAAATTCCATTATTACAATCACTCCCCTATATTACTATGAACGCTGTTTGCAGAAATTTCTTCTTAAGATGTCAATACCATGTGGAAAATGTTACACACTAAACTACACATTACCATCAGTTCAGTCATCAGATTCATTCATTGATATTTTAAAGCTTAAGGACCTACCGTGTCCTGTGGTCATCGTTAATGAGGGAGAGAGCGGATTTCCCTTATGCTGGGGAAAATTATTGAGTCTCCACTATATGTCTGAGATTCTCTCAGTGACATCTAATGAACATGACCCTGTTCCTTCCTCAAGAAGGTCTGCATGATAAAGTCTCTTAATATATACCAAGGAATTTGGATATTTTTGTTATACATACACCCCCGGAATGTTCACGAACTCCAACGGCCCACCTGCCAGCCAAGGTCAAACATGCAGAGCCAAGAGGAAACATTGAGAGGGTTACTTCTAAATTCTCAAAAGGAGTGTAAACAGAGGCCTGCCCAAGGGAAACCCAATGTCTTCTTTCAGCTTTTCCAAGTCCTGGTCCCCAAGCTCTAAGGTCACAAGTACTTCTTAGGAGTTTTGTTTGCCTTTTGTTTTGGTTATTGACAGGGGTTGTCACAACTATGCATGACTCTCTATTTACGGTACTTACAGCCCTATTTCCAAAATGGACTGATATTTGGGTAGTTTTATGGTTAATACCCAGGGATTTCTCTTTCTTAAGGCTCAACTGATGAACCCATTTAGGCACGCTGAGGTCCACGCACGTATGATACTGTATGGCGAAATTTACGCTAGGGTGAAAAGCTATACACTTTTGCTCATAATCAAAGGATCGTTTAGGGCCATTGAAAACCAATCCCTGTAATACACTTTAGAGAAGGGAAGAAAATATACACATATATTTTTAAGACAAAGGACATCATGGATAAAGTTAACAGACAACATATTGGAAGGAGATATTTGCAATGTCAAATCTGACGAGGGACTACAATCTAGAATATATAGAAGGAACTTCTGCCAACTTACAAGGTCCAGGCAGCCGTTCTGGAGAGAATCTGGCAGTACTCAGCCAATGTAAAGACATATATATGCTATCACCCAGCATTCCTGCCTCTGAGTCGTAGGTGATACACGTCAGGAATCCCCAAGGACTGTCCTATCGGTCAACAAGGGGGCGAGTTTGAGGGTACTCACCACAACATTTGCGGCAGTGGGGAGCTGGAGACGGTCTAGCGCTCATCACCGGAACGGAGGCGTCAAACGGGGATGTTGCGCACAGCCACACAGATGCCCGTGACCAGGCAGAGCAGAAAAAGGAGGTGGCACCATGAGGTTTCCGGTATGCCATTTGCGTAAACTGAAAACACGTGTTCCCCAAAGAGAAATACATGTTTTATAAGAATACAGGCAAAGAACACAACGCACACAAACAGGTTAAACTGGTTGCCTACAGAGAGGACCAAAAATGAGGGGGGAAATGAAAGGGGAAAAAGGAAAACATTCCATCAATCAAGAGAAGAGCCTTGAAGAGGTCCGTAGTTGTGGCTTACCATGAACGGGCCTTGTGCACTGGAGGTGTAAAAACAAACAAAAAAGGGGGCAGGAGAAGCCACTGGGTCTTCAGGTCCTGGGGGAGAAGAGGCAACAGACCCCTTTCTGAATGGCCAACAGCACCAAGCCCCGTGTCCTGTCCTTGGGCCACGCCTACCATTTGCCCGATAGATATCTGACCGATGGATGGGTGAACAAATGGCTCAAAAAAAGGAGGGGCGCCTGGGTGGCGCAGTCGGTTAAGCGTCCGACTTCAGCCAGGTCACGATCTCGCGGTCCGTGAGTTCGAGCCCCGCGTCGGGCTCTGGGCTGATGGCTCAGAGCCTGGAGCCTGTTTCCGATTCTGTGTCTCCCTCTCTCTCTGCCCCTCCCCTGTTCATGCTCTGTCTCTCTCTGTCCCAAAAATAAATAAACGTTAAAAAAAAAAAAAAAATTTAAAAAAAAAAAAAAAAAAAAGGAAAAATACCACGTCATGGAGGGTGGCCGGGAGCCATGGAGCTGCCCCGTAAATAAGGAATTCCTGATGCTCTTTTATGCGCCAGGTACCGTGCGAGACCTTGGGAATGAAATGAGTGAAGAGGGAGACAGTCACTGTCCCCGTGGAGTTCAGCTGAGAGAGAAATCAAGGAGTCAGGTAGCAATGTTGACACACTGTGTCACCGGCTACGACGCAGATCAGTACAGGGTGCCCGGGGGACCCCGAAGAAGGGCTCTGAATCCAACTGCGGAAGTTCAGGAAGAGCACCCCAGGAGGCACCGGTGCAAGTAAAAGTCACATAAGCAAGGAGAGAGGTGGGGGGTGCATCAGAAGCAGGAGACATCGCATATGCAATGGAGCCCGAGGTCAGACCTTTACCGTAATAACTCTGATACCTACTTCAGAAGAGCTTGTCTTCCTAGCCTGAAGATAGAGCAGTTACTTTAACAGGTGGAGCTGCACGGCATTTATTAGTGTTCTGGAGGCATCTCTCTCAAACAAAGGAGCGATCCCTGGGTAAAAGAAAAAAAAAAAAAAAGCCTTCAGCTCAAGCCTGCACATCCCAGCCGATATTGCCTGGAGCAGGCGAACAGGAGTCGAGTACTTATCGCTGTCCTGTGAAATCACGGCAGTTCGACTGAAGTGGGATAAAGAATCTTGAACGAAAAGGCTTTGAGCCTGCCGGTCCAGTTCACCTTTCTGTAGTTTTCCTGACATCGCATGATTCTTCTAATTCTGCGTTTGCATTTGGGCAACGACACAGTTCGCGGCTGACCCACTTTGGAGATGCTCTCCTGTGTGTGTAGGGCTTTGGGTCTGCCGTGTCCCGAGGAGCCGAAGGGCAGGGTCATACAAGCATAGGTGCTAGCAACTCATTCCAGGGGGTCTCAACCTTGAACCTGCAGCAGCCCCCTTTGGAGGGCTGGTTGAAAGCCCGTGAATTGCTGGGCCCCTCCCAGGGCTCTGACTCAGAAAGCCTCAGCCGGGGTTGGAGGGGCAGGGCGGGGCTGGGGGGGGGGGGGGCGGGCAGGTTGAGAATTTGCATTTCTAACAAGTTCCCAGAGGGTGCCGAGGCTACTGGTCTGGGGACCGCACTTTTGAGACCCACTGGACTACTCCTAATTCTGCTGATGGAGAAACTGAAACTCAGAGAATGTAGAGAAAACCTACACTTCTCCTGTGTGTCTCACTCAACTGCGACCCTCACAGTGTCTGGAGCACAGATATGGGGAGGGGGTCCCCACCAAGCGATTCTCTGTGACACCAGCTGGGCGCCCTACAATGTAACTCAATTCCGACACTCTCATAGCAGTCCCTCCAGACTGCTCCCCTCCTCCCCCCTTCAGATGCCAATTACAAGTCCTGGCAGTCACATGGGCGACTGACCCGTGGGCTGGCAGCACATCGGAGGTTTCCACAACCCCCCTCTTCGGGTTTGATTAATTTCCTAGAGTAACTCACAGAACCCAAGAAAACAGTTTACTTACTGTTGACTAGCTTATAAAAGGATATGATTAAAAAAAAATCGAGGTAGAAGAGATGTGCAAGGCAAGGAATGTGGGAAGGGGCACAGAGCTTCCATACTCTTTCTGGACACCTCTCTACCAGCACCAACCCAGAGGCTCTCTGGACCCCATGTTTTGGAGGTTTCTCTGGAGCCTCCATCACACAGGCTTGATCAGTCATTAACGTCATCTCCAGCCCCCCTCCCCTTGCTGGAGAATGGGAGCAGGGCTGAAAATTCCAAGCATCTAATCCCGGCTTGGTCTTTCAGGTGACCAGCCCCCATCCCGGAGCCACCTGAGAGCCCACCCAGAGTCGCCTCAGCAGAACAAAAGATATGGCTATCACCCAGGAAATTCCAAGAGAGGTAGGAGCTCTGTGTCAGGAACAGGGGTCAAAGACCAGATATAAGAAGGAAAGATTCTTCAAGGACTCTGATCACTTAGGGAGTTACAAGGTTTTTAAAAAGGGAGGGGGGGTGCCTGATGGCTCAGCCAGTGAGGCACTGGACTCCTGACTTCGGCTCAGGTCATGATCTCATGAGATCTCGTGAGATCAAGCCCCACGTCAGGCTCTGTGCTGAGTGTGGAGCCTACTTGGGATTCTCTCTCTTTCCTTCTGTCCCTGCTCTGCTTGCTCTCTCTCAGAAAGAAAGAAAGAAAGAAAGAGGAAGGAAGGAAGGAAGGAAGGAGAAGGAAAGAAAGAGAGAAAGAAAGAGGAAGGAAGGAAGGGGAAGAAAGAAAGAGAGAAAGAAAGAAAGAGGAAGGAAGGAAGAGAGAGAGAAGGAGGGAGGGAGGAAAGAAGGAAGGAAGGAAGGAAGGAAGGAAGGAAGGAAGGAAGGAAGAAGAAAGAAAGAAAGAGGAAGGAAGGAAGGAAGGAAGGGGAAGAAAGAAAGAAAGAGGAAGGAAGGAAGGAGAAGAAAGAAAGAAAGAAAGAAAGAAAGAAAGAAAGAAAGAAGAGAGAAGAAGAAAGAAGGAAAGAAAGAAAGAAAGAAAGAAAGAAAGAGGAAGGAAGGGGAAGAAAGAAAGAGAGAAAGAAAGAGGAAGGAAGGAAGGAAGGAAGGGGAAGAAAGAAAGAGAGAAAGAAAGAGGAAGGAAGGAAGGAAGAGAGAAGGAAGGAGGGAGGAAAGAAGGAAGGAAGGAAGGAAGGAGAAGAAAGAAGGAAAGAAAGAAAGAAAGAAAGAAGAAGGAAGGAAGGGAGAAGAAGAAAAAGAAAGAAAGAAAGAAAGAAGAGAGAAGAAGAAAGAAGGAAAGAAAGAAAGAAAGAAAGAGGAAGGAAGGAAGGGGAAGAAAGAAAGAGAGAAAGAAAGAAAGAAAGAAAGAAAGAAAGAAAGAAAGAAATTACAAGGGTTTTATGAGTTCTGTGCCAAGAACTGAAGGCAGAACCCAATATACACTATTTCTACTATCTCACAACAAGTGGCTTCTGTAAAAATGGTAGAAAGTCTCCGTGATCCAACGCAGGTTTTGGGGGAATACAGTGAGCAGGGAAGAAACAAAGAGCTATGAAGATTTTTGCACCAAGGTCCTCACAAGTAGTGGCCTCACAGATAAATAGGAGACATCTTACCCGGTTCTTACAACCCTCTCCCTTCCCCGCCCCCCGCCCCCCATGCCCCCGTCCCAACCTGAGAAGTGCCACCAAGGTACGGCGGGGGCGGCTGCACCAGCAGCAAAGGAGGTGAAGGCAGGCGCTGAGCATCATCAAAGTCCTGGAGGTCCTTGCAAATCAGATGCAGGCAATTCTCGGCGCCGTGTCTCCACGCTCCACGCGCGGTGCCCCAGCCAGAGGTCGGGACCGTGGGAACAAGTGAGCACTCTGCCGGAGCCTCCTTGACCTATGCTCCCTGCAAAGATACGTTGCGTTCCCGCAGATGGCCTCTCCAAAGGGTCCGCTCCACCTGTCAGCCCTCACTACCTACGGGGGTGGCCGCTTCGGTGGAACCGAGGCCCAGAGGAATCGCTGCCGGCCTCCCTCTCCTGCTGTCTCCGCCGCGGCTTGGGTCGTACCCTGGGAGGACGAGGGCTGCAGCGGTTGTGAGACTTTGCAAGGCTTTGAGCACGTGGGGGAGGGAGGACAACGAAGCAAAGGCAACCGCCGGCCTGTGCTTTCGTGTCAGCGCGGTGGGGCAGAGTCGAGCTGGATGAAGCTGCTGGCTGGCCGTCCTTGGTTGCTGTCCACACCGCCCCCGCCCCCGTCTTTTTCCGAGGAATTTGACGGGAGAAGAGAAGGAAGCCACCCGCTGGGGCCCTCGCCATCCACGATGGCAGTGACTGAGCTGGGGATGAGTTGCTTGGACGTTAAGAGTTCTGAGGTCAAGTCCCTCTGACTGTTTATTACACCTGGGGCCCAGAACACTCCAGACACCTGCAATTACTAACTGAGAAGTCATTACAGAATGATTCCCGACGGGCCTCCTAAAGATCTGCTCGTACAAAGATGGAAACTGCTTTGCCAGAAGCACGAGTTTGAATTCCGCTAAAAAAAAAAAAAAAAAAGAATAGTTCTGTCCTTCCGGTCAACGGGATGTCCCAAGACGATGATCGCAGACGGGCCGAGCAAGCGGTGTCACTTTCGAGCCACAAGTTCTAAGTTTGCTCCAGGTTCTCTTTCAAAACCACAGAGATGGGTGACTCGTGGTCACAATGTGACTTAAGAGGAAAGTAAGAGATTTCATTTCAGTGAGTCCAGGCTTTAGCAGAGTAACCGGTAGCTGAGCAAGACATAGAACAATGAACATTTCTTCTTCGCATATAGCAGCTATCTTGGGAAATATTCATAGACTACTATTTGAACCAATTCTCAACCGATTTTTGAAACCTGAGTGCTGGCAGATAATCACGGCGTTCTGGCCACTAGCCTGAGCTAGGGCTCACCTGACTCCTGATGGCTGCTGGTTAAAGGACGCGGGCCCACAAAGGTCTTCGTTAAAAAGGTGTTGGAAGCCAGGGCTTCCCAAGCTGGGTCCCGCGGGGCAAATTCTCTTTGCCTCGCCTTTATTTCTGATCTTAATAGCCCGATTCGGAATTTTGCAAAGCAGAGGCTCGCCGAACAGCCGCACGCGCCACGCGGACCCTCTGCCTTGTGCGAGGCTGTAAAGAGAGTTAAAACCTCTCCCCCAGATTAAGTCCATTCTTGTGGTGTGCACCCTTCCCTTGCCCTCCCCTCCCACGACAACATGCACACAGGCGGGACTGCGATGTGGTCGTAGGTTTCCAAGGGTCATCACCTAACCACCCAAGACTTGTGTCAAAATGCCCCTTATAAAACTCTTTACACGTTTGTCGTTTAAGTGGTGAGAATGGCTGATTTACTTCCAAAGAATGTTTGGAGATCTTCCGAGCTGTGCCGGGATCCGTAATTATCAACAATTGCTAAGGCAGCTTAGCCTTTATGTGAAATGTTGTGCCTACAAATGGGTTTATTTTGAACCAGGTCACGCTATTAAATTGGACTCTGGTACAGGGTTTATCCCAAGGCAGTGTTCAATAATAGCACAGTAGCAAACACCTTGGCTATCTGTCTTCCTATTTGGTTGGCTCGTTTTATAACTTTGCATGTTTAAATAGGCAATGGGAGTGCTAATTAAAATGCAATCATGCAGATAAATTAGACCATGTTTCTAAAAGGTAAAATGAAAACCCTTTCGAGTTCAAAATCTTTGTGATATTCAAGGCAAAAGCCCAGTGTCATACCGAGCACAGAGAACATCTTTCATGATGATGGCATGTTTAAAACCAAAATTCATTCGTTTGGTTTTGTTTTTAGAGATACGGAACATGCAACAAATTAATTACGAGTCATTTCTTATGGGAATCGAGGCTCAGGGTTTCTAGTAAAATGTTCAAGTTGGAGGTCAGTCTGAATAATTTGTACCGTCCACGTTCTGCCTGTGAAATGAGAAGGATGATGCATATTTCAAAGCCTACCTCAGTCGAGGCACAAGGGTAACCCCGAAACCTATGGTCAAGGCTCACCCAGTGGAATCTCCAGTCTACCCACTGCTCATCCATTCTCAGGTGAACTTCACCGTCAGCAACCAAAGACAGAGACAATATGCTGATGTCCTGAAAAACGTTTCCTCTCTCTGAGCTTCACTTCCTGCCCTCTGCAAAATGAGCTTCAGTCCGGCATTGTGGGCTACTGTTGATATTACAAACTGTTTTGAGAATTTGATAAAAAGCCATTTCCACTGTTCCAAAAACCAACAAAACAAACAAGCACAAAGCAGTAGGCGTGCGTATCCCCACGTGCATCCGCTGTTCCTCTGATATGTATCCATGAACCTCCAGTTAAAAACTCCAGCGTGTGACCCAGCGATCCCACTTCTGGGTGCGTATGCAAAGAAAATGAGAACTCCAGGTCCCTACGACAATAAGAATGCATGTCTTCATCTAGGACTTTGTGCCGGGCTCCAGCCCATTCCCCTCGGCTCGAGCTGTGCACTACAAATGTCTTTGCAAAACAAAACCCCCCAAAAATCACATAAAAATTCATCTCTGCTTCGGCACGAGAGTATCCTGTTGCGTATACCATTTGCAAGCCAGGAAATAACCAGAAGCCATTTAAGCAACACAACCAGTTTGGTGTCCTTGAAAGCATTAGACATTCTAGGAGTTACTGTTTGCCCACCCCCTCCTTTTAGAAAGTGTGTGCTTTATTTCAAGGTCACAGTTTCTCCCACAGATCCCCACTGCCTTACAGTTTCTAGTCTCTGACTCATATGTGCTCTAAGAGTTGTCACCCTGAACTACCCTCACTCCTCTCCCCTGGTGTGTTCTAAGACAACGTTTCCCCAGAAATGTGCCAGAAAACAAGGTGTTCCATGGACGAAAGAGTCTGGGAAATTCTGCACCTCTGATACTCCCAAAGCACTTTGTCATGTTAAAGGCACTGAGAAGCCTTTCCTAAACAAATCAATTTGATTTTGTTTTCCCAATGTTTTAAAAACTTATATGATCTTGGAATCATTTTTTTAAAACAATTTTTAATGTTTATTTATTTTTGCGTGAGAGAGAACAGAGCACGAGCAGGGGAGGGGCAGAGAGAGAGGGAGACGCAGAATCCGAAGCAGGCTCCGGGCTCTGAGCGGTCAGCACAGCACAGAGCCCGACGCGGGGCCCGAACTCACGAACCGCAAGATCCTGACCTGAGCTGAAGTCGGACGCTCAACCGACGGAGCCACCCAGGCGCCCCTGGAGTCATTTTTTCCCTCTATTATTATTAGAGCACACTCAGAGAAACTCAAAGATTCTGGTTCCACCACGTCCTCCACCAGTGGACTCCCGATGAGCTTAACTTAGATTCTCTCGGTAATTCCCCGGGGTTCGTTGCTCATCCCTTTCATCCAGACATCACTTTGTTCAAAGTCCTCTTAGGTCTTTCCCAATGATGCTTGCTGATGTTGACAAGTCGCCTGGCTCCATTTGCCTCTACAAGCAGCTTGTATCACCCTCCTTTTTGGAACTCACAACACACATTTAAGCATAAAAAGACGGCCACCATCCCGCCCTGAAAGTAGCCCCCATTGTCTTCCCTTGAAATATGTTTAGAGCCTTATTAATTTGGAGCTGAGACAGCCTTAGCTCTCACCCTATCACTTTCTAACTTTACAAATGAGAGAACAAACCCGAGAGGTTACGTTACTTGACAGAAATGAGACCGGAGCCCAGACTTTCTGGTTCCCAGCCCGGGGGGCCCTAGGAAGTAGCTCAGACTTCCCAGGGGCACATGAGATGGATACATACCAGAGAGTAAATTTACTGATTCTCCAGGACGAGTGAGATGTGGCTGGCTAGACCAGTTATCTACAGAGAGACCTACCCAGAAATTAAATTACAGGTCAAGGCTTTCCTGATGAGGATGGGCCTTGAGGACAGATACAATTGCATTTTCTCGAGGAAATGATGCACCGGACAGAAGAGCCGAACGAGGAGTTAGGAAGCTGACCCTGAGTGATTTTCCCACTACGAGAAGGCGACCTCATCGAGCTTCAATCGCATCATTGACTACGTGGCAGGAGGTGAGACGATTACCTTCCCCTCTCTCCCACCTCCACATTTTAGGATTCTGTGATTCTAAGTTCTTTCCTTGAATGGCTCTGCCTTCATATCTTCAGCATCCCTTTTTATAGGTTAGCATGCAACCCCCTAGCCCTTGGTCAGACGGTCTTCTGATCCATAATCACCTAGTGTTTGGAGTGGATCCTCTTTGTCCTAACGAGGTCCTTAGATAAATCTTCTCAGCATTCTCAGATAAAAGGCTCTTAAAAAAAGAAAACCAAAAAGCAAAAAACTAGGTGTCCACAGCTGCTCATCTGATCTCGAATAAATATGAACATCCCCCTGTTTTCCTGGAATCCCAAGGTAAGTTCCCTCATACTCCACCAGCATCTATTCGTTCTATCTCCCGGCAAGACCTAGGGCTCCCAGGGAAGCCAGAGTCACACGGTGAAGTCTAGACTCGTCTACCGGGGGAGTCTGTCCGGCTTCCTGCAACAGCAAATCACAGTGTCATTAGCCTCAGATTATGATGACAGGGTCTCTCGGACTCAAGTCTGTGATAGTGCTTTTAAATCACAACAACTACTAAATTGCTTCATTTAGTTAAAGAATGTCCGCTGCCCCCGGGGCCTCTGGGCATGGGTACAAAACGCTGCTATCGAGAAATGTCCTACAGCAGTTGCCAGTAATCATCTAGCTGCTCATTATTACACTTTTACCAGTAACGCTAAGTACATCAACAAGGATGAACTATGAGAAACATATGATTCTTGTTCACACTTAACATAAAATAGTGACAGTGCTGTTAGTAATTAGTTACCAGATCCTCGATTGCTTTGTTCTCTGGCATTAGTAATATGCCCCTTGAAGTTTTACACCCAATTAACATTACCCGCATTCAACGGTTTCCGAGCCCCTCGAAAATGTGCTATCCCTCTTCAGGAGCAAAGACATGGGCCTGACAGTAAGACGTGTACTTTGCATTGTTTGCTTACGGCCCCCAAGAGCGTGCGGAGTACGAACCACTCTGGTGCGGGAACATTCTGCCCTGACATCGTCAGCGGTTGTCCACAGCTATGAAAGATTCCTTCGCTATTTGAAGTTAACTCACCTGTCTGGGAAATAAGTGTATGAACACGGAGCCCTCTCGTCAAACCATCAAGCCTAGCAGATTAAGGGAAGGGAAAGCAAATTCCGAATGCAACTGAGACACTTACTCGGTCAAGACTGGTGCTGGTTCCACAGTCCGCTTGCAGACCGGAAACTTAATGCCAGAATCTTAGGGATTAAAGAATTTTGTAATCAATGCTGGTAACGCCCTTAAATTGAGTTTCTATTTTTCTATCTGTAGGAAGTTAATGGCATCTGTTGATACCTAAATGAAGAAGATGAGTGGGGTTGTAAGTATATAAACCACTTCCATTTTAAAGGGGGAAAAAATGCTTCTGGAATAAAGAGGATTGGTATAGACCAGGCAGAATCCCAGAACCGGGCTCCAAATTCTGTTGCCCAGAAGTGGGTCTCTAATTCCATAATGGAGTAACGATCACCACCTTTGTCTCGTGGGCGACCCTGTGGAAAATGTTTCTACGGTGCCTAGGGATTTTGTTTGGTTTTGTTTTCCACTGACATTATAAATCAAATGTTTTTAACCACCACTGTAGCTAGAAAACTGGATCTAAATCTTCTCACTGGTTAACACTTCCAAATCCATCTGAAACTCCCAGATCTTCGACTACCCACTTCCAACTGAACTATGAATGTGTCAATTAGCTATCTGGCTGAGACAGTGCGCAGTGAATCCAGAAACTCCAGATTTTGCCACAGGATTAAATATTTTATATGCTGTAAGTGCAGCTCCTAGAATTATATTTAATCTTTTTCTTTCCCACATCTACTTGAATCAAATGCAACGTGGTGCTTGTTGTTGTCAATCATGAGAACACGATTGGTTCATGGTGCTGTCCTTCATGTACGGGAGTTCTGATTCATTAATAGAAAAACATGCTTCTGAGGGTTTCGACCAGGAAAGAGAGACTCCATTGTTATCACTCCCATTTCACCAAATTCCTTTTGCAACCATTTGAAAGACGAGTGGTTGGACTAAAGGGGCCCCTCTGTTAAACTAGAAGAGAGGTGGTTTTTTTGGGGGGTTTTTTTTGCCTTAAGTAACATGAAAGAAATTTAAGTTCGTGATCTTTGATTCTTAATATCACGGTCTAATAAACTGAACTAACCATCTCAGATATTGTAAGAATGTGACTGAACATTTATGGGGAAACAGTACCTGAAGAATTTAGTCAAAGAACGTATTCTAGACTCTAATAAGTTTTTACTATGTTGGCAAACAGAAAAAAAAAAAAAACACTATAGGATTAGTAACAAATGTTTTGCTCCTGCAAGTAATTATTTCACTTAAAACAAAATACTTGACTTTTTTTTTTCTTCCACAATGTGAATTCTTCGATCCTTTTGGATAAAAGGCTTAGATGATCTGTTGTCTCTAGCCAGAATGACTGCATATGTTCAATAATATATCAGTTTCATCAGCCGCCATAGAATAGGCACAAATGACAATAAATCATTTTGGGAACTTCCTGAATCCCAGCCAAGTTGTAGACAATAAAAGATCCTGCTTGTAAAGGCAGCTATAAAAGTTAATTTCATACAGGTTCCCCAGCACACATGCTACGGTTCAGTTCCAAACAGATGTGATCTTGGAACAGCAATGGAAAATGGCACGAAGCATTTTCGCTAACTTTCCGTATCCAGGAGATTCAAATATTTCGTGTTGTGTGTAACCTTTCGTCATTAACACATCGCAGCAGGTATGACAAATGAATTCTTCAAGCTTTTCTAATGCCTAAGATACTGTTGTTCCAGTCTAAAATATCCCTCCACATTGGAAAGATTATCCAGCAAGCCAGATATGCAGAGACTGAGAAAATCCTCGCGGAACAAAATAACAAAGACGAAAGCGGACATGTGGGGCCGCATTCTGGAAGAATCTCTTGAAACAAGAACTTCTGTTAATTTCCTTACTTGCTAGCAGACTGCTATGGCGACAGCGAGCTACTCACCCATGGCACGGACGGGAAGAAGGGATTCGAAGGAAGGAGCCACTGAGGTTGAGCTCACGCCGCATACACCCAGTCACATGAATTGCTTTAAAAAATTCGTCTCTTTGCCAACGATCACACTTTGTCCTTGCTCACTAAGGCCGTTATAAACTCTTCCCCTGCCCCTGCCAAGGACCCACGGCGCATCCTCATTCATTCCCAAGATTCCCTGGGGTTGGTGGGGCTACAATCGTGGTGCTCCCTGTTTTCAACAAGAGTTGGGTCCCTGAGACGTTGCGCGTCCAACTGCATGTTTGCAACGTGAGCCATTCTCTATGTACTAGCCGAGCTCCCTTTCACGCTTCTCTGGAATCAATTCGCAGCCATAATTATCAATCCTTTGGTTTATCTGTGGCTGGCGTGGGGATTTGCACACGGTGGTAAAGACACACTCTCTCTACAAAAGCCCCGCTCAGCTTGAGAGCACAGAGCGCAACTGAAGCCCCAGAAATTGCAGAACAATGAAGTCCTGAGGGCTGAGGGCGCCACTAACCTATTAATTGTACACCTGGAATTAATTAAAGCCAACCTAAGGATTAAGGTGCTCCAGGCCAAAAGACAGAGAAAAACACGGATAGATGATGTTATGCGATAGATATCTGTATAATCGCATCTCACACCAGCAGACTGCTTTAAAATTACAGATGACGCTTTCCACGCATTAGTTCATAATGAACATGAAGCCAACCTCATGCATTGGTGAGGGATTCTTATTCGGAAGGTTGGAGGAAACAGGCTCGGGGACACTGGGTGGCAATCCTGAGACAGAGGAAAAGGGAAAAGGCCACAATCCCAGGGGCGTGGCCTTGAAAGGGAGGTGTGGGGACACCACCCCAAGGATGCCACTCATACTGCGCCTGTGATTGTGCTCCCGGGGGGATTCCGTTGGACCTCCCTTTTCCCACCTTTAAAGGTGAAGAGGATAGACTAGAAAATGAGCCCTAAAGTCCCTTCCATATCTGACCTTCTACATAGGCCAGGGTGCCGGGGGCAGAGTTAACCTGTTATTTAAGGGCAAAAGTCACGAAGACACCAGCTTTGTGAGCCTTGGGTTGAAGGTAC
Source organism: Lynx rufus (assembly GCF_022079265.1). NCBI lineage: Eukaryota > Metazoa > Chordata > Mammalia > Carnivora > Felidae > Lynx > Lynx rufus. The sequence goes on from NW_025814878.1 coordinate 132,341,985, forward strand.
TCCTGTTCCTTCGCTATATGTTATCACAAGTGTTTTTGCATTTTCAAGAAATAAGGACAGGTAGGTCAAACCTTTGGTGGGGTGACCTCAAAGCCAGAGGATATTTGTTCTTGTACCAGAGTAAAAGAGCAGAACCCAGGGCAGGAAAGTCAGGGAGCAGAAAGGCAAGAAATAAGGTCAGTCTCACGAGCCCCTGGACAACTTTTGGTCGGTTTCACCTGGAACCTGAAGTGGTTCTCAGTCTGGGGGTTGGTTTTCTTGGAACTAAGAGCGTGTGGGTTTTGCTTCACCAAGCAGGGCAGAAACCAAATATCTGTACTGTGACCAGCCTGACCTTTGCCCGAGGAGCAAAGCCGATTGTGGTGTCTCTCTCCAGACTCCTAGAACCTCTACCTTCGACTACCTGGGCTAATGCCACAGCAGGAATGGATCTCACCATCCGGTTCTCTCTCTAGTGTCCTTCCCTCCCTCCACCATTTTACAGTTCAGAACATAGAAGGTCTTCCCTGGCAGTCTCTTAGTTGAGTTTTTTTTTTTTTTTTTTGGGGGGGGGGTTGGTTTATTTATTTATTTTGAGGGAAAGAGAGACAGAGGGAGAGAGCCACAAATGGGGAGGGGCAGACAGGGGGAGCCGCGGGGAGAATCCCAAGCAGACGCTTCGCTGTTAGCACAGGGCCAGACTCTAGGACTCCGTCTCACAAACTGTGACATCATGACCCAAGGAGAAATCAAGAGCTGGATGCTTAACCAACGGAGTCACCCAGGCGCCCCCTATCAGTTGAGTATTAAAGGTCCCAACTGTTTAAAAAGTAATCTGTGACGTTCAATAGAAGTAGGACTGATATGACGTCCAGACTCTACAATGAGAATGATTCCTTCATTTAGCAATCCCGTGAAAACCGTAGTCCTGTGTTTATAATAACTAGAACATCGATAGCTCCTAGCAATTTCTCTCAGTCACTGTCTGCTGTCCTCAGAACAGATCCATTTGCAAGATAATAGAGCTGACTTGGCTTTATTTTACTTCATGGGTCAGCTCTTTGGAAACAAACTGGGTATTCTGTAAGGGCATAAATAGTATTCCAGTGGCAGGAAGAGTTCTCCTCTGGCTCCAAGGTTCCTACCAGACAGGATATGGATCATTGGTTTTCAGTCTATATTACTTTCCAGAAAGGGTGAGCTGCAAAAGAGCTCTTCGGCGTATATTCCAGGGTTTGAAATAAGTCTCTTTCAGCCCACCAAGGAGTGTACTTCTCTGTGGGGTCTAAACCAAGATCAGGTGGGGGCACTGGGTGGCTCAGTCAGTTAAGCATCCGACTTCCGCTCAGGTCATGATCTCGCGGTTCGTGGGTTCGAGCCCCGCGTCGGGCTCTGTGCTGATAGCTCGGAGCCTGGAGCCCGCTTCGGATTCCGGGTCTCCCTCTCTCTCTGTCCCTCCCCTGCTCTCTCTCTCTCTCTCTCTATCTCAAAAATAGACAGTAAGCCAAGACCAGGTGGAATTAAACCACCTCCATCCCTGAATGCCTCTCTAGCCCCCACACAGCATGGCCTGGTGAGTTAAGAATCCAGCAGTGGGCTTCCCATTAACAAATAAAGCATCTCACACCAAGAAGAGAGGAGTCATTTGTCCAGGGATACACTCGAGGCCTTCAGACTCTTGTCCCTCTCCCTTACCAGCTCTGGGTGAATAGTCATAAGAAGAGTTCAAAGGAGGGGACTTTTGTTATGATTTTTGCATTGGTCATAGGTTTCTTCTCATCTCGGAATTATTCTGTACATAACGTAACAATGTGGTGGGCAACGCCTCTTAAGTCAGTCAATCTTGATAACTTGATAATCCGTTTTGAAACATTGCCACCCAAATACAAGATTTCTACCAGTTGGCCCCTTATTGGGTACTGTTAGCCAGGAATCTTCCCTGGTATTTTCACCATCACTGGGCAGAGATTGTCCCCCCCCCCCAGTTATAAAATGTATTTTATTACAAAAAACCTCTTACGTCTTATACGTTGAGAAAGAGCATAACCCATGAAGACATCTAAAGACAATTCCAAATACTTTAGAAAGCTTGGGCTACACCAAAATGAGACTGGGCAGAGATTTTTATAGTCCCTATCCAACCATTACAATTATTTTTGTAGTTTTATGTAATTAGTGGTTAAGCTTCAAGATGGCCAGGTTGATACGCCATTCAAAGTTATTTAAAGTAAACTGACACTTAGTAATAGAAGAGGCGTAACAAAATCTAACATCCGTACAATGCTGGACTGCTGATGGAATGTTCTCACACATTGCCTTGTAATCCCCACGACCTGGCTAAATTGGCTACTATTATCCTCCTTGTATAGAATAACACTGTGGCTGAACAAACTCCATTACGGGATTCACACTCAAGTCGCGTGAAAATCTAACTCAAAATCTAAAGCTCCTTTAGAAATCTCAGCAACGTCAGATCAACTTACGATACATATCGGGGAATCGCAAGTTGAATAAAGAGTAACTTTATATTTAAAACTGTGCATGAACTAGTTTTAAAATGGGTAAAACTTCATCGTAAAAACCAAGAGGATTAAGTACTGAATACGATGCATTTGGCAGCCCTCCTGAAGCTTCGATGCTTTGCGCAATTGTGTGTCCATTTATAATGTTTCCCAACCACCAATCAAGACGACTTCGGTTCTCTGGGGCAAACAGCTTTCGACTCTCTGATGGTTTGCCTCTGTATCCCTCGGCGGATTTCGTCATCTCGCTCCATCTCTGTCTCTAATATGCCTCCAGAGGAAGAGAGTTCAGATTCTGGGCGTGGCTCTAAACAGTCAACATCTACAGCGTTACAGGTGGTTTGCAAATAGCATTCAGCAACAACTGCTTCTGTTTTCTGAAACCTCCTTGGAAGAAAATGAATCACCTCACTGATCACCATGCCAATGCCACTTAGAGCTGCCCTGTGGTGGGCAAGGGAAGGCCAGGAATAGACTTGGCCCGGAGAACAAAGATGTTTGGCCAGTAATTGGCCATGAATCATTTGTCTCTTCAACTAGACTTTTAAAATCTTGGTTCGTGGTTGTTTTCCCCAACTCCTGGAACAGTACCTGGTAAGTAATAGGGTTAAATTAATGTCTGTTATAAGGGGAGGAAAGGAGAGCGGGAAGGAGGGAGAGAGAGGAGGAGGAAGAGACAGAGGGAGAGAGAGGGAGGATGGGAAGAGACAGAGACTAGGCGTCTAAGACTCCTTCCAGGAAAACAGATCAGAGATAAACAGATGCAAATGCATAAGCTTTTCTTTTTCTTCTTCTTTTTTTTTAAGTTTGTTTATCCATTTTAAGAAAGAGGAGAGAGAAAGTGAAGGAGGGGCAGAGAGAGAGGAAGCTCTCTGCTGCCAGTGCAGAGCCCAGCTTGGGGCTCGATCTCAGGAACCACGGGACCATGACCCGAACCGAAATCAAAAGTCAGATGCTCAACTAACTGAGCCACTCAGACGCACCAAGTGTCTAAGTTTTGAAAACCAGCTTTACCCCAATGTGCTGCTCCTGGGGACTTCCCCCCATGTCCCTCCTCCTGCACGGTCGGCACATCCAGCCTAGAAGCAAAGATCTCCTTGTACATTCATCTCTCACCGTGTCCAGTTTCCCCAGGCTCCCCGCCTTGGTCTCTGAGGCGGCCCTTCCATCTTCCCTTGAGAGTTCACCCTTTCCGTTCTGCCTGCCAGCCCGTGCCCTGGAGCCAGGCCTGGCCTGTCTTTCCCACCTTGGATTTGCTTGACCTCCATAGCCCTGGCTGGGCCAGCTCAGAAAACCTAGCCTGCTTCCTCCAGAGGCCACATGTTTTGTGTCTCGTATCCCAACCTTTATCGGATGGGGCGTCTTTCCAGTTTAAAACAGGCTTCTTCCCTGACGTTCTCAGCCACTCCGTGCCCCCCCCCCCGCCCCCATACACACACACCTCCTCAAGGGCTTAGGCTACCACGTGATTCAGCTCCCCAGCCACATGCTGTTTGACCCCAGCTCCTGATCATCAAACTCGACAGGTTGGTGTCACTTAAAGATATATTCTTTGCAGAGAGAAGAAAATGTCTCTTGTGCGAGGGCCTTGTTCCCAGCTCCTCTGGCTGGCTCTGTCCCTGCCCTGTGTTTAATTTTTTTTTTTTAATGCTTATTTATTTTTGAGAGAGAGAGGGAGAGAGTGCAAGAGGGGGAGGGGGACAGACAGAGGGAGACACAGAATCCGAAGCAGGATCTAGTCTCCGAGCTGTCAGCACAGAGCCCGACGCGGGGCTTGAACTCTTGGACCATAACATCATGACTGGAGCCAAAGTACGACCCTTAACCGACTGAGCCACCCATGCACCCCTTCCTTTTTTATTTTTTAATGTTTATTTATTTTTGAGAGAGAGAGACAGATGGAGTGTGAGGGGGGGAGGGGCACACAGAGAGGGGGACGCAGAATCCAAAACAGGCTCCAAGCTCCGAACTTTCAGCACTGAGCCCAATGCAGGGCTTAAATTCACGGACCACGAGATCATGACCTGAGCCGAAGTCGGACACTTAACTGACTGAGCCACCCAAGCGCCCCATCCCTGCCCTGTGTTTAGATCAGAGCTGAAATTTTGTTTTCCTTTGGTCACACTGAAGGATCCCTCCCAGATTGGCAATATTAATGGGTAAACCACAGGGAATGCTTTCGGAGGTTCATCTCATTTGCTTAAGAGGGCAATGTTAACCTCCTTTCAGAGAAAGAAAGGAAAGAAAGAGAGGGGGAAAGAGGAGGGGAGGAGAAGGGAGAGAAGGCTCTTAGGGCAAATTTAGCTTAGGGACTATCAGAGGATATTTGCCCACCAATATTCATTCTCCCCATTTTAATAATGCAACTCCTAAATTGTGCCTGGGCATAGCCCGTCAGCTGGAAACTACATTTCCCAGCCTCCCTTGCAGCTTTGGTAGCCATGTGATCAAGTTGTAGCCAATGGGATGTGAGCAGAAGAATACAGCCCCGCCATAGGTCACCCTCCTGGCTCTGTTCCTCCTTCCTGCTGAGGGCAACTGTAGCCACTCCCTGCCTCCAGCCCTGGCGTGTTGACCTCTGGACTGTTACATAAGAGAAGAAACTTCGATCCTGTTTATGTCACTATGTTGTGGGATCTTTCTGTTTTAATACCTTAGTCTGTGCTCTAACAAATACAGAGGGTCAGGACTTTCATGCCATGGAACTTGGCAGGGCATTCACCTAAATTGTGACTTATTCAAGTCTCTTATTCAAGTGAGTTTTTAATTTTATGTCAGTTTACTGATTACATGTTTCTGAGCATGTGCTCCATTCAGAGCACTCTGTGTGGCCCTGGAGATATACAGGTGACATTATCCTGCCCTCAAAAAGTACATCATCTAGCCACGAAGCCCAGAGAGACACAAAAATATCACAACGCAGCACTGGACGTCGTTAATCTCGGTGGTGAGCGCTCGGCCACATTTCTTCCACCTTCATCAATAACGCTCTTCCCGGTGCCATAGGTCTCCCAATTGGGTGTAAGATTTTGTGGGATTTGAGTACGTTTTCCCTTCGCCAGATCACTTCGTTTTCCTCGACCTCAAATTTTGCAATTATGCAACGCCCAGCGTACAATCGATGTCCTCATCCCTCTGACTTTATGATTTGGAATTCCCAGCCTCTCCAGGACGCCTTCCTTCTCTTCCCCGGTCCTGGGGCACGTGGGAGTGGATTCGGGCCATGGCACAGTTTGCTTTTAAGTCACGCGTTATCAACGTTGGAGATCATTGCTCAGCGCCTCTCTCCTTGCCCCCCAAATAGCAAACCTTGCATTCTTGTATCAGTCACTGTGGCACCTCATGCTGAGTGATCTCTTCCCAGGAGCCGGAGAAAAGTGGGCTGTGCAAATTGGCCTGGATGCCCGGAGCACCCAGGCCGGAGAAGGACAAGATTGGCAGGCTTGAAAAAGATCAGGACACGGATTGATGAAGCGAGGAGAAATATGGACTGATTCTCGTTATACACCATTGGCAAGTGTGTCCAGAGCTGTTTTCTAAGCTGATCAAATTGTTTCATTGTTCAACGTCGACCAATACGAAATAAAACACACACCCAGGAAATGGAGTTCTGTCTGTAGAACAGCTGCCCAATCCCACCTTACCAAGAGTCTGACTTGTCAAGTGACAGCATTTCCAGACGTAAAAGCGGGCTAGCGATGCAGGATGTCTCTGAAAAGTTCCTGATGAATGAAAGCCCCTCGCACGCTGCCTGACCCAGAGAAATGAATCATCAGTCGTTAGCTCTATCAGAAACGGACGTTATAAAATGCTAACATTTGTTCTAACGTGAAAACAAGAGCCTGGAGTGACGCGGAAGGAAGGGCTGCCAAAATACGGCAGGGGAAACCAGGGGAAGGATGCGGGGAATGAACCTATATCCTCTGAAGAGGCAAGATTTCAGACAACCCGAGAAAACCGGCAGGGACCCAGCATGAAGTGACAGAGAAACGTGTAGCCGTGCTGGGGAACCAGAGGGGATCTCCAAGGACACAGGCCCTCGGAAGAAAGGGAATAATTCATTGAGTTGTCCAACGGGCGGGACCCGGGAACAGTCCTGGCCTAACAGCCTCGAAGAGCGCACAGGGACTATTTCCAACCGCACACGAGGGAGAGGCCTGCGGAAACTCCCCTCTGCGATGGAGGGCCAAAGGCGGCAAAAGGCAAACCGATGAGGGACACCTGGAGAGACTTACAAAAGCCTGAGGCCAATTACATAAAAAAGTAGTGTAAGATTCCATATTCCTGCAATTTGCTAAATTGTTGTGGAGAGAGAGAGAGGGAGACACAGGATCCGAAGCAGGCTCCAGCCTCCGAGCCATCAGCACAGAGCCCAAGGCGGGATTCGAACCTGCAAACCATGAGATCGTAACCTGAGCCAAAGTCGGACCCTTAACCGACTGCGCCCCCCCACCAGGCGCCCCTGTTTGTGCCTTTTCTCTAACTGAGTAAAAGATGGGTGCATCGGGATTTTCTTTGTCAGATTTCAGACCTCTAGTCAGCGAGTAAACAGCCCAGAGAACAGACCAGCGAGTCCTCCAAGGGACTCAAGAGCTCCTGATAATTAGAGATGGAGAGAGGGAAGAAAACCTCTCCCCGGGCCCCTGACTTCAAGGTCACGGCCACATCTACCATCAGGCGCAGCTCTGCTTTGCTTTTTCTCAACAAGCAGCCAGCAATCGTCCGGCCTCCACCCCGCTGGCGTCCAGCTTGTAAGCAGAGCTGGGGGCACCTTCCTCATGCCCGGGGCCTCGTGGGCAGGGAAGGGCAAGGAAACTCTCAGAACACAGAAGCATGATAAATGGTTTCCCCTCCGGTCTCCAAATGGATACGCCTGCCCTTCCCTTTCATGTGCCTCCAAACCTGCCCCCACCCAGCACCCCGCACCCCTCCCCCTCACCGTCCTCCCAGAGCCCGTCCCGGAGTCTCACACCCGTGGAGGACAAGAGACGAGGGAAGACAGCCTTGCTGCCACAGCAACTGCGATCTGACCCGCATGGGGCATCCAGATGGCTCTTTTGCAGCCTGGGAGCGTGCTTCCCTCGGCTAGCCCCGAGCTCCACGGCGACAGGAGATCCTGTGACGGCAGGCAAACATCAGCCTCGATCTCAGTGTCCAGTTCCAGCCAGACCGAAAGACCACAGTGCGCCTTGCTTCTCTGGCCCCTCCAGAAGCTCAGAGCCGTTTATTTTCCTTTGCTCAGTCTCCCCTTTTCGCCACGGAGACACTGCAATGTCGGGAAATCTGTGCTCAGCACAAGACAAGACAGAGAGGGGAAGAAGCCGGCCCAAAATGTTTCCTCCAGCGCGCTGCCTGGGGAGCCAGGCCTTGACTTTGACATGTGCTGGAGGTGTGGTGTCCAAAGTAAACCTTTGAACTATTTTTTTGGAACCTCCAAAAAGACCCCGCACATCAAAGGGGATCCGATTTCCACCCCCGCCCCCCCCCCCCCGCTCCCCTCCGTGTGTTGCAGGCATCATTAAGCATTTTGCATGAATCAACCACCTTCTGAAAAAGAAAGGAAACCCAAACTCAAAGCACATTGCCAGCCCGTGGACCCAAACGCGGCCCCAAGCACATGCTCACCACATGGCTTCTTCTCCCGGTGCAGCGGAATCAAACCCTACAGATGAGTCCAGGCTCCGTCACCCGGCGGTCACCCCACACCCGCTCTGTGCAGCACCCCCCCACCCCCGCCCCACCCCTGCTGGATACAATGGGGCCGCTTGTTGGAGCCGCCTCGTGCCCCTCGCCCGTGCCCGCCTCGAGGGAGCCCACATGAGCCCTGACTCCAGTCACGAGGGGGGGCCCTGCTGGGCCGCCCCACCCCAAAAGCCAGCGCAGGATGCCATTTGGGGCTGAACAGGGAGTCCTGTGTGAGCTCTTTGGCTCCGTGCCTGGAAAGCCACATCCTATGGGAGCACCAGCATTGCTGGGCACAGCAGAGAATTCCGGTCCCCGAAAGAAGACGGGACAGAAAGCAGATCGGGAGCCTTGAGCCTTGTCTGCCGTCTACCTCGGGGACCTCATTCGCTTCAGGTGACCAGCGGCCGACCAGCTGGAACTTCAGAGGCCACCGTTGTGCCAGCAGCAGCTAGAAGTTGGTAAGATACTGTCTTCTTGATCGGCCTGAAGAGAACAACGTTTTCCGGCCTTTACCTACCAGTTGTGCTGTCTGCAGACCCGCAGCGGGAGCGGTCACTGGTGGGCAGCGGGGACCGGCCTTGGGAGGCCATTCGTGTCCTCTCCAGCCACTAACAACCTTCAAAGCACTAGGAAGATAGTCGACCCTACAGTTTCACCGGAGGCACATGAAACAGTTCTCAAGACGAGATGCGATCATTCTTAGCAGTTGTCTTTTTTTTAAAGTCATTTTCTCTGGGAAGCAAAGTTCCAGCTTCAAAAAAAAAAAAAAAAAGGTTTAAAACTGCTAAGGCAAACTGATTGGTAAGAGTTTTAATTAGCCGTTCAAAAACTGCCCACATTCTGGGTTTTTAATTAATAGGCACAATTTTTGTTGAGTTCTACTTTGGTAGGAGCTATATAAAACCAGTGAGTGGGTGACATGATTCCATTCAAAAAAGAACTCTAAAGGAGAAAAAAAATAAAGCCGAATCAGGAGGAGCAGGGAAGACAAATGAACTGTTTCTCTGGGTTATACCTTTAGGAATAAACATTGTTATCTAACACCTCTTGTTGGAAGCCCTTCGCCCCACGAACAATGAACCCGTTGAACTATTCTAACACTTTAACACCTTGACACAGGAGTCCAGACATTGGCGATCCCAGCCAGATACCCTCATTCAACAGCTACGGACTGAGCCTAATATGTGCCAAGCACCGGGAAGGTACCAAGGGTGCAGAGTTGAAAGAGCTGGTCCCCACCATCCAAGGAACGGAGTCTTCTCCAGCACAACCACGTAAGAAACGAAAATGCCGCACGACCGGACTATAAGCACCCCAAGCCCAGAGGTGCTGTCTTAGCATTTTGTATTCCCGTGATCCACACGAGGTCTGTGCACAACAGGCAATTTTTAAATGTTCGTCGAGGGGCGCCCGGGTGGCTCAGTCGGTTAAGTTCTGACTTCGGCTCAGGTCCTGATCTCGCGATCCGTGAGTTCGAGCCCCGCGTCGGGCTCTGTGCTGGCATCTCAGAGCCTGGAGCCTGCTTCGGATTCTGTGTCTCCCTCTCTCTCTGCCCTTCCTCCACTCACACTCTGTCTCTCCAAACTGAATAAATGTTAAAAAAAATTTTTTTTAATAAATAAATAATAAATAAACAAACGTGTGTGGAATGACGGCAGGATGAGTAATGGAATGTCTCCACATGCACACTAGTGGCCCAAAGGAAGGATGATCAACTCTGCTGGGGTGGATGAGCCCAGATGGCAGTTACCTGTGCCTTAAGGCCGGGCCATATCAGCAGTTCCCCATGGGGTCTGTTCTGATTGCTCAGAGCCCGAAAGACCAGTTGTTAAATATCTTGGCCATCATCCACAGGGAGAGAAGTGGGACTCCAGAGCTGGATCTTAAAGACCAAATGGGAGTTTCCCCAAACAAACAAACAAACAAACCAAAGAGCTGGCAAGGGCATCCTGGACAGAAGGGGCAAGCCAGACAAAGGCAAAGAGAATGGAAATTGACAACTAGCTGGGGTGTTCTGAAGAAGGAGGCTGGGCCAACACACCAGACCCAGAGCTCACGGAGAATAGTCTACCATACACAGGAATTCAACCCTTATCCCAAAAGTGATGAGGGCCATCAGAAGGCATAACCAGAAAGAGACTGGGTGAAACTACTTTGATGGGAAAAGAGACAGATCTGGGGGTAAAAAAAAAGAAAAAGTGTTTGAAGGTGAAGAAATGGGCAAGTGAAAAAGACGTGTGAGGTTGGAACAAAGGCACCGGCAGTGGGTTGGAGGGGCATGTGAATATGGGTATCTGGGAGGTAGACTATCCTCAGATGAAATGTAGGAAGCCCGTAGATGTGAAGGGCTCAAAATAGCCTCCAGCTTCTGGCTTGGGTAATTTGGGGGTAGGGGGCTATGGGGATCCTACTAACATAATAGGACACAACAGAGCCCAGGAAGGCTGGAGCAGGGACACGTTTTACATGGTGACTGCTGTTTTTGCCATGACAGATGGAGTGATCCAGCAGGTGTTCTGAAGTTCTAGACCTCACACAGGAGCTCCGTCCTGGAGGACGGGCCTCTCCTGGTCTGGAATTTGCATGTCTTTTTTTGTCCCCCAGAGTCTCATGCAAATGCACACTCATATGCACACGCACACATGTACACACACCGGCCAGAATTTCCGGATGTGTCACACCCCCTTGATAAGAACATTTCCGTCTTTGAAGAAAACCTGATGCTAATTGAGAAGACACCATGGAAAGCAGAGCACAATTAGAAGGCGGCCATGACTCCCCTTCTGAGTTAACGTTATGACAAAGCAGACTCCGGGAACATTTCCAAATAGGGAGAAATGCTTAACTTTGTTTCTCATATATGTTCCAAAGAGCTCAGGAAGAAACCACAGTGCTCTCAGTAACCTCAAGGAAACATGCCCCGTTTAAAGAAGAAAAGGGGCGCCTGGATGGCTCAGTCGGTCGGGCATCCGACTTCAGCTGAGGTCATGATCTCACAGTTCCTGAGTTCGAGCCCCACATCAGGCTCTGCGCTGACAGCTCAGAGCCTGGAGCCTACCTCAGATTCTGTGTCTCTCTCTCTCTCTGCCCCACTCAAGCTTGCGCTCTGCCTCTCTCTATCTCTCAAAAATGAATAAATGCTAAAAAAAATTTTTTTAAATAAATACAGAAAGAAGAAAACAAATAATAATAATAACAATAATAATAATAAAGAATCCTCCTTAGCACACATCAGCAGCCTTAGCCCATGCTCAGTTGCTCAATCTGAAACACCAGCGGACTTCTAAGACACAGTGATGGTCCCGTCAGACATCTACCTGTTGAATTCCAAATAAGAAATCATGAGCAATCAATCAGTAGACAGACTGTCTTATTATCTACTTCCCCTTAGACATTTTTCTTATCATCCTGGCTTCCCCAAGAACCAAGAGATTCTTACTAAGCCTTCACATCAATTCATCAGCCCCGGACACAACGAATCCACTCCTCTCTGGTGCATACTATAATTTCCAGGTGTAAAATAAAGCCCAGGGGAAAACCCAAATCTATATGGCTGTAACATGGCCAAAGGGATCTTCCTGGTCACCTTTCTCTTCCACCAGACCTGCCTATGAACTAAGTCAGCCCTAGTAGTCGCATTTTCCTACCTGGCTGGGGTACAGAAGAAACAAGCAACTTCCATGAGATAATACAGCAAATTGTGAGAGCTCAGCCTTAAGTTAAGTGTTCCCAATTAGAAGATGGTCAGGAATCCCTGTCATTTGGAGAAAGGAGTTTCAGCCATCCCCATAAAGAAGGTAGTCTGAACATCTATTACTAGACCAACTATTAAACCACCCTCCAGTTCAACAGCAGTGTGGACCATAAGGCTAGCCCAGGTATACCGCCCAGGAAGAGGCACAGGTGTTCACAAATACAACTAATACTTATTCTTCACGGTAGTTACGTTCTATAAAACCATCATGAACCATGAACACCGCGCCATTAAACATTGAACCGTTGCTCCTAGGGGAAATACAGGGTTAGGTTCCTACAAGCCTCTGGTCAAAACATTCCCGTCGAACGATCGACACATAACCTGGTTTTATGTGTCTTTCTGTTTCAGGACGCCTTATTTCGTATATATGGTTGATTCACAAACATCAAACTCGTGGCCAACAGCACTTACAACTCATGCCTGAATGAAGATTCTCTGACACCTGTATTTAAGACACAGGGGTGTCTTAAATGCTCGGGATGATTCAAAAATAGCGAAATTGCCAGAAAAAGCACCCAGAAAGATGGGCAATGTAGCACCATGAAAAAGATATTTGTTTGTAGTCTGGGCTGAAACTAGTTCCCCCCTCAGCTAGAAGTGTGCAGGTTGGATGAGTCAAATTTTTCACCAGTCTGCATGGGCACCAAGGACTACGAATCCACTCTGATTATTGATTTGAGGGTTATAAATAAATTGTAGCCAGTAGGCGAATTCACAAATACGGATTTGTGAATAATGAGAATCGACTGTAGGTGTCCTGCCACTCTTTCCCGAGCCCTAGCTATTCTGCAGGGGATATAAACTAGATGTCTAAACACATCACCGTGTAAAGCAGTTCGTCCTCAAGGCCACTCAAGCCACTTGTATTTCTTCTGGATTTTAGTATCTTGTTAAAACAAAAATAACCATGAAGAGAGGACCGACAGGGTGATCAAACAGTGTATTTCACAGTTAATGCTGGACAAACGAATGCCTTTCACTCCACTAATCATGAGATAATGAGAGAATTTTTTTAATATTAATTCATAGGTTATCACAGGCAGTTTGGTCTGGCAGAGGAACACGAGTTTGGAGTCATCTGATGACAATCACCATTTATTCCGTCTGGATATTTCTGTGTCTGTAACCTCTTTTGAAGAGCATTCCAATTTCTATATTTGAAGCTCTCTGTGAACATGTGGCTCAGGCAGATGATTTTCCTGATCCCCCCTGTGACAGGCTCATATGTGAATGCTGATCAAGGCCTTGAAGGGACCTTCTTAGTTCACGATGCAGTAAAAGAAACCTATTGTTTTCTCCGCTGGGTGAATGGTAACAGCGGCCTTCAGAAGCAACGAGGCCGGGACCCAGGGGAGGAATGGTGACACAAAGGCAGAGCTGAGACTATTCTTTCCGTCTGTGTCATCTACCACAAGTGCCTTTCTGTTTCTAGGCCTCAGTGTCTTCAACTGGAATTAGAAGATGCTTAAGGGGCACCTGGGTGGCTCAGTCAGTTAAGCACCCGACTTCGGCTCAGGTCACGGTCTCGTGGTCCGTGAGTTCGAGCCCCGCGTCGGGCTCTGTGCTGACAGCTCGGAGCCCGGAGCCTGCTTCGGATTCTGTGTCTCCCTCTCTCTCTGCCCCTCCTCCGCTCGTGTTCTTTCTCTCTCTCTCTCTCAAAACTACATAAACATTAAAAAAATTTTTTTAGAAGATGCCTTAGACCAGAAGTTGGCAAACATTTTCTGGAAAGGTCTAGATAGTAAATACTTTAGGCTCTATGGGCCAAGAGGCAAAACCAAGGCTATTTGCAGGTACTTATAGAACAAGAAAGTAAACGAATTTCCACGACTTTTTTTCAACCATTTGAAAACGTGAAAACCGTTCTTAGTTCATGGGCTATGTAACAAACAGGCAGTGGGCCGCAGTTGGCCCCGGAGATATAGTCTACTGACTCCTGCCTCAGATCCGATCATTGCTGCCCGACAGCACTTTCCATAACGATGGAAATGTCTAACCACACTGTGGCTCTGAACACTTGAGATGTGGCTAGTGCGACTGAGGAATTGAATTTTTAGCTTTATTTCGGTTCGATGACTTTAAATCAAAATAGGCACCCGTGGCTCGTGTGCTAAGCCGTTTCCTCGGGCTCTAATATTTTATGGTTCTACACTTCCCTGCCCTCAAGAGCCTCCGTTTTCTGAAGTTGGCAGCTGTGGACAGGTTTTGGAGATTTTTTTTTTTTTTCTCCTGGGTTACTTTGGACTGCATTGACTTTCTCTTTCCTAGCGTCCTCCAACGCCCCTGCTCTGCCATGGCCATTCCGATACGGCGTTCGAAACCGTGCAGATGCCCCCAGTCGCCACCACAAACTCGACGTGGCACTGTGGAATATCTGAAGGTGGAAGAAAGCACGTCACACTGAACATCTGTCTGTCTGCGCTCGCTCGGACGGCGAGCGCCGCATCTATCGAGCCGTTCACCCGGCACGGCTAGCTCACGGCTTCGTCATTAGATAGCGCTACATTCCTTGCAATGAGGTCGTATCTTCGCAGAGCTGGGCTTTCAACAGTAGCAGTGAGCAAAAGCAAGAACCATCGTGCTGTCTTGGTCTGTCCGGGCTGCTGTAGAGTCCCACAGACTGAGTGCCTTATAAACGGAAATTTGTTTCTCACGGTTCTAGAGGCTGCGCTCTGAGACCGGGATGCCCGCGTTCCTGGCTTCTGCTGACAACTCTCCTGGAGGTGGCGGACCGCTGACCTATCTCTTTTTTATTTTTAATAATTTTGGGATGTTTATTTATTCATGTTGAGAGAGACAGAGAGAGCACGAGCAGAGGGAAGGGCAGAGACAGAGGAAGAATCCCAAGCAGGCTCCATGCAGAGCCCGATGCGAAGCTCGGACCCACGGAACTGTGAGATCATGACCTGAGCCAAACTCAAGAGTTGGACGCTTAACCGACTGAGCCACCCAGGCAACCCCCCCCCCTTTTTTTAGGTAATTTTTTTAAGTTTTGCTGACTTTTCTTTTTGTCCTCACACAGTGGAAGAGATGGGAGAGTTTTCTAGAGTCTCTTCTTAGAAGTGCACTAATCCCACTTATGAGGACTCTGTCCTCATGACCTGATTATATCCCAAAGACCCCCAGTACTATCCAAATACCATCCCATTGGAATTAGGGTTTTAACATGATTTTTAGGCGGACACATTCAGTCCATTGCAGGTGCCCGACCTGATCCCAAGGGTTTCTTAAAGTCCAACTTTTATCCCTTCTTTTCTCCCTACGTCAAAAATTGGGCCTCCCAATTTTTTTACTCCACAGAACTTAACAACTTACTCGATGAAAAAAATTTTTTTTCAGTTTCTTTATTTTGAGAGAGAGAGAGAGAGAGCACAAGTGGGAGAAGGGCAGGGAGAGAGGGAGAGAGAGAGAATCCCAAGCAGGATGTGTGCTGACAGCATGGAGACCAATGCAGGACTCAGTCCCACGAACCGTGAGATCGTGACCTGAGCTGAAATCAGGAATTGGACGCTTAGCCGACTGAGCCACCCAGCTGGCCCTTACCTGATGAAATCTCCAATACCAGGGATTAGTCCTGACAGGAACCAAGGGAACTTTCCCTGCCAAAATCTGGCTAGGCGAAATTTTGCCTTAAATTTCTGAAAACAATACCGAAGATTTGTCACACGTAGACTGGGGTTCCCTCACCCACCATCGCAAGGAACTGTCTTATTTTTAGAGCCCGCAGAAGTTTCTGTTTTGTTTGTCTCTTCAGGGGTTAACTACCCCCACCCCCCTCACCATGTATTCCTGCTTTGGGAAGGCATGAGAAGCAGCCTGATTCTTGTGCTGGCCAACATTCTCCCTGCCAGGAGTTAAGAAAAAGAGCCTGTTATGTGATCACCCCTTCGAGCCAGCAAGCAGCCCTTTCCCCCACTTGACCTGCAGACACAGAAAGTTTAAGGAGTCACCTGCAATCTTTATGGTGTTCTTTCCAACTCCCAGCGTTCTCTGCTGTCTGGCTGCCGCCTGCATAAAAAGCAATGAACCTGAACCATTAACATTTTTTCCATTTTGATCATGGGGAAAAGCTGGGAAATAGCACCAACAGGAACATATATATATATATATATATATAGTCTGTACCCTGTGTTTTTTCCTCTAGATTCTGAAATCCAAGGTGGGAGCTGTATGAGAGGTCACCCCCTGCCAATTATCGATGCACCTCAAGGGCTCTGCCCAGGTTCATGGTGAGATCTCTACAACTGGGACTGCCAATGGATCCCACCCTTACCCCCAAGATGGCGTGCCACACACAAGTACATTTTGCCACGGGCTCAGGGTTTGGATTTCCTGGCTTTCAACCTACAATTTCCCTTGACTGATTATCCATGCGACCTTACACTTTAACTTTTTTTTAACTTTACAGAAACTTTTTTTTTAAACTTTAGGTACTCTCTACTGTATCATCCTAGGGGGGAAAAAATCTCTCTTTCCCACTAAAAAACAAAAGAAGATTATTAGATCCGTATTACTAAAAGTAAAAAATTTCAAAGTCCTGCTAAAACACCTCTGAATCCTGGCTGTTAACACCCACTGATGGGCTGGAGGTGGCCGGGGAGGTATGAGCCCAGCAGATTTCTCCTGCACGAAAACAAAGTGCTTATGTATCTGACTCTTGATTTCAGCTCAGGTCACGATGTCACGGTTCATGAGCTTGAGCCCCAGACGGGGCTCTGTGCCGGTGGCACAGAGCCTTCTTGGGATTCTTTCTCGCTCTCTCTTCCTCTCTCTCTGCCCCTTCCCGACTCGTGCTGTCTCTGTCTCTAACTAAGTAAATAAATAAACACTTTTTTTTAAAAGTACTTATATTTAAGAAGCTGAAGGACAGCTAGATGACTTTCTCATCCTGAGATTTCATGATTCTATGGACAGCTCTGAGGGGATTCGTAGGCTCCCTTACTATATAACTGTAGACAAATTCTGTACCTCTTTGTGCTTTCTCTTACTTAATTTGGCTCAGTTTAGAAAGCTACTATGGGCCCAGCAATATGCCAAGTGCTAGACACATAAAGATGAACAGGGCTCGTTCCTTGTCTTCAAGTAGCTCCAAGAAGAGATTAAAAAAAAGTGCATAACGGGGTGCCTGGGTGGCTCAGTTGGTTAAGCGGCCAACTTCGGCTCAAGTCATGATCTCACGGTCTGTGGGTTCGAGCCCCGCATCGGGCTCTGTGCTGACACCTCAGAGCCTGGAGCCTGCTTCCGATTCTGTGACTCCCTCTCTCTCTGCCCCTCCCCCACTCGCACTCTATCTCTCTTTCTCTCTCAAAGATGAATAAACATTAAGAAAAATTAAAAAAAGAAAGAAAGAGCAGGGGGCACCTGGCTGGCTCCATCAGTAGAGAATGTGACTCTTGATCTCAGGGTCATGAGTTCAAACTCCATGTTGGGTATAGAGATTACATCAGGAAATTAAAAAATCAATAAAAAAAAATAATAATTGTGGATGAAAGAAAGGAAGGAAGAAGGAAGGGAGGAAAAGACAAAGGAAAGGAGGATAAAAATCCTGGAGAAGTCTTAAGCGTAAGACATCAACTAAAGAAAAATGAAGAGTTAGGCAGAGTGCTGTCTTGTGAACAAAGGTAGGAGGTGCTTCTCATCGTGAGAGAAATGATGTAGGGAAATTGGGTGGCTAAAGATTAAAACTGGGTTCTTTGCTCCTTTTTTTGCACCGTGGACCTCTTTGGCAGCCTAGTGAAACCCATGGGCCCCTTCTCAAAAATAATACCGTTACATATCTAAAATACAACACACAGGACTAAAAATAGAACTACTTATACTGAAATGCAGCTATCAAAATATTAAAACATCACCCTATAGTCATGGCTTCTCTATTAATGCATTATGTAGTAAGATCTAGAAGGCAGTCTGTAAACCGTTGCCACTTCCCAGCAGTGATGAAAGAAAACAATACTTCGAGACACCTCCAGTAACTGCAACGTGGTATTAAAACATCTAGGGAGATATCTAGTTACAAGGAACACTAATACTGTGGTTGATTGCCTACACTCATAATTGGCCCCAGCAAAATTCACAGACCCCAAAGAAGTCACCCAACTGGCAATGAGGTCGTCGCTGACCTTTGCCAGAACGGTTTGAGGCAAGGGATGGGGCAAGAGCCAGAGTGCAATTAAATGATGAATGGATTGAGAGGAGAGAAAGGAGGCCATGATTACAGGCTCCTCCTTTCCAGATGTCTTTGTGGCCCAAAGAACGAAAAGGCCTGGAGAAGCCTGACGGGGAAGAAAGGTCAGGAGGAAATAGAGAAGGAACACGCCATCTCCTTGTGACTCAGAAAGTAACATCGAGCGGCTAAGTCACTGTTGGAAGTGGTTCCCGCATCACGAACAAAGGACAGCGGATAGGAACAGGGAGTAGTTATTCGCACTGTTTTCAGTAGCGTGCGAGGTCATGAAATCCACACAGCCTCAGCGTCAGAACTGCTGGAAGGAAGAGACAGTGGCCCAGGATTCTCCTCTGAAAAATGACCGGCCGTCGTTGTTTGGAGGAGGAAGACAATGGGTTGACTTTGGAGTCGGTCTGCAACTCCCATCCCCCGGGGAATGCTGATTATAGAAAGGACAGTGAAAAGGATCCTTCTCGTCTACAGGGAAGGAGCCTCCGGGTCACCTGCTCCGGCACAGCCCTTGCTATACAGGAGAGAGATGGTCTCAGGGCCACGAGAGTATTTTAACCTATTTTTCTGGGTCAAGATTGAACACTCTCAATAGCAGTTGGTGATACCTGAGGCACTGGAGGCTAAGAAAAGAATGTGTATATACAAGAGACAGATACAAAATGAAAGAACACACAGACCCAACGGTGATTAAACCCAGACCGCAACTCAAACAAAACGAGAAAACGTTTGGGTTTCTACATCACCTCGCTCTTCTGGCCAAAGTCAAAAAAAAAAAAAAAAAAAAGCCTCCTGAAATCCGATGAGCTGTGCAGCCGGAACCTTCTGCGAGTTTGGGGAGAAACTGAACAGAAGGAGAGCCTTGCACATATGCAAATGCCCTATTCAAATCCAGACTTCGCTCTTCCTGCAACTGAGGGTAATTAAGTGGTTAGAGACCTGCCTTTGAGCCACGTCTCTTCAGAAACAATCGTGGACTTGTTGGCTAGTTGACTTCATCCAGCCTGAGATAAATCAAATTCAATGTCCACCGACACACAGCCCAGAGCCTGTGTGATTCTGGAGCGACTGTCACAGAGGCTGTGGGTGTGGGGAAGCTGGAAGTCCCTATGTCTGGGACTCAGGCGCCTCCGGGCACAATCCCGTATTGGTGACTGGGACACCGGGTCTTACGCTTTTCTGTGCAAGGAGCCCGAAGCCCTTGTACGGAAGTGACCTGCGTAAGCCTCCGCACACCTCCGTGAGCTCCGCCAGCTGGCAGTGGGGCTGTATTATCAGCCCCAATTCCAACCCCAGAGCCAGAGGGAAGGGGGATTTATTCAAGGTCACCCAGCAGACGGAGGCCAAGCCTTGGGTATCACTAACCCTTAACCTTGTGTCTTATCTTTCCCAGCACTATTGATCTCGACCTGTGGCTTCCAGGGAAATAGCAAAAACCAAACCAAAAACAAAACCACAAAAGCAAAAAACAGCCCTTTTCCAACAGTGCTTAAGGCCATTCTTTGTGGGACCAACCTGGCATTCTCAGAGGACCTAATGCAGGGGTGGAGAAAAAGAGATCACACGTTCCAAGCCTAATCACTCAGGCTTCTAACACCCCTACTCACCAGCTGCACTGAATACACGAATTCTGGATTCCTGGATACAGTGTGGATTGCACACATTGTATACACCAGAGAGTTACACGCTTCTAGGGAATAGGAGACGCCATCAACCCTCGGCTTTAGGGTAACTCCACATGTCAAGGATCAGGTCTCCAGTAAAGGACAGGTGGTGTCCTTTCCTCCAAAGATCCCCTTGGGATCTCGACCACTCGCTCCAGTGACTCGCGACCTCCCTTCTAGCACTCTCTGCCGATTTGGTAATCGGTGCGTTCTATGGAAACACAAACTCCTAGGAGCTGGTCTTTGCTTGGAGATGGGGCGATGGGGCCAGACGGCCATCCTCCTGCGGTTTCAGGAGGACTGGTGTCAGGCTTGGCCCAGACACTGTTTTCCACAACACAGGGTTCCCACTGAGCCAGCCGTGAACTCTGACTCACCTGCCTACAGCTGGATCGCTCTGCGTGGCCGAGTGAGTAACTATTTAATGAGGGCCTGAGAAACAATCATGTTCTGTTTGATTCTCTCCTGGTAAGAGCACAGCTGAATGAGGGAGGGAAGGGGCAGGAGGTGAGGGCAGGTGTCTGCATTTACCCAGAGGCTCCACCTTCTATTGTCTCCCCCCCCCCCCCACCCTGCCGTCTGTTTCGTGTCTGTTGCGGGTTCGCTCCCGACAGTCGGCCAGAAGCCAAGGAACCTGGATCCCGCCCCTGTGCTGTTGGGCCACCTGTAGACCCCCCTGGGTCTGGTCCAGACACAGAAGCACTAACAATCGCACTGCTTTTAAAGGCCTCTCCCGTGTCTATGAGCTTTGCTTTTGCCTGAGGCCAATAACACTTTGACCATGTAATGCTCTCCATGAAGTGCAGCGGCTCAAGGCCTCAAACGGAATTAAGAGAAAGAACAAAAGGCCTCTAGCTACTCTCCAAAGACGCAGATTGTGAGGCGCGCTATTAACGCTGGAGCAAGCTATTTATCAGCAACTCCTGCTCCCACATTTAGTACTTCCTTAGAACTTTCCACGTGCCAGGGAATCCAAGAGTGCCACGGCCAAAGGGGACCCCGCTTTCACCAGCGGCTCTTGTGAGATAAAATGAACGCCTACGAGACATTTACAAACCGATGACTAAATATGCGTGATGGGATCCCTGCCCAAGGACAGAGGGAGCTGAGAGCCTCCACACCTCCAAGAGACCCCTTTGCACCCTTTTATGTCTTTGCCGGATGTCCAGCCAGTCCCCGACGCAGCCCACCGTCGTGGCTTGTCTGCACCACGGTCACGCACAGCGCTGCCCCTAATCCAAGATGCGCGTTCAGTGGAAACCTCTCGGCTGCTTTCCAAGCCTTCGATGGCCGCCCATCTCCCCTCGCACATTCCCGGGGGAGTTCCAAGGCTCCCCGCGAACCTAACCCTTGCCTCCAGCTCCAGCCTGCCTCTCCCTCGGCTTTCCATCCCGTTGCGTATCCTACCAGCCCCAGGGGCACAGAGGATTTCCTCCTAAGGACAGCCGGCCCTAACACCCAAGAGACTTCACACCCCTGACCGCTTCTTCTCCACATGTTTATCCTGGCCATTTCTAGAGCCACGGCCTTTCTGCCTTGAAGCATGCTACTCTTTCCCATTTCCGTCTGTGGGTGTGGAGGGGGCCCCCTCTGAACCTCTTCTCCTCCCTCCTTCTCAGCCACTCTTTGGCTCAGGTAATCTCACCCCGTCCCCATTGCCTTTGCTGAGCACATATCCCTTCCTCACCCTCCAGTAGCCTGGCCCAGCTCCACCCGGCACCCCTGAACCCCTGAGCTCTCAAATGTCAGCGGTGATCCCCGACCGTACTCAGCATCACTGTTTCTCATCTCTCACTCACCTTTAACTCTCTGAAACGCTTCACAATTTGGTAACGACCACCCCCTATCTCCCCCGTTTGGATTTCCGTGGCACTCTGCCCTCCCAGGTCTTTCCCCGGGTGTTTTTCCCTTTTGTCTCCTCGTGGGCTCCCTTTCAAAGGTGGGAACAGGAGGATGATCCATCCCCAAGGCTCAGATTATTCCTCATCCTTGTACTTTTCTCATTATTTACATGCTCTGGAATAGCCCGTGGATCTTCATTGCCTGTCGAGCCAAGTACCAACTGGGACTAATAGCCTCGGATGTCTTCCACACTGACCCCACCCTGCCAACTTTGTCCTCCATGCTTCCTTCCGCTCCAGGCCGGCTGCTGGCCTCCTCCCTGGACCCCAGGTGCGAACGTGCGGATAAACTCCAAAGCTCCACCTGGACCACGTCCCCCCTACCTCCCTCCTCTCCGGCCAAATCCCACTCCTACTTCAAAATCGAGCTAAACCTTAATCTTTAATCTCACTTGTATGATTAATGCACAGAAAACCAGGAAGGTGTCTCACCATCTTGAATATCCCCTGAACCCTTATGGTCGACATATGGGAGCCCAACATGTAACAGATACCAGACAAATTCCTTCTGTCTTGACCATCACAGCAACAAGCAAAGAAACTCCCTTGTGTTCAAGCATGGCTTGCGTGGCAAGCGTTAGCGACCCTGAAGACTCTCATTCTGCATTTATAATTTTTACTTCCTAGGTTTTCATTTCCTACGGGTTGGAAAAAATCCACACTAGATAGATGTATTTGTTTCCTCCTTCTCCGTGGCAGGATGAGCCAGCTGCCAGTAGTTAGGGTCAGTGTGTCACAGTTGGCTGGGTGGCCTAAACAGGATGGCTTGCGCCAATGACGAGGTTCATCTGCAATGGCGATCCGCAGGCTTTCCCTATTTGATGAAAACACAGCGCCTGGTTAAAGCATCTAAATTTAAACATCCATTAACCTTACCACACCCTATGCTTATCTTTGGTTAATATAATGTATTCTCAAATTGGCTGACATACGGTGTATACAGTGTGCTCTTGGTTTGGTGGGTAGATTCCCGTGGCTCATCGCTTACATACAACACCCAGTGCTCATCCCGAGTGCCCTCCCCAATGCCCATCACCCATTTCCCCCTCCCCCCATCCACCCTCAGTTGGTTCTATTTAAGAGTCTCTTATAGTTTGCCACCAAACCCTATGTTTGAAAGGAGTAGCTTTCTATGAGAAGAGATAAGCACCTAAAGAAAAAAAAAATAATAGCTTTCTTATTCACCTTTAGTTGTCAATTGCTTAATAAACTCGTATTCTGATTTCACACATTGATTAAAATATCCCTCGACAAACCACATCTGCTGTATCAAAAATAACTAGTTGTCTCCCAGGTTACATTCCTTTCTTTAGTAGAAGAAACCCCAATTTTTTTATAAATGTTTATTCATTTTGGAGAGAGAGAGTGCAAGCAGGGGAGGGGCAGAGAGAGAGGGAGACAGAGGAACCGAAGCGGGCTCGGCACCGACAGCAGCGAGCCTGATACAGGGCCTGAAGTCACAAACTGTGAGATCGTGACCTGAGCTGAAGTCAGACCTTAACCAGCTGAGCCACCCAGGCATCCCAAAACTCCAATTCTTAGATGGCCACTGCCCAGCCTATTAACTGGATATGGCCTATGACTGTGTCTGGCCAATGGGATATAGGCAGGAATGTCACGTGCGCCTTCTGAGAAGGATCTAAAAGGGAGCAACGTTTTCTTCTTTCTCCCTTTCTCTTTCCTGACAAATGCAAAGGGCTTGGACCCTACAACCATGGGCCATGAACAGAAACATGTGGAAGGTGGTGGAAAAAATGGAACAGAAGAAGCGTGGCCCTTGGCTTTACAGAGTAGACACGTTAGCCCCGTAATACCTGCCTCAGAGTTCATTTCATGAGAGAGAAAGAAATATCTGTCCTATTTAAGTCACTGTTATGTGGGGTTTTCTGTAACGTGCAGCTAGACCTAATCTTAACTGACAAGCCCACCTGAGAGTCAAAACTTGCCACTCAATGGATAACTTCCAGAAACTCCAAAACAAAATCCTGCCCAATGCACGTGACGCCGCTTTGCCTCCGGAGCCCACATCCACGCCAATGCTTTTCTTTGAATATTAAATGGAACCTTGGCTCGTTTCAGCTAAATAGGCCAAAATAAGTATTCTGTCTTTCCCCATCTTGAGTCCTTGGTGACTTTCTTTACCCAGTAAAAGAGACGCTGAATGGTATTACAGAACATGCAAGAAATGTGTAGTATGAGAAGCGTAAGTTGACTCTCATCTCGGCCCTTTGCTAGCCATGTAACCCTGAGTAAATGACATCCTGTATTCAAAAAAACGGGGTGAACAATTTCCATTTGAATCACCAAAATCCCCCTGGGTTTGGTGTGAACATTAGATGACATAATATGTTAAAGAGCTTGGCCAGTGTCTGAATGTAGGAGGGGCTTGATAAATACTTGTGAAATCTAAAAAAGGAAACCGAGCACACAGCTCCCAAGCAATAGGCTTCTAATCAATAATTATTAATAATTTCCTTTTTTAAGCAGAGAGAAAAATTGTACCCCTCGCCACAAGTGTCAGGGTCTTCTGTATGACGCTGGGCACGGAGACTGGAACTTTGGGGCTGTGAAGTCCAGCTTCCCCGTAGCCGGAAGGATTTACAGGAGTTCAGAACAAGAGCCCTCGCTTGGTACAAGTTAAAGGGTCCAGAAGATTGTCCACAAAGATGGCGGCCGCCGCCTTCTCAATTCCATATGCGCACGTGTGCACCACTCCTCGCAGCAAGAGAAGAACTCTTGCAACGTACCTTGACCATTAGAAAGCAGCACGGTGGCGTTTTGTAAATTACAGGCCTGGGACTTAAGAGGCCTTGCTGTGTCTTTTTGCTTCCTTGGAAGCCAGCCACCAAGTAAACAAGCTCGAGCTAGACCAGTTGCTGAATGATGAGAGGCCTCCCGGTGAGAGGTTATGCGGAGGAGAACCAAGGCTTCCCAACTGGCAGCCAGCACTACAAACCCAGACAACCATCCTCGTGACGGTCCCAGGCCCAGCCGACGCCCAGACAGGTACACCACACGTGTGGCCCCAGCAGAACTACCCGGCTGACCCCCAGCAGAATCGTGAGACATAATAAATCATCGTTGTTTCAAGTCGCTAAGTTTCAGGATCATTTGTTACACAGCGGTAAGTCACTGATACAAAAGATGGGCGCTAACCCCATGATTCTTACAGCGCAGGACACAGGCCCTATCACCTCAGTGCCTCCTTCCGGTAGCCCCCCAAGCCTGGGACCTCAATCAGAGAAGATACCTGCCAGTAATCTCAGCTGCCCCAGCTTAAAGGCTCTTCCTTATCCCCACATCCCCACACTGCTCGAGGTGACTGTTCTAGCGTGTCCTATGAGTTCATCTTTATTATTCTTCTCTGTCTTTTGTGTATTACCATCAAAATAAGGAAAAACAGAAAGGGAAGAACCGCAAAGACAATCCAGGCCCCAACAAAGAAGTTGGGGTGAGTTTCTTCCCACCAGTTGGCTCTGTCCGTTAGGTCTGCTTAAATCCCCATTTTCATCAGTGATTTTCCTGCTACTAAACTGTGCAGTACGAATAATGATAGCTAATATTCACTGCATTCTTACCCTCTGTAAGGCACTGTCCCAAGCATTTCAGAAGTGTAATATCATTTAATTTTTAACAACTCCATGAGGCAGATTCTATCAGCCCGGCGCTGTTCCAGGTACAGAGGATAAAGACATAACACAGGCACGAACCCTCCCCTCATGGAACCTGCATTCCAGAGCTGGAGAGACACAGTAGGTGCAAAGTGCACAGGACGGCGAAAAATGCAAACTCTGGGGGAAAAAATAAGGCAGAACAAGAGCCTTCCTGCTCAGGAGACATTTGAGCAGGAAATGAGGGTGTTAGCCCTAGGGATAGAACATTCCAGGCAAGTACAATTCCCTAAGCCAGGAACACAGTTCTTGTGCTTTCAGAGTCACGAAGCGGTCTGAGCGCCCGGATCCAAAGGAGAGTATTTAAAGGTGAGAAGAGAGAAGTAACAAGGAACGAAACCAAGCAGGGTCTTCCAAGTGACGACAAGGACTTTGGCTTTATTCTAAATGAACTGGGAATACATGGGAGACTTCTGAGCTCACCTTTTTAGAGACCCACGCTGTCTACTATACGTATGGCCAGGGAAGGGCAGACTGGTCCGGAGCCCAATGTAATAATCCAGGTGGAATACGATGGTGGCAGCAGAGGAAGCAGTGAGAGGCAGCAAGCTTCTGGAGATACTTGGGAGGCAGAGACAGCGCTATTACCGTTGGCATTATTATCGTGTCCATTTTACAAACGAGGAAACGGAAGGCGGAGCAACGTGCCCGAGATGGTGACGGCTGGTGACACACTGAGCCAGGACTCCAGTCAGGACTGGCCTGATTTGAGAGCTCATTCTCTTCGTCACGCCGCCACGCCGTCCCTCCTGTAAAACTTCTGAGCTCCGCAAGTCAGAAATGCCACCGGTCAAGCCTCCCCAGCTTGACTACTGTGCCTCATCCAAACATAAAATAGAAGTAGGTCGCAATGCGAGCTGGTGCAGCCACTCTGGAAAACGGTAGGGAGGTTCCTCAAACAATTAAAAATAGAACTCCCCCACGACCCAGCAACCGCACTGCTCGGTATTTACGCAAAGAATACAAAAACATGAATTCACAGGGAGACACGCACCCCGATGTTTATAGCAGCAGCATCTACACCCCGAGTTATGAAGACAGCCCAAATTATGATGAATGGATAAAGAAGGTGTGGTCCCTACATACACTGGAATATTACTCGGCCATAAAAAGAACGAACTGCTGCCATTTGCGACAACGTGGATGGAGCCAGCATGTGTTACGCGGAGCAAAGCAAGTCCGTGGGAGAAAGACAGACACCATATGATTTCACTCGTATTTGGAATTTAGGAAACAAAACAAGCGAGCAAAGAGACAAAAGAAAGAGAGAGAGAGAGAGACAAACCAAGAAACAGACTCTTAACTCTAGAGAACACACTGATGGCTACCAGAGGGGAGGTGGGGAGGCGGGGGGCGGTAGGTGATGGGTGTTAAGGAGAGCCCTTGTGGTGAGCCCCAGGTGTCGAATTGTTATACTGTACACCCGAAACTAATATTACACTGTATGTTACCTAACTGGAATTAAATTAAAACTTGAAGAAGAAGAAAAGAAGAAGAAGAAGAAGAAGAAGAAGAAGAAGAAGAAGAAGAAGAAGAAGAAACAGGCCAAGCCCCAAGTTTTGGGCCCTGGCCACAGCAGGGTTGACCAATTCCCCTGGATTGCCTGAAATCTGGGTGAATGGCTTTTCTGTCTTGAGGGAGTTGCAAACAATTCTGATAACTGTTTACCTACACCGAGCAGAATAACAACGTCATAACACCGTCAATAGCGAAGACTTACAAAACAGTGTGCTTTTAAGTGTTAAAACAATTGTATCCCAGCCTGCCCGTCGGTAAAATCAGATGTGATGTGGGGAAGGAAGTTTTGCACTAATGATTTCCATGAACTGAAGAGCTCCGATTCTCTTATTCTACTTGGAATTTCCTTACTCACGAACTTTGACGGCCTGGCATGGGGATGATCCCAATGTGTGCGTGGGGGTGCTTCTCAGAAGACACGTGAGCATACAAAGGGCTTTACAGAAAGGACACACCGCTGTAAGTGCTCAGCTGGTCATGACCTTATTCCACTCGGTTTTGATTTTTTTTTTTTTGCTTTAATTCTTATTAGTTTACAACCGTGCTAAAATTCTCTACCATAAATCACGTTCCATAAGAAGAGGTCCCTTCCCCCACTTTCAAATTCCCTATCGCTAAAGTTGAAAACAAAAGGGCCTTCTCTGAATCGCACTCGCTCTCTCTCTCTCTCTCTCCCTCTCCCTCCCTCCCTCTCTCTCTCTCCCCCCTTTCCAAAGCAGAGGACTCCAAGATTTTCAGCTGCAAACCCTCGGAGACCCCAGAGGTTCAACTGTTAAGAACACCAATTTCCGACAGAGCAAAGACATGCAAAGACAGTGAAGGGTAACTGACATCACAATTTATTGCCCCAAAAACAACCTTCTCAACTCAAAGCAAAACCGTAATTATTGGTGAGAAAGACACTGCCTGTTAACTGGCCGTGAAAGAGTGATTTACAATGCATTCTCCCTCACAGTAGAAGGCCTCTTGGCAGTCACAAATACAGGTTTTGTGTATTCAGAAGCAAAGCTCAGAGGAGCAGAAGAGAATAAAAAGGATATTCGGCATGGGAAGTGTGCCCTTTTCCACCACATTTATTCCATCAAGTCCCAGCCCTAAGAGCCCTTGGAAAATGCCCCATTAGGAAAACAAACTTGCACCATGATAGGGACAAAGACTGAGCACTCTCTTTTTTTTTTCTTTCTCGTTGTTTCTTTTAAGGAGAGTCCTATCCCCTGAAATCTGCCGCTCGGTATTTATGGCTTACAGGAAGATAGCGCTTCACAAATGAGGAAAATGCTAATACAATTTTAAGTCACAGAACAACGCGACCTAACCTTGCCAGAGATAGACGATTTAAAATAGTATTAGCTTCTTGTATCTGAGAGAGCTGTCAAGCATTAAAGCTAAAACAACACTCTCAGATAAGCAGGGCGTCTGAGAGAACTTTCTCCGGCGCTACTGGGAGAGCAGCTAGTTGAGGTTGAGGGGGGTTTGCGAAACGAAAAGCGAAAAGCGTGTGAGACAGAAAAGGCGTCTGGAAGAAGGACAAAGTCACCCGGGAGCAGGGCCGTGGAGGAACTGCCTCGCAAGTCTGCCTGGCGGCGAGACCCTTCCTTCCTGCGGTCCTACCCCCCCCCCCCCGGGGTAGCACATTCCCAGGGGATGCACTGCACCCATCAGAAAGCTCCCGAACCTTCTCCCCAAATCTGGAGAGCTTCTTGCACGTTTACCTCCCTTTTTCCGACCAAAGCCGATGCAGAAACACAGGGGTCCTTTCTCTCCTAACAGACATGGTCCCAAACTGAGTGGAACAGTCTGGAATTCAGCACAGAACGGGAGCTAGGGTTCCAACCCAGTGTACCTCCGGGCAAGTAACTTACACGCTGAGTCTTATCTGTTAAATGGGGTTGGAATACCTGTCAAGGGCTTGCCGTGGACATGGCAAGAGGGGTTGCATCCAAAGTGCCAGCCCAAGGCCGCCATTGGTTCATGGTCAATGCATGGGGCTGGGGCCCCTTCCTGTACTGCGTTACCTGAGCTAACCACCCTAAAGCCAGACCCCTGACTCTGGGGTGAACAGAGCTAAAGATCAGTTGGCTCTGTTGGCTGTGCTGAGGCTAAGAATAAGAAGAAAATGAAATGCCTCAGGAAAAGAAATAGATTGTCCCCTGTCAATAGACCCAGTGTGGTGGGGGGAGGGGGAGGCAATAACTGACCAGCCATCAGCACACCAGCCACCAGCCTTACACCTGGGACAGGGTTGCCAGATAAAGTATAGGATGTGTGGTTACCTTTGAACTGCATGTAAACAAGGAATAATTTTTTTTTAGCGTATGTCCCAAATGTTGCATGGGCATGTTTGTACTAAATCTTTACTTGCTGTTTACCTGAAATGCAAACTCAGGTCACGTTCCAGGGCTGGGGGCAGGGCGGGGGGGGGGGGAGGGGGGGGAAGGGGGAGGGCACGGGGGAAGGGGGGAAGCGGGCAGAGTCAAAAGGATGAAAAGTATGGGGAAGCACAGAGAGTTGGGGATGAAGGCAGAGAGCGAGGGAAATGGGGGAGGGAAAGCAACTGAGAACGGGCCAGGAGGAAGGACAGAAGGAAAGCAGACAACAGACACAGAGGAATCCTCAGCTAGTCTGAAAAGACCAATGGAGTATATAGCATATATATAGCGGATTATTCGCTTATAATTTAGTGGAGGAGAAACTCTTCCTGCCACCAGGTGCCGGAGCAGAGTCCGTCTTCTACTAGACCTTTCCAGCACGCAGGGAGTTAAGAGCCCAGGTTTCATCATCACTGCACAACCACGAAGCCTCTCGGGGAACCAGGACAAGGCTCAAGCTCACAAGAGCCTGGGCCTTCTGCACTCAGATGATTGCTTTTCTCCAGACACCTTATCGCATTTGCCATAATTGCCATGTCTCTCGCCACCTGGCGAAATAAGTCCCCCCACACCGCATCTGGTCCTCGGCCGGCCCTCCCATCACCAACATATAAATCACACCCCCAAGTCGTTCAGAAACCTGTACTGCTGGCTAAGCCCAGGGGGACGTGGGAGGCAAAGACAATGACATTGGCTCAATGACACCTTCCCTCGGGGGTCCACGGTCACCGGGCTGAATGGACACATAGAGGAAGGCCTTGAAACCTTCCAAGGGCAAAGGGCGAAGGAATACTCCATAGACAAAGTAGGTTTGAAAAAAATACAGCTTTCGGTTCCTTTAGGCCACAGGGAAGTTTCCGCTCGTTGTGACCCATCCAGACTTTCCCCGCTCAGTACACACAAAGGAAGCTGGGCCCGGGGCTCCGGGAAGACAAAGAAATCCAGGGGACCCAGCAGCGAGCAAAACAGTGGTTTCTTAGCTGTGAAGACAAGACCAACTCCAGAATTTCCTCCTTCCTGCTGTGGGAAACGCATAGTTGGTGAAGTCCACTCCATCGCCCATGGCCCACACACGTCATGAAGCCCGAAAGTCAAAGGAAGAAGGTAGGGAGGAAACCGGAAGGTCAAAGTGACCGCCTGAGGAAGTCTGATTACTCAACATGTTGAAAGCATTATTGGCTGGTCTAGAAGTGGTAGGTACAGAACGAAGCGGGGGAGGGGTCCGGAGAGCTGTAGAAAAAGAAGGAGATTGTAAACTTGAGAGCCCCCCTCTCCCCTGGAGTTTTACTGAACCTCCTGCAGCACTCCCAGGGTTCCAGTTAAGAGAGGGCAGACGGGTAAGGAGTCACCCAGCCAAATACAAAAGGAGAGGAGTGTGGAGTGGAGGTTAATTGTGGCCGTCAGAGATGAGTGGTTACATGGGGAGATTCATTTAAAATTAACGAGGCGTTGGTTGCATTTTATAGGTCTTCCTAGGTAGGGAGATCATAAGCCAAGGGGGCAGGATGGAATGACTCCTCAGAAACTTTCCCTGACCAACCCCTTCAGGCCAAGTAGACAGACATGGGGACCCTATGCCTGAGAAGGGTCCCATCCAATGTGCACGTGGGCCAGGACAGGACACGGGAGTCCTCAGGGAAGGCGGGACCGTGAGGCCCTGAGGATCTACCTGCTTGAAACTCAGAGCTGAAACTTTTGTTGTGCCCTGAAAGCACATGCGAGAAAAAGAACATCAATACCCTCTGTGGGGGTGGGGGTGTGGGGGGGGGGGCGCCAGTCAGTCAGTCGGTTGAGCGTCTGACTTTGGCTCAGGTCAGGATCTCGCGGTCCCCGAGTTCGAACCCCACATGGGGCTCGCTTTTGTCAGACTGTCAGCACGGAGCCCTCTGCCCCTCCCTCACTTGCACTCTCCCAAAAATACATAAATATTTTTTAAAAAATAGCCGCTGTGTTTGCACTTTTTCTTCTTGCTGTCACCACCCTCAGAGTCAGACAGAGTATGGACAGGGAAGGGGCGTGCCAGTAATTGCTGTGCCAATTACTGCTTGGCATGGATGCTTCTAGA
This sequence comes from Lynx rufus, assembly GCF_022079265.1. Classification (NCBI taxonomy): domain Eukaryota; kingdom Metazoa; phylum Chordata; class Mammalia; order Carnivora; family Felidae; genus Lynx; species Lynx rufus. The sequence goes on from NW_025814878.1 coordinate 132,373,291, forward strand.
ATGTGACTTGAGCTGGGGGTGGGGATACACTAGCCTCTCGGGGTCTCCATCAGGATGATCCCGAATCAAAGAACCGACTTAAAGTTACTTCCTCTGGGAAGGCTCCTCTGTGCATATGTTCAAACTTCTATTGTTCTATTTTCCTGATTTTTTTTTTTTTATACTACTGTTTGATTCAGGAGTGAGAATTTTGTCTCATTTGTCTTTATCCCCACCACACAGCAAAATGAAAGCTTCATAAAATTATCCATAGATAAAGAACTGATTTTCTAACGATGGTAACTAGTTACACACTGATTTTCTAACTATGGTAACTAGCCAGTGATGACAATGAACCAGAAAAAAGAGAGAAGACTCAGGAGGAAAAAAAAAAAAATGCACGTGTCCTAAAGCTGTCAGGTCAGAAGGAGAGAGGGTCATGGTAATGGGCAAGACATCCAGAAACATTCCGGCTGACCTGGGAGCATGAGACCGTGAGCCCTGGACAGGGGACTGAGCAAGGAGAAGAAATGGAAATAAAAAGACAGAGTGTCTCTTATAGAATCGGAGTTGCCCAATACCAGGATATAGAGACTCCTATAAGCCTGCCAGGAGCCAGAAATCATGCTGATGGTCACTGCACCATCTAGCCCCCCAATGCGTCCGCCCTAATGCCCAAAATGTTTAAAATTGTAAATACCTGTTGACCAATCGATTGCTCATCAAGTCCGCTTTGTGAAGAAACCAAGTGGAGGAAGAATACGGACGTCAATCAACCAGCTCTCCTTTTTTCCTCTCTAAAGAAAAGAACCTGCAGTGTCTTCAGGTAATACCAAAGGCAAGAGAACAGAGAATGGGTTGTCCTCACAAGACATCAGGATTCAAACTGTGGAGGCTAGACTTGCCTTGTCGGTAGAGGTAGCGTTTTCTTCTTAAGGAAATGAGTGTTGGGGCACCTGGGTGGTTCGGTCGGTTAAGCATCCGACTCTTTATTTTGGCTCAGGTCATGACCTCACGGTTCCATGGGATGGAGACCCAAAGTCAGGCTCTGTGCTGACAGCATGGAGCCTGCTTGGAATTCTCTCTCTCCCTCACTCTCTGCCCCTCCCCATCTCGTGTGTGCACGCACGTGTGCTGTTTCTCAAAATAAATAAACTTTAGAGGGAAGAAAAAAAACGAAACAAATGTCCCCATTGTCAACCATGTTGGGCCATAGAGAGGAAATGAGCGGGCTTTGCACCTGGGGAAGATATCAGAGGGAAACTGCATCCAACATTTGTTTTAAAAGGCAAAGCAGGATGGCTCAGTCAGTTGAGCGTCCGACTTCAGCTCAGGTCATGATCTCATGGTTTGTGAGTTCAAGCCCCATGGTTTGGGCTCTGTGCTGTCTGCCTGGGGTCGGCTTCAGATCTTCGTTTTTCCCTCTCTCTTTGTCCCTCCCCTACTTGCACACATTCTCTCTCTCTCTCTCTCTCTCTCTCTCTCTCTCTCTCAAAAATAAACTTAAAAAATATATTAAAAAATAACTAAAATAAAAAATAAAAAAGACAAGGCAGATTTTATTTGAGCTACTATAGCAGGGGAGGGAGACAATGGTTTAGAACTGAGCCTGACTCTGGATACGGCAGAAACTGCTACACGGCCAGCCAGTGAGTGATGGGGTCAGTGGTTGGAAAATTACGAAGAGGAACTTGATTAGATATCAACAGTGGGGGGAGTCTCACTAATCTGGGCTCAGCAGGCCAAGGACAAGGCCTGATCCAGAAGAGTGATCAAGGGAGTCTGACTAAAGTTTGGTAGAAGAGGGAGTCCTTGCCAGAGGGGAGGACCATCTCTGCTCCACGGGGCAGAGGGCCCAGCAAAGGGGCTTGGGGAGCACCCCACAGATACCAGGAGGCAGCCTAGAAGAGATATGTGGAAATCTGCTGCAAGCCAGGCAAAAACCTGAAGCCAGATATGGGACCTCCAAGGCCTGAGAGCACCCAGTGCTGGAGTACAAGGAAAACAAGTGACCATGTGACCTGGAAAATTCCATGATAGAGGAGAAGAGGGGACACAGCAGAGCACAGCTACTGAACCAGCCAGGTTGATTCATATATCAGATTTAAATGGCTGGGTCCCCCCAGGATGAATTTGTCAAAGAAGATGGCAGTCATCAGGGATACCCCGAAACTGTAAGAAACTTCAAGAACATGAACACTAGAGTTCTTCCATCTGATATAAAGGAGCTCTCAGATGTGGCCTTACTTTTTTCTCTAAACTGGTGAGGTGGGCCTTTCGGGTTACTGCGGATTTTAACTGTATAAATGTCCAGTGTTCTAGGGGCACTGAGTCTACTAACACAGATTAGGTAGTGGTTTTTTGTTTGTGGGGTGGGAAAAAGCAAAGTTAACCTGAGCTCAGAGAAGTGTTTCTAACTGGGGACCCAGCACATTCCTTTGTTCACCCAGACCCCTGAGATCCACAAACAGCCCTTGTCCACGTGACTCTTCCCACATTCTGCCAGAATGTAGCTGAACTACAAGCTAAAAGCTCGGCTGGATCCAATTCAGCATGTTCAAATCTCTCCCCTGCCCCGACCCGATTTCTCTTGCCTTTATTATATACGATCAAGCGAGTTTGAAGGAAACTCTCTCCAAGTCCTCGTTTTTATTTCATACTGACAATATTATTTTTATCAAGCTCGTATTTCAAGAAGCTTTATTCTACTCCGACTTTCCTGAACCAGGGGAAATTATCTCGTTCCTTCCCCTGGGTTTGAAAGAAAACCTTTCCATAACTAATGTTTATCGGCGGCGCAATTTCTTTTGCGAGAAATTGAAACCTCCTTGACGTAGAGAGGTAAAGAGCACCAGGGCTGGGGTAATAGACCACCAAGGAAAGCTTAAGGGGAAAGGAAGTCCACCTTCCAGAAGCTCTGCTCTCTGTGTACCTTCCTGGGCAATGCAGTCTCATTGAGCCAGGAGTGGTTTCCAAAGAGGTACCAACCCGGGCAGCCTGGAAACCGACCAATCCGAGCAGAGAAAGGTCCCCGGCTGGATAACTGCTGAGCTGATTTTAACACTTTACAGATCACAGAAAGGACAGCAAGGGAGTGTATTACTCAGGATTCTCCAGAGAAACAGAACCAGTAGGATATACACACGCATATATGACTATGCATGCACCGTATAAACGTTGTACTGGGCGTTGCAAGAGGTATGAATACACAGAGAGAGACAGAGACACCCAGTAAGGGGGGGGGGGGGGACAGAGACACAGAGACAAAGACACAAAGGGAGAGGCCGAAAGAGAGAGAGTTGGCCAGAGACAGACAGAGACAGAGAGACAGAGAGAGAGATTTTAAGGAATGTGGCTCATGCCACATAGTGGCTGACTAGTTCACAATCTGTAGGACAGGCCCACAGGTTGGAAACTCGGGCAGGATTCGACGCTGGCGTCTTGAGGCAGAGTTTCTTCTCTGGAAACCCTGTTTTCACTCTCAAGGCTTTCCATTGACTTGATGAAGCCCACCCACACGACCAACGGAAACCTCCTTTACTGATAGCCGACCGACAGCCATGCCCGCAAAACACCTCGCGGCAAAGAACGAGGTCTGATCGAGTCACCGGACATCGACGATCGCCTCGCCAAGTTGACACGTGAGACTCCAGCCATCACACGAGGGATCCAGTTGGGGAGAGTAAGAAAGGGGGGATCACTCAGGAGATTTGAGGCAGCTACTCTTCACCACCCCATTCAGGAGTATTTTAATATTTTGACTTGTGGAAAACGACTTTTTCTCCCAGTTGGGAGCAGGCAGCCTCACAAGGGCCACTGGTGGGGAACTCAGGACAGAAAGGGCACGACCCCAAAAAGGGGCCTCCAGAAGCAGGTTCTAGGAGAGGCCGCTCTACAGAGACTGGGGAGGGAAGGTCAAAACACCTTTGGTCTCTGGGGCGCCCGGGTGGCTCAGTCAGTTAAGCGTCCGGCTTCGGCTCGGGTCACAATCTCACCATTCGTGGGTTTGAGCCCCGCGTCAGGCTCTGTGCTGACAGCTCAGAGCTTGGGGCCTGCTTCCGATTCTGTGTCTCCCTCTCTCTCTGTCCCCCTCCTGCTTGCTCTTCTCTCTCAAAAATAGTAAAAGATTTAAAAAAAATTTTTTTTTTAATTCTTTGGTCTTCTTGACAAAATTCTGCCTCCCAAATTCATACTCCCTCCTGGGTCGTTTGGGAGAAACTACACCATCCCCGTAAGAGAAAAAGCAAATCTCCTGCTATTATCATAGCTATAATGGCTCTTATTTATTGAGAGTCTATGAACAATATGCTGTGAAACCTTCCATAACATTTATAAGGTAAGAGTTATTATCCCCCTTCGACAGATGATAAAACTGAGGCTTCCAAAGAGAAAGCCGTTTGTCCAGCACTGTCCAGGGAGTGAGTGGGAGAGCTGGGATTACCCAGCTCTGTTCGATTCAAAGTCTGTGCATTTTGCACAGAGTTATGAAAGCAAATGGATGCATTTACCAGAAGTTGGTGTGGGATTTGGGTTGCTCTGGTTTAGGTAGTCTGGTAAAGGATGCCAATGGTTAAAAACTGGTAGTTTTCACCAGAGTGAAGGAGTCGTCTTCAGTGTTCCTAGTTCGCTATTCCTCGGACACCACTGATAGAGTGAATGTTCCAGAAGATCCATGAACCCTTAGTTTTGCTTTGGTCCTATGAAACTCTTTCATATTTCCTGCCACTTTCCTAAGTCTAATGCCAGAGTTTCTAATAGTTAGAACCTAAACTATGGTTGCTATTTAAACACACATAACTTTCTATTAATGGTGTGGTAACTAAATTTTTTGTCAGTATGTTTTGCTACTGTCTTATTCTGAACGTCATCCTCCTTGCCCCCAAAGCAATAATACTTTGATTGCAAACTATTTCCCTAACCAAATATACTCCTGCCCTCAGAGAACTGCTACCATGGAAATCTATGCAATAAATTCATTTTTGTGGCATTGCATATCACACCTGACAACATAATTTTGACATTTGGTACAAGTACATCTTCGTCTATATCCTCCTAAGAAGGCTTGCTTAATAGCACTTCTTGCCAATGTCCCTACTGTACATTTTTTATGCTGACACCAAAAATGGGGGGGGGAGTTATCTTGTTCTTGGTTTTGCTTTTTGTGGCTTCTGTTTTTTAGACACCCGAAGAAGGAGTTTTCATAAAATTAAAAAGGTCCCCAAAACTCGGGTTGTGATGAAAAATTCTTTGCAACGGCAGAGTATTCACTAGTATGAATTCAGCACTAATGACCAATTCCCCTTTTGCAACACCCCTAACCACATACGTTCCTCAACGTTCTCCCTGATGCCAAACTCTGTTGGAAAGATTACTCTGAATTGGATTCATGAAAAGCAAATTGGACTTATTTCACTCCAAGAAATTGGAACCACATAAAATAAAATAATGCCAAATTATGCTTGGAACTAGGATATGCTTGGTTCCGATTTCTTGTGACAAAAGAGTTCCAGATTACAACCAACGTGCGCAATGTGGAATAAATCCTTCCTTATTTTTAGAGGTTATAAATATCTGTAGCATTGTGTTATTTGCAAAAGAAATTATTGGCTTTCCTTGGTCTTCACCGTATTACTGTTCTCCAAAGAACAGGATTTTATATAAAAGGGTGTGTTAAGCACCATCCAAAGGTGTTTATTTATTGAGGTGGCAAACAGGGCTTATTAGGAAATCGTCTCATCGTTGATTCCCAAGCATAAGACTCACGTAGTGGTTCATCGTGGGGCACCAGTGAATTTCTTTTAAATATCTACACAACTCAATGTTAACAGCTTACTATTGACAAAATAATCTGTCATTGTGCTCTCTCCAAAATGAAAATTGCCTCAAGATTACTTCTGTTTCAATCTCCTACAAGAAGAAAAACAGAGCGGGAGCGGGGGGAGCGGGGGGACCCACTTTCTGGTATATAGATGAACGCTTAGTGCTTCAAAAAGCATATTTCAATCAATAATTTTCTTAATATACGCAATTAAAAGTAGAGATACGTTCAGCTTATACCTCTTGATTTTCTCTGCGGTATTCCTTGTCATCATTTTGAGCTTAGACAAAAAGCCAAATAAAAAGGATACCCTCCATTAGTTTCTGCCAAAAATATTAGCGGAGAGTTTCCTCCGACCCATTCCTGTATTTGGAGGCATGAGGAATACAGAAGTGTATTATGCTGGCCAGTCTTTGAGACGCTCATATATATGAGACAATATATGCGCTTGCTTAACAATTATTGACAATGCAAAACAAAAAAAGACAGAGCACTCCAGTTTACCACACATCTATCAGTCCCTTGATCCATCCATCAATCCATCTGTTTGTTGTTTTCTTTTTTTTATGGATTTCACAGTAAGTTGCAGACTTATTCCTACACACATCGGCATGCATTGCCTCCACTAGAGTTCAATGCAACAAAGAATATTCAACATGGTCACATTTGAGGGTGAGAAGAGCCCAATGGCATCAGTGGGGAGGATGATGTGAAAGAGAGACCGAGACTCAGAGGCTCAGACGGACGGTCGGGGGGCCACTGCCAAAGTTCCAGAGATAGATGATGAGAGCCTGGACCAGGAGACGGGGGGAGGGGAGAGCAGGGGACAAATCTGACGGTAGAATTGGCAGGTCTCAGCAAGAGAGAACAGGTGGGGCACAGGGTGAGGGAAGGGGAGGAATCCATAGCAACTCCCAAATTTCTAGCTTGAGCAACAGTTAAGAACTGACTTTTGGATGGTGGGATCACGTTTGGGGGGAAGAGTTGTAGGTTGAGCTTCAGATATAATTTGGGGATACTATGAGATATCAGATAAACTAGCCAGTCAACAGGAGCATGGGGAGGTGTCAGAGAGACAGATTAGAGAACCCGCAGCATTTGTGTGGCCTTGCAAGCTTTTGTCTAGAGAGTCGGGTGTGCAGCTAGAGCCAAGAACAGAGCTTGAAGCAGCACGGATTTACAGAGCAGGCAGTGGAGAGATGCCCATCAAAGAAACAGAAGAAGCCGAGGAAAGAGGAGAACCAGGGAGAATGGGACCTTGGGAATAAGGGGAGGAGACAGTTTCGAGATGAGCACGTCAGTGCTGTAAAATGCTGAGAAGTGGAGAAAGATAAGAAGATCAGAGTCTATGGGATTTGGCAACTTGGAGGTCGATGGTGACCTCGACAGAAAATAGTTGTGGAGCTGGGGAAATGGAAGCCAAACTTCAGTGCGCCGAGAATTGAACGGAAGATGAGGTCACAGACAGCACATGAAGACGGATCATTCTAGAAACGTGGCCATGAGAGGCGGGAGCAAGGGAAGGTGTACACGTTTCGAGGAGGACGAGGGTCACGGGAGGATTTGCCTTACAAGCAGAGCAGCTTGGCCACACTCAAGTGAGCGGCTGCAGTATTCAGCTGGCGCCTAATATACACGGTCTTGCACGGACAACTTTTATCGTGTGCGTGCATTGTCTCCCTGATTTGATGGGCACTTCCATGAGCAAGTGGACCGTAACCTGTACTCAGAGTCTTACGGAACCTAAAAGCTTGAATGTGTCAGAGGTCATTTACTATAGCCCCTCATCTTATGGCTGAAGAACCTATAGGCCAAACGAGAGTGAGTCACTCAAGGTCACGCACAGGGTAGTTGGTAAGGAGCCACCCAGGTCCTTTACGTTGTGGTTTGCGGTAAGGAGAAAGGTTTTGTCTTTCAACACGCCTGTACGAAATTCCAGTCAGGGAACCGTCTCACAGCTATAATCCCTGATCACATGGGTGCCTCTCGTGTGTCTCACAGCCACACGGTCGTCGTTATCCGGGTGAATGAAACAGAGCCCATCCCCAAATGTGCCCCCAAATTGGAATTGATCTGCTGGTCCGAAATCGGGGGGCAGTGTACTTCTACAACTTCCTGTCACCTCTCTATTTTGCTCATATCTGCCCCGTTTAACGTTAAATGGGAACACTTGCGTATTGCTAGAGGGAAACCATTTCTTGGATTTCTGGCCTGTCTACAGTAGATAACACAGCAAAGCTTCGGTAGGAACACTGGCCTTCAAAACTCAGTGTCTTCAGGAATCATATTCTCCGGGTTCATTTTGGATTTCAAGTAATGGATGGACGAAGGCTAAACCTTTTCATCCTTATCTGTTTTCTACTCGTGCTTCTCCAGCTCCTTCCTCGAGTTTCTTTAATTAGCTAAACTTAAAGCCCCTTTGAACCCCCTAACGTTGCGCGAATGTAGTTGCCTTATGCAGAGAAAGAGGGGGATGAGGTAATCCGCTTACAGGGCAACTGATTTATGACATGCGGAAAAACTTCCTGCTAGCTTCCCAAAAGTTATCTCTTCTCTTATTATTTGGAAAGCACAGTCATTTTCCACTTATTCTCTACTGATGTGAAACAGATTTGTTTGGATCTTAGAGGAAGCTCTGTTTTGCAGTGTGTGTGTGTGTGTGTGTGTGTGTGTGTGTGTGCATGCGTGTGTGTGTGCATGTGTGTGCGTGTGTGTGTGTGTGTGTGTGTTTCCTGGTAGACCTGGTAAAGTACAATCATTTGGCTGTGCCCGCCTATATTGGACTTGCTTGCTGCACTATACCACACTTGCAAAAATGTTCTTTTCTAAAATGGTGAGAAAAAGGCTTTACAAGCTGAACTAGCAGCATCTGCCTCTCCAAAATGCCTTAATTGTATTGGCAAAAAGAGCATTTTTTTTTATTTTTTAAAGCCTACTTGTTAACTGGATTGTTGGAGCAGCACCATTAAAGGATAATGACAACGTTGCCCTCAAATAGATTTTCTTAAAATAATTGCTTTCCCCCATGGAGTGCTGGCCCTGCCCTCGTCAAATTCCAGTGGGGTCAGCAGGCTCTTTGATGTTGCTCACCAAAAGACTGTCTCTTTCTCATTCATTCTATTTTTTTATTCTCATCCACACCCCTCCCCGCTTGTATTACATATTGAAACTTGTGTTCATACCTGTAGCACAGCTCACTTTTTTTTCAATGATGAATATGTAGGTTTCTCAATGGGCCAGCGGTAGCTGCTTCTTTGTTGTGTCTAGAAATCTCTTTTCTTCTGGGAGTCAAACATAACCAAAACATCGATTTTCAGAGCATCACCAGCCCCGAAATCGACGAGTTGGCCATGAAATTCTAGGTCTGCATATACGGCTTCTTATCTTGGGTGAACCTAAGACGTATGACAACAACTGGCATGAATGGGGGCCATCCAATCTTGCTCAGAGGGAGGTTGAGTCAGAAGTGGTTGGGGTGCCCACCTGGGCTATCATTCTGGGGCTGGGGAGGGAAGGGGAGCCTGGTTTGTGCATGGGCGTAGAAACTGAAGAAAAGCAAGACAGCTAAGCTCTACCTCTGCCTGTCTTGCTTTTCTTCAGTTCTTTGCCTGATACCTTTGGTTCGTGTTCCGACTTCCCCTTCACTCTAGGAGCTTCCTTGTTCATAGACACAGAGGTAGAGCTTAGAGAGGTTCCTGGAGACAAATGAGTGCAGACGGAGAGGGCATTTTTAGAGTTGCCCTTTGGTCTTACTCTGAGCGAGGGGGAACGTGTTTTAAGAATCAATTCATACAGAAGACAAATCAGACTGCATATTCATGGTTGTATGTCATGTCCAACTCAAATTGAGGCAGCTCACAAGCTAATGCAGAATATACGTCGTCTCTGCGTGATATGCACGCAGTCAGAGGGTGGAAGGCTGTCGCTGAACTTTGTTGGCATTGCCCTTAGGTTCGACAGGTTTCACTGGACCGACAGACCACCTCGTCAAACCTATCCAGAGTTGTCAAACGAATGGTTTATATCATGCAGCATAAAGTTCTTCTCTGTTTAGAATTGTATTCTAGATACACAATCCAGCCCGTGAGCACTTGATTTCTCCTTAAGTGATGCATGGAGGATGGATGAAGGAAAATTGAAACACGTTTCCGCTGTCCCCTTTCAACCCATTTGTTTACAATGTACAACCACTTATGGGTTACAAAGAAAATCCACCACGATTTATTGCTTGGAAAGATGATGCAGGGAGTTTGCGAGAAAATCGCTAATAAATTGAGGGTGAAGTGCTTTGTTAATAGTGCGATTGAAATGCATAATGAGGAGTGGCCCCTTCAAGGTCACTCTTCGAAGAAGAGGCTAGAACTCTGGATGCCTCACTCTTCATCTAAAAGACCCTGGCACACAAAACGTGAATGGAGCATGTCTTTAACCCCACTTGGGTACTCCTGGAAGGGGCCCCCATTTAGGTCTACCCAATCGTCTGAGCAAGGTTAACAAAGTAAACAAGAAACAGAGCTGGTGGCTCAAGCTTTAACGTGCAAACAAATCTCTCGGGATCTTGTTAAAATTGAAAGTCTCAAATCGGTGAGTCTGGGATGGGGCCGCAGACTCTGCATTTCTAAGAAGCCTCCAGGCAATGCCGATGCTATGGACCCAAAACTCTGCTCCAATCTAAAACATTTGGAGACGCCCAGAGATTCTTTCACCCACGAGCATTTCAAGATGCTGGAACCGACCGTCTCTGAAGGAAGCTAAAGGAGTTTCTTACTATGCAAGATACAAAAACGAAAGCATCCAGAGGGAGGTACCCAGAAGGCGACTGGAGTCTAGGAAGACAGTAGGGCCGTGAATCATATTTGGGGAACCATCCGCATAGACTTGTCATGGGTGACGTCATGACTGTCGATAACTCTATAAATAGACTGATAGATACATAGATGAAATATACGGAGGCACCTCATCAATTCACAGCACAGTATCATCATTGGCTCATACAAAACCCCATTTTTGTCTGATTTTCTAAAATTAGTCATTTCACGCATTCCCTTTTATCCCCATCCTCCCCACCACAGGCAATTTTCTCAAGTGTTCGATGGGTAGCCCTACATTTTGCTAAGTGTTCATGTACAATGCGTCTTATTTTGTGTGAATGTTTTTGTCTTTTTGAGGTATACCTGCATCTGGCAGTGAAATGACCTTAATTACACAACTTGTTGAATTTCTACCCAGGTAGACACCTAGGTAACCACCACCCGGCTTAAGACGGGGAATTTTGTCTGTGGCTCTGTGCACGTATTTTCAATTTACATAAATGACATCGAATAACAGATACCATTCTGTTTCTTACCTCATTCCACAACACAACAAACATTTTCAAGGTTGATGTATGCGTCTGTGTTTACATATTCACGTCCAGCTACTTCAGAGTCTCTCCCATATGCTCCTGCCGCATTCATGTAACCTTCCCCAATGAAGGACACCTAGACTGTCTCCCGCTCTCCCTATCACAAATAATGCCAGAACGAACATCCTCATTTACGTTCTCTTACGGACCCAGATGACATTTTTCTTCCTACACTATAAAACCGGGAAAGTGGTTACAGAGTCATGATGTATACGCATGCTTGTTTCAACTAAAAGCGACCGGACTGCCTTCCAGAAGAGCTCCAACCAATCTGCGCTTACAAATGCATTTTCTAAAATCAAGTGTATTGGGGGCGCCTGGGTGGCTCAGTTGGGTTAAGTATCCGACTTCAGCTCAGGTCATGGTTTCACGGTGTGTGGGTTCGAGCTCCGCTGTGGGGGGGGGGGGGGGGGGGCTCTGGGCTGACAGCTCAGAGCCTGGAGCCTGCTTCAGATTCTGTGTCTCCCTCTCTCTCTGTCCCTCCCCCGCTCGCGTTCTGTCTCCATCTCTCAAAATAAATAAATGTTAAAAAAATTGTTTTAATAAAATAAAAATCAAGTTTATGTCTTGTTTTATTTTTTAACGTCACTACGTTAAACTGGACTCAAGGCAGCCAAGTTTTATTAGGGTTACATTTAGATTTTCCCTGTGAATGGCAATTCATTCATTCACTGAATATTTAATGAGCATCCACAACATGTCAGGTACTCTTCTAGGGGCTGGGAATGCATCTGTGAAGAAGATAAATCCTCAACCCACATGGAATTTACGTTCTAGTCATAATAACTTTAAGTGGGTGAGATCACTTGGAAAGAGAATATAGGATGAGTGAGTAGGAAAGAAAACCAAGGGCAGAATTCAGAGAGACATGAAAAGATTAAGGAGTAGAGAGAAAAGAATCCTGGAGGAAGATCAAAAATGTTCTGGGGTAACAAGAGAACCAAGAGAAAGTGATGTCATAGGAGACAAAAGAAAACAGAGTTTCAAGGAAAGCAGTCTATTAGAGGCAATATGATTAGGAGGTGGTTGGTAACCAAGAGGGCTTTGACACAGTCATTGATGGAAAATTGGAGAAATATAGGAGAGTACACACCCTCTGAGCCTCAGTTATATCCCCAGACCAAGCACATGACCTCCACTTTTCTGAAAGTATTAAGACCCTCTTTTTTCCCTTTGGTGTGCATTCTTTTCTTTTTTTTTTTTAATTTTTTAAATGTTTATTTTTGAGAGAGAGAGACAGACAGACAGACAGACTGTGGCAGGGGAGGGGCAGAGAGAGAGGAAGACACAAAATCCGAAGCAGGCTCTAGGCTCTGAGCTGTCAGCACAGAGCCCAACGCGGGGCTTGAACACATGAACTATGAGAGCATGACCTGAGCTGAAGTCCGACGCCTAACTGACTGAGCCACCCAGGTGCCCTGGTGTGCATTGCCCTGGTGTGCATTCTTTTCCAAGAAATTCCTTCCTCCTTCAGTAAACAGACCTGGCTTTTCCATCCCTCTAGAGCAGAGCATAAATTTTAAATTCTGGTGTAAATGCCGCTAAGCGATCAAGGATAAACCTTCGCTGATTATTCCAAAGAGTAGGACTCTGCTCCTATCCAAGACTTTTGCAAATCAATGTGCATTTAACAAAATTAGTCTGTAAAATTAAGGGAGACAGAAGGGTGGGGAACGAATAGAAATCCCTTCATCTGACGGTTGAAAAGACAGCTTCAGATGTCATATTACCGCTTTTCTGTAGGACATAACAATGACTTTGTCTCATCGCTTTCACTCATTGGATCATTGTGCATCATGGAGAGTTGGGGTTTTTCCGTCAAATGTCTGCCCCGCGTATTCAGCCTTTTATATTTCCATCGTTCTCCTCCACTGACTCGGGGGTGGTCCTCATTGCCTCCTGCCTGGATCAAGACGACAACCTGAAGACAGACACGGCTCGGGCTCCCCATCGGGAGCGGCGCCGTCCAGCAGGGCGCTCCCACTTGCAGGACGATCAATGCTTTTCCACCGCCTCCAGATGAAGCCTGCATGCCGGACTCACAGTCCTTCGCGGCCCAGCCTCACATCACCCTGCAGCGTGGGTTTCCCATCGCATCCCCACCATAGCGCTCTGCTCCTGCCAAACTGGCCTCTTTGACCCTCCCCAGATAGGCTCTGCCCTTTCTGCCCTTCGTTCCTTGTTCCTGCCCTTTAGCAAGTTTGGAATTGCCTCCCCACTCCCCAGGGTCCTCCAGGTCCCATCCCCTCGACCTCCACTGCTCTGTCCCAACTCCTAGAACAGCAATTCTCAAACATCCTGGTTTTGGGATGCTTTCACACACTTAAAACTGAAGGACCCCAGAGAGTTTTTATCTTGAGGGTGGTATCTATCAATTTACCATAATGTAAATTCAATCAAGAACGCTTTTAAATATTTAGTAATCGTTTCTGAAAAACCATTATATGTTATCATAGAAAACATATTTTATGAAAAACAACTCTTACCTTTTGAAACAAATGAATAAGAATAAGAATAAGAATAAGAATAAGAATAAGAATAAGAATAAGAATAAGAATAAGAATAAGAGGGGCGCCTGGGTGGCTCAGTCGGTTGAGCGTGGAACTTCAGCTCAGGTCATGATCTCACAGCTCTTGGGTTCGAGCCCCACGTCAGGCTCTGTGTTGACAGCTCAGAGCCTGGAGCCTGCTTCAGATTCTGTGTCTCCCTCTCTCTCTACCCCTCCTCTGCTCACTCTCTCTCTCTCTCTCTCCTTCAAAGTTAAATAAATGTTAAAAAATAATTTTTTTAAAAAAGAATAAGAATAAGAATGGTCATGATCTCACAGTTTGTGAGTTTGAGTCCCACATAGGGCTCTGTGCTGACAGTCCAGAGCCAGGAGCCTGCTTCAGATTCTGTGTCTCCCTCTCTCTCTCTCGGCCCCTTCCCCACTCATGCTCTTTCTCTCTCTCTCTCGCGCTCTCTCTCTCTCCCAAAAATAAATAAACGTTAAAAAAATTTTTTTTAAAAGAATAGAGGCAATGCTTTATATTTTTGAAAATCTCTTTAACGTCTGACTGACTAGAAGACAGCTGGATTCTCCTGCTTCTGCATTCAGTCTTTTATGATAGGTTGTTTTGGTTGAAGCACATGAAGAAAATCCAGCCTCACAGAGAGTACGCTGGATTAAGGGAGAAGAACTGTATTAGTCTTTTCGGATCACCGTGGACATTCCGAAACCGAAAAAGTGATGGTTTCCTAAAAGTTAGTTGCAATGTGGACTCTGAAAACTTATCAGTACATTTTTCATCCTCTGTCATATTACAATTCGTTGATCTATCTTTGAATAGATCTAGTCATAATTTTGTTGTATCAAGCATTAACCATTTGGAAAATATTGGTTCATGGAGATGTACAGAACTTCCAAATGTTGACACATTTCATAAAGAATATACATATATATAGATATAGATAGATATCTATCTATAGATATATAGATATATAGATATATATCTATATATCTATATATATTTATATCTATATCTATTTATATATATTTATATCTATATCTATATCTATTTATATATATTTATATCTATATCTATATCTATTTATATATATTTATATCTATATCTATATCTATTTATATATATTTATATATATATAGATAGATATATCTATATATCTATAGATAGATAAACTATTATATATATGTATATATATATATACACACACATGTATATATATATATACATATACATGTGTATATATACATGTATGTGTACATATACATGTGTATATATGTGTATATATATATATATGACTCAGTTAAGTGTCCAACTTCAGCTCAAGTCATGATCTCACGGTTCATAGGTTTGAGCCCCATGTCAGGCTCTCTGCTGACAGCTCAGAGTCCAGAACCTGCTTCAGATTCCGTGTCTCCCTCTCTCTCTTCCCCTCCCCCACTCATGCTCTGTCTCCCTCTTTCTGTCTCTCAAAAATAAATAAACATTAAAATTTTTTTAAATTAATAAATAATTTTTTAAAAGAACATATATATATATATTATATACAATTTCATTTAAAAAAAACTTGGATTTAAGTATTGAGAAAATGTAAAGCTTATGATGGTGAATACCTATGAATTTTCCAGAATTCTATTTTTTATTTCAAAGCTCCGATTCTCTAATAGGTAACAAAAATATCAGTTGCTTTCCTTAAAGCAATATGCTCTCTTTGTTCATTCCCAAGAAAATGTTTGGCAAATACCCACATCTGAATAACCATAGTTTATCTATCAGTCATTGCAGTGGGCAGGAAAAAAAAAAATGCCTTCCCTGTCCCAAAGATATATTCACTTCCTAATCTCTGCAACCTGTAAATGTTACTTTGTATGATGAAAAAAGTGATTAAGTTAAGGAGCTTGAGAAGAGGGGCTTATCCTGGATTATCCAGTGACAAATCCTTTACAAGAGAGAGGAAGAAGAAAAGACACAGAGAGACAAAGGAAGGAAGGTGATGTGAAGACAAGGCAGAGATTGGTGTGATGCTGCCAAAAGCCAAGGAATGCCCGAGCACACCGATTGCCACCAGAAGCTAGAAGAGACAAGGAACAGGTTCTCCTCCAGAACCTCCAGAAAGAGTGAAGGCCTGCCAGCACTTGATTGTGGGCTTCCAGCCTCCAGAACTATGAAAGAATAAATATCTGCTGTTTTAAGCCACCAACACTGAGATCATTTGTTAAGGCAGCTCTAGGAAACTAGTACAGTCATTCTTGCAAGTAAACATTGATATTCCGTGAAAAAGGCTGCTAGTTTAGCTGGCAACTCAAACAATCACACAGTACTTTTTCTCAAGATGATCATATTTCAGGCCACCTGGGTGGCTCAGTTGGTTAAGCATCATACTGTCGATTTTGGCTCAGGTCATGATCTCAAGATTAGTGGGATCAAGTCCCGAGTCTGGCTTCATACCTTCTGTGCATGGGCTTCTCTCTCTCTCTCTCTCTCTCTCTCTCTCTCTCTCTCTCTCTTCCCCCTGCCCCACTCTCTCTCTGTCAAAATAAATAAATAAACATTTTTAAAAAGACAATCACCATATTTCAATGTAGAGAAGCAGTGTTTTATGCATGCTTCTCATTTCCTCACCCAAAATGCTACAAAGAGAGGTACTCAAGAATTAAGATGTAATAAAATTAGTCACATGTTATGCTTCAAGGACACTTTTTTTTTTAATTTTTTTTAATGTTTATTTATTTTTGAGACAGAGACAGAGCATGAACGGGGAAGAGGCAGAGAGAGAGGGAGACACAGAATCCGAAGCAGGCTCCAGGCTCTGAGCTGTCAGCACAGAGCCCGACGTGGGGCTCGAGCTCACGGACCGCGAGATCATGACCTGAGCCGAAGTCAGACGCTTAACCGACTGAGCCACCCAGGCACCCCAAGGACACTCTTAATTGAAGGGGGTATTCTTTATACTATGAGTGAGTGGCAGTAAAGAATATGGTGACTACTGGTATAGCGGGTGCCAATGTCTGGTTCAAAACCCTCAGATGAGAGTTTTGTCTACTCTCATTTATGCCTCAGCCGTACAAATATCAAAACAGAATAAAGAAAGAAAGAAAGAAAGAAAGAAAGAAAGGGCATTTTAGCATTGTCATGAAAATTTTTTTGACCTCCCAAATGCCACATTTTGGCAAATGCTAAAGCAAATACAGCAAGAGGCTATTTTAAAATTAGGTGGGGGCGGGGGGCAAGGGGCACCTGGGGGCTCAGTCGGTTAAGCACCTGACTTCAGCTCAGGTCATGATCTCACCACTCATGAGTTCAAGCCCTGTGTCGGGCTCTGTGCTGACCGCTCAGAGCCTGGAGCCTGCTTTCAGTTCTGTGTCTCCCTCTCTCTCTGCCCCTCTCGCACTCCTGCTCTGTCTCTTTCTCTCAAAAATAAATAAATGTTAAAAAAAAATTTTTAATAAAATAAAATTAGGTGGTAAATTTGGGCCACCTGGCTGTCTCAGTCAGAACAGTGAGCAACTCTTGATCTCAGGATTGTGAGTTCGAGCTCCACACTGGTCGTGCAGGTTACTTAAAAATAAAATCTTTTAAAAATAAAATAAAATTAGGTGCTGGGTATATTGGTATTCACTGTATTAGTCTTTAAGTGTTTCTATATATTTTTAAATTTTCATAATGAAATATTGGAGGAAAAGTTTTGTATGTATGTAAAAAAAAACAAAATTGTTAGCTCATTTCGTGAGGCCGAGACTAAAGAGTGAAATATTCCTGTCCTTGGCCTGCCGTATTCCTTATCCCCTAACTGCTCTAACAGCCTCATGATCTGGAAACATCTTCCCTGTCTCCTGGTCTTCTCACGTGTGATTTCCTAAGCCAGAATACAATCTCTCCTCCCCACCTCTCTCGGTGCTCCAATAAAATTCTACTTTAGCTTTCAGACTGGGGCTGCAATAGCTCCCCCCCTCACCCGAGGAACCTTCCCTGTCTCCCCGTGTCATGACTTTGGGGCTTCTACTGCTACAGTCGGACTAAAGAGCAAAGCCCCTGGACATCTGCCCAAGACACCAACAATGACCTTGGTGGATGATGCCAGTTAACGCAAATTTCCACAGGTGACTCTTTAGGTAACGGGTGAAATATGAAAATCTTAAACAACTTATGTAGGCCTCCCCAAAAGTTGCCCGGTTTCAAAAATCGTACTTCCAAAAAGGTGAAGAAGCTGTCCTGCTACATTCAGTGTCTGTCATAAATCTCGTGTTTCGAAAAAAAAGAAGAAAATAGTTTTTATTACTAGACAATTCTTTCCTCTACATCCTCACTGATTACGTGGGTTGGTTTGTTTTGTTTTTTTTAAGTTTCTTTCTTTTGAGAGAGAGAGAACTTAGGAGGGACGGAGAGAGGGAGGGAGAGAGAATCCCAAGCAGGCTTCACACCCTCAGGGCAGAGCCTGACGTGAGGCTCGAATTCGCGCACCCGCGAGATCATGACTTGAGCCAGAATCAAGAGTCGGACGCTTAACCAACTGAGCCACCCTGATTATATGTTGAACATACGTTAAAGGAATATCATTGTGAAGAATGCCAACTGATTCGTCTGCCTGAGAGGCTCCTGTGTTTCAGCCTGTCCATTCTTCCGTGATAGCATGATTCCACTGTAACTCACTTAGCTCGATTTTCATCTCCGACTACAAGCTCCTTGAAGGTGGGGACTACCTGTTTATCTTTGTATTCCCGGGGCCTAGTCCGGTGCCTGGTACCTAGAACATGATTCGTGAGAATCAAGGGATTCCGTGACGGTAGGGGAGGATTTGCCACACTGGAAAGCGCAGACATCCATGACACAAATTCCACCTACGGTGCCTGCATGATAACACAAACAGGGGTCCCGAGGAAAGAACCCAGCTCCTCTGGTGATCCGCTTAATCAATCAAGTATTTGTTGAGTGACAAACACCAGCAGCTCAGACCTCAGAGCCTGCGTGCTGAGGGAATGCAGAACAAAGCAAGGTCCCTGCCCTTCTGGAGTGAATAATGCTGACTCTACAGACAGCCCTGAGACAATGTGAGAAAGATTAAGCGTAGGGTTCCATAAAACAAAAGCTGCCAGCGGCCCTTCGGGGGATCCAGAATTTGAATATGGGATGCTACAGAAACCTGTTCCTCCCTTTATTATACAACAGTCGAATGCAGACAATGGAAGCAGGGAATCCGAAGCCCAAGTTTCCAAGTAAGCTAACAGGCGTATGACCCAACAAAAAAATCAAGTTAACGAAAGCGGAAAGAATTCTGAAAGGCATCTGTATAGAGTGTATCCAAACATCTATTCAAGAATGAAAAAAAAAAAAAAAAAATCAGCGTGCCTGGGTGGCTCAGTTAAGCGTCTGACTGTTGTTCAGGTGGGATCTCACGGTCCGTGAGTTCAAGCCCCACGTGAGTCGGAGCCCCACATGGGGCTCTACACTGACAGTGCAGAGCCTGCTTAGGATTCTCTCTTTCTCCCTCTCTCTCTTCCCCTCCCCCCCCATAAATTAATTAAAAAACAAACAAACAAAAAAAGAATGAAAAAAGTTATTTTTGAATGCTTTTCTATGTAGCCCATGGGCCAATTGACTGAGGTGTTTTTAGGTCCTAAGGTAGACTTACCATTCACCACCCCCAGGAGAGATTCGCAATCATAATAACCGCTTACCAAGTCACTTCGCCAACATTTACCAAGTCACTTTATATCTCTTGTCTAATGTAATCCTCATTACATTGCTGCCCTGACCTGGCAAGCGGGGTCCCCCTTCTGGGCCCCACACCCCAGAAGTCCATTCCAGCTTTCCTCCAGCCATGCCCTTCCCACCCGGCAAGAGGCCAAAGCGAGGGGCACCACCCCCCCCCCCAGAGCCCTCACCCCCATCCGTTTCTAGCCCGGTAGCAAACACAGGATGTGCAGTTGAATTTGAACTTCAGATAAACAGTGAATCATTTTTTAATAACGTCCCATACTTAGTATATGTGTGTCTCACAATAGCGACTTTCTACCCAACTTTCATGACTGAGCCAAATGCCATCGCCCCAGCGCTCTCATCGGCGGGCAGGGTGCCCCGAGCAGGTAGAAGCAGGGACCTCCTCCCCCTCGCAT
Source organism: Lynx rufus (assembly GCF_022079265.1). Taxonomy (NCBI): domain Eukaryota; kingdom Metazoa; phylum Chordata; class Mammalia; order Carnivora; family Felidae; genus Lynx; species Lynx rufus. The sequence continues at coordinate 132,393,109 of NW_025814878.1, forward strand.
GTGCTGCACATCACCTGCACTCCTGCTCTGCTTTCCTTTCTCTGTCCCAGGGTGCAGGACAGTCAACTCCTGTGCTCCTCTCACCTCCTGTGCTCGATGAAAACTCTTCACTGAGACCTGATTTAGGGGAGTGCCGGACAATCCCGTGTTTCCCACTAAGGCCTTTGGGCCTTGCCTGGGGAAACGTACACCTGTCTCAAATGCTAGGGTTCCTATCAGGCTGAGGGAGATCTGTGCCTGGGAACCCCAGGACCTGTCCCCGAGTCACGGAGAAGCACTAGGGAGTCCCCACCTTCCTCCCCCGACGCAGGATGGCTTTTCAGAGAGCGGTCGCTGATGGACAGGCACGCCTCACATGATTTCCTTCTTCCTTCCCTCATCCTGAAGGCTGTAATTAACTCTCCTTAGGGAACATCTATCCCATACATATCTGTCTCGTTTTTCTCCCTGAAACTATATAAGATATCAAAATATTTAAATCAACAAGAAGCTTCAAGTTAGGATGTCAGAGTAGTAGCAAGTCAATAAGAAAAAGACAAAAGAACCCCAGGAGGTCTGTCTGACTACACTTCACAGCATTTACAAACATACAAATAGGCAAAAAGCGCTTAAAGAGAGGTCAAACTCATTGTTATTCAAATAAAAGGGAATTACTTTTTCTTTAAAGTTGCAAAAGAAAACAAAAAGATCCAAACTTCTAAGACAGGGTTTGGGCAACAGCACGTTGAAATGGGGACACTCTCTCGTGTGCCGCCCCAAGAAGTGTAAATGCAAAAACCGTCTCTGGAGAGAGAGTTTGCCAATTCATATCCAGAGCCTTGAAAACATTCGTATTTTTCCGACCTAACTCCTCCATTTATAAAAATTTCTCGTGAGAACACATCAGATAAGCGCTTGAGAGTTTTCACAGCTGTACGCTTAGAAAAAAAAAAGTGTGAAATAAATAAATGCTTCACAACAGGGGGATGACTAAATAAAATTTGGAATATGCATATAATGAAACACTGTTGTCGTCGCTGGAAATCAAGTGTTCAGGAGAATTCCTGACATAAGAGACGATGGTACTGAGACCAGTTAGGTTGTCCCGCAGTTAACAGCCTTAAAACCTCAGTAGCTCAGCACAACAAAAATGCCTTTCTTGCTCACATTCTACATCCAAGTGAGATTAGGCAGGAGGCGATGGGGGAGGCTCCCCCCATACAATCACCCAGAGCCCCAACCTCTCAGATGAACGTGTGACCAGCCTCTCAGCAGTGAAAGAGAGGACAAGATCGTCCTGCGCAGGCATTCAATTTCCAGCCCAGAAGCGATACACCTCACTTCTGATGGCGACCCATTGGCCAGAGCCAGTCACGTTGCGCAAAAAATGCAGTCCTACTACGTTGGGGGCGGGGAGCCAGCTAAGCAGCAGTGCCAGAAGTTTCTACCATTATACTTATTGTATAACAGTGGGTTTAAAAAAAAAAAAAAAGTGAAATACACACACTTAGCACAAGGCAATTTCAGAGGAGTATTTATGGTACTTTCCTCTTTGTATGTTTAAATGAATGAAATCCACTCTGATGACAGAGGTATCCGGGTTGTGAAACTATAGACGGTCCTTCTTTTCTTCTTTAAACACGTTTGCGTTTTCTGAATTTTCTACCAAGAACACCTTACTCCTACAATAAGAGGAAAACCAAGTGATATGTTTCAGGATTGCTCACGCTGTCCTGGGTCTTCTCACCTTTGGAGAACCAATTTTTCTTCTCCCTAGTTCAGCAAATTCCTTCTAAGTCTCAGCCCCATCTGTAAAATGGGAATAATATTACTCTTCTCCTAAGAAGTGAGAAGTAACCAGTAGATGGCCATTTAAAGACAGTTGCTAAGTGAGAAGTAACCAGTAGATGGCCATTTAAAGACAGTTGCGTCTGGGGAGGAGGAGGGGGGTGGCGGGGGAGGTGCTTATTAGATGCTTCCCCCCAGAACTGGCAATTAAATTCTGGCACCCTGCACAGGAGACTAGACCACATCCTGCTGCCGTGTAGCCAAAAGATATGCCCAATTCACTCGATTATTCCCTAAGGAAATGTGAACCTTACCACATAGTTCAGACTTGGGGGCGGAAATAGCTCAGAATAGTCACTCTCACAAATGAGCCCAAGTGAATGGATTTTATCTCCTGGCTGCCAAATTCACGGTTGAGCGTCTCCCGCTCTACCGACTGAGCTAGCCGGGCGCTTCAGTTCACGGTTGATCTCCTTAAGTCTTTCTGGCTAGCTTGGGCTCCAGGGGTTCTTGCCCCCTCTAAATCCTTACTGTTCGCCTAGTCTCTATCAGACAACCGGCCCCAAATCGTTTGACACCTTGTTTCACACACATACTAATTTCCAGGGTCAGGGTTTATTTCCCGAGGAAGGCAGGGACTCCCTGGGCTCCTCTGGGCTTCTCTGCCCCCACCCCCACCCCCACCCCCAGCCAATCCAGCTCAGTACCAGCGTAACTCAGCACTGCGTGATGAAGTCTTGTCCAGTGGGGCGCCTGGGTGGCTCAGTAAGTTAAGCGTCTGACTCTCGATTTCAGCCCAGGTCATGATCTCACGGTTTGTGAGTTCAAGCTCCGCCTCGGGCTCCACGCTGACAGTGCAGAGCTTGCTTGGGGTTCTCTCTCTCTCTCTCTCTCTCTCTCCTCTCTCTCTCTCTGCCCCTCCCCTGCTTGTTCTTTCTCTCTCTCTCTCACTCTCTCTCAAAATAAATAAACTTAAAAAAAATCATATGCTGTATCTGTTCAAAGGAAAAACAAAAAAGATGTAGTTTCACAGGGCTGTCAGCCCACCATCTTCTAGTGAGGAGTGAAAAGAAAATGTGGAACCCCCCGTGCGTCAGGGAGAGATGGAATGCTTATGTTTGGGGGTCTTCTTTATTTTTAATACGTCCCGCTAGCCAAAGGTCTCCATCGGTGCGAAGAGAAATTAATTAGTGGAGGCATCACCACTGCAGCTTATTGTAACTAAATGTTGACGTGACAAGGATGGGGAAGAAAAAGGAGAAGAGAGGGATCATCGCAAAACAGATGAGGTTTCAATTAATGGTGTCTCGAGATGTCACTTCGTCGGGAACGAAGTAAGAATGTTCTCTCTGGGCAAATAGCTCATCCAATTTCACATTCACGGTACAATCGGAAGACTTACCTCACCTGTAGGGTTCCCAACCTGAAGCGGGGACAGTGAAGAAAAATGCTAAGGTGACTGGAACATTCTCTGTGCCTCATCACGTACCATCTCGGCAGGCCCAGGGACACAGAGGCCACACGGGCATTGCTGGGTCATATGTGGGCCCGGCGTTCAATTTTAATAAGGCATTCATTCACACTGGCCTCAGGTTGTGCGAAATCATGCATTTGCACACAGGAACCACAATCCTGCATTACAAATGATTCCCACCCCTTTGGACTTCTTAGCTGTAAATACGAGATTTAATCATAACCGTTAGCTCTGTGATTTATGGAGATCATAAATCACATGGTGTTTTGAGTCTCATACTGTCTGTCATAGTCCGAGAGACCACAGCAACTGGCATCTTAGGACGAGATGAAGGCAAGGCTGTTTATAAAGATATTTTGGAGCAAATCGCTTACCCGGAGCTGGAGGAAATGGTTCTGGCCACAACAAATCTTTCAGTTTGGGGTATAGGTGGAAGCAGCTATTCGTGCGTCCCCCACCGTTAATCCCGTCCACCCACCTTCTCCCTGTATAGGGACACGGAGAGCATCACTCCGTTTTTGCCTGCTATGTATCATCACCCCCCCACGGAGAGGAGGAAAAGTTGTGAAAAGTAGGAGTATTTTATTGCCTCCTGGCACCGAATTGGTTTGGGAAAATCATGGAGGAGAAATTCCAACTTCGCCGAAAAGCGATCCAATAGCACGCGTCCGAGCCATCTCATAGCCCCGCGTGGACTTTTGTCCAGCACGCTGGGCCTCTCCACCAGACCCTGTTGCTTCCTTTGTTTCGGGTGTATATTATGCCCATAACTTACTTCTGAACCTCCACAACTGCTAGCTTCATCCTAAATGTTTAATAATCCAGATTGCGGTGCTGGTCTGCATGGGGCTACCATAACAAAATCCCAGCAATTGGGTGACCTAGACAACATGGAGTTTATTTTCCCACATATGTTCCCAGTTCGGGAGGCTAGAAGTCCAAGGTCAAGGTTGGACAGGGTTGGGTTCTCCCGAGGCCTCTCTCCTTGGCTTGCAGAGGGCCACCTTCTCACTCGGTCCTCACGTGGTCCTCCATCGGTCTGTGTGTGTCTGTCCTAGTCTCTTCTTATAAGGACACCAGTCATATTGGATTAGGGCCCATCCATATGACTTCATTTTATCTCAATCACCTCTTTAAACATCTTGTCTCCAAATAAGGTCACATTCTGAGGTGGTTGGGGTTAGGACTTCAACGTATGAATTGGGGCAGGGAAGAGGACATAATTAGGCCCACGGCATGTTTTTTCCTCCAGCATCACTAGGGGAAACCCTTACATATATGCACCCACACTCATACACACACTTGACATCTTTCTGTAACTTGATCAGAACTTCCTATTCCAACTGTTATGGTGGGAGCCACGAGGGGTGGGGGAAGGTCTTGGTTTCTTATGGCTTCAAGCAGACTTGTTGGAGGAAACCAGTGTCTTCCAGCAATTGCTCAGTTGGACAGGGTGTCTCATCTCTCTCAGGGACTTGCACACCCACGTTTACCAGGTGTGGAGGGAATCATAGTGCCCTCGTGGCGGTGAAAGGAAGGCTTACGGTCACACTCTCCCCTGGCTGCGGCATCTCCTACCCGAGGGCAGGTGTGGGCTTCTGTTGTCACTGCTATTGTTGCTTAAGCGCCCAAGGCCATCGTGACCCAGTGTCTGTTCCCCTGCTGTGGGCGTCACACGGTCATTACTCCTAGGGACACTGGCCTGTCCCACTGCTGACAAGGGCTGCCTCACTGGTCCCATAAGGGCCGCATAATCTGCTCTAGCCTCCTTTTGACCCTCAGCTCCAGCAATCACCTTTCCAACGCTCTCGTGCGGGACAACTTGGCCCTTCACCATGGTGAGGCTCACCAAGCCAGTGCCTCAGTTTCACCCACATCTCGGCTAACGCACACTGTGGCAGCAGCATGGGGCCAGGGCACCAGGCTCCTTTGACTAACACATCACCTGCCCTCCGTCTGGCTGCGGCCACCTCATCTCGGTCTGCAGCACCGTGTGAGGTGACCTCCTTTCAAGTTCTGAACTTGACATCATGGCTCAAAATAATGACACTATCTCCGGCCTCCAAGTTTGACTCTTGATATACAGATAGAAGCCTTTTGGAATTTGGGAAACACTTTTCCGTCTCAGCAAAGCCTGGGTTTGAAGACTCTCTCGCTTTTCACACAACAGTTCTAACATGAAACCCAACGCGAAGCCAAGATTCTTTATTCTGGGTGGTCTCCTCCTTCCCCCGAATTGATAGATTCAATGCCAGGACAGCCTGATAGCGAGGAGTGAAAATACATGGATATGTCGAGACTACAGTCCCCTGTTGCACTAGCAGCTGGGAAACAAATATTCCAGTACATCCCGCAGAATAAGCTGATTTGTTACGGGCATTTAATGATCTGGTTAGCCCCGGAATTATTTTCCTCAGTAGATAGGTAACTAGGGAGGCAATGAAGAGAACCCTCCAATGTGTTCATTAAGAATTCACTGGCAGGGGCCTTTCTCTGGCTCAGAGCCAGAAACCTTCAGGATCCAACAATAATAGTCTTCCCAGGAACACGAAGGTGCCCACCACCCTTATTATTTGCTCATACCTCACTTGGGAGCCCTAAGGACTATGGAAACCAGGAGAAGAGAACCCTGGGGAAAACATCCAGTACAGAAGGATCGAATTGACTGGGTTCCTGGTAAGTACATTAAATAGAAAACCTGACTCAGAGGCAATACAAATGGCCGCCGACATGGGACTCGCGTCGGATTGCCTGGCTTCACGTCCTGACACGCCCCCTTCCTACCCTGTCACTCCGAGTCATGAAACCTCTCTAGTTCTGTTTCCTCATCTGTAAAATGAGGGCTCTTGAAAGACCTGTGCTTATGGCAGTGGCGTAACGCTTGTAAGAGTTAATACGTGCAAAATGACAGAACAGTGCGTGACACATAGCAGACTCTCTGTAAATGTTAACGTTAGTATTATCAGGTTGTGGAAAAGCGGTTATTATGAATAATATTAATAGCCAAAATTTATTGAGTGCTTATAATATGCCAGACAATGTTATAAATTCCTTACATGTGTAATGGAGGACGAAAAATTATTAATATAAGAATATTTTTAAAGCCTGTTTTCCATCCCCTTCCCAGGTCTCTCTCCACCCTCACTTCCACCAGTAAAATTCTGATTTGGTTTACTTGGCATTTCCCCATAGCCTCAGCTCCTGGGCCCTTAATCCACAGGTTGGGGGAAAATGCTGTAAGCCTGAGAGACAAGAAGATTTATATTTGAAATAAAGAGAACTCCTGGCTGAAACAAAAAAGAATAGCTCCAAGAAAGCACAGCAGAGCGAGTCTGAGAAGTTTTACTTGGCAGTTGAGAGTGGAATAGGACAGATTTTCAAGTACAGCCACTCTGGGTTGAAAGTGAGGAGCAGACAAATTGAAGGCAGAGAATTTTTTTTTTTTTAAGTGTGGCTCTTCCTGATGCAGATTCTACCCTCTCGGAATTCTCTTCAAAAACTACAGCAAACGTTTGCTTGAATTGCATTTGCTTGAGCTTCTCTGCTAACTTGTGTTTTGTCTTTGAATGATTGTAAGTGGAGACAGGACCACATGGGAATCCACCTTTATACAGGTTATACACACATTTCTCTCTCAGGTTATCCTCACAGCAATACTGTGAGTCTGATACTATTATTACCCTTTTTAGCCTGCATCAGTTCCTGCTTCTGTTGTCCTCCTGAGATTGTTGTCGAAGGAAGCTAAATGCCTGGTTTTTGGTAAAACAAAAACCAAAGTGTGTGTGTGTGTGTGCGTGCGCGTGTGCATGCCTTTTAATTTAATTAAATATTCACATTGTTTAAAATTCAAAAGGTACAAATGGTATAAAGCAACGTCTCCCTCCTCACCTTGTTCTCCCAGCCATCTGGTTCCCCTTCCTGGAGGCAAACAATGTTATCAGCTTCTATTGTATATTTGCAGATAAAAGCATTACAAGCAAATACATTTTGTCTCTCCCTCTTTTTTTAAATGATAGCATAACACACTCAACCCGGTGCGCTTTGATTGTTTCCATTTGTCAGTACTGGGAACAATCTTGGAAATCATTCCATCTTGGTATACAACGAGCGTCCTCACCTTTCCTGATAGATAAAAACAGCCCGTTAGGAGGCACCCTCATTTCTTTGACAGGTTCTCTGTTGGACAATCAGAATGCGTCTCAATTTGTGCGACGGCAAATGATGTGACAATGAATACTCTGGGACATAATGTCATTTTTCATGTTTGTAGATCCATAGTATAAATTTCTAGAAACAGAATTTCTGGGTCAAAGGCCATGTGCACATGTATTTTTAATAGACACTCCTAAATTGCCTTCCATAGATTATTTTTAACAAAGTACGTGCCTACCAGCAACGTAGGAGATTGTTAATTTTCCCTCACCCTCTCCAACACAGTGGATTATTAAACTTTCTGGTCTTTGCCCATCTGATAGATGAAAATGGAAAACCCATTTCTTCTCTTGCCTCAGGTTACTTGAGTTTAAAGTGTAACTTGTTGCCCACAAACCTTTTGATTCATTCATTTAAATAGTATAAGGCATTTCCCACATACAAAGCTCTACCCCGGTCACCCCTTCACCCTGTAAAGCAGAATCTCTCTCCAAAATCATTTTGTGACTTAAGATTCCTCCAGACGGCTGGCATTTGAATAACTCCTGATTTCTTCGCAGTTGAATAATAGGATAATTATTGGGATTTGGGAGGAGAAAATAAATAATATTCCTGTCCCAATTTTCTCCCCAGCCCCCTCCCCAACCCAGCTCCGACTTGGGACCAATCAAGAGACAGTCACAGGAATCAGACAGATGGAGATGAAAATATCTGCTTTATGTCTGATAAAGCCGATTGGAGTCTAAAGCTTAGACCCAGAAACAGATGGGTTTTCTAATATCTGCCCTGAACCAAAAAACAAACCAAAAAAAGCCATAATTAAACCCATACACCCAGCCACCGGCAGGCCTTCTCTGCAAAGGGCAGTCTTCTGTGCAGTAATGGCTGTTTATTATAGGGCCTCAGAGGAAAGTGGGTTTCCTGAGGACAGCCAGGCCCAACAGGAGCCTGCAGAAGGGCTGAGCCACATGGTCTGCTCAACCAGACCAGCAAGTAGCCATAGAAGTGTCACTCCCCAAATCGTTCCCTCCGGCACCCCAGAGGCAAGGGAATTCTCATCCCTCCATGCAAATGTAGGAACAGGGGATAAGAATGTTCCACTAATCATTTCACCTTCAGGGATGAAGTTCTAAAGAACATGGGACCTTTTGGGGATGGGAGGGAGTTGAAAATGTGAGAGGAATACAGACTGTATTCATTACTTCATCCATAAAATACTGAGTGAGGATTTACCTAGCAGCAGGCTCTGTCCTAGGATCTGGGACCATGATGGCAAATACTCAGATCTTGCCTTCTAAGAGAACCGATATTGTACATGAGAGATAACCACGTAAATAAGTCATCTTCTACAAACTCGGATCAAAGCATGGACAAAGGAACAGGCAAGGCTTTGCAAAGAAGGCACCTTGAGCTGCGCTAGAAAGGATGAGCAGGGCAGTGAACAGCCTTGTACGTAACATTATTTTGCATAAGGGGTTTGTGGGGTGCACGTGAGAAATGCCAGATCAGAAAAAAAGAGCAGTCGCAAAAGCAGGAATGGAATCATCTTGTGTTTGGATGGGGACCTGTGCAGAGGGGAAGGCAGGGCACAGGTGATGTAAGACAAGGCTGGGAAGGTACCAAGGCCATCAGATCTTGGCACAAGCCAGTCCATGTGCCTGGAATGTCCCACTCTTTCTATAAAATTTCTATTGATTTCTTCAAAGTCATGCTTAAGTCTTACCCAGTCTACAAAGTTCCCATTCGTTTTCTGGATACGAACTCAACACATGGTGCACCCCTACGGTCCTTTGACTATAGACTTGGTCTGTGTTAACATGTTTCTCCTACAGAAATCATCTCATTTGTCATCATTATCTAGGGGGAAAGGCAGACTTCTCTAGATAATCAGAGCTTTTCCCCTAAGCATCAATATTTTATTTGCTTCATTGAATGGACCAATATTTATTGAGCACTTGTTATGTGCCAAACACCGTGCTGCACAATAGAGATTTTAAGCAAAGGAAAATAAACACACAGAGAGTATTCATTGCACAGGCCAAGAAACAAGCCTGGGCCTCCTTTAGGGGATGAAAAATTTCACCCTCACTTCTCCCGCTGCCTTGTTTGGTAGATCTTACTAGAGCAGATCATTCTCTTCCCCGCCTTCTTAAACAGAGAGGAATGAACAACATCTGAAATATTTGTGTTGACTTGGGTGCATCGACTTGAATATTTCTTCTTTTTTAATTAGAAAAACAACATGTTCCTTGTGAAAAGTTGAAAAAAAATTTTTTTTTAGTTACCCATGGTCCTACCATCCAAGAAGCAACCACCGTTAACATATTTGCATGTCTTTCTAGGCTTTCGTCCAATCCAATTTTAGGAAGTTTGCCATGATAGAGATATAATATATCGAACACAAAAGTTCATAGCTTGCTCTCTTACAAGTTCACGGTATGGCATAGCCGGTTTTCCAGGAAGCCTCCTTTGTTGAACAATGGCAACCAGGAGAGAAATCCCAAGTCCTCATTGTTTTCCCTACTTCTCTGTCCCCTCCTGCCCCCATGCAGGGGAACAGAGCTTACCCCATCCTCTGCTGTGGCGGTAGCAGCTTGAAAGAGCAGAGAAATGGTGGACACAGAATGCCTGAGGTTGTGAAATCTGTAGGACCCATAAATGAATTAAGAGACGGAGCCGTCCCTATTTCTGGAGAGAGGAATTACGAGTCTTGGGGAGGAAGGTACAGCAACGGGAGGTTCTAGACACTGAGACAGGAAGAAAGAAAAGGGAGACATGTTGAAGTGAAAAGACATGTCCAGGAGAAGCAGGGGCACCTTTATGGGATAATACTCTCTGACTAGTGGGGGTGTCCGTTCTCCTCCGTCATCATCGGCAGAAAGTGGAGACAACCCCTCAGAGGCTAGACTGGACCAGCTGAGAAAGAACACCTTCTGAAGACTATCATCCAAGCAGAGAAGATGTCCCATCCTGGAGACACGCAAGTTTCCAACTTTTCCATTTCCAGAGGATCCTCGTGCACCAACCCTGAGACACAGAAAAGGGAGCTTCGATATGTGTTATATTGGTAACAGAGGGATGTCTCCCAGGACTACCAATGGCCAAAGAAAGAAAGCATATATCCGCTACCGGTTCAGGACAAGTTCTCACCTTCCTGCACCCCAAGCAAGTTATAGACTGCCTACAGAAATTTGAAAGGTAGTTGCCCCGATACAAAATGGCCCCAGAACACCCACAGTTAAACGTCCTTTGTTCTTCCTTAACCTCCAATGCAGCGACTCCCAACCTCATGTGCATGTTGGAATCATCTGCATAGATTCCAAAACTACCGAAGCCTGTGTCCCACCTCCAGGGTTTGTATGAATCCATCTGGGGGGTGGCCTGGATTTAAAATTGCTTAAAAAGATGCCCAGGTGATGCTAATGTGTGTCAGACGTGTTTGAGAGCCACTGCTTTAATGTCAGCTCCCGGAAATCACTTCTCCTTGTAGCTGGTCTATAGCCATTGCCTGCAACAGCCCTATTCCACATTCCGCAACTCTATTTCCAGAATGTTCTGGAATGTTCTGGAAAAACTATCTAGAATATACCTGAAATAAGGGGAAATGGACTTGAAACAGTGCAAATAAAAAGCATGAGCTGTAGCATCGTAAGTCTTTTTTTAAACATCAAACGTGTCTGCTCAGACTACCTCAGCTTTTTTCTGGATAGCTGAGCTGGCTAAAGAAGTGACCACCAGACAAGCCAAGTCTTATGACATCGCTTAGGTGTGATGGATTATGTGTTTTATATATGCATATGCTTACAGATATTTGGCCTACAAGTGATGAGTTCAAACTATAATGTCTTCCCTGAGGGTTCAAGCAACTTGAGAGCAGGTATCATATCTTTAATGCATCATTGTGTGACATCTTGAACAGAAACTTTATACCCAGGAAGTTCACAGTATATTGTTCGGAGTGATCTTTAACACTCATGTTGCTGCTGATTCTCCCAGAGCTGACTAATGGGCCAAGGAACAGCCCCAGCTCCTAAGTGACAAGGCACTCCTTATCAAAGCGGTGTCTGGGGTCCTTCTTGGGGATATCAAATACAATCTCCTCCCAATTAAAATATTCCAGATGAGTACTATTACTTGTTCCCCAGAGAGGGCACTGAGCGAGCTAAAAAGCAATGAGTTCACCTCACAGCTTCCCACTCAACTGCCCTTTAAATGTGAAAACAATTATTTTAATCACTCTTAGCTGGAGTCTGCCCAGAGCTAGAACAGGTTCTCTGAGCATCCTTGAGAGACCTGGACCAGGGAGAGAGCGGGTCCTCAGAGCTCCTGGCTGATGCAATCTGAGGACATTCCCCAGAAGACATACGCCTCCCTTCTTAGTTTAAGAAAATAAATTAAAAGTTTAGGAAAACAATCCTAAACATCACACTAATTGACTTCAGAGACAAAAGACAGATCTGGCCTGTGCTAGCTCGGCTTAGCATCCGGCAAAGGCCAGAGAGTCTGAGAGCGGGCCAGGGGGGTCCCACCCGTGGAGGGTAAGTGTGCCTTGTTGGTATCATTGTTAGAAGCACACAGGCGAAGCTAAGTGTTCTTGCCCTCTGCCTCGACTCGCTTCCTTACCCTTCTTTAAAAACCTTATTTTCCTCTTATAGCATTGAGAATGTCTCATGATGTATTTCATCAAATCCTATCTCAGTTGTGTTTTGCCTCAGTGTGCTATGGGGGATCCCCCAAAACTCTTTAGAAAGAAATACCTTAAAATGAACATTTGACACATTTGGGTACACTTTGATCTTAAATAAAATACATCATTTGACACATTTGGGGAGATAGAACAATTGGGGGAAGAGGGAATGACTTTTTTTCTTTAGTGAAACAAATAACAAGGCATTACAAGACTCCCAAAGAGTCAGAACTCAAGTGGTGTCACAAATTGCACCTGTGGGCCTCTTCCGGGGAAAGAACACTCTGAGAACAGGCTTTTTGTGGAAGGAAGGAACCCTCTGACCATTTCTCTTCTTGAACCCTCCATTCTATTTTCTAAGAACTTCCTAACAATGGCATTCGTGGGCACTCTGCCCTCAGAATGTTCTTGATTTCCACGATACTGCTCTAGGTGCTTCTTCCCCATCCCGCTTATGGGCACACCAGTCTCAAATGCTGGGCTCCGTGGGCTCTGTCCTTGGCCTTCCTATGCTCTCCCTAGGTGACCTAAAACACTCCCATGATGTCAACTGTTATCTGTAAGGTGATGGTTTCCAGAGGTATATTTCCAAGGTCTATATCCCATTATTTCCTGGACACGGATTGGCCATCAAAGGGGCTCATCAAACTCACTATATACAAAATGAAATGCATACCGATTCTTGAATTCTCCTTCCATCCCTTATCTTTCCAATTACCACCATCATCTAGCAACTACTCCATCACTCAAGCAACGAATTGGAGTTTGCCCTCAGATCCTTCTGCTCACCCCCTACACGCAGTTTATCATTATTTGTCTCCCTTAGGAAGTGCTTTGGGCTGCTGGGTGAAAATGACGGATACCGCGAGGGCTTAAACGAGAAAAGATGTCTATTTTTTTCTTACATGGCATGAGGTTCAGAGGTAAACCATCCCAAGGCTGGTACACTGGGTCGGCCATGTCATTGGGCCCCTAAGACGCCCGGCCTTTCCTCTCTGCCATGCTTTTCCCAAGGCTCCCATCCTTAAGAGCACATCACGGGCTACCAGTTGGCTATTCCAAAGAGGGAAGAGGCAGTCCGGGTACTTAATTTGGCTCCTACTCATTAGCCATAGCGAGAAAGGGTGGAACAGCTAGCTAATGGTGAGGCAAGATGGAAATTGGTGCCCCCATTCTACTTCTTAATATCTTTCAAATGATTCCCCTTAGCACATTTTGTTCAGGCCCTCGTCATTTCTCCTGTGGATTATTTCAGTGGCCTCCTAATTAGACTCTTTGCCTGCCACCTGTGCCCCTCACAGCCATTCTTGGCACTGGGGCCATAACTCTGTTTCCTAAAGGCGAACCTGATCCCTGTTTACCATCTTTCAGGGGCTCCCCTACAGCCGTCAAGAAAAAGCCCACACCGCCTTTAAGCCCTTCCCAGTCTGGCTCACAACCACTTCGGCGCCTCCTCTCGTCTCTCTGGAGTTCCAGACCCGCCAACCACATCTCCATCCCGGGACAGCTCGGTTCTCTTACGCCATCTCGTCTTCACAAGTGCTGTCACTGTGTCTGCAGCGATGACACTTTCGTAGGCAAACAACGATGAAAGGCTTGGGGAAGTACCCACACCGCAGGGCCACCTGTTCAGACAGGGAGAAACAGTCAGCAAAACATGTTGTTTGTCACACGTGTATAAATGCCACTGCTTTAAAACACAACAGACCCGCCTCCTCCGTCTCCAGAAATCATCTAAAGTTGCCTCTCCAGGAAGCACGACGTGGATGGCTTTCCCCACCTCTTCCTCCGTGGCCTAATTAGCCCAGACTTCCACACGTCTAAGAAGAGAAGGGAGAAAAAGGCAACCTCGCACTTAAGAGTCCGCCTGGCCGCCAAGATACCCCTATGTGGATGAAAGCAAACCAAAGAAAAAGTGAATAATGATGAAAGAAAAGGGGGATAAGGATGAAAGAGGAGCCCGTACCCTAGATACATAGAAACTCCTGCAAAATGCATCCACCAGCCTGGATTCTGACTTGAGATGTGTGGCTTGTGGGCAAAGAACAGAGAGAATTGAGAACAAGCGAGAGGCTAGTTGAAGCCCGTGTGATGGTGCTTTGCCTGGTTTTCTCAAAACTAAACTGCTTCCCACAAGGGCCAGGGGGAAAAAAATCATAGTCAAAAGTTATGGGGGGAGGGGGGCGGACAGGGTGAAGGTAACAAAAGGTGATGTGTGTCCGTGTGTGTGCGTGTGTGTGTGTGTGTGTGTGTGTGTGTGTGTGTAATGCCTTGGGCACAGCTTCCTCTGGCTATTCGGAGACCCCTGAGGCTATTTGGGAGCCTGAGTCACTTTTGCTGTGTATTGACGGGCTCCTTCCTGGGAGCCTTCTGTGGACCTCGTTCATGTCAGTTCAATGTTGTCCCCTTCACTGGAAATAAATGCTGCCGGTGGGGAGCTGGCCTATCACCCCAACTAGTACTAACACTTGGCTGCTTTCTCCAGCACGCACATCACCAGGAACGAGGTTGGTGAGTCAAGCGTTCTGGAGAAAGAAGTGGAATGATCACAAGGCTGTCGAATGACCGAGACTGCTAAGGACGCAGATCGTCCCTCTGCCGATTTATGTCACTGTAGCTCCGTGGGAAAATTCTCAGAAGAGGTAGCAAGAGAAAAAATCGGGGATCTTCGTGTTTCAGTGACATTTCATCTTGGCCGGTTACTGCATCTTTGAAAAGAAAAAAGAAAAAAGAAATAGCATCTTTTAGGCACAAATGATTAAAGAGAAATCTAAGACAGCCCAAGAAAATTCCAAAGTGCCCTTCTATTGCGACCCAAAACAATTTTTCTGAGAGGGGTTGAATAAATGACGAAAAGGAAATAAATGTTTGGGGAAAGGAAGATTGGGTCACCACGTAGGGAAAAAAGGCACCACTCAGCCTTCAGCTTCCCTGAGAGTCACACGGCCTTTGTAGGCATGGATTGCGGGCATCTCTCTAGATACCTCGAAATCTGGCTGTCGAGACTAGAATACTTCGATGCGATCTGGGATTAGGGTCGTACTCAAAGCGCCACCCAGCAGAGCACCGGCAGAGTGAGTAAAGCCCCGGAGTTGCCAATGCCTTTGTACCAAGACCCTATCGTCACTTGACATTGTCCAGCTCCAATGCACTGGCCGTGTTGTTGGCTTCCCACCCTTCTTTCTTCCCATCCTCTCTCGTTCCTCTGTGTTCATCGGTAAAGCCCAGCACCTTTAGCGAGCCCCAGTGACCTGTGTCTAGCACACCATATTGGCTCATGTTGAGTGTGGCTCATGTGACATCTTATTTGAAGAGTACTTCCTACGGCGACGAAGATGACTCTCCGGCCCACTATCATTTGTTTGGAGACTCTTTGCTGAGCCGTAAGTTGCAGACAAAAGAGACTTGCAGTAAATAATGGCGGCCAGTGGCATGGTTCATCATGCACACATCTAACAGCAATTTTGGAACAGGACCAGGTACACATCGACCAAATACAGGGGATCTTGGATGTTTTTCTCTCTTCTGTGAACTATTGGCCGCTGTCTAGAGGAAGTTCTCTTTAACTGCGGTTCTGGAAATTTCACGTGTTTGGGAGAAAACCATGAAGGCGAAGGGGAAATTGGTTACATGTAGGCGTTTTCTAACTTTCAAGTTTCACTTTTGTCTCACACATACTTTTAACCCAGTAAAGGTGAACTGGACAAATGCCACCATCCTAAACTAGACTAGACAGATGGCCCCGCCTTGTGTCTGTTCCAAAGCTGAGAAGCCCATGGAAGGCTGCTATCTCCCGATGGCCAGCTCCAGGGCCAGGCCAGTGGCGGGGACAGGCAGCTGACTGGGAGCAGGGAAGTGACCGGAATAACCATGCTTCTCCCCTTCCCCGAGTTGGTGGCAAACAACTAGCTATCATCTTCCTTTCTTTGTGTCTCCTAGAAAGATTTTAATCTGCCCACTAAGTATCTACCCATGGTTTCCGTTGCTAGTCTGTTTGTTTGTTTGTTTGTTTGTAAGCTCTACATCCCAAGTGGGGCCTGAACTCACAACCCAGAGATCTAGAGCCCGATGCTCCAATCAATGACTGAACCAGCCAGGTGCCGCTTCATTGCTGTTTTCAGGCAAAGAGCTCATGAGTGAAGGAAAAATGGGAAACTACGTCAGCCACACATTTTTCTTTTTCTCTCGTTGTCTTCTGAAATTACGGAAAGGAGAGTCGATCGCCACCAGTAAATATGGTGCGACGTCTCTACTGTTCCAAGAATTTCACATTTCAATTTGTTTTCTAGGATAGGTTGCCCCAACTCCCCCGGGGGGGCCATTCATTAATACTTCATTCACCAGAGAGAATGCAAACAAAGCAGGCAAAAGTTGCCATGCCTGATGCAACTTCTTTTAGGACTGAACCGAGCACTGATGCAAAACTCGGGGGAGTCTCACGGTTAACGCCACCTCGGAAACTGAATGAGACAAGCTCTTTCTTTGTGCCCCCCCGTCTTCTGCCTTTGCTTTGAAAACCCCAGGCCTTCCTTTCGCTTGGCTGCCTGCTACTCACCACACTTAAATTAGGAAATCAGAGAAGAGAGGGGCATGAGACTTCCGTGCAGCAAAGGCTAGAACACTTTGGGGGCAGGCGGGTGTCTGGAGGGAGCAGGCGCAGGGCCCCGTTTGGAGCATTCGGCCCTGAGACACAGCGGTATTTGAGCATCGTGCCTTGTGGCAGCGAGTTCTGACGCGCGGCAGAAGGCACCTTGTCTGGGCGGGTACAGTAGGAAGTACGTTCAGGGCCCCTGCTCGGGGATGTTAATTCAAACTCTCGGAGATTTCCAAAGCTGATCGGCTCCCTCACACAATCCAAACAGCAGACGCACGTACGTCTCCCACGCCTCCTGCCATGACCATAGGAAGTTACATCCTGACATGACCACAGGAAGTTACACAAAGACTTCTGAGATGACTGGAGGCCCTAATGACACTGCCAGTGTCCCCACAAAAGCTTCTCTCCCCCTGGCTGGGCTACACTCTTTTTTTTTTTTTTTTTTTAATTTAAATTCGAGTTAGTCAACATGTAGTGTAGTCTGGGCTTTAGGAGTAGAACCCAGTGACTCATCTCTGACCTATGACACCCAGCGCTCATCTCGAAAAGCGCCCTCCTTAAGGCCCATCCCCCATCTAGCCCATCCCCCACCCTCCTCCCCTCCAGCAACCCTCAGTGTGTTCTCTGTATTTATGAGTCTCTTCTGGTTTGCCTCCCTCTCTGTTTGTACCTTATTTGTCTTTCGGCTGCAGTCATTCTGATGAAAACGCTGAGGCACAGAGAAACATCGCCGCTGTATAAAAAGGTCATTTAATCCTTGCCGTCGTCCCCAGCCTTCCCAGTGAGAAAGAACAGCACTAACCATTCATCTTGAGTATGGCTTTTACTCCGCTACGTCTTCTAGACCTTCTTCTTGAAACTCATGTGGAGGCTTAGCGTGGAAAATTCCAGACTTAGGGTTTGTTTTCAAAAGAAACCAGATCTACAGACTAGGCAGTGAAGTGCTGGGCCACAAAATTAACATCAGCTCCCAGGAAAGCCCCTTAAACTCGGGCAAAATTCTGTCTTTATTCACCTTTGGTATTTCACCAGAACTTGTAATCGCCAAGTTGCTAACCAATAAACACACGTCAGGGAGGACAGGAAAGAGAAAATGTATAAACCCGGGTGCCAGGCCATGTGAATAATGGGGTTTTTTGTGGCTGTTTCCATAAATTTAGCCAACAGATTTTACCTTCCTTTTTTTTTTTCCCTTTTATCTCTGTAGCATCCTGTCACCTAAGGAGTGATAAAGATTTAAGGGGGAAAAAAAAATCCAGTTCAGATTGATTTTCTTTTTCAAATTGGTTTTCAAAATGCAAGTGATAATGACCAAAGACTTTTAAAAACTCATTTCTAAATGATTTCATCTTTCTACCTTGAACACATATCACTTAATTCAATACTCTCAAGTAAGACCACACATTTGTTAACATTCCACATTTCCTCTATTGATTACCGCAGGCCAGCCTATTCCAAAGGGAATAATGAGCCAAGATATCTCTCTTTAATTTCTAGGTCATAATAGTTCATGGTGAAAGTGAAATGGGGGCCCATCTAGGAGAGGAATAACCCCAGTAATGACAATTAGGAGAAAAGCAAAAAAAAAAAAAAAAAAAAAAGAAGAAGAAGAAGAAGAAAACAAAAAGAATTTCTCTTGATTTTAGCCACATTATGTTGAGACAGCTCTCTCTATCCTCCCCCCTACCCCACGTCAACTCAAGACCTAACTTGAGGCTAGAAGATAGAAAAGCCAAAGAAACTTGAAGATTTATCTGAGGATAGTTCCTTTCAAAACCACGCGTGACAAGAGTTGGAAGCCAAGTTCCCCAGGGAGACAGCTTGCCCTGGGGTGCCTGGGTGCCTGGGTGGCTCAGTCGGTTAAATACTGGACTCTTGATCTCAGCTCTCATGTCTTGATCTCAGGAGTCATGAGTTCAAGCCCAGTGTTGGGCTTAGCACTGGGCCTGAAACCTACTTAAGAAAAGCAAAGAGGGGTGCCTGGATGGCTCAGTCAGTTAAACATCTGATTCTTGGTTTCATCTCAGGTCATGATGTCACCATTCATAGGATTGACCCTCCCACCAGGCCTTTTCTCTCTTCTCTCTCTCTCTCTCTCTCTTTCTCACTCTGCCCCTCCCCCACGCACACTCGTTTGCTCTCAAACTAAATAAATAAACATAAAAAAAATAATAAAGCTCACCCTCGGTGCTCTCCCACCACATGGCACCCAGCCCCCCCAGGGCAAGGTCACTCTGGGAGACCCAGTCAGCTTTAGATACTGAGAAGTACACCATTGTGTGTATGTGTGTGTGTTTAAATACAGATATAAAAAAGCAGACCACAGACATTCTCTGACAAGTTGTGTAAGTTTCCTACACAAACCAGGGCTCGAAAACCCTTGGTGGCGATAAATGGGAGCACAGAGTCAGGGTGACAGGACACAGTGAGTCACCTCAACTTCCTGCTAATCACAGGAACCCTACAAAAGCTCCATGTGTCTCAGATTGTCGCTGGGGGATTTCCGTCTCAATTCAGCCTCCAATTTCTATGGCTTGCCCCTTCCTTCTTTTCATTTCTCCCTATGCATCACATTTGTCTGAATCTTCGCTGCCCTGCAAATAACACCATTGTGTTATGCTGGACATTGGGTTTTTAAATGTCAGCGTCCTGTGCTCAGCCTTATGTGATGAGATATGATATTTCTAACCGCATTCCTGTGACGCTGACCTGAGGTATTTAGCTGCTAAAAAAAAAAAAAATTAATTAATGGTAGGTGAAGGAGATTGAGAGTAGACTTCTCTTGATGAGCTCTGACTAATATATGAAACTCCTATAACACTGTGTGTTAACCACACTGGAATTAATTTTTTTTTTTTGTTACATTAAAAACATTTTTCAAGTGGTAGTTTTCATAACCCTGGAAGCGGGGATATAGAATTCATCAACGTTAGGTTTTTCCTGCCCAGATTTTCCTTCAACTTGTTTTTCCTGTGGCCTCTTAGACTACAAGAACGAACAAGATGGGAAACCGGGAAAGAACGCTAATCTACGATACGAAGAAGCAACCACAATTGGTACCAGGACAGGGGGGAAGAGGGAGAGGAGGTGCCAGGAGGTTGAGCTGTGGCAGCTCGTAGCCAATGTCCCTCTTCCTGCTGCTGATTGCTGGTGTTAAAAATTATTCTGAAGGTCAGGAAGACTTTATTCAAGACACAGCCTCATGTAACAAGGAAAAGTGGGGATTTCTGGCCAAGGAGCAGGATGAGAAGGTCAGCGGATAGAAACTTACAAAGAGGAGAGACATCAGGGGCAGGGGGATTCCAGCTAATCGGCCTAACAGATTCCTTGCTGAAAACAAGCCAGGATGATCAGACACCAAGGATGGGGGGGTGGGGAATCTGATCAGATACAGAGGATGATTAGACATTAAGTGTGGGGTTTCTTTCCAATTCACCCAATGGGATTCTTGCTAAAAGTGGGCAATACAGGTCCAACAAAGACAAACACTGAAGCTCAAGGTCAAAGTATGGTTGGTTTAGAGGAGCCTCACTAAACTTGAGTCAAGAAGAGAGGCTTTGTCACCAGTTGCCTGGCCAGGTCTGGACATTCTGCTCTGAATGGATTCCCTTGTAGTTGCAGTATCCACAGACCCACCCATGGGACCCTCACGGCTACTCTACAGAAAATTGGCCACAATCCTCAGGAGGCACTTGACTGGAGAGGGGCTGGGGACCTTTCATGCCTAGAAACCCCAAAGTCGGCCTCTCCTTTTAGTTTTATGGAATCTCCCCCTCCCTACCCACCAACCATGAGCCAATGCAACTCCTCAATTACAAATACTTTCCTTCATTCACTTCTTTTCTTGGACCACCCAGTTGATCCTACTCAAACAATAAAGCATTGGGTAGGATTGCCTTCTGGGTACCAACAAATCATGCTTTGGCTTCAAACCACAAAGGCTTGGTTTCTCGGGATGGGGGAAACCACAAGAGGGAAAACAAAAATAAATATCTCAATAAATTGTTTCTCACAATTACCAAAACTTAAAACTTAAAAACATAATTGTTCTGCTGTGGATATATGTGTTTTTCTATTGTTGTGTTGTATTATGGCCTGCCGGCTAATACTACCATATTGTCCAGAACGCTGGTAAAATTATTTCAAGTTCAAGATATTCTGTCAAAAACACCTGATCTCCAGGTGCCGTATCCCCTGAACAAATTGCAAACCATTGATATTGTATGTGTGAAAATGTGCTGGGCCTTGTCAGGAGCATGGTGACTAAAGAACATTGCTTGTTGATTCTGAATTACATCATTTGAATCAGGGGGAGGGAAAGAAAAAAGAGACTGCACTGTGTCTTGGGGAAGGGAACTGTCAGCTAAGAAAAGGAGTTGTCGTGACCCCTTTAATGCTGAAGTCAGAAGACTCATCGGAGGATAGGAGAACTGCCAGATGAAACACAGGATACCTAGTCAATTTGAATTTCAGAAAAACAATAACGGTTTTTGTGTAAGTATATACCATGCAATATTTGGGACGTACTCACTCTACAAATCTTTCCATTGTTTATCTGAAATTCAAAGTTCAGCTGAGTGCCCCATAAGTTTCTATGCCAAATCTGGCAACCCTAATTACAGGGTCTTCTTGTAAGTATCAGCTTAAGCAACTGATAACGTGGACATTGAGTCTGACAAAGGGCGCCATGTTTAAAATTGTGCCCTAAACTAGACACCAAGTGGGCAGGTCAAATATCGCAGCAAATCACCTTAGATACCTTTCTGGTGGCTTCCAGTCCTGCATTGCTTCCCTCAGTCGCGAGCTGGAGCTGTCACTGTCCTGGTACACATGGATACCGTGTCCCAAGCAACCGGCAGCAAGGCATCCTACAGGATGGGGAGTCGTTGACCAGAAACACTTTGTTTCCTTCATAGGTTCCTCTTAACTCCCAGTCCCAGACCTCTGCTCTTCTTTCGGAACACTGTTTCTAAGAGAACGTTTTCCCTGCTCACAGTGTCCATCACCTTTGAGCAGGTCTCTGGACTCTGGGGGTTCAGGAAGCAGCCCCACTGTTGAGTTCCAGTTGGGTTTCTCATCATTTCTTCAGGTCTGTCAACCAGAGCAAAACTCACAAGGCTCCCTTCAGACCAGCTCCTCCTCGTGTCTATGCCACCGTGGTCTCCATTGGCCCAAACCTGCTGGCATCTTCGATATCATTTCCCTTCCCTTCTCATTCTAGTCAGACTTCAAGTCTCAACCCTTTTGCTCTGTAAATTGTCCCTCACACATAGTCTTTCACAATGCAAGCACATTCATCTCAGTGTCCCCCTCACATCTCAAGTTACAATACCCCCAAACCCAGGCTTTTCTTCTCCAAATCTCTCTCCTATTGCTTTCATGGTTTCCGGCTTCCCACAGGACTCAATCTAAACTTCTCTTCCTGGCTTTCGTAGCCCTCTGTAATAAAGTCCCAGCCCGCCTGGAATTGTAGCTTCCGGGCACCTGAGTGGCTCAGTCGGTTGGGCGCCTGACTTCGGCCCAGGTCATGATCTCACAGCTTGTGGGTTCAGATCCCACATCAGGCTCTGTGCTGACAGCTCGGAGCCTGGTGCCTGCTTCAGATTCTGTGTCTCCCTCTCTCTCTGCCCCTCCTCCACTCGCACTCTGTCTCTGTCTCTCTCTCTCTCAAAAATAAATGAACATAAAAAAGAAAGAAAGAAAGAGAAATGGAGGGTCCTGTTTCCCAGAGCATACCTTCTTCAATGGCCTTACTGTCTCAAAATCCCATCTTCCACATTAATACCCCCACTCCACTCTCCCTGCTGAGAATGGGCTCACCTCTGATGGTCTAAATCCTACCGCTCCTTCAGAGACAAGGGGAATTTCCTCTTCCCTTGTCTAATTGGGCCTTTCTGGGTGTCTATCTACAGTCAGTCTCTACCTCACAGTGAAGTCCTGTAAGGATAAAACAATGCCTTTTCCTTTGTTTGGTAAAGGGGATAGAGGCCTCCTTCACCAAGACCCTGGCTTCCCTCGGTGACAGGGTTCAAAATGCACATCCTCCCAAATATGGCAGCTCAGCACACTGAGTATCTTACACTGAAGGACTCTGGGAAAATGGCAGACGCAAGAAAGTTACACAAGGGTGACCTTCCCCCCCCCACCCCCCGCCTCAGTCCTGTGAAGCAGGTGACAAGACTATCTCGTGAAAGGTGCCTTCTCCACACCTGCAGGGAAGGAACATCCTTGTCTCCAAGACGGAGGGACATTGAGAAGAACCCAAGCACACAGGTCTCACTGAGTTTCTCCCCGGTTCACTACACTTACCTCAAATCCCTTTCATATCACACTTGTCCACAGCTGTCCCTCTTCATCACAACCAGTATAGGAACACCCATGTTTAACCATTTCTACAGGTCCGCATTTCCTTACGAAGGCTCCCGCATCACATAAAACTATGTTGCATAAATGGGTGTGCTTTTCTCTTATCAACTTCTCTTTGTAAGTTTAATCTTCAGTCCTGGCCAGGGTCCCTAAGAAGGTCAAAGAACACTTTTCCTCCCCCTACATCAGTGTCCTCTTGGTTTGGGGGTGGCTGGCTCTGGAGAAATATTTTCCAGCCAGCTCTGTAGGCAAAATCCCCTCTAGATCTCGACCTCCACCAAGATCTCCCACTTGGGTCCTCAGATCCGGGCCCCCAGAGCCGGCAGAACATACACTGAGAACAGAGCCTCCTGAGGTTTTTCCTCTTTGTTTCAAAATGAAAATGAGAAAAATCTCAAACTATTTTTGCTCACAAAATATCTTTTACATGTTTTTCTTGTGGGGGTGGCTGGGTGGCTCAGTCGGTTAAGCATCCGACTCTTGGTTTCAGCTCAGGTCATGACCTCATGATCGAGCCCCCAGTCGGGCTCTACACTGACAGTGAGGGGCCTGCTTGAGACTCTCTCTCTCTCTCTTCTTCTCTCTCTCTGCCCCTCCCCCACTTACACCATCTCTGTCTCTCTCAAAATAAATAAATAAACTGAAAGAAAAAATGTTTTTATCATTGTCGTTTTTTTTTTTGCCCCGGTCAATGCTAAAAAGCCAGCTCTTTCGGGAAGCTTCAGTTTCCTGATGCCTTAGATCACAGTCTGATTCATCCAACGCGGCCTCATTAATACCCTGAGTTCTTACACCTTGCTGCTCTGTTTGCCAGCGGTTTCCATGAGGCACCAGGGCAGGATAGCACTCTCCAGAAAATAAATCCATTGCAGACACGGGCCTGAAAGGCCATGGTGAATTGAGTTACGGTTGACCTAAATCCACTCTCTTTCTGAAATTTGGTAGGGATCGATTTCTCCAGAAGAACTGCCATCCTTTCCGATTCCATACATAAGTAGGTGGAAAAATAAAGCTGTTGATTCTAAATGGCCATTTGCCCTTGAGGCCGATAGGTTGGGAATATCCAGAATGATTTTTTTTTTAATTTTTTTTTTAATTTTTTTTTTCAACGTTTATTTATTTTTGGGACAGAGAGAGACAGAGCATGAACGGGGGAGGGGCAGAGAGAGAGGGAGACACAGAATCGGAAACAGGCTCCAGGCTCCGAGCCATCCGCCCAGAGCGTCGCCGACGCGGGGCTCGAACTCCCGGACCGCGAGATCGTGACCTGGCTGAAGTCGGACGCTTAACCGACTGCGCCACCCAGGCGCCCCAAGGGAATATCTAGAATGATTAACGGTGTCTAATTCTGACTGAAAATGGGGAAGGTAAAAAATCATACACGTAACAATATTTAACTGGCCAATAACTAGCAATGTGATTATAATGATATCCAGGAACCTTGCTCTAACTAGCAAAACGAATGAATACTGTAGAAGGCAGATTCCGACTGGACCCCATCCAAGGATGGCCATTTATTGAAGTAACTCTGGGTACAGGACGGAGGGGAGCAGCGGCCAGAAGGCCGTGAAGCCAATTAGGAAACAATGGCAGCGGTCCAGGTGAGGTAACGAGGGCCCGGAATGAAACGGTGAGGCCAGGAAGAAAAGCGCGTACCTAAGAGGCCTTGAGCTTGGGCATGTCGGACAACTGATGGCGGTGGACCTCAGGAGCCACCTGTTGAAGGAGGTGACGCACGGAGGGAAAGGGGGGACGGATGTGTGCCATTGCCGATACGGGGGTGATGTCAGCGAGGACGTGCTTTCTCTGTGGCTCAGCGATTTTGGTCTCTGGACCCGGCCTCGCGGATTTACGACCAAGTTCCGCAGAAAGAGATGTTGCAGACAACAGTAGCCGAAGTTGTTTTCTCAAAAGATAGTGTGGGGCCCAGAAGCGCAAGCCATGCCACCTCATGCCCAGGGGACAAAATGCGACCCAAAATCGAGAGCTGTGTCCTCTCCTCGGAGCCCAGGGCCCCGGGTGGCGTGGCTCGGGAAAGTCACCGAGGATCTGGGCGCCTGTCGGCTGGAGCCTGGTAGGCAACCTCTGGCCGCGGAAAGGCAAGGTCCAGAAACGGCTGCAGGGACCAAGGACATCGCGGGGACCAAGCCGAAGAACACGAGAGGGCCCCCAGGGGCTCACAGAAATAGCAGGCTGAATCTGGGTGCTAGAGGAGGGACATAGGCCAGTGAAATTCTAGTTCTGACAGTGGGTCCCAAGAGGGACCTCACTGCGATACAACCATGGACCCACGGCCCCTGACCCTGGAACAGCATTATTACAAACTTCCGGCGTAAGCACTAAACAATCATCATTCCTCCGGCGGAAGCCGCGAATCCCAGGATGCCGCAGGGGCCCAGAAATCGCCTGGTCTCTTTAGGGACGGTCAGCAAATTGCCTCTATTTGTGCATTTCCCACAAGACGGAGGTGCACTTCAACTTGGGAAAATGGGCTGCTTGGTCAAGAGTAGCCAGCAAATTCAGAGAGGGGGAAAAAAAGAATTCATTTGCTTTCTGGGCAGGGGGGCGGGCAGGGTGGGCAGGGAAGAAGGCAGGTTAATTAGCTGTTTTCAAGATGAAAAGTCTAAGTGACGCACGCCTGTTCACAGATCCAACCAACCTCAACCCCGTGATCCAAGGGGAGGCTCTCTCCACAGTCACTTGGGCCAGGAAGACGCATGAGAGATTTTTTGTTCAATATTTATTTAGTTTTGAGAGAGAGAGCGCGCGAGTGAGCATGCACAAGCAGGGGAGGAGCAGAGAGAGGGAGAGACAGACTCCGAAGCAGGCTTCTGGCTCCCAGCTGTCAGCACAGAGCCAGACGCGGGGCTCGAACCCACAGACTAGGAGATCATGACCTGAGCCGAAGTCGGACGCTTAACCGACTGAGCCACCCAGGCGTCAGAGATTTCTTTGAAACGAGGGCCGAGAGGCACTGAGAAAGGAGCTTAGAAAGGTAGTCCCCGCTACAGAGGCCACAGGTAAGCGAACAGGGCCACCGGTTCAACCTGCAGCCCCAGCCCCTCCGGGGAAGCAAAGCCTGATGGGAGGAAGAAGCGCAGGTGGCCCAGAGAAGACACCGTGTCCTGCAGACGGGAGGCCGACTGCCCTACATGAGGGACAACACAAAAAACATAATCTGATAGAAAACCTTTGCAGCTGGTGAAGTGCAAGACAATGTCAGTGTCCCCGGCCGTGGACACAGACACTGCTCCCCAGTTTGCTCGCTCGGGTCACGACACAGAGTAATCAATCCCATTGGGTTCTAGCTGCCGCACCCCCAGTCCCACCATTCACGGTCACGCGGGAGCTGGGCCTTGCCGGCGAAAACCGATTCAAACCCGCTCCCGGTGACGGTCCCGAATGCGAGGGGGCCCGGGCTCAGGGGGCAGAGATGTCGCATTTGTGACACATCCGCTTCCCAGGCTCTGCAGACAATTGCGTGCAAAGCAAGAAAAGCAAGAAACCGCAATCGTCACGCTGGAAGAATTTTAGAACAAGCGTTTGCCATTCTGGCTTGCCTTTCTAGCCGTAGCACTCGGGAAAAACCATCCTGCATCTTCAGACGGCGTAGTATTTGGCGTGGGGCTGGAGAAATGGTCTGGCAATAACTTCCCTAGGATCCCCGTGGTACGACGGGTGGTGTGGCTGCCCATCACCACTGCTCGGAGAGATGTCCGAGCCGGTAGGAGCTGGGACGAGACAAAGGTGGCCCAAAAAAATCGATTCCAGATCTAAGCGAGACTGGCTTCGCAAGCCGCGTCTGGTCTAAAAGCACACCCAGTCACCCAGTAAGTACGTATGTTCAAACACCGTCAGTGCAAAAGACACAAAGATAGATCGGGCTTGTCTCCCGCCCTCGAGGACAACTCCTCGCACCCTTTGAGATAACACACGTGTATACAGGACGAGGCCAGAAGCAGGTCGTAGAAGTTCAGAAGACAGGGACGCTTCAGGACGTGTGGAGGAAGGAAACTTCTCCGAAGGTGCCCTTCTCTTCCGGAAGACAGGCCAAAGCTAACCGACCGCCGGCAAACGGACCAGACTGTTGTCCAAGAAGCTTCATGGGGAGGGCAAGGCCCGGCCATTTGGACGCCAACACCTCCTGTGTGGAAAGACGCTCTTCAAACAGCAGAACAGGGGTCACCCAGGGAACTGGAAGGTGGACTTTTCCAGGCCGGCTCCCTTGGGACCACTGCCAGCTTCCTGAGATGGGGAAGATGAACAACAACAACAAAAGCAGGCCAGTGGAAAGCTGGGTCACTGTCCTGATGCAGAGCGTGACCTGGCGTGGGGGGAGGGGTGGGGGAGGGCGGCTCGATAGTTCCCCTCCCCTCCAATCAGAGCGAGAGCCCAGAAGTCCCGGAGTGTTCCAGAACTGAGCCCATGGGTGAATCAGCAGCCCCTGTGGTTCTGTCACTGGGACAGCCTCACACCCCAGGCTCGGATGGCTTCGAGAGAGCCGCGACCCTTTCGTCAGTGGGTTCACTAAAACCTACGTGGAGGACGCGGCTTCCGAGCTGAGCCTCGGAGAAGGAAGAGGGTTTGTCCCTTGGGTCAGGAAGAGGCTCACACAAGAACATTCAGGGAGGAAAACAATAAAGGAGAAGGTGGATTTCTAGGAAGGAAAACCTGTCAGGTCACAGACACACACATCTGTCCTCATCTTTCCTCTTCCCTCTTGCAATTTTCCATACTTTTGATGGCAGCTCAGATTTCTAGCAAGGGGCAGAGCTGAACCACCCTCCAAGTTTTTGCCGTGTCCTAGGTCTCTAGTTCTCATGCTTCATAGATGTCAAAAAAAGGTTAAAGTTTCAGTTTTGTTTTGTTTTTTTTTTTAGTTTATTTTCAGAGAGAGAGGATGAGGGGCAGAGAGAGAGAGAGAGAGAGAATTCCAAGCAGGCTCTGCACTGCCAACACAGAGCCCGATGCAGGGCTCAACCTCACAAACCATGAGATCAAGACCTGAGCTGAAACCAACAGACGCTTAACCGACTGAGCCGCCCAGGGGTCCCTGTTCTATTTCTTTTTTTAACGTTTATTTATCTATTTTGAGGTGGGGGGGGGTAGGGGCAGGGAGGGGGGGGGAGAGAGAGAAACCCAAGCAGGCTCCACACAGTCAGCATGGAGCCCTACACAGGGCTCGAACCTACGAACCGAGAGATCATGACCCGAAGGGAAATCAAGAGTGGGTCGCTCAACCAACTGAGCCACCCGGGGGCCCCAAAGCAAAGCTCTTAAGACACATGGATGTACCGGGCCTGACACCTTCTCCTGTTGTATCTGTTACTGCCTCTGTCCCTGTCCGCTGTCCTCGTTTTAAATTCACCGCCACACTTTCATTTCTTCCTCTGTGAAGGTAAGAGCTCTTCCCTGGCATTGGTCCCGCCGGGTTATGAAAGGCAGAGACATGTCTCCTGTCAGGGCTGGACAGAGGGGCAGGGGAGGGCAGGCCAGGGGGGGCTCTGGCCCGAAGTGAGGGCCTCCCGCCAGGATAAAGAAGGACCTGGAGGCTGCACGTACGCGGAAAAGAAGTGTCAGTGTGAGGTTCAGCCATTCAGAGTGGAGTCTGGAGCCCAGACGCATTAGCAGCCCTGGGAGTCATTTCAACAGACATAACCTCGGGCCCAGCCCCTGAGTGACTGAATCAGAATCTGCACTAGAGCATCTGAATGCATGGATCTAAGAGTATAGTAATAAATAAAACACCCTCCTCCTACATCATCTCTTTGAATCCTCAGAACACCCTGATATCTTGCCTCCTTTTTACAGATCAAGAAACTGGCGGGGCGCCTGGTGGCTGGGTCGGTTAAGCATCCGACTCTGGATTTCGGTTCAGGTCAAGATCTCACGCTTGGTGGGTTCGAGCCCCACATCAGGCCCTGTGCTGTCCGAGTCTCTCTCTCCTCCCTCTCTGCCCCTCCCCTGCTCGTGCTCTCTTTCTCTCAAGACAAACAGAGAAACAGAAAGAAAAGAAAAGAAAAGAAAAGAAAAGAAAAGAAAAGAAAAGAAAAGAAAGGAAAAGAAAGGAAAAAAGAGAAAGGAAAAAAGAAAAGAAAAGAAAAAAGAAAAAGAAGGAAAGAGAGAGACGGGCTCAGAGACTCTGAGAAAAGAAAGGAAGGAAGGAAGGAAGGAAGGAAGGAAGGAAAGAAAGAAAGAGACTGGGGCTCAGAGACTTTGGTTAAAGAATTTGCCCAAGAACAAACAGCTACCTTGTGACAAATCATACATTTGAGCCCCAGTAGGTGAGATTTCAACACTATTGTCTTTTTCCACTGTATACGCGAAGTCCAATTCAGAGAGGAGAAAAGGAATATCTAGCAACAGGCCATTCTGGGAGATGTGGGAAGCATGCATTCAGGCCGTTATCCGAACCTCTGTCAACAGTCACCAAGTTGGGGCAGGAACCCATTTCTGAAAGCCGCAGGGGTTTGGCATGAACAAGCCCACACCTGGGATCTCAGGGGTCGGTAGCACTGAGCAGGACCCGCAGGGTGGGTCCCGTCGCCCCCTCCCTGCATCTGTCGCTCCCTCCCTGCATCTGGAGAAAGGCACAAGCCAAGTCACCAGTACTGAACGCAACGCGGCAGGCAGGTAGCAAACTGAGGTCTGGAGGCTGCAGGTCAGCGCATCAAACCTGGGCCCAGAGGGCAGAGGTGAGTGAGAGCAGCCATGAGGAGAAGCTCCTGGAGCTTGGGGGGGGGGGGGGAGGGGGGGCGGGGGGGGAATGTCTGAGAAGACGCCAGTTGAAGTCACTGCCTTGCTGAGGGGTGAGAAGCTCGAAAAGTCACAGGCAGCTATGGGGCCCTGGCTACACTGCGGGGGACGGCCCCAGGACTGCCCTCGCAGGCCAGGGAAGGTGGGACAGGGGTGGCAATGTTCTGCAAAGGGTAAACCCAAAGTCCTCTGGAAGTCCCCCCACCAAAACTCCCCATGGAGCCCGACACCTTCCCAACTCCCGCGAAGGCGGGATCTCCGTAAGCAAGGCTCCCCACGCGCGTCTGTTTGTTATTGAGGAAGGTTCCAGAAACACCATTTCTTCGTTTCTGCCGGACATCCAGAAATCAACAGAGGAATAGTAGAAAGCCACACGACAGCCATTTGGCAAAGCTCTTCGGAACTGCCTTACTAGTCCTCTGTTTTGCAAGCTCCGGGGGTCCGCTGAGACCTCCAGGATCAAGCAAGGATCCCATTTCTTAACGTTTTGCAAGCCTGCCTGACAAATGCCAGGAAACACGACTCGGCGGAGCCATCGGGATCCTGAGGCTGTTTTCTAAGGTCCAGTCTGCAACAGCCCGCGGGCTGGGCTTCCCTGCGTCCTTCACTTTGTTGCCAAACCCAGCTTCTTAAGCCTCTCCTTTGCCCTGCTGCTCCCTTGCCTAAGGACGTGTGCAGCTGGTAGGAACCCAAGTTAGGGTTCACAGCCCTCTGCCCGCAAGCCCACTTTACCCGTGAACACTTGGCCCTCGCTATTTCCTCCCCCACAGCAGATCTGAGCCAGGCCGGGCTGCTTGTTGCCACCAAGCTTTCCTACGGCTACTGCCCACCGACAGTGCGCTCTTAGGCAAGCCAGACCGACACCGTGGGGAAACCAAGCCAAGGCCAAAGTCATTGCAACAGACCCATGAACTGGGTGATCGCTGCTCAGCTGGGGGTGTTACATGGAACTCGGGGGAAGTGCCGGGCTGGTAAACGTTCCACAACTGGCTCTGACGGGGCGCCTGGGCGGCTCAGTCGGTGGAGCGTCCGACTTCCGCTCAGGTCGTGATCTCGCGGTTCGTGAGTTCGAGCCCCGTGTCGGGCTCTGTGCTGACAGCTCAGAGCCTGGAGCCTGCTTGGGATTCCGCGTCTCCCATTCTCTCTGCCCCTCCCCCGGTTGTGTGTGCGCGTGCTCTCTCTCTCTCTCTCAGAAATAAAAATAAACTTAAAAAAAAAAAAAAAACAACAAAGCTTGCTCTCCAAGGGAGAAAATGTGTGCCTATATACCTACATAAGTTTGTTATAAACTCTACCGATATACAAAGACATCCCACATATCTCATTGATCCTCACAGATACTTCCCTTGAACTTTGACAAATTCCTATCTGTAACCAACCTACGGTTACCACTCACAAACTGACAATCAAGTGTAGTTCTGACATGAATGTGGGCTGATATATTTGTCTAATGTTTATTATTTCTTTTTGAGAGAGAGAGAGAGACAGACAGGGCATGAGTGGAGGAGGGGCAGAGAGAAAGGGAGACACAGAATCCGAAGCAGGCTCCGGGGTCCGAGCTGTCAGCACAGAGCCTGATGTGGGGCTCGAACTCACAAACTGGGAGAGCGTGACCTGAGCCGAAGCCGGGCACTTAACCGACTGAGCCCCTGGGCTGATATTTTTATTTACATAAACAAGTAAGAGAAAAGCAAAACAACATTATCTATGTCAGAATGTCACTTGCCGGTCCACAGTAAGAGGAACTTTTTTGCAGAATCAGATAATAGATTTCAAATACTAGAATATTTTCTAAAAATTTTTTGGCCATCACAATGTGATAGCTCCAAACAAGAACCCTTTAAATTTGTTTGTTGTTTTTTTTAACATTTATTTATTTTTGAGAGACAGCACATGAGTAGGAGAGGGGCAGAGAGAGAGAGGGAGACACAGACCCTGAAGCAGGCTCCAGGCTCTGAGCTGTCAGCACAGAGCCCGACGTGGGGCTCGAACTCACAAACTGGGAGATCCTGACCTGAGTCGAAGTCAGATGCTCAACCGACTGAGCCACCCAGGCGCCCCAAGTGCCCTTTAAAGTTTTATCTGTATTTTTAACATTGCCTCCATCATTGTCTTTCCCTTTTTTTTTTTTTTTCTTTTTTTAAGTCATGTCTGCACCCAACGTGGGGCTCGAACTCACAACCCTGGGACCACCGGTCGCAGGCTCCGGCGACTGACCCAGCCGGGCGCCCCTCCATCCCTTTCTTCCGTCTAGGCCAACGGTCCACAAACTTTGGCTCTAAAGGACCAGATGATAAATATTGTCAGCTCTGTGAGCCGTTCGGTCTCTGTCATAAGTGCTGACTCTGCCCTCGTGGTTTGAAAGCAGCCACGGCCAAGTGGACAACGGATGGGCACAACTGTGTTCCAATAACGCTTGTACAAAAACAGGCGGGGGCCCGGATTTGGCCCACAGGCTGCAGCTGGCCACCCCCTTGTCTAGACCAGCCATGCAACAATGAATCAAGCCCCGGTTTGTGGTATGTCTTTGCAGTTCAGCCCACGGTGGCTGATTCCAAGCTGTGATGTCAAAGAATGAGCGCAGAAGGTGGGACGTGCATCAGCGGACCCTTAGGTGAAAGATACAGTGTTTCCACCTGCATTCCTCTGCGGGGGCTGCCATCGCCAAATAGGACAAACTGGTGCATAAGGAACTGTGCTGAAGGCTGAAGTCCCAGATCAAGGTGTGGACAGGGTTGGATCCCTGCAAGGGCTGTAAGGGAGACTCTGTGCCCTGCCTCCGTCCTAACTTCCGGTGAAGTTAGGGGCTCTCTGCGTCTGCATGGTGCTCTCCGTGCGCGCACGTCTGTGTGCAAATTTTCCCTTTTTATAAGGACACCAGGCACACTGGATGAGGGGCTCACCCTAATGACCTCCTCTTAACTGATTATGTGTGCCACAACCCCCTGTCCATATAAGGTCACATTCGAGACTGGAGATTAGAACTTGTACGTATGAACTGGGGATGGGAGGTGCAGAGACACGGCTCGACCCATAAGACCGCCCTACGGCTGCTACAACGATGGGAAATAACCTCGAAGCGCACAAAGAATAGAAAAACGTAGCAACTACCAGGGAAGTGATGAGTTTTATGTGTTGATTACTTTTTTTTTTTTTAAATATAATGTGCTCAGTTGTAAGTTCAGAAAAGACGTAGGTAGTTTAATTTAAATATTAATACACGTATTTCACACCTGGCTGGCAAAATTCTTGGAGATTTGTCAGCGGACCCTCTGAAGCCAATATAAGTTGGTTTCAGCACACCCCCCGGTTGCGGGGAGCGTATGCTATGAACAGGGTCCCCAGAGAAGTTATAGCTCCCCGGGGCCTAGAATAAGAAAAACCAGCCCATAGGCTCTTGCGTCTCCATCCGGGATTTCCCCCTCCCCCAAACGAGCCCTGGGTGACAGGGTGTCAACCTCACTAATTTTCCGCACCGCTCTCACCCTCTCCAGTTACCTCATCCTCAACTTTGCTGGACCAAACCTAACTCCCCCTCTCCAGCCAGAAGGTGATGGGCTCTTTCTGTGCTAAGCAGGGCATAGGAGACTTCGCATCAGGACCCATTCTTACTCATCGTATTCTGGTGTTCAGACTTCCTCCAAGGCCAAGTAGCATCCTCATATCTATGAGTAGCTTCAACCAAGCCCGGTACACAGGAATCTTTCCCTTTGCTGAATTCCTGTAAAATCTTCTCACGTTAGGACATCACGTTATCCTGTGGTTGATTTCTGTACGGATCTTTGGCTTCTGTATTTAATTTATAAAACCTTTGGAAAGAGAAACTGCGTTCTTGGCTCTTTCTCTCTCTCTCTCTCTCTCTCTCTCTCTCTCTCTTTCTCTCAGTCCCAGCCCAGGGCTAGATAGATAGCAAGGAATTAATAAATGCTGGTCACTCACATAGAGGACAGCAAATGGGCATCAAAAAGCAATTTTTTCTAAGGCCCAGGTTGGAAAGAACCAGGCCCTGGTTCAGGGGAAGGCAGAAATGAAACTCAAGGATATCAATCATTTCTAGTCACGAGATTTAACAAGTCTGTAAAGGACAGAGCTGCTTAGACCCAGGGAAGTCCACAGTGAGTGTGCCTTCTTGTTGTCTCCTGACTCTTTCCCATGGGGGCATGCCCAAGGTGGACGCAATGGCCAGCAGCCCACAAAGGTCAAGAAATCCCCTGAGTATTACGGTTTGGATAATGCTGCCTCGCATACCTAGTGCACTACAAATTCTCAGAAGCTTCACAAAATTTAGAGTCATTTAATTTTCCTCACACAAAGCCTAATGGCCGGAAACAGAGAAGTCAACTTCATCTACGTAGCCATTATGAACACAGGCGACAAAGGCTCTGCCGTCTTCTACCTGTGGCCCCCGTGCCTTGGCCCTGGGAGTTGACATAAGCTGGCATCCCCAGGGAGAGAATGAACATACAGGATCACTCAGGAAAGTTGGGGGAGAATTTCTGGAAGTGGTTTCGTCTTTTCTGCCCACATCCTATTGACCAGAACTCTGTTAATTCATCGGACGGCCCCACCCAAATCTATATGGTCTGGGAAAGCATCAAGTCTACTGTGGAGAGTTGAGCCATTGAAGGGTTAGTGCGGAATCTTCCATGAGAACGAGCCTGGCCAGGGTCTCCCACAACGGCCAACAAAGACAGACCAAGATGGAGGCTTAATGGACTCTGATGGATACAATTTGGCTTGGACGTCCAAAAGAGTGGTTAAACTCCACCAAAGTTGGAAACCATCCATGAACATTGCTCTGAGCCAGGAAGAGCCTCATTTAGCTGAAAAACATCATTTAATAAATGGGAATAGACTTGATATCTCAAATTCCTTTCAGCCCTGGGAAAGACCACATACCCGACTTCCACATAGCTGGAACACCGCCAGCGGCTTTGTTCAAGTGAAGAGGCAAGGGCCCTAAATAATTTCAGCATCATATGATCTTTCACCCTCCACATGGTTCTTAACTGCATGAGCCGGGAACCAACAACCCCCATGTGGTTGATAGCAGCATACAGGTCGTCACAGGCTGTCCTTAGAGAACACTTAGGAATGAATTTCCTAAGAATTTCTGCAGACCCAGAGATACCAAAAGCCATAGGCATTTTATTGGCATCCCCAAGCTTCAGCATCCAAAAAAGGGAACCTGATACCCAATCATGATTTTCCAGAGTAAGATAGAAATTTGACTCACCGTTTGCAAATAGTCTGGAAATCTACCAAAAGGAGCCATCATCTGACTTCGAAACATTTACCACTGAGCGTCACCAGGAAAGCCACGCTCTCAAATTGTTTCTTCTTTATGAGCCATGAAACCAGAGTGAGAAAAACAGCTAACGTGGGATAGGCACATCCATAGAATAAAAAATGCCAAGCAAGAAGATCAAAGAGCAAAACTCAGATATTTAAAATAAAAGGAGAGGGGTGCCTGGGTGGCTCAGTCGGTTGAGCGGCCGACTTCGGCTCAGGTCATGATCTCGCGGTCAGTGAGTTCAAGCCCCGCGTCGGGCTCTGTGCTGACAGCTCAGAGCCTGGAGGCTATTTCAGATTCTGTGTCTCCCTCTCTCTGACCCTCCCCCGTTCATGCTCTCTGTCTCAAAAATAAATAAACATTAAAATAAAAGGAGAGAGGGGCGCCTGGCTGGCTCAGTCAGTGGAGCATATGACTCCTGATCTCAGGGTTGTGAGTTCGGGCCCCACATTGGGTGTAGAGATTACTTAAAAATAAAATCTCAAAACAAACATGAGAGGAGAGAAATAACAAAATGCTAAAACCAGCATCCCCATGTGCAAAGAGGCAGAGCTGAATTAAGAAAACCATGCCACGCTTCCCTTGGAGGGAAAATAAAAATAAATGCCCTCACACCTCCTCAAAACAGGTATACGATGTTAAGAATATTGATCTTGACAAATCTTAACCCTGAAGTTTAGAAACTTGAATATATTTGAACTGATCTTACATTAGAAGGGGAGAAGGAAAGAAACAGAATGAAATCCGTAAGCTTTGTAGGAAAAAGATACCAATTGGAAAGCTGCTGCATTTTCCAAAAAAAAGAAATGGGATGCCGGCAACGGGTCAGAAGCAGACAGATCACCCAGGTGCTCAGGAAAGTAGAGATTAGACATTTATTAGTTGAACAGTACACCACAGCCTTATGGGAGACCACTGGGTAGGTGACAAATGACCTCTCCTCTAAAATAGTCTTCTTTTTTTCTTCCCAAATGCCAAAAGTAAAACATATGCTTTGGGTGTCCAAAAAGGACAATTAAGGGGTGCCTGGGTGGCTCAGTCGGTTGGGCGGCCGACTTTGGCTCAGGTCACGATCTCGCGGTCCATGAGTTCAAGCCCCGCGTGGGGCTCTGGGCTGACGGCTCAGAGCCTGGAGCCTGTTTCCGATTCTGTGTCTCCCTCTCTCTCTGTCCCTCCCCCGTTCATGCTCTGTCTCTCTCTGTCTCAAAAATAAATAAAACGTTAAAAAAAAAAATTTAAAAAAAAAACCAAAAAGGACAATGAAATATATGGCATCTGAGCACGGCTTAAGACGCGTGAAGCTCTCCAAATAAAACCTAAAGGGGGGAAAAAACCCCAAGTGAAACTATGTAAAGTTCAACCGATGTTTAAAAAATGAGACCGAATAGGGGCGCCCGGGTGGCTCCGTCGGTTGAGCGCCTGACTTCGGTTCAGGTCATGATCTCGCAGTTCATGAGTTCGAGCCCCGTGTCGGGCTCTGTGCTGACAGCTTGCTCAGAGCCTGGAGCCTGCTTCGGATTCTGTGTCTCCTTCTCTCTCTGGCCCTCCCCTGCTCATGCTCTGTCTCACTCTGTCTCTCAAAAGTAAATAAATGTAAAAAAAAAAAAAAAATTTTTTTTTAAATAAGACCAAATAAAACTCCGAACTCTGCAATGCCCGTCTGGGACAGTTTATATTGTGAGAGGAAGGTTGTAATGGAAACTTCCAATGTTATCAGCTGCAGAGCCGTTGTCTGTGTGGCCACCCCCCACAACGCTCCTCTGATGGTCCAGGGACGGGGCCTCTGATGGCACATTGCATCTCTGATCGGACCAAGGATGAACACTCATTTCCTTCAAAGAACAGAGAAGTTTAAAAAAAAGGTTTCTGCTCCTTGCCGTATGACAAAATCGTTTCTGTATTCATGGAAAAGGACAAAATGTCCCACTGTGGTCTTTACACTGGGCAGCCTCCAATAACCTATGCCTTCTGATACTCACATTCCTTCCACATTGGCTCTGGGCTTAGCCACGTGACTTGCCTTGACCAGTGAAAACTAGCAAAGATGACACCAGCAGAGGTTAACCCTTTGGGAAGGGATGCGTGTTCTTGGAGACCTGGGCCGCCATGTGAAGAAGTCCGTCTATCCTACTGGTGAGCCGAGCCGGAGAGATAAATGCCTTCCAGCACCCAGCTCACCCAGGCATCCCAGCAGAGGAACCAGGCACGTGAGTGAAAAAGCCGTCTTGGATGATCCAGACGCAGCAGCCAACCCGTGGAACAGAGCAGTTGCCCAGATGAGCTCAGCCCAGATCACAAAACTATGAGAAACCACTTTGCCATTGTTTTTTGTTTGTTTGTTTGTTTGGTTGGTTTTTTTAGTGCTTATTTATTTTGGGAGAGTGTGTGTGTAAGCAGGGGAGGAACAGAGAGAGAAAGAGAAAGAGAATCCCAAGCAGGCTCCATGCTTAACGGAGAGCCTGATGCAGGGCTCGATCCCACAACCTGAGATCTCTCGATCATGACCTGAGCTGAAATCAAGAGTCGGACGCTTAACCAACTGAACCGCTCAGTCACTGTCTTAAGCTAGCGTGTTTGGCATCGTGTGTAATGCAGCAATAGATAAACAGAACAGCTTCATGGGAGAGGAATGGTAGTCAAATGCTTATGACCCTGAGGATCATGCAGACTGAGGTCAAATCTTATGTACTAGGTGTGTGATTTGGGGTAAGGTCTTTAACCTCTCTTCGTTTTTCTTTTAGTGATAAAGTGGGTCCCTGTTGCTTGCTCCCCCACCCGAGCATCTATGCTTTTCCCTGCTAGGGAAGCCAATTCTACCATAGCTCCAGACGCGGGCCAAAAGACTAGGAAAAGCTAGTGTATTCCATCATCTGAGCACGACAAAATGGGTCAGGGCTAGGCTTGTGACCTACCCCTGAGTCAGAATGAATCTCAGGACTTCAGCTGACAACACGAGTAATATTTCTCGTCCTGGGAGCTAGCCTGAGAATGAAACCAACACACACGGCAGGAAATATTCAACAAAAGGAAATCATGGGGGAAAGGAACTTGAACTTGATCAAAATGCTCCTGATGCCAGGACCTACCTTGAACTTTCTAAACAATGTGAGCCAACAAATTGCCTTTGCTGTTTAAATTAGTTCAGGTTAGGCTTTGTTACATACAACCACAGCATCTTAGCTGACGTAGTGAATATCTAGTGGTTATTCTGCCTTGCACCCCTTTCTTCTAGAAATACTACTCCCCCTCTATGGGGAAACCGTTCCCCCCACAAATGCATAATTCTAAAGGAGGGTGCCATCCCTCCCCAAGCCAAAAGGGAAGAGTAAAAGCCAACCAGACCAATCAGAGCCTTTCCCTCATTTTAGGGATTGAAGGAGAGAGATGGCCCCTCTCCGGTAGTGACATTGAGTGACCAAGAGCCACCTAGTGCTTTGTGATGAAAGCCTTCTGAGATGGAAAAATCCCTACTGAAACAGGAGGGAAGAGTCCGGGAACATCCCGGACCTTGATTCCAGATGATCCTGAGGCCATCTGCCACCCAACCTTCAACAAACTAACTTTGCAAACCAGTGAATCTCTGCACCCCTCATCCCTGCCCCTTGGGGTGAGGTGTTTTCTTTCACGTCTTTGACCAGGACTCCTGGCTCTGCCTTTCTAAGATGAAACAATCATTCCGAGGCTCCCAGAGATAAGTCACAAAACTCTCTAGCCCTGTGTGTGCTAAAATAAAGGACCCTATTCTCTGCCCAAAGCCCTCCTGGCCTGCTCTCGGCCCCTAAGGCCCCCAGTGAAAATGAAAATAGTACCCGCTTGGACTGCGTATCACTTTGAACATACCTTTCTCGTTCTCATTACCATAGCCCATTTCTCTCGCACATAAATATTGATTCGTAAAGTTAACAACGGCTTTCGGTGTGCACGTAACACTATCCACAGTTTCCACTTCTGGGGTGCCAACGTGGTGCCAGGTTAGGTGTTTCATATATTATTTCCAGTCCTTATAAGCCACACATAGCGGGCTTCTCCAGGTGGTGACTATAAATGAAAGCAAATTTACAGTCAACCCCTCACATTTCAGTACTCCAGACCCCCATTTGTGCTTCCTTCTTCTCCAAATATTTCTGAGAACCCTCTGTTGTGAGTCTTAAGGCAATTACCATAAGAATTTCTGCCTAGCTCCACCGGTAAGTGGTTCTCAACCCTCCCCCTTCCCGTGTCTTTCTACGAGTCCTCAAAAGGGGAAGGGACCCCAAACTGGAAATTCTGCTCTAATGCCTGTCGACAATAGAATGGACGGGAACGTTGCGGCATTATTTGCTCAGTGGAGTACTAGGCCCCGATGAGAGGGCGTGAACCCACGTTCTACCCCCATCAGTACGAAGAGCATGAACATAAAGCTGTTCAAAAGAAGAAAGACACAAAAGGAAATATGCAAGAATGAGTCCACTTATATAAAAATCAAAATCAACACGATCTAGCAATCCCACTTCTGTGTGTACATGCAAAGGAAATGGAACGACTATCTTGAAGAGATTATCTGCACCCCCACGTTCCCCAAAGCGTTATCCATAAGAGCCAAGACATGGAAACAACCTGGCCATTGACGGATGCATGGATAAAGACACCGTGGTGTATAAATGCCGTGGAATAGGGGCGCCTGGGTGGCGCAGTCGGTTAAGCGTCCGACTTCAGCCAGGTCACGATCTCGCGGTCCGTGAGTTCAAGCCCCGCGTCAGGCTCTGGGCTGATGGCTCAGAGCCTGGAGCCTGTTTCCGATTCTGTGTCTCCCTCTCTCTCTGCCCCTCCCCCGTTCATGCTCTGTCTCTCTCTGTCCCAAAAATAAATAAACGTTGAAAAAAAAAATTTTTTTAAATGCCGTGGAATAGTATTTAGCCATAAAAAAGGAAGGAAATCCTGCCATTCACAGCAACACAGTTGAACCTTGGAGGTATTTTGCTACGTGAAGAGAGGTCAGACAGAAGAAAAGATAAATGCTGCAGGATCTCACTTGTATGTGGAATCTAAAACAAGCCAAACTCAAAGAAACAGAGCAGAATGGTGGTTGCCAGGGGCAAGAGGGCGGGGAAAATGAGGCGATGTTGGTCAAAGGGTACCAACTTTCAGTTACAAAAGGAGTAAGTTCCGGGGATCTAATGTAGGGCGTGGTGATGACCGTCAATCCCGTGTTGCATAGTTGAAAGTTGTTATGAAAGGAGATATCAAATGTTCTCACTGTAACAACAGCAAAATTGTTGAAGGGTGTGTTAACTAATCTTACTGTGGAGATCATTTCACCATATACACATGTATCGAATCATCACTTTGTACGCCTGAAACGTACGCAATGTCATATGCGGCTATAGCTCAATAAAGCTGGAGAACGAAAAGAGCCCGTTGAAGTGAGGGATCACTTGGGGCACGTGGGTGGCCCAGCCCGTTAAGCATCCGTCTTCGGCTCAGGTCCTGATCTCACAGTTAGTGAGTTCAAGCCCCGCCTCCGGCTCTGTGCTGAGAGCTCACAGCCTGGAGCCTTTTTTGGATTCTGTGTCTCCCTCTTTCTCTCCCCGTCCCCTGCTTGTGCTCTATCTCAAAAATAAATAAATAAACTTTAAAAAATGTGAGGAATCGTTCAAAATATACACACATTAACACTTTACATTAAACCTTAAAAATGTACATGCATCCACCAATATTTTGTTGTTGGGCTAAGGCCTTATTTTCATTTTTTAAATGTAGATCCACTCTTTTGATGTTCTAAGGTGTTTTGCCTTTTTTTTTTTTTTTTTTTTTTGCTTCGACCATAACCATGATGCATTACCTGTGATTTCCAATTTGGGTTTCTTAAAAGCCCAACAAAAGTTTAAGGATACTTGCAAAGCCGTCTTAGTGCAGTCTCCCTTGAGATTTTTATTTTTTTTTAATTATCTTTTTAATGTTTGATTTTTGAGAGACAGAGAGAGAGAGACAGAGCATGAGCAGGGGAGAGGCAGAGGGAGAGGGAGACACAGAATCCGAAGCGGGCTCCAGGCTCCAAGCTGTCAGCACAGAGTCCAACGCGGGGCTCGAACTCACGAGCCGTGAGATCCTGACCTGAGCCGAAGTCAGACACTTACTTAACTGACTGAGCCACCCAGGCGCCCCAAGAGTTTTATTCTCTATTGCAATCTTTTTTGTTTGTCCCACCTACACATACTCTGACAGGAATTTTCTAGCAACTGTCTCTATCTTGTCTTTACCAAAGCATTCAGCTTAAACTTCATTAAAAAACCATCTCTCTCTTGTCTCACGCATATTTCATCAGTTTATAAAATTTTTAACTCAATAAGGCAATTTAGAATAATAGGGAGGAAAAAGATCGAAATCGGGCAAAATGAACCAGCGGCTAAGTCAGGATGGCAGTGTCCCTGCGGAGAGATGGCCCGGAGGAGTCCATAGCAGGTCCTTCCGGGTGCCGGTAACATTTTGATTCCTTTTTTTTTTTTTTTTTTTAGGCTTATTTTATTTATTTTGAGAGAGATAGAGAGCTTGAGCAGGGGAGGAGCAGAGAGGGAGGGAGGCAGAATCCCACCCAGGCTCCATGTCATCGGCGTAGAGCCTGACGCAGGGCTTGAACCCATGCACTGTGAGATCATGACCTGAGCCGAGACCAAGAGTCAGATGCTTAACCGACTGAGCCCCGCCCCCCCACCCCGGCATCCCAACATTTTGATTCTCGATCCTGGCCGGGGGCTGGAATCGGCTTATAATTAATTGTTCCTGGAACTCGACACCAGGCGTGTGTGCGTCTTGTCCCTTTCATACACTCCGGTACGAAAGTCTTAAAAGGAGGGAAAGGGAATGTGCTTTTCTGGTGTCTGGACTGTAGGTCTCAGCTTTAGAGAGGAGGCCAACGCTGCATTGGGGTCACCTGATCAGCTCCAGATCACAGAGGTCCTGGTCCCCTGTGCCCTCTGCTGCTTTCTGAAGTCCTCATGCTCCCCGTCTGTAGATCTCCGGGGACTTAGCTCCCCCTCCATCCGGCAGGGAGAAGCCTCTTCCTCCTTGCATATCCAAGGCTACAAGGGGGCTTCTGCCGCTGCAATGACTTCAGTTTTCC
The DNA here is from genome assembly GCF_022079265.1 of Lynx rufus. Lineage (NCBI taxonomy): Eukaryota > Metazoa > Chordata > Mammalia > Carnivora > Felidae > Lynx > Lynx rufus. Next base: position 132,435,300 of record NW_025814878.1, read on the forward strand.
CACCCAATTCTCTGAGAAAGCTTTCCCCAGGAGAGTTTATTATGTTTCCAGTAATAAAGAGCTCTATTTTTACCGCTGCTTCTCCTGCCCTGAATACGCTGGCACTGGGGCGGCGAGTTAGCTCAATTAGAGCCATATGGTACAATGGTTAAGAGCGTGCCTGGCACTCAGTCCCAGCTCTGCCACTTACCAGCTGGGTAGCCTGGGCCAAGGTGCCTAAATTCTCTGTGCCTTAGTTTCAGATTTCAAAAAGTGGCCTCCTTTTTAGAAATTAGGAAGACTAAAGGCGTCTATACGCGCTAATTGCTTAGAATAGAATCTGGCGTACGGTTAGTTAGATGGCTTCACCCAATCTTCGGCGAGAGTAATCCGTACCTGCAACCCGGCTTTTAGTGCCTGTCCTGCCCTCCAGTCCATCAGCTGTGTCTGTTTATGCCTGAACCCTGGTTGTGGGCGGAGCTCACACTGCTTCCTAAGAAACTCCTAGAGCCCAGGCAAACCAGAGGATGGGGCCGAGCCTCGTCCTGAGCGTCCCCTGGCACTCCATGCCGGCTAAAGAAGGCTTATGGGCGTAAAGTGCACAAACTCCCTCTGTGAGTGGGCCACCTAAGTCAAGGGCTGGCATTGCAGGTCTTAGGTCCGGCCAGCGAGAAAGAATGCCATCAAACTCCCGGCAACCCTGTGGGATTGGGAATACGCGTCCAGTTGTGCCCATGAGCAAGCGGAGCTCAGAGCAACTCGTCCAAGCTGACGTGGCAGGTGCCGTGGCCGAGCTGCATCTGAGCCAGCTTTTTCTGACTCGAAAACCCAGGCGCTTCCCACCAGGCCATGCTGTCATCTCAGGCGCAAGGCTCTGGGGATGGCAAGGACGCAGGAAGCACTCTTGAACCCCCGTGAATCATAATCAGGGGGCGGGGGGGAGGGGGGGAGGCAGGACATAGAGGCACGTTAGAAGTTAACCACCAGCACAGGCCATAGCTTGTCGGACCTGAACAGGCAGGGGCTTTTAGGAGAGCTGTCTTCGGCCAACCATCGGAGCTTGGATATTTTGCTCTCTCTCCGGAACAAAGTTTCCAGAGAACAATCCCTACAACCACCCTGAGGTTCGGTCATTCACAAGAAGGACTCGTTGAGCTCAGAAAAGCTGTTTAATTCACAGTCACAGTTTAGTGCAGCAGAAGGACAGAGATTAACATCCGCAAAGGTAAAAGGCATATGAAGGCAGAGTCCGAGAAAGACCGGGTATGAGGCTTCGGGGTTTCTCTGCCAGGGAGGTTGTACAGACGATGCCTCATTATCCCAGCAACAGTGCATGGCCACATGTACAGAGCATTGTCAACCAAGGAAGTCACCCAAGCCTGGGAGTCCAGGGTTCTGCTTGGGGGTCAGTCACGTAGCCACGGCGTACCTGGATGGCTGACCCCCGTTTCGCAGTTTTCATCCCCTTCAGGAATAGCGTGACCCAAGGCCTCCGTCGCAGATCACACGGTTTGCATAAACGACCTGGCATGTCCCAAGGCCCCAGATGAACGGACGCTCGTAGCAGACAGGATACGCTGCGGCCTGAAAGGCCACCCCCCAGGAGCCCATCCAGGATCAGCGTCCTCGGCGTGTTTTGGAGTTTGAACTCTCCGAACTCGCTGAGTCCACCCTTTACAGCCAGCTCCATTCGGTCTCCACAGTGATCCCCTACAGATGGTCCCCAACTTACTCCGGTTCAGTTGATGATTTTTTTTTTTAACTTCATGGCGGCGTGAGAGCCATACCCATTCCACGGAACCCATGCTTCACATTTTGAGTTTTGATCTTGTCCCGGGCTAGCCGTATGCCGTGCAATAGTCTCCCTTGTTGCGGGCCACCGTCCGGTCACCCAGCAATCACAGGGGTGAACCACAGACACACGGACAAGCACTCTGTCCCACACAACCATCCCGCTTTCACTTTCGGTACAGTATTCAATCAACATGAGATGTTCAACACCATATTATCCAATAGGCTTTGTGTTAGCTGATTTTGCCCAACTATAGGCTAATGGAAGTGTTCTGTGCACGTTTAAAGCGCTAGGCTGAGGGCCACCTGGGTGGCTCAGTCGCTTAAGCGTCCGACTTCGGCTCAGGTCATGATCTCACGGTCCGTGGGTTCAAGCCCCGCATCGGGCTCTGTGCTGACAGCTCAGAGCCTGGAGCCTGCTTCAGAAAGGTATGCCAAAAAATAAATAAATAAAATTAAAAAAAAAAAAAGGTAAGCTAGGCTGAGCTATGATATTCACTATGTTGGGTATATTGAATGCAATTTCCACTTACAATATTTTCAACTTAAGATAGATTTACCAGGATAACCCCATCGTAAGTCAAGGAAGAGCTGTATATTGGTAGTTATCCCCATTTGACAGTCGAGGAAACTGAGGATTTATTTTTTTTTTTAATTTTTTTAATATTTGGTTTTGAGAGTGAAAGAGACAGAGCACAAGGTGGGGAGGGGGAGAGAGAGAGGGAGACACAGAATCGGAAGCAGGCTCCAGGCTCCGAGCCGTCGGCACAGAGCCCGACGCGGGGCTCCAACTCACGAACCGCAAGATCGTGACCCGAGCCGAAGTCGGAAGCTCAACCGACTGAGCCACCCAGGCGTCCCCGGGGAGGCTTTAGATGGTGGAGCCAGGTCGGAAGGTGACGTTCTAGTAAATGGAGGAGCCAGGATTCCACTCCACGTCCATCTGACTTCAGAGCCATATAGATGCACCTTTCCTCTGCTGCTGCCCTATTCATGTGCTGCTGGTCTCAAGAAGGACTAAACGAAGCCTGTGGATGACTCTACGCTCTCCCTTCCAGAGAAGAAAGAACTTAAAGCTAGGTCGAGGAGGATAGGCCTGGACCGTACCCCCAGTGCAAACCTCTGACACAGCGCTCGGCCCGTGGCACTTCTCTCTCGCCCACCAGGCTATGGAGGCTCCAGGGGAAGGCTCCAAGAGTCCCTTACCCAGCTTCCCCTATACCGGACACGTGTAGGATGAACACATTTATTTTCTAGCTAAGCTGAATGTCCGGCTGGTGATCAGTTTGAAAAACTAACTTCGCAGGTGAAAGATGGACTATTTCACTCATATGATTGACAATTGCAATCAGAAAACGAGCAAAAAAAAAAAAAAAAAAAAAAAGAGCAAAAGCTAGGGCCAGATGTCATTGATATACAAAAACTACCTGCTTACCTTTGGATCACTAAAGAAAAACAGAAACGAAACAGAGAATTTTCAAACAGAGAAAAACGTGAAACTGTTACATGGGTAAAGCACAATCAAAAATTGTGTAATCCATTAATGAGAGACCCCACAGTGTAACAGACCGGGTTCAGAGGAGAATTTAAGGAACAGAGATTTATGTGATCGGTCAAGAAAGGTATGCCAAAGTAAGTTTTCTGAGTTAAAGACCAAACTGGTTAATGACATAAAGGACAATAAAACTGTAGGCATTGGGATTGTCTTTTCCACCAGTCAGAAAACTATTTGTATTCTAATGAACAAATGTCTCTAAGTTAACATGTAACTTCCCCAGCGTCTGAGCCCTAATCAAGAGTAAATACTAATTAAAGCAAAAGTACATTCTGTAGTGAATTAAATAATCCTGGGATGGGCTTGTTGGACAATCTCCCAGTATGACATCAAAAGTTTTAGATAATTTTTCTTAATAGTAGATTAGACTTTTGTGAATGTAAAAACAGCTTAGAGTCTTATATTAACACATCACAAATTAGATTGATATCCTCAGATTCTCTACCTTAGGTCTAAAGTTTTTTTTAATTTTTAATTTTTTTAAGTTTATTTATTTTTTGAGAGAGAGAGAGCCCAGGCAGGGGAGGGGCAGAGAGAGGGAGAGATAGAGCATCCCAAGAAGGCTCTGCACTGTCAGCACGGAGTCCGATGCGGGGCTCGAACCCACAAACCGTGAGATCACGACCTGAGCTGAAATCATGACTCAGACACTTAACCGCCTGAGCCACCCAGGCGCCCCTCTATCTTAGGTCTAAAGCAATGTGCAAAAAAACTATCTTGTCATGTCCCAAGCTTACGTGATAAACGTTTTACATCATAAGCAGAACTTCGTACTCTGTCCTGCACGTATAGAGTGAAAACGCAATATATTAAAGGACTGTTTCCAAAGCAAATGCAGGCATCAACTTCCAGGGGAAAATAGGGATTATCAAAAGAATATCAGCTAACGCTCCATCAAAAATAGAACCCTCCAAAAATACTAATCCTCGAGTATTACAGTTAACTGTTTGTTTAAACACATTTAATCCATCAGAGATACTGTTTTGATTGTCACTTGTCCTTATGAATAAATGGTAATGGGCCTGAAATTCCACAACACTTTTTAGACTCTTTAAATTAGAGTCCAATAATTGGGATTTTTTTTTTTTTTTTAAATCTAGCAAAGGCTGTTCTGGAGTTTGTTCTTCACCACGCATGAGGAAAGAGTTTGATAGTGGCAATCGAGTTTAGAGAGAGGGCTCAGGAAAGAATATTTTAACCACTCATTAACTTTTAAAACATTGTGAGCCCTTTAGAAGTACCTATTTACATAAAATCAATGCAGTAATTAGCGATTCTTCTCATCTCTTCATTAAGATAAGTCCCTGAGAAACTCTATTCATCACAGTGCTAGTCCCTCATCTGGCTTCGTCTGAAACACCTGGAAAATGCTTTAAAAATAGAAACACATACAACTCAACCCATCTTTGAGCTTCTGATGCAACGGGTAGAGCCCAGAAATACTTGTAAGAAAATTCCACCAATGATTCTGATGACACCCAAGTACGGAGACCACTGACCAAAAAGGACACTTTTCTTCTGGTGGCCTGTGGCACATGAAAGTATCTTTAGATGGCTCTTGGACACTAAAAATAACTTAGAAAACATGTAACCTGATACATTTAGGGAAATTCTCTATATTCTGTGACTCTGACTTTTAGGCGAAGTGGCCTGGACTTAGCTCCCAAATAATTCTAGTTAATCGGCTTTCACTTGGTATTTCAATCTTGCATTTCACACCAGGAACCCAGGTTCAGTCACCCCTGTCAAGTTCTAGACACCAAAGCCTAAGCCAAGGGTTAGCAAACTATGGCCAGTTCATCCCTCCACCTGTTTTTGTAAATTAAGTTTTACTGGAACATAGGGTCATTTGTTTACATATCGTCCACGAATGCTTTCACACAAAGAGTGCAGAGTTGAGTAGCTGGAACAAAGATGGCCTGCAGAGCCCAAAATATTCACGTCTCGCCCTTTACAGAAAAAAGTCAGTTCATTCCTGGCTTAAGTCTTCACTTAAATTGACATCTATATTCTTTTTCTTCACAATACAAAATAAACAACTCGAGTCCAGAATACAACTCTCACAACTCAGTAATAAGGAGAAAGCCCGATTTTTTTAATGGGCAAAAAGATTTGAACCCCCCACACTTCACCAAAGGTATATGAATGACAAATTAGGACGTGAAAAGATGCTCAACATCGTGGGTCATCAGGAAAACGCACACTGAAACCACAGTGAGATACCACTGCCCGCTTCCGACAATGGCCGAAAGTAAAAAGTTTTGGCAAGAATGCAGCGCAACTAGAACTTCCACAGAAGGGTGATGGTAATCCAGAATGGTACCAACCAGTTTGCAAAACAATTCGGCCATTTTTTTAAGCGAAACACACCTACGATCTGATCCAGCCATTCTTCTCTGCGTTATTTACCCCTAAGAAATCAAAGCACATGTCCATATGAAGATTTGTACACAAATGTAATAGCAGCCTTACTTTTAATAACCAAACACTGGGGACAGCCCAGATGTTCACCAACAGATGAATGGATAAACAAACCGCGGAATATTCATACCATGGAATACTACTCATCAATCGATGTAAATGAATGATTTTTTTGTCTTTTTTGTTTGTTTGTCTCAAGTTTTTATATAAATTCTAGTTCGTTAACATATAGTGTAATCTTGGTTGAATGAACTATCGATACCTGAAACTACACGGATGAATCTCAAAACGATTATGCCAAGTGGAAGAAGCTAAACAAACAATACATCCTGCAGAGGCGAAATATTGAGACAAACATCAGAGCAACGATATCCAGGAACTGGGATTGGGGAAAGAACTGATACAAGGAGGCAGGAGAAAGCTTTTTGGGGCGACAGAACTGTTCTGTATCTGATTACACAGCCATGTACATTTCCCAAAACTTACCCAACTCTTCTTCCAAAAAGGGTAGGTTTGGAGTGCTTGGGTGGCTCAGTCGGTTCAGCGTCTGACTCTTGGTTTGGGCTCAAGTCATGATCTCATGGTTTGTGAGATCAAGCCCCGCATCGGGCTCTACACTGACAGCAGGGAGTCTGCTTGGGATTCTCTCTCGCGCGCGCTCGCTCTCCACTTCCGCTCCCTGCTCCTCTCTCAAAATAAATAAAAATAAACCTTAAAAACATTTTTTAAATGGTAGGTTTTTCTGGAAATTATACAACAATGAACATGAGTTTTAAAAGGACACAGGACACAGTTGGAAGGCACTCACATCAACCAAATCTGGAACAATTTGAACATCAAAATAAATAATGGTAATCATGGGAGTCATGGATAGTCAGGGATAATACCCACTAAATTAAGAAAACAAATCTCTGAGCCCGTACTCCAATAAAGGAATAAAGAAATAAACAATTAGTGACAGAGGGAAAAGTTCATGCTTACTGGAGAAAGCCAGTTAATAAAAATAAGCACTTTATTATTACTACGGTCATAATTAACACTCGAGAATCATCACTGAATACTAAAGCTAGTGAATGAAAGTCTGTTGAAACTGAATACTTAAAGCGTCTCAAGTTATCTCCCTCCAAGATTCTTAATTATACAGAGGGAAATAACTTTACAGTAGTAAAACCTTTACAGTAGTAAAAAACTTTACAGTAGTAAAACAAATTCCTTACCAAAGTGATTAAATGGATCACCTCTAATGAAACAAAACTGGCATCATATACCTACAGTGTGAAACACTAAGGACACAGTGCACTTCTTGTCTAGTCCTACTAAATATTCAAAATCTGAACCAAAGCTTGAGAAAGCGTCAAATGAAAGAACATTCTACAAATTAGCTGCCCCAAATGGAAAAAATTTTCAATCTTTTTTTTTTTTTTAATGGAAAACGATTCTGGATTCACGGATATAAGAAAACATGAGGACTTAAGGCAATGAGTGAATCAGGATTACCTCTTGGACAAGTGAGGACATTATTGGGACTACTGGCAAGTTTTGGATAGGACCAGTGGGATGCCAGGGTGCTGTCGTGTTCATGTCAACTTGCTGGTTTTGTTGATGGACTGCAGTTGTGCGTGACGATGTCCTCATTTCTTGAGGGAATATATTCTGATATGTATACATATAAGTTTACTGATATAAACTTACTGATGTAAAGAATGCATCGTGGGGATGCCCAGGTGTCTCAGTCAGTTGAGCGTCTGACTTGGGCTCAGGTCATGATCTCACGGTTCGTGGGTTCGAGCCCCGCGTCAGGCTCGGTGCTGACCGCTCAGAGCCTGGAGCCTGCTTGGGATTCTGTGTCTCCCTCTCTCTCTGCCCCTCCCCTGCTTATGCTCTGTCTCTCTCTCAAAAATAAATAAACACTGAAAAAAAAATTAAAAAGAAAGAATGCATCGTACCCAGTTTGCAAAGAAGATTAAATATGCAGGATGCTTTATTGTAAATTTTATATAACTGATTCTCACAGAATCCTTTCGGTGATTCTTGCCAAGCTCTCCCACCTATACTCAACCTGAGATTGCTGTTCACGATGTAACACCTGCAGATACAACGCACTCTAACCTAAGACGTGGTTAGCATAGTCTTAGTACTTTCCTAAGTCTAGATAAATAACAAAAAAATAATCCAAGCCCTGATTTGTCTCTATGAGAGCTCACTGAACGTGGCCTTGCAAAGACAAACACACTGGTGCTCCATGATAGTATTTCTACCATCGATCTCATAAAAGAAAACTCACCTCCAGAGCATAGATCAGAGTAAAATAATTAAGAAGAGGTGAGTTTTGAGTGTTGACTCATTGTGTATTTATTTGAGTTTGGAATTTCGAGGGGGCATTGGTCACTGGGGCATCTGCCTCTTTATGTTTCACGTTGAATCATAAGCTAAAATCATTTAATGTTTAACAATGGCCATGTTGGGGCGGCGGGCTGGTTCAGTCGGTGAAGCGTCCGACTTCAGGTCAGGCCATGATCTCATGGTTCGTGGGTTCGAGCCCCATGTCGGGCTCTCTGCTGATGGCTCAGAGCCTGGAGCCTGCTTCCGACTCTGTGTCTCCCTCTCTCTCTGCCCCTCCCCTGCTCGCACTCTGTCGGTCTCTCTCTCGCTCTCAAAAATAAACATTAAAAAAATCAATTAAAAAAAAAAAATCTTAACAATGGCCATGTTAAACAACTGGCTCACAAAGTTCCAGAAATTTTACCCATAGGCTCTCCTAAGCCCAAACAAACTGGCTGCGGTGCACTACCAAGAAAGAGAGAAGGATAGAACAAATGCGATGACATTTTGATATTCAGGAAATCTGGGCAAAGGGTGTGGAAGAATTCTTTCTACTATTCCTGTAACTTTTCTGTAAATCTGAAATCATTCCAAGGTTGAAAAAGTTGAGAAAATAAGTCAACTGAACCCTGATTCACAGATGTATCTTGGTTCCCTCCTTGCATAGACACGACGCCAATTAGGTCCCTGTTAATGGCCCTGCTACAAAATGGCAGGGGAAAAAGTCCATTGGGGAAAGGGTGGGCACTGACGTTGCAGGGTCGGTCGCCAAGTCCCTCAGCTCTTTCATGAATGACCCGTTATTTTACGGCGAGGTCAGTGACAACCTGTCTCGCTGTAAGATTTCCCACAACGCAAGCAAAGTGTGATAGCATAGGTATAAATGAAGTACCATGGGAGCACGGGGGAGATTTCTGACTGTTTCTCCCCTGCCCGTCTACATAGCCCTTCAACTCCTCATTCCTGCCTTCTATTTATGAAAGAAGGGAAATGATACAAAAGCATGCCTGATACACGACCGTGAGCAGGCAGCAAGCTGGTGTCAATGAACTACAGGACATCCGTGGGTCATCTGTGACACTGGAATGAGGGCTCCGGTCTCTTCCCGATCTAATGCTTTCATGTTCTGTTTTAGACATCAGCATCCAGGCAGCCTGTGAGGGCAGACTCAGAGTCTACACCACCAATGGAAGATGCCCCTGCATCGCTGTGGCACTCCAAGCTTCACCCCTCCCCCCCCCAGCTGGAATTTGGCCCTGCCTTGATACGAAGCAGCTATTGCAATGGTGCAACCATGGGGAGCAGTTGGGGACAGGAAGCGAAAGATACCACATCCTCTTGAAACTGCAAGGAAAATTTATTAGGCCTATTATCATGGCTTCACAGTTGTTAAGAAGTGGCATTTGGGCTCTCCTATTACGACGGAGTTTGGAGGAGGCACGGGTTGCTGTGACGTCTGCCTCTTGACTTTAAATCTGGAGAGGGATGTCATCGCCCACCCCAATGTTTGACAGGAAGACATCTAAGACAGTCCCTCGGAACGTCCCCAGAGGGCGGCCACTGTAAACACGAACTGAGTGCCTGCTGTGCCATCAGGGGCTTAGATGCCCATAAAGATGAAGTTACCAAGATGCTGTCAGAGCAGTTACGTAGAACCGGAGAATTCTAGAGCTGTTTAGAAGTACATCTGGAGCCCGTTTCACCCCATCTGACAGTCTGGTTGGCAACAAAATGCGGACACGGGCAAAAGATCCCTTTTGTATGAGGCTATAAATGAAAGGCGTCTGATGCACGCTATTAGCAATTATAAGTGCAAGGGGGGCACAGGCAAGGTGTAATTATGGAAACCTTCAGGCCTCCCTGCCCTCCCCAGAGAGAGGCGGGCTGAAGAAGAACCTTGCCTTCAAAACCTTAATTTTCCAAACAAGTCCTGTAACTGATGGAACAGGAATTAACAGGCAACAAAGATTAAAGGGGGAAATGGGTTCAAGGTCTTAGGGCCAGGGAAGGAGGGGAACAGGTGGCAAGAGGGAAGATTTAATAGCATGAGATTTCACCGGTTCAACAAAGAAGGTCCTAATCTTACAGTTGAATCTTGACACCCATGGGTTTGTAATCAGAGGCCCCAAAACAGCAATCAGTCTTCAGCCTCCACCAACACAAATTAGGTACATGGGAGGAAGGAAGTAGGAGAGAAGCGTTTACCTTTGGTTTTGGTCTGTGTGGTTTTTTTTTCTCTTCTGGTCTACCTCAATCTGTCTGAGTACTTAGCTCGCTGCCCGTTGCCTGAGGTATTACTGTTGCCATCTTTCTCCTCTAGCCACCACCCCCCCCAAAAGACTACAATCTTCTTCACTTTGCGTCCAGAGCTCTGGACTTGGGGTTCCGTAGGTGGATGGCCACCAACACCACTTACTCCAGATCAGACGCAAGGAATAGAGCCTGACTGGCAAGCCCCCAAGCTTGGCTCTCTCAGAGATTCTGGCAAGGGAGATAAAATATGCCTTTGGCAGTGAAATGCTGGTGGATTGTATATCAAATTCCCATTGCCGATGGCTCCGTGGACCAATGGGACTCAAAACAGAATCCCAAGTCCTGCTCGCTGCCAAGCCCCCCACCCTCCCACCATGGAGCCAAGGAAGTGTGCGGCCTTCGGCGGTCTCCAGAGGAGGAGGGAGGCCTCAGGAGGTCTGGAGGCCGGTGCCTGTTACCCACCCGCAGTGGTGGCACGGGGGACATCCGACAAAGGCCCATGGGCGTGGCCTCTACACTAGCTCATGCTCTGATATTTGGCCAGTCCAAGCAGTCTGGGGCCCTCTAGTTTCGAGGTGCACTGACTTGTAAACAAACCTTCCTCGTTGCTAGACTTTAATTAACACACTCCTACGGGAGCATCCTAAGGTCGTGTGACCGCGTGGTCCAAGGGTAAACCACCGCCAACATCAAGCCTGCAGGAGGCTCTAAGGTTACAAGCGGATCATTGAGAAACCAGTATCAGTTCCAGCTCCAGGCTCCCTGAGACCTTGTGACAAGCCACTCAAAGGCAGGACTGAGGTCGCCCTCCGGGGCACCTCCCGTAGGACAGCTGTTTCGCCTCAAAGGCCAGCAGTTCATCCGTGCCCGGCTTCCCTGCCCACCGTTGGATCAGGTTCAGGTCACCACTTTCCCTCCCTGTCTTTGGGCTCCTGCAGTCACCAGGATTAGACTGACCCACGTCACTTTGCTCGGATGAAGATACTGTCGCCTTGTAAATCTGCAGATTGTACCTGTTCTTGCTTTACAAGAGTGAATTTTTCAGGAGGAGCTTGCTGTTTTGCTCAGCAAGGACCTGAGGGAATCCTGGTAGGACAGGTACATTCTGTGAAGGAGGCCGAGGACAGGGAGCTTTGAAAAAAGGAGTGAGGCAGGGAGATAACCGGATAACGGGGAAATAGGATAATAGAAGTGAAAGATCAAAGCAGCACTGGCCTGAGAAGTGGCGCAGCCAAGGACATACCGTTTACCTCTTGCGATTTTTGCTTGCAGTTGAACTTCAATAACTGAACAGCCTCGCAGCAGCTGCTATACGTCTCTTCCCTTTGTTCGAAGAAGTATTTGGAAGAAAGTTATTTAAACTTGTGCTCCAGATAAAGCGTCTTAGATAATGTGTCTGTGAGGCCCAGACCTTGAACAACCTCTGGTCTACTCTAAATCAGCCCTGACTCGCTCCTTCCGTAGACTCAGAGCTGCAGCCACCTCCCAGGGCAAAGGTGGCCCTCTGGGTGGCCTGAACTCTCATCCTAATTAGTATCAGCCGGTCTCCGCGAAAGAGAGAGCAGAACGGAGGCATAAAAACCATCACGTAAGGCCAAACTGTCTGCTTTGATTAAGAAAACAATTCTATTTACAATAGTGTCAAAAAGAATGAAATACTTAAGGGAAAAAAATTAACAGAGGAGGTAAAAGACTTGCATAAAATGTTGCAGAAAGAAATTAAACACAAATATATGGGAAAACATCTTGCGTTCATGAATTGTAAGACTTAATACTGGGAAAGTGCCAAATACTACCCAAAGCAATCTATAGATTCAAGGCAATCCCGATCAAATCCCATTTTTTTTTCTTTTTTGGCAGAACTAAAATTCATCCTAAAATTCCATCCTAAAACTCATATAGAATCTCATGGGATCCCGAGTGGCCAAAACAATCTGGAATGAAAAGAACAGAGTTGGAGGAGGTCTCACAATTCCAGATTTCAAAACGTGTTACAAAGCTACAAAATCACAACAATGTGTTTTTGGCATAAAGACAGATATATAAACCGGTAGAAGAGAATAGAGAACCGAGAAATAAACCTTTCATATACGATTAAATGATTTTCAGCAAGGATGCCACGACCACTCAAGAGAGGAAAGACAACAATTGGTGTTGCGAAAACTGGATATTCACACACAAAAAATAAAGTTGGGCCCTTCTCTTACACGAGACACGAAATTAACTCAAAACGGATCGCACACCTAAATGTAAAACCAAAAACTATCAAAACTCTTAAAGGAAAAAAATGGGAAAAATTCTTCATGACACTGGATTTGGCAATGATTTCTTGAATGTGACACCAAAGACACAGGCAACAAAAGAAAAAATAGACAAATTGAACACATCTTTGCATTTTGCAAAGGTCGCTATCAGGAGAGTCAAAAGGCAAACCTCAGAATGAGGGAAAATACTTGCAAATCATCTATCTGACACAGGTCTGGTTTCCAGAATATATACAGACATCAATAGCAAAAAAAAAAAACAAAAACAAAAACAAAAAAACCTGATTCAAAAATGGACAAAGGGCTTTGAAGACACGTTTCTCGGGGCGCCTGGGTGGCTTGGTCGGTTAAGCATCCGACTTCGGCTCAGGTCGTGATCTCGCGGTCCGTGAGTTCGAACCCCGCGTCGGGCTCTGTGCTGACAGCTCAGAGCCTGGAGCCTGTTTCAGATTCTGTGTCTCCCTCTCTCTCTGCTCCTCCCCTGCTCATGCTCTGTCTCTCTCTGTCTCAAAAATAAATAAATGTTTAAAAAAAAAAAAGAAAGAAAAAATGAAGACACATTTCTCCAGAGAAAATAGACAAATGGCCACTATGCATATACAAAGATGTTCAATATTACTAGTCATTAGGGAGAGGCTAATCAAAACTGCAATGAGATATGAATTTATACCCAGGAGGATGGCTACTATAAAACAGAATTAAAAAACAAAAACAAAACAAAAAACAAAACAGAAATTAACAAGTGTTAGCAAGCATGAGGAGAAGTTGAAACCTTGTGTACTCTTGGTAAGAATATAAAATGGTGTAGCCACAGTGGAAAACAGTATAGTGATCCCTGAAAAATTGAAAACAGAATTACCAAATAATCCAGCAATTCCACTTCTGGATATATAGCCACAAGAATTGAATGAAGGGTCTCCAAGAGATATTTTTACTCCCATCCACGTTCATTCACCACAGCCCAGAAGTAGAATCAACCCAAGTGTCCATCGATAGATGAAGGGATGAACAAAATGCGGTATACACATAGAGTGGACTATTACTTAGCCTTACAAAGGAAAGCAGTTCTGACTCATGCTACTGTGTGAATGAACCTGAGGGCATCATGCTAAGTAAAAAAAAAAAAAAAAAAAAAAAGCCAGTCGTAAAAAGGTAAATACCGTATGATTCTACTCATGTGAGGTACCTAGAGGGGTAAAAATTCATAGAGACAGAAAGCAGATACTGGTGGCTGCCGGGGTCTAGTGGAGGGGGCCGAGGGGATGTCGTTTAACGATTATAGAGTTTCAGGTCATGAAGACGTAGAGATTTCGGCAGATGGATGATGGTAATGGTTGCACGACGTGAATATAGCTAATGCTACGGAAACATGCGCTAAAAAAATCACAAAGATGGAAAATTTTGTTAGATATGTTTTACGGCAATTATAATTGTTTTTTAACTGTCTGCCTTGCTACATCTGATCGAGGGCTATGAATTTCCCTTCATCCTGAGAAACTTACTCTAAGCATACCACTCCCTCTACAGCCACAATAGCTCCCTCATTGCGTTATCACTTGACTTACTCCAAGCCCCAACTCCAACTGATCTTCAACCCCCTCTACCATTAACCTCATCTCATCTCCTATTGGCCCTCATTCAAGCCATATCCTTGGGTCCAACCAAGGTACGGCTCCCTGGGTCTTTTCTCTAGTTTTCCCATCTTCCTGAAATACCCTCATTCTAACTCATTCAGCCCTTTCAGCCCTCCTTCCAGACGTGGCTCCTGCCCCCACCTCCTGAAAAGACGGCACCGACCCCATCTTCTCATTATCTGAGGTCCAACTGCGCCATTGTCTGAAAAACACAACACTTTATTCCCCGGACAAAGAGCAACTGAGCTCTTTCCACATGCATGGCGCCAGATTACAGACTAGCTTAAGGTCCATCAAATGTGGCTCTCCAGTTGACTCATTCATAAATCGTGCCTGTACTACAGATGGTAAGTTTCTTAAAGACAAGACTATGCCACCTCTCCACGCCTCTGCACAAGAGATGGCGCCAGGGCCAATATAAGGAACGCATTGGTTTTCACTGCAAATGTAATAGCAAAATGGATATAATAATGGATATAATAACAACAGGACTTTAAAGTCCTGGAGTTGGGACAAAAGTGCAAGACTTTCAGAGTTTGAACGGAAGCAGTTATTCATGCAAAATCCCTCCTGGTACTCCTTCTACCCCCCATTACAAAACAAAACAAAAAGCCCTTAAAGTGGGTAATATAGGAGGAGAGGCATGGAAGCAAAGTGGGATTTTTTGGAGGAAAAGTGCCTGGAGATGGTCGTGTTTCATTGAACTTAGTCTGGAGGCTGAATGTTGACAGTTTGGGCAAAGGAAGAGACTCTGAGGACAGGAAAAGGGAGCTGAGAATTCTTCCTTACGGTTAGGGTCACCATCCTTTGGCTTCATCGCTTGCAAAAGTAAGTAGATGTGCTATTTTTTTTTTAAGTTTTTATTTATTTTGAGAGAGAGACAGAGAGCACAAGTCCAAGCAGGGAAGGAGCAGAGAGAGGGAGAGAGAGAATCCCAAGCAGGCTCCACGCTGCCAGCGCAGAGCCCAGCTCGGGGCTTGATCTCACAAATCTTGAGCTCAAGACCCGCGCAGAAATCGGGAGTCGGACGCTTAACCGACGGAGCCACCCGGGAGCCCCTGTGCTGCTTTTAATCCAGCCAACCACCAACCGGCTCACACGGGCAGCTTCACGCTTTGAACACCACACCCCACGCCCCACTCTCAGTGGGTTCCCGCTCCTGACAGACCCCGTTTGGAGCCTTTGACTGAATTGGGGATTTCCTAAGAGAGCAGTCCCCTCTTGGTTCCAGCGAGTTTGTACATTAAGTAGAGTCTGAGTAAATATAATTATGTGGTGATTTAAGATTTCTTTCTTCAAAAGGAACGAACTCATGAAAATTTCATGGAAAGGAAATAGAAAATCAAGGGCAGGATGTAAAAATGTGAAGAATCATAGAAGCAAATGTGTTAAGTGGGAACTTTCTGAAGGGTTTTTACTGTCTCTGGTTATATATTCTACTTATCGCCAGAATTGAGACTAACAAGCTTCTGTTTTCCTTAGCAGATCTCCTGAATGAGGGAACCAATGGAAGCAGTGTTCAGTGTGTCCCTTCTGGAAGCTGCTCTGGGCACATTTACCCCTCTCCAGCCCACCTCAAAGTACGACCAACACTGGATCCATCCTGAAGGGTCTGGCAGCAACAAAAGGTGTTGATTACTCCAATGAAAGGGCTACTTAGCCCGGGCGCGAAGCACAAAGAGATGCTTTTGCCCCTGCTCCTGTTTGCCCAGCATCCATGACAGGTCGGGCCCTTCAAACAAGCCCCTTATATCCCCAGGAAGAAGGCAGGACAAGTCCAGGTGGGAAAGGCCTCATGTTTAGACGTCCACGATCCATCATGCCAAAAGGAAAGCGAGGAAAATATTTAACCGACGACTACACCAGGGCAACCGGGCCAGTAGGCAAACAGCCGAGGTGTGCTGAGGGATCTGAGGGGCTTTCTACACTCCAGGAGCTGTTGGAAGATTAACTTTCCTTTTCTGCCTTTCCTCCTTCAGAGTCCTACCCCACTCACCCTGGCACAGAGAGATCTCCCAAAAGCACTTTTGCTGATAACAGTGGGCCTGCTACAGAGCTCAGGGCTTGTGTGCGCTGTTGAAAGGCAAATGATCTAAACGTGAAAGATAGATTAGGCAGTTTTTACAGCACAGCCAGCTTCCGTGGTTTCTATTTTATCTCACAGGATTAAAAAAAAAAAAAAAAAAAAAAAAAAACAGAATGCACATTCATATTTTATTTCCTAGAACACGAGTGAACTTTTCAACCATGAGACTCTCCTTCTTAGGTCAAATAATGTGCTTCACTACCCCATGATAGTAATTGTATTTTAATTTCCTTTGATGGAGAAAGCACACAATGACAAAGGCTTTTCTAAATTATGCAATCCTTTCCTAATATACGTGGATAATATCACAATGGCTTCTACAGATATTTGAAAGACTTATGTAGAAGACATTATTCATCCGCCACCACACCCACTCGTGGTTTCCAGCTCACTGATGCCTCCCTTTTGTTCCCTGTGTCCTCCTGGAGGGTTAACCTCACAGACCAGAGCTTACAAATCCCACCACCAGAGCTCACAAATCCCAGGACTCGTTCTCAGGGCAGACAGAGGTGTAAGGAAGAAGAACATTATTTCACCCATAACTCATCTCTACCTGTCACCTCCTCCCCTCGTCTTAACAGCAGAGGCCAAAAACACAGCAGGCACTGAGGTCCAAGGGCTGTGGGTGTCTGCCCTGAATGCACCTGGCTCCCTAGTGCCACCAAGGGAGTGATGGCCAACAGGCCCAGGAAACTAGAGGTTTGGGTTTTCCACGTGGGTTTCTCAAGAACAGAGTGGCCACCTGAAGGCAGATTGTCCGTTTATAAAACTAGAGATAGATGGCATCATCTCTTGAAAAAGCCAAACCCGGGGCGCCTGGGTGGCTCAGTCGGTTGAGTGGCTGCCTTCGGCTCAGGTCACGATCTCGCGGTTTCTGAGTTCGAGCCCCGCGTCGGGTTCTGTGCTGACAACTCGGAGCCTGGAGCCTGCTTCGGATTCTGTGTCTTCCTCTCTCTGCCCCTCCCCTGCTTGCTCTCTCTCTGTCTCTCTCTCAAAAATAATAAACATTAAAAAAAAGAGAGAGAGAGACATTTAAAAAAATATATTAAAAAAAAAAGAAAAAGCCAAACCCTTGAGCTGGATTTTAGCCACCCCCGAAGGGTGAAATAACACCAAAAAACAACACAAAACAAAACAAAAAAAAACTTCTTTTCTCCAGAGCCAGGCAATCTTTTGGACATCCATCAGCACCAAATGTTAGCTATTGAAAGCAAGAAGTTGACGAAACAGCCTTTTGTGTCTTCTTAAGCAGGCGATCAATTAATATTGAATGAGTGAGTGAAAAAGAAGAAAAGTAGCCATGGCCACCAGGCAGATGACAACATGGGGGTGCCCGAGCCTCTCCGGGCGGGTTCTGTCACTCCCTGCGACGGGGGACACGGGGCCTCTGGACAAATTAGGTTTGGGGTTCGGGTGAGTGAGGGGCCACGCCTACACTCACTTCCCATCTCTCACCCAGTCAGGTCCCAAAACAGTTGTCAACACAAACTGATGGATGGGCCCGGAATGGCCTTGTGTGCCGCCAGGGTGAGGCCCGGCGGCTGTTTAACAGCCCTGCAAGTGACCCCGGTCAGTACTTGCAAGGCAGGAAGCACAGAATAGAGTGTCCACTTAACGCCACGACAAAGGGGGAGGTGGAGGGACAGCTTCCTCCCCTTGTGAGCAGGCCAGCAGCCGGCACTCGAGTTACACACGCAGACCAGCGAGGAGGGGGAGCGTGGGGAAGGGAGGGCGACGCGATCCAAATTGCTCCCAAGCAATCCCGGTGTGACGGTCGTTCCCCCAGCAAAACGTCGGAACCCGCAGCCCGTGCCTGCGCCGAAACCAGCGAGGAGGCAACGTCGGATCTCCGCCCGGCGACGCGGGTAACAATATCCCAGTCACTGCGAGCCTGCCTCAGTTGGCCTCTCCCGGGGAGTCTGCGTGCGTGATGTGTTCCCACGGCCCTGGAAAGCCCCCGCGCATCCTGGGAGCTCTCCCTGGGCTTCGCTCCTCCTGGGGGCCCCACTCAACTGTTTCTCTCCCATGTCCCCAGAGGCCACCACGGAGAGAAGGGAGAAAAGAAGCCAAATTAAAGGGGACCCTCGCTGCCTTCATCCGTGGGGCTGACACCTGTTTAAACGGGCTGGAGGAGGGGAGAGCCCATGCAGACCTCCTCCTTCTTGGTGGCCGTTTTTCTGCACCCCCTTTAACCACCCATCGGCCCTTCTTTGCCGTGTGCCTTTGCCAGCCAGGCTTTGGGGAAAACATGGGAGGATACTGGGCCACCAAGGGCCGTGGTTTCTTATCGCAGAATGCAAGTGGGTCCGCCTTTTGCAAGACCTGAAGCCATACAATTTGTACAATGCAAAGCATATCCAAAATTATAAATACGAATTAAGTATGGGGTCCCCGGAAGCGGCCATGCAAGTGAAGGGCCCTGAAGGTTTCGCTCTCCTTCCCTTCCTGAGAAATCCGCCTCCGGGGAGGTGTGTGCGCACGGCTTCCTGAAAAGGGGCCAAGCAAACCTGACCCAAATACCGAGTGGGTGCGAGGGAACCACTCGCGGGAGTCCGGAGGAACCACCCTGGGTCGCTTTCTTCTTTATTTTGCTTCCACCCTCCCACTTAAAAGCTGCACAAACGGATGGGGATTTTTGCTGGGCCTGAGCCAGGGATTGCCATCGGATGAGAGGCTATCATGAGTCCGCATCGCCTGGCTGGCACCCGGAGCCAGCCCTCCTGATGAGCTCCCGGGGTGGGGTGGGGGGGCGGGGGGAGGCCGCCCTCAAGCAGAGTCACTCGCCCACGCCGGGGGTGGACAAGCATGTTTCCAGTGCCCACAAAATACACTGCTCGGAATTAGAGCTATTAAAAGAAAGTGAAAGCAGAAGAATTAATAGCTCTTTCCTCCACGTGGAAGCAAACCCTCGTGGCCCCGAGACCACGGAACTTTGCAACCTTAGCTCCCTCCGGATCGTGCTGGGCTAATTCCGAGAAAAGGGCACCGTTCGGCCCGATGTGACTAGGTCCCCAGTGTCGGAACTCACTGTGTGACGTGGGCAATGTGGAAGGTCGTTCTGGACCTCGGTTGCTTCGCCTGTGAAATGGAGCTAGGGGAATGCGTGTATCTGAGGCCCCCTCTCATCCTGTGAATCCGTAGGATTTCCATCCAGGGATTTGCTCTGTCTGAGCCACCACGGTCCTCAGGTTGTCACCAAGGCCTGTACCTCACCTGCCCCAGCTTCCCAGGTCCCCACTGACCTAGCACCCCTCCTGCCCCAAGCCAGACTTCTCCCTGATCAAACGGCAAACAATTTTGTAATGAGATGGATAAACAGCTTTCAGTGTACCGGTCTTCAAAAGGGCACATCGTGGGGCGCTTGGGTGGCTCAGTCAGTTAAGCAGCCGACTCTCGGTTTCCGCACAGGTCGTGATCTCACGGTTCGGGAGTTCAAGCCCCACGTCAGGCTCCACGCTGGCAGTGCAGAGCCTGCTTGGGATTCTCTCTCTCTCTCTCTCTCTCTCTCTCTGTCTCTCTGCCATTCCCTGACTTGTTCTCTCCCCCTCTCTTTCTCTCTCTCTCTGAAAATAAACAAATAAACTTCAAAAAATGGGCATATCAAGGCATGATAGAGGCAGGGATGAAGGAACAGGTGAGAAAGAAAAAGGCTCAAGAGCCCGTGTTTTGAAGAACTTACCTTGGTGGTGCCATGATGGCTCTTTACAAAAAATGAAGGCAAAGGAGTCAACGCCCATCGCGGCCAGTGCCAGGGGAGGGAGGAGGTGCCCAAGGTCTCCTCGAGGAGCGATAGCTTTTACCAAACTGGAGGAGCAGGCTCCTGGATTGCCAACCCACCACGGGAAATCGTCCAGGGCAGGGCTGGCCTGGTTCCTCCAAAATGCGGTCAACTCAGGCTGGCCTCAAGGGCCTCAGGCAAGTCTCCAACTGCACCTAAAGTCGCACCTACACTTCACCCCTGCCCACAAATCGTAAATGGGGAAGGAGGGCTCCAGTTCATGCTTGCTCGATGACTGCAACAGTCAGCCCCTCCCCAGCAAGCCCGCTCTTCCTCCAAGACCCTTGTATCTCAGGAGCCCCCATCCCCTCCTTCCCTCAGTTTCAGAATGATCTGGCCATTAAGGGACCCCAGCGGGAATCTTCCCTTCCCACAGCCCGGACGTGTAAAACGATTCCCAGCCCATCCTCCTCTCGGGGACTCTTGGATGTTTCTGGCTCCGTTCTCCAGCTCTCTTTCCCCTCCCTCCCTCCCACCCACCCTCAAATAATTCCACCCCTTGCAGAGGACACTCCCGGGGGTGTTTAATAAACACTATAGGTCATGACCCTGTCCTCAGCTCCTTGCGATCGAGCTGTCTACAAATCCAGTTTCAGGGTCCAGGATTAGGTTGAACCCTATGAAGTTGTGGTTTATTCAACAATGTGGACGTCCGGAAACAATGACAGCGTCGTGAGCCTCTAGCTAATAAGGGAACCCTGTATTCAACTATTAAAAACATTATCAGGCTTCCTACCTGCTCTCTTCCTAAACAGTTACGTATCAGTTTGGAGGTTGAGGTGGAGGGATGGGCGGTGGGGGGGGGGGGGGGGTGTTTCTCGTTCTCCGTAAATGAAGTGCTTCTCAACTGGGGGCATTTTTGCCCCGTCAGGAGACATTTGGCAACATCTGGGGACGTTTTTGTTTGTCACGGTGGCGTGGGGGTACCGCTGGCATGTTGGGAGTAGGGGCCAGGACAGCCCCCACCGCAGAGAAGCACCCTGCCCGAATGTCAACAGCACTGCCCACTTTGAGAGACCATGCATGGCACCAAGTGTCGCTGGGGGACCCAGAGCCTCCGCTGGGTAGCTAAGCAAACGACCCTGAAAATAGAGCTGTATGAGTAGAGAAGAGGGTAGTGATCTGAGGCAGGTCAAAGCTGTAGCTTCTGTCCCCCTCACCCCTGCCCACCCCCGCTCTACAATCACCCCCCCAGGACCAGCCACCTCTCAGGAAGCACTTCCTCCGGTGACATGGCGGGCATTTTCAGAGGGGATCCCCAAGCCCCTGAGAAACTGGACTCAGCTCCCAAGGCCCTGAAGTCTCCCCACAAGGGACAGGCCACCCATCCGCCCGCGCACCTTGCACAGCAGCCTGCAAGGCTCGCCGCAAGGCTGCTGCAGCCGGGCCGTTCAAACCACAGCGCGGGCCCTCCTGACCGGAACAGAAAGCTTCCCCTGGCCAGCGGTCGTGGGCTCACGTCGTTTCCTGGAAGAGATTGTGTGTCACCCTCGGCGACGGGGACGAGAATTTAAGAGGCCCTCCAGCACCGTCTCACTTCCCTAGCCCAGCTGCGGCTGCCCACTGGTAAGCCAAGAGCAGCGTGGAAAGAGGCTGAGTAAACACAGCCTGTTTGCACTGTAGATGAGCTCTGTTTGCCCTTAATCTGCAACCACCTCAGCCCTTCCCAGCTCCGCCCGTTGCCAGAAAGCCCGCGCGACGCGGAGGCACGCTCCCCTTTATTTATGAACTTGAACCCAAGCTACAGCCCCGAAAATCACCCGTTCGAAGCCGTGGAAGGAATGTCGAGAGTCCCCCACACGGGGCTAACTCGGCATTTCCAAAAACAACACAGCCCGGCTATTTCGCTCCAGAAGATTCCTCATAAAAGAGATTCCCCAGTCTCCTCCTCGGAAAACCCGCCCTGGGTGTCACGCGTAACCTCAGAGGTGGAGTGGTCTTTCTGCCGCCGCCCAAGCCTCTCTCTCGGCTCAGCTGCAACTCAACACTCAGCAATAAAACGGGGGATATTTTTGAAAATAAACACAGGAGACATATGATCCTGTTCCAATACTTAGCCTGTTCTCTGCTGTTCGGAACTTAAAACCTGCCTGCCGTTCACCACATGGCACAGAGTCCGGGCCGATGGAGCAGAGAGAGAGAAGGGCTACATGTATCTTCATGGGACCATTCGGATTTTGTCAAAAGGTGAGGAAAAAAGCCTTCGCCAGCCAGCCAAGAAGATCAGCCCTGGCCTAAAAGAGACCCGACGTCTTCCATCCCCCGTCCCTCTACTCCCCTCTTTTGCTTTCTCTGAGAATCTGATTCCACAGGAGAGCGAGTCCCTAGTTGACAGGCAAGTGCGTGTTTTCTTAAGTCAAACGTTGCAGGCGGAAATAGGAACAGAAGGAGGATAGGTGGCCCGCTGATAGGAGTTAAGCCAAAGGAGATGGGTGCAAATTTCAGGGGAAAGCAGACGACAGAGTTATGACCTTACTCTTGACAAACCAACCAACCATCCGTATCTTCAACGCTGGCATGAATAACGCTTGGTTTTGGGGCGCCTGGGTGGCTCAGTCGGTTGAGCGTCCGACTTCAGCTCAGGTCACGATCTCACGGTCCGTGAGTTTGAGCCCCGCGTCAGGCTCTGGGCTGATGGCTCAGAGCCTGGAGCCTGCTTCCGATTCTGTGTCTCCCTCTCTCTCTGCCCCTCCCCCGTTCATGCTCTGTCTCTCTCTGTCTCAAAAATAAATAAACGTTAAAAAATTAAAAAAAAATAAATAAATAACGCTTGGTTTTATGCTTCCTGACACCGGCTACGAAGGAACCTCGGGACGACACATCAGCGCAGAGCAGAACAGAGATCTTCATTTGAACCGAAAAGGTTCCCGTCACTTTCTCAGACCCGGCTCGGCACCACCGAGGGAAGGGCGGGACTTGCATTTGCTCCTTTAACAGACCCAGGTGATTTAGTCCTACATGCCAGGAAAGAGGCAGTTCCCTCTTCGCTCCTACCCGGGCCTCCGTGGTCGAGTCACGACAAAAGTCCTGCCACCTGTACGGCTTTCTACAGCTGACGAGGCAATTTCACCCGTGTTTTCTCCTGAGTTCCACAAGCGGAGAAGAAAACTAGTGATTTCGGTGATCTTACTATCCCCGTGTTTCCGATAAGGAGCCAATCCGGGAAATGAATGAGAAGGGCCTATTTGTGACTTGCCGGGCTGATGCATGGAAATACGGTGGGGCCACCAAGCCACCGTGAAGACATCACTTCTACTCCGGCCAGCGTTCAGAGAGGCGGAGCCGTGGCCAAAACCCAGACATCTGCCTCTGCGGACAGTGCTCTCTAGTTCCAAAAATATCCCATCGCCTGTGTGGTGATTTACTCCAGAATACGGCATGTTAACAGTGTGGGGTGTGTGCGTGTGTGTGTGTGCGTGTGTGTGTGTGTGTGTGTGTGTGTGTGTGTGGTGTAGCCTAGGGGTAGTCAGTTACCATCTGACATTCCCCAATCAAGAACCCACCAAAGATGCTACAAAAATGCATCAAAAAAAAAAACCTGATGAAAATGCACACCAGGGGATTTGTTATTAGCACGGAAGGTTAAACTGCGTCTTTGTTCTGGTGAAGTGTTCATTGTACGACGTACCGGTAGAGAGAAAAATGGCTCAGTTTCCACCACTTTGTATGAATAAGGTGCAAGAATCTGGTAAGCCTTCTGTGCTGACAGTGTGGAGCCTGCTTGGGGTTCTCTCTCTCTCCCCCTCTCTCTCTCTGCCCCTCCCCAGCTCACTCTCTCTCTCAAAATAATTAAATAAACTTAAAAAAGTAAAAAGAGTAAAAAAAAGAATCCGGTAAGTCCCAATCTTAATATTTTAGAAGTAGCATGTTGGGTCTTCTACTCTGCTTTGGCTTGTGTCCCTCTAATCACTGCGGGGGGCCCAAAAAGAGGCCATTGTGTCACTTCGGAGTGAAACGATGATATAAGACGCTCGTCCGTGCGCCTGACCACCGAGAGCACCAATTCACCACCCCTGTGGGAATTGCTAATAAACCTTTGGTCTAAGACCTGGCTTCCAACCCGGTGATGAGGCTGTGGGGACAAACTGTCGAAACCTCCACCTGTCGCTAACTGCCGGGGTTGCCGGTATTGACCGAATTAATCTGCCGGTTGCTGAAACGCCACACCGAGCAGTTTGCCTCCGCTATCGGGGACCTCCACGCGCTAACGATGGCCCAGTCCCTGTGTAAGACGCAGGGATGAGTAAGCCGGGCCCAAACCTGTAAGGCCTGGCTATCCGGAATAAAGGTAAGCCAGGAGGCCAGCACATTATGCACAGAGTAGAAAGTGATCAAGGCCAAGGGGGGGGGGGTGCAAAACAGATGTTACAAACGTTCGCAGGAGAGCAAGCATGTTGGTCCCCGCTGACATATCCCGTCCCTGCCTCCCAGCCCAGCATTCCACAGCAAGCTACAGACAGAATGGGCACCGGCTACAAAAGGTAGAAAAGCAGGGGCACCTGCATGGCTCAGTTGCTTAAGTGTCCGACTCTTGATTTCAGCTCAGGTCATGATCTCACAGTTCGTGAGTTCGAGCCCCGCCCCGGGCTCTGCGCTGACAGCTCGGAGCCTTCTTGAGATCCTCCATCGTTCTCTCTCAAAATAAATAAATTTAAAAAAATTTTTTTAAGAAAAAAAAGGGACTTTTTCATAAAGTAATAATGCATCCTCCTTCAGACAGGAAACCTTCCAGCAGCCGAAACTGGTGGTGGAAGAGAAACTCCCGTGAAATCAAGCTGGCGGCAGTGAAAAATCATCCCCTCAAACAACAGGAGTTAAGAGACAAGAAGATACAATGAGAAAAGAATAGAAACGATCTAAGCCGCTGTTTTCCCATTCACGTGTTATCTTAAATATGACGTTAAATAAAAATTTTGACACAGCAAATTGCCAACCAGTATCACGTGCTGTAAACGGAAGGGAACCATGAAAATAAATATAGAGACTGTAGCGTTGTGAATTCCAGCAGGATCCTGAGGGTTGGGAGCCTGGGGCCGGCTCCCTCTTTGTTTACCAAGAAAATTGACAAGGATTGTGACCAGAAAGAAGAAGAAAACTGAGAAAAAGAAGAATTGGTGGGAGACAAGGATTCAAGACATTCCTGAAGCAAATGGAGAGGGGCGCCTGAGCGGCTCAGTCGGTTAAGCATCCGACTTAGCTCAGGTCATGACTTCACGGTTCATGAGTTCGAGCCCCACGTCGGGCTCTGTGCTGACAGCTCGGAGCCTGGAGCCTGCTTTGGATTCTGTGTCTCCCTCTCTCTGCTCCTCCCCTGCTTGCACTCTCTCTCTTTCTCAAAAATAAATAAACATTAAAAAAAATGTTTTAATAAAAATAAAAACTAAAAGAGCCAGAGACTTTTTGACTTAACCAGTGGGCATAGGTCAGAACCGAAAAGCAATGCTTTCTCAAGTCTGCAATCTGATATTTTATCGAGTGCCACATGTGAGCGGACTGCCTGCCACCATTTCCCAGTCTTCAGGAAACACCTAGTTCCCCAGTGCTGTCCCAGACAGAAAGACCCTAAAATGTCCTCAGAGGAAAGACAATCTACCCCCAGATGCTCCGAGGAGGGTACACCATCACCCACAATAACCACTGTAGTTTCGTTTTCTTATGAAATGCAACAACTCTTTAGACGTGATGACAGTTAGTCTTTAAAATAAGTATTAAGTCACTTTTAACCCCCCAGAAATTTCCCTTCAGGATGACCTCCAACTCTCCCAGCTGTCAATTCTTCGATACTACATCAGCTGACTATCCGTCAGTTTGGGCCGGATGGCCAAAGCCCCCGTTAGAAACCCCATTTTTCAAAATACCTGAAACCAGGCATTGTCAAGGAGTTGACATTAGCAGGCAGGTCAGCAGACTGAACCGTAAGGAAAAGCTAGCAGAATGTGGACAAACGGGCAGGGCAAGAACTAACAGCAGGTGGGGAAGGACCTCCCAGAGGTAACCGTCCACAGAAACCGAGCACTCGCGAGGGCTTCGACACTGGGCAATTCCCTGGGGCCCGATACCGGGGGAGGAAAAAGTTCTGTCACCCTCTGGTTGGCCCATAGAGTGCTGGGCCAAGGAACGTCAGGTTAGAGGAAACACATCTAGCATCACAAAGTCAGGTGTGCCTCAGGGGCGCCCGGGTGGCTCAGTCAGTCAAGCTTCCGACTCCTGATTTCGGCTCAGGACACGATCTCATGAGTTGGAGCCCCGCATCGGGCTCTGTGCTGACAGCCCAGAGCTTGCTTGGGATTCTCTCTCTCTCCCCCCCTCTCTCTGCTCCTCCCCTGCTCATTCTCACTCTCTCTCGAAAATAAACAAATATTAAAAAGGAAAAAAAGTAAGGTGTGCCTCAGATAAATTGCTAACCTACTGAACAGACACACAACCTCCCACACGCCCCATCTTCAACCCACACAACTCAGGACCCATACATGGAGACTCAACCCATCTCTCAACCCTTCACCTTCTTCAAAACCCCATCACCCCCTCTACAGAGCTCAGCTGAAGCCTTTTTATAACTGACGCGCACACACACTGGTTAGGACCACTTGTACTTAAATGCTACCGCTATGGGGCACCAGGGTGGCTCAGTCAGTTAAGTGTCCAACTCTTGATTCCCGCTCAGGTCACGATCTCCGGGTTGTCAGATCAAGCCCTGCGTTGGGCTCTGTGCTGACATTTCAGAGTCTGCATGGGATTCTCTCTCTCCCTCTCTCTCTCTCTCGGCCCCTTCTCTGCTCACACACATGCTCTCACTCTCTCTTTGTCTCAAAATACATAAATAAACTTTAAAATAAAATAAAATAAAATAAAATAAAATAAAATAAAATAAAATAAAATAAAATAAAATAAAATAAAATAAAGTGCTACTACCCAGATATCAGTGTCTGTTCACCACATCTTTTTGGCAGGCCTGCCGGGGGTCAGGGGCTGGGTTTGGGGCTGCCTGCTGTCCCCCAAGACTTCCTAAGCTGTAGGTCTCGGTGAAAGACACAGGTGAAAGGGCAGCGAATAAGCCCGTGTCATAAAAAGTGCTTTGAGCCGAAGCCATCTGCGTTCCTGAAATCCCTTATCTGCCTAAAAGCAGGGCCTCCCAAAAGAACTCAATTGTCATTAATCCCCAACCTGGAGCCTCTGGAATCTTCTCTGCTTGCAGATGAGAACCAGATAGACAGTTGTCACCAACTATCACATCTGCCATCTATTCCCCTGGGGGCTCATTTATCTTTCCAAAAAGTCATTCGATTTTCCGTAAGTCACCTTCCTCCCTGCCCCCTTCCAAGAAGTCATTTCTTCCAGAAGCGCCTCTCAGCCCTTCTCTATCCTCTGCCAAGGTGACCTGTAAGCCCCAAATGCCAACCCCTCCTTGAGTCACATCTCTGCGAATTCCCACGCTTGCTCATGACCTTAAACCCGGCTTCTTTCCTCTTGCTGATCTGCCTTTGTCAGGTTAACTTACAGACCTCCAAATGCTAAACACAACAGGGTAGAGAGAAAGTTTTTCTCCCCCAACAGAGGCAGTAACAACACGGGGCGGCTGGTACC
The DNA here is from genome assembly GCF_022079265.1 of Lynx rufus. Lineage (NCBI taxonomy): Eukaryota > Metazoa > Chordata > Mammalia > Carnivora > Felidae > Lynx > Lynx rufus. The sequence continues at coordinate 132,462,967 of NW_025814878.1, forward strand.
AGGAAGGCCAGGCCCTCCCCAAGTCCCCGAAGACGAGAAGACAGCACCTTCTAGGCAATAACTCCAGGCCCACAGAGGCTTCCAGGACCCACAACCTTAGCTCAACACAAGCCGCGGAGGAGGGAGTTGACAGAAGCAAATGGCTCCCCTTGAACTCAACGGCCAGAATGTTGGGACGCGGTCCTCCCCCCGAGAGGTGATGCTATCCGTTCCTGTCAGAAACACACACAACCAGGCAGCCCCGTGGGCCACTCGTCCAGGGCTAAACGCAGAATCTCAGCCCGTCAGGCCAACACCTTGGCCGGCATGACTTTAATAGACTTTAAAAAAGAAAAATAAATAAATAAACGGAAGAGGCCACATGCGCGCCCTCCCACCCGGCTCGGCAAAGCGGAAGCCCTATAATCTGCTTATGCCAAGATTCGTTTTGCTGGGAGAAGGTTCTTTTCACCAAGCCTCCAGCCTCCTTACCAGCCAGGGTCAAACAAAGAAGCTTAGAGAACCACAGAACAAATAAACCAAAACAGCCCACAGAGAGCAAGGAGAGGAGAGCCCCCCCGCCCCACCCCAGTCGCAAAGGGAGCCAACTTCCACCCAGTCTGCGAGCCCCAGTCTAGGCGGGTGCAGCGCTCGGGAAGCCGGTGAGGTCAGCTCTGTCTTCCCTTTATTCGCCTCCACATCAGCACAGCCTAAAGAACCCATCCGGAGAATTTGTCTCTCTCCGCGCCCCCCCTTCAACTCCTTCTTAAAATTATTAACATCCCCTTAAAAGAAAGGGGCGGGAGTAGGGTGTAACGCTTGCCTTCTTTTGAAATTGCTTGTGAAGGGGGTATTGCTTATCACAACAGGTGCACTGGCCACTCACAAAAAACAGAGGCAGTGTGGAGCTGAAAGGCTAAGAAATTGCTTGTTCTCTTTGTCAGCTGCTCCTACAGGCCCTGCAAAGCCTGCTTAGGAGAGAGAGATTGCGTCCCTGTTTAAAAAAAAAAAAAAAAAAAAAAAAGTGGGGGCGGGAGAAAGGTTTAAGGTTGCCAAGGGCTAAGAGAAGGGGAGAGCAGTGTTGGGGGTTGGAAAGGCAAGATGGGGGAGGGCTTGGTGTTCTGAGGCAATTTAGGGAAGGCAATGGGGCCTGGTGGCTGGATTAAAAAGCTCTGCCCCAAACTTTCTGGAAAGTTCTGGCGGCATATCCTGGCCCCTTCAGCAGGATGGGGAAACAAAAAAACAAACAAAACAAAAGACACCCAGGCTGGCTAAAACACGCATCAGGGGGACCAGATAACAGCCATATGCGTAGATTGTGTCATATTATGTATATTAAATAAAAATGAAATAAAAAGTATTGCTCACAAACTGCCTTGGGTGGCAGTCAGGATAGAGTTGATTTAATCACTCGTTGGGAGACAGAATGTCTTCAAAGCTTTCAGCCACCCAGTTTACTTCTCAACTAGAGAGTTGCCTGTGTGGTATTGGCCAAATGACCTCCAGCTTCTGAGTTTCAGAGTCTTCTAGTGTCCTCAACCAGTGTTCCCAAACCCACAGAAGTGACCCAGCTAGCTTGGAGGGGCCCAGGCAGCAAGGGGTCAGCTCTTGCCCAAGCCAAGGCCGCACAAGTCTAAGATCTAGAAGATATGGATAAATTGAACTTTCTTCCCCTTGGGGAAAACTGTCTGGAAGAGGATTATTTGTTTTGCTCAAAAATAAAGATAAGAGAGCAGAAGATAATGGCCTAAGAATCTGCCCCAAGGCCCCCAGTAAGTGATCAGAAGACAGAGCCATAGGCCACAAAGCCATTGGGTTTTAAAGTCATACAAGGATTCTACCATTAAAAGAAATGACATAGGTCTGAATGGAGGACTTTGGAACGGCAGCCTTGGTCGGTCATTGAGTTAAAAGGGAAACCGGCAAGCAGAATGGTGAGCGTGAATCCTACTTTGTTACAATATATGGACCTTTTTTTTTTTTCAATCTTGCAATGACATCTGAGAACCAAAACATCTACCCCTGCACATGGCTTTGGACGCTGAGGAATAAAAAACTGCCCCCACATACCCAGCAACCGCCGGGTACAGGAACACGACTCTACTATTCCATCGTCTCCATAGATTGAACTTCATTATTCCAGAACATCTAGTCAGAAACTTCCTGAAAAGCCCATTAATTGACCTTGTAAAGCCCTAAAATTTTGCACCCCTCGAAATCATTACCTGGTGTTTTTCACCAACCCTGGACTGTGGGATCATGATCCTTACCCAATCTTTAATCAAGCACTGTGCTGAAAGACATGCCTTAAACGAAATTTCCGGTTCTCCATCCATTCCAACCTTGCCATTCCCTCTGGAGACATTGCCAAAGTTCTAAATGGTGTTGCCCTTAGTGTGGTGGCATTTGGGAAGCCTGCCTTCGACTGAAGGAATCTCGAATATAGCACTGGGAAGAGGAGTTTGGGGTTTCTGTTCCTTCTTTTCTTTCTTTCTTCATTTCTTTCTTTTTCTTTCTTTCTTTCTTTCTTTCTTTCTTTCTTTCTTTCTTTCTTTTCTTCCCCCCCTTGTTCCCCCTAAATCCCCTTATCTGCCTAAAAGCAGAGCCTCCCAAAAGAATTCAACTATCATAAATCCCCTCCTCGGGAGTTTTGCAAGCAGCAAAAATGGACTCCTATCACTGGAGACAAGAAGCCTGTTACTGGGACAAGGAATTGCCTAAACAGACATCATGATCCTATCTCTGATCTCTTCTCTTAAAGGCCCTTTTATCTTTCCTAATAGTCATTTGTTTTCGCATTAGTACCTTTCTCCTATTAAGATGGTACCTAAGCCCCAAATTGTAACCGCCATCTTGAATCACATTCTTCTGTGAGGGCCCACTTAGGTATGTGAATAAAGATCTGTGTTTGTGCTTATTATTCTGTCTTTTGTCAATTTAATTTGCAGGCCCCCAAATCGAGAAACTAAGAGGCTAGAGGAACAGTTTTTTCTCCATGACATGACAAATCAAGGAAAGGATGTAGGCAGAAAAAGGTACTACCTGTGATGAAAGATACTAGTACCTATCGACTCACTAAAGTCAAAGTTAAGAAACTTTTACTGAAAACAGTAAATGCTTGATATTCCAATGGGATATATTCCCAGATCTTCATGAATCCCCAGATATAATTCTCCATGAAACTCCTACCATCTGCTTAAGACCCAAATCCCTTTGACCTCTTCACTCCTCAGTAGCATTAACATTTCTTTCTAGAGGCTTTAAAAAAAAACTAATAGACTTTATCTTTTAGATTTATAGAAAAATTGAACAAATGGCACAAGGAGTTTCATAAAACCCCCACCCCCACCCCACACACAGTCTCCCCTGTTATTAACATCTTGCATTAGTGTGGTCCATTTGTTACAATTAATGAACCAAGATCGATACATTCTTATTAACAAAAGTCCTTTTTTTTCCCCCAGATTTCCTTACTTTTCACCAAATGCCCTTATTCTGTTATAGGATTCCCTTCGAGGGAACCATATCACATTTTGTTTCCACATCTCCTTAGGCTTCTCTTGGTTGTGACAATTTCTCAGACTTACCTTGTTTTTGATGACCTTGATAGTTTTGAAGAAGACTGGTCAGGTATTTTGCAAGACATCCTTTCATTGAAATCTGTTTTTCTCCAGATTAGACTCAAATTATGAGTTCTGAAGAAGAAGGTGTCAGAGGTGAAGTGCCATTTTCGTCATATCATGTCATGGTACGTACTCTCAACAGGACTTATCCCTAAATGTGTTAACCTTGATCACCAAGGGAAGTTGGTAATTGTCAAGTTCCTCCACTTTAAAGTTAGTCTTTGTTTCCTCTTTTCTTTACTGTGTTCTTTGGAAGGAAGTCACTATGTCCAGCCATGTAAGGAAGTTATGAGTTACATAAAACAACTGCTCCCGGAGAGCAGAATATTTACAAGAATTATTTGGAATTTTCTTCACAGGAGACGTGTCCCTTCTCCCCTGTTCATTGATTTATTTAGTCATTTATTTATATCCATATGGACTCATGGGCATTTATTTTATACTTTGGATTATGATCCAATACTACTTTATTTATGTTGTGACTCAAACTGTTGCAACTTTGGCCACGGAGCTCTTTCAGCTGGTTCCTGTGTCCCTTTGACATGCTCTGTATGTTGTGATAGGGCTTAGGTTTCCATGTTTGCTCTGGTTTTGCACGTCTTTACTTACTGGTACTATGAGATGCTCCTAATTCATCTTGCATATTTCCTGCCCCGGCCCTAGGATCAGCCATTTCTCCAAGGAGTTCAAGGCCATTGTTCACAAAGAAATTGAGTTTCTGGGGCGTCTGGGTGGCTCATTCAGTTAAGCAACCAACTCTTGGTCTTGGCTCAGATCATGATCTCACAGTTTCGTGGGTTCGAGTCCCATGTCGGGCTCCATGCTGATGGCACGGAACCTGCTTGGGATTCTCTCTCTCTCCCTTTCTCTCTTCCCCTCCCCCACTCACACTGTCTCTGTCTCTCTCAAAATAAATAAATAGACTTAAAAAAAAAAAAAAAAAGGAGCCTGGGCGGCTCAGTCAGTTGAGCATCCAACTTCGGCTCAAGTCATGATCTCACAGTTCATGGTCGAACACGCGTGCTTTCTCTCTCTCTCTCTCTCTCTCTCTCTCTCTCTTTCTCTCTCTCTCTTTCTTTCTCTGAAATATAAATAAACATAAAAAAAAATTTTTTTTAAGAAATCGAATTTCTATCACAGGACAAAAGAGTTCAAGTGTAGACAAGACTAGCAGAGAGCCAGATGGATGGAGAGGCCAATGAAAGCAGGGTGCTTGACCTGCTGGGCACCCTTCTTAGGACTGCTTCTTGCCACACATATCTCCCATAACCCCCAGCCTGGTTACAAGTATGAGTCAAGTTCATGCCTCAATTTTTATCTTAAAATATTTTACGATTTTTCTGATTAATGCACTGATACAGGATTATTTTAAAATTTTGTGCCCCAGTAAAATTACAACATATGCTACATGTCACGGTCTTTCTAAAATTGTTTGGAAATAACAAAAACCAGTTAATTTCAGAGATACGGAACAAATCACACGATGCCAGCTGTTCTAACCTGCTTCTGTGTTCTCTAACCTGCTGTGAGTCAACATTTTTGTCTGCGGCCTTGAGGACAGCACTGTGTCACTTCTTCCAATCAGTGGTTCAGGCTGCATCACCCATATTTTCCTTCACTCATTTATCCCGTCTCCAAGTTCAAAGCCACTTTCCCAATCGATGGGTTTTAAACTTTTTTAGTAGGGAGCCCATTTTTCATATGAAATCATCATACAGAGAATTTTAACACTGATCAAAGTGGCGTTTTATTAATAGACATGTCTTATAAACTCAAATTAATGATATTTACCTGGAATAAAATCAGTAAGAACAACGGTGCTTGGGTGCACGTAAAATTTTTAAATGGGGACCTAAGGAAAAGCGTGGTAAATCTATCATCCACTTTGTTTCTGTATTTCATGTTAGTGCAAAATGTCAAGAAAATTTTGGTTAACAAAAATCTGATTAAAGAGAGACACCATGGGGCACCTGGGTGGCTCAGTCAGTTAAGCGTCCGACTTTGGCTCAGGTCATGATCTCGCGGTCCATGAGTTGGAGCCCCGTGTCGGGCTCTGTGCTGACAGCTCAGAGTCTGGAGCCTGTTTCAGATTCTGTGTCTCCCTCTCTCTCTGACCCTCCCCCGTTCATGCTCTGTCTCAAAAATAAATAAACATTAAAAATATATATATTAAAAAAAAAAAAGACAGACACCATTAGGGGTGCCTGGGTGGCTCAGTCGGTTAAGCGTCCAACTTCAGCGCAGGTCACGATCTCACAGTTCGAGGGTTCGAGCCCCGCATCAGGCTCTGTGCTGATGGCTCAGAGCTTGGAGCCTGCTTCGGATTCTGTGTCTCCCTCCCTCTCTGCCCCTCCCCCTGCTCATGTGCTGTCTCTCTCTCTCTGCCTCTCAAAAATGAATAAACACTAAAAAAATAAATAAAAATGAAACAGACACCATTTGCAATTACTTTGCCACTAATCTTACAGTCTCCGGATATTCTTCAACTAAGCAGAGGATGCAGAAGAAGCTGTGTTACAAATTCTGCACAAAAATGCATTCATTTCATAGCAAATGGTAACATCTTGGTAATCTTCAATTTTCTGATATTTGGCATTGTGCCATAGTTTTACAGCAGGTATTTTTTAATAGCTTAGGCTATTTTTAAATGTTACAAACATTTATGGAACCCCTTAAGTGCCATCCCAGAGTATAAAGTTGGTGAGGGGCACCTGGCTGGCTCTGTGGATAGAGCATATGACTCTCCTTGTTTTGTTTTTTTGCTTTGTTTTTGTTTTTGTTTTTGTTTTTGAGAGAGAGAGACAAAGAGAGCGAGAGCTCACAGTAGAGGGGCAGGGGGAGAGAAGGAGAATCCTAAGCAGGCTCCTCACCCAGAGGGGAATCTGACATGGGGCTTGATCCCAAGACCCTAAGATCACGACCTGAGCTGAAATCAAGAGTCAGATGCCAGGGACTAAGCCACCCAGGCACTCCAGGGTATGTAACTCTCAATCTTGGGGTTGTGAGTTCAAGCCCCATGCTGGGCATAGAGATTACTTTAAAAAAAAAAAAAAGGTTAGGGTACCTGTGCGGCTCAGTCAATTAAGCATCCGACTTCAGCTCAGGTCATGATCTTGCAGTTCGTGGGTTGAAGCCCCATATCCGGCTTTCTGCTGACAGCTCGGAGCCTGGAGCCTTCTTTGGATTCTGTCTCTCCCTCTCTCTTTGCCCCTCCCCCCACTCACATTCTGTCTCACTCTTTCAAAATAAATAAAAATTAAAAAACAAATTTATGAAACACTTGTAGAGCCTGGGCAGTTGTATTTTCTGTAAGTCCCTCTCCCTCCAGATAAGTGACTTATTTAACTATATTATTATTAATTCTCCTGACTTGCCATTATAGAGCCCATTTCCTCTGGGCTCTATTAGGGAACAGAATTCTTGCTGAGGAGTTAATGGCTGATGTCCAACTCTTGGCTTCCTAATTACGTACGTGTTTTAATAAAGGCCCTTGAATTTTTAAAGAAAGCCTAATGGAAGAATTTTAAACAGGAGGGCACGTAGTAGGAGGCATTTTTCAGAAGACAGGCTTTCCTCCAGTTTGAGAGTATACAAAGCCAGTAATATTATAATAACACAAATAATTAAGAAATACAGCGCTTACTGTGATACAGGCACTGCTCTAAATTGGTAGTGTTTTGCATGTACTAACTCAATTTAATCATCATTAACAAACCTATGAGGTAGACACCATTGTCGTCCACATTTCACAGTTAAGGAAATGGAGGCCCAGAGAGGTTGAAAGACTTTTCCCAGATGACACAGCTTATAACCGGCAAAGCTGGGATTTAAACCTCGCCACTCTGGCTCCAAAGTCCGCGCTCTTAAGCAACATAGTGCCCCTGGGTACCATGATTCCTGTAGTCTGTGGACCCACATCATACTTCTCATGAATTTATTTTGTAAACATAACTCTTCGTAGAGTGTCTGTTTGCAGCCAGGTTCAAGCTCGGACAGACGCAGAGGGGTTCATTGCTGCAGCGCTCCAGATGCGCCCAAAGCCCTCTACCCTTCCTTCCCCGGCAACCTCACACCTCCTGTCTGCATCTCACAGACACCAGCCACAGTAGCCTATGGACCCTTATGCATCACACTCCTTGGCCCTCCTGCCTCTAGGTGTTTCCTCAAGTTGCCACTCACAAGCCTTTCCTCTCCTAAGACTCTGGTGAAATTCTTCTAGAAGGCTCAGCCCCAATCCTATCTTCTCCACAAAGCTTCCAGAGCCCCCGAACGAAATTTACCTCTCCTTCCCTTGTATTTATGTATACTCTCTCTGTTCTTCTCTTATAGCAGCTCTCATGGATAGTAAGCTTCTTAAGAGAACCTAAAGTATATCCTTCACCTTCTATGCCCCCAGAACCAATAATTAATGTATAAATTATAGACGGCATATATAGAATATATTTATCATTATATTTGTAGGTGTATATATTATCATACTCAAGCATATATAAAATATAGCACTTTAATATAATGAGTTCTCTAGAAATGTCTGTTGAAATGCATAAACGACATAGACGGGGTGCCCACTGGGAACCTAACTAAATCATTGAGGAAATGCAGTTCCTGTTTTCTGGCAGCTTAGGGTCTAATTGTAGAGACACCAGACAAAAGAACAACCACAAATCATGCTGATAGGTAGCGGGGAAATGGGGTGGAAACACAGGAACTAGACATCCGAAGAGCCGAAAGGCAGTCCTGGCCTCAACACGACCTAGGTGAACTTGGACAAGTGGTTTTGCTCTTCTGAGCCTAGGTCCCAACCTCAGTAAAAGTTAGATCGGTGGTGTTAACATTCCTTCAGTTCTAACAGCCATAGGGAGTCCGTGGGCGGATTGGAGATCGCCGAGAACACTCCCTGAAGGAGTGCATCGCAAGAGCGACATGGCAAGCCAGAATGAGGGGCACCTGGGTAGCTCAGTCGGCTGAGCCTCTGACTGTCCCAGGGCATGGTCTCATGGTTCATGGGTTTGAGCCCCATATCGGGCTCCATTCTGACTGTGTGGAGCCTACTTGGGATTCTCTCTCCTTCTCTGCCCCTCCCCCATTTCCACCCTTTCTCTCTCTCTAAAAAAAAATAAAAAAGAACTCATGGAATGAGGGGGTCTCTCTCTACACCATCGAGAAGAAATCAATCACAATAAATAATGAAATCAATAAAATTCAGAAGAAGGGGCACCTGGGTGGCTCAGTTGGTTAAGCACCTGACTCTTGATTTCAGCTCAGGTCATGATCTCATGGTTCATGGGATTGAGCCTTGTGTCAGGCTCTATGCAGAGAGCACAGAGCCTGCTTGGAATTCTCTCTCTCTCTCTCTCTCTCTCTCTCTCTTTCTGCTCCTCCCTTGCTCAGACTCTCTCTCTCAAACATAAATACATAAAACTTTTTTTTTAAGGTGAAATTAAAAAAACACACAAATAAAGAAAAGTAAAATTCAGAAGAGGACTCTTGGGAAAGTATTGACGTTACACAGCGTGTTCTCATGACAGACCAAGTCAAGAGGGGAAGGACTGAATGGAGCCCAGAAGGGGAGCGGGGAAGGAAGAAGTGGTTAGGGCTTAGCCATCCGTGAACTTGGCCACAGCCACACCATCATTACGTTGACACGCTCCAGCACGGCACAGGGAAAGCCAAGCCTGCCCCTCACTTAGACGGAAATCTCCCTCAGAGCCATCCAACAATTTCCACTGTCATCCCCTGAATGCTGAGCAATGTTCTAATGACTAGTTTTGCTCTCCGGCTTCTGGTGTAATGAGACGGAGGAACATTTGCCTCCCTTAGCAGCTGGACTGAGACTTTTGTTCAGGGACAGTCCTAGATTTACCAGGAAGAAATCCTTTGATCAACCCCATGGGTTGAGAGACAAAATCCCAAGCAATAAGTGATAACACTGATCTGCCTTCTAAGGAGGCTGGGCTGACCACCCTAGATGTTTATTTTGTGACCATTTGGATGAGTTTAGGTCCCTAACCTTGACCCCAAGTTTGGTCACAACTGAATTGCTCTACATGATAAGAATGGCAAGAATTTGAAAAGTACAGGAAAATCAGGGTGAGAGGGTGGGAAAAGCAGCCAAGGTTGTCAAAGAGACTTTGGAGAGGGACACCTGGCTGGTGGAGCATGGGACCCTTGATCTCGAGGCTGTGAGTTCAAACCCCATGTTGGGTATAGAGATTACTTACAAAATGTTTTTTAATCTTAAAAAAAAAAAAGAAGAAGAAAGTATCTTTGGAGAAACAGAATATTTCATGGGAATTTCAAGTTGTTGGCTGTGGAGTATATGTTTTGTCTCCTCGTCTCACCGGTGGATTATTCAAGAACATCATTGCTGTTGTTTTGAAGAATCCCGAGGAGGGTCTAAGCTCTGCACACAACTCAGTTCAGAGATGGTATATAGTGTCGTACAATCCAGAACAGAGGGGCCCAGTGGACCAAGAGGGGCCGGTTTCACCAGGACGAGGCCAAGGCAGGAAACCCTGGGTAGTCCTGGAAAGTACAGGCCCATCATAAAGTAGCACCTCGGCTGTCTGTGACCTTGCTGGGAGTTAGATTAGTTTCCATCAGCCCTTCAGAGTAGGAGCACCCCAGTGACGTCACGAAACAAGGTTTAGGAACTTACCCAGCTGGGGAACAGAGAAAGTCAACAGCTTTGCCATTCTCGGTACAATGCAGTGTTACTCGGGATCACCCCCAAAGACTCCAGGGACGCACAGGCTTGTCAACAGATGCCACACTCAGACCTCCTCAGTCGTGACCTTGGAAAACCGAAGCATAGAGGGGAGACTGTAACTGACCTCCACAAGAATTCAAAACTTTTATGTTCCCCCAAGCACAATTGTTCTCTTAAACTGTTGCATCTTTCGTTTTTAATTTTTTTTTATGTGTATTTATTTATGACAGAGAGAGAGACAGAGTGTGAGCAGGTGAGGGGCAGAGAGACAGGGAGACACAGAATCCGAAGCGGGCTCCAGGCTCCGAGCTGTCAGCACAGAGCCCGACGCGGGGCTCGAACTCACAGACCATGAGATCATGACCTGAGCCGAAGTCGGACGCTTCACCGCCTGAGCCATCCAGGCGCCCCTGCTCCTGCCTGTAGACAAGAACATCAAAGAAAGGACGGCAGAGAGAAAGATCTGGAAGTCCCCCACCTGCACACGCTCACCTCCTGTCCTGCCTAAACTACTAATTACTTTAAGAGATTAAATAACACGGCACGCAGGAGGGAGAGGAGGCCAAGAGAAGACTGCAGACACTGGAAACCACGGAAGATTTACGCATCTGGCTTTGTGCTTCCCTTTGGTGACGGAAGACGTCCCCAGCTCAGGCCGGCAGCAACGGCCGCTATGAAGAGAGAAGCCGACTTCGAGGAAGCGCAACAGGAAAGAGGAAGGGAAAACATAAATCAGACTGTCCCCAGTGAGGATCGGATACTGCCTTCCTGAGCAGGCGTGCACCCCCTGCCCCAACGCCGGCAACCAGTCTTAAGTGCAACTCGAGTTAACGGAGACCGGGTGTTTCAAGGTCCTCCCGTGATGGCTGGCAAGACCATCAATGGGGAGTAAGAGTGTCGGGCTGCCTTTGTCCATAAACAGGGCCTCCTAGAAATGTCCTCAGGAACACAAGGCAACACTTTTTCAAAGTAAAACCTCAGCATCTTATAAAAACCCACTCCCTTTATGAGCAGGGTCTCCGATCGGCCGAGATGAGGCCACAAACTAAGGTTCTTCAAAGTTGGCTCCCAAGAAAGGCGGAGAGGGTACCGTGAAAAGTCGCAGCGAATCACAGCTGTTCACAGGATTCGGCTAAGATACCACGAGGCCTCCCAGGGACCTAGTCTGGGAACTGGAAAGTAGAACCGTGCTTTCTCAGCCGCTCTTTCTTTCTAGTTCTCTCTCTTTCCATTCTGCTCTCCTGTATTCTTTTTTTTTTTTTTTTTTAAGTTTGTTTGTTTGTTTCTTTGAGTAATGAACTCCTAACCCTGAAATCAAGAGTCACATGCTCGGGGCGCCTGGGTGGCTCAGTCGTTTAAACGTCCAACTTCAGCTCAGGTCACCATCTCATGGTTTGTGGGTTCAAGCCCCGCGTCAGGCTCACCGCTGACAGCTCAGAGCCCGGAGCCTGCTTCGGATTCTGTGTTTCCCTCTCTCTCTGCCCCTCCGCTATTCGCGCTCTATCTCTGTCTCAAAAAATGAATAAATATTTTAAAAATAAGAAAAAAAAAGAGAGAGAGAGAGTCATATGTTCTACCGACTGAGCGGGCCAGGCGCCCGCGACTCTCCTGCTTTCTCTCTAAACAAGTCTTCACCACCTGCTCATCAGAGCCCTAACCCAGAATGCCGACCCCAGCCTGCACCTCCACAAACAACCCTGGGTCCCACAGCCCACTGAAACACCTCGGCAGCAGGTTCCAGGAAACGGCCTGACTGTGGCTTAGTTCCTTCATTTGGACTAAGCCATGTCAGTCACAGGTGGTGGGCGGGATCTTGCAGTCAGGTGTCCTCCTTGGATGCAATCCGCCAAGGCCTCCTCTACCCCAGGGGTCCCAGCAAGGGAAGGCCTCGGAGGAGGATGAAAGCAAGCCCTTGGGGTTTTTTGTGGCTGTTGTTTTCACTGTATTTAAATCCAAGTTAGTTACCATGGGCATAATAATGATTTTAGGAGTAGAATTGAGTGATTCATCACTTAGCTACAACACGCGGTGCTCATCCCCACAAGCGCCCTCCTTAACACCCATCACCCATTTAGCCCCTCTCCCCCATCAAACACGCCGCCCCCCAGCAACTCTCAGTTTGTTCTCTGTATTTAAGCCCCTTGTTTTTATTAACTTCACCACTTCCCTACGTATAAAATCGGGGTGATGATATCTGGTCATTAGTTACCAGCTTCACTGGCGGGACCAAGGACACAGGGTTGGGTTAGGGTGGGTTGGGTTTTTGAAGATCCTTTGTAATTTCAAGTCCTAGGACACGAAACCGAGACCCAGGGCCCAAGCTCGCCCGGCAAGAAGCAAGGACACATCCTGTAAGAGGAGGAATCTCCGATCTCCTGGGAAAACACTTCTAGACTGAGGGCCAGACGGCTGTGGGGAACTGAAAGACACAACGTGTCACACACCAGGGACAGAGAGGCCCAGAGAAGTGTTTCTCCGCGAAGGTGCTCCTGGCAGACCATTTGTTAAGGGATGGGACGGCCCCGTGCGGCCTTGGGAATGCCCATAGAGCCCCTGGCGCTGTGACTATGACAACAACAGTAAACAACCACACATCAGAACCATCCCCCATATAAGGCTGAATGCCCCCTGGGCGGGGGCACCACCCCTGGAAGAAACCTGGAACCAGATGCCAGCAGGGTAACACTTCTAGTCTCAGAATAGCTGTGCTCTGGGAAAAAGAAGAGAAGGGACGGCCATACGTACGTCAAAAAGAGCTTAGGTTTGACCTGAGCGCAAACCTTTTGGGAGCCAGTTGTAAAAGAGTATAGCAAATTGCCAAGGAATGGCTACAGACTTTTTGGAGTTATGAGGGAGGGGGTGTGTATGTCCTTAATAAAAGAGACAACTATTTTCTTAAATGTTTTTTTAATGTTTATTTGTTTTTGAGAGAGAGAGAGAGAGAGAGAGAGAGAGACAGAGTGTGAGCAGGGAAGGGGCAGAGAGAGAGGGAGACACAGAATCCAAAGCGGGCTCCAGGCTCCGAGCTGTCAGCCCAGAGCCCGACGCGCGGGGCTCGAACCCACAAACCGCCAGATCACGTCTGACGCTTCACCGACTGAGCCACCCAGGCGCCCGGAAGACAACCATTTTCTTAAAACAGTTTAAGCACAACCGAACTCAGACAGAAGAAAAGAAAAGGCTGCTTGGGCTTTAGGATTCTACCTGGAAAATTGGTAGCGAGGAGGCTGAGGGACTAGAATTAATGTCCCATATTCGGTTAAAAGACACGTAATAATATCATTAGCGACAGACACAATTACACACTCTAATGAGGCACTGTCGCATGTTAATAGTAGTTATGGTCACTTTCAAATAATTAACAGTAATACACAGACAATACATCATGACAGCGTGCAAAAACACAGGCATGTAAGGTTGCTAACATCTTGCTTCTATGAATCTCACGCACCGAGCCAGCTTTGCCCCAAGGTTCCCTAGCTTCCTATTGATTTTTTTCCACAAAGGCCAAGCCACAATGCCCTTTCCGTGAGCATCACCAGTAGCCGCCTACATTTCCCCCAGAAACCTGGCCAGTTGGATTTTCCACAGCCACGAGGAGGAATTAATACAGGAACCAAACAGGTCTTGTCCTGCCGGCTCACCCACTCCATCCTGACCTGACACTAATCAACTCATCGTGTTTAAAAATAAATTTGATTGTATCAGGAAAGAGAAGCTGCCGCTTTCAGAACAGAAACTCCAAGGGCATGCCCTCTTTTTTTAGGGGGTTGGTTGCGGTGTGTATTTTTTTTCTCCTGATTCCCAGTCCCCAAAAACGTGGGTGGTAGGACCAACTGCCTTGGCATCAGCCAAGTGGGTTTTCTTCCTAATCCCTTCGCCGGCCAGTTTGTAAATTGGGGCAAACACGTCAGTTTCCCAAGGATTCCGTGGCACAGTACAATGGGCAGAACAGAACCTTCCTCCCTACCCCGTGAGGTTGTGAGGAGGTCAAAAGACCCTCTGTCTGAGGCCACCCTGAAGGTGAGGCTGCTTCCTGGGTTTGAGGAAGTTTGGGATCTCGGGGACAATATGGGGATTCTGACCTCCGTCCTCACGCTTCCCAAGAATTCATTACACGCGCTCAGTTGGGGCTGGGGGAACACAGCGCTGCTCGCGTACACACTGAGGGGGCACCAGGATATGCCCGCCCCACGATATACCAAAATACATATCTCCTTGGCATATGGGTTATTTTGAGTTAAAGAGTTCAGGAAAAGCTATTACAAACAGGACACAGTCTTCCTTTTGTAAAAGACATTTATATTTATTATGGAAAGGAAAAAGGAGACTCAACAACGCTTACCAAGGTGAAAGGCGGCAAGGATTTAAATCGTCACAACAGGGGCGCCCGTCTGGCTCAGTGGAGGGTGTGACCCTTGATCTTGGGGAGGCGGTTGTGAGTTCAAGCCCCACTTTGAGCATAGAGCTTGCTTTAAATCAATCAATCAATCAATCAATAAGGGGCACCCGGGTGGCTCAGTGGGTTCAGTGTCTGGCTGTGGCTCCCGTCGTAATCTCACAGTTCGTGAGTTAGAGTCCCACGTTGGGGTCTCTGCTGTCAGCACAGAATCTGCTTCAGATCCTCTGTCTCCCGCTCTCTCTGCCCCTCCCCTGCTCTCTCTCTCTCTCTCTCTCTCTCAAAAATAAATATTTGAACAAATAAATAAATGGGGCATCTGGGTGGCTCAGACGGCTGAGCATCTGACTTCAGCTCGGGTCATGATCTCACCCCTCGAGCTGACAGCTCAGAGCCTGGAGCCTGCTTTGGATTCTGTGTTTCCCTCTCTCCCTGTCCCTCCCCCAGTAGCGGTCTGCCTCTCAAAAATAAATAATCTAACAAACCCTACTAAACAACCTTTGTTTACCACACTTTTCCTGGGCACATTCCCATAACTTGATTCTCCCACCCACTTAACTTTGTTTTAGCCCAGGATGGTATAGAAACCCACATTCTAACCACCCCTCTGGGCTACTCATCTCTGGGTGCTCCCACATATACACGCAGCATGCATATGTCAATAAACTTCCGGTTTTCTCTTGTTAATCTGTCTTTGGCCAGTCTCATTTACGGGGCCCGGCTGGAGAATTTCTAGAAACTACTATCAACCTGAAGCACTCCACCTGATTCGGTTTCGGGTGTTGGGTCTGATCATTCAAGGAATCCCAGAAAAATCTCAGCACTTGGCACCACTGGGATATTACTTGTTCTGAGTCACTCCTCTTGATGCCCAGACTGTCGGGGGCTAGAAAAGGAATCCAGATTTCCTATTTTAGAGATAATAAACCTGAGGCCCAGGTTAGTGAAGAATCTCATTCCTCAACTAAGAAAGCTTTCCACTGAAAATTACCTCTTTTAAAAATCCTCAAATGTGTATGTGATACTTGAATGCTGAATGATACCACAAGACAGATGAGCATTGATTTAAATGGTGCTATCTGACAGATCCGGCCCTCAATCATACCCTGATGTCTCGGGAGAGTCCATCCTTTAGAAAAGGACTTGGGGCGGGGCGCCTGGGTGGCGCAGTCGGTTAAGCGTCCGACTTCAGCCAGGTCACGATCTCGCGGTCTGTGAGTTCGAGCCCCGCGTCAGGCTCTGGGCTGATGGCTCAGAGCCTGGAGCCTGTTTCCGATTCTGTGTCTCCCTCTCTCTCTGCCCCTCCCCCGTTCATGCTCTGTCTCTCTCTGTCCCAAAAATAAATAAACGTTGAAAAAAAAAAAAATTAAAAAAAAAAAAAAAAAAAAGAAAAGGACTTGGGGCTAGCAGGAGCAGAATTTATAGCTGAACCGGCTCTGCACTGGAACTGCCCTTCCCCAGTGGCTAGGGTGCCGGGTCTCCAACCGGAGCCCACGGCACTATCACCCCACGGGTTTGCTGCACCCACGCTAGACTTTCTAGCTGAATAGGTCTGAGTGGGAAGCAAGAATTTGCACTTCTCACAACAGTTCCTGCCGATGCTAATGTTCATACTGAAGGTGCAGATTGGAAGGGAGCAGGCGCCATATTTTGAGAGGTCTGTGCTAAGACAAAGATGGCCCGTACACATTTAATTTCTACAATTCTTAAGAAAACTGGTAATGACTTTCACGAGCCTTTTCTGTGGTGCTATCAGCCGAATTGTACCCCACCCCCCAAATTCATAGGTTGAAGTTTTAATCCCTGGCACCTTAGAATGTGACTCTATTTGGAAATAGGGTTTTTAAAGAGGCAGTTGAGTTAGGGGCGCCTGGGTGGCTCAGTCGATTGAGCGTCCGACGTCGGCTCAGGTCATGATCTCACAGCTCGTGGGTTCGAGCCCCGCGTCGGACTCTGTGCTGACAGCTCAGAGCCTGAAGCCCACTTCGGATTCTGTGTCTCCCTCTCTCTCTGCCCCTAACCCGTTCGCATTCTGTCTCATCCTCATCACCGTCACCATCCTCATCACCATCACCATTACTATCATCACCATCACCATCATCACCATCATCATCATCACCATCCACCACCACCATCATCATCACCATCCACCATCATCACCGTCACATCATCATCATCACCATCATCACCATCCACCATCATCATCACCATCACCATCAACATCACTATCATCACCATCATCACCATCCACCATCATCATCATCACCACATCATCAACATCACTATCATCACCATCATCATCATCACCATCACCACCATCGTCA